>NC_089251.1:254189597-259189597 GCF_963930625.1 Muntiacus reevesi | reverse complement strand
AAGACCTTTTAGAACTAACAACCAAAAAAGATGTCCTTTTCATTATAAGGGACTGGAATGCAAAAATAGGAGGTCAAGAAACACCCAGAGTAATTGGGCGAATTTGGACTTGAAACACAGAATGAAGCAGGGCAAATACAGAGTTTTACCAAGAGAATGCACTGGTCATAGCAAACACCCTCTTTCAACAACACAGGAGAAGACTCTACACATGGACATCACCAGATTGCCAATGCCAATATCAGATTGATTATATACTTTGCAGCCAAAGATGGAGAAGCTCTATACAGTCAGGAAAAACAAGACCAGGAGCTGACTGTGGTTCAGATCATGAATTCCTTATTGCCAAATTCAGACTTAAATTGAAGAAAGTGGGGTAAACCACTAGACCATTGAGGTATGGCCTAATTCTAATCCTTTATAATTATACAGTGGAAGTGACAAATAGCTTTAAGGGACTAGATCTGATAGACAGAGTGCCTGATGAACTATGGATGGAGGTTCATGACCTGTAAAGGAAGCAGGGATCAAGACCATCCCCATGAAAAAGAAATGCAAAAGAGCAAAATGGCTGTCTGAGGAGGCCTTACAAATTGCTGTGAAAAGAAGAGAAGTGAATAGTAAAGGAGAAAAGGAAACATATATGCATTTGAATTTAGAGTTCCAAAGTATAGCAAGGAGAGATAAGAGAGCCTTCTTCAGTGATCAGTGGAAAGAAATAGAGGAAAACAATAGAATGGGAAAGACTAGAGATCTCTTGAAGAAAATTAGAGATACCAAGGGAAGATTTCATGGAAAGATGGGGTCAATAAAGGGCAGAAATGGTATGACCTAACAGAAGCAGAAGATATTAAGAAGAGGTGGCAACAGTACACAGAATAATTATACAAAAAAGATCCTAACGACCCAGAAAATCACGATGGTGTGATCACTCACCTAGAGCCAGATATCCTGGAATGTGAAGTCAAGTGGGCCTTATAAAGCATCACTACGAACAAAGCTAGTGGATGTGATGAAATTCCAGTTGAGTTATTTCAAATCCTGAAAGATGATGCTGTGAAAGTGCTGCACTCACTATATCAGCAAATTTGGAAAACTGAGCAGTGGCCAGAGGACTGGAAAAAGTCAGTTTTCATTCCAATCCCAAAGAAAGGCAATGCCAAAGAGTGCTCAAACTACTACACAATTGCAACATGATAGCAAAGTAATGCTCAAAATTCTCCATCCTAAGCAATACATGACCTTGAAATTCCAGATGTTCAAGTTGGATTTAGAAAAAGCAGAGGAACCAGAGATCAAGTTGCCAACATCCACTGGATCATCACGAAAGCAAGAGAGGTCCTGAAAAACATCTATTTCTGTTTTATTGACTATGGCAAAGCCTTTGCCTGTGTGGATCATAACAAACTGTGGGAAATTCTTCAAGAGATGGGAATACCAGACAACCTGACCTACCACTTGAGAAATCTGTATGCAGGTCAGGAGACAACAGTTAGAACTTGACATGGAACAACAGACTGGTTCCAAATCAGGAAAGGAGTGTGTCAGGGCTGAAAAGTGTCACCCTGTTTATTTAACTTATATGCAGAGTACATCATGAAAAATGCTGGGTTGGATGAAGCACAAGCTGGAATCAAGATTGCCAGGAGAAATATTGATAACCTCAGATATGCCGATGACACCACCCTTATAGAAGAACTAAAGGACCTCTTGATGAAAGTGAAAGAGGAGAGTGAAAAAGTTGGCTTAAAAATCAACATTCAGAAAACTAAGATCATGGCATCTGGTCCCATCACTTCATGGCAAATAGATGGGGAAACAGTGGAAACAGTGGCAGAATTTATTTTTTGGGCTCCAAAGTCACTGCAGATGGTAACTGCAGCCATGAAATTAAAAGATGCTTACTCCTTGGAAGGAAAGTTATGACCAACCTAGAAAACATATTAAAAAGCAAAGACATTACTTTGCCAAAAAAGTCTGTTTAGTCAAGGCTATGGTTTTTTCAATAGTAATGTATGGATGTGAGACTTGAATTATAAAGAAAGCTAAGTGCCAAAGAATTGATGCTTTTGGTGTTAGAGATGACTCTTGAGATCCCTTGGACTGCAAGGAGATCCAACAGTGCATCCCAAAGGAGATCAGTCCTGAGTGTTCATTGGAAGGCTTGATGGTGAAGCTGAAACTCCAATACTTTGGCCCCCTGATTCGAAGCAATGACTCATTTGAAATGACCCTGATGCTGGGAAAGATTGAAGGCAGGAGGAGAAGGGGACGACAGAGCCAACTCAATGGACATGAGTTTGGGTAAACTCCGGGAGTTGGTGATGGACAGGGAGGCCTGGCATGCTGAAGTCCATGGGGTTGCGAAGAGTCGGATACGACTTAGTGACTGAACTGAAACTAAACTGAACTGAAACTATAGTGGAGGTAATGAAGATAATGGTGATCTCCTTCAAAAGGTCCATGCCTGTACTTCTACACTCAGTGCCCCCAACCCTGAAGCAGGCCACTGCCAACCCACTCTTCTGCTAGAGACTCTTGGACACTCTGGGACAAGTCTGGGTCAGTCTCTTTTGGAGTCACTGCTCCTTTCTCTTGGGTCCCGGTACATACAAGTTCTTTTTGTGCCCTCCAAAAGTCCATTTCCCCGTCCTGTGTAAGTTCTGGTAACTCTATGGCGGGGTTAATGGTGACCTCCTCCAAGAGGGCTTATGCCATACCAGTCTGCTCCACCCCGCCATACCCATTTCCTTTCTTATTATTTTTATTATATTCTTCTTTGTTTTTAATATTACCTCTGTTGTACTGATCATAATACGACACTTTAGTAGACACTTGGTGATGGTTTAGTCACTAAATCATGTCCAACTTGTTGTAATCCCATGGACTATAGCCCCCCAGGCTCCTCCATCCACTGAATTCTCTAGGCAAGAATACTGGAGCGAAAACATCAGCTCCACCCGCATCATCTGGTCCTGAAGGCCTCTCTCTCCATTCTGAGTTCTCAGAAGATGGTTCTCGGATGCTGGTGAAGTGAAACCACTTCCTCTGTCTCACTGGAGGAAAGTCAACAATGGCCTCTGCAAAGAAGGTAGCTGAGAAGCGGCATAATCCTGTCAATGGCGTCTGTAGAAAACTGAGCCATCCAAAAGAGAGAAGACATTTCTGATCCCATCTGACAGATTATCAAATACCAGTCTAGCAGTTTTGACAGCCCACAGACTAACCTCAAGAAAGATTTTGAAGAGGTACTAAAGAAAATGATTGCTGCGACATCCCCCTACTGGATATGCTCTTCTCCAGTCCTGAGAAAAATGGCGTCTTCATTTCACAGTCACAGATAGTGTCTCCAAGAACCCCAGCCATGTCTCATGTCAGCTCTCCTGAGAATGCAGCGTACTCTCTTATCCTCACAAGTTCTGAAAACATCTCAAGGCTGAGACCACAGAGCTCCCAGAATTATACATCTTTGATACAGCAGATCACGAAAAGGGAGCTCTTTGCTAACAAGGATTTGACTAACTATTGTAGTGGAAATGACTTTAGTACCTTAGCACTTGACTTTGATTCCACCACTGATCAGAGCTCTGAATTTTTAACTCAGGATTCAGTGGTGAAAAAATTATCTCTGAATAAAGAGGCGTGGAAACAAGGAACTGACGATGGCAAGGAAAATGTAACATATAGCAACAACAGGACCTGTGAAGAAGAGTTGCTTAGGAGTATTTATGTATGTGACTCCAAACGCAGTCTTGAATAATTTTTACTGAGCTTATCATCGGTTTTACCAGCTGCAGTCATTGACTGGAATTATTTACATCTCATATGTGTTGCCTCACAAGAAATACATACTTCATATACATAAAACCGGTGTACAAATTTAGCTCCAATTTTTAAGTCAATTTTAGATTTTCACTTCTGCTTTTCTTAGAGATGTGCTCTTTTAAAAATTTCCGCAAGTAATGTTTAGCATGTCAATGGTTCATGATCATGGTAACAAAATTAATAATATGGAGAAAAGAAAGGAAAAAGAGAACTCATCAGTAATCCTGTTTCCCTGAGTAACTGATGTTAACGCCCCCACAAATTCCTCAGTCGATATGGTTTTCTTTCGTTTGGATTAAAACTTTTTTATTATAGAAACTTTCAAACATATCCAGAAGTGTAGAGGGGATTATGACCCTTATATATGTGTCATAAATAATGATGTCTCATTTTTCCTCCACTTTCCTCTGCTTCACTCTGGATTGTTCCTGTTGTTGTTCAGTTGCTAACAGTTTTAGCAACTGTGAGCTGTCAAAACAGTCTGTTGTTCTTTGTGACCCCAGGGATTGTAGCTGGCCAGGGTCTTCTGTCCTCTACTGTCCCCCACTAAGTCTGGATTAGTTTGAGGCAAGTCCAAGACATCATATTATTTCATCTGTAAACACGTCAGTACATTCAAAATATAAAGACTGATTTCAGATACAGCTATACAATGTCTTTAAATAATTTTTATTTTTAAATTCTATTATTGGAGTATAATTGCTTTATGATATTCTGTTTGTTTCTGTTGTACAATGAAGTGAATCAGCTATATGTACACATATATACTCTCCCTTTTGAGCCTCCCTCCCACCCCCACATCCCACCTTTCTAGGTCACTGCAGAGCACTGAGCTGAGCTCTTAGCTATACAAAACTTCATACTAACTGTCTATTTTACACATGTGCAGTGTCATTTTTATGACTAAAATTGTAAATTGATTTCTTAATATCAAATACCTTACCAACATTCAAGTTTTCTCATTTGTATGAAAAATTTATATTTTCTTAAATAGTTTATTTGTTCAAATTAATATCCAAGAAAGGGTTGTTCGTTGTTATTGGTTATCTGGCTTATCTCTCTATTCCTTTTCCATTCTTTTTTATGTTATATGTTTATAACATAAACATATGTCTTATTCTTTTTTTATATGTTATTTTATATTTTAAGTTATATGTTAACTTAAAATATAACTTCACATATTTTAAGTTATATGTTAATGAAACTGGCTCTTATATCTCCTCATTTTCTCCAATCTGAATTTTAGTGACTGTGTGGCCATAGAAACAACTTGTTTTCTTATCCCCTACATTTAGATGCTTGATCAGGTAAATGTTTTATATCCTTTTTTGGCAGACTCTGTATAAATGGTGTATTTGTGTGTGTATGTGTGTGTGTGTTTTCTTCTGCCACAGCAAGTGGCAGGCATGTGGGATCTTAGTTCCTTGGCCAGGGATCAAACTCTCACCCCCTGCATTAGAAGCGTGGAGCTTTAACGGGACCACAAGAGAAGTCACAGTATATGTAATTTTATCAAAAGATAAAACTATTTGAGAGTGAAGGCCTAGATTTGTTCTTTCATTAGATGTTGTGAAGGTTAGTAGTTTATCATTCCTTCCTACTTTAATAGCTGGAATATCTATAAAAAGAAACTCTATGCTGCTTATCAGTTGATAAGGCTGTGGCTGAGTCTTGTTTCCCAAAGGAAAGGCTGGATAAAAGCTTGGTTGTGTTTCGAATTGAGAATAAACTCCAGATACTGTGTCTCTAAAAAAAAGAAAAAGTATACTGGAGCAGGTTGCCATATCCTTCTCCAGGGGAATCTTCCCAACCCAGGAATTGAACCTGGGTCCCCTGCATTGCAGGAGATTCTTTACCAACTGAGCTACAAGGGAAGCATGAAGTAGACACCTAGAGATTTTTATTTACTTAACTAAAAATAAATGAGAGTTTCAGGGTTTCATTCTGTGCACAAAAAGCATATAAGTATGTGCTTTTATATATGTCCTTGAAATAAAATCCTTATGATGATTTTCTGCAGAAAAAGTACTTCCTTATCTGTATGTTCGATGCTACTAAGAATGGCTGGTTGTTTTCCTGATGGCAGATGTGCTGCCATTTATCATGAGCTGTGGAAAATCTGTGAGCTGTAGTGTTGAATCAGTGGAAACATTTTCCTTCAGATTGCTAGAAATCATCAAAGTGAAACCTGTAATGCTTGTCAAGTAGGCTCTGGAATAACATTTTGTAAGTTTAGGCAGCAATGAAATGCTTTGTCACAAAAGTGAGAATGATCTAGGTAGGATTTTTTAGGCAGTTTGGGTACTAGAATGGAAACAACTGAGAAATCAGTTTATCTGACAGTCAGCAAAAATGTAAAGGGTCTCTGTAAGCACCCTGCAAAGGGAAAATTGAAATGATCAAATAAGGTATACTCTTTCAATAAAAAAAAAAAAAAATCTACACAAAACTCTGGACATGGGCAGTAAATGAAAAGTTGAGAAAGGGACTGGCAGAGAGAGTACAGAAATCCATAAATAAATGTTAGGTTTCATTTGCAGGTAATCACTTCATTGTGACTGCACATGAGAATTCTTGGAGTACTTAAAAGAAACGCCAGTGCCAGTGAAGGGCCTGGACAGATTTGTTTTGTCTTGTTTTTTGTTCCCCAAATGATTCTTATGATCTCATAAGGGCTGGGAACCACAATATTATATGACTTGTCCAAAAAACTCTTTTCTAGCCATTTTTTAAGTGATGGACAAAAACTACTAGATTAACTTCTTTATATCATCTATCATAAAGCTATTAATATTAAAGGGGAAACAAACAAATTACTGAAATTTAACTGTGGCGATGCACCTCACCCTCTCTAAGCTTCATTATTTTATAACCAAGAAGGGAGGAAATTGTGGAATCTTCTCTGAATTGTACTAATAGAGAATTATTGTTTTTCTTCATTTTGTGGCATTTCAGGAGGTGTTGTAAAAATATCAGCTATGTGTGCCCATAAAAGTTATTGTGCCTTGAAAGAAAATTTAAAAATCTTGTTATCAGAATATTGTTTTAAGGAAGTACTTGCCAGGGAAGCACGAATGCGAGTTGTGAACAATAAGAGAGAGACCCTAAGATCAAACTTCTATTTACTCATGTTGTACTTATTGTCTAATCTGTGATAGGGGAGGGACAACCTCTGTTTTGTTCATTGTTGGAGACACTCCTTCCCCTGAGTCTGGAACATAGTAACTGCTTTGTATATGTTTATTGAAACAATAAAATTTATTAAAAGGGAAGGAAAAAGCTGATGGTGGGCAGCCTGTAGAGAAAACATGAAGTGCCAGAGATGTCCAGGGCTATTGGAGAGGGGAAAACATTGCTCCTGATATAATGATCTTGGGTGTCTCATAGAATTAGATTCCTGATTTTAGTGGCAAGAAAGGGGTATTACTAGTGTTGGATGAGTCTTGGTGAAAGGGTGTACATATCATTTGGATTACCAGGACGATGCTGGATCCAACTCTTAGGGTTCCATCTCCTGCAGAAGCAAGAGAAGCTAGGGTCCAGGGACAAACAGCTACCACCTCAGAGGAATCACTGTTATTTCATCATTTTAATGAAGTATTCATTTTAAGGTAGGAAATGCCCCATGAAAACACTCTGACATAATGAAGGGTGAGAGACTTGGAAGCATGGGAAGTTGGAGTTACTCTTTAAAGCAGTGTTTTAAGATGGATAGTTTCATTAAGTTATTGTAGCTTGATTGGAATAGATTTGGATAAGCTTGTTTTTTGTTTGTTTTCTCTTAATTTTTGCAGTTAAAGGAATACCTGTAATAATACACTACCTAGAGAATTTGTACCTTGATATCTTTCATACAATTCACTGGTATGATGTTATACTTTTATATTAATTGTATTATATCATATATATTAAATTTACAATTTGATTTATATTGCCTCTTCTTTTCCAGTTCTATTTTTTAATGAATTTTTCTCTTTTCAGCAACACAGCAAGGGCTGCGTTAATCAGCAAGGGCAACAGTAGACTTTTAACAAGAGTTTCTGAGCAAACACTACCCAAAATCTGATAATATAAATATAGGAAATGAAAAGCAACAGAAAAAGAAAACCAAAAAAATTCCACTAACATTTTTATCAGCCTTATCATACTGAACATTAACTTTTCCTTATTTACAGACAAAATAATTTTCTATATTTATAAGAAACTTAGATTTTCCTGGCAGATGGTTGATAGAAGAGATCATGTCATCACTATATATATATATAATTTTTTTTTTCAAAATTCTGACAAAACTTTTGTTAAAACTTGTGAGGGGAATTTCAAAAGAAAGTTATTAAACTGTATTAGATAGTCATTTAATAATAGAGAAAAAGTGTTAATGTCAGCAGTTAACAGCCAAGTCAATGAGCATTATAGCTCAATTATAATTTAGGCTAGATATGAAACAGAAGAGACACAAAGGAAAAGTCATGTGCTGTGTTGTCATTTGGGAAGTCTTGCCCTTAATTTGAACTCTTTTGACTGGAACATAAAATCTCAGGAAATTCAAGCCCCTAGATATTCCACTTCTTTCTTGGCTAACATAGTAGCACTGTACAACAGCTGAAAACCACAATTTTGTGTGTTTGTGATTTAATTCTCTTTTACCACCTGCATGTGGCAAATAGTCTTTCCACAGTTGCCAATTGTAGCTTTGCCAGCTGCTGGACAAAATGGGGGATAAATTTAACTTTCTGAAAACATTTTGATCCACTAGTTATGTATGCTCTAGACAGGCTCATTCTCATTGGTCATCTAGAATTTGCTACTGCATAAGTGGAGTGGGTGCTGTAGGTTCCGCTAGTTGGCAGTGTGTTGAGGTAATAATTGCTATTTGAAACTGTTCATCAAAGCTGTTGAAATTAAAGGGAAAGGATGGACAAACCTATCATGAGTTTCTGTATCTAATTAGCTGAAACAATTAGGATAAATGGAGTGACTCAGCTGAATAAGTGAACATACTTTAGAATTCTGTGTACTTGGATTCGAATTCTTCTTCCTCCTTATTGCAGTGTGACATAGAAGTAAGTTTTATTACCTTTCTAAGTTATAGTTTCTACATCTATAATATAGGGATTATTTCTACCTTATAAACTTATTCAGCCCTCCTTGGTGGCTTAGACGGTAAAAAAATCCTCCTTCAATGCAGGATATCCTGGTTCAATCCCTGGGTCAGGAAGATCTGCTGGAGAAGGGAATGGCTACCTACTCCAGTATCCTTGTCATGTCCATGGAGAATCCCATGGACAGAGAAGCCTGGCGAACTATAGCCCATGGGATCGCAAAGAGTCAGAAACGACTGAGTGACTAACACTTTCATGTACCAGACAGTAAAAAAGTACTCAAGGTACCGTGCTCAACAAAACAGCTATGGCTATTGATTTAATGCAACTTACAGCATAGGGAGGGAGGCATATATTAAGAATGAAAGTGAAAGTGAAGTCACTCAGTTATGTCCAACTCTTTGCGACCCCATGGACTGTAGCCCACCAGGCTCCTCAATCCCTGGAATTTTCCAGGCAAGAATACTGGAGTGGGTTACTATTTCCCTCTGCAGGGGATCTTCCTGACCCAGGGATCGAACCCGGGTCTCCCGCATTGCAGGCAGATGCTTTAACCGTCTGAGCCACTAGGGAAGCCCACAAATAAATATGTTCAGAATACCCACAAATAAATCTATGATTTCAAATTGGGAAGCTGTTGTGAAGGAAAGTATTGTGAAGTATGCAATATCATGAGAACCCAATTTAGGCTGAATAATTAGTGAAGTTTTCTGCAAATTATGTTTGATTTGAGATTAGAATAATGAATATAGGTGTTTTGTGAAATGGAAGGAGCAAGGAAGGAAAAAAATGCATTTTAGGAACAGGAAACAGCATGTGCAATGGTATAGCACTTTCAAGGAACTGACAAGATAAAAGGAGTAATAATAGTGTGACTTGAGGCTAGATATAGAGATTATAGAGGGATTTGGCCGTGTAAGAATGTGAAATTTCATCTTAAAAGCCAATGAAAAAGGGTTAAAGCAGGAAAACGATAAAATCGGATTTGCAATTTTAAACGGTTAGCTCATGTACTATTTGGAGAATGGACCAGGGGAGAGAGACTGGCCTAAGCTGGATGGTTCTAGGTGCAGACTTGGGGAAATATGGTGGTAGCTTCCATTATGGTTGAGATGAAAAGATGGGATTCATAGATAGTTAAAGAAAACATCATTAGACTGGTGACTGATATAGAGAAAGGAGTAGAAAAGGAGAGAGACTTGCCAGTGTTGATTCTTGTTCAGTCTTGAGGAACTGAGTATATGGTTATTCTATTCAGTGAGCAAGGAAACCTCAAAGAAGACTAGCTTTGACGAAAGAATGTTTGGGACATGTTGCATTTTACTCAACTTTGACACATGTGATATATACAGGAGGTCTTCAGATTTGTAGATCGGAAGCTGTAGAAGAGGTAAAACATGATGATGTAAAGTTGGGAATTATCAGTGATTTGATGTCTATTGAAGTCAAAGGTGTAGATTAGATTGCCTGGGGAGAGAGTAGAGTATAGGAGAGTGGAGTATAAGAGGAAAAGAGGGACAAAAACTAAGCCTTTAGGGATATCAGTATAGTCTAGGTAAAACACCAGATACAAGTGAGGGTGACTGAGAAGGAGTGACTGAAGATTTGAGAGGAATGTGGCATTCTCTAAGTATATATTTCACTCAGTAAAAACACTTTTAAACTGTTTTTGAGAGTACCTGTACTATTTTGTATTTCCACCAGCAAAATATATGAGTTCTAGTTTGTCCACAATCTTGACAAGCACTGAGTAGTGTCAGTTCTTAGTCTTCAATTTTTTTTTTCTTTTATTAGGTGTATATCAGTTTAGTTCAGTTCAGTCACTTAGTCATGTCCGACTCTTTGTGATCCCATGAACTGCAGCATGCCAGGCCTCCCTGTCCATCACCAACTCTGGGAGGGGCTGTGAAATCTCATTGTAGAGGTGTGTATAGTAGTATCTCATTGTTTTAATTTGCATTTCCCTAGTGGCTAATAAGTTTGGAACTTTTGTCATATGCTTATTATGTGTACATCTTCTGTATGTCTTCTTTGGTGAAGTATTTGCTCAAATATTTTGCCCACTTAAAAAATGGAGATTTGTGTGTGTGTGTGTGTGTGTGTGTACTGTTGAGTATTAAGAGTTCTTTATATATTTTGGATATAAATCCTTTGTTAGATATGTGATTGGTATTTTCCCCCAACCTATATAGCTTTTCCTTCTCTTGTCAATATCTTTTATGGAAGAAAAGTTTTTTATCTTTGTAATGTCAGTTTATCATTTTTTGAATTTTATAGATCTATGCTTTTGGTATTTGATATGTGGGGAGAGTGTGTAATTTCCTCAGTTCTGTCTCACCACAACAAAGATTTGAAATGGTGGACCAGTGTTACAGCTCAGAGCTTTACTTGGTAAAGAAAATCCATCCCTGAGGTGTGTAGGTGGGCCACTCCTGCAGGAGAGGCCCCGATCCATTTTGGCCTCCTCTTTTTTAACTTGTCTCTCCCCCCGCCCCACTAATCTGCCTTATGCAAATTAAGGCTAGCCAGGAAGGGGGCATGTTTGCTTCACCGGAGGCTCTCACTCCCGCTTTCAGATTTTTGCTTTGTTCCCTTTCTGTGGACTTTTCCCTTTCTTTGTCTATCTTTTAGCCACTACCATCTGGGATTCCTATTTCCTATTATGACTACCTAACATATCTAAGAACTCTTTGAAAAGACCATCATTATGGTACACTGAATTTCCTTTGTGCTTTGTAAAAAGTAATCATCCATATACATGTATGGGTCTATTTCTGCATCCTTTGTTCTCTTCTGTTGATACCATATTGTAGTGTTACATTAGATTCTGAAATTAGATAGTGTTAGTCTTTCGATTCTGTTCTTTATGCAGATTGTTTTGCCTATTCTAGATCCTTTTTATCTCCATATGAATTTAGAATCACCTTGCCAATTTTTATATAAAAGCCTCCGGGGGGTTTGTTTGGAATTGGGCAGAATCTCTAGAATAACTTGGGGAAAAATGAGACTATAAAAGCTTCCATGAAAGAAGAAGTAAAATTCACATTTTGGCTGCAATGGTTATGCCATTGAGTGCTTGAGTTTGGACTGGTGGGCAGAAAAAAACTGTGAAATGGGCTCCAAGAAAACAAATTGTGAAAAGAGCTAAAATAAAAAAGAATATTTGACTCTTAGGAATGAAAATCCTGGTAGGGTTAAATGAATGATTATTAATTATTGTGGATTCAATACATATGCAAGAGACATTCAAAAGATACCGAATGATTTAACTGTGAGAGAAAAGCACATTCTTTTCACATAAAAGAAACATTCAAGACTTAATGGCTGCTCTAATGGATGCAAAACAAAGTAATGCTTTTAGCTGGATTGGGGAGAGATTATACCAGAAGAGTTGAACTGAATTTTTGTGCACTGTAATTTCTGTCTTAAATAAAATAACAGTAACCACTATGATGCTATCCATTTCCTTAACTCAAATGTCTGTAATTAAGAAACTGAATTCACCCATCTCTACTTATTATGAATGTCAGAATTTTTAAGCCTTAACAGCTTTCAGAATGCTTCTCAACTGAGGAATATTTCACAGACTCGAATAAAAATGTCTCAGGGATATCCAGGAGTTAATGGATAACTTGTTTTCTTGTTCTCTATGTCTTTGTTAATAGATACAAAGAGAGCTGTATTAGATAATTTACTTCATAGACTTTAAAGTTTCTGCTTTCTTAGCCTATTTATTTCTGTTGCTATTTAAGTACTCAGTACCACTTGAAATTTAGGTAGATGCCTTAAGAGGTATGCAGTGATGCAGAGGCTAGGAGGAAGGGACTAGTCAAGGAATTAGTACAGAAGATGCCTATGAGAGTAGGCTAGGCAAGCACAACACTTTCTTTTTAACACAAAAGTCTTTCAAAGTAGACTTCGTTGACTTATCAACTCCTCTGTCTCTTGCAATAAAAAAACAGGAGTTAATATTTCAAATGCTCACCTTATAAAAAGACAGGTTGCTAAGGTCAGTTCTTACCCTGAAGAACGCTAATTTCTTTGCTTCACGGCACTTCTCAGGGTACTATGGTTATCTGTAATAGTCCAAATCAAGGCTTGAGATGAAGTAGCGTCTATACTCTGCCATAATCATCCTCTAAATATGAGTAATTTTCCTGAAAGGGAGTTTCTAAAAGGTCTGACACACCTCATAATCCAAAGTTTAAAACTTTGTGGAAAGCCTACAAGCTTGTAGTATAGATAACTTGATCTTACTTCTTAGGAAGTGATTGTGTTCTTCATCCACTTAATACATCTGTAATATCTCAAGGCAGGACTTTGAGGTGTTCATTAAAAGTTTGTTGAATATATTGAGTAACTGATAGAACAGGGACTAGGATCTCAGTTCTCTTAATTACTAGTTTTTTTCCCCCCTAATTACTTTAAAAGTAAAATTTAACCTCCAACAAATTAGACACAGTAAATAAATTCCCTTACAAGAAACCAGTTTACAAGTGTTTTGTTGTTTTTATTTTTAAACTCAACTAACAGTTCGACAATCAAAAAGTTTTAAGTCTCCCTATCCTTAAAAGTTTGGAAAAGTAGTTTAAGATATTGTGCTAAGCCTCCAACAACTGACAAGTTTCCTTCCACGTATTTTGAATTGCTACTTCATTGACTCACTCTGACACCAATATTGCATTAGCCTGCTTCACAAACGGGTAATGGAGAGATAAGAGGATTAAAACTTTTGGAGACATATTTGGCAATAAAAATATCAAATCTTTCACTAGGCTACCGACAGCATTTGGACAACACACAGATCAAATTTTGAGGCATTCTGAGTCACAGAAATGATTTAAAGGGGCCCAGAAGCAATGCAACATGAAACTGGATTTCAACACACCTGGGGGTTACTGATATCTAAATATATCAGTCTCTACTTTTGCAATACAAAAAAAAAAAAAATTCTAAATGTTGGCATCAAGATAATCTGGGACTCTCAAATGATAGAATTAGTTACAGCATAGGAGCTCATTAAAGGGAATGTATGAAAGAGTTTTCTGAATTTTATTTTAGTCTGTATTTTCACAAATTCTCAAAGGCCTCCAGGGCTCTATCTGTCATCACAATTGTCAAGAAACGAGCAGTCTTTTTAAAAAATATAAGTTGTGGAGAGTTGTTCATTTAACAACAGGTGAGTTTCCTGTAGGAGTGTTACATTTACCTTTATATTAAAAAAATATTTTAAATTAAATAAATACCTAATCATAGTTGAAGAGCAGGCTTTCCAGGTGGCTCTAGTGGTAAAGAACCCACCTGCCAATGCAGGAGACACAGGAGACCTGGGTTTGACCCCTGGGTAGGGAAGATTCCCCTGGAGGAGAGTATGGCAACCCACTCCAGTATTCTTGCCTGGAGAACCCCATGGACTGAGGAGTCTGGCAGACTACATCCGTGGGGTCGCACAGAGTCCGACATTACTGAGGTGACTTGGCACACATAGTGTTAAATGTCAATTAATGTTAAATGTTATGAAAAATAGTCATGCCTGCCACCTTCCCAACACTATCTTACAGTATTTTGGTAATTACTTCTCTTATTTATCTCCATGTGTGTGTAGAGACACTCAGTTGTGTCTAACTCTGTAGCCCACCAGGGTTCTCTGTTCATGGAATTCTCCAGGCAAGAAAGAATACTAGATTGGGTAGCCATTCCCTTCTCAAATGTCTCTTCCTGACCCAGGGATCCAACTTTGGTCTCCTGAATTGTAAGCAGATTCTTTACTGCCTGAGCCACCAGGGAAATGCATTTACCTCCATATATCTAACCAACTAAATACTCCATTACTTTGCTTTGTCATTTTTGAACATTATTGTTGACTTCCTCCTGTAGTGATTGTGTCTCTTATGCCCCGCTTTTCTGCTTCTTTAACTATGTATAGTGATATTAAATTTTTCTGTTATATCCACAGTTATTCCTTCTATAGTGTGATTATATGAAAAAAATTACCTACCAAGCCAAGTAGTATACCTTGTTTACATTTCTATTCTTGGACAACATTTTGTTTTTCAGCTAAGAATCATGTTTTTCCTGCTTTGAGAATTACCTAATTTTCTTTTCCTTTTGTTTATTTTTTTCTTTCATTTGCTTAATTTTCTTTAGTCTATGACATCTCTGTTCTGTCCTCTCCAAGGGCGCTGTAAAATGCCTTCTTTTACAATCTTCTATGAGTCAGTCTTATCAGTTAGTATATCCACTCCAGTTTTGTTTGTCTTTGGTAAATTAATCATAAATCTGACATAATTCCACTCTCCTCAACTATAGTTGCTTGCTAAGATCTGCTGAAATGTTATTTTGGGAACTCCTTTTTCCTCTTCCCTTGAATCTCTGATTCCTGTATTTCTTTTCCTTGCTGTATCTTCTCTGGTAGATTCATGATACTAAATTCATGAGAGGTAAAATTTTAATATCCTTAGTGTCAGATAGCGTTTTCTTTTTTCTACCCTATTCTTTGACTAATAATTTGGATTGATACACACATTGAGGTCAGAAATGATTTGGCCTTAGCAATAACAAGGTCATGTTCCACTGCCTTCTGATCTTCGTAATGTTTTTTCTCATTCTCTTTGTGTGACCTAATCCTTCTAGGATCATCTGTTTTTTCTTGTTCTGAAATTGTATGAGGATGTACCTTGGTGCAGATCTTTTTACATCCATTTTGCTAGACAGTATTCAAAGGACACTCATATCCTTCTGTTTCAGAAAATCTTGTATTTTTTGTTTAAAATAAATTGCTTTCTTCTAGTTTCCCTATTTCTTTTTTTAAAGGACTACTGCCTCCCTTAATTAAGGAGGAGACTTAATTAAGATACAATTGACATATATCATTATGTAAATTTAAGGTGTACAACAGGATAAATTTGATATATGTATATACTGAGAAATGATTACAACATTAGAATTTCTAGAAATTCTTTAATTTCCCTTCGGGCATCCTGTGTCATCCCATAGTTGCTTCATTCTTTTCTTTATTTTCTCTCTCATCCTCTTTTCTTACTGCTCCTCCCCTTCCCTCTTTTCCCCTTGTTCTCTCTTTCTCTCTCTTTCCTTCTCTTCTGCCTCCCTTCCTGTCTTCCTGCTATTCCTCTCTTCCTGGCCATCACTTTCCCTCCTGACACATTCTGGGAGATATATTTGAGCTTATCAACTAGCCTTTCTTCACTCATGAATAAAAAAAAAAAAAACAAAAAACTTCATCTGCCATATTTTTAATACCTGAGAACTTTATCTTGCTCTATAAATATTCACTTTGATGCATGTAATATTTTTCCTTTAATAGATAGGATAGTCATTTTTTAGCTCACTGATAGTATAATTTATAGCTTACTATAAAATTTCTTCTGTTCCCACCATTCTCTGTGTCATGTGAGTGTCTTTCTTTTCTTCCTGTTGATCTGGTATATATTTCCATGTGGAAATTTTGCTTGTATGTTTGGTATTCTTGACTTTCCATTCATTTTAGAATGAGTCACTGAAACACCAGTGGAAGTTATGTGCATTTTGGGGCGTGGATAAATCATAGCTTTTTCTCTAAGATCATCAAGTAATCAATGAATGTTTTTTTGTTTTTTTTTTAACTTTGAACCTTCAAATGTCAGTATATGGAATGAGGGATTGACTAGTTTTGTCTGTAAAGGACAAATTAATATTTTAGGTTTAATGGATGCTTTATAGTAATCATCACAACAGCAGATTGTTGCCAACTTATAATGGCTTGACTTAAAGATTTTGTGACTTTGTGACTGTGTGAAAGTGATATACATTCAGTAGAAACCAAACTTCAAAATTTGAATTTTATTCTTTTTTGGAGCTGTGATATGCAGTAGGATACTCTTATGTGATGCTGGGAAGTGGCAGAGAGTCACAGGTCCCAGTTAGTCACACGATCATGACAGTAAGCAGTCAATATGCTGACAAACATTCTGTACCCATACAACCATTATTTTTTCACATTCAGTGAAGTATTAAATAAATTACATGAGATATTCAAAACCTAGTTATAGAATAGGCTTTCCGTTAGATGATTTTGCCCAACTGCAGGCTAATGTAATTATTCTGAGTATGTTTAAAGTAGGTTAAGCTAAGCTCTGGTATTTGGTAGGTAAGGTGTATTAAATGCATTTTCAATTTTAGATATTTTCAGCTTATGATGGGTGTATCGGGAAGTGTAAATTGAGGAAGATTTGTACTCAACTCTGCCCTTATAGTGAGTGAATAAAGCCACAGGCAATAGTAAATGAAAGTGTGTGGTTGTGTTCCAATAAAACTTTACTCATTAAAAAAGTGGTAAACTAAATTTGGCCTGAAGGCTCTAATTTGCTGACCCCTGACAGAGAACATTACTTTTAGGACTTACATTTCTTCAGAAATGATTTCTCAAAATTTTTTATCAGAAGTTGAAGACAAAGCAGGAAAACAGTCTGCTGCTGTTCTAGACCTGGGCAGGGAAAGGCAGCTGAGGGTTGTACCATTTAATATGGAGATCCTCATTTATTGTCTCATCTTTACCCCCTAATGCTTGACATCCCCAAATCCTATACTCCTGTAGTTCAATTTCTTAATAGTGTTTCTCAGCCTAATGTGTATAGGAAAAATC
Source organism: Muntiacus reevesi (assembly GCF_963930625.1). Taxonomy (NCBI): domain Eukaryota; kingdom Metazoa; phylum Chordata; class Mammalia; order Artiodactyla; family Cervidae; genus Muntiacus; species Muntiacus reevesi. The sequence continues at coordinate 259,172,029 of NC_089251.1, read as the reverse complement.
TGAGGATCGTAAAGTGCAGGCTCAGATACATGAGGTTTAAAGTTGTGCTGGAGAGTCTATATTTCTGATAAGCTTCTCTGAATGACGTTGATACTGCTGATCCTCAAAGAACATTTTGAATTGCTAGCAAGGGAATAAATACCATATTTTCTATGGACAGAAGAGAGAAGAAATCTAGTTTTCTCTCTACAGGCTTTCAAACAATCCTAATGTTTCCTGACCCATTTTTCACTCAGGCCTTCCATGGCTCAGAGCCCTGAGTCTTTCTAGTTTTCTATGAGTAAATTGACTAGCTTTTTGTCAGTGTCTTTTTCTATAGGCAGCTAGATTTTCAATTCCTGTTCTGGTCATGTTCAGTTATTCATTTATTTTTTTCATTTATTCTCCAATTTTGTGTATATATTTGGGATTCCTTTCTTTCTTTTAATGAAGATGGAGCTTGTACTTTGCACTCTGTAAAAAGCATTTGGAATAATATTTTTGAGGATGGAAAGAAGAACATGTTTGAAATTGAAACTGAATTAGAAAGTAGACTATTGCAAAATATTTTCTTGAACTATTCATCAGGCATAATGACAAATCAAAATTTTATTATATCCAACCTGAAATGGTAAAGGAATTTAAATGTACATATATAAGTAACTTCTGGAATATTTCAAAATGTTTGCTGAGGGACAATCATGATTATTCATTTTTGACTTTGGATTTTGTCAGTTTTGAATTTGTTACTGAAAGGATCCTTAAGAAGAGCTTCATTTCTCCCAATTCCATTATCTGAATTTATCCTTTGAACTATTTATATTCATATTAAAATGAATCAGAGAAACAAACACTTTCTGTCATGGAATTATTTATGGCAAACCTGAACAAGTGTTCTTGGGCCTCCCTTGTGGCTCAGCTGGTAAAGAGTCTGCCTGCAATGCGAGAGATATGGTTTGATCCTTGGGTTGGGAAGATCCCCTGGAGAAGGGAAAGGCTACCCACTCCAGTATTCTGACCTAGAGTCGCAAAGAGCAGGACATGACTGAACAACTTTCACTTTCACTTTCAACCTGAACCAACCTTGGGAAGTAGATAAAATTTGCTTTCATTATACTAATTACAAACAAAGATAACATTGCCCTGATTTATCCCTGAGGTCTCCCCTTCACCTAAAAAGCTTCTCCTCTATTTTATGACTCAGGATTTCATGTGCTAGATATTTGCTCTCTATCATTCTTTGATGTCCTTCATCACAGATTACATATTCTGAATCATAACATAATTTGCCTGTTTAATATGTTATGAATAGCATATCATTACTGTAATGGATCTCTAAATGGTATTTGAGTAGTTATGATAGTAGGCATATTGTTGTTCTGCTGGCCTGAAATTATTATCTGAATGCTTTGAATCATAACTATTTGTTCTGTCTAAAAGAGTATTAGATTGGAAATCATAAAGATTGCCATAAACAGTAAGACATTGGATAAATTAAATTTCTTTAAATGAGGGCAATAGGTTAGATTCATCTGAAAATATATGTTATTCTACTTTATGTCCTTCCGTTTTCAACTCCTGCTCCCACGGCAGACATACCTAACCCACCATGGCACTTTTTCTCACTAGGCTTAAACACGACTTCAGAATTCTTTCCACAAACTGTTTAAGAACGTAGACCCAAGTTTTCAAAGTTTGTATATAAAGTAAAAATGAATTTGGTCATATGTCCAAATAAAGAGACAAAAACTCAAAAGAAAGTAAGATCACTTCCTGTCAGATCAGTCACTTTAGTAAGCCATTTCTTTCCCGGGTCTGCACTTTATCCTCATGATCTCAGTCTCACATGCTTTGAATTTCAGACTTTGTGTTCTTTGACTCTTCTTTTTGCTTCCTCCACTGATTCAAGCAGGTCTCTCTAGTAGAGGAGTACTGTGGTAATAGTTCAGTTCAGTTCACTTGCTCAGTCGTGTTCAGCTCTCTCTGACCCCATGGGATGCAGCTTGCCAGGCTTCCCTGTCCATCACCAATTCCCAGAGCTTACTCAAACTCAGGTCCATTGAGTCAGTGGTGCCATCTAACCATCTCATCCTCTGTTGACCCCTTCTCCTCCCGCCTTCAATCTTTCCCAGCATCAGGGTCTTTCCCAATGAATCAGTTCTTCTCATCAGGTGGCCAAAGCATCGGAGTTTCAGCTTCAGGATCAGTCCTTCCAATGAATATTTGGGAGTGATTTCCTTTATGATTGATTTGTTGGAGCTCCTTGCAGTCCAAGGGACTCTCAAGTCTTCTCCAACACCACAGTTCAAAAAGCATCAGTTCTTTGGTGCACAGCTTTCTTTACAGTCGAGCTCTCACATCCATACATGACTACAGGAAAAACTATAGCTTTGACTAAATGGAACTTTGTCTGCAAAGTAATGTCTCTGCTTCTTAATATACTCTCCAGGTTGGTCATAGCTTTTCTTCCAAGGAGCAAGCATCTTTTAATTTCATGGCTGCAGTCACCATCTGCAGTGATTGGGGAGCCCATCAAAAATAAAGTCTCTCACTGTTTCCATTGTTTCCCCATCTATTTGCCATGAAGTGATGGGACTTCATGAAGTGATGGGACTTCATGAAGTGATGGGACTTCATGAAGTGATGAAGTGATGGAAGATCATGACATTGTACAGGAGACAGAAATCGAGACCATTCTCCGCCCCCCCCCCCCAAAAGAAATGCAAAAAAGTAAAATGGCTGTCTGAGGAGTACTTACAAATAGCTGTGAATAGAAGGGAAGTGAAAAGCAAAGGAAAAAAAGAAAGATATATCCATTTGAATGCAGAGTTCCAAAGAATAGCAAGGAGAGATAAGAAAGCCTTCCTCAGTGATCAATGCAAAGAAATAGAAGAAAAAAATAGAATGGGAAAGACTAGAGATCTCTTCAAGAAAATTAGAGATACTAAGGGGATATTTCATGCAAAGATATGTTCAATAAAGGACAGAAATGGTATGGACATAACAGAAGCAGAAGATATTAAGAAGAGGTGGCAAGAATACACAGAAAAAATGTACAAAAAAGATCTTCATGACCAAGTTAATCATGATGGTGTGATCACTCACCTAGAGCCAGACATCCTGGAGTAAGAAGTCAAGTGGACCTTAGGAAGCATCACTATGAACAATGCTTGTGGAGGTGATGGAATTCCAATTGAGCTATTTCAAATCCTATGAGATGATGCTGTGAAAGTGCTGCACTCAATATGCCAGGAAATTTGGAAAACTCAGCAGGGGCCACAGAACTGGAAAAAGTTAGTTTTCATTCCAATCCCAAAGAAGGCAATGCCAAAGACTGTTCAGACTGCTGCACGATAGCACTCGTCTCACACACTAGCAAAGTAATGCTCAAAATTCTCCAAGCCAGGCTTCAGCATTAAATGAACCTTGAATTTCCAGATGTTCAAGTTGGATTTTAAAAAGGCAGAGGAACCAGAGGTCAAATTGCCAACACTTGCTGGATCATCAAAACAGCAAGAGAGTTCCAGAAAAACATCTATTTCTGCTTTATTGACTATGCCAAAGCCTTTGACTGTGTGGATCACAATAAACTGTGGAAAATTCTGAAAGATATGGGAATACCAGACCACCTGACCTGCCTCTTAAGAAACCTGTATGTAGGTCAGGAAGCAACAGTTAGAACTGGAAATGGAACAACAGACTGGTTCCAAATAGGAAAAGTAGTATGTCAAGGCTGTATATTGTCACCCTGCTTATTTAACTTATATGTAGAGTACATCATGAGAAATGCTGGGTTGGAGGAAGAACAAGCTGGAATCAAGATTGCTGGGAGAAATATCAATAACCTCAGATATGCAGATGACACCAACCTTATGGCAGAAAGTGAAGAAGAACTAAAGAGTCTCTTAATGAAAGTGAAAGAGGAGGGTGAAAAAGTTGGCTTAAAAATCAACATTCAGAAAACTAAGATCATGGCATCCGATCCCATCACTTCATGGCAAATAGATGGGGAAACTGTGGAAACAGTGGCTGAATTTATTTTTTTTGGGCTCCAAAATCACTGCAGATGGTGACTGCAGCCATGAAATTAAAAGATGCCTACTTCTTGGAAGGAAAGTTATGACCAACCTAGATAACATATTAAAAAGCAGAGATTTTACTTTGCCAACAAAGGTCCGTCTAGTCAAGGCTATGGTTTTTCCAGTGGTCATGTATGGATGTGAGAGTTGGACTATAAAGAAATCTGAGTGCAGAAGAATTGATGCTTTTGAACTGTGGTGTTGGAGAAGACTCTCAAGAGTCCCTTGGACTGCAAGGAGATCCAATCAGTCCATCCTAAAGCAGATTATCCTGGGTGTGCATTGGAAGGACTGATGTTGACACTGAAAGTCCAATACTTTAGCCACCTGATGCGAAGAGCTGGCTCATTTGAAAACACCCTGATGCTGGGAAAGATTGAGGGCAGGAGGAGAAGGGAACTACAGAGGATGAAAGGATTGGATGGCATCATTGACTGAAGGACATGGGTTTGGGTGGACTCTGGGAGTTGGTGATGGACAGGGAGGCCTGTGTGCTGAGGTTCATGGGGTTGCAAAGAGTTGGACACGACAGATTCACTGAGCTGAACTGAACTGAACCAAACTGATGGGACCAGATGCCATGCTCTTAGTTTTCTGAAAGTTGAGTTTTAAGCCAACTTTTTCAACTCTCCTCTTTCACTTTCACCAAGAAACTATTTAGTTCTTCTTCTCTTTCTGACATAAGGGTGGTGTCTTCTGTGCATCTGAGGTCATTAATTTTCTCCTGGCAATCTTGATTCCAGCTTATGCTTCATCCAGCTTGGCCTTTCACGTGATGTACTCTGCATACAAGGTAAATAAGCGGGGTCACAATATACAGTGTTGATGTACTCCTTTCCCAGTTTGGAAGCAGTATGTTGTTACATGTCCAGTTCTAACTGTTGCTTCTTGACCTGCATACAGATTTCTCAGGAGGCAGGTCAGGTGATCTGGTATTCCCATCTCTAGGCAAAAGTGAACATCGACATTTTAGGAATCTGTTAACTAAAAGGGATTGGAATGAGTGAATTTAACTCATATTACCTTTATATCTACCACTGTGGGCAAGAATCCCTTAGAAGAAAATAGAGTAGCATAATAGTAAACAAAACATTCCAAAATGCAGTACTTGGATGCAATCTCAAAAACGACAGAATGACGTCCATTCGTTTCCAAGGCAAACCATTCAGTATCACAGTAATCCAAGGTTATGCCCCGACCAGTAGTGCTGAAGAAGCTGAAGTTGAACAGTTCTATGAAGACCTACATGAGTTTCTAGAACTAACACCCAAAAAAGGTATCCTTTTCACTATAGGGGACTGGAATGCAAAAGTAGGAAGTCAAGAAACACTGAGTAACAGGCAAATTTGGCCTTGGAGTACAAAATGAAGTAGGGCAAAGGCCAACCGGGTTTTGCCAAGAGAACGCACTGGTCATAGCAGACACCCTCTTCCAACAACATAAGAGAAGACTCGACACATGGACATAACAAGATGGTCAATACTGAAATCAGATTGATTATATTCTTTGCAGCCAAAGATGGAAAAGTTCTATACAGTCCGCAAAAAGAAGACCAGGAACTGACTGTGGCTCAGATGATGAATTCCTTATTCCAAATTTAGACTCAAATTGAAGAAATTAAGGAAAACCACTAGGCGATTCAGGTATGACCTAAATCAAATCCCTTACAGTCATACAATGGAAATAAGAAATAGACTCAAGAGATTAGATGTGATGGCATGCCTGAAGAACTATGGACAGAGGGTCATGACACTGTACAACGGCAGGGATCAAGACCATCCCCAAGAAAAAGAAATGCAATAAGGCAAAAAGGTTGTCCGAGGAGGACTTACAAATAGCTGAGAAAAGAAGAAAAGCTAAAGGCAAAGGAGAAAAGAAAGATATACCAATTTGAATGCAGAATTCCAAAAAATAGCAGGAGAGATAAGAAAGCCTTCCTTAGTGATCAATGCAAAGAAATAGAGGAAAACAATAGAATGGGAAAGACGAGAGATCTCTTCAAGAAAATTAGAGAAACCAAGGAAATATTTCATGCAAAGATAGGCACAACAAAGGACAGAAATGGTATGACCTAACAGAAGCAGATGATATTAAGAAGAGGTGGCAAGAATACACAGAAAAACTATACAAAATAGATCTTCACGACCCAGATAACCACGATGGTGTGATCACTCACCTAGAGCCAGACATCCTGGAATGTGAAGTCAAGTGAGCTTTAGGAAGCACCACTACACACAAATCTCATGGAGGTGATGGAATTCCAATTGAGCTATTTCAAATCCTATGAGATGATGCTGTGAAAGTGCTGCACTCAATATGCCAGGAAATTTGGAAAACTCAGCAGTGGCCACAGGACTGGAAAAGGTCTGTTTTCATCCCAATCCCAAAGAAAGGAAATGCCAAAGGATGTTCAAACTGCCGCACAATTGTACTCACTCATCTCACACACTGGGAAAGTAATGCTTAAAATTCTCCAAGCCAGGCCTCAGCAATAAATGAACCTTGAATTTCCAGATGTTCAAGTTGGATTTAAAAAAGACAGAGGAACCAGAGGTCAAATTGCCAACATCTGCTGCATCATCAAAAAAGCAACAGAGTTCCAGATGTTTTATTGACTATGCCAAAGTCTTTGACTGTGTGGATCACCACACATTGTGGTAATAGTTCCCAATGGTAATAGATTTGTATCCTGGCTCTGGCTTTTCAAGCTGTGTTATTTAAATCTTTTGCATCCAGGTTTCATTCTTTCTAGAATAAGTGCTATGATACACAATACATGAGGTAATCTGTTTGAAAACATTTCAATTAAACATTACAGAAATATTAGGTGTGTTATTATTGATGAGGATTCAATTTCAGTATTCAGCTAAAATGTGGAAACCCTATAGGTTATGTTGAAAAAATGAAATTATATTAATTAGAATACTGTGTGCACCTATTATTTTTGGTCAGGTAGATTACACTTGAAATACTGTATGAAAATATGATAGTTTGATCATAAGTGGCATAAAACTACATGAAGACATAATAAAATTGCTCACTAAACTCAGTAAATCCTGGACTTCTGCTTAAACAACTGTAAATGTTAAAGAGACTGTCTTTTGAATTCTTAGCTCCAATTGCTCTACCACTGTTTAGACAGCACTCCAGGAGAGGCCCATGGACAGAGGAGCCTGGTGGGCTACAGTCCATGGGATTGCAAAGAGTTGGACATGACTGAAGCTACTTGGCATGCACATGCTAATTTAATTCCAGGTAGAAATATTATGCAAGTGTCACTGGAGACATAGTCTTTTTCTTTCCTTAGATGGTAAGTTTGGGAAAATTACAATAGATTTTCCTAGTGCTCACATATCCAAATTCAAAGTTGACCTCTGAGTCAGATTTGCAAGATTTGAACTGGTATTGCAAAAAGTCACTTGAATTCATTTCTAGACAAGGTTTGTTGTGGACTGCCTCATTAAAATAATCATTCAAGGTAAATTTATTTGTATATGGTATAATAAGGAAGTCACTTCCCTCGTGGCTCAGATAGTAAAGAATCTGCCTGCAATGCAGGAGACCTGGGTTCAATCCCCGGGTTGGGAAAATCCCCTGGAGGAGGAGCTAGAAACCCACTCCAGTATTCTTGCCTGGAGAATCCTATGGACAGAAGGGCCTGGTGGGCTACAGCCCATGGGTTTGCAAAGAGTTGGACACGACTGAGCGACTAAGCACAGCACAGTAAGTTTGTTAGTTAATATTTGCGCACATGCCCAATTATTCTAGCTAAAATGCATTTCTCTCAGTCCCTTCTTCCTTGGTGGCCATTTTAATACCTCAAGATCCTCTCTCTTGGCTACAGTTAAGTGGACTAGGACAGAGAATTGATAGTAAGAAGAGTACAGTCGATAGATGGGCTCAATAGCAGCCTGTGACTTGTTCTACTGTAAGCAGGTGAATCAGGTCAATCAGATTCTAGCTCTTGGAAGTCTGAACTGGAAAGCACAGTCCATTAGCAGCAAAGCGTAGCAGCCGAAAGGATGCTGTGAGGTAGTTGCTGCACTGATGTCATATACAAAAGGAGGTTATGAGGAAGCGAAAACTGGATTAGCAGAGGAAACCACAAAGCAGAGATGAATGATGTGGATAAGGAGAGAGAACTGTGACGCTAAGAAAGTTAATTTAGCTATTGGTGGAGAAAGAAGTTAGCCAGCTCTTAAAGCTGATTCTGGGCCAGTTCCTGTATCAATACAGCTAACTGCCTTTAGCTGAAATAAATTAAGTGTATCTTTTTTCCTTGCCTAACCAATCCATGTGCTAATAAACATACATGATTCAATTTTGTCTTACAATTACACTTTATTCTGATGGTTATTTTGAATACTTCCTTGTTAAGAAATATGCAATAATATGGAGATAAAATAAAGTTTTACTTGGATCTATGTCTTTTAATACTTTACCGTTGCATTAGTGCCTGATAAATTTATGGTGGCAGTCATATCTGATAGATTTAAAAGATTGTTTTTGTTCCATTGTAAACAAACTACAGAAAAGCAGCTTGTTTTCTGCAACAAATCATGAAAGTACAGGGCACCAGTTTTTGAAGTGAGCCTTGGGCAGATGTTAGGAATGCAGTAACATGTTGAGGAATATGTGTTCATTTAAGAATGGCACCAAGTCTGGATAAGGACATTAGAGCAGTAAAATAGATGTAGGGATCATATTAAAGGTGCTGATGGTGTAACTTGAAATATCCTAGGTGGCCATTTTCACTTTTATATTTCATCAGAAAATTATCATGGCTTAATAATGTATTTTTAACTGTTATCCAGGAAAGGCAATTTATTTTCTGTAGATAGCAGTCAGAATTTGAAAATAAGAGGTATGTTACTTTTAAGATAGCTCTAAGAATATGTTGTAGTTTTGTTTTACTTGATAAGTATATTGCACAAATATATTTAAAAAAGGGAAACAGGCTTCTATGAAAGCACTCGCACTTATGTGTAAAGGTAGGCTACTATCAAAAGGTATATTTTGACTGTAAGACTGGGGATATGCATATATTTATATTTCTCAGCATCCTGAGGTGATTTAAAAGATGTTATGTACTGTGGTTTGGAAATGTAAATTGTTCTGTCTTCTCTAAAGATAGCTTATCTTTTCAAAAATATTTCATTCACAATATTTATTACTGATTTTTATTGCATCTGATTTATGTTATTTTCATAAACTGTTTCTTAGGGTAAAATTGTACTTGGTTAAATAGTAATTTAAAATCTGTCTTCCAAGACTATAACAGATCTATGCTGGCATGACATATTTTTTGAAGTGTGTTTTATTTGAGGACTATCATATTTCTGAAACTGGCAGTTCTAAATGAAATAACTGTTTAAACTTCTTGCCAGGAGAGAGTTTACCTGGTAAGAAAATATTGGAACTAGCCAAGAAGGAAGATGTTTTAACTTATATTTCATTATAGCTACAAAAAATGTGTTTTCGTATTTTAGGAATATATTCTTTTTCTGTATTGCCTTGTCTGAAGTTTGAGTCATTTGCTCACTTTATGGAGGTATAACCCTGTGGAATTTTTGGTCCATTTAGTTCCCTATAACTGATGAAAATTGGGAAGGACAAATATACCAACTTTTTGAAATTATGTATTAATTGATTTTTTTTTAAGTCAGGAGAAAACCCAGATATAATAATCTAGAAACTGCCGTCTTAATGGTGATAAAATAATGATACAGTATTTTTGCTTTTATTATTAGCTGTATATAAAAAGTCAGAAAATAAAGAATCCATTTCTGTAACTACTGTATTGAAAAAATTTTATGAAATTATTTGACTAAAGAAAACATTTTTTACCAAGTGGAAACTTTTATCATTTGATGCTGAGAAGTATTGGACCAAACAAAATTTAGATAATATTTTTTCATATATTATTTCTGCTATTTATTGGTAATGAAGTTATGAAATTATTTTCAAGAATAAGGAGATTTGTAGAAGTGTTGTGGAGAACTAGTGATGAATGTAACATATAATCTATGAATATTATCTATTTTGAGTTCTGTTTTTCCCATCTTTCAATGTATGTATTATTACCAGCAACTTGTGCTTATGAAAAAATAAAAATAGCCATATTTGTAGACATTACAGTATGTGAATTCTTTATATGATTTGAATTCTTTATATGATTTGATCATTACAAAAATGTTGTGACTTGGTGGGTAGCATATATATTCCCACAAGCTAAAAAAGGATTATTTAAACAGTATGCCTGCAAATTTCAGTTCATAAAACTAGAGAAAATTCAATGTTTTGGGTTCAGATGCAGTACTCTTTTCCTATAGAGGTCACTGTCTCTTAACAAGGATTGAAGGCACATTCAGGTAAAGTACTTATTTTCTTGGCTTGAGAGTAATGCAAATAAGTGAACTTATATACCAAAATAAAAGATATTTTTAATGTCATTAAATAGTGGGAAGAGCAATGCAAAGCAAATCATATATTAACACTCATTTAAATTTTTTTTTCATTTATTTTTATTAGTTGGAGGCTAATTACTTCACAATATTGTAGTGGTTTTTGCCATACATTAACATGAATCAGTCATGGATTTACATGTGTTCCCCTTCCCGATCGTCCCTCCCGCCTCCCTCTTCATCCCATCCCTCTGGGACTTCCCAGTGCACCAACCCTGAGCACTCGTCTCATGCATCCAACCTGGGCTGGTGATCTGTTTCACCCTTGATAGTATACTTGTTTCAATGCTGTTATCTCTGAACATCCCATCCTCGCCTTCTCCCACAGAGTCGAAAAGTCTGTTCTGTACATCTGTGTCTCTTCTTCTATTTTGCATATATGGTTATTGTCACAATCTTTTTAAATTCCATATATATGCGTTAGTATACTGTATTGGTCCTTATCTTTCTGACTTACTTCACTCTGTATAATGGGCTCCAGTTTCATCCATCTCATTAGAACTGATTCAAATGAATTCTTTTTAATGGCTGAGTAATATTCCATTGTGTATATGTACCACAGCTTCCTTATCCATTCATCTGCTGATGGGCATCTAGGTTGCTTCCATGTCCTGGCTATTATAAACAATGCTGCGATGAACATTGGGGCCATTGTGTCTCTTTCAGGTCTTGTTTCCTTGGTGTGTATGCCCAGGAGTGGGATTGCTGGGTCATATGGCTGTTCTATTTCCAGGTTTTCTAAGGAATATCCACACTGTTCTCAATAGTGGCTGTATTAGTTTGCATTCCCACCAACAGTGTAAGAGGGTTCCCTTTTCTCCACACCCTCTCCAGCATTTATTGCTTGTAGACTTTTGGAGAGTGGCCATTCCGACTGGCGTGTAATGGTACCTCATTGAGGATTTGATTTGCATTTCTCTGATAATGGGTGATGTTGAGCATCTTTTCATGTGTTCGTTAGTCATCTGTATGTCTTCTTTGGAGAAATGTCTGTTTAGATCTTTGGCCCATTTTTTGATTGGGTCATTTATTTTTCTGGAATTGAGCTGCAGAAGTTGCTTGTATATTTTTGAGATTAATCCTTTGTCTGTTTCTTCATTTGCTATTATTTTCTCCCATTCTGAAGGCTGTCTATTCACCTTGCTTATAGTTTCCTTTGTTGTGCAAAATCTTTTAAGTTTCCTTAGGTCCCATTTGTTTATTTTTGCTTTTATTCCCAATATTCTGGGAGGTGGGTCATAGAGGATCTTGCTGTGATTTATGTCGGAGAGTGTTTTGCCTATGTTCTCCTCTAGGAGTTTTATATTTTCTGGTCTTACATTTAGATCTTTAATTCATTTTGAGTTTAATTTTATATATGGTGTTAGACAGTGTTCTAGTTTCATTCTTTTACAAGTGGTTGACCAGTTTTCCCAGCACCACTTGTTAAAGAAGTTGTCTTTTTTCCGTTTTATATCCTTGCCTCCTTTGTGGAAGATAAGGTGTCCATAGGTTCATGGATTTATCTCTGGGCTTTCTATTTTGTTCCATTGATCTATATTTCTGTCTTTGTGCTGGTACCATACTGTCTTGATGACTGTGGCCTTGTAGTAGAGCCTAAAGTCAGGCAGGTTGATTCCTCCAGTTCCATTCTTCTTTCTCAAGATTGCCTAGGCTATTCGAGATTTTTTGTATTTCCATACAAATTGTGAAATTATTTGTTCTAGTTCTGTGAAGAATACTGTTGGTAGCTTGATAGAGATTGCATTGAATCTATAGATTGCTTTCGGGTAGTATAGCCATTTTCGCTATATTGATTCTTCCAATCTATGAAAACGGTATATTTCTCCATCTGTTTGTGTCCTCTTTGATTTCTTCCATCAGGGTTTTATAGTTTTCTATGTAATTATCAGGTAGAGTCTTTAGGGTTTTCTATGTAGAGGATCATGTCATTTGCAAACAGTGAGAGTTTCACTTCTTCTTTTCCTATCTGGATTCCTTTTATTTGTTTTTCTGCTCTGATTGCTGTGGCCAACTCTTCCAAAACTATGTTGAATAGTAGTGGTGAGAGTGGGCACCCTTGTCTTGTTCCCGATTTTAGGGGAAATGCTTTCAATTTTTCACCATTGAGGATAATGTTTGCTGTGGGTTTGTCATATGTAGCTTTTACTATGTTGAGGTGTGTTCTTTCTGGAGAGTTTTTTTTTTTTTTTTTTAATCATAAATGCATGTTGAATTTTTTCAAAGGCTTTTTCTGCATCTATTGAGATAATCATATGGGTTTTATCTTTCAATTTGTTAATGTGGTGTATTACATTGATTGATTTGTGGATATTAAAGAATCCTTGCATTCCTGGGATAAAGCCCACTTCGTCATGATGTATGATCTTTTTAATATGTTGTTGAATTCTGTTTGCTACAATTTTGTTAAGGTTTTTGCATCTATGTTCATCAGTGATATTGGCCTGTAGTTTTCTTTTTTTGTGACATCTTTGTCTGGTTTTGGAATTAGGGTGATGGTGACCTCATAGAATGAGTTTAGAAGTTTACCTTGTTAGCTCTTCTCTAAATTTTTGGTAGAATTCAGCTGTGAAGCTATCTGGTCCTGGGCTTTTGTTTGCTGGATTTCTGATTACAGTTTTGATTTCCGTGCTTGTGATGGGTCTGTTAAGATCTTCTATTTCTTCCTGGTTCAGCTTTGGAAAGTTGTACTTTTCTAAGAATTTGTCCATTTCTTCCAAGTTGTCCATTTTATTGGCATAGAGCTGCTGGTAGTAATCTCTTATGATCCTTTGTATTTCAGTGTTGTCTGTTGTGATCTCTCCATTTTCATTTCTAATTTTGTTGATTTGGTTCTTCTCCCTTTGTTTCTTAATGGGTCTTGCTAATGGCTTGTCAATTTTGTTTATCTTTTCAAAAAGCCAGCTTTTAGCTTTGTTGATTTTTGCTATGGTCTCTTTTGTTTCTTTTGCATTTATTTCTGCCCTAATTTTTAAGATTTCTTTCCTTCTATTAACCCTGGGTTTTTTTTATTTCTTCCTTCTCTAGTTGATTTAGGTGTAGAGCTAGGTTATTTATTTGACTTTTTTCTTGTTTCTTGAGGTAAACCTGTAATGCTATGGACCTTCCCCTTAGCACTGCTTTTACAGTGTCCCATAGGTTTTGGGTTGTTGTGTTTTCATTTTCATTTGTTTCTATGCATATTTTGATTTCTTCTATGGTTTATTGGTTATTCAGAAGTGTGTTATTTAGCCTCCATATGTTGGAATTTTTAATAGTTTTTTTTTTTTTTTTTCCCCTGCAATTGATATCTAGTCTTACTGCATTGTGGTCAGAAAAGATGACTGGAATGATTTAAATTTTTTTGAATTTACCAAGGCTAGATTTATGGCCCAGGATGTGATCTAATCTGGAGAAGGTTCCATGTGCACTTGAGAAAAAGGTGAAACTGATTCTTTCGGGGTGAAATGTCCTATAGATATCAATTATGTCTAGCTGATCCATTGTGTCATTTAAAGTTTGTGTTTCCTTGTTTATTTTCTGTTTAGTTGATCTATCCATAGGTGTGAGTGGGGTATTAAAGTCTCCCACTATAATTGTGTTACTGCTAATTTCCCCTTTCATACTCGTTAGCATTTGCCTTACATAGTGTGGTTCTCCTGTGTTGGGTGCATATATATTTATAATTGTTATATCTTCTTCTTGGATTGATCCTTTGATCATTATGTAGTGTCCTTCTTTGTCTCTTTTGACAGCCTTTATTTTAAAGTCTGTTTTATCTGATATGAATATTGTGACTCCTGCTTTCTTTTGGTCTCTGTTTGCGTGAAATATTTTTTTTTCTAGCCCTTCACTTTCAGTCTGTATGTGTCCCTTGTTTTGAGGTGGGTCTCTTTTAGACAGCATATATAGGGGTCTTATTTTTGTATCCACTCAGCCAGTCTTTGTCTTTTGGTTGGGGCATTCAACCCATTTACATTTAAGGTAATTATTGATAGGTATGGTCCTGTTGCCATTTACTTTGTTGTTTTGGGTTCACGTTTATACAACTTTTCTGTGTTTCCTGTCTAGAGAAGATCCTTTAGCATTTGTTGAAGAGCTGGTTTGGTGGTGTTGGATTCTCTCAGCTTTTGCTTGTCTGTAAAGCTTTTGAATTCTCCTTCATATCTGAATGAGATCCTTACTGGGTACAGTAATCTGGGTTGTGGGTTATTCTCTTTCATTACTTTAAATATGACCTGCCATTCCCTTCTGGCCTGAAGAGTTTCTATTGATAGATCAGCTGTTATCCTTATGGGAATCCCTTTGTGTGTTATTTGTTGTTTCTCCCTTGTTGCTTTTAATATTTGTTCTAAAAATATGGAATGCTTCATGAATTTGCATGTCATTCTTGCACAGGGGCCATGCTAATCTTCTCTATATCGTTCCAATTTTAGTATATGTGCTGCCGAAGTGAGCACTTAACACTCATTTTTAAGTTGATCAAGATAAAGCTTCACAAAAGTCCTACAGTATTACATAAAATTAAAATGTCTTGGGTACAGCAACAAACACTTGACTTAGTATTGAAATTGTGTTGATAACCTTTACTAGTTTGAATTTTCAGCCCTTTATGTCTAAAATTCTGAGAACTAACTGCCATTACTGGTTCTGTAATTAATTCTAAATGGGGAAGATGTAGGAGGTAGATGATTTAAAGTTTCCTTTTAACTGAACACAGTCTTTTATTTGCCATAAATATGTTTCCTAAGTTACAAGGCAAAAAAGGGTCTTAAACAAGAAATCTACTCTTTGATTAATTAGAACATTTAGTTGGGAGTCAGTTCCAAGAAAAAGTTCAGAGAGAATTTTATTTTTAGAGGACTCATCTCCCCGTTAACAAGAATAATGAAATGAGTGAATCATATAATGCAATTGGAGCCTGGTCCTGGCAATTATGCAGCCATTTACCCCTCAGTGACAACTTGGGAGCTAGAGCTTCAGCACATTCTGGGTGTTGATTTCCTACAGGGGCATGTTTATGTTGTAGATGAAGCACAGGCTGCTTGGAAGGCTTCAGATGGTTCTATTGGGTTGAGGATTAATGAGGTTAAATTAACTCAGTCACTTAATGCACATTTTATTGAGGTTCAAGCTGTTCAGACTGTTGCTGTTAATATGAGTAACCCAGAATGTTGCCAGTTAAATGTAAGTTACACATCAGGGATGCCAGGGTCATTAGTGACAGAAAGAAAGCAATTTTATTTGGTCATGACATTTATCATAAAGGCATTCTCATGTTTACATACACACATATATATTTTAAATATTATGTAAAAGATATCTATAACTATCTTTAAAAACATAAGAATGCCTATATGGTATTTATGTGAAATATATATGTGTATGTATGCCTATATGTATATATATTATATTATATATATATAATATTTACTCCAAAATGTTGTTTATTTAGGGATATTGTTGTTACCTCAGAGAGGATTATGATCTTACCTTTAAATTTTTTGGGGCTGATTTTTGAGAAAAAATTGTTGACATAAGAAAGAAAAGTGAAATGAACAAAATTTCCCTCCCTCATCAGCTGTGCATATGAGGAACATCTTGGATAAATGTTTTGTTCTAACCCTATGATATCATCAATCTGAAAAGCTCCTATGTTGAGATGATTGAGTTAGATCCATGATGTAACACCCGAGTATCTATTCATTCACTAATTTATTCATTCATTGTTTTTTGACCATCTGATATATACTACCACTTATACTAATGCTGAGGATAGATAGTTCTAGCTCCCTTATATTTAGTATGTTTATTAGCTTCTTCATTTAAATATGCATATCTTATGTTATCAAGGGCTTTATGATTTCCTGTGGAGCTTTCACAGGTGTACTACTGGCTTTAAAATAATGATTTCTAGATGCTCATAAATTAAATAAGCCCCCTAGGTGATCGAATCTAATATTCATGTAAATTGCTCCATTTTTACTCTAGACAACAAAGTAAGCTTAGAACAACATAATGACAACACCCTCCTCTACCAAAGGGCCCACACAGATGCTTTATTGTCTTTTTCTGCAAGTACTATAAAGCTCTCATAATATATAGAATCCCATGACTTATTCCACTTCTTATAGGCTGAGTTTTCACTTGAAATGTATGTTTTACTCTCAGGACATGCATAAGGACATTGGAAAAATTAATCCAGAGTACATCTGTGGAAAAGAATGCACACATGCACACCCTGAATAAAGAGTTCTTGGCAAGTCTCCAGGAGTCTAAGCGCATACTTGCCTAGAAATACTGGTGCACCCTATGTTGCCACTTCTCTCTACCCCTGGCACAGCACTCCCCTTGTTTGGAAGCAGGGCTTTGGCATCCCTACTGAGAACAGGGCACTGAGAAGTGATTGCTAGAGGGAAGAACCATTAGAGTTGCCAGCCACCACTGCAGTTTTATTGTTCTTCTTTTCATTTTTATACTGCTATTTTCTGATAATTCTCCAGCTTAAAGGAACAAATAGTATTTACTTAATACAACAAATTCTTTTTAACTAACAAGTGTTTTGTAGGCTTTTTAACTTGACTCTGGCCCTTCAGATATTTGGGAGTGGGGAACAGAAGAAGGGCTCAAGGTCATATAAAATCATAGTGATACAAAGCTGTATTTAGTATCATAGCCAAGACACACATACGTCATGGCTCTGAGATAATAGGTACTCAATGTATTTTAGTTTATTTCTTGCTGGCCTTACATATCTGCATGGAGTAGGCTAGGTGTACATAGAACTTTGAAACAACCAGAGGTGTTTGTCTTTAACTTGGTTGGCTATCAGAAATTACTGAAATTCATTTCCCTAAGATAATAAAAGGAAATTGGTATAAAAGGTATATCATTGGTATAAAAGGAAAATTTTGGAAATTAGCTACTTTTATAAAGTATATGTGACATTATAGAAACCCAAATTTAAAATATGCCTGGAGGCGTTTAATACTGAGTTTTTTTTTGGCACATCTATATGCCTAAACATGATGTACTCTGCATATAAGTTAAATCAGCAGCGTGACAATATACAGCCTTGATGGACTTCTTTCCCAATTTTGAACCAGTCTGTTGTTCCATGTCTGCTTCTAATTGTTGCTTCTTGACTTGCATACAGGTTTCTGAGAAGGCAGGTGAGGTGGTCTGGTATTCCCATCTCTTTAAGAATTTTCCAGTTTGTTGTGATCCACACAGTCAGAGGCTTTAATACAGTCAATGAAGCAGAAGTAGATGTTTTTCTGGAATTCTCTTGTTTTGTCTATGGTCCAACGGATGGTTGCACTTTGATCTCTGGTTCCTCTGATTTTCTAAGACCAGCTTGTGTATCTGGAAGTTCTCGGTCCTTGTATTGCTGAAGCATGGAGAATTTTGAGCATTATTTTGCTAGCTTGTTAATTGAATGCAGTTGTGTGGTAGTTTGAACATTCTTTGGCTTTGCCTTTCTTTGGGATTGGAATGAAAGCTGACCTTATTCAGTCCGGAGGCCACTGCTGAGTTTTCCAAATTTGCGGGTGTATTGAGTGCTTATTTAACTTTTATGCAGAGTACCTCATGAGAAATGGTAGGCTGGATGAAGCCCAAGCTGGAATCAAGATTTCCAGAAGAAATATCAATAACCTCAGGTATGCAGATAACACCACCCTTGTGGCCAAAAGTGAAGAGGAACTAAAGAGACTTTTGATGAAGCTGAAAGACAAGAGTGAGAAAGCTGGCTTAAAACTCAGCATTCAAAAACTAAGATCATGGCATCTGGTCCCATCACTTCATGGCAAATAAGTGAGGAAACAATGTAAACAATAACAGACTTTATTTTCTTGGGCTCCAAAATCACTGCAACCTTGAAGTTAAAAGACACTTTATCCTGTGAAGAAAAGCTATGGCCAATCTAGACAGCATATTAAGAAGCAGAGACATTACTTTGCGGACAGAGGTCCGTCTAGTCAAGCTATGGTTTTTCCAGGAGTCATGTATGGATGTGAGAGTTGGACTATAAAGAAAGCTGAGCATCAAAGAATTGATGCTTTTGAACTGTGGTATTGGAGAAGACTCTTGAGAGTCCCTTGCACTGCAAGGAGATCAAACCAGTCAATCCTAAAGAAAATCAACACTGAATATTCATTGGAAGGACTGATGCTGAAGTTGAAGCTCCAGTATTTTGGCCACCTGATGCAAAGAGTTGATTCATTGGAAAATACCCTGATGATGGGCAAGATTGAAAGCAGGAGGAGAAGGGGACGACAGAGGATGAGACGGTTGGGTGGCATAAACCATCTATGAGTTTGAGCAAGCTCCAGGAGATGGTGAAGGACAGGGAAGCCTGGCATGCTGTAGTCTATGGGGTCACAGAGAGTCAGACATGACTGAGTGATTGAATAACAACAATATTCCTAAATGGGTTGATTATTCATTAAAAATGAAAAAAAGATGTATTTTTTCAAGGTTGGGCATTAGAATTTTTTAAAACAACATATGCTATAAAGTTAAGATAAAAGAATTATAAAAGAAAAATGTTCAGAGATTGGTGAAAGTTGGACTTTTAGTATATGATAGAAGGAAATGAGCAAGATAGAAATGCGCTGATATGGTCAGTTTTTAGAATAAAATATTAAAGCATTTTAAAAACATGACAATGATAGACATGATATCTCTTCAGTATACTGAAATTAGTACTATAAAGGAATTTCAGACATATCGAGATCTGGGGACAAGGTCAGCCGATTTATAACCCTATATTACCTTGACAAGACAGAAATACCTTTTATTGTTTAATTCAGAGCTAAAATAAAGCTTTGAAAGAAATGGCAATTTTCTTTGATATCTCAGTGTGCTTCCTATGAAAATATATCAATATGGGAATTAATTTTTCCCTTATCATATAAAAGACATTATATCTTATATGTATAGATATATATGTATACTTGTCCTTTATTATTCAAGTAATATTTATGAGTTTATTTTTTGTCTCATTGTAGGAGAGTTAAGGAATGAGATCAGGGGGTTTTGTTAAAAAATAATTTAATTGAAAAGAATAGAAGAGTATATGGAAAACAAACTTGGAAGAAGAGTATCTGGTGTCAGTTAAGTCCAAAAACTTTATGGCTTAGGTTTGCAGAATATATTACCTGTCTTCCACTTTGTTTTTCCAGCCTCCTCTCCTATATTATCTTGCTACAGTAAGCTAAATTGCTCATGTCAGTTGTCATTAACACACAAGTGAAAAGAATTTGGCAAGAATTTCAGCTGATAATTTTTAGAGTTACAACTTAAGATCTGTGGTAAAATATTTGAATGATGCATAGGACAACCTAAAGCTGAAAGCTAGTATATTCTAGTTTAGGTAGAATTGCCCTGTTAAGTGCTGAGGTAACGCAAGACTATGAAGATAAATGTGTACTGTGTGTTTTCAGTAGACAGTATGATGTGTTCTGCATTATGCAGTTGTATTGACAATAGAATCTTGGCACAATAAAGTCTAAACACAAGGGAGGGAAGTGATAATATGTTAAATGCAAATCATAGATTGAAAACAAATTGTCTTGGTAGTTCTTTCTCCATATAATCTCAGATTTTTAGTTGATTTTGACACTCTATGGGTATACATTTTACAATAGGGTTTCAAATATCCATTATCTTTGTTTTTATCTCCTGTCCTTAATAGTTAAAACTAAAATAAAATCATGTTATAAAAGAGAGCACAAGATCAAGACTCTGGAGTATTAATCATGACACTGGTACTAAGCAATTAGTTAAGAGGAACAGAATAAAAGCTCTAAAAATATGATTCAAATTTGGAACTTAAAATATCCTCAGAGTTTAATTCCTGTGTTCAGGAATGGCAAAATACCAGGTGTCAAAATGTAAATTTTTCTAGGCTGATTTACTTTGTTAGAGAAATGTTGAGTCCTCATTTTCATTCATTCCTTTATTAATTAAACTGATAAATAAATATATTGAGTTCCTACTTTGTGCCAGGCACTCTGCTAGGTCTTGGGGTAAGTAATAAATAATAAATAGTAAATAAGTTCCAAAACAGAAGTAGAGTCATGGATGTCGAAAACAAACAGGGTTACCAGGACATAAGGGCAGGTGGATAAATTGGAAGATTGGGACTGACATATACACACTAATATCTATAAAATAAATAACTAATAAGAATCTACTGTATACCACAAGGAACTCTATTCAATACTCTGTAATAGCCTGTATTGGAAAAGAATCTCGAAAAGAATGGATATATGTGTAGGTATAAATGATTCACTTTGCTCTATGCCTAAAACTAACACAACACTGTAAATTAGCTTATACTCTAATAAAAATTTAAAACAATAGTAAGTAATAAGTAAAAGTATAGATGTGAGAATTCTTATGGATGAAAGATTGGAGGTATAGAGAGAGTGTGTAATAGAGGAAGTTGACTGATACTCTGTGCCGGGAAAATCTTCCCTAAGTATGTGACATTTGAGTTTCTGTTGAATGATAAATAAGAATCAACTGAGTGTACAGAGTCTTGGCTGAAGGAAATGCAGCATGCATTGTGGGTTAAGTTTTGTTCCCTAAAAGATATATGAAGTCCTCATTCCAGTATTTCATATAAGGACCTTTTTGGAAATAGGATCATTGCAGATATATTTAGATGTTAAGATGAAGTCTTTCTGGAATAGGGCCCTTAATCCAGTATTACTAAATATCTGAATAAGAGGAGAAAGGACACAGAGACACAGACACATGAGGAAAAATGCTATGTGATGATGGAGGCAGAGATTGAAGTGCTGTAGTTGCAAGCCAAGAAGAACCACAGCTCCTGGCAACCACCAGACTCTTGGAAGAGGCCAGAAAGAGTCTGTACTAATTTACAACTGCTTGGCTAGCTGAATTATTAATAACATCTACGTTCACTCTCAAAAGCACTCTGGTTTGCATGATAAGCTAAATGATTACTCTGGTTATAACTGACTAGTTGCTTCACTTAGAACTTGAAGGGGAAAAAATATGCCTCTTGTACCTAAAAATTATTTTGAGCTGAAGGTAATTAAGAAGTAGCAAATTCAGGAAAAGCCCTCTCCTCCTCCTTTTTTGCCTAAAGGTAGAATGAGTCTAGACACTTATCAGCCCAGATAGGCAGCAGAGGAGTCTGCAGACAAACCTTACTCCATCAGTTTCCTCTCTTACATTTATCTTGTCACAGTTCGCCACCCCTGGAAGCCTAAAACCACTTTCTTTTATCCTGTCATTTCTCCACGAATTTATTGTTCTGTGTTGAAGATACTATGTAAACTGGGGTACTAAACCACATCTTTGAGTGGCTTATTCACTGGTTTCTTCCAGGTATATGTTAAGATACATGTGTTCATAAACATTTGTTTTTCTCTTGTTAATCAGTCTCTCATTATGGGGCCCCAGCTGAGAACTTAGAAGGGATAAAAGGAAAAGGACTTTATCCTCTTGTATAACTCTTTCTAAAGTCTCATGTTTTATACTTTGTAGGAGAGATGTATTTGTTCTTTCCCAGGACTCATTCCTTTCTTTCTCACCAGTTGAGTCTCAGTTTTCCTTTGAAGAGTTTACACAACTTCACTGTGGTTTATGTGGCTTGATTCAAGGGTAGATTTCTATGGGCTTTACTTTATTGTTAAGTCCTATTCCATTGAGCACAGTAGTTGGATTAGGGTGGGATACATGACACATTTAGGGATATTGAGAGACCCTGAATTTCAGAACCTTGTATGGGAGGAAAAAAACTCATGATGAATTGTTAGTATGTGAGAACTAGAACCATCAGTCTTAAGGGGATAATTTGAAGCTTGTGTTGGTGGGTGATAAGAGGCAGTGTGTGGTTTAAGGATAAAGGATGCCAGTGAGGGGTGAGTAGAGAGTGAAAGAGAAACTGGTATCATGATAACATTGTTTGAGCCACTGGATCACGATTAGCCTGAATCTAGAACTGCTACTGGAATTTTATTCATGTGAATTAAAATTTGTCCCTTATCATTTAAGCTAACTTGACCCAAGTTTTGTCAGCTATAAAATGTTAAGTCCTAAGTGTAGGTTATTCTTCCATAATTGATGTTATATTGTACTAGTGAACTTATATCTCCTGGGGTGAGGGGGTGTAGAAGTGGGTGGATGTTAAGTAGAGTTTGTTGTCTGTTGAAGGCAAAAGATAAAATAGTAGGCCCCTGTATTTTTTCCCCTCTAGTTGCAGATTGAGAAGGGAGACTTGTAATTTAAGGAGTCTTCAAATTAACTGTATTTGAAAGGAATAAAGATGGAATTCTCTGGCGACCATGAAGAGCCATGCATGCAGAGATATAGCAAGATGGGCAAAGTTATTCAAGGAGCATCTTTAGGATGCTCATCCTTTGGCATCATGGGCATTTGGTTCATTTTTAACTCATTACTTGTGCCTTTAAAAAAAAAAAAAACAATATTGCAATAAATGACATTTAATTAACCATAAAAACATATTCAGACTACTTATCCGTTATTGTTTACTCATTTTTATAGATATGGACTCCATCTCTAGCATCTCAGTGTCTTTTCTTATAGTATTTAACCAGTCTGAACTATTTGGAAACTTAAATATAGTCTCTAGGTCCTACCAGAGCATCTAGTCCTGCTTCTGTTACATTTCCCTGAATAGGATGATTTTGAAGATCTGATTCTGGGATTTCTGCACCAGGAATCTATTTACCTTGTATCAGATGTCTTCAGCCACTGTGTTAGGTACACATGTGGCCGATAGTAATGAGGGTACAAGATTTATTTCCCATTCTTTACCTTTTGCCTTTCAAGGCGGTATGGGTTTTATTCTTATAATTTAGACAGATGCTACACACAGGCTGGGTAATTGAGGAACGTGTAATGAAGACAGTACTTACAAGGTTTAGAGAAAGCAGCTTACCCTGAGGCTTGTAGCAGCAGTAAGCCTTTAAAGATACTCGGGTGGGGGTGGGAGTGGGGGGTTGGGAGGGATGGGGAGTGGTTACTAGAACCTGAAGCCTCAAGGATGTTGTACACATTACATTTAATGGGTACATTTATACAATATATTAAAACTTGAGTCAGTCATTTGAAGGGAATATAAGGAAACCTCTTTGAAAACTAAGAGTATAAGGTTTTTTGATTTATAAAATCAGATTTCTTTAACTGATGAGAGAGCTTGAGAGAGGAGAGGGAGATGGGGAGAGGGAAGGAGGGATGGATTGTTCTGATTCATAAGGTCTTAAAGTACCTTGGCATTATGGGCACATATTATTTCAAAATGTATGCATATAAAGAGGATGCTATTTGTTAGTGGGATAGCATATTTTATGTTATATTTTAGTTTAGTCCCACTTGATTTACCCAAAGTTGAACTTTAACAACCTTAAGTGTAAAAACAAATTCTAGCTCTAGTCTTTCTTCCTCTTTTAACATTTTGCAGTATTTATTTCTACTGGATTATCTAATTGCACCATGTTTGTTTATTAGTTGCATTTTATAGAATTCAACGCTTTGTGTGCTTCCTTTGAGCTATTTAGTGCATAGCATCTTTATATTTTTATATCTTTAGAGGATTGCTTCAAAGGCCCCTCTTCAGCCAACATTCTGGGTATGTTTTTATTTTTTTTATTTTTTAATTTTTTTTTAGTTTCTAATTGAGATTTTTTTAAAATTAGTTGGAGGCTAATTACGTCACAACATTTCAGTGGGTTTTGTCATACATTGATATGAATCAGCCATAGAGTTACGCGTATTCCCCATCCCGATTCCCCCTCCCACCTCCCCCTCCACCCGATTCCTCAGGGTCTTCCCAGTGCACCAGGCCTGAGCACTTGTCTCATGCATCCCACCTGGGCTGATGATCTGTTTCACCATAGATAATATACATGCTGTTCTTTCAAAACATCCCACCCTCACCTCCCACAGAGTTCAAACGTCTGTTCTGTACTTCTGTGTCTCTTTTTCTGTTTTGCATATAGGGTTATCATTACCATCTTTCTAAATTCCATATATATGTGTTAGTAAGCTGTAATGTTCTTTATCTTTCTGGCTTACTTCACTCTGTATAATGGGCTCCAGTTTCATCCATCTCATTAGAACTGATTCAAATGAATTCTTTTTAATGGCTGAGTAATATTCCATGGTGTATATGTACCACAGCTTCCTTATCCATTCGTCTGTTGATGGACATCTAGATTGCTTCCATGTCTTGGCTATTATAAACAGTGCTGCGATGAACACTGGGGTGCACGTGTCTCTTTCAGATCTGGTTTCCTCAGTGTGTATGCCCAGAAGTGGTATTGCTGGGTCATATGGCAGTTCTATTTCCAGCTTTTTAAGAAATCTCCACACTGTTTTCCATAGTGGCTGTACTAGTTTGCATTCCCACCAACAGTGTAAGAGGGTTCCCTTTTCTCCACACCCTCTCCAGCATTTATTGCTTGTAGACTTTTAGATAGCAGTCATCCTGAATGGCGTGTAAGGGTACCTCATTGTGGTTTTGATTTGCATTTCTCTGATAATGAGTGATGTTGAGCATCTTCTCATGCATTTGTTAGCCATCTGTATGTCTTCTTTGGAGAAAAGTCTGTTTAGTTCTTTGGCCCATTTTTTGATTGGGTCATTTATTTTTCTGGAATTGAGCTGCAGGAGTTGCTTGTATATTTTTGAGATTAATCCTTTGTCTGTTTCTTCATTTGCTATTATTTTCTCCCAATCTGAGGGCTGTCTTTTCACCTTGCTTATAGTTTCCTTTGTTGTGCAAAATCTTTTAAGTTTCCTTAGGTCCCATTTGTTTATTTTTGCTTTTATTTCCAATATTCTGGGAGGTGTGTCATAGAGGATCTTGCTGTGATTTATGTCAGAGAGTGTTTTGCCTATGTTCTACTCTAGGAGTTTTATAGTTTCTGGTCTTACATTTAGATCTTTAATCCATTTTGAGTTTCTGGGTATGTTTTTTAGACTTCTGTTTAAAAAATGCGAATCCCAGCTGAATTCTACCAAAAATTTAACAGGAACTAACACCCATCCTACTCAAACTCTTCCAGAAATTTGCAAAGGAAGGTAAACTTCCAAACTCATTCTACGAGGTCACCAAGACCCTAATACCAAAACCTGACAAAGATGCCACAAAAAAAGAAAACTACAGGCCAATATCACTGATGAACATAGTTGCAAACATCCTTAACAAAATTCTAGCAAGCAGAATCCAACAACATATTAAAAAGATCATACATCATGACCAAGTGGGTTTTATCCCAGGGATGCAAGGATTCTTCAATATCCACAAATCAATCAATGTAATACACCACATTAACAAATTGAATGATAAAAACCATATGATTATCTCAATAGATGCAGAGAAAGCCTTTGACAAAATTCTACATCCATTTATGATAAAAAAAAAAAAAAAACCCTCCAGAAAGCAGGAATAGAAGGAACATACCTCAACATAATAAAAGTTATATATGACAAACCCTCAGCAAACATTATCCTCAATGGTGAAAAATTGAAAATATTTCCCCTAAAGTCAGGAAGAAGACAAGGGTGCCCACTCTCACCACTACTATTCAACATAGTTTTGGAAGAGTTGGCCACAGCAATCAGAGCAGAAAAGGAAATAAAAGGAATCCAGATTGGAAAAGAAGAAGCAAAACTCTCACTGTTTGCAGATGACATGATCCTCTCCACAGAAAACCCTAAACCCTATCAGAAAATTACTAGAGCTAATCAATGAATATAGTAAATTTTCAGGATATAAAATTAACACACAGAAAACCCTTGCATTCCTATACACTAACAATGAGAAAACAGAAAATGATATTAAGGAAACAATTCCATTCACCATTGCAATGAAAAAAATAAAATATTTAGGAATATATATACCTAAAGAAACGAAAGACCTAAATATAGAAAACAATAAAACACTGGTGAAAGAAATCGAAAAGAACACAAATAGATGGAGAAATATACCATGTTCATGGATCAGAAGAATCAATATAGTGAAAATGAGTATACTACCCAAAGCAATCTATAGATTCAATGCAATCCCTATCAAGCTACCAACGGTATTTTTCACAGAACTAGAACAAATAATTTCACAATTTGTATGGAAATACAAAAAACCTCAAATAGCCAAAGCAATCTTGAGAAAGAAGGGAGGAACTGGAGGAATCAACCTGCCTGACTTCCGTCTCTACCACAAAGCCACAGTCATCAAGACAGTATGGTCCCAGCACAAAGACAGAAATATAGATCAATGGAACAAAATAGAAAGCCCAGAGATAAATCCGTGCACCTATGGACACCTCATCTTTGACAAAGGAGATAAGAATATACAATAGAGAAAAGACAACAAATGGTGCTGGGAAAACTGGTCAACCACTTGTAAAAGAATAAAACTAGCACAGTTTCTAACACCATCAGTTCAGTTCAGTTCAGTTCATTCACTCAGTCGTGTCTGACTCTTCGCGACCCCATGAATCGCAGCACACCAGGCCTCCCTGTCCATCACAAACTCCCAGATTTTACTCAAACTCATGTCCATCGAATCGGTGATGCCATCCAGCCATCTCATCCTCTGTCGTCCCCTTCTCCTCTTGCCCCCCAATCCCTCCCAGCACCAGGGTCTTTTCCAATGAGTCAGCTCTTCTCATGAGGTGGCCAAAGTATTGGTGTTTCAGCTTCAGCATCAGTCCTTCCAATGAACACCAGGACTGATCTCCTTTAGGATAGACTGGTTGGATGTCCTTGCAGTCCAAGGGACTCTTGAGAGTCTTCTCCAACACCACAGTTCAAAAGCATCAAATTTTCAGCACTCAGCTTTCTTCACAGTCCAACTCTCACATCCATACATGACCACTGGAAAAACCATAGCCTTAACTAGATGGACTTTTGTTGGCAAAGTAATGTTTCTGCTTTTTAATATGCTATCTAGATTGGTTAAAACTTTTCTTCCAAGGAGTAAGTGTCTTTTAATTTCATGGCTGCAGTCACCATCTGCGCTGATTTTGGAGCCCCCCCAAATAAAGTCTGACACTGTTTCCACTATTTCCCCATCTATTTCCCATGAAGTGATGAGGCCATACACCATGATCTTAGTTTTCTGAATGTTGAGCTTTAAGCCAACTTTTCCACTCTCCTCTTTCATGTTAATCAAGAGGCTTTTTATTTCCTGTTCACATTTTGCCATAAGTGTGGTGTCATCTGCATATCTGAGGTTATTGATATTTCTAACACCGTATGCAAAAATAAACTCAAAATGGATTGAAGATCTAAACGTAAGACCAGAAACTATTAAACTCCCAGAGGAAAACAAAGGCAAAACACTATCTGACATAAACCACAGCAGGATCCTCTATGACCCACCTCCCCAAATATTGGAAATATAAGCAAAAATAAGCAAGTAGGACCTAGTTAAATTAAAAGCTTCTGCACAATCAAGGAAACTATAAGCAAGGTGAAAAGACAGCCTTCAGAATGGGAGAAAATAATAGCAAATGAAGTAACGGATGAATAATTAATCTCAAAAATATAGAAGCAACACCTGCAGCTCAATTCCAGAAAAATAAAAGACCCAATCAAAAGGTGGGCCAAGGAACTAAATAGACATTTCTCCAAAGAAGACATACTAAGAAACACATGAAAAGATGCTCAACATCACTCATTATCAGAGAAATGCAAATCAAAACTACAATGAGTTACCAGTTCACCCCAGTCAAATGGCTGCTATCCAAAAGTCTACAAGCAATAAATGCTGGAGAGGGTGTGGAGAAAAGAGAATCCTCTCACACTGTTGGTGGGAATGCAAACTAGTACAGCCACTATGGAGAACAGTGTGGAGAGTCCTTTAAAAACTGGAAATAGAACTGCCATATGACCCAGCAACCCCCCTGCTGGGCATATGCACTGAGGAAACCAGAATTGAAAAAGATGTGTACCCCAGTGTTCATCATAGCACTATTTATAATAGCCAGGACATGGAAGCAACCTAGATGTCCATCAGCAGATGAATGGCTAAGAAAGCTGTGGTATATATATGCAATGGAATATTACTCAGCCATTAAAAAGAATACATTTGAATCATTCTTATGAGGTGGATGAAACTGGAACCTATAATACAGAGTAAAGTAAGTCAGAAAGAAAACACCAATACAGTATACTAACGCATATATATTTAATTTAGAAAATGATAATGATAACCCTGTATGCGAGACA
Organism: Muntiacus reevesi; assembly: GCF_963930625.1. Taxonomy (NCBI): domain Eukaryota; kingdom Metazoa; phylum Chordata; class Mammalia; order Artiodactyla; family Cervidae; genus Muntiacus; species Muntiacus reevesi. The sequence goes on along the minus strand of NC_089251.1, from coordinate 259,143,291 downwards.
GCAAAAGAGACACAGATGTATTGAACAGTCTTTTTGACTCTGTGGGAGAGGGCGAGGGCGGGATGATATGGGAGAATGGCATTGAATCATGTAAATTATCATATGTGAAACAAATCGCCATTCCAGGTTGGATGCATGAGACAAGTGCTCAGGGCTGGTGCACTGGGATGACCCAGAGGGATGGGATGAGGAGGGAGGTGGGAGCGGAATTCTGGATGGGGAATATATGTACAACCATGGAGGATTCAAGTCATTGTATGGCAAAACCAATACAATATTGTAAATTAAAATAATAAGTAAATTAATTAAAAAATAAAAAATGTGAATCCACGTTTTCCCTGTTTATTGTGCCATTCTTTATTCAAGTATTTCGCTCCATCAAAAAATGCATTATCACCCAGCAACTATCTAAACATATTTAATATGTGCTGAGACCTATGAAAAACATTGGTAATGCACAAATATTCATTGTCAACATGGGAAATCTCTGTTATTTTTTAGAAAATGCAAATCTCTCGAGAAGATCTACTTCAAACTATAGTGTTGTTCAGTCACTATGTCTGACTCTTTGCAACCCTACGGACTGCAGCACACCAGGCTTTCCTGTTCTTCACTATCTCCCGGACCTTGCTCAAACTCATATCCATTGAGTCAATGATGCCATCAAACCATCTCATCCTCTGTCACCCCCTTTCTCCTTTTGCTTTTAATCTTTCCCTGCATCAGGGTCTTTTCCAATGAGTCACTCTTCACATCAGGCGGCCAAAGTATTAGAGTTTCAGCTTCAGCATTAGCCCTTCTAGTGAATATTCAGGGTTGATTTCCTTTAGGATGGACTGGTTTGATCTCCTTGCTGCCTAAGGGACTCTCAAGAGTCTTCTCCAGCACCACAATTTGATAGCATCAGTTCTTCAGTGCTGAGCCTTTTTTATGGTCCAACTCTCACATCTGTATCTGGCTACTGGAAAAACCACAGCTTTGACTATACTCATTTTGTTGGCAAAGTGATGTCTCTGCTCTTTAATATGTCATCTAGATTTTTCATAGCTTTCCTTCCAAGGAGCAAGTTTCTTTTAATTTCATGGCTGCAGTCACCATCCATAGTCATTTTGGAGCCCAAGAAAATAAAATCTGTCACTGTTTCCTCTTTTTCCTCATGTATTTGTCATGAAGTGATGGGACTGTGTACCATGATCTTGGGTCTTTAAATGTTGAGTTTTAAGCCAGCTTTTTCACTCTCCACTTTCAGCTTCATCAAGGGGTTCTTCAGTTCCTCTTTACTTTCTTCCATTAGAGTGGTATCATCTGCATATCTGAGAATGTTGCTATCTCTCCTGGCAATCTTGATTCCAGCTGTGACTCATCCAGCCCAGAATTTCTCATGATGTACTCTGCATGTAAATTAAATAAGCAGGGTGATAATACACAGCCTTGATGTACTCCTTTCCCAGTTTGGAACCAGTCTGTTGTTCCATGTCCGGTTCTAACTATTGCTTCTTGACCTGAATACAGGTTTCTCAGGAGAAAGGTAAGGTTCTTTAAGATTTTTCCACAGTTTGTTGTTATCCACACAAAGGATTTAGTGTAGTCAATAAAATAGAAGTAGATGTTTTTCTGGAATTCTCTTGCTTTTTTGATGATCCAGTGGATGTTGGCAATTTGATCTCTGGTTCCTCTGCCTTTTCTAAATCCAGCTTGTACCTCTGGAATTTCTTGGTTCACATACTGCTGAGGCCTAGCCTGAAGGATTTTGAGCATTACCTTTATAGCATGTGAAATGAGTGAAACTGTGTTGTAGTTTGAACACTCTTTGGTATTGCCCTTCTCTGGGATTGTAATGAAGACTGACCTTTTTCATTATAGTTTGTTTGCCCTGGATCACCTCCAGCCAAACAAGGTATAACGAATTAAGCCTATTCATAGTAGAAATTGTCAGTGTCCTGCTTATAATCCTTCAGTCCACTTGAGAGTTCACAGGGAAACAAGCATGCTAAATACTGCTGTCTCCTGTAATCTTCTAACCAGGAGGTAGGAGCTGTCATGATAAGCAGTTGTTGTAGTCAAAGAGAAATGGGGGTTGGTGAAGAAATGCCTCAACATCTCAGTGGCAAACTGTGAGATGCATTCTACTTGGCTCTCTGTGAGGTCCCCACAGAAACTGAGCCCCAGTTTTCACATTAGCAACTAACATTCTTTACTGACTTTCTTCTTTGTTCTCCTCACTTGCCGATTCCTATACATTGTTCATTGGGACCATTTATCAAAGAAACCACTTGCAACTTCAGTGTTGTCTAAGGATCTACTTTTGAAAACCCACACTAAGATATTTAAATTATAAAGTTTTGGTATTTCTATTATCAGGTGATTTTTCTTTTGAATATTTTTTGATTATCTTTTTTACTAGAACACCTTAGAAATGAACTGTTTTGTTGGCTTTTTGAAAAGATGTTTTTTCATTATCTGACTCAAGGCTTCTTCCTGCCTTTGGCAAATTGAAAAATGAGTGTCCCTGAAGAAACAACAGTCACCAAAGATAAAGTATCACTTAACATTTTGTGCCCCTACCATATTTCCGTCTCAGGCAAGTGCCAGAATGGCAGAGACAATTATCTTGATTTCTGAAATAATAAAGTTGATAATTTTATAAGACTGCATATCAGTATGGATTTGATTTTCCAGACCCTCTTTACTAGTCCCATTTCAGATTTTGTTCTAATAGTAGACTTCTTTTGATACCAACTCTTTTATCTTTATTTGTTCTCTTTTTGGAATATTTGACTCATTAGAAGGGACCATAGATAGTTTTATTTCTTTTCAATGAGACAGAAAGTGTGATGTGTATTACAAAATGCACTTTCTTTAAGTCTTTGCAAAATTTTACAGATGGTTCCATATACTCATAAACATATACACATATATTTAGTACTGACATATATAAAACACATGTGTGTATATAAAACATATGTAGCCACACATGAAGTAGAAAGGAGTAAATACAAGGAAAATAATGAAGAAATATGAAGAGTGTAATAGCTTCAGTTTCAATTTTCTGTCATTAATGCCTGCAGTTAAAACTGGCCTTAAGTATAATTATAGGAAGACTATTGAAACACCTATTTTAAACTCAAATATCTTCTTCCTCAATTCCTTCAAGTGGCTTAAAACTCTTATGAGTATCTTATAATTTAGAACTTATTAAAAACATCTTAAACATCTTATAATTTGGAAATTATTAATAAAAAGTATGTGATAAAGTTCCAAGAAAAGAACATTTCCTTGTATTTCCTCCAAAAGGACAAACGGGTTATATAAAATTACATATGCTTATCATTTAAAGTACATTCTGATAAATGTAAGTTCATTATCTGCATGTTCAGGATTAGCTAGTTAATGTGTTGGCTGGAACAAAGTAGAATGATATGCTCACTAGTCTCCATTTCTGAGAGGTCAAGACTATCCTCGCAGCTGAGGGAGGTGGAATAAATGTCAGAAACTTGACATGGGGTCAGTACAATATATTGCAGAGTTGAAGGCAGTTGAGTGAGGAGAATAATTCCAGAGATTCAGAAAAACTGAAAAGAGGAGTGGAAGATAAAAGTATCATAAATTATTGACAACAAATCTATTGAACATTTGTTTCCAGGACCAAACCTGATGAAAGATTAAAGTAATCACTTATAAAAGGAGTGACTATAGTGAGGACAAAGAAATATGAGATGTTGGGACTCATGATAGGAATTCTTTGTTTTTTCAAAACTCTTCTTTTTAACCTACTACCTTTTGTTCTTTCCCCCCTTCCCTTGCTCATTCCTCTTCCTCTTGCTCCTTCTTTCTTTCCATTCATCTGTCTCTCTTCCTACTTTCTTTCTTTCATATAAGTTTTTGTATTAGTTTATCATTTTTAATTTTCAGTTCAGTTCAGTCTCAGTCGTGTCTGACTCTTTGCGACCCCAAGGACTGCAGCACGCCAGGATTCCCTGTCCATCACCAACTCCTGGAGCTTGCTCAAACTCATGTCCTTTGAGTCAGTGATGCCAGCCAACCATCTCATCCTCTGTCATCCCCTTCCCCTCCTGTTTTCAATCTTTCCCAAAATTAAGGTCTTTTCCAGTGAACCAGTTTTTCACGTCAGGTGGCTAAAGTATTGGAATTTCAGCTTCAGCATCAGTCCTTCCAATGAATATTCTTCCAAGGAGCAAGCATCTATTAATTTCCTGGCTGCAGTCACCATCTGCAGTGATTTTAGAGCCCAAGAAAATAGTCTGTCACTGTTTCCATTGTTTTATCTATTTGCCATGAAGTGATGGGACCAGATGTCATGATCTGAGTTTCTTGAATATTATAAGTTTTAAGCCAACTTTTAACTCTCCTCTTTCACTTTCATCAAGAGACTCTTTAGTTCCTCTTCACTTTCTGCCATAAGGGTGGTGTCATCTGCATATCTGAGATTACTGACATTTCTCCTGGCAATCTTGATTCCAGCTTGTGCTTCATCCAGTCCAGCATTTCACATGGTATATCATGCATATAAGTTAAATATGAAGGGTGACAATATACAGTCTTGGTGTACTTCTTTCCCAATTTGGAACCAGTCAGTGGTTCCATGTCCAGTTTTAACTGTTGCTTCTTGACCTGCATACAGATTTCTCAGGAGGCAGGTAAGGTGGTCTGGTATTCCCATCTCTTGAAGAATTTTCCACAGTTTGTTGTGATCTACAGTTAAAGGATTTGGCATAATCAATAAAGCAGAAGTAGATGTGTTTCTGGTATTCTCTTGCTTTTTTTTTCATTTATTTTTATTAGTTGGAGGCTAATTACAATATTGAAGTGGGTTTTGTCATACAGTGACATGAATCAGCCATGGATTTACATGTACTCCCCATCCCGATCCCCCCTCCCACCTCCCTCTCCACCCATTCCCTCTGAGTCTTCCCAGTGCACCAGGCCCGAGCACTTGTCTCGTGCATCCAACCTGGGCTGGTGATCTGTTTCACTATAGATAATATACATGTTTCGATGCTGTTCTCTTGAAACATCCCACCCTCGCCTTCTCTTGCTTTGTTGATGATCCAATGGATGTGGCAATTTGACCTCTGGTTCCTCTGCCTTTTGTAAATCCAGCTTGAGCATCTGGAAGTTCATGGTTCATGTACTATTGAAGTCTGGCTTGGAGAATTTTGAGCATTATTTTGCTAGTGTTTGAGATGAGTGCAATTGTGTGGTAGTTTGAACATTCTTTGACATTGCCTTTCTTTGGGATTGGAATGAAAACTGACCTTTTCCAGTCCCATGGCCACTTGAGTTTTCCAAATTTTCTGCCATATAGAGTGCAGCACTTTCACAGCATCATCTTATAGGATTTGAAATAGCTCAACTGGAATTCCATCAACTCCACTAGCTTTGTGTGTAGTGATGCTTCCTAAGGCCCACTTGACTTCACATTCCAGGATGTCTGGTTCTAGGTGAGTTATCACACCATCATGGTTATCTGGGTCATGAAGATCTTTTTTGTATAGTTCTTCTGTGTATTCTTGCCACCTGTTCTTAATATCTTCTGCTTCTATTAGGTCCATACCATTTTTTGCATGAAATGTTCCCTTGGTTTCTCTAATTTTCTTGAAGAGATCTCTAGTCTTTCCCATTCTATTGTTTTCCTCTATTGCTTTGCTCTGATCACTGACAAAGGCTTTCTTATATCTCCTTGGTATTCTTTGGAACTCTGTGTTCAAATTGTTTTATCTTTACTTTTTTCTCTTGCCTTCACTTCTCTTCTTTTCACAGCTATTTGTAAGGCCTCCTCAGATCAACTTTGCCTTTTTGCATTTCTCTGTCTTGGGGATGACGTCAATCATTGCCTCCTGTACAACTTCATGAACCTTTGTCCATAGTTCTTTAAGCACTCTGTCTATCAGATCTAATCCCTTGAAACTATTTGTCACCTCCACTATATAATTGTAAGGGATTTGATTTAGGTCATAGCTTAATGTTCTAGTGTTTTCCCTACTTTCTTCAATTTACATCTGAATTTGGCAATAAGAAGTTCATGATTTGATCCACAGTCAGCACCTGGTCTTGTTTTTGCTGACCATATACAGCTTCTCCATATTTGGCTGCAAAGAATATAATCAATCTGATTTTGGTATTGACCATCCAGTGATGTCCACGTGTAGAGTCTTCTCTTGTGTTGTGGGAAGAGTGTGTTTGCTATGACCAGTGCCTTCTCTCAGCAAAACTCTGTTAGCCTTTGCCCTGCTTCATTTTGTACTCCAAGGCCAAATTTGCCTGTTATTCCAGGTGTTTCTTGACTTCCTACTTTTGCATTCCCACCCCCTATGAGCAAAAGGGAATCTTTTTTTGGTGTTATTTCTAGAAGTTCTTGTAGGTCTTCATAGGACCTTTCAACTTCTGCTTCTTCAGTATTACTGGTCGGGGCATAGACTTGGATTACTGTGATATTGAATGGTTTGTCTTGGAAATGAACAGAGATCATTCTATCATTTTTGAGATTGCACCCAAGTACTGCATTTTGGACTCTTTTGTTGACTATGAGGGCTACTCCAGTTTTTCTAAGGGATTCTTGCCCACAGTAGATACAATGCTTATCTGAATTAAATTTGCTCATTCCATTCCATTTTTAATTTTACCAAATACAAAAAGGGCATAGAGACAACTGAAAATTTAAAGATGCCATGCATCCATAAAAGGTGCAATAAAATTTTATCTGATCAACTATCTAATAGTTATTCCCAATTCAATGAAAGGGCTTAAGAAATCACAGATAACAATAAACATTACACAAAGAAAATCCAAAACTTATAGTAAATCTATGACAAGATTTTGGGAGCAATTGTCATGAATGGCATGACTAGTGGAATTTGTCCATGTTTTCTGTGGTTTACTGCCAGGAGAGAGCAAATCTGAAATTTCCAAGGGAAGTATGGCTATAGTTTTTCTGATGCCGGTAGAAAAACTTCATAGTTTTAATAAATGAAAATGTCCTTTTCTTGCATGAATGTTATTTCTCTGAGCTAGAAAAGTAAAATCTGTGGTGTTTCATTTGATATTAATGCTTTAAAAGGCATTGTAGGCATATTGTAGGATGATATCTGTCATCCTACAATAGATTGTGAAGTATGATTCAACCAGGCCTGAAATTATCAATGATCAGGGCCAAAGACAGTGTGCACACTCTTCATTAGCAAACCCTGAATATAAATAGAAGTCTCCTCATTCAAGGGAACAGAAAGATGTACTGACAACTGGTTTGGTTATGTTTTGCTTTATAACAAGCCACTGCCAAAGCTTAGTAACTTAGAATAAACACAATTTTATTATTTCTTGTGATCTGTTTTTTTTTTTTTTTTTTTTTTTTTGACAATTATTTAAGACCTTTATTAACAGGTGCTTGCAGTTTGTTGACTTTTTTTTTTTTTTTGAAAAAATCAAGCTGTAAACTTTTATTACAAATTAAAAATGAGGTTCTTAAAAATCTCAACTTGACCAGATATGAAACAATTTAAAAACCTTTAAAGGTGTATTGAGAAAAAACAGGCTTTTTTTTTTTTTTTTTTTTTAAAAAAAAACACGTTTGTCATTACCAAAAAGAGACGTCTTTAGGTAAAAATAATAAAAACCCCATGCTGCATAGATAATGCAGATAGTTCTAGTTATCTGGTCAACAGGCAAAAAGCAAGCACTGAAGGTCTTCAGCGCCAATCTTTTGTTCATTTCTTATTGCTGGAATTTCATATTCATTTCTTCTTGTTGGATGACTAAACCGGATGATGGTAGAGATGGCAAGCCGGCATTTACTCAGCCCCGCCCTGCTCAGCCTCCGGAGCGGACGAATTCTCAGCTGGTGGATCGGCTGCTTTTGTCTCTTTGCCCTCTTGTGGTTTAGGGTTTTCTGGGCGTCTGCGTCTGTAATTGAAGTTGCGGCGGTACCGACGTTGAGGTGGTTGCTGACCTTGGGTCTCATCTCCTTGATTTTCTTATCTTCTTCATTGCCGTCCTCTCTGGGCTGTCTTTGGCGAGGAGGGCCCCTGCGGAATCGTGGTCTATAACCCCGATACATATTCTGTCTCACTGGTCTACCTTGTTCTCCTGCACCCTGGTTGTCAGCACCCTCCATCACTTCTCCCTGCACAGGAGGGTTGGAGTACTGTGGTCGACGCCCATAGGGTCTCCGCCTGCGGTAGGGCCGGCGCTGTCGGGCCTGGCCTTCGGGAGCGCTCTCCGATCCCTCATTCTTTTCCCCAGTCTCACTATTCTGGTAATTCTGCTGGTAATTGCGTGGAGGACCCCTGCGACGTGGATAGCGCCTATAATGGTGACGGTCTGCTGCGTATTTACTGCCTTGCACTGGAACTCCGCCAGGGCCTGTAACATTCGCTGCCTCCACACCCTTTTCTCCTTCAACATCAAACTCCACAGTCTCTCCATCTCCTACACTGCGAAGGTACTTCCTGGGGTTATTCTTCTTTATGGCAGTCTGTGTACAAATACATCTTCCTTGGTGTCATTCCTGTTGATGAAACCATATCCGTTCCTTACATTGAACCATTTCACTGTTCCCAAAACCTTCGTTGCGATGACCTTCTTGTCCCCGCCGGCAGGCGCCGCCGATGTGAGGCCGCCCGGGCCGCCGCTCCCTGCGCCGCTGCCCGACGTGCCGGCCTTGGTGTCGGCAGCGCCGAGGGCGGGGGGCGGCGGGCGGCTGCTGGGTCTCGGCCTCGCTGCTCATAGTTGCGGTGATGGTGACTGGGGCCGGCTGCGGCGGCTGCGGCTCCTCCCGGGGTGTGATGGGAACTAGGCCGGCGGCGGCGGTGGGGCTGCTCAGGGCTCTCTGGGGTCCGCTCTCCGCTCCCGCTACCGATCGAACTTGTGATCTGTTTTTGACTTGAATTTGCACCCTGTGTGTTGGCTGAGCTTATTCCACTGAGGGGCCTGACTGTGCTTGAACACTGAAAATTGTTCACTCCCATGCCTGCCAATCAATGATAACTATTAATCCTTTCTCCTTACTTGTATAATAATTCTACAACTTTGTAACTTGATCCCACTCCTGGCTCCATGGGAAGGTCTTTCTCCTTGTCAGTGATTGGTTTAGGCCTAAGCCAGTTAGTTCATGGCTTCCTCATTGATCATGGTGACTAGTTTAGGGATGGTTTAACAAAAGTGACTTTGAGTACTTTTATTTGATGGTTGTAGGAAACAATTTTCTATACTTTTCTTTGGACGAGCCTTTGCTTGGTGACTGTAAACATCTCATAACCATTGGGAAAGCCAAACCAGGTGGAGAACTGAACAAATGCAGAGAAATGAAACTGGAGCCCTGATCAAACAGTGCCTAAATCTCTCATGTCTCTAAACATTTCAGGAACTAAAATGAGCCACTAAATCCACTCATTTGTTTAAACTAGTGTGGGTTAGGTTTTCTGCCACTTGCAAGAGAAAGCATTCAAAAAAACAGACAAAGCTAAAAAAAAATTGACCCCCAAAAGGTGAATAAAAGAATGAGAATAGTTGTGCTTACGTAAAGGAAAGTCAATCACTCAATCAATCAATCAACCAACTAACCAACCAACCAGTGTTTGTAAATGTAAATCAGTGGATCAACAAAAAATAAGAAAAATAATAAGAAGGGTGATATGATAAATGCAGATATAAATGCAGAGGCATTTAGGCGTTTGTATTTTAGGAAGGGGTAATAATAGCAGTAACAAAAAGGATAACAATGATTATTTAAGTGTGTAGTGTGCTTTCTATTCTAAGTGTTTTGTGTGTTTTAACTCTTTTAGTCTTTAAAACAACACTAGAGTAAGCACCATATTAATGCTTATTTGAATAACAAGGACTATGAGACAAAAGGCAGTGTACTTACTTATATAAGTCATGGCAACAGAACCCATATTTTAATTTGTGTAATTTAGCAAAAGTACTTTGAAATTTTTGTGGAGAGATGTTCTTGGCTTATTTATATTGCTGAAAACAGTTCAAGAGGAAACGAAAAACTAATACTAATAATTGATAAATTTGAAGTTCCTAAAATACTATTTCCCAAAAGACTATGGAATCAGATGATTTTATTGGTGACTTATTATAGAAAACAGATAATCAATTTACAAAGCCACTTGATTTAGCCTATAATGTTACCATAATCCTGCTGTCCAAAGCTGATATCACACAACAGTGATAGGCTGTTTTATGAATGCAGCCACAACTGTCCTAAAGGAAATATTTTCATATCATGTTCAACTTTACATTTAAATGAATTGCTTGTACCAAATGTTACACGTTCTCTCTTCTATCTAGGTTATGTCAGTCTTATTTTACTTTCTTATTACTCTGTATTAAAATAGGTTTTCAGTTTTAAGATCACCTTCTTACATTTCTGAAATGTAATCTGCCTTGATTTTGAGTGATGTCCTTCACTGCAGTAGCTATGGTCAATTAATTTATAATAAAAACATGACACTTGAAGACATAACACAAAAGGGAAATGTAACAAGAAAGGGAAAATGATCTTTCCTGGAAGGCAATTACAGAGCCTCCCACTGATCCAAGAACAGTGCCTGTATCTTGAATTTCACTAGGTAGCATAATTCCAATGGAGATAGAATGAAAAAATGGGAAAACTTACACATTCTATGAATATCATTATATTCTATGCAAATGATTTAGAACCAGGCTTTCAGGGACACCAAATGGAAATGACCTCTTATAAGAATTCTAAATGTAGTAACCTAATTTGAATTTTTCTTTAAATATACTGCTTTTTAATATGTGAATTTCATGAAAATGCCTTGTATTTTAATGTTTGAGTCATTAATGAAAATATTTCCTAGAGATATATTTAGGTAATATCCTTGATATACATCACTGCAAAGAGTAATAGCTGAACAATGAGCAATAATTATTTACTCCTCAAAGTTTATACTCTAAACAGTACTTTACTACTCTGCTTTTGAGTATCTTATGAGTTAGTCAAAGACCTTGTGAAGCCAAGATATATGACTATTTGTTCCCCTCCATTTATTGTATAAGATTATCAAAGGGAATTTTATTGGACTGACATGATTTGCTGTTCACCAAGTCATTGTGGTTATTACCCTGCCTCCTGTACTTTCTAGAGCTTTACAAATTGCTTGTGGGGGATCTATTCTATTATCAGGAAAGATGTTGACATTAAAGTAATTTGATCTTTAATTTCAAAAGTGTTGTCGTATCTTGAAAATGAGTGTTAAGTCATTCAGTTAGACCCAACTCTTTGTGATCCCATGGACTGTAGCCTGCCAGGTTCCTCTGTCCATGAAATTCTCCAGAATAGTGGAGTGGGTTGCCATTTCTTTCTCCAGGGATCTTCCTGACCCAGGGACTGAACCTGGGTCTCCTGCATTGCAGGCAGATTATTTACTGCAGGCAGATTATATACTGTTTGAGCCATATCCTATGTCTCATCAACTGCTCACCTTCCACCTTCCTCAGTCCCTTAGAAAAGATGTATACATCACCTGTTTCAGTCCCTTGAAACATATATAGCTTATAGCTGTTAAAATTTTAGTAAAATCCTTAGTTAACCGGAGTCATATCTAAGTCACAGTAGTTCATATTTCAAAGTGTCTGGCATTTTGAAGTAATTTTGGACCATCTTCCTCTGTCTTTTGTTACATCAAAGACATTTGGAACAAATTTCAATAGTTTTAGTAATTGGGACTGACCTTAGGTAGTTTTTGGGGGAAATACACTTGAAAATCTTTCTTGTATTTGACCACATGAAATGAAATATTTATTGTCACAACCCCCACTCATTCACCTTGGCTTGAAGGAGTGATCTTGTGCAAAATTATTAAAAGCAGCATTTTCAAGTGCAAAGATGAGCATTTTTGTTCTCTATATTACTATTTGTTCCATGAAAAGAATAATTCAGCTCACAACTCAGTTACACGAGTACTTTTTCTTAAGGCCAACATCATATTAATTTTTAATTGAAGTATAGTTGATTTACAGTGTGTTCATTACTGCTTTATATCAAAATGATTCAGTTGTATATATAACTGAATATATATATATATGTATACACACACACACACATTCTTTTTTGTATTCTTTTCCATTATGGTTTATCACAGGATATTGAATGTAATTCTCTGTACTATACAGTAGGACCTTGCTGCTTATTCATTCTCTCTATAAAAGTGTACATCTGCTAATCCCAACTTCCTTCTGTATCCTTCCCCAACCCCTCCTCTTTGTCAACTACCAGTCTGTTCTCTATGTCCATGATTCTGTTTGTTTTATAGATAGGGTCACTTGTGTCATATTTTAACTTCCTCATGTAAGTGATATTATATAGTGTTTGTCTTTCTCTTTTTGACTTCACTTAGTATGATAATCTCTAGTTGCATCCATGTTGCTGCAAGTGGCATTATTTTGTTCTTTTCTAATGATTGATAATATTCCATTGTATATATGTACCACATCTTCTTCATCCTTTCATCTGTTGTTGAATATTTAGGTTATTTCACGTCTTAGCTGGATCCACACAGTCGAAGGCTTTAGTGTAGTCAATGAAGCAGAAGTAGATATTTTTTTCTGGAATTCCCTTGTTTTTTCTATGATTCAGCAGATGTTGGCAATTTTATTTCTGGTTCCCCTGCCTTTTCTAAATCAAGCTTATACACCTGGAAGTTCTTGGTTCACGTACTGTTGAAGACTAGCTTGAAGAATTCTGAACATTACCTTGCTCACATGTGAAATGAGGGCAATTGTGTGATAGCGTGAACATTCTTTGGCATTGCCCTTCTTTGGGATTGGAACAAAAATTGACCTTTGCCAGTCCTGTGGCCACTGCTGACTTTTCCAAATTTGCTTACATATTGAGTGCAGCACTTTAACAGCATAATCTTTTGTGCTGTTAAAGTAACATAGGGGTGCATGTATCTTATTGAATTATAGTTTTGTCTGAATCTGTTTCCAGGAATGGGACTGCTGGATCATATAGTAATTCTAGTTTTGTTTTCTGAGGAACCTCCATACTGTTTTCCAAAGTGGCTGCACTAATTTACATTCCTACCAACAGAGCAGGAAGTTTCCTCTTTCTCCATACCGTCTCCAACATTTATTTGTAGAGTTTTTAATGATGGCCATTTTGACCAGTGCATGATTTCTCATTGTAGTTTTCATTTGCATTTTTCTAATAATCAGTGATGTTGAGAATCTTTTTCATGTGTTTGTTGGCCATCTGTATATCTTCTGTGCAGAAATGTCTATTTAGGTCTTCTGCCCATTTTTAGATTGGATTCTTTGTTTTTTTTATTGTTGAGTTGTATGAGCTATTTGCATATTTTGGAAATTAAACCCCCTGTTGGTTGGATCATTTGCAAATATTTTCTCCCATTCTGTAGGTTGTCTTTTCACTTTGTTTATGATTTCCATTGCTGTGCAAAAGCTTATAAGTTTGATTAGGTCTCATTTGTTTATTTTTGTTTTTATTTCCACTGTCTTGGGAGACTGACCTAAGAAAACATTGGTATGATTTATGTCAGAGAATGTATTGTTTCTGTTCTTACCTAGGAATTCTTTGGTGTCATGTCTTATGTTTAAGTCTTTAAGCCATTTGGAGTTTGTTTTCTGTATGGTGAGAGGATGTGTTTTGACTTCATTAATTAACATGCGGTTGTCCAACTTTCCCAGTACCGTTTGTTGAAGAGACTATCTTTCTCCCATTGTGTATTCGTTTTAAGTCTAACATCACAGAGTGGTTATTGGCTAAACATTTTCTGTCTTGCTTGGCACCTGCCCCTTTCCTGGCCTTTCAGCTAGAGAGAGCAGGCTTTTCTGGAGCTCTTTTGATATATGCCTGTTGGTGTTTCCAGGTTCCTCACTTCTCCAGAACCTAGTCTGGGATATGTAAAACACAAAGAGGACAAAACCCAGGAAAGTCACTGCCTCGTCCCTTTTTGGGTCCTGAGGCCTCTAGCCCATCTGTCTCCTTTTCACTTTTCAGCATCTCATATTTGTTTTATACATTATCTCCAGGGAATATAGCTGTTAATAGTGGGAAGAGTAGGAAAAGTGAAGTTGTTTCTTGTCATTTGTGATGGTAATTTCTATAAAGTCACCATGAATACTGAATTGGCAAATGCTCAACAGGAAATTTCCTACAGGAAAGTCAGGTTAGGGTTCTGTGAGCCTCTGGTCTCTGTATTTTCATCAACTGATCCATACACAAACTTGTTTGATGTGTAATGTCAGATTACTTAACATATATTGTTGATGCATTAACATTCAGCTCAGGGCCAGCTGCACTAGAATTCAGGTCTGAATAGAGCTTATCTAACACTTGCGTTTTCTGCATAAAGTACATCATGACTTTCCTGAAACTAAGAACACTAGAAAGCACCAACAGTATATCTGGGGACCATTTTAAGCAGTGAAATAACCAACATAAAGCATAAAAATGCAAAAAAAATGTATCACTAAATAGTCTGTGAAAAAGAATTTGTTTATCGTGTGAGAGCTAATATAAGAAGACAGAGCATCATCTTGTTTCATCTCAGTTGGGAATGTGCACCATGGGTGACTCAAATTTTTGACTGCTCTGCACATGGCTACAAATGACTGTGTAAGCACCATGAGTATTGATTTTGGAGTTACAAATGAATTTTAGAATGTAGGTCAATTCATAAATACAAAATTGGTGAATAATGTGGATTGACTGAAAATCTACTCTGTCTTTCCATAAGTGGAAGTCAACTCTCACTGTTATAATTTTGGGTTTACATTTAGGTCTTTATACTGAATTTTCAATGTTGTGACTTTATTCTTTTGTATAGAGAGTCAGTTGACTCAGCACCTTATCACCTTATCATGGAGAACCATCTTTGATAGACATTTCAAATTGTTCTCTAATTTATTTATCTTTTTTTTCTTTAGTAGTAAGAGCTTTATTTTTAGTTGAATATATAGCTGATTAGAGTAAGACTACATTTTGCAGTCTTTGGATTAAAATTCTTTAGATTTTTACTTAAAGTAACAAGCAGCCGCCTTCATCCATTCCTCTTTTGTGTTGGTAGAAATGGGCATGTGTTCTTGGAGTTTTAGCATCTGTCTTGGCATAAGTGAGAAGCATGTGCTGAGCACACCAGAGCAGCAAGATATTAATAGAAAAGCCTGAGTCTTTCCTGATTTAATGAAGATCCTGTGTAAGTTTTTACTAAGTTCCTATTATGTGTAAGAATAATTAGATTTTAGCTTATTAAAGCCACTATTGTTTTGGGTTTTGTCACTTGTAGTCAAACCTAAGATGACACTTTATCTTGTATGTAATCAATAAAACAAAACAAAACAAAAATGTTATTATACTAAATTCCACTATATATATATAGTGTAGTTCCTTAACCTACTATATTGTTACATTCATAATTCTGTGTCTTCACAACTTTGATACTGTTTAAGAGCCTTTATACTTTCAGCATACTTTTTAAAAAATCTAGGATAAATTTCACATAATATTCTTTCTCAATATGTCTTTGACCAGACTTGTGAATTTTACTTTCATAAATTTTGGAATCAATTTAGCTAATTTTTAGAAGAATTGAAGGATATATATTCTTATATCAGGAAGCCATATGTTCACCTAACAGAGAGATGAGATTTTGATTAGATTACAGCGGATTGATAAATTCAATTACAATAAATTAACAGCTTCACGATTAAAATTTTTCCCACTCAATAAACATACTGCTTTATTTGTTGGGGCCTTATTTTTGCCCTTAAGTAAAATTTTATAATTTTTAGAAACACTTTTAATTTTGTTTTGGAATATAGTTGATTAACAATGTGAGATAAGGACAGCAAAGAGACTCAGCCATATATATATACATGTATTCATTCTTCCCCACACTCCTCTCCCATCTAGGTTGCAACTTAACATTGAATAGAGTTACCTGTGCTATATAGCATGTCCTTGTTGGTTATCCACTTTAAATATAGCAGTGTGTACCGGTCCATCCTAAACTCCCTATATGTTATTGATTTCTTTATGTTAATCTTACACAATTCTTTTCAGGTTTCCTAGGTATTCTTTAATTTCAATTGAGGTTGGCCAGGGAATGCTTTTGCCGTGATTTTTTCTATTTGTTTTCTAATTGTGTATTCATGAAATATAAGGCAGCTATCAGTTTCTGTGTGTTGAGTATGTATCCAGGAATTGTGCTCAGTTTTCTTATTTAACCTAATAGTTTTCCATATGTTTCAAATACAAATAATGACCACCTTGTTTCTTACTTTCAAATATTTACATTTCACTTGTTGGAGTTAGAACATTAATTGGGATTTCCTATTGATAATTTCAGAGCATTACTGCACTGTACTAAGTGGTTAGTACAAATTATTTGGCTTAATCTCAACACGTATACCTGACGTAGTAATTGTGATATTTCTATTAAATGAAGGGATAGTGGATACTTGCTCAGGAGAAGATATTTTACAAGTGGCACAGCAAGCACATGAGGGTGGAATTTTAACCATTGCATTTGAAGGGTGAGCATAAAAGTCTTCAGTTTAATGGATCTGTGTGAAGGTTTCTCTCTGTATCTGGAAATTGTAGCGAATAAAATGCTTAACTTCAATACATTTCTCTACATTCCTTTTCTTTTTTAATGTTTGAATGAACATAAGATTTCCACTGATTACTGTGCATTTGATTGGTATAATATGTTATCTTTTGTCATTTTAATTTACATTTTTTGATACTTGGTGACTATTTGTTCATAGTTTGCTTATCTTTTTGAATCCTTCCTTCTGTGAGTTTCCAGTTTATCTATTTGGCCTAATTTTTCTAGTTGGGTGTTCTGTTAATGCCAATTTATATGTTTTTTCTCAACAGTAAATTCTTATTAGTTTTAGATATTGCAAATATCTTTTTACAGATTCTAACCTGGCTCTTAAATTTATTTTTAGGAGTGGTTCTCAAATCTTTGGTCACACTTTTGCTTTATAGTCTAAAAAATTATTCAGAACCAAAAATTTTTTGTTTATATGTTTTCTATTTTATTAATGTATACTTACCATATTAGAAATTTAAATGAGAATTTTCAATATTATTTGTTTAGTAATTAATTTAAAAATTATATACTAGCATTTTAATGAAAAGCAACTATTTTCTAGACAAAGAACAATTATCAGGAGTAGCATTGTTTTATATTTTTGCAATTTTTAAGATACTTGGCTTAATAAAAACTAGATTCTTTGATCTTACTTTGCATTCGATATGTTGTCATATATCAATTTAATTGAAGTATCTGAAGAAAGACTGGCTTCACACAGGTACATGGTTGCAAAAGGGTGGAGTACTTGCATAGTATTTTCAGGTAATTATTGATATTACTTTTGATACTATACCAAAACTTGACAGTGTAGTTTCCTAAAGGTTAATTGTATGAAATTATACTGAAGAATGTTTTATGTTCTAGTTTATTGAAATTTTTTGATTTATCTTTCAATTAGAATTGCCGTTTTACCCAATGCATTATTTTGTGACAGTTGATCACTTGCAAAATATTAGTACACTGAAAAATGTATGCTTTCTAAGTGTTGATCTGTTCATCATAAATATCCAAAATTGATTTGTTACTATCACTACCAGTCTTCCCTGGTGGCTCAGATGGTAAAGGATCTACGTGAAATACAGGTTTGATCCTTCATTTGAGAAGATCCCCTGGAGTAGGAAATGGCAACCAACTCCAATATTCTTGCCTGGAAATTCCATGGACAGAGGAGCCTGGTGGGCTACACTCCATGGAGTTGCAAAGAGTCAGATATGACTGAGCAGGCATGTAAACGTGAAACCAGTCTTGTAGGATTATATATCTAACTTGTCAGATTATATATATATGTTATATATTTAATTTGCTTGAAATCTTGTATTGGTAATAAATAGTGCTGTTTTTCTTGAAGTGAAGGTTTACTTGGTTCACTTTTCAGTAGATGTCTACCAGATACTAAAGTCAGAATAACCATAGTTGTTATTCATTCTTGGGCTTCCCCAGTGGGTCAGCAGTAAAGAATCCATCTGTGATGCAGAAGGCACAAGAGAGGCAGATTTGATCCCTGGGTTGGGAAGATCCCCTGGAGACAAAAATGGCAACCTGCTCCAGTATTCTTGCCTGGAGAATCCCATGGACAGAGGAGCCTGGTTGGGCTCCAGTCCATATGGTTGGGTCCACAGAGTTGGAGTGACTGAGCACACATGCACACTATTCATTCCACAAAAAGAGCAATAATTCAGTCCCCAGCTTAGTCAAACAAGTACTTTTTCTTGAGGACAACATTCTCCTTTGGTGTGCAGTGCTTTATATACACTTCCTATTTAGGTGTATTGAAAAGAGATATACATTAAGTGGATAGGATACAGAGAAAAGCTTAAAACCTTATTTGTAGTTTAAATCTTACTCTTGTTATTTTCTGTGTATGCTTTATGTACATGCTGAACAGTGGAATAATGGAAATCAATCTGCATGTGTTTCCTGGTGATACACTGGGAGATCTCCATGTGAAGTCATCAATAGTCAATTTCCCACAATTATTCACAGAATGTGCTGAAAATAGGGTATTGTTTCAAGGTGCTTTTTTTGCATTGAGTCAAATTAGTGCATTTAAATGATTATCATTACCAGTGATCTTGATTTATGGATTAAGTATAGGCTTCTCTCATTCCCAATTGTGAAAGAGCTACCTCTAAGCTAAAGCTTAATTGCACCTTGAGAAATACGGGGGCATTTTTATAATTCCTTTGTGAAGGTGACTGTGATTAGAAGTCAGTAAATAATGCTGTTAAATGATATAAATATATAGTTATTTATTTTGTTTGTATAGTAGCTCTCAGGAGTTCAGATTTATATATAGTTAAGTTCTAATCCTTGGAAAATACTTGTAAGATAGGACTTTTAATTTTCAATTTAGAGAGGAACAAATGTGAACAGGGAGATTGTGAAGCAGTTTATTTCCCACTAAGGAGATCATCAATGACCTCCACACTGCCCAAGGCAGTACATTTTTGTTCATCCTTTTCTTACCAGATCATTCTGTGACAGTTGACAAATTTTAGACTGATTCAATGACACTCTCTTCCCCCTCAGCTTTTGTATGTTTTTAAAAATAATACTTGTGTCATAATTCCTTTTTAGTAGTCTTTGTGTCTTTAACAAAAATCATCCTTTTAAGTTTCTGTATTCTTGTGGCCTCTGTCCCTGGCACTATCCTCCTTTTAATCTATGCCCTCTTCCTGTGTGGCCTCATTTGGAATACTCAGGCTCTGAACTGCTTGCTACTTGCTTCTGAGCCTCATATTTATGTCTGCAGTCTAGAACAGCAGACTTCACCCAGCTACTTTCTAAATATCTGCATATGATCACCCCTCTGCTGTTTCAGATTTCTCATATATCAAACTGAAACTACTGTCCCATTCTATACTTGTTTATCCCTTTATATTCCCTGTCTTGGTGAATGATGTAGAGATTCACCAGCTGCCCAAGTGAGAACACTGATAGTAATCCTGACACCCATCTCAACCATATCTAGAGGGTCACCAAGCCATTTTGATTCTAATTCTTAATCTCTTTCCATTCCACTGCTGCTGCCTTCCTGCTGCTAACCTTATCATCTAGAGTATTATTAGTGATACTCATAATAACAGTGATATTTAGTGAACAATAACTGTTTGGAAAACTTTACATGTATTATCACATCAAATTTCATGATAATTTATGATATAGGTACTACTATTATTTCTGTTTTCCAAAAGAAAAAAGCAGAGCTTCAAGGAAGTTATGTACTTGGTCCAAGATCACACAAGTAAGTTTGCCAAGTAGCAAACTCAGGATTGGATCAGTAAATGAATCAGTGTCCAAGCTCTTAACCAACTTCATAGTTGGGATCTCTCTGCTCTGTCAGGACTGAGTCTTATCTACCCTCTACTTTACTTCACAGAGAAGTTTCTAAAATCTGATGAAATTTGATTCAAAAAACATCACAACTTGATTAGAACCTCCAAAGAGTCCCATTGATTCCAAGATAAGGTTCAAACATCCTCTTTCATGATGTGATCTCCTGTTCATGTCTGTAACATTACCTTTGTTATTCATTGTCACGTACATTCTTCTGCAGAGAGGCTGGGTCCTAAGGGATCCCTAAATGTATAATACCATTTCACATTTCTTCTCTGCTTTATATTTTCTCTACCTGGATTTTCTTTCCCTTGTTAACTAGCTAATAATGTCTGTTCGTTCTTCTGTTTCTGGGGCTTGCTAGGTAATGCTAATGGTAAATAACCTGCCTGCCAATGCAGGAGAGTAAGAGACCTGGGTTCATTTCTTGGGTCAGAAAGATCCCTTGGGGGAGGAAATTGTTACCCACTCCAGTATTCTTCCTGCCAGGAGAATCCCATGGACAGAGGAGCCTGGCAGACAGTGGCCCATGGGGTTGCATAGAGTCAGACAGAACTGAAGCAACTCAGCAAGCATGCACCTGTCTGCTTCTAATATATTCCTAGCATTTACCATCTGGCATGTAATAATTGATAGGCAAGATATCTAAGGGTAATAATCATGTTTATTTTACATTTACCCCCCAGGGCTAATGTGCTACCACAAGGCATAAAATATTCTTTGAATGAATAAGTGATTGAAGTTATTTCAGAATTCACCTAGTTTAACTTATCTCCACATATTTTGATCAAATTATGTTGACATGTTTTAAAAAATTAAGTTAGGTTTAAAGTTAAAAATTCTCTAAAATTTTAATTAGTAAACTTGTTCTTCTGCTTTTCTCTTCACTTCATTTTTAATAATCTCTCTCATAAAGAAAATGTAAATATAAGTGCAAATCTAAAACAGTGCTAAAGCACTGATGAACTCTAATAAGTTAGGGGGAAATAGAGAAGAGTCAAGGCAAAGGAACAGCAAATAAATATCACATGAGAAATTTATTGAAATTGGGGTATAGTTGAACTTTTATTCAAAAAAAGTTATGATGTTTTTAGGAGAAAATAATATTTTATTTCAGGAGAAGGCTAGACTGCCTGGCAGTAAATCTAGGTTTCTTTCCAGATTTTAGATTAGTTCTCTGAAAACCTTGTGATTTCTCACAAGCAGAGAAATATAAGTGTATTAAGCAAAACAATAAATAAAATCACAGAAACAAATAAAATATGTGTTCTGTACGCCTAGTACACAGAATAAATTTATAAAAGTTTTACTTTGTCATTATAAAATGGAATAGCAAGAAAATGATTGCTGACTTTAACACTATTGAAAGATGCACAAATTTTCATCTTGAGACCTGAAATTGCCTTCAGGTTATGACTTGTTGGCTGATATAATGTTTAAAATTCAGTTTGTAAAGAAAGCATTCTGACTGTGCATGTAGCCTCCAATTTGACAACAGATTGCGTCACTTCTTGTGATGTTACACCTAGACTTTTCTATCCATTTTTAATAGCTGATATTGTAAATCAACTATACTTCAATATCAATAATATCTGGTTTTGGTGTACAACATAGTGATTTCATATTTTTATAGATTACAGTTCATTTAAAATTAGTGGGAAAATATTATCTATATTCCCTGTGCTCTACAATTTATCCTTGCAGATTATTTGTTTCATATACAGTAATTTGTGTCTCTTAATCCCTTTCCCCTATCTTGCTCCTTATCCCTTCCCTCTTCCCACTTGTAACCACTAGTTTGTTCTCTGTATCTGTGAGTTGTGCTTCTGTTTTATTTGTTGCATTTTTTAGATTCCACATATAAGATATAATGTATAGTATTTGTCTTTCTCTGACATTTCACTAAGCAAAATACCCTCTATCTAGGTCCATCCATGTTGTTGCAAATGGCAAAATCTCTTTCTTTTTTATGGCTGAGTAATTTGTCATTGTGTTGTGTTTATACACACACACACACACACACACACATACACACATTGTGCACCTTCATTTTCCATTCATTTTTCGATGAATGACATTTATGTTGCATCTATATACTAGCTGTTGGAAATACTGCTACTATGAGCGTTGAGGGCTTCCCTGGTAGCTCAGCTGGTAAAGAATCTGCCTCCAATGCTGGAGACCTGTGTTCTATCCTGGGTTGGGAAGATTCCCTAGAGAAGGGAAAGGCTACCCACTCCAGTATTCTGGCCTGGAGAATTCCAGGGACTATTCCATGGGGTCACAAAGAGTGGGACACAACTGAGCGACTTTCACTTCCACACTTTCATTTCATGAGCATTGAGGTGAACATATCTTTTTGATAGTCCTTTTTGATTGATGTATTGTAAACTATAAATTATTTTAAAATTGGCAGTTGTTTCAAGTTATAACATAATTCCTGGAACCAGGTGCTTAATAACTGTTGAACTAAATTTCATATAAATGAAAATCCATTTTCACTGATATAAATTATCTGACCAAAATTATATCTAAACAGCAACTTAATCTTTATTATATGACTTATTAGTTTGCTAGAGCTACCATAAAAAATACTACAGATTGGATGACAAATTAATTTCTCACAATTCTGAACTGGAAATCAAAAATTAAGTTTTGGTAGGTTTAGTTTCTCCTTTAGTCTTTCTCTTCCTTTAACTTACACATGACTGCCTTCTTGCTGTGTCCTTACATTGCCTTCTCTATGTATACTTCCTTTTAAGGATAGCAATCCTATTGAATTAAGGCAATACCCTTATGACCTAATGTAATCTTTTGATAACCTCTTTAAAGGCTCTAACTCTAAATACAGTCACACTGGGGTTTAGGTTTTCCACATATGAATTTTGAGGAGCCACAGTTCAATCTATAATAGTTACTAAAGTTTAATGCATGTCTAAGTGTTAATAAGAAGTCAAAAGAAAATGTGAATTCTTCTAAATTCCTGTGTTGAAAGAATGAGTTGACAGTGTAAACATCCAAATATGTCACAATTTTTTCCTCCAGGATTTTCTAGTAGCATTCTGAAACTAAATAAAATTTTCCCTCCAAAATAATCGATTTCTAAGGGAAAGATATGGTGTAATTCATCATCTTTAACATGAGGAAAGTCATAATGAAAGCCATCCTCTAATTCAGTCATGGAATTTGCCAAACTCTTCAAACCTTCTCAAAACTCTTTGCCACTGTCTTTGCTGGAATGTTTATCTTTCTGTTCCTGCATAGCCAGCTCCACTTTGATTTGAATGCTTAAATTTAGCCTAATCTGCTTTCTCTGTTCATAACTTGTTCATAACTCTATAAATGTGTGCAACACACTACTTAGTAATTTTTCTGCTTGCTTATCTCTTCACCTCGAGGCTAGGATTGAATTCCAATTCATTGTTTTCTGCCGGTCTGGTATAGTATACCTCATTCATGAACTTGCTCAGTGAGTGTTGTCAAACAAATGGATTACCTGTTATGAGTTGGAAATAGTTTTCTTGAACATCAGGTAGCTTGTCTTTTCAGGGAAGTCACAATTTAACAGTATGTGATGCAGAAAGGGAATTCTCCTGGGTCAGCAGCAAGGACTTTATTACTCACACCAGAGCAACCAGCATAAATTGCATGTTTGTGTCAGTTCTCTTTGACTCCTAAGTCCTACTGGGGCAAAGCAGATGGACTCCGATGGGCACTGCACAGGCTGTGGGCTTGCATTTCAGTTAAGGAACCACAGCTTAGACCACTTTAGCTTTTTACAATGGACTGCAAGTCAGCCTGCCTGAACTCCCCAGGAGGAAACTATCTGTAGTACACTGTCCAGTAAATAAATCTGTTCTTTGCCCTGGAGGGAGGCAGTTTATAAATATCCTTGAAAAGATAGTGATAAATGCCCACAACTGTGAGAAACCCATGGAGAACTGTCTGTCAGCAGAGCAGAGCCAAGCAAAGATATGGGTTGAAAGCTTTCCAGATAAGAGCTACAGAGGGAGACACAGCCTACCATTTTTGAGGAAGGAAATGAAGGTCAGTATGGGTAGAATGGAGAGAAATGGGAGCCATGTATAGAAGAGGTGATCTAAAAGGTACCTGAGGGTCGGGTTTTGAAGGACTCTCTAGCCATGGTTTTGTATTAAAAACTGATCCATGAATCTCTAGCTAGAAAAGTTTAAAAGCTAATTATGTGTAAGGAAAGGTTGTTTCCAAAAAATAAATGCACACATATGTGTGTGGTGGGTTTGAAATTACTTATAGTTCTTCAAATGTTATTAAATTGTTTTTGTACTGTGATTAAATTTTTTCAAGCAAATATTTCTATACAGGATTTAATATATATGTATATAGAACTCTCTATGTGTATTGCTTGAATGAATGCTTGAGTGCTTGAAAATTGCTTCAGTTGTATCCTACTCTTTGCGACCTTGTGGACTGTAGCCCGCCAGGCTGCTCGGTCCATGGGATTCTCCAGGCAAGAACACTGGAGTGGGTTGCCATGCCCTCCTCCAGGGGATCTTCCCTACTCAGGGATCAAATCTGCATCTCTTATGTCTCCTGAATCAGCAGGCAGTTTCTTTACCACTAACACCACCTGGGACGCCCCTCTGTGTGTGTGTGCGTATACATTTTACAAATGAGAAAACTGAAGATATTGGCTATATTTAAAAATATTGAAAGTATGATGCTCCCTTACATAATTATGTTATCCATGAGAGAAAGCAGTATTTCAAGATCTTGAAGCTCATGATTTTGTACCCCAGGGATATTTTTCACATGCAAATAAATACGTCAAAGATACTGGCCATGGCTAATTCTTTTTTTTAATACCCCAGATTGTTTTCCAGATAAAGTTGAGTTACTGATACTTCCACATTCTTGAAAAGACTATCTACCATCAGTACCTTCCAAACTCTTTGTAGCTTTGAAAACTGAACATAACTTTATGGATGCCTGGCCTCTTGGAGTTGTAAAGAAACAGAGAGATGATTTGCTTGCTGTCTTGTTTCAAATAAATGAATATTTTCTTAAGCATTCATTCACTTATTCACTCAACAAAGAGTCATAGAGGGCCTGTCTTGTGTTAAGCATCCCTTGTGTATTAGATGCCAGGGATGATGCTAAGATTTTAAAAACACACAGGTTTCTATCCTTAGATGAGCAGATTTTATGCAATTCACCACAGAGAGGCTTTAGTTTTATTGAAAGGTTATAAAAGACTTCAAAATAAAACTGGCAGTTATTTTGTTTCCTCAGAGGCAGCTCTCTACACTGATGGAAAGCATCAGTTAATACTAAGTTTGATCTAAATTTTAAGCTATTAGGCCTTCTTTTAAAATTTCATACATTGGGCAAAGCTAACTCTCAGGAACATCATAAAATATATATTATTCACCTCCATCCCAACAGTGCCTATCTCCATGGCAGACCTTCTAATTAAATTTGATCATCCCTTTATATTTGACTTTTTATCCCTTATTGATAACATTGTACAGAGTTTTTCTTAAACTAAGGTTTCTTCCTTTTTCCCAACAACACTAGAATTTTTGCTCACAATAAAAATTTACTGCTGTAGTTTGCTTTACTTTTATGTATTTTGGACCATCCTTCTAATAAATACTTTCTTACGTTTCTTCCCCAGAGCCACAGTTTATAAATACTTAGAGTGCTACAGTCAATGCTTAGTACTACACTTTACAAGGGTTGTAAACAAAATTAAATGATCATAAGGTAACAACCAGGATACAGAGTAATGGGGGAACCACTTCTCTTGAGACATAGGTAAAGAAACTAGAGATATTCAGCCAGGAATAGAAAAGACCAAGGCAGAATCGAAAGGCCTCTTTAAATATTGGGTGTACTGTTATTAAAAAAAAAAAAAAAAAAAAAAAACTGATTAGGTGTGTTCAGGACCCTCCCAGCACCCCAAAGGAGAGGAGAATTGAAAATACTGATGAACATTTATAAGATTTTCCAATTTGTTTAGGAACATGAATAGGAATTTAGCATTGATCCAAAGGATAGGGCAAATTAGAGATTAGGGAAACAATGTAGTCAGCTTTTAGTATTTATTTGGTACTTGTCTTTGAGTTGTGTCTGAGCTAGAGGATGAGGCATATAAAATATGAAAGTGACATTAGCTTGGCTTGAATGATACACTTCTATTTGTGGAAATAGTTGTCTCAGCTGGATTACCTAGGAAGAAGCTCAGGCCAAGGTTAAACAGTTACTATGTAGCTGAGTCAGATTTGAACCTGAGTGTCTGACTCCAAATCCTAGACTCTTAAAAATTACACTATGCAAAGAAGAATAACAATGTATTTTCAAGTAAAAACAAATTGGTTTTCAAAAACTAGAATCTAACCTTTGTAAATGAATTACATGTCTATGCCTGAAAAGTTAGGGTAGATAAACCCCAAAATGGTAGTGTTCACTGGGAAGTTTGATTTGGGGGCTTTTAAAACATTTTGTCTTTATGCTTTTAAATTTTCATAAAAAAACAAGTATTTTCTTTATATCTTTTATGCACTGAATGAAAATACCTGCCAACATAGAATTATGTACTAAGAGAAAATATCCTTCAAGAAAGAGAGCAAAATAGAGATAGAAATATAGAAACAGAGTTTTTTACCAACTGACCTTCAAAAGTAAAAATTCTAAAGCTTATATATATACATATATAGAAAGAAAAGTTAGCAACACTTGATAGAAATTATGAATTTCCAAAAGTATATGAACAGCAAATAAAATGGTAAATATGTGGATAAGTCTAAAGAAACATTACTCTATAAAACAACATAACAATATCTGTGAGGTTAAAAGGAGAAAGTTTTAAAGCTATTATTTTGAAGAAAAACTTAAACAGTTTAATACAGGTTTTATACAAAAGTGGAAATATTAATGCTGCTGCTGCTGCTAAGTCGCTTCAGTCGTGTCCGACACTGTGCGACCCCATAGACGGCAGCCCACCAGGCTCCGCCGTCCCTGGGATTCTCCAGGCAAGACCACTGGAGTGGGCTGCCATTTCCTTCTCCAATGCATGAAAGTGAAAAGTGAAAGTGAAGTCGCTCAGTCGTGTCCGACTCTTCGCGACCCCATGAACTGCAGCCCACCAGGCTCCTCAACCCATGGGAAGTTCCAGGCAAGAGTACCCGAGTGGGTTGCTATTTCCCTCTCTGGAAATATTAATAGATGAATTGTAAAAATATTATCCATGGATAGGAATATAGACTATTGTAAAGATATCCATTTCATTCCACCAGAGTCAGAGAATCATTAAAATTCACTCGAGATATTGATTTTTTTTGAGGGGGGAGTAGTATTTGGTAAACTGATTCTAATTTTAAAAGTGCAAATTAGCCTCCAACTAATAAAAATAAATTAAAAAACAAACAAACAAACAAACAAACCAATGTTAACCAAAAAAATAAAAAATAAAAAGTGCAATAAAGAAACACTCTCGAAAGAGCGATGTGGTAGGATTTGCTGTAGCAGATATCCAGATTCATTATAAAGCTACAGTTGGAACGTCCTTGGTGACAGTGCGTAAGAATCCCCTGCCAATTCAGGGGACACAGATTTGGTCCCTGGTCCAGGAAGATTACACATTCCAGACAGCAACTAAGCCGGTGAGCCACAAGGACTGAACTGCGCTCTAGAGCCTGTGAGCTGCAGCCGCTGAAGCCTGCTCACCCTAGAGCCTGCGCTCTGCAACCGGAGAAGCCACCACAGTCAGACAGCACCACAGTCAGACAGCACCACAGTGAAGAAGAGGTCCCGCTCGACACAACTAGAGAAAGCCCGTTGCAGTCATGAAGACCCAGACCCACCAAAATAAATAAAGAAATTTTTTTTTTTTTAGAAAGCTAAAGTTGTGATTAAAATGGTATGATATTGGCAGAGGAACAGACAAATATACCCATGGGACAGAATAGAAAGCCTGAAAACAAATAGATATAAACAGAGACTTATTTGGTTACATCTGTCTATAACAGATGAAGGCAGATAAATTTTTATAATATATGGTTCTGGCAAAATTTGTTATCTATCTGGGTAAAAATTGGATCCAAAACACACACTGCATAGAAATTAACCCTTTGCAGGTGTATTATTAATCTAAATATGAAGAAAAACTATCAACATTTTAGAAGGTAATAGAGGAAACATTGTCCTGACCCTTGGGATAGTGGAGGATTTAATTCAGACACAGAATGAAAACTTAAATGAAAACATGATAAATTCAACTGCATTCAGTTCAGTTCAGTTCAGCTCAGTTGCTCATTCATGTTTGACTCTTTGCAATCCCATGAATTGCAGCACACCAGGCCTCCCTGTCCATTACCAACTCCCGGAGTTTACTCAAACTCATGCCCATTGAGTCGGTGATGCCATCCAGCCGTCTCATCCTCTGTCGTCCCCTTCTCCTTCTGCCCCCAATCCCTCCCAGGATCAGGGTCTTTTCCAATGAGTCAGCTCTTCCCATGAGGTGGCCAAAGTATTGGAGTTTCAGCTTCAGCATCAGTCCTTTCAATGAACACCCAGGACTGATGTCCTTTAGGATGGACTGGTTGGATCTCCTTGCAGTCCAAGGGACTCTCAAGAGTCTTCTCCAACACCACAGTTCAAAAGCATCAATTCTTCAGCACTCAGCCTTCTTTATAGTCGAACTCTCACATCCATACATGACCACTGGAAAAACCATAGCCTTGACTAGATGGACCTTTGTTGGCAAAGGAATGTCTCTGCTTTTTAATATGCTGTCTAAGTTGGTCATAACTTTCCTTCCAAAGAGTAAGCGTCTTTTAATTTCATAACTGTAATCACCATGTGCAGTGATTTTGGAGCCCCCCAAAATAAAATCTGACACTGCTTCCACTGTTTCCCCATCTATTTCCCATGAAGTGATGGGTCAGATGGCATGATCTTAGTTTTCTGAATGTTGAGCTTTAAGCCAACTTTTTCACTCTCTCTTTCACTTTCTTCAAGAGACTTTTTACTTCCTCTTCACTTTCTTCCATAAGGGTGGTAGGATCATCGAAAAAGCAAGAGAGCTCCAGAAAAACATCTATTTCTGCTTGATTAACTATGCCATAGTCTTTGACTGTGTGGATCATAATAAACTGTGGAAAATTCTCAAAGAGATGGGAATACCAGACCACCTGACACCTCTTGGGAAACCTGTATGCAGGTCAGGAAGCAACAGTTAGAACTGGACATGGAACAACAGGCTGGTCCCAAATAGGAAAAGGAGTATGTCAAGTCTGTATATTGTCACCCTGCTTGTTTAACTTATATGTAGAGTACATCATGAGAAACGCTGGGCTGGAAGAAGCACAAACTGGAATCAAGATTGCCAGGAGAAATATCAATAACCTCAACTGCATTAATATTCAGAATATCTGTTTTAAAATAGGTATCATAAACAGAATGAAAAAGTCATGGCAAGCCAGATAAGTTTGACATACAACCAAGAAGTCATATACACTATGTATAAAGACTTGCAAAACTTCAATAAGAGAAAAAGACAGCTTACCTAAATTAAAAAATATATGAAAGAGATACTACACAGAGATGGAAAATCAAACAGTCAGATAAATATATGAAAGACCCTCAACTTGGGTCAGAATCAGATGTATAGTAAGCAGTTTAACCTTTCTCTCAAGGTGGCCTGGCCTTTGCCTTCAGCTGGTGGCTCACACAGTAAAGAGTCTGCCCACAATGCAGGAGACTGCGGTTTGATTTCTGGGTGGGGAAGATCCCCTGGAGAAGGAAATGGCAACCCACTCCCATATTCTTGCCTGGAGAATCCCATGGGCAGAAGAGCCTGGTGATTCACAGTACATGGGTTTGCACAGAGTCGGACAAGACTGAGTGATTAATACTTTGACTTTGTTAATCTTTAAGCTCTGGGAATGTCATGCCTTATAGAAATGTGTCTTTATTTGTCTGGGGTCCTTGTGTTGGATAGTCTAATGTGATTTGGGGTGGGAGCTGGCTAAGCCAGATTATAACAATGTGATTTAGAGTAAAGTGAAAGAAAAGTGAAGTCGCTCAGTCATGTCAGAGTCTTTGCAACCCCATGGACTGTAGCTTACGAGGTTCCTCCATCCATGGGATTTTCCAGGCAAGAGTACTGGAGTGGGGTGCCATTGTTTTCTCCAGAGAATTTTCCCCACCCGGGGATTGAACCTGGCTTTCCTGCATTGTAGGCAAACACTTTACAGCCTGAACCACCAGGGAAACTCACAGATTAAGGGAAGAGCTGTGATTAAGCCACAGGGAAGACCACAGATTAAGACAGATGATCACAATATGATCTGGGGGGGTGGCTTTGGGTCATGAAGTCCAATCTCTGAAGGGATAGAGCCTAAGATCACGTGGTGGGAAGTCTATCGTTCCTATGTGATGGTACTCGAGTGAAACCTCTAGACACCAAGGCTTGAGTGAGCTTCCTTGGTGGGTAATATTCCATACTTTCTGGCACACATCTTCTTTTGTGCTTTTTAGGGTTTTTTTTTTTTTTTTGCCACTAAACTGTATTATTTTATAATAAAATGAGTAATTGAAGTGAGTTTTAAGAAACAAAAAGTAAGGTTTTATGAGGTAAATATGGTCAAAGGGTTCAAAAGAACCTCTTTTAATAAGGTTAAAAAAGATTTTACTGTATAGCACAGGGAACTATATTAAATATCCTATAATAAACTATAATGAAAAGAAAATGAAAAAATGTATATACAGTATAACTGAATCACTGTGCTATACAGAAGAAATTAATACAGCATTGTAAATCAGCTATACTTCAATAAAATGAAGATAAAAACAGTGAGGTCAGGTCTTCAGTTTTGGAGAAATAGTTTTGTGAGTGCTCTGAAAGTTGATCTACTAGTTAGGGACAGATGAGTAATTGGCATAGATCTTGAAATTCCAGTTTTTAAATTTGTCTTTGGAGATCTTTTCTTCCTTTATAACCTATTAGAATGCATCCTTCCTGGTGTATGTGGGAACATGGACAACTAAAGGGCCATCAGAAGGTAACTTTGAGATACATTCAACAGGCTGTGACAAAGCCTGATTGATGATCATGGTTTTCTCTAAATAGAGACCTCCAGATAGGGTTGTCACTGCTTTGGAGAATCCTGGATAAGCCCTGGCAAAATACTTCCTGGATCCGCTTTCTAAGACTTTATGTAGAATCCTTTTAGTCACAAATGACTTTGTTTCCTTGATTTTCTACTTCTTTTCCTTCCACTGATAAAATTAGGACCATCTTTCAAGACCTATTTGGCATAATTATATTTGTAGGCTTTGGTTTTCCAATTTTGTCCTAGGCAACATCTGTTCTTGTTAGGAGACTCCTAGAGATGGTTAACCTCATCCATTATGTATTAATTTCCAGAGATTAACTCTCAAAGGGCCAGGTCCTGTTCTTTCCTCTTTGTTATGCACTCTCTTTCTTTACTTACTATGTGTGTGATATGTGATATTTTAAAATTCTAATTTCACAAGGCAGGATAAAACACTTACTTATTAAAATATCTTCTCCCTAAGGGGGATTTATTTTTGAATGAGATAAATGAAACTGTTGTTATCATTTCTGCCCCATGTCCTTGTAAAGAATATTTTTCGTGTTAGGAAAAAAAATGTATTACTTGGTTTTCTTGCAGCCTTTTTTTTTTTGCCACCAAAATGTTTTCTAGGCTACACTAATATGAAGATTTTTCAGCAATTTACAGAAATGGTACTTAAGAGCATATATTTTCCCTTTTACTACTGAAAGGAAACCATGGGAACATAGCATCCAATTTTGTTTGACAGAATTCTGGTTAGCAAGCCACATGTGGTGTGTTTTTGTTTTGTTCTATAGTTGTTTCCACTGTGTCGTGTGATTCATCACAAGGATTTTGAGAATGGAAAATGTCACAAACAAAATATACAAAATTAATGAGTAGTTTACTCCATTGCAAAGGAAAGGTAGTGAACAGTCAGGCAGAACAAAAGCAACAAGAATCCCTGAACATAAAGCTGTTTCACCTAATGAAGTTCAGGTTTCTGCGTGTGATATGAAGTTGTCAGAGCACCAATAGCCATCTTACTTAATTTTTAAGTCTCTGGAAAATGACAAATGATTATTCTTGCACTCACTTTACATAACTTATCAGTTAAGGATAATCACATGTTTAAAGCAACCAAGAGAAACAGTTGCATACACAGCTATTAGTATTTTCAGAGCAATTTTAGAATGAACGTGTTACTAGCAGCCAGATTCATTTCTAATGACTCCTGTGTTCCTGTGGCCACATATAAAATGTGATGCCAGGTTTACTCTCTTATACTTATGAACCAGAAGTGTTATGATTATGTTTGCAAAAAAGTGAGTTATGGATGTCTCTTACCTAGTTCATTTTGACCAAAACTTGTAAACAAAAGGAGAGGAATAATAACCAGAGACTACTGAACTCCAAACTCCTGCCTCTTCACTAATGGTGACATTTTATAATTCTTTCCCAGTTTCATCACCCTTCCATTACCAAGACAACTCTGGGGTTTTTCCAGAGTAAGGTCAGCTTACTTTTGAGTTCTCTACTTCAAATTCAAAAGGGTTTGTACTCAACAACCTCTTTCTTTCTATACTCTTCAGAGCTTTTTGGTTTCCTGTGACTTGAAGCTACAGCTCTTTGTCTTGGTACCAAAGATGTCTTCATTTCCATAATTAGTGGATTACTTCAAAACCTAATTAATGGGGACTTCTGTGGTAGTCCATTGCCTAAAACTCCATGCTCCCTATTCAGGAGGCTGGGATTTGTTCCCTGGTCAGGGAATTAGATCCTACACACCACAACTAAGAGTTCACATGCTGCAACTAAAAATCCCACATCCCACAAATAAAACTGAAGATCTCAAGTAACAACTAAGACCTGGCTCAACCAAATAAGTAAATATTAAAAAAAGAACTAGCATAAGGATTAAAAAAAGACAAGAAAACCTAATTACTAAAATCCTACACATGATTATGAAAGGATGAAACATTTTAAGCCAAGAGGAGCACAGGTCATCCTATCTATTAAAAAAATAAGGAAACTCAGGATGATATATGGGCAAAATGTCTTCATTTCCTTTGCAGATCCTCCCCCTGCCCCACCTTGCTGTTTTCTCAGGAGACTGACTGTTACTCAGATTTCCATGCCTTCTGACTTCTACCTGGGTTCAGCCCTGGTAAATTCCAACAGGAAATAGGGAAAGATGAAGGGTGTGACATGGGCATTCATTCTTCCAACTCCCTACCTAGAGCTGGTCACATCCCTTAAGACTCCTGATCCTTACCAGATCGTCTGATTTGCAAGAATTTCTCTTCATTCAGGTTTCAGTAACAACTTCCCTCATCTCTTGAGGGAAGAGCAGAGCTCTGCTGCTGTTTGTCCTGGGTCCCTGCTCTCTCCAGCCATTTCCTGCATCCCATTACAGTTTGATAACGAGACTCTTTTTCAGTAAGCTCTTTTTGAGTTAACTCATTTTAAGTGTGAAATCTTTTTACTGTTGAGAACCCAGTTGAAACACCCCAAATGGTATTAATACCTAAATCTGAAGAACAAAGTAAAAGAAAAAATAAGACCAGTCCAAAATCCAAACTCTTGTTTTCTTAATTGGAAACATTTTTTCAGTTTCAAGTAGACCTACCCTCAACTGGAGGAGTAAGAAAAGTGAAATCTAGAAAAGTGAAGGGTAAAGGAAACACTGTATATGTGCATGGAGTTGCTCTAGAATCTTCCCTTCTGGAGGTGTGTGTTCTGTTCACAACTGGACCCAGTGTCTCCCAGCTCCCTGCACAGGTGTTACCCCAGGACTTTCCTTTCACCCTTTTCCTGGAATAGACCCACAGCGTCCCATGTTTCATGTCTTCAGGGCTCCACTGGTTTTGTTTCGCTGTGTTTTGGTTGTGACATGGTGAGAAGACTGGTTTTCTGAGACTCTGGAAAGTAATAGCCAGCAATATTTTTCAGGAACAACTGGATACTGACTCTGCTTGACTATTTAAAAAAAAATACCTTTCTAGTATTGTTTGCTTCAAAATCTAGAAAAGCTAGTTTCTTCTAAAGATTTCCTTGAATAGAAGTACATGGGTGGTGAGGTTAAGATGTGAAAGGGAACAGAAGCCGTAGTATAAAAGAACAGTGGTTTAGCAGGAATTTTGAGTTTTACCAGCAGCTGAGTTTTACCCTACAGGGACACAGGGTCCAAGAAGAAGTTACACAAGGATGTGCTGTATCTTTTTTGTGTGGACATTTCTGTAAAATTCTGTCTCCTTTGCCCCAGAAATGAAAACCTTAGAGGTAGTCTGAGTCTGTGGATTATTTCTGTGGATCCCTGACCCAACTTTCAGTGCTGCTATAATATCCACACTTATAAGGAACTTTTAAGAAAAGCTATATGAAAAATTAACTTATTGAGACTTTGCACATATGAAAATGCTTTCACTCTTGTTGGATGAACTGACCAAACACTGCATTTTGAGTTTTCTCCATGTTTTGAAGCTTATGTCTCCATTATTTTAACACACAGTATTTTTGATTTCCAGTTTGAGTCTCATTTTGACTCTTCTGTAGCCATTATGAAAATATTTTCTTTATTTTTAGTATGGTCTAAAATTGAATGGACAAATATCAAGGTTTATTCTTTAAAATTTTATTTATGTTTTTATTGGAGTATAATTGCTTTACAATCTTGTGTTAGTTTCTCCTGTCCAACAAAGTGAATCAGATATAAGTATACATGTATCTTCTCTCTCTCGGACATCTCTCCCACCACCCCCGCCATCCCATTCCTCTAGGTCATCGTAAAACACCAAGCTGAGTGTCCTGTGCTAACAACAGATTGCATAAAAGCTTGTATTTCTTTAGTGTTTGAAAATAATCTTTTCTTATTTCTTTATTTTATTCCATCCACTCTCACTTTGGAATTCCTATGAGATGAATGTTGAACTCCCCGGATTAACCTTCCATATAATTTTCATCATATTTTCTATCTATTTGTCTTTTTGATCTATGTTCTAAGAGATTACTTTGTCTTTTTTTCCTAAGTGCCTTCTGATGTTTAAAATTTTAGGCATGATCCTTTTACTCTTCAAATATTTTCTTCTCATATGATTGTATCCTCTTCTTAGAACCCCATTCTTGATTTACAGAAATAATGTTTCCTCAGTCTTCTCTGAGAATATTATTATACTACATTCTCTTTCTCTCTTCCTTCCTCCTCCCCTTGGAATTAGTTTTTCATTTGGCACCATCTTTATCTGGCATGCTCTTGGCTGTCTTCATATGTATTACTCCTTGTCCATTCATATTTTAGAAAGAAAGAAAGTAGGGTTTTACTGTGTGTGTACACACGCATGTGTGTGTGTACACATATATATACTCTGCATATAGGTATTACATTAGTTTTATTCCCTGAGTTGGAATTTTGACTATGAGCTTTATTGTTTGTGAATGCTTTCTAGCCTCCCCTTCTGCAGCTGTTATTGGGATCTTGAGAGAACACCTGATCTGTTAGTCGGCTTTACCTCTGAACTCAAATACTGTTAATAATAATTGAAGCTAATAGACTGACTAAATTAGTTGATTACTTTCCATAATGTTGACTCATACTTAAATTTGTCCTTTTTTTTTTTTTAATCGGTAGGAGTTTTTTGGCTTCTAACACTTCTTGAAACACACACACACAGAAATTTTTGCCACATTTTTATGCATAAGGAAAAAGCTTGTAAAAGTCTGACAGAAAGCCTATATATTTCAAAAGAACTAACAAATTGCAAAGTGCCTGCAGAAGCAACTTCCCCTCCACCCTCAATTCCCTTAGTGCTACTGTGAGGGGGATTCTGTTTCTCTGTAATCCATCCATAGCCTTATGCTTGAATTCCTTAGACTTATCTAGAATTCAGGAGATAAAGTAAAATCTTCCTTGTGTTTTTTTCCTCTCTTTTGTACTTTTGTTTTTGTCTCTTGATTTATTTTGTGGTATGTGTAAGTTTTTAAAATAAAATTGTAATAAAATACCCCCCAACTTTTTAAAACAAAAGCCAGATCTCATGAGTGGTAATTTGTTGAGTTCAACATTTTCTTTTATGAAAAATAGTTTATGCACCTGAGGGATTAAGCATTACAGAGTACCTATAAATAGGAAAAATCATTTTTCTGCTTTTTATTAATATAAAACAATGACATTCTTTATCAACTTACCAGCTAACTAATGTGTAGACAGTTCTAATAAAAAGATAAATGGGAGTGTTAAATATCTCATCATTGTAGTACAGAAGCATTTTAAAGGAATGCCTCCATACACTAAAATGAAATTTAAATCTAAACATCCTTATGGATCATCAGATGTGATCTTTGTATAAAATGAGTGCTCTATCTGCTGAACCAGAATATTTTAAAGCCCAACCACTTCACTTTCAAGTTTCTTTCTGCTCTGCTGATGTTAAAGGTTACCTTTTCTTCCTAACCATGAAATCTATTACTCCCCAATGGCAGTGAAAATGCCAACTTGTTAGTTCCAGTACAAGTTTATTCAACAGCACCAGTTTTTTCTTCATAATAGCATATCTGCTTTTTTATGTCATCCCACAGGGAAGTCATCACAGGGAATTTGAGATACCAATAAAAATATATAGTCCATCTAAAATCATAGCAAAGATAGACATCTGAATGGGACTTGACTACAGAACTAGGTAACTTCCTATAGATATTTGCTTTTGTACTTTTAGTGTGAGAAGGTGGAGCCTTGGGATGCCATACATTGCTGCATATTTCAGGAAAATTGTAATACCTCCATAATGTAGCAAGTGGTTATGACAAAGTGTAAATGTTAGTAAAAAAGTTGGAGTGGGTACCAGAGTGGATAGCCTTTCCCTTCTCCAGGGGATCTTCCCAACCCAGGGATTGAACCCAGGTCTCCCGTATTGCAGGCCGATTCTTTACCAGCTAAACCACAAGGGAAGCCCAAGAATACTGGAGTGGGTAGCTTATCCCTTCCTTCTCCAGTGGATCTTCCTGACTCAGGAATTGAACAGGGGTTTTCTGCATTGCAGGTGGATTCTTTACCAACTGAGCTATTAGGGAAACCTGTAAAATAGTTGCTTATCTTCACCAGCACTTCTAGAAAATGATGATGATATGTGTACCCCATGAGCTGTATCCCACCAAGCTTCTCTGTCCATGGGATTTTCCAGGCAAGAATGGTGGAGTGGGTTGCTATTCTCCTCTCGAGGGGATTTTCTTGATCTAGGGATCAAACCCATGGCCCCTGCTTCATCTGTCTCCTGCATTGCAGGCAGATTCTTTACTGCTGAGTCACCAGGGAATTGGTCAGTTTTCCACTGCCTGGAGAATAGGCTATGGGTGGGAGGTCTATATGGGAGTATTTTAACAACTCCTCCTACCTGTGAAACCTGACGACTGGAGGAATGGTGGACTGGGGGCTTCACAGGGCTGTAATCAGGGAAGGGGAGTTTAATTAGTTAGACATGTACTTGAGAAGACTGATTCATTTATATTTGATTATATTCCCAAGAATTCAGATACATCCTACCAATGGAAATAATGATGACTGAAGAAAAAAGTTTAAATTTTACTCACTTATTTCTTCATATAAATATGAATGTAACACTGTTCACTGGCTTCTCAGATGGCACAGTTGTAAAGAATCTGCCTGCAATGCAGGAAACCTGGTTAGATCCTTGGGTTGGGAAGATCCCCTGGAGAAGGGAATGGCTACTCACTCCAGTATTCTTGCTTGGAGAATTCCATGGCCAGAGAAACCTGGTGGGCTACAGTCCACGAGGTTTCAGAGTCAGCCATGATTGAGCAATTAGCACTTTCATTTTCAGGCTGCTTTAGCTAAAACAAAAGTTATGTGCAGGATGTGTGTGTGTGTGTGTGTGTGTGTGTGTGTGTGTGTGTGTGTGTAAAGGCAAATTTCAGCGAAACAATAATTGTACTTAAATGTTTTAGGTGTCTTAAAGGCCTGATGAAAATTTTACTTTGAAGAACAATTGAAGATCTGAGTAAGAAAAGAGCTTAATCTGATCTGCATTTAAAGGAAATAACTCTTGAAGCTTTGGGAAGGCAGAAACAAAGTAGATGTGTGTGCATGCTAAATCCATTCAGTCATGTCTAACTCTGCGATGTTATGGACTGCAGTGTGCCAGGCTCCTCTGTCCTTAGGATTTTTGAGGCAAGAATACTGGAGTGTGTTGCCATTTTCTCTTCCAGGGGATCTTCCCTACCTGGGGATCAAACCTGCGTCTCCTGCTCTGACAGGTGGATTCTTTACCACTAGTGCTACCTGGGAAGTCACTAAATACTACTGAAGGATGGAAAAGACAATCTCTTAGTATCTCAGGCAAAAGTACTGAATTCATTTCTTGATAAGCAATGGAAAGCTATATGTGGATGTTCAGTTTCCTCCCAAAAGCAACAAATAACCTCATAGGGGATTTTGGGGGATGTAGCTTTCAGATACTGCTAAATATCAAAAAAGTAGGAGGTTTTATAGATTGGTTACATAATTGCTGGTGACTTGCTCTTATAGGTTTGGGGACTGGTATAAAATGCTCTGAAATTGATTCAGCAGAGAGTTATTGGAAAATAATACTTTCTGTTTTCGTCTGGAATTTGGAGAATAAGAACCTTCTATTCTTAAATAAAAAAACATCTACCTTAGTTTTTTTTATATAAGATTTTGTTTCAAGGTTAATTATTTTTGAGGAATGCAAGAAATGATGGCTGATTACATCTCCCCAGACTTCTCTCGAAAACTAGAGAACACATAGAACGAATGAACTATCCAAACTTTCTATAAATTTCAAATTCTCATAAGTATTTCAAAAAACAAAATTTTTGTAAGAATTACTTCTTAATATCACACTTTAAAGTCTTGTGGAGACCTAAGGAGTACAGAAAACCTAAAACAAACCCTGAAATGGAAAGTCAACTCAAAGTGTAAAGTATTGAAAAAGAGTTCAGAAAGGCCAGAGTGATAACTACTAGAAAGAGATTTTAAAGTACAAGTCAGTAAAGTTATATCACCATCATAGCTAAATAAGATGCCCTTGTTCATGTCTCCCCAAGCCCTTCAGTTCAGTCACTCAGTCGTGTCCAACTCTTTGCTACCCCATGAATCGCAGCACGCCAGGCCTCTCTGTCCATCACCAACTCCCGGAGTTCACCCAAACCCATGTCTATCGAGTCGGTGATGCCATCCAACCATCTCATCCTCTGTCATCCCCTTCTCCTCCTGCCCTCAGTCTTTCCTAGCATCAGGGTCTTTTCAAATGAGTCAGTTCTTTACATCAGGTGGTCAAAGTATTGGAGTTTCAGCTTCAGCCCCAGTCCTTACAATGAACACCAAGGACTGATTTCCTTTAGGATGGACTCGTTGGATCTCCTTGCAGTCCAAGGGATTCTTAAGAGTCTTCTCCAACACCACAGGTCAAAAGCATCAATTCTTCTGCACTCAGATTTCTTTATAGTCCAACTCTCACATCCATACATGAAGACTGGAAAAACCATAGTCTTGACTAGACGGACCTTTGTTGGCAAAGTAATGTCTCTGCTTTTTAATATTCTGTCTAGGTTGGTCATGATTGACAATTTAACATCTGCCTAACAAAGGTGTCATTTTGTGAGCTGTGGGATCCGGCACCACTGGTAGTATACAATTATGAAGAAAAAGGAGCATTTTACACAAAATATCAAGCTGAATTAAATGTGCTTAAACAAAAATTTGAGGGTAAAAATACAACCAGAATTTAACCTTAAATCAAAAATTGTAAAACTAACAAGAAAAATGAACAAAAAGAGGAAAAAAATTAAGAAGAGTTCTGTACTCTAAAAAGAAATAGGAGAAAAATCACAACGGATTTGAAGACTAAATTACAGATGCTCAAGTAAAAATATATGCTGGTGAAACTTAAGAATGACACTAATAGGAAAAAGAACCCAGCTGTGACCATGTTGGTTCACCTTTATTAAGGGAAAGACCAGCTCTCGGTAAGGTATAAGCACGCCGGCTCTTTGCTCATGTGGAAGAAGAGCAGTCATCATGTGGCAGGCTGATTTCCATGCTCTTAAAGGGTCACTATAATCCTATAAAATGCATTTGCTGCTGCTGCTTTTGCCTCTGTTTCTGATTAATGATACTTATTCTTAGGGTATAGGTAAAAAACACCCAAGATATTACTATGCTGTTGTCAAGGATGAACCCAGCATAAGCCTGTGATTCTAAGCCCAACAAAGCCGTGGAAACATGTTTAAACCTGATAATAATTAATTGAGACTCTTTGGAGAAAGAAACTTGTAAATATTAGGAGTATACAGAGGACACTCTCTCCTTTAAGTATATCCATTAACTACCACAAAAATTCAAGCAACAAATCAAGCAATAATAACAACTGCTGCTGCTGCTGCTGCTAAGTCATTTCAGTCGTGTCCGACTCTGTGCGAGGCTTCTCTGTCCCTGGGATTCTCCAGGCAAGAATATTGGAGTGGGTTGCCGTTTCCTTCTCCAATGCATGAAAGTGAAAAATGAAAGTGAAGTCTCTCAGTCGTGTCCGACTCTTAGCGACCTCATGGACTGCAGCCTACCAGGCTCCTCTGTCCATGGGATTTTCCAGGCAAGAGTACTGGAGTGGGGTGCCATTGCTTTCTCTGTCTCTACGGCATAGGCATTTAATTAATTTTAGCATGTGCTGAAATTCATTAGTTGACAGAAGTTAATGATCTTAATCAACTATGGGTCTCGAGTTACAGTTAGTACTGAATTTATAACTAAATTTAAGAGAAATGCCAAGTGATTAATTAACATTGACAAATACTCTGTCCCTAAACAGAAGAATAGAAACATAAGGGAAAAAATACTAAGATAGACACAATATTATGGGCCAAAATGTATGTTTCAATAATTATTAAAATATTAAAATCATAAAAAGATATGTTATCTGAACATAGTAGAATTAAATTAGAAGTAAATAATAAGGAAAATCTGCAAACTATAGAAATATTTAGAAATTTAAGTACATACGGATGGGCAATGGAAGAAACAACAAAAATATTAAAGCGTTTTAAGCTGAATGAAACAAAACATCTGTGCAATACAGTTAAAAGGGTGCTTACATAAGAATTTAATACCACTGAATATTTATATTAAAAGATAAATCTTAAGACAATAATATAAATTTGATCTTAAGGAATTAGAGAAAGTAAAACAAAGTAAACCAAGAAGTAATCATAAGATAGGAAACAAAGTTCAGAGTGCATATGAAATAGAAAACAAAAACAACAGAAAAAACTGAAGAAACAAAAATGTATTTCTTTGAGAAGATCAGTGAATATGATTGATTTGTAACAATTAATGAGACAAAAGAAACCAAATAAGACAAAATTAGCCATACCATAGGGCTTCCCTGGTGGTTCAGTGTTAAAAAACTTGCCTGCCCATGCAGGAGAGGTGGCTTTAATCCTTGGATCTGGAAGATCCCCTGGAGGAGGAAATGGCAACCCACTCTACTCTTCTTGCCTGGGGAATCCAATGGACAGAGGAAACTGGCAGCCTACAGTTTGTGCGGTCCCCAAAAGAGTCAGAAACAGCTTAGCTACTGAACAACAACAGCAAACCATACCATAAGTAACAGAGAAGGCATTGCTACAGATTCTACCATTTTTAAAAGGAAAATAAGGGCATATTTTGATCAATGTTATACAAGTAAGTTTGACAATTTGTATGAAATGAACAAAAGTTATGAAGGATAGAAACTAACAAATCTCACTCAAGAATAAACAGCTTGAAAGGCTCCATATACATGAAAGGAAATGAACATGTAGTGAAAAATCTTTACACAAAAGAAATTGTCCAGGTGCCTGAAATAGCAAATTCTACCAAAAATTTAAGAAAACAATAACTCTGACACTACATTTATATGCAGTAGAAGTGGAGGTAACATGTCCAACTCATTTCTGAGACTGGCATAAATTCTGTAAGACACGAAAATATAGATCATTAACTGTTGCTAGTATAAACACAAAATACTTAATAAAATTTTTTCAAATGGATTTTATCCGAAGAATGCAAGGCTGGTTTAATACTAAGAAAAACAAACAAACAAACAAACAAAAAAAACCCACAATATAATTAATCTTATTATCAGTTTAGAAAAGAAAAATAAATGTATAGGTTGGACAAACCAACCTATTAGTTCAGTTCAGTCACTCAGTCATGTCCGACTCTTTCTGACTCCATAAACTGCAGCACAATAGGCCTCCCTGTACATCACCAACTCCCAGAGTTTACTCAAACTAGTGTCCATCGAGATGGTGATGCCATCCAACCATCTCATCCTCTGTCATCCCCTTCTCCTCCCACCGTCAATCTTTCCCAGCATCAGGGTCTTTTCAAATGAGTCAACTCTTTGCATCAGGTGGCCAAAGTTTTGGAGTTTCAGCTTCAGCATCAGTCCTTTCAATGAATATTCAGGACTGATCTCCTTTAGGATGGATTGGTTGGATCTCCTTGCTGTCCAAGGGACTCTTAAGAGTCTTCTCCAACACCACAGTTCAAAAGCATCAATTCTTCGGCACTCAGCTTCATTTATAGTCCAACTGAAAGGTTGTTGCTGAACGATAAGATGCCGGGATTTTTGGCCTCTGGAGGAGATGAATTCAATCCAGGGCCAGAGACGAAGCTGGATCACTCAGAGCTTTTGTGTAATAAAGTTTTATTAAAGTAAAAAGGAGATAGAGAAAGCTTCTGACATAGGCATCCGAAGGGGGCAATAGAGTAGCCCCCTCCTAGTCTTTAGCTGTATGTTATATAGTCACTCACAGCCTGTTAATGAAAAGAAAGGAGTGTCATAAAATTTAGAATGGCACCAGATAATTCATCTCTGACCATAAAACAATTGACTTGAATCTTGTAGAAGGGCAGAATACCAACAAATAGTTTCATTTACATAGATTAGGGAACAATATCTGAGTAAGTAAGTTAGGCCATTTGGCGGAACCAACTTGAAGATAGAATCTGGGGTACATTAACATAGCTTAAGGCAACATTTCCCTAAGAAAAAGAAATGTATTGGTTAACTCAAGCTTTGAGAGTAGTTAGCTTCAGGTGAAACCAGGTGCCATGGCAACACAACATTTTAAGAGAAACCGCCTTTTAAATTTGTATAGAGAAGAAAAAAATATCGCTGGTTTTTTTCCTCCTGCCGCTTAAGAGAGATAAAAATGTCTGGTACTTGCAGCCTCTTTCCTCCATTTGGAGACCCCTGGCCTTACTGCCTGTTACGCTCTCACAACTCTCACATCCATACATGACTACTGGAAAAACCATTGCCTTGACTGGATGGACCTTTGTTGGCAAAGTAATGTCTCTGTTTTTTAATATGCTGTCTAGGTTGGTCATAGCTTTTCTTCCAAGGAGCAAGCATCTTTTAATTTCATGGCTGCAGTCACCATTTGCAGTGATTTTGGAGTCCAAGAAAATAAAGTCTCTCACTGTTTCCATTGTATCCCCGTCTATTTACCATGAAGTGATCGGACTGGATGCCATGATCTTAGTTTTCTGAATGTTGAGTTTTAAGCCAACTTTTCCACTCTCCTCTTTCACTTTCATCAAGAGACGTTTTAGTTCTTCTTCACTTTCTGCCATAAGGGTGGTGTCATCTGTGTAACTGAGGTTATTGATATCTCTCCCAGCAATCTTGATTCCAGCTTGTGCTTCTTCCAGCCCAGCATTTCTCATGATGTACTCTGCATATAAGTTAAATAATCAGGGTGACTATATACAGCATTGACTACTTCTTTCCCGATTGGAACCAGTCTATTGTTCCATGTCCAGTTCCAACTGTTGCTTCTTGACCTGCATACAGATTTCTTGGGAGGCAGGTCAGGTGGTCTGGTATTCCTATCTCTTGAAGAATTTTCCACAGTTTGTTGTGATCCACACAGTCAAAGGCTTTGGCCTAGTCAATAAAGCAGAAATAGGTGTTTTTCTGGAACTCTCTAGCTTTTTCAATGATCCAGCAGATATTGGCAATTTGATCTCTGGTTCCTCTGCCTTTTCTAAATCCAGCTTGAATATCTGGAAGTTCACAGTTCACGTACTGTTGAAGACTGACTTGGAGAATTTTGAGGATTATTTTGCTAGAGTGTGAGATGAGTGAAATTTTGCAGTAGTTTGAGCATTCGTTATCATTGCCTTTCTTTGGGATTGGAATGAAAACTGACCTTTTCAGTCCTGTGGCCACTGCT
The DNA here is from genome assembly GCF_963930625.1 of Muntiacus reevesi. Taxonomy (NCBI): domain Eukaryota; kingdom Metazoa; phylum Chordata; class Mammalia; order Artiodactyla; family Cervidae; genus Muntiacus; species Muntiacus reevesi. The sequence continues at coordinate 259,099,031 of NC_089251.1, read as the reverse complement.
GAATTTTCCAAATTTCCTGGCATATTGAGTGCAGCACTTTCACAGCATCATCTCATAGGATTTGAAATAGCTCAATTGGAATTCCATCACCTCCACAAGCATTGTTCATAGTGATGCTTCCTAAGGTCCACTTGACTTCTTACTGCAGATTCTAAAACTTAAAAAGAAATATAAATATAATACAGTATCTAAAATGATTTTGAAAAAGGATACCAAAGTTACTGGTCACACTGTCTGCTTTCAACACCTAAGAAAAATCTGTTCTAGTCATGAAAGCTTTGTATTGACATGAAAATGGACACATAGACCACACATATATAAGCAATTGTTTTCTGACACAGGTATCAAGGCAACTGAGTGGAAAAAAAAGATGAGCTTACAAGAAATGATGTTGGGTAGACATAGAAAAGCAAATAAAAGGCCAACCCTTACTTCACACCATATTCAAAATTTAACTCAAAGTGAATAATAGATCTAAATGTGAGAGATGAACCCTTTAGAAGAAGGAGGAGAAACTTTTAGTGACTCTGGATTTGACAAAGATCTCTTCAAAAAGATACACAAAGTACAAAACACAAATGAAAAATTACTAAATTGGATTTCATCAAAATTCAAAAAAATACTCTTCAATAAATATTGTTACAAAAAAGAAAAGACAAACTACTGACTGGGAGAAAATATTTCCAAACATTTATCTGACAAAGGTCTTCTTTCTAAAATATAAAAAGAATTCTTACAACTTGGTAAAAAATAATACATACAACCCAATTAATAATGGACAAAAGTTTTGAACACACACTTTAGTAAAGTATATGTATTGATGTAAATAAACACACAAAAAGATGCTTAAGATCATTAGTCATTAGAGAAAGGCAAATTAAACCATAATGTGACACCACTGTATCCCTAGGAGTATCATCAAAATCAAGAGCTTGGGCCATACCAAGTGTTGATAAGGGTGCAGAGTAACTTTAACTCTAATACCCTGCTGTAAGGATGTAAATTATTATAATTACTTTGGAAAAATGGTTCACAGTATTTTAACCTTTTCGACATATGATTTTTGTACGACCTAATCATCCCCTGCCAGTTGTATACTGAAGAGATATAAAAGGTATGTCCACACAAACACTGGTGCACAGCTTTTTGTGATGCTTTGTCTTTGGTAATCCCAGATCGTAAGCAACTCAAACATCAATTAACAGATGAATGGATATGCAAGTTGTGGTATAACCATATAGTGAAATACTACTCAATAATTTAAAATAATACTGATTCAAGCAACAACATCAATGGAGCTCAAGATAATTATGCTATTTACAACAAGCCAGAGGAGAAAAGGGCTTCCCAGGTAGCATGGTGGTAAAGAATCTGTCTGCTAAGGTAGGAAACACTTAAGACATGGATTTGATCCCTGTGGAGGAAAGATCCCCTGGAGTAGGAAATGGCAACCCACTTCAGTACTCTTGCCTCGAAAAACCCATGGACAGAGAAACCTGGTGGGCTACAGTCCATGGAGTTGCAAAAAAAGTTGAACATGACTAAATAACTGAGCACGCACACACACAGAGGAAAAAACGGGGACATTATATATATATTACATATATATACACACACACACACACACACACACACACACACACACACACACAAAGAGAGAGACTTATTTAAAATGCTGGGATAGGGGGTGGAGCCAAGATGGCGGAGGAGTAGGACGGGGAGACCACTTTCTCTCCTACAAATTCATCAGAAGAATAACTGAACGCAGAGCAAACTTCACAAAACAACTTTTGATCGCTAGCTGAGGTCATCAGGCACCCAGAAAAGCAGCCCATTGTCTTCGAAAGGAGGTAGGACAAAATATAAAAGATAAAAAGTGAGACAAAAGAGCTAAGGACGGAGCTCTGTCCCGGGAAGGGAGTCTCAATAGAGGACGTTTCCAGACACTGGGAAACCTTCGCACTGGCGGGCCTGGGGGAAGTGTTTGAATCTCGGAGGGCAAACTGACTGGGAGAGAAACAATAAATAAAACCCACAGATTACGAGCCTAAAAGCAACTCCCAGCAGAAAAGTACCCCAGACACTCGCATCCGCCACCAGCCAGTGGGGGCGGAACGGAGAGGAGCGGGTGGCGTTGCTTGGGGTAGGGTCCGGGCCTGAGTGCAATCGGAGGGAGCTTTTGTGAGTTGCCAACTTGAACTGTGGGAGAGTAAAAGAAAGAGAGAAAATTAACCGGCCCGAACACACTGCCGGCCGTTCGCAGAACAAAGGGACCGAGATTCTGGATGGTCGACATCCGCCGGGAGGGTCGCGGCGAGACACAGGGCGCGGGCACCCGACCGGCACAGGTGGGGACTGGGGCTCGGGACGCGGAGGGCAGAGGGCGCATGCACCGGACTGGCGCGGGTGGAAACTGAGACTTGGACCGCGGAAGGGAGTGGGCGCGCGCACCCGGGGAGAGTGCGACCGCCAAGCCCCTGGCTGCCTGGACCGCTCTGACGGGGAGGGCACAGGGAGCAGGCGCAGCTTTTTGTTCCGCGCTTTTGTGGAACACCCGAGGGCTGGAACCGCGCGCAGCGCGGGGCGCACTCCATATAGAGCAGCTGGGAGCCTGAGCAGCACAGACGACGGAGAAAACAGCTCCAGCCCCTCCCCGCAGCTCCAGCCCTGCCCTGCAGCGTGACGGAACTAGCTACCTGAATAAGAGTCCACCTCCGCCTGCCTGTGTCAGGGCGGAAATGAGGCTCTAAAGAGACCGGCAAACAGAAGCCAAATAAACAAAGGGAACCGCTTCAGAAGGGACTGGTGCAACAGATTAAAATCCCTGAAGAAAACACTGACTACACGGGAAGGGGCCTGTAGATATCGAGAAGTGTAAGCCGGAACAAGGAGCTATCTGAAACTGAGCCGAACCCACACTGACCACAACAGCTCCAGAGAAATTCCTCGATATATTTTTAGTTTTTTTTCTCCTTTTTTTTAAGTAAGAAAAAAAATTTTTTTTTAATTTTTTCTTTTTTATTTTTTCTCTTTTATCTTCCTTTAAGATTCCCTAAATTCTGGGATATACAAAATAGTCTATAGTGACAGAAAGCAGATGAGTGGCTGCCTTGGCATGACAGGGGAGATTATTTAAACTTTTGAGCCTGACTGTATGTTCATTACCTTAATTTGCAGTAATGGTTTCATAGGTATGTTGATAAATCAAAACTTTTCAAACTGAATACATATCTAATTTATTATACTTCCATTATACCTTAATACAGCTGAAAACTATAAATGAGTCCCCACATGAGGATTTTAAGATTTTTTCATTTTTTATATTAAAATATAAAAACTTTTAAAATTTAAAGTGAACTGATTCTAATTAAGTAAGAGTATAAATAATTCCACAAAATTCACATAATATTGATTCACTATTTATTTTGTTGTTTCAGTTCAGTTCAGTCGCTTAGTCGCGTCTGACTCTTTGTGACCCCATGAATCACAACACACTGGGCCTCCCTGTCCACCAATTTCTGGAGTTTACCCAAACTCATGTCCATTGAATCAGTGATGCCATCCAACCATCTCATCCTCTGTTGTCCCCTTCTCCACCTGCCTTCAATATTTCCCAGTATAAGGGTCTTTTCAAATGAGTCAGCTCTTCACATCAGGTGACTAAAGTATTTGCAGTTTCAGCTTCAACATCAGTCCTGCCAATGAACACGCAGGACTGATCTCCTTTAGGATGACTGGTTGGATTGTCTTGCAGTCCAAGGGACTCTCAAGAGTCTTCTCCAACACCACAGTTCAAAAGCATCAATTCTTCTGCTCTAAGCTTTCTTTATAGTCCAATTCTCACATCCATACATGACCACTGGAAAAACCATGGCCTTGACTAGACGGAACTTTGTTGACAAAGTAATGTCTCTGCTTTTTAATATGCTGTCTAGGTTGTTCATAACTTTCTTTCCAAGGAGTAAGCATCTTTTAATTTCATGGCTGCAATCACCATCTGCAGTGATTTTGGAGCCCCCCAAAATAAAGTAAGCCACTGTTTCCCCATCTATTTGCCATGAAGTGATGGGACCGGATGCCATGATCTTAGTTTTCTGAAAGTTGAGTTTTAAGCCAACTTTTTCACTCTCCTCTTTCACTTTCATCAAGAGGCTCTTTAGTTCTTCTTCACTTTCTGCCATAAGGGTGGTGTCATCTGCATATCTGAGGCTATTGATATCTCTCTCGGCAATCTTGATTCTGGCTTGTGCTTCTTCCAGACCAGAGTTTCTCATGATGTACTCTGCATATAAGTTAAATAAGCAGGGTGACAATACACAGCCTTGACATACTCCTTTTCCTATTTGGAACCAGTCTGTTGTTCCATGTCCAGTTCTAACTGTTGCTTCCTAAACCCGCATACAGATTTCTCAAGAGGCAGGTCAGGTGGTCTGGTATTCCCATCTCTTGAAGGATTTTCCTCAGTTTATTGTGATCCACATAGTCAAAGGCTTTGGCATAGTCAATAAAGCAGAAATAGCTGTTTTTCTGGAACTCTCTTGCTTTTTTGATGATCCAGCAGATGTTGGCAGTTTGATCTCTGCTCCTCTGCCTTTTCTAAAACCAGCTTAACTATCTGGAAGTTCACAGTTCATGTATTGCTCAAGCCTGGTTTGGAGAATGTTGAGTATTACTTTATTGATGTGTGAGATGAGTGCAATTGTGCAGTAATTTGAGCATTCTTTGGCATTGCCTTTCTTTGGGATTTGAATGAAAACTGACATTTTCAAGTCCTGTGGCCACTGCTGAGTTTTCCAAATTTGCTCGCATATTGAGTGCAGCACTTTCACAGCATCATCTTATAGGATTTGATGGAATCCTATAGGATTTGATGGAACTGGAACTCCATCACCTCCAGTAGCTTTGTTCATAGTGATGCTTCCTAAGGCCCACTTGACTTCACATTCCAGGGTGTCTGCCTCTAGGTAACTGATCACACCATCGTGATTATCCGGGTCATGAAGATCTTTTTTGTACAGTTTTTCTGTGTATTCTTGCCACCTCTTCTTAATATCTTTTGCTTTTTTTAGGTCCATACCATTTCTGTCCGTTATTGAGCCCATCTTTGCATGAAATATTCCCTTGGTATCTTTAAGTTTTTTGATGAGATTTCTAGTCTTTCCCATTCTATTGTTTTCCTCTATTTCTTTGCACTGATCACTGAGGAAGGCTTTCTTATCTCTCCTTGGTGTTGTTTGGAACTCTGCATTCAAATGGAGTTTTGAATTAAAAATTTTCTTCTTCAAATTCAAAAATTTCATTCAAATTTTCTCGTTTGCTTTTCACTTCCCTTCCTTCTACAGCTAGTTGTAAGGCCTCCTCAGACAGCCATTTTGCTTTTTTGTATTTCTTTTTCTTGGGGATGGTCTTGATCCCTGTCTCCTCTACAGTGGCATGAAACTCCATGTATAGTTCATCAGACACTCTATCATATCTACTCCCTTAAATCTATTTCTCACTTCCACTCTACAGTAATAAGGGATTTTATTTAGGTCATACCTGAATGGTCTAGTGGTTTTCCCCAGTTTCTTCAACTTAAGTCTGAATTTGGCAATAAGGAATTCATGATTTGAACCAGTCAGCTCTTGGTCTTTTATTTATTTATTTATTTATTTATTTTTTGCTGACTGTATAGAGCTTCTCCATCTTTGGCTGCAAAGAATATAATCAATCTGATTTCAGTATTGACCATCTGGTGATGTCCATGTGTACAGTCTTCTCTTGTGTTGTTGGAAGAGGGTGTTTGCTCTGACCCAGTGCATTCTCTTGGCAGAACTCTATTAGCCTTTGCCCTGTTTCATTCTGTACTCCAAGGCCAAATTTACCTGTTACTCCAGGTGTTTCTTGACTTCCTACTTTTGCATTCCAGTCCCCTATGATGAAAAGGACATCATTTTTGGGTGTTAGTTCTAACAGGTCTTGTAGGTCTTCATAAAACTGTTCAATTTCAGCTTTTTCAGCATTACTGGTTGGGGCATAAACTTGGATTACCATGATATTGTTGTTTTATCCATCCATAAATTGTGTGTTATATTTAATGATTATTTCCATACTGTCATAAGACACTGAAATTAGAATATTTCAATAAATTTGGGTTATTTGATGAATAAATATTTTAGTTTATCAGGAAAATTCTCTTAAGTGAGTAACTAAATTGTTGCTTTTTCCTAAAGAAGAATTTGGAAGGAGTCCTGTCACCCTCTATATTTACTTCCTCATAAGAGATAGCAGCTAGTTTTAATTCACCTAAGGAGGTCCTTCAGCTTTAAGGAATCTTAAAGTTCTGGGGACAAAAAAGAAGAGTTTTCTAAAGGAAACTAATTCTCATAGTTGAATATATTCTAATTCAGTTTTATTGTCTCATAGATGAGCTAATTTTGTATATAATCTGCATCTTCATTATGATATCTTTCCTTGTGAACAACAAAATTGTTTCCATTTTAAGACATTTTAGAGCTAACTACATTTATATCTGTTTTATGAGCTGCCTGTTTCCCTCCCTCCCTCACTCTGTCCCTCTCTTCCTTTTTTCCTTCCTTTCTTCTATTCTTCTCTATTCTTCCTTCTATTCTATTTTCCCCACTCAACCCTATCCCTTCTCTTCCCTTTCATATCTTTCCTGTCTTTTCCTTAATATATTTCTTGTCTTCGATGTCTGAGAAAGAGGGTGCTAGACAGGAATTGCAATATTGCCTGTTTTGTGATTATGAGAAGAAAATACTCAGCTGCACTACATTGATGCCAGTAGACCACACCATTACAAATGCTGCAACTATGCACTGTTGATACAGTTTCTGATGAGCATTAAAGTCCTTTCACTTTGAAGCAGTTTTAAGGCAAAAAGCTTCATAAGCAAAATAAATATTACTAGACTAGCACAGTTCTACATATTGAGTGATTATACTGAACATCCAAGTCACAATGTTACAGTTATAATGCCTCTTATACATCTCTGGAAATTTCTTAATCCATTTCCTAAGAAGAAGTTGAAATACTGGAGTCTTCAGTTAAAAACTTGATAATCTCCAATCTCATCATTACCTCTGAATGGGTCACATCTGCAGAGGACTTTGATTATTGTGATCTGAATTTAAAGGAGTTCTGATGTCATTAACTGACCTTTCTCAGCTCACTAAATAAATTCTGTTCACATACTGTTCACAGTTCTCATTTTGCTGTGCAAATGGCATGGTCATCTGCTTTAAACTTTGAAAAACATCAGAAAGAACATTGGTCCTACGTGGCTGGCTGAATTTGGTCAGGGTCCACCTGGCATAATCTGCAAATGGATCGGTTTCCACATATTGGCTATAATACTTTTGAAAGCCAACCTGTATTTGATTTTACAGTCTGCAGATGGGAAATCCAATTATTGCCACCTGTTCTTATCTACAGCACAATTCTTAATGAAATATTTTTCTGACTACTTGAGATTTTGTCTTTCTTTTTTTAGCTTTTATTTAATGGTTGCTTGCTTGACTATACCAATGTTTTTATTTCAAGAGAAATATTTCATTAATAACATGTCAGTAAGTATTCTTCCTTTATGTTATTAATTAATCAGATATAATTCAAATAATAGCAACTGCATATCCTTAACTTATTTAAAACTTATATGAGAAACCATCTTGTAATTATGGAATTCTCTTTGTTAATATGAGCTCTATTTTAAAATTTTTGCTAGAGCTACTGATAATTTATTCAGGACTTTGATTAAGTAAATATTGTGATGACATCTGCATAGTAAAGGTACAATTTATAGCAAAATTGTCAATAAGGCTGCTGTCAATAATTCATTTAACACTTTTTCCTACATACACCAGAACATGTTTCAAACTATTTTTTAAAATGTAGAGTACCATATTTAAAACTAGTATTCAAAGGTTCCCAGTACATAAAATAAATAAGTGAAAGAGCTTATTTTGCCCAGGGTCTTCCCCACTCACACTACCCATTCCTTGTCTTACCTCCATGGCCACTGAGTTACCTCCATGATATTTCTAATGTTCAGTGAAGTCTTAGTTTAACATATGGCACAAGATCAGGGTGAGAAATGGTGATGATTCCACCATGTTGTGTAGCAATATTTTACAGTATGATATCCTCAAATTTCAGCATTTTCTTGAGTATCAAAGATGTTTTGAGGCACATAGAGGCCTGGCAAAGTACCTTAAGGATTAGGCTATGTACAGGAGCCTAGGATGGTGAGAGAGATAGCCCCTTCTGGCAATACAAAACAGCAGCATTTGTTAGGAAAGCAGACAGTAAGGCTGAAGTCGCAGGAAACCCCCTCTTCCAGTCACTCAATCTAAGGCAACTCTCTATAGAGAGTTAAAATATTTAAACAGAGAATACTCAAATTTTTGCTCACCTGGCATGTGAGGAATCAAGCTGCCTTCAAATTAATCTGATGAGATAAAAAAGATGTGATCACACATGCAGTAAACTTTATGAAGCAACACATGTTTAATTGTGCCATCAAACTTTCTAAGAGACTTGTAGCAGCAAATAAACTGAGGCTTGCTATAGAATGCCCTGTGGATGAGGAAGAAATTTTCCTTCTGTGAATTCATAGTAATAGAAAAGTACTTCAGTTTGTGAGGCCACAGATTCATAATTTTTAATTGTGCATTCATTAAGTAATTTCCCATTGAAGTAGTGAAATAATCCAGTAACAAAGTAAACAAATATAACTTTTCCACTTTTCATCTCCTACATTTATTTTGTTGAATTCCTGTTCCTGTTTGTGGCCCAGATCAATTCTTTATTCCATGTTTTGCTATCAGATTGTGATTTTAGGTAAACAACAAACATTTGGGGGAAAAGAGCAGTTGCCATTTTGATGTAATTTGAATATTTAAAATTTCTTGGTAAGCTGCTTTTGCAGCTCTCTTAAATGAATAAGAATTCCTTTCCTTCTATCAATAGAATGCCTGAAGTGAAGTGAAGTGATAGTTGCTCAGTCATGTCCAAATCTTTGTAACCCCATGGACTATACAGTCAATGGAATTCTCCAGGCCAGAATACTGGAGTGGATAGCCTTTCCCTTCTGCAGAGGATCTTCCCAGCTCAGGGATCTAACCCAGGTCTCCTGCACTGCAGGTAGATTCTTTACCAGCTGAGCCACAATGCTTGTGGCTTTCTTTTTTCTGCTGCTGGAAGGAGTAGATAAACTTTGAGAACACCAAGAGTGCGTTCTATTCCCCACCAACATGTTCCCATGCCTGTGTTAATTGTTGCTGTGTTGGTTGTTCCAGATAGGCTTAGGAGGATCTTGATGTTGAGGTAGGTACTCTACAAGCAGTGCTTCAGATTATTTGGCACCCAACACATAATCTACGTTACCGCATTGTGAATACTCAGGCAGCAGAAAACTCTGCTTTTTGGGGAACTGTAATAAACACTGTATAGTAGATCACCTCTAGTTCTAATCAATTAAGTTTTCTGAAGTCTTTCTGAATTGTGTTTTTTGTTGTGAATCACATATTACACTGTCACAAAGTTATTCAAATCTCTGAATAAACAGTGAACAAAATGGCAGGGTTCCTTGCTATGAATCACAAAAATGATTTCTTGCTCAGGGATATCACTTCTTGTGAAGTTAGACACGATGTTGAATAATATTGAAACTATGAGATGATTAACGATGGGGAAGATTTGCTATTCGATGCTTTTATGTAGAATTTCTTTTTGTTTGTTTAAGGATTATACATTCAATATTATTCTAGATTTGAATATTTTAATGTAAAAGTGGGACTTCCCTGGTGGTTCAGGGGTAAAGAATCCACCTGCTAATGCAGGAGACATGAGTTCGATTCCTGGGTTGGGTGGATCCCCTGGAGAAGGAAATGGCAACCCACTCCAGTATTCTTGCCTGGGAAGTCCCGTGGATAGAGAAGGCTGGTGGGCTATAGCCCATGGGGTTACAAAAGAGTAGGGCATGACTTAGCAACTAAACAACAGCAACAATAAAATGTGAAAGTGTAAAAGATTATTATATGATGAGTCTAATACTTAGGAAAGGTATATTATCAAAACTAGATCACAGCACTATTTAAAATATGAACTACCATTTCTATAACAATCTAAACAAAATGCAAAGTATATACTTACTAAGATTATGTTGCAATATATTACCACAGAAAGATATGTCATAACAGAAAATGACCACAGAATTTCCCATTCATGCATTTATTCAGTAAATACTCACAATATAGGATGGTGGTAATATTAAAAATTGACATAGTCTTGACAAGATCATAGCAGTGAAGTTTGAAGGGAAGAAACCCAGTGACTAACATGGCAGATGATTGTATTTTTTCTTTAACTAAAGACAAATTGTTCTTTCATGAGTATAGGAAAGCAGCTGATTTACTGCTTACCTCACCATATTCTTGGATGTGAGCTATATTTTTATATAAATTTAAATTGCTCACATTTGTGAATTCAAACTCCTTTAACAATTCTGAAATTAGACTATAATAGAAGAAAACAAAATAAAGTAGTTCCGGTGATAATAGCAAAACTTTGGCTTTCATCTTGAAGGGATGTTGTAGTGTTATTCAATGTTGGAAGTGGATTTAATGGTGGATTTAGAGTATTAGATTAATGGGGGTGATTGGGTCTGGTTTGCTGGTGAGTGCCATAAGTAGGCAGATAACCTATAATTTTGCTAAATTTGAAGCCCTATCACATTTTCTTTTTTATATTCTCTAAAGTGGGTACTACTTTCTTCAATTTCAGCTAAAAACAAAAAGGTTTTTTTATAGAAATATAAAATTTAAAAATTGCAAAGGGCCTTGAAAACTATCTAGTAAATCTATTAAAGGAAAACTGCGTGGAATGTTGTTAAACAGGTAGAGATGACTTTATTCAGTATCTGTTATAATAGGGGAGAGGGACCAGAATGTAGTATAAATTCAAAGGGTGGGAGAATTTTAATGTTTGCTAATTGGCATTACCCAAAGGAAAATTCAACAGTCATAGCTTTGTGACAGGAAATAGTTTCACTTCTTCAACAAGTCACCCATAGAATTAGGATCCTGCCTTCCCATAGACACTGGGCAGTAGAGACGCTGTCTTTTGACCATTTTATCTCAAAGAGATGGCTGCCAGGTCTTTGAGAAAGACATTTCTGTATTGTAAACTGGCAATAGATTTTAAAGATTTACTTCTCAGTGGACTGAGAAAGAATATACAACAGCACGTTTCCTATAATAATTTTTCTAAGAATAGTGAAGAGGGGACTTCTGTGGTCAGGTCATCTGGCCATATAAGGTCATGGGTGGGGGGCAGATCAAGGAGTTTAGAAGCAAGAGGAAGCCTGCCTAAAGTTTAGTCAAGCTGAGAGAAATTTGAGGCCGTCTTGCTCAACTTCCTCAACTTTAAACTTAAAGCTAATGAGAACCATACTGAGAGGGTTCTTTGGAGGTCTTTGGAGAGTGTCTTGGTGATGTTATAGGGCAATTGGTATAAAAAAATGAATCTAAACCCAAATCTCAGTTGATCTAAAAGTCAATACTACAAAGTTTATGAAAAGGAAAATCATCAAATTGCTTGCTGGAGTTATTGGAATTATGAAATCAGAATGGAAAGTTACGGTGAATATTCTCCTTGAACTTTAGCAAGATCACACCTAACCAATTCTAGAGCCATGAGTTCCCACATACTTTAAAAATCATGCAAGAAATGAGATTTCAAAGCTCTCTTTACAATGTACTCTCAATTCCAATCACTATTCCAGAAAATTTAACCTTGTTTCATGCTAAAGATGAAACCCTTTCTTTATCACTTTTACAAAAAATGGAAAATAGTTACTCAAAAATCTATAGTTGGAAATTTTAGGCTTGAAATAAACTATTTTATCCCCAAGTTAACTCAATAGGTAGAATAGGTGACTTCTCTAAATTTGAACAGCGAATTATGGACAGGGAGATGACTGACTGCAAGTATGCTACTCTATTAACATAACAATTCTGAAATTCTCTCTCAGACCCTTTCCCATGAATGAGTTGAGTCAGGTATTATTAAGCAAATAAGAACCAAAGTAAAAAGTGTACGACTCTGCGCTCATCCTAGCCTATATATTCCTGTAATGGTCAACTACAGGAACTAAAAGAAACAAAATCCATTATTATATACAACAAAATGATCTAGCATATATATTATATTTCACCTGCCTTAGTTAATGTAACCCTTTAATCATCAGAAAAACTTATCTGAAGCTGCCACAAGGTTCCTCTAGTAGGTATTTAAGTAGCACATAGCTCTTTCTCAGCATTTGGTTGTAGGCAAAAAATATATATGTATATATATATATTTCTTGAGAACTTCTAATAATTGTATAGTTTTAAAATCATGCTTTTAGAAATGCTTTTGAAAGTGATTTATGTGGCAATGGCATTGATCCATATGCATTATGGATTCTATATGGTGAATAAGGGTCCTATGACATTGTAGGAATAAAAAATAACTAATTTGAAATTATCTCACGGTTCTTGAACATGATCAATTTTGTGATAAAATGAGTAAATAATATTTATAAACAGCATAAAATGTTCATATATGACTTTTTATTATGAATAAAACTATATGATATTTTAATATGATTTTTTCCTTCCAGTTTTATTCAGATATAGTTGACATACAGCACTGTTTTAAGTTCAAGGTGTTTAACGTAATGATTGACTTACATACATCATAAATAATTACACAATAAATTTAGGGGATATTCATCATCTCATACAGATAGAAAGTAAGAGAAAAAGAAAAAAAAATTTATGATGAGAACTCTTAGGATTTACTCTCTTACCAACTTTCATTTATAACATATAAATATTAATTATATTTATCATGGTGCATATTATGTCCCAAGTACTTATTTATCTTATAACTGGAAGTTTCTACATTTTCACTACCTTCATTGAATTCCCCACCTTCCCAGCCCAATTCTGGTAACTGCAAATCTGATCTGTTTTTCTGTTTGTTTGAAGTATAATTGACTATAACACCAATTTTGTTCCTGATGCACTAATAGTGCATATTTCTGTACATACAAAATGATCATTGTAATAAATCTAATATATCTGTAATTTTTATGTCCTCAGTAAAGTACAAAAAAAGTGGTTTAGGTGGGCATGCAAATCCACGTAGCAACTATTGTTTCTGTTGTTTTTCTATTTAAGGGCAATTTGAACAACTGGAAAATTCCTTGGTTAGTTCTCCAAAATTCCTTCTTAAAGCATTTTTGGCCAACCATTAGGAATTATTATTTAAACCTGGTCATTTGTTTGAGAAGTATTAGGTAAACTCTCAAAAATCACGGTACGGTTCTTTACATTCCTACCTTGTATCCAGAAAATTAAATGGAGAGCAATTACGTACACACGAGAAACCCTAGAAATTTATAAGTTGCTCACAATTGAAGCCAAAGTATCACTGTTGCAGTAGAAGCTTGAAAGAGTGTTAAAAACATTCTAAGGAGTTTTGAGAAATTCTCTGAATTATATGGAACAGGCTTGATTATTCTGCAAAGGAAAAAAATTAATCCATACCCTGGTACCTTTGTAAAACAAAGATTTACATCTCATGCCTGTAATGTCTAATAAAGTTTAGCCAGCTCTTCTCTATCTTACAGCCAGGCCATCTGGAACACATGATCTCCAAAATCAACACAGCAGGACAAGAGGAGTTGTAAGATTGTTTAGGAGGTTTTGAATCATCAGGTCTGGAAGTGGCTTACTTTACATTTGCCATCATCCCGTTGGCCAGAACTGTCTTTGGTTCAATCTTCCAGCAAGAGAAGTGGGGAAATGTGGTTTTTCTGTGTGCCTAGGAAGAGATTACAATGTGATAAACCCCTATAACTGAATCTTCCATAATTTCCCAGAATAATATTCTTCCCTAACTTCACTTCCCAAATTGTATCACTAATCAATATTCATTAAACACTCAGTGCATTTATATATGTTCAGTACATTGACTTGAAATACAATGATTTCAGTAGTTTCAATATATGTATGTATTCTGTCTACTTGTAAAAAATAATTTATTGAGTTTTCCTAGCACTACCACCAAACTATTAAATCAGTCTCTTTCTCATAAATGTCAGGTTCTCCAATAGGTTGTTGCAAACACTCAGTTGCATTCAATTTTTGGTTGAACTCACAAAGTGAAGGTGAAAGCATTAGTCATTCAGTCGTGTCCAGACTCTTTGTGACCTTATGGCCTGTAGCCCCCCAGGGTCCTCTGTCCATAGAATTCTCCAGGAAAGAATACTGGAGTGGGATGCCATTGCCTTCTCCAGGGGATCTTCCCAACCCAGAAACTGAACCTGGGTCTCCTGCATTGCAGGCGTTGAACTCAAGGATGAATAATGTAAGAATCACTCTCTTGAGTTATTATTTAAAGATCAGTTAATGTCTACAAACCAGATATGCAGCTAGTAAGAATGACACGGGGCTTCCTGGGTGGCACTAGTGGGAAAGAACCTGCCTGCCAATGCAGGAGACGTATACGACTCTGGTGTGTATGACACACTTTTTTGATGGTACAGTAACTCTTAACAGATGTATCCCGGTATGCTATGAGTAAGGTTTCATTTTCCTTATAAAAATTATTTCTAGTTATAGGTTCTAGTGACTAACTTCCGAATACACTATTTCAGGACATGTGAAATATAATCCTCTCAAAAGTATACTGATTGCCCTCTGGAATAAAAGGGGCTTCCTGGTGGCTCAAGGTAAAGAATCTGCCTACAATGTGGGAGACTTGGGTTTGCTCCTTGGGTCAGGAAGATCCCCTGGGGAAGGAAATGGCAACCCACTCCAGTACTCTTGCCTGGGAAATCCCATGGACAGACAGAGGAGCCTCGATGGCTACAGTCCATGGGGTCGCAAAGACTCTGGAATGAAAATGTGACTTACATACAAAAACCATTCTCCAGGTGGTGCTAGTGGTAAAGAACCTGCCTGCCATGCAAGAAACTTATATAAGAGAAGTGGTTCCATCCCACAGGATCAAAGAAGATCCCATGGGTTGGGAAGATCCCCTGGAGAAGGAAATGGCAACCCACTTCAGTATTCTTGCCTGGAGGATCCCATTGACAAAGGAGCCTGGAAAGCTACAGTCCGTAAGATCTCAAAGAGTTTGGATACAACGGAAGTGACTTAGCACGCTTGCAGCAGCAGATTCCTCACTTAGATAACTTGTGTATAATTCATTCCTTTTATTCATATCTAGCTTCAGAATAACTCATTGTAAGGCCTGCATAGTTAGTACAAGTCCAGAATCTCTTATTTGGTACTGTTGTGGAGAGAGGTGATTGGGAATTCAGAATTTTTACTATTTTGTAGGGAAGGTGAGTTAGGTCTTTCCCAATTTTATGTGTATACACTGTGTGAATTTGTTCTATCCACTGTTTTGCCTTTTACTTAAATATCAAAGTCTGGGTGTTTGGCGCATTCATTACTAAGCATAAGTAGCTTTATTCCGTGAACAAGCAAGCAAGGAGAAATCCTGTGCTGCTTTGGGAATAAGTTGCTGAGTAGCATGCATCTATCACATTGCAGACTATTTGATAAAACAGTGTACGTTGCCTATTCCATGTTATTTCCATTGTGTCACAGAATGCAGGGCAAGTGCAGCCTGAGGTTCTGTTAAATTATCCTGTTGATGCAAACTGCATGAAGTGCCCAATGACATCATAATAAAATCTCTCAATGGCATTTTTCTTTGGGATTTGGGTTTAGTAGGTGGCCCTAAAATATATCGCATGGATCTTATTATCAGTCTGAATAATGTCCAGTGTGAACGTTGTGGTTTCCTAGATCCCTCGTCCAGTGGCAATGGGAGTGTCTCCCCCTTCACTGTCTATTTCTTCATGCATGCCTGCTTTGACAGACTTCATGGGATTCACCGAGACGCAGATGGTCTGTGCACAGTTCCCTCAAGCATAAAACAACATTTCGGTACTTGTTGTCAGGATCTTAAATTGCACACTGTTCTTTGATTATTTTCAAATTCTGGACTTGCTGTAGGAAGTCAGATGAAAACTATTTGCATAAAAGAATCAAGAGCACAAGTTGAATTAAAGGGGCAAGCATTTGAGTTGAAACTAAATCTTATGGAAAAGTCACTGACACTGTTTTTTTTGCTTATCATTGATATTATTTTCCTATAACCTCTGATAATATTAAGCAGTGCTTAAGGTGTTTCATTTATTAAACTAAAAAAAAAATAAATACAAGGGCTTTTTCTTTTTCCAAATACACTAAAGTGAAAATATTTACCTTCTAATCTTAAAATTCATGGGATAGCAAGTAATTAAGATTGATGTAAAATCATAATATTTAAATTGATACTTAATCTACTTATACAGTAATTTGTACACAGATTTGGTATCTGACTTATTTCTATCCAGATATTGTGATAGTGTCTAGGCAAGGTTTGTGTGTATTTGAAGAGCTTTTTTATTCAAAGGAAACTGTCCACAAAGCTTTGAAAGAAAGATATATAAACCTCCTGGGTTTAAACAGATTGTTTAATTTAGATTTTCTACTTTGCTCTTGATTTCTAGCCTTTAACGTCTCACTCTCTCAAAGTACTTTGAAATGGAGTAATGTGCTAAACATGCAGCAAAATTAGAAATTTGGCTCCAGCAAAGAAATTATTTCCAGGGGAAAAGAAAGTTGTGAAGAAAATGTTTTAGAAATGAGAACAGCATGTAATGGCAATGGGAAGGTGAGCGCTTGAGCTCTCATTACCACATGAATTTTAATTCTGGCCGAATAGCCATCCTGTAAGTGGAAGGCCACATCCATCGAAGGAATTGGTTTTCTGAGTCACTGCCCTCTTCAGGTTGCTCAGTGGTAAAGAATCTGCCTGTCAATGCAGGAGGCATAGGTTTGACCCCTGAGTTGACCCCTGGTTGGGAAGATCCCAGGAAGGAGGAAATGGCAACCCGCTCCAGTGTTCCTGCCTGGGAAACCCCATGGACAGATGCATGAAGAGTTGGACACTGCTGAGTGACTAAGCATGCACACACGTCTTTTCATGGTAACACGTGGGAATTATTGCAGTAAAACACAAGGCTTTATAAGTCTTCATTGGGTTCTTCACATTACTGAGGCTAGTGTCACTTTTTAACTTTCACAAGGGTATGATGGAAGAAAAGATTTTCAGCTTAAGTGATTGTATAGGTTCCATAGATACAGTGTTTACTACTTATGGAGATAGTCTATATAAATTTGGTGAATGGTCATTAGGTCAGCATATAAGAAGATATGGAAAGTATAGTTCTCCATATCTTTAGGATAAGTAGCAATAACTTCTACCAACTACTTTATGTTTTTCATGTGTCTTTATTCATTTCTGACTATAATCAGTCAAGGCTGAATTGGATATTAATTGTCTAGGTCTATGCTGTCCAATATGCTAGCCTCTAGCAACATTTAATTATTTAAATTTTAATTTTTTAAAAGATATAAAAGAAACATTCAGTTCCTTAGTTACGCTAGCCATATTTTACGTGCACAATAGCCACAGTGGTCATTGAATACAATATTGGACTGTTCAGAATGAATATCGCTGTCATCATAGAAAGTTCTGTTGGATGTCGTTAATCTAGATGCTAAATACTGAAGGTAAATTATCTTCCTTCACAGAGAAACATCTGATTAGTACTTATTTCGTAGTTATATTTACTATGGAACTACCTGAGCATAATCTTGGGAGATGCATTATTGTAAAATTTTTTGGGTGGCATTGGTTTTAGCATTTTTAAAACATTCTAATAGTGCACTATTAGTTTAAATGGATCAACTTTTGCCTAATATGCAATTTTTAAACTTTGTTTTAATATCATCATTTATTTTGAAATAGAACATTTGCCTTATTTCGAATAAAGATAATCCTTGTGAGATAGCAAAATTATCTGTCCTCTAAAGTTAAATTCACAAGAAGGATAACTAAGGAAATTTTAAGCTAGTCATCTCGCCGCTGTCATTCCTCTTATCCAACAACTTCCCTGTATAACTAGGAAGCACACAGGGATCTAATTGTATGGGGGATGGATTTAAAATGAAATTATTTATATCTTTTATTTCTCTCCATTTATCTTCAGTAAAGAAATAAGATTTTTAATTAGAAAACTCACTTAATGTAAAACATTTACTCAAATTAGCTACTATTTTATTTTTCTCATTCTTTTGGCAGCCCTATAAAGTATACGTTTAGAGTTGCCATTAAATATCCTTTCATGGCTGTAATTACCTTCCTTTGCTGTTTAACAATATTATGCATGCACATAGTAAACTTAATTTACTCAGATAAAATTTACAAGTCTAAAATCCTCAAGATGAAATTCAAGGATCCCCATCAAATGAACCTGCCTTACCACTCTAGCTGTTTCTTCTGAATGCTCCCTAACAATCCTCTGTCCTAATGTGACTGTTTAAATTATCATTTTTCTATGACTATACTCAGGTTTCTCAACTGTGCAAAAACTAAAGGATTATTACCTGGAGCCATGCAAAGGCATTAAAGTTCTCACACTCTTTGCTTGTTCACTGTATCATTCTTTATTCTCTGATGTCTGCGGATGGCAGCCTTAATTTGTCAGCACTCTTTGGAAATCAGTGCACAAGCTCAAAGTTTGAGAAGCCATGTCTGTTTCCTAGATGGATGGACAGAGTCTAACATTACACAGAGTGAAAAGGGATTAGCCTCAATGGATGGTGGGTTTGATATGTGCTATTGTTTGATGGGGAAATTAGAACAAAAAACATTTACCATCTTGATAATCTTCTTTACAGATCTCATATTTTGACTACTAATATTTCAATAATGTATTGGAAAATATCAACCCTTGATTTTATACTTTTCCTACTGTCATTGTTTTGGTAGAGTAAGATATTTTGAAAAGCACACAAGAAAGAAAAGAGAATAATAAACCACTTTGTGTGTACACCCAGATCTATTAGAACCTAATAATGTTTACATTGCTGGCCTTTTGTTTGGTTAAAACAATTTTTGCTTTTTGTTTGTCCTTTTAAACTTTTAAAAAAGAAATGTTTTTTTAAAAAAAAAACATTATAGATGTGGTTAAGCCCCCCATGAACATTTTCCAATATCTTTTCCTATCATCTCCAGAAATAATCCCTAATTTCAATTTGGTATTTACCAAGTTAGGCCACTTTGGATAGGTGACACTGAGCAGAGACTTTAAGGTTTTGTTGCTATTGGGTATAAAAACTTTATTCCAGTACATTTTCTGAAGTCTCTTGTATTAAGAGCTGAATTTAATGTTTAATCATTCTTTTCTCGAAAATCTATAGGTGTCATTAGTTTGTTCCTGCTTTTAAATGATAGGGTAATATAAGCTAGTTGCTCAGTCATGTCCAACTCTTTGCAACTCTATGGACTGTAACCTGCTTCTGTCCATGGAATTCTGCAGGCAAAGATACTGAAGTATGTAGCCATTTCCTTCTCCAGGGGAATCTTCCAGACCCAGGGATTGAACCCAGGACTCCTGCATTGCAGGCCACCAGGGAAGTCCAAATGATATAGTATCTGGATATAAAATTTTACACTGACAGGTTTTTCTTTTGGAAATCTGAAGATATTACTTTATAGATTTTTGGCTTCTTACATGAAAAGATTTCCCTCATACAGATTGCCAAGCTTTTAAAAACAATCTGTCTTTTCACTCTGGCATTTTATATATATTAACTCTATATTTTAATGACCTGCAGTTTCACTAAAATGTGACTACCTGTGCATTTGTATTTATTGATTTATTCTGCCTAATATTGAGAATATATTTTTATCTACTAAACATATACCTTTGTGCAAAATTCTCAACTATTACCCTTTATTCCTTTTGTAAATTTTGTTTTCTGTGACACCTATTAGATATTTATTTATTTCTTAATTACTTTTATGACATTTATATTTTTATCTCTCTATGCTATATCTTGAATAATTTATTCAATTTTGTTTTCACTTTGAAGATTATTTCTTTGATTGTTCTATTTTTATTGTTAAGTTGGGATTTTCATTTCAGTGATTATATTTTTTAACTATACTACTTCTTCCCTTTCTCCAAAGTTCTTGTTTCATTTCTTCCTGTTTTATTTCATAATTTATTGTTTTTTCTTTCACGACTTATAAGCTTTCATTTATTTCTGAGTATTCTTAACATTTATGTTAAAGTTTGCTAAATTGTTCTATGAAGTTAAATTCCTTCTGGTGTGCACATCTATTTTGATGTTGATATTTGCTGCCTTTCTTATCATTAAGTTTTTCCTTTTTTTTTTTTTTTTTGAAATAGTGAGTTTTGTGGTTGCCTTAAACCAACACTCACGCAACTGGTTCAGAGCCCAGTCTTATAATCTGGGTCAAGGAGTGTTTTTAGATCTGTTCCTGGCCATGCAGTTCAGCTTTGTCTTTTGATAGTTTTGACTATAGTTTCCTGTCTGTCATAGTTACATTCAGCAGATTGGAAACAGTTTGGACTAACCTTCTTTATAGAGTATGCTGGCCCAGATCTAAACCGTCCCACCTCCTGGCATCAGATCACAAGCCTGACCCTGATCCATGTCCCTCTTGGAGTAAATATTGATGTTCATTACCACACCACAGCCAAACCTGAGACGCGGCCTGTCTCTGGATCCATGGGGCAGCATAGCTGTTGCTTTGGCCCCGTTGGCCAGTTAAGCATTCTTTTGTTTCTGGCTCTCAAAACTATTTGTCTTATATTTGAGCCCAGTCAGGCACTTTCTTTTCTTAGATTTTGCCTATTATTGCTTTGTTTTTAAAGTAGAGAAGTAAGTGCTTTAAAGCATGAAATCCCTGCCATCTTACTGGAATTTGCCTTTCTGTCAGTTTTTTATTTCAAAGTACTCTGTTTAGAATACTAGGTTCAAACTATTGCATTTAAAAATGTTACAAAGTATATTACCTATTGAGACTATGCTCAGGAAGAGGAATTTATTCTTTGGTTACTTCCCAATTAAGCCTAGAGTATAATAAGAAAGTTATATTCCCCTAGCTCTATCTTGTGATTATCTGGGAAGCCATAATAATGGGAATCCCAGCTCATACTAATTAATGTTGTTGCACTTATTATTAGTGGTGCATATTTTAGTAGTTCACACTTTTGTTGTTGACATTCTTATTTACATAAAAATGCTGTTATTTGGGGGACCTTTCTAGAGTATGTATTTGAGGCATTTTTTTCTAATTCTCCCTGACCTAACATAGAAGTGAGAACACAGATAAAGCTTTAAATATAGTTTCTAAGTAAGTAATGTTTCTGAGGTAAGAATTACTTTAAATATGACCTAGCTAACCTTTTCCTGTATAGATGAAGAAATTTGAGCTTGGATAACTTAAGTGATTTTCAAGAACACACAGAGATATTGAATAGTGATAATGAATAATGAACAGGCCAAAGTTGTATTAGTTTACTTGTTTCCATGACTAGATCTGAAGTTCCTGAATATAATGAACCAAAAGATGTCTTTGAATGACACACAACACCTAATAAAAGTCTCACCCATAATAGTTACTCAGAAATTATTAAGAGATAATGAGTTCAGAGAATTTAAGAAAATTAGTAAAATAATGTGACTTAGTTACCATTATTTCTATTATTGATACTGTCATTAACTCTATTTACCCACAAAACATGTATCATTTGAATGACACTTAATCTGTAGAAAAGCCTCTTAAATTGGGCTTTTTTCCCCTCAGAATGTCTTAAGGTATTTAGTATTATTACAATAGAGCTATTTCCATAGCAACTTAATCATGTTGCAGACATTAGAAATGCAAGTGTACTTTCACTGTAAACAGTAACCGTGTGACAGGGACTCAATATATGCTCAGATTGTAAGGAAACACCTAGAAAATTGAACAGGATTTACAAAAAATAATTTTTATACATTGGACAATAAGCAGAACAGGACCATGGGCCCTAAGAGAAAGAAAACAAGTTTTGTTTTTTTTTTGTGGAAGTGAGCCTTACAGTTGTCCCAATTTCATGCTACCTGCAAGCAGTTTCCAGTTCCGTTCGGTTCAGTCTCTCAGTTGTGTCCAACACTTTGTGACCCCATTGACTGCCGCAGGACAGGCTTCCCTGTTCATCACCAGCTCCTAGAGCCTGCTTAAACTCATGTTCATCGAGTCAGTGATGCCATCCAACCATCTCATCCTCTGTCATACCCTTCTCCTGCCTTCAGTCTTTCCCAGCATCAAGGTCTTTCCCAACGAGTCAGTACTTCACATAAAGTGGCCAAAGCATTGGAGCTTCAGCTTCAACATCAGTCCTTTCAAAGAATATTCAGGACTGACTTCCTTTAAGACTGACTGGTTTGATCTCCTTGCAGTCCACAGGAATCTCAAGAATCTTCTCCAACACCACAGTTCAAAAGCATCAATTCTTCAGAGCTCAGTTTTCTTTAAGATCCAGCTTTCACATCCATACATGACTACTGGAAAAGCCATAGCTTTGACTAGACAGAGCTTTGACAAAGTAATGTCTCTGCTTTTTAATATGCTGTCTAGCTTGGTCATAGCTTTTTTTCCAAGGAGCAAGTGTATTTTAATTTCATGGCTGCAGTCACCATCTGCAGTGATTATAGAGCCCAAGAAAATAAAGTCTGACACTGTTTCCATTGTTTCCCCATCTATTTGCCATGAGGTGATGGGCCAAGATGTCATGATCTTCGTGTTTTGAATGTTGAGTTTTTAGCCAGCTTTTTCACTCTCCTCTTTCACTTCCATCAAGAGGCTCCTCAGGTCCTCTTCGCTTTCTACCATAAGGGTGGTGTCATCTGCATATCTGCATATTGATATTTCTCCCAGCAATCTTGATTCCAGGTTGTGCTTCATCCAGCCCAGCATTTTGCATGATGTACTCTGCATAGAAGTTAAACAGGCAGGGTGACAATATACAGCCTTGTTGTACTCCTTTCCCAATTTGGAACCAGTCCATTGTTCCATGTCCAGTTCTATAAGTTGCTTCTCTTCCTGCATACACATTTCTCAGGAGGCAGGTAAGGTGGTCTGGTGTTCCCATCTCTTGAAGAATTTTCCACAGTTTATTGTGATCCACACAGTCAAAGGGTTTGGCATAGTCAATAAAGCAGAAGTAGGTATTTTCCTGGAACTCTCTTGCTTCTTCTATGATTCAAAGGAGTGTGGCAATTTGATATCTGGTTCCTCTGCCTTTTCTAAATCCAGCTTGGACATCTGGAAGTTCTTGGTTCATGTACTGTTGAAGTCTTGCTTGGAGAATTTTGAACATCACTTTGCTAGCATGTGATATGAGAGCAATTGTGTGGTAATTTTAGCATTCTTTGGCATTGCCTTTCTTTGGGATTGAAATGAAATCTGACCTTTTCCAGTCTTGTGGCCACTGCTGAGTTTTCCAAATTTGCTGGCATACTGAGGGCAGCACTTAAACAGAATCATCTTTTAGGACTTGAAATAGCTCAGCTGGAATTCCATCACCTCCACTAGCTTTGTTCGTAGTGATGTGTCCTAAGGCCTGCTTGACTTCGGACTCCAGAATGTGTGGCTCTTGATGAACAATCACACCACTGTGATTATCTGGGCCATTAAGTTCTCTTTTTTAAGTTCTTCCATGTATTCTTGTCACCTTTTCTTAATATCTTCTGTTTCTGTTAAGTCCATACCATTTCTGTCCTTTATTGTGCCCATCTTTGTATGAAATGTTCCCTTGGTATCTCTAAGTTTCTTGGAGAGACCTCTAGTCTTTCCCATTCTATAGTTTTCCTCCATGTCTTCGCACTGATCACTTAGGAAGGCTTTCTTATTTCTCCTTGCTATTCTTTGGAACACTGAATTCTGAGTTGTCTTAATTTCACATTACCTGCAAGCAGTTTCCAGGTCACAGAATAGGGAGCAAAACAGCCTGGTGATCTCCTTGTGTTGAAGAAACAGAATGAAATTTGGGGGTGTGAAATGATTAGAATGTATAAGCAGAAGACAGGAAAGATGGTATCTAAGCAGAAAGTTTCTGAAGATATGTGGAGGGATCCATTTTATTCTTTTTCTCTATACTGTTAGTATAATCTGCACAATATTTAGAGGAAACCACAGAGGCCAGATGAAAAAACCAGTTGTAAGCAGTAGTTTGGACAATTGCCAGAGTTCAGACAGGACTGGGAGTAAATTTGCTACCAGTCAAAAAACAAGATCTTTTCATGTGTATTGAGTACAATCTCCCAAAGGATATTACCTTGGTGGTGGTTGAGTTGGGGTTGGGGGCAGGGTATAAATTAGTACTAGGCTAAAAGCCACTCTAGAACCAATCTAAAAATACTTCAAAGATAGCCAGATACAACACATTTCCAGTGACTTTACTGTACAACTAAGCAAATGCAATACTTTCAAAGAAATATTAAAGTATAGCACCAAACAATCTAGTACTTGTATATAGAGGATTTGATGAAAAACAACAGAGCAAAAGGGAAAGATTGTGATGTGTGCAATATGGCAAAGATTAAAGGTTCTCAGATTTTGCCCTGCTTTCAGACTAACAAATTAGCTTGCCTCAATTTCATAGATATTAGTAGAAGACACAGCTCCCCTGGATCAGAGTCAGCCTGCGGTGACCTTTAAGTTCACATTGTTTCCCTTGTCATTGCCAAGTCCCACAGGTATTGGGAATTGCAGCAGAAATTGCAGAACTGAATCCAAGTGGATGCTGTACACACAATGGTTTTGTGTCAGAGATGAGGAACATCCATGTCTTAGGAAACTCCCTATTTTATAAGGCACTATAAAGCAAACCTGCTAAATCTGTGTCTCAGAGGAGACATTGTCTTTATTAGAATGTCAAGAAATAAATCTTCCCCCTTCCCTGGAGGGAGACACTATCTCTATCTTCCAAGGCTGTTTGCTGTACAAATGTCCTTGAAAACAGTCTGGAGCAAAAGCTGATATTAGAAATGTAGAAATGCCATGTGTTATCTCCTGAAATAATAGATACTAAAAAAATTTTTGGCTCACATAACCTTTATAAATATTTCCCTGTGTTCTTATATCTATTTTCTACACATGTATACAGTTTCATTAATGTATAATTATTATAATTTATCTGAAAAAAGCATTCAATGAAAGTAATGTAAATTATATTTTTGCATAAAACTTATTATAAGCAACTTTTATTGATGATTCTGTTTGGCTTAGGTGTTAATATACAGGATAGAATTTCATTAACAGTAGCTTCTATTAGTGCTATAGTGGAAATTTGGAAATGACAATATGATAAGACTGTGATATTCATATTTAGTCAGAATGACCAAATGCAGATTTTAAAATTATTATAAATGTATGTAAATCAAACATAGTTTACAGATAATTTAAATACTTTCACTATGGAGATCATCTCAATGAATAATTATATCATAGAAATGTAGCAGCATATAATAGATAGATATCATTTATCTTACTAACATGGGTTTTCAAGATGAAAACTGTGATAACCCACAAGTCTGCTGAATAGGTTATTCAATTAAACTGTTGTTATGTTCAAATTTCTGATATATGATCACCACTCAAACAGTTAAATCTCATGCTTATTGTGCTTTACCCTCTAGCATAGCTTAAAAGTATCTGGTTTATATAAGTACAAACATCCTAGGTCAGGCATGGAAGTGAGTGTGAGGCAAGTGTGATAGAAGTGAAAATAATAGTGGTTATTATTTTTACAAAAATAGAAATGTTATTTTTATAATTTTTATTATAAAATCTTCTCTTTAGAGTTTTTATATACATCTTTTATTTTGTTTAATATTCACAGAACATGCACAAGGTGGGGAGTATAACCTTCTTTTAAAAGATGGAAGACAAAACAGACTCAAAAAAGTATTATGATTGATCCCAAATTGTATATATCACCAGAACCAGGATTTGAACACATGGGTTTGATTTCAATAGCCACATTCTTTCCCCCATGCCAGTATACTGTCTTGTGTGTTACTAGTGAAGAACAGGGGTTAGCAAACTGTGTTCCATGGGTCAAAGCTGGTACACCACCAATTTTTTAAAATAGTTATTGTTATACAGCAACAAGCATCCACTTATGAATTGTCTTTAGTAGCTGCGTTTGCTGCAATGGCAGAGTTAAGTAGTGGCAGAGTTGAGTAATTATAACAGAGACCATATGGCTCATAATGACAAACATATTTATTAGTCGGCTCTTCTAGAAAAAATTTGCTAACCTCTGGTTTAGAGTAGTTACCTAAGTTTATGGATGCATTGCAAAAATAAATGTATTTTATAAAATGAGGATGAATGTGAGCCAAATTTTCTTCATTTTCTTTTGGAGCTTGAAATTAACAACAACAAAAAAACTATTTTGGAGAGAAATATTCATGAGTATCTTTTGGAAATAAAAAAGAGCTGAGACCCTAGTAAATTGGGCAGTAGCTTCTTTTGTGAAAAAGGGAGGTATTCTCAAGTGATCCAGAGAGGAGAAGGGTCTAAAGAAATCTGGTTGCTGATGGTTTGTGGGGCTGACTTCTGAGGATTGGTATACCAAGTGATCTTAAACAATGACTGGGCACTTGGCTGGGGGAGCAGAAAATGTTGACAAATGGTAGTGGGTAAAGATAAATAATGATAATAATCTTGCTAATAGTCTTTGTATAAGCAGTACTGGTTTTGATTCTGATATTAAGTCAGAGAGTATTTATTTATTCAAACAGAGACTATTTCAGTAAAAGATAAGTGCTGATGGATTTAAGAAATAGTATTCTTTTCTCAAGAAAAAAAAGTCTCTGAGAAAGTCTATGACTATATTTGATGCTAAAATATTCTTCAGCTAGTGTGTCTTACTTGAGAAGCACAAAGTCTGTGCTAAACTTAAATTTTCATCAGTTGGTAAACTTTGGTATTTAAAGCTTTAGTACTCTTGCATCTTCTCCTGAGAGTAATGGGGAAACTAAAGGGATAATATGAACCTTTATCATTGTACCTTATAGTAAAAGAACTTAACCCCAAATTAATTAAAATGACACATCAAATCAGAAATTAATTAAATAACATGTCACAGTTATTCTCGTCTTAGCTCTCTACTAATGAAAAATTAAATGAAGATGCTGGAATTATAACTTCTTAGACCACTAAAAGAAAGGACAGAATTTTAAAGCCATGAAATAGCACAAATATTTCATTGTAATTATTCTCATTCTTCTTTCTTCACATATTCTCACTGAACCAAGAAGTCATTTCCAGTTCCTTTTGTCAAACATTCACTCATTTTACTTACGTAAAGAAGATCTAAGAAAGATGGGGGCTGAGTAAGTAGAAAAGGTTAGAAACTAAACATTATTACAGAATTTGGAAATTTCCCAGCTTCCCTAGGACCTGTCTTAGAAGATGTTTTATTTGTGCTACCAGGAGACTAGATTTCTGCCTGAAGACTAAATTTCTATATGTAATAAAGAGGTAGCAAAATAACCATGGTGTTAGGAGAAGGATAGTTCATCAGATGGAGGTAGAATTCAGACTGTTCTAGGCAGAGAAGAATGTGAAAGTGATTGGAGCAATTATATTGTTGAGCAAGTCTCTAAGGGGATAGTTGCAACACACAAATTTCTTTTTAAAAATTTTGCTATCTATAGTGTTACTCTCAATACTCAGTAATGCTTCTGGGTGAGATATTTCATTTACTTGTATAATATCATCATAGAGAGATGTGCCTTGGAGCAACAACAAGATAAGTATTGAATTACAAGCTATGATACTATGATAGGTACTAGAAGACTAAGTACAGAGTGCTTTCTACAGTTTCACATGGATATGTATTCCCAGAATTTACATTCAGAACTACAGCACTTGTGAAGGTCTATACCTTATCCGTAACACATGTATTGGCCTTCCTATTTTACTAAAATATTGTAAGGATCAGCTGTATAAAAATAGCATAAATGAATTTCTCATACAGAGTCAGTGATAAGTTAAAAGCAAAATTTAATTATAACTTGGAAAGTTACACTTGTGGACACCTGCATCCTATATTCAGGTAAAATTTGGTGGTAATGTTTCTGATGCTGAAGTTTGAAAATGCAGTTTCTCCATTAGGTATAGGTATATTTTTCTACAGAAGCTCTGCAAGGATTCTCATCCAAGCAGAAAAATAATTCCAGAGTTCCTAACCAGCAGCTGAATAGCAAGAAGAAGAAAAGTGCTTCATATAAGGTAGGCAGTCATGCTTTCAGGACTGAATAAGCATTATGTGGGAACAATACAGAATAGATGATAGTATCTGAAAATGTACTGTCTGGTATAATAATCATTTTTAGATATTATGAAGCAAAAAAGATACACAGATCTAAGATGAATATAATGAAAGACTTCATGCTTAACTTGCTAGTAGCCACAGATATAGTAGGCATTATTAACAATGATTTTGGATAGCATTTATTAAATCATAGTTCCAATCAGACATATTACTTAATTGTTATCTTTTTCTGTAATCCTTCATTGTCTATCAAATTAAGTACATCCTCTTCCAAGGCCTTCTATAATGTGTTCCAAACCAGCTCTCAACTTTTCTCTTTAAACTCTATGACATCTATCTTGTAAGAATTTTTGTAATTCTTGGATCATATTTTTTGCTTCATGCTTTCCTCATTCCTTATACATAAAACACTCCTTCAAGTTTTTTTTTTTCCTTTGCTCATCATTCAAGATATATTCTGAAATACAAATCTATCTTTTGTATAGTCTTTTTTGATCCATCTCTAACTGAATGTGCTCTCCCTTTTCTAAACCGCTCCAGACCACATGCCTTTTTCATCAAGTCTATAGTGAGTGCTTAACATCTACAGTGAGAAACTGCACACGGGAGTTATAAGTGAATTAACTCTTAGGGTTAAATTTTAAAAGCAATGTGAAAGATTCAGTGCAGAGCCAGAAGTGTTCCCAAAGGAGGAGAAATAGTTACCAGTGCTAAGAGTTGGTCATAATCTGGTTGAGCCTGTTAAGATATTGAAAGAATGAATTAGACAACTGTATTACATCAGACTTGGATGCAGTAATTAAGAGAAGTCTCAGGCAGACTTTGGCAATGACATCCAAAGGAAATTTGAAGAAGAGGAAGCCTTAGGATCAGTGTTTGTATGTTTTAGCAAGCAAGTGTATTTCTAAGGTGTTTAAGCAGTCTGTGAAGTAAAGGATTTTAGAAGTATAAACACCCTATTGGAAAATCATCTCAGTAGTGTGATTCTTGCCACCAAATGGACACATGTACATACATTTGCATCAGTTCTTCCCTTCTTTCTCTTGCTGTCCTGCCTTAATAGAGAAAGTATCTCTTCTAAGTCAAATCTTTGCATGTAGGCCCTGGATACCATCCTCTTTCTATTTTATCACACATTGTATCCTATTCATTATTTCACAATCCCTGTATCTTTAGGTGCTCAATTGCAGAAGCCATGAAGTAAGCTTCATCTTTGAGATTTCAGTTTAGCATTATCCAAGGGCAGAACATATGATAAAGGTTCAATAGTGAGGAGTTTATTGAAGACTTTCAAGGACCGCCAGTAGAGGGATAAGAAGTGATACAGGATAGGGAAAACAACCAACAAAGGGTGATATTTAAGTCTGCTACCCCTGTGTGCAACCAGACTGTGATCAGGAAATGGTGTAAACCACATGCCTTACAAGTATCCCACCTAGAGAAAGTACTTTGATATGATCATGTGAGCAATTTTGTGGTCTTACTTTCCAGTGAAACTCAAAAAATGGTAAAAAATTCCAAGCATTTTAGATCTCTAGAAATGGTTCCAAAGGCATGCAGAAAATGATGAAAATTTGCTCAAGAAAAGCTACTTAAGTTCAGTAAGAATAGGGAGAGCAAATGGATATTTGAACCAAGACCTATTTTCTCCTTCTTCCTTCCCAGATCAGTGAGGTGGAAACTCTACTCTAGATTGTTGCAGTCAAGAATAGAGTGCTCCCTTTTCCCCCACCTCCTAAGAAAGAAAGGATATCTTATCCTGCCTCGGGTACTGTTTGTTGTACCTAAGCTCTGGATTAGTACAGCTTAGAGGGGGGCTCCCTTCTTTGGTCTACCCTACATGCAGGACAGAGACTGTACCTTGGGTATGGAGCCATAGAGAATACTGGGGCCTCAATTGTCTTTGTTCATAAATTTCTACATGGGGAGAGGCAATCTGAGAAGGTGTGAGGCTACTTCCTGCACTTTCCCACCTGACCCTGATCCACACCAACTGGGTACTAGGTCCTAAAGTGGAGAGTGTCACTCCTACAGATGTATGTGATTATCCCTATGTCCAGCTCCAGAGTCATGGTTCAGAATCTTCCTTTGGAGAGACATAGGTTATAAAACTGGTAGCTCCTAATCTCTTCTCAAAGGAACTGGCTTCATTTGTGACTCTTGATGGAAGTGTTTAAGGCTTGGCGTGTTCCCAAAAATAGTAGAAGTAGTTGTAAAAGATGATTTGGAGGAGATTGTTAAGTTCATTGGAAATACAGGCTAAATTAGTAGTTTGCCCAAGAGAATCTAAGAGACAGCTGGTTGGAGCCCCCTTGGTATCAAAACAAATCTCAAACACTGACCTCAGGAGTCAATCCTTTCAAAGGAGCCCAGAGTTTTTAATTTTAAATTATGGAGCAATTTATGCCCCAATGCATTTTTTAGGACAATAGAGTGCTCAGCTAGAAATTAATGGAATTTGGCAACTTAATATTCTCAGGGAAAGGGACAATCAGAGACAGCTCTGCAAAACTCACCATCATCTCAGTGTAACTGTGGATATATCCAAAGCTGTACCTTCCAAGTGCTGTGTTATGCTAAGGTATTTTAGTCGTGTCCGACTCTATGCGACCCTGTGGACTATAGCCCACCGAGCTCCTCTGTCCATGAGATTCTCCAGGCAAGGATATTGGGGTAGCTTGCCATGCTCTTCTCCATGCAATCTTCCTGAACCCGGGGACTGAACCATGTCTCCTGTTTCTCCTGCACATTCTTTACTGCTTACCGAGTAGCAGCATCAACAGCTTAACACTCTAAGGGGAATATACATTTCACTAAAATAATCCACACTTTAAATGAATTAATAAACAAATAACAATAACAAGTCCCAAAGAGGGGTGACTGGCATCCACTTTTGCTATAATATTATAATATCCAGTTTCCAGCTGCAATGAAATAGAAAAGTAATGATCCATAGTCCAGAAAACTGAGGGAACTAAAACTCCCTATGGCCAGATGTCATGTTTAACAGACAAAGCCTTTAAAGTAGTCATTATATATATAAGTGGAAAAATAAAGGAGACCATGATTAAAGAAAATAAAAGAAGATATGATGACAATGTTTTATTAAATAGAGAATAGCAATTGATTGACATGATAAAAAAAAAAAAAAAGAACCAAATGTGAATTCTAGAATTGAAAAGTACATAACTGAAGTTAAAAAGTTACTAGAGGGGCTAAATAGGAGATTTTAACTGACAGAAGAAAAGATTATTGAACTTGAAGATAGATTAATAGAGATTATGTCCATCCCAAGAACAGAGATTAAAAAGAATGAAAAATGAACAGAGCCTCAGAGAAATATGGGATAGTATTAAGTGCACAGGTAATGACAGCACAAGAATGAAAGGAGAGAGAAAGGAGCAGAGAATTTTCAAAGACATAATGGCTTAAATTCATTCATTTATTTATTAAAAACAATAGTCTACACATCCAGGAATCTCAATGAATTCCAAGTAAGACAAAAAGAAAATCCATTGGCAGTCACATCATAGTAAAAATGCTGGGGGGAAAATAAAGCTGTCATTTTCAAGAACAGCCCTTTAGATTAGATTAACAGGTTTCATCCCCTCAGAATCAATAGAGGGCAGCAGGCAGTAGGATGACGTATTCAGCGTGCTCAGAGGGAGGAAAAAAAGCTGTCAACCGTGAATACTATATTCAACAAAGCTATCTTTCTAAAATGAAAACAAGAGGCATTTGGAGATGAACAAAAACTGAAAGGACTGTTGCCAGTAGACACATAAGAAAATCAAATTGTACATTTTAAATTATCCCTTGAAACAGTAAATTATGTTTCTCTATATTAAATAAGTACATGAATTACATTTCAATAACCCCCCCCCCTTTTTTTTTTTAAGGAAGAACCTTCTGAGTGTGAGAATGATTAGGCCTCTATACCAATTTCTGATAGTCATTGTTGAGGTTGCTTCTGGTAGTAAATTTCCTGGCAAACAGGCAGGACAGCCTCCCAGCACTTTCAGAATGGGCTTTACTCATAGACACGCAGACACTTTCAGCCGGAATTTGTCTAGAACACACTGATTATGGTCAGGTCTAAGGTAAGTGGTGCTCTGAGAACACCTGTTACAGTCCACTCCTTATGCCACTCAGATTTCTGCATGTCTTACATGAAGTTCACTACATCTTGTCAGGGTGATGCTTGTTTAAACTTTATGGAAAACCAACCTCCAAACCAGAAGTTTAGTGGAGAAAAACTACTGTAGCTGGTACTAAGGCTACCACTGATAACCTTCCTTCTTTAGCACTTGACCCAGACTCCAGTCACCCTGATGAACCACTTCTACTTTTCTATATTTACTTCCATGGTTGGGTGAATGTGACACTCATTAATGACTGTCCAAACTACCATTCTTCTCAAGTTGCAGGGGCTGTAAATGTCTCTTTAGCGTTAACACTAGATGGAAAAGCAACAAATGTCATCTCATTCTCTCTCCTTGGATCCAAGCATTCTCATGCCTGTCTTCTATTACATAACATGACCCTACCTATTACATATGCAGGGAACTGTGGAATGCCATTGTCTGTGAGCCATGGCCAAGAATCCATAAGTCACAGTTCACTGAATATCATTCTGAATTTACTTCCATTGTGGTAATTATGTCCTCTTGCCTCTGATGGTTACCCACCTCCTTTAGACCCTTGCTATTCCAGAATCCTGTCATTATCAATCATATTAATTAGTCCAGTTTCATCACAGTAGTTCCCTGCTGTCCACCTACTATCTACCACTGTCTGCAAAGGACAGTCACAACTGTGCTTCTGACACATGCAGTACCACCCTTACTCATTTCTAATTGTTTATTAAGGCATCCTCTGAGATTTCAAAGAGAACCTGGTCAACTGGTAGGCTCTCTCATCGTATGCAGGAATTTATTCTAGCATGCCCGCCTCTCTTCTTGAATCACCAGTACTCTATTTGGCAGTTCTGGCATCTGTACCTAATGTGCTATAGACTGAAAAAACAAATAAGGATATAAATATATACATTTTAATCTCTCTCTCTTTATATACATATGTGTGTGTGTGTGCATATATATATATGCACACACACACACATATATCTATATCTATCTGTTGTTGTTTAGTTGTTAAGTCATGTCTGACTCTTTTGCAACCCCATGGACTGTAGCCCGCCAAAATCCTCTGTCCATAGCATTTTCCAGGCAAGAATACTGGAGTTAGTTGCCATTTCCTTCTCCAGGAGATATTCTCAACCCAGGGATTGAACCCACATCTAATGTATTAGCAGGTGGATTCTTTACCATCTGAGCCACCAGGGAAACCCATCTATATCTATATCAATATTGATATCTATGAAAAAAAAATGTTAGTTGCTCAGCCATGTCTGATTCTTTGCGACCCCATGCACTGTAGCCTGCCAAGCTCCTCTGTCCATGGAATTTTCCAAGCAAGAATACTAGAGTGGGTAGCCATTCCCTTCTCCAGGGCAACCTCCTGACCCAGGGATTGAACCAGAATCTCCCACATTACAGGCAGATTCTTTACCATCTGAGCACCAGGGAAGCCTATCTATACCTGTATGTTTAATTTGCATCTAAAATTTGCTGCAGAGATCATTGAAAGTTAACCCTATGTATGGGGTTTATTACCCCAAACTTAGGCATGTGGAAATAACAATGCAACCTATTTTAAAAGTATATAGATATAGATGTATATACCATCTAAGAGTGAAACCTATATTGCACAGATCTGTATATAATAAGTTGTGTTCTCATTTCCACATACGTAAGTTTGGGGTAGTAAATCCCATACATAGGATTAACTTTTAATTATCTCTGAAGCAAATTTTAGATGCAAGTTGTCAGACTCCTGCCAAGGAACAGATGGTGTCTGGACCACCTTTTCCTCTGTCATTGGTTATGTGTTTTCAGACTATAAAATCATGCTTTCATTAGCCTTCTCAGTGGATATGGATGTCCATTTAATCCACATAGATATTTCATACAAATATATTAATTCATAAACTTCAAAGTTAAATATGATTGATATTTAAATGTTCTGCTAATTTAAAGCATCTGCCAATGCATTCTCTAATTTTTCCACTGGAACATGGAAGTTGGCTATTACATTTATAATTCAACTCTTTTTTTTTTTTCCAGTGCCTAAATTACCATTTGTAAATGTCCTATTTATATAAGAAATTATAACAGCCTCTAGCATCACAAGTTTCAAAAGAAGTGCTATAACTGGCAACAAATTTCTCAGGACACCTGGTGCTTAACATATCAGTCAGTATGTGTCTTTAGTTCCTCTTGGCCAGTTGGTCTCTCACATATGAATAACTTGTGGATCAGCAGGCAGTGAGCAATGTTAGGCTATTGTGCTGAGATTCCTTTTTGTCTAGAAAGAAGTAACCTGGTTGTATCCCTTCAAAGTCCTGAGCAGTTTGATTTTAACATGTTGACTTTCTTTTTGTGTTAGGTGAAATAGGAAGCTGTGCCTATGTCACGAAATTGAATGTTCAATAGTTAAGGGCACTGCTGTGTAAAAAAATTTTAAAGGACTCCAAAAACCAAAAAAAAAAAAAAAAAAAAAAAAAAAAAACCCTCAATTTCTGCTCCAGTTGAATGTGAATATTGATTTCAGAGGAGTTGAAAGCTATGTTTTATGGTCTGTTACCAAAATAGAATTTGCTAACACTTGGGATAAAACTTCACAAGAGCAATCCAAATTTAAATTTTAGAAACCAGTTTAGACTTCAAAAGTGTATAAAAAGAATTATTTGTAATGAAAAATGGCATAATTCTTTAAAGTTTATATATAACTGTCACATGTCTATCTGTTTAACATATGATGCCTAAAAGCCAATTGTTAGTTTTCTAACATTAAATGAAACAAAACTTAAAAGTACCAAGATAATTTGAAACAAAAAAATAACTGATACATACTTAGTTTAGAAACCTGAAGAGCAGGGCCAAATGGAAACTATTTTCTGTAGGTTAAGTTTTTTAATACTTAACTTCATCATCTTATTATATAAGAATGAAATGAAACTAGCCCTTCAATCTAAATTGCGGATAAAAATATGACTCTATTTCACATATTTAGATACGCTGATGTGTAAGTTAATTCAGATATATCTGCAAATAAGTGTGAGTTTCTGAAGAGCTGTGAGTTACGTTTGATTACTTTGGTGATTTATTCAAATTTTCAGTGCTCTTAACTGGAAACTTTGCATAAAATGGAAAATTATATGTGCTAAAATCAAAGATTTAATTATATTTACCCACTTACCCACTTTTGTCTTTATCCTTCGTGTTACCATCTAGCACAATAAGGCAGAGAAAGGAATGAATTTATACAAAACCATGATTGACTGTCTTTTAAAATATTAAGTTATCTGGCTCACATGTGTAAATTTAAAATGCCCCTATTTGACCAAAGACAAACATACAAATGAAAATTAATTCTGTAATCTGAAATTTTATAGGATACTGTGGCAAGGTGTACTATCATTTGCTTAAAATGTACTTTTAAAAACAAAATCTATGTTTTAGGTGTTTAATAATTTAGTAAACAATTCTCATATCATTGTGTTTAGCTTGAATTGTCTGATTGGTATAGGCAATATAATTGTAGTAGATATTAAAGAAATTACTTCTAGTGACCTTTGTCTTCCTGTGTTTATGTCCTTGCTTAATTTCCCCTTCACATGGGATGCCTAAGCTGGTCATGGCACTCTGAATCTGGTCATGTGACTTATTTGGAAAACGGAGTATCAGTAAATGTGATGCAAGTGGGAGCTTGAAAAATGCTTGCACATGGGGGCTTGCTCTCATGAAAAGCTGCCAGACATCCAGGCTAGTCTGCTGGAGACACGTGGCCCAGCCAACAGTCAGCAACAGTCTCCAGACGTGAGTGGGGGCCTTTAAACCATCCAGGTGCAGTGTGACTCAGGGAACACAAACCAGGGCTCTGTAATTATTTAGAGGGGTGGGCTGGTGAGGAAGGTGGGAGGGAAGTACAGAGAGAGGGGTCATAGGTATACCTATGGCTGATTCATGTTGATTTTTGGCAGAAACCAACATAATATTGTAAAGCAATTATCCTTCCATTATAAATAAATAAATTTAATTATTAAAAATATCCAGGTGCAGTAGATCCATCAGACTGGTGCAACTGTGTAAGTGACCCTGCTACACATAGCAGAAAAACCACCTAATTAAGCACAAAACATATTGGTAACCCACAGTTATAGATAAACAAAACGATTGCTTTTTTATGCCACTACATTTTGGCAATGGCTGTAGAAAACTGACAAAAACAATCGCCTGACCTCACACTTTAGGCCAAAGTGAAAGGCAGGACGTTAAGATTAATGTCTACACTGCACAGAGGAGGTGTCACTGTGCTGGCTGATAGCAGCATATATTAATACAAGAAATTGGTGAGGTAGTCTCAGGAAGCACGGCCCCAAACATTAAATCGATTGGAGTTGGCAGAGAATGTGTACTAGGCCCAAAACCAAGGGTATATAAATGCACTTATGGATTGAGGAGGGAAAGTGTGCAGGGGAAAGTTGGTGATACTCCCTGAGGCAATGGATGAAGAGAGGAGGAGTCTTTTTCTGGAATAGTTAGGCTTTGCTTGTTCAGTTGTTCAGTCACGTCTGACTCTTTGTGACCCTATGGACTGCAGCATGCCAGACTTCCTGGTCCTTTACTATCTCCCAGAGTTTGCTCAAACTCATGTCCATTGAGTTGGTGATGCCATCCAGCCATCTCATCCTCTGTCGTCCCCTTCTCCTCCTGCCCTCAATCTTTTCCAGCATCAGGGTCTTTTCCAATGAGTTGGCTCTTTGTACGAGGTGGCCAAAGTATTGGAGTTTCAGCTTCGGCATCAGTCCTTCCAGTGAATATTCAGGACTGATTTTCTTTAAGAGTGGCTAGTTTGATCTCCTTGCAGTCCAAGGGATTCTCAAGAGTCTTCTCCAATACCACAGTTCAAAAGCATGAATTCTTTGGTGCTCAACTTTCTTTATAGTCCAACTCTCACATCCATATGCTACTGGAAAGACTATAGCTTTGACTAGACAGACCTTTGTTGGCAAAGTGATGTCTCTGCTTTTTAATATACTGTCTAGGTTTGTCATAGCGTCTCTTGTAAGCAGCAAACATCTTTTAATTTCATGACTGTAGTCAATGACCGCAGTGATTTTGGAGCCCAAGGAAATAAAATCTGCCACTGTTTCCATTGTTTCTCCATCTATTTGCCATGAAGTAATGGGACTGGGTGCCAGGATCCTAATTTTTTGAATGTTGAGTTTTAGGCCAGCTTTTTCACTCTTCTCTTTCACCCTCATCAAGAGGTTCTTTAGTTCCTTTTCATTTTCTGCCATTAAAGTGGTTATCATTTGCATATCTGAAGTTGTTGATATTTCTCCTAGCAATCTTGAGTTCTGTTGCTTCTTAACCTGTATACAAGCTTCTCAGGAGACAGGTAAGGTACGCTGGTATTTCCATCTCTTTAAGAATTTTCCACGGTTTGTTGTGATCCACAGTCAAAGCTGTTAGTATAGTCAATGAACCAGAAGTAGACTTGTAGGAAAATTTAGACACTAAATGACTTTGATTTGTTATTTTTGCGGGGTTGACCCTTGGTGATGAGATTACAGGGTCAAAAATTAGAAATATTATTTTTGATATATAATATGTAATTATCATTCATTGTTAAATCTTTTTTAATGTTAAATATGTCAAACATATAAAAACTAAAATGTAGTAAACATCTGTATACCTCTATGTTCATGTTTTGACTTTGCCTTCATGCCAATGTTTTTTTGTTTTTTGAAGTGATATCACTAATACAGTTACCCTCTCTATTTTTCCTTTCCCTCTATTGGTCACAAGAATTACAAGCAAGCATGTTAACCAAAACAATTAACAGAAGTTTGCTAAGAGTGACTGGAGGCCGTCTGCTGGATGAGGTGGGTGTCTGGGAACTCCTGAAAGGGCTGGGAAGGCCAGAAGAAGGAGTCTTACAGGAGTTCAGAGCAGCTACCACTAATCATCACTAGTGTTGGGTTATTTTAAAGAAAGTTATGACTTTCCCAGTACATCCTAATCAAAGATCAGCCTTGATTATAAACATCCTTTCCCAATCTGGTTACCTTTTTGCTTTTAAATGGTGTGTTTGGTGCAATTATTTTGATTTTAGTGAGTAGAAGCTGTTATATTTAATGATGTCAAATGTGTTCTTCTTTTCCTTTATAATCATTGTCTTTTTAAAATCATTGTTCAAAAACCCTTTGTTCAAAAACCCTTTGTTAAACAAAATATTTACTTCTAAAATGTATAGCAGTACTCTTCATTTTTAGGTTTTTAATCCCTAAAAGTTAAAGTTCAGGGTTTAAACTTTATTTGAAATTTAATAAAGTTTATTTTTATTTCCTGTGAGGTAGGGATTTCATTTTATCCTTTATCATGTAGATAGGCTAACTCTACCACTTATTAGCAGTGTGTCCTTGTCCAAATTATCTATATGTACCATTGTTCCCTCACCAATGAGATGGGGTTAGTAGCCGTCTCTACCTCATAAATTATTGAAGAGATGAATTAAAATAATACATGTAAAATATCAGCAACACTACTCGTTGTTATGTAATGGCTGTCCTGGAATTATTAGTTAATAGACCTCCCCACTGTTTTAGCAAAATATATTGAATACGCCATACTTCACCTATTGATTTGACAAGCCTTGTAGATATATGTGGATTCATTTCTAAGCTACTGTTTTTGGTATTATCTATCCTTTGCACCAACATCCAAACTTTTGATTGCCATGATTTTGTAGCAGTTTTTGATATATGATAGAATGAGTGTTCCCTAAATATTATTCAAAATTGTCTGTGTATAAATTTTATGTCAAAATTATTGATTTCTATGAAAACTACTCTTGGAACTTTTATGAGAGTTGCATTGAGTTTACAAGTGTTTTGTGTAAAACTGTCATCTTTATAGTATTAATTCTTATCAATAAGCAATACTCTATCGATTTAGGTCTTCTTTTATTTATTATTTCAAAACTTAACTTGTTTTAACTAATATACTAGGAGGCTATGGCATCTTTGAATCATAGTGTAGGCTGCTCATTACCCATACTCCAGAAACCAATAGGAGTTTGGGGAATAGGAGGCACAGTTGTTAGAATTTTTGACATATTTCTTCTCTGCTTAAAATTCTTCCATAGTCTCCCACAACTCATCAAATTTTCAAATTCTTTAATGTGGTGCCATGTCAGGAAGCATTTAACAAGAGGCTTCCTTTGTGCTGTTTTGGATCTGTTAGGAACCCTCTGGCCCTTATTAATTCCTGAATATTCAGGAATTAAGAGGAAAGGCACGCCTTTCCCAGGGCTGAGGAATCCAGGCATTTCTCATTATGGTGATAAGTACCCTCTTCTCTAGTTAATAAGGATTGCCTTGTGTTTTGTAAGTCTGGAATTTTAATCTTTATCTTTGCTGAGAGTAACTACCTTGTAAGACAGTATATATGCCCACGCCATGTTGATTAAAACACCTTTGCTCCATCAGAGCTTTGGTCCCTGTGTATTTCTTTCTTTCTTTTTCTCTCTCTCTATCTCTTTCTGTCTCTCTATTTCTGGCTGATTCCCTGGAGCGCGGAAGCCGGCTGCATAACCCAGGGATTGTTAGCCTCTTTCCTTCTTTCACTCCCTCATCGTCGACTCTGGACCACCAGGTTCCAGTCCATTAAATGACCAACAGTGCCATACATTCTATGTTTCCCAAACATGGAAATGCCTCTAGCTTAATCTTCTTCACTAATGGTCTAGAAATGGCCTGCCTCCTGTTTTCTTTGGCTGTCTGAGACATATTGGAAACTGAACTCATCATGTCCTTATACACATGATCTCCTCACTGATTCTTTGTTGTTGTCAGTTGCTAAGTCATGTCCAACTCCTTGTGACCTCTTGGACTATAGTATGCCAGGGCCTTCTGTCCTCCACCATCTCCAGGAGTTTACTCAAGTTAACTCCATTGAGTTGGTTATGG
Source organism: Muntiacus reevesi (assembly GCF_963930625.1). NCBI lineage: Eukaryota > Metazoa > Chordata > Mammalia > Artiodactyla > Cervidae > Muntiacus > Muntiacus reevesi. Next base: position 259,058,622 of record NC_089251.1, on the reverse strand, counting down.
TATCTAACCATCTCATCCTCTGCTGCCCCCTTCTTTTGCCTTCAATCTTTCCCAGTATTTGAGTCTTTTCCAATGGTTTTTCACATCAAGTGGCCGAAGAATTGAAGCTTCAGCTTGAGCAACAGAAATCAACCCAATGAATTTGCATGGTTGATTTCCTTTAGTTTTGGTGTGTTTGATCTCCTTGCAGCCCAAGGAACCCTCCAGAATCTTCTTTAGCACCATAATGGAAAGCAAAATTGAAAGCATTCATTCTTCAGCAATCAGTCTTTATGGTCCAACTCTTGCATCCATACATGACTACTGGAAAAACCGTAGCTATAACTATACAGACCTTTGTCAAAAAAAAAAAAAAAAAAAAAAGATGTTTCTGATTTTTAATATGCTATCTAGGTTTGTCATAGCCTTCCTTCCAGGGAGCAAGCGTTTTTTAATTTCATGGCTGCAGTCACCATCCGCAGTGATTTATGAGCCCAAGAAAAGAAAATCTGTCATTGCTTCCGCTATTTCCCCTTCTATTTGCCATGAAGTGATGGGACTGATGCCATGATCTTAATTTTTTGAATGTTGAGTATTATGACAGCATTTTCACTCCTCTTTCACCCTTATCAAGAGACTCTTTAGATCCTCTTGGATTTCTGCCATTTGGATTGTATCTTTTGCATATCTGGGCTTATTGATATTTCACCCAGCAATCTTAATTCCAGCTTGTGATTCATCCAGCCCAGCACTTTGCTGGATGTACTCTGCGTATAAGTTAAATAAGCAGGGTGACAATATACAACCTTGTCATACTCCTTTCCCAATTTGGAACCAGAAAGTTTTTCCATGTCTGGTTCTAACTGTTGCTTCTTGACCCACACACAGGTTTCTCAGGAGATAGGTAAAGTGGTCTTGTAATCCTGAGACAGGAGGTAGATGGGCCCCCCAGGGTAAAGCAACTGGAGATTCATTCTCTATGGATTAAAACTTCCAAGAGGAGAATAGCAGGACAACTAAGGGAAGAAGTTGGGTCCTCTCTAGACCACATATTTCTTACGCTCAAAGTCAAAAGACCTCCTCAACCACATATGTACAGAGAAGCTCCTTGGAGGCCAAAGGAGAGTTGTGTCAAGGGATGTTCCCTACCCATATGCCTTTTCAGTAAAATCTGTCTTGGCTAAGGGATGTGTGTGCACACATGGGAGAATCTTGAGATATACCAAATATGGACTGTGAACCAGGCAAATCAAAATGATTAGCCAAAGGAAACCCAGAAGAAATGCCCCATTAAAGTAATTGAACCTATCATGAGGGCACGACTCAGGGACTCCCCCTCTGAGTCTGCCCACTTGTCTATCCACATGTACTGTACTGTTTTTTTCCTCCTAATAAATACTTTACTTGTTTCACTACTTTCCATCTTTGTGGAAATCTTTTTCTGCAAAACCGAAGGAACAGGGCCCTTGTCACTGACCAGTGGTCTAGTGGCTAGGATCTGGTGCTTTCACTGCCACCACCCAGCCCAGTCTCTGGCTGAGAACCTAAGTCCTGCTCCAAGCCATTGCAGGCTGAGGCCTACAGGGATCACTCTCATCTCTTTAGGAATTTTCCAGTTGTTGTGATCCACACAGTCAAAGGCTTTAGCATAGTCAATGAAGTAGAAGTAGATGTTTTCCTGGAACTCCTTTGCTTTCTCCATGATTCAGCAAATGTTGGCAATTTGATGTCTGGTTCCTAGGCCTCTTTTAAAACCAGCTTATACATCTGAAAGTTTTTGGTTCACATATTCTTGAAGCCTGGCTTGAAGGATATTGAGCATAACCTTGCTAGCATGTGAAAAGAGTGCAATTGTATGGTAGTTTGAACATTCTTTGGCATGGCCCTTCTTTGGGACTGGAATTAAAACTGACCTTTTGCAGTCTTGTGGCCACTGCTGAGTTTTCCAAATTTGCTAACATATTGAATGCAGCACCTTAACAGCATTATCTTTCAGGATTCTAAATAGCTCAGCTGGAATTCTATCACCTCCACTAGCTTTGTTTGTGGTAATGCTTCCTGAGGTCCATTTGACTTCATACTCCAGGATGTCTGGCTCTAGGTGAGTGAACACACCATTGTTGTTAATCGGGTCATTAAGACCTTTTTGATATAGTTTTTCTTGGTATTCTTGCCCACTTCTTCTTAATCTCTTCTGCTTCTGTTAGGTCACTGACTCTAAAAGTTTATTAAATGGCATCTTCATTCACTCAGTTGTTCAGGATAAGAAACTTGAAATCATTCTTAACTCATTTCTTACTCTTACATTCCATATCAATTCATCATCTTGGTGGTTGTTTCTTCAGAAATGATTCTCTTTTTGTGTTTGCTTGTTTTCTCTATGGTGACCTAAATAGGAAGGAAATCCAAAACAGTTGGAATATATGTATATGTATAGCTGATTTGGTTTGCTGAAAAGCAGAAACTAACACAGAATTGTAAAGCAGCTATACCTCAATAAAAATCAGTAAAAAAAAAAAAAAAAAAAAAAAATCCTGAATCCAACTTTTTCTGTTGACCTCGCACAGCTATCATGCAAAGCTAAGTCATCATCAGTTCTAGCCTGAAATAATAAGGAAACCTTGAAAGTCTTTTCCCTTGTTCTACCCCTTTTACTCCTTCTGATCAGTTTCCACATAACAGTCTAAGTGCTCTTATAATAAAAATCATGTCACTCTATGCTCAAGTTCTCTGGTGGCTTCCCCTTATACTTTAGGGTAAAACTCTGCTCATGTCCAAGGAATCCTTCAAGTTCTGGCCTGTGTCTTCTCTGCAACCTCATCCCGGATTACTTTCCCTTTTGGACACTCTGTTCTAGACACAATGATCTTCTTGCTGTTCCCCAGTCAGGCAAATTTATTCCTGTCTCAGAATCTTGAACTGTGTGTTCTTCTGCCTAGAATGGTCTTGTGAACAGTTATCCTATTGGTAAAGAGTGAGAGTTGGGAAAATGCACATTAGTAATCTGAATGGTTCATACTTTGCTAGCTTTATAAAACAAATTAAAATGCTTTTCACTTAAAGATGCATCCGTCTGTCTGTAACAGTTTCTATGGCGTGATGTTGCTGTGTTGTTTAGCTGCTAAGCTATGTCCAAGTCTTTTGTGACCCCATGGACTATAGCCCACCAAATCCCTCTGTCCATGGAACTTCCCAGTTAAGAATACTGGAGGAGTTGCCATTTCCTTCTCTAGGGCATCTCCTGCATGGGCAGGCAGATTCTTTACCACTGAACCCTGGAGTATATACAAATATAGAAAAAGCTAAGTGTAATGAACCTACTATGACTATCAATGTTATTAAATATCCAAGCTCTTTTCCTCAGCTGCTACTCTTTTAAATAATGTATTTGCTTAAATCGGGGATAAAGTCCATATATTTGTTAGTTAGTTCAGTCACTCAGTCATGTTTGACTCTCTGTGACCCCATGGACTGTAGCATGTCAGGCTTCCCTGTACATCACCAACTACCGGAGCTTACTCCAACTCATGTCCATTGAGTTGGGGAATCCATCCAACCATCTCATCCTCTGTTGTCCTCTTCTTCTCCCACCTTCAATCTTTCCCAGCATCAGGGTCTTTTCCAATGAGTCAATTCTTCACATCATGTGACCAAAGTATTGGAGTTTCAACTTCAGCATCAGTCCTTCCACTGAATATTCAGGACTGATTTCTTTTAGGATGGACTGGTTGGATCTCCTTGCAGTTCAAGGGACTCCCAAGAGTCTTCTCCAACACCACAGTTTAAGAGCATCAATTCTTCGGTGCTCAGCTTTCTTTACAGTGCAACTCTTACATCCATACCTGACTACTGGAAAAACGATAGCTTTGACTAGATGGACATTTGTTGGCAAAGTAGTGTCTCTGTTTTTTAATATGCTGTCTAGGTTTGTCATAGCTTTTCTTCCGAGGAGCAAGCGTCTTTTAATTTCATGGCTGCAGTCACCTTCTGCAATGATTTTGGAGACCCAAAAATGAAGTCTCTCACTGTTTCCATTGTTTCCCCATCTATTTACCATGAAGTGATGGGACTGGATGCCATGCTCTTAGTGTTTTGAATGGTGAGCTTTAAGCCAACTTTTTGACTCTCCTCTTTCACTTTGATCAAGAGACTCTTTAGTTCTTCACTTTTTGCCATAAGTGTGGTGTTATTTGCATATCTGAGGTTATTGATATTTTTCCCAGCAATCTTGATTCCAGCTTGTGCTTCATCCAGTCAATATATTTGTACTTGGTGAATTTATTTCATTGATCTGCTTTAATAACCCCCCTCTCTCTCATTTTTCCTCGTACTTTAATTGTTGAACAACCTGGGTCATTTATTCCTGTATAGTTTTCATTTAATATATTCCTTTTAACTGTGTGTTTCTTGTAAATTCTGAAGGATAGAGGCTGGATCAGATTCGGGTTCTATTTTTTTTCTTTCTTTCTTTTCTTTTTTTTTTGTCAATACTACTTCTTAGATAGCAGGGTTTGCTTCTAGTGGAAGTACAAAATATATTTTCCTGTTGTTGTAACCACTCATTGATCATCATTATTTAGATCCATTATCTCATTTAAGACTTGTAAAAATGTTAATATACTAATTCCATAGACCTTTCATGAAAGAAAATTTTCCTTAGCAGCAGTTTGGTTACTTTGAGGTAGAGTTTTATAGAAAAGGCAGATATGTTAACCCCAAACTCCCAATTTATCTCCTCCCGCAACTTTCCCCTTTGTTTAGCCATGTTTGTTTTCTAAATCCATGACTCTATTTCTGTTTTGTAAATAATTTCACTTGTATCATCTTTTTAGAGTTCACATGTAAGTTATATCATTTGACATTTCTCTTTCTCTAACTTATGTCACTTAGTGTGATAATCTCTAGGTCCAAAAATAGTTAATCAATGAGGACCTCCTGTATAGCACTCTATATTCTGTAATAACCTATGTGGGAAGAGAATCTGAAAAAGGATGGGTATATGTATATGTATATGTACAACGGAACCACTTAGCTGTGAACCTGAAACTAAATCAACCTTGTAAACAAACTATATACCCCAATATAAATTTAAAAATTAAGAAAGAAAAGGCAGATAAATACTTGATTTTTCCCTTATTTAGCAATTTTCAGTAACATATGTTGGTTGTATAGCATTTTCCAAGGGTTGCTAATACTGGTTCATTACCCACTGAGCCATCAGGGAAGCTCTCCACATTGTTTAATAACTGGATAAATTAATATGAGATCATTAACTGTGACAGGATCATTGAAGCTTAGCAATAAAGGTGAAATCTTTGATGGAAAAATCACCAGATTTTAATATATAAAAATATTGATGTTGTTAACATTTTAACAAACTAAAAATGTGAAAAATAGATGAAGGAATTTATTTGCAACAGACATGGCAAACTATGGGCAGATGTCTCCTGGGCTTATTGCAGTTCTTCCCATTTATCTTCGAGTTTGATGGCTGAGTGGGTAATGAACCCACCTCCAATGCAGGAGACACAGGAGACGTGAGTTCAATTCCTGGGTCAGGAAGATCTCCTGGAGAAGGAAATGGCAACCCACTCCAGTATCCTTGCTGGGAAAATCCCATGGACCAAAGAATCTTGTGGGCTCCAGTCCAAAGGGTCACGAAGAGTCCAACACGACTGATGACTAAACACAGCCACATTTATCTTTATGAACCAGTCAGATTAAATACTTCAGAACTTCTAAAAGAAATATCTGTGGAAATGTAGCTATTTAGTAACATGTGAAAAAAAATAGGAGTGTCAAAGTTCACTCAACCTTCATTTCTTCCTTTAAATATCAGAGTGAATTTTCATTGTTTAACTCTTCTTATTCTTGGGATATACATTGTTAATCAATTGTCCTGTACTCTTAGTTTCTCATATTCCTAATTCTTATAGTACCAGTAAAATGTGATGTATTTCAGAGAATCATCTAAATACAATGAATATAATGCAACTCTGGAAGATATAGGCCATAATCAGGTTTATGGTATTTTATAAAATGATCCCCAGCCCCCCACTCCACCTCCTTGGCTTTTTCACCTTTAAGAATGATTAGGCTTTCCCTGGTTCTTTCTTCACTATAGATGTTTGGGAAGTGTGTATGTGTATGTTTGTGGGGAGTTTGAGGGGAAGGTGTGTGTGTGTGTATCAGGGAATGCAGGCATCCAGATAGTAGGCTAAGAGAGGAATTTTCATTGATTTATTTTTTTTCTTAAAAGTCTATTTAGTCAGTGGAATTGTACTTACAGGTGGCTCTTAAAAATCTTTAGGAATAGATATTTAATAAATCAAAATCTTCTGGCTAATTGATATTGACATGTACAATGATATCTTTGCTTCATGAGACGTTTTAGGTCTAAACACATACTTTCTGGTACCTGTTTGTATTGCTTCTGCTTCTGTTTTTCAATGGAAGAATGTTTAGAAATGTTCTCTGTGTGGAATTTCTCATACCTGGCACTTGCTTTATTTTTGCTGAACAAATTTTGATAATCACAAACAGAACTTTGAAAGAGCTAAAATTCACCTTATTGTTCAGTGTTTATTCAAGAGACTTGTATTGTTATTATTTTTTATTGATGTTCCTATTTTCTGTTAGTTTATTTTCAAAGAAAGAAAGCACGCTTAGACCAAAGGTTTGCCAAAAGTCAGAATGCCTGTTTTTAATTCACCTGGATCAGAATTGCATCCACTTCTTTGGTTAAAAAAAATAAAAACCAGAAGCACACATTAATGTGTATTGCTCTTAGTCCAACCTAAGAATGCATTTATCTATTATAGTTATATTAGACTCATGTGCTATTGTATCTCTCTTTTGATTGGCTTTATGCCACTTTCGTGAGGAAATGTACATGCAAAACTATAAAGGTACTGATGACACTTTTATTTATTTATTTATTTGATGGAGCAAAAGTGTTTTAATCAACATGGCGTGGGCATGTATACTGTTTTACAAGGTAGTTATTCTCCGCAAAAATAAAGATTAAAATTCCAGACTTAAAAAACACAAGGCTATCCCTATTAAAGAGAGAAGAGGGTACTTATCACCATAATGAGAAACTAACAAAGGAAATGCCTGGATTCCTCAGCCCGGGAAAAGGCGTGCCTCTCCTCTTAATTTCTGAATATTTAGGCATTAGTAAGGGTCAAAGGTTTCCTGACAGATCCAAAACAGCACACACAGGTACTTGATGACACCGAGCTTCCGAGTTTCCACTCCTTTGTCATTGTCTTTAAAAGTTTTACGTTTAGGGATCTATTCTTTAACAGAATGGCCTATGCTACCCCCAATCCTCTCCTTCTGTATCCTTCTTACCACTCTTTCCAGGATAATACATTTCAGGATGGATGTAGAAAGGTAAGACAAGAATAATTATAGAGGAAGTGAGTGATCAGTTCTCCAGTTTGGTTGAAAGGAATGAAAGAGGTGACCAGTTTTATTGCTTACAGATTTTGCAATTATCTGCCCAGGAAAAATTGAAGTACTCAAAGAAAATTTACTTCTAACATCAATTCTGGCTAGCAACTTTGCTCAGTTTCTGGCAAATATAATATAATGATAGTTTCCTGGTCGAGTTTTATTATGTCTTGGTGTCAATTGTTTTCAGATTACTGCTGTAAATTGATTGTCAGTCCTAGTTTTTGAAGTGATGAGAGTTTTTTTGTGTTTTTTTGAAGGTCTGCTGTATTTGGATGTTCAAAGATAGAGCATCAAGGTTGACTCCTGGATAGTTCATATTTTAAAACCAAACTAGTTCTTGCTTCTTTCTGACTAAATATAGTTTCTGAAAACTGACTTTCTTTTACACTGTCTCAACTTTATATTTCTTTCTTATGTTTACCCCAAGGGTCTAATTATGAATCCCTACTAGATTTCTTCTGAGCACTAATAGTATTTAAAGTTCAATGAGTTCTTTGTTAATGCTTTTCCCAACTGGCTGGAAAGAAGCTGTTTACTTACTCATTTGTGTCTTGCTACTTCACCTGTATGGAATAAGCTATATTTCTTTTTTTTTCTTTTTTTTTCTTTCTCAAGTAAAACATATAAAATTTTGGGCTTTCTCTGACACTACTTATTTGGCTAATATTTAAGGGCTTTTTTAGTTTTAACATACTCTTTATATTTGTCAATATTGACTAATTAAAATTTGTAAAGCTCAAAAGAAATCTAAAGAAATATTCTTGATAAAAATCTACCTGTTAGCAGTTAAGGTATGCATCACGATGACAGAGAATTTCAATGACAATAAATGGAATTCTTATTTTCATTTCTAGATTTTGCTGTCAGCCTCATTGTGTTCTACACAAGAGGGATGATACTCAGAAATAAAAGGACTAAAACATCTGGAAAATTCCAACGTGATTTGTTACTCAGTAAGTAAGGAATGTAAAAAATAGGAGAGTTTCTAAATACCTGAGTTGTATATTATTGGTGTGCATGTGGTGTTTTCTTGTTGGGAGTGTGTAGAGAAAGGAGAAATAAATAATTCTATACAACAATCTGGCTCTGCTGAGCATAGATTTCACACTGAGGGAAGGCTAAGAATAGCAACAACTAGTCTAGGAAGCTTCCACAGTCCCAAGCAGTTCTTTCCCACAGCGAACCACTTTTGTTTGCAACTTTCCCACAAAGACCCCCACTTTGACTGCTACACTGCACATCTTGCTCAGAAGTGTAGTCACTTTATTATCCCATTATCCTTTTTCACGTATTTGACCTGCCTGTCAAAACTGCTGTGGGAATGAGAAATACTTTGTGCACATTCAGCCTCTCATCACACCTCTCACGGGTGCGGGGCCTCCTTCTGAGTGAAGTCATGGCTGATATGCTCAGTCCTGGAAATAATAGACAATTGCCTACCCTCATTCGTGAACTTCTGCTATTGCACAAAGCAAACCAAAGAAACAATGTAATCTCTTCTTTTAAAATTTAATCTTTCACAGCCTGCCATCTAAGGCAGTTCCTCTGTGAATCTGCTGACACTTTGTATTCTACTTTGGAAATTTCCACTCTATTTCAAATATCCACTCTACTCAAAATTTTATATAAAGTTATCCCCTCCATTCACTATCAGTATGAAACTTCTTCTTCCTTCCTTTCTTTCCTAAAGCATTCTAAGTCACTTCAGGAACCAGCTCCCTTAAGACAAAACCACTAAATCTTGCTGCTTACAGAGCAGCCCCAAATCTTACCAGAGCGCTTGTCAAAGGGTGAGAAATACTTTCCGTGTAAGCTCCTGCAAGGTTCACAGGCTGACTAGATTGTGCTTTCTAGCTAATAGGAAAGAAAAGAAAACTGCAGAAGCCCCTGGAGAACCTTCTGGCAGAAAGTAGATAACACAAAATAAAATCACTGCTTTATTTTATTAAGGACCTTTGTGAAGGTTCATTTGAAACAATTTAGTCTGTCTAACATAATTAAGTCACTAAGCAGCATCAGATAGTAGCCAGTTACAGCCTTGGATTAATAATGTCTAATTCACTTATAATTACTCTAATACATGTCTAGGAAGCATACCCAGAATTTTATAAAATGCAATATGGTAAGTAAGGACAGTTGAATGATGAATCATAAAATAGATTAAATTGTAGTCATTTGAGCTGCTCTTTGCAATGTATGTGTGTCAACTGGCCACCCGAGATTTTGTTTGTTTGTTTTTGGTGTTTTGATAAATAAGTTCAATAAAGCTATCTAGATAGGAAATCTGGAGCTGGAGTATGAGAATTCTTTCTGGGCCTTCACCAGAAATGAGTTTTTTGAGACAGAAACACTAAGGAATGTTAAAGGCGGGTCACTATGGAAGCAATATTGTGTCCAGCAAGATCCACTCTGGTAAACTCCCAACCCATTATCTCTTAATAATTGATATTCCTCAGCTGGGTTGAAGTGAGTTTAATCAATTGATGTAGGAGAGAAAAGAGGATAAGGGTTAGATAGAAGATTTTTGCTGTAGAACAGATCTAAAATTGATTAGGGTTTGAAATGGGTTTGTTGAAGGGATTAAGAAACATTATGGATAAATAAATGGCATAAACTCCATTGTAGCCCCATTTCTATAGTTGCACTTGAAATTTGAAGATTTTTGTTGCTCTAGAGTTTGAGAAGGAAAGCCTTGCTTGAGCAGAGCTTTTCTGATGGAAGAGAAGGCAAATCAGGTATTACAATATTTAACTGACTAGACACAGGGTTAAATCTCAAGGTAATTCTAGCATCTGAAAAACTGTTATCTCTACATTTCAGAAGGTAGAACAACTTCTGGGTTGCTGAATTCTTACTGATATACTCAGCAAGACTGATGTTGTTAATAAATTCCATCTGCTTATCTAGAATCTGAATTATAGTTATTGCTTTAAAATTGTTTATATTATTTGAAACAAATTGTTACAAGCATAGCATAGATGTTACTTATTTTTTAGATTACATAGATTTCAATTTGTTTGATTTATATACATGTATATGTATGAAACACTGTAGATTATTTTCTTGTGATTAACAGAAATTTGGAATATTCCACTATTTCTGGTTATATGACAACTAGAAAGATTGAAAGACTTCTGGAAAGAACTAACCCTGGGATCTTAGATGTATTTGGATCAAATTAACAAATGGAGATTAACTCTTTAAAAAAGTTCCATGATTATTCAAGTCACAAATTTCATTTTTTCATTTGACAAATATTAGTGAACTGACTATATGCCAGGTACTGATTTGGTGTCTGGGATGTGGCAGTGAAAGAACAGAAGTCTGTGCCCTTGTTTGGACTGAAACAGAATAGACACACCTTGCCAAAATAGTGTCATAATTAATGGAGCAGACAATGCAAAACCAAAAATGTCAATAGGAATAGTGGAACTGAAATTTACATTGAGACTTCATGAACTTTGGAAAGCATTTGGATATATGATTTACATTTGCAAGGTTTATCCAGTGTTTGTTGAAGGATCTGTTTATAAGACTCTATGGGAGAAATAAGCTTAGTACACTGACAGGGAAATCTTGTTTCCCTTAAGAAAAAAATATATATGTATGTGTACATATATAGATATGTATTTTATAAACACTATAAATTTCATTTCCCTTTCTGCATTGGCTGCTGAGAATATCAGTAATAAATTTGAGGCTAACATCTAGCAATGGAAAATGAATGTGTTTCTGTTATCATCTTTCTTTGTTCTTAGAATCTATTTTTAGAAAGACACAGGATTTTAAACAAACATAGAAAATGACAGTGACAATCATGGTTCCGTTTGTAAATCCAGTTGAAGCTTTTTAAAGCACTGCAATATATCAGTTCTTTCAATAGATAATAGGACCTGAGCCTACCACTGCAGAACAGTTTCCTCAGAGCTTAAAAAACAAATAACTCTACTTTATTAAGATCAGACTCCAGGTCCCAGAAGAATATTTTTCCTATCATATTCCTATCACGATATATATTCCTATTCCTACATAATATATAATCCTATCTCTCTCTCTCTCTCTCTATATATATATATATATATGTAGATATATATATACATATATATATATAATAAGAAATATATTTCCTAAACTGAATAAAATCAGTTTAAAGTACAATCTGTCAGTGCAGACAGATGACAATGGCAAAGCTATTAGAGGGGTGGAAGATGACACTATTGAAGGATGTGTTGAGGGATAGTGAATTGAAGCAAATGGAAACACTGGGAAATAGAAGCAGAAAATCAGCCAGTTATCATGCCAAAGATCCCCAGACTCTGCAGATATCAATTTGTGCCACAAACCAAGACACTTTATATAGTATGGAAAGAAATAATCCTGGTTATAGATATATTTGTTTGAAGGGTAATAGAGATTGACAATATAAAGAGGTAATATGATTGCTTTGAGATTAGATGTCATTTGCTCATCCAACAAACAGCATCAAGTAGCTCTGACTAGCAGTAGCATTTTATTTGGTATCAAAAAATAATGGTGGAATTTTAAAATGTTTTTAGTTTGTTTTACATACTTAAAAGTTGCAATGGTAGGAAATAGAGTTAAAAAATCCCTTAGAATTTTGTAATCTACTCCAAAGTCAACATGAACAGAAAGAACTAAATAGAAATTTCTGTATTTTACATATTTGTTACTCATTGTGTTTCAGTTAAAGCAAGGAAATACTTTCTTACACGATTTGATCTAGCTTTTTTTTAAATAATTTTAAAGAAGAATTCAGTGGTCACTGTGGTTATCACTGGCTATACCACCGGTGGGCTGAAACTACTTCCTCAGGTTTAGTATGTGGAAATCTGTTCAATCAGTGATTGTTCAGTTAATATTTTTCTAAGGTAGAAGCTGACAGATGCAGAAACTGGTGGCTGAGGTAGTCGGTGTATTGCCACCTCTCTCTTTTGCTGAACTGAGGTGAAAAGTAGAGGCCAAAAGAGGTATTTTACATCCTCTGTCAATTTACCAACATTTTACAAGCAGCCACTTGGCCTGCTTCAAGCTATGTTTACTGCCTGCTAACATAAGATTAAAATGAGTGTAATTTCCAGCTTTTGTGAAGAGTATCAGATGATTGAGTAATCAGATGTTCACCTGCATTGCTTATTGCCATGAAACATGGATTAAATGTGTAGTAAAAGTATCTATCAGTTTATCTGTACAAGGAGCTAGATATATTCATTTGCTTTCTTTGACCTAGCTTAGTTGTTTCATTGGAAGAGAAGGGAAAAGAGAAATGATGCCCTAATTATTTATATGTTTACAAGTCTGCCCCTCCCCTTAGGCTACTGTTAAGTTGTCACACTTCATACAGTCTGTGCCACAGCAATTAAATATATCATTAAAAAGGCATTAATGATAGATCCAGTAAATTTCTCCTATCCAATCTCCACAATGATAGCAATCCAAGTTAGTGTTGATCTCTGAGTGATACTGTTGAAACCAAAGCCCAGCAAAGAGACAATTAGAGTGCTGCTCATATTCCCTGCATCTTGAGGTCAATTTGAAGAGCCAGGTGCTGAATGGTACCTTCTAACTTAAGTGGATGAGCGAAGAGCATCTCATTTGTATTCAATAAGTGAATTGTTCAATAAATGTGACAATTGGGTGTGTCACATTTATACTCAGTCTTTAGATACTAGATTGAACAATTTCTATAACACTGGCTCTTTTGAAAGAGTTCTCAAAGGCTTCTGTTTCTTGGCTTCTGGTTTCAATTTAAAACAAAAGTGAAAAGGTACTCCCTGAGCAAATGGATTACCCTATTGCCTTTGAAGCATTTGATCATTTACTTAATGAAATCATATATACATTTATTAAATGCCTACTGTGTGTTTTCAAGTTACTGTGGCCTCTGGTTTAGAGAAGAGGAAGAATTCTTGTTCTTAAGGGTGTGCTTTTTTTTCATTTAGAGGAGAAAGTAAAAATTGAGATGAAAACATAAATACTAACAAAAAACTTTAAATGATGAGGGTCAAATGATTTGTTCTCACAAGAAATTAGGTTTGTGTATATACGAAAGAATTATTTCCAGCTAATATGATTAAGCAATTTACATATGATTGGGATTTAAGTTAAAAAAATTCAAGGTGGTAATTTTTATAGTTTTAAAGTAGAGGGAATATAAGTTTTATTTACTGGAGTAGTGGAATAAGAAGCAGTAAAGAACGTTGGAAGCATATGGTAGAGGTTACTAGAATTTTAACTTTCAGGTAATTAATTTTATTATACTAATCACACAAAGCAACATTGCAAAAAATAATGTAGGATTTAAAAAGAAAAGCAAAAGAAAAAATAACTTGGCCTAGCCTCCCTTCTCAAGCAAATGATCCATTTTCATTTTTCTATGTTCTTATTGAAGATTTTTGAACAGTGAAATGACATGATGAAAAGTGTGTTGTAGGCCTTTTAGGAAGATTAATCTATCAATAGTAAGCAAGATGGAGAGTGAAGAGAAGTGCCTGAAACCTAGAGACCAATTATAATTCTATTGAAGTAATCCAGGTGAGAAGTGATAAGGGCCTGAACAGAAATGAAAAGAAATGGGAAGTTGTAAGAGGTATTGAAATGGAAAAATCACTGATTGGATATGGGACATTAGAAAAAGGCAATCTTAGGGAGACGACTGGAGCCTGAGTTAACAGCAGTAGTTCCAGAGATGGAAAGCAGAAGTAGAATGATTACAGTAGGTATCATGAAAAATGATTTATGAAACATATTGTATTTGAAAAAATATGGTCACACAGAAATGATGCTGATATATTTAAAGATGGACAAATGGAATATATATGCATATTTCTAATCTTGAGGTGTTTTTCATTTTCCAATCCTTCTTAATTATGTAAAAGGGACAGTTGAAGTGAAATCAGCATCACGGTGATGTGAATCAATGTTTGTTTTTTTTTTTAAATCTAGCTTTTGATTTACAACTAATCAGACAACTATAACCAAAAAAAAAAAAAAAGTACCTCTGCAAAGTGTACCAGGCACCTGAGAGATTCATTCATCTATGCACCCAAAAGTTGGGTTGATTGGATCACGGAGGAGGTGGCGGAGCAAGGAGAGTTGCAGAGTGACCAGCAGTGGCCAGGGGCAGTGATGGAAAAGTTGGTTGCTAGTCCAGCAGTTGCTGGCGCCCTTTTGCTGGTAGAGAAGGGTGGAGGATGAAGGCAATGAATGGGGTCCCGCTAAGCCACGTGTGTGCAGCAGGAGGGAGTAGGTGCTCCCTGAGGTGAGACTGTAGTGTCTAAGGGGAAGGAGAGGAAAGGGAAATAGGCAGACAGAGAGGAAAGAAGCAAAATATCTCCTGTTGTCTGCCTCGGGAGGCAAGAGGACTGGCTTCTGGGACCCCCAGCTTGAGGATTTCCCTACCTCGTTGTGGGCACACCCGAAGCCCCAGTGTTAAGTACACACCTCACCCTGCTCTGCCATCTTTTTCTTTTTTTAAATGCATAACTCCCAACATTACCAGAAATCAGCTCCAATAAGAAAAACTAAAATCTTGTTCTCTATCTAGAAAGCAAAAGATAGACTCCGCGCTGTGGAAGGCAAAGGGGTCTCACCCCAGAGCCTGTCTGCGGGCTGCTTCTGCCAAACCTCATCAATCAGTGGCCTGGTACAGGGCAGTCAGGGTTGTTGCTGAAGAACCCCGGGAAGAGGAGTGAGGACAGAAACAGGAGCTGCAGGAGAGGAACCGCGGCCGGAGGAGACGGGCTCTGGGGACATCTGTCTGTCTGTCCTCCGGTACTCGCAGGATGTGGAGTTTTTCAGTGATCCCGTCTCAAGTATTAGCTGTCATTCTCCACTAAATGCCATCTACTGGGGATGGTTGCAGTTCTTCCTAAGAAGGATGGCTGCTCTTTTCCTAAAGAAATTCACATTACAGCCATAAAGACTGAGAATAACTGCATTAGAAGATGTTTGGGTAAGTACATCCTACAGAGGCCGGTGCCCGTACAACAGTCCCCAGTACCAGCCTGCCTCATTCACTCAAAAGCTCTTAGCACTGAAGACACCAGGATGAGGGAAGGGGGAAAAAAAAACAACAACAACCGATGAGATGGCTTTCAGTAACGTTGGGAGAAAAATCAACAAGCGTTATCATTCACGTGCTGGACGAGCAGGGCAACGACCACATGCTCAGAGCGAACGTGATCAGGCTCAGGCTGCCGAGCGGGACCTGCGGCTGGTGAAGAGGGACCCCGGCGTGGAACGCGCCCAGTATCAGCTCCTGACCGGCTCACAGATCACCAGGTGCGGCTGTGGCTCAGAAAGATGGAGAGGGCCCAGCTCAAGCTGGGACCCACCCTGACGAAGGAGCTGACTTTTTCTGCAAACGTTGGACAACGTGATTTGGATACAAAGAGTAAACAGATTCAAAAAAAAAGTACAAAGTTCAGATTACAATAAGGAAAGGGAAGAATGCAGGTGAGCCCGGAAAAAAAAAAAAAAAAATGCAGGAAACAATAGAATCCTCCAGACCATGTCTGAAACAGTGACCTTCTCATCCAGGCCTCAGCCCATCAGAGGTGACAAGGGTGTGATGTGTGTTCTTGGTCTCTTGAGCGAAAAGGAGGAGAATGCATGGAGAGCAGCTCAGGGTTCCCAGAGAAGAGACACTGTGAGCAGGGAAAATGGGAAGGATGGAGCATCCGATGTCCTGCACCAGTGATTTTTAATAAAAAACATGCTTTTGAGAGACGAAAAAAAGAAAAGAAAAGAAAAAGGCTCCTAACTATCAATCTGTTGAGCTATTATAAATGAAGTGACCCAAGCCTTGCCTAAGTAAGAAAGGTGTTCGCTATGTCAAATGCCATGGCAGAGACACTTCTCATCAAACACTATGAAAAATCACAGTATTACGGTCTCACAAAAAGAAAATGGCAGTTTTCCAGCAACCAAACCCAAAGACATGGACTATTATGATCTATATAAGGAATCTGAAAGAGCTGTTATGAAGAAATCCAAAAAACTAAAGAAAATTCAGAAAGGCAGTTCCATGACCTCAGAAATAAAAACTAACAGACAGAGGAATACTTTACTCTTTACTAAAGAGACTGAAATTCTAAAAAAGAAACAAGTAGAAATTCTGGAGCTGAAGTACTCAATAAATAAGGTGAAGAATGCCTTAGAAACTTTGGAAATAGGACAGATCATAAGGAAGAGAGAATTATCAAGCTCAAGGGAAAAAACATAGAAATAATTTCCATCCAAGAGGAAAGAAAAGTAAGATTTTTAACAAGTCAAAAAACTATGTGAGAACTGATTCCATTAGAAAAGTCAACACAAGAACAATGTGTTTCTTAGAAGCAGAAGAGAGGGAGAAGGGAGCAGAGGGTATATTTAAAAAATGATAGTTGAGAACTTCCCAAACCTGGAAAGAGCTTGGTATACAAGTCTATGGAATTATACAACACTTTATTATCTCAATGCAAAAAGATCTTCTTCAAGATACATTATATTGAAATTACCAAAAGTTAACAATACAGGAAAAATATTAAAATCAGCAAGGGAAAAAAAGATTGCCACCTATAAAGGTATCCCCACCTTAGGCTATCAAGAGATTTCTTAGCAGAAACTCTACAGGCCAGGAGATAGTAGAATGGCATTTTCAAAATATTGAACCGTAAAAATTGCCAGCCAAGAACATTCTATTCAGCAAAGTTATCATTCAAATATGAAGGATAAATTGAGGCTTTCCCAGATAAACAAAAGTGAGAGAGTTCACTACCACTAGACCTACCTTACAAAAAATATTGAAAATAACTTTTTAAGCTGAAACAAAAAGACTAAAGTACTCAATACTCTAATCTATAGGGACAGGTAGGATGAAAAACTGAAATTAAGCCAACTAGGGAACTGTTTCAGTAGTCCAGGCAAGGGATATTGCAAGATAACTTGAATTAGAACTATAGTTGTGGAAATGGTGAGCATTGTTTGGATCTGGCCAAGATTTAGAAGCTACAGCTGATCTGATTTGATAATGAATAAGGTATGAGGTGTGAGAACAAGAAAAATAGAAAAAAAAAAGATGTTGTTTTATAGGCTTAAATAACTAAGAATGTTGGTACCATTTACTAAGGAGAGTAAGACAGAGGAAAATGCAGGAAATGCTTTTTTTGGTTTGTTTGTTTTAATGTGTTAATCCTGGTTTTAATCTGGGACATCCACGTGGTGATGTTGTCTAGACAGTTGGACCCAAGAGGCTTAACTAAGAGTGAAGTTTTGGACATATAAGTTTGCTCTTCATCCATAATAGGGAAATAAGGAGAAATCTGCAATGAACATTAAGAATAATCACTGAGATATGAAGGTGTGGAGAAGGTGAGGAATGAAAGAATGTTTTAAGAACAGCTTCTTCAGCTCTGTCTAATTCTGGTGAGAAGTAGAGTAAGATGTGTTCACAGAATTAGATAGGGGAGATTTGCACTGGTTGTATTGAAAGTAAACAGGATCATTGTTTAGTTGGTTAATCAAATCTAAGTATCTTTTTTTTTTAATCGATTTTTTAGGCGAGGCTCAAGGTGTTTTCATGTGGAGGATGGTACTCTTATGCGAAGTAGAGTCACAGATAATGGAGGGCGGCATTAGAACAGGCAGCTCTGGAGAGGGTATTTGTAAATATAGGCCTTTATAAGGAGGTTTTTGATTATTACTTCAATTTTGTTAGTCATTGTTAGTTTCTTTAGATTTTCTAATTCTTCATGATTCAGTCCTGGTAGGTTGTGTGTTTCTAAGAATTTATCCATTTTTTTCTAAGTACTACAGTTTATTGGCTTGTTCACAGTAGCGTCTTATATCTTTCGTATTTCTGCGGTGATAATGACAATGTTTCCTCTCTCATTTTTAATTTTACTTGAGTCTTCTCTCTTTTCTCTTGGCTAATCTAGTCAAAGATTGGTCAATTTTGTTTACCTTTTCTAAAAATAAACTCAGTGCTATTAATTTTTTTCTATTATGTTTCTAGTCTCTATCATAATCTGTTTCTGATCTAATCTTTATTTTTCCTTTCTCTCATCTAACAGGCATAGTTTGTTCTTCTTTTTCTAATGACTTGAGGTTGTAAAGGCAGTTTGTTTATTTTAGCTCTCTCTTTTTTAATGTAGTATTTATTGCTATAAACTTCCCGCTTAGAACGGCTTTTGCTGCATCCCATCTGTTTTAGTGTGTTTTCCTTTATATTTGTCTAAAGATACTTTGTAATTTCACTTTTGATATCTTCTTTGACTCAGTTGTTCAGTAGCATTCTGTTTAATTTCTGCTTATTTGTAAATTTTCCAGTTTTCTTCCTGTTGGTGGTGATCAGTGGTTTAGTTCCTAAGTCATGTCCGACTCTTGCAACCCCATGAACTGTAGTCTGCCAAGATCCTCTGTCCATGAGATTGTCCAGGCGAGAATACTGGAGTGGGTTGTCATTTTGATTTCTAATTTCATACCATTGTGGTTAGAGAAAAACTTGACATGATTTCAATAATTACTTAAAATTTTTTTTCATAATTGTTCTAAGTACTGGGGTTATGATGGCAAGCAAGAGTGAGAAGGTGCTTGACCTAAATGAAGAAAAATAACAACAAAAAATTTTAAGTTGTGATTTTTTCAGAGAATTATGAAGTAGGTAGGAAATAATAGAAGATGGAAGATGGGTTAATTAGGAAATTTTCTGAGAATTTAACATTAAAAATGAAGGATGAGCAGTTTGTTTTATAGAGGTCAGAAGGAGGAAGAAGAAATGAGAAAAAAACATCCTTAGGGACAGAAAGTTCCAGGTGCAAGGGCCTCGGGTGAGAAAAGGAATATTTCCTTTCATTATTATTATTATTAGCACGTTCTTTATAATTTAGCCATAGTGCCTTTTGTGGTTAAACAGTAAAATTAGGGCTATTAATACCTCATTAATATGTAATAAGTAGTATATATTTATAATATTTTTAAAACAAAAATACTTGCAATATTCTGTTTCTTAATGTAAATTATACCTGAGAATTGATATCTTCAGTTCCATTTCTTTGTTTTTAACTTGCTGGTTTTGCAAAAAGGTGAGAAAGTTCATTTAATAGGCATATTTTTTTACTTTATGCAAAGAATTTTATTTTAGCTAAAGGATGTGCATTTAAAATTTTTCATTATTAGTTTCAGCATGAAAATGTCTAAAAAGATAGGAGCTGTACAATGTTTAGTGTTTTTTCTTCCCTATAACTTCGGGGTTTATATAGAGATAGCACCATATAACCTAAAAAAAGATGAATACAATTTTTTTAATGTTTTATGCTTTTTATACAAAGCAAGGTGAAATTATATTAAGCCATTGACTTCTTGATCTTGACCTTGCATTGACTATTTAAAGGGAATAAAAATAGAGACATTCATTGCTAAGAATAAATTTCTTACCTTAAATTGAGAGAAAATAAAAGCCCTGACAACCTTGACAGAGAGTCAGAGGTTTTCATCTTTGGCGTAAACAGGTGTCCACACATTCAAGGGCAAAAAAATGCTAAAATCTTAAGGGACAGAGAGGATGTTACAGAGAGCCTTGCTGGACCTACTGAGGTTAAATCATTTATTACTTCATGCATTTTCAATCTATCTCCTTGATGTAGTAGTTTCAACCTATCTCCATGATCTAGTATGTTAGGGCTGTTAATGCTTTTATTAACTTTAAGCTGTTAAATTATTACCTTTACATTTGGATATATATGAAATTGTTTCTTGTGGGAAAGCATCTTATTGAGCAGTGTTTGAACATTCAACCTTGAAAGGGAAGTTATATGAACTTCTTGCTAAACTATTTATTTTTCTCAGTGAGTTATCACATAATTTGCCTGGCAGTAAGCTAATTGAAAGTAGATTGGTGGGTTGGGAAATATCACAGATGCCTCACTTTCCTTAACCTCTCATATGCCACTCCAACCTCCCATCATCTTTAAAATTTAGTTTATTGTTGCAAGAACACTTAATGTGAGATCTACCCTCTTTGTAAATATTTGTTTGCAATAATTTATTGTTGGCCATACCTATAATATTGTACAGTAGATCTCTAGAGTTTATTCATCTTGCTCGACTGTAACTTTATGCCTATTTCCATCATCATCTTTTGATGGGCTTTTAAAAATAGCTCCCTGTTTCCCAGCCTACAGGTTCATTTTCTAACAGTCACCATCTCAGAAACTCTTGAATACTTGAAAGAGATTTCCAAAACATATCTATGACCGACCACTTCACTTTTCAATTAAAAATTCTTCAGTTGTTTCCTTTCACCTTTTGGATTCATGATAAGCAAAGATTCCTGTCTGCTTTTTCCAACTTATTGTCAGACTCTGTCAGGCGGTAGAATACAGTGTCTCGGCATTTCGCCATCCATATATTCAATAAAGCAAGAATTAGCTGAAAATTTCTCCATCAGTGACTTTAATCAAACTAAAATACCAGCCAAAAGAGAGTAGACCTTGTCAATGGACTATCTCATGCCTACATCAACATGTTCTCAGCTAGAGGCAGGAAAATGCATTGGCGTCCTAGATAATACAGCCCTACAGACCAAAAGTGGGCAGGGTGCCATGGTTATCGGTTATTGCTTGGGAATCTACAGAGTTTGTAGAGGTCAGTTGGAAGGCTACCTATTGTACTACCAAGGAAAGAATATGTTCCTTAATATAAGCATTAGGTATCATTTTTAAATGATTGTTCAGTTTCTTTCCTTTCAAACTTAAGTCTTCACATTATGTATTAAATTCAGCTTAGTTCAACAAATGATTATTGATTACCTACTATATTTCAGGCTATTTGAGAATCCAACATTGAATAAAGCATCCAGCACTTTTTTTCAGCAGAGTTCATAGTCAAGTTGGGGAGACCTAAAGGATAATTTTGAAGTGATGTGGTAAGTTCAAGTAATGCAGGCAAGTATATGGTGCTATGGGCATATAATTAATAAGACAAACATAGATAATGAAGACTTTTCTCTAAATCCTTTGGAGTTGTAAAATGAAAAAAAAAAAGATAATTCAGGAAAGAAGATGAACAAATATTCAAATTTTGGGTGTAGAAAGGACCTATTAACTGTCAAAGATGATTGTAAAACCACTTTGCATCTAGACACATCTGATCAGAACTCGAGGTCTAAAAGTAAATGATTTTAGCACATATAAGAAAAAAAATACAACCAAATGAATGCAAATGAGAATGACTTCAAATAACATCAATAACAAAAAACTGGAAAGTGTGAAGTTCTAACGGAAATTTAGTTTGGATCTGTAATTCTGTTTACAGCAAAAAAAAGAAAATACAGAACATGATATACAATAATGAAGAGCAGCTAAGTATAATCTGAAATGAGTAGAGAGAGTCAACAATAAATCAAAGTGGATCCACTGAACTTTTGACGCTTAGAGCACTTGTCTTTGAGCAGGAAGAGTTTAGGATTAAGTGCAATACAATTAAATTTGCTTCTAAGATGCACAATAATCTCAGAATTATAATGACTATATTTTTTGTATACCAATGCTTATAACAGAACTGTCAAAGCAAATGCTTATGAAACCCCAAGTGTCCTTCAATAAGTGACTAGTTTAACAAACTATAATGTTACTCAGTAGTAAAAAGGAGCACACAATTGACACACATAATAATTTGGGTGGGTTTGCAAGAGAATTATTCTGAGTGAAAAGAGTCAGTATAGAAAGATTATATAACATAATTCTATTTATACGGCAATCTTTTTTTTAAATTGAGATATAATTGATATATAACATATAACATTATATTAATTTCCTATATGGGTTCCCAGGTGGCTCAATGGTAAAGAATCCACTTGCTGATGCAGGGACATTAGTTCTATCCCTGGGTAAGGAAGATCCCCTGGAGGAGGAAACAGCAACCCCCTCCTATAGTCTTGCCAGGAAAATCTCATGGACTGAGGAGCCTGGCAGCTGCAGTCCATGGGGTCGCAAAGAATCAGACACAATGATATATTATGCAATGATATAATATTTTTATATATTGTAAAATGATCATCACAATAAATTAAGTCTAGTTAACATCCATCCACATATATATAATTAAAACAATTTTTTCCTTGTGATAAGGGCTTTTAAGATCTACTCTTTTAGCTATTTTCAAATATGCAATACAGTGTTGTTAACTATAGTCACCATACTATGCATTACATCCCCATTAAATTTCTTTATAGCTGGAAGTTTATACCTTTTGACTCCTTTTACCCATTTCACCCAAGCCCCAATCCCTACCTCTGCCAATCTGTCTTCTGTATCTATGAACTCAATTTTTCTTTGTTTGCTTGCTTGTTTTGTTTTTAGATTCCACATATTTAAGTGAGGTCATATGGTTTTTCTCTCTCTGACTTGTTTCACTTACTATAATGCCGTCAAGTTCCACTAATGTCGTTGCAAATTGCAAGATCTCATTCTTTTTTACAGCTTCTTTAAACACAGACATATATATGTCTCTGTGTGTGTGTGTCTGTGTGTGTGTGTGCCTGTGTATGTCATTTCAGTCATGTTCGACTCTTTGCAACTCTTGCTACTCTTTGCAACATCATCTTTATCCATTCATTTTTCCATAGACACGAGTTGTTTTCATATCTTGGCTGTTGTAAATGTTGCAATGTACATGGAGGTGCATATAGCTTTTTGAATCAGGGCTTTCATTTTCTTTGGAATTGCTGGATCATATGTTAGTTCTATTTTTTATTTTCTTTTGAGGAATCATCATATTATTTTCCACAGTGACTGCACCAATTTACAATCCACCAACAGTGTACCATATAATGGCTGTTTTGTCATCTTTAAAATTATGGAGCTTTTCTATTGCCAACACACAGAAATTTTATAGTTTGGGAACCAAAATTAATCATATAACTGACAGAAATCTGAAAGATGAGAAATTAAAAGTATGTTCTTGGCTCAGATGTTAAAGAATCTGCCTGCAATGCAGGAGATCTGGGTTCAGTCCAGAGGTCCAGAAGATCCCCTGGAAAAGGGAATGGCAACCCACTCCAATAGTCTTGCCTGGAGAATTCCATGGACAGAGGAGCCTGGCGGGCTACAGTCCATGGGGTTACAAAGAGTTGGACACAACTGGGCAACTAGCACTTTCACTTTCACTTGGTTTTCTAATCAGCCAGTAGATCACCTTGCAGGTGATAGAGCAAGAGACAGAGGTTTAAATGGGTTGTTTTATATTGTAAACACAAGCACAAGCTGCAAATTATAACTAGTATATATCATGAGCCAGGTGGTAAAAAGAAAAATTATGAGGAAAATTATATTTTTAAGAAGAGGTGTGATAGCAGATAATAAAGAAGAGAAACTGAAAAGTGGTTATTTTTATTTACTTTAAACTTTTCCATATGGCTTGACTTTATTTCTCTAAGTAAAAATATTGCTTTAGAAAGAAAGATACTTAATGCATAGAATGAAAGGGGAAATAACAAAATACTACTGGGTGAGCATTTTAGGAATGACTTCCCTTCCCCTTTAGGTTTTATATTTTTCCCCCAATTTTCTATAAACATTACTTTTGCAATCTAAACTTCTATAAAATAAATGTCATGTTTAAAGAAGTGATAACATTTGATGTAACACAATGTATTTTAAATATATATGCACGTTATTTTGAAAAATCAGATATACTATTTACAAGACAAGTTGTTCATGTATGTTGAGTTGCCATGATATAGTTTCAGTGTAACTGTGAATGGTTTATTTAATCTTGTAAGTACTGACTTAAGTCCTGTGCCTCACAGATAATATGACAATTCCAAAAATTAAGCTGTAGAGAAAAATGCCTTGTTACTACATAGAAAATCACTTGATAGAATTAAATGAGTCACTCAACCATGCTGCACAAATTTATAGCCATTATCTGTGGAGAAATAGAGTTAGCACTGACATTAAATGTACCATTAACCACTACCATATGGTTTTCATTATGTTTGTTGCCATTTGTTATGCCCAATAAGTTGAAAACTTTATTATATATTGATTTACTGCTGTGAATGCCTGAAAACCCTTGTGCTCTCAACACTATCATTGATCAGATATCAATTGTTTTTTACTCTCAGACCTCAGAAAATATTAAACTGATTCTGGATATATCTGATACATGCTAAAGGGCCTGACCCCAATTTTTCTGTTAAAGGCCTTTTAGCTTCAGTTTTAAGAACGATTTTGTTTCTTACAATATTGTACTCTTCCTGACTAGGATTCCCACTTTTTCATTTATTTGGCTGGAAAACAGGACTAGACCAGTATTTGAGATAATTTGTAATTTGTAGAGATGTGGCAGCTATTCTTGATGTAAATAAGATCCATAAGAATGATTTAGGAATGTATTATTTAGAAAATGAGTTGTACAGGTGGGTCATAAATTAAAGTGATTTTTAAAAATATAACATTTAAAAGGAATGAATGCTTTGTCCCACCCTGGACTCTTTACATATCACTTACATATCACATATACATGCCTCTATATTGTGGGATATAGAATGTCCAAAGAATTACATATTGCAGATGAATTTGAAAGATAATTTTCTGATTATTTTCTTTTATTTCCATCTGTTTTGAGATACCTATTTAATTATCTAATACATAATTGAAAATAAAATGCTGTATCCCAGATGCAGAAGTCTAAAATAACATATAAATATTAAACATTTTAACCATTTTGACTTATTTTTGTGTCTACTCATTAAGCTGTGTCTGACTTTTTTGCAACCCCATGAACTGTAGCCCACCAGGCTCTTCTGTCTATGGAGTTTCTCAGGCAAGAATAGTGAGGTAGGCTGCCATTCTTTTCTTTTTTTTTTTTTTTTATTTTATTTTTTTTTTTTTTTTATTTTTTTTTTTTTTATTTTTTTTTTAATTTTATTTTATTAGTTGGAGGCCAATTACTTCACAACATTTCAGTGGGTTTTGTCATACATTGACATGAATCAGCCATTGAGTTACACGTATTCCCCATCCCGATCCCCCCTCCCACCTCCCTCTCCACCGGACTCCTCTGGGTCCTCCCAGTGCACCAGGCCCGAGCACTCGTCTCATGCATCCCACCTGGGCTAGTGATCTGATTCACCATAGATAATATACATGCTGTTCTTTTGAAACATCCCACCCTCACCTTCTCCCACAGAGTTCAAAAGTCTGTTCTGTACTTCTGTGTTTCTTTTTCTGTTTTGCATATAGGGTCATCGTTACCATCTTTCTAAATTCCGTATATATGTGTTAGTATGCTGTAATGTTCTTTATCTTTCTGGCTTACTTCACTCTGTATAATGGGCTCCAGTCTCGTCCATCTCATTAGAACTGATTCAAATGAATTCTTTTTAACGGCTGAGTAATATTCCATGGTGTATATGTACCACAGCTTCCTTATCCATTCATCTGCTGATGGGCATCTAGGTTGCTTCCATGTCCTGGCTATTATAAACAGTGCTGCGATGAACATTGGGGTGCACGTGTCTCTTTCAGATCTGGTTTCCTTGGTGTGTATGCCCAGAAGTGGTATTGCTGGGTCATATGGTAGTTCTATTTCCAGTTTTTTAAGAAATCTCCACACTGTTTTCCATAGTGGCTGTACTAGTTTGCATTCCCACCAACAGTGTAAGAGGGTTCCCTTTTCTCCACACCCTCTCCAGCATTTATTGCTTGTAGACTTTTGGATAGCAGCCATCCTGACTGGTGTGTAATGGTATCTCATTGTGGTTTTGATTTGCATTTCTCTAATAATGAGTGATGTTGAGCATCTTTTCGTGTGTTTGTTAGCCATCTGTATGTCTTCTTTGGAGAAATGTCTGTTTAGTTCTTTGGCCCATTTTTTGATTGGGTCATTTATTTTTCTGGAATTGAGCTTCAGGAGTTGCTTGTATATTTTTGAGATTAATCCTTTGTCTGTTTCTTCATTTGCTATTATTTTCTCCCAATCTGAGGGCTGTCTTTTCACCTTACTTATAGTTTCCTTTGTAGTGCAAAAGCTTTTAAGTTTCATTAGGTCCCATTTGTTTAGTTTTGCTTTTATTTCCAATATTCTGGGAGGTGGGTCATAGAGGATCCTGCTGAGATTTATGTCAGAGAGTGTTTTGCCTATGTTCTCCTCTAGGAGTTTTATAGTTTCTGGTCTTACATTTAGATCTTTAATCCATTTTGAGTTTATTTTTGTGTATGGTGTTAGAAAGTGTTCTAGTTTCATTCTTTTACAAGTGGTTGACCAGTTTTCCCAGCACCACTTGTTAAAGAGGTTGTCTTTTTTCCATTGTATATCCTTGCCTCCTTTGTCAAAGATAAGGTATCCTTTATTATCAGTGCTGTATAGTTGGAGAAGTCCTGAGACTACAGGAAGAATAAAACTGAAATCCAGAGGCAGGAGATTTAAGCCCAAAACCTGAGAACACCAGAAAACTCCCGACTACATGGAACTTTAAGTAATAAGAGACCGTCCAAAAGACTTCATACCTACACTGAAACCAACCACCACCCAGGAGCCAACAAGTTTTAGAGCAAGACATATCACACAAATTCCCCAGCAACACAGGAACATAGCCCTGAAAGTCAACATACAGACTGCCCAAAGTCACACCTAACACATAGACCCGTCTCAAAACTCATTACTGGGCACACCATTGCTCTTCAAAGAGAAGAAATCAAGTTCCACGCTCCAGAACACTGAAACAAGCTTACCTAATCAGGAAACCTTGACAAGTCAACCGTCCAACCCCACCCACTGGGTAAAAACTCCACAATAAAAAGAAATCACAGACCTCCAGAATATAGAAAACCCACTCCAGACACAGCAATCTAAACAAGATGAAAAGGCAGAGAAATACCCAACAGGTAAAGGAACATGACAAGTGCCCACCAAGTCAAACAAAAGAGGAGGAGATAGGGAATCTATCTGAAAAAGAATTTAGAATAATGATAATAAAAATGATCCAAAATCTTGAAAACAAAATGGAGTTACAGATAAATAGCCTGGAGACAAAGATTGAAAAGATGCAAGAAATGTTTAATAAAGACCTAGAAGAAATAAAAGAGAGTCAATTAAAAATAAATAATGCAATGAATGAGATCAAAAACACTTTGGAGGGAACCAAGAGTAGAATAACGGAAACAGAAGATAGGATAAGTGAGGTAGAAGATAGAATGGTGGAAATAAATGAAGCAGAGAGGAAAAAAGAAAAAAGGATCAAAAGAAATGAGGACAACCTCAGGGACCTCTGGGACAATGTGAAACGCCCCAACATTCGAATCATAGGAGTCCCAGAAGAAGAAGACAAAAAGAAAGGCCACGAGAAAATACTCGAGGAGATAATAGCTGAAAACTTCCCTAAAATGGGGAAGGAAATTGCCATTCTTTTCTCAAAGGGATCTTTCTGACTCAGGAATCAAACTCATGCCTTCTGCTTAGCAGGCAGATCTTTACTTCTGAGCCACCTGGGAAGCCATGTTGACATATAGAACATAAAAAAGCTAATTAAGTAATTAAACTAATATTACATACTTTCTGAAACATAAATTGGTCAATCTGTTAGAATTTTTCTAAGCATTATTTTCTATTAAAAGTGATAGTTTAGTCTACACATGAGTGAACTACACAGAAATAATAAACGTCTATACAGACTTTTGTTTCTCATTCTATATGAAAATTAGAGATGTTGAGCATTTTGTCAGCCTAAACTTTGAAGTCAGGGAAGCCTGATTTTGAAAGCAACTTTTACATGAATTTACTACCTGTTGAAGAAGGAACATTAATTTCCTTATCTGAATTGAGGATTAAATGAGATTATTGTTGCATATGAGAAGTTCCTGGTACACAGTATGTAATAAAGGCAAAAACTGTTAATTATTTCATGAGAGTTACACTAATGATGGCCTAAGCTTCTCAATTTATCTACCTTCTTATATGAGCTGATTGATAGGTAAAGATAATGTGATTGCTAAGAAAATAGCTGAAGTTTTCTCATTTAGAAATGATAAACAATTGCCACATGGCATTTTAAATTTAATTAAATTGTATTCCTTTAGCTATTTGTGTGTGTGTGTGTGTGTGTATGTAGATTTCAGTTGAGGCTTTAGGACAGTGCTTTTCAAAATTTCAATGTACATGTGAATCATCTGGAAATGTTGCAAAAATCCAGATTCTGGGTCAGTAGGTCTGGACTAGGGTCTGAGATTCTGAATTTCAGAAAGCTTACTGGTGATGCTGAAGCTATTGGACCATGGTGTGCGTGTGTGCTGGTTAGGGTAGTGAGGTGATAGATTGTAGATGCTACATAATAAATACCCTCTTGCTCTTTTCTATTATATTCTCCCATAGGACCCTGCATGTACACTCTCAAAATTATTTGTTTCTGGTATTAAAATCTTTTAAATGTTTTACTTCCTTCCTTATATTGTAAGCTTCTGAAAGTATGTCTTCTTTTACTTGCTCTGTCCAAGAACAGCACAGTGCCTGGAGCTTGGCAATGAGTATACACCTACTTAGTGCTGGTAAGCTACATGCCAAAAGTGAAGCCCATGGCTGAAAAGATAATCCACAGATTGAAAGGTTCTACATAATGGCTGGGTTACAAAATAATTTTGCAAAATGGATTGCCTCTCCTTTACCCATAGGTTTAGTTTAATTTCCTCCCCTAGAAATGTGTATGTGCATGTGTCTAGTGGTCATAGACAGAATTGGTGTTTGAAAGACATGTATTATTCTAGTAGTTAGATACAATATAACTAAATTTACCGCTTTTTAAATTTACTTTGACATTGATTCAAGAAGGAGCATTTGAAGAGAATAACTGAATACAGAGTCCAATGAGGGCTAGCTCACTGTTTCTTTAAGGCCAAGATGCTGCCACCATAGAGTTTTGAGAAGATACAGTACTGTATTGTATACTGGAAATTTTTAATAGAGTAGGTCTTAAGAGTTTTCACCACACACACACAAACACAAATGCACACACACACACACATGCAAAAATGGTAACTGTGTAAGATGATGGATGTGTGAGTAAACTTGGTGTGGTAATAGTTTTACAATGTATACTTATATCAAACCATCACCTTTTCTGTCAGTAATGTGTCATAATAGATTAGCTTGCATTTTCTGAGATTTTTATATAAACAGAATCATATATGCTCTTTTTGTCTGATTTCTTTCAGTCCACAAAATTATTTTGAGACTTATCCATGTTGTTGTGTGTATCAATAATTTGTTTCTTAATTTGTTTCTGGAATTCTGTGAAGCAGAATTCCATCTAAAGAAGAGAAAGTTTACATATTGAAGTAGATGCTATTCAGGCTTTCATGTCTCTGCAGGATGTGTGGAAAGAGAAAATTTTGAGCTATCAGTTATGAATGTGTGGTTAAGTATAGAAGGGGATGATAAATATAAAATGTTGCCTTTCTAGTACTTCACAAGCTAACTTTAATTATTTTATATTTGGGTGTTAAGGTATGCATTCATTTTATTTGAAAATAGCATAATACAGTATTCATATGGGCTAACTTTCGCCTATCAAGTCTAGCTAACTCATGCTCTCAGCAGATCCTTACAGGCAACAGTGAACTAATGGAGACTGGGGTTGAGAACACTAATGTTGATTTGTGTCTCTTGGAGTTTTCTTCTTAGGCAGTCCTTCATAAAGGGTTACTTATGTATGGAGAGATGCACATTGAAAGATGGGCAGAAATTGCTCTCATCTATTTTATCAGATTCCTATTTTGAACCCCTTCAGTTTTTTTTTTTTTTTTCTCATTGTCTCTGGGCCACTTTTCTAGCATCAGTTCACAATGCAGAAACTGAGTGTGTGTGACTCTGGTCAGCTTCAGGCAAATACACATGTCCACATTCAACAATTCTTGCCTTCTGCCACTTGGGGTTAATCTTTGAATGAAGGAATCTGAAACAGGGAGATAAACATAGAATCATATTGGTACTGTTTTCAGTCAACTCTCAAATATTGCAAATATTAACAA
Source organism: Muntiacus reevesi (assembly GCF_963930625.1). NCBI lineage: Eukaryota > Metazoa > Chordata > Mammalia > Artiodactyla > Cervidae > Muntiacus > Muntiacus reevesi. The sequence goes on along the minus strand of NC_089251.1, from coordinate 259,028,158 downwards.
GTAATTAATACTGACAAGAGAATATAAGAGAATATGAGATTTGAGTAGATATTTCTTAAACTTTCCATTATGAAATATTTTAGTTTATAAATATACATTTAAGAGAAAATAGAAGTATGGCACAGTGGTGAAGAATCCAACTGCCAATGCAGGAGATGCAGTTTCAATCCCTGGTCGGGAAGATCCCCTGGAGGAGGAAATAGGTTGCCAATCTCTTGCCTGGAGAATTCCATGGACAGAGGAACCTGGTGGGCTACAGTCCATGGGGTCACAAAAGAGTCAGATGCCTTAGCGAATAAACAACAACAGCAACAGAAATATTCTTAAGTTTCTAATGTCAACTTTTCATGAATTTGATTATCACATTATATATATATACATATATATTGATGTATAAATGTCAATAATAATTTTAAAGTTATTTGGAAATTTTACCAAGAACTGAAAAAATCTTTATAGAGTTTGGGAAGTTTGCTTCTTTTCTTGTGTTTTTGTCATTTTCCTTGAGTCACTTATCTCAAGTATCTGAACAGAATGCCCTACTTAGGGGATTGATTGCATTTCACATATTTAAGGTGAAGGAACTCAGAAGTTTTTACTATTACTTTTATTGCTTTTAGATAGATGAGGAGTATGAAAGGGTAGCCATCCTTAGTTAATCTTAGGGAATTAAATCTATCTAAGTAAAACCAATTGGAAATGATTTTTTATCTTGGGCTATGGGCCTTTGTTCTGCAATAATGGCAGCCATTTAAAGTAAATTGTCCATTAAAGTACCACTCTGGCTTTTGACAAATTGCATCCAACTGTTTTCTTCCTCCAGGGAAACACAAACCTGAAAACGGTGGTTTTATATTTTCTGCTTGACATATAGGTTGCCTGAACCAGCGGGCTAAAATGCTTTTAGGTGCTCTGTAAGACAACTCAAAGAGGTTATATATGGTCCAGTAGAGCCCAAGTGAAGATATTGAATACTAGCAACTTATCTTGTGTGATGACAAATAATTGGTCATGCTCTTGTATCATTTATCATTTTAAAAACAGTTCTCACATTTTAATCATGTAATATAAGAACAATGGAACAGAACTGACAAAAGCTATAAATCCTATTTTGGCTAAAAAAACATCAAATCATACAAAAATAATTCAAATGACTGGTAAGGTAAAATTGAACACACTGCTCTCGTAAGCAGACCGCATCTTACTTTCAGGTGACAAAAGTTCAAGGTGCTAATTATAAAGGAGCAAAAAATCAATTTTAATAGAAGCCTTCCCTCAAAAAGTAAATAAGTTGTAGTAAAAAAAATGTGGGCTTCCTAAGTGCTGCTGGTGGTAAAGAACCCACCTGCCACTGCAGGAGATATAAAAGACACCATGGGTTCAATCCTGGGTTGGGAAGATCCCCTGGAGGAGGGCATGGCAGCCCACTCCAGTATTCCTGCCTGGAGAATCCCATGGACAGAGGAGTCTGGCGGTCTATAGCCTGTAGGGTCACAAAGAACTGGACATGGCTGAAGTGACTGAGCACACACAGTTAGAGATTCAAAGATTACTCTACGGCTGCGGCTTAGATGTTAATGGAATGAAGTAGTCTACTGTCTTTTAAATTTAGATTATTTTAGCTATGAAAAAACAATAACTGAAGTGTTTTTAGTAGTAAAAATAGTTATAATAGTCTATCTTTACAGAATATAATAAAAAAATAAACATTGCCTGTGTTTCCAAAACAAGTTATTCACTTTAGCTTTGATGGTAAATATGTTGTGGTCATATAATTTATGAGTAAAAATTTTTTATTGTGAACTAAAATTTCTAATTCACAAATATGAAAAGATGTGAGTTATGCTAAAGTAACTGAAAGTTGCTTAAATTCTTCGATTTTAGGCACAATTTTCTAGTCTACAATATTTTGTGGAAAGAATAAAATTCATTATCTCAGACTGGATCAATACATTGTCTGGAAAGTTCTGAGTAGTGTCAATTTCCTTGACTTTCACAACTTTGACACTTTGGAAGATGATGTGGTAGTTTAGTTGCTAAGTCATGTTTGACTCTTGAGACCCCATGGACTGTAGCCTGCCAGACTGGAAGATGATAAGTCTGTTAGACTGTTTCTGAATTTGGGTTTGTCTGAGTTTCTGATTGATTAGATTCTAGCTATGCACATTTTGGAAGAATATCACAGAAATGAGATTATATTCCTATCAGGAGTCATATGATTTCAATTTATCTCATTATGCATAGTGCTAACTTTGACTATGTCTGCCAGGTTTATCCACTGTGCAATTAACTCATCTAACTTTTGTAATAATTAAGAACTTTATGAAAGGGTATTTTTGAGACTGTGTAAACATTCCCATCTTTACTAAACTTTTGAAACATTCATTTATTTGTTTAGATTAGTAAGTTTGCTTATTTTGATGCCCAAATTATTCCACATTTAGCCAAAGGGAGACTCTATAATATGGCTTCTGTGTCCTTTTGAAACACATCGAAATTGTTTTTTAAGCACTCTTTTTCTGGTATTAGTAAGATTTTTCTAGGCCCATTTTCTACTTTCTCTGACTCAATGAGCTATTTCACTAAATAGACTCAGGTTCTTTTAGTGACGAATAATGTTCAGAAACCAAGATCTGGTAGCACTTATTAATAAGGTGCCTTGTTCTCAGGCCTGCTCAATAGACACATCTAAGGAATATGTGTATGTGTACATGGATATGTACATACATTTACATCTACACTAATTCTGTATTTCTACACCACACATTGTATCTATATTTCTTTCTCTCTCTGTTCCTCTGTCTCTGTCTATTTCTCTCTATGTGTTAAAACACTTTAGTTATCTTCAATGCCTTCAATTCTACTGCAACACTCAGGATTTGTCCTTGTTTTCCCCAGTTTTGCATGCCCTTCTCTGAGTACGTGTGACTCCTACTGGATTCAATCTATGTGCCATATTTGGTCATTCCCTCTGTATAGAACTGATCTTCCTGTTGTCCCCACTGTCCTCCTCTGCAGAGATGTCCCTCTCATCCTGCTCAGGCTCAGGTATGTGGTACCCTGTCACCCCCTGCAGAGATGCTACATTAACTGTTCATGCTCCAACAACCAAGGTGGGGCCCCCAGCCCTCCTCTACAGGGATGCTCTCCCGCACACGTTGATCTGTAGCATTCTGTGGTGTGCTTTCTCTTACCCTCATGATAACCTACTTCCTCTTTTCCTCTGATCTCTCTCTCTCTCGCATGCACACATACACACACCGCTATCTTCCTGGATTTCTTCTATCCTTGTTTTAGTTACAATATTTTTCTTTTGCTCTCTAAATGTTCAAGTTCCCTGGAGCTTATACCTTGCTGCCTACATGATGTCAACCAGTCTCACAGTTTTAAGCGTTTTCTCCACATCAGTAACTCCCCAATCAGTCTCTGAGGCATTTAAGCTGATACACATAACTACCTACTTGGCGTCTATGCATTTATCTCGTGAATCTAAATATAAGTCGTAAAAATTAGAGACTTGATTCTTCTTGCCCCACTCTTCTTTCTCCAATAAATAATTGCACTATTACTGTACAAGCCAGAATACTGGAATCACCCTTGATTTATCTGTTTTCCTGACCCACACACATGCAGTATATCAAGATGAGCAAATCTACGTGGTATTTTCGTCAGATGTTTTCCTTACTTCTTGATTCTCATCAGATCTCCATTGATGCCACTGTAGCCCAAGCCATATTTACATCTCATGTAGACTATTGTAATGGCCTGTTTTTCCTGCTTCTATAATCGATTCTTCTGTGATCTATATTCCTCTAAAGAAAGTACAACTAACCTTTAAAAATTAAATCAGACCACATTGTCTCTCAACAAGAAATCTTTGTTTTTCCATTGCACTTATAATGAAATGTAGTCTGCTTGCCCTGGCCTACAGTGCTCCTCTAGTGGTTTGATTTATCTCTGCCACGCCATCTTTTACAACTTTCACCCTCTGGATTACTACCGTCTATCTTGTCATTCCTCTTTTACAACAGGCCAAATTTTTCCCAAGTTGGGCATTTGGATCGCTTTCTAGTACGCTGCAGTCCATAGTGTTGCAAAGAGTCAGACACAACTGAGTGATTGAGCATGCATATACTTTCTCCAAATCGTCAGTTAGCTGACCTGTCTCATTTGGATCTTACTGAAATGTCTTCTCAGAGAGATTAAATTAATTGACTCATTTATCATGAAACTTGCAAATTTGTTAGTGAAGTTTTGAGTTCAGCAAGACACAGAGATCACTTATTAGTAGTTGATGAAGGTCACAGAAGGGGAGTTGGAGTCTGTCCCACAGAGATGTTTCCCAGGAGGCAGTTGAGTTTTCATGAATCATTAGAGAGTTTAAGAGTGTTGTGAGAACGCATGGAATAGAAGTCAGGAGTCAGAAAATGGAGAACTTCTGATAGATTTGTAAGTTCTAATCTTTATGGCCTAGACTATAGACCAGCATGGTCACAAGTACCCAGCGGAAGCTGGTAAAATCATCTACTACAGCATAAGAACCATAGAGTAAGCTATCCAGCAATCTCCCTTAGATACTTCTGAAACACCCAAAAGAGAATTCCCGGTTGTGAGGTTTTATTCCTCAATAGCCCAGAAGACCTTAAACATCTCCTTATAGGTATTTCTAGGTATCATCTTGGGGGAAGGGCTTAGTGGTGAGTGAAGTGCTAAATGATTATTACTTGCTTAGAAAAGAAAGAGATAAAGAGATAACCTGAGAAAATATAAATGGAAGAGATTTTGTTTATGTCTGTTGAGGGAGTTTAGTAAATATAAGCCGACCCAAGTTTCCTAGTAGACTAGAGTAAATGGGCCATATGATCAAGTGCATTTGTGTATGTATAGCACATATAGTGTTGTATACAAATAATTTTTAACTGCACAGTTGTAAATAGTTGCCAACACTAAGGAATTTGTGTATTTGTATGTGTGGATTTATAAACTTCCAGGGACTAAAGATAGATACAGCCAGATACAGACAGAAGGGAAGCATATATATTAGAGCAATTGTTCTCATCTTTTATTTCTCATTTTATTCACTGGGTGGAGCTTAAAAAACCTAATTTCTGAGTTCTTACCCAGGAGCTTCTGGTTTAATTGGTCTGGGCATTAGGTTTTTTTGAAATTTTCCCAAGTGCTTCCCATGTGCATCCAGGGTTGACAGGCTGAAAGGCAATCTTTGAGATTTAAAAAAAAAAAATCTCTATACATTTCCAGTCTCACATCATTATTTTGTGTGTGCCTGCAAGCTAAGTCACTTCAGTCATGTCCGACTCTTCGAAGCCCTGTGGACCACAACCTGCCAGGCTCCACTGTCCATGGGATTCTCTAGGCAAGAATACTGGAGAGGATTGCCATGGCCTCTTCCAGGGGATCTTCCTGACCCAGGGATTGAAAGCATGTCTCTTATGTCTCCTACGTTAGCAGGCAGGTTCTTTACCACCAACACCACCTATTTTGCATATGTTAATATATCCTAATATGAGTGAGATTTAGCTAGGACCCCTAATCCCTGACACACTAGACGGATTCTGATTTAAAGAGTTTCCAAGGGGTATAAGTACAGAAACATTTTTAGAAAGTGAATGATTTTAATGGAGTTAGTGCCACTAAAACATTGATTGGTTGAGGTCCCTTTTTGCCTTTCTCCTAGGGTTTGTGAGCAGTCATCCTTGTGGTCAGGATCAGCCCCCAAATTCCCAATTTCATGTATTTGGCAGAATTGCCTAGTTATTTTTGTTGGCAAGCAACAATAGCAATAAAAATCAGGTCTTTCAGTTGCATTCTACCTTGTTTAAGTAACACAACTGGCCAGCATAAGATTAATGGGGCTCAGGAGAGAACCATGGTAAAGCTTGCTAATCCATCAGTCTTTTGAAATATGCCATAACAGCCATGACATCTACACAATAAGTTTCATGAGGGTGTATATTGAGCCTAATGAACTTTGGCTAGCTCTGCTAGCTGTCTCTCACTTTGTTCAGTTTTGCAGCTGCTAAAATGGGAAAGATTGAGATCAGCAAGTTTCTGTGAGTAAGTTAAAAGAGGCTTCTGAGTAATTTTTTTCTGCCTACTTGGCATATTTCTCTTGTGACAGTTGGATGTTATTTGGGGTTTCATACTTGGAGGAAGAAGCACAGCAAATTTCAGTCATTTTAGAGATTAAATATTCTCTGTATATATATTTGTAGCTGTTATTTTCTTCTTTTTGAGGTTTATGATTGATCTTTAGCATGTGACCCCTTGTGTATTGCTCTGTCTGAAGCAGCCTGAAAAGAATTTTCTGAGAATTATGCAGAGTTTCTCTTTAGTTACAATTCTGCTTTCTTACCTCACTTGAGTATCAGTCTTCAGAGAATCAACATAACAAAGGAGTAAATACAAATACATACAAAAATATCTACCAGAAGATCACTGAATTAAGTTTGTGAAAGCACACTTAAAGTAATTTTCTACTGAAAAATTTTGTCAAATTTATTAATCATATCACTTCTTACCGGTGTTAAATAAAAATTTAAAAGGTAGCAATCAATAAACAGAGATAAAAGTGTCTTAAGAATAAATGAAAGGAAGTAACAAAAAGACTCACCAAGCTGAAGTGCCTCCTATCAACAGTAGCTGATAAAATATTAAAAGACTTGCCTTGTGTAATGTCTCTGGAGAGCCATCTGGCTGATCTGCTAGACCATGATTGACAACTTTGAGACCTTGCTGGAAGCCACAAAAGTATATCTATAATATTATGCTCAATTTCATAGGTCTTTCTTCCTAAATGGGACTGGAAATAACATACCACTGAATGATTGGCTTTTAAGAAATTGAACATTCTCTTCAGTCCCAGCTGAAGTTTAATTTGCTTAGAATTAGATGCTATGTGGTATCTGGAATAGAAAAAAAAAAAAAAAGAAAGAAAGAAAGAAAGAAACAGAGCCTTGTATCTAAGAACATGTAAAACTGGTTTGGAGGAGTTAAGAAATCAATGGAGGGGAATTTTATTAGAGGAGGCAGGTGATTTCAGTGTCAAAATAAATAATTATTTACTAACACATTTCATGTGCCTGGTACTAAGCTCCTGATTTATGTTCATGTCTTAATTAAGTCTCACCAAAAAAAAAAAAAAAAAAAAAAAAAGCCTTACCAATGAGAAATGTAAAGATATTTTTACTTTTCTTGAGATAAGAAATTGAAACTCAGAAAAGTTAAAGAACTTTCCCAAGGTCTTTATAGTAAATAGTGTCTTAACTTGTATTTGGACTCAGATCAACACAACTCCAAACGGCATGACAAACCAAAATTGACTATGAGGCTAGTGACACCCTAAACATTTATTCACAAGAGTGATGTGCCTTTTCACTTTGTTGGTTTCCTCCACTGTGCTGAAACTTTTTAGTGTGATGTAGTCCCATTTGTTTATTTTTGCTTTTTTGCCCTTATCTGAGGTGACAGATCCAGAAAGATATTGCTAAGATCAATGTTAAAGAGTCCACTTCCTATGCTTTCCTCTAAGATTTTTATGGTAACATGTTTTACATTTAAGACTTTAGTATATTTTGAGTTTATTTTTGTATATATGAAAGTGATCCAGTTTCATTCTTTTGCATATGTCTGTCCAGTTTTCCCAACACCATTTATTTTTCAATTTTAAATTTATTTTTTAATTGAAGGATAACTGCTGTACAGAATTTTGTTGCTTCCTGACAAACATGAGCATGAATCAGCCATAGATATACATATGTCCCCTCCCTCTTGAACCTCCCTCCCATCTCCCTCCCCATCCCACCCCTCTAGGTTGTTACAGAGCCTCAGTTTGAGTTCACTGAGCCATACAACAAATTCCCATTGGCTATCTATTTTACACGTAGTAACGTAAGTTTCTATGTTACTCTCTCCATACATCCCACCCTCTCCCGCTTCCCCCCTCCCATGCCCATAAATCTTTTCCCTATGTCTGTGCCTCCATTGCTGCCCTGCAAATAATTTCATTGGTATCCTCTTTTTAGATTCAATATATATGCATTAGTGTATAACATTTCTCTTTCTGACTTACTTCACTCTGTATAATGGGCTCTAGGTTCATCTACCTCATTAGAACTGGCTCAAATGTGTTCCTTTTTATGACTGAGTAATATTCCATTGTGTGTGTGTGTGTGTGTGTGTGTGTGTGTGTGTGTGTGTATCTCACAGCTGCTTTATCCATTCTTCTGTGAATGTACATCTAAGTTACTTCCATGTTCTAGCTATTGTAGATAGTGTAAATGAACATTGGGGTACATGTGTCTTTTTCAGTTTTGGTTTCCTCAGGGTATATGCCTACTAATGAGATTTCTGGGTCATATTGTGGTTTTATTCCTAGTTTTTAAAGGAATCTCCATACAGTCTTTCATAGTGGCTGTATCAATTTGCATTCCCACCAATAGTACAAGAGGGTTTCCTTTTTTCCACACCCTCTCCAGCATTTATTACTTGTAGACTTTTTGATGATGGTCAATCTGACTGGTGTTAGGTGATATTTCCTTGCAGTTTTGATCTACATTTCTCTAATAATGAGAGAGGTTGAGTATCTTTTCATGTGATTGTTAGCCATCTGTATGTATTCTTTGGAGAAATGTATACAGAAATCACTTGCATTCCTATATACTAACAATGAAAAATCAGAAAGAGAGATTAAGGAATCAATCCCATTCACCATTGCAACAAAAAGAATAAAATATCTGGAATAAACTTACCTAAGGAGACAAAGGCTTCCCTGGTAGCTCAGATGGTAAAGCATCTACCTACAATGCGGGAGACCCGGGTTCAATCCCTGGGTCAGGAAGATCCTCTGGAGAAGGAAATGGCAACCCACTCCAGTATTCTTGCCTGGAAAATCCCACGGACTGAGGATCCTGGTAGGCTACAGTCCATGGGGTCGCAAAGAGTCGAACACAACTGAGCGACTTCACTTTCTCTCACAAGGAGACAAAATAACTGTATACAGGAAAATACGATACCCATGAAAGAAATCAAAGACAAGATAAACAGATGGAGAGATATTCCATGTTCCTGGATTGGGAGAATCAATATTGTGCAAATGGCTATACTACCAAATGCAGTCTACAGATTCAGTGCAATCTCTATCAAATTATCATTTTTCACAGAACTAGAATAAAAATGTTCACAGTTCATATGGAAACACAAAGACCCAGAGTATTGAGAAAAGCAATCTTGAAAAAGAGAAATGGAGCTGAAGGAATCAACCTTCCTGACTTCAGACAATACAACAAAGCTCTGGTCATCAAGACAGTATGGTACTGGCACAAAAACAGAAGTATAGACCAATGGAACAAGATAGAAAGCCCAGAGCTAAACCCACACACGTATGGGGATCTTATTTTTGACAAAAGAGGCAAGAATGTGCAATGGGGCAAAGATAGCCTCTTCAGTAAGTGAGAAATAAATAAATATGACAAGAAATAGAAATTATAAAAAGTAATCAAATGCAAATTCCAAAGATGAAAAATATAATGTCTGAAATGAAATTGCCCCTGGATGAGATTAAAAGCAAATTAGACATTGAAAAAGAAAACTTGACAGCTACATGTAAAAGAATGAAATTAGAGCACTTCCTACCACCATACACAAAGATAAACCAAACATGGATTAAAGGCCTAAATGTAAGACTGGAAGCTATAAAACTCTTATAGGAAAACATAGGTAGAACACTCAATGACATAAACCAAAGCAAGCTCCTCTGTGACTCACCTCTCAGAGTAATGGAAATAAAAACAAAAATAAACAAGTGGAACCTAATTAAACTTACAAGATTTTGCACAGCAAAGGAAACTAAAGACAAGGTGAAAAGACACCTCTCTCTCAGAATAAGAGAAAATAATAGCAAAGAAAAAAAAAAAACTGACAAAAAATTAATTTCCAAAATATACAAGTAGCTCATACAACTCAATACCAGAAAAACAACCCAATCACAAAGTGGGCAGGAGACCTAAACAACACTGTTTATTGAAGAGAGTCTTTTCCCACTTTATTTTCTTGCTTCCTTTGTTTTAGATTGACTGTGTATGCATAGGTTTATTTATGGGCTCTATATTCTGTTGCATTGATGTATGTGTCTTTTTTTTTTTTTTTTTTTTTGCACCAGTAGTGTTTTGATTACTACAGTTTTATAATATGGTTTGAAATCAGGAAGTATGATGCCACCAGCTTTGTTCTTTCTCAAGACTGTTTTCACTATTCAGGTTCTTTTTGTTTCCATACAAATTTTAGGATTATTTGTTCTAGTTCTGTTAAAAATGCCATTGTGTCTTGATAGGAATTACACAGAACCTATAGATTACTTTGTGTAGTATTGATATTTAACAATATTAATGCTTCTAATCTTAGCTTGCTCTCCATAAGCTTCTACCACTTCACAGACATAAGATTCTTAGACCATATGTTTCTATTTCTTCACTATAATTGGTGATTTTTTTTTGTAACACATTCTACTTCTACATATATTATAAATTTCACATAAACTTAAAAATTGATTTATACACAATTTTCCTTTAAGTGAATTAAAATGAAAAAAAAATAGATTATATTTACCAACATGTTTGCTATGTTGTGTGCTTTTCATTTCTTTGTAGAAATCTTAGCTTTCATATGTAACCATTTTTATTCTTCCAAAGAATTTTTATTAGCATTTCTTGTGGTGTTATTCCGATGGCAAAGAATTCTCTCAACTTTTGTTTTTCTGAAACTATTTTTTGAATAAATTTTTTTTGAGGCGAAGGTATAAAATTCTATGACAGGTTCTTTTAATTTTAGCATATAATGATGTAATTCTGTGATCTCTGACTTGCTTCAGTTCAGTTCAGTCACTCAGTCGTGTCCGGTTCTTGGCGACCCCATAAACTGCAGCACGCCAGGCCTCCCTGTCCATCACCAACTCCAGAAGCCTAACCAAACCCTTGTTCATTGAGTCGATGATGCCATCCAACCATCTCATTCTGTCGTCCCCTTTCCCCCTGCCCTCAATCTTTCCCAGCATCAGGGTCTTTTTCAATAAGTCAACTCTTCGCATGAGGTGGCCAAAGTATTGGAGTTTCAACTTCAACATCAGTCCTTCCAATGAACACCCAGGACTGATCTCCTTTAGGATGGACTGGTTGGATCTCCTTGCAGTCCAAGGGGACTCTCAAGAGTCTTCTCCAACAGCACAGTTCAAAAGCATCAATTCTTGGCACTCAGCTTTCTTTATAGTCCAACTCTCACATCCATACATTACCACTGGAAAAACCATAGCATAGCCTTGACTAGATGGACCTTTATTGACAAAGTAGTGCCTCTTCTCTTTAATATGCTGACTTGCTTAGTTTTTAATTAAAGGTCTGTGTTCTTACCTTTATTCTTCTGTGTATTATATTTTCTTACACAAGAAATATAGAAAATGAAAAACACCAGGATAGGGGACATGGATGGGTTTTTTCCTGCTTCATTGTTAAACCCTTGGGTTCAATGATCTTTTCTTTTTCAGTGTGTAATCTGCTTTTAATCTCATCAGGGACAATTGCATTTCAGATGTTACATTTTTCATGTTAGAATTTGCATTTGATTTTTTTTTATAATTTCTATTTCTTGTCATATTTATTTCTTTCTCTGTCTTAAGTATATAGAAAATAGATTTTTTAAATTCCCTTTTCTGATAGTGTCATTCCTGGTCTGTTTCTATTGGCTTATTTTTATTCAGGTAATAGGATACATTGCTGTGTTTTTAGACATGAGTAGTAATTTTTTTTTTTACTGTATGTTAAACATGTTAGTTACCTTGCTGAGTGTTTGGATTTTGTTGTCTTCCTTTAGAGAATGTTTTATTTATTTTTGTCTGGTTGGACAATAACAAAAGTTATTGGAGATCATTTTGATCCCTTCAAAACAATTCTTTAGATCTTTGGTGGCAGATATGGAGTAGCTGGGCTTCCTAGGTGGTGCTAGTGGTAATAACTCTCCTGCCATTGCAGGAGACCTAAGAAACTCAGGTTCCATCTCTGGGTGGGGAAGATCCCTGGAGGAGGACATGGCAACCTTGTCCAGTTTTCTTACCTGGAGAATTCCATAAACAGAGGAGCTTGGCAGGCTACAGCCCATAGGGTTGCAAGGAGTTAGACACGACTAAAGTGACTCAGTATGTATGCTAGACTCACTCTAGAGATGGTTTAAACTTAAAGTTAGTGTTAGTCACTCAGTGGCGTCCAACTGTATGTGACCCCATGGACTGTAGCCTGCCAGGCTCCTCTGTCTATGGGATTCTCCAGGCAAGAACACTGGAGTGGGTTGCCATTCCCAAATCTTGACCCTGTTCAGTTCAGTTCAGCCGCTCAGTCGTGTCCGACTCTGCGACCCCATGAATCGCAGCACGCCAGGCCTCCCTGCCCATGTCCCTGTTAGGGCTCCATAAATATGTCAGACTGCAGTCTCTATTTCCTATGTCAACCAGGCCACTAGGCTTTGTTTGGGTTCCCCTTCCATGTTTTCCTGGTCTAGTTATTGGCTGTAGGCAGAAAGCCATGGTAGTTCTATTGTTCATCTCATTTATTTCTCTTGTCTCGGGAATCACAGTTGTGAACTGCCTCTTTTCTGGTCTCTGAAAATAATTTCTAATAATTTTCTAGTTTCCAATTGTTTACAGAAGAGATTTTGCCTAGGTTGTAACTGCTTTCTAGCTTGAAGCAGTAATTAATATATTTTTTAAAGGAAATGTTTGTTCAGCAAATGCCTTTTAATGAAAAAGGAGACCATGTTTAAATGTATATGAAATATACCATTTTTAATCTCATGAGAATGTAAAAGGTATACTAGTAAATCAAAATAATGCATTAAATTATAGATTCATAATTTAAGGAAGGACTTTAAGAAGTCATTGATCTAGTTCCCTGAATATTGACATTGGTGAATATGTCATTAAGGGTGAGTTGACTAATGGTTAGAACTGGCCTGATGTATCATAGCATTCCATATGAACATTTTATTATCAACATGGTCAACCCTATAAAATCAGAATATTCCTATTTTAATTTAATTGACCTCCACTTATTTGAATACTATTATCCTCCCTTTTTCCATTCATTTGCAAAAGAAATGAGGCCAGTCTCTCGTATGTAAAACATTTAATGGCAAAAGAATTTATGCATAATGATAGAAAAGGACAAGAGAAAACACCACAATCTTGGCTGAAGATGTAGTTTGTCTACTTTGTAAGTAGAATACAGGGACATATTCTAGAGCTATGAGAAAAGCTATGCAAAAGTTAGAAAGACATTAACTTTCCTTTTAATGACATATATTCTTCATTTCAGATTTTTACATGACTTTTTTTTTTATGTTCCTTTATATGTATTTATATTTACAACTATGTAAATAAATTGATAATATCAAACCTATTTTAATTCTCACAGTTGTGCTTAGCATAATTAATCCTGGTCATATCAACATAAAATTATGAGTATACAGTAGTAAATATTATAATTACAAGTAAGTCACCATAATTAAATTCCTTTTCAATGCTTCTGCCTAAATTTTTTTCTTTGTTTTTAAATAATTGTGCATTTTTATGATATTTGGGTAATATATGTAATATATTTTATATTTTGTTATTTTATAGGTTGTGGCAAAGATTAATTTCTTCAGACTCTAATAGTAAACCTCATGAAAACTGCTCTATATTATTTTTGTTATTGGTAGAAATAATTCTATATTAGAATTTAATTCAACATATACAAATTCACATTGATATTTATGTATTAGTTGAAGCATTCCATTCATATAAATATTTCATGGATTGTTTCCAGCTAAATGTCAGATTTTAAAATACTGTATAAATATTACTTAAATATTCAGAAAAATCACCTTTTAAGTGAAAAACCAAGAATTATCACTCTGAACACATAAGATACACTTTAATAAATCAGAATAAAAATTTGAAATAAACCTTATTTCTGTCGAGCTCTTGAGGAGAAACAAATTCTGTTAGCAAAAATGATGAGAAAGTTTATGTCAAATAAAAATAACAAATAGCACCACAAGCAAAATGATTTGATGAGATGTGATCAAATATACAGCAATGAAATATTCTCATTGAGATATCACACAAAGGTATAGAGAGTTTCTTAATAACCTAAAGAAAAGTAAATTTACCTAAGTCTCAAATTTGGTCATAGATCAGCTTATGATTTTGATGCATGGCTACAATGTATTCAATATCAAGATTCACAGAAATTGCAAATCAGCTTCACACATTGGTTGTGAATATCCTTCATCAGTTTCCTCTAGTTCTAGGTAATGAAAAGCATCACAAGTACCATGGAGGATTTGCTATGAATTTAATGGCTTACTTTGATGTGTATATTTATATCTAAAGAGTTTTAACCATAAAATTGTAAACGCTAATCTGAACATACAAGCCTGTGTCTACCAAAATTGTGTAAATAATTGCTCATTTTATTCTTTATAATTTTCCTGCAAGTCTTCCTTTTCCTCTTTTATTTCTTTTTAATACAAATTTGCAGACAAAAGTAAATTCTTATTGTTATGTGGTCAGAGATGAGATGAAAATTGCAAAGCCTACCCTTCCCTGTTTAAAAGAATTCTAAGTGGCCAAAAAACAGGCACAGTGTTGTTAGTAAATTTTCTAAATGTTGCTTCTTCTCTATATGTATAATATTGATACTGCTCATATCTTTCCATCATCCTACATCATCTAAAGATATCTAACATAGTGTTCTGTCCACCAAAGTGTCGGATAAATCCTTCACTAACTGAATATATCTTTTGCATTCATCTTTGAATTCAAGTTCTTAGTTTTTAAATTTAATTTTCAATCTTGAGTTATTTGCTATAATCATATATCATTGTTCATGAAATTGTCTCTTTATGTTATAAGAGAAATCTGAGACAGCAAAGTAATTAACAAGTGTTATGCATCATTACAAGGAAAAGGGCATCATCTCTTCAGAAAGTGTGCAGGTTTCAATAGCAGGTTCATTGAATGTCAATAAAAAAGCAATTAGCTTTCCAACTTTTGCAAAAGCAATTTCTATAAAGACCTTAAGGCTTCTAGGAAGCAAGAGAAAATGAAAGAACAAATCTGCTAGAGACAGAGTTGATGAATTTGTCCCTATAATTTTTAAGAAGAACATGTCTACTGGTAACTCAATTTGGGAAATAATTTTTTAACCTGTATTTCATATTTTCACTTTCTATAATAAGTTTTAGTGATGATTTTGGCTTACTTCAGCAAAGTATTAGTTGACAGAACTTCCTGTTTGCAATTTGAAATTATTACATGCTGCCTGTAAAGTCTATTTTAAAAAGTATCTTTCTGCAACTTGCTTTAAACATTTTTTTCTCTAAAGCACTTTTAGGTTCACAGAAAAATTGAACATAAGGTACACAGTTTCCATGTACTCCCTGCCTGCATACATGTGCAGCTTCCCCCACTATCAACATGCTACCCCAGAGTGATACATTTGTTACAATCAATGGATCCACAACACTTCATTATCATCCCAAGCCTATAGTTCACAAAGGGTTTGCGCTTGGTGTTGTATATTTTATAGGTACAGTATGTACCTATAAATGTACAATGTACATTATGTACAGTAACAGGTATATATTATTATATATCATATACAGTATAGTATTACTGCTCCCAAATCCTCTGTGTGCTGCCCCTAAAGCCCTGGCAACCACTGATCTTTTCACCATCTCTATGGTTTGCCTTTCCCTTAATATTAAGTAATTGGAATCATGTATTGTATGACTTTTCATGTATTTTTTTTTCCACTTAGTAATATGCAGTTAGGCTCCCTCAGTGGCTTTTCACAGCTAAATTGCTCATTTCTTTTTCAGTTCAGTCAGTCAGTTCAGTCGCTCAGTCGTGTCCGACTCTTTGCGACACCATGAATCGCAGCACGCCAGGCCTCCCTGTCCATCACAAACTCCAGGAGTTTACTCAAACTCATGCGCATCGAGTCAGTGATGCCATCCAGCCATCTCATCCTCTGTCGTTCCCTTCTCCTCCTGCCCCCAATCCCTCCCAGCATCAGGGTCTTTTCCAATGAGTCAACTCTTCGCATCAGGTAGCCAAAGTATTGGAGTTTCAGCTTCAGCATCAGTCCTTCCAATGAACACCCAGGACTTATCTCCTGCAGGATGGACTGGTTGGATCTCCTTGCAGTCCAAGGGACTCGCAAGAGTCTTCTCCAACAAAATAGTTCAAAAGCATCAATTTTTCAGTGCTCAGCTTTCTTCACAGTCCACCTCTCACATCCATATATGACCACTGGAAAAATCATAACCTTGACTTCGCCTTTGTTGGCGAAGTAATGTCTCTGCTTTTTAATATGCTGTCTAGATTGGTCATAACTTACCTTCCAAGGAGTAAGCGTCTTTTAATTTCATGGCTGCAGTCACCATCTGCAGTGATTTGGAGCCCAAAAAAATTAAGTCTGACACTGTTTCCACTGTTTCCCCATCTATTTCCCATGAGGTAATGGGATCAGATGCCATGATCTTAATTTTCTGAATGTTAAGCTTTAAGCCAGCTTTTTCACTCTTCTCTTTCACTTTCTTTAAGAGGCTCTTTAGTTCCTCTTCACTTTCTGCCATAAAGGTGGTGTCATCTGCATATCTGACGTTATTGATATTTCTCCCAGCAATCTTGATTCCAGCTTGTGCTTCTTCTAGCCCAGCATTTCTCATGATGTACTCTGCATATAGGTTAAATAAGCAGGGTGACAATATGCAGCCTTGACATACTCCTTTTCCTATTTGGAACCAGTCTGTTGTTCCATGCCCAGTTCTAACTGTTGCTTCCTGACCTGCATACAGGTTTCTCAAGAGGCAGGTCAGGTGGTCTGGGATTCCCATCTCTTTCAGAATTTTCCACAGTTTATTGTGATCCACACAGTCGAAGGCTTTGGCGTAGTCAATAAAGCAGAAATAGATGTTTTCTGGAACTCTCTAGCTTTTTCAATGATCCAGTGGATATTGGCAATTTGATCTCTGGTTCCTCTTCCTTTTCTAAAACCAGCTTGTACATCTGGAAGTTCTCGGTTCATGTATTGCTGAAGCCTGGCTTGGAGAATTTTGAGCATTACTTTACTAGTGTGTGAGATGAGTGCAATTGTGCAGTAGTTTGAGCAGTCTTTGGGATTGCCTTTCTTTGGGACTGGAATGAAAACTGACCTTTCCAGTCCTATGGCCACTGCTGAGTTTTCCAAATTTGCTGGCATATTGAGTGCAGCACTTTCACAGCATCATCTTTCAGGATTTGAAATAGCTCAACTGGAATTTCATCACATCCACTAGCTTTGTTCTTAGTGATACTTTCTAAGGCCCACTTGACTTCACATTCCAGGATGTCTGGCTCTAGGTGAGTGATCACACCATTGTGATTATCTGGGTGGTGAAGATCTTTTTTGTACAGTTCTTCTATGTAGTGCTAAATAATATTCTGTTGTCTGTATATACCAGTTTGTTTATTCACCAAACTATTGAAGTACATCTCAGTTGCTTCCAGATTTGGGGAATTAAGAATAAAGTTTCTTTAAAAATCCATGTGTAATGTTTTTGTAGACTTAAGTTTTCAACTCTTTTGGGTAAATACCAAGGAGTGCAATTGCTAGATCATATATTAAGGAGATGTTTAGTTTTGCAAGAAACTGCCAAAGTGTCTTTCAAGGTGGTTGTACCATTTTGCATCCTCACTGTAAGTTCTACTTTTAATAATGTAAAAATAAGAAATATTCAAATAATAAGAGGCAATTCTATGGATTATATAAACTTTCAGTAGAAATTTTCCTTGAAACTCCAGGTGTCCAGTATTTTCATTTGAATTTCTTTGTCTACTTCAAAGAAAAATAGAGCTCTTGACATCCCATATCTACCATGGTCCTCAAACATGGTTCACTATTTCAGTAAATCCACTCATCCACCCAGAATTCTACTTTGCTATCACCATTTACATTCTGTCTATCAGTCAATACAGTTCTCTCTTTAAAATGTTTTGTATCTGTTTTCTTTAATAATATTTATTATATTCACTTCTATTATGATATTGAGATTTTCTTTTCATTAACAATCAATTGCTATGAAGGCAGAGATCCAACTTTACTTATTCTTGACTTTATTTCTGATGTCTAATAGGCAATGCCTGCAACATGGTAGACATTAAGTAAATATTACTTAATAAGTAAAGCGAATTCAGTGATCAATGTAGCAGCCGTTGTTGAATGGTCACATAACATTTAGTGGGATTTCCTCAGCTCCTACTCCTTTTGTGTAGTAGCCTCATTTTATTCATCTAATCCAATTTCCTTCCCAAGGTCCTGTGCTTCATGTAGCCAATCATTTAGGCATATTACATTTTTCTGTGCAATAAGCTGTGAAGTGATATATGTTATTGGCTTCTAAGAACTGTTCCTTTAGTCTTAATAAGAAACACTGGATTGGCATTTGTCCTATTCCCTACATGCCCTATCTGCTTTGTACATTTGGGCCTGTGATTCCCTGGTGACCCAGATGGTAAAGAAAAGTGAAAAAGTAAAAGTCACTCAGTCATGTCTGACTCTGCAACCCCATGGACTATACAGTCCGTGGAATTCTCCAGGCCAGAATACTGGAGTGGGTAACTTTTCCCTGCTCCAGGGTATCTTCCCAACTCAGAGATCAAACCCAGGTCTCCTGCAGTACAGGTGGATTCCTGCCTGCAATGTGGGAGACCTGAGTTTGATCCCTGGGTTGAGAAGATCCTCTGGAGGAGGCCATGGCAACCCACCCCAGTATTCTTGCCTGGAGAATCTCCATGGACAGAAGAGTCTTGTGGGTTACGATCCATGGGCTCTCAAAGAGTCGGACACCACTGAGTGACTAAACACAGATAAGCCTTCCTGCAACCATAAAGGAAATGAGCAGAGAACACTCTGAAAACGCCTGAGGAAACTATGGAAAGAACATGGGTCCTTGAAATGTTGAGTTAATGAAACTTGAGTTGCTGACCCTGGTATCTTTTGTTGGGTAGAATATTACATCTTACTCATTGTTAGCAAGTTGAGGTAAAATTTTGGCTGCTTGCTGCCCAAGCCATGCAATAAATACATATATGTTTAAAAATTCATGAGATAGAAGCAAATATAATCTAACATATATTTTATCTGTTATTTTAATACCCATGCCTCCTTATTAATCCAATAATTTTAAAATAAATAATACTGAAGCAAATTCTGATACATTTATTTAAAATTTTCTTTTTTCAACAGCTGAATGAATTTCTAGTGCAAGAACAGATAAAATGCCTGAATTTCTATTATTTGTTCTTTTTCTTACTTGTCTTTTAAAGTTAAAATATTATTTTTCATTTAAAAAATATTTTTACCTGCCCAATGAGAAATTCTGATAGGTTCTTTTCTAAGGACACTTTTTGGCAGGGACAGTTAAGATCTTTGGAAGTTTGAGAACTTTGCCATCTTCTGAGTTCTGAAATCTTAGCACTGAGTTGTGGTTTAGTGTATGTTCTGACTGATCTTTAGCATTTATTACCTCTCCAAAAGTATTATATCCAGTGATCAATCTGTTATTTACCCAGAGACTTAGACATTTCTTGAATAAATTTCTCTTTAGTATTAGCATTATCACTGAATATCTCCCACAAAAGTGGATTTATGGCCTAAAATTTTTGTTCCAGGGACTCTTACATACATATTTTTATTATCTGATATTCTCAAGTAGCCATATCTTAGAGGACATTTCAAAGGAACTAAAATACTTATGTTTCCCTGAATGAGAGAAGAAAAATAAATGATGAAGTCATTCTATACTTAAGAATAAAAATGGTCATAGTTATCCCAACATGTCATTTTATTCTGTAATTTAAATTATGCCAAATGATGTTTATTAGAAGGTTTGTGCTTATTAAAAATAGCAAACATGACAAACTATTCCCTTGGTGTAACAGAGTTTCAAGAGAAAAAAATCATTGACTCACAAAAACACTCCCACAGGATTAGATGAAACACCTATTGACTTTCCTGGAAAGCAGGCTGAAATGATTTATAATGACCAAATAACTAACACCACTAAAATTAGGTATTGAATAAATGGTCAAGTGTAGAGAAATAAACTTTGGGGTCAATGGGAACACATGAGACTTGAATTTTTGGAGCCTTAAAGTATTTCTGTTTTTGAGAAAAATGAAGGCCTCAAAAGGTCAAAATATAAAGTTCATTAATTCATTTATCCAACAAATAGGTTTTAATTACTTAATGTGATGAACAGTTTTCTTGAATCCCCACAACAAAAGGAAATGTTTTCGCACTCCTCACAGGACTTTCAATTATAGTAGAGAGACAAGGAAAGGCAATATCACATGTAGAAAAATCATTGTATGCTAGATTGTGATATGTGCCAAGGAATAAAAAGAACAAGGTAGATTATGAATGTAGGGTACAGGGTACATTATTTGAGTTGTAATTTAAAAGAAGACAATCAGAATAGACGTCCTTTGAAAGTAATTTTTGTTTAGTAACTAAGTCATGTCTGACTCTTTACAACTGTATGGACTGCAGCCCTCCAGTCTCCTCTGTCCTCCACTATCTCCTAGAGCTTATTCAACTTCATTATTCAACTCCATTGAGACACTGATGCTATAAAACAATTCATATCAGATATTTCATTGTATTTTAGAACAATCCAAGAATAAAAGTTTGACTGATTGATATTCCAAATGCACCATGGGAAAGTGGGCATTATAATATATTTTATGTGCATAACAGTGTTTACACACTCACACACACTTATCTAATGTATATGATGAGATTGTTACTGTTAGCCGATTTTAAGTTCAGTCGCTCAGTCATGTCCAACTCTGCAATCTATGGACTGCAGCACACCAGGCTTCCCTGTCCATCACCAACTCCCTGAGCTTGCTCAAACTCATGTCCATTGAGTCTGTGATGACATCCAACCATCTCATACTCTGTCATTCCCTTCTCCTCCTTCCTTCAATCTTTTCCAATATCCTTTTCCAGTAAGTCAGTTCTTTGCATCAGGTGGCCAAAGTATTGGAGTTTCAGCTTCAGCATCAGTCCTTCCAATGAACACCCAGGACTGATCTCCTTTAGGATGGACTGGTTGGATCCCCTTATAGTCCAAGGGACTCTCAAGAGTCTTCTCCAACACCACAGTTCAAAAGCTTCAATTCTTTGGCACTCAGCTTTCGTTTATTTTGGCTTCCTCTGTTTGCAAGACTCTTCAGTGTCTGATTTCCACCCCGATGCAAGGGGGTGAAGTTGGTCACTTATTTAGGCTCACTTGTTCAGTTGTGTTTTGAACTGGCATATGTGGCATGTGTGGGCTGTGCTGGCAGTGGACGGACCACAGTGGGTTTGCCACAGCCCAAGGTGGCATGTGCTTCCCAGGTCTACACTGCTGCATCTCCAGGGTGCTCTGCAAGGGCACTGTCCTAAGTGGTCCCTGCATTTGTGCACCTCCCAGGTCTAAGCCACTCAGGTTCTCATGTGGTCTGCAGGGGTACAGACTGGACAGGCTGTGCATTTTGTGCCCTTACCAGGTGCGAGCAGCTCAGGTGACCAGGGGCTTGGTGGGTGCAGCATCCATGTGGGCATGCATCTCATTACCTTCCAGGCCCCCACCGCTCAGTTTCCCAGATCCTCCACAAGAGCACAGTCCCAGGTACGCTCTGTGTCTCCTCTGGGGAGCTGAACTCAGGCTGGGACACTTCTGGCAGATGTCAACTGTCCAAGATCCCTGGAAAATGAGGTTAGCAACTGGAGTCCTGCTTACAGTTGGTGGAAGATGCGGTCTCTGGGGCTGAGATTGCAGCAGCCCCTTGCCTTCCAGCTCTGGCTGTCCTTCATCTGCCTCTGCCTCTGGGGATGGGGCTCAGCTTTTTTTATGGTCCAACTCTCACATCCATACACAACAACTGGGAAAACCATATGTTTGACTACATGTGACAATAGACAAAGAGAAATTAAGTGATGTGTCTGAAGTCAATAAACTAGTTGTTTCAGCCCTAACTTCTGTATTTAAATCACATTAGTTAAAGCATTCTTAAGTTTTCCAGCTCTAGTAATCTATTTTTTTAACCTTTTGAATGGCCATTGTGAGAAATCCCAATTTATAATATCTAGACTTGGTTCAATTTTTTAAACTACTTTGAACAATGAATTATGATTTTTAATAGGAAGAGTCAAGATGTGCTCTGACTACAGAGACTTATTTTTACATAACTGTTAATATATTTACCATTTAATGTGCAGATTATATTAATGAGATTTAGCACAGATAACCCATTTAATTGACTCTGTGGAGAGTCAGCATGGGTATAGAAGCAAGGTGAGCTTCTTTTGATTAAATTGTACAGGCTGCCCCCAATAGAGTGAGGTGTCAGATACAATAACAATCTCATATTTCTGACTTACCGGCTTATGGACATTATTTAATAGCTTGTCAAAAGTCATTTAAATAAACTGATTCGAAAAATGGCATTCACTACAAATTAGTCATGTAGAAAGCAACATTTAAATGAGTAATAAACATTTTTGTTTTGTTACCCATAAAGAACGAATTTATGTAAATTCCACTACAAGGTCTTATTAAAAGTATTGAGTTATGTTTACCAGGTGTTTAGCAAGAGTTTTTAAAATACATCACACAGAGTTAGATGCTATCTTGAAGATTATAACTGTGTGACACCACACAAGTATCATATAGGATCTAACAACAAGAAAATGTATATTTTTTATAAATTGAAATGCAGGAGAACAAAGATGTAAAATTCACTTTCCATAAACAGTTTGTAAAAGAACTTCTAGCTAAACTTTCTTAATATATACTTGGTCATCATATTCCATATGTGAGGCAGGACATGAAAATTAAGAGTCAGAATCTCCATGTTATACTGATAAGAAGCTCTGGTCAAAAATTATTGGTGAGAGAAATGCTTGGAGCATGATACGAAATGTCCATCAAGATAGTATAAAGTGAAGATTTAAAAAGGTAAGAATCATATCCTACAGAGCCTTGAAACAACATCAAAATGCTTCACATTTGCCTTAAAAACAGAGGAAAGTTATTGAGCAGGAGTCTGACATAATTAGATTTGAATTCCACAAGATTCCTCTTGCTGCAGTGTTAAAAATAAATCTAAAAGATACGCAGTAGAAGATGGAGGACCACTTAAGACAAGGATTAGCAAATTAGGGATCTATGGGTCAATATACAGCCTATCACCCAAATTAGGGCTCTATGGGTCAATATACAGCCTATCACCTGCTTTTCTTTTCAATCCAGGACTTAAAATTAGTTTCTACATTTTTAAATGTTTGAAGAAAAAATAGAAGAATAATATCCATGTCACATAAAATTATATGGAATGCAAATTTAAGAGTTCATAAACAAAGTTTTATTGGAACACAGCCATGCTTATTCATTTCATTAATATCCCACCTCTGACTGCTATTGTCATTACAAGCTCAGCATTAGTAATTGCAACAGACATTGCAAAGCTCAAAAAGCCTAAAATACTTATTACATGGCCCTTGACAGAAAAGTTTACTGACTTCTGATTTCAGCTATTGAAGTGATCCAGGTGAGATCTGATGGTTATTTACAAAGATAGAGAGTAATAGATGAGTCCAAGAAGGATAGTTATACCTTCACTTCACAATACATTGAGTATAGGTATAAGGGAAAATGTGTTGTCAAGAGGCTCCTAAATTTCTGAATATCATGTACATGTTGACAGAATCCATAAGTTAGTTCGTATCGGAAGAGGATCACATTGGCCAGGGAGTGGAGGGAAAAAGGTCTCAGTTTCATACATCTGAGTTTCAGATACTTTGAGTTATGAGTACATATGTAAAGTAGACAGTTGAATATATATGGAGTTCAGATGAATGATTCAGGCTGGAGCTATAAAAATGTGAGTAACCAATAGGCCATATATAGCAGCTAAATTCTTTAGTTTCTATGAGGCATCCAAGGATGACAGTGCAAAATGATGCCAGAGTCATCCTAGGGCCAAATATTAAGGATTTGTGGTATTTATTATATGCAAAGTAGGATGTCCCTGTGAAGAAGTCAGAAAAAGAGGGACAAGAGAGAAAAGATGAAAAGTAACAGGCTTTACTGTCATGGGAAACAAAGAAAAAATGTCAAGAAAGAAGGAGTGCTCAACCATGTATGTCCTGCTAAGAAGGAAAAAAGGTGACTAACCAAATCTCTATTAATATAGCTAACTTTAGCCATGCTTTTTTTGGGCTGAAATTTATTTCTACATTATCTATAATAAATATTCTGAAAAGTGGTCAGGCCAAATAAGTCAATAAAGACAAAAAACCCTGATAGTTTGAATTATACAAATATTTAAAACTTTGTACAACTGAAAAGCAAATGCCAAATCAAAGAAAAACAGAAAACTGGGAAAATATTAGCAATGCATATGATAAAGATTTATGAAGCAAAATTATTAAAGATCAATGATAAACTACTGAGTTCTGCAACATAAAATAATCGGACAAAAATTGAATAGGCAGTTCAGAAAAATAGCAATTCATATGATTGATAAAGTTATTTCAAATTTAAGTTTATTTTTAACTATAAGATTCTTGCTTTATAATATTGTGTTGGTTTCTGCCATGTATCAACATGAATCAGCCATAGGTATACATATATCCCCTCCATCTTCAACCTCCCTCCCACTTCCCACCCCATCTTACCCCTCCTGGTCATAGAGCAAGCACTGTATGATTAGTAAACTTGAACAAAATACTCAGCAAATGAACATTTCATATCTATGCCTGTAAGGTTGAGAACTAGACCCTACATAGTGGTAACTCCTTATATAGAAGATTCACTTCTACCTTCTGGTTCCTAAACCAATATGTGTGAGTGCTTAGTCACTCATATCTGACTCTTTGCGACCCCATGGATTATCATCTGCCAGGCTCCTTTGTTCATTGGATTCTCCAGGCAAGAATGCTGGAATGGGTAGTCATTCCCTTCTCTAGAAGATCTTCCCAATCCACAGATCAAACTCAGATCTCCTGAATTGCAGGCAAATTCTTTATTATCTGAGCCACAAGGGAAGCCCCTAGACCACTATAAGTTAATTAATTGTGTGTTGAGGTTTTATATATTGATGGAAATTTACAAACAGTGATAACATCTGAAAAAGAAACATTTTTGAGTGATCATACTTAAAAAATCATAGCCACAAAAGCATAACAAATGCTATGAAATTCAGGATTATAAAATGCAATTGAGGGAAAGCAAGAGTGTTTCCCTTTAGAAGGATTGTGCAGGTTTTATACTGTACAAAACATAGATGAATGCTTAAATAAGTGGAAAGGGGTAGCCTAGGAGTTGAGAGACCTGTATGGTTCTAATCTTGTAAATAATATCTCTGTGTACATTTCCTCATACAGAGAATTGTTATGAGGCATAAACAAGCTATTTTGATGGAGAAAAATTATTACACATTTTATGTTTTTTCTCTGGGATCAAATTGTATTGTTGGTCAATATGTTATTTACATATTGCACATTTTCAAGACCTTGTTTCAGTGTACATCAAAACATAAACAATATCAGCAGTGACATTTTAAATGCATTATCTTTATCAGTAGAAGTTTATGCTATTTTAGTAATGTCAGGATGATGAATAGCATATAATTCAGAGAAGAATGGCCCAGAGCAGATATATAGAATTTACATAGGATGGGTTCATCTGGCAATAAATCAAATGAAAATTTCAATTTTATGGTCTTAACATTTCAGGGAGCTAATCCTAATTTACAATTTATTTGCATGATTTGAGCATTTTGACCCTTTTATTTAATCTCAAATTATGTCATCTTTACCTAAACGACCATCATTTTTATATTACTAAGAGGTTAATTAGTTTTCTAATGTATAGTGCTGAAAGGTACTTTTGAGATTGAAATAAATGCATTTTTCTAAAAGAAAGTTTGCTATAATTCCAGTGTCCCATTTCCATCATACTATTCCATACTTATAGACATAGTTCAAACATTTGCTACGTTCCTTTGAAAGCATGCTGAAGTCTTATTTACATATGAATGTCCAATGTAATTAATGAAATCTAAAATCCTTGGAGTATTGGGTTACTGTCCTCCTTTTTTTTTATATTTCCCTACAACACATAGTAGAGTTTTTGGTGGTTTTCAACCCTGGCTGAGTATCAGAATGATCTGTGAAGCTGTTAAAAATATCGTGAGAGAGTCCAACCTCCTGGTCCATTCCCACTGAGTCTCAAGCTGAGACAGACTCTCCTGGAATGGGCGCTGTCATTTTTATTTTGAAAAAATCTTCACAGATGATAGTGAGACTGAATTAATTAAGCTTTTCCAGGTTATAAATTAAAAACAAAATTCCTCTAGGGCTATCTTATAAAAGGAGGGCTTATTTTAAAGTGACAGAAATCACGGAACAGAGCTGAGGCCTGGGAGCATGGAGGACCCCACAGAGGGCTTCTCCTGCAGCCTGCTTTCTGATCCCTTTTTGTCTCTGCATGTCAGCATCATTCACCTTTCCCCTTTGAGGCAAGCATCCACTGTCTCCCAGTTTCTCAGTTTACATGTTCTCTTTTTGAGGAAGCAGTCAGACTGATCCCTGAATCTCTCAGTACTGATTCTAAGTTCTTAGGATGGGGTCCATCTGTTGAATTTGAGTCAGATTCCAAATCTTAGCATGCTTGGTCACTCACCCATGTCCAACTGTTTGCAACACTTTGAACTGTAGCCCACCAGTCTTCTCTATCTGTGGGATTTTTTTGGCAAGAATACTGGAATGGGTGGCCATTTCCTTCTCCAGAAGATCTTTCTGACCCAGGGATCAAACTCACATCTCCTGTGTCTCCTGCATTGCAGGTGGTTCCTTTACCTGCTGAACCATCAGGGAAGCCCAGAACTGGCCATGTACTACCATTTACTACCATTACTGCTCCCACCAAGGATGGTGTGAGGGAAATGGAGGGACAGATCTACTAGGTCCACTATAATCATGTGTCTCAGGTTCAGGATCACTGGATAATTCATTTAAACAACAAACATTTGCTAGCTCACACAATTCTCACTGGATTGAGAATATAAAATTAAACATTATAGATATGCTCCCTGCTTTGCAAGATGCTTCAAATATTCTCTTTAATTTTTTCCCCAGGGGAGAGATAGTAGCATGCTGAAGTGGGGTAGTGGCATTGAAGAAGAGAAGTAGACAAAATTGAGATATCTTTAGGAAGCAGAATGACAAGACCTGATGTTTGTTCAGACGCAAGTTGAAAGTGAAAGCGAAGAGACAAAGATGATTAAAGTAATCCTATAATTTATTATACAAATGAATGTACTTTTGAGAATGAAAGGGAACACTAATGAAAAATGAGAATATATGATCACTTTAAAATTGAAGTTCAGGTTTCTGGCTTGGGAAACTGGATGACAATGCTACCATTTTACTGAAGATTGCAGAACAGGTTTAAGTCAGGAGGAAGGCTTCAGTTTTAAACATATTGAGATGGAAATAGATCTACCCACCTGACCTGTGGGCATGTAGGTCTGGAAATCCACAGGCTTATCTCAGCAGAGATATTCATTTAGAGTCAACAGTCTATTGACAATAAATGAAAACAATGGGGTAGAAATTCTGTATCACTCTCATCAAGAGCTTTTATCTCTTAAGACTTTCTAAGGCAAAGCAGTTGTTTCTTTAAGATCTGTATGTCCCTGCCTGTTTGCCTCTTTCAGATGTTAACATAATCTGAAGCCACCCTTCCCTATTACTGCTAGTAAGCTACCTTTACATTGAAAAATTCTGCCAAAACTAGATGGACATTTCTACTCTCAGTTTGGTAATCAAATTTACAATAGTGATTTAGATTTCACTAGGTGTATTTCCAAAGCCTTAATTTTTATTTGTAAAAATATTATGTTTAATTCTTGATGACATTTAGAAAATTATGTTCAATAATAGATTGAGTGAATGAAGAACTAGTGAAACTAGATGTTGAGAAGGGAGGATCTGAGGTTTTCAAAAGTTTGTTCTCTTTGTTATTTAAGAATACAGTAATGTCATCCCCTTTTATTTTCCTTTCAACAAAGAGCAGATGACGAGGATAGTGTATGTGTGCATGAGTTTATGTGGGGTGTGTGTGTGTGAGGGAGAGAGAGAGACAGAGAGACAGAGAGGGGGGGGGACAGGGGGAGAGAGGGAGAGAGACAGAAAGAGAGAGCGGGAGAGGGAGAGGGGGAGGTGGAGAGGGAGAGGGGGAGGGGAGAGGGAGAGAGGGAGGGGGGAGAGGGGGAGGTAAAGAAAGTACAGAGAAAAAGAACGGGAAAAGAGAGAAGGAAGAGAGTTTTACGTGCTTTACTAAATTCTTCAGCATTCTTATTATCTTGTTTTAGTCTTATTTGTTCTCACGGTGTAGGGCTCTTTCCCTCATTTTATTTTCTCACTTCCCAAGGCTGTGCTTAGAGCCATGAGTTCTAAGGATTCTGAAAGGCAATAGTCTTTCTCAGTGCCAGTGGATACCAATGCCTGGAGACTTAAGAAATGATCAATTTAACACTGTTATCATCTGTTCATTTTGCTGAGTATACACACTGACTCCCTATTGTCAAAACTGTGTAATTTAAGAAACACTACAGTAACTACTTTATAGTGACTCTAAAACAGCTTTACCTGTGGTACAAATATTTTCCCAGGTACAGAGACTGGCAAAAAAATGTATAATGCCTAAAGAACTAGTGAAAAAGCAACATTTATAGGTCAGAAAACTGTTTTTGGTGTATTCCAAATTATCTTCCAATATAATCTCATTCCCAAGATTCCAATTTCAGGTATCATTCCTGTTAGATTTAAACTAGTAACTGATGAGATTGAAAATATCTGACATCTTTTCAGCCTCTCTTTAACAATCGAAAACATGTCTCTATTGGCAAACTCTAACTTGGAGGGATGTGTGTGCTTGTGTGTGTGTGTGTGCACGCGCGTATGTGTGTGTATATACATGCCTGCAAGGGTCTTCACATCATACATTAGTTGACATCACATTAGTTAGTTAGTTAGGTAGTTAGGGTAGACAAGCATTGCCTATTGGAACTGTGTGTTAGAGGTGAGTGTGAGTGTTATGAAGGTCTTTTCCAATATGTCTATGAAAGGCTCTATCAGAGTGGTTATGGAAATTGATCATCTTTCCCTATAATTGAGTAATTCATTCTATTAAATTAATATACTTTCATATGGCATACATATTGTAATACCTGTGAAAATGAAGTTGACTTATGATTATATCTTATTTTCTATTATTTATTTGGTGAAAATATCTAGATGGCACAGTGGTAAAGATCAGGAGATGTAAGAGCTGTGGGGTTTGATCCCTGGGTTAGAAAGATTCTGTGGAGTAGGAAACGGCAACCCACTCTAGTATTCTTGCCCAGAACATTCTTTAGACAGGCAACCCTGGTGAACTAGAGTCCATGGGGTTGCAAGGAGTTGGACAGGACTGAACGACTGAGCGCACACACACACACACACACACACACACACACACACACGCAGGAACTGAGTAAATGGGTCAAGAATTCATTCTTTTTGCTCCTTTCATGTACAAAGCAATAGCAGCTACAGTAGAGGCATTAGAATATGAAGTTGTTTAGGCTCATGGTGTTTAGATAATTCTTGAAGGCATTATCAACCAAATAAGGTCTCAGATCTCAGAGATAAAGTGAAGTATTTTAAAATGATTGTAAGTTTTAAAACTTGAATTTGAAAATTAATTATATGAATCCTGTTGCTATTTTAATCAAACATATAAATATGA
The DNA here is from genome assembly GCF_963930625.1 of Muntiacus reevesi. Classification (NCBI taxonomy): domain Eukaryota; kingdom Metazoa; phylum Chordata; class Mammalia; order Artiodactyla; family Cervidae; genus Muntiacus; species Muntiacus reevesi. Next base: position 258,998,224 of record NC_089251.1, on the reverse strand, counting down.
AATTATATAAATATTTAGTAAATTATATAAATAATTATATTATTTATTATTTAGTAAATTGTATAAATAACTTACTTAATTTTGTATCTGTATGAGATGATGAATGTTAAATAAATTTATTGTGGTAACCACTTCATGAGGTATATAAATCAAACCAAACCAAAAAAACTAGTTATATTGGGATATAATTGACATACAGCACTGTGTAACTTTAAGGTTTACAGCATAATGATTTGATTTGCATACATCATCTCATATAGATGCAAAATTAAAATATTAAAATTGTTTTTCTTCTGATGAAAGCTCTTTGAATTTATTCTCTTAAAAACTTTCATATATAATACACAGAAGTATTAATTTTCCAGTCTTAGTATTTATTTATCCTATACCTTGATGTTTTTTAAATTTCTTTAATGCACTTGTTATTCAGTCATTTTATCAAGAAAGTGAAATGTTGCTGCTACGAGCCATGAATGACGCCAGGATTCATGGCTGCCAGAGGAGAGGAATTCAATCCAGGGCTAGTGATGTGACTTGATCACTCAGAGCTTTTTGTGTAATAAAGTTTTATTAAAGTATAAAAGATATAGAGAAAGCTTCTGACATAGACATCAGAAGGGGGCAGAAAGAGTGTCCCCTTGCTAGTTTTTAGCAAGGAGTTATATACCTGTTAGCAAGCTGCTAATTAGGGAAAGGAAATGTCTCAAAACTGAGAGAGTTGCACCAGGCCCCTCACCCACAACATGCACTTTGAGATACCATTAGCACAAAGTGAGTCATCCTGGGCCATGAAACAATTGACCTGAATCTTGAAGAAAGGTAGATTTCCAATCAAGTACGTAGTTCATTAACATGGTTTAAAGAAGACATTTCCATGGGAAAAGTGCATTGGTTAGCTCAAGGTTTGAGACAAAGTTAAGTTCAGGTGGAACCAGGTGTCATCATGACAACACAGAATTTTAAAAGAAAAGCAAAAAAAAAAAAAAGTCTGCTTCTTGCAGTTTTATTTCCTCCTACTGCTTGGAGACTTCTGGCCTCCCTATCAAGGCCATTGACACTCTCAAAATTCCTCTTTTGTTTTCTCTTCCTCTCACATCCCAAAATTCAATAAGTGACTCTGTAAGTCTGCTTGGCTTTCCATAACAACATACAACATCCTGGGTGGCTTAAACAACAGAAATTCATTCCTCACAGTTCTGGAGGGTGGGAAGTCCAAGGTTAAGGTACCACCCAGGTATGTTTCGTTCCTAGACCTCCTGTCCTAGCTTGTAGGCAGCTGCTGTCCCACCGTGTGTTCACATGGCCTCTCCTTTGTGTGTTAGTGGATAGCAAGTGAGCTCTCTGGTGTCTCTTCTTGTAGGGACACTAATCCTATCAGATCACGGTCCCATCCTAATGACCTCATTTATTTCCTTAGAGGCCTCCTCTTCAAATATAGATACACTAGGGTTAGAGCTTCAATGTATGAATTTGGGGAGGGGACCCAAATATTCATATCATAGCAGAGACCAAGTCCAGGAAAATTGGTAAAGATATTATTGCCATTACTACCATCTTATTTTAGATTCTTTTTGCTTCTTGCTTGAATAATTTTGAAATTTCTAATCTATAATCTTTGTTTCTCCATTCAATCCTTCTCATAAGTGCCTTGTTTTGATTATAATGTTTAAATTTGAAGTAGTTGCTTCCATGACTAAATATTTCAGTTGTTCTTTAGAATAAAGTATAAGTTGCATAATGTGTACAGCTGTCTATTATCTATCTCTTTTTGCTTTACTCTATAGCATAATACATAGAATGTGTCTCATGGTACATATGACACAATGCTATAGATTTATAAGTGACTTTCAAGTACCAAGGTTTTATTCTTTTTATTTTTTTTCATCTTGGGAGATCCTTTCTCTCATTGGAAAATATCTACATATCATCATGGTCCCAGCAGACATGTCAAATCCTCTATGAAGTCTCACTTCTTTTTTGTTCCTATAGAGTATGTTTAGAAAAAAAATTTCTACTAACCTGAAACAAAATGTATGTTTGCAAAAGACCTAAGATAACTAAAAAACTTTTGGGCCACACAAAATATCAAAGTTGTTATTGCAAAAGACACAGCAAATAAAAACTGTTAAGTGTTCCATATTCAAATACATGAGAAATAGTTAATGTTTTTAGTGAAACTTTGTAGATTTAAATGCTTATCTTAATAAATAACAAGCTCACTTCAATCAGAATTATGCAAATTAATTTGAAAACCTGGTTGGAATGAGTGAATTTTTAGGTAACTGCAAGACATACGTGGCAAAAGAGATACAAAATCCAAACAGAATATTTTGCATATTAAAAAATGAGAAAAGAGAAAAACTATTTCTGAAATAACTCCAGCTCAAAACATTTTTAAAGAATTATTAAAAAGCAAACAACAACATGAAAGGAAGAATATCAGAAAGATATCCATCCAAATTCCAAATCCTTTGGAAGAATACTAAGGTCTGAGAAAGACAGCAATGAATTAGAAAGCAGAAACCAAGACAATTGTTTTGAATGTTGCTACAAAAATGGGGGGGTAGGGGGAAGGCAGCACATGAAAGAATAATAAACTTTGAACAAGTCAGGATTATAAGTAATGGAAAGATGATCCAATATTAAGAAATCATAAATTATCTCCATAGGTGCTAATATATTTGCTTACACTTAATAAAATTGGGCTAGACAAATACTTATTTACTATCATAAAACAGAAATGGACCCACTCAAAAATCACAATTACACTTAATGCAAAAAATAGATATGCTTCTCTTACGTCATGAGTATAAAAATTATGTTTATTTGCAGTATCTAAGAGAATAAGATGATTTAGAAAAATATCAATATTCAGAAATCAATTTTATTCCACATAAATGAGAGGCAATTAGAAACTATACTTGAAGAAAAGACCCAAATAACAATAATATGATAAATGAAATATCTAATCATTGCATATCATATCAGTTAGAGAATGGCAGGCATTTTCCCTTGTGAGTAGCTTTCATTTTTTTGTGGGCTAATTCTTTTTCACTTTTAAACATGGAAAAATTCAAATATTTAATGAAGTAGAGAGAACAGTGGAATGAACCTCTTTCTACCTTTCATCCAGCTTTAATAATAATACATGGCCAATCTTCTTTCATCAAAATGCTAACCCATGTTCTAAAAACTTCACAAACTTAATTTGACCTAATTATTATATATAAAATGTAGTTAACAATAATAATTCTTCAATATCATCTGTGTTCAAATTCCCATGATTGTGCATATATCACTCTCTTTCTCCCTGCCTCCCTTTCTCAATTTATTTATTAACCAGTTTTGTTTGTCTCATAGTTCCTATTGTTTGAACTTTGTGAATCATTTAAAATGACACTCTAGTGTCATTTAATGTATTCTTATAGATTTTGTAGTTAATGGCTAGATCAGGCTTATATATTTTTATTTTAGCTAAATACTTTCAATATGGTGTTGTACACATCTATCAGGAAGCATGTATGTCTGACTGTCTTTTTGTGATATTGGTAGCCACTGATAGTCATTGTGAGAACCATATTTTCCATTATGAGTCACAAAATAGGGTTATTCAAATTTAATTAATCCATTCTGATTAGTCAGACTAAATGTTGTCTATTGAATAACAGAAATATCTTTATTAGAGTACACATTTTAAATAGTTTTGTACCTTTCATTTTCTGCTATGGTTAAAAACACATCCTTAACTTCTTTTTTTCTAAAAAACCTATTGTTATTTCGTATTTTTGTAATATTTCCAGTCATGATTGCTTGACATATTTTAACAACACACTCAAAAATATTCATCCTACTCATGCAATTTACCTATTGCTTTAGACTGAATTATTCCAATCTAAGATTCTGAGGCAGAACTTTTTATGCAGGAGGTTTCTTAGGAGATGTTCAAGAGAGGCAGACTTGGGGGAAAAAAGGATGTTAAACTCTAATGCAAAATAATAAATAAATAAAGGAAAGTTATATGGAAGTCAATTATATGGAGAACTCTGGACAATTTCCAGAGTTATCTTGGACCAGTGGGAGGATACCAGATCTCATTACCCTGAAGGTACCAGAGTTTGGCAACAGAAAGAAAAAAAAGAGAGGAAGCTGTCTGTGTTTAAGGACACTTCCTGGAGAGCAAGTTAGATGTGAGATGTCAGCAGAGGGAAGATGCCTTGGGCCTGGAGGGCAATTCTTGTGGGCACCACAGCATCCAGAACAACTTATTCTGTACCACTCACACCCACTTGCTTTCTATAGTAAGTTCAGCTCATCTAGAAATACCTTCTCTAGGTATCTCTATAGAAATACCTTCTCTAGTGACACTACAAAAACCAGCTGAGTGGAAAGGACTCAAATCCCAACAACTGCAACTGGTCTTGAGGATACAACTGATACCCTTTATCTCCCTCATCTATGACTCATTCTAAATACCCTGTCAGCTAGAACCTCCTCTATTGTGGGTAACTTTATATACATATATATATATATATATATATATATATATATATATATATATATATATATATATATATAAATGGGGTAAGCCAGACCTTCATACCTGGTGAAGAATCTGCCTGCAATGAAGTAGATCCTGGTTTGATTCCTGGTTCAGGAAGATCCCCTCGAGAATGGATAGGCTACCCACTCCAGGATTGTTGGGCTTACCTGGTGGCTCAGCTGGTAAAGAATTCTCCTGCAATGTGGGAGACCTGGGTTCAATCCCTGGGTTGGAAAGATCCCCTGGAGAAGGGTATAGCTACCCACTCCAATATTCTGGTCTGGAGAAAACCATGGACTGTATAGAGTCGGTCACGACTGAGTGACTCATTTTTTTTCAGACCTTCACACCCAAGGGGTCTAAGGACTGGTTTATCACGGCCTCTTCAGTTTACCAGGCTACTGCACTCGTCTATTTTGCTGTTACACATAGGCAGAGTAGGAGTATTAGGAAATACCCGAGTGGATCCCAGGGATACAAATGTATTCTTTTCTGCCTCCAGTGTATAGTAGCATTCCCATCTCCTCTTGATGTGTGTGTGTGTGTGTGTGTGTGTGTGTGTGTTTATGTGTGTGGGTTAAGTGTTAGTCACTCAGTAGTGTCTGCCTCTTTGTGACCCCACGGATTGTAGCCTGCCAGGCTCCTCTGTCTGGAATTCTCCAGGCAAGAATAATGGAATAGGCTGTCATTTCTTTCTCCAGAGACTCCTCTTGATAATCAAGGTTAATTGCCAGTGTCGTGATTCCTTTCTATGCTTTCTCTTGGCACTAGGACCTTGAAGAAACGTGTAGCAACCATCACTTAATGGTATAATCGGTCCTTTTGAGAACTATGGTATAAACGATCCTTCTGAGAACTGGGATCTCTAGAACAACATCATCAAAAATGGAAACCACAAATTCCCCAAGTAAATATTCTTGTATGATAAGCAAGGCCACTTCTACCCCTTGGTTACCTGACCCTCATATTCTATCTGTGGGGGATATAGTACTTACAATGGTTTTGAGGATGAAGAGTTGAAACTTTCTATTATTGGCTAATACAAAAAAATTTTTTTAATGTTTTGGTTGCAAAAGTCTTTGAAATAAAGAATTACATGTATATTTGAATAGTACATATGAATAATTTCCTCAAAAACTTTTAAACTATCTATAGTAACATTCTTGGTATTTAGACTTTGAACCAGAACAGAAAATTGTTATTCATTGCTTTAATTATAAATTAAGAACTTATAATCAAATAAATGGCTTACTTGCTAATGTAATTGAAATATAGTATCTGAACAAAATTTTCCCAACCTATTTATTGAAACAGTTTGTGTAGAGAACATAAAGTATGAAAAGTTAAGCCAATATGAATGCAGTAATATAAATGTATATTAAATATTAACATTTTTATTGTGGAGATAAAATTCCTTTAATCCTAAAGGAAATCAACCCTGAATATTCACTGGAAGGACTGGTGGTGAATCTGAAGTTCCAATCCTTTGGCCTTTGATGCAAAGAGTCAAATATTTGGAAAAGACCCTCACTCTGGGAAAGAATGAGGACAGGACTAGAAGAGGGCAGGACTAGAAGAGGGCAATGTAGGATGAGATGATTGGATGGCATCATCTACTCAATGGACGTAAGTTTGAACAAACTTCCAGGAGATAATGAAGGAATGGGACAGGACAGCCTGGTGTGCTGCAGTGCTTGGGGTAGCAAAGAGCCAGACACGACTGAGAGACTGAACAATTGGATTATAATAGTACAAAAAAGAAAGCCTCTTTTAGCTGTGTGTGTGTGTTAGTTGCTTAGTCGTGTCCAACTCTTTGCAACCCCATAGACTGAAGCCCACCAGGCCCCTCCATCCTTGGGATTCTCCAGGCAAGAACAATGGAGTGGGTTGCCATTTCCTCCTCTGTCAGGAAGCATTTAACAACAGGCTTCCTGTGTGCTGTTTTGGGTCTGTCAGGAACCCTCTGGCCCTTATTAATTCCTGAATATTCAGGAATTAAGAGGAGAGGCACGCCTTTCCCAGGGCTGAGGAATCCAGGCATTTCTCATTACGGTGACAAGTACCCTCTTCCTTTTTATGAGCCATACGGTAAAAGATAATTATTTGCAACTCTGTCTTTGATAGGGACCGTCTTATGTTTTGTAAGTCTGGAATTTTAATCTTTATCTTTGCTGAGAATAGCCACCTTGTAAGACAGTACATATGAACACACCATGTTGATTAAAACACCTTTGCTCCATCAGAGCTTTGGTCCCCGTCTCTTTCTTTCTTTCTATTCTCTCTCTCTCTCTCTCTCTCTCTCTCTCTCTCTTTCTGGCTAACTCCTTGGAGCGCGGAGGCCCGCTGAGCTCACTTTCTCGCCCGGGCTTCTAAGACCCTCTCAAGAAGGTGCACTGTGCCTTCACCCACTTGAGAGGGCATCCAGTGCCTACGTGCAGCAGCGCGAGCCCTAAGAACAGGACTCTATTGGCTTTCCACGTAAACCAGGGGATATCAGCCTCTTTCTCTCTCTTACTCTGCGGACCACCAGATTCCGGTCCATTAAAGGACCAACAAGCGCTATCAGCCTCTTTCTCTCTCTTACTTTCTTATCGTCAACTCTGGACTACCAGGTTTCAGTCCATTAAAGGACCAACACTCCTCCAAAAGAAACTATAGAAAGAAAGAAAGAAAGTGAAATCACTCAGTCGTGTCCAACTCTTTGCGACCCCATGGACTGTAGCCTACCAGGCTCCTCCATCCATGGAATTTTCCAGGCAAGAGTACTGGAGTGGGTTGACATTTCCTTCTCCTTTAGCTGTGTACTCCTAATTATTTAACCAGTTAACTCAATAGGTACCACTTTATGTGTCTAAAATACTTACCTAGGGAAGTAATTTGGAAGGAAAGCTATGACAAACTTGGACAGCATATTAAAAAGCGAATACATCACTTTGTTGATAAATGTTTGTATAATGGAAGCTATGGTTTTTCCAGTAGTCATGTATGGATGTGAGAATGGGACTGTAAAGAAGACTGAGTGCTGAAGAACTGATGCCTTCAAATTGTAGTGCTGGAGAGGACTCTTGAGAGTCTCTTGGACTGCCAAGAGACCAAACCAGTCAGTCTTAAAGGAAATGAACCCTGAAAATTCATTCAAAGGACTGATGCTGAAGCTGAAGCTCCAAAACTCGGCCACCTGATGCAAAGAGCTGACTCTTTGGCAAACACCCTGATACAGGGCAAGATTAAAGGCAAGAGAAGAGGGGACCAGAGGATGAGATGGTTTGATGGCATCTTCTTCTCAATGGACGTGAATCTGAGCAAACTCCAGGAGATAGTGAAGGACAGGGAAGCCTGTCATGCTGCAGTGTGGGGTCGCAAAGAGTCAGACACGATTTAACATTGAACAACAGTCTCCAAAGAGCTATGTATGATCTTTCACAATTTAAAGGCATGTTGTTCAGTTGCTCAGGCATGCCTGACTCTTTGTGACCCCACGGACTATAGCACGCCAGGTATCCCTGTCCTTCAACATCTCTTGGAGCTTGTTCAAACTTACATTCATTGAGTCGGTGATGTTATCCAACCATCTCATCCTCTGTTGATGCCTTCTCCTCCTACCTTCAACCTTTCCTAGCATCAGGGTCTTTTCTAATGTGTCAGCTCTTCGCATCAGGTGGTCAAAATACTGGAGCTTCAGCTTCAGCATCAGTCCTTCTAATGAATATTCTGGATTGATTTCCTTTAGGATTGATCGGCTTGATCTCCTAGCAGTCCAAGGGACTCAAGAGTCTTCTCAAAAACCACAGTTCAAAGGCATCAATTCTTCGTCTCTTAGCTTTCTTTATAGTCCAACTCTCACATCCTTACATGACTAGCAGAAACACCATCATTTTGACTATATGAATCTTTGTTGGCAAAGTAATGTCTCTGCTTTTTAATATACTGTCTAGGTTGGTCATGGCTTTTCTTCCAAGGAGTGAGTGTCTTCTTTAATTTCATGACTGCAGTCACCACTTGCAGTGATTTTAGAACTCAAGAAAATAGAGTCTGATATTGTTTCCATTGTTTCTTCATCTATTTGCTGGGCAGTGATGGGACTGGATGCCATGATCTTCATTTTTTGAATGTTGAGTTTTAAGCCAGGTTTTTCACTCTCCTCTTTCACTTTAACCAAGAGGCTCTTTTGTTCCTCTTCACTTTCTCCCATAAGGGTTGTGCCATCTGCATATCTGAGGCTGTTGCTATTTCTCCCAGTATTCTCCTTTCTAGCTTGTATTTCATCCAGCCTGGCATTTCATATGATGTACTCTGCATATAAGTTATATAAGCAGGGTGACAATATACAGTCTTAATGTACTCCTTTACCAATTTTGAACCAGTCTGTTGTTCCATATCCAGTTCTAACTATTGCTTCTTGACCAGAATTCAGGTTGCTCAGGAGGCAGGTAAGGTGGTCTGGTATTCCCATCTCTTGAAGAATTTTCCACAGTTTGTGGTGAACCACACAGTCTAAGGTTTTAGCGTAGTCAATGAAGTCAAAATAGATGCTTTTCTGGAACTCTTGCTTCTTCTATGACCCAATGTATGTTGGCAGTTTGATCTCTGTTTTCTGTGCCTTTTCTAAATCCAGTTTAACATCTTGAATTTCTCGGTTCATATACTGTTGAAGCCTAGATTGGAGAATTTTAAGCGTTACTATGTTAGCATGTGAAATGAGTGCAATTATGCAGTAGTTTGAACATTCTTTGACATTGTCTTTCTTTGGGATTGGACCTTTTTGACCTTTTCCAGACCTGTGGCCTCTGCTGAGTTTTCCAAATTTTCTGGCATTTTGAGTGCAATGTTTTCACAACATCATATTTTAGGATTTGAAATAGCTCAACTGGAATTCCATCACCTTCACTAGCTCTGTTCATAGTGATGCTTCCGGAAGCCCACTTGACTTCACATTCCAGGATGTCTGTTTCTAGGTGAATGATCACTCCATCTTGTTTATCTTTGTCATTAAGATCTTTCTGTATAGTTCTTCTATGTGTCCTTACCACGTCTTCTTGCCATATCTTCGTAATATCTTCTGCTTCGTTTCTTCCATTTATTGTGCCCATCTTTGCATGAAATGTATCTTTAATTTTCTTGAAGAGGTCTCTAGTCTTTGCCAATCTATTGTTTTCCTCTATTCCTTTGCATTGATCACTGAAGAAGACTTTCTTATCTCTCCTTGCTATTCTTTGGAACTTTGCATTTAGATGCATACTTCTTTCTTTTTCTCCTTTGATTTTACTTCTCTTCTTTACTCAGCTATTTGTAAGGCTTTCTCAGACAACCATTTTGCCTTTTCCCATCTTATTCTTAGGGATGTTTTGATCTCTGCCTCCTGTACAATGTTATGAACCTCCTTCCATAGTTCTTCTGGTACTCTGTCTTTCAGATCTAATCCCTTGAATTGCTTTTTCATTTCCACTGTATAATCCTAAGAGATTTGATTTAAGTCATATTTGAATGGTCTAGTGGTTTTCCCTACTTTCCTCCATTTAAGTCTGAATTTTGTAATAAGGAGTTCATAATCTGAGTCAGTTAGCTCCCAGTCTTATTTTTGCTGACTGTATAGAGCTTCTCCATCTTTGACTGCAAGAATATAATCATTCTGATTTCAATATTTATCATCTGGTGATGTCCATGTATAGAGTCATCTCTTTTGTTGTTGGAAGAGGGTGTTTGCTATGACCAATGTGTTTTCTTGGCAAAACTCTATTAGCCTTTGCCCTGCTTCATTTTGTACTCCAAGGCCAAACTCACCTGTTACTTAAGGTATCTCTTGACTTCCTATTTCTGCATTCCAGTCCTTTATGGAAAGGACATCTTTTTGGTGTTAGTTCTAGAAGGTCTTGTAGATCTTCATAGAACCATTCAACTTCTTCAGCATTTGTGGTTAGGGCATAGACTTGGATTACTATGATGTTGAGTGGTTTGCCTTGGAAATGAATAGAGATCATTCTGCTGTTTTTGATATTGTACCCAAGTACTGCATTTTGGACTCTTCTGTTAAGTATGAGGACTATTCCATTTCTTCTAAGGGATTCTTGCCCACAGTAGTAGATATACTAGTCATCTGAATTAAATCTGCCCATTCAGGTCCACTTTAGTTCACTGATTCCTAAAATGTCGATGTTAACTCTTGCCATTTCCTGTTTGACCACTTCCAATTTACCTTGATTCATGGACCTAATATTCCATGTTTCTATGCATTATTGTTCTTTATACCATTGGACTTTACTTTTACCACCAGACACATCCACAACTGAAGATTTTTTTCCACTTTGGCTCAGACTTTTCATGCCTCCTGAAGCTATTTCTCTGTTCTTCTCCCGTACCATATTGGATACCTACTGACCTGGGTAGTTCATCTTTCAGTGTCATATCTTTTTGCCTTTCATACTGCTCATGTGGTTCTCAAGGCAAGAAAACTGAAGTGGTTTGCCATTACCTTTTGCAAAGCAGTTTGCTTTGTCAGAACTCTCCCCTATGACCCTTCTGTCTTCGGTGGCCTTACTCGGCATGGCTCATACTTCCATTGAGTTAGACAAGTCTGTGATGTATGTGATCAGTTTTGGTTAGTTTTCTGTGATTGTGGTTTTCAGCCTGCCCTCTGGTGGAAGAGGATAAGAAGCTTGTGGAAGTTTCCTGATGGGAGGCACTGGCTATGGGGAAAACTGAGCCTTACTCGGTATACCACATCTCCCAAGACTGTTGTTCAGTGCCCTTGACCCCTCAGCAGACCCCTGTTTACCCATGCCTCCTCTGGAGACTCCAGGGCACCCAAGGACAAGTCTGGTTCAGTCTCCTGTGGGTTTACTGCTCCTTTCTTCTGGGTCCTGCTGTGCACAAGGCTTTGTGCCCTCCAAGAGTCTGTTTCTCCAGTCCTGTGGAAGTTCTGTAATCAAATCCCACTGGTCTTCAAAGTAAAATTCCTTGGGGGTTCTCAGTCCCTTCGCTAGATCCCCTGGTTGGGAAATCTGTTGTAGGCCCTAGAAATTTTGCAACATGGTGAGAATTTCTTTGGTATAATTGTTCTCCATTTTGTAAGTCATCTGCTCAGTGACTCTATGGGGGGCTAATGGCAACCTCCTCCAAGAAGATTTATGCCACACACCACAACCTCCAGGCCGGCTACAGCCAGAGCCCCTGTCCCCGCTGCAAGTCACTGCTGACATGTGCTTCTCCAGAAGACACCCAGGCACTCAAAGGCAGGTCTGGTCAGTCTCTTGTGGGGGTCACTACTCTTTTCCCTGGGTCCTGGTGCACAAAAGGTTAGTTTGTGCCCTCTGAGCATCCCTGGTGGGTTTGAGGTTTGATTCTAAATATGATTTCATCCCTTCTACTGTCTTGTTGAGTCTTCTCCTTTGCCTTTGGATATGGGATATCTTTTTTTGATGAGATCCAGCATTCTCCTGTCAACGGTTGTTCAGCAGCTGGTTGTGATTTTGGTGTTCTTGCAGAAGATGAGCACGAGTCCTTCTACACTGCCATCTTAGTTTTGAAAGTCGTGAACATATGATAAATTTTTTGATTACAGTTGTCATTCTGAGTACCATGAAACTGTAATAAAATGGGAAGCTTCATCACATCTAAAAATGTGTTAATATAGGGAAAAAAAAAAATCCAAGTAGATCTCATTCCCATTTCACTGTGTGTAAGTTGGTCACCCTGGTCCACCCTCTGAAACTGGGGTGTTTAGGGGACCATATGACTTTCCGTGTCATTTTATGTCATTTCTGGAATATAATAAAGAGATGGGAATATATTATAGAGTGGTATAATTGCATTTGTAGATGTGAAATACTTAGTTTTGCTTATTCAAATAATATTTTAGCTTCTTACCCTTTTTATTTCCTTTGCAATATTCATTCAACTGTCCTTTTGATTTGGAATATTTTTTCTGTTCTATATGACTTTAGTTATTAGGATATAAGTTATAATTCAGGAGACTGGAATAAAAAAAAATCATGACCACTGGAAATATTACCAAGTAGACATACTGCAATTAGAACAGTGAGCTGATTCTGTGGTTATTTTCTATAAACCATGACAGCCAATAAAAAAAGGTTCATTATTGGTATTCAGTTCAGTTCAGTTCAGTTGCTCAGTTGTGTCTGACTCTTTGTGACCCCATGGACAGCAGCATGCCAGGCCTCCCTGTCCATCACCATCTCCCGGAGTCTACCCAAACCCATGTCCATCAAGTCAGTGATGCCATCCAACCATCTCATCCTCTGTTGTCCCCTTCTCCCTGCCCTCAATCTTTCTCAGCATTAGGGTCATTTCAACTGATTCAGCTCTTCGCATCAGGTGGCCAAAGTATTGGAGTTAGAGCTTCAACATCAGTTCTTCCAGTGAACACCCAGCACTGATCTCCTTTAGGATGGACTGGTTGGATCTCCTTGCAGTCCAAGGGACTCTCAAGAGTCTCCTCCAACACCACAGTTCAAATACATCAATTCTTTGGCGCTCAGCTTTCTTTATAGTCCAACTCTCACATCCATACCTGACTACTGGAAAAATTATAGCCTTGACTAGACGGACCTTTGTTGGCAAAGTAATGTCTCTGCTTTTTAATGTGCTGTTTAAGTTGGTCATAACTTTCCTTCCAAGGAGTAAGCGTCTTTTAATTTCATGGCTACAGTCACCATCTGCAGTGATTTTGGAGCCCCCCAAACCAGTCAGCCACTGTTTCCACTAATTCCCCATCTATTTGCCATGAAGTGATGGGACCGGATACCATGATCTTAGTTTTCTGAATGTTGCGCTTTAAGCCAACTTTTTCACTCTCCTCTTTCACTTTCATCAAGAGGCTTTTTATTTCTTCTTCACTTTCTGCCATAAGGGTGGTGTCATCTGCATATCTGAGGCTATTGATATCTCTCTCGGCAATCTTGATTCCAGCTTGTGCTTCTTCCAGCCCAGCATTTCTCATGATATACTCTGCATAGAAGTTAAATAATCAGAGTGACAATATACATTCTTGATGTACTCCTTTTCCTATTTGGAGTCAGTCTGTTGTTCCATGTCCTGTTCTGACTGTTGCTTCCTGACCTGCATACAGATTTCTTAGGAGGCAGGTCAGGTGGTCTGGTATTCCCACCTCTTGAAGAATTTTACAGTTTATTGTGATCCACACAGTCAAAGGCTTTGGCATAGTCAATAAAGCAGAAAAACAAGTTTTTCTGGAACTCTCTTGCTTTTTCTATGGTCCAGCGGATGTTGGCACTTTGATCTCTGGTTCCTCTGCCTTTTCTAAAACCAGTTTGAACAACTGGAAGTTCATGGTTCACCTATTGCGGTAGCCTGCCTTGGGGAATTTTGAGCATTACTTTACTAGTGTGTGAGATGAGTGCAATTGTGTGGTAGTTTGAGCATTCTTTGGCATTGCCTTTCTTTGGGATTGGAATGAAAACTGACCTTTTCCAGTCCTATGGTCACTGCTGAGTTTTCCAAATTTTTTTGACATATTGAGTGCAGCACTTTCACAGCATCATCTTTTAGGATTTGAGATAGCTCAACTGGAACTCCATTACCTCCACTAGCTTTGTTCATAGTGATGCTTCCTAAGGCCCACTTGACTTCACATTCCAGGATGTCTGGCTGTAGGTGAGTGGTCACACCACCATGAATATCTGGGTCATGAAGATCTTTTTTGTATAGTTCTTCTGTGTATTCTTGCCACCTCTTCTTAATATCTTCTGCTCCTGTTAGGTCCACACCATTTCTGTCCTCTATTGAGTCCATCTTTGCATGGAATGTTCCCTTGGTAGCTCTAATTTTCTTGAAGTGATCTAGTCTTTCCCATCCTATTGTTTTCGTCTATTTCTTTGCACCGAGGAAGTCTTTCTTATCTCTCCTTTATATTCTATGGAACTCTGCATTCAAATGGGTATATCTTCCCTTTTCTCCTTTGTTTTTTGCTTCTCTTCACAGCTATATCTAAGGCCTCCTTAGACAGGCATTGTACTTTTTAGCATTTCTTTTTCTTGAGGTATCAGTTCAGTTCAGTCCCTCAGTCATGTCTGACTCTGCGACCCCATGAACCGCAGCATGCCAGTCTTCTCTGTCCATCACCAACTCCCAGAGTCTACCCAAACCCATGTCTATTGAGTCGGTGATGCCATCCAGCCATCTCATCCTCTGTCGTCCCCTTCTCTTCCTGTCCCCAGTCCCTCCCAGCATCAGGGTCTTTTCAGCTGATCTCCTTTAGGATGGACTGGTTGGATCTCCTTGCAATCCAAGGGACTCTTAAGAGTCTTCTCCAACACTACAGTTCAAAAAGCACCAATTCTTCAGCGCCCAGCTTTCTCTATAGTCCAACTGTCACATCCATACTTGACCACTGGAAAAACCATAGCCTTGACTAGATGGACCTTTGTTGGCAAAGTAATGTCTCTGCTTTTTAATACGCTGTTTAGGTTGGTCATAACTTTCCTTTCAAGGAGTAAGCATCTTTTAATTTCTTGAGGTATAATAACTTAAAATTTATACCAAATCAATTTTAGGTTTCAATGGAGTGACAAGCAGGGAATTTGAACACACATTACTTTGGCAGAATTTTCACCTCTGTGTCATAATGATGTCTGTATATAACATAATATCTTCCCTGGTGACTCAGATGGTAAAAAATCTGCCTGCAATGTGGGAGACCTGGGTTCAATCCCTGGGTCAGGAAGATTCCCTGGAGAAGGGAATGACCTCTCACTTCATTGTTCTTACCCGGAGAATTCCATGGACAGAGAAGCCTGGCAGGTTACTGTGCATGGGGTCACAAAGAGTTGGACATGACTGAGCAACTAATACTTTCACTTTTATTTTCACTGTAGCATAGCAGTATTTCTACATAGTTTATATTAATACCCCTTTACATATACAAACTGCCATTTTTAACAGTATTTCACAGCTTATAATTTATAATTTTGACTACTTCATGAGATTATGCACTTGTATCAGGATTTCAGAAACAGAGCAAGCATATAACTGCAAGTATATAAAGTGCTTTTTATTTTGTTTTAAACAACCAGAAATTTTTGTTTTGTTCCCTCATTGAATATGCTCAAGTGTCCATAACTCTGACATACTTCCAATTTTGTTGCCATGCTGAAAAGACTAAAGTCAAGCTTTTTATCACTTTGATATGTATCTTGGGTTCCTGTGGTTGAAACAAAGTTTTTCCTTGAGATGAAGATGTCACAATAAAAGTGGTTAAAATTACAGTGTTTTTATTTTAAGGCAACTTGTTTTTGTTAAAGCCTTCTGTGATCTTTTTCTTTTCTTTTTTCTTTATTTCCTATTTTAAAAAACTTTTCTATGTTCTCTCTACTGAAACATGTTAGAAATCTTGCTATTTTCATGTATAGGTTTCAAATTAACATATACTGTACTTCTGTTGAAAAAATAGCTTTCAGAGGTTTTCTGCACTTTTCACCTTTTTTTTTTTTTTTAATTGCTTTCTTAAATTGCCTTTTTAAAAAAGTTTTAAGTACAGTGAATGCTTTCTCCCATCTAGTGGATTGTCTGTGCACTTTCTTGATGATACACTTTGAAATACAAAGTTTTAAAATTTTTGTAAAGCGCTGTTTATCTAATTTTTTTCTCTTTTAGCTTTTTTTTTCTGTTATATCTAAGAATGTTATGTCATTGCTGGATTCAAAGTCATGAATGTTTACTCTTAGATTTCTTCTATAAATTTTATAATTTTAGTACCTACATTTAGGTTTCTGATCCCTTTTGAGATATTCTTTTTGTATATTGAGTGAGGTAGAGAGACCTCTTCACTCTTTTGTATGAGAATATCATATTGTCACAGAACCACTTGTTGAAAAGACTATGAATTACCCATAGAATGATCTGGCGCCCATCTTGACATCAACTGACCATAAATATGAAGGCTTTTATTTCTGGTTTTTCAATTCTGTTCCATGTATCTGTAAGTCTGTTCATATGCTAATATCGTACAGTCTTAATTACTGCAGCTTTGCAGTAAGTTTTGAAAAAGCGGAAAGTGTAAGCCTGCTGACATTGTTCTTTTTCAACATTTTTTTCGTGCTTTTCCGATTCTCATGTTGCTGTTTGTTTGCATATGTTGTCATTTGTTTTGTTGAGAATTAGACGCCATAGATTGTATTGGAGCAGTTCCCCTCTATCTGAGGTTTGTTGCTGGTTTATTGTTTGTCTGTTTAGACCTTCTAGACTCTCAGTGGCAGCGGATTCTCCTGCTGTGTGAAGTCTCCGAGTTTATTGCTGAGTGGTGTAGCCGTGGTGTGGGCATATTCGCTCTGGGGTGACGGTGGTGTTTTTAGCAGGGCTCTTTTGGTCGCTTTACCTGATGAAACCCAGCTGTTAGACTCCACTAATTGCTCTTGTTTTTGACAATGCTCTCGAGTGTAAATTGCTCCATTGTCTGATATAATTAAATTTGGCCCCATTACTGGGGTAGTTTTGGAGGCCATTGTTAGAAGTTCTGGCTTATTACATGAAAATTACTAGGTGTCTCTATTCTTGGCTTTTTCTGATTTGGTTTTCTGACTTGGTTTTCTAGGGCTTCACTTGTTACTCTTGTGACATCACCTTAATTACTTACCACCAAAACCTTCAATGTTTTGGAGAGCACCATTATTTTTGACTTTTACCACCCTCTGTTCACTTCACAGCGTCCTGTTCTTCAGGCCTGCCTCTCTTCTGGCCAAATCTCTGAGTCCTGGCTCTGGGTCTGTGGATGGGACAGGGGCCCTACTTTTCTCTGAGTGACCCCTCTGCTTTAAGAGCAAGGTGCTGGGCAGGGTGGTAGCCCCTGGTCTGCTCAGCTTGTGTCTTGTGGCATGGAATCTCCATGCTGCATATGAGCTGCCATATGAGTAGACTGGAGCCCAGTTTTCCTGGCATTTCATGATTGCGGTTGATCCTCTACCTTAAGAGTGGGGACTGGTGGGCAAGAGAGCCTCTAATATCTTGGGTGCACTCACCTGAGATTTACTGTCTGCAACTCACATCTGACAGAGATAATAAATCCTGGTAGCCTGTTCCCTGCTGCATGATACTGTAGGGGAGCAAAATTGCCAACCTTAAATGTCTCTTTGGCATGTGGATTATTTTGAACTGAAAACAGTTAAGGCTCAACAGACTCAGGAAAAAATTTTGACATCTACTTTAGCTGCCTAAAATAGATTACAGGGCTTATTCCCTGAATAGAGAATTTACAGGTATCACCAGAGATACCTGTAAAGAATATGAGCCAGGTGTGGTGGGGGAGGGACAGCAGGGCCTAGAGATCAGTCCATTCTGTGTCCCAGTGTCTCTGCGTGGCCCAATGTACATTTGTTTACTAAACATTTGCTTTTCCATCTCCATGAGCATTGTCTACTTCCCCTTGGCATTCTCAAACTACTATCCCCAACATCCTCTTTGTCTTCAGCTGAAGATGGTGTTTAAGCTGAAGGTTTTAGCCATTTTAAGTAAGTTACTGAGTTTTCCTGCATCTCCCATATGGGTACATGTTATTAAGTTTTTGTTTAGTTTCTCTAGTTAGTCTGCCTGATGTTGATTTAATACTTTGACCAGCCAGAAGAATCTGGAAGGGCAGAAGAAAACTTCTTCCTTCCCAACAATACCATCACCCTTGACTAAGAGAAGAAAACCTGTACTCTTGACTGTAGTCACCTTCAATGGAACTTCCATTTGCTGAGCCAGGAGAGGGAAGGAGGAAGTGGGTCAAGTCCAAATACCATGGGGCTCTCCCTGTTCTTACCGAGTTCTAATAGATTTTCTTAAATAAATGTTTGCTATTTACCCTCTGCCCTTGGAACTGTTACCTAAATCTTCATTAAAATATTTTTCCCCACCATTTATACTTGTTGTGCTAGAAAATAGGTCTTTGAGATTCTCCCATTGCCATTTCAGAGGCAGAGTTCCCCTTAATTTTTTACATAGTTGTTTTCATAGGGCCATAGGGAGATTCTTTCTCTCTTAGAAATCAGTTTTTCAGGGCTTTGCAACAGCTTTTTTTATTTTTTTTTTCTGCCACTCAGCACTTTTCTCTATTAACTTTCTTAGTTCTTGCCAGCACCTGGGGTTAACAGGTGATATTTAAAAACAAATATAAAATGGCAAGGACAAAAAATCAATTAAAAAAAAGGAGTCATTGAAAAATTGACTAACACGTGTCTCAGAATCTGTTCTAATTGAAGATATTTAGTTTTGTTTATAGCTATCAGCCTTTTTAAGGGGAAAATGCTCCAACTTACAGGTTCTGCTGAGACTTCAGTACCATGTGATCCCAAACCTTTTTGTATATGTTTTGACCAGTCTTTGCCTGACTAGGTACTCATGATTTGTGTAAGTCTCACAGAGATGAGTTTGGAAAATTGGATTTATTTGGAATTCTGAGAGTCAAGAAAGGAAGTTTTGGTTGTTGATGGCATCTTAGAGAAGTATTAAGAGCTTCATGGATGATTAATAAGTGGAGAGAGCAAACCAATCACAAAAGAAAAGTAAGTACTTGGGCAAAACTCAGGAAGAGAGCTTCTGAAAAAGAGTGAAGACAAAGAGTGAAGAGAAAAAGAGTGAAGCTGCATAGTCAACAGCTTTGATCCTTCTGGTGCTTGGGCGTTGAGATTTTAGGAAAACTCTAGGGGTTTTTTTGTTGCTATTATTTGTTTTTTGTTGTTTTTTTTTTTTTTGGTTTTTTGCAAATTAGTGTATTCATTCAAATAAAATTTCCTTTTTTGAGCTCTTTTAAATGCATTTTTCTTTCTTGTAACAAAAAAGATTTCTAGCTAGAAACTTGCAATGAAAATTAACTGACAGGTTGTCAAAATTGATATAAGGTTTGTAAGAACATTCTGCCATTAGTAGAATATACCATGTAGTTCTGTGCTTTTCTCTCTCAAAAAAATCACTTCAATGGATGCAAGCTCTTATGGGTTTAATTCAATTTTAATTTGTCAGTCTTATGATAAAGTACATTAAAAATTAAAAAGAAATTCTATATTTTCTAGTCTTTCAATTATAAACATTTACTTATCCTAAATATAATATCATTAAAACTGAAATAAGTGATTCACATGTTACTGGAAAATAACTACTTTTGTCTTTAGCATTTTATTTTGCTTTTGTAATATAGTGGTAATTTTGTATAATATATATTTATTTGATAGTGACAAATTCAGAATAAATAAGTCATATTTATGAAGGAAAGAATTGAATATTGATACAACAGATGGAAATGTATTTATTTCTTTGTATTCAAAATGCTCTGAAAAGCAATCAGTTATAAATGTTTTCAATTAACTATAGAAATTTTAAAAAATTATCTAGTTATCTATTTTTGGCCATGCTGAATCTTCATTGCTGCACAGGCTTTTCTCTAGTTTCAGTGAGCAGGGGCTTCTCTCTAATTGTGGTGTGCAGGCTTCCCATTAAAGTGGCTTCTCTTGTTGCAGAACACAGGCTCTAGGGCCTGCAGGCTTCAGTAGTTGCAGCACATGGGTTCAGTGGTTGTAATTCCTGGGCTCCAGAGCACTGGCTCAATAGTCACGGTGCATGGGCTTGGTTGCTCTGAGGCACATGAGATCTTCCCAGATCAGGACTGAACTCTTGTCTCCTGCATTGGTAGGCAGATTCTTTGTTACTGAGCCACCAGGAAAGTCTTAACTATAGAAAATTTTTGGGTAATATTCTTTTTGAACACTGATTGAAATTTCCAGTAAATTGACTTTCTGGGAAATGAATTATGATTTAGGTAGGTCGAATTCTTTGTTCAGAAATAGAACATGGTTTGTTTTTGTTTTTTGCCTCAATTCTTCACTGTGGAGGTAGAGATCGTGTGATAAAAATGGAGTCCCTTTTGGTGGTGGGGATGGTAATGGAGATATTATAAAAGTATAATTGTCCAATCTCTCCATTTTTACACTAGAGCTGAAAAGTATTTTTTTAAATAATGGAAAAGGGGGCAATTCAGCAATTTAAAAAACCTTTCCTCATTAGTACACATATGTGGTCTTGCTAGTGACGTCTACATAGCCACCTTGATGCTTAGAAAGAGATTCAGTTCTCTAATTTAGTAAGGCTAGTAGCTCCATGGGCTTGGGGATAAATGTTGCAAAGGGCCCTTGTTCCTGTTTTGGTGTACCCCTGGCTCCCTCTTGAGGGAGGAGAGACTGAAAAAAAGTTATAAAAAAAAAATAAATAAAAGATCTTCTCTTTGGGATTAACGGCTTAGTCACAAATTCCATCATTTATCATTTGATTTTAAATCAGTTGATTTGCAATCAGTTGATTGCAGCTTTTTAAGTGGTTATAAAATTTATTATCTCACTCAGCAAATATGAGAAATATTTTGTTTATATAAATGTGTAAATGTTTTCTATTTACATATATAAATGTGTAAAGGTTTTCTATTTATATGGAGAGTAAAACTGGTCCTCTATTGTTATTTCATGCATATATTTTATGAATATATTACTGGATAAACAAGAAAATTAATAACCAAACTCTAGTGTTTTTAACGTCAGAAGCAGAACAAAATGATTTCCTCTTTACAATGTCACTGTATACTCAGAACTGTCAAACACAGTGGTGTTTCCTCAGTCTTTATTTTAGGCAAGCTACCCAGGTGGCACTAGTCGTAAAGACTCTGCCTGCCAATGCAGGAGACATAAGAGATGTGGGTTTGATTCCTGGGTCAGGAAGATCTCCTGAAGAAGCCATGACAACCCACTCCAGTATTCTTGCCTGGAGAATCCCATGGACAGAGGAGCCTGGTGGGCAGCAGTCCATGGGATTGCAAAAGAGTTGGACATGACTGAGTGACTAAATAGCAACCATGTGGGAAATAGACTCTAAAGTGGAAATTTGTGTGCATGACCTTTCTGGGGTAGTTCTCTAGGGCATGATGACTGTTAGGGAGTGATGAAGGCAAGCCTGGGAAGAGCGAGAAGCTGAAGTGCTATGCACTTACTGCCAAGCCTCAGCCAAGTGTACCATGAGCTCTGAAACTAGACCCAGAGCTTGTACTCACTCATAAGCAAGTGATTGGCTGTCGGATGCCTCTGGAGAAGAGGCATAATTTTGGGTAATATAACTGTCTTGCCAAGGACCATTTCTTGGGAGGCAGTCAGTTTCAGCCATCAGTAAGTGTCCCTCCCAGCAGCTGCGGGAATTAATGTCTTGGTCCTAACCTGGTTAGCACATGGCAGTTATCCGCTCCTGATAACACTTGTGCCTCTCAGGTCAATGCATTAACTTCAGTCCGTCTGGGAACAGCTCTTCCATTATTCTAGCTAGTTTCTTTTCCTAGGGAAACTTAGTCACAGATTAGCGGGAGTAACTACAGCCCTTGTCACTACTGCGTGTTTTCTGGTCCGTGATGACAACCGAGTTGTTAGCTTATGGCAGGCAGTTGGCCTACATGTCTTACTTGGTGGGTTAATACATGTTCTCATCTTTGAAAGTTCTGAGCTCCCATGTGTACTTGTGTTTATATGCTCTAGCAAATATTCTGCATCAGGAAAGCATCTGCCACTGAGAATATTTCTTAGTAGAATGCGTGGTAACACATTGCTGTCCTCCAAGATCTTCCTTTAACTAGAGACAGGGGGGCAATATAGGAATGCCACCACTACATCCTTTTAGATCTTTAAGAGTTGCATTAAATTCTGCAATTTTTACCAGGCAGTGGTGACTTTGGTTTACTAACGACACCTGGAGGGCAGTTTCAAAGGTGCATGTTGGCCTTGTGCTCTATAATAGAATTTCCCCCCAAAGACCAGGTATCCATATGGATATTCTGTCAAACACCAAGTATATCTATTTCAGTTACACATTTGAGAGTTGATTACATGGCCACTGGATGGGTCTGTTGACCCTGTGGTTATTTTATGTACTGATTCTGAGACAAAACCACATTTATGACATGCTTCCAACAAGTCCCCATTATAAGTGAAATTTTGGGTCTCTCAGTATTGATGTCAACTTGGACCCATTGTTCAACAGTTCTCAACATCACCAAGTATTCTCTTTCTCCTAGTACACTTACCCTTTGGAGAAGACAGGGGGAATACTTATCAAATATACATATATATATTTTTTACTGGGACTTGAAAGTAAGCTTGGGCCCGGAAATTAGACAAGGCATCATACTGTTTATTTTGCTGGTTTTTCCAAGCCAGAATCCAAGCATTCATCCTGCATCTCTTTTAGTTGTAATGGGTTAGAAATACACTTGTTGGCTGCCATCTATATTGACATTACATATGTCATGTTTTATAACTCTTGTTTGAAAACTCATGTTTTCATAGCTCTTGACCATTCAGGTCCCCCATGTTGCTATTCAAATCTTGCTGCCAGTATAGTAACTCAACTACTTTGTTTCTATTAGGTGCTGCTACCTGATCTCAATTGTTTCAGGATTCTATTCTCCACGTTCCTTTCAAATAAGACAATTTGGTGAATAACAGCATCTCTCATAGTCATCCCTTGTCCAAAGAGTGTAGCCAACATTTACCTTCTTGGATGCCCCTCACCAGTACATTCTTAATTGATTGATAGATGGAGTTATTTTGATTTTCTCTAGTATTTTCTGAAAAACATAACCATCTGGTGGATTTTCCAGCCTTGTGTACTTTATTCCCTTCTTTGTGTCTTTTCATCCATTCTTCCTCCATCTGTCAAGAACAAACTGGGATTACTACTTTACTTAGTGTAGACCATCACTTTCTTTAAGTTTCCAGGATCCTTTCTAGTTTCTAGACAGCACCATTTACCAGGCTCCTTTTCAGGGTGTTTAATCTCATTTTATGGAAGAATGCTGCCATATCCATAGAGTTTTTTTTATTTTTATTTTATTTTTTTTTCTGGCTTTGTAGCGCTTTATGGTCTACATGCCTTTGTTCAGCACTCTCAGGGTACTGTCCCACAGGTACTACTGGATTCCTTGCGTACATGCTGCCTAGTCTACAGATTCTTTGGAGTATAGCCTCTTTCCTCCATTTTGAGGTCTAACACTTCCCTGATTTGGTTTACTTGTGACTTTATTCTCTTATTTCTATGTTAACCAGGAGAGGGCAGTTGGAGAAGATCCTGAGTAGGTGCAGAATTGAAGATGAGATATTTTTCTACACTGCTAAAGAGGTCTTCTAGCTTTCACACTTTTCCCTGTATATGTAGTTGATCACCCTCTGCCATCCTGTGACTTCCTTCAGAACCTCAATAACAGTTAACAATCACCATTTCCTGACTACATTAGATAATTTCCAGAGAGAAAATGAGCAATTCACACACTTAAATTTCTTGCCAGTGCCTCATATAACTAAGACATAGGAAGATAACAAAAGCTAAAGAACTATAACAATTGAATATCAAAGTTGAAATTTGATTGCTCCTTGTAGAATTTGAATGGCAGTTGAATTCACCTTTCTTAAAAAAGAGCATTATTTGATTCACTGAACAAGAAATTTATCCTAGAGATTGTATTGCCATTTTGGGTTACAATGCTTCTGCCAGCAGCACCACTGAAAAACTTATGAAATAGTCATTTACTACTATGTCGCTTCCCACAGCCTTGTTTCTGATTATGGTTAGATCAGCAAAATATATTTTATAATAAGCTTACGTTGATTGAGTTCACTGGTCTTCCCATATACGCTAACATCTAAAAACAACTGGGGGACATTCTCTGGTGGTTTAATGGTTAGGATTCTGCATTTTCACAGCTGAGGGACTGGGTTCAATCCTTGGTTAGGGAACTAAGATCCCATAAACCATGTAGTGCTGCCAAAAAATTAAATAAATAAATTAAAAGCAGCTGGTATTGCATAACACAGCATCCATTCTGTAGCCCACAGGTCAAGAAGTAATTTCCACTTTCAAACATCATTGCTTAAGACACATATTTATACAGTTATAGGTGTCATAGTGATTTCTTTGGTGGACCTTGGCAAAGCCAACTGAAAGCCTTCTGGAATGTATTCACCATTCTATTAATAAATGCCAAGAAGAATTTAGGATTTGTGGGAAGATATCAAAATATCAATATACACAGACTGGAGTTTGGAAGAAGCTGATTCTGACTCTCGTGGATGACTTTGAGGGACTCAAGTCTTCAGTGGGGGGAGTAAATTACAGATGTGGCAGAAATAGTAGGAGAACTAGAATTGCAAGTGGAGCTTGAAGATGTGATTGAATTGCTCAATCTCATTGTAAACTGACAAGATGAGGAGTTGATTCTTATGGCTGAGCAAAGAAAGTGGTTTCTTGAGATGGAATCTACTCCTGGTGAAGATGCTGTGGAGATGACTGAAATGACAGTAAAGGATTTAGAGTATTACCTACAGTTAGTTGATAAAGCAGCAGCAGAGTTTGAGAGGATTGACTTCAGTTTTGAAAGAAGCTCCGCTATGGGTGAAATGCTATCAAACAGCATTGCATGCTACTGAGAAATCTTTTGTGAAGTGAAGAGTCAATCAGTGTGGTACCCTTCACAGTTGTCTTATTTTGAGAACTTGCCACAGCCATAGTAACCCTTTGGCAACCACTCCCTGGACAGTCAGCATCCTTTAGCATCAAGTGGCCTCCACCAGCAAAAAAGATTACAACTTGCTGAAGTCTCAGATGGTGGTTAACATTTTTTAGTAATACAGAAATTTTAAATTAAGATATATGCATTTTTTAGAAATAATCCTATTATTTGCACATTTAATGGCCTCTAGTATACTGTAAACATAACTTTTTATGCACTGGGAAACCAAAAAATTTGTTTGACTCACCTTACTGCCATGCTAACTTTGTTGTGATGGTCTGGAACCAAACTTCAGTATTTCTGAGGTATGCCTGTACTCACTGAGGTTCCTGCTACTTAATACAAGTAAGGAAGGTTTTGACTTGCATTCTATGGTGTGTTACTTTAGTGATTCTGTGTCCAGTAGTAAAGCTTAGTCGAAGATTAAATAGTTTGGCAGTATCTACTTTAACTAAACATTTTTCCAGGATCCAAAAATTCTAATTCTTATACATGTTCAACTGAAATGAATACATATGTTTATCAAAAGCAATATACTAGAATGCATGTGTATTATTTTTAATAGGTAAAAAATAGAAACTGCCCAAATTTCTAACACTATGAAATAGAGATATGAACAATCTAAAACTCAATGAATGATATTGATGAATCTAACAAACATAATGTTGAGGAAAAGATGCCAGACACAAAAGAATACTGTGATAGCTAATTTTACCTCTCCACTTGACTGGCTACTGGGCAACCAGATTAACGGGGGTGTTTTTGTGAGGGTGTTCTGAACAAGAGCAGCATTTGAATTGGTGGATTCAATAGATTATCCTTCCCGATGTGTCTGGGCATCATCCAATCTGTTGAAGGCTTGAATGGAAGACAAGGAACAGGAAGGAGGGATCACCTCTTTCCTGCCTGACTGCTTCAACGGGGGCATTCTATCTTTACCTGCTCTTGGTGTTCCTGGCTCTCAGTTCTTCTGATTCAAACTGGAATCTACATCATTGACTTCCCTGGGTCTCAGATTGAGTTATGCTATTGACTTTCCCGGGTCTCCAGCTTGAAGATGACGGATTGTTGGACTTCTCAGTCTCCATAAGCTTGTGAAACAATTCATCTTAACAAATCTATCTATCTGTCTATTTACTGGTTTCTTTGGAGAACTCTGACTAACACAGATTTATATTAAATTGGTTCCATTCATGTAAAATTTTAAATCAGGTAAAAGTAAAAATGTTTGATGTGTAAAAACAAGTGAAAATTGAAGTCAACATTATGGGTACTCTTAGGAGAGAGAAGCTTTCAGGTTTCTGGTAGTGTTGATTTTTATCTGTGCTGACTACACAGAAACATTCAATTTTGAAAAACAATTTGATCGGTACACTTATTATATTAGTAACTTTGTGTATACATATTTTACTTCAACAGGCTGTTAAAATAATCTAATTACAAAGTCATAGAAGAATAAGACAACACAAAAAGACAGGACAATTAATGATTTATTGGGGATTAGGATGATCAATTAGTAAAGATCTTTGACTATATGAGGTTCTTGCTTAAGTTAAAAAAAAAACCCTGTAATATCTCATGAACATTATAAATATCATGTGTAACCTCACAACGATTATCCAAATAGAATTGTAGGCACTTATTGTTTCCATATTTGAATATAATAATTATTCTTCTGTTTTACTAACACTTTGTATAAAGTACATTGTTCATAGATTAAATTTAACATGTAGTCTTTAATTCTAGAAAAAAGAGGGACTAACATCTTTCACAGTTGAATACAATAACTGATGAGATTTTTGTTTTCCCTTTTTTGAGGGGAGGATGAATTTATTTTCATTTATATGAGCTATTGTTGCATTTTTGTAGTAAAACATTATACTGTTTTTGTTGTTGTTGAACAGAAATTAAATATGAGTAGTGACGCAGTTCATCTGAGCTGCAGTAATAAAATACCATGGGCTTCCCAGGTGGCTCGGTGGTAAAGAGCCCGCCTGCCAATGCAGGATCTGCAGATGTGAGTTTGATCCCAGGCTTGGAAAGATCCCCTGGAGTAGGAAATGGCAACCCACTCCAGTATTCTTGCCTGGAGAATCCCATGAACAGAGGAGCCTGGCTCTGTAGTCTATGGACTACAGTCCAGAGGGTTGCAGAGGCTCAGACATGACTGAGCACACACACAGAGAATACCATAGACAGGGTGGACTGTAAGCAGCAGAAATTTATGTCCTACAGTTCTGAGGCTAGGAAGTCAAAGTCAAGCCACAGGAAGTTTCAATGGCTGGTAGAGGCCTTCTTCCTGGTTCATAGACAGTGGTCTTTTGGCTGTTTCCTCACACAGTAAAAGAGGCAAAGGAACTCTGGGGTGTCTTTGTTAGAGCACGTTCATGTGGGCCCCACTGTCCTGACCTAGTCACACCCAAAAGGCCCTGCCTTCAAACACGAACACATTGGAGATTAGGCTTCAAGGTAGGGATTTTGAGGTAGGGGAGGACACAAACTATCAGTCTTTAGCAAGTACAGAAATGTATACAGATGCTGAGTTGTGGAAGGGGCGGTAGTATCTAGTCTCCCCCCCACACTGGCACATCTATACAGGTGTCCCCCACTTTTTGAAAGTTTGCTCTGTGCTTTTTTTTCCCAAGACTTACGATAGTACCTACATGTATTATCTACATGAGTTTTCGTTAACTGAAAGAAATACAAAGAAGATTTTCACTTGTACAAGAAAGGCAAAAAGTGAAAATAGCATTCACTGTTTGTTTTGCACCCAGCTATTATACAGGCAACCTATACCTTGGAAGCAAGAGCACCTCCACTAAGCTTCCTCCCCTGTAACTTCACTCAGCATCTTAGCGATAAGCTGCTGTAACTGTCTATGCTTTGTCTTAGTTTTGTGCATCCATTAGCAAGATGTGTTCCAAGTGTGCTCCACTTTATGCCATTATGAAAAGTTCTCATGGGAATGCTCTACTTTCGGATAGTGGGGGAAACCTGTACTTTCTTATTCACTGAGGCTGGAAGCTTGCAATTACACTCTCCAGAGCTGTTTATCACCTGACTTCATGTTAGCTTTTGCCAGTGAGAAAGTATAGATGAAAGATCGAAAAGCAGAAAGAAAGGGGAACTATTTATATTCTGCTCTATCAGTGATTGCTGGTAGTAAGAGCAGCAGTTGATTGAAAATAGACCTATGTTCCCTTAGGGTCAGGAGACATTCCAACAATATGAACAAGATTGAGGGCTTCTGAATTGGCAGCAGTCCAATTTTAAATGCAAGGGGGGAAAAATGGCATCACTTCAATCATTTTAGTGACACATGCAGTCTCATAGCTTCCAGCCTGAAGGAGGAAGCAGCTTCTAGGTATCTTTTTTCTTTTGTTCCTTCTGTCCGTGGTACATTTTCTCCTTCTCCCTTTTGCTCTTCCATTTCTGTATCAAGTTCCCTGCATTAAGGCTCTCGTGCTTTAAATAACTAGAGAGGTTTTTCTTTCCATGATAAGATAGTAAACAATTCAGCAAAGAAGCGTTAATCCAGAGTAAAAAGCACTCATACATGTTAGCACATGTGGAAGCTGCCTAGGCTTTGAGAAAAGGCAACTAATCAGGTTGAATAAATTGCAAAAACCAAGCATCTTCTTTGGGTAGAATTATAAGACTTACCCTCTTCTCCAGGAAAATGTTCCTTGAATGGAGCCTCGTTTAGATTTCCTCTTGCTGTGCTAGTCAGGTTGTTCAGTGGTATTAACCACTGATGATCCTAGAGACAAAATCTTTAGATCTGGCATCTTGATGTTTATTTTTGATGGCCTAGCCCCTTAGTTTTAATGTGCCATTTCCTTGGGGACCAGGAAAAAAATCCTTGATTTTAATGAAGGTCAAAGATGATGTTGGGAGTTTATATAAGAAAATCTGATACAAACCCGTCAATGTATGACAAAACCCACCGAAATGTTGTGAAGTAATTAGCCTCCAACTAATAAAAAAAAAAAAAAAAAAAAAAATCTGATACAAACCAAGGAGAGAAAGCATGGATTTAGAAAAAAGAAACATAAACTCAGTAGTACAAATGAAGTCAGGAGAACAGAAAAAAATATGTATAAAGTACACTGATTAGAAAAAAAAAAGCAATTACAAAGGAGATTAAATGGAAAGCACAAGATGTTAGGGATTAATTCATATATATCCATCAACACTCAGTCTAAATGTACTAATCCTCCAATGAAGATTAAAAATTGTCAAATTGGATGAGACAAAAATGTGATTTTTGCATAATTTAATAAAATCATACCTGGAATGTAATATAGACAGAGAAAACTTGAAATTGAAGGCATGGCAAAAAAAACAAAAAACAAAAAAACACACAAGGGAAAGACTAACCAAAAAGAAATTTTTATGTCTATAGACTTTTTGACAAAAAAATTGTTGCTGAAAATTTTTTAAAGATCCATTGTATGCTTTTGAAAGATCCATTGTATGCTTTTGAAAGATCCAGATTTCCAGAAATATGTAACAACTATAAAGTTGTATACTCTTACTAATATAGATTGAAGATATGTGAAGCAAAAATTAACAGAATTAAACAGAAGAAATTTGAACTCAGTTTTCTTACTAATTTATAGATTATTCAGACTCAAAATTTTAAGAAAACTACAAGCATAATTAATCCAGTATATACATGTTGATGTATATATCTACCTCTGTATCTATATGTATCTATACTTGCATTGATCTGCCATCTGTATATATATCTCTCTCTACTCTAGAACTAGAGAATACATACTCTTTTCAAACAAACACATAGCACTTAAAAGTTGACTATCTATTGGGCCCTAATAATTTCTTTTAAAAAAGTGAGACCAGTTTGCTGGCCACAATGAAATTAAGTTGCAATTAAATAATAAAAGCATAACTGAAAATCTCTGTACTGTTGGAAAGGTAAAACCTCACCTTTTTGTGCCAAATAAATATGTATATAAAATAGCATGAATGAATTGGAATGTAACTTGAAAATTAGAAATATTTGATACTGAGTACTAATGAAAGTATTTTACTACATTTGCAGTATACATAAAAAGGGATATTTAAAGAGAAATTTATGCAAGGAGATCAGTCCTGAATATTCATTGGATGCTGAAACTGAAACTCCAATACTTTGGCCACCTGATGAGAAGAGCTGACTCATTTGAAAAGACCCTGATGCTGGGAAATATTGAAGGCAGGAGGAGAAGGGGACAACAGAGGATGGGATGGTTGGAATGCATCACTGACTAGATGGACACGAGTTTGAGCAAACTCCAGGAGTTGGTGATGGACAGGGAAGCCTGGCATGCTGCAGTCCATGGGGTTGCAAAGAGTTGGACACGACTGAGCGACTGAACTGACTGAACTGAAAGAGAAATTTATAATATTAAATGCTGAGATCACAGAAGAAGAAAATTGGAAATGGAACAATTAATCATATCTACACAAAAACAAATCTCAATAAAAAGCTGTCCTAACCAGAACTCTCCCTCTAATTATGGAAATTGTGTATTTTTTTGAAATTGTGTATTAAAACCCTTTATAATTTATGATAAATACAAGAATTTAAAAGAATCATTTTTTCCTTCTCATTATTTTAAATAGAAAAAAATCTAAAAATCAAAAAATATTAAATATATTTAAATTAATTTTTAATTTTTTAATTAATTTATTAATATTAAATATATCTAGTGATATAACCTATTTCTTCATTTACTGAATGGTTTTTACAATTTTAAAATGCTATTCTCTTCAGAAGGGAAGAGGATGATCTAGAATTTAGCACCCAGATTTTCCTCTAAGTAGCTAAATTACTTTCAAAATGTATTTTTTGAAGCTGAAATATTTAGCAAATAGGAGACTAAAATCTGCTGTTTTCACATAAACTACTTTTAAAAAATTGCTATCTTAAAAAAAAAGACATGGCTGAACATGATTCTTTTTCTACTAAATCATTTTTAAAATTTAAGGTATTTGTTGAAAATACTGGTCCCGTAGTGAAGTCAATCAAGAAAAGATAATTTTTATCAATATGAAGACAACTAATAGCCTCTTCCTCATTCACACATGAAATATAATAATATGAGCATTTATTTTTTCTCTTATATATTCTCAAACCCGGTTAGAATAGTTAATTTACTAAGTGATAGAAATATAATTTTGTTATACCAAAATTTATGTGTCATGAGGAATAAATTCTCATTCCAAATAGACTTGCATTTATCAATGTCAAAGATAGGCTTAAAGGAAATTAAGTAATCATTTGAATTTGTGACATACTTATAAACAATAGATTACATTGAAATAAGGAGGTCTTTATTGTTTCTGTCAGTTTTGTGTCAGGTAGAATATAAAGATAATTGTGGTCAGCATGTATATATAACATAAAATATACACTTACCAATTTTGTGTTGCAGTTATGTTGGAGCCTAATCCTTTTCTTGTAACAATTTTTAGATGAATTTTTATTTAAATTTATTTCTTTTTGTTTAAGAAATCAATTCTTCTTTTTTTATTTTATTTTTTTCATTTATTTTTATTAGTTGGAGGCTAATTACTTTACAGTATTGTAGTGGTTTTTGCCATACGCTGACATGAATCAGCCATGGATTTACATGTATTCTCCATCCCGATCCCCCTTGACAATTCCTCAAAGCATATAGCAAATATCATCTAGTGACTCACATCAGCAATTCTCTCTTTGAAAAAGCATTAATGAATTTCTGAAGGCTTAAAAATGTTTTCTTTCAGGTAGTTTATTCTCTAACCATTACTCTGGTCTGATCTCTACTCCCCAACATTTGCCTATTTCAATTGCATTTAATATTTTCTTGTCAAACACTATTGTTTCCTGCAACTTTTAAAAACAATCCTTTGCACTTTGGTTGCAAAACTCCCACCTTATAAAAACCCAACAGTTCATCTACACTGAGCTACCAACAAGCAAGAGAACATTATGAGAAAACACAGTTTGCTGACTGGTTGCACTTTAAAATTTTAACTAAGTGGTTCCTTATTACATAGCATGGTAATCCTACCATATACCCTTACTCTTTTTTCTTCCCATTCTCTAAGAATATCACTTATACTCACTCCTCCTAGAACTCTAGTGACTCTCTTGCCTTACTCAATCTTGCTGATGACTCTGCTTTATGTTGTGATAAAAAGTGAACTACTCTTTACAACAAATTCTACTATTCTGCCTACATGGAAACTCACATATCTTACTGAGGTACCTAGCCTCCAAAAATGTCCTCCAATGATTCTAACCTCTGTCATTTTGCCTCTTGGTATAGTCTCTGCCCAAATTATTTGTACCAGAGTTGTTCTATGTGACCAACACACTACGCTTTCAAAATTAGGTTATGAAAGCTACCATTGCTTTCTTCTATCTCTCTGCACTTTCTAGAGAAAGCCACCTCATGAACAGTCTTATGACCCACACTGTCAGGAATTGCAGCTTCTCCTACAAACAAACATGTGGGTATTCTAAGAATGAATTCTTCTTTAGAAATGGTATCCTTGGCTGACAACTTAACTGCAACCTCGTAAGAAACATGGATCCCAAGAAACCCAGGAGAGCATGCTCCTCAATCGCTGCACTTTGAACATTGTATAAGGTAATACAGACTTGTCATTTTAAATTGCTGTTTAGGGGTGATATTTGAACAACAATAACAAAATAGTTTGGTACCAGAAGTTGGGTACTATCAAAGCAAAAACCTAAATTATGGGAGGAGTTGGAATGGAATTGGGAAAAGCTGTAAGGATTTTGAGAAAACTGTTATTAAAATCATTAAATGCCTTGAACACACTGTTTATAGAATTTTGAACTCTGAGGTGACTTGGTGAAGTCTTAAAGTGAGAAAAGTACTACTGGATTGGATATTGAAATAAAGGAGATCCTTTTTATGTTATGACATAAAATTTATCAAGCCTATTGCTTGTAGTAATGTGCAAAGTAAACAATGGGCTCAATGAACTGGGTGATAAAGCTAAGGAAATATATAACTGTAGGGTTGAAAATGCCATCTTGCTTCTTCTTGATGCTGGAAGTAAGAAGAGAAAGACAAGCTAATTTAGAAGGTCCATTAAATAATGAAGCTGGGACTTGCTGATTTTGAAGGTTACCAACTGCTCCAGGTAGCAAAGAAAACTAAAATTAATAAATGGCTTCTAAGCAAATTCAAATCAAGGCAGCTCTTAGAAAATCATGGTTTGGAGATGAAAATAAAGGTATATAATTGTAAAATGGTTTTTTTTTTTGAGATCTAGCTTATAAAAAATGCACTATAAATGATTAAGGGTATTCCTCAGATTCTATCAATCACACAACACGTCTTTTAGGAAGCTTAAGGTCATTGTTCCTCAGCCATCTCAGTGAAAGCCCAGAGAAGAGAAGGACCTATCTCAAGTAGATATTGTGCCTGACTTTTGTTTAACTGAGTGAATAGCAATAAAATTAATATAAGGTCCACAATATTTTCAACTGACTGAGTGACTTTCACTCATTTGATACATACAGGAAGAGTAAATTGGAGTGTGGAAGCAGGAACCCTGGAGTTAGAGCCAAGAGATGAGCAAAGTTATTTCCAGGTAGGGATAGCACTAAGTTTTAATTAAGTAACTTGAAATATTTGCTTGGATGTACTCAAGAATTGCTTTTTACCAGTACCTATTGTGTGCCAATTTTCCATCTTTGAGGCAGAGCGTCTATAACATTTATTGTGTTTCTGTCTCAGCATGTTGAGTGTATGAGACAAACTACTTTCTCTTTAGTTTTGAAGTTTTCAGATCAAGAGGAACCATACACAAGTAGATGTAATAAGGAACAACACCTAAGTGGTCTCATTCACACTCAGATTTGATTTAGATAGTGAGATTCTAGACTGGGAGCTGTTGGTCATGGGTTGAGATGTTTAGGGATATTGAGAAGGTGTTCATATATTTTGCATGTGGAATGAATATAAATC
Source organism: Muntiacus reevesi (assembly GCF_963930625.1). Lineage (NCBI taxonomy): Eukaryota > Metazoa > Chordata > Mammalia > Artiodactyla > Cervidae > Muntiacus > Muntiacus reevesi. The sequence continues at coordinate 258,964,149 of NC_089251.1, read as the reverse complement.
ATTTTAAGTTAGGGGCTAGAAGTTAGAAGATAGCCTCCAAGATGGCATCTGGCATTAACACATTTGCAGTTTTTTTCTCCTTCCCATGCTCTACAGTGGTCCATCTCTGACAAAGAGAGTACAGAAAAAGGGACGATCTGTCATTCTGAGGGTGAGGTGTACAAGATTCTTGGCTTCCACCTTGGGTTATTTCTTGTTCTCTTTCTTTTGCATTACTAGTACTGGGGGAAACCAAATCATGATCAGATCTGAGAAGAACAATCCTTTGCATAACCCTTTGGGAGAGAACTGAGTCTCCTGTCATCAGCTGTACTAGTGTGCCTGTAATAGATCCTCCAGTCCTAATTATGTATTCAGAGAATGTAGTCCAGCTGAAAGCTTCTTGACAACTTTACATTGTAGCTACGTGTGCTAAGTCGCTTCAATGGTGTCCAACTCTTTATGACCCCATACAATGTAGCCGACCAGGTTCCTCTGTCCATGGGATTCTCCAGGCAAGGATACTGGAGTGGGTTGCCATTTCCTTCTCCAGGGGATCTTCCCTGATCCAGGGATTTAACCCTTGTCTATTATGTCTCCTGCTTTGACAGGTGAGTTCTTTATCACTAGCACCACCAGGAAAGCCAGGAAAGACTCTAAATCAGAAACACTCAGCTAAGCCATGTCCAGATTCCTGATCCTTAGAAACTGTGTGAGATATTTTTGTTGTTTTCAACTGGTAGCTTTTGGGGTTATTGATTATTATGCAACAATATATAACTAATATACCTGACTTTCTCTTGTTATCTTAGTTCAAATTCTATCAGCAGTTTCAATTAGCAATTTCCATGTGGAATTGAATAGTATGCTAGAGAAAATGTTGGTGATCATCAAAGTCATAGTATTTTGTGAGTCATGATTGCTATTCACCAAGTAATAGCTTTTTTTTCTCTTTAGTAGATGGTAAGATTTTACTTGCCAGTCTGTTTTGTTTTCATAGGATTAAGTGATTCAGTTCAGTTCAGTTCAGTCTCTCAGTCGTGTTTGACTCTTTGTGACCCCATGAATCGCAGCCCGCCAGGCCTCCCTGTACATCACCAGCTCCTGGAGTTTACTCAAACTCATGCCCATCGAGTCGGTGATGCCATCCAGCCATCTCATCCTTTGTCATCCCCTCTCCTCCTGCCCCCAATCCCTCCCAGCATCAGGGTCTTTTCCAATGAGTCAACTCTTCACATGAGGTGGCCAAAGTATTGGAGTTTCAGCTTCAGCATCAATCCTTCCAATGAACACCCAGGACTGACCTCCTTCAGGATGGACTGGTTGGATTTCCTTGCAGTCCAAGGGACTCTCAAGAATCTTCTCCAACACCATAGTTCAAGAGCATCAATTTTTTAGTGCTCAGCTTTCTTCACAGTCCAACTCTCACATCCATACATGACCACTGGAAAAACCATAGCCTTGACCAAACAGATTAGACCAGCACAATCAGTTCTACAAGTGGTATGTGTCATTTCTTGGGGGCTTTCCACGTGGCTCAGTGAGAAAGAATCTGCCTACAATGAAGGGGCTGCTGGAGATTCTGGTTCGATCCTTGGGTTGGGAATATCTCTGGAGTAGGAAATGGCAGTCCACTTCAGTATTCTTGCCTGGAAAATCCCATGGACAGAGAAGCCTCACGGGCTATAATCAATGGAGTCAGAAAGAGTCAGCCATGACTGAGTGACTAAACATGTGTCATTTTTTGCTTTGAGATTTTATTTCGGTATTGGATCTTCAAGAGTTTGTTCATTCTCTCTCTCCCTCTCCCTTTCTCCTCCCCTCCCTCCCTCACTCCCTCTTTGTCTGTCTTCAATGACAGTCAGCAATATTCCAGTTATTCCAGGTGGATTTTTCTCAATCAGCCTGGGTCCCAGAGGGAGAGAAAAGCAGAGAACAGCCCCATAGTCTAATCATGTTAACCTTAGAGTATGAGAAAGAAATAAACCTTTGTTGCATTAACTCAGTAACAGTAGAACATTGTTATTACAGCATGACCTGGATGATTCTGACATTATGTAAACTGACAAAAAGTGAAACAATATAAACATCTCAAATTGGGGAATGATTCTTGAATTAATGTTAGACCATTCTGTCAAAATATCGTGACACAAAAATAATGATTCTGAATATTATGTGACAATATTTAAAAGCATATAGGCATAATATTATATCCATAAAACAGAACAAAATATTTACTTGACACTGATAATCATGTAAAATTATGTGTTTAATCTTATTGGTAATCTATTATCTATTTCCAGACACATGGCATGGTTATAGGTTCCTGCTCCTCTAATCTTTTTGTGGTGTCACAGGGTTAATTTTTACCAAAAGACCTATAGGGAAGGTGAATTTGGGATGCAGTATTTTATAAATCGTGAAAGGTCTTCATCTCTCTCTTTTTTCCCTGCCACCATATCAATGAAATCCTTGCTGATACAGCTCATATGAGCTTTGACTTGGGTTGAGAAGGGTCTCTAACCCATACAAAATAGATATGTAATATGATTGAAAAATGAAACTTGAAAGAGTTATTTTGTGGCTCTTTATTATTTTAGCATAATATGGCATACCAGCGCATATACAGAATTTGGTCCTGAAACAGTGCAGCTCTAACAAAGCCCAGAAGCATGTGACGTTTGTTTATGTGGTGAAGACTAGAAAACTGGTGATTCATGTGATATGATAGCAAATATTTGGTTAAACTTTAATGTGAAGTAATTTGGGAGGCAGACTTGTAAATCTAGGGTAGGGTTAGCACTACTGATACTTTGGGATGGATAGTTCTTTATTGTCGGGGTTGTTTGCATCAGTGGGATGTTTAGCAGCAAGCCTAGCCTCTACCCAATAGATGTGAAAGCCAAAAACATCTCCAGACACTGACAAATCTACTCCAAAAAGCAAAATTGCCCCTAATTGAGAACCAAACCACTGCTCTAGGAGAGGAGACCGGAGGAGATACATTTAGTAGGCAGACTGATGACTGTTGACTGTCTTACAATGAAATGAACAGGAAATGAACTCAGGAATTGAATGTGGTAAAAGAACATATGGGGGTTCCCTAGTGGCTCAGTGGTAAAGGATCGTCCCGCCAATGCAGGAGGCAAGCGTTTGATGCCTGATCTGCGAGGATCCCACATGCAGCGGAGTAGCGAAGCCTGTACGCCAGAACTATTGAACCTGCGCTCTAGAACCTGGGAGCCGCAACTGCTGAGCCCGCGTGCCACAACTGCTGAAGTTCGCGTGCCTGTGCTCTTCAACAAGAGAAGCCCCACAGGTGTGCACACCTGCACACCACAACTAGCGTAGCCTGCAACTGGAGAAAAGTCCATGCAGCAACGCAGACCCAGCACAGCCAAAAATAAACAAATAAAAACTTAAAATCTCTCTAGAAAAGCAAAATATGCTCTACAGCATCATCTACAAATATTGATCTACAAGTGGAAATAATCACATCTAGAGTTGTATTTAGGGTGCATTTCTCATACTTTTCATATTTCTTCATGTTCCAGGCTTATTGCTCCCTTGAATCTTTTGCTTTAAATTTTGAATCGGCATTGTATTTTAGAACATTTTTAGATGTAAAGAAAAATTGAAGATGGTACAGAGTTCCCTGTGTTTATACCCAGTTTCCCAATTATTAGCCTCTTATATTAGTATAATATATTGTTATAGTTAATGAACTAGTACTGATACTAAAGTCCACACAGAATTATTAACTAAGGTCCATATGTAATTCATGTATTTTTAGTTTTTACTCACTCTCCTTTTTCTGTTCCAAGATTCCATCCAGGATACTACATTGTATTTAGCTGTCATGTTTTCTCAGGATTCTCTTGTCTGTGACATTTTCTAGGATTTTTTTTTTTTTTTTCTTTTGCCATTGACAGTTTTACTGAGTGTTGATCAGATATTTTTTTAGATTGCCACTCTATTGTGATTTGTCTGATGTTTTTCTGGTGGCACACTGGGATTATAGGTTTTGGGGAGGAATACCATAGACGTGAAGCATCATGTCATCATGTCATATCACATCATGTCAAGAGGACATATTATCTACAAGATTTATTACTGCTGATGTTGACCTTGATTACCTGGCTGAGCTAGTGCTTTTCTCCATTTATTTATTAATATTAATGCAGTCACTTGTGCATATCATTATCAAACTATGGCTAGTTAGTTTATAGTTTGAGTTACAGCCAATAATTCATTGCTTTCTTGCTCAAACAGTTTTAGCTTTGGCCATTGGAAGCACTGTTTAAATCGACTTATGTTCCTTATCCCCCATCAGTATGTTGTTGTTTTTAATAACACTTGATTTTCTGTCACTACAAGATGTTGCATGTTTGTCCTGTATATTTTTCCCTAGTCCTGGGATCTGGATAATGTTGATCTCATGGGTTTTAAAAGGATATTATCCTTTTAAAGCCCATGGGATTAACAGTGATGGCACCTCTTTCATTTTAATATTGATAATTTTGTCTTCTTTCACTTTTTCTTTGTTAGTCTGGCGAGAGGTATATCAATTTAACTGATCTTATCCAAGAACCAACATTTGATTTTGTTGATTTTCTCTATTATTTTTATGTTTTCAATTTTATTAATTACTGCTTTAGCTTTTTTAAAGTTTTTTTTTTTAAGGTAACAGAAATATCTTTATTTCTGTTTGCTTAGCTCAGATTACTCCTTTTTCTCTAGTTCCCTTAGGTGGAAGCTTAGACAATTGATTTTAGATCTTTCTTCTTTTCTAATCTGTATTCTTAATGCTCTAAATTTCACCCTAAACACTACTCTCAATGCATTCTGCAAATTTTAAATTGTATCCTCATTTAAATTTAGTTCAGAAATTTTAAAAAATTTTCTCATGAGACTTCTTCATTGACACATATTTTGCTTAGAAGTGTGTTGTTTAATACCCAAATTATTGGAGAATTTTCCACCTTTCTTTTATTGGTTGTTATTGGTTTCTAATTCATTTTCATTGTCATCTGAGAATATATTTTGCATGATTTCTATCCTTTTAAACTGGTAAAGGGTTATTTTATTATTTTATTGCCTATAATTCAATTTATTTTAGTGAGTGTTGCATGTGAATTTGAGAAAGACGTGTGTGTGTGTTCTTCTGTTGTTTAATGGAGTATTTTATAAATATCAAAGAGATCAAGTTGATTGATAGTTCTATTCAGGTAATCTATATCTCTACTGATTTTCTGCCTTCTTGATTTATTGATTACTGAGAGAGGATTGCTGACTGCAGTGGATCTCCAACTATAATCATGAATTGTTGGTTTCTCTTTGCAATTCTATCGGTTTTTGTTTCAAGTGTTCTGACACTGTTTTTAGATATGTACACATTACAGGCTTTTATGTCTTTATGAAAAATTGACTTCTTTATCCTTCTGGAATGCCTCTTTATTCCTGATAATGTTCCTTGTTCTGAAATCTATTTTGTCTACTTCAGCTTTCTTTTGATTATTGTTAGCATGATATATCTTTCTCCATCTCTGCATTTAATCTATCAGTATCCTTACATTTAAAGTAGGTTTCTGTAGACAGCTTACCGCTGGGTCTTTTCTTGACTTTCCTAATCTACTCTGACAATCTCTCTTTTCATTGGCATATTTAGACTACTGCATTATTGAGTGAGTTACATTAATATCTATCTTATTTACAACTATTTTCTAACCATTATATTTGTTCCTTTTTTCCTTTATTTCCTTCCCCTCTTTGCCTTTTCTAGTTTTCATCTGACATTTTATAAAACATTTTAGAAAAAATATATATTTATTTTATATATGCATAATTATATATAAGATAAATACGTAATTTTATAAAATATATAATTTCATTTTTCCCTCTCCCATTTTTCCTAATGTATGGAAATTACGAATAGTTTACTGTCCATAATCTTGCCTTTTCCAGATTGTCATATAATTGGAATCACACAATTTTTAAACTGTTTTCAAATGGCTTCTTTCACTTATTAATATGCATTTTAGGTTCTCTTTTTATTGATAACTTATTTCTTTTTATTCCATTGAATGGGCTATCACAGTTTGTTTATCCATTCATCTATTGAAGATCCAGTTACTTCCAAGTATTCTCAATCATATATAAAGCTGCTATAAATATACATGTGTAAGTTTTGGTGTGGAGATAAGTTTTCAGCTCATTTGGGTAACTATCAAGTATTATGATCATTGGATCATATGGTAAGATTATATCTAGTATTTTTAAGGAGCTGCTGAGCTGTCTTCCTAAGCAGCTGTACTCTTTTGTGTTTCCACCAGCAAAGCACACGAGTTCTTGGTTCTCTTGGTAGCTTTGATAATAGAGATGTATCATCAGTGTTGTGGATTTTAGTCATTCTAGTAAGCATGTAGCTGTGTCTCATTTTTTATTTAGTTCACAGTTCCTTAATGGCATATGATATGGAGCATCTTCTCATATGCTGTTTTTGCCATCTCTGTACCTTCTGTGACAGTATCTGTTCTAATCTTTCCCCACTTTTTAAATTGGGTTGCATCTTTTATTGTTGACTTTTGAGTGTTCTTTTTATATTTTGAGTACATGTCCTTTATTAGATATTTATTTTGCTAATATTTTCTTTCAATCTGTGGTTTGTATTTTCATTCTCTTAATAGTGTCTTTGTAGAGAATAGTTTTAATTTTAATGAAATCCAATATGCACTTTTTTTTTTCATGGATCATGCTTTTACTGTTTCACCTAAAAACATTTTGCCAAACTCACAGTCACTTATTAATTCTCCTGTTATCTTCCGCAAGTTTGATAGTTCTGTGTTTTATATTGAGGCTTATGATCCATTGTGAGTCAACTTTTGTGAAAGTTGTAAGGTCATTTTGCACATGAATTGTTGTTCCAGCACCATTGGTTGAAAAGGGCTATTCTTTTTCTGTTGCCATTGCCTCTACCCCCTTTTCAACGATCAGTTGGTTATATTTCTGTAAGTCTCTTTGTGGGCTATCTATTTTGTCACATGGATCAATTTATCTTCTTTCACCAATACTACATTACCTTGATAATTATAACTGTATAGTAAGTCACAAAATCATGTAGTTCTGTATTTTTCATTGAATATTGTGTTTGTCATTCTGGATCTTTTGCCTTTCCATATAGACTTTAAAATCAGTCTGTTGATGTTCACAAAGTAACTTGATAGAATTTTAATGGGAAATGAATCCAATATTAAGGTAAATTTGGAAGATTTGATACTGTAGCTATGATTTCTCTCTGAAAACTTGTTTTGACATTTCTTACAATTCAGATCTACTAGTGACAAATTCTCTCCATTTTTGGTTGTGTCAAAAAGCATTTCTAGTCTACATTTAAGAGCATTTAATTTGGTCAGAATCCTGGGTTGATGGCTTTTTTCTTTCTATGCTGTAAATATTTTACTTCCTTTTCTTCTTGCTTGCATAATTTCTGAAGACAGGTCTGATCTTTTTCTTTTCCTTTTTCTTCTATAAATAAGGAGTTGTTTTTCTCTGGCTTCTTTCAAGGTTTCTCTTTGTGTTTGATTTTCTGCAGTTCAAACATGATATGTTTACCTATATTTTTATTTTTTATTTATTTATTTATTTATTTTTTCATTTATTTTTATTAGTTGGAGGCTATATTTTTAATGTAATTTTTTTAAACTTGTTTGGTATTCTCTGATCTTTTAGGATGTTGGGTTAGTGTCTCTCGTTAATTTTGGAATGTTCTCATTCGTTATTACTTAGCTATAACATTTCTTCTGTTCTTTTGTCTCTTTCTTCTTCTAACATTTCCATTATGTTACACCTTTGTAACAGGTTTTTTTTTTCCCTGTACTCTTTTTTTCTCACTGCATTTTGATTTGGGGAGTTTGTATTGATATATCTTCAAATCTATTGATTTCTTCCTTAGCCATGTCTAGTCTACCGATAAATTCATCAAAGAAGTTCTTGATTTATGTTACAATATTTTAATTTTCTACCATTTTGATACATTTAAAATAATTATCTCTCTGCCAACCTATGATATTGTACCTGATCTTTTTTGCTTTCTATTAGAATCATATTAATTATAATTATTTTAATGCTTATTTTTTTCTCTTCAGATTGTGTTTTCCCTTGCTTTATTCATTCCATGTAAATTTAGGTTGAAATCCAGATATGGTGTATTAAATAACTAGAACAGATATAAAGGCCTTTATTGTAAAATTGCACATTAAACTTGCTAGGAATTGTGGCATATTTAGTTTTTGCTGTACCTGTAGTTTCCAGAGGCTTTGAATTCTTCTAGTCTTTTTATTTTTGTCTCTCCTGTGTTTGGGCTTCCCTAAAAATTCCTTCTTAAATAGAAATGGAAATTGGCTCACATGATTACAGAGACTGACAAGCCCATAATTTTCAGTTGACAAGCTGTGTACTCAAGAAAGTAGATGGTGTCGTCCTATGGTGAGAGCCAATTAATTTTTGACAAGGATGCCAAGTATATTCAATGGAGAAAGAATAGTCTCTTGAAAAGATGATGTTGGGACAAAAGGATTTTCACATGTAAAAAAATGATGATGATCACTAAATCACACCATATGAAAAAATTAACTCAATATGATAAAAAACCTAAATATAGAGTTAAAACCACAAAATTCTTAGGAGGAAACATAGAAGTAAATCTTCATGAATGTGTTTGGCAAAGCATTCTTAGCTATGACATCAAAATATGAAGAAAAAAATTTTCAGAAGATAAATTGTACTATATAAAAATTAAAAATGTATGGGCACCAAAGAGCATTATCAAGGAAGTATAAAATCAACCTACAGAAGAGGTGAAAATCTTTCCAAATCATATGTCTGATAAAGATATAATATCTTTTAGAATGTATAAAGAGCTAATGTAAATCAACAACAAAAAAATGGACCAAGAAATTGATTATACAGTTCTCTAAGAAGATATACAAATGTTCAAAAAGGTTATGCAAATATGTTTAAAAAATTATTATTCATTAGAGAAATGCAAATCAAAGCCATGAAATACCATTTCACTCTTACAAGAATGGATGTCATTTACAAAAGAGAGAAATAATACTGTTTGCAAAGATGAGAAAAATTGGAACCCTTATTACATGGCTAATGGGGATGTCAAATGATGCAGGTGTTATAGAAAACATGTTGATGAGTCCTCAAAAAGCTAAATTTAAAATTAACATATGATCTAGCAATTCTCATCCTAGGTGTATTCCTAAAGCTATTGAAAAGCAGGATCTCAAACAGATATTTGTATATAAGTGTTCATTGCAGCATTATTCACAATTGCCAAAAGGCAGAAACAATCCAAATGTTCATCAACACATGACTAGGTAAAATATAGTATACATATAAAATAGAATAATTGTTATTCATTAAAAGGAATGAAGTTCTTATACATGCTACAGCATGGCTGAACCTTGAAAACATTATGTCAAATGAAATAAACCCTCAAAACAGAAAACATGTTGAATGATTTCATTTATAGAAGTATCTGAAATAGGCAAATTCAAAGTAGATTAGAGACTACCAGTAGCTGGGGGAAGTGGGGTGTATAGGTTTTGCTTTGTAGTTACAGAATTTCTTTCTTTTTTTTTTTTTTTTTTTCAGAATTTCTATGTGAGATGATAAAAAGTTTTAGAAATAGAGACTGGTAATGGTTGTATAACATTGTGAATGTGATTAATGTCATGGAATTGTACAATTAAAAGTGGATAAAATGGTAAATTTTATTTTATATGTACTTTAACAAGAAAAATAATGTAATATATTTAAGGCATTAAATTGTACAACTTATATGCATGAATTCTGTAGTATGTGCTGTTTCTTCTATTGTGTCCAGCTCTGTGTGACCCCATGGACGGAAGCCTGCCAGGCTCCTCTGTCCATGGGATTCTCCAGGCAAAAATACTGAAGTTGGTTGTCATGCCCTCCTTGGAGGATCTTCCCAACCCAGGAATGGATCCCACATCTCTTATGTCTCCCACACTGGCAGACTGGTTCTTCACCACTAGTGCCACCTGGGAAGCCCATGTAGTAAGTGAATTATATCTCAATGAATCTGTAGAAAAATAATGTCTGGACTTTAACATGAAAAAAATGAATCAAGTCCATTTCATTACTTAACTCAAAGACTTGGAAAATTTATCTATCTAATCTAAAGCTTCACTGTCTTTTTCTATAAAATGGTAATAAATTACACCATGTTTCAAGAGTTATTATGAGAAATAGTTAGGCAATGATCATAAAACAAGCAAACAAAATAATCAGTGATTGGCACATAGTTAGAAATCAATAACCAATAAACCCCGGCTGTGGTGGTAGAGGTGATGATGGTGATGATGATGAAGATGGCCTGGGTCAGGTTGGGTAGCAGAAGAGGATAAGACAGAGAAAAATGCTGATCAGAGTATGAACCAACATGCACATTTAGGCTGGTACACTTAAAGTCAGAAGATGAAGTTGGAATCCTAGTCCTCCAAATTCTAACCATGTAGCTAGTATGTTTCTTGATTGTCTCATTTTCTTATCTGAAAACTGGCAAACTTCAGATAAAACATTTCTCATCTGAAAACCAGGAAATAACAATAGGTACTGCACAGGACTGTGTTTCCACAGTATTGTTGGTAAGCCTTTATTCCATTTTATTTATTGGTGATGATTAACATTTAATAAGACTATACTATGTGTTCTGGGCTTCCCAGGTGGCCCAAGTGGTAAAGAACTTGCCTGCCAATTCAGGAGAGATAAGAGACGTAGGTTTGATCCCTGGGTTGGGAAGATCCCCTAGAAGAGGGCATGACCACCATTCTAGTACTCTGGCTTGGAGAATCCCATGGACAGAGGAGCCTAGTGGGCTACAGTCCTGAGGGTCACAAAGAGTTGGACCCAACTGACATGACTTAACAAGCATGCACACGTGTGTTCTGTGCTGCAGGTGCAAGACTTCTTTTGAGTTTTGCCAACAAGGAAGTTAAAACATGGTTTTAAAAACTGATCCATGAACAGCCAGCTCTAAATGGAAGAGCTGAGATTCAAACCCAAACCATGTGGTTCCAAAGCGTTATCCCTCAAGCACAAAACATGGAAACATGACTCTTGATAATCACAATACTGCATTACCCTCCTCTGCTGTTGCAAACTGAGAATTTTGCTTAAAATATGAAAATTATGGTTGCATTAAGCAGCTACCCTCAAACACAGGGGAGTTTTATCTACTGTTTCTTTTTGCAGGGGGTTGGCAGAGGAACTGATTGCATACCCTTACTATAACTTTCTTCTCATTAGGAAAATCATTTTAGCTTTGAAAACAAAATTTCCTAAAATAGTTTCCAAGGCAACTTGTAATAAACCAATACTACATATAAGGGGATTATAGTAGGATGCTATTAATCAGTATGACTTCTTTTGTGCATTTGTTTCATGACTATATGACATTCATTTTCATAGATGATTCTTTTCATCATTTAATAGCTGCATCTGCTCAACACCAAATTATAAGAATAAAAGGTAAAAACCAACATCTTTGTGTCTTGATTGTTCACAATTTAGGTTATAGTTAGGTTAACATGAGAATCTGACATGAAAAGAATTGAAAGATGAAAGGAACTGCTTCCTCCTGTTAATCTTCTCATTCTGAAAACTGCTGCCTGAACTCTCTTGTTTTGTTCATGTATTCCTTTGATACTTAGAGGCTTTTAAAATGAGCTGAAGTGCATCTATACAAATTACTGCCTGCTAAAGTTGCTGTCACTTGAAGACTGAGTTTATTTTTGTTTCAGAGCTTTAGGTTAAGAGGTCTCAAAAATCACTTTTTATTTGTTCTTTTTTTTTTTTTTTTTTTTTACTTTTTAACCTTTCATTTAAGTCACAATGTTCTCAAATACTGTTAAGTTAAAAACAAAGACAGAAAAGACAGATTTGAAGATTTAAGTTGTTGTTCAGTCACTCAAGTCATGTGTGATTCTTTGTGACCCCATGAACTGCAGCATACCAGGCTTCCCTGTCCTTCACTATCTCCCAGAACTTGCTCAAACACGTATCCATTGAGTCAGTGATGCCATCCAGCCATCTCATCCTCTGTCACCCCTTTCTCCTCTTGGCCTCAATCTTTCCTAGCATCAGGGTTTTTTCTAATGAATCAGTTCTTCGCATCAGGTGGCCAAAGTATTGGAGCTTCACCTTTAGTTTAAGTCCTTCTAATGAGTATTCAGGGTTGGTTTCCTTTAGGATTGACTGGTTTGATCTCCTTGCTGTCCAAGACTCTCAACAGTCTTCTCCAGCTTCACAGTTCAAGAGCATCAGTTCTTCGGCACTCGGCCTTCTTTATAGTCCAGCTCTCACATCCATACATGATTACTGGAGAAACCATAGCTTTGACTATATGGACCTTTGTTGGCAAAGTGATATCTCTGCTTTTTATTACACTGTCTAGTTTTGTCATAGCTATTCTTAAAAGGAGCAAGAGTCTTTTAATTTCGTGGCTGCAGTCAGCATCTGCAGTGATTTTGGAGCCCAAGAAAATGAAATCTGATACTGTTTCCACATTTTCCCCATCTACTTGCCCTGAGTGATGGGACCAGATTCCATGATCTTCATTTTTTGAATGTTGAGTTTTAAGCCAACATTTCACTCTTGTCTTTTACCTTCAAGAGGGTCTTTAGTTACGCTTCACTTTCCTCCGTAAGTGTGGCATCATCTGCATATCTCAGGTTATTGATATTTCTCCTGGCAATCTTGATTCCAGCTTGTGATTCATCCAGCCCAGAATTTCACATGATGTACTCTGTTATTAGAAGTTTAATAAACAGTGTGACAATATACAGCCTTGATGTACTTCTTTCCCAATCTTGAACCAGTTGTTCCGTGATGGTTCTAACTATTGCTTCTTGTCATGCATATAGGTTTCTCAGGAGGCAAATAATGTGGTTTTGTACCCTCATCTCATTAAGAATATTCCATAGTTTGTTGTGATCTACACAGTCAAAGGCTTTAGTGTAGTCAATGAAGCAGAAATAGAGTTTTTTGGATTCCATTGCTTTTTCTATGACCCAGGGTATGCTGGCAGTTTAATCTCTGGTTCCTCTGTCTTTTCTAAATCTATCTTGTACATCTGGAAGTTCTCAGTTCACATACTGCTGAAGCCTAGCTTGAAGGATATTGAACATAATCTTGCTGTCCTGTGAAATGAGTGCAATTGTACAGTAATTGAACATTTTTTGGTGTTACCTTTCTTTGAGATTGGGGGAAAAAAATGAACTTTTTCCAGTCCGGTGGCAACTGCTGAATTTTCCAAATTTGCTGTCATATTGAGTGAAGGGCTTTAACAGAATCATCTTTTAGGATTTGAAATAACTCAGCTGGAATTCCATCACTTCCACTAGCTTTGCTTGTAGTAATGCTTCCTAAGCCCTACTTGACTTCACACTCCAGGATGTCTGGTTCTGAGTGACAGCACCATCATAAATATCTAGGTCATTAAGAGCTTTTATGTCTAGTTCCTCTGTGTATTCTTGCCACCTTTTCTTAATCCCTCCTGTTTCTGTTAGGTTCTTGCTGTTTTTGTCCTTTATTGTGCCTAACTTTGCATAAAATGTTCTCTGGGTATCTACAATTTTCTTAAGTGATCTCTAGTCTTTCTCATTCTATGTTCCTCTATTTCTTTGCATTGGTTCACTTAAAAAGGTTTTCTTATCTCTCCTAGCTATTCTCTGGAACTCTGCATTCAGTTGGGAATATCTTTCCCTTTATCCTTTGCCTTTAGCTCCTCTTCTTTTCTCAGCTATTTGTAAGGCCTCCTCGGACAACTACTTAGCCTTCTTGAATTTCTTCTTGGAATTGGTTTCGGTCACCATCTCCTGTACAATGTTATGAACTTCCTCCCATAGTTCTTCAGCACTCTGTCTACCAGATCAAGTCTCTAGAATCTATTCATCACCACCACTGTATCAGTTCGGTTCAGTCACTCAGTCATGTTTGACTCTTTGAAACCTCATGGACTGCAGCATGCCAGGCCTCCCTGTCTATCACCAACTCCCGGAGCTTGCTCAAACTCAAGTCCATTGAGTCAGTGATACTATCCAACCATCTCATCCTCTACAGTTCCTTTCTCCTCCTGCCTTCAATCTTTCCCAGCATCAGGTTCTTTTCCAATGTGTCAGTTCTTTGAATCACATGGTCAGAGTATTGGACTTTCAGCTTCAGCATCAGTCCTTCCAACGAATATTCAGGACTTATTTCCTTTAGGATTAAATGGTTTGATCTTCTTGAGAAGACTCTCAAGAGTATTTTTCGACACCATAGTTCAAAAGCATCAATTCTTTGGTGCTCAGCTTACTTTATAGTCCAACTCTCACATCCATACAGGACTACTAGAAAAACCATAGCTTTGACTAAACAGACCTTTATCAGCAAAGTAATGTCTTTGTTTTTAAATACACTGTCTAGTTTGGTCATAGCTTCTCCTTCAAGGAGCAAGTGTCTTTTAATTTCATGGCTGCAGTCACCATCTGCAGTGGTTTTGGAGCCCAAGAAAATAAAGTCTGTCGCTGTTTCCAATGCGTCTCCATCAATTTGCCATGGAGTAATGGGAAAGAATGCCATAATCTTTGTTTTTTGAATGTTGAGTTTTAAGTCAGCATTTCCACTCTCCTCTTTGACTTCCATCAAGAGGCTACTTAGCTCTTCTTCACTTTCTGTCATAAGGGTGCTGTTATCTGCATATCTGAGGTTATTGATATTTCTCCCAGCAATCTTGATTTCAGCTTGTGCTTCATCCAACCCAACATTTTGCATCATGTACTCTACATATGTGTTAAATCATCAAGGTGACAGTATACAGCCTTGATGTACTCTTTTCCAAATTTGGAATCAGTCCATTGTTCCATGTCCAGTTCTAACTCTTTCTTCCTGATCTGCATACAGATTTCTCAGGAGGCAGGTAAGGTGGTCTGGTATTCCCATCTCTTAAAGAATTTCCCACAATTTGTTGTGATCCACACAGTCGAAGGCTTTGGCGTGATCAACAAAACATTAGTAGATGCTTTTCTGGAACTCTCTTGCTTTTTCAATGATACAGCAGATGTTGGAAATTTGAACTCTTGTTCCTCTGGCTTTTCTAAAACCAGTTTGAACATCTGGAAGTTCATGGTTCACATACTGTTGAAGCCTAGCTTGGAGAATTTTAGGCTTGGAGAATTTTAAATTTCCCACAATTTGTTGTGATCCACACAGTCGAAGGCTTTGGCGTGATCAACAAAACATTAGTAGATGCTTTTCTGGAACTCTCTTGCTTTTTCAATGATACAGCAGATGTTGGAAATTTGAACTCTTGTTCCTCTGGCTTTTCTAAAACCAGTTTGAACATCTGGAAGTTCATGGTTCACATACTGTTCAAGCCTAGCTTGGAGAATTTTAAGGCTTAAAATTTTGTACTCCACTCACATGCTAGCATGTGAGATGAGTGCAATCATATGGTAGTTTGAGCAATCTTTAGCATTGCCTTTCTTTGAGATTGGAATGAAAACTGACCTTTTCCAGTCCCGTAGCCACTGCTGAGTTTTCCAGATTTGCTGGCTTATTGAATGCAGCACTTTCACAGCATCATCTTTTAGGATTTGAATTAACTCAACTGGAATTCCATCACCTCCACTAGCTTTGTTTGTAGTGATGCTTCCTAAGTCCCACTTGACTTCACATTCTGGGATCTGGCTCTAGATGAATGATCACACCATTGCTATTATCTAGGTCATGAAGATCTTTTTTTGTATAGTTCTGTGTATTCTTGCCACCTCTTCTTAATATCTTCTGCTTCTATTAGTCCCATACCACTTCTGTCCTTTATTGAGCCCATCTTTGTGTGAAGTGTTCCCTTGGTATCTCTAATTTTCTTGAAGAGATCTCTAGTCTTTCCCATTCTATTGTTTTCCTCTATTTATTTGCTTGATCACTAAGTCTTTTCTGTCCTTGCTATTCTTTGGAAATCTGCATTCAAATTGGTATATCTTTCCTTTTTTCCTTTGCCTTTAGCTTCTCTTTTTTTCTCAGCTATTTGTAAGGACTCCTCACACAGCCATTTTTCCATTTTGCATTTCTTTTTCTTAGGGATGGTCTTGATCACTGCCTCCTGTACAATGTCATGAACCTCTGTCCATAGTTCTTCAGGTATAATATATACTGTATAATCATTAGAGATTTGATTTAGGCCATACCTGAATGACCTAGTGGTTTTCCCTACTTTCTTCAATTTGTCCTGAATTTTCAAATAAGCTAGTGATCTGAGCAACAGTGACTTCCAGGTATTGTTTTTGCTGACTGAATAGAGCTTCTCCATCTTCAGCTGCAAAGAATATAATCAGTCTAATTCGGTACTGACCATGTGATGATGTCCATGTGTAGGGTCACTTCTTGTGTTGTTGTGAGTGTTTGCTATGATCAGTGTGTTCTCTTTGCATAACTCTGTTAACCTTTGCCTTGCTTCATTTTGTACTCCAAGGCCAAACTTGTCTGTTATTCCAGGTATCTCCTGACTACTTCCTTTTGCATTCTAGTCTCCTTTGATGAAAAGTACACCTCTTTTTTTGGTGTTACTTCTAGGAGGTCTTGTATGTCTTCATAGAATCATTCAACTTCAGCATCTTCAGCATAGTGGCTGTGGCATAGACTTACTGTGATGATGAATGGCTTCCCTCGGAAACAAACTGAGATCATTCTGTCATTTTTGAGACTGCAGCCAAGTACTGCATTTTGGACTCTTTTGTGGACTATCAGGGGTACTCCATTCTTTTAAGGGAATCTTGCCCACACAGTAGATATAATGGTTATCTGAATTAAACTAGTCTATTGAAGTCCCCTTTAATTCACTGATTCCTAAAATGTCGATGTTCACTCTGGTCATCTCCTGTTTGGTTTAAGTAGAAAGGATTTTTAGCAATAAGGCCAGAATCAGGATAAATAAAATTATATAAAAAAAAGAATTCAAACAGAATCCACTAAGGATATACTACTTTTGTATATATAGCTGCTATATAGCTGCTGCTGCTGCTGCTGCTAAGTCGCTTCAGTCATGTCCGGCTCTGTGACCCCATAAACGGCAGCCCACCAGACTTCCCTGTCCCTGGGATTCTCCAGGCAAGAACACTGGAGTGGGGTGCTGCTGCCTTCTCCGATCCTATATAGTGCTTGTTGGTAATTATTTTTCCAGTACTAGTATTTAACCCTTTTTAAAAGGCAGTGATCTCTCCAAGATTGACTACCAGGTTATGTGTAAGAAAAACTGGGCCATGCCGATTTCCTTTTTTAGCTTGTGAAAAACAGAGTAAATCAATTCCACATAAATTCCAGATGTATTGCCCATATACTACCGATCTATTTATTTAAAATTTGTTATATCTTTGGACATCTACTATTTATAAAATTTAACTTGAATGTATGGGTATGTTGCATATAATTTTTCATTCTTACATTTGCTTGTCTTTATAAAACTAAATTGTAAATATTATTTTATAAGATCTTAGTGGCAGAGCCTTGTTTTTTTATCTTTTTATACAAAAGGCATTGAACAAATCCGGGCATAGAGCAGAAGCGAAACTATATTTTCAAATGAATAAACAGTTGACTCAGTTAGTTTCGCTTTTTAGAAGAGTACCGAGAAGCCCTATAGGAAGAATGCCTTAGTACTCAGGAAGTACAGTGGGAACATATTATATGCAATATTTGGGTCGGATATAATATTGAGAGTTTGTCTCACACAATTCAGTATTAAACTTCTATTTTTAACTTGTTTTTTATTTATTTATTTATTTATTTTTTAATATTATTTTATTAGTTGGAGGCCAATCACTTCACAACATTTCAGTGGGTTTTGTCATACATTGACATGAATCAGCCATATAGTTACACGTATTCCCCATCCCGATCCCCCCTCCCACCTCCCTCTCTACCCGACTCCTCAGGGTCCTCCCAGTGCACCAGGCCCGAGCACTTGACTCATGCATCCCACCTGGGCTGGTGGTCTGTTTCACCATAGATAATATACATGCTGTTCTTTCAAAACATCCCACCCTCACGTTATCCCCTAGAGTTCAAAAGTCTGTTCTGTACTTCTGTGTCTCTTTTTCTGTTCTGCATATAGGGTTATCGCTACCATCTATCTAAATTCTGTATATATGTGTTAGTATACTGTAATGTTCTTTATCTTTCTGGCTTACTTCACTCTGTATAATGGGCTCCAGTTTCATCCATCTCATTAGAACTGATTCAAATGAATTCTTTTTAACGGCTGAGTAATATTTCATGGTGTATATGTACCACAGCTTCCTTATCCATTCATCTGCTGATGGGCATCTAGGTTGCTTCCATGTCCTGGCTATTATAAACAGTGCTGTGATGAACATTGGGGTGCACATGTCTCTTTCAGATCTGGATTCCTCAGTGTGTATGCCCAGAAGTTGGATTGCTGGGTCATATGGCAGTTCTATTTCCAGTTTTTTAAGAAATCTCCACACTGTTTTCCATAGTGGCTGTACTAGTTTGCATTCCCACCAACAGTGTAAGAGGGTTCCCTTTTCTCCACACCCTCTCCAGCATTTATTGCTTGTAGACTTTTGGATAACAGTCATCCTGACTGGCATGTAATGGTACCTCATTGTGGTTTTGATTTGCATTTCTCTGATGATGAGTGATGTTGAGCATCTTTTCATGTGTTTGTTAGCCATCTGTATGTCTTCTTTGGAGAAATGTCTGTTTAGTTCTTTGGCCCATTTTTTGATTGGGTCGTTTATTTTTCTGGAATTGAGCTTCAGGAGTTGCTTGTATATTTTTGAGATTAATCCTTTGTCTGTTTCCTCATTTGTTATTATTTTCTCCCAATCTGAGGGCTGTCTTTTCACCTTACTTATAGTTTCCTTTGTTGTGCAAAAGCTTTTAAGTTTCATTAGGTCCCATTTGTTTATTTTTGCTTTTATTTCCAATATTCTGGGAGGTGGGTCATAGAAGATCTTGCTGTGATTTATGTCGGAGAGTGTTTTGCCTATGTTCTCCTCTAGGAGTTTTATAGTTTCTGGTCTTATATTTAGATCTTTAATCCATTTTGAGTTTAATTTTGTGTATGGTGTTAGGAAGTGTTCTAGTTTCATTCTTTTACAAGTGGTTGACCAGTTTTCCCACCACCACTTGTTAAAGAGATTGTCTTTTTTCCATTGTATATCCTTGCCTCCTTTGTCAAAGATAAACTGTCCATAGGTTCGTGGATTTATCTCTGGGCTTTCTATTCTGTTCCATTGATCTATATTTCTGTCTTTGTGCCAGTACCATACTGTCTTGATGACTGTGGCTTTGTAGTAGAGTCTGAAGTCAGGCAGGTTGATTCCTCCAGTTCCATTCTTCTTTCTCAAGATTACTTTGGCTATTCGAGGTTTTTTGTATTTCCATACAAATTGTGAAATTACTTGTTCTAGTTCTTTGAAAAATACCGTTGGTAGCTTGATAGGGATTGCATTGACTCTATAGATTGCTTTGGGTAGAATAGCCATTTTGACAATATTGATTCTTCCAATCCATGAACACGGTATATTTCTCCAACTGTTTGTGTCCTCTTTGATTTCTTTCGTCAGTGTTTTATAGTTTTCTATGTATAGGTCTTTTGTTTCTTTAGGTAGATATACTCCTAAGTATTTTATTCTTTGTGTTGCAATGGTGAATGGTATTGTTTCCTTAATTTCTCTTTCTGTTTTTTCATTGTTAGTGTATAGGAATGCAAGGGATTTCTGTGTTTAACTTGTTTTTTAAAAGAATTTCTAGTATATTGTTCTTTCAATAATATTTGAGTTCTCTAGAGAAGTAAAGTTGAAATTTTATTTTGATCTTTACTGTAAGAATTTTAAGTTCTTTTATAACTTTGCTTATTAAAAAAATGATGAGAACACTAACACTTTAAGGAACACTAGAACAAGAACAAAAGAATTTTGAGATCCCAGATTCACTTGTGAAAATTTTCTATTTTTAAAGCTGCTCTGAGATTGACTCAAATTTATACTAAAATTCTTTAGGTTTATATGTGATTTAAAAACTGCTTCTCTTTCTATTTCAGATCAAGAATATGAATATATGCCATACTTTTACATGAGGATGGGTAAAATTATTTGGTCTCTATATTAAATTCTACTAAAAATTTATAGTATGTTTCTGATTGAGACATAAAATATATTTTTAAATTAATTATAAATGTAATGGATGCTTATGGGAAGAAAATATGAAAATTTGTAAAAGTAATGAATGCTTCTGGTAGAAAATATGCAAAATACAGAAGGACAGTAAATGAAAATATAGTAATATCATCCAAAGATGCTTAATCATTATTTTTGCATTTCCTGTCAGGCTTTTTTCTCTTGTCTTTTGTTGGATGCTTGCTTTCCTGTTTCTTTCTTTGGGTTTATTCTTTCCTTGTCTCTGTTTTTCTCTATCTGTTTATATCTATTTCTCATTCTTTTCTTTGATTCCTATCTCTTTGTGTGTGTGTGTGTGTGTGTGTGTGTATGTGTGTGTGTGTATGTGATGTTCTCTGCTGTTCGCTTTTTGTTCTTTAATTAAAACGTCTGCACTGTTTCATATTTTTCACTTGGTTTTATCTTTACTTTATTACTATAACTGTTAAAGACAGATGTAGAAGATGGCAAGTCAGCCTTCCTCTGGAAACATCTTGGAATGCACCTCATAAGTGAAAATTTCTATCTACCAGAGCCGGGACCTCTAAGGGCAGGAACTATTCAGGGGAATATCAAGCAAAATTTATTAACTTATGTAGGTGGGAGAGACTCAAGAAAACTGAGTAACTTGCCCAAATGGCCAAAGTCCTTATCTTAAATATCATCTTCAGCTCAATTCAAAAGAGGATATTGGGAATGGTGGTTTGAGACACAGAGTGAACATTGGTCAGTTGTATCCAACTCTTTGCAACCCCATGGACTATAGCCTGCCAGGCTCCTAAGTCCATGGAATTCTTCAGTCAAGAATACTGGAGTGGGTTGCCATTTCCTAAGGGCAGACCTAGAGTTTGCTCCACCACAACTAGCCATATTCTTTGCAGATCTCTCTGGTAATACTTCTATTCTGGGAACTCTTCTTTTATTTATTTATTTATAGGCAGTTAAGGGGAAGGTAAAAAGAAAAGCTTCTTGAGTCTTCTGTTTCTTGATAATAATCAGCATAAATGAATTGTCCTGTCACATTTTGCAGTGGCAAATTTTGCTCCCCTAAAATATCTACCAAAAGTTTTAATTCAGAAATAGTACAACAGAAATTGAACTGGACAAAGGGCACTTTTGAAATAAGCTTTTGGTAGTATTTCTTGTTGTTTTTATTTTGTAAATACTCAATGACTGTGCTGTCCAATAAGGTAGCTGGTAGACTACATGTAGCTATTAAAAACATGAAATATGGCTACTAGTCCAAATTGGGATGTTCTGTAAGTACTAGACACACACTAAACTTTGAAGGTGGTACAAAAAAGAAAAAGAATGTGAAATATCTAGAGATACTTTTTAAAAGATGTTACTTAAATATACAGAGCACATAGAATTTAGCAATTTTATAAAAAATTACTTTAAGTCACATCTTACTTCCCTGGTGGCTCAGACAGTAAAGTGTCTGCCTACAATGTGGGAGACCTGGGTTCGACCCCTAGGTCAGAGCCTCTGGAGAAAGAAATGGCAACCCACTCCAGTACACTTGCTTGGAAAATCTGATGGATAAAGGAGTGTGGTAGGCTAGAGTCCATGGGTGTCAGGAAGCATTTAACAGGAGGCTTCCTGTGTGCCGTTTTGGATCTGTCAGGAATCCTTTGGTCCTTATTAATTCCTGAATATTCAGGAATTAAGAGAGGCATGTCTGAGATACCCAGGCATTTCCTTTGTTAGTTTCTCATTATAGTGATAAGTACCCTCTTCTCTCTTTAAGAAGGATCGCTTGTGTTTTGTAAGTCTGTAATTTTAATCTTTATCTTTGCTGAGAATAACTACCTTGTAAGACAGTATATATGCCCACACCATGTTGATTAAAACACCTTTGCTCCATCAGAGCTCTGGTCCCTGTGTCTTTCTTTCTCTCTCTCTCTCTCTCTCTATTTCTGGCTGATTCCCTGGAGTGCAAAAGCCGGCTGCGTAACCCAGGGGATATTAGCCTCTTTCCTTCTTTCACTCTCTCATCATCGACTCTGGACCACCAGGTTCCGGTCCAATAAAGGAACAACACATGGGGTCACAAATAGTCGGACACGACTGAGTGACTTCACTTCACTTTCCTTATGTTGATTTCAGTTGCAATGAAAAAATCTTGATTATATATAGTGGGTTAAATGAAATATAGCACTAAGTTTAATTTTACCTATTCTTTCTTATTTTTTTAAATAAAGCCACTAGGAAATGTAATATTAGATGCGTGGCTCATGTTTTTCAAGGTGACAGTGCTGCTTTAAGGCAGGAGTCAGCAAACTTCTGTCTGTGGGCCAAAGCCAACCAATGACCTCCATTAGTTTTTATTCATTTTTAATTGAAGGATAATTACTTTACAATATTGTCTTGATTTCTGCCATACATCAACAGGAGTCAGCCACAGGTAATTCCTATTTCTCCTCCCTCTTGAACCTCGCTCCTGTCTCCGCCCACGTTCCACTCCTCTAGGTGGTCACAGAGCATCGGGTTGAGCTCTCTGTGTCATATAGCAAATTCCCACTTGCTATCTATTTTACATATGGTAGTGTATATGTTTCCATGCTACTCTCTCCATTCATCCCAACCTCTCCTTCTCCCCCTACCCTTGTGTCCATAAGTCTGTTCTCTATGTCTGCACCTCCATTGCTGCCCTACAAATAGATTCATTAATACCATCTTTCTAGATTCCATATACATGCATTAAGATACAATATTTGGTTTTCTCCCTCTGACTTACTTCACTTTGTATAATAGGCTTTAGGTTCATCCATCTTATTAGCACTGACTCAGATGCATTACTTTTTATGCCTAATGATATTCCACTGTACATATGTACCACGGCTTCTTTATCCACTCTTCTGTTGATGGACATCTAGGCTGATTCCATGTCTTAGCCATTGCAAATAGTGCTACAATGAACATTGGGGTACATGTGTCTTTTTCACTTATGGTTTTCTCATGGTTTATGCCCACTAGTGGGATTGTTGCAATGACTCCCTTTGTAAAACACCATTACACTCATATATTTCTGTGCTGGCTATAGCTGCTTTCAGGCTACAATGGCAGAGTTTAGTAATTGAAACAGACAACATGATCTTTTAAGTCTACAGTATTTACTACCTGGATCTTGAGGAAAAAGTTTGCCAACCATTGTTCTAGAGTATAATGAATAACCAGGCATATTTATTTGATGTGAATTCTTAGCTTTTTACTCATATCCAACAAGAAGAATCTGTGGGTAAAAATTAGAAACTAGCAAGTAGGAAGGTATCATATTTTAGTAAAGGAACCTGCCAATCATTTAAAAGATGTACACATTCCAGTGCTTGAAATTATATCTATTACACCTAAAGAAAGAACTTCAATAATCTGTACTCCATTAATTTCTATTTCTATTTCTAGGCTGGGACAAATATATGCACCCTTCCTGCTCTATCATACCCCTGTTACATTTTCTTGCTGCTAAACTTCATTGCTGACACTTTTAAGAAACATGGATCATCAACTCTTACTGGCCAAAGGGCAAGAAAATGAGTGATCTGGTGATTTCATTGGTGGTTATAGTTGTTACCTGGGAAGGAAAACTTTAAGACAGAAAGTAAAACTGAGCTGAGTGTTTTGAGGAAGGAGTAAGTTGATGTGGAAAATAGCAATGTTTTTCTATTTTTAAGGATAGATTTTTATCCCAATAATTGTTTTGACTTATGATATATAACTAGTTTCACATTGACATGGGACATTTCTCTCTAGATTTCTTTCAGCCAAAAAAAAAAAAAAAAGAAGAAAGAAAGAAAGAAAAAAAAATCCAATTTTAAAGCCTTAAAAAGAATAATGCTCAAGTAGACTGATCTGCATCTCATAAACTTTGAGCTTGAAACCATGATTGGTGAAATTTTGAGTGTCTTGAGAGAGCTGAATGCGTTATTTTGCAGGTGGTAGGGATATTAATTATTGAGACCACAGAGCAAACTGTGTTGAATTGCTTTGAAAGTTGATTAAAACAATTCCTCCCATGTCCACTGTAATGTAATTTTCTGCTACCTCCATCAAGACTTGGAGTTTATTTCCCCACTCCTTTGAATGGTGCTTCTCTATAAGATTTTGTTGTTGTGGTTCTGTCACTCAGTCCTGTATGACTCTTTGCAATGCAGTGGACTTCAGCATACCAGGCTTCATTGTCCTTCACTATCTCTGGAGCTTGCTCAAACTCATGTCCATTGAGTCGCTGATGCCATCCAACCATTTCATCCTCTGTCTCTTTTGTCTCCTCCTGCCTTCACTCTTTCCCAGCATCAGGGTCTTATCCAATGAGTTGGCTCTTCAGTATTGGAGCTTCAACTTCAGCATCAGTCCTTACTGAATATTCAGGGACGACTTCCTTTAGAATAGACCGGCTTCATCTCCTTGTTGTCCAAGGCATTCTCAAGATGACCAGTCAACCGGTTTCCATCACCACAATTTGAAAGCATCAGTTTTTTGGTGCTCAGCCTTCTTTACGGTCCAATTCTCATATCCACACATGACTACTAGGAAAACCATAATTTGAGTAGACAGACCTTTGTCAGCAAAGTGATGTCTCTGATTTTTTAATATGCTCTCTAATTTTGTCATAGTTTTTCTTCCTTAGAGCAAGTGTCTTTTAATTTCATGGCTGCAGTCAACATCAGCAGTGATTTTGGAGTCCTAGAAAATAAAGTTTGCCCCTGTTTCCATATTTTCCCCATTATTTGCCTTGAGTGATGGGACCAGGAACATGATAGTAGTTTATTTTTGGATATTGAATTTTAACCCAGCTTTTTCATTCTTCTCTTTTACCTTCATTAAGAGGCTTTTTAGTTCCTCTTCATTTTCTGCCATGAAGGTGGTATCATCTGCATATCTGAGGTTATTGATATTGTTCCCAGCAATCTTAATTCCAGTTTATGCTTCATCCACCCCAGCATTTTGCATGATGTACTCTGTATAGAAGTTAAATAAGCAGGGTCACAATGCTGCTTCTTCTTGAACAATTTTGAGTCAGTTCAGTATTCCATCTCTGGTTCTAACTCTTGCTTCTTGACCTGCAAACAGGTTTCTCAGGAGACAGGTAAGGTGGTCTGGTACTCCTATCTCTTGATGAATTTTCCACAAGTTGTGTGATCCACACAATCAAAAGTTTTAGTGCAGTCAATGGAGAGAAGTAGTCACTTTTATGGAATTCCCTTGCTTTTTCCTATGATCCAACAGATGTTAGCAATTTGATCTTTGGTTCCTCTGTCTTTTCTAAATCCAGTCAGTACATCTGGAAGTTCTCAACTCACATACTATTGAAGCCTAGCTTGAAGGATTTTGAGCATTAATTTGCTAGCATCTGAAATGTGCAACATTGTGTGGTAGTTTGTACATTCCTTGGCATTGCTTTTCTTTGGGATTGAAATGAAAACTAACCTTTTCCAGTCCTATGGCCACTGCTGAGTTTTCCAAATTTGCTGGCATATAGAGTCCAGTACTTTAGCAGCACCATCTTTCAGGATTTGAAATCGGGTCACTTCAGTTCAGTTGTGTCCAGGTCTTTGCGATCTTATGGACTGCAGCATGCCAGGCTTCCCTGTCCATCACCAACTCTGAAGCTTGCTCAAACGCATGTCCATTGAGTCGGTGATGTCATCCAACCAACTAATCCTCTGTCGACCCCTTCCCCTCCTGCCTTCAATCTTTCCCAGCATCAGGGTCTTTTCTAATGGGTCAGTTATTCGCATCAGGTGGCCAAATTATTGGAGCTTCAGCTTTAGCATCTGTCTTCCAAAGAATATCCTGGACTGATTTCCTCTAGGTTTGATTGGTTTGATCTCCTTGCAGGCTGAAGGACTCTCAAGAGTCTTCTCCAACACCACAGTTCAAAAGCATCACTTATTTGGTGCTCAGATATCTTTACAGTCCAACTTTCACATCCATATGTGACTACTGGAAAAATCATAGTTTAAGATGGACCTTTGTTGGCAAAGTAATGTCTCTGCTTCTTAATATGCTGTCTAGGTTGGTCATAGCTTTTCTTCCTTGGAGCAAGTGTCTTTTAATTTCATGGCTGCTATCACCATCTGCAGCGATTTTGGAAACTCCCCCAAAATGAAGTCTCTCACTGTTTCCATTGTTCCCTCATTTATTTGCCATGAAGTGATGGGACCAGATGCCATGATCTTAGTTTTCTGAATGTTGAGTTTTAAGCCAATTTTTTCACTCTCCTCTTTCACTTTCATCAAGAGTCTCATTAGTTCTTCTTCGCTTTCTGCCATAACGGTAGTGTCATCTGCATATCTGAGGTTATTGATATT
Organism: Muntiacus reevesi; assembly: GCF_963930625.1. Lineage (NCBI taxonomy): Eukaryota > Metazoa > Chordata > Mammalia > Artiodactyla > Cervidae > Muntiacus > Muntiacus reevesi. The sequence goes on along the minus strand of NC_089251.1, from coordinate 258,937,601 downwards.
TCTCCTGGCAATCTTGACTTCAGCTTGTGCTTCATCCAGCTCTGCATTTCTCTTGATGTGCTCTGCATGTAAGTTAAATAAGCAGGGTGACAATATACAGCCTTGACGTACTCCTTTTCCTATTTGGAAACAGACTGTTATTCCATGTCCATTTCTAACTGTTACTTCTTGACCTACATACAGATTTCTCAGGAAGCAGGTCAGGTGGTTTTGTATTTCCATCTCTTGAAGTATTTTCCACAGTTTGTTGTGATCCACACAGTCAAAGGCTTTGGCAAAGTCAGTAAATCAAAAGATGTGTTTCTGGAACTCTCTTGATTTTTTTATGATTCAAAAGATGTTGGCAATTTGATCTCTGGTTCCTCTGCCTTTTCTAAATCTAGGTTGAACACCTGGAAGTTCATAGTTTATGTACTGCTGATACCTGGCTTGGAGAATTTTGAATATTACCTTGCTAGCATGTGAGATGAGTACAGTTGTGTGGTAATTTGAACATTCTTTGGCATTGCCTTTCTTTGGGATTGGAATGAAAATTGACCTTTTCCAGTCCACTGCTGAGTTTTCCAGATTTGCTGGCATATTGAGTGCAGCACTTTCACAGCATCATCTTTTAAGAATTTGAGATAGCTCAACTGGAATTCCATCACCTCCACTAGCTTTATTCATAGTAATGCTTCCTACAACCCACTTGACTTCACACTCCAGAATGTCTGGGTCTAAGTGAGTAACCTAGAGCTCATGGTTTTGTGGGTCATTAAGACTTATTTTTGTACAATTCTTCTGTGTATTCTTGCCACCTCTTCTTAATCTCTACTGTTTCTGTTATGTCCTTACCATCTCTTCTTTTTTGTGCCCATCTTTGCATGAAATGTTCTCCTGGTATCCCTAATTTTCTTGAAGAGATCTCTAGTCTTTCCTGTTCTATTGATTTCCTCTATTTCTTTGCATTGTTCACTTAAAAATAATTTCTTATCTTTCCTTGCTATTCTCTGGAACTGTGCATTTAGTTGGGTATATTTTTCCTTTCTCTATTGCCCTTCTCTTTTCTTCTTTCCTCAACTATTTGTAAGACCTCCTCAGAGAACCATTTTGCCTTTCTGCATTTCTTTTTCCTAGGGATGTTTTTGGTCAATGCCCCCATTCAAAGTTACGAACTTCTGTCTATAGTTTTTCAGGTACTCTGCCTATTAGATCTGATCCCTTGAATCTCTGTAAGACTGCTGCCACCATACACCCAACCAGGGAGAAAGAAACTCAGAGGATAAGTACTGCATTCTTATCATGTCATCTCATATACATAATCATATGCTTACCATCCCTTTTGCCATATTCTATGGATTTTGCAACAAGTCACCTTTCTAGTCCATACTCAAGGGGAGGGGATCCATAACGGTGTGAACAGCAGGAGGTGGCAATCATGAGGTTGCTCTAGACTCTGTTCATCACAGCCAGGCTACTGTAATGAAATTTATCAAAATTTGTGAGTGGCCTGAGATGTTACTTTGCTTGAGATTTTACTTTGTCAAGTACATTTCCACAGTTTCATGAGTGCTGAGAGTTACACACAATTTCAGTGTCATAGATAAAGGATATTTTTCTCACAGAAATAGTAGTAAACAGAGTATCAGCATTTTCTTGCAGTGATTTTTCAAGTTCCAATTCCCACAGGAAGATGTGAAGAGAGCCAGGTAACATCTACATGGAAAGAGATTGTGTTACATTAGAACTTGGAGGTTAGGGGGCACCAATCTTTTATAATGGACAGCAAGTATGCTTACCTTTTTTTCCAGAGGAAGAGAGGACATTGGCACAACAATTTCACAAATTGTCTGTTGGTAAACAAAAAGATAATTTATGTGCTGAAAATGTGAAAAAAAAGGCATTCTAGGCTTTTGTTTTGAATTCTATATGACAGTTCAGTTCCAAGCTACTTAAAGTGTTTCTATAGTGACTTTATATATATATATATGTATATGTATATATGATATTTGGATTTTACCAAGTGCAAGATAGCAGATCATTCATCAACAGATGTAAGGAATCTTAATAACCTAGCTAGTCAGACTTTCCAAATTGCTAAGTTGTAATTCTCCCCTAAGTAGAGTCAAGAGAGTGAGAGGAAGGAAAAAGCTCCCCTGAGCAAGCATTTAAAAAAAAAAAAAAAAAAAGCATAGCCAGTTCTTTCTTACTAGTTAGAACCAGAACACATTAAAGGACAGTATTTCTTTTCATCTTGTTTTAAATTTTTTAAGGTATATTACTTTGCACAATAATTTTTGAAAAAAAATTAACTTTGGAAATATGGAAAAATATATGTGTATATGTTTTGTGCAAATGTACAAAAAAAAAAAAACACAAGAAAACAAATAGGATTCAATTGAAAATCACTTTATTCTTCTCAAATTAACCTCTTAAAACTGAGTTTTGAGATTAAGTTTTCCTTTCTTTCTGCATTTAAACTTGAGCAGATCTGTAGCTCATTTCTTTGCTTTCTGCTAGTGTTTTAGTATGTTTGAGTTACCACAACAAAATGCCATATAATGGAAGGCTTATAAACAGAAATTTTTCTCTTAGTTCTGGAGCCCAGAAATCCGAGATCAAGGTTCCCCTTGATTGGGTTTCTGGTGAGAACGCTCCTCCTGGATTACAGCTGGCCACCTTCTCCCTCTGTCCTAACATTGCCTTTCCTCCTTGCATGAGCATGAAATTGTAAGCAAGTCTCCAGTGTCTCACCTTATACAGACCCTAATTCCAACAGGGTCCCACTCCTATGACTTAACCTTAATTACTCCCTTAGACTTTTGAACTGTGGTGTTGAAGAAGACTCTTGAGAGTCCCTTGGACTGCAAGGAGATCCAACCAATCCATCATAAAGGAGATCAGTCCTGGGTGTTCATTGGAAGGACTGATGCTGAAGCTGAAACTCCAATACTTTGGCCACCTCATGCGAAGAGTTGACTCATTGGAAAAGACCCTGATGCTGGTGGGAGGAATTGGGGGCAGGAGGAGAAGGGGACGACAGAGGATGAGATGGCTGGATGGCATCACCGACTCGATGGACATGAGTTTGGGTAAGCTCTGGAGTAGGTGATGAATAGGGAGACCTGGCGTGCTGTAATTCATGGGGTCACAAAGACTTGGACACGACTGAGCGGCTGAACTGAACTGAGAGACTCCATCTCCAAATCAGTCACACTAGGGGTTAAGTCATCAAGATATGAATCTTGGGGAGACATTTAGTTTATAACAGCTAGTAAACAGAAAGTTTTATTTTCTCTTTCACCTCAAACAATATCAGTTCAGTAAATTTTTTGTCAATTCCAAAAATTATGAACTTCCTTTAAAGTTGTCACATCTCCCTCTGACTGCCTTGTTTTCCTGTCTTTCTTCCTGCTCACTGGCTGTAGTGAGAGGGACATGGAGGGAAGGGAAGCCAGGGGCAGGAGTGATGCAGCCAGTCTCTCAGTCAAGGGTCAATTCAACTGGAAAAAAACTTTTAAATTCTTTGAAAAGTGAAAAATATGTATAGTTAGCATATAAAAAAATGGAGAAAATGAAAGATTCTTTTACACTGACTATGTGACTTGTTCCCAGTGTTTTGTACATATTGAAAAAATATTATAATGGGAAATACACAAATCACTGTGTGTGTTATGGACACAAATCACTAATACCTCTTAATTGATATTAAGGAAACGAGATAGGAATCAAAGAAATGTTACATATAAAAGAAAGGCTAACAAAACAAAAATATAATCTGTTCTGGGGTGGTGATAAATTCAACTGAATAATGTTTTTGGAAGTTGAATAAAGCATTCTACTATTGGGGAAACAAAATAAACAGTAAATAACAGATTTAAACCCATCCAGAAAAACATTTAGAATTAATATAGAAGAGAGTAATTTTTTTCTCAGTAGGATAGACAAAGACATTAACTAAAAGTAATACAAAATATTAGAGGAGTCTAGAAATGGAAAATCAATGGGAATGAGAAATGTTTCAAGAATTCTTGACAGTATTGAGATATGTGAGTTAATGATTTTTACAGAGTATCTTATACATCATTAGGCAATAATCTCCAGGCCAATTCAAGCTGATCCATTACACAAGGTAAATAATATAAGGTACCCTTAGGTGCTTTTTTTATTTTTTTAACCAAAAGACCTTTTTTAAAAAATATAGTGAAGATATTCTCAAACATTATAAAATAAAAATAAATCCATAAAAATGAAAAAGTAGGAATGAGAAGAAAAGACATTTTTACTTATGAAACCATCATTTAGCTTAGAATTGAAATAAATTTTATTTCTACAAATGAAGGAATATTACATTAATTCTTTCAGTATCCAGTAGAATACTAGATAATAAGAGGCTTAAAATTTCTATTATTTTATCCTTATACCATAAAAATTAAGAGACTTTCAATAAGCCACTTTATCTGAACTAGAACATTTATTTCTGGATAAATTAAAATTTCTGGAAATTATTCAAATTTCCAAATGCTCAGTTGATAACATTTTGGAGAAGTTAAAATTATTTATAAATATTTAAAATTATATTTATGTTTGTCCATCTAGTCATATATTTCTTACTATCCATATATTTTTTCTATTTTTCTATTTTTATTTATCTATTTTTAATCATCAGCTTAGTGACTATCCCCTCTATGAGACTAGATAGAATACATATATTATTTGAATGAAATATGTAATGTACAGAAATACTTATTTAAAAATTTTAATCTTAGTGTCAGTAAGTTGAAAGTGCATTTTTATTTCTTGTAGTTCAATAACAGGCAGAATTATTTTTAGAAGATAATATTTTTACTGAATAATTTGATAATTTTCAGGATAATTTTTTTTTGTGGATTTAAGAAATAACTAGTTTTGATTAACTCTGAAATTATATGTCTATTTAAACTATTAATAATTTCTTCTGACTTCAAAAAGAAAAACTGTTCCATAGTAAAATAAAAGATCCCTTGATATTTATAAAATCACATTTTCCAAGTCCATAGCCTAGTGGAAGGATAATGAAACTTGAAATAGTTGCACGTACAATGCTTTAAGATGTTAACCAAAATTTTTAAAAATGAGTCCCTGATTGAAATAAGGAGGCATTTATTTGAAATTTGTTTAGGCCCGCTGTCTGGGAGACACAAAGTCAAGAAACACTTAGTTTGTGTTCTGTCAGACTACAAAATGGGGGAAGTTTATAAGGGCAAAAAATTGTTGGTTACATAAGTTATCAATAATTGGATTTGGAACTGGAAAGAAGGGAGGGAGTGTGGCTCGCTGGCTGCAGCATATGATATCTAGTTCCTCAATCAGGGGTTAAATCCAGGCCCCCTGCTTTGGGAGTGCAGAGTCTTAGCCACTGCACCACCAGGGAATGGAATCTGAAAAAACGGTACTGATGAACCTATTTGCAAGGTAGGAAAAGAGACTAGTCCATTCCTAGGTTAGACTACTCTGAGATGACTCACTATCAGAAAGGCACTATCTCCCTCTTTTAATCTATAATTTTAACACATTTCCACTAATATGTCAGTGTGCAGTTTTAGTTAGCAAAACTGATTCTAAATTCACATTGAAATAAATATACAAAGATTCCTAGGAAATTGTGTAAAAATAAAAATTAATGAGGAGATACTATCTCTACTGAGTATTAAAGCTAATTTAAACTGTGCTTAATAAATATAGATTTATCTGGTAATTTCATTCTTGGAAATTTATCATACAGATTAACACAATGTATAAAACTTATATAGCCAGTAGTTTAATGGAATGATTCATCAAATTATATGTCTCATCTCTTAGAATAGATTACCATGTAACCAACTAATATGAATTTGCTGTGATAAGCACTTGCTGATATCACATACTATTTATATTTACTGTGACAATATTTATTATACCAAAAAGCCAGAAAAAAACAACATAGCAAGCAATACCAGAATTTTAAAACTTCTTATATTGAGAAACCATGATAAATAGATAACATGGTATAATCTCTAGGACAATTTTTTTTCCAGATACAAAGGAATATGTATATTTTGCTGCTAATTTTTTTTAAAAATCCTTTTATTTTAACATAATTGTAGAATTCAAAGGAAGTTATAACAATAGGACAGAAAGACCCCTTGTACCCTTTACCCAACTTCCCCCAATGGTTATATCTCACACAATTATAGTACAATAATATCAAAACCAGGAATTTAGCATTGGCACAATGACATTGGTAGGTGTAGTTCTTGTCTTTTAATTACATGGGCAGATTTATATAACAATCACTACAATAGGACACAGACTACCTCATCATGCCAGAGTTCTCCCTCAGGATATAGTATACTTTTTTAGTCATTTCCACTCTCCACCATCCAAACATGGAAACCACTGCTCTGTATTTCCTGTAACCCCTGGGAACAATTAATCTGTTCCAATAATTCTTTAATATCAGGATTTCAAGACTGTTATATAGTGAAATCATAACATATGTGACTTCTGAGGTTGTATTCTTTTTCACTCAGCATTATATCCTTGAGATCCATCCAAGGTGTTATCCATCAGTAGTTTATCCCTTAATATTGCTGAATATAAGGTATGGAGGTACTGCAGTGTTTAACCATTCATTAAGAGATGTTTTGGTTGCTTCCAATTTCTGGCCACAATTTTTTTAAAAGCCACTATGAGCAATCAAGGACAGGTTTTTTTTTTTTTTTTTAAGGCATAAGTTTTAATTTCTTTGGCATAAACGCCCAAAAGTAAAATTGCTGACTCGTATGTGAATGCATGTTTAAGTTTAGTTTAGTTTAGTTTAGTTTTCTTAGACACTGCTTAACTAGTTTTCCATGATCTGAGCTACAGTCAGTTACTGGTCGGTCTTGTTTTTGCTAATTGTATAGAGCTTCTCCATTTTGGCTGCAAAGAATATAATCAACCTGATTTTGGTAATGACAATGGTGATGTCCATGCATAGAGTCTTCTCTTGTGTTCTTGGAAGAGGTTGTTTGCTATGACCAGTGTGTTCTATCGACAAAACTCTGTTAGCATTTGCCCTGCTTCATTTTGTACTCCAAGGCCAAATTTGCCTCTTATTCAAGGTATTTCTTGACATCCTACTTTTGCATTCCAGTCCTCTATAATGAAAAGGACATCTTTTTTGGGTGTTAGTTCTAAAAAGTCTTGTAGGTCTTCACAGAGCCATTCAACTTCAGGTTCTTCAGCATTACTAGTCAGGGCATAGACTTGGATTACTGTGATATTGAGTGGTTTGCCTTGGAAATGAACTGAGATCATTCTGTCTCTTTAGAGGTTGCACCCACATTCTGCATTTCAGACTCTTTTGTTGACTATGATGGCTACTTCAGTTCTTCTAAGGGATTCTGGCCCACAGGGATTCTGGCCCACAGGGATTCTGGCCACAGTAATAGATATAATGGTCATCTGAGTTAAATTCACCCATTCCAGTCCATTTTAGTTCACTGATTCCTAAAACATCAATGTTCACTCTTGTCATCTCCTGTCTGACCACTTCCAATTTACCTTGATTCATGGACCCAATATTTCAGATTCCTGTGCAATATTGTTCTTTATGGCCTTGGACTTTACTTCCATCACCAGTCACATACACAACTGGGTGTTGTTTTCACTTTGGCTCTGTCTCTGTATTCCTTTCTCCACTCTTCTCCAGGAGTGTATTGGGCACCTACCAACCTGGGGAGTTCATCTTTGAGAGTCATATCTTTTTGCCTTTTCATACTGTTCATGGGATTCTCACTAGAAAGCATCACTACAAAGCTAGTGGAGGTGATGGAATTCCAGTTGAGCTATTTCAAGTCCTAAAAGATGCTGCTGCTCAAGGGCTGCACTCAATATACCAGCAAATTTGAAAAACTCAGCAGTGGCCACAGGATTGGAAAAGGTCAGTTTTCATTCCAATACCAAAGAAAGGCAATGCCAAAGAATGTTCCAACTACCACCTGATTGCCCTCATCTCACATGCTAGCAAAGTATATTGAACCGTGAACTTCCAGATGTTCAAACTGAATTTAAAAAAGGCAGAGGAACCAGAGATCAAATTGCCAACATCCACTGGATCATTGAAAATGCAAGAGGGTTCCAGAAAAACATCTTCTGCTTTGTTGACTATGCCAAAGCCTTTGGCTGTGTGGATCACAACAAATTGTGGAAAATTCTTCAACAGGTGGGAATACCAGACCATCTAACCTGCCTCCTGAGAAATCTGTATGCAGGTCAAGAAGCAACAGCTAGAACTGGACATGGAAAAACAGACTGGATCCAAATAGGGCAAGGAGTACATCAGGACTGTATACTGCAACCCTGCTTCTTTAACTTCTATGCAGAGTATATCATGAGAAACGCTGGGCTGGATGAAACACAAGCTGGAATCAAAATTGCTGGCGGAAATATCAATAAACTCAGGTATGCAGATGACACCACCCTTATGGCAGAAAGTGAAGAGGAACGAATGAGCCTCTTGATGAAAGTGAAAGAAGAGAGTGAAAAAGCTGGCTTAAAACCCAACATTCAGAAAACTAAGATTACAGCATCTGGTCCCATCTCTTCATGACAAATAGATGGGGAAACAATGGGAGCAGTGAGAGACTTTATTTACTTGGGATTCAAAAATCACTGCAGATGGTGACTACAGCCATGAATTAAAAGATGCTTGCTGCTTGGAAGAATTGCTATGACCAACCTAGACAACATATTAAAAATCAAACTACTTTGCCAACAAAGGTCCGTCTAGTCAAAACAATGGTTTTTTCCCAATAGTCATGTATGGATGTGAGCTTTGGACTATAAAGAAAGCTAAGCACTGAAGAATTGATGCTTTTGAACTGTGGTGTTGGAGAAGACTCTTGAGAGTCCTTTGGACTGCAAGGAAATCCAACCAGTCCATCCTAAAGGAAATCATTCAGCTCCAATACTCTGGCCATCTGATGTGAAGAACTGACTCATTTGAAAAGACCATGATGCTAGGAAAGATTGAAGGCAGGAGGAGAAGGGGTCAACAGAGTATGAGATGGTTGGATGGCATCACTGACTCAATGAACATGAGTTTGAGCAAGCTTCAGTGTTGGTGAGGGACAGGGAAGCCTGGCAAGCTGCAGTTCATGGGGTTGCAAAGTTTGGACATGACTGAGCGACTGAACTGAACTGAACTAGTTTTCCAGAATGTTTGTTCAGTTTTACATTTTCTCCACCAGTGTAAGAGAAATTAGACTCTTTGCATCCTTGTCAGCATTTGATTATCATGATTGTTATAGTTAATATTATTTATTAAATCATTAATATATTTTTATAGGTTACTATTCTTACAATGTAAACATATCATTTTTTATTTTAGCTATTCTAATAAGTGTGTGATAATGAGTAGTGATATTGAACATATTTTCATGACCTAGTACATACACATTGACGCATACATGCAGACACATGTCACATGATTGCTTTACTGTGGCTGGCTCATAAATGTTGCTTTTCAGTCATTAAGTCATGTCTGATTCTTTGCAACCCCTTTGACTGCAACACATCAGACTTCCCTATCCTTCACTGCCTCTCAGAGTTTGCTCAAACTTATGTCCACTGAAGTGATGATGCTATCCAATCTTCTTATCCTCTGTTCCCCTGCCCCTTCTCCTCCTGCACTCAATCTTTCCCAACATCAGGGTCTTTTCCAGTGAGTCAGTTCTTCACATCATGTGGCCAAAGTATTGGAGTTTCAGCTTCAGCATCAGTCGTTTCAATGAATATTCAAGGTTGAATTTGTTTAGGATTGACAAGTTTGATCTCCTTGTAGTCCAAGGGACTCTCAAGAGTCTTCTTCAGCACAATTGAAAGCATTAATTCTTTGGTGTTCAGTCTTCTTTATAGTCCAGCTCTCATATCCATACATGACTACTGTAAGAAATATAACTTTGACTATATGGACCTGTTGGCAAAGTGAATGTCTCAGTTTTTTAATATGTTGTCTAGGTTTGTCATAGCTTTTCTTCCAAGGAGTAAGCACCTTTTAATTTCATAGTTGAAATCACCATCTGCAGTATTTTTGGAGCCCAAGAAAAGAAAATCTGTCACTGCTTTCATTTTTTTCCCTTCTATTTTCCATGAATTGAGGGACCAGATGCCATGATCTTAGTGTTTTGAATGCTGAGTTCCAAGTCAGCTTTTTCACTCACTTCTTTAACATTCACCAGGAGGCTCCTTAGTTCCTCTTCACTTCCTGTGATTAGAGAGGTATCATCTGCATATGTGAAAGTGAAAGTCACTCAATCATGTCTGACTGTTTGCAACCTCATGGACTATAGAGTCCGTGGAATTCTCTAGGCCAGAATACTGGAGTAGGTAGCCTTTCTCTTCCCAACCCAGGGATCAAACCCAAGTCTCCCGCACTGCAGGCAGATTCTTTACCAGCTGAGCCACAAGGGAAGCCCAAGAATACTGGAGTGGGTAGCCTATCCCTTCTCCAGGGGATCCTCCCAACCCAAGAATCAAACCGGGGTCTTCTGCATTGCAGGCAGATTCTTTACCAACTGAGCTACTAGCTTGTTGATATTTCTCTGGGCAGCATGTGATTCATCCAGCCTGACATTTCAGATGATGTACTCTGTATTTAACCTAAATAAGCAAGGTGTGACAATATATAGCTTTTTCTTACTCCCTTCCCAGTTTTGAACCAGTCCGTTGTTCCATGTCCGGTTCTAACTGTTGCATCTTGATGTGCATATAGGTTTTTTAGGAGACAGGTAGGTGGCCTGGTATTCCCATTTCTTTAAGAATTGTCCACAGTTTATTGTGATCCACACAGTCAAAGGCTTTAGCGTAGACAGTGAAGCAGAAGATGTTTTCCTGGAACTCCCTTGCTTTCTCCATGGTCCAGCAAATGTTGACAATTTGATCTCTGGTTCCTCTGCCTTTTCTAAACCCACTTTGTACTTCTGGAACTTCTCAACTCACACACTGCTGAAGCCTAGCTTGAAGGATTTTGAGCATTACCTTGCTAACATGTGAAATAAGCACAACTGTATGTTAGTTTGAACATTCTTTGGCATTGCCTTTCTTTGGATTGGAAGGAAAACTGATATTTTGCAGTTTTCCAGTCCTGTGGCCACTGCTGAGTTTTCCAAATTTGCCAACATATTGAGTGCAACATTTTAACAGTATCATCTTTTGAGATTTTAAATCGTTCAGGTAGAATTCTTTCATCTCCACTAGGTTTGTTTGTAATAATGCTTCCTAAGGCCCACTTGACTTCACACTCCAGGATGTCTGACTCTAGGTGAGTAACCGCACCATCATGGTTACCCAGGTCATTAAGTCTTATTTGTATAGTTCTGTGTGTTCTTGCCACCTCTTCTTCATCTCTTCTGTTTCTATTAGGTACTTACCGTTTCTGTCCTTTATTGTGTCCATTCTTGAATGAAATGTTTCCTTGAAATCTCTGATTTTCTTGAAGAGATCTCTAGTACTTAATGGATGTCATTATGGATCACAGTCTTGTCATTGTGAAGGGGCTTGTATAAATCAATGAACGTAAGAACCATGTCATGTAGGGTCACCTGAGATGGACAGGTCACAGTGGAGAGTTCAGACAAAATGTGGTCCACTGGAGGAGGGAATGATAAACCACTTCAGTATTCTTGCTTTAGAACCCCATGAACAGTAGATTGTAATAGACTGTAATAACCAATTTCTAGATTTAACTTTGTGTCAGAGATTAAATACAGCCATTCAGTTCAGTCTAGTTTCTCAGTTGTGTCTGACTTTCTGTGACCCCATGGACTATAGCATGCCAGGCTTCCCTGTCCATCACCAGCTCCTGGAGCTTGCTCAAACTCACATCCATTGAGTCAGTGGTGCCACCCAACCATCTCATTCTTTGCCATCCCCTTCTCCTCCTGCCTTCAATCTTTCGCAGCCTCAGGGTCTTTTCAAATGAGTCAGTGCTTCACATCTGGTGGCCAAAGTATTGGAGCTTCAGCTTCAGCATCAGCCCTTCCAATGAATATTCAGGGTTGATTTCCTTTAGGATTGACTGGCTTGATCTCCTCACAGTCCAAGGGACTCTCAAGAGTCTTCTCCAACACCACAGTTCAAAAGCATCAATTCGTCAGCGCTCAGCCTTCTTCATGGGACCAACTCTCATATTCTCCACTATACATATATATAGAGAACACAATTAAATCATTTAAAAAACAAAGGTAATATAAACTGGCACATCACTTTCTAGTTAGTTACCAGATTTTACTATTATTAATGCTTCTGAGTTCACATTTATTGTATCTTTAGGGTAGAAATACTACATAATCTATTACTACTTATCTCTGATATTACTTTCTAATTCATGTTCAGTGATATTACTTTAGTAGCTTGAAATTATTCTCCATGGGCTATTTGCACCATGAATACTGAGAAATGCTACAAATTATACTCATTTGATTAGGAGAACTAATTGTTAAATATTTATCAGAACATCATTGTATCAGGCTATATAATCATCTCAAAGGGGGAAAAAATAGAGCAGCTAAACAGAAAAATAGACCAAAAAAATAAATAAGCAATTTAGACACACACACAAAAAGAAGTAGTATAAAAAGCTAATGTGACAGAGACTGTTAACATATCTAATTTCGGTTCTCCTTTTTCCTCAGTAACAAAACTTCAATTTTGTTTGGGGTGGTTTCTTAGTCTGTTAGGGTTGCTATAAAAAAAAAAAAAGTACAGACTGGATAACTTATAACCAAAAAAAGATTGTTTCTTTCAATTTCGAAAGCTGAAAGACAGATCGGGATGGCAGTATGGTTGGGTGAGAGCTCTCTAGGGTTGCAAACTTTTCATTATTTTCTCATGTGGTAAAAGGGTTGAGTTGTCTCTGCGGGGGCTCTTTTGTAAAACATAATCTCACTCGTCAAAACTGGCTTAAAACTCAATATTCAGAAAACAAAGATCATGGCATCCTGTCCCATCACTTCACAGCAAATAGATGGGGAAACAATGGAAACAGAGACAGACTTTATTTTCTTGGGCTCCAAAATCACTGCAGATGGGGACTGCAGCCATGAAATTAGAAGACACTTGCTCCATCAAAGAAAAACAATGATCAACCTAGGCAGCATATTAAAAAGCAGATACATTACTTTGCCAACAAAGGTCCCTCTAGTCAAAGCTATGGTTTTTATAGTAGTCATGTATGGATGCGAGAGGTGAACCATAAAGATTGCTGAGGGCCAGAGAATTAATGTTTTTGAATTGTGTTGGAGAATACTCTTGAGAGACCCTTGGACTACAAGGAGATCAAGCCAGTCAGTCCTAAAGGAAATCAACACCACTGAATATTCATTGGAAGGACTGATGCTAAAGTTGAAACTCCAATACTTTAGCCACCTGATGCGAAAAACTGACTCTTTGGAAAATACCCTGATGCTGGGAAAGATTGAAGGTGGGAGGAGAAGGGGATGACAGAGGCTAAGATGATTGAATGGCATCACCAACTCAATGGAGATGAGTTTTAGCAAGTTTCGGGGGTTGGTGATTGACAGGAAAGTCTGGTGTGTTACATTCCATGAAGTCACAGAGTTGGATGCAACTAAGTGACTGAACTGAACTAAATCTCATTCATGAGGGCTCAAGTCTCAGGATCCCTCACCTGCTAATACAATCACATTTTGGGGTTAAGATTTTAACAAATGAATTTTGGAGGAACACAAAGATTCAAACAAAGGTATTCTGGCAATTTGCCTGCCCGCTTCATGTGTATTCCCATCACTTCAGTCATGTCTGACTCTTTGCGACCCTATGGACTGCCAGGCTCCTCTGGGATTCTCCAGGCAAGAGTACTGGATTCTCCAGGCAAGTGTACTGGAGTGGGTTGCCATGCCCTTCTCCAGGGGATCTTCCTAACCCTGGGATCAAACCCCTGTCTCATGTCTCCTGCACTGGCAGGTGGGTTCTTTACCACTAGCACCTCCTGGGGAGTGCACTTGACCTGCCCCCACCTCCAGCCAAATTTATTTCCTTGTTGAATGCAAATACATTCATTCCACCCCAGCAGCTCCAAAAGTCTTCACTTGTTCCAGCTTCAACTTAAAAATCTAAAGTCCAAAGTCTAAAAGTCTAAAGTCTCATCTAAATATCACCTAAATTACTTATGGGTGGGACTCAAAGTATTATTCATTCTGAGACAAATTTCCCTCTAGCTATGAATCTGTGAAATGCAGCAAGCTATGTGCTTTCAAAATACAATAGTGGAATAGGCATAGGACAAATATTCCAGTTGCAAAAGGGAGACATAGGACAGAGGAATGGGGTGATACTATTGAAATGTGAAATGAGATTCTTGTTCACTGAGCTGAAAATTAAACTTTACAAACTCACAAACTCTCACAAGCAAAGTTTATTTTAGAGGATAGAGACACAAAGTTTTCAGAATATGCATTGAGAGGGGGCGAAGTGCCTGAAAAAGTGGGAATAGCAGCAGTTTATATCTTTATTAGAATTGATCTGTTCATGTTTTGGTTGACTCAGTGCCAGATGCATGTAATTTCTGACCAATCAGTTTAAATGTCTCAATGTCCAGTTTGTCATTTTTAAGGCAGTTTCTCCCAGACTTTGCATTGCCATCCCTCAATCCTTTCTCAAAACCCCAGACCACAATTTAGGGACCAAATATATGTTTAAGAGTTAATGACCCACCTCAAGTTTTTCTCCTTGATAAGCTGGACTGCAGTCAATGATTGTCTTGTCCTGGATCTGAATGTTTTATGACCCTCCAGACCAGGCATCCCTCTGAATGCCTAGAAACAGGAGCAACAAGTATAGCTTTAGGCTAATGGGGCAAAATGTTTATGTGAGAGAATAAGTTGAAATCAGAAAAATAACCAAGGCCCTAACCCTACACTGACTACCTAACAATATCTACCTCACTAATAGGTCCCAAGCAAATATCAAACCAAGCAAGACAAACAACATTAAATCCTAATGTTTGAGAGTAAATGTTTAATCTGATGCTCTGCCCTCTGGGACAAAGGCCCTGCCTTTCAGACCTCCTGGGATGGGGATTCTGCTCTCTGGACACACTAGTGCATTCCAGCTCCCATGGCTTTGCTGCGCACCGGCCATCATGCAGCATATCGTCTGGAAACAGGCCAGTGGCTCTACCAGTCTGCGATTGTGGGGGCAGACTCACCCACATGACTTTCTGTGCACTAGTCTAGCCCCCATGGCTTGGGTGGTACCACCCCTGCAGACTTGGCCAGAGGTCTTCTGGCCTGTTGAAACCCATTTAACAATGACCCCTACTTTTGAAACTAAGAAGGCAGCTCTGATGATTTCTGAATCACCTTGGGAATCCTTTTTCAAGAGAAGAATATTGCATGTTAGTAGGAGAATAACTCCGTGATTCCTTCTTGTAAAATATAGGAAATCTAACAACTTTCCAAATTCCTTCCTGTCTCCTTCTCTTTCAGTTCTGATTGTCTGTTTTCCTGTGGGGATGGCTGATTAAATCTGAGGTTCATACCTATACTAATTCCCTTATCAGAGGATGGCTAGGTCATATCCGTACTGTTCCCTTCAGAACATGCTTTCTAAATTTTTTCACAAAATGATGTGATAGGAATTTTCTAAATTTAAAATTCCTACTTCCCCTTTGCTTAATAGTTACCTCTTTAAGTCATTTCTCTTCTCACATTTACTATATGTATTCAAGAGAAGTCAACCTTTACTTTGAACACTTTGCTTAGAAGTAGCTTCACCCAAATATCCAATTTCACTGCTCACAAGTTCTGCTGCTGCTGCTGCTAAGTTGCTTCAGTCGTGTCTGACTCTGTGCAATCCCATAGATGGCAGCCCACCAGGTTCCCCCATCCCTGGGATTCTCCAGGCAAGAACACTGGAGTGGGTTGCCATTTCCTTCTTCAAGGCATGAAAGTGAAAAGTGAAAGTGAAGTCGCTCAGTTGTGTCCGACTCTTAGCGACCCCATTGACTGCAGCCTACCAGGCTCCTCCATCCTTGGGATTTTCCAGGCAAGAGTACTGGAGTGGGGTGCCTTCTCCACTCACAAGTTCTACCTTCCATGAAACACTAGGGCTTGACAAAATTCAACCAAGTTCTTCAACAGTTTGTAATAAAAATCACCTTTCCTGTAGTTTCCAGTAACACATTCCTCATTTCCAGCTGAGACTTCATCAGAAAGGCCTTTATTGTGCATATTTCAACCAACATTCTGTTCACAACCAGTTAGACATTCTACAAGGAGTCTGAGGAGGCTCTCTCTGCAGGTGTCCTGTTCTGCTGAGTCCTCCTGTGAAATGTCTTTAATGGTTTGTTCATGTTAAAATAAGCTTTTTGTTACATGCAGATCAAAACTCTCCCAGCCTCTGCCCATTGTCTAGTTCCAAAACTACATCTACATTTTCAAGTATTTGTTACAATACCACCTCTGTTTCTAGGTACCGATTTTTGTCCTAGTCTGTTTAGGCAATTACAACAAACTATCACAGACTGAGTAGCTGATTAGTAGCAAGAATTTACTGCTCAGAATTCTGGAGTCTGGAAATCTGAGATCAGTGATGAACCCTGGTGGATGTTTTTCCCAGGCATCCTGTCAATTAAGATCCGGACCCAGGGATTGAACCCTCCTCTCCCACTGCTCCTGGATTGCAGGTGAATTCTTTACTGCTAGTCACTGGGGAAGTCAAATCATATTACAGTTCTTAGCAATTAGACATAAACAGAAATACTTGGCATTTGGGGGAAGATTCACTTTAGGTGTCACACATGCTTTTATCTCTTTATGTGAAACGATGCATAAAGCTATCTATTTCCTGACTGTTATGGCTAAGAAATTAATGTCTAAATTCCTCATTTGTTTATTTAACCGTTCTGGGAGTTCTCTGTTATATGCTGACTATAACTAAAGTACACACATTAAGAAATAGTGAAATCCAACTGAAATGCTTGGAGACCTGGCAAATAAAGAGAAAATAATCTTGGGAAAATTTTTTAAAAAAGCAAAATCAGAATATATTTATTGTTTATAAGTATGTATAAAAGGAGCATTGTCCTAATTCTCTTATGTTTTTATAAGAAATTTAAATTGGTTAAAACTCTCTATTTCTGGATAGATAGATATTATATACTTTTAATGAAGAAGTCATTTTATACTGTCCAATAATATAAACTAATGAAGAGAAAGAGAGAGATCTGAAAGATATTTAGAGGAAAAAATATAAACTATTAATGATGATTATCCTTTGTGAGTGATTTTAATACAGACTTTTATTAAGAACAATGTAGTAGGTTGGAATTGCTGGAGTTTGTTCTTCTATTAAGTTACATTCAAGGAAAACAGGGAAGAATATTAAAGTTCAGTGAAATGGCATCATTACTGTAGAGATTTAGAAATAATGCACTTACAATAATCTATGACTTTAAGGCAGTCCCTCAGTCATATACTCCCAGTGTTCATGTTATGAATGCTGCTATGTGGGAGATAGAAGTTCTTACTTTGCTCCTGAGGGTGAAAGGGTTATATTGTTTGCAAAATTGGCACTCAAAGTGACAGGTAATTCCTGGCGGCTCATAGAACACAAGAGATGGCTTTAAGCCCTATTGTCCTTACGGTGCTTCAAAGTCAACATGCCAAATATCAAGCTCATCTTTGTTCAGTAAATGTTTTATTTATTATCTCAATTAGATTTTAAGTTCCTTATAGCCATGCTGCTGAGCACAAAATATATAACAAATGAACAGATCGAGTTTTTGTTTGTTTATTTTGCTTATAATACCTGTTGCTTTTCCCTTTCCCCATACAATTAAAGTTTTACTGCTTATTGGTGAGAATTTGGGGAAATGTATTTAAAATTGTGAAGACTATCAAAAGAATATCATTTTAAAAAGCTATGATCTTCTTAACCAGAAATGAAATGAACATTATGCTTTATTTTTTTACTTTAGAAAATTTTAAAAATTTGGTTGTAATTATATTTCACCAGATTTTTTGCCATTTAACACTACTTTGGAATGCTATATAAAATTTTTACAACCATAATTTTAGTGTTTACATACTATTGCCTTAAAACAATGTGATGTAATGCGAATAACCATTGCTTTTTCAATTATTTACCTTGTTAAATAAGACGAGAGTTATTTTTTGTTTATTTGGTTGAATGTGCTTGTCTGATTGTTTTCCTGGGTAAGTTAAATTAGTTTTAATGTTACAATTGCTTTAAATCTAAGAAACTATTCATTTCAAGGGTACTATTCAAAACAAATTATTGTTATTTGTAAAGAAAAGGTTTTGCTATTCTAATAGGTCATTGTGCTTCATTATTATTTTAGTTTGAATAATTTGTACTTTAATGTTAAGAAACACCTTTTATTTTTCCATTTGACCTGGCTTCCCAGGTGGTGCTAGTGGTAGAGAAACTACCTGCCAATGAAGGAGACTTAAGAGACATGGGTTGGATCTCTGGGTCAGGAAGATCCCCTGGAGGAAGGCCTGGCAACCCACTCCAGTATTCTTGCTGGAGAATCCCATGAACAAAGAAGCATGGCAGGCTGCAATCCACAGTGTCACATAGAGTTGGACACAACTGGAGCAATGTAACATGCAAGCACATATGCACCTCACTACTGGGTTAAAATCTTAGTACCATCATATTAAGGTAAATGGTGACTGTAACAGTTGTTTGATTTCCATAGTCATAATCTTCATCATGATATCAAAAGTCTGAGAACCCAATCCCTGAATTATGTCTACTACTTTTTTTTCCCATTATAAGCTAATTTAATCACAATCTCTACAGAACATTGTGTAAATGAGTTTGCTCAAGATCGGTGTTAAATCCCCCAACATCACTTTTAAGCAGCTAAGTTGGAACAGGTGAAGAATATTTCTAGCATGCACAATTGGTTATTAAGCAATTTTCCTCATAGACTGTGTAACACTTGTACTAGTCAGAGTTCTCCAGAGAAACAGAATCAGTAAGATGTTTGCTTGATTGCTTATTTACTTGAAGGAATTTCTCATGCAGTTATAGAGGCTAACAACTCCCAAGATCTGCAGAGTGGGTCAGCATGCTGGAGTCCTCAGAGAGCTAAATGTGTAGTTCCTATCTGCAGGGGCACAGCCTCAAGTCTCAGAAAGTACTGATCTTTACGTTCAAGTCCAAAGGTAGGAAGAAGCCAGTGCTCCAGTTTGCAGGTAATCAGTCAGGAAGAATTCTCTCTTACTCAAAGGGAGGATCAGCCTTTTTTAATTTTTTTTTTTTTCTGTTTAGGTCTTTAACTGTTTGGATAAAGCCACATTAAGTAGGGCAACATGCCTTATTCAGTCTATTAATTTCAATGTTAATCTCATCCTAATACACTCTTTTAGAAGCATTCAGAATAATGTTTGACCAAATATCTGAGCATTTCATGACCCAATCAAGTTAACACAGAATATTAATCATAGCTATATTCATATTTACTTATTGTATAAGTTGCTTTTCTTAGGATTTTACATGTATTAATTTATTGAATGCATGCATGCATGTGAAGTCACTTCAGTCATGTCTGACTCTGTGACTCCCATGGACTATAGCCCACAGAGGCTCCTCTGATCATGGGGATTCTCCAGGCAAGAATACTGGAATGGGTTGTCATGCCCTCCCCCATGGATTAATTTATTGAATACTTATAACAAAACCATGAGTTCATATTACCTTTTTTTGGGGGGCTGGGCACTAAAAAGCAGGTAAATAATTAGCCTACGAGGAAAAAACTGAAAAAAGATAGTGTTAAAACTTCAATTACGATTTTCTGGTAACAAAAATGATACTCCTTGTCACAATTTAACACTGCCTCTTAATTGGATAATTTGGATTATAAATCAGTTCAGTTCAATTCAGTCACTCAGTCGTGTTTGACTCTTTGTGACCCCATGAACTGCAGCATGCCAGGCCTCCCTGTCTATCATCAACTCCTGGAGTCTACCCAAACCCATGTCCATCGAGTCAGTGATGCCATCCAGCCATCTCATCCTCTGTCGTCCCCTTCTCCTCCTGCCCCCAATCCTTCCCAGCATTAGGGTCTTTTCCAATGAGTCAACTCTCCACATCAGGTGGCCAGAGTATTGGAGTTTCAGCTTCAACATCAATCCTTCCAATGAACACCCAGGACTGATCTCCTTTACGAGACTGGTTGGATCTCCTTGCAGTCCAAGGGACTCTCAAGAGTCTTCTCCAACACCACAGTTCAAAAGCATCAATTCTTCAGTGCTCAGTTTTCTTCACCATCCAACTCTCACATCCATACATGACCACTGGAAAAACCGTAGCCTTGACTAGATGGACCTTTGTTGGCAAAGTAATGTCTCTGCTTTTAAATATGCTATCTAGGTTGCTCATAACTTTCCTTCCAAGGAGTAAGCGTCTTTTAATTTCATGGCTGCAATCACCATCTGCAGTGATTTTGAAGCCCCCAAAAATGAAGTCTGACACTGTTTCCCCATCTATTTGCCATGAAGTGATGGGACCAGATGCCATGATCTTAGTTTTCTGAATGTTGAGCTTTAAGCCAACTTTTTCAATCTCCTCCTTCACTTTCATCAAGAGATGTTTTAGTTCCTCTTCACTTTCTGCCATAAGGGTGGTGTCATCTGCATATCTGAGGTTATTGATATTTCTCCCAGAAATCTTGATTCCAGCTTGTGCTTCTTCCAGCCCAGAGTTTCTCTTGATGTACTCTGCATATAAGTTAAATAAGCAGGGTGACAATATACAGCCTTGACGTACTCCTTTTCCTATTTGGAACCAGTCTGTTGTTCCATGTCCAGTTCTAACTATTGCTTCCTGACCTGCATACAGATTTCTCAAGAGACAGGTCAAATGGTCTGGTATTCCAATCTCTTTAAGGATTATAAATACAGCTGTCCAAAATCATCATTTATATCTAGACACTTTCTAGAGTAAGAGGTTTGCTAACACTTATGCTGGGACTACAGGTATAAATTGAGACTATTACCCTGAAATTAATTTTCAGTAAAAGAAACACTGCATAATTATGTAAGACTGTAGACATATTTTCCCTTCCTTTTCCTACTACTGGTAAAAAGTAAGAATAAAAACTTACATTTACCCCAGCATGCAGAGATGACATGACTGACTAAAAAAATATGAGCTCAAGACAGACTGATTAGTTACAGAAGGAACTGTAGGGCCAAGCAAGCAGATAACAGTCATTCTCAAGGTTAACAAGTAAAGCAGAAAGCTGGCATTTTGTAGAACACATTAGACATGGACTGTGCATTGAGTATCAACTGATAAAAATTCAGTTCTTAAGTGGTACTTGCAGCCTTGAATATAACAAAGACTAAGAACTTAATAGTAAGAGCACTGTAACAAATAGTGGAATTCTTATAGTAATGATTAGATTAGATCCACTAAAGAGAATCCGCTAAAATGAGCAACACATAAAATGAACACTATACTAGAAAAGATATCCTTCCTTTGAAAAGGCTGGTAGGTTTATTTTTCCCTTGCTTTGTATAGAGCATGAGATACTATTATCAGAACTATAGTCTGCATCTCTTACAATTTCACTTATTCATTTTAGCAGTGCTATATTAGTTACAAAAAAACAGAGACATTACTTTGCCAACAAAGGTCTGTCTAGTCAAGGCTATGATTTTCCAGTGGTCATGTATGGTTATGAGAGTTGGATTATAAATAAAGCTGAGTGCCAAAGAAATGATGCTTTTGAACTGCAGAGTTGGAGAAGACTCTTGAGTGTCCCTTGGACTGCAAGGAGATCCAACCAGTCCATCATAAAGGAGATCAGTCCTGGGTGTTCATTGGAAGGACTGATGAAGCTGAAACTCCAATACTTTGGCCACCTGATGTGAACAGCTGACTCATTGGAAAAGACCCTGATGCTGGGAAAGATTGAGGGCAGGAGGAGAAGGGGACAACAGAGGATGAGATGGTTGGATGGCATCATCAACTCGATGGACATGGGTTTGGGTAGACTCCGGGAGTTGGTGGTGGACAGGGAAGCCTGGCGCGCTTCGGTTTATGGGGTTGCAAAGAGTCAGCCATGACTGAGCAATGGAACGGAACTGATATTAGTTACATATTGTGCCACAAGTTACTCCAAAGCTTAGCAGTTTAAAACTGCAAATATCTTATGATTCTTACAGATTATGAAGTCAAGAGCCGCTTAAATGGATAATTCTGGCTTAGAGTTTCTCATGATTATAGTCAAATTCTGAACTGGGCCTGTGATCTCTTGTGAAGGTTTGACAAGAGTAGAATTTGTTTCCAAAGTCACTTGCAAGTTTTTTGGCAGACCTTAGTTCCTTGTTGGCTGTTGAACTGAGGGCATCAATTCATCCCTGGACATTGGCCTCTTTATGTGGACCTTTCTATATCTCACATGATAGCTGACTTCACCTAGAATAAGTGATCTAAGAGGAAGTAAGAATGTATGTCAGATATTTATAACCTAATCTCAGAAGTAAATTATCACTTAACCTTATTCTGTATTAGATGTGAAAGTGTTAGTTCCTTAGTCATGTCCAATTCTTTGCAACCCCATGGACTGTAGCCTGCGAGGCTCCTCTGTCCATGGAATTTTCCAGGGAAGTATATTGGAGTGGGTAGCCATTCCATTCTCCACAAGATCTTCTAGACCCAGAGATTGAACCCAGGTCTCCCACATTGCAGACAGATTCTTTACCTCCTGAGCCACCATGGAAGCCTCCATTAGATGTGTCAGTAAATTCAGTACACACACTAGGGGAAGGGATTACGCAAATTCCAGAGGTAAAATAATTGAGGACCCTCTTGGATGCTGCCTTCCATATTCTACCCTCTCCCCGACCAAAAGTTCCCAGCCCTCCACAAATGAGATACACTTTCTCCCTCTGAAGGCTGCTCATAGTTTCATAGCATCACCTCAAAATCCATAGTCTAGTCTTTTAAATCAAGTCTGGGCATGGATGATGCTCCTCAAGTGTAGTTTCTTTACAGCTTTTTGAGCACAATTCCTTTTGATCTGTGAAACTAAATAGATAAGCTGTCTGCTAGCCATAAACTTAACATACAATGATAGGTCAATATAGGATAGCCACTGTAAAAATTTCTGTTCAGAATGTGGGAATGGGAGGCTAAAGTCCATCACTGACCTGTAGAATTTCTGAAGTCCATATAGAGTAATGTTGGAAGTTTGAATGATCTTAGGGCTTTAGAATAATTCTCCATGACTTTGAGCTCCAGCAACTTGGTTCTTTTCATTTTAATTTATTTTTAATTGGAATATAATTACTTTACAATGATGTGTTGGTTTCTTGCTATAAACTGACATGAATCAGCTATAAGTATACATATATCCCCTTACTCTTGAGCCTTCCTCCTACCCCACCATCCCACCCCTCTAGGTTATCACAGAGTTGGGCTCCCTGTGTTATATAGCTGTTTCCCGTCAGCTATTTATTTCACATATGGTAATGTATATATGTCAGTGTTAACTCTCCCAATTCATCCCACCCGCTTCTTCTCCAACTGTGTTGACAAGCCCATTCTCTGCCTGCAAATCCCTATTTCTGCCTGCAAATAAGTTCATCAGTACCATTTTTCTAGATTTCATGTATATATGTGTTAATATATGGTATTTGTTTTTCTCTTTCTGATTTACTTCACTCTATATAACAGGCTCTAGGTTCATTCACCTCAGTTCAACTGACTCAAATTTGTTCCTTTTTATGACTGAATAATATTCATATATATGTGTGTGTGTGTGTGTGTGTGTGTGTGTGTGTGTATCACAACTTCTTTATCCATTCATCTGTTGATGGGCATTAAGTTTGCTTCCATATTCTGGCTATTGTAAATAGTGCTGCAGCAAACATTACGTACATGTGTCTTTTCAAATTATGGTTTTCTCAGATTATATGATGTGGAGCAAAGGGAATCCTCTTGCACTGTTGGTGAGAATGTAAATTGATGCAGCCACCATGGAGAACAGTAAGGAGATTTCTTTAAAAACTAGGGATAAAACTATTATATAACCCATCAATCCTAGTACTGGACATATACCCTGAGAATTCTGGGCTCTTTTGAGTGAAGTTTCTTTTTCAGGAAAGGTAGCATATGTTCACAACTGAGCAGTTTTCTCAGCCTACTTCAAGCTTTCCACATTCCATACCGAGTCAAGTGACCTCTAATTCCATTACAATTGTCAGAAATTCATTCATTCCCAATTAATGCCCTAACTATAATAAAAGAGACCCCAGAAGTTTAGGAGTTCAGTTTGCTTGTTTGGGTTTTCAGAAACCTTGGCCCTCGCTGTAGCTACAGAAATAAAAGTTTCTTCAGGAAGGTCACAGACGCTTTCATATCACTTACTTAATGCCTGGAACTAAAAATTTAAAATCCTGAGTGCATAATTTTCTTTTCTCAAACCCTCCAGCACAGTGAGAAGCAACCAACCAACCATTTGTACTATTCTGTCTATATTCACTAAAATATTCTATGGGAACCCAGAACCTCACCTTTCAACACTAGATTACAAGCATCTTAGCATGATAATTTGAGTAAACATTTTCCCACACATGTCATAGGCTCTTACAACTCCTTTATTACTGGAAGCAGAGTCATTAATGCATTTGTATCCAATCAGATTAGAGATCTCATTCCATTAATCTTAGAATTAATTCATAGAACTTACCCTTAAGAGTCTGTTCCTCTGGAACCACTCTCCATGCAAAATTCTGTGTCAAGGTTCTGTCGGAAAAGTGGAACCAACCGTAGGTAATAGAGGAGGCTCCCTGGACCACTAAAATTCCCCAACCCCAAGCTTCAATGTTTATGCATCATCTTTCCCAAATCAAATCTTCTGTACAAGAAGCTCTGTCTCCTTTTGTTAAGCTCACATAATTGTGTCTCTTCTTTCATGGTCAGTCATTTAATAACATTTATGATGGTAAATAGCAGTGAACGGTCTCTTGATCAAAGATGCTGAGATGCATCTAATAAGATCTGCAGAACTCTGAAGCCTAGAGAGGATACTGAGTGATTTGCTTCCTTGCTCAGTCTTTCTATCAAAATTTCCAGTTTTCTCCTGTCCTGTATAAATAGCTCCATCCTCTTCAGATTCCTGAATGTTAATAAGAAGTCATAGTGCAGTCATGCTGTACTGAGAATGTTTCTTTTTGCACAAAGCATTTATTTTAGTTAAATTTGTATAAATTAAGAGATTTTCAAAGGTCTCTAAAGATTAAAGATCTGTTTCAGTGTGATCATCTTTTCCTGCTGATACAGAGAAGTGACTGGAAGCTTCACCAAACTGAGAAAGAACAAAGGATTTCATTACATTTAGTGCAGTAGGAAGAGAGGAAAACTTTCCTCTTTCCATGGTCTTCACATTATCAAAACTAGTTCCTCCATAGTATTTATATAATAAATCTTTTGTTGTTGGTGGTGGTGGTAGAGTCTAGAAACTGGTTTTAGAATCACAAACTCTATCATTTATCACTCTTTGCAACCCCATGGACTGAAGCTTGCCAGGGTCCTCTATCCATGGAATTCTCCAGGCAAAAATACTGGAGTGAGTTGCCATTCGATTCTCCAGGGGATCTTCCCAACCCAGGGATCAAATCCAAGTCTCCCGCATTGCACACAGATTCTTTACCATTTGAGACACTAGTTCAGTTCAGTTGCTCAGTAGTGTCTGACACTTTGCAACATCATGAACCGCAGCACGCCAGGCCTCCCTGTCCATCACAAACTTCCGGAGTCCACCCAAACCCATGTCCATTGAGTCCATGATGCCGTCCAACCATCTCATCCTCTGTTGTCCCCTTCTCCTCCTGCCCTCAATCTTTCCCAGCATCAGGGTCTTTTCCAACGAGTCAGCTCTTCGCATCAGGTGGCCAAAGTATTGGAGTTTCAGCTTCAGCGTCAGTCCTTCCAGTGAACACCCGGGACTGGTCTCCTTTAGGATGGCTGGTTGGATCTCCTTGCAGTCCAAGGGACTCTCAAGAGTCTTCTCCAACACCATAGTTCAAAAGTATCAATTCTTCGGCACTCAGCTCTCTTTATAGTCCAGCTCTCACATCCATACATGACCACTGGAAAAACCATAGCCTTGACAAGACGGACCTTTGTTGACAAAGTAGTCTCTGCTTTTCAATATGCTATCTAGGTTGGTCATAACTTACCTTCCAAGGAGTAAGTGTCTTTTAATTTCATGGCTGCAATCACCATCTATAGTGATTTTGAAGCCCAGAAAAATAAAGTCTGACACTGTTTCCACTGTTTCCCCATCTATCTGCCATGAAGTGATGGGACCAGATGCCATGATCTTAGATTTCTGAATGTTAAGCTTTAAGCTAACTTTTTCACTCTCCTCTTTCACTGTCGTCAAGAGGCTCTTTAGTTCTTCTTCACTTTCTGCCATAAAGGGTGGTGTCATCTGCATATCTGAGGTTATTGATATTTCTCCCAGCACTCTTGATTCCAGTTTGTGCTTTCTCCAGCCCAGCGTTTCTCATTATGTACTTTGCATATAAGTTAAATAAGCAGGGTAACAATGTACAGCCTTGATGTACTCCTTTTCCTATTTGGAACCAGTCTGTTGTTCCATGTCCAGTTCTAACTGTTGCTTCCTGACCTGCATACAGGTTTCTCACGAGGCAGGTCAGGTGGTCTTGTAGTACCATCTCTTGAAGAATTTTACACAGTTTATTGTGATTCACACAGTCAAAGGCTTTGACATGGTCAATAAAGCAGAAATAGATGTTTTTTCTGGAACTCTTTTGCTTTTTCGATGATACAGTGGATGTTGGCAATTGGATCTCTGGTTCCTCTGCCTTTTCTAAAATCAGCTTGAACATCTGGAAGTTCATGATTCACGTATTGCTGAAGCCTGGGTTGGAGAATTCTGAGCATTACTTTACTAGTGTGTGAGATGAGTTCAATTGTGTGGTAGTTTAAGCGTTCTTTGGGATTGCCTTTCTTTGAGATTGGAACAAAAATTGTCCTTTTCCAGTCCTGTGACCACTGCTGAGTCCTTCAAATGTGCTGGCATATTGAGTGCAGCCCTTTGACAGCATCATCTTTCAGGATTTGAAATAGCTCAACTGGAATTCCATCACCTCCAGTAGGTTTTGTTAAAGCAACAAATAGTGTAAATTTCTGGGTACTAGTTACATGATATGAAACTGAATTATAAATGAGTGGTGGCAACAAATTAGAATATTGCAAATAGGAATATTATAGGAAGTTTGAAATTGTAGAACACAGTTGATGAGCAACGCAAAGGAGGCACAGAATCCATAGACATTTGACCTGGTCCACGCTCCTCTGGGGGTCAAGCTAGGGTTTTACTACTTTCATTTTGAACTGACTCCTAACCTTCACTCTAAAATATGAATATAATCTAAAATCTATAGAAAAAGAGACATTTTCCACTAGGTTAAAGGTATATTATCAATTTGTAAACATGTTTTCAAAGCTACTAAATAAAATGGAAAAGTGCCACACAGGAATCTTACATAGGAGATAGGCATTCTCTGCATAGTAGTTTTTATAATCATGAGCAGAAAATAAATTAAACACATGTTGGATTGACTAGAGCTGCAATTTAGCCTTTAGATACAGTTATGAGCAAAATTCACTCTCAAGCAGTAAAGTCATAGATGCAGGCCACTGAACTGCATGATTAGATCTTGATATATAAGACAATAGGTTGTCTTTTTGATGCTGACTCTGAAAGCATCAAACAAATATTGTGCATTGATATTTTGTCTTCCCTTAATGTCTACAAGATAGTAAATCAGTAGATTCAGTTATCAGGAAAGAAAGGTTTTCTATCCTTGTATTACTTACTTATTTCTATACAAAAATTTGAATCATTCATATTTTCTTTTACTAATGGAATTTTTCCTTTCTGCTCACCTGAATTTTGAGTGTATTGCCAGAGAACTTGAATTCTATTCTGAAAGATCAGTTAGTTTACATACTAGTTTAAGACTACTAAAAGCATAGGTCAGATTTTAAATATTTTCATTCTATTTCTTTTCAAAAAGATACATGCATAGATATGACTATTCTTGTTTATCACTTAAGTATAATTAGCATGTAAGAAAATCAGCTAATTTTGATTGTATGTTTGTCAAGTTATGTCAAATCAAGATATAGAATATTCCCATCATCTCAGAAATTTATACTTTTCTCTTTTTTATTAAAGCTCCCAAAACCACCCCTGAACAGTCCACCAGTCAGACTTAGTATGTTAGCTTTTTTTGCTGGCTTTAGAAATTCATGCCAATGCATTTGTATACCAGACGGTCTATTTCTGGATTTTTTGACGCAAAATAATGCTTTTCAGATTTATCCAATTGTTACACGGATCAGTGCTTCAGTCATTTTTATATATTGTAGTATATGAGTATGGACTTCCCAGGTGGCTCAGTGGTAAAGAATCTGCCTGCCAATGCAGGAGCTGCAGGAGATGTGGGTTCGATCCCTGGGTCAGAAAGATCCCCTGGAGGAGGTAATGGCAACCCTCTCCAGTATTATTGCCAGGATAATTCAATGTACACAGGAGCCTGGCAGGCCATAGTCCATGGGTCACAAAGAGTCAGATTTTTTTAATCAGTTTTACCAAGATGAAGTTTATGTAAGTTAAAATGAGAATATTTTAAGACTACAATTTGATGAGTTTTGACAAATTTATGTACTTGTGGAACTACTACCTCAAAATAAAAGTTATATCCATAATCAATGGAAGATCCTCCTGAACTTTTGTTTCCAATGTCCAGGCCTCTGGGCAATCACTGATAAGTGATTTTATCACTAAAGTTTTAATTTTTCAATTCTGGAATGACATGTAAGTTGTGTTGTAAAATATCTTTCACCTGGCTTCTTTCACTCAGTGATGTTTTATTGTTTTTTAAAATCATCCATGATAATTAAAAAAATCTTTTATAGTGTTTCATAGATTGGTAGTTCAAATCATTTATTATTGAGTAATATCACAATATAAAAATATGTCAAAATTCTCATATTCATTCTCTTATCAATGACTATTTGTGTTGTTTCCAGGTTTTAAAAAATGTTATGAATATTAGTTGGCCAATCTTTTGTGAACATGTGCATTTTTTTCCTATTTTTATTTATTTATTTTTAATTAATTAATTAATTAATTAATTTTACTTTACAACATTGTATTGGTTTTGCCATACATTGAAATGAATCCACCATAGGTGTACATGTGTTCCCCATCCTGAACCCCCCTCCCACCTCCCTCCCCATCCCATCCCTCTGGGTCATCCCAGTGCACCAGCCCTGGGCATCCTGTATCATGCATCGAACCTAGACTGGCAATTTGTTTCACATATGATAATATACATGTTTCAATGCCATTCTCCCATATCATCCCCCCCTCGCCCTCTTCCACCAAGTCCGATAGACTGCTCAATACATCTGTGTCTCTCTTGCTGTCTCACATACAGGATTATCATTACCATCTTTCTAAATTCCATATGTATATGTTAGTATACTGTATTGGTGTTTTTTCTTTCTGGCTTACTTCACTCTGTATAATAGGCTACAGTTTCATCCACATCATTACAACTGATTTAAATGCATTCTTTTTAATGGCTGAATAATATTCCATTGTGTATATGTACCACGGCTTTCTTATCCATTCATCTGCTGATGGGCATCTAGGCTGCTTCCATGTCCTGGCTATTATAAACAGTGCTGCGATGAACACTGGGGTGCACGTGTCTCTTTCAATTCTGGTTTCCTCAGTGTGTATGCCCAGCAGCGGGATTGCTGGGTCATATGGCAGTTCTATTTCCAGTTTTTTAAGGAATCTCCACACTGTTCTCCATAATGGCTGTACTAGTTTGCATTCCCACCAACAGTGTAAGAGGGTTCCCTTTTCTCCACACCCTCTCCAGCATTTATTGCTTGTAGACTTTTGGATAGCAGCCATCCTGACTGGAGTGTAATGGTACCTCATTGTGGTTTTGATGTGCATTTCTCTGATAATGAGTGATGTTGAGCATCTTTTCATGTGTTTGTTAGCCATCTGTATGTCTTCCTTGGAGAAATGTCTGTTTAGTTCTTTGGCCCACTTTTTGATTGGGTCATTTATTTTTCTGGAATTGAGCTTCAGGAGTTGCTTGTATATTTTTGAGATTAATTCTTTGTTCGTTACTTCATTTGCTATTAATTTCTTCCATTCTGAAGGCTGTCTTTTCACCTTGCTTATATTTTTCTTTGTTGTGCAGAAACTCTTAATTTTAATTAGGTCCCACTTGTTTATTTTTGCTTTTATTTCCAATATTCTGGGAGGTGGGTCATAGAGGATCATAGAGGTTTATGTCAGAGTGTGTTTTGCCTATGTTTTCCTCTAGGAGTTTTATAGTTTCTGGTCTTACATTTAGATCTTTAATCCATTTTGAGTTTATTTTTGTATATGGTGTTAGAAATGGTTCTAGTTTCATTCTTTTACAAGTGGTTGACCAGTTTTCCCAGCACCACTTGTTAAACAGATTGTCTTTTCTCCATTGTATATTCTTGCCTCTTTTGTCAAAGATAAGGTGTCCATAGGTACGTGGATTTATCTCTTGGCTTTCTATTTTGTTCCATTGTTCTATAATTCTGTCTTCGTGCCAGTACCACACTGTCTTGATGATTGTGGTTTTGTAGTATAGTCTGAAGTCAGGCAGGTTGATTCCTCCAGTTCCATTCTTCTTCCTCAAAATTGCCTTGGCTATTAGAGATTTTTTATATTTCCATACAAATTGTGAAATTATTTGTTCTAGTTCTCTGAGAAATACTGTTGGTAGCTTGATAGGGATTGCTTTGAATCTATAGTTTGCTTTGGGTAGTATACTGATTTTCACTATATTGATTCTTTTGATCCATGAACACGGTATATTTCTCCATCTATTTGTGTCCTCTTTGATTTCTTTCACCAGTGTTTTATAGTCTTCTATATATAGGTCTTTTGTTTCTTTAGGAAGATTTATTCCTAAGTATTTTATTCTTTTCGTTGCAATGGTGAATGGAATTGTATCCTAATTTCTCTTTCTGTTTTCTCATTGTTAGTGTATAGGAATGCAAGCGATTTCTTTGTGTTAATTTTATATCTTGCAACTTTACTATATTCATTGATTAGCTCTAGTAATTTTCTGGTAAAGTCTTTAGGGTTTTCGATGTAGAGGATCATGTCATCTGCAAACAGTGAGAGCTTTACTTCTTTTCCTATCTGTATTCCTTTTATTTCTTTTCCTGCCCTGATTGCTGTGGCCAAAACTTCTAAAACTATATTGAATAATAGTGGTGAGAGTGGGCACCCTTGTCTTGTTTCTGACTTAGGGGAAATGCTTTCAATTATTCACCATTGAGGATAATGTTAGCTGTGGGTTTGTCATATATAGCCTTCCTTATGTTGAGGTATTTTCCTTCTATTCCAGCATTCTGGAGGTTTTTTTTTTTTTTTTTTTTTTTTTTTTTTTATCATAAATGGGTGTCGAATTTTGTCAAAGGCTTTCTCTGCATCTATTGAGATAATCATATGGTTTTTATCTTTCAATTTGTTAATGTGGTGTATTACATTGATTGATTTGTGGATATTGAAGAACCCTTGCATCCCTAGGATAAAGCCCACTTGGTCACAATGTATGATCTTTTTAATATATTGTTGGATTCTGTTTGCTAGAATTTTGTTAAGGATTTTTGCATCTATGTTCATCAGTGACATTGACCAGTAGTTTTCTCTTTTTTGTGGCATCTTTGTCAGGTTTTGGTATTAAGGTGATGGTGGTATCATAGAATGAGTTTGGAAATTTACCTTCCTCTGAAATTTTCTTGAAAAGTTTGAGTAGGATGGGTGTTAGTTCTTCTCTAAATTTTTGGTAGAATTCAGCTGTGAAGCCGTCTGGTCCTGGGCTTTTGTTTGTTGGAAGATTTCTGATTACAGTTTCAATTTCCGTGCTTGTGATGGGTCTGTTGAGATTTTCTATTTCTTCCTAGTTCAATTTTGGAAAGTTGTACTTTTCTAAGAATTTGTCCATTTCTTCCAAGTTGTTCATTTTATTTGCATATAGTTGCTGATAATAGTCTCTTATGATCCTTTGTATTTCAGTGTTGTCTGTTGTGATCTCTCCATTTTCATTTCTAATTTTGTTGATTTAATTTTTCTCTCTTTGTTTCTTGATGAGTCTGGCTAATTGTTTGTCAATTTTATTTACCTTTTCAAAGAACCAACTTTTGGTTTTGTTGACTTTTGCTATGGTCTCTTTTGTTTCTTTTACATTTATTTCTGCCCCAATTTTTAAGATTTCTTTCCTTCTACTAACCCTGGGGTTCATAATTTCTTCCTTTTTAAATTGCTTTAGGTGTAGAGTTAGGTTATTTATTTGGCTTTTTTCTTGTTTCTTGAGGTAAGCCTATGTTGCTATGAACCTTCCCTTTAACACTGCTTTTACAGTGTCCCGTATGTTTTGGGTTGCTGTGTTTTCGTTTTCATTCATTTCTATGCATATTTTCTTTCTTTTTTTTTTTTTTTAAATTTCTTCTGTGATTTGTTGGTTATTCAGTAGCATGTTGTTCAGCCTCCATATGTTGGAATTTTAAATAGTTTTTCTCCACTAATTGACATCTAATCTTACTGCATTGTGGTCAGAAAAGATCCTTGGAATGATTTCAATGTTCTTGAATTTACCAAGGTTAGATTTATGGCCCAGGATGTGATCTATCCTGGAGAAGGTTCTGTGTAAGCTTGAGGAAAAGGTGAAATTGATTGTTTTGGGGTGAAATGTCCTATAGATATCAATTAGGTCTAACTGGTCTATTGTATCATTTAAAGTTTGTTTTTCCTTGTTAATTTTCTGTTTAGTTGATCTATCCATAGGTGTGAGTGGAATATTAAAGTCTCCCACTACTATTATGTTATTGCTAATTTCCCCTTTCATACTTGTTAGCATTTGTCTTACATATTGCGGTGCTCCTATGTTGCTGCAGATATATTTATGATTGTTATATCTTCTTCTTGGATTGATCCTTTGATCATTATGTAGTATCAACCTTTGTCTCTTTTCACAGCCTTTATTTTAAAGTCTATTTTATCTGATATGAGTATTGCTACGCCTGCTTTTTTTTGGTCTCTATTTGCATGGAATATCTTTTTCCAGCCCTTCACATTCAGTCTGCATATGTCCCTTGTTTCGAGGTGGGTCTCTTGTAGACAACATATATACGGATCTTTTTTAATGTATCCATTCAGCCAGTTTTTGTATTTTGGTTGGGGCATTCAACCCATTTACATTTAAGCTAATTATTGATAAGTATTATCCCGTTGCCATTTACTTTATTGTTTTGCATTCATGTTTATACACCCTTTCTGTGTTTCCTGTCTAGAGAAGATCCTTTTGCATTTTTTGGAGAGGTAGTTTGGTGGTGCTGAATTCTCTCAGCTTTTGATTGTCTGTAAAGCTTTTGATTTCTCCTTCATATTTGAATGAGATCCTTGCTGGGTACAGTAATCTGGGTCGTAGGTTATTTTCTTTCATCCATTTAAGTATGTCTTGCCTTTCCCTCTGGCCTGAAGAGTTTGTATTGAAAGATCATCTGTTATCCTTATGGGAATCCCCTTGTGTGTTATTTGTTGTTTTTCCCTTGCTGCTTTTAATATTTATTCTTTGTGTTTGATCTTTGCTAATTTGATTAATATGTGTTTTGAGGTGTTTTGCCTTGGTTTTATCCTATTTGGGACTCTCTGGGTTTCTTGGACTTGGGTGACTATTTCCTTCCCCATTTTAGGGAAGTTTTCAACTATTATCTCCTCAAGTATTTTCTCATGGTCTTTCTTTTTGTCCTCTTCTTCTGGGACTCTTATGATTCAAATGTTGGGATGTTGACATTGTCGCAGAGTCATCTGAAATTGTCCTCATTTCTTTTAATTCTTTTTCCTTTTTTCTCTCTGCCTCATTTATTTCTACCATCCTGTCTTCTACCTCACTTATCCTATCTTCTGCCTCTGTTATTCCACTGTTGGTTCCCTCCAGAGCGTTTTTGATCTCATTTGTTGCATTATTCATTATATATTGACTCTTTTTTATTTCTTCTAGGTCCTTGTTAAACCTTTCTTGCATCTTCTGGATCCTTGTCTCCAGGCTATTTATCTGTAACTCCAATTTGTTTTCAAGATTTTGGATCTTTTTCCCTATCATTATTTGGAATTCTTTATTGGGTAGATTCCCTATCTCTTTCTCTTTTGTTTGGTTTGGTGGGCATTTATCCTGTTCCTTCACCTGCTGGGTATTCCTCTGCCTTTTCATATTGTTTATATTGCTGTGTTTGGGGTGGCCTTTCTGTATTCTGGCAGTTGGTGGTTCCTCTTTATTGTGGAGGTTCCTTGCTGTGGGTGGGGTTGGATGGGTGGCTTCTCAAAGTTTTCTGGTTAAGGAAGCTTGTGTCGGTGTTCTGGTGGGTGGAGCTGGATTTCTTCTCTCTGGAGTACAGTAAAGTGTCCAGTAATGTTTTTAGATGGCAGTGGGTTTGGTGTGACTTTGGTCGGCATGTAAATTGAGGCTTGGGGTTATATTCCTGTGTTGCTGGAGAATTTGTGTGGTATGTCTTGCTCTGGAGCTTGTTGGCCCTTGGGTGGTGCTAGGTTTCAGTGTAGGTATGGAGGCATTTGATGAGCTCCTATTATTTAATGTTCCCTGGGCTCAGGAGTTCTCTGGTATTCTCAGGATTTGGACTTAAGCCTCCTGCCTCTGGTTTTCAGTCTTATTCTTACAGTAGCCTCAAGACTTCTCCATCTATACAGCACCAATGATAAAACATCTAGGTTAATGATGAATAGTTTCTCCACAGTGAGGGACACCCAGAGAGGTACACAGAGTTACATGGAGAAGAGAAGAGGAAAGTGGGAGTTAGAGGTGACCAGGAGGAGCAGAGGGGGAATCAGAAGCGGAGAGAGCAAGCTAGCTAGTAATCACTTCCCTACATGCTCTCCACAGTCTGGACCCCTCGGAGATGTTCACGGAGTTACACAGAGAGGAGAATAGGGAAGAAGGAGACAAAGGTGGCCAAGGGGATAAAATGGGGAATCAAAAGGAGAGAGACAGATCCAGCCAGTAATCAGTTCCCTAAGTGTTCTCCACAGCCTGGAACACACAAAGAGATTCACCAAGTTGGGTAGAGAAGAAAAGGGGGCAGGGGGAGATAGAGGCAACCTGGTGAAGAAAAAGAGAGTCAAAAGGGGGAGAGAGCAATCAGGCCAGTGATCCTGTTCCCCAGTAAAAATGGGTACTGAAAATTGGGTTCTTAAAGGTACAAAGTTGATAACAAATACCAAAAAGCAAAGATTAAAAATCTTGAGTAGAGGTTAGATTCCCCAAAGTACAATATTTAAAAAAAAAAAAGAAAAAACAAACAAAAACAAAGTCACAGAAATTATAAAATATATATATATATGAAGTTTGTTTTAACAATAAGGTCTTTCTTTTCTTTCTTTTTTTTTTTTTTTTGCAAGGTAATAGTAGGTTATAAAAATGAAAATTAAAGGAGTAATGGGGACTTACAAATACAAATAAAATAAAATAAATAAAATAATTTTTTTTTAATTTAAAAAATGATAGTAGTAAAAATATATCTAAGACTTTCTCTGGAGCTGTTGTGGACAGTGTGGGGTCAGTTCATCTTCAGATAGTTCCTTGGTCCGGCTTATACTTCTCAAGATCTATAGGCCCCTTCCTATGTAGTCGGTGCTAACTATAGGGTTTTAATCTATTGCACCTGTCACTTCCAAAGCGCTTCCCTCTGTTTATTTTAGCTTCTGTTTGCTGGTCTCTTCAGTGTCTAATTTCCACCCTGACACAAGGGACGCGGTGGTGGTCACTTTTTTTTAGGCTCCCTTGTTCAGTCGTGCTGTGGGGAGGGAGGAACACTGCGAACAGTTATCACTGGTGTGTGCTCCCAGTGATTCAGCCACACTGGGGTGCCCCCACTCACGGAGTGTGTGCTTTCCCAGTCTACCCCACTCAGACTCTAGGTTGCTCTGCCAGGAACTGTCTGATGCGGGCCCTGGTTTACATGCACTTCTGAGGTCTAAGCCGCTCAGGTTCAGGTTCTCGGGTACTCCACAAAGGCGCAGACTGGGTTGGGCCTGCGTTTTGCGCCCGTCCCAGGTCCGAGCAGCTCAGGCGACCAGGTGCTTGGCGTGCAGAGTCGCCCCCAGTTGAAGGCTGCGACTTACCCCCTCCCTTGTCCCAGCTGCTCGGTTTTCTGGGTGAAACAGGCGCGCCTTCTCAGATGTGCCGTGTGTCTGTTCTGGGGAGCTGGTCTCTGACTGAGACCCTCCCAGTGGATGTCGACCGTCCAGAATCCCAAGGAGTCTTTGTTAGCAGGGAAGCCTGCTTGCAGTTTGGTATGGGATGCTTCTCTGGGGCTGATTGCCTCCTTCCGGCTCTGGCTGCCCTGGCCTGCCTGCCTCCGGCGGGGTATGGGCTGGTCCGCAGCCAGCTAGCTCTGCTCAGTCCTTTGTTCTGTGAGCATGCCTGGCGGTGTCTTAGGTTTAGGGCTTTTCGTGTGATCATGGGATAGCTATCCCACAGTCTGGGTTGCTATCTCAAGCTAGTTCCCTCATATTGCCTCAGGGCATTCACGCCGGGTCCTTACCCTAAGCAATGCAGCCTGCTTCTCCCTGCCCCTCCCCCGCTTGCTAGTGGGGGATACCAGCGTCTGGCTGCTGCTCCACTGGGAGTTGCTGTTAGGCACATAATCTTTGGGTTTTAATTATTTATTTACTTTTCCTCCCAGTTATTTTGCCCTCTGAGATTCCAAGGATCACCGCAGACCTGCTGGAGAGAGTGTTTCCTGGTGTTTGGAAACTTCTCTCTTTTTTAAGACTCCTTTCCCAGGATCTCCATCCCTGCCTCTTTTGTCTCTCTTTTTATCTTTTATATTTTGTCCTATATCCTTTCAAAGATAATGGACTGCCTTTCTGGGTGCCTGATGTCCTCTGCCAGCATTCAGAAGTTGTTTTGTGGAATTTGCTCTGCGTTCAAATGTTCTTTTGATGAATTCATGGGGGGAAAGTGGTCTCCCCGTCCTATTCCTCCACCACCTTAAGACCACTCCAAGCATACGCATTATGTACTCTGGGTATGTATCCATTAGTTCCTATCCCTGGGACATAGAGTGAATATTTATTTAATTGTATAAGATTTTCCAAAGTACTTGTAACATTTTACACTCTCACCTAAAATATATGAGAATTACAGTTGTCCCACATGTCTGTCATCACTAAGCATAGTCATTTTCATTTTAGCCATTTTATTGGGTATGAAGTACTATCACATTCACTATCACAAATAAATACAAAGCTTTCATTTGTATTTCCTTGATGACTAATGACAGTTAGTGAACACAAAAAGTGCCAGACATTCTTGTAAGCAGTTTGGTTATATTTTATACTTAAAATAATTCTATAAAGTAGGAACTGAGAAGAGTGATCATCAGAGAGAACTACTTTATTATGTTTTTATTTTTAATTTTCATAAGACTGATGCAACTTTTTCCACACTTTCCTTCACAAGAAAACTTTGAGCATTTTTCAAGGAAAAGTGCCATAATTTTATAGTATTAATGTATTTCTTAATAATTTAATGTGTATAAAACTGTACTACTGCTTTTATTAGATTTCCATCTGAGTTCGTTCTTATATGTCACTGACAAAGTTTTTGAATGATACCTGTATTTGCATTTTGGAGGGTGACCAGTGAACTGACTACATAGAAAACTTCTACAATTGGAAGAATAGCAAAATTAAGAAAACAGTTTATAATTTAACAGCAAAAGAGACATAGCTAAAGAAATAATCAGTGAAGAAGCAGAGAGGTCACAAGTAAATATACAGACTAAAATACAGAACAGAAAAAGAGAATTACTGGGGGAAAATGGGGGGTTAAGAAATACACAAGCTATGGTAGAAAAGTACAACATAAAATATATACAAAATACATAAAATGCAGATAAAACTCCACACTAAGTGGAGAGGCAATAGATAATAGGGCAGCAGAAATATCTGCAGGGTTTTTGGTTAAGAATTTATAATACCAATGGAAGACATTAACCTATATATGTATTCTATAAGAACTAGAAACACCAAAGAGGAAAAAATCATAAAAATCATAACTTAGGGCATCATAGTAAAATTTCTGGGAAAGAAAGGGAAAAAGTTTTAAATGAAATAAGAAAAAAAAATTTCAGCTATGTTGAAGCATCGTGTTCCTATAAATAATTGTATTAAGCAAAGTGCATAATAAAATCCACAGGGATTATGGGTAAATATTTTTCTTCCTTCCTGACTGAAAGTGAAAGTGAAAGTCACTCAGTCCTCTCTGACTCTTTGCGACCCCATGGACTATACAGTCCATGAATTCTCTAGGCCAGAATCCTGGCGTGGGTATCCTTTCCCTTCTCCAGGGGATCTTCCCAACCCAGGGGTTGAACCCAGGTCTCCCTGCAGGTGGATTCTTTACCAGCTGAGCTACAAGGGAAACCCAAGAAAACTGGAGTGAGCAGCCTATCCCTTCTCCAGCGGATCTTCCCAACCCAGGAATCCAGCCTGGGTTGAATCCGACCTGGAGATTCCTGCATTGCAGGCAGATTTTTTACCAACTGAGCTATCAGGGCAGCCCATTAGGAAAGTCCTTCCTGACTACTGTATAGTATATAATGAGAAACCTGGAGATGCTTCATATCTCACCTGCAGCGGGACTATTCTCCTCAAACTTACATTTCCTTCAAGATTGTCATTTGGATGCTTAAGAGTTACGTCAGATTTTCTCAGACAGTTCTACACATTCCATGGGAATTGTATTTATATAGACATTTCTGGTATTTTCCAGTAATCGGTTTGAAAATATTATCTATTTGGCAGTTAGTTATTCATTTATTAATGGGCTTCCCAGGTGGTGCTAGTGGTAGACAACCCATCTGCCAATGCAGCAGGCATAACAGATGTGGGTTTGATCCCTGGGTCAGGAAGATTCCCTGGAGGAGAGCATGGCAACCCATTCCAGTATTCTTGCCTGGAGAATCCCATGGACAGAGGAGCCAGGGGGGCTATAGTCTATGATGGTGCACAGAGTCAGAAATGACTGAAGTGACTTAGCATGCACCCACATTTATTAACTCTATTTTTCACTTTCTCTCAATGGACTTCAGTGAGTAAAAATGATTGTCTGGATATTTTGGCATTGAATTAATTTAATCTTTACTAAATGAATATACATTAATTATGGGATATAAAGTTATTACAGAAAGACTTGTTATAGTTTCAGAATCACCATGATGTTTGAATGAATGTGATAACTTTTAAATAAGGATGCCATTTAAAATGTTGAACTAGTTAATATGAAACAAAATATGTGAAAGAGTGCTTTATTCTGTATATTTTTTATTTATTGGCATGATTCTTGGAATCCTACTAAGTCTACTTACTATCTGATCATGGGTTTTATTTACCATTTTTTGAAAAAATTAAAAGAGTAGAAAGACCAGGAGAGCAGGGGGAAAAGGAGAAAAGAAGTAAAGAAAAGAAAAGCCGCAAGGGGCAGATGCAATCGACAATAGAGAAAGTGAAGTGAGAAACAATGTCAAAAGTTTATCTTACATGAATCGTGTTTTTCCTGCTTCTGCTAGTCATGCAGACATTTCAAAATTTCTTTGAATGTGCATATTTTCTTCCCAGAGGGGCTTTGTCCACGTCGTTTCTCTGCCTAAAACATTTTCACTATTCTGTTGATCTTACCCTTCAAACCTGAACTGAACATCATATCCATAAGGAAACATCTCCTAGAAGTTCTCCTGTTTTATGTGCTCATCTTTTTTTTATACCATCATTCAATGGCAATATTGTAATGTGAGGTTTATTTCAGAATATTCCACTTTGGGGTTTTTCTCGTTGCAGAAAATAGAGCTTTGGAAATGAGCAAAATAAATGGTCAGTGCTTCTCCTCCTCACCAGTCTTAGCTGAATGCTAAGAGAAGAGACGCAAAATTTTATAGTCAAGAGAACAATTTCTTTGGTAGGTAACATGTTTGATAACTGGAGCAGAACTAGGCATCTGAAAATTTTCAAGTGTGCTCAAGTTGCTTTTCATAGAGCTAATTCAATGGCCAATATGTTGTTTTGAATTCAGTTCTTAGAATTAACAATTAGTGAGTGTGTGTGCCTTGATTAAAAACACTAATAAAGAAAAATTACTTTAAGGGAGATTATTTATAATAGAAAGTGCACAGTATTTAAATTCACAAGATATGATTGGATCTAAACTTTGCTGTTTACTAGTTACATAGCTGTAAGAAAATAATTTAAGCACTCAAGCCTTCTGTTCATCGTCTATAATAATAATTATAAATGCTTATATACTAAGAAGGCTGTTAGTATGATAAAACAGTAGACTCTAAATGTTATAAACTACAAGCTCTAAAGTTATATTAGAAATATACAGCAATAAAAAGTTAGTTTATGATTAAGTACGCCATTAGCTTTATAATAGAAATGGTCATATATTAGCAATTTCCAACCCCATGGGCTATACAGTCCATGGAATTCTTCAGGAAAGAATACTGGAGTGGGTAGCCATTCGCTTCTCCAGGGGATCTTCCCAACCCAGGGATAAAACCCAGGTCTCCCACACTGCAGGCGGATTCTTTACCAGCTGAGCGACCAGGGAAGCCCTCTTTATATGTTAATTAGTTATATATGTAGGCAGAGTTCCAAAGAATGGCCAGGAGAGATAAGAAAGTCTTCCTCAGCGACCAATGCAAGGAAATAGAGGAAAACAATAGAATGGGAAAGACTAGAGATCTCTTCAAGAAAATTAGAGATACCAAGGGAACATTCCATGCAAAGATGTGTTTGATAAAGGACAGAAATGGTATGGGCCTAACAGAAGCAAAAGATATTAAGAAGAGGGGGCAAGAATACACAGAAGAACTATACAAAAAAGATCTTCATGACCCAGATAATCACGATGGTGTGATCACTCACCTCGAGTCAGACATCCTGGAATGTGAAGTCAAGTGGGCCTTAGGAAGCATCACTATGAACAAAGCTAGTGGATGTGACCGAATTCCAGCTGAGTTATTTCAAATCCTGAAAGATGATGCTGTGAAAGTGTTGCACTGAATATATCAGAATACTTGGAAAACTCAGCAGTGGTCACAGGACTGGAAAGGTCAGTTTTCCTTCCAATTCCTAAGAAAGGCAATCACAAAGAATGCTCAAACTACCACACAATTGCACTCAATCACACACACTAGTCAAGTAATGCTCAAAATTCTCCAAGCCAGGCTTCAGCGATACGTGAACCATGAACTTCCAGGTGTTCAAGCTGGTTTTAGGAAAGGCAGAGGAACCAGAGGTCCAATTGCCAACATCTGCTGGATCATCAAAAAAGCAAGAGAGGTCCAGAAAAACATCTATTTCTGCTTTATTGACCATGCCAAAGCCTTTGACTGTGTGGATCACAATAAACTGTGGACAATTCTGAAAGAGATGAGAATACCAGACCACCTGACCTGCCTCTTGAGAAACCTATATACAGGGCAGGAAGCAATAGTTAGAACTGGACATGGAACAACAGACTGGTTCCAAATAGGAAAAGGAGTATGTCAAGGCTGTATTTGTCACTCTGCTTATTTAACTCATATGCAGAGTACATCATGAGAAACACTGAGCTGGAAGAAGCACAAGTTGGAATCAAGAATGCCGGGAGAAATATCAATAACGTCAGATATGCAGATGACACCACCCTTATGGCAGAAAGTGAAGAGGAACTAAAAAGCCTCTTGATGAAAGTGAAAGAGGAGAGTGAAAAAGTTGGCTTAAAGCTCAACATTCAGAAAACTAAGATCTTGGCATCTGGTCCCATCATTTCATGGCAAATAGATGGGTAAACAGTGGAAACAGTATCAGACTTTATTTTTTGGGGCTCCCAAATCACTGCAGATGGTGATTGCAGCCGTGAAATTAAAAGACGCTTACTCCTTGGAAGGAAAGTTATGACTAACCTAGACAGCACATTAAGAAGCAGAGACATTACTTTGCCAACAAAGGTCCTTCTGGTCAAGGCTATAGTCTCCCAGTGGTCATGTATGGATGTGAGAGTTGGACTGTGAAGAAAACTGAGCGCCAAAAAATTGATGCTTTTGAACTGTGGTGTTGGAGAAGACTCTTGAGAGTCCCTTGGACTGCAAGGAGATCCAACCAGTCCATCCTATAGGAGATCAGTCCTGGGTGTTCATTGGAAGGACTGGATGTTGAAGCTGAAACTCCAACACTTTGGCCACCTCATGCAAAGAGTTGACTCACTGGAAAAGACCCTGATGCTGGGAGGGATTGGGGGCAGGAGGAGAAGGGG
Source organism: Muntiacus reevesi (assembly GCF_963930625.1). Lineage (NCBI taxonomy): Eukaryota > Metazoa > Chordata > Mammalia > Artiodactyla > Cervidae > Muntiacus > Muntiacus reevesi. Next base: position 258,895,131 of record NC_089251.1, on the reverse strand, counting down.
ACAACAGAGGATGAGATGGCTGGATGGCATCACTGACTCGATGGGCATGAATTTGAGTAAACTCCGGGAGTTTGTGATGGACAGGGAGGCCCGGCATGCTGTGATTCATGGGGTTGCAAAGAGTTGTACAGGACTGAGCGACTGAACTGAACTGAATTGAAATACAGGGATTAAATGATGTTTATAATCAAGTTATATCAGAATATGGAGAAAGTAAATCCAGTATACAAAATTTTTCTTCAGGTATTAAAAAAAAGTAAGTTTCAAGCATCAAATATAATTGTTTTGCCTGTGCTTATGATCTTTCTTTCTGCATCATACCTTATGCCCCAAGTTTCTTAAATTCTTAGTCTCTCAAATTTCTCTTATGCATTTTAGTTTCAATTTCTGATTTTTGAGCTGGGAACACAGACTGTAAATAAATACAGAATATACTCAGTATAATGATGACAAATATTAAATACTAGACTCCCCAAAATACCACTGAAATGACTTATTAATAAGACAAAGGTGAGTCCTTTACTTTCTTTTTTAAGAGTGAGCACTACCTAGATAAGAGACACAGCATCACAGAGGGAGACCAAGAGTTGTGAGATTTATGAAAATTTTGATATTATTGTCTGATTAGGATACAATTAGGATTGGGTAAAAAATGATATGATAACTCAGGACTTGTGGATACAGCAAAGTGAGGGTTTTGAAGAAAGGGTTTAGAAGAGTCTAGGCCTGGAAAATTCCATGGTCAGAGGAGCCTGGTGGGCTACAACCATGGGGCTGCAAAAAGTTGGACATGACTGAGAAACTGAGCACCAGGACATCATAAGGTAGTTCTAATTATTCCACTTCTGAGTATTTATTCAAAGAAAGCAAAAACACTAATTTGAAAAGATATATGCACCCCTATGTCAATTACAGTGTTGTTTATAAAAGCCAAGATAGGTAGGCAACCTAAGGTCCATTGATCAGTGAATGGATAAAGAAAATGTGGTGTGCGTGCGCGCACACACACACACACACACACACACATATGTCACTTTTATGATGACAGATGGCAATTGTCAAAGTAGACTTATTGTGTTGATAATTTTGTAATGCATATAAGTGTTAAATCACTATTTTGTACACTAATTTAATATTGTATGTCTAGCATACTTCAAAAAAACAAACCAAGAGTTTGGGGAAAGAAAAAAATCATTTGGGATTGTTGATTTAATTACTCAATTATCTGATGTTCAATGAAGAGATCTTTCACGAAGTCCCTGAAATGAGTAATAAAATTCTTTATGGCTTTTTTCTTCCTTGGCAAGAATTTCCCAGAAAACACAGCAAAAACCTTGAAAGCCATAACTACTTTATGTAAACTTGGTCACGGTGATGAAGTAACTAAGTCACATAAATATAGACAGTAAACTGTGTGGATATACCCTCAGTTCAGTTCAGTTCAGTCGCTCGGTCGTGTCTGACTCTTTGCGATCCCATGAATCGAAGCACGCCAGGCCTCCCTGTCCCTCACCAACTCCTGGAGTTTACTCAAATTCATGCCCATCGAGTTGGTGATGCCATCCAGCCATCTCATCCTCTGTCGTCCCCTTCTCCTCCTGCCCCCAATCCCTCCCAGCATCAGGGTCTTTTCCAATGAGTCAACTCTTTGCATGAGGTGGCCAAAGTATTGGAGTTTCAGCTTCAGCATCAATCCTTCCAGTGAACACCCAGGACTGAACTCCTATAGGATGGACTGGTTGGATCTCTTTGCAGTCCAAGGGACTCTCAAGAGTCTTCTCCAACACCACAGTTCAAAAGCATCAATTTTTTGGCGCTCAGTTTTCTTCACAGTCTAACTCTCACATCCATACATGACCACTGGAAAAACTGTAGCCTTGACCAGACGGACCTTTGTTGGCAAAGTAATGTCTCTGCTTCTTAATGTGCTGTCTAGGTTGGTCATAACATTCCTTCCAAGGAATAAACGTCTTTTAATTTCATGGCTGCAATCACCATCTGCAGTGATTTGGGAGCCCCAAAAAATAAAGTCTGATACTGTTTCCACTGTTTGCCCATCTATTTGCCATGAAGTGATGGGACCGGATGCCATGATCTTAGTTTTCTGAATATTGAGGTTTAAGCCAACCTTTTCACTCTCCTCTTTCACTTTCATCAAGAGGCTTTTTAGTTCCTCTTCACTTTTTGCCATAAGGGTGGTGTCATCTGCATATCTGAGGTTATTGATATTTCTCCCAGCAACCTTGATTCCAACTTGTGCTTCTTCCAGCTCAGCGTTTCTCATGATGTACTGTGCATATAAGTTAAATAAGCAGAGTGACAATATACAGCCTTGACATACTCCATTTCCTATTTGGAACCAGTCTGTTGTTCCATGTCCAGTTCTAACTATTGCTTCCTGCCCTGTATATAGGTTTCTCAAGAGGCAGGTCAGGTGGTCTGGTATTCTCATCTCTTTCAGAATTGTCCACAGTTTATTGTGATCCACACAGTCAAAGGCTTTGGCATGGTCAATAAAGCAGAAATAGATGTTTTTCTGGACCTCTCTTGCTTTTTTGATGATCCAGCAGATGTTGGCAATTGGACCTCTGGTTCCTCTGCCTTTTCTAAAACCAGCTTGAACATCTGGAAGTTCATGATTCACGTATTGCTGAAGCCTGGCTTGGAGAATTTTGAGCATTACTTGACTAGCGTGTGCGATGAGTGCAATTGTGTGGTAGTTTGAGCATTTTGGGGGATTGCTTTATTTAGAACTGGAATGAAAACTGACCTTTCCAGTCCTGTGACCACTGCTGAGTTTTCCAAATATTTTCAACATATTGCGTGCAGCACTTTAACAGCATCATCTTTTAGGATTTGAAATAGCTCAACTGGAATTCCATCACCTCCACTAGCTTCGTTCATAGTGACGCTTTTAAGGCCCACTTGGCTTCACATTCCAGGATATCTGGCTCTAGGTGAGTGATCACACCATCATGATTATCTGGGTCATGAAGATCTTTCTTGTATAGTTCTTCTGTGTATTCTTTCCACCTCTTCTTAATATCTTTTGCTTCTGTTAGGTCCATACCATTTCTGTTCTTTATCGAACCCATCTTTGCATGGAATGTTCCCTTGGTATCTCTAATTTTCTTGAAGAGATCTCTAGTCTTTCCCATTCTGTTGTTTTCCTCTATTTCTTTGTATTGATCACTGAGGAAGGCTTTCTTATCTCTCCTGGCTATACTTTGGAACTCTGCATTCAAATGGGAATATCTTTCCTTTTCTCCTTTGCTTTTCACTTCTCTTCTTTTCACAGCTATTTTTAAGGCTTCTCTGACAACCATTTTGCCTTTTTGCTTTTCTTTTCCATGGAGGTGGTCTTGATCCCCGTCTCCTGTACAATGTTATGAACCTCAGTCCATAGTTCATCAGGCGCTCTTTCTATGAGATCTAGTCCCTAAAATCTATTTCTCACCTTGACTGTATAGTCATAAGGGATTTGATTTGGGTCATACCTGACTGGTCTAGTTGTTTTCCCTATTTTCTTCAGTTTAAGTCTGAATTTGGCACTAAGGAGTTCATGATCTGAGCCACAATCAGCTTCCAGTCTTGTTTTTTCTGACTATATAGAGCTTCTCCATCTTTGGCTGCAAAGAATATAATCAATCTGATTTTGGTGTCAACCATCTGGTGATGTCCATGTGTAGAGTCTTCTCTTCTATTGTTGGAAGAAGGTGTTTGCTGTGACCAGTGCGTACTTTTGGCAAAACTCTATTAGCCTTTTCCCTGCTTCATTCCATACTCCAAAGCCAAATTCTCCTTTTACTCCAGGTGTTTCTTGACTTCCTACTTTTGCATTCCAATCCCCTATAACGAGAAGAACAGCTTTTTTGGAGTGTTAGTTCTAAAAGGTCTTGTAAGTCTTCATAGAACCGTTCAACTTCAGCTTCTTCAGCATTACTGGTTCGGGCATAGGCTTGGATTACCGTGATATTGAATGGTTTGCCTTGGAAATAAACAGAGATCATTCTGTCATTTTTGAGATGCATCCAAGTACTGCATTTTGGACTCTTTTGTTGATCATGATAGCTACTCCATTTCTTCTAAGGGATTCCTTCCCACAGTTGTAGATATAATGGTCATCAGAGTTAAATTCACCCATTCCAGTCCATTTTAGTTCACTGATACCTAAAATGTTGATGTTCACTCTTGCCATCTCCTGTTTGACCACTTCAAATTTGCCTTGAATCATGGACCTAACATTCCAGGTTCCTATGCAATATTGCTCTTTACAGCATCCGACCTTGCTTCTATCACCAGTCACATCCACAACTGGGTATTGTTTTTGCTTTGGCTCCATCCCTTCATTCTTTCTGGAGTTATTTCTCTACTGATCTCCTTTAGCCTATTGGGCACCTACCGATCTGGGGAGTTCCGCTTTCAGTATCCTATCAATTTTCCTTTTCCTACTGTTCATGGGGTTCTCAAGGCAAGAATTCTGAAGTGGTTTGCCATTCCCTTCTCCAGTGACCCAGATATACCCTAAATGGTTTCAATTCTCACACATCTTAAAAATGGACATTTAAAATGTAAATAAATTATTGAAAACTATTTTCTCCAAGTTAGTGTGACTGTTCAGTGTGTGTGTGTGTGTGTGTGTGTGCATATTGGTATACTGGATGCGTATTAAGGTTTATAGGAGAGAACAATATTTGAGAGGTCATCTGCTGTCTGTTTAGGGATGATAATCCACTTGAGCTTCCCCGGTGGCTCAGTGGTGAAGAATCTGCCTGCCAGTGCAGGAGTCACAGGTTTGGCCTTGGATTAGAAAGATTCCCTGAGGAAGGAAATAGTAACCCACTCCAGTATTCCTGCCTAGAAAATTCCATGGCCAGATGAGGCTGGTCAGTTACAGTCCATGGGATCTCAAAGAGTCAGACACGACTTAGCAACTCAACAACAACAACAAGAAGCACTTGAAAGCAAGAACAGTATTTTATTCATATGCCATATTTTGTCTTTTGGTTAGAGGGACCAATTATCTTTTTCTGCAATATATATGCATGTAAATTTTAGTAAATCAAACCAGTAAATACCAAAATATAAAATAATAATATGAGAAAGAGTGTAACATGTCGGGAACCGGCGAGAGAAACCCCGCATGTGATAAGGTCTGCGTTCAAGGAACTGGCACGCAAAGGCGTCCGGACTTCCGGGGGATTCTTGGGACCGCCCTGCCATACACTCCCAGGCCTTCGTCCTTTCATCTTCTGATGCTTGGCGTTCTCCTATGTTCCCTAAAAGCTAGTCTGGCTCTTACCTAAAAGCCCTCCTTGAAACCTCTGCATGGCAGCAACGCAGTCCCTGGGGGCACATGGGTCCCAATAAACAGGCCTATCTATTCCATAAGCAACAGTAGATAGAGTCCGTTAAGAGATTGAGAAGATTCCTTAGGGTGTGATCAGGAGGGAATTCATGAGACCTCTGACCCTTAGGATTACTTACCAGAGCTAAATCCTCCCGGGGCTGATCTTCCCAAGATAAGGTTTGTAGATGGCTTTTCACAGTTGACTAGCTGCTGCCATTGAATTGTTTTAAAGTTACGTGTAGGTATTGACTGTTCTGGAAAGTTATTTATGGTGTAACCCATGGTTATGCACCTGGTACAGTCTTATCACCCACCCCCCCATTGCCCCCCCCACCCCGCCTTAACCTCTTTAAAGGATTATTGGTTTTAGGGTATATAAGCCCTGATGTAAAAGAATAAAGTAGTCTTGATTCTGCACTCAATCAAGGCTCGACTCGCTTTCTTTTCTTCGCAGACGCCGCTCATCCAAAAGGAAACTCTGGACTCCGCCAGGGCTGGACCCGGGCAGTAACACTACACAAAGATATACACCTGGTTAGTATTTCCGACTGTATAAAATATGGGTTCTTGGCTCAAAGAGATAACTGAATTTAGGCAGTTTGGATAGATATTATGGTATGGATGATGTCTGTTCTGGGACATGAAAGACATATAGACTTTCAATAATTAAAATCATCAAAGGCAGTCATATATACGTAGATGAACAAGAGTGCTAAGGTGGCACCTGGTACATAGTAGGTACTCAATGATTTGAGTAAAATTACAAGTGAGTTATGTGTTGGTAAACATTCCTGGTGGCTCAGATGGTAAAGTGTCTGTCTACAATGCAGGAGACCTGGGTTTGATTCCTGGGTCGGCAAGATCCCCTGGAGAAAGAAATGGCAACCCACTCCAGTATTCTTGCCCGGAAAATCCCATGGATGGAGGAGCCGGGTAGGCTACAGGGTTGCAAAGATTTGGACACAACTGAGTGACTTCACTTTTATGTGTTAGTAAGTAGACTCGTGATCTTTAAACACAAATTTCCTGTAAGATATTAATGGGATATTTGATTGAAAAACTATTTGGGCAAGGTTACAAAAAACATTAAGTAAGATAATGAATGTAGACAGTTTTCTTACAGGTAGTAGAAAATTGATGACTCTTGCACAGAGAAATCATTTGAGGGTGTTTTTTGAAAGAATAAGAAAGAAACACTATGCTGGGACAATTCAAAGAAGAGAAGCTGGTAGTGGTGGAAGTAGTTGGAAAGAATGTCAATCTAAAATGGAACCAGAGGTATAAAATGGAAAATCTCAGCATGTGCCCTCAGGTAAACAAAACTTAAGGACTGAGAAACTGATTCCCTGTAAATGCTTGATTTACAGATGACTGATAATGGAATTTTCTTAAATAATAAGGAGTGGTTAAGGTTGCCTCATATCAACGTTGGGAAAATTTCCTTATGTTTTCCAGAGGCATGAACAAGAAATGACCCAGGTCTGGATGGTCTTGAAAAAATAAGCTGAATTGAAATTTGTTGATATGATTGGACTGGACTTGTCTGCTCAAGGAATTTTCAAAGCTGGTCCCCTCTGTGTGTTTTTATTTTAACAGACTCCGAATGCACTTTCTCTTTATATTCCCTGTCCATATATACAGCCTACCTCAAACCCTCAGTGGGCTTACCAGTTTGCCTGTCTGGAATTGTAGTTCCTCTGTTATTCCAGAATAAACTTTTCCTTTTGACAATTTTCAGCTTGCTTTGTTTTATCTTAAAAGTTTAGACTGACAGAAGTTTAATACAATATCCCATAAAGAGCAATATGCTACCTTTGTCTTAAGAGGAAGGACAATAAATGGTTGTTTATTGAACATTTAAAATATGTGATTCATTATGTAGTGTTTTGGAAAACTGTAGTAATTTAATGCACAGCACTCACCAGCTTATACTTGACTATGACAGAAAGGATGTTACCTGGTTAGATCTTGACATCACTTTTAGGTTATTTACAAATAAGCTGAAATGCATATTAAAAACACATAATTTTTTCTGGATATAAAATTATAAACTTAATTCTAATTTATCAACTATTTACCATTCTGTTCTTATAACTGGACATGTGAAAAGGGTGAACATCTTTGACAGGATAAAAGGGGTTATAAAATGTTTAATTAAATCCAAGCATTGCTGTTGATAATTTTGTGGCTAACTTGAGATGCAGTGGTTAATGTGATTTAATTTGTTGGCATTAAAATCCTAATTAAAAAGAGGAGTACAGCCCCTCCCTCCCCAGCCTTCCCCGCGAGCGGACGCAGCATCGCCTCTGTCTCGCTTTTTTCTTATTTTTCTCCCCCCTTTCCCCTTCCTTTTTTTTTTCTTTTCATTTTTCCCCCCTTCTCCCCCTTTCACCATTTCCCCTCGGAGGCGCTTCCCCTGGGCAGGGGCAGAGCCGGTCTCACCCCCCGCCTCTCCCCGGCCCCCGCCGCCCTATGGCGAGAGGGAACCCCCTCCCCACTCGGGCACAAGCGGCGGCGGCGGCCTCAGGTCCGGGGGCGTCATGGAACTAATTCGCTGACCAAGCCACCGGCTGCAGCCGCGCGTCCCGCTCGAGCGCCAGCGCCCGCGCCCTCCGGCCCGCTTCCCCCTCTTCTCGCTCCTCAGTCGGCCCGGTCCTGGTCCCGCGCGTCTCGCCGCCGCGCGCAGAGGAAAATGAGGTGGTAACGGGCCCCCGGATGACCCCTCGTCACCACTTTGAGGTCTACAGTTCTGCCGGGGTGGAGGAGGAGGAGGAAGAAGAGGAGGAGAAGGTAGCTACATCAAGCTGGGTGGCAGGCAGATCCAGAGGATATCATGAAGTTTCCAGGGCCTTTGGAAAACCAGAGACTGTCTTTCCTGTTGGAAAAGGCAATCTCTAGGGAAGCCCAGATGTGGAAAGTGAATGTGCCGAAAATACCTACAAATCAGAATGTTTCTCCATCCCAGAGAGATGAAGTGATTCAGTGGTTGGCCAAACTCAAGTACCAATTCAACCTTTACCCAGAAACATTTGCTCTGGCTAGCAGTCTTTTGGACAGGTTCTTAGCTCCTGTAAAGGCCCACCCAAAATACCTGAGTTGTATTGCGATCAGCTGTTTTTTCCTGGCTGCCAAGACTGTTGAGGAAGACGAGAGAATCCCAGTACTGAAGGTGTTGGCAAGAGACAGTTTCTGTGGCTGTTCTTCATCTGAAATTCTGCGGATGGAGAGAATTATTCTGGATAAGTTGAATTGGGATCTTCACACCGCCACACCATTGGATTTTCTTCACATTTTCCATGCCATTGCAGTGTCAACTAGGCCTCAGTTACTTTTTAGTTTGCCCAGTCTGAGCCCATCTCAACATTTGGCGTTCCTTACCAAGCAGTTACTTCACTGTATGGCCTGTAGCCAACTTCTGCAGTTCAAAGGATCCATGCTTGCCCTGGCGATGGTTAGTCTGGAAATGGAGAAACTCATTCCTGATTGGCTTCCTCTTACAATTGAGCTGCTTCAGAAAGCACAGATGGATAGCTCCCAGCTGATCCACTGTCGGGAGCTTGTGGCACATCACCTTTCTACTCTGCAGTCTTCCCTGCCTCTAAATTCCGTTTATGTCTACCGTCCCCTCAAGCACACCCTGGTGACCTGTGACAGAGGAGTGTTCAGATTACACCCCTCCTCTGTCCCAGGCCCAGACTTCTCCAAGGACAACAGCAAACCAGAAGTGCCAGTCAGAGGTCCAGCAGCCTTCTGCCACCATCTCCCAGCTGCCAGTGGGTGCAAGTATGCCTCTGCTAAACGCAAAGTGGAGGAAATGGAAGTGGACGACTTCTACGATGGGATCAAACGGCTCTATAATGAAGAGAATGCCTCAGAAAGTGTGGGTTATGTGTGTGGCACTGATCTATCACGGCAAGAGGGACAGGCTTCTCCTTGTCCGCCTCTGCAGCCTGTTTCTGTCATGTAGCAGCAAGGGTTAGCTTCAAGTGCAAAAGCTAAGGTAGATGACTCTGGGGAGGGGAGCATGGAAAACCAGGATAGGCTATGTAAGGTATATATCTTTTCAGGCTGATTTGAAACGAGTCAGAGAAAAAAACCCAGTTGATTTGTATGACTAATTATAATTCAACAATATTTAAGCACTTAAAAACCAAAAAAAAGTCTAAAATTAAGATCAAAAAAATTTTAAGTAAAAAATTCCTTTGTGGTAAAAAAAAAAATAAAAAAAAAAAAAAAAAGAGGAGTACAGCCTTTTGTCATACATTAAATGAATTTTCTCTGGTGTGGTCCATATGGTATATGACTTAGGCAGATATTTTCATAATAAAATGATGGGGGAGAAAAGCCTTTACATTTTTAACAACAGTAATTAAACCATATAGGTTTGTTGGCCAAAAAGCCATTGTAAAAAGCCATTTATATATTTCCCTTTATAGATTATTTTAAAGTTAAGTGGAAATGAATAGATATTTTGAAGCAGGTTTGCAAACATATTAGTAAGTTTCACTGGTAGCATCATAAATGAAAACATAAAAATTATTGAATGTGTCATTTGTGCAGAATTCTTTAAATAGAAAGAAGATAACACATAAATTATACTCTAAAACATTCAAGGTGGAAAAATGACTAGTAATTTGTGTTATCTTTTAAAAAAGCAATCAAATTCTCCTTGAAATTTTGTTATTCATGCACATGTCAACTACTTGAAAAGAGATTTTTGTCTTAATTACTTTCTGCATTCCCAATAGTACTTTTTATATTTTAGCTTATTAATTACTTAACCATTATTGATAAATTTATATTGAATATAGAGATTGTTTAGATCAAAGTTATAGTAGCTAAATTAACAAGCATGTATCATTATATTTTATAGTAATTTATTAAAAATTAACTTAGAGTTTGCCTTTTAGGCCCTATACAAAAAGTCTTTATTTCTCCAGAAATCATCTAAATTTTATTTTCCTGGGTTTTATAATTTTGTTTGTCATATCTGGGTATTTAATCTACCTGGGGCTCACTTTCATATATGATGCAAGTTAGTGATAACAGCATCCTATTTTTTTCATGAAGTGAGTTAAATTTCCCCCCAAAATTTATGGAACATTGTATTGCTTTCACATTTATTTCTGATGATACATCTACACAAATCATACTGATTCCTGGATTCTATTTGTTCTATTTATCTATATAAGTTCATTACTCTCGTAATTGCAATGATTCCAGCTAACTTAACAGCATTTAGGGTGCATTTTCCTTGGTTTCTCTTATGTGTGTTCCTTTTAATTTATTTTGCTCACTGTGGGCATTGGTTTTCCCATGTAAAGCTTAGGACCCTTTTATATAATTGCATATTTTTTTCAAATTTCTTTACATGTATAAGTTAAATTTATTATTTAAATATATATACTTTATTTTGGAGAGATTGGCATCTTTTCAGTATTAATATTTTTCATCACTGAATGAAAATGATATATGTCTGCATTTATATAGGTGTTCATTTCTGTTCTTTAACTGGATTTTTAAAAAATATGCATAAAGGTATTATATATTTTTGTTAGGTTAATGTATTTATGCTTTATGTTATCATTGATTACCTTTATATTGAAATTCATAAACTCTTCTTGGATCCAACATTTCCTTTTTCTGTTTGTAGTCACTTGTTTCCATTTATGTCACAGAATTTAAATTGTTTGAGACTTTATCCTTGTATGGCTTTAAATCATATCATATTTTCATAAATATCACAGTAGTCCTTGAATTCTCATTTACATGGGCCTCAGAATTCTCATTCTGTATAACTTAACTTACACAGAAAGTTTCTTGAGAACAAAATTTCAGTACTGAGTCTGTTGTTATTTTTCTTTATGAAAACCTTGCACTTTTTTCTGTTTAGTTATATACATTGGTTTATTTTATAGATTCCACATATAAGTGGTAAAATACAGTATTTGTCTTTGTCTGACTTATTTCACTAACAGTAATAGTCTCTAAGTCCATCCTTATTGCTGCAAATGACTATATTTCATTCTTTTTTAAGGTTCAGTAATATTCTATTACATATGTATACCACTCTTCTTTATCCATTCTTTTGTTAATAGGTTCTTTTTGCTTCCTGTACCTGGATATTTGTTTCCTTCTTCTGGCTTGGGACAGAAACATTGAATTTTTGTTCAGAGTAGTAATTATTGTTATAGTGAGCAATGCAGAATTTGGCAAATGTTACTAGCTTCCATATCTTAACGTTGAAGTGCAAATATACAATAAAATAGCAAGATATCAGAGAAGGTTCCTCTTCCCAGTGTGTAGCATCTTTCCTTTTGGGGAATTACTCTCTTGCCTGTTATGTCATCCTGGTAAGGCATTTCCAGGTTTTAGAGGGAATGATAACCAAGATTAGACCAATTATAATTTCTCTTTGTCAGCAGTGTTTGTCAAAGAACTATGCATGTAATGTAAACGGTGCCAATGAAATATACTCTCAAATATTAATTTTAAGAAGCAAAGAAAGAGGATGAAAACAAACTTCTGAGCCTGCTAAACTATGAGACATAGTGGTGAGGCCTGTGGTGGCCCTCTCACCTATTTGGAATGGTGGGAGCCCATCCGTGGAACTCACAAAAGGAGCCCTACACAGTAGGAAGCAAAGCTGAGTAAGTAGGAGAGGAGAAGCCTGCATTCATTTTCTCTCTTCAGATTCTCAAATTAGGCACTATATTTTCTTTTCTTAGAACTTGTCTGAGAGGTATTGGTATCATTTGCCATCAAAAGTTTCCTAATTCCTAATCTGATACTTGAAGTAAAGTGTTATATCTGACAGGCTCTAAAGTATGAAATTTTTGGTGGTGTCAGAAGGATGGGAATATTTTAACACCTTCCCTAATAGATGGGAATTTGGCAATCCATATTTGGTAATAAAGTCCCTGCTTAAATTATCTGTGTGTGTGTGTGTGTGTGTGTGTGTGTGTTGGGGGCAGACGTATGTTGTATGCCTTCAGAGATTGGAAGTTTAAAGATCTAAATAGAAAAATGTCAGACTGTAGAATTGTGTTCACTCAACCATGTGACCTTTAATACTGTCTTGAAAGAAATAGGGACAAAACTTTACTGAGAAGCAAAGACCTTGGAGGATCATTCAGACCATTGTGAGAACTGTGGCTTTCGCTTTGAGTGAAATGGGGAGCCACTGAATGGCTCTGAAAAATAGAGTAAGATGATCTCAATAATGATTCTAAAGGCTCACTCTGGCTTTTGAGTAGACAATAGACTTAGAAATAAAAGGAAAGACCAATGAAAAATCTGTAATAATTACCCAGCTGAGGAATGGTGGTAGTTACTAGCTTTGGATATAGCAAGAAATGGTCAGAGTTTTAGATAATATGTGTCTGTCAAGATATGCTAACTATAAAAGATGACCAGCCAATGGGCAATCACATACTGATCATCCAGAGAAACTGAGTGACAGATAACCTAACATACCTATGAATACTGATCCCTTCCAACACCATGAAGATGCCTGCATGCCCTTTTCAACTCCCTTGGTGAGTACAGTACCAGGTGGATATATATGAGAGCCTTTGCTCCCTAGAGGGCAGAATACTTAAGTAAATTTCTCCAGGTTCCACTCAACATGATTTCCTATTGTCATACTGAAAGGTTGTTGCTGAACGATAAGACGCCGGGATTCTTGGCCTCCGGTGGAGACGAATTCAATCCAGGGCCAGAGACGCGGCTGGATCGCTCAAAGATTTTGTGTAATAAAGTTTTATTAAAGTATAAAGGAGATAGAGAAAGCTTCTGACATAGGCATCAGAAGTGGGCAAAAGTCTTAAGTCTTTAGCTGTATGTTATATAGTCACTCACCATCTGTTAATGAAAAGAAAGGAATGTCATAAAATTTAGAATGGCACCAGATAATTCATCCCTGGCCATAAAATGATTGACTTGAATCTTGTAGAAGGGCAGATTACCAACAAATAGTTTCATTTAAATAGATTAGGGGAACAATACCTGAGTAAGTAGGTTGGGCCATTTGGCGGAACCAACTGGAAGATAGAGTCTGGGGTACATTAACATAGCTTAAGACAACATTTCCATAAGAAAAAGAAATGTATTGGTTAACTTAAGGTTTGAGAGTAGTTAGCTTCAGGTGAAACCAGGTGTCATGGCAACACAGCATTTTAAGAGAAACCTCCTTTTAAATTTGTATAGAGAAGAAAAAATATCTCTGGTTTGTTTCCTCCTGCAGCTTAAGAGAGATAAAAATGTCTGGCACTTGCAGCCTCTTTCCTCCGTTTGGAGACCCCTGGCCTTCCTCCCTGTTACCCTCTCAATACCAGCCAATAAAGGTACAAGTGTTCGGTGATGCTGCTCTATTAAAGCTGTATATTACAAATATAGACCAAAAGAGCTGACAGATACGTTGTGACTGTTTATTAATGTATCCACTTAAACCTAAACATTTTTTAATGTGTATTGTTAAACTGGTATTCTGTTGTTTAAAAAGAATTTAAATGTTTATATATATGCACTTTTCAGTCTACTACAGAGATAATCTATTAAAAGAAAATTTGCTTTTAGCCATACAGAGTTGTATATTTCCCTCTTGAGAATTGTATTGTCATACTCATTAAGTGGTGCATCTGAGAAGAATGAAAGTGCTAATTATGTTTATAATGAATAATAATAATATATAAATAAAATGGGTTGATGTCACATTAATAAATAATAAGAACATTAAAAAAGGTTTACACTATGCTTATTGTAGCAAGTATTGTTAATTTGCACCAACATTTTAATTTTCACCTGTAATCTAGTGAGAGAGATATCTCAGTGATGTGAACTAGATACAGAGAGGGAATCAGACAATATTATATTTTTTTTATTTAAGAATTATTCTGGACTTATGTATTTTAATGAAGAAAATTATTGATTAAAACCTTGTTGGCCAAGTTGTTTTCTCATATTACAATCAAACTAATAATTTGCATTTCCTAGAGTAAGCAGTTTTGAAAGCTAAGCTATTTTATTCTGTATAATACTAATTTTTAGCAAGATACTTATATAAAACATGGCAAATATTAGATTCTATCAAAACCTCACTGGAAGTTCTCAGAAACTCATAAACTGGTTCTCAAACTGATAAGAAAGTATGAAGAACTGAGAAAACCCAAAACATTTTAGAAAAAGAAGAGCAAATTTGAAGGATGTAAGCTGCCTGATTTCAAGATTTACTATAAAACTACAGCAATTAAGATAGTGTACTATTACTTAAGTATTAGATGTTTATATTGGTGGCATGAAATAGAGAGTTCAGAAATATTCCTGCACATATGTGATCAAATCAGTTTTGACAAAGGTGCCAGAGAAATTCAGTGGGAGAAATGATAATCCTAAAAAAAGTGATGACAGGAAAGTTGAGTATTCACATGGGGAAAAAAATTGAACCTAAAGGCTCAATTTACACATTTATAACACTTAATTCAGGGCTTTCCAGGTGGTGCCGTGGTAAACAATTTACCTGCCAATATGGGAGATGCAGCAGACATGGGTTTGATCCCTGCGTCAGGAAGATCTCCTGGAGTGGAAAATGATAACCCACTCCAGTATTCTTGCCTGGAAAACTCCATGAAGAGAGGTGCTTCGTAGGCTACAAGTCCAAGGGGTTGCAAACAGCCAGACATGACTGAGCACATACAGCAATGATACCAAAGTTAGAGTTGATCAGTGACCTAAATGTAAAAGATAAAACTGTAAAACTTCTAGTAGAGAACAAAGAAATAAATCTTGTGACCATGGAATAGGCAAATACCTCTTAGACTGGACCAAAAAAAAATCACGAACTATAAAGTTAAAAAAAAGGGGGGGGGCGACTTTATCAAAGTCAAAATAATGATGCTTTTCATTTGTCATTGTAAGAAAATAAAAAGGCAAGTCATAAAATGGAAGGAAATATTTTCAAAACATTTCTGATAAAGGTCTTGTGTATGGATATATAATGTACACTTATAATTCAATAATAAGAACACAATCTAAAAGTTGATGATAAAAAGATTATGTTGTTGCTATTATAGTTTTGAAAGTATTTTCTTCCATTCTATGGCTTGCCTTGTGACTTATCTACTGCTGTGCACCGAATTACCCAAGACTTAGCAACCAAAACCAGAAACATCTGTAAGCCCAGAATCTAGAAAGAGTTAGCTAGATTTCCTACCTCAGAGTTTCTCATAAGATTGCAGTCAAAGTAGATGAAGGTTTCAGTCATTTTCAAACTCAACTGGGAGTGAATTAGCTTCCAAATTCATTCTCACAGAGGCTGAAAAACCTCAGATCTATTCGCAGCCTCAGTACATGGACCTCTCTCCACAGAGTTGCCTCAAGAGAGGGCAGGTGAGTGACCCAGACAGAAATCTTTTAGTAACATAATCTCAGAGTGACAGTCCATTATTTCTGTCTTACTCTATTCATTAGAAGTGAATCAGTGAATTTAGGGCATATGCAAAGTTAACACGTTACATAAGGGTGTGACTACCAGGTGACAAAGAATGTTGGGGATCATCATAGAGAAACCAACTGCAGTATACTCCCTGGACCTCTTCCTGCATACAAAATACTCATATTTGGGCTTTGTTTACTTGTTTTTTTAATAGACCTTTTTTTTAAAAAAATTGAGGTATAATTGACAATAACATTATATTTGTTTTGGGTATACAACTTGATTCAGTATTTGTCTATATTGTAAAATGACCACAAGTTTATTTACCATCCATCACATGTATAGTTAGAAAAGTCATTTTTTTGTTGTTGTTGTTGCTGACAGCTTTTAAGATACATTATCTTAGCAACTTTCAAATATGCAATACAGTATTATTAACATCCCCATGACGTATTCATTTTATAACTGAAAGTTTGTGCCTTTTGACCTCCTTCACCCATCCCCTACCCCTGCTAACTCTGGTAACCACCAGTTTCTTCCCTGTATCTATGGGTTTGACCCTCGTTTGTTTACTTGTTTATTTATTTATTTTTTTGATAGTGTCTGATTCTTTGAGACCCCATGAGCTGTAGCCCACCAGGCTTCTTGGTCAGATTTTCCAGGCAAGAACACTGGCGTGGATAGCCATTCCCTTCTCCAGAGGATCTTTCTGACCCAGGGATCAAACTCAGGTCTCCTGCATTGCAGGCAAATTCTTTATGGTTTGAGCCACTAGGGAAGGCCTATTATAAAATAAGAAAGATCAAATGGTTTTTTTCTTTCTCTGTTAGACATTTCACTTAGGATAATGCCTTCAAAAGGGCAAAATTTCATTTTTTTGTGATTGAATAATATTCCATTATATATAAATTTGCTACAACTCCCTTATCCTCTATTCTACAGAGATACACTGAGGTTGCGTCCATATCTTGGTTATTGTAACTGTTGCTGCAATGACCATGGGGGTGCATATATCTTTTTGAGTGAGTGTTTTTCCTTTATTTCAGATAAATATGCAGAAGTAAAATTGCTGGTAAATATGATAATTCTAGTTCTAATTTTTGTGGAACCTCCATGCCATTTCAATAGTGACTGTACCAATTTGCATTTCTACCAACAGTACACAGGGTACTTTTCTCCATATCCTTGCCTACATTGGTTATTTCTTAACTTTTTGATTATAGTTACTTTAAGAGGTATGAGGTTATAATTCATTGTATTGATTTGCATTTGTTGAACATTTTTTCATGTACCTGTTGGTCATCTGCATGTGTTTTTTAGGTCATCTGTATGTTAAGTCCATGAATCAAGGCAAATTGGAAGTGGTCAAACAGGAGATGGCAAGAGTGAACTTAGACATTTTAGAAATCAGTGAACTAAAATGAACTGGAATGGGTGAATTTAACTCAGATGACCACTATATCTACTACAGTGGGCAAGATCCCTTAAAAGTGATGGAGTAGCCATCATAGTCAATGAGAGTCCAAGATGCAGTTTTGGATGCAATCTCAAAAATGACAGAATGATCTCAGTTCATTTCCAAGGCAAGACTTTCAAGATCACAGTAATCTAAGTCTATGCCCCAACCAGTAATGCTGAATAAGCTGAGGTTGAATGAAGTTCTAGAATGAGGTTCTATGAAGACCTATAAGAACTTCTAGAATTAACACACCCCCAGAAATGTCCTTTTTATTAAGGGGATTGGAATATAAAAGTAGGATGTAAATGGATACCTGGAGTAACAGGCAAATTTAGCCTTGGATTACAGAATGAAGCAGGCAAAGGCTAATAGAGTTTTGCCAAGAAAACACATTGGGCATTGCAAACACCCTCTTCCAACAATGCAAGAGAAGACTACACATGGACATCACCAGATGGTCAATACAAAAATCAGATTGATTATATTTTTTGAAGCCAAAGATGGAGAAGCTATATCCAGTCAGCAAAAGCAAGAATGGGTGCTGATTGTGGCTCAGATCATGAACTCCTTATTGCAAAATTCAAACTTCAGTTGAAGAAAGTAGGGAAAACACTAGACCATTCAGACATGACCTAAATCAAATCCCTAATGATTATACAGTAGAAGTGAGAAATAGATTCAAGGGATTAGATCTGATAGAATGCCTGAAGAACGATGGATGGAGGTTTGTGACATTGTGACAGGGATCAAGGCCATTCCAAGAAAAAGAAAAGCAAAAAGGCAAAATGGTTGTCTGAGGAGGCTTTGCAAACAACTGAAAAGAAGAGAAACAAAAAGCAAAAGAGAAAAGGAAAAATATACACATTTGTATGCAGAGTTCCAAAGAATAGCAAGGAGAGATAAGAAAGCATTTCTCAGTGATCAGTGCAAAGAAATAGAGGAAAACAATAGAATGGGAAAGACTAGAGATCTCTTCAAGAAAATTACAGATACCAAGGGAATATGTCATGCAAAGATGGGCACAATAAAAGACAGAAATGATATGGACCCAGCAGAAGCAGAAGATATGAAGAAGAGGTGGCAAAAATACACAGAAGAACTGTACAAAAAAGATCTTCATAATCCAGATAATCATGATGGTGTGATCACTCACCTAGGGCCAAACATCCTGGAATGCAAAGTCAAGTGGGCCTTAGGAGGCATCACTACAAACAAAGCTAGTGGAGGTGATGGTTTTACAGTTGAGCTATTTCAAAGCATAAAAGATGATGCTGTGAAAGTGCTGCACTCAATGCCAGAAAATTTGGAAAACTCAGTAGTGGTCACAGGACTGGAAAAGGTCAGTTTTCATTCCAATCCCAAAGAAAGGCAATGCCAAAGAATGCTCACCTACCGCACAATTGTACTCATCTCACAGGCTAGTAAAGTAACACTCAAAATTCTTCAAGCCAGGCTTCAAATGTACGTGAACCATGAATTTTCAGATATTCAAGCTGGGCATAGAAAAGGCAGAGGAACCAGAGATCAAATTGCCAACATCCACCAGATCATTGAAAAACCAAGAGAGCTCCAGTAAAACATCTACTTCTGCTTTATTGACTACGCCAAAGCATTTGACTGTGTGGATCACAATAAACTGTGGGAAATTCTGAAAGAGACAGGAATACCAGACCAATTGACCTGCCTCTTGAGAAACCTGTATGCAAGTCAAGAAGCAAAAGTTTGAACTGGACACAGAACAATAGACAGGCTCCAAATCAGGAAAGGAGTACATAAAGGCTGTATATTGTCACCCTGCTTATTTAATTTATATGTAGAGTACATCATGAGAAACACTGGACTGGATGAAGAACAGACTGGAATCATGCTTGCCAGGAAAAATATCAACAGCCTCAGATATGCAGATGACACCATCCTTATGGCAGAAAGTGAAGAAAAACTAAAGAGCCTCTTGATGAAAGTGAAAGAGGAGAGTGAAAAAGTTGAATTAAAATTCAATGTTTGAAAATGAAGGCATCTGGTCCCATCACTTCATGGAAAATAGATGGGGAATCAGTGGCTGACTTTATTTTTGGGAGCTCCAAAGTCACCGCAGATGGTGACTGAAGCCATGAAATTAAAAGATGCTTGCTCCTTGGAAGAGTAGCTATGACCAAGCTAGACAGCATATTAAAAGGAAGAGACATTACTTTACCAACAAAGGTCCATCTAATCAAAGCTATGGTTTTTCTAGTGGTCATGTATGGATATGAGAGTTGGACTGTAAAGAAAGCTGAGCGCCAAATAATTGATGCTTTTGAACTGTGGTGTTGGAGAAGACTCTTGAGAGTCCCTTGGATTGCAAGGTGATCTAATCAGTCCATCCTAAAGGAAATCAGTCCTGAATATTCATTGGAAGGACTGATGCTGAAGCTGAAACTCCAATACTTTGGCCACCTGATGTGAAGAACTGACTCATTTGAAAAGACCCTCATACTGGGAAAGATTGAAGGCAGGAGGAGAAGGGGACGACAGAGAATGAAATGGTTGGATGGCATCACTGACTCAATGGACATGAGTTTGAGGAAACTCCAGGAGTTGTTGATGGATAGGGAGGCCTGGCATGCTGCAATCCACGGGGTCACAAAGAGTTGGACATGACTGAGCGACTGAACTGATACTCATGACTTCTTTGGAAAAAATATTAAGTTCCTTAGCCCTTTTAAAATTGGGACTGTTTGTTCTTTTTCTATTGAGTTGTTTGAGTCTATATATATTTTAGATATTAACCTCTTATCAGCTATATGATTGCAAGATTTTCTCCCATTCAGTAAGTTGCCTTTTCATTTTGCTGATGATTTCCTTCATGGGCAGAAGCTTTTTAGTTTTATGAAGTCCCACTTGTTCATTTTTGCTTTTTTTTTGTCTTTGCCTTTGGTATCATATGATGCTTATATGATTTTTATCCTTCATTTTGTTCATATGGTATATCACATTGATTGGTTTGCAAATGTTGAACCGTTTTTGCATCCTGGACTAAATTTCACTTTATCATTGTCTATGATCCTTTCAATATATTGATATTTTTGTTAATAATTTGTTGAAGATTTTTGCATCTATCAGGGATAGCAGATTGGCTGTTTTTTGTTTAAACAGGATGTGTTATGATTGTGCTTTTATGTTCACTAGACTCTCAATCATAAGTTAGTTTAATGAAACCTTTATAACTCAGTTAAGGAAGTGGTTTGAATAGAATGTTTTTAATCATTCCCTTATTCTTAAAATGTGTTTGTATTAACACATGTACAAGTATTTGCTTTCAAAGAAAAATGTCTTTTTAATTTTGCCAAATGTCTTTCATTTCTTTTTTGATTTTAAATAAAACACTAGTTTTTTTAAAAATATAATATACTCTGATAACTGCCAAGTAATTCTTCTTTAAAATGACTTAGCATAATCTTTATTTATATTTCTCATTCTCTAATCTGAATCAAATTGCTACTTCTAAATTTGAGAAATATGAAACTGATATAATTTTGAAATATGAAATAAAATGATTTATTTTTCAAATTTTGTAAGAAATCATGTTTAATAGCATCAGTGGATATTCATCAGTTGATCGTTTGATTTTCCCGACTTTGAATTAAATATTAACTACTTTTCATTTCAAACGGTTATGAGAGACTTGAACTTTCTCCTCCCTGTGCTTTTCAAGAAAACAATGAAGTTTGGATGATTTTTGAAAACTCTTTTCCAATTCCAAACAGTTCTGTTTTCTGATATACATCCTATAGCTTTCCTAGTGGGCTCTTTATTGCATTTTTTAATCAGTTCAAAGTCCAGAATCTTATCACATAAATCATGTCCACACAAGGGTCAGTTCAGTTCAGTTGCTCAGTCGTGTCCGACTCTTTGCAACCCCATGGATTGTAGCACTCCAGGCTTTCCTGTCCATCACCAAATCTGAAGCTTGCTCAAAATCATGTCCATTGAGTCGGTGATGCCATCCAACCATCTCATCCTCTGTCGTCCCCTTTCCAACCCACCTTCAATCTTTCCCAGTATCAGGGTCTTTTCAAGTCAGTCAGTTCTTCACATCAAGAGGCCAAAGTACTGGAGTTTCAGCTTCAGCATCAGTCCTTCCAATGAATATTCGGACTGATCTCCTTTAGGATTGACAACTTTGATCCTCCAGTCCAAGGGACTCTCAAAAGTCTTCTCCAACAACACAGTTCAAAGGCATCAATTCTTTGGTACTCAGCTTTGTTTATAGTCCAACTCTCAGATCCATACATGACTACTGGAAAAAACATAGTTTTGACTAGACAGACCATTGTTGGCAAAGTAATTTCTCTGCTTTTTAGTATGCTGTATTGGTTGGTCATAACTTTTCTTCCAAGGAGCAAATATCTTTTAATTTCATTGCTTCAGTCATCATCTACAGTGATTTTGGAGCCCAAACAAATAAAGTTAGCCACTGTTTCCCCATCTATTTGCCATGAAATGACGCGACCAGATGCCATGATCTTAGTTTTCTGAATGCTGAGTTCTAGTTCAACTTTTTCACTCTCCTCTTTCACTTTCATCAAAAGACTCTTTAGTTCTTCTTCCCTTTCTGTCATAAGGGTGATGTTATCTGCATATCTGAGGTTAAATTGATATTTCTCCTGGCAATCATAATTCCAGCCTGCTCTTCATCCAGTCCAATGTTTCTCATGATGTACTCTGCATATAAGTTAACTAAGCAGGGTGACAATATACAGCCTTCCTTTCCCAATTTTGAACCAGTCTTATTCCATGTCCAGTTCCAACTGTTGCTTCTTGACCTGCATACAGGTTTCTCAGGAGGCAGGTCAGTTGGTCTGGTGTTACCATCTCTTTAAGAAATTTCTTTAAGA
The DNA here is from genome assembly GCF_963930625.1 of Muntiacus reevesi. Lineage (NCBI taxonomy): Eukaryota > Metazoa > Chordata > Mammalia > Artiodactyla > Cervidae > Muntiacus > Muntiacus reevesi. The sequence continues at coordinate 258,873,013 of NC_089251.1, read as the reverse complement.
AAATTATTTAGGAATTTTCCACAATTTGCTGTGATCCACACAGTCAAATGCCTTGATGTAATCAACTAAGCAGAAGTAGATGTTTTTCTGGAGCTCTCTTGCTTTTTCAATGAACCAGTGTATGTTAGCAATTTGATCTCTGGTTCCTCTGTGTTTTTTAATCCAACTTCATTTCATTTGTTATATTCTTAATTTTAAGATCATGTACTTCCTGGAGTGGCTGGAGATTTTTTAAATCTTCAAGTTCTGGTTTGAAGAAAGAAAGAACCTTCTTTCTTTCCATTTATCTCTTTCCTCTTACAGTTCACTATTAGCATCATAATTCCTAGAAAGTAGGCTGTACCTTCAAAACTTTTCTTATACATCTCATTTGTTAACATATTTCTTTTCTTAAACATCTCTTCAGGGAGATCACTCATCTCATTAAGCACATGTTCTAGTTTCTACACAATCCATTTTAGTGTTGTTAATCTTTCTGTCACTAAATTCACCTTATTCCTGTTTTCAGAAATACTTTCCTCATTTTCTAATTCCTTCACCACAGTATAAAATCCAAAGTTCCACAGACAGAATGTTGAAGGCACTTCAAGTTTTTACTAACACTCTCCTCAAAGTCCACTGCTCTTTTCGAAGCTTTTTCCACATTTTAGGTTTTTGTAATGGCAGTCCTCACATTCAAATACCAAAGTCTGAATTAGTAATCTACTTTTGCCTCATACATTACTCCAAACGCAATGGTTGAAAATAGCAAACATTTATTATTTCATGGTTTCTGTCAGTCAGGAAACCAGACACAGATTTGCTGGGTATTTCTGCTTCATGGCTTCTCAAGTGTCTGCAGTCAGGGTGTGAGCCGGGACTACAGTTGTCTCATAGCTCAACTAGGATAGGATTCACTTCCTGACTCTCTTTCACAATTCTTGCTGGGCCTCAGAAGTTCTGCTTGTCGGCACAGTGACGTGGACCTCTCCACCTGGCTGCAGCTGGTTCACTTCTGAGTGGGCAGTCCAGGACAGAGCACAAGAGACTGAATCTCGTGTCTGTTGTATCATATTCACTAGAAATGAGCAAATAAGTCCAGGCCATATTCAAGGGTAGAGTATTACAGAAGGGTTTGAATCCCAGCAGGCAGGGATAGGGGAGGGATGAAGTGGGTAGTATCTCCAAGGCTACATCCTGTAGTAGTTTTTTATACATATATATGAATGATTGCCTGTAAGGTGATTTGGGATTGTGCATAATATTGGGTTAAATATTACCACAAAGTGAAAGATTTAAAAAAAAAAATACTATATACTTCGTATCTTAAAGAGGAATCCACAGATCTTGAATGAATGGAAAGTTTCCTCAATGTATCTTCTAAGTTATAATTTTGCTTCATTTTAGTCACTCAGTCTTGTCCAACTCCATGCACTGTAGCCCTCTGGACTCCTGCGTCCATGGGATTTCCTAGGTAAGAATACTCAAGTGGGTTGCCATTTCCTTCTTAAGGGGATCTTCCTTACCCAAGGATCAAATCCACATCTGCATTTCAGGTGGGTTTTTTTTTTTTTTTTTTTTTTTTTTTTAACCACTGAGCCACCAGGGAAGCTCCAAGGTATAATTTAGCAGACTACTTAGATGTTGTTGAAGTTAGGTTTTCTCATACTTCCTAGGTCATGTTTTGTATACAGATATACTGTGAAGAAAAAGATATCTACTTAAAACTGTGATTGTCTTAAACGTGTATTTTTAAACTGATTTTCCAGTATAGGAATTTCAATGCTTGACTTGTTCTCTTATGCTATCACATCTTTTCATGTCCTGTCTTCACAGTGTTCATGTTTATATACTAAGGTTTATTGCTATATAAGAATTTATATTCCACTCCCCCCTAGTTCTGAGAAAACATCCTGTATCAGTCAGGGTCCCGTTTTAATACAGAGATTAAACACAGTCAGCTGTTTTCACAGGTGGAGCCCAACAGAGGATAAAGGGTGCTTAGGACACACAGAGAATCAAAACTGCATAAAGTTCCTACCATTGTTTAAACAGGGAAACCAAAGGGAAGAAGTGCTATCATGAGTCTGGTAAGCCTGAGTAATCCTGATTCTGATGCTTGGACCTGTGATGGAGGGCTGTGACTGATGATGTTCAGAGAGCAGATGATAGGTGTATGCAAGTCGGTGCTTCTGAAACTCTGACTCCTCAGTTCATGTTCCTGGCTGCTCTTCATGCTCCAGAGGGGGAGACACATGACCGCGAGGTGTGTCAAAAGATGCCGGATTCTAGATCTAACTCTCCTAACCAGAGAGAGGTCAACCAGACTAGTGAGCTCCTCATTCTAGCTTTCTAATCTTCCATCAGTGACTAGTAGGAGAGAGTAATTCTCAGCTGGTAAAGGAATTGGCTGAATATAGTTTGCAGACAGAGGGGTAGGCTTGATCGAAGAAACTAAAGGCCAAGTTTCCTAACAGAAAGTGTAGTGTTTTGAGGTTAATAATGACCTGCCCACAGATAAAGTTCTGTGAGCTCTTAAAAATGTCATAATGGTTTATTTAGATATTGGTATAACAAAATTGCCCCAGGTTGGGTTTCTGATAAACAGGTACTGAGAAAGAATTGGCCTGCAAGATATTTATTAGAGATTAATATCTATTTCCCTGGTGGCTCAGACAGTAAAGAATCTGCCTGCAATGAGGGAGACCTGAGTTTGATCCCTGGGTCGGAAAAATCCCCTGGAGAAGGGAATTGTAACCCACTCTAGTATTCTTGCCCGGAGAATTCCATGGATAGAGGAGCCTGATGGGCTACAATCCATGGTGTTGCAAAGAGCTAGACATAACTGAGCAACTTTCACACACATACACACACAGACACACACACACACACAGTATCAGTAGTGGGAGGGAAGAGAAAGAATGTAAGAGAGCCAACTTCAGCATCCACCAGAATTACCCAGAAATTGCTAATATCCACTCCTAGAATATCTGATTCAGTGTTTCAGAGATCAGCTGAATCTGCATTTTTAAAAAGATCCCAGTTACACTGCTGCTGCTGGTCTGGTCTTTAAGTCGAAAAACTCTTGAACTGTAATGACAACACAAAAAAAGCCTTGGTCAACCTGGAAAGAAGCTCTCAGGAGTGTTGCCCATCAGATCATACCCAGCTGGGCCCAAAGGATCGGTGCTTGTCTTCTTATCTCTTTCAGTCTGGATACAGGTGCCCTGGGAAGGGCATGAGGGTTGGATAAATTCAGCTCTTTGCAGCTGAGGCAGGCTCTGAGGAATTATGAGCTGGAAACTGCAGACCTTCTCTCTACTGTTAGGCAAGTAAACCTTCCTGATGGAAGACCTGGTTGTACATCTCTACGTCTACCAAAAATATTGAAATAATGTTTCTTTGTTGTCGACCATTCTAAGTGTTTGAAATTTTCAATTAAATTAATGTAGTGTCCAATATTCAAATCAAATACAAATTTTAGAACTGCAGTTCCTCACAGAAGCATTACACAATGGAAAGAAATAATGCTTATAAAATGAATGTGATATCTCTGTGTCCTCATATTGTTCTGAAATAATTGTGCAATAAATCTATAAACAGAGCTATTTTACAAAAATAATACAGGATGCAATTAAGGATGTTAGAGCTCTTTTGAAGGATATAGACGTAAAGTCCAGGTATAATAGGTAAAATTTATGATTCAATTACACAAAATACTCACTTTGTTGCAAACATAAACCATGTTCAGACCATGGTTGGTCTAATTATGAATTCATACTGAAACCAAAAATAAGCTTGTTGATAAACTATAGCATATTTCAACATTAATATTAAAGTATATTTAAATATACTGTATCTTCAGATTAATTTTGGAATCTACATATATTTTGAAGCATTAAAACTTTCTGTTTGCACATATCCAGGACCACACAAATATATTTTATTCAGAAGGTAACTACCAGGTTGTTATTATTTTGAGAAATGAATGAATCATTCACTATAGTGAATTTTAATGCATAAAATTATCCCTTTTATTTTGAAATCCAATCTTAAGAGAATGAATTAGACTTTTTATTGTCAGCTGCACTTTGCAAATCCTACTGTTGCTGTGTACATCTCAGGTGTTCTTTTGTAATGGCCATTCTCAGCTAGGCACTTCCAACTCTATGACTTACTAACAAGCTTGTTCAAAAGTTGCCGTGAAAACTCTGATATTCAGATTAAAAGATGCAACACCTAAAATAATCATAAACCTGGTTGAAATTAATGACAAGATCTAAGGAAACTTATTATACGAGAATGTCCCATTCTCCATGTTGTTCACTTTGAAAACTAAAAGTGACTCCTTAGAGATTTGGAGCTAATCTTCATACAAGAAATGATATGGGAAAAGAGCTAAGATGCCAGAGGAATAGGACGGGGAGACCGCTTTCTCCCCTACAATTCATCAAAAGAATATTTGAACGCTGAGCAAACTCCACAAAACAACTTCTGACTGCTAACAGAGGACATTAGGCATCCAGAAAAGCAGCCCATTGTCTTCAAAAGGAGGTAAGACAAAATATAAAAGATAAAAAGAGAGACAGAAGAGTTAGGGACGGAGACCCATTCAGGGAAGGGAGTCGTAATAGAGGAAGTTTCCAAACCCAGGAAACCCTCTCACTGGCAGGTCTGGGGGAAGTTTTCGAATCTTGGAGGGCAACCTAACTGGGAGGAAAAACAAATAAAACCCGCAGACTACATGTCTAAAAGCAACTCCCAGCAGAAAAGTACCCCAGACGCTCGCATCCGCCACCAGCAAGTGGGGGCTGAATGGAGAAGAGTGGGTGGCAATACTTAGGAACAAAGGAAGGACTGAGCAATTCCAGAGAAAAGCTAGCTGGCGGCGGACCGGCCCATTCCCCGCTGGAGGCAGGAGGCAGGGGGTAGGGGAGAAGGGCAAACTCGGTCCCAGAGACGGCATCCCCTACCAAACTGCAAACAGGCTCCCAGTCTCTAACCAAAGACTTCTTGAGGTTCTGGATGGTTGACATCCGCCAGGAGGGTCGCAGCTAGAGATCAGCTCCCCAGAACAGACACAAGGCGCACCCAACCAGCGCGCAGAAACTGAGGCTGGGACCACGGAGGGGATAAGGCACACCACACCCGGGAAGAGTGCACTTGTCAGGCTCCTGGTTGCCTGAGCTGCTCCAGCTGGGGAAGGCACAAAATGCAGGCTCAACCGAATCTGTGCTTTTGTGGAGTACCTGAAAACTGGAACCGCACGCAACTCAGGGCCCACTCCCTATAGAGCAGCCTGGAGCCTGAGCAGTGTAAACGGGGAAAGCACACACCAGTGAGCGGGGGCAAACCCAGTGTGGCCGGAACACTGCTAGTGCTCCCCACACAGGCCAGCGATATTTGTCTGCAGCCCCTCTCCCTCCCCACAACACGACTGAACAAGCGAACCTGAACAAGAGACCACTCCGCCCGCTTGTGTCAGGGCAGAAATTAGACACTGAAGAGACCAGCAAACAGAAGCCAAACAAACAAAGGGAACCACTTCAGAAGTGACAGGGACAACAGATTAAAATCCCTGTAGTTAACACCAACTATACCAGAAGGGGCCTATAGATATCCAGAAGTGTAAACTGGAACGAGGAGCTATCTGAAACTGAACCAAACACACACTGCCTGCAATAGCTCCAGAGAAATTCCTAGATATATTATTACTATTTTTTTGTTAATTAAAAAAAAATTTTTACTGTTTTTTATTTTTATTTTTTAATTTTTCTTCTATTTTCTTTTAAAATGCCCTATTACTCCTCTATTACTCCTTACTTTTTATTTTCTTTTAAAGTCCTCTGTTACTCATCTCTCACTCCTTAATTTTCATTTTCATTTTCATATATATTTATTTTTTCTTCTTTAATTAAAATTTTTTTTCTTTTTTTAAGTTTTTTTCTTTTATTTTCTTTTAAAGTCCTCTATTACCCCTCTATTACTCCTGAATTTTCATTTTTATTTTCATATATTTTTACTATTTTTCTTTTTAATTAAAAAAATTATTTTTATTTCTTTTCTTTTATTTTCTTTTAAGTCCTCTATTACTCCTCTATTACCCCTTAATCTTCATTTTCATTTCACTATAACCTTGCAAAAAAAAGAAAAGACCATATTTTTAAAGCGAACTTCATATATATTTCTTAAATTTATTGTGTTTTTGTTTCTGTTTTTAATATTGTATTTTTAAGAGTCTAACTTCTACTCTAGATTTTTAATCTTTGTTTTTCAGTATTTGATATCAATTTTCGACATTTGAATCCAATATTCAGTACTCATTTTTACTCAGGAGTGTGATGACTACTCTCTCCCCGTTTTGACTCTCCTTTTTCTCCCCCAGATCACCTCTATTTCCTCCCTCCCCCTTCTCTTCTCAATCCAATTCTGTGAATCTCTGTGGGTGTTCTGGGCTACAGAGAACACTTAGGGAATAGAGTACTGTATAGATCTGTCTCTCTCCTCTTTAGTCCCCCTTTTTCTCCTCCTGCTCATCTCTATCTCCTTCCTCCCTCTTCTCTTCTTCATGTAACTCTGTGAACCTCTCTGGGTTTCCTTCACTGTGGAGAATCTTTTCACCATTAACCTAGAAGTTTTATTATCAGTGCTGTATAGTTGGAGAAGTCTTGAGACTACTGGAAGAATAAAATTGAAATCCAGAGGCAGGAGACTTAAGCCCAAAACCTGAGAACACCAGAGAACTCCTGACTACAGGGAACATTAGGCAATAAGAGATCATCCAAAAGCCTCCATACCTACACTGAAACCAACCACCACCCAAGAGCCAATAAGTTCCAGAGCAAGACATTCCACGCAAATTCTCCAGCAACGCAGGAACATAGGCCTGAGCGTCAACATACAGGCTGCCCAAAGTCACACAAAACACATAGACCCATCTCGAAACTCTCCACTGGACACTCCATTGCAATCCAGAGAGAAGAAATCCAGTTCCATGCACCAGAACACCGACGCAAGCTTCCCTAACCAGGAAACCTTGACAAGCCAATCGTCCAACCCCACCCACTGGGTGAAACCTCTACAATAAAAAGGAACCACAGACCTCCAGAATACAGAAAGGCCACTCCAAACGCAGCAATCTAAACAAGATGAAAAGGCAGAGAAATACCCAGCAGGTAAAGGAACATGAAAAATGTCCAGCAAGCCAAACAAAAGAGGAGGAGATAGGGAATCTACCTGAAAAAGAATTTAGAATAATGATAGGGAAAATGATCCAAAATCTTGAAAACAAAATAGAGTTATAGATAAATAGCTTGGAGACGAGGATTGAGAAGATGCAAGAAAGGTTTAACATGGACTGGAAGAAATAAAAAAGAGTCAATTAAAAATGAATAATGCAATAAATGAGATCAAAAACACTCTGAAGGGAACCAACAGTAGAATAACAGAGACAGAAGATAGGATAAATGAGGTACAAGATAAAATGGTGGAAATAAATGAAGCAGAGAGGAAAAAAGAAAAAAGAATCAAAAGAAATGAGGACAACCTCAGGGACCTCTGGGACAATGTGAAACACCCCAACATTCGAATCATAGGAGTCCCAGAAGAAGAAGACAAAAAGAAAGGCCATGAGAAGATACTCGAGGAGATAATAGCTGAAAACTTCCCCAAAATGGGGAAGGAAATAGTTAGACAGGTCGAAGAAACCCAGAGAGTCCCAAACAGGATAAACCTAAGGCGAAACACCCCAAGACACATATTAATCAAATTAACAAAGATCAAACACAAAGAACAAATATTAAAAGCAGCAAGGGAGAAACAACAACTAACACACACAGGGATTCCCATAAGGATAACAGCTGATCTATCAATAGAAACCCTCCAGGCCAGAAGGGAATGGCAGGACATACATTAAAGTAATGAAAGAAAATAACCTACAACCCAGATTACTGTACCCAGAAAGGATCTCATTCAGATATGAAGGAGAATTAAAAAGCTTTACAAACAAGCAAAAGTTGAGAGAATTCAGCACCACCAAACCAGCTCTTCAACAAATGCTAAAGGATCGTCTCTAGACAGGAAGCACAGAGAGGTTGTATGAATGCAAACTCAAAACAACAAAGCAAATGGCAACGGGACCATACTTATCAATAATTACCTTAAATGTAAATAGGTTGAATGCCCCAACCAAAAGACAAAGACTGGCTGAATGGACATGAAAACAAGACCCCTGTATATGCTGTCTACAAGAGACCCACCTCAAAACAAGGGACACATACAGACTGAAAGTGAAGGGCTGGAAAAAAAATATTTCACACAGAGACCAAAAGAAAGCAGGAGTCTCAATACTCATATCAGATAAAGTAGACTTTAAAATAGAGAGACAAAGAAGGACACTACATAATGATAAAAGGATCAATCCAAGAAGAAGATATAACAATGATAAATATATATGTACCCAACATAGGAGCACTGCAATATGTAAGACAAAAGCTAACATGTATGAAAGGGGAAATTAACAATAACACAATAATAGTGGGAGAATTTAATACCCCACTCACACCTATGGATAGATCAACTAAACAGAATATTAACAAGGAGACACAAACTTTAAATGACACAGTGGACTAGCTAGACCTAATTGATATCTATAGGACATTTCACCCCAAAACAATCAACTTCACCTTTTTCTCAAGTGCACACGGAACCTTCTCCAGAATAGATCACATTCTGGGCCATAAATCTAGCCTTGGTAAATCTAAAAAAAAAAAAAAAAAAAAAATTGAAATCATTGCAGTCATCTTTTCTGATGACAATGCAGTAAGATTAGATCTCAATTACAGGGAAAAACATATTAGAAATTCAAACATATGGAGGCTAAATAACACACTTCTGAATAACCAACAAATCATAGAAGAAATCAAAAAAGAAATCAAAATATGCATAGAAAAGAATGAAAATGAAGACACAACAACCCAAAACCTATGGGATACTGTAAGCAGTGCTACGGGGAAGGTTCATAGCATTACAGGTTCACCTCAAGAAATAAGAAAAAAGTCAAATAAATAACCTAACTCTATTCCAAAAGCAAGTAGAGAAGGAAGAAATGAGGAACCCCAGGGTGAGTAGAAGGAAAGAAATCTTAAAAATTGGGGCAGAAATAAATGCAAAAGAAACAAAAGAAAAGAAACAAAAGAGACCATAGCAAAAATCAACAAAGCTAAAAGATGGTTTTTTGAAAAGATAAACAAAATTAACAAACTGTTAGCCAGATTCACTAAGAAACAAAGGGAGAAGAACCAAATCAACAAAATTAGAAATGAAAATGGAGAGAGCACAACAGACAACTCTGAAATACAAAGGATCATAAGAAACTACTACCAGCAGCTCTATGCCAATAAAATGGACAACTTGGAAGACATGGACAAATTCTTAGAAAAGTATAACTTTCCAAAACTGAACCAGGAAGAAATAGAAGATCTTAACCGACCCATCTCAAGCATGGACATTGAAACTGTAATCAGAAATCTTCTAGCAAACAAAAGCCCAGGACCAGATGGCTTCACAGCTGAATTCTACCAAAAATTTAGAGAAGAGCTAACACCTATCTTACTCAAACTCTTCCAGAAAATTGCAGAAGAAGGTAAACTTCCAAACTCATTCTATGAGGCCATCATCACCTTAATTCCAAAACCAGACAAAGATGCCACAAAAAAGAAAACTACAGGACAATATTACTGGTGAACATAGATGCAAAAATCCTTAACAAAATTCTAGCAAATAGAATCCAACAGCATATTAAAAAGATCATACATCATGACCAAGTGGGCTTTATCCCAGGAATGCAAGGATTCTTTAATATCCACAAATTAATCAATGTAATACACCACATTAACAAATTGAAAGATAAAAACCATATGATTACCTCAATAGATGCAAAGAAAGCCTTTGACAAAATTCAACACCCATTTATGATTAACACCTCCAGAAAACAGGAACAGAAGGAACATACCTCAACATAATAAAAGCTATATATTACAAACCCACAGCAAACATTATCCTCAATGGTGAACAATTGAAAGCATTTCCCATAAAGTCAGGAACAAGACAAAGGTGCCCACTCTCACCACTACTATTCAATATAGATCTGGAAGTTTTGGCCACAGCAATCAGAGCAGAAAAAGAAGTAAAAGGAGTCCAGATAGGAAAAGAAGTGAAACTCTCGCTGTTTGCAGATGACATGATCCTCTACATAGAAAAACCTGAAGACTCCACCAGAAAATTACTAGAGCTAATCAATGAATATAGTAAAGTTGCAAGATATAAAATTAATACATAGAAATCCCTTGCATTCCTATACATTAACAATGAGAAAACAGAAAGAGAAATTAGGAAACAGTTCCATTCACCATTGCAATGAAAAGAATAAAATATTTAGGAGTATACCGACCTAAAGAAACAAAAGACCTATACATAGAAAACTATAAAACACTGATGAAAGAAATCAAAGAGGACACAAATAGATGGAGAAATATACCGTATTCATGGATTGGAAGAATTAATATTGTGAAAATGAGTATACTACCCAAAGCAATCTATAGATTCAATGCAATCCCTATCAAGCTACCAATGGTATTCTTCACAGAACTAGAACAAATAATTTCACAATTTGTATGGAAATAAAAAAAAAAACCTTGAATAGTCAAAGCAATCTTGAGAAAGAAGAATGGAAGTGGAGGAATCAACCTACCTGACCTCAGGCTCTACTTCAAAGCCACAGTCATCAAGACAGTATGGTAATGGCACAAAGACAGAAATGTAGATCAATGGAACAAAATAGAAAGCCCAGAAAGAAATCCATATAACTACGGACACCTTATCTTTGACAAAGGAGGCAAGAATATACAATGGAAAAAAGACAACCTCTTTAACAAGTGGTGCTTGGAAAACTGGCCAACCACTTGTAAAAGAATGAAACTAGAACACTGTCTAATACCATACATAAAAATAAACTCAAAATGGATTAAAGATCTAAATGTAAGACCAGAAACTATAAAACTCCTAGAGGAAAATATAGGCAAAAAACTCTCTGACATAAACCACAGCAAGATCCTCTATGACCCATCTCTGAGAATATTGGAAACAAAAGGAAAAATAAACAAATGGGGCCTAATGAACCTTAAAAGCTTTTGCACAACAAAGGAAACTATAAGCAAGGTGAAAAGACAGCATTCAGAATGGGGGAAAATAATAGGAAATGAAGAAACAAAGGATTAATCTCAAGAATATACAAGCAACCCCTGCAGCTCAATTCCAGAAAAATAAATGACCCAATCAAAAAATGGGTCAAAGAACTAAACAGACATTTCTCCAAAGAAGACATACAGATGGCTAACAAACACATGAAAAGATGCTCAACATCACTCATTATCAGAGAAATGCAAATCAAAACCACAATGAGGTACCATTTCACACCAGTCAGAATGGCTACTCTCCAAAAGTCTACAAGCAATAAATGCTGGAGAGGGTGTGGAGAAAAGGGAACCCTCTTACACTGTTGGTGGGAATGCAAGCTAGTACAGCCATTATGGAGAACAGTGTGGAGATTCCTTAAAAAACTGGAAGTAGAACTGCCTTATGACCCAGCAATCCCACTCCTAGGCATACACACCGAGGAAACCAGATCTGAAAGAGACACGTGTACCCCAATGTTCATTGCAGCACTGTTTATAATAGCCAGGACATGGAAGCAACCTAGATGCCCATCAGCAGATGAATGGATAAGGAAGTTGTGGTACATATACACAATGGAATATAACTCAGACATTAAAAAGAATACATTTGAATCAGTTCTAATGAGATGGATGAAACTGGAGCCCATTATGCAGAGTGAAGTAAGCCAGAAAGATAAAGACCAATACAGTATACTAACACATATATATGGAATTTTAAAAGATGGTAACGATAACCCTATATACAAAACAGAAAAAGAGGCACAGATGTACAGAACAGACTTTTGGACTCTGTGGGAGAAGGTGAGGGTGGGATGTTCTGAGAGAGTAGCATTGAAACAAGTATATTATCAAGGTTGAAACAGATCACCAGCCCAGGTTGGATGCATGAGACAAGTGCTCAGGGCTGGTGCACTGGGAAGTCCCAGAGGGATGGGATGGGGAGGGAGGTGGGAGGGGGGTTCAGGATGGGGAACACATGTAAATGCATGGCTAATTCATGTCAATGTATGGCAAAAACCACTACAATATTGTAAAGTAATTAGCCTCCAACTAATAAAAATAAATGGAAAAAAAAAATTACTTAACTTAAAAAAAAAAAAAAGAAATGATATGTTTTCTACAAAAGGGAACATATAAGCTATATTGTTGACAGTCCTACAAGATTTCTTATGTGAATATTTTATATTGCAATACCAAATGAAGCAACTCAATTGCTATATTTTGGTATTATTTATTCTACTCTTTATGTACTTAAAGCATTAGAATATATGAATATGGAAAAAATATTTTAGGAATATTATTCCAATAATATTTATGTCTATTTTAGTTACATTTAAATGTGCATAGGTAAATGTGAGTTTATGTGTGCTTTTGTATCAATGAGTCTTTATGCTCTTGGATATGGGTATGTATGGATAGTTTGAATATGATGTTAGAATAATGGATGTAGAAATGAGAGAAGGTGCAAAGTGTTTATGAATGAATTGGTGTTTACATATTTGAAAAGTTCCAGTTCTTGTCCCTCTCAGTCTTCCTTTTATCCTGAGAAGAGGAGACCTCTCTAACCTCTCTGTCAGATTTCCCTTCTGACACCTGCTTTTGGGGCCCTGCTATTTCAGGGTCTCTGACTACAAACCTGGCTCTGAAATAGTTATGTCCACATCACCTGGGAATCATAGGAGTCCTGTTTTGTGTATAAACAAGGCAAAGATGGCCTCTATCTATTGGCCCTATGTTGGTTATTTCTTCATAACAGGCTGGGGGCCCTTTAGCTCAAAAGCCCACAGTCACCAATGTCAGATATTTTAGATTAGGCCGTTTAGAGACTGTCTGCTTTGCATACTCTGCAAAACTGCTCTCAACACCTTCTAGCATCCATATTATAGACCTCAGTCTATACGAGAGCCCAGGCTGCTACAGTCCTTCAGCGCCTCCAGCCCAGAGAGTACTGAGCTCTGACTGCTGGGTCAGAGGCTGTGTCCCCACAGTGCTACTGAGCAAAATCACCTGTGCTGACAGATTCTGCTACTTACATTAGAGTAAATAATATTTTACTACTTAAAGTTTTCTTTTAGAGCCACATTGATGTTTGGTCACAAAACATTTTTTTCTCTTTTCCTTCAATACTAATAGCAATAAGAAGAATATTAAGAATAAGAACTCATTTATTAAGTGCTTGTTATATTGCAGGCTTTTTCCTAAGCATTTGTATATATTAATTCTCACCAAAAAAAGTCAGCTTTGCTGTAGGTCTTTGTATTATTCCAACTTAAAGATGAAGAAATTTAATCACAGAGAGGTTAAATAATTTCCCCAAGGTCATAGAACCAAGATCAAACTCAAGCATACCTATCTTAGATAATTACAACCTTGCTTGCATTGGATTTCACTTTACTGGGCTCTCATCTGTTATTAAAATTATAGCAAGACAAACAGAAATAAAAAACCTAAGCAAAGTAATACCTTCTACTTACTTTTGTTTTAAAAATTCTCTCCAGAACTGTTCTCATTATAGCACCTTAGATGAACAAGGCAAATATAATAGTTCATCTTCTTTTATACATGCCACATATGTATATATATACACATATATGGAAAGGCATCCCCAGTGTTTCAGAGATAAAGAATCTACTGGTAAGGCAGGAGATGTGTGTTCAATCCCTGGGTTGGGAAGATTCCCTGGAGGAGGAGACGGCAACCCGCTCCAGTATTCTTGTTGGGGAAATCTCATGGACAGAGGAGGCTTAGGGACTATAGTCCACAGGATCGCAAGGAGTCAGATATGATTGAGGGACTGAGTACAAATACTTATATGGGGAGAAGGGAGGGGGAGACATTGATAAGGATAATTATTTTTCTTCTATCTTGCCCTATACTGCTAAGAGCACCCAGTGTAATACTTTGGAAATAAAATCAGGTCATTGCTTTGCTCAAAATATTTCATGGTTTCCATTTGTCAATATGGCCATGTTGTTCTTGACACAAACATACTAAAAATTCACTGACATGCGTGGCAGTCCACAAAGTTCCTTCTATCAAACACACCCTTCTACATTTCCCTCTGACTTTTCTTCTCTTTATTTTCAGGTCTATGTTTAAAGGTTACTTAGTTGACGAAGTTATTCCTGGACCTCTCCCTATAGAACACACTCCTCTCTGCAGTATCATTAATTCTTACTTTACCCTAATTCTTCTTTGCAGAATTCATAGGGCTCCATAATGCAACTATCAAACCAGGGATTGTGTCTGTTTGGTTTACTATTGTATCCCCAGTGTTTAAAATAGTGACTAGACTGTATTCAGCACTCAGTACTTATTCCTTATGTAAATGTATATTTATAGCTAACTTTGATGAGATATTAACCAATGTGCTGGGTGTTATGTTTAAGTGGTTTAAATATATGGTACATAACCATGAGAGGAATTCCATGCCATAGAGAGAAAACAGCCAGCTTATAAGTGACAGAGGTAGGATTTGACATTAGGTAGATTTTAGAGATTACCCTATTAATCATCATATCAAACTACCAGACTATGAGAAATCTCTTTTCGTGTTTAAATTATTCTCTTCTCTGAGGTTTTGGTATTCTTCATTCTTTCAAATAAAGAGAGCAAATTTAATTAACCTGGTTGAGAGTTTAAAATACTGTTTTCTTCAATCATTAATTCTATCAATGCCATGGGGTATATGCCTTCTCTAACATGCTGTTACAAGTGGTTAGTTGATTTACCCCCCCCCCCCTGGGGAAAATGTGGCAAATTAATATATATATACTCTGCCTTTAGGATCTCTAATCTAACCTTGTGTTATGCTCTATCTGTGACTTGCATTCACTCTCCTCTGGGAAACTCTAGGCTTAGACGTTTCTCACCTCAGTGTCTTATAGTACCTCCATGCTTATTTCACTTAATTTTGTGCTCTGTGAATACTTTTCCTACTTTACAATGTAACTTTAATGCTAACTATATATTTAATGTTAATTTTACTTTCAATTCCACATATAAACTCAAAAAAAATGCAAAAGAGTATATGTTTCTTGGGCTTTATTCAGGAATTGACAGTATAACTTGGTCATAAAATTCTGCACTAATGTTTCACTGCTTTCTCACTGAGAGATTGAATATATAAATGGACAGTAGCCAAACTAACCTGAGCATTTGGACTTTTTAATCAAATAGAAATTGATAAAGAGGCCAGACAGGAAACTCAAGCAAGGATTTATTGGGACTCGTGCTGCAGTAAGGGGGAGCAAAAGCAAGTAACAGTTGCCCTTGCTTTCTCCTTGAGGGTGGGGCAAGCTGGTTCCTTTAATGGGGTGAGGATAGGGGCAGATTCATGGGTCAGCCTGATGGGTAATCTGCCCATCCTCTTGGTGGCTGTGTGCAGGGATCATGTGCAGTACCCTGCTTTTGCTCCTGGAACCTCATAAATGTCAGTTTGTTTTTAGACTTTTTATATCTTACTGTTCATTACTTGCCCCAATTGTGCATACTTGCAGTTATTTTTAATGCCTTAGAGTTTGTTTGTATTCTGTTGCTCAAGGAGGAGATGTTTGTCTAGGAGCAAGGACTCTAGTAAAGGGTTCCAGGTCCCAACCTGTCTCAAAAGTATATATAACAGTAGAATTCTGACCCTCAACCTGCAGCAGCCAATCCAGGAAGCTAAATAACAGCCTCAGTAACCTTTGACCCAAAATAGCCAGGACTTGATGGGTAACTGGGAGCTTCTCTAATTTTTGCCCCTGCTTCAGATTTAGGATCCAACCAATTATACAGAGTGCCCGCTTCTAGTTTGCTTACAGCTTCTCCACGGCAACAGCCTCCAGTCAGAGGATACTTGAAGCCTTCCCTTCCCTTTTTTGCTGTATAAAGCTTTCCTAGTAATCTGTCTGCCTTTGAGTCTCTGCCAGTCAAAGAGTTGATGGCTGACTTCCTTGCTATCTCAAGTTCTGAGTAAATAGCATTTGGATAATTCAAATGAGAATATCTCCTTCTCATTTGGATAGTCTTTTGTTATTTCCACAGTTCCTTTATTAGACTCTTACAATTAAACTTATTTTAGTTGCTTCTAGAGTATGTGTTCCTAATATTATATTTAAAATGTAGACTTTCACCTATTTACATATTTATACATTTTATTCCTGAACACCCATTTTTGAGACTGTAACTATGGAGAGAGTGTCAGTCAAGGACACAACCCCCCACTGCTGGACTGGCCTTGATCACCTGTTTATCAGCATTCCTAAGGGAGGCGCCTTCATGCAGAGACCACAGCTGAGGCATATTTTAGGTGCCTCAGCTGAAACATTCTTACTAAGAAATTGTCTCCACTCTGACTCAGCACATTTTCACTCCTAATACATCTCCTTCCCGCAGCTCCTAGCTACCTAAGCCTATAAAAGGCAGGAGAGCTTTTTTTGCTTCCTAATTTTTTTTTCTTTTTCAGGATCCTCAGCAATGAGTTGGTTCCCCCACTGTGTTGGGTAATCTAACTGACCTGCTCTCGGTAGCATTCCACGGGGAGACATGGAACACTGGTTAGCTTGTCCTGTTTTCTTTGCCTCTTGCCTGCACTGTCACAGTATTATGGGCTCAATTGTGTCCCTGAACAGTTTGGGACCCCTGGAGAGAATTTTAGGATGAAGACACACAGAGGGAAGATCAAGTGAAGGTGGCTATCTACAAGCTCTGGAGAGAGGCCTCAGAAGAAATAGCCCTGCCAACATCTTGATTTCTAACATCTAGACCTGTAAGTTTAAACAACCCTGTGGTATGCTGGTCCCTTGTTATGGTAGCCCTAACAAACAAATACACACAGTAAGTGAACAAAGGCTTGATTGACTTTAGGTATGGTGCATTGTCCTGATCTACCTACCACCTTGACACCTGGCAGCTCAACATTTTTTCTCATCCATGTATAAAGGATGTCTTTTGAAGAATGATTTTTTTTTTTTAATGAAGTCTCAGTTTACAATTTTTTTCTTTTATGCTCCATGTTTTGTTTAGTTTATCAAAAAAGAAAATCTTTGTTAGATAACAAACTGCTTTCTTTGTGACATTTTATAGTTTTTGGTTGAATGTTTAGGTACGCTTTTCATTTGAGTTCATTTTTTACGCATGGTGTGATAAAAGGGAGAATGCTCAGTCTCCCATACAGATTAAATTTAATTGCTTTGGTATCTTTGTCAGAAATAAATTGAGCCTATATATGCGGGCCTGTGTCTGGATGTTCTATTTTGCTACATTGGTGTATACATCTATCTTTCACTAATACCAGTTTTTATTTTGTAACCTTATTCTCAAACTTACGTGGAATAAGTCTTTAAGAATTTTTTTTTTTTTTTTTAAATCATTGTTGAATCAGCTTATCAACTTGTATATTTGGGGTTGTCTTTAATGCATAGTTGAAATGGGGGGGGCTTTACTATCTTAAAAATGTAAAATGTTTCAGTCCATGAATAATGAATATTTCTCTATTTTGTAGCCTTCATTTTCTATCACTAATGATTTGCAATTTATATTGTTGGGAAATAGTGCATCTTGGGCATTTTATTTCATGTACAGTGAATGGAAATTGAAATGTTTTACTTCTTAATTCTCACTGGTTAGTAAAAATACAACTGATTTTAGTATTTTTATCTTTTATCCTTGAACTTTGCCAAATTCATTCATAAATTTTAGTATTTTTGTGTGGATTGCATGGAATTTTCTATTTGCATAATCATACTCTCTCAGTTCAGTTCAGTCGCTCAATCTTGTCTGAATCTTTGTGACCCCCATGGACTGCAGCATGCCAGGCTTTCCTGTCCATCATCAACTCCTGGAGCTTGCTCAAACTCATGTCCACCGAGTTGGTGATGCCATCCAACCATCTCATCCTCTGTCACCCCATTCTCTCCAGTAGCATATTAGGCACCTACCGACTGGGAGAGCTCATCTTTCAGAGTGAGAGTCAGTTCTTAGGCAGGTTGATAAAAAGTCTGGGGTCCCCAAAGAGGTCAGAGAGGTCTGGGGTTCTCAAATAGGAGATGGGGTCTGGAATTCTCAAGGAGGAGGAAAGGACAAATGAATTTTTCCTCTACCTTCCTTAGTCTTAGTCACATAAAATGTTTTTTTCTTTAAGCCCAGAACTGACAATTATACAACAAAGAGCTCAGTTTAAATTCTGTACTAAGGATTATATAACAACAATGTATCCTGCTTAAGGATAGTTTCTCCTTCTTGAGAACCTTCTGGCTAATACTGTTATTTTAGGATGTATATTCAGAGAAGGCAATGCACCCCACTCCAGTACTCTTGCCTGGAAAATCCCATGGACAAAGGAGCCTGGTAGGCCGCAGTCCATGGGGTCGCCAAGAGTTGGACAGGACTGAGCGACTTTACTTTCACTTTTCACTTTCATGAGTTGGAGAAGGAAATGGCAACCCACTCCAGTGTTCTTGCCTGGAGAATCCCAGGGACAGGGGAGCCTGGTGGGCTGCCGTCTATGGGGTCGCATAGAGTCGGACACGACTAAAGTGATGCAGCAGCAGCAACAGCAGAATGTATGTTAAGGGAGTAGTTTCGGTACGATCTTGTCTGTAAGTTCTAATCCTGTCATTTTAAAATGTAAATTGTGGCAGTGGGCCTAGTAAGATCTTTACAAACTTGAGACATTCATTTGATTTGTTGTAATAACCAATTAAAAAGGTATATAGCAAAAAAAAAAGTATATAGCTCCCTCGCTAAGAATAGCAAGGGGGGCACGCTCCATCCCCCTTCTAGAAGTGGTCTATGTCAGAAGCTTTCTCTGTCACTTTTCATACTTTAATAAAACTCTGCTCCACAAAAGCTCCTAAATGATCAAGCCTGGTCCCTGGTCTGGAAACTAAAACTTCTTCAGAGATCAAGAATCCGATACCTTCCACTACCAAGTGTCGCATCTTACTGCCTTTCATACTGTTCATGGAGTTCTCAAGGCAAGAATACTGAAGTGATCTGCCATTCCCTTCTTCAGTGGACCACATTTTGTCATCACTCTCCATCGTGACCCATCCTTCTTGGGTGGCCCTACACAGCATGTCTCAAAGTTTCATTGAGATACAGAAGGCTGTGATCCATGTAATCAGTTTGGTTAGTTTGCTATGATTATGGTTTTCATTCTGTCCTCCCTTTGATGGATAAAGATAAGAGGCTCATACTCTCTGCAAAAATTTATTTCTTACTTTCCTGTCTTTGTCTTTTATTGATGTTTTTGCCTTATCGCAATTGCTAGGACCTTCAGAACAATGTTGATCAGGAGTGTTGAAAGTGGGAATCTTTACCCTTTTCCTCACTTCATGAGAAAATATTCAGGTTTACTTCATTAATGAAGATATAGGCTATACATGTTTTTAGATTCATTTGATCAGATTGTGGAAGTTTCCTATTTTTAATAGCTTTGAGATATAATTGATATACATGCTGCATATATTTATTTATTTTAATTGAAGTATACATGATTTATGTTGCATGTATTTAGTGTGTACAATTTGATGAATTGGGACAATGAAATCACCATGAAGGAAACAATAGAATGGGAAAGACTAGAGATCTCTTGAAGAAAATTAGAGATACAAAGGGAACATTTAATGCAAAGATGGGCTGAAAAAAGGAGAGAAATGGTATGGACCTAACAGAAGCAGAAGATAAGAAGCGGTGGCAAGAATACACAGAAGAACTGTACAAAAAAGTTCTTCATGACCCAGATAATCACAATAGTGTGATCACTAACTTAGAGCCAGATATCCTGGAATGTGAAGTCAAGTGGGCCTTAGAAAGCATCAATACGAACAAAGATAGTGGAGGTGAAGAAATTCCAGTTGAGCTATTTCAAAGCATAAAAGATGATGCTGTGAAAGTGCTGCACTCAATATGCCAGCAAATTTGGAAAACTCAGCAGTGGCCACAGGACTGGAAAAGGTCAGTTTTCATTTCAGTCCCTAAGAAAGGCAATGACAAAGAATGTTCAAACTACAGCACAGTTGCACTCATCTCACATGCTAGTAAAGTAATGCTCAAAATTCTCCAAGTCAGACTTCAGCAATACGTGAGCCATGAACTTCCAGATGTTGAAGCTGGTTTTAGAAAGGGCAGAGGAACCAGAGATCCAATTGCTGACATCTGCTGGATCATCAAAAAAGCAAGAGAGTTCCACAAAAACATCAATTTCTGCTTTATTAATTATGACAAAACCTTTGATTGTGTGGATCACAACAAAAGATGGGAATACCAGACCACCTGACCTGCCTCCTGAGAAATCTGTATGCAGGTCAGGAAGCAACAGTTAGAACAGAACATGGAACAACAGACTGGTTCCAAATAGGAAAATGAGTACCTCAAGGCTGTATATTGTCACCTGCTTATTTAACTTATATGCAGAGTACATCATGAGAAATGCTGGACTGGAGGGAGCACAAGCTGGAATGAAGATTGCTGGGAAAATATCAATAACGTCAGATATGCAGATGACACCACCCTTATGGCAGAAAGTGAAGAGGAACTAAAAAGCCTCTTGATGAAACTGAAAGAGGAGAGTGAAAAATTTGGCTTAAAGCTCAACATTCAGAAAACTAAGATCATGGCATCTGGTCCCATCACTTCATGGTAAGTAGATGGGGAAACAGTGGAAAGAGTGTCAGGCTTTATTTTTTTGGGTTCAAAAATCACTGCAGATGGTGATGGCAGTCATGAAATTAAAAGACACTTACTCCTTGGGAGGAAAGTTATGGCCAACCTAGATAGCATATTTAAAAGCAGAGACATTACTTTGCCAACAAAGGTCCATGTGGTCAAGTCTATGGTTTTTCCAGTGGTCATGTATGGATGTGAGAGTTGGACTGTGGAGAAAGCTGAGCACCGAAGAATTGATGATTTTGAATTGTGGTGCTGGAGACGACTCTTGAGAGTCCTTGGACTGCAAGGAGACACAACCAGTCCATCCTAAAGGAAATAAGTCCTAAATATTCATTGGAAGGACTGATGCTGAAGCTGAAACTCCAATACATTGGCCACTTCATGCGAAGAGTTGACTCATTGGAAAAGACCCTGATGCTGGGAGCGATTGGGGGCAGGAGGAGAAGGGGATGACAGAGGATGAAATGACTGGAGGGCATCACCAACTCAATGGACATGGGTCTGAGTAAACTCTGGGAGTTGGTGATGGACAGGGAGGTCTGGCAGACGGCGATTCATGGGGTCGCAAAGAGTCGGATATGACTGAGCGACTGAACTGCACTCAACTGATGGTATAAGATCTAAGATCTGTAGTCAGCAAACTCGAGATGCAGGAGAGCCAGTGGTCTAAGTTTTAGACTGGGTTTGACTGCATAAGACTGATTACTTGAAGACAATGAAGCAGTGAGAAATAATTTTTTCTTATTCAGACTTTTAGCCTATTCACCCCTTCAGTGGGTTGGATGAGGCTCCTACACGAGTCTTCTTCAGCACCACAGTTTGAAAGCATCAGTTCTTTGGTGCTCAGCCTTCTTCATGATTCAACTCTCACATCTGTACATGACTACTGGAAAAACCATAGCTTTGACTAGATGGACCTTTGTTGGCAAAGTGATGTTTTTGCTCTTTAATATGCTGACTAGGTTTGTCTTAGCTTTTCTTCCAACAAGCGTCTTTAATTTCATGGCTGCAGACATGGTCCACAGTGATTTTGGAGCCCAGGGAAATAAAATCTGTCGCTGTTTCCACTGTTTCCCCATCTATTTGCCATGAAGTGATGGGACCAGATGCCACAATCTTAGTTTTTAAGTGTTGAGTTTTAAGCCAACTTTTTCACTCTCTTCTTTCACCTTCATCACGAGGCTCTTTAGTTCATCTTTCTGTCATTAGGGTGGTGTTATCTGCATATCTGAGGTTGTTGATATTTCTCCTGGTAGTCTTGATTCCAGGATGTACTCTATCCAGCCCTGCATTTTGCATGATTTACTCTGCATATAACTTAAATAAGCAGGCTTGACATATTCCTTTCCCAATTTTGAATCAGTCCGCTGTTCCATGTCTGGTTCTATTGCTTCTTCATCTGCATGCAGGTTTCTCAGGAGGCAGGTAAGGTAGTCTGAATTTCCCATCTCTTTAAGAATTGTTCATAGTTCATTGTGATCCACACAGTCAAAGGCTTTAGTATCGTCAATGAAGCAGATGTTTTCTGCCTTGGTTTTTTTGTCTTGCCTTTTCTATGATCCAACAGATGCTGGTAATTTGATCTCTGGTTCCTAAGCCTTTTCTAAAACTGGCATGTCCATGAGGAATTTCTCGGTTCACATACTGATGAAGCCTAGCTTGAAGGATTTTGAGAATTACCTTGCTAGCATTTGAAATGAGTGCCGTTGTGCAATAATTTTAACATTCTTGGCAATGTCCTTCTTTGCAATTGGAATGGAAACTGACCTTTTCCAGTCCTGTGCCACTGCTCAGTTTTCCAAATTTGCTGGCATATTGAGTGCAGCACTTTCACAGCATCAACTTTTAGGACTTGAAATAATAGCTCAACTGAAATTCCATCACCTCCATTAACTTTGTTCATAGCAGTGCCTCTGAAGGCCCACTTGACTTCACATTCCAGTATGTCTGGCTCTGGGGTGAGTGATCACACCATCATGGTTATATGGGTCATAAAGATATATTTTGTGTAGTTCTGTGTATTCTTGCACCTCTTCTTAATATCTTCTGGTTCTGTTAGATCCATACCATTTCTGTCCTTTATTGTGCCCATCTTTGCATGAAATGTTCCCTTCGTATCTCTAATTTTCTTGAAGAGATCTCTAGTCTTTACCATTCTATTGTTTCCTCTATTTCTTAGCATTGTTCACTAAAAAGGCTTTCTTATCTGTCTTTGCTGTTCTTTGGAACTCTGCATTCAGATGAGCCTTTCTTTACTTTTTCCTTCGAGTTTCACTTCTCTTCCTTTTTCAGCTATTTGTAAAGCCTCTTCAGACAGCCATTTTGCTCTTTGTATTTTTTTCCCCCCTTGGGGGTGGTTTTGATCCCTGGCTCCTGTACAGTGTTATGAATCTCTGTTCATAGTTCTTAGGGCTATGTCTATCAAATCTAAGCCCTTGAATCTTATTTTTCACTTCCACTGTATATCATACAGGATTTGATTTAGGTCATACCTGAATGTTTTAGTGGTTTTTGCTACTTTCTTTAATGTAAGTCTTAATTTTGCAATAAAGATTTCATATATATATATATATATATATATATATATATATAGATAGATAGATAGATAGATAGATAGATACACTTAAAAAATCATATACATATTTTCCATACCAAGAAACTAGAAATTTTATAATAGCCTGAAGTATCCATTTTATCTTTGTTTTCCAGTTTTACTCACATTTTTTGGACACATATTGTATGTTAAATCAATGCTTTTTAAGTGAAAATATAACTTCATATATCTATACTCTAGAAATTGTAAAAGACAGGATTATGGGATTATTCAGATAATGTAAGATATGCCAATCTACTTCCCATATTATGTAATGTTTTCAAATTACCTTAGTCTTAATATTAGCATTTTCATGTTATAGGTTGTTTCTAACTTCTGATTATTTTAAATATTTTGCTTTATAAGGGAGGAAAATTACATTCATAAAAAAAATTCTAATGTGCATGTGCTGTTGAGTGGTTCTCAAAATTTGTAGTCAGGAACATCTTAGATCTACTTTTTCTAATGCCAAAGAAGAGAATGCTATTACTGAAGTCACTTAACATATCCAATTTGACCATAGCCAGAATATTTGCATATTTTCTCTCTACTTCAAAATAGTCTCCTGATACAAGTAAATTTTATAGTCATTTACCAATATAATAATAAACTGTCATGACAATGAAAAGTAAATTTCTTTACCTACAGTAATAAACTATCAAATAACAAATTTGACCCACATTTCATTTACCTACGTTTAATGATAATTTATGAACATTTAAAAAATATTCCATGGAAAATATTTATTCTAAAATATTTAAATTTAGAATATATAGTTTTTAAAAATATTTTAAATTTAAACTTTAAATTAGTAGACCAGACAAAAAGAACTCATTAAATTATATGTAGCATAAGCAGAGCTCTCTGCCCATTTGAAAAGATGAATATACTATGGGCCTGGTGTAACACACTCTATAACATATTTTATGGAAGGGGTTCTCGAAACTTGCTCTCAGAAAAAAAATTCTTAAAAATTGTGGAGAACCTTAATGTGGGTAAGTTCTATCTACGTTTAAGTTAATTTTTACTGGAGTATAGTGGCTTTACAATGTTGTGTTAGTTCCTACTGTATAGCAAAATGAATCAGCCATGCATACACATGTATCCCCTCTCTTCTGAACTTCCTTCCCATTCAGTTCACCGTAGTGTTGTTAAGTAGAGTTCCCTGTGCTATACAGTATGTTCTCAGTAATTATCTATTTTATACATAGTATCTAATTAATAATATGTATATGTATCTAATAGTGTATATGTATCAATAATAATCTCTTAATTCCTCTTCCCCTCCCCTCCTTCATATGCATATATGTGTTCTCTATCCATATATTTGTTCTCTATGTTTTTGTATTTCTGCTTTGCAAATAAGATCATCTATATCATTTTTCTAGATTCCATGTCTCTACAAATGACCAAATTTCATTCCTTGTTATGGCTGAGTAGTACTCCATTGCATATATGTATTACATCATCTCTGTCCATGCCTCTGTGATGGACATTTAGGTTACTTCCATGTCCTGGCTGCTGTAAATGGTGCTGCTATGAACATTCAAGTACCTGTATCTTTTTGAATTATGGTTTTCTCTGGGCATATGCTCAGAAGTGGGAATGCTTGGTAGTTCTAATTTTAGTTTTTTAAGGAACTTCCGTAGTGTTCACCATAGTGACCATTATCAATTTACATTCCCACCAACAGTACACGAGGGTTTCCTTTTCTTCACACTCCAACATTTGTAGATTTTTTTAGTGATGGCCATTCTGAATGGTATGAGGTGATACCTCACTGTAGTTGTAAATTGCATTTCTCTAATAATTAGTGATGCTGGACATCTTCTCATGTGTTTGTTGGCCATCTGCATGACCTTTTTTTTGGAGAAATGTATATTTATTTCTTCTGCCCATTTTTTTTACTTCTTTTTTTTTTTTTCTAATGTTGAGCTGCTTGAGCTGCTTGTATATTTTGGAGATCAATCCCTTATTAATTGCTTTATTTGCAGATATTTCCTTCCATTCTAAGAGTTATATTTTTGTCTTACCTATGGTTTCCTTTGCTATACAGAAGCTTTTACATTTAATTAGATTCCATTTGTTCATTTTTATTTTCATTACTGTAGGAGATGGGACAAAAAATCTTGTGATTTATGTCAAAGAGTGTTTTGCCCATGTTTTCCTCTGAGGGGTTAATAGCATCTGGCCTTACACTCAGGTCTTTAATTCCTTTTGATTTTATTTTTTGTGTATGGTGTCAGGGAGTGTTCTAATTTCATTCTTTTACTTTTAGCTGTTCAGTTTTCCCAGCACCACTAATTGAATAAACTGCCTTTTCTCCATTATATATCCTTGCCTCTTTTGTCATAGTTTATGTGACAGTAGATGTGTGGATTTATCTCTGGTTTTTCCATCCTGTTTCACAGACCTAGAGTTACATTCAGGTTTCTTTTATACTAAAAGGGGAGAGGGTATGGCTGATTGCTGCAAGCTTGGTACAGGCATCCTTTGTTCTGTATCTATCTGTTCACTGGGCTGTTCTCAACGTTCCTGTAAACCTCCAACAAGACAAGTGTTATTCTCTATTCTGCAACTTTTTATCTTTATATGGGTGGGAAAATGTTACACTTTTAAAGGTCAGAGCCTTGAGAATGGGTTATCATATATATTTCAGGCTACAGGCAACATTCTTTTACAAAGGTGCAGAACCAGAATGACTAAGCATGGGCAACAAAGCACATGGGTTGGAGCCAAAGGCATAAATCCAATATGAATAGACTTGTTTTTCTCTGTTATACTCTCATTTCTATCTTATATAGCTATTAAATATATACAAAAATGTAACATAAACTGTAAGGTGATATCCAAATATAAGCTATTTCAATGAAATGTGAACACAATGTTGGCTCTTACTTGTTGACATATGCATTAATAAATTCAAGATACATACCTGAATTCATGAATAGATGATGTCTTGGTCTCTATTATCCAAATATTAGTGTGAGAATGTGATTGCAGGTTGATGGTTCAAAAATAACTTGGATAGTTGCATGGTTTCTCTAGAGAGCAATGGTATTAGAAAATTGTCTAACCATAGATCCTTAAAATCTAATAGTTGTTGGAAAATACAGATAGTTCTAAAGTTTATTGCTTTGTGGTAGCAGCAGTGGACTACATTTGGCACTCAGTTGTTATCAGTGACCTAAGTGAAATAAGATAGTTTCTTGGTAGAGCAGCAGTAGCAGTGAATTCAAAAGGAAAGGGCTTAAACATTTTCCACAGTAAACTTAGCATGCCCTTGGAGGATAATATAGCTGATACAGTGGCAACCTAATTTCCCAGTGAGTATTCACTTTAGCCATACCAGCTGCTAGGCTCTACCACTAACAACAGCTTTGCTATTAAATAAAGATAGTCATTTTTGTAAAGAAGTAAATTGCTTTATTTATTACTGATGTTCTTGCCTCATATATTGAAACATTTTGTCACAGCTGGAGAATGCAGCTGCTTTTTTCCTTATATTGCAATAAAAAATAAATCATAAGAGAAATATATTAGAGAGTAAAATAGTTTATTCAGTGTTTAAAATAGGCTGTCAGCAAGTTAGAGATATATAATTTTCAGAAAATGAGTAATTTAAAGCAAAATGTATTGATAATGATCAATTATCTGATTATATTATAGTGTTATTTTGTAATTAATTTCTTAGTTAAGACAAAGAATATCCATATTTTAGAAATTTTTAAAGAAATTAGTTTGAATTTTGGAATCCTTTGTGTAATCATCTATAAAACATTATCAGATGTAAAATTTTTATAAATATATCAGAGTCTGGCACATACTAGCAGTGTGAGTCTTAAACACAAAATATAGTTACTCTGAATAACATGATGAATCTGTTTAGAATATCAAAAAATGATTTAACTAAACTGCACTCCTCAAGTCAATAAAAAGCTAATTTCATACACTCTTAGTTTTTTTTTCCTAAGGTCAGGGATCTTTAGACTTGGTGTTTCAGGCTCAGAGGAAATTGATGTGCTCCAAAAGGAATGTATACAAAATGCTTTTGATCATGAACTGAACTGACTAAACCCTAGTGCATAAAATACTTTAGTTGACTAGAACCTGGTAGAAAGTTTTCAACTAAAATTGCCTAATGGCTTTCTAATAACATAATTTTAAAATGAGTAAAAACAAAATAATAACTTCCCTTTTCAACTATGAGAGAGCAATGGACAGGATTTACCTTCTCTACTTAGGCAAAATCAAAATCTAGAGTTAGGCAAAAAACATGAAATAATTATTTTCAGGCATTGCACAAAATGCAGTGTATGTCTGTGATCCTTTGAGAAAAGTAAAACAAACAACATGAATCTTGTTAATTTTTCTAATTACCTGAAAATAGTTTTTTCACTGCAATGAAAAATGGGCCTCTGAGTATGGACTGGGGGAAGGTGAGAATTTTACTTTTTCTTATGTTTTATAGCATATGGAACATCTACATAAGACTCAATAGTGGAGTGACTATTTCTGGCCTGTGAAGGAACATTAGGGCATTCTTCTAAATTATGGAATTGAGGATATTTGATCTGGATGAAAATTATCCATGAATTATATGTCAATTTAATGAAAAAATTGATAATGTTAAATTGAACTAAAATTCATCAACATACTATGTAGCAAAGTAGCTGTTATTTAGAATAAATGGTTGTAAATCTGGTCTTAAATTTTATAATCTGTGACCTTAGATAAATCTACTAATTTTCTCAATCTCTTGTTTTCTCATCTGTAAAGTGAAATTGCTAAACAAAGTCAGTAGTTGATAATAATTGGAATAAAAGTTATTGAGCATCATTTACATACCTCAGTAATTTTGACAACATTTCTGTGAAATGGGAATTTTTAGTACCCCATTTACAGTGAGAATAAGCAACCTGATCAAGGTAGTGGATGAAAGAGAGGTAATATGCACACAGGTACGTTTGTTTCTCAACTTTGTCGTTATTCATCACATTGTAACATTTAAATATTGGATTAACCAAAAACCACTTGTTTGTATATGTACTTCATGATAGGAATACAAAATAGTAAGATAATTAATGTAATAACAAAAAGAATACAGTTATTCTAAATATTTACAAAGCCAAATATGAAAAACAAAGATTCAGTCTGATCTCTTGGGCCAAAATATTTTGTCAGTTCAATAAACTTCAGTTATGGCAATGTTATTCTGCTCATTTAAGAGAAGTTCTGTTTAGTGGGGTTAAGCCACGGATAATAATTTATGTATATATCATATATTGAAAATTAAGCATGGTTTATTTTTTGCTATTTAAAATTATAGCATAGTATTCATCCTTGTACAAATATCCTTTTATATAAGAGTTTTGAGTTATTTATATAAAATAATTTATTGAAAGTATAAAATTCTATGTGCATGTGTGTTCAGTCATGTCTGACTCTGCAACCCCATGGGCTGTAACCCACCAGGCTCCTCTGTCTGTGGAATTTTCCAGGCAAGAATACTGGAATGGTTTGCCATTTTCTCCTACAGAAGATCTTTCCAACCCAAGAACTGAACCTACATCTCTTGCATTGGCAGTGGATTCTGAAGGTAAAGTTCATATCCATCATGCCAAAAAGATTCCTTATGCACCTTTGCAGCCTATTCATTCATCTTCTCGTGGATTCATGTATCACTAAATGTTCTTTGTCACTATGTATGTTTCCATTTTCTGGAATTTTACTACAAAATATAATCAGTTTAGATGCTCAGTCGTGTCTGACTCTTTGCAACCCCATGGACTGCAGCAAGCCAGGCCTCCCTGTCCATCACCAACTCCTGGAGCCTGCTCAAACTCAAGTCCATTGAGTCGGTGATGCCATCCAGCCATCTCATCCTCTGTTGTCCCCTTCTCCTCCTGCTCAATCTTGTCCAGCATCAGGGTCTTTTCCAATGAGTCAGTTCTTCACATCAGGTGGCAAAAATATTGGAGTTTCAGCTTCAGCATCAGTCCTTCAATGCATATTCAGGACTGACTTCCTTTAGGATTGACTGGTCTGATCTCCTTGCAGTTCAAGGGACAAAATGTAGTACTGACATTTTTTAAATATATTTTTACACAGGAAAGTGATTTTTAGATTTATCCATGTTGTTGCATGTGGCAGTAACAATTCATTTTACTGATTACAGAGTTGTGTATCATTGTATAAATAGACCATTGTTTTCAATCAACTTACCTGCTGAGTATATCATGTGCTTACTGGCCATCCATAAATATTCTTTTATAAAACTTTTGTTAAAATACTTTGCCTACTTGTGAAAAATTTTTTTTCCTATGCTAGATGGCAAAGAAGTTCCTAATATTTTCTTTTGGAACTTTTATATTTTAGCTTTTACACTTAGATCTATGATCCATTTAGGGTAAATTTTTGTGTATTATGTGAGGTAGGAGTTGACGTTGATTCTTTTTGTTTCTTTGCTGTATGGATATCCATGCTTGTGTAATCAGTCACGTATGATTCTCTGCGACCCCATGGACTGTACTGACAGGCTCCTCTGTCCATGGAATTTTCCAGGCAAAAATACTGGAGTGGGTTGCCATTTCTTCCTCCAGGGGATCTTCCTGACCCGGGAACTGAACCTGCATCTTCTGCATTGATAGGCAGATTCTTTATCACTGAGTGACCTGGGAAGCCTATGCATATCCATACGGAATAAATTTAAGTAGAAAGTTTGTAATACCAACTCATCTTTTTTCCCCTATTACCCCAGTGTCTGCTGACTTCATCTAATTTCTTCTAATTATTCTTGAACCATGGTGGGGGGAAATGTAACTCCAAAAAAAGAAGTTTACAGTTTTTCATGTTCTTTTCTTCCCTGAACTCTTGAGTAATAACACAGAGGCTGGTTCAAATCCAAGAAAACATTCTCCCAAATGCTTTTGGCTTTGTGTTTGAATCCTTTTCCTTCTGTCTTTGTTCTCTGTGTTTACTGAACTGAGTGGGTAGATGGTAGAAAGTGGTTTTTCCTCATTCAGTTTTTTTTTTTTTTTTTTTAATCTTGCATCAAATTAGGTAGTTGATGACATTTTCTAGCACTACTACAAACAATATTAAAATGATATTTTAGAAATGATACTTGCTAGTTGACCATTATTTAATTTAACTGGCTTCCATGATGACTCAACATGTGAAGAATCTGCCTGCAGTGCAGGAGACAATGGGTTTGTTTCCTGGGTCAGGAAGATTATTTAGAGGATGAAATGTCAACCCACTCCAGTATTCTGGTCTGGAAAATCCCATGGACAGAGGAGCCTGGACAGCTACAGTCCAAAGTGTTGCAAAGAGTCAGACACAAGTGAGAAACTGAGCCTGCACATGCACATTATTTCACTGCTTGTATTCATTTAAAGTTATCTTAGGATTTTTGTCACCATTGTTTAGTTCCAGCATATGTTTAAAGTTTTCTATAAGTAATTTTTTCTTTTGTTATTTTGTCAAGTTTTGGCAAGTAATGGTAGAGGGAAGGTATTTGCTATGTGGTCAGCTGCTGACATATTCCCTAGTTTTGGAGTATTCACTCATTGACAAAATTATTCAGAAGAAGAGTTTCAATTCTTCCCTTGGAAACATCACTTCTTAGTGTTTAATATTTAATATTTAGCATCATAGAAAGATTTTCTAAACATCCTTAATAACAGGTTCTATCTACTTCACCTATTTTTCTGATATATATATATATAATTTTTTCCTTGTATTTCACTTCCTGTTTTTCGTTTTTTTTTTTCTAGTCACAGCCAAATGATATGAGTTAATTTTTTGGCCCAATGAGATCACTTAAACTTTTGCCAGTTCATATGCTAACATTTAGGAAAGAATTAAAAATAGGTATTTAGTAATGTTTTTTAAATGAATTAATTTAGGAAAGTCATCAGATAAACAGCTATTACAGTGTAGGTCTTATTCTCCAATCATGTAGTACTTTGCTCAAATAGTATGACAAAATTCAATGAGAGTGTACTGCTTATACATTGCACATTTGATTAGACTAGTGTTAACAGGGTTTTGGAAATGTGTTGCCTTTGCTTATTTATTAGGAATTCATTAGAAATAGGTTTTGAAACATCTTTACCCATACAGTGGTTGAAATTGAGGAAAAGTAGACAATGTCCTTTTGTTCCTCTGTACAGATTTCATTTTGTTTAAATATTAATAATCTTAGGGAAATGCAATGAAAATTTAATTCATCTTGTGTAAATGAGCTAAACATATTGATTACTGTGCTATACTGAGCATCAGAACAATGCACTTATTACCTAATATGTTTTATTAATAATTAAACATGGACTCCCAGCTTAGTCAAAATGTAACAGAGAAGCATAATATTTGGCAGTTCACAAATATGTTTGAAAGGCAAGTATTTAAAAGAAGCACTAAATGGATATTTGTGAGAGAAGTTATATTTTTGTCTTTTTTTCCTCATGTTTATTTTATAGGAAAAAATTAGTTGATAAAATTCTGACTATAAATCTGGAAATTTATAAAATTAAAAAACTGATTTTCTTCACATAATGTAATTGTGTAATATGGTGAGGGGTTATGCAACTAGGAACTAAGCACTTCTGTGGAAGATAGAAAATTAAAATTTATGTTCTAAAATTTACCTACACATTTGAGGTACTGAGAGAAAGGTGACTTATAAGTATGCATCTTTATATAATTATTTTTCTAACATTGCTAAACTTACCCTTATTTCAAGCATTTTAATGGTTAAATGTTCTTGAAACTCTTTGACATTGAAATATAAAAGAAATTATTTTTAATGTTAAAATTTGTATTAAAAAGATGGTAACAATAACCCCATATGCAAAACAGAAAAAGAGACACAGATGTACAGAACAGACTTTTGGACTCTGTGGGAGAAGGCGAGGGTGGGATGTTCTGAGAGAATAGCACTGAAACAAGTATACTGTCAAGGGTGAAACAGATCACCAGCCCAGGTTGGATGCATGAGACAAGAGCTCAGGGCTGGTGCACTGGGAAGACCCAGAGGGATGGGATGGAGAGGGAGGTGGGATTGGGGGGATCAGGATGGGGAACACATGTAAGTTCATGGCTGATTCATGTCAATGTATGGCAAAAACCACTACAAGACTGTAAAGTAATTAGCCTCTGACTAATAAAAATAAATGAAAAAAAAAGATATATAATATTTGTATTTTATGAGGTATTTAATTTCACTTATTAATTTTAACCCCAAGAATATTTTATAAAAAAAATGTTCCCCAGAGCTAACACAACTTTTTCAATTTCCTATAACACCTTCCAGACTTCTGCTTATATACATGCCTATTTATAAAAGTTTCTTTACAGGTTTTTAAATCTAACTTCCAGATTCTTTTCTACAATGTTGATATAATGTGGTTCTTTACCCCCTGGAGAAGGAGATGACGATCGACTCCAATATTCTTGCCTGGAGGATCCCATGGAGTGCTGTGGCGGTTCTGGTAACCTTCAGTTGTTTCAGGCCCCCTGATGACATCCACCAATGAAATTCCTCACCCCAAATTTAATTTTTGGTCAGAAAGTTTAAAGCTGCCTTGCAATTATAATAGTGTTTAAATATTTATATGTGTGTGGGTGTACTTGAATGGGTGCATGTTTATAAAAAATTCATAGCATTGCTAATTTATTTGATATATTTAAGAAGTTTGGTGACAAATTTTCTAATCATTATGTTTTTCTTCACACTTTGTTTGAAATACTTGAGTGTTTGATGTTTTAAATTTAAAAGTCTGATATATCAATTTAAAAGAGTTTTGTAGGTGACAGGAAGACTTTGTTGTCTATATTGAGATGTAGAAGTTTTGAATGCTTGAGAAAAATAGACTAATTATTTGCATGTAGCTTGAACTAACTCAAGGAACTTGCATAATGAAATTTGTAAACCATGGTAAATATTTAAGGTAATTCTCTACCCTCAAAGTGATAAACTAATTGAGTATTATTTGAACAAAGAGTATAAGTAAAAGTGAGTACCTTTAATTTCAACACAGATTTCTATATATACAAGTGATTATTGTGACAGATTTTTAAGTTGTGTTACAAGTTGAAGAAGACTTAGGTTTATAAATTTAATAACTGAAGACTAAAAATAAAAATGCAACTATTAATCAGTGAACTTTTGAGCCTATAGTACAGACACTGTACTGTTGTTAACTCAGTGCCTGTGTCCCAATTAAATAACACATTCCAAAAATCTGATCCATTGTATCACTGCACAACAAACTTGGTATTAAGAAAAAGAAACAGAAATCAGGGAAGCAGGAATAGAAAATCAGATGGAAAAGGGGAGTCTAAGAACTGATTATATAAGATGGTCAGGGATGGAGGAGTGGTCAAGAAGTCAAAAAAGATTGAGGGTTGATCACCATTTTCCTCAAAGTTTTATCAAGGGGCCCATCTTGCCATATGCTTAACTTACATCTGAGATTCATAGTTTTTACTTGCTTTAATTAAATATAACCAGCAAATAAACTTAGATCCTCTTGGATATGTGAGGGTGAACTCATAATTTTGCATTATTCCAGTAATGCGTCTCCTTTGTTATGTGGGAAAAAAGGAAGTCTAATATTAAAGTACAATTTGATATAAATTTAGGAAAAAATCCACAAAATTTCCTTGGAAATTATATAAGCCAGCAATCTGACCATGCTGTAATGGGAAATTGCACATTGTATTTAGTAATGATATCTGCATAAAACAATTAACCTGGTAAGCTCCTTATTCAAACTGATGCATAAAATTCACAGCATTGAGATAGGAAGCTTTGCATGCTAAGTTGCTTCAGTTGTGTCTGACTCTTTGTGATCCTATAGATTGTAGCCTGCCAGGCTCCTCTGTCCATGGGATTCTCCAGGCAAGAATACTGGAGTAGGTTGCTATTCCCTTCTCCAGGGGATCTTCCTGACCAGGGATTGAACCTATGTCTCTTAGGTTCCTGCATTGGCAAGTGGGTTCTTTACCACTGGCGCGACCTAGGAAGCCAGGACAAGATAAAAGAGGGAAGAAGTCAGTTTTATTATAAGAATGTGAACAGATATGAGAAAAGTTTATATAATGCAAGTACAATAAGAAAAAGTGAGGGAAAACCTAGTATTTGAAGTCTTATTAGTATTATTAAATAACAGTACTATTTCTGCTTTATTGACTATGCCAGAGCCTTTGACTGTGTGGATCACAATAAACTGTGGAAAATTCTGAAAGAGATGGGAATACCAGATCACCTGACCTGCCTCTTGAGAAACAGATCAGGAAGCAACAGTTAGAACTGGACATGGAACAACAGACTGGTTCCAAATAGGAAAAGGAGTAGGTCAAGGCTGTATATTGTCACCTGCTTATTTAACTTATATGCGGAGTACATCATGAGAAATGCTGAGCCGGATGAAGCATAAGCTGGAATCAAGATTGCTGGGAGAAATATCAATAACCTCAGATATGCAGATGACACCACTCATATGGCAGAAAGTGAAGAAGAACTAAAGAGCTTCTTGAAGAAAGTGAAAGAAGAGAGTGAAAAAGTTGGCTTAAAGCTCAACATTCAGAAAATTAAGATCATGGCAGCCGGTCCCATCACTTCATGGGAAATAGATGGGGAGACAGTGGAACAGTGACTGACTTTATTTTTCTGGGCTCCAAAATCACGGAAGATGGTGATTGCAGCCATGAAATTAAAAGACGCTTGCTCCTTGGAAGGAAAGCTATGACCAACCTAGACAGCATATTAAAAAGCGGAGAAATTCCTTTGCCAACAAAGGTCCATCTGGTCAAGGCTATGGTTTATCCAGTGATCAAGTATGGATGTGAGAGTTGGACAGTGAAGAAAGCTGAGTGCCGAAGAACTGATGCTTTTGAACTGTGGTGTTGGAGAAGACACTTGAGAGTCCCTTGGACTGCAAGGAGATCCAACTAATCCATCTTAAAGATCAGTCCTGGGTGTTCACTGAAAGGACTGATGCTGAAGCTGAAACTCCAATACTGTGGCCACCTGATGTGAAGAACTGACTCATCTGAAAAGACCCTGATGCTGGAAAAGATTGAGGGCAGGGGGAGAAGGGGATGACAGAGGCTGAAATGGTTGGATGGTATCACCAACTCAATGGACATGGATTTGGGTGGACTCCAAGAGTTTGTGATGGACTGGGAGGCCTGGTGTGCTGCAGTTCATGATGTCACAAAGAGTCAGACACTACTGAGTAACTGAACTGAACTGAACTACCATGAACTAGATTTAAAACTAGCAGAGATAGATTTTCTATTATTCTGTTTACTTTCTCTTTTGCATCCCTATAGTGTCATGATAAAGAATATCCATAATAAAGAATTGCAGAAACTGTAAAAAATTGCATTTCTTCTGAGTTGTCAATGAAGATTACAATTTCAACCTGTCAATTTTACTATATTTCCATTCCCAAAGTTTATTTTAAGAGGGTAACAGAAGGACTGTATCTCACTGGCCACCCATTTCTTCTCATCATTGCTTTTTTTCACATACCTTTAAAAACATTACATCCAACTGTCTAGGTTTATCTAATGAAATAGGTCTTTCTGCTTTCTGCATTACATGTGCATAGTAAGTAACACTTCTCACTTATTGATGCTTTTCTCAGTTGAGTTATTCTATGACCAGTTCCAGTTTGATATCACATCTTCAGTTGAGGCTTTTAAATTTCTCTTGTGATAGAACATAGAATATTTGACATTTAATATATATTTGAAGTGTAAGATTCAAAGGCATGACATTCACAGTGTCAATAAATCATCCCTGCTATTTCCAAAAATGTCTCAGTAGTCCAAGTCAAAACTACCACAATTAAGCAGTAATTGTAAGCAGTGATCCCCATTCCTATCTCCAACCCTTGTTCCTGGTAATGTTTAATCTACCTTTTATCTTTATGCATTTGCCTATTGTGTACAATAAGTAATTTAAGTAGAATATATTTTTGTCATGAATCTGGATTATTTCACTAATTTAGAATAATATTTTAGAGGTTCATTTCTGTTGTCACATGTATCAGGGCTTCATTCTTTGATGGCTAAATAATATTCCACTATATGTATAGATCACATTTTTTGGGTATATTTATCTGTTGATAAATAGGTGAGTTGTTTCCACATTTGGCAAATAGTACTGCAATGAGTGTTATTGTATAAGTGTTTGAGTTCCCATTTTCAGTTCTTTTTGGCATATATATAGGAGTGGAATTGCTGAGTCACATGGTAATTCTATGTTCAGCTTTTTGAAGAACCACCAAACTTTTCCACAGCAGCTGCCATTCCCAAAAACAATTTACGAGTATTCTGTTTTCTCTATGTCCTGGTCCACTCAACTTTCTTTTCTTTTGTCCTTAAAAAAAAAAAAAAAGTTATCTTAGTATGAATGAAATAGTAAATGATTGTTGTTTTGATTTCAGTTTCCTAATAGTTAATGAAATTGCATGTCTACAAAATCTTATGGCCATTTTTATATCTTATTTGGAGAAATGTCCATTCAAGTCTACACCCATATTTTAATTGTTTTTGAGTTGCATGAGTTCTTTGTATATTCTAGACATTACACCTTTATCAGATACTTGATTTGAAAATATTTTCATCCATTCTACAGGTTGTCTCTTCACTTTCATGATAATATTCTTTGCAGATAAGTTTTTAATTTTCAAGTCTAGATTTGTTGCTCATGGTTTTGGTGTCATATTCAGTAATCCATTGCCAAAAATATAGGATCATGAAGATACTTTCCATTTATTTAGTCCTTTTAAAATTTCTTTTCTGAAACGTTATAAACTTTTTATTATAAGTCTTTCACATCCTTTCTTGATTGATTCTTATTTAGGTGATATTGTGGGAACTGCTCTTAATTTTCAGGAGGGGGTGTATTTATTTCAGGTACATAGAAATAACAGTAGGCTTTTTGTATTTATCTTCTATCCTGTAACCTTGCTGACTTCACTTATTAGTTCCAGTAGCCTTCTTGTGGATCTTCTTTGGGGATCTCTACTTATATATGCAAGCAGAGATAGTTTTACTCTTTTCTCTCTCACTTCAACAATTAGACAATTTATTGTCTAATTGCTTTGGTAAAAAAGTTATA
Source organism: Muntiacus reevesi (assembly GCF_963930625.1). NCBI lineage: Eukaryota > Metazoa > Chordata > Mammalia > Artiodactyla > Cervidae > Muntiacus > Muntiacus reevesi. Next base: position 258,835,413 of record NC_089251.1, on the reverse strand, counting down.
CTATGATGTTGAATAGTAGTGAATGAAACAGGGCATTAAACACCTCCCAACAGAGAAAAATCCAGGACCAGATGACTTCCCTAGTGAATTATATGGAACACTTAAATGGGAATTAACACCAGTATTTCTTAAACTTTTCCAAAAATCAAGAGGAGGAAGGAACATTTCCTAATATATACTATGAGGCCAGGATTACCCTGACACAAAGCCATATAATGACATCACAAGCAAATAATTAAATATCAATATTTTTTATGAACAAAATCCCTGTCCATCATCAACTCCTGGAGTCCACCCAAATCCATGTCCATTGAGTTGGTGATTCCATCCAACCATCTCATCCTCTGTCATCCCCTTCTCCTCCTGCCTTCAATCTTTCCCAGCATCAGGGTCTTTTCCAATGAGTTAGCTCTTCGCACCAAGTGCCAAAGTATTGGAATTTCAGCTTCAGCATCAGTCCTTTCAACGAACACTCAGGACTGATCTCCTTTAGGATGGACTGGTTGGATCTCCTTGCAGTCCAAGGGACTCTCAAGAGTCTTCTCCAACACCACAGTTCAAAAGCATCAATTCTTCTGCACTCAGCTTTCTTTATAGTCCAACTCTCACATCCATTTGTGACTACTGGAAAAACCATAGCTTTGAGTAGATGGACCTTTGTAGGCAAAGTAATGTCTCTGCTTTTTAATATGCTGTCTAGGTTGGTCATAGCTTTTCTTCCTTGGAGCAAGTGTCTGTTAATTTCATGGCTGCAATCACCATCTTCCGTGATTTTGGAGCCCAGAAAAATAAAGTCAGTCACTGTTCCACTGTTTCCCCATCTATTTGCCATGAAATGATGGGATCAGATGCCATGATCTTAGTTTTCTGAATGTTGAGCTTTAAGCCAACTTTTTCACTCTCCTCTTTCACTTTCATCAAGAGGCTCTTCAGTTCTACTTCACTTTCTGCCATAAGGGTGGTGTCATCTGCATATCTGAGGTTATTGATATTTCTCCTGGCAATCTTGATTCCAGCTTGTGCTTCATCCAGCCCAGAGTTTCTTACGATGTGCTCTGCATGTAAGTTAAATAAGCAGGGAGTCAATATACAGCCTTGACATACTCCTTTTCCTATTTGGAACCAGTCTGTTGTTGCATGTCCAGTTCTAACTGTTGCTTCCTGACCTGCATACAGGTTTCTCAGAGGCAGGTCAGGTGATCTGGTATTCCTATCTCTCAGAATTTTCCACAGTTGATTGTGATCCACGCAATCAGTAATTGCATGGAAAATCTCATTTCCTGTACAGCTTTATTTCCTCTCCTTCCCTGGACTTATTGTATGCACAATACATATAAGCATTGTAAAAATATATATTTATACATGCTATGGCCATACCATTGAATTATTATTTTAATGTACTTGTCTTTAAAATCTTATAGGAAAAGATGCAGCTACGAACCAAAAATAATCTCTCTCTCTCTCTCTCCCTCTCCCTCTGTCTGTCTCTCTCTTCCTCCCTCTGGTTAATTCTCTGGAATGTAGGAACCGCTGAGCTCACTCTCCTGTCTGGACTTTCAAGATCTCCTTGAGAGGGCGCCCTGTGCCTTTGTGAGCGGTGCAAGCCCTGTTCTAGGGTTTTACTGGTTCTCTGTGTGAACCAGGGAACATTAGCTTCTTCCCCTCTTTCAGTTTCTTATCGTCCACTGCTGACCACCAGGTTCTGGTCCATTAAAGGACCACAACATCTATCATCTCTTTTTTTCAATCTGAAGGATTCTTATCAATTCTTGTAGGGTAGGTCTAGTGGTAACATAATTCCTCAGTTCTTATTTATCTAGGGATGTCTAATTTCTCCCTCTTTTAGGGACAGTTTTGTTTTATGTAGAATCCTTAGTTGAGAGTTTTCTTTTTTCTTTAACACTTTAAACATGTCATCCCACTGTTTTCTGTCCCACATAGTTAGATGAGAACCTACCTGTTAATCTTACTGAGGCTCCTTATAAATGAATGTAAGGTATCACTCTCACTGGTTTCATGATATTTTGTCCTTTGACAGGTTGATTATATTTCTTGGTGTAAGTCCCTGAGTTTACCCAGTTTTGGAGCTTACATTTGTAGATTCATGAATTTCAATAAATTTGGAATGTTTCTGGCCATTATTTATTCAAATATTCTGTTCTTTTTTTCTTCTCCTTCCTGTATTCACATAATGCATATTTTGGTCTGCTTGACAGTATCACATAGGTTCTTATCTCATATATGTTCTTTAGGCTCTATTTATTTTTTTTCTGTTCTTTAGATTGAATAATTTTAATCTTTCTATCTTCAAGTTTACCTTATTTATTTCTTCTATATTTTTAGTCTTATGTTGAACCCATCTAGTGAATTTTCCATTTTCATTATTGTGCTTCTCATCTCCAGAATCTATGTTCCATTTTTTACATGCTATTTATTTATTATTATGGTAAAAATATAACAAAATCTACCCTTTTACTTATTTTCAGTGTAACTCAGTGACATTAAGTACATTTACAGTGTTCTGCAAACATTACCTCTCTCCATTTCTAGAATTTTTCCATCATTCCAGAAAGAAACTCTGTGCCCATTAAGCAGTAACTTCCCAATCCACACTCTTTCCAGTTCCTGTTAAAATCTGTTCAACTTTTCTCTATAAATTTTCTGCTTCTGTGTAGCTCAGATAAGTGGAACAATACATTAACCTTTTTTGAGTCTGGTTAATTTAACTTAGTGTAATGCTTTCAAGGCTCATCACTGTTGTAGTGTATATCAGAACTTTATTACTTTTCAAAGTTGAATAATATTTTATTGTACATTTATACTGTATCTTGCTTATCTCTTCACCTATTGATAAATATTTAGATGTTTTCACCTTTGACTATTGTAAATAGTGCTGCTATAAACTTATCTGTAAGTATTTGAATCCCTGGTTTCAGTTCTTTGGGTATTTACCTAGAAGTGGAATTAATAGAATATGTGGCAATTCTATGTTTCACTTCTTCAGAAACTGTCATACTTTTCCACGGTGGCTGTTGGAGTCCGTTTTATAATTTTTACTTTTTTATTGATACACTCATTTAGTTCATGCATTGTTTTCCTGATTTCCTTCAGTCTTTGTCCAGGTTTTCCTTTGGCTTTTTGAGCATATTTAGTATAATTGTCGGAGAAGGCAATGGCACCCCACTCCAGTACTCTTGCCTGGAAAATCCCATGGACCGAGGAGCCTGATAGAGTGCAGTCCATGGGGTTGCTAAGAGTCGGATGCTACTGAGCGACTTCACTTTCACTTTTCACTTTCATGCGCAGGAGAAGGAAATGGCAGCCCACTCCAGTGTTCTTGCCTGGAGAATCTCAGGGACGGGGGAGCCTGGTGGGCTGCCATCTATGGGGTCACACAGAGTCGGACACGACTTAGCAGCAGCAGCAGCAGTATAACTGTTCTATGATCTTTATATATTACTGCAAAGTTTGGGCTTCCTGAGGGAAGGTTGCTTAATGTTTATTTTGTTCTTCTACAGGGGATATGTTTCCCTATTTCTTTGTATTCCTTGTGGGAATCTGGGGGGTTGATTTTGTTGTTGTTGAAAACTGGAAAATTGTGATTCATAACGTGGTAACCCTGGAAATCAGGTCTCCATCTTTTCCACGTTTATTTGTTTGTTTGTCTTTGATTGTTGAAGGCTATAGTAGCCCATTTGTTTAGTGAATTTCTTAAACTATAGTTTCAAAGGATGTATTTCTTGTCTTCTGTGGTCACTGACGTCTGTTCCTTATATTAAGCTAGAGTTTTAACAGAGGTTCTTTGAACACCAGAAGCTAAAAAGCACACATCCTAGTCTTTGCAGGATCTATGAGGGGAACTACTTAAAACACTTAGCTAGGCTTAGCTAGCCTAATGATTGGCTTGAAGTGAAAGCTTAAGGTGTTTCATATCTTTTCTGAGCATGAGTTTTGCTGTGGGCATGTGCATGGCTTTCTGTATTCCTCTCATAGATGCTTCTGAATGTCTTAATTTCTTAATGAAACTACATTAACTTTTGTTCCTCGGATTTTGGTATCTGTTTTATGTTTCCTTCATATTTTACCCCCTAAGCATCTGTGAGTTGTTAGCTTGGTTTGCAGTTTTTTGAGTGATGTCTATTGATTTTCTGCTCTGAGTTCCCAGTTAGGATGAACTGGGAACAAGTGCTTTGCCACTATTTCATGCAGCTCCCACATAGTTTGTAACAGACAAACACAGCAATTTTCCAATGAAGTCTGCTCTGCTCCTTCCAGAAGCAGGGTCCAATGACTTACACACAAAGAATGCAAGTTTCTTTCTTTTAGGACTGCCACTGTGCTGGGGAGAGAATGAGCAAGGACAAGTAAAAACATCATACATTTTTGCTACCATTTTCCAGTTACCTTTTTCTTGATTCAGTGTTTGATTAGTTACTGTAAACATTTAACTGTTTCACAAAGTTCTGAAAAGTTGAGTTTGACAGTTTTTGCTTGTCAGTTGTTTCTGTAGGGGGTTGGGAACTTTGAGCTGCAATCTAGACTGATGTTGAGAGGTTTTCACAAATGTGACTACGAAGTGTTCTGAAAATATGTCTGGATCCATTTTGATTGGCTATTTCTAAGGTAAGAAAAAATTTTTACTGAAAATTCAACTTCAAATTTAATCTTGATGTAAGTTTTTCTAATTCAAGGTAGCACGTACATGTGCCTTTTCAGAAATGTATTCAATAATAAAATTACAAAAAAGATGAATATTTGAACCTTATGTATTAATTTTTTGTAATATATTTTTAAACTTCCTTAGTAAAATTTCACTGCTTGTTTGGCTACACTGCATGATTGTGGGATTTTAGTTCTCCTACCAGGGACTGAACCTGGACCACAACAATGAAAGTACCAAGTCCTAACCACTGGACTCCCAGAAAACTCCCCAAAGTCATTGTTTTTAGAACTATTTTTAATATCTTTAATATAAAAGTATGTTTGATTAGTACTAGTATCTTTAATATCAAACTCAGTTAACTTATGGGTCCCAAATTTTCACAGTACATGAGTCAGGAAACTACCACCATGGGACATACCTTGCCTACCATCTCATTTTGTGAAATCTGTGAATTAAGGATGGTTTTATAATTTGTTTAATCACTGGAAAAAAAAAAAAGACGTTCTGTGATGTAAACATTTTAAAATTCAAATTTTACTTTTCATAAACTGAATTTCCAGCCATATTCACTTGTTCATACATTAACTATGGTTGCTTCTGTGCTAGAAAGGCATAATGTAATAGTTCTGACAGAGACCATTATACTCTCCAAAAGTATGATGCTCACTATCTAGCCCTTTATGCAAAAGATTTGCCAACCTCTGTATTAGTACAGCAGAAATGGAATAAAAAACCTGAGAAATTATTCCCATGCTTTATGGATTTAAAAAATATTTTTCAGTATCAAAAGTTCATTACTTATAGAAATTTAAGCTACTACAGATTTTATCAGGTAATATGCATTTCCTTCAACTCAGTCCTTGATATTTTTAGTATCTTTTCTAATATTAGCTAAACAGCTACAAAGTTTATTCAACACGTGACATGTAATAGAAACTTTTCTGGATTAAGGTTTTTCCTTGAACTTAAATTTATGAATAATTTAAATCCCTTTTTTCATAACTTTGACAGCTTCAAGAATTCTGAACTTTATGCTTCTTTTTCTACCTCAGTTGGAGAAAATTGGGAATTTCTTTTATCATTAAAAACTTATCAGAGAGTACATTATTCTTACATGTTAAATCTTTAGAGAAGTATGTGAATCAGAGTGCCTTTGAATCAGATTTGCTAAAGATTTGCTTATTTCCTTATCAACATTTGAAAACATGGATAAGAGCTTTGATTAAAAATAATTTACAGTAAAACTTTATGTTAAAAGACAACCTGAAAGAATGGGATTTCTAAAGCTGGGGACAATCAGTGGTTTGTTTGGATGACATTTATAAGGATACACTTGAGTGTCAATTTATGCATACTGGTAGAATTAGTTCTCCTGAAAATAGTTTTCATCTGGACTGCCAATCATTTCTTATCAACTATCATTTTTTAAAAGATCTACATCTATAGTGTACATGATTTTGTATGATCTTTGAGATCAAATAATTTATAAGAAATTATTATAAATAGAATAAATGATGAATTGAGTATCTTCATCATCACTGGAATATAAAAATTCTTTACAATTACATTTTTTCCTCTGGAACTATCTGTCATAGCCTCACTGACTAAATTTATTAAAGGAAATCCAACTGTGTAAAACAAAATTTTCTCAGATGTTTCTGCTTTAATGCTGGCTACTGTCAAGAATATTATATAGAGAAAAGAAGAGATATCACATTTTCTGAAAATGTATGAGTCAGCACTGGGATAGCCAATGGTGATAACTGACATTCTTTATTGTTTGGTCCACCTTTTGGATCTTTTAAAAAAGACTTTTAGAACCCAGGAGCAAACATGCTGAATACATTTGGATCCATATCACCAAGTAGGAAGTTAACTGGTATTAAAAAATTTCCTTTATCACTGTACTAGTGACGCATCTTGTTAAGTTTTCCTCCATGCGTTTTATGTTCTTACAAATAGAATGTTGAGAGCTGTGTTCCTATAAGGTGTCTATATAAAGAATTTAGTAACTTTACTGATCAGTGATTTGTTTATTGATGGTATTTTATCCACAAACGTACCTTGTCTGAAAGGGTTTTTAAGGAGAGGGGTCATCCTATGTATATATAATATTTCTACAGTGATTCTTTACTTCTTGATGGTTCTTTATCAATAGTTACATATTTTTATTTGTGAGGTGTTTTATAAACTGATGAAATTTTACCTGTAGTTGGTAAGAGATACTTCTTATTTGAACATACAAATACATCTTTTATAGTGAACCAATCAGTTTCATATCTGTCAGAATTCAGCTTGAGTTTTATCTCAGCTTGCTAACTATTTTGGTGAACATACCCTCTGAAAATTTAATAGGAAAAAATTCAAGTTCATTTTCTGGTGGGTAATGAGGGCTGATTGATTTACTTGATATACTTTTTGTCTCTTTATTTTCATGGCATGCATGTAATACCAGCACTCAGCATCTCCTTATACCAAAATTCTAATCAGAAGCATTGTCAAAATTTTGCTACTCAGGCCTCTCTTTCTCCTGCTCTTAATTTTTTGCTCAGAGTTATAAGAATCATCTGATTGGACACTATGTTATGTTTTAAAAAACATTTTATTTTCTAAGGGAAGTAAGCAGAGTAATATCAGGTATAAAAACTTCAGTGCTCATTCTGGTGAGGTGGTGAGGAAGATCTGAAAATATTGGTGTTAATATTTCGAGAAAACACCTTTGACAGAGCTGAAGATACCTTTGCCAGCATTTTAGATCCTTGTTTGGGAACATCAGACCTGGAAGTTTCTGTGGACAAAGCAAAGATATTTATTAGACATTCTAGTTGAGGCAGTAATACCATAGGATTAATGATTTAGAATTCAGAAATTGACATTTATAAAATAAATTATGGGATTTAAAAAATATTCACAAAGATTTTGTTGATTTGATTCTTCTAACACCCCTGTGAAGGAAACAGAATGATATCTCCATTTTTGGTTATGAATCTTGATGAAGTCAGAAACTGTGCCTATGGTCACGATAGTAGAAAGGCATCATCCTTTGACAGGGTCCAGCTTTCTGACTCTCATGGCATCATCATGCCTGCTGTACTCAGATGCTTCTCTAGTCAGGTGTTCAAAGAATACCTTTCTTTTTCTAGCAGAAGAACCTCTGAAAAAGGCTAATGAGCGAAACTCACATAGAGTACTGATAACTTTCAACTCTACACAGCGAGACTGTCTATTTCAGAGTGCTCAGTTGAAAACAGAAGTGCATTAAAACTGCTGTTATTTCTCACAACTTTGGGCAAATTTTTAGTTGACTGACTTCAAGTGATTTTTTTGTCATGTGAAAGAAGACTGTATGGATAATAAAAGTTTCCATTTGGAATTATTGTTCTGTATCACTTCTTCAGGGCATGGACTCTTAGACAATATCATATTAAAATTTAAAAATGAGTATTTTACATGTAAAGATGGAGGTGAATATTTATGTATTTTTATGAAAACTTATGATAGGATGTGACAGGACATGAAAGCACACATAATAGTAAAAGCCCATCTTTTCTTAATTCTAGTACATGCCAGAATTCAAGACTATACCTTTTATAGTTATTAGATTTGTTTTTTCTAGCAAGGTGATCTTCTACAGTTAAAGCTAAAATGTTGTTTACTCACTAAGTCATGTCTGACTCTTTTGTGACCCCATGTACTGTACCCTGCCAGGCACCTCTGTCCACGGAATTTCCCAGGCAAGAATACTGGAATGGATTGCCATTTCCTTCTCCAGGGGATCTTTCTGACTCAGGGATCGAACCCAGGTCTCCTGCGTCTCCTGCACTGGCAGACAGATTCTTTACGTCTGACCCACCTGGGAAGCCCCTTAAAAGCTAACACAGCTAACAGCAAAGTTAAAGCTGTCAGACGTGAAAAGTGAAAGTGTTAGCTGGTCAGTCGGTCCCACTCTGTGACCTCATGGACTGTAGCCCGGCAGGCTCCTCTGTTCGTTTAATTCTCTAGGCAGACATACTGGAGAGCGGGTTGCCATTCCCTTCTCCAGGGGCTCTTCCTGACCCAGGGTTCAAACCTGGGTCTCCTGCACTTCAGGCAGATTCTTTATCATCAATCACCAGGAAGTCCAAGAAAGCCAACAGAATAAAGAATAAGAGAAAGTATGTTTAGGTTTTCTGTGCATGCCCAGCTGGTCAGCTGTGTCCGACTCTTTGCAACCCTACAGACTGTGGCCCACCAGGCTCTTCTGTCTGTGGGATTTTTTGTTCAGGCAAGAATAGTGGAGTGTGTTACCATTTCCTTCTACAGGGGATCTTACCAACCCAGGGATTGAATCTCCTGCATTGGCAGGCAGATTCTTTACTACTGAGTCACCTGGGAAGCCTCTGTGTAGATTTTTACCATGCTATTGTTTTTTAAATTATCTAAAAATTAAAAAGGAAAAAGCCAAAATCTGCAGGAAAAAGAAGTATGGATGAAAGAGAAAAATGTACATTCTGAAAAGGAAAGGTAAAAATTTTTCTAACATGACTGAGGCATTATGACAAGGCTTCTGAAATTCTCATTGGAGAGGTAAGGGTTAATGTTCTGAAAACTTGGTGGTCTTGTTAAAAATGCATATTTCTGTGCATCATTACTCCAAGATACTAACTTAGCCAGTCTATAAAGGGTCTGGGAATCTTCACTGTCAGAAAGGTATTCTGGGTGGTTCCAGTGTTGTAAAGCTGTTTCTAGAAACACCAAAGACTGCCCAAATCCATATTCTCTAATAGAAGACTGGTGGGTGGCTGGTGAACTAGGTTAATAGCATCATTCGCAGAGTGATCAGTGAACTCTGTGTTTATCAATTAATGGTTCTTTTCACAACAAAACTATAAGCTATCTTTGGTCATTACCCACTGAGAGGGTAACAGGCAGGAAGGCCAGGGGTCTCCAAATGGAGGAAAGAGGCTGCAAGTGCCAGGCCTTTTTCTCTTAAGTGGCAGGAAGAAACAAACCAATGATATTTTTTTCTTCTCTATACAAATTTAAAAGGCGGTTTCTCTTAAAATGCTGTGTTGCCCTGACACCTGGTTTCACCTGCAGCTAACTACTCTCAAACCTTGAGTTAACCAATACATTTCTTTTTCTTATGGAAATGTTGTCTTAAGTTATGTTAATGTACCCCAGACTCTATCTTCAAGTTGGTTCGCCAAACAGCCTAATTTACTTACTCAGGTATTGTTCCCTTAATCTATGTAAACGGAACTATTTGTTGGTATTCTGCCCTTCTACAAGATTCAAGTCAATCGTTTTATGGCCAGGGATGAATTATCTGGTGCCATTCTAAATTTTATGACATTCCTTTCTTTTCATTAACAGATGGTGAGTGACTATATAACATACAGCTAAAGACTAGGAGGGGGGTACTCTATTGCCCCCTTCTGATGCCTATGTCAGAAGCTTTCTCTATCTCCTTTATACTTTAATAAAACTTTATTACACAAAAGTTCTGAGCGATCCAGCCTCGTCTCTGGCCCCGGTTGAATTCATCTCCTCCGGAGGCCAAGAATCCCGGCGTCTTATCGTTCAACAACAACCTTTCACCACTGAGGACCTAGTTCTGGGATGCAATGGCAACTATATGGATCCACAGTGTAAAGAGAAGACAGAATGTAGGATAAAAGTAAGAAGATATGTTTTTGAACCCTAAAAGCTCTTCATTTGTTGGCTGTATAACCTCCGATAGTTATTTACCTCCATTTTCTCATTTGTAAATTAGGGTTCTAAGACTTGCAGGGGGAACATTATATGGTGTAGGAGATATAAACAAGTTTTGTCCCATTCATCAGGTGTTTTGAAATTATGTCATAAAATCTGAAAGCCAGGATTTTTCACACAAAATTGTCTCTACTTTCTTCTGAAAAAGGCTAAGACCTGAATTAAAAGGCCTGGCAAGAAGCCAGCATGCCAATGACTGGACCTGAGTAACAGCTCCCTTCTTTAGATGGGGCATGCCATGGACCCCTGCTCAAACTACTGTTCTTGTTTGTCATTTGTGATCATTTGAGTATGTCAGCTATGGTCATGCTGAATGAGCTCAGGCTTTGAAGTCTGGCAGATCTGTATTTGAACCCCAGTGCTGTAGCTTACTAGCTTGGGGTGACCTTGAATAACTTATTCTCACTTTCTCTTTAGTAAAATGAAGATAGCTGATACCTAATCAATGTTAGATCCATTACCCATTACCTCTTTGGTTTAAGAATTGCATAGTAAACTGCAAGTGGAAATAATATCTTAATATTTATATATAATATTTGTATTTTTATATATAGCAATCTCATACTGATAACATGCATCAAAACTGCAAAGGAGAAACTACTCATTCTAGAAGTAATATTAAAAGCATAACATATTTTGTACCTGAAATGACTTCTTTTGAGGGATTCACACTGTGAAGAATATTCTTGTTTCCTTCAAAAATGGTGACAAACTGCAAGACAAAGTACTGATTCAACCTTTTGTTAGATACTACATACTAGAGATATCTAAAAATCCTCAAGAGATGTAGCATAATCATTATGGCATTTTATATGACTTCTGTGTTCTGCAGTTACAATTATTCTCTGAGACTCATACATTTTGCCAATTATATGGCTAGGACTGACCCTTATCATAGATATGAACCTTGACTACCAAATAATTGAAGGCTCAGGTATCATAAGAGACAAAAATATGTCAGCTTTGTCTCTCCCTCCTCCTCTTTGAGATAAATTGCAATGAGTAGTAAGTTACAGATTATTTTCTGATAATAAAGACAAGAGAAGGAAATAGATGTTTATTACATAACTCTTAACTTCCTTTTATGGAAGGAAAGCTGTTTCCAAAGAGAAGTCAAGTGGCTGTGTGGATCTAGAGCAGGGAACATGGCTCAGATACTAGCTTTATTCCAGATGACTTTATCACATCTTTGAATGCAAAAGAAGCAATTTCCCCAGCAAGGCATGAAATAGCCTGGAACAGGTAGCAAGATTTCATTGTAGCTATTCTAGAATACTAGTAATTTAAAAAGGAAATGTCAATAAAGTAAGGCTAAAATGCCTTGCGTATAGGTTATGCAAAGACCACCAGATGTTAATGAGTTCTACCACAGTTCCTCCAAGAAGATTTGAGGCAGAGTTTGAGATATTTTGAACAGGATGCTTGAAGAATAAAATGGAGCAGAGACTGTGTAAAGAACTTATTCTCAGCATTGGCTGCAAAGTAGAATTATCTATGAAATTTTTTTTTTAAATATGAATCCCTGGGTCCCATACCACCATGGAATTGAAGTCCCTGAGGGTGGGGCAGATATTGATACTAAAGAAAAACACATGACTAATGTGTGAGAATCAGAGTTGATAATACCTATTCTATAAGGAGGAAGCAGATGCTACCATGTGTCTCAGGTGAATAAAATAACTTAGGTTCTGCTAAGAACTTCCAGCATTACATTAGATTCAAGAGTATCTGCTGTTACTTCATGAAACATTGTTAACATAATTTTTTAATAAAAATTTATAGGTTGTTTTAAAAATTTTATTGTAGTTGTTTTACAGTGTTAGATTTTACTATGTAGCTAAGTGAATCAGCTATACCTGGATCCCTCTTTTTTGGATTTTTTTTTTTTCCCCCATTTAGGTCACCAGAGAGCACTGAGTTCCCTGTGCTATACAGTAGGTTCTCATTAGTCATCTATTTTATACATAGTAGTGTATGTACGGCAGTCCAAATCTCCCAATTCATCTCAACCCTCACTTCTCCGCCACCCTTGGTAACCATAAATTTGTTCTCTACATCTGTGTCTCTATTTCTGCTCTGCAGATATTTTCATCTGTACCATTTTTCTAAATTCACATGTGATATTATACAATATTTGTTTTCCTCTCATATTTACTTCACTCTGTATGACAATCTCTAGGTCTATCCATGTCTCTACAAATGACCCAATTTCATTCCTTTATATGGCTGAGTAATATTCCACTGAATATATATGTTCCACATTGTCTTTATCCACCTCTCTGTTGATGAACATTTAGGTTATTTCCATGTCACATCTATTTTAAACAGTGCTGCAATGAACATTGGGGTGCATGTGTCTTTTGATCATGGCTATTCTGACTGGTGTGAGGTGATACCGCGTGGATTTGATTTGCATTTCTCTAATAATTAGTGATGTTGAACATCTTTTCATGTGTTTGTTGGCCAACTGTATGTCTTCTTTGGAGAAATGTCTATTTAGGTCTTCTTTCAATTTTTTGGTTGCATTATTTCTTTGATATTGAGCTGCATGAAGTGTTTGTATATTAAGGAGGTTAATCCTTTGTCAATTGCTTTGCAAATATTTTCTTCCATTCTTAGGGTTGTCTTTTTGTCTTATTTATGGTTTCCTTTGCTGTGCAAAAGTTTTTAAATTTAGTTGGGTCCTATTTGATCTTTTTGACTCACCTCCTAGAGTAATGACAATGAAAACAAACATAAATCAATGAAGTCTAATTAAATTTAATATCACTTAAAGTTTTTATTTGAAAATTTAAAAATATTGCCTATGTTGGAGTTGACATCTTTGTCCTTCCCCTTTAAAGTTATAGACCCTGTCTTAGTTCTTTGTATGTTGAGTAATATTGTATTGTATCCTGACCATTTTAAACAATTTATATGATTTTAAGAACTGTTAAAATCCTCTGTAGAGGGTTGACTTTTTTTTTTTTAAGGTAGTTAATTAACCCATTAAAGTTCAGAACACACATCCTACCCTGTCTTCTGTGACTGTGGTTCCAATGTAAATTTAGTTTTCAGAGTCTTGGCAGTATTTTTTAGTGTGTATCTCTATTAAGACTGTAGTTCAATTTCTCATAGCCTTTTGTCTATAGAACCTCAAGTCAGTTCCTTGCATGCACATCTCAGGAGACTTATAAAAACAGACTTGGAGGGGCTCCTTTTTCATGTCCCTCTTTGATTTCAGTGTCTCTGATTCTCAAGAGTCCCCTATTCTGACTCTATGTTTAGAATGCTATGGCTCTAGCCTTCCTGTGTACTGTCTCATACATCCCATGATGGTATCGATGTCCAGGGTAAAGTAACAAAAGAAGGCAGAGAAAAACATAGCAGGTTTCCCCCTAGTATTCTTCATGTTGCTGAAGACTAATTCCTCTGGTCAGAGAGAAATATTTTCTCTCAGTCTTAAGTGCCTCACAGCTTCATTGCCACTGTTGTGCAGGTTCATGGCTAAAACTTCCCTTCAGACAGGGCAGAAGAAGGGGAAAAAGTGTTCAGTGAAAAGTGAGCTTCCCTACTTTCCATTTCACAGGTACTTCTTCCTGATTCTGGTAAGAGAGCCATGGTTTCTCTTGGAGCTTTCTTATTTTATCCATTCCCTCTATGTAATTACAGGATTTGAACTGCCCTGGGCCTATGCTAGGAGATGTGAGAGGAAAAAACACATGAAACTCATAATGGTTTTGGAGTTCTGATCTCCTGCCTCAAACTACTGAATTACTTGCTTTTCAGTACCCTCAGTAGTTGTCTGGAGAGTTTTTAATCAGTGAGAGACACAATTGGAATGTGCTTTACTTTACCTTACTCAGAACTGGGCTGAATAAAAATTTTAAGCATAATTTTACCATGGAAAAGTGTTAAGTAAGGAAAAAGGACAAGAGCCAAAAGGGTGCAGACTAGCCAGCAATTCAGTTTGGCACAAGAAATGGCCTGTTAATCAGGTCCTTGGACTAGAGATTGTCTCCATTTTAGTGACATATGATTTTACTTGGAAAATATGGCCTAAGTGAAGCCTGAGGTTGTCAAATAGATGTTTAAGTTAAAAAATGAATATTAGGTTGAGTGAGGAACTAACCCAACATCTTTAGAGATGTGGTAAAAGTTATTTTAAGTATGAGTTGTAAGATTTGACTCTGAAAATTACTCTGGTAATGAGAAGTGACTCATTACCAATGAGAAGTAATGAGAAGTTACTGATTACTCAATCAATGGATTGTCTGTCATGGGGTTGGGGAGATTTGCTTAAAAATAGGATTAAATTGAGCCAAGAAACAACCACAACATAAGAGGATTTGTTAGCTTGAAGATTCATTGGAAAGTTTCTAAAAAGGATTAGGAAGCAGGACACTTTCTAAGTTTACACTGGAGCATAGCTCGGTCTTCTGGAAAACTGTCTTCAGGCAGTCAGTCCTTAGGAATGCAGAGAAATAGATGGAATCAGCATTTATCTCTTATAACCTGCTCTCTTCCATTTTTGAAGCTTCTGTTTCTTCCCTGCCTCCACCAAACCCCTCACTTGGGTCTACTTGCCCTAAGAAGGGCCACGTGACACATTCCTTCTCAGATTTCCTCCACTGACTGTGGTAACAGTTAAGGAATGGAATTGTTTTCAGGTGCTAAGAAAGAACAGTGGCTTATCCTGTGCACTTATGCAAGGAATGATAGCTTAAGGCTAAGGTGAGAATTGACGGATTTCTTGTGTACCATGGACAAGTCTTAGCCTGGAGGAGAGATTTGAGCATGAAGAAATTGCAAATAGGGGAATATTTCCTGGTGCCCCTCAAACAGTACCACACAGTCATTGATTTGACCTTGAAAAATAAAATATACCCAAATGGCCTCATATATTCTAATTAGAGGCTATAGAAACAATACTTACCTTAACACTATTTGAATTTTCTGGCATTTGTTCCTGAGAACTTGCTGTGGAGAGGAAGAAAAAAATAGGAAAAAAAATACTATTCTTTCTGAGGCACAAATAATATTGACACAAACCTCATCTTTTGTTTTTCACTGAAAAGTCATAATTAGGCTAATAGAAGAAATTGTTTTAGTACATTGACAATGTGAACAAAACTGAAATAGGTGAGATCCTTAGATGTATGTGGCATATTTTAGCCCTTCTTTTAGGAATTATGAAAGATGAAGTGTGATGTCATAGGAAAGACAGATTCTATAACTTAATAACTATAAATCTATGAATGACCATTCAATCCCTATGTGCCTCTTTATTATTTATTTTGCATATAAAATAAGAAGTTACCCTATACGTGATTCCTTAAGGGCCTTTCCAGTTTTAGCGCTCTTTGATTTTACATAGCTAATTAAAAGCAGACAATTGGAACAAAGAGGAAGCTTATTCTAAGAGCTAGTCTTATGAAAGATTCTGAGTGAGAATGAGGAGAATTTTGAGACAAGGCCAAGAGGGAACCTGGAGGAGTTGCTGCACAACTGAAAGTTGCCTGGCCTTCAGGGGAAGTCAAGACAGCAGTTAGACAATTCAGCCCAACAAGGTAGAAATGATACCATGAGATAAGTCTCAAAGACCCACCACTAAGACGGCAGTGCACCTGCTAGGGCATCAGAAAACCCGAGTTTAAGTCTTAGCTTCACTGCTTAGAGCTGTGTGGATACCAGTGAATTTAATGTGACTTCTCTCTCAGTTTCCTCCCCTTTGTAGACTGTCAACGAGACTATTTTCCTGTCTCTGTCTCAAGAAGACTTAATATCTCATGTATAAAAAACTATGCATTTTATAGACGTGTACTCATCAAGAGTCAACACATGTCTGTTAGGATCAATTTAGGTTCTGGGGAAAAAAAAAACAAAACAGTAGCAAGACCTCAGTTAATTCAAGAGAAGAGCTAATTATCTGACTTACCTGACAAGGTTGGCAAAATTTCACTGTTGGTTAATAATATTTCTAAAGTATCTAACTCTATATTGCACATAACTGAACTGACTTTTAATAACTGAGGACATTTGGATTTACTACCATGGCTATCATTCCAACCACTAGTTTTTATCTTTCTAGGTTAGGTGACTATCAACTTTCCAGGATGTACTAGGAATTTGTTTTGATGAAAAGTCACAGAAAAATTCCTGCTAGTTTAGGATCCTAGGATATTCAGATTGAAGTCATTTGAGATTTTCATCTATATTCTATATAAAACTATAAACTAAAATTAGGAATATTTTATAGTGTATATGAAACTATAAACTAAAATGTTCAACCTTAATCTTGTCATTCAACTCAAGATTTAAATATCCTATGGCTCATGTGACATCTCAGCTTTAATATCTAATATCTTAACATATTCAAAACAGAATTCTTATGCACTCTCTTTAGTTAGTCCCATAGTCTCTCTTATTTACTGCCTCCTCCTACTATAAGCTTGTTTTAGGCCCTTGGGGATATGGCTGTGATCTTCATGGAGCTTATATTCTAGAAGGAGATAGTGAAAAAAACAAATACAAAGTCTGTCATACAGTAATAAGAGCTAGGGAGACAAAAAGCAAAGAAGTGAAATATGCAGTGCCATCTTGACAATAAGGTTACAATTTCAAAGAGTGTGGTCCAAGAAGACTTCACTGAGAAGGTGACATCTGAGTTTCAGAAGGTGAAGAATAAGCAATGTAGATACAGGAGGAAGAGCATTACATGAGGATTAGCAAGTGGACAGATCCTGAATTCCTGGAATGTTTAAGGACTAGAGAAGGTCATTGAGGCTAGGACAGGGTGAGCCAGAAAGGGAAACCAAGGAGGTGATAATAGGGGTTTGGGTTGATGTCCAGATGATGTAAGGTTTTGCATGCCACTGTAATTTCTTTGGTTTTTGTTTCATATGGAATGGGAAATACTTATACCTGTAATTATCTTGGCTGCTCTGCCTCAAGTTACAAGGTAAATTCTATGATGTTGAGGACTCTATCAGTCATGTTCAAATATGGGATTTTAGAACACAAAGGAGGTGCTCAGTGAATTTCTGAATTAATGAATTGGACAGCTTCAATATTACTGAAGGATCTAAGAATTTAACTTGATCATTGCAATGAAACTGGAATAAACAAAACACTGAATTTAGGGTCATAAGACTTGGGATCTAGACTAGGCTCTGCCTGTGACTTAAAGTAACCTTGGACAAGTCACTTCCTCATCCTTAGCTTGAATTTCCTCATGTAAACAATGAAGGAAGTTATATTAAGTGATTTTTGTCTGACTCTAAACAGCCTAGGATTCTATAATATGGGAATCATACAGTGATTATTTTGAAACCAGGTTATAGTACGTTTATAGAATTCTGGTATACTTACTGTTATTTTATGAACCATCTAATAAAAACGATTTCCTCTTTCAAGTTGAGAGAATATGTTTCTTAAGTAACACCTTGAGTGAGCTGTATGTTCAAAATACCCAGGGTAAACTTGTGGTTCAGATTTAAAGGCCACTTTATAGTAGGCACAAACTCAAATTCTTGGACATGCTACCACTGCTAGAACCATGTTAATTACCTGAGCTTTCAACAAATAGAGTGCTAGACAGTCCTCACACAAATGCTCTAAGCACTCAATATAATTATAGGTTGAAAAAAGAAAACCAAAAAAACTAAGTGAGGTCCATACTGCTGCTGCTGCTAAGTCACTTCAGTCATGTCCGACTCTGTGTGACCCCATAGATGGCAGCCCACCAGGCTCTCCCATCCCTGGGATTCTTCAGGCAAGAACACTGGAGTGGGTTGCCATTTCCTTCTCCAGAGGTCCATACTAGCCACATTTAAATGTAAGCATATGAATTTAGCTCTAAAGGCCTTTTTCAGGGGTACATTTTGATTTGGTTAAGCACAAAGAAAGGATAAGTTCTCAAATAAATTGTTAAATCCTAGTATCATGGTTTCTGGTTCAGCTAGAAACTATGATATATACCCTGATTTTGTGGATATTTCTCACAGGAGCATGGTAAACATAAATTCATTTATCACATCATATTCTTGACCAAAATCATTAATAATAACATAAAATAGTTCACTAATTTTAACACCTGCATGATATAGTACTGGATCCTTTCTAAAAGTAGGTGAGCTCATAGGAAAAAGTAGTATCAACTTAAGGCTTGATAACTTAAACTGATCAGAGCAGTAGAGTATCCTTCTTAATAGTTTCTACTTTAAATTAAGAAAAAGAATAAATCCAACCTTCCAAAATTTTAGTTCTCTCTGCAGTATGATCTTCAGTTTCACTAAAACAGAAGAGAAAAAGAACATTTCATTTTTTTGTGTATTTAATGAATCAAGAAATTACTGGTTAAGTAAAATCACAATCGGTCCTCATTCTCCATACAGCGGTAAACCTGGAATAATGTATCAATGAGTTTCCAAGTCAAATGCAGATTAATTCTAAATTGACTTTCTTCCCACTTTAAAAATTCTGGTTAAATACACATAAAATTTATCATCTTAACCATTTTTAAGTGTGCAGTTTTATACTTGAGTACATTCATATTATTGTGCAACTATCACCATCATCCATCTCTGGAACTTCTTCATTTCCCCAGAATCTGAAACTCTGTACTCATAAATCCTAATTCATAAATACTAACACAGTACACCCCTCTCTCTCCATCCCCTGGAACCCATATTTTACCTTATACCTATGTGATCTGACTAGTTAGGTATCTCATATAAGTGGAATCATAAATTTGCTATTTTGTGATATTTAGCATAATGTCTTCAAGGTGACATGTCCTTGTCAGGATGCCCTTCCTTTTTAAAACTGAGAAATATTCTGTTGAAATTATATTTCATCTATACTATACTATAGTACTATATTTTGCTAATCCATTCATCCATCAGTGGACTCCTGTGCTGCTTCCAAGATTTGGTTATTGTGAATAATGATGCTATGAATATAAATATAAAAATATTTGTTTGAGTCCACGTTTTCGATTCTTTGGGAATATATACCCAGAAGTAGAATTGCAGATCATATGATAACTCTGTGTTTAATTTTTTTCTTTTTTTTTACAAACTCTCATACTGTTTTCAATAGTGCCTGTACCATTTTAAGTTTCCAGTGCATTGTGCGAGGGTTCTGATTTCTTCATATTCTTGCCAAAAAAAAAAATTGTTTTTTGATTATAGTTCCCTCATGGGTGTGAAAGAGCATCTCGTTGTGGTTTTGATTTGCATTTCCCTAATGATCAGTGATGTTGAGGATATTTTTACCTGTTTATTGCCCATTTATATATCCTCTTTGAGGAAGTATCTATTCAAGCTGCCCTTTGCCTAATTTTTTAATCAGGTTGTTTTTTGTTTTTGTTGAGTTATAGGAGTTCTTTATATATTCTGGATAGTATTTCCTTATCAGATATATGACTTAAAATTATATTCTCCCATTCTATGTGCTGACATTTTATTCTCCTTTGAAGTGCAAAAATTTCTAATTTTGGTACAAACTTATCTAATTTTTTTCTTATTTATTAAAAAAAATTTTTTTCTTACTGCTTGTACTTTTAGTATCATATCCAAGAAATTATTACTAAATCCAATGTCATGGACCTTCCCTATATGTTTTCTTACAAGAATTCTACAGTTTACTTAGGTGTCTTTGACCCATATTGAATTAGTTTTTCTACATAGTATAAGGTAAAGGTCTACTTCACTTTCGTATGTGGTTACCTAGTTTTCCCAATGCCATCTGTTGAAAAGACGTTTTTCTCTATTTAATGGTCTTGGGATGATTATCAAAAAGTATTTGATGATATATTAAGGATCTGTTCTGGGTTATTAATTTTATTCCATTGGTCTACATATCTGTCTTTATGTCAGCACCACATTGCTTTGATTACCATGATTCTGTAATAAGTTTTATAATCAGGAGTTCAAGTTTGTTCTTTCTTTTCAGGATTGTTTTGGCTACTGGGAGTCCTTTGAGATACCATATAAATATTCAAATGTATTTTTTCTTTTTCTGCAAAAAGTCAGAATTTTTATAAGGATTCCATTTAATCTGCACAATCCTTTGGGTATTATATATTGAAATCTTAACAGAATATTTCCATTAATTTGTATCTTTTTAAACTTCCTCCAGGTATGTTTTTCAGTTTTCATTGGAGTATAGAAATGCAATGGTTTTCTTCTGGGTTGATTCTATATCTAGCAACTTTGATTAACTCACATATTTCTTTTAAAAGCATTTTTCTTTTTGTTTTGGTATGGCATTGTTAGGTTTTCTACATATAAGATAATATCATCTATGAGCAGAGCTCATTTTAACTCTCTTCCAATTTAGATACCATTTATCCCTTGCCTAATTGTTCTGGCTAGGACTTCTGGTAATACATGAATAGAAGTGATGACAGTGTCAGCTATTGTTGAATAAAACTGGAGAGAGTAGACATCCTTTTCTTCTTTCTGATCTTAGAGGAAATGCTTTCAGCTTTTCATGGTTATATATAATGTTACCTGTAGGTTTGTCAGATATTACCTTTATTATGTTGAAGAATGAAATCCCTCACTTGCTCCACTGCTGCCTTCCTTCCTATTAGTTGAGGTTTTGCAGAGACACATTTTGATTCCCTTTTGGTTTCCTTTCATGCATATTTTATAGTTATTTTCTTTGTTGTTAACACAGAGAGTACATATAACATCTTAAAGTTATGATAAGTTGATATCAATTTAACCTCAGTTGCATACAAAAACTCTACTCCTTGATAGATCAACCGCCATCCCTTTGTTACTGCTGTCCCAAACTATGGCTTTATATAAATTCCATTTAGTCTTTGGGCTTCCCTGGTGGCTCAGATAGTAAAGAATCCACCTAAAATTATTATAATACTGGTTTTTACATTTGTCCATATATTTAACTTTACAAGAGAATTTAAAATTTTCATATGGCTTTGAGTTACCATCTAACATCCTTTAGTTTCAATTTGAAGAACTTGTGTTAACATTTCTTGCATTTCATTTTCTATTTTAGAATGTTCTGATTTCTCTTTCATTTTGAAGAGTATTTTTTACTGGTAATAAAGTTCTCACATGATAGTTTTCTCTTTTAGCCCTTTAAATATATAATCTACTGCCTTCCATCCTGCAAGCTTTCCTCTGAAAGTTTTACTGACAGTTTTATGGAGATCTCTTGTACAAGCAATTTCTATGGTGCTACTTGAAGATTCTCTTTTGTCTTTAGCTTTTGGTGGTTGTGATTATGCCTCAGGTAGTCTCTGTGTACTTATGTTACTTAAAATTCACTGAACTTATGATTTGTATATTCATGCTTTTTCAAATTTGAGGAGGTTTTAGCCATATTTCCTAAAATAATCCCCTTGCCCTTTTTCTCTCTTTTCTCTGGAACTCACCATAGTGTCTGTGTGTGGGTGTGTGTGTATTGGTATGCTTGATGATATCCCTTAAGTTTCATAGAATCTGTTCACTCTTTTTTTCAGCCTCTTCTTTTTGCTTGTCAGACTCAATAATTTCAAGTGACTTGTGTTCAAATTCACTGATTATTTCTTCTGCTTGATTGTGACTGCTTTTGAGCCCATCTAGTGAATTTTACAATTTAGTTGCTATATTTTTCAGTTACAGAATCTGTTAGTTTTGACCAGTTCCTTTTTTTAACAGGTTTTAATCTCTTAATTTTTATTTATATTATTTTTTTGGTATACTTTTCCTTTGACTTCCTTTAGTTCTTTGTGTTTCATTTATTTTAAAATCTTTGTTATATGTCCATTTGGTGTGCTTCTCCACAGACATTTTCTGAGGATTTGGTTTCTTAAAAATGTGCCAAATTTTCTTGTTTTTTAGTATACATTGTGATCTTATGATGGAATTTGAGCATTTAAAGAAACAATTATCTATTCCAGCTTTTGGAGATTGGTGTAGAAACCCTTCATTAATTAGCAGAATGGGGAACCTTGGGAACAGATGGAGGTAAAGCCTTCAGGTGTTCATTTTGTTCTGGGCCTATGTCCTTCTGGGCCTATGTATGTACTTTTGTTTTTCCTTCTTCACTTTTCCCTACCTGCTGTTAAATGTTTTGTTTCCTAAGAGTATCATCATGTTTCTTCTCAGTTTAGTGCAGTCGCTCAGTCGTGTCTGACTCTTTGCGACCCCATGGACTGCAGCATGCCAGGCCTCCCTGTCCAACACCAACTCCTGGAGCTTGCTCAAACTCATGTCCATCAACTCAGTGATGCCATGCAACCATCTCCTTCTCTGTCGTCCCCTTCTCCTCCTGCCCTCAATCTTTCCCAGCATCAGGGTCTTTTCCAATGAGTCAGTTCTTTGCTTCAGGTGGCCAAAGTATTGGGAGTTTCAGCTTCAGTATCTGTCTTTCCAATGAATGTTCAGGACTGATTTCTTTATGATTGACTGGCTTGATCTCCTTGCAGTCCAAGGGGCTCTTAAGAGTTGTCTCCAACATCACAGTTCAAAAGCATCAATTATTCAGGCTCGGCTTTCTTTATAGGCCAGCTCTCATATCCATACATGACCACTGGAAAAACCTTGGCTTTGACTGGACGGATCTTTGTCAGCAAAGCAATGTCTCTGCTTTTTAATATGCTGCCCAGCTGGTCATAGCTTTTCTTCCAAGGAGCAAGCGTCTTTTAATTTCATGGCTGCAATCACCATCTGCAGTGATTTTGGAATCCAAGAAAATAAAGTCAGCCACTGTTTCCCCATCTATCTGCCATGAAATGATGGGACCAGAGGCCATGATCTTAGTTTTCTGAATGTTGAATTTTAAGCCAGCTTTTTCACTCTCCTCTTTCATCAAGAGGCTCTTTAGTTCTTCTTCACTTTCTGCCTGAGGTCTCTTCTCAGAGCCTTAGCTATTCTGCTGTTTCCCTCTATCTCTAATCTCTTGCCTTCAGGTGTCTGCACATCTGTAGTCCCTTGTGATTTCCATGCACCATGGCATCCATCTACCGACTTCTGTGGCTTCCAGGCTTAGAGCCAAACTATGCCATCATTCCCAATCTGTGCTTCTTCAGGTGAGACAGAAATAGTCTCTCAGGTAGTCCACAGATAGATCCGAACATTGCAAATAAGTTCCAATCGGCTCTTTCCACTCCAAGAGAAAAAACTGAGAATTGGACCATTTCTTCCCAACTACGCCACATCATTTTGCAGAAGGGGATTGGGCAATGATAAGAAAAGTGAGTGGAATTTCCTGCCACTTTGAATGTGGCCTTTCTTTGGGCATTCCCTTGGTTGATGCTGTTATTTGATTGGTTTCTAGAGCTCTTATGAAGTTGTTTTATCAGTCTGTAGTTATTTTTGTTTCTACAAGAAAATAAGGGTTTGCATTTTCTTGGCTTGCTAGCTTGCTCTAAATTGACTTTTATTTGGTATTATCTGTGCCCTCTGTCTTCATTGATATAAATAGTAGAGGAGTGCCTGCATTACTATTTTGCCTGTTGATACAATCAATCATTATTTAGGAACAAGAGGCAATAATTTGGCCAGGAAAAAATGTCCCAAAATAGTGTGTCAAAAAGAACTGCATCATGATGTGTGGGGAAAAATTATAACCAGGTGGATTTTTCTATTTATACCTATTGCTTCCCCCACAATAGAAATACTTCCATTTCTAGGTTATGAATACTCTTATAAACTTAAGAATAATTTTAGGCAACTTCTGTTCTAGATATAGTTTCTAATTAGATTTCAAGTCTGTTGCTGTTGTTCAGTCACCCAGATGTTTCTGGTTTTTTGCAACCCAATGGACTGCAGCATGTCAGACTTCCCTGTCCCCCACCATCTCCCGGAGTTTGCCCAAGTTCATGTCCATTGCATTGATGATGCCATCCGGCCATCTCATTGTCTGACACCCTCTTCTTCTGCCCTCAGTATTTCCCAGTATCAGGGACTTTTCCAAAGTATTGGCTCTTCACATCAGGTGACCAAAATACTGGAGCTTCAGCTTCAGCATCAGTTCTTCCAATTTGTATTCAGGGTTGATTTCCTTTAAGATCAACTAGTTTGATCAACTTGCTGTACAAGGGACTCTCAGGAGTCTTCTCCAGCACCACAGTTTGAAGATATCAATCTTTCAGCGCTCTGCCTTCTTTACGGTTCAGTTCTCACAACCATATGGGACCACTGGGAAGACCATAGCCTTGACTATATAGACCTTTGTTGGCAGAGTAATGTCTCTGCTTTTCAACACACTGTCTCTGTTTGTCAAAGCTTTCCTGCTGAGAAGCAATCATCTTCTGATTTCATGGCTGCAGTAACCATCACAGTAATTTTAGAGCCTAAGAAGAGGAAATCTGTCACTGCTTCCACTTTTTCCCCTTCTATTTGCCATAAAGTAATGGGGCTGGATGCTATGATCTTAGTTTTTAAAATTTAGTTTTGAGCTGACTCTTTCACTTTCTTCCTTCATTCTCATCAAGAGGTTCTTTAGTTCCTCCTTGCTTTCTGAGATTAGAGTGGAATCATCTGTGTATCTGAGGTTGTTGATGTTTCTCCCTCCTATCTTGATTCCAGCGTGTAACTCATCCAGCCCAGCATTTCTCACGATGTGCTCAGCGTATAAGTTAATAAGCAGGGTGACAACAGACAGCCGTGGTGTACTCCTTTCTCAGTCCTGAACCAATCAGTTGTTTCATACCGGGCTCTCACTGTTGCTTCTTGACTCACATACAGGTTTCTCAGGAAATAGGTAAAAGGGTCTGGTATTCCCATCTCTTTAAGAGTTTTCCACACTTTGTTATGATCCACACAGTCAAAGGCTTTAGTGTAGTCAAAACAGAGGTAGATGTTTTTCTGGAATTCCCTTGCTTTCTCTATGGTTCAGTGAATGTTGGCAATCTGATGTCACAGCTACACAGTTCAGACGTTGCTCTGATAATCTTCCAAACTTGGGTTGCCTTTTCATATAAACGGTGTCTATCTATACAGACCCACATCAAACTACATTGTTTTCTAGAATTCATCTCTGAATGCTCCAACTTACACTGTTCCCTGTCTTATTTGGATTCTTATTTGGATTCATACATACTGGAACATTTAATTACTTAAAGAGAGTTGAGTAGGAACCCTTTGGGCCGAAAGGCACTGGGTCGCATTCGTATCTGCACTATCTTCCAGATTAAAAAAACAAAACTGTAACACACTAGCAAACTCTTAATTCAAGACACTGTTAGACTAGGAAGAATGTAGAAGGCAGGTAACTAGGAATGGGGCATCAGATAGAATGAAAAGGCCTTAGAGAATGAGCACAGTGGAGAGGTAGGGGAGGAAAGGACAAGAAAGAGTGAAGGAAGTTGTAGGGTTGAATACTTGCCCAATCAAGTATTACCAGGGCCTTCATTCTTCCCAGAAGCATTACCCTCATCTCAGATTGCTATTTTATATTGCTTTAATTTCATATACCTGGCATATGAAATCAGATCTTCTTGGTTGTATGAAGATGAACTCATAACTCTGTGTATGAAGTAATGTGTCGGCTCAGTAATAAGAATTTTTTCTTCTTTCTGGAAAAAATGCAAGCCATGTATTACATTTGATATGCACTTTATCATATACTTGGCATTTTCTCCCCTCTTAACATACACTATAATTAGAAAAAGTTTCAGAGATTACTTAAAAATGGATGGAACCTATAGTTCTAATTAAAATGTCTTTTTCCAATATCGGTTTTAGGAAATGGCTAGTGAAAGGTTCTAGATGATAATGTTGAAGGTTGAGTAAATGCTAAAGATAAACATAGCACAAAGTTTGATGTATATGGTTTTCTAATTCTATACTTTACAGGTATTTTATGAAAACTTAGTTCAAAAAGAACAGAGATACAACTTTGGTCAGTTCAGAAGCTTGTCAACCCAATCATGTGAACCTGTACTCTGATCTGTTTGTTGGGAAGTCATGTGTGACTTTAAGGCCATAACTTTTATAAGTTATTGTTATAACTTTTATAGTGTTGTGTCTATTATAATCTTGAAAAAATAGACTACTATTACTGGGATTACTGCTTATATAATCCATTTTTACTTTTGTTAATGTTATAACAATTATTTAGTTATCTGTGAAGCCAGTACTTCTGAATATGAGGCTCAAGGAAACTACTCTGCAGACTGTATCTAGTCATGTAATCACATTGATTCCCAAAAAATAGTTCAGAGTATGTGTTAAGATGATCTACCTGGGAAGCTTTTGAACTGAACAGAGTTGTATTTGTTGTTTCTGGTTCATCTCAGCTTTTGTGTTAACCTGGGAATCATGTCAAATGGATAATCGATAGGATTATCCCACCAGGAAACCCTAAATCAAATATACTTTTCAAAAACATACTTCGGTATATGTTTTTGAACAGGAACCACCCAAAGAGTCACTTAAGTTCAAACCATTATGTGAGGCACTTGGTACCAGGGATGAAAGTTGTTCTCCATGAATACAGAGGAGTTTATGGGCTGATTGCAAGGGTGATGTTTAAAATATTTTGATTAACTTGTTAACTTTGGGCAAGTTGGTTAAGTAACATGTAGGAAAAAAAATGCTATGTAACTTCCCCAAAAGATGCATAGCTATGAAAGATGGGATTCAAACCCAGGCCATCTGAAGTTGTATTTTTTCTTTTTTTTAAATTACCTCCTACCTCGACCCATCTTCTGGTCCTGCCCTACTTGTTGAAAATGTATTTACTAGTCAAAATATAAAAGGGATGAAATTTTCTAAAATACAAAAATAATTAACTTTCATTTCTCTTAAATACCTTCCTTTTCTGTCATCCTTGGCTTTTAATTATTCTATGTCTGTTTTATTATCTGCTTTCCTTCAATTGTGTTCTATGCATGCTGTAAATATTTTTAGAAAAGTTTCTTTCATTTTGCAAATTTTTCTTGCATACTTTATACATTTCTTGCATACTGTAAATGTTGCCAGACTTAGGAAGAGACTATCTGGAACCATTTTAGTATTTTTTTCTACTCAGTTAATGGGTGCATTCTTGGACAGAATCTCTTAAGACCTCTACTCTTTCCACAAACATCTGGTTATTGAGAGTTATGGTTCTCACTCACCTTACTCTGTGACTTTTCCTCCCAATTAGAATTTGTTTCAGTGAAGGTTCCTGAGCAGGGGGACATGTTGAGTTCAGCAACAGTTCTTTTAATTTGTTCCTTCTTAGGTTCTATGACATGGTTTGACATTGCTCCAGTATTTTCCACATTTGCGCTGGGCTTACATTTACTTAGTGAAAAAAACTTTTTCAGACTCCTTGTGCTTTGTGTTGGCTTGGGAGAAACAGCTTTGCTTTCTACTGGCTTTGTGGAATCTTTCACTTGATCTTCAGTATTTTCTCCTGAGTGTTCTTGTACAATCTCTCTTAAAACAACTTCATCTTCATCAGATGAAGTTAGCTCCTCTTCTATGGTACTTTCTGAGATTTCTTGTTCAATATCATGAGCTACTAACCGAAGGATAAGTTCTTTTTTGTTCTGAACATCTTTTAAAAGCTCCACTTTGGTGATATCAGGCTTTCTTATATTCTGAAATGAATTTCTGCAAACAGCCTAGAATTGAAGGTATAATGAATATCAGAAACAAATGCCTCAATCACTTTTCCTGTGATTCTGTTATAAAAGAGCTATTTCAGTATGATTTCTAGTTTTAATGTAAAATAATATCTTCAGATGCTATGTTTACATTAGCAATATTTTAAAAAAGAAACATGAAAATTGTAAGAAACATTTGTTGGTATCATTTCTTTTACATTCAGGGATTGTATGTAATCTATCATACCATTTTATTAATCTACCATAATTTACTCCAGAGTTTAATGAAGCACTAACACAGGTTCTTCTTTGTCTCTTTTTCCTTAAACTTTGTATCTTGTTGCATCATGTATACTTTTTTTATTCTTTTACTTTGGAAGTTTGTGAGAGAAGTAGACATGATGATATATTTTTCTAAAAGTGTGGATAGGTTATCAAAAAGAAACTGAAATATACATATTTTCAATAGAAAAGCAATGTATTATCTGCTCTTGATTTTTAAAAATGATGAATGACCAAGATTGTGAAAGTCTCTGACTCTTTAACCTCTATTATTCCACTCTTGATTCTTTGGATATGTTTTCCAAAAGAATCTTCAAAACATAAGTCTTCATTTTTTCCTCACCTCCCTAGACAAATCTCACCTTTCAATTTCAATGTCTAAAGACAGATCTAAATGTCTAAAGAAAAGACAATTGAGTAATATAACATCCCCATTTCAGTAGCCTTTGATGATGCCACAGAACCTCCAAATTGTTCCTAATCCTAGACCTCAACATTCCTTTGGAACACTGCAAGCCAATTTTTAAAATATTGGTACCAGAAAAGAATATTTTCTATGGAAACAAAATACCCAAAGAGTCTCCTTAAGAACTTAAAACATAATCAGTTTTGATTTTCTGTGTTATTGGCGGGGGTGGGGTGGGGCAGTGGTTTAGAAAATCCAAAATCATTCTATATGGCTTTGAAATGTTACTATATATAGTTTTAACATGTACATTCCTCGTGTGTTAAGAATTTATGGTATCTCAAAACAGAAAATAAAGCCCTGGGGCACAGCCAACAAATACCTAGATTCTATCCTCTAATCTACTGTTGTTTAGTCTTTTTGTCCCTGTGCAGGAGATTGATAGCATGGATACCCAGACTGGGTCAAATCATGTCTTATCAGAGTTGTCTAGGTCTGCTTCTTTATTTGTGCTTTATTTTTTGGATGAATTTTCTCCTCCTTAAGAGGAAAATGGCCATTATTTTTGTTTAAATATTCTCTTCCTGCTTTCTGTGGTCTATAAATGACTTAATGAAAGAGAATGGGTAACCAAGAGTGAGATTTGTGACAGACAATTCTACATATAAACTATTTTTCAGCAATGTTATTCTATGTCTTTTAACACAAATTTTACTAATGGATTACATATATATATATATATATATGTATATGTATATATGAATGAAGACTACCAAAAAATATGCTAATACAAATGATGAGAATCCATGTAAGGAGTAACTTTTAGATCTTAAAAAAACCAGTCATCTGGTTCAAAAAAGTTAAGGCCAAGATTAAATTAATATGTTTTTCCATAATAACCTCAGTACTTGGATATGAAAACATAAGAGCCAATTAACATATTTAACAGCCCTGATACCTAGTTCAATGGGTTGCAGGACAGTGCTGGAGAAAATTTAATTCAAGTGTCTGCTCCAGGGAGAAGAGTTCTATAAAACTTGGCTCATTGTGCAAACATAGATTATACCACTAAGCACACTCATTCCTCTTATGAGAGAACACGATCTGTACAAGGGGCTCTGATAAAAATGTGTAGATTAGTGTAATTCCATTGGCCACACCATCCTTTGTCCTCAGTTGTATAGTTTCCTTCTAACAAGAACATCATTTTTGCATTTTAAAGTTTCCACTACTTTAATATATTTGGGGCCTAAATATGGAACTGCACAGCAGAATTAGGGATTAAAACAAGAGGAAACAGATTCATAAATATGGAAACATTAAAGCAGCTAAATCTAGAAGAAGTATAAGAAGAAACTTAACACTTCTTGAGATTATAGAGGAACCTGAGGAAGACTATTAAAGTGAAATAATAAGAAACTAGTATTATCTAAGAGTTTGTATTCTGACGTGTGTTGACAAATGTTGCTAAAAGTAAAAAGAGTAGTATTACTGGTGTAGATCCTTATATTTGAGAAACCTATTTTAGATAGTTTTATTATTTTAGTCAGCACGATTCTGCTGTCAAGAGTGTGTGTGTGTGTGTATGTGTTTGTATGAGAGTTGCTCAGTCATGTCCAACTCTTAATGACCCCATGGACTATAGCCTGCCAGGTTCCTCTGTCCATGGAATTCTTCAGGCAAGAATACTGGGATGGGTTGCCACACCCTTCTCTAGGGCATCTTCCTGACCCAGGGATTGAAACCCGATCTCCTGAATTGCAGGCAGATTCTTTATTGTCTGAGCCACCTGGGAAGGCCGGTCAAGGGTATATCCCTGTATTCTCATTATTCTTTTTGTTTTTTTAAGTTTAAATTGATTGTCCTAGGAAAACTAGCCTGAGACTTTTAGAATGAGCCTCAGAGTTGGTGTGGCAAGTCCCAGTAAGTCATGTAACTATACAAATAAACTTGTGCCACCAATTTTCCTGTTGGGCTGGACAATAACAAAAACAGAAGACACATTCTCAAATATCCATCTGAGGAACAGAACATAACAACCATTTCTCACTTTTTTTTTTTTTTTTTTGCTATTTTTTTATACTTACCTCAAAGGGTTTTATATCTAGTCGTCCTGTCTTAGTCAATGAGGTCCGTCTTTCTCTCTTCAACTCTCTTACAGTAAATGTGCTTGAAGGATAACTTCTTCCACTTACTGATGCTCTTCTCAGTTCTGCTATGCTATGTCCGGTATTCTTTAAACATTCTGTCTGAAGTTTCTCAAGGGGTTGAGTTTTTATAGAAATTACTGCTAAGTGTTCTGAGATAATGTTTGGATCTATTTTGAGGGGTTTACTCCCAACATGTGGAACTATTTTAATTGTAGAGTCCTCTACAATTGAATATTTAGTTAATTCTTTATCTAAGTCAGGAATCATGTTAACAGAATGCTCTTGTGCCTTTTGAACAATTCTGTTAATGTTTAGATCTCCAAAGAAACCAGCATTTGAATTCTTTGGACTAACTGAATCAAAGGGAAAATTTGAAACTTCATTAATAATTAAATTAGCCACTTTTTTAGGGAAAACTCTGTTTGTACTTTTTATATCATGATAAAGATCCTTTTGTGTTCCAGATTGTTGTAGTACATTACTATAAATAGAATCAATAACCTGAGAAACCATTTCTATACTTTCTGGATTTAGAAAGTGTTCTTCAGAATCATCAGCAACAAGACTAATATTACTTTTTGAAATTTCAGCCGTCACAGATTTTGTCAGTTGAGATGCAATTTTATTTAATTCAGGTTTTGACAAGTTTTTTGTATGTTGGCTTGAGCCACTTGGCAACCTTATTATTTTAGCCAAGAACAAGGCCAGTGCTTCCTCTAAAAACATGGCATCTAACATAGAACCTTTTTTGGATGAAGACTTTTCCTGGGACTTAAATTCATCAACCATTTTGACTACTTTTTCCATAATTTTAACAGCTTCCAGAGCTAATTCTGGACCTGAAAATTCTTCCTGTACTTGAGGCTGAAATTTAGATTTGGAAATTTCTTTCACCATTAAAAACCCTATTATATCAGAGAGGACATTACTCTTACCCATTAAATCTTTAAATATAGAAGTGAGCGAGCCAGAGTGTTTTAAAATACTGGTATAAACAGAATTAACTACTTTTTCAATAGCTTCATTGTCAGCTAAAGGTGCAGTAGGTATTTCCTCTGCCAGTGATACAACTTTAATCTTATTTTTGGAGATAATTTCTTGTATTGAATTCAATATTTTTGATGTTACTTTTTGCATTTCAGCTTCTAGGGATTTGGGTCTTTCCTTATCGACCTTTGGAAACACAGATAAAAGCTTTGATAAAAATTTTACAGCAATTTCTTCTATTATGTTATAAGGCAGTATACGTGCCTGCGATGGATGAGGCTGGGGAATGTCAGTCGTTTGGATCACATCTTTAAGAATATTTTCAACAACACTGTCAACTTCTGCACACTGATACGGTGTTAGCTCTCCAGAAAAGTAGTTCTGCAACTGATTGCCAGTCACTTCTCGTCGAATTAAGTCAACTATGGTTTCTGAAAGAATTCTACATCCACTGGCTGCACAATTTTGTATACTCTCTTGTGACCCAAATTGTGACAAGAGATTATCATAGAGTCCATGAACCACTAATTGAATAATTTCATCATCATTGGGATGTAAGGATTCCACATACTGTATAATCATATCTTCATCTTTGGAGATCTCTGTTGTAACTGTACTTAGTAACTTCATTTGAAGGAAATCCAGTTCTGTAAACCAGCTGCCCTCAAATGTTTCTAATTTGGTGTTTGATACTGTTGAGAAAATTTTAGATAAAAGAGTAGAAATCACATTCTCTAAAAATTCATGAGGCAGCATGATGGTATATGGTGATGATGTCTGACATTCTTTGCTGGCTGTTTGAGCCACTTTTTGGACCTTTTTAACAATATCCTTAGTTTCCAGAGGCAAACATGACAAAGCTGGAAACTCATCACACAATATCAAATTAAGCTTATGTTGAAAAATTTCATTTATCATTGCACTTGTTAGTCTTCTTGCTAAATTTCCCCCTTTACTCTTTATATTCTTACAGATGGAGTCTTGAGATTTATATTCCTTCAAAATATTGCACACAGAGGCATGGACAACTTTGTTGACCAATGTTTTATCAATTGATGACATTTTATCTAAAAAAAGTATCTTATTTGAAGAGGGTTTTTCAGCCATTGTGTGACTCTTATCCACAGTTATTCTCTTAACAGTGCCTGGTGCTTCATCTATATTTGATTCTTTATGCCTGGGATATTCCTTAGGAACTGATGACACTTTATCTGCAGATGGAAAAAACTGATATTCTTTATCTGGCCTAAATACCTTAATTTGAGCATCAGAAAACTCCTTTAACAGGGAATCAATAAGTCTCATAGCTGTGTCATAGAGTTCAGCTTGATTTTCATCATCACATACATTTTGACATCTATCATATGTTTGTGTTTCTGGTGAGGAAGAAAAGACCAATTTGTTAACCATTTCAGTAATAACATCTTCTAAAAATTTAGCAGGGAAAACTCCAGGTTCACATTTTGGTGGGTACTGAGGGCTGTCTGGTTTACTAGGTTCCTTTTTAATATCCTTAACTTTCACTCTGTCATTTTCCCTTTTCCCTCCTCTCTCCTTCTCCCTCTCTTTTTCTATTTTGCTTGCATTCTCTTTTTCTTCTTTCTCTTTGGCAGGGAGATTTTTGTTGGCTGACAGGGATAAATCCTTTGTTAAAACAGACTGTGCAAAATCCTCGCCAACCTCTTGAGTTCCAGGCAATGCTTGAGTTATAGGTGATGCTGAATGACTTGGAAGACTTTGTTGTTTTAAATAATCTGCTGATTCTTGAGAATGGTACATTCTGAAGATATTGTCATAAATATTTTCAGTGACATTTTGGACTAATTCATAATCTGAGTACTGTCCTTCCTTTGTGTCTCTTTGAGCTGAAGAGTCTTTCTTTTCCTCGTCGTTTGGCTTCTGGGTAACTGCTTCTGAAAATCTCTCTATTGTGTTCTCTGTATTTCTCACTTTGGCTATCAAAGATGACTGAAGGGGGTTGTCTTCTGTTTTTAATGAACTTTCTGTTTTGTCAACCTTCTTCTCATTGTCTGTTTTAAAATCTAGTTGAAAGATTTCCCTTTCACCATCAGTAGCTACTGGAAATTGTGTGTGTACCACCTTACCTTGCCCCTCTTTATCTGAAGCTGATATTCTTTTCTTGTCAGTTTCATTATTTTCAAGTGTTCCCTTCAAATATGGCTCCCCTTTATCTTTAGTTTTCACACTAGTAGTTGGACAAGTAACTTTGGATACATTGTATTTTTGAATTGGAATTCCCATCTTGTTTTTATTCTCTTTATTTGCCACACCTGCAGCTGGCCCTAACAGGTTAACTATGTTGCTTTTCATAATACTAGTTACAGAGGTAAGGACTGGATCTTGGATATCACCTGTTTTCATTGATGTCTTCTTAGTTTCAAAACGTTTCTTTTTGCTCATTGCACCTTTATCTACTTCCAAAGCATCCAATACATTTTTCTGGTCTGAAGTTAGAGACCCGTGTTTACGTGACTGTTCTGGTAAGGTAAGTTGATTCTCTTTTAAGCATCTGTTTATCTGTGTAGAAGTTTGCTGTGGAAGGTGTTTAACCCTTTGAGTGATGTTATCTGGATTTAGAAATGAAAAGAAAGTAGACCACCAGTCTCCTGAAAAAAGTGGTTGAATCTTGAAAGCAGAGATTGCTTTCTGGGCTAAAGTAGCAATCATTTCTATAACAATGTTATTTTTACCATTCTTCTGAATATCATTAGATTCATACGTTCCTATGAACTGATCATACACAAAATCGGATATCTTATCAACTGTCTCTTTATCAATTGGTGGAAAAGAAAACATTTCTTCAGCATTTGGCAGAACTTTAATTTCACTTTTCCTAAATTCTCCTATCAGAGAGTTTGCAAATTTTATAGCCAAGCTCACAACATCTGACTCTGGTTTTTCTTTTTTCTTAATCTCTTCAGTAATACTTGGAAGAGAATAAAATTTGCAAACAAGGTCAACAATTACATCTTCCAAAAATGTAGCTGAATATAGAGAAGGCTGTGTCTTTTTCTTACCAGGTATAGTATGTACAGAGACATGGTCATAATTAGATAAGCTATTGGAAGATGATTCTTCACTATGTAAAAATGGCTGCAGATGATGATCCATGATTTCCTTCATAATGAAACCAGCTATTTTACTGAGGAATGAGACTCCATTTTTGTCTGCATCTTTCTGGACTTCAGCTTGAAATTCAGATTTTTTCAAAATATTATTACATATAGAGTTAATCAAATCTTCAATCACTTCTAATTGCACACTTTCTGCATTCTCCTCTGCTGTAGCAAGACGGATCTCATGTTCAGAAATTTCTCTGATGATTTCATCAGTTAGTTTTGATGCTGCATCCATGAACTCATAATCTGAAACATCTTCCTCTTTCAGTTCACTTTCAGTGTCAGTCAAAGGGAAGATATGCACTAGAAGCTTGTAAATCATATCTTCTAAAAGAGAACGTGGCAACACAGTAATACATGATGGTAAGGCATGGCTATCTCTCATGATGACATTGAGTACATTTCTGATGATTTTATCAGCTTGAGGAGAAGAATAGGAAGAAGATATTGATTCTCCTGAAACTAATGACTTTACCTGGTAGTCATACATTTCTTCCAAAAGGAAATTATATATTTTTCTTCCAAAACAAGCAGTGTCACTTTGCATAGCCCTATATATTTGAATCAGAGATTTATATTCATCTAATATTTTTTTATAAGTAAGGTTCACTGTTCTTTGAACCATTTCTTTATATTCTTCTGAAAAACACATATCAGCATCAAAGCTATCTGCAAGAAAAATCTCTGCTGTGGTGAACTCCAGAACAATTGATTTTACTAATGTTGTAACAATGCCAGTAACTTTGGCTTTTATTGTATCTGGGTTTTCAGCAGCCAAGACATTGTGTGAGAATGCATAAAGGAGTTTACATAAAAGTTCAGAAATTACTTCTTCCAAAAAGACAGCTGAGTTCATGATGAAGGATGGCTCTTTTTCTTTAGGACCTAATACTTTCTGTTTATAAGTCTGATCAACTGCAGCTGAAAGGAGAGTTTTATCTCCAGATAAAAATGACTGAAGATGATGGTTAAAGATTTCTTTTATTATAAAACTTGCTATTTTTGAAACAGGTATATTACGCATATCTTTTTTATCTTTTGTAAGAGATTGGTATATACTTGAAGAGGAAAGAGCAGAATAAATGGAATCAACCATGGATTCGATATCTTTTTCTGAAATCATACTATGTTTTTCATTCCCATGTTTAATAATACATACTGCATGTTTTGAAATTATTGACATGATTTCATTTATCAGTTTTATGACTGGATTACTTAAGTCTGATTGAGAAGTATCTGGGTGTTCTGTACTGGAGGCAAATGGACTCATCTGAGATATAAGCTGAGACACAATTTTTTCCAAATGAGTATGTGATAACATAGTAGTATATATTGTTGAAGCCTGTCTTTGGGATCTTGATTTAGTAATGTCATGGTGAACTTTCCTTATCAAAATATCAGTACTAAGTTTGGCTTGTGACCCAAATGGAAGCTTTTCTCTAAGATTCTGATGAATTTGGAAATCAGAGGTTTCTGATAGGATGATTTTAGTTATCTTTGCAGCCAGTGTCTTTGTATCACTTAGAAAATTTTTATCAGGCATTATTTCCATTTCATATTCTTGCACAACTTTGCTGTACACCTTGTCAATAATGTTTTTGACTATATCTCTCTCTACTGGAGGCAAACATAAATTTTTCTCTGCATTCTCTAAAATGCTAACTTTAGCTTTTGAGAATTCCTCTGTTATGAAATGTATGAGCTTTTCAACTTTATCAAATAGTTCATCTTCTGAATCTCTTATTGATTTTGTTTGTACAATGCCTAACCCCCTGTGGAATATTTTGCTTAAAACCCCAGAAATTACATCTTCCAAAAAAGCTGAGGTATACACACTGGCATAAAACCACTGCCTTCTCTCATCGCCCAGATACATGTATGATGAAGGTAATGACTTTCCCTCCACAAATGGCTGAAGATGTTGTTGACAGACATGTTTAATGATAAAACCTGCTATCCTGTCAATAAGAACATCATTACTACTTATGATACTTGGCTCAACTGATTCTTGAGACTCAGAGTTTAAAATATTTTTGAATACTGAGTCCACAAGATGGTGGATATCATCTTCTGAATAAAGAAACTTGGTTTCTTCTTCATCTTTTGAGAATCGAATTTCATGTTGGGAAATTTTCCTTCGAATATCACTGATTATATCTGAAGCAATTTCATTGAAATTAGCTTTTGATCTATCTTTTGGAATTTCTCTGTTTGCAACAATGCTATGTGCAGAGGGAAAAATTCTAGATAATAGTACTCTGATTATGTCTTCTAAAAATGTGTATGGCAGCAAGGTGTTATATGGAGATAAACTCTGACTTGGCTTGGTAGATCCACTGATGTTACTAAGAATGTCTTGAACAACATTGTCAGTTGTTGAAAGAGAATATGAAGATGACAAATTCCCAGAAAACAGTGGATGAAGAAGGTAATCTGAAATAGCTGCTACAACTAAGTTGGTAATTTTTTCCACAAAAATACTGCTGTCTTCAGACTCTTTATCAAACTCAGGATGGAATCCATACTGTTTTAAAACATTTCTATAAACTGAGGTGACCAGTTCATCCACAATATCTGTATCCACAGAGGGGTAAGACTGTTCTTTGTCATTATATAGAAGGTGAACTTTAGCTTTGTCAAAATGATTATTTACTGAGTATATAATTTTTTGGGTCATGTTTTCCAGCTCAATTTCAGTGTTATGCTTTGGACTGAAAACTTTTGACAAAAGTCTGGCAATAATTTCCCTTACAAATGTCTCAGGGTAAATACCTGGAGCTAATGGTGTCTGGGGTCTATGTGACTCTATGACTTCATTGAGAACTTGTTTAACCATATTCGAGATAGCATCTGAAGGAGTCTTTGGACGAGGTAAACCTTCTCCACACAAAAATGGCTGAAGGTGATTTTCAATAATCTCTTGGATAATAAAACTGGCTATTCGGTCAACCAAAACTGGGCTTCGGCTGAGTATACTTTTCTGTATTGAAATAAGAGAGTCATATGCTTGCATAATATTTCTATAAACAGAATCCACCATCTTCTGGAGGCTTTTTCCTTTACACAGATATTGATTATCATATATAGTGAACCAAATTTTATGTTTTGAAATGGCTGATATAACCTTATTTATTATACATGTAGACATCTCATTAAAATCTGAACTCATGAAATAATTTTTTTCCAAAGAGGAATCTTTACTGGGTGGAGGAATGAGTTGATATAAAAGTCTTCTGATGATATCTTCTAAAAATGATTGTGATAACATGGTGCTATAGTCTGTTAAAGACCTAGGTTTGGAAGTAAATTCTCTCAGGTTATTTTGAAGTTTCTGTAATATAATTTCAGCATTGAGAGGGTAATATGAATTGTGTAACAGCTTTTCCCTGAAGCAAGTTGGGAGTTGGTAGTCCAAAATATCTAACAATATGCTATTAGTTATTTGTTCTGCTATTGAAGTACTGTCACATGCCAGATTATCACCACAGGTCACTTTTGATTTATATTGCTGTAAAACACCATAATAAACTGAGTCAACAATCCTACTAATAGTTTCTTTATGGACTGGTGGAAAACAGAGCCTTTCTTCAGAATTCTGTAAAACAGTGACCCTTGCCTTATTAAACTCATTCACTACACTGTTGACAAATAATGTATTCATCTCATTGAGCTGGGCATCCGTGATGTTTTCATTTTTGCCCAGCAGTGAAATAGAGAGATTAAAAAACAGTTCTGAAATTATGTCCTCTAAAAATGTGGCTGAATAAACACCTGTATTCATATCTCCTGGATATTGCTTATTATGGATGGCAATTGTATTCATATCCTTTGTTTCCTGTCTTTTAAGAGGTGGCATATTAGCAAAATTTACTGAATACTTCTTGCCAAATGGTGCTTGTATTTTGGAACTAACTACACTGGGATTATTCAGGGGTCCTGTCAAAGCATGGACATAATAACTCATGGGTCCTAAGGAGCCTCTAGCTTTTTCCAATTCTGTTAATTCTGGCCTTTTTGCTTTTATAAAACTAGACTGTATTTCTCTTGCTCCATACTTCAAATGCTTGTTTGCAAAAGGTGGACTTTGGGGGAGTTGTATACCATGACGTAGTTTATCCATCAACGATTTAACCAAGCTGTGGGAGATAACAGTAAGCATAGAGTCTGATGACAATAAATCCTGATCCATTTCTGCCAGATTTTCCAAAATGTCTGACATATAATCCCCTTGAAATTGTTCACAGTCCATTGCTCCATTACAGCAGTCAAATTCTTCATCTACACTTTGAAGTATTTTTAAAAGTTGACATTCTTCTGCTGATACCTCTTCAGAGAGAGGGCAATTATCAAGAAAGACAGAGTTTGTGCATTTTTCTAAAAGTGTTCTGATTAGTTTCTCACATACAACATTGAGAAGGAAAACTGATTTAGGGGAGAGCCCTAAGTTATTTCCAAGTGTGTTATTACATTGCTCTTCATATGATGATGAGAAAAATGTTCTTGCTTTTATTTCAGAATCCATAGCCTCATCTGGCTGTTCATCTGGTAAAAACAAATCTAAAACAATACTGAAAACTCTGTTGACTATTTCTTTGGATTCATGAGTTTTTAGGCTACCAGTCAGACTATCTAACTTGTGTGCCAAATAATTTAATTTATTTTTTTGAATGATATGATCAGTTTGGTGAGTAGCTAATCCCCAGTCTCTGGAACCTTTCTGTCTTTGCATGGTATTTCTTCTGTTGCAAATGGACACACTATTACTTCTAAGCATGGGAAATGGTCTGTTTCTTCCACTGTTTTCAAGGTGATGGTTTAACCCTATTTTTTTGGACAGTACATGAATCACACCTATTAAGAGGTCCTGAAAGAGATCATCAAAGTCAGAAGCACCTACTCCTGGGCAGTAAATGTACTTTCTTGTTAATGAAAACATTTGCTGTGCAGTGTCAGTCTTTATGATGTTACTATTTAACAGGATTTCAGTGATGATTTCAGAGATACTTAGAGCAAGTTCTCCAACAGAAATTGATCTACTCTCAAACACTTGAGAATCAATTGAAATAATAGTGTCAAATGCAGCATTTTGTCTTTCCGATGTTTTCTCTTTTACTCTAATATCTGTGATGCTGCCAGAAATGCTTGACATTAAATGGCAAATGACAGACTCAGTGAGATGTTCACAAAATTGATAAAGTGAAGAATCACTATATATGCTTCTTAGAGGCGATTTTGATTCATATTTTTTCCTTGACAGTGTAGAAACAATAGACATCTTCTCACTGGAAACTTAAAAAAGAAAACATTACCATTTTAGTATGCATTAAGGGACATGTGGAAAATTCAGTATTTTGATAATTACTTATGTATGAATTTCATCTTTGGAACACCTCACTAAAAAAAAAAAATCTAGTCAAGAAAAATACTGGGTTTTCTTCAGATACTTATTTCTCACCTGTGGAATCTTAATTTTAGCCATAAAGTTGATATTCAAATATCAATTAATTTTAGCTATAAAGTTGAATTCAAATATCTAAGTCTACTGCTGGTATCTGTTTGCTTAGATGGTTAAGGTGCTCTAAAGAGCTGGAATTCCTGGGGCAGAGAAATGATTTCCAAGTGTAGTGTAGTGTTATATCTTAACAAGTGCACAGTGATCTCTGTGGAATCAGGCAAGACCAGCGGAGAGTGGAGGCTTTAAGCTGTACTTTGACAGTTAGACGGGTTTTAGATATCTTGAGGTGAAGGAAGTAAGGAAACGGAGCTCCACATGGAAGGAGCATGAGTGACATCACTGAAAAACCCTGGACATGTCTGGGAATGGAGAAGAGACATGATAGAAAGAAGGGGCTAGTGGTAATGAATCTGATCTGCCAAGGCAGTTTTGATCAAACTGGTTTGATCCCTGGGTCGGGAAGATCCCCTGGAGAAGGAAATGGCAACGCACTCCAGTATTCTTGCCTGGAGAATCCCATGGGCGGAGGAGCCACAGTCCATGGGGTCACAGAGTCAGAGTTGACCTTGTCACTAAACCACCACAGAGACAAACACCAATGGGATGGGATTACGAATCTTATCTTCTCCTGTTTTCTTTGTTTTTCTTTATTCTCTAAGTTCAATTAGGCGGTGCTTGAAGAAATTCTACTTATAAGCTTGGAATTGCAGACACACCCAACTGTCCACCTTGAAATAATACCAGTTTTAATTACAGGAAATGGCCTCATCGTACAGGTAGTTAGGACTGATAATATGTGTTCTACTATTTCAATGATGGTTAGGTGATGTATCTAGACTGGTAAAGTAGCAATGAATTACTGGTGACTGGAATTAATGATCCAGCTCAAGGCTATAATAGTGTTAGATGGAATTTTATGAAACCGCCAATAATTATCAGGTTTGACATCATGTGGCAATCATATAATTCAACCAAACATATAGATGTATGCATGCTCAGTCACCAAGTTGTGTCTGACTCTTTTGCAACCCTGTGAACTGCAGCCTGCCAGGCTCCTCTGTCCATGGAATTTTTCCAGGCAAGAATACAAGAAAGGGATACCATTTCCTCCTCCGGGAGAACTTCCTGACCCAGGGATCGAACCCATGTATCCTACATCTCCTGCATTGGCAGGCAGATTCTTTACCACTGAGCCATCTGAGAAGCTAAATATATATAGATAAGTCTATCTTCACCCCCTTTTAAAAAAATGCTTTCAAGGATATGTATAGAGTATTATACCTAAAAGGAATATAATAATACTGGAATACAAACAAAACAAGAGGCTTAATACCACTGTTCTTATAAACTGTGACTAACCATAGCAATGGCTTCAACTGTACACCTTAAAGTTGAAATACAACTTTCAACCAGTTACCTCTATGTTTGGTATAATTATAAAGAAGTCACGCATGAGAACTTTATAAATGTTTAGAACTCAGACCTCAAGTTCAAACCAAAATCTCCTAATTTTCAACAGTCACATTTTCTCTCATCTGCAGATATGGAAAAATTAGCAATACACCTTTTCAGATTCAAACCATATGAATGTTTAACTTTTTTTTTTTTTTTTTTTTTTTTAGTATCTGGTTATATTAAGAAGTGATTAAACACCCTCCCTCTAAGGCTGTTTTCAGAAAAACAGTAAATGAAGCTTCTTGAACTGGAGCTCTTTTACATATATTTGATTATTTTCTTTCTAAACTAAGCCCACTCTTACTTACCTCTAGTTTCAAAGTTCTTGAAATATGTGACCACAGATGTGGTGACATGTCTTGATACCAGATGAATTTCATTTGGACCCAGTTCATGGTCAGCAAAAGCAATGACTTCAACTTCCTTCAGAGGCTTTATTTTCAGGTAACTCTTATTTTCCCATTTTTGCAATAAAGAAAAATCTTCCCTTCTGACCTCAGCTTTTTTGTTTTCTTCTTCAAGTATATAGCTGATTCTTTTATCCCACATTCTAAGCAGACTTTTCTCATTCTTTTGTCCTCCAGATGTTATAGACAAAGGGTTTTGCTTTGATATGAAAAATGGTTTCATTGTTTCCGTGCTTTCACTAATGTGTGGTTGATTTGGAAATCCATAGCTTGACAGCACAGTACTGACAATATTTTCTGCAGCTAAACAAATCTTGAGTGGAGAAACAGTTGTCTGAATTTGGCTAGGCTCAACAACTGGTTTGGAGATCTCGTAATGAAACACTCTTGGATTTTCACCTTTTCTCATTTCTATAAATGACATTACTTGCTTTAATGCTGTTTCTGTGGATTCATTTGCTTTCTTTAGCAGTTTTTCTAAGACACTCCCTTCAGGGAGGGAGCTATTTCCTTTCATAGCTTGATCAAAATAGCCCAAGTCAGATTCCTTTGGGAGAGTGTCTAGGACTTTGTTTCTAGAAGATGAAGGTCTATTTTCTGAATCAGGCCTTCTCATTGGCTCTGAGTTTCTAACTGTGTCTTCTACAGAGGCTCTGGAATATGAGGGTAAATTTGATGAAGACTTATAGCTTTTTTTCATATTTTCCTCTGAATAAAAACCCAAACCTGGAGCACTGCTTTGTGGAAGATTATTCCCAAAACTTACTTCCTTTAACTTTGACATGGGCATTTTCGTATTAGTTGCTAACTCAACCTGGTTAACAATGTAAGTATTTTCTACTCCTTGAAACAAATTTTCCTTGGGAAGGTTTTTGATTATAGACTCACTGAAATGAGCACACTGGTCCATCAGCGTCCCAATGATCTCACTTGCTGCAGTGTTCTCTTTTACTATGCTGACAGAAGATGGTTCCTCTTGGCTTATTTCTTTGTCTAGCTTGTTCTTAATTACACCAAGCATGTTGCAGACAATATTAATAGCATATGTAAGTAACGCTGAATGGAATGAATGAACCTGTAGAAGGGTATTCTGTACATTTTCCTTGGAAACAATGGTACTTGACTTGGATTCATTAGAAAAATTTTTCAATGGTTGTAACTTTGGCAACATCTTTTTGCTTAATAGTCTTTGTTGGACAGGAAAAAGATTTTCTACAGGCATTTTCACTATTTCAGAAAACTCATATTTAGAGGTATGTTTAAACTGTAAGTCCACAAATGACTCTAACATGTTTAAAACCCGTTCTACAATTTCTTGAACAATTTGGTTGCTAGAGCCCAAAGGACTTTGGTCTTTGGTTTTAGTGTTATATACTGGTACATTGCTGAGGGTGTCCTTGGTTGGAAAATCATATTTACTTTTAGTAGTAATGTGTTCTTTCCTATTTGCTGGAGTTTCTTTACCATATAGGGTGGGCATCTGGGACAAAAAGCACAGCTGTAATTTTTCAAACAGCATTTCAACAATTTCCCTTCCAAACATATTAATTTGTGCTTTAGTGTCTTCAGCTCTAGTAGAAGCTCCCTTAAAACAACTATGAAATCGGTTTTCACAGTCCTCAAGATGTGGCAGATTTAAAAGCGAAAGAGAATTTTCTAATTCTTTTGCTTTTATTGAAATTTCAGTCAAACCATTTTCAGCTATCATCAAGAGCTTACACTTTTCGTTTTCCATGTCATTTGATTCAGTTTGCCACTTGTCAAACATTTTTTTAAATATACCTTCTTTAGGAAAAATCTGTTCTAACTGTGAAGAAACATTTTCCAAGTAAAAACAGGCTTGTGGTTTGGCAAGAGACTTTGCACCTATATTTCCCTGTGAAAGTTTGGGATCATCCAGATGTGAGAATTTGATAGGATTAGCCGAATTGTGGTTATTGATCACATATAATCCTTGCAAAACTGTATTAACTATTTTATTTGCTGCCATGATTTGATCAGATGGTAAAGCTCTATTGTTTACCATTGCTCTAGTTCGTGTCACCTTTTCCAATTCTTTAACAGTTGCTTTCAGGATATTACT
The DNA here is from genome assembly GCF_963930625.1 of Muntiacus reevesi. Classification (NCBI taxonomy): domain Eukaryota; kingdom Metazoa; phylum Chordata; class Mammalia; order Artiodactyla; family Cervidae; genus Muntiacus; species Muntiacus reevesi. Next base: position 258,791,095 of record NC_089251.1, on the reverse strand, counting down.
TATTATATTCTTGGCATACATTTTTAGCTCCGAAGTAGGCAGTTTCATTTCCAGTAAGTTTTTGGCATCTCCTGATGATAGGATGTGTGGCAGCCTGATATCCGTCTTGGCCCAAACGTCTTTTGGGGTCTTCTCTCCAGGACTTAATTTGGTCCTGCTCTTGGCCTTAGCACGACTAAGTCCTATGTGTGGTTTTGTTCTAAATTTAGGCAAAGGAGTAACTTTTGATCTTGCTTTTAAACTTGTTGTAACACTTGGCTTAGGGCTCACTTTAGAACTGTGTAGTCTTAAAGGTTGCAACTCATCAGAACAACCTTCAAGGGACACAGTCCCTTCTAGATAAAATGAGGCAAAATTTGTGATCTTATTGAGAACCACTTGAACTAGATCTTTCCCCACTTGTGATGGTGAATATCGTAAAAAAGTATTTTCCAATAGAGAGATATTTCGACTGTCTGCATAAGGATAAACCTGTGGTAGCACAAATCTAGTGACACTACTTCCTATTCCTGCTTTAATTTCTTTGATGCATGGTGATTTCTTTGGTAAAATATTTTTGTCAGCTGGTTCTCCTTCATTATTTTCATATAATGATGTCACGATTACAGAGTACATTTTCCCCAAAACATTTTCAATTATGTCACTTGCCGCATTGTTGATATGTGATTGACAGAAGTTTTTATGTGTTATGTCTGATGTTTTAGAGTTAGGTATAAAGTGGGGTATTTCATTAAAGGAAGGCAAGTGGCCTATGATTTCTATTATTTTTTGATACACTTTATTTATAACTTCTTCCACTGCACTGAATAATGCAGTTCTTTCTTTTTGTTTTGATTTTTCATTTCTCATAAATATTTCTTCTAAAACAATTCTTTGGCTTTCCCTTTCCCATGACATTTGGTTTTGTTCTAATGCATACTTTGAAGACAAAGACAGTTTGGTGTTTTTTTCCTGAGCTCTTTGTCCCAGTGATATTTCATTTGATACGGTGAACTGTGAAAATAAATTAGGATTGTCTTTTGAGTAAAAACTGATTTCCTTTGCAGATCTTTTATTATATAAACTCTTTAAGATACCATTGATAATTTCACTTACAATGGTAATTTCTTGGAATGAAACATTGTTTGGATATGGATGCATCTTTTGGATTTCAAGGTCTAAGTCATTTTTAATAAAATTCAAAATGGCACTGGCAATGATGTCAGAATATTCCTTAAGACTAGTTTGTGATAGATGAATTGTAGATCCAAGTTTTTCTCTGTAACTGGCAAAAGTGGAATCCATGAGCTCTTGGCTGAGAATATTTTCATTTGATATTTTCAGAATACTCACATTTGATTCCACCTGGCTTGGTTCATGAAAGATGATGCCATCTTGCTTACAGTTTTCCAGTTCTGGTCTCAAAAATGACTTTTTTTTAGGCTGGAAAGCAAGCATAATTAACGAATCTATTCTTTCTGTGGCAAATGATTCTAACCAATTAAAAATACTTTGAGTGATGAAGTTAGCACTTTCCTCACATGAATCAGGAACAAATTTCTTGGGGTCTTCTTTCTCTACTATAGTTATCTGGCTATCACTAGCATAAGCTGGTTTAAGAATTTTTGAAGATGGAAAATGCTCTGTTTTCCTTTCACTTTCTGACTCCATAAGAAGAGACTGCCGACACTGTGCTTTTGGAAACGTATTACAAAAGGTCAGAGGCAATCTAGTAGAAGTAGGATCCTTTGCATTTATGCTAAGCATGACAGCAGAACTGAGATTATGAAGTACAATATCTACTATATCATTGGATATCAAAATAACATCAGATTTAGGGACTGAAAACTTTGGAAGAATTTTATTTACACCCTCAATGTCAGAATTTGCTCTGGGATGTTTGCCAGCTATGCTACATTTCAAAGTGGGTGTGGCAAATGAGAGATTATTCTGGTTGAGTGTTTTTTCATAAATATCACATAAGACACTTTCAATGGTATCCTGTATTTGAAACTGAAGTACTTTTCGATACTCAATCTTATTAAACAGTTTTTCAATAATACCTTCTTGCTGATCTGAACTGATCTCTTTGTCAGAACTGTTCTTGTCACATTTTCCTTTGGATGATACAATATCTAACACTGTGTTAACAATTTGACTTGTAATACTTTCAGAAACCACAATATTATTCATTAAGAAAGGAGTTTCCTTCTCTTTATCTAATTCATTTTTGATTCCTTTTAAAATTTTTCTGGCCACTTCTGTTGCATATGTATTTAATTTGTTCAAAGAGACCTGACAAAATGAGTTAGCGTTTTGTGACATAACATTATCCACTGAGCAAGAGGAAAACTGACCCTCAGAATACAAATCTTTGGCTGACAAAGCTTTGCTTAATGTACTCTTATCCTGTTGAACAGGTAAAGCCATTGGAACTGTGAAGTTGATTTGGGGACAAAAAAGAGACTGTACTTTGGAAGTAGCAAAAGTTTCTAAACTCGTTAATATTGCCTGCACGATATCTTCAACTATGTTTCCTTTAGCCTGTCTGTCAATGTTGAATCTGGACTGAAGAGAATAGGGATTCTTGTTCAGTGCAGTGATGGAGGGTTTTCCTCTTCCATAGGTGTGTTCATGGAAAGAAACATTTGCTGAGAACGTGATGGTTTTATAGCTATTTTCACTTGCAATTGTCTCTGTCTTAGCAGCTGTATAGAGTTTATCAAATACAGTTGTAACAACATCATCTGCCACTATGGTTACATCTGCTTCAGACACCATCATTTTATCTATAAATGGAACAGATGTTTGAGCAACTGGCTCACCAACATTGTGAGGGATGTCGCTTAAAAGGGAGTGGGAGAGAGAAAGCATATTTAATTGACTGACCAAAGCATTTTGAAAGATCTCATTCAAAATATTTCTTATAATGGGAACAACTGGAGATTTCTGTGGTTCTTTGAGCTTCACTTCAAGTTTGTTTAAGGTTCTTTCTAGAACCCACTGTTGAAGAGAATCTGATTGAGTCTCTTCTGTTAGTGGTATTCTCTCACCAATGAATTCTTTCTCTGTGTTTGTAGCATCTTCTAGAAATGAATCTGATTCAGCTCCACCAGGAAGAAAATTTCCATAGATTGGCCTATATCCATTAGTTTCACTGTCTCTCTCTTTAGGTTCAGTTTCATTAAGCATATCTGAGGATACTGCATCTAAGATTAAACTGACTATATTCTCTAGCATTTGTTTCTCAGGTGGTGGTGTTTTCACACTTGTCCTCAAATCTAACGGGTTCATATTTAATTCTGTTTGAATAGCTTTCAAAATAACACTTGATACTTTCTTTGCATTTGTGTATAAAGCTGACTGCAATAGTTCTTCATGTGCGTCTGTGAAAACTCTGAGGCTTTCACATTCCACGTTCATCTTACTGTTTTTTTTATTTTCATCGTTAGTAGAATCCAGAGTTTCTAAATTTCCATTGGCAAACCCTTCCAGTTTAGCAAAAACCATATTAAGAATATCTGAAGCTACCGCTTTTAGCTTATTTGAATGCATTTCTTTTGTGCTCCCTGTTTTGGAAGACTTGGCAGCAATAGGTTTTTCCATGCTTTTAGTCATCTCTTTATTACCCTCTTGAACCATCCTGGAAACTATGCTGGAGATTATTTCAGTGCATTTGGCCATTTCCTCAATAATTGAAGTAAATGATAGGTTGTCAATATCGAGAGGCTCTGAGATAGCTTTACATCCACAACTGACAGAACTAGTATCTGTGTCGACACTACATAATTTTGCAATGATATATTCCAAAATTGTTGTGGAAATGAGCTGAATATTAGACTGCAATTCAGTGGCTCTTTGCTGATTCTTATCGGTCTTCTCTCTGCTTAGCTTAGAACAAGATGCCTGACAGTGAGGGTGAGCCCCTATGAGCTTGCACAACATTTCATAGAGTGTTTCCCCAATATTATCTAACACTTGTAATCTGGAATTCTCTTTGAGATCATTTCCATTAATGACACTATGGAGAGCACATGGAGTAGCTAAAACTTTGTAAAAAGATTTTTTATCCTGTCTGCTTGGCAAAATGTTCCCTTTATCAACATTATCAGATCCATGTGAAGCTGCTGGCTTTGAGTTATCTGAAGAGAGTGAAATACTGCTTTGATCTGAATGTCCACTTGATAGTATTTCACAAATACAAGTTAATAATGGTGATTCCAAGATGTCACCATTGAGATCTGAGACATGAGATTCTAATTTCTTAGTGTCAGTAAAACATCCTTTACCTGTGAGGGATTTGGTATGGTTTCTTTCCCTAAGATTTAGGTTTTTCTCACTGAGTTCTAGTTCATTCTGGATAGCATGCAAAACGATGTTTACCACTTTAGCTGTGTAAGTACTAAGTTGAGATTGCAATGAAGATTTCTCTGCAAGTGAAGGTTTAGAGCCCATTTGCAATTTTGGACAAATAAATAACTTCAGCTTTTTAAAAACTGCATTAATGATCTTATCAGTAATTTCATCTGCAAGTTTTGGTTCACTCTCTTCAGATTTTAACAGGGAAGGTTTTGCCAGATCTCCATCGAGTAAAGATAAATATTTCATTTTCTTTTCACTATCGAACCATTTTTTTAGTGGTTTTTTATTTGGTGCTGCTTTGACCATATGGAGAGTGTCAGGACTCTCTAGAGAAGCTGGATGAACTGATGATGAAATGGAATTTTTGGTGGTACTGGGAATGCAGCTTGCATTATGAAGTATGTTTAATATAGTGTCTGTTATTTCCTGAGCTACTGTACTAATTTCTGACACAGAAAACAGCTGGTCCATCCACTCTTGATGTGATGGTTCATGAGATTTTTCTGAAACAAGAACTGAAGCTTTGTCAGTTCTGCTTTCTAAGTGACCAGGAGGAACAGAAGATATATCCTTGAGCATTTCTGTTAAAATACTTTTAACTGTGTTTTCTGAAGCCTTTTGTATTTGATGCTTTTGATCTTGGCTGAAAAGTAGAATGTCTTTATTTAAACAGGGTTTTTCCTTCAAAATTTTTCTATCCTTAAAAAATGGTAACTCAGTCCTTAATCTGCGACTATGAAACGCAACTTTGCTTCTTGGAGAAGTAGGCTTTGTAGGTAGTTTGCTATTTCTTTGGTATTCTAGACAATCATTTCCTTTTGTAAACCAATGCTCAGAAATTTGTTCTTGTGATTTTGCTTTTTCATCTTTGAAAGATGAATCAAGCACATTTTCCACAATTCTGTCTATTTCTTCATTATCATCTTCAGAATAAAGGACCATGCCAGGAACATTAACAGGTGGAAATGGTCTTCCAGACCTAGGGCCATTAGATAATCTAGTGCTAGTGAGTCTGTATTTTACTTCAGTGTCAGAAGGACTTCTCAGTGTAGAATGTCTACATTTTTGATTACCTGCTTTTACTGGTTCCTGATGTAGCTGAGTAAAGATATCATCAAGCAACTTAAGGAACACTACTGTTTCTTCAGATGCAATAAGTCTCTCATTATTAAGTTCAGTTTGTACAAATCCTAGTATAGTGCTGATTGCTTCCTCTATATAGCCAACCAAAGAGGACTGGGAAAGAATATTTGACATTAAATTTTGTATCTTTTCTTTAACAATTAAATTAGCTGCATCAAGTTCAGGATTACATTTCTTTTTGTCGGCTTTTATATGGCGCATACATGTTGGGTCTGCCACATGTTGCTGATAGGAAAGTTTAGTTGCCTCTTCAAGATGAGGAAGCTCAGTTTGCTTACAAGCTGTAAGAGTCATCAGCTTTTCTAAAATGGCATGCACCATATCCTCTGCAACATCACACATGGGTTCCGCAGTAGCAGGCACTGAAGCTATTAAAGGTTTTTCATATGATAGAGTGAGAGATTCTCCACTGGGTGTTAGACTTGGTTGAATGTTGGCTGATAAATCTTGTGAATATATCTGGACACATTTTTTCTCAACCGCAGACTGTAGCTTCTCAAGCATATTTTCCACAATTTCTGAAGCTACTGAGCAGATATCAGCATTGGAAACCAAGTCTCCTCTTATAGGCTCACTTTGGTCAACAAAAACTTCAGCAGTAACAGAAGAAATAGAGGGAATGGCATGTGTTAAATCAGACATTATTTCTTGAAAAATACTTTCCAAAATCAATTCAGTTTCCCCTTTTAAGTGACACTTAAAGTTAACAAAAACATTCTTTAAACTCTTCATTTCATTCATGGCTTTTGCTTTTTGATCAGAAAACAATGGTTTCTCTAAACCATCTGTTTCAGTGGCAGCATCCTTTGATTTTTTGGGGCCTGTTTCAAGTGATGCTAGAAGATGACTATCAGATTTACAACTTCTGAGGTCAGGGTATGTATATATCATGCTTGTTTCATTATATTTTATTCCATTTGTTACAGACTGTCCTGTAATGTGACATGTTTCTCCCACAACTGCTTTTTCCACATGGGCAGATGGCTTTAATGGTGTGGTTGATCTCCTTACTGATATGTCAACTGCAAATGCACAGGGCTCTCTCTTAAATGATTTCGTTGTTGCAGAAGTGTAGCTTCCATATGTAAACTCTTCACTGCATGTGCTACAAAAACTCGAACTATCTGAGGAGAGGACAGAGTCATCAGACACTGGATATGTATTATTTTTCAACCTTTCTTCATACTTTGTGATGGCTGGGTATAATATGCTGGTAACTGTAGCCACAACCCAGGTCATTATATTCTGAATTATGCTATTCAGTTCTTCAGAAGTTACCTGGTTTGAGGCAAGCAGGAATGAAAAGAAAATCATTTAACTATCTACTCTAGGATGCAACAGAAGGTAATATTTGATGTTTTATATCAAACAATGCATAGCTTGATATCATCATGGTTATAAAGAGAACATGGTAAATATATATATTTAGAATTTCAAATTAATTTCAAGTTGGTTTATTCTCTACTAAAGTTAAAAAAATATATATAAGTTTCCATTTGGCTCCCATTCCCTCAGAACATTTTTACTTATTTATTTTTTCCTAACATTTATGGCTGGGATAAAAGAATTTTTGGTTAAAAAGAAAGAAAATGAAAAATCACTAAATTGCTGTCTAGACACATTATATTACATGCATGTATTTTTTAAAGAAGAAACATAGTGTCTACAACCTAGCAAAATTATTTTAAAATGATCCAGGTTATTTCTAACAAATTATTTCTCAAACAGATATGGTCAAACATTTGGGTGCCTTCAGAGGCATCTGTCTAGCTAAGAGTAAGGATGGAAAAGAAGCCAGCTCTCCTCTCATTCCCTGATGCAGAGGTGAGCCTGTGATTTGTTTACAGGGAAAGGACTACAGCTAATTGTTAAGAATCTAATAAGCAAAAAACAAAACAAAAAAAAGTTCATGCTTTATGGAGATTGCATGGGTTTGTATCTAACAAGATACTATGAATGGAAACTATGAATGTCATAGAAGGCAAAGAAAAGGTGATACAGTGATACAGTGAAGGAACAAATGAGTTTAGATAGAAAATAAGGGAAGCTAGAATTGCAATTCAAAGAGTCAAGAGGGTTGAGCAAGGATAGGTTTAGAGAATTCCTCCTTTTGAGCTTGATATAAAACCTCAGGGACTAGATTTGAATGACCATTTCCTTAGTGGTCAAAGGTGCTATCCTATGTTTAAGTTTGGGCTTTCCAGATAGCTCAGTTGATAAAGAATCCACCTGCAATGCAGGAGACCCTGGTTCGATTCCTGGGTCAAAAAGATCTGCTGGAGATGTGATAGGCTACCCACTCCAGTATTCTTGGCCTTCCCTTGTGGCTAAGCTGGTAAAGAATACGCCTGCAATGCAGGAGACCTGGGTTCTATCCCTGGGTTGGGAAGATCCCCTGTAGAAGGGAAAAGCCACCCAGTCCAGTATTCTGGAGAATTCCATGGACTGTACGGGGTCAGAGTCAGTCAGACATGACTGAGTGCCTTTCACTTACTTAAAGTTAGACTAAGAGCCTCAGTAACAGAATCCATACTTCTGCTATGTACTAAAAACATACTTTGGATTTGTATTAATAAAAATCCTCTTGCCTATAATAAACTAATCAGTTCAGTTCAGTCGCTCAGTCATGTCCAACTTGTTACGACCCCATGAATAGCAGCACGCCAGGCCTGCCTGTCCATCACAAACTCCCGGAGTTTACTCAAACTCATGCCCATCGAGTCGGTGATGTCATCCAGCCATCTCATCCTCTGTCGTCCCCTTTTCCTCCTGCCCCCAATCCCTCCCAGCATCAGGGTCTTTTCCAATAAGTCATCTCTTCGCATGAGGTGGCCAAAGTATTAGAGTTTCAGCTTCAGCATCAGTCCTTCCAATGAACACCCGGGACTGATCTCCTTTAGGATGGACTGGTTGGATCTTGCAGTCCAAGGGACTCTCAACTAATAGTCTGTTCAAAATTGTTATGACTCTTAAAACAAAAACTAGTAAACATAAGTAACTGGCAGCAAAGCCTGGAAAGCTGTCATGTGGGCAGGAGAATAAAAAAAAAAAAATAGGATTTCTGTAATGGGGCTGTTCACACCCAAAATACTGCCTTAAGTCAGCATAGAAAGCAGAGACATCACTTTGCTGACAAAGGTCAGTATAGACAAAGGTATGGTTTTTCCAGTAGTAATATATGGATGTGAGAACTGGATCATAAAAAAGGCTGAGTGCTGAAGAATTGATGCTTTCAAATTGTGGTGCTGGAGAGTCCCTTGGACGGCAAGGAGATCAAACCAGTCAATCCTAAAGGAAGTCATCCCTGAATATTCATGAGAAAGACCTATGCTGAAGCTCCAATACTCTGGCCAACCTGATGTGAAGAGCCAACTCCTTGGAAAAGACCCTGATACTGGGAAAGACTGAGGCAGGAAGAGAAGGGGGCAACAAAGGATGAGATGGTTGGGTGGCATCACTGACTCAACGGACATGAGTTTGAGCAATCTCTGGGAGATAGTGAAGGACAGGGAAATCTGGCGTGCTGCAGTCCATGGGGTCACAGAGTCGGACACGACTTAGCAACTGAACAACAAGCACACAGTTATACCCATATTAGGCCAATAATCAAAGATAAGTTAACATCTATGCAGCATACTCTCTTTGACACATGGTGTTTGGGGGCACCCCAGGGAAAACCATTATATTCTGCTCTAATCCTTGAATCTTCTCATACATTTTGCATTTATTATACAACATCCAAAACATTATATAACATCCAAAATGAAATGTTTTGAATAAAAACAATTTACTATAATCTACTATGACATATAAACTGAGACATTCAATATATATATTGCTTTTTGCTTTTCTTACTACCAGAGATCATAAATGATAGAACTACATTATTATTCTTAGGGTAAGTATGACATATGAAAGAAAGCTATTCCTAATATGTTTTGCTCTTAGGTGATTAGGTCCCTTCCCACCAAACTGACTCGGGACAAATACAGGCATCCCAACTCATGAGCCGAGTCTGCAAAGTGATGTGTAGTGGCTTCCCACGTTAAGAATGGGTTTATGGTTATTTGACACTATTCTTATAATGGCTAGGTCCCTGAATGCTCCTCCCCTGACTTCCTGCCCAACTCCATGAGACCTCTTCCTGAATGGGCAAAATTATCTTTTTATGAGAACCTTACTGCAAAATCTAAGAATTAACTGAAAGTTAACTTTAAAGAAGAAAAAATGGGCAAAGAGGGACATTAATATCAGTAAATGATTGCATAGTTTTTTTTTCTACTATTAAACATTTAAAATTATCATTAATATGCTGCTTTATCAATGAGTTTTATGATACATACTTTTTCTTGCAAGTAGTTTTGTAGGAGATGCTGTTTTCTGTAAAGTCAAGAAAGGTTGATAATTTTGCTATTATTTAGGGTCAAGAATTTATGTAGCTTTTTCCAAAACTTATAATCACTGAATCAGTTTTTTCTCTTTATATCTGAAAGATTTTTTTTAACAGAAATTCAGAAGAATAAACTGTATTTCCATCCCCCACCACCTATTTCTCTTCCTTCTTTGATACTGGCCCATATGCCTTAATACTCAGAAGCAGAATTATAGCTGTTGCATAAAAATGTCTATTTGAAAATTCTACTTCTGACCCACTTTAGACATTCCTGCTGTGTGGTCCTCTGGGAAAGGACACAGACTTGGAGGGAGAAGGTACGCTAGTCTTTCATGTTTGCTAAAAGGCAGCATGAAGTGGCAAGACTGACCAGAGCTTCAGATAATCCTATACTTACCCTTTCAAATCCCATAGTTTTACCTATGCTTTCATCAAACAGCAAGGAATTATGTGATAACTATTCAATAACCATGGGTTAAAATAATACATTTATAGCCCTCTTAAATAGAAATTTAGATGTAGCTCTTGTCTATGTATGACAATATTCTATCATTTATTCTAGTCAGATTTTTATCATGATAATGAAGTCAACAATGCAATTTTCTCACTGGTAACAAGAACTCAATGAAAATTATAGAATAGTTAATAAAACAAAATCTAAGATTTAGTTCTTACTTATTTTTGTATATTTCAGGTATTTATTTTCATGTATTTCAATATAGGCCCTTTGTTTATCTTTTTCATAATTACTCATAATAAAATTAATACACCTTTTTTTTACTTTTTCTAGTCCTGTACTTTGCATTATAAAATCAGGCACTGAGTTTGTGTTGGGTGATGAGACATTGAGTTTGCAGTGATGAGACATGGGCTCCTGCTCCAACAGCAATGAGTGTCTCTGAACTGTGAGGTCACATGCAAAGGAAACAGATTTGGAATGAACTCAGTGTTCGCTTGCTCATAAACTGGATTCTCCCAAGATCTCTGGAGAACATGTATACAGTTAAATAGATGCTTTCAGAAGGGTGACGAGATGGCAGAGTAGAAGGACTTGAGCTCATCTTCTCTCAAAAAAACACCAGAGAGGCAACTAACTGCTGAACAATCATCCACAGAAAAGACTAGATCTACGAGAAAAAAGGTATTCTACATCTAAAGACATAGCAGAAGCCACAACGACACAGTAAGTGTGCTTCTGTGAGATAATCAAATCCCATATACACTGGGTTGGTGACCCACAGACTTGAAACATATTGCAGTTTCTCCCAGAGGTCTGAGAGTTCTGAGTCCCACATCAGGCTTCCCTGCCTAGGGGTCTAGCATCACAAGTAGGAGACCCCATGGAATTTGGTTTAAAGGCCAGCAGGGCTTGACTGCAGAAGCCCCAGGACTAGGATAAACAGAGACTCCACTCTTGGAGGGTGCATGCAAGGTTTCACATGCACTAGGACCCAGAACAAGGCAGTACCTCCATAGGAACCTGGGCCAAACCTACCTGTGGGTCTTGAAAGGTCTCGCTGGAGTTGGCGGAAGTCCCAGGGAATATTCCTCAGTGTGAGCTCTCCAGGAGGTCACCATTATGGCACTGAGAGTTGGCCCTATCTAACAGCCTTCAGGCTTCAGTGCTGGGATACCTCAGGCCAAACAACCAACAAGATGGGAACATAGCCCCACTCATCAACAGAGAGGCTGGCTAAAGTTGTCCTGAGCCCCGTGGCACAGCCCTGTCCACCACGGGCACAAAATCCAGCACCACCCACCAGTGGGCAGGTACCAGTCCCTCCCAACAGGAAGCCTGCACAAGCCTCTAGACTGACCTCACTCACCAGGGACAGACAGCAGAAGCAAGAACTATGATCTTACAGCCTGTGGAACATAAACCACAAACACAGAAAGTGAAACAAAATGAGCCATCAGAGAAATATGTTCTAGATGAAGAAACAAGATGCAACCCCAGAAGAACAAGTAAGTGATGTAGAGATAGGTAATCTACCTGAAAGAAAATACAGAATAATGTTAGCAAAGATGATCCAAGATCTTGGAAAAAGAATGGAAGTATACACTGAGAAGATATAAAAAATGTTTAGAAAGCACTAGAAGATTTAAAGAACAGAGAAAAAATAGCTAAAATAAAAAATACACTAGAAGGAATCAATAGCAGAATAAATGAGGCAGAAGGATGAATAAGTAAGTTGGAAGACAGACTGGTGGAAATCACTGCTGCAGAACAAATAAGGAAAAAAGAATGAAAAGAAATGACAGTCTAAGTGATTTCTGGGATATTACACACACCAACACTCCAATTATAGGGGTCCCAGGAAGAGGAGAAAGGGCCTGGGAAGGTATCTGAGAAGACAATAGCTGGAAAAATCCCTAACATGGGAAAGAAAACATGCAAGTCCAGGGAGTGCAGAGTCTCATACAGAATAAACACAGGGAGGAGAGCACAGAGGCACATACCAGACTGATAAAACTTTAGACAGAGAAAATAATTAAAGCAGCAAGGGAAAAGCAACAAATAACTTACAAGGGAATCTGTATAAGGTTATCAGCTGATTTGTCAGAAGAAACTCTGCAGTCAGAAGGGAGTGGCATGATATATTTAAAGTAACAAATGGGAAAAACCCACAACCAATAAGGCCCTTGTTCACATTTGAAGGAGAAGTCAAGAGCTTTACAGACAAGCAAGAGCTAACAGAATTCAATACCATCTAACCAGCTTTCGGTGCAACAGAATGGGAAAGACTAGAGATCTCTTCAAGAAAATTAGAGATACCAAGGGAACATTTTATGCAAAGATGGACTCGATAAAGGACAGAAATGATATGGACCTAACAGAAGTAGAAGATATTAAGAAGAAGTGGAAAGAATACACAGAAGAACTGAACAAAAAAGATCTTTACGAACCAGATAATCACAATGGTGTGATCACTCACCTAGAGCCAGATATCCTGGAATATGAAGTCAGGTGGGCCTTAGAAAGCATTACTACGAACAAAGCTAGTGGAAGTGATGGAATTCCAGTTGAGCTATTTCAAATCCTGAAAGATGATGCTGTGAAAGTGCTGCACTCAATATGTCAGCAAATTTGGAAAACTCAGCAGTGGTCACAGGACTGGAAAAAGTCAATTTTCATTCCAATCCCAAAGAAAGCTCAAACTATCACACAATTGCACTCATCTCACACACTAGTAAAACAATGCTCAAAATTCTCCAAGCCAATCTTCAGCAATGTGTGAACCATGAACTTCCAGATGTTCAAGCTGGTTTTAGAAAAGGTAGAGGAACCAGAGATCAAATTGCCAACATTCGCTGGATCATCGAAAAAGCAAGAGTTCCAGAGAAACATCTATTTCTGTTTTATTGACTACACCAAAGCCTTTGACTGTGTGAATCACAATAAACTGTGGAAAATTCTGAAAGAGATGGGAATACCAGACCACCTGACCTGCCTCTTGAGAAATCTGTATGCAGGTCAGGAAGCAACAGTTAGAACTGGACATGGGACAACAGGCTGGTTCTAAATAGGAAAAGGAGTATGTCAAGGCTGCATATTGTCACCCTGCTTATTTAACTTATATGTAGAATACACCATGAGAAACGCTGGGCTGTAAGAAGCATAAGCTGCAATCAAGATTGCTGGGAGAAATATCAATGACCTCAGATATGCAGATGACTCCACCCTTTATGGCAGAAAGTGAAGAAGAACTAAAGAGCCTCGATGAAAGTGAAGGAGGAATGTGAAAAAGTTGGCTTAAAGCTCAACATTCAGAAAACTAAGATCACGGCATCCAGTCCCATCACTTCATGGCAAATAAATGGGGAAACAGTGGAAACAGTGTCAGACTTTATTTTTCTGAGCTCCAAAATCACTGCAGATGGTGACTGCAGCCATGAAATTAAAAGACACTTACTCCTTGGAAGGAAACTTATGACCAACCTAGATAGCATATTAAAAAGCAGAGACATTTGTCAACGAAGGTCTGTCTAGTCAAGCCAATGGTTTTTCCAGTAGTCATGTATGGATGTGAGAGTTGGACTATAAAGAAAGCTGAGTGCCGAAGAATTGATGCTTCTGAACTGTAGTGTTGGAAAAGACTCTTGATATTCCCATGGACCGCAAGGCGATCCAACCAGTGATCCTAAGGGAAATCAGTCCTGGGTGTTCATTGGAAGTACTGATGTTGAAGTAGAAACTCCAATATTTTGGCCACCTGATGAGAAGAGCTGACTCATTGGAAAAGACCCTGATGCTGGGAAAGATTGAGGGCAGGAGGAGAAGGGGACGACAGAGGATGAGATGGTTGGATGGCATCATTGACTCAACGGACATGGGTTGGGTGGACTCCAGGAGTTGGTGATGGACAGGAAGGTCTGGTGTGCTGCGATTCATGGGGTCGCAAAAAGTTGGACACGACTGAGCGAGTGAACTGAACTGAAGCTGGATCTTATTTGGGTAATTGCTTTTTTTTTTTTTAAAGGTAACAGTGTTGGGTCTAAAATGATAGTCTCTCAGCTCTAACATTGAGAAAGCCTTATCTAAATACCAACAGAAACTGATCACCACCAGTTTCAGGAATAAAAACCTCTGAGGTACCCCAAATCTCTTTTTCAAAGTCTGGCAAGTTCCATCACTAAAGATTATTATTTTGGATTATATGGCAAACACATTTTAGGATAAGAATGACTAATTAAAAATTAAAAAATTAAAACTAATCTACCATATTTAGGAAGTCTGTAATCTCAAAAGGTTCAAGGAAAGGTAAATGTTTAAAAGGGGATAAAGGCAAAGAGAGAAGTCTAGATTCTGGAAAGCTACCTGAAGAAAAGAGGTCATATTTGAAAGTGGCATGAAGACTCTAAATATAGGGTGAGTGAAGAGCCACAGTGGGATAAGGAAATAGAGAAGGAAATGGAACAATATTCACTTGTCTACTTTACAATTTAACCTTAGTGATGAGAATCTGCAAAATACATCAGTTCACTAAATCTAAGTAGAACTACAATGGAGGATCCCATGCAATTATTTGCTTTTTAACATTACTCATGTACTTCTTAGAATATTAATTTATAATTATATATTAACTTTCTTAGATACTTACGTATTTGAGAAAACACAAGAAGGGAAAATACCCTGGGCTGTGGCAGGAGCCTGAAGTCCTATTTAGCAGAAAAAGAACAATTAGTTTGCATCCTTCCCCAGCAAATTATAAAACGGCAATTCATGTCCTTTAATAGGTCTTTTTTCTGTTATCAGTCTTGTTTAAAAGTCTCCAGGGACTCTCCACAATGAAATCTAAATTCCTTAGCAAGGCATAAGATATATCGTAAAATCTGATGTTCTTTCTTAGCTCTCTAGTGTCCTCACTGGCAAGTCTTCCATATATATTCTATGAATCAGAGGCACAGAATTACTTACTTCTTAAGTGTATGGTATTTTCCATGGCTCTGGGCCCTTGTTTTGCCATTTCCTCTGTCTGGAGCACCCTATGTCCTCTTTTAACTTATCTTTTTAGTCTCATTCAGCTTATGTTAACTCTTCTAGCAAGACTTCTTTGGAACTAAGTAAATGAATATTGGGACTTGCCTCATAGCTCAGCTGTTAAAAAGTCTGCCTGCAATGCAGGAGACCTGGGTTCAATTCCTGGGTTGGGAAGATCCCCAGGAGAAGGAAATGGCAAGCCACTCCAGTATTCTTGCCTGGAGAGTCCCGTGGACACAAGAGCCTGGTGGGCTCCCGTCTATGGGGCCACAAGAGCCGGCCATGACAGAGCAGCTAGGCACACACAGCATGCGTGGACACTCTGCTCCAGGGCTCCTAGAGCGTTCTGCTGGCCCCACTGTACGCCGACTGTGGTGCGCTGAGACTGAAGGTCTGCTCTTCTGTCCTCCCGAGTACGACAGAAATCCAACACTGTATCCCCAACATTCATTTTTTGAGAATACTATTAATGTTTCCTCAAAATTTATTCATTGATTTATTGGCCATTAGTCTTCTCTCACTCAAATATCATCTAATTTGCCTTGTATGTAAACTAGTAAAATTCCATTACTGGGTTTTAAGTTGGTGCAAAAGTAATTGCGGTTTAACATTGAACTTTACAGTTTGATCATGGAATCCATTCTTAAATAAATGTGGTTATAACTGATATACATCCTTTTAATGCACATTTCTCACCTTATTTATTTTTTTTTTTTTTTGCTAATTATTTGTTACTTGCTGCTTATTTTAGACTATAAAAATGATGTTAGATAAAAAGCAAATTTGAACAAATTTCTTATTTGAGTTCAACATGGGTCATAAGGCAGGGGAGACAATTCACAACAGCAACATGTATTTGACTCAGGAACTGCTAATGAATATACACTGCAGTAGTAGTGGTTCAAGAAGTTTTGCAAAGGAGATGAGAGCTTTGGATGAGGAGCATAGTGGCTGGCCATTGGAAGCTGACAACAACCAATACAGAGCCATCATTGAAGCTGACCCTCTTAACAATGACACGAGAAACTGCCAAAGAACTACATTCTACAGTCATTCAGCATTTGAAGCAAATTGCAAAGGTGTAAAACCTTGAAAAGTGAGTGCCTCATGAACTGACCACAAATCAAAAGATCATTGTTTTGAAGTGTCATCTTCTCTTATTCTGCACAAAACAATGAACCATTTCTCTATCAGAGTGTGACATGCGAAGAAAAGTGGATTTCATACAACTGTCAATGACCAGCTCAACAGCTGGACGAAAAAGAAGCTCTGAACCACTTCCCAAAGTCAAACTTGCATCAAAAAAAAAAAAAAAAAAAGTGATGGTCATTGTTTGGTGGTCTGACGACCTTCTGACTCACTACAGCTTTCTGAATCCCAGTGAAACCATGACATCTGAGAAGTATGCTCAAGAAATCGATGAGATGCACCAAAAACTGCAACACCTGCAGCTGGTATTGGTCAACAGAATAGGCCCGATTCTTCTTCACAACACCACCCAGCTGCAATTATCCTCCACAACAATGCCCTACTGCACAACACACAACCAATACTTCAAAAGTTGAATGAATTAGGCTATGAAGTTTTGCCTCATCTGCCATATTCACCTGACCACCTGCCAACTGACTACCACTTCAAGCATCTCAACAAGTTTTTGCAGGGAAAATGCTTCCATAACCAGCAGGAGACAGAAAATGCTTTCCAAGAGTTCATTGAATCCTGGAGCACGGATTTTTGCACTACAGAAATAAACCAACTTATTTCTTATTGGAAAAAATGTGTTGATTATAATGGCTCCTATTTCGATTAATAAAGATGTGCTTGAGCCTAATTATAATGATTTAAAATTCATGGTCTGAAACTGCAATTGCTTTTGTACCAACCTAATAGTAAAGATTCTGGATACAGGTGACAGGAAGTTTTTACATACATCTCTACAGGCACAGAGGATTTAGTGTTTGTTAATTATGCAAATGTAGGAATGAATAAAAATTTTAGACAAAAAGAATGTGTTGGATACAGAAAAGAATTAATGATTAGAGCCTGTTCAAAGTCAAGTTTAAGTGGTAATTCTTGGTTCTCCCAATGAATGAGTAACAATAGGTAACAATGATGTATATAAAAAGTCTTACTTAAATCCTATGGACCTTTTTGTTTGTGCAGATATATTTGTTGTGTGTGTTCAGATTTTGAGAAGTAGTACTTCAATTTAAGATTTCATATAACTGAGAAATTAAATGTGAGGATAATACAATCTTAAAAGCAAAATAAAATAAAAACTCTTCTATGGTTTTCATTAATATGCTGTAGTAAATTAGATATTTTCCTAGAATTCTGTATAAACATTATAGCTATCTTCTTTAAAATGCTAAGGTTTAAAGTAGGAAAGAGAAGTCTTTTAGGGTAAAAAACTGGGGGAACATAAATATAGAACTATAAGGAAATATTGAAGCTGATACCTGCCCTCTGCCCAACAGCCATAACTACAAACTTAATGGAGAGCCAGGGAATTAAAATATATCAGGCTCAAGTCATTTGGGAAATTGAAACCTAGAGCTTATAAAAACATATTGGATCCCACAGAACTACACTCTTGGTGAAAGAGCTGTCTTTAAAAAAAATTTGTGGCACATGATACCAAGGCACAAACACATTATGCCTTGGTATCAGTGTGGAAGAGGGAGAAAAGGAGAAAATAAAAATATATCTTAATAATTCACAAACATAGATTATCTCTTATGTGATTTTCAGGTGTAAATTCACTTTATGGTCCATAAACCTCCAAATGAGAAATTGATTTAAAATGAATCTGTACTTAGAGCTCTCCCAGATGCCTAGCAGAAGTATATTAAAAAATTAACAGCTTTACTGAAGTATAATATTCCAAGAGCTGTACATATTTAATGTGTGCAGTTTGAGTTTCTACATAGTAATACATCCTATCAAAATGTAGAATTCTGTCATAAATGAACTAACATGTAACAACACATCCCTGTCATACACATAGACAAAAAAAAAAAATCAATGTACCTTTTATCAGGAAAAAGAAATATTAAAATTAGACCTCAAAGATTTCATATATCTGAATTATCAGATATATAAAATATATGCATTTCATATGTTTAAATACATAAAGAAGTAATTGGAAATCATAAAACCTATCAAAAAATCCAGTCAAATCTGGAAAATGAGAAATTTTATAATGTATAAAATACACTTTACATATTAAAATATATTATGTATTAAATAAATATAAAGTACATATTTATAATATATAAAATGTATATGTTTATTCTATAAACTAAAAGCATATTGAATAAATATAATAGTAAAATAGATATAACTGAAGAGAGAATGGTTGAAATGGAAGACAAACTCAAGAAATTAACCAGAATGCTATAGAGAGAAATGGAAAATACAGTGGTTTTTAGAGGATGTAGAAGTAGAAAGGGAAATACACACACACACATGCATACATACATATTTGGAATTTTAGGAGAAAAAAATAAAATGAGAAGAGGCAATATAGGAGTGAAATATAGCTGATACATATCTGGAACTGCTCATCATAGTGATACTAAAGTGCAGCAAGATCTTAAAAGCAGCCTATGGTGTGGTGTGTGTGGCAGGGGGTGGGAAGGTCAGGGAGATGGATGATCACTCTTTGATTACATGAAATTAAGTAGAATGGAATGTAGATCATTTAAGTAGAACAATCTTCTTAAAGTGCTAAAATATATTCATTAATGACATTTCTAAAGAATTGATATACTTTAGGAAGAATGAAGGTGATTCCATAAAGTATGAAATGCAAAAAGGAATGATGAATAACAACAAAATGATAAATATATGAGCAAATATAAATACAGCTTGACTGTATGAAAAAAAGGAAAGTAGTTTACTTTTGAATGTTTTACTTGATAAATTATTAGATAAATATGAGATTGTGATTAGAAGTAAAATATACCCACTTTGAAATATTCTAATTTTATGTATACATGTTAAAATTTAAGGATAATTGTCAAAAGAATATACATTTTCAGAACAGTAGAGAAAACTGTATTTAAAATACATTTAATATTCTAAAAGAAAGGAGGAAATAAAAATATATATAATATGCTTAATTTAAACATATATATTATGCATGTATTAAAAAGGAGAATCAACTTCAAGCAAAGGAAGGAAAAATCTCCCAAAGATCTATAATTAACATAAACATAACTAGTTTACTTCAGTTAAAAATCAGAAATGCTAATACTGAATAACATGATGGAAAATACAGAAATATTTTTAAGAGCTACATCTAAACATTAAAGATTGAAAGTGTATACAACTATATTAATATTAGACAAGGTGAATTTAAAACAGAAAGTATGCCTCATGATAAAGGTCACTACACAATATAAGAGACTCAGTTTACCAAGATAAACCTGGATATGTCCCAGATGTTCAAGCTGGATTAGAAAGGGCAAAGGAACCAGAGGTCAAATTGAGAACATTTGTTGGATCATCAAAAAAGCAAGAGAGTTCCAGAAAAACATCTACTTCTGTTTTATTGACTCGGTCAAAGCATCTGACTGTGTGAATCACAACAAACTGGAAAATTCTTATAGAGTTGGGAATACCAGACTACCTTCCCTGCCTCCTGAGAAATCTGTATGCAGGTAAAGAAGCAACTACAATTACAGACAACTAGCCACTTTGATCACATGGACCACAACTTGTCTAACTCAATGAAACTAAGCCATGCTGTGTGGGGCCACCCAAGATGGACAGGTCATGGTGAGAAGGTCTGACAGAATGTGGTCTACTGGAGAAGGGAATGGCAAACCACTTCAGTATTCTTGCCTTGAGAATCCCATGAACAGTATGAAAAGGCAAAAAGATATGACACTGAAAGATGGACTTCCCAGATCGGCAGGTGCCCAATTTGCTACTGGAGACCAGTGGAGAAATAACTCCAGAAAGAATGAAGGGATGTGGCCAAAGCAAAAACAACAACTAGTTGTGAATGTGAATGGTGACAGAAGCAAGGTTTGATGATGTAAAGTACAATATTGCAGAGGAACCTGGAATGTTAGGTCCATGAATCAAGGCAAATTAGAAGGGGTCAAACAGGAGATGGCAAGAGGGAACATTGACATTCTAGGAATCAGCGAAATAAGATGGACTGGAATGGGTGAATTTAACTCAGATGACCATTATATCTACTACTGTGGGCAGGAATCCCTTAGAAGAAATGGAGCAGCCATCATAGTCAATAAAAGAGTCCTAAAGGCAGTATTGGATGCAATCTCAAAAACGACAGAATGATCTCTGTTCGTTTCCAAGGCAAACTGTTCAATTTCAAGGTAACCAAAGTCTATGCCCCCATCAGTAATGCTGAAGTAGCTGAAGTTTAATGGTTCTATGAAGACCGCCAAGACCTTTTAGAACTAACACGCAAAAAAGATGTCCTTTTCATTTTAGGGGACTGGAATGCAAAAGTAGGAAGTCAAGAAACACCTGGAGTAACAGGCAC
The DNA here is from genome assembly GCF_963930625.1 of Muntiacus reevesi. Classification (NCBI taxonomy): domain Eukaryota; kingdom Metazoa; phylum Chordata; class Mammalia; order Artiodactyla; family Cervidae; genus Muntiacus; species Muntiacus reevesi. The sequence goes on along the minus strand of NC_089251.1, from coordinate 258,770,215 downwards.
ATTTGGCCCTGGAGTACAAAATGAAGCAGAGCAAAGACTAATAGAGTTTTGCCAAAAGAATGCACTAGCCATAGCAAATACCCTCTTCCCACAACACAAGAGAAGACTCTATACATGGACATCACCAGATGGTCAACACCGAAATCAGACTGATTATATGCTTTGCAGCCAAAATGGAGAAGCTCTATAGAGTCAGCAAAAACAAGACCGGGAGCTGACTGCGGCTCAGATCATGAACTCCTTATTGCCAAATTGAGACTTAAATTGAACAAAGTGGAGAAAACAACTGGACCATTTAGATATGACCTAAATCAAATCTCTTATGATTGTACAGTGGAAGTGACAAATAGATTTAAGGGACTAGATCTGATAGAGTGTCTGGTGAACTATGGACAGAGGTTCATGACAATTTACAGGAGACAGGAATCAAGACCATCCCCAAGAAAAAGAAATGCAAAAAAGCAAAATGGCTGTCTGAGGAGGCCTTACAAATAGCTGTGAAGAAAAGAGAAGCAAAAAGCAAAGGAGAAAAGGAAAGATATATTAATTTGAATACGGAGTCCCAAAGAATAGCAAGGAGAGATAAGAAAGCTTTACTTAGTGATTAATGCAAAGAAACAGAGGAAAACAATAGAATAGGAAAGACTAGAGATATCTTCAAGAAAATTAGAAATACCAAGGGAACATTTCATGCAAAGATGGACTCAATAAAGGACAGAAATGGTATGGACCTAACATAAGCAGAAGATATTAAGAGGAAGTGGCAAAAATACACAGAAGAACTTTACAAAAAAGATCTTCATGATCCAGATAATCACGATGATGTGATCACTCACCTACAGCCAGACATCCTGGAATGTGAAGTCAAGTGGGCCTTGTGAAGTATCACTTTGAACAAAGCTAGTGGAGGTGACAGAATTCCAGTTGAGGTATTTCAAATCCTGAAAGATGACGCTGTGAAAGTGCTGCACTCAATATGTCGGCAAACTTGGAGAACTCAGCAGTGGCCAAAGGACTGGAAAAGGTCAGTCCTCATTCCAATCCCAAAAAGGCAGTGCCAAAGAATGCTCAAACTACCACATAATTGCCCTTATCTCACACGCTAGTAAAGTAATGCTCAAAATTCTCCAAGCCAGGCTTCAGCAATATGTGAATTGTGAACTTCCAGACGTTCAAGCTGGTTTTAGAAAAGGCAGAGGAACCAGACATCAAATTGCCAACATCTGCTGGATCATTGAAAAAGCAAGAGAATTCCAGAAAAACATCTATTTCTGTTTTATTGACTATGCCAAAGCCTTTGACTGTGTGCATCACAATAAACTGTGGAAAAAGAGATGGGAATACCAGACCACCTGACCTGCCTCCTGAGAAACCTGTATGCAGGTCAGGAAGCAACAGTTAGAACTGGGCATGGAACAACAGACTGGTTCCAAATAGGAAAAGGAGTATGTCAAGGCTGTATATTGTCACCCTACTTACTTAACTTATATGCAGAGTACATCATAAGAAATGCGGGGCTGGAAGAAGCAAAAGCTGGAATCAGGATTACTGGGAGAAATATCAATAACCTCAGATATGCAGATGGCACCACCGTTATGGCAGAAAGTGAAGAAGAACTAAAGAGCCTCTTGATGAAAGTCAAAGAGGAGAGTGAAAAAGTTGGCTTAAAGTTCACCACTCAGAAAACTAAGATCATGGCATCCAGTCCCATCACTTCATGGCAGATAGATGGGGAAACAGTGGAAGCAGTGTCAGACTTTATTTTTCTGGGTTCCAAAATCACTGCAGATGGTGACTGCACCCATGAAATTAAAAGACGCTTACTCCTTGGAAGATAAGTTATGGCCAACTTAGACAGCATATTAAAAAGCAGACATTACTTTGTCAACAAAGGTCTGTCTAGTCAAGGCTGTGGTTTTACCAGTAGGCATGGATGGATGTGAGAGTTGGACTATAAAGAAAGCTGAGCACAGAAGAATTGATGCTTTTGAACTGTGGTATTGGAGAAGACTCTTGAGAGTCCCATGGATCTCAAAGAGATCTAACCATTCCATCCTAAGGGAAATCAGTCCTGGGTGTCCATTGTAAGGACTGATGTTGAACTTAAACTCCAGTATTTTGGCTACCTGATGTGAAGAACTGAGTCATTTGAAAAGACCCTAATGCTGGGAGGGTTTGGAGGCAGGAGGAGAAGGGGATGACAGAGGATGAAATGGTAGGATGGTATCACTGACTTAATGGACATGGGTTTGGGTAAACTCCAGGAGATGGGGATGGACAAGGAGGCCTGACGTGATACGGTTCATGAGGTAACAAAGAGTTGGACACGACTGAGCGACTGAACTGAACTGAAAGCAGCAAAAGTTAGAAATGGACATGGAACAACAGACTGGTTCCAAATTGGGAAAGGAGTACGTCAAGGCTGTATATTGTCACCCTGTTTACTGAACTTATATGTAGAGTACACCATGTGAAATGCCAGGCTAGGTAAAGCGCAAGCTGGAATCACGATTGCTGGAAGAAATATCAATAACCTCAGATATGCAAATGACACCACTCTTATGGCAGTAAGTGAAGAAGAACTAAAGAGCCTCTTGATGAAAGTGGAAGAGGAGAGTCAAGAAGTTGGCTTAAAACTCAACATTCAGAAAACTAAGATCATTGCATCTGATCCCATCACTTCATGGCAAATAGATGGGGAAACAATGGAAACAGTGCAAGACTTTAATTTTTGGGCTCCAAAATCACTGCAGATGTTGACTGCAGCCATGAAATTAAAAGACGCTTGGTCCTTGGAAGAAAATCTATGACAAACCTAGACAGCTTATTAAAAAGCAGAGACATCACTTTGCCAACAAAGTTCCTTCTAGTCAAAGCTATGGTTTTTCCAGTAGTCATGTATGGATGTGAGAGTTTGACTATACAGAACACTGAGCACCAAAGAATTGATGCTTTTGTGCTGTGGTGTCAGAGAAGACTCTTGAGAGTCCCTTGTACTGCTAGGAGATCCAACCCAGTCCATCCTAAGGGAAATCAGTCCTGGGTATTCACTGGAATGACTGATGTTGAAGCTGAAACTCCAATACCTTGGCCACCTGATGCAAAGAGCTGACTCATTGGAAAAGACCCTGATGCTAGGAAAAATTGAAGCTGGGAGGAGAAGGGGATGACAGAGGTTAGATGGTTGGATGTCATCACTGACTCAATGAAGATGAGTTTGAGTAAGCTCTAGGAGTTGGTGATGGAAATGGAAGCTTGGCATGCTGCTGCCTTTGGGGTTGTAATGAGTCGGACACGACTGTGCGACTGAACTGAACTGAAATTAATCAATGTTATAAAACAGATTAACAAATAGAATAAAAACCATATGAAGATCTAAATAAATGAAGAAAAAGCTTCTGACAAAATTCAGCATGCATTTATGATAAAAACTTTCCATAAAGTGGGCAAGGAAGGAACCTACCTCAACAAATAAAGGTCATATAAGACAAATGCATAGGAAACCTCATTCTCAGTGGTGAAAAATTGAAAGCATTTCCTCTGAGATCAAGAACGAGGCAACGATGTATACTTTTTTCACTTTTATTCACAGAGGTATGAAAGACCTAGCCACAGCAATCAGAAAAATAAAAGGGTTCCAAATTGGAAAAGAAGTAAAACTATCACTGTTTGCAGATGACATGATGCTGTATAAAGAAAATGCTATCTGCTACCAGAAAACTAGTAGTTGATCCCTAGTAGGGCTCAATGAATTTGGAAAAGTTGCAGGATACAAAACAAATGCACAGAAATAACTTGCATTCCTATACACTAACAACTAGGGAAGAACAGCATGGAGGTTTCTTAAAAATTAAAAATAGACTTACCATTTGATCAAGCAACCCCACTCCTGGGCATATATCCAGAGAAAACCATTATTCAAAAAGATACATGCACCCCAATGTTCACTGCAGCTCTATTTACAATAGCCAGGAAATGGAAGCAACCTAAATGTTCATCAAATGATCAATGGATAAAGAAGATGTGGCTAATATATACAATTGAATATTACTCAGTAATGCAAAGAGACAAAATAAAAAAAATAATTGCATTTGCAGCAACATGGATGGACCTAGAGATTGTCATACTAAGTCAAGTCAGACCTAGAGAGACAAATTTCATATATTGCTTACATATGGAATCTAAAAAAAAACAGTACAAATGAACATTGTGCAAAACACAAATAGAGTGACAAATTTAGAAAATACATGGTTACCAGTGGTAAAAGGTAGGGAAGGGATAACTTGGGAGACTAACATATACACACTACTGTATATAAAACAGATAATGAATAAGGAACTACTGTATAGCACAAAGAACTCAATCCTCTGTGATGTGCAAAGGCCTATATGGGAGAAGAATCCAAAGAAGAGTGGAGATATATATTTGTATAACTGATTCACTTTGCTGTATACTAGAAAGTAGTAATAAATCAACTATATTCAATAAACATTTAAAAAACCAGCACTGCTGGTCCTGGGTTGCTCTAGATTCTGAAAGTAAGACAGAGCTACAAACTATACCTGAAGTGAGGCAGGGAGTGAGAGACCTTCCCTTACCAGAAGGCTGTTTATGATCCTATTCATCCTGTCCCCTTAATGCAGAAATAATTGTGGTTTCCTTTACTTGCTTTCTGCTAATATATAGGCCTAACTATATTTGCCATTTCATGGAAAATATATGGGGGAAATGTGGAAATAGTGTCAGATTTCATTTTCTTGGTCTCCAAAATCGATGCAGACAGTGACTGCAGCCATGAAATTAAAAAGACACTTGCTCATCAGAAGAATAGGTATGGTAAACCTAGACAGTGTATTAAAAAACAGGGACATCACTTGGCCGACAAAGGTCCATATAGTCAAAGTTACAGTTTTTCTGATAGTCATATATGGATGTAAGAGTTGGACCATAAAGAAGGCTGAGTGCTGGAAAATTGATGCTTTTGAACTGTGGTGCTGAAGAAGTATCTCGAAAGTCCCTTGGACAGCAAGGAGATCAAACCAGTTAATCCTAAGGAAATCAACCCTGAATATTCACTGGAAGGACTGATGCTGAAGCTAAAGACCCAATACTTTGGCGACCTGATGTGAAGAGATGATTCACTGGAAAAGACCCTGATGCTGGGAAAGATTGAGGGCCAGAGGAGAAAGGAGCTATAGAGGACGTGATGGTTTGATGGCAGCACCAACTCAAACTCAGGGAGATAGTTAAGGACAGAGAAGCCTGGTGTGCTGCAGTTCATGGGTCAGAGCAGAGCTGGACATGACTTAGCAACTGAACAAAAACAGCTGAGAACATAACGTATGAAGCAGAAGAGAAAATTTTAAAACTCACTTAATAAGAACTCAGCAATAATTGGGCTAAGAACCACATATGACATTCTCAAAAGCAAAACTGATGAAAGACTCAAGCTATGCCTACTGACTGCATATTACCTACGACTGATTTCCAGCTTAACTGGCAGAGCTGAATAGCTCCAAGAGAAACTTTATGACTGCCAACACATGAATTAAAACATTACATTTCTCAGAGAATGTTTTTTGATATATCTGTGAAACGTTTAAAAACAATGATGTGGGCTTCCCTGGTGGCTCAATGGTAAAGAATACATCCACCAATGCAGGGGACATGGGTTTGATCCCTGGTCAGATTCCACATGTCATGGAGCAACTAAGCCCATGTGTCATGACTATTAAGTATGGGCTCTAGAGCCCAGGAACCTCTGAGTCCTGGAGCTACCAAAGCCTGTGTACCCTAGAGCCCAATCTCTGCAACAAGAGAAGCCACTGCAATGAGAAGCCTGTGCACTGTGACCAGATAGTATCACCTAGTCGCACAACTAGAGGAAAGCCCATGCAACAATGAAGAGCCAGCACAGCCAAAAATGAATATATAAATAAAAGTATTAAAAAAATATTGATGCATATTTGGACATGAAGAAAACTGAACTTCATTGAAGAGAGTTTCAAGGGCTATTATTTTTCTGATATTAATTTAAGGAAAATAAAAATAATAAATACCCAAATTATTTACTAGAGATTTAAAAAAATATACACACAGATAGATGCTTTATTGAAAAATAATGAGGAAAAGTAAAATATATATATAAATCAATAAAAAGCAGAACAATTTACAGCACAATGTATAGTATTGAGCTGTACAAAAAGAAAATGTCTATCATAGAGGCTATTATTATAATGGAATTAAAAAACAAAATCCCACAATCTTGTAAGACATAGTTAAAAACTTGGTTAAGAATGTTCTGTCTTTCAGTTCAGTTCAGTCGCTCAGTCATGTCGGACTCTGTGACCCCATGAATCGTAGCACACCAGGCCTCCCTGTCCATCACCAACTTCAGGAGTTCATGCAATGTGCATCGAGCTGGTGATGCCATCAAGCCATCTCATCTTCTGTCATCCCCTTCTCCTCCTGCCCCCAATCCCTCCCAGCATCAGGGTCTTTTCCAATGATTCAACTCTTCGCATGAGGTAGCCAAAGTATCAGAGTTTCAGCTTCAACATCAGTCCTTACAATGAACACCCTGGACTGATCTCCTTTAGGATGGACTGGTTGGATCTCCTTGCAGTCCAAGGGACTCTCAAGAGTCTTCTCCAGCACCACAGTTCAAAAGCATCAATTCTTTAGCACTCAGCTTTATTCACAGTCCAACTCTCACATCCATACATGACCACTGGAAAAACCTTAGCCTTGACTAAACAGACCTTTGTTGGCAAAGTAATATCTCTGCTTTTTCATCTGTGGAAAAATTAATGTTTGACTTCTTTAACCTATTAAATTTTCCTTATTTCTTTTTATTGAAGTGTGATTTATAATATTTCATTAGTTTCAGGTATACAGTAAAGTGATTCAGCTATATATATTTCTTCAGATTATATTCCATTCTATATTACAAACAGTAAATAAAATTCCCTGTGCTATACAGGAAATCCTTGTTGCTTATTTTATGTATAATGGTTTGTATCTGTTAATCTCATACTTTTAATTTGTCCCTTCTCCCTCCCTCTCCCCTTTGAAAAGCATAAATATATTTTCTGCATCTGTGAGACTGTTGCTGTTTTTAACATAGAACTGCTTTTGCTGGATCCCATAGATTTTGTATGGTTTTGGTTTCATTTTTGTCTCAAAGTATTTTCTGAATTCTTCTTTGATTTCATCATTGGTCCACTGGTTTTTTAGTATGATGCTGTTTAGTTTTCATTAGTAGTCATTCCTTTCCCATTTTTCTTTCTGTGGTTGATGTCTGGTTTCATGTCATTGTGGTCAGAAAATATGCTTGAAATAATATCTGTTCTCTCAAATTTGTTGAATATTGTTTGGTTACCTTAGTGTGTGGTCTATGCTAGGGAGTGTTCCATACATGATTGGAAAGAATGTGTATTCACTATTTTTTTGAATGTAGTAACCTGTAGATGTGAATTAAGTCAAATCTATTGTGTCATGTCTGTTGCCTTATTTGATATTCTAAGAAGAAAAAAAATATGTGAATTAAATAATCTAGTTTTAACATATCAAGGAACTAATTAAAGAAGAACAGCCTAAGCACAACAGGTGAAACAATAAATATCAGTGTAGAAACACAGCCTCAAAAGAAAATAGGAAAGATTATAAAAACAAATACTCTTTCTTAAAAATTAACAAAATAGACAAACGTTTAGCTAGACTTAACAGAAAAAAAGGAGAAAAGACTCAAAATCAGAAATGAAAATGGAAATATTAAAATTAATACCACATAAAGTCAAAGGATAATAAACTATCATGAATAATTATATACCAACAAATTAGATAACCTAAGGGGAAAACAGGATAAATTCTTACACACATCCAACCTGCCAAGGTGGAATTATTAAAAAAAAAACACACACATACAGAAAATCTGAGAGATCAATTACTAACAAGGAGATTGAATCTGTAATCAAAAAACCTTCCAGCAAAGAAAAGTCCAGGACCAGATAGTTTCACTGGTGAATTGACCAAACATCTAAAGATGAATTAATATTTGTTGTTTAGTTGCTGAGTCGTGTCTGACTGTTTGTGGTCAATGGAATGCACCACACCAGGATTTCCTGTCCTTGACCATCTCCCAGAGCTTATTAAAACTCATGCTCATGTTCATTGAGTTGGTGATGCCATCCAATCATTCCATTCTCTGTCATCCCCTCTTCCTCCTGCCTTCAGTCTTTACTAGCATCAGGGTCTTTTCTAATGAGTCAGCTCTTTGAATCAGGTGACCCAGAGCTTCACCTTCAGCATCAGTACTTCAATGAATATTCATGGTTGATTTCCTTAGGTTGATTGGTTTGATCTCTTTGCAGTCTAAGGGACTCTCAAGAGTCTTCTCCAACACCACAGTTCAAAAGCATCAATTCTTCAGCACTCAGCCTTTTCTATGGTCCAACTCTCACATCCATACATGGCTACTGGAAAAACCATAGCTTTGACTATAAGAATTAATACTAATCCTTATCAAACTCTTTTGGAAAAAACCAGAAGCTTGAGAATCACTTATAAATTCATTATAAAAGGCCAGCATTACTGAGGTATGAATGCCAGACAAGAATACACAAGTAAAAGAGAACTGTAGGCCAATAGCCTGATGAAAGTGAAAGTCACTCAGTCATGTCTGACTCTTTATGACCCTTTGGACTATAGCCTGCCAAGCTCCTCTATCCATGGAATTCTCCAGGCAAGAATACAGGAGTGGGTAGCCATTCCCTTCTCCAGGGGATCTTCCTGATCCAGGAATTGAACCAAACCGGGGTCTCCTGAATTGCAGGCAGATTCTTTCCATCTGAGTTACAGGGAAGCCCATCTATGATGAACATGGATAAAAGAATTCAAAACAAAGCATTAGCAACTGATTAAATAGCACATTAAAAGGAACATATGCCAGGATCAAATGTGATTTGTTCCTGTGATGCAAGAATGGTTCAACATAAGCAAGTGGTTACCTGTGATACACCATATTAATGAAATGAAAATTAAAAATTATATGATCATCTCTGGATGCATGAAAAGCATTTGATAGAAATTCACATCATTTCATGATACAAATTCTCAACAAACTGAGCACAGAAGGAATGTTCCTCAACATAATAAAAACAGCACATGACAAGTCCACAGCCAACATCATATTCGATAGTGAAAATCTGAAAGCTTTCCCTCTGGGTTAGGAACAAAACAAGGGTGTGCAAACTGGGCACTTTTATTCACATAGTACTGGAAGTCCACTAGTCAAGAAAAAGAAAATATGGCTAAATCAGAAAGAAAAAAAAGAAGTAATATAATCTCTGTTTTCAGATGACCTAATATTATATAGAGAAAATCCTAAAGAATGGACGAAAAAACTGTTGGAGATAATAATAATCAACTTTAGTAAAGATATAACATACAAAATCAGTATATAAAAATCAGTTATATGTCTGTATACTAACAAATATCAGAAAAAGAACCCAGGAAAATAATCTGTCATGAAATGATGAGACTGGATGCCATGATCTTCATTTTTTGAAGGTTGAGTTTTAAGCCAGGTTTTTCATTCTCCTCTTTCACTTTTAGCAAGAGGCTCTTTTGTTCCTCTTCACTTTCTGCCGTAAGGGTGGTGTCATCTGCTTATCTGAGGTTATTGATAGCTCTCTTAGCAATCTTCATTCCAGCTTGTGCTTCATCCAGCATGGCATTTCACATGGTGTATTCTGTATATAAGTTAAATAAGAAAGGTGACAATATACAGACTTGACATACTCCTTTCCCGAGTCTGCTGTTCCATGTCCAGTTCTAACTGTTGCTTCCTGACAGACATAAAACTTTTTCAGAGGCAGGTAAGGTGGTCTGGTATTCTCATCACTTTAAGAATTTTCTACAGTTGACTGTGATCCACACAGTCATAGGCTTTAGCATAGTCAATGAAGAAGAAATAGATGTTCTTCTGGAACTCTTTTGCTTTTTCTATGATCCAACGGATGTTGGTAATTTGATTTCGGGTTCCTCTGCCTTTTCTAAATCCAACTTGACCATCTGGAAGTTCTTGGTTCACATACATTTGAAGCCTAGCTTTGAGAATTTTGAGCATTAATTTGCTAGCATATGAGTGCAATTGTATGGCAGTTTGAACACTCTTTGGCACTGCTTTTCTTTGGGATTGGAATGAAAACTGATCTTTTCCAGTCCTGTGGCCACTGTTGAGTTTTCCAAATTTGCTGGCATATTGAGCACAGCACTTTCACAGCATCATCTTTTAGGACTTGAAACAGATCAGCTGGGATTTTATCACCTCCATTAGCTTTGTTCATAGTGATGCTTCCTAAGGCCCACTTGACTTTGCATTCCAGGATATCTGGCTCTAGGTGAGTGATCACACCATTGTGGTTATCTAGGTCAGGAAGATTTTTTCGGTGTAGTTCTTTTGTGTATTCTTGCCACTTTTTAATATCTTCTCCTTTTGTTAGGTCCATACAGTTTCTGACTTTTATTGTACCTATATTTGGATGAAATGTTCCCTTGGTTTCTCTAATTTTCTTGAAGAGATCTCTAGTCTTTCCCATTCTATTGTTTTCCTCTATTTCTTTGCACTGATCACTAAGGAAGGTTTTCTTAGCTATCCTTGCTATTTGAATCTCTGCATTCAGATGGATGGATCTTTTCTATTCTCCTTTCCCTTTCACTTCTCTTTTCTCAGCTACTTGTAAGGCCTCCTCAGACAGCCATTTTGCCCTTCTTTTTTTTGCGGGGGGATAGTTTTGATCACTGCCTCCTATACAATGTCATGAACCACCATCCATAGTTCTTCAGGCACTCTGTCTATCAGATCTAATCCTTTGAATCTATTTGTCACTTCCACTGTATAGTCATAAGGGATTTGATTTAGGTCATACCTGAACAGTCTAGTGGTTTTCCCTACTTCCTTCAATTTAAGTCTGAATTTGGCAATAAGGAGTTCATGATCTGAGCCACAGTAAGCTCCCCATCTTGTTTTTTTGCTAACTGTATAGAACTTTTCCATCTTTGGCTGCAAAGAATATAATCAATCTGATTTTCCTCTTGAACATCTGGTGATGTCCATGTGTACAGTCGTCTCTTGTGTTGTTGGAAGGCATTTGCTATGACCAGTACATTCTGTTAGCAAAACTCTGGTAGCCTTTGCCCTACTTCATTTTATACACCAAGACCAAACTTGCCTGTTAATCCAGGTATCTCTTGACTTCCAACTTTTGCATTCCAGTACCCTATGATGAAAAGGACATCTTTTTATGGTTCTAGTTCCAGAAGGTCTTGTAAGTCATCATAGAATTGTTCAACTTCAGCTTCTTCAGTATTACAGGTTGGGGTATAGACTTGGATTACTGTGATATTGAATGGTTTGCTTGGAAATGAACTGAGATCATTCTGTCATTTTTGAGATTGCACACAAATACTGCATCTTTGACTCTCTTTTTGATTATGAGGGCTGCTCCTTTTCTTCTGAGCGATTCTTGCCTACAGTAGTAGATTCAATAGTCATCTAAATTAAATTCGCCCATTCCAGTTCATTTAAGTTCACTGATTCCTAAAATGTCGATGTTCGCTCTTGCCATCTCCCATTTGACCACTTCCAATTTGCCTTGATTCATGGACCTAACATTTCAGGTTCCTATGTAATCTTGATCTTTACAGCATCGGACTTCCATCACCAGTCACATCCACACCTGGGCTTTGTTTTCACTTTGGCTCCATCTCTTCATTCTTTCTGGAGTTGTTTCTCCATCTTTTCCAGTAGCATACTGGGCACCTACCGACCTGGGGAGTTTATCTTTCAGTGTTATATATTTTTGCCTTTTCATACTTCTCACTGCAGATGGTGATTTCAGCCATGAAATTAAAAGACACTTTCTCTTTGAAAGAAAAACTCTGACAAAGCTACACAGCATATTAAAAAGCAGAGACATTACTTTTCTGACAATGGTCCAGTTGTCAAAGCTAATCTGCCTGCAAAGCAGTAAATCTGGGTTCAATTCCTGTGTCTGGAAGATCCCCTGAAGAAGGAAATAGGAACCACTCCAGTTCTTGACTGGAGAAACGTATGGATAGAGGAGCCTTGCAGGCTACATTCCACTGGGTCACAAGAGTCGGACATGACTTAGCTACTAAACCACCATCATGGTTTTTCTAATAGCCATGTATGGATGTGAGAGTTGGATTACAAAGTTGAGCAATGAAAGCTTGATGCTTTTGTACTGTGATGTTGGACAAGATTACTGAGTCCCTTGATTTGCAAGATCAAACCAGTCAATCCTAAAGAAAGCAGTCCTGAATATACATTGGAAGGACTGATGCCAAAGCTGAAGAACCAATACTTTGGTCACCTGATGTGAAAAAGTGACTCTTTAGAAAATACTCTGATGCTGAGAAAGCCTGAAGGCACGAGGAGATGGATATGAAATTACAAGAACTCTAAAAGCTGGTAAAACTTTAAATTGGTGAGCCCCTTCATTAATCTACTTAGACATATACAAAGCAATGGCCAAGCAATTTTATTCTTACATATATATCCATAGAACACACCACAGCACACACAAATGTACTAGAAAGTTCATAAGTTTTACTCATAACAACTCATACTGGAATATCCATAAACAGTAGAAGAGATAAACAGTACATTCATAAAATGGAATACTATATAACAAAATGAATTATAATTGCACACAAAGATAACATAAATCTCAGAAATATAATATTGAGGGAAACCACCAGAAACAAACATACCTTGATTCTATTTATAAATAAATTTCAAAAATGGAATATTAATCTACTGTGGCAGAAATCAAGAAAATAAAAAGGAAGCAAAATTCTTTAATTTCAGGGAAAAGAATGAGGAATTTGACAGTGCAGATAATTTTATATCATTGGTCATATCAGAGGGTACAAAGATTTGTGTGCTTTGTGATGATCTATTGAACAGAAATTTGTATTTTCTGAGTACTTTTAATTAAAAGTTAAAGTACTAGTAGGGTATATATATGAGATCAGTTCAGTTCAGTTCAGTCGCTCAGTCATGTCCGACTCTTTTCGACCCATGGACTGCAGCACGCCAGGACTCCCCGTCCATCACCAACTCCCAGAGTTTACTCAAACTCATGTCCATTGAGGCGGTGATGCCATCCAACCACCTCATCCTCTATCATCCCCTTCTCCTCCCGCCTTCAATTTTTCCCAACATCAGGGTCTTTTCAAATGAGTCAGCTCTTCTCATCAGGTGGCCAAAGTATTGGAATTTCAGCTTCACTATCAGTCCTTCCAATAAATATTCAGGACTGATTTCCTTTAAGATGGGCTAGTTAGATCTCCTTCCAATCCAAGGGACTCTCAAGAGCCTTCTCCTAAACTACATCTCAAAAGCAGCAACACTACCGTACTCAGCTTTCTTTATAGTTCAACTCTCACATCCATACATGACTACTGGAAAAACCATTGTTTTGACTAGATGGAGCTTTGTTGAAAAGTAATGTCTCTGCTTTTTAATATGCTCTTTAGGTTGGTCATACCTTTCCTTCCAAGGAGTAAGCATCTTTTAATTTCATGGCAGCAGTCATCATCTGCAATGATTTTGGAGTCCAAAAAAATAAAGTCAGTCACTGTTTCCACTGTTTTTCCATCTAATTGCCATGAAGTAATGGGATCAGATGCCATGATCTTAGTTTTCTGAATGTTGAGCTTTAAGCCAACTTTTTCACTCTCCTCTTTCACTTTTATGGAGAGGCTCTTTGGTTCTTCTTCACTTTCTGCCATAAGTGTGGTGTCATTTCCGTATCTGAAGGTATTGATATTTCTCCCAACAATCTTGATTCCAGCTTGTGCTTTATCCAGCCTAGCATTCTCATGATGTACTCTGACTATAAGTTCAATAAGCAGGGTGACAATATACAGCCTTGATGTACTACTTTCCCAATTTGGAACTAGTCTGTTGTTCCATGCCCAGTTCTAACTATTGCCTCCTGACCTGCATACAGGTTTCTCAAGAGGCAAGTCAAGTGGTCTGGTATTCCCATCTCTTGAAGAATTTTCAACAGTTTATTGTGATCCACACAGTAAAAGGATTTGGTGTAGTTGATAAAGCAGAAATAGATGTTTTTCTGGAACTCTCTAACTTTTTTGATGATCTAGCAGATGTTTGCAATGTGATCTCTGGTTCCTCTGCCTTTTCTAAAACCACCTTCAACATCTGGAAATTAACAGTTCAGGTATTGCTGAAGACTGGCACGGAGAATTTTGAGCATTACTCTACTAGCATGTGAGATGGGTGCAATTGTGTGGTAGTTTGAACATTCTTTGGCATTGCCTTTCTTTGGAAATGGAATGAAAACTGACCTTTTCCAGTCCTGTGGCCACCACTGAGTTTTCCAGATTTGCTGGCATATTGAATGCAGCACTTTCACATCATCATCTTTTAGAATCTGAAATAGCTCAACTGAAATTCCATCACCCCCACTAGCTTTGTTCATAATGACACTTCTTAAGGCCCACTTGACTTCACATTCCAGGATGTCTGGCTCCAGGTAAGGGATCACACCATTGCGATTATCTGGGTCATGAAGAGCTTTTTATGTACAGTTCTGTGTATTCTTGCCACCTCTTCTTAATATCTTCTGTTTCTGTTAGGTCCATACCATTTCTGTCCTTTATTGTGCCCATCTTTGCATGAAATATTCCCTTGGTATCTCCGATTTTCTTGAAGAGATCTCTATAGTTTTTCCCATTCTATTGTTTCCCTCTATTTCTTTGCACTGAACACTGAGGAAGGTTTTCTTATCTCTTCTTGCTCTTCTTTGCAATTCTGAATTCAGATGGTCATATCTTTCCATTTCTCCTTTGCTTTTCGCTTCTCTTCTTTTCACAGCTATTTGTAAGGCCTACTCAGACAGCCATTTTGATTTTTTGCATTTCTTTTTCTTTCGGATAGTCTTGCTCACTGTCTCCTGTACAATGTCACGAACCTCCGTCCACAGTTCATCAGGCACTCTGTCTACCAGATCTAGTCCCTTAAATCTATTTCTCGCTTCCACTGTATAATCATTAGGGATTTGATTAGGTCATACCTGAATGGTAAAGTGGTTTCCCTGCTTTTCTCAATTTAAGTCTGAATTTGCCAATAAGGAGTTCATGATCTGAGCCACACTCAGTTCCTGCTCTTGTTTTGCTGATTCTATAGAACTTCTCCATCTTTGGCTGCAAAGAATATAATCAATCTGATTTCAGTGTTGGCCATCTGGTGATGTCCATGTGTAGAGTCTTCTTTTGGTTTGTTGGAAGACAGTGTTTGCTATGACCAGTGCATTCTTTTGGCAAAACTCTATTAGCCTTTGCCCTACTTCATTCTGTATTCCAAGGCCAAATGTGCCTGTTACTCCAGGTGTTTCTTGACTTCCTACTTTTGCATTCCAGTCCCATATAATGAAAATAACATCTTTTTTGGGTGTTAGTTCTAGGCTCAGCTGGTAAAGAATCTGCCTACAATGCGGGAGACCTGGATTTGATCGCTGGGTTGGGAAGATCCCCTGGAGAAGGGCTAGTCTACCCACTCCAGTATTTTGGCCTGGAGAATTCCATGTACAATCCATGGGGTCGTAAAGAGCCAGACACGACCAAGCGACTTTCACTTTCTAGAAGGTCTTGTAGATCTTCATAGAACTATTCAACTTAACTTCTTCAACATTATTGGTCTTGGCATAGACTTGGATTACTGTGATACTGAATCATTTGCCTTGGCAGTGAAGAGATCATTCTGTCATTTTTGAGATTGCATCCATGCACTGCCTTTTGGACTCTTCTGTTGACTATGGTGGCTACTCCATTTCTTCTAAGGAATTCCTGCCCACAGTTGTAGATATAATAGTAATCTGAGTTAAATTCACCCATTCCAGTCCATTTTAGTTTGCTCATTCCTAAAATGTCAACATTCACTCTCTATCTCCTGTTTGACCACTTCTAATTTGCTTTGATTCTTGGAACTAACATCCCAGGTTCCTATGCAGAATTGCTCTTTGCAGCATCAGACCTTGCTTCTATCACCAGTCACATCCACAACTTTCTGTTGTTTTTGCTTTGGCTCAATCTCTTCATTCTTTCTGGAGTTGTTTCTCTACTGATCTCCAGTAACATATTGGGTACCTACCAACCTGGGGAGTTCATCTTTCAGTGTCCTATCTTTTTGCCTTTTCATATTGTTCATGGGGTTCTCAAGGCAAGAATACTGAAGTGGTTTGCTATTCCCTTCTCCAGTGGACCACATTTTGTCAGGATTCTTAACTGTGATCTGTCCATCTTGAGTGGCCCGACAAGGCATGGCTCATAGTTTCACTGAGTTAGACAAGGCTGTGGTCCGTGTGATTAGATTTGTTAGCTTTTTGTGATTGTGGTTTTCAAAGTGTCTGCCCTCTGATGGAGAAGGATAAGAGGCTTATGGAAGCTCCTGATGTGACAGTCTGACTGAGGTGGAAACTGGATCTTCCTCTGATGGTCGGGGCTATGCTCAATAAACCTTTAATCCAATTTTCTATTGATGGGTGGAGCTGTGTTCCCACCCTGCTATTTACCTGGGGCCA
This sequence comes from Muntiacus reevesi, assembly GCF_963930625.1. Classification (NCBI taxonomy): domain Eukaryota; kingdom Metazoa; phylum Chordata; class Mammalia; order Artiodactyla; family Cervidae; genus Muntiacus; species Muntiacus reevesi. Next base: position 258,753,581 of record NC_089251.1, on the reverse strand, counting down.
AACTATAGTGGAGACTTTCCTGGTGGCTCAGAAGAGTAAAGCAGTAAAGCGTACAATGTGGGAGACCCAGGTTCAGTCCCTGGATTGGGAAGATCTCCTAGAGAAGGAAATGGCAACCCATTCCAGTATTCTTACCTGGAAAATCCCATGGAGGAAGAGCCTGGTAGGCTACAGTCCATGGGTCACAAAGAGTCAGAGATGGCTGAGTGACTTCACCATCTCACAAACTATAGTGGAGGTAATGAAGATAATGGTGATCTCCCTCAAAAGATCCCATGCATGTACTGCTACACTCCATACCCCCAACCCTGCAGCAGGCCACCACAGACCCACATCTCTGCTGGAGACTCCCGGACACCCACAGGCAAGTCCTGGTACACACAAGGTTCTGCTTGTGCCCTCCAAGAGTTTATTTCCCAGTCCGGTGTAAGTTCTGGCAGCTCTTTGGTGGTGTTAATGGCGACCTCTTCCAAGAGGGCTTATGCCATACCCAAGTCTGCTGCACCCAGAGCCCCTGTCCCTGTGGCAGATCATTGTATATGTGTATGTATTATATATGTATATATATATATATATATATATGATATACTATGGATAATTTTATGCTAATACATTTGGAAACTTAAGTTTATCAATTTCTAGAAAAAGATAACTTACCACCAGGACAAATAGCTAAATGATCCTATATTTAAAATCTTTAAATTGTAGAAGTAGCTATTGAACAACCATTGACAGGAATATGCTGGAACCTACCAAAAAATGATACCCCACATCCAAAGACAAAGAAGAGACGTCAGTGAGACAGCATGAGGGGCACAATCATGAAGAAATCAAATCCATACCCACCAGGTGGGTGACCAACAAATTGGGAACAATAATACCAAAGAAGTTCTCCCACTGTTGTAAAGGCTCTGAACCCCACATCAGGCATTCAAGCCTGGAGGTCCCACAATGACTAGGACTCCCCAGGGAACCTGACCTTGAAAGCCAGAGGGATTTAATTATAAGACTTTCACAGGATTGGAGGAAACACAGACTCCTGTCATGGAGGGCACAAAGAAAACCTTGTGATACCAAGACTCAGAAGAAAGGAGTAGTGACCCCAGAATTCAACTCAGTCACTCAGTCGTGTCTGACTCTTTGCGACCCCATGAATCGCAGCATGCCAGGCCTCCCTGTCCATCACAAACTCTCGGAGGTTACTCAAACTCATGCCCATCGAGTCGGTGATGCCATCCAGCCATCTCATCCTCTGTCGTCCCCTTCTCCTCCTGCCCCCAATCCCTCCCAGCAACAGGGCCTTTTCCAACGAATCGACTCTTCGCATGAGGTGGCCAAAGTACTGGAGTTTCAGCTTCAGCATCAGTCCTTACAATGAACAGCCAGGACTGATCTCCTTTAGGATGGACTGGTTGGAGCTCCTTGCAGTTCAAGGGACTCTCAAGAGTCTTCTCCAACACCACAGTTCAAAAGCATCAATTTTTCGGCACTCATCTTTCTTCACAGTCCAACTCTCACACCCATACATGACCACTGGAAAAACCATAGCCTTGACCAGACGGACCTTTGTTGGCAAAGTAATGTCTCTGCTTTTTAATATGCTATCTAGGTTGGTTATAACTTCCCTTTCAAGGAGTAAACGTCTTAATTTAATGGCTGCAGTCACCCCAGTGACTGCATCTGCAGTGATTTTGGAGCCCCCCAAAATAGTCTGACACTGTTTCCACTGTTTCCCCATCTATTTCCCATGAGGTGATGGGACCAGATGCCATGATGTTGGTTTTCTGAATGTTGAGTTTTAAGCCAACTTTTTCACTCTCCTCTTTCACTTTCATCAAGAGGCTTTTTAGTTCGTCTTCACTTTCTGCCATAAGCGTGGTGTCATCTGCATGTCTGAGGTTAATGCTATTTCTCCCGGCAATCTTGATTCCAGCTTGTGCTTCTTCCAGCCCAGTGTTTCTCATGATGTACTCTGCATATAAGTTAAATAAGCAGGGTGACAATATGAAGCCTTGACACACTCCTTTTCCTATTTGGAACCAGTCTGTTGTTCCATGTCCAGTTCTAACTGCTGCTTCCTGACCTGCATACAGGTTTCTCAAGAGGCAGGTCAGATGGTCTGGTATTCCCATCTCCTTCAGAATTTTCCACAGTTTATAGTGATCCACACAGTCGAAGGCTTTGGCATAATCAGTAAAGCAGAAATAGATGTTTTTCTGGAACTCTCTTGCTTTTTCAATGATCCAGCAGATATTGGCAATTTGATGTCTGGTTACTCTGCCTTTTCTAAAACCAGCTTGAACATCTGGAAGTTCTCAGTTCACGTATTGCTGAAGGCTGGCTTGGAGAATTTCAAGCACTACTTTACTAGTGTGTGAGATGAGTGGACTCATGTGGTAGTTTGAGCATAAGACTGAACCAAAACTACCTGCTGGTGTTGGAGGGTCTCCTGTGGAGCTGTGGTTCAGCAGGGGCTCACCACAGAAATGGAGGCACCAGTCTGGAAAGATCTCCTGTGGTGTAAACCCTCTTGGAGTTCTCCATTGAAAAGAAAGTGAAGTTACTCAGTCATGTCAGATACTTTGCGACCCCATTCACTATAGCCTACCAGACTTCTCCATCCATGGAATTTTCCAGGCAAGAATACCAGAGTGGGTTGCCATTTTATTCTCCAGGGGATCTTCCTGACTCAGGGATGAATCCAGGTCATTACAGGCTCTGAGCCACCAGGGAAGCTTAACCCAACCATAAAGCCTTGGGTTGCCTCAAGCCAAAAAATCAGGGAGAGAGCACAACCCCACCCATCAGCAGATAGTTGGATTAAAGTTTTACTGAGCAAGGCCCTGCCCACCAGAGCAAGACCCTGTTTTTCCCATCACCAGTCTCTCCCATCAGGAAGCTTACACAAACTTCTTAACCTCCTCCATTAGCCGGTAGACAGAAGAACAACCACATCCCCACAGTGACTAAAGAAAAAAAACACATTACAGAAAGGTAATCAGTGTGAAAAAACAGAAAGTTATGTCCCAGATGAAGGGACAAGATAAAACCCAAGAAAAACAACTAAATGAAATGGATATAGGCAACCTTCCAGAAAAAGAATTCAGAATAATGATAACAAAGATGATCTAGAATCTCAGAAACTGAGAATGGAGGCAAATATTGTGAAGATGCAAGAAATGTTTATCAAAGACCTAGAAGAACTAAAGAACAAACAGATGAATAATACACTAGAAAGAATTAGTAGCAGAATAACAACTAAGGCAGAAGAACAGATAAATGCCCTAGAGCACAGAATGGTGGAAATCACTGCCACAGAATACAATATAGAGAAAAAGAATGAAAAGAAATGAAAACAGCCTAAGAGACCTCTGGGACATTAAATGCACCCACATTTGCATTATAGGGGTCCCTGAAGGAGAAGAGAAAGAGGAAGGACCTGAGAAAATACTTGAAGAGGTAATAGCTGAAAACTTCCCTAACATGGGAAAGGAAATAATCAACCAAGTCCAGGAAGCAGAGTCCCAGGCAGGATAAATAAAAGGAGGAACACACTGAGACACACAGTATTCAAACTGACAAGAATTAACGACAAAGAATAAGGGAAAAACAACATATAACATACAAGGGAACTCCCATCAGGCTATCAGCTGATTTCTCAACAGAAACTCTACAGGCCAGAATGGAATGGCATGATATATTTAAAGTGATTAAAGAGAAGAACCTACAACCAAGAATACTCTATTGAGCAAGATTCTCTTTCAGATCTGATGGAGGAATCAAAGATTTCTAGACAAGCAAATATTAAGATAATTCAGCACCACCAAACCAGCCTTACAACAAATGCTAAAGGAATTTCTCTAGGCAGGAAACAAGGAAAAGACTTACCTATAGAAAATAAATCTAAAGCAATTAAGGAAATGATAATAGGATCATACATATCCATATGTTGTTCTTAGTAGCTCAGTAATGTCCAACTTTTTGTGACCCCATGGACTAATGTCCACCAGATTCTTCTGTCCATGGGGATTTTCCAGGAAAGGATACTGGAGTTGATTTCCATGCCCTCCTCCAGGGATCTTCCCAACCGAGGGATCAAACACAAGTTTCCCACATTACAGGCATATTCTTTACTGTCTGAGCCCCCAGGGAAACCCAAGAATACTGGAATGGGCCTATCTCTTCTCCAGGGGATCTTCCCTATCCAGGAATGGAGCTGGGATCTCCTGCATTGCATGCAGATTCTTTACCAGCTGAGCTACCAGGGAAGCCCATATATATCCATAATTACCCTAAACGTAAATGGATTAAGTACACCAATCAAAAGACATAGACTGACTAAGGAGATGAAAACATGTGCATGTATGCACTTCCACTTACCACATCACTCTGCTTGATCCCCCCAAATTGTATGTAATTATTTTATATTGTTAGGTTAATGATGTTCCCATTATGGCTTGTGATTGTACTTATCTTTTATTTTTTGTCTGGCTATTGATTGTGAAAACTGATCAACATCTTTCACTACAGCAATTATGTAACTATTACTCAATACAGCTGTATCATGACTGGTTAACAGAAAAATAACAGAATTCTGTGTCACCAAAACTGCCATTTAATAGAAAAACCTGTAATAACTTTTTAAAATCCAGATGCTAATCAGAACTATCTTGGAATTTTTTGAAAAATACAAATGCCCAGGTATGGCTTTTTCTTTTACCAGGGCTCCAGATATGCTTCTATTGAGCAGGAATGTTTAAAAACAACTGGGCTATATGAAGATCTTTTACTTTTATCCAGTTTGTTTCACTTTATTTCATATTCAGTGCTCCCATTTCATTTAGTTTATGATTTCCAATTTTTCCATCTCTTTTTTTTAATATTCTTTCTCGAGCCTTTATCATGTGTAGTAGAAAACCTCTTGTATACATATATATAAATAATATGTATAATATATATTTTAGAAAACATCAATTTCTGCCTAACTAAAACATTTATGACATTTTAATTCTACTTGTTTGACTTACTGTAAATAGAATACTAGATTTCTAATTTAAAAAATAGATATGCAACAAGCAACAAAGGCTTACTGTATAGCACAGGGAACTATACTCAATATCTTGTAATAACCTATAATGGAAAATAATTTAAAAATAATATGTGTATATATTATAACTGAATCACAATATTTAGTAATGTTTATCTTTTTGACAGTTTTCCTAAATATCCTATGGACATGTAATAACAACACAGGAAATACAAAATTTAAACATATTTGTGTAGGATATAAGATTAATATAAATATAAATCTACTATATTTTATTTATTAATGGTATCATTAAAGATGTTACTATTCTTATTTTTTTCTGCACTAGATAAAATATTCTCAGAGAAATGTCAATATGATTATATACTTTTTTCATTTTCTTTTTATCTCTTCTTATTTTTGCTTTATGTATTTTTTTGGTTAGGTGTCTAATGGTTTATGATATCTATCTTCTTTGTGAAAGTATCTTTTACCATTAAAAATACTCATTTTCATTTAAAAATAAATTAAAAAAAACAAATTCTACAGACTTTAAAAATGAAAAATAAATTGTTTTAATTGTAATTAAGAACTACCTAAAAAGTAACTCCTAGCCCAGATAGCTTCACAAATAATTCTATAAAATGTTGAAGGAAAAAAAAAATCATTCCAATATTCTACCTAGCTCTTTCAGAAGAAAATAAAGGATGAAACACTAATGAGAATAGCATAAACATGTCAAAAAGGTATGAGAAGTGAAAGTTATAAGCCAATCACTGTCATCACTACAGAAGCAAGAAATGAAAACCAAACTTAAGCAGACTGAATCCAGGTGCAGAGAAAAATAATACATAATGATCATATGGTTATTATTTCAAGTAAGAAAAGTTTGAACTCTTCTGGTAGCTCAGATGGTAGAGAATCTGCTTGCAATGCAGGAGACCTGGATTCAATCCCTGGGTTGGGAAGATTCCCTGGAAAAGAGAATGGCAACCCACTCCACTTTGGTATTCTTGCTTGGAGAATCCCATGGATCTGGGAGCCTGGCAAGCTACAATCCATGGGGTCACCAAGAGATGGACATGACTGAGTGACTAACTCTTTCAAAAAAAGTTTGGAGCAACATTTGAAAATCAACATAATTCATTAACCAGATAAAGGAAAAAAAATCATATAACCATCTCAATTGATGTAATACAAAAGCAAAATCCAGGTGGAAAAAACTCAACATCCATTCATAATGCAAGATCTTACTTAGCAGGTTAAGGCTTTAAGAAAACATTCTTAATATGCTAAGATCTAAAAAGAAAAATAAATTAGCAGACATTTTTGCTAAGTTTTCACTCCCAGATTGGGAATAAAAAACTGCCTTGTTCAGCACACACTAATGCTAGTTCAGTTCAGTTCAGTCGCACAGTCATGTCCGACTCTGCAACCCCATGAATCACAGCACTCCAGGCCTCCCTGTCCACCACCAACTCCCGGAGTCCACCCAAACCCATGTCCATCGAGGTGGAAATCAGATTGATATTCTTTGTAGCCAAATGTGGAGAAGCTCTATACAGTCAGCAAAAACAAGACCGGGAGCTGACTGTGGCTCAGATCATGAACTCCTTATTGCCAAATTCAGACTTAAATTGAAGAAAAGTAGGGAAAACTGAAGCGACTTAGCAGCAGCAGCAGCAGCAGGGAAAAGCACTGGACCATTCAGGTATGACCTAAATCAAATTTCTAATGATTATACAGTGGAAGTGAGAAACAGATTTAAGGAACTAGATCTGATAGACAGACTGCCTGATGAACAATGGATGGAGGTTCGTGACACTGTACAGGAGGCAGGATTAAGACAATCCCCATGGAAAAGAAATGCAAAAAAAGCAAAATAGCTGTCTGAGTAGGCCTTACAAATAGCTGTGAAAAGAAGAGAAGGAAAAAGCAAAAAAAAGGAAAGATATATCCATCTGAATGCAGAGTTCCAAAGAATAGACAGGAGAGATAAGAAAGACTTCCTCAGCGATCAATGCAAAGAAATAGAGGAAAACAACAGAATGGGAAAGACTAGAGATCTCTTCAAGAAAATTAGACATACAAAGGGAACATTTCATGCAAAGTTGGGCTCGATAAAGGACAGAAATGGTATGGACCTAACAGAAGCAGAAGATATTAAGAGGTGGCAACAATACACAGAAGATCTGTACAAAAAATATCTTCACTACCCAGATAATGACGATGGTGTGATTGCTCACCTAGAGCCAGACATCCTGGAATGTGAAGTCAAGTGGGCCTTAGGAAGCATCACTACGAACAAAGCTAGTGGGTGTGATGGAATTCCAGTTGAGCTATTTCAAATCCTGAAAGATGATGCTGTGAAAATGCTGCACTCAATATGCCAGCAAATTTGGAAAACTCAGCAGTGGCCAAAGGACTGGAAATGGTCCGTTTTCATTCCAATTCCAAAGAAAGGCAATGCCAAAGAATGTTCAAACTACCGCAATTGCACTCATCTCACACGCTAGTAAAGTAATGCTCAAAATTCTTCAAGCCAGGCTTTAGTAATACATGAACTGTGAACTTCCAGATGTTTAAGCTGGTTATAGAAAAGGCAGAGGAACCAGAGATCAAATTGCCAACATCCGCTGGGTCATCGAAAAAACAAGAGTTCCAGAAAAACATCTATTTCTGCTTTATTGACCATGCCAAAGCCTTTAACTGTGTTGATCACAATAAACTGTGGAAAATTCTTAAAGAGATGCAAATATCAGACCATATGACTTATCTCTTGAGAAAGACTAATGGTACTAGACAGTTAAAATGTCAAAAAAAAATAAATAAATAAACAGTTGAAAAGGAAGAAATACTGACACTTGTAAGAAACAATGATATTTGTAGAAACTCTAAAATAATCTGCAAATGAATTATTAGGAATAATAATTGAGGTTACAGAGGTTTCTTACTAATATAGAAAACAATTTTATTTCATTAGACTATTGATAAATATAAAAATATAAATTTAAAAGATACTATTCAAATTATCATTAAAAAAATCAAGCTCCCAGGAATAAATCCAATAGATATATTTAAGACAAAAAGCATTAAGTATTATTGAGGGAAATTAAAGTAAACTTAAATATATTCTTGGAAAATTTACATGGAAAGGCAAAGGGCCAAGATACTCTACTTGCTCTACTGGACATCAAGATATGTTACAAGGCTTTTGGAATGAGGACAGTGGAGTATTGGTTTGATAAGAAGATGGTAGGGACCTGCACTAATATATACACATATATATATATATATATATGTGTATATATATATATATACACATATAAACTATATCAGAATAGTTTATATGATAATGATAGTATTTGGTGAGAAGAGAGAATATTGCTTGGGAGTGAGTATAACTAGGCTTTCCTTCTGCTAGATTTGCAATGTTCTATATCTCCTATGTTGTGGTTTCATGGGTGTTTTCCTCTGTTAATTCATTAAGCTGTATTGTTTTTTGTAGTCTTTCCTGATTATGTTTTACTTCAATTTAAAGAATATACAAAAGTAAAATATGAGTGCAATTTATTTCTGATTAGGAAAATAGTATATGATAGAATCTGTCAATATGATCCTTATAAATCAAAGGAGAAAATATCACATGATTATATCAATAGGTACTAGAAAAGATTTTTAAAATGACTTTATTTCATAAAATAAATTCATAATTTCATCATCAGCCATAATATTCCTAATAAGATAGGAAAAACACTATTTAAAGATAATAAAAGTGTATTTACCAAAACCAGTGGCAAATACCCTAAATGGTGAAACATCAAAACTATTTCAGGTAAAACACAAAATTTAACAGGCATATTGTTAACTACCATGCCACTTAATACTGGAAGTTCCAGTAATTATATTTAGAAAGGATATTAAAATGAGCACAAACACTTGGGAATTAAGAATTTTTTCACATAATTATTAAGAAAAAAGAGATGAGCAAAAATATTAAAATCAGCAAGAGATTTTCATAAGATAATTCAATAAAAGATTAAAAACTTTGTGTTTCTCTAGCATTAGGAACCTATTTATACATGAATGTAAAAAATTTACAAAACTGATAAAATTATTTAGGAATAAACTCGTGCACAAATCAATCTATCTCATGTTTCACATATTTATGTGTCATCTATGTATATCATAAAACAATATTCAAGGCAACTTCTTGATAGAAAAGTACTCAATATTTAGAGAAAGAACAATTATTAAAAAGTATCAATTTTCTCAAAATTAAAATAGAAAATTCCTTCTCATCCTTCATGTCTTAATTATGACCTATTCTGTAAAGGCTTCTCTGAGGACCCTAGGTAGATCTAGGCATTGTCTTCTTTATATTTCCTCTGCTATGTATGCATACCTACTTTCTTTACTGTACTTACCTTACTGGGTGTGGCTATTGGCATGACTATCTCCTTACTACACTATAACTGAACTATGTGTTTTCTTTTTTCAGTCTTTAGCACCACTTGGCATGAATCAGGAGCTCAATAAATGTTAGTTGAAAAAATGAATTAACAGACTGCATGATTTACTCAACAGCTGTTGATATTTACCTGATTCGCAGAACAGGTTTGTTCTCTTTGATCTTCCATTCCAGTCAACATTTATCTCCTTCTACATAATACAAACAACAAAACAAATATCTTCAAATACATTTCTCCAGGATCTGATCAACTGTTATATATTTAGAACACAAAGATTTACGATTTTTGAGAACTCTTAAATTTTTTAAAGTAATTTTTAAAGAAATGCATGTATTTTGATGGTTATATTACATCTATTATTTACAGAATTAAACAAGTTTATACTTATATTTATATATAATATAAATATATTTATGTTATATTGTATATTATATATATATTATATATATTATATTATAGGAGGGCCACAAGACTATGCACATGTGGTAATTTGCTGAGACTCATGGGACTCAGAATATATTTGTACTCACATCTAATATTTATTATATTGATAGTAAAAGGATACACTACAGGATAATAAGGGGGAAAGACAGGAGGAGTCTGGGAAAATACAAGCACAGTTGCTTTCTTCCTCCTGTGAAAGGACACATTTGAACATGCTCTTTTCTCCAGCAATAAAAGTACATGTGTGTAATGTTTTGCCTCAGAAATCCATTAGAAACTCAGCACGTAAGGATTTTATTGAAGGTTCATCATGAAGACATCCTCTGCCTAATGCATATCTGAAATTCTAGCCTCCCAAAAGGAAATCACATGTTCAACAAAAATCACATTTTCTGCAGAGTCTAGGTACATGTATGTACCTGTTCAGTTAGGGAATTTTCATATCAGTTAGAGAATGTTAGAAAAGCCAGGTTCCCAAATACTAGCCATAGGCCAGTCTTGCAAGCAAGTCACTACAAAGTCAGCAGTCTCAACCTTGTTCTTTTCTGCACAGTATCATTTACTGTTAAATTAAATATCTTTGGAGTGCACTGATTAGTAAGGAAGCTAACTCAATGGAATAAATGAACAGGTACATTTTTTTTTTTAACAACACTTAAAGAATAAACGTTTAAGTAGAGCTGGAAGGCAGAATGCAGATTCTCTGAATATACGAGAGTTTGAGAGCAGTGAATCAGGTGCAATAGACTTTTTCCTTTTTGGGGGCTGCACTGTATAGCTTGCAGGATCTTAAGTTCCAGACCAGGTATGGAACCCAGACCTCCAACAGCAAAATGCGAAGTCCTAACCACTGGAGTGCCAGGGAATTTCCACAATAGGCTTTAAAACTATATATTTTTTTAAATTGAAGGATAGTTGCTTTACAGAATTTTGTGGTTTTCTGTCATGTGTCAACAAGAACCAGCCATAGGTACACCCGTGTCTCCTCTCTCCTGGGCCTCCCTCCCAGCCCACACTTCAGCCTGTCGCAGAGCCCCTGTTTGGGTTGCCTCAGTCATACAGTAAATCCCCATTGGCTACCTCTTTCACACATGGTATTATAAATTTCTATGCTACCCTCTTCATACATCTCCCCTTCTCCCTCCTCTCATCCCACCATGTCCATAGGTCTATTCTCTGTGTCTGTTTCTCTACTGCAGCTCTGAAAAGAAATTCATCAGTGCCATCTCTTCAGACTCCATATATATGTGTCAGTATGCGATATTCACATTTCTCTTTCTGACTTAGCTCACCCTGTATAACAGGTTCCAGTTTTGTCCATCTCATTAAATAGATTCAGATGTGTTCCTTTTTATGGCCAAGTAGTATTCCATTGTAATATTTACCACAGCTTCTTTATCCATTTATCTGTCAATGGACATCTAGGTTGCTTCCTTGTTCTAGATATTGTATAAAGTGCAGCAATGAACACTGGAGTACATGTATCTTTTTCAATTTTGATTTCCTCAGGGTATATGTCTAGGAGTGGGAATCCTGGGTCACATGGTGGTTTTATTCCTAGCTTTTTAAGGAGTCTCCATACTGTCTTCCATAGTGGCTGTATCAGTTTACATTCCCACCAGCAATGCAAGAGGGTGCCCTTTTCTCCACACCCTCTCCAGCAATTATTGTTTGTAGACTTTTCGATGATGGCCATTCTGACTGGTGTGAGGTGGTATCTCACTTTAGTTTTGACTTGCATTTATCTAATAATGAGTGATGTTGAGCATCTTTTCAAGTGCTTATTAGCCATCTGTATATCTTCTTTGGAGAAATGTCTTTTCAGGTTCCTTTCCCACTTTTTGACTGGGTTGTTTGCTTTCCTGGTATTGAGTTGTATGAGCTGCTTGTATATTTTGAAATTAATACTTTATCATTGTTCCCTTTGCTATCATATTCTTCCATTTCAAGGGTTGTCTTTTCACCTTGTTTGTAGTTTCCTTTGCTATGCAAAAGCTTTTAAGTTTTATTAGGTCCCACTTGTTGAATTTTGTTTTTATTTCTATTACTTTAGGATGTGGGTCACAGAAGATCTTGCTTTGATGTATGTCATTGAGCATTCTGCCTGTAAGAGTTTAATAGTTTCTGGTCTTACATTTAGTTCTTTAATCCATTTTGAGTAATCCATATCTTTGTGTATGGCATTAGGAAGTGTTCTAATTTCATTCTTTTGCATGTAGCTGACCAACTTTCCCAGCATCACTTATTGAAAAGGCTGTCTTTGCCCCATTGTATATTCTTTCCTCCTTTGTTAGAAATAAGGTACCTGTAGGTACGGGGGTTTATCTCTGGGTTCTCTATGTTGTTCCAATGGTCAATATTTCTGTTTTTGTGTAAGTACCATACTGTCTTGGTGACTGTAGCATTTAAGTATAGTCTGAAGTCAGGAAGGCTGATTCTTCCAGCTCCATCCTTCTTTCTCAAGACTGCTTTGGCTATTCCATATGAATCATGAAATTTTTTGTTCTAGTTCTGTGAAAAATGCCATTGGTAATTTTATAGGGATCACACTGAATCTGCAGATTACATTTGGTAATATAGTCATTTTCACAATATTGATTCATCCTATCCAGAAACATGGAATATCTCTCTATCTCTTTATGTCATCTTTGACTTCTTTCATCAGTGTCTCATAGTTTTCTGTATATAGGTCTTTTGTCTCCTTAGGTAGGTTTATTCCTAGATATTTTATTCTTTCTGTTGCAACGGTGAATGGTATTGATTCCTTAATTCCTTTGTGATTTTTCATTGCTAGTATATAGGAGTGCAAGTGATTTCTGTGTGTTGACCTTGTATCCCACAACTTTGTTGAATTTGTTGATTACTAGAGCAAGCTGGCAACCCACAGAGAAAGGTATCTATGCATTTATGTAATACCCAGAAGTCACACCCTGAACTTTTGCTGGTAACTTTTCAAAAGCAATTAACTGATCATTAGTCAAAAGGGAATGGGAAGAGATGGTCTGTCTCAGAACAATCCATCAGCACTATCCAAAGCCCAATCAAATAAGCCTAATTTGATACTTTCTCTGAAGGTTGCAGGTATGTACCATGAACTATATGTTGCAGCCTATTTGGGGGAATTTTAGGATATGATTAATTTCAGCGAGTAAAGCTGTTCTATATAGTAGCTTCATGAATGAATTTTTTTAACCAGTGTTGATCATAAAACTGTACTTCATTTATTATTTGCATTTAGAGCAAAGGAAATATTATATACCTCAACTTTTGAACGATTCAAATAAGACAGTGAAGATCTGGGAAAATTTCTCGTAGCTGAATTCCGAGGTGAAATCATTGAATCTTGAATTGAGACATATGGCTCCCCTGGGCAAAGAAGGGAAACAGTTACATACAAAAAGATAATATTGCTGGATTAAGGATGAATGTTCATGAAAAGAACTGATTCAATGTTCTCCCTGCTGACTGAGCACAATCGCTGGGTTACATCAATCAGGGATTCCTCTGAGTTAAGGAAGTATCACCAAAAATAACATGTGCTTTTTTGATGTTCAGTGCCTACAAATTTCTAATGGCTCACCACTGCCCTCAAAACCAAGTCTGAGATCCTTAACCTCTGATCCTAATTCATATACTACTATGCCAATTTAATTCCTATAATCACAAACCACTGGCAGGTGTAACTGGATATTTGCATTTCATTTAGCCTGCAATGGAAAACCATTCACAACTTGAATAGGTGAATAACCAAAGCTGTGTTTTCGGAAAATTGCTTTTACACCAAAACATATAGTGAATTAAAAAGAGGAGGAAGAGGTTGGGGAAAGATTACTAAAATATTCAAAGATGGACAAAACAAAGTCAGCTGTTTTGGGAATGGAAAAGAGGAGAGGGGAAAAGGAATTAAGGAGGTAGGTTAGACAGAGACTGGTAATGTTGGGATACAAAATTTAAGAAAGAGGAAGAGTCAAAGATTAGTCAAGTTTTGTGCCTGGGTAAAGACAGAGGATGAAGAGTTTGATTTCTGTATTGAATCTGAGGTGGTCATTGGCTACGACGTGGAGGGTTCTAGCATGTTCTATGTGTGTATACTGTAGGATATGCATGGAAGTACTTTGAGTGACTTCCAGAAATCTAACAACATGCAGAAAAACTTAGCTTTTGTATATTCCACTCACGAGTAGATACAAATTAGGATATATTGCCTATAAGGAATATATGGCAGTGGAATATGAGGGCCTTCCTGGGAAGTGCTCTGTATTGTAACCTACTGAACCATAGTATGTCAGTACCTTACTCTACTTATTACTGGAACAGCTACAGCAGGTATGCTAACTTGTCCACACCTCACAATTTTTTTTTTCCCCATTTATTTTGATTAGTTGGAGGCTAATTACTTTACAATATTGTAGTGGTTTTTGTCATACACTGACATGAATCAGCCATGGATTTACATGTATTCCCCGTCCCGATCCCCCCTCCCACCTCCCTCTCCACCTGATTCCTCTGGGTCTTCCCAGTGCACCAGGCCCGAGCACTTGTCTCATGCATACACCTCACAATTTTCAAAAACCATACTCATCAAGAAATAATTCAAATTTTTAGGCTAATTAAAAAATCAAAATTCATAAATAGTTTCATATCATGCTTTATTTTCCAAAATAACCATGAGTTTTATAATCAAGTAAAACAACGTGAGAAACTATAAGGTGAAACCATAATTAGGTACTTAACAAATAACAGAACAATTATGAAATGTTTTTTATTTTCTTACCTCTATCATCAAAACCACTTGGTTTCCTACTTGTCTCTCCATCTTTCTAAATGGCACAACATTAAAGATAAGAACATTCATTAGTAACTTTACTTCTTAAAGAGATTTGCCTTCCATCAATCAACCAAATTAATACAGATTTTCTTGTCTTTAATCTTCTAACTCTCTCATGAAAACTATCTCAGGGGCAATACTTAATACCAGCCTCCTATAGTACTTTCTACAGGTAGGTACTAGTTCTATAGGTATTTCACTAGTTCAAAATTGAGTTTAGTATGTAGCCATGTAAAAATCTGCTCCTCTTCCAGTATTCCATACTTTGTTTAAATTCATGGTAATCTATTTAATGGCTGATTCTAAAAATTTTAGTCATTTGCTTTGTTTCAGGGAAATATAATCCAAACTATTCTAATCCAATTAGTGCTTTAAAAACACATTGCTTAGAATCAAAATAAAATTTATCTTTCCATATTCTTTATTTACGGTAAAACATTTTTTTCTGTTTGTCTGCTTCCCTAAACAATAAGTCCTCAGGAGGACTATGTATTCTTCTCCTTTGTATCCTGTGTGACTGGTTTATTCATTTTCCCTTCCTTCTGGAAAAAGCCATAGGGTTTTGGCCAAAAGATGCACAATAGACATTAGATACTATTATCATTGCAGTTGCTAAATGATTGTTTGGATCAGTTTCTGCTAAATTACATAGTGAGTTTAGCACAAAGGTAAATCAACCCATATAGGGAAAAGGATCAGTTCTCAGGAATAGACCCTAATATCCCTAACAGATAAGTTAACATGCTAGAGAAGGAGATGGTTCATAGAAGCAACAGTTAACAAGATAAATTAATAATCAGCATACAAAAGTTTGAGACATAACTTTATACCTTTTGTTCAGCATCATCTTGTGCGTCCGGCTGACAAACAACAGCAGGTACAGTTTTTTTGGCAACGTTCTTTGAACTACTTAGAGATCTATGAAGAGTGTTTACAGAGGGTCCTGAAAGAAATGAAAGAGAAACAGCATATTTTTAAAAAGAAATCACTGAAGTATAATTGAAGTAACATAAACTGTACTATTTTAACTGAATGGTTTCCTGAATTTAAAAATATGCTCATAACTGTGAAGCCATCACTACAACCAAAATAAAATTTATAATACCCCCTGAAAGTTCTCTCATTCACCTTTGTAATCCATCTATCTCTTTCTTCCCATTCTCTGACAACACTCCTCTGTACTTCTAACACAAGATTTATTTCCATTTTCTAGAATTTTATAGGAATGGGATCATATAGTATGTATTCTGTTTTTGCCTGCTTTCTTTCAGTTAACATAATATTGTGTGTTTTAAAAATTCATCCCTTTTATTTCTAAAAATTATTCCATTGCAATGGATTTGTCACAATTATTTTTACCTATTCCCCTGCTGTTTGAGATTTACAGTTTTGGCAACTTACAGATATTTATGAATTTACCTGCACAAGTTTTTGTGAATATATGTTTTCATTTTTATTGAGTAAATACATAGTAGTAGATGGCTAGGTCATATGGTAGGTATATGTCTAATTTTTAAGAAATGTCAAACTGTTTTCCAAAGTGGTTGTACCATATCATACTATTCAGCAGTGTATCAAATTTTAATTCTTCCACATCCTTGTCACACTTAATAGGCAGAAGAAAAGAAATAAGATCCAAGTGAAAAGGAAATAGAAAAACAAGAGAAAATAAACAGTTTAAATAAAACTCATAAGTCAGACTGATCAGAAAAAAGAGAAGACACAGAGATAATGGCATAACAGAGTCTATAGATAATACTGAAAATAATAAATTATGAAAAGGTATAGCAATAAGTTAAAAAATGAGATATGTTTTCCATAAAAAGCAAAAAAATGACCAAATCTCATTCATGAACAAATAGAAAATATGAAGAACATCATATCTATTTAATAAATGGAATGTGTAGTTTAAAACATTTCCACAAAGAAAACTCTAGGCTCAAATGACTTTCCTTCTGAATTATACACCATACCAAAGAAAAAATTTACACTAATTCTACACAAATTCATCCAGAAAAATGAAGAGGATTAAACTCATCTCCTAACTCAAACTTTGAGACCAGAATCACTCAGATATAAAAATCATATAAAAATTACAAGACATTACAAGAAAAACTCAGTTAATATCCTCCCATGCCAAAAGATGTAACAATTATAAATAAACTGAATCTAACAATATATACTAAAAAATAATACATAATGAATAGTGATGCTTATCTCAAGAAATATGGTGGTTTATTATTCAAAAATAAGTCAAAGTAACTTCCTACAGTAGGAGCAAATTTAGATGATTACCTCCAAGATGCAAGGAAAAACATGGGAAAACTCAACACCCATTCATGATGAAACTTCTTAGTGAATGGGAGTATGAGAGGATATGTCTTTCTTTTGATAGAAGTTATCTTCAAATCTCTAGAGCTAATATTTTAGTTTATATTGATCACTTAGCCTTAAATTTTAGAACAAGATCAGGATGTACACAATCACCTTTTTGTTCAACATTGTTCTGGAAGTCCTGGCCAGCAAGAAAAAAAAAATGAAAGGTGAACCCACAAAAATTCCAAGTGACTGTTGTAGACACTGGAGAGCTGAAAAGACACATGCATGCCAATATTCACAGCACTGCTATTTACAATAGTCAAGATACAATAATCCAAGTTCCCATCAACAAATGACTGACTTAAGATACACACACAAACACACAAAATGGAATATTAATATTATGTGGCCATAAAAAGAATGAAATATTGCCACTTGCAGTAACATGGATGGGCCTAGAGAATATTAGGCTTAGTGAAGTCAGTCATACAGAGAGAGACAAAATACTTTATGATACCACTTATATGTGGAATCCAAAAGGTAATACAAGTGAATCTCTACAAAACAGAATCAGACTTACAGGCTTAGAAAACAAACATGGTTACCACAGGGGAGACGGAGTAAGGGAGAGACAAATCAGTATGGGATTAATGGATACAAGCTATATTCATAAAATAGATAAAACAACAAGGATTTCCTGTATAGCACAAGGAATTATATTTAATAGCTTGTAATAACCTATAAAGGAATATAATTTGCAAAAAACCGTGAATCATTTTTACACCTAAAACTAGCATAATATTGTAAATAAACTATACTTCAATTAAAAAATTAAAATTTCTATGGAAATGCAATGGCCCTAGAACAACCAAGTTAACCTAGAAAAACAATAAATGTTGGAGCACTCAAACTGCCAAATTTCAAGAGTCATTATAAGGCTACAGTAATTAACAGGATACTGTTTTCATATAAGGGCAAACAGACCAATGAAACAAAAGACCATGTCCAGAAATAGGTCCAACTATATATATCACTTCATCTTTTCAACGATGCCAATGAAATTCACTGGTTGAAAACAACTGAATGTGTAAAGGATAAGCTTCTGAGTTAACAAGAAAGCTAACAAAAATCAATAGGGTTATGTCAAAAAGGACTTAATAGTTATCTTGAAGGGGCTCTTACTTGCTAGAGCTGTCACAATTTCAGCATAAACAAGCACAGTAATAGCAATATGGGCAGTTTCCCTGGTAGCTCAGTGGGTAAAGAATCCACCTGTAATGCTAGAAACTGCCAGTAGTGCAAGACAGTCAGGTTTGATCTCTGGGTGGGCAAGATACCATGGAGGAGGGCATGCAACCCACTCCAGTATTCTTGCCTGGACAATCCCATGGACAGAGGATTCTGATGGGCTACAGTCCATAGCGTTACAAAGAGTTGGACATGACTGAAGCGACATAGCACACACGTATGGAAGATGCTACTGAAATAATTGCTTTGAAAACTAATAAATGATGCTAAAATATTAAGCATCAGTATGCTTTTCTTAAATACCTGTATCACAATGTAACCAATCAGAAGTTGAGAGTAAATTTCTTTTTATTAGACTATTCTAATTTATAAAAGAGAGATGATAGAATTAAAATAACCCAATTTTGAAATCTATAATTAATCCATGGATCAGGCCTTGAGCACAAATGGTTGTTAATATCACAAAGAGAAAAACAATGTAATATTATGGTGCTTCCTGATAGAAAGATACACGACCATCTATGAATCAACCTTGCTAAAGAACCTGAACCTGAAAGTAAATAAATTAATACTTTACTAGAAATACAGAAGAAATAACATACACTATAGAGATGCAATCAGCAAAAGTTCAGTCACTGAGGAGCTCAACAAGGCAAACAATTCAGTTTCTGAATCAAAAAAAATAAACTGTAGTTTGAAAAAAGAGGAGGAAGGGGAAAAAAAAAAAAAAGAAAAAAGAGGAGGAAGGGAAGGAGGGAAGAAGAGGGATATTTGGAAGGAGAATCCATAGATTAAAAGAGACTCAGAAGATATACAAACTACTGTAATATTTGTCAATGTAGATTCAAAGTAACTTCCAAATATTTTTGTGATATTTATGAGATTACTGGAAAGCTGAATAGTGATTTAATGTCTGATTACATTAAGGAATTCCCTTAAGGGCATCCCTGGTGGCTCAGATGGTAAAGTGTTTACCTGCAATGTGGGAGACCTGGATTCGATCCCTGGGTTGGGAATATCCCCTGGAGAAGGAAATGGCACCCCACTCCAGTACTCTTGCCTGGAAAATCCCATGGACAGAGGAGCCTGGTAGGCTACAATCGCAAAGAATTGAAAACAACTGAGCAGCTTCACTTTCTTTCACTTTACATTGATGACATTCATTTGTGTAATGTGATCATGGTATTGTGGTTATGCATTTAAAATAATCCTTATCTTTTAGGTACATAGTAATATATTGATGGATGAAATAATGTGTGTGAGGTGCTCTAAAACAATAGGGCACCAGGGAGAAGTTGAGGGCACAGACAAAACAAAATAGTTCATGAATTGTTGAAATTGAAAGAGAGGCACATAAGTATTCTGTTTTTGCTTATGTTTGAAATGTCTAATAAGAAAGGCTAAAAAATGCCATTAACAAAATGATGAAAATATTTCCCACAAATAAGGTAAAAGGTTCATAATTTTTCAAAATCAAAGAGAATTCATACAAATGAGCCTGAAAAAGTAACAAAATATACAAACTATAATGAAAATATATGAAATTTTATTGTACTGAATTAAGAATTTCTTCACATCAAAAAATATTTGAAAAAGAATAGATACATGTATATGTTACTTTTCTGTACACCTGAAACTAACACAAATTGTGAATCAACTGTACTCCAACAGAAAAATAGTTAAGATAAAAAGCATAAAAACAAACAGAAACATCAGGGGTTAAAAGGCAACCAAAATGTAAATTATTTGACTAAACCTAATAGATTGTCTACCTCTATTTAGTTATTTAAATAATGATTACTTTGTGTGAGTGGGTGTTTGGTGTATGTAGACGTACTATATAAGGTACCTAATAACAAAGCGGAGAGGAATAAGGAATAAAGAAAATAGTGCTAAGATTTCCACATTTTACACTTTACATTTTACATAAAGAGGTAGAATGTCTAGTTAGAGTTGATTGTGATAAGCTAAGTAAGTATACTATTACCTTGAACAACCACTAAAATATCTGTACAAAGAGATATAGTAAAAACAATAGCCACAGACAACTGGGAATCAAATTTTTAAAATACCATGTATAATAGTACCAAAAATGAAGCACTTATTCATAAATATAACAGAACATATACAAGATTTCTAAGCCGAAAACTACAAAACACTTATGAAAGAAATCAAGGGTAACCTAATCAAATAGGAAGAAATATTATGTTTATGAACTGGAAGACCCTATAAGGATTTATTTCTCTTTCATTCAAAAATCCTGGCATATTTTTTTATGTAAACCTGAGTATAAAACTTATACTCAGGCAAGTGAATTAAAATGGCCATAAAAACTAGGAAGAAAAATAAACTTGCTGGAAATTATACTACTTCATTTTAAGACAATAACAAGCTACAATAATCAAAGTGCAATATGGGCAAAAGGATAGACATACTGAATAATTAGAAATGGAAAATTGAAAGGCAAGTCACAGATTAAAATATTTTCAAATCACATACCTGAAAAAGACTTATATTCAGAATACAGTAGTAACTTTCAAAATTCAATAGTAAGAAAACTGTCCAAATAAAAATAAGGAAAAGGCTTCAACAGCTACTTCACCAGGCAGGATTTACAAAAGGCAAAAAACATATGAGAAAATACTCCTCATCGTTAGACATCAGAGAAATACAAATGAAAGCCACAATGGTATATCATTACATCTATTTAAATAGCTAAAATAAAAATTACTGATAATATCAATGGATGCAAGGAAGCATAGTGAATAGATCTCTCATTCATTACTAATGGGGGATACAGAATGTTATAGCTACTCTGAGAAACAGGCAATTCTTTATAAACTTCAACATACGTAATAATAATCCCTTGTTCACACAAAAAGCTTAATGTATACTTAATGTATATTTCTGATCTTTCTATTCATAATCACCCAAATCTGGAAACAACGAAATTTTCTTCAACTGATATATGCGTAAATAAATCCATTGCATACACACAATGGAAATAAAAAGGAGTAAACTACTGACAAATGAAATAATTTGATTGAATTTCAAAGGCACTATGTTGAGTGAAAGGAACGATTATCAAAATGTCCATTTATAAGACATTTTCCAAAGGAAAAAGAATTGTAGTGATGGGCAACATATCAGTGGTTGTCTGGGCTTATCAGTGGCAGGGAGGAATACAAGACTGCCAAAGGACATTTCTGGAACGTTGGAAAAGTTATGATTGTGATAGAAGTCACATAATTTCATGTGTATTAAAACTCATGCAATTACATAAAACCATTCCATTTTGCTTTAAAGTAATTTTAAAACCAAAATAAATTACCTCCAGATCTTTTGTTAAGAATGTAAAAATATAGAGACAAGAAGCAAGAACTGTAGAGAATTCTGACCTCTGAACTCTGCTTGGATTGTTGCTAATTACAAAATGCTGAGAAAACTGCCCAATAGTGGAAAGGCTATTACACCGTATGGAATTCATACTCAATTCAACGATGAGAGGCAAAGTAAGGAGGTTTGATTATGGTGAATGAGCGAGAGGAACACTTTTAATATATAATTGTGATACCACTACCCTACATCTCTAAAGTTCATAAAAAAGAATGATTCACATGCCAATCACTAGAAGTGGAAAGTAGAGATAGTACCTCCCCGCCGCCCCCAGATAAAGCATTAATACAGTTTTAGAATTCATCTTTGTCTTTCAGTTATACTTAGTTAAATTTATAGTTTTGATACCTGGAGAACTGTCACAGATAGACCAGTACCCTGGTGAGGCTGAAAATAGTACTTTCCATTTACCACTCTCTCGACCAGTATCACTGAGATATTCTGACATCAATGAGAAGTAAATGGCAACCCACTCCAGTACTCTTGCCTGGATAATTCCATGAACAGAGGAGCCTGGTGGGTTACAGTCCATGGGGTCACAGAGTTGGACATGACTAAATGACTAACTTTCTTTTCTTTCTAAGACGAGTCTGACCTGCATTCAACACTACAGTTTTAGAAAATCATTCTGCATAGGATAACTGCTTCGGAAACTGAGAATTTAGTTTTATTGTTTCTATTTAGTGGATATGTGGCTTGTGTTATCATAATTGTATATGTTGTAAGGAATTCTTTGGTGTTTTATTAAAAAAAAAAAAAACTTTGGATTTTAAAAATGGGACCCACAAAGTTTAGAGCTGAATTAAGTAAACTACAGTAGTCCTGATTGGAAGACAGCCTTAGCTCAATCCTGTTTCACCCTAGAGACTTTATGAGAATAATCAAATTACACCCTCGGGTAAGAAAGATTTTAAACTTTTTATTTAGAATTTAACTGATAAATAAAAATGGACTTAATTTCTATACTTAATTTTTCCTTGGAAATTTAATATGGGAGAAGAATTCATATTGCTCAATTTAAAATAGTCTTATACTTTTGATAGTGTATTATTTGGAAGATATATATGCTGTTATTTGGGTTCCTGGTCTAATCCAACGAGCTCTAACAGACAACATGAAGTAATATAGAATGATGTAAATAATAAAGCGATGTTTCACTGGAGTTCATGGTGAACTGAATTAATGTACTTAATTTCTGATCCACTTCATAATGTCCAAAAATCATTTTGGGCAATATAAAAATTATCTTGAAATTTTTTGTTTCACATATTGTTCATTCAGCAGCAATAGACCATTTAAGTTTTCTAAAATGATGATATAAGGCTAGAATACTAAATTAATAATTAGAGATAAAATTCTGGAAGCGATAGAGTTGTATCATTATTTGTAAGCATCACCCTAAATCTGTCATTTGACAAAAAGGAATAGAGGAATTATCTGCATTTAAGCCAAAAAAAAAAAAAAAAAAAGGCCATCCAAATTTAGTCTTCCCTAAAAATACTATCTAATATTTCTTATTATAATATTAAATTACCATATGCTCCTCTGTTTGGTTTCTGGTCAGCAACAGCATAAACTACCTTTATGTAATCATTATTCTTCTTTTTCTTCTTTGGAGAAAAAGCTTTAAAATGCAACAAAACATTTATTTTTAATAATGGTGATGACAGAATTACCCAAGATACACTCTCTTATCACACCATAATAAGAAATGAGCCCACATACTAATTATATTCAGCATTTTGGGGAGGTATTGTAGAACAAGAAGAAATGTGAAATGGGATTACTCTTCAAATATTATCCCTTTAGGTTAAAAGATATACTTGAAGGGACAGAATTTTCTTCTGACAGAAAAAATATACCCGGGCTATTAACTGTAACTTACTGTTTCCTTTTCATAGAGATGGGATATCAATAGAGCTACTGGCTGGAGACCCACTAGCCCACAGTGACAACTGCAACTCTTGAATGTGCCTCACAAATTAGCAAAAGTAACCACATACATATTCCTTCTCTGTAAAAAAGGAAATGATAATTCCTGCTTCTAACCAATTAGGAGGACAAAGGAACTTCATAGAATGTGTGCTCAATGTTTTTTCAGTAAAATTGTCACATATGAGAGTGATCTTTCCTCTAACTAGACCAGGTTCAGCCAATATTCCTTTCTCTCTTATTCTCTCTGTCCCTCTGGAAGCTATTTGGAAGATGACAACATCACTATAGAGGTATAACTCAATTTGTCACCTAGATAAAATAATTTATATACCACTTTCTCAAAAGAGGAGATTTGAGGTAACAATTTGTTTCAAGTGTCTTCTTGACCACATTCACAAACACACAGACACACACACACAGAATACTTAGTACTCTGTGAAACACAAAGGTGGGAGTTACAATATTATGGGTAATTAAGATAGTAGGAAATATGGAATACATGGATTAAGAACAACACAAAGTATTAGAGAGTTCAAAGGAGAGGTATCTTCCAATTACAGACATCAAGAAAGATTTTTTTATTGTGTCATTTATGGTGAATATTTAAAGAACAGTAGGATTTGAATAGATGAACAGTAAACATGGCATTCCAGGCTAGAAACTTGGATAAAGAGAAGCACAGAAGTATAAATGGTAACTTGTGTTTTGGGAAAGGTCAGTAGTCTCATTTGATTAGACAATTAACAGAATGCTTGCTATGGGCTAGAACTTTTGGGCTCTTTATGGGATTTAGAAGTATTATCTTCTCAGATGATAAAACTGATTCAAAGATGTTACATAATTTGTATAACCTATTTACAAGGCTAGAAAATGATAAAGCCAAACTTCAGTTTGGCTCCAGTTTGGGTGCATATCACCCCTAGAACATATCCATCTTCTTCAAGGAGGTAATGTGAAGTAAAGTTAGGTTTTAAGTTTGACCCTCGATGGTGATGAACGGTTGCTTAAGAAGTCTGAGCTTCATTTAAGAGTCAATAGGAATCTAAGTTTGGCAGCCAGGAGAAGAAATTAACAGAGTAGACCTTTACATATAATTATGTAATAGAATAAAAAATGGATTTGAGGCAGGTAAAAATAAGACCCAATGGAGACTAGTTAATAATCTACTGGAGTGACAAAGGGAGGCTCTCACCAAGAAACAGCATTGATGGGACAGAGACAGGATTGATGGGATGCTGTGATAACTCATGGAAGATTATTATGTTCTTCCCTGATACATATACTCACAGATAATTAAAAATAAACCTACATATTTTTATTCTGGCCAAGAAATTTTAATATAATTAATTTAATAAATACTACTATGGTCTTATAATGTTAGAAATAAGAGGGAGCTGGTAGATATTGGGCATAACAAAGTAATGACCTGAAGTCCTTCCTTTAAACTTTCTTTGTTTCTTCCTTTATTCCTTTTTCTTCCCTTCCCTCTGTTTTTCTACTTCCTCCTTTCCTTCATCTTTTTTTTTTCTGGTACTATCTATTTTTTATGACTGACAAAATAGTAGAACATCATGTTGGTAGGTAATAGCAATTATTTACAAATTTTTAGTTTCAGTAGCACAAAATATTACAGGTTCCTATGCAATATTGCTCTTTACAGCATCAGCCTTTACTTCCATCACCAGTCACATCCACAAGTGGTTGCTGTCTTTGCTTTGGCTCCATCTCTTCATTCTTTCTGGAGTTATTTCTTCACCAATCTCCAGTAGCATATTGGGCACCTACCAACCTGGGGAGTTCATCATCACTGTGCTATTTTTTGCCTTTTCAAACAGTTCATGGGATTCTCAAGGAAAGAACACTGAAGTAGTTCACTGTTCCCTTCTCCAGTGGACCACGTTTTGCCAGAACTCTCCAACATGACCCGTCTGTCCTAGGTGGCCCTACACAGCATACTCGTAAGTTCATTGAGTCAGAAAAGGCTGTGATCCATCTGATCAGTTTGGTTTGTTTCCTGTGATTGTGGTTTTCATTCTGTCTGCCCTCTGATGGATAAGAGGCTTATGGAAGCTTCCTGATGGGGGAGACGGACTGAGGAGGAACTAGGTCTTGTTCTGACAGGCGGGGCCCATCACATTGATTATATTCTTTACAGGCAAAGATGGAGAAGCTCTATACAGTCAGCAAAGACAAGACCAGGAGCTGGCTCAGATCGTGAACTCCCTACTGCCTAATTCAGACATAAATTGAAGTCAGTAGGGGAAAATACCAGACTATTCAGGTATGACTGAAATAAAATCCCTTATGATTATACAGTGGAAGTGACAAATAGAGTCAAGGGATTAGATCTGATAGAGTGCCTGAAGAACTATGGACGGAGGTTCATAACATTGTACAGGAGGCAGTGATCAAGACCATCCCAAAGAAAAAGAAATGCAAAAAGGGAAAATGGTTGTCTGAGGAGGCCTTACAAACAGGTGAGAAAAAAAGAGAAGTGAAAGGCAAAGGAGAAAAGGAAAGATATACCCATTTGAATATAGAGTTTCAAAGAACAGCAAGGAGAAATAAAAAAGCATTCCTCAGCAATCAATGCAAAGAAATAGAGGAAAACAATAAAATGGGAGAGACTAGAAATCTGTATAAGAAAATTATAGATACCAAGGGAACATTTCATGCAAAGATGGGCACCATAAAGGACAGAAACGGTATGTACATAACAGAAGCAGAAGATATTAAGAAGAGGTTGCAAAAATACACAGAAGAACTGTACAAAAAGGATCTTCATGACCCAGATAATCATGGTGGGATCACTCACCTAGAGCCAGACATCCTGAAATGTGAAGTCAAGTGGGCCTTAGGAAATATTAGCATAAACAAAACTAGTGGAGGTGACAAAATTCCAGTTGAGTTATTTAAAATCCTAAAAGATGATGCTGTGAAAGTGCCAGACTCAATATGTCAGCAAATTTGGAAAATGGAGCAGTGGCCACAGGACTGGAAAAGGTCAGTTTTCATTCCAATCCCAAAGAAAGGCAATCCCAAAGAATGCTCAGACTACTGCATGATTGCACTCATCTCACACGGTAATAAAGTACTGTTCAAAATTCTCCAAGCCAGGCTTTAACAATACGTGAACTGTGAACTTCCAGATGTTCAAGTTGGATTTAGAAAAGGCAGAGGAAACAGAGACTAAATGCCTACATCCACTGGATCCTCAGAAAAGCAAGGGAGTTCCATAAAAACATCTATTTCTGCTTTATTGACTATGCCAAAGTCTTTGACTGTGTGGATCACAACAAATGGTGGAAAATTCTTAAGGAAATGAAAATAACACACCTGACCTGCCTCCTAATAAATCTGTGTGCCTGTCAAGAAGCAACAGTTAGAACTGGACATGGAACAAAAGATTGGTTGCAAATCTGGTAAGGAGTACGTCAAGGCTACATATTGGCACCCTGCTTATTTAACTTATATGCAGAATACATCATGCGAAAAGCACAGGCTAGAATCAAGATTGCCAGGAGGAATATCAATAACCTCAGATATGCAGATGATAACACCCTTATGGCATACAGTGAAGAAAAACTAAAGGGCCTCCTGATGAAAGTGAAAGAGGAGAGTGAAAAAGCTGGCTTAAAACTCAACATTCTGAAAACTAAGATCATGGCATCACTTCATGGCAAATATGGGGAAACAATGGAAACAGTGAGAGACTATTTTTGGAGGGCTCCAAAATCACTGCAGATGGTGGCTTCAGCCACGAAGTTAAAAGACACTTGCTCCTTGGAAGGAAAGCTATGATCAACTTAGACAGCATATTAAAAAGTAAAGACATTACTTTGTCAACAAAGTTCTATCTAGTCAAAGCAATGGTTTCTCCAGTAGTCATGTATGGATGTGAGAGTTGGACTATAAAGAAAGCTGAGCACTGAAGAATTGATGCTTTTGAACTGTGGTGTTGGAGAAGGCTTGTGAGAGTCCCTTGGACTGCAAGGAGATCCAACCAGTGTATCCTAAAGGAAGTCAGTCCTGAATATTCATTGGAAGGATGGATGCTGAAGCTGAAAACTCCAATACTTTGGCCACCTGATACAAAGAACTGACTCCTTGGAAAAGACCCTGATCCTGGTAAAGACTGAAGGTGGTAGGAGAAGGGGATGACAGAGAATGAGATGTTTGAATGGCGTCACTGACTCAATGGACATGAGTTTGAGTAAGCTCTGGGAGTTGGTGATGGACAGGGAAGCCTGGAGTGCTGCAGTCCATGGGGTCACAAAGAATTGGACAAGGCTGATCAACTAATTTGAACTAAGCACAAAATATATTTTAAGTATAAGGAAGTTGGCTAGAACTGCAGTATAGGGATGACTCTGCTGAACCACTTGATAAGGCTATTCTAGTTTGTTTTAATTTATATATATATATATGTCTACATTTCAACTTGAACTGTGATAGGGAAATTCCTAGAATCCTGCCCTGGTACAAAGCAGATAGCAAGCATGAGTAATTGTTTCGCAAAAGAATTTTTTACATAAATATATAGTCAAGTACTTTCTACATAGCTACATTAGATATTAATATTCTCACATGCATAATGTTGTTCATCTTGTTCTCTGTAATCATTTGTATTTTTCCTCATATCTTCTTTTTTAATGCCACTTTCTTGCATTTTTTGTAAATGATAAGCCATTTTCTTCTCTAGAAGAGCTTGTTTCTAAAATATTAAACAAGTATATTGGTTAACATCAACTTGCTGTTTAAAGAAACAAATAAATATTTAAAAATGTGACAGTATGTTGGAAATGAGCAGTTATTCCTGTCCTGTGACTTGTAAGGTTATTCTGAACATAAATTTGGGAGGGTGGTAATGGGTAAAATTCCATATGTTGTCAAACAGGAAGAATATATTTAACCCTCAGATGCAGTTGTTCTCATTGCACACCTTCAGGGTATCCAGTTGCAGATCAGACATCATCTCAATGTATTGCTCTTCTGTGATTTTAGGCAATTTCTAAATCATCTTCAGTTGGAGAATTCCTTTACTAAAAGTCACTCAGGTCAAACACATATAAACAGAAAATCATACATGAAATCTGGCTTCTTTTTGTATATCTCTGGACTAATATTGACACTAGAAAAGAGACAGCTGCACAGAGAAAGAGCCCCAGTAATCTTCAGAGAATTTCCTAGAGGAGCAGTCAACAAGAGAATGGATTAGTACTTATATGACTTTTATGTGAGAAACTACCCAATACCAAAGACAGGCCCATCCCAAAGGAATCAAGAAAAGAATACTTGACACCAATCTATGATGCTTATTCACATGAGGCTACCCAGAAAAAATTCATTAAATCATAGGGCATTGAGTAGAGTACTAAAATGGGTCTTGCCTCTGCAGTGATGAATAACTCACCCCAGGTTCAATATGGTTCTGTTCTCATCTAACAAATATTAAAAAGCAAGACTTGTAAAAATCAAACCATTTCCAAATAAATCTATCTACATCTAAGAAAAAAGAGCTAAAGAGTATTATACAAAGATGAAAACACTCAGCACACACAATAAAAAGTTCACAATATTTGACATCCAATCAAGGAATACCAAGCATATAAAGTAGCACAGAAATATGACCCATAAAGAGAGTAATCAATCAAAAATAACTCAGAAATGATACAGATGTTAGACTTAAAGATAACATTAAAACAAATAAGCTGAAAATAGAGTTACCATATGATCCTGCAATCCTATTCTTGGGCATATATATAGAGAAAGATACACTCACTTCAACATTCACTGCAGCACTATTTACAACAGCCAAGACAAGGAAGTAATGTAAATGTCCATTGACAGGTGAATGGATAAAGAAGACACGATATGTGTGTATACACATACAATGGAATATTACTCAGTCATAAAAAGAATGACAATGCCACTCGCAGCAACATGGATGGACCTAGAGATTATCATACCAAGTGAAATAAGCCAGAGACAAATATACATCAGTTATATGTGAGATCTAAAAAATAATACAGATAATCTTATTTACAAAGCAGAAATAGACTCACAGGCACAGAAAAAAAAAAATTGAAAACTGCCAAAAAGGGTAGCAGGCAATGGGTAGAGACAAATTAAGAGTTTGATATTAACATATACACACTACTATATATAAAATAGGTAAACAAGGACCTACTGCATAGCACAGGGAACTTTATTCAGTATTTTCTTATTATCTATAGTGGAAAAGAATTTGGAAAAGACTTTATATATACACATGAATATATATGTGTGTGTGTGTGTGTGTGTGTGTATAACTGAATCACTTCTGTACACTTAGAACATCATTATAAATTAACTACACCTGAATTAAAAACATACAATAACTGAATTCCAAATATTTATAAGATAAACAAGAGACACAGAAAGTACAGAAAGTGCCCAAATCAATTTTAAATGTGTGAGATAAGCAGTGCATTTGGTGCATTAATGGTAGAGTTCACATTGAAAGGGAAGAGATTAATATATATTCAGAAAAAGAAACCATCCAAAAAGAAATACTAAGAGAAAAAAAATGCAAAATTAGGGAATGTGGATAAGATGGTAGAGAAGGGAGACCCCAGGCTTCCTTCCTTGATCATGGACATACCAAAATTAAAACTATTTTCAGGGTAACTAAGAGAATGACAGGAAGACTAGCAGAAAAGACTTTCCATAACTAAAGACAGAAAAAAGTAGCCACAATGAGATTGGTAGGACACAAAGAGATGTAATATAGTCTAGAGCCTCACCTTGGGTCAGTGACCCATAAACAACAGAATAATCACAACTGAAAAGGTTCTTCCCAAGGAGAAAAAGGTCCAAGCTCAACATTAGGCTTCCTAGCCAGAGAGGTCCTGCACCAAAAAGACAAACTTCAAGAATATCCGGCTTTGAAACTTAGCAGGGCTTGCGTATGGAAGAACCAGAGGGTGGTAGGAAATAATGACTTTGCTCTAGAAAGGCACATGCAAATATATGTTTTGAGGCCCAGAGCAGAGGCAGTAAGGTGAAAGAAGCATGGATCAGACCAGCTTGTTCATCTTGGAGAGATTCTTGGAGAGACAGGAGGCAAGTGGCATTCCCTTTGGGGATGGGGATGAGGGTGGCAGCCACTTTTGGAGGCCTGATTTACTACAAGGATACCAATGCTGCTAAGTACCATTTTGGGGTCCTCCTTTTAGGTCTTTAGCACTGAGGGATGACTTGCTAACAAGGGAGCTGGCAACAGTCCTGGGACCCATCTGGGCTATACGACCATCCTGATTGGGACCCATCATCTCCCAACAGGGGCCTGGTACCTGCTCCATTTACCAGAGGTCCCACAGCCACTCTTACTAGGACACGCGTTGTCTACCAGTCATCTGGCTGAGGCATGGGACCCTTGGGCCTTTCAACCAGCTGCACCAGGACCCAGTGCTGTCCACCAGTGGGCATGGCAGCCATCGTGTGATGCAGAACTTGGCAGTCAACCAGGCCATGTAGATCTGATATGGGACACCTTTTGAGCACATAGTTCTCATGACCAGAAGAGAGTGTACCGCTGTGCCTCAAAGGATATTACCCACATAAGTACACATCTTCAGGACTTGGAAATGTAACCAATGTATCTAATACATAGAAATAAATAAAAAGAATTAGGCAAAATGAGAGAAATATGTTCCAAACATAAACAAAACTTCAGAAAAGAACTAAATAAGGGGAGACAAGCAATCTACCTGATAAAAGAGTTCAAGATTATGGGCATAAGCTGCTCAAGGAACACAGAAGAAGATGGATGAACCAGTGAGAAGTTTAACAAGCGTTAGAAAACAGAGAGAGGAATCAAATGGAACTAATAAAATAGCTAAAAACAAACAAACAAAACACGAGAAGGAGTTAACTGATTAGCTGATACAGAGGAAGGGATCAGTGAATTGTAAGACAGAGTAGTTGGAATCACCTAACCGGAACTGAAAGAAAGAAAAAAAGAGTTAAACAAAATGAGAGTTTAAGACAATTCTAGACATCAGTCATACCATAATTTGCATTACAATGGTCACAGAAGGAGGAGAAGAGAGAAGGAAAGTGGCTGAGGACTTAGATGAAGAAAAAAATAGATGAAAACTTGTCTAATGTGGGAAAGAAAACAGCCATCCATGTCCAAGAAGCACAAAGAATCCCAATCAAGATCAACCAAAGAGGTTCACACCAATTTCTGTCAAAAATTAAAGAAAAGAAGGAATCCTGAAAGCAGCAGGGGAAAAGCAAATAGTTATATATCCATAAGACTCTGAGCTAACTTTTCAGCAGAAATTTTGCACTTCAGAAGAGTGGTACAATACTTCAAAGTGATAAACGGAAAAGTTACAACTAAGAATATTTAGCAAGGCTGTCATTCAAATTTGAAGGTCAGTCCATGAATTTTGTAGGTAGGTGCCCAATATGCTACTGGAGATCAGTGGAGAAGTAACTCCAGAAAGAATGAAGGGATGGAGCCAAAGCAAAAACACATCCAGTTGTGGATGTGACTGGTGATAGAAGTAAAGTCCAATGCTGTAAAGAGCAATATTGCATAGAAACCTGGAATGTTAGGTCCATGAATCAAGGCAAATTGGAAGCAGTCAAACAGGAGATGGCAAGAGTGAACATTGACATTCTAGGAATCAGCAAACTAAGATGGACTGGAATGGGTGAATTTAATTCAGATGATGATTATATTTACTACTGTGGGCAGGAATCCCTTAGAAGAAATGGAGTAGCCATCATAGTCAACAAAAGAGTCCAAAATGCAGTACTTGGATGCAATATCAAAGATGACAGAATAATCTCTGTTCATTTCCAAGGCAAACCATTCAATATCATGGTAACTCAAGTCTATGCCCTGACCAGGAACGCTGAAGAATCCAAAGTTGAATGTTTCTATGAAGACCTACAAGACCTTTTAGAACACTCAAAAAAGATTTCTTTTTTATTATAGGGGACTGGGAATAAGTCCTGGGTGTTCACTGGAAGGACTGATGTTGAAGCTGAAACTCCAATATTTTGGCCACCTGATGTGAAGAGATGACTCTTGAAAAGATCCTGATGTTGGGAAAGATTGAAGGCAGGAGGAGAAGGGGACAACAGAGGATGAGATGGTTAGATGGCATCACTGACTCAATGGACATGAGTTTGGGTAAACTCTGGGAGTTGGTGATGGACAGGGAGGCCTGGCATGCTGCAGTTCATGGGGTCGAAAAGAGTCAGAAACGACTGAGTGACTGAACTGAACTGAACGGAAAAGACAACTAAAAAGTTTTATAAGAAATGTGAAAAGGACTGCTCTAAGCAGAAAAGAGCATATGAAATATGAAAAACACAAAAGGAAAAATCTCATTGGTAAAGGCACACACACAGTAAAGGCAGTGGATCAAGCACTTATAAAACTAGTAGGAAAGTTAAAAAACAAAAGTAGTAAAATCATATCCACAGTAAGTAGTTAAGTCAAAATGAAAATTGGTTGCATGGTTGTGTCCAACTCTGTGATCCCATGGACTGTAGCCCATCAGCCTCCTCTGCCCATCAAGTTCTCCAGGCACGAGTACTGGAGTGGGTTGCCATTTCCTTCTTCAGGGGATCTTCCCGACCCAGGGATCGAAGCTGGTTCTCCTGCATTGCAGGCAGATTCTTTACCAGCTGAGCTACTAGGGAAGCCCAACCTGGGGGTCCAGCAAAGTGACTCAGAACCCCTAGGGAATTTGACTTTGGAGGCCAGTGGGATTAGATTACAGAACTTCCATAGGACCGGGGAAACAGACTCTTGGAGGGCACAAACAAAACCTTGTGCACATCAGGAGCCAGGAGAAAGGAGCAATCCTGACGAGAGACTGAGTCACACTTGACTGTGAGTGTAGTTAAGTAGTTAAGGGATGTACAAAAAGTAGTTACGGGATACCCCAAAATATATAAAATATAATATGTCAAAGCATTAAAAATGGAGGGGAGAATAAAACTATAGGATTGTTAGAAAGCATTTGAATCAAAGAGATAATCAACTAAAGCAATCATATGTAATGCACACACACACACACACACACACACACACACACACACACACATATACATATATATATATGATTTTACACACACACACACGTTTTATGCTTCCCAGGTTGCTCAGTGGTAAAGAATCTGCCTGCCAATGCAGGGGACACAGGAGATGCAGGTTTGACCCCTGAGTTGGGAAGAGCCCCTGGAGTAGGAAATGGCAATCCACAAAAATATGTGTATGTGGAGGCTAGATAATATGCTACTAAAAAACCAATGGGTCACTGAAGCAGTCAAACTAAAAATATCTGGAGACAAAAGAAAATGGAAACACAATGACCCAAAATCTAAGGGAAGCAACTTTTCTAAGAGGGAACTTAAAAGAAGTTCTAAGAGGAAGTTTACAGCAATAGAAGCTTACATCAGGGAACAAAATTCTCAAATAAACCACCTAATCTACACCCAAAGAAGCTAGAAAAAGAACAAACAAACTCAGAGTTAGTAGAAGCAAGGAAGTCATACAGGTCAGAGCAGAATAAATGGAACAAAGACTAAAAAAAGTTGGAAAAGATCAATAAAAATAAGATCTGGCTCCTTGAAAAGATAAAAAAATTGAAAAATCTTTATCCAGGCTCATCAAGAAAGAGAGGGCCCAAATAAAATTAGAAATGGAAAAGAATTTATAATCAACACCATAAAAGATTATGATGAACAGTTATATCCCAATAAAATATACAAGCTAGAAGAAATATACATTCCTAGAAATGTATAATCTCCCAAGACTGAAGATAAAATATGAAAAAAGAAATTGCCAGTAATGAAATTTAATCAATAGGACCAGAAAGCTTTACTGATGAATACTACCAATATTTAAAGAACTTAGTATCTATCCTTCTCAAACAATTCCAAAATATCAAAGAGTAAGGAAGGGTCTTCCAAACTAATTCTAGGAGACCAGCATCACTCTGAAACAAGACAAAAACACCACTCAAAAAAGGAAATTACAGGTCATTATCAATGGTAGACACAGATGTAAACAGCCTCAAAATATTAGAAGTCAGAATTTGACAATACATTATAAGGATCACACACCATGATCAAGTGGGATTTGTCCAAAAAGTATAAGAGTGTTTCAGTATCTGCAAAAAAATCAATATGATACATATTAACAGTGTGAAAAATAGAAATAATACAATTATTTCAATCAATGCAGAAAAAGGTGCTAATAAAATTCAATATCTATTTATGATAAACACTCTCCTATGGCTGACTCATGTTAATGCTTGGCAGAAATCAACACAATTATGTAAAGCATTTATCTCTCAATAAAAAAATAAAAAGTTAAAAAAAAAAACCTCTCCACAAAGTAGGTGACAGGGGAAGCATACCCCAACATAATAAAGGTCATATGTGATAATCCTACAGCCAACATCATAGTTAATGCTGAAAAGTTGAAAGCATTTCCTATAAGATAAGGAATAAGACAAGGATACCCCATTCCACTACCTTTATTGAACATAGTATTGGAAGTCATTTTGAAGAGGCAGAGGAACCAGAGATAAAAGTGCGAACATTTTTGTTGGTTCATGGAGAAAGCAAGGACGTTCAAAAAAAAAAACATCTACTTCTGCTTTGTTTACTACACTAAAACCTTTGACTATCTGGATCACAACAAACTGGAAAATTCTTATAGTTGTGGGAGTACCACACCACCTTACCTGTCTCCTGAGAAAGCTAAATGCAGGCCAAGAAGCACAAGACAGAATGGACATGGAAGAATTGACTGGTTCCAAATTGGGAAAGGAATATGACAAGACTGCATACTGTCACCTTGCTTATTTAACTTAAATGCAGAGTACATCACACAAAACACTAGACTGGATGAATCACAAGCTGGAATCAAGATTGCTGAAAGAAATATCAACAACCTCAGATATGAAGATGATACCACTTTAATAGCAGAAAGTGAAGATGAACTAAAGCGCCTCTTGAGGAGGGCGAAAGAGATGAGTGAGATGGCTTGAAACTCGGTGTTCAAAAAACAAAGAACATGGCATCTGGTCCCATCACTTCATGGCAAATAGAAGGGGAAAAAGTGGAAGCAGTGACATATTTTCTTTTCTTGGGCTCCAAAATTACTAAAGATGGTGACTGCAATCATGAAATTAAGACACATGCTCCTTGGAAGAAAAGCTATGGCCAATCTAGACAAGTATTCAAAAAGCAGAGGTATCACTTTGCTGACAAAAGCCCATACAGTCAAAGCTATGGTTTTTCCAGTAGTTATATACAGATGTGAGAGTTGTACCATAAAGAAGGCTGAGTACAATTCAATGCTTTTGAATTGTGGTGCTGTTCACAGAAGACTCTCGAGAGTCCCTTGGACTGCATGGAATTCAAAACAATCAACCCTAAAGGAAATCAACCCTGAATATACATTGGAAGGACTGATGCTGAAGTTCCAATGTTTTGGTCACTTGATGCAAAGAACTGACTCACTGGAAAAGACCCTGAGGCTGTAGAGACAGAAAGCAAATGGAGAAGGGGACAACAGAGGATGAGATGGTTAGATAGCATCACTGACTCAAGGGATATGAATTAGAGTAAACTCCAGGAGATAGTGGAAGACAGAGGAGCCTGGTGAGCTACAGTTCAGGAGAGAGCAAAGAGTCAGACATAACTTATCAACTGAACACTGGAAGTCCTAGCCATAATACTTAGACAAGTAAAGAAATGAGCTGTGTCCAAATTGGAAAAGAAGATGTAAAACTGTTTTGCAGATGACATTTTATTATATAGAGAAAATCCTAAAGATGCCCCCAAATTTATTAGAACTAATAAATTAATTCAGTAAGACTGCAGGTACAAAATTAATAATCACAAGTCATGTTTGTACAAACCAACAATGAACTAACAGAAAGAGAAATTAAGGATCAATCTCATTTACAATTGCATCAAAAAGAATACATTACCTAGGAATAACTCTAACAAAGGAAATTAAAGACTTAAAATCACAAACTCTAAGACATTAATGAAATAAATTTAAGACAACACAAAAAATTGGAAAGATATACTGTGCTCACAAATTGGAAGAATTAATATTGTTAAGATGACCGTATTTCCCAAGGCAATGTACAGATCCAATGTAAACCCTATTAAAATACCAATGGCATTTATGGAACTAGAACAAATAATTCTAAAATTGGTATGAAAACATAAAAGTTTTTGAGATAGATGAGCGTCTTTTCTCAAAACAATCTTGAGAAAGATGTTCAAAATCATAATCCCTGGTTTCAAACTATACTACAAAACTACAGTAATCAAAACAGTCTGGAGATGGCACAAAAGCAGAAACATATATCACTACAACAGAAGAGAGCATCCAGAAAGAAACCTGCACTTATATGGTCAATTAATGTACAACAAAGGAGGCATAAATATACAACAGGAAAAAGATAGCTTCTTCAATAAATGGTGTTGGGAAAACTGGACAGTTAAAGGGAAAAGATAAAACTGATTTACTTTCTCATATCACATACAAAAACAAATTCAAAATGGATTAAGGATTTAAATGTTTAACATTCCAAACCAAAAAACTCCTAGAAAAAACAGGTATTATGATCTTTGAAATAAATTTTAGCATTATTGTTACTATTCTGATCTGGCTCTTCAGGCAAAAAAAAAAAAAAAAGCAAAAATAGACAAATGAGACTGCAAAAAACTAAAACTTTTTTGGACACATAGATTCTTGGCAAAACAGAAAGGCAATTTACTGAGTGAGAGAAGATATTTGTAAATGATATACATAATAAAAGGTTAGTATCCAAAATATAAAATGGAATCATATAACTTATCAAAAACAAATAAACAACCCAACCAAAAATGGGCAGAGGACTTGAATGGACATTTTTCTAAAAAACACACTGATGGCCAAAAAATACATGAAAAGATGCTCAACATCACTAATCTTCAGGGAAATGCAAATCAAAATCACAATGAGTACCACCACACCTCTGCCAAAATGGCTATCATTAAAAACACTAATAACAAATGGTAAGGATGTGGAGAGTAAAAAAAGTTGGCTTAAAGTTCAGCATTCCGAAAACTAAGATCATGGAATCTGGTTCCATCACTTCAAGGGAAATAGATGGGGAGACAGTGGCAACAGTGGCTGACTTTATTTTTCTGGGCTCTAAAATCACTGCAGATGGTGATTGCAGCCATGAAATTAAAAGACACTTACTTCTTGGAAGAAAAGCAATGATCAACTTAGACAGCATATTAAAAAGCAGAGACATTACTTTGTCAACAAAGGTCCATCTAGTCAAGGCTGTGGTTTATCCAGTGGTCATGTATGGATGTGATAGTTGGACTATAAAGAAAGCTGAGTGCCAAAGAATTGATGCTTTTGAACTGTGGTGTTGGAGATGACTCTTGAGAGTCCCCTGGACTGGAAGGAGATCTAACTAGTCTATCCTAAAGGAAATCAATCCTGAATATTCATTGGAAATTGGTGAAATTCCAATACTTTGGCCACCTGATGAGAAGAGCTGACTCATTTGAAAAGACCCTGATGCTGGGAAAGATTGAGGGCAGGAAGAGAAGGGGACGGCAGAGGATGAGATGGTTGGATGGCATCACCGACTCAATGGACATGAGTTTGGGTAGACTCCGGGGTTGGTGATGGACAGCGAGGCCTGGAATGCTGCAGTCCATGGGGTCACACAAAGTTGGACATGACTGAGTGACTGAACAGAACTGAACTGAAGGATGTGGAGAAAAGGGAACCCTCAAGGCACTGTTGTCTGGATTATAAATTATAAGCTGGTAGCAGCCACTACAGAAAACAGTATGTAAAATCCTAAAAAAATTTTAAATAGAGCTACCATATGATCCAGCAATTTCACTTCTGGATATTTAATCAAAGGAAATACAAACACTAATACAAAAGATGCAGGCACTCAAGTGTTCACTGCAGTAGTATTAACAGTAGCCAAGAAAAGGAAGCAATCTAAGTGTTCATCCATAGTCAAATGGATAACTAAGATGTGGTCACACACAATGGAATATTATTTAGCCATTAAAAATATTCAATCTTGCCATTTGTGACAACATGGACAATCTGAAAGATATTATGCTAAGTGAAATAATTCACAATAAGACAAATGTGACATAATATCAAATGTAGAACCTAAAAAATAAAACTAACAAATTCAGATACAGACAACAAGAAACAGGTGGTTTCCAGAAGGAGTTTGGTGGGAAGTGGATGTAGGGATGTAGGGTATTAAGAAGTACAAATCTCAAGTTATCTAATGAATTAAAGGGACAAAATATACAGCATCTGGAATACAGTCAATAATATAAATGAGCTTGTATAACAAAGTTTACCAGACATATTGTGGTGATCATTTTACAATGTATGGGTGTGTCAAATCATTACATAAAACACCTGAAGCTAACATAATACTGTACACTGACTATTTCAATTAAAGTACTACAAAATGAAAAACATCATTAAGGTCTGGTGCAATGTCAAGCAGTCTAATATCTCTGTAGAGAGGCAAGACAGGACAAAATAAATATTTGACAATAATGTCCATTATAATTTCTTCTAATAAACGTTTATACTGGAGGTTCTAGTCAATGCAATCAGGCAAGAAAAGGAACTAAAAAAGCATCCATGTTTAATGAGCACCAAGATCATTTGTAGCACCATGATCATTTATGTAAAACATCAGTTGGCACCCACAATAAAACTACTAGAGCTAGTAAGTGTTTTTATCCATATAAGATGAATATTAAAAATTGCTTTCCTATATCCTAGCATAAAATAATTGTAATTTAAAATTAAAAATACAAATTATAATACATTAAATTATGAAATATATAGGAATAAATCTAGCAAAAGATGTGTAAAAGCTGTACACTTCTAATTATATAAGAAAAATTAAGAAGACATAAATAAATAGAGGTATTTGGTTCATGAGTTGGAAGATCCAATGTAATCAAGAGATCAGTTATGCCCAAAATGACCTATACTGTCAATACATTTCCCACCAAACTCTCAGCAAACTTTCCTGGCAAACATTGACAAGATGGTTTTAAAATATAAATATAGAAATATAAATGTAAATATAGATTAAACAAAATAACTCTGAAACAGAAAAACAAATTTGGAATACTAAAATTACTGATTTAAAGAATTATTAAATGTATAATCAAGAGAAGACAAATAGGTCAAAAAACAGAAAAAAGGAGTAAAGCTAGACTAATGAAACTCATTTTTGACAAAGAAGCTAAGATAAATCTCTTATCTTAAAAGTTTTTGATAACTCTGAAACACACACATAATTTGAGTAAAAATATAGGTAATGTCAAATCTAAAAGAAAAGAATATAGATTATACTAAGAAACACATAAAATGAATTGAAAAGCTTTTATATTAAAACATAATTCATAGAGACAATTTGGAATAGCTGCACTGGAATTCAAAAAGCCAATTTAGAATAACTGTACTAGAAATACCAACAATTCAAACTGCTCTGCCATTAAGATGCCTCAAGCAGCCTGTCATACTAGCATGCCTACCATCAGTGGTCATGTTTAATGGGTATGCCCAGTGCCAGAATTTGATTGAGACTAAAGTTTATGGAGACACAGTAAATGTCATCAGGTGAAAATTAAGAGGAAACCTGGGGCATTCTATTGCTACACCTAAAAGAATGAAATTTGAATATTCACTAACACCATACACAAAAATAAACGCAAAATGGATCAAAGACCTAAATATAAGGCCAGATGTTATAAGACTCTTAAGAGGAAAATATAGCCAGAACACTCTTTGACATAAATCACAACTATATCTTTTTCTTGATCCACCTCCTAGAGTAATGAAAAGAAAAATGAAAAAAAAAAAACAAAGACAAAAAACAAATAGGACCTAATTAAACTTAAAAGCTTCTGCACAGCAAAAGAAACCATAAACAAAAAGGGAGAATAAATTTGCAAATGAGACAGAAAAGGAATTAAGTCTCCAAAATTTACAAACAGTCCCTTCAGCTCAGTTAGAAAAACACACAGTCCAATCAAAAATAAGCAGAAGGTCTAAACAGACATTTCTCCAAAGACCAACAGATGGTCAAAAAGCATAAGAGTGTAGTTCTATTTTTAATTTTTTAAGGAATCTCCATACTATTCCCCATAGTAGTTGTACCATTACATTGCCATAATAGTGTAGAAGGGTTCCCTTTTCTTCTCCACACCTTCTCCAGCATTGATTGATTGTAGACTTTTTGATGATGACCATTCTGACCAGTATGAAGTGATATCACATTGTAGTTTTGATTTGCATTTCTCTGATAATTAGTGGAGAATAATATGGAGATTCCTTAAAAAACTAAAAACAGAACTACTATATAAGACCTAGTAACCCTGCTCCTGGCCAAGTATCCAGAGAAAACTATAGTCCAAAAGGATACACACTCTTCAGTGTTCATTGCAGCATT
Organism: Muntiacus reevesi; assembly: GCF_963930625.1. Lineage (NCBI taxonomy): Eukaryota > Metazoa > Chordata > Mammalia > Artiodactyla > Cervidae > Muntiacus > Muntiacus reevesi. Next base: position 258,712,364 of record NC_089251.1, on the reverse strand, counting down.
ATTCACAACAGCCAAAACATGGAAGCAATTCAAATGTCCATTGATAGAGGAACGGATAAAGAAGATGTGGTACATGTATACAACAGAAAGTTACTCAGCCATAAAAAATGAAATAATGCCGTTTGTAGCAACACAGATGACCTGGATAGAGATGATCATACCAAGTCAGACAGAAAAGACAAATATTTTATGATATCACTCATATGTAGGATACAAATTTAAAAAAAAAATGAACTTATTCACAAAACAGAAACAGACTTACAGATATGGAAAACAAACTTATGGTTACAAAAGAGGAAATGTGAGGGGGTGGAGGAATAAATCAGAAGCTTGTGATAACACACACAAAACACTACTATATACATGATAGATAACCAACAAGGACCTATTGTATAGCACAGTAAACTCTACTCAATATTCTGTGATGACCTACATGAGAAAAGAATCTAAAATGGAATGAATCCCTTTTCTCTACACCTGAACCTAACTCAACGCTGTAAATCAATTACTGCTGTGCTTAGTTGCTCAGTCGGGTCCGACTCTGTGACCTCACAGACTGCAGCCCACCAGGCTGCTCTGTCCATGGGGATTCTCCAGGCAAGAATACTGGAGTGAGCTCCCACGCTCTCCTCCAGGGGATCTTCCCAACCTAGGGATTGAACTCAGATCTCTGGCACTGCATTCCAATAAAAAAGTGGTGAAAAATTAAATATTAGAAAATAATAATTATAGCAAATTCAAGTAAGCTGAGATTGCCATATGAAAAACGAGTCACCAACAATACTAAAATGTACATGTAATAAGTCTATAGGGCTTCCCTATGGTTGCAAAAGAGTCGTACATGACTTAGCAATTAAACAACAACAACAGAATGGTAGAATAAAAGATTAATATATTTCAATTTCAATATTTAAAAAATTATATAGCAGTGTATATCAGTATAATCAAACTATGTAAATCTTACACTAACACATAGGTTTGTCGACAAGAAATTGCCTAAAATAATTATTTAGATTATTTTAGATAACATTTATTGACACAGAGTTGTCAATGTTATTTTGTTAATAAAAAAGCAATCTACAAAAAAATCTGTAAGGAATAATAACATGAATGTATGTATTCATTCAAATATATAAACAATCATAGAAGTATTACACAATGTGTAAGAATACAGTTCTGTGTGTATGTATACCAATAAATAAATATGGTGGTGATGGAATTACAAATGAATTTTATTTCTCTTTATACTGATTTATACTCTAAATAATAAAATATTATTATTTAAAATATTATTATTATTATATTATTATTTAAAGTTCAAAACAAGTATTCTGAAAAGATTAACTGGTGGGGAGAAACTGAGAACTTGCTTCAAAATTCTAATTCTAATAAAAACAATCAGTTATATAAAATTTTTCTATAGGAATTACAAGTGTAGTTTATGGTGTGAGATAGTCAAAAGTAGTTTTATCAAATAATAGGGAAGTACTTTTTATATTACAGTCACAATATAATATGACCAAAATACAATAAAAATTTTTATAACTTTCACTTTGTATAATACAAATCATTTGGGATAACTGTTCTATTGCCATCTCATAAAGTGAACTACATTCAAAAATCAAAACTATCAAAAGCACATCCTCAATCAGCCCCAACCAAGGTTAAATCTCACCCTACCTTCTTGTCAGTCTCTTCCCTGCTTTTACGCCGTTGTTCCTCTATCCTAGCTTCTCTTTTAACATCTTCTCCAATCCTTGTCAGAAGTAACATTTCTTTTGTCCTCCATTCCTAAAGAGCATCATGTTACCATATTCAGTATGCATACACAATTAACCTCTGTATTTTATCCACTACCAACAAATAAGTTATTTAGAACAAGTCAAGAGCCTAACAGAAATCAGACAAAGCATAAGTATTAGGTTGGTGAAAAAGTAATTGCAGTTCTGTGAATTTTAAATCATTAAAAATAGGCTTACACACATCTTTATTAATCAAAATAGACACTGTTACAATCAACACATTTTTGCCACTGAGAAATAAGTTTGTTTACTCCTGTAGCATAAAAATCTGTGCTTCGTGCTTTGAGATTCATTGAACTCTTAGACAGTATTTTCTGCTTCCTACTGGTTGTGAACAACAAGCAAAACGTTGTTGAGATGCCTGAATAAGTGGTAGTCAGTTGGTGAGAGGTCAGGTGAATATGGTAGATGAGGCAAAATTTCAAAGTCCAATTTGTTCAACTTTTGAAGCACTGGTTGTACGATGTGTGGTTGGGCATTGTCAAGGAGAAGTGGACACATTTTCATGACCAGTGCCAGCTGCAGGCATTGCAGTTTTCGGAGCATCTCATTGATTTGCTGAGCATACTTCTCAGATGTAATGGTTTTGATGGGGATTCAGAAAGCTATAGTGGGTTAAGCTGATAGCAGATGACCAAATAGTGACCATGACATTTTATTGGTGTAAGTTTGCTTTGGGAAGTATTTTGAAGCTTTTTCTTGGTCCGACAACTGAGCTAGTCATCTCATTGCCAGTTGTCACATAAAATTGACTTTTCGCCACACATCGCAATTTGATTGAGAAATGGTTCATTGTTGTTGTGTAGAATAAGACGACACTTCAAAGATTTTTTAATTTGCAGTTAGCTCATTAGGTATCCACTTAACAAGCTTTATTCACCTTTTCAACTTGCTTCAAAAGCCGAATGACCATAGAATAGTCAAAGTTCAGTTCTTCTGCAACTTCTCATGTAGTTCTCTTTAAGATCAGCTTCGATGGAAGATCAGCTTTGATGATCTTCGCAATTGGTTGCTGTCAATTTCCGATGGCTGGTCATTGTGCTCGTCATCTTCAAGGCTCTGATCTCCTTTGCAAAACTTGAACAGCCACTGCGCTACAGGTTCATTAGCAGTTCCTGGGCCAAATGCATCATTGATGTTGTGAGTTGTCTCCACTGCTTTATGACCATTTTGAAGCTGAATAACAAAAGTGCTCAAATTTGCTTTTTGTCTAACATCATTTCTGTTTGCCGCTGTTGTTCAGTCACCAAGTCATATCTGACTCTTTGCAACCCCATAGACTACAGCATGTTAGGTTTCCCTGTCCTTCACCATCTCTCAGAGTTTGCCCATGATCATGTATATTGCATTGGTGATGCCATAAACCATCGCATCCCCTGCCACCTTCTCCTTCTGCCAACAATCTTTCTCAGCATCGGTGTTTTCCAATGAGTCAGCTGTTTGAATCAGGTGGCCAAAGTATTGAAGCTTCAGCATCAGTCATTCTAATGAATACTCAGGGTTGATTTCCTTTAAGATTTGATTGGTTTGATCTCCTTCCTGTCCAAGGACTCTCAAGAGTCACCCCCAGCACCAGAGTTCGAAGGCAATAATTCCTCAGCAGTCTCCCTTCTTTATTTTCCAGCTCTCACAACTGTACCTGACTACTGGAAAGGCCATAGCCTTAACTATATGGACCTTTGTTGGCAAAGGGATGTTTTTGCTTTTTAACACACTGTCTATGTTTGTCATAGCTTTCCTACCAAGAAGCAGTTCAGTCAGTTTAGTTATTCAGTCAAGTCCGACTCTGTGCGACCAAATGGACTGCAGTATGACAGGCTTCCCTGTTCATCGCCAACTCCTGAAGCTTGCTCAAACTCATGCCTATACAGTTGATGATGCCATCCAACCATCTCATCCTCTGTTGTCCCCTTCCTCTCTTGCCTTCGATCTTGTCCAGCATCAGGTTCTTTTCCAATGAGTCAATACTTTGCATCAGGTGGCCAAAGAATCGGGATTTCAGCTTCTGCATCAGTCCTTCCAATGAATATTCAGCTGTCCATCATGCTTTCCGTTAGGATTGACTGATTTCCTTTAGGATTGACTGGTTTGAACTCTCTGCAGTCCAAGGGACTCTCAAGAGTCTTCTCCAACACCACTGTTCAAAAGCATCAATTCTGTGCTCAGTTTTCTTTATAGTCCAACTCTCACATCCATAAATGGCCACTGGAAAAACCACAGCTTTGACTAAACAGACCTTTGTTGGCAAAGTAATGTCTCTGCTTTTTAATATGCTGTCTAGGTTGGTCCTAGTTTCTCTTCCAAGGAGCAAGCATCTTTTAATTTCATGGCTGCAGTCACCATTTTCAGTGATTTTGGAGCCCTCCCCCAAAAAAGTCTGTCACTATTTCCACTGTTTCCCCATCTATTTTCTATGAAGTGCTGGGACCAGATGTCATGAATGTTTTTCTGAATGAAGTTTTCTGAATGTTGAGCTTTAAGCCAACTTTTTCACTCTGCTCTTTCACTTTCATCAAGAGGCTCTTCAGTTCTTCGCTTTCTGCCATAAGGGTGATGTCATCTGCATATCTGAGGTTATTGGTATTTCTCGCGGCAATCTTGATTCCAGCTTGTGCTTCATCCAGCTCGGTGTTTCTCATGATGTACTCTGCATATAAGTTAAATAGGCAGGGTGACAATATATGCCCTTGACATATGCCTTGCCCTATTTGGAACCACCAAATTCTCTGTGATCCAGCAAATGTTGACAAATTGATCTCTAGTTCTTTTGCCTTTTCTAAACCCAGTTTGAACATCTGGAAGTTCTCAGTTCACGTAATGCTGAAGCCTAGCTTGCGGGAATTTGAGCAGAGCCTTACTGGCATGAGTGCCACTGTCTGGTGATTTGAACATTCTTTAGTACTGCGCTTCTTGGGAATTGGGATTAGGATTGACCTCTTCCAGTCATTTCCCTAGTCTAAAATAAATATACAAGTAATAAGTCATTAGCAAAAAACATAAAGGAAGAAATGTACATTAAATGTGGTTATATAACATAACCACATTTACTCAAGAATGCATTCCAATATCAAATAGCAACATTCAGCAATGCAAAATTGCAATTACTTTTGCACTAACCTAATAAAATCATTCATTGGCTCTAGAATGGGCATTCTTTACTTTACTGTACTCTTATTAGGAATGCATGGGTATTTAAATCTAAATTTAAAATGGTTTCCTCTCCACACTGAGGGCTATAATGGAGTAGAACAGTATCTAGTAACTTTCTCCATCATCACTTTAAGAGCAGATACTGGCTCATATACATAGTGTATGGTGTTATCCTTACTTTCTGTAACAACTTCTGATTACAGCTGTGGAGAAAGATCAATGTGGATAAAATGTTTAGACCTGACATTACCTGAAGAAGCATGATGGACAGCTCAACTTATTTACAAATGAACAACTGTACACAATTTTTCTCTATTTTAAATTTGCTGTCTCTCACCTCTTCAATTTTTCTACGAAGACTAAGTTTTCTTCTTGCATGTTCTCGCAGTCGTCTTTCTTCTCTATCCATTCGGAGTAGGCGTTGCTCTTCAGCTGTGTGCTCAAGATGTTCTAACTCCCTCCTTATCATATCCAGATATCTAAGTAAAAGCAAATGTAAGTCACGGTGAACTAGGAATTTTGCTTACAATGACATCATCTGCTTTGATACTCCAAAACTACCTCTTTGTTTGGTTTATTTCTTGAGCTAATATATATTATGTATATGTATTATATGTGTGTATATATATATATATAAGTATCTGTTATTGTAGCCAAGAAAAGGATAAATGTGGGGCATATTATTAAAAACATTTTGTATAGTACATATTCACAATAGGTTTAGGAATATGTATTTGCAAAGAAGGTTGAAATAACTGAAACACTGACTTCAAATTTGGAAAAACGATTAGAATTTTCTAAGAAAAGATGTATGTTGATTCCCTTGTAATTTGAAAGGCCTTGAACACACCTTCCATGTATAGTCTCGGTCTCTGGTATGTCTCTGTGTTACAAAATTACCATGGAACATAGCTGTTAGGAAATGCAGCTTAACTCCACATCTTAATGCGGGAGGAGGGAAAAAAATAAAATATATTTTCACTTCCTAACCAATGGTCTTGACCATGGAAAGGTAATGATTGAACATGAATAGATGGCATCTAAAGAGCTTGCCCCTTCATGGATCACTGCCTTGTCATGATGGAGGGACTTGCATAACTCAATGAAGCTATGAGCCATGCCATGTAGGGCCATCTAAAATGGACATATCATAGTGGACAGTTCTGACAAAATGTGATCTACTAGAGGAGGAAATGGCAAACCACTCCAGTATACTAGCCATGAGAACCCCAAGAACTGTATAAAATGGCCAAAAAGTATGACACCAAAACATGAGCTCCCCAGGTTGGAAGGTGACCAATATGCTCCTGGGAAGAGTGGAGAACAACTACTAATAGCTCCAGAAAGAATGAAGCAGCTAGGCCAAAGCAAAAATGATGCTTGGTTGTGGATGTGTCTGGTGATGAAAGTAAACTCCAATGTTGTAAAGAAGAGTATTGCATAGGAACCTGGAATGTTAGGTCCATGAATCAAGGTAAATTGGATATGGTCAAACAGGAGATAGCAAGAGTTAACACTGACATCTTAGGAATCAGTAAACTGAAATGGACAGGAATGGGTGAATTTAATTCAGATGACCATTATTTCTACTATTGAGGGAAAGAATACCATAGAAAAAAATGGAGGAGCCCTCATAATCAACAAAAAATTCTGAAATGCAGTACTTGGATGCAGCCTTAAAAATGACAGAAGGATCTTGGTTTGTTTTCAAGGCAAAACATTCAACATCACAGTAATCCAAGTCTATGCCCCAACCACTGATGCCAAATAAACTGAAGTTGATCAGTTCTATGAAGACCTAGAAGACCTCCTAGAATTAACACCCCTCCCCCAAAAGATATTATGTTCATTATAGGGGACTGGAATGCAAAAGTAGGAACACCAAAGATTCTTGGAATAACAGGCAAGTTTGGCCTTGGAGTACAAAATGAAGCAGAGCAAAGGCTAACAGAATTCTGCCAAGAGAACACACTGCTCATAGCAAACACCCTTTTATTTTTAACAACATAAGAGATGACCTTACACATGGACATTACCAATGGTGTGAAATGAGATTGATTACATTCTTTGGAGCCAAAAATGAAAAAGCTGTATTCAATCAGCAAAAACAAGAACTGGAGCTGACTGTGGCTCAGATCATCAGTTCCTCATAGCAAAATTCAGGATTAAATAAGGTGGGGGAAACAACTAGGCCAGTCGGGAACAACTTAAATTACATCCCCTATGAATATACAGTGGAGTTGATGAATAGATTCAAGGGATTAAATCTAGCAATCAGAGTTCCTGAAGAACTAGGGACAGAAGTCTGTAATATAGTACAGAAGGCAGCGAACAAAACCACGCCAAGGAAAAGAAATGCAAGAAGGCAAAGTGGTTGTCTGAGAAGGCTTTACACATAGCTGAGGAAAGAAGAGAAGCAAAAAGCAAGAGAGAAATGAAAAGGTACACCCCATTAAATGCAGAGTACCAAAGAATAGCAAGGAAAGACAAGAAGGCATTTTTCAAAGAACAATGCAAAGAAATAGAGGATAACAACAGAAAGGGTAAGACTAGAAGATCTCTTCAAGAAAACTGAAATATCAAAGGAACATTTCATCCAAAGATGGGCACAAGAAAGGACAGAAACAGTAAAGACATAACAGAAGCAGAAGAGATCAGGAAGAGATGGAAAGAATACACAGAACTGTACAAAAAAAGATCTTAATGACCCAGATAACAATAATGGTGCAGTCTTTCACTCAGAGCCAGATAATCTGGAGTGTGAAGTCAAGTCAGCCTTAGAAAGCACTGCTGCCAATAAAGCTAGTGAAGGTGATGGAATTCTAGCAAAGCTTTTTAAAATCCTGAAAGATTATGCTATTAAAGTGCTGCACTCTTTAGGTCAACAAATTTGGAAAACCCAGCAGTGGCCCCAGGACTAGAAAGGGTCAATCCGCCTCCCAATTGCCAAGAAAGGAAGTACTAAAGAATGTTCAAACCACCAGACAATTGCACACATCTCCCATGCCACTAAGGTTATGCTCAAAATTCTCCAAGCTAGGCTTCAACATTACACGCACCGAGGAACTTCCAGATGTTCAAACTTGGTTTAGAAAAGGCAAGAGGAACCAGAGATCAAATTGCCAACATTTGCTGAATTATAGGGAAAGAAAAGGAATTCCAGATAAAACAAAAAACAAACATCTACCTCTGTTTCCTGACTATGCTAAAGCCTTTAACTGTGTAGATCATAACAAAACTGTTGAAAACTCTTAAAGAGATGGAAATACAAAGACCATTTTAACCTGTCTCCTGAGGAACTGTATGCAGGTCAAGAAGCAACAGTTAGAACCCTGTAGCACAGCTGACTGGTTCAGGACTGAGAAAGGAGTAGGACAGGCTGTTTATTGTCACCCTGTTTATTTAACTTATATTCAGAGCATATCATGAGAAACGCCAGGCTGGATGAGTTACAAGCTGGAATCTAGATTTCTGGGAGACTTCTCAGTGCACCAGGCCAGAGCACTTGTTTTTGGAAAAAAAAAAAAAAATTCTAGGAGAAATATCAACCTCTGATATGCAGATAATACCACTCTAATGGCAGAAAGCAAAGAGGAACTAAAGAGCCTCTTGATGAGGGTGAAGGAGAAGAGCAAAAAAGCCAACTTAAAACTCAATATTAATAAAACTAAGATTCTGGCATCTGGTCCCATTACTTCATGGCAAATAGAAGATGAAAAGGTGGAACAGTGACAGATTTCCTTTTCCTGGGCTCTAAAATCACTGCTGATGGTGACTGCAACCATGAAATTAGAAGATGATTACTTCTTGGCAAGAAAGCTGTGAAAAACCTAGACAGTGTGTTAAAAAGCAAAAACATCCCCTTGCCAACAAAGGCCCATATAGTCAAGGCTACAGTCTTTCCAGTAGTCACGTACGGATATTAGAACTGGACAATATGGAAGGCAGAGTGCTGAAGAATTGAATTTTTCGAAATGTGATGCTGGAAAAGACTCTTGAGAGTCTCTTGGAAAGCAAGAAGATCAAACCAATCAGTCTTAAAGGAAGTAAGCCCTGAATATTCATTAGAATGAGTGATGCTGAAGCTCGATTATATTGGCCACCTGATTCAAACAGCTGACTCATTGGAAAAGACCCTGATGCTGGGAAAGACTGTTGGCAGAAGAAGAAGAAGGTGACAGAGGATGAGACTGTTGGATGGCATTACCAATGCAAAGGACATGAACTTGGGCAAACTCCAGGAGATGGTGAAGGACAGGGAAGCCTGGCATGCTGCAGTCCATGGGGTCGTGAAGAGTCGGACATGACTTGGCAACTGAACAACCACAACAACAACAAAGAGCTTGCAGTTTGTTTAAACAATAGCACATGTTTTATCAGTATTAAAGCTATATCTAACCTCCTTTTTTGAATTTGCAGTAGTTTCCTCAAACAATGCTGCCAGCTCTTAAAGATGACCCAATAAAAACTATTAAAAGCATATGCTAAAGATACTTTCCCTCCATTTCCGACTATAGAATGGATTTTGGATTTGATTATTTATTCAGTTAACAGCTCAGATTACCTCCTGAACTCCCAGAAACTGTATCTTCTCTAGCAGAAATTCATGATTATAGAACTCTTGGTACCAGAGTTCCCAATTCCCGGACCTTTTAGTCTCCCTTCCTCTCCATACTGAAATAGTGAAGTTAAATAGCATCCCGTACTTTAAAAAAAATCCTAGCTTCAATTATTTCTAGCATTTTGCAACTTATTTGGATCCACAATATATACATAAAATATGCATTAACTTCAATCTCACCTGTGCCTTATTAATCGTTCTTGGTCCTTACTAGACGGGGCGCCTTCCTCTAACAACCAATTTTGGAACTGTGTAACATCAGAACGTCCAGGTATTTGATTGTCTTCCTGTAGTTTATTTACTTGTTTTGCAAGCATTTTCTATTAAAAAAAGTGTGTGACATATCTATATATATATGTATATATAGACGTGTGTATATATGTACATACAATTTTTTAACATTGCCCAGAAATAAAAATGCCTTTTGATCTGCTTTTTTTATATTTAATGTTTAGTGAAATTCCCATATTTTGTAAATAACTAATTCCGTTTAACTGCATTTAAATCTATTTTGAATCCACTGTAGATAAGGACAATTGAATCAAAATAAAGATTTCTCTGTTTCTGAAAATAAAAAAAAAATATTTCAGCTTATTTTTCTATCCATTCTAAAGAAATTAATTTAAAAAAAAAGAAACAAGCAGAGGAGACACTCCCAGCACAGAGGAGGAAATGAGGGGAAATAGAGAACACTTAAAAGTTAGGGGAATCATCTTCATTTCTATACAACTCTTGACCTTAGAAAATAAATCTGTAAAACACACATATGTGCAGCTTTTTCATTTTTATCCAACTCATGACTCTAGTCTGAATTCACTTACACACACATGGGCAGAGGCTCACATGTTTTAGTGGATGAACACAGCCACACATGTGTACAAACATACAGTGTACATATTCTTGCATTTTTAGGATGTTATAACTATTCATACTTTTCCTCTCCTGTTACTTAACCTGTGTTGGTTTCCAGCCTAAGAATCTTGCTGCCACAACAGACTCTTCCAGTTGGTCCCAAATCAGGTAGATGGGGCATATCCTAGTGACAATTTAATTATTAAATTTTGCCAGCTACCACTGGCATATTAATAGGTGACCTGGTGGTCCCTTTCCCTTTCTTGGCCCAAAATAGCAACCTCAAAATATTACCTTCTTCTGCTCTAAATTTTTACTTGGAGGAATTATTTAGGTGACCAAAATTAAAGGTAGAATATTATAAGAAAATACTCAGCCCACAAGCAAACCTTTGTCCCAAACCCCATGTACAGAAACCAAAGGTAAATATTCAACTTACTTGTTCTCTTATATAGTTTCTTTCAAAGTCTAATTTTAAACTGGTAAGATATTGCCTGTACTTATTCAATTCCCTCAAGGTACACACAATCTAAAAAAAAACACAAGATAAAAACAAAAATATATAAATATCTTAAAATCAAAGCAATTACTTTATAGAAGTAAAATAACACTCTGGTACTGAGTAAAAAAACTGCTAACAATTTCGCAAGTAATATCTCTCTAGAATTTTTAATCAACAGGAAACTGCTATTCAAACAGCATTACTTTATTTACATGACTTATGCTATGGCAAGGAATTGAGTACATACAGTTATTAAACTAAAATAACAATGTAATAATAATGTTCAACCTCAATAAGAACAGAGTGTATTAGGACTGTATCAGGCTGATTTTTCTAGGTTCTTATTTTGTCTTAATTTTTTAAAAAGTACATGGGAAATAATCCTTGACAAGCATACAGTGCCATTAGAGACAAAGAAAACTATGATACAGTTGGGAAAATTCTTTTTATATCTTCAAATTATTTGGTAGTCATCTTTTGATATTTCAAGGAAAAAAAGTTAAAGGAAGAAGTAGTTGGAAAATAATTACTGTCTGATTTTCTTTGACCCAAATACTGATTGATTTAATGGAATTTTCCATTAAGTATCTCTTCTGACCAAATTAAAGGTGATCCAGGTCCCCCAGTGAGGAACAGAAGCAAGCTATTATCAAATCTTAGAGGTTTTCAATGATTAAAGTTATCTTCAACTCACTTTATTATTGCTGGTGATGTAACCACCTTTCTTTAATCTTCTCAAGATGTCCTTACGCTTATGGTAGGCTCTTAAATGTGGATCATGGAGACTTTTGTACTGGTTTTCCAAAAGTCGACAGTAAGGATCAGTCAGGTTAAAACTGTAAGAAGGTTGAAAAAGCTGCAGAGATTTAAGCATATTATAAATGTACAATTAATCAATTTCTCTTTTAAATATCAATGTATTAAAATGAGCAGACTATATATAGAAAATAAAGTATGTAAGAATGTGAAGTGGGAGAAAATCAGAAAAAGAATTTGGAATGGGCAGTGTTAATTGCTTATCCCTACCTTTTTTTCTTCACTAACTGCAATTATTCTAAAACCCTGCCCTCACTCAATTAATCCCCCCCATCTTTATCAGTCCCTAGCCCAAAGCTAGAAAAGCAAGGAGGAAATGAATAGAAAGCATAAAGTATAAACTTTATTTTAATGTATAAAGCCAAAACTAAGACTCTCTCTTTTCCTCTTCCCGCCTCTAGATCCAGGATCTGCATTCAAAGGATAAAGGGATAATATCAATATCATTATTGTACCTCATATTCTGACAATAAAGGAAAACAGAAAATATTCCACAAAGGTTTACTGAAACAACTTTGACAAAAAAAAAAAATAAAAGAAAAGTAAAACTCATATGTTAAAGATGATGAATTAAAGAGTTATTGTATTTTGAACTTTTATCTAAGAAACCCAATGATTTCTGAGTGCTACAGTCAGGAAAAAGTTACCACTCTATATTATAAAGTTCAATATATTGAAGAATCAATTATAAAGAATAATGCTAGGGATTGAGATTTCTCCATACATGTAAAGACCAAATACAACCTTATGAAATAGCCATTACCGTATCAAAGAAGGAAAATAAAAAATAGTCATGTTAGTTTATCTGTTACTCTAGAGGAAACATGAATAATTTAAGCTCATATGTAAGTTAAAACATTACCAAGGTGAGGCACTTTAAAATCTGCCAGGGGGGATATGTCAGTACTTAGTTCATTTTTTCAAAAATTTTTCAATAGTAGGATGGTGATAACAGGTAATGGGAAAACCTCTGAAAGGGGAAAAGGAGAGGGTAGAAGTAAGTGCGGAAGTCATCCAAATGTTGTCTTTGCATCCTATATTTACACTATCCTTTAGATCGTCTTGGCCAGACAACAGAAATTTTTAGTCTAAATTTAAAGTATCACTTCACTGTCTTAAGTAAAAGGCAACCGGAATGTGTGGGAGATGTGGCAAACTTGAGAGCACACCATGCCCTGTGCAGGCATGCTATTCAAATTCTGTGATCTGACACACCATGCATCTTTGCACACTGGTATCTGTCTGCGGGTACCAATTTGTGTTCAGTCTGTGTTCTGTCTGGCAGTAGCCACCTCAGTCAGATTCTGAACACTAAAGAGCCTGGCTTGGGTGGGACCCTAAAAAGAACTCCTTCATGGTAAGTTGAGGATGCTTATGTGAAAAAAGAGGGAGACTGGGGAGCTGACAGGATGCTAGGATGCCTTATCCATTTAAAAGTTCCCTTGATAAAATCTAACAATTTGCTTAATACTAGACTTTACTCTCTTCCAAGGCATCTACGTTTTAAAGCAGAATTCCCTAATTACCAAAGATTCATTAAGAAAGGAAAAAAAAAAAAAAAAAGGAATTCCATAGGGCAATGTCAGAAATTCAGTGAGACCAGAAGTGAAGTCCGTATCTTTCTCTAAGGAAAACAATCAACAATCGTGAGTTGTGAGTCATGAGTCAAGAAGTGGATTGTTTCTTTTAGAGATATTTACCTGTCAACTTCTTTTATTCAGTTCAGTTCAGTTCAGTTCAGTTGCTCAGTCATGTTCAACTCTTTGAGACCCTGGGGACTGCAGAATGCCAGGGTTCTCTGTCCATCACCAACTACTGGAGCTTGCTCAAACTCATGTGCATTGAGCCGATGAAGCCATTCACCCATCTTATTTTCTGTCATCCCCTTCTCCTCCTCCCTTCAATCTTTGCCAGCATCAGGGTCTTTTCCAAGGAGTCAATTCTCTGTATCAGGTGGCTAAAGTACTCAAGTTTTGGCTTCAAAATCAGTTCTTCCAGTGAATATTCAGGACTCATTTCCTTCAGGATGGACTGATTGGATCTCCTTGCAGCCCAAAGGACTCTCAAGAGTCTTCTGCAACACAATTCAAAAGCATCAATTCTTCAGTGCTCAGCTTTCTTTATGGTCCAACTGTCACATCCATACATGACTACTGGAAAAACCACAGCTGTGACTAGATGGGCCATTGTCAGCAAAGTAATGCCTCTGCTTTTTAATATGCTGTCTCGGTTGGTCATAGATTTTCTTCCAAGGAACAAGTGTCTTTTAATTTCATGGCTATAGTCACTATCCATTAGTGATTTTGGAGCCCCCCAAAATAAAGTCTGTCACTGTTTCCATTGTTTCCCCATCTATTTGCCATGAAGCAACAGGAGTGGATGCCATGACCTTCATTTTTTGAATGTTGAATTTTATACTACCTTTTTCACTGTTCTCTTTAATTTTCATCGGAGGCTCTTTAGTTCCTTTTCAATTTCTGCCTTCGGGTGGTGTCATCTGCTAATCTGAGGTTATAGATATTTCTCCCAGAATTCTTGATTCCAGCTTGTACTTCATTCAGCCTGGCATTTCACATGATGTACTCTGCATAGAAATCAGACCTGACGTACTCCTTTCCCTATTTGGAACCAGTCTGCTGTTCCATGTCCAATTCTAACTGTTGCTTCTTGACATGCATACAGATTTCTCAGGAGGCAGGTGACGTGGTCTGGTATTCCCATCTCTTTAAGAATTTTGCACAGTTTTTTACGATCTACACAGTCAGAGGATTTGGCATAATCAGTAAAGCAGAAGTAGATGCTTTTCTGGTATTCTCTTTTTCCTTCTACATCCAACGATGTTGGCAATTTGATCTCTGGTTCCTCTGCCTTTTCTAGACCCAGTTTGAACATCTGGAAGATCATGGTTCACATACTGTTGGAGCCTGACTTCAAGAATTTTGAGCATTACATTGCTAGCATGTGAGATGAGTACAATTGTGCACTGATTTGAACATTCTTTGGTACTGACCTTCTTTGGAATCTTTTCCGGTCCTGTGGACACTGCAGGGTTTCCAAATTTGCTGGCATATTGAATGCAGTACTTTCACAGCATCATCTTTTAGTACTTGAAATAGCTCAGCTGGAATTCCATCACCTGCACTAGCTTTGTCTGTAGTGATGTTTCCTAAGGCCCACTTGACTTCACATTCCAGGATGTCCAGCTCTAGGTGAGTGATCACACCATCGTGGTTATCTGGGTCATGAAGATCCTTTTTGTACAGTTCTTCTATATATTCTTGCCACATCTTCTTAGTATCTTCTACTTCTGTTAGATCCATACCATTTCTGTCCTTTACTCTGCCTATCTTTACATGAAATGTTCCCTTGGTATCTCTAATTTTCTTGAAGAGATCTCTGGTCTTTCCCATTCTGTTGTTTTCCTCTATTTCTTTGCATTGATCACTGAGGAAGGCTTTCTTATCTCTCCTTGGTATTCTGTGGAACTCTGAATTCAGATGGGTATATCTTTCCTTTTCTCCTTGGCCTTTAGCTTCTCTTTTTCCTCAGCTATTTGAAAGGCCTCCACAGACAACCATTTTGCCTTTTTCATTTATTTTTCTTGGGAATGGTCTTCATCACTACCTCCTGTACAATGTCACGGACCTCCGTCCATAGTTCTTTGGGCACACTATCAGATCTAATCCCTTGAATCTATTTGTCACTTCCACTGTATTTTAGATACTGAATTTTAGCTTTGATGATCTCAGTTCAGTTCAGTCACTCAGTCATGTCTGACTCTTTGCGACCCCATGGTCTTGGCATTGACTACAGCATGCCAGGCTTCCCTGTCTATCACCAACTCCTGGAGCTTGTCCATCGAGTCCGTGATGCCATCCAAACATACCACCTTCTGTCTTCCCCTTCTTCTCCTCCCTTCAATCTTTCCCAGCATCAGGGTCTTCTCCAGTGAATCAGTTCTTCACATCAGATGGCCAAAGTATCGGAGATTCAGTTTCAAATTCAGTCCTTTCAATGAATATTCAGGACTGATTTCCTTTAGCACGGACTGGTTGGATCTCCTTGCAATCCAAGGGACTCTCAAGAATCTTCTCCAACACTACAGTTCAAAAGCATCAATTCTTCGGCACTCAGCTTTCTTTATAGTTCAATGCTCACATCCATACATGACTACTAGAAAAACCATAGCTTCGACTAGACAGACCTTTGTTGGCCAAATAATGTCTCTGCTTTTTAATATGTTGTCTAGGTTGGTCTTAGCTTTTCTTTCAAGGAGCGAATGTCTTTTAATTTCATGGCTGCAGTCACCATCTTCAGGGATTTTTGAGCCCAAGAAAATAAAATCTCTCCCTGTTTTTATTGTTTCCTCATCTATTTGCCATGAAGTGATGGGACCAGATGCCATGATTTTCATTTTAGGAATGTTGAGTTTTAAGCCATCTTTTTCACTCTCTTCTTTCACTTTCATGAAGAGTCTCTTTAGTTCTTCTTCTTTTCTGACATAAGGGTGGTGTCATCTGCATATCTGAGATTATTGATTTTTCTTTTTCCTCCCAATAATCTTGATTCCAGCTTGGGCTTCCTCCAGCCCAGCATGTCTCATGATGTACTCTGCCTATAAGCTAAATAAGCAGGGTGACAATACACAGCCTTGATGTACTCCTTTCCCAATTTGGAACTGTCTGTTTGTTCCATGTCCAGTTCTAACTGTTGCTTCTTGACCTACATACAGATTTTTCAGGAGGCCGGTTAGGTGGTCTGGTAGTCCCATCTGTTTAAGAATTTTCCACAGTTTGTTGTGACCCACACAGGCAAAGGCATTGGCATAGTCAATAAAACAGAAGTAGGTATTTTTCTGGAACTCTCTTGCTTTTTTGATGATTCAGTGGATGTTGGCAATTTGATCTCTGGTTCCTCTGATGGTCTGTGTTTCTCAAAATCAACCCTGGGCTACTGATCAGTAAACAAAGAACATCTTTTATACAAACCCATTCCTTAGTGTCAGGGTAATCCTTCTGCTGTCAATTAAAACTGGGTAAAAAAAAAATTGTAAATATAAGGCACTACTTCATTGAGGAGATTTTACTGAAAGAAAAAGAAGGCTATCACAAAGTCAGTCTTCAGGGAAATTTTGCCTAATTATGGTTAATGAAGAATTTGAGGGAAAGGAATATAATAAAGAATAGAGAATGTCTTTAAAACCTAGTTGACAACTGAATTAATATTGGACAGAGAAAATGTTAATACAGCAAATAATATATTTGAGGAAGCATTTGGAAGACAGGGCTAAGTTTATATAATAAGAGAAGTGATATAGGTTGAGCATTCTTTCATAAACCTGGCTTGTGTGGCTATGATGCAATCAAACTGTGTGTGGTATCATATTTTCAGGTAATTTGCTCTATTCTAATAGATTTTTTTTAAAAAAAGAGATATTACATATTTTCCAAAAGCAAAGTTTCACTTTAAAAAATTATGTTTATTAGGCAAGGATCAAATACGGAGGGTCCTACTCATTTCTGATGACATCACAGATACTATGTTGGGCTTCCCAGTTGGCATTAGTGGTAAAGAAACTGTCTGCCAATGCAGAAAACGTAAGAGAGGTGAGTTCGATTGCTGGGTCTGACGAAAATCCGCTAGAGGAGGTTACGGCAACTCACTCCAGTTTTCTTGCCTGGAGAATCCCATGGCCAGAGGGACCTGGTGGGGTACAATCCATGTAGTCGCAAAGAGTCGGACACGACTGAAACAACTTAGTATGCACGCATGGCGGTTAACTGAAAATTCTTTCCGGTAGAATTTTTTTGCCATATTGATGAAAGCAGATGGTTAAAAAGAATGCATTGCACTTCCTGCCCTGTTAATTACTGAATCAAGGAGTGGGGAGGTTTGAGGGAGGCTGTTACACTGAGGAATAAATACATTGAAGGGTTTGAGGGGCATACACACTATAACCTAGTAAGATTTAAATTATAAAATTATAGTATTGGGTCGACTTATACAAACCAAGGGCAATGCAAATTCTAAGGAAATAAACACAAATTAGGGGCTGTAACAGTTGAAAAGAAATCTTGAAAGATGGTCCAAGTTCATAGATGGGGAGGAGACCAAAGGATAGGATTGAACCTAGGTCTCCCGCACTGCAGGCGGATTCCATCGGATTCCATTAGAGCCACCTGAGGGTTATATCTCTGTGTGGGGAAGACTCATTGGAGAAGAAAATGGCAACCCACTCCACTATTCTTGCCTGGAGAATTCCATGTACAGAGGAGCTACATGGACGGGCTACAGTCCATGAGATCACAAAGAGTTAGACGCAACTGAGCAACTAACACTTAATTTTCAGAAAAGAACGAAGTCAATGTAAGAAAATTAAACATCACCTTACCTTCTCACTTAATTTCGTGGTATAGTATAAACTACTGCTTCCTGGGATCACAGGCAGCTTGACCCCAAGAGGCAGATCCAGTAGCTGAGCCGCTCCGACCTCCGAAAATTGAATTTTGTGCTCACCCTGTCGGATACAATTGGAGAGTTTTGTCGTTCCTTTAGGTATGTTAGTTTAGGCCAACTTAACTGCTACTCCAATTCTGAGGAAGGAAGAAACGGAAAGGTCCCGCCCTGGCAGGCCGCCTGGAAGATCCTGGCTTCCAGTTAGCAGCTCTCTCGGCGGCAGCGCCGTGCCAGCACCCGCCCAGCCCCGCCTCCTGCGGCGGCGCTGCTTGAGGGCCTCGGAAGCTGGGCCGTTACGGGCCTCACGGAGGGCACGTGACCATTCGCGGCCCTCCCCGGCCCTCCCTCCCAGGCTGGAGGCCCGGCAGAGGGGGACAGAGCTGACCAGCCTGGGGGCCACTCACGTCTCCGCACTGCTGGCTTTCCGAGGTCAGGCCGCTGGTGGCCGTCTTGGTGGCTGCGACGTTGGCGGCCTTGGAACAGGCGCTGAGGTACAACTCCATGGCCGGCTTGGGCCCCTCTGCGCCCCCGCTGTCCTCCCCTCTCACCTCCCCTCATACACCCCGTCCCTGACGTTGTCCCTCCGTCCCCACCTGACCGAATGACCAGTATCCTGCATCCCAGAGGCCCACCCCCGCAGCGTTCCAGGCTCCGAACGTGCGGGTGCTCAACTACGCAGAACAGAGCGCCCTCCCGAGGGCGAGCCCCTCGCGTGCGCGCGCTGGCTTTGGAGCCTCAGAGCCAGAAATCAGGGCGCGGGGCCTGGTACCTACGTGCCGAGGGCGCCATATTTCTCTAGCAAACCTACAGCCCTCAGCCACACCAAACCAAAGTCAAAACTTACAGAATTTCCCTGGCGCATTAGCTGGCTAATTTCTCCTCTTCTCCAAGAAGGTTTGGTTCTATGCAGAAAACAAACAAGAGTGATTGTGCAGCCCATTTTAGAGCCAGAGGCCTGGCAAATACACATGGCTCCCTTGTAAACTGTGACCACATCCCACCCCCCCAGGTTTCCATAATAACCTCTTCCCAATCCACTCCAGGTCCCACATAACTTACTGTCCTTCCTCCTCTTCTAGTCTCCCTCTTTCATTTCTAGCTCTCTTTTTACTTTCTTCCTGTCCCTATTGCCTGCCTCTCTTGTGTTCTCCTGTGGGCTTCTTTTTCGTCCTCTCAACCTTCCAGTGAAAATTTATCAAGTGCCTGGCTCCTTTAGGCCAGTCATCTGAGCTGGGAATTTAAGGATACAATGATGAGAAAAAAATATGGTCCTGCCTTCAGGGAGCTAACTAGGCTGTGAGTACTTTAAAAGCAGAGACTGTATCTGATGTTAGGAATTTGAAGTTAGCCCCTTAGATTCCTTGATCTATTCTTATCCTTTTATTTTTTTGCCATTTAATAATAGTACCTACTATTTATTAAGAATCTGCTAACTCCAGGTACTGTGCTAAACAGTTTGTGCATTAATGGTTTTAACACCCTTGTCAATTATCCCATTTTTTCAAAGATTAAAGAAGGTCAATATTAAATAGTGGCCCAAGAGACAGTTTCTTAATCATTACACTCTTCTTTTATATCTGCTTTATTTGTCTTAACATCACACATATGCTTAGGACTTTCGAAATTTGAAATCTAAACTTTGGTTATAATCCACAAGGATTTCTCACAATCAACTCAGATTCAATATATTCAAATAACCCACACTTTTCACCACAAGACAAAACAAAGGCCCCATTCTTCCTTCATTTCCTGTCTTACTGACAGTACCAGTGTCTACCCAAACCAGAAGATGAGAAATCCTCCTAGACTGACTTCTCCTTATGAGCTCCCTAACTCAAAACTCGCTATCTTGCTGTGCTGCTTTCTCTTCCTGACAGCCCTTCCCACTTTCTTGGATAATTTCTTGGATAATTTCAGTCAGCCTTTAAGACTGCTTAAGTATTCTCACTTCTAGGAAGCCTTTCTGACGTTTTAGTTAAGTTCAGTTGCTCAGTCATATTTGACTCTTTGCGACCCCATGAACTGCAGCACACCAGGCCTCCCTGTCGATCACCAACTCCTGGAGTCCACCCAAACCCATGTCCATCGACTTGGGGATGCCATCCAACCATCTCATCCTCTGTTGTGCCCTTCTCCTCCTGCCCTCAATCTTTCCCAGCATCAGGGTCTTTTCAAATGAGTCAGGTCTTCCCATCAGGTGGCAGAAGTATTGGAGTTTCGGCTTCAACATCAGTCCTTACAATGAATACCCAGGACTAGTCTCCTTTAGGTTGGATCTCCTTACAGTCCAAGGGACTCTCAAGAGTCTTCTTTGACACCACAGTTCAAAAGCATCACTTCTTTCGTGCTCAGCTTTCTTTATAGTCCAACTCTCACATCCATACATGGCCACTGGAAAAACCATACCCTTGACTAGATGGACCTTTGTTAACAAAGTAATGTCTCTGCCTTTTAATATGCTGTCTAGGTTGGTCATAACTTTCCTTCCAAAGCGTAAGCGTCTTTTAATTTCATGGCTGCAATCACCATCTGCAGTGATTTTGTAGCCCCCCAAAATAAAGTTTGCCACTGTTTCCACTGTTTCCCCATCTATTTGCCATGAAGTGATGGGACCAGATGCCATGATCTTAGTTTTCTGAATGTTCAGCTTTAAGCCAACTTTTTCACTCTCCTCTTTCACTTTCATCAAGAGACTCTGTAGTCCTTCTTCACTTTCTGCCATAAGTGTGGTGTCATCTGCATATCTGAGGTTATTGATATTTCTCCTGGCAATCTTTTTTTTTCATTTATTTTTATTAGTTGGAGGCTAATTACTTTACAATATTGTAGTGGTTTTTGCCATACATTGACATGAATCAGCCATGGATTTACATGTATTCCCCATCCCAATCCCCCCTCCTGCCTCCCTCTCCATCCCATCCCTCTGGGTCTTCCCAGTGCACCAGCCCTGAGCACTTGTATCATGCATCCAACCTGGGCTGGTGATCTGTTTCACCCTTGATAGTATACTTGTTTCAATGCTGTTCTCTCAGAACATCCCACCTTCGCCTTCTCCTACAGAGTCTAAAAGTCTGTTCTATATATCTGTGTCTCTTTTACTGTTTTGTATATAGGGTTATCATTACCATCTTTTTAAATTCCATATATATATATATATATATATATGTATATATATATATATATGTTAGTATACTGTATTGGTCTTTATCTTTCTGGCTTACTTCACTCTATATAATGGGCTCCAGTTTCATCCATCTCATTAGAACTGATTCAAAGGAATTCTTTTTAATGGTTGAGTAATATTCCATGGTGTATATGTACCACAGCTTCCTTATCCATTCGTCTGCTGATGGGCATCTAGGTTGCTTCTATGTCCTGGCTATTATAAACAGTGCTGCGATGAACATTGGGGTACACGTGTCTCTCTCAGATCTCCCGGCAATCTTGATTCCAGCTTGTGCTTTCTCCAGCCCAGCATTTGTCGTGATTCACTATGCATACAACTTAAATAAGCAGGGTGAAAATATACAACCTTGACATACTCCTTTTCCTATTTGGAACCAGTCTGTTGTTCCATGTCTAGTTCTAACTGTTGCTTCCTGACCTGCATGCAGGTTTCTCAAGAGGCAGGTCGGATGTTCTGGTATGCCCATCTCTTGAAGAATTTTCCACAGTTTATTGTGACCCACACAGTCAAAGGCTTTGGCATAGTTAAAGAGCAGAAATAGATGTGTTTCTGGAACTCTCTTGCTTTTTTGATGATCCAGCGGATATTGGCAATTTGATCTCTGGTTCCTCTGCCTTTTCTAAAACCAGTTTGAACATCTGGAAGTTCACGGTTCATGTATTACCAGAGCCTGGCTTGGAGAATGTTAAGCATTACTTTACTAGCGTGTGAGATGAGTAGTGCATTTTAAGCTTTTGTCAAATTATCTTCCTCTGTTATTGTTGTTGTTGTTCAATCACTGAACTAGGTTCAACTCTTTGCCACCTCATAGACTGCAGCACACCAGGCTCTTCTGTCCTTTACTGTCTCTTAGTTTGCTCAAATTCATGTCCATTGAGTCGGTAATGCTATCCAACTATCTCATTCTTTGCTTCCACCTTCTCCTTTTGCCTTCAATCTTTCCCACTTTCAGCGTCTTTTTCCAGTGAGTTGGCCCTTTGCATCAGGTGGCCAAATACTGGAGCTTCAGCTTCAGCAGGATTCGTTCCAGGAAATATTTAGGGTTGATTTCCTTTAGGAATGACTGGTTTGATATTCTTGCTGGCCAAGGGACTCTGAAGTCTCCAGCACCATGATTCAAAAGCACCAATTCTTCTCTTCCTCTGTGCTTCCCTCCATTTTAGCACTTTTCTTTTTTGGTAACACTTGAAATATTTACTAATTAAGACAACCAACACTTTTACTTTTATTTGCATTTATTTTCTGCGGCATTTATTCCCGGACCTTAAGTTTTTGTTTCTTCAGTTTCTTCTGGGATATCTTTTAGAAAATAATGTCTATCACTGTTTCCATTGTTTCCTCATCTATATGCCACGAAGTGATGGGACTGGATGCCATAATCTTAGTTTTTTGAATGTTGAATTTAAACCAGCTTTTTTCACTCTCCTCTTTCACTTTCATCAAGAGCCTCTTTAGTTCCTCTTCACTTTGTGGTATAAGGGTGGTATAATCTTCATATCTGAGGTTATTGATATTTCTCCCTGCAATCTTGATTGGGGGAGAATGTATACATACATGTGTATGGTTGAGTCCCTTTGTTGTTCATGTGAAACTATCATAACATTGCAAATGACCTATACCCCAGTACAAAATAAAAAGTTAAAAAAATAATATCTCTTTACCTGTCACTCCCCTTTAATGAAATATAAATTTCTTGAAAGCAGGTCTTTCTTTATTCAACTTTATATGCACGGTACTTAATATAGTGCCTGAAAGTGAAAGTGGCTCAGTCGTGCCTGACTCTTTGCGAACTCATGGACTATACAGTCCATGAAATTCTCTAGGCCAGAATACTGAAGTGGGTAGCCTTTCCCTTCTTCAGGGGATCTTCCCAACCTAGGGATTGAACCCAAGTCTCCCACATTACAGATGGATTCATTACCAGCTGAGCCATGAGGGAAGCCAAGTATAGTGCCTAGGAAGAATTAGCAACAATCTTCCTAAATTGTCTAGAATTGCTCATGGTAAACAAACTGGAATATAGAGATTTTTGGGTAATGCTTGGTTGGAAATGTTATGTTTTCTGTGTAATCCTCTCAGTGTAAAACACATCTCTTAATTTAACTGGCTCGTTCTATGAAAGTAAAGCATTTCTCACAAAAATAACTTGTCTGTTATATTGAACCAGAGAGCATCTGGTGTATAGTAGGACTTGGGGGACTGGACTAGAGGTCTTGGGCCTTTGTTTTTTCACCTGTGTGTTATGATTACATATATCCCTGAAATTATTAGTGAAGGTTGATACTGGGTGAGATCTGAGTCCTTTGAATCTGAATTATCAATCTAACCCTTTATATTATCTTAAATTCCAATATGTATTGATTTCTATGACAGCCCTTCTCAAAGTTCATCCTATTAATTGATTTAATCATTTAATGTCCCTCAGAAGACATAAGAAGCAGGATTTTGTCTTGGTAAAGGCTTAACATATGTGGATAAAAATCTGAACACTCAAAAGTAAATTAATTCACCCTTTTCTCGGATCTCAAGACTCTCAACCCAGAAGCAAACAACTATATTCTGTGTGTCATTATGTACATACAAACAAATCTTAATGAAGCATTTAGTGTTCGTTTTCACTGAGAAATATGTCTTGAAGATCATTCCATATGAGCTCACTGTAATTTAATTTAGTTTTTAACTGCACATGTATAGTGTGTAATGCTGTAATTACCATAATTTATGCAACTAGTCTTACATTTATGAATTTTTACATTTGTTAGAAAAATTCTATAATAAGCATCTATTTAAATAGATTCCTAGATTAAAGAGTTGCTGATTTTATTTTCAACTTATAGATATCATCATGTTTCCCTGAAAACAGTCACACAAGTTTATCCTCTCACAAGTGGAGATTTGGTAATGTATGTGTCTGAATAGATACTTCTCATGGGTTGTGTTTCAAGTAACAGCTAAAACTAGTTTTTTTCTTTTTTCTTTTTTTTTGCTTCAGAGATAATATAGATTCTTTTCTCCCAATTTTCTTGCTGATTTTTTTTTTTTTTTCATTTTGTGTTTTGAAACTTTTACTCTGCTAAATTTAAGCAAAATCACTGGATAACTTTCTGTTGCATGTATTTATTATATAAGCTTAGGGGAAGAATAAGAGGAAAGTAGTGGCCAAAGTGATTATGGACTAACCAGCAAAATATTTTTGTCTCCTTAAAAATCAAAGTAATATTTAACAACAATAACAAACATGTTATATGCAGTATGAAATATACCATAAATTAAAAATAATCTTGAACTTGTCAGTCTATGTACAAAAGCATTAATACACTTGATCTGAGCCTGCTATCTTGTTAGAGAAACCTGCTTTCAAGATTCTCTCATGACTGGAATCTAGGTACTTGGCAGCTGAGCCATTCACAAACTGATTACGTGGATTCACTGTGCCTAGATTGTTTGTAAAAACAATGGTTATGCTGGATACATGGTTTCTATCTTGGTGTCTGGGATTTTGATATGTGCTAGCGAGCAGGTGCTATCTGATTAACTACCATAAATTGTGTTCCCCTATAATTCCTATGTCAAAATCCTAAACCTAGTTCCTCAAAATGCCACCATATTTGGAGAAAGGGTGACTAAGTTAAAATGAGATAACTAAAACAGGCTCTAATTTAATATGACTGATATCCTTATGAGAAGAGATATAGACAGGCACAGAGGGCAGATAATATGAAGACATAGGTCTCAGTTCAGTTCAGTCATGTCTGACTCTTTGCAACTCCATGGACTGCAGCATGCCAGGCTTCTCTGTCCATCACCAACTCCCAGAGCTTGCTCAAACTCATGTCTGTTGAGTTGGTGATGACATGCAACCATCTTATCCTCTGTCATCCCCTTCTCCTGCCTTCAGTCTTTCCCAGCATCAGTGTCTTTTCAGATGAGTCAGGTCTTTGCATCAGGTGGCCAAAGTATTGGAGTTCCAGCTTCAGCATCAGTCCTTCCAGTGAACACCCAGGATTGATCTCCTTTAGGATGGACTGGTTGGATCTCCTTGCAGTCCAAGGGACTCTCAAGAGTCTTCTTCAACAGCACAGTTCAAAAGCATCAGTTCTTTGGCACTCAGCTTTCTTTATAGTCCAACTCTCACATCCATACATGACTACTGGAAAAGCTATAGCTTTGACTAGATGGAACTTTGTTGACAAAGTAATGTCTCTGCTGTTTAATAAGCTGTCTGAGTTGGTCATAACTTTTCTTCTAAGGAGCAAACGACTTTAATTTTATGGCTGCAGTCACCATCTCAGTGATTTTGGAGCCCAAGAAAATAAAGTCTCTTATTGTTTCCACTATTTCCCCGTCTATTTGCCATGAAGTTATGGGACTGGATGCCATGATCTTAGTTTTCCTAATGTTGAATTTTAAGCCAACTTCTTCACTCTCCTCTTTCACTTTCATCAAGAGGTTCTTTAGTTCTTCACTTTGTGCCATAAGGGTGGTGTCATCTGCATATCTGAGGTTACTGATATTTTCCCAGTAATCTTGATTCCAGCTTGTGCTTCATCCAGTCCAGCATTTCTCATGATGTACTCTGCATATCAGTTAAATAAGCAGAGTGACAATATACAGCCTTCACATACTCCTTTCCCAATTTGAAACCAGTCTTTTGTTCTGTGTCCCTTAACTATCAGTTCTGTTCAGTTTTTAAAGAAATATGTAAAATAATGATATGAAAAACAAATATAAGGAGAGTAAACTATAGGGTGGTTATAATGTGTTTGAATTTAGAGAGAATCAAATTTAGTCATATCTATTTAGGAAGTTATGTATGTATCTCATTGTGAACACAAATCAAAAGAGAAAGGGATCCAAGTACTGAACACAGTTGAATTATATTAAATTATAAGAGAATAGAGTAAAATGAAAAATGATCTATAAAACAACTGGAAAGCAATGAACAATATGGCAGTAATTACATAACTATCAATGCTATGTGTGTTAAGTTACTTCAGTCATGTCCAACTCTTTTGACCCCATGTACTGGAGCCCACCAGGCTCCTCTGTCCATGGGATTCTCCAGGCAAGAATACTGGAGTGGGTTGCTATTTCCTTCTCCAGGGGATCTTCCCTACCCCGGGATTGAACCTGCATTTCTTGAGTCACTTGCATTGGCCACCAAGTTCTTTCCCACGAATGCCACCCAGGAAGCTGGCCTATCAATAGTTACTTTAAATGTAAATAGAGTAAATACTTCAATCAGAAATATAGAGTGCCTAAGTTGATGAAAAAGCAAGATCATGTATATGTCAGTCTACAAGAGACTTACTTCAGATTTAAAGACACACACAAAGTTGGCAGATGGAAAAGACATTTCAAGAAAAATGGAAAGAAGGTCGATTAACTATCAGACAAAATAGACTTTACTAAAACAATGATGGTACACGAGACAAATAAGTATATACTATAAAGGGATCAATCTAACAGAGACATAATAATTGTAAATATATGTACGCCCAATATAGGAGCACCTATGTTGTACACGAGGTAGTGAACAAAGCCATCACAAAGAAAAAGAAAAGCAAGAAGACAAAGTGGTTGTCTGAGGAGGCTTTCAGAATAGCTGAAGAAAGAAGAGAAGAAAAAAGGAAGGGAGAAAGGGAAAGTCAATGCAGAGTTCCAGAGAATAGCAAGCAGAGACAAGGCCTTCTTCAATGAACAATGCAATGGATTAGAAGAAAGCAAAAGAAGGGAAAAGACTAGAGATCTCTTCAAGAAAGTTGGAAATATCAAAGGAACATTTCATCCAAACATTGTGCCATTTCATAGGCACAATAAAGGACAGAAATGGTAAAGACATAACAGAAGCAGAAGAGATCAAGAGGAGATGGAAAGAATACACAGAAGAACTGCACAAAAAAGATCTTAATGACCCAGATAACCACGATGGTGTGGTCATTCACCCAGAGCCAGACATTCTGGAGTGTGGAGTCAAGTGGGCGTTAGGTAGCACTATTGTCAATAAAGCTAGTGGAGGTGATGGAATTACAGCAGAGCTTTTTAAAATCCTAAAAGATGATTCCATCAAAGTATTGCACTCGATATGTCAGCAAATTTGGAAAACCCAACAGTTGAAAGCAGATGTTAGCAATAGGAGATATTGACAGTCAGTCAGTCAGTTCAGTCACTCAGTCATGTCCGATGCTTTGTGACGGCATGAACTACAGCACGCCAGGCTTCCCTATCCATCACTAGCTCCTGGAGTTTACCCTAACTCATGTCCATTGAGTTGGTGATGCCATCTAACCTTATCCTCTGGTGTCCCCTGCCTTCAGTCTTTTCCAACATTGGGGTCTTTTCACATGAGTCAGCTCTTTGCATCAGGTGGGCAAAGTATTGGAGCTTCAGCTTCAACATCAGTCCTTCCAATGAACACCCAGGGCTGATTTCCTTTAGGATAGACTGATTGGATCTCCCTGTAGTCCAAGGGGCTCTCAAGTGTCTTCTTCAACACCACAGTTCAAAAGCATCAATTCTTCGGCGCTCAGCTTTCTTCACAGTCCAACTCTCACATTCATACATGACCACTGGAAAAACCATAGCCTTGACTAGACGGACCTTTGTTGGCAAAGTAATGTCTCTGTTTTTTACTATGTTGTCTAGGTTGGTCATAACTTTCCTTCCAAGGAGTAAGTATCTTTTAATTTCATGGTTGCAATCACCATCTGCAGTGATTTTGGAGCCCCCCAAAATAAAGTCAGCCACTGCTTCCACTGTTTCCCATCTATTTCCCATGAAGTGATGGGACCAAATGCCATGATCTTAGTTTTCTGAATGTTGAGCTTCAAGCCAACTTTTTCACTCTCCTCTTTCACTTTCATCAAGAAATTTTTAGTTCTTCCTCACTTTCTGTCATAAGGGTGGTGTCATCTGCATATCTGAGGTTACTGATATTTCTCCTGGCAATCTTGATTCCAGCTTCTGCTTCCTCCAGCCCAGCATTTATTATGATGTATTCTGCTTATAAATTAAGTAAGCAGGGTGACAATATGCAGTCTTGACGTACTCCTTTTCCTATTTGGAACCAGTCTGTTTTTCCATGTCCAGTTCTGACTGTTGCTTCCTGACCTGCATACAGATTTCTCAAGAGGCAGGTCAGGTGTTCTGGTATGCCCATCTCTTGAAGAATTTTCCACAGTTATTTGTGACCCACACAGTCAAAGGCTTTGGCATAGTCAATAAAGCAGAAATAGATGTTTTTCTGGAATTCTCTTGCATTTTTAATGATGCAGCGAATGTTGGCAATTTGATCTCTGGTTCCTCTGCCTTTTCTAAAACCAGCTTGAACATCTGGAAGTTCACGGTTCATGTATTGCTGAAGCCAGGCTTGGAGAATTTTGAGCATTACTTTAGTAGTATGTGAGATGAGTGCAGTTGTGCGGTAGTTTGAGCATTCTTTGGCATTGCGCTTCTTTGAGATTGGAATGAAAACTGACCCTTTCCAGTCCTGTGGCCGCTGCTGAGTTTTCCAAATTTGCTGACATATTGAGTGCAGCACTTTCTCAACATCATCCTTTAGGATTTGTAATGGCTTAACTGGATTTCCATCACTTCCACTAGGTTTGTTTGTATTGATACTTTGTAAGACCCACTTGACTTCACATTCCAGGATGTCCTGGCTCTAGGTGAGTTATCACACCATCGTGATTATCTGGGTCATGAAGATCTTTTCTTTATCATCCCTCTGTGTATTCTTGCCACCTCTTCTTAAAATCTTCTGCTTCTCTTAGGTCCATACCATTTCTGTCCTTTATTGAGACTATCTTTGCATGAAATATTCCCTTGGTATCTGTACTTTTCTTTAAGAGATCTCTAGTCTTTCATATATTGGAGAAGGAAATGGCAACCCACTCCAGTGTTCTTGCGTGGAGAATCCTAGGGAAAGGGGAGCCTGGTGGGCTGCCATCTGTGGGGTCGCACAGAGTCAGACACGACTGATGTGACTTAGCAGCCTCAGCATCAGTCTTTCCTATTGTATTTTTTCCCTTTATTTCTTTGCATTGACAGTCATATGACAATAATCAGAGATTTTAATACCCTATTATATCAATGGATAGCTCATCCAGAAAGAAAGTATGTTAGGAAATCCTGGCCTTAAACAACACATGGGATCATATTGATTTAATATATCTATAGAGCAATGCACATTCTTTTCAATTGTGGTTGAAGCATTCTTCAGGATAGATCATGTGGTAGGCCCAAAATTTAAGAAGACTACAGTCATCTAATGCATCTTGACACACTATGGAATGAGAAATCAACTACAATAAACACAAACACATGGAGGCTAAATAGTATGCTACCAAACAATGGATCACTGAAGAAATCAAAAGGAGTTTAAAAGATACCTGGAGATAAATGACAGTGAAAACACAATGATTCAAAATATATGGGTCACAGGATAAACTGTGTAGGAGTGAAGTTTATAGCAAGCCTACCTCAGGAGACAAGTAGTGTCAGATAAAAAACCTAACATACCTAAAGGATCTAGAAAAATAGCAAAGCCTAAGGTTAGTGGAAGGAAAGAAATGTTAAAGGTCGAAGCAGAAATAAATGAAACAGAGAGTTAAAAAAACAGCAATGAAACTAAAGCTGGTTCTTAGAAAAAATGAATAAAATTGATTAATCTTTAGCCAGATTAATAAAGAAAATAAATAAAGGTGAAAAAAAAAGAAGTTATAATGTGTACTAGAGAAATACAAAGGATCATAAAAATTATTACAAACAAATTAATCAATTTATACACCAGTAAAAGGGACAACATATAAGAAATGAACAAATTACTAGAAATATACAATTTCCCAAGACAGATTCAGAAAAAAGTAGAAAATATGAACAGACCAATTCCTAGTAATTAAATTGAACCAGTAATCCATACACTCTATATGGATAAAAGACCAAGACAAGAAAGCTTAAGAGGTGAACTTTATCAAAATTTTGAAAGAAAAATTTAACACTTTTCTTTCTTAAACTATTCCAAAACGTGGAAGAAGAAAGAATGCTTCTGAAACTATCCTACAATGTTGTGCATGCATGATGAGTCATGTCCGACTCTGCGACCATGGACTGTAGCCTGCCAGGCTCCTCTGTCCGTGTGATTTTCCCAACAAAAATACTGTAAAGTGAAATTGTTAGTCACTCAGTTGTGTCTGACTCTTTGCGACCCCATAGACTGTAACCTGCCAGGTTCCTCTGTCCATGGGATATTCCAGGCATAAATACTGGAGTGGGTTGGTATTTCTTCTCCAGGGAGTCTTCCTGACCCAGGGATTGAACCCATGTCTCCTATATTGCAGGCAGATTTTTTTTACCATTTGAGCCACAAGGAAAACCCAAGAATACTGGACGGGATGCAATTTCTTCCTTCAAGGGATCTTCCCAACTTAGGAGTTGAACCAGTGTCTGCTGCCTTGGTAGGTGGATTCTTTACCTCTGAGCCACCTGGGAGTCCATTCTACAAGGTTAGTGTCACTCTGATACCAAAACCAGAAAAAGACATTGCAAGGAAAATTACAGGCCTATAATCACTGATTCCCAGGTGGTGCATGGGTTAAGAATCTGCCTGCCAATGCAGGAGATGTGGGTTCCACCCCTAGGTCAGGAAGATCCCCTGGAAATGGCAACCCATTCCAGAACTCTTATGTGGAAAATCCTATGGACAGGGGAGCCTGGCAGGCTGCAGTCCATGGGGTCGCAAAGAATTGGATACAACTGAACACACATGCATACAATTACTGATGAAAAGGCTGCATAAATTCAAGATACCAGGAAACCTAATTCAATAATATGTTAAAAGAACTGTAAAACATAATAAAGTGGGTTTTATCTCAGGGATGCAAGGATGGTTCAATAGCCCAAAATCTGTGTGATAAAATACTTTATCAAATTGATGAAAAATCATTTGATCATTCTAATAGATGCAGACAAACCTTTTGACAATATTTAATATCCATTGGTAAAAATTCAACAATACAGGTACAGTGGGAACATATCTCAACATAATAAAGGCCATGTATGAGAAGCCAACAGCTAACATCATACCCAATGAAAAGCTTAAGGAATTTCCTCTAAGATCATGACATGATCTTAGAACATGACACTCTCATCACTATTATTCAGCATAATATTGGAATTTCTAGCACATCAATAAGAAAAACAAAAGGAATCCAAATTGTAAAGGAAGAAGTAAAATTGCCACTGTTTTGCAGATGACAATATATTGAAATTCCAAATATGCCACCCCCAAACCTATTAGAACTAGTAGATGCATTCAGTAAATTTATAGGATACAAAGTAAATGTAAGTCTGTCACATTTCTATACACTAGCATTATATCAGAAAGATAAATTAAGAAGCAATTGAATTTGCAATTGCATTAGTGTCATCAAATACCTAGGAATAAAACCATCCAAGGTTGTAAAATATATTCAGAAAACTATAACATTCATAAAATAAAGACAACAAAAACATGTGAAGATGTACCATGTATCATGCTCAAGAATATTGTTAAAAATGACCAAGTTACCTAAGGCAATCTACAGATTCAGTACTCTCTCGATCAAAATACCAGTGGTATTTTTTACAAAACTAGAGCAAGTAATTCTAAAATTTTTATGGAAATGCAAAAATTAAAAAAAAAAAAAACCCTAAAAAAAGCAAAAATGATCTTGAGAAAGAACAAGTCTGGAAGTATCACACTTTCTTACTTACTGAATGGGAGGAAATATTTTCAAATGATATATCTGATAAGAGGTTAATATAAAAAATATCCAAAAATCACATAACACAGCATTAAAAAAAAAAAAAAAAAAAAAGAAACACCTGACTAAAAAATGGGCAGAGGACCTAAATAAACATTTTTCCAAAGAAGAGATTTAACTGGCCAAGAGATACATTAAAAGATGCTCAAATTCAGTAATTATCAGGGAAATTCAAATCAAAGCCACAACAAAATATTACCTTACATCTGTCAGAATGGGTATTATAGAAAAGATAACAGATTTTTAGACGCTGTGGGAGAAGGCAAGGGTGGGATGGTCTGAGAGAACAGCATTGAAACAAGTGTATTATCAAGGGTGAAAGAGATCACCAGCCTAGGTTGGATGCATGAGACAAGTGCTCAGGGTTGGTGCACTGGGAAGACCCAGAGGGATGGGATGGAGAGGAAGGTGGGAGGGGGGATCAGAATGGGGAACACATGTAAATCCATGGCTGATTTATATCAATGTATGGCAAAAACCACTACAATATTGTAAAGTAATTAGCCTCCAACTAATAAAAATAAATGGAAAAAAAGATAACAAATAACAAGTGTTGATACGGATGTGGAGAAAAGCGAATCCTTTTGCACTGTTTGCAGAAAAGCAGAAATGTAAATTGGTGCAGCCACTATGGAAAACAATAGAGAAGTTCCTTAAAAAACCTTAAAATACAATGACCATATAATCCAGAAATTCCGTTTCTCGGTATTTTCCTAAAGAAATCAAAACCACTAATTTGAGAAGATAAATGCACCTTGGTGTTCATTGCACTATTATTTACAATAATCAAAATATGGATGCTATCTTTGACAGCTAAATGGATAAGAAAGACATGGAGTACATATACAGTTAGCCATAAAAAGTGAAATCTTGCCTTTTGCAGCAGTATGGATAGATAGAGAAGGTATAATGCTAAGTGAATGAGAAAGGACAAATATTGTATGATATTACTTATGTGTGAAATCTTAAAAAAAAAAAAAGAACCAACATAATGAAACACAAACAGTCATAGATACTGAGAACAAACAGGTAGTCGACAGAAGAGAGGAGAATGGCTTGAACTATTTGAGAAAAATTAAGAGGTACAGTGAGTTTCAACAAACTCTGGTAGATAGCGAAGGACAGGTAGCCTAGCATGCTGCAGTCCATGGGACTGCAAAGAGTCAGACATGACTGAGCAACGGAATGACAACAACAAAGAAGTACAAACTTCCAGTTACAAAATAAATGAGTCATGAAATATATGGCTATGAAATAGTCAATAATGATCTTTTTGCATGGTGACAGTAAACTTATCATGGTGATCATATTGTAATGTAAAGATATATCAAATCACTATGTTGTTGACTTGGAACTAACAGTTCCATATAGGTCAATTATACTAAATAAATACCAATGGATTAAGCTTGGTATGTACAGGATGCTTTCTTTTGATTTACATAAAATCAACTGATTAGGGACGTTAATATTTATAAAATCCCTTTACAAAAGTAGAACATAGAAAAATGTTTGACTGAATAATCAAGAGAAGGTGAGTATATGGTAAAAGATGACTATAATCACCTTTCTTTTAACTGTCTCAAGAAAATATTCCCTGAAGCTTACTCTATACACTAGGAAGACAATTTTGAAGAATATTGTTTAGCCGAGTCGATACATCAAGAAGCCATCACGCAGTGACCCGAAACATCTTAAAACAGGGGACACGTTTCACTGAAACATTTCCCATTACTCACCTCAAAGTTTGTATGAATGATAGTCCAGCTGTCATCTTGACATTCTGGAATCTGACTTTCTCCTCATATGAATTTAGACATAGTATCTTTGTGACATTCTTCAGTTCAGTTCAGTTGCTCAGTCGTGTCCGACTCTTTGCGACCCCATGAACTGCAACACGCCAGGCCTCCCTGTCCATCACACCTGGGCACAAATCTACATGAATTTTCAGTGATATAATGAAGAGATGGTCATAACAGAAAAATCAAGTGATACAATGCTTGCTTATTTTATATAATATGGAGTATTGAATAAAAATTACAACATAAGAATATTGAAGAATGGATTTTTATAATATGCTGCCAACATACATATGACTTCCTAAGTCACATCCAAAGTATGAGCAACCTGTCAAAGACTTTCCCTTTGCCTTTCTCATGAAGTTTGTATAATTCTTGGTTTACTGTCCTGCCTGAATGTTTAAGATACTTTAGAAAAGTGACTAGGTTTTGCCTATAATGCTTTATTAAAACTAACTTATTTTAATTGGAGGATAATTTCTTTACAATATTGTGGTGGTTTTTGCTATAATCAACATGAGTCACCCATGGGTGCACATGTGTCTCCCCATCCTGAACCCCTTCCCACCTCCTTTCCCATCCCATCCCTCTGGGTTGTCCCAGAGTACTGACTTTGAGTGCTCTGCTTCATGCATCAAACTTGCACTAGTCATCTATTTTACATATGGTAATATACCTCTTTCAATGCTATTCTCTTAAATCATCCCACCCTCACATTTTCCCACAGAGTTAAAAACCTGTTCTTTACATCTGTGTCTCTTTTGCTGCCTTGCATATAGGATCGTCATTACTGTCTTCATAAATTACCTATTATGTGTTAATATACTGTATTGTTGTTTCTCTCTCTGACTTACTTCAATCTGTATAATAGGCTCCAGTTTCATCCACCTCATTAGAACCAACTTAAATGTGTTCTCTTTTATAGCTGAGAAATATTCCATTGCGTATATGTACCAAAACTTCCTTATCCATTCATCTGCCAATGGACATCTAGTTTGCTTCCATATCTTAGTTATTGTAAACAGTGCTGCCATGAACATTGGGGTACCCGTGTCTCTTTAAATTCTGGTTCCTCGGTGTGTATACCCAGCAGTGGGATTTCTGGGTCATATGGCAGTTCTATTTCCAGTTTTTTAAGGAATCTCCACACAGTTCTCTATAGTGGCTATAACAGTTTGCATTCCCACCAACATATATAAGTGTCAGAGGGTTTCCTTTATTCCACACACTCTCCCACATTTATTGTTTGTACATTTTGATCATGGCCATTCTGACAGTCATGAGATGATACATCATTGTGATTTTTATTAGCATTTCATTAATAATGAGTGCTGTTGAGCATCTTTTCATGTGTTTATTGGCCATCTGTATGTCTTCTTTGGAGAGATGTTTGTTTAGTTCTTTGGCCCATTTTTTGATTGGGTTGCTTATTTTTCTTGTATTGAGATGCATGAGATGCTTGTATATTTTGGAGATTAATTCTGTGTCAGTTGCTTCATTTGCTATTATTTCCCCCCATTCTGAAGACTGCCTTTTCACCTTGCTCAT
Organism: Muntiacus reevesi; assembly: GCF_963930625.1. Taxonomy (NCBI): domain Eukaryota; kingdom Metazoa; phylum Chordata; class Mammalia; order Artiodactyla; family Cervidae; genus Muntiacus; species Muntiacus reevesi. Next base: position 258,676,832 of record NC_089251.1, on the reverse strand, counting down.
AGTTTTCTTCATTGTGCAAAGCTTTTAGGTTAAATAAGGTCCTATTTGTTTATTTGTATTTCCATTACTCTGGGAGGTGGGTCATAGAGGATCTTGCTGTGATTTGTGTCAGAGTGTTCTGCCTATGTTTTCCTCTAAGAATTTTATAGTTTCTGGTCTTACATATAGATCTTTAATCTGTTTTGAGTTTGCTTTTGTGTATGGTGTTAGTAAGTGTTCTAGTTTCGTTCTTTTACACATGGCTGACCAGATTCCCCAGCACCACTTGTTAAAGAGGTTGTCTTTTGTCCATTGTATATTTTTGCCTCCTTTCTCAAAGAAAAGGTGTCAATAGGTGCCTGGATTTATTTCTGGGCTTTCCATTTTTTTCCATTGATCTATATTTCCATCTTTGTGCCAGTACCATACTGTCTTGATGACTGTAGCTTCATAGTATAGTCTGAAGTCAGGCAGGTTGATTCCTCCAGTTCCATTCTTCTTTCTCAAGATTGCTTTGGCTATTCAAGGTTTTTTTGTGTTTCCATACAAATTGTGAAATTATTTATTCTAGTTCTGTGAAAAAGCACCATTAGTAGCTTGATAGGTATTGCATTTATTCTATATATTGCTTTGGGAGTATACTAATTTTCACTATATCAATTTTTCCAATCTATGAACATGGCATATTTCTCTATTTGTGTCACTTTGTTTTTTTCATCAGTGTTTTATAGTTTTCTATATATAGGTCTGTTTCTTTAGGTAAATTTATTCCTAATATTTTATTCTTTACATTGCAGTGGTGAATGGAATCAGTTCCTTAATTTCTCTTGCTTTGTTTTTCATTGTTGATGTATAGGAATGCAAGGGATTTCTGTGTATTAATTTTATATTCTGCAACTTTACTATATTCATTGCTTAGCTCTAGTAATTTTCTGGTGGTATCTTTAGGATTTTCTATGTAGAGTATCATGTCATTTGCAAACAGGGAGAGTTTTGCTTCTTTTCCAACCTGGATTCCTTATATTTCTTTTTCTTCTCTGATTGCTGTGGCTAGGACTTCCAATACTATGTTGAATAGTAGTGGTGAGAGAGGCATCTTTGTCTTGTTCCTGATTTTACAGGAAATGCTTTCAATTTGTTCACCATTGAGGATAATGTTTGCTGTGGGTTTGCTGCATATGGCTTTTATTATGTTTAGGTATGTTCCTTCTATTCCTGCTTTCTGGAGAGTTTTGATCATAAATGGGTGTTGAATTTTGTCACAGGCTTTCTCTACATCTATTGAGATAATCATAGGGTTTTTTATCTTTCAGTTTGTTAGTTTGGTGAATCACATTGATTGATTTGCAAATTTTGAAGAATCGTTTTATCCCTGGAGTAAAGCCCATTTGGTCATGATATGTGATCTTTTTAATATGTTGTTGGATTCCGTTTGCTAGAATTTTGTTGAGGATTTTTGCATTTATGTTCATCAGTGATATTGGCCTGTAGTTTTCTTTTTTTGTGTCATCTTTGTCTGATTTTGGTATTAGGATGATGGTGGCCTCATAGAATGAGTTTAGGAGTTTACCTTCCTCTGAAATTTTCTAGAAGAGTTTGAGTAGGATAGGTGTTAGCTCTTCTCTAAATTTTTGGTAGAATTCACCAGTGAAGTCATCTGGTCCTGAGCTTTTGTTTTTGGGAGTTTTTTGATTACAGTTTTGATATCCATCCTTGTGATGGCTCTGTTAAGATTTGTTTAATATGCTTTTGTTGAACTTTATTTTTAATTTTGTATGTAAGATTCAAAAGTTTGACATAAAATGTTGGAAAATTAAGTTTAGCCATATATTGTAATGCTCAGATGATCAGGGCTTTGTTCAGTTATTCTTTATTGAGATTCTACTGTCCCCATACTTTTACTAAACAGTTTACATGTAGTGAATACTAATGTACATTGTCTATTTTCAAAAAACTTATTTTCAAGGGATGAGGCATTACAGTCAGATACTTAGAATAAAATATGATGAGTGCTTTACATGAATACTATGGGAGGACATATGAGTCTTGACAAAGCACTGGGGGAAAGAGTGATCTAAGCCAGAGGAAGCATCTAAATGTTTAAGTAGACCAGTATTGAGAAGAATAGAATATCTATGTCAAAACTAGACCATTTTAAAAAGCAGAGACATCACTTTACCAACAAAAGTCAACACTATGGTTTTTCCAGTCATCATTATGGATGTGAGAGTTGGACCATAAACAAGGCTGAGTGTCAAAGAACTGATGCTTTCAAACTGTGGTGCTGGAGAAGACTCCTGAAAGTCCCTTGGACTGCAAGGAGTTCAAACCAGTCAATCCTAAAGGAAATCAACCCTGAATATTCATTGGAAGGACTGATGCTGAAGCTGAAGTTCCAATACTTTGGCCACTTGATGCAAAAAACTGACTCACTGGAAAAGGGGACCGTGATGCTGGGGAAAAAAAATGAGGGAAAGAAGAGAAATGGGTGACAGATAATGAGATGGTTGGATGGTATCACTCACTCAATGGAGATGAGTTTGAGCAAACTCATAGACATAGTGATGGACAGAGAAGCCTGGTGTGCTGCAGTCCAAGGGGTCACAAAGAGTCAGAACTTAGCAACTGAACAACAGCAATAAGAAGGATTGAGAAGTAGCAAAGTAGTGGAGAAACAAAGAATTTAAAATAATTGGATTTTGTAGAAATAGATAAGCTCACTGAAGGGTTTTAAGGAAGATAATAAGATGATTAACTGAGTTTTAGCAAGGTTAGCCATACACACATACACACTGGTCCCAGAGTATATATTAAATAAATACTGGATAAATGAATGAGTAAATGAATGCAATACAGGGAATGAATTAATTTGCAAAAGCAGGTCAATCAGTCAGTTCAGTTGCTCAGTCATGTCTGATTCTTTGCGACCCCATGGACTGTAGCACATGAGACTTTCCTGTCCATCACCAACTCCCAAAACTTGCTCAAACTCATGTCCATTGAGTCGGTGATGCCATCCAACCATCTCATCCTCTGTTGTCCCCTTCTCCTCCTGCCTTCAGTCTTTCCCAGCATCAGGGTCTTTTCAAGTGAGTCAGTTCTCCACATCAGGTGACCGAAGTATTGGAGTTTCAGCTTTAGCATCAGTCCTTCCAGTGAATATTCAGGACTGATTTCCTTTACGATGGACGGGTTGGATCTTCTTGCAGTCCAAGGGACTCTCAAAAGACAGGTAGTCCAGATCATAGGTTATTGAAGTAAACTAAGCTAGAGCACATGGGCTTAGCTAAAATTGGCCTGATGGAGAAAAGGTATAGATTCTAGAAATATTAAGAAAGTAGATCAAGAGATACTTCATGATTTAGTTGTTTAGTATAAGAGTGGATAAAGAAAAGGAGGAAATGAATTGAAAATTTGTGGCTTAAGTTACTGAGAATGGAAATATATGATGAAGAGAAGATATGAGTATCAGTGAAGAATAATTCCAGTAATATTTTTATTACTGGTGTCTAGAGAGGTTGAAGAAATCAGATGTTATTAAAGGATACATAGTTGCAATTTGAAGGTGAATAAGTTCTAGAGGTTTAATGCATAGCGTAATAATTATAGTCAATAATCCTGAATTATATTCTTACTTCAAAGATGCTAAGAGACTAAATCTCATCCCTCACCCAAAGAAGTTATATTATGTAATATGATAGAGGTGTTAGTTAATGCTTTGGTGATAATCATACTATAATATATAAATTTATCAAATCAATACATACATCTTAACTTACACAATATTGTATGTACATAGATCTGTACACATGATGGTGGGTGGATTGAAGGACCAGTGGTTTCCACAACCCCAGCAGTTCTAGGAACATCAGTTGTACCCATGACCCTGGTGCCCTTAGCAATAGTAGCAACACCTGCAGCCCTATCTCCCCCAGCTGTGGTTGTGGTGTTTGCAGCACAGGGCACCTTGGTTACCCCAGCAATGATAGTGGTGCCTATGATTCTGACAAACCTGTAAGCAGCAACAGAACTGGTGACCTTTATGGTGCAAGAAAGGACAATGGCATTTGCAACTCCTCTGGCAGAAGGAATAGGGGGTGGAAGTGTGCACTCCCAAATATAGCTGGAGGCAACTCATAAAAACAAAAGAAAATGTGCGCTACAGTGCCACCTTCTAGGAAAGAAAAGAAAAGCCTCTAATTCCCAAGGTAAATAAAGCTTCATTAAAAAAGAAAGGTGTCCCTAGTTCAAATGTGCTGGTAGAGGCACATCTCATCAAATACCATGAAAAAAAACCCACAGTGATATGGTTTCACAAAAAAGAGAATGGCAGTTTTCCAACAGCCAAACTCAAAGTATGGAAGATTGGTATCTAACTAATAGAGGATTCAAAATAGCTGTTGTGAATTCAGTGAGCTACAAGAAAACTCAGAAAGGTAATCCAGTGAACTCAGGAATAAGATTAGTAAAGAGATGTAAATTGCCCAAAAAAATACTAAAATTATAAAGAATAGAAAAAATTCTGAAGTTGAAGAACTCAATGTATGAGATGAAGAATGCACTAGAACACATGGAAACAGATCCAGTGGAAGAGAGAATAAGCAGTCTGGAAGATAGGAATCTAGAAATGATTCAGTTGGAATAGGAGAGAGAACTAAGATTTTAGAAAAGTAAAGAAACTTTATGAGAACCATCAGACTCCATTAGGAGAACTAACAGAAGAGTAATAGTTGTACCAGAAGAAGAGAAAGAGGAGGGGACAAGGAGGATATTCCAGGAAATAATAGCTAAGAACTTTCTAAACCAAGGGAAACATGCAGACATATGGTCCATGAGGATAATTGATCATCTTACTATCTCAATGCAAAAAGACCCCCTCCAAGATACATTACAATTAATCCATCAATCTCAATAATGAAAGACTATTAAAGGCAGATGGGGAAACCTATAGATGAACCTCCATTAGACTATAAGCAGATGTCTCAGCAGAAATTCTACAGACAGAGTGGAATGACATGTTAAAAGTATTGAAAGATAAAGACTTCCAGACAAGATACTCTAGTCAAGTTACCCCTCATATATGAAGAGTAAATAAAAACCTTTCTCAGATTAAAAAAAAAAAAAAAGCCAAGGGAGTTCACCATTAACTACTAGATCTGCCTTAAAAGAAATGTTGAAAGGACCTTTTCTACTTAAAACAATAAGACAGAAATACACAATACTTTGAGTAAGCTGGTAAAGACAGAATCAGAAAACTGTAATGCAATTATAGAATAGGATTCTAAACAACTATAGCATTGAGGTTCAAAGGGGAAAAAAGCATTAAAAATAATTATAATGACTACTGTTCAGTTACAAACTCACAGCATAAAAAGGGATCATTTGTGACAGCAAAAATATAAAAGGGGGTGGGAAAAATGATGGGACCTCTAAAAACAAATGAAGATAAGTTGCTATCAGGAGAAGAAAAGACTATTTTATCTATAATTGTTTATTCAAACCTCATGGTAACCACAAAATACATGTCTAGAGCAAAAGCACAAAAAAGGAAAACTGAACAAATCATTCTAGAAAACTACCAACCCTAAAAGGTAAACTGAAATATAAAGTAAAAAACAAACAGTAGAGATGCAAAACAATCACTGGTGGCTCAGTGGTGAAAGACTCACTTGCAAATGCAGGAGATGCCGTTTCAATCCCTGGGTCAGGAAGATCCCCTGGAGAAGGAGATGGCAACCCACTCCAGTATTCTTGCCTGGAAAATCCCAGGGACAGAGGAGCCTGGCAGGCTACAGTCCATGGGATCACAAAAGTGTTGGACATGACTTAGCAACTAAATAACAAGTCCTTATATATCAGAAATCACCCTAAGTGTAAGTGAGTTGAACTCAGAGGCTGAGTGAGTTCAACTTATCACTGCCTTAGGAGACTCAACTCTATAGACAAACAAATTTTAAAGTGAAAGAGTAGAAGATGATACTCCAAGTGAATGTTACCAAAAGAAAGCAGGTATAGCCATACTGGTATAGTACAAGCTAGAATCAAGATTTCCAGGAGAAATATCAATAATCTCAGATATGCAGACAACACAACCCTTATGCCAGGAAGTGAAGAAGAACTAAAGAGCCTCTGGATGAAAGTGAAAGAGGAGAGTGAAAAAGGTGGCTTAAATCTCAACATTAAAAAAACGAAGATCATGGCATCTGATCCCATCACTTCAGGGCAAATAGATGGGAAAACAATGGAAATAGTGACAGATTTCATTTTTTTTTTTTGGCTCCAAAATCACTGCAGATGGTGACTGCAGCCATGAAATTAAGACACTTGCTCCTTGGAAGGAAAGTTATGACCAATCTAGACAGCATATTAAAAAACAGAGACATTACTTTGTCAACAAAGGTCTGTCTAGTCAAAGCCATGGTTTTTCCAGTAGTCATGTATGGATGTGAGAGTTGAACTATAAAGAAAGCTGAATGCCAAAGAATTGATGCTTTTGAACTATGATGTTGGAGAAGACTCTTTAGAGTCCCTTGGACTGCAAGGAGATTCAACCAGTCCATCCTAAAGAAAATCAGTACTGAATGTTCATTGCCAAGACTGATGCTGAGGTTGAAACTTCAATATGTTGGCTACCTGATGCGAAGAACTGAGTCCTTGGAAAAGACCCTGATGCTGGGAAAGATCGAAGTTGGGAGAAGGGGAAGCCAGAGGATGAGATGGTTGCATGGCATCACTGACTCGATGGACATGAGTTTGAGCAAGCTTCAGCAGTTGGTGATAGACAGGGAAGCCTAGCATGCTGCAGTCCTTGGGGTCTCAAGGAGTCAGACATGACTGAGTGACTGAACTTAATATCTAAATGAAGTTGACAGCTGAATATCAACATCTGAAAGAAAGTAACTTGAAAGAATTGCATTTTAAAATTTAATCTATTGCAAAATATGCAAGAAAAAGTGATACACCCATAAAACAATCACAGGGAAACTATGATTCATTTAAGTAGAAATAATATATAGTATTTATAAAATCTAGAGTAGATAGGTCATTATCAATTCATAAGGTATAAAACCTTATATGAAATTGATATGAAAATAAAAAGAAAAAATTGACTGTTGAAATTGATTTTAACCAGCAAGTTAGACAAAGCTTCATAAAATATCAACCTGGTCAAAATTTAAGACATATTTATTCTTGATGACATATTATGTACAAATGAAGGAAATTATTATTTAAGTATTTCATTTGCATATGATATTTTACATATTGTACTTATTTTATTTACTTATTAATCTCCCATTCTGTCTCCAGAATTATATCTTGAACTTCCAACTTACTTTGATTAAAAAGTAGTAATTTACTATGAAAACTTTAAAATTTGACAATTATGTAGCAACTGGATTTCAGGTTTTATTGGTTAAATTATATTTGAGCACTTAAAATCTGAGGTGTTTGCTATCAGAGCCATATGGAGAAATTCAGTGGCTGAATTAAGCTTAAGCAGTACTAGATATGTAGGATTCACTTCTCTAGCAAAATATTCACTATACAATAGACACACAATATTCATTTTTCCAGTTTTTCTACCTCCATATTTCCTCTATTAAAATGTTTTACATGTCTGAGCATTTATGAGAATTGTAGAAATGAAAAGGACTACTGAAATAGTTGTACTAATAGAATGGTTGTCTATAGAAGATGCACAAATAGCCTGAATTCATTTGGTACTGGTTCAGTAACATAGTTCAGATGAAAGATAAAAGGTCCAAAAAATTCCTGTTAGGAAAGTCAGCCCCTTTAATAACAAGCTGATATTTGTGACACTTTAAATGACAAGAATTTTAGTTTGACACAGCAAAGTCTATACATAATGGCTGTCAGAATTGTTGTCAGCCACAGAGGAATAAGCATTTAACACCCTGGTCCTTCCACAAATTAGTTATTAATAATCTGCAGGGAAAACACAACGGAACACTTCTTGGGGGCTATGTGTCAACCTGGAGTGATTCTCACAATAGTTGCAAAAGTGGCAGCCCTGAGTTCCAAAAGCTTAATAGAAAAAATGTGAAATCTTTGAAGCTAGGGGAACCTAGTGAAGAAGCACCAGGAAACCACAGCTGCTGGAGAGTGAAGAAGGAATCTCCAGTAAGGGGAAAGTCAGGAGAAACCCAATTCCTTCATTAATAAGCTCATGTAACTGAATGGTCCCTGAACAAGACACATGAAGGTCACAATGAAAGTAGCTTGCAACCAAAGATTAAGAAATCTAGTGGATATCTAAGCTGACACGGAATGCATGCATGAGTCAGCAATTTAAGTTTAATAAACTAAAACAAAGCATTTGTATTCTTGGAGAAATATAATAGAATCTAGAATGTACCAAACATGCTATTCACAATGTTCAGGACAAAATACAATTATTCAACAGTCAGGGAGATGTGATCTAGTATTAAAAAAAAAAAAATTTCATCAACAAATGGTGATTGCTAATTAACTCAGATGCTGCAATTTTCAGACCAATACTTTAAAACAATTTTATTAGCTGTTTCCACTGAAGTAAAGGAAAATATGCTTATAACATGTGAAAATATAGGAAATGTCAGTAGAGGAGGAATAATCAACTAATATACTGTTGGTTGAATGTAAAATGGCAAAATAGCTGTGAAAAACAGTCTGCAAGCTTTTTTACCCTTCTTTTTAAGTAAAAATGAACTACTCTTTAACCCAGCAGTCCCCTCCTGGGTATTTATTAAAAATAAATAAAACTTATTTTCACAAAAATAAGTGTAGATGAATGTTAATAGCAGTTTTATTTCATAATAGCCAAAAACATGGAAATATCCCAAGTGTCTTTCAACAGGAGAATTGCTAAACAAATGTTGTACATTCATCGGATGGAATACTACTCAGAAATGTAAAGGAACAAATTAATATTTCACAAGGTTCCAGTAGCTAAATATTTGCCTAAATTCTAAAACGGTTTACCAGCACTTTGCAAAACTGTGTCAGCATGACTAACAAGACTTTTCTCATTTTAGTTTAGTTTTTTTCCCTAAAAAAAGAAGCTACGATATAAATATTGTGAACCAAAGGTAAAAAAAAACAAACAAAATGTCTGCTTACATTCCATATCTCTTAAGGTCCTAAGGAAAGAGCAAAAAGAAGACATAAAAGGAGGCGGGTAAAACAACAAGGTTGGAAAACATGAAATGGAAAAACTATAGTCCAAGATGCTGAAAAGCAGACTGATAGAAAAAATAAAAACCAGGGAAACACTCAGCCAAGAGAGCAGAGGAAAGCATAGTTCCTCCCGAAAGAGCTTGGAACCAACTGCAGCAGAGAAACAATCAATATAAGGAGCAGGTGGGGACCTCTGGCCCACGGGCAGGTTAACTACTAATAACTTTTATTCATGACAGCTGGCTCCATGAGTGCTCCTTTTTCCCACTTCTTGGGCACAGGGAACAGGTTAACTACTAACATTTATTCTTGACAGCTGGCCACGTGGACAGCGCCTTTCTTCATTCCCAGGTTCTGTAGAGAAAAGTTTTAACTTCTTGAATAAAACTTGAAAACCACTCTCAAAAGTAAGCAATTTGTGTGTGTAGCAAAACAGTGTGGGTTGTCAAGCCCATGGTAAAAGAGCACAGCTTGAAGAAACTCTGGACTTGATATCAGATGCCGAAAAAGAAATACATGTGTAACAAGTGTTGAAGCAACTTTACCCAGGAATATATGCCAAATGTTATCTCTGGAGAAGAACCTTTATTTTGGCAGTTGTGGGGATCCACAGCCTGGTTCCCTCTGTGTTCCACCTACAGCCAGGCACACTTCCAAAAAACACCCTATGGTCCATCAATTAATAGGAATGGATATTAGGAAAACAAATCTACAGCAGCAAAGGAAAACCACCAATACAGCTGTATTCATCAATCGAATTCTTTGTGGTAAGTTGTAAGATGTGATCACTGAGTTTCTGAGGAAAATTAATAGAATATGTTAAAAACAAGATAACAGACCCAAAATGGAGACACATGCTAAGCTATGTGTGGTCAACCAAGGCAAACTTAATTATAGCTTCAGCTGTCTAGGAAACAGAATCTTAAACCTGTCACTCAGGAATCACCTGATCAGCACTAGTTAGGTAAACTGCCTGAGATACTCCTGCCATCCCCTAAAGGAAAGTTAACTTTGTAATAACTAACCTACTTTTATTTTTTTGCATAGCATAATTTCCTTGATTCCACACCCCTCTACCTGTAAAGCTTGCATTTCATATGGCTCTTCCGAGTTGCTTTCTACCTCCTAGATGCTACCTGACTCTAATGGATTTTTTCTCAAATAAATCACTTAAAGTAAATGAATAAATAACACTAATCAGAAATAAAAGGAAAAAATTAGTGATATATACCACAGCATGGGTGTATTGTAAAAATACTTTGTTGAGTGAAATATACTTTCTCTAAAGAATACATATTGAATGATTCAATTTATATGGATCTGTAGAATATGGAAAACTAATGCTTAAGGGGGACGTCATACAATGCTTATATTTGGAGTGTAGGTAACAACTAAATGTAAAGGGAAAGAAAGGATATTTTTGAGGTGATGATAATGGTCTTTATTCTCATGAGGATTTTGCTTACATAGGACTGTTTATTCAAAACTCTGTCAATGTACACTTAAGATTTGTGCATTTTATTATGCTTGAATATTGCATAAAGACGTGAAGAAATTGGATAACAGAAGTTAAAATAATTTTCAATCCCCAAATTAAACAAGGGGAAAAAAATAGAAGAACTCAGTGCAGTATACTTTGTAAGATTTTTTTTTTTTACATGAATCATTTTTTAAAGTCTTTTTTTAGTTTGTTATAACATTGCTTCTGGTTTTTTTTTTTTTTTTCGCCCTGAGGCATATGGGATCTTGGTTACCTGATCAAGGAATGAACCCACATGTCTTGCATTGGAAGGTGAAGTCTTAACCACTGGACCACCAGGGAAGTCCAAGTGCCACTTAATTTTTAGATAAATATGAAATATTCCAAACCCAGAGCTGCATCCATATGATTACAGTGAGTTGGAGAGCCTTAAGTATCTCCCTAATAATATTTAAATGGAAGCCTTCTTCTACTTAGAACCTGCCCATTTTTTTCAGACCTTAGGTTTACTCTTTGCATGTTGTTTGCAACCTCCTACCCATTCAAAAGAATAAAATGCCAATACCAATACTAAGCAACATTATTTCTTTATTCATACATATGAAATACTAATCAAGGATTAAAGCCAGGTATAGAAAGAAAAATATCAGGCTATAAAAACTGAACTACAGATTCCAAAACTTATTGAGATAATGTAAAGAATGGGAGAGTCATTTTTTAAAATATAATTAATATTCCTTAGAAGGATTAAGAGTATACTATATTCAGTTTTTTAAATAACTAAAAAAAAATCCTAAAAACAAAATGATTAAATAATAGTAATACTGTCAGAGGAAAAGTTATTGTAATTTGTTCAATGAAATTGAAGTTTAATAAAAGTTGAACATGTTTTTTATACATTATGAAATCACCGAGTATAATTTGAATTTGTTAGGCAGTAATATTTGAGAAAATACTCAAATAGCATGGTGAACAGCAATGTAGTGTGAGTGATGTTGGTGATCTAGAGAGCACGTTATGATGATGGGAAATAGGCAGTGTGCCTCAGTGGATTAAACTAGGAATTATGAGGCTCAAGTTGCAATTTCAGCCCTGCCTCAAATTTATGGTATGAATTGGCAAATACTTTTCCCTCATAGATGACAGTTTTTTCTCATCTACAAATTTAGTTTTGATCATATTTGAATTTTGTATTATTATCATGCAATTCATGGCAATATTTGAATAATACTTATAGTGTGTTTAAATACATGAACTTTAGATATTCAAGAGAGTGAGTTTAAGTTTTTATCTTTAATAAATATTTCATGCCTTTTATATTTTCCTTTACTTTTTTCCTGTCTGTGTATTCTTCTGCTGCAGGATCTGTAGTTTACATTTTTGTAGTTCATAATTCTTTCTGGCTCCTGTGCCATATTCACCTTGGTGCAGCATCCACCTCTTCTGCATCTGCAGCTCTCACAGGGGTGGTAAGCTGGAAAGGATGGATGAAGTGTCTGATTGCAGCCATGACTGGCATACTCAGACAAGCAAGCCTCTCATATTCTTTTGTTTGCTTAACAAATCATGTAGGACAAATTAAAGCAGCAGGCCAAACATGCCTCAGCTGTACCCCCAGGGTGCTGTCCCCATATTCACGCATGGGCACATGCTCTATTGTGACCCTTTGTAGTTTGTTCAATGAACTTATCATTTTCCTTATCCTGTGTGCCAGATGTGCTCTAAGCATTTATAACCAAAATTCAAATACACTGCAGAAGATAAACTCACATACTTCAAAATAATACAATTTTCAATATTCATTTTCTCTCTTAATTTGAAGGAGGATAAATGAATAAATTCTCAGCCTCCAATCTTGATTTCAGCCAATTATTGCTATTCCATGCTGGAAGGTAAATGGAACCAGGCACAGAAGCCAATTATTGCTATTCCATGCTGGAAGGTAAATGGAACCAGGCACAGAGAGTATCTGTTTTATTCAGTTACTTTGTGTAGAAGACATTTAATAAGTGTTTATTATAAAATAGCAAAGTATCAAATCTCTCTCGTTCAGAATCCACAAATCATCTTCAATGGATTTATCATTTAAGCAGTTGATAATTAAACTTCTTTCCCAAATAGTGATGCCACTGGTTCTTTAAATAGTCCCCAGGAGAAAGGAAAGCATTCATGAGAACACTTAAACCAATTTTTCAATTATATACAGAAATAACAAAAAAATCTACCATTGATTATGAAATTTATTTTATTTCAATGTTAAATTTCTGGAAACTACCATACTTTTAAAGAGGACATTGATATAGTTACATGGGCCATTCAAATATAAGCAAAAAACTTTTGAAATACAATAAACACATTGGAGTAATTTCTCTATTAAGTATTCTCATGAAAGAAAAGTGTTTTTCTGTCTTTTCTTAGTGTATACCCTATTTCATCTTAGTTCAGCATTAAATATAAAATATCTGAGAACTGATGATTGATCAAATGGAGTAAATTCTCTTTCCTTTAAAGGCAGTTAGAGCTAACCTGTCTGGAATGGAATACTTTTGTTTTTATTGGGCCATATCCCTAAGTCAGTGCTGCCTAAACTCTAGTGTGCCCAAGAATCAGCAGGCACTCTTTTAAATATGTAAATTCCCATAGACTCAGATCAGTCAATTATCCCATTAAATAAATTATTGGTATATTTGTAGAAACATTTTCTACCCCTTTCTCATCAACATTACTTATTCACAAAGATGTAACCTCACTCAATTTTTTCTTTGTGTGGAAGAAAATTTACTCTAAAACAATCACTTTAAAATGTATTTTGAAGTGTGGCATGGCAATTCTAATTCTTACTTCATGGAGCCAGAAAAGGGAGCTACATAGGTATATAAAAAAAATCTACCATCTTCACATTTGTGTCTGACTCAAAGCTGGAGCATCTTTTTGCATCTTTAAAAAAATATTTATTCTTTTCTGGAACTTGGTTGTTTCTCTTTATTTTTATCTCAAATATGTATTGAATATTTTATATTTTATTGCCTCTCAATTCAGTGAATCTGGCCTAGATACCAGTATACTTCATTTCTTATCAAGGTAGAGGTAGTGTGAATCTGGCAGGCTACAGTCCATAGGGTCACAAACAGTCAGACACGTCTAAAGCAACTGAGCACATAGGTAGTATAAAACTCATCGTTTCCTCCCAAAGCTCTCAACTGCTCAGTTTTCACTATAATGATTCAAGCATCTATTCTTCATGGAGCTAGTTATCACAGAGGAATTTTGTAGTGTATCCTTATCTTCTCCAGTTACTCTATCCAACTTTATATATCCACGTATATTTAAAGCAACTTCTATGTTATTTTGTACTTGGGAAACTTTATTTGATTTATTTTCACTTTTTCCACTTTGTATCTGTTCCTTCTTGATAAAATATAGATTTAGGCTTTGAAAATATATCACATATCATCTATTTAAAATCTGTAATATTGGGATCGGGATGGGGAATATATGTAAATCCATGGCTGATTCATGTCAATGTATGACAAAACCCATTGCAATGTTGTGAAGTAATTAGCCTCCAACTAATAAAAGTAAATGAAAAAAAATAAAATAAAAATATCTTAAAAAATAAAATCTGTAATATTTACAGATAAGGATACATTTAATCTAGATTATTCAGGTGACATGAGAAATCCTTTCTGACTACATTTCAGCATCTTCAAAAATGTTTTTGAAGTGTTGAATGATGTTCCAAGGTGGGCCCTTGGAACAAGAACAAGTAAATATTCATAAGTATAATCTAAGGGTTAACATATCTAAAATTATTTTGCTGAAAATAGAGCAACAGGTCTTAACATCGGATGAAAGCAGGTGTTAGAGCTATGTGTCTACTATATGATAAGTATTGTACAGAATATAAAAAGTCATCAGTATCTAAATGTAATATTTGAATTAACTAATAGTCCTATTCAATATTTGAAATTACTTGATCTCTCTTGAGTTGATCTCTCTTATTTTCTTCCTCATTAATGTGTTTTTCAAAAAAGTGGTGAAACATTTATAAAATATAATTTTATGTATGTATACTTTCTTATTTAGAAAGAATTGCAGAAATTTACAATTTACCAATCATGGTATCTGGTAAACATGAGTATATATTCTCAAATATATGTTAATTGATCAAATTATCTCAGAGGCTAAATAAGTATTGCCTTACAAGAAATCAGCAGTTGTTGCATTTCTTTGTCAGATTTGAAGAAATATCAGAGCTCTTAAATGATTTCCTATATTTGTAGAATAAAATTTTTCTGTATTTTAGTTGGTCTAAACTTTGTTTTTGACTATGTAAAATAGATTGAAAATAAAAATTGATAGAAAATTTATAGAAATATGAAGAATTTTCATGCTTGTATTAATACATAATTGCTTGCTAATTATCAACCTGGAGTAATAGAAAAGGGTGATTCTGATTTCCTTGATATCATCATATTTTGGCACAATTCAAAGTTATTTCAAATGTATTTTCAGATGTTTGGGTATTTAATTATTTGCTTCATGATGTGGCTATGTTTATAAAATAGTTTTTAATTAAAGCTACAAAAGTTGTTTGTGTTTTATTTAAGAAGACTAGTTTGCCTCTGTTCAATCTATTAAAGTAGCTACCAAGCAAAGTAATATAACAACTATATTATTCAACATAATTTCAGACAATTCATAAAATGACCTAATGAGGAGCATAAGGAATTAGAAACAAGTAGGATGTATTTTTCTTTTTTCAGAAGTGGGCCATCGTCATTCTTTGAACAGGACATTTGTTTGCACAGCTCTAATTAGCCATGTTTTGTTAATTTAATATTCACTGAATAAATGAATGATGTAAGTGAGCATAGAAAAGGGATGCTTATTTCTCAGCTATCACTGTGCATTGATTTGAAAAAAATGTAGTCTTTGAAATGATGCTGAGTACATTGGATTACTAAAGATAATGCTGTAGAATGTAAAACTTCTAGATTCTGAGTTCACACTGTACTTTTTTCTAATATTCCCACAAGATTTCTTTAATAGTTTTTATAACTTATTTCTGAAGTATTTCATTAAATTAACAAAATTCAATTTGAAATAAATCAAATTGAATAGTTATACAAGGTATAACTGTTTGTAAAACATACAAATGCTAGCATTTACTTTCTTTTGTTAAAAGTTGTGTAGTATTCCATGTGATTATATCTTTTCAATAGAATAAAGCCATAGTGATACAAGGAGTTGCACGCTTTATATTGCATTAGATATTATGAGGCACAATGCATGCTTGTGTTTGGCGATACTTTTAAAAAATAAATTAGATCCTGTAGTATAGGGAGAAAGAGTAGATGTAAAAGCAATATTTCTTTATGGCCATCTGCTAAACATATGGTAATGTCATGTACTATGAAGGGGCTGAAGTTTTACCCTACTCATAAGTTAACAACTTAGCAATGTAGCTTGAGACTCTTTTGTCAGAGATGAAGGATTTATTACTCACAGCATAGAAGGCAATATGAATTTTATGTTTGTATTAGTTTACTTTGGCCCCAGTCTCCCAAGGAAAGTGGAAGAGGTCAGAAGTAGATGCTAAATACACAGTGGGTTTATGTTACAGTTGAGTAACCCTGAGTTTAGGAAATCCAAGTTCTTTATCAGATTCTCCAAGCAAGCCTGCCCAAGTTTTGCCCTGGAGGAAGACACTGTCTTTGTAATACTGAAGAGGAAATAAGTCTGTTGTTTATTTCAACGGGAGATACTATCTCCATCTTCCAAAACTGTTTGCTATACTAACATCCTCAAAAGGGTGCTTTGAAGTTGTCAGTGTCTCTGCAGAAATGCAAGAGGCCCCTAGAGAAGTTTCTTTCAACAATATCAACCTCTCATTTCTACACTGTCTGAGCCTCTGGTGAGTCTTTCATGTATATGTCAATTACTCTGATTTATCTGATTGACAAGGATTGGGACCGAATTTGTAAATTTGTTGTAGGCAGTGTATAATTAAGACCACTATCAAGACTAGAATCAGCAAGATGAGTCAACTGCAATATTGGCTTCAACCTTGCACTGCAGAGTCCTAGAATCAACTTACTGAACAAATACTATATGCTATCAGAGTCTCATTTAGAGAGTTATGTGATTATCTTTTAGTTTCTGTATTGGCCTTTCCATTTAACCAAAGGCATTAATCTAGATATAACAGGATGTATTAATCATTGTACAGAGTTTAACTTGGGCCATGAAAAGGACATCTGAGCAACACTTATCTCTAGCTACATTGTCTAAGCAATCATAACTGACCTGAATAACTTCCATGGCCAATATTGTGTCATTGATTGCTTCAGCTAAAATGGGGGGTAAATTTTGTGTTCACTTTCTTAATTGAACAACTCCTATTGCAGGGAAGCTGCCTGCAGCATGCACATAAATAAAGAGAGCCTCATTTTGGAGAAATTTCCTCAGTTATCTGACAGCTATATATGATGTGCTTGTAAGTTGCTTATGAGCATCCCTGAGTTAAAAGTCACTGTGTTTCAGATGACAGGACCGTGTATCCCTGGCTTCCACATAAGATGTACAATTCTGGGAGCATATATGTACGGCCAGAAAGAAAGTGGTGTTTACAGTTGCTGTGCCTCTCCCCAGTGGGACCTTTATCAGACAGGAGGCACAGTTGGAAAGTGTCTCTAATGTGGCCTTGCAGCAGGCTGGTAGTTCTTAGGGACCCCCAATTCAGTTTAAATAATTGAGTCTAACTCTTGTTTTTGTTTGTTGCCTGAAAACAGTTAATCTAATGTGTCCTATTTGTCCAGGCTGCCAGTCAGGTGGCCTTCTTTCCATATATGTGGAATAATGGGGAGTGAAGGTGTGGAAGATCTGGAAGCACTTTGCAAGAGTTCCAGAAACTGGAGCTATTTCCTGATTCTTTTGATAACCCTTCCATTAAGGTGAAAGGGAATGGCAAGCGTGCCATGACCAGAATTATCTGGAGGGCTACTGCAGACCAAGCAGTTGATTTAAATGTATGGTGCTTGCAAGTTTGAGCATGCAGTTTGGGAGAGCCTACCAGAGTATTTGCCTTCAAGAGAAAGGATGCAGGGGCAGTGCTAAAAGATCTTCAGTGACAGTAGTTCATTAATGCTTTCTCTCCCTCATCCCTCTCAGGACCTAAGATGTTCTCTCCCCAGTGGAAAGGTGCTCTCCCTGTTCATGGCGCAGAACCTGTATGCACCATTAGAGTAATTATAACTATCTTTTGTCCACTTATTTCCTACTGAAATGACTGACCTTTCATGCAGAAGAATCAGATGCAGGAGACAGTGGCATTTGTATAGAAACTAACCAAGTATTCTTGGATATAGAAATCTATAAAATAATCTTTCACCTTGGAG
This sequence comes from Muntiacus reevesi, assembly GCF_963930625.1. Lineage (NCBI taxonomy): Eukaryota > Metazoa > Chordata > Mammalia > Artiodactyla > Cervidae > Muntiacus > Muntiacus reevesi. Next base: position 258,658,796 of record NC_089251.1, on the reverse strand, counting down.
AATGTAGAAAGGGGCAGTCATTCAGATGAACAATCTGGCATGTCTCAGTCTGATTAATTATACTGATACCCTGTATCCTAGCAGTTGTGATCCTAGCTGTATGTTTTACTCCTCATTCTTGTCTGTCACAGACTTCTCATATAGTTCAGTAATGGGACATGCATTGCAATGCTTATTAAAGTGCTACTTGTGCTGTTAGCAAGATGGAGAAAATGTCAATGTCAATTACTGAGTTAGTGTAACACAAAGAACTGAAATGGGCATCCAATGTGTACTGGGACATACACTGCTGTGGTCGCAGAAAACTGATCACAATTCTGAGCAGTTTCAGTATTGTTCCTCCACCTTACTTTGGGAGTAAGCAAGCTGTGCACACTCTTCATGAGTGGAATATAGGTTTCTTACAGTCCTACCGTTAGTCACACTGATTTTCAAACCATGTAAGGAGTCTTATTTATCCAGTGTTAGACTCCAGGGCTGGGTTGCCCAATATGTGGCTTTAATGGCTCACTTCTGAGGAGCCCATTTAATCTAGTGGTTCTTCTGTGCTCCCTCCAACATGATTGCTTCTCTTCCCTTCCCACCTGACTCTGCAATATTTCTTAAAGATTTGGTTGTATAAGTGTCTTTCTGCCAGTCTCCAGTTGTTTTCAGTGAGAATTGTTCCAATGTAGATGCATGTTTGATGTGCTCATGGGGGAGGTGAGTGCCATCTACCCCTCTGCCATCCTGTTCTCCTCCCAGCGGCAGGTTTAGTAAGCAAGGAAACTTACCAGGTTTACCTTGGGTGGCCACAGGACGTTGATTTCTACCCTTGCTTGCCAAATATTAAAAGTTTATATAGAGGATTTAACTGAGTTCAGCCAGTTATACAGTCAGTGTGGTCTGGACACCACATTACCCTCTCAAGGCTGTGTCCTTTGGCAGCTTCCAGCTCAAGAAGAGCAAGTGGAACACACATTCCAAGGACAGGAGTGGGGATGAGGAGCTCCTGATTGCCCAAGACCAGGTCACAGGTCAAATGGGCAGTCACATCTTATTAGTAACCACCTGCAACAGTTTTATGTTCACTTAAGGTATTAAACATAATTTTTAAACCTCCCCTACATAGTAACTAAAACCTGTCAATTGCTTGAATTGTTTGAATTTACCCCTTGTCAAATTTTTTCAATATTTTGTTTAAAATGCCAAGGTTATCATTTGAGCCACCAAGGGAAATTGAACATCTTAAGATAATCTTAGACTATCACAAAAAGAGATTTTAAGCAGATTTTAAAAAAAGAAAAGAAAGAAAAGAAAACAGAAAGATAATTCACCTGCATTAAGGAAAACAAACAAACAAATAAACAAAAAACCTCCAACCAGCCAAACCCTCCAACTCTAGAAGGAAGGCTTGGTAATTAGAATCTGAAGTAGCCAAGAGTTCATTAAGGATTTCAGTTTTGAATGAGAAAATGACTGCTTAAATTAAGCTATGAAATTAAATATGAGACTTTAAGTTTCTGACAAGATGACACACTTAGCAAGGTGTTGTCCTCCCTTTCTCCCACAGAGTCCAAAAGTCTGTTCTTTATATCTGTGTCTCTTTTGCTGTCTCACATATAGGGTCATTGTTACCATCTTTCTAAATTCCATATATATACATTAATATAATGTATTGGTGTTTTTCTTTCTGATTGACTTCACTCTAAAATAGGCTCCAGTTTCATCCACCTCATTAGAACTGTCTCAAATGCCTTTTTTTCAATAGCTGAGTAATATTCCATTGTGTATATATGCCACAACATTTTTATCCATTTGACTTCTGATGGACACCTAAGTTGCTTCCATTTCCTAGCTGTTGTAAACAGTGCTGCAAAGAACATTGGGGTACATGTGTCTCTTTCAATTCTGGTTTCTTCGGTGTGTATGCCCAGTAGTTCAATTGCTGGTACATATGACATTTGTATTTCCAGTTTCTTAAGGAATCTCCACACTGTTCTCCATAGTGGCTGTACTAGTTTGTGTTCGCACCAACAGTGTAAGAGGGTTCCCTTTTCTCCACACACTCTCCAGCATTTATTGCTTGTAGACTTTTGGATAGTAGTCATTCTGATTGGCATGAGATGATACCTCATTGTGGTTTTGATTTGCATTTCTCTGATAATGAGTGATGTTGAGCATCTTTTCATGTGTTTATTGGCCATCTGTATGTCTTCTTTGGAGAAATGTCTGCTTAGTTCTTTGGCCCAGTTTTTGATTGGGTTGCAAGGGATTTCTGTGTATTGATTTTATATCCTGCAACTTTACTTTATTCATTGATTATCTCTAGTAATTTCATGGTGATATCTTTAGGGTTTTCTATGTGGAGGATCATGTCATCTGCAGTGAGAGTTTTACATTTTCTTTTCAAACCTGAATTCCTTTTATTTGTTTTTCTTCTCTGATTGCTGTGGCTAGAGTTTCCCAAGCTATGTTGAACAGTAGTGGTGAGAGTGGGCACCCTTGTCTTGTTCCTGACTTTAGGGGAAATGTTTTCCATTTTTCGCCATTGAGGATAATGTTTGCTGTCAGTTTATCACATATGGCTTTTATTATGCTGAGGTATGTTCCTCTATGCCTGCTATCTGGAGAAATTTGATCATAAATGAGAGTTGAATTTCATCAAAGGATTTCTCTGCATCTATTGAGATAATCATATGGTTTTTATCTTTCAATATGTTAATGTGGTGTATCATATTGATTGATTTGCAAATATTGAAGAATCCTTGCATTCCTGAGATAAAGCCCACTTCGTCATGATGTATGATCTTTTTAATATGTTGTTGGATTCTATTGGCTAGAATTTTGTTGGGGATTTTTGAATCTATGTTCATCAGTGATATTGAGCTATAGTTTTTGTGGTGTCTTTGTCTGGTTTTGATATTAGGGTGATGGTGGCCTCATAGAATGAGTTTGGAAGTTTACCTTTCTTTGCAATTTTCTGGAAGAGTTTGAGTAGGATTGGTGTTAGCTCTTGGAACTCACCTGTGAAGCCATCTGGTCCTCAGCTTTTGTTTGTTGGAAGATTTTTGATTACAGTTTTGATTTCTGTGCTTGTGATGGGTCTGTTAAGATTTTCTATTTCTTCTTCATTAAGTTTTGGAAAGTTCTACTTTTCTAAGAATTCATCCATTTCTTCCAAGTTGTCCATTTTTATTGTCTTATAGTTGCTGATGATCCTGTATTTCTGTGTTGTCTGTTGTGATTTCTTCATTTTAATTTCCAATTTTGTTTATTTGATTCTTCTCCCTTTTTTTTCTTGATGAGTCTGGCTAATGGTTTGTCTATTTTATTTATCTTCTCAGAGAACTAGTTTTAGTTTTGTTGATTTTTGCTATAGTGTCCTTTGTTTCTTTTTCATTCACTTCTGCTCTGATTTTTATGTTATCTTTCCTTCTAACTTTGGGGTTCTTAGTTTCCTCTTTTTCTAGTTGCTTTAGGTATAAAGTTAGGTTATTTATTTGATTTTTCTCTTGTTTCTTGAGGTAAACTTGTATTGCTACGAACCTTCCCCTTAGCACTGCTTTTACTGAATCCTATAGGTTTGGGGTTGTGTTTTCATTTTTATTTGTTTCTATGCATATTTTGATTTCTTTTTTGATTTCTTTTGTGACTTGTTGGTCATTCAGAAGCAGGTTGTTTAGTCTCCCTATGTTTGTATTTTTAATAGCCTTTTTGCTGTAGTTGACATCTAATCTTACCTCATTGTGATCAGAAAAGATGCTTGAAATGATTTAAATTTTTTTTAATTTACCAAGGCTAGATATATGGTCCAGGATATGATCTATCCTGGAGAATGTTCCATGTGCACTTGAGAAAAAGGTGAAATTCATTGTTTTGGGGTGGAATATCCTATAGATATCAATTAGGTCTAACTAGTCCATTCAGCAGCTATGCGGTGCAGGAGCAGCAAGTGGCAGTTTCTCTGGTAGTCATGTATGAATTTGAGAGTTGGACTATAAAGAAAACTGAGCTCCAAAGAATCGATGCTTTTGAACTGTGGTTTTGGAGAAGACTCTTGAGAGTCCTTTGGACTGGAAGGAGATCCAACCAGTCCGTCCTAACGGAGATCAGTCCTGGGTATTCATTGGAAGGACTGATGTTGAAGCTGAAACTCAATACTTTGCCACCTGATGCAAAATCTGACTCGTTTGAACTGACCCTGATGCTAAAGATCGAAAGTAGGAAGAGAAGGGGACGCCAGGGGATGAGATGGTTGGATGGCACCACTGACTCAATGAACATGAGTTCGGGTAGGCTCTGGGAGTTGGTGATGGACAGGCAGGCCTGGCATGCTGCAGTTCATGGGGTCACAAAGAGTCGGATACGACTGAGTGACTGAACTGAACTGAACTGAACTGGTCCATTGTATCATTTAAAGGTTGTGTTTCCTTGCTAATTTTCTGTTTAGTTGATCTGTCCATAGGTGTGAGTGGGGTATTAAGTCTCCCATTATTATTGTGTAGTGTTAATTTCCCCTTTCATACTTGTTAGCATTTGCCTTACGTATTGAGATGCTCCTAATTTGGGTGTATATATATTTATAATTATTATATCTTTTTCTTGGATTTCTCCTTTGATCATTATGTAGTGTCCTTCTTTGTCTTTTTTCAAGGTCTTTATTTCAGTCATTTTATCTGTTATGAGATACTGTTACTCCTGCTTTTTTTGGGTCTCCATTTGCATGGAATATCTTTTTTCCAGCTTCACTTTCAGTCTGTATGTGTCCCTTGTTTTGAGATGGGTCTCTTGTAGATAGCATATATAGGGGCCTTGTTTTTGTATCCATTCAGTCAGTCTTTGTCTTTTGGTTGGGGCATTCAACCCATTTACATTTAAGGTAATTTTTGATAAGTATGATTCCATTGCCATTTACTTGGTTATTTTGAGTTCAGTTTTATAAATTTTTTCAGTATTTCCTGTCTAGAGAAGAGCCTTTAGCATTTTTTGAAGAGCTGGTTTGGTGGTGCTGAATACTCTCAGCTTTTGCCTGTCTGTAAAGCTTTTGATTTCTCCTTCATTATCTGGATGAGATTCTCGCTGGGTATAGTAATCTGGGTTATAGGTTTTTCCCTTTCATCACTTTAAATATGTCTTGTCATTCGCTTCTGGTCTGAATCGTTTCTATTGAAAGATCAGCTGTTATGCTTATGGGTATCCCCTTGTGGTTTTCTTTTTTTTTTGGTGGTTGTTGTTTGTTTGTTTGTTTTGTTTTGTTTCTTTTCCCTTGCTGCTTTTAATATTTGCTCTTTGTGTTTGATCTTTGTTAATTTGAGTAATATGTGTCTTGCCTTGGATTTATCCTGTTTGGGAATCTCTTGGTTTCTTGGACTTGGCTGGCTATTTCCTTCCCCATTTTAGAGACATTTTCAACTATTATCTCCCCAAGTATTTTCTCATGCCCCCCCTTTTTTTTGTCTTATTCTTCTAGGACACCTATAATTTGAATGTTGTGATGTTTAACATTGTCCCAGAGGTCGCTAAGGTTGTCCTAATTTCTTTTGATTCTTTTTTCCTCTTTGCTTCATGTATTCCCACCATTCCATCTTCCACGTCACATACTCTCTCTTCTGCCTCAGTTATTCTACTCTTGGTTCCCCTCAGAGTGCTTTTGATCTCAGTTATTGCATTATTCATTATTGGTTGACTCTTCTTTATATCTTCTAGTTCCTTGTTAAGCATTTCTTGCATTCTCAATCCTTGTCTCTAGTCTATAGCTCTATTTTGTTTTCAAGATTTTGGATCAACTTTACTATAATTATTCTGAATTCTTTTTCAGGTAGATTCCATATCTGCTCCTCTTTTGTTTGATTTGGTGGGCATTTATCATGTTCCTTTACCTGCTGATTATTTCTCTGCCTTTTCATTTTGTTTAGATTGCTGTGTTTGGGGTGCCCTTTCTGTAGGCTGGAAGCTCATGGTCCCTCCTTATTGTGGAACCTGCTCCCTGTGGGTGAAGTTGGACTAGTGGCTTGTCAAGGTTTCCTGGTTAGGGGAGCTTGCATCTGTGTTCTGGTGGGTGAAGCTGGATCTCTTCTCTTTGATGTGCATTGAAATGTCCAGTAGTGAGTTTTGGGGTGTCTATGGATTTGGCATGGCTTTGGGCAGCCTGTCTTTTAATGCTCAGGGTTGTGTTCCTACTTTGCTGGAGAATTAGCATGGTATGTCTTGCACTGAAACTTGTTGGCTCTTGAGTGGAGCTTGGTTTCCGTGTAGGTATGGAGATTTTTGGGTAAGCTCTTGTCTATTAGTGTTCCCTATGATCAGGAGTTCTCTGATATTCTCAAGTTTTGGAGTTAAGCCTCCTGCCTCTGGCTTTCAGTCTTTCTCTTACAGTAGTCTCAAGGCTTCTCTATCCACACAGGTCAGATGAAAAAACAACTACATTAATGGTGAAACAGTTATCCACAGCGAGGAACCTTTCTCCACAGAAAGGTTCACAGAGTTACATAGAGAAGAGAAGAGGGAGGAGGGAGATAGAAGTGACCAGGAAGAGATGTGTGGAAGTCAAAAGGGGAGATAGTAATCAAGCCAGTAATCACATCCCTAAGTGAAAATGGATACTGAAGATTAGATTCTTAAACATACAAAATTGATAACTGAATATCAAAAAGCAAAGACTAAAAATCTAGAATAGAGGTTAGACTCTCAAAAATACAGTATAAAAAATACAAAACAAAATCAATCACAAAAAATAAAATATATATATGAAATTTGCTTTAAAAATAGGGTCTTTTTTGGCAAGGTAATAGTATGTTATAAAAAATGAAAATTAAAGGAGTAATAACTTAAAAAAATTAAGATGTGATAGTAGTAAAAATATATCTAGGGATTTCTCTGGAGCTGTTGTGGGCAGTGTGGGGTCAGTTCAGTTTCAGATAGTTCCTTGTTCCAGCTTGTACTTTTTCTCAGGGTCTATAGGCCCCCTCCAATGCTTAGTCAGTAGTAACTACAGGGTTTTAATCTGTTGTACCTGTCACTTCCAGAGCAGTTCCCTCTTTGTTTATTTTGACTCCCTCTGTTTCCAAGTCTCTTCAGTGTCTAATTTCCACCCTGACACAAGGGGACGAAGGTGGTCACTTATTTAGGCTCACTTGTTTAGTTGTGTTGTGGGGAAGGAGGGACACTGCAAACGAATATTGCTGGCATGTGTGGGGTGTGCTCGCAGTGTATGGACCACACTGGGTCTGCTTCAGCTCAAGATGGTGTGTGCTTCCCGGGTCTACACTGCTGAGGCTCCAGGGTGATCTGCAAGGGCACTGTTTGAATTGGGCCCTGTATTTCCCAGGTCTAAGCCACTCAGGTTCTCGGGTACCCTGCAAGGGCACAGACTTGGTTGGGTGTGCATCATACCCTTTCTTGGTCCAAGCAGCTCAGGCAAACGTGCTTAGTGAGCATACTGTCCCAGGTGGACTGTGCGCCTTAATCATCTCCCTGGTTCTGGCCGCTTCGTTTCCTGGGTGCGCTGTGAGAATACTGTCTCAGGTGTGCTGTGTGTATCCTCTGGGGAGCTGATCTCAGGGTGACCCTCCTGGCGGATGTCAACCATCCAGGATCACAGGAAGACGTGGTTAGCAACTGGGAGCCTGCTCACAGTTTGGTGGAGGATGCCATCTCTGGGGCCGAGATTGCAGCAGCCCCTTCCCTTCTGGCTCTGGCTGTTGCTTGCCCACCTCTCTGCCTCCAGTGGGGAGGGACCTGTACACAGCCGGATAGCTTTTCTTTGGTATTCACTCAATCCTTTGTTTTGTGAGCAGGCCAGGCTGCGTGTAAGAGTCTTTCATAGGAAAGTTCTCTCTCTCTCTCTTTTTTTTTCTCTCTGGCTATCCCACAGTTTGGGTTGCTATCTCAGGTTAGCTCCCTCAGATTGTCCTCAGGGCATTCATGCCTGGTCCTTACCCTAAGCACTAATGAAGCAACTCATGCCTCCCTGTCCCGCCCCTGCTCCTGGTAGTGGATATGAGCATCGGGGCTATTCTCTGCTGGCAGTTGTGGTTAGGTATGTATTCTGTGTTTGTTTGTTTGTTTGTTTCTTCTCCTCATTATGTTGCCCTCTGAGATTCCAAGACTCCCTACAGACCTACCTGTGAGAGGGTTTCCTACTGTGTGGAAACATTTCCTTCTTCACGACTCCCTCCCCAGGATGGATCTTCATCCCAAACTCTTTGTCTCTCTTTTTGTGTTTTGTATTTTGTCCTACCTCCTTTTGAAGAGAATGGGCTGCCCTTCTGGGTGCCTGGTGTCCTCCACCAGCATTTAGAAGTTGTTTTGTGGAAGTTGCTCAGCATACAGATGATCTTTTGATGAATTTGTGGTGGAGAAAGTGGTCTCCCTGTCCTATTTCTCTGCCATCTTGGGACCACCCTCCCTGAAAGTATTCTGATTAAAGAATAAGCAAATCATGGAAAACAGGGATTATGAATTGTGGGAAGGATAAGTGATTGACTCTAAACAACTTAGACCTGATAGTGTAATAAGCAGTGATATTAAGAAAGAAAATATCTGCACATTCCTAGCTAAAAGCTTGAAGTAAAATAATGTTAGAGAATGAGCAGAGGAAAGTGATAGAAGATAAATCTGTAGGTTTTGGATGAAATAGAACATTGCTAAATTGAAAAATAAGTAAGTAAAAATAACAATGGATTATGTTAGGAAAAATCAGAATGAAAAAAATAAAAATGGAATTTTTCAAGCTAGTAAAATTTTATGTATTTGGTATATATAATTGAAAACCAAAAGAAAAATGTGATTTTGGTTAGATGTTAAGAAAACATTTTTCTATTCTTCATAAGAATTTGACTTGACATTTTCACTTTCCCCACTATAAACCTGCTGAAGTTGGAGTGTTAGCTAAGCAGCATTACTTATGATCAAATTAATTTCTGATTAGTAAATTGAAACTGAACTTGGAAAAACTATAAATATTAAGATGTAGCCTGAACTTTGTGTTTTCCTGATGTTGGCCCTCATACCTTCTTAAGAGGTATTCTGGACTTGTTACAAGAGATAACAGCTCTTGCGTGGCTTGAGATTTCCAAACTAAATGAATCCATAACCAGAGGTGTGATCCTGGTCTCCTTACACCTGAAGAGGCTTGAGGGCTCAGAGAATATCTCCTGGATAGCTATATAAATGATGCAAGGACCATTCCTAATGTTGTGGAAAATCTGATACTTTTTGATGGTAAGTTGTTCTCTTTTACCCTATATACATTAAAGTAATTCTGATAGTTAATGTGAATTTTTAGTCTCATAAACTTGAATGTTTGGTTAATAGTTACAGTACAGAGCACTGTAATGGTAAACAGAAAATAGATAATAAAATTAAAACTTAATATAGTGTTAATTAGACAATGCTTTAAATAAGTTACATTATTGATCAAATTCAAATTATCTGATTTGATGTAATAATTAATAGCATATATTATATGGCAGATATATAGAAAATGAAAAGACATGATGATTTAGAGGATTTCAAGGATGGGAAATAAATACATAAAAATTGGACCAAAACTTACCAGGCAGTTCAGTGATTCCAAGGCAAGGGGTGCAGTTTTGATCCCTGGTGGGGGAACTAAGATCCTGTATGCCACTGCTGCTGCTGCTAATTCGCTTCAGTCGTTTCCGACTCTGTGCAACCCCATAGACGGCAGCTCACCAGGCTCCCCCGTCCCTGGGATTCTCCAGGCGAGAACACTGGAGAGGGTTGCCATTTCCTTCTCCAATATATGAAAGTGAAAAGTGAAAGTGAAGTCACTCAGTCGTGTCTGACTCATAGCGACCCCATGGACTTCAGCCTACCAGGCTCCTCCATCTATGGGATTTTCCAGGCAAGAGGACCCAGAGGAGTCGGGTGGAGAGGGAGGTGGGAGGGGGGATCGGGATGGGGAATACGTGTAACTCAATGGCTGATTCGTGTCAATGTATGACAAAACCTACTGAAGTGTTGTGAAGTGATTGGCCTCCAACTAATAAAATAAAATTAAAAAAAAAAAAAAAAAAGAGTACTGGAGTGGGGTGCCATTGCCTTCTCCGCCTGTATGCCACAAATTCCCCTAGATTCTACTGCTATAAGTTTGAGTTAGAGCCAAAGAAACTACATTGTGAACAAGCATTTAAGGTGATATTGTTGCTGTTAGTCTACCGAAACCAATTTTGAACCTCAACTATGAAAAGTTATGTGAAATACTCCTTGGAAAAAAAAAATGTGTAGTAATTGTTACCCACACTAATTTGTGTGATCATTTTTCTTGTCTGATAATTTTTGTTAATATTATTGAACTATTCAGTTCAGTTCAGTCCAGTTCAGTCGCTCAGTTGTGTCCGACTCTTTGCGACCCCATGAATCGCAGCACGCCAGGCCTCCCTGTCTATCACCAACTCCCGGAGTCCACCCAAACTAATGTCCATCGACTCGGTGATGCCATACAGCCATCTCACCCTCTGTCGTCCCCTTCTCCTCCTGCCCCCAATCCCAACCAGCATTAGGGTCTTTTCCAATGAGTCAACTCTTTGCATGAGGTGGCCAAAGTATTGGAGTTTCAGCTTCAGCATCAGTCCTTCCTATGAACACCCAGGACTGATCTCCTTTAGGATGGACTGGTTGGATCTCCTTGCAGTCCAAGCGACTCTCAAGAGTCTTCTCCAACACCACAGTTCAAAACCATCAATTCTTCAGCGCTCAGCTTTCTTCACCATCCAACTCTCACATCCATACATGACTACTGGAAAACCATAGCTTTGGCTATATGGAGACTTAGTCTATTAGTGAATAGTATAGTATATTCATTATACAACATCTGCTTATTCACTGTCTTAGATTTTGTAGTACATAGATCCATGAAGATATTATACTGAGTTTTTTCTTGCTATCTAAATGCATATTGTTATCTTTATAACCAATACATTTCTAAACTTTGAAAACAAATATTTATTGAGTACATACTAAGTGCCAGATAATCTTTTAGTCATTTGGAACTTATCAGTGGCCAACTCAAACAAAATTTTTGCATTTCTCAAGTTCAATAATAAGAGATAGATAACTTGTAATAAAGATAATAAATAATCTAATGTATTATAAGGTGATAAGTGTTGTGGAAGAAACTAAACAATAGAACAGGAAGAAGGCTGACAAGTTTGTGGAGTGAGATATTGCAGAATACAGTATTAAATATAGTGGTAAGAGCAGAACTTATTGAGAAACTCCTTGAAAAAAATTAAGGGATTTCTATGCAGATATCTGCATAGAATGGTTGAAGTGTTGCAGACAGAGGACAGAGCTAAAGAAAAGCTGCAAATGTAGCATTGTACCTGGTATACTCAGAGGCAATGTGAAGGGAATAGAGAACATGGAGAGGTGATTTATCCTGGAACTGAGGAGAGGATGATATAAAATGACATCACAAATATTTTGGGTTTTATTTAAGTGAAATGGGGACTGAAGTGGCATATTTTAAAATGATTTTCTACTAAAAGCATATTGGGATAGGGGAGGGTGTCACACCAGGAAGAACTTTAAGAAGCTATTTTTGTTTTTCAAGTGAGAAGTTGTAGTGGCTGAGCTAAATTATAGTTGTGAAGTTGTAAGGAAGGGGAGGAGTCTAGATATGTGTTCAAGGAAAATCAGTGGATGTCCTGATTATTTAATATAATGTATAAGAGAGAAATAAAGGGGTTAAGGAAACATTAAGGTTTCTCACCTAAGCTATTGGAAAGAATGGAATTGCAATTAACTTTAATGCAAACACTCAAAGGCAGGTCTGGCTCAGTCTCTGTGGGGTCTCTAGGTCCTAGTGCACACAAGGTTTTGTTTGAGCCCTGTGAGTGCCTCTGGTGTGTATAGAGTTTGATTCTAAATGCAATTTCGCCCCTCCTACCATCTTGCTGGGGCTTCTCCTTTACCCTTGGATGCAGGGTATCTTTTTTTGGATGTGATCCAACATTCTTCTGTCAATGGTTGTTCAGCTACACGATGCATTTTGGAGTTCTTGCAGGAGAAGATGAGCACACATCCTTCTACTCTGCCATCTTGCTCAGCCTTTCCATGTTTGACAAAACTGACTTTGAGTGTTTGAGTGTGTCCTGCGGAGGCACAAGCCAGCAGTGGCCTGCTGCAGGGGCAGGGGTTCAGGGTGCAGTAAAGCTGGGTCACACAGCGTGTGGCATAAGCCCGCTTGGAGAAGGTCACTGTTAATCTAACCATAGAGCTGCCAAGCAGATGACCCACGAACTGCAGAACAATTATACCAAATAAATTCTCACACTGTTAAGAAACCTCGAGGACCCAAACATATTTCCCAACCTGGGGATCTGGCAAAAGAACTGAGAACCCTGGGGAATTTGACTTTGGAGGCTAGTGAGATTTGATTCCAGAACTTACACAGGACTGCGTAAGCATTCTTTTGGAGAGCACAAGCAAAACCTTGTGCCCACCAGGACCCAGGAGAAAGGAGCAGTGACCCCACAAGAGACTGACCCAGACTTGCCTGTGAGTGTCCAGGAGTCTCCAGGAGGTGTGGATGACAGTGGCCTGCTGCAGGGTCAGGGGCACTGAGTACAGCGTGCCTGCACAAGTCCTTTTGAAGGAGTCACCATTATCTTCATTACCCCTACCATAGTTTGGCCTTAGGTCAAACAACAGGGAGAGGACACAGAATAAAATTGTATTAAACAGAAACAAAAAATTGTATTAAAGATTTACTGAACATGGCCCCACCCCCTCAAAACAAGACCCAGTTTCCCCCACTGTCAGTCTCTCCCATCAGGAAGCTTCCATAGATCTCATCCTTATCCACCAAGGGCAGACAGAATGAAAACCTCAATCACAGAAACTAATGAAACTGATCTCGTGGACCAGAACCTTGTCTAACTCAATGAAATATGAGCCATGCTTTGTAGAGCCACCCAAGATAGACAGATCATAGTGGAGAGTTTGAACAAAACGTGGTCCACTGGAGAAGGGAATGGCAAACCACTTCAGTATTCTTGCCTTGAGAACCTCATGAACAGTATGAAGAGGCAGAAAGATATGACACTGAAAGATAAACTCCCCAGGTAGGTAGAAGTCCAATATGCTATTGGAGCAGATTGGAGAAATAATTCCAGGAAGAATGAAGAGATAGAGCCAAAGCAAAAACAATGCCCTGTTGTGGATGTGACTGGTGATGGAAGTAAAGTCTGATGCTGTAAACAACAATATTGCATAGGACTGGAAAGATAGGTCTATGAATCAGGGTATATTGGAAGTGGTCAAATAGGACATGGCAAGAGTGAACATTGACATTTGAGGAATCAGTGAACTAAAATGGACCAGAATGGGCAAATTTAATTCAGATGACCATCATATCTACAACTGTGGGCAAGAATCCCTTAGAAAAAATGGAGTAGTGCTCATAATCAACAACGAGTCCAAAATGCAGTACTTGGGTGCAATCTCAAAAATGACAGAATGATCTCTGTTTGTTTCCAAGGCAAACCATTCAGTATCACAGTAATGCAAGTCTATGTCCCAACCACAAATGCCAAAGAAACTAAAGTTGAATGGTTTATATGAAAACTTACAAGACCTTCTAGAAATAACACCAAAAATCGGTGTCCATTTCATCATAGGGGACTGGGATGCAAAAGTAGAAAGTCAAGAGATACTTGGAGTAACAGGCAAATTTGGCCTTTAGTACAAAATGAAGTAGGGCAAAGGCTAACTGAGTTTGGCCAAGAGAACACACTGGTCATAGCAAATGCCCTCTTCAACAACACAAGAGATGACTCTACACATGGACATCACCAGATGGTCAATACTGAAATCAGATTGATTATATTCTTTGCAGTTGAAAATGGAGACGCTCTATACAGTCAGCAAAAATAAGACTAGGAGCTGACTGTGGCTCAGGTCATGAACTGCTTAATGCCAAATTCAGACTTACATTGAAGAAAGTAGGGAAAACCACTAGACCATTCAGGTATGACCTAAATCAAATCCCTTATGACTATACAGTGGAAGTGAGAAATAGATTTAAGGGACTAGATCTGATAGACAGAGTCCCTGATGAACTATGGATGGAGGTTCGTAACATTGTACAGGAGACAGGGATCAAGAACATCCCCATGGAAAAGAAATTCAAAAAGGCAAAATGGTTGTCTGAGGAGGCTTTAGAATAGCTGAGAAAAGAAGAGAAGTAAAAGACAAAGGCGAAAAGGAAATATATACCCATCTGAATACACAGTTCCACAGAATAGCAAGGAGAGATAAGAAAGCCTTCCTAAGTGACCAGTGCAAAGAAATAGAGGAAGGCAATAGAATTGGAAGGACTAGAGATCTCTTCAAGAAAATTAGAGATACCAAGGGAACATTTCATGCAAAGATGGGTACAATAAAGGACCAAAACGGTATGAACCTAAGAAAAGGTGGCAAGAATATACAAAGGAACTATACCAAAAAGATCTTAATGACACAGGTAACCATGATGGTGTGGTCTCTCACCTTAAGCCAGACATCCTGGAATGCGAAGTCAAGTGGACTTTAGGAAGTATCACTATGAACAAAGCTAGTGGAGGTGATAGAATTCCAGTTGAGCTCTTTCAAATCCTAAAAGATGATGCTGAGAAAGTGCTGCACTCAATATGTCAGCAAATTTGGAAAACTCAGCAGTGGCCACAGGACTGGAAAAGGTCAGTTTTCATTCCAATCTCAAAGAAAGACAGTGCTAAAAAATGTTCAAACTACCGCACAATTGCCCTCATTTCACACGCTAGTAAAATAATGCTCAAAATTGCCCAAGTCAGGCTTCAACAGTATGTGAACCAAGAGCGTCTAGATATACAAGCTGGATTTAGAAAAGGCAGAGGAACCAGAGATAAATTGACGACATCATTCGATCACAGGAAAAACAAGTGAGTGCCAGAAAAAATATCTACTTGTGCTTTACTGACATGCCAAATCCTTTGACTGTGTGGATCACAACAAACTGTGGAAAATTCTTAAAGTGATGGGAATCCCAGACCACCTTACTTGCCTCCTGAGAAGTCTGCATGCATGTCAAGAAGCAACAGTTAGAACTGGGCATGGAACAAATTGGAGAAAGTGTCTGTCAAGTCTGTATATTGTCACGCTGTTTATTTAACTTCTATGCAGAGTGCATCTTTTGAAATGCTGGGCTCTATGAAGTACAAGCTGGATACAAGTTTTCTGGGAGAAATATCAATAACCTCAGATAGGTAGATGACACACCCTTATGGCAGAAAGCAAAGAAGAACTATAGAACCTATTGATGAAAGTGATAGAGGAGAGTGAAAAAGTTGGTTTAAAATTCAACATTCAAAAATTGAAGATCATGGCATCCAGGCCCATCACTTCATGGCAAATATGTGGAGAAGCAAATGAAACTGTGAGAGAGTTTATTTTCTTGGGCTCCTAAATCACTGCAGATGGTGACTTCAACCATGAAGTTAAAAGACTCTTGCTCCTTGGAAGAAAAGGCATGACCAACCTAGACAGCATATTAAAAAGCAGAGACATCACTTTGCTGTCAAAGTTCCATCCAGTCAAAGTTATGGTTTTTCCAGTAGTCATGTATGAATGTGAGAGTTGGGCTATAAAGAAAGCTGAGTGCAGAAGTGTTGGTGCTTTTGAAATGTGGTGTTGGAGAAGACTCTTGAGAGTCCCTTGGACTGCAAAGAGGTACAACCAGTCCATCCAAAGGAAATCAGTCCTGAATATTCATTGGAAGGACTGATGCTGAAGTTGAAACTCCAATACTTTGACCGCCTGATGTGCATAACTGACTCCTGGAAAAGACTCTGATGCCTAGAAAGATTGAAGGCAGGAGGAGAAGGTGATGACAGAGGATGAGATGGTTGGATGGCATCACTGACTCGATGGGCATGAGTTTGAGCAAACACTGTGAGTTGGTGATGGACAGGAAAGCCTGGCATGCTGTAGTCCATGGGGCTGCAAAGAGTCGAACACGACTAAGCAGCTGAACTGAACTCTACTTAATGGCAAACATTGAGGGAAGATTTTTGTTTTGAAATACTGTGTTTGGTTCATTTGTAATAAACATACACATACAAATGTAGAGTAGTCAGTTTGCAATATAAATCAGAATTAGTAATATCGTTGTTGGTGGTGGTTTATTCCCTATGTTGTGTCTGACTTTGTAACCCCATGGACTCTAGTCTGCCAGATTCCTCTGTCCATGGGCTTCTTAAGCATGCATGCTGGAGTGGTTGGCATTTCCTTCTCCAGGGAATTTTCCTGACCCAAGAATCAAACCCAAGTCTCCTGCATTGCAGGTAGATTCTTTTCCAACTGAGCTACAATGGAATCCCAAGTTTTAGTTGCTCAGTCATGTCCAACTCTGCGACCCCACTGACTGTAGCCTGCCAGACTCCTCTAGAGGTTAATGTGATTTCCCAGGCAAAAATACTGGAATGGGTTGCCATTGGGGCCAATTAATAATGTTGCAGAAAATATCTGACTTCCATAGCTTTGAAATACCATGCCCCAATTAAGTTTCAGGAAGTACTGTAGCAAGATTACATTTTTACCTTGTGCCTTCTGATTTTGAATATTCAGTCTCTTGATTTATGCATTTCAGATAGCTGGTAATAAGTTATTACTTTTGTTCTAGTTCCTTCTGCTTCCTAACTCTAAGTTCCCATTATATTTCCATAGTTACATCTAATTTATTAATTTTTAAAATGTCCTACCAGAGAAAAGTTTAGAAATACATGCCAGGTTCAGAGTAAATTTTAGCAGTCTAGGTGGAAAACAGAGTTACACAAATATTCCAGTTTCATATCTGAGTTTTATATCAGAAAATAAAATGCAAATGTGACTCATACCCGTGAGATTTTAAAAGAAAATAAACCAAAATAAAAAAGAAGGAAAGCACAGTTTAACTTTCTATCATTTTGAGTTATTAGAAAGAATGCAATAAGATAAATATTGTTTCTGCTAAACTGTTTTCCTTAATCAGGTAATTTAAAAATTCATTTAAATATAAACTAATGTTAAGAAGTTATAATAAAATATGCCCTACCTGTCTACATTGGAAAACATAAATCATGAAGGCAGAGCTGAAAATTTCTATTAAGGAATAGGGAATATTTGAGTAGAGATCAAAAGTTATTAGAAGAATATGTTTGTTTTTCTATCCTTGAGGGAAGGAGAGATAGATATAAGTTAAATACTAATAAAATGACCCTATCATAACTCTTTATTAGCATTCATATTTCTACAGTTGATTTAATAAACTGTATGTGTAGAATACATATATGTATTTATGTATATATGTAAAGGTATATATAGACATAAAACCATCACCTCATACTTTAATTTGCAATTTTGTGTTAGTTTCAGGTGTACAGCAAAATTATACATGCATCTTCTTTGCCAGATTCTTTCCCATTATAGGTTAGTACAGGATAGTGAATATAAGTCCCGGTGCTATAGAGTAGATCTTTATTGTTTATTTTATATATAGTAGTGTGTATCTATTAATCCATAACTTCTCATTTATTCTGTCAAGTACTTTTCATTATA
Organism: Muntiacus reevesi; assembly: GCF_963930625.1. Lineage (NCBI taxonomy): Eukaryota > Metazoa > Chordata > Mammalia > Artiodactyla > Cervidae > Muntiacus > Muntiacus reevesi. The sequence goes on along the minus strand of NC_089251.1, from coordinate 258,641,234 downwards.
GAATTTGAAGAATAACTAACCTATATTACATATATATTGAATCATTGTTGCTTTTTTTTTTTTTTAGTTTAAACCACTTTTTGTGCCACCTATCTTACTTGTGGCTGCAATATTGATGTGGTGTCATCTGAACAGTTTCTTACACACACACACACACACACACACACACGCCCTGGAAAAAAAATCAACAGTAATCAAGGCAGTGGAATCAAAATAAGGTGTTTTTGAGATTTGTCTTAGGATGTGAGAGTTGGACCTTAAAGAAGGCTGAGCCCTGAAAAATTGATGCTTTCAAACTGGGGTGCTGGAGAATACTCTTGAGAGTCCCTTGAACAGCAAGAAGATCAATACAGGCAATCCTAAAGGAAATCAACCCTGAATATTCATCAGAAGAACTGATGTTGAAGCTGAAGCTCCAGTACTTTGGCCACCCAATGTGAAGAACTGACTCACTGAAAAAGTCCCTGATGCTGGGAAAGATTGAGGGCAGGAGGAGAAGGGGTGACAGAGGATGAGATGCTTGGATGGCATCACCAACTCAGTGGACATGAGTTTGAGCAAACTCTGGGAGACAGTGAAGGACAGGGAAGTCTGGCATGCTGCAGTCCACAGGATCGTGGAGAGTAGGACACAACTGAGAGACTGAACAACAACAAATTTCATTAAGGGCATAAAATAGCTAGGAATCCTTGTTTTCAGATGTGACTGGAATACTTACAACCATGCTGATAATTTTTAGTGGTTGAATAGACTGTCTCAATAATTCATCAATATTTCTGTAACTTTATTAGAGGCATTCCTGTTGAAAAACATGAAAAATACACAGTAAACCAAATTTAAAGTGGGAGTAAGGTTAAGATTTCAGAAAAATGTGAGAGTCAAATGGATGCCCATTCTGGATTTGCACCAAATCGTGAAAGACTCCTTTGATTAAAAACCATACAATGAATTATTCATATTGCATTCAGTAAGTTCATATTGGTTCATAAATAAAAGTTCATGTTGGTTGATAAATAGTTGATTTTAAAATGTAATTGTATATGTATCCATTTTACTGTTTCATTTTGCTGGTTAAGAAACTCAGTCAAGCAAGCAGGGAGTAAAGTGAGCTTTGAAAAGATATTTAGAAAAATATGTTTATGTAGACATTTGCAGTAAGTATATGTTCATTCTCTAATATCTGCTCTATGTACATTTCAAGTATTGTGGCAGATGAAATTATAATGAAAATATCAAAAGACATATTAGAATTTTCTTTTGTTTCTATGATATCTGCCATGATCAAAATGAAATCAAACTTCAGGTTTGCTGTCTCTATTGTTATACCTACTACTGCGGGCAGGAATCCCTTAGAAGAAATGGAGTAGCCATCATGTTCAACAAAAGAGTCCAAAATGCAGTACTTGAATGCAATCTCAAAAACGACAGAATGATCTCTGTTCGTTTCCAAGGCAAGCCATTCAATATCACAGTAATCCAAGCCTATGCCCCAACCAGTAATGCTGAAGAAGCTGAAGCTGACGGTTCTATGAAGACCTATAAGACCTTTTAGAGCTAACACCCAAAAAAGTTGTTGTTTTCATTATAGGGGACTAGAATGCAAAAGTAGGAAGTCAAGAAACACCTGGAGTAACAGGCAAATTTGGCCTTGGAGTAGGGAATGAAGCAGGGCAAAGGCTAATAGAGTTTTGCCAAGAGAACGCACTGGTCATGGCAAACACCCTCTTCCAACAACACAAGAGAAGACTCTACACATGGACATCACCAGATGGTCAACACTGAAATCAGATTGATTATATTCTTTGCAGCCAAAGATGGAGAAGCTCTATACAGTCAGCAAAAACAAGACCAGGAGCTGACTGTGGCTCAGATCATGAACTCCTTATTGCCAAATTCAGACTTAAGCTGAAGAAAGTAGGGAAAACCACTAGACCATTCAGGTATGGCCTAAATCAAATCCCTTATGACTCTACAGTGGAAGTGAGAAATAGATTTAAAGGACTAGATTTGATAGAGAGCCTGATGAACTATGGACGGAGGTTTGTGACATTGTACAGGAGACAGGGATCAAGAACATCCCCATGGAAAAGAAATTCAAAAAGGCAAAATGGTGGTCCGAGAAGGTCTTAAAAATAGCTGTGAAAAGAAGAGAAGTGAAAAGCAAAGGAGAAAAGAGAAGATATTCCCATTTGAATGCAGAGTTCCAAAGAATAGACAGGAGAGATAAGAATGCCTTCCTCAGCAATCAAAGAAATAGAGGAAAACAACAGAATAGGAAAGACTAGAGATATCATCAAGAAAATTAGAGATACCAAGAGAACATTTCACACAAAGATGGGTTCTATAAAGGACAGAAATGGTATGGACCTAAAAGAAGCAGAAGATATTAAGTAGAGGAGGCAAGAATACACAGAAGAATTGTACAAAAAAGATCTTCACGACCAGATAATCACGATGGTGTGATCACTCACCTAGAGCCAGACATCTGGAATGTGAAGTCAGGTGGGCCTTAGGAAGCATCACTACGAACAAAGCTAGTGGATGTGATGAAATTCCAGTTAAGCTATTTCACATCCTGAAAGATGATGCTGTGAAAGTGCTGCACTCAGTATGCCAGCAAATTTGGAAAACTCAACAGTGGCCACAGGACTGAAAATGGTCAGTCTGCATTCCAATCCCTAAGAAAGGCAATCCCAAAAGATGCCCAAACTACTGCACAATTGCACTCATCTCACACCCTAGTAAAGTAATGCTCAAAATTCTCCAAGCCGGGCTTCACCAATACATGAACCATGAACTTCCAGATGTTCAAACTGGTTTTAGAAAAGGCAGAGAAACCAGAGATCAAATTGCCAACATCTGCTGGATCATCAAAAAAGCAAGAGAGTTCCAGAAAAAACATCTAATTCTGCTTCATTGACTATGCCAAAGCCTTCGACTCTGTGGATCACAATTTATTTTCCACAATAAATTGTGGAAAATTCTGAAAGAGATGGGAATATCAGACCACCTGACCTGCCTCTTGAGAAACCTGTATGCAGGTCAGGAAGCAACAGTTAGAACTGGTCATGGAACAGCAGACTGGTTCCAAATAGGAAAAGGAGTACTTCAAGGCTATATATTGTCACCCTGCACATCATGAGAAATGCTTGGCTGGAAGAAGCACTAGGTGGAATCAAGATTGCCGGGAGAAATATCAATAACCTCAGATATACAGATGACACCACCCTTATGGCAGAAAGTGAAGATGAACTAAAAAGCCTCTTGATGAAAGTGAAAGAGGAGAGTGAAAAAGTTGGCTTAAAGCTCAATATTCAGAAAACTAAGATCATGGCATCTGGTCCCATCACTTCATGGGAAATAGATGGAGAGACAGTGGAAACTGTCAGACTTTATTTTGGGGGGCTCCAAAAGCACTGCAGATGGTGACTGCAGCCATGAAATTAAAAGACGTTTACTCCTTGGAAGGATAGTTATGACCAACCTAGATAGCATATTAAAAAACAGAGACATTACTTTGCCAACAAAGGTCCGTCTGGTCAAGGCTATGGCTTTTCCAGTGGTCATGTATGGATGTGAGAGTTGGACTGTGAAGAAAAGTGAGTGCTGAAAAATTGATGCTTTTGAACTGTGGTGTTGGAGAGGACTCCTGAGAGTCCCTTGGACTACAAGGAGATCCAACCAGTCCATCGTAAGGGAGATGAGTCCTGGGCGTTCATTTGAAGGACTGATGCTGAAGCTGAAACTCCAATACTTTGGCCACCTCATGTGAAGAGTTGACTCATTGGAAAAGACCCTGATGCTGGGAGGGATTGGTGGCACGAGATAAGGGGACGGCAGAGGATGAGGATGGCTGGATTGCATCACTGACTCGATAGGCATGAGCTTGAGTAAACTCCGGGAGTTTCTGATGGACAGGGAGGCCTGGCATGCTGTGATTCATGGGGTCGCAAAGAGTCGGACATGACTGATTGACTGAACTGAACTGAACTGATTGTTAAAAATATATAATTTTATACATCTTAATATAGCAGTTAAGAATCCCTGAGGGAATTAAATTTTGATCTTTTCTAGAAGCAGTAAATATCAATGTATTCTGGAAATGTTAAAATTATCTATGATTGATCAAATACACTAAATTCATAACAAGTGTCTTCCCCCAGGAGTCAGAGGCTTTTTACAAAAACCCTTGCTTTTTCTCAAATAAGAAAAATTGTAGTGAAAGTTGCTGGTACAGTGCAATGGGCACAGAAAGGGGAAAATGTTATCAATAACACAAGGAGTAACAAAGGAAGGACATGTAAAATTCAGAGAAAGTGTGAAATTTAAGATTTCGGTGGGAAGCTTACTTCATGCACACACTGCTGTATGTAAAATGAATAACCAGCAGGGACTTACTCTATGGCACATGGAGCTCTGCTCAATGTTATGTGGCAGTCTGCTTGGGAGGGGATTTTGGGGGAGAAGGAACACATGTATGTATATGACTGAGTCCCTTCCTTTGTTCTGAAGCTATTGCAACATTGTTAATCTGCTCTGAAACTGAAAGTGCTAGATACTAAGTCATGTCTGAAGCTTTGCAATCTCATGGACTGTAGCCCACCAGACTTCTTTGTCTATGGAATTCTCCAGGCAAGAATACTGGAGTGGGTTGTCATTTCCTTCTCCAGGAGATCTGCCCAACCCAGTCATTGGACCCAGGTCTCCTGCATTGCAGGCAGATTTTTTATTATCTGACCCAAGCTGCTTTGAACAGCTATATCCCAATATAAAATAAAAAGTTTAAATTGAGAGAGAGATGCTACCCAATATCTCTTTCAGAGGGTTTAAGTTGGTCTGAATACCCAGTTAATATGGCTTAGAGGAAGTGAGGATGGAGTTGGGAGAGTATAGATGGGTGGCAAGGTGAAAGTAGGGGAAAAGACCTGGAATTAGTGCATATTTGGGTACTGATGGGTTTTTTTGAGGATCCACTGTTCCATATTTCTCATTACCTCCAAAAAAAAGACCAAGAACATTGTTCTAAAGATGTTTATGTATGAAGATATATTTATATGTATTTTCAGAAACTGCCAGCAAGTATTCCCAGTTCTACAATATGTTGTTTGCATCATAGAAGCATTTAAAATATTTAATATTAAAATAAAATTCAGAAACTTGGAAATTTAGATCTATTACAAAATGATTCTTTTTGAGAAATGCAACTTTCAATGAACTTTTGTTTTTACATTTATTTAAATTCTAAAATTTATTTTTTCATATTAATAATGTATTCTTTCTAATTATATGCCATCATGGCCTCACAAATGCTATATTTTATCATGCCTTTTTATATTTTAGAGATTCCTCATCTTTTAATTCTGAGATTATTAATTAAAAATCATTAAATTTTTCTTGTTTCCCCCCCCCTTGGGTTTTATTTATTTATTTATATGTTAAAGTTTGGTATAGTTGTCTTTTTCTCCAATGCCAATATCAAGTTATTTTTTCACCTCTTCTGCATAATTATTCCACTTGTTAAATGCCTATAGTTTGAAATATATTTATTATATTATTAAAATAATATACAATCATAAACAATATTCAATTGTATAGAAAAGGACACATTTCTTGGGTTTTATGCTTAAGCCTTTTTCACCTGACTTTTACTCTCTTCCTTTTTCCCCCTTATTTAATTGTTGTAAGAGCATTTTTGCTTGGTTTTCATTTTAGTTTTTTCTCAAGTTGAAGGCCTTGTTGAAATGTCTGGTCCATGGCTATCCATATAAATTTTACAGTGAGGAGCAAAAGGGTACCGGAAGGCCTAATCAATTAGAAACTGTCACTGCAGAGTGATCAAGTAGGCGATAAAGGTATTTTGATGGAGAATCCTATTGTCAATAAGTATGGATCCTTTCTTTTAGGCCAGTCAGTTTCTGCAGAGAGAAATCCTGCACACTTCTAGTGGGAGTACATAGGGTAGCTCTCCTTTTTGGACTAAGATAGAAAAGGGAGATAATAGGCAAGGACAATGGGGTTTTTATCTTGTAGTCACTTTTTTTTTTTTCAATTCAGCGCCCTGACCACTATTGTATTCAAAGTTTTTAAGTCCAGAATATGTTCAATTTAGAAGCTCTGGGGAAAAAAAAAATCAACTCATGACAGAGTTAGTAAATAGTAGTATTTGTCTGCCAGGATTTGAGAAATTGCATCCAGGGATATAACTGTTCTCTATGCAGACCTTAAACTCACATAGAACTCTTTTTCTTCATAATTCAATTCTTATTAACATCTCAGAATTACTGCAATATGTTAAACATCATCATGACATTTCAGGTATAGTGGTAAACTACCATGTTCCAAATTTCATCAGATCCATATCAGACACATTTAATGAGCAGCAAATACTTAGAAAATGGGCTTTTTTTCCTATTTGAGATGCCATGTAAACATCCGCTGGAAAAAGGCCTACATTAAACTCAGATTTGTCAATATCAGACCTGAAGGCTGTGACTTATTTGATTTTTTGTTAGAGTATTTAGCCTATTCTTCTTCAAAGAGCTAGAATGGGGAAAACAATTCACAAATTGCAGTGATTGTACCAGATGGCATTGCACTTTTAGAAATTTCAGTCTATCCCTCGTTAGTTATAATCCCCATTGTGAAAGTCTACATACAAACTGCAAGCGTGGAAAGCTTACCAGTGGCTTTCTTTCTTGGTGGATCCTAAACTACAGTCTTTCTCCTTGGTATTACAAGAGTGTCAAAAACTGTTCTGCTATTCAGTGTCTTTTTCTCAACTTGTTAACCTCTTGCTCTGCTTAATAAGAAGTCAGCAAAAGCTTCAAGGAAAAAACTGCTATGTGCCATGCTTGCGTTTATTCACCTACATTTTCTCAGAGATCAGACCTCTTTCCTTTTCAAGTTCTTGATCTCTTATGTCCTGGTTCCTTAACATTGACAATCACCTGGCCTATTTATTCTCTTATCATTTTAGTGAAGTCTGCTGCCAGAAATTCCTAAAGAGAAAAGTTGGACACAGAAAAATAAGTTTGCCCAGAAAAAGTCCTCTTCGTCTCAAGATCTTGGCCCTTCAAGCCCTGATACATTTGTAGTTCTCTGATTCTTTTAAACTAAAAATTTTAGGTGATAAATATTTAAAAATATATTATTGCTGTTCTTGATCTGAGCATTGTCCTGCTTACATGATATTCCATCATATATTGAAATTTGGGTGAATGGTTAGCTGAAGAAAAAATGTTTCTGAACCAAGCGAGCTTTGAAGAGTGCAGGGTCTGAGTGGAATGTCCTCAAGCAGGAGGAGGCAAAGAAAGTATGACATGGGAGAGAAGAAAATAAATTCATGTCAGAGTCATCACCACTAGCTGTTCCTGAACTATGCTGCTCATTCATCTCATGTGCTGCAGAGAAACTTGGTAAGACTAAAGTTAGGAGTCAAAGGACTATCTACCCCTTGTTTTCTCACCTAGAGAGAAGTAAAGTGGGCTGGGTTATGGAGACATTACAGGAGATTTGCCACTTGAAGTAGCATACAAACACTTATGCACAGGTCTCTTGATTACAAGTGATATCTCCTCAGAATTTTTTGGCTTACATGATTATATCAAGTGCTTTTCCCATAGCTTTTCTGTTGTTTCCCAGTGTTTCCATATGCTGTGCTTAGTCATCAGTCATGTTTGACTCTTTGTGACCCTTTGGACTGTACCTTACAAGGCTCCTCTGTCTATGGGATTTTCCAGGCAAGAATACTGGAGTGGGTTGCCATTTTTTTCTCCGGGGATCTTCCTGATTCTGCTATTGAACCCATGTCTCCTATATCTGCTGCATTGCAAACAAAAATTTATCTGCAACAAGAATAAAACTTATTGCTTCTATATCTCTCCCATGACTAGAATTCTCCTGACATGCTGGGGTTGCTATGGTTCTAAAATTTAACTGGGACTTATTACTTTCCATGGGTTTGGGTATTAAAAATAGTTTGAATATTTTGTATGGGTTGAGAAATGTGTTACAAGTAGTTTGACTCAATTGGGGCAAATATCAAGTATGATTGTTATAGTCTCCTTGTTTTCAAAAATATGCCTTCATTGAGATACTTCATGCTTCTATTTTGGAATTTCTTATCCAATCAGTTTTAAAAAAAGAAATCTTGGAAGTGTTTCTGGTTCAGGCTGGTATTCTGGCCTTATGTTTGTACTTCATCAAGCATAACACCTCTATATTGGTAAAAACATTACAGGCTAAACTGCTATACCAAAACTTTATAAATCTCTATCAAGCCTGTAAAAAGCTTGATTAATTCTTACTTTTCAGCTGAGGAATATTGAGGAACTGAATGCAGACATACTGATAGGCTGTTCTGTTCCCATGGTCACCCAAATACCCAGGTTACTTCAACTTTCTTGGTCTGCCGTCTGCTAGGTTACATATCTGCTCTGTCATCTGTAGAGTCAGTAATAATATTGCAGCTTTGTGAAATTATAAATGAAAAATAAATAGTAAAGGGAATACTCATCTAATCATTTCACAGGCAAATTGTTTGTGCTCCTGTTTCATTGGTAAAAACTTAGTTACATAATCAAATGAATCTGTGAGGTGAGCTGGGAAATATAATCTCTAGGTGGATGGCATGGGCTTGGTGAAAGCTTAGGGAGTTCTATTCATCAAGAATAGAGGAAAAGACTTTCTACTGGAAGATAATTTGCCATCTTTGACCCCACGTTCATCAGGAATTCTTAATTTTCTTATGTTATTTAAGTGCTATAAAGATTGTAAAGGACTACTAGATGTTTTTTGTTAATTTTTGCAACCAAGAACCTATTATACCCTCACTATTTCAAAGGGTTTGGAATTTTACTTATTTTCAATAACTTCTGATTCTTACATGGTGGCAATAGTACTGGCTGATAATTTTGGTTTTGTGATAAAATTATAACATTTCTCTCTAATATGGGTCTAAGGCAAATCTGACCAAGAACTGGATGGGATTCTGGGTCAAAATCCTGGGTCACAAAATAACAGGAAAACTGAAGAGGGTTAAGCTATACGAATTATTGAAAGAATGTCATGGGAATTAAGTTCCCACCAAATCCAAGGTTCAAATTACACTCAGATTTGGTCAGCTACACTATGAGTACTGGGTAGTGGATGATTAAGATTATTAAGGCATACATTTTGTGCTTACTTGTGAATTTATATGGACGAGTCAGATATTAATTAGATTACTGTTAAGAGGATATATTATTGGAAAGGAACACACTGAAAAAATAAGAGTTTATATGAGGACATAGTAAAGGAAGCTGACTTGGACTAGAAGATCTGGGAAGGAATACTTCTGTAAAATTCACTTCATAGTAATAAAGCTAGCCCAGGCAGGTTGTTGTATGCTATGTGTGGAAGAAAATAGTACCTGTTAATCAGAAATGCATTTCCTTTTCTTCGTGGCAACCATGCCAGACTGTATCCTCTGATCTCCTTGCAGTTAGGCATGCCAGTGTGACTCTTTCCAGCCAAACAGATGTGAGCATAAATCCTGTGTGCAGTTTTGGCTGATATTGTTAAGAGACGATGTACTACTTCTTTATTAACTCTTGTTTTTTTGCTGGCTAAATACAATGGCAATGAGGCCATAAGAGATAATTGGGCAATACCATAGAAGGAATGCAGATTCTTATTTTCATGTAAATAACAAGAATCTTCTACTGCATTTTACACTTTACAAAGCTTCTACAGCTAGCTTTACTCTAAGCAATATACTGTGTGGCCATACTCTTTCTAAGTTATAACACATACTGGTACAAGCACTAGATTTGATGCAGAAGTAGCTCATCCATTAGCAGGTCAAAAGCTGTGATTTGGTTGGGAAAGAAAAAAAAAAAAAAAGAACTTGAGTAATTTAATTTTATTCCTGGGTAGAGCCAGTTTCATAAGTATGTGACCCTTATAGTCCTCACTTAGAAATACACCTTCCCTGGTTCAATATTCTGCCTTTTGAAATTCTTAATAATTTTTGAAGATGGGGCCCCTTGCTTTCAATTTTCACTGGGCCTTTCAAATTATATAGCTGGCCAAGTTACTGAAACTGAGTAAATGAGAACGTCCTGCTATGTCAGAGGAATTAAAAACATAGAGAAAAGGGGAATGTTGAGAAAACATTTGAGAAATGTTGAGAAAAAGGGAAGCTAACTCAAAAAGTCAATTAGGTGAGATGGGAAACAGAATAATGTAAAACTGAAGGGCCATGAAAGAGAAAAGTTAAGAAATGGCCAGCATCTTAAATAAATTTAGTTTCTGCTCTCCCTGTGGCCTGGATTCTCAACTACTTGTTTTTAGTAAGTCCTTTATTTCCTCAGAAAATTGGACTATTTTTTATAATCAGAAGAGCTTGAGAATACATATATCAGGCTGTCTTACATATTAATTTTCCATCTTGCTAAATCGTACTTGATACTAGGAAATGTCGCGACTGGAAATTTGGAAGACCTCAGTTTTATATCCATAGCCCCCAGGTGAATATCATCATGTTTTGGCTACCAGTGGGACTGTGCATTGTTAGAGCTACAACCAGATCTAGAAATTTAATGGCATAAGGTAGTGTGATAAAGATCTTCCTGGTTGAACTTGTATAGCTTTTGAATAAACAGATTTTTAGTTCAGGTTTGAAGTTTAGGTACTTTACTACATAAAAGAGGGACACATTTTAGTATGTGAAATTATGTTAATTGCTTATTACTTTAGTTCAATATTCTTAAATTTTCACTAGTCGTTATAACTTATTCATGATATTTCTGTATTTATAGTGTCATCCCTAGTAGTTACTGTGAGAATTCACTCACCCACCTCCTAATGCCTTGCCTCCACCCCCCATTGAAATTATCAGCAGCTTAAGTTGCATCTGCCATAAGAAAATTGCCAGGAGAAAAATGTTCCTAGAAATGTCATTTATATGCCAAGATATGACTTCCTATATTTTTCTAGGCTATATCAAAATAATATTTTATTACTTTAAATATATAAAAATAAAGGTTTAAACAAGAATAAAATATTTAGATATACATTTAGGGTCAGCTATATGTACTCATTAGTGTTGTGATTTTAAGAGTGGAGATACTCTGACTCAGTTCTGTTTTGTGAAATATCTTCATTAATCTTTTCTTGCTAATACTTTTTGAGAATCAGGCTTTGCGTCCTCAATTTTTGCCTTTTTTGTTTGTTTGTTTCTTTACTGGCAAGAAGATTTTGATGGCAACACTTTCAAATATTTCTTTTGTACTTTTGCTGAAGGTAGCCTGGTTTTTGTATTTGTAGTTATATATTTTACATATTCAGACCTTTGAAATCCCAAACAAAGCTAAGGCAAAATTCATGCCCAATTAATATCATGGAACATCCTTGATTTTAGATTTATGCATAGGAACCCTCTGACTTATTTTTAGAAAATCTCATGTACTATCTGACACCTGTTCATTTTCTCCTTGATCATATTCTTAATATCAGTATAATTCAAACCAAAAGTTCTAACCCAGGCTGCTTTATCAACTTCAGCCTCTTTATTCTTTCCATTGCATAATGTTCTAACATTTACCAAGCTGGCTTATTGTTCATTGATTAGTGCAGGGATATTTCCACCTCAGAAATCTCACACTCTCTGTTCCCTCTGTCTGGGATACTTGTCTTCCACTGCTTTCAGTCAAGATCTGTGTGCAAATGTCTTGGTTCTGGAGCTTTCCCTACCTTCCCTACCTAAAATATTTTCTACCCCTTCACCACTACCCAAACTCTTTGTATCTGCTTCCTGCTTATTTTTCAGCATAGTATTTATTATGACCTAGTAGTACACTGGGGGCTTCCCAGGTGGCTTAGTGATGAAGAATCCGCCTGCAGTGCAGGAGACGCAGGATACATGAATTCGATCCCTGGATTGGGAATATCTCCTGGAGGAGGAAATGGCAACCCGCTCTAGTATTCTTGCCTGAAAAACCTCATGGACAGAAGAGTCTGGTGGGCTACAGTCCCTGGGCTCACAAAGAGTTTGACATGACTGAACTGTTAAGCCTGCGATAGTACATTGAATGTTTGTTTATTAATGTCTTGTGTTTCCTGTCAATATACTGTAAGTTTCAAGAGAATGGGCACTGTGGGCATTGTGTCTTTCTCCCCCCACACCATTGAATCTAATAAGTAGAATTGTTCATTTTTTTACAGTAGATACTTAAGAAAAATTTCTTCAGTGAAGGAGTGAATGGGTTTGCCAAGTAATTGGAAGGATGCTTTTCTAACAAGACTTAGAGAAAGCACTAGGGTTGATATAGAATAAAAAAGACATGATTAAGATTCAGTGAAGTGGTAAATAGGTGGAAATATAAAAAGAGTTGGGTTTTCTTTGAAGAAGTATAATTTTTAAGAATGAATAGTTATCTTACTTAAAGATATCAGAGAATCTCTTTATTGCAGTGTGCAGGAAGTATTTGGACCTTGATACTTGGAACTTTCCAATTCGTGTTTCCTTCATATAAGTCATGCATCATGAGTAAGTTCAGTTCAGTTCAGTCACTCAGTCATGTCCAACTCTTTGTGACCCCATGAATCGCAGCATGGCAGGCCTCCCTGTTCATCACCAACTCCCGGAGTTTACTCAACCTCATGTCCATTGAGTCGGTGATACCATCCAGCCATCTCATCCTCTGTTGTCCCCTTCTCCTGCCCCCAATCCCTGCCAGCAACAGGAGTAAAGCAAGTTCTAAATAGAATGTAGCTGAAAGAAAGGAAGGAAGAAATGAAAAGAAAGTAGGAAAGGAAGGGTGATTATATAAATCAGAATTTACCACAATTCAATTTTTGTAGGTAGGAATTTCTTTTTTAAGTGGACTTGCAGCAGCACCAGATTCAAAGTTCAAGATCTGTGTTTTAATAGACTTATTAATGTCCATCCCACACAGACTGGAGATATTTTCTTAATTGGATATACCATCCATGACCTTGAAATGTAAGAAAGCTTATTTAGAGTCTTATCATAATAAATGTCTCTTCATTTCCTAGACTCAAACATTACTCCTTTTACAGAAAACAATTACAGAGTACAGAAAACAATTTTAAGAATATCAGGAGACAATAATACAGAAAAAAATTTCTTCAGTCCTTTCTTTCTAACCCAAATAATTTTGAATAATAATAAAATATAACCTTCACTGATTTTCAAATCATTTTGAAATATTTCAAATTCTTTTTCAAATAGTGACAGTATATAAACTCAATTCTTCACAAATGAGAAAGAATAGTTACATGGAAAACATCCAAAATATGCTATACTCTTAAATTCAAAAAAATTGAAATCACTTCAAGCATCTTTTCTGATCACAGTGTGGTAAGAGATGTCCACCATCGGGGTGGGGGGAGACTATTAAAAATACAAACATATGGAGACTAAACAAAATGCTTCTGAGTAACCAACAAATCACAGAAGAAATAAAAAAAAGAAATCAAAATATGCATAGAAACAAATGAAAATGAGAACACAACAACCCCAAACTTATGGGATTCAGTAAAAGCAGTGCTAAGGGGAAGGTTCATAGCAATACAAGTTTACCTCAAGAAACAAGAAAAAAATCAAATAAATAACATAACTTTACACCTAAGGCAACTAGAAAAAGGAGAAATGAAGAACCCCAGGGTTAGTAAGAGGAAATAAATCACAAAAATTAGGGAAGAAATGAATGAAAAAGAAACAAAAGAGACTAGAGCAAAAATCAACAAAACTAAATGCTGGTTCTTTGAGAATATAAATAAAATAGACAAACCATAAGCCAGACTCATCAAGAAAAAAAGGGAGAAGAATCACATCAACAAAATTAGAAATGAAAATGGAGAAATCACAACAGACAGCACAGAAATACAAAGGATCATAAGACTACTGTCAACAACTGTATGACAATAAGACGGACAACCTGGAAGAAATGGACTAATTCTTAGAAAAGTAGGACTTTCCAAAACTGAACCAAGAAGAAATAGAAAATCTTATCAGACCCATCACAAGCATGGAAATGAAAACTGTAATAAAAAATCTTCCAACAAACAAAAGCCCAGGACCAGATGACTTCACATGTGAATTCTACCAAAAATCTATAGAAGAGCTAGCATCTATCCTACTCAAACTCTTCCAGAAAATTGCAGAGGAAAGTAAACTTCCAAACTCCTTCTATGAGGCCACCATCACCCTAATACCAAAACCAGACAAAGCTGCCATAAAAAAAAGAAGAAAAGAAAACTACAGCCCAGTATCACTGACGAACATAGATGCAAAAATCCTCAACAAAATTCTAGCCAACAGAATCCAACAACATATTTAAAAGATCATACATCACGACAAAGTGGGCTTTATCCCAAGGATGAAAGGATTCTTCAGTATTTGCAAATCAATCAATGTGATACACTACATTGACAAATTGAAAGGTAAAAATCATGATTATCTCAATAGATGAAAAGAAAACCTTTGACAAAATTCAACATTCATTTTGATAAAAACCCTCCAGAAAGCAGGCATAGAAGGAACATACCTCAACGTAGTAAAAACTATATGTGATAAACCCACAGCAAACATCCTCAATGGTGAAAAATTGAAAGCATTTCCCGTAAAGTCAGGAACAAGACAAGGGTGCCCATTCACACCACTACTGTTCAACATAATTTTGGAAGTTTTAGCCACAGGAATCAGAGAAGAAAAACAAATAAAAGGAATCCAGATCAGAAAAGAAGCAGTAAAACTCTCATTGTTTGCAGATTACATGATCCTCTACATAGAAAATCCTAAAGATACCACCAGAAAATTACTAGAACCAATCAATGAATATAGTAAAGTTGCAGAATATAAAGTTAGTACACAGAAATCCCTTGCATCCCTATACACTAATATCACTAATCCTCTCAGTGACTTTGAAAGTTTTCAATTTTCAATATTATGCAGAGAATATTCTTTTCTTTTCATTTATAATCGAATTGTGTACAGGTTTTGTGCTGCAGCTGTTGTGTGTAAACAACATTTGGTTTGGCATCATGAGACTTGCATTCAAATGACAACTGTCCATATTCCTGCTATGTGTGTGACCTTGGTCAAAATATATCATTCCTGTATCCATGATCTTCATTTCCTTCTTTCAGAAAATGAGTTAAACTTGCATAGAGGTAATAGGAAATATGAAGGCAATAAAGTATTTGGAAGTATGCAATACATTTTCTGTCTCATTGCAAATACTCAATAATAGTTAAAATGAATTATTTAATTGTCTTTTGTCAACATTAAAATGCTGGTTTACAATCTTAAATTCCTTTTTTTTTTTTTTTTTCTTTTTGCCATACCGCTTGGCTTGTTGGATTTGTGTTTCCTAGCCAGGAATCGAACTTGCACCCTTAGTCATGAAAGCAATTTCTTAACCACTGGACTGCCAGGGAATTCCATTATCTTTTTTTTTTTTTTTTTTTAACAAGGTAAGCTTTATTTTATTTTTTTTCCCACTTATTTTTATTAGTTGGAGGCTAATTACTTTACAATATTGTAGTGGTTTTTGTCATACATTGACATGAATCAGCCATGGATTTACATGTGTTCCCCATCCTGATCCCCCCTCCCACCTCCCTCTCCACTGGATCCCTCTGGGGACCAGATGGCTTCACAGCTGAATTTTTCCATTATCTTTGTAAAGATTTCAGTGTATTAACTAAAACTTTCTTCAATAAAATCATCTTTTATATCCTCAAAATATTTATTTTAACTTTGCCAAGGTCAGTCAAATGTACAGAATATTTTATCATATCATAATAAAATAAGCCCAAACTTGAATAAGGAAAGATTGTATTCAGAAAGACCATGGTAATGGGAGAATGCTCTGACCAAATCTACAAATGTCTAAGAGTAAAGAAAGAAGGGGATTCCTTTTTCTTATAGGGGGAAGCAAAACAATGTGAAAAAAACTAGGTATGGAGAAGTAGGGTGAGCAAGTAGCATGGTCAAAGAGCTGAACAAAAAACAGTCTTCTTTGTGGTCATCTGATTTTCAGAAGGTGTCATTAACAGGATACTGATCTTCATTACAGTGCTTAAACTCAAGTATGGGACAAAGTTCAGGGGTCTAGTAAGAGAATAGAAGCCTGACTAAAGTTTGGTCAAGTCAAGTTTGCAGGTGATTGAGGAACATTTGGTCAAACACAAATATAAGAAGGAAAGCATTGAGCAATGTGTCTTTTTCATAATACTGAATGTCTTAGGAGTACTACAGTAGAATAGTATAGATTGTGTAGCTTAAACAACAGAAGTTGATTTTTCACAGTTCTGTGGCTAGAAGTCTAACATTAGACTAATAGTGTGGTTGATGAAGATTCCCTTCCTGGTTTATATATGGCTTCTTCTCATGTCTTCACATGGTGGAGAAAGAGATTACTTCTCACTTGTCTCTTTACTTGTCTCTTTTTGTAAGGTCACTAACCTCATCATGAGGGTTTGACCCTCATGACCTAAATACCTCCCAGAATCTCTGCCTCCTAATATTAAGGGTTAAAATTTCAACATATGATGAGAGAATGTCAGTACACCCTTTGGCATATAGTTTTCTCATTTGAAATGACTAATATTGTATAAAATACAAGAATTACTCAAGTTAATCATGAATAACTTAATTTCAAAATATTCTAATAATAAATGCAGTCATGTTAGATGTTATAATAAAAGGTATGGCTATTCAAGAAACTGACAACATAAATATGCCTTCTCTTGCTTCCTGCCCCAACCCTATTACAGTCATCTTCCACTCTTGGTTCAAACACCTATTTATTCCAGTATGTATAGGTCAAATCTAGGGGATGCAACTAAGAGAAGCCCTGCAGGATTCTTTTCCATCTAGTCTTATGAGATCCTGGAGAATAGGATAGGACATCTAAACAACTAGGATCAGAAAAGAGTAAGTAAATCCTCCTTGGGAGAACCAGAGAGGTCTTAGAAACTTTGGAAGGGCCACAGTGATTCCTTTGGATGAGCTTCCCTCCCTGGCCCTCAGAGGCATATGTGTATAATAAACCTAGGTGTCGAATCAGAGCCTCTGTTAGTTATACTTTTTATAATCTATATTGACACTTAATAAATAGGTATCTTAATGAATAAAAATATTATTAATATATTATATCACAAATATAAACACAATATTGTCCATTGGGTGGCAGACTACTTTAGCATTCTTGCCTTGAGAACTCCATGAACAGTATGAAAAGGCAAAAATATATGACACAGGAAGATGAGCTTCCCAGGTCGGTAGGTACCCAATATACTACTAGAGAAGAGTGGAGAAATAGCTCCAGAAGGCATGAAGAGGCTGAGCCAAAGCAGAAACAATGCCCAGTTGAGGATGTGTCTGGTAGTGGAAGTAAAGTCCAATGCTATAAAGAATAATATTGAATTGGAAACTGGAATGTTGGGTCCATGAATCAAGGTAAATTGTAAGTGGTCAGACAGGAGATGACAAAAGTGTATATCGACATTTTAGGAACCAGGGAACTAAAATGAATGGGAATGGGTGAATTTAATTCAGATGACCATTATATCTATTACTGTGGGCAAGAATTCCTCAGAAGGAATGAAATAGCCCTCAAAGTCAACAAAAGAGTCTGAAATGCAGTACTTGGGTGCAGTCTCAAAAACCACAGAATGATCTCTGTTTGTTTCCAAGGCAAATGTTCGTTTCCATTCAGTATCACAGTAATCCAAGTCTATACTTCAATCACTAATGCTGAAGAAGCTGAAGTTGAATGGTTCTGTAAAGACCTACAAGACCTTCTAGAACTAACATCAGAAAAAGATGACCTTTTCATCATAGAGGACTGGAATGCAAAAGTAGGAAGTCAAGTTTGTGGAGTAAAAGGCAAGTTTGGCCTTGGAGTACAAAATGAAGCAGGGCAAAGGCTAATAGAGTTTTGCCAAGAGAATTCACCAGCTACAGAAAAGACCCTCTTCCAACAACACAAGAGACAACTCTACACAGGGGCATCATCAGATTGTCAGTTTCAAAATGAAATTGATTATATTCTTTGTAGTCAAAGATGGAGAAGCTCCATAAAGTCACCAAAAACAAGACCGGGACCTGACTGTGGCTCAGATCATGAACTCCTTATTGCCAAATTCAGATTTAAATTGGAGAAAGTAGGGAAAAAATACCAGGCCACTCAAATATGACCTAAATCAAATCTCTTATGATTATATGATGGAAGTGGCAAACAGATTCAAGGGATTAGACCTGATAGAAAGCCTGAAGAACTATGGATAGAGGTTCATAACATTGTACCAGAGGCAATGATCAAAACCATCCCCAAGAAAAAGAAATGCACAATGGTTGTCTGACAAGGCCTTAGAAATAGCTGAGAGAAGCAGAGAAGTAAAAGGCAAAGGAGAAAATGAAAGATATACCCATCTGAATGCAGAGTTCAAAGAATAGTGAGAAGATATAAGAAAGCCTTCTTAAGTGAACAATGAAGGAAATAGAGGAAAACAATTGAATGGGAAAGTTCTCTTCAAGAAAATTAGATATACCAAGGGAACATTTCATGCAAAATAGGCACAATAAAAGAAACGGTATAGACCTAACAGAAGCAGGAGAGATTAAGAAGAGGTGGCAAGAATACACAGAATAACTATATCAAAAATATCTTAATGACCTGGATAACCACAATGGTGTGAACAGTCACTTAGAGCCAGACATCCTGGAGTGTGAAGTCAAGTGGGTCTTAGGAAGCATTACTATAAACAAAGCTAGCGGAGATGATGGAATTCCAGCTAAGCTATTTCAAATCCTAAAAGATGATGCCGTGAAAGTCCTGCACTCAATATGCCAGTAAATTCGGAAAACTTAGCAGTGACCACAGGCCTGGAAAGGTCAGTTTTCATTCCAATCTCAAAGAAAGGCAAAGTCAAAGAATGTTCAAACTACCACCCAGTTGCACTCATTTAACATGCTTGCAGGGTAATGCTCAAAATCCTTCAATCTAGGTTTCAACAGTATGTGAACCAAGAACTTCCAGATGTACAAACTGGGTTTAGAAAAGGCAGAAAAAAGCAGAGATCAAATTGCCAACATCTGTTGGATCATAGAAAAAGCAAAGGAATTCTAGAAAAGCATCTACTTCTGCTTCATTGACTACTTGAAATTCTTTGACTATGTGGATCACACCAAACCATGGAAAAGTCTTAAAAAGATAAGAATACCAGACCACCTTACTCTGTCTCCTGAGAAACCTGTATGCAGATTGAGAAGCAACAGTTACAACTGTACATGGAACAATGCACTGGCTCCAAATTGGGAAAGGAGTACATCAAGGTTGTATATTGTCACCTTATTTAACATATGCCCACTGCATCATGCAAAATTCCAACAAGCTGGAATCAAGATTGCAGGGAGAAATATCACTAACCTTAGATATGCAGATGAAAACACTCTCATGGCAGAAAGTGAAGAGGAACTAAAGTGCCTCTTGATGAAGGTGAAAGAGGAGAGTGAAAAAGCTGTCTTGAAACTCAACATTCAAAAAAATGATTATGGCATCTGGCCTCTTCACTTCATGGCAAATAGATGTAGAAACAGTGAAAACAGTGACAGATGTTATTTTCTGGGGCTCCAAAATCACTGCAGATGATTACTGCAGCCATGAAATTAAAAGAGCCTTGCTCCTTGGAAGAAACGCTATGAAAAACCTAGACAGCCTATTAAAAAGCAGAGACAATATTTTGCTGGCAAAGGTCTGTAAAGTCAAAGCTATGGTTTTTTCAATAGTCATGTACCGATGTGAGAGTTGGACCATAAAGAAGGTTGAGCTCAGAAACTTTGTTGCTTTTCGAACTGTGGTGTTGGAGAAGACTCTTGAGGATTCCTTAGACAGCAAGGAAATCTAACCAGTCAATCCTAAAGAAATCAACCCTGAATTTTCATTGGAAGGACTAATGCTGAAGCTGAATCTCCAATAGTTTGATCATCTAATGGAAAGAACCAACTGATTGGAAAAGTCCCTGGTGCTGAGAAAAACTGAAGGCAGGAGAAGGTAAGGACTAAGGATGAGATTGACTGATGGCATCACCGAATCAATGAGCATGAGTTTGAGAAAATTCTGGGATGTGGTGAAGGACAGGGAAACCTGTCATGCTGCAAATTATGGGTTGCAAAGAATGGACTCAGTCATGATTGAGTGACTGAACATTGTGAATAATCTTACTAACTCATCATTTGACATATATAAATTATCCTCTTTTCATTTGTATTTATGATTAGAATTTTTTTTTTTACAGTTTCCCTGCTTCAATTATACATAGGATGTTTTTATTCTAAAAATAGCAATTGGAATTATATACAGGAATTAAATTATTTCTTTATTTCAGATGTGCCCTTTTCTGGTGTACAACCTACAAACAGTGAAAACTATTAGATCCACATAGAGATCTTTAAAATGGTAATACACTAAATAAACTAAGATATTTTTATGTTAAATTATTTATGCAAGCTCTTTTATTTTAGCTGAGCTTTTAAGGAAGACCTTTCCATTGAGAATAGTACTTATCTTTAGGTTGAATTTTGTATAAAAGTTGTCTAGCATTACATACAATACTGAAACTCTTCTTGCAGAAGTCAGCAATAATTGTACATTGCCAGAGGCAATGGCCTGTTTTGTCTCTTGTCTTTCATTTGTCTAGCATCTGTGACACTGTTTGCTCATTCATCCTGTCCTTCATGAACATTTTTTCTATCTTGGGATCTGTGAAACCCACCATATTAGAAATTACTTCTTAGTGTTTATAAGCTTATTTTTTATCCTTTTCTTACCTAGATAACTCCTCTTGCTTAGATAAGCCTTACACAGATTAACTCCTATAAATTTACTCTTAGTCTTATTTTTCTACTCTCCTTTGAGACACTTTACCTACCTGCATATTTTCTGGAACTGTTATCAAAGTTTTATTCCAAAGAAATTTGTTTTGGAAAACACAATTGACATTCACTTAGGATAAAAGGTGAGTGCCTTTTATGGAGACACACACACTCAAATATCATTAGATTTCTAATTGACAGAATGAATAGGAAACTGGGAGTGGTAGAAGAAGAGAAGAAAGGAGAGAGAGAAAAAGAGTGGGATATAGTTAGGATAATATAGACTAATTGAAGAACGCCCAAGGACAAAGTTGTGTAATGTTTGATTAATATTCATTTTATTTTAAGTTAACTATCATCTCTGTCTTCTCTCTCACCAAGTTACATAGCTTCACATTCAGGATTAGGTCATCAGTTTTTGTTTGTTTGTTTTTTTAATTTTGATTTGTGTGTATTGATGAAAGGAACTGAGCACTGCATTTGTGTCATTGAAGAAAATTACACTTGCAAGGTGCTGAACCAAGAAATGAGCCATATCACCAAGTAAATGTTTCTCCTTTAGAAAGTTGCAGAAACTTGTAGAAAACATTAGATTCTTTTTTTCATAAGCCTTCCTGCATATTTTTGCCTTAACACTAATCATTTTCCAGAATTTTATCACCTATCTGTTGTCCCACTGGACTTCAAACTACTTTAGCACGGAAGCCATGCCCTTTGGTACTAAAATAATAACCTACTTCTACTAGGAGCTTAAAAATGAGCGACTACAGCAATGAAGGACTTAATGTTGGCTGTCACAGGCATATTGGGCTTAAGGGAGAAATCAAGAAGTAGACCCAGAGCATTGACCTAGTTAAAGAATTGGACGTCATGAGGTGAGCCTTCAGTCCTAATTACCATGTTCAAGAAATTGTGAAAAACCCAATTTTCTGTCAGGCAATGGGATAGAGGTTAAGAGTACTTCTTTTGGAGTTATTCAGACTTGTGTTTAAGCACTAGCTCTCTCATTTACTTCCTGTAATTTGTTTTCACTTAGCTCTTCTGAATTAAAATTTAGTTCATTTTAATTCACAGCATTACAGGAAGGATTAAATTGTTTAACACATGTAAATGAGTTAATGTTCAACTAAGGTAAATTTAACGCCTTGAATGTTTTTGCAGAAGTGGAACAATATTACAGCAACTGTAAACAAATGTTGCTTACTCTGCAGTTTCACCTGGACCCAGTTGTGCCACGAGGCAGTCACTATTTTTGTCTGAAAAGTTTATTGCTGAAGAACTGGAATCAAATTTCATTTTTGTTTAAAGAACCCAACTTTTGCTATTGAGATATGCAGCCAAATCAGATGGACAAGTGGGAATGGGTGTGGTTATTCTCAAGTCTGGGCTTGGTGAACGTGTGGATTATAGGAAGAGGGCAAACCTTGGATTCAGCAGCAATACTCTAACATGCCTCTTCCCCAAGACTTCGTGAAATCAACTATTCATGAGGAAAAATAGACCAGGGAAAGCAACTTAATTCATTTTCTTTAAAACATTTACTTTGTATTAACCTACTATCTAATTCATAGGAGATGGTGAAATGAAAAAAGTCTGAAATGTGCCTGAAATGTAGTGTTTGGTTGTTGCTGCTATAAGAGGAAATATATCTGTAATTTATTTTGCAAAGCCCATTTCCTGTTACTTGCTACAGAGATTGCTGCCACATCTAATTGTGTTTGTGTAGTTCCTTAATTTGCATGAAAGAAGATAACATAAATGAAAAACTCAGGAGGAAAACTAATTCAGATTACTAGCCCAGGCAAGCTAATTTGTTATTCATTAAATGCTAATGAACTCAGCACCAATGTTTTGTTTGCTCCACTCTGAGATTTGAAAGGTCTTTTAACATAGTTAAAGTCTACAATAAACAGATATATGAAAGAAAAGCATTCCTTTTCTCTTGTGTCTGTTTGGTAGATGTGCAGTTATTTCTGGACTAGGAAAATCAAGTAAATCAATATGAAAAAAATTGTTTTCTTTCTGCTTAAGAAAACAAATTTACTAAAATTAAGCCATTTTACATGTATCCTTTCTTCAATTCCATAGCATCTAGACATTCTATATGTCAGTTTTTGGGTCAACCCTACTTTAAAAAAAAATCTAAAAGTGAAATGGACTGTGAGTGAAGTGAAACCTATTATATATATGTATATGTGTACATGTGTTTATATGTATATACTATACATACATACATATATAAAATTATGTAAACTATTTTTAGTAGGTTTTTTTTTTTTGGCTGTATTTTCTGAGACTGATTTTTATAAAATGTAGCAATTAGAAAGTGATGATGGCATATGTAATCAGGGTAGTTTTGTTGTTTATTCTTTCACCTAGTGTTTGCATTAATTGGTGGATTATTCAATGGTGAACTTGACTGATATGTAGAATTACTGAGTTTACTTACTACTACTGAGGTAGCCAAAGTATTGGAGTTTCAGCTTCAGCATATGTCCTTAGTTTATTATAAATTCTTCTATATGCTTTATTGGCTATTATGTTACAATATTCCATACAATAAGTTCAAGATCAGAATTATATTTCAGTCATCACTTCTCATGTACCATTAAAATCATGGGTGTTTACCTACTTGTTATCAGTGCTCTTCTCATTTATATGAACTTTGACTCACGAGAAGATGTAATTAAGAAAAGGATAGCAATTATTACTTTGGCCACCTGATGCGAAGAGCTAACTCATTTGAAAAGACCCTGATGCTGGGAAAGATTGAGGGTGGGAAGAGAAGGGGACAACAGAGGATGAGATGGCTGGATTGCATCACCGACTCAATGGACATGAGTTTGAGTAAACTCTGGAAGTTGGTAATGGACAGAGAGGGCTGGCGTGCAGCAGTCCATGGGGTCGCAAAGAGTCGGACATGACTGAGCGACTGAACTGAACTGAACTGAACTAGCAATTAGTCTTTCTCCTTCTTGTATAATGCGTATAGTAGAGCCGGAAATCTACTAATATTCCATAAAGTAGGCTATCAGGGGCACTTACAACTTTCAGTGGGGGCAGGTAAGTTTTAGCTTTTACTGAGGATCACTCAGATGGTTAATTAACAACTGATCTAAGATGTGATGTGGTTTGCTCGTAGAGGGCTATCTATACAACTTCTATATCGGAGCAAATGGCAGTATGTTGGGCCAGGTTATTCTTTTTTAAGCCTATTATCTTTCTATTATCCAGATATGAGCAACCTTTAAGGGTACTGAATGACCATAGGAGAAAAGTGTTTCATTTCTTGCAATTTAGGCAATTTTTCAACAAAACTTCTTACAGCTGCTACAAATGCTAACCATTTTAATTTTTTTATAGACCACTTTTAAAGGCCTCAATCCATTAACAGGCATAGAACTAGCTGTTCCATCTAATTGTCAGCTAATCATTTTTAAAGAAAGTTATAATTTTGGGGAGTGGAGCCATGAACAACTTTAAGAGAAAGAGCACCTATGGGTTTTGGAGAAACAAGAGAAGGTTTTAAAAAGGACTCAATTGCTTGTTAGCATCTTGATATTTTTAATATAACTATACCTCTGTTTTTTTATCTGTCCAATTAGAGTAATCACACTTTACATCATTATTATACATATGCTTGCTTAAAAGTCCCTATGATATCCACCTGTACATTGCAGGGACTTACTTCACATTAGCTATAATTGAAAGTTTATAATCTGATCAACTTTATTTATCTATAGATTTCTTTATTGTGTACTTTAAACAAATGAGGTCAGAGCCCTGTCTATCATGTTTGTTATTGTTTCATAGCACCTAGAACAGAGCCTGTTGCACAATATCATTCAATAAGTATTTGTTAAATCAATGAATGACTTGCTTACAGGTCTTATATTGTTGATTTTGTATCAGTTCCAAAAGAGGTTGGCAATTATAAAATGTTGTGTTTCTAAAACTTCCCCTAGGATTATTTCTGTCTTAGAATATAAGTAACACAGTGAATATTTTTAAAATTTAATTAAAAATATTTCCATTCCACTTTTATTTTGGAGAAGGGAATGTCAGCCCATGCCAATATTCTTGCCTGGAGAGTCTCATGGACAGAGGAACCTGGTGGGCTTCAGTCCATGGGGTCATAAAGATTTGGACATGACTGTGTGACTAACACTTCCACACTTCCACTTTTATTTAATTTTTAGAAATATCTTAATAACAAAATTAAGTTTTGGCATGTTATTATAGTATGAGGCAATTTTGAAAGTGATTGGTAATTGGTAACCTTTGAAAATATGTCCTCAAGGACATATGTTTACTACCACTAGTTTATAAATAAACCCACTCTTTCTAACTGCAATTTGATTTACTGTTATTAAATGATATTGCAAGGTGAGTACTATTTTAAAATGTATAAATGTCAATGAACTTTCTGCAACTCAGAAGAAAAAAAAAAGAAAATGTTTCTTGATCTCTTTGGCCTTATGGTTAAAGTCTAAATTACTTCTTGGAAAAAAAAAATCACTACTTAGAAAGCAAGATTAAGAAATAAAGAATAGGACTAATGTATTTTGAATCCTATCCCCTAATGAAATATCTGTGACAAGTTTAATCTTCCAATGATGAAGAAATTTATGATAAATACTGATTTTATTGGTTTGTTAGACAGTTCAACTTTATATCTGTGTATCAAATTTAAGTGAATGCTTTCATTTCTCAATAAAGCTTTATGAAGGGGGTGAAAGGTCATGTGTCTTTGCTTATGGTTCTTGCAGTGACACAATTGCCACAGGTTACAGATGTCACAGACTTTTGTGAGGTTAAAATTGCAATACAACTTGGTTAAGACATTAAAAGTCCCTGTAAATGAGCCTAAGTGATTTTTTTTTTTTTTTTTTTTAGTTTCTACCAGTTGACAGTTGTATATCTATCCATCCTTGTCATAAAGCTCCTCTCTGCTAACTCCACTCTTATCCTGCTCAGGTCAAAATCTAGGAAGTAACAAAAAGCACCTGGGCTTCCCAATGGCTCATCAGGTAAAGAGCATACCTGCAGCACAGGAGACGCAGGAGTCTCAGATTTGATCCCTGGGTGGGTCTGGAAGATTCCCTGGAGGAATGCATGGCAACCCATTCCAATATTCTTGCCAGGAAAATCCCATGGGCAGAGTAGCCCAAATTGCATACACAAAAAGCTCCAGAATTTTTTTTTTTTTTTTTTTTGCATATAAGAAAAGGGAGAAAGACCTTGTTCTTTCTTACTATCTGCAACCCTGTGACAAGTCATTGACTTTTTAGAAAGAAAGAACCTAGGCATTTCTCCAGATTTTTTTCTGGTGATAGAGCACAGGAAGGGACCAATGTAAGTGGCTGAGTGTAGTCTGACAGAATTAGAATGAGTGCATTGTCTAAATAACCTGAAGTCATGGGGAACTATCACAAGCTGGAATCAGATGGTGTAGAGAAACATCAACAATCTCAGATATACAGATGATACCACTATAATGGAAATAAAAAAGCAAAGAGGAACTAAAGAGCCTTTTGATGAAGGTAAAAGAGGAGAGTGAAAAAGCTGGCTTCAAATTCAACATTCAAAAAACTAAGATCATGGCATCTGGTCCCATCACTTCATGGTAAATAGATGGTGAAAAAAATGGAAACAGCGACAATTCTTCCCCCCACCCCCACCTTGGGCTCCAAAATCACTGCGGATGGTGATTGCAGCCATGAAATTAAAAGATGCTTGCTCCTTGGAAGAAAAGCTATGACATACCTAGACTTTTTTTTTTTTCATTTATTTTTATTAGTTGGAGGCTAATTACTTTACAATATTGTAGTGGTTTTTGTCGTACATTGACATGAATCAGCCATGGATTTACATGTATTCCCCATCCCAATCCCCCCTCCCACCTTCCTCCCCACCCAATTCCCCAGGGTCTTCCCAGTGCACCAGGCCTGAGCACTTGTTTCATGCATCCAGGAAAGATGGTAATGATAACCCTATATGCAAAAACAGAAAAAGAGACACAGATGTACAGAACAGAACTTTGGACCCTAGACAGTTTTTAAAAAGCAGAAACATCACTTTGCTAGTAAAGGTCTGTATAGTCACAACTAAGGGTTTTTCAGTAGTCATGTATGGATGTGACAGTTGGACCATAAAGTTGGCCGAGTGCCAAAAAATTCATGCTTTTGAATTGCAGTGCTGGAGAAGACTCTTGAGAGTTCCTTATACAGCAAGGAGATCAATCCAGTCAATCCTAAAGGAAAACAATCCTAAATATTCATTAGAAGGACTGATGCTGAAGCTGAAGCTCAGATACTTTGGCTACCTGATGTGAAGAGGTGACTCATTGGAAAAGACCCTGATGCTGAGAAAGATTGAAGGCAGAAGGAGATGTGTATGACAGAGGGTGAGATAGTTAGATGGCATCACCGACTCAATTGACATGGGTTTGGGCAAACTCTGGGAGATAGTGAAGGACAGGGAGGCCTGGCATGCTGCAGCCCGTGGTGTCGCAAAGAGTCAGACTTGATCTAGCGACCAAACAACAACAAATGGGGAACTATGATGATATTTAATCTGTGAACACAGAGGTATTATAATGTGGTGCTAAATCACCAAGTATGAATTATATCATAGTTGGGGCCACCAGGAGACAATCAGAGTTATGTCAAAAATCAGTGGACAAATAAAGAATCATTAAAATAATCATTCAGATTATGCGGCAGTATTGAAAGATTTTTAGAAAAATACTGAGTGCAAAAGCAGGGTACATAATTGTACATACTCTGATTATATATCTATATAACATATTTGCAAAAATAAATGGTACATGAAATAATGAAATATTAAAAGTAATGTTTTGGACAATTATGTTTCAACATACATTTTGACAAAATAACAGTATCAAATTGTACAATTAAAATTTTAA
Organism: Muntiacus reevesi; assembly: GCF_963930625.1. Classification (NCBI taxonomy): domain Eukaryota; kingdom Metazoa; phylum Chordata; class Mammalia; order Artiodactyla; family Cervidae; genus Muntiacus; species Muntiacus reevesi. Next base: position 258,613,419 of record NC_089251.1, on the reverse strand, counting down.
TGAAATAGCTTGGACTGTACTATTAGCTTAGAGTAATTCTCTGAAAGTTGGACCATAGTAAATGTTATTAGAACTATATACATACGTAAGTATCCTTGAGAAAAATAAGCTTATGGGAAACGAGTGTATGGGTAGATCACTCACATAAAGTTCTCTATCTCAAGAGAGGTTATGATATCAGTGAATTGGGAAAATTAGGCTAATATAAATAATTTATTTCAATAGATTAATTTCCACTTATAGTTAAAATATTTTTCCATTACTGAAAGCTATCCATATTTATCTTTTTCTATTCTTATATCTTGGCTAGCAGAGAAAGAAATCATAAAGAAAGTGTGGGGCAAGAAGGACACTGTTGGCTTATATTATTATTTTGTGTAGGTATATTGTGACTTAGAAAAGGGAATGGGATATGGTAAGGTCATGGCCTCAAATGAAAAAGATAAAAATATTCTTTTATTAATTGTAATTAAAAGTAATGCATCAAAATTTAATAAAGCATTATTTCTATATTAATATAACTTGCTCATTCAAAGTATCAGTGTCAGTTTAGCAGAGGTAACAGCTGGAAGAAGGCTAAAGACTAGAATTACAGAGGTGAACCTTTTGGTACAAAGGGACTGATTCTTTTACATATGTATTTAAGTAAAAGACATTAACCCTGCCTAAACTTTGACTATATTTCTATTCTAAATAAATAACTCTTTTTTATTGCCTTTAAGAAGCTAAGTTATTCTCTGTTGTTTCATGAAACATTAGAAGGACTTTTACATACATTACTTTTTGTTATCTTTTTCTGGCCATTGATTATTAAGAAGGGAAATTTTAATCACCAAAAAATAACATCAGAGTTTCTTCTTTCGTTGTTATTTGTGTGACAGTTAATATTTTTATCCTTGCAGTGCTCAGGAGAAAGGAAAATGAGTTCTGGGCTCTAGGTTGACACATCAACTCTTGTGTGATTTATAGTTAAATGTTGAGTGACATTTTATACCACTTGTATCATTTTGCATTATGATATGTAATCATTGTGGCTCCTACAAGAAAAGAAGTAAGAAAGTTCTTTTTCTTAAAATTTTGCTTACATTACTCTCACCTGCTGACAGTTAAGAAATAAAAAGAAACTAGTTCTATTTTACATGAATAAAGCATGCCAGCACACCATGAGTATAAAACCTGGTACGCAATCATTTCTGAGAAGTATATTTTTTACTGCCTTTATAAACTGAGACACAATCTGACATTTCTCCTAAATAAATGAGCAAGATATGAAAGCAATGTATACTTATTGATAAGTGATCTTTTAGTGTAGAAAGGGATAGTATTTATATGTCAAAGAACAATTGTTCTATATTTAAGTGAGACCAAAACATAGAGACATTAAGATATTTCAATTAAATAGAACACAAAATTGGTTACAATTTTTTTCTTCCTTGAAAGTAAGGAAATAATTCAGGCAAAAGTTTCATTCCTTTACTTATATTTCTCTTGTTTTATTTTTATTTTTTGTTTCCTCAGCTCTTGCCTGCTCAGTTGCTCAGTGGTGTCTGACTCTTTGCAACCCTGTGGTCTGTAGCCAGCAAGGCACCTCTGTTCATGGGGTTCTCCAGACAAGAATACTAGAGTGGGTTGCCATGCCCTCCTCCAGGGGATCTTCCCGACCCAGGAACTGAACCTGTGTCTCCCGAGGCATCTACATTGCAGGTGGATTCTTTACCGCTGAGCAACTAGGGATACACTTTTGCCTCCTTAGGTAGGTTCCAATTCAGTTCAGGTCAGTCTCTCAGTCGTTTGCAACTCTTTGTGACTCCATGGACTGCAGTGCGCTAGGCTTCCCTGTCCATCACCAACTCGAAGTTTGCTCAAACTCATATTCATAGAGTTGGTGATGCCATCCAACCATCTCATTCTCTGTCATCCCCTTCTCCTCCTGCCTTCAATCTTTCCCAGCATCAGGGTTTTTTCCAATGAGTCAGTTCTTTGCATCAGGTGGCCAAAGTATTGGAATTTCAACTTCAGCATCAGTCCTTCCAATGAATATTCAGGACTGATTTCCTTTAGAATGGACTGGTTGGATATCTCTGCAGTCCAAGGGACTCTCAAGAGTCTTCTCCAACACCACAGTTCAAAAGCATCAATTCTTTGGTGCTCAGCTTTCTTTATAGTCCAAGTCTCACATCCATACATGACTATAGGAAAAACCATAGCTTTGACTAGATTGACCTTTGTTGGCAGGGTAACGTCTCTGCTTTTTAATATGCCATCTAGTTTGGTCATAGCTTTTCTTCCAAGGAGCAAGTATCTTTTAATTCCGTGGCTGCAGTCACCATCTCAGTGATTTTGGAGCCCAGGAAAATAAAGTCTGTAACTATTTCCACTGTTTGCCCATCTATTTGCCATGATGTGATGGGACTGGATGCCATGATCTTAGTTTTCTGAATGTTGAGTTTTAAGCCAACTTCTTCACTCTCCTCTTTTCACTTTCATCAAGAGGCTCTTTAGTTCTTCTTCACTTTCTGCCATGAGTGATGTCATCTGCATATCTTAGGTTATTGATAATTCTCCCACCAGTCTTGATTCCAGCTTGTGCCTCATCCAGCCCAGCATTTCTCATGATGTACACTGCATATAAGTTAAATAAGCAGGGTGGCAATATACAGCCTTCACATGCTCCTTTCCTGATTTGGAACCAGTCTGTTATTCCATGTCCAGTTCTAACTAGTAGGAAACTGGTAGGTATGTTTAATCCTAGGTATTTTATTCTTTTTGATATGATGGTAAATGGGATTGTTTTCTTAATTTCTTTTTTTGTCATTTTGTTTTTAGTATATAGGAATGCAACAGATTTCTGTATGTTCATTTCTTACCCAGCAAGTTGACTAAATTCATTTATCAGCTCTAGTATTTTTTTGCCAGCATCTTTAGGATTCTCTATGTATACTATCGTTTGTTATCTGCAAACAGTGACAATTTTGCATCTTCTTTTCCAATTCAGACTCCTTTTATCTCTTTTTCTTCTCTGATTTCTGTGTCCATGAATGTGTGTGCTCAGGCACATCTGACTCTTTGTGATGCTATGGACTAGATAAGCCTGCCAGTCTCCTCTGTCCATGGGAATCTTCAGGGAACAATACTGGAGTGGGTTGCTGTTTCTTCCTCCAGAGGATCTTCCCAACTCAGAGGTCAAACTTGTGTCTCCTACATTGGCTGGCTGACTCTTTACCACTGTGCCACCTGGGAAGCCTACTGATTTCTGTGTCTAAGATCTTCAAAAATATGTTGAATAAAAGTGGCAATAATGGGCATCCTTGTCTTCTTCCTGGTCTTAGCAGAAATGCTTTCACTTTTCACCGTTGAGAATGATGTTTGCTGTGAGTTTGTCAAATATGGCCTTCATGGAAAGAGAAGCCTAGTCGGCTATAGTCCATGGGGTCGCAAATAGTAGGACATAACTGAACTGAAAAAGGTTCTCTCTATGCCCACTTTCTGGAGAGTTTATATTATAAATGGGTAGTGAATTTTGTCCAAAAACTTCTGCATCTATTGAGATGATCATGTGGTTTTTATTCTTCAGTTTATTAATGTAGTGTATCTCATTGATGGACTTGCAGATATTAAAAACTCTTTGCATCCCTGGGGTAAACCGCCCCTGAGGATGGTATGTGATCCTTTTAATGTATTATTGGAATTGGTTTTCTAGTAGTTTGTTGAGGATTTTTTCATCTATGTTCATCATTAAAATTGTCCTCTAATTTTCTGTTATTGTGTGATGTATTTGTTTGGTTTTGGTATCCGAGTGATGGTGGCTTCATAGAATGAGTTCAGAAATGTCTTCCTCTGCAACTTTTTGGTATAGTTTGAGAAGGACAGTTATTAACTCTTCTCTCAATGTTTGGTAGAATTCATGTGCTAAGCCAGCTGATCTTTCACTTTTGCTTCTTATGAGTTATTTAATCACAAGTTCAAAATTTCAGTACTTATAATTGGTCCCTACATATTTTCTATTTCTTCCTGATTTAGTCTTGGGAGATTGTTACTTTGTAAGAATTTCTTAATTTTTTGTAGATTGTCCATTTGATTGGCAGCTAGTAGTCTTTTGGTTTCCCAGGTGCTGCTAGTGATAAAGAAGTCGCCTACAAATGAAGGAGACTTAAGAGATATAGGTTCAATTCCTAGGCTGGGAAGATCTCCTGTAGTAGGAAATGACAACCCACTCCACTGTTATTTCCTGGAGAATCCTATGGACAAAGGAGCTTGTTAGGCTACTTTTCGATAGGGTCACAAAGAGTCAGAAAGGATGGAAGTGACTTAGCATGCATAATAGTCTTCTATGGGTCTTTGTATTTCTGTGATATGTTGTAGGTTTATCATTTCTGGTTTTGTTGATTTGAAACCAGTCCATTTCTTTCGTAATGAGTCTGGCTAAAGGTTTATCAATTTTGCTTATGTTTTCAAAGAACCAGCTTTTAGTTTCATTGATCTCTGGTATAATTTTTTTTTTATTATCTATTTCATCTATTTTCGCTCTGGTCTTTTTGATTTCTTTCCTTCTATTAACTTTGAGGGTTTTTTCTTTGCTCTTCCCGATTGCTTTAGGCATAAGATTAGGTGGTTTGTTTTGCAAGATTTTTTTTGCTTCCCGAGGTAACCTTCTGTCTCTCTAAAGTGCCCTCTTAGAATTGCTTTTGCTGCATCCCATGAAATTTGAATCATCATGTTTATGTACTAATTTGTCTCTAGTAATTTTTAATTTCCTGTATGATTTCTTCAGTGATCCATTGACTGTTTAGTAACATGTTTCTTTAACCTCCACATATTTATGATTTTTGCAGTTTTTTCCTTATGATTGATTTCTCACCTCATAGTTTGTGATCAGAAAAGACATTTGATATGATTCAAACTTCTTAAATATACAGAGGCTTGTCTTGTGGCCTCGCATGTGATTTCTCCTGGAGAATATTCCATGTTCACTTGACAAGAATATATTTTCTGTTGCTTTTGGATGTAATGCTTTATAAATATCAATTAAGTTCATCTGGTCCGATGTGTCATTTAAGGCATCTGTTCTTATTGACTTTATGTCTGGATGATCTATCCATTGATGTAAGTGGGGTGTTAAAGTCCCCCACTATTATTTTGTTACTGTCAATTTCTCCTTTCAGATTTGTTAGCATTTGCCTCATATATTGAGGTGCTCCTTTGTTGGGTGCATATATATTTACAATTGTTGTATCCTCTTGGACTGATTCTTTGATTATTATATAATGTCCTATTTGTCTCTTGTAACTGTATGGGTTTTAAAGCCTCTATTGTCTGATATAAGTGCTACAACCCTTGCTTTCTTTTAATTTCCTTTTATGTAGAATATATTTTTCCATTTTCTCATTTTCAGTAAGTACACGTCACTAGATCTGAAGTGAATCTCTTATAGGAAGCCTATATACAAGTCTTTTTTTTTTTTTTTTAATCCAATTATCCAGTCTGTGTCTTTTGATTGGATGACTTAACTCTGCTTAATTTAAGGTAATTATTTATATGTCTGTTCTATTGCCATTTTGTTAATTGTTTTGGATTTATTTTTGTAGATTTTTTCTCTTTATTTTGTTCTTTTCTCTTTTGATTTGATGACTATCTTAGTATTTTAAAGATATTTGGCTTCATAATGCTCAAAAAATTTTCTCTAGATAAAATTTTTGCCTGTGTTTTATCTGGTTTTCTGTCTCTTGCCTATTCTATGGTTATTTTTCAGTTCAGTTCATTTCAGTCACTCAATCATGTCCGACTCTTTGTGACCACATGGACCACAGCACGCCAGGCCTCCCTGTCCATCTCCAACTCCCAGAGTTTACTGAAACTCATGTCCATCGAGTCAGTGATGCCATCCAACCATCTCATCCTCTGTCATCCCCTTCTCCTCCTGCCTTCAATCTTTCTCAGCATCAGGGTTTTTTCCAATGAGTCATCTCTTCGCATCAGGCGGACAAAGTATTAAAGTTTCAGCTTCAACATCAGTCCTTCCAATGAACGCTCCGGACTGATCTCCTTTAGGATGGACTGGTTGGATCTCCCTGCAGTCCAAGGGACTCTCAAGAGTCTTCTCCAACACCACAGTTCAAAAGCATCAATTCTTTGATGCTCAGCTTTCTTTATAGTCCAAATCTCACATCCCTACATGACTACTAGAAAAACCATAGCCTTGACTAGATGGACTTTTGTTGGCAAAGGACTGTCTCTTCTTTTTAATATGCTCTCTAGGTTGTTCATAAGTTTCCTTCCAAGGAGTAAGTGTCTTTTAATGTCATGGCTGCAGTCACCATCTGCAGTGATTTTGGAGCCCCCAAAAATGAAGTCAGCCCCTGTGTCTACTGTTTCCCCATCTACTAGCCATGAAGTTATGGGACTGGATGTCATGGTCTTAGTTTTCTGAATGTTGAGCTTTAAGCCAGCTTTTTCACTCTCCTCTTTCACTTTCATCAAGAGACTCTTTAGTTCCTCTTCACTTTCTGCCATAAGGGTGATGTCATCTGCATATCTGAGGTTATTGATATTTCTCCCGGAAACCTTGATTCCAGCTTGTGCTTCATCCACCCAGTGTTTCTCATGATGTACTCTGCATATAAGTTATATAAGCAGGGTGACAATATACAGCCTTGACGTACTCCTTTTCCTATTTGGAACCAGTCTGTTGTTCCATGTCCAGTTCTAACTCTTGCTTCCTGACCTGCATACAGGTTTCTCAAGCGGCAGGTCAGGTGGTCTGGTATTCCCATCTCTTTCAGAATTTTCCACAGTTTATTGTGATCCACACAGTCACAGGCTTTGGCATAGTCAATAAAGCAGCAATAGATGTTAAGGAATTTCAATAATTTATGTCCAGCTGTGAATTTTTATTCATTTATTCTACTTGAAATTTTATAGCTCTTTGTTGAAAAATCTTAATCTTCTATTCTGGTAAGTTTTATCTCTGAGTTGGAGTGTATTTCCACAGTGGGTTTTAGTTTGCTTTCATCAGACATATTAGGAATTCAAGCCTCAGTGACCAGCTTTAATGTCCAGGGAATTTCCGGGGTGAACTGAGAATCCTATTTATTTTATTTCTTTTCACCTATAGCTCATGCAGATATAGAGAAGCTTGTAATAGTTTCCACATTTCTCTATCTACCTACTCTTCTTGGGATTTCTGGTTTATCTTCAGCTATCTTATTTTCTACCCTCTGTCCTACATGGGCACAAGGCCTAATGTCCTGTATTTATGTGGATGGAAGCCTCTCATCCTGTGTACTACTCTGAGACGTCACACAGGAACAGCCTCAGGTCAGTTACTTTCATCACTAGATTCCAGTCTTCCACCTTATATCTGAAAACTTCTTTTTCTTTAATGTGAGATCAGATTTGAATATAAAATATGTTTGTTAGGATTTACTTATGATTTCCAGATGTTCAGGGCAGGAGAATATTTAAATTTCCTTAGTTTATTGTCTTAACAATAACCACAAAATATTCTACATATCAGTCTCTTTTTTAAACAGTTCAGAAAAGCTTTCTGTTTTGTTCACATAAGAGATACTTCACAGAAAAAGTTTTAATTAACAGAAAAAATGGAAAAATAATCCATTAAATCAATATTGAAAATTCTACTTCTAGACTTTAAAAAGTATTTCATTTTTAAAAATCACTCCAGATAAATACCTTGCTAGTTTTTGGCAATGGCAAATAGTAAGCATTTTTTAAATATATATTTAGTTTCTATAAGAATCAGCTGTGTTTGTTTTATTTAGTCACTTATTTTTTATTTGTCTAGCCTTATTGAGGTATGCTTGATAAATAAAACATTGGTATTTAGGTTGTACAATGTGATTTAAGATGTATGATGTGATGATTTAAAATACATATGCACTGTGAAATAATTATCAAAGTTAATTAACACATTCATCACCTTACCAAATTTACTGACAGTAAGCATTTATTAAATAAAGAAAGGACACCATAGGTATACGCTTTATGACCCTAAACAGTTTTAAAAAGTTGCTTATTGTGTGGCTATTATATATGACGTGGTGACAATATTCAGTGTTGCCTTTTATTAATCAGTTCTTCCACCTTCATATCTTCATACACATAAGGGTATTACCTTGTAATTTTGGCAGTCACATGCCCAAGCAACTGCCGTTAAATTTCCATGAAGAAGCTTCCACCAGAAGCTTCCTACTGTCTAAGGACCATGGAAAGTGAGTGATAGTCACTCAGTCCTGTCTCTTTGTGACCCTATGCACTGTAGCCTACCAGGGTCCTCTGTCCATGGAATTCTCCAGGCAAGACCATTGGAGTGGGTTGCCATGCCTTTCTCCAGGGGGTTTGCCCAACCCAGGGTCTGAACTCGGGTCTCCTGCATTACAGACAGATGCTTTACTGTCTGAGCCAGCAGGGAAGCCCCTAAGAACCGTGAGTGAGCTCCTATTCTCTTAAGCATTTCTTTCAAATGTGAATTGATGCCTATGAATGCATAATTCTGCCAAATTGCAGTGTTAGGCAAGTACCAAAAGACCTACTCATCTGAAATAGAAATTACTATGAAACTAGAGAAGCGTTGTCTCATTATAAACCTAATATTTAATTAAGTAGAGTGAATATTGAAAGAATCATAAAAAATTCAACATCATTTCCTATTATAAAACATTTTTATTTCCAAAATGTAATATTTTGATTTATTTCTTTAGCATAAACTTTATTCAAATAAGTTAAAACAAGTGATATGTTTATAGGTATTTTTATCTATGCTTTCAAATCTTCTGTAAAAGAAAAAAAAACAAACCTGTCTCTTCTGCCTGGAAAAGTTGAGCATAAGTTTTGATACGACTGAAGCATATTTTCTTTTTAAAAAACTGAAAAATACTTAAGAAATGTTAAAAAAAAAAAAAGTAATGGAACACATTAACTCATTTCATTCACTCTGTAATTTGAGGGATTTAAAATGGATCATTAACTATAATTTGACAGTGCTGTTCTGAGTGGGGGAAAACAGAAATGTTACTACAAAGCTTGATACTGTAGTCTTTTTGAAAATGTGTGGTTAGCATACTAACAAAAGCATTTAAAATACTTTTTCCCTTGAATGTGAAATTTGATTATATATGGCATCCTTCATTAAAAAAAAAAAAAAGCTTTCAGTGAGAGCTTGTAGGCAAATGATACTTCTAGTTCAGTACAATTGACTGCTTTTCTATTTTTAAATTAAAGTACTAATTGAAAGCTACAGATATTCAGTTGCAATTGCTTTAGGAAAGAAAATATTTATGATTTTAAAGTTTACTTTTGCCATGCATTGCATCCAAAGTAAAGCTGTCATTTTTAGCTCTAATAATAGCTGTTTTATCAGAATCCATTTAATATTAACTTTGTTTCAGAAGTTCAACTTAAGAGGAATATCACATAGCTTTATAGAAAATGAATATTTTGCATTCAGATATAATTAATTTGTTGTTGTTCAGATCTTTAGTTAAATCTAGTAAAATTACTTTCAAACTACTGGTTGTGAGTCTGTCATTCTGGTAGATATATAATGTAATTTTAATTTAATTTCTCTAATTACTATGATATTTAATATCTTTTATATATATTGATTTAGCCAATATGTTCTTTTGTGGCATACTCATTCAAAATTTTAACCAGGTTTCTATGCAGTTCTCTATATTAAAAAGTGATTTCACATATACCCTGGGTACAAGTCATTTATCCTTCTTATGCTCTATAGATATATTTTCAAAGTTTATACCTTTCCTCTTCACTCTCAGCACTATTTTTGATAATTAGAAATTTCATTTTTACTTTAAGATTAATCCTCTTCATGTTCTATTTGAAAAACAACCTTTAGCTACCTTAGGTTTAGGAAGATATTATCCTATTCTTATCTAAAATTGTTATTGTTGTCATGTACGTGCTATAGTCTGTGGTGCTTTATCAGAATATGTAGGAAGTGATAAGAAAAATCCATGGAACTCACCATTGTGTTATTCACCATGTTTAGAGGTCTCTAGATTGACTTTCTTTTTTGCACCTATCATAGTCTCCCTATGCTTGTTTGTGGCAAGGGTGTTTTAATTGTACAGGGTTTGGAAGGAATCATCTATCTTGGTAGAATATGAAATCCTCCAGTAAAATTGCAAGGTTATTTTTGGTTTTATTAATACTTACACCACTGAAATATTGAGAATTATATCTTGAACTATCTCATAAGGGAAGTGTTTTGCTTCTTTTCTTAATTATCTCAAGAGTTGCATCTTTTATTACACTGAACTTAGTTGGTAAATGGGAGCAGCAGTACAACTCTGCTTTTTTAGTCTCTGTTGCAATATATAATTTGCTGACAATGAACATCATACATTTTAGCATTCACATTCTATGTGTTGTAAAATGATCACTTGTCACTTTGCGTAAGAGATTTAATTCAATGAGCATTTTTAGTGTGGTATGAAAATTGTATCTAATGAATCTATACATTTTTAATATGGGTGCAACCAATTCTCTTACATTATTCCTACAAAATGTAATCCTAAAAGTCTCAATTATGGAAGACAACTCATAGACATGGGACTTTTCTCCATCTACTAACAAGCTGAATTGTTGAAAGCAGACAATAATGAGAACAGATGTTTCTATAGTCATCCAAAAACTCTGACCGTTTAATTGCCATCTGGCCATAAAAAACAAAAAAATACAGAAAAACAAAATCACTGAAAACATAACTACTCTTTCTCTCCAGGGAATGTAGCTACTAGGATAGAAAATTGGTTATATATATATATTGCATATCAGTCACTGATATGATGTAATGCAATATCAGGTTAACTGTACTTAAAAATTGTTATGTAGTAGCACAGTAAAAAATATCATACAGAATATACTTTTTGATTGACACTCTATATTGCTAAAATTCCTACATGTTAATACTCAGTGCTGGAGAAATCTGCCTGACTTCAGTGACATCTGTTTTCAGATCAGTGTACTATAATTGACTGATGGGAATTATAAAACATAAAATCCAGGTGTTCTACATTTGTCCTCTTTGATCAAAATTAAAATGATCATATTATACATCTGCATGATGACATTTATTTCCATTATAATGTGACCTTGTAGATGGTAGAGTCTTTAGTAATCAAATGACACTTGAGTTTCTGTTTATCAAAATTTTGCATCACTGGAATATCACATCACAAACAAAACAGTGATACAGATTTACATCCAAAGGCAGTCCGATTTTAGACCATTCAGAACTACTGGAGATATTAATAGCATCTAATACCTGGAAATAATTTGACAGTAATGGGAAAGCTCACCATCCGTGGTGATACAGGCAGTCAGCTCTGCCTGTACAGCATGATGCACATTTGATTTTATCTGCAGTTGTTTTCAGTGTAGAATGTGCATGATAATATATGGGAAGTGATTCTCACTGCCCCCATGCGGCTGGATAGTACATGACGTTTTTAAAGAATTTTCCATGATATGTAAGGAATAAACATTTTAATGCATTTTATCTATTCAGTTATCTATATACTTATAGTAGTATATCATATTTGTATTATGGAGATCTCCTAAGATATATATTGTAATTGACTAAATTTGAAATTTCAGCTGTTGATATTTTTGGCTATTTAGATGACAAAATTAGGACAAATTAAGGATAATTTTATGGAAGTATTTCTCTACCACAATACACATGTTATTGTGAGCAATAAGTATTTCACACAAACACACACACACACACATGAATATACATATATATATATTTACATATATAACATCAGTTCCATACCTAAGATAATATAAAATGCACTGTGCAGTAGAGAGAGACAGCATGGGGCATTGTAATTATTCAAGGTTCAATGATCCCCTCTTGATGGTGATGTCAATAAGTCAAGTGGCAAGCTGAGATTCCACACACACACACTTCATATCAGTGATCAGAAAAAGTTCTTTAAATTGAAATAGTCAATACTCTAGTCTTTTGGTATCAGTGGGATCCAGTATATAGCTGAGGTCTCATAACCAACCAGCATCAGTGAAGAAGAAAAATGAGGAGAGTGGAAGGTCTAGTTGGCACTTTCTCCTGCTGTCAGCTGGTCAAAAAAAGAGATAAAAGCTCTGTTCTCAACCTGCAACAACAAAACAGTTGAGTACTCTTTTCACTTTCACCTTCCTTGTTGATAGTGTTATTACATCTCAACTAGAAGGCAAATAGGAAAAGGAGTACATCAAGGCTGTATATTGTCACCCTGCTTATTTAACTTATATGCAGAGTACATCATGAGAAACACTGGGCTAGAAGAAGCACAAGCTGGAATCAAGAAATGCCGGGAGAAATATCAATAACTCAGATATGCAGATGACACCATCCTTATGGCAGAAAGTGAAGAGGAACAAAGAGCCTCTTGATGAAAGTGAAGGAGGAGAGTGAAAAAGTTGGCTTAAAGCTCAACATTCAGAGAACTAAGATCATGGCATCTGGTTCCATCACTTCATGGTAAATAGATGGGGAAACAGTGGAAACAGTGGCTGACTTTATTTTTGGGGGCTCCAAAATCACTGCAGATGGTGATTGCAGCCATGAAATTAAAAGATGCTTACTCCTTGGAAGGAAAGTTATGAACAACCTAGATAGCATGTTAAAAAGCAGAGACATTACTTTGCCAACAAAGGTCTGTCTAGTCAAGGCTGTGGTTTATCCAGTGATCATGTGTGGATGTGAGAGTTGGACAGTGAAGAAAGCTGAGTGCCGAAGAATTGATGCTTTTGAACTGTGGTGTTGGAGAAGACTCTTGAGAGTCTCTTGGACTGCAAGGAGATCCAACCTGTCCATCCTAAAGGAAATCAGTCCTGGGTGTTCATTGGAAGGACTGATGCTGAAGTTGAAACTCCAGTACTTTGGCCACCAGATGCAAAGAGCTGACTCATTTGAAAAGACCCTAATGTTGGGAAAGATTCAAGTCAGGGAACGCCAGAAGATGAGATGGTTGGATGGCATCACCAACTCAATGGACATGCGTTGGGGTAAACTCCAGGAGTTAGTGACGGACCTGGAGGCTTGGTGTCCTGCAGTTCACGGGATCACAAAGAGTCAGACACGACTGAGCAACTGAACTGACTGACTGACTGTCAATATCTCCTATTGGTAACAACTGCTTTAAGCTGCTGGGTTTTCCAAATTTGCTGACATATCAAGTGCAACACTTTGATGGCATCATCTTTTAGGATTTTAAGAAGCTCTTCTGGAATTCCATCACCTCCACTAACTTTATTGACAGCAGTGCTTCCTAATGCCCACTTGACTCCACACTCCAGAATGTCTGGCTCTGGGTGAATGACCACAACGTCGTGGTTATCCGGGTCATTAAGATCTTTTTTGTACAGTTCTTCTGTGTTTTCTCTCCATCTATTCTTTAATTGACTTATTGGAAAAGACCCTAATGCTGGGAAGTATTGAGTGAAGGAGGAGAAGGGGATGACAGAGGATGAGATGGCTGGATGGCATCACCGACTCAATGGACATGGGTTTGGGTAGACTCTGGGAGTTGGTGGTGGGCAGGGAGGCCTGGAGTGCTGCGATTCATGGTGTCACAAAGAGTTCGACACGACTGAGTGGCTGAACTGAACTGAACTCAGAAGGCAATAAGGTATGAGCTAGTGTCCTCTCTCACGATGAAGGTATCAAGCTGACTCAAGGGGGCGTGAAATTTCATCTTACCCATCAGCAATGGAACAGTATGGGTAAGTGCTTCACTTTTGATGAAGTGGAGTTGGTGAGGTCTAAGAAGGATCTGAATATGCGTAACCACCAGGCCAGTGTGCTACACCTCACCAAGGGGCTATCTTGCTATAAAAACAAGACAAATAAGAAACAAAGTATCCTAATAGCTAAAGTATTAAGGATGCGTTTGGAAATCATTCATTATACCAAGAATCAAGAAAATGACAGCATGAATGACAAAAGACAATAAATGTCAATACTGATTTAATCAGATGTTGTAAGATAAAATATATCTTACAAATATTTTAAAGCAGCTTTCATAAAAGTGCTTCAACAAAATATTCTGGATTTTAGTGAAACAAAACATAGGAAACCTCTCAAAAGAAATATAAATTAAATAAAAAATATCCAAACAGAAATAGTAGAACTGAAAAATACAGTAATTGAAATAAAAACTCACAGGTTGTGCTCAGTAGAAGAATATAGATTATAGAGGATGAAGTCAGTGAACTTAAGGACAAATCAATAGAATGTACCAAATCTGAACAACAGAGAACATAGACTGAAAAAAGTATAAACAACATCTCACAGAATTTGGGGTCAATAATTTTAGAAAGTTGACAGTTTTATCATAAGATTCCCAAAAGAAAGGACAGAGTGTTGGACAAAAAAAGTATTTAGAGAACTATGACTGTAAACTTCTCCAATTTTGGAAATGACTTAAGTCTGGAGATTTAATAAACTGAACACACCCCAAATGCTATACTCAAGGAAATCCACACAGAAATACATCACAATTAAATTTCTGAAAACTAAAAAGAAAAGTTTCTGAAAACACCCAAAAAGAAAGGATACATTTCTTATATGAGAAGCCCAGTTTACAGTGAATTCAGTTTCTCATTTGAAACCATGGAAGCCAGAAGTACTCAAAGAAAAAACTTGTCAAGTGAAATATATGTGTGTGTGTATGTGTATATCTATATCTATCTATCTATCTATCTATACACACAGTATATTTATTATATAATATATATTATATGAAGAAGGAAATGGCAACCCACTCCATTATTCTTGACTGTGAAATCCAATGGACAGAGGAGCTTGGTGGTCTGCAGTCCATGGGGTGGCAAAGAGCCAGACATGACTTAGCAACTAAACAGCAGCATAAATATATATAATAAGATAGAAAATGTAGAAAATATCTTTAAAGTGTATATCTAGTGAAAATACCCTTTATTGATAAATACAAAATAAAGAAATTGGTATATGAAGGAAAACTAAAAGAATTTTTTCTAGCGAGCCTATCATTTAAAATAAAGTGAAGATGTCAGTAAAAATAATGGAGTAGAACACTCCAAGAAGCCATCTTGCCAGAAACATAAAAGAAAAATCAAGATATGCAGATCAATTTTGTTAGAACTCTGGAAAACAGTCAAAGGTTTATAGCTGAATCAAGAAAAAGGGAACTTTAAAAGGTAGAATAATGTAGTGCTTTTACTTGCTGTTGCCCTACCTTCCTTCCCTTCATCATAATGACTTGGAGATAGTACCTTTTGTTTTTAATGTAGAACTCTGGTTCCTGAAAACAGAGGGAGCAGAGCAGAATTGATTATTGAAGAATTATTTATTCTATATGGGCTTCCTGAAGGACTGATTCAAGTTGCTTATCTTTGTTTTTGGCCTAAATAAAAACTCACTCAGTGTAGAAAAGTGGTGGGGGTTTCTTAAAAATAGTTTAAGGTAAACAAACAGCATAAAAATATACAGTTTCTTGGAGAAAAAGATTACAGTCAATGGAATAACTAAAATTTGTTGTCCTCAAAATATAAACTTGAGGAAAGAGTTTCTTTAGAAAATTAGAGAATTCAAAAGTGCCCATGTACACTGGGAAATTTAAACAATCATGTGCATGCCTGGGGCAATGCACATACTCAGAAAAAATCTTGAGGGGATCTTAAGATTTTACCTGTTTGCTAGTCTCAGTGCCTAGCACTTAAGAAGTAAAAGCAATGGTAGAGTTATAAATAACCCAGCTAAAACTCAAAGAAGTCCCACAGTACAGAGTCAATCTGCAATGACTGAGAGTTCCCCTTCTCCCTCCCTCTCTCTCTCTCTCTCTCTCTCTCTCCATTTTATCATTCTGTGAAATATCTATCAAACCATTAACTGAACACAAGCTGAAGTAGCAGAAAATTCAGACACTATACTTGGTAACGGTCATACATTTAGAGAAATAGTTTTTAAGTATCACTAAACAAACAGCTTCTCCTCCTTCTCTTAGGAGGAGAAACAATTTGCTTTCCGTGGATAACACATTAAAATGTTGAAAACATTGGTTTTTTAAACAATATTTTATAAGACATGTTTAAAAAAGCAATATGTGACCCATTTACAGAGGAAACTAACAAAAACTGTCCCTGATTGGATTTATAAACTACATGCCATAAATTGACTGCTAAATATGTTCAAAAAGTTAAAGAAAACTATAGGCAAGATGTAATGAAAATTAGGGGAATTATGTATAAAATTTTGAGAATGTCAATAATGAGAAATTGTAAAAAGGAGTAAACTAATTCATGACCTTAAAATTACAATAGCTAAAATAATGTATTAGAGCATCTCAATAGCATATTTGAGCAGGAAAAGGATGGACTTAATAGGATAATACAGTATCAATGAACTTGAGGATAGGTAATTGAAATTACTTCTTCTGAGGAATGGAAAGCATAAGGAATAAGGAAAATTAAACACAGACTAAGAGACCTGTGGATTATTATGAAGCATGCCAACATAGGGCCTTCCCAGGTGGCACACAGTTGGTAAAGAATGTGTCTGCTGATGCAAGAAACACAGACTTAATCCCTGGGTCAGGGAGAACTCTGGAGAAGGAAATGGCAACCCACTCCAGTATTCTTACTTGGAAAATCCCATGGACAGAATAGCTTGGTAGGCTGCAGTCCATGGGGTTGTAAAAAGTTGATCACAAATGAGCACACATGCATCTCATGACAACATATGCATCATGGGACTCCCAAGTGTAAAACAGGCATTGGAGCAGAAAAAATTCATGAATATATAATAGCTGAAACTTTCTGAATTTTATAAAGGATATTAATCTACAGAATAAAGTTCAAAAAACACAGAAAAATGTTGTTCAGTTGCTCAGTAGTGTCTGATTCTGTGACCCTATGGACTGTAGCACACTAGGCTTCCCTGTCCTTCACAATTGCCTGGAGCTTGCTCAAACTCATGTTGAGTTGGTGATGCCATCCTACCATCTTGTCCTCTATTATCCCCTTCTCAGAGAAAAATAAACCCAAGGAAATCCATACAAAGACACATTACAATTAGACAAAGGGAAAATCTTTGAAAGAATGTACAGCAGTGCATCTTCAATAGAATAGCAGATTTCTCATTATAAACATGGCAACCAGAAGGGAGTGGGTGATATTTTTTAAATAATAAAAGAAAAAAATTGTCATCCAAGAATTTTATATTTGACAAAACTGTTCATAAGAAATGAAGAATTAAGGTACTTTAGTTTAAAAAGGAAAGCTGAAAGAGTTTGGTTCTAGTACACTTGCTCAACAGTAAACACTAAAAGAGTCCTTCAGGCTGAAATAGAAGGATACTATGAAGTAAATCATGGAGAAGGCAATGGCACCCCACTCCAGTGCTCTTGCCTGGAAACTCCATGGACAGAGGAGCCTGGTGGGCTACGGTCCATGGGGTTGCTAAGAGTCAGACAAGACTGAGCGACTTCACTTTCACTTTTCACTTTCATGCATTGGAGAAGGAAATGGCAACCTACTCCACTGTTCTTGCCTGGAGAATCCTAGGGACAGGGGAGCCTGGTGGGCTGCCGTCTATGGGGTCACACAGAGTCGGACACGGCTGAAGCGACTTAGCAGCAGCAGCAGCACAAAGTAAATCAAAACCATAAAAGAAAAAGCTGATAAAAAGTAGCTGCGTAGGTAATTATAAAATCCAGTATTTTTGTTATTTTTTTTTTTAAACTCCTCTTTGTATTTGCTATATTACTTAAAAAGCAAATGCATGAAACAGTAATTGTAAAATGTGTATAAGCACACACTATGCATGCATGCTCAGTTGCTCAATTGTGTCCAATACTTTGTGACCTCATGGACTGTAGCCTGCCAGGCTCCTCTGTCTGTGGAATTATCCAGGCATTGGCAGGCAGATTCTTTACCACTGAAACACCTGGGGGTGTTTCATATATATATATGCTTCTTATAATAATAAAAATATTAAAATAATAAATAAAATAAAAATAATAAAAAATATTAAAAATATATATAATAAATAAAATAAATAAATAATAAAAATATATTTAAAAATATATATATATGTTTCTTATACAGTTCCACCTCCCATTGGCTATCACAACAAATGGAAGGTGGAACTGTATAAGAAACATATTTGAATGCTATTGAAGCTACGTGTTTACAAGATGGAGTAGGAAGACATGTGCTCATCTACTCCTGTGAGAACTCCAAAATTACGACTCACTGCTGAACAACCATTGACAGGAGAATATTGGATCCCACCAAAAAAAGATACCTCATATTCAAGGGCAAAGGAGAAGCCCCAGCAAGATGCTGGGAGGGGTGAAATTTCATTTAGAATCAAACCCCATAACTGGCAAAGACACTCAGAGAGCTCAAACAAGACTTCACAGAGACTGAGCCAGTCCAGCCTTTGAGTGTTTGAGTGTCTCCTGTGGAGATGCGGCTTATTGTCACCCTGTTTATGTAACTTATATGCAGAGTACATCATGCAAAATGCTGGGCTGGATGAAGAACAAGCTGCAATCAAGATTGCCAGGAGAAATATCAGTAACCTCAGATATGCAGATAACACCACCCTTATGGCAGAAAGCAAAGAAGAACTAAAGAGCCTCTTGGTTAAAGTGAAAGAGGAGAGTGAAAAAGTTGGCTTAAAGCTCAGCATTCAGAAAACTAAGATCATGGCATCAGGTCCCATCACTTCATGGCAAATAGATGGGGAAACAATTGAAACAGTAACAGACTTTATTTTCTTGGGCTCCAAAATCACTGCAGATGGTGCCTGCAGCCATGAAATTAAAAGATGCTTGCTCCTTGGAAGAAAAGCTATGACCAACCTACACAACATATTAAAAAGCAGAGACATTACTTTGCCAACAAAGGTCCGTCTAGTTAAAGCTATGGTTTTTCCAGTAGTCATGTATGGTTGTGACAGTTGGACTATAGAGAAAGCTGAGCACTGAAAAATTGATGCTTTTGAACTGTGCTGTTGGAGAAGACTCTTTGAGAGTCCCTTGGACTGCAAGGAGATCCAATCAGTCCATCCTAAAGGAAATCAATCCTAAATATTCATTGGGAGGACTGATGCTGAGGCTGAAACTTCAATACTTTGTCCTGTTGTGAAGATCTGACTCACTGAAAAGACCCTGCTGCTGGGAAAGATTGAAGGTAGTATGAGAAAGGGATGACAGAGGATGAGATGGTTGGATGGCATCACTGACTCGATGGACATGAGTTTGAGCAAGGACTGGCAGTTGGTGATGGACAGGGAGGCCTCGTAAGCTGCAGTCCATGGTGTTGCAGAGTCAGACATAACTAAGTGACTGAACTGACTGACTGACTGAGGCTACATATCAATTAAAACTAATTTTAACAAATTTAAGTTATGATTTCCACTTTCCATGTTCTCTGTTAAGAAATTATCTAAACAATAACACCAAAGGAAATGAGAGGGAAGGTAAATTGTACACCATAAAACTCAGAAAAAGAAGTCACTAATGGAGTAAAGCAAGAACAAAAAAGTGGAAAGACATGTTGAAAACAAATAGCAAAATGACAGAAATAAGTTCTTTTTTAATAGTAATTATTTTAAAGTTAAATTGACTAAACAGTCAAGAAACAGAAATTGATTGAATAGGTTAAAAAACAAAAAACAACAAACTATGCAATTACCTACTGTCTACAAGAGATTGACTTTATATCCAAAGACACAAATAGATTCAAAGTGAAAAAATGAAAAAGACAATTTATGCAAATAGTAACAAAATGAGAGCAGAAATGACTATACTAATGTCAAATAAAATAGACTTTAAGTCAAAAACTTTTACAAGAGACTAAGTCATACATAACATTTTTATAAAAGTGTCAATTCATCAAGATTATATAAGTTATAAAAATACATGCACCAAACAACAGAGTCCCAAATATATGAGGCAAACATTCACAGAATTGAAAAGAGAAAGAGAGTTCTAAAATAATAGTTTCCATTATCACATTTTACTAATGGATTGAATTTCTAGAAATCAGATTAGTAGGAAAATATTAGACTTGAACAACTGTGCATGTTTTCTAAACATGAATAGAAAACTTACCCCCCCCCCCAAATACACTTTAAAGTGCACATGGACCATTCTGCAGACTGGACCATGCTCTAGTCCACAAAACAAGTCTCAATAAATTTAGAAAAATTGAATTCATAAAAAGTGTACTTTTGTTCATAATAATTGGTACACATTTCTTTTAAAAAATAAAAATTACTAATAACACACAGAAGTGATCAATATGATTAGTCAGTAGGGAAATACAAATCAAAACTACAAAAGGCTACTTGCCAGCCACCATGATGGCTATAATTAAAATGAGAGACTAACAAGAGCTGGTGAGGATGTGAAGAATTTGAAATCCTTGTATATTGTTGATGATGCTTTAAAATGGTACAGTTCCTTTGAAAAATAATTTGGTGTTCCCTTAAAATGATAGTCATAGTTACTATATCAACTAGTAGTATTATTTCTACATGTTTACACAAGATAAGTTAAAACCTAAATCCACACAGAAGCTTATGATGAATGTTCATACCATTATTCATAAAGCAAAAATAGTGGAAACAATCAAAATTCAGTAATTTATCAACTATTGAAGAGATAAACAGCATACGATATATCCATACAATGGAATAGTGTTTGACCATAACAAGGAATGACACAGTGAGTTAGACCACAGGGTAAACTTGAAAAACATTATGCTTAGTGAAAAAGCCAGTCACTAAAATATATGCATTATCTGATGTGTTTCTAGAAAATGTCCAGAATACACAAATGTATAAAAATAGAAAAGTAATTACTGGTTGCCTAGGCCTGGGTTGTAGAAAGGGAAGGAATGAAGAGTGATTGCAAATTAGTACGGTGTTTCTTTAGAGATGATAAAAATATTCTAAGATTAGATTGAGATGTTGTGTGCATAACTCTGTGAATCTAATAAAACCCTAAATTTTACAGTTTATGTAGATGGATTTTTATGGCTTGTGGATTATTTCTCATTACAGCTGTTAAATATCAAACAATAGCATTAAGGACTAAATTCTGCAAATGCATTTAACTAATTATCAATTAAGTTTTTTTTCCTTTGTGTAAAATTTGAAAAAGGAATTCTGTCTTATAACTGCTAATTAGATGAAAGGGTCTTCTCAATGAGTTGTCGGAGATATGGCTGAGCTCTGGCATTTAATGTTCAAAATTTATAGTGATTGCTTACAACTTTCAAACTTTGAATGTTGTTCATATATTTCAAATTACATGATGCATCAGTTTGGGTTATCTTGGACTTATAAATGCTATATGCCTTATTGAATGATAATTTGTTCTTGTTGGGTAGAGTATATATATATAACTGAATGAAACTCAAATAATTTGGATAAACTCCATTTGTTCATAATTTATAATTATTTTTATATATTACTGGATTCAATTCATTCATATGATCCTAAATACTTTTTATACATGCATTAAAGAGAGATACAGGTTTTTGGTATTATAATGGATATATATATATCATATATATATATATGTTTAAATAAAAGATAGTCATAAAAGTAGAGCTTATTCAGTATTCTGAAACATTTTGTACAGGGTTTACATTACTTTTATTTTTAAATGTTTGAGGGAATTAGTCAGTGGAGGCATCTTGGCTTGGGATTGTTTTACAGAAGATACAAATTATGAGTTCAAAATCTTTGATGAGATCATCAAATTTATTGTCATATTATTGTTCAAATGTTCCCTTAGTATATTTTTAATGTCTGAATTATATCTAGTATTGCTTGTTTTTAATCCTAATTTTAAATCTGTATTTTTATACTTTTTATTAGTCTAGCTAGAATTTGATAAATTATGTTGATCTTATTAAGCAAAATCTTTTGATTTTATGAACATTTTCTACCATGTAACTTTTTTTCACTAATTTTGACTCATCTTTATTTTGCTTTCTTTCATTTACTTTGGGCTTAATTTAGTCTTCTTTATCATAGTTTTCTTAGGTAGACTCCTAGGTTTTGGTCTGAGGTTTTTCTTTTTTCTTTTTTTCTATTTAAATTGTTAGAACTGTAAATTTCCCACTAAGGAGTGCTTTATTAGCATCTCACAAATTTTCTCAGGTTTTGGTTTTCACTCATTTTGAAAAAAAAAATCTATTTTTCCTTCAGATCTATTCTTTGACACATGATATTTAGTTTATCCTGCAAGCATTTGAATATTTTTAACATACTTTCTGATTCTAAATTCTTGCATAGTTTCATGGTCATCTGAGATACTTTCTGTATGATTCCAGTTTCTTTAAAATGTAGTGAAATATAGTCTAAGTCCATTAAATGAGGATAATTTTAAAATATATTGACCAACATATTTATGATTTAATTTTTCTCCTTTTCTTTGTGTAACTCCATGTTTTCATCTGATGTCTTTTTTATTTTTGTCTTACTACATTTCTTGAAGTGCTTTTCTTGACAGCAAAATAGTCAGCTTTGTGTTGTTGAAAATTTGCCTTCATTTTAGTACAGAATTTTCTGTGGATATAGAATTGTAGAGTGACTTTTTTTCTTCTTCTAATTCTTTAACAATTTCATTCCATTGTTGTCTTGGTTATGATTGTATTAGTGAGACATACAAGCTATTTTTTTCTGTGCACTGATTTTTTCTTGTGCTATTTTTAAGGTATTATTTTTATACTGAGTCAGTGGTGAAAAACCTCCCCAAAAATGAGAAACCCAGGACCATATGTTTTCACTGGTAAATTTTAGAAAACATTTAAAGATATAATGCCAATCTTTCTCAGACTTTTTCAGAAAATTGAAGAGGGAGAAGCTCTTCAAAATTCATTTTATATAGCCAGAATTACTGGTACAAAACCAGAAAAGACATCACAAGAAAACCAAAAAACAACATTCTTGATTTGTATAGATATAAAAATCCTCAATAAAATATTAATAAACAAATTCAGTAGCACATTAAAAGGATCATACATCACAATCTAGTGTGTCTTATCCATGAGAAGAGAGGATGGTTGAACTTATGTGATCAATTAGATATTAAAGTGCTGAGGCAAAAATCACAGTGCATCTCAATAGATGCACAAAAAACACTTAACAAAATTCAATACCCTTTCATTATAAAAATACAAAATTAGAAGTAAATTACCTCATCATAATAAAGGATATGTATGAAAACCTCACAGCTGTTATCACACTCAATGATTAATGACTAAAAGCTTTTCCTCTAAGCTCAGGAACAAGGTAAAGGTATGTATTCTTACCAGATTTTTGTTTGTTCATTTGTTTGTTTTTGTTTTTAATCATAGAAGCCAGAGCAATTAGGCAAGAAAAATAAAAATAAAATTTGCCCATATTGGAAAAGTAATAAAATTAGTAATATTCATAGATGATATAATCATATGTAAAGAAAACTGTAAAACTTTACCAAAAAAAAAACCTCATTAGAATTGATAAGTGAATTCAATAAACTGGTAGGTTACAAAATCGATGTAAAAATTCAGTTTTGTTTCTATACACTAACAATAAACACTCAAAAAGGAAAATGAGAAAAAAAAATGTTTTTTTCACACTAGCACCAAACAGAATGAATACTTAGGAATAAACTTAACCAAGGTAGTAAAAGATGTATACATTTAAAACTCAAAAACATTGCTGAAACACAAATAAATTGAAATATCCCATGTTCATGGACTATAAGATTTAACACTTAAAATTTCCAAAGTGATCTATAGATTCAATGCAATTCCTATCAGATTTTCAATGGAATTTTAAAATATACATGACAATTCTAAAATTCATATATAACCACAAAAGTCTTCAAGAATCAGAAAAGTCTTGAGCAAGGAGAACACAGTTGTCAGACATTTCACACTTCCTGATTTCAAAACTCATTATAAACCTACAGTAAGCAAGATGGTATAGTACTAGTATATAGACCAACCAATGGAGCATAACAGAGAGCACAATAGGAAAAAAAAAAAAAAGATCCTCACATACACAGTCAACCATCTTCAACAAAATTTTCAAGAATACATAATGGGCAATGAATGGTCTCTTCAACAAATAATATTTGCAAAATTGGATATGCATGTATGAAAGAGTAAAATTGGATCCCAACTTTACATCATACAAAAAAATTCTCAAAATGAATCAAAGACTTAAACATACAATCTGAAGCTATAAAATTCCTAAGAGAAAACAGGAGCAAAACTCCATGTTATTGGTCTTGGCAATGATTTCTTGGATATGAAACCAAAAGCACAGTCAAAAGAAGCAAAAATGGACAGGTGGCCTTGCATCACACCAAAAAATATCTTCTGCTTAGTAAAGGAAACCCGTCATGGGGTGAAAATGCAAGCCTCAGAATAGGAGAAAACATTTGCAAACTGGATATCTGTTGACTTCTCTAATGGCTTAGTGGTAAAGAAACCACCTGCAATGCAAGAGACCTGGGTTTGATCCCTGGGTTTGGAAGATCGCCTGGAGAAGGAAATAGCTACACACTCCAGAATTTTTGCCTGGGAAATCCCATGGAGAGAGGAACCTGGCAGGCTACAGTCCACAGGGTTGTAAAAGTCAGACATGACTTAGCAAATAAACCACCACCACGTAGCTTCTAAGATGATAATATACAAAATATGTAAGGCATGCAACTCTATAGAGGATGAGATGGTTAGACAGCATCACCAACCCAACGGACCTGAATTTCAGCAAACTCTGGGAGGTAGTGGAGGACAGAGGAACCTGGTATGCTACAGTCAATGGGGTTGCAAACAGTCAGACATGACTTATCTACTGAACAACAACTCTATAGCAGAAAAGCAAATAACCCATTAAAAATAGGCAAAGAACTTGAACAGACATTTCTCCAAAGAAAACACACAAATAGCTAATAGATATATGAAAATGTGCTAAAAGCTACTAATCATAAGAAAGTGGAAATTAAAATCAGAATGTGATATCACGTCACACCTAATAGGATCAGATCAGTTCAGTTGCTCAGTAGTGTCCGACTCTTTGTGACCCCGGAATGACAGCACGCCAGGCCTCCCTGTCCATCACCGACTCCCGGAGTTTACTCAAACTCATGTTCATCGAGTCAGTGATGCCATTCAGCCATCTCACCCTCTGTCGTCCCCTTCTCTTCCTGCACCCAATCCCTTCCAGCATCAGGGTCTTTTCCAATGAGTCAACTCTTCTCATGAGGTGGCCAAAGTATTGGAGATTCAGCTTCAGGGTCAGTCCTTCCAAAGAACACCCAGGACTGATCTCCTTTAGGATGGACTGGTTGGATCTCCTTGCAGTCCAACGGACTCTCAAGAGTCTTCTCCAACACCACAGGTCAAAAGCATCAGTTTTTCGGCACTCAGCTTTCTTCACAGTCCAACTCTCAATCCATACATGACCACTGGAAAAACCACAGCCTTGAATAGATGGACCTTTGTTGACAAAGTAATGTTTCTGCTTTTTAATATGCTGTGTAGGTTGGTCATAACTTTCCTTCCAAGGAGTAAGCGTCTTTTAATTTCATGGCTGCAATCACCATCTAGAGTGATTTTGGAGCCCAGAAAAATAAAGTCTGACACTGTTTCCACTATTTCCCCATCTATTTCTCATGAAGTGATGGGAACGGATGCCAAGATCTTAGTTTTCTGAATGTTGAGTCTTAAGCCAACTGTTTCACTCTCCTCTTTCATTTTCATTAAGAGGCTTTTTAGTTCATCTTCACTTTCTGCCATAAGGGTGGTGTCATCTGCATATTTGAGGTTATTGATATTTCTCCTGGCAATCTTGATTCCAGCTTGTGCTTCTTCCAGCCCAACGTTTCTCATGATGTACTCTGCATATGTTAAATAAGGGTGACAATATACAGCCTTGACATACTCCTTTTCCTATTTGGAACCAGTCTGTTGCTCCATGTCTAGTTCTATCTGTTGCTTCCTGACCTGCATACAGGTTTCTCAAGAGGCAGGTCAGGTGGTCTGGTATGCCCATCTCTTTCAGAATTTTTCACAGTTTATTGTGATACACTCAGTCAAAGGCTATGGTATAGTCAATAAAGGAGAACTGGATGTTTTTCTGGAACTCTCTTGCTTTTTTGTTGATCCAGCGGATGTTGGCAATTTGATCTCTGGTTCCTCTACCTTTTCTAAAACCAACTTGAACCTCTCGAAGTTCATGGTTCAAATATTGCTTAAGCCTGGCTTGGAGAATTTTGAGCATTACTTTACTAGTGTGTGAGATGAGTGCAATTGTGCGGTGGTTTGAGCATTCTTTGGGATCGCCTTTCTTTGGGACTGGAATGAAAACTGACCATTTTCAGTCCTGTGGCCACTACTGAGTTTTCAAAATTGCTGGCATATTGAGTGCAGCACTTTCACAGCATCATCTTTCAGGATTTGAAATAGTTCAACTGGAATTCCATCACCTCCACTAGCTTTGTTCGGAGTGATGCTTTCTAAGGCCCACTTGACTTCACATTCCAGAATGTCTGGCTCTAGGTGAATGATCACACCATCGTGATTATGTGAGTCATGAAGATCTTTTTTTGTACAGTTATCTGTGTATTGTTGCGACCTCTTCTTGATATTTTCTGCTTTTGCTAGGTCCATACCATTTCTGTCCTTTATCGAACCCATCTTTGCATGAAATGTTCCCTTGGTATCTCTAATTTTCTTGAAGAGATCTCTAGTCTTTCCCATTCTGTTGTTTTCCTCTATTTCTTTGTATTGATCGCCAAGGAAGAATTTCTTATCTCTCCTTGCTATTCTTTGGAACTCTGTATTCAAATGGAAATATCTTTCCCTTTCTCCTTTGCTTTCCTCTTCTCTTCTTTCACAGCTATTTGTAAGGCCTCCTCAGACAACCATTTTGCCTTTTTGCATTTCTTTTCCATAGTGATGTTCTTGATCCCTGTCTCCTGTAAAATGTTACGAACCTCCATCCATAGTTCATCAGGTACTCTGTCTGTCAGATCTAGTCCCTTAAATCTGTTTCTCACTTCCACTGTATAGTCATAAGGGATTTAGCTCAAACCTGAATAGTCTATTGGTTTTCCCTACTTTCTTCAAGTTAATTCTGTATTTGGAAAGGAGTTCATAATCTGAGCCACAATCAGCTCCCAGTCTTGTTTTTGCTAACTGTATAGAGCTTCACCATCTTTGGCTGCAGAGAATATAATCAATCTGATTTTGATGTTGACCATCTGGTGATGTCCATGTGTAGAGTCGTCTCTTGTGTTGTTGGAAAAAGGTGTTTGCTATGACCAGTGCATTCTTTCGGCAAAACTCTATTAGCCTTTGCCCTGCTGCATTCTGCACTCCAAGGCCAAAATTGCCTGTTACTCCAGGTGTTTCTTGACTTCCTACTTTTGACTTCCAGTCCCCTATAATGAAAAGGACATCTTTTTGGGGTGTTAGTTCTAAAAGGTCTTGTAGGTCTTCATAGATCCGTTCAACTTCAGCTCCTTCTGCATTACTGGTTGGGGCATAGGCTTGGATTACCGTGATCTTGAATGGTTTGCCTTGGAAATGAACAGAGATCATTCTGTCTTTGAGGTTGCATCCAAGAACTGCATTTTGGACTCTTTTGTTGACCATGATGGCTACTCCATTACTTATAAGGGATTCCCTCCCACAGTAGTAGATATAATGGTCATCTGAGTTAAATTCACCCATTCCAGTCCATTTTAGTGTGCTGTTTCCTAGAATGTCAACATTCACTCTTGCCATCTCCTGTTTGACCACTTCCAATTTGCCTTGATTCATGGAGCTAACATTCCAGGTTCCTATGCAATATTGCTCTTCACAGCATTGGACCTTGCTTCTATCACCAGTCACATCCACAACTGGGTATTGTTTTTGCTTTGGCTCCATCCCTTCATTCTTTCTGGAGTTATTTCTCCACTGGTCTCCATTAACATATTGGGCACCTACTGACCTGGGGAGTTCCTCTTTCAGTATCCTATCATTTTGCCTTTTCATACTGTTCATGGGGTTCTCAAAGCAAGAATACTGAAGTGATTTTCTATTCCGTTCTCCAGTGGACCACATTCTGTCAGACCTCTCCACCATGACCCATTCGTCTTGGGTGGCCCCACACGGCATGGCTTAGTTTCATTGAGTTAGACAAGACTGTGGTCCTGTGATCAGATTGGCTAGTTTTCTGTGATTATGGTTTTGGTGTGTCTGTCTCCCTGATGCCCTCTCGCAATATCTACCGTCTTACTTAAGTTTCTCTTACCTTGGACGTGGGGTATCTCTTCACGGCTGCTCTAGCAAAGTGCAACAGCTGCTCCTTACATAGGACGAGGGGTATCTCCTCTCCCCGCGCAGCCGCTGCTCCTTGGAGGTTTGGTAGTTCCTCTCGGGCGCCGCCCCTGACCTTGGATGTGGGGTAGCTCCTCTGGGCCACTGCTGCACAATCAAAAACAAAAGCAAAAAGAAAAACACAATAAATTTTGGAGAAGATGTGGAGAAATTAGAACCTTTGTACATGATTTTTAGGAATATATGGAAATCTTCCTCCAAAATTAAAAATAGAACTATCATGGGACTAAGCAATCTCACTTCTGAGTATATATTCATAGAATTGAAATCAAGATCTCCAAAAGATATTTGCTCTCCCAGGTTAGTTGCAGCATTATTCACACTTGCCAAGAGACGGAAACAACCTAAACATCTGCTGAGAGATGAATGGATAAAGAGTATGTATATATGCACGTGTGCTGTCGCTTCAGTCGTGTCTGACTCTGCAGCCCTGTGGACTGTAGCCCGCCAGGCTCCTCTGCCCATGGGATTCTCCAGGCAAGAATACTGGAATGAGTTGCCATGCCCTCCTCCAGGGGATCTTCCCAACCCAGGGGTCGAATCTTCACCTCACATTGCAGGCTGATTCTTTACCGCTGAGCCATCAGAGAAGCCCATATGCTTCTCTGATGCATACGATGGTGCATTATTAGGACTTTAGAAGAGAGAAATCCTGTAATATGCAGCAACATTGTTGACATGAAGTGTAGTCTTATGTGTTTTTTAATCACAATTTTTTAAAAAGAAATAATATATTTACGCACAGACTTGATTGTCACTTTTTTACACTTATGACTTTTAACTCCTGTGAGTTTCCATGTTTTTATGTGGTAGATCCTGATTTTACTTCTTGGATCTGTGGTTTTATTGTGCTTCACACATTTGAGAAAAAAATGCTGGTCATTATTTCTTTAAATATTTTTCTCTACTTCCCTTCTCCCTTTTCTGAGGTACCAGTTACCTGTGTGTTAGACTGCTTGCTAATAGCACAGGTCAATTGGTAATGGATACTTTACTGTTTGTTTGCTTTTATTTGTTATGTCTTAAATTTAGTGAACTACAGTTTGTAATCCACTCTTAGGTAAAACAAGCTTTTTCCCCCATGTAATCTAATTCATATGTCATTTGTAGAAGTATTTATTTGTTCTTATTTAGTTTATTTTTGCACTAAATTAATAAATACTTGAAATACCAGGACATATTTAAAATAAATGTATTAAAATCCACTTTAAATCTTTTCTAATTATTTTTTAATTTAAGATTCATTTTATTTTTCATTTCTCCTACTGATATGTTTCTTTATTTGAATGTACAAATATTTTTAATAAGATAGTCAGTTTTATTGTTATATATTTTATGTTTTCAAGTTCCATATTACAAGTATTTCTTTAAAAATTGTTGGACTTTGTTTTGGCAGTTAATAAACCAATCATTGACAAACTTGACCCTTCTGAGGTTGTTTTTCAGCTTTTTGTTTTTCTGAGGAAATTAAAAATTTCCCTTATTTTAGGGCTAGCTTAATCCTATGTAAATTTTTTTAGGCGTTTGTCCTACATTTTGTGCAGCCTTCTGAGAGATCCTGAAGAAATGGACTCAGCTATGCTGTATTTGTATCCTTGACCACAGAAACTATGAGACAATAAATGCTTGTTGTTTTAAGCTACTAGACTTTGGACTAATGGACTATGTGGTAAGAAATAGCCAATACAATAGGACTATACCTTTGCTCCTTGGAAAGTGGAATCGATTTTTCTGTTTTTAATGTTTTAATGTAGTGTCCATATTTTTGGAAATGACAGTGAATATGAAGATCATTTTTACATCTGCTTTAACCAGAAATCAAATATTTTATGTTTCAAATAAACAGAAGATGATTTGCATATCAACAAATGCAAACATTCTTTAACTAATCACAGTAAAATGTTATGGTATGATGGAATTTAAATTAAAAGTTTCTAAAATTCAATTTTATTTATAATTTATTATTATTTACTTAAAATAATCAGTAATAACCACTCTTTTCATTGTTTAGTATACTTGATATACAAATAAAATATAGAAGAACAATTTTTATGCAGTACATTTATTTCATATTGTGGACCAGACCAAGTCCTGAAAGAGCAAAATGTAGAAGCAGGAACTATTTCTTTCAGCATATTGTGGACCAGACCAAGTCCTGAAAGAGCAAAATGTAGAAGCAGGAACTATTTCTTTCAAAGTATATTAGCTTGGTTGGAATAAATTCTACAAAATATCTTTCAGCATGATAACTATGTCCAGCATTGTTGTGACCCTTGCCCTTTCTCTAGTTAGAATTGAAACATGCACCTTATGAGAAGGCTTTAATTGCAGTCTTAAAAAAAATGGGAATCTAAAACTGATGTTTGCCTTCATTAAATTATCAACAGCTCTGTATTTACACTTAGATGATTCATAATTATTTAAGCATTAATAACAATTAAACACAAGATGTTTTTCAGAATTGTTCATTTTATCCAAGTATTTCCTTTTGCTCTCCATAGAATTTTTTATGAAAATTGCCTTTGGTTACATGGGAAACAGAAAGAATTGACATTTTAAGAATTAGAAGTATTCAAATATTTGATGAGATTAATATTTTATTAACTAAAAGATTTTAAATTCTACATATTTAAATATATTTTTTGCTAAGTTTACAATGTAGATATTAAACCATTTCCTTTTCAGTGAAGTGGCTAAAACTTATAGTCAAGAAGGACGTTATTAAGATTTATGTGTGGGTGTTAAGGAATTAAAAGGCTCTGTGGCTATAGCAAATGCTTTTAAAATTTGCTTCAAGCATAGTTTATCAAGAGCCTCTTTTTTATTCAAAAATAGATTTCCTATTGGATATAGTATCCCATAGTTCTCATCCAGACTCTTAGCAGCACTTTGCTTTTAATAAAGAAAAAATCTACAATCGGAGATTTTTATTGCACTTGATTAAGCTTCTTTAATAAAAGTTAAAACACAGTAAAATTGAACATAAGTAATATTAAAACTCACTCAGGCACTAACATACATGAGAAAATAAATGAAATAATCTTGTTGAAACAAATTACAGATATGCAGTTTCAATGAGGATCTGGAGAATCTTTGAAACGCTTATAAATTTTAACATTTGTTTGCTATGGATGAATTTATTCTTATTAGCTTAAAATGCAGTTATCCATTGAATCTCTATTATTTAGAAATGATTGTGTACAGGTCTTAGCAAGGTAACTGCTCTCAGGATGTCACATAAAGTAGATTACAAAGACTGTTAGGGGAATTCTCTGGTGGGGCCTGAGTATATCCCTAGAAGGAGAGCTAAGACCCAGAAGCTGTGTTGCATAATCAAAAAAAAAAAAAAAAAAAAAAAAAGGCTGTGAGTTTACAATAAAGAGTATCTATTTTTAAAAGATGTAGTCATTTTGTAAAAGAATGTTTTATGGACCTTTATTTTAAAAGTTTAAGATAAATTTAAAACTTTAAAATTTTAAGGTAAAAATTCAAATTTTTCTAACAAATGGACTTAGAAAAAACAACTCTTGGACTTTTGATATCAAGATATCAGGATTATGATGTGCAAATTTAAAATGCACACATACATCATCCTGAAGTGGCTCTCAAATTGGCCAAATCTGAAACAATTTAAATAATAGATAAAATAAATAATGATAAATAATGGAATATACTCTAACCCATAGAATAATATAAGTATCTGAATAATGATTAGTGTAAATAATTGAATAAATAAGTGAGGAAGATAGATAAACATTTTCTAAAACTAGAATCACATTTGATAGGTGAAAAGTGAAACAAATGCATAATGAATTAAGAAAATAGAAAAAACACTATGCCGTATGTTGGGGCTTCTCTGGTGGTTCAGATGATAAAGAATATGCGTGCAATGCAGGAGACCCAGGTTTGCTCCCTGGGTCTGGAAAATTCCCTGGATATCCACTCCAGTATTGTTGTCTGGAGAATTCCATGGACAGAGAAGCCAGGTGGGTTACATTTCATGGGGTCGCAAAGAATCAGACTTGACTGAGAAACTAGCACTCACCATGGCATATATTGGAGATATATTAGAGTAAAGATGGCTTCAAAAAATATTAATAGATAAGATAAGCAGTGGGTGGAACAGAGAAGGCAATGGCACCCCACTCCAGTACTCTTGCCTGGAAAATCCCATGGATGGAGGAGCCTGGTAGGCTGCAGTCAATGGGGTCGCTAAGAGTCAGAAACAACTGAGCGACTTCAATTTCACTTTTCACTTTCATGCATTGGAGAAGGAAATGGAAACCCATTCCACTATTCTTGCCTGGAGAATCCCAGGGATGGGGGAGCCTAGTGGGCTGCCATCTGTGGGGTCACACAGAATCGGACACAACTGAAGCGACTTAACAGCAGCAGCAGCAGTGGGTGAAAATATCATGAGGAACAGGATACTTATTATTGTCCCAAAATGTCTCAAAAATATTTAGCAATTACAAAAAACTCTGGCAGATTTATGGATACTGGGATAAATGGGAAGATGAGAGGTAGGACTTGGAGTGGAGAGAAGTACTGTGTCAGAATAGAGAAAGTGCCTTCAAATTTTCTTCCTCTTGTTAAGGTGATATTGGCAGAAGTGCCTGAAAGAAGACTTCTGACCATTTCTTCAGATAAAGAGACTTTAGAAGGAAGCTGCCTCAGCTAGTGAAAATTGCTCAGTCATGTCCGACTCTGCAACCACATGGACAATATAGTCCATGGAATTCTCCAGGCAAGAATACTAGAGTGGGTAGCCTTTCCCTTCTCCAGGGGATCTTTCCAACCCAGGGATCAAACCCAGGTCTCCCACATTGCAGGTGGATTCTTTACCAGCTGAGCCACAAGGGAAGCCCATTGCAATATATGAAGAGTATAACTGACCAGAGATGCCTAAAACCTTGCCTGTAACTCTCTCCAGATACTTCAGTGTTCTGACTGTGAACATAGTCTGTTGTGTGTGGGGCAGCTTTTATCTTAGACCTGGAAAAGTCTTTGCAATTGCCTACAGATAGGCCTGAAAAGTTTCAGATAGGTTTTTAACCAGAAGATGGACTGCCTACCAAGTGGTAGACATACTTGTTTGTAGAGAAGAAAATTCATTTTTACTTATGTTGTCATATGCACATTTTTTGTAGACGATCTTTATCAAATTGAGACAATTCCTTTCTATTGTTATTTTGCTATATTTTCTTTTTTACCATGAATGGTGTGTAATTTTGCCAAATATGTTTTCATTTGCAATGATCAAATGTATTTTTTCTTTATTTTGGTAATATGATTAATTACATTGATTTATAGTTCATGATCCTTATGAGGGTAAAAGAGGAGAGTGAAAAAGCTGGCTTAAAATTCAACATTCAGAAAACTAAACTCATGGCATCCAGTCCCACCACTTCATGGAAAATAGATGGGGAAACAATGGAAAAGGTGACAGACTTTATTTTGAGGGGCTCCAAAATCACTGCAGATGGTGACTGCAACCATGAAATCAAAAGATGCTTGCTCCTTGGAAGAAAAACTATAACAAACCTAGACAGCATACTAAAATGCAAGGACATTACTTTGCCAACAAAGGTCCATCTAGTCAAGGCTATGGCTTTCCCAATAGTCATGCGTGGATGTGAGAGTTGGACTATAAAAAAGCTGAGCACCGAAGAACTGATGCTTTTGAACTCTGGTGTTGGAGAAGACTCTTGAGAGTCCCTTGGACTGCAGGAAGACTAAACAAGTTCATCCTAAAGGAAATCAGTCCTGAGTGTTCATTGGAAGGACTGATGCTGAAGCTGAATCTTCAATACTTTGGCCACCTGATGCAAAGAACTGACTCATTGGAAAAGCCCCTGATGTTGGGAAAGAATGAACGCAGGATGAGAAGGGGAAGACAGAGGATGTGATGGTTGGATGGCTTTACTGTCTCAATGGACATGAGTTTGTATAAATTCCGGAAGTTGGTGATGGACAGGGAGGCCTGGCGTGCTGCAGTCCATGGGGGTCGCAGAGTCAGACATAACTGAGCGACTGAACTGAACTGAATGTCTTTGACTAGATTTGGACAGATTTCTGTATCCTTATAAATAACTTGAGAATTGTTCTTACTCTGTGTTGTAAAATAATTTTTATTTATATTGCATTTTTTTTTCATTAGCTGTTATGAATAATTCACAGGTGACTTCCTCAAGTCTTGGAGTTTACTTTGTGGGAGTTTCCCCCCCCCCCCCCAATTCTAACTTCTCTGTTAAATAACAGACTTTTAAAAGACTTGTTTTTTCTTGTGACATATGTGAAAACATTTGTGTTTCAAGTCATTTGTTATTTTATTTAAGTTAGTTGTCATATATATTAAAATAACATTTGTGCACACATACTTTTTCTTCATAATATTGTAAGTCTGTACTAATATAGCATTTTTTCTGTTTTCTTACTATATAATATATAATTGTGACCATTTTTCATTTATAATTTGGGTAACTTCTGTTCACTCTTTGTTTTGACATTTAAAAAACTTTAATTATTTTTTAATTGAAGGTTAGTTGCTTTACCGAATTTTGTTGTTTACTGTCAAACTTTGATAAGAATCAGTCATAGGTACACCGAAGTCCCTTCCTTCCCAAAAATCTCTCCTGTCTCCCTCCCCACCCCACCCTTTTAGATTGTTAGCCCCTGTTTGGGTTCCCTGAGGCATAGAGCAAATTCCTATTGGCTATCTATTTTACATATGGTATAGTAAGTTTCCATGTTACTCTCTCCATACATCTCACCCTCTATCTCCTCCCCTCCTGCTGTGTCCTTAAGTCTATTCTCTATGTCTGTTTCTGCATTGCTGCCTTTAAAATAAATTAATCAGTACTATCCTTCTAGATTCCATATATATGCATCAATATATGACATTTGTATTTCTCTTTCTGACTTACTTCTGACTTTCTGACTCTGTTTAGTACAGTCTAGATTCATCCACCTCATTAGAAATGACTAATGTGCATTCCTTTTTATGGCTGGGTAATATCCTTTTTATGGCTAGTAATATCCCATCTTACCTAGAGCCAAACATCCTGGAATGTGAAGTCAAGTGGGCCTTAGAAAGCATCAGTACGAACAAAGCTAGTGGAAGTGATGGAATTCCAGTTGAGCTATTTCAAATCCTGAAAGATGATGCTGTGAAAATGCTGCACTTAATATGCCAGCAAATTTGGAAAACTCAGCAGTGACCACAAGACTGGAAAATGTCAGTTTTCATTCCAGTCCCAAAGAAAGGCGATCCCAAAGAATGCTCAGACTACTACACAATTGCACTCATCTCACACACTAGTAAAGTAATGCTCAAAATTCTCCAAGCCAGGCTTAAGCAATATGTGAACCATGAACTTCCAGAAGTTCAAGCTGGTTTTAGAAAAGGCAGAGGAACCAGAGATCAAATTGCCAACATCCGCTGGATCATCGAAAAAAGAGAGTTCCGGAAAAACATCCAGTTCTGCTTTATTGACTATACTATAGCCTTTGACTGAGTGTATCACAATAAACTGTGAAAAATTCTGAAAGAGATGGGCATACCAGACCACCTGACCTGCCTCTTGAGAAACCTGTATGCAGGTCAGGAAGCAACAGTTAGAACTAGACATGGAGCAACAGACTGGTTCCAAATAGGAAAAGGAGTACGTCAAGGCTGTATATTGTCACCCTGCTTATTTAACTTATATGCAGAGTACATCATGAGAAACGTTGGGCTGGAAGAAGCACAAGCTGGAATCAAGGTTTCCGGGAGAAATATCAATAACCTCAGATATGCAGATGACATCACACTTAAGGCAGAAAGTGAAGAGGAACTAAAAAACTCTTGATGAAAGTGAAAGAGGAGAGTGAAAAAGTTGGCTTAAGGCTCAACATTCAGAAAACTAAGATCATGGCATCTGGTCCCATCACTTCATGGGAAATAGATGGGAAGACAGTGGAAACAGTGTCAGACTTTATTTTTCTGGGCTCCAAAATCACTGCAGATGGTGATTGCAGCCGTGTAATTAGAAGACGCTTTCTCCTTGGAAGGAAAGTTATGAACAAACTAGATAGCATATTAAAAAGCAGAGACATTACTTTGTCAACAAAGGTTCATTTAGTCAAGGCTATGGTTTTTCCAGTGGTCAGGTATGGATGTGAGAGTTGGACTGTGAAGAAAGCTGCATGCCGAAAAACTGATGCTTTTGACCTGTGGTGTTGGAGAAGACTCTTGAGAGTCCGTTGGACTGCAAGGAGATCCAACCAGTCCATCCTAAAGGAGATCAGTCCTGGGTGATCTTTGGAAGGATGATCCTGAAGCTGAATCTCCAATACTTTGGCCACCTGATGCAAAGAGTTGACTCATTGGAAAAGACCCTGATGCTGGGAAGGATTGGTGGCAGGAGGAGAAGGGGACAACAGAGGATGAGATGGTTGGATGGCATCACCAACTCGATGGACATGAGTTTGAGTAAACTCCAGGAGTTGGTGATGGACAGGGAAGCCTGGCGTGCTGCCATTCATGTAGTTGCAAGCAGTCCAACACAACTGAGCGACTGAACTTAACTGAATATCCCATCATATATATGTACCACAGCTTCTTTATCCATTCATCTCTTGATGTACATCTAGGTTGCTTTCATATTCTAGCTGTTGCAAATATTGCTACAATGAACATTGGGGTATATGTGTCTTTTCAAATTTTGGTTTCCTCCGGGTACATACCTAGGAGTGGGATTGCTAAGTCATGGTGGTATTATTCCTAGTTTTCTAAGGAATCTCCATACCATCTTCCATAGTGGCTGTATCAATTTACTTTGCATTCTTACAAGCAATGCAAGAGGGTTTCCTTTTCCCCACACCCTCTCCAGCATTTATTGTTTGTAGACTTTTGGATGATGGCCAGTTCTTACTGATGTGAGGTGGTATCTCATTTTGATTTGCATTTCTCTAATAAAGAGTGATGTTGGGCATCATTTCATGTGTTTGTTAGCCATCTGTGTGTCTTCTTTGGTGAAATGTCTGTTTAGGTCTTTTCCCCACTTTTTGACTGGGTTGTTTGTTTTTCTGGCACTGAGTTGTATGAGCTGCTTGTATATTTTGAAAATTAATCCTTTGTCAGTTGTCTCCTTTGCTATTATTGTCTACCATTCTGAGGGGTGTCTTTTCACCTTGTTTGTAGTTTTCTTTGCTGTGCAAAAACTTTTAAGTTTAATTCGGTCCCACATGTTTATTTTTATTTTTATTCCCACTACTCTAGTAAGTGGGTAATAGAGGACCTTGCTTTGGTTTATGTCATTACATGTTCTGCTTATGTTTTCCTCTAAGAATTTTATAGTTTCTGGTCTTGCATTTAGGTCTTTAATCCATTATGAGTAATCCATATCTTTGTGTATGGCATTAGGAAATGTTCTAATTTCACTCTTTTGCTTGTAGCTGTCCAGTTTTCCCAGCACCACTTATTGAAGGAGCTGTATATGCCCCATTATATGCTCTTGCATCTTTTGCCAATAAGGTACCCATAGGTGCGTTGGTTTCTCTATCTTGTTCTGGGTTCTCTATCTTGTTCCATTGGTCTCCATTTCTGTTTTTGTGCCAGTTCTATACTGTCTTGATGACTGTAGCTTTGTAGTATAGTCTGAAGTCAGGAAGGTTGATTCCTCCAGTTTCATTCTTCTTTCTCAAGACTGCTTTGGCTATTCAGGGTCTTTTGTGTTTCCATATGAATTGTGAAATTTTTTTTCTTGTTCTGTGAAAAATGTCGTTGCTATTTGATAGGGATTTCATGAATCTGTAGATTGCATTTGTTAGTATAGTCATTTTCACAATATGGATTCTTCCTACCCAGGAATATAGGGTATCTCTCCACTAATGTGGTTTTTTATTTCTTTCATTAGTGAATAATTTTCTGTACACAATTTTTTTTTAATCTCCTTAGGTTTATTCCTAGATATTTTATTCTTTCTCTTGCAGTGGTGAATAGGATTGATTCCTTAATTTCTCTGATTTTTCATTGTTATTATATAGGAATGCACGTGATTTCTGTGTATTTACCTTGTATTCATGACTTTGCTGAATTCACTGATTAGTTCTAGTAATTTCTGATAGTTTCTTTTGGGTTTTCTATGTATAATATCATTTTATCTGCAAACAGTTTTCCTTCTTTTTCAATCTAGATTCCTTTTATTTGTCCTTTTCTTCTCTAAGTGCCATAGCTAGGACTTCCAAAGCTATGTTGAATAAGAGTGATGAAAATGGACTCTCTTTCTTGTTCCTGATCTTAGACGGAATGCTTTTAGTTTTTCACCATTGAGAATAATGTTTGCTGTGGGCTTACCATATATGGCCATTACTATCTTGAGGTAGGTTCCTTCTATGCTCTTTTTTTTGAAGCGTTTTAATCATAAATGGTTGCTAAAATTTGTCAAAGGCTTTTTTTTGCATCTATAATTATCATAAAGTGTTTATCTTTCACTTTGTTAATATGGTGTCACATTGATTGATTTGCACATATTGAAGAATCCTTGCATTCCTGTAATAAACCAAAATTGATCATGGTGTATGAGATATTTAATGTGTTATTGAATTCTGTTTGCCTGAATTTTGTTGAGGATTTTTGCATCTACGTTCATCAATGACCTTGGCCTATAATTTTCTTTCTTTCTTTCTTTCTTCTTCTTTTTTTTTTTTGCATTGTCTTTGCCTGGTTTTGGTATCAGGATGATGGTGGTCATGTAGAATGGGTTTGGAAGTGTTCCTTCGTCTGAAATTTTTTGGAAGAGTTTCAGGAACATAGACAATAGCTCTTCTCTAAATGTTTGATAGAATTCCCCTGTGAAGCCATTTGGACCTGGGCTTTTGCTTTGAGGAAGTTTTTTTTTTTTTTTCTTTTTAATCACAGTTTTGATTTCAGTGTTCATGATTGGCTGGTCTATAATTTCTATTTCTACCTGGTTCAGTCTTGGGAGGTTTAACTGTTCTAAAATATGTCCATTTCCTCTCGGTTGCCCATTTTATTAGCATATAGTTGCTCATAATATTCTCTTATGATCCTTTGTATTTCTGTGTTGTCTGTTGTAACCTCTACCTTTTTCATTTCTAATTTTGTTGATTTGATTTTTGTCCCTTTTTTCTTGATGAGTCTGGCTAGTGGTTTGTCAATTTTGCTTATCTTCTCAAAGAAACAGCTTTTAGTTTTTAATCTTTGCAACTGTTTCCTTCATTTCTTTTTCATTTATTTCTTCTCTGATCTTTATGATTTGTTTCCTTCTGCTGACTTTGGGATTTTTTATTGTTCTTTTTGCAGCTGCTTTAGATGTAGATTTAGGGTGTCTATTTAATGCTTTTCTTGAGGTAGGATTGTATTGCTCCCCCCTTAGAACTGATTTTCTGAATCCCATAGGTTTTGGGTCATCATTTTTTTTGTTGTTATTTGTTTCTAGAAATTTTTTGACTTCCCTTCTTATTTCTTCAGTAACCTCTTTGTTATTTGATAATGTGTTGTTTAATCTCCACGAGTTTGTGTTTTTTACTGTTTTTTCCTCTGGTTGATAACTAGCCTTATAGCATTGTGGTCAGAGAAGAACTTGATATGATTTCAGTTTTATTTAATTTACTGAACCTTGATTTGTGGCCCAAAATGTGGTCTATCCTGGAGAATGTTCCATGTGCACTTGAGAAGAGAGTGTATTTGTCTGCATTTGGATGGAAAGTCCTGAAGATATCAATTAGGTACATTTGGTTTAATTTCATTTAAGGTTTATGTTTCCTTATTGATTTTCTGTTTTGATGATCTGCCCATTGGTATAAGTAGTGTGTTAAAGTCCCCCTACTATTACTGTGTTACTGTCAATTTCCCCTTTTATGCCTGTTAGTGGTGGCCTTATGTATTGAGGTGTTCCTATGTTGGGTGCATGAAATGTTTACAATTGTAATGTCTTATTCTTGGATTGATCTTTTGATTCTTATATAGTGTCCTTCTTTTTCTCTTATAATATTCTTTATTTTAAAGTCTATTTTGTCTGAATAAGAATTGCCACCCTGGCTTTCTTTTGGTTTCCATTCATATGGAATATCTTTTTCCATCCTTTTACTTTCCGTTTGAATGTGCCTCTTGTAGGTCTGAAGTGGGTCTCTTGTAGGTAGCATATATATGGATCTTGTTTTTGTATCCATTCAGTCAGTCTGTATCTTTTGGTTGGTGCATTTAATCTGTTTACATTTAAGGTAATTATTGATATATATGTCCATATTGGCATTTTCTTAATAGTTTTTGGTTTGTTTTTGTAGGTCTTCCATTTCTCTTGTGTTTACTGGCTATATAAGTCCATTTAGTATTTGTTGTAAGATTGGTTTGGTGGTGATAAATTCTCTTTAACTTTTGTTTGTCTGTAAAGCTTTTGATTTCTCCATACATTTTGAATGAGATCTTTGCTGGGTATACTAATCTTGGTTGTAGATTTTTTTCTTTCAGTACTTTAAATATATCCTACCATTCCCTTCTAGTCTGCAGAATTTCTACTGAAAGATCCTGTTAATCATATGGGTTTTCCCTTCTAGGTTACCTGTTGCTTTTCCCTTGCTGCTTTTAATATTCTTTCTTTGTGCTTAATCTCTGTTAGCTTGATTAATAATATGTGTCTCAATGTGTTTCTCCTTGGGTTTCTCCTATAAGGGACTCTGTGCTTCTTGGGCTTAACTGACTGTTTCCTTTCCCATGTTGGGGAAATTTTCAACTATAATTTCTTCAAAAATTTTCTTAGTGCCTATTTTTTTTCTTCTTTCTCTGGGACCCCTATAACTTGAATGTTGGTGCATTTAATATTGTCCCAAAGGTTTCTGAGCCTACTCTCAATTCTTTCCATTCTTTTCCCTTTATTCTGCTCTTCAGCAGTTATTTCCACCATTCTTATCTGCCTCACTTATCCATTCTTCTGCCTCAGTTATTCTACTATTGGTTCCTTCTAGACTACTTTTAATTTCAGTAATTGTGTTATTCATCTCTATTGTTTCTTTATTTCTTCTATGTCCTTGGTGATTGCATTAACTGTGTTAATTGTTTCTTGCATTTTCTCCATTCTATTTTCAAGTCTTTGGAGCATTTTTACTATCATTATTCTGAATTCTCTTTCAGGTAGATTGTTTATTTCCTCATCATTTATTTGGTCATATGAGTCTCTACCTTATTCTTTCATTTGTTCTGTGTTTATCTGTCTCTTCATTTTTTCCAAACTTGCTCCAATTGAGTTCTCCTTTTCCCAAACTTTAGGGTTACATTCGTTCTTCCTTTTGCTTTTGCCCCTGGAAGAAAAGGTTGGTTAAGTGGTTTGTGTTGACTTCTTGTTAGGGGTGATTTCTGCCCGTGTTCTAGAGGGAGGATATCAAGCACATCAAGCAGGTAGTTACAGAAATAATGGGACATATACACACACTTCCACACACACAGTTATAATCAAAGTATTCTAAAGAAAGAAGTACAGGAGATTGACTTGGTGAATGAGAGAAACCAAAAGTGATATCGATCAATTAAAAACAGTTGATCTGTCCATTATTTAAAATGAGATATTGAAATCCCCTACTATTAATCTACTTCTGTCTGTTTTTTCTTCAGTTCTGTCAGTGTTTGCTTTATATATTTAAATGCTCTGATGTTGGGTGCACATATATTTATGATTATTATTGATATATATTATTGATGAGTTGGGACTCCCTGATGACTGCCAGTAAAGAATCCGCCTGCCACTGCAGGAGACACGGTTCAATCTCTGGGTTGGAAAGATCACCTGGAGAAGGAAATGGCAATTCATTCCAGTATTCTTA
Source organism: Muntiacus reevesi (assembly GCF_963930625.1). Lineage (NCBI taxonomy): Eukaryota > Metazoa > Chordata > Mammalia > Artiodactyla > Cervidae > Muntiacus > Muntiacus reevesi. The sequence goes on along the minus strand of NC_089251.1, from coordinate 258,571,173 downwards.
CCTAGAGAATCCTGTGGACCATTAGGAACCCATTAGGCTACAATCCATGGTTTCATGAAACAGTCAGACTTGATTTACCAACTGAACAACAGCAATATTGTTGGTCTCTTTATCATTATATAAAGTTCTTTTTTCTTTTGTGATGACTATTGCCTTAAAGTATATTTTGTCTCGTATAACTACCTCTGCTCTATTTTCATTGACATTGCATAGAATATATTTTTGTACCCTTTAACTTTCAGTTTATATACACCCATAAATATAAAGTGAGATTTTTGTTTGTTTATTTTGTTGACAGCATATATTTGTATTTTGGGGTTAAACTTTTATTGTTGTTACTAGCTTCCCATAATGAAAGGTTATATATATTTTTTATTTCAAAACTTCCTTAGTGTATGTTAAAGCTATAAATTTTCTCCTAAGTGCAGGTTAAGATGGTCCAAAAATTTTTAGTATGTTGTGCTTTCATTATCTTTGAATTTCTACAGTTTTATAATATCCTTTGCAGCTTATTCCTTAACAATTGGCTGTATAGAGTTAAATTGTTAGATTTATAGATACTCACTGCCTTTATAGATGCTTTGTTGTTTATTTCTAGTTGATTACATAGTGATCGAAGAATACACCGATTGTATTTTAATCTTTTGAAATTAATTTTGTTGCTTGCCAGTTTTACAAGGAAACTGAAATAGATATAATTTCATAAGTATGGCAAGCCCACCATTAAGAAACATGCCCAAGAATACTGGAGTGGGTCGTCTATCCCTTCTCCAGGGGAACTTCTTGACCCAGGAATCGAATTGGGGTCTCCTGCATTGCAGGCAGATTCTTTACCAGCTGAGTTACCAGGGAAGCACAGAGATGTTAGTATTTCTGGGTTTTGTTCAGTATAGAAAATTACAACCTCAAACTTATGGTTTTATTTTGAATATAAATTAAAAATCTGACTTGAATACTCTTTCCTCAACCTTTACGTAGGCATACCTTGGAAATATTTTGGACCCCTTTGCAGACCACCAGTAAAGAGCAAATATCACTGTAAAGTGAGTCCCACAATTTTTTTTCCAATGTATGTAAAAGTTCTGATTATATTATAGCCTACAAAGTATGTAATAGAGTTATGTCTTAAACAAGTTTATACCTTAATTAAAAATACCTTATTGCTAAAAAATGCTAGCCATCATCTGAACCTTCAGTGTCTTAGTAATAAAATCAAAGATTACTGATCACAGATCACCATACAAATAAAAGTTTGAAATGTTAGAATTACCAATTTGTGATATAGAGAGCGAATGCTGTTGAAAAAAAAAAAAATGGCTCCAATAAGTTTACTCTAAGCAGCGTTGCTACAAACCTTCACATTGTAAAACCAATATTTTCAATGTGCAGTATATTAAACAAAATGAAATGAGGTGTATTCTAAATACTCCTTTTATCTAGTTCCTTTTGATGAGGTTTACGGTTCTGGTTTCTTTATACACTAGTTAAGCATATTTTTGATGGAGCTTTATTCTAAACAAAAAATATGGTATTTGACAAACAACTGATGAAGAATTCTAAAAGTATAAAAAGGAATGGCAAGCAGATTTTAGGCAAATGGAAAAAAAAATTTTACCAGACAGTAATTAAAATATCAGAATAAACTATGATACTTTAACATTGTTTAAAACTCAAGTTTTTAAAAAGAAAATAATGTTCATAATTTCTATTGCAGATGTGTTTTGAGATGCTTGTTAGTTTCAATTATTTCCTGATGTTTCAAAATTTTGTATTAGAATTTATTCTGTACATAGTCAGAAAATATTATTTTAAATTAATGTGGGGAAATTTGCATAATGAAACATTGTCATAGAAAATCTTTTTATGAATATATTTGATATCTTTGTCTATGATGTCATATGTCAAATGAATATCAGGATAAAGGTAACATAAATCTATGGTTTATAGGGCTGGCAGAGTAATCTAGTATAATTACTGTTGATCACGTCTTTCTTGAAATTTTATTGTCATGATGGACAACTTAGAAACCGAAGAGTGAAAACAATTGATTAAAAGTTATGGGAAACAAATAAACAAAAAAAGTTATGGGAAATAATTTTCTGAGGCGAGATTACAATTTATAGTTTGACATGATAGATTGCTTTAAATAAATACTGTCTTTCATCAATATCACATCTGTATATTTAATCCATGTGCTTATACTGACCCTGTTTCAAAGATGAAAAGATTGTAGCTTGGAGGAGTCAAGTGCTAGTCATATAGTAAACAAATGGTTTATTAGTTTCTGTCCGTTTTGTGAGGGATATATTGATTCTTTTATAACTTTTATATCCATTATGGCTTTGAATATAATAGAAATATGTATGCATTGACATTTAACTTCAAATGGAAGCTTTATTTTGAATGATCTAAACTATTTTGCTGGACATCAAGTCTCTGCTGAAATCTAGGTTATCTTTGTAAAGTTCAGTAAAAACGGTGGCTGCCACCCCCACCTGTTTGGTGGGGTGGGGCAGGCTGTGAAACCATTTCAACTGTCTTGCTCTTGCTGCTAGGAGAGGCTCAGTTGCTGTGAAGCATTGTTAGTTAAAGTGTGATCTTAGTGGCAAGCAAACAGGACATCTGCAGTCTTCACTAGCCTGTGGTTGTGGTTTTGCTATGCTCAAGAAGTGGGCAAGTGAATTTGTTAGGAAATTTAAAAGGGAGTTTTAGAAGTGAGAGAGTCATATCTTATCCAAAATTGATGTTGTTCCCATATCCTGAATTGACCAGAAACTGTGTATATATACATACCAGAGACTATAGCGGGCCCAAGCTACCCACATGTCCTCGGCCAGCGGAGACCATATGCACACATAAAGACGTGAGAAAACCCCATGGAGCATAAAATCTCGAGCAGACTTGAGAATGTCATGTCAGTCTTTTCTACAACTATGTAAAATGAAATGTCTTTACAGTGTTTATAGCTATTCTGAAATTGGATTGAGAATATTTTGCTTTCCTGAAAGGTAACATTTGGAATAGTTATATATGAAAAAGTTGTTACATGCTAAGAAGATATCTATTTCTTCCAAACTTGAAGTGAAAGTGGTGGGTGTGTTGATTGTATATAATAAAAATATGTTGATGACATATTAAAGTTAATACTTCATACTTAAACATGAGCTTAATTTATTCTACTTTATCTTTTTAAGTTAAATTTTAAACATTTATGGCAGACTGACTTTACCTTTGGTGGACAGTTCAAAAACTGCTGCTCACAACTTCATTACTTATGACAACACAGAAATGTCTGTTGTAAATCATCATATCATTTTATTCAATCCATTACATTTTTAAACATTTAATTTAAAGTTGATTAGTGCATCACACTGTAGCTAGAATTCTCTGGCTTAAAAAAAAAAAAAAACTGACTCTAGGAGAACCCAAGGATCAGAAGTAAATAGCCAGTTATGAAGGCGTGGTTCGATTTACACAACCTAAACATGAAAATAACATATTTTTCACATTTATACTAACTCCTTGTGACTAAGACATGTCTTCTCAGATAGATGTTGTCTTTGTGAAGTCTAAATGTAGAAACTTTCGCTGCCTCATCAAGTTTATTTACATAGGTAGAATGGGTGAAATACCATAGGGCCATTTAATTTTCATTTCTATTACCTAAACATTTTTACTGAATTTTCTGAAATTTGTTTCATTGTTTTGGTGTTTCAATATAAAGTTATAATAATGCATCTAAAGATAATAATGCAAATATTAATACAAATTTAAATGCAATAATAATGAATTTAAAAGGAGAACAAAATTAGATACAACAGAAAAATGGTAAGCAGTAAAGAAGTCCTATGACAAATAACCAAATAATTTTTGCCACACACACACTGCACAAGTGAAAAAAATTACTCAAAATTTCTTAATGTGGATCAAGTCGTAAATTGTCACCATAAGCAGCATCACTTCTAATGTTTGTCCAAGTCATCAAACTGATCTCAGTTAGCTGTAATGATTTGTATACCCTCCTGTGGTACACAGTTGAGAAACACCAGATGAATATTAACTATGATGTTGATTAAAAGTTGCAACAGCACAAGTAGGGTTTGTCAGCACACTGGTATAATAATCTTTCCTATGTCAAAGCAGATCAAATAATGAAATTCAGCAAGTTCGGTACAGATACCCTAACTGTCAACTATTTGTGCTGTGAGCTAATGAAAAACATGTTGGTCTTGGTATGCTTGGATGAAGAATTGCCAAGAAAAACCACTGTTGCAATTACTCTTTATGACAAATCAATTATTGGTATATAGATAACAAAATATGGGTTGAAACACTAAGATAATGAGACAAAAGTACTGAGCAATTATTCTAGACTATAGTCTGACTACAACTATATACTTTTCTGGAACTGAAAAGCTGTTTTATTAATAAGATAACTATAAAAATTATTGGAAGAGATTTACAAGTATTTAGTATTCAATTAATATATTACTGGAATGCTTTGACAGGTAGATTTTGTTTGTTTTTAATCAAAGGAAATATGTACATAGTTGGGTCTTTGATTTTGAATACCAGAATCATTATGCCACATAGCAGAATATGCTGGAGACATTATGTTAATCTGTCAAGGAAGCCTTAACAGACATATAGTACATATAGTATATATATATGTAATGCAAACAGTAGTCATATTCTAGAGTTGTTCTGGCATTTGCATAGTATTATTTCTCATGCTAAAATGAAATAAGATAAGGTCATTTATGGTATCAGCTTACCATAGTAAGGTCTTCCATAATTTGTATGTAATATGAAACTAGATGTTGAAAAATATGTAGCATTTATGTAATTATTGCCAAATATGTTATTTTACAGTGAGTTTGTATCACATTTTATTATCTGTGGATCTGATGTTCCTAACCTTTTAGAAAATAAATTTTATGTAGCAATTTCTGACTTAAAAAATGCAAAATGTGAGAGTTGCAAATTAAGTTTTATTTGGAGCAAAATGAGGACTGTGACGTGGAAGACAGCATTTCAGATAACTCTGAGAAACTGCTCCAAACATCTGGAGAGGAGAAGGTCAGTATATATGTAATTTCAGTGAAGCGGAAGTTCATGCCATCAAGCACATATTTTTGCAGAAGGTTTCTGCTAGTCATGAGGAGCAGACATCACTTTGAAAGAATTTAGTGCTTTTCTAGATATGAGCAGATGCAAGAATTGGGCTCATAAAATCAGTTCCTGAAAATATCTAACTATCTGAAAACATATTCTGCCAATTAATAAATCAAACTCTAATGGTTATATTTTAAAACTATAGCTACAAGTGCTTTATCATTTTGTATTCAATCGCCTGTCAGATTGAATTGAGTCATTACTGAATCTTTCTCTTCCTCCATCCATATATTGACAGTAAACCAAGTCAAATTGCTTCATCCACTCCTTTCCATTTCTACTGCTACTGCTTACTGGATTATTGAAATGAGATCTGAATTGGTCTTTCCTCTTTTTCTCTCAATGCCATCACTTCATGTATAGTTGTCAGAGTAATAATTCTCAAATTTTATCAGATCATGTCAGCCATCTGGTTTAAAATACTTTTGTAACTTCTCTTACATAACATTATAAAATTCAAAAATCAAAACTCTTCAGATGACAAATATAATTTATGCCCACTTTCAGCCTTTCCTTTCTCTCCACTCTTTCAAATATGTGTACTTGTATTTAACACGAGCTTGTTTTGTTATATGTTTTTCTCTGTATGGAATATCATTTACTCCCTCTCCTAATGTGGAAGTTATGTTTATTATTCTTGTTTCCTTAAATATCATTTTTTGCCATGATAATTTCACTAAGCATTTACTCTCTTTAGGGCCAGTCAGTTATGTATATTCAAATGATTTTTTTTTCTATTAGCATCAATTTAGCCTAACAAAATGCATGAGTTGTTGATTACCAAAACAGAATAATGCTACTCATTTAAATACCAAAGCACTAAATAACTTTATGTCATACTTATTCTGTCAAGTTTAAAATATTGTCAGAAACATCTGACAGATATTACTATTGTTACTAAATATAGCATAGAAATGATACTTCTCTAGGATTATAAAAATATCTAATCGTTTTTATTATATCCTGATTATGATATATTATTGCATTCATAAAATATTTGGTAAATGGTACCCTAAAGTAATTTTTTTTTAAAATGCACTTAAGAAATATTTTGGAGTTTATGAAGAAGAAGATGATAGCGCTAAGTTGTGTCCGACTCTTGTGATCCTATAAATTGTAGCCTGCCAGGCTCCTCTGTCCATGGGATTCTCTAGGCAAGAATATTGGAGTGGGTTGCCATTTCCTTCTCCAGGGGAATTTTCCGACCCAGGAATTGAACCCATGTCTCCTGCATTGCAGGCAGATGCTTTACTGACTGAGCTATGTGGGAAGCCCCTGGAGTTTATGACATAACTCTAATTTACAATTTAAAAATCTCTTAAAATGAGGCATTTTAAATGCAAAATTTATTTCAACTAGATTTATTTATTCAACTAGATAGATTTATTTCAACTAGATTTCAAGTAGTATAGCTGTTCTGCCTAGTGTTACAATGACCTCAAAATTACTGGATTCTGTAAAGGATAAGGAAACTTCTTTCAAATAGTCTAAGATTTTTATAATTGTAATAAACATGAATTTGCAGGCATAGTCTTCTTTACTCAAGATCGTTCTGATCATCTACCTTCTGCTGGGAACTGAGTTGCAAATGATACTAGGGTTAGTGTGTTCTCTAAAATCAAATAAACATACATGTGAAAGAGAAACAACATTGTGTGGGAGAGTCTATGATGGTAGTAAAAATAGGACAGTATTCAGATCTGCCTTAAGTTACTTAGGAATTTATATGTAGCATGCTATGTAGAGTGGACCCTGACTGTGTTAATGTATTCTGTATGTAAAGGAAAAATTAAAGTTCCTGAATAGAAAGGCACAAACACACCAGACATCGGGGGCTAACCCTTTTTTTGAAACAAAGTATTGGGCAGAATTTTAACAAAACATTATTTAAAGACATTGAAAGATCATCAGTTTAAATCAAGTTTGACGGATTCAATACTTCAAAAAGGGAAACATCAGCAAAATACACATTTATTTTAGATTTCTTTCTGTGAACAGTTTTTACAATTCCAAGTTTACTGAAAGAGGCCTGTGATGCAATATTATAATATTGAGGGTGTCAGCGTAAGAGTTTGGGCTGAAAAATGGTTGGAACTAAGAAAACTGAGTCACACCAAGAAAGAGAGCAGAAAACAGCTGCTGAGGCTGAATATCATATTTGAAAATAATACATTGAAGTTTTCAGTTCAGTTCAATTGCTCAGTCGTGTCTGACTCTTTGTGACCCCATGGACTGCAGGGTACCAGGTTTTCCTGTCCATCACCAGCTCCCTGAGCTTGCTAAAGCTCATGTCCATTGAGTCAGTCATGTCATCCAACCATCTCATCCTCTGTCATCCACTTCTCCTCCTGCCTTCAATCTTTGCCAGCATCAGGGTCTTTTCCAACATGTCAGTTTTTCACATCAGGTGATCAGAGTATTGGCGTTTCAGCTTCAGCATCAGTCTTTCCAGTGGATATTCAGGACTGATCTTCTTTAGGATTGACTGGTTTAATCTCCTTGCAGTCCAAGGGTCTCTCAAGAGTCTTCTCCAATAACACAGTTCAAAATCATCAATTCTTTGGTGCTCAGCTTTCTTTATAGTCCAACTCTCACATCCACACATGGCTACTTGAGAAACCATAGCTTTGACTAGATGGACCATTGTCGGTAATGTCTCTGCTTTTTAATATACTGTCTATGTTTGGCCATAGCTTTTCTTCCAAGGAGCAAGCATCTTTTAATTTCATGGCTGCAATCACCGTCTGCGGTGATTTTGGAGCCCAAGAATATAAAATCTGTCACTGTTTCCATTGTTTCCCCATCTATTGGCCATGAAGTGATGAGACCGGATACCATGATCTCAATTTTTTGATTGTTCAGATTTAAACCAGCTTTTTCACTTTCTTCTTTCACTTTCATCAAGAGGCTCTTTAGTTCTTCTTCACTTTCTGCCACAAGGGTGGTATCATCTGCATGTTTGGGGTTATTGATATTTCTCCAAGCAATCTTGATTCCAGCTTGTGCTTCATCCAGCCCAGCATTTCTCATGATGTACTCTGCATATATGTTAAATTAGCAGACTGTGACAATATACAGCCTTGACATACTCCTTTCCCAATTTGGAACTAGTCTGTTGCTCCATGTCTGATTCTAGCTGTTGCTTCTTGACCTGCATACAGATTGCTCAGGAGGCTGGTCAGGTGGTCTGGTGTTCCCATCTCTTGAAGAATTTCCCACAGTTTGTTGCGATCCACACAGTCAAAGGCTTTGGCATAGTCAATAAAGCAAAAATAGATGTTCTTCTGGAACTCTCTTGCTTTTTTGATGACCCAACTTTCTAAGGCATATTGAAGTTTAGATTTTCAAATTTTGGAAGAATTTATGAACATGCTAGCTGATTGGTAAAAGGAAGCCTTGTCTGATTTTAAATGAGTAAATTATAGCAAATAATTTTAAAAGCAATATTATAATCATGTTTAAACTTATAAAAACATTTAATTTGGTATGTGATCCATATTGATCTTCATGCTTGATATGAAACAAAATGAAAACTCTAACAGGAATAATGCCTTGAACTTCGAGATTTCTCAAGTAATCCCTGATCTTGTTCCTTGGGATTGTTACAATATTGGTCTTAAGGATCATAAGCTGCACTCAGTGAAGGTAAGATTATGGAGAAAATATAATTGGAGGCCTAATTTGTTTGTATAAAGAAAAACACTCCAATGGCATTAAAAGGGCAGAAAGATATTATGTTGAAGAAGAAGTGTATGGTATTAGGATAAGGAGATAACATTCTGAGATTGTGGCAAAGGTGAAAGGCACAGACAGAATGACTGTCACTCTATGCATTCTTGTTTTGTTCCAGAATGTCAGAAGACTGCCAAGCAGTGCCAGGGCTAGAATTCCTCAATTTATAATTACATGGGGGCTTCCTCTGTCAACTATTTTCTTCCTATTTTCCTATTGAAAGGTTGCTGCTGAACCACAAAAGAAGTCGGGATTCTTGGCCTCTGGAGGAGAAGAATTCAATCCAGGGCCAGAGGCGAGGTTTGATCGCTTAGAGCTTTTGTGTAATAGAGTTTTATTAAAGTATAAAAGGGATAGAGAAAGTTTCTGATGTAGACATCAAAAGCGGGCAGAAAGAGTACCCCCTCGCTTTTACTTATTAGAGTGAATCAAAAGGGTGGCTGGAGGTTGTAAAGACCTCACTAGCCCCACTCCCATAGTTTACATTTTAAGAGAACAGGATTCGCCAGGAGGTTTTTTCCAGAAACGGTCCTCAAGCAGGATGCATTATTGTTATATAATCCTAAGGATTGTAGAGGCGAAAAAGTTTGTCCTTTCCTCCTCCTTGAGAATTCCAGACCCCTCTCTCCTTGGGGACACCCGGACTTCTTATCGGCCTGCTTAGGAATTGACTGTCTCACTATTCTGGTACTTTTCATTACATTTAGAATGAGATTATATCAATAGATCAGTTCCAAATTGTATATATATATATATATATATATATATATATATATATATGTATAATGTTATTCAATTTTCACTTCAATGACATTGCTTGTTTTCTTTGGATGCCACATAGCCGCAGATCATCCAAATAAATGTGTATATGTCAGCTGTCAGGGAACAAATGATTGGCATCAGCCATCCATGTTCATTAAGTTGAAGCTTTGGCATGCCCTGTATTAGAAAAAGCCAAATTTAATCAAAGTCATGTAGCCTGCCAGATGTTCCATTGTAAGATATGATAGATTTTACCAGAATAATGTTTCATAAACAAGGTCAGTTGAATTCAATTAAATTGCCTTCATATGTTCTTAATATCAATTTATGAGAATGACAAGTTGTTTTATAATTTTGAAACTGTAATTTCATTCTTCTATATGTACATTTCAACTTCCAGTTTAACAAAGAGAATTTTAGTGGTAAAATGCAGGTTTAGTTTAAGAAACATAAGAAATGGATGTACTCTAGTATTTTTTTAAGGAAGTTAACCTAGAATGCAGGAATACTATTCTTATTGTGTTATACTATTAGTTTTTGTGTTCCCTGCTCCTTTTTTTCATGCTATTTCTAAACATACCAGAAAAAAGAAAGAAAGAAAGAAAGAAAATATCCTTTTGTCCTGCTTTGAATAGCTTTGTTAATAGCTCAGAAAAAAGTGATCATCAATTTCATTCATTTCCCCCCCAAATATACTTTTAACTGTATAAAAAACCACTGTTAAATTAGGTCTTACAGTAAAAAGCATGCAGAATATAGGTTGAAAAGTGGCATAATTTTGTGTATTCTTGCCTGGAAAGCCCTATGGATGGAGCAGCCTGGTAGGCTACAGTCCATGGGGTTGCGAAGAGTTACACACGACTGAGCGACTTCACTTTCACTTTCTACATGCTATACACACATATTCTACATACTCAGTATAAAGTATATCACAGAGTAATAATTAACTATTTGTTGGCCAACAGAGTGGGTGAAAGGGACAGGCTTTTTTTTTACTCTATTAGTATATTAACTAATTATTTAGAACTGAAACTAAAAATTACGAAGAATAATGGAAATATATTGTGAGGAGGGTAAAATTATTAAGAAAAGAAAAAGTTTTTTAAAAAGAGACAGAGATGCAATATGTTGATTTATGAAGCACCAGATTCAATAATTACTTGAAATTAGATCCTTTTGCCCTCAATTTTCCATGATTTATTTTATTGAATAAATACTTTGGGCACCTGATGTGAAGAGCTGACTCATTTGAAAAGACCCTGATGCTGGGAAAGATTGAGGGCAGGAGGAGAAGGGGACGACAGAGGATGAGATGGTTGAATGGCATCACAATGGACATGGGTTTAGGTGGACTCCAGGAGTTGGCGATGGGCAAGGAGGCCTGGCATGCTGCAGTTCATGGGGTCACAAAGAGTGGACACGACTGAGCGACTGAACTAAACTGAATTTTGTGAACTAATCAATAAAATCTTGAGAAACAAGTAAAATAAAAAAAAAAAAAACCAATAGCAACAACAAAAGCCATAATTTAGTACTTAAATTCATAGATTCTGGAATCAGAGGGTTTGACTTTCCTGGCTTGTTTGTTTACTATTTTTCTGATATTAGGCAAGTTACCTAATGCTTCTGTTCCTGTTTACTTATCTGATAGTGAAGGTAATAATGATGTTGGGAGGAATGAAGAAGTTAATACACATAGGGCTCTATGAGCAACACTTAGAAAACAAATGTCAGTATGTGTAAATTATTATAACCCTAACCCTAATTTTTTTTAACAGTCTCTTGACTCTTCTTAGGTTTGAATTAGTTTTAAGAATCATCACCATTGTTATGCATGGGAGGTTATCAAACAATAAGATGTTAAACAGGTTAAGCGGTATTTTTATCTCTTAATTGCTTGTTCTCTGACTTCATTCTTTTATAAATCAAACATGCTCTCCTAATTATCAAATTGTATACATCTTTCTTGGCCCTGCTTCACTGTTTGTGCAGTCTACCTTGAATTGCCTGCATTCATCCCATGACACTTTCGTCTTGTCTCCAGACTTTCCTCTTCTCTTTCTGATTCATTGAATTTCCTTCTGTCAGTCAACATACTTCCCATGATCATTGAAAGGTCTTCCCAAAGGCTAACTTTTATCTACATTTTCTTGTTCTGTAGTATACTTTATTCCCATTTCTTTTGTTAGCGCCTCATATTGACCCTTCTCAATCTCTAAGATCCAGGATTAAATGTCAGATTCCTAATTCACATAATTTTCTGAGTATTCTAGAAGTACCTATAACTCAATCTGTATAAAACCCCAACTAGCTCTCATCTTTTCTTACTGTCTCTTAAAAGCATATCTGTTCTTTTAGGTCCAGCTCACCTTTCTAAGCTTACCTTGGCCCCTATACTCAGAATAAAAAATTTTCTAACTTCATATCTTTTGTATGTCAAGGCTTTTCTGCTATTATGGCAGTTACTCAATGTTTACTTAAATTCTAACTATTCCATCTCATGCTCTACTTTTCCTATTAAAATATTTTTAAAAGCATGAATCATGTTTTGTATGAACTTATACATATCAAATATTTAGCATAGAATCTGGAATATAATGAGTATTATTAATTTTAATTTTAATATCAAATCTAGATAAACAATCAAGTGGAGAAAGATTTATAAGAGTCATCATTTAAACATTCACAAAGTAAGTATTTACATGTTGTTGTATATAACAGAATTCACTAATGAAATGTGTAGATCCTAATTGCGTGTAAAATAGCAAAAGTAATAAGTCCATGAGGTAGTGTCCTGAATAACATGTGAGCCAAGGGGAGTTGCCTGATGTAGTACTTACTATTTCCTTTCCAATAAATTGAGTTTCTAAGTGGCCAGTCAATAATTAAACTAATAACAGAACTCATTAGTCAGTCATGAAAGATTTTGTTATTGCTTTAATATGAGAGGTGTGCAGGTAGATGAACTGAGGCAGTATTAACGGGTACAGAAAGTAATATAGTACTGAGATTTAACTTCTGTTTGTACACTGCTGTGCATTATGCTGTCATCCAATACTTTCATGTTTTGCATGCATTATTCCATAGGTTTCCCTGTGCCGCTTCAAAATTGTTCTCACAATACCACCCTGGCCTTGGACTCACTTCTAAATTAAAATGGCTATTATTAATAAGATACATACGTTTGCTTCTGTACACTATGTTTTAAAATAAAACAAAATTACCAATAGATTATATCAGAATTTTAAACTAAAAGCCCAATAAAAATAGGCCATTAAAGGTTAATAGGATTTTTCTTACACTGTAGAAATATAATTCTCTGTACTCTTGTCACTTTCATTCTATCTTGAGGTCCAGCTGTTGAATAAATAGATCTGAGATTATCACACAGTATACATTCATGTGTAAAATAGAATTCCTATTACAATTCATTGCTTCAACTGGAATATTCATTGTAGCATTTCCTGTGAAGAACCCTGCTGTGGTATGTTATGATACACTGAAAACACACTTTACACTTTACTCATCAGTGCCTGGGAAATGTGTTATTTTTTAAATTTTGTTTATTTATTTATGTTTGGTTATACTTTGCACCTTTTTGACGGAAATGATATCAATTTTAGCATTACTCATTGATTACATTAAAGGGCAACATATAATATTTCTACACTAGCAATGTTGTTTACATGTGTAAAACCATAGCACAAGCAAATAACTATGTTTGTGCTATTGCAAGGAATATTTATGCTTGTAAGAATCGTTTTCTGCAGCTCCCCTTCAGTCCCAGCTGATCTCCTCACTGGTGAGGGGGCTTCCCAGGGTGAAGGAAGCTTTCCTCTTTCACAGCTTCCTTGTAGGGTGACAGGTCCCATTCCTGAGTCCTTTCTCACTTACTTTTTATTCTCACTCCCCCTTTTTTTGTCCTATCTGGCTACATGGAAATTTTCTTGCCCTTCAGAAGTCTGGGATTTTCTGCCTGCATTCAATAGATAGTCTGTGAGACTCACTGCACGTGTAGATGCATTTCTGCTGTATTTGAGGGAGGAGTTGAGTTACATGTCCTACTACTCCACCACCATCTCAATCCACTCCCCCAAGAATAATTTTCTATTCTATATTATTAAAGTAAGAATTTTACTGAAAATAACTTTGACTATAAGAATTTAGCCTTGACAATGTATAATCATAGTATGGAATACAGGTGGTGTGTGGTAAAGAATCTGCCTGCCAGTGCAGGAGATGCAGGAGATGTGGGCTGGATCTCTGGGTCAGGAAGATCCCCTGGAGGAGTAAATGGCAACCCATTCTGGTATTCTTGCCTGGAGAACCGCATGTAGCCTGGTGGACTACAGTTCATAGTGTTGCAAAGAGTTAGACATGACTGAGTGATTGAGCAGGCAGAAAACAGATGGATGGAGTAAAGAGGCTGTATCCTCATCATTAGGAATATATGATTGTTTTAAATTCAGATCAACATTTAAGTCATGACATTTTCCCCCTGATTCCTCCTCTACTTTCCCCTTAAATTTAGACCTCTATCCATTACTCATCTGATTAATTATAAAGTGTTTTCCTTGATTTCAGTGATTATCACAACTTTTCCACTCAATGTCACCAGTAAAGCATTCTTTGTAGACACAATTCTAAGAATATCATCCTCCTGGTGAAAATGTTAATTAGTTTTTCAAGATCCATGGTCACAATTTACCCACATATTAATATATACTTGTACCAGTGGTGGATCATTTTAGCAAAACGTTCAAAAGAAAGAAGAGTTGTATGAAGAACAATTCAAAGAGTCTTTGAGAGAAAAGTAAATTTTTATTTCTTCATAAAATTTTCCTGCTGAGTAAACAAGTCGGAAAAGTGTATAAAATATTCTTAAGAATCTCTGCAATTTCAGAGGCAACATTTGAAGAGAATAAGACTCACAATACATCAAAACTGAGAAAATATATACTCACTACAGAGATTCTAGGATCACTACAAGTTTTAAGAGTAATAAATCCAAGAACAAGTACAGTAAGCATATCATAACATTATTAACAATCAGAGAGTGACAAGAATCATATTACAGTTGACTTTATAGGAACTGCCTTAAGAATGTTCCCTCTCTCAATTGCAGAGATTGCTAGGTAGCTGATTGCTCAGAGTCCTGTTCCTGTCTATGAAAGCCGGAAGTCAATGGTTCTGCCTTACCCCAAAAGCATTCTTCCTTCCTGGGGGTATCTTCCTTTTATAAACTGATGGACGCGGGCACACAAAGGCATAACCTCCCTCAATTTGTGACTCTTCTGAAGGGCGCCATCCCTGCTTTGGAGCCCTTTCTGGGAGATTAGGCTTCTGTCACAGCAGCATTAAAGTGTAATTTCTCCTTCTATGTAACCCTGCATTACTCACTGCCCTATGGTCTGGTTCCTGAGAACTGTCTCCAATAAACACATGCATGAAAATCTAGACTAGACTTTCTCCTACAGGTTTTTTTTTTTTTTGTATACTATTTAATAAGTATGCTTTTTTTAATCTTTATAAGATTAGTGGCTAGTGTGTGTTGAATATATAGTGAACATACAGAGTATTTGATACATAACTACATTGCCAAGAAAATACCTCTTTTAAAATAGATTTGTGCAGCATCTCTTTAGAGTTCTAAAGAAAGTGTTAATCTTAGGAGATAATGTTAAATCAGTATGTATACAAAGGATTTATATAAGATTGTTTAAATTCCTCTATGAAAAGAATTTTATTTCCATCCTTTCCAGGTTAGTGGTTTATATCATTACTTGACAATAAGGCCACTCTGTAGAACAGTGGGAAAGGGGGATTTTTCTTTCAAAAAGTGAAAATGAAGTCACTCAGTCTTGTCCAACTCTTTGTGACCCCATGAACTTTAGCCTATCAGGTTCCTCCATCTATGGGGTTTTCCAGACAAGAATACTGGAGTGGATTGCCATTTCCTTCTCCATGTTTCTTTCAAAAGGAACTGCTCAACTGTAATTTGTTATGAAGGAATAGATATCTTTTCCTGACTGTAGACAGCAAAAGAGCAACGTTGAAAACATTTTAACAGTTTATATGTAAACATATAAAACAGTCTGATTGATCTTTAATGAAATAGGTGATATCAAAGTTGAGTGTTTTGTTCTGTGTTATGATACTCTTCTTTGAGAGGTCTGTGATTTTCCTAGCTTGGATGATTTTCTTTAAGAAAAAAAAATCAGATTACAACTACTATTAAATTTTTAGAAAATATTCTCTCCAATCAGGAAGCTTCCATATGTCTCTTATCCTTATCCATCAGAGGACAGACAGAATTAAATCAATAGCCACAGAAAACTTACCAAATTGATCAAATGGACCACAGCCTTGTCTAACTCAATGAAACTAAAAGCCATGCCGTGTAGGGCCACCCAAAATGGATGGGTAATAGTGGAGAGTTTTAAGAAACATGATCCACTAGAGAAGGGAATGGCAAACCACTTCAGTATTCTTGCATTGAGAACCCCATGAACAGTGTGAAAAGGCAAAAAGATATGACACTGAAAGATGAACTTCTTCGGTGGGTAGGTACCAAGTACTACTGGAGAACAGTGGAGAAATAACTCCAGAAAGAATGAAAGGATGGAGCCAAAGAGAAAACAACACCAGTTGTGGATGTGACTGGTGACTGGAGTAAAGTCTGATGCTGTAAGGAACAATACTGTATGGGAACCTGGAATGTTAGGTCCATGAAACAAGGCAAATTGGAAGCAGTCAAACAGGAGATGGCAAGAGTGAACATCTACATTTTAGGGATCAGTGAACTAAAATGAACTGGATTGGGTGAATTTAATTCAGAACTACTACTGTGGACAAGAATCGCTTAGAAGAAATGAGTAGTCCTCATAGTCAATAAAAGAGTCCAAAGTGCAGTACTTGTATGTAGTCTCAAAAATGACAGAATGATCATGTTTGTTTCCAAGCAAACCATTCAATATCAGAGCAATCCAAGTCTATGTCCCAACCACTAATGTTGAAGAAGCTGAAGTTGAATGGTTCTATGAAGACCTACAAGACCTTCTAGAACTAATACCTGAAAAATATGTTCTTTTTATCATAAGGAACTGGAATGCACAAGTAGGAAGTCAAGAGATACCTGTAGTAACAGGCAAGTTTGGCCTTGGAGTACAAAATGAAGCAGGGCAAAGGCTAACAGGGTTTTGCCAAGAGAATGCACTGGTCATAAAAAAATACCTGCTTCCAACAACACAAGGGATGACTCTACACATGGACATCACCAGATGGTCAATATTGAAATCAGATTGATTATATACTTTGCAGCCTAATATGGAGAATCTATATACAGTCTTCATAAACAGGAACCAGGAACTGACTGTGGCTCATGTCGTGAAGATCTTATTGCAAATTTCAGACTTAAATTGAAGAAAACCACTAGACCATTCAGGTATGACCTAAATCATATCCCTTGCAATTATACAGCACATGCATGCATACTCATTCATGTCAACACTTTGCGACCCCATGGACTGTTGCTGGCCAGGCTCCTCTGTCCATGGGATTCTCCAGACATGAATGAGGGAGTGGGTTGCCATTTCCTACTCCAATGATTATAGAGTAGAAGTGACAAATAGAGTCAAGGGATTAGATTTGATAGAGTCCCTGAAGAACTATGGACAGAGGTTTGTTACTTTGTAGAGGAGGTAGTGACAAGACAACTCCCAAGAAAAAGAAATACAAAAAGGGAAAATGACTGTCTGAGGAGGCCTTACAAATAGCTGAGAAAAGAAGAGAAGCTAAAGGCAAAGGAGAAAAGGAAAGGTATACCCATTTGAATGCAGAGTTCCAAAGAATAGCAAGGAGAGATAAGAAAGCCTTGCTCAGTGATCAATGCAAAAAAAGAGGAAAACAATAGATGGGAAAGATGAGAGATTGCGTCAAGAAAATTAGAGATACCAAGGGAATATTTTATGCAAAGATGGGCACAATAAAGGGCAGAAATGATATGGACCTAACAGAAGCAGAAGATATTAAGAAGAGGTGGCAAGAATACACAGAAGAACTATTTAAAAAAGAGCTCAATGACCCAGATAACGACGATGGTGTGATCACTCACCAAGAGCCAGATATCCTGGAGTCTGAAGTCAAGTGGTCATTAGGAAGCATCACTACAAACAAAGTGGAGGTGATGGAATTCCAACTGAGCTATTTCAAATCCTAAAAGATGATGCTGTGAAAGTGCTGTACTCAGTATGCCATCAAATTTGGAAAACTCAGCAGTGACCACTGGACTGGAAAGGTCAGTTTTCATTCCAATTTCAAAGAAAGGCAATGCCAAAGAATATTCAAACTACTGAACAATTGTCTTCATCTCACATGCTAATGAAGTAATGCTCAAAAATTTTCAACCCAGGCTTCAAAACTACGTGAGCCAAGAACTTCCAGATGTTCAAGATGAACTTAGAAAAGACAGAGGAACTGAGATCAAATTTCGAACATCTGTTGGATCATGGAAAAAGCAAGAGTTCCAGAAAAACATCTACTTCTGCTTTATTGACTATGCAAAGCCTTTGACTGTATGGCTCACAACAAACTGTGGAAAATTCTTCAAGAGATGAGAATACCAGGCCATATGACCAGCCTCCTGAGAAATCTGTATGAAGGTCAAGAAGCAACAATTAGAATCGGACATGGAGCAACTGAATAGTTTCAAATTGGGAAAGGAGTAGGTCAACGCTGTATATTGTCACTCTGCTTATTTAACTTATATGCAGAGTACATCGTGAGAAACACTAGGCTGGATGAAGCACAAGCTGGAATCAAGATTGCTGGAAGAAATATCAATAACCTCAGATGTGCAGATGACACCACCCTTATGGCAGAAAGCAAAGAGGAGCTAAAGTGCCTCTTGATGAGTGAAAGAAGAGAGTGAAAATGCTGACTTAAAACTCAGCATTGAAAAATCTAAGATCATGGCATTTTGCCCTATCACTTAATGGGAAATAAATGAGGGAACAATGGAAACAGTGACAGACTTTATTTTCTTGGGCTCCAAAATCACTGCAGATGGTGATTGCAGCCATGAAATTAAAAGGCGCTTGCTCTTTGAAAGAAAAGCTATGACCAACTTAGACAGCATGTTAAAAAGCAGAGAAATTACTTTGCCAACATAGGTTGACCTCGTCAAAGCTATGGTTTTTTCTGGTAGTCAGGTATGGATGTGAGAGTTAGACCATAAAGAAAGCTGACCAAGATGAATTGATGTTTTTGAGCTGTGTTGTTGGAGAGGACTCTTGTGAGTCCACTGGACTACAAGGAGGTCAAACCAGGCAATCCTAAAGGAAATCAGTCCTGAATATTCATTGGAAGGACTGATGCTGAAGCTAAAACTCCAATACTTTGGCCAGCTGTTGCGAAGAACTGACTTGTTGGAAAAAACTGTGATGCGGGAAAGACTGAAGGCATTAGGAGAAGTGGACAACAAAGGATGAAATGATTGGATGGCATGACTGACTCGATGGACAGGAATTTCAGCGAGCTCTGGGAGCTGGTGACCAACAGGGAAGCCTGGCGCGCTGTGTGCGCTCTTTGCAAACCCATGCAGTCCGTGGGCTTGTAAAAATTTGGACAAGTCTGAGTGACTGAACTGAACTGAACTGCACTTTAAATAGTGAGAAAACTTTAAAGAAAACTCGTTGTTTATATTAAATTTTAGAAGTTGAACTTGTTTAATATCAAGTCTCCTTACTTTTGGAAATAGTAGGTAATATATTTGGTTTGGTCAAAGTTGCTCTGCTGAAAATATAAAAGTTGCTCTACTTTAATAAAATAAAAACAACAGAGTTCTTATAAGCAATAAGCACTGATACCTAAAACAGATATTATGCTATATATTAGTTTTATCTCTATAACTTAAAAACAAAACAGCAAATTTTCTTTTTTTCTGAATAAAGATAAAGTTTTTGCAAATTTACTATTATTTTGTTAAAAATGTGAACTCAAAACTTAAATTTTGAAAAGTTGTTTTTATCATGTGAATTAAAATAGGAAAATTACATGCTTCCTATACAGCTGATGTATCTTAAGTGAAACTTTCTTCCTGAACTTCAGTCTCCTATATTCAATGATGTACTCAGCACCTCCTTTTTCATGATTAATAAATCATTCTAATTATAGCATTTTAAATATCGTGGTTTGAACTTTTCTGTCCTCATATACTTCTCCACCTCAGAAAAGGGTAACTTGATTGTTTCCGGTGATGGGAAAAATCTTGAAGACCCTTTTACTGTTCTGTGTTTCTTCCTTGTCCTAGATAATTCTTCAGCTAATCCTATTATCCCTGTCTTTGAACTTTATGCAGGATGCTATAATTTCTCTCCACTTTCACGTTTAACGCTTTAATCCCTAGCCATTGTGGCTTCGTATGTGGATTATCTGTGGCAGCATTCCTACCAGTCTCTTCATCTCTCTAGGGTTTGTCCCTGTAAACCAGTGCTCACTGTCTTCCCTGGCTTCCCAGTTACTAAAATAAACCTCCCAAACCTTGCTGAACTCCTGAACCTCAGTGCCATCACTCTCTCCTTTCACTTAGCCACCCTCAGTGACTTCTGAAAATGTCTTGAACATGCCATCTTGCTCACCCCTGGGAGATTTTCAATAGCTTAACTGGAGAGCTCTTGTAGGACTCTGGTTGTATTGTATATCCTTTCCCTTGTGTTAGAACACTTGTTAGAGATTTCTCTTTTTTTGACTACTCATTATGAAATATGGCTCATTTATTCTCTATTTTAATCTAATAATTTAGTTATAGAATAATAATTTTATTTAACTTAATAATACATTTAATAATCTTTCTTTATAGTTCATCTTACCATCTGATATATAATATACTTGTTAGTTTGATTTGTTTCCATTCTCAATAAAGTTCTATATGGAGGGTTTGTTTTTTTTTTAATTCTTTATACTCAGCACAAAACAAACAAACAAAAAAAGAATGTTGAAATTATTTTAAACATTTTTGAATAAAATAAAGTAAAAGAGGATATGTTTATACCTCCTTTGTACCCTTTCATTTGTATAACATTGTGTAAGATAATTAAAGTGGACATTTTGGTAGGGTTAAAATTTAAACACTCCTCAGCTATAGCCATAAGTTATAACTTCAAGAAAATAGTAAAGAATTCAAGTAAGTAGGACATTTCTAATGTCCAAATATTTGATAATTAAAATACAGTTGACCCTTGAACAACATGGGTTTGAAATACATGGGTCCATTTATAAAATAATTTTTCAGTAAATGCATGCTACACAGTCAGGATCTGAGTTGATTGAATCCACAGATGCAGAACTAAGGATGTGAAGGGCTGAATGTAAAGTGATGCATGGATATTTGACAGCTTGGGGTCAGTGTTTCTAACCCACATGTTGTTCAATGGTCAACTGTATTCTATTACAGTAAACAAAATAAAAACAAAATATTTTTCATTTCTTTCATTTCGCTTTAATAGAATATAAGTATTATCACTTCAGTAATAATACTTAGGTTCCAGAAGTTTAATAAAGCACTCCATTATGTCACGCCCCATCTAATGGGTTTGGGCTGGAGGAAGCACAAGCTAGAATCAAGATTACTGAGAGAAATATCAATAACCCCAGAAATGCAAATGACACAACCCTTATGGCAGAAAGTGAAAAAGAATTTAAGAGCCTCTTGATGAAAGTGAAAGAGGAGGGTGAAAAAATTGGCTTAAAGCTCAACATTCAGAAAACTAAGATCATGGCATCCGATCCCATTGCTTCATGGGAAATAGATGGGGAAACAGTGGACACAGTGGCTGACTTTATTTTTCTGGGCTCCAAAATCACTGCAGATGGTGATTACAGCCATGAAATTAAAAGATGCTTACTCCTTAAAAGGAAAGTTGTGACCAACCTAGTAGCATATTAAAAAGCAGAGACATTACTTTGCCAACAAAGGTCCGTCTAATCAAGGCTATGGTTTTTCCAGTAGTCATGTAGGGATGTGAGAGTTGGACTATAAAGAAGACTGAGAGCCGAAGAATTGATGCTTTTGAACTGTGGTGCTGGAGAAGACTCTTGAGAGTCCCTTGGACTGCAAGGAGATCCAACCAGTCCATCCTAAAGGAGGTCAGTCCTGGGTGTTCATTGCAGGGACGGATGTTGAAGCTGAAACTACAATCCTTTGGCCACCTGATGCGAAGAGCTGACTAATTTGAAAAGACCCTGATGCTGGGAAAAATTGAGGGCAGGAGGAGAAGGGGATGTCAGAAGATGAGATGGTTGGATGACATCACTGACTCAATGGACATGAGTTTGAGTAAACTCTGGGAGTTGGTGATGGACAGGGAAGCCTGGCGTGCTGCGGTTCATGGGGTTGCAAAGAGTTGGACTCAACTGAGTGACTGAACTGAACTGAGCTGAATTGTTATAAAAATCTGTTTATGCTCTAGTATTACTTAACAGTTAGTTCCTTTGGATACTAACTTTGGATACCCTTTGGATACTATATGTAAAGCTGCTGAGATATTCATGTACAAGTTTATGTGTTAATGTAAATTTTCATTTTGGGAAAAAATTGCTCAAGAGAGCAACCGGTGTTTTATATGATAATAAAAGTTTTAATTTTATAAGAAACTGACAAATTATTTTCCAGAGTAGCTGTACTAGTTTACATTCCCAGAATCAACTTAAGAGTTATCCAGTTTCTCTACATCTTTGCCATCATTTGATGTTTTTATTAAGTTTTCATTTAACATTCTCTAGGTGTGTTTGGATATTTTATGCTGCTGCTGCTGCTGCTAAGTCGCTTCAGTTGTGCCCGACTCTGTGCAACCCCATAGACAGCAGTCCACCAGGTTCCCCTGTCCCTGGGATTCTCCAGGCAAGAATACTGGAGTGGGTTGCCATTTCCTTCTCCATGGATATTTCATAGTGGTGTTAATTTGCAATTTTGTAGCAATAAATTATGTTGAATATTTTTCGTGTGATTATTTTACTATCTGTTTTCTCCATTTAAATGTCTGTTCACATTTTCTGATTGAGTTGTCTTGTTTTTGGCTTTCACTCTAAATTTGGGGGAATTTTTATATGTACTAGAAACTAGTCCTTTGTAGTATATGTGTTATGCAAATATTTTCTCCAACTCTGTAGCTTGTGTTAATTTTCCTAATAGTCTTTCACAGAGAAAATAGTTTTAAATTAGTTTTAATTGGAGGATACTTACTTTACAATATTTTGATGATTTTTGCCATACATCGACATGAACCAGCCATGCGTGCTCATGTGCCTCCCCCGCCTATCCTAAACCTGCTTCCCGCCTCTCTCTCTAGCCCATCCCTCTGGGTTGTCCCAGAACACTGGCTTTGAATGTCCTGCTTCATGCATCAAACTTGCACTAATCATCTATTTTACATACGGTATACATGTTTAAATGCTCTTCTCTCAAATCATCCCACCTTCGCCTTCTCCTACAGAGTCCAAAAGTTTGTTCTTTGCATATGTGTCTCTTTTTCTGCCTTGCATATAGGATCGTCGTTACTGTCTTTCTAAATTCCATATATGTGCGTTAGTATACAGTATTCGTGTTTCTCTTTCTGACTTACCTCAGACAGGGAAAATAATTTTTTGGTTCAGTCCAGTTTTTGCTGTTGAGAGGAGATCAGTCCCAATGTAGTGAAGGCACAGATTGTTGGCTGTACCTGAACTCACTGCCCTGGTGAGGAGAATTTCTCACCAAGCCAGGCAGATAACAGAAACAACTCAAGGCTTGTGGCAATGAAGGAGAGTTATTGAAGAGAAACAGTGAAGACTTCTGACATAGACATCAGAAGAGGGTAAAGAGAAAACCCACGTGGCTGACTTATAATGCAGAGCATTATATATCTATTCAGTTGGTTACTAGTAATAGATCAAAAGAACATCTCAAGGTCTTAGAGTTCTCACCAGACACTCTCCCTCAGCATGTATCTTGAGATAACATCCATACAAGATTAACCTGAAGGAACTGGTTCTTTCTCAAGCAAGACACATTGTTGTTATTTAGCCATTAACATCAAGCCTACCTAAGGCAAAGAATGTATACCTCCTTCTTAAGGGGGCTTGGACTCCTTATTAACCTGCCTAAAGTTAACTATATCACTGTTACTAATTGTGCTTGTGATGTTAAGTTTAGAAACTCTTTGATTATCTCTAGATCCAGAAGATGTGCTATTTAATTTTTCTAGGATTTTATAGTTTTATATTTTAAAACTAAGTCTGTGATATATTTTCAGTCTATTTTTGCTTTATACAAGATGAGGGTTGTAAGTTATTTCATCTTTGGATGTAGGAGTGTTCCAGCAACATTTGTTGAAAAAGTTGTGTTTCCTGCAATTAATTGTTATTTTGCACCTTTGTAAAAAAATTCATATTACCTTTATTCTGTTCCTTCATCTGTGTGTCCAAATTTCCATCAGTATCACATAGTCTTGATATTTGTATCTAAATAGTATATTCAAAGTCATGTTGCCATTTCTCTCACTTTATTTTTTCTTAAAAGTTTCACTAATCTAGAGCCTCTGCTTTTCCTTAAAAATTTGAGAACAATATTGTTTATATCTACAAAAAATATTGTTGAAATTTTCATAGGATTTTGGTTAAATTTATCTATCAATTTTGGGAGATTAGGCATATTACTGTGTTAAAACTTCCAGTCCATGAGCATAGCATGGCTCTCTATGTATTAAGATAATCATTTATCTGCAAATACTGATATTTTTATTCCTGATCTATATAATTTTAAATTTTATTTTCTTTCTTTCTTTCTTTTTCTTTCTTTCCTTCTTTTTTTTATTGCTTGGCTAAAATATCCAGCATTGTGTCGTAAAGAAGTGGTGAGAGTGGATATTCTTGATGTATTTCTGATTGTAGGGTGAAAGTATTCAGTGTTTCACCTTTAAGTGTAACATTAGCTTAAAGGAGAATAGCATTAACGGGATGCCCTGTGGAAATAAAGTAAAGTGGTATTGTAATAGAAGAGTGCAGGCTATTACAGGGCACACCGCTCCCCTTGTTGCCACTTTTACTTGCATTAAAAGTCTGGAGGTTGACATCAGTATATTCATATCATAAACACCTGGCATATGTTGAGCTGAGTGTTAAGGGTAAAGAATGAAAACTCCAGTGGAGAGAAAATGTGTATGCTATATGATTCAGATAAGAAAGCTTCCTTTTTTAATTTTCTAAAATTTTTCTATACTCAGCATTGTTTAATGTTTAAAGAGCACCCAAGATTTTGAGCTCAATTTATTGACAGTTATACAACATGAAAATAAATCACAATCTTGAGCAATCAGACTAATATATCATATTTACAAACTATTTCTTGAGAATCTGTACACTTGGGTACTTATCTTGTAAGGAATAAAAGAGCTTTTTCCTTAAAGTTTCTAGCTGTGAACCTACAAATGTCTAAACAAATTAATAAATTTAAGACACATTGATAATTGCAATTCAAGATATTGCTGTTGTGCAGTGTCAAGTATAGTATATTACTAAGTTGAACTCACTCAATTTTCTGATATATTATCCTGGCCTTTAATATACAATAAGAAATTTGCAGAGACAGTGTACAGTTGTAGAAGCAGTATATTGATTCTCTGTGATTTACAGCCAGGTAAGCAAGGCTTCTGGTTGTTCTCAACCATGGATATTACAACTGCAATGGCTTTGATGAACTACCTTGATTTGTGTCTGAAAATGAACATCAGTCAACTTGATGTCACTTTGGTTGGTTCATTAGCTGACAATGGATTTCTGCAGGGAAAATTGTCAGGTGTAATTTACTATTAGCTAACTTGGCAAAGATATGTTTGTCAAGCAGAGGGTCACAACTACTCAAAACAACTAAAGAAAATTCAACTAGAAAAATACTGGGACTAGAACAGAGATTCAGTGCATTTTAGGATAATATGCAGAATGACATAATGAGATTAATGGTTTGATTCATAGCAATGGCTTCTTTTCATCTCAGTGGTTGTAAACTAGGAACAAATGAAGCCTTCTTATGAGGAATTATGTACTCTACTTCTAGTAAATTCTTATTATATTTGAAACTAATGTTTTTTAAAGTATTTTTTCAGATGTTTTATTTTGAAATAAATTTAAACTTAGATAAAGGTTGCAGAAAGAACACAGAGTTCCTTTATATCCTGTACAAAGCATCTGATAATTTAGAGGCATACTATAAATAGGATGATTCTTTTATAATTTTAAAATATCTCTCTTTTTCTCTAAGAATTTCATCTTAAATTATTTTGGTCTACTGTGAGTATAATCACCCTAGTTCTCTTTCATGAACTATTTATATGGGATGTTTGTTATTATCCATTAACTTAGTGTTCCTTAGCCTCTGGTTTTGCTTATACAGGCTAGAGCGCACTAGAGGCTTTCCCAGGCAGCAATAGTGGTAAAGAATCTCCCTGCGATACTGGAGGTGTGGGTTCAATTCAAGGTTTGGGAAGATCCCCTGGATGAGGAAATGGCAACCCACTACAGTGTTCTTGCCTGGGAAGTCCCATGGACAGAGGAACCTGGCAGGCTATAGTCCATGGAGTCACAAGGAGTTGGACAAGACTGAGTAAATCTAAGCCAAAGGCACATTGAAGTAAACATTTTAGCCTCTGTTTTCTGCTTATATGGGCCTCCATGGTAGCTCAGATGGTAAAGATTCTGCCTGCAATGCAGGAGACCTGGGTTTGATCCCTTTTTTGAGAAGATCCCTGGAAGAGGGAAATGGCTATACACTAAAGTATTCTTGCCTGGAGAATGCCATGGACAGAGGAGCCTGGTGGGCTAGAGTCCACGGGTTCACAAAGAATCAGACACAACTGAGCAACTAACACTTTTACTCTCTGCTTACATAGATCCTCGAAGTCAGTCAGAAGTTAGAATTTATTCTTCTCAGGTCTTTCCTGTGTATCTGTTTGCCTCCAAGATGGTCAGCAATGTGTCAGAAATTGTCAGAATTCCCAGTGGATCTTTCATTCTTCAATCTTTATTGTTTTTACTTTTGGTCAGCTTGTGTTTTGGTCATCTTGTTGTTGTTGTTGTTGTTACTGGTCTCACGTTATTTTATTTATTGAGTTTTTATTTTTTCAATTTTTTAAAAATTAATTTATTTATTTTAATTGGAGACTAATTGCTTTACAATATTGTAGTGGTTTTAAAGATGTCCTTTTCATTATAAGGGACTGGAATGCAAAAGTAGGAATTCAAGAAACACCTGGAGTAACAGGCAAATTTGACCTTGGAGTACAGAATGAAGCTAATAAAGTTTTGCCAAGAGTCAAAACTGGTCATAGCAAACACCCTCTTCCAACAACACAAGAGGACTCTACACATGGACATCACCAGATGGTCAACACCGAAATCAGACTGATTATATTCTTTGCAGCCAAAGATGGAGAAGCTCTATACAGTCAGCAAAAATAAGACCAGGAGCTGACTGTGGCTCAGATCATGAACTCCTTATTGCAAACAGAAGACAGTAGGGAAAACCACTAGACCATTCAGGTATGACCTAAATCAAAAGCTTTTGAATATATACAGTGGGAGTGAGAAATAGATCTAGTGGGACTAGATCTGATAGACAGAGAACCTGATGAACTATGGATGGAGGTTTGTGACATTGTACAGGAGACAGGGATCAAGACCATCCCCATGGAAAAGAAATGCAAAAAGGCAAAATGGTTGTCTGAGGAGACCTTACAAATAACTGTGAAACGAAGAGAAGCTAAAAGCAAAGGAGAAAGATGATGCTGTGAAAGTGCTGCACTCAATATGCGAGCAAATTTGGAAAACTCAGCAGTGGTCACAGGACTGAAAAGGTCCATTTTCATTCCAGTCCCTTAGAAAGGCAATCCCAAAGAATGCTCAAACTACCTCACAATTGCACTCATCTCACATGCTAGTAAAGTAATGCTCAAAATTCTCCAAGCCAGGCTTCAGCAATACGTGAAGTGAGAACTTCCAGATGTTCAAGCTGGTTTTAGAAAAGGCAGAGGAATCAGAGATCAAATTGCCAATATCTGCTGGACCATCAAAAAAGCAAGAGAGTTCCAGAAAAACATTTATTTCTGCTCTATCGACTATGCCAAAGCCTTTGACTGAGTGTATCACAATAAACTGTGGAAAATTCTGAAGGAGATGGGAATAACAGACCACCTGACCTGCCTCTTGAGAAACCTGTATGCAGGTCAGGAAGCAACAGTTAGAACTAGACATGGAACAACAGACTGGTTCCAAATAGGAAATGGAGTACATCAAGGCTGTATATTGTTACCCTGCTTATTTAACTTCTATGCAGAGTACATCACAAGGAACGCTGGGCTGGAAGAAGCACAAGCTGGAATTAAGATTGCCAGGAGAAATATCAATAACCTCAGATATGCAGATGACACCACCCTATGGCAGAAAGTGAAGAGAAACTAAAAAACCTCTTGATGAAACTGAAAGAGGAGAGTGAAAAAGTTGGCTTAAAGCTCAACATTCAGAAAACTAAGATCATGGCATCTGGTCCCATCACCTCACGGGAAATAGATGGGGAGACAGTGGAAACAGCATCAGACTTTATGTTTTTGGGCTCCAAAATCACTGCAGATGGTGACTGCAGCCATGAAATTAAAAGACACTTACTCCTTGGAAGGAAAGTTATGACCAACCTAGATAGTATATTAAAAAGCAGAGACATTACTTTGCCAACAAAGGTCCATCTAGTCAAGGCTATGATTTTTCCAGTGGTCATGTATGGATTGAGAGTTGGACTGTGAAGAAAGCTGAGTGCCGAAAAATTGATGGTTTTGAACTGTGGTGTTGGAGAAGACTCTTGAGAGTCCGTTGGACTGCAAGGAGATCCAACCAGTCCATCCTAAAGGAGATAAGTCCTGGGTGTTCATTGGAAGGATTGATGCTGAAGCTTAAACTCAAATACTTTGGCCACCTCATGTGAAGAGTTGACTCATTGGAAAAGACCCTGATGCTGGGAGGGATTGGCGGCAGGAGGAGAAGGAGACGGCAGAGGATGAGATGACTGGATGGCACCACTGACTCGATGGGCATGAGTTTGAGTGTTAGTGATGAACAGGGAGGCTTGGCGTGCTGTGATTCATGGGGTCGCAAAGAGTCGGACACGACTGAGTGACTGAACTGAACTGAACTGAGTGGTTTTTGCCATGCATTGACATGAATCAGCCATGTGTATACGTGTGTCCTCTATTTTAAAAAATATTTTTCCCTTTCTAGAGAACTCTTATTTACTGTCTTGACAACTTCCTTATGTAACATATACAGTGTTAATTATATTAATCATGTTGTACAATACATCCCTAGTACTGATTTATCTCATAACTGGAAGTTTGTACCTTTTTATCACCTTTATCCAATTTCCCCCTCCCCCCCCCCACTCCGTACTGCTCCCTACCTCTAATAACTACAAGTCCGTTCTCTTTTTCTATATATTTCTTTGTTTTTTGAAGTATAATTGAATACAACACAATGCAAGTTCTTGGTGCATAGCATTTGATATTTCTACACGTTACAAAATCATCACCACAAAAATCTAGTTAGTATCGTTGCCAAACAAATTAGTAACTTTTCATTGATTACACTGTAATTTCATCCTTATCACTCATTTATTTGTAACTGGGTGTTTGTACCCCTTAATTTTCCTCATCCATTTCACTCATTTCCCTATTTCCTCTCCTCTGGCATCCATCTATTTGTTTTCTGTATCTGTGACTCTGTATCTATGTTATCTGTGACTGTTTCTTTTTTGTTATATTTGTTAATTTGTTTTGTTTTTTAAATTTCAAATATAGGTATAATCAGATGGTGTTTGTCTTTCTCTGTTTGACTTATTTCACATTGTATAATCCCCTCTAGATTCATCCCTGTTATCACAAATGGCAAGATTTCATTCTTTTCTATGTCTGAGTAATATTCCACTGTGTGTGTGTATGTACAAAGACATACACATACCCCACATATTCTTCGTCTATTCATCATCTGTCTGTGGACACTTAGGTTGCTTCCATAACTTCACTTTTGTGAGTAAGATTTCAATGAGCATTGTAGTGCATATGTTTATTTAAATTAGTGTTTTATTTACTTTGTTGGGGGATAATACCCATAAGTAGGATTGCTGGATTATATGGTAATTCTATTTTTAATGTTTTTAGGAATCTCCATACTATTTTTCATAAGTGACTGTACCAATTTACATTCCTAACAACAGGACACAAGGGTTTCCTTTTTCCACATCCTCATCAACACTTCAGAGAAGTGTTGCCTGGAAAATGCTATGGACGGAGGAGCCTGATGGGCTACAGTCCATGGGTCTCAAGGAGTCGGACACGACTGAGCGACTTCACTTTCACTTTTCACTTTCATGCATTGGAGAAGGAAATGGCAACCCACTCCAGTGTTCTTGCCTGGAGAATCCCAGGGATGGCGGAACCTAGTGGGCTGCTGTCTTTGGGGTCGCACAGAGTTGGACACGACTGATGCGACTTAGCAGCAGCAGCAGCAGCACCAACACTTATTATTTATTGTATTTTTTATAATAACCATTCTGACTGGTGTGAGGTGATAGCTCATTGTGGTTTTGATTTGCATTTCCCTGATGATTAATGCTGCTGAACATCTTTTCATGGGTCTGTTGGCCATCTGTATGTCTTCCTTGGAAAAATGCTTATTCAGGTCCTCTGCCCATTTTTTAAAATCAGGTTGTGTTTTTGCTCTTGAGTTGTATGAGCTCTTTGTATATTTTGGATATTAGACCTCATGAGATACATGATTTACTAGTATTAGCTCCCATTCAGTAGGTTGCCTTTTACTTTGTTGATGTCATTTGCCTTGCAGATTTTTATTTTGATTAATTTTGACAAATAACAGGAGGATAGGCTGTATGTTCAGAGCGGTTCTGAGTCAGATCTGGTAAGAGAAATCATGAGAGTGGAGCTTTTTAGTGAGCAAAGACACCAGATGGTTACAATTCTTTGGAAATGGGGCACTTCTGGACCTCCAAATATGTTTTGCCTCCTCTAGTGGCTGCTAGGCTGCTTTCTTTATACTACCTTGGTTGCAAAGACTCTTTCACACATGCATTAAGTTAGAAAGAGGGGGAATGGGAATAGTGTAAATAGCATAACAATGCTTGTTGTTTTTACTGAGGTTCGTCTAGTTTTCTTACATAAGTACTATTCAGATTTTTATAATGTGTAATTTATTTTCACTATTTTGAAAAAGTTGATTTTGACAGTTTTGGCAATGTGTTCACTGTTTTTGTACAGGAGTGATTTTATAAAGTTCTTATTAGACAATTCTGATAATACTCCCTCATAATTGTACTTTACAAGAAAATTTAACAAATAATTTATCCTCAAAGTGTTTATTATATGTCTCCTATATTAGAGATAATATTTTAGTTAATAGAGTTAAAAGCAAGCTGTGACATGAATTCCTGATAGTTAAAAATTACTGAGTGGTAGTTGGGGTTTCCTTGGTGACTCAGTGTTATAAAGAATCCACCTGCCAATGCAGAATATTCAGGTTCAATCCCTGGGTTGGGAAGATCCCCTGGAGAAGAAAACAGAAACCCACTCCAGTACTCTTCCCTGGAAAATAAATCCCATGGACAGGTGGAGGTTACAGCCCATGGGGTCACAAAAGAGTCAGACATGACTTTGTGACTAAACAACAACAAAGTGGCAATTGAGTTTCTGATAAAATGCTAAGTGCATTATTGAGTATCCTCAACTGAAATCAAACAATTACCCTATAAGGTATTTTTATCATCTCCTTTATCTGTGTAAGAAGGCTGAGGTTTAGTGATTTGGCCAAGCTGTTATAGCAGCTTTAGGGCCAAGACACAGCTTAAAAATACAAAGATCAGTACTCTTTAAAATGTCATGTAATAGGAAAAGCTTCAAATGCATACATGGTTTAATTAACAAACATTTATAGTTCATAAGCTGCTTTGATAAGGATTTTCTTGAAAAAAATTTACTAAGGGATATACTAGATCAGGAAAAATGTTAAAATTCTCATTAAACAATTCTTAATAGTGTCACACTAGACATATGTCAAACTATTAGCCTCCTCATCATTCAAAACATGAGTTTAAAGTCTGACTAAAATCATCTCCTTCCTTCATAAACAGGGAAAGATCAAATTTACCTTCTAGAATTTACCAGGGAATAAAGATGGATAACCGTCATAATCTCCCTTCTATCCTAACAAGGAAGACTAGAAACTTTGTTTTCTGAATTTCAATTTTCTTGAAAACCTTCATTTGCTAGTGTTTTATTTTACATATATTGTTTTAAATTTGTTTTCTAGATTTTTAATATCAGTTTTAATATAAGTGTTCATACATTTAAAGTTATTTATGCATAGCCATATCTCAAAAATACTTATGCCTTTCATGATACATGATAGATATCAAAAATATCAACGTAGTGGTATCTTTGGGCAGGTGAGGAGAGTCCGAGGAAGTGGCACATGAGAACTTTCTGAGCTGCTGAAAATACTTTGCATCTTGACAGGTGACAATTACATAAAAGTATCATATGTCAATCTCAATAAATGTCAATCTCAATAAATTTAAGAGCCATGCATTTCATTGTGTAGTATTCAAGGATATTTTAAATGAAATAAACAGAGATAATTGTTTTATGTGCAAAACAATAATTTTCCTCTGTACCTTTTTGTAAAAGTTTGAAACATTATTTTGAAATTGCCATCATTCTTTAAATGTTATATATTCTTTTAGCATAACTACTGATTTAAAATATATTGTGTGTTTCAATTTGGTACTTTAAGATAGGATTATGATTTAATTCCCATGAATATATAAAGTAATTTGAATGAATCACAACTTTAAATGATGTCAGATGTATATAGGATCTTGAAATAACTTGGTCCAAATTTCCTGAAAAAATATTTTAAGTTACTGAGAAAGCAGCCACCAAATAAACACTGGATTTAGTTCTTTCAACATTACAGAAAATAACAGTCCTGAGAGGCTAACTTTATTTTGATCATGCTATTCACACACTAATATTTCATATATTTATTGTCTTTCCCAGTAGAAATATAGTGTGTTACTGACTAAGTAAAAATACTGATCTTCCATGTTGGGAATTTATGGGTATAATTTAATCATCCTTGATGAATCTAAGTAACTTTTACATAAAGTAACTACAAGGTCATTCAAACTCTTAAATATTCCTTTGGAATCACCTTATTAATCACAATCCTTAGCCAGTGGGCCAGGTATGACAACATGGAAACAGAAAACTCAAGGAATATAGTAAGGCAATAAATTCACATTTGTGGTTTACTGACACTGTCACCATACACTTAGGTGAATTTCCTGGAAATACTCTCAGAGCAGTAAAATTAGTGGACACATCTATGTAGCAGAATGTTATATCCCAGGTTGGTCCACATAAATAAATAAACTTTATACAAAACTTTTAGGTAAAACCTTAAAGTTTGGTAACTTCCACATGTCTTTTTTTTTAATCTAGTGAACTTAAAAATGGCTCATCTAAGTATCTCCCCTCTCTTAAACTATCATCCACATTCTTCTCTCCCCTTCTTTTGTGCTAATCCATTTCCTTAAGTGATACCTATCCCTTTCAAGTTATTTCCATTAAATCCTCTGCAACAATAGAAAGTTTTTTTTTCCTTTTTGGATTCATTAACTTCACAAACATTTAAAAAATTCTATCCACATTAGGTATTATATTTCCCATCATTAGCAGTTTAACCACTAATATAATTGAGAAAAAATAATGAGTAGTTTTATCCTAACCACATAAGTTCTGTTGTATTATTCTATATATATGCTGCCTATTTCCCAGAAAATAGATATGATGATTTTGCTGTGAGTTATATAAAAAGTAATTATTACTAGAAATCTATTTCTTAGGAGTTTGCTAAAAACTTCTCATTAAATTTTTTTCCTTTACCGAATATTCTATTACTTACCTTAATTGAAAATTGACTCTCAGTTGGAAAGAAAGGGATACAGTTTTGTGTCTTCCAAATCATAAATATTCATTTTTTAGCAATGTGTAACTCATTTTAATAATCTTAAACACTTCTGGGCTCCAAAATCACTGCGGATGGCAATTGCAGCCATGAAATTCAAAGACGCTTGCTCCTTGGAAAGAAAGGTATGATCAACCTAGACAGTGTATTAAAAAGCAGAGACATTACTTTGTCAACAAAGGTCCATCTAGTCAAGGCTATGGTTTTTCCAGTTGTCATGTATGGATGTGAGAGTTAGACTGTGAAGATAGCTGAGTGCCAAAGAATTGATGCTTTTGAACTGTGGTGTTGGAGAAGACTCTTGAGAGTCCCTTGGACTGCAAGGAGATCCAACCAGTCCATCCTAAAGGAGATCAGTCCTGGGTGTTCATTGGAAGGACTGATGTTGAAGCTGAAACTGCAATCCGTTGGCCACCTGATGCAAGAGCTGACTCATTTGAAAAGACCCTGATGCTGGGAAAGATTGAGGGCAGTAGAAGAGGATGACAGAGGATGAGATGTTCGGATGGCATCACCGACTCAATGGACATGAGTTTGGGTGGACTCTGGGAGTTGGTGATCGACAGGGAGGCCCGGCGTGCTGCGGTTCATGGGGTCACAAAGTGTCAGACACGACTGAGTGACTGAACTGAACTGAAACACTTCCTATTTTATCTACTCCCAATAATTCCTCCACATTCATTAAGGACATTTGACTTGACTCTATCTTCATTCCTATTAAATGTATTTCACCATCTTGCATATTTTCAGAGTCCATGTGGTCAATGTATTCAACACCTTGTTTCATAATTCTGTGACATAAATTACAATGACATTTCCTCCATTTTATTTGCTTGAAATGCTCAGTTCCCAACACTTACTTTTTCTTTCACTTACATATTTTGAAGTAACATCAAACTTAGAAAAGAAAGAAAGAAAGAAAGAAACATGAAGAATAATACAATATAGACACTATGGAAAACAGTTATTGGAGGTTCCTTAAAAAACTGAAATAGAGCCACCATATGATCCAGCAGTCCCACTTTTGGGCATATAACAGGAGAAAACTGTAATTTAAAAAGAAGCATGCATTCCTGTGTTCAATGCAGCACTATTTACAGTAGCCAGGACAAGGAAGCAATGTAAATGTCTATCAGCAGAGGAATGTATATAGAAGGTGTGGTACACATATACAGTGGAGTATTACTCAGACATAAAAAAACAATGAAATCACGCCATTTGCAGCACGTTAGATGGACCTAGAGATTATCATACTAAGTGAAGTAAGTCAAAGAGACAAAGACAAATATCATGGTAACACTCATATGTGGAATCTAAGAAAAGGGTACAAATGAGCTGATATACAATACAAAAATAGAGTTAGCGATGTAGAAAACAAACTTACAGTTACCAGGGAGTAAGAGGGTGGAAGTATAAATTGGGAGATTGGGATTGATACATATACACCACTGTATATAAAACTGATAACTAATAAGAACCTACTGTATAGCACAGGAAGCTCTATTTAATATTCTGTAAAGGCCAATATGGGAAAATAATATAAAAATGAGTGGATATATGTGTATGTAAAACCGATTCACTTTGTACACCTGAAACTAACACAATATTGTAAATCAACCATACTCCAATAATTATTTTTTAAAAAGAATAGTACAAAGAATTCCCATGTATCATTCATCAAATTCCCCAAATTTTGTTTTACTTGAGGAGAGGAATTTTTTATTTATTTTTTATTTACAATGGGATAGCAACTAATAAATACTGAAGAAATAATATTAGATCATCACTTGACAAACACGATCAATAATTATTTAGTCAAAACCCACTAATATATGCTATGACTTATGGGTGAAATGTGGATACTCATTGGAAAAGACCCTGATGCTGGGAAAGATTGCATGCAAGAGGAGAAGGGGGCAACAGAGGATGAGATGGTTGAATGGCATCACCAGGTCAATGGACATGAGTTTGAGCAAGCTCCAGGAGACAGTAAAAGATAGAGAAGACTGATGTGCTGCAGTCCGTGGGGTCACAAAGAATCAGATACAACTGAGCAACTGAACAACAATAACTGACTATTGTGAAGTGATTGGCCTCCAACTAATAAAAATAAATGGAAAAAAAAATAAAATAAAATGGGAAAATGAAAGCAAAAAAAAAAAAAAGATAATTGGCAAAACTTGAATGAGTTCTGTAGATTAGTCAGAAATAATTATCCATGTTACTGTCCTTATTTTTCTTTTTGGTTTGTTTATTTAATTTTTTGTTTTATTTTTAATTTTAATTTTTTTTTCACTGAAGGATAGTTGCTTTACAGAATTGTATTGGTCTCTGCCAAACATAACATGGAAAGTTACATTACAAAATGTAGAATAGATTGCCAATGAGAATTTGCTCTATGACTCAGGGAACTCACACCAGGGCTCTGTAACAACCTAGAGGGGTGGGATGGGGAGGGAGATGGGAGGGAGTTTAGAGAGAGAGGGGATATATGTATACCTATGGCTGTTTCATGTTAAGTTTTATTTTTAACTGGAAGATAATTACTTTACACTGTCATATTGATTTCTGCCACATATCAACATGAATCATGTATACAGCCCTGATTTTTAATATTTTACCAAGTTAAATAAAAATTTTAAATGTTGTTTTCTAAACTATTAGAGTAAGCTATTAAAAAATACTTATTTGTAGTTTAGAATATGAACTTTTAGAAATTTACAAGCATTAAAAAATAGGATTAAAGATAAATACAAGTTTTCTAGTGTCTTATCTATATAGTAATAATACAAATCAATAACAAAATTAACATATAATATCAAACATAACCAAAAGTTTGCTTCTTTTAGATAGGATAAGATAAAATGAACAAGTAAAAGTCTCAAACCAGTCATGAGTCCATTGTTAGATTTATACAATTTTAAAAATAAAACTAATCTTTTGTTGTTATTTTGATGAGAAAATAAAATGTAACAGCAGTTGGGAACACAGAACCACTGTGAAGGAAACCTTGAGGTGTTTATAGAAGACAAATTTTGTAATTTCTTATGTAAATAAAACCAGAGTGAATATTCAAAAGACATTGTTCCTGTTCAAGTTTCTCAGTCATGTCCAACTCTTTGTGACCACATGGACTATAGCACACCTGGCTTCCTGTCTTCCACTGTCTCCTCATGCCCATTGACTCAATGATGCCATGCAACCATCTCATCCTCAGTTGTCACCTTGTCCTTCTGCCTTCTCTCTTTACCAGCGTCAGGGTCTTTTTCATTGAGTCAGCTAAGCATCAGGTGGCCAAAGTATTGGAGCTTCAGCTTCTGCATGAGTCCTTCCAGTGAAAACTCAGGGTTGATTTCCTTTAGGATGGACTGGTTTGATCTCCTTATCAAAATACATTAGAGATTATAAAACAAACAAACAAAGAAAACCTCAGGAATTCAATCAGAGCTTGTAAAAAGGCTCAAGACTTGCTTGGAAATACATTTTTATTTGTCCTCTACCATGTTTATCGATCTAAGAATCAAGGTGTCATAGTTTTACTGGATGAAACAATGCTAATTTGGGGCACTAGGAGATAAATATATTCAAATTGCTCAAAATTTGCTTAGTACAAAAGTTATTATTGCTGATTCCGTTTGCTAAGTACTATCCAAAGATCAATGCAAGTGGGAAAGCAAACTTGTACTGAGATTTGAGAGATTCTGATACTGCTTTTCTAAGCTGTAGCCTATAGGGAATCACATAAAATGAAACACATAATCAGCTTTCAGTATATATTTACCTTCATTAATCATAAACTGTAGGCCAATTCTGAGGTTGCAAATTTAGACCAAATTTTGTTGTTTTGTATTAATGATTATTGTTCTTTATTCCCCTTTGGGTTAACATTTTCAAAAACTACAGAGTACAGATAGTGGCAAGTCCTTGCAGAAATGTAATCAGCATATGTGAACCTGATGTATTCAAACACATGATAAAGGAAAATACTGAGTTACTCTCTGTCCTAGATAATAAATTAAAATGCTGTAATATGAATACATGTAGCAAAACAGTCACAATTTTGCTTTATTACTGTAATTTCAGTTATGTGTATATAAAACTAAACATTAATATCCATTAAGTGATTATGTTAGATAAAAAGATATATATTAATCTCCATATTCTAATTGGTGCCAATATTAATAAAGTAACCTTACATTATTCATAAAAATACAACTAATGATAAAAGCATTTGTAAAATTGTTTAAAAATCAAATCACTTTAAACATTATCTTGACATTAGCATTCTTTAAGACTGTATTAATTTATAAAACCATTAAAAATCCATAAAATTTATATTGTGATGACCATATTCAGAGCTTCAGTCGTATATAAATTCTGCCCTAATAAGAACACCAAAAAGTTTTGAAATAGATTTTTAATTTTAAAGTATTTTCAAAGTATTTCTAAAAATTTTAAAGTATTAGTCATTTAAAAAATATATAAAATTTTTCACTTTATCCACATTTTTTTTTGCACAGAAATTGATCTATACTCTTGAAAACCAACCCTTGGTTAAGTTGCTAACAGCATAAGAGAATACTGATTTAGAGGAAGATGTGTCTGAATAATTATCAAGATTTCTCCAGAATATTTCAAACATTATAGGAGTAATCAGTCCATTTCCAACCACACTTCTTTTTTATATAAAAAGCTGTGGGAATTGGGGAGAGGAAATCAATATCTTCCTGTGACCAACTAGATTGGAATCCCCACTGATATTTTTGAAATATTAGTGCTTCACAGTGTTGCTCTGATAGTTTTAACAAGTTTGATTGATAACAAACAAAAAGTCCTTAAATTGAAAATAGCTGGATTTCTGTTGTTTTTTGCTGTTTTTCAAAGAATGAACTGTCTGCATTTGAATTACTCATTCTGCTAGCTAAATATAAAAATTCTTATTACCATCTCAATTCTATTAAATCCAAACATCTGACACTATAAAATATTTTGGCTCTCAATATCACTGCTGTGCTTATTAAAACAAAAAAAAAAAAACTAATTGCCATCTCATGAATCCACAAATTTAGACACTTTTCCATCTTTTCCATAGCTTTATCACAAACTATGGATGTTACTTTAGTACTTTCCAGAGTGGCCTCATACACAAATTGGGAAATATCTCCTTCCTTTTCCTGGATGTACCTTATTGTTGATTCACTAACAGTAAATTCACAGCCAACAGCACTATAATTCATGTCTGAATACAACTTTTCTTGATCACATATATTTTTCATAAGGCCCATCACAGTCTTCTCATGCTTACCAGCACTAGACAGCACATCAGCAATATGATTCATGGCATTTTAAGTAGCAAAATGGACAAAAATACAAAACCAGTTGCACTAAATAAATCTTGTTTACAGTATGAGCACTGAAACAAGAAAACAAAATGTCACCTCATTCAGCATCA
The DNA here is from genome assembly GCF_963930625.1 of Muntiacus reevesi. Taxonomy (NCBI): domain Eukaryota; kingdom Metazoa; phylum Chordata; class Mammalia; order Artiodactyla; family Cervidae; genus Muntiacus; species Muntiacus reevesi. Next base: position 258,531,941 of record NC_089251.1, on the reverse strand, counting down.
GTTGGAAATATAGAGAGCAAACACTTCAAAGCTTCTGCCTCTCTGATTGTGCCAGTATGATGTGACTGCGGAAGTACCTGGAACATTAATTTGGGATTTAGACATAAAATTTTAGGAAAAGGCAGAGGAACCAGATCAAAATGCCAACATCACCTGCCAGATCATCGAAAAAGCAAGAGAGTTCCATAAAAACATCTATTTCTGCTTTATTGACTATGCCAAAGCCTTTGACTGTGTGGATAACAATAAACTGTGGAAAATTCTTCAGGAGATGGGAATACAAGACCACTTGACCTGCCTCTTGAGAAACCTATATGCGGGTCAGGAAACAACAGTTAGAACTGGACATGGAAAAACAGACTTGTTCCAAATAGGAAAAGGAGTACGTCAAGGCTGTATATTGTCACCCTGCTTATTTAACTTATATGCAGAGTACATCATGAGAAACGCTGGACTGGACGAAGCACAAGCTGGAATCAAGATTGCTGGGAGAAATATCAATAACCTCAGATATGCAGATGACACCACCCTTATGGCAGAAAGTGAAGAGGAACTAAAAACCTCTCGATGAAGGTGAAAGAGGAGAATGAAAAATTTGGCTTAAAGTTCAACATTCAGAAAACCAAGATCATGGCACCTGGTCCCATCACTTCATGGGAAATAGATGGGGAAACAGTGGAAACAGTGTCAGACTTTATTTTTTTTTTTGCTCCAAAATCACTGCAGATGGTGATTGCAACCATGAAATTAAAAGACACTTACTCCTTGGAAGGAAAGTTATGATCAACCTAGATAGCATATTAAAAAGCAGAGACATTACTTTGCCGACAAAGTCCGTCTGGTCAAGGCTATGTTTTTTCCAGTGGTCATGGATGTCAGAGTTGGACTGTGAGGAAAGCTGAGCACCGAAGAATTGATGCTTTTGACCTGTGGTGTTGAAGAAGACTCTTGAGAGTCCCTTGGACTGCAAGGAGATCCAACCAGTCCATCCTAAAGGAGATTAGTCCTGGGTGTTCATTGGAAGGACTGATGCTGAAGCTAAAACTCCAATATTTTGGCAACCTCATGCGAAGAGTTGACTCACTGGAAAAGACCCTGATGCTGGGAGGGATTGGTGGCAGGAGAGAAGGGGACGACAAAGGATGAGATGGCTGGATGGCATCACCGACTCAATGGACATGAATTTGGGTGGACTCCAGGAGTTGGTGATGGACAGGGAGGCCTGGCATGCTGTGATTCATGGGGTCGCAAAGGGTCGGACATGACTGAGTGACTAAACTGAACTGATACTTAATATACAGACTTGCATAAAGGTAACATAATTATGTAGTGAATAGTAACTATGTTATATCTCATAAGAAAACAGTGAGTAGGCAGCATAGGGATGTTAAAAGGCACATAAGATTTAGTATAATAATATCTATTGACAATTTAAATGTAAAAGGAATGTAATTGATCTTTTAATGCTAAACTACTTATTGAAGAAATTTTTTGGGATAAAGAGGCACATATTTTGTTAGGCACATTGATTTTGTTAAAAACTTGATAATTAAAATCTAGACTTATAGACTAAGGTTATTAAATAAGAGGAGAGTCCTTATCAATGAAATGCCTTAAGCTGACTATTCCTAGTGAAACAGGAATCTGGGTTCTTGTTCTTGGAGTGGAAGAATGGAATCCACGCACAGAAACACTCATGGTAGCAAGCAAATAGGATTTATTAGACAGGAGAAAAGTACAAAAATCTCAGCATAGACACTGAGGGCAGTTAAAGAGTCCAGCAGTTTTTATATCCTTAATCCATGCATTTTTGGTTGGCTCCTGTCCTTAAAATACATTGGTGGTGGTGGTTTAGTCGCTAAGTCATGGCCAGTTCTTGCAACCCCATGGACTGTAGCTTACCAGACTACTCTGTCCAGGGGATTCTCCATGCAAGAATACTGGAGTGGGTTGCCATTTCCACCTCCATGGGATCTTTCCAACCCAGGAATCAACCGTGGGTACCCTGCATTGCAGGCAGATTCTTTACCAACTGAGCTAAACCCAAAACCACATTTTTTTATTTCTATCCCATCAGTTTAAAGGTGAAAATGTTTAGCTGGACATCTTTATGGCTTCTCTTGATGCTTGGTTTAAGTAACCACCCTTTTTCATGCCCACTGACCATTTTACAATGGACCAGATGTGTGGGTTTAAGATTAATGATCATCAGTTTTTCCCTCAGGCATATGTACCAGAAGTTAATTACTGCCTTTCCCTGCATCTGAGTGCTGATAACTTATCAGATCAAGGAATTTAGGACAAAAAATGTAGCTTTAGGCTATATTCATTGAAATTTATTATTTATTGAAAAGACATTTATTAAAAACAAGACTGAGGTCTCACAGTCCTACACTGACTGCCAGCAATTTTACCTTACTGTTGTCTTAATTTGTGCTGCTATTACAGGTTATCATAGAATAAATGCTTTTAAAAATGATTATTTCAGTTCTGGAGGCTGTAAGTCTAAGATCAGAGTGATAGCACAGTCAGGTTCTTGGTGGGGGCCTTATTCCTGGTTAACAGCCAGCCAACTTCTTGCTGTATCATCACACAGCAGAAAAGAGAGCAAACTCTATTCCCTTTCTCTTTCAAGGATATTAATTCCATCATGGAAACCCTACTTTCTGACCTCATCTAAATCTAGTTATCTCCCATATCCTCTGTCTCCTGATAACATTCCCTTAAGGAACAGGTCTCAAAATATGAGTTTTGGAAGGATACACACTTGTGGTTCAGTTCAGTTCAGTCGCTCAGTCGTGTCTGACTCTTTGTGGTCCCATGAATCGCAGTATGCCAGGCCTCCCTGTCCATCACCAACACCCGGAGTCCACCCAAACCCATGTCCACTGTGTCAGTGATGCCATCCAACCATATCATTCTCTAATTCCACTTCTCCTCCTGCCCTCAATCTTTCCCAGTATCAGGGTCTTTTCAAATGAGTCAGCTCTCCCCATCAAGTGGCCAAAGTATTGGAGTTTCAGCTTCAACATCAGTCCCTCCAGTGAACACCCAGGACTGATCTATTTTATGATGGACTGATTGGATCTCCTCTCAATCCAGGAGACTCTCAACAGTCTTCTCCAACACCACAGTTCAAAAGCATCAATTCTTCAGAGCTCAGCTTTCTTTATAATCCAACTCTCACATCCATACATGACAACTGGAAAAACCATAGCCTTGACTAGATATACCTTTGTTGGGAATGTAGTGTCTCTGCTTTTTAATATGCTGTCTAGGTTGGTCATAACATTCATTCAAAGGAGAGAGTTTCTTTTAATTTCAAGGATGAAATCACCATCTGCAGTGATTTTGGAGTCCAGAAAAATAAAATCAGCCACTGTGTCCACGGTTTCCCCATCTATTTCCCATGAAGCAATGGGACCGGATGCCATGATCTTAGTTTTCTGAATGTTGAGCTTTAAGCCAACTTTTTCACTCTCCTCTCTCACTGTCATCAAGAGGATCTTTAGTTCTTCAATTTCTGCCATAAGGGTGGTGTCATCTGCATATCTGAGGTTATTGATATTTCTCCCAGCAATCTTGATTCCAGTTTGTGCTTCTTCCAGCCCAGTGTTTCTCATGATGTACTCTGCATATAAGTTAAATAAGTAGGGTAACAATATACAGCTTTAACATACTCCTTTTCCTAGTTGGAACCAGTCTGTTGTTCCATGTCCTGTTCTAACTGTTGCTTCCTGACCTTTTAACAGGTTTCTCAAGAAGCAGGTCAGATGGCCTGGTATTTCCATCTCCTGAAGAATTTTCCACAGTTTATTGTGATCCACACAGTCAAAGGCTTTGGCATAGACGATAAAGCAGAAATAGATGTTTTTCTGGAACTCTCTTGCTTTTTCGATGATCTGGCAGGTGTTTGCAATTTGGTCTCTTGTCCCTATGCCTTTTCTAAAACTAGCTTGAACATATGGATGTTCACGGTTCACGTATTGCTGAAGCCTGACTTGGAGAATTTTGAGCATTACTTTACTAGTGTGTGATATGAGTGCAACTGTGGTAGTGTGAGCATAATTTGGTACTACCTTTCTTTGGGATTGCAATGAAAACTGCCCTTTTCCAGTCGTGTGGCCACTGCTGAGTTTTCCAAATTTGCTGGCATATTGAGTGCAGCCCTTTCACAGCATCATCTTTTAGGGTTTGAAATAACTCAACTGGAATTCGATCACCTCCACTAGCTTTGTTCATAGTGATGTTTCCTAAGGCCCACTTGACTTCGCATTCCAGGATGTCTGGCTCTAGGTAAGTGATCACACCATCGTGATTATCTGGGTCGTGAAGATCTTTTTTGGACAGTCCTTCTGTGTATTCTTGCCACCTCTTCTTAATATATCTTCTGTTTCTGTTAGGTCCATACCATTTCTGTCCTTTATCGAACCCATCTTTGTATGAAATGTTCCCTTGGTATCTCTAATTTTCTTGAAGAGATCTCTAGTCTTTTCCATTCTGTTGTTTTCCTCTATTTCTTTGCATTGATCGCTGAAGGTTTTCTTATCTCTCTTTGCTATTCTTAGGAACTCAGCATTCAAATGGGAATATCTTTCCTTTTCTCCTTTGCTTTCCACTTCTCTTTTTTTCACTGCTATTTGTAAGGCCTTGTCAGACAACCATTTTGTCTTTTTGCATTTATTTTCCATGGGAATCGTCTTGATCCCTGTCTCCTGTACAATGTTGCAAACCTCCATCCATAAGTTCATCAGGCACTCTGTCTATCAGATCTAGTCCCTTAAATCTGTTTCTCACTTCCACTGTATAGTCATAAGGGATTTGATTTAGGTCATACCTGAATGGTCTAGTGGTTTTCCCTACTCTCTTCAGTTTAAGTCTGAACTTGGCAATAAGGAGTTCATGATCTGAGCCACAGTCAGCTCCTGGTCTTATTTTTGCTGACTGTATAGAGCTTCTCCATCTTTGGCTGCAAAGAATATAATCAGTCTGATTTTGATGTTGACCATCTGGTGATGTCCATGTGTAGAGTCTTCTCTTGTGTTGTTGGAAGAGGGTGTTTGCTATGACCAGTGCATTCTTTTGCCAAAACTCTTTTAGCCTTTGCCCTGCTTCATTCCATACTCCAAGGCCAAATTTGCCTGTTACTCCAGGTGTTTCTTGACTTCTTACTTTTGCATTCCAGTCCCTTATAATGAAAAGGATGTCTTTTTTGGTGTTAGTTCTAGAAGGTCTTGTAGGTCTTCATAGAACCGTTCAACTTCAGCTCCTTCTGCATTACTGGTTGGGGCATAGGCTTGGATTACCATGATATTGAGTGGGTTGCCTTGGAAACTAACAGAGATCATTTTGTCACTTCTGAGATTGTACTCAAGTACTGCACTTCGGACTCTTTTGTTGACCATGGTAGCTACTTCGTTTCTTCTAAGGGCTTCCTGCCCACAGTAGTAGATATAATGGTCATCTGAGTTAAATTCACCCACTCCAGTCCATTTTAGTTCGCTGATTCCTAGAATGTCGACATTCACTCTTGACATCTCCTGTTTGACCACTTCCAATTTGCCTTGATTCACGGGCCTAACATTCCAGGTTTCTATGCAATATTGCTCTTACAGCATATGGCCTTGCCTCTATCTTGAGTCACACCCACAACTGCGTATTGTTTTTGAATGAATATATTTTATTTCACACTTATAATATAACATGTATTATTCAGTTTTTGATAAATGTATTTGTATTTTGTTATTTTTTACTGGATTAATTCATCCTTGAAAATTATTTGAGACACTGTATGGCCCTGTACACATATATCTTTTGTCAAAATTTCCTTGTGTTTAAAGTGTTTTCTGTATTTCTTGGATTATTGAATATATTTCAGTTCATCAAATTTTGTTATGCGTATTGTTAACATCTTATGAATCTTCTCTGGTGGCTCAGACAGGAAAGAATCTGCGTTTAATTCAGGAGACCTAGGTTTGAACACTGAGTAGGGAAGAGCCCAATAATTTGGCCACCTGATGTGAAGAGCCAATTCACTGGAAAAGATCCTGATACTCGAAAAGATTGAGAGCAGGAAGATAAGGAGCAACAGAGGATGAGATGGTTGAATGGCATCACCAACTCAGCAGACATGAGCTTGAGCAAACTCAGGGAGCTAGTGAAAGACAGGGAAGACTGTCATGCTTCAGTGCATAGGGTCAGGAGAGGACAGGACTTAGCAAATAAACAACAAAGGCATCGCTATTGCTATTGTTTCTTTTGTTAATTGTGATGTATCAGTTCTCTTATTTGAAATTAAAATATTTAACAATTATATTGGATTTGTCAATTTTTTTTTTCAGTGATCTCAATTTGCTTTTATATTTTGATACTTTGTTATGAAATGCATACTTAGAACACATATTTTACTGACTTGATATTTTTTCATTAGAAAATATGCCTTTTCATCTCATATTATTTCTTGCCTTTAAGTCTTCTTTTTTCTAAATTTTAATTTAGCTAAATCATATTTTTTTAAGTTCATCTTTTCATAATAATTACTTTAAGTTGTGTGGATTTATATGTATATACACACCTATTTGATGATTTGGTGAACTTTTTCTTTTACAGTATGTAGTTAATTTAGTTTTAATGCAACTAATGATATATTTGTTTAAATATACAGTTTTATTGGGATTCCCATGTGGTGCTAGTGGTAAAATAACCTATCTGTCAATGCAGGAGACATGAGAGATGCATGGTTCAATCCCCTGGGTTGGGAAGATGCCCTGGAGAAGAGAATGGCAACCCACTTCAGTATTCTTGCCTGGAGAGTTCCATGAAAAGAGGAACCTGTCAGGCTACAGTCCATAGGGTCGCAGAGTCAGACATGACTTAGCACACACACACAATCTATTGTTGTTTTTCTATTTACCTGTCTCCTTTGTGTCCATCAATTTAAATTCTTGCCCTTTGGTTTAATTAATCATCATCAATCAATTATCATTGATTTTATTCTCTATTAGCTTGCTAACTGTGCATACTTTTATTATATCGACTGGTACTTTAGTGATTAAAATCTGTATCCCAAATTCTCAAGTTTAGACCAATTAATTATTCTTCTGAGTTTCATTTACTGCCTCATTTCTTTTTCTGTGCTATTGATGCTACATATAAACCCACATATATTTAATACATTTAGAAGTTATTATGATTTATTTAAAGTTATATATAGATTTTGTCATTCTAATGCTTCTTATCCCTTCCAATATTATAATTATTTCCAGTTAAATTATTATGATTTTGGCTAAAGAACTCCCTTTATTTATTTATTTATTTATTTATTTATTTTAGTGCAGATGTGGTAAAGTCAAATTATCTTAATTTTTTGTCTTAAAATACTTTTATCTTATCTTTAGTTTTGAATGTCATTATCTTTAATATGGATTTCATTTTGTTGCTTAGTACATATTTTGATACTTATTTTTATTAGAACCCTAACTAAACCATTTAATTGTTTTCTTGCTGTTATGCTTTCATTTGAAGAATCAGATGTTACTTTTATTACTGCTATTGAAATTTAGCACATGAGTTTTATTCAGATATTTTTAATGTTTTCTGTTTATATTTCATTTTTCACAGTTTAAAAATTTTCTGTTGGTGTGAACTCTTGTATTTATATTCTTAAGATTTGAAGAGTTTATTGTAACTGTGGTACTGTGTTGTCAGTTTGAAAACAAATACTCTCATTATTTCTTCAAATATTGCCTTTTCCTGCTTTATTTCTGTTCATCTAGGAGTCATATTTCATGTGCATTAGATATTTTCATCATGCTCTTTGGTTCTTTTCAGTATTTTCTGTTTTTTTCTCCTATGCACTTCACTTTATATCAACATTTATTATGGCCAACTAATCTTCTCTTCTGACATGTCCAGTGATTTGATGATATGTGAATCCCATCTGTTGCTTTCTTCTCTAGCATTAAACGTATATTTATATATTTTCCACATTTCTTTTTTATAATTATCAGTTCTCTGAAATCCTTTCAGAGGATTTCATTTTCTTCTCAAAGATTGATAAAGAGTATCTCACCGTACACTAAGAATAAGATTATTGGGAGCTCTGTGTCAGTTTTTACAGGAGCTAGCATATTTCCAATTTGACTTGTTCTTCTATAACGTAGCTCTTCACTGGTCTCAGTCAAAATCCTGAGGTTTTATCAGGACCTGTCCTATTCAGATTGGGTTTTGGACAAATACCTAAAAGGAAGATTGTGAAGTGATTGCGTTTATTACTTCCTTCCTTCCCTCCTTCATTTTTTTCTTTCCTTATTTCTTCCTTTCTTTCTTTCTATTAGTATATTAGTGCCTCAATTCTGCTTTCCCTGATACTCCTAAATATGATGTTGTAAGATGTATTCTGGGAGAGATAAACAGTATACATTTGTTTCATCTTGTTGTTTTGTCTATCTGGACAGAGGATGAGACCAAATGACACTGAAGCTGAAATGTGACCATTGAATAGTTGGCAAGTTGTGAAGAAGTAAACATTCAGTCTAATTGAGTTATTAAGGTCAAAGTCAATGTAGCTGAGAGATCTCCAATGTGTGGGATTCTCCAGAGAACCCATAACTGTGTTTCATGAGAAAAGTAGTTTCACACATCAATCAAACCTGAATATTGTTATCACAGAACCTCTCAAAAAGTAAAGTTGTTCCTATTCATCTCTTTCTCTATCCTATTGTACATGCATATTACATAATAAAGAATGCTGGCTTGAAACATCTGAAAAATCTGGAAAGCACAAAACTCTAAAAGTAAAGTTAAAAAAAAATTAACTGCTCTTCTCTATCCATTATATTTCTATAAATAAAAGCTTAAAAAACAGAGGGCTGTTCACATTTTAGTAGTATTACATTTTAGATTTTTATACATTTAGATTTTAATACATTTAGATCTTTAAATCACTTTTTGATGAATTAAAAGATAATTTTGAGATAATATATTTGTATTACCTTATATGGTAAAATACTCTAGCTGTTTCTAAGTTAAATATGAAAAGAAGATTTTAACATTTACAAGAATAAAACAATGGAATGAATAATATTGGATCTATTGTGTGCTAAAGGTATAGTGTATTTAAACTTACTTAATGAACATGTTCTTAAACTTTAGCTTTCATTATCATGTTTTCTTAGAGGAAGCAGGCTTGAAAATTTTGACCTCTATTCTGAACCTTTATTTTCTACTAATACAAGCTATTTTGGACTGCAGACAATACAGAATATTTGCTAAGTCAGAACAAACTGGAATGCTGATTTTATAAGGGAAACTCAATGTACAAATTATCTATTCCTCAAATTGGCATTCCTATCACTCCTGTTTATAAGCTTAATAAACTCAATTTTGCATATACAAGTAAATAGATAAAGATTGAAAATAAACTGTGCAACTCTGTGTCCTCTCACTTAAAGTAAAAGAACTGCACTTCAAAACATCCAAAGATTTTAAGCACACTGACTGTAGGAAAACTGGCTTTAGTTGGTTCTCCTTTTAATAATTCCTAGAAATGACTAAAGAGCCTCTTGATGAAAGTGAAAGAGGAGAGTGAAAAAGTTGACTTAAAACTCAACATTCAGAAAACTAAGATTATGGCATCTCATCCCATCACTTCATGACAAATAGATGGGGAAACAATAAAAACAGCGAGAGATTTTATTTGGGGGGGACTCCAAAATCATTGCAGATGGTGACTGCTGCCATGAAATTAAAAGATGCTCCTTGGAAGAAAAGCTATGACCAGCCTAGACAGCATATGAAAAAGCAGAGACATTACTTTATCAACAAATGTCCGTCTAGTCAAAGCTATGGTTCTTCCAGTGGTCATATATGGATGTGAGACTTGGACTATAAAGAAAGCTGAGCTCCGAAGAATTGATGCTTTTGAACTGTCATGTTGGAGAAGACTGTTGAGAGTCTCTTGGACTGTAAGGAGATTCAACCAGTCCATCCCAAATGAAATCAGTCCTAAATATTCACTGGAAGGACTGATGCTGAAGCTGAAACTACAATACTTTGGCCATTTGATGCGAAGAAGTGACTCATTGGAAAAGACCTTGATGCTGGGAAAGATTGAAGGCAGGAGGAGAAGGGGACGACAGAGGATGAGGTGGTTGGATGGCATCACTGACATCATGGACATGAGTTTGAGTAGAATCCAGGAGGTGATGATGGACAGGGAAGCCTGGCGTGCTGCAGTCCATGGGGTTGCAGAGTTGGACACAACTGAGTGACTGAACTGAACTGAACTGAGAAATGGCTTTAAAAGTATGATAATTGTTTTAATTACACACTTTGAGCTTCTGAAATCTGAAATTTCATAAAACTTAATTTTACAACCTTAAAATTTCTTGTATTCTATGTATGTCTGCCTTTTCTATAATAATTTCCAAAAAAGAAGTAAAATCATTTGGAGATTGTTCTAAGTGTGTTTATAGCCTGAAGGGAAGTAGCTATTGCTAGCAATCTAATAATATAGCTAGTGTTTAAGAGGTTAGTTTCTAGGAAATTTTGCAGACCTAAGATATTTGAGAGTTTTAATAAGTAGTCAAAGTTTTGAATACTCTTAAGGTATTAGGAGTTTTATAAATATTCAGAGTTCTAATAGCTCATAGTTTCCTTTTGATCTTACATAAAAGAACATCTGTGGACTAATAGGGAAATTTCGCAAATTGTGTTCCACAGAACGTTAGTTCCATAGTATATTTATAAATTACTTTCCCTCACACATATATGCATAAAAATGAGGGCTGTAGTGATACAACTGTGTGACTTTCTGAGTTTAAATTTTTTGACTATAGTTTAAATTCAGAATTTATTATATAAATTAACTTAATTATTATATCAATTTATTATTTAAAAAAACTATATGAAAATATAATTCCAAAGAAAACTGATGATTAATAACATAAATCTTTAGTAGAAAATGATAAATAATAATTAAATAAAAAAGGAATTTTAACCACAATATAAAAAAAAAACCTACTACATTGCTAATATTTGCATAGCTCTCAGGCTACTAGGCTAGAAGAACTATACCTTCTCTACTTTCATATCACATGCTTTTTTATTTGCTTCCTTCAGCTTTCCAATTTATTCTTTGATTATTAAAATGTATCACATATTTTAATCTAGATGAACTTTATTTTCCTACACCTTTAAGAATTAAGTCCATTTATATAATAAAGTTAAGAAATCAGTTGGCATTGAATTTAAATATATTGCTTAAATATGATTTATTTTGTATAATTTTTTAATAATTTAGGAACATTAATTTAAATGACATATTTAAGTATTACCCCTTTAGTCTTACTGAATTAAATTAATATTATGTGAATTTGTATATTAGAAAATAATCTAAGGCTATATGGTTCTATATCAATTGAACAGATTGTGAAAAATCACTTATTTTCTCTTGATGGCCTTAGGAATAATGGAAGTAACAAGAATATTACATTTTATCATTCTGAATGCAGAAAATAACAACAGATTTGGTTTTTTATACTAACTGATATGTCAAGATAATGTTTTATTTTTTATTAAATTGAATTAATAATTAGGCATTTTATACTAATCCTGAATAGCAACAAAATTTGAATCTCCAAAATCATAATAATCATAAATTTGTTGAAGCCAATTTAAAAGCAGGAATAAAGGATACAACCTTGATCTACACTTGGGCAGAGCAAGTTGGCAGCTGTTGTGGTGGGGCTGAAATTATGCAGATGTTTTTAATGAGAGCTATTAACTCTCTGTTCTCTAATGACATTGATTGTTCAATACAGAACATGAAGTATATGCTCTCTGAGAAAGAAGATTCTGTTTGCTGTTAGAAATAAGGTATTATTTTATAATTTTTAAAAGTTAGAACTGTTGTGATATATGTATCTTTGGAAGCAGTTTGGATTGTTCAGAAGGAAATAATCAAGTTCTACATTTAGATAATAATAGTTATTCAGTTCCATACTTCTTATGAAATGTGTTACATTGCTCTTAACATGTAGATTTACACATATAGTAACAAATGGCTATTATGATTCTAAGTTGAAAAAAGTACAAGTGACAGGTGTTTTGAAGGCTTCTAAATTGTGCCTGTTTTATTTTATGATTAATATCCATAACTATCTAGTAACCACCACAATTTTAGGCAAAACTTTTCAATTATTTATTCTTCTTCAGTATAGTTAAATATATATTTATTCTTTCTGAATGTATTCACTACCTAATAATTTCCCTTGCATGAGACAACATAGATATCTCATGAGGCTATTTTAAAATATGGACACACAGAAGAGATTACTTATTCAGCTATAAGTAGTGCCACACATATAAAGTGCAATTTTATTTCATTTCTTAAATACTATTTTTAGGAAGTTGTTTGTAGGAAAAGTCCAGTAGTTGTATATAGTTTGCCCATACAGTAAGTAAATGGAAAAAAAGAGATTTGAGCTCCAGTATATGATAGGAGTGTCTATGTGTCTTCTGCAGCATTCTCCCTTCCTTTCCACAATTCTATACTAATTAAAATCCATAAATTAAGGGTTACATACATTGTGAGTCATATTTGTTAATCTATAAAATATATATTCTGTGTCTGTAATGTGCCTAGCTCTGAGAGGAAATGGAAAAGTATGCTATTGACCCCAGAACAATACAAGTTTGAAATGCAGGGGTCTATTTATATGTAGATTATGTAAAATAAATACACAAGAAAAAATTTTGGAGATTTGCAACAGTTTGAAAAAACTTGTAAATGAACTGTATAGTCTAGAAATTTTGAAGAAATTAAGAAAAATTTGATAGATCATAAATGCATAAAATAGATGGAGATACTAGTTTATGACAACCCACTCCAGTATTCTTGCCTGGAGAATTCCCACAGACAGAGGAACCTGATGTGCTACAGTCCGTAGGGTGGCAAAGAGTCGGACATGACTGAGCAACTAACACATACACACATTCATGAGTGGAATTTAATATAAAATGGAAAAGATGTTAATTTTCTTACTGTTTTATAATTTTGCTTTCAAAGATTTATATTACTTTACAGTATGACAACAAAATACAGTAAACAATAAACAATTTACTTTACAGTAAACAATATAATGGGAAAGAAGAGCAATCTCTTCAAGAAAATTATTGACAGCAAGGGAACATTTCATGCAAAGATGGGCACAATAAAGGACAGAAATGGTATGGACCTAACAGAAGCAGAAGATATTAAGAAGAGGTGGCAAGAATACACAGAAGAACTATACAAAAAAGATCTTCATGACCCAGATAACCATGATGGTATGATCACTCACCTAGAGCCAGACATCCTGGAATGCGATGTCAAGTGGGCCTTAGGAAGCATCACTACGAACAAAGCTAGTGGAGGTGATGGAATTCCAGTTAAGCAATTTCAGTCCTAAAAGATGATATTGTGAAAGTGCTGCACTCAATATGATAACAAATTTTGAAAACTCAAAAGCGGTCTCAGGACCAGAAAAGGTCAGTTTTCATTCCAATCCCAAGGAAAGACAATGCCAAGAATGTTCAAATTACCACCCAATCATCTCACAAGCTAGCAAAGTAATGCTCAAAATTCTCCAAGCCAGTCTTCAACAATACATGAATCATGAACTTCCACATGTTCAAGTTGGATTTAGAAAAGTCAGAGGAACCAGACATCAAATTGCCAACATCCATTGGATCATGGAAAAAGCAAGAGGGTTCCAGAAAAACATATACTTCTGCTTTATTAACTATGCCAAACCCTTTGTGTGGATCACAACAAACTGGAAAATTCTGAAAGAGATGGGAATACCAGACCATCTGACCTGCCTCCTGAGAAATCTGTATGCAGGTCAAGAAGCAACAGTTAGAACTGAACATGAAACAGCAGACTGGCTCCAAATAGGGCAAGGAGTACATCAAGGCTGCATATTGTCACCCTGCTTATTTAACTTATATCCATGATATACCATGTGAAATGCTCATCTGGATGAAGCACAAGCTGGAATCAAGATTGCTGGGAGAAATATCAATAACCCCAGATATGCAGATGACACCACTCTTATGGCAGAAAGTGAAGAAGAACTAAAGAGCCTCTTGATGAAAGTAAAAGAGAAGAGTGAAAAAGTTGACTTAAAACTCAGCATTCAGAAAACTAAGATCACGCCTCCAGTCCCATCACTTCATGGGATAAATGGGGAAACAGTGAGAGACTTTATTTTGGGGGGTTTCAAAATTATCGCAGATGGTGACTGCAGCCATGAAATTAAAGGATGCTTGCTCCTTGGAAGAAAAGCTATGACCAACCTAGACAACACACAAAAAAGCAGATACATTACTTTGCCACAAAGTTCTGTCTAGTCAAGGCTATGGTTTTTCCAGTAGTCATGTATGGATGTGAGACTTGGACTATAAAGAAAACTGACCGCCTAAGAATTGATGCTTTGAACTGTGGTGTTGAAGACTCTTGACAGTCCCTTGAACTGCATAGAGATCCAACCAGTCAAATCAAAGGGGAACTGGTCCTTAATATTCATTGGAAGGATTGATGCTAAAGCTGAAACTCCAGGACTTTGGCTATTTGATGCGAAGAACTGACTTCTTGGAAAAGTTCCTGTTGCTGGGAAAGATTGAAGGCAGGATATAAAGGGAACAACAGAGGATGAGATGGTTGAATGGCAAAACTGACTCAATGGACATGAGTTTGAGCAAGCTCCGGGATTTGGTGATAGACAGGGATGCCTGATGTGTGGCAGTCCATGAAGTTGCAAACAGTCGGACATGACTGAGAGAATGAACTGACTGACTGACAGTATGCCCCTCATTTTCATGTTTGGAGAATTTTTTGCCCACCTGCCATCACATCACATTTAACAAAATTAATACTATATCCAAAATATACCATGGGTATGACTGTAACACCATATGTAAGAAACATTTTATAACAGTTCATTAGTGTATAGGTTACCATGAAGCAATCATATTGATTACAGTGAGCTACCCTAAAACAATCATAGTGGTGCTTCCTTGTTATCAACGCATGAACAATACCTATAAATAGATGTTAATTTATTTTTCAGATTATCTTTTCATTTCTGATGTCAATGTTATTAATTGTGTAACATCTACAATGTTTTGTATCATATAAGACAATATTGATGTAGGTACTGACAGACAATTCATCTTATAAACAGATGATGTAACTTATAATATTGATGGATATGGTACAGTACTGTAAATATACTGTTATTGTTGTTCAGTCTCTAGGTCATTTCAGACTGTGCGACCCCATGGACTGCAGCACACAAGGCTTCCCTGCCCCTCACCGTCTCCTGGAGTTCACTCAAACTCATGTCCATTGAGTCGGAGATGCCATCCAACCGTCTCATCCTCTACCACCACCTTCTCCTTCTGCCCTCAATCTTTCCCAGCATCAGTATCTTTTCCAGTGACTTGATTCCTCACATCAGTTGGCCAAAGTATTTGAGCTTCAACATCATTCCTTCAAATGAATATTCAGGCTTGATTTCCTTTAGGACTGACTGGTTTTATCTTCTTGCTGTCAAGGGACTCTAGTCTTGTATCAGACTCTGGTATCAGACTCTAGTCTAATACCCCCAACCCCCTTGTTATTCAAGGGTTAACTGTAAAAAGGATACTTTTGGCCTGAAACAATTCTCTGGAGTGCTGACATTGTACTATGACCTGGATCACACAAGGAAAATATGAAGACAGTGTGTTTCAAGTGGTGAAATAAAAAATTGCAATACCCTCAAGGTGGCACTAGTTTACCTCACAGACTAATACTGGTGTGATTTTAGCACAACAAGCAGCAGATGAGTGGTTAAAGATGTGTAAGAAGAGTCATTAGAGGAAGCAATATAGGTCATAACATGCAGATTGGAATTTTGTAGATGAAAAGTAGTTTTAAATATAGAGATGTGTGTAGTTTAAGATATTCCATTGGTTAGTGTGTGGAGAATGGATTTCAGGGGTTAAGAATGGAAGAACAGACCCCAGTCAAGATAATTTTCCCTCCATAGCCCGGGTGAGGAGGAATTATATAGCTTGCAAAGTAAGTGGGCAATAGGATGAATCAAAGAATGTGTTCTGTTTTTGACCTGAGTAATTTGGTGAATACTGTTAGCATTTACTAATTTAGGAATACTGTAATAGAAAAAGGATGAAAAGCATATTCTAAAAGGAAAACAACAAATACATGGCTTTTCAATTCTATAAAACCCTAAGAAAATTTCAGAGAAATTTATTACAAATTCAAATTATATTTAGTACTATAATTCTGAAATCCTAGGTTTAGGTGAATTTTCTTTTTTTTTTTTTTTTAGGTGAATTTTCTAAATGTACTTTTTTTGTCTCTTTAGCATTTTATATTAGTTCAATGCATTCAGATAGCATATCTATATGTACTATAGATATAGTTACATGGACTTTTATCCTTAGTAATTTCATAAGACATACTCATATAATACTCTTAACAGTTTCATTTTCTTTTCAATCCCAAAGAAAAGCCATGCCAAAGAATGTTCAAACTACCATACAATTGTGCTCATTTCACATCCTGGCAATGTAATGCTCAAAATCCTTCAAGATGAACTTCAGCAGTATGTCAATTGAGAAGTTCTAGATATATAAACTGGATTTAGAAAAGGCAGAGGAACCAGAGATCAAATGGCCAACATTCGTTGAATCATAGAAAAAGCAAGGGAATTCCAGAAAAACATCTACTTCTGCTTCACTGACTATGTTAAAGACTTTGAGTGTGTGGATCACAACAAACTGTGGATTAAATCCCATATCTTAAAGATATGGGAATACCACTTTACCTGTCTCCTAAGAAAACTGTCTGGGGGTCAAGAAGCAACAGTTACAACCAGAGAGGGAAAAACAGACTGGTTCCAAATAGGGAAAGGAGTAAGTCAAGGTTGTATATCATCACCCTGCTTATTTAACTTCTTTGAGAGTATGTTATGCAAAATGCTGAGCTAAATGAAGCACAAGCTGGAATCAAGATTGCTGGGAGAAATGTCAATAACCTCAGACATACAGATGATATTGCTCTAATGGCAGAAAGTGAAGAGGAACTGAAGAGCCTCTTGATGAGGGTGAAAAAGGGGAGTTGAAAGAGGAAAAGTTGGCTTAAAACTCGAACTTCAAGATCATGGCATCTGGTCCCATCACTTCATGGCAAACAGAAAGAGAAAAATTTTATAAATGTTATTAATAAGATTTTTGCCACCCTCAATAAAAATTTTATACTCTGAAAAAGATTTTTAATTTCCAAAGTTATTATGCAGTACATTATTATTTTACTTTTTTGCTGAGAAAAAAAACTTCAAAATAATACTTAACTGATTTTTATTTATAATTTTGGCAATTGCTCAAGTAAGAACTCATATGTCTAAAGGGTGGTGAAAATGAGAGTTTGTAGATTCCTTCTTACTTAGTAAAAACATGACTTTCCAATACCTGATATTGTGATTTTTGTGTAAAATCACAAAATCATGATAAAAACTTAATATACACCTACCTTAAGGAAAATTTGTTTGGTTCAGAAAACAGTATAGTAGTTTCTATACATAGATATAATTGTGAGGATTATAATATTTTATTGATTTGTATGAGATGGTATGCATTATATGATTACTTAAGTATTATAGATCTTTTTATATGGAGGTTCCCTGGTGGCTTAGAGGGTAAAGTGTCTACCTGCAATGCAGAAGACCTGGGTTCTATACCTGGGTCTGGAAGATCCTCTGGAGAAGGAAATGGCAACCCACTCCAGTACTCTTGACTGGAAAATCCCATGGACGGAGGAGCCTCGTAGGTTACAGTCCATGAGGTCACAAAGAGTCAGACACGACTGCGCGATGACACGTATAGATCTTTTTACTTACATACACATACCAGATGGTTCAGTGTTGAAAGAATCCCCTGCCAGTGCAGGAGATGCAGGGGATGCTGGTTCAATACCTGGGTCAGGAAGGTCCCCTGGAAGAATAAATGACAACCTACTCCAATATTATTGTCTGGAGAATCCCATGGACAGAGGACCCTGGCAGGCTACAATACATAGGGTCATAAAGAGTTGGACACAACTGAACCCCTGAGCATGCATGCGCTATGTATAAATATATTTTAATTGAAATATCTTTTGAGAAAGCATATTAGATTAGAGGGTAAAAATCTGTAGCTACATAATGGAAATAGTGATTACTATATACAACAATAAATTTTCATTAGGAGGAAGAAATTCTTATTCTAATGGAATCAGCAGTTTTTCTCTAATTAGACATATGCTATACTTCTAGCCTCTGTTAAAAAATGTCATCTCATTAAATTTGGGCAGAACTAGTGCTCTCCTCTTGTAGTTACTTAGAACTATTCTAATTTTATGTCATCAGCATTAACTAGGAAAAACATACAGGTGTGCTTAGCTGCTCAGTCATGTCTGGCTCTTTGCGGCCCCACGGGCCATAGCCCGCCAGGCTCCTCTGTCCATGGGACTCTCCAGGCAAGAACACTGGAGTGAGTTGCCATGCCCTCCTCCAGGGATCTTCCTGACCAATGGATCAAACCCAGGTCTCCCGCATTGCAGGTGGATTGTTTACCATCTGAGCCACCAGGAAAGCCCAGAAAAAGACATATATTAGGCTAAAAAATGCATATGTTGAAAAATTTAATTATGTATTAAGACATTTTAAAGTTTGTTTTGTGGAATTTGGAATGCTTTACAAGCAGAATAACAATTGAGCATGTATAAGTAACTTATTCCTTCATATGGACTTGCTTCACACTACTTCTAGTCTTCCTTTTATGGCTTCTTAAGGTACTTGAAAGAGAATTAGGCACTCTCCAATTTCCCTCATTTCTTTTTCCCTAAAACTCATTTAAATGTTTGGTTTTTTCTTCCACTGTTTCATTTAAACTGTTCTTGCCAAAATCACCAATGAGCTTACTCTTACTAAATCTAACATTTAACTGTAAGATTTCTTTTTATTTAAATAATTTTTAGCATTTGACATAGTAAATCATTTCCTCTTCTTTAAGCACATGCTTCCCTTGGTTTCTAAGATGTCATACTTCCCTGGTTTCCCTAATACATTACAAAATTGTTCATTCCTCAGTATTGCTTGCTGGTTCCTTATTTCCTGGACCTCTTAAAATCATTAGAATGTTATTATTATTTAATCATTATTAAAATATTTAGGGGGTATCAAATTTATGGTGAGTTATTCATGATATTTTTTGCTGTCCTAGGAATTTTCATAGGGTTTCTTGTAGGCAACATATATTGGGAACCTGAAACTCTCAGATTTTAATTAGCACATTAGACCATTGACATTTAAAATGATTATGGATTTAGTTGGATTAGGATCTACTGTATTCCTTACAGTCTTCTATTTGTTGTCTTGCTCTTTGTTCTTATTTTTGTCATCCATTTACTTTCTGCCTTTGATGATTTTAGTTGGGCCTTTTATATGATTTGCATTTAGTTGAGCATTATATATGGTTGAGCATTTTATTTTATTCCATTCTCTCTGTTTATCAGTTATACATTTTTAAAAGCATTTTATGGTTTGTGACCTTGATTTTGCAATATTCACTTTCAAATAATCCAAGTCTGCTTTCAAATAACACTATACAATTTCACAGGTAGTGTCAATACCTTATAATAAGAAAATAATTATAATTTCTTTCTCCCATTCCTGTATCATTGATGTCATTTATTTCACTTATACATAAGAATCCATAAGTTGATATATGTATCTGTATGTATACATAAGTTTAATAATTGAAATATTGTTTCTATTATTATTTTGAAAAATGTTATGTTAATCTAATTAAAAATGAAAAAAGTAAAAGTTTTTGTTTTTATTTTACCTTTACTATACCTTTTCTTATGCTCTTTCTTTATGTATATGTGAGTTCCTGACCACATTATGTTTCTCTCTTGAGAAATTCTTTTAATATTTTTTGCAAGACATGATTACTGGCAATGGATTTTATCAATTTTTATTTGTTTAGAAAGTCTATTTCTCCTTCACTATAATTTTTACTATATTTTCATTTGGGAGAAAATTGCTTTACAGTGTTGTGTTGGTTTCTGCCATACAACAATGCAATTCAGACATAGTTGTACATGTTAATATATCACCTCTTTTTTGAGCCTCTTTCCCCTCCCCATCTTCCACCCTTCTAGGTCATCATAGAACACCACCTAGGTGACCTGTGTTATATAGCAAACTCTCACCAGCTAACTATTTTACACATGGTATTGTGTATCTGTCAATGCTACTTTTTCCATTCGTCCTACTCTCTTCTTCCCCCACTGTGTCCATGGTCCATTCTCTATATCTGAACCTCCATTCCTTCCCTGAAAATATGTTCATCAATAACACCATTTTTCTAGATTCTGTATATATATGTATGTGTATATATATATGTATGTATTTATACATATGTATGTGTATATATATGTATGTGTGTGTGTGTGTGTGTGTTAATATATGGCATTTATTTATCTTTTTCTGACTTCCTTCACTCTGTATAACAGGCTCTAGGTCCATCCACCTCACTAGAACTGACTCAAATGCATCTCTTTTAATGGCTGAGTAATATTCCATTGTGTGTGTGTGTGTGTGTATGTGTGTGTATACACCACAACTTCTTTATCCATTCATCTGTCTATGGACATCCAGATTGTCCCATGTCCTGCCTTTTGTAAATAATGCTGCTATGAACATTGGAGACCCCATGGACAGAGGAGTCTGGCCAGCTACAGTCCATAGGGTCACAAAGAGTCAGACACAACTGAAGTGACTTAGCACATGAGCATTGTGGTATATGTGTCTTTTTCAGTTATGGTTTTCTCAGGGTATATGCCCAGTAGTGGAACTGTTGGTCATAGGGTAGTCTTATTTCTAACTTAAGAACTTGCCTTCCTTTCTGTAAGATATTTTTTCAGGATACAGAAGTTTAGGTTGGTGTTTTGTTGTGCTTTACTTTGTGGCAAAGCATTGATATCTTTATTGTATAAAGAAATTTAGAGCAAATTTGGAAAAAGCCACATACCTCAATAGAAAGAAAAGGGTAGAGGAAAAATAGAGTTAATTTGTAGGAAAAGAAATAAGAATTTTTTAAACCATATTTAAATTAAGCACACTAGGAATCAATGAAATACTAATTGAAACAACTTTCATCTGTTAATTTGACAAAAGTTTAGTAGAATAATTATTAGTGCTAGTGAAAGTATAAAAAAAGTTCTGTACCATTTGTGGCTTTTGATTTTGCATAGTCTGTTAGATTAGCAATTTACCAATTTACAGAGGCTCAAATATCCATAATTTGTGTTCTAGGAATTATTTCTAAGGAATTATAATAAATTCAAATTTTTGTAAGGAATATTCAGAGAAACATAAAAAAAAAAGGAAAAAACAACTAGGTGTCTTACAATGTGGGATCAATTAAGCCAGTGGCATCTAGAGAAGGGACTATTAGATAACTCTTACTGCTGGTGGTGCTTAGTCATGTCAGACTTTTTATGACTCCATGGGCTGCAGCTCACCAGGTTTCTCTGTCCATGGGATTTTCCAGGCAAGAATACTGGAGGTTGTTATTTCCTGAACCCAGGGGTCGATCCTGCACCTTTTGCATCTTCTGCATTGACAGGCAGATTTTTTACCACTGAACCACCTGGGAAAGTCAGACAACTCTTAGAAGTTGTGTTTTGGTGACTATTTACTTATTGGGAAAACTTTCCAGAATTCCAGTGGGAGAACAAAGAGAAAAAAATAATATTTTTGAGACAACAGTAGCATTGGGAAGGCTCTCATTAATACAATAGTGAGTTTATGAGCTATTTGAATATTCACCTATATATTTTGTAGGCCCCTTTTAATATTAACTTTTATAATTGTTATTATTATTATTTTTTATCTACATCTCACCCTTTTTTTGTTTACATATTTTCTGAGAAAGTGAGAGTGTAAGTCACTCAGTCATGTTCGACACTTTGTGACCCCATGGGCTATACAGTCAATGGAATTCTCCAGGTCAGAAAACTGGAGTGGGTAGCCTTTCCCTTCTGCAGGGGATCTTCCCAACCAGTGATTGAACCTAGGTCTCCTGCATTACAGGCAGATTTTTTTTACCATCTGATCCACAATGGAAGCCCAAGGATACTGGAGTGGGTAGCCTATCCCTACTTCAGGAGATCTTCCTGACCCAGGAATCAAACTGGGGTCTCTTGCATTGTAGTGGATTCTTTACCAACTGAGCTATCAGGAAGTTTGTAGTTCTTATCTTTGACCCTCCTTTTTTTCTATGATGCTTTTTAATTTCTTTGGTTTTCTGTAGTTTGAAGATGATACATGTATATGTAGGGTTGTTTCTTTAGTTTTCTATTTTTGTTTTGTTTGTTTGGCATTTCCTGTTTGGTGTTCTCTGAGATTTCTACATGTGTCGTTTGATGTCTGATATTGATTTGGACAAATTCTCAGTCATTATTGTTGCAAATATTTCTTCTGTTCCTCTTTTTCTCTTTATTTTCCTTCTGGTATTCCCACCTGGCCTTTGTTGCTCCTTTTATAGTTGTCCTACAATTTTTGGATATTTTTGTAAGTTTTCCACCTTTGTTCTTCTTCTTCCTTTTTTTTTTCTTTTTTTTTTTTCGAATTATATATATATGTATATACTCTAGCTTGGAGATTATTTCCTCAACCATGTCCAATCCACTAATAAGTCCATCAAAGGGATTCTTCATTTCTGTTACAATTTTTTTTTAATGTCCAACATTTAATTTTTATTCTGTCTTAGGATTTCGATCTGTTCACATTGCTCATATGTTCTTGCATGATATTTACTTTATAAAATCCTTACTATATTAATCATAGTTATTGAAATTCCTAGTTTGATCATTACAATAGCTCTGCATCGAGTTTTTCTTTAAATTGTACTTTTGCTTTTTGTAATTGTTTTCTTGATGTCCAGACAGGATATAGGTAAAATGAATTGCTCTAAACAAGGTTTTAGTAATGTGATGGTGAGGTATGGAGAGAGGGAAAGTGTTCTATAGTCCTATGATTAAATCTCATGTCTCAGTCTTTTAATGAGTCTATTCCTCTGGACTGTGAACTTCACAAGTGTGTCTAAGTTTTTTTTCCCCTACTTTGGTGAAATTGAATATCAATATATGTATGTTTATGAATTTTATAGTTTAAGGTTTATGACTCTTAATAATGTTTATAAATTGGATCTAAGTCATTAAATAATGTCACTTGGTGCACCAAGTCTGGTATCTTAGTCTGGCTCTAACACATATGATGTTAATTTGTCATTCCTGTTTTTTTTTTATGCATATTCTTTTAAAATTGTTCCTTTTCAACAATTTTGTTGCTTTGCCTTGTCAGGATTTATTTAAAATGCATGCATCTCAGATTTCTTAACTCTGAAAAATTTTGTCTCATTTAGCCTAATGACTTCTATATTTAATTTGAGTTTTTCTAACATACTTTAGTTCATATTTATGTTGTCCTTTCACTTTTACCTTCTTTCCCTTATTTTTGCATTCTAAACAAACTGCTATTCAATCTAGCTTTCTACCTGCTGATATAGAAATTCTTCTGTATTTTCTATTCCATTGATGGGTGCCATCACTTCTCTGCACTACAGATTAATTTCAATCTAATCATATTAAAAAATAAGGTAGCAGCTCTTCTCTCTACAGACTTAGTGTTTTCTACACCACGATGCTTGTTTTTCTTCCACAGTGCTTGTGTTTTCTTATATGGGGAGAACTATTCTTTTGGATATTTAACTTTTATTTTGCCTTTTTGACTATGCTTGTCCGTAAGTTATTGTCTTTTCTTTCTTTTTACTTGCGGAGTTTGCTACTATGACACTTTCATCTCGAATATGTTGTTTTTTGTTTGTTTGTTTTTTACTTGGAAGATCTGAGATTGGTATAAGTATGCTAAACCTAAACCTAAATGATAATTCAGCTACTAACAATAGGACTAAGAGTGTAGTCAGGTGAATTTAACAATGTATGATGCATATATCCTATGACTGAGAAATTGACCTTCGTAAATGGATATCTGATCCAGCCAGTCTCAATATTAATGCCAAAGAAGTATGTACTGTTGGTCCTTTAATGGACCGGAACCTGGTGGTCTGGAGAGTAAGAGAGAAAGACAGGAAGAAAAGAAAGAAAGAGAGAGAGAGAGAAAGAGAGAGACACACACACACGGGAACCAAAGCTCTGATGGAGCAAAGGTGTTTTAATAAACATGGCTTGGGCATATATACTGTAGTTATTCTCGGCAAAGATAAAGATTAAAATTCCAGACTTACAAAACATAAGGGGATCCCTATTAAAGAGAGAGTTGCAAACAATCACTGTTTACAATATGGCTCATAAAAAGGAAGAGAGTACTTATCACCGTAATGAGAAATGCCTGGATTCCTTAGACCTGGGAAAGGCAGGCCTCTCCTCTTAATTCCTGAATATTCAGAAATCAATAAGGGCCAGAGGGTTCCTGACAGATTCAAAACAGCACACAGGAAGCCTCTTGTTAAATGTTTCTTGACAATGTACTAGGGTGTTAGTTATCTAAGATGTTGTGAACAGAAGTACAATCTAAGAGTATATTAAAAGTTCTTCGGAATTCTATGGAAATCTTACCCCTATCAACTGTTAATATCAATAGTGATAGGTCAGATTAGTTTTACCAAATAATTATCAATGTTTCTATTGCTATCTTCCACTCCATTTGACCATCTATGTGAAGGACACTGTGATTTTTTTCATGTGTATGTTGAAACATTTACATCACACACATCTATTATAATCATTTTAACAACTTAGAGCAAAGTTACAAGAAAGAGATATCATAGGTAGATCTTTGATTTGGACAAAGACCTGGCACTATGAAATTTTCCCTTTAGCTATTTATTTTTAGCATTATAATATTTTTACTTTAGCTATTTGTATAACAATTTTCTTTCTTAATACATTACTAGGTTTTTTGAGATAATGTTCATACTTAATACAGTATTTTGAAGATATGTGATGATGCTAAATTCTAAAATTTTGGTATAAATGTCTAAAGAGCATTCCTTTTTAATAACTGAATCATTTTTAAGACAGTTCTTTTTCTCATTCATGACTGCTTACTAAATTCTTAGAAATAATTTTAACATTCTATTTTATATTAAAATAAACATTTACAAACATTCCTTTAAAAATTTAATTTATATTTTTTCCTAACTATAGATTTGACCAATTGAGCCAAACAGCAGCCTGTGGGGAATTTACTGGTGCTTTGCTACCTAATGAAGGTCTTTTCCCTTTTGTAGCAGATGTGAATGATTTAATAGAAAATTACCTCTTAATTTGCATAGAAGTTACATTATGCATGGTATAATCAGATTCCTAGAATTAATGAGTGCTCACATTCTAAGAATTCCAAGGCAAAAGGAGTTCCAAGAAATATCCTAAAATTTTGTCCTTTTTTCTAACTTCTTAGTGGACTACTGGCCAAATAAACTGCTCTTCTCAAAGATAATATCCTAGAGATTTACCTCACACGTAGACTGCTCCATTATGAATTTGCACCATCAGAGCTCATGAAAAGCTCTGCAACCTTCCATTAATGACTTCTTTCTTTTTTTTTTTTGAATAATGTATTTCAGTTGTTGTGGTTGTTCAGTCACTAAGTTGTGTCTGACTCTTTGCGACCCCATTGGCTGCAGCAAACCATGCTCCTCTGTCCTCCACTATCTCCCAGAGTTTGTACAAATTCCTGTCCACTAAGTTGGTAATGCTATCTAACCATCTCATTCTCTGCTGCCCCTCCTCCTTTTGCCTTCAGTCTTTCCCAGTATCAGGATCTTTTCCCAGTGAGCCTGCCCTTCACATCAGGTGGCCAAAATACTGGAGCTTCAACTTCAACATAACTCCTTCCAGTGAATATTCAGGCTTGATTTCCTGTCAGATTGACTGGTATGATTTCCTTGCAGTGCAAGGAATTCTCAAGAATCTTTTCTAGCACCACATTTCAAAAATATCAATTCTTTGGCACTTAGCCTTCTTTATGGTCCAACTCGAACATGAACATGTCTACTAGAAAACTATAGCTTTGACTATATGGACCTTTGTCTGCAAAGTGATGTCTCTGCTCTTTAAAACACTCTCTAGGTTTGTCATTACTTTCTTTCCAAGGAGCAGTATGAATAGTATGTATTTCAATGGAAAATATTTTTAAAAGTATGCAATATTTTGACATTACATTTTTGGGGAAAGAACTTCAGCACTTCATTCAATAGTATATTTTAGTTATAATATATCATAAGAAATAAATTTGAATTGTGTACCTTGTTGCTTTGTGGACATGTCCAAGATATATGTACCCAGTTTTTACAATAACAGTCTGTTTTTAGTACATATGCTAATTCCATGTGGCTTGAAGCAGGTTTATCTTTAGATTTTGTTTTATTCAAAGTATAATTTTCTGTGTCATAACTTTTTAAATCACAATTTTTTTTTTTTTTTTTTTTTTTTTTTTTTTTTTTTATAGGTTCACCATTTATTTGCCCAGTTGTATTGGTATATAGTTGACATGCAATATTGTATTAAAGTCTACAACATAATGATTTGATATATGTATAGGTTGTGAAATGATCACCCCAGTTAGTTAACATCCATCAACTTACACAGTTACAGATTTTCTTTTGTGCACTAAGAATTTTTAAGATCTACTTTTTTGGTGACATTCAAATATGTAAGAGTGTCCTTAACTATAGTCATCTTGCTGTACATTTTACATGCTAAGTTACTTCTCTTGTTTTTTATTTTTTAAAATGTTTTTCTTATAGTGTAGTTGCTTTCCAATACTGTGTTAGTTTCTGCTGTACAATGATGTGAATCAGTTACATATATATACATGTATCCCCTCTGCCTTGAGCCTCCCTCCTGCCCTCACACCATCCATCCCTCCAGGTCATCACAGAGCATTGAGCCAAGTCCCCTTCACTATCCAGCGGGTTCCCAGTAACTGGCTACTTTGCACGTGGTGGTATATATATGTCATTGCTACTCTGCCAATTCATCCCGCTCTCCCCTTCCACAATTTTAATAAAAGATGATGATGAATTGCCAAAATTTTGAAATAGTACCAAAGAAAACAAAATGATAGAACAGAGTGATAGAATGAAGAATGCCCCTCCAAGTATCACTCTCTGCAAACCTCCCCTGCCAGCAATCCCTCTCTTTTCCTCTTTCAGAGATGGTGATAGATCTTTGTTATGTTAATTTTTATGTACAAACCATTTATATGTATACACATACATACATATATAATTTCAAGTTGTTTATTATTTACATAAACTTTTCATTTTTCAAATGATGCTTTTTCTTTGCCTATGGAGATTGTTTGCATATCTTGAGATTAAGTGCATCATACATTTTTAACAGTTTTTTTATTTCAGTTCAGTTCAGTTGCTTAGTCGTGTCCGACTCTTTGCGACCCCATGAATCGCAGCACGCCAGGCCTCCCTGTCCATCACAAACTCCCGGAGTTCAGTCAATCTCATGTCTATTGAGTTGGTGATGCCATCCAGCCATTTCATCCTCTGTCATCCCCTTCTCCTCCTGCCCGCAATCCCTCCCAGCATCAGGTCTTTTGCAATGAGTCAACTCTTCACGTGAGGTGACCAAAGTATTGGAGTTTCAGCTTCAACATCAGTTCTTCCAATGAACACCCAGGACTGATCTCCCTTAGGATGGACTGGTTGGATCTCCTTGCAGTCCAAGGTACTCTCAAGAGTCTTCTCCAACACCACAGTTCAAAAGCATCAATTCTTCGGCGCTCAGCTTTCTTCACAGTCCAACTCTCACATTCATACATGACCACTGAAAAAACCATAGCCTTGACCAGACTGACCTTTGTTGGCAAAGTAATGTCTCTGCTTTTTAACATGCTATCTAGGTTTTTTATTTAGAGACAAATTAAAATTGTAAGGAGGAGATATATGTGGGGGGGGGGGGGGTTCTTTGGTAGTTTAGTGGTTAAGAACCAGATGCCAATGCAGAAGATTCAGATTTGATCCTTGTGTCAGAAAATCCTCTTGAGAAGAAACTGACAACCTACTCCAGTATTCTTGCCTGGGAAATCTCATGGACAGAGGAGCCTGGCAGCAACAGTACATGGGGTTACAAGAGTCAGACATGCCCTAGTGACTAAACAACAACAACAAAAATATATGTGGACGTGTTTCAGTCATGTCTCATGAGCATACTTATATTATCAAACTAGAATGTCTAACATAAGTGTTGAAAATTATTTTGTAGTGCTCATACAGTAAGTTTAATTCACTTTAATGGATGAATTCTCTTGCAGTATTTGACTATCTTTATTTGTCTTTCAGTTGTATTTCATGTCAGCATTCATTAGCTACTTTACTTTTTAAGTGTTTTCTTTACTATGCCTAGATTTCACTACTTTTAATTTTTCTGCAAATATGAATGCTTCTGTATACTGAGTATACATATTCTTTTGCTTTCCACATATGCTTGACCAAATAGCACTGTAAAGACCATGTTTGTCTAGGTTATGATTGGTTCCTTCTTAAACAAATGCTATAAAGAGTTATTTAGAGAAAGATCAAATAGAATTTTTAATAACTCAGAATTTAAAACTTCAAGGTGAGTTAGCCTACAGAGAAGTCTTTTCAGAAGATAGTTAAAAATAAAGTTGAAACTTCTTTCTGTTCATTAATTATTACATTAGTATCTCTAAGGAATGCCACCCCATAGATGAATAAAATTAAACTGTTACAGAGCTAAAGTTGAAATATTTAATCTGTTCAAAAGTTCACAAGAATACCATATGACATAATTTTCTTAATCAAAATCATGAAGGAAATGATATTTTGTTTCTTTCACTCCTGTGTTTATCACCTAGAATAGTGCTTTGTACATAATTTCTATTGAATAGTTATATTTTGCAGTATAATATCATTATAACTTCATAATTATACATTATATTAATAAATGCAATAATAATAACACATTATATTGTAATGATCTTTGCTGTAGAAAATATTTCCACATATATTAACTTTTATGTCAGAACTCTAATAAATTTACAAGGTAAATATGATTCTTATTTTAAACGAGTATAGTAACATTCAGTGGCTCAGTAATGTCTAACTCTTTGTGACCCCATTGACTGCCGCACACCAGGACCTCTGTCTATCACCAAATCCTGGAGTACTCAAACTCATGTCCATTGAGTCAGAGATGCCATCCAGCCATCTCGTCCTCTGTCATCCCCTTCTCCTCTCGCCTTCAATCTTTCCCAGCTTCAGGGTCTTTTCCAAGGAGTAAGTTCTTTGCATCAGGTGGCAAAATATTGGAGTTTCAGCTTCAGCATCAGTCCTTCCAGTGAATGTTCAGGACTGATCTCCCTTAGGATGGACTGGTTGGATCTCCTTGCAGTCCAAAGGACTCTCAAGAGTCTTCTCCAACACCACAGATCAAAAGCATCAATTCTTCGGAGCTCAGCTTTCTTTAAAGTGTACTTCTCACATCCATACATGACTACTGGAAAAACCATAGCTTGACTAGTTGGACCTTTGTTGGCAAAGTAATGTCTCAGCTTTTTAAAATGTTATCTAGGCTGATCAAAACTTTTCTTCCAAGGAGCAAGTGTCTTTTAATTTCATGACTGCAGTCACCATCTACAGTGATTTTGGAGCCTAAGAAAATAATATCTGTCACTGTTTCCACTGTTTCCCTGTTTATTTGCCATGAAGTGATAGGATGAGATGCCATGATCTCAATTTTCTGAATGTTGAGCTTTAGGGCAACAATTTCACTCGCCTCTTTCACTTTCATCAAGAGACTCCTCAGTTCTTCTTCACTTTTATAAGGGTGGTGTAATCTATACAACTGAGGTTTCTGATATTTCTCCCGGCCATCTTGATTCCAGCTTGTGCTTCCTCCAACCCAGCATTTCTCATGATGTACTCTGCATATAAGTTAAATAAACAGGGTGAAAATATACAGCCTTGACATGCTCCTTTCCCTATTTGGAATAAGTTTGTTGTTCCATGTCCAGTTTTAACTGTTTCTTCCTGACCTGCATACAAATTTTCAAAGAGGCAGGTCAGGTGGTCTGGCATTGCTGTCTCTTCAAGAATTTTCTCCAGTTTGTTATGATCCATAGATCAAATGCTTTCCATAATCAGTAAAGCAGAAATAGATGTTTCTCTGGTATTCTTCTGCTTCTTCTATGATTGAATGGATGTTGGGAATTGATCTCTGGTTCTCCTGCCTTTTCTAAATCCACCTTGAACATCTGGATGTTCACAGTTCATGTACTGTTGAAGCCTGGCTTAGAGAATTTTGAGGATTGCTTTGCTAGCATGTGAGATGAGTGCAATTGTGCAGTAGTCTGAGCATTCTCCAGCATTGCCTTTTTTTCGGGTTGGAATGAAAACTAACCTTTTCCAGTCCTGTGGCCACTGCTGAGTTTTCCAAATTTGCTGGCATATTGAGTGCAGCACTTTCACAGCATCATCTTTTAGGACTGAAATCGCTTAACTGGAATTCCATCACCTCCACCTGCTTTGTTTGTAGTGATGCTTCCTAAGGCCCACTTGACTTCTCATTCCAGGATGTCTGGCTCTAGGTGAGTGATCACAGCATCGTGGTTTTCTGGGTCATGAAGATTTTTTTTGTACAGTTCTTCTGTGTATTCTTGCCACCTCTTCTTAATATATTCTGCTTCTGTCAGGTCCATACCATTTCTGCCCTTTATTGTTCCCATCTTTGCTTGGAATGTTCCCGTGGTATCTCTAATTTTTTTAAGAGATCTCTCCTCTTTCCCATTCTATTGTTTTCCTCTATTTCTTTGCACTGATCACTGAGGCGGGCTTTCTTGTCTCTCCTTGCTATTCTTTGGAACTCTGCATTCAAATGGGAATATCTTTCCTTTTCTCCTTAGCTTTTTATTTCTCTTCTTTTCCCAACTATTTGTAAGGCCTGCTCAGACAGCCATTTTGCTTTTTTGCATTTCTTTTCTTGGGGATGGTCTTAATCACCGTCTTCTATACAATGTCATTAATCTCCATCCATAGTTCTTCAGGCACTCTGACTATCAGATCCAATCCCTTGAATCTGTTTGTCATCTCCACTGTATAACGGAAAGGAATTTGATTTAGGGCATACCTGAATGGTCTAGTGGCTTCCCCTGCTTTCTTCAATTTAAGTCTGAATTTGGCAATAAGGAGTTCATGATCTCAGCCACAGTCAGCTCCCACTCTTGTTTTTGCTGACTGTATAGAGCTTATCCATCTTTAGCTATAAAGAATATAATCAATCTGATTTCGGTGTTGACCATCTGGTGATGTCCATGTGTAGTGTCTTCTCTTGTGTTGTTGGAAGAGGGTGTTTGCTATGACCAGTGCGTTCTCTTGGCAAAACTCTGTAGCCTTTGACCTGCGTCATTCTGTACTCCAAGGCCTAATTTCCCTGTGGCTCCAGGTGTTTCTTGACTTCTTACTTTTGCATTCCAGTCCCCTATAATGAAAAGGACATCTTTTTGGGGTGTTAGTTCTAGAAGGTCTTGTAAGTCTTCATAGAACCTAAATATTCTTGGATTACCATATTGAATGGCTTGCATTGGAAATGAACAGAGATCATTCTTTCTTTTTTAACTTTGCATCCAAGTACTGACTCTTTTGTTGACTATGATGGCAACTTCATTTCCTCTAAGGGATTCTTGCCCACAGTAGTAGATATAATGGTCATCTGAGTTAAATTCACCCATTCCAGTCCATTTAGTTTGCTGATTCCTAAAATGTTGATGTTCACTCTTGCCATCTCCCATTTGACCACTTCCAATTTGCCTTGACTCATGGACCTAACATTCCATGTTCCTATGCACTATTGCTCTTTACAGCATTGGGCTTTGCTTCTATAACGTCATATCCACAACTGGGTGTTGTTTTTACTTTGGCTCCATGTTTAAATGAGTAAAACACTTCAATTTGTTCATGATCATAGAGTTATTGTTTTCACAAATTGACCCAGAAAGTGATTATTCTCATTTATAATTCAATATTCTTTTCTCTGTGGTTCAGTCTCTCTTTTGTGATAACATCTTATTTCCATCTAGTATTATTAATGTCTCATATGGTTTTTGCTGCTAAATCAGCTTAACATAATCTTTTCAACTATATTTACTCTTCACTGCACTTAGGACTGCTTCCTCTGTGAGTTCAATACAGTTCAGTTAAATACAATTAAATTCACATTTATGGGGCATCTGCTAGATACTGAGCCTCTTTTCAGACCTGAGAGATCCATAATTGGGAAGACATTTTCAGTACACCTGGAAATTTGCTATTGTGACAGCAGACTAATAGTATACACAAATTACTCTAATATATGGAAGTCTTTGGTGAATACTGTAAAACAGCTTTGAAAAAACTACTATATTGAAGCAGAAGAAGCAATTTATTTGACTAAAAAGAGGAACATGGAAGGGATCATTTTGAAATGGAATGTGTGATAAGTATCATATAATATGCCACATATCCTGCATACTATTTTTGAAATAACTGTACATAGTCCTTTCCAAATCCTCAGTATACTATTCAGTGTTTGTAGTCATGGATATTTTAATTTGATAAACTCAGAATAAACTAAATTACTTCAAGACTTCCTGATTTAATTTAAATTTTTGCCTTCTAGTTTTCTGGGTTTGCACTAATGTTGGAGACATTTAGTTTCATAGAATAAGTGGGGAGGAAGTATGATGGCTAATATGTTACAATATTGTTTCATTGCATATATCACTTGGCCCATGAAACATGGGCTTTTTTTCCTCCAGTAAATAAGATAAGTTCAATTTCAGCAGAGGTGGTAAGCATTATACACAAAAATATAGAAACATGAAAATACATGGTACATTTGGATAAACTAACACCTTGCCCTGGTTCATATTAGTCATCACTTATCTGAAAGTATTTCTTTTCTTTCCCTCAAAATATGGCTGAAAATTAATGTCATAAAGGAACTATTTTTCAGCTGTTCTATTAAAAGTCTCTATTAATCAGTCAGCAAGCTCACCTCTGTCAGTGACAAATGTAGCATTGTATAGGAGGTATACTTTCTGACACAGAACATGGTTCAATTCTAGAGGGAAGAGAAAAGGAAACAGAGTACATCTAGATGGGCTTTTTCAGGTTTAAAACTTATGAAAACAGTTTTATAAAGCATAATGTGGTAAAATTGCAATGCCAGTCAGGTTACTTACAATACGTCTCCTTGTAGTTGTTGGTTTGTTTTGTTATCTGACATAAAGAAGGAAGAAAAGAAAGGATGGATTTGTGATGGGCAAAATGCGAGAGAAAATGATTAGACCTGTACGCTGGTTTCTAGTTCAGGTGAGAATGTGGGGAAGGTGATTTGTTATATTTGTTTTTTTGATTCTTAAATTTTCATTAGAAACACTGAATGATTTGCTAAACTTATTTATATTATATCCTATTTACATCTTTTCTTTAGGTGCCTCTTATTTTAAACAATTTGGCAGTTCTTCATGGTAGAGCCCTATTCTAAGTGTGACCATCAGTTATCAAATGAATGATATGCTTCTTAAAATAATGCCCATTGGAAGTCAAATGGCTGTCAAATGAATTATTTTACCATCTGAATAATATATCCTCATAATTTAAGTGCTTATTTCAGTGGCTAACCATAAGACATGTGTTAATTAATTATTTCAATATTTGAAATGTTTGAAAAATTGCTCTGTAGAAGGTCAAGAAAACACAAAACCGTATCCTTTGGAAGATTCATTAAACAAACCAGCTGACTCTATCATCTTCCATCATCCCCTTCTCCCATGATTCCATTTATTATTTAATTATAAACTAATCTTAAGTTAAAATTGCTCCATAGGAACTATTATTTCATTTTGACAAAGATACCAGAGAGAATTAAAAGTAATATAATATACTAAATTATATATACTTTAATATACCTGAAAATATAGAACACATTTAAAGTTATATACACATTTATAATCATCAGACTTACATTAGTAGAATATTTTTCTTTTTTATTTTATGTATATTTTACCTATTTAAGTTATTAATGTCTTCTTTCAGAAACATTAAATGACAACTAGCCACTGCCACTTTTTTTTTTTCACATAGCTTTTCTTATGATGGATCTTAATCTCTTGAGCAGTATTGTTCTTTGCAGTTTTGCCTGTGTACATTTTTCAAGAAATAGCTCTGATTTTAATGGCTCTGTATTATGAAAAATCCTGTGTCAAAACCACAAGTTTGTCATATATATATATATATATACATATATATATATATATGATATATAGTATACAGAGGAAGAGATACACACATTCACATGTGTTGAAATAAACCGATTTCACAATGCTATTAAGAATGGTGAATTTTTGTTTTAAAAAAAAGTCTGGATAACCACAATCTCTGATGACCACACTCACCTAAAACCAGACATCCTGGAGTGCGAAGTCAAGTAGGCCTTAGGAAACATCACTACAAACAAAGCTAGTGAAGGTGATGGGATTCCAGCTGAGTTATTTCAAATCCTATAAGATGATCCTGTTAAAGTGCTGTATTCAATATGTCAGCAGATTTGCAAAACTGAACATGGCCATAAGAATGGAAAAAGTCAATTTTCATTCTAATCCCAAAGAAGAACAATGCTAAAGAATTTCACACTACCATGCAATTTTGCTCATTTCTCATGCTAGCAAGGTAATGCTCAAAATTCTACAAGATAAGTTTCAACAGTATCTGAACAGAGAACTTCCAGATGTACAAGCTACATTTAGAAAAGGCAAAAGAACTAAATATCAAATGTCAGCTTTCATTGGTTCATAGAGAAAGCAAAGGAATTCCAGAAGAATATCTATTTCTGCTTTATTGACTACCTGAAATTCTTTGACAGTACGGACCACATCATACTGTGGAAAATTCTTAAAGAGATGGGAATACAAGAACAACTTACCTGTCTTCTGAGAAACCTGTATGCAAGTCATGAAGCAACAGCTAGAACTGGACATGGAACAACAGACTGGTTCAAAATTGGGAAAGGAGTACGTCAAGGCTGTATATTGCCACACTGCTTATTTAACTGATATGCAGAGTATACCATGCAAAATGCCAGGCTGGATGAGTCACCAGCTAGAATCATATTGCTGGGAGAAATATCAACAACCTCAGATATGGAAATCACACCACTTTAATTGCAGAAAGCAAAGAGGAACTAAAGAGCCTCTTGAAGAGGGTGAAAGAGGAGAGTGAAAAAGCTGGCTTAAAACTTAACATTCAAAAAATGAAGATCATAGCATCCAGTTCCATCACTTCATGGGAAATTGATGGGTGGAAGCATGGAAACAGTTACAGATTTTGTTTTCTTGGGGTCCAAAATCCCTGCAGGTGGTGACTTCAGCCATGAACACTTGCTCCTTGAGGAAAAAAGCTATGAAAATCCTAGATAGTATACTAAAAAGCAGACATATCACTTTGCTGAGAAAGGTCCATATAGTCAAAGCTATGGTTTTTCCAGTAATAACATGTATGTGATAGTTGGACCATAAAGAAAGCTGGGCACTGAAGAATTGATACTTTCAAACTGTGGTGCTGGAAAAGACTCTCGAGAGACACTTGGACAGTAAGGAGATCAAACCAATCAATCCTAAGGGAAATCAACCCTGAATATTCACTGGAAAGACTGATGCGAAAGTTGAAGCTCCAATACTTAGACAGGCAGTGATTTAGTTGCTAACGTGTCCAACTCTTGCAACACCAAGGTTCCAAGCTCACCAGGCTCCTTTGTCCATGGGATTTCCCAGGAAGAATACCGGAGAGTATTGCCATTTCATTCTGCAGAGAATCTTCCCAAGCTAGGAATCAAATCTGGTTCTCCTGCATTGCTGGCAGACTCCTGAACTGCAGGAGGATTCTTACCAACTGAGCTTCAAGGGAAGTTATACTGAGGCTACTTGATATGAAGAACCAACTCAGTGGAGAAGGCCTTGATGCTTGGCAAGACTGAGGGCAGGAAGAGAAGGGGGTGACAGACAATGATATGGTTGGATGGCATCATTGACTTGATTGACGTGAGTTGGAGCAAACTCCAGGAGACAGTGAAGGACAAGGAAGCCTGATGTAGGGCATTTCATGGGGATGCAAAGAGTTGGCCACAACTTAGTGACTGAGAAACAACAACATAGACTGGAATTGGACACACCACATTTCTCAGGAAATGAAAGTGAAGATGTATGAAAATATTTGGAAAGAATGACAGTTTAGAATACTTTGCCTTAAGCATACAGTTTGATTAAGGCTATTCCTAGATAAAACAATACCATTAAAGATTGGCCATTTTAGTAAAAGGCATACTCAAAACTGTGTTTGTTCCTGGCACCAAAGAATTTTGCTACATTTTTAAAATAAGAAAATGGATACTTTGGCATTCATTGAGAAAAAGTGATTTAAGAACATTTTTGCCTTGATAATCAATTGTATTGTCCAAATAAGTTCATAAGCCTAAGGAGTCAAGCATTCTCATCTTCCGGGAATGGAAGTATTATAAATCCATCTAATAAACTCACTATACACTTTGCAATACACAGAATATGTAGGAATTGCTGAAAATTTCATAAAGAATTACAACCCACAGTGGAATTCAGTAAAATCAAATCAAGTAAATAGAGTGGAAGGTTTATTAAAAGATATTTGTCTTATTCAATGATTGAATTTAACTCAGATGACCATTATATCTACTATCATGGACAAGAATCCCCTAGAAGAAATGGAGTAGCCATCATAGTCAACAAAAGAGTGCAAAATGCAGAACATGGGTGCAATCTTAAAAACAACAGAATGATCTCTGTTCATTTCCAAGGCAAACCATTCAATATCATGGTAATCCAAGACTATGCCTGACCAGTAATGCTTAAGAAGCTGAAGTTGAATGACCTTCTAGAATTAACACCTGCCCACCCACCCCCCTCCAAAAAAATGTCCTTTTCATTATAAGGGAAAGGAATGCAAAAGTACCAAGTCAAGAAATACCTGGAGTAACTGGTAAATTTGGCCATGGAGTACAGAATGAAGCAGGGTAAAGGCTAATAGAGTTTTGCCAAGAGAACAAACTGGTCATAGCAAACACCCTCTTCCAACAACACAAGAGAAGACACTACACATGGACATCAACAGATGGTCAATACCAAAATCAGATTGATTATATTATTTGTAGCTAAAGATGGAGAAGCTCTATACAGTCAGCAAAAACAAGATCAGGAGTGGATTGTAGCTCAGATCATGAATTCCTTATTGCTAAATTCAGACTTAAATTAAAGAAAGCAGGGGAAACCACTAGACCAATCAGGTATGACCTAAATGAAATCCTTTTCCATTATAGACTGGAAATGAAAAATAGATTCAAGGAATTGGATCTGATAGTCAGAGTGCCTGAAGAACTATGGATGGATGACATTGTACAGGACACAGGGATCAAGACCATCCCCAAGAAAAAGAAATGCAAAAAAGCAAAATATCTGTCTCTGCAGGCCTTACAAATAGCTGGGAAAAGAAGAGAAATGAAAAGCTAAGGAGAAAAGGAAAGATATTCCCATTTGAATGCAGAGTTCCAAAGAATAGCATGGAGAGACAAGAAAGCCCTCCTCAGTGATCAGTGCAAAGAAATAGAGGAAAACAATAGAATGGGAAAGATGAGAGATCTCTTAAAAAAATTAGAGATACCACGGGAACATTCCAAGCAAAGATGGGAACAATAAAGGGCAGAAATGGTATGGACCTGACAGAAGCAGAATATATTAAGAAGAGGTGGCAAGAATACACAGAGAACTGTACAAAAAAATCTTCATGACCCAGAAAACCACGATGCTGTGATCACTCACCTAGAGCCAGACATCCTGGAATGAGAAGTCAAGTGGGCCTTAGGAAGCATCACTACAAACAAAGCTAGTGGAGGTGATGGAAATCCAGTTGAGCTCTTTCAAATCCTAAAAGATGCTGTGAAAGTGCTGCATTCAATATGCCAGCAAATTTGGAAAACTCAGCAGTGGCCACAGGACTGGAAAAGGTTAGTTTTCATTCCAACCCGAAAAAAAGGCAATGCTGGAGAATGCTCAGACTACTGCACAATTGCACTCATCTCACATGCTAGCAAAGCAATCCTCAAAATTCTCTAAGCCAGGCTTCAACAGTACATGAACTGTGAACATCCAGATGTTCAAGCTGGATTTAGAAAAGGCAGAGGAACCAGAGATCATATTGCCAACATCTGTTGGATCATTGAAATAGTGAGAGTTCCAGAAAAACATCTACTTCTGCTTCATAAACTATGCTAAGTCCTTTGACTGTGTAGGTCACAGCAATCTGTGCAAAATTCTTGAAGAGATGGGAATACTAGATCACCTGACCAGCCTCCTGGGAAATCTGTATGCATATCTAGATGCAACAGTTAGACCTGGACATGGAACAACAAACTTATTCCAAATCGGGAAAGGAGTATGCCAAGTCTGTATATTGTCACCGTGAGTATTTAACTTATATGCAGAGTATGTATTGAGAAATGCTGGACTGCATGAAGCACAAGCTAGAATCAGGATTGCCTGGAGAAATATCAATAACCTCAGATAGGCAGATGACACGACTCTTATGGCAGAAAGTGAAGAAGAACTAAAGAGCTTCTTGATGAAAATGAAAGAGGAGAGTGAAAACGTTGGCTTAAATCTCAACATTCAGAAAACTAAGATCATGGCATCCAGTCCCATCACTTCATGACAAATAGATGGGGAAACAGTGGAAAAAGTGACAGACTCTATTTTTGGGTGTCCCAAACCACTGCAGATGGTGACTGCAGCCATGAAATTAAAAGACACTTGCTCCTTGGAAGAAAAGTTATGATCAGCCTAGACAACATATTAAAAAGCTGAGACATTACTTTGCCAACAAAGGTCCATCTAGTCAAGCTATGGTTTTTCCAGTAGTCATGTGTGGATGTGAGAGTTGGACTACAAAGAAAACTGAGTGCCAAAGAATTGATGCTTTTGAACTGTGGTATTGGAGAAGACTCTTGAGAGTCCCTTGGACTGCAAGGAGATCCAACCAGCCCATCTTAAAAGAAATCAGTCCTGCATATTCATTGGAAGGAGTTATGCTGAAGCTGAAACTCCAGTACTTTGGTCACCTAATGTGAAGAGCTGACTC
Source organism: Muntiacus reevesi (assembly GCF_963930625.1). Taxonomy (NCBI): domain Eukaryota; kingdom Metazoa; phylum Chordata; class Mammalia; order Artiodactyla; family Cervidae; genus Muntiacus; species Muntiacus reevesi. The sequence continues at coordinate 258,492,587 of NC_089251.1, read as the reverse complement.
ATTTGAAAAGACACTGATCCTGGGGAATATTGATTGGAGGAGAAGGGGATGACAGAGATGAGATGGTTGGATGGCATCGCTGACTCAATGGACATGAGTTTGAGTAAACTCCAGGTTTTGGTGACAAACAGAGAGGTCTGGTGTCCATGGGGTCACAAAGAGTCAGGCATGACTGAGGAACTGAACTCTATTAATCGAAAAACATACCAGATCTACACAGCCCAAATGTATACACATTGACATAGACAAATGAACACACATCCAAAGGACACACAATGCACCCTTCCTGCACATTTTAAATACATTTTAAAATATGTATTAATATACATTGTGTTGGCAAAATAATACTAATCATGAGGGTAAGATAAATTCACTAAAGGCAAGATTATTAGGGATATTTAATTTTACTGCCATCAGCAAAGAGTTTTCCAATTTTAAATAAGTGAATATTTCAATGTGAATTCATCTTCATTTCTCACATAATTTTTACTTAGTTTGCATTTCAGTTTCACGTGGACAAATGGAAAATGCAGAATGAAATGAAGATGTGCCAAAGTATATATATATACAATCTGAATGCTTGGCTGTATCTGGCTCTTTAAAACCCCATGGACTTCCCCCCTCCAGGTTACTCTGTCCTGAAATTTCCCAGGCAAGAATACTAAAGTGGGCTGCCATTTCTTTCTCCCTGAGAAAGTCAGGAAGATCCCTGACTCAGTGGTTGAACTCACGTCTCTTGTGTCTCCTGCATTGGCAGCAGATTCTTTACCACTGAGCCACCTGGGAAGCCTAATTATAGATATAGTCTTACATATGCAATAAAATGAGAGAAAAATATGTTTATTAAATAGTAATGTGATACTTAGTCTGAGAGATTTGTGTTTAAGCTCAGAGCACAAAAGCAATTTAGAAGTAATAACATCTTTTAACAGCCTTACTCAGATATAGAATATGGCAAACTTCACCAACTGTCTGATTCTTATACCAGATAGCAGATTTAATTAGAATTTGGTTAAATTTCAGTATGTCTCTGTTTTTAAAATTTCAAGCATTTATCATTACTAATTCTAATCGGCATTATGCTCATGATGTCATGGAGATTTCTATCCTTAAAAGTGTTATTCCAAGATCAATACTCATTAAATATAGTGTTATGAATATTAAGATTAGTCCATAAAATATGTTGCATTTGTCTGTAATTCAGTGGACTGTACTCAACTAGCTTTAACCATCTATTAATCAAGATAATACAATTCTTGCAGAGCTTTTTTAAGGGAAAATGAATTAATAATTTTTGTCTGGGAATGATTCCTTCTAGGCATAGTGTTTTTAATTTCAGGTTTCTCAATACCATAAACTTTATCACTTAAGTCCAGATTTTATTTTTCCCTACATTTCTTCCCCAGTTCACTTAAATGTGTGTTGTACGTTGGTTTGTTGACTATCTGTAGATATAGATAGAGATATAAAAATCCTGTAGAATCACATTCTACTTAATATTGTGATATTATTTTATAGTAAGAAATAAAAATAGAAGAAAAATAAAAATGCAAATGTATTTTTAGCAATATATATTAAATATATGTATTCCTAAAAATTATTCAATAATATAGAAAAAAACTTTACCAAAAATGCTAGGAGGAAAAAACAAGCAAACAGGATATAAAATTTTGTGTACAGTAGCTTATAAAATTGTGTTATTTTGTATACACAGATATATACCTCTATGCATATATAATGTACTAGAAGTCATAGATAAAATAGGTAATGACTTCAGTCTTAGCTGAGTTCTTTGATGAGTTAATTTAACCATCTGATCCTCTTTGCCACATTTGCTTTGATTTCTAAGTTCCTTTCAGTGTTATATTTTTATAGTCTCTTTACTCTAATTATAGTTTATCCCTTCCTGACTCTATACAAACATTAATTATATCCCTTCTACATTTTGGAAACACTTCTAGTCCCAGTATATTGGTGAATAATACAAAGTATATGTCAATCGTGGAAACAGTGCAGGGACTGATCAGCATTTTGTTATAAGGGTCAAACACTAAGCATCTCTGCTGCATAGCCTTTGTTTTGCTTGTTTTCTTGAATCTCTTTACAAATGTAGAACCATTCTTAGCTCATGAGCCATACAAAAGGGGCCACAGGTCATTTTATGGCACAGAGGTCATAGTTTCCCAACCCCTGTACAGCTCAGCGGTATCCGTAAAGATTGCTTGGTTGTCTTTATAAGGATTGAGGCACTTTTTGATGAAGGGTCAAATATGCTAGACATCTTACATAAAGAAAGACTATCTGAAAAAGTGAAAATTAGTCCTGAGTGTCCAATAAGATTTCTAAATATCATATCAGTCATATATATGAAACACTGATCACAGTGATCCAAACCTAACTTCATCTTACAAATGAACACAAACTATTTTTGTTAAGATTTTAATATTTACTCAAATTTTTAAGAATAAAACTAGTATGTTAAAAACGAGGATAGAACTTTTTTGTTGCTGTTATTGGGGGTTATTTCTAAAAGTTGTTAATCAGAAACCTTGCACATAGAAATTAAATTAGAAATACAGTGTACTTTCATCAGTCTCCATTTATAACTATCACAATTTTTTCTTAGGAACAGAAATCTATGTCTTTTTTGCTTCTAATGTAATATTGTTTTAAATGATTCTTGTTTTACTTTTTATATTATAGAAAAGGAATCATATCTGTGCACTCACTCATATGTACATATGCACACACAAATGTTATTATGTGCTATATTATTTCTGAATGCAATTTCACAATGGGGTTTAGTATTTTAATGTAAACTCTGCTATAATTTATTCTAAAATAAGTGATTTTAGTACACTTAAAAGAACATAAATTTACCCATCATGATCACTGAGAAACAAAAACTGATCTAATATTCATAGAGTAATAAAGCCTCACAAAATATTATTGTATTATTCTTACTTGTATGTCCACTTTTTTAACCTATATGGTATTAAGTCTCTTTTCTCATTTCACCTGTTCACTTATTTAAAATTAGTTCACTTTCTTTCTAGCATCTGTGAAGCAAATACAGTTGTAATATTTTGTACATTAGGGACATATCACAGGTTTAACCATCTTAGAATCTTAAATGATTTACTAGTTATCTTTCTATAATTAAATTATCTCTAATGAATGACTGATAATTTGGGTGAGAAGAAAAATCATTGATATGTAAGTGGTAACTTTAACATTCTTTTTACCTTTATTTTCACTCATTAAACAACAGCAATAAAACCCAAAGTAACAACAAAGTACAGCTGCTTCCCCATAGCAGAATAAATAAGATCATCTAATAGTAAATTCAAGCTTGTGTCTTTCTACCTCTATATTTTATTACTGGGTTGGATGCCTCCACATGAAATTGTGGAGTTTTGGTTGGGATTAGTTTAATATCCTAGCATGGAACCTTCTAGTGACCTCAAGAGAGATGAAATTACAAGAAAGTTCAGAGACACAGAGTCATTAGGTGAAAAAGGATATCAGTTAACGAGTCTCATGTGGTTAAAAAGTACCTACTACTGTGAAATTTATGAGGTTAGATTCTTTTGTAGAATCTCTTTTGGTTTCAGTTCAGATTGAAAAGAAGATAGTACAGTTCAAGGTACTCTAGAAGTTATTCTTGTGACTCTCAACTTCTAAATGGAATCAATTTAATAGCCATTCCAAAAATTAAAATCATGTTTCTTCTTCCAACAATTCTGTCAGACACTTTTCTATGTTTCACCTATACATTAGGGAACAAACAAAACCTCAAAATCTGATCTTGTGGGACTTATATTTTTGTGTAAATGGTAGGAGATAGGAATGGAGAGATAATTAACAAATGAGAATATAATTTAAAAAGTTAAGCTTAGAAGTAAGTCAGAAAGAGAAAGACAAATACCAGATGATATAATTTATACGTGGAATTTAAAATATGACACAAATGATAGGAGAGAAATAGTTCCACAGACATAGAGAACAAACTTGTGGTTGCCAACAAGGAGGGGCTTGGGAGAGAGATGCTGGAGGAGGTTGGGGTTAGCAAACGCAACTTCTTCCATACAGAACAGATGAACAACAAGGCCCTACTGTAGAGCACAGCCAACTGTATTCAACATGTGTAATAATATAGAATGGAAAAGAATGTGAAAAAGTGTCTGTATATATGTGCAAGTATATATGGCTTCCCAGGTGGTGCAGTAGTAAAGAATCTGCCTGCCAATGCATGAGATGCAAGAGATGTGGGTTGTATCCTTGGGTCAGGAGGATCCCCTGGAGTAGAAAATGGCACTCTGCTTTATTTAGTTTCTTGCATGGAAAATTCCATGACTGAGGAGTCTGGTGGGTTACAGTCCATGAAGTTGCCAAAAGCTGGACATGACTGAGCACACATACACATACACATGTATGACTGAATCACTGTGCTGTACAACAGAAATTAACACAGCATTGTAGATCAGTTATACTTCAATTAAGTTTAATATTTCATGTGAAAAAAAAAGTAAATATGAGAGTCTGGAAGACCTGATAATTGGTCAAGGAAGGTTTCATTGAATTAGCGATGTTTGAGCTTAAACCTTAAACACAGAAAGGAACCAGCCATAACAAGACTTCCTTTGCAGAGGAAGTGCCAGTGCAAAGGCCTTAAGGCAAAAAGAAACAAAACAAAACAAAACAAACAAACAAAAAAACTCAATATTGCTCCATAAGGAGCATACAGTTTTAGTCATAGAGTCACTGACATTTACAGATACACAAAATACATAAACTTCATAAAGTGAATATATATTTGTTTATAAATATCTGATAAATGAACAAGTAGTTTACATATGGGTAATGAGGAAAAGAAAATTTGTCACTAATTCCTATGTTTGGGACTTGAAAAACTATATCAATGTGGATGGTGATGCCATTTACTAAGAAGAATATAGGACTCTTGTAGTTCTTTCGTTTTAGTAATCTGCTGCTGTTACTCCATTGTTTTCTGAATTCCAGAGTTGAAGATACTGAAACTGAAACACTGTTGTATTTTAGTTTTAGAGATATATTTTCTCTTGGATGGAAACTCCTAACATTATAGCTTTTTTTCAAAGTTGATGAATTTTATCAGGATACGATTAGTTATAAAGCATTTCACCACAATCTTGTTTGGAACTGAATTGACCCTTTAAGCTAGAAGTCTCATATTTAAAAGTAGTTCATTCCATTGTTTATGGATGAGAATTGAACATGGAAACATTTCAACTAAATCCCAGAATAACTTGACCAATTATCATGTATTTTTACTCGAAGAACTAGTTGAACGTAACATTTCTGTAGTAAATTGCCTTTAAAAGAAAAACAATGAGAAATTTATCTTACTAGCATTTTATATATGCATTTCAAATTTTGAGGCATAAAATGCATAACAAATTAAACACTGTTAATAATATGTTGAAAAAATTAAGCTCTTAATATGTAAGAGCTTACATATTAAATAAGAATATGGAAACAGCATATCTATATAAAAAAGTTGATATATTTACAGGATGTTATAATTCCATATATGTTGTTTGGATGTTAGAAATAGCTATTTTAGAGTTTAAAAGTTTATTTCACTAGATGAATTCTCATAAAACATATTCCTTGTTGTAGTAGTATAAATTTAATTTCTCCATTCTTTTATTTTTTCCTCCAGAAATCTCTTCTGTTATCCTCTTTGTTAACTGTAAAAAATAATATGCCTGAAATTTAGACTCTATAAACCTATTTTGATAAAATGTTTCTCTTTTGTGTCTGTTTTTATGTATGAAAAATTCCTCATATATTTTCCCTCATATAGTATATATTTTCCCCCATATATTTTCTCATATATTATTCTTAAAGAAGCAGTCTTCAGAGAGTTCCCCTGGGAAGACAAGTTAACTTAGAGTTGTGTGGCTTATTTCCTTATTATTAAGTGTATTTAAGTTTATATAACTGGGGAAGATTGATATTAAGTGCAGCACCTTGGAATGTTCCCCCTACATGATTTCATAGAAAACATGGGTAGCATTGTAAATTTTAGAATAGCTAAATGGAATATGAAGTAGAACAAACAAGTAAACAAATGTTTCAGAACAAACAAACCAGGTCTCTCACTGAAACTGAAGGATCAAGTTGGAATTTTGGGAATGGAAAGAAATAGTACAGTAGAAGGAAAAAACTTGAATTGAGAAGGGCCATGAAATATGGGCATTTATTGAGTCCTTCTCTAGCATTTATTGCCACCAAAACATCATTGATTTCCCTTTGAGAAAGTCAGTCCTTTTCCACTGTGTCAAATTCAGAGTGTGCTGGAAGGAGGGAATTAGTGCCAAGCTCACTTGGAGCTACATTGGTTAGTTCCCATCAAGGGAAGAAAATCAATCCTTCAACTCTCTGGACATAATAATCTTTTCAGTTATGCGCAAGTGACCTAATTCAAGTCAACAAAGGTAATAGAATCCAACAATTTGCATATAAGACACCAGAAATATCACCACTTATCCCTTGCTTATGAAAGAAGAATATGCCTCTTAACTGACGAAATATTAAGATAAAGTAAAAAATCCTAGGAAGCAGAGCAGAGATAGAAATTCTTCCAAATATGTTTTAACAACTGTCTAAAATTGTTAGGACCACCCTTACATATGATTTTTGTGGCAGTTAACATCTGTCTCTCAGTGTTTAAATATATTTCATTAGGTTTCTACTATTAAATGCATTCTAATTTATACTGAACTTCAGGGAAGAAATATATATGTGTGTATGTGTGTGTGTGTATATATACCCATATATGTACAATACCGATCATCTCTCTGTCTACAAAAAGAGAACCAGAGAGAGATTAGTATGAGGGGAATAAAAACAGGTCTCACATGAGATTTTAAAACAGGCATAATAACAATGCATTGCAGGAAAAAATAACCATGAGAAGTAAAAAGATACAGAAAAATAGAAAGGAGAGTTTAATACACATTATGAAAGATACAAGAAAGATAAATATGGAATAAAAGGAGTTAGAAAGTTTTACAAAAAAAAAAAAAAGAAAATCCTTCAGTATATTTTCTGCTTGGAACAAATGGACTATGTGCCTCCAGGACTCATTTGTTTAATGAATTATATCTTATTTTTTGAAAAAAGTTCATGTCTAATAATTGCTCCAACTTTTTTCAATGTTCAAACTAGTCAGATATTGAATTTTTATTATCTCAAATAAAGCAAAGACTGAAACATACCTGCAAGAAGACTAAAATTATTCAAACCTGTTACTGTAATTACTTTGATGCATTCTTGAATGTTCAATAAATATGACCTGTTGTTTATTAGGATAATATGTTCAAAGAAACATTTTTGTACAAATAAAAAACATCAAATTAGCACAAATAACTTTTCTGGAGTTGGTAAGCTCCCTATTACAAGAAATACTCAAGGTTTATCATGAATAGAAATATTTATATGTATGGTGGTGGTTTGGGTGGCGAAGTCTGTCCGAGTTGTGACTCCAAGGACTGTAGCCTGCTGGGTTCCTCTGTCCTTGGAATCCCCCAGGCAAGCATAGTGGAGTGGGTTGCCATTTCCTTCAAAAGGGGATCTTCCTGACCCAGGAATCGAATCCAGGTCTCCTACATTGCAGGCAGATTCTTTGCCTACTGAGTCAGGAGGGAAGCCCTATTTATATGTATATGTGTATGTATTTACACATATAAATGGGCTGAGCTAGACTGCATATTGTAGTAAGGTATTGAAATATAGTGGCCTCCAAGATTTGATTATATGTAAGAAAATGTCAGAAAAGAAACTGCCCTTCAGTAATAAATACCAAAATATAATTGTTCTATTCTGGGCATTAACAGACACCATTTTTCATATCAAGAATAAAATTAGAACAAAGTGCCATATTTTTCAAGTATAAAAGATAACTAGGATGACTCCAGAGCATCACTAGTTTCTTTGCTGTCAGCAAAATCAGCAGGGGTATCAGCCAGGAATTCTGTAGCTAGTTAGAAGCATACATGTTTCTAGAAAAGAACATCTTCTAAAGTGAGATATTTTAGTTCATCCTGCAAAATTTACCTTCTAAATATGGACATGAGTAAGCTTGGCTTTAGCAATTACTAAATCTCAAGGGGATTTGAGACTGTGTGTGCAGGGAAGTTATTGATGACAAAAATTAAAATCATTTTATCAAGGGAGAACTATCTCAGGTATTGCTGAAATTACATGTCAAGGTATGTTGTGTCTTGCTCTAAATTGGAGTTAGCCTTTTGAGTATAAACAAATGTATTTTATCTGAAGAATCCTGCTTGAAAATAAAGATACATGTGCATATATATATATTTTGACATACATAAATATGCATACACATGTATATATACACATATATAAATGTATGTTATATTCAGTATAGTGTTTTCTGGAATAACCCACATTTTACTAATTATCTAAACTTATTTTACAATTCATGAATCATCTAAAATTTATAAAAGGCAGTAGGACAATTAAAATACCTGCCTCATAGTTATTTTTCTAATAGTTATCATAGAGGAAAATATTTCATACAAAGGGAAGAAAATTTTCATAAAGACTGATTATTATCATCTTAAGTAGATCAAAATCACACAGTACTATTTTAAATCTATATTACTTAAGGCAATTTAAACATTAGTAAAATATCATTATAATTTTAAGTAATAATATATACATGTCTACAAAACTAGCTCAGGAACAATAAAAGTGAAAGGAGTGGGACATTTTGAAGAGTCTAAAATAATTTGGTAAATTAAATGCAACTTTGTACACCCAGAATAATTATTACCTTTCCTGAAAAAAAAAAACAAACTGGTTGTCTATTTCATATAGGAAATATTTCCAATATCATAAACCAATATTCTTAGATTTCTGTCACTTATATTCTTATTTACTCTTGTGACTGGTTAGAATCTCCAACTGTTCCCATTCTTTCTATATATCTGTGGCTACAATTCTGAAAATAATCAGAAATTATGCAAAAATAATGATATAAATATTAACAGTCACTGCTGCAGCTGCTGCTAAGTCGCTTCAGTCGTGTCCGACGCTGTGCGACCCTATAGACGGCAGCCTACCAGGCTCCTCCATCCCTGGGATTCTCCAGGCAAGAAGATTGGAGTGGATTGCCATTTCCTTCTCCAATGCATGAAAGTGAAAAGTGAAAGTGAAGTCGCTCAGTTGTGTCCAGCTCTTCAGCGACCCCATGGACTGCAGCCCACCAGGCTCCTCTGTCCATGGGATTTTCCAGGCAAGAGTACTGGAGTGGGGTGCCATTGCCTTCTCCTGTAGCAGTCACTAGGTGTTCACTTTTTCCTTATATGGAAGTACTTTTTAGTATTTAATACCAATAAATATTGTTTCTTATTACTACTTTCATCAGTCCTGTAAAATAGGCACCTTCTGAGGTGCAGTGGGAGGTTAGGGTAAGGAACACAGGAATCTGCAGAGTGGAGAGGAGTGTAATAAGTATATATTTGTGTGTGTGTGTGTGTGCGTGTGTATGATATATGTGCGCATGCATAGGTATTTATGTGGAGAAATCGATCAGGAATATTTAAAGGGGGAAGATCATTTAGACTTGACATTATGCAATAATTTCAGAGAGGAATTATAACTATGATAAACAATACATAAAAATGGATTAGGCCATTGTGGATCTTACTTTCCAATCCTCTCCCCACCCCACAACTCATACCAGTTATAAAGTTTCAGGTTAATTTTGGCAAAGATACAGAATGTACAGACTCTAGGTTGTTATATAGAACAGAGGCTGATGCAGATTATATTCATGAGACTCTCTTGACCTGTTTTCATCAAAGTTACTGTGCTGCAGATTACAATTCCTGCTATAGTTGAGAATGAAGGTAATTTTTTGTCTTACCCTGACTTTTCAGAATCACAGTAAGTTATATACTTTTGAAATGCCCTACAAATTTCCTACTTGGACTTGCTCTACCAGTATGAATCTCGACTGGCTTATCAAAGCAATATTTTCATTGAGAGAATAGTCATGTGGACATAGTCAGTCAGTGAAGAGGACTCATGAATTATACCTCATAGTTAGAGTTTCCACTCTAACAAATTCAAACACACAGTGTGTTGCTAGTATATACAGAATGAGGGGTTATGATAGCTGAATGGGTTGAATGAGTAAAAGTGGATAAGGAGTTGTGTTTGCATCTGCACATGGTGGGAGCTATTGTATATTTTTAAGAAAGGAAGGGCAGGATAAAATATTCAAAATTTAAAAAAAATTCTCTCATTGAAGTATAGAAGAGAAAAAAAAAAGGAGAGATTAGAAGTAAGGATAAATTTGAAATCTGTTGGTGCTCTGCATTGGTTCAAGGTGAGATGGTAATAGCTTAAAACTAAGGAAAAGGTGATAGAGAATGGTTATGCATTTGCCAAATTTACACTTGATAGATGGGGCACAAAGTGCCAGATGGTGAGCTGTGGTTCAGAATGTTGTTTCAACAACAGACCACAGGAGTAAATTGAAATAAAGAAGCTTATTGCTCACAGGTCCTGAAGAAGTACGTGGCATGCCTTGAGGGGGTCACATAGGGAGGTCAAGGAAGAGTGCAGACAGAGAAACAGATAGACAGGATCTGGGATACACGCTTTTATTAGGTTCCGTGAATGAAGTGCTTGGAGGTTCTCAGGCTAACGACAGATTGGTCAATTCAAACCCAAAGGTCTTGGTAAGTCCATGGCAATTTTACCAAAACCTTAATTCCCATGGACAGAGGAGCCTGGTGCATTACAGTTCATGGAGTTGCAAGAGTTGGACGACACAACTTAGCAACTAAACCACAACCATGGCAGTCTGAATCAAAGGCATTCATGAGGGGAAGGCATTAGATGGCAAGAGGGACTGTTCATCACAGAAATGTTGGGGAAGTCCTACCAGGAACTTTCATTTACTTGTGACTGCATGCTGCTATCTAGGGCATGCATAAGTAGCTAGTGTTATTTAAAGTCATTGCAGGCCAGTTGACCAAAGAAAATGAATGCTCAGGAAGCAGTACTGTCTATTAATTTAGCTAAACTCTCTATAAGAGCATAGAAATATGTATGGGTGGGCATGGAGAGAAAATGGGATACAGTGTTTGGCACAACATTGGAGAGAGATTTCACTGATCATATAACCCATTGGAAAAGCTATGATGAAAGATGGGGTAGAACTGATGATAAAGCTTGCTTAAAATATCAGAGTTGATGCTGAAACCAAGCATCAGTAATGTGCATAATTCAGGCCAAATTAAGCCCTCTTAAAATTAAAGTTCAGAGGTCCATTTATTAGGATGTGTCGATTTTTTAAATTCCTTTTATGAAAAGTTTTCTTGTATATGGGAATCCAGAAGCTTTTAGTTCTCTTTGATATAAGAATGGTTTGCTGAAATTTTATTTTCTGAAACTTTCAACTCTGGGCAAATATCAGAGTGCTGGACAGATTTCAACAGCAGTCTCTGGGATCATCAAATTCTCCCATGAAAATGATCCCCCCAAATTGACTTGGCTTGTCAAAGACATATAAGCAGAAAAAAAATATGTAAAATATGATAATCAAGTTGCTCAATTAGCTGGTGTGGAAAATCTTGGAATAGTCACAGAATGCTTACATTGTAAATTCCCTAGTCCTTTACTTCTGACATATGTCTTTGTATTTTACTATTTATTTAACAAAGTCATAGCCTTCAAAATTTACCTACAGAGGCTCAAGGAATGTGTCTCTGTGTGTGTGTGTGTGTGTGTGTGTGCATTTGGTCACTTAGAGTGTCAGAAACATAAAAGATCCTAAAATTGATATTAGGAATAAACGAGGAATTTGCCTTAGCTATCTATCCTATATTATTTTCACCATAAACCTGTGTTTGGAACACTGGGCTCTTGTGAACAGTTGTCTCCTATTATACTCTTATTTTTTGTCTCTACCATTTATTTAAAATCCTATCTTAGTTGATTCTAATTTGGTCTTTATTCACACTAGTTATCATACTTTGCTTTTCTATCACACTTTTAACTTTTGTAGTGTTTAATAGTTAAGATTTCTCTCCACAGACTATTTGATCTGCCCGGACTTGTGGGATACAATCTGTTATATTGATGAATCCAAAATTTATTTCTCTAGCCCTGCATTTCGTATTAATATATCTAATTATATAACTGAGTATTCAAAACATATTTGATAAAAATCATCTCATCATTTAACCCTGAAAGAATTCTGATGGTCATATGTGCCCCTAATAATCTACTTTGTCCTTTAATACTGATTGTTCAAGTCAGAATTAGGAATCGAGTTGACCCTTGAAAAATGTAATTTTTCATGTAATTTTATAGTTGGCCCTCCATAGTCATAGTTCTTCCAAATTCTCAGTTTCAACCAACCACAGACACTGTAATACTGAAATAATTTCTACTGAAGAATGTCTTCACATAAGTGGCCCTGTACACTTCAAACCTATGTTGTTCAAGGGTCAACTGCTCTTTTAGACTATACTAACACATATCATTTTATTTAATCAACATGTTCTGTTTTTAGCTTTTGTATTGCTTTAATGTCATTAATTTCACTGTAGTAACTACCACTTTATTTATTTGTCCTTTGACTGTATTTTTATTTTTAAAAGGTCCAAAATATATAATAATGTGAACTATAGTAAAGTTTCTTTCCCAGATAAAAACATTAAAATAGTTGTTTTGGATGAACATATTTTTCCTCCATGTTCTAATTTGAATTTCAAGTTGCTTACATTTTTTTTTTCTCTCCACCATTTACATATGGCTTTCATGGTGGTTGTTCTCATCTATATCACACTCATGGAAGTGGAAAGAACATGAAGTATCATTTATGGAGTATTTTTAGTGTAATGAGCAGAAGTGGTGCACACTATGTCAGCTCACATATAAAAAGTGATTCATTCAGTTCAGTCTCTCAGTCATGACTGACTCTTTGTGACCCCATGAACTAAATATAGATAACTAAATATACATCTCTGGGTTTGAAACTCATGATTACTTACTTGTACATTTGAAACATGAAAGAAATATAAAATGTTAAACCAAAGTTGATGTAATAAACTTCCTAGGCATTGTGTAGGAAGCAGGTATTTAAGGGAAGAAGTAAGGCTTCTTCTGAGTAAAGAGAACTGCAAACATTTAGTTTAGACAGCAAACTGAGCAAGGTGCATTGATGATGTTAGGGACATAGAATAGATTCTCTCACTCTTAATTAAAGTTTAACTTTTTAGCTCTTACTGTCATTGTTATCTTCTAATAGATCTCATTTTAATTCAAAATTACTGACTTCAGAAGTCAGGGGGATATCAGCTTTATTTTCAGAAATTAGGGCTTCCCTGATGGCTTAGACCATAAAGAATCTCCCTGCAATGCAGGAGACTCAGGTTTAATCCCTGGGTTAGGAAGATTGCCTGGAGAAGGAAATGGAAACCCACTGAAGTATCCTTACCTGGAGAATTCCATGACCAGAGGAGCCTAACAGGTCACAGTAGATAAGGTCACAAAGAGTTGGACACAACTGAGTGATTAACACTTTCACTAGAAATTAAATAAAACTGCCTATTTATTACTGCTTCCCTGATTGTTTCTTCACGACTTTAACAAGATGACACAACTCTTAGCTTTTGTAAAGGAATAACTTTGGATCCAGAGTCCAGAGGACAAGTGGTAGTAATAGCAAATGAGTAAAAAATGAAGAATAAGTGAAAGGAAGAAGGGATGCAAGTGAAAAATTGAGAGACTTTTTCACTCAGAGTAAGCAAATCAAATATACAAAATATAGGAGTGTATCTAATAAATACTGACCCAGTAAAATCAACAATTAGAACATTAACTGCTCTTATAGAGAATACACTTTACATAATATTTGAAAAGGTTTGATTATGTTTTTATGATGTAATAATATATAACATTATGTAAGTATAAGTGTGCAATGTGTCAATTTGATGTACTTATATATTACAAAATTATTACCACTGCAGTGTTAGTTAACACCTCCATCACTTCACATAATTATCACTTCTTTTTTGTGGTGAGAACATTTAAGACCTACTCTTTTAGCAACTATATGTAAAAACAGTTTTGGTAACTATAATCATCATGCTGAACACTAGAACATATTCATCTTATAACTGAAAGTCTGTACCTTTTGACCAACAACTTCCAGTTTCTCCTACCTGCAACTCCTGGTAGCTATCATTTAATTCTCAAGTGTCTATGAGTTTGACTTGTTTGGTTTACACATATAAGTTATATAATAAGGTATTTGTCTTTCTTTATCTGACCTATTTAACTTATCATAAGGCTGTCGTGGTCCATCCATGTTGTCACAAGTTTCAGAATTTTTTTTGATCTCATGGCTGAATAATATACTGTATCTTCTTTATCAATTTATCCATTGACAGATACGTAGGTGTTCCTGTATCCTGACTATCATGAATAATGCTACAATAAACTTGGGAGTGCAGATATCTCTTTGACGTCTTGATTTAATTTCCTTTGAGTATACACTCAGAAGGAGGTTTGCTGAATCAAAAGATTTTAAAGATAATATGTAAAAAATATTTGACACATTAGGTAGTTTAGTTGCTACGTCATGTCCAACTCTTGTGACTCCATGGGCTGTAGCCCGCTAGGCTCCCCAGTCCATAGTATTTTCCAGTCAAGAATACTGGAGTGGGTTGCCATTTCCTTCTCCAGGGGATCTTCCTTTCCCAGGGATCGAACCTGGGTCTCCTGCACTGCAGGCAAATTCTGTACCGACTGAGCTATCAAGGAAGCACCATTGAAAATAAGTTAATTTTAAGGTTTAGAAAACAGTGAATCCTGAAATAAAAATGCAATACATGGAATACAGTATAGTTTGGAAAGAATTAGAATTGAAATTTTCACTTACAATGCCTGCAGTTATAGAGTAAAAAAATAATAAATAAGCAGTTAGCAGATATGGATGAATTCTTTTGACTCCAATGATGTGTGTTGTTTTCATTCATTTGCAGTAACAACAGTGCTGATGTGAACATTCTTATGCATATCTTGCTGTTTACTTAGTGTGAAATTTCTCAGGGATTTGTATTTAGAAATAAAATCAGTGTGTTTTAATTTTTTTTCAAATTTTTTACTTTTTCAAACTTTATGTTTCTAAACTGCTCTATAATGTGTACACACCAAATTTACATCCCCATAGAGAGTGAAAAATTTACCATATATTTTAACAGCTATCTATAGTATGAGGGCCTTTCCCTACCTTTAGCAATTTGATGAGTTTAAAGTGAAATCTCATGGCTTTATTTTACATCATCCACGTAGGGTCCATTGACAAGCATGTTCCATGAATCAAAAGATACGACTGATACAATTCTGTGTGCTTGTGGTCTAAAAAAATAAGAATTACGTTTTTAGCACAAAAACAACCAGGTAGGTCTGAATATGTCAAAGGAAATAAGTTAATGTAAGCAGAGAAAGCTTTGTAAGAAAGCAAAGATATGATACAAAGATACAATACAAAGATACGATACAAAGAAAGCTTTGTAAGAAAGCAAAGATACGATAAAGCAGTATAAGCAATCAAGAAAAGCAAGCCAATGCATTGAAAAGATTAATAAAAAGTAATATGCACTAGAGATTGATAATTGAGAACAACAGAAAAAACCATGATTCATAAGCATAATGCAGTAGAGATTTTCAAAATTTCTTTGTAAATATTTAAAGCAAACTCATGTGAATGAATTTGTAATGAATAGATGATTAAAGTCACTAGTCCAAGCTAAATTTTTATCTGACTTTCACAGAACAAATGATCACTCCATTTAAAACTGTTTCAAAAAATGGAAAAGATAAATTAAAATATCATTACAGTATAGCTCTATAAAAAGTTGATTATAAGATTTTTTTCACAAGGAAAGCAGAAAGAATATTGTAGAAAAATTGCCTTGTGAACATAAATATATTATAAAATTGAGCCAATTGAACTCAGTAGCATTTAAAAACAAAATATTTCATGTTCAAGAAAGGAAGAAGTAAACTGTCATTATTTTTAGATGTGCTGTGCTGTGTGCTGTGCCTACTCTCAGTCGTGTCTGACTCCCATGGACTGCAGCCCGCCTGGCTCCTCTGTCCATGGGGATTCTCCAGGGAAGGATACTGGAGTGGGTTGCCATGCCCTCCTCCAGCGATATTCCCAACCCAAGGATCGACCTAGGTCTTCTGCATTGCAAGCAGATTCTTCACCATCTGAGCTCCAGGGGATGACATGATATTAAATAAAGAGAACCCTAACTAATATTAAATCACTGGGATAGGAGAATATATGCAGATTCATAGAAGCTTGTGGAAACATGGAAATTCAAGAAACTTTATCAAGGAAAAAGTTGATTAAACCTTAAGAATGAAAATAAACAATTTATCTGGTTAGCCATCATGTTTCAGGTTTTACATCTGAAGTGTTTTTGTGTCTTCTTTCACTTTTGTGAGTGGACACACCTGCCACCTTTACTAAAATCCTCAAGATATCCATTTCTCATTCAGGTATGGTTCTTTTAATGCTTGTCTGGCATATATTAGGTGTCCCCCAAAATATATGTAGCATGAATTAATTGATGCTATCAGATAAAATAGGCTTCTGAGATGGTGCCAGTGGTAAAGAACTTGCCTGCAATGCAGTAGACAGAAGTGCTTACGTTTCTAAGGGGTCAGACACAACTGAGGTAACAGCATGCACACATGCACACATCAGATAAACTAATTATGAACAATATGAATTAACACGAGTTGTCTCAGGAATGTAGCCCTGTTATGCATTTCCTATAGGATCACACTGAGGATACTGAAGGCAAGTTACAGGGCTCAAAATAGCCTGGAGTTAAAACTCCCCTCTAGGTCCTCCCCACCATTCTATGCAAAACAAAGAACTCTCTCATCCGAAGGAAAAAATGGACATTAAGGCTGATTACACCCAGCTCCTAGCCAGTCCAGCCTCTGGCCGATCTCCAGAATTCCTTGCCCCAGCCCTTTAAGAGATAACTACTCTGAACAACCTTGGAGAAGAACAGCGACCCCCCCCTCCCCCGCCCCCACTTCCACATATATGCCTGTATATACTTTTTTCTTGGGTTAGTGCAGCAGCTCACTAGTCTGACCGCTGCCCCTTCGCGCCTCATTAAAGGTGATCTGTACCTGTGATGTGCCGGTCTCTTTCTTTTTCTGAACCTCGCTTTCTCTAACTCCCTTACCCTACAGATACTGTTTAAAATCTTAAGCAAGACATGAGTGGTGGGTACACCTGGGTACACCTTTAATTGTCAGATTTAATTGAAATGGATCCAGATGAGTTTTACATTATTTTAATTATAACTCAATATAAAAATAATGAAGACCGGTCACTATGTCCAGGCCAAATTTGTGTATGCTGAAATACAGCATGCAACATGTGTCAGATGTGAGTGACTCTGGATTGCATGAAGAAAGATGGGTTAATGAATGGACAGGTGACTTTACACAGGACTGTCAGCAGTTTTTAGTTCTATTATGTAAAAATGCTAGTTTGTAATCACATCCTTTGTAGTTTGGGAATTGTAATTTTGCCTATGCTTTGACAGACTATATCAAATTCTGATTCTGACCATTTTGTTGCTGGTTCAACAGAGTCACTTGTTAACATTGAACATTGCTCTGGAAGGTGTCAGGGAAGCAAGTGCCTGAGTCAGCTCTCACAGAGGTTTTTGGGGCTATGCAGAAATATAGTTCTCAGGGGACTTGCTCACTCTTGATTTTGAACACAAATACATAAATCCAGAAGGGAAAATAAGCTGGGACTTATTTCTCATTTTAAATCCACAGAAATGATTAATAAGATGCTAACAGACATTTTAATTATCTTGCAGTTATAGATTTTTATTGAAAGCATTTGATGACTTGAAAAGAAGTGACTATTTTCTTATCTGCATATGATAGCTGATTGATTTTCAACAGTTTTTCTTTGATGAAATCAACACTACTTTTCTCTTCACAGACTATTTGCCTGTCAGAGTGAGCAAACATCCCATCAAATGATTGCATCACTTTTCATTTCCTTCTTAGTAGAATAATAGATTGTTGAGTGATAAGGTGGGAAAATATTCTAAAAAACAACTGTCTTTAGCTAAAAGGCACTGGTGGAATATTTAACTCCATTACCTGCTTGATCCTCTCATTCATACATAAAACTGCAGTTTCATTCAAGGCAGTACATTATTTTTCCCATATCCTATTTTTAAATGAGTTAAAGAATAATGAACATTTGAGAAAGGGAAATCATCAGTTGAAATCATTTACATAGCTAAGAGCAGAGTGATTGACACATAGTATACATTGCAAGTTTTATAATATATCAAAAAATCACATGTATATAGGAACTTATACAAATGCATTATATATAGGAATATACATGTGTGTATAGATATGGATATAGTCTACATTTATAGTTCACAAGAGTGTGTGTACACATGTATTCATACAGTGTATACTATATAGAGACATCACATACCTGTGTGTGTATATATAGTGTATATCTATGTTTATAGATATGGTGGATATTAACA
Source organism: Muntiacus reevesi (assembly GCF_963930625.1). Taxonomy (NCBI): domain Eukaryota; kingdom Metazoa; phylum Chordata; class Mammalia; order Artiodactyla; family Cervidae; genus Muntiacus; species Muntiacus reevesi. Next base: position 258,473,931 of record NC_089251.1, on the reverse strand, counting down.
TGTGTATATGCACACACATACACACCCATATATTCTGAAATAGTAATGATTATATTTTATTCTTTGATCAATTAAAAATTGTTGTTAACTCATAAACAAAGTTATTGTTATTAAGGATGTTTTAAGCATTTTAAAATTCATAACTATATTCTTTCTGAACACTGAAAATTGCCTATTTAAATTTATATAGTTCTTGGGAAAAATGTATTATTCACATTATTCAGAATGTGTGTGACGATTGCATATTTAACTTAATTCCCTAAAACATAGTATTCTCCAGTCTTCTTAAATAACAAAGTTTAATGTCCCCACAGATTGAATGCATGCATACTGCACACTTCTTTAGTCGAATTTAATGCAGAGCTAGTCATGACTTGGAGAAGGAAATGGCAACCTATTCTAGTAATCTTGACTGGAGAATCCCAGGGACGGAGGAGCCTGCTAGTCTGCTGTCTATGGGGTCGCACAGAGTCGGACACGGCTGAAGCGACTGAACAGCTGAGCAGTGCCTGAGATTTGGTTTTAAAGTAAATGCTAAAACCCTTGCTATGACAGATGGACTCAGCAGCTTCAGAGTGGGCCCTGCTGTCTCTGTCACATGCTTGGCTGCCTTGTGTAGACTCCAGCCCTTAAAGCAATAATGGTTCCTGTGGAGGCAAAAGGATAATGCACACCTCAAGTAACTATAAATAGTATGAGCCTGACTAATTAGGATGTACTCTCAGATTCTTAACCACTGGCAATTCACCTGAAAGTTGCCTCAAATGCTAAAAAAATTAAATAGACTACAGTAGAGTGTCACATTAAAAAATGCTATAGATTTTATGCATATATTACATATTTGCATTATATTCCTCTCTCTGATTTTCTATTTTTATCTGTAGTACTTCCATAATTGATAAATAAAATTTCTTGAAAACAGGGAATGTGTGTGTTGCTACTGCAGTGCCAGAATAAAACCACAGTTAACATTTTAGGAAACAGGAGTAATTTCATGTGTATATTTCTGGGAAAAAGATTAGAATATAGAAAATAGTTTTGGGTTTTGAAACAATTTAAGCCTTTTTTCCCCCATATTTTCTATCATTTATCATCTATTCAGTAGACATATTACCTGTGTATATATGATAACTGAAATTGTATTTATACAATGTCTAAATAATTTGCTGATCAATAGAAAAGGGACAATCAAAATGAGACAGAAAAGAATTCTTGGCATCTTTGTAGACAAAATAAGTGAATTCCTAGATAGAATTTATCTTTTTGCAAATAGTTGCCTACCATTATGTAGACATTATCTAAGATGTGAGAGACAAAGTTTAGGGAGACAAAATTAACCCTTCTCTGATATAAGTATTTAAAGAACTTTAATTGGTCTTTCTTCACTTTTGCTATTTAATCAGTTATAGTATAATATGGTGAAAGTAGATACATAGCATGTCATACGAAGTGATAGATAAACATAAAAGATAAATATTTAGTCACAAATCAGATATAGTGGTCTAAGCCATTCATATTTTGTATGAAGGTAGAGTTCTCAAAGTCCTCTCAGCATCTTACAGAAAAGTGTGAAGACGTGTGCAGTGAGAGGACATGTGTTCAGTGGCAAATTCTGTGCTTCTTCTTCCACTTATAGGGCATGCACTTCTATAGGGCATTTATAAGAACAACATCACTAGTGGAGAGAGAAGTAGCTTACATGGGTACCTAGCAACCGTTTACAGTAGTTGTCTGAAAAATATCAGATTCCTCACACATGGAAGATATGTATGTGAAAAGCTGAGCTAAAATGAAATTCCTTCACAAGAAATCAGAAGCCAGTTGTACTAATTAGCTTATTGTCCAGGCACCTAGAGTGAGCTTCATGGGTCAATTTCAGGCAACACTGATATCCCTGGAATAACTAACTTAAACAGTTTAGGCATTGACATCTTTACCATTTATAGTTTTACACTACTGATTAAAGCCTCTAACATTATGCATTTTATAATACTTTAAATTCATGATTACATTATTATAAAAATTAAAATACGAGATAATATCTGTTATTTTAAATGCATTCATTTACCCATTAAACTGACTCACATATTATTTTACACATATTTATCAGTATTACAGTCTCTGTAATGGCCACAGTCTTATTATTACATGCTAATTAAATTATTTCTATTTATTATTTGCATAATAGTTACCACTTAATTATTTTCCAATTTGAAAAATTTAAAAAGGGGAAATATTAAAGAATAAATAAATAATAAAATAATTTTGGAACCCTAAAGAGGAATAGAAAGCAATAAAAGGAATCCAAATTGGGAAAAAAAGAAGTAAAACTGTCAGTGGTTGCAAATGACATGATGCTATGTATAGAAAATCCTAAAGATGCTACCAGAAATCTACTATGCTCATCAATAAATTAAGTAAAGTTGCTAGATTCATAGTTCATATAAATAAATCTGTTGCATTTCTATATACTAATAAAGAAATATCAGAGAAACTAAGGAAACAATCCCATTTACCATCACATCAAAAAGAATAACTGGAATAAACCTGCCTAAGGTAGCAGAGCTATGGTTTTTCCAGTAGTCATGTATGGATGAGAGAATTGGACCATAAAGAAGGCTGAGTGCCAAAGAATTGATCCTTTTAAATTGAGGTGCTGAAGAAGACTCTTGAGAGTCCCTTGGACAGCCAGGAGATCAAACCAGTCCATCCTAAAGGAAATCAGTCCTGGGTGTTCATTGGAAGGACTGATGTTGAAGCTGAAACTCCAGTACTTTGGCCACCTGATGGGAAGAGTTGACTCATTGGAAAAGACCCTGATGCTGGGAGGGATTGGGGGCAGGAGGAGAAGGGAATGACAGAGGATGAGATGGTTGGATGGCATCACTAGCTCAATGGACATGAGTTTGAGCAAGCTCCAGGAGATAGTGAAGGACAGGGAAGCCTGTCACACTGCATCCCATGGGGTAGCAAAGAGTCAAGTATGACTTCATGACTGAACAGCAACAAAAGGTGCTAAAGCCCTGTACTCCAAAAATATAAGACACTGATGAGAGAAATTGAAGATAACACAAACAGATTGAGAGATATCCTTGTTCTTGGACTGGAAGAATCAGTACTGTTAAAATGGCCATACTACCCCAGGCAATCTATAGATTCAGTGGAGTCCCTATCAAATTACCAATGGTATTTTTCACAGAACCAGAACAAAAGATTTAAAACTTGTATGGAAACACAAAAGACCCCCAAATAGCCAAAGCAATCATGAGGAAGAAGAATATAACTGGAGGAATCAGGATTCCTGATATATCCCTATACTACAAAACTGCAGTCATCAAAACATATGGTACTGGCACAAGATCGGGCACATAGATCAATGGAACAAAAAGCCCCAAAATAAGCATATGCACTTATAGTCAATTAATCTATGACAAAGGTGGCAAAACTATACAGTGGAGAAAAGACATTCTCTTCAATAAGTGGTGCTGGGAAAACTGGACAGCTACACGTAAAAGAATGTAGTTAGAATATTGTCTAACACCATGTATGAAAATAAACTAAAAATGGATTAAAGGCCAAAATGTTAGAACTGATACCATAAAATTCCTAAAGGATAACATAGGCAGTACACTTTTTGACATAAACATCAGCAATATCTTTTTTAATTTGTCTCTTAGAGCAATAGAAATTTAAAAATTAAATAAACAAGTGGGTCATAATTAAAGTTAAACACTTTTGCATAGCAATGAAAACAAAAAATAAGGCAAAGGATGACTTATAGACTGAGAGATTGCAAATGATGCAACCAAGTTATCTCCAAAGTAAACAAACAGCTCCTATGGCTCTATATCACAAGATGAACAATCCAATAAAAAAATGGGCAGAAGACTGTCTGACTTCACTCTATCTGACTTCACTTAATATGATAATCTCTAGGTTCATCTATATTGCTACAAATGTCATTATTTCATTCTTACATTGCTGAGTAATATTTCATGGTATTTGTATGCTGCTGCTGCTGCTAAGTCACTTCAGTCATATCTAACTCTTTGCAACTCCATGGGCTGTAACCCACCAGGCTCCTCTGACCACAGGATTCTCCCGTGGCCTCCAGCAAGAATATTGGAGTGGGTGGACATGTCCTCCTCCAGGGGATCTTCCCAGATCCAGGTATCTAATCTATGTCTCGTGTCTTCTGCATTGGCAGGCAGGTTCTTTACAACTAGCGCCACCTGGAAAGCCCCTGTATATGTATACCACATCTTTTTCATCCATTCATATAGAAGGTCAACAGGCACATAAAAGGATGCTCCATATCGCTAATATTATAGAAATGCAAATCTAAATACAATGAACTGTCACCTCACATCATCAGAATGTGTGCAAATAACAAATGCTCGAGATGGTGTGGAGAAAAATGAGTCCTCCGACACTGTTGGTGGGATGTCAATTGGTACAGCCAACTATGGAGAAGAGTACGGATGTTTCTCACAAAACTAAAAATAGTTACCAAGTGATCCTGCAGTCCCACTTCTGGGAATATACTCAGATAATTAAAAGGATACATTTATATTAATGTTCATAGCAGCACTGTTCACAAGAGCTATCCTCCTTTGTTTATCCTCTCACACTGATCTTTTCTTTCATGGCCTCTTATAAATGAGAAATAAGAAAACTTCAAGCAAGTCTAAGGCCAACTTGGAAAAGTAATACAGAAGCCCATGATTCATAAAGCTGAGAACAAAATGAACTACACTCTCAGAGACAAAGTAAAATAGAATTAGTCCCTTTTCTACTCAGAAGAAAGCAGTAAAAGTTGCCTTAACACTGAGTAAAAGAAGGGGGAAATTAACTCATCTCAGAGAATTTTTAATCAGAAGCCAGCCTTAACACAGAATTCCATCCTAAATTCAAATCCTGAGTGACCCCTGTCTTTCGCTCAAAATCTCAAGCTATGAATTTTGTTTAAAGGTGGCAAAGAGTTGTAGATTCCTCCAGTCTCTGGAAGAAGTAAATGAAATGTTTTCTGGAGGAAGATTGTAATAAGTACAATGATAGACTAAAATTATTTTTTTCAGATAATTCTAGAAGGTAAATGAGCAGTTTTGAGTGCAAAAATTAAAGACAACACATAAAAGAATAAGGCATATGAACAAGAACTATCAAAAACATTCTTAAGTATAGCTCTATAAATATTTTATATGCTAGAATTTTAAGTTACAGGAAGTAGCACATTCAATATTTAAAATATAAATAGCAAACTGAAAGAAATGGTTGTTCAGTTAATAAGAAATAAGAGAATATAATATATATATATATATAATATACATATATAACCAGGATCCTGAAAAATAGCTAGATTTATAACCATATAATCTATTTCAATATAGTATTTCTATACTATATAAAATATATGTATAATAAGTAAATAGAACCTGCAATGGGAAAACATAAGGATAGATATTAAAAATTTTAGATTTAACAGCACATTAAGTTGAGAATGGTAGACTAAGTAGATGTTAACGAACTTCATAGAATGAATGTAGTACAAAGTGATAGAGTATAGGAAAATGTAAAATATGAAGAGTAAAAAGTTCCATCTTCAAACTAATCAAAATTTTTTAAAGAGAAGATAGAAAGAGACAAAACAATGCTCACTGAATTGTCATGAGTTGGCAACTCTAAAGGTGATAGCAAACCATACTCATGACTTCTTGTAAAATAATTTCAGTTGTCCAGTTTTAAATTTAAGAGGGGCTTCCCCAATGACTCAACTGGTAAAGAATCTGTCAGCAATGCAAGAGACATAGGAGACACAGATTTGATCCTTAAGATCCCCTGGAGGAGGAAATGATAGTATATCCCACTCCAGTATTCTTGCCAGGAAAATCCCATGGATAAGAGGAGACTGGTGGGCTACAGTCCAAAGGGTGGAAAAGAGTTGGACATGACTAAGTATGCAAACTTAAGAATATCTAACAGGGCAAGGGATAGAAAAAAATATTTTTTAAGGAATAAATGTCTTTGATATGGTAAATGAGAGAGTGAAAATACTCTTAACTTGAACTGACTGAATAGTTTTTGTATGATCTTGAATAGGGAAGTTAATGGAGTGGAAGTCTGTGGGGTCTGCCTTAAGGGGATTATGCTAAATGAAATAAGTCAGAGAAAGACAAATACTCTATCACTTAAATGTGGAATCTAAAAAAGTCGAATTCAGAGAAACAGAATAAAGTGGTGATTACTATGGTTCAGGGTGTGGGGGAAATAGGGAGATGGTGGTCAAAAGGTGCAAACTTCCAGTTAAAAGAGTAACAAGTTTGGGGATCTAATGTACAGTGTGGTATACATGGTGGTTAATAAGGTGATTGTAGCTAGTAATACTGTATCATATAACTGGTAATCATTTTGTAATTTATAAGCATATCAAATTAACACATTGTACTCTTTAAATTTACACAATACTGTGTGTCAATTATATCTCAACAAACCTGGGTGGGGGTTAGACAGTACTGAAACTGTGGGTAGCTCTTGATTTCTTCTGAGGGTACCTTCATACTAGTGAGTTTATCATCATTTTGTCATTTTTAAGGTTAGCCCCATTTGTATTCAGAAAATATTCTCCTGGGTTTTAGAAGTTAGATTTATACAAAATTTATCTAATATATTGATATATATTATGATAATGTATATGATGCATGTTTTCTTTCCTTTCTTGTATTGTTAAAATTCAAAGGCTAGTAGTTTATATTTTATATATTAATCTATTCAATTCATGTGTATTACAGATATACAGAAGTTGATTCATAATTCTTCTATGCTTACTAAGAGATATTTTGCTCATTGATTAAAAAAAAAAAGCACAGTGGCAAAATAAATAAAGCTTAATATCAGACCTGTTTTCAGAAATATATTCAGCAGTGTTCAGGTTGTGTTTGAAAAGCAACCATATAAGACATATATTGTTATAATTTCCAGCAGTTTGTGCCGTTGTAGGATTTTGAGAACTTTGAACAATAACTTGCACTTGTTTTTTTATACAACAATAACAATTTTGGCGTGAGGTTAGTAATTCAGGCAGATGAAGAGGCAAAATTTTACTGACTGTAAAGACAATAAGTCTCAGAGGATTTAAGGGAAAGACTGCACTGATAAGTATTTAAACAGTGACTTTGACTGCAGTTAAAGTTATCTGTCCTTTAGGTCATTTGTGATTCCCCAAAATAGATAGAACTTATAATTTATAAAAATGAAAAAATTTATATAAAATGGTATCTTATGCATCTCTTTTTCTTCAGTTTGAGTTGCTTTTCTCTCTCTCTGTTAATACCAACATTTCAGTAGAATTGAATAGTAAGTTCTAGAGGAACAAAGCTACATTTAAAAAGTGTTACTTTTATGCAAGTTTTTTTTTTTTTTTTCTCACCAGGAGACATATATGGATTTAATAAGTAACCATTAGGCCTTCCTTGGTGGCTCAGACAGTAAAGAATCTACCTGCAATGCAGGAGACCCAGGTTCAATCCTTGGTTGGGAAGATACCCTGGAGAAGAGAATGGCTACCCACTCCAGAATTCTTGCCTGGAGAATTTCATGGACAGAGGAGCCTGGCAGGCTACAGTCTATAGGGTCGTAAAGAGTCAGACATGACTGCACACTGCCACTTTCACTTTCACATAGTGAATTAACCTTTAAATAGGGTTATATGTTATGTTCAACCTAGACAGTATATTAAAAAGCAGAGACATTACTTTGCCAACAAAGGTCCATCTAGTCAAAGCTATGGTTTTTCAAGTAGTCATGTATGGATGTAAGACTTGGACTATAAAGAAAGATGAGCACCGAAGAATTGATGCTTTTGAACTGGGGTGTTGGAGAAGACTTTTGAGAGTCCCTTGGACTGCAAAGACATCCAACCAGTCCACCCTAAAGGGAATCAGCCTGAATATTCATTGGAAAGACTTATGCTGAAGCTGAAACTCCAATACTTTGGCCGCCTGATGTAAAGAACTGACTCATTTGAAAAGCCCCTGATCATAGGAAAGATTGAAGGCAGGAGGAGAAGGGCATGACAGAGGTTGAGATGGTTGGATGGCATCACAGACTCAATGGTCATGAGTTTGAGTAAACTCTGGGAGTTGGTGTTGGACAGGGAGGCCTGGCGTGCTGCAGTCCATGGGGTCGCAGAGTCGGACACGACTGAGTGACTGAACTGTACAGAACTGAAGATTATATGTGATATAGATATAGTTAGTAAAAATAGTTGATAAGCCCAAAGATTTTTATTATATTGTATCCATTGATTTTTCCTGTAGTAAATGTGTTTTTTATTCTTCCAGCTTTTTTGATATACAGTTGACAAACATAAAATGTATATATTTAAAGTGTACCATATGATAATTTGATATGTATATTGTTAACTGATTACCAAAATAAAGCAAATCAATACATCCATCATCTCACATACTTTTCTTGTGTGTGTGGTAGGAACACTTATGATCTACCCTCTTAGTATCTTTCTAGCATACAATACATTTACTATACTGTACTTTAGTACATAGGTTTTCACTTATGCCATACCTGTCTTTTCTAGGCTGGCAAAGACTGCCTTCAAAATCTGAAGCTAAAAATTGTTTATTTTCACTCCCTGATTATCCCCTGCTTCCAAGATGATAATGAGATTTGGAGCAAAGAGAAGCAAAAATTCTTTGTGCTGGGTAGAGATACTTGTGGTAAAATTTTTCTTTCTAGATAAACGTAGAAGTGTATCTGATAATACACCAATTCTATCCCACCAGAAGCATTGTCCTTCTTCTTACATTCCTCTGTAAATAATTATGTGGGAGCATTATCTTTAGGTTTTGTAGCCATGTTAGGGGGCTTCTCTGATGGCTCAGTGGTAAAGAGTCTGCCTGCGAATGCAGGAGGCGTAAGAGACACAGGTTCAATCCCTGGGTCAGCAAGATCCCCTGGAGGAGGACATAGCAGCCCAGTCCCGTATCCTTGCCTGGAGAAACCCATGGTCAAAGGAGCCTGGCTGACTACAGTCTATAGGGTCACACAGTATCAGATATGACTGAGGTGACTTAACATGCACACACATCCTTAATAATAGCATTTTGCCTCCCATCCAACCTTGCAGCTATCTTCCTGCAGACTTCTGGTTCATAGGAAACTAAATGTCATTCTTTAATCCACTGTGAGTCAGGCATTCTTTTATTTCTTACTGAAAGCATTCCAGTTAATATAACAAGTAAATGTACCTATCTGTCTTAACTCAATGGAGTATAAGCCAAAGATAATTGAAATGGTTTGTAAATACTACATGTAATCATACTGTGTTCTAACTGTATCTCCTATCTTTCAGGAACATCTTGAATCAACCCATAGCTCTACTGCTAATTAGATATTTAGTAAGTCCAGTTAAATTTAGCCCAATTTCAAGTGTCAATTTCCTATTTATTTTAGCTCTAAGTTTTCCCCATTCTACCCTCATCTTCCTCACCTACCACCTCAAACACAGGCCAGACTTTGAGAATCAGCACTAGTCTGAGGAGTTGGGCAATATGGACCTGTCTGTCATTTTCCTCTCCTTCCAAAAAGTCTGAAGGTGAGGCCTGGACAGCCAACTTTGTTACAGGGACAAAAGCCCTTTTCACTTCAGAAAGCCCTAAGAGTCTTCACTCTATTTCAAGGGAAAGAAGCTTTTCCAACAGCAATTGTTGGGTGTGTCAAATCAAATGAAATCTAGACTCAATTGGAAAGGCCACTACAAAAGGGACAATCCTCAGAATTCAGGAATATCTCAAAATCAAATAGAAAAATATTTTCTTTTATAGCAAAGAGTAAGCAGTAAGTAACGGGAAGTTGGGAAAATTCAGAAGTAACTCAGAGAGCCTGACAAAAATGTGTCCGGCCCTATCTGCCAGTTCTCGGGACACCTAATAAGGCAACACGCTCTGCCCTGAATGTCTGCTCAGGTTTTGAGATAAGCAGAATTCAGGGGCTTATGGGGCGGAGAGAGGCCTAACTTGAGTTTGGTTGAAAGCGAAAGGTACAAAATAGGCAACTGTGAACACTTGATCAGGTGGAGTGGTAGTTGGGGAATCACACACAGTTGTTCAGTTGTGTCTGACTCTTCGCGACTCCATAGACTGCAGCCCGCCAGGCTCCTCTGCCCTCCGCTGTCTCCAGGAGTTTGCTCAGATTCATGTCCGTTAGTCGGTGGTGCCATCTGACCATTTCATCCTCTGTGGCCCCCTTCTCCTTTTGCTAGTAGTTTGCTTAATTCTCTCCCAGTTTATGCCTTTTGTCCAAGTAATTATTAAGAGTGATCCATTTTGCTGTCAAAACTGTCCTATGTAGGACAATCATTTTATAATCATCCAAGATATCAGCAATTTTGCTGATGCCTTGCTACGAGTCCCTCTGCTGACTTGATTGGCAGGAAACACAGTGTTACAAAAGCAGATGCTGGGAATGGACTCAGATTCATTGGGACCCTCCTTCTCACCCTAGCTTCTCTCGCTACATCTCCACTTTCTTAATCAAATAGGCACACAGGGCTTCCTGACTAGCAAGTAATTTTGCTTCCTAAGTAGTCAGACATCTCACCCAATAATGATATAGCACTGTTTCCGTTGCATCAGTTTCCCTAATTTTTATTAGTATTTGTTGTTGTTGCTTTTTGTCTCTGTTTTTGTTTTTATGCCATCCAACTCTTTGTAGAATTCTGAAACGTCCACTTTCTTTTCTTTTTTAGAATTCTGTGTATACAACTTAAAGGGGCTGTGTGGAAATGGGGATACAATTTCTGGATAACAGAGCTAACATAACTGTTTTTTATTTAGGTCTGGCTCCCAATTTTTTTAATCCTCTCTTTGATGTATATAGTGTGTTTTTGCCCCTGATTTAGGTACTTGTTTTCAATCCAAATAGAAAAATACCATTAAAAATTACATTGAAATATACCAGTTATTAGATTATGGATTTTTCAAATAACTTCTTTTAGCATTATTTTTGAGGACTATTGTGAAGGTATAAAAGAAGTTGAACACTTAACATATTATGAGTAACAAAAAATGAGCATTAAATATATTCAGCTATATTATATACTAATTATTTGAATTAAAAATTAAACCAATGAAAATAATCATTGTGTATGATTGTGTATGTGATTGTGTGTGTGTTCATGTCTTTGTACTTTAAGGGGAAATCATTAATAACTATTAAACTAAGTATATATCCAGTACCATCATTTTCACTAAAGCCTGAAAAAGTGAATGCAGTTTAGATACTAGTACTAATTATAGCATTTGATTGCTAAATAAGCAGGATGAGTTAAGAGAGAAGCAAAGCAAATAGTATGTTCTAGTATCTTCGTCAGCCATTAGCAGGAGATAACCAGCTGCTAAATAAACCCAGATCCCTCCTTAAATCCTTCAGGAACCCACAGGGGAAAGTGTGCAGAAAACTATTAGAGAAACAAAGAGCAGAGTCAGCACTAACAGCTGAGTTAGGCAACTTTCTCAGGTAACTAGGAAAATCCTGAGTGGTATAAATTTACAAACGGTTTCTAAATTTATTGTGGTGAATAGAAAAGGTCCCAGTGGCCAAATCCAATTCAATTAGGATGAAAACATTTTCCTCCTTAACTGCCAACTTTTATATGAAAAACTGCTTCTTCTCAAACTCAGTCAATTTTAAAATGTCTACTAGCTGGGTTTGCCCAGCAGGAGGCTAAAGGACCTATTATGCTGACAGATGCTCCCTGCCTTAAGAGTGTACAGAATTTAAATGACATTTATTTTCTCTTTATAGCTATTTAAAGTAAATTAATATGAAACTAAAACTAAAACTTTGCCAACTGAAACTTGTTCCCTTTTAGATTGTACTTTAAATGATTTCAGACATCACTAATAGTCTATATTTTTGTTAATATGCCATTATATTTTTCTGTTTTACATTAGTAAGATACTTTTTAAACTGTTAACTTCTAATATTTGTTACAGCTTTGTACTTTACACAGTTTTGAAAATTTGTGTATTATTGTTATGACAATGAGATGAAGGGATAGGTGTCTGTGACAAACCTAGACAGTGTATTAAAAAATGGAGACGTCATTTGCCAACAAAGGTCTGTATATCGAAGCTATGGTTTTTCCAGTAGTCATGTATGGGTGTGAGAGTTGCACCATAAAGAAGGCTGAGTGCCGAAGAATTGATACTTTCGAACTGTGGTGCTGGAGAAGACTCTCAAACATCCCTTGGACAGCAAGGAGTTCAAGCAAGTCAGACCTAAGGGAAATCAACCCTGAATATTCATTGGAAAAACAGGTGTTGAAGCTGAAGCTTCAATACTTTGGCCACCTGATGTGAAGAGCTGACTTATTGGAAAAGACCCTAATGCTGGAAAAGATTGAGGACAGGAAGAGGAGGGGGCAACAGGGGATGAGATGGTTGTATGGCATCACTGACTCAATGGACATGAGTTTGAGCAAGTTCCAGGAGACAGTGAAGGACAGGGAAGCCTGGCGTGCTGCAGTTCATGGGGTCACAAAGAGTGGGACATGACTTAGTGACTGAACAACAACAATTATATTCAATTAATTATTGAGGAAAAATAATTTTATTTGTCTTAAGTTCACTATAATTGTTAATACGCTGAGTGATAGGACTAGGACTGTTACCTAGAATCTTTTCTAACAAGCTCAGATTGCATCATATTAAGCTCTACTGCATTGTATGAATTCAGGTGAAAACATATTCATTGTGTTGCATATTCACAAAATAAATAGAATGAAAGATTTGAAGCAATAGTCCACATACCAAGGAAAAATTTTAGTCTATTTATTTGTGCAGGGAGGGGGTGGAGTGTTAGACATTTTCATAAATTACTTACAGGGTATTTTAATTTATTGTTTTTAAGCTGATTATTATTATGCCTCTGTATTAGCTTGCTGGTACTGCCTTAACAAAGTACCATAAATTTCAACAGTAGAAAATTCTTTTCTCACATTTCTGGAGGCTAGATGTTCAAAATCAATTTGTCAACATGCTTAGTTCCTTGTGAGGATTAAAGCAGCATCATTCTGGGATTCTCTCCCTGGCTTATCAGTAGTCATCTTCCCCCTTTGTCGCTTTGAATCTCCTCTATGAATGTGTCTCTGTATCCAGATTTCTTTTATAAGGACACCAATCACATTGGATTATGGACCACCCTTATGAACTCACTTTAACTTGATTTCTTCCGTAAAGATCTTATTCCAAATAAGATTGTTTCTGTATACTATCAAGGGTGAAACAGATCACCAGCCCAGGTTGGATGCATGAGACAACCAACTGACAACCAACTCAGGACTGGTGCACTGGGAAGACCCAGAGGGATGGGATGGAGAAGGAGGCAGGAGGGGGGATCGGAATGGGGAACACATGTAAATCCATGGCTGATTCATGTCAATGTATGGCAAAAAACACTACAATACTGTAAAGTAATTAGCCTCCAACTAATAAAAATAAATGAAAAAAAATAACAACAACAAAAAGATTGTTTCTTATGATGAGAAAATATAAATGAATAAGTTACTTAAACCTAATCTCCATTCCTTAAAATACCATTTTTTTCTCTTTTCGTAGTACAGTGATCAGTTGCCCCTACTCTTATTGAAAGCCATCTTTATGGTGACCCAACAGTACTTTTTTTTTTTTTTTAATCTTCAGATTTTCCTTTACAAACTTCATGGATGTTATTATTTTCTTGGTTATTATTTTTTTTTAGATTCTTAACATTCAGTTATTCACTCATAGTTTTCCTATCATCTCTGTCATTCTTAACAGTTGAACTGAAAAATAATTTCTATCTCATTTATCTGTTATCTCATCACTGTTCAGTTTCTACCCTCACAGTTTTACCAAACTACTCTGAACCAACAGTTTCTCAAAATCAATATAAACAATGCTTCAGTCATCTCCCATGCCCCTTTCCAAACCTTTTTCATGTATTTCTTCTACCTCAGATATGTGTATAACCTTATACTTTACTCAACTCATAACTCTTGCTTCTTATAACTGCCAATATAGTAGAAATCAAAGTTGTTTGATATTCTAAAGTTCTTATTCTACCTATATAGATATTATAGAAGCTATTAAGACATGACCTTTAGTACTTATCTTATCAGTAAGGATCTTTTACACTCAACATTTTGTAACCCATATGAGTCACTTGAAGACTAGATAAAGTGCATTTTAGAGGTGCAAATAGGGGAAAATAATTACAATATTTGTTATTACAATTACAGAATAGGAGAGGTCTCATTAGTGACAAAGTTGCACTGTTGTTCTTCTACCTTATCAAAATGTAGTTCTGCCCATCTATATGTCCAAAATTTAAAATATTAAAAATTATGCTATAGTAAAAGAATAAATAATGAAATAATAATTTAAAAACTGGTAAATGATGATAAATATGTGACATTTAAAAAGTGCTAATAGGAAGAATTTGCATAAAAGTATTGATTAAAAACATTCTAGCAAGTAAAATTAGATGGCAGACAATTTTTGCATCTTTGCTATTTTGAAATTCTAATATATCCTAAAATAACTATGTATCATATATATAATTTTGAAATCATATAAAATACTCTATATTGCAGTGAAAATTATTTTATTTTTATTTCCTGATTCAATATGGAAAATGATGCATTGATCCAATGGATCTGTATGATCCAATATAAAAAAATGAAAAACTGGTACAATAAAAAGTTGTGTATTTTGAGACTAGTCTATATATCATTGTTTAGATATCAAATACTGTTCCATGTTCTTTTAAGAATAGTAAGCATGAAATCAATGCTAGACTTAAAATTTTGTTTTAAAATGCATGTTTTATTGTTTTTGAAAAATATAATTTAGTTGACAGTAAGACATAAAGTTAATGCTGAATAAAACTTACTCATTGATCTGTTTTTTATAGCTTCTTCAGTCTTATTGTTTTTTTTTTCCCTAAAGTGTCGATTTTTCTTATCTTTTACTTTGACTTTAGAGTAGTAATAAGCATGAGTTTTCATTACAAATGATGACTAAATAAATTTCAGTACCTACTGAAATTAGGTAGCATCAATCTGTGTTTATATAGTAAAATGTGAAATTAAAGCTCTTACTTTCATAAATTCAAGAGGCAAAGGAATAAAAAATCATTCTGTATCTTAGCTATAAATTTGATTATCCTAGAAATTATCTATTTTTAATAATATTTGAATAATTTGGAGGCAGTATGCAAAATATAATGCTTTACTCTGTGGTCATGCCTACTTTGACATGTGTCCTTTAAGTAAAAATTTACCTTGCAATTAAAATTTTATTTTATGATATTTTCACAGAATTGTTTAGATTTGTAAATACATGCTTCATTTCTTTAGGAATAAATATTTATCTGGTAGAATTAAGATGTTCAACTCTAAAAGAACAAGAAAAAAAGATTACTCTGATTACTCAAAGCAATTTGACAGAACAATTTTTAATTTTTATAATTTCCAGTAACTCTTGAGAACCAACTGCCTCTTGGTTAAGTTTATCTCACAGAATTGAACAGTTTGGAGATATTCTAAACCAAAGAGGAGTATCTTTCTATGAACACCATCAGACATATATTGACCTACTTAGTTTTATTTACTTTTATCCTATGCTCACATAACACTTTAGGAGTAGGAACTGGCTTTTCATGTCATTTAGCTACAAGAAGTTATTGAACTGATGATGGGGAGAAGAATATACTTACAAATCTCAGTTACATTTATTTAAAAAAATGAGTAAGTTAGCAATTTAGCAACTTCATAAATTTTAGTTATGTAAGTCTGTCCCAACAAGTCTCAATAATGTCAAGTTTCTGAGTGTGCAAGCCAGAACAACAAAAATCTAAATTCAATAAAATAATGAATTTCAGTTTGGAAGATCTTCTGACAGACTCTCTAAGTGATCCTTATAGTAAGAAAGCTTTTAAATTTTTTTTTCATTAAATACGTAGAAAATACTGGAACTCAGTTCAAGATTTTAAAAACCACTTAAAGTTCATTTTTCCAATGCAGAGATTTCCTCTAAATGCTATATTTTGGGATATTGAGCTCTTTTTTTTATTATCCTTATCTAGGTAAAAATATTAGAATTTACATAAACAAAGCAAAATAATTAAATATACAAAAAAAGAGAAAGGAAACAGAGGACCTTGATTTAGGACCATTTGTTGACTTGTCAGTTTCTTTTGTGCTTTAATGAGCAACTTACAATTTTTATTTCTCTTGAGCTGGTTGTTTTAAATTGTCTTGTCTTTGAACAGCACCTTAAAATGCTTCCTAGAAATGTTTGTCGAGTGTCTGTGAATTAGGAGAAAATTGTCTAATAGCTATTTCCTTTCAAAATGCATTAAATTTGAGATACCTAACATATTGTATTCCAATCTCCAAACTCCATAAGTATTCAAACTGAAGAGCTTACATTTACAATAGTGTAAACTAATATCATATATTAACAATATAAAAATATCTGAAACATAGTTTCTAAAGAAATTATAATTCATGTATATTTGACATCCCTGAGTGAACCCATATATAAATCCAATCATTCTTGCAAATTATGTATTTATTGATTAAAGGTCTATCAGTCTATCTATAAATATCTATCTACATATCATATACCTGCCACATTCAAATAGCATGAACAGCTGAATCAGATAAACCAATGGTGTAGCATTTTTGTTCTAGTGTGTCTGTTCCATCAGTCTATTGAAGTTTAAAAGAGTAGAGATTCAAAAAGTGTTTGTTGTCATCATATGGATAGTTTTCATAAAATTATCAAAGTAATTTATGCAATTCTGCCATAATGCTGGTTGTAAATACTATGTTGGATTTGTATAAAGCTATTTGTTCTATGTTTGATATGCTTTCTTGCTTAGTGACTCATATATCAACTGATTTAAACAATAAATGGTAAACTTGAGATCTGAGGCTGGTATTGGCCAAGGAATATCCTTTTCATCCTTAGCCACAGATGATGTCACTAAAACTTCACAATATCTTAAAAATGTGAAATAGCTTGGGAAATAAAAACTGAAAAAGATAATACAAATTGCTTAATAGAGGTCCACCGTAATTTTGGAAAAAAAATATTAAGTATATATGTCGACTTCCATGTCGACTCAGTTGGTAAAGGATCCGCCTACAATGCAGGAGACATAAGATACATGGGTTTGATCTCTGGGTTGGGAAGATCTTCTGGAGGAGGGCAGGGCAACCCACTCGAGTATTTTTGCCTGGAGAATCTCCATGGACAGAGGAGCCTGGTGGGCTACAGTCCACAGGGTCTCAAAGAGTGTGACATGACTGAGCAACTAAGCACAGCACACATACTTTATTGAGTGAATAAAAATACTATATTTATTTTTCTGGCAAGAAAATTACTTGATAGTCCTTCATATACATATGTGTGTGTGTGTGTGTGTGTGTGCTCAGTTGTGTTCGATTTTTTGTGACCTCATAGACTGTAATAGGCTAGGCTCCTCTGTCCACAGAATTTTCCAGACAACAATACTGGAATGAGGAGTGTCATTTTTTACTCCAGCAGATCTTCCCTGCTCAGGGATCAAACTTGGGTTTCTTGAGTCTCCTGCATTAGCAGGCAGATGCTTTACCAATGTGCCCCTGGGGAGCCACTTTATATATATACACACACATATATAACCTTCATGCTATTGTTAAAACTTGATAAAAAGTATAAATACAAATAATAAAGAATTTGTAACAGAGTCAGAGATATTTCACAATTGTGTCCTTAAGTTTTCTTTGTCATTTAATTCTTCCAAAGATATGAGAGGATGAGACAAAGCGAAAACAATGCCCGGTTGTGTATGTGTCTTGGGGTGAGTGTAAAGTCTGATGCTGTAAAGAACAATTTGCATAGAAATCTGGAATGTTAGGTCCATGATTCAAGGTAAATCAGAAGTGTTCAAACAGAGGATGGCAAGAGTGAGCATCGACATTTTAGAAATCAGTGAACTAAAATGGACTGGAATGGGCAAATTTGATTCAGATGACCATTATATCTACTACTGCGAGCAAGATTCACTTCGAAAAAATGGAGTAGCCATCATAGTCAACAAAAGAGTCTGAAATGCAGTACTTGGATGCGATTTCAAAAGGAACAAAATGATCTCTGTGCTTTTCCAAGGCAAGTCATTCAATAACAGAGTAATACAAATCTATGCCCCAACCATTAATGCCAAAGAAGCTGAAGTTGAATGGTTCTGTGAAGACCAACAAGACCTTCTAGAATTAACACCTAGAAAAGATGTCCTTTACATCAGAGGGGACTGGAATGCAAAAGTAGGAAGTCAAGAAACACGTGGAATAACAGGCAAGTTTGGCCTTGGAGTACAAAATGAAGCAGGGCAAAGGCTAACAGAGTTTTGCCAAGAGACTTCACTGGTCATAGCAAACAACCTCTTCCAACAACACAAGAGATGACTCTACACATGGACATCACCAGATGTTCAATAACAAAATCAGATTGATTATCTTCTTTACAGGGCAAAGGAGAGGCTCTATATAGGCAGCAAAAACAAGACTGGGAGCTGACTGTGGCTCAGATCATGAACTCCTTATTGCAAAATTCAAACTTAAAGTGAAACCTAGGGAAAACCATTAGGTCATTCAGGTATGATCTAAATCAAATCCCTTATTATTATACAGTTAAGATCAGTCTCTCAGATGTGTTCAACTACTTGTAACCCCATGAACTGCAGTATGCCAGGCCTCCCTGTCCTTCACCAACTCCCAGAGCCTACCCAAATTCATGTCCATTGAGTCGGTGATGCCATCCAACTAGCTCATCCTCTGTCACCCTCTTCTCCTGTCCTCAAACTTTCCCAGCATCAGGGTATTTTCAAATGAATCACTTTTTCGCATCAGGTGGCCAAAGTATTGGAATTTCAGCTTCAACATTAGTTCTTCCAATGAAAACCCAGGACTGATCTCCTTTAGATGAAATGGTTGGATCTCCTTTTAGTCCAAGGGACTCTCAATAATCTTCTCCAACACCACAGTTCAAAAGCGTCAATTATTCGGCACTCAGCTTTCTTTGTAGTCCAACACTCACATCCATACGTGACTACTGGAAAACCATAGCTTTGACTAGACAGACTTTGTTGGCAAAGTAATGTCTTTACTTTTTAATATGCTGTCTAGGTTGTTCACAACTTTCCTTACAAGGAGTAAGCGTCTTTTAATTTCATGGTTACAGTCACCATCTGCAGTGATTTTGGAGCCCCCAAAAATAAAGTCAGCTACTGTTTCCACTGTTTCCCCATCTATTTGTCATGAAGTGATGGGACTGGATGCCATGATCTTAGTTTTCTGAATTTTGAGCTTTAAGTCAACTTTTTCACTCTCCTCTTTCACTTTCATCAAGAGTCTCTTTAATTCTTCACTTTCTGTCATAAGGATGGTGTCATCTGCATATTTAAGGTTATTGATATTTCTCCCAGCAATCTTGATTCCATCTTATGCTCCATGCAGCTCAGCATTTCTCATGATGTACTCTGTGTATAAGTTAAATAAGCAGGGTGACAATATACAGCCTTGACATACTCCTTTTCCTATTTGGAACCAGTCTGTTGTTCCATGTCCAGTTCTAACTGTTGCTTCCTGACCTGCATACAGGTTTCTCAAGAGACAGGTCAGGTGGTCTGGTATTCCCATCTCTCCAAGAATTTTCAGAGTTTATTGTGATCCACACAGTCAAAGGCTTTGGCATAGTCAGTAAAGCAGAAATAGATGTTTTTTTGTGGAATTATCTTGCTTTTTTGATGATCCAGGGGATGTTGGATATTTGATCTCTGGTTCTTCTGCCTTTTCTAAAGCCAGCTTGAATATCTGGAAATTCTCTGAAGCCTGGCTTAGAGAATTTTGGGCATTACTTTACTAGCGTTTGAGATGAGGACAATTGTGTGGTAGTTTCAGCATTCTTTGGCATTTCCTTTCTTTGGGATTGGAATGAAAACTAACATTTTCCAGTCCTGTGGCCACTGATGAATTTTCCAAATTTGCTGACATATTGAGTACAACACTTTCACAGCATCATCTTTTAGGGTTTGAAATAGCTCAATAGGAAATCCATCAACTCCACTAGCTTTGTTCATGTGATTCTTCATAAGGCCCACTTGACTCCACATTCTAGGATATCTGACTCTAGGTGAGTGATCACACCATCGTGATTAACTGGGTCTTGAAGATCTTTTTTGTGCAGTTCTTCTGTGTATTCTTGCCACCTCTTCTTAATATCTTCTGCTTCTGTCAGGTCTATAGAATTTCTGTCCTATATTGTGCCCATCTTTGCATGAAATGAGATCTCTAGTCTTTCCTGCTCTATTGTTTTCCTCTATTTCTTTTCATTGGTCCCTGAGGAAGGCCTTCTTATCTCTCCTTACTATTCTTTGGAACTCTGCATTCAAATGGATATATCTGTCCTTTTCTCCATTGCTTTTCACTTCTCTTATTTTCACAGATATTTGCAAGACTTCCTCAGACAGCCATTTTGCTTTTCTCCATTTCTTTTTCTTGGGGATGATCTTGATCCCTGTCTCTAGTTCAATAATTCATATTGAACCTCTGTCCATAATTCATCAGGCATTCTGTCTATCAGATCTAGTCCTTTAAATCTGTTTCTCACTTCCACTGTATAATCATAAGGGATTAGATTTAGGTCATACCTGAATGGTTTATTGGTTTTCCCCACTTTTTTCTATTTAAGTCTGAATTTGACAATAAGGAGTTCATGATCTGAGCCACAGTCTGCTCTGGTCTTGTTTTTGGTGACTGTATAGAGCTTCTCCATCTTTGGCTGCAAAGAATATAATCCATCTGACTTCGCTGTTGGCCATCTGGTGATGTCCATGTGTAGAGTTTTCTCTTGTGTTGTTGGAAGAGAGTGTTTGCCATGACCAGTGTGTTCTCTTGGCAAAACTCTATTAGCCTTTGTCCTGCTTAATTCTGTACTCCATGGCCTAATTTGCCTGTTACTCCCGGTGTTTCTTGACTTCCTACTTTTGCATTCCAGTACTCTATAATGAAAAGGACATCTTTTGGGAGTGTTAGTTCTGAAAGGTCTTGTAGGTCTTCATAGAACCATTCAATTTCAGCTTCTTCAGAGTTACTGGTCAATTATACAGTAGAAGTGGCAAATAGATTCAAGGGATTAGATCTGATAGAGTGAATGAAGAACTATGGACTGAGATTCATAACACTGTATCAGAGGTGCTGACCAAAATCATCCCCCCAAAAACACAAATGCAAAAAGCAAAATGGTTGTCTGAATGGTTGTATTACAAATAGCTGAGAAAAGAAGAGAAGTGAAATGCAATGAAGAAAAAGGAAAGATTTACTCATCTGAATACAGAGTTCCAAAAAAGAGCAAGGTGAGATAGGAAAGCTTTTTTTAAGCGAACAATGCAACGAAATAGAGGAAAACAATTTAATGGGAAGGACTAGAAACCTCCTCAATAAAATTAGAGGTACCAAGGGAGTATGTCATGCAAAGATGGGCACAATAAAAGACAGAAATGGTATGGACATAACAGGAGCAGAAGATGTTTAAGAAGAGCTGGCAAGAATATACAGAAGATCAAAAAAGTACTTAATGACACAAATAACCATGATGGTGTGACCACTCATCTAGAGCCAGACATCTTGGAGTGTGAAGTCAAGTGGGCCTTAGGAAACATCACTACAAACAAAGCTAGTGTAGTTGATGGAATTCCAGTTGAACTATTTCAAATCCTAAAAAAAAAAAATGATGCTGTGAAAGTGCTGCATTCAATATGCCAGCAAATTTGGAAAACTCAGCCAAGGCCACGGGACTGGAAAAAGTCAGGTTTCATCCAATCCCAAAGAAGGGTAATGACAAAAATGTTCAAACACTCATTTCCTATGCTAGCAAAGTTATGTTGAAAATCCTCCACGCTTGGTTTCAACAGCATGTGAACCAAGACATTCCACACGTATAAGTTGGATTTAGGAAAGGCAGAGGAACCAGAGATCAAATTGTCAAATCTTTTACATCATAGAAAAAGCTAGAGAATTCCAGAAAAACATCTACTTCTACTTCATTGACTCCGCTAAGTCCTTTGACTGTGTAGATCACAACAAACTGTGGAAAATTCTTGAAGAGATGGGAATACCAGACCATCTGACCTGCCTCTTGTGTAACCTGTATGCAGGTCAAGTAGCAACAGTTATAACCAGACATGGAACAACAGACTGGTTCCAAATTGGGAAAGGAGTACATCAAGACTGTATACTGTCACCCTGCTTATTTAACTTATATACAGAGTACATTATGCAAAATGCCAGGCTGGATGAATCACAATCTGGAATCACAATTTTGGGGAGAAATATCAATAACTTTAGATATACAGATAACACCAACCACCCTTGTGGCAGAAATTGAAGAGGAACTAAAGAGCTTCTTGAAGAAGGAGAAAGAGGAGAGTGACAAAGCTGGCTTAGAACTCAACATTCAAAAAACTAAAATCAAGGCATCTGGTCCCATAACTTCATGGCAAATAGATGGGGAAACAATGGTAGACCTTACTTTCTAGGGCTCCTAAAGCATTGTGGACATTGACTACAGCCAAGAAATTGAAAGACACTTGTTCCTTGGAAGAAAAGCAATGACAGTGTATTAAAAACCAGAGGGATCGGATAGAGAGGGAGGTGGGGAGGGGGGATCAGGATGGGGAATACATGTAAATCCATGGCTGATTCATGTCAATGTATGACAAAAACCACTACAGTATTGTAAAGTAATTAGCCTCCAACTAATAAAAATAAATGAAAAATAAATAAAAAATACATAAATAAATAAATAAACTCTCTAAACATAAAAAAAAAAAAAAAAGAAAAGAAATGGGAAGTGGCTATTGTTAGTGACAAAAAAAAAAAAAAAAGGCAGACATTACTTTGCCTACAAGTTTCTGTATAGTCAAAGCTATGGTTTTTTGAGTAGTCATGTACACATGTGAGAGTTGCACAATAAAAAATAACACCAAGGAATTGATGCCTTCAAACTGTGGTGCTATAGAAGACTCTTGAGAGTCTCTTGGACAGAAAGGAGATCAAACCAGTCAAACCTAAAGGAAATCGACCCTGAATATTCGTTGTAAGAACTTATGCTGAAGCTGAAGTTCCTACACTTTGGCTGATGTGCAGAGCTGACTCGTTGGAAAATACTTTGATGCTGGGAAAGAGTGAAGGCCCAAGGAGAAGAGGACAACAGACTATCAGATGGTTGCATGGCATCACTGACTCAATGAACATGTATTTGAGCAAACTCTAGGAGATAGTGAAATGTAGGGAAGCCTGGTGTGCTACAGTCCATGGGGTTGAAAACAGTTGGATATGTCAGAGGGACTGAACTACAATAGCAAAATAATAACGTTTAAATGCCAAGATATGGTATAGTCATTGAAATTGATATTTAAATAGCCAATCAGGGATTATAGCAGATCTAAACCTTAGAATGTATCCAAATTGTACCATTAAAAATAATTTTTCTCCTACTGGCCTTCTAAGAGATATTAATGTCAATAGTAGAAAATAACACAGAGAAGGCAATGGCACCCCACTCTAATACTCTTGCCTGGAAAATCCCGTGGATGGAGGAGCCTGGTAGGCTGCAGTCCATGGGGTCGCTAAGAGTCAGACACGACTAAGCGACCTCACTTTCACGCATTGGAGAAGGAAATGGCACCCCACTCCAGTGTTCTTGCCTGGAGAATCCCAGGGACGGGGGAGCCTGGTGGGCTGATGTCTATGGGGTCTCACAGAGTCGGACACGACTGAAGTGACTTAGCAGCAGCAGCAGCAGAAAATAACAGAAGGACAAACAGAGAAAATAAATGTCATTGAATGTTTTCAAGCCTTTGAAAGGGTGCAAGTTTTTACTACTAGTAAGAACTACTTTTTTAAAATTAAAGTTTCTCACAAAATTCTCAGCTTTTAAAAATGCTCCAAACTGCCATATTATCCATTATTCTTATCAATATAATGAATTATCTCATGTATATTATGACTTTTAAATATCATCCGTTTTAGCATATTTTTTTACTTAAATATGAGAATTAAAATCATGCTTTTCTCATTTGACAAATTTACTGCAATTTCATGTTGTGCATGTAAAATCATTTCTTACAGGTTTGTTCTAGGTATTTGTAACTCATTTAAGTTTTCAAGGATAAGAGTAGATTTTATTATTTGTCCACCTTACCCTAGCACCTCTTTACTGAAACTGTCACATGCATATAATGTAGAAATTAAACACAACAGTGGTATACCTATCACTGACATTTGTGCATATCTGGGCAAACTTCACTGTTATATCTTCACGATTGCTGCTTCATCTGGCCTTCAATTAATACAATAAGGAAGGTATACAATTCCCAGTGCACAAACCATTAAGAACTGTAACTTTTACCAGTCTATTCATTGCCTAAAATTAATAGTGTACTCTTTGCATATTCAATGAATTTGCATAAATTTCCATATTCTACACCTCTGTAGTTGCTTTCCTGTCATTTTCCCTAAAGGGGTGAACATAAATACCTTTTTCTTATTGAAATTAGCCTTAAGTGCTTTTTTTTTTCTAGCAAAATTATTCCAAAATAAATTAATTTCAGAACCTAGTAGTATCCTTCACATTACATGTACTTAATGAGAATTCCAGTAATCAGTAGCATATAACAAACCAATAAGTACCATTGTGTGTTAATCATTCAATCATGTCTTATTCTTTGTGACTCTATGTACCTGTGGCCTGCCAAGATCCTCTGTCAATGGAATTCTCCAGGCAAGACTGCCAGAGTGGGTAGCCATTCCCTTCTCCAGAGGATCTTCCTGACCCAGGGATTAAACCTGGGTCTTCTGCATTGCAGGCAGATTCTTTCCCATCTGAGCCATCAGGGAAGCCAGTATTTTACATCTATTATGTAATGTAATAGTTTATATCTATATGTAAATGGTGTAATATTTTGCATCCATTATAAAGATGTAAACTGTAACTTTTACATTTATTCAATTTTACTTTCCATTATCTTTTCACACTGTACTTCATCTTAAAAAATGAAGAATGAATGCTTTGTATATTCTGAAATAATCTAGAAATAAGTCTAAGACTCATCCAATTCACCTAACTTTTAGAGACAAAAACATGGAAAAAAAAGCTGTATAAATCTCTGAAAAAATATTACTTATCTAATAGCTCAATTTCAATTTTTAAAATGTTTACTTTTTTTTTCAAGCCTGGAACTTTAATTATGAGATTAGTATTATAATGATTTTAAATTTTAGGTAGGAGAGTACTCTATTTTATTTAAGACTGTGTAATTTATATAAGTACTGGTATACTCAATATAGAAAAACATCTACTTCTGCTTTATTGACCATACCAAAGCCTTTGACTGTGTGGATCACAACAAACTGTGGAAAATTCTTAAAGAGATAGGAATACCAGACCATCTTACCACCTGAGAAAGCTGTATGCAGGTCAAGAAGCAACAGTTAGAACTGGACATGGAACAACAGACTGCTTCCAAATTGGGAAAGACTGTATATTGTCACCCTGCCTATTTAACTTATATGCAGAGTACATCATGTGAAATGCCCAGCTGGATGAAGCACAAGCTAGAATAAAGATTGCTGGGAGAAATGTCAACCTCAGATAGGCAGATGATATCACCTTATGGCAGAAAGTGAAGAGGAACCAAAGAGCCTCTTGATGAAAATGAAAGAGGAGGGTGAAAAAGTTGGCTTAAAACTCAGCATTCAAAAAACTAAGATCATGGCTTCCAACCCCATTATTGCATGGCAAATAAATGAGGAAAGAATGGAAATAGTGAGAAATTTTATTTTAGGGAGCTCAAAAATCACTGCAGATGGTGACTGCAGCCATGAAATTGAAAGACACTTGCTCCTTGAAAGAAAAGCTAGGACCAGCCTAGAGAGCAGAGACATTAATTTGCCTATAAAGTTCCATCTAGTCAAAGCAATGACCTTCCAGTAGCCATGTATGGATGTGAGAGTTGGACTATAAAGAAAGTAACCACTTAGGTATTGATGCTTTTGAATGTGATGTTGGAGAAGACTCTTGAGAGTCTCTTGGAGGGCAAGGAGATCAAACCAGTCAATCCTAAAGGAAATCAGTCCTGAATATTCATTGGAAGGACTGATGCTGAAGCTGAAGCCCTGATACTTTGTCCGCCTGATGTGAAGAACTGACTCATTGGAAATGATGATGGGAAAGACTGAAGGCAGGATGAGAAGGGGACGACAGAGGATGAGATGGTTGGATATCATCACCAACTCGATGGACATGAGTTTGAGCATGATCCGGAAGCTGGTGATGGACAGGGAAGCCTGGCGTGGTGCAGTCCATGAGGTTGCAGAGTCGTTCAACCGAGCGATTGAACCGAACTGAACTGAACCATCTTATCTTCTATTGCGCCCTTTTCCTCCTGCCCTCAATCTTTCCCAGCTTCAGGGTCTTTTCTAATGAGTTGGCTCTTTGCATCAGGGTGCCAAATATCTGAACTTCTGCTTTAGCATCAGCTCTTCCAGTGACTATTCAGAGTTTATTTCCTTTTAGATTGATTGATTTGATCTTTTTGCTTTCAAAGGTACTCGCAAGAGTCTTCTCCAGCACCACAATTCTAAAGCATCGAGTTTTCAGCACTCAGCCTTCTTTATGGCCCACCATCATCATGTGTGTGTGTGTGTGTGTTAGTTGCATATTTGATTCTTTGTGACCTCATAGACTGTAGTCTGCCAGACTTCTCTGTCCATGGAATTTTCCAGGCAGGAATACTGGAGTGTATAGCCTATCCCTTCTCCAGGGGACCTTCCCTACCCAGGTATTGAACCTGGGTCTCCTGCATTGCAGGCAGATTCTTTACCATCTGAACCAATAGGTAAACCACAACAATGGGAGACCATTGCATACCTAGTAGATTGGTAAAAGTCAAAAACATTTACAACACCAAATGCTGGTGAACATGTGGAATAACAGGAGCTCTCATCCCTTGCTGGGGGAAGGCAAAATGTTACAGTCACTTTGGAAGATATTTTGGCTATTTCTTATAAAACTAAACACACTCTTACTATAATGAGCCAGCAGTTACATCCCTAGGCATTTATGCAAATGAGCTGAAAACACATTCACTTAAAAACCATCACATGAATGCTTTATTGATAATTGCAAAAATGTAGAAGCAACCAAGATATCTTTCAGTAGGTCCATGTATAAATGAAATGTGTGTGAGTGTGTGTTAAGTTGCTTCAGTAGTGTCTGACTCTGTGGCCCTAGGACAGTAGCCCACCAGGCTCCTTTGTCCATGAAATTCTCCAGGCAAGAAGACTAGAGTGGATTGTCATGCATTTCTCCAGGGGAACTCCCCAACCCAAAGATCAAGTCCATGTCTCTTATGTCTCCTGCAATGGCTGGAGGAGTCTTTGTCACTAGCCCCACCTGAGAAGCCCTTTTATACTAACATTTTAAATTTTAAGACATACATTAAAATTGCAATAAATTTTTAATTTAAATGTATCAGGTTATAAATGAAAAGCCACTGTTTCTTCTTACACATTTTCTTCCCTTTTTCAAATACAATTGACGTATACCACCATGTTAGTTTAAAGTACACAACATAGTGATTCAGTATTTTTATACATTACAAAATGATCACCATTATAAGAATAGTTACCATCAGTCACCATACAAAGTTATTACTGTATTATTGACTATATTCATCATGCTGTACACTTCATACCTGTGATTCATCTATTTTGTAGTTGGAAGTTTGTACCTCTTAATTTCTGTTACTGATTTTACTGATTGCCCACTCAACTTCCCACCTACCCCTGGCAACCACCTGTTTGTGTTCTCTATCTATTAGTCTGTTTTTGTTCATTTGTTTTGTTTTTTAGATTCCACATATAAGTGAAATCATACAGAATTTGTCTTTCTCTGACTTATTGCTCTTTACATAATACCTTCTATGCTCATGCAACACTGTCAAAAATGGCAAAACTCAATACTGTTTTGAGTTAAGCTATTACTTGAATGGAAATTTATTTAAGGCTTATTTCTATTGAGGTGTATCGCTTAGTAAGAAGAAATTTCTCAGAACAATTAGTGGGTTTCTCTAATAGCTATAGAGTGAGTCATTCTGCTAATAAATTTAATGTGTGTGTACACGCTCAGTTATGTTGGACTCTTTGAGACACCTTGGATTGTAGCAGGCCAGGCTCCTCTATCCAGGGAATTCTCCTGGCAAGAATACTGGAGTGGATTGCCATCTCCCACTGTGGGAATCTTACTGACCAAGAGATGGAACCTGGGTCTCCTGTGGCTCATATGTTGACGAGTAGATTTTTACCACTGTACCAACTGAGAGCTCCATTACAGTTAATACTCTTTGCTAAATGTATTATTTATTAAAGAGTATTTTATTAATATTGTAATCCTCACAGAGCAATCTAATTATTTTTTTTTCAAAAATAATACAAACAAGTTGCTCAATGCCCAAATGAATCATACTGAAGCTCTTTAAATACTTAGGCTTTTAAGACTTTGATGTGTAATCATCCATGTAAACAGCATGTATCTTGGGTATTCTTCAGTGTTAACTTTTGTTACATGTAAAACATTTCTTTAATTTATAAGTGCAAATATGAAAAAAAAACCACCTGTTTTAGTTGTGATAGAAATTGAGTCTAAAATGGATTAATATATATCATAATAAAAAAGCAATATTTCTAATATTAATCTCAATTACTCAATTCCTCAATAAGAGAACTGTAGCTTACAAATATTTTCTGATAGTGAAAAAATAATAAACAATAAAAGAGGTACTTTGAAAGCATGGTAAATAACAATTGAACCTGGCAGAAAATTAGATCACTCTTTGTGTCATTACTACATTTGGGCATTTAGACACTGATAAGGTAAGATATTTAAAAGTCATGAGTTTAATTTATCTTTGAATAAGATATAATTTACCTTAATATATTTAAAACAACATTTCAGACAACTTTCAGTTCAGTTCAGTCGTTCAGTCGTGTCCGACTCTTTGCAGATCCATGAACCACCTCATGCCAGGCCTCCCTGCCCATCACCAACTCCCGGAGTTCACCCAAACCCATGTCCATTCAGTCGGTGAAGCCATCCAACCATCTCAGACTCTGTCGACTCCTTCTTCTCCCGCCCTCAATCTTTCCCAGGATCAGGGTCTTTTCAAATGAGTCAGCTCTCCGCATCAGGTGACCAAAGTATTGGAGTTTCAGCTTCAGCATCAGTCCTTCCAATGAACACCCAGGACTGATCTCCTTTAGGATGGACTGGTTGGATCTCCTTGCAGTCCAAGGGACTCTCAAGAGTCTTCTCCAACACCACAGTTCAAAAGCATCAATTCTTCAGTGCTAAGCTTTCTTTATAGTCCAACTCTCACATCCATACATGACTACTGGAAAAACCATAGCCTTGATTAGATGGGCCTTTGTTGATGAAGTAATGTCTTTGCTTTTTAATATACTGTCTATGTTGGTCACAACTTTCCTTCCAAGGAGTAAGCATCTTTTTTTTTTTTCCATTTATTTTTGTTAGTTAGAGGCTAATTACTTTATAATATTGTAGTGGTTTTTGCCATACACTGACATGAATCAACCATGAATTTACATGTGTTCCCCATCCCGATCCCCCACCCCACCTCCCTCCCCATCCCATCCCTCTGGGTCTTCCCAGTGCACCAGCCCTGAGCACTTGTCTCATGCATCCAACCTGGGCTGGTGATCTGCTTCACACTTGATAATATACATGTGATGAACAGAGACACAGAGAACAGACTTTTGGACTCTGTGAGTAAGTGTCTTAATTTCATGGCTGTAATCATCATCTGCAGTGATTTTGGAGCCCCCAAAAATAAAGTCAGCCACTGTTTCCACTGTTTCCCCATCTATTTTCCATGAAGTGATGGGACTGGATGCCATGATCTTAGTTTTCTGAATGTTGAGCTTTAAGCCAACATTTTCACTCTCCTCTTTCACTTTCATCAAGAGGCTCTTTAGTTCTTCTTCACTTTCTGCCATAAGGGTGGTGTCATCTGCATATCTGAGGTTATTGATATTTCTCCATGCAATTTTAGGTGCAAGCAATACCCCATTGATTATTGCCTAAAAATATAAATAAAGTCAATTTCTAAAATTACCCAGGATTTGGGAAATAGTGGTTTCTGACCAAGAAACAATGTTCCAAATATAGTAGAGATGAGAGAATGATAACAGCAGAATGTTAAACTTGAAAAATTTCCAAGGTCTGTAGACTGATATAAAATTCAATATCAGATTAAGTGAGATCACTTTTATAAAAATCAAGTGAGGATTCATGAGATTTAATGTGATTAGAAATATAAATACTATTAAAATTTATAGTAATGTAGTTGTTCATTCACTAAATATCATTGCGAATTAACTCTGTGTCGGGTTTGTCTTTCTGACATGAACAAGTGTACAAGAACAGAAAATGAAACAGGCAATTTCCTGTCTCATGAACCATATATATTATGGTTGAGGATAAACATAATAGATAACAAATAACTGAAAACAATAGAGATTGTTATTAAGGAGAACAAAAGTAAACTTAATGCCTTAAAGTTGTGTAAAACAATGAAAACAGAAGACCTCTTTAGATAACAATGATTTAGATAATCAAAGATTTGAGAAACCTTTGTTTCAGTTGTAGAAGAGAAAGCATGAAAGTTGTGATATGAGAAATGGTGTTCTTTGTTGAAGGGACTAACAGAAGACTCAGCCTAGTCATGAGTATAATGGGGATATTTCACATATTGACCTGTACTGACTGGTCAGCCTGGATTACAAGGATGATGTTTATCTGATTAATTTAAAGACATATGTGTACCAATTTGGAATAATTTCCCTACCATTGTTTCTTAATCAAATAATATGTTTGCTATATACTATACTTGATGCATCCTATTTATGAAACTCAAGCAAAAATTTGGTAAATAAATATTGCTTATGCTGCTTAAATGTATTACTTTATGGATTATAAACATTTGAGATTTAGTGGATACTATAGGAGAATAAATAGAAGTCATAGGTTCTTATCGAAGTAATTAAGTACGTGTAAAATTTACTTGGTTGGAATTTCTAAAGATTAGATTTTAAAATTAAGATGTAACTTCTATTAATCCCAGGTGTGGCTGGGGAACTTTTAATTCAAGCTGCACTGGGCATGCAGCAGGATTCTTCCCTCAAGAGTGAAAGTCTGAATTTCACTAGTGGACAACATAGTACACCATGTGGTTTTCAGCATTGGACTACATGTCCCCTTATCAGAATAACAACTTCTGTCAAGAAAAATACAGCTATTATAAGTCTGAAAATGCATGTTGTGCTATTACTATTGTCAAATTTAAGTCTATATTTATAAAGTCCACAACAAAATTATTATAAAACAAATTTCTAAGATAGCTTAGAAAAATAGTGTGCACATAGTTAAGAATATGATGGTATGAAATGAATACATTCCTGTAAGAGAATATATATGGCTTATAGGTAGAAATACTGTAAAACAATTATATTTTTGTTCTAAATATCTAAGCAAAATTAATGAACATTCCATCCAAAATTCCTCATTTAAAATTCTTTGTTTGCCTACTATTGTGGTTAGTAAAGTTCTCTTATTTTCTTGGAATCTGGCACATTTAGTATTATTTATGTTTTGGTATGGTAATCTATTTTAAACCTATTCTCAATTTTTTTGTTCCCAGCTATCAGTCGTATGACTAGCACTTCCACAGTTGTTCACACATCGTACCACTTTTGCTCTAATTTATTTTCTTATATTAAGTAACTGTTCTGTGTATTATTTTAGCTTAAAAGGTAGCAATATCATTATGGTTTAAAAAAGCAGTATTGCTTATAATATATAAATGCTGTATCTAACAAAGCATATTAGAAAATTATGTTATTAAATTTCCCCTAGATATTGCTGTCTGCCAAGCTTTGAGCTTAAAACCTATTTTTCCTTTGTTCAAACAGAGTTTAGAAAATATTAGAAATTTCTCCTTGGTTCTGTGTAAAGAATAAAAAAATAGTAGAAATGGATTAAAGAGAATTTTGATTCATTGCATGCTACTTTTTAAAATATATAAATATCTGTGAATATAACTGCCAATAGAAGAATATTGAAAATAATTTGCCTATATGTACCTCTGTTGATCTGTGTACATCTCTTCATATAGAAGGACAAATAAGAGAAAGAGGGGAAGAAAAAGAGACAGAAAAAGCAACAGAGAGAGAGCAAGAGAGGTTGAGACTGATATTATCAACAATAAAAAATAATTAGAAACTATTTTTCTAATTTATTTTTACTAATTTACATCCCAACCAGTTAATTATGAGGAAAGCTATTGATATACATCTGTAGTGTTTGGTGTTGTCAGAACTCTCAGTTCAGATCAGTCTCTCAGTTGTATACGACTGCAACCCCATGAACTGCAGACGCCAGGCCTTCCTGTCCATCACCAACTCCCAGAGTTTACTCAAACTCATGTCCATTAAGTTGGTGATGCCATCCAACCATCTCATCCTCTGATGTCCTCTTCTCCTCCTGCCTTCAATCTTTCCCAGCATCAAAGTCTTTTCAAATGAGTCAGCTCTTCTCATCAGGTGGCCAAAATATTGGAGTTTCAGCTTCAACAATCTGTCCCTCCAGTGAACACCCAGGAATGATCTCCTTCAGGATGGACTGGTTGGATCTCCTTGCAGTCCAAGGGACTCTCAAGAGTCTTCTCCAACACCACAGTTCAAAGCATCAGTTCTTCGGCACTCAGCTTTCTTTGTAGCCCAACTCTCACATCCATGCATGCCTACTGGTAAAACTATAAACTTGACTAGATGGAGCTTTGTTGACAAAGTAATGTCTCTGCTTTTTAACATGCTGTCTAGTTTGATCATAACTTTTGTGTATTTTAATCAAATGCTTGCAAAATATGGTTTAATTTTGGTTTAAATTTGCCCATATTTCTGTTGGGTTGTCTTTATTAATTGATTTAGAAAAATTTGTGTGTATATGTGTATAAATGCTATTCTTGATATTATTCCTTCTGTTTGTTATATGCATTATAAACATGTTAACAGAAATTTTAATTTTTACATATCCAAAATTGACAAAACCTTTTAGAGGTGGTACTTCTGTGTTTAGTTTAAGAAATTATTTCCTCCACATACATCAGAAATATATTTGCATTTATTTGTTACTGCAAATTTTGAAATTTTTAACAAAATTTAAAGACTTGATATCATATACTCTATACAATATTATTTGGAGACTAACAATAAAAATAGATATTCATTTTTAATTTAAAAAATCACTTTTCATCCTTATGAGTATTTTAATAACATGATTTGGTATTAAAAATATCATATCAAAATATGTAGAATGTGGTATAAATAAAAACGAGAAAAAATGGCATTAAAAGTATTTACATAAGAAAAGATAATGATAATAAATCAAATGATGGTCCATAGATCCTCTGAAGTACCTATTAAAATATAATTCATAATGTATACTGAAACAAAGTGTGTCAGCACATGCACAGATATACACACACACACCCCTTAGATATATTATATTCAGATTGCAGACACCAAATATCAAGGAGACTCTTAAGCCAAAGAAAATAACATGTTACCAAATACATGCTACATGTTACCAAATACATGTTTCATGTTACAAATACAAATGACATGTTACCATTGACCTCAGTGTTTTAAATTATTAACAACTTTCCTCTGTTTTCACTGCCTTATACATTTATCACCAATGGTGATAAATTTCAACTTTGTCCTTCTTTGTGATCATTTTTAGTTTGTGTTTTAAAAACTTTAGTTGAAGAAATTAAGCCTCAGATTTAAATTTTTTATTGTTTAAACAGAATATTATATCGGAATAAATTTTTATCTATCTGCTTAAAATGTTATGCCTTTTCTTTGTTTCTGTATACAATATTAATTATATTGTACTGTCTGTCATAATTGCTTCCAGTCCACATTTAATGTCACCACACTTCTGTAAAATGCTTCAGATGATTTTTCTAATATCCATTGTGTAACTTCAACTGAGCATTTTTCTAAACATACCCGATATCGTTTTCAGACATAAAATAGTTCATTACAAAAAGTATAGTCTCGTTCTTTGTACCGAATCTTTGTAAGGTTCCTTTATTGCCCCAATTGGCAATTATGCTTCTGTATATTGACATCTCTTAGATAACTAGTTATCTTTTTCTTCTTATATACATAAGCCTTCTCTATACCTTCTATTGGTATCATTTTTATACAGCTTTTCCCATTAAGGAGAACTGTTTAGTATGCATGCGTGACTGTTAAGATGCTTCAGTCATGTCTGACTCTGTGTGACCCTACGAATTACAGCCTACCAGACTCCTCTGTCCATAGGAGTCTCCAGGTAAAGTATACGGAAGTATGTTGCCATATCCTCCTCCAAGGGATCTTCTGAACCCAGGGATTGAACCCGCATCTCCTGCAGCTCCTGCATTGCAAGGGGATTCTTTACTGCTGAGCCCTCTGGAGGCCCTCCCTCTATTCTTATTTCAGTATAATAAGAACATGCCTTGCTGAGGCCTGAAAAATGACTATGCCTAATTAAATGAATGTATTAGTATGAAAAATAAACTTTTATAAATCTACATAATAGATGCATATTGTTATAGGATGTCAATCAGTTGTGACTGAGCACTCATAAATTGTTAACAATGAAAACCAAAGATCAAATATACTAATACATTAGAGTAAGCAGAAATATTTTCATTAATTCAATTAATTTTGTACTATACTCTTACATTAGTAAATGATACCCATATTAGAAATTTGGAAAATCAGTAAAAGATAAAAGGGAAATTATTTCTTAAACCAATATCTCAGTAAATCACTGTTTAAAAATATACATGCATGGATATGTATTTTCAGATCAGAGTTATAGTTTTAATTTCAATAAAATTTAATGTCAATAAATGTGAGTAATATCACTACTGCTAATTTCTGCATAGTATTATATACTTTGAATATAGAATACTTTACATTAAAAATCTTCTATTATTGGGCATTTAAATTGTGTTCAGTTAGAAAAATCCCAATCTTTAAGTTAAAAAAGCTGACTTCAACTCTCAGTAGCAAAACTAACTACTTTAATGTTGCTATCACCCTCATTTCTGTGCTCCTTTAGTTATCGCTATGATAAATAAATAATTACTAATAAAATTAAGTGTAAAAGTATTATGTAATTTATAAATAAACCAACAAGTGAAGCATTAATATAAATAAATGGCAGGGAATTTTATTCAAAGAAATCTTATTATGAAGAGACTGTGAGTTTGATGTCTTTACCTGTATTTTCTAAGTGAGTAAAGTGACATAGTAAGAGTCTCCATAATTAACAAGTAATGCATTAATTATTGCAGGAAAACACAGAAAGGGTGTTTCCCAAAGGAGCTCAGTTTTGTAAAATCGCAAAGATAAAATCAAATCTTATAAAGTGTATTAGTGTAAGACTGGTGATGCAGGAAAAAAGGATTTACTGTGGTTTTGCTCTTGTGAGGCTGAGAGGGAGAGTGTGATTATAGCAGAGGAGGATTTTGAAATTTGTATTGGTTTCTTGTGGTTTGAAGCTATCATTTATTTCCTAGTGTGACAGATACGAGTTGTTTTTCTGATCAAATTGTATAATGTAGCCTGGGAAACATAATTTTTCTGCAACACACTGGAGCACCAGAGGTTAATGAGGAATTAAAAATAAACTACAATCAGAAGAGAGAACATTATCAGGGAATAAGTGAGATTAACTCCACTGTAATATCCAGTTAGGACTGGATTGGATGACTGTCAGTACTTTTTATAACCTTTGAACATGATTGATGCCTCTAAAAGTTTTAATCCAATGTAAGATTTAGTTACCAGTAGCCAGTGTACTGAGCCAGGCATTGGATATATTGTATTCTATCTTCAGTTGGACTCTGGTAATAAAGAACATAGGAAGGCAAGATTCAGTCTCAGATCACGTATGTGTGGGGGTTTCCCAAGTGGCTCAGCGGTAAAGAATCCACCTGCCCAAAGGAGACGCAGGTTCAGTTTCCTGAACTGGACACACGATTTAGCGACTAAACGGCAGCCGCACATATGCGTGAGGTTTTTGTACAAGCCTGTTCTAGTGACCAGTCGTGTCTGACTCTGCAGCCCCAAGGACTGTAGCCCGTCAGGTGCCTCTGTCCATGGGATTTTCCAGGCGAGAATACTGGAGTGGGCTGCCATTTCCTTCTCCCGGGCATCTTCCTGATCCAGGGCTTCAACCAGCATTTCTTGCCTCTCCTGCATTGGCAGGCAGTTTCTTAACCACTTGTGCCTCCTTTGCAGGAAGCCCTTTGTACAGGTAACTTTACCTCAAAAGTATAGAAATAATTAGCATAACTTTAACTGGGGACAGAAGAAATGTGAAGAATAGGGAGCAAACTACAGATGATAATTAACATAAAAAAGAAAATCCTAAAGATGATTCTGTCATGTCAGTAGAACTCGTTTCCAATAAGATAAAAACAGTTTGCAGGTGAATTTGTATGTGTACAGATGAAATTCTGCATGATTTGATTACTGAGATATCACCAGATTTCTGCTTTCTAAACATATCCTACTTTGGCCTAGAACTAAAGCATTTATCTAAATCACAGGGATTGTGACATTGCATGCAAATTATTTTGAATATGCTAAATACATTCATATATTTACTGTTTATATTTCTTAAAAATTTATATACACACACAGCTTGTGAGATGATTCATAATCAGATCTCAGGATGAGTGATCTGAAAAGTGGATCATGATGTTAGCACTTTAATGACTATATCATGCTGGAAAATAAGGATTAATTAGCATTCTACCTTTAAATAATCAAGGTGTCAGGTTTATAAGAATTGCCACTGTTTAATTAGAATAAGTAATGATGAGTTATTTTTAAATATAATATCTTTTATGCCTTTATTATTTTGCAAAAGCAAAAAGTCAGTGTTAAAATTGACAGAACAAGTTCCTCACCAATAAGCTATTTGCATCATTATTTATTTTCCATTTTTCACTCTAAGGTTAATTCCCACAACTTCACATGAACTCACATATTGCAACTCCATGTTTCCTATTATATTTTACACTTCATTTTTTCTAGCCTTGTCTTTAATCCTGGTGCATGTTCAGCGATGTCTATTGATAGAGAAGCATTCCACGTTAAGGTAACTTGAGTTAATTGATACAGCTGTCTACTGAATAATGTGTTACTAAATCAAAGAACTGTCACTGAGTACAAACCTAGAGAAGAGAGTAAAATACTGTCTTGAAAATAATTTGTCTTGTCTCTGGAAAATGCGCTTTTTGAGGTTTTCCATCATGAACTAACCTTATTATTTCCATGGGAATGTTATTTTCTTCACGTGAGTTGGAGCTATACACCTTTAAATATCTGAGGACTTTAGTGTATAAAATGTGCATTATCATATTTTCAGTCCTTTTGTCTTTAAGAGGGATTGGACTTTAAACTGCAAGGGACTTAATAAAAAAGGTATAACAAGAGAGTCAAAGCTGAAAGTTAGTAATTAAGAAAAAAATCAATCAATAAGATTTTTAATTACATAAATCTACCATTTCAAAATTGGTATGCAAACTCCAATGACTCAACAACATTAGGAAGGTAAAGAGGTCAGACTAGGTTCACATTTGAAAAATTTGTTTTCCTGGTTCTCTGCATTCGTAAAATGGATTCATAAAAGGATTGTGTCCTTTCTTCAACTTTGAGCACTTTTAACACTATTTGGCCTTAAACTTTTTTTCCCTTGGAACTTTCTCCAAACGACTTATTTTCTTTAAATCCCTCTGTTCTGAAAATCATTTTCATAAGATTTTCTTAATTCTTAGTTTATTTTGAAATTTAAATATACCAGATTAAAATCTGATGATACCCAAATTAATATTTCATACCTCACTGTGGGCCTGACATCAGATTGCTGTTTAGAGATATAATTCATGGATATATTTAAAGTTATATGTGGTTTGCTCTCATATATCTCTCTATCACACATTGTACCTATCAATTCCCTCTTCTGCCTTTTTAAAATCACTTTAGACAGCATGCAGTTGACCCCACAATTCCCCGGATATAACTCAATCATACCTCCCTTCTTACGACAATCATCCTCACATGAATAATGAATATTTTCATCCTTAGCTCCTTCTTTGTTTTCTGTAGTTGACATTCTA
Organism: Muntiacus reevesi; assembly: GCF_963930625.1. NCBI lineage: Eukaryota > Metazoa > Chordata > Mammalia > Artiodactyla > Cervidae > Muntiacus > Muntiacus reevesi. The sequence goes on along the minus strand of NC_089251.1, from coordinate 258,435,501 downwards.
ACCTCTATCATCAAGATAGTCCTCTTAAATATCACTACTGTTTTTCTACTAGCTAAATTCCAAAGAAATTCTTCTTAGCTCTCAAATTTATTTAAAAGATTAATTATCGCTCCTTCATTAAATTATGTATTTTATCTTTCTAATTTTTTATCTTCCCAAAATACTGCATCTTTTATCTTTCCTAATTTCCTAAGTATTTGTCATATTTGTTTGCTGTTTGCATTATTTCTTTGTACTTTAACTGCAGACAGTCCACCAATACCCAGTTATCTTATTTTATTTTTTGGAAAGATTCACATCTCCACTAAGTGTAAAGTATATGTCATTTCCTAACAATCTCTCTTTGAGAATATCTTACTTTATATCAATACTAGCATAATATTCATGGCTTCCCATTTCCTCTACCTTGAAGTGAATTTTGATGCATTTCTCTTATTTATCCTTTGTATTTATTCAAATATAATTTTCTCACATTCAGGCCTTTATTTAATTCTGTTTACGTCACTGTCTGAATGCTATTCAGGACCTCAGTCATCTTACACTTGCTGTCTGAATTTCTTTTACTCCTTACTTCTATCTATTCTATCTGTCACACTATACAGGATACTGATTATGCAATATGCCTATGATGCTTAAAAATAGGCAATTTCTTTAACCTGAATCTTGATTTCCCCAAATAAGAATACTGATATCTATCTCATAATTATTTTTGTATTAAATAATTGATCCTTGTAAAATACTTTGGAAATTGCTTAAAATATATATTAAGTACTCAATAAATATTCACTTTTAAAATTACCATTGAAACTTTAAAAATAAATAACATATTTTCTAAGATGCTAATTCTACTTTAGAATAACCACATTTTCTGGAATATTTCCAAGTCCTTAAATTGACAACTGGAGTCCCTGTGACTGTGACAGCTTTGTGGCATGGCAACATGGTTAGGCTTCACTATGGTCCCTAATAATTCAAGCAAACATTAATCTACATGCTGCTGTGAAAGGATTTTTGAAAATGTGATTAAGCTTCTTAATCCTGAATGGCCTGACCTAATCAGGTCAAGTCTGTTGAAGAGGGATTAGGCATTTCCTACGTCAAAGACTCCGGAGAAGGCAATGGCCTCCCACTGCAATCCTCTTGCCTGGAAACTCCCATGGACAGAGGAGTCTGGTAGGCTGCAGTCCATGAGGTCGCTAAGAGTTGGACACGACTTTCACTTTTCGCTTTCCTGCATTGGAGAAGGAAATGGCAACCCACTCTAGTGTTCTTGCCTAGAGAATCCCAGGGACGGGGGAGCCCGGTGGGCTGCCCTCTCTGGGGTCGCACAGAGTCGGACACGACGGAAGCGACATAGCAGCAGCAGCAGCAGCATGTCAGACTCAACTGTCAAAGTCAAATCAGCTGAGCTGTGCTGTGTGTGGTGGCTCAGTCCTGTCCGGCTCTTTGAACCCCCTTGGTTGGTAGCCCGCTAGGTTCCTCTGTCCACGGGGATTCTCAAGGCAAGAACACTAGAGTGGGTTGCCATGCCCTCCTCCAGGGGACCTTCCCAACCCAGGGATCTAACCCAGGTCTCCCGCATTGCGGGCAGATTCTTTACCTACTGAGCCACCGGGGATGCCCAAGAATACTGGAGTGGATAGCCTATCCCTTCTCCAGGGGATCTTCCCAACCCAGGAATCCTGTATTGCAGGTTGATTCTTTACCAGCTGATTGATCAAGTGCAAATAACAGCATACTGATGATCCCCTCTTCCTGAGAGCCTGCCTGTGATGATATATCCCCTTAGCCCGCCTCCACATCCCATTCTTTGTAATATATTTTTTATGTATTACACACTTATACACACATTTTGGAATAGCTAAGGGCCTGTCTTATAGTACATGCTCAGATAATATGTTTTAATGAACTAATTCCAGTTACATATTTCTAATCAGCCTGCAATCTGTGTCTGTTTTTTTTTTTCTTTTACTAATGTGACTCTGTATTTCCAACAGTCTTAACATAATAATCATGTTTATGCATGTGATAGTTCTGTTTATTGTGATAAAATATCACTGACAGAGTTGCTTGGCTAATTAAAACTAAAATAAATTTGTCTTTGACAATTTTATATGTGGGGCTTCTTTCCCCTTCTTTAACTGTTAGCATTTTACTTTGAAAACCTGTAGTTATCCATTAATTAAAAATCAGGATCCACAACTGCAAACCTTTAATTGAAAATATCCTATTAAATGTCAGTGTTTTAAACTTCTACACAATCTGATAGCATGTGATTAACTTAATTAGGGCACTGGAAATTAGTCATTCAAGAATCTGACAATATAAAGGAAGAAGACTGAAGCCTTCAGGTGGATGTTCACATTCTCGTAGTATCAGTACATTCTCTGAAATTAGTAATATTTGGAAAAAAAAGAAAAATTATTGGTGATTTTGTACATAAGGTATTTAAATACACTAAGCATTGCTTAAGCTTTTTTTAAAAAAATGTCATTTTAGAAATACACAAAATCTATGAATTTTTAAAGTAAAATTAAATACAATTAACATTTTATGAACATTTAAGATGTATGTTTTGATAACTTACATTTATAATATCAATTAAATCTACACTGTACCTTTGTTTTTCTAAAATCTTCTGCACACCAAGACTCCTAGAAATAATTTTTTTTTCTTTTTCTTTAGGCCATTTCACTCTCAGGAGTTATAGTGTATTAGAGAGTGACTAAGCTCTGGAACATAGATGCATAGGTCACAAGGGAGAAAGCAATATTAATGGAGAGAGACTGAGAAATATCATTTCCTCAGAACTAAAACCAATCAAACACAAAAAAATAGTCTCCATTTTATGCAAAGACTTACCAACTCTAAGTTTATAAAAAAGACAGAATATAGAAATAGAATGACAATTTTTCTCTCATCGTTAACATGACTGAACATGATTTCATTAAAAAATGACACATATATTTTATTTCCCTTTTGCCTATTTCACTTTTTGATTGTCAAAACATCAAGCTAACAACATATTTTAACAAGTATTTAGCTGATTATGTATGCTGTCATAATCTTGGAAACCTGCCTTGACTATCCCATTTATTTCAAGTATTTTTGTCTTTTGAATAAATGTATAAAAACATGTTGAAATAAAGAAAATCTGCTTTTATCTAATTATAAGAAAGTTAGATATAAAAAAACTATATGTGTATGTGGAGATTGCATAAATGAATCTAATTTATAATCATATTATCCTATATTATTAGAATTTTGAGCATATTCTTGCAATTTAACTAAGTTAATTTGCAGTGTGTTATTTTGCTAAACATCAGAAAATATATGTAGGTATTTTATCAAATCTTATTTTTGTTTAGTGCATTATTAAAATTCAGTGATGAAGAATTTATGCTTTAGAATTGTGGTGCTGGAGAAGACTCTTTAGAGTCCCTTGGACAGCTAGGAGATCAAACTAGTCAATCCTATAGGGAATTAATCCTGCATGTTCATTGGAAGGACAGATGCTGAAGCTAAAACTCCGATACTTTGGCCACCTAATATGAAGAACTGACTCATTGGAAAGGATCCTGATGCTGGGAAAGATGGAAGGCAGGAGGAGAAGGGGATGACAGAGGATGAGACGGTTGGATGGCATCACCGACTCGATGGACGTGAATTTCAGCAAGCCCTGGGGGTTGGTGATGGACAGGGGTCTTGGCGTACTGCAGTCCATGGTGTCACAAAGAGTCCAACACGACTTAGCAAGTGAACAACAGCTGCAACTAGTTTTATAAGTGTTTGATCTACTACATACACAGTATATTTACCAATGAGATTTTTCCTTTCATAATTTTCATGTTTCTAATAATGATTTCTTGTGTTTTGCTTAAAGAAGTACCTTTAACCTTTTTATAAAACTCATTTAGTGATTCTGAACTCTTTCAGCTTTTGTTCATCTGTAAAACTCAATCTCTCTTTCAACTTAGAAGGTTATCCTCCTTGGGAAGATTATTCTTGGTTGTAGGTGTTTTCCTTTCATAACGTTTAATATATCATGTCACTCCATTCTAGTTTGCAAAGTTTTTGATGAAAAGTCAGCTGATTGTCTTGTGGGAGCTCTTTTTTAGGTAACTACTTGTCTTTCCCTTGATGCTTTTAAGATTTTATCTGTCTTTAATTTTTGCCATTTTAAATATAAATTTCATTTGGACTCTGTGCTTCTTGGACCTGGATGTGGGCATCTTTTTCCAGGTTAGGGAAGTTTTCAGCTATTACTTTTTCAACTAAGTTGCCCTTTCATTTTCTATTCACCTTCTCAAACCTTATTATATGAATGCTATTACACTTGATGTTATCTGAGAGGTCTCAATGTGTCCACAAATTTTTTAAAATTAATTTATTTTTCAATTGAAGGATAATTGCTTTACAGAATTTTGTTGTTTTCTGTCAGACTGCAACATGAATCAGCCATAGGTATACATATATCCCCTCCCTTTTGAAACTCCCTCCCGTCTCCCTCCCATCTCACCCTTCTAGGCTGACACAGAGCCACTGCTTAAGTTTCCTGAGACATACAGCAAATTCCCACTGGCTTTCTAACTTACATCAGAGAAGGCAATGGCAACCCACTCCAGTACTCTTGCCTGGAAAATCCCATGAACGGAGGAGCCTGGTAGGCTGTAGTCCATGGGGTCTCTAAGAGTTGGACACGACTGAGTGACTTCACTTTCACTTTTCACTTTCATGCATTGGAGAAGGAAATGGCAACCCACTCCAGTGTTCTTGCCTGGAGAATCCCAGGGATGGGGGAGCCTGGTGGGCTGCCGTCTATGGGGTCGCACAGAGTCGGACACGACTGAAGCGACTTAGCAGCAGCAGCAGCATCTAATCTACATATAGTAATGTAAGTTTCCATCTTAGTCTCCATACATCTCACCCTCTCTTCCCCTCTTCCCATGTCCATAAGTCTATTCTCTATGTCTGTTTCTCCATTGCTGCTCTGCAGTACCATTTTTCTAGATTCTGGATATGTGTATTAGAATACAATATTTATCTTTCTCTTTCTTACTCATTTAGCTCTGTATAATAGGTTCTAGGTTCATCCATCTCATCAGAAATGGCTCAAATGCATTCCTTTTTATGACAGATTAATATTCCATTGTGTATATGTACCACAATTCTTTATCCATTCGTCTGTTGAAGGACATCTAGGTTGTTTCCATGTTCTAGCTATTGTAAATACTGCTGCAATGAACAAAGGGATAAATGTGTCTTTTTCAACTTTGGTTTCCCCATTGTATGTGCCTAGGAGTGGGATTCCTGGGTCATATGGTGCTTTTATTTCTAGTGTTTTAAAGGAATCTCCATACCATCTTCCATAGTGGCTGTATCAAATTACATTCCCACCAACAATGCAAGAGTGTTCTCTTTTCTCCACACCCTCTCTAGCCTTTATTGTTTGTAGACTTTTTTTATGATGGCCATTCTGATCGGTGTGAGGTGACATCTCATTGTGCTTTTGATTTGCAATTTGCATTTCTCTAATAATGAGCTATGTTGAGCATCTTTTCATGTGTTTGTTTGTTAGTCATCTGTATGTCTTCTTTGGAGAAATTTTTGCTTAGGTCTTATTCCCACTTTTTGATTGAATTTGTTTTTCTGTCATTAAGTTGTATGAGCTGCTTGTATGTTTTGGAAATTGATCCTTTGTCAGTTGTTTCATTTGCTATTATTTTCTCCCATCCTAAGGGTTGTCTTTTCACCTTGCTAATAGTTTCCTTTGCTGTGCAAAGGCTTTTAAGTTTAATCAGCCCCACTTGTTTACTTTTGTTTTTATTTCCATTACTCTAGGAGGTGGGTCTTAGAGAATATTGCTTTAATTTATGTCATTGAGTGTTCTGCCTATGTTTTCCTCTAAGAGTTTTATATTTTCTGGTTTTACATTAAGGTCTTTAATCCATTTTGAGTTTATCTTTGTGTATGGTGTTAGGAAGTGTTCTAATTTCATTCTTTTACATGTAGCTGTCCAGTTTTCCCATCACAATTTATTTAAGAGGCTGTCTTTACCCCATTGTATATTCTTGCCTCCTTTGTCAAAAATAAGGTACCCATAGGTTTGTGGGTTTCTTTCTATCTTGTTCCTTTGGTCTATATTCCTGTTTTTGTGCCAGTACCATACTGTCTTGATGACTGTAGCTTTGTAGTATAATCTGAAGTCAGGAAGGTTGATTCCTCCAGCTGCATTCTTCATTCTCAAGACTGCTTTGGCTATTTGGTGTCTTTTGTGTTTCCATATGAATTGTGAAATTTTTGTTTCAGTTCTCTGAAAAATGCCGTTGGTAATTTGATAGGGATCTCATTGAATCTGTAGATTGCATTTGGTAGTATATCATTTTCACAATATTGATTCTTCCTACCCAGGAACATGAAATATCTCTCCATCTGTTTATGTTATCTTTGATTTCTTTCATCACTGTCTTATAATTTTCTGTGTACAGTTCTTTTGTCTTCTTAGGTAAATTTATTCCTAGATATTTTATTATTTTTTGTTACAATGGTGAATGGGATTGATTCCTTAGTTTCTCTTTTTGATTTTTCATTGTTAGTATATAGACATGCAAGTGGTTTCTGTGTATTGATTTTGTATCCTGTGACTTTGTTCAATTCACTGATTAGCTCTAGTAATTTTCTGGTGGTGTCTTTAGAGTTTTCTATGTAGAGTGTCATGTCATCTGCAAACAGTGACAGTTTTATTTCTTCTTTTCTGATCTAGATTTTTTTTATTTCTTTTTCTTCTCTGATTGCTGTAGCTAGAACTTCCAGAACTCTGTTGAATAATAGTGCTGAAAGTGGACACACTTGCCTTGTTTCCAATCTTAGGGGGAATGTTTTCAGGTTTTCACCATTGAGAATAATGTTTTTGTAGGCTTATCATATATGGATTTTACTATGTTGAGGTAGGTTCCTTCTATGCCCACTTTTTGAAGAGTTTTAATCATAAATGGGTACTGAACTTTGCCAAAGACTTTTTCTGCATCTGTTTAGATTATATATATATATTTTATCTTCCAATTTGTTAATATGGTATATCACAGTGAATTGCATATATTGAAGAATCCTTGCACCCCTGGAATAAACCCAACTTGATCGTGGTGCATGAACTTTTTGATGTGCAGCTGAATTCTTTTTGCTAAAATTTTGTTGAGGATTTTTACATTTATGTTCATCAGTGATGGGCTTCCCTGGTGGTTCAGATGGTAAAGCCTCTGCCTGCAATGCAGGAGATCTGGAAGATCCCCTGGACAAGTAAATGGCAATCCACTCCAGTACTCTTGCCTGGAAAATCCCATGGTTGGAGGAACCTGGTAGGCTACAGTCCATGTGGTCACAAAGAGTCAGATACGACTGAGTGACTTTACTTCTATATTTCCATACTTCATCAGTGATAGTGGCCTGTAGGTTTTTGTGTGTGTGTTGTCTTTGTCTGGTTTTGGTATTATGGTGATGGTGACCTCGTTGAATGAGTTTGGAAGTGTTCCTTCCTCTGCAATTATTTGAAAGAGTTTTAGAAGGATAGGTACTAGCTCTTCTCTAAGTGTTTGATAGAATTATCTTCTGAAGCCATCTGGTCCTGGGGTTTTGTTTTTGTTTTTATTTTTTTGAGATTTTTGATCACAGCTTCATTTTCAGTATGGGTTCAGCAACCCATTTTCAATTGGGTTGCTCACAATTTCTATTTTTTCCTGGCTCAGTCTTGGAAGATTGAACTGTTCTAATAATTTGTCTATTTCTCCCAGGTTACCCATCTTATTGCTATATAGTTGAACTTCATAATACTCTCTTATAATCCTTTGTATTTCTACATTGTCTGTTGTAACCACTCCTTTTTCACTTCTAATTTTGTTGATTTGATTCTTCTTTCTTTTTTTCTTGATGAGTCTGGCTAAATGTTTGTCAATTTTGTTTATCTTCTCAAAGAATCAGCTTGTAGTTTTATTAACCTTTAATAGTGTTTCTTTCATTTCTTTTTCAATTATTTCTGCTCTGATCTTTATGATTTATTTCTTTCTACTAATTTGGGGGTTCTTTTTGTTCTTCTTTTTCCAATTGTTTTAGATGGAAAGTTAGGTGTTTTATTCAATGTTTTTCTTGTTTCTTAAGATGGGATTGAATTGCTGTAAACTTCCCTCTTAGAACTGCTTTTGCTGCATCCCATAGGTTTTGAGTTGTCGTGCTTTCATTGTCACTTCTTTCTAGAATTTTTTTTTTTATTTCCGTTTTGATTTCTTCAGTAACTTGTTGGTTAGTTAGAAACATATTGTTTAATCTCCATGTACTTGTGTTTTCTACAGTTTTTTTCTTGTAATGGATGTCTAGTCTAATAGTGTTGTGTTTGGAAAAGATGTTTAATGGATTTCAGTTTTCTTAAATTTATTGAAGTTTGATTTGTGACCCAAGATGTGGTCTATCCTGGAGAATGTTCCATGTGCACTTGACAAGAAGGGGTATTCTTCTGCCCTGGGGAGGAATGTCCTGAAGATATCAATGAGATCCATCTCATCTAATGTATCATTTAAGATGTGTTTCCTTATTAACTTTCTGTTTTGATGATCTGTCCATTGGTGTGAGTAGGGTGTTAAAGTGTCCTACTATTATTCTGTTACTGAAATTTCTCTTTTTATGTTTGTTAGTGTTTGTCTTATGTTTTGATGTGCTCCTGTGTTGGGTGTATAGATATTTAAAATTGTGTATCATCCTCTTGGATTGACCCCTTGATCATTATGTAGTGTCCGTCCTTACCTCTTATAATTTTCTTTATTTTAAGGTCTATGTTGTCTGATATGTGGATTGCTACTCCAGCTTTTTTTTTTTTTTTTGCTTTACATTTGCATGAAATATTTTTCCATCCTCTCACTGTCAGTCTATATGTCTTTAGGTCTGAAGTGGGTTTCTTGTAGACAGCATATATATGGGTCTTATTTTTGTATCCATTCAGCCAATATGTGTCTTTTGGTTGGAGCATTTAATACATTTACATTTAAAGTAATTATTGATATACATGTTCCTATTGCCATTTTCTGAATTGTTTGGGGTTTGATTTTGTAGATCTTTTTCTTCCCTTGTATTTCTTGACTGTATAAGTCCCTTTAACATTTGTTGTAAAGTTGGTTTGGTGGAACTGGATTCTCTTAACTTTTGCTTGTCTGAAATATTTTGATGTCTCCATCAACTTTGAATGAGATCCTTGCTGGGTAGAGTTATCTTGATTGTAGATTTTTTCCTTTCAGTACTTTAAATATATCCTGCCATTTCCTTCTGGCTTGCAGAGTTTCTGCTGAAAGATCAGGTGTTAAACGTATGGGGTTTCCCTTGTATGTTATTGTTGCTTTTCCCTCTTGCTTTTAATATTCTTTCTTTGTATTTAATATTTGTTAATTTGAGGGGTATATGTCTTTATCCTCTATGGATATCCCCTTGGACTTGATTGACTATTTTCTTTCCCATGTTTGGGGAATTTTCAACTATAATTTCTTCATAAATTTTCTCATAACCTTTATTTTTCTCTTCTTCTGGGACTCCTATAATTCAAATGTTGATGTGTTTGATATTGTCCCAGAGGTTTCTGAGACTATCCTCAGTTCTTTTAATTCTTTTTATTTTATTCTGCTCTTCAGAAGTTATTTCCACCATTTTATATTCCAACTTACTGATTTGTTCTTCTGCTTCAGATATTCTGCTCTTGATTCCTTCTAGAGTATTTTTACTTTCAGTAATTGTGTTCTTTACCTCTGCATGTTTATTATTTAATTCTTCTAGGTCTTTGTTAATTGATTCTTGCATTTTCTCCATTCTGTTTTCACAGTTTTTCATCATCATCATTATTATTATTATTATGAATTCTTTTTCAGGTAGTTTTCCTATTTCCTCTTCAATTACTTGGACTTCTGTATTTCTTGTTTGTTCCTTCATTTGTGCAGTATTTCTGTGCCTTTCAGACAGAGTGAAAACCACAGCCACAGAAAACTAACCAATCTGATTACATGGACAACATTTTTGTCTAACTCAATGAAACTATGAGCCATGCCATGTAGCACCACCCAAGATGGACAGGTCATGGTGTAGATTTTAATAAAATATGGTCTACTGGAGATGGAATGGAATAGAATACTTCAGTGTTCTTGCCTTGAACCCCATGAACAGTATGAAAAGGCAAAAATATAGGACACTGAAAGATGAACTCCCCAGGTCAATAGATGCCCAATTGCCCAATATACTAGTGGAGATCAGTGGAGAAATAACTCCAGAAAGAATGAAGAGACAGAGTCAAAGCAAAAACAACACCCAGTTGTGGATGTGAAGCAAGATCCAATGCTGTAAACAGCAATATTGCATAGGAACCTGGAATGTTAGGTCCATGAATCAAGGCAAACTGGAAGTGGTCATACAGGAGATGGCAAGTGAAAGTCGACATTTTAGGAATCAGTGAACTAAAATGGACTGTAATGGGTGAATTTAACCCAGATGACCATTTTGTCTACTACTGTGGGCAAGAATCCCTTTGAAGAAATCGAGTAGCCATCATAGTCAACAAAAAGAGTCTGATATGCAGTACTTGGAGCCAATCTCAAAAATGACGCATGATCTCTGTTCATTTTCCAAGGCAAACCATTCAATATTATGGTACTCCAAGTCTATGCCTTGACCAGTAAAGCTGAAGAAGCTGAATGGTTCTATGAAGACCTACAAGACCTTTTGGAACTAACGCCAAGGCAAACCATTCAATATCATGGTACTCCAAGTCTATGCCTTGACCAGTAATGCTGAAGAAGCTGAATGGTTCTATGAAGACCTACAAGACCTTTTGGAACTAACACCCAAAAAAGATGTCCTTTTCGTTATTGGGGCCTGGAATGTAGAGCAAGTCAAGAAACACCTGGAGTAACAGGCAAATTTGGCATTGGAGTACAGAATGAAGCAGGGTAAATGCTAATGTAGCATTGTCAAGGGAATGCACTAGTCATAGCAAATACCCTATTCCAACAACACAAGAGAAGACTCTACACATGGACGTCACCAGATGGTCAACACCAAATTAAGACTGATTATATTCTTTGCAGTCAAAGATGGAGAAGCTCTATACAGTCAGCAAAAACAAGACTGGGAGCTGACTGTGGCTCAGATCATGAACTCCTTATTGCCAAATTCAGACTTAAATTTAATAAAGTAGGGAAAACCACTAGACCATTCAGGTATGACCTAAATCAAGTCCCGTATGACTATACAGTGGAAGTGACAAATAGATTCAAGGGATTAGATATGATAGACAGAGTGCCAGAGGAACTATGGGCGGAGGTTTGTGACATTGTACAGAAGACAAGGATCAAGACCGTCTCCAAGAAAAAGAAAGGCAAAAAAGCAAAATGGCTGTCTGATGAAGCCTTAAAAATAGCTGTGAAAAGAGGATAAGTGAAAGGCAGAGGAGAAAAGGAAAGATATAGCCATCTGAATTCAAAGTTCCAAAGAATAGCAAGGAAAGGTGTGAAAGCCTTCCTCAGTGATCAGTGCAAATAAATAGAAGAAAACAATAGAATGGGAAAGTCTAGAGATCTCGTCAAGAAATTTAGAGATACAAAGGGAACATTTCATGCAAAGAAGGGCTCAATGAAGGACAGAAATGATAGGTACCTAACAGAAGCAGAAGATATTAAGAGGAGGTGGCAAGAATACACAGAAGAACTACACAAAAAAGATCTTCACGATCCAGATATTCACGATGGTATGATCACTCACCTATAGCCAGACATCCTGAAACATGGAGTCAAGTGGGCCTTAGAATGCGTCACTGCAAACAAAGTTAGTGCAGGTGATGGAATTCCAATTGAGCTCTTTCAGGCCCTAAAAGATGATGCTATGAAAGTGCTGCACTCAATATGTCAACAAATTTGGAAAACTCAGTAGTGGCCACAGGACGGGGAAAGGTCAGTTTTCATTTCAATTCCAAAGAAAAGCAATGCCAAAAAATGCTCAAACTACCACACAAGTACACTCATTGCACACACTAGTAAAGTAATTCTCAAAATTTCCCAAGCCAGGTTTCAGCAATACATGAACCGTGAACTTCCAGATGTTCAAACTGGTTTTAGAAAAGGCAGAGGAACCAGAAATCAAATTGCCAACGTCTGTCAGATTAATGAAAAAGCAAGAGATTTCCAGAAAAAAAAATCTACTTCTGCTTTATTGACTATGCCATAGCCTTTGACTGTGCGGATCACCACAAATTGTGTAAAATTCTTGGAGAGATGATAATACCAGACTATCTGACCTGCCTCTTGAGAAATCTGTATGCAGGTCAGGATACAACAGTTACAACTGGACATGGAACAACAGACTGGTTCCAAAGAGGGGAAGGAGTACATCAAGGCTGTATATTATTACCCTGCTTGTTTAACTTATATGCAGAGTACATCATAAGATATGCTGGGCTGGATGAAACACAAGCTGGAATCAGGATTGCCAGGAGAAATACCAATAACCTCAGATATGCAGATGACACCACCTTTATGGCAGAAAGCAAAGAAGAACTAAAGAGCTTCTTGATGAAAGTGAAAAAAGAGCGTGAAAACATTGGCTTAAAGCTCAACATTCAGAAACCTGAGATCATGGTATCTGGCCCCATCACTTCATGGCAGATAGATGGGGAATCGGTGCAAACAGTGACAGACTTTATTTGGGAGGGAGGGGCCTCCGAAATCACTGCAGATGATGACTGCAATCATGAAATTAAAAGACGCTTGCTCCTTGAAAGAAAAGCTATGACCAATGTAGACTGCATATTAAAAAGCAGAGACGTTACTTTGCCAACAAAGGTCCGTCTCGTCAAAGCTATAGTTTTTCCAGTAGTCATGTATGGATGTGAAAGTTGGACTATAAATAAAGCTGATAGCCAAATAATTGATGCTTTTAAGCTGTGGTGTTGGAAAAGACTCTTTGACAGTCGCTTGTACTGCAAGTAGTTCCAACCTGTCCATCCTAAAGGAAATCAGTTCTGAATATTCATTGGAAGGACTGATGTTGAAGCTGAAACTCTAATACTCTGGCCACCTGATGTGAAGAACTAATTCATTTGAAAAGACCCTGATGCTGAGAAAGATTGAAGGTGGGAGGAGAAGGGGAGGACAGAGGATGAGATGGTTGGATGGCATCACCAACTCAATGGACTTGAGTTTGTATAAACTCAGGGAGTTGGTGTTGAATAGGGAGGCCTGGTGTGCTGCAGTCTATGGGGTCACAAAGAGTCAGACACGACTGAGCGACCAAAGTGAACTGAGCTCTGTGCCTTTTTGTTATTATTAATATTTTTAAAAACTTATTTCGTTTGAGGTCTCCTTTTCCCAGGCTTCAAGAGTGAATTCCTTCTTCCTTTTGATTTCTAACCCCCTAGAGGTTGGTTCAGTGGTTTGTGTAAGCTTTCTATAGGGTGAGATTTATGCTGAGTTTTTGTTTGTTTGCTTGTTTGTTTTTCCTCTGATGGGGAAAGCTGAGTGAGGCGGTAATCCTATCTTCTGATAATTGATTTGTACTTTGTTTTTTTTGGATGAGGTGTTCTGCACCGCATGCTCCTGATGGTTTGGTGATGCCGGGTCTTGTATTCAAATGATTTCCTTTGTGGGAGTTCTCACTACTTGATACTTCCCAGTTAGTTCTCTGGTAGTCTAGGGTCTTGGAGTCAGTGTTCCAACTCCAAAGGCTCAGGGCATGATCTCTGTTCAGAGACTAGTTTTTGTAGCTCATAAATGGCTCCCTTCCTGCTTCACACTTCAAAGCTGTTGTATGCTATAAACAAAGCAGCTGCTTCTGCCAAGGGCAGAGTAGAAGTCAGGCCCCCATAACCCGACACAGGAAGCAGGCTGCCATTAGAGCTTGCAGCAGGGAGAATTCCCAAGTTCCCTGGCTGCTTAAGGGCCCAGTGGCCACCTTGTCTACCTCAACTCCTCAGCACCAACCACCGCATCCACCACCATCTTAGAATCTCATTATAGTGTGTCCTCAATCTTAACATTTCTTTTTCTTCTTTTATTTTCAGTTTAGGTGTTTTCTGATACTCTTTCAGTTCACTGATCCATTCCTCTCTATTATATAGTTTACTGTTATATTCTTTAGTTGTTTGAGTCTTCTTTATATTTTCTAACTCCTTGTTAAACATTTCATTGTGTTCATCCATGTTTTGCCTGTATTCATTAAGCTTCTCTATGATCATTATCTTGAACCCATTTGGAAGACTGCTAATTCTACTTCCCTTAGTTGTTCTTTTGGGGTTTTATCTTGTTTCATTTTTTGGAACATATTCCTCTTTCTCCTCATTTTATCTAATTGTCTTTTAAAATTTTCTGTGCGTTAGACAGTTTGGTCACATTTCCCAGTCTTGGAGAAGTGGCCTGATACAGGAGAATTTTGAAGGGCCCAACTGCACACTCCCCACTGGTCACCAGAGCTACATGCTCCAGGGCACCCCCTTCATAGACCGCATGGAACCTTCTGTTGTGGCACGGTTAACCACCTGAGCATGCTGGTCAGGACTGGTCCCCAGTTTGATTGGCTGCCAGTCTGTGCCATTTGGAAAGGCTGTTTGCCCCTGATGGGGAATGCTGGCTCCTGGTATGGCTTGCTACATGGCCCAGGAGGTCCTGGGGTTGCGTCTCCAAATGGTTGGTTGCTTGCCATGGGGGCTCATGGGAATGGTGGCAACCAATTAGTGGGCAAGTAAGCTCCCTAGCTGTATGAGATTAGAAGGAGAACTTCAGATTGGTGTTTGCCAGTGCCAGTATCCTCATGGTAGTTGTTTAGTCACTGAGTCATGTCCAACTTTTGCAAGCCTGCAGACTGTAGTCCACTAGGTTCTTCTCTCCATTGGATTTCCCTGGTAAGAACACTGGAGTGGGTTGTCACTTCCCTCTGTAAGGGATCTTCCTGACCCAGGGATTGAACCTTGTTTTCCTGCATTGGCAAATGAATTCTTTACCACTGAGCAATGAGGGAAACCTTCATGGTAGATGAGCTCCCCAAAATGGATAGCTCCACTGTTTATGTCCCTATGGGGAGTTTCAATTGTCTCTTACCTCTCTGGAAAGCTCTCTGAGATCAGCAAGAGGGTCTGACCCAGGCCCCTTTCAAATTACTGCCTCTGTGCTGGGGTACAGATCATGTGAGATTTTGCGTGAGCCCTTTACAGTGGTAGTCTCTGTATTAACAGCCCTCTTGCTCCTTCACACACAGTGCCCGGTGGCCTCGGAGCCATATATTGGCTGGGGAGCCCAGTGTAGAGCGAAATGTAGATCTAAAGCCCCTTGCCCTTAAGGAGAATCTCTGCAATTGTGCTTATCCTCTCTTTTGTGAGCTGCTTACCCAAGATGTGGGCCTTATCCTCTCTTTTGTGAGCTGCTTACCCAAGATGTGGGCCTTATCCTCTCTTTTGTGAGCTGCTTACCCAAGATGTGGGCCTTATCCTCTCTTTTGTGAGCTGCTTACCCAAGATGTGGGCCTTACTATACAGGTTCTACAACCCTCCTACCCATGTGGTTTGCTGTTCCTATATATCTTTAGTTGTGGGAAATATTTTCGGTTAGTCTTCAGTTCTTTCTCATCAGCATGTGCTCTGTAAATAGCTGTAATCTCACCATGCTCATAAGGAAAGGTGAGTTCAGGATTTTTCTAGTCTTCCATCTTGGCCCCTGGTAATAAATCTTACAGTTACTCCTGTTATTTTGCACCTTCTGGTACCTTCTGTGTCTAACCAAAAGAAGTCAAGTTCTCAGGAAAATATAGTTCCCTCTCCTGGTTTCCTATTTAATTCAGCCTCAGTGCTACAGTTTTTAGGGGTCTTCTTGATACCATCACTCAGGTTTGTGAACATGAAGAAGTAGAATAGGGCTGACAGAGGATATCATAGGGGTCATGTGTGTGTGGATGCTCAGTCACTCAGTCTTTTCCGACTCTTTGTGACCCCATGGACTATAACCTTCCAGGCACCTCTCCATGGAATTTTCCAGGCAGGAGTGCTGGAGTGGGTTACAATATCCTACTCCAGGGATCTTTCCACCCAAGGATTGAAACCATGTCTCTTGGTTTTCTGCATCAACAGGCAGATTCCTTGCCACTGTACCATCATGTAGAGAGCAAAATATCATCTATAAATGCAAGATGTACACATGGAAAAAGAAGAAATCACTTCCCTGACAACAGCTCTGACTCATCAATACAGGGTGGAAAAGGGATAAAGACAGTTCTTTTAAGATATTAAGTGGAATAAAAAATCAAATATCAATTAATCAGTTAAGACCATATGATGATCTTTATTTTTTGGTAGGAGGATGCTAAAAGTCAAAACATTTTTCCTTGGATTCTTCAGACTGAACTAAACTTTCCCTGAACTGTTGGTTATTTTAAATCAACGTAGACTTGCTGCCTGAATGTTGAAAAAAAAGTAATTGTATTTCAGTTTTCCTTTATTGTGGAGTGGAGTGTGTGACAACATATACCATCTGACAGTTGTAATATCTTCCCTTATTACAACTGAGGTTAAGTTAATATGAAGATTACTTTAAGAAACTTCCTTTACCTTCATATATATCAAAGACATTATTTGAGATGAGCTAAGGTAGTTATGGCCTAATGATTATTTACTGTCATCCAGGAATTTATTTGTGACAGTATGAAAATTCAAAATGAAATTTGAAATACAAATACAAGAATCTATTTAATGAAACTGATCAAACAATCTGTTTGATAGAATTTTCCACTTTTCATTCCAGTGGAGGCATGATCTTTTCTGAATCTTCAGATTCTCTGGTCTAGCACTGTGCAGTTCAAGTCATTTGGGCACTATTGTGGATCAGTAGCTAAGCAACAGATTTAAAGTCCAGAGGCTATTTTCCTATATTTCCTCTGCCAATAACTTGGCTTGAGATGGTGGGCAAACCATTTAACCTTACGATTTCACTATCTCTCATCTTTTCAACAGGGAGACAATATAGCTTACTTCTCACAGCTCAGTGAAATATCTCGTAAATAATTCCTCAAATATGATGGAAAAGATGCTCTTCTGTATTGTCATAAGGTAAAAGCAGATCCATTTCCAACTTTTTTCACATGACATGCAAACCATTAGAGCCAATATTTTCTAATAAAGAAATATTTCCTCACCATGCCTTGAGGTTTCTTAACTAATCCATTATAATTTTCTGACATTTCAACAACCACAAAACTGTGGATGCATTTATACATGCATATATATATACATATATATATATATATAGAGAGAGAGAGAGACAGAGAGAGTTGATATATACATAGAATAAATGTCTTTTTTACTTCCTATTAAAACTTTAGATTTGCCTGTGATTCTAGTTTCACATTGAAATGCCTTCTTAAAGTGAAAAACAAAAAACAGATATGAGATTAAATGTAAGGGGAAAAAAATTCTACCTTAATGCTTTTCCAGTAAAAGAAACCTTTACTTTTTTCTGCTCATAAAGCTGATTATCAAATACACAACACGAGCAGAATAAGGTGGAAGATGAGAGAATGATATTGGTGGAAGGGTATATGCTTCCAGAAACCAAATGGCAAAGTCTTTGTGTAGAGGGTTAATGGTTTTACATAACGTCTGATTCATTCTGTGTCTATGTGTGTGTGCTTTTCTTCAATTCTCAGTACAAGAATGTACACAGATAGTTGTTTACATATTTACTCATTGAATCCCAGTTACTCTATTTGGGGGGAAAAAATGTATTTTAGGAATTTTTTTTTTAACTTATATGCAATATGCATTTGTTTTATTTTTTAAATTTATTTTTAATTGGGGGAAATTCCTTTACAATGTTTTATTGGTTTCTTCTATAAAGCAATGCAAATCAGCCATAATTATTCATTTATCACCACCCTCTTGAGCCTCCCTCCCTTCTTCCCACCGGACGGTCTTCACAGAACACCAGGATGGGCTCCCTGTGTTGTATAGCAACTTCTCACCAGCTATCTGCTTTACACGTGGTAGAGTATATATGTCAATGCTACTTTCTCTATTCGTCCCACGCTTGCCCCTACTGTGTCCACAAGTCCATTTTCCAAGTCTCCATTCCTTCCCTCATATAGGTTCATCAATACCATTTTTCTAAATCCCATATGTATGCCTTAATATACGATACTTATTTTTCTTTTCCTGACTTACTTCACTCTGTATAACAGGCTCTAGTTTCATCCACCTCATTAGAACTGACTGAAATTCATACTTTTTTAGGGCTGAGCAATATTCCATTGTATATATGTAGCACATCTTCTTTATCCATTCATTTGTTGATGGGCATCTAGGTTTCTTCCATATCCTGGCTGTTGTAAACAGTGCCGTTATAAACATTTAGGTACATGTGTCTTTTTCACTTATGAATTTCTCAGGGTATATATTCCCAGTAATGGGATTGCTGGTTCATGTGGTAGTTTTATTCCTAGTTTTTAAGTGAATCTCCATACTGTTTCCCATAGTGGCTGTATCAATTTACATCCCCACCAACAGTGCAAAGGGCTTCTCTGATGGTTCAGTGGTAAATAATTCACCTGTAAGAATTTTCACCTGTAAGAGGAGAGTTCAGTCTCTGGGTTGGGAAAATCTCTTGGAGAAGGGAATGGCAACCCACTCCAGTATTTCTGCCAAGATGATACCATGGACAGAGGAGCCTGGCTGGATACAGTCCATGGGGTCACAAAGATTTGGACATAACTTAACAACTGAACAACATCTGTGCAAGAGGGTTCCCTCTCTCCACATCTGCTCCAGGGTTTATTGCTTGTATAATTTTTGATGATGGCCATTCTGACATGACTGCACAGCGCTGGAGCGGTGAGCAGCCAAGAGAAAATATCCCACATCCAAGGTCAGTAGCAGTGGCAGTGAGGAGATACTCCATGTTCAAAGTAAGGAGCAGTGACTGTGTTTTGCTGGAGCAGCCTTGAAGAGATACCCCACGACCAAGGCAAGAGAAGCCCCAGTAAGATGGTAGGCGCTGAGAAAGGACATCAGAGGGCAGAAAGACTGAAACCACAGTCACAGAAAACTAATCAATTTAATGATATGGGCCACATTTTTGTCTACCTCAATGAAATTATGAGCCATGCCATGTAGGGCCACCCAAGATGGACGGGTCATGGTGGAGAGTTCTAATAAAATATGGTCCACTGGAGAAGGGAATGGCAAACCATTTCAGTATTCTTGCCTTGAGAACCCCATGAACAGTGTGAAAAGGCAAAAAGATAGGACACTGAAAGATGAACTCCCCAGGTCAGTAGGTGCCCAATATGCTACTGGAGATCAGTGGAGAAATAACTCCAGAAAGAATGAACAGGAAGAGCCAAAGCGAATACAACACCCAGTTGTGGATTTGACTGGTGATAGAAGAAAGTTCTGATGCTGTAAAGATGCTGTAAAGAGCAATATTGCAAGGAACCAGGAATGTTAGGTCCATGAATCAAGGCAAATTGGAAGTGGTCAAACAGGAGATGGCAAGAGTGAACGTCGACATTTTAAGAATCAGCAAACTAAAATGGACTGGAATGGGTGAATTTAACTCAGATGACCATTTTATCTATTATTGTGGGCAAGTTTTCCTTAGAAGAAATGGAGTAGACATCATAGTCAACAAAAGAGTCTGAAATGCAGTACTTGGATACAATCTCAAAAACGACAGAATGATCTCTGTTCATTTCCAAGGCAAAACATTCAATATCACAGTAGTCCAAGTCTATGCCCCAACCAGTAGCACTAAAGAAGCTGAAATTGAATGGTTTTATGAAGACTTCCAAGACCTTTTGAAACTAACACTCAAAACAAAGATGTTCTTCTCATTATAGGGGACTGGAATGCAAAAGTAGGAAGTCAAGAAACACCTGGAATAACAAGCAAGAGAGTTCCAGAGAAACATGTGTTTCTGCTTTATTGACTATGCCAAAGCCTTTGACTGTGTGGACCACAACAAACTGTGGAAAATTCTGAAAGAGACCTGCCTCTTGAGAAATCTGTATGCAGGTCAGGAAACAACAGTTAGAACTGGACATGGAACAACAGATTGGTTCCAAATAGGAAAAGGAGTACGTCAAGGCTACATATTGTCACCCTGCTTATTTAACCTATATGCAGAGAACATAATGAGAAATGCTCGGCTGAATGAAACACAAGCTGGAATCAGGATTGCCAGGAGTAGTATCAATAACCTCAGATATGCAGATGACATCACCCTTATGGCAGAAATTGAAGAAGAACTAAAGAGCCTCTTGATGAAAGAGGAGAGTGAAAAAGATGGCTTAAAGCTCAACTTTCAGAAAGCTAAGATCATGGCATCTGGTCCATCACTGCATGGCAAAATAGATGGGGAAACAATGGAAACACTGGCTGACTTTACTTTTTGGGGCTCCAAAATCACTGCAGATGGTGACTTCAGCCATGAAATTAAAAGACACTTACTCCTTGGAAGGAAAGTTATGACCAACCTAGACAGTATATTAAAAAACAGAGACATTACTTTGCCAACAAAGGTTTGTTTAGTCAAGTTTATGATTTTTCCAGTAGCCATGTATGGATGTGAGAGTTGGACTGTGAAGAAAGCTGAGCGCTGAAAAATTGATGCTTTTGAACCATGGTGTTGGAGAAGACTCTTGAGAGTCCCTTGGACTGCAAGGAGATCCAACCAGTCCATCCTAAAGGAAATCAGTCCTGAGTGTTCATTGGAAGGGCTGATGTTGAAGCTGAAACTCTAATACTTTGGCCACCTCAGGTGAAGGGTTGACTCATTGTTAAAGACCCTGATGCTGGGAAGAATTGGGGGCAGGAAGAGAAGTGGACGACAGAGGATGAGATGGCTGGATGGCATCACCAACTTGATGGCCATGAGTTTGAGTAAACTCCAAGAGTTTGTGATGGACAGGGAGGCCTGGCGTGCTATGATACATGGGGTCGCAAAGAGTCAGACACGACTGAGCGACTGAACTGAACTGAACTGATCTGACTGATGTGTGGTAATACCTCATTGTAGTTTTGGTTTCCATTTCTCTAATAACTAGTGATATTAAGCATCTTTTATTAGCAATCTGTATGTCGTCTTTGAAGAAATGTCTGATTAGGTCTTCTGTCCATTTTTTGGATCAGACTCTTCTTATTTCTGTTATTGAGCTATATGTGCTTCTTTTATATTTTGGACATTAATCCTTTGTAAGTAGTTTCATTTGCAGTTATCTTCTCAAGACTATGAAAATAATGTCCTCATACATTTTTCATTAAGATGCACACTTTAATCAGAGGTTTACACATCTGTTGTGGAGTCAAAGATAATAGCATGAAAAAGTATTCTGTGCATTTCCATTATATTACAAATTTGTATTTTGTGTTCTATTTGTATTTTATGTGCTTTTATTTTGTTAAAAAACTTTCTAAACAAATTAAAAAGCTAGGGAATATAGATAGACAGAAAGTAATTTTCCCTTTGATATTTAGCCATACTATCCTGAAAGCTGAAGAAAGCTGATGTCTCTTTAATCACTAAAAATTCTTTGGAATCATGTTGCAGTACAGATATCTTAGAATTTTGACATATTTTAATAACTACCATTAGTTGCTGATGTGGCTTTGTAGAGACGATCTAAACAGGTTAAGACACTGGAGAAAAAAACATTCTTGCATAAATGAAAGTTTTAGAGATTAGCACCAAAGTAAAATGTAAAGCTCCTTTGCAATGAATATGTATTTATATTTTTCTATAGTGACACTGAAACCACTTTTTAAAAACTGACTAATATATCTTTATGATTTATATAACTTCTTCCTTTCTTGTTCAAAATTTCTATCACTATAAGGCATAAAATATCACTATAAGGCATATCTGTTGTAATACATATCATTCTTTTCAAAATTTAAATATGTATTTTGATTCAATCTCTGCTTCTGAAAGTATTACATACTTTAAGTACAAAATAGTTTTCTTTTTCTTTTGCCCTGAGATATAAACTAGCCATTACTTTATTTTGACTAAATATGCTGACTAAATTGTCAGCATAACTTAAGATTTTTATTTAAATTTGTCTTTTATAACAATACTAGATTGTTTTCTTAAAGAAAAGACCATATATGCTAATTGTAGAAAATTACACACCATCATTCTGAAACGAAGTGCTAATCCTTCTGTCAGAATAAACTCTCCCTTTAAAATTAAAAAAAAAAAAAAATAGCAAACAATCAATTTGGTAACTCAATATCTCCACTCCTCTTTCAGCAAAGTTCAGTTATCTAAAATATTCAGAGATATTAGAATCTGAGATTTCTCTCAATTTAGGATTTAGGAATGGCTGGACACATCAGTAGGACTAAAATATATTTTTAATATCAGGGAGACTTCTGGAGAAAGAAATCATCCTTAGAATAGAGAAAGTATATTTAAGCTGATTAGAGGCAATCAGCCTTTGTTCTGTTCAGTTCATTTAAGTCACTCAGTCTTTGAGAACCATGGACAACAGCATGCCAGGCTTCCCTGTCCATCACTATCTCCTGGAATTTGCTGAAACTTATGTCTGTCAAGTCAGTTATGCCATCAAACATCTGATCCTCTATCATCCAATTATCCTCCTGCCTTCAATCTTCCAACTTCAGGGTCTTATCCAATGAATAATTTCTTCACATCAGGTAACTAAAACATTGGAGTTTCAGCTTCAGCATCAGTCCTTTCAGTCGATATTCAGGATTGATTTGCTTTACGATTGACTGGTTTGATCTTGTGGTCCAAGGGACTCTCAACAGTCTTCTGAAATACCAAAGTTCAAAAGCATCATTTCTTCAGCGTTCAACCTTCTCACATCCATACATGACTACTGGAAAAACCACAGTTTTGACAATGTGGACCTTTGTCGGTAAAGTGATGTCTCTGCTTTTTAAACTGTTGTCTAGGTTTGTCAAAACTTTTCTTCCAAGGAGCAAGTATCTTTTAATTTCATGGCTACACTCACCATCTACAGTGATTTTGGAGCCCAAGAAAATAAAGTCTGTCAGTTTCCATTGTTTCCCTATCTATTTGCTATGAAGTGATGGGATCAGATGCCATGATCTTAGTTTTCTGAATGTTGAGTTTTAAGTGAGGTTTTCACTGTCCTCTTTCACCTTCATCAAGAGGCTCTTTAGTTCCTCTCAGCTTTTTGCCATAAGGGTGGTTTCATCTGCATATCTGAGGTTATTGATATTTCTCCCTGAAATCTTGATTCCATCTTGTTTATCATCCAGCCCAACATTTTGCATGATGTACTCTGCATATAAGTTAAATAAGTAGGATAACAATATACAGCCTTGACATAATCCCTTCCTAATATGGAACCAGTCTGTTGTTCTATGTCCAGTTCTAACTGTTGCTTCCTGACCTGCATACAAATTTCTCTGGAGGCAGATAAATTGGTCTGATATTCCCATCCCTTTAAGAATTTTCCACAGCTGTTGTGATCCACACCATCAAAGGCTTTCATGTAGTCAGTGAAGCAGAAGAAGATGTTTTTCTGAAATTTTCTTGCATTTTCTATGATCCATGGATGTTGGCAATTTTATCTCTTTGTTCTTCTGCCTTTTCTAAATCCAGTTTGAACATCTGGAAGTTCCTGGCTTACATATTGTTGAAGCCTTGTTTGCTAGCATATGAGATAACTGCAATTGTGTGGTAATTTGAACATTCTCTGATTGTCTTTCTTTGGGATTGGAATAAAAATTGACTTTTTCCAGTCCTGTGGCCACTGCTGAGTTTTCCATATTTGCTGGCATATTGAGTGCAGCACTTTCACAGCATCGTCTTTTAGGATTTGAAATACCTGAACTGGAATTCCATTATCTCCACTAGTTTTGTTTGTATTAATGCTTCCCTAGGCCCACTTGACTTTGCACTTCAGGATATCTGGCTCTAGGTGAGTGATCACGCCATTGTGGTTATGTTCATCATTAAGATGTTTTGTGTATAGTTCTTCTGTATATTCTTACCTCTTCTTCTTAACATCTTTTGTTTCTGTTAGATCCATACTGTTTCTGTCCTTTATTGTACCCATTTTGCATGAAATATTTCCTTGGTATCTCTAATTTTCCTGAAGAGTTCTCTAGTGATTCCCATTGTATTGTTTTCCTCTATTTCTTTGCATTGATTAGTTAGGAAGACTTTCTTATCTCTCCTTATTATTCTTTGAAACTCTGCATTCAGATGGATATAGCTTTCCTTTTCTTCTTTGCCTTTAGCTTCTCTTCTTTTCTCAGACATTTGTAAGGCCTCCTCAGATAACCATTTTGCCTTCCTGCATTTCTTTTTCATGGTGATGATTTTAATCAGTACTTCCTGTATGGTGTTATGAACCTCCATCCATAGTTCTTCAGGCACTCTGTCTATCAGTCTAATCTCTTCCATGTATTTCTCACTTCAGCTGCTTAATCGTAAGGGATTTGATTTAGGTCATACCTGAATGGTCTGGTGGTTTTCCCTACTCTCTTCAATTTAAGTTTGAATTTAGCAATAAGCAGTTCATGACCTGAGCCACAGTCAGCTCCTGGTCTTGTTTTTGCTGACTGTATGAAGTACCTCCATCTTCACCTGCAAATAATATAATCAAGCTGATTTTGGTATTGACTATCTGGTGATGTCCATGTGTAGAGTCTTCTCTTGTGTTGTTGGAAGAGGGTCTTTGCTATGACTTGTGCGTTCTCTTGGCAAAACTGTTAGCGTTTGCCCTGGTTCATTTCATATTCTAAGACCAAGCTTGCCTGTTACTCCAGTTATCTCTCGACTTCCTAATTTTGCATTCCAGTCCCCTATGATAAAAAGGATATCTTTTGGGGGTGTTAGTTCTAGAAGGTCATGTAGGTCTTCAAGGAACTATTCAACATCAGCTTCTTTGGCATTAGTGGTTGAGGCATTGACTTGGATTACTGTGATATTGAATGGTCTGCCTCGGAAAAGAGCAGAGATCATTCTGTCGTTTTTGAGACTGCACCCAAGTACTGCATTTCAGACTCTTTTGTTGACTATGAGTCCTACTCCATTTATTCTAATCAATTCTTGCCCACAATAGTAGATATAATGGTCATCTGAATTGAATTGTCCACTCTCGTCCATTTTAGTTCACTGATTGCTAAAATGTCGATGTTCACTCTTGCCATCTCCTGCTTTACTACATTCAATTGACCTTGTTTCATTGACCTAACATTCCAAGTTCCTATGCAATATTGTTCTTTACAGAATCAGACTTTTTCTGAATGGAGATATTTCTAAATAAAATACAGTTTCTGTCACTCATATTATGCTCTGACTATTCAATTTGGATTCATGGTTTTCAGTTCTCTGGTATGGTAGCTTCAGTAACAGTTTGAGAATAAGAAAATATGCAAACATTACTTTAGCACACAATATTAACAACATTGGTTAAGAAGTGTCTAAAGTTTGATAAGAGATGGTTCTACAGTGGTTTCAGCAGTGGCATAACAATATCCTAGGAGCAGACACCAGCCTTATTGGCATTGAACATGAGCAGCTTCAGCGTGAACATAAACAGGAAGCCAGCCCATGAAGTAAAGGTAACATGCATGAGCTCTTGTGGCATCAGATTAGTCATTGAATACATACATTCCAGTTTTGTCATCTAATCCAATTCTTTGCAAACTTTAACATACCTGTGACTCACCTGGGATTTTATTGAAATTGAAAATTCTGTTTGTGTCTGATGTATGGTCTCAGATTATGAACTTGAAAAATGTTTCTATATGGTATTGACACTGCTAGTCCATAGATTAAACTTTGAATTGGAAGCCTCTGAGGCATCTAGAGTTAACAAAAATGAACTGGAGCAGGAAAAGAGAAAACTGGTATATGTTGGGGTAAAAATCCCAGGTAAACAACCAAATGATTTGGAGGAAATTTAAAGTGGTCTCAGGAGGATGAAGTTTATTCTGATAAAGTTCTAAATTCTGTTAGACTAGTTAGACTAGGGACATCTGTTACATGTGGTAAATATCTAACCTTAAATTGTAACACCTTTACCTACTTGTACTTGAATATATAAAAAAGAACACTTTCAATTGCAGATTCAAATTTATTATATTTCTTTCTTCTCTTATACTATTCCACTGGAGTTTAATATTTACTGAAGTTATTAAAGAAAGAATTCAAATTTCCAAATATGCATTTTGTGGTACAAATACTTTTGGTTGTAGAACTTGTAACAACTTACCACAACTTTATCACAGTTCACATGAGGCAAGTGAGTTAAAGTATGTCACATAATGGTACAGTTAGGAAAAGATTGATGAGAGAAAGATGTGGCTAAATCTTGAATAATAGCCCCAAAGCAACTTAACAAACTCTGTCTCTGTTTTTGCTTTGATTAGACTTTTCTCAGGATATTCAATCATGTAGTGGGCGGATGCTTGACATGAGTCAGACATTCCCTAGACTTATTTGATGGAGACTGTAATCCTAGTAGAAAAATTGACATCCAGTGTAGCATGAAAGCAATAGAACCACAGTGGCTTCTGGAGTTTATGAGGAGAGAGCTGAGAAGACTCACATGCCTATGTTTCACTGGTTTCACACAACCTGTGGGAAGATCAGCCAACATTTCCAGTGTTCTAAGGAAGTTTCAAAAGGTTTAACTAAAGGTAGTTGGGCCACAAATGTTCTTGAACTTCTGGACAAAAGGATTCTTGAACTTCTGGCGGGAAGAATTTGAGGTTTAAAAATATACTGAGAAGGTGCATTATCTGGACCAGTCTTGGCTCTCAAAGATTAATGCCAACTGAGGCCAATGGGAATTACACACTACAGTGAAAGAAACCCAACATGAACAAATTACAACTGAGCACTGGATACCCTGGTGCCATATACAAACAGCCCTTCCCAACAAACATAGATGTTCTTTCAAGGAAATGCAGGGAAGAGGAACTGGATCTTCAGTAGATGAAGTTAAACCTTTCAAGTAAAATTGAAGTTTTAGTAGATCCAAAAATAACCAAGGAAACACAGAAATGATGAGTTAATCTTAAAATGGCTAGCCTCTAGTTTGCTTGCATCTGTTGAATGGAAGTGTAGGACTAAAATAAACATAGAAAAAAACATGTACTCTTTTTATTCACTGAAGTTTTAATTGTGAAATTTCTTTCTGTAATATTTTTCACATGAACATGCCACAGTATTTTTCAAAAATTTAATATCTCTGATTAGGACATTTGGATATAGAATTTTGAACCTGATGTTTTCATTGTATATACTTTTTCAAAATGCTTATACTGTACTTTTTCTACCTCTTACCAATGTTTTCCATTATCTTTGAATTTAAAACACCCTTCTTCATACAGTGTCTTATTGAGAAAATGCTAACTCTAAGCTAATTTCTGTGTGAAGTGCTTTCAAACATTTTCTCATGTATTTATCACAAAACCTCATTAAATAGACCTTATTGAGATTCCCATTTTACATAAAAAAATATTGATTTATAACATGCTGAAAACGTGCTGAAATAACATGCTGAAAGTCAAATCCTTAGAATGTGTGGGGTATGGTATCTGAGTTTAGCATTACAGACTGAGCAATTAACTGTCATATAATATTTCTTTCAATGTAAACTCTAATGACTAGATAACCTTATGGCAAATTTCAGCATTAAAGCTCAGGCCAGGGTTAATTTTCCATTTCTGGGTTTATCAATAAGACATAGCATTAGACTTTGATATCTTCCTCACCAACATGAAATCTATTTTATGTGGAAAAGACCTGTATGTTTAATATGATCTTTTTTTTTTTCTCTTTATCTATTCAACTCTAAGTCAGTGCATTCCAGTTGAGAGGGACGTGATCCAGGGATAAACCATGTGACCCAAGCCTAAGCCCATGTATCACATCCTTACAAGGACATCTCTTATTGGAGCCTATAAAGAGTAAAGAGATTTGTCGTGTACTTTTGGAAGAGTCAAGTTTTCGTCCCCATTTTGTGTGAACTTGAGAGTGAGTAAGAGCTGGAGCTAAAAGAGAGTCTGTGAGCCCTGATAGAAGTAGCCTCATTGTCTGGACATCCGCATCAGCTACAGTTTTCATTTTCATTATTTTCATTACATAAAACTTCCATTACATTACTCAAGAACCCTTGGATTAAATAGTTTGGTTGGGATCTTTATCTCTTACTGTAAACTCATATGAGATAGAAAAGATGCTAGAAGTGAGGCCATTTGATTTCAAATGAAACATTTGTGGGCAACACTAATCCCATAACTGGAATAACCATATTGTTCCCAGTATATGAGACTGTACTACTGTATGTAACATGCATCTATTTCTTCACATATTTCAGTATATAGGAATTCAGGAGAGAGGATGAATTACTTCTCTCTCTTGATTTTTATTCCATCTTATTTTGGAGATTTTTTTCAGCTTTAACCATAGGATACTATTTCCTCCCTGACCCAACTTGTTTCTCTCCTGATTTTCATATGCTTTGTTATTCTTTTTCTGGGTTTTTTCATCCTTTTACAGTTGGACTCAAACTTTCATTTTTGCCTCTTGCAAAACATTCTTTTATTTTGCCTAACCTTTGAGAACCTACTTTTCATTTATTTCAAGATGCTCTCATTCTTTTACATGACTTTCACAGGACACTTTCTGAAATTCCAGTTTAGGTCAGAGATCAAATGTGAATTTTAAATTTCTACCAAGCTAAAACATCTAATTCTCAGCTTTGATCACCTTGAATCTTGAATGACAGGACATATTATTGACACACATACATTTGTGTGTGTCAATTTTTGTTGCATAAAAAATCCAGATGAGTTATTTTTCTGTATGTTAGCAATTATTTTACTGATTTTTTTCTGATACTTGCTTTTTGAGCCCATTTCTGTGCCTTCTCCCTTTCTGTTTTCTTGTGTGGTTGAAAAACGAGTGTTTTATTGTCTTTTCTCAAAGTACTTAGGGTTTTGGGAAATAGCAGGTGCCCATGCCCCATCAGCAATATCAAGAGCATAAAAAATGCTATCATTTTAACCCTAACAATATATTATTACAGCCTGTCTAATGAAGCAAAGTTAGATTATCAGAAAGATGAAATTTTTGACTCTTTTAATAAGGTCTTTAAGGCAAACAAACTCATCTCAAAGAATTGCAAAATTTAAAAATAGAAATGAGTTAAAATAAGATTAGAAATACAACATTTTTTATAAAATAGCATTGTCTATGTAACACCAAATTCCCACCAAAACATAGTATTGATTACTTGGAATGTTAAATTATTTATTTCATGTGTGTGTGTTGGTGGGGGGAGGGGGTGGGTGTATGGGTATTACATGTCAGTAAGTTAAAATCTCTAACTATTAAATATCCAAACTATCTGTGGCAGAATGATTACTATTGTTTTTATCATGGTCCACAACCTTTCTTCCACCTTCAAAGCTATCACAGTAATTTAAGACCCCCTCTCCAAGATAATTGCTGCTTGTAAACATGAAATTCACTCAGTCATGTCTGAGTCTTTGCGATCCCATAGACTGTAACCTGCCAGGCTTCTCTGTCCACGGAATTTTCTGTCTGTGAAATTCTGTCCAGGCAAGAATACTGGAGCGGTTAGCTGTTCCCATCTCCAGGGGATCTTCCCAACCCAGGGATCAAACCCAGGTCCCCCACACTGCAGGTAGATTCTTTACCATCAGAGCCACCAAGGAAGATCAAGAATACTGGAGAGGTTAATCTACCTCTTCTCCAGGGGATCTTCCCAAACCAGGGATCAAACCGCGGCTTCTGCATTGCAGGCAGATTCTTTACTAGCTGAGCTACCAGGAAGCTTAGGCTTCCTCATCTCTGGATTTCCGGCTTCTCCCATGCACCTTCCTTTCCATTCTCTAATCTCATGCCAGTTTAAAACTTTAAGTTGCAACCCCACTCCTTACATCTAAGATTTATGCAGAGAATATAGGTCAAATCTTTATTTCTTTGTTTGAGAAAAGTGAAAAGTTGGCACTTTAAGGACATGAAATTACACCTTTAAGTCCTATGAGAAGGGCATAATATTTCAGAGGTTAAGCTGACCAGTAGTAGGTCAGTGTTTAAAATGTACCCCTCAGAACAAAATTTAATTCATGCTGTTGTACACATCAGACAGTCTTCATAAATTTAAGTTCTTCATTTTTTATAGAAAAAGGTTAAATATATCTGTATGAGAAGGTTAGCCACATAAAATGTGAAAATTAAGGCTAAAATGCTGATGGTAATAAGTTAGAATATGCCAATAATATTGTGTTTTCTTTCACAATAAAAGGCTGAACTGTGAAAATCTTTATCCCAGAATCTACAATATTAGTTCTGACAGCTAAGCTTCAGGGCTTTTCCTGCAACTTATGTAATACAGTTTCTCTTAAAATAAAATAATCTTATGAAATATGAACATAATGCATTTCCATGTGGCATATTCAGTACTCCACATAAGATTTTGTCTTGGTTATCTTTCAAACTTACAAATATTCCTAGTGAAGTGATAACTTACCATTTCAGATTTTATGTGCCTGTACCTTTGGCAGTAAAACTAATATATCATCTCAGCAGTATACTCACTTTATAAAAGCAAGGGTTTTCAAATTGAGACACATACTTAGCTTTAGGCAGAGAGACATGAGAACCTCGACTTTTGATTAACATTTCTGATCACCACATGGAGCAATAAGAACTGTACAGACAGTGGAGGCATGAATATATGAGTTCTATGTGGTCGGAGTAAGCATGCAAATCCAGCAGGCCTATCATGCATCCCCTCCGTACCTTTTTCTTCAAGGGACAGTTCAGTGGTTCTTTGTTGTTTAAAATGTGCAGATTATTTACACTGCCATTCAAGTCCTTTTGTGGGTCTTCCCTAGTGGCTCAAATGGTAAAGAATTTGCCTGCAATGCAGGAGACCTGGGTTGGGAAGATCTACTGGAGGAGGACATGGCAACCCACTCCAGTATTCTTAGCTGGAGAAGAATTCCATGAACAGAGGAGCCTGGCAGGCTAAAGTCCATGGGGCTGCACAGAGTCAGACATGACTGAGCGATGAACTTTCTTTTTCTTTCAAATCCTTTTGTAATATGATTATCAAATCATTATTGGTAGGCCATGAGCCTGTCTCCTCCTTCTCCCCCTCTTCCTTCTTGTGATTCCTTTAAAGGTGTGAGAAAGAAAAGAAAAATATTTTCTTAGTTCAGAAGTCATACAAAAACAGACCAAAGGTCAACCTTCGCCATTTTAATATTGTGAGATTTCCCCAGCTGTTCCTTTAATATGAAGCTTTTTGTTGGTATTGGTGTTGCCTATACTGGGACAATATTATCTTTTACATTGAAGCCACTTTTCTCATTATGCCTCTAAATTTGCCTTCACTAAGATTTCTGACTGCATATACAGAGTCTTTAGAGTGATTGCAACATCCAACAGCTCCATGATTCTTCTATATTTCCATTTCCATTTAATTCATGTTTTCCCTTTTTCAGTATTTACACTTTTCATTTCTTTGACACATTTTCACTTTTGTCAGAAAATTACTTCATTCTATTATTGATTTTTGTTAATTCCACATGAGCTTATCACTATGAGACAAGGAGTCAGCACAACTATGGGCTTTGCTATCTGAATAACAGATTTAGAGTGACCAGTCACTGGCAGACTTTGAAAGAAGTGACATGGTTGGTCACTGATCATGTGCATCTGTTATTTACAGGATTTGTGGACTGAAAAGCTAATAGTGAAGTTTATACTTTAAGCAACTACTCATACTTAATATGATAATTAAAATTTGAGCTGTTGTTGGAACACTGCTATTATTTTACTATAACATGGCAACTGATCTTTGAAATGAAAAATTGATGTTTAAATATTTAAACATATAGGAACACAGTTTTATTTGGTCTCTCACCACAATCCCAATTTTTCTGTTTCTCAGAAGTGCTATTTCTTTGCTTCCTTCCATATTCTTTCAATTTAAAACATATGAACACAAATAAATTTTAAAATTTAATTCTTTTTTTTTTTTTTTTTTGGTTTCCAAAATAAATGGGACACTGGAGCCTAGAACAGCACCTGGGACATAGTATAGGTGCAATAGATATCTATTGGACAAATGTGTGCTATTTGCTACAACTTCTTTCACTGGACATTAATTTGTAAAGCTTTTTTCACAAAAGCACTATGGAATTGCTCCTTTCATTATAATGACTGAATAATATCACATATCAATAAAGTCATATTTTATGTGTTATCCTTGTTAATGGACAGTCATTTTAGTTTATTTTTTTAATCAGCAAATGCCCTTGCTTATATCTTTTGTATATCCATTGACTCTTTCCCTAAAGTAGTTAATTGCTACAGCTGTTCTTTCCTTTTCCTAAACCTGTGTTAACTTTTTACTTTATATGATGTCAACATTTGAGCTTTCCTGATAGCTCAGTTGGTAAAGGATCCACCTGCCATGCAGGAGACCTGGTTTGATTCCTGAATCTGGAAATTCCACTGAAGGAGGGAAAGGCTACCCACTCCAGTATTCTGGCCTGGAGAATTCCATGGACTGTATGGTCCATGGGGTCACAAAGTGTCGGACATGACTAAGCAACTTTCACTTTCAATGTTTTGAAAAGTTTTGTCTCATAATTTAACCTTGTCTAAAGTGTAGATTTACATAAATTAATTTTTAACCTATGAAGTTACACTAATATATCAAATTCAGAAGTTTTTTCTCAATAAAGCAATAATAATAACAAAATATACTACATATCCTGATTGTAAGTCCTAAATTAATTGATCATTTAATCTGCAGTAAGATGTTATGTGGATACTTTTTAAATAAAGAGATAGAAATTCAAGATAAATTATTTGTTGGAATATATTCTTGTACAAAAGAAAACACCCTTTGATTTTTTTGTTTTGTAATTCATAGGATCAATACTTTTATTAGTAGTATAATAGTCACTCCAAAATTTTACATTCTTAATTAATAATAGTTTTTAATATCTTTTGCAACAGTAAATATCAATGTATCATATTTTTATTATTTTATATTTAGATTTTAAGATATAGTCATACAAAGTTCAACATTTGCTTTATTATTAAAAAAAATTTCACCCTAGATTTTCATTCTTTTTGTTCTGTGATATTCTAGAATGGTGATGATGTTATTGAAGACTTAAGTTATAAAATAAAGTTTGTCAAAAGCAATAGATAGGGTTATAACAGGTTTCATAAATTTTTCAAGATAAAGATTTTTGTAATCATTTTGAATGTTTAGCAAAGCATAATTTAAAATGATAAATATCTATGTAATATTTACAATTAAACTTGGTTCGGGATTTTTAAAGCCATTTTGGAACAGCTGTAAAATGAAAGAAAATAAAGGAGACAACTATAAATAATACATACTTAACTTCCCTTAAACTGTCATCTTACCTGACACTGAGAAGGAAGAACTCTCCTAAACAAATATCAGTTCACCTCTTAACTCCCAGAGGCCAGTTCAGTTCAGACTGTCTGTGGTTTTGAAGCCCTGTGTCTGGGAAGGTACAAAGATTATGATCTCAACTGAAGCAGCCACCGGAGTCTGAATAATTTTATATTTCAGAAGACCTTGTATAAGACTGATTTTCCCCATACACGAATGTTTTACCAACAAATGTATAGAATTCCTAGTATAAATAACTATAATTTGAGTTTGCCGTGTGTGCATGCTAAATTGATTCAGTCATGTCCAACTCTTTGCAACCTGATTTGAGTTTAGTTGACAAATATATTATCAGAACATTAGACAAAACAATATTATAATCATTTTATATGTTTGCATGGTATATTAACCAATAGATTAATCCGTGTAGTGTTGCTATTTTTTAAGTAAAATGTTGAACATTAATGATGTGCATGTGGGCAGTCTCTTCAGCTGTGTCTGACTTTATGTGACCCTATTGACTTTCGCCCGCCAGGCTCCTCTGTCCATAGGATTCTCCAGGCAAGAATACTGGGGTGGGTTGCCATGCCCTCCTCTGGGGGTCTTCCTGACCCAGTGATGAAGCCTGCCTCATTCAAGACTCCTGCATTGGCAGGCCGATTCTTTACCACTAGTGACACCTGAGAATCTCCATTAATGACTTAATATTGTTCAAATCAACATTAGTGAAATTAACTTTCATGTATTCCTTTTGTAAATTGGAATCAGAGTCCAGACAATTTTTTTTTAAGGAAAACATCTTTAAACAAAATCTTGCTTTAACCTATTTTCTATATTCAGCCAAGCAATAATCAAAAATTGAAACCACAAATTAAAAGAGTAATTGTTATATATCATAAACAAACACTTGTTAATTCAACACTTTTTTAGTTGAGAAGTGAGATTTAGCTACTTGAAGGTATTATTGCTTTTGTTTCCAAAAAATACTTGGATCCATTTCTGCAGCATGAGGAAAAAATATTTCCTCAAGTCATTAAAAAAAATCATTTTACAATATTCTGTGATAATAAAAAATGTAGAAATTATTAACTAGTTATGATGTAGATGGACATTTATCCTTGTATATCCATTCTTATGTATTTAATGTCCATATGATATTATCATTAAAATGATTTTATAGAAATATTATCATTAGATTTTTGTAGTGCTATGTTTAATAAGAATTATAAGTAGCTCAAAATAAGAAGCAAACTGTGAAAAGAAAAGATTCTTCATCACATAAAATGGCATGAATATTTTGGTTATAATGCTTTTTTGGCTTGTTTAATAAGCTCCAAAAATGTATTTAATCATGAAAAGTAAATATTAACTTTCTTATCCCTTATCTTCCCAGGAGCCATTACAAAGAAACTTGTTTAGCGAATTTTCCATTTTCCAATTGTCACTTTTTTTGGTCATTCTTCTTTGGTCATTACTTTTACCTTGCCAACATGAAGCTTAAGAGTTAGAGTGGTACATATGTATGTGCATATACTGTGTGTATGTGTGTGTGTTTACTTCAGCTTTGATCACATATCGCAACGATTGTTAAAATTTAATATTCTTTTCCCCCAGATCTTCATCCTATACAATTGCTTAACCAACAGCACTAATATAATCTTACTATTTCATTTTAGCTTTTTCTTATTTAAAAATTCCAGAATCTTCACTAATGTACTTTTATGATCAAAGTCTTTTTATATTCTCCTTTATTCAGTCTTTATTATCAGATCCTTTAAACAATAGCTTCTAACATATCATTTTTTTAAGTTACACTTATCTAAAAATGAAAAGTAGGTATAATCTTTTCTATATGAAAGCACTCCATTGTAAGGTTGTCTGTTTATATGCAAGAAATGAATGGCCATTTTCTTCAGTTGATAAATCTACATTCTTAGGAATGCTTAACTTTCTTTGAAAACCAATTTGCTTTTGAAATATTACCCTACATAATAACAGCAAAATGTAATTGTTACAATAAACTACAAATAGCTGAGCGCATTAACTGGTGAACTACTTCTTTGACACTGTTAGGATTTTTTTTTTTTTCTCCTAAAATAAGGATCTCAAGACCAATGTCCTTTGACTCTCACAATAAATTAAGAAAGTGAAGTTTCCTGTTGGAATGTAACTATATATTTTCTGGCCCAAGATGTGTGTATTCTGTATATTACTTGGTTTTCTTTGTGCTAGTATGTATAGGTGAATCAGTGTGAATTCAAAAGCAATGGTTTAATATTGAAGTAGGAAATTATTTTATTCTGTACTACCTGTACCATCTAGGTAGTGCTGAGGATGTCCCAATGTGCACAATTATAATTTGAAACTTTATGCCAGAAATAATAGGAATTCTACTTAATCCAGGAAATTCCTAAAAACAGCTAACTTAGTGCAGTATTAAACTTCCCTTATTTTTTTTTTCCTCTTTTGTCTGTATTTTTACTGACTTTGGCAGAGATATGCAAGGGTTTGTATATGTTTGTGACATGCTATGATAGTTTAAATATGAGTTAAAACTGTAACCATGAGAGAATTTTAGAATAAGAACCACTTTAAGGTCTAATTCTTTCATCAATATAAAATTTTAATCAGCATGAATATGAATAGAAAATACAGCCCTGAACCAAGGAATAGATTCTTATGGATTGCATTTGGCTAAGAAATATTTATGATCAGAATGTTTCATCATTTCATCCAGGTAATTGTTACTTGACTTCATGCTTGGAAATATTAAAACAATCAGAGTATAGGAAAATGGTAATTGTTGAAGAGAAAGGCAATGTTTGTTTTATTTGATGTTTTTATTGATAATGTACACCAGAGGGTACTGACAGTTTGCAGAGATTGCTGTCAAATTATCTTGCCAATGTGCAAACTCTTGCTCCAGAACAAGCTTTGAAACCTGGGATTCTTATTGGAGGGCTAAAATTACATATGCACCTGTTGACTTTTTTTATTATAATTTTGTGTAATTAGAGTTGAACTGGTATCTATTATCAGTTCTGATACAATAGATCATTTCATACCATTTATGTGTTAAAAAATAGGATGTAGATGAGAGTTAAAAGTTTATATTTTTTACCACACTGGTTTGCACCCAAATAAACGTGAATACTATTTTCTGATTAATGTAGTCATTTATACTGTATTGATTGCATATGGAAATTAGGCACTTCCTACATATGCACAGATAGAACTAAATTGAAGATGTTTCCAATTTAAAAACAAACAAACAACAACAGAAGTGGTGGCTTAGCAAAAATTTGGACGTAAACTATAAGTGAACTAAATGAGAAATTTGGTGTGTTTATTGCAATGAATACTATAGAGCATTAAATGTATATGTCTAAATACTCTATGGTCAGGAACCAGAAAGTGTAAGAAAAACTGAAGACAAAATTGTTTTCTCCTTTTTTTGGATAGTGTTTTTTTTTTCTGCTGTCTTTTAACATGTTTTGATCCTAAATAAATGATAACGTTTTAAAGAGAATTTTCTTCCCATAAGTATGTTTCCTGGTCTTCTAGTATTTCTAGGTTTCTAAGGTTTAAGTGAATTAAAAAGAGTAAATCAATATGCAGAAAAGAATGTCATACCATATCATTAACCTGAAAAAATGTAAGTTGCTCAGTCATGTCCAATTCTGCGACCCTGTCAACTTTTGCCTACCAGGCTCTTCTGTCCATGGAATTTTCCAGGCAAGAATACTGGAGCAGGTTGCTCAAGTATTTCCTCCACCAGGGGATCTTTCTGCTTTAGGGAACAAACTGATGTCTTTTGCATTGGTAGGCAGATTCTTTACCACAGCGCCACCTGGAAACCCCTTTTCAAACTGTAGTGATCAGAAATAATTCTTAAACAAACAACACAGTGTATGTAGATGTATTTTCACACTGTTAGAAATGTACCTTCAAGGTACATTCTTAGAAAGTGAGTTTCCTGGGTTAAAAGATAAATGTAATTTCTTAAGTTATTGACAAACTGTCCTTCTTATAAGTTGTGTAATCTCAACATCAGTCACATATTATGTTAAGATATCCCTACCAAAAGAGTATATGGTCAAGCTTTTTAAATTCTACCAAACTAAAGAGACTCTTTATGAAAGTGAAAGAGGAGAGTGAAAAAGTTGGCTGAAAACTCAACATTCATAAAACTAAGATCATAGCATCCATTCCCATCACTTCGTGGCAAATAGATGGGGAAACAATGGAAACAGTGACAGACTTTATTTTGGGGGGGCTCCTGTTATAGCCACGCTTTCCGGGAAACAGACTCACTCAGAAGGACAATGCAGATAGTGGAGTGCAGTTTATTACACCGGCGGGCCCAAGGCAGAGTCACCTCTTAGCCAAGGACCCCGTCCAGCATTTGTGAAAATCTTTTATACCCCATGTGTACGTGTCCAAACCCACCACCTACCCCATGTGTACGTGTCCAAACCCACCACCTCAATTCCCTTGAGACTTACATAAACAAAGGCAGGGTAAATACAACTACAATAACCCCATCATTCCCGTGTTATGTGTTCAAACAGTCAATAATCAATCAGCCCGCAGTTACATTCCAAACAGTTAATAACCGATAAGCCTGTGCTTACATTCTGATAGATAGTGTCCGGAGGCAGGGGTGATTAGTGTCTCTTTTCTCTTTAGGCGATGAGTAACCTGGATATGATCTTCAAGGTTCCCCTGTCCGGAGGGTGTCTTATCCTTCCATTGTCGTTCCCACAGGCACTAAGCAGAGAGTTCAGAGTCCACTGGAGAGGCAGCCGAGCACGATCAGCACGGACAGGCCTGAGATGGAGTCCAGGCCCTATGAATTCCTTCTTCACTCCCAAATCACTTCAGATGGTGACTGCAGCCATGAAATTAAAAGACGCTTGCTCCTTGGAAGAAAAACTATGACCAACCTAGACAGCATATTTAAAAGCAGAGGCTACTTTACCAACAAAGTTCTGTCTAGTCAAAGCTGTGGCTTTTCCAGTGTGTATGTGAAAGTTTGTTGCTGAACGATAAGACGCCTGGATTCTTGGCCTCCAGAGGAGATGAATTCAATCCGGGGCCAGAGACAAGACTGGATCACTCAGAGCTCTTGTGTAATAAAGTTTTATTAAAGTATAAAGGAGATAGAGAAAGCTTCTGACGTAGGCATCAGAAGGGGGCGGAAAGAGTACCCCCCTCCTAGCCTTATAGTCACTCACAGTCTGTTAATGAAAAGAAAGGAATGTCTTAGAATTTAGAATGGCACCAGATAATTCATCCCTGGCCATAAAACGATTGACTTGAATCTTGTAGAAGGGCAGATTACCAACAAATAGTTTCATTTACATAGATTAGGGAACAATATCTGAATAAATAGGTTAGGCCATTGGCGGAACCAACTTGAAGATAGAGTCTGGGGTACATTAACATAACTTAAGACAACATTTCCATAAGAAAAAGAAATGTATTAGTTAACTCAGGGTTTGAGAGTAGTTAGCTTCAGGTGAAACCAGGTGTCATGGCAACACAGCATTTTAAGAGAAACCTCCTTTTAAATTTGTATTGAGAAGAAAAAAAATATATCCCTGGTTTTTTTCCTCCTGCCGCTTAAGAGAGAGAAAAATGTTTGGCACTTGCAGCCTCTTTCCTCCATTTGGAGACCCCCTGGCCTTCCTGCCTGTTACCCTCTCATATGGAAGGGAGAGTTGGACTATAACAAAAACTGAGCACCGAAGAATTGATGCTTTTTAACTGTGGTGTTGGAGAAGACTCTTGAGAGTCCCTTGGACTGCTAGGAGATCCAACCAATCCATCCTAAATAAAATAAGTCCTGAATATTCATTGGAAGGACTGATGCTGAAGCTGAAACTCCAATAATTTGGCCACCTGATGCAAATAACCGACTCACTGGAAAAGACCCTGATGCTGGGAAAGATCAAGGCGGGAGGAAAAGGGTACCACAGAGGAAGAGATGGTCGCATGGCATCACCAACGTGATGGACGTGAGTTTGAGTAGGCTCGGAGTGTTGTTGATGAACA
This sequence comes from Muntiacus reevesi, assembly GCF_963930625.1. Taxonomy (NCBI): domain Eukaryota; kingdom Metazoa; phylum Chordata; class Mammalia; order Artiodactyla; family Cervidae; genus Muntiacus; species Muntiacus reevesi. The sequence continues at coordinate 258,395,970 of NC_089251.1, read as the reverse complement.
GGGAAGCCTGGCATGCTGCAGTCCATGAGATCACAAAGAGTCAGACATGACTGAGCGACTGAACTCAGTAGTTGAAATATTTTATCTCTGTCTGGTTTTATTTGCATTTGTCTTATTCTTTTATATTGAGTGAAAACGAACACTATTTTTTTAGTATGTTTACAGGTCATTTTTTTTTTTTAATCTTCATGACGTTATTCTATCAGATTTTTGTCTCTTGTTTCCCAACTTTAAAATATGCTTCTATATTAGGAATTATATATGCTCTTTACCTATTTTTTAAAATGTTTTCAGTTGATTGATGATTGGCTTATAATATTGGTTGGATTTCTGTCATACATCAACATGAATTAACCACAGGTGTACATATGTCCCCTCCTTCTTGAATCCCCCTCCCACCTCCTGCCCATCCTGCACCTCTAGTTTATTATAGAGCCCCAGTTTGAGTTCCCTGAGCTGTACAGCAAATTACCATTGGCTATTTACATATGTTAGTGCATATGCATTCGTGCTGCTGTCTCCATTGATCTCACTCTCCCTCTTCTCCCTCGCTGTTATCCATAAGCCTGTTCTCTATCTCCGCATCTCTATTGCTGCTCTGCAAACAGATTCATCAGTGCCATCTTTCTAGATTCCATATGTGTGCATTAATAAACAATATTTGCTTTTCTCTTTCTGACTTTCTTCACTCTGTGTAATAGGCTCTAGGTTCATCCACCTCACTATAACCAACTCAAATGCATTCCTTTTATTACTGAGTAGTAATCCATCGTACATGTGTACCACAGCTTCTTTATCCATTCATCTGTCCATGGACATCTAGGTTTTTTCAATGTCTTGCCTATTGTAAATAGTGCTGCAGTGAACATTGGGGTACATGTGTCTTTTTCAGTTTTGGTCTCTTCAGGGTATATGCCTAGAAGTGGTATTTCTGGGTCATATATGGTTTTTTCCCTAGTTTTTCAAGGAATTTCCATACTGTCTTCCACAGCAACTGTACTGGCCCACCAGCAGTGTCTCACCAGCAGTGAAAGAGGGTCCCACCCAGAAGTGTAGGAGGGTTCCCTTTTCTCCACACTCTCTCCAGTACTAGTTGTTTGCAGATATTTTGATTATGGCCATTCTGTCTGGAGTGAGGTGATATCTCATTTTAGTTTTATTTCATTTAGCTTTGATTTGCATGTCTCCTTTGAAAAAATGACTTTTTCAGTCTTTTGCCCACTTTTTGATTGGGCTAACTTTGTTTCTGGTATTAAGTTTTATGAGATACTTGTATGTTTTGGAAATTAATCCTTTGTCAGTTGTTTCATTTGCTATTAGGAGGTGGGTCATAAAGGATCTTGCTATGATTTATGTCATCGAGTGTTCTGCCTATGTTTTCTTCTAAGAGTGTTATAGTTTCTGATCTTACATTTAGGTCTTTAATCCATTTTGAGTTTATCTTTGTGTATGGTGTTAGAAAGTGTTCTAATTTCATTCTTTGGCATGTAGTTATCCATTTCGTCCAGCACCACTTATTGAAGAGACTGTCTTTTCCCCACTGTATATTCTTGCCTCCTTTGTCAAAAATAAGGTGCCCATATGTTCTGGGTTTATTATTTTGGCTTTCTGTCATTCCATTGATCCATACTTCTTGTTTTTGTGTCAGTACCATACTTTCTTGATGACTGTGACTTTGTAATATAGTCTGAAGTCAGGAAGATTGATTCCTCCAGCTCCATTCTTCTTTCTCAAGATTGCTTTGGTTATTCAGGGGCTTTTGTGTTTTCATATAAAATGTGAAATTTTTTGTTCTAATTCTGTGAAAAATTCCATTGGTATTTTGATAGAAATTGCATTGAATCTGGATTACATTTGGTAGTGTAGTAATTTTCACAATATTGATTCTTCCAACCTAGGAACATGGAATATCCCTCCATCTGTTCATGTTGTCCTTGATTTTTTTCATCAGTGTCTCAGAGTTTTCTCTATATCCCTCTTTTGTCTCCTTAGGTAAGTTTATTCCAAGGTATTTTATTGTTTTAGTTGCATTGGTAAATAAGATTGATTACTTAATTACTCTTTCTGATTTTTCATTGTTAGTCTATAAGAATTAACTGATTTCTGTGCATTGATTTTGTATCCTGCAAGTTTAATAAATTCACTGTTTGGTTCTAGTAATTTTCTAATAGTATCTTTAGGGTTTTCTATGTACAGTATCATATCATCTGCAAATAGTGAGAGTTTTACTTCTTTTCCAATCTGGATTCCTTTTCTTTTTTTCTCTTCTCTGATTGCCATAGCTAGAGCTGCCAATACTATGTTGAATAATATTGGTGAGAGTGGGCACCCTTGTCTTCTTAGATGAAATGCTGTCTGTTTCTCACCATTGAGAATAATGCTTGCTGTGGGTTTGTTGTATATGGCCTTTAATATGTTAAGGTGTGTTCCTTCTATGCCCATTTTGAAGAGTTTTTTTTTGTTTGTTTGTTTTTAATCACAAATGGGTTGAATTTGTTATATTGTAACATTTTTCCAGTTTTCATTTGTCTTTGATTTTCCTTCTGATGATGTAGGGAAACACATCCAAGTTATCTTCTAGTTTTTGTGCAGTTTCATTTTTTTTTTACATTTAGATCTCCAGTGTGGTTGGAATTCATTCTTGCATGTATGTAATGATGCTATGGGTCCACTTGTTTTATTCTTATGTTTATTTTTTGGCTATGCAGTTACCTCTTCACCCTTTATTTTAAAATAAAGTTTTTCTATTTCTTAGTGATTTGAGATGCCAATTTGGGTCATATACTAGAAACTCCTATGTACTTGGTTATATACATTGATTTTTTTTTTATGCTAAGCATTGGTCTGTCTATTTTTGTGTTTGGACCACATTTAATTATGGTTTAATTATGCTTTTTTTGTGTTTTAATACCTGTTAGGGGATTATCCATTTTCATAGCCTTTTCTCTTTAGTGATTCTCTAGCTAATTTTCATATTATTTTTCATCATGAACTTTATTATTGATATATCTATCTCTATTAAATAAGTGGGAAAAGTACTAACCCAAGACATTTTTCTAATTTGCATTATGTATAGTTGATAAATATTAACTTAGAAACTTAGAAAGAATTGATTTATATAATGTTCAGTCATTTTATCAAATAGTAAAACATCTTTTACTTTGTTCAGTTTAATTTTTTGTGTACTTAGTAGTATTTTCAACATATAGACTTTGCACACAGAGTTAAGTGAAAGTGTTAGTCTTTCAGTTATGTCCGACTCTTTGCAACCCCTTGGACTGTAGTCCACCAGGCACATCGCATATACCTTTATTATTATTATTAAATCTTATCTTTATTAATGATTATTAAATCTTTTGTTATGATTTTGTTTATACATTTAAACATTTTCATTATTAATACTATACTTGCTGCATTAAAGTATTGAAATATTTTCTAATGCTGTGGAGAAAATATGTGGCATATGATTATCTGGGCTTTCAAAATTTGCTTAAACTCCCTTGGGGAAATGTTGAGGCATGTTGCCTTGTTCTAGGAATCCATCAGTGATGATGAAATCTACCTAGTGTGCAGTGTTGATTGAGATAGGTCACTTTTATTCTATAATTGTGTCGACTTGAGACTGGATTTAATATTTCCTAAGGATTGTTTCTTTACCTCACTCAAGGGTGTTGCTCTTTTGGAATTCTAACTGCAAATTTGAAATATTTACCAAATCTCTCTCTCTTTTTCTCATCTTTCAAACATTGGCTTCTGCCTCTTTCTGCTTGAATTCTTAGACGCTCTACTCTGTGCCACTTATAGAAAAGTGCTGTAGGAATCAGACTTGTGTTTTCCTTTATCCTAGGATATTCCTTCTTAAGTTTTCAGTCTTATGATAACTTTATAATGTCTTCAAACAAATTTTTATTTGGGATACACTCAAACTTTTAAAGATGATCCTGGTGAGATCAGCAGAAATAACAGCATGCTATTTTTCTGTTAGCAGATAAAGAAAAATGACCTTTGACACTGATAAAAGTGTTTATATAAGAACATTCTTGCAATTCCCAATCTGAAGGTTTCTTTGAAACATTATTAGCTGTCCTTTATTTTTAGTATGATCTGTGAAAATGAGTCTTTCTAGAATACAGCGACTGGAAGAAAATCTTCAATGTTCTTATTTTTCTTCTAACAAAAGATGAGATATTTCTTTTTGCCTTGACTATTTGAAAACTCAGAGACTGGCTTAGTGGAAATAATTTATCACTTTTTGGAAGTGTATTAGTTTTCCAGGACTGCTGTAATGGAGAACCACAAACCATAATGCTTAAAAAATAGAAATTTATTTTCTCATACTTCTGGAGGCTAGAAGTTCATAATCAAGGTGTCAGCAGTTTTGGTTTCTTTTGAGGCCTATCTCTTCGGCTTGTGGCTGGCTATCTTTTTCCTTTATCTCTTCATGTCATCTTCCCTGTATGTGTCATCTCAGTATCTAAATTTCCTTTTTTAAAATAAGGTTACTAATCATGTTGAATTAGGACCCATCCTAATGGCTTCATTTTAACTTTATTACTTTTATAAAGACCCATATTTTCAAGTAAAGTAACATTCTTAGAATTCTGAGAGTTAGGACTTCAACAAACCTTTTGGAGGGGACAAAATTCAACCAAAAATAAAATTAAATGCAATATAAATGAAAATGAATACATGACTTATTTCATTTAAAAATAGTTATATTTACAAAATAATAACATGGATTTCTATGAGTGAAAAAGATTAACATCAGAGAGGTTCAGTTCACAGTTAGCAACTATTGGTAAAAATAAGCTGAGGTCAGACTTCTAAATTTTCCTAACAGCTAGAATAAACAAGAAAAGTATATTATTAGCTCTTCCTAGGCAATTTTTTTCACAATTGGATTAATAATGTGGGAATATTGTTGAGCCTATTAAGTCTACTTTTCTAAATTGTGAGGATTTCAATAAATATCTTTGAATCTCTTACCATAAAACCCATACTGTAATGAATTATTCATACTGTTCTGCAGTTCATGATGGAAACATATGATTAACCACATAGAAAAGTTTAATAATATCAGAATACTACTAGAAAATCTACCTACAAAAGAATATAAAAAGCTGTCACTAATCAAGCATACTCTGCAATGACAAGATCACTTCATAAACTGAGTGTTTCACAACATTTTCTATTCAATTAAGTCTGATCTAAATAACAAATCAAGTTTTAACTCTCATTTTAACATCAAATTGGATATAAAAGTTTTTCGCATTTAATTTCTTAATGATTTCTGGATGTTTACAGTGTTAATAATCTATTACTAAGAGCTAAAGTCCCTGGAGAAGGGCACAGAAACCTACTTGCAGTGTTCTCTCATGGAGAAGCCTGTGGACAGAGCAGACTGGCAGACTACGGTCCATTGAGCCTCAGAGAGTCAGACACAATTGAAGTGACTTAGCACAGAGCTGAAGTAATTGTGTTCAATACCATTTACTGAATAATTTTTAAGTAAAATTCATAGTTTTATAATGATCTTTGTCAAGGTCACAGCAGAAAACAACCAGCATAGTCATGCACTAGTGAGGTTATCTCCCAATACTGCTGGTCTACCATTAGTAAGCATAGGAGAACAAGACACAGAAACTGGAACTTTACCAGCAAACTACAGTGCATGGTCACTCTGGTAATTGGAACCTTTAACAAAGAAACTTTTTATAAAAATGTACCCTTTCCAGTAGAACCCTGTAGAAAGTCTGGGCTCTGTCAATTAGAAATATGGATGTGAAGAAATAAACGAAACCAGGCAGACCTCTCCTCATGTACTGTACTGGACTGGAGAATGTTCAATGCAGTCAGCATCCAGACACATCCCATCACATTGTACACTTAAAATTGTTGAATTTCATTGTCTATAAATTGCATTTCAACAAAGTTGGAAGGAAACGTTGGAAGAAATAATACAGTGCTGCTTTAAGATTAAAAGAAGATTAATGCAAAGCTCTTAGCATAGAACATCAGAAATGGTAGATGTTTGATTGTGTAGTCTCTATTTCTGTATAATTCACTTACCCTTCATTTTATTTGATTGTTAAGCCCTTTACTTCATGGATTGTGTGCTGTAAAGGTTAATTTCAGTAGACCTGTAATTAGCCAGAATAATTTTGCTAAAATATTTCTGCAACATTTGCTTATAGTCAAGGTAAGAAATACATGGTTTAATAGCACTGGTTTGTGATTATGGGTCTGAGGATGGTTTGTGTTAGTTTTTAGGTGTTTTTTATTGGCAATTTACTGTAGAAACCAGTCATTCCCTTCATGGATCACAGCCTTGTCAAGGCAAAGGGGCTTGCATAACTCAATGTAGCTGTGAGCTGCATCATGCAGGTCTACCCAAGATGAAGAGATTGTATTGAAGAGTTTTGAAAAAACATGGTCTCTTAGAGGAGGGAATGGCAATCCAATTCAGTATTCTTGCCTGAAAAACCCTATGAACAGTATGAAAAGGAAAAAAAAAAAAATATATGACATTGGAAGATGAGGCCCTCAGATCAGAAGGTATCTAATATGCTACTAGGGAAGAGTGGAGGGCAATTACTAATAGTTTCAGGAAGAATGAAGCAGCTGGACCAAGCAGAAATGACACAGTTGTGGCTATGTCTAGTGGTGAAAGTCCAATGCTATAAAGAACAATATTCATAGGAACCTGGAATGTTAGGTCCATGAATCAAGGTAAATTGGACATGGTTGAGATGCCATAGAAGGTGGCAAAAGTGAAAACTGACATCTCAGGAATCAGCGAACTAAAATGGACATGAACGGGTGAATTTAATTCAGATGACCATTATATCTATTACTGTGGGCAAGAGTCCCATAGAAGAAATGGTGTAGCCTTCACGGTCAACAAAAGAATGTAAAATGCAGGCTTGTGTGAAATCTGAAAAACCAAAGAATGATCTTGGCTTGTTTCCAAGGCAAATAATTCAACATCTCAGTAATGCAAATCTATGCCACAACACTAATGCTGAAGAATCTGAAGTTGGTCAGTTCTGTGAAGACCTACAACTAACACTAAAAAAAGATGTAGTTTTCATCATGGAGGAAGGATTGAAATGCAAAAGTAGGAAGTCAAGAGATACACCAGATAACATGAAAGTTTGGCCTTGGAGTACAATAGGAAGCAAAACAAAGCCTAACAGAGTTTTGTCAAGAGAACATACTGATCATAGAAAATGCCTTCTTGCAACAACTTGATGCTGAAATCAGATTATGTTCTTTGCAACCAAAGGAAAACCGCTAAGCCATTCAGGCATGACCTAAGTAAATCCCTTAGGATTATACAGTGGAGGTTGAGAAATAGATTCAAGGGATTAGATCTGATAGACAGAGTGCCTGAAGAGCTATGGACGAAGGTTTATAACAGTTTGGGAGTCAGTGGGCAAAAGCATCCCAAAGAAAAGGAAATGCATGAAGGCATAGTGGTTTCCTGAGGACACTTTACATATAGCTGAGGAATGAAGAGGAGCAAAAGCAAGGGAGAAAGGGAAAAATATGCCCAGTTGCATTCAGAGTTCCAGAGAAGAGCAAGGAGAAATAAGAAGGCCTTCTTAAATGAATAATGCAAAGAAATAGAGGAAAACAATAAAATGGGAAAGACTAGAGATCTCTTCAAGAAAATTAGATATACCAAGGGAACATTTTATGCAAAGATGGGCACAGTAAAGAACAGAAATGGCAAGGACCTAACAGATGCAGAAGAGATTAAGAAGAGGTGGCAAGAATACACAGAACTATATATCTATATATATATATATATATAAAATGATCTTCATTAGCCAGATAACCATGATGGTGTGGTCACTCACCTAGAGCCTGACATCTTGGAGTGTGAAGTCAAGTGTGCCTTAGAAAGCATTACTACTAACAAAACTAGTGGAGATAACAGAATTCTAGCTGAGCTATTTAAAACCCTAAAAGATGATGCTGTTAAAGTGGTGTACTCAATATGTCAGCAAATTTAGAAAACTGAGCAGTGGTCACAGGTGAGGAAAAGTTCAATTTTTATTCCATTTCCAAAGAAGCAATCTCAAAGAATGTTCAAACTCCCATACAATTGTGCTCTTATCACATGCAGGCAAGGTTATGCTCAAAATCCTTCAAGCTCGTTGTCAGCAACATGAACTGAGAACTTCCAGATCTACAAGCTAGGTTTCACAAAGTTAACAGAACTGGAGATCAAATTGTCAAAATTTGTTGAATCATGGATAAAGCAAGGAAGTTCCAGAAAAAAACATCTACTTCTGCTTTACTGACTATGCTAAAACCTTTGTGTGAATCACAACAGACTGTAGAAAAGTCTTAGAGAGGGGAGTAAAAGATCAACTTACTTGTCTTCAAAGAAACCTATATGCAGGTCCATAAGCAACAGTTAGAACCAGACATGAAACAACTGACTGGTTCAAAACTGGGAAAGAAGTATGTCAAGGGTATATATTGTCACCCTGTTGTTTAACTTAAATGCAGAGTGAAAAAGTAAAAGTGAAGTCACTCAATCATGTCTGACTCTTTGCGACCCCATGGACTGTAGCCCACCAGGCTTCTCCATCCATGTGATTTTCCAGGCAAGAATACTGGAGTGGGTTACCATTTCCTTCTCCTGGAGATCTCCCCAACCCAGGGATTGAGCCCGGGTCTCCTGCATTGTATGCAGATGCTTTACCGACTGAGCCAGGAGGGAAGTCCATGATGTATATGCAGAGTACATCATGCAAAATGCCAGGGTGGATGAGGCACAAGCTGGAATCAAGATCTGTGGGAGAAATGTCAACAACTTCAGATATGCAAACGATATGACTCCACTGGCAGAAAGTGAAGAAGAACTAAAGAACCTCTTGATGAGGGTGAAGAGGAGAATGAAAAGGCTGGCTTGAAACTCAGCATTAATAAAATAAGATTGTGGCATCTGGTCCCATCACTTCATGGCAAATAGAAGTAGATAAAGTGGAGACAATGACACTCCTGGTATAGAAAATCACTACAGATGTGTTACTGCAGCCATGAAATTTAGAAAAAAAAATACTTACTTCTTGGAAGAAAATCTATGGCAAACCTAGTCAGTGTATTAAAAAACAGACATTGCTTTGCTGTTAAAGTTCCATATTGTCAAAGCTATGGTTTTTACAGTAGTCATATATGGATGTGAGAATTGGACTATAAAGAAGGCTGAGTGATGAAGAATTGATTCTTTTGAATTGTGATGCTGGAGTAGACTCTTGAAAGTCCTGTGGACTGCAAAGAGATCAAACCAATCAATACTAAAGGAAATCAACCCTGACTATTCATTGGAAGGGCTCTTGCTAAGGTGAAGCTCCAATATTTTGACCACTTGATGCAAAAAGCCTAGTCACTGGAAAAGACCCTGATTGAAGGCAAAAGGTGAAGGGTGTGACAGAGGATGAGATGGTTAGAAAGCATCACCAGCTCAGCAGACATGGATTTGAGCAAAATCCTGGAGATAGTGGAGGACAAAGCAGCCTGGCATGCTACAGTCTATGGGGTCACAGAGTTGGACACCACTTAGAGACTGAACAACAACCAGTCATTATTTTATAAAATTATTTATACTAAGCCTCCTTTGAACTTTGAAGTAAATACTACATGGCTTCCTTTTGAAGTAAATACTACAAGGACTTCCCTGTAGCTCAGATGGTAAAGAATCTGCCTGCAATGCAGGAGACCAGGGTTCAATTCCTGAGTCAGGAAGATCCTCTGGAGAAGGGAACAGCAATCCCCTCCAGTAACCTTGTCTGGAGAACCCCACAGACAGAAGAGCCTGGTGGGTTACAGTACATGGGGCTGCAAAGAATTGGACACAACTGAGCGACTAACACACACACACTACATGCCTATGTTGTATTATGTGCGTGTGTGCTTAGTCACTTGGTATATATATGTGTGTGTGTGTGTATGTGTGTATATGCTGTATTGTACTTCAGTGTAAGATTTAGCTTTGATTTCTCTGTGTGTTAGTCACTCAGTCACTTCTGACTCTTTGTGATCCCATGGACTGTAGCCCACCCAGACTTCTCTGTCCATGGAATTCTCCAGGCAAGAATACTGGAATGGGTTACCATTTTCTTCTCCAGGGGATCTTCCGGACCTAGGGATCAATCCTGCATTGCAGTCAGATTCTTTACCATCTGAGCCACCAGGGAAGCCTTTGGTGCTTTCAGAATTGTCATGATAAGTGCCATGAGGTCAATTAAATAATCTACACATGGAGACTGAAGCTTAAGTTATTCTGCCAGATTCACATCACTCAGTCTTTTGTGAGATTTCAAGGATAGTTATCTTACAGTTGGACTGGGGCAGCTTCACAATTATCTCCAGGAAATCCTGGAAGTTTCATACTGACCACTGACCATAAAAGAATGAGTTCCCTAGCTAAGCATTTATAACATGCTGTTTAAAATTCAAAACTCTTCTGGGAGCACATGGTACTAACTTGTTCCCATTGTTTAGAGAAGTAGACATTGATAGTTTATTCCTGGTTTAACAGATACAGAGCCTAGTTTAGCCAGCTGACATACGGTGTATAAAAGACCTCCGGTAGGAGAGGGAACCCTCGTGAACTTTTGATTGGAATGTAAACTGGTAGAGTCACTATGGAAAGCTGTTTGCAGGCTTATGAAAAATTAAAAATAAAACTACCATATGATCCCACAGTCCCACTTGATATTTTTCCAGAGAAAACAAAAACATAAATTCAAAAAGATATGTGAAACCCTGTGTTCATAGCAGCATTATTTACAATACTTAATAGTATGGGAATACCATGGGTCCTTTGACAACAGATAAGTAGATAAGGCTGATGCATTATATACTTACATATGTACACACACATGTTCGCAAACACACATACACAATATAGAATATATCTCAGTCATAAAAAGGAATGGAATTTTGCCTTTTGCAGTGGCTAAAGGTATTACACTGGAGGGTATTACACTTAGTGAAATAAGTCAGGCATAGAAAGAAAGATACTGTATGTTTTCACTGATATGTGAAATCTCAAAAATAAAAACAAATGAACAAATATTACAAAAGAGGGTGAAAACTAATTATTACCAGAGTGGAGAGAGGTAGTGGGAAGGGAAAGTAGGTGAAGGGTATTAAGAAGCAGAAACTTCTAGATGTAAAATAAATAAGGTACAAGGATGAATAATGTTCAGTAAGTGGAATATAGTCAATATTTCATAATAACTTTGTACAGAATATATTCTATAAAAATACATTGTATACAATATATTCTATAAAATATTGAATTAATATGCAGTACACATGAAACTATTATGTTGTAAGTCAACTATACTTCCATTAAAAAATGATTTTTAAAAAAAGACTCCTCAGAAACTCCTATATAGGTTCCTTTGGAACTGAGAAATATTATGCAAACTTTGGTGGTTCATAATCCAAAACCAAAATATGACCTGAACAATGGATAAAGGATTTTGGGGAACTGTGTTTGGAAATCATTGAACTACTTTACTATTGCTTGCTTGTGCTTTCTCTCTCTCTCTCTCTCTCTCTTTTTTCCTTCTGTTGTTTCTTATCCATTGCTTTTGCTAAAGCATTTCATGTGTATACCCTGTGCAATCTTGTCTTTTCAATTATTTTACCCTGTCATATTATTGCCATAAGTTTTTTAATTCAGGGGCTTCCCTGATGGCTCAGCAGTAAAGAATCCACCTGACAATGCAAAAGATGCTAGAAATGCAGGTTTGATACCTGGGTTTTGAAGATCTCCTGGAAGAAATGGCAACCCAGTTCAGTATTCTTGCCTGGAAAATTCCACGGACAGAGGATCCTGGCAGGCCACAGTTTAGAGAGTTGTAAAGTGTCAGGCATGACTGAGCAGTTGAGCACTCACATCAGTTCAGTTCAGTCGCTCAGTCATGTCCGACTCTGCGGCCCCATGAACCGCAGCAGGCCAGGCCTCCCTGTCCATCACCAGCTCCCGGAGACTACCCAAACCCATGTCCATTAAGTCAGTGATGCCGTCCAACCATCTCATCCTCTGTCGTCCCCTTCTCCTCCTGCCCTCAATCTTTCCCAGCATTAGGGTTTTTTCCAATGAGTCAGCTCTTTGCATCAGGTGGCCAAAGTATTTGAGTTTCAGCTTCAATATCAGTCCTTCCAATAAACACCCAGGACTGACCTCCTTTAGGATGGACTGGTTGGATCTCCTTGCAGTCCAAGAGCACTCACATACACAAACAAATTCTAATGCAGAATTTATTTCCACTTCCTGAATTTTCATTTTATTTTTATCCTCAATAGGTATTTATCAATCCAATTTCTCACTATTAATAGTATTATTCACTCAGAATCTTTAAAATATTGCCCTTTTTAGTGTCCTGCATACAGAGAGAGTGTGTAGCAAGGCCTTGAATAAGTCTTTGACTATTATTTTTAACCTGATAAAAGTAGTTAAAATAAAAGTATTTTTAACTGATAAAAGTAGTTAAAAATAAAAGTATTTTTAACTGATAAAACTATATTAAGCTGAACTTGAATCCACTTCAATGCTCATTGCCTTAAAATTGCAAATATATGGCTGAATGTAAAATAAGAACTCACACTATCTTCTCCAGAAATATCTACCAAATAGCTTCAATTATAGCTTAGTTTTCAAACATAGGGAAAATATCAGGGAATGCAGCTGAATGAATAATCCTAAAGCTAAATCCAAGTAGCTAGTCAGTAATAGTTATCTTTATGTTAGGGATGTGCATGCCACATCCAACTAATATTCCTATTCTTTAGTTGGAGCCTTTTCCACTATCCAGTGAAGGCTAGAAAATATTTATCACCGAAATATATTTCTTATATTCATTTCATAATATTTTGAATTTTTCTATGTTTCAAATACTTCATTTCAATGTCAAATTCTTTATTAACATATAATAATGACTTCAAACAACTTACATTCAAGTCACACAATCAAAGAGTCTTTACATTTCTTTTAAAATCTGTGTAACATTGTTTTGACCCATTAAGTATTGATTTCATAATTTTGTACTTAGAAAGGAATATGTCCAAGCAGACACCTCTCCAACAAAGACATACAGATAGCCAATAAGCACATGAAAAAATGTTTAACTTTGCTCATTATTAGAGAAATGCAAATCTAGACTACAATGAAATATCACCTTACATTGGTCAGAGTGTCCATCATCAAAAAATCTAGACAATAAATCCTAGAAGGGGTGGAGAAAAGGGAACCCTCCTACACTGTTGGTGGGAATGTAAATTGATACAACCATTATGGAGATTCCTTAAAAATCCAGGAATAAAACTACCATATGATCCAGCAATCCCACTACTAGGCATATATCCTGAGAAAGCCATAATTCAAAAATACACATGTACCCCAATGTTCATTGCAGCACTATTTATAGCCAGAACATGGAAGCAACCTAGATGTCCATTGACAAATGAATGGATAAAGAAGTCGTGATACATACAGGCAATGGAATATTACTCAGCCATAAAAAGGAATGAAGTTGAGTCAGTTCTAGTGAGGTAGATGAATCTAGAGCCTATATATATATATATATATATGTATATATATATAATGGTACTGATGAACCTATTTTCAAGGCAGAAATAGAGACATAGACAAAGAGAACAAACCTGTGGGCACAGCAGGGGAAGGAGAGGGTGGGACAAATCGAAAGAGTAGCATGGAAACATATCCACAACCATATGTAAAAAACTAGCTGCTGGGATGATGTTGTATAGCACAGGGAGCTCAGCCAGTGCTCTGTGACAACCTAGAGGGGTAGGATGGGGTGGGAGGCATGTGAGAGATTCAAGGAGAGTCATGTGTGTACTAATGGCTGATTCACATGTTGTGTGGCAGAAAACAGAACAACATTGTAAAGCAATTATCCTACAACTAAAAAAAAAAAAAGAATGGAATGTCCATTTTAAATTTCCAGTGCCTTGAAGCAGACAATCACAATATCTCTTTCTATTTGTGTAAGGACTCAGTGGGCTTTTAAAATGTACCTAGATGCCTGGGTTATGTGATACATTTTTCTAAAAAGCCAGTGGAAAGTGTTAGTTATACCAAAAGAGGAAACCAAAAAGTTATTTGCATAATTGGTCCACTGATAATAATAAGTGTCCAGAAAAGAACAAAAAATATTTACACCTGAGAGATTATAGCTATTGAGTTGATCAATCTTTCTTTTAGCAAGTTATATTTTAAATGATCTTTGAGCTATCTTAACAGATAGTTGTTTTTAGCTCCTTCTGCATTGAAAAATTTCAAGTTTTAGAACTTTCTCAACTGCTTCTAATTAACTTCTCAAACTAAGGTTGATATATCACTTAGTATGCTGGTTACTTTAAAACTAGGTTGATTAGATCCTATAAAATGCTGTTACTCGACAATTGTATACAAATGGCTTCCTTGAAAAAGCTTTTCTTTAAATCTGTAGGTTCCAAGAGAACACTTTAACAAATGTAAAATATATTTCAGTCTTACACATTTCTAAAATTTTTCTCTCTTTTTTTCCCCTCTGGAAATATGAGTCACAGATATGGTGGGATATAAATAGGAGAAAAATTGAACATATAATCCAGAATCAGTAAGAAAGTCTTGAGTTTCCTTTATAAAGCACAATTGTTCTATAGAAACATGAGCATTCAAAATATAGTCCTGTCCAGAATGATTTCATGTGACAAATTTATAGTGTGTATCTATCTGGGTTACTTTCAGCTGAATATTTTTAAAGTTAATATACATGTAACAGTTCTCTTACCACATCAAATGCTTTTAGGCAGCATACTGATAAAGCATTAAATAGCATTAAATATAAATCACATTGTAAAGAGTTACAAGTAATTATCTTTTTAATCTCACAATTTTTCTAATTTAAGTCAAGGACAAATGACCAGATTCAAAAGCAATTTTTTTAAATTTGGTATTCTCCTTTCAAAAAGAAGAAAACTATGATATCACTTCAGATCTAATTGAATAACATTTCCTGGTTGTACTTATTTTTATAGCCAGAAATGTTACTTTTGTATTTATATCCACATCACAGTCTCTTTTAAAGTAAATACACTTCAGCAAAAACATGAATCAATATAAATCAGGTATTAAATAAATCATATTATACTATTGCTTATATAATGCATATATTAAGAAGGGAATATATTTGAGTGACAGAAATTAAGAAAACTCAGAGCTGACCTGACTTTGGTAATACCGATAGGTTTGTTTAAGCCCAATCAGTAGCATAAAATACTGACAGAACTTTACTGAACAGTTGAAGCTGTTATGCTAGTAACAATAGAGTTCTCAATCATTTGGGAAATATATAAGCAAAAGGATGTAGATAAAATTAATACTAAATTATTTTAAAAGAGAGATAAAAGTGGTTAAAATTGTATTTCATCATTGTGATTTAGTCACAAGAGTCCTGTCCAACTCTTGTGATCCCATGGATGATAGCGTGCCAGGATCTTCTCTCCATGCTAGGTCTTAAACTGGTCCTTTAACAATTACAAGGCTTTGGGCTGTTAATGAATGAATTGGAGAGAAAGACTCAGGGATCCTGAGCAGGGTGTTGTGGTTGAGAGTGTGGATAGTTTAAAATATGCAACTAAGCTATAAAATTAATGAGGAAGAACATTACATTTCTAAGGATTTTGAACTTTAACTTCAAATACAGACATCCTCGACCCTGCCCCCTCATTAAGGAGATTTTAGAAAATACTTTACATGGGCTTTACCTCGAGCCAAATAAACCAGAATTTCTGAGACTGGGCTAAAGCTTGCTGTTTGCTTCTTATTTGTTTTTAAGTTCCCATGGTGATTTTTAAATGCAACTAAATTGGCCAACCACTACTTTCAGCAGTGACCACCATTACAAGCTCCTGATGAAGAATCTAACACATTTTGAAAGGTATTTTTGGTTGTAATATCTGTTTTTCAGATTTTACACTGTCAGATATGACTTCTCAGAGAGGTTAAAGAAACATTACAGAGCAGGAGGTTGACGTTTAAGAAGTAAATTGTGAGGGTCAAGTTAAGAAAATTGAATAGAAAAGTTTGGATGAAAGTTTAAAAGTGAAGATGTAAGTTTACCAACTCAATACTAAGAAGACATTATGCTAGGACTTGTTCTTGCTGTAGAAGTGATGCTTTTGTGATAATAACCAACACTTCCAACCTTGACATGTTAACACATCATTTTCTGAGAATGGGCTGATATTGAAATACATGTGACTATACAATCATAGTGACTTTACTGAGTATTTATAGTTTGTTGTTAACGTCACTTTACATAAAACAAAGCTTATAAATTTAATCAAAATTTTCTTTGACCTTATTATATCATTGGAAAAGACCTTGATGCTGGAAAAGAGTGAAGGCAAAAGGAGAAGGGCGTGGCAGAGATTGAGATGGTTAAATAGCATCTCTGATCAATGAACATGAATTTGAGCAAATTCTGCGAGATAGTAAAGGACAAGGGTGCTTGATATGCTGCAGTCCGTTGGACTGCAAAGAGTTGGACACTACTTAGTGACTGAACAACAACAACAAAATTATCTCACTGATTCAGCCAATATGATTATTAATATTGGATCATTTTAGATTTAAAAGATATATGATCTGATGTGACTTTTCACATCAGTCTTATTTTTATGCATTGTAATGTAATATTAAATATTTATATTTTCATTTAATCATTTATTTTGGCATGTCTTTAGGTATGAAAACTGAAATGACAGTAATATTCAACCTGAAGAAGGATGATATTAAAAATTAATATTGTTTTATTCATTTGTAATCACTGAGAAATTTATGTATCTTGGAGATTAATAATTCAGTAGCCAGGCAATTTGATTTTATTTAGATCAGAATATTATAAAAATAGGCATATCTAAGGGCTGTGGGTTACTTTAAGGAAAGAAGCATGATGGCATAGTAAAATAATGGTTTCATATGCAGCCTTTTATAAGGCGAGATTCTCCTGATATATATATGGAAGAGATTATTTGAGAAATAAACATTTGCATTCCCAGCTACTAATGCAGTCTCATGAAGAATAATGTGAATTCACTTGTCTAATAAAAACAAAAGGGAAATGCAGCTAGTTTGAAATAAACCTTTCTCCTGATTATTCTATAGCATTTTAGTACCACTAGAAAATATAGATATTTATCAAAGAAGGTTAACTTCCTTATCTAATTCCTTAATTTCTAAGAGATACTTTTGGAACCTTAAATTTAGCGACATATAGTTTTAGTACTATGTTTGATTATAGTATCATAGTGTAACTTGTTGAATAAAATAAACATATTTAATTTTAAAGTATGTTTGGAACTAGCAGTGAAGAACCTGCCTGCCATTGCAGGACTCAGGAGATGCAGGCTTCATCTCTGCCTTGGGAAGATCTGCTGAAGTAGGGAATGGCTACCCACTCCAGTATTCTTGCCTGGAGAATTCCAGACAGAAGAGCCTGGAAGTCTACAGTCCACGGGGTCACAAACAGTTGGACATGACTGAAGTTATTTAGCATGCATGTACATATTATATAGAGATAGATTTTTTAAAATATAGCTTTAATTTCTTTGCTAGTATATTAAGTATATATATATATATATATATATATATATATATATATACTTTTTAACATTACTGATATATAAAAATAAATGTCATTTGACGCTGAGAGATGGGATGGGGAGGGAGATGGGAGAGGGGTTCAGGGTAGGGAACACATGTACACCTATGGCTGATTCATGTGAATGTATGGCAAAACCACCACAATATTATAAAGTAATTAGCATCCAATTAAATAAAATAAATTTTTAAAAAATAAATAAAAACCTTTCTAAATATTACATCTTGCTTTTATGCAAAATTTTTATATTATTTCTATAAATAGTTTAATAATGTTACTTTTTGTGCTTATGACTAAACAAATCTATTATTAGAGTCATCAAAGGCCCTGAAACAAAACTGTGATGTGATCAGGGTCATTTACCACTGCTAATGCTCATTACAATGTAACATTGCCCAGTTTCCAAATACAATTTTCCTGTCTTTTAAAGCTCATGCAACTTGAGCTGCAAAAATATCTTATGAAAATATTGATTTAAGCTAAAAGCCCCATTGAGTAGAAGCTACAGAGGTAGTACCCAGATAATCACTCATATATGGATATTTGTGTGGAAAGGATTATAGGATTACTGTTTCAAAATGATAGATGCAATACCAGCACCATTCCCCATCCCCACCAGCCTTTTCTTCCCATTACAAATACCCAAATATCACAGGAAAATTGTTAATAATATATGGACTACAGTTGAACAATGACAAGCAGATAAGATGATTGGAGAAACAAGATTATATCAGCAAAGGAATAGAAGGGGACGGCCCTCAAAGGCAGAAGCACCACAGAGAGTTTTGTGTGCACAAACTGAATATTGAGCAGGAGGACCTAGAGAAAACCAAAAGACTGAGAGCTTTGGTACTGAAATAGTAGTTTCTAGGCAATTTATTCACAAATACTCGCCACTACTCCTATATTATTGGAAGTAACAATGAGAATTGATGTCTTCCTATAAGAGAGCTTAGGCTGGCAATCAATGGCAGTGCTCTCTCAGATCAATAGAGATGCATGGGAGAAACCAAAAACAGTTGGGTTCATAAGACACCTGCTGTGACTGTTTTCTTCAGCAATGTAACTCCTCCTTCTTGTGTAGAAAAACAGGTTAGTAAGAAGTTTAATGTATCATACCTGATTTAACAAGGGATATTTATTGTTTCCTCTTTTAGCTTCTGTCTGAATAGTGTAAGAATGTTTGAACACTTGAACTCTGATCTCCTTTTTTCCATTTTTCAAAGTTAGAGATACCTAAATTTTTATTTCTACCCTGTTTATTTTTTAGTAAACTTTTTATTTTAGGAGAGTTTTAGATTTTCAGAAAAGTTGCAACAATTCTACAGACTTCCCACATATGGTTTTACCTAGTGTTATTAACATGATACATTTGTCTCAACTAAGGAACCAGTATTGATAAATTGTTACTAATTAAAGGCCACACTCTGTTTAATTTTTTAAAGTTTTTATTTAATGTCTTTTTTGTGTTCCAGGATCCCATCCAGTCTACCACATTATAGTTAGTCATACTTTTATTTGTGAAAGTTTCTCAGACTTACCTTATTTTCAATGACTCTGATGGTTCTGAAAAGTTGTGACAAAGCTGTTGACATCCCCAGTTACTAGATTTATCTGTTTCTTCTTTCTGTTAATCAGTTTTTGCTACATGTGTTTTGACTGTGTTAGATGCATACAGAGTGAGGATCATCATGTCTTGTTGAAGAACTGGCTCCTTTGTGTTTACTTCACAGCCTTTGTTCTCCCATGACTGTCCTCTTCTGCTTCGTCTGAAATCAGCATAACCACTCCAGTCTTATTTTGATTAATATTAGGATATATTTTCTTCTCTCATCTTTTGCTTTTAACTTGTGTTGAATCTTTACATTTAAACTGAATTTCTTGTGGACACATATAGTTGATTCTTGATTTTTTATCTCTTCTGGCAATTTTTGTCTTTTAATTGATGTGTTCACTCAGTTCACATTTAAAATGATAATAAGAACAACATTTTCAATTCTTTTGTTATAGATGTAGGAGCGACAATTTTAGGTCATATGATAATTATATGTTTAACTTTTGAGGAACCACCAAATATTTTTTTCAAAGTGACTATGTCATTTTACATTCCCACAAGCAATTAATGGGATTTCTAATCTCTGCAACTTTTTCTTAACATTTGTTTTCATTTCAGTCATTTTGATTTTGGTCTTTCAAGTCAGGGTGAATTGTTATCTAATTTTGGTTTTGACTTACCATTCCCCTAATGGATAATTATGTTGAACATATTTCCAGGTTCTGGGTCTTCATATACCTTCTAAGGCGAAATGCCTGCATAAGTACTGTGCCCACTTTTTAATTAAATACGTTGTTCATATTTTTAGTATTAATTTGAAAGAGTTCTTTATGATACATGTTCTAATGATACATGTTCCTCATTAGATATGTTTTGTGAATAGAACTCATTTTTCAACTATCTTTTCACTTTCTTGATGGTACCCTTTGAAGCACACAAATTTTCAGTTTGATGTTTACCTTTTTATTTTTTCTGTTGTCTATTTGTTTGTTGCTTTTGGTATTATATCTAAACAGGCTTGCCTAATAAATGTCACAGACATTTACTCCTATGTTTTCTTCTAAGAGTTTTATAGTTCTTGATCTTATATTTTGCTCTGTGATCCTTTGTAGCTTAGTTTTCACATATAGTATAATGCAAGGGTCAACTCTAATCCTTTGCATATTGATATCCCATTGTCCTAACACTATTTGTTAGGAAATAAAATCTGATTTTTTCCTTCATTTGTCATAGATTCCTTGTCAAAAACAAATGAGTATAAATGTGACGGTGTGTTTCTGGATTCTCAATCTGTTTCCATTGATATGTATTTCTGTCCTATACCAGTACCACATTATCTTACTGATTGCATCTTTGAAGTGATTTTGAAATGGGGAAGGGTGAGTGCAACTTTATTGTTCTGTTTCATAATTGTTTGACTATTCCTTCATTGTTTCTTATATGTAATGTTTTACTTCCTGGTGCAGTCTTAGCATATCATTAAGTGGCTCTTTCAGGAGACTCTGAAAATAGAAATTTGCATCTTATTATCTGGAGACCTCAAAGCTATATGTGCTTCTTTTGAATTTATGAGCATTTAGACTTTATATACGGAGAAGGCAATGTCTCCCCACTCCAGTACTCTTGCCTGGAAAATCCCATGGATGGAGGACCCTGGTAGGCTGCAGTCCATGGGGTCGCTGGGAGTCGGAAATGACTGGACTGAGCGACTTCACTTTCACTTTTCACTTGCATGCATTGGAGAAGGAAATGGCAACCCACTCCAGTACTCTTGCCTGTAGAATCCCAGCGACGGGGAAGCCTGGTGGGCTGCACACCCACCAGTCTGTAGGGTCGCACAGAGTTGGACACGACTGAAGCGACTTAGCAGCAGCAGCAGCAGCAGACTTTATTTAACACTCCCAGGAGAGTCTGAATCAACATACATGTTCAAAATGGTAACTTTTTCCAGTAATATGTGTAAATATTCACACTGAGAAGAATAAAGGTTATAAATAGTTCACATCATTTCAAATAAAATTTTGCTGCCTAATGATTTGCTTAAAATCTTCAGAATTCATGAACACTCTCATCTAGAGATCTTCAGGTTCTGAAGTTGTAATTGATGTTCCTCATTACTTGTTGATTGCCTTCCTCAGACTGTCAGGTACTAACAAACAATACCTGCTCTGACAGCAACTAATTATTCTGCTGCTACTGTTGTTTAGTCGCTAATTCGTGTTCAACTCTTTGCAACCCCATGGACTATAGCCCGCCACGCTCCTCTGTCCATGATATTTCCCAGGCAAGAATACTGGAGTGAGTTGCCATTTCCTTCTCCAGGGAATTCGCCAGACTGAGGGACTGAACCTTTGTTTCCTGCATTGCAGGGGAATTCTTTACCACTGAGCCACCTGGGAAGCTCAATTATTTTATAAAATTAAAATTGTAATTATATAATGAATTGTCTAATGTCTGTCACAACCACTAGATTTCAAACCTCTGAGTTCAGAAGCTAGCCTTGTCTACTATAGGCCTTTCTCGTGTGAGGCCTAGTAGAGTGCCCCACATATAGTTATTTCTCACCACAGGTAACTGGTACTTACTAGTTCCTCTGTTGGAACAGTCCTGTGCCAGATCTTTATATGACTAGTTACTATTTACCCTTGAGTCCCAGTGTAAACACTATTTCTTCCAAGATAATGTGTGTGTATGGTTATTATGAAGTTTCTATAATATTTAATATAAAGCACCTAATCTACCTTCTTAATAAAGTATATTTCAAAAGCAAATAACATTTCTTTATTTATTAAAAATAATAAAAATAAATAATTTATTTTTTTTCTATAGATTCCCTCAATAATAGTCTTAAACAAACATATCAATAGATGCCTTCAACTAGGAAGCACTTTGTATCAAGATCAATAAAAAATCATCAGGTATCACTGATTAATTCCTTAAGATATTTTACCATCATACATATTCACATAAGCCAATAAGTTTTTTATTGTAAACTGTGAATAAATGAGTCATAGAAGCCTCAAATATTCAGAAGCTAAATATATCATAATGATAAATACTAATATTACTGTTATTATTAAAATCAACTAATTATTATTAATACTAATATTAATATTGCTAAATTATTAATATTAAGTTATTACTAATATTACTAAGCTTCAGATATACTAAGTTAAATATATCATAATTGCAGATATTAATATTCATATTAAAACTACTTACAATTTGCTGTCCCTTTTTTTTTGCTCTCCTCTTTTAAACAAAACAATCAGTATCTCCAAAACAATACATACTCAGTATGCAACTGCAAATAATTGCAATGATATGGAAATGAAGGACAACTTTTTAGGTCAATTTATGTGGCTATGTGGGTACTCTCAGATGTTCTGGGATTTTAAAGATACATGTATGGAATTATAAGAGAAAGCAGGTAACCACATAAACTATATATAAAACAACGGTCATTGACTTTAAAAAATGGTGTTATCCACAAAATTATTCAAGTACAATAAACCTTTTGGACTCCTGAGTCCAGCAGGAAATTTAATATTAATGTTAGAGTTTGAATTTGAGAAATTTGTGACATATGATTTTATGTTTTTTGTTAAGAAGAAGGCTGTTTACTTAGAAATTATTCAGCTCATTTAGATGATAAAAACAAAGTATAAGATGACACTATAGTGAGAGCAACTATTATTTTTTCTGATACTGTGTTCAAAATAAAGAAGGAGTCATTATTTCAGTTTACAAAGGGCCTTTAACTTTCCATAGGAAGTAAATGTGTAAAAATGTAAAACAGAACTTTGATTAGTCTAAAAAGTATGATAGAAATGAGGACATCTTAGTTTGCTTGTCTAGAAATAATGAGAATAAACTTTTCAAAGTTAAATATTAGTGTTGTGCCTGTGCAGGTTTTTGATGCTGTCAATTTTTAAATAATGACCTGCTAGGGACAGGTGAGAAGTTTGGATTGTGGGAACCACATAAGTAGTCTGTAAGGATACACAACGGAAGCGACTTAGCAGCAGGAGCAGCAAGGATGTGTGCGATGTGAAAGTCACTCAGTCGTATCTGACTCTTTCGATCCCATGGACTATAGCTTGCAAGGCTCCTCTGTCCATAGCATTCTCCAGGCAAGAACACTGGAGCGGGTTGCCATGTCCTCCCCCAGGGGACCTTCCCAACCCAGAGAACAAGTCCAGGTCTCTTCATTGCAGGCAGATTCTTCACCGTCTGAGCCACCAGGGGAGTCCAGTCTATAAGGAATTCACTCTTAATTTCTATTTCAATGGCATAGTTTATCTTGTAATTTCTCATTGGTTTGTGGATATGCAAGGAGATAGAAGTGGGAGCCTTTGAGTTCCTAAAATAACCCTATCTTCCTGGCCAAGATCATTATTTATAAGAAACATGTGTGAAGCTTAATATGGTATAATTTGGGGGGAAAAATCAATAAGAGGGCTTGAAGATCACAGTGGCCAAATGCTTCCAAGATTTATAAAGATAAATAAAATTAAATGTCACAAACTTTAGACATATGGTCCTGAGAAAATAATAATGTGGGACCCTTAGAAGCATTATGGAAGAAAAAAATAAAATAATAGTTTCTTTGAGAACAAATCGTTAGGCCTGGTGAGCAGGGAATATTGAAAACATTGTATCTAATTTTTCAACACTATCCATAAAGAAATCAGAATGTAGGGCTAAACAAAAGCAGTAATGCCAATTCTAAAGTTTTAATAGTTGATAAGTACTTGTGTGACGGCATGTCTTTAAAAACATATCACAGAGCACATTACTTGCATTATCAGTAGCTAAGAGAAACCTTAGAGGTAATGGTTATCACACTTTCAGATGACAAGATTCTAGAAGGAGTGCAAACACAAAAATTTGTATGATATCCAGAGATAGAAATTGTGAGCTAATCTATCCATACTGCATATAAAATATATAAAGTTCAAATTTTTGATAATGAGAGTTTGAACTAACAGTGGGCCAAATTTGAAATCTAACACAGCTAACACAGTAAAAGTTGAACAAAAAAAAAAAATTAATAATCTAAAAGTAGCACAGGTGCACGCATAGAGAGATTTAAATTACCATGACATTGAAAGGAATTAAAAGTCCATTTCTTGTTTTACTTTAATTTTGTTTATTCCACAACTACAAAAATCTATGAAATGGAACACTTTATAAAAGAACATCAACTGAAAAAGAACTAATAAAATTCATCCTTCTTTTTCTGAAAATTTAATTAAATGTAATTTTTGTAGATAATTTTATCTTATATTTCATATACAATAGAAAACATTGTAACAAGTCATCTCTCATTGTTTTTCACAGCTCATAATGAATGTCTATACAATATTAAATGAGAAAATTAAATGTAACAGGAATATTTGAGGATTTAATTTAGCATTATATAAAATTTTATTACCACTCTATGTAGGAAAAATTCAGTTATGATTTATGGAAGATTTATATCCTTGAAATGATTGCACAGCTATTCCTTTTAAGCAGCAAGATCAAAGTGGAAGACAGAAGTATGTGTTTTCTAGAATGGAACATCCCAGCCTTCATATTTTAGTCAAAAATTGCAATATATTTGACTTGAAAACTAAAGAATTTAGAAACCTGTATTTATGCATATATTCTTTTAAAGAATGTAGTACTATAATATCTCTGAATAGCAAGAACTAATATAGCAAAAACTAATCTATTAGCCAGATTACATGCAAAACAGTACTTAAAAACTGGTACCTAAAAAAACAAACCAAAAAAAAGTACATGTTTCACTGAAGTCAGTAATGTACCTTTTAGTTATTTCCAGCACTACTAATTTAATGAAAAACATTTATATACCATGACTGCATTTTTTTGACCCCATGGACTATAGCCTGCCAGGCTCCTCTGTCCATGTAATTCTCCAGGCAATAGTACTAGAGTGGGTAGCCATTCCCTTCTCCAGGGAATCTTCCTGACCCAGGGATCAAACTTGGGTCTCCTGCATTGCAGGCAGATGCTTTACCTTCTGCGCCATCAGGAAAGCCCCAATATCTAAACAAATGCTTTAAATTCTATTAGACTCCTGCTGACATTGTTAGCTTCCCTGGTAGCTCAGATCTGCCTGCAATGCAGGAAACCCAGGTTCGATCCCTGGGTCAGGAAGATTCCCTGGAGAAGGGAGTGGCAATCCATAGTATTCTTGCTTGGAGAATCCTATGGACAGACCATGGGATCTTAAAAGAGTTGGACACAACTGAGCAACTGACACTTTCACTTTCCTGCTGCCATGAGTTTTACAATCCCATACTGACTAAACAAAAAGAGAATTATGAAGAACGATTGTTTTATATATTAATATGTGGTAAAACTTTATAATCATTTATACTATTAATTTTAAATTATATTTTCTACATAAAGTATAATTTAAATAATTTATTTTATTGCTTATTTAGTGGAAAAACAAAAGTTTTATAGTCTTTGTCCCTTATTTCATGTTCCAACCTTTTAACTCACTTATTTTGCATTTGATAAAATTGGATTTGAAAAGGGTTAAAGCGCTTTATATACTTTTTGCCCTAGAATGCAGCATGGCCACACTGCATTCTGTGCTCACCTGCCATTTAGGTAACCATGCAAAAATATTTCCAGGAGATGCTCAGGAGAAACATCAAACTCTGTTCCCTGAGTCTGAACATCCATATATGCATTTTAGCAATATAAAGATTGTATTGGTCAGGGCTCTCCTAAGAAACAGAACAAATATGATATACATTTAAGTGGAGAAATATCTATCTCATGGAATTGGCTCACATGATTGCATGGGCTGGCAGTTTCAAAATTCCAGAGAAAGTTGCTAAGCTGTAGACTCAGGGATAAGTTGATGATGCAATAATCTTCAATCCAGAAACAATCTTAAAGCAGAATTCCTTCTTCCTCCAGGGGGCTTAGTCTTTTCTATTAAGCCCGTCAACTGATCGGATGAAACTGTTGGGAAAAATATCAATAACCACAGATACACAGATGACACCATCTTTATGGCAGAAAGCTAAAGAGCCTATTGATGAAAGAGGACAGTGAAAAAGTTGGCTTAAAACTCAATGTTCAGAAAACTGATCACGACATCCAGTCCCATCACTTCATGGCAAATAGATGGGGAGACAAGGGAAACAGTGACAGACTTTATTTTGTTAGGCTCCAAAGTCATTGCAGATGGAGACTGTAGCCATTAAATTAAAAGATGCTTGCTCCTTGAAATAAAAGTTATGACCAACCTAGACAGCATACTAAAAAGCAGAGACGTTACTTTCCAATAAAGTTTTGTCTAGCCAAAGCTATGGTTTTTCCAGTAGTCATGTATGGATGTAAGAGTTGGACTCTAAAGAAAGCTGAGTGCTGAAGAATTAAAGCTTTTGAACTGTGGTGTAGGAGAAGACTCTTGAGAGTCCCTTGGACTGCAAGGAGATCCAACTAGTCCATCCTAAAGGAGCTCAGTCCTGGGTGTTCATTGGAAGGACTGATGCTGAAGCTGAAACTCCAATACTTTGGCCACCTGATGCGAAGAACTTACTCCTTGGAAAAGACCCTGATGCTGGGAAAGATTGAAGGCAGGAGGAGAAGGGGATGACAGAGGATGAGATGGTTTGATGGCATCATTGACATGATGAACATGAGTTTGAGTAGACTTCAGGTGTTGTTGATGAACAGGGAAGCCTAGCATACTGAAGTCCATGTTTTCACAAAGAGTCAGACATGATTGAGTGACAACTGAACAATGGATTGGATGATCAACTTACCCATATTTTGATGAAGATATGGAAATCTGCTACACTCAAAGTCTACCAATTTAAATGTTAATAATGTCTTTAAAAATACCTTCACAGTAAAATGTAAACTGGTGTTTAATCAAAAGTATGGGCATTGTAGTCTAGCCAGGCTGAGATATAATATTAAGTATCACAAATGCAAGTTCATTTCCCTGGGCAGGAGAAGATCCTGATTACTAATGTAGCATATTGTATTATTAAATTGATTTACTTAGTAAAGAAGATAGTTCCTCATGTTTAAGTATAAATAGGACCTTCCTTGCAGTCAGAGACTAACCCGCTTTGGGTGTTGTTATCAGGTTTTTAGATGGGAGTTATCTGAATCTAAGAAATTTTGATTCTATACAATTTTAAAAAGTGTTACTTAATAAACTGAACTATACTGAATGATGAAAAAGAACAATAAACAACACGTGGGAAAATAAGTTTTTGAAGTTGCCTGTGGCAATTAATATCTCTTGCTACTATGTTTCAGAAAACATGTGATTTTTTTGCAATATATAGCCATTATTAAACTTCAAAGCCTTATATTCTTGAGGCTAAAAGAGATCACTTCTATTAAATTTCTTTTTTTGAATCCTCCAAACCACTGTGGTTATTCTCTGAATATATGGCATGCACTTCAAATTTAGGTATCCAAAACTCTAACAAAAGTCCGGTGAATAGTTTTAAGATTTTGTATATCAGTTTGCAAACTTTCCAGACTTCAGTATATGTATAGTATATTTCCAATATGAGACTATATATTTAAATGCCCTTTCTAGGAAATAAGCCATCATGCATGTGTGTCTGTGCATGTATGTGTTTATGTATGTATGTCTTGTTGAGGTGTTGTCCATCAATCCTGAAATTATGTGAATTAGTCTACAATACTCTAGACAGTTAAAAAAATTCTTTTTTTAATATAAGAAATTTGTGGAAATATAATACATTTCTGGATTAATTTTACCTTTATTCCTGCTTCCAGAGGCCATAGTACCAGAGGCTGAAAGCTCATTTATACAGACATTCTCATAGACACCACCATATCATAGAGCTGTCATGTTGGAATGATGTTAGACTCTCTCTGACTTGACCTGAAATGACTTAAAAAGGCTCATCAATTAGAGGAAAACAAAATAATATTAAAGCCTAATTGTCAATATTGTGACTTACAAATAAAATGCTGGTGAAGTGTTTTAGATAAAATCTCAAAATCCAGTATCTCCCTGTATTTTTCCTTTCATTACTCTTTTCTTGCTTTTGTTTTTTTGGGTTTTTTTTTTTTTTTTTTTTTTTTGGTGTTAGTTCTAGAAGGTGCTGTAGGGCTTCATAGAATCATTCAACTTCAGTTTCCTTGGCATTAGTGGTTGGGGCATAGAGTTGGATTACAGTGATATTGAATGGTTTGCCTTGGAGATGAGCAAAGATCATTCTGTTATTTTTTGAGACTGCAGCCAAGTACTGCATTTTGGACTCTTATGTTGAGTCTGAGGGC
Organism: Muntiacus reevesi; assembly: GCF_963930625.1. Lineage (NCBI taxonomy): Eukaryota > Metazoa > Chordata > Mammalia > Artiodactyla > Cervidae > Muntiacus > Muntiacus reevesi. Next base: position 258,367,407 of record NC_089251.1, on the reverse strand, counting down.
TACTCCATTTCTTCTAAGGGATTCTTGCCCACAGTAGTAGACATAAAAGTTATCTGAATTAAAGTCACCCATTCTGGTCCATTTTAGCTCACTGATCCCTAAAATGTCAATGTTCACTCTTGCCATCTCCTGTTTGACTACTTCTAATTTACCTTGATTCATAGACCTAACATTCCAAGTTCTTATGCAATATTGTTCTTTACAGCAGCGGAATTTACTTTCACCACCAGACACGTCCACAACTGCGCATTGTTTCTGCTTTGTCTTGGACTGTTCCTTCCTTCGAGAGCTATTTCTCCACTAATATATTTCTCCACTAGCTATTTCTCCAGTAATATATTGGACAACTACTGACCTGGGAGTTCATCTTTCAATGTCATATCTTTTTGCCTTTTCGTACTGTTCATGCGTTTCTCAAGGAAACAATGCTAAAGTGGTTTGTCATTCCCTTCTCCAGTGGAACACTTTTTTTTTTTAGAACTCTCCACTATGACTCGTCTGTTTAGGGTGGCTCTACATGGCATGGCTCATAGTTTCATTGAGTTAGACAGGGTTATGATCCATGTGATCAGTTTGGTTAGTTTTCTGTGATTGTAGTTTTCATTCTGTTCTGCCTTCTGATGGATGAAAATAAGAGGTTGAGCAAGCTTCCTGTTGGGAGGGACTGCCTGTGGGGGACCTGGGCCTTGCTCTGGTGAGCAATGCCATGCTCAATTAATCTTTAATCCAATTTTCTGTTTGTGGATGGGGTTGTGTTCCCTCCCTGTAGTTTGGCTTGAGGCCAAACTGTGGTAGGGGTAATGGCAACCTCTTTCAAAAGGACTTTTGCCAGCATGATGCAGCCTCTAGTACTGTAGTCAATGTCATGATCCTGTGGCAGGCCACTGTTGACCCATGCCTCCACCAGAGGCTCCCAGACACTCACAGGTAAGTCTGACTCAGTCTCTTGTGGGGTCACTGCTCATTTCTCCTGGGTCCTGGTGCACACAAGGTTTTGTTGTGCTCTCAAAGAGTCTGTTCCCCCAGTCCTAGGGAAGGTCTGTAATCAAATCCCACTGGCCTTAAAAGTCACTGCAAATGGTGACTGTAGCAATGAAATTAGATGCTTGCTGCTTGGAAGAAAAGCTATGACAAATATAGGCAGCATATTAAAAAGCAGCAACATTACTTTACCAACAAAGATCTGTATAGACAAAGCTATGGTTTTTCCAGTAGTCATGTATGGATGTGAGAGTTGGACCATAAAGAAAGCTGAGTGCCAAAGAATTGATACTTTTGAACTGTAGTGTTGGAGAAGATTCTTGAGAGTCCCTTGGACATCTAGGGGATCAAAGATCAAAGATCAGTTCCAAAGGAAATAAATCCTGAATATTCATTGGAAGGACTGATGATGAAACTGAAGCAGCAATACTTGGCCATCTGATGTGAAGAGCCAACTCTTTGGAAAAGGCTCTGATGCTGGGAAAGATTGAAGGTAAGAGGTGAAGGGGACAGGAGAGGATGAGATGGTTGGATGGCATCACCGACTCAATGGACATGAGTTTGATCAAGCTGTGGGAGATGGTGAAGGACAGGGAAGCTTGACCTGCTACAGTCCATCGGGTTTCAAAGAGTCATACATGATTGAACAACTGAACAATAACTTCCTACTATTAAACCTAAGGGAAAAATCATGTATGATTCCCTCTCTTTCTGTCTAATAGCCAGTACTGATATTATGATGGTCCTGCAGTTATGTAGACAGTCAATTCCAAAAGGGAAGAAGCTAGAAATGTGACTAATAAAAAAATATTATTTCCATTTATATTGTATATGTATATATTCTTGTTTCATGATAGTAACAATTACCACAATGTGTTCAGAAATATTAAGTTAATCAATATTTATAAATATGCACAACTCTCCATGATACATTGGTGGTTTAGAAAGCAAGTGGCATGTTGTCTTTAAAGAAGACACCAATCAATCCTTTCCCCCTGCACAAACATGCTATTCTAACAATCTATGAGGTAGAGTCTGTTTTCCTCTTTCAAGATATACATGTTTCTCACTGAGCTTCCCAGGCAGCTCAGCGTTAAAGAATTTGCCTGCAGTGCAGGAGCCACAGGAGGTATGGGTTCTATCCCTGAGTTGGGAAGATCCACTGGAGGCAGGCATGACAACCCACTCCAGTATTCTTGCCTGGAGAATCACATGGACAGAGGAGCCTTATTTCTTCAATAAAAATAATTGAACTTCTGTAATTAGAATTGGAAATAATCCTCCCACTGGCTAAGGAATGATCAAAACTTAGGATTACTCTTAGGAAACACCTAAACATTTTATATGGGGTATGCATCTCTTTTATAGTATATTCAAAAACACAGTAATTGTCTATTAATTAAACACAGCTGGTATCAACCTGAAGCAGAAGTAAAACCAATGGAGATAAGCTATTGGCAAATGTTCAAATCAATGCAATTTAAATATTTCATCTCTCAATATTGTTTGGTCTGTAGTTCACCTTAATCTCAAACAAAGTGAATTCAACTCTATGAATGGTTATGGAAAGCTGAATGTACCCATAATGTCACTCAGTTGAAGGCAAATTGATAGCAAAGGAATTTTGAAAGATTACAATGAAAGTTTAAAATACTTGACACAAACACAGCAAAATATTTACAGTGATTTTATTGTGGATGACTGCTTTTTATCAACTCTCTGTTTTCCTCAGAAAATATAAAATGGATCTACTCAAAAACAAACAAACAAACAAACAAACAACAACAACAAAAAAAAAACCACACACAAGAAGCAGCTGAAAATAAAGCAATATACCTACAGGTGCAAAATTAAAAACTGAATGGAGCCTATGTTGATGTATTTTTATTTTGGCTTTCTTGGACTATTACATACAGGTGTATATAATGTATGTGCATATATTTATGTATATATAAATATATATACACATTTGATTACAATTGTTTATTTTTGCTACTTGATAACGTTTTATTGTCACTACTAAAAATATTGCTTAGAAGAAAACAAAGCTGACTAAGAATGAGCTTGAAGGATAATTTTGAGTAACAGTAAGATAAAGACATATTTGTTCCTTCTTGGTCTTAAGTCAAAGAGAAATTTGGAGAGAGATGGCGGAAAAGTGGGTATTCAGCAGAAAAACATTGCTGTAGCAGTACAAACTGTCATAACAATAAAGACTACAATAGCAATAAAAAACTGTTTCATCATCAATGCCAAATCCCAAAGTGGTAAACTTTCTATTTTCACAGGATCTTAATGAATGTATTCATTTTCCTGACTCTGACACAGTTGTATGACTGGAGAAGATGGAATATAAAAATATATTAATAATAATATGATAAAAAGTACTGATAACTATAAACTTATTAAGATCCCTCCCACAGTGGAATAAGCTAAATAATCTCTACATTTTCTGAGTGTGTCAATTAATCATTCATTTAAATAGAATTTATAGAAATACATAGCTTATTACTTTGCTTTATACATTTTTTAGCTTATAGCATTCTACTTTCGACAGTTTTGTTAACTGTTGATAGGGAGCTGAAATGAATCTATAGTATTAATCCTTTTTCCTTACCTTTGCAGATTTCATTCTGATATATGTGCTGGGGATTGTGGTGTCTATTTGTGTTGTCACTGAGTGACGAGCTAATTTTGACCTATTTATAATGAAAAGTTGTGTTGTCACTCAGGCTCAAGAAGCTATTAAAACTTGACAGCATTGCCTCCTATTAGCTTTTTCCAAATTAAATTGAACAAAACATCTAGCAGAATCATGGCTTTGTTTCACGATATTTTAAAATGACATCTTAACTAATTAAAAGTAACCTGTTGAATTTCAGTTCTGGCCTTCCACCAGCTAAAGGTCAGCCTATTATGTATTTTCTTATTGACAAGGTAGCTGTGTTTCTTGATACATCATCATTGTAAAATAGAGTAGTTTGGAGAAAGGAAAAAATAAATCAGTTCATAAGCCATGAACTTTGGCTTAGTATATAATTTTTCTAAGCTTGTGGTTTTCTGTACAATAACTCATTAAATTTGAAAGGAAAAGCAAATGCAAGTCATGACATGAATCTAGAGAGAAGTTTTCAAGTGATTTAATTATGTTTATAACACAGATCCTAAATTGCATGCATTCATAATTACAATTGAAGCAAAATACTGCAAGCTTTATCTTGTTATATATTTTAGAAAATATTTAAGGATATAAGCAAGGTCTGTATATCAAAGAATAAAGGATATGTCAAATGGATGAGATGAGTTTAAAATAGAGCAATTTATCTAAATGTGCCATTCTTAAGTATCAAAGAAACATGAAGGAAGTCATAGTAAATGTCTGGGAATCATGAGCTAAACTACAGTTTTTATCCATTCATTATTCTCATATTTTTAAACATAAAAGAGAGAGAAACAAAGGGTATCTGAATTAATTCATCAAGTAGCATTTTTAAATGCTTTTCCCACGTAGACTTCCAACTTAACTTAGTATTTCCTGGGATTTGCCTAAAAACATGGCCAAATGACACAAAAATATAACAAAATAAAAGAAAAAAGAAACAACTATCAAAATGAAAAAATCTATTAATTCTAATGGCAGTTACATAAATAGAATATATTAATGTGTTATAAATTTAAAAATCTACCATACAGACTATTATATTGTTTCAGCAACCAAGTTAAATTTAGTGGGGAGCTGAGATGGATGAAACTGGAGCCCATTATACAGAGTGAAGTAAGCCAGAAAGATAAAGAACATTACAGTATACTAACACATATATACGGAATTTAGAAAGATGGTAACGATGGTCCTATATGCAGGGCAGAAGAAGAGACGCAGAAGTACAGAACAGACTTTTGAACTCTGTGGGAGAAGGGGAGGGTGGGATGTTTCGAAAGAGCAGCATGTATATTATCTGTGGTGAAACAGACCACCAGCCCAAGTGGGATGCATGAGTCAAGTGCTCGGGCCTGGTGGGCTGGGAAGACCCAGAGGAATCAGGTGGAGAGGGAGGTGGGAGGGGGGACCGGGGTGGGGAATACGTGTAACTCTATGGCTGATTCATATCAATGTATGACAAAACCCACTGAAAAATAAAAAAAAAATAAAAAAAAAATTTAGTGGGGAGAGAGATGTTTATTCATGCTATAGTTGACAAAAATGATAAAATCACTAAACAAAAGCTAATTTGAATTTAGAATTAAAAATAAGGCATTTCTTTGATCACAAATATTCAATTATTATAGCCTTAGTTGATCTCTTAAAGGGACAAAGTTCTAACTAGGGATTAATAAATTGATGCTCTTGTTTTTAACAAAAGGAGTGATATATTGTTTGATTTGAAAGATGAGTAGCTATTTGCAAGCAGAAGAGAAAGCTATAAATGGTAAATAGTAAACATTTAGTAGAAACTTAGAGATACCAGGGAATATTTCATGCAAAGATGGGCTCAATAAAGGACAGAAATGGTATGGACCTAACAGAAGCAGGAGATATTAAAAAGAGGTGGAAAGAATACATAAAAGAACTGTACAACAAGTTCTTCATGATGCAGATAATCATGATGGTGTGATCACCCACCTAGAGCCAGATATCCTGGAATGTGAAATCAAGTGGGCTTTAGGAAGCATCACTACGAACAAAGCTAGTGGAGGTGATGGGATTTCTGTTGAGCTATTTCAAATCCTGAAAGATGATGCTGTGAAAGTGCTGCACTTAATATGCCAGCAAATTTGGAAAACTCAGCAGTGGCCACAGGACTGGGAAAGGTCTGTTTTCATTCCAATCCCAAAGAAAGGCAATGCCAAAGAACACTCAAACTACTGCACAATTGCACTTATCTCACATGCTAGCAAAGTAATGCTCAAAATTCCCCAAGCTAGGCTTCATCAATACATGAACCGTGAACTTCCAGATGTTCAAGCTGGTTTTAGAAAAGGCAGAGGAACCAGAGATCAAATTGCCAACATCCAATGGATCATTGAAAATGCAAGAGAGTTCCAGAAAAGCATCTATTTCTGCTTTATTGAGTATGACTGTGTGGATCACAATAAACTGTGGAAAATTCTGAAAGAGATGGGCATACCAGATCACCTGACCCACCTCTTGAGAAACCTATATGTAGGCCAGGAAGCAACAGTTAGAACTGGACATAGAACAAAAGACTGGTTCCAAATAGGAAAAGGAGTATGTCAAGGCTGCATATTGTCACCCTGCTTATTTAACTTACATGAAGTGTACATCATGAGACACTCTGGGCTGTATGACGCACAAGCTGGAATCAAGAATGCTGGGGGAAATATCAATAACCTCAGATATGCAGATGACACCTCCCTTATGGCAGAAAGTGAAGAACTAAAGAGCCTCTTGATGAAAGTGAAAGAGAAGAGTGAAAAAGTTGACTTAAATCTCAACATTCAGAAAACAAAGATCATGGCATCCAGTCCCATCACTTAATGGCATATAGATGGAAAAACAGTGGAAACAGTGTCAGACTTTATTTTTTGGGACTCCAAAATCACTGCAGATGGTGACTGCAGCCATGAAATAAAAAAACACTCCTTGGAAGAAAAGTTATGACCAAACTCGAGAGCATATTAGAAAACAGAGACATTACTTTGCCAACAAAGGTCCATCTAGTCAAGGCTATGGTTTATCCAGTAGTCATATACAGATGTGAGAGTTGGACTATAAAGAAAGCTGAATGCTGAAAAATTGATGTGCTTTTTTTTTTCCATTTATTTTTATTAGTTGGAGGCTAATTACATTACAATATTGTAGTGTTTTTTGCCATACATTGACATGAATCAGCCATGGATTTACATGTATTCCCCATCCTGAACCCCCCTCCCACCTCCCTCCCCATCCCATCCCTCTGGGTCATCCGAGTGCACCAGTCCTGAGCACTTGTCTCATGCATCCAACCTGGACTGGTGATCTGTTTCACACTTGATAATATATATGTTTCAATGCTATTCTCTCAGATCATCCCACCCTCGCCTTCTCCCATAGAATCCAAAAGTCTGTTCTATACAACTGTGTCTCTTTTTCTGTCTTGCATATAGGGTTATCGTTACCATCTTTCTAAATTCCATATATATGCGTTAGTATACTGTATTGGTGTTTATCTTTCTGGCTTACTTCACTCTGTATAATGGGCTCCAGTTTCATCCGTCTCATTAGAACTCATTCAAATGTATTCTTTTTAATGGATGAGTAATATTCCATTGTGTATATGTACCACAGCTTTCTTATCCATTCATCTGCTGATGGGCATCTAGATTGCTTCCATGTCTTGGCTATTATAAACAGTGCTGCGATGAACATTGGGGGGAGGGATGCAAATCAAAACCACAATGAGGTACCATTGCACACCAGTCAGAATGGCTACTATCCAAAAGTCTACAAGCAATAAATGCTGGAGAGGATGTGGAGAAAAGGGAACCCTCTTACACTGTTGGTGGGAATGCAAACTAGTACAGCCACTATGGAGAACAGTGTGGAGATTCCTTAAAAAAACTGGAAATAGAAATGGTGCTTTTGAAATGTGGTGTTGGAGAAGACTTTGAGAGTTCCTTGGAGTGCAAGGAAATCCAACCAGTCCACCTTAAAGGAAATCAATCCTGAATGTTGATTGGTAAGACTGATGTTGCAGCTGAAACTCCAATACTTTGGGCACCTGATGCGAAGAACTGACTCATTTGAAAAGACCCTGATGCTGGGAAAGATTGAAGGCAGGAGGAGAAGGGGACAACAGAGGATGAGATGGTTGGATGGCATCACTGACTCAATGGACATGAGTTTGAGAAGGACAAACTCCGGGAGGTGGTGATGGACAAGGAGGCCTGGCATGCTGCGGTTCATGGTGGACATGACTGAGTGAATGAACTGAACTGAACTGAGACGTTTTAGGCAAAGGAAATCTAGTCCAAAAAAACATGAAGTAACACTGCACATTTTGGAGTAATATATGTATCATTACTGTTATAGGGTGCAAAAATTAAATATATTTTCCAGAGAAGTACTTGAACGATCATTTGTATAGGACCTTAGATTCCACTTTAAGTCATAGCACTTTGAATATTTATTCTTTAGCTAATGTAGAGCCAATAGGTGATACTACATTTTCCCCAGAGGAATTAAATGATCTAAATTTCTTTTTCTATAAGATAACATTCCTAACAGTGTGAAAGGTCACATGTTTATAAACAGATTTGCAGCAAGAAAACAGTATATTGACAATGGGAAATAATATGAAAAAGCTAATGTAGGGAGAGTGGATTGAAGAAAATAAAAGCAAGAGAGGAAATATTTGGAAGGTATCAAAATTGAAGACAGAGTTTGAAAACCCATAGAATGATGTCCCTGCTATGCCAGACCCTAAAAGTATTACAATTGATTAACTATTTAATATAGAATATTTATAAAATATATTTAAAATACATATAAAACATAAAACTAATTGAAATTTGAAGGTAGAAGTCACCTTTAGTGAAAACTTAAATATAGAATAAAAAATTATAAGAATTAAAAAGTATTACAAACTAAAAATATGATGGGTTAACTATGTGAAGTTAAAACATTCCAAGATTAAGCATGATATAATTAAAACAGTAATGGTAAACTGTAAGTTGGCAAATGGGAAGGTATATAAAAATATTTATAGTAAATATTAGCATTAAGATATATTTAATGATATTTGTATTAAAGAGACATGATAAATCAATTAAATACCCTTCAGTTACCCTAACATAATAATTTTAAAATATTTTAAATTTAAATATATTTTAAAAATTTCAAAATTTCAAATTAAAGGCAATTTTGAAAGAACAATAACTAATAAAAAGGAAAATATTTTATCATTGCTAATTGATCAAATTTATAAAATAAAACCAATATTGATTTATTCTTTAACCTATTATTATATAATAATTTTAAAAGATAAAATTTTTGGTAAAAGTTAGTGTGCAGAACCTCAAATGTGCTGTGCGGTGCTATGCTTAGTTGCTCAATCGTGTCGGATTCTTTGTGACCCCATGGGCTCCAGCCTGCCAGGCGCCTCTGTGTGGGGATTCTCCAGGCAGGAATACTAGAGTGGGATACCTTCAAATAGGTATTATTAAACCATTATATAGCAATATTCATATAATTATTTTTTTGAATTGAATTAAAATAATTTAAACTGCAATTTCTTTTCATGTATATCAGAAAGTTTAATTAGAAGATTATTTTTAAGGTTTTTAAAGTCTATACAAATCAGAAGTTGTAATTATAATGCAAACTGTGCTCTTTCATATTTTTTGAACTTTCCTCTGACCCATCAAAATGTCATTATTTCTGTATTTTTATGGTACACCGTTTTTAGAGCTAGTTTTCTTACCTGCAATTTTATTTTCACAAAATTAATTTTTAAGCTCTGGCATATATTTGTTTGTCAACAATAAAATATTAGTTTATTATTTAACATTAGTGAATACATACCGCTACTAGTCGTTTAACATCAACTGAATGTTCTGCAACTGAACTGAACTGAACTGAATGTTCTGCAATTCAATTCAATTCTAACACTAATTACTTTGGAATTTTTGTCAGATCCTGCAAGTTAAGGACACAACATCCAACAAGACTGCACTTACTATAGACTACAAATTCTTAGGTTCCCATGAACTCACTAAAATTGTTACACTTATGATTATAATTTTATTATATAAGATACACTCAGGAACATCCAAATAGAAAAAATCAATAAGGCAAGGTCTGAAGGGAGGAGGGTGGTACAGAGCTTCCATCCTCTCTGGTTGTTGAATCCAGGAATGCCACTCTCAGCATATCAATGTGTTCAGCAACCCAGAATGTACCGAACTTCAGTATTCAGAGATTTTATTTGAATTTCATTAAATAGAAATGATTGATGAAATCTCTGACCCTGTGATTGAGCTTAATCTCTAGTCCCACTCCTCCTCAGAGTCTGAGGAATAAAAACAAAAGTTTCCACCCTCTAATCAAGTGCTTGGTCTTTCTGACATGACTAACCTCTTCCTCAAAACTACTGAAACTATCTAAGGGTCCACCATGAGTCATTTCTTAGCATAAATTCAAGTATGATCTAAAGCAGCCCATTATGAGAAACATAAGACACCCCAAGGAATTTCAAAGCTCTGTGTTAGGAACTAGGGACAAAAAATGCATGTATTATTTATTATATCACAATTAATAGCATAATATTCTAAGAAATTTCAGATTTTCTTTATATTTTCTTTAAGGAAAATGAATTGCATAGATATAGTTGAGGTTCATTTATTTTACTTTGCCTATGTATAAAAACACAAATTTGTGTAGAATGTACCTTTTATAGAGAGCAGCTTACATAATCCTTTTTTTTTTTTATGGCATGGATTGATGGGAATGTAGTGCTATTTAAGTGATTAGATATACTGTATGAAGAATGGAGCATATCTAAGAAAATATCTTAACATTTTATCAAAAGCAAATTTATCATCACATATTCAGTGGTAAAAATGTTAGATGGTAATTCTTTACATTTATTGATGCTGGAAGTTCTTTAGCTTAGGCAGGAGATAAAAATAACTCAAAAGCTATTTTAATGTAGCCAAAGGTTTTTATTTTTAAAAAGTCATTTCTTGCCTTCTCTAGACTTCAATTCACAATGATTTTCTTTTAACTTGGAGTCAATCCTGCATAATGCAAGAATTGAAAATGCCCTTTAAAGACATTTCCAAACCTGAAGTTCTTTGATTTTAAAATATAAAAGTAGTGTTATTTAGTGTAAGAGCTGCTTGTTTTCTTCTCCTTGTGCTATCTTACAAAGAATACCAATTTAACTCTTACACACATCCCTATTCCATGAAAATAAGGTTAAAATTCTACTCATGAAAAGGAACCATTCTTTATATTTCTCTGATTTTGAATCACCTGAACTTTGCTGTTTATCTGATCTGGCTCTTGTGTTGAAATTATCATAGGCTAGGTTTGTGACATTGGTAATCTCAAGTATAAATCCTGACTCCACTAACTGGATTGCACAGATTCTATATTTTCTAATTTCTCTTGCATACTAAAAAGTGCCCCCTTACACAGACTACAATGAAATCATAACTCCGTTAGGATATTTACCATCACTGAGGAGCTCACCATCACATTAATAGTTCACAAGTCCTCTGCAGGTTAAGTTTACTTCTTTCTTTAAGTCCTTGCTGTCTTCCTCTTTTATATATGACTAGATTGACATAATAAACTTAAATTTTCATTTGATTTTGGTTTATGATACAAATATCCTAGCAGTCCTTTCCTTTCTATCTCATTTCCTGATTCACTTGACCATTTAATATATATTAGTATGTTTTACTTCACTTTGTAATGCTGATTTGATTCTTACAGATGTGAAGTGACTTAAAAATCCCCACCTTTTAATAGATGGTGTAATCATATTCTGTGTTTCCCACTTCTGCATTTTTCTAATGTGTGAAGAATATTTCATTCAGGGCTTCTTTATTTTTAGAGAGGAACAACTTTTCTGACTGATGAATGTGGGAAAACTCAGCTACATTGTCAGTCAGTTTTTCCCATTACTCTCTCTATTTGAAGGGACGGAGTATTTAACTTTCTTCAGTAAGGACACTCCTTAGGTTACTTTTGTTCTTTGGGAAGATGGTGGAGATAGTTTCCTTTGGCTAGGCAACTATGTCTAGCTCTTAATATTTGATGAGCTATTCACATTTCCCATATTCAGTGTTTATACAAATCCCTGCCCTCCAGCTGCTTCTGATCTCACCAATAAACTATTTTCTTTAAAACAGTGACCACCACTATACTCTCAGAAATGTCATAAGTAAAAATACTCTGATAAATGATTTTTTTTTCATTTAATCTTCACAACACTATTTTGTAAAAGGATTATATCATCTTCAATTTGCAAATTAAATTCAAAAAGCATATATAGTTAAGAGGGTTTTCTAGGACACCATATCTGATATGAAAACTCCATAGCCTACCATACACACTTATAGCAAGAAGTCTTTTTGTTAACCTAGCTCTTTGCCTACCTCCTGCATTTACTAGACAAGTCATCTTAGGCAAGTGTTGAATTCTTTTTGCTACTTTCTCCCCCTCTGTAAATAATGAACAACAAAACTTGTTTTGTGTGAATGTTTAAGTTGTATATTCTTAAGAAAATACTTATATGCACTTTATATATATGATCAGTGACATCAATGATATTAAAAAGATGAACCAGACTTCTTTAAAAATTATGTACAGTTTAAAAACTGCCTTAGAATGAGCAATGTAAATTCTTTTATAGGAATAAGGTTTATATCAACTCATGAGTTTGTTTGCTATGAAAATCAAATAGTTATTATACCAGGAGTTTTAACTTAATGAAATTCAATGAGTTCATGAAATTGAATGGAAGTAAAATGATGCTTTTAGTTTTTCTTAACCTTGATCTTAAATTTAGCATTTTTTTTCAATTATGAAAGTAGGTTACAAACCAAAGTAGTATAAACTGCAACTGTGACATTTTTTCCCTCTATAATCACAAAATTTTCATATTCATATTTTGTTTTATACCTTATCTTTTGATTTTTAAACCTAGATTCCCATCAGAAAGTGGCATGTAAGACAAGGGTTTCCTGTGCAAGTTTGTTTGGGGAATTATCCTATGGGTCATGAGTTGGGGTTTGGGAAGAGTGAAGCAAGGAATGAAGGGAAGAATATACACAGTTATGGGCAATGATGTTGAATACCTCTAGGGAGTTCTGAAGATATTAACCCCATTGTTAAAGCAGTTGCTTCTTGGTGTGTTGACTCTTGAACACTTCCAAATTTTCAATGAGTGAGATCTTGTGACTTTTCTCAGGAGTCCCAACCTGTTGAGAATTTAGTTAAACTACTCCACAGTATCAGTGCCTTGGCATACACTGTGTGGCCAAGAGGCATGAAGGGGCCTTGGTTTGACACTAGACAGCCCTAGGTAATACCCGGGAGAGCCGCAAGTAAATGTAAGTACTGATGTGATGCCCCAGTGCAACTGATACAGTCTGTTCTACCACCCGACTCCTTGCCCTTGTGAACTCCTTAGAGAGACTCTCCCTGAGCTCACACACACACACACATTTTGGGGGGATTTGAATTAACCAATTCACTCTTAACCAGGAAGCTGCAAAGCACTCCACCAAGGATCCTAATAAATGTGTGCACCCTAGATCCTGCTGCTAGCACTGCCTACACACTGCCTTGACTTTCTGTGTGGTTCCTTGAGGCCATGAACCTCCTCCAGGATCTGTGAGTAGTAAACTTCTCTATTTCACTTTTTGGACTTCCTTGATGGGTCAGTGGTAAACAATCTGCCTGCCAATGAGGGAGAGATGGATTCAGTCCCTGGGTTGAGAAGATTCCTTGGAGAAGGAAATGGCAATACACTACAGTATTCTTGCTTGGGAAACCCCATGGGCAGAGAAACCTGGCAGGCTACAGTCCGCAAGGTTGCAAATGAGTCACAGGTGACATAGTAACTAAATAACAATAGCACATTTCACTTTTTCTTGCAGCCTTTTGCTGAAAATTGGCTCACCAACCACCGACCACTCAGTGTTATACTTAATAAATGTTCATTTCATTTCAGTTCAGTCGCTCAGTCATGTCCGACTCTTTGCAACTCCATGAACTGCAGCACGCCAGGCCTCCCTGTCCATCACCAACTGCCAGAGTCCACCCAAACCCATGTCCATTGTGTTGCTGATGCCATCCAACCACCTCATCCTCCGTCATCCCCTTATCCTCCTGCCTTCAATCTTTCCCAGCATCAGGGTCTTTTCAGATGAGTCAGATCTTCACATCAGGTGACCAAAGAACTGGAGTTTTAGCTTCAACATCAGTCCTTCCAATGAACACCCAGAACTGATCTCCTTTAGGATGGACTGGTTGGATCTCCTTGCAGTCCAACGGACTCTCAAGAGTCTTCTCCAACACCACAGTTCAAAAGCATCAATTCTTCAGTGCTCAGCTTTCTTTATAGTCCAACTGTCACATCCATACATGCCTACTGGTAAAACCATAGACTTGACTAGATGGATCTTTGTTGACAAAGTATGTCTCTGCTTTTTAATATGCTGTCTAGGTTGGTCATAACTTACCTTCCAAGGAGTAAGCATCTTTTAATTTCATGGCTGCAATCACCATCTGTTAGTTTAACAAAAATCACAACACAACCATAGACTTCAGAGAAAGTGCTGAAAAAGAAATAAATTGTTGTAACGCTGAGGAAAAAGGCCCTATCTGGTTACAACTGCATTAAACTAGTTGTCATAGCAAAGGCTAGGGTAAAATATAGGCTCAGAAAGTGTGAGACAGGGCAAGAGAGATGGCTTACATAACTTTAGAAGTAGAATTTTATAGATCTACTTTTTTCTTTATTTACAGTAGCGATCAGATTCTAGTTACAATAACAGTAAAATTAGCTTCATCTCCGAATTCTCACCACTAGTACTCCCTTTCTTGGAGTTTACTTCTGTATTCTTGAATGTTCACTACAACTAGTTTTGTTGGCTTTGACTCTTAGTTACTATAATTGAGACAAGCATTAGGATTTTTTTTTTCTTATTTCTTTCCCTCTTTTAGATGAATTGTTTCCATGTTGTCATTGTGTGCATTTTGTCCTTTCATTCTATCACAAATTGGTTTCAGAATCAAGGATATTTAATTAAATATATTAAATGACCAGCGGCATTTATTTTTCTTAAAATTTCCAAAGTTTCATTTGAATGGCAAGAAATATTTCTTTTGTCTTTTCTTAGAAGCCTCATATTAATAATATTCCCTTTGTTATTGCATGTTCAAGGAAGTTTTTGTAGTGATTTAATGTAAGAGACAGAGAACCTGGTTGTAAATTTTTTATTCCCATGAGAATGTTGTAGATGTTACTCCACTAATTTTGTTCATTAAATGTTGCTGGATCCATTAGCTTTTGCTTCTTAACAAATCACCTCAATATCTTAGTGGCATGCAGCATTAAAGAGACATTTTTAGTGCTTCTGCTGATAGGCCAGGAGTCTACTGATCTAGTCTTAGCTCAGCTGGACATCTCTGATGATTTTGGTTGAAATAGTTTTCATACTCACAGCTGGATCAGGTTACCTTACCCAGGGTCGTTCCGGACATCTCTTTCATCCACATGTCTCATTCCATATATATTTATTTCCATTCCAGGGAGGATTCATCCATCGCAGGAGAGATCAGGCTGTTAGCCCAGGCATTTCCTTCACATAGTGATGGTATAAGTGCAAGAGCAAATGAGAGTCATTGTTATTGACCCTTTTGAGTCAGGCCCCAACAAGGGACCTCCTGCTTGGTGTGCCTTGAGCCAGTAGAATGAGAACGAATTTGATTCAGAAGGAACGCTTTATTCTTAGATCAAAAATGGAGAGACACACTCTCCCACAAAGGCTACGAGCGAGCTCTCTACAGGATTTCTGTCAGGAGGGAGAGGAGTGAGCAGAGTTCTCACCTGACCTCCACGCCCGGTGCGTTGTTTCGGCACTGGGCACCGCCGCCATTTTGAATGGCTGTGCTGTGCTCCATGCCTCCACACAGAGGTCGCGGCTGAGCTGAGGTGTTACTGCAGGGGTGCTGCACCAGGAATCCTGTCTGAAGTGCCAGGTGTGGGGCCTCTGCACATGGCCCCTTGTGAGCAAGCTGCGTGAAGCCCAAAGAGGGGGGGGAGGGACGGTTAGATTTTATTGCCTTTTATTTTATTACCAGGTTTTATTTTTATTTCCTAGGAATTGTTAATGGCCTGTGCTCGTGAAAAACCCTTCCTCTGTCTTTTTTCCTGCTCCTCAATCTTGAGGGGTGCTGATGGAGCAAAATCTGTCTTCTGTAACTGCATTCTGCTGATTTGGGGCATCCTTATAATGGAGAAGAATATGGCAACCCACTCTCCAGTATTTTTGCTTGGAAAATTCCGTGAACGGAGGAGCCTGGTAGGCTACAGTTCCTGGGGTCGCAAAGAGTCGGACAGACTGAGCGACTTCACTTTCACTTTCCACTTTCCCTTATAACCTCTGGTAGAGAAACAGAACCTCCCCCCTCAACTACTTTTAGATATGTTTGATTGTCACAAGGCTACGTTCTACCTGTTATTACCACTAAGCGACCACCATTCGTCTAACCTTTTGAAAACAAAGGCTACCAGATAATTTAAGACATATGACCTAAGTATTAGGTCTTTATTAAAGCTCCGTTTTGGGTATTTGTCTAATTATTCTTTTGTGAAGATTGGTTAATAATTGAATGGATCTAACCTTTGAAGTTGCTGACTAGTTCCAGGGCTACTTTTTAGCAGTTGCTTCCACCTTGCTGTTTCCCTTTGATAGCTTTGCATTCCCCTTTTGAGAATGAATGGTACAATGAATCACTACCGACGTGTTTTGCTATACTGCATCTAAGAGCTTCAGTAAGCTTAACACATGATATACCTGTTATTTCTCTGCAGTAAACATACCTCTTTTCTTCCAAATTGCCCTGTATGTGTGTAGGGTGACATAGTCATACTGAGAATCTGTATAAACATTTAAAATCTTCCCTGTCCCCAGCCCTAAGGCTCAGATGATGGGTAACAGCTCCACTTTTTGTTGCATAAGTCCCTGAGGAATGACTTTTCCTCTCTCATAAAACTGCTCCATCAGTTGAACCATTGTTCTTTGGCATCTGGAGAAGCTCATTTCCTAGTTGGGGCAATTGGAATAGATCATATCTGTGGTTTCTATACAGCATGCTCCAGGGGCTCTATTTCCATGGGTAGCAAGATCACAGGATTTATCATGTGACAGGGTTTTATGGTAGCATCTGAGTTGTCTAAGCATAGTTTGAACTTGAATAGGCCTTCCAAGGAATGATCTTCTGCTCCCTTAGAACTTACTCAAACTTGGTGGGGAGCTTCGGGTAAACTATTTTTTCTGTTGTAATTATTTTAGTTCTCTCTAACTTAGATCTCTCTCTTCCTGTGTGCTGAGTCATTGAGTTCATTGGCATTTAAAGGAATGACTTTTCCTTTGCTTAAGAAAGGGTTCAAAAGTTGTAAAATATATTCAACCACAAAGAAAAGTGGATCAGACTTTTTATTATTTACTTTTATTATACAATACTGTGTTAACTGTGAGAGGAAGGCAGATATTTTGGGGATTAGTATTTTGAATCAAGACTATCTGCTTAAGAATAGAATCCTAAAAATTGGATTTAGGGTCAGTATTTTTCAATACAACTATATACATCTTGCAGCATGAAGGATATTCTGAATGACTAAGTTCCAGATCCTCCTAAAAACTCTTGATGTAAGTCATCAAAAAGTGATGTTTGTAGGGAGGTGGCCTAATTTCACCTCATATTGCAACTACTAATTCAAAAAGTAAATTATCACTCGAAGCACAATTCATAGTATATATTATAAAGTAGTATGCATGAAAAATATTCAGATTGGGGGCCAAATTTCCTGTGTATTACTATATGCTATACAGAAGAGAAAGGTGTGTGGGTGTGCATATGTATTATTTTTCAAGCATCTGCTCACAGGAAATCTGAAACTGAGATCATAAAAGGTATAGGAAAGAGGTTAATGCCTAACCTTTCATTCAGAATATTCTATGAAAAGAAACTGGATTGTGAAGATCTTTTGAGGCCTCACTCATTATATTCAACAGTTAGCAACCCTTATATTAGAAAATAAACTATATTTGGAAATTTTAGTTTGATGCAATCCCAACTGTCTATCATATTTCTATTGGTATCCTCCTCTCAGATTATAAAAGGGGGATTGGTCATGTTATTGATGTTAGCAGTTCACTCAGTCAAAAGCCTGAAGGGCTCTTGCATATACAAAATGAAATGCATGTACAAAACCTACAGAGGAGAGATAAGATTTACCCGGGGTACTTTTCAATGCACTGATTTTATTTTTTTTAACAGTGTTCAGTATAGCCACAAGCTGCACTTCAAGATTCCTTTTTGGGCCATTGTCCTATAACTCAGGAACAATCCCCAGTTATACACAGATTTTTATGCTTACCCACAAGGAAACCATAAATAGCTTCAGTTCAGTTCATTTCAGTTCAGTAGCTCAGTTGTGTCTGACTCTTTGCAACCCATGGACTGCAGCACACCAGGTTTCCCTGTCCCTCACCAACCCCAGAGTTTGCTCAAACTCATGTCCATTGAGTCAGTGATGCCATCTAACCATCTCATCCTCTGTCGTTCACTTCTCCTCCCACCTTCAATCTTTCCCAGCATCAGGGTCTTTTCCAATGAGTCAGTTCATTGCATCAGGTGGCCATAATATCGGAGCTTCAGGTTCAGCATTTGTCCTTCTGATGAATATTCAGGACTGATTTCCTTTAGGATTGAATGATCTGATCTCCTTGGAGTCCAAGGGACTCTCAAGAGTCTTCTCCAGCAAAACAATTCAAAAGCATCAATTTGTCAGTGCTCAGCTTTCTTTATGGTCCAACTACATCCAGCTACATCCCTACATGACTACTGGAAAAACCATAGCTTTGACTAGATGGACCTTTGTTGGCAAAGTAATGTCTCTGCTTTTTAATATGCTGTCTAGGTTGGTCATGACTTTTCTTCAGTCATGTCCAACTCTTTGTGACCCCATGAAGCATGCCGGGCTTCCCCATCCTTCACCATCTCCTGGAGCTTCTTCAAACTCATGTTCATTTAGTTGGTTATGCCATCGAACCATCTTAACCTCTTGTCCCCTTCTCCTCCTGCCTTCAATCTTTCCCAGCATCAGGATCTTTTCTAATGAGTTTCTAATGAGTCTAATGTTTTTCCCATCAGGTACTCACAGTATTGGAGCTTCAACTTCAGCATCTGTCCTTCCAATGAATATTCAGGACTGATTTCCTTTAGGATTGACTGGTTTGATCTCTTGCAGTCCAAGGGATACTCAGGAGTCTTCTCCAACACCACAGTTCAAAAGTATTAATTCTTTGGAGCTCAACCTTTTCTATGGGCCAACTCTCACATCCATACTACTACTGGTAAAACTATAGCTTTGACTAGATGGACCTTTGTCAGTGAAGTCATGTCTCTGCTTTTTAACATGCTGTCTAGGTTGGTCATAGCTTTTCTTTCAAGGGACAAACATCTTTTCATGGCTGTAGTCACTATCTGCAATGATTTTGGAACCCAATAAAATACAGTGTCTCACTGGTTCCATTGTTTCCCCACCTATTTGCCATGAAATGATGGGACTTGATGCCATGGTCTTTGTTTTTTGAATGTTGAGTTTTAAGCCAACTTTTTCACTCTCCTCTCTCACTTTCATCAAGAGGCTCCTTAGTTCCAATTCACTTTCTGCCATAAAGGTGGTATCATATGCAAATCTGAGGTTACTAATTCTCCTGGAAATGTTGATTCCAGCTTATGCTTCACCCAGCCTGGCATTTCACATGATGTACTCTGCATATAAGTTAAATAAGTAGGGTGACAATATACAGCCTTGACATAGTCATTTCCCAATTTTGAGCCAGTCTATTGTTCCATGTCTGGTTCTAACTTTTCATACACAGTAGTTTTCTTTCATCATTATCATTTCTGGTAGTTTCATAAAACGGAGAAGGCAATGGCAGCCCACTCCCGTACTCTTGCCTTGAAAATCCCATGGATGGAGGAGCCTGGTAGACTGCAGTCCATGGGGTCACTAAGAGTTGGACATGACTGACCGACTTCACTTTCACGTTTCACTTTCATGCACTGGAGAAGGAAATGGCAACCCACTCCAGTGTTCTTGCCTGGAGAATCCCAAGGACGGGGGAGCCCGGTGGGCTGTGGTCTATGGGGTCACGCAGAGTCGGACACAACTGAAGTGACTTAGCAACAGCAGCAGCAGCAGTTTTATAAAAACAAGCAACAAAAATAAACCAAAAACCTTAGCTCTTTTACAAATCAGTCTTGTATTTATTTATTTTTCTTTCTCTTCTTGCTGAAAATTTCAACTTTATTAGTTCAAATATTACTTTTTCAATTTCAAAAACATGCACAGCTTTTCTAGAAAAGAAATGAGACAAGGTAGTTGTTACAGAATAATTACAGATTTACTTGGAGAAAAGAATTATTGCTTATGCACTACATTAAATTAATATAAATTCTTTCTACATGATATAGTTAAAATAATCACTACACTTTTGGAAATTACAGCGTAAGATTCACTGTCTTACTATGTCTACAGGTTTTCCCTGGCATTGCTATGCTTGACTGTAATGAATGAACAGATTGGGGCAACAGGATCTTCATAATACTGCCAAAGAGTGTTGTTTTAAGTGGAGTAGAGAGAATACAGATTTGAAAGATGGGAAAACAACTTCTAAATTGATGGTAGATCTATAAATATCTGGGAAATGACTACCAGAATTCCCAGTCTTGCAAGTAGTTGTAAGAAATGGGAGAATTTGTTTTAAAACAGGGTTGCTGCCTGGCTGCAAATCTGGAAAGTTAGCAAAGTATGAGCATATTAAACAATTATTACAGTTCGACCTTGAGGAGTTACCAGTGAGTGTGAACAGGGCAGTGTGAAAGGGTGATTGTTTTTGTACTGATCTTTTCAACTGACTGCACAAAGCATTTTGTGTCTCAGTTCATTGTAGTATAAGAGCAGTGACTTTCAATCATGCTGAGTCATTCCTTAGTAAGAAATATAGTGTATAATGTGTATACACACACACACACACACACACACACACGTGTGCAGGTGTATATATACTCACAGGACTTCCCTGGTAGCTCAACTGGTTAAAAAAAAAAAAAAAAATATGCCAGTAATGCAGGAGACCCTAGTTCAATTCTTGGATCATGAAAACCCCTGAAGAAGGGATAAACTACCTAGTCCAGTATTCCTGGGCTTCCCTGGTGCCTTAGATGGTAAAGAATCCACCTGCAATGTGGGAGACTTGGGTTTGATCCCTGGGTTGTGAAGATCCCGTGGAGAAGGAAGGACTACCCACTCCAGTATTCTTGCCTGGAGAAGTCCTTTGACAAAGTAGCCTGGCAGGTGACAGTTCATTGGGTCACAAAGAGCTGGACACGATGAGCAACTTTCACTTTCATATGTACTTACATATGTAAAGCCATATATGGAACAAAAATAAAAGTTTAATAAATTGATATGTATTTCCTATTTTCAGTATGACACATGTGTAGTCTGTTTTGCACCTTATAAAACTGTTTTATTTATATATAGATAATAGGCAAATTTATACCAACTCTGTTTATAAATTATAGATAAATTTTTAGATACTGGTATATTATCAATTCATCTACATAGACAAATACAGATAATATATATAGCGTAATTCACCAATAGAATGTGAACACAGTTTGAAAAATAAGAAGTTATAATAAATCTTCTCACAGTAGAAAAGTGGGAGTGTCACTGTTCTTTATTTTTCAAAGGGGCATTGGCTAGTGTCCTTGAATTCTCTCATCATCAGTTTATACAATTTGCATGGAGTTAATTTATGCTTATTACTCTGTGTTTTAACACTTTCTCTTTGGTCTGTTTTGGAATCTGAGCTCTTTTCCAAACTTTTAAATTATTTGTAACTTTTTCTTTCTAGTGAAAACTAGGAAGCAGGCAACAGTGAATTCTCTCTCGTATATCAGGATACTGCAGAGATTAGAGAAATTATAAATACATTAAAGAGAGTTAGAAATATATTCTCCCTCATAATAATGCTTTTTCAATGAGGCATAAACATGCATATTAGAAGCCCCAGATAACCCTCATTTCTGCAAAAGTTAAAAAATCAAAACTCAACAGCTTATGTTCAACACTCAGTATTTCAGTATACCATACTCTTTGGAACTAATTTAGATATTCAGTGAATATCCAGTATTTAGTTTAACTTAATATAAACCAGGATTCCCTGGTAGCTCAGCTGGTAAAGAATCTGCCTGCCATGCAGGAGACCTCAGTTCAATTCCTGGGTCAGGAAGATTCCTTTGAGAAGGGATAGGCTACTCCCTTGTGGCTTAGATGGTCAAGGCTCCACGTGGAATGTGGGAGACCTGGGTTCGATCCCCAATTTGGGAAGATTCCCTGGAGGAAGGCATAGAAACCCACTCCAGAATTCTTGCATGGAAAATCCCTATGGACAGATGAACCTGGCGGACTATGGTCCATGGGCTCACAAAGAGCTGGACGCGACTAAGCACAGCATCAGTTCAGTTCAGTTCAGTCGCTCAGTCGTGTCCAACTCTTTGTGACCCCATGAACTGAAGCACACCAGGGCTCCCTGTCCATCACCAACTCCCCAAGTTTACACAAACTCATGTCCATTGAGTCAATGATGCCATCCAACCACCTCATCCTCTGTTCTTCCTGTCTCCTCCTGCCCTCAATCTTTCCCAGCATCAGGGTCTTTTCCAATGAGTCAGCTCTTCGCATCAAGTGGCCAAAGTACTGGAGCTTCAACAACAGTCCTTCCAATGAACACCCAGGACTGATCTCCTTTAGGATGGACTGGTTGGATCTCCTTGCAGTCCAAGGGACTCTCAAGAGTCTTCTCCAACACCACACTTCAAAAGCATCAATTCTTCTCTGCTTAGCTTTCTTTATAGTCCAACTCTCACATCCATACATGACTACTGGAAAAACCATAGCCTTGACGAGACAGATCTTTGTTGGCAAAGTAATGTCTCTGCTTTTTAATATGCTGTTTAGGTTGGTCATAACTTTCCTCCCAAGGAATAAGCATCTTTTAATTTCATGGATGCAACCACCATCTGCAGTGGTTTTGAAGCCCCCAAAAATAAAGTCAGCCACTGTTTCCTCATCTATTTCCCATGAAGTGATGGGACCGGATGCCATGATCTTACATTTCTGAATGTTGAGCTTTAAACCAACTTTTTCACTCTCCTCTTTCACTTTCATCGAGAGGCTCTTTAGCACAGCATAGTACAAGAGTTTATATAGTACAATATAAACTTTTATTTTATTTATAATTGTTAAAAACACTTGCTTTTACTGATTATGCTTGGGTTAGACATTAAATATTTAGCCATCATCTTAAATTGTTTTTCTTGTTGGCAAATTCTGCAACAGATATAGCTTGACTTAATTTTATCAGTAAACCCAAGTAGGAAAGGTTGTATGTTTACATTATATTCAATATTGATAACTGTAAAGATATGCCTTTTTTATTAAGCCAACAAATTTAAACTAGCTTTTACTTCTCAAAGATTACTTCAGGTCACATGAACTCAAAAAAAAAATTGGACTAGTGTCTATATTTCTGATAGTATACTTGATTTATATAAACACGTAATATTTCTTTGCAAGTGTCAGTAATTTAGTTGTGTCTGACTCTGTGATTCCATGGATGCCAGGCTCCTCCATCCGTGGAATTTTTTAGGCAAGAATATTGGAGTGGGTGGCCATTCCCTTCTCCAGAGGATCTTCCCTACCCAGGTATAGAACTTGGGTGTTCTGCATTGCAAGCCTGATTCTTTATCACAGGGCCACCATTTCTTTTGGGCCAATTACATAGTATTCTTTACAAACCAATTTTGATGATGCCACCTAGGGGTAGAAAAATATTATATATTTAAGATATACACATGTAGACATGTATGATATACAGATAGACACATATATCTTACAGGTTTTTAAAAATGTAATATCAGCCATATTTCAGGTAGAAAACTCAAAGGAATAGTTGGACCCAAGTTGTATTTCTGGGAAACTCAGCGAGTTAAATTTACTTGCTCAGATAAGCAAAGTCTTTTACTAAAGACATTTTATTTGCAT
The DNA here is from genome assembly GCF_963930625.1 of Muntiacus reevesi. Classification (NCBI taxonomy): domain Eukaryota; kingdom Metazoa; phylum Chordata; class Mammalia; order Artiodactyla; family Cervidae; genus Muntiacus; species Muntiacus reevesi. The sequence continues at coordinate 258,343,561 of NC_089251.1, read as the reverse complement.
GCTGTAAGTCATTTTATCTTAGAAGCTTCTGTGTACCAATTAAAGAATGTATTCCATTGTCTCTGAGAGTTTTTGGATCCTCTCCTTTAGGGTTGCCCTTATAAATCTTACATAAAACAAAGATTCCCAAGAATGGCCATTATGAGTCCAAAGTATCCAAAAACTCATCCATTTTTCCAGAAAAGCACAAGATCCTGGTCTGAGGACTAGGTGGAAGCTATCCTGCCTTTGGATTCCCTATAAAAGCTTAATTATGATGGGTCCTGTTTTCCAACATCTGTTCTAAAACACAAAGTCACACTTTCCCCCTACTGAACAGGATAAGTGGTTTACCAAGAAGGTTCGTACAAATAGATATCTAATAAAGCTGGAGAGCCCAAAATGCAGAGAAGGAAACTCAGATGCAGGAGAGACCCTCAGACTCCAGAATGAGTCAGAAAGCACAGCAGTCAAGGAATTTTGTGTGTACTAGCATTTGTTTGCCCACCAGCCTAGGGATCGTTGGGGTCTTCTCTGTCTCCCTCTCCTAATTACCAAATAATGTCAACTCCAAAAATAAAGTAGCCAGTTATTTTACCAGCACAATGGGTTTATTTGGATGTAGCAGGTAGTTACAATTCAAGATGGCAGAGTCATAGTACATGTGTTCATCTTCTGTGAGAACTCCAAAATTGCAACTAACTGCCGAATAGCCATCAACAGGAGATTGTTAGATCCCACCAAAAAAAGATATCCCATGTCCAAGGGCAAAAGGGAAGCCCAAACAAGGTGATAGGAGGGGCAAAATTGTCTTTGGAATTAAACTCCATACCTGCTAGAGATGCTCAGAGGGCTGAAACAGAACTTGTGCACACTAGGATCCAGGGACCCCATATGAGATGGAGCCAGACCTGCCTTTGAGTGCTTAAGTGTCTCCTGTGGAGGCATGGGTCAGCAGTGGTCTACCGCAGGGACAGGGGCTCTGGTTTAGGAGACCTGGGAGGTGTGGTGTGTTAGTCCCACCATAGGGCCACTGAGCAGACAACCTGAAAGCTGGAGAACAATTATAAAAAAGAAGTTCTCACACTGTTGTAAAAGTTCTAGGGCCCATAACAGGTTTCCCAACCTGAGGATCCAGCAAAGGGATTGAGAATCCCCAGGGAATTTGACTTTGAAGGCCAGTGTGATTTGGTTACAGAACTTACACAAGACTGGGAAAAAAGACTCTCAGAGGGCACAAGCAAAAGCTTGGGCACACCAGGACCCGGGAAGTAGGAGCAGTGACCCCACAAGACTGAGCCAGAATTGCCTGTGAGTGTCCAGGTGTCTTTGGTGGAGGCGTGGGTCAACAGTGGCCTGCCACAGCATCAGGGCACTGACTATATTCCTGGGAGCCTCAGGGTGCTGGCATAAACCCTCTTGAAAGAGGTCACCATTGCCTCCATTACCCTTTCCATAGTTTGGCCTCTATGATATCCCAGGACAAAGTACAGGGAAGAAATACACCCCCACCCATCAACAGATTGATTATACTCATCGCAGCCAAAGATGGAGAAGCTCTATACAGTCAGCAAAAACAAGACCAGGAGCTGACTATGGCTCATGTCATGAACTCCTTATGGCCAAATTCAGACTTAAATTGAAGAAAGTAGGGAAAACCACTAGACCATTCAGGTATGACCTAAATCAAATCCCTTATGATTAGAGAGTTAAGTGACAAATAGATTCAAGAGATTAGATTGATAGATAGAGTGCCTGAAGAACTATGGATAGAGGTTCATAACATAGTATAGGAGGTGGTGATTAAAACTATCCCCAAGAAAAAGAAAGGTAAATTGGTTATCTGAGGAGGCCTTACAAGTAGCTGAGAAAAGAAGGAAAGCAAAAGACAAAGGAGAAAAGGAAAGATATATCCATTTGAATGCAGAGTTTTAAAGAATAGCAAGTAAAGATAAGAAAGCCTTCCCAAGTGATTAAATGTAAAGAAATAGAAGAAAAATAGAATAGGAAAGACTAGAGAACTGTTCAAGAAAATTATAGATACCAAGGGAATATTTCTTGCAAAGATGGGCATGATAAGGACAGATACGGTATGGACATAATAGAAGCAGAAGATATTAAGAAGAGGTGGCAAGAATACACAGAAGAACTGTACAAAAACATCTTAATTACCCAGATAACCATAATGGTGGGATCACTCACCTAGAGCCAGACATCCTGGAATGTGAAGTCAAGTGGGCCTTAGGAAGCATCACTAGGAAAAAAGCTAGTGGAGGTGATGGAATTCCAGCTGAGCTATTTCAAATCCTAAAAGATGATGCTGTGAAAGTGCTGCACTCAATATGTCCACAAATTTGGAAAACTCAGCAGTGGCCACAGGACTGGAAAAGGTCAGTTTTCATTCCAATACCTGACAAAAGTAATGCCAAAAATGTTCAAATTACTGGACAATTTCACTCATCCCACACACTAGCAAAGTAATGCTCAAAATTCTCTAAGCTAGGTTTCAACAGTACGTGAACCAAAAACTTCCAGATGTACAAGCTGGACTTAGAAAAAGGAGAGGAACCAGAGATCAAGTGACCAACATCCGCTGTATCATCAAAAAAGCAGTAGAGTTCCAGAAAAACATCTACATCTGCTTCATTAACTGCACCAAAGGCTTTGACTCTGTGGCTCACAACAAACTGTGGAAAATTCAAGAGATGGGAATATCAGACCACCTTACCTGCCTCCTGAGAAATCTGTATTCAGGTCAAGAAGCAAGAGTTAGAACTGGACATGGGACAATGGACTGGTTCAAAATTGGGAAAGGATTACATCAAGGTTGTATATTGTCATCCTGCTTATTTAACTTCTATACATATTACATCATGCCAAACGCTGGGCTGGATGAAGCACGAACTGGAATCAAGATTGCCATAAGGAATGACAATAACCTCAGATATGCAGAGGACACCACCCTTATGGCAGAAAGCAAAGAATTAAAGAGCCACTTGATGAAAGTTAAAGAGGAGAGTGAAAAAGTTGGCTTAAAGCTCAACATTCAGAAAACTAAGATCATGGCATCTGGTCCCATCACTTCATGGCAAATAGATGGGGAAACAATGGAAACAGTGACAGACTTTATTTTCTTGGGCTCCAAAATCACTGCGGATGGTGACTGCAGCGATGAAGTTAAAAGACGCTTGTTGCTTGGAGGAAAAGCTATGACCTACCTAAACAGCGTATTAAAAAGCAGAGAAATTACTTTGTCAACAAGGGTCCATATAGTCAAAGGCATGGTTTTTCCAGGAGTCATGTATGATGTGAGATTTGGACCATAAGGAAAACTGAGCGCCAAAGAACTGATGTTTTTGAACTGTGGTGTTGGCTGTTGAGAGTCCCTTGGACAGCAAAGAGATCCAACCAGTCAATCCTAAAGGAAATCAATCCCGAATAATTCATCGGAAGGACTGATGCTGAAGCTGAAACTCTAATATTTTGGTCTCCTGATTCAAAGAAATGCCTCATTGGAAAAGATCCTGATGCTGGGAAAGACTGAAGGCAAGAGGAGAAGGGGACAACAGAGGGTGAGATGTTTGGGTGACATTAGCGACTCAATGGACATGAGTTTGGGTAAATTCCAGGTGTTGGTGTTGGACCAGAAGTCTGCATGCTGCAATCTATGGGATCGCAAAGGGTCAGACATGACTGAGCAACAGAATTGAACCAGGCAAGCTGGTGAGTCAGGTAAACCTTAAGAGAGAGAGGTTAGGTCTACTTTTATTATGTTTTAGAAGGAAATTGAAGATGGTTGCTTTGAATAAAATTTCACTGAAGACCAGGAGTTCAAGACTGCAGCAGTTTCTTATTGGGTGCATGTAGTGGTTAAGGCATTGCTGCTGGGTGTGTGTAGAGGGGTTGGCGGAGGCTTCCTTCTTTTTCTTAAAAACGAGAGATTAAATTCCCATGTGAAAACTGTTCTCCCTGGCACCCAAAGAAAAGTAGCATTATTATCATCAAAAATAAGAAGTTGAGACTGAGAAAACTTTACACAAAGAATTCTACACAAACACACCTTGCAAAAATATTATCTTCCTTCTTCCTGCTGGTTATTCAGGCTGCAGTGAGTCCTATGTGCATGAGAGTGCTGGCTTCAGAGGCTTCCTATTCCATTTTCAATGAGATTTACCTTTATTTATTTTGACAATATCTACAAGTGATAATTTACATAACTGTTTTGTCTCTGCATATTGTGGAGTACTAGTATCCCTTCTAAAATTAAAATTCAGATATATATACTGCTATATATAAAACAGATAACTAATAAAGACCTTCTATATAGCAAAGAGAACTCTTCTCAATACTCTGTAACAATCTATATGGGAAAGAATCTTAAAAAAAGAGTGTATAACTGATTCACTTTGCTCTACAGAGGAAACAACATTGTAAATCAACTATACTCCAATAGAAGTTTTAAAACAATTTACACCACTAGAGGGACAAAAGTAAAATTAAATATTAAAACTGAAACATGGGTGTTAATATACTTAAACCTGATATCAGAGACCCAATTACAAAAAACATAGAATGAATTCAGAGACACGATCCTTAAGATTATGTTTCTTTTGAACCACTGTTGATACTAAATTCTGTACTGGTCAGTGTTCAGTCAGAGAAATGAAATCACTGGTGTTGCTACTTATATACATACATATTTTATAGGCATCAGAAATTTGACCTCACACAATTCTGAGAGCTGTTTAAAGAGTGTGATAATTTCTTATTTTATATGTACTTAAAGTTCACAGGGCAGGCAGTCAGGAATTAATAATGGATGTAATATGGGTGAAAGCCAGGATAACTGGAACCCACAAATGGAAGGAAAACCCATGAGAACAGATAAGAACCCAAGTCAGTTCACTCTTCCTTCATCCTTGATGAAGAGAATATCTTATGGAAGAAGCTAATGTTTCTTATCATATAAATAAATGGACATTTGACCTAGAAATAGAGAAACTAAAAGAGTACTCTGGAAAAAGAAAGTGGATTTAATTTCAGACCTGGGAGATGCCACATGCAAATGAGGAAAGTCAACAAATAAGTATGGAGACATGAACAAAAGTCTCTGTCCTGACCTCTTGAATACAAAAACAAAGTGGCTGTTGTTTTACATCTTTCATTGAAATCCTGGGGCTTATTCTGTTTGTTTGTTTGTCTGTTTGTTTTAATTGCTTCCCCCCACCCCCAATTTTGCTGCACTGGGCAGCATGCAGATCTTAGTTCCCCAACCAAGGGTCAAATCCCGGGCCTCCACAGTGAAAGCTCCAAGTCTGAACAACTGGTTGGAATTCTGGGACTCATAGGTCTGCCAAGCCTAGTTGACAGTTTGCAAAGTTAACACAAACACAATAGCATTTCAGCACCAAAACTATGAATATCTACAATTGACATAAAAACTCTAAGTAGGCTCACATTAAATACATGTCAGGCTTTTCTGTCCAAAGATTTTTGCATCAAATTGATAAACACATTTGGTTTTTAAAGATATTTGGATTTTTTAATTGTCAAGAGATCCAAGATTTGTGTATCTTCCTTTATATCTCCAAGTAGAACATATTTAAATATATGGTTTGGGGCAAAAAAGAATGTGAATAAAAAAATGATAATCAAGAAAATTGTTTTTCTACCACAGCATTCAATAAAGCAGATATTTTCCTTGACTCTAAATAGTGACTTTCAAGTAACTCTTATCTTCTAAGTAGACATATAACATATGTAAACAATAAACTAATTATCCTCAGAACACAAGTGCTCTTTCAGCTATCATTTTTTAAACAAACTACATTTTAAAAAATCTGGCAAAGAGAATAACTTCTATCAGGGAGTCCAGATTCCCAAACTAAAAAATATATGATTGTTCAAAGGGTTTTCTAGAAGGGTGGTATAAAAAATGAGTATATGAATTCTGTGGCCATGACAATATCCCTCTCAGATCTCTAACCACAGCAAACAAGGTTCCAAGCTATTGCATTCTGAACTATATTACCGTGTTTGTGCCTAGACTAGACTTCTGATGAGTGATTCCAAGCCAGTGCCTGAACATGACAGGAAAATTATGGTGGACCTGTTCAAGAAAAATTTGTGAGTTCCCTCATAAATGGCTTTGACTCCAAGATTTCATGACATTTCTTAGCACTTGAGATTGGTCTAAGATGCTTGCATCCAAATTTTCTTCCATCTTCTCCTCACTACTACATTTGAGATTAGACTTGCCTCTCAGAATCATGGTTCTCTGAACCCTTTCCTTTTTTTCTCACAGCCACTTTTTCTAGTAAATTTTTGCACACTTATCTTAGTGTCTGTTTTTGAGGAAACTAGTGTGACACATGTGTTGATCTCTGTGTTTATGTATGTGTGTGTGTACATGTGTATACTGAAAGAGCAAATACAAATAAATATAAAAGGCTCAATTCTCATGTGAATAAGAGACTTCTTCCATCCTTTTTCTTGCTCATTTACTTTAGAAAATGTGTAAACTCTTCTCTGTTTCTTTGAAATATATATAAATCTTGTGAAAGCTAGTTAAGCCTACTGCCAGTTTTAAGATCCAGGAATGCCTTCTCAAGGACCTGGAAGCCATCTGTTTAAAGTGTAAACTTCAAGGAAGCTAGCACCATCACCTCCTGGTTTCTGTGAGAAGGAAGGAGTCTAATTTGGGTGGATGCCTCTCTCCAAGTTGCAAAACTATTTAAGTATGACATTAGTGTCACAAAGATGCGAGAAACTTATTTTTCCTTTGGATAGGCCAACTTCCTAACACAGACGGTCATTCTGTTTGCTATTTATCTTGAGAACACTTATGTGATGACTGTTTGGTTATATAAAAAATTATCTTTACAGTCTCTTAGTAGGTTGCCCATGATGCCATCATATTCTGTATTAATCTTTATTCAACAATAAATTTGCTTTCTTTCTCTTCTACCTGTATGGAAGAAGTTTTCTAGGTTGGGAAGATATTTTTAAAAATTATATGTCCTGATGATATGCATATATATGTATGTATGTGCCCCCAACAGTATGTATATATTGAAATATATATGTGTATATCTATGTATCTATATAGATATATATATACATACATTTCTCTAACATATATATGTACATGTGCATGTATATATTTATATATATATATATGTGAGTCTATACATATACACACACTTTCAAACCATTATTTTCCAAAATGTTTACATAGTATTAATTTTAGTTGCTTTAAATTCTATGATAATATTTTCTTCAAAATATTAAGCTAATTCAGAAGTGTTCAACTAGTTATTAAATATTTTTTGCCCTTTAAAGAAGCAAACTTTTGACAAAAATAGGTAGAAATATAAGGCCTGGGATATTGCAGTATGAAACAAGTATTATAGAAGTTTGTCTGTAAAGAATTTCCATGAAGAAATCTTCTTCCCTTTATTGTCAACATATGTACAATACCACTACCCTTCATCTCCCTCATCATATCCTAGGTATTCTCTCTTCTTGCGGGGTAAGGGGATTTCATGATTATGTTGGTACCCTCCTAGCTTTTCACCCCCTTACTGCTTCTACTTGCCACCCTTTCCCCAAAGAATCATGTAGAAGCCCCCGTGATATCTTAAATATATAGTCAGGCAGCTTCACTCCTTTGACAAATCTGTGCACTTTGTTCCCATTTTACTCATTGATCTGTAGGATTTGCACTACTACTCTTTTGGCTTTTTCTTTTAGTACACTTGGTCAACTAGCTCAACTCCAGATTCATTGTACTGAATGCCTTTTCTTTCTTTCCAGGCATGCTGTCTCCTCATGGACTATGCCTAGCTGAGTCCCCGCTCTTCCTGTGGCTAACTTCCTAATTTTCTGCTGTATTTTATTCACATGTCTCATTTACAATGATCTGCCCTGAACCTCCAGACTTAATGCTTCAGTCTGCTTCCTCCCTCCCTCAGTACTCCTCCTCTTGCTTATGTGCTCAGTCACTCAGTTGTGTCTGACTCTTTGTGACCCTAGGACTGTAACTCCTTTGTCCATGGGATTTTTCAGGCAAGAATACTGGAGTGGTTTGTCATTTCCTCCTCCTGGGGATCTTCCCGACCCAAGAACTGACCACATCTCATGTATTGGGAGGAGGATTCTTTACCACTAAGCTGCCTGGGAAGCCCCTCTTACTTATACATTAGATAATGCAGAGAAGACTTGGTTAAAAGAAAACAAAAAAATATGTTCTGGAAAAGTAATCTATTGTTATATATTTTTTCCCAAGTTGTTTATATTTAGGCTTACAGTCACTAGAAAGCTAGTCAGACTCTACAATAGTCAGTGGTATAATGAGAACTGTTTCAGAAGAGAGTATATGCAACAGGTTGTAGGAGGAAAAGTCATTTGAAAACACTGCAATTGTCCCTCAGTAATCTTAAGGGGAATAAAAATAGAAGGATAAAAATAGGAGAGATAAGAAGGCCTTCTTAAATGAACAATGCAAAGAAGTAGAGAAAAATAATAGAATGGGATAGACTAGAGATATCTTCAAGAAAATTGGAGGTATAAAGGGAACAGTTCATGCAAGAATGGGCATACTAAAAGACAGAAATGGTAAGGATTGTCAGTACTGTCAAGAAGCAGAAGAGATTAAGAAGTGGTGGCAAGAATACACAGAACTATACAAAAAAGGTTGTAATGACTTAGATAACCATGATGATGTGGTCCTCACCGATAGCTGGACATCTTGGAATGTGAAATCAAATGGGCCTTTGGAAGCATTACTGCACACAAATCTAGTGGAGGTGCTGCAATTCCAGATGAGCTATCTCAAATTCTAAAAGGTGATGCTGTTAAAGTGCTGCACTCAATATGTCAGCAAATTTGGAAGACTCAGCAGTGGCCATAGGACTGGAAAAAGTCAGTTTTCATTCCAATCCCAAAGAAGGGCCATCCCAAAGAATGTTGAAGCTATTGAACGATTATCACATTGCGCTCATTTCACATGCTGGCAAGCTTATGCTCAAAATCCTTCGAGCTAGGCTTCAGCAGTACATAAACCAAGAACTTCCAAGTGTACAAGTTGGATTTAGAAAAGGCAAAGGAACCAGATATCAAATTGCCAACATTCGTTGGATCATAAAGAAAGTAAGGATTCTAGAAAACAAAATCTATTTCTGCTATACCGACTATGCAAAAGCTTTTGACTGTGTGGATCACAACAAGCTGTGGAAAATTCTTAGAGATGGGAATACAAGACCACCTTAGCTACTCTCCTGAGAAACCTGTATGTGAGTCAACAAGCAACAGTTAGAACCTTAGATGGAACAACTGACTAGTTCAAAACTGGGAAAGGAGTATGACAACGCTGTATATTGTCATCCTGCTTATTTAAACTGCTGTACAGAGTACATTATGCAAAATTTGGTATGGATGAATCCCAAACTGGAATCAAGATTTACGGAAGAATATAAACAACCTAAGATATATGGAAGATAATACTCTAATGGCAGAAAATGAAGAGGAAATAAAGAGCCTCTTGATGAGGGTGAAAGAGGAGAGTGAAACAGTTAGCTTAAAACTCAGCATTCAAAAAACTAATATCATGGCATCATGTCCCATCACTCCTTGGCAAATAGAAGGGGAAAAAGTGGAAGTAGTGACAGATTTTATTTTCCTGGGCTCCAAATTCACTGTGGACAGTGACTGCAGTCATGAAATTAAAAAGTGTTTGCTCCTTGGAAGGAGAACTAACAAATCTAGACTATATATTAAAAAGCAAAGAGAGACATCACTTTGCCAAAAAAGGTCTGCATAATCAAAGCTATGGTTTTTCCAGTAGTCAAGTATGGAAATGAGTGCTAAAGAATGGATGCTTTTGAATGCCAGTGCTGGAGAAGATGCTTGAGAATCCCTTGGATAGCAAGGAGATCAAACCAAGCAATCCTAAAGGAAGTCAATCCTGAACATTCATTGGAAGGACTGATGCTGAGGCTGAAGCTCCAATATTTTGGCCACCTGATGCAAAGAGCAGACTCATTGGAAAAGACCCTGATGCTGGGAAAGATTGAAGGCAAAAGAAGAAGATGGTGATAGAGGATGAGATGATTAGATAGTATCCCTGACTCAAAGCACGAGTTTGAGCAAACTCCAGGAGATAGCGAAGGACTGCATGCTGCAGTCCATGGAGTTGTAGAGTTAGACATGACTTAGTGACTGAACAACAGGAACATTCTTAAGGGGATAAGTTAGAACGAAATGCCTTAAAATTAAAGTATCACTAGCCTTAACATTTCTGTGATAACTGCCAGTTTCCATACCACCAGTAGGGTTGATTCTCTTTGTCCAGCAGTATTGTGTTTGTTATCTGAGTTTTTTTCTAATAACCTTTAGAAAGCTTTCATATAAGTTACACACTTTACAAACCCTTCACAAAATATGCATTATATAATTGGAATCAGGAGAGAGACAGAGTTATGCAATTTAAAAAATCTGTATTAATTAAGGCTTTGTAAATTATTTAAATTTAATAATTATAAAATTGCTATTCAGTTTTATTTTAAATATCTATTTATTTGAATTAAATACACCATACCAATATTTGGATAACTTTGAGGAGGCATAAATTTAGAAGAGAAATGTTGAGACTATCTGCTGTATATCCATCTTTAAAACAGATGTAGTCAAAACTCAACTGCTCATATTCATAAAAGGAAAATGTGGCTTTATCTGATAGGATGTGATAAAAACATATTTTTATACTTGAACATTAGTATTTGAAGTATACAAAATAAAGTATTTATTTCATGAAGACCAAACTGTTGAATTCTTGGAACTTCTTTACTAGTAAAAGCCATTTCAAGTGGATATTAGAGGAAATCATCTCAAAGACTGATGCTCAGCATGCACCTCAGAGAACTGAGCTAGCCATCATCTCTCCTCAAATAGATGTAGTTAAGTGCTCTAGTTTAAACTATCTTCTTCTTATATTGCAGGAGGAATGAAATGATTAAACAAATTAATAAAGTATTTAAACTTATCAAATTTGAAGTACAAATTATTTGAAAAATAGAATGTCCTAATAATGTCTTCCCTGTAGAAAACTTGGGGGAAAAAAATTGCTCAGAAATAGGACACAATTTTGTGCTTCAGTAATCTAATTTACAATGAGCATTTAAATGCTAAAGCCTCTTTAAGCATGTCATTTAAGGCCAAGGTCAGTCTAAAAAGGAACCAATAATTGATTTTTTCCCTAGAATTGACAGATTGATTTAAAAATCTCAGGCTCACAACTTGGAAGCCATATAATATTTGGCATGTAAATATTGATATTAGCAACCTCTTAAAATAACTTTTACTTTAAAAATATAGTTTTTTCTACTTGAGCTATAAGTAGCAATTTGCATTTGAAATCACTCCTTTTGTAAACACTGGTTGATAACCTAAAATTTTATCCATGATGTTATTACTGAATTCCTGAATATTTACTGTTAAAATATACCTACATACTAATATTTCAACAAATTTAACACCATTGAGTCTGATAATGAAAAAAGAAGGTTTTTTATTTAATATGTGTGCTGTCTGATTAATAGTAAATTTTATATACTTTAACTTGTAAGATGCATTGCTATTTTAATTAAAATAAATGTGAAAACATGGATACATCTAAAGGTGATATACTAGAGAAATACATAGACAAAAATAAACATGGGAAACAAGATCTATATTTTAAATATCTATATTTTAAAACAATGTCACAAAATTTATAAAATGTTGGAAAGATCCATATTTTAAAATAAGTAATGTCACAATATTTATAAAATGTTGGAAAGATAAAATGATGAAAATCATTATAAGAAACATTTGTAAAATTATTTTGTGCTTTTTCATTACATTCACTTAGTACTACTTTTAACTATTAAATTATTCAATGTTTTCACATTATTGACCAAATTACTATCTTATATAGTTCTCAGAATCTCAAACATGTGGGATTTCTAGGAGAGACTATGCCATATTCCTAGTGGTAATTTTGAGCATTTTTAATAACTGGTTAAGGTATTTCTCAGGATACGTTTCTTTAAATCTTTAAGAATTGAAAGCTGAGCATCTGTATTAACATTACTGTCCAAAAATCGGCATTAACATTATTTTGCTCTTCCAGGAAACACCCAGGATGCTTATGTTAAAAATAAGCTTTTTTTTTCCCTAAGAACTTCATGAAAATACAGATACTCAAGCAATAGAATATTTAACTAACCACTGTCCTCTTATAGCCATAGACTGCTCAAATATGCTCAGTAAAGCTTACTTCAGTAACCCCCACCGTGTCGCCCACTAATAAATTATCATTTTACAAATTTGACCAAGTTTCAAGTACACTCTCTCACTGAAAGGAACCACCTTTAATTGTATCCTCCAAGTCTTATAAATATCCGGTCCTGACATTTCTGTTCCAAGTACTCCTAAAGTTGTCAAAATAGTTCATTCCCTTACTGCAGTAAGCAATAAATCTATTTTTATTTAATCAATTAGTTATTTTGATAGTCTTTCTGGAGAGGTGACAGGAGACACCTTTGCTACTTAAAAAATGCTTAAGATTATTATTGATTTATTTAACTATCAGATTTCTATAAAATAAAAGAGCATTAGCATAACTGTTTGTCATACTTAGCAGCTTGCCATATGGTAAGCATACATTAGAAGACAATTAAGGGTGAAAAGGACTGCTTTTCTCACATAACACAATTACATAGTGTGAAAACATTCAGGGGGTGTTTATGAACTCGGTGGATGCTGAAACATAAGGTATTTCTTCACAAGACGTAAGAAATTTTGCAAGAAAAATATAAGCAGTATTTTAGTTCTTTTTTAGAGATTTAATTAGTATGCCTTTTAAAGAAAAAACTGTCTAAAATTTGACTTACTTTTAAGGGAATTTTAGTCAGTTGAAACTCTCAGATTATAAACCAGGCAGACAACTTTTAACTCTTCATACTCTTCGGTATGATCATGCAACTTTAAATTAGATGAACAGTAGATCACTGTTTATATTAAACTCGAACCCTTGAACTAGTCGAATACAGTCTGTTATAATGCCTGGAAGATTTGATTCTTTATTCAAATATGTATGAAAAATACTATTGTATAGAAAAGAAGTACACAAAAATAGATGTTAGAATTCAAGTAAAGAAAGCATGGGGTTGAATATGATCAAAATGTAAGAAAAAAGTGACAAATCATCAGTATGTAGCTCAATGAAGCTCTAGAAGAAGCAATGGTGCAATCAAAACCAGATGAAGAAATAGAATAATACCCAAATCTTAGAATTTCCCTGCATATCCCCTCTACATCATTGTTTCTTCTCAAAGATTATGTTTTCATGGAACAGTTTCTCTGTACAGAAGGCAGTGACCAAAACCATCCCAAAGAAAAAGAAATGTAAGAAAGCAAAATTGTTTTTTGAAGAGGACTTACAAATAGCAAAGAGAAGAACAGAAGCAAAAGGCAAAGGCGAAAGGGAAAGATGTAGCCAACTGAATGGAGTTCCAGAGAATGGCAAGGCGAAATAAGAAAGCCTTTTTACATGAACAATGCAAAGAAATAGAGGAAAATGATAGAATGGGAAATACCAGGGATCTCTTCAAGAAAACTAGAGATAGCAAGTGAACATTTCATACAAAGATGAAGAAAATAAAGGACAGAAATGGCAAGGACCTAATAGAAATAAAAGATGATGCTGTTTAACTGCTGCACTCAATATGTCAGCAAATCTGGGAAACTCAGCAGTGGCCACAGGACTGGGAAATGTCGTTTTTATTCCAATCCCAAAGAAAGGCAATGCCAAAGAATGTTCAAACTACTGTACAATTGCGCTCATTTCACATGCTAGAAAGAGTGAAAATGAAAATGAAAGTTGCTCAGTTGTGTCTGACTCTTTGTGACCCCATGGACTGTATAGCCCATGGAATTCTCCAGGCCACAATACTGGAGTGGGTAGCCATTCCCTTCTCCAGGGGATCTTCCTGACCCAGGGATCAAACCCAGGTCTCCCACATTGCAGGAAGATTCTTTACTGCCTGAACCACCGGGGAAGCTCAAATGCTAGCAAGGTAACGTTCAAAATCATTCAAGATAGGTTTCAACAGTATGTGAATTGAACACTTCCAGATGTACAAACTAGATTTAGAAAAGGCAGCAGAACCAGAGATCAAATTGCCAACATTCATTGCATCATAGAAAAAGCAAGGGAATTCCAAAAATACTCCTTGAAAGCCTTTGACTGTGTGGATCAATACAAACTGTGGGAAATTCTTAAAGAGATGGGAATATCAGACCACCTTACTTGATTCTTGAGTAACCTGTGTATATGTCAAGAAGCAACAATTAAAACCAGACATGGAACGATGGACTGGTTCAAAACTGAGAAAATGTACATCAAGGCTGTATATTGTCAATGTACTTACTTAACTTATATGCAGAGAACATCATGCAAAATGCTGGATTGGATCAATCCACAGGCTGAAATCAAGATTGCTGGGAGAAATATCAACAACCTCAAGTATGAACACAATACCATTCTAATGGCAGAAAGTGAAGAGGAAATGAAACATCACTTGACAAGGGTGAAAGAGGAGAGTGAAAAAGCTGGCTTAAAGATCAACATTCAAAAAAATAAAATTATGGCATCTGGTCCCATCACTTCATGACAAATAGAAGAGGAAAAATAGAAACAGTGTCAGATTTCATTTTCTTGGGTTGCAAAATCACTGTGGACAGTGACTGTAACCATGAAATTAAAAGACACTTGCTCCTTGGAATTAAAGCTATGACAAACCTCATCAGCATATTAAAAAGTAGAGATATCATTTTGCTGACAAAGGTCTGTTTAGTCAAAGCTGTGGTTTTTCCAGTAGACATGTACAGATGTAACAGTTGGACCATAAAGAAGGCTGAGTGCTGAAAAAATGTTTTCAAATTGTGGTGCTGAAGACTCTTGAAAGTCCCTTGGACTGTAAGGAGTTCAATCTAGTCAGTCCTAATGAAATCAATCCTGAATAGTCTTTGGAAGGACTGATGAAGCTCTAATTCTTTGGCCATCCTATATGAAGAACTGATTAACTGGGAAAAACCCTGGTTTTGGGAAAGACTGTGGGTAAGAGAAGAAATGGGCAACAGAGGATGAGATGGTTGAATGGCATCATTGACTCAATGCACATGAGTTTGATCAAACTCTTGAGATACAGTGAAGGCCAGGGAAGCCTGATGTGCTGCAGTCCATGGGGTCTCAAAGAGTCGGATGTGACTTAGCAACAGAACAATGATAACAATACCTCTGTCAAAATTATACTTCAAATATATTTGAAATTTATTTTATGTTAATTATCTCAATAAGTTATTTATAAGTATTGTATAAGTATATATTTAATTGTTTATAAAGTATGTAAGTATACAAAATGATTATCATAAAGTATAAAGGGAAGTCAGATGAACATAAAATATCTCCTTTGAAATCATATCTTTTCATGATAAACCTGAATGATAAGAATGAGTCAAGTATCTAAAGATTTTGGCAAAAACAAAGAAAAGCATTCCACAGAGAAAGAATAGTGAGCACACTCAGAAATATGGATGGGACTTCACAAACATAATATTGAATTATAAAGCCAGGTACAGAAGATTATTTATGAATAATTAGTTATAATGTGTGAAAGGGGCTGGAATTAATCACTTCTCTTAGAACTCAGAAATTATTATTCCTGGAGTGTCATCAGATAGGTATGTTGAGTTAAAGACACACAGCATAATAGATATGAGTTTAAATTTTATTCAGGGTATTACTGAGGGCTATAGCCTAGGATACAACCACTCAGTTAGCTCTGAAGAAACTGCTCTGAAGTGGTAGAAGTCAGTTTATTTATGAATTTTGGCTTGAAAATATGATTTACATCTTGGTAAACATTGCTGCTAATCACAAAGAACAGATATCCCAAGTCAATGATTTTAGTGTTTTTCTATTGTATGTAAAGATGCAAGAATCTGAGTTCATTAAAATTCTTCTTGAGATATATATCTATCTTTGGGAAGTCTACATTCATGTGTTCAGAGTGTCTTATCCTGTTTTTCCCTCCTGAGTTCTTCTCAGATTGCACTGTTGTTCAGCAACTGCTGTGGGTTATGATTTAACTCTTGTAGAACTGGGCTGTGAACAACACACTTTACCTCCAGAGCAGAGATGCAGGAAGTTGTTGGCATATTTAAATCCTCTCAATAAGCTACCTGAGGTGTAGGTCAAAGAGAGTACAAAATTGACAGCTCCTGCTACTTAATGTTACCCCTCTTTGGTGAACAGTATCCCTGAAATTCTAATGGAACTCTGGGTTCAATTGTAATTAAGACCTAAAGTGAACTCAGTGTTGGTTGAGAATGCTCCTTCACAGAGGCAGCAAAACCTGAATTTGTTCTCCTCTTTTGGATATACTCCACCTTGTTTCATGGTATTTTCAGACTTCACATTTTACCCCATGAATTATAATCTACTACATTTCTTGTGAAATATAGATAAAATAAACCATATACAAAAAGTGAACCTTGGCAATAAGTAAAGACAGATGAAACTGATTGTTTCGGGATTGTGAGTTCAAGTAAATAAGATAATCGTAAATTGGGTGTAGTGAATTAGGGTGTCATGTGGCTTTGACCTCTTAATTGCTGACAACAGAGCAAGAATAAATGCAGAGATGGATTACATAAACTGTGTCAAGTAAAATAGAAGATAACACATAGGAGGAAAATAGAGAACTAAGAAATAAACTAAGATATGAAGATATTTACAGGAAAATATAGAATAGTGGAATAAGAGAGGTACTTAGCAATCATTACTCTGACATCTAATAGGAGCTATTTTGTTAATATTCCTGTATCTTCATGTCTAATATCAGTGGATATAAATGGTGCTCACTTAATTCAGATGATGTACATATTGCCCATTATTTAAAAGGTGTACATCCCTCTATAGTGCTTTATAAATAACCTAGAGTTTAAAGGCAAGGGTCTTAGACCCTCTCTTGACTGATATACTTATCAAGTGATTGAGTAGGACTCCTAGTGATAGAATTTCTGATTCAAGCACAAGGAGCAGTATTCGTAACATGAAGTTTCTGGTGTATGTACAGCAGTGATGCTCATGAAAGTCACTGGGGGACTGTACATGAAAAAGCAGATGTAAGAAAAAAAAATCTTTCCTACTGTTAAAGATATAATCCAACCACTATATTTTGATCAAAGTCTCTTTTGAGTCCTATAGATAGATTATGAGAAAAACTTAGATGAATAAACCTTTAAAGAAAAGCTTTGGCTTGTCAGAGGAGTCACCAGTTCTAGTGTTCACCTACCTAGTAACCTATATGTGTTCTGAGAGCCTGCTAATGAGTCAGAATTACTTAGTTTCCAATAGATTAACAATGGGGGGGGGGAGGGAGGTTTTTTATAGATATATCATCTTCCACTGCCATATAATCTGTTCACTGTGCACCCCACTCCAGTACTCTTGCCTGCAAAATCCCATGGACAGAGGAGCCCCGTAGGCTGCAGTCCATGGGGTCTCTAAGAGTAAGACATGACTGAGCGACTTCACTTTCACTTTTCACTTTCATGCATTGGAGAAGGAAATGGCAACCCACTCCACTGTTCTTGCCTGAAGAATCCCAGGGACGGCGGAGCCTGGTGGGCTGCCGTCTACGGGGTTGCACAAAGTCAGACATGACTGCAGCGACTTAGCAGCAGCAGCAGCATGACTATAAAATTTGGATGATTGTGGGGTTCCTGTTGGGCACTGAAGTATATGACGAAATAAAAGACAGTTTAACAATGATTTCAATGATAAAAATGTTATTTGAGTTTGACTTTATTAGTGATATCAAGAAATCACAGAATTTTTAGCATATGGTTAACAATCTTCTAAGTTGAATATGCATATCATTAAAAATTAAAACTCAATTTTCTGTTTTATTTTTTCTCTGTGTATTTAGTGTTTTGTGGAACTGACTTATTGAGACTTATGTTAATGAGTAAATATATCCAACAATCTGTTTCTGTGAAGCAACATGAAAATAAGTCACAAGAAATATGCATTCTTTGAGGACTACGTCCCTATAATTTATGACAAGAAATAGCTCTATTTTGCCCTAAATTTCATCTGGATATGTACTTAGTTAAAGCAATAATTATCCTTCTCACTTAACTTCAAAGCTGTTGATTCTTCTGCACATATGAATGGCTTTCTGATATGGAAAAGAAATTTCAGAGTCTGCCATTGGTTTTGTTTGCACTATTTATTTGTTGACTTTTTCCGAAGTGGTCAATTTCTGCTTTGACTTTTTTCCCCTCTTCAGAATTTTAGTTTTTGTTTTTCCTTTTTAAAGCAAAATATTATTTAATTCTAGCAACCCTATGTCTGATGCCTTGTGTTAACATATTTCCTCACATATCAATGTTTTCCACATATCAATGTTTTTGTCAGATTATTTTCTATATGGCCTTTAAGCAAAACCTAGTGCATGTAATGTTCAGATTTTCTCCACTACTCTTATTTTTCATACCAGTTTGAAATTCATCTTTCATTCTATCAGACTGGGTTACTGTACAGAGGAATTTTGAGAAAAACATGACCTAGATATCATTCATAAGGAAGAGGCTATCATACCACTGAACACACATAGGTGGCATCACAAGAGATATCATCACAGTTTGACTGAAATCGACCTCTTCAAAATTTATTTAATGGGAAAATTACTTTATCTTTTTTTCTGCTGAACACACACAGGTGGTGTCACGAGATATTAACACAGTTTTACTGAAATCTACCTCTTCACTGATATGGACTTTATTTAATGGTGAAATTACCTTTTTTAAATTTACACTCCACATTTATCATTTCCTATCATAGAAGAGTCTTGTAAAGCAATATGTTTAAAAAATACAGCTATTACTACACAGACTATGCTAGCAAACATTTCCCCAATCTAACAGAGTATCTAATTACTATTAAAAATATGTAAGTCTTTATTCTCAACAAATTCAGTGCTACATAGTTTATATATTTTATGTCTTTGAATCTTTACCACAAATCCCAAAACAGTGTATTGTTATTTTTCCCATATTATAAATAAAAATCCTGGGCTGAGAGAGGTTAAATAATTTGTCCACAATCACAGAGTTAGGGAATTTGAGGCAAATATTTAAAACCAAATGATCAGACCTCAGACACCTTGCTCCTATTGTTGTACTACACTAAGTTGAACAAGGTTCTTCAGAAATTATAACACTATTTTTATTCTAGTCTGTTATAAATTGCTAATAATGTGTACCTAGTAAACATGTGGTTCACTTCTTCTTTATAAGAAAGTTTAATTAAACATTTCTATTGTCCTCTGTAAATCTCCCCACCCACACGTAGATATAATCCTATCTTTCATTTGTTTTAAAGTGTTATGGAAGACTCCTTTGTCTTTGAAGTTCCCTTTTTTTAAAAAAAAAGAAAATATTCCTACCTGATATTAGTCTTCCTAAGTTTACAATACACAGGGAGTTTTTTTTTTTTTTTTTTAGTTTAGTATATCATTATGTTAAATCTCAGTTAATTTTACAGTAGTTTCATATAATATTATTTTCTTATCAGCTTTATTGGGTTACAATTACAATAAAATTGAATGCACAGAAGAAAAGTTCACAATGTGTGTATAAAAAAATGCAAGTATTTCTAGTTGAGTGACTGAAAAATTAGATTACTGGTACAGATAACTAAGTGTTCAGTTTAATTTTAGACAATGCAACTACTAAAAATGCTCCCAATTTGCATTTTGATATTTTTAAATAATATTTTTAAATTAATGGCCTGGTGAGCATACCTGATGCAGTTTTTGTGTTGATATTTCCTTAAAGACACTGCAAAATCAGATTCATATTTTTCATAGGATTTACAGCATTGTATCGTCACTGGACTTGTATAAATTTAGCATTTTCCATGGTTTTATATTTAAGTGAACATGCAGTTTTGAAAAGAAAAAAATCTTATACATTTTCAAATAAAAGTAGCAAATGTCCTAAATATCTTATTAGTTACAGAGCTGATATTTACTTAAGTTTATATTCCAGGTTAAATATGTAGCAACCAATAAAAGGATTTAAAATCAAGGTATATGAGAAAGAAGAAAATATAAGATGATGTAGAAGAGATGGACAATCTTAGATATCATAATACAATTCTTAAATACATATTATAGAAAGAAAAAAATAATGAAAATTTCAAAGTATTGCATGCTGCTGCTAAATCACTTCAGTCGTGTCCGACTCTGTGCGACCCCTCCAGGCAAGAACACTGGAGTGTGTTGCCATTTCCTTCTCCAATGCATAAAAGTGAAAAATGAAAGTGAAGTCGCTCAGTCATGTCCGACTCTTCGCTACCCCATGGACTGCAGCCTACCAGGCTCCTCCGTCCATGGGATTTTCCAGGCCAGAGTACTGGAGTGGGGTGCCATTGCCTTCTCCAAAGTATTGCATAATGGGGGAGGAATGCAAAATTTGGGGAAATATGGGAGGGCATAGCTGAACATAGGATTTAATTATATAGATTAATAGGTCAATATTAATACTATTAATAAAACATGTTTTTAGGACCTAAGGCTGTAGTTCAGTGGAGAGGAAATATATGTATACCAGTAATTTCCTTATTGCCTAATATAAAGCAAAGTTTCTAAAATATAGAAGCTAATATTTCTCCTTTAAGTCCTAAAAATTTTATTATCAAGTATCTCAGAACCTCAAGATGCTTTAAACAATAAGAATAGCTCAGATAATTAAATGTAGCTTTGGATTTTGGATGACTATACTCCATTTTAAATACAATCAAGACATGACAGTAAATTTTATATTCTTATGGATGATAATAGAAAACACCCTCATTAAACACATATAATATGATTCTTATCTAAAAATAATAAGCTTAATCTTTCATATTAGTTGTTTTGAAATATCTTAACCTATCTTTCAAGCCTGTCACAATGCATTCATTTGTTTATAAAAGCTCTTTTATTTATTTCAATGGAATATAATATAGCATTGGTGGAAACCAATGCTTCATAATTCATTTAATATTACTTGGGAATTGTAAGTTGACAATATACAGACAGGTCTCCATGTGCCACTATCAAATATGCCATATACTATAGTGTTAATAAGTTGCATTCTTTGAATTTATGAAGTGCTAAAACATAAGGGTTACATTTTTATGGTCAACTCAAAAATAAATATAAAGCTAAAAAAAAATGAGGTATAGCAGTAAAAAATTTTATAGCAGTAAAAGTCAAGTCCTGAGAAATTAAATGTGCAGAAATGTATACAGCTTGTTAGGTAGTGATCAGGGAGTTGAGTGCAGATTACCCTGCCTTCTAGACCAGGGCTGATGCCACTGTGTACTTCTGTGCATCTGCACAGAATGCTCTCTTGGTCTTCAAAAGAATTAGTAATTAGTCAACAGCATGAAAAGGAAGGGGTCATTGAGAAATTGGGAACCATAATAAATATTATTCAAAATACCTAACTTCCTTTTGTCCCTGAAACAGGGAATGAGTCTTACTGTGAATATGGGTGTATAACTCTTACACCCATATTCTGTCCAAAAATCAATCATTTGTATAGAACAACATGGGCTTCTCAGGAGGGGCAATGGTAAAGAATCTGCCTGCCAGCACAGGAGATGCAAGAGACATGGATTCGATCCCTGGGTCAGGAAAATCCCCAGGAGTAGGAAATGGCAGCCCGCTCCAGTGTTCTTGCTTGGAAAATTCCATGGACAGAGGAGCCTGGTGGGCTCCATTCCATGGGGTCGCAAAGAGTTGGACACACCTTAGCGATTAAGGACAGCACAACAGGAGGTGTAAAATGGTATCTGGTTGCACTTTTAATTTGCGTGGCCCTTATAACCAAAGATATTGAGTAAATTTTCATCTACCAGTTGTTTATCTTCTTTGGAGAAATGTCTCTTCAAATCCTTTGCATATTATGTTTTTATTGTTTTGTTTTAAAAAGTGCTTTACTCTTGATACAGACATCTAATCAGATATTTGGCTGGCAAATATTTTCTTTCATTCTGTGGGTTAAATTTATTTTCTTGATAGTATAATTTAAAGCATATTAAATATTTTTATGTGGTCCTATTTATCTTTTTTTTCTCTTTTGTCATTCTGCTTTGGTTTTATATTTGTGAAATCATTGCCTAACTCAAGGTCACAAAGATCTGCATTATATTTTCTACTAATTGTATAGTTTTAGAGCTTACATTTATGTCTTTGACCTGTTTGATGACCTGTTTTGGTAGATGCTGTGAGATATGGATCCAAATCCATTCTTTTTGTATATGGACATCCAATTTGCACAGCAAATTTGTTAAAAATTCTACGGTTTCCCTTGAATTGTCTTCACACTGTTGTTAAAAATCAGTTGACTATAAATATAAGGGTCTGTTTCTGAAATTCAATTACATTCCATTAATCTATGTCTATTTATATAAAAATACCACATCCTACTGATCATTATGTGTTTGTAGTAGTATTTTAAGATCAGGAACTGTGAATTCAATAACTCTTTTTTTTTTTTAAACTTGCTTTAGGTTTTCAATGTTCCCAGAAATTCCATGTGAATTTTGTTGTTGTTGTTGTTGAGTCATCCAGTTGTGTATGACTCTGCGACTCCACGGACTGCACCACGCCAGGCTTCCCTGTCCGTTACCATCTCCCAGAGTTTGCCCAGTTTCATGTTAATTGCATTGGTGAGGGCGTCCAGCCATCTCATCCTCTGATACCCCCTTCTCCTAAATATGAATTTTAGGAACAGTTTGTCAATTTAAGCCAAAAAGGAAGCTTGGATTTTGATATGGATTTTGTTGAATCTGTCTATAAATTGTGGAATTATTGACATCTTAACAAAACTAAGTTTCCAAATCCATGAATGCAGGATCTTTCCATTTACTTAGGTCTTCATAAATTTCTTTGAACAATGTTTTATAGTTTCAATGTATAAATCTTGTATTTATTTCATTAAATTTATTTCTGAGGATCTACTGTTTCTGATTCTACTGTTAATAGAACTGTTTTCTTAGTTTCAGTTTTGATAGTTTATTGCCAATGTTAGAAATGTAATAGATTTTTGTATGTGGATCTTGTATACTGCAGCTTTGTTGAATTAATTTATCATATAGGGTTTTTTTTCCCATAGATTATTTAGGATTTAATATATATAAACTCACACTATCTTTGAATAGAATGTTTTAATTTCTTCTGTCCTATCAGATGCCATTTAATTCTTTTTTGCCTAGTTACCTTGGCAAGGAACTTCAGTACAAGGTTCAGTAGAAGTGGCAAGAGTAGATATACTTGTCTTGTTCTTTCTTGATAGTAGGAGGAAATCTTTAAGGCTTTCATCAACAAATATGATGTTACCTATGGACTTTTCATAAATTTTTTTCAGGTCGAAAAATTCCCTTCTATACTTACTTTAGTTTTAGTGTTTTTATCATGAAAATGTGTTGAGTTTTGTCAATCCAACTTTTTATTTCCGTAAAATTGAGATGATCATTTGATCTTTTTTTCTTTCTTTTCCTGCATTCTGTTAATGTGGTATATTACATTGATTGATTTTCTTAGGTTGAACCACTCTTGAATTCCTCACCTGAAGCTCATTTGGTCATGGTGTATAATTCTTTTTTACATTGCTAGATTTGTTTTGGTAGTATTTTAATGAATTTTTGTTTTGTTTTGTTTATTGCTTTTTTCATTTTTGTTATTTTTTGTGTCTATATTCCTAAGGGATACTGGTCTGTAATTGTACTTTTGTTACATCTATTGACTTTGTCTGCTTTTGTTACCAGGGTATTAATGGCCTCATAACAAGACTTTAGAATGAGACTTTATGCAAATCATGAATTTCAGTTAACACTAATGTATCAATATTGGTTCTTCAAGTATAAAAAATAAACCATATTATTAAAACATCTTAATAATAGATGAAATTCTGTGGTGTGGGGAACATAGAAGAGATATCATAATTCTCTGTACTATTTGGTTACTTTTTCTACAAATCTAATCTGTTCTAAAAGTAAAGTTTATTAATTAGAAAAAGTCAATTGATTATTTCTGGGAGTGTTCCTGAAGTTTATATTTTGTTTCACTCTTTTACATATCTATCTTTCACTAATATTAGTCTATCTGGATTAGTCACTTAATAGTAATATTGAAATAAACTAGTGTGAGTTCATATGCTTTTCTCTTTTTCAAAATTATTCTGCCTCTTCTAGTTTCTTTTAAGAAAGTTGTATATACATTATAAGCATGAAGTATTGAAAAAGATTTAACATTCATTTTTATACAGATGCCACACAAATTTAACTACTTATCAAATAGTATAGATAAAATTCAGAATTTTAGTATATATATACATATATTTCTCTTTGCTTGATGTTCACAATAAATACTTTTTTCAGTGGGTAGAGTGGTACAGTTGTTTAATCAACTATATACATTTTTATTTGAAATAATGTGTTACTGAATCCTTTTCAAAAGCAGTTATTGCCAGCTGCAGCCAATTTGTCTGTTAGTACAATAGAAACAGAAGTGAATATAGTTTTCAGCTAGCTAATGTGCCAAATTGCATCCTTATACACACACACACACACACACACACACACACACACACACAGAGGCATACACATCTCAAATATAAAATGCAGATGTCAAGGATTAAACATTTAGATATTATATCTTATAATGATTGTTTATACTTTGGAAGTAAAGAAGACCAATTTGCAGTCAAGTACACTTCCTCTCTGAATAACCAAAATGCTATTGTGATCTGTTAACTGAACTGATACGCTGTTCCTGTCTTTAAATATTTTATTCTGTTTTTGTTGAATGAACTATGAATTAGTCGGGCGTCCCTGGTGGCTCAGATGGTAAAGAATCTGTCTGCAACATGGGAGGCCTGCATTCTCTCCCTGGGTTGGGAAGATCCCCTGGAGGCGGGCATGGCAACCCACTCGAGTATTCTTGCCTGGAGAATTCCCATGGACAGAGGTTCATGGGGTCACAAAGAATCAGACACGACTGAGTGACTAGCACAACACATGAATCCGTTATTTGGGAAATTTGCATTACTACAGCTTTTTAGTTAGTCTTACTCCCAGTTCTCAACTGACTATATTTCTAACACTGATGCTTCAGGCTTAGATAATAGTTCATATCCTTTGGGACCTGACTTATCAAAGCCAATTCATAAAGTTTTACTGATGAAGGAATACAAAATTGTTGTGCTTACACCAAATGTTAATATTATAAGACAGCAATTGAAAATAGGAAACCTAAAAATGTAGTCAAGGTCATCTCAAAAATCCTTATACTGTCATGTTCCTTTATAACTGACAGTTACATCAAATTTTCCTTCTTTAAACTATTTCTGTGGAGAAATGAATCTTAAGGATAAATTCAACCTAAGAATATATTTGATATGTAAAAAAATAGACTGCCAAATAATTACAAAGTTCAGATTGAGTGAATATAATTTTTGGAAATTATTAATCTTTACAATGAAAATAAAGTATTTAGATATTACTTTGAATCTTTTAGATGCAGGGTCTATTGAGTTTCATAGATGAAGGGATGTGAGTGATATACACATTTACTTTTTGAGATTGAATTTACATAGGATACATTGCACAGACTTTATATATTCACAGGAAACTTTCAAGAAGCAGAGTATTTCCATCATCTAAAAGTGTCCTTTTGGTGCCTCTCCTGTCAATCTGAACTTCATTCACCATCATCAAATAATGCTATTTCACTCACTGAAGATTTACCAGATCAAAAACTGTGCATCAGTGAAATGTTATATCATGTATTCTTTGGTGTCTAGATTTTTTTCTCTGAGCATAATTTTGAAAAAGACTAATTTTGAAAGACTCTTTCAAATTGTGTGTCTTTGTTCTTTTTTATTGCTAAACAGTATTTCATTATATATACCACTCTTTGTTTATATACCTCCTAGTAATGAAAATCTGAGCTTTTCTTTTTTCCAGTTTTAGGCTTCTATGAAAGTTTTTGTCCTTTAATTAGCTTCTGCTTTCGTTTCTTTTGTGCAATAACCTAGATATGTAATTGTTAGATAGAGTGTAGATAAATGTTTAACATTATAAAAAACTTGCAAACCATTTTCTAAACTGGTGATACCATTTTGCAGTCTTCCAGCAACATTAAAAGTTCTTATTGCTATAAATCCTCTCCAGGTTTTGATGTTGGTAAATATCATTTTTGCCTTTCTACTATGTATGTAGTGTGAAGAGATCAGCTAGGCTGAGAGAAAAAAAGAGAGAGAAACTATATTTTCAGGAGCTGAAGTAGCTCATAAAAAGCAATAAGCCAAAAGAATTAAGCCTTACTTGTTAACTTGCTAATTGTAATGGTGCTTTTAGCAAGAGGTTAAAACCAGAGAAAGTGGTCCACTTCTCCCTATTACATTTCCCTACCTGAAACTGTCCACTGGTTGAGGGTCCCATGGCTCAGCACAAACGTGGAGATTTTCTCACTACTGAGGAAGCCAGAACAAAAGACTGATAGTTTTATGAGCCCTGGGGAGGTGAAGTGGGGAGGACCAAGAGTAAGAACTGCAAGTGAAAAATAACGAGTTCTGAGTAAGAATGGAAAAAGTGTTTTCTCATTTTCCACTCCTCCCCCACCTCCACCGCCCATAAGCTGGTTTCAACAGATGTACCCAGAGGCTTCTGCTCAAGACAACAGATAAAGATACCTAAGAATGAGAGTACCAGGGCTAGGAATGCAAATATATGGAAAGAAAGACTTGCCAGAGGGGTTTGAGTCTTTACCTGCTTTCCATTCAGACTTTAAATCACTGGCTATACATCAAATCTGCTGTGGGGAAGACAGCTTTCTCCCCAGAACTGTCAAGTAAAGCCTTCATAATTGCCTATACTCAGATCTGGTATCACACACGGGTTTTTAACCAGAAGCAAGACTCCAGACTTAATGGTATCACACTGATGCATTAATTTTCATTTCTCTCATGACTAATAATGTTGAGTATAACTTCTTGTCTTTTATTGGCTGTTTTTTCCTTTACCAACTGTCTCTTTGATGAGCTTGTCCATTTATAATTGGATTAATCTTTTAACTTTACCACTGAGTTATAGAATTTCTTTACATATTAAAGGTACAAATTCTTTTCAAATATATGTATTGTGAATATTTACTACATAGTCTGTATTTTTCCTATTCATTTTCTTAATGAAGTATCTTTCTCTTGAGCAGATACAATTTGATAAAACGTTGTGGCTTCTCTTTTTGATTCTGCTCTGAAATATTTACCTCTTCTTTAAGGTTTATGGTGTATTTTTGAAAACAATAAATACCTGCATCTTGTTTTTGTGTTTTTTTTTCCTCTCCAATTTCACAATATCTGTCTACATATAATGCAGTTGCAGTTAGTTTCAAGTCTGCCATTTTAATAAATGCTTTCTCTCTGACTCATCTGATTTGAGTTCCTTTCCTTCTCTTTTCTTTCCACATTGGAGTTAACTAACTAGTTTTAAAATATCTATTGGCATTTTAGGTATAGCCTTTTCTTTAGTGATTTGTCTAGGGATTCCAAATTGTATACCAATTTCACACAATGTCTCTTGAATGAGTATTATGCAATTTAGTTAATAATACCACGGTATAAATCCATTTAATTTTTTTTATAATTGTGTGTGTTTACTGCTTATATCTCTTTTTACATAACAGACTCAAATATCCTGTGATTATCTTTGCTTTCAACTTTTAACTTTTAAATTAATATGAAAAATAAAAGAGTTTAAAAAATATAAATCTATATATTTGTTAGTTCCATAATATATTTTTTCTTTCTAGTGGTTTTGCATTTACAGTGGGTATCATCTTAATTTGCCCGAAAGATGGCTTTTGATAGTTCTTGTAGTTCATAATTATTAATGTCAAATACTCTGAGTTTTATTTTGGATACTTTTATCTTATCTTTAACAGATATTTTCACCCGTTTGTTATTTACTGTTCAGTAGTTAAGCCATGTCCGATTCTTTCCAACCACATGGACTACAGCATTCCAGGCTTCCCTGCCCTTCACTGTCTTCTGGAGTTTGCTCAAACTCATGTTCGTTGAGTCAGTGATGCCATCCAACCATCTCATCCTCTATTCTCGCCTTCTCCTCTTGCCCTCAATCTTTACCATCATCAGGGTCTTTTCTAATGAGTCAGCTCTTCACATTCAGTTCAGTTCAGTCGCTCAGTCGTGTCCGACTCATTGCGATCCCATGAATCGCAGCACGCCAGGCATCCCTGTCCATCACTAACTCCCAGAGTTTACTCAAACTCATGTCCATTGAGTCCGTGATGCCATCCAGCCATCTCATCCTCTGTCGCCCTCTTCTCCTCCTGCCCCCAATCCCTACTAGCATCCGGGTCTTTTCCAATGAGTTAACTCTTTGCATGAGGTGGTCAAAGTATTGGAGTTTCAGCTTCAGCATCAGTCCTTCCAATGAACACCCAGAACTGATCTCTTTTAGGATGGACTGGTTGGATCTCCTTGCAGTCATGGACTCTCAAGAGTCTTCAACACCACAGTTCAAAAGCATCAATTCTTCGGCGCTCAGCTTTCTTCACAGTCCAACTCTCACATCTATACATGACCACTGGAAAAACCATAGCCTTGACCAGATGGATCTTTGTCGACAAAGTAATGTCTCTGCTTTTTAATATGTTATCTAGGCTGGTCATAACTTTCCTTCCAAGGAGGAAGCATCTTTTAATTTCATGGCTGCAATCACCATCTGCAGTGACTTTGGAGCCCCCCAAAATAAAGTCTGACACTGCTTCCACTGTCTCCCCATCTATTTCCCATGAAGTGATGGGACCAGATGCCATGATCTCAGTTTTCTGAATGTTGAGCTTTAAACCAACTTTTTCACTCTTCTTTTTCACTTTCATCAAGAAGATTTTTTAGTTCCTCTTCACTTTCTGCCATAAGGGTGGTGTCATCTGCATATCTGAGGTTATTGATATTTCTCCTGGCAATCTTGATTCCAGCTTGTGTTTCTTCCAGCCCAGCGTTTCCCATGATGTACTCTGCATAGAAGTTAAATAAGTAGGGTGACAATATACAGCCTTGACATACTCCTTTTCCTATTTGGAACCAGTCTGTTTGTCCATGTCCAGTTCTAACTGTTGCTTCCTGACCTGCATATAGGTTTCTCAAGAGGTGGGTCAGGTGGTTTGGTATTCCCATCTCTTTCGGAATTTTCCCCAGTTTATTGTGATCCACACAGTCAAAGGCTTTGGCATAGTCAATAAAGCTTTTCTGGAACTCTCTTGCATTTTCTGGAACTCTCTTGCATTTTCAATGATCCAACGGATGTTGGCAATTTGATCTCTGGTTCCTCTGCCTTTCCTAAAACCAGCTTGAACATCTGTAAGTTCACGGTTCATGTATTGCTGAAGCCTGACTTGGAGAATTTTGAGCATTACTTTATTAGTATGAGAGATGAGTGCAATTGGTAGTTTGAGCATTCTTTGGCATTGCCTTTCTTTGGAATTGGAATGAAAACTGACCTTTTCCAGTCCTGTGGCGACTGCTGAGTTTTCCAAATTTGCTGGCATATTGAGTGCAGCACTTTCATTAGGTGGCCAAAATATTGGAGCTTCAGCTTCAGCTTCAGCATCAGTTCTTCCAAAGAATATTCGGGGTTGATTTCCTTTAGGATTGACCAGTTTGATCCCCTAGCTGTCCACAGAACTCTCAAGAGTCTTCACCTGACAGTGAATTATAATTTGGCGGATTTCTCTTTTGGCACTTTAAGGATGCTGTTTCATTGTGTTCTCTCAAGCATCAGACTCATGCACTGCTTGCTTTTCAATATGTGAAAAAAGTTTTTCTTTTAATTTATTCAATTTTATTGTTTTACAAATAAGTTTAAGCTGATAAGAGATATTGTACATTGTTGCAGTAAAAGTGAAAGTGAAAGTCACTCAGTCATGTCTGACGTTTTGCAGCCCCATGGACTGCAGGCCAGAATCCTGGAGTGAGTGGGTAGCCATTTGTTTCTCCAGGGGATATTCCCCACCCAGGAGTTGAACCCAGGTCTCCCCCATTGCAGGCAGATTCTTTACCAGCTGAGCCACAAGGAAAGCCCAAGAATACTGGAGTGGGTAGCATATCCCTTCTCCAGCAGATCTTCCGGACCCAGAAATCAAATGCCTAAATTTAACCTTATTGACAGTAAATATTAAATTTTTTTTGAGTGGATTCATTTTTATTTTTTATCAGTGAGAGTCTAGTGCATGTAACACTATACTTGGCTTACTACTAATATTGGAGCAATATTGTCAAATGTGTTTCTCTTGTCTACCTTAACAATTGTGTTTTGTTCTATACTTCTCAATATTGTACAATTGTAATCTTTGATAATTATTAATTACTCAAGAACAGCTATGTTTTATGAGTATTGTTTAACTGCCATCACTGATGAATGATATTCAGATGTGTTCTTTTCTATAAAGCTTTATAAGTAATAAAAACGATGTGCCTAGGTGATTTAAATTTTTCTAGAGTAAGTGCTTTTTGGCATTGTTATCATGGGATAGTATGTTATCAGACTGTCAGTACAATAGATATTGCTTCCAGGTATCTTAGCAACTGCCAGAATTATGCTTGTAGTAACTGGTTATTGATCATTTTGAAAAAAATAAAATTAATAAGCAGTCTTAGTGTTCTGTAAATTATGATCTTGAGCTCAACTAAGTTAATGCTACTTCTTTGAACATTAGAAGTTCTTCTTAGTTTTATTTATTTTGGAGGTGGGGGGCTTGTAGAACAATTGCTGACTGAATATTGAGTAAGTTTAATGGAAGTAGTATCCTGGAATTGAAAATTATCAGTTCTTTGCAGTCGGAAAGAAATCTTCTGGAGATCAGATCAGCCTTCACCATAGTAATAATATTTTAGATTGTTTATTTTCAATAGAAATATACTGGAGATTTATATGAGCTAAATAACCAATGGGCTCAATTGTGTCAGTTTCCCCAAAACATTATAGACTTATTTATATTCTTAATTTCCAATAGCACAGCATATTCCTTTTAACACTGAACTGTTCACAATTCCCTAACATTGTCTAGTTCCTTCAAATCTGTGAAATTTTTCCTATTAATACATCTCCTTGGACCCCAACTACTTACTACTGTTGAATACTAATGGATCTTTCAAGGCTTAACTCAAGTATTATTTTGTCTGGTAAATTCTAGTCTTTGTAGTAGAATTGATCAGTCCTTAGAGCATTAAAGCAATCATGACATGCTCATGCTTTTTAAAATATTCTTCTAAAAAAAATAAAAATAAAATAAAATATTCTTCTATTTCTCTTTAAAGACATAAAGTTTGAGGGGGTCTCAGGAGAAAAAAAAATCTATGTAAAGCAATTATGTTCTGGGTTCTGTGCATGTACTCAGCTTCTATCCACGGACCATGCCAAATTACTGTTAATATTTCTCTTTAAATCTCAGTCTCCTCATCTGAAAATGAATGCTAGTTTCCATCACTTCTTTCCTTTGGAGATGCTGGTAAGATTATGTAATCTAATGAAAATAAAGCACTTAAATAAATAGTAGAAATTCAACAAGCCCAAGGTAAATGTTATTGCAATGTTTCAGAAACACACTAGGTGTCTCTACTTTCCAACACAGAGTTTCAAAGTACATTTAAACAGGCTCTAATATTTACCTCAATAACTAGTTAGTAAAAAAAAAAAAAAAAGTACTCGAAAGTTATTGAAGAATGACCAATATAAAATTTTCAGTCTTCATGAGCTATTGCTGGATTGTCAAATATAAATTATTTTGAACAAACAGAGCTCAAATTGGAATTCATAATCACCAATCATTTTGTCATGATTTCTGAATATACCCAACTACTGATTCAAAGAACTAGGTGAAATATTGCTAATGCAGACACATAAATAAGATTGGGAAACAATCATCATGGAAATTTAATTGCATTTTCACATTTATTTTTAAAATATTTCAAAATTTGTTATGTGAGGTTATTTTAAAGTAATTCTGTTCCACAAATTCTCTCATAATAGTAGTTGTTAAAGAAATAACTAACAAAATAGATTTAAGTTGGTTTTACTTATGTTCAGGGCGTCCCTCATAGCTCAGTCGATAAATAATCTTATGCTCAGTTAACAGAAGCACATGCTCATTGACTGATGAGCAGGAAACAGGGAAAATTAATGCTAGACTTTAAAGAAACTTCCTAAATATGCATATAAATATCCATGTGATTTATGGTCATTTAATGCTTCTTGGAAAGCGATGGGAGTAATGCTTTTTATGTGAAACAAAAGATCTATTATGTAAATATTAGTGTCATTTTATGAGTATTTGGGACAATTGATATTTAAAAACTAATGTTAATTTTTTAAAGATGCAAACGCATAATACATCTCTTTCCTTTTAAAAAACAGAATTATCACATTTAATTATTTTGTGATTTGGTATAGGTTCAGAAAGAAAGGCAGTTATACAAACAGGTAAAGCTCAATTCCAGGTTAGATTTTTCCCTGAATAGTGACCTTCATTGGTAAACATTCTGTTGGAGTAAAATGGAAGCCAGGGTCTACCAAGTTATACCAAAGCACAGCTCAGAAGTGAAGAGATACAGCACTTTCCTGCTTGAATAGATTATTTTAGACTGCTTCCTTCATCTCAAGTGAACATGATTAACAAGATGAAAGACAACAACACTAAGCAATGTTTAAAAGACATTAAAAGTCAATAGGGAGAACAAATTAGCTGATTATACAAAGTAGCTAATTTTACCACCATAAGAATCACTCCTTTTAAGTGGAATATATTGATTTATCAGGTGTATATTTGGGGTTATCTTTAAAAGTAGATCAGTAGAAACATAAATAAACTTTTAAAAAGTGGATTAGAAATGATTGACTAAATTTGAACTTTTTATGGGAAAATATACTATTAATAATCTCCTTATAGACTTATTTTTAGGCTTACTTTTCTTATAATTTGACCAATGAACAGAAGGATATATAATTTAGGGCTCTTCAGTTCAGTTCAGTTCAGTCGCTCAGTCGTGTCCAACTCTTTGAGACCCCATGAACTGCAGCATGCCAGGCTTCCTTGTCCATCACCAACTCCTGGACTTTACACAAACTCATGTCCATTGAGTCGGTGATGCCATCTAACCATTTCATCACTGTCGTCCCCTTCTCCTCCTTCCTTCGATGTTCCCAACATCAGGATCTTTTCCAATGAGTCAGCTGTTTGCATCAGGTGGCCAAAGCATTGGAGTTTCAGCTTTAACATCAGTCCTTCCAATCAACACCCAGGACTGATCTCCTTTAGGATGTCTGGTTGGATCTCTTTGCAGTCCAAGGGACTCTCAAGAGTCTTCTACAAAACCACAGTTCAAAAGCATCAATTCTTCTGTGCTCAGCTTTCTTTATAGTCCAAATTTCACATCCATACATGACTACAGGAAAAACCATAGCCTTGATTGGATGGACCTTCGATGACAAAGTAATGTCTCTGCTTTTCAATATGCTGTTTAGGTTGGTCATAACTTACATTCCAAGGAGTAAGTGTCTTTTAATTTCATGGCTGAAGTCACCATCATAGTGATTTTGGAGCCCCGCCCCCCCCCCAAAAAAAAATAAATTCAACCTCTGTTTCCACTGTTTCCACATCTATTTGAAATGAAGTGATGGGACTGGAGGCCATGATATTAGTTTTCTGAATGTTAAGCTTTAAGCCAACTTTGCCACTCTCCTCTTTCACTGTCATCAAGAGGCTCTTGAGTTCTTCGTTTTCTGCCATAAGGGTGGTGTCATCTGCATATCTGAGGTTATTGATATTTCTCCTGGCAGTTTTGATTTTAGCCTGTGCTTCCTCCAGACCAGCGTGTCTCATGATGTATTCCACATATAACTTAAATTAGCAGGGTGACAATATACAGCCATGACGTACTCCTTTTCCCAATTGGGTCCAGTCTGTTGTTCCATGTCCAGTTCTACCTGTTGCTTCCTGACCTGCACACAGGTTTCCCAAGAAGCAGGTCTGGTGGTCTGGTATTCTCATCTCTTGCAGAATTTTCCACAGTTTATTGTGACCCACACAGTCGAAGGCTTTGGCATAGTCAATAAAGCAGAAATAAATATCTTTCTGGAACTTTCTTGCTTTTTTGATGATCCAGCGGATTTTGGCAATTTGATCTCTGGTTCCTCTGCCTTTTCTAAAACCAGCTTGAAAATCTGAAAGTTCACAATTCATGTATTGTTGGGCAATTTTGAGCATTACTTTACTAGCATGTGAGATGAGTGCAATTGTGCGGTAGTTTGAGCATTCTTTGGGATTGCCTTTCTTTGGGACTGGAATGAAAACTGACCTATTCCAATCCTGTGGCCACTGTTGAGTTTTCCAAATTTTCTGATGTATTGAGTACAGCACTTTCACAGCATCATCTTTTAGGATTTGAAATAGCTCAACTGGAATTCCATCACCTCCACTAGCTTTGTTCATAGTGATGTTTCCCAAGGCCCACTTGACTTCACATTCCAGGATGTCTGGCTCTAGGTGAATGATCACACCTTCATGTTTATATTGATCATGAAGATCTTTTATGTATAGTTCTTCTGTGTATTCTTGCCACCTCTTCTAAATATCTTCTGCTTCTGTTAGATCCATACCATTACTGTCCTCTATTGAGCCCATCTTTGCATGAATTGCTCCCTTGGTAACTCTAATTTTCTTGAAGAGATCTCTAGTCTTTTCCATTCTATTGTTCTCCACTATTTCTTTGCACTGATCACCGAGGAAGGCTTTCTTATTTCTCCTTTCTATTCTTTGGAACTCTGCATTCAAATGGGTATATCTTTCCTTTTCTCCTTTGCTTTTCTTCTTTTCACAGCTATTTGTAAGTCCTCTTCAGGCAGCCTTTTTGCTTTTTTGCAGTTCTTTTTCTTGGGGATGGTCTTGATCCCTGTCTCCTCTACAGTGTCACGAACCTCCGTCCATAGTTCATCAGACACTCTGTCTATCAGATCTAGTCCCTTATATCTATCTCTCACTTCCACTGTATAATCATAATGGATTAGATTTAGGTCATATCTGAACGGTCTAGTGATTTTCCCCACTTTCTTCGATTTAAGTCTGAATTTGGCAATAAGGAGTTCATGATCTGAGCCACAGTCAGCTCCTGGTCTTGTTTTTGCTGACTTTATAGAGCTTCTCCATTTTTTACTTCAAAGAATATAATGCATCTGATTTTGGTGTTGACCATCTGGTGATATCCATGTGTAGAGTCTTCTCTTGTGTTGTTGGAAGAGGGTGTTTGTTATGACCAGTGTATTCTCTTGGCAAAGCTCTATTAGCCTTTGCCCTGTTTCGTTTTGTACCTCAAGGCCAAATTTGCCTGCTACTCCAGGTATTTCTTGACTTCCTGCTTTTGCATTCCAGTCCCCTCTAATGAAAAGGAGATCTTTTTTTTGTGTGTGTTAGTTCTAAAAGGTCTTGTAGGTCTTCATAGAACCATTCAACTTCAGCTTCTTCAGTGTTACTTGTTGGGGCATAGACTTGAATTACAGTAATATTGAATGGTTTGCCTTGAAAACAAACAAAAATGATCATTCTGTCATTTTTGAGATTTCATCCAAGTACTGTCTTTCGGACTCTTTTGTTGACTATGATGGCCACTCTATTTCTTCTAAGGGATTCCTGCCCATAGTAATAGATATAATGGTCATCTGAGTTAAATTCACCCATTCCAGTCCATCTTAGTTTGCTAATTCCTAGAATATTGGCATTCACTCTTACCATCTCCTGTTTGACCACTTCCAAATTGCCTTGATTCATGGACCTAACATTCCAGGTTCCTATGCAATATTGCTCTTTACAGCCACAGACCATGCTTCTATAACCAGTCACATTCACAACTGGGTATTGTTTTTGCTTTGGCTCCATCCTTTCATTCTTTCTGGAGTTACTTCTCCACTGATCTCCAGTAGTATATTGATCACCTACCAATATGGGAAGTTCTTCTTTCAGTGTTTTATCTTTTTGCCTTTTCATACTGTTCATGGGGTTCTCAAGGCAAGAATACTTAAGTGGCTTGCCATTCCCTTCTCCAGTCGACCACATTCTGTCAATAATTTTAGTCAAAATATATTTTATAATTTCTCAAGTCATGTTTTCTCAAGTGAATTTCTAATGTAACTAAAATGGAATAAAATCAAAGACACTGTAAATATCTGGGCATAGTTAAAAATAATCAATGCACTTTCTTAAGTCCAAATATTGATTCTAGTTGATTACCAGGTGAAGATCATTTTTTCATCCTGCTCTTAAAAATTTCATCTCAGGGGCCTAGGTAGAACATTATTTCCCAGAGTGATTATATTGATCTTTACCCCCAACATTCTACTTCATGTATTTAACAAAACTTACAGGGTTCAAGTTTAAGTAAATATAATCAAAATTAACCTAGTGAGCCTGATCCTCAGAAATTTTTCACCCTGTGTATGTCATTAATATATTGATTTTTAATTATATTAATGTTATACCTAGTAAAGTTACTTTCACTACCATTTAACTTTTTTTTGCATATTTTGACACCTTGGTGGAGAAAGTAGGATAGCTCACTCAGTCTCTGTAACAGATGATATAAGTGCTCTTTCCTTTGGATGTCTTTACCGCTTTCATGTACACATGTTCCTGGTATACCTTCATTCCCAATAACCAGCACTTGTAGTATTATTATTATCATTTTTTCAGAGAGCTTCCCTCAATCTGGCAGAGCTCAGATATGGAGTATGGGAATTGCTTGAGCAATTACTCTCTTCAGGTAGCTGTCCTGAACCAATGAGTTGTGGGTGTGAGAATTTAAATATTTCTGCTCTCCTGTCTCAAACAAGGCAATGATTGACCCTGCCACTGACCCTGACACTCCTTTATGTGACCGAGTCAAAATCATCCTTTAGGATACCTGACTTGGCTTTCTTCCTTTCTTCTGTCTCACCTATTGGTATATGTTAGGTTTTCCTGTAAATAAATCACTTTCACACAAAACTCCCAAGTCTGATTCTCTGGAACATGTTTTAAAGCAATATCTAATCCCAATTTTCTTCTCCTTTTCTTAATTTTGCTAACAGAGTTTGTAAAAGCTAAATACTCAATTTCCCTCCCCCTTCTTATAGCACAACTAGCCCAGAGACTGAAAATCCTGGTACTGATTTTACTGAGCCTCTGAAACAAAGGAAGCAGCTATCTAACTATAGTTCTTATTGTATGAGACAAATAAACTTTCCTTGTGTTATTTTAGATGGATATTCCAATGTTTCCAAATAGATTATGGTTTTTAGAGAAGAAAGACGTCTTATATATTTTTACTGGTCTTCAGATCTTTTAATTGCTTTCTGTCCCTGGAGAAGGGACTGGCAACCCACTCCAGTATTCTTGCCAGGAAAATCCCATGGACAGAGAGGCCTGGTGGGCTACAGTCTGTGGGGTTGCAAAGAGTCAGACATGACTAAGCACACACACACTTTGCTTTCTGTAATGTAAGAAATTATCATGTAGGTCTAGATATAAAATTATGTGCAATTTTTGTATATTACATGGTGGTAATTTGAAAAATACATAAAAGCTATACATGTATAGTTCCCTTCTCATCAGAATATAAGCTCAATGAGGGAAAGGAAATAGATTTCCATCACTTTGTCCCTAATTCCTAGTAAAATGTCTAAAGCATAAAATAAGTTCCATAAACGACTTGCTAAAACATGTTGTCAATATATTTTATGGACGCTACAGTATCTGTTATAATGCTTAGATAAGTGAATGAATGAATACAAGAATAAATAAAAAACAATAATTTTAACTGCAATTCTATAAAGGATTAATTCTGTGTTCATGAAAAACATGTATAATTTATTTCAAAATTCAAGTTATTTTATTTTTTTTAACTTGTAAGAATTGGTTGGATAACAAACAGCAAGGGAGTAGCAACGTGACAGAGAATTGAATGTGTCCTGGACACATATCAGAGAATCTCAGTTTACCATTCTTTAGTTACATACCTTGAATATATTTTGACCCTCTTATAAAGTAAGGGTAAGCGTGATCTTACAAAGCTGCTTTGTCATCCAGCAGATCTATTCCATGTTGCCCATGCCATTTCACTACCAGTTACACTACCAATGGATATTTATAAGACAGTCGCTATTAGACTGGGCAATGTGAATTTACTGTTTTTATAAATTTAAAAACCTGACAGAATATTGGCAATTCACAGATCGACCTAATTTAAATGAAAGATATTTTAGAGGGTATAAAAATTAACAAAACTCTACCCTGCCATCAATGTTCTAATAAAGGATGAGCAAATGTGATGAGCAAATGTGAACAAATGTGGTTTTATGTAAAGTGACCTAAGTAGTAAAGTAAATGACATAGTAGACTCAAGTTTGTTTACAGGCGTTCACTGTCACTGAAGTTTTCTTACAGTGTAGGCTGCTCGATACCACAGTGGAGGACTTTGTCCTATTTTTATTATTTATGTCATTGACAGTTTTCCTCTGGTTTGGTGGATTTTAGGTTAGCGTACATTCATATGCTCACGTGTATATTTTAAAGGCGCCTACCTCTAGTACAGGAAATATTGAACACTTTGTTTTTATAATAATCTTATGACAACAATGGCAACTGAGAAATCAAGTCTTATGTCTTAGGTTAGCAGCAGGTAACCAAGAGGTCTTCGAAATGAATTGGAGACTTTAAGTCACATCTCTACCACATTACCAACACAATGAGACATACCGTCTTTCCTTAATTAAATGAAATTTGTTTTGAGGCATTTTTAGTCATAATCTCAACTAACTTCATAATTTCAATATATTGCTGTTTAATTGCTTTAGGATACTTTATCAAATGAGCTAATTCAGCAGGAAACAAATCCTTGAAAGAACACAATGTCCATGATTTGCTGAAAAATC
Organism: Muntiacus reevesi; assembly: GCF_963930625.1. Lineage (NCBI taxonomy): Eukaryota > Metazoa > Chordata > Mammalia > Artiodactyla > Cervidae > Muntiacus > Muntiacus reevesi. The sequence continues at coordinate 258,304,440 of NC_089251.1, read as the reverse complement.
TCTAACCCAACATGGCTAAGTTATCACTGAATATTTTTGGTAAAAATATAATTGTATTTTAGCTATATCCAATATCACAAATAATCCATATGTACCATATATGATTAATTCATAAGAGCTAAAGGAAAAGGGAAATAAAAATTCAGTTTTAAGTTTCCATTGGGAGAGAGCAGTTGCCAGTTTAATTACCTTTTATTTTTTTTACATTCATAAAGTAGGTCCATGAATTTAGACAATCTTTATTGCAATGTTTCAACTGAGCTTTATATTTATATCAATTTCTAGAAGCAGGCAAAATTAGTTTCAGAAGAGAACTTAAAGGTCATGTACTCCAAACAGATAAGGAATAAATTCCATGAGGTTTTGATTAATTGAACACTGCATGGTTATTAAAGGTACTCAATATTTGAATACAGGGGAATGAGAAAGAGTGAATAGTCAAAGAAAAGGTGTCAGGCTACAAATTCCAGAAAGAAGAGTCAGGGATCAAAGATGATTTTTTAGAAAAATGAAGAGCTAACTTTTTAGATGTGTTTGAATTTTAAATGGAAATGCCCAGCAGGCAATGGAAGGATCCAGGATTGAAATTTAAAATAAAGAGATTAGAGTTTGAGATGTGGGTTTTAGGATCAATTTCAGAGAAGTAATTGTTAAGCACTAGGCTCTATGAACTCTCTGGGGAGGGTTAAGACTAAAGACTAAAATTTGCAATTAGAGTGTATATGGGGTGAAAGAATGAAAAGATATAAAGTAATTCAGAGGGTTTCCTTTCATCTCTCTCTCTTGCCTATGTAGCCAACTATTCCTTTTATTCTGGTTCATTTTCAACACTATTTTAAGATTATTAAGAATCTGCTATCTAAAGTACAAGACAGAAATTGTAGACCATCTCTCCTCAAAACATGAACATAAGCCATCTCTACGCACTGTTTCAGATACCTTTCTTGAAGGATGATGTGCTCACTGTCTACATTCCCTTCTTTCCCATTTGTTTTTTCCAACTCAGTACAACCTGGTTTTAGCTTCCACTGTTCTACTCACTCAGCATTATAAGGATCCATCCATGGCTCCTTACAGTAAATACAGTGGACAAACTTCAGCACTTATTATGCTTTTCTACTTGTGATAAAGTGATTATGTTAGCCACTTTCTCCCAAAGTATCCTCGTTCTTAAGCACTGTGTCAGCATCTTTGGCTTATCTTTTTCAGTCACCATTTAACTGACTTTTCTCCCTCTTCCATGAGTGTTAGTGTTCCCTAAATTCCAGTAAGAGTTTTACCTCATTTCTTACCCAACAATATGAATATGTGGTATGTGGATAATTTTACTCACAATATTTTATTTAAATGACTTAACATCCATGAGGTGTTTAGATAATGCCTAATACAAAGTAAGTGCTCCACAGTTAAAACTTTTTTTCACCTGTGTGTTAATCACAAATTATATCTCTGCTTTCCTTGGGATTTTGTACTTGAGAAAATTCAAGTTTCCAACAATACAAAAGTCCAACAAATTACACTGAGGAAAGGTGAAAACCCTGAGTATACTGCATTAAATCCCTCAGGCAAGTCACTTGGCCCTAGACCCAACATGCTCAAAACTGTCCTAAGTGCCATCCCCTCAGCCTGACCTCTATGGTATACTGATATCTATGCATATACATATATGCTATGTGTAATTACATGCACTCTTGCCTTGGGAAATGCTTACAAAATAAAGAAAATTTCCTATCAATTTGTAAATAAGGCTCACATTATGAATGCTTCAGCAGAAGTTGGCTTTTTAAAGGCATTGCTGTTTTCCAAATCAAGCCATGAACATCTTGATATAAAAATAATAGTTTGTAAAGTGTAGAGAATGAAAAAAAAACATAAATTAAGAATGCAGTCTTTTTCATTTGCTTATGTGTTGTTGAGGAGAGAAATGTACATCACATTTATCAGCAGTATTGTCATCATATTCAAGTCAATGTTGATATTGTAGTCTTTCACAATAATGTAACCCAAAGAAGATGTTTCAAATTGTAAACCAATTATATCTCCATGTATGTTCTCTTTCTGACACTCTATGGTAAAATTTCAAAGAAATTTTAAAGTGTTTGGGGCATTCAATGTCTCTTCTGCATTAGGAAGAACTAGCAATTACATTATGGATGTAAAAAATAAATAATTTCTAGAAGGGTAGTTAGTGATTCAAAGGACAAAGACAATTAGGAAGTAGTCAATGACCTTTGGTAGAGAAGGTTAAATTAAATGGTGGGATAATAGAGTAGGATAAAAGAGAGGATAATAGTTACAAAATGATGCTGAAGAGAGGGTATGATTAGGATAGGTGTGATAGTAATAATGATAGGCTAAGTAATAAAACAAATGATAAAACTCTATGATTTCTTACATCAAAGGCTGAATCCTTACTCATTGTAAGCAGGAGTTCTGCTAAACACAGTCACTAAGGAATTCAATTGACATAAGCCTTATCCATATTGCAACCATAATATACCTTGTATTTTTACATTGGAACATACTAACATACAGCCTTCTTAATATTTGTTCCAGAAGAAAGCTGAGAGAGCACACGTGGACTTTTTCTGCATCACTTTGGAAGGTATTAGAATCCAGATCTCTAGTCAGAACTAGTCACATGGATCTGCCTCACCAAAGTGTTTGTCTGAGAAATCAAGGACTGCAACCAGCAGAATCTCACACACTAGCAAAGTAATGTTCAAAATCCTCCAAGTCAGGCTTCAATAGTACATGAACTGTGAAATTCCAGAGGTTCAAGATGTATTTAGAAAAGGTAGAGGAACCAGAGATCAAATTGCCAACATCTATCACATCATCAGAAAAGCAAGAGAGTTCCAGAAAAACATTTACTTCTGCTTTATTGACTGTGCCAAAATCTTTGACCATGTGGATCACAACAAACTGGAAAATTCTTAAAGAGATGGGAATACTAGACCACCTTATATGCCTCCTGAGAAATCTGTATTCAAGTCAAGAAGAAACAATTGGAACTGGACATGGAACAACAGACTGGTTTCAAATAGGAAAAGTAGTTGTGAAGTCTGTATATTGTCACCCTGCTTATTTAACTTCTATGCAGAGTACATCACTCAAAATGCCAGGCTGGATGAAGCACAAACTGGAATCAAGATTGCTGGGAGAAATATCAATAACCTTGGATATGCAGATGACATCACCTTTATGGCAGAAAATAAAGAGGAACCATGAGCCTCTTGAAGAAAGTGAAAGCGGAGAGCGAAAAAGTTGGCTTAAAACTCAACATTCACAAAAGTAAGATCATGGCATCCAGTCCCATCACTTCATGGCAAATAGATGGGAAAAGAATGGAAACAGCGACAGACTTTATTTCTGGGGGCTCCAAAATCACTGCAGATGGTGAGTGCAGCCATGAAATTAAAAGACACTTGCTCCTGGGAAGAAAAGCTATGACCAACCTAGATAGCATATTAAAAAGCAAAGACACTACTGTGCAAACAGGGATCCGTCTAGTCAAAACTGTGGTTTTTCCAGTAGTCATGTGTGGATGTGAGAGTTGGATTATAAAGAAAACTGAGCACCAAAGTATTCATGCTTTTGAACTGTGGTGTTGGCGAAAACTCTTGAGAATCCCTTGGACTGCAAGGAGATCCAACCAGTCCATCCTAAAGGAAATCAGTCCTGAATATTCATTAGAAGGACTGATGCTGAAGCTGAAGCTCCAATACTTTGGCCACCTGATGTGAAGAACTGACTCATTGGAAAAGACCCTGATGCTGGGAAAGATTGAAGGCAGAAAGAGAAGGGGACAATAGAGGATGAGATCACTGATGGCATCACTGACTCGATGAGCATGAGTTTGAGAAAGCTCTGGGCATTGGTGATGAACAGGGAGGCCTGGGCATGCTCCAGTCCATGGGGTCGCAAAGAGTCAGACATGGCTGAGTGATTGAACTGACCTGACCACCAGAATATTTGGTGAAAACTCCTGTGATTTCCATGGTACTAAATTGCAGAGCAACTTAACATAATTAAATTCAGTTTTCAGTTCAGTTCAGTTGTTCTGTCGTGTCTGACTCTTTGCTACTCCATGAACTGCACCATACCTGGCTTCCCTGTCCATCACCAACTCCAGTACCTTGCTCAAACTCATGTCCATCGAGTCGGTGATGCCATCCACATCCTCTGTTGTCCCCTTCTCCTCCTACCTTTGATCTTTCCCAGCATCAGGGTCTTTTCCAACAAGTGAGATCTTCACATAAGGTGGCCAAAATATTGGAGCTTCAGCTTCAGTATCAGTCCTTCTAATGAATATTCAGGGTTGATTTCCTTTAGGAATGAGTGGTTTGATCTCCTTGCTGTCCAAGGGACTCTCAGCTTTCCTCATGGTCCAAATTTCACATCCATACATGACTACTAGAAAAACCATAGCTTTGACTAGATGGACCTTCATCAGCAAAGTAATGTCTCTGCTTTTTAATATGCTGTCTAGGTTGGTCATAACTTTTCTTCCAAGGAGTTTTGCCCTCTAACAAGGTATGGCACATCCAAACTAAAAATAGTTAAAAATATGTTACAATGGCTAAAGAGAGAGAGAGAGAGAGATTATGTGTGACATACAAGATCTTACTAAATTTTTGGCTTAGCCACTGCTTGCTATTTACTTTCTTCTTTACTCTTTGTCCTATCCTTTTCTCTTCTTTTATTTCTTTCATTTTTGAATCATCCCTTCAGTTTCTCTCTGCTCCAATCATTCCAAGTTACTGTCATGACCGTCATGATTTTCTACTTTGTTTAAAAGGCTTTTTCTTCCATTCAGTAGTGGACCACCTCCTTCCTGGGTCCATTCTAGCTTTCAACTACTCTTCTGATTTAAAAACAAAACAAAACAAAATTCTTAAACTTTTCTTAGTTATTTTCCTTTAAAACAACCTCAGTAAGCAGCCCCAAATAGACTGTAAGTAAAAGCCAAAAATAAGAAATCAATAATTTGCTGGAAACAGCAGGATCAAATCACTCAGAAACACTCATCTTTAGATTTTTTAATCTGATGTGTTAATTTGTTCTTAGTCTATATTCAGTCATGCCTATTATGTGATATACTCTTGTTAAAGTCAGGGAAATCAATATGAAGTAGTAAGGTTGCTGCAAAAGCTCTTGCTTTTATGTTATTCTAGTTTCCTAAGATAATAGACTTAATATCCATTTACAAAAATCATTATTTTTGTTGTTGGTATTTTGCTTTGTTTTGATGCAAATCAAAATCATGAAAAACACACAAACAAAAACATTCATGGGATTATTTATATTTAAAAATAATGCAGAGAAATGGAATTCAAAGAAATAAGTCAAAAAATAAACAGTATGTAATCATTCATAAAACAGTTGCCTCTGCCTAAGAAAGATAGAAGGAATATGTGACTGAAGATTAAGATTTTACTTTATAATTTTTTATAGTAAAGAGATGGGGTATGATTTTGACAAAATAATCTTTGCTACTTCTAAGTAGTACATATTGTACACACTTTTTAAAATGGAAGTATATTTGATTTATCGGGTTTCAGATGTACAGCAAAGTGATTCAGTGTTATATACATCAGTTCAGTTCAGTTCAGTTGCTCAATTGTGTCCGACTCTTTGCGACCCCATGAATCGCAGCATGCCAGGCCTCCCTGTCCATCACCAGCTCCCGAGGTTTATTCAAACCTATGCCCATCGAGTTGGTGATGCCATCCAGCCATCTCATCCTCTGTTGTCCCCTTCTCCTCCTGCCCCCAATCTCTCCCAGCATCAGGGTCTTTTCCAATGAGTCAATTCTTTGCATGAGGTGGCCAAAGTATTGGAGTTTCAGCTTCAGCATCAGTCCTTCCAATGAACACCCAGGACTGATCTTCTTTAGGATGGACTGGTTGGATCTCCTTGCAGCCCAAGGGGCTCTCAAGAGTCTTCTTCAACACCACAGTTCAAAAGCATCAGTTCTTCAGTGCTCAGCTTTCTTCACAGTCCAACACTGACATCCATACATGACCACTGGAAAAACCTTAGCCTTGACTAGATGGACCTTTGTTGACAAAGTAATGTCTCTGCTTTTCAATATGCTATCTAATTTGGTCATAACTTTCAGCTTTCTTCACAAGTGATAATTCATTTTCAGCCCTTCCAGGGGGAAAAAAAAAACCCATAATATTCCTATGAAGCAGAGTATTTGCTCAATGCATCTATATGTCATAAAGCACTTATAGTGAACAAAATATACCTTCTCTAATTTTCCATGTATTGATCTAACCAAATCTTGAAGTTAGTTATACAAGAAATAAACCATGATTTTATGTGAAGAGTTTAGTATCTACCATTGAGAACCATCTGGCCAAAGTTATGAAATTCTTACTCTAAATGATGCCTAAGTTTACCCATTCCCTCAGTCATGTCAAGACTCTGGAATCTAATCCTGAGCTAAAGCATTATGTATTTAAACAAGAGAGGCTAGAAGAATATGAGTGTCATTTATCAGCTGGAAATTGATTCCCTAGCATGCTTGGGAACATTTAACTACTGAGTTTGGTCATCCCATGCCAAGTGTCTTACATTAGGAGATCTTCTCTGGAATCCCTCCATTTCCCAGAAATGTTACCAACCAATGAGGTGAGATCCTCATTGCTCCAATACTCACAAGTCTCTCTCTTACACCTATATTGCCACAGACTATTGAATGAGGAAGTGTTGTTAGGTACTGTGATTTTCTAAGACCTTTCTCTCTCTCTATCTCTCTCTTTTTTTTTTTTTTTGTTCACCACAAACCCTCTAATATCACCCAAGGATTTAGGATTTTGGAATACAAAAGCCAAAAAATTAGTGAAATCTACTTGTGCTTCCTGTCCATCCATGTATTTTCTCTAAGGCAATAATAAACATTGAATTTGTAGAAATTTAAGAGAAAAGTCATAGAGGAATAAAGATAATAGCCAAAATTTAGCATCCTAAGTTTAGTGTCAACTATATGAACAATCTGGGTACTATATACTGTCCATTCCTACATGTGAATATTTTACTCATACCTACTCCACAGTCCTTTTTTTTTTTTTTTTTTTTTAACCACCTTAGCTATTTTAGCATACAGTATATGTTCTCCTACTTCCTAATTTATACTGCGATACATTCCCAAAAGTCAATGCACAGTCACATGTGACTCTTTGTGATCCCATGTAAGGTAGCCCACCAGGATCCACTGTCCATGAGATTTTCCCACAAGAATACTGGAGTGGGTTGCTATTTTCTCCTCCAGGAGATCTTCCCAACCCAGAGATCGAACCTATGTCTCTTGCACTGGCAGGCAGATTCGTTACCACTGAGCCACCTGGGGTGCCCCCATGAGTCAATATCCAATTTTAAACGAGGCCTCCACCCTGAGCATAACCCTCTGGATAAGATGTGACAGTGGAACATTATAGAGGGCTAGAAGCCACATTTGTGAATGATCATACTGTCATAACAATACAAATTTTTTTCTTAAGTTTCCCATCACTGAAACCAAATAATCTCTTTATATGTTAACAAATTCTAAGACATATTCAATAATCGATGTATGTACTCTTTTGTGTGTATGTGTAAATGTGTTTACATTTAAGCATGAGGCTTTCCATTTGTCTCTTAAATTCACTGGCATTTTGTTATTCATTTAAAAATATCTCAGTATTTATATTTTAGAACATAGTAGAAGGTACTTCTAAATTATCACACCTTGTGTGGTTCTCATGCAACAGTAATTCACCAATTTGGACTGTACTATTCTCTGAATAATTTTTCCATGAATATATCAGAAAAGAAACTATCAGAAATAGTTTTGAAAATCTATGGATGTGGCTTACTCTGTCAGCTGAGCAGACACATATAACTTACATGCTTTTCTTAGTGAATTTATTCTGATCTTTCATCAAGCCCTTTTCTAAGGATGTGTAGAAATAATTACTGTATTTTAGAATAAAATTGGACTGATGTTGTTATTAATCTATAATTTTTAAATGTATCTTTATATAAAGTAGAAAATATATGTCACTCTCAAGTCTCAATGACCTCTCTTATTGTTCACTAATTACTATTCTAATGTACATAGTACATAACACAATTCCTTACATGTAATAGCTGCACAAACACTGTTCAGATAGAGGGAAAGAAGAAAAAAGAAATTATTCAAATAACTGAGTTGGAATGAATATTTCAAATAATAATGTATTCTTTCCTCTTCCTGGAATTAGAAAATATAATCAACAGAATACTTGAAAGATAGTCACAGAGACTCTGCTTAAGACTAAATAATAATGTTTCTGAGTAAAAATACCACTCTAGTGTTCTTCTCAGGAAATCCTGTGGACAGAGGAGTCTGGTGGGCTACTGTCCATGGGGCTGCAGTCCATGGGGTTGTGTTTAAATGACAACAACAGGACTATGTATAATACATTTAGGAAATGGAAAGGAAAAAAAAAACAGCTTGGCTATAGCACATAAAACAAGAAGTATATAATAGAGGGATTCAAAACATATGAGAGAAATCAGGTTTAAAGGAGATTTGTAATTTGTATTTTAAAAGTTGTTATATTAGTTTCATTGTCCTGAGAAAACACAATCAAATATCAATATCATCATAAATATATCAATAACTATAAATGTCTTCCCCTGTGGCTCAGTGGTAAAGAATCCACCTGCGATGCAGGAGTCACAGGAGATGCCTGGGTCAGAAAGATCCCCTGGAGGAGTAAATGACAATCCACTCCAATATTCTTGCCTAGGAAACCCAATGGACAGAGGAGCCTGGAGGGCTACAGTCCATAGCGTTGCAAGGATTTGGACATGACTGAACATGCACATACAGCACACGCATAGATTAAATAAAGATAGATTTTAAAGAATTGACTCAACAGGATTGTGGGGGCTGGTAAGACTAAATTTTGTGGGGCAGTCTGGAAGACTGGATCCAGTAGAGTTGATGTTTCAGCCTCAAATCTGAGCCAATCTGAAAGGAAAATTCCTTCTTCCTCTTGATGATCTCATTCTTTTATTCCAGGCCTTCAACTGATTGAATGAAGTTTATCCACCTTAGGGAAGATACTCTCTTTACACAAAGTCTAACAATGTCAATCCCATCTAAAAAACAAAAACTAAAACACTTCCACTGCAACATCTAGACTGGTGTTTAACCCAACAGCTGGACACTATAGTTTAACTAAGTTGACAAATAACATTAAGATCATAATTAATCATGGAGGGGCTGGTGATTTAGAGAAACAATAAATAGCACATATTGTATATTTTATTATATTTGAAAGAATCTAGGGACTTTCCTGGTGGTTCAGTGGTTAAGACTCCATACTTCCAACACAAGGAGCTCAGGATCAGTCAATCCCTGGTCAGGGAACTAAGATACCACATGAAGTGTGGTATGTTCAAGGAAAAGAAAAAAAAAAATATATATATATATATATACATGCATATATATATATATGTACATATATATATATATAAAAGAGTCTAGGCATAGGAATTCATAAATATTCAAATTAAAATGGATAAATAAATAGCATTATATAAGTTAAAGTAGTTTCATTGCTCATGGATTTGGTAATAAACTTATAAGAGACATGCCAGATCAAGACCATAAATAAAAACTCACAGTATTAGGCCAACTTTTTGCTTTCCTCTCTGTTTTCCCTTCAAATGTATTTCTTCTCTGCTCTTACCCATATTATGTCCATAAGTATTAAATTTTACATAGCCACTTCTCTGCTCCTTTGAACATTTGACACCAATTGGCATTTGGCAACTCCGTCCTTTTAACTACTGCCAACATATGTCTTGCTTTGCCCAGTGGAGTTCTGGTTTATAGTTGTGCCTGCTTTCACTTTCAATATGTTATAGAGTGACACCGTTACTAAGTCGAGCAATTAATTATAGCATTTTTCTCAAGTAATGACATTTTTTCTAAGTAGAATTCTGGTTCTATTGATATATTAATTCAGTTTTCTCCTCCTTATTAAAGTGGCTGGAGTAGCTGGTAGTGAAGATAGAATTAGAAGTATATTAGAAGGACCTCGATAAAACTGAAGGTGCTGCAGTCAGAAGGGAAGGAAATCCTTTTTTGTTGTAAAGTATCATGAGGAAAACCTGGGGATTTTCCCCAACTGAGAGGCCTGAATCTCTATAGCTCTTTCAACATAACTGTAGCAGATCTTTTTGTAATCTTAGTGCACTAAACCTGCTCTTCCCAAGCTGTTTCTGTTGACAGAAAAATAGACAGTGTTGCTTCACACAAGAAAATATCTACTCCAACAGTCTAACACTAATGAAGTACAGGAGTCGCTCATCTATGTGTCAAGTTAGCAATAAAAGAAGATGTGTTAGTATAACAGATTGGAATTCTGAATCCAATTCCCCAATTATTTACTAAAAAAATAATTTTAAGTGTGTTTATATACTGGATCCTATTCTAGGACTTCTGGGCACTTTCCTGCTCATGTTGTTGCTGCTCGGTTGCTCAGTCTTGTCTGACTCTTTGTGACCCATGGACGGCAGCACACCTGGCTCTCCGGTGGTTCACAATCTCCTGAAGTTTGCTCAAGCTTGTGTCCATTGAATCGGTGATGCCATCCAACTATCTCATCCTCTGTCATCCCCTTTTCCTGCCTTCAATCTTTCCCAGATCAGGGTCTTTTCTAGAGAGTCAGCTCTTTGCATCAGGTGGTCAAAGTATTGGAGCTTCAGCTTCAGCATCAGTTGTTCTAATGAATATTCAGGGTTGATTTGCTTTAGGAATGACTGATTTGATCTCCTTGCTGTCCAAGGGACTCTCAAGAGTCTTCTCCAGCACCACAGTTCAAAAACATCAATTCTTCAGTGTTAAGCCTTCTTTATAGTTCAACTCTCACATTCACACATAACTACTGGAAAAAACAAAGCTTTGACTAGGTGAATCTTTGTCAGCTAAGTGATATCTCTGCCTTTTAACATGCTGTTTAGGTTTGTCATAGTTTTTTTTTTTTTTTTTCCCAAGGAGCAAGCATCTTTTCATTTCAAGTCACTATCCATAGTGATTTTGAGCCCAAGAAATAAAGTCTGTCAGTGTTTCCATTGTTTGCCCCATCTATTTGCCATGAAGTTATGGGACTGGATGCTATGATCTTAATTCTTTGAATGTTGAATTTTAAGCCAGCTTTTTCACTCTCCTATTTCACCTTCATCAAGAGGTTCTGTAGTTCCTCATTCTGCCATTAGCATGGTGAAATCTTCATATCCAAGGTTGTTGATATTTTCCCAGCAGTCTTGATTCCAGCTTGAGCTTCATCCAGCACAGCATTACACATGATGTACTCTGCATATAAGTTAAATAAGCAGGGTGACAACATACAGCCTTGATGTACTGCTTTCCCAATTTGAAACCAGACCATTGTTCCATGTCTGTTTCTAACTGTTGCTTCTTAGCCTGTGTACAGATTCCTCAGGAGGCAAGTAAGGCAATCTGGTATTCCCATCTCTTTAAGAATTTTCCACAGTTTGTGGTTATCCATCCAGTCAAATGCTTTCAAGTAATCAATGAAGCAGAAATGGATGTTTTTCTGGAATTCTCTTGCTTTTTCTATTTCCAATGGATTTTGGAAATTTGATCTCTTGCTCCACTGCCTTTTAAAATTTATCTTGTACATCTGGAAATTCTCAGTTCATGTATTGTTGAAGCCTAGATTGAAGGATTTTGAGCATTACCTTGCTACTCCTACTCATGTAGCCCTTACATAGTAGTTGGAGGAAACAGACAATAAATGCTATGCATATTAAATGTTAAACTGTGTCATACCTAAGAAGGTAGTAAGTGCAATAAAAACAAAAAAAATAGAGAATCTATTTTTCTGAGTGACAGTAGGTAAAAGAAATTAATGTATTCAGTCATGAACTGGAGGAGAAGGGGGCAACAGAGGATGAGGTGGTTGTATGCATCATCGAGTCAATGGACATGAGTTTGAGCAAACTCCAGGAGATAGTGAAGAACAGGGAAGCCTGGCATGTTGAAGTCCATGGGGTCACAAAGAGTTGTCATGGCTTAGCCACTGTCCAGCAGACATGAACTTGGAAGCAGGCAGGGACTAGCAACACTGGCAAGCCTTAGCCACATTCAGACTGGAATTGGCATGGAAAGGAAGCCATAAAGCTGGTCATAGAGAGTCTTGTACCCATAGGATTATGGTTGCCACATAATCCTAGTAAGGAAATCCTTAATAAAGAAATGCACCTTGAGGTGCTAATTAGAGCTTAGCTAATTTGGGCTTAGTTAATTTTGTTAGAAAGGAACTGCTGGAATGACTATTCTGATCTCTCTCTTCTGCTTTTTAATCTCCTGAGAATGCCACACAATGCCAGACTCAAGGGAGCTTGAAATGCAGGCTACAAAGACCAGCCTTTCAGAAAAAAATGGAAAATAGAAGAGGAGGCCCCATAGGGTTAGAATATTGAAAGACTCAGTCACTGAGTTGTGGGAAAACTGCAAATTCAAATAAGTCAATCCAGGTTCATCTTACTATTGAATATGATGGTCATGTTCTAAGCTCTAATAAAACAGTATATATTCATGCACTATATATCATCTACCATTTGTTGTTTGTTCCATCACTGTGTCATATCTGACTCTTGTGACCCCATGAACTGCAGCACACCAGGGTTCCCTATTTTTCACTATCTCCTGGAGTTTACTCAAGCTCAGGAGTCAGGGATGCTATCTAACCATCTCATCCTCTGCTGCCACATTCTCTTCTTGCCCTCAATCTTTCCAAGCATCACCATAAAACTTAGTAAACATGAAAATGTGTCTCTACTGGGTAATAATTTCTGTTTATCAAACAACCTGTTTGTGCAGAAATTTCTTACCATAAGCCACTGATAAGCTGGCCATTTACTATACTTAAGCAGTAGAAATTAGATCATAAGTTCTTATTTTTGGCACACTGTCAAATAAACAATGTATTTTCTTTATTTTTCTTCATTTGAAAATATCTTCTTAATATAATTATGTAGTTATCTGAAAGCCCTGCTGGTTTCAAGAGTTAATATATAGAGCAGGAATCATTGACCAAAAATTGACCTAAATTAGATGTTATATATAGACCCTCATAGACCCTCTAATTAAAAAAAAGAAAAAGATATTTCTTCCTCATTTTCAGTCTCAACCTTAAATTAAAAAACATTGTTTAAATGGAATATCAATATATTAATTAAACTATAATTATGATCAATTAAATATACTATAGTTTTGTGATACAGTGAAGCACATCTATAAAATTAAACTAAATTATTTTTCATACAGTATGTTCTATGTTTATTCAGTAACCATTGGAATCTTTTTTTTTTTTTTTCCATTGGAATCTTTAGTCAACACATTTAATACCAAATAGCCAAGGGTAGTCAAGTGGGACTATATAGTGAGACTCTGTCTTCAGAGATTTGAATTAATTCCCTGAAACCAACTTTAAATCTCCTATTTCCAGAAATATTATATGAGACAATAAGTGCACTTTTTCATTAATGGATTTTAGGTATTCTGCTACTTTCAGCTGATGACAATATTAATGGATATAGCAAACCTGGTCTAATAAGAAAGATAAAGATAAAATACAACAGTGGTGTAAAATTTAATGATATGGTAATGTGAATATGCTGAAAATGGTACTAAAGCCAAATTTTTTATAAAAAGAATTTTGTGTTAAAGTTACCTCAGAGCCAAGTTAGAAAACCTAAGGTAAGCAATGACAACAACAGCATTTTGAGGAAAGGGAATAAGTTAAGTGATGCCAGAAACGAGCAACACCCAACTGTGTGTTGGGAACTCAATAAATAGTTTGAGTGCTGGAGACTGATGTGAATTAAGAGAGTTAAGACTAGAGTGCTAACCAAAGAAAAGATCACATGGTGCATTTTGTATTCTGTTAAATAGTGTGAATTTTTCCTGTGGAACTTGGGAACCACTGACTTTTTTTTTTTAATAAATAGCTTTGGCTGATTACCTATATTTAAAATTTAAATGGAATAAGATCTTAGAAAATAAAAGAAACCATTTTAAGGAAATATAAAGAGAAGTAAGAGTTTAGTTGTATAGCAGTCCTGAAATTGAAGCATGGAATTTCAATAATAATTAATAGAAAAATACATTTTACATTTCTGTGTATCTCTTTTTAGTACTGTCTTTTTGTGTGGGGTCCCTGCATTTTCTGCTATGCATTTTGGAATATGGCCTGACATACCCTAGTGAGTGAGTTATCTGCTTAACATTGGTAGATATGAGGAGTGCTGTCCTTTCTGAACATCATTGCACAAATATATTCCACTTAGAATGTTTATAATAAACTATGATTTGGTAGTACAGTAGTGTATATGGAGTTTATTGGAATATTTAATTTAAATAAAACCTCAATTATGTAAAACAAAATTACATGGCAATATGAATACTGATAGATTATTTCCAAAATAAAAAAGAAAGGATGATTCTGCATTTTTTAAAACGAGCTTAGAAATATGTGAAAACATTTCATCTTGGAAAGAACTTGAGATTTAGATTTATAAATATTTGTGCTCAAGTCTTATATCAAATATTAGCAGTGAAACTTCAATCTGTCATGGATACATCATAAAAATATTTTCTTTAAATATTCTTAAAAAGAGAGTAGAACTTAATTGAGGAGTTTCAACTATTTTAGCCACTCTAATGAGAATATCTTTAATTATAGACATATATTGAGGGAACTGCTATCAATAGTTTTCAAGATATTTTGTTGATTGATAAGAACACAACATTGTGAGATCATTTTGTTGACATTGATGAATGGCTTTTAATACTTGATTTATAGGCATTAATTGTATTCTTCTCATATTGTACCAAGAAACTATGTTTACAATTCAAAAGCAGTTTACTTAAACCCACTAAACATATTTAAGATTGTTAAGAAAATAGCCTTATTTAAGATTTAAGAGATACTGAAAACAGTACTATCAGATATAAAATCACTTCCCTCAGTGCCATGTGAGTATCATGCACTATTAATGAATTTTTAATTTAATTCTCCTTAACTTCAAATGTTCAATATTTGAAATTTATTATGATGTCTCCTGGGATATGATCAACTGGATTTTACCAGAAAAAGAACAGATAACATGACTAAACATTATTTTTTTAAGATAAAATTTTTATTGGGTACATTTGATGTGTCACATTGTGTAAGTTTAAGGTGTACAGTATATTACTTTTATCCATTTTCATATTCTAATGTTTTCACATTACACAATTACAGCACAATATTACTGTCTATATTTATTATACTGTACATTAGAGCTTTATGCTTATTAACTACTTGTTACAAGTTTTTCATAAACATCATTTCTGTTATTGACCACTTGTCTTCCCTGGAATCATTCCTGGTAACCACCTTTTCACTCTGTTTTTCACACTTTTTTTTTTTTTTAGACTCCATATATAAGTGATGTAATACAGTACCTGTCCTTCGCTAGCTTATCTTGGTTATCATAGTGTGCTCACACTCTATCCATGCTGTTACAAAAGAGAAGATGTCTTTTTTCCTCATGGTTGAAAAACAGTTCATTGTGTACATGTACTGCATCTTTTTTTATTCATTTATCTGTATAGTCAAGGCTATGGTTTTTCCAGTAGTCATGTATGGATGTGAGAGTTGGACTATAAAGAAAGCTGAGCACCAAAGAATTGATGCTTTTGAACTGTGGTGTTGGAGAAGACTCTTGAGAGTCCCTTGGACTGCAAGGAGATCCGACCAGTCCATCCTAAAGGAGATCAGTCCTGGGTGTTCATTGGAAGGACTGATGCTGAAGCTGAAACTCCAATACTTTGGCCACCTCTTTTGAAGAACTGACTCATTGGAAAAGACCCTGATGCTGGGAAAAATTGAGGGCAGGAAGAGAAGGGGATGACAGAGGATGAGATGGCTGGATGGCATCACTGGCTCAAAGGTTATGAGTTTGGGTAAACTCCAGGAGTTGGTGATGGACAGGGAGGCCTGGCGTGTTGCAGTCCATGGGGTCGCAGAGGGTCAGACATGACCGAGTGACAGAACTGAACTGATCTGTTGATGGCTTTTTGCATAATTCACTATTGTTAATAATGCTGCAGTAAACATGAGAATGTATACTAGTGTTAGTCGCTCAGTCATGTCCAACTCTTTGCGACCCCATGAACTGTCACCTGCCAAACTACTCTGTCCATGGGATTCTCCAGGCAAGCATACTGGAGTGGGTTGGCATTCTCTTCCCCAGGGGAGCTTCCTAACCCAGGGAATGAACCCGGGTTTCTTGCATGGCAGGCAGATTTTTTACCATCTGAGCCACCCAGGGTAGCCCAAGAATCCATATGTATGGTCAAAATCTTGTTTTCCTTTGTGTATATACCTAGGAGTGGAATTGCCAGATTATATGGTAGGTCTATTTTTAATTTTTTGAGGAAACTCCATTTCGTTTCCCATAGTGGTTGGACCAATTAACATTTCTACCAACATTGTGTAGGAATTCCCTTTCACTGCCAGTCTCTGTTGACTCTTGTCTTCCTGATGGTAGCCATGCTTCAGGTATGAGGTGAGAGCTCATTGTGCTTTTGATTTGAATTTTCTTAGTAGTGGTTAGGTATGTTGAGCATTTTTTCATGGGTCCATTGGCCATTTTGATATCATTTTTAGAGAAATATCTATGTAATTATTCTGTTTAATTAAAAATCAGATTGATTTGTTTTTGTTGTTATGGAGTTTTCTGAGCTCGTTATATATTTTGATTGATATTTTGGTTCAGGTTGCATTATATCTGTAAATGGCTCTGGGCAGTTTGACCATTTTAACAATATTAAGTCTTCTGATCCATGGACATGGGACATTTATTCACATGTTTGTGTCTTTGGTTTCTATCAGGAGTGCTTAATAGTTTTCACTGTACAGATTTTTCACTTGCTTGGATAAATTTAGTTCTAAAAAGTTTATTTAAAAATTTTTTTTTGATGCTTTAGGTGGTTTTCTTTATTTCTTTTTCAGACACTTCATTATTAGTTTAAAGGAATCCAACTGATCACTATGTTAATTTTGTATGCTGCCACTTTATCATATTTTTTTATTAATTCTGAAAGATTTTTTTTTAGCTGATTCTTTGGAATTTTCTATGTATAGAATATCACTAGCAAATAATTATAATTTTATTTTATTTAAATTTCAGTTCAGTTCAATTGCTCAGTGGTATCTGGCTCTTTGCGACCCCATGGACTGCAGCACACCAGGCTTCCCTGTCCTTCACCAACTCCAAGAGCTTGTTCAAACTCATGTTCATTGAGTTGTTGATGCCATTCAACCATCTCATCCTCTGCTATTCCCTTCTCCTCCTGCCTTCAATCTTTCCCAACATCAGGGTCTTTTCCAATGAGTGAGTTCGTTGCATCAGGTGGCCATAATACTGGAGCTTCAGGTTCAGCATTTGTCCTTCTGATGAATATTCAGGACTGATTTCCTTTAGGATTGAATGATCTGATCTCCTTGGAGTCCAAGGGACTCTCAAGAGTCTTCTCCAGCAAAACAGTTCAAGAGCATCAATTTGTCAGTGCTCAGCTTTCTTTATAGTCCAACTCTCACATCCATACATGACTACTGGAAAAACCATAGCTTTGACTAGATGGACCTTTGTCAGCAAAGCAATGTCTCTGCTTTTTAATACGCTGTCTAAGTTGGTCATAGCTTTTCTTCCAAGGAGCAAGCATCTTTTAAATTCATGGTTGCAGTCACCATCTGCAGTGATTTTGGAGCCCAATAAAATAAAGTCTGTCACTATTTCTACCATTTCCCCAGCTATTTGCCATGAAATGATGGGACCAGATACCATGATATTAGTTTTCTGAATGTTGAGTTTTAAGCCAAGTTTTTCACTATCCTCTTTCACTTTCATCAAGAAGCCCTTTAGTTCGTCTTCATTTTCTGCCATAAGAGTTGTGTCATCTGCATATCTGAGGTTATTGACATTTCTCTTGGCAATTTTGATTCCAGCTTGTGGTTCATCCAGTCTGGCACTTTGCATGATGTACTCTGTATATAACTTAAATAAGACAAGTGACAATATACAGTCTTGATGTACTCCTTTACCAGTTTGGAACCAGTCCATGTTTCCATGTCCCATTCTAGCTGTTTCTTCTCGACCTGCATACAGATTTCTTAGGAGGCAGGTAAGGTAGTCTGGTATTCCATTTCTTTAAGAATTTTCTAGTTTGTTGTGATCCACACAATCAAAGGCTTTGGTGTAGTCAATAAAGCAAAAGTAGATGTTATTCTGGAGCTTTCTTGCTTTTTCAATGATCCAATGGATGTTGGCAATTTGATCTCTAGTTTCTCTGCCTTTTCTAAATCTAACTTGAACATTTGGAATTTCTTGGTTCATGTACTGTTGAAGACTTTCTTGTAGAATTTTGAGCATTACTTTGCTAGCCTGTGGGATAAGTGCAATTTGCAGTAGTTTGAACTTTCTTTGGTTTTGCCTTTCTTGGGGATTGGAATGAAAACTGTCCTTTTCCATTCCTGTGGCCACTGCTGAGTTTTCCAAATTTGCTGGCATATTGAGTGTAGCACTTTAACAGAATCATCTTTTAGGACTTGAAATAGCTCAGCTGGAATTCCATCACCTTCACTAACTTTGTTCATAGTGATGCTTCCGAAGGCCCAATTGACTTAGCATTTCAGAATGTCTGGTTCTAGGTAGTGAATGATCACACCATCATGGTTACCTATGTCATTAAGATCTTTTTTGTATAGTTTTTCTGTGTATTCTTGCCACATTTTCTTAATATCTTCTGCTTCTCTTTTTAAATTTTTAAACTTGAATTTTTAATTTAGATGGCCTTCTTTATCCTGCTTAATTGCTCTAGCTAGTTCTTCTAATTTTACTTTAAATAGGAGTGATGAAAGAAGGCATCTTTGCTTTGTTCCTGATCTTTAGCGAAACTATTTCAATTTCTCTTTCCTGAGTATAGTGTTTGCTATAAATCTGTTGTATATGCCTTTTTTCACACTGAGGTATATTACTTCTATACTCAATCTGTTAAGAGTTTTTGCCACGAAAGGATATTTATTTTGTCAAATGCTTTTATGTATCTATTGAGATGATCATGTTATTTTTATCTTTCATTTCTTTTTAATATTATATATTACGTTTGTTAATTTGTATATGTTGAATCACTCTTACATCTCAGGAGTAAATCCCAGTTGGTCATGATGTATATTCCTTTTAATGTGTTCTCAAATTTAATTCACTAGTGCTCTGTTGAGAAATGTTGCTTCTATATCCATCATGAATACTAGTGTACCGTTTTCTATTCTTATCCTTATGTGGTGTCAAGGTAATGCTGGTTTCATAGAAAGAGTTTGGAAATGTCCCTTCTCATCAATATTTTGGAAGTGTTTGAGGAGAATTTGTGTCAGTTCAATAAAGGTTTGGTAGAATTCACTAGTGAAGTCATTTGGCCTTGGAGTTTTTTCTGTGCTGGAGTTTTTGATAACTGACTCAATCTCTCAATTCCTTTTAGTCTGTTCAGATTTGCTATTTCTTCCTGACTCAATACTGGTTGGGTGTGTTTCTAAAAAGTGTATCCATTTTTTTCTAGGTTGTATAATTTGTTGGTATATAATTGTTCATAGTAGTCACTTGTGACTATGTACTTTTTTAGCATCAGTTGTAATATCTCCTTTTTAATTTCTGACTTTATTTGAATCTTCTCTCTTTTTTTCTTAGTTAGTGTAGCTAATGGTTTGTCAATTCTGTTTATGTTTTCAAAAAATAGAATCAGCTCTTAATTTTTTAAATATTTTCTATGGTTTTTCTGATCTCTATATCTGCTCTTATTTTTATTATTTCTTCTCTTCTGCTAACTTTAGGACTTGATAGCTCTTCTTTTTCTAGTTTCTTGAGCCATAAGTTTGTTTATTTGAGATCTTTCTAAATTTATAAGTAGTTGCTTCTATAACTTTCCTCTCAGAAATGTTTTTGCTGCGTTCCATAATATTTGATATGCTGTTTCATTTTCATTTGTTTTGAGATAATTTTTATTATCCTTTTATTTCTTCTTTGAGCTAGTGGTTATTTAGGAGTTTTTGTTTAGTTTCCACATGCTTGTAGATCTTCTCACTTTTCTCCTGTTGTTGATTTTTAATTTCATATCATTGTGGTCAGAGGAAGGCAGTTTGTATGATTTCAATCTTTAAATTTGCTAAAATTTGATTTGCTACCCATCATATGGATATCAAATTCTGGAAAATGTTCCCTGTGCACCTGGGAAGAATGGGTATTCTGCAGCTGAATAGAATGCTCAGGGTATGTCCCATACAGCCTCCCTGCACCTTTAGATTGGTGGGTTGAATACATTTACATAGGATTTACCACTGCTCTTTTATCTTGCCTTCTGGCTATTTTGTCTCTGTTGTTTCATTTTCCTTTCTTTTCTACCTTTATAAATTGGTGATTTTCACACTAATTTGCTCAGTCTCCCCTTCATTTCGTGTCTCTGCTCTAGATTTTTACTTTGTGGCTACCATGAGATTTACATACAACATTCCAGATAAAATAGTCTTATTTCTGATAGCAATTTGTCAGTTGCCGATAAAGTTCCATCTTTGTATTCTTCTCTTTTTATGTTTTATATGTCACAAACTGTCCTTTTATGCTGTGATTTTGTTAGCATGTGGTAATAGCTACAGTTATTTTCAATGCTTTTTTCCTTTAACATTTATGCTATAGATAAATTTTAACATACTATTCTAAGAATGAGTTACAGTATTCTATTTCTTTTACCATCTTAATCAGAGTTTTATGTAGTTCTGTTTTTTGTTCAGCTTGAAGAGCTTCTTTCAACATTTCTTATAAGGCTGGTCTAACGGAGATGAAGTTTTTTAGCCATTGCTTATCTGGGAAAGTCTTTCTTCCTCCTTCATCTCTGAAGAATAGCTTTTCTGAGTAGTGTATTCTTGATTTATTCTTCTTATCTTTCAATATTTTAAACAGGTCCTTCCAGTCTACTCTAGCCTGTAGATTTTCTGTTGAGAAATCTACTGGTAACCTATTGGATGTAGCTTTATAGGTTACAGTCTTCCCCTCAAAAAAGTTGCCTTTAAAATTGTTTCTCTACTGTTGACTTTGACAGTTTTAATTTAATGTGACTTGAAGAAACTGTTTTTATGTTGTGATACTAAGGTGTACTGGTAGTTTTATGGACTTGTCCCTTTTTCAGGTTTGGGAAATTCCCAGGTATTATTTCATTAAATGTACTCTCTGTCCCCTTCACCCTTATTTCAACTTCTAGGATATCCATTATTCTTATCTTGGCCTTTATAATGAAGTAACATATTAACAGTTCTTATATATTTTCTTTATTTTTAAAGAAATTAGTTATTTCTCTTCTTCTGCCTTAATTGCTTTTATATTAATTTCCTGGGCTCTCCAATTCTCTCTTCCACATAACCTACTCTATTTCCAGTGTATTTTAATGCATTTTTCATCTAATTGATTGAGTAGTTCAGCTCCAGAAATTTGGTTCTTTTGTTGAATTTCAATCTCATCCTTTTGTTTGTTAATTTTACAGTCCTTTCATTTATTGTTTATTACTGAGATAATGTATTGCCTTTTGGAATTTTTCTTGTAGCTCTTTGAATTTTTTTTTTAGTGGTTTTTGCCATACATTGACATGAATCAGTTGCTTAGCCATGCCCGACTCTTTGCAACCCCGTGGACTGCAGCACACCAGGCTTCCTTGTCCTTCACTATCTCCTGGAGTTTGCTCAAACCCATTGTCCATTGAGTCAGGGGTGCCATCCAACCATCTCATCCTCTGTTGCCCCCTTATTCTCTCACCCTCAATCTTTTAATTTCTAATAAAGCTACTTAAAATTCTATATAAGTTAGATCACAGCATTCTATGTGTTTGGTTTTGATTGCTAGAAAATTGTCATTGTCCTTCTGAGATGGCATATTACCATAATTTTTCATGATATTTTATGAGAAGCGCCTACACATTTTAAGTAGCAGATAGCTTTCTTATTTAGGCAAGGATTTATTTTGATTCTAGGAATTCAAGGGATTGGTATTTAGAAGTCTTCCTTTTGCTTTCTTTTTGACTTTATATCACAAGATTTAGTTTCACTTATGAGCACTGACTTGCCTCTAAGTTTATGACTCATACATTAAAAAATAAGAATGCTTTAAAAAGCGAAGGATGGTGACCAAGAAAGGGAAGGGTGTGTACTTAGTATTTGGGAATTTGGGCAAGTACACTGTCCTGGTAGGTCCTAAAGAGGGGATTCTCAGAGGTCCATGGATGCTTCCCTTCCTTTCTGGGTGGACAGCAGGAGACTTTCCTTTGGTTTTCTTGTCTGATTACTTCTCTTTCCTTTCCCTCCCACATATCACTACTGTCTATTTTCAGAGAGAGCAATTAATCCCTTCACTGCATATGGCTGGACTGATCCCTACTCACTGCCTTCACCCTCTGACTCTTCTACTAGGAAGGTTTGCTGACTCGCTGCTGTACCAGCCACTGCCTTCTTTGCTGTCACTGCCTCTGCCATCCCTGGGTTTATTGCTACTTCCCTGAATCTGCTACTTCCTCCAAAGTTTAATCCACCTACTTTTGGGTACATAGCTGATAGACCCGTCAGATGTCTTGGTACACTGTACAGAGGTGCTTCCCCACCCCCCACCCCAAGTTAAGTTATGGATGCCAGATTAGTTGTAAATCAGAGAGAAGAGGAAAAAAAGAAAACATAGCCATGATGTTGACCTAAACATCATTCTTAAAAGTTTAGGCTTAAAATTCAGTTAAAAAAATTAGATAAGCCTCCTTTCAAAGATGGCAAATTAAGCACATACATTTGCCCAATTTCCTTTTAAAATTTTACTAAAATGATAGTAAAATGTTTACACAAATCAATCAGTTCAGTTCAGTCCTCAGTCATGTCCAACTCCCTGCAACGCTATGAATCGCAGCACGCCAGACCTCCCTGACCATCACCAACTCCAGGAGTGTACCCAAACTCATGTCCATTGAGTCAGTGATGCCATCCAACCATCTCATCCTCTGTCATCTTTTCCTCCTGCCTTCAATCTTTCCCAGCATCTGGGGCTTTTCCATTGAGTCAGTTCTGCGCATCAGGTGGCCAAATTATTGGAGGTTCAGCTTCAGCATCACTCCTTCCAATGAATATTCAGGACTGATTTCCTTTAGGATGGACTGGTTGCATCTCCTTGCAGCCCAAGAGACTCTCAAGAGTTTTCCCCAACACCACAGTTCAAAAGCACTCAGTTTATTTTATAGTCCAACTCCCAGATACATATATGACTCCTGAAAAAACTGTAGCTTTGACTAGATGGACCTTTGTTTGCAGAGTAATGTCTCTGCTTTTTAATATGATATCTAGGTTGGTCATAACCATTCTTCCAAGGAATAAGTGTCTTTTAATTTCATGGCTGCAGTCACCATCTGCAGTGATTTTGGAGCCTAAAAAAATAAAGTCTGTCACTGTTTCCACTGTTTCTCATCTATTTGCCGTGAGGTGTGGGACTAGTTGCCATGATCTTTATTTTCTGAATGTTGAGTTTGAAGCCAACTTTTTAACTCTCCTCTTTCACTTTCATCAAGATGCTCTTTAGTTCTTCTTTGATTGCTGCCATAAGGGTGGTGTCATCTGCATATCTGAGGTTACCGATATTTCTCCCGGCAATCTTGATACCAGCTTGTGCTTCATCCAGCCCAGTGTTTCGCATGATGTACTCTGTATATAAGTTAAATATTCAGGGTAACAATATACAGACTTGACATACTCTTTTCCTGTTTTGGAACCAGTCTGTTGTTCCACGTTCAGTTCTAATTGTTTCTTCCTGACCTGCATACGGATTTCTCAGAGGCAGGTCAGGTGGTCTGGTATTCCCACCTCTTTAAGAATTCTCCAGATTTTCTTGTGGTCCACACAGTGAAAGGCTTTGGTATAGTCAATAAAGCAGAAATAGATGTTTTTCTAGACTCTTGCTTTTTCGATGATCCAATGGATGTTGGCAATTTGTACTACCTTAAGTATAAACATAATAAAATAGCAATCTATAATAATGCAATTGTAGACATCGAAAAGTGCATGAATTCACAGAAATTAGCAAGTTTGAAAAACATACCATTTGAGTTATAGCAGAAGAAGCACAAAGTAATATGATTTTCACTGCAGAAACCATAAAAATCTCAGAAATTGGTGCTTAAACATAGGGTCAGATTTGGCTTGAAAGCAAAAAGGTTTGTTGAATTGGTGAGGTTTGATTTTTTTTTTTTTAAGTGGTAAGTCCTTATACTAGCATAAAAGTGAAAATTTGGTCTTTTGAGAGAGTGATCCAGAGACATATTCATGGAGTACATGTAGGAACATCTAACTTCAGGAAAACAGTACAGAAAACAAAAGGATAAACTGAAAACCTACACAACCACTGACACAATCCGCGCCTCTTCCCTCCTTCATTTCTCTCTCTCTCTGTTTTTTTTTTTTTAATTTAAGAAACTATTTAGTTTAAGACAGTACATTCTAATTTAATAATAACAGATGTAGAACAATTGTATGCCATGAAGACTCATCTCTAAAGGAAAAAAAAATAGAATTAGATTTATTGTAATCATCAAAAGAAAGAGTGAGCTCCTTATGTAGAGCGGGAACTTTTTTATAATAAGGGAGATGTTCCTTTCACCCTCATAGTGAAGCTGAGTGAATTGATAATGGAGATGCCCTGTTACAGTAGAGTAACAATTAGCATCAAGACACATAGATAACACTCCAGTGCATCCTTTTGGACCACCTCTTTTATTGGAAACCAGGACAGGGAATAGAGAGATTTTTATCTGAGTATCATAACTATCCTGAAATAAATCTCTGAAGATGCAACCCAATTATCAATTTGAAGTTTTCATTTGATAACCCTTGCTTAAAAATGTCAAACTTCTATTCAGAATTCCTCAACATGCCATCTTTACACTCAGTATGGCTGTTTCCTAAATATGAATCCCCAAATAGTGGCTGAAAACCCCTAAAAATAAAATCTGATACTTAAGCAAACCTGATGAAAACAATTAGCTTGGATGACCAAAGACAGTTTCCTCAGAGGATGAGAAAGATAGTGTTATGAAGAAGAGTACTCAGAGAACAGAACAGGAGTTGTTTGAATTAAACATACTAAAGCAGAAATTTAAAAATATTGTTTTGAAAGGTAAGTTTGAAGACATTTTCTTAAAAATGAAGGAAAACATATAGAAAATAAGAGAGGGGGGCTTTGAAATTTGAGAAAAAATTTGTGCATCCAATACAAAATATTAGAAATCCTAGAAATAGGGACAAAATTAGGTCATAGTACAGACTATTTGGCTGATTAAGCTGGAAGATAGCATTGTCCCAATTGATACTAGTGATAAAGAACTTGTTAATGCAGGTAGATGTGAGACACAGGTTTGATCCCTGCATTGAGAACATCCCCTGGAGGAGGGCATGGCAATCCACTCCAGTATTCTTCCCTAGAGAATTACATCGACAGAGAAGGTTGGCGGGCTACAGTCCATAGGGTTGCAATGAGTCAGACATGATTAAAGCAACTTCACATGCATGCATACATAACATTTTCAGTTTTATTTGTTCTGTTACTATGTGATTGCAGGTTTCCCCAATAACTTCTATTTTATATATGTATTCCTTGGTGCTATGACAGTTTGTCTGTGATCCCTATGTATGACATCATTTTAATGGTTAGTACTTAGAAGCCTCATCATCATCATTTATTCCTTCCCTTTTTTATACATAATGTTCATTCAAACTTATTCAGTCCTTCTTATTTTACCATCTTCTAAGTATTTCTCAACTCTGTCTACCTTTCCATCACCTTGACATTTGATTAAGATTTATTCATTTCTTGCCTTATTGCAGTGGCCTCTGGAAATATACAATCTGATGTGAATTTTTAAAACTGAATAGGCATTGATTCTTGTCACTGGGTTGTTTTGCAGTGACATTTGATTCTTGATTTTCTACTGCTGTTTTTAGCTGTTTGGAATTTTTTTATTTAAATGAATTTAGTACTCAGAACTATCTGTCTTCTGCTGCCTTCTACAGTAAATCATGTGTGTGTGTGTGGGGGGGGGGGGGGTTCCTTTCATTAAGGACCAGTAGAAAAGTTCAGATTGAGATAAATATTTTAAAAATTAAGCTTCCCATAAGTTCTATGCATTTTATTACATTTATCAGTATATAATAGGGTGGCAAACATCTACATTTGGAAGTTGGGGAGAAAGACCTTTCAAAAATAAATGTTCTATGCTATTTTTCTGCACTGTTATCAGCATAAATGCAGAGGAAGTTTTATTTAGGATATACAGAATATCAATTCTCTTAAACAAAGATTTGCTTGACTTCAAGAGAGGAGCAACAGCACTGGGCTTTTGAAATTGAGTAGAGAGGTCATGTAGACATGCCCCTTAAAGGATCAATACCTCAACTGATAGTGAGCAGTAGAGTCTATTTCAACAAGTCCAATGCCAAACATCATAGGTTAGAAGTTCCGTTATACTTAAACTTTCAAACCCAAACAGGACAGCTAAAAACTTCATAAAAGAACAAGAGAAAGAGCAATGATCTTTATTAAATCACCCTGTGACTCTTTTTACCACCAATAACCATTCTATAACAAAAAACTAGATTAAGATTTAGGTGTCACAGCTTATTTTGAAGGTGTTTCCAGGGGAAGAAGCTGAGGCAGTCAATTTTCCTCTTAAAAGAATGACACAGCAAGTACTCATATGACAGAAAGCTTGAATATCTTCTTGGATAAAACAGCCCTCCAGGCAATAAAAATCAAACAAAATCCATCTTGAACTCTGATTAGTCTTGATCTTTTAAAGTTTTATTTCTTGAGCTTGAGCAAGGCTTTGTGAAGTTTATACTGTATTTAGGATTATTTTAACTATATGCGATGTATCTTGTACCCTTAAGTGCAACTTAACTTTTACATTTATCTTAATTACTTTATTCTAGTATTAATCTAATACAGCATTATGTTGTGTTATTTTTCTGAGCCTGAAATTCCTTGTTTGGATTTTAAGCCATGGGTTGTTCTTCTTGTTCCATTCTAATTCTATTTCTCCCAAAAATATTTATATTAATTTCTAAATATGAGAAAACATTCTAATCAACTAGGGATTATCACAGGATTATGTAAGATATAGGAGTTCAATATAAATGCCAGATATCCAGTCTGTTTCAAGAAGGAAATAGGATATTTTTCTAGGAATTATACAATTTTATCTTTAAAAATACCTCTTAAACAGCTTTCCTCTCATTCCCACACCCAAACTACCCCCCAACACACACACAGAGTTTTACTTATTTTTTTCCATTTATTTTTATTATTTTTTAAGCTTGTCAAAAGATAATTTAAAAGTAAGTAAGCTATTACTGCAGTACATATAATGCTTACCTAAGAATATCCTTACCTTGAAGTAATAATGCCAACTCACAAGATAATGACTGTTTTCCAGACTGATGAATTCAAGCTCAAGATAATCTCATTTTTAATATTTGTATGCCAAACTGGCTTGTGATAAGTATATAGATTTATTAAACTTTTGAAATTTGTAGCTGGAAATAAAATAGTTATTACTGTGGTCTTAGCATGTTTATTTTCTTACAAATTTCTGCCTATGAACTTCATAAAGGTGATATTCCTCTGTAATTAATTTAGTTCCCTGTGCTATACAACTTACGTAATAATGTAAATCACCTATATTTCAATTAAAAAGTATAAATGAATTAAGCCTCCTTCCATTATGTTATTCTAAATTCCATGTCCAAATGAGTGGTCATCTGATATGTTGTAGCGTGCACATGTGTGCGCGCATCAGTCGCTCAGTCGCTTTTTGTGACCCCATGGACTGTAGCCTACCAGGCTCCTCTCTCCAGGGGATTTCCCGGGCAAGATTACTAGAGTGGGTTTCCATTTCATCCTCCAGGGATCTTCCCTACCCAGGGATAGAATCTGTGTCTCCTATGTCTCCTGCATTGCAGACAGATTCTTTACTGCTGAGCCAGCAGGGAGGCCCAGTGATACACATAAAAGCTATTATACTCTAAGTAATTTGTCAGACACTGAGATAAGAACTTTGCATTGTCCTATTGAGCCAGATTTAGAAAAAAGAATAAAGGTTTTAGAAAAAAGAATAAAAAAAATTACTTCAATGAATCTTTAGGAATATTCATGAGAAGGGCCGCCCCTGCACCTTGATTCCCAGATCTTTGTATTCCGATTACAGGAAAATAAGGCCTCTGTATAATAGTCACTGCTTCAAGTATTAGGACATACTTCATAAAACTGCACATCAGGCTTTCAGGGTTTTGTCTACCAGATAGTATCATAAATGTGCTGTGTGTTCTGCTCAGTCCCTCAGTCCGTCCGACTCTTTGTGACCCCGTGAACGGTAGCCTCTGTCCATGGGGCTGCAGTCACCATCAGCAGTAGCCCAAAGAAATAAAATCTGTCTCTAATTCCACTTCCCCTTTCTGTTAATATTTCCCATGAAGCAATGGGACCAGATGCCATGATCTTAGTTTTTTTTAAAGTTAAGTTTCAAGTTTTCAGTTACGCTTACTATGGTTGGATCTGTTACAGAATAGTTTTTAATTCAAGGCAAAGCTCATTTGTGTCTCCTGTAGGGCTCCTAGTAGGGTACACTATAGTCTACTTACCAGCTAACAAGTACTTTTTCTCGGGGAATTTTGTCTAAAGCCATCTTCACATCATTTCTTTCCTGCTGATAAGGAAGTACAGTAAATTACCCCACATTTGTTACATCAACATGTGGAAGAAAATATCTAATCACTTGATCCATCTTTGCACTACTTAAGTCCATTTATTTCATGATCCCAGGTCTGAACCCGGTTCTAAGGATTTGATTTAGGTAGTAAATTAAGTAATCCAATCCATTTCTGAGCTAGCTACCAGGTTTTGTTGATGAGTCTTCATGATTCACCCCAATTTTTTTTTCTAAACTTCCACAGGTATTTTCAGAATTTTGAGTGTGGGAAATGGGGATGGTTTTACCACATAATTATTTATGGCCTGTTTACATGACCATACTGCCCATTTAGTTATGGCTTTAGGATCTATACATTTCCAGCTCCCCTTCTGAGGACACAGGCCTGTTCTATTACTAAATAGTGACTCTCAGCTTTAGTGATGGTGCAGATTTGCCTTTATTCGCTTCCACTAAGCATCTAACCTTCTTTTCCCAGAGATTTACAGTCTGCGTGATATTATACATTTCATTGCCAAATAGCTGCTAAGCAGCTCCTTTTATATCTGTATGTTTTACTTGCATTACCAGAGACATCATAATTATTCTGGGCTGAGGATTACCTGATGTATGTCTGCCTTATAGTCTCAACTAATATCTGATAGCAAGTTAACAATTGTCTTTAAAAATAGATTTATTGAGGAAGGGCATCATGCAGTTTTGTCTAAAGATTCAATTTTGCTTGCACCCTAACTGTAGACATTTCTGAAATCATTTGAGTAATTGAATTAAATGTGTAAATGTTGCAGCCTGAGCAATAGCAGTTTATGAATCTTTCTTTAAGAAAAAAACCTCAGTGAAGGATAATTTATATGCAGTAAGCTGCACATATTGAGTGCACAGTATGATACATTTTGATATATGCAGACATATATACCTGCATAACACCTGTGAAACCAGTAATTCAATCAATATGACTGTATCAGAAACCAGTAATTCAATCAATATGACTGTATCAGTTATCCTAGATAACTATCTCATTCTCCTCTTTAAATTCTCTTTCTCACTCCTTCCCACCACTTCCTGTCCCATACAATCTCTGATCTGTTTTCTGTCATGATAGATTAGCTTGAAATATATAGAATTTTATACAAATTAAACCATAGAGTGGATGTTCAGTTTTATCTGTCTTCTTTCACCAGACATAATTATTTAACAATTCATCCTTGTTGTGCATATTAAAAGTTCATTACTTTTTATTGCTGAGTAATATTCCTTTAGATTACATATCACAATTTTATACATCTTGTTTTTTATTAGTGATTATCAATAAAACTGCTATCAGCATTCACATAAAGCTTTTGTGTGAACATAAATTAACACTGAGCTTGCTGATCCATATGGTAAGTTTATTTTTAACTTCAGAAGAAACTGCTAAGCTGTTTTCTAATGTGGTTGAACTGTGTTGCTTTTATATAAGCAAAATTAGAAGCACCTATTTCCTCTATTTCTTTGTAGCATTTGGTACAGTTTAATTTTATATTTCATCCATTTTAAGAGATGTGTTGTGGTTATACATGGCAGTTTTAATTTTATGTTTCCCTAATATATTCCATGGGTCTATCTGTCATCTTTATATCTTCTTTGGTAAAGTGAAAATGAAATGATAGTTGCTCAGTCACGTCAGACTCTTTGCGACCCCATGGACTATAGCCCACCAGGCTCCTCTGTCCATGGAATTCTCTAGTCAAGAATACTGGAGTGGGTTGCCATTCTCTTCTCCAGGTGAATCTTCCCAAAAGCACATGTTCAAACCATTTACTTGTTTAAAGAATGTTTTTTATTATTGAAATTGAAAAAGAATTTTTAATATATTCTAGCTAGAAGAATTTTAACAGATATGTAAGTTTCAAATGTTTTCTGTTTGTGGCTCATCTTTTCATTCCCCTAATAATGTCTGGATTTAATTCATCTGAGGTCTAATTTGTCAATTAGTCTTTTATGGATTATGTTTTGGTTCTAAACATCTCTGCAAAATATTTAAAATATTTGCCTAACCAAGATCTCAGAGATTTTTCTCTTATGTTTTCTTTTAGAAATTTTTTCATATTGTGTTTTACAAGTAGTTCTTTGATTCACTGCTAATTAATTTTTGTTCAACATTATATGGCATAGATTAAAAACTGTTTTTCCACCTATGGGTATTCAATTGTTTTAATACCCTTTGTTTAAAAGTGATAATTTCTCCTTGAATTGCCTTTGAACTTTTGTAGAGCATAAATTTTCCACTTAGTTTTGGCTTGTTACATAATTCTCCCTTGTGTTGATTGATTATATTGTCTATCCTTTTGTCAATACTTCTTTATCTTGATTACTGAAGTTGTATAGTAACTCTAGAAAATAGTGTTGCTACATGAGTTCCATTCTTTTCCAAAGTTGTTTTGACTAATTGAGGTCCTTTGAATTTCCATATGAATTTTAGAATCAGTTTTTTTTAAATTTCTACAATTGATGGTTGCTTGAATTTCAATTGAATGGTGTTGAAATTATAGATATATTTAGAAGAATTAACATCTTAATAACAGTAAGTATATCAATGAATGAGCATAGTGTACCTCATTCTTTATTTAGGTTTTCTTCGATTGTAGTCAGCAATGCTTTATAGATTTCAATGTGTAAGTCTTGTGTATGTTTCATAAAGTTTATCTGTAAATTTTTCAGTGTATTTGTAGTAATGCAATATTTATTTTAAAGTTACATTTGCTTGTTGATTAAAGAAGTGATACAATTGATTTCTGTACATGGATTTTTTTTATCTTGAATTTTCCTGAACCAATTAATTCATTCTAGGAGGATTTTCATAGGTTGTGTCAGCTTTTTTATGTAGAAAATAATGTCATCTATGTATATTTTTCCTTTTCTAAACATAATGCTTTTTCCCCGCCTTTTGTCATTGAACTTGTTAGAACCTCCAATATAATGCTGAATTGGTGAGTGTGGAAATCCCATTCATTCCTGATTGGGGATAAATATTCAGTCTTTCATTATTAAATGCAACAGTTGTAGTTTTTCCATAATTGATCACAATTAAGTTGATGATGTTTTTTTATCCTGGTTTGCTGAGAGCTTTTTCTTTGTCTATTGGCTTGATCTATTGGTTAATGTAATAAATTACACTAAAGTGAAAGTGAAGCCACTCAGTCATGTACGAGTCTTTGCAATCCCGTGGACTGTAGCCTACCAGGCTCCTCCACCCATGGGATTCTCCAGGCAAGAATACTGGAGTGGGTTACCATTTCCTTCTTCAGGGGATCTTCCCGGCCCAGGGACCAAACCCAGGTCTCCCGCATTGGAGGCAAACGCTTTAACTTCTGAGCCACCAGGGAACCCCAATAAGTTACATTAACTGATCTTCAAATGTAAAAATAAATTAGACTCAGAATAAATACTAATAACCCTTGGACTTGATATAGTAATGGTTTTAATATGTAGTTGAATTTGACGTGCAAAAACTTTTACAAATTACACATCTTTGTTTAAGAGGGACATAGGCCATTAGTTTATTTTTCTTTAGCGGTCTTTGGTTTTATTACTGCCATCATGGAAAATGTTGGGAAACATTTCTTTTTTTTTTCAATATTATGGAAATTTGATTATTATTAGCTCTATTTCTTCACTAAAGTTTTGATAATTGATCACTAAGGTCATGTAGTCATAGAATTATTTTTTGGTGGGAAGGTTTTAATTACAAATACAATTTCTTTAATGAATGCAATTTTAATAAAATGTTTAGATTCCTTTTTGCTTGAAATTTGTAATTGCACTCTTTCTCTTTGTTTTCTTTTGATTATATTGGTTAATGGATTATCAGTTTTATCATTCCTGTCAATAAAATCAGCTTTTGGTTTCTTTGATTTTCTCTATAGGCTTTGCCTTTTATATTTCATTGATTTGCACTCTGGTCTTTCTTGCTTTCCTACTTCAACTTACTTTTGGTTTATTAGCTCTTTGTTTTCTTAAAAAGTAGAAGTTGTGGCCACTGGCTGAACCACACCTTTCTTCTATTCTAATTTATTTATGCTGTAAATTCCTCCCAAAGTGATTCAATGGCATTTCACACATTCTCACAAATTATGCCATATTGAAATTTCATTTTCATTCAGTATGAAATATTCACTAAATTCCTTTTTGATTTCTCATTTGATCCATAAGTTATTTAAAAGTGTATTATTTAGGTAACTAATTTTTGAGAGATTTTGTTTCAGACATTTTGTTATTGATTTTACTTTAATTTTATTGTGATTAGAGATTAAAATTTGTATGACTTGATTCTTTTACAAATTATTGAGACTGTTTTTATAGAAGATACAATCTATCTTGGGAAATATTTTGTGTACATTTGAAATGAATGTGTTCCCCTATTATTTCTCTCTATCCTAACATCTCAGTGTGTTGTTAGTTGTCGGATATGCTATACTGTTACTGATTTTTCATGCTTAATTCTATTAATTTTTAAGGAGAGAACATTAAAATTTCTGAATTTGATTGTGGATTTATTCATTTTCATATTCAATTTTTATTGGCTTTTGCTTCATTTATTATGAAATTATGTTATTATATGGACATATATTTAGGATTATTATGTACCTTGAGGAATTGATTCCTTTGTTGTTATCAAATGCAATTCTTTATCACTGATAGTACCCTTTGCTCTGAAACCAGGTTTTGATTTTTTGTATTGCTTCTCTATTTTCAATATCATTGATTTATGCTCTAATTTTTATTATTCCTACCCTTGCTTGGGTTTAATTTGCTCTTACTTCTCCATTTATTTTTTTAAATGAAAAGCACAGGCTACTTACTTATTGCTATTTCTCATTTTCTAATATAAACATTTCTTGCTATAAGTTTTTCTCTAAGAATCACATTAATTGTACTTCACAATTTTGATATACTTTCTTTTCATTTTCAGTTACATTAAAATATACATTTTTTCCTTTGAAACATCTCTGTGACCCATGGTTTCCTTATAAATATGTTGTTTAATTTTCTAATTATTCAAGATTTGCTTCAACATATATCCCTATTATTGATTTCTACTTTATTTTTCTTTAACTTTTAATTTCAATTGTTCTAAATGTATTCATATTTGTTTTATGATCCACTATGTGCTCTATCTTGGTGACTGTTCCATGTGTTCATAGAATAATATGTACTCTCCTGTTGAGTGTAAAATTTTCTATGTCAATCAGATCAAGTTGATTGACAGTGCAGTTTATGTTCTTTATTGAATTGTTTTCCTGTTTATTCTATCAGTTGCAGAGGAAAGAGTGTTATATTGCCAAGTATAATTATGACTTTGATAGTTTATGGTGAAATATGTCAGATTCCTGATCTCTGAAGGAGAAGATTTGACTTCAGGATCAGGAACCAGGCTTGATCACTCAGAGCCTCTGTGTGGCAGAAGTTTTATTACAGTGATAATGGACCTAAATCAAATCCCTTATGAATATACAGTGGAACTGAAAAATATATTTAAGGGACTAGATCTGATAGAGAGCTTGATGAACTATGGACGGAGGTTCGTGACATTGTACAGGAGACAGGGATCAAGACCATCCCCATGGAAAAGAAATGCAAAAATGCAAAATGGTCATCTGAGGAAGCCTTACAAATATCTCTGAAATGAAGAGAAGTGAGAAGCAAAGGAGAAAAGAAAAGATATTCCCATTTGAATGCAGAGTTCCCAAGAATAGAAAGGAGAAATAAGAAAGCCTTTCTCAGTGATCAATGCAAAGAAATAGAGGAAAACAGCAAAATGGGAAAGACTAGAGATCTCTTCAAGAAAATTAGAGATACCAAGGGAACATTTCTTGCAAAAATGGGCTCAATAAAGGACAGGAATGGTATGGACCTAACAGAAGCAGAAGATATTAAGAAGAGGTGGCAAGAATACACAGAAGAACTATACAAAAAAGATCTTCACGACCCAGATAATCACAATGGTGTGATCACCCGCCTAGAGCCAGACATCCTGGAATGTGAAGTCAAGTGGGCCTTAGAAAGCATCACTACGAACAAAGCTAGTGGATGTGATGGAATTCCAGTTGAGCTATTTCAAATCCTGAAAGATGATGCTGTGAAAGTGCTGCACTCAATATGTCAGCAAATTTGGAAAACTCAGCAGTGGCCACAGGACTGGAAAATGTCCATTTTCATTCCAGTTCCAAAGAATGCTCAAACTACCACACAATTGCACTCATCTCACATGCTAGTAAGGTAATGCTCAAAATTCTCCAAGCCAAGCTTCAGCAATACGTGAACCAAGAACTTCGAGACGTTCAAGTTGGTTTTAGAAAAGGCAGAGGAACCAGAGATCAAATTGCCAACATCCGCTGGATCATCGAAAAAGCAAGAGTTCCAGAAAAACATCTAGTTCTGCTTTATCGACTACGCCAAAGCCATCGACTGTGTGGATCACAATAAACTCTGGGAAATTCTTCAAGAGATGGGAATACCAGACCACCTGACCAGTTTCTTGAGAAACCTGTATGCAGGTCAGGAAGCAACAGTTAGAACTGGACATGGACCAACAGACTGGTCCCAAATAGGGAAAGGAGTATGTCAAGGCTGTATATCGTCACTCTGCTTATTTAAATTATATGCAGAGTACATCATGAGAAATGCTGGGCTAGAAGAAGCACAAGCTGAAATCAAGATTGCCAGGAGAAATAGCAATAAACTCAGATATGCAGATGACACGACGCTTATGGCAGAAAGTGAAGACAAACTAAAAAACCTCTTGATGAAAGTGAAAGAGAAGAGTGGAAAAGTTGGCTTAAAGCTCAACAAAACTAAGATCATGGCATCTAGTCCCATCACCTCATGGGAAATAGATGGGGAGACAGTGGAAACAGTGTCAGACTTTACTTTTGGGGGCTCCAAAATCACTTCAGATGGTGACTGCAGCCATGAAATTAAAAGACGCTTACTCCTTAGAAGAAAAGTTATGACCAACCTAGACAGCATATTAAAAAGCAGAGACATTACTTTGTCAACAAAGGTCCATCTGGTCAAGGCTATGGTTTTTCCAGTGGTCATGTATGGATGTGAGCGTTGGACTGTGAAGAAAGCTGAGCACCGAAAAATTGATGCTTTTGAACTATGGTGTTGGAGAAGACTCTTGAGAGTCCCTTGGACTGCAAGGAGATCCAACCAGTCAATCCTAAAGGAGATCAGTCCTGGGTGTTCATTGGAAGGACTGATGCTGAAGCTGAAACCCCAATATTTTGGCCACCTAATGTGAAGAGTTGACTCATTGGAAAAGACCCTGATGCTGGGAGGGATTGGGGGCAGGAGGAGAAGGGGATGACAGAGGATGAGATGCTGAATGGCATCACCGCCTCGATGGGCATGAGTCTGAGTAAACTCCAGGAGTTGGTGATGGACAGGGAGGGCTGGCGCGCTGCGATTCACGGCGTCGCAAATAGTCAGCCATGACTGAGTGACTGAGCGGCTGAACTGACTGAACTGATTACAGTAAATCAAAAGACTGTCTCAAGGTTGTAAAGGTCTTACCAGATCCACTCACATTGTTTACATTTTAAGAGAATGGGGTTAGAATTAAGGATAGAAAGTTTTTATCAGACACACTCCTACATCATACACTTTAAAATGGCAGGATTAGTCAGAAAGTTCTTAAGAAGGAGAAACATATCCTCCAGTAGGTTACATTGTTGTCATATAACAATTGACAACATATCCTTGAGCAAGATGGGTTGTTTGTTGTTCAGTCATTAACTCTGAGATTAAAGAAAATAAAACATTTTGTATGACTAAGAGTAAGGAATGAAAAAGTTTGTCCTTTTCTCTTCCCAAGAGCATCAGATGCCTGTCTCCTCCTTGGGCACCCTAGACTTCTTATCAACCTACCTAATAATTAACTTTTTCAGGATTATGTCAGCTTTTATATTTATCAGGTTTCATCATAGGTATGTTGAAATTCTTCATGTTGTCTACTTTTTCTACTAGATCCTTTAGTATATTTATTTATTTACAATTTTGTGTCTAATAGAGCATCTTTTTTCTTATATGAAATGAGTCTGATTCTGATAGTTGCTTTGTCTTTTCACAGTGTTTTGTCTTGCCTTTTTGTGTACTTTATTTGTTGTTGAAAGCCAAATTTGTTGTCTAGAACAATGAATGCTAATGTAAGTACTTCTATGCTTGTAGACTAGCATACTTTTCCTTCTCCTAGATCTTTAGTGTAGGTTTTTCTATTAATTTCATTAGGGCTTGGGATGACTTTGATTCTTGTTTGTATATTTGCCTTTATTCCTCTAGGGGCAGTTTGTGTTTATTGTGTGAGCTAATTTGCCAGAGAGCTTTTCTCAGTATCTCATTCTCACTTGCAAGTCTTCCTATTTGTCTTTGCATATGTTTTTTGTTTTTGCACTGTTTCCCAGATAGAATCTTTGTCTTATAGCTTTCCCTGATACATCTCTCCCATTACTAGTCTTGACATTTATTAGCATTGTGATGTAGGGGAGGGAAAGGCCTCACTCACCCGTACTCTGAATAAAGATCAATGTTAGGCAAAGTCTCTGTACTTGACTCTGGATTCTGGGCACCACAACAGTTTCTGCCCTCTTCTAGATGTAGCTTTGGACCTAACAGCATTTTGGCATTCCTTCACCAGTCAACCTTTAAAATACTTTTTATGTTTCTTTTTTCTAATAATTGTGGATCTCCACCAGTTCCTTTAGCATATAGGCACACCTTGAAAGTACTGAAGGTTTGGTTTCAGACTACTGGAATAAATAAAATATCACATTAAAGTGAATCACACTAAATTTTTGGTTTCCCAGTGCATATATTCAAGGTATGTTTACACTATATTGTAGACTATTAAGTGTGTGATAGCATTATGTCTAAAAATTAACATACCTTCATTAAAAAATGCTTCATAGCTTAAAAAGGTTAACAATCATATGCGCCTTCAGCATGTTGCTTTTTTTTTTTTTTTGCTAGTGGCAGTTGTGTCTTGATTTTGATGGCTTCCCAGGGTGCCATAGGGTGGCTGATCTTGATGAAGGTAGTGTTTTCTAAGAGTTGGGATAGGTGTAGCAATTTCTTAAAAATAAAACAATGCTTAAGTTGCTGCATCAATTGGCTCTCCCACTCATGATTTTTGTCTAGGATGTAATGCTGTTTGATAGTACATTACCCACAATAAAGCTTGTTTCAAAATTGGGATCAGTCCTTCAAACCCCCCCAGTCACTGCTTATCAAATTTATGTCATATTCTATCTTTTGTTATCATTTGAACAATTTTCACAAAATCTTCACCATGTGTAGATTCCATCTCAAGAAACTTTTGCTCATCCATAAGAAGCAACTCCTCATTAACAAATTTTTTTTTTTTTTGTCAATAAATGCTTTAGGAACATCTGCACATGTACATTTACATTCATTGCATTCAGTTTGATAACAATAGTAGTTTCAATACAAATGCTATTGGAACTCAAATTTCAGACATGGTCATATATATGTTATTTGAAATTCTTTTATCTAGATATAGATCTTGAGAGTGAATCTCTTGATGAAAGGTGTACAGCTAGCTTGTCCTGGAACTCATGAAGATAATTATATTGCTTTATGGTCTGTATTGCTACAGATCCTCTCAGGTCCCTCAGGCTGTTGATGGCTTGCTGTGGTGATTCTGTGTCAGACAGGTATAGGGGGAGATGAGCAGCTATAAGACAAAATCTCCCAAGTCCTCCATAACAGTGTATTAAGGTTTTTTGGTTATTTTTAAGGCAAATTTCAAGGTACTCCATAATTTCACAATAGCTGGTGATGTCAGGAGTCCCCCCATCTAGAATTGGATGGTGATGAGTGGTAATTCCATACTGATAGTAGAGATCCAAAAGGTTTGGAACTCTATATTTTGACAGTTCCCCTCTGGTTCAGAAAACAAATATGTCTTGCATACCATAGCTCTTTAGTTCTTCTGCATCATTTTGGACATTTCTTCTAACATTTTTAAATTTACAACCTGGAAGAGCACATAAACCAAGAAACTGAGAACAATGCACTCATGACAGGGGTAGCCATGATATCTGAATTGGAGTCTGTTCATCTTCAATAGGCTCTTCATCTGATGAGTCAAGCTCACTTGTTTGCATTGGACTAGGTGGCTTCATTGCAGGCCACCTCATGTCCTGATCGGCCACTGCCTCTCATTAACATTTTATCATGAGATTGTAGCAATGCATTAACGTATTCAGGCTCTACTAGTGTTGTTCTCTCTGCAGTTGCTTCCTCCACTGAAGTTGTGGATCCCTCAAAGTTATCCAAGAGGGTTAGAACCAACGTTTCTCAGACTCCTATGAATGTTCATATTTTGACCTCTTCCCTTGAATAATGGGGCTTCCTAATTGGGGCTAGTGGTAAAGAACTCGCCTAACAATACAAGAGACACAAAATGATATGCAGGTTTGATCCCTGGGTCAAGAAGATCCTCTGGAGGAAGTCATGGCAACCCACTATTCTTGCCTGGAGAATCCCATGGACAGAGGAGTCTGGTGGGCTACATTCCACAGGGTTGCAAAATGTATTTATTCATCCATGCCACTTTTTTTCTTTCTTTTTATTTATCTTTAAATGAGCTAGAGTTTTCAGGATATGAAGTTTGTAGGAAATTTCTGACACAGAGGGTATAGATGAGTAATATATTTTTCAGTCCAGCTAATTTTTCACAACCAAAAGATTCTCCTTTTCTTTACTGGCACAAAGGTATACTTCTTCATGCAAATGTAGCTCATCTTCAGCAAGTGGTACTGCAAAGTTGGACAGCTTCATGTAAATCAATGAAGTTATAACATATCCTCACATCATGCACAGAAGTAAGTTCCAAATGACTTAAAGACTCAAACATAAGACATGACACCATAAAACTCCTAGAAGAGAGTATAGGCAAAACATTTTCTTACATAAATAGTGCCAATGTTTTCTTAGGTCAGTCTCCGAAGGGAATAGAAATAAAACTAAAAATAAACAAATGGGACAAAATCAATATTACAAGCTTTTGCACAACAAAGGAAGCAAAAAAAAAAAAAAAAAAAAAGAAGAAGAAGAAGAAGAAAGTAAAGGGAGATAACCTACAGGATGGGAGAAAATATTTGCAAATGGTGACCAACAAGGGCTTAATGCCCAAAATATACAAATAGTTCACACACCTCAATAACAACAACAACAACAAAAGCAATCAAAAAATGGGTAGAAAATCTTAATAGGTATTTCTCCAAAGAAGATACGCAAATGGTCAGTAAGCACATAAAATGATGCTCAGCATCATTAATTATCAGAAAAACACAAACAAAACTACCATGAAGTACAACCTAACACTAGTCAGAATGGCCATCACTAAAAAGCCTGTAAATAACTAATGCTAGAGAGTGTGGAGACAAGGGAACCCTCCCACTGTTGCACTGTTAACCCTCCCTGTCGGTGGGAATGGAAGTTGGTGCAGCCACTATGAACAGAGTATGAAAGTGCCTTAGAAAACTAAAAGTTAAATTACTATATAATCCATTAATCCCACCCCTGGGCATGTGACCAGACAAAACTACAATTCAAAAACATACTGCGGTCCTATGTTCATAGGAGCTCTATTCACAATAGCCAAGACGTGTAAACAACATAAATGTGCATCAACAAAGGAATGGATAAAGTGGACTATAACTCATCCATAAAAATGACAAAATAATACCACTTGC
Source organism: Muntiacus reevesi (assembly GCF_963930625.1). Taxonomy (NCBI): domain Eukaryota; kingdom Metazoa; phylum Chordata; class Mammalia; order Artiodactyla; family Cervidae; genus Muntiacus; species Muntiacus reevesi. The sequence continues at coordinate 258,263,796 of NC_089251.1, read as the reverse complement.
AGCAACATGAATGGACCTACTGAGTGAATTAATTTAGACAAAGATGAATACCATATGATTTCACTTACATGTGGAATCTAAAATATGGCACAAATGAACAGAATATGGTACAAAACAGAAACAGACTCGCAAACATAGAGAACAGGCTGTGGTTGCCAAGGAAATAGAGGGAGAGAGAGGGATGGACAGGGATTTGGGGTTGGTAGATGCAAACTATCACATTTAGACTGGATAAACAGGAAAGTCCTACTGTATAGCACAGGGAACTATATCCACTCTCCTGGGATAAATCAAAACGGAAAAGCATATAAAAGTAATGTACGTATGTGTATAACTGAGTGACTCTGCTGCACAGCAGAGACTGGCACAACACTGGAAATCAACTACACTACAATTTAAAAAGGAAAGATCTCAAAAATGTAGCTTATCTTCCTTTTGAACCAAACAAATTCCAGGGAAGCTGTTGCCATCAGCTCTTCTAAACTCAGCATTACCATTGTTGCAAACAAAAGTTGTGTTCATTTTGAACTTCTGTTGCCTTTGGGGAGCTCTGCCACTAATGGGCCTTCTCAGTGCTCTATGTGCTTCTAAATTTATTTTCTGTGATTTCTACTTGATCACAGTTGCTTTGAGAAGGAAACTCACATATTTTGGAGTGTTTAAAATATTTTTATCTCCATATAGGCATGTAAATATATATTAATTAATATGTGCATATATTTACTTTTCCATTATAAAGTAAAAAAGATTTATACATTTTATATACCTAATACCTATAAATAGGCAAATGATGCATCATAAACCTGATGGTAGGTGTTATTTCCATTAACAATAGACATAACATATATTTTGTATGACCGTATATATCGAGGTGATGCTTTGTGAAATGGATTACTTATAGATCATGATATATCCCTCCATTTAATATTTGATAATATGTTTCATATATTTCATGATATATTTACATATATATATAACTTTCTATGTGAAATTAAATGAAAATACACATGTTATTATATTCACATTTAATTTCACATGGCAAAGTGATGAAAAATAAATATCCTGACCTATATGAGATGAATTTAAAATGATTAGACCTAGATAGTAATCATTTCAATGTTATCATAATTCTGTTAGTAAATATTTCTTATTGTATCTATATTCCATCAACTTCTAAAGTTAAACAACTTGAAAACTTTAGTAAGGATCAGTAGTGGAATATTGTTGTTTTGAGTTGTGATTAATATATCTATCCACATTTTATTTATAGGAAACTTTCAGGATATAATTTGCTTATTTTAGTTTCCTTCAGAGTAAAGCTTGGCTCATGGATTTAAGTTTTTATGCATATTTTATTTACAAATTATTTAAATTCATATGTCTGTCCTTGATTTAGAGATCAATAAAGCAAAACATTACGACTTTAGTTGATTTTTAGCATTTTCTAGATAGGACCCAGTTTGTGGAAAATGCAATTTTGTAAGTACTTAGTGTTTAATGTTGGTGTATTGAAGTAAAAGTACCTCTAAAATCTGGTCATATTTTAAAACATCAAAATTTATTCCATAGCTTGTGTAGTGGGTGATTTTACTTTTCCTTTCAAGTTAACATTGGCAGCATATTAGAATTTGTAATAGCATAATTAACCAGATTATTTTCTCTGTTTCATATTTTAGCTATTCTCAAATACAGTAACTTTAAATAATATATTTAAATATAAGGACACAGGAATATCATGAGCTTTATTTTTTTGTCATAACCATACAACAGCATAAATCCCATGTGTTAAAATTAAATACATAGTGACATTATATATAATATCATTTTAAAAAGTGGAGAATATTGTGCTAATATGTAGATGTACTTTCCTCTTCAGTGTTATGAAAGCCATATATATGCATTATAATCATGTTATCTGAGAGATTCACAAAAAACCCCACACTTCTTGCCTTCCTTATAATTTGAAATGACACTCCTGTAAACATTTTCTCTACTGTGTCATATTCCTCGTCTTTCTTTACTCTCTGTGCTTGCTTCTGGTGGGACTTTGACTTCAAGTGAAAAGTAGAAGTTTATCATTCCTGCAGTCAACCCATCCTTGGAGAGAGAAAACTTCCCACATTGTTTTCTTTCATTGACTTGCTACATCCAGGTTTGCCGCAAGGATGCTGTAGTGTAAATACATACTATAAAGAAGTAACAATAATATTGTTCTATTTTGAACCATTTATTTTCAGATCTAATAATAACATATTGATTTCATTTCAGTGTTTTACTCATTTACTCTGTGATTAAGAATAAATAAAATGATGCTTCCTTCTAGTATGGAGGTTTGCTGTAAGGAAATACGGGATATACTGATATAACGAAACATAGGTAAACATGGTGATGCACCTGAGGCATAGGGGTCCCTATTATGTTACTGAATAGCCAATCACCAAATCGCTTCCCTTTTTTGATAGCAATGAGTGTAGAACCGGCCTTGACTCTCCTCTTAATTGTCCATAGAAACCTAAGTCTTTTAAGATGATGCCTCTTCACATAATTAAAATTGGTCTTACAGTTTTCCTTGAGTGCTTGAGTAAGCTAAATAAACCTTTTTCTCTTTTCTTTTCTTTCTTTCTTTCTTTTCTTTTTTTTTTTTTTTTTACTTTATCTGGAGAAAAGTATGTTCATGATCATCTTTGTTGGTAGGCTTTGACAATTCTGGAGTTTCCACTGATATTTTATTGAGACTCTTGCTGCCACAAACTAATAACCTTATCTTACAAGTAGTGTTCTTATCTTCTGTTTAAACCTACGAGAGTCAAACTTGCCAATAGTAGTAAGGGAAATCAGTATTGAAGATGTGATCCAAATCCAAATAAATAAGATTTTCTGTTTCTTCCTCACAATGAAGGATTCAGAAATCCTTGCATATCTGATCTGTTTATACTCATTTTCCTTGATGAAAGACTGAAAAATGATTGTTTGGCAACTAACCATCCCCTCTGATTTTTGTTGGTTGGTTGGTACTGCTTGTTTATTAGAGAAAAAAGAGGAACTTCAAGGTCCCCATAGGTTTGATAAATGTCTTTCCAACTGAACCTGAAGATGAAAACCCTCCTAAGACTTTTCTTTTTGTGGGGCAAACTTTGCCTTGTGTCATTAATCAACAACATGGTATCAACACTTTCCTCAGAATTGCTAAGTATACAAAGTTGGCTTTTAAAGACATTTTCTCTCTGAAAATTCCACCTGCCAGGGGAACTGCTGATTTCTCAAGTCAGCAGGCAGAAGCAGCTTGACCTTAAGATTGAGGGTCAAAGATATGCACAAGAGATATTTTTACTTTTGACTGATCATCAGCCAGCTTCTAATGAATTGATTCCTGGTAAATTTGTTAGCTTCTGGCACTTGTTTTTGTATTATCCTTCTTGCATTTTTCTTTCTTAATGGCATAATTGTGCCAAGGACAATTTAAAATTGCAGTAGTAACATTGTAGACCTTTAGCTATAACCAAAATCGTGTTTTTTAGATGCACCTTGGAACAAAATGGGGAAAAGTAGAACAACAACAACAAAAAAAATGGAAAAAAAAAACCTCACAGAGAAATGAAATCTTGTCATATAAAAGAAAGATTACTTTGTTTAATTGAGCAGACCTCCTTCTTTTTTCTGTACTGTGAAGATTAATAAGTACCAAATTTTAATCATGAAATCTTGATGGAATTATTTAAACCAGCTACAGTGACAAAGCTCTCTCTCATCTAAATTAATTTTGCTTCATAGATGCCTTCTTCCCATCTTATGAAGAGAACACAATTAGCCTCTACAGTGAACTTTAACTCTCTTCATGTCTGTCTATAGCTGGTGAAAGCTAGTTTCCATTTTTTTCTTCTTCTTTTTCTCATTTTCCCCCTTCACTTAGGAAATTAATTCATCATGAAAATGGACGCTTTCTAAGAATATCTGCTATAGAAAATAGATATAACAGAAATGGGGACAAATTATGGGAGAAAATTTCCTACACTGTAATGCTTTTATAAATAATTTTGTTATGTTAAGGTTTGCATACATTTGACATTTGAGAATTCAAAACTTTCCTGTAAGTAAAAGAAACAACTCTCTTTACATTTTTGTTTGTTCTTCTAAAGAATCAATTGTATAATAGAAAAATAAATAAACTGCTATATTATTGGCCTGTAACTAACATTAAGGGAAAGCCAGATACTCAGTTTTAAAATATGATCTAAATATTCTTTAAAATTTGATATTTAGATACCAAGATTTCTGAATTATATTAGAAAAAAGTTTTTGTAATATTTATATCAAGATGGATATTTATGTATCTTAAAACAATTTAAATGGATTTTAGAAAAAATATGTCTCCTTGATTTTATCAAAGCAAAAATACTTTATTTTTATACAGTACAAGACTACAGTATTTTAGCTTGTACAAGATTAAGGCTCATCTTCCTGTGACTTAGTATTCTAACTTTTTACATTGGTTTTAAGGATCAAAAGAAATGTGACTGAGGTTACAAATTGTTTAAAGCTGCAAAACATAAAATGATGTCTATTCAAATAATTTTAAGGTTGGAATTATTTTACAGGAATTTAATTTTCTGAAATTCTTAGTCTTACAAATCACAGAGACCTGACATGTGAACTTTATATTGCAATTTCCAGATCTTTGATTAGCTTTAGAATTTTAAAGTGATATAAATAATAGATAATAATATTGTATCTCTGTACAACAAAGTTTTAATTTATTGTTTTGTTTTAAATGCATCATAGATTAGTCACTGAAGAACTATACAAAAAAAAAAAGTCTTAATGACCCTGATAATCACAATGGTGTGATTACTCATGTAGTGTAGGAGACAGGAAGAATAAAAGAAAAGCAGGCCCTAGCAAGGGCCACAAAAGAAATTTATAATTATTGATAAACTGGATGCTATAACGCATGAGACTCTTGGAACAAGTCCAGAAGGGACAGTTCATAATCTTGAAAACAAGAGATGATTCTGAGGTTGGAAAACCAACCCCAGACTGTTTCTCAACTGGCGTCTCAGAGTCACATGTTTTATGTATCTGGTGGAAAATCTGTAGAAAGTAATATTAGTCTTAGTTACTGATTTGTTATTGATTACTGTTTGCTAATTACTCAGTGGTTAACGATCATTTTGTTCTTTGGCCCTGAAGGCCACATGAGTTATAGTTTAATTCCCCACATATTCTTTCATTCACAGCTGAAAGTATAATAAAGCTGGCTTGGATTCAGTTTCAGCACCTTCACCTTGGAGCGGGGTTGGGCCCCTGATCCTCGCTTTTCTCTCAATTCTCATGTCTCGCTTCTCAATCTCATGCCGTATTGTACTTTCGGAAACCCTGCTTGTAGAGCCAGTCTCGACAATCTAGAGCCAGACACCCTGTATTGTGAGGTCAAGTGGGCCTTAGCAAACATTACTATCAACAAAGCTAATGGAAGTGGTGGAATTCCAGCTGAGCTGTTTCAAGTCCTAAAAGATGATGCTGTGAAAGTGCTGCATTCAATATGCCAGCAAATTTGGAAAACTCAACAGTGACCACAGGGCTGGAAAATAACAATTTTCATTCCAATCCCAAAGAAGGACAGTGCCAAAGAATGTTCAATTTACTGTACAATTGTGCTCAATTCACATGCAAGTAAGGTTATGCTCAAAACCCTTCAAGTTAGGATTCATCAGTACGTGACTTGAGAACTTCCAGATATACAAGCTGGATTTAGAAAAGGCAGAAGAACCAGAGATCAAATTGCCAACATTCATTGAATCATAGAAAAAGCAAAGGGATTCCAGAAAAATAACATCTACTTCTGCTTCACTGACTGCATGAAAGCCTTCAACTGTGTGGATCACAGCAAACTGTGGAAAATTCTGAAAGATGGGAATACTAGCCCACCTTATCTGCCTTCTGAGAAAACTGTATGCAGGTCAAGAAGCAGCAGTTAGAACCAGACATGGAACAAGCAATTGGTTCTAAATTGGGAAAGTAGTACAACAAGGCTGTGTAATGTCATCCTGTTTATTTAACTTATATGCTGAATACATCATGCAAAATGCTGGGCTGCATTAATCACTGGCTGGAATCAAGATGGCTGGCAGAAATATTAACAACTCCTGATATGCAGATGATATCACCCTAATGGAAGAAAATGAGGAGAGACTAAAGATCCTCTTCATGAGGGTGAAAAAGGAGAGAGAGTGAAAAAGCTGGCATAAAACTCAACGTTCAAATAACTAAGATCATGGCATCAGGTCCCATCAACTCAAAGCAAATAGAAGGGGAAAAAATTGTAGAAGCTATGACAGATTTCATTTTCTTGAGCTCAAAAATCACTAGGGACAGTGACTGCAGCCATGAAGTTAAAAGATGCCTGCTCCTCAGAAGGATAGCTATGACAAATCTAGACAGTGTATTGAAAAATAAAGACATCACTTTGCCAACAAATGTCCATATAGTCAAAGCTGCGTTTTTTGTTTTTTTCCAGTAGTTGTGTACAGATGTCAGATTTGGACCTAAGGAACACCGAATGCCAAAGAATTGATGATTTCAAAATGTGGTGCTAGAGAAAACTCTTGAGAATCCCTTGGACAGCAAGGAGATCAAACCAGTCCATCCTAAAGGATATCAACCCTGAATATTCATTGGAAGGACTGATGGTGAGGCTGGAGTTCCAATACTTTGACCATCTGATGCAGAGTCGGCTTATTGAAAATGACTGACACTGGGGAAGATTGAAGGCCAGAGGATGACAGAGGATGAGATAAAGTTAGATAGCATTGCTGACTCAATGGACATGAATTTAGGCAAACTTCAGGAAATAGTAAAGGACAGGGAAGACTGGCATGCTGAGGTCCATGGGGTAACACATAATTGGACATGACTTAGCAACTGATCAACAACAAATGAGGTTAAGAAGGATGCATAAATGCGTTTGATTTACATTAACATGAGTGCTCTCTTTTTAAAAAATGTAAAATAAAGTCTATAACAATACAGCAGATGTTTATGGAAGATCATAAATATGTTTAGGTTTGTCTAGGAAACATTTGTCTTTAAAGGAAAAAGTTTTACTTAATGTCACAATATTAAAATGAAGGGAGGATGAAGGGTGAATTTGAAGCAGTACATTAAATAAACTTTTACTCTTCTGTATAATGCATACAAGTAGTGAGTTTGACGGGAGCAGTGGAGTGTGTTACAGTAACACAAGTGGCTAAATTACATTATTGGTGTTGTGTTGGTGTTTGCAGAAAGAGAAAGCATAAGGATCTTTTATTGCAGTTTTTTTCTTACATGATATAAAGACAGGTTAAGCTAAACTTAAATTTTTTTAGTTTAAAATTCTTTACCCTGTTGAACTTTTATCACCAAAATGTTCTTTTGTTTTATTGTGCTTTTGATGCAACATTGCTGTATACCTGAAACTAATACAACACAGTAAATCAAGTAGACTCCAATAAAAATTTTAAAACAAAGTATAAGTTCATTGCTTAGGAAAAATAGATATATTTTTGGAGTATAATTGATATTTATTCCTGAACTTGGGCTTCCCTGCTGGCTCAGACAGTAAAGAATCCACCTGCAATGTGGGAGACTTGGATTCAATCTCTGGTTTGGGAATATCCCCTGGAGTGGGGCATGGCAACTCACTCCAGTATTCTTGCCTGGAGAATCTCCATGGACAGAGGGGCCTGGTGGGCTACAGTCCATGGGGTTGCAAAGAGTCAGATATGACTGACTGCCTAAGCACAGCACACATGGACTTAAAAATATTGTCTCAACCTCTTCTTTATAAACTTATGACTTATTTTCTTATCTTTTCCAAAAAAAAATATTGATTTTTATTCTTTCCTAACTCAAGCACCAAATTCAGAATAAAAATACATATAAAATAACTTTAGTATCAAAACTATCTTTGTGTAACCTAAATAACAATTGAGTAATATTTGACCTTTCACATAACGAAAGGAAGGAAAGCCAGAATAATTTTATTTTTCTGTAAATGTCTAGATTTTAACTTACAAATATACTGAGAGCTGTTTTTGTTTATGAAACATTTGAGTCCCTGCAAAGTCTGAAAAATTAAAGAGCAAATTAGCCTACATAGTTAAAAATATTGTCAATATAGAAATGATTCAATGACAGTACATTTTGCAGATTAAAACAATATACCCATTTTTTTTTTTTTTGGCAGAAAGACACAAACATTGGCAACAAAATAATTAGGGGAAAAAAGGCATTGTCCCTAGGTTTCCATATTTTATAAATTTTTGATATTCATAATACACTAATGAATATATTAAAGGCATAGAGATTTGTTCATGCATTCACTGTTCATATTATATTCCTATTGTCAGAATAATCAATGAAGAAATATATTTATGGTATGTTAAAACACATGGGAAGATTCTACTACCTTCTATATTGGTTAATATGAAAAATAAAATTCCAGAACTAGTGTTATCATCAACAAAGTACTGATTGTCTTCACTTGCTAGGGAAGCACTAAATGATCCTAAATTAGTAGGCTGGTGTATTTTGATAGTAAAATCATCCTCAGAAACATAATCCTAAGAAAAGCACTCTTCTTGAAAATCATTGGGAAAAGTCTTATCAGTAACACTGGCTGATATCAATTTGAAGTAAAACTTCAAGGGATTGATCTTTGAATGCTTATTTCCTGCTAAAACTACAGTGCCAGGTACTCAGCAAAAAAATATTAGAAATTCTACAATATTGGAAACTAAAACAAAGGATTCTTAATAATCTTTCAAAAGCAGACAACCTTAAGAGGGAGACAGCTATTTCAAGATCTTGTAATTAAACAGATGATAATAAGAAGTAGAAAGCTTCCAGTCAAGACAAAAAGATTGATTCTCTGAGAACTTTTCCACTCTTTTTCTTCTAGCTTTATTTTTAGTCATCTGTACTAAAGTCATCTGTTATACTCGTTATCTCCCACGTGGGAATGTGCTGAGTTCCTTCAGTTCTGTCTGACTCTTTGTGACCCTATGGATTGTAGCCTGCCAGGTTCCTCTGTCCATGTGAGTCTTCAGGCAAGGAACTGGAATGGGTTGCTATTTTCTCCTCCAGGGCATCTTCTTGAGCCCATATCTCCTGTGGCTCCTGCTTGGCAGGTGGATTCCTTACTTCTGAGGATTTCTATAGATTCAAAGAGTTCCATTTTCATCTTACATCTGATAGATGAATTGGTCACCTTCCCTATGTGATCTTATTGACAAAATATTAATGAGTTCACTTAAATACTACAGAACATAGATAGTCTTTCATTAGTCCTTTGTGACATTGATTGTTCTCACTTAAAGAAAAAAATACTTCCACTGATATCATTGCATTGTTGTCTTTGGAACTAGGCTCAAGTGATTAAAAAAACAATATACTGCAGCAGTTGTTAGTCTGTTCTCTTTGAAGAATCTCCAGCCTGTTTGCAGGATTTATTCAGGCCAATTATTCAGATAGGGGAGGTTTCTACCTCAAGAGACCAAGAATCAGTAGGAATCAGTATGAAATTCAGGAGCAGTCTCTTTTAATATGGCAAAAAAAAAAAAAAAAAGAGGATACCTTTACTTTCTTGCCTGGAACTAAGTGAACTTTCTTGCACTTTTCTTGATATCCTCTTTTTTTTCCCATTTATTTTTATTAGTTGGAGGCTAATTATTTTACAATATTGTAGTGGTTTTTGCCATACATTGACATGAATCAGCCATGGATTTACATGTATTCCCCATCTCAATCTCCCCTCCCACCTCCCTCTCCACCCAATCCCTCTGGGTCTTCCCAGTGCACCAGCCCTGAGCACTTGTCTCATGCATCCAACCTGGGCTGGTGATCTCTTTCACCCTTGATAGTACACTTGTTTCAATGCTGTACTCTCTAAACATCCCACCCTCACCTTCTCCCATAGAGTCCAAAAGTCTGTTCTGCACATCTGTGTCTCTTTTTCTGTTTTGCATATAATGTTATCGTTACCATTTTTAAAAATTCCATATATATGCGTTAGTATACTGTATGGATCTTTATCTTTCTGACTTACTTCACTCTGTATAATGGGCTCCAGTTTCATCCATCTCATTAGAACTGATTCAAAAGAATTCTTTTTAATGGCTGAGTAATATTCCATGGTGTATATGTACCACAGCTTCCTTATCCATTCATCTGCTGATGGGCATCTAGGTTGCTTCCATGTCCTGGCTATTATAAACAGTGCTGCGATGAACATTGGGGTATATGTGTTTCTTTCAGATCTGGTTTCCTCGGTGTGTATGCCCAGAAGTGGGATTGCTAGGTCATATGGCAGTTCTATTTCCAGTTTTTTCAGAAGTCTCCACACTATTTTCCATAGTGGCTGTACTATTTTGCATTCCCACCAACAGTGTAAGAGGGTTCCCTTTTCTCCACACCCTCTCCAGCATTTATTGCTTGTAGACTTTTGGATAGCAGCCATCCTGACTGGCATGTAATGGTACCTCATTGAAGTTTTGATTTGCATTTCTCTAATAATGAGTGATGTTGAGCATCTTTTCATGTGTTTGTTAGCCATCTGTATGTCTTCTTTGGAGAAATGTCTGTTTAGTTCTTTGGCCCATTTTTTGATTGGGTCATTTATTTTTCTGGAATTGAGTTGCAGGAGCTGCGTGCATATTTTTGAGATCAATCCTTTGTCTGTTGCTTCATTTGCTATTATTTTCTCCCAATCTGAGGGCTGTCTTTTCACCTTGCTTATAGTTTTCTTTGTTGTGCAAAAGTTTTTTAAGTTTCATTAGGTCCCATTTGCTTATTTTTGCTTTTATTTCCAATATTCTGGGAGGTGGGTCTTAGGGGATCCTGCTGTGCTTTATGTCAGAGAGTGTTTTGCCTATGTTCTCCTTTAGGAGTTTTATAGTTTCTGGTCTTACATTTAGATCTTTAACCCATTTTGAGTTTATTTTTGTGTATGGTGTTAGAAAGTGTTCTAGTTTCATTCTTTTACAAGTGGTTGACCAGTTTTCCCAGCACCACTTGTTAAAGAGTTTGTCTTTTTTCCATTGTATATCCTTGCCTCCTTTGTCGAAGATAAGGTGTCCATAGGTTCCTGGATTTTTCTCTGGGCTTTCTATTCTGTTCCATTGATCTATATTTCTGTCTTTGTGCCAGTACCACACTATCTTGATGACTGTGGCTTTGTAGTATAGTCTGAAGTCAGGCAGGTTGATTCCTCCATTTCCATTCTTCTTTCTCAAGATTGCTTTGGCTGTTCGAGGTTTTTTGTATTTCCATACAAATTGTGAAATTATTTGTTCTAGTTCTGTGAAAAATACTGTTGGTAGCTTGATAGGGATTGCATTAAATCTATAGATTGCTTTGGGCAGTATAGCCATTTTGACAATATTGATTCTTCCAATCCATGAACACGGTATATTTCTCCATCTGTTTGGGTCCTCTTTGATTTCTTTTATCAGTGTTTTATAGTTTAATATGTATAGGTATTTTGTTTCTTTAGGTTGATATACTCCTAAGTATTTTATTCTTTTTGTTGCAATGGTGAATGATATTGTTTCCTTAATTTCGTTTTCTGCTTTCTCATTGTTATTGTATAGGAATGTAAGGGATTTCTGTGTGTTAATTTTATATCCTGCAAATTTACTATATTCATTGATTAGCTCTAGTAATTTTCTGGTAGAGTCTTTAGGGTTTTCTATGTAGAGAATCATGTCATCTGCAAACAGAGAGAGGTTCACTTCTTCTTTTCCTATCTGGATTCCTTTTACTTCTTTTTCTGCTCTGATTGCTGTGGCCAAAACTTCCAAAACTATGTTGAATAGTAGTGCTGAGAGTGGGCACCCTTGTCTTGTTCCTGATATCAGGGGAAATGCTTTCAATTTTTCACCATTGAGGGTAATGCTTGCTGTGGGTTTGTCATATATAGCTTCTATCATGTTGAGGTATGTTCCTTCTATTCCTGCTTTCTGGAGAGTTTTAATCATAAATGGATGTTGAATTTTGTCAAAGGCTTTTTCTGCATCTATTGAGATAATCATATGGTTTTTATCTTTCAATTAGTTAATGTGGTGTATTACATTGATTGATTTGTGAATATTAAAGAATCCTTGCATTCCTGGGATAAAGCCAACTTGGTCATGATGTATGATTTTTTTAAATATGTTGTTGGATTCTGTACACTAGAATTTTGTTAAGGATTTTTGCATCTATGTTCATCAGTGATATTGGCCTGTAGTTTTCTTTTTTTGTGGCATCTTTGTCTGGTTTCAGAATTAGGGTGATGGTGACCTCATAGAATGAGTTTGGAAGTTTACCTTCTTCTGCAATTTTCTGGAAGAGTTTGAGTAAGATAGGTGTTAACTCTTCTCTAAATTTTTGGTAGAATTCAGCTGTGAAGCCATCTGGTACTGAGCTTTTGTTTGCTTGAAGATTTCTGATTACAGTTTTGATTTCCTTGCTTGCGATGGGTCTATTAAGATCTTCTATTTCTTCCTGGTTCAGTTTTGGAAAGTTATACTTTTCTAAGAATTTGTCCATTTCTTCCAAGTTATCCATTTTATTGGCATAGAGTTGCTGGTAATAGTCTCTTATGATCCTTTGTATTTCAGTTTGTCTGTTATGATTGCTCCATTTTCATTTCTAATTTTGTTTATATGGTTCTTCTCCCTTTGTTTATTAATGAGTCTTGCTAACAGTTTGTCAATTTTGTTTATTTTTTCAAAAAATCAGCTTTTAACTTTGTTGATTTTTGCTATGGTCTCTTTTGTTTCTTTTGCATTTATTTCTGCCCTAATTTTTAAGTTTTATTTCCTTCTACTAACCATGGGGTTCTTCATTTCTTCCTTCTCTAGTTCCTTTAAGTGTAGAGTTAGGTTATTTATCAGACTTTTTTCTTGTTTCTTGAGGTAAGCCTGTAATTGCTATGAACCTTCCCCTTAGCACTGCTTTTACAGTGTCCCATAGGTTTTCGGTTGTTGTGTTTTCATTTTCATTTGTTTCTATGCATATTTGATTTCTTTTTTGATTTCTTCTGTGATTTGTTGGTTATTCAGAAGTGTGTTGTTTAGCCTCCATATGTTTGAATTTTTAATAATTTTTTTTTCCCTGTAATTGAGATCTAATCTTATTGCACTGTGGTCAGAAAAGATGAGTGGAATGATTTCATTTTTTTTTTTTTTTTTTTTTTTAATTTCCGAAGGCTAGATTTATGGCTTAGGATGTGATCTATTCTGGAGAAAGTTCCGTGTGTGCTTGAGAAAAAGGTGAAATTGATTGTTTTGGGGTGAAATGTCCTATAGATATCAATTAGGTCTAGCTGGTCCATTGTGTTATTTAAAGTTTGTGTTTCCTTGTTACTTTTCTGGTTGATCAATCCATAGTTGTGAGTGGGGTATTAAGGTCTCCCACTATTATTGTGTTACTATTAATTTCCTCTTTCATACTCGTTAGCATTTGCCTTACATATTGCAGTGCTCCTATGTTGGGTGCATATATATTTATAATTGTTATATCTTCTTCTTGGATTGATCCTTTGATCATTATGTAGTGTCCTTCTTTGTCTCTTTTCACATCCTTTATTTGAAAGTCTATTTTATCTGATATGAGTATTGCGACTCCTGCTTTCTTTTGGTCTCAGTTTGCGTGAAATATTTTTTTCCAGCCCTTCACTTTTAGTCTGTATGTGTCCCTTGTTTTGAGGTGGGTCTCTTGTAGACAGCATATATAGGGGTCTTGTTTTTGTATCCATTCAGCCAGTCTTTGTCTTTTGGTTGGGGCATTCAAACCATTTACATTTAAGGTAATTATTGATAGGTATGGTCCCGTTGCCATTTATTTTGTTATTTTGGGTTCACGTTTATATAACCTTTCTGTGTTTCCTGTCTAGAGAAGATCCTTTACCATTTGTTGACGAGCTGATTTGGTGGTGCTGAATTCTCTCAGCTTTTGCTTGTCTGTAAAGCTTTTGAATTCTCCTTCATATCTGAGTAAGATCCTTGCTGGGTACAGTAATCTAGGTTGTAGGTTATTCTCTTTCATTACTTTCAGTATGTCCTGCCATTCCCTTCTGGCTTGAAGGGTTTCTATTGATAGATCAGCTGTTATCCTTATGGGAATCCCTTTGTGTATTTGTTGTTTCTCCCTTGCTGCTTTGAATATTTGTTCTTTGTGTTTAATCTTTGTTAATTTGATTAATATGTGTCTTGGGGTGTTTTGCCTTGGGTTTATCCTGTTTGGGACTCTCTGGGTTTCTTGGACTTGTGTAACTATTTCCTTCCCCATTTTAGGGAAGTTTTCAGCTATTATCTCCTCGAGTGTTTGATCATGGCCTTTCTTTTTGTCTTCTTCTGGGACTCCTGTGATTCGAATGTTGGGGCAATTCACATTGTCCCAGAGATCCCTCAGGTTGCCCTCATTTCTTTTGATTCTTCTTTTCTTTTTTCCTCTCTGCTTCATTTATTTCCACCATTTTATCTTCTGCCTCACTTATCCTATCTTCTGTCTCTGTTATTCGACTGTTGGTTCCCTCCAGTGTGTTTTTGATCTCATTTATTACATTATTCATTTTTAATTGACTCTTTTTTATTTCTTCTAGGTCCTTATTAAACATTTCTTGCATCTTCTCAATCTTTGTCTCCAAGCTATTTATCTGTAACTCCATTTTGTTTTCAAGATATTGGATCATTTTTATTATCATTATTCTAAATTCTTTTTCAGGTAGATTCCCTATTTCCTCCTCTTTTGTTTGACTTGATGGGTATTTTTCATGTTCCTTCACCTGTTGGGTATTTCTCTGCCTTTTCATCTTGTTTAGATTGTTGTGTCTGGGGTGGGCTTTCTGTATTCTGGAGGTCTGTGGTTCCTTTTTATTGTGGAGGTTTCACCCAGTGGGTGGGGTTGGACGATTGGCTTGTCAAGGTTTCCTGGTTAGGGAAGCTTGCGTTGGTGTTCTGGTGTGTGGAACTGGATTTCTTCTCTCCGGAGTGCAATGGCGTGTCCAGTGGTGAGTTTTGAGATGGGTCTATGTGTTTGGTGTGACTTTGGGCAGCCTGTATGTTGATGCCCAGGGCTATCTTCCTGTGTTGCTGGGGAATTTGCATGGTATCTCTTGCTCTGGAACTTATTGGCTCTTGGGTGGTGGCTGGTTTCAGTGTAGGTATGGAGGCTTTTGGATGATCTCTTGTTACTTAATGTTCCCTGTAGTCAGGAGTTCTCTGGTGTTCTCAGGCTTTGGGCTTAAGTCTCCTGCCTCTGGATTTTAGTCTTATTCTTCCAGTAGTCTCAAGACTTCTCCAACTATACAGCACTGATAATAAAACTTTTAGGTTAATGGTGGAACGATTCTCCACCGTAATGGACACCCAGAGACTTTCGCAGAGTTACGTGAAGAAGAGAGAGGGAGGAGGGAGATAGAGATGAGCAGGAGGAGAAAAAGGGGAACTCAAGAGGAGAGAGACAGATCTACACAGTTCTCTGTTCCCAAAGTGTTCTCCATAGCCCAGACACCCACAAAGATTCACAGAATTGGATTGGGAAGAGAAGGGGAAAGGAGGAAATAGAGGTGATCTGAGGGAGAAAACGGAAAGTCAAAAGTGGGAGAGAGTAATCAACACAATCCTGAGTAAAAATGGGTACTGAATATTGGATTCCTAAATGTCTAATATTAATATCAAATACTGAAAAACAAAGATTAAAAATCTAGAGTAGAATTAGACTCTTAAAAATACAATATTAAAAACAAAAACAAAAAACCAAAAAATTTTAGAAACATATGTGAAGTTCAGTTTAAAAATAGGGCCTCTTTTTTTTGCAAGGTTATAGGGAAATGAAAATGAAAATAAAGGAATAATAGAGGAGTAACAGAGGACTTTAAAAGAAAATAAGAGAAAAAAAGAAAAAAAATTTCTAATTAAAAATAGTAAAAATATATGAAAATTAAAATGAAAGTTAAGGAGTAATGGGTGAGTAATAGGGAATTTTAAAGGAAAATAAAAGAGAGAAAATTTAAAAGAAAAGAAAAGAAAAAAATTTTTAATTAAAAAAAAAGAGTAAAATATATCTAGGAATTTGTCTGGAGCTGTGGCAGTCAGTGTGGGTTCAGTTCAGTTTCAGATAGCTCCTTATTCCAGGTTACACTTCTCAATATCTATAGGCCCCTTTCAGTGTAGTTGGTGTTACCTACAGGGATTTTAATCTGTTGCACCGGTCAGTTCTGAAGCGGTTCCTTTTGTTTATTTGGCTTCTGTTTGCCATTCTCTTCAGTGTCTAATTTCCACCCTGACACAGGCGGGCGGAGGTGGTCTCTTGTTCAGGTTCACTTGTTCAATGGTGCTGCAGGGAGGGAGGGATGCTGGAGACAAATGTCACTGGCCTGTGTGGGGAGCACTTGCAATGTGCCGGCTACACTGTGTTTGACTCCGCTCGTGGGTGTGTGTTTTCCCCGTCTACACTGCTCAGGCTCCAGGGTGCTCTATATGGAGCGGGCCCTGTGTTGCGTGCGGTTCCATTTTCGGGTATTCCACAAAAACGCGGACTCGGTTGGGCCTGCGCTTTGTGCCTTCCACAGCCCAAGTGGCTCAGGCAGCCAGGAGCTTGATGGGCGCACTCTCCCTGGGTGCAGTATGCCTTCTCCCCTCCGCGGTCCCAGCCTCAGTTTCCACGCGCGCCAGTCGGGTGAGTGCCCCTTATGTCTGTTCTTGGGAGCTGGCCTCTAGCCGCGACCCTCCCAGTGGATGTCGACCATCCAGAATCTCAGGAAGTCTTTGGCTAGAAGCTGGGAGCCTGTTTGCAGTTTGGTAGGGGGTGCCATCTCTGGGGCCGAATTTGCCCCTTTCCCCTCTCCCCTGCCTCCTGCCTCCAGCGGGGATGGGCTGGTCCGCCTCTGACTAGCTCTTCTCTGGAATTGTTCAGTGCTATTGTTCTGTGAAGGCCTGCAGTGTGTTCGGGTGGCTAATTTTCTCTCTCTCTCTTGCTATCCCACAGTTTAAGTTGCTATCTCAAGTTAGCTCCGTCCAATTGCCCTCAGGGCATTTGGGCCCGGTCCTTACTCTAAGCAATGCCGCCCCCTCCTCTCCCTTCTGGCCCCACTTGCTGGTGGTGGATGTGGGTGTCTGGGGTACTTTTCTGCTGGGAGTTGCTTTTAGGCATGTAATCTGTGAGTTTTATTTATTTTTCCTCCCAGTTAGGTTGCCCTTCAAGATTCAAAAACTTCCCCCAGACCTGCCAGTGCAAGGGTTTCCTGGTGTTTGGAAACTTCCTCTATTACGACTCCCTTCCCGGGACGGGTCTCCATCCCTAGCTCTTTTGTCTCTCTTTTTATGTTTTATATTTTGTCCTACCTCCTTTCGAAGATGATGGGCTGCTTCTCTGGGCGCCTAATATCTTCTGCTAGTGGTCAGAATTTGTTTTGTGAAGTTTGCTCAGCATTCGAATCTTCTTTCCATGAATTTGTAGGGGAGAAAGTGGTCTCCCCGTCCTATTCTTCTGCCATCTTAACTCCTCCCCTGCTTGATATCCTCTTTAGGAACTTTTTTCATATTGAAACACCACAGCTCCATAATGTTGATTTTTTTCTTTTTTTAATCGACATTGTTTTTGTTGTTTAGTCACTAAATTGTGACCAACACTTTTGCAACCCCATGGACTGTAACCAGCCAGTCTCCTCTGTCCATGGGGTTTCCAAGGCAAGAATACTGGAGGGGGTTGCCATTTCCTTCTCCAGGGAATCTTTCTGACCCAGGGATGGAACCTGCATCTCCTGCTTGGCAGGCAGATTCTTTACCACTGAGTCACCTGGGAAGCCCTGTTATTGACATTATATTCACAGTATTGAGCAGAAAAGTAGAATTCGATTTATGTTTTACAATGTTGGCAAAGAGTATTATATTTCAAAATAAGTGGATTGATTAGTACACTTTTATTTGTAATATATTTCTCAAATGTACTGGTGAGTAGCAAATTGAATCAATAATAACCCAGACTATGTTGAAAGATACAGATTCTAAAGTTTTTAAGAGTTGTACAAAAAGCCCTGTGCAGCTGACTGGCTGGCAGAAGGTGAGGGGAACATAGAATAGGCAATGAAAGAAGATAGCCACGATTACTCTCTGAAGCCTCAGGAACTGTACCAAGATGGTTAACTATCTCCGTCTTTCTAAAAATCAGTTTTTCCCTCATCTTTCTCCACATATATTATGTGAGGAACACTTGTGATGGCAGGTAGTTCAGATTTAAGTAGGTATATGAGGGAGTTGACTTTGCCCCACAACAATATGATGAATGATGAAATGTGTGTGTGTGTTGGGCAACACCAATGGACTATGACAGATATAGTTTATCCATCTTTCTTACCCTTATTTTCTATTTGTACTTACTAGCTTTTGCACAGATATCACCTGTGTCTTCTGGTTGAGTTGGGCCAAATGGAAATCTGGGTAAGAAATGAAAGGAAGATAGAGCGTGAGATCAAGCAATCTGTTCCTTTGATTCCTTCTATGTGTGATCAGCATGGACTTGCCAGGCACTTTGACTCAAGTTAAGTGCTTCTCTCAAGGAGGTCTACTCTACACAAGCCACCTTCTGATTCAGATGCTCACTCCTTCCACTTATCCTTTCAGGCTTTAGGTGAAAATAGCTCTGCTTCTCATAACTCTGGATTACTCAATGAAACTGTTTATCTTTCACACATTTTCTAAAAGACCATTTGTAAATAAACCCTCCTTTCAATTTTTTGAGTATTCTGTGTATTTCCAGATGGGACCTAGGTTGAAGTAGTTGTTTACTTTAAAATACAATATTAAGTTATTGTGTTTATAGACTAGTTTTCAAAATGTTTTTATGAAATTAGAGAGAATAAATAAGCAGTAGAGACTTGATATTGTAAAAGGTTCCCTAAAGGATATAATTTCCAACCAAATAGACAATCTTACTTTCGATATATGGTATAGAAATGATGGAGAAATTTAGCAAGAGAGATTTGCTAAGAAAGAGAAAGAAGAATGATAGTAAACATAGAGACAGAGAATTAACAAAGGGGCCTTGATGAAGGTAATGTCTTTATATGGAAAAGACAAGAGAGAGAGTGTTGCTCATGGCACATCACAACAATGAGGGAAGAATAAATTATACATATGTAAAATAGGAATAATATAAGCTATTAATTCACCTATAATGCATAAACTTAGTGAAACTCATTTCTTATGTGATATTAAAAACAAAGAGGCTAGAGATACAAGTTGATAGACATAAAGTTATGTTTTTCTCACTTGTGCTAAATTGCCTCAGTTGTGTCCGACTCTTTGTGACCCCATGGACTGTAGACTGTGAGCTGCCTCTCTCCATGGTATTCTCTGAGCATGAATACTGGAATGGGTTGCCATTTTCTCCTCCAGGGGACCTTCCCAACTCAGGGACTGAACCTGTATCTCTTATGTCTCCTGCACTGACAGGCTGGTTCTTTATCACTAGCACTAATGTTTCAATGTATATCCATAAAAAGATAGGAACAATCAAAAAGTTGTTGCTATAGTTTTAAACTCTCATCTCTGGTGAGAAATATGTAAACACTTAAACTGACAGTGAAATTTAACAAAAACAGTGCAAATGTAGTGCATGAAAATGGTCATTCTAAGTAACAGTCACAGGTAACAAAGAAAATCCTCATGTGATCACAAAAAGCAGAAACTGCTTTATAAAGGAGTTTAAATCATAAGATTATGATTGTGACCAAAATGCAAGTGCTTTTATGTTATAAGCAGACAGTTTTAGAAAAATAAGGTATAATATCTGCAATACCCTAAATTTATCTGAGTAAGGAGTCTTCTGTCAGAAATAAGTTACAATAAGTAACATTTATATTAATTATCAGATTATATCAGATCATAAAATTTCTTCACATATATGGTTTTATTTAAACATTGCATAATCTGTGATATAAGAATAAGGTTTAAGTTATTACATTATCCCCTTTTTGTAAATGTGAAAACCAAGAATAAAAGGTTAAATGGGATACCAAATATATCTAGCAAAAAGTAATTGAGCTGAAGCCAGAGTTCAGGTCCTGAAAAAAACAGGTTGTTATTCACAGTATCATGCTTTGCTATATAAAGATTTTATGTGTTTTAGAAACACAGTAGTACTTGAATGGACAATAAATCTGGTTTTGGCTTATGCTTTTAGGATAGCCTCTAAGTGCATTAAAACTATTTCTACATATCATAATGTTTATTCAAACTATATCAGTATTTTATGAGAGCAACCTCATGTGTTTTCATGACAATAAGCAATTGTTTATTGACTTAAATGTGGACTGGGTATAATGCAGTTTGGGGTAATATCAGTGATTTCATACACTCTAATTTTTGAGATCACTCTTTACTGAAGGGGGAAAAAAGCTACTCAGCATAGAGAAGATGCATTTTTAACTTGCTTTTCAATTAAACAGATGGGATTGGATTTGAAGGTCTGACTTACCGAAATAATCAAAGTTATTAGTTCATAACTAGAGGCAGAGTTGTGAATTTAGAACACAATCAGGGGCATCAGTCAAGCATAACAGGAACAGTTCTGTTCACATATGTTCTGTTTTAAAATGGAACATCCATAACAGTTCAGTGGAGCTCAAAATTACAGCTGAGAAGTGATCAGTTAACTACCCTGAAAAACTGCATATGGGAAATAGACTGAAAAATTAGTTTCTTGATTCTGACATGTTGCTGCAACATTATATTCGTGGAAAGATCTAAAGAACATTTTCCTCAAAATGAAAGGTATATATTTTTGCGTATGTGTGTGTGTGTGTATATATATATATATATACACACATATACATATATGTACATATATACATATATGTATATATATATTCTTTAAAGTAAATTTAAAAAAATGGAAATAAGCATATATTTTAAAGATCACATTTTTAAAAGCAAAAACTAAAACCAATGCTAGGAAAATAAACTAAGAATTATTTTGGGACACTATTTAATGTCCAACACATTATAATATGTACTGAGGGCATGAAAGATAATGTAGGAGGTTGTTCCATTTTTTTTTTTTAACCAAGAAAATTTTTCATGTGTATTTACATTTTGGATATTTTCATTTGTTGATTTTCCACAAAAAAAAAATTTGGATGTTCATAATAGTATGGAAACAGAATTATGTGCCAAGAGAGCAAAGCTGCCACATAATCTCACACTTAATTTTTTTTTTTTCCTCATGACAGGAATCATAACAGTAATTTTGTTGTTTGTGCCAGTGTTTGTTGGGTGTTCCAATTATTTAGAAGGTATAGATTCTGTAGGAAAAAGCAAATAAGAGTAGAAATGAAGATCAATGTTCAAGTCACTTCTTTTTATAATTGCTAATAAACAGTAACAAAAATAAGTCACCTGGTAGAGAAGCCATATAGTAAATTGATTAGGAATACAAATTCTACTAAACTATTAAGGTTCAAATCCTAGATCAACCATTTACTGTATGACTATAGATAGCTAATTAACTTACCTGTGTCCCCAATTCTTATTTATAAATTTAGGATAATATTAGTATCTGATTCATGGAACTGTTGTAAAAATCCTATATTGATTAACAAATGAAATGTATTAAGAAAAGCACTTAGCATGTTTTAAGTAATGTATAAATATCAGTATATTATTATTTTTATTATCCATTAAAATACCTTCTCCAAATAGTTAACTGTTTTTTTTCTATTTTAAGCAGATACACTGGTGTCTTCCCCTTGTTTGATGAGATTGGTCCGCGAGTTTGTATAGTCTTGCAGGTGGGAGGGGCTGGTGCCTGTGCGCTGGTAGGTGGAGCAGCGTCTTGTCCCTCTAACGGGCAGGGCCATGGAGTTTCCTTAAAAAACTGAACATAGAGCTACCAGATGACCCAACTATCCCATATCTAGGCATATATTTGGAGAAAACCATAATTTGAAAAGGTACATGCACCCGCAATGTTCATTGCAGCACTATTCTCAATAGCCCGTACATGGAAGCAACTTAAATGCCCATCAACAGAGGAATAGATAAAGAAGTTGTGTGTATATACAATGGAATATTGTTTAGGAAATGGCAACCCATTCCAGTATTTTTGCCTGGAAAATTCTATTGACAGAGGAGCCAGGCACACTACAGTCCATGAGGTCACAAAGAGCTGGACATCACTGAGCAACTGAGCACGCATTGTTGTTTTTTAATGACTAAGTCATGTCCCACTCTTTTGTGACCTCCTAGACTGTAGCCCACCAGGCTTCTTTGTCCATGGGGTTTTCCCAGGCAAGAATATTGGAGTGTGGGTAGCCATTTACTTCTCCAGGGGATCTTCCTGACTCAGGGGTCGAACCTGCATCTCTTGCATTGGCAGGAGCCACATATATTTGTAAAGCAGATTCACTTTGTTGTACATTTGAAATTAACACAAAGTTGTAAATCAATTATACCCCAATGGGGGGAAAAAAATGTACTAACAGTATTTTTGTAACATAATAGACTGACACAAGTTGTATTCTGAATTCGGACTTGGTCATGCCCCACCCCCGCCCCCATCTTTCTGTCCCTAGATCTGGATCCCAGTGCAAAGAATTTTCATATTATAGGGAGAAAGTTTCCAGGAACAAAGTCTCTTGAATGCACTGCCTGTGGCCTTGGAAATCGTTATTCTCATTGTACATGTGTACCATGAATTACTGTTTGTCTTTAATTTCTCAGATTAGGTGTCACCTTCTAATTGACGTCTACTTTGGTACCCACTTTAAGAATCTTCTCTCCTACTCAGCTCTAGAGTCAGTGTTTCCTCTTTCTAAAATCCTGATTGATTTAGTGGAGAATGTACTACCTATCCTTACTGCTGACGCTGTCATTGCTTCTACTCCAATTTTGATCCAATACCATATAGTGCAGTCTAGACTTCTCACTTCCTGTGTCTGTAATCACTTTCTACAACACTGAGAAGCCTGACTTTCATTACCCTCAATGTGTCTAGTCATTTGTTCAAATACAGAATACAGAGATATTAGTTTAAGAATTGACACATTGCATTGCTACAAAAATCAAAGCTTTTAGCTAGAGTCCAATATTGATTATAGTTTATTTTTTTAAGTGTGCATGCACACAGTGAAATGTACAGATCTTAAGAATATAATTTGATGTATTTTGAAAAATGCAGACATTCAGTTAACCATACTCTAATTATTATCTAAGTTCATATTCTCAGGAAATTCCTTCATGTTCCCTAGTCAATTCCTCCCAAAAGCAATCTACAACCACAGATAAATGGAATCATATAACATGTGCTCATCTGCATCTTCATTCTGTCATTCAGCATTACGTTCAACAGACATATCATTTAACATGCTATTTCAAAGGTTGCATTGTTCAAAAAAATGTGAGCAAGAAGGCATAAGTGAAAGGTTTTATAACATGCTTTGTTATAAAAATATCCCTTGAGGCACAGTGCTTCTACTGTCTCACAGGCTCACTTTCCTTTTTGAAACATGTCTATAAATTTTCCACAATCAGCAGTTTACCATCATCAGTATCTTTTCTACTTTAAGTACATACATTTGTTAACCTGACCCCAGACTATTGGTCTTAGTAATGGCAAGCCTTTTGTATTCCAAGGCTATCTTTTAGTGACAAAGGATTAAAATATTTTCTTTAAAGTCCAATAATAACGTAGATGCAGTGAATTAGCAGATCATAACATAATGAAAGGTACCTAATATCTAGTGTGGCAAAATATATATTTCAGGACATGTTTCATTTTTAAGAATATATGACAGTGAGCTCAGTCATGTCTGACTCTTTGCAACCACATGGATTATACAATCCATGAAATTCCCCAGGCCAGAATACCAGAGTGGGTAGCCTTTTCCTTCTCCAGGGAATCTTATCAACCCAGGAATCAAACCCAGGTATCCCACATTGTAGGTGGATTCTTTACCAGCTGAGGTATCAAGGAAGCCCCCCAAAATATATGTCATGTCTTTAAAAGATAGACAATTAAAAAATAGGAAAGTAATGAAAAAGAGCATCAAGATTCCTTAAAAATAGAACTACCATATGATGCCGCAGTCCCACTACTGAGCATTTATCCAGACAAAACTATGATTCAAAAGGTATGTGCACTCCCAGGGTTCATTGCAGCACTACTTATAATAGCAAGATACGGAAGCAACCTAAGTGCCCATTGACAAATGAATGGATAAAGATGTGGCAAGAGGGAGGGGACATATGTACACCTATGGCTGATTCATATTGATGTTTGACAGAAGAAAACAAAATTCTGTATAGCGATTATCCTTCAATTAAAGAATAAATACATTAAAAAAGATGTGTATATATAGAATGGAATATTTTTCAGCCATAAGAAAAGAATGAAATAATGCCATTTGTAGCAACATGGATGGATCTAGGGGTTTCCCAGGTGGTGCTACTGGTAGAGAAACCACCTGCCAATGCAGGAGACATAAGAAATGCCAGTTCAATTCCTGGGTTGGGAAAATCACCTGGAGGAGGGCATGGCAACCCACTCCTGTATTCTTGTCCATACCCATGGACAGAGGACCCTGGAAGGCTACAGCCCTTGGGGCCACAATGAGTTGGACACAGCTAAAGTGACTGAGCACACATGGATGGACCTAGAGATTATCATACTAAATGAAGTAAGTTAGACAGAGAAAGGTAAATATATGATGCCACTTATTTGTGGAATCTAGGAAAATGATACAAATAAACTTATTTACAAAACAGAACATAGACTCATAGAAAGAAAGGAAAAAAAAAAGTTACCAAAGTGGATGATAGTAGGAGTGAGAGAAGAGAGGTAAATTAGGCCTTCAGGATTGAGACATACACAGTACTATATATCAAATAGGTAAGCAAGGGATTTACAGTATAGCACAGTATACTCAATCTATTGTAATAACCGATAATGGAAAGTAATCTGAAAAAGAATCTATCTACATATATGTATGAATGTATGAATCAATTTACTGTACACTTGAAATTAACATATTATAAATTAACTATACCTCAATTTTCAAAAACTAGAAAGCAAACTAATTTTGTATATTTTATCTACAAGAGGAAAAAGAATAAAGTACTGAAAATGCTTTAAAATTTTTGAAGACAAAAATGATAATTTGGAAACTTACTGAAATTAATGAAGACATTTTTAAAGTAATATTTAAAAAGATAAAAAGAAATATATAAAAATTGATTTTAATATGGTTGTCTTTGGGGTTCAGAATCAGAGGTTCCCTATGGATAGCAAAGGTATTTTTTCAAACAATTACTTTCCAATTTCATTACATCATTCTTACCAATATGTCAAGTTAAAATTAAATATTTTCTGACTCTGTATCTATTTCCTCTGTCAATAAATGATAAGATAATGGAAATATCATTAACAAATAAAAGAGGAATTATTACCTTCATAAAGATGTTATAAAATTTGAGGCCGTAGGGAAGAGTATTCTATTTTAAGCTGGGCCAGTATTTGAATTTCAAAAATTTGCAACGATGATTTAAAGAAAATGTTAGAAACAAGCTGACGCTGCTGATCATAATTACTAAATATCTGAAGATGATTGATTATGAAAGCGGTCTATCCTAGTTTTGAAATCAGTAGTATGTTTGCTATTTTACCCTTCAAAGAATTATCTTCAAAATGAAGCATTATTTTTGACTGACACTCTGTAATACACTTTCAGTTCACTCAGTACAGTCACTCGGTCATGTCCGACTCTTTGCGACCCCATGGACTGCAGCATGCCAGGCTTCCATGTCCGTCACCAACTCCCAGAGTTGACTTAAACTCATGCCCATTGTGTTGGTGATGACATCCAACGATTTCATCCTCTGTCGTCCCCTTCTCCTCTTGCCTTCAATCTTCCCCAGCATCAGTGTCTTTTCCAGTAAGTCAGTTCTTCTCTTCAAGTAGCCAAAGTATTGCAGCTTTAACTTCAGCATCAGTCCTTCCAATGAATATTCAGAACTGATTTCCTTTAGGATTGACTGGTTTGATCTCCTTGCAGTCCAAGCGACTCTAAAGAGTCTTCTCCACACCTCAGTTCAAAAGTATCAATTCTTCGGCACTCAGCTTTCTTTATAGTCCAACTCTCACATCCATACACGGCTACTGGAAAAACCATAGCTTTGACTAGATGGACCTTTGTCAGAAAAGTCATGTCTCTGCTTTTTAATATGCTGTCTAGGTTGGTCATAACTTTTCTTTCAAAGAGCAAGCATTTTTTAATTTCATGGCTGCAGTCACCACATGCAGCGATTTGGGAGCCCAAGAAAATAAAGTCTGTTACGGTTTCCACTGTTCCCCATCTATTTGCCAGGAAGTGATGGGACCAGATGCTATGATCTTCGTTTTTTGAACGTTGAGTTTTAAGCCATCTTTTTCACTCTCCTCTTTCATACTCATCAAGAGGCACTTTAGTTCTTCACTTTCTGCCATAAGGGTAGTGTCATCTGCATATCTGAGGTTATTGTTATCTCTCCTAGCAATCTCGATTCCAGCTTGTGCTTCATCAAGCCTGATTTTTCACATGATGTACTCTGCATGTAAGTTAAATAAACATGGTGACAATATACAGCCTTGACATACTCCTTTCCCAATTTGGAGCTAGTCCATGGTTCCATGTCTAGTTCTAACTGTTGCTTCTTGACCTGCATGCATATTCTGCAGGAAGCAGGTAAGGTAGTCTGGTATTCCCATCTCTTTAAGACTTTTCCACAGTTTGTTGTGATCCACACAATCAAAGGCTTTGATGTAATCAATAAAGCAGAAGTACATCTGGAATTCTCTTGCTTTTCCTTTGATCCAGTGGATGCTGGCAATTTGACCTCTGTTCCTCTCCCTTTGTTAAATCCAGCTTAAACATCTGGAAGACACTGTATCCAGACAAATTAGTAAAATTGCTTCTTGTATTACTAAATTTTCCTCTGTTTGGGCTTGCTTCTTATAAACTTTCAAAAATCATATATGCTAAAATTTTCAGTATTCCACAGTTTGTTTCTATATTTTAAACATAGTTAAAACCATTTACATGTGAACACAGGTAGCAGAATTATAGTGAAAGTGAAAGTTGCTCAGTCATGTCCGACTCTTGGTGACCGCATGCACTATACAGCCCATGGAATTCTCCAGGCAAGAATACTGGAGTGGGTAGGCATTCCCTTTCCAGGAGATATCCCTGACCGTGGAATCAAACCATGGTCTCCTACATTACAGGTGGATTCTTTACTGCTGAGCTGTGGGGAATCCCCATAGGATTATAACTATTCTTGAAATTATGTTAAGATGTGCAATCCCTCAAGGCTGATAAATCCTGAGAACTTTGAAACAGTGGTACCCAATGTGTATTTGGACCACTAAAATGTCTTCATACTGTTAGCTCTCAATCTGTGACAAAGTAAGGATCTTGTCAGAAAATGAAAATGAATCTATCACATGACCAAACACATGGCTTAGTTGACCCTTCCTTTTTTTTTTTTTGTAGCAAGACTATTCCTATATAGGAAGAAGTGCATGAATTCACACATTGGCACAAGCACCTGAACTTGTTGCAAACTGGCGCTCTGAGTAACATTTCTCTCTAAACCAGAGTTCAGCAATTTTTTTCAACAAAGGGCCAGACGCTAAATATTTAAGACCTGAGGCCCACACAGTTTCTGCTGCAAGTACTCAGGTCCTCTGTATGGTATTGACAATATGTAAGTGACTATGTCTGATTGTGTTCTAATAAAACACTGTTATGGACAGTGATACTTAAATATTATACATTTTCGTGTGTCACAAAAGATTATACTTTGTTGTTTTTTTCAACCATTTAAACATAGAAAACACATTCTTAGTTTGTGAAATACATGTTTTTCTGGAATTCTCTTGCTTTTCCTTTGATCCAATGGGTGCTGGCAATTTGATCTCCTTTTCTTCTCCCTTTCTTAAATTCAGCTTAAACATCTGGAAGACACTGTATTCAGACAAATTACATGGGGGAGGGGCAGTGATTTCTTAACTCCTGATCTAAATCATCCTCTAAGTATCAGCTAAATTGCCATTTGTAATGTGATCCATTCCCTAGCTTATGTAAAATATTCTCTAACTCAATCAGATTTAGTATCCCTCCTGCTCTTTCTTTAGAATTCATATATAACTATAAAATTTTGTTGTTTAACTTGTGTGACAATATTTCTTTTTTTCTTTTTCTTCAAAAGATTTAAATAACTTATCACAGGTTCTACACCAATTAAGTGTAGTTGATAATTGAATGCAAGAGTTCACAGTGGAGAGTGCTAGTCACACTATTAAATGTCAGTTCTTAAGTTCTCTCTCTCCCACATGATATAAATAGAGGCTGAGGAACAGAACTCAATAGGTGAAGAAAAGCATAATTTGGGGATTGAATGAGTAGTGTTTAGGAGATCTGTGTGTTAGGTGGTTCTGCTGGACTCTGGACAAGTTATTTCATTTCTCAGATTCTGCTTCTTCATCTGGATGTTGAAAGGTTATGACAAGACATTCTTTAAGTTTCTCTCATTTCTTTCATTTTTATGATTCTAAGACATTAGGACAATATAGAGTCATGAAATAGTTTCTATAGTGAGTATCCAAAATATGCATATTTGCATATTTAAAGGACAAGAGAAGAATGTTAAAGAGGTTACACAAAGTAATATTTTTAATGGTTCATTAATCAATGAGAGTACTGGAAATAGTTCAGCAAATATGTTAGCATATGCTGCACTAATTTTGCCATCAAATTATTGAAGCTGAAGTCTGGTCCAGCATTGGATTACAGCATTTAGATAACGTTCTCTGTATACCCAGAAACTATCTATGCCCCAACCTGGGCACATTCAGACAAATCCTGCAATCATGTGTTGCTCTTCCTAAGCTCATCTATAGCATCAAGAGACCAAAAATTCTACTTTTGCCAGATATCTGACACTAAACTCTTCAGACTTCAGTTTATATTATCAACAATGGTGCTATTCTACCAGAAATCTGTTTGGAATTTTGAAGTCCATTTATGGCATCTTGCCTAATATTCCTGTCATTCTTGGTCATGACTCACAATAAAATTCCCTTGATTTTTATTCTCATGTGCATGCTACTCAAAAACTGTCTATTTACCTAATCCAAGTTCTCCATTACCTTTCTCCAAAATTTTTACACTGGAGTCTCTTCATTCCTTGGATTCATAGTCATCTAGAATATCAAACCATTCAAAGAAAATCTAGCAACAAATGAAATCTGAATTTCCTCTATAGGAAGAGGAGAAGCTGTTAAATTCCCCAGCAACCTTATTCTTTGAGATGGGAGATAAAATTGTCTTACTTCTTCTCATTATTTAAAAGATATAACCCCTGATTGCTTCTCCTTAGACTATTTCTTTTAAAAAGCAGCCCGCGTTTTTCACTTCATTGCACTCCTCATAGGCTATATATTGCCTTCATGGGCATGGATGCACCCTCTACTACTCACTCTATTAATAATAATTTGGTTAAATCTTCTTCACTACTGAGTTTGCTGCAGAGGAGAAGAATCGTTGGAATTATGTTATATGATATTGTCTCTCTGGTAGGTAGACTATATGGATTGCCAGAATTATGAAATAAAAAACAGAACATCTAGCTTGTGAGCCATAGAAAAATAAACAATGACACTCAATGGAATTTGGCTTTTGGATAAAATCAATTTTTACAGTATCCTCATGCATTATTGGGTTTCCCTGGTGGCTCAGATGATAGAGAATCCAACCACAATGCAGGAGACCCATGGGTGCTGGGTCAAGAAGATCCCCTGCAGAAGGGAATGGCAACCCACTGTAGTATTTTTTTTGTGGAGAGTTCCATCAACAGGGGAGCCTGGTGGTCTACAGTCCATGGGGTCACAAAGAGTCAGATACAACTGAGCAAATTTTACTTTCCACGGGTTATTACATTATTACATATACTTACATTAAATAGTTACTATTTATCTGAAATTCAAATGTAATTAAGCATTTTGCATTCTAAATGACAGTCTTAATAGATGACACATAAGGCATATTATGAAGTGAAATACACATATATTTGGATAAGGAAAATCAATTATATGGATGTATGGGTGTATATATGTGTGTTTTGAGAGCAAAGTGGATACCACTGTTATTTCCCATTCCTAATGTTGGTAGGATCAATGGATCCTAAGGCTATATGCCTGTTGCCACCCTACCTTTATTATACAGTGAGTTTCTTTGTCTGAGGCATTCCTATGTGGAATACCATATTAATAAATAAGACATTCTGTGAACCCTCAAATAATGATGCTGATGACGTCCTGTCAGAAAGAAAGAGAAATCCATACTCAGAATGCATGTTAATCCTGATAAGGATAAATTATTGTCCTTCCCATAATGAAATAGGTATTAAAGAATCAACTCAACACCAAGTGGATTGTGGGCCTCATGACAGATCATGTATGTAGGGGCCTCTGAGCCATTAGTGTCCGCTGCTGACAGGCTGGCTACTTAGCACCTCTGGTGGCTAGAACAGCTTTAGCAAGACAGACATTGTGGTTTGGCTTATCCACAGTCTCTGTATCTGCCAACATGGCTTCTCCATTTGTATGCAACCACTGGGATGGTGGAAGGAAGAGACTAGCTGATATCTGCTGTGTATCATCTTCACTCCCTGGTTACTGAGTACCACTTGTGCTCCATAACCAGGGTGCTACCTTGGTGGGTGCTACAAAGGTCCTCATGCTTTGGGCCCACTCCTGTAGTCACAGTATCGTACTTTCTTTTCAGACTTCCTTCTCTATGGATTTCTCTCATACTCCAAGTTCCTTACCAAAACATGCATTACTTCCCAGGTGTCAATGTATGTTCTTACTTAGGCCACTCTCTCTCACACAGGTGGGTGGCCAGATATGTAACCCAAACCTCTGTCCCAGGAGTACCTTTATCTTTCCAAGATAGCCTGGGAGGGATTGTAGTTTAAAAGCCATCAATTATTAGCTCACAAAATATACTGAATTAACTAATTAATTAACTAAGCCCAGGTGTTCATTTCTCAGTTGATAATCTATGAGGTCCTAGGCGTAAGCTGAGAATAATAGAGACAAGACCCTAAAGGGGTAAGAGGCAGAATCACGCTTCTGGGCGGTTGTACTTGTGCACATGAGTTAAGTATGTAGCTCTAGTAGCCTGGCTGCAGCCCTGCCAAGTGGATTGCAAGCACTGGTTACTGAAAGCAAAAGCACACAAAAGACAGAGAGTGGTGTATAAAGAGGGTAAAATGAGTCTTAGATATATCAGAATGGAGCACAGTGTCTGCCCATTTTGTAAGCTTGTTCTTAACTTTTGTTGAGCAATTCAACAGCGTAAATTTTAATACAGGCAAATCTCAATTTCAGGTCACTACAACAAAAGGGCAGACAGACTGAAACCACAATCACAGACAACTAGCCAATCTGATCACATGGACCACAGTCTTGTTTAACTCCATTAAACTAAGCCATGCCATGTAGGGCCACCCAAAATAGACGGGTCATGGTGAAGAGGTCTGACAGACTGTGATTCGCTGGAGAAGGGAATGTTAAACCACTTCAGTATTCTTGCCTTGAGAACCCCATGAACAGTATGAAAAGGCAAAAACACAGGACACTGAAAGATGAACTCCCCAGGTCGGTAGGTGCCCAATATGCTGCTGGAGAACAGTGGAGAAGTAACTCCAGAAAGAATGAAGGGATGGAGCCAAAGCAAAAGCAACACCAAGTTGTGGGTGGGACTGGTGATAGAAGCAAGGTCCAATGCTGTAAAGAGCAATATTGCATAGGAACCTGGAACATTAGGTCCATGAATCAAAGCAAATTGGAAGTGGTCGAACAGGAGATGGCCAGGTGACATTCTAGGAATCAGTGAACTAAGATGAACTGGAATGGGTGAATTTAACTCAGATAACCATTACGTCTACTACTGTGACCAGGAATCCCATAGAAGAAATGGAGTGGCCATCATAGTCAACAAAAGACTCTGAAATGCAGTACGTGGATGCAATCTCAAAAGTGACAGAATGATATCTGTTCGTTTCCAAGGCAAACCATTCAATGTCACGGTAAACCAAGTCTATGCCCCAAACAGTAACACTGAAGAAGCTGAAGTTGAATGGTTCTATGAAGACCTAAAAGATCTTCTAGAACTAATACCCAAACAAGGTGTCCTTTTCATTATAGGGGACTGGAATGTTAAAGTAGGAAGTCAAGAAACACCTGGAGTAACAGGCAAATTTGGCCTTGGAGTACAGAATGAAGCAGGGGAAAGGCTAACAGAGTTCTGCCAAGAGAACGCACTGGTCATAGCAAACACCCTCTTCCAACAACACAAGAAAAGACTCTACACATGGGTATCACCAGATGGTCAACACCAAAATCAGATGGATTGTATTCTTTGCACCCAAAGATGAGAAGCTCTATACAGTCAGCAAAAACAAGACTGGGAGCTGACTGTGGCTCAGATCATGAACTTCTTATTGCCAAATTTAGATTTAAATTGAAGAAAGTGGGGAAAACCACTAGACCATTCAGGTATGACCTAAAGCAAATCCCTTATGATTATACAGTAGGAGTGAGAAATAGATTTAAGGGACTAGATCTGATAGACAGAGAGCCTGATGAACTATGGATGGAGGTTCGTGTCCTTGTACAGGAGACAAGTATCAAGACCATCCCCAAGAAAAAAGAAATGCAAAAAAGCAAAATGGCTGTCTGAGGAGGGCTTACAAATAGCTGTAAAAAGAACAGAAGCAAAAGGCAAAGGAGAAAAGGAAAGATTTTCCCATTTGAATGCAGAGTTCCAAAGAATAGCAAGGAGAGATAAGAAAGCCTGCCTCAGTGATCAGTGCAAAAAAATCAAGGAAAACAATAGAATGGGAAAGACTAGAGAATCTCTTCAAGAAAATTAGAGATAACAAGGGAACATTTCATGCAAAGATGGGCTCAATAAAGGAAAGAAGTGGTATTGCCCTAACAGAAGCAGAAGATATTAAGAAGAGGTGGCAAGAATACACAGAAGAGCTGTACAACCAGATAACCACGATGGTGTGATCACTCACCTAGAGCCAGACATCCTGGAATGCGAAGTCAAGTGGGCCTTAAGAAGCATCAATAAGAACAAGTCTTGTGAGGTGATGGAATTCCAGTTGAGCTATTTCAAATCCTGAAAGATGATGCTGTGAAAGTGCTGCACTCAAAATGTCAGTAAATTTGGAAAATTCAGCAATGGCCACAGGACTGGAAAATGTCTGTTTTCATCTCAATCCCAAAGAAAGGCAATCCAAAGAATACCGCACAATTGCACTTATCTCACACATTAGTAAAGCAATGCTCAAAATTCTCCAAGCCAGGCTTCAGCAATAAGTGAACCATGAACTTCCAGATGTTCAAGCTGGTTTTAGAAAAGGCAGAGGAACAAGAGATCAAATATCCAACATCCACTGGATCATCGAAAAACAGGAGAGTTCCAGAAAATCATCTATTTCTGCTTTATTGACTATGCCAAAGCTTTTGACTGTGTGGATCACAATAAACTGTGGAAAATTCTGAAAGAGATGGGAATACCAGACCAGCTGACCTGCCTCTTGAGAAACCTGTATGTAGGTCAGGAAACAACAGTTAGAACTGGCCATGGGATGGAGAGGGAGACGGGAGGGGAGGATTGGGATGGGAACACATGTAAATCCATGGCTGATTCATGTCAATGTATCGCAAAAACCATTACAATACTGTAAAGTAATTAGCCTCCAACTAATAAAAATAAATGAAAGGAAAAAAAAAAAAAAAAGAAGAACTGGCCATGGAACAGCAGACTGGTTCCAAATAGGAAAAGGAGTACATCAAGACTGAATATTGCCACCTTGCTTATTTAACTTGTATGCAGAGTACATCATGAGAAATGCTGGGCTGGAGGATGTACCAGCTAGAATCGATTGCTGGGAGAAATAGCAATAACCTCACATATGCAGATGACACCACCCTAATGGCAGAAAATGATGAAGAACTAAAGGGCCTTTTGATGAAAGTAAAAGAAGAGAGTGGAAAAATGGCTTAAACCTCAGCTTTCAGAAAACTAAGATCATGGCATCCAGTCCCATCACTTCATGGCGAATAAATGGGGAAACAGTGGAAACAGTGGCTGACTTTGATTTTCTGGGCTCCAAAATCACTGCAGATGGTGATTGCAGCCGTGAAATTAAAAGACACTTACTCCTTGGAAGGAAAGTTATGACCAACCTAGACAGCATATTAAAAAGCAGAGACATTACTTTGTTAACAAAGGTCCATCTAGTCAAGGTTATGGTTTTCCCAGTAGTCATGTATGGATGTGAGAGTTGGACTATAAAGAAAGCTGAGCACTGAAGAATTGATGCCTTTGAACTGTGGTATTGGAGAAGACTCTTGAGAGTCCCTTGGACTGCAAGGAGATCCAACCAGTCCATCCTAAAGAAGATCAGTCCTGGGTGTTCATTGGAAGGACTGATGTTGAAGCTGAAACTCCAATACTTTGGCCACCTGACGTGAAGAGCTGACTCATTTGAAAAGACCCTGATTCTGGGAGGGATTGAGGGCAGGAGGAGAAGGGGACGACAGAGGATGAGATGGCTGGATGGCATCACCAACTTGATGGGCATGGGTTTGAATAAACTCCGGGAGTTGTTGATGGACAGGGAGGCCTGGCATGCTGCGATTCATAGGGTCGCAAAGAGTCGGACACAACTGAGCCACTCAACTGACTGACCATAATGCAAAAGCAAGTCTCATGATTTTTTTGTAGTTGGTTTTCCACTGCATACAAACTTTATGTATACAGTGTACTGTATCTTACTAAGTGTGCAAGTATGTTGTTGCTAAAAAAAAAATAGTACCTCTCTTTAATAGAAAATACTTTGTTGCTAAAAATGGTGACCATCATGAGCCTTTAGCAAGTCCTAATCTGTTTGCTAGTGGAAGGTCTTGCCTTGATCCTGATGCTGCTAACTGATCAGTGTAGTGGCTCCTAAAGACTGAAGTAGCTATGGCAGTTTCTTATAGAAAGACAACACTGAAATTTGTCACTTGGGTTGGCTCTTCCTGTCGTTAATGACTTTTTGTAGCATACAAAGCTGTTTGATAACATTTTACCCACACAGTAAAACTTATTTCAAACTTGTATTCAAACCTCTTAAAACCTGCTGATGCTAATCAACAGTTTATGTTGTAATTTAAATCTTTTGTTGTCATTTCAACAATATTTACAGAATCTTCACCAAAGGTAGATTCCATCTCAAAAAATCACCATTCATCAGTAAGAAGCAGCTCCTCATCAATTAACATTTTCTCATGAGATTGTAGCAATCCATTCCCATCCTCAAGCTAGATTTCTAATTCTAGTTCTCTTGCTATTTCCACCATATTTGTAATTACTTCCTCCAATGAAGTCTTCAGCTCTTCAAAGGCAACCAAGAGGGTTGGAATTGATTTCTTCCAAGCTCCTGTGAATGTTGATACTTTAATCTATTCCCATGAACCATGAATGTTCTTAGTGGCGTCTGGAATCTGGAATGGTAAATCTGATCCAGAAGGTTTTCCATTTTCTTTGCTTAGATCATCATAGAAGTCACTATCTTTGACAGCTTTAGCCTCAAGGAATATATTTCTTAAATAATAAATTCTGAAGGTCTAAATTCCACCTTGATCCATGGGCTGCAGAATGGATGTTGTGTTAGCAGGTATGAAATCACATTAATCTCATTGTAGATCATCTGGGCTCTGGGTGACCAGGTACATTGTCAATGAGCAGTAATATTCTGAAAGGGATCTTTTTTCCTAAGCAGTAGGTATCAACCCTGGGCTTAAAATAAACCATGTTGTAAACCTGTGTGTCGTCATCCAAGCTTTGTTGTTCTCTTTATAGTATGTAGGCAGACTGTATGTAACATAATTCTTAAGGGCCCTAGGATTTCAAGAGTGGTGAATGAGCATTGGCTTCAGCTTAAATTCACCAGCTATTAGTACATTATCCCCTAAGAAGTGCTTTGACTGTTTAAAGCCAGGTATGTACTTCTCTCAGTGAAAGTTCTAGATGACAAGCTTTTCTTATAAATGGCTGGTTTCCTTGTATTGAGAATCTGTTGTTTAGTGTAATCACCTTCATTTTATTATCTTAATTAGATTTTCAAAATAACTTGCTATAGCTTTTACATCAGCACTTGCTGCTTTACTTTGTGCTTTGATGCTATAGAGATGGCTTCATTCCTTAGAACTTGACTTAACTTAACTTAACTTAACTTAACTTAACTTAACTTAACACTTCTGTTAACTTAACACTTAACACTTAAGTTAAGTTAAGAACTTAACTTAACACTTCTGTTAGCTTCACAACCTCTATTTTCTTCTGCAGCTCCCTCACCTCTCTCACTCTTCCTAAACGTGAGGAGAGTTAGAGTCTTGCTCCGAATTACACTTTGGCATAAGAAAGTGTTGTGCCTGGTTTGGTCTCTCTAGACCATTACAACGTTCTCCATATTGGCAATCAGGCTGTTTTGCTTTCTTATCATTCCTGTGTTCACTGAGTAGCACTATTTCTTTTTCTTTTATTTATTTATTTATTTTCATTTATTTTTATTAGTTGGAGGTTAATTACTTTATAATATTGTAGTGGTTTTTGCCGTACATTAACATGAATCAGCCATGGATTTACATGTGCTCCCCATCCTGATCCCCCCTCCCACCTCCCTCCCCATCCCATCCCTCTGGGTCTTCCTAGTGCACCAGCCCTGAGCACTTGTCTCATGCATCCAACCTGGGCTGGCGATCTGTTTCACCGTTGATAGTATACTTGTTTCAGTGCTGTTCTCTCAGAACATCCCACCCTCGCCTTCTCCCACAGAGTCCAAAAGTCTGTTCTGTACACCTGTGTCTCTTTTTCTGTTTTGCATATAATGTTATCGTTACCATCTTTTAAAATTCCATATATATGCATTAGCATACTGTATTGGTCTTTATCTTTCTGACTTACTTCACTCTGTATAATGGGCTCCAGTTTCATCCATCTCATTAGAACTGATTCAAATGAATTCTTTTTAATGGCTGAGTAACATTCCATGGTGTATGTGTACCATATCTTGCTTATCCATTTGTCTGCTGATGGGCATCTAGGTTGCTTCCATGTCCTGGCTATTTATTATAAACAGTGCTGCGATGAACATTGGGGTATATGTGTTTCTTTCAGATCTGGTTTCCTCGGTGTGTATGCCCAGAAGTGGGATTGCTGGGTCATATGGAAGTTCTATTTCCAGTTTTTTAAGAAGTCCCCACACTGTTCTCCATAGTGGCTGTACTAGTTTGCATTCCCACCAACAGTGTAAGAGGGTTCCCTTTTCTCCACACCCTCTCCAGCATTTATTGCTTGTAGACTTTTGGATAGCAGTCATCCTGACTAGCATGTAATGGTACCTCATTGAAGTTTTGATTTGCATTTCTCTGATAATGAGTGATGTAGAGCATATTTTCATGTGTTTGTTAGCCATCTGTTTGTCTTCTTTGGAGAAATGTCTGTTTAGTTCTTTGACCCATTTTTTGATTGGGTCATTTATTTTTCTGGAATTGAGCTGCAGGAGTTGCTTGTATATTTTTGAGATTAATCCTTTGTCTGTTGCTTCGTTTGCTATTATTTTCTCCCATTCTGAAGGCTGTCTTTTCACCTTGCTTATAATTTCCTTTGCTGTGCAAAAGATCAATGGAACAGAATAGAAAGCCCAGAGATAAATCCATGTACCTATAGACACCTTATCTTCAACAAAGGAGGCAAGGATATACAATGGAAAAAAGACAACCTCTTTAACAAGTGGTGCTGGGAAAACTGGTCAACCAGTTGTAAAAGAATGAAACTAGAATACTTTCTAACACTATACACAGAAATAAACTCAAATTGGATTAAAGATCTAAATGTAAGACCAGAAACTATAAAACTCCTAGAGGAGAACATAGGCAAAACACTCTCCGACATAAATCACAGCAGGATCCTCTATGACCCACCTCCCAGAATATTGGGAATAAAAGTAAAAATAAACAAATGGGACCTAATTAAACTTAAAAGCTTTTGCACAACAAAGAGTAGCACTTTTAATTTCTTTCAATAGCTTTCCCTTTGCATCCACAGCTTGGATGTTTAGCACAAGATGACTGACTTTGGACCCATCTCAGCTTTGATATATCTTCCTCACTGTGCTTAATCACTTTTAGGTTTTGACTTAAAATAAAATATGTGTGACTCTTCCTTTCAGTTGAACACTTGGAGGTCATTATAGGGATGTTATAATAATTGGCCTAATTTCAATACTGCTGTGTCTCAGGACATAAAAAAGGCCTGAGGAGGAGGAGAGAGATGGGAGAATGGCTTGTCAGTGGAGCAATCAGAATGCACAGTATTTATAAGTTAAGCTTGCTGTCATATGTGAGAGCTGTTTGTGGCAACACAAAACAATAACAACAATAACATCAGTGATTGTTGATCACAGATAACTCTAAGAAATATAATTATCATGAAAACATTTGAAATATTGAAAGAATTATGAAAATGTTACACTGACATGAAGTGAACAAATGCTGTTGGAAAAATGGCACCAATAGATTTGTTCAATTTGGCAGGGTTGCCACAAACCTTCAATTTGTAAAAAAAAAAAAAAAAAGTTCAGTATATGTGAGGGCAATAAAGCAAAGAGCAATAAAACAAGATGCATTTATAAGTTTTCTAATTCTTTTAGCTAAGCAAGTTGGAAAAAAAATCAATGAACTATGTAGAGAGCGGTCATTACAACCTAATTATGAAACTCACCTGAATCTTCACCATGACTATTCTTGGTTGAGTTACATGATAAATATTCTAAGTTCATAATCATTATTTTAAATCTTTCCTTCATCATTTTCAGTAGGCAGCTTAAAAAATCCCAGTGGTAATGGGTACTCTTCTCAACTTGTGCTCAAGTTCAAACATTATTTCTGTCTGTGACTTTTACTCATTACCTTTTTCCTGGTCTCAGATAATGAGATGTTCATCCTGCTCAGGATTAACTTATGTACTTGAATCAGCTCCATTTTTTACCTATTCATCATACACTATTTTGCACCTTTCTTTACCTCCTTTTTCTTAGCCTAATCTGATGAATATATCTTTTATTAAAAAAAAAAAATCTTTGATCCTGGGATCATTCTAGTGACTGTCTAATACTCTT
Source organism: Muntiacus reevesi (assembly GCF_963930625.1). NCBI lineage: Eukaryota > Metazoa > Chordata > Mammalia > Artiodactyla > Cervidae > Muntiacus > Muntiacus reevesi. Next base: position 258,224,494 of record NC_089251.1, on the reverse strand, counting down.
ATATTTGTTTATATTAAAACTTGTCAAGAGTCCTAGTTAGTCATTGTGTCTACTTTGTTGCATGTTAGTCTTCAGGATCTTTGTAGTTATTTCTCTTCTAGGTCCTGAAGCTACTATGGTTAAAGCCTGTGTGATTTCTTATTATTCAAAGCAAATATTATTTCAATGAATGTCTATCTGGATATCTCCTAACCATTATTATGGTCATATATTTCCTCCAAAGCAAGATACTCTCTCTGCAATATGACACTGCATTTTCTCTAACTCTCCTCTGCGTAGACAGTGTACTTTACATGACTCATCTTTCCTTGTCCAATAGATATTACAGATTCTCCCCTGATGGTCTTATTTACTTTACAGGTCTTGAACACCACTGATATCTGTATGTCAGAGAGATTTCAGGTTCATATATCCAACATACTCTTGTACACATTTACTTTATTCTCATACTAACACAAAATTATTCAATACTGAAATCATAATCTCTCTATCCAGTTATCTACCCTGGTATCCAAGAGGTCATCCTTGACTTTTCTTTCTAATCCCACCACATATATTTAGTTTCTATAGCTACATTCAATGAATTGTCAAGTCTTACTGTGTTTATTATTTATAAAAATTTCAAACCTATTTTAACATCCATTCTGACTGCAACTATTCTTATTTAAATACTTACTGTCTCTTCCTTAAATTATTGCTACTACAATAGCTGCCTTCCCAGGTGGTGCTAGTGATAAAGAACCCTCCTGCAAATGCAGGAGACATAAGAGACTGGGGTTCAATCCATGGGTCAGGAAGATCCTCTGAAGGAGGGCATGGCAACCCACTCCAGTATTCTTGCCTGGAGAATCCAATGGACAGAGGAGTCTGGCAGACTACAGTCCCTGGGGCCACAGAGAGTCAGACATGACTGAAGCGACTTAGCTAACACACGTGGTGTGCTAGTAGGCGTGGACTGCAAGGAGATCCAACCAGTCCATCCTAAAGGAGATCAGTCCCGAGTGTTCATTGGAAGGACTGATGTTGAAGCTGAAACTCCAATACTTTGGCCACCTGACACAAAGAGCCGACTCATTGGAAAAGACCCTGATGCTGAGAAAGATTGAAGGTGGGAGCAGAAGGGGACAACAGAGGATGAGATGACTGGATGGCATCACTGAATCAATGGACATGAGTTTGAGTAAACTCTGGGATCTGGTGATGGACAGAGAGGTCTGGCATGCTGCAGTCCATGGGGTGGCAAAGAGTTGGACATAACTGAGTGACTGAACTGAACTGAACTGAAATAAACATCCAATAACTCTTTTCTAATTTCTAGCTCATTGTGCTCAGTGATCTTTTCTATGTTTCTGCTTGAAAGATTTATCTGAAATATAAGCTTAAGTGACTTTATTTGGCTTCTATCAAATGTAGACCAGGTATAAGGAGTTGAGTGCAAGTAGTTTACATGGGAAGTAATCCTAGAAAACATCATTATGAACTGAAGTGAGACAGGAGATGGAGGAAAATCAATTATTGATATATTAATAAGTGAGTTATCACCTTGGGAAACTGGAGCTCAATCCTGTTGAGGACCTTTTAAAAGAATTGTATATCATACTTCACAAATGACTGCTAAGGCAGCAGAAACCTGTAAACTTTATTCATTAATTTCTGTCTCTTACTGGTTGAGGATCACTTGTAAGGTGAGTTGACTTCCAGACACTTCTACCTGCCCATTGTGAAGGCCAAACAACATTGTCAGGGAAAGCTGTCCAATAGAAGAATTGGGTGCTTGAGGTAGGAAACAATTAATGTATATGGGAATTGTAGCTAAAGCTACTATTACCTCTAGTTTGAGCAAAAGGCACTGGAATGAGACTGTGGCAAAATCTGCTGCAACCCACGATACTTTTTATATTTCAAACAGCTTACTGGTGCATATAAGATGAATTCTGAACCTCTTGCTGGATTATAGAAGGACTTCCACTAATGTCTCTAAGATTCAATAGATCAATTCTTATCACTCCCTGACTAGTGTATTTTATTCCTATTTAGTGTATATTATTCTACAACCAGGTTGCTTGTAGATATTAAACACACACTCCTATGTTGCCCCAAACTCATCATCAGCTTTTATCTGACTAATAATTATTGTTCATGAAACAGGTAAAGAATTACCACTTCTCGGATGCCAAACTGGAAACTTCCAGATTTGTATAAGAACTTTTATCCTCCAGCACCATATCACAGTCATGTAATACATTTTCCCCCATATTCCCATTATAAGAAATTTATCTATGCTTGTTTCTTTTACCTCTACTTAACTTTGAGCTCCTTGTCTGTATCTATCTTATTTATTAATTTTTTGTAGTCCTAGTATACAGTCAAGTGTCTGACACAGCAAAATTCGTCATACTTACTGAATAAAACATTAAGCTCTTGGTGTCTCATATGCAAAGAAGTAATTCAATCTGAGCAAGTCACATTTTAGAACACAATGGGCTATAACTCAAAAGTATATTAATTTTCTGTGTGAAATTTTTTTATGGTTTTAGTTCCATTTATGTCAAAACATCTCTTCTATATTCAATCTTAAAGTATGCATTGCATAAACATTTCAAGTGTTCACCTAAGATATAGGAATAAATCAACATCACTTTAACTGTCACTAAAAAAAAAAATGTATTAAAGACAGATTTCTACATTACCTGTTCGCCAACTGTTAAATGATGTGACACTAGGAGATACAATGCAGAACGTGTATACCTGTGGCAGGCACATTACTATTAATTTTATTGGAACTGAAGAAAATTCTTTCAGCTCAATTTCCCAGATACCGGTTTTTTAAAATTCTTTCTAATAGCACTATCAGAAGTGAAGAGTTTTATTTTTCATATATGATAGATATCCAAATATTCTTTACCTCATATCTTAAGAAAAGTCTATTCTTTTAATTGAAGTACTATGGAAGACCAGTACTGCACTTCCCTATATCTCTACCAAATAGTAATTCTATCTTAATGACTGAATGCAATTTCACTGAAGATTCATAGTTGCTACACCAATAAAAATGCACATTGTCAAATGATTACAGGTCATAGTATGTATTTTATATATATATCAATCATAAAAAAGTTTAGAGAAATGAGATAATGTAAGAAAGTATCAGTGAAGTGGTTGAAAGCATTTTGTTTAAAATATAATATGACCAGGTAGAACACGAATCAATAACATATAACAGGAATAGAATAGCTCCTCCTAATTTTATTTATTTTGCTAGTCAGTAAGAGGATGCTTCTTGGATTGCCAGCAGCTCTATTCTTTCTGTTGAGACCTGACAGATGGGAGCTCAGCAGCATCACACAGAATGTGACCTGTGTACAGATCAGATAATCCTTTCTTCCCTGGGAGGTTCACTCAGTCCTCCTCAGCACCTTTGACCTTCTTCATCTGATACTTCCTCACAACAGCGAAATTACCAGGCATTTGTGGAATTTTCTGTGAATAAAAATATACCTAGGTCATGTACCATAGGGAACTTTTTCCTAGATATTTTTATTATAAGTGAATAAAAAACATGTTTTCCCACAGAAACATTACAGTCATTTTTTTTTCTTTAAGTACTGATTTTTTTTTTTTTTTTCCTGTAAACGTTGTCATTAAAAAAATGTTTCCACAAGGAATTTTGGGCTATGTATTTGACAGATATACAAACGTTATTAAGCTTAAAATATATTCAAAATATGATGAGTCATATTTAAGTAGAATTTTAAAACTTTAATAAAACTTAATACTAGTCTATTTTAAACTCACTAATGGCCAGTGGCTCAGTTGGTAAAGAATCCACCTGCAATATAGGAGACTGCTTGTAATGCAGGAGATGTAGGTTTAATCCCTGGGTTGGGAACATCTCCTGGAGAAGGAAATGGCAAAAACTGCACTATTCTTGCTTGAGAAATCCCATGGACAGTGAAGAAGCGGGTCATGGGGTCGCAAGATTCAGACACAATTTAGCAACTAAACCACCACCACCACCACTAATGAAGAACTAAATAGTGTTTTTAAAAAGCATTCAGATGTTTTGTTTTGAAATGGAATTTGGATAGAAATCCTTAATGTTTCTTCTTCCAACATCTCACTAAATGAAAACACAGGAAAAGAAAATGAAACACAAACAAAAGACTCATAGCACTGAAAAATCAAGACGACAGAAAGTCATTATGCTGCAATTGACAGTAATTTCAAAGGATTCAAAGCTGGACTTAGAAAAGCTTTACCAGGGTTAACAAATCATGGTTTCAGATGATGCAAAGAAAACCTGAAAAAAAAAGTTACTTTCTTTGTGCCGACCTAGGATGCCGTCTGACTCAGTGGGTCAGGACTTGCAACCAACAGACGCTGAGAAAGTGCCCCACCCCACCTACCACACGCTGCCTTCTTCCGCAGTAGCAGGGATGAGTACCCCCACCATTGGTCTTCTCCGCCACCCTTGTAAATCCGTCAGAGATTGAAAATTCCAGAAAATTCTGAAAAACTATAATGCAACATGGTTTTCTGCAGTTAAGGGAATGGGGTACAAAATAGATTGTTCCTTAAAAAGCGAGTCAAAGAACACTTATCTGAGAACTAATAAAAACATTATTCCAGGAAATAGCAATATTATTGCCCTTACTTGACAGAGACAAAGGTCAAAACTAGACAGAATGCATCATTTTCCTAAGATCATGCTGTCATCTGTAGCAAGTGTAAATAATAATGCTGGGATGTGAACTCATGAGATCTAAAGTTAGAGGATAGAGTCTAAAAACAACAGTAATAGACACAGTTAATAGTAATAAGGATTAATTGTGTGCTTACTCTGTGCCAAGTGGAGAAGGAAATGGCAACCCACTCCAGTATTCTTGCCTGAAGAATCTCCTTGAACAGAGGAGCCTGGAGGGCTATCGTCCATGGGATCACAAAGAGTCCGACAGGACTGAAGTGACTTAGCATGCACACTCTGTGCCAAGTATTATGTTAGATTTTTTAAAATTTTTTGAAAGTTTTATTGAGGTCTAATTTATACACCATACAACTAACCCATTTAAAATGTACAATTTAGTGGTTTTGGTATACTCATGGAATTGTGCAACCATCACCATCTGGTTTGTAACATAACCATCACTCCAAAAAGAAATTCCTTTACCCTCTAGCTGTTAACCCCAAACCCATCATTTCCTCCAGCTTTAGCCAAAATTGTATATACTTAAGGTATACACCATAATTTTATATACATAGTTGAATCATTACTAAGGTCAAACTAAATATATTATCTCTTCACATATCTACCATTTGTTTGTGTGTGTTTAAGTGTGTGAGAAAAGCACCTGAAATCTATTCTCTTAGCAAATTTCCAGCATTCAGCATAGAATTATTGGTTATAGTCATCATGCTGTGCCTTACGTCCCTAGACTTATTCATCCTGCATAACTGCAGTTGGTACCCTTTGACCAATTCCTCTTTTCCCCACTTCCCTAACCTGGTAACCACCATTCTACTCAACTTCTATGTATTCAACATTTTATTAAAATCCACATAAAGGTGATATCATGAAGTTTTTTTTTTTTTCTCTCTCTCTCTCTCTGGCTGGCTTATTTTATTTAGTGTAATGCTCTGAGTTCCACCCATGTGACTGTAAAGACAGGGTTTCCTTCTTTGTCAAGGCTGAATATTTTATTGTATTTGTGTGTGTGTGTGTGTTTGCTCATCACTTCAGTCGTGTCTGAGTCTTTGGGACCCTATGGACTGTAGCCCACCAGGCTCCTCTGTCCATGGGATTCTCCAGACAAGAATACTGGGGAGGGTTGCCATGCCCTCCTCCAAGATATCTTCCCCACCCAGTGATAAAACCCACCGTCGACAGTGTCTCCTGAATTTTCAGGTGGGTTCTTTACCACTAGGGCCACCTGGGAAGCACACACACACACACACACACACACACACACTATATATATAATCTTCCTTATTTATTTATCTTTATCTTTATTCATTTGCTCATTGAAGGACACATAGGTTGTTTACGTATCTTGCCTACTGTGAATAATGCTGCAATAAACACAAGAGTTTAAATTTATTTTCAGTATTCTGTTTTTATTTGGGGGGGGATATGTACCCAGAAGTAGAATTGCTGGATCACATGGTAGTACTATTTTTAATTTTTGAGGAATTGTCATAGTATTTTCCATACAGGCTGCATCAATTTACATTCCCATCAATAGTGTGTGAGTGTTCAAATCCTTGCCAGCACTTGTTATTTCTTCTCTTTTTGATGACAGCCATTCTAACAGGTCTGAGGTGATATCTTATTAGGATTTTGATTGCTTTTCACTGATGATTAGTGATGTTAGGCATATGATCATGTACTTCATGGACAATTGTATGTCTTTGGAAAAATGCCTATTCCAGTCCTCTGTTATTAATAGATTCTTTACAAGCATAATCTTATTAGGGCTTCTGAACAACTGTCTGATGAATGATTATCCATTTTATCAATCAGAAGGAAGATTGTTAAGTATAATGACTTTCCTAATTTCATATCTCTGCCACTAACACTGTGGCATAATTGATTCAAGTTTAATACTTCTGCCCCTGACCCTTTGACAAAATTTATTCAAACTCATGTGAAAACTCTTATCTCTAGGCTGAGACAGTATGATTTCTTTCTTTGGAATTCTGAATTGGGTAATAAAGTCAGTTAATTTCTGTATCTTGATGGGCGTGAGGTAGCTGAGTGGCCATATCCTGCTATATAATAATAAAGATAACGAGGGGAGAAAGACAGAAGAGCAGACGCAGTAAGACAAAAGAAGAAAGAAGCAGGAATGAAGAAGTAAATCTGGATCTACTTCCAATTTTATTACTTTACTTAATTAACACCAAGGTGACTCCTAGTCCTACTTTGCATCTACCATCTCTGTGATTATATAATAAATTTTGTTTTAGCTAAATTGGAATGAAGATGGATTTTTATAATAGTTATATATGTTAATAAAAACAAACCAAAAGATAATCTTGGTTATTATTTTGAGATGGAATTTGTTATTTCCTGTTTTGTTGTTCAATTTTTTGTTGCATTTGCCAAATATTCTACTCTTCTAATGAAGTAAATTAAGCATTAGATTAAGTGAAGAGAAATTTAACTACTTTATCTGGTAAATATACATTTAGTTGTATATTAAAATTAAAGATTTACAAAACCTGTTTGACAGTGACAGAGAAATTTTGAGTTCATATCAGAAGTTTTTATGACGCATGTTTTGCAGAAATTATTCATCAAAATGTTTATGTTAAACTTTTGAGTGTATACCTGTTTTTAATAGATGCTGTAGAAAAAAATTATCTGTGTTTGCATATGCATGTATATGTACACACACATATATATTCTACTAATTGAAAAATATATTGCATGGAAATATTTATAATGCATGGGAATGTTATTTTTTTTCTTAAAGAAAAAGCAAAGGACTTCAAAACAAGCAATGAAGAAAGATGTCACTAATATTAGTGGGCAAGCAATAAATATATGGGTAGTTTTATGTCTAGAATATCCAAATATGAGCCAAATGATATCCAGTGAATGTTAAGTGCAAAGTTTTAGACTTATTGAAATCTTATGTTCTTAACATTAAACTATTAATAGTTAAACATAATCATTCAAATGCTATTTCATAGTACCTACCATAATGTGAAAACTCTGCCTAAGTCTTATCATTAAAAGTATAATATCTGATTATAGAGTTTAGTTTTTTTAAATTAGTAGCACGTATTTATTATAATAATGATAAGAATGTAATGCTTTGAACTAATATGGTATGTATTTTAATGACAGAACAATTGACTATTTCAATTTTTAAGCTTCCATTACTTAGTATTGTCAGAGTCAAGAAGATCATTTTTATGATCTTTTTTGTCTTATATTAAGAACAAAATCTTAATGAATTGGTTGCAGTGATTTTTTAGAAAGAGTAACATGCATTTTTTAGAACTCAAGCTACATGTTATTATAACTTGCTTTTAATCTCAACAAAAATAATATGCTTCTTTTTTTCCTTTTTCCTTTTTTAGCTATTCAGAAGTACCTATTTCAAGTATCTGAATATTTCCTACATGAATTTTCAAATGTGACATCTTTTAAAAGTATTATTTTATATATCTAAATCCTATTTCTTGATGGATAACTATTGCAAGTTTAAAATCCACTGCATGCAAAATTTTCTTTTTAAGAAAGAATATACAGGTATTTTTTATTTCTTCTCAATTAGCAGTTGCAAACTTAGAAGCTATCTTTTAGTCTACCTCTCACTTACTTGTTATAGAAATAGGATGCAGGCAGATTGGCCTCTGACTTATTCAATATAAATCATGGCAAAATCATGACTTCTGTCCTATTTGAACCAATTAACTTCATATGGAGGAATACTTATTTCTTGCCTCAGAGTAAAGATATATTTCTATTGACTTGTTGAAAATATCATATGCCATTAAATTCAAAATATAATGCCTCCAATAACATTTCTGAGTACCTGACAGTGTCCAGCCTATTTATTAAGTTCAAACCAATGATTCATCATTCACTGAAGGCACATATATGTTAAGGGGGACACAGAACCACACTTGTGAAGGCTTAGTTTCTCAAGCCATTGGAGCCTGTTAGAATTTTTACTGACCAAGGTTTTTATTAAGTCCTATTTACCTTCCCGGGCTTTCCTGGTAGCTCAGCTGGTAAAGAATCCATCTGCAATGCAGAAAGTCCCAGTTTGAGTCCTGGGTTGGCAAGATTCCCTGGAGAAGGGATACATTACCCACTCCAATATTCTTGGGGTTCCCTGGTGGCTCAGATGGTAAAGAATCTGCCTGCAATGCTGGAGACCTGGGCTTGATCCCTGGGTTGGGAAGGTCCCCTGAAGGAGGGCATAGCAACCCACTCCAGTATTCTTGCCTGGAGAAACCTAATGGACAGAGGAGCCTGGTGGGCAGCAGTCCATTGGGTCACAAAGAGTCAGACACGACTGTGTGACTAAGCACAGCACAGCGTGTATTTTCCTAGAGTAATAAATGTTTATTTCTCTAAAGGAAATATTTTAGTTTCACACATAGAAGAGATTACAAAGTATTAACACATAAAATACCCTTAACTCGAATAAATTTATTTGAGAAAAAATAGTAAGTTAATAATCTATATGTTTGATTATTTTTTAAAAATGCATTCTGTGGATGGGTAGAGATATTTGATTTCCCTTGGCATGCTCTGAAAGTGAAAGTGAAGTTGCTCAGTCATGTCCGAGTCTTTGCGGCCCTATTGACTGTAGCCCACCAGGCTCCTCAGTTCATGGGATTCTCCAGGCAAGAGTACTGGAGAGGGTTGCCATTTCCTTCTCCAGGAGATCTTCCCAACCCAGGGACTGAACCCAGGTCTCCCACATTGTAGGCAGATGCCTTACTGTCTGAGCCAGCAGGGAAGTCCTTGGCATGCTCTGGACATATCTATATTCAGTAAAGTTTGAAGTAATTAGTCTGGGAAAATTCAGAGAAAACAAACAAGACTGTATAATTACTTTGAGGAGAGAAAATCCATATATTCCTATTGAAGCTTATATCTAATCTTTGACACCTGAAACTCTATTTAATTTATAAACTTCTTAAAACATCACACCTTTAAAACAAAACACATAAGCACAAATTATACTGAATTTAGGACAACGAACAGACAGGAATAGTTGTATGCAGGGATAAAGGAAACTGTAAACAGAAAAGCAGCAGAGAATACCTATAAAATCTAGAGATTGTTCTTGAGGATATTATTAACAGTTGTAAATTTCTGGTGGGATGCTTCATGGGAAAAAAGACAAAGTTTACCAATACAAGAATATAACAGGGATAAATTGCCACAGATTTTGTAGACATTCACAGGATAATAAAGAGACATTCTAAGCAACTTTAGGCCTGTCAATTTGCTGTATGAGATGAATACATCCCTTAAAATAAAACTATCAAAGCTATCTTAAGTAGAAATGGATAGCATAAGTATTATTGTAGCTATTAAAGATACTGAATTCAAAGTTTAAAGCTTTCCAAAAATCTAAACCCTGACAAAGTATCTTCACTAGATAAATCCACTAACCAAAATTAATAATACCAATTCCACCAAAATATTTCCAGACAATAAGAGAGGAAAGCTATTTTGCTACTCATTTTAAGAGGCCTTCATTATGTAGATACCAAAACTGGAAGAAGACTTCATAAGAAAATACAACTATAGCCCTCATGGACAAAGGATAAAACATCACTATCATCATCATAATTGTCTCTCTTCCTTTCTCTCCCAAGTGTTTTCTTTCAGAGTAGAATTTACTGTAGGTGGTTTGTTCAACTTTAAAAAATCAACTAATGTGCTGTAATCTAAAACTATTAATCAAAATCAAGGTAACAGCATAGGTTCATTTTGCTAGATGCAGCAATGAATTTTGCAAAGTTTAAGATCCGTTATCAAAATATTTGCACAAACCAATAAAAGGATAACTTATTCAGCTTGATAAAGGGTATCTCATAAATGTGTTCTCTCCCTAAGATCAGAAACAGGACAAGAATGTCTCTTCTCACCACTCATTTTCAAACTTGTACTGGAGATTCTTGCCAGTAAAATCAAGGAAGAATACGAAATGAAAGGCATTTATTTTGGAAAGGAAAAACTAAGTTGTCTCTGTTTGCAGATGACCTGATTTTCTATGCAGAAAATCTCAAAGAATCTAAAGCAAGTGTCAGATATAGTAAGTATGTCACAGGGCAGATGATCAACATACAAAAATCAATTGTATTTCTTTGAAGTAGCAATCAATGCTTGAAAATTAGTCACTTAGTTCCATAAATCAGTCCTGTCTGGCTCTTTGCGACCCCATGGACTGCAGCATGCCAGGCTTCCCTGTCCATCACAAGCTCCTGGACCCTGATCAAACTCATGTCCATCGAGTCGGTGATGCCATCCAACCATCTCATCCTCTGTCGTCCCCTTCTCCTCCTGCCTTCAAACTTTCGCAGCATCAGGGACTTTTCCAATGAGTCAGTTCTTTGTATCAGCTGGCCAAAGTATTGAAATTTCATCCTCAGCATCAGTCCTTCCAATGAATATTCAGGACTGATTTCTTTTAGGAATGACTGGTCTGATATCCTTGCAGTGCAAGGGACTCTCAAGAATCTTCCCCAACAACACAGTTCAGAAGCATCAATTCTTTGGCACTCAGCTTTCTTTAGAGTCCAACATTCACATTCATACATGACTACTGGAAAAACCATACCATAACTGTCTAGACAGACCTTTGTCAGCAAAGTAAGGCCTCTATTTTTTCATATGCTGTCTAGATTGGTCATAGCTTTTTCCCAAGGAGCAAGTGTCTCTTAATTTCATGGCTGCAGTCACCATCTGCAGTGATTTTGGAAGCCAAGAAAATAAAGTCTGTCATTTTTAGTTTCCTCATCGATTTGCCATGAAGTAATGGAACCAGATATCATGATATTTGTTTTTTGAATGCTGAGTTTTAAGCCATTTTTTTCACTCTCTCTTTAGTTCTTCTTCACTTTCTGCCATAAGGGTGGTGTCATCTGCGTATCTGAGGTTATTGATATTTCTCCTGGCAATCTTGATTCCAGTTTGCACTTTGTCCAGCCTGAAATTTTGCATGATGGACTCTGCATAGATGTTAAATAAGCAGAGTGGCAATATACAGTCTTGTCGTACTCCTTTCCCAATTTGGAAGCAGTCCATTGTTCCATGTCCAGTTCTAGCTGCTGTTTCTTGACCTGCATACAGATTTCTCAGGAGGCAAGAAAGGTGCTCTGATATTCCCATCTCTTTCAGAATTTTCCACAGTTTGTTGTGATCCACATAGTCAAAGGCTTTGGTGTAACCAATAAAACAGAAATAGATGTTTTTCTGGACTCTCTTGCTTTTTCTATGATCCAACGGATGTTGGCAATTTGAACTCTGGTTCCTCTGCCTTTGCTAAATCCAGCTTGAACATCTGGAAATTCGTGTTTCACATACTGTTGAAGCCTGTCTTGGAGAATTTCGAGCATTACTTTGCTAGCATGTGAGATGAGTGCAATTGTGTGGTAATTTGAACATTCTTTGGCATTGCCTTTCTTAGGGATTGGATTGAAAAGTAATCTTTTCCAGTCCTGTGCCGATGCTGAGTTTTCCAAATTTGCTGACATATTGAGTGCATCATTTTTAGGCATCATCTTTTAGGACTTGAATTAGCTCACCTGGAATTCAGTCACCTCCATTAGCTTTGTTCATAGTGATGCTTCCTAAGGCCCACTTGACTTCACATTCCAGGATATTTGGCTCTATGTGAGTGATCACACCATTGTGGTTATCTGGGTCATTAAAATCTTTTTTGTATAGTTCTTCTGTGTATTCTTGCCACCTCTTCTAAATATCTTCTGCTTCCATTAGGGTCATATCATTTTTGTCCTTTTTTAGTGCCCATCTTTGTATAAAATATTCCCTTGGTATCTCTAATTTTCTTGAAGAGAACTTTAGTCTTTCCCATTCTCTTGGTTTTCTCTCTCTATTTTTTTTTTTTTTTTTTTGCATTGATAACTGACGAAGACTTTCTTATCTCTCCTTAACTATTTTTTGGAACTCTGCATTCAGATGGGTATATCTTTCCTTTTCAAAAATGACAGAATGATCTCTGTTCATTTCCAAGGCAAACCATTCAATATCATAGTAATCCAAGTCTATGCCCCAACCAGTAATGCTGAAGAAACTGAAGTTGAACAGTTATATTAAGACCTACAAGACTTTCTAGAACTAACACCCAAAAAAGATGGCCTTTCATCATAGGAGACTGGAATTCAAAAGTAGGAAGTCAAGAGGTACCTGGAGTAACAGGCAAGTTTGGTCTTGGAGTACAGAATGAAGCAGGGCAAAGTCTAATAGAGTTTTGCCAAGAGAATGCACCGGTCATAGCAAACACACTCTTCCAACAACATAAAAGAACTCTATACATGGATATCACCAGATGGTCAATATCAAAATCAGATTGGTTATACTGTTTGCAGCCAAAGATGGAGAAGCTCTATACAGTCAGCAAAAACAAGACTGGGAGCTGACTGTAGCTCAGATCATGACCTCTTTATTGCAAAATTTCTTCAATTGAAGAAAGTAGGGAAAACCAATAGACCATTCAGATATGAACTAAATCAAATCCCTTACGATTATACAATGGAAGTGGCAAATAGATTCAAGGAATTAGATCTGATAGTCAGAGTGCCTGAAGAACTATGGATGGAGGTTTGTGACATTGTACAGGAGATCAAGACCATTTCCAAGAAAAAGAAATGCAAAAAGGCAAAATGATTGTCTGAGGAGGCCTTATAAATAGCTAATAGAAAAAAAAAGAGAAGCCAAAGGCTAAGGAGAAAAAGAAAGATATACCCATCTGAATTGGAACTTAGAATTTTAAATAGAACTACTTACAATAATACCAATAAATTTGAAATATCTATTGATAAGTCTACTAAAATATGTGGAAGATTTTTACATTAAAATCCATAAAACATTTCAAGAGAAAACCAAATATGATAAAAATATATTGGGAGATATATATGTTCAAGAGTTAGTTGATTTAAAAATGCCAAAATACTATTGTCCTCCAATAATCTATAAACAAAGGCAATTTCAGTCAAGTTCCACAGACATTTTTGTGTCAAAATTAAAATATAAAATTTTGAGTCTAAAATTTGTTTAGAGAACAAAGGACCTAGAATAGCAAAAACAACTTTGAAAATAAAGAACAAATTTATATTATTTGATTGTAAGATTGGGTATAAAACTACAATAATCAAGGTATTATGGTATTCCCCAAAACATAAACTCATACATCAATAAAAAAGAATAGAAAATGCAGAAATATACCCTTGCAGATATGGCCATTTGATGCCCAATATAGTTGTCAAGGAAATTATATGAGGGATAGTCTTTTCAGCAAATGAAGCTGGAGGAATGTAAGATCCATATGCAAAAAGGCGTGTGCACGATCAGTTGCTTCTGTTCTGTCAGACTCTTTGCAATCCCACAGAGTGTAGCCTACCATGGGGTTCTCACACACACACACACACACACACACAAAATGCACTCTACCCCTAATTACATCATACATAAAAATTAGCTCAAAGTAAGTCATAGTCCTACTACTATAAAATTTCTAGAAATATCACCTCTCTTTTAGAAAAGAGTAGGCAGTTTCTAATAAGGTAACAAACTTACCATGTGGCCCAACACTCCTACTTTTAGATATTCACCAAAGAGAAGCAAAGATATGTCCAAATATCCTGTGTATGTGAATGTTTTCAGAAGATAGTCTCAGAATCACCAAAAGCTAGAAACAACCCAAATGCTAATCAACTGGTGTATGGTTTAAAAAAATGTCATTCATGCATGTAATAGTATATGGTTTAGTTGCTAAGTCATGTCCAACTCTTGTGACCCCATGGACTGTAGCCTGCCAAGTTCCTCTGTCCATGGGATTTTCCAGGTAAGAATACTGCAGTGGATTGCCAGTTTCCTTCTCCAGGGAATCTTCCCAACCCAGGAATTCTTCTCAACCCAGGATCATTCAGCAAAAGTATAAGCCACAAATGCAAACAACAATAAGGATGAATCTCAGAAGCACTATGCTAAATGAAGCAAGTCTGTCTTGAAAAGCCATATACTAAAGGATTCCTCTTAAAGAATATTTTATATTATGATAGAAAATACCAAGACAGAAATCAGATCAACAGTTGTCAAAAGGCTCAGGATGTTGTAAGTGAATTAGCTACAAAATTATAAGGGAACTTTATAAGGGGGCAGGAATATTCATGGTGATGTTGATGCTTGTTTCAATTTGTTAAAATTCATAGAACTGTACTCCTAAAAAGATAAATTTTACTTTATGTAAATTATACATTAGCAAACCAACAGCCAAATAACACCACCAGCAATGAAATACAGCATAGGACATTAGGGGTAAAAACTGGTATATGGGAAGCCCTTTCCTCAGACTTCATTCTTTATTTTGAAGTCATCTTTATAATCAAAGGTATCCCTAAACTGTGCGCTTGTCAGATACTTTCACAAATATTTTCTAATTTAAGTGAACATGGACATTCTGTTTTACCCATTCAATTTGGTGCCTCGCTGACCAAGCTTTCCAGATATAATACTCTTTTTGTCTGGCTGGGAAACTCTTTATTCCTCTGAATCTCCATCTATCTTGTATTGCTAGTAATATCTAGGATACACATCCTGTTAAATTCTGATTCATCAACCTGGCAGATTATTATTAATTCTAAAGGGAAGTTTCCATGATTCTTGTTCATCAGTACACAGTAGACGTAGAACTTTGCTCCAAACTTACAAAATAAGAATTTTTGAGAAAGATTTTTAGAAAGTATACATTCCAAAGGCCATAAGTGATTCAAATATTCATTTCTCTCTGACGTGTTGTGAGTGACCAATTTTGTTCTAAACAATATAACTGATACTGATAGTTATTGTATAGTAAAAAACCTAACATTTAGATTCCTTTGATTTTAGTTAATTATATGAGTGAGCCCACAGAAAGGCAGATTACAGCTAGACACATGTTTATATTTAGGCTGAAATATGTGTAACATATGAAAAATATCAAATCAATTTCCCTTTACATTTCTAAAGGTAACATGAATAGCACATTTGTGCAACTGAGGCTGACATTTTGTAGGCAAAATTATACTTATCTAATTTAAAATGTAAGCCAATTCACGTTTTTTTTCTGACACTATATACGTGTGTATGAGTCTTGATGGCTAATTTTATGTGTCAGTTTAGCTAGGTTACAGGATCAGATATCTAGTCAAACATGAGTGGTAAAGCTGTGAAGGTATATTTTTAAATGAGATTAACATTCAAATCAATGGTGTTTGAACAAAGAGACTACTCTCCATAATATGGATGAGCCTCACTCATCCAATAAGTTGCGACCTTAAGGAAAAGACTGTTCTTTCCTGAGGAAAAGTTTCTACCAGTAGACTGCTTCTGAACTCATGATTCAGTATCAGCTCTTCCCTCAGGTCGCCAAATCAGTCTGCTGATTTAAAATTTGCCTGCCTCCATAATCACATGAGCCCATTCCTTAAAATCTTGCTTTCTCTCTCTCTCTCTTTCTCTTTGTCCAAAACCACCAGGCTGTGTACATATATATCATATGTATTCATACAGTTACTAATATATACATCCTGTTGGTTCTGTTTCTCTGAAAAACCCTGACTAATAAATACATAAACTCATATGTGTTTGCACAGAATCAAATATATTCCAAAAGTTCTCAGTAGAAATTAATGCAGAACTGGCAGGTTATTTAATATATAACTTTGCATATTGGCTAATTTATAATCATTTTATGACATTCAAATAGTATTAATAGCCTATATAACATATTGTATAGTTTCAAATCATTTTCCAAAATATTTTCTTTCTTTATTCTACCTTTATAAGCTTGTGAAATAGATATAGAGGCTTTATTGAATGAGGGTTTCAAGAACATAAGATAAATATAAAATATAAAGTTTTGATGGAAAAACTTTCAAACTAGAATCAAGTATGCAGAATACTGCAGTTAATCCTAGATCAGATGCTTTAAAAAGAATAAAACAGGTTGATACTGGATTACTAACTAGGCACATAGGGTTCAAAAATCCCCCAAAACATAGAGTAACTATAGCAACACTGGCATATTCAGGATAAATTAAATCAAATTCCCAATAAAACAATAGTACTATACCTCAGATTTTCTGCAGCTCTAAATAGAGGTCTTAACTATAAGCAGAGAAGAGAGACAGAGACCTGAATTTTACCCATTCCCAAATGAAAGAAAAATTGCAGTTTAAAAAATTATCTCAATGTATTTCCCTCTTCACAAAGAAATATACACACCTTATTTCAGATGTTTAAAAACCGCTGCAATAGAAATTCAGTGTTTATGTGAAATGCTTTTATTTGAATCACTGTCAAAACTATTTTGGGGTATCCAATCAGATTATAGAAGTTCCAAAACTATTTTGGAGCTGAGTGATCCCTGTGGATAATATACTATTACTATATATCTCTCTCTTTCATTAGTACTGACAAAAACAAACAAACAAACAAACAAACAAACAAACACCTTAATAGACTAGAAAGAGTTCAGCTGAGTAGTCAGTTAACCCAAGTTATCAGTGTTACAAGATATGCTAGGTTACGTGTTATAAGAAAATTCAAAGAGAATGGGCAAAAAGGATGCGGAGACTAATGTGCGGGATCTAAAAAGAGAACATAAGTTTACACTGAAACCCACAAAGTATCTGAAGATTTACTTGGGCACTGAAAACACTCTCTCAATTAATTTCTACTGGTGTACAGGTCTAGTAAAACTTCATTTAATTGGGAATTAATATCAGGACCAAAATTTGAGAGTATGTCATTAGGTAGTTCATGTCAACATAGAATACCACTTAATAGAATCACGTAAATGTGAGAAAGAATACTTAGAGCATTTTATGTGGGAGTGACATGAACAAATAAATGACTGCCAAAATAATAATATAACTACTCAATGGTGGGATATCTCATTTAAAAATCTAGAATAATTTATTTCATGACCAGAAAAATGCAAATTGGGATAGCTCAAGCATGGCCTGCCTCTTGAGAAATCTGTATGCAGGTCAGAAAGCAGCAGTTAGAACTGGACATGGAACAACAGACTGATTCAAAATAGGAAAAGGAGTATGTCAAGGCTGTATACTGTCACCTGCTTATTTAACATGTGCAGGTTACATCATGAGAAACGCTGGGCTGGAAGAAGCACAGGATGGAATTAAGGCTGCTGGGAGAAATATCAATAACCTCACATATGCAGATGACACCACCCTTATGGCAGAAAGTGGAGAACTAAAGAGACTCTTGATGAAAGTGAAAGAGGAGAGTGAAAAAGTTGGCTTAAACCTCAACATTCAGAAAACTAAGATTTGGCATCTGGTCCCATCAATTCATGGGAAATAGATGGGGAAACAGTGCAAACAGAGGCTGACTTTATTTTTTGGTAGTTCAAAATCACTGCAGATGGTGATTACAACCATAAAATTAAAAGATACTTACTCCTTGGAAGGAAAGTTATGATCAACTTAGACAGCATATTGAAAGCAGAGACATTACTTTGTCAACAAAGGCCCATCTAGTCAAGGCTATGGTTTTTCCAGTGGTCATGTATGGATGTGAGAGTTGGACTATAAAGAAAGCTGAGCACTGAAGAATTGATGCTTTTGAACTGTGGTGCTGGAGAAGACTCTTGAGAGTCCCTTGGACTGCAAGGAGATCCAACCAGTCCATCCTAAAGGAGATCAGTCCTTCGTGTTCATTGGAGGGACTGATGCTGAAGCTGGAACTCCAATACTCTGGCCACCTGATGCAAAGAGCTGACTCATTGGAAAAGACCCTGATGCTGTGAGGGATTAGGGGCAGAAGGAGAAGGGGACGACAGAGGATGAGATGGTTGAATGGCATCACCAAATCACTGGATGTGGGTTTGGGAGGACTCCGGAAGTTGGTGATGGACAGGGAGTCCTGGTGTGCTGCGGCTCACGGGGTTGCAAAGAGTCAGACATGACTGAATGACTGAACTGAACTGAAGCATGGCTAAAAAATATTGATTCTACCAGAATTTTGCATTATGTTATGAGAGTTTATAGACCCAATAAATGAAACATAAGTACACAAGTCTTTAAATTTATGGTCAAATTGCTTGAATATTCAATTTCTTTGAGGTGTCATGAAAAGAAATGTCCTCAGAAAGGGAGTTTATAAGAGAGGAAAATTAATTTTTTCTCTACCCTTATAGATTTTTGGATGCGACCCCCATCCCATAATAAAAGGTAAATTAACAGGAGAAAAGCAAACAAAAGTTTAAGAACATATATACCTCTTGCGTATATGGAAAATATCCAGGGAAACTGAGTAGATCCTGTAAATGGCCTCAGTTCAGTTCAGTTCAGTTCAGTTCATTTGCTCAGTCATGTCTGACTCTTTGCGACCCCATGAATCTCAGCACGCCAGGCTTCCCTGTTCATCACCAACTCCCGGAATTTACCCAAACTCGTGTCCATCGAGTCCATGATGCCATCCAGCCATCTCAGTCTCTGTCGTCCCCTTCTCGTCCTGCCCCCAATCCCTCCCAGAATCAGGGTCTTTTCCAATGAGTCAGCTCTTCACGTGAGGTCGCCAAAGTATTGGAGTTTCAGCTTTAGCATCAGTCCTTCCAAAGATCACGCAGGACTGATCTCCTTTAGGATGGACTGGTTGGATCTCCTTGCAGTCCAAGGGACTCTCAAGAGTCTTCTCCAACACCACAGTTCAAAAGCATCAATTCTTGGCACTCAGCTTTGTTCACAATCCAACTTTCACATCCATACATGACCACTGGAAAAATCAAGGCCTTGACTAGACGGACCTCTGTTGGCAAAGCAATGTTTCTGCTCTCTAATATGCTGTCTAGGTTGGTCATAACTTTCTCTCCAAGGAGTAAGAGTCTTTTAATTTCATGGCTGTAATCACCATCTGCAGTGATTTTGGAGCCCCCCAAAATAAAGTCTGACACTGTTTGCACTGTTTCCCCATCTATTTCCCATGAATTGATGGGATCAGATGCCATGATATCAGTTTTCTGAATGTGAGCTTTAAGCCAAGTACCACATTAAATATAGATTTCAGGTTACCTCAGCCTGAAACTGTTTGGAGCAGGACTTGTATTCCTGACCAGAGATTGGGACAAGGTCACAGTGGTGGAAACCACCAAATCCTAGCCACAAGACCAGTGTTCATTGACAAGGCTCTGGCCCTTCATCTTTGCAAGGAAAAAAAAAAAATCCCCACAAATATAGACAATAGTGGAGCAAGTTAAGTATTAATCAAGAGAGGGAAAAAAAATAAAATTACAGTCAAAAAAGTACAGGGGTGAACTCAGGGAGCAAAAGAGTCACTGGCTGAATTGAGTCCTCGTGGCAGTTTGAGTTACTTCTGTGGGGCATTTCTTCAGGTTTCCTTTGATTTCTCTGGTTCACAGTGCATATTTGGTACATCTCAGGATCCTCCCATGTATGCACAGCATGTTTTATCCAAAATGGCTTCTATCGAAGAGGTCTGTGAGTAGCCTGGTCTTAGTTAACATCACACCCTTTGACCTCCAAAGAGTCTTTCTGCCCATGTATGGTTCAGGGTTGCTTCTGACTCTGAGAAATATGAGAAATATGCGGTCTGGGAAGGGCTCAACTTCCTCCCTTAATTGCCCTGCTATTCAGCACTGAAGAATTGATGCATTTGAACTGTGGTGCTGGAGAAGACTCTTTAGAGTCCCTTGGGCAGCAAGGAGATCAAACCAGTCAACCCTAAAGTAAATCAACCCTGAGTATTCATTGGAAGGACTGATATTAAGCTGAAGCTCCAATACTTTGGCCACCTGATGTGAAGAGCTGACTCATTGGAAAAGGGCCTGATGCTGGGAAAGATTGAAGACAGGAGGAAAAGGGGGTGACAGAGAATGAGATGGTTGAATGGCATCACCGACTCGATGGACATCAGTTTGAGCAAACTCCAGAAGATAGAGAAGGACAGGGAACATGGCATGCTGCAGTCCATGGGGTTGCAAAGAATTGGACATGACTGAGTGGCTGAACAATAATTCTCTCTTGGAGTTTCAATATATAGAGAATTAATCTCCACTTGCTTTACCCTGGAGAGAGGGAGTGGAATCTTCCTCCTGGTTCAATAATATCTCCACTTAAAAGCAAGCAGGATGTTGGGGGTTGGGGAGCCAGTTATGGAAGGCTGTCAGGAAAAGTACAGTAAACAAGGTTATGGCTGTTATGCAGGTTTAAGTCCAACATATCTCCACTGATAGGTTTCTAGAAATTTAGCAACCTCTTTTTTCTTGTATAGAGATGTAGACACCCTTAAAAATGGAGATTTCCCTTATAATTTTTTTTTTTTTAACTGCAGGGTTACTTCTACTGATTTTCAGAGTTTTTTCTGTTTCTCCAATTTCTTAAAAACTACCAACTTAAGATAATCCTTACACCAATGTAGAATATTTTGGATGGCAAATTCTGCCCCCCCCCCTTCAAGTTCATATGTGATTATAATATATCTGCAGAAGATAAAAGTTAGCATCCTTTAGGGTTTCCCATAGTTATAAAATGTTTTTGCCTCCCCCAATAACCACTGCAGGTGATAGGGCATAGTCATAGCTATTCAGATTTGGAAATAAGCACAGCTAGAAATAGGGTTTAAATGATGCCAAGCTTCCTGAAATGCAAAGTAGTTCTGAATTTTGAAGTGTCAAAATTAGACATTGAACTGTGTTCCAGTTTCAAGTACTAAGATCTCATGTGACACTCATCAACATATATTGAAACTGAGCAGGACCCTCTGAGGCCTTCTCAGTGACAAGTTTTCTCTGCTTCCCTCTTTTTTTATTTATGGGAAAAATGCTTTAGTCTCTCAGGTATTCCCTGAGTTCCAACGATCAGACTCAGGAAGTTACTAATTAGAGAAGTGATAGAATGCAGAACAAAGCATGAGCATAAACCAAAGCTCAGGGATAAAACAGAATCCTAGTTCCTCTTCAAGGGATATATATATATATGTCTATATATATATATATATAATCTGATGCATATCTTTGAGTTGTTATTCAGAAACTAATTTGTTGTTCAGTTGCTTAGTTATGTCCGACTCTTTGCGACCCCAGGGACTGCAGAAAGCCAGGCTTCCCTATCCTTCACTGTCTCCCTGAGTTTGCTCAAACTCATGTCCATTGAGTAGATGATGCCATCCAACCATACCCTCCTGCTTTCAATCTTTCCCAGAATCAGTGTTTTCCCAAAGAGTCAGCCTTTTGCATCAGATGACCAAAGCATTGGAGCTTGGGCTTCAGCATCAGTCCTTCCAATGAATATTCAGGATTGATTTCCTTTTAGATTGACTAATTTGATCACCCTGCCCAGGTGGAGGATTGTGACTACATATTGAACACAAGCAAGTAGAACCCAGACAGGATGGCACGAGAAGGTTGATGATTAAGATTCCTGAAACATTATCCTGCTAACTCACCACTAATTTAGTCAGAAGAAAGTCCACAAGCTTCAACCCTCACCCCAAATATTGCCTTTAAAAATCCTTCCTTGAAAGTCATTGAGGAGTTCGGGTGTGAGCTGTCTATTTTCCTTATTTCGTACCCTGCAATAAATGCTATGCTTTCCTTCAACACAGCCTGTGTTGGTGGGTTGGCTTTGCCTCAAAGGCAGGCAAGTTCAGTTTTGTAAAAATATCAATGCTGTTGTTGTTTAGTCGCTAAGTTACCTTTGACTCTTTTGTGATCCCGTAGACTGTAGGCCGCCAGGCTCCTCTGTCCATAGGACTTCCCAGACAAGGCTACTGGAGTGGATTGCCATTTTCTTCTCCAAGAGATCTTCCCGATCCAGGGCTCGAACCTGTGTCTCTTGCATTGCCAGGCAGATTCTTTACCATTGAGGGACATGTAAAGCCCCACAATATCAATATATTTTATCTATACATTTCACACTGGATGCTGAGAGGGAAAAACATGCCACCCCTATACATGCCACTTCCACATACTGATTAGTTTGAATTAAAATTATTTAAGAAACAGATGGGATGAGAGGGATATTCTGACTGTCCCTTGTCCCCCTGAAAGGAGGAAATAAATTCCCCATGTGAAGGGCACCCTCCCTGCACCTGGAGGGTAGAATATGTCCTTATTGTCAGAGACAGGGTGTTGATCCTTTAATGGACCGGAACCTGGTGGTCCGGAGTTGACGATAAGAAAGTAAGAGAGAGAAATAGGCTGATAGCACTTGTTGGTCCTTTAATGGACTGGAACCTGGTGGTTCCGAGAGTAAGAGAGAGAAAGAGGCTGATATCCCCTGGTTTACGCGGAAAGCCAATAGAGCCCTGTTCCTAGGGCTCGCGCTGCTGCACGTAGGCACCAGGCGCCCTCTTGAGTGGGTGAAGGCACAGAGCACCTTCTCGAGAGGGTCTTAGAAGCCCGGGTAAGAAAGTGAGCTCAGCGGGCCTCCGCGCTCCAAGGAGTTAGGCAGAAATAGAGAGAGAGAGAGAGAATAGAAAGAAAGAAAGAAAGACACGGGGACCAAAGCTCTGATGGAGCAAATATGTTTTTATCAACATGGCGTGGGCATATATACTGTAGTAATTCTCAGCAAAGATAAAGATTAAAATTCCAGACTTACAAAACATAAGATGATCCTTATCAAAGAGAGAGAGTTGCAAACAATCATCTTTTACCATCTGGCTCATAATAAGGAAGAGGGTACTTATCACTGTAATGAGAAATGCCTGGATTCCTCAGCCCCCGGGAAAGGCAGGCCTCTCCTCTTAATTCCTGAATATTCAGGAATCAATAAGGGCCAGAGGGTTCCTGACAGATCCAAAACAACACACAGGAAGCCTCTTGTTAAATGTTTCCTGACAACAGGGTATTCAGGGCTGAGAAGACTGTATAAACAACTTTGTTGTTTCTTTATTAATTTGCTACTTCAAGTCCTAAGTGCTAAATTGCTTCAGTTGTGTCTGACTCTACAACCCTGTGGACTACAGCCACACAGGATCCTCTGACAATGAAGATTCTCCAGACAAGAATACTGGAGTGGGTTGCCACTTCCTTCCCAATTCAGGGATCAAATGCACATCTTTTACATTTCCCGCATTGGCAGGAGGGTTCTTTATCACTAGTGCCACCTGGGAAGCATTTGTCATAGTTGTTCCTTTAAA
Organism: Muntiacus reevesi; assembly: GCF_963930625.1. Taxonomy (NCBI): domain Eukaryota; kingdom Metazoa; phylum Chordata; class Mammalia; order Artiodactyla; family Cervidae; genus Muntiacus; species Muntiacus reevesi. Next base: position 258,200,613 of record NC_089251.1, on the reverse strand, counting down.
GGTACAAAAACTGCCCGCTTTGGTCATTTCTTTGAGTTGCATATTTTTATGAGCTCCCATATATACAGAATTAATTTTTATCCCTGATAATTTGTCTCATGTCAGTTTAATTAGTAGACCAGCTGAATAACCTACAAGAAAAGAAAATTTTCTTTCATGCTGTACTCAATAAACCCATGATTAATTTATGTAAGTAGAAGCGGTGTTCTCTGTTCTGAGCAACCAATATGACAGACATTTTCCAGTCAAATTTTTGTCCAGTTTAATTGTACTGAAATTTTAATGGTAATGAGGCAATCACCCAAGTTAGAAAGAACACTAGATTTTAGAATAGAACACTGGGCATCAACAAAGAAATCTTATACAGTCTCTCACTGGCTACATGCTTTTAGGAAAGTACAAATATCCTGTGGTTCTTATCTGTTGTTTATTTCAATATATTGAAGAGATTTATCAAAATCCTATGAAAGCTTTTTCCAAACCTTATATATTATGACATGATCCTAAAATGATTAACTTTTCTAAAAACAACCCTCACATGTTTTATGCTAAACAGTAGGTCATCCGGTGTTTGACTCATTAGTGACTCTTATTTCACATGAAATATGTTTGGCATTTGGACTTACTTATGTAGGAGAACAACCATGAAAATACAAAATTGACTCAGAGAGTAGATATAGGTTTCTTGTGCATGAGAAAGAAAATAAATTAAATGATTGGGTCTATGATGCATAGCAATTGGTAAAATTGGTGCTGATTTTGATGTGTATTGGGAAGAAATTTTGATTAGATTTCATTTAGCATCCTGCTACAAACTCTATAGTATTCTGTGCTCCAGACAGGCTTACAGACCTTTCCATCTGTCAAATATCATGCTCTTTGGTTTGGAACATGCTCCTTGGTTTGGAACATTATGTTTGAACAGATGGAGTGGCCTGTTTGTAGATAAAATTAACAATGCATTTCTGTATATATTAGTTCATTCTAGTTTTCATAATTTTCTTCCCCTGTGGTATTTAAAGCCCAAATTATGTGTGTTGTCTAAAAGAGAGAGAGAGAGTATGAAATTGCTGAGTTTGAGCAACTCAGAATAACTCTGCTGGAATTTTGGCCAATATTAAAGATTTTGAAAAATTACTTGACATGAAGAGGGTATCTTTTGAATGCTTTTAAAAATATTGAACAGCAAAAATTCATATGCACTAAATCTCTAGAGATGTAAGTTAGAATTATAGCATTACATAATCAATACAATTTGACACTTTCTATTACTACTATAATGCCATTCTCAAATGCTGAAAGCTGTCATTTCTCCAAGATTAGAGAGAATACTAGAGCTTTAACAGTTGATAAAAATAGATGACATTATCATATCTCAAAAATGAAAATTATTTCCTATCATGTGATATATGTATGAATAGGTAAAATCATAATATTATGATTTTGCAATAACAACAATTATCTGTTGTCTAAATTTAATTGTCTTCATATTTTCTTATTGATTTTATATGTCATTGATACAAATATACTATCAATAACATTGAAAAAGTTTTGTTATTCTGATTTCTTTTTAATGGCAATGTTATATGTATGTATATTTTATATATAACAGCAAAATAGCAAAAAATATTAGTCAAAATTATCTCTCCTTCTGTTTACATCTTTTTTTTACATTTTGAGAAGTTCTATTCCATAAGATTAAAGAAGTATTTTGGTATATTTTTTTCCATTAGTTTTGTATTTTCAGGACAAATGTTTCATAATGACTATTCTACCTCACATTTACTTTTTCCCAGATTATTTTTGTACTTATATACTTCCCTTGTGGCTCAGCTGGTAAACAATCCACCTGCAATGCAGGAGACCTGGGTTCGCTCCCTGGTTTGGGAAGATCCCTTGGAGAAGGGAAAGGCTACCGACTCCAGTATTCTGGCCTGGAGAATTCCACGGCTATATAGTCCATGGGGTCGCAAAGAGTTGGACACGACTGAGTGACTTTCACTTTGTACTTATATTGTTAAATTCCCACCATTCCACCTAATTTTTTTCATTGTTCTTATCTTTTGTTTTATATATGTATAAAAAGAACTTGTAGAAAATCACTGACATTTCCAGTTGATGAAATAAAAATTCATGTTTTAAGCAAGACAAGAAAAAGTTAAATGTAAAGCGTTTTCTCTGCTCTTTGGTCTCCTTCTTCACCTCTAGTTTGCATTCTGCATGTGCATCATGTGTTAACCAGATGTTCCCAATGGGAGAAATACCTGCTCAACAGTAAAGGTCCATTATTCTCTTTCTGGTGCCAGCCATGTAACTCTTTAGATGATAACATTTCTTTCTTAATTCTGTGCACTCATCTTGCATATGCAGACATCTTTGGTGAGCTTTATGCACAATGTCAATATATACTTTTCCTTAAAGATTGTGATTGGTGTAGAACAGATTGGTCAGATAACCTGGGAAGATACTGGACCACACCTAAAGGAAGTTCTTAGCTTAAATACTTACTTATGATCTTATTAATGTTATTAGCAATATTATTATATTATATGTTAAATTCTCCCTTTTACATGATTATCGTTTCTTGCATTACTAAGTATGTGACTGAGTCTCAGTTAAAATTATTGAAGATTACTAGGTAACTTGAAGTGACTGACCAAATACATAGTTCTATAAGATCAATGATTGTAATATGTAATTCTGGATATGGAAAGAAGCAACAAGAGGAAATACTTTCCTGGATCTTAACAGACTAATAAGATAGACATTCCAGAAGTTTTTGGTTACTGCCACTGAGGACAGTGACGGCAACCACGAAATTAAAAGATGTTTATTCCTAGGAAGAAAAGCTATGACAAGCCTAGATAGCATATTAAAAATCAGAGACATCACTTTGCCAACAAAGGTCCATCTAGTCAAGGCTATGGTTTTTCCAGTGGTGATGTATGGATGTGAGAGTTGGACTATGAAGAAGGTTGAGCACCGTGGTTTCAAATTGTGGTGTTGAACAAGACTTTTGAGAGTCCCTTGGACTGCAAGGAGATCAAACTAGTCAATCCTAGAGGAAATCAATGCTGAATATTCATTGGAAGGGCTGATGTTAAGCAGAGCTCGAATACTTTGGCCACCTGATGAGAAGAGCCGGCTCATTGGAAAAGACCCTGGAAAAGACCCTGGAAAGGTTGAGGACAGGAGGAGAAGGGGGTGACAGAGAATGAGATGGTTGGATGGAATCATTGATTCAATGAATGTCAGTATGTGCAAACTCTGGGAGATAGTGAAGGACAGGGAAGCCTGGCATGCTGCAGTTCATGGGGTCACAAACAACTTAGTGACTCAACAGCAAACTACAAAGCAGGGCCTCGGTCAGTAATAGCACAGTGAGTTGCCAATGAGATCCTCTCCTGACCTGGGAATGAGCATTCCCAGTGCCACAGACCACTTAGTCACCCATTGCCTCCCAAGCCTTGGTCAAAACTAAGACGGAAAGGGAAAGGGCTGCAAAATAAGGAATGTTGCCCAGATTTCAGTTCTACAAGAATCAGATTATTAACCACTGCAGTCATTGACCTACAAAACATGCTTGAAAGGAATTAAGGGTAGAAATCAGGATGAGACTTTCTGTGCTCTGGGAAAACTGACATAATTGGTTCTCAGATAGTTCATATTTTCAGGAGAAATTTTTTTATGAACCTGGATTCAGGCATCTTCCCATACTTAGAAAATCACTAACACTATTAACCAAGGTATCTCTTCCTCTTGGCCAGCAGCAACTGTCATGTGTGTTGTATTGTATGTATCCCCTTAGCCAAAATCACATATAGACACCTCCTCACTTACCTCTTCCTGACAGTTCCAGGTGATAACCCTCAATTTGGCTCAAATAAAATTTTCCATTTCTTTCTTAGATTGACTATTGATTAATTTTTTTGTTGAGATAGTTCAGAAATGACACATTTCCACCCAACACTTTGCCATTAAATTGAGAGTTAATTTTCTACTTTATATCTCTTTTGAATTGGATTTTTGAAGGACCAAGTTTACAGGAGAACAATTGCTATTTTAATATGTATTTTTAATTGATCTATTTATAGTTTTAAAATTACTTTTATTAGTTTATGCTTTCCTAGAGATTTCCAAATTATCATATCATGAATAAATGATAGCAATTTTATAAATGTACTTATTGCTGTTTTTTCCCTCTTAATTGCTTAAAATTTTTGTAGCAATTTTTAAAAATGTTGAAGAACAAATATGATAATAACCTTTTAGTTTAGTTTTGTTTTACTCTAACTGTCTCTAGTATGAGATGCATACCTGTGTGCTAAGTCACCTGTAAACTCTAAGCCACCAGGCTCCTCTGTCCACGGGATTCTCCACGTAAAAATACTGTAGTGAATTAGCATACCCTACTCCAGGGGATCTTCCCAAGCCAGAGATCAAACCTGTGTCTCCTGAGATTCCATTGCAGGCAGATTCTTTACCCCTGAGCCACTGGGGAAGCCCCTAGTATGAGATACTTGTTAGTAATTGTTAGTAAATAATCATATTGAAAAATAGTTCTATAATTCTCGTGTGGCAGAAGCTGCCTAAACTAATTTTTAGTATCCACATTCCTTTTCCTTTGGTGAACTGCTAGACTGTATGTCCCGTGTCTTTTAAACTAGATAAGGTTATGTAACTACACGTCACATAAGCACAGTTGAATATATATCCTTGAGCCAAAGTGGTTAAACCAGATGTGCCATTTTTTTTTCTCTTTTCCAGAATTTCATCTAGATTCAGAAGATCCCATTGAGGGCTTCTTCTAGTTAGAACTTTCTAGCTAGAAGAAGACTGTTTCTCAAATGCCTTTTGGATTTGGTCCTACGTTACCTCACTTTAACTCTATTGAGCATATAGAAGGAATAACACTGTGTGTTAAGCAACTGGTATTTGAGGACTATTTATTAACATATCTTATAATCTGAGTTTCTGAAAAAGTTAAGTTTCTGAAAAAAAATAAAGAATCAATGTGGAATGGTATTTTGCAGTCATTTTGACTATATATCATATTTTTTGTATAGTTTAAACTATCAGTTCAGTCACTCAGTCCTGTCCAACTCTTTGAGACCCCATGGACTATATCATGCCAGACTTCTCTGTCCTTCACCAACTTCTGGAGCTTACTCAAACTCATATCCATTGAGTAGGTGATGCTATTCAACAATCTCATCCTCTGTCATCCCCTTCTCCTCCTGCCTTCAGTCCTACCCAGCATCAGGGTCTTTTCCAAGGAGTCAGTTCTTCCCATCAGGTGGCCAAAGTCTTGGAGCTTCAGCTTCAACATCAGTCCTTGCAATGAATATTCAGTACTGATTTACTTTAGTGATTGACTGGTTTTATCTCCTTGCTGTCCAAGGGACTCTCAAGAGTCTTTTCTAACACCACAGTTCAAAAGCATCAATACTTCAGCACTCAGCTTTCTTTATAGTCCAACTCTCACATCCATACATGACCACTGGAAAAACCATAGCCTTGACTAGACAGACTTGTAGGTAAAGTGTTTCTGCTTTTTAATATGCTATCTAGGTTAGTCATAACTTTTCTTCCAATGAGTAAGCATCTTTTAATTCCATGCCTGCAATCACCATCTGCAGTGATTTTGGAGTCCAGAAAAAATAGTTAGCTACCGTTTCCACTGTTTCCCCATCTATTTGCCATGAAGTGATGGAACCAGATGCCATGATCTTAGTTTTCTGAATGTTAAGCTTTAAGCCAACTTTTTCACTCTCCTCTTTCACTTTCATCAAAAGGCTCTATAGTTCTTCACTTTCTGCCATAAGTGTGGTGTCATCTGCATATCTGAGGTTACTGATATTTCTCCCAGCAATCTTGATTCCAGCTTGTGCTTCCTCCAGCCCGGTGTTTCTCATGATGTACTCTGCATATAAATTAAATAAGCAAGGTGACAATATACAGCCTTGATGTACTCATTTTTCTATTTGGAACCAGTCTGTTGTTCCATGTCCAGTTCTAACTGTTGCTTCCTGACATGCATGCAGGTTTCTCAAGAGGCAGGCCAGGTGTTCTGGTATTCCCATCTTTCAGAATTTTCCACAGTTTATTGTGATCCACACAGTCAAAGGCTCTAGTCAATAAAGCAGAAGTAGATGCTTTTCTGGAACTGTCTTGCTTTTTCGATGATCCAACGGATGTTGGCAATTTGATCTCTGGTTCCTCTGCCTTTTCTAAAACCAGCTTGAATATTTGGAAGTTCACGGTTCACGTATTGTTGAAGCCTAGCTTGGAGAATTTTGAGTATTACTTTACTAGCATGTGAGATGAGTGCAATTGTGCGGTTTGAGCATTCTTTGGGATTGCCTTTCTTTGGGATTGGAATGAAAATGGGCCTTTTCCAGTCCTGTGGCCACTGCTGAGTTTTCCAAATCCTGGCATATTGAGTGCGACACTCACAGCATCATATTTTAGGATTTGAAGTAGTTCAACTAGAATTCCATCGCCTCACTAGCTTTATTCATAGTGATGCTTCCTAAAGCCCACTTGACTTCACCTTCCAGGATGTCTGGCTCCAGGTGATTGATCACACCATCATGGTTATCTGGGTCATTAAGACCTTTTATGTATAGTTCTTCTGTGTATTCTTGCCACCTCATCTTAATCTCTTCTGCTTCTTTTAGGTCCATATTATTTCTGCCCTTTATTGTGCCCTACTTTGTGTGAAATGTTTTCTTGGATTTTCTCTTTTCCTTGAAGAGATCTTTAGTCTTTCCCATTCTATTGTTTTCCTCTATTTCTTTGCATTGATCACTGAGGAAGTCTTTCTTATCTCTCCTTGCTATTCTTTAGTACTTTGCATTCAGATGGATATATCTTTCCTTTTCTTGTTTGCCTTTTATTTCTCTTCTTTTCACAGTTATTTGTAAGTCCTCCCCAATCATTTTGCCTTTTGCGTTTCTTTTCTTGGGAATGTTTTTGATCACATTCTCCTGTACAATGTTATTAACTTCTGTCCATAGTTCTTCAGGCACTATATCAGATCTAATCCCTTGAATTGATAATCCAGTATATAATAGAAGGGATTTGATTTAGGTCATATATGAATGACCTAGTGGTTTTCTCTACTATCTTCAACTTAATCTGAGTTTTACGCAAAGGATTTCATGATGTGAGCCTCAGTCAACTACTGATCTTTTTTTTGCTAACTGTAGAGGTTCTTCATCTTTGGCTGCAAAGAATATAACCCATCTGATTTTGATATTGACCATCTGGTGACGTCCATATGTAGAGTCATCTCTTGTGTTGTTTTAAGAGGGTGTTTGCTATGATCAGTGTCTTCTCTTGGAAAAACTCTGTTAACCTTTCTTTGCCTTGCTTCATTTTTACTCCAAGGCCAGATTTGCCTGTTACAACAGGTATCTCTTGACTTCCTGCTTTTACATTCCAGCCCGCATGATGAAATAGACATCTTTTTGATGTTAGTTCTAGAAGGTCTTGTAGGTCATCATAGAACTGTTCAGCTTCAGCTTCTTTGGCATTAATTGGGTCATAGCCTTAGATTACTGTGACATTGAATGGTTTGCCTTGGAAATGAACAGAGATCACTCTGTAACTTTTGAGATTGAACCCAAGTACTGCATTTCAATCTCCTTTCTTGACTATGACTTCTAGTTCATTTCTTCTAAGGAATCTTGCCCACAGTAGTACATATAGTGGTCATCTGAATTAAATTCACCCATTCTTGTCCAATATTATATCTTGATAGATATAATATTGAATGCTAGTATATGTAACAACCTTTTACATATATCAGAGCTAATGCTGTATAACCAAACGTGTTATAATGACTACAAATACCTCAATGATAAATTCAGTATCTGCCTAATTAAATTTTTTACCTATCATGAGGTAAATTATTTATCCAAGGATTATGTAAATAATTATTTTGTTTGTAACCTCTTTAAAATGTTAGAACTTAAGTTCAGGATACAAGCAAAGTCATGTAATTGTCATAGACAACTCATTAGATTAAAAATTAACATGATGTAGTAGTATCTTCTTAACTCTGTAATAATAGTAATACCACCTCCTGGCTTACAATAAAATCTTTTAAAAGGTGTATTAATTATTTAATTCAATTTACAGTAATATATAAAGGTTTTCTTTATGAAGAAATTCATGACCTTTTCTACACAAATGTAAAATATTAACCATCATCTCTAGTGGAAATTGGTGGCACTATTTGTAAAGAACCCACCTGCCAATGCAGGAGACTTAAGAGGTGTGGGTACAATACCTGGGTCAGGAGGATGCCTCTAGAAGGAAATGGCAACCCACTCCAGTATTCTGGCCTAGAGAATCCCATGGATGGAGGAGCTTGGCAGGTTACAATCTATAGAGTCAGAAATAGTCAGACATGCTGAAGCAACTTAGCATGCACTACTGGAAATCAGGTGTCATTTCACATTTTATTAGAAAAGAATTAACATTTTAATATATTTCTACCAAATGATATTTCATAAAATATACATCATAATAGTTTAGATATATGGGTTTCCCCAGTGGCTCAATGGTAAAGAATCCACCTGCAATGAAGGAGACGTGGGTTTGATCCCTGGATCAGAAAGATAGCTTGTAGTAGGGCATGGCAACCCACTCCAGTATTCTTGCCTGGAGAAATCCATGGAGGGAGAAATCTGGTGGGCTATGGTCCATGGGGATGCAAAGAGTCTGACATAACTGAAGCGACTGAGTACACACACATGTAGTTTATAATTGCATCATCTATCCACTTGCCTCTATTTTTTCATATTTCAGAATAATATTTAGAAGTTGATTCCTTACTTTTTGTAACAGCAAGTCAACTTGATTTAAGCAAACTTGTTTTTCAACCGTTTTTGAATCACAGACATTACAAATTAAGTAAGAGTTTATCATTGTGTAACCTTATTATTGGTTAGTCCCTCTATTCAGAGGGCTCTAGACATATCAAATGTGTTGTCCAAAGAAATAACAAATATCCCAATTGAACAACTGCATCCATTTTTTTAACTTGCTACCAAAGACAACTTCAGAGGCAAGAACAGAAGCACCTGTAAACTGTCAAGTGTCCATCATTTCCGTTTCACAAAAAAAGAACGATTCTCAATGAAAGAACACTCTGCTCTAAAATACTTGATGTGAGCAGCCAACAAATGAATCATCTTGAGAGAAAAGCCAGACAAACCAATCATTTTGGTATAAGATCAATTCATCAATGACTTTCTCTAATACCAGTTCTTGCACTCTAATTCATTCTTTGCCAAAGTACTTTGGTGCTGTAAATCGCAAAATATGTCAAATTGCTTTTTTTTTTTTTTTTTTTTTTTGGTTTTGTTTATTAAATTTTTTTAGGTAAGACAACTAAACATTGAGGCACTGGAACATGCAGACATGTCCTGTCTACTTTTCCACAGTGGTTATTTAAAAGAGTTGGTTTGAAAAAGATATTATAAAACAAATTTGACTTTGAGAATATTGAACTGTCTTTTGAGTTCAAAAGCATGATATTATCTGATTATATCACAGATGTAATTTTATTAGCTTTTTTGATCAGTCTCTTTCTATCTCTCTCTTTCCATATCCATGTATCTACACATATGTATTTGTGTGTGAGGTTAATGATTCATGGCATGGTTTCTGGAATCAAATGTAGCTCTGCTTCTTAACAGTCAGGGGATCTTTGGCTAAATTATTTAAGCTCTCTATGGTTCAGTTTCCCAATGTGCAAAGCAGAGATAATAATAAAAGCTATTCAATTGTTTTGAGACTTCATTTAGTACATTTAAAGCACTTAGAACAGTGTCCAATGTATTTTGAGTATTCAATAAATATTAACATAAACATTTTAAATGGAGGATTCTATTGGAAAAATTATAATAAGGCAGCTAAAATAAAAGAATAAAAAACATTTTAGATTAAGTAACTTGAGTACATTAGAGCAGATACAGTTAGCTATGAGATACTATCCATAATTTCTGTACTGTGCTGTCTTAATATGTCTTCTAAAGGCATGCTAGACCTTTAGGTTAGCATTTTTTTCCCTTCGGTATTCTTTCTTGATAGCTTCCTCCATGTGAATTAGGCAACTAATAATATCCAGTAGTTGGCTATTCTAGTGATGGAATCCTTTTAGGTTTGAACATCAGTATAAAAAATTGACACAGAATGGCCCAGTCAGAAGATATAGAGATGTTGCAATCTGGCCTCAGATGCAATCTGCATCTACATTTAATTAGACGATATAGAGCACAGTTGTGTTATTTCGGTGACCAAGTGTCCTTCATTGGATATGATTTCATGAAAGGCACGTATTGTTTTCCAACTGTGAGTGATCTACAACATTTGTTTCCCTTTCTTGATAAAGTTAAGACATGAACATTTTTTAATAGCCATAGCCAGTTGAGACTCTGGCCTTTGGATTTAGAGTGAGTGAATCAAATAAACCAGGAAAGTCAGTTATATAATTCAGAACAAAGGTGAAGTTCATTGTCCAGTGATAGCACAATGATTGTGCATAAGTGACAGCAGGCCATCCTAACAGGTTATTTTGTGTGGTCTCTAAGGGTTGAATTTTCTGCTGCCTGTCTGTTTCTCAAGGCTTCTTTTGACTTTTTAATTTTTCCAATATACTTTCAATAAAAGCAGGCTTCTTATTCCATTGTCTCAGTATAAATAAGACAGCTAAAGTTTTTGTGGTTTGTATGAATGCCTCAACTAATTCACAAGTGACAACTATTTTAAAAATGTTGATGAATTTTAGAAGAGAGAATTCCTAAGGAAATATTTAGACTCAGAACAAAAGGACGCAATATTTTATCCACAGCATCTTTGAAAGAGTGAGGCAATAGAACTTTGCAGAAAGAAAATAACTGGCAGCAGTGGCAAAAAATGCAAGTCACTGGCTCTTGTTGTTGGTTTTCTTTTCATTCTTTTTTTTTTTTAATTCTTTTTTTTTTTTTATTGAAGGATAATTGTTTTACAGAATTCTGTTGTTTTCTGTCAAACCTCAACATGAATCAGACATAGATGTACATATATCCCCTCCCTTTTGAACCTCCCTCCAAACTCCTACACCATCCCACTCCTCTAGATTGATACAGAGCCCCTGTTTGAGTTTTCTGAGCCATACAGCTAATTCCCGTTGGCTATCTATTTTACATATGGTAATGCAAGTTTCCATGTTACTCTTTCCATATATCTCACCGTCTCCTACCCTCTCTCCATGTCTATAAATCTATTCTCTCTGTCTGTTTCTACATTGCTTCCCTGGAAATAAGTTCTTCAGTACCAATTTTCTAGATTCTATAAATATGCCTTATACGATATTTATCTTTATCTTTCTGACTTACTTCATTCTGTATAATAGATTCTAGGTTCATCCATCTCATCAGAACTGACTCAAATGTGTTCTTTTTATGGCTGAGTAATATTCCACTTGACCTGCCTCTTGAGAAACCTGTATGCAGGTCAGGAAGCAGCAGTTAGAACTGGACATGGAACAACAGACTGGTTCCAAATAGGAAAAGGTGTATGTCAAGGCTGTATATTGTCACCCTGCTTATTTAACTTCTATGCAGAGTACATCATGAGACACGCTGGGCTGGAAGAAGCACAAGCTGGAATCAAGATTGCCGGGAGAAATATCAATAACCTCAAATATGCAGATGAAACCACCCTTAAGGCAGAAAGTGAAGATGAACTAAAGAGCCTCTTGATGAAAGTGAAAGAGGAGAGTGAAAAAGTTGGCTTAAAGCTCAACATTCAGAAAACTAAGATCATGGCATTTGGTTCTGTCACTTCATGGGAAATAGATGGGGAGATAGTGCAAACAGTGTCAGACTTTATTTTGGGGGGCTCCAAAATCACTGCAGATGGTGATTGCAGCCATGACTTTAAAAGACGTTTACTCCTTCGAAGGAAAGTTATGACCAACCTAGAGAGCATATTAAAAAGCAGAGACATTACTTTGCTAACAAAGGTCCGTCTGGTCAAGGCTATGGTTTTTCCATTGGTCATTTATGGATGTGAGAGTTGGACTCTAAAGAAAGTTGAGCACTGAAGAATTGATGCTTTTGAACTGTAGTGTTGGAGAAGACTCTTGAGAGTCCTTTGGACTGCCAGGATATCCAACCAGTCCATCCTAAAGGAGATCAGTCCTAGGTATTCATTGGAAGGACTGATGCTGAAGCTGAAACTCCAATACTTTGACCACCTCATGCGAAGTGTTGACTCATTGGAAAAGACCCTGATGCTGGGAGAGATTGGGGGCAGGAGGAGAAGGGGACAACAGAGGATGAGACAGCTGAACGGCATCACCGACTCCATGGGCATGAGTTTGAGTAAACTCCGGGAATTGGTGATGGACAGGGAGGCCTGGTGTGCTGCAATTCATGGGGTCGCAAAGAGGCGGACACAGACTGAGCGACTGAACTGAACTGACTGAATATTCCACTATGTATATGTACCACAACTTCTTTAGCCATTCATCTGTCGATGGACATCTAGGTTGCTTCCATGTTCTATCTATTGTAAATAGTGCCACAATGAACAATGGGATATATGTGTCTTTACCAATTTTGGTTTCCTCAGGGTATATACCTAGTAGTAGGATTTCTGGGTCGTATGCTGATTCCATTTCTCGTTTTTTAAGGAATCTCCATTCCATCTTCTATAGTGGCTGCATCAATTTGCATTCCCACCAACAGTGCAAGAACGTTCCCTTTCCTCCACACCCTCTCCAGCATTTATTGTTTGTAGACTCTTTATGGTAGCCATTCTGACCTGTGTGAGGTGACATCTCATTGTAGTTTTGATTTTCATTTTTTAATAACGAGCTATATTGAGCATCTTTACATGTGTTTGTTAGACGTCTGTATGTCTTTTTTGAAAAAATGTCTGTTTAGGTATTTTCCCCACTTTTTGATTGGGTTGTTTGCTTTTCTGGCATTAAGCTGTATGAGCTGCTTGTATATTTTGAAAGTTAATCCTTTGTCAGTTGTTTCATTTGCTATTATTTTCTCCCATTCTGAGGGTTGTCTTTTCACCTTGCTAATAGTTTCCTTTACTGTGCAAAAGTGCTTAAGTTTAATCAGGTCCCATATTTTACTTTTGTTTCTAGTTCCATTATTCTAGGAGGTGGGTCATAGAGGATCTTGTTTTAATTTATGTCATAGAGTGGTCTGCCTATGTTTTACTCTAAGAGTTTTTCATCTTACATTTAGGTCTTTAATCCATTTTGAATTTATCTTTGTGTATGGTGTTAGGAAGTGTTCTAATCTCATTCTTTTGCATGTAGCTGTCCAGTTTTCATAGCACCATTTATTGAAGAAACTGTCTTTGCCCCATTGCATATTCTTGCCTCCTTTGTGAGAAATAAGGTACCCATAGGTCCATGGGTTTATCCCTGGGCTTTCTATCTTGTTCCATTGGTCTATATTTCTGTTTTTGTGCCAGTACCATACTGTATTGATGACTGTAGCTTTACAGTATAATCTGAAGTTAGGAAGGTTGATTCCTACAGTTCCATTCTTTTCTCTCAAGACTGCTTTGGCTATTCGGTGTCTTTTCTGTTTCCATATGAATTGTGAAATTTTTCGTTCTAGCTCTGTGAAAAATGCCACTGGTAATTTGATAGGGATCACACTGAGTCTGTAGATTGCATTTAGTAGTATACTTATTTTCAAAATGTTGATTCTTCCTACCGAGGAACATGGACTATCTCTCCAACCATTTATGTCATCATTGATTTCTTTTATTAGTGTCTTATAATTTTCTTTGTACAGTTCTTTTGTCTTGCTAGGTAAGTTTATTCCTAGATGTTTGATTATTTTTCTTGCAATGATGAATGGGATTGATTCCTTAATTTCTCTTTCTGATTTTTCATTGTTAGTATGTAGAATGCAAGTGATTTCTGTGTATTGATTTTGTATCCTGCAACATTGCTAAATTCACTGATTAACTCTAGCAATTTTCTGATACTATCTTTAGGGTTTTCTATGTACAGTACTGTGTAATCTGCACACAGTGACAGTTTTCTTTTCTGATCTGGATTCCTTTTATTTCTTTTTCTTCTCTGATTGCTGTAGCTAGGACTTCCAAAACTATGTTGAATAATAGTGGGTAAAGTGGATACCCTTGTCTTGTTCTTGATTTTAGGGAGAATGCTTTCAGTTTTTTGCCATTGAGAATAATGTTTGCTATAAACTTATCAGATATGGCCTTTACTATGTTGAGGTAGGTTCCTTTATGCCCATTTCTTGAAGAGCTTTAATCATAAATGGGTGCTGAAATTTGTCAAAGGCTTTTTCTGCACCTATTGAGACTATCAGATGGTTTTTATCTTTCTATTTGTTAATATGGTGTATCACATTGATTGATTGGCATATATTGAAGAATCCTTGCATTACTGGAATAAACCAAATTTGATCATGGTGTATGAGCTTTTTGATGTGTTGCTGAATTCTGTTTGCTTAAATTTTGTTAAGGATTATTGCATCTATGTTCATCACTGATATTGGCCTGTAGTTTTCTTTTTTGTGTTGTCTTTGTCTGGTTTTGGTATCAGGGTGATGATGCCCTCATAGAATGAGTTTGGAAGTGTTCCTTCCTCTGGAATTTTTTGAGAGTTTTAGAAGGATAGGTATTAGCTCTTCTCTAAATGTTTGATAGAATTCCCACTTGAAGTCATCTAGTCCTGGGCTTTTGTTTTTGGGAGATTTTTGATCACAGCTTCAATTTCAGTGCCTGTAATTGGTTGTTCATAATTTCTATTTCTTCTTGGTTCAGTCTTGAAACATTGAATTTTTCTAAGAATCTGTCCATTTCTTCCAGGTTATGTATTTTATTTCATATAGTTGTTCACAATAGTCTCTTAAGATCCTTTGTATTTCTGGATTGTCTGCTGTAACCACTCGTTTTTGCTATCTAATTTTGTTGATTTGATTCTTCTTTTTTTTTTCTTGATGAGTCTGGCTAAAGGCTTGTAAATTTTGCTTCTTTTCTCAAAGAACCAGTTTTCAGTTGTATTAATGTTTACTACTGTTTCTTTCATTTCATTTTTACTTGTTGTTACTTGGATCTTTATGATTTCTTTCCTTCTGCTAATTATTGTTCTTCTTCTTTTTCCAGTTGTTTTAGGTATAAAGTTAGGTTGTCTATTCTATGATTCTCTTGTTTCTTGAGGTAGGAATGTATTGCTATAAACTTCTCTCTTGGAACCGGGCTTTTGCTGCATCCCATAGGTTTTGAGTTGTCGTGTTTTCATTGTCATTTGTTGCCAGAACTTTTTTGATTTTCTTTTTTATTTCTTCACTAATCTGTTGCTTATTTCTAAATTTCTAGATCTGTCTCATCTAATGTATCATTTAAGACTTGTGCTTACTTATTAATTTTCTGTTTTGATGACCTGCCCATTGATGTGAGTGGAGTGTTAAAGTCTCCTACTATTATTGTTACTGTCAATGTCTACTTTTATGTCTGTTAGTGTTTGTCTTGTGTATTGAGGTGCTCCCATGCTGGGTGCAAAGATGTTTACATTGTTATGTCTTTCTCTTGGATTGATCCCTTGATCATTATGTAGTGTCCTTCCTTATCTTTTGTAATCTTCTTTATTTTAAGGTCTATTTTGTCTGATATGAGGATTGCTACTCCTGATTTCTTTTGGTTCCCACTTGCTTGGAATATATTTTTCCATCCTCTCACTTTCAGTCTATATGTGTCTTTAGGTTTGAAGTGGGTTTCTTGTAGACAGCATATATATGGGTCTTGTTTTTGTATCCATTCAGCCAGTCTATGTCTTTTGGTTGGAGCATTTAATCTATTTACATTTAAAGTAATTATTGATATGCATGTTCCTATTGTCAGTTTCTTAATTGTTTGGAGTTGATTTTGTAGATCTTTTTCTTCTCTTGTATTTCTTGACTATATAAGTCTCTTTAACATTTGTTGCAAAGCTGGTTTTGTGGTACTGAATTCTCTTAACTTTCACCTGTCTGAAAAACTTTTTATTTCTCCATCAATTTCGAATGAGATCCTTGCTGGGTAGAGTAATCTTGGTTGTAGATTTTTCCCTTTCAGGACTTTAAATATATCCTGCCATTACCTTTTGGCCTGAAGAGTTTCTGCTGAAGATCAGTTTTTAAGTTTATGGGGTTTCTCTTGTATGTTACTAGTGGCTTCTCCCATGCTGCTTTTATTTTATTTTATTTTATTTTCATTTATTTTTGTTAGTTGGAAGCTAATTACTTTACAGTATTGTAGTGGTTTTTGCCATACATTGACATGAATCAGCCATGGATTTACATGTGTTCCCCATCCTGATCCCCCCTCCCACCTCCCTCCCCATCCCATCTCTCTGTGTTATCTCAGTGCACCAGCCCTGAGCACTTGTCTCATGCATCCAACCTGGACTGGCAACCTGTTTCACACTTGATTATATACATGTTTCAATGCTGTTTCTCTCAGATCATCCCACCCTTGCCTTCTCCCACACAGTCCAAAAGTCTGTTCTATACATCTGTGTCTCTTTTTCTGTCTTACATATAGGGTTATCATTACCATCTTTCTAAATTCCATATATATGCGTCAGTATACTGTATTGGTCTATATCTTTCTGGCTTACTTCACTCTGTATAATGGGCTCTAGTTTTATCCATCTCATTAGAACTGATTCAAATGTATTCTTTTTAATGGCTGAGTAATATTACACTGTGTATAGGTACCATAGCTTTCTTATCCATTGGTCTGCTGATAGGCATCTAGGTTGCTTCCATGTCCTGGCTATTATAAACAGTGCTGCAATGAACACAGGTATATGTGTCTCTTTCAGTTCTGGTTTCCTCAGTGTGTATGCCCAGGAGTGGTATTGCTGGGTCATATGGCAGTTCTATTTCCAGTTTTTAAGGAATCTCCACACTGTTCTCCATAGTGGCTGTACTAGTTTGCATTCCCACCAACAGCAACAGACAAAGGATTAATCTCAAAAATATACAAGCAACTCCTGCAGCTCAATTCCAGAAAAATAAATGACCCAATCAAAAAATGGGCCAAAGAACTAAACAGACATTTCTCCAAAGAAGACATACAGATGGCTAACAAACACATGAAAAGATGCTCAACATTACTCATTATCAGAGAAATGCAAATCAAAACCACAATGAGGTACTATTACATGCCAGTCAGAATGGCTGCTATCCTGTGCTGCTTTTAATATTCTTCCTTTGTTAGTTTGATTAGTATATGTCATAGCGTGTTTCTCCTTGGGTTTATCCTGCATGGGACTCTTTGTGCCTCTTGGACTTGATTGACTTTTTCCTTTTACATGTTAGGGAAATGTTCAACTATAATCTCTTCAAAAATTTTCTCATACCCTTTCTTTTTCTCTTCTTTTTCTGGGACCCCTATAATTTGAATGTTGGTGCATTTGATATTGCCCCAGAGGTTTCTTAGACTATCCTCAGTTGTTTTTTTTTTTGTTGTTTTTTGTTTTTTTTTATTCTGTTTACTCTATTCTACTCCTCAGAATTTATTTCCACCATTTTATCTTCCAGATCACTGATTTCTTCTTCTGCTTCAAATATTCTGCTATTGATTCCTTCTAGAGTATTTTTAATTTCAGTAACTGACTTGTTTTTATGTTTATACTTTAATTCTTCTAGGTCTTTGTTAATTGATTCTTGCATTTTCTCCATTTTGTTTTCAAGGCTTTTTCTCATCTTTACTATCATTCTGAATTCTTTTTCAGGTAGTTTGCCCATTCCTCTCCATTTATTTGGGCTTCTGTGTTTCTTGTTTTTTCCTTCATTTGTGTAGTATTTCTCTACCTTTTCATTTTTTTTTAAACAATGTGTTTTAGGTCTCTTTTTCCTAGGCTTCAATGTTGAATTCTTTCTTCCTTTTGTCTTCAGCCCTCTAAGGTTGGTCCAGTGGTTTGTGTAAGCCCCATATAGGGTGAGATTTGTGCTGAGTTTTTGTTTGTTTTTCTCCGATGGTCAAGGCTGAGTGAGGTAGTAATCCTGTCTGCTGATGATTGGTCTTGTATTCATTTTTGTTGTTGTTGTTGTTGTTTAGATGAAGTTTCTGCACAGGGTGCTACTGGTGGTTGGGTGATGCAGGGTCTTGTACTCCAGTGGTTTCCTTTGGATGAGTTCTCACTATGTGATACTCTCTAGGGTTAGTTCTCTGGTAGTCTAGGTAATGGAGTCAGTGCTCCCACTCCAAAGGCTCAGGGCTTGATCTCTGGTCAAGTGGTTTGTTATGGCATCAAGTAAGATTAAAACAAATGCCCCAAAACAAGAAACCAAAGATAAATCCCAGGCAAATGGCAGTTATGAAATCAGGCAAATAATAATTAAAATAATGGAATATACACAAGTATATATACACCTTTGAAAAAAGTCAGAACAGTCCAACAAAAATAAAATACAGTAGATTGACCAGGCAAAGAAAGGAAATCAAAAATTATATTTACCCTTTAAGAACAAAACTAGCTAAAGCAGAAACGGAAAGCAAAACTAAAGCAAGGTGCCAAGTTGGGGAATAAAGTAATGAAAACAAAACAAACAAATATGTTGAAAATAAAGGAAAGAAAGAATAGATATACAAAGTTAAATAGAGGTAGATGAAGATTTATATACATTAAAGATTAACTTCAAGGGGAAAAGAGCAGTAGGAAAGCCAATCAAAGGAATAGATGTAGAAAAAATATAATAGGTTTAAAAAGCTTTAAAAATTAAAATTATATAAAAGATAAAATAAAAAGGGGGGAGGGGGTATAAAAAAGGAAAACTTCACAGAACTGCAAAAGCCCAAAGTAGAGGCAGAGGTTTAGAACAATTAAATGTGTGACTGGATATACACATGTACATATATACCTGTAAGCAAAATCAAAATAGTCTAACAAAAATAAAGTACAATGGATTGGCCCAGAGAACAAAGGAAACCAAAAATTATATCCATCAGAACAAAACTAACTAAAGCACAAACTTGAAAACAAAACTAAAGCAAGGTGCCAGTTGGGGGATAAAGCAATTAATGTAAAACTAACAAATATGTTGAGATCAAAGGAAAGAAAGGATAAAAAGAATAGATATGCAAAGTTACATAGAGATAGATAAAGAAGATTTATATACATTAATGATTAACTGTAAGGAGGAAAAAGCATTAGGAAAAGCAAACAAAGGAATAAATGTAGAAAATAATAATAATAAGTTTAAAAAATTAAAATTGAAAACAGCTAAAAGAAAGAAAAAAAAAAAAAAAAAGGAAAACTCCACAGAACTGTCAAAGCCCAAAGTAGAGGCAGAGGTTTATAGCAACAATAAAAAATGTGACTGAGGAAAAAAGAAACTCAAAAGCTTAATTAGATTTCATAGTGCCAATAAAATTGACAACTACAACAGAAAGAGAAAAAATGAAAAATAGAAAGAATCCAAAATAATCTACAGAGCAAGTCAAAGCATAAGAATAACAAATGTTTTTCTCGAGTCACTGCTGTCAGAGTCCTTTCCCTCAGTGGGAGTCGCAGTCCACCTCAGAACCCCAGGATGCCCTCCAACACTGTGCTAATTTCTGTACCTGCTATGGGGACAGCTCAGATTCTAATCTGGCCCTATTCCTGTATGTTCTTGCCTTCAATGTCCATGGCTATCAGAACTAGTGAGTTTTCTTTTGTGGGAGCTGTCAGTGACCTTTTATATATTCCATAGACACAGAGTCTGCCTAGTTGACCTTGTGGATTTAATCTGCAGCTTGTACAGCTGGTGAGGTTTTTGAGTCATCTTCCTTGGCCCATCTGCCCCTGGGTTTAATTGTTTTCCACCTCTGCATGTGGGCCGTTCATTGGGGTTTGCTCCTGTGCAGACAAGGTGTGGAGGTGGTGCAGGTCCTTGGGTCACAGGTTTTCTGGCAGCACCAGTTACTCAGGGGAGTTGATTGCTATGGCAGGACTTCCCTGGTGACTCAGACGGTAAAGCGTCTGTCTAAAATGCAGGAGACCTGGGTTTGAGCCTTGGGTTGGGAAGATTCCCTGGAGAAGGAAATGGCAACCCACTCCAGTACTCTGGCCTAGAAAATGCCATGGATGGAGGAGCCTGGTGCAGGCTGCTGTCCATGGGGTCACAAAGAGTTGGACACGACTGAGAGACTTCACTTTCACTTTCAGAAGGGTATGTCAATCAGTATTGGCCAATATGCTCCAGTATTCTTGCTTGGAGCCCCCCTTCCCTGACAGAGAAGCCTGGCAGGCCACAGTCTACAGGGTTGCAAAGTGTCGGACACTACGGAAGCAACCCTGTGTGCATAGACACAAGACTTTTTTTTTGCCTGTGGCAGAACTGCCCCAGTGAGAGTTGAGCCTGAAGGTGGCAGAGCTATTTGGTTTGTGGGGACCCTGGTGGTGCCAAGTGTGCAAGGACACAGACTGCCTCTGCCCCAGGAGTTATGACCCTATCAGAGTCTTTTTTCGAGCCTCTTGTAGCTGACGATCAGAAGGCCTCTTTGGCCAGTCTTTCTCCATAGCCCCGCCCATTCAGGCACCTAGAGGGCTCACTTGCCTGGGGCCCTTCTCTTTTGTTTGACACATGAGGCACGTAGAGGGGCCTCCCCTGGCTGGGGTCCTCTCCCTGGCTGGGGTCCTCTCTGTAGATCAGCGTGTCAGGCACTTAAAGGGGCACCCTGGCTGGGGTCCTGCTCTGTAGATCAGCATGTCAGGCACTTAAAGGGGCACCCTGACTGGGGTCCTGCTCTGTAGTTCAGTGGTCAGGCCTTTGATGGGCCAGCCTCTCTATTGTTCAGCTGCTGATGCTGGTGTGGGGAGAGAGAAGCTATGGTGATGGCTCCACCCTCTACATGTGACTCAGCAGTATCGCCTTGCTTCCATGAATGCCTGGCTTTCCTCCACAGGCATTTCCCACCACAATCTCCTCCCTTGCATTTCCTCAATCCATCTCTCCGCAGTCAATGACAGCCCTTGCCCTGAGATTGCTCCACAATCCCTAAACTCCAGCTCCCAATGGCTGCACCTTCCACGGGACCTGTGTCCTTGTCCAGGGAATGTATGGCTGTGGCAAGGATTGTCTGATTCTCATTTCATTTAGGCTGCCACAAATCAGCTATTTCACTCTCTGCCTTAAATGTTTCTCCTTTGACTCATATAATTGCCCTGATATGGGGATCAGATCCCTGCTTCAGTTCCCCCACCTGCTGAGGGCAGGTCCAGTCCTACTAACACTCCTGTTTTTCCCTCTAATTCCTTCATCCTATGAAGTTTGGCAAGGTTCTATACATTCTTTATGGATGTGAGAGTTGGACTGTGAAGAAAGTTGAGCACCAAAAAATTGATGCTTTTGAACTATGGTGTTGGAGAAGACTCTTGAGAGTCCCTTGGACTGAAAGGAGATAGAACCAGTCCATCCTAAGGAAGATCAGTCCTGGGTGCTCATTGGAAGGACTGATGCTGAAGCTGAAACTCCAATACTTTGGCCACCTCATCTGAAGAGTTGACTCATTGGAAAAGAGCCTGATGCTGGGAGGGCTTGGGGGCAGGAGGAGAAAGGAACGACAGAGGATGAGATGGCTGGATGGCATCACCGACTCAATGGGCATGAGTTTGAGTAACTTTCAGGAGTTTGTGATGGACATGGAGGCCTGGCGTGCTGCGATTCATGAGGTCACAAAGAGTCGGACACGACTGAGTGACTGAACTGAACTGATACATTCTTTTCCTCTGGTCAGGCACTCCTGTCCTCTATCAGCTGGTGTTCTGCTTGCACATGTGTGTCTGAAGGTGTATTCTCGATGTATCCGTGTAGAGAGATGTACTCCACGCCCACATACACCTCTGCCATCTGTTCTCCCACCTTTGTTGTTTAGTCACTAAGTTGTGTCCAACTCTTTTGTGACCCTATGGACTGTAGCCCACCAGGCTCCCCTGTCCATGACATTTCGCAGACAAAATATTGGCATGGGTTGCATTTCCTTCTCCAATACTTACCCTTAGTCTGGAGCGAATGTAGCTATAGCAACTAAAAACTCTAGCTTGACCATTGCTGAGCTTTACATGGAGCTGCCAGTGACAGAAGTTACTTAAGAAGAACGTTTCCCAAATCCTAGCATAGAATATCAGAGAAATGACATTTTGTTAGTGTTGTTGCTATATTGATGCATACGGTTAATGAAGGAGGAAACAGGCAGAGCTGGACGCATCTTAGGCCAGCCTGCAAACATTAGACTACACACGCGGTCACCCTCCCAATGGATCTGAACTTTGCACCTGGTGTCTATAGAAAAGACATACTAATGGAAAACCAGACCCCTCCAGATAAAAGGCCTCAGGACTTGTACCTAGACTCTCCGTTGTCTATAAGAATATGCTAATTATATCTGTAACAGAAGAAAATCGTAAATCCCATTATGCTTATCGGGGTATGACCACAGGCCTATTGATAAATGTCCACCGTTTAACTCTCTAGGCTTATGACACATGAATCATGAGTTAACTTTGATTGTATCTCTCTTTTACCTTATCCAGACTAGTTTCAAGGAATTTGGGGAGGTGAGTTTGAACACATACAATTAGGGTGTATAAAGTTTCCACAAAAATTGGTCAAGTCCTTAGCTAAGAGGAGACTCTGCCTTGGGCTTGCCGGTGTAAAAAACTGCACTCCACTATCTGCACTGTCCTTCTGAGTGAGTTTGTTTCCCGGAACGCGTGGCTACAACGTTAAGACAATCTAATCATTCTAGCTAAAATTTCTTGCATGCTGACTATGTACCAGGTACTCACAAAAGCATTTCATACAATTTATCCACATATTAAATTAACTGTAAAAATAATTAGCATCATAATTGTACAAAGTAGAACACAATATAACATACCCAATTTATAAAGAGATCCAAGTACAAGTAAAATGCTGATAAATGATACAATATCAACATTTATTAATTATTCTTACTCTGGAGTTCCCTGCTTGTTCTCAGTTAAACATAATTTGTGACTTAGTTTATGGCTTTAGATTGCTAATTCTCTCCTTCTTATCCCTTCTGTTACCCCTGATATCTGTCTGCTGAATTCTTATTCCATTGTGATGTTCTCTTTTATTGCCTTGATAAAGATAATATTAAGGAGTGGTTAAATGACTGTTTCGTGACAGAGCTAGGTTTAGCTTCTGACTTTTTAACTTACTGCCCATGGCCTTGGGTAGGTTACTTACACTCTATGTGCCTATATTATACCTCCTGTAAAAATAAGTGTAATAATTGCATAATTTTACTGTTGGAAGAGTTAAATGAATACATCCACATAGAACCCTTAAAAAAAAAAAAAAAACAGAACATAGAAAACAAAAAAACACTGCAATTATTCAGGATCAGGAGGATTTTGTCTTAGTTTCTCCAAATGTCTCCCTGTTGTCTCTCAAATTTAATGAGAAAAAAATATGTTTTTAAAAAGTAATATGATTACCATTTAATGGCCTTATTCCGGTAATTCAAAGGTGGTATATAGCAATAATGCTAATACATTACTCATTGTAATAATTTATACTCTGTTCTGTACATTGAGGCTTAATGTATGTATAGCATTATTTTAGTATAAAATATTCTAGATTATTTTATATCTAAATTATTTGCTTCACATAAATGATTTCCAGAAGCTGTTTGACATAAATGCTGACAAATGACCTCATAAACCTAAAATTGTATTCAAGTGGCTTAATATTTAATTAGCAAATAGATCATTTAAAAATAAAATTACCTAAGAACAAAAATTTAATCTCATTCCTGAAAATGCATGTTCACATATATAAATAACATAAAAATGAATAGACTCAATATGTTTGGTTACAAAATTAGATTTATATATAAATTCTTGGAAGCTAGATTTATCTATAAATTGTAGCAATTACATACAATTTTTCTCTTTTAGATCTGTCAGGGAGAACTTAGAAATTTTAATTTAGGTGGGGACATGACAAGAGATGCAATTTCTTAAAAATATAATCATAATATTATATTGAAAGATACATGTAGCTTGAATATGATTAACCAAACTGAACCAGGAATATATATTAAGTAATAATATAGTATATATTTCCTTGGTTTCTCTTTTAAATGAGTTTTCTCATTAAATAAATAGAGAGATAAAGAGAAAGAGAGGAAGAGAAAGAAAGAAAGAAAAACACGGGGACCCAAGATCTGATGGAACAAAGGTGTTTTAAACAACATGGTGTGGGCATACATACTGTCTTATAAGGTAGTTATTCTCAGCAAAGATAAACATTAAAATTCCAGATTTACAAAACATAAGTTGATCATTATCAAAGAGAGAGAGTCATAAACAATCACTTTTACCATATGATTCATCAAAAGGAAGAGGGTACTTATCACCGTATTGAAAAACTAACGAAGGACATGCCTGGATTCCTCAGCCCTAGGAAAGGCATGCCTCTCCTCTTAATTCCTGAATATTCACGAATTAATAAGGAACAGAGGATTCCTGACAGATCCAAAACAGCACACAGGAAGCTCCTTCCTGTGTTAAATGCTTCTGACAGGTGGAAGTAACTTAAACAGACTTTAAAGTGACTAGTATTAATATAATACATTTAAGAAAAGAAATAAAACAGAGGAGCATTTCACAAGATAACTAGAAAGCATGTATAAGAATCAAATAGAGACTCTAGAATTGTAAGATATGCATGTTGATTAATTCTTACCAGACTGTAAATAAGTTGGTAGAAAATACCTGCACAAAATAACAAGAAAGAAAGAAAAAAGGATATACAAAAACCAACAAACTAGTGTATGATCCTATGAAACAGTGAAAGTACTAGTAAAAGTAATGCTATATCTATTTTAAATGTTGAATTTGTATTTAACCCTACCCATAGAGTAAACTTTGAACCAGAAGTCTTCATTGATTAGTTTATTGGAACATCAATTACAAAACTTACACAAATTATCAAACAATAGAAAAAGAAGGAAAAACAAATTTATCTTTTAGAGCTAGAATAAACTTGACAAACAAGCATACAAGAACAGTTAAAGAAAGGAAAATCCAGGCCAATCTCTGTCACAAAAATTGGAATGATATCCTAAACAAAATACAAGAAAAGTAAATAGACAGTAATTAAAAATGTTCTACTTAATTACTGAGATTTTTTCCATTAGTGCAAAATTTAACAATGCAAAAACTAATCAATCTAAATCCACATTTTAAAATAATATATTTTTAAAATGTATCTCATTGCTTCATTTAATAAATAAATAATATTTGGCAAAATCAACAAATGTGATAAGATTAAACAAACTAGTGTTCTTAGCAAACTAGTAAAGAAGAACTAAGACTTCCTTTCTCTGTTAAGGATACATTACAAAAGTACAAAAGTATCACAATTATTATGAAATGATGAAAAATAATTCTCTGAGTTCCAGAACAAAACAAAGAATTCCAATATCTCCTATTACTTTAAACAATTTGCTATAACTCTCTGTAGTACAATAAGGCAGGGAGAAAAATCAACATAAGCAAGAAACAAAATTGTCATTATCTACAGACAACATTATATATGTAAAAAAAAGTCTAAAATAAAAAATAAATGATTAAAATTAACCTATTTTTTAACAATTCAGCACATTTGCTGGGTCCAATATCATTATGAAATAAATTTAATTGCACTTATATATAGCACCAATATAATATAGTAAATCTTTACTTAGTTAACAGAACATAAAAATGAAACACCCAATAGTTAGAAATAAATTTGCAATAGTTGTGTAACAGTTCAACATAGAAAATTTCAAACTTTGTTGAACAAACTAGCAATAACAATTTATTTTAAATGTTTATAAATTTTATGAGGGTGAGATTATCACGAGAAGAAAAATAGATTTAAGGAATAAAACAGATTGTCCAGTAACAGACCAATGTATTCAGTTTTCTTATTTTATCACAAAAATCTCACTTCAGTATTATGTGAAAAAAGGATTGCTTAAAAAAAAAAAAGACTACATTACTTGGATAACCTTTTTGGAGAAACGATAATTATTTCCCTTTTTAATTTACTCTGTATACAAAAGTTTATTCCAAGTATATCATAAAAATAAATGTGAATACAAGACCATATAGTGCCTAGAAGAAAGGTTAGGAAAATTCCATAATGATTTTAATAGGCCAAGTTTTTTTTTTTTTTAACAATAGGACACAAAGAGCACAATCAAAAAGAAAAATATAATAAATCTGAATTCAACTGAAATTAAGAACTTCTGTTTGTTAAAATGTGTTGTGAAGGGAGGTAAGATGCTCGACATAGCTTCAGAGAAAATATCTTCTGTGCATACATTCAACAAAGACACATTAATGATTGTATTGATGTAAGAATCTTCTTGCTATGCTTTCCATAGACAAGTGGACAGATTGTAAGAAAATCATTCCTCCAACTATATTTTTTTGATCTTTTTCTCTTCTAGGAATTAAAATCATCATGAAAAAAACCTACAATTAACAATGCAAACTATCACTGCCATTCTGAAATTGAATAGTATGCAGTTAATATTCTTGTATAGTGTTCATACCTCAGGTACAGATGGGAGAAATTTGATCACCTGTCACTAAAGACGCTAAGTTGTTACTGCTAATGTTCACATTGACTTTTTCTCTCTCTCTTTAGCATATTTGTATACTTAACATGGAATATATCTGATTTACTCAAATCTCTATTTTGAAATTATGACTTTCTTGAAAACTAACATGCCTTTACTTTAACACACTTTCATGCTTCTTAAACTTAAATTAAAATTGCAAATTTATATTAAAGTAATGTGATTAAGATGTCTAATTAAAAACATAATTCCCAGACAATGAGATGAATATAAAAATAAATCTAGTAGTGAAAAGTGAAAGTCACTCAGTCATGTCTGATTCTTGTGACCCCATGGACTGTAGCCTGCTAGACTCCTTTGTTCATGGAATTCTCCAGCAGACCTCCCAACAGGGTTCAAACAGAGATTTTCTACATTGCAGGCAGACTCTTTACCATCTGAGTCACCATCTTATCATATCCCTGACCTTGGAGGAAAACATTTCAGCTTTTCACTTTTAAGAATGATGTTTTCATCTCTTCCTTGAGGTATAATGTTAGATTTTTTATGTGAGATCTTTTTCTCTTAATGTGTTCCTATAAACTTCCCTCTTAGAACTGCTTTTTCTTTACCCCATAGCATTTGGTATGTTGAATTTTTATTTATTTTTGTTTCAAGATAGTTTTCATTTCTCTTTGTATTTCTTTCTTGACCTACTGGTTGTTTTTTATATCTTTCTTGCCCTACTGGTTATTCAGGAGGGTGCTGTTTAATTTTCACATATTTGTGAATCTTCCAGTCTTCTGTGTATGCTTGTTTAAAAAAAAAAAAAAAAGTGTATTCTGCTGTTGAGTGGATGGTTCTGTAAATATCTGTTAGATGAATTTGGTGTAAAGTATAGTTCAAATCCATTATTTCCTTATTGACTTTGTGTCTGAATGATCTATTCATTGTTGAAAGTGGGATATTGAAGTCCCCTACTATTGCATTGCAATGTATTTCTGACTTCAGATCTGTTGGTCATTATTTAATATATTTAGAAGCTCCAATAATGTGTTCATATATATATATAATTATTACATCCTCCTAATGAATCAATCCCTTAATATTATATAATGACATTTTTGTCTCTTTTTGTGAATTTTGTTTTAAAGTTTATTTTGTCTGATATAAGTAGAGCTACTATCGCTTTCTTTTGGTTTTTATCTTCATTGAATATTTCTTTTTATCCCTTCACTTTTAGCCCATGTGCTGTATGCTGTGCTTAGTCGGTCAGTCGTGTCTGACTCTTTGCAACCTCATGACTACAGCCCACCAGGCTCCTCTGTCCATGGGAATTCTCCAGGCAAGAATACTGGAGTGGGTTGACATGCTCTCTTTCAGGGCATCTTTCCAACCCAGGGATCAAACCCCAGTCTCTCTCATTGCAGACAGATTCTTTACCTTCAGGGGAGCCCCCAGGGGAGCCCAAAAGTACTGCAGTGGGTAGCCCATCCCTTTCCAGAGAGTCTTCCTGACCCTGCATTGCGGGTGGATTCTTTACCAGCTAAACTACGGGGGAAACCCTTTTAGCCTATGGATATACTTAAAGATTATGTGAGTTTCTTGTAGACAGCACATAGGTCAGTCTTCTTTTTGTTTTATTATCCATCCAGCCATTCTTTGCCTTTTAATTAGAGAATTTAAACCATTTACTTCTTGAATAACTACTGATAAGTAAGAACATATTCTTGTCATTTCATTGTTCT
The DNA here is from genome assembly GCF_963930625.1 of Muntiacus reevesi. Taxonomy (NCBI): domain Eukaryota; kingdom Metazoa; phylum Chordata; class Mammalia; order Artiodactyla; family Cervidae; genus Muntiacus; species Muntiacus reevesi. The sequence goes on along the minus strand of NC_089251.1, from coordinate 258,172,249 downwards.
GTTCTTCCTTTGTTTCATTCTTTCTCTCTTGGTGTTTTCATGATGGTATACTTAGATTCTTTATCTCATTATCATTTGTGTATATATTATAACTTTTTCTTTATGATTACAATGAAACTTTTATAATATATCTTATATTTATGTCTAGTTTAAGTTAACAGAAAACAATTTTAACATAATTTACTTTATTCATTTCATAAGATTTATTTAAAACTTGTGAGCTTCTAATTGTAAATAATGCATGTTGATGATGACAAAAGCCCTCATTTTGTGTTTTAAATTGTACTCTTTTAATTATGAGAAGTACAGATATAAGTTAGTTTTATATATTGCCTTATAGGAAGCAGAGTAATAAGCTCTCAAAACTATTAGCTTTCAAGTAAGTTTGACAGGATGTGAGTACAAGTCTACCATTGCTTAGCTGTGTGGATCCTGAGAAAATTGCTACCCTTTAAGTTAGTTTCCTAGCCTATAACATGGTATAATATAACATCAAACTCACAAGTTGTTGAGAAATTAAATGAGTTAATAAAATTTTATGTTAGTCAATACATAATTTTTTTTCTTTTTTTTTTCCATTTATTTTTATTAGTTGGAGGCTACTTACTTTACAATACTGTAGTGGTTTTTGTCATACATTGACATGAATCAGCCATGGATTTACATGTATTCCCCATCCTGATCCCCCCTCCCACCTCCCTCTCTACCCAATCCCTCTGGGTCTTCCCAGTGCACCAGGCCCGAGCACTTGTCTCATGCATCCAACCTGGGCTGGTGATCTGATTCGCCCTAGATAATATAAAATACATAATATTTTAACAGTTTCAAAATTGTCAGAAATATGAGTTATATATGGGTTCAAGTGTTAGTTGTCATTATTACTTCTAAAAAGATAGTTTATTGATTAAGAAAACTTGTTCTTTTGGTGGACTGTTTCTCTGTCCTTTCATGCTAATTCTATTTAATGAATGTTTATTCCTTCTTGAAGGTCTAGTTCAAATATTCCAACTTTCCAATCTCAATAATTGAAATAATTATCATTTCTGGATCTCATCAACTTATATGTTCTTAGTATTATAAATATTTATATATGCTTCCTCCTTTAGAAACTATTGAGGATTATGCAGCAGTCAGTTTTTTTGGTCCAGCATTTTGAACTTAGAAATGTCTAAATTAATGTGTCTAAAAGTTTACTATAGATTTTATATTTCTTTTTGTGGTAATGTTCATTTACCAAACTCTAAACTAACCCTAAATCTTCTTTTTTATCTCCCTTTCTTCTTCTTCTTCTTCTACCCTTTAGTCACTATCATTTGTTTATTTCTCCCAATCATTTGAAACTGACAGACAACTGTTTTCTTGGGGAAAGAAAAAATTTCTAAACTGTACCAGGAAAAGAATTTGCACATAAGCTTAATATTTATAGGGAGAACATGCCTTTGTAAATGTTCTATGTAGACCTGCTTTACTGTATATTTATGCTGTTGTTCAATCACTGTTGTGTTCAACTCTTGTGACCCCATGGATGGCAGCATGTCAGGCTCCTCTGTCCTCCGCTATCTTTGTTCAAACACATGTTCATTGAATCGGTGAAACTATCGAACTATCTCATCTTCTGCTATCCCCTTCTCCTTTCACTTTCAATCTTTACTAGCATCAGGGTCTTTTCCAGGTTAGCTCTTCACATCAGGTAGCCAAAATATTGGAGCTTCAGCTTCAGCAACAGTCCTTCCAATGAATATTCAGGATTGATTGCCTTTAGGATTGATTTGTTTGATCTCCTTGGTGTCCCAGGGACTCTCAAGAGTCTTCTCCAGTTATAGCCATATCTGTACTGTTACAGCCAAAACTGAATTCTCAGATAGCATACCTTAATAAAAACTTTGAGAAATTTGATCACTGGGACATTTTTATCCTTTCTCCATGAAGGATCCTGGTAAAATGTCATTAGCATGGGACACAGAAGTCAGAAGACTTGAGTTCAAGATATTGTCTGCTTATGTACCATGTGACTTTCTAGTCTCGACCTTCTAGTTCTGTTATATATAGAACTTGGCTATATCAGTGGTATAAAACACATGGTCAATAGAAACTGAGTAACTCATGAGAGCCTCATAAGTGAGAGAGGTCAAATGAAGGAAAGCAGAACGAGACATCAGGAACATTTTTTTTTTGTAGGAACGTTTTTATTATTGTTGTTATTATTATCATTTATTATAATATAATAAATAAGTCAATTACTATTTATTATTGACTAGAAGTGTATTAATATATGTTCTGCTGTTGTTTAATTGCTAAGTCATAGCCAACTCTTTTGTGACACCATGGACTCTAACCTGCCAGACTCCTCTTTCCATGGGATTTCCCAGGCAAGAATAAAGGAGTGGATTGACATTTTCTTCATCAGGGGATCTTCCTGACTCAGGGATCAAATCCATCTCTCCTGCATTGGCAGGCATATTCTTTACTACTGAGCCATCAGGGAAGTGAATGTCTTTTGTTACCTGACTGTTATTGAGTGGAGATGTCTCAATATTCACTTACATTACAGATCACAGGCCACAGGTGTTAGATTCTGCAAAAATCCCCCAGTCAATTTTAGCTACATAAATTATACTTGTATCTACCTCTGTGTTTGTGGGTAAGAATGTAAAATTTATTTTGATATAAAAGTATTAAAGTGATGAAACATTTTGATAGTAACTGATACCTTCAACATTTCCAATCAGTAGAATATGCATAAATTTTCTTGTAATATTTTTTCAGAAACACTGTAAGTAAACATTTGATTTATTCATTCTATATCACACAGTTTCAAGATAGCACTTTTAAAAATCAAGTTATATGAATATATGCTGCTGCTACTAAGTCACATCAGTCGTGTCCAACTCTGTGAGACCCCATAGACGGCAGCCCACCATCTCCCCCAATCCCTGGGATTCTCCAGGCAAGAATACTGGAGTGGGCTGCAATTTCCTTCTCCAATGCATGAAAGTGAAAAGTGAAAATGAAGTCACTCAGTCGTGTCCCACTCTTCATGACCCCATAGATGGCAGCCCACTAGGCTCCTCCGTCCATGGGATTTTCCAGGCAAGAGTACTGGAGTGGGTTGTCATTGCCTTCTCTGATTCAAATATATAGTTAATTTTAAATAAAATTGCTTTCTATTTATTATTTTCAAGAATATGTATGCATAAAGTCAGTTAAATTACAGCAGTAAAAACAAGACAGTTATAATTATTTTCAGTGGCTAAGGATTTGGTGATTCATACTTGTAACAATTGTGCTTTTTTCTGCTTGTATTTAAATAGTGTATCTACTCTTCACAGTTAATAAAAAGAAATGGCAAACAATATTTAACGGTTTCTACTGCATTGCACGCAAGCTTAGTCTTGACTGAACCTTTGTGATCCCATGGACTGTAGTCCACCCAACAGGTTCCTCTGTCCAAGGAATTTTCCAGGCAAGAATACTGGAGTGGGTTGCCATTTCCCCCTCCAGGGGATAATCCCGATTTAGGGATTATACCCACATCTGCATTTCCTTGATTGGCAGATTCTTTACTGCTGGGCCACCTGGGAAGCATCAGTTCAGTTCAACCACTCAGTTGTGTCCGACTCTGCGATCCCATGAATTGCAGCCCGCCAGGCCTCCCTGTCCATCACAAACTCCTGGAGTTTGCTCAAACTCATGCCCATCGGGTCAGTGATGCCATCCAGCCATCTCATCCTCTGTCGACCCCTTTTCCTCCTGCCCCCAATCCCTCCCAGCATCAGGGTCTTTTCCAATGAGCCAACTCTTCACATGAGGTGGCCAAAGTACTGGAGTTTCAGCCTCAGCATCAGTCCTTCCAATGAACACCCAGGGCTGGCCTCCTTTAGCATGGACTGGTTGGATCTCCTTGCAGTCCGAGGGACTATCAAGAGGTTTATCCAACACCACATTTCTAAAGCATCAATTTTCCAGTGCTCAGCTTTCTTCACAGTCCAACTCTCACATCCATACATGACCACTGGAAAAACCATAGCCTTGACCAGATGGACCTTTGTTGGCAAAGTAATGCCTCTGCTTTTTAGTATGCTATCTAGGTTGGTCATAACTTTCCTTCCAAGGAGTAAGCGTCTTTTAATTTCATGGCTGCAATCATTATCTGCAGTGATTTTGGAGCCCCCCAAAATAAAGTCTGACACTGTTTCCACTGTCTCCCCATCTATTTCCCATGAGGTGATGGGACCAGATGCCATGATCTTAGTTTTCTGAATGTTGAGCTTTAAGCCAGCTTTTTCACTCTCCTCTTTCACTTTCATCAAGAGGCTTTTTAGATCCTCTACACTTTCTGCCATAAGGGTGGTGTCATCTGCATACCTGAGGTTATTGATATTTCTCCCAGCAATCTTGATTTCAGCTTGTGCTTCTTCCAGTCCAGCGTTTCTCATGATGTACTCTGTATATAAGTTAAATAAGCAGGGTGACAATATATAGCCTTGACGTACTCCTTTTCCTATTTGGAACCAATCCTATTTGGACCAACATTGGTTGGTCCATGTCCAGTTCTAATTGTTGCTTCCTGACCCGCATATAGGTTTCTCAAGAGGTGGGTCAGGTGGTCTGGTATTCCCATCTCTTTAAGCATTTTCCACAGTTTATTGTGATCCACACAGTCAAAGGCTTTGGCATAGTCAATAAAGCAGAAATAGATGTTTTTCTGGAACTCTCTTGCTTTTCCGATGATTCAGAGGATATTGGCAATTTGATCTCTGGTTCCTCTGCCTTTTCTAAAACCAGCTTGAACGTCTGGAAGTTCTCGCTTCACGTATTGCTGAAGACTGGCTTGGAGAATTTTGAGCATTACTTTACTAGCATGTGAGATGAGTGCAATTGTGCGGTAGTTTGAGCATTCTTTGGGATTGCCTTTCTTAGGGATTGGAATGAAAACGGACCTTTTCCAGTCCTGTGGCGACTGCTGAGTTTTCCAAATTTGCTGGCATATTGAGTGCAGCAACTTTAACTGGGAAGCATAAACTCCTTCAAAAAATGTACGCCCACCTATAGAAGATGTGATTTTGTACATTCAGATTTCATGTGCTTTTTCTTCATTTGACTTAATCCTTTGCCTTTAAAATACAAACTTACTATCACTACTACTGCACATTCAAAACACAATGGCATTTGACAGTAAATACATAGCCTCATCTAACCACTTATCTCCCCATTCTTCTAAAGTAATATTGAGGGAATCTGAATAAATCACATTTCAAAGGGCACATCTGCTCTCAAACAGCATAACTAATGAATTGTTTTGACTGGAAGAGAGCAAGTAATGTCTTACATTCATAATATAAGACAGCTGATGGCCCAGTGCTTGATCTGAATCAGTTACCATAACTAATTACAACTTGAAAAATTATAGTCATTTTTTATGCTAATAATTAGTAAATGCCTAGTAGCAATTTGCAGAAAATATATTGCCACAGAATCATAGAACAGTGAAACAACATCATTGGTATTGATATACAGGCCCATGTTTTTGTTTTAGTTTGCCTTTTTCATGTCTTTTTCATCAAATTTATCAAATTAAGGGTTGTCTGTTTATTATTTCAAAGTATTATTGATAATATGAGACAATAGAACAAACTAATGACACTAACACTGTATTGGACACTAGAAATATTGGACACTGAGAAAGTAGACTTCAGATGTACTTAATACAAAAATATGGTAATAATGCAAGTGGTGGTTTAGTTGCTAAGTCGTGTCACACTCTCGTGACCCTGTGGACTCTAGCCTTCCAGGCTCATCTGTCCATGGTACACTCCAGGCAAGAATACAGGAGTGGGTTGTCATTTCCTTTACCAGGGGATCTTTCTAACTCAGGAATCAAACCCGGGTCTCTTGCATTGTAGGCAGATTCTTTACCCACTGACCTATGAGGGGAGCCTATAATGTGAGTAGATGATATATTAATTGAACTGTAGTTATCAATTCAGATATATGTATACCAAATCATTATGTTATACCTTAAATATATACAATTTTTTGAAAGTCAAAAATAAAAAGAACACACTGATGATATATGGTATAGAAAAAATAAAACCTACAATAAAGAAAAAGTAAATAGTCATAAAATAAGCTTTTGCCTCAATTATGTATATATTTACATTTATATAAACTGCATAGTATTTTGGTATCTTCCCAATGCTATAGGATAGGATTTGTGGCTAATATCTATTAAAATAAACTCCTGCTTGACACATGAGAATTGTTTTAAAATATGAGAATTTGGCTTTTATTCAGTATGTTTGATTGATATTTAGATTTTGTAATTATATAATTTTTTACACAGCTAAGTTACCAAGCTCACAAACTTTACTATATGAACAGAAAGTACAGTGTTTCTAAAACTGAAAGCAAGGACAAAGAAACAAAAAGGTTGTTCAAACTTCCTGATTATCAAAGAAACATGAAAGAAGATTACAATTATATGAGTTACAACAAAATGTGTCCTCTTCATACTGCTGGTAAAAGCATAACATGCTAAAGATTTTCAGGAAAGCATTACAGTCATTTAACCCTTTCCTCCACAAAAATAAAGGTAAATTATAGATCAGAAATTTCATTTCTGTCAATTTTAATGAAAGAAAATGGAATATGAAAAAATTTATGTACAAAAATTACATTGATGAAAATTTGGTAGTAATATGGGAAATGTGAGATAAAAATATTTTTAAGTATTGCAAATAAAAATGTTAATATTTTAAAGATAAGAGATTACTCAGTGTTAAGCAAAATAGATCATACACTTTGCTCTCCTTATACTTCTTAACAAATATTTCATGGTTAATGCATACTTTGATTTTATAATTAAAATATGCATATATAATATATTGCTCAACTAAAATATAAGGAAATTCAGATATAAACTTCTCTTATTCCAAATGCAGCAAAGAAACTATATTCTTTTTATATTCTAATATATAAAAAATGTAATATAATACACTGTAATGTAATATAGTTTCAGAGAATATTTGTAGAATTACATAAACCAAAGTTTTCTTATATAGTCAGCAATTTCTAAAAGATATATCATATTGTCAATGCTTTGCAGCTTGTTTTTAATATATTTTCATACAAATACTAAAAAGTTTTTCATGAAAGCTAATATTAGGCACCTTTATTGAGTCCCTTGTATTTTTTTATTTACGCCATTTTGAGAAGTTAACATTTTCTGCTTTGTAAATAACAAAGTAAGATAAAGTTTTATCTTAGTGGATTAATATGTACACATATAAGAAAGCCACTTTTCTTTCATTTTCAGAGTTTGAGTGAACATTTATTCCTAAGAACACCTTGACTCACCTTAATAGAGATTTTTCTGTTCACATAATATTGCTTTTTCAGATACATGAAGTTGATTTTTTGGGAAAAGTATATATATATAGACAGTTTTCATTTTCATCGGTACCATTTTCACCTCTTCTGCTTAAATAATGCATTTTGTACTAAAATTTAGAATTAAATTTGTGTTTAATTTATACTGTATTCTGACTCATTAGAAAAGACCCTGATTCTGGGAGAGACTGAAGGCAGGAGAAGAGGACAACAGAGGATGAGATGGTTGAATGGCATCACCAACTCGATGGACATGAGTTTGGGCAAGCTGTGGGAGTTGGTGATGGACAGGGAAGCCTGGCGTGCTGCAGTCCACGGAGTCACAAAGAGCTGGACATGACTGAACAACTGAACTGAACTATATTGCAGTGGGGAAAGAAGATAATAGTCACTGAATCTTGGAAAGTAATAGGGTAAAGGCACGTAGAACAGTCAAATTCCTGCAGGAGGATGTCCAGACTGATAGAACCCCAGTGGCAATTACTTACGGAAGAGAAGGATAACGGTGGCGATATTCATCACCAATCCTTTCACCTACTGTCAGCTGATACGTTGAAAGACTATTTTGGGTTCTTAAGAACCTAGGTTTGAATCCAGTTGCATTTACTTAATTCTGATCTTAATTCTGAACACAGTTTCCTAGTCATTTTGTAGTCATGGTTCTTGATGGTGAACAATTTTACATAAAGCATCAAATATACTAAGGTATTGAGAAAATATGACTAATAAAATCATACAATGGTTGTCTGTTGATGATATCTAAGTGCTTGATATCAATTAAATTATTTAATCTTCTCACAAATCAGTGAAGTAGATACTATCATTATCATCATTTGATAAGTAAATAAACTCAGTCACAGGATATTTAAGAAAATTGCCAAAGTTTTGCAGCAGCTATTCAGTATTAGATAAAATATTTGAGCTCAGTCTCTGAGGATAATGCACAGCTTTAGGATCTGCACAGTTAAGCATTATGCTATTCTGTCACTTTTTAAAGGTTCTGTCACTTTTTAAAAGTTCTGTCACACTTTTAAAGGTGATTTTTCAAGGATGGAACACTACCACAATGCCCATTAGTTTCACTGGTAATAATCATTAAACATTTAACTAAATACATTTTTCATTACTGCACTAAATTCCTTTGCACCTCATTGTTAAATTTTGAACAATTATAAATACACAAATATCACAGTAAAAAACAAATCTCTGCAAAGATTATATATATATATATATATATATATATATTATATTTAACTTTTAGGAATATTTAAAACTGTGAAACTGATTTCTAAAACCTAGTGATTTATTTTAAATTAGAAATGTATTAAGTACAATTAAAAATAAATAACTTTATACATATTCTTATATGGTATCACATTCAATTTAATAGGAACTTTAAGTAATTTTCCCTCTCTTCATTATACTTCTAAAAATGACAGTCTGATATTTGCTGCAATAATAAAATCACATGAATTTCAATAAAAACAATTTAGCAGTAGAGTATGGTTAATTTGTTGACTTTTTCAAAATGAAATGTGAATTGATTAAAGGATATCAGGATACACCAATAAAGTTTAATATACAGTAGATATAATTTTCCCTGCATGCAACACATTTTCTAAGACAATATATGAAACAGAGTAAATGCTTTTAGCCAAAATGTTACATTATTCATTATAATTACTAAGACATTTTTCTCTGATAAATGTAGAATTGCAATTCACTGCACAAAGTACACTGAGAACAATAAATTGGGAACTAGACTTAATAGTGGCATATGTAGATTAGAAAGGGGAAATGCAAATTCTAGTATGACTATTTATATAGGTTATTGAACAATTTTTATACTCTTAGGGTTAAAAATATTAGCCCTTAAAAAGTTAAAAAAAAATTTTTAAACGGTTGATACCCAGTTAGATGTGATTGCATATGAAATAGAATTCTCACAATATATATACTTGGTTTCAGCTTAGAGATATAGAGAACCAGAAAGAACCACTGCTCTCATTCAACAAACAGAAACAAGTTGGGCGAACTGAAAATTCATGCTATTTCTTGAATCCATTAGTGAATTGACAAGGTAATTCAAACAGCTAATTCAAAATCTGGAGAAAGACAAGTGCTTGCAAGTAGAAACACTACCCAGACATATGCATGCATGAATACTAAGTTCCTTCATTCATGTCCAACTCTTTGCAACTGTATGGACAGTAGCCGGCCAGGCTTCTCTGTCCATGCGATTCTCCAGGCAAGAATACTGGAATGGGTTGGTATGCCCTTCTCCAGGGGATCTTCCCGACCAAGGGATGGAACCCATGCCTCTTATGTCTCTTGAATTGGCAGGCAGGTTCTTTACCACTAGAGCCACCTAGGAAGCCTACCCAGAAATATGTTGTTGTTCAGTCACTAGATCATGTTCAACTTTGCAACTCCATGGACTGCAGCAAGCCAGGCTTCCCTGCCCTTCACTATATCCATGAGTTTGCTCAAACTCATGTCCATGAGAGGGGCTAAAGTGTCCCCCAAAGATGAGACTTACAGAAGTTTTTATATCCTTTATGTGTATATTTTTGGTTGGCTCCTGTCCTTAACCAGTTTAACCAATTTTTAACTAATGAATTTAAAGGTCAAGATGCTTAGCTTACCATCTATGGCTCTTTTTGATCCTAGATTAAGTCACTACCCTTTTTCATGCCCCCTTGCCATTTTACAATGGACCAGATGTATGGGTTTAAGATTAATGATTACCAGTCCCCCTCCCCCACCGCCCCCACCCCCGCCTCAGGCATATGAAACAGAAGTTAATTACTGCCCTTCTCTGGATCTGAGTGCTGATAATTTATCAGACCAAGGACACATTCCAGGAATTTGGGACAAAGGATATAGCTTTAGGCTAATGGAGTGAAATGTTTATTGAATAAGTTAATGAAGTCTCAAAGAGTTCTTCACTGCCTGCCTAGCAATTTCTACCTCAGGACCACAGACATTAGGGAGTTTGCACTAATGCATGAGCTTTTCACCTGTCATTTAGTTTCAGTAAGAATCAGAAAATAATTTCATTTTTGTGTTAGCTGCATGATGGGAGCAGCAGCCACTGCCAAAATCACCCAGGTCCATCTTATCTGTCTCCACTAATGAATAAAGGTGTTATCCACAGAGGAAAAGACCAAATAATGTAATATTATGGCAAAGGTAGAAAAACAGTAGAGTTGAAGAAGGGAAACAGGTACAAAAAGCAAACACATGTACATGTACACACATATACACACACAAAACACAAAATTGCTTTTGGATAATGAATATTAAAACGTTATAGGCACAGTATAACCTCTGGATGAGGGTGGAAATACTTCTGTGAGCCATACTCCTGATACCAAGGTTTATAGGGGCCTAACCAAAATTGAAGTCAATGAAAACATCAGAGAATATGTACCCTCAACCCTCTAAATCACACACACACACACCATCCATCTCTCAAAAAAGCACTGAATGAAATCATTGAGTGGAACACAACTGAGAGAGCTGCAAGAGACAGTTTCTCTGTCTGGGAACCAAAACAAAGGTGAAGATAACTAAACTAAGTATGAAAGTAGAAATTGCAAATTTGCCCACATTCAAAACAAAAATGGGCTTCCCTGGTAGTTCAGCTGGTAACGAATCCTCCTGCAATGCAGAAGACACTGGAAGATCTGCTAGAGAAGGGACAGGCTAACCATTCCAGTATTCTTGGGCTTCCCTGGTGAGTCAGTTGTTAAAGAATCCTCCTGCAATGCCGGAGACATGGGTTAGATGCCTGGCTTGGGAAGATCCCCTGGAGAAGGGAATGTCTACTAAGCACAAAGAATAACTGGAGGATTTGAGACCTCAAGACACTGACAAGATCCATTATAAAACAAACAAAAACTGTCATACAAGCCCAATTCCTGACTAGATGAATTGAAAACCCTACAGTAAAGAACTAGTAGGAGGAAAAGTATGCTCATTTTTAAGCATAAACTGATGTTCCTCTGTATCATCCTTGTTTTACAATATGTCTGGCATGAGTCAAAAGTTTCTGAGGTATGCAAAAAGGTGAGAATAAACTCTGTCTGAAGACATAATATTATCATCACAACTATTATCAGATATGATGGAGGTATTGGGTTAAACAGATAGAAAATTTAAATAACTAAGATAAATTGTGGAAAATTCTAAAAGAGATGGAATACCAGACCACCTTACCTGCCTCCTGAGAAATCTGTATGCAGGTCAAGAGGCAACAGTTAGAACCAGACATGGAGCAACTGACCAGTTAAAAATTGTGGAAAGAGTACCTCAAAGCTATATATTGTCACCCTGCTTATTTAACTTACATGCAGAATACATCATGTGAAATGCTGGGCTGGATGAAACACAACCTGGAATCAACATTGCCCAGAGAAATATCAATAATGTCAGATATGTAGATGATACCACTCTAATGGCAGAAAGCAAAGAGTAACTAAAGAGCCTGTCGATGAAAGTGAAAGAAGAGAGTGAAAGAGTTTGCTTAAAGTTCAACATTCAGAAAACAAAGATCTTGGCATCTGGTCTCATCACTTTCATGGCAGATAGATGGGGAAACAATGGAAATAGCGGCAGACTATTTTCTTGGGCTCCAAAATCACTGCAGGTGATGACTATAGCCATGAAATTAAAAGACACTCCTTGGAAGAAAAGCTATGCCCAACCTAGACAGCATATTAAAATGCAGAGATATTACTTTGCCAGCAAAGGTCCATCTAATCAAATCTATAATTTATCCAGTATGTATGGATGTGAGAGTTGGACTATAAAGAAAGCTAAGCACTGAAGAATTGATGATTTTGACCTGTGGTGTTGGAGAAGACTCTTGAGAGTTCCTTGGGCTGCAAGAAGATCAAACCAGTCAATCCCTAAAGGAAACCAGTCCTGAATACTTTTTGGAAAGACTAATGCTGAAGCTGAAACTCCAATACTTTGGCCACCTGATGTGAAGAACTACTCCTTAGAAAAAATCCTGATTTTGGCAACAAGTGAAGGCATGAGGAGCAGGGGATGACAGAGGATAAATTGGTTGGATGACATCACCAACACAAAGGCCATGAGTTTGAGCAAGCTCCGGGTGTTAGTGACAGACAGGGTAGCCTGGCATGCTGTAGTCCGTGGGATCTGAAAGAGTTGGACATGACTGAGTGACTGAACTTAACTATAATAAATATTTTAAAGACGCTAATACAAAAGTTAGACAATCAGATACGTCCAACAGAGAAATGAAAATAATAAGACATTAGAAAACAGCAGTGCTAGAAATCAAAGCACAACAATGAAAAACAGAAGAATTCAACAGACTGGTCAGTAGCTTGATAGAGTTGGAAAAAGCAAATCAATAAAATTTTAGGTAGGTTAATGAAGATTACTTAAATTCAAATTAAGAGAAAAAAGTGAAAAGAAAAATAGAACATACCTTACAAGAGCTATAGCAGAATGTCAATTGTGTGTATGCATATAATCTGCATCACAGAGGTAGAAAAATATTTGGAGAAAAAAATGCCAAAAATTTTTCAATATTAATGACAGATATAAAATCCTATACCCACAAAGCTTGAAGAATAAGCAGCAGGAAAAATACCAAAGGAGAAAAACAATACTTATTATATTCAAATTGCTGAACACCAGAAATGTAGAGAAAATATTGAAGATAACCAGAGAAAGACTCTAAGTTAGTCTTTGGACTTTGAGTTCAAAAGAGGTTTGGATCAACATATACACACTACTATATATAAAATATATAATCAACAAGGACCTGTCATACAGCACAGGGAACTATACTCAATATTTTGTGATAACCTATCAGGAAAGAGAATCTGAAGATCTTCATGAACCATGTTCACAATATTTTGTGATAACCTATCAGGAAAGAGAATCCAAAGATTATATACATATTCTCTTCATGAACCATGTTCACAAGAGTAAAATTGTTAAAATGCTGAAACAGAAAATAGCTAATCAGAATTTCAAGGAATATTCTAGAATAATATCTTTAAAATTAAATAAAAATAAAAATCTACTCAGATGAATAAAACTGAGAAACTTAATTAGCAGCAGACTTTATAAGAAATGTCAAAGGAAGTTCTTCAGGTAAAATAAATATATAGGCCAAAAAAACATAGATCAAAGCCAAAAGTTGAAGAGCATTTGAAATGGGATCAAGATGAAATCATTTTCATGATGCTTATTTTTCTAAAAGAGAATTGAATGCTTAAAGCAAAAACAGTAACAATAACAATAACAAAAAAAAAAAACAGTCTTTATAATATGAAGTACACTGCAAGGTATGATAGGGAGGAATTGGGAATTACTATTATAAAATCTTTATAGTACACATGAAATGGTATAATATTCTTTAAAGGCAAACTCAGATTATTTAGGTATATGTGTGTGTGTATAAAATAAGACTATAGAAACTATTATTTTTTTTAAAGGATGAATACTGTGTACATAATACAGAATCATGGTCTCTTATATCCAAGGAAGATTGAAAAAAAAAAAGAGTAAAAGAAAGAAAGAACAAATATATTGAAAAGAGATAAAATAATGACATATTTTAATCTAGGCATATCAGCAGTTGCCTTAAATATGAATGCCCCAAATCAGCTAAACGACAGAGATTGTCAGATCTATTGTCAAGATAAGAACACAAGATATTGCTGTATGCTGCATATAAGATAAATGATATTCTTCAGGGAAATCTTCAGTGAATAGCTATATCAAATTTCCTTGTGTATTTTCATAATAGCACTGTGCTTAACTTTTTATAACATTTACCATCCCACACATTACTTAGAGATCACGTTCTACTCTATATCAGAAACAGTTCTCCTCTTCCCTAAAATAACCCATTGCTTTTCACAATGGTATGCAAATGCCCTATTACAAACTGTATCTTTAAACAAATTGGAGTTTTACAGAAAAATTCACAAAAGTAGTTGAAAATTTGGGAGAATTTTCTGAGCTCCCAGTTTAAAGGAAAAACAAAAAAAAGAGTACATTAAAAGTACATTTAGATCCCGTGTTTAAATTTTTTTACACAAAGAACTATTAAATGTAACATGGAATGTACCATAAATTTTCACTCAGATGAAAAGAAGAATTATCACTATAAATAAGCATCTAGGAAAATATAATAATATTTCAGTTTTATATGGAACAGATATTAATAATATTGGTAAATTTCTGGAAGTTATTGTGGAGAATGCAAATAATAATATTCAAAATTGTGTTTATGATACTTTACAAAATTTAGCAAAGCAAATATGATTTTAAATGATAAGTAGAAAGAATATGTTAATGGTTTTCAGTTACTTTCGTTGATGAACTCTAAATTACATATAAACATGGAATCAGATCAAGAACAATTATTGAAAAATAAGTTTGATGTTTGGCAGATACAAAATTTATGTAATAGAACTTCATTGCTATATTAAAATAGTTTATTATTCTGACATGTCTATTTTTTTTGTTTTATATATTTAATTTTTAAATAATTCAGTAAATAATCCTGACATATTTTAATTTATTAAATCTCTGTTTCATAGGAGTTAACATAAATTGTATCTGTTTTGTCTAGCATGAGTTTTAATTTTAAACACAATCATTTTATTTCTTTGAAGGCTTTATTATCAAAAAAATTCACATACATTATTCAACTGCATGCCCTATAAAATTATATCATGTCTCAAAAATATTATTAAAAAATGTTAAATGACATGAAATAATAGCTTACTAAATTATAATTCAAAAGAATTACGAGAAAGCAAAAACTGTTATCTGCAACACAACCCTTATATATATTAAAAAGAGAAAGAGTTGACTCTATAAAGAACTAATAGAAAATATGCATACATATATTACCTGTAATCCCAAAGCAGTTAAGAGCATTGATTTCTTCCTAGGAAAAATATGTTACCAATGACAGGGGGGAAATAAAAGCACCAAAGCAAGGATATATACTCATTTTTGATGTATAGGACAAAAAATCTAATGTGATATTTATGTGCCATGATAACTATGTGCCATATCTTAGATTTACTCATTATATGTTTAGCAATAGAAGATTTAATGGTAATATTTTACTAGATGATGAAATCAGAACAATTTATTGCTCTTTCTTAGATCTCATTAAATGGATTTCTAGTCATGAATAACAAAAGGTAAACAGATTAATATTTACATGTACCAAAAATATGTAACAGTTAATTTCAGAGCAGAGTGCTACCTTTAAAATGCCAATTTTTAAACCATTATATTAATGTTTAAGCTAGGGTATGCCTCCAAATTATACACATACCATCATTCCATTTTCTTAATCAACATTGATTACAAAATTTTTGCTAATTGACTCAATTGTGTTATGCCTGTCTTGACTCATCTAAATCAAACAGGGTTCACTAAAATTCAAGTTTCCTGCAATAACATCATATCATACATTAATATGATCTATTTGTTTACAGACAAACTGGATTAAGTTGAATTTTTTTTACATGCAAATAAGCAAAGTTGGTCAATAGGCAAAGAGTATAGAATAAGAGATATTAGAAATAGCATTTTTATTTTATTTATAGTCCTAGTAATTGTCAGGATAATGTGAGTGGAATAATGCATGTGATCAGCAGTGAAAAGAGTTGAAATAATATAATTATTTTGGTAGTTACAAGGAAACTAAAAATATTTTTTTAAAAGTAGTACATTTGATGTGATCACTTTTTATTTCAAAATTACATCAAGAACATATAGCTGATTAAAAATACTAATGTATTTTTGCTAACTGCAAGTAAAAAGACAATAACTTGAAAAATCAAAAATTGCCATATCCTAAATACACTTTCAAAAGTTTTTTTGTTTTGGTTAATTTTTAAAATTATTATGCATCAAATGGGCTTATTTTGTTTTTGTACCACAGGTATCTGAAAATTTATTTATTATATATTTTTAATCTTTTTTCCTCTCTTTCAGATATTCACATTGAACAAACACTATTCACCTATCTTCAGGCTCACTGACTCTTTCCTCTTTCATGTCCACTCTAGTACTGAGCTTATTCAATGGGTTTTTCAGTTCTAATGTTACCATTTGATTCTTCTTTCTATTGTGTGCTCTCTGTACATTTGTATATTGTATATCTCTCTTTATATTTTAACATTTGTTTCAAAAGTGTTTGGATGTTTTTTTAACAGCTAGTTCCAACATCTCTGTCATGTTTTGAATTTTTTTCCTAAGCAAGTTAATTTTATCATGGTTCATTGTTTACACTGGGTAATTTTTATGAATTTTGAGTAATTTTGGTTATTGAGCAGTTGGGGAATCACTTCAAATAAATTTAGATAATCCTGTACTTTTTAAATTTCACATATTGAGACATTGGGTCTTGTTTAAATCCAATAGAGAATGCCATCATTTATGTTTCGGTATGACAATTCCCTGATTATGTTCATGATGCAAGGTCTAACCTGCATTCTTTGGGCTATGGTTCCAGTGTTAGGTCATTTTTCGAATCTTTTGAAGTGGTATGCAATTCTATGCTTTATGTGCCACACAGTGTTTAGTGCACAGAATTTTTGGACAGAGGTCTCTTATCACAGTTCTTAAAGTTTTTATATGCTAATTAGAATTACACTCTCACATACATATGCCACAGGTGGGCCCAGTTGACTCTAAATGAATTTATAGGATTGATTTCCCAAGCTTCCTTTCCAAAATCTCTCCAGCACTTTCTGATTGCCTTTATTACCTTGGTTCCATTTTTTTTTTTTTTTTTTTTTTAAGACAGGGAGTACCTCTGCTCTTGAGACATGTCTAAGGCCAAAACGTAAGAGGATACAGAAATAGAGACAGACTTGAGCCTCACCATCTGAAGCTATTCCTCCAGAGAGCATAAGGGAAAAGGGTCATCATTTCCTCAGTTTTTTTACTTCTGCAGGCTGCTATTTGTTGCCATCACTGCCACCACCTCAGCAGACTACCTAGATCCTGTGGTTTGAAAGAAAAGATGAAAGAAAGAAAAAAAAAAAACTTTAATAACTCACTTTCTCATTTTTCAAGCTAGAACTGAAAAGCTTTTCCTGAAGACATTTTTGTTTGTGGTGGTGTTTTTCACCTCACAGTGGCCAAGGTTCACAACTGAGTTAAATTCAGGCCAGGAGATAACTAAAGGATAAAAAAAAAAAAAAAAATGGGAAACTCATCAACAGTTTGTAGGTACTTTGATTTATGTGTTCTATTTCAGTCTGCTGTTGCTGTACATTTCACAGTCCTCAAATGGCTGTGTCATGGATTCTGTCAAAGTTTCATAGTTGTGTTCTGTGGGAGCAAGAGAGGTGCACTTATTTCATCTTACCCCAAACTGAAAACTCCCCCAGTTATATATTTTTTCATATATTGCTTCTCAAATAACAAATGTATCACTTTTATATCTAGAAATATGGGCACAAAAAGCTTCAGTTTTTGAAACCAGTTAAATATCACACTGTAATGTTGGAGGTTCAGATATATGTGAAATTGGCAAGTATTTTAGTAAGTTTATAAAATTTTGTTTCTTTACATTAAATCTAGGTAGAAAATGTAGCCCACTGATTTTCCTCATATGTCAATGCTATCCACATTAAAACATTTTTGTATATTTTCAATGATATTAGTGTAACACAAGTAGATAATAAGTTATACTTTTATGTCAGTCTAAGATAAAGAGTTTTAAAAGATCTATATTTATAGAAAGTAGCTTGTATAAATGAAAAATTGCTTTAAATATCCAAAAGAATTGAGCCACAAGAAGTTATATAAATAATACTTTTCTTATATTCTCAGGCCATGTTAATTGACACAACACCACTTGGGGTACATAGTAATCCATTTTTCTTCTTTCATTTTTAAAATATTAATTCCTAATTATGCCATAATAAAATAAATTTCACAATCCATATTAGCTTGAATTACTGAAGCTAAAGTGTGATCTCATATATATATGAACGTCATCAGGTGATGGCTTGCTGTCTGATATCTATCAAATATCCAGTGATAAAACACTTGTTTGTTTTTCCACGAATATAATTTATAGTATTTTTGACGGTGTGGAAAAGCTGGCTTAACTCAATGTTCAAAAAAACTAAGATCTAGTCCTATCACTTCATGGCAAATAGATGGGGAAAATATCAACAACCTCAGATATGCAGATGATACCACTTTAATTGCAGAAGGTGAAGAGGAATTAAAAAGTTTCTTGATGAGTGTGAAAGAGGATAGTGAAAAAGCCAACTTAAAGCTCAATATTTAAAAAAATCTAAAAACAAAACACAAAATCCTAAAATCATGGCATCCAGTTCCATCACTTCATGGCAAACAGAAGAAGAATAGAAGAAAAGGTGGAGGCAAGTGACAGATTTTCTCTTCTTGGGCTCTAAAATCACTGGGGATGGTGACTGCAACCATGAAATTAGAAGACAATTGCTTCCTGGCAGGAAAGCTATGACAAACCTAGACAGAGAATTACAAAGCAGAGATATCACTTTGCTGACAAAGATCCACAGACTCAAGGCTATAGCCTTCCCAGTAGTCATGTACAGATGTGATAGTTGGACCATAAAGAAGGCAGAGCTCCGAAGAACTGATGCTTTCGAACTGTGGAGCTGGAGAAGATTCTTGAGAGTCCCTTGGACAGCACGGAGATCAGACCAGTCAATCTTGAAGGAAATAAACCCTGAATATTCATTGGAAGGACTGAACCTGAAGCTGAAGCTCCAATACTTTGGCCACCTGATGTGAAGAGCTGACTCATTGGAAAGACCCTGATGCTGGGAAAGACAGGGCAGGAGGAGGAGTGGTTACAGAGGATGAGATGGTTGGATGGCATCACTGACTCAATGGACATGAGGTTGAGCAAGCTCTGGGAGATAGTGAAGGACAGAAAAAAGTACTGCAGTTCACAGGATCACAAAAGGTCAGACACAGCCAAGCGACAACAACATTTTTGCAGGTGGTACTGTTGTCTGTTCTTTTGGTGATTTTAAGTATTCATGAATACCATTATGAATATAATGAATATAAAGTCTTAAACAAAAAGTACTACTCTTTTAAAGTGAAAACAATGAAAATTGCATCTTTTATATTTTCAGACTTTACAAAATAATTTTTAAAATTATTATCAAGTGTTCCAAGTCTGTAAATGATCTTGTACTCAGTTTTTGCTTTTTTTCAGCTAAGAAAAGACTATTTGCAACCTAGGAACTGCCAGTAACTTTCACAGTTGATAGTGAGTATGTGCTGCTATATCATTTTTGGCAAGGATTAGTGTTTCATCATTTAGACACATCAGGTACTTAGATTTTATCATATAATTTAAATTGGAATTGTTTAAAATGATGAAAAAAATGACAAAGTACCAATCAGAAACTGAATTGTAGTATAGTGGAAAAGATTCACCCGTGTGTTATCATATTGATGGAAAATAAGACAATTTAGGAATGTTATGTTCATCTTTTTCTTTCTAGGTTGACTAACATTGACAATTGAATGTTTATGTCTCTTATTTCCACAGAATATTCTCTGCGGTTTCTTCCTCAAGTATGAATTGCTGCATCTTTAAACTTTGTAGATAAAAAATTATTTCAAAAGCAAATATTAAATGTGGATGTGTGCTTTTACTTGTACAAATACAGTGAATCATTATATTCTTAAATTTTCAGTAATAAAATGTGACATTCAGCTTTATATAGTCACTGTGTTTTATGAACTAAGTCAGAAACATTTCTTTGCTGTCAGATCAATTGCAAATATATTAAGAAAGCCTACTTTTGTAATTACAAAACATGGGAGCAGAAACTGAACTGTGTAAAACTCATCTATGTCACCAAAAGATAGAAAATTGTTGTCAAGTATGTTTTCTTCTAAGATCCTGCTTCATTAATCAGTAGCTCTTTTTCTTTCTGAAAGATTCTCCATGAATACATCCCTTTTAAACCTATACATACACACATAGGCATATTTTTGTCATTGTATATGTACATATGGTTAAACAATATTGAATTACATAAATGAAGAAGGGCTTCCCAGGTGGTTTCGTGGTGAAGAATCTGCCCATCGAGCAAGAAATGCAGGTTCCATCCCTGGGTCAGGAATATACCTTGGGGAAGGAAATGGCTACCCACTCCAGTATTCTTGCCTGGGAAATCCCATAGACAGAGAAGCCTGATGGACTACAATCTGTTGGGTCCCAAAGAATCTGACACAACTTAATGACTAAATATGAAGGGTATATAAATGAAAAACAAGAGTATGAGAATGCTGCCTCCCATCAGTCCTAACCTTTAGTCCTCAAACCCTTATATCAGGAAACCATTTACATATTTTCAAGTTCTTTCTATGATTAATTTCCCCACGATTACTAAATTTTATAGTTAACAATATTTTCTCAATTTAGATGTTATCTATTCATTTTCTCTTATGACAATTACAGTTTAACAATCCTTACACCACCTTTACAACCATGACATGTCCTGGCTTTGAGGAGAAGCCACGCTCTAGAAAAAAGAAGCTGTGTTTCTTTCTTGATCTGTAATTTCAGACTATAAGGATCCATTTTTCCTTGACCCTTCTGTTTTCAAAGATAGAGAGTTGTGTGGATGTTTCTTTGTATTAAAACTGGTTTGGATTGATTTATTTCTACTGAACCTGGAGGTGGTGACTGGACATAAAATATTTGTTGTTTGAAACCACTCTATTCTTAATTTTGTCTCAGTTACCAAGCTGAAGACAAAAAGTATAATCTATTACAATATCCTGAATTAATAGTTTCATAACAAATTCTTAATTAATAGTCAGAACTTATCCCACTTTGACTTTGACTTTATTAGTGTCATACAAAGCATTGTTCAGGATTAAAATTCCATGTTGTTATTGTTTCCCACCCGTTTTTTAGTTTTTCCTTTTTTTTTTTAACTTTCATTTGCATTTACTAATAATTTTGTGACATTTATTCCAAGCCATAAGTTTTTGCTTCTTCAGTTTCTTGTGGGATATCTTTTGCTTCTGTGCAACTTCCTCTTCTGGTTTAAGAACAACTTGATTTCCCCCCCTCCCACCCCAGTAAGGATCATCTTAATATGGCAAAGAGGGCTCTTGTGTGGGTTGATCTGACCTTGAGCTCTGTAAATCCTGATCTGCATCTTGGGGACTTTGTTCACCTGGAAGTGCTCAATGTTCAGAGAATCTACATATGAAGCCCTCAAGTTCAGCATTACTCTGGATACCTGTGGTAAAAATTCAGCACTCTTTTTGTGTCAGGGATCCTGCGTCCAAACCCATTGTTTGGCCTATAATCACCTAACCAAGTCCACCATTGTAATGACAGAATGGCGCTCATTGCTCTGGAAAGGGACATCTTTCAGCTACTTGGTGACTTTTCAGATATGTATACCCTTAATGGCCTGGGTGGTTTCAGGAGTGTTCTTAAGTGAACATGAAGATTGAACCTCTTGATTTACATGATTTTGTGGGGTTTTCTGGGTCAGGTGACTAGCATACCATTTTTTAGAGGTCATCTCAGGCTGCCTACTAGAAAAAGAGAGTTTTTCTTTTTTTTTTTTTTAATTTTATTTTTTGTGGTAAGAAAACTTAAATATAAGATCTAATATAGTACCGTATTTTTAAGTGTACAATGCAACATTGTTATCTGTGTGCAGATCTCTTATTAATTTTTCTTCCTTGCATACACTGGTGACCACATACCACATAATTTTACATTTTCCCAAACTTATCTCCCTGATTTTTAACTATTTTTCTTCTTAGACATTTCTATTTTACCTCTACCCTCTCCCCCAAGTCTAGTAGCTTATTGGGAATTCTACACAGATGACATCCAATTTTAACTTAGGATGGCGTCACAATTTCCTGGCCACTGCTCCCTTCCCATGCCCTTTCTTTGTTGATGGTCATGGTGGTTATGGAAGTTTTAATATTCTTATTGCAAGAGTTTATTTGTATGGGTTCACCAAAGAAGGATAGGAGGTTATTGCTGTTTATATTTGAAAATATTTTTATCCCATTCTCTAAAGTAATTGAGTATGGTTGAGTATTGAATTCTGGTATAGAATTGAATTTTAATATGAAATTGAAAAAAAATTTTTTTTTCTTCTAGCATCCATAGTTGATCTTGAGAAATCTGATGCTGCTCTGTTATTTACTCCTCTTGTTTGAGAGCACCCCACACATCACCCACACACAGAAGGCTACTGTACTTTTTCTGCTTATAATTTAAAATTATAGAATGCTTTATTTTGGGAAGATTTTGTCCAGTTATAATTCTGATTTTTGGTAGACACCTTCAATTTGTAATTTCTTTCTGTTCTAGGAAGTTTCATTTTATTATTTCTTTAATATTTCCCTGTTTTCCTTTTTTAAGTTTTCTTTCCCAATATCTTCAGAATTGATTGTCATTTACTTACACTTCTTCTTTCTCTTTTTTTCTTGGTTTTAAATATTTTTACTGATTAAAACTATTCAATATTCTTTGGGAAGTTTCATATCTAATGTAGATATGAAATTTTTAAATAGAATTCTACTTAAAATTGATTATTTTAAAGTAACATCCCTTCTGTTTTTTCCTGCATATAGTAATTGCCTTATCACTCCAAGTATTCTGTTCATCTTTTGTTTGTTTCTGGAAATATGTGGTATTCTTTAATTTTTTTTATAACTTTTTCATCTTTATTTTAAAAATAGTTCATGAATGTAGGATTACCATACAAAACCCATACATATCTATTTAGTTTTGAAGTTTTATTTTACTGCTTACACCATTGGCTGATTATTTTTAATCTTCTTTAACCATTTTTTTCTTTTACTTTTATTTATTGTTTTTGTTTCTATGTATTTTATGATTAGGTTTTCCTACAATAGCTAATAATCATTGACTATAATTTTATATTTAAAAGCGAAAAATAGAAAACATATTTTGAATCTGAGAAAAACATAGCTAGGTTCAGTTTCCCCAGGAGATAGAGTTTAATTTTATACCAAAATTCTAACTAGATCTATTTAAATTCATAGATACCAATAACAAATGAAAGTAGGGAATGAAAGGGTATGTATAATAAAAATGATAGCTTTAGTTCTGAAAGATTAACTCAAGCAGAAAATCCAGAGGAAATAATTTGAAAGAACATCCTCTGAAGAACCAAAAAAACCCCTGATATACTGTCATTTGAACGCCTCTTCATCATAGGTCTCCATCTAACCACAAAATACTTTATTCTTCCATTTGATAAGTCCCATACATGGTTTCAGAGCTTCTTATTAGCAAAACAACAGCAAAAGTATTTGACATACATCAGGTGTTATGGGAGTACAAGAAGGAGATGATATTTCTGCTTATTAAAGTTAGGATTATTTAAGAAGGAAGAGATATTCGTTGTACTCATGAAGAATTGATAAAATTTCAGAAACAGTTCACTGCGGCAATATTTTCAAAGCAGGATCAAGTTTACAAGAGTAACTTGAGAGTACATGAATTATTTGTGTACCAAAGTAAGATTTTCTAACACTTGTTCTGTGGATACTTTATATATATGTGAGAGAAAGCTTTTGTATTCATAACACGTTTACATTCCAGAGTAAATTAGAGCTTAAAATGCCTTGTTGCATTAATAATTTAATTTTATGGTTAAATCTCAAAGGTAAAAGTATATATGAAGGGTTTTCTAAACCAATATGATATAATAAGCCATTTAAAAATAGCTTCATAAAAACATTATTCTATAGAAAATGATTTGTACAATGACAGTTATGAAAAACTTGTAAAGGGAAAATTTGTTGCTCAGTCATGTCCAACTCTTTGTAACCTCATGGACTCTAGTCCACTAGGCTGATCTGTCCACGGGATCCTCTAGGCAAGAATAGTGGAATGGGTAGTAATGCCCTTCTCCAGGATATCTTCCTGATGCAGGGATGAACCTGGGACTCCTGCATTGCAAGCAGATTCTTTTCCTTCTGAGCCACTAGGGAAGCCAATATAAAGGGAGAAGAGAGATCATAAAAATGCAAGTTTGAGTTTAAAAAAGAAGTAGAATATGATTTATAACTCACTTACCACTCCAATACTCTTGCCTGGAGAATTCCATGGACAGAGGACCTGGCAGGCTACAGTCCATGGGATCACAAAGAGTCGGAAACAACTGTGAGACTAACTTTCCTTTCCTTTGTAATTAAATGCTGAAACATATAGATCCTGGTCTACCAAGATATGTGCATATTTAAGATTATGTATCAAACATTAGAATGTGTGCTTATGAGATGGGAGAGACATGAACATGTGCAAAATCAGTGAAAGGGGCCTTCTACTAACTCAAAAGCCTTAAGAGACTGCCGTTTAATATATAATGCTGTTATTCAGCCGCTAAGTGGTGTGCGACTCTTTGCTACCCCAGGGGCAGCAGCACTCCAGGCTTCTCTGTCTTTCACTATCTCTCAGAGTTTATGGACTTTGCTCAAATTCATGTCCATTGAGTCAGTGATACCATCCAGCCATCTTATCCTACCCTCAATCTTTCCCAGTTTCAGAGTCTTTTCCAATGAGTCAGCTCTTCGCTTTGGGTGGCCAAAGTATTGGAGCTTCAGCTTCAG
Organism: Muntiacus reevesi; assembly: GCF_963930625.1. Lineage (NCBI taxonomy): Eukaryota > Metazoa > Chordata > Mammalia > Artiodactyla > Cervidae > Muntiacus > Muntiacus reevesi. The sequence goes on along the minus strand of NC_089251.1, from coordinate 258,147,193 downwards.
CATCAGTCCTTCCAATGAATATTCAGGATTGATTTTCTTTAGGAGGAATGATTTGATCTCCTTGCTGTACAAGCAACTCTCAAGAGTCTTTTACAGCACCAGTTCAAAAGCATCAATTCTTCAGCATTCAGCCTTCGTTATGGTCCACATCTCACATTCATATGTGACTACTGGAAAACCATAAGTTTGACTACATTGATCTTTGTTGGCAAAGTGATGTCTCTGCTTTTTAATATCCTGTCTAGGTTTATCATAGCTTTTCTTTCAAGGAGTAAGCATCTTTTAATTTTGTGGCTGCAGTCACCATCTGAGCCACCATAGAAGTCCTTCATTGTTTAAGTCCACTTTATATATGCAACCCTTGGACAGCAAGGAGATCAAACTAGTCAATCTTAAGGGAAATCGACCCTGAATACTCATTGGAAAGACTGATGCTGAAGCTGAAACTCCAGTGTTTGGTCATCTGATGCAAATGGCTGACTCATTGAAAAAGTCCCTATAGCGGGGCATGATTGAGAGCAGAAAGAAAGGAGGGCGTTAGAGGATGAGACGGCTGGATGGCATCACTGATGCAATGCACACGAACTTGGACAAACTTCGGGAGATGGTGAGGGATAGGGAGGCCTGACGTGCTGCAGTCTATGGGGTTACAAAGAGTCGGACATGAGTGGGTGTTGAACAGCAACAACAATCCATTTATCCTATTTGCTCAGTTAAAAAAGTTTTGAAATATGGATACCTACATAAACATAACAATTAAGATGTATCACATTTATATCACCCTAAATTTTTTCTTTGCTATGTTTCCCCTACCCTCAGCCCCAACAAACACATATGTTATAGTTTCTGTCATTATACATTAGTTTTGCTTAATCTAGAATTTCACATAAATCATAGAATATGTTCTCTTTTGACTTTGAATTCTTTTGATAAACATAAGTCTTTAGGATTAATCTGTGTAGTTTATCTATTTTTATTCCTGAGGTACATAATATTTTATGCATGTAGCACAATTTTGTATCCACTGAGCTGTTGATAATTATGACTACTTCTGGGAACAGTATTTATAAAGCTACTCCGAACATTTGTGCTAAAATCATTGTGGGTATAGATATAATTATGTAGGCCCATAGAAGTTCAGTCCCAACATATGTTTGTTTTTAACTAGATGAGAAACCACTAAATAGTTTTCTAAATTTTTTGTCCCATTTTACATTACCATCAGCATTGTCTGTGTGTTCTAGTTGTACCTAGCCATAACTGACAGGTCCATTAAAAAAAATTTTTTTTGACCAGTCAGGCAAGTGAGTGATATTTCATGGATTTCAATTTGTACTTTCTAATGGCTATTTATGTTAATAATAAATATATAATCATTCATTTACTTTCTGTAAAATGTCATTTCAAAAAATTTGCCAACTGACTGAATTTTTTCTTATTGAGTGCTTTATGATTGGGATACAAAATATTTTAGCACACATATCACAACAATTAATAAAATATCCAGGCAAAATTTCATAGCATATAACATATAAGAATAATACTGTCAATCAAATTTATTTAGTTGATAGTTAAAGAGTAATACACAACAGCTTAATTCCCAGCTCCAACATGGCCACATGGCTGAGCTTCAGTCACATTATAATTTCTGAAATTTGGAGAAAATATGGTGCTTTGATGTGTTTATCAATATGTTTCTTATCTAAAGATTTACCTGAAAATCTGTCATATTCAACTTTCACCTCAACGCCATAACTTCTGTTAAGACTTCTGTTAATATGCTGTCTAGGTTTGTCATAGTTTTTCTTCCAAGGAGCAAGCATCTTTTCATTTCATGGCTGCAGTCACCATCCACAATGATTTTGGAGCCCAAGAAAATAAAGTCTCTCACTATTTCAAGTTTTTTCCCAGCTATTTGCCATGAAGTGACGGGACTGGATACCATGATCTTAGTTTTTTGAATGTTGAGTTATAAGTCAGCTTTTTCACTGTCATCTTTCACCCTCTTCAAGAGGCTCTTTAGTTCCTCTTTGCCTTCTGCCATTAGAATGTTATCATATGCATATCTGAGGTTGTTGATTCATTCTGTTTTCTATTGGAGTGTCAAAGCTTTGAATAAAAAGCTTTTAGCCTCCTTTCTTTCAAATTTTGTCTGCTATGTAATGAACACAATGGGCTATATTAAGCCTTTATTTCAGTAGAATATTCTATAGAATTTAAAAGGTTAAATAACCATACTTTGCAATTTTTTGGACTATTGGGTTTTTGAAGATTGTACAGTAGTTCCCAACTTACCCACAGGCAATGTGTTCCAAGACCTTCAGTGGATGTTTGAAATAGCAAATAGTACTGGATCTAGCAAATACTATATTTTTTTCTATACATACATTCCTATGTATGTATGAAAGTCAAAAACTTTTACCTTCTCACTAAACAGGCACATTTTACAGCTTCTCTTTGGTGGATCCAAATTACCAGCATCACTGCTCTTTTGCTTAGGACTATTATTAAATAAAGTGAGGATTACTTGAGCACAAGCACTGAAATACCACAGTCAATCTGGAAACCCAGATGATTGCTAAATGACTAACGGTCAAGTAGTGTATTTTGTATGGATGTAGATAAAAGGCTGGTTTATGTCCTGAGTGAGATGGAACCAAACAATGAGAGATTTCATCTTGTTACTCAGAATGGTACTCAGTTTCAAACTAACAAATTGTCGATTTTTTGAATTTTTCATTTAATATTTTCAGACCTTAGTTGATTTCCACGTGCATGCTCAGTCGTGTGAGACTTTTTTGCAGTGCCATGGACTGTAGCCTGCCAGACTCCTCTGTCTATGGAATTCTCCAGGAAAGAATACTGGAGTGAATTGCCATTTCCTCCTACAAGGGATCTTCAACTAAAACCACAGAAAGTGAAAATGAATATGGGGGACGGGGGTGGATTATGAAACCGGCTGCAATGCAGGAGACCCTGGTTCGATTCCTGGGTCAGGAAGATCCCCTGGAGAGGGGATTGGCTACCCACTTTGGTATTTCTTGAGCTTCCCTGGTGACTCAGTCTGTAAAGAATCTGCCTGCAATGTGGGAGACCTGGGTTCATCTCTGGGTTGAGAAGATCCCCTGGAGGAGGGCATGGAAACACATACCAATATTCTTGCCTGGAGAATCCCCGTGGACAGATGAGCCTGGTGGGCCACAGTCCACAGGGTTGCAAAGAGTTGGACAGGGCTGAGCAACTAAACATAGCACAGCGCACTAAAAATATGAGTAAATGAAGCTTATACAATAAAGTAGAAAAGAAGAGAATTCAAGGAATTTCTGAAATCATCTCCATGCTTCTGGGGAAAAAAAATGTACCAAATGAATTTCAGCTTTAAACGTTTTCAGAAAAGAAATTCCATAAAGTGACCTGATTCATTAAGAGAACAGAAATAACACACATACACAGAAACACAAGGTTAAGAAACGTAGAAAAGCTATAGATTTGGGAAACATTTGCCAGACCAGTCTGATGAGCCAAGCTTGCAAGTGGAAATGAATAGCTCTTCTTAAACCAATACGTGAAACTGTAAGGTGAAATAATGGGACAGAAAGGTGACTGGCATTACAGAGGAACTCTAGCCAAAATCCAACAACAGCTTTATATGTGGGTCACATAAAAGCTTTTATTGAAAACCCTGAATCTTAAATTCATAATCAAATATGATAAGTAGGGATGACTTCAGGGATAACAATCTTAAATAAGAAAGAAAAGAGTATTTATTATTAAAATTTTATAGGCTTGTGTATACTATTTCTCCAGCAACAAATCAAGATACCAATTAAATTGCTCTGTTTCAGTCCACATAGTTAAGTAGAATGGAGCTATTAACTAGTTGTAACTAACAATAATTTTTTTCAATCAACTCTGGATTCTTTAAAATCAAACTATATAGGATCAATTGGTCAATGCTTTTTAAATTTCCTAATTATGATGACATTATAAGCATGTGTTTTTTCTGCTTATATCTTTACATTTATAGCCTTTTATTTTAGAAAATTATCTTAGAAAACCTGCAGATTATATTTTTTCTTCTACAACTTAGGTAACTACAAAAGATTAATTTACAAATAATTAAATTATCTGCCAAAGTGATATGTTCAGGTCTTACATAGCCTAAGGGAAGATTTCTTAATGTGCAGCTCCTGCATACTGTATGAACTGCTTTCTGTGTCAAATAACAGAGTAATGTGACATAGTCTTATTTCCCCTCTCTGTTAAAATCTCTGAGAAGTTCTACAGTAAAAAAATTATTTAACATATTTTAATCAAATATTTCTTACATGTATCTAATGAAATGCCATGATTATGCTGCTCAGACATTCAGGATAACAAATCAAACTTCATGGGACACTAGTCTTTGCTCAATACTGAATTTATTTAGCCTTTCAAAGAGGTACAAAATGCATAACAAAACAACAGGCATGGTGATGACAAATTGAAATTATAATGGAGTAATCATAGTTCAGTCATACAAAATTGAGTCAGGCAGCCATTGAGGATCTGGCTCAGACACACCCCTGCACCACCGAGAACTTGAACTTTCTGTGAACCGTACCAAACCCAAAGATCCCAGGCACTTTAAAAACATCTGCCAGTTACAAATATATGGTCTTAAAATCATCCTCCTTTATAAGTATGCAACCATTTTTGACCCCAACCATTAACAAGCACCCTTACTTCTTTTAAGCTCTAATTATTGAGCAACAGCTCATGTAATGTTGTGAGGGTTTTTGCTTGTTTCTGTTTTTTTTTTTTTTAAACTGTATAAGCCTCCCCTACATTGTAGTCTGGCAGAAACAGTTCAAGTAATTTTTGAATCTGTCTGCTCCTAACAATAATCTCTTTATTTCAATTAGGTTTCCATTTCTGAAATTGTGCTTAGTGGTTAGCACCAAATATCCCCAAGTTACTCTGCACCTGATGACCCTAAAAGACCATGAAAATAAAGTTGAAGAAAAATTGACTGTGAGCAGACAGTCTCAATTTAGGCAAGACATCAGCTCTGTCATTACCCCAGATCAAGGGTAGGTAACTACATAGTTTCCATTTTCCAAGTTGCATCTTAATCAAACTAGTTAATTAGAACTTGATACACAATTTCAACAAAAATATATAGCCACTGGATGTGTACATAATCCACAGCTATTTTTCATTACCTGTAATATTGCAGGTTCATAGGAATTTTTTATTGGGGTTTCATGGGAGATTTTGTTAGATGTCACTGAGAGTATTGGAAATTTCACACAACATTCTGTTAATTATTTTCTTTTACCAAGTAAGCATTATTATAAAATATCCCCAGACCACAATTTAAGAATTAAATTAATTAATTTTCATTATTAATTAATTAATTAATAACAAATCATTAAGAGTTAATTAATCTTCACATAAATTCACTAAAATGTTATATTGGAATACTTTTTTTTGAACTTTTATGCTTCAAATGCATTGCATTTAATATATTTGCTGTGATCTTGGAGATGGAATAAGGTGATTAATTTGTCTTGTTTTAGATCACCTAGTTATTTGCTTATGTACCATGTGGCTCAAACAGGATTTTTACACAATGAGTAGAGGTTGATCACTCCCCAGAAATGGTGGATAATTTTTTTAAAATATTGATAATTTAAGAAATTAACATTTTTGTTCCAGAGTTTTGATGGGATAAAAACTTTATTCTAATCAACATGTATGTACATGTATGTATGTATATATGCACATGCTAATATATGTTAAAATATTTTAGTTACTATGAGGAATAAAGATAGATAAGGTAATGTTTCTACCTCATGAGCTTACACACCACTGGAAATGAAGCAAATATTTAAAAGTAAAGATACCAGCTATTAAAATATCTAACTAAAAGTGTAAGTTCAAAGGAATTTCAAATTATTCAGAGTTGAAACAGTTAGTGAAAGGTACATTTTGAAAATGACATTTAATTTGGGTTCTAGTGATAAGTGACTATTTCAATAGAAATATATACGTAATCAGATTTTAAGAGATAAATATCAAGGAATAAATGCATAGAAGTAGAAATCTAACAAGACATATCTATACTGCTTGGATAGTGTGTGTGTGTGTATGTGTGTGTACGCTCAGTCACTCAGTCATGTCTGACTCTCTGAGACCCCATGGACTGTAGCCCTCCAGGCTCCTCTGTTCGTGGAATTTTCCAGGTAAAACTACTGAATTGAGTTGCCCTTTCCTACTCCAGGTGATCTTCCCAACTCAGGGAACAAACCTGAGTCTCTTGTGTCTCCTGCATTGGCGAGTGAATTCTTTACCACTGTACGACCTGGGAAATCCCCTCTTGTATAGTAGCATACTGGAAAATAGAATCATATAGATATGTGTAAAATATGGCTTTGAGTAAAAAAGTCTGTAAATCATCCAGCAACCAATCAGAAACTGTGGATAAGGAGAGTGACATCATCAGAAAGTAAGAAAATAATTAGGGTGATTTAAGATCCATATTGTACAACTGATAGAAGCAAATGTAGAGACACATGGGCATTGTAATGTAAGAAAAAAAAAGAAAGAAAAATGAATCATCCTACTAAGACTGCAGAGTTAAGATAAAAAATAGAGATTAGACATATTTCATTAAAATATTGGATATTTAAGGTCATTTAATTTTACTATGTTCAGATGGACTGCTATGCTATATAAAAATGTACTGTACTTTTGCACTAAGAAAATTTCTTTTTCAGATACACAGCATTGAAGAAAGGTTTGTATATAGTACTTAAATTTTCAGCAACAGCTAAAAATTACTAAAAATGCTAATCAAAATATTTTTTACAATTTCTCCCTAAAAATATCAAAGAACTGATTACATTTTAAACCTGACAGGATACTTTAAGAGAAAGAGCACACTCTGATTGCTACATTGAGTACTATACAGCAGAACTCACACTTGTCCCAAAGAAGTATGATAATCCAAACTTGATTTGTGTTTTGGTAGATTTCCAGAGTGCTGAAATAGAAATTAATGGCCAACAGAATTTGCATACCATGGGGAAGTTGAGAGGAGATGTTCTCACATTGATTTGAGGCACTGAGTGTCACAGCCCTAGTAGTACTGTAAAATAATATCTTTCACAGGATTTTAAAGATTGTCTTGACATTGGGCAGATCATGGGAGAAAGTAACTATAAAGACATGTGAGTTTCAGATCATTTGTGACCATAAGAACCTACATTTATGAACTTAGTGGTATTTATTACTAAGTACTCTTACATTAGTAAAGGCAAAAAGAAATAGTCTCGAATGGGGAATTAAAAATAAATTTTCATCCTAGGCCAAGAATCTCCAACAATAATGAGTGCAGATGTTAACCCTTAGCAGACAAAGCACCATGTGTAAAAACAATCAGAATCAAAACAGTAGATAAAAGCCCTCAAAGATTTCAGTTTTGGAATTTTTAGACATAAGTTATAAAATAATTATAATTATTTTTTAAAAAATGTAAAGATAAGCTTGAAAATGTTTTTAAGTTTCAGACACAGAAAAATAAAAGCTAATGCATTAAGAAACAAAACACACTTACAAAATCAGGAAATAAATTTTTAAAATGATAAATACAATAGTTGAAATCAGAAAGTGAACTGGAAGTTTCAACAGAAGATTAGTTGCAGTTAACTTTATCTTTCTTATACCACTGTCCTCTTTAATTTGATGTCTGTTCTAGAATTAAACTCTGAAAAACATTTATTAAGCTTGATATATTTATATATTGTTAAGTCACTATGGTGCTTATGCTTGGATATTAAAGAAATCTGTTTTGTGTATCAAAAATAATAATTTACCCTGCTGCTTTTAGGTTTGATAGTTTCCAGTCAGTGACTAAATTTGATCATTACTATAGGCCAAAGTATCTTTCTCATACTTGTATTTTAAAGAATAATAAAAATAATTAAATCTTCCCATTTTAAAAGCATTTCTTCTTTATCCATCAATGAAAATACACATTTATTATTATTTGCATATAATATTGGTTCATATGTTCACCAATTTTAATATAACTATATATTTCAAGTCATAACGGAATGTTTGCTGACATTCTAGATGGTATTAAATAACCAGTTTATATGAAGTAATGGATAGATCTGTCATCCTGGTTTTCTGACCAAATGCCTTACGAAATATTCTTTCCTGTTTAAGCACATTTGCCAGTCTAACAAAATCATGGATCTTCAGTTGTTTGTTATTAAGGTCATGATCTGATCACTGGTCATATGCAAGTCTTTTTGAAAAGCTCCCATATATATGCCATGATGAATGGATTGGAGAAAGCCCCACATACCTATAAACTAAAAAGTGGATAGCCCCTTTAAAATAAGAATCTGAAGCCACTGTGGTTCAGCTCAGTTCAGCCGCTCAGTCATGTCCAACTCTTTGTGACCCCCATGGACTGCACCACTCCAGGCTTCCCTGTCCATCACCAACTCCCAGAGCTTGCTCAAACTGATGTCCATTGAGTTGGTGATGCCATCCAACCATCTCATCCTCTGTCGTCCCCTTCTCCTGCCTTCAATCTTTCTCAACAACAGGTTCTTTTCCAATGAGTCAGTTCTTCGCATCAGGTGGCTTCCAAAGTATTGGAAGCTTCAGCTTCAGCATCAGTCCTTCCAATTCAGGACTGATTTCCTTTAGGCCACTGTAATCATGTTTCAAATTCTTATACTAAAACACTTGAGTCTTCTTTAGAAATTTTATTGGGATCCTTTCAGAGGATCAAAAGGATTTTTTCCTAACAAACCATAATCTATTTTTAAATAATTTGTAAGAAAGCTACAAATATATTATGTTATTTTATATCATTATTTATGTGATCGTAGATGAAAACATTGTCTCCTTCCTTCCTATGTCTATAGTATTAGCTCTTAATATTGATACTAATTTCCTAAGCTTGTTGATACAATTATATGCAAAACACTTTTAATGAAGTTTGTACTAAAATAAATGATCTAATCAGCCAGTTCTATGTCATATCCCTTGGTAAGTTTGAGATGCTTACTATTAAATAGCATTCTTCTCTAAGTATTCTTTTGTCTCTAAAACTTCTTCCTAGTCCTAAACAAATATCTAGTCCTTTCTACTTTTAATTTGTGAAGCTTTTGAAGGATATATTTCTTTACATAACTGTTAGTTTTCCCATTTCTTAATTTTTCACTTCCCACCTTTTCACTTACAATTTAAGACACTCATTTATTAGCCTCCCTCTCAACTCTTCTCTATTTACTACAGTGGCCAGTAATGTCTTATACCTTATACACTCTAGGGTGAAACTTATACACTTAAATGAACACTAAAGTATGTGAGAACAAATTCATTCTCATCTTCTTCCAATATATATTTGTGAAAAATACGCTGGTTTGTCATCTTTCTGATGCTCAGTTAGATGACAGACTGTCTTTTATGATCCATGGTTAGAGCAATTAACTTCAGTTTGTTTTCTAGAATATTTTTGTTCCACTTTCTATTATCTCCATACAATTGACAAAACGTATAGAATATGTGAATATAATTTTTACATTGTTTCAAAACAAACAAACAAAAAGGATAAATTTACTCACATTTTACCTCAATTTATTGTAGTGTTCCTGCTCTATTGTTGTTGCCATTTCCAGGACTCACCTTTGAATAAACAGAAGTGAGGCACACTCTACCTCAAGCAAGAGTTTCAGTAGGTGAAACTTACCACTACTTTACATAGTATTTTGACAAGTTTTAGTGTTCATTTTTGTTTATAGACCTTAGTAAAATAACAACCATGTCTTGACTTTGAGCATATAAAATAACAAATAGTTATGTTATCATTTTGGAGAGGTTAAATCTATTAGTTCCAGATAAACACTCTCAGAAGTCACCAATTGTGGCATAAACTCAAGATATTTGTCATTTGGACATATTTTAAACTTAAATACTTTTTCCTTTTACAAATGTCATCTGGATAAAGATAATAATCCAAAATGAATAGCCATAACATTGTTTTATCTAATTTAAATATATAAAAGTCAGAAAGGGACACAAACATATGGTCCTTCAAAATAACACTAATGAGGTTTTCCTTCAGAATACAATTAAAATGCACATGGAAAACTAGCTATGGATGCTAGACACATAAGTGACCTATCATATAGCTCAGTGAGTATTCTTTGCTTGTTTTCACTCACACAGACAAGCAAGCAAACAAAAAGAACAAGGGTCATCCTGGGGAAAAAATTCAAATACACCAGGAGATACTCCTTTTGTTTTTACTGTGGGTCACAAGTCATATTCAACTGTAGTGACACAGGGATATCATAACTATTAAGCGAGTTGTTTAGACTTTTATTTGCAAGGAATCTCTTTCAAATTTTACTGTAGCCATTGAAAATGGCCAATTCAATTTGCTTTTTAATAAAGTTAAACTGAATGAAAAAGTTCAGTTTCTTGAAGTAATGAAGATCTAGGATTTGACAGCTGATATAAAAATCTCTCTATTGTTCAAAGCAGGTAACTTGCAGGTTATATTTTATTTATCATTCACACATTACTTTAGAGTCATATCTACTTACAATGAAAAAAGGAAAAAGAAAGGAAGAAAATTGTGATTTAACTTCTGTGGTATGTGAATAATATAGGAACAATGGCAATTTCTTTCTTAGTGGAGAGGTAAGCAAAATTCATTTAAAATTTTCTCTGGATACTCTTCTCTGAAGGGTAATTCTTATAGAATTTCTACCACTTCAGAAATTTTTTGTCTCTGAACAAAAAATTCATCTGCTACTCATAGTAAATAAAACGTATGAAATCATGATAAGACTAAATTATAAATGTCAGTTTCTAAGACTTAAAAAAGTTGATTTAGTTCATCAGTCTGTTATATGTTAAGTAACTCATCATTATCAGAATTTAAAATGAGTATACCAGTATTTTCAAAGCAGAGCTTCATTCATTTGAAATGGTATTTCTGAAATACTAACAAAGACATAAAATGTTATTTCTGTAGTATTAAATATGGTTACTATACTTATTACCTATATTATTATATTCCACATACTTATATTGCATTTATAATATTTATTACTTACATTAAATATAAGCTATAATTATATGAAAAGGACAAGTAAGTGTCCTCAGAGACATTGTGGGTTTGATTCCAGTTCCCACAATAAAGCAAATATCACAATAAAGCAAGTCACACAAATATTTTGGTCTTCCAGTGCATATAGATGCTATGCTTGTACTGCACTATATTAACTATGCAATAACATTATCTAAAAAAACATCAATGTATACATACCTCAACTTAAAAATTCTTTACTGTTATAAATGCTAATTATCTTCTTTAGCAAGTGGTAATAGTAGCATTAAATATCACAGATTATCAAAACAAATATAATAATAATGAAAAGACTTGAGATATTGAGAGAATTATCAAAATATGGCACAGGAAAGCTAAAGGAGTAAATGTCACTGGAAATGGTGCTGATAGACTTGCTAGACACAGAGTTGCCACAAACACTCAATTTTTTGAAAAACATAGTATCCGCGTAGCAAAGTGCCTGCAATAAAAGAAGCACAGTAAAAGGAGATATGCCTATAAATATTTTCTTTGAATCTGTTTTCTGAGTACTATTTATTAGATTTAGAAATAAAATGATTATGGTGAATACACTCCCAGAAGTTCCAGGTGACAAGATGAGATGAGACATAGTTCTACTGAGGTCCTGTTCAAGAAAACCAAAATCTGCACATGTGCTGAAAAAATTCATTTTTTTTCATGTAATGTAATTCTTAATTAGAAGCATTAAAAAATTACAATGCACATTTTTCCAAGGTAAAGAAGTACTATAAAGTAAAATAACATAAAGGATATTGTTAATTTTCAAGTAAAAATATCTTTTTTTTTTGGCCATGATGAAGGAATTTTATAACATTTTTCTGGAAAAAATAGCACTGGAAACATATAAGTTCTAGATAGACAAAAGCAGTTAAAAAATACCTGTTGAGAGCTTCCCTGCTATCTCAGTGGTAAAGAATCCACCTCCCAATGCAGGAAACACAGGTTCAATCCTTGGCGCAGAAAGATCCCACTTGCCATGGAGCATCTAAGCCTGTGCACCACAACTTCTAAGCCTGTGTTCTGGAGCCTGGAAGCACCAACTACTGAGCCTGCATGCCGCAACTGCTGAAGCTCACTTGCCCAAGGGCCCGTGCTCTGCAGCAAGAGAAGCCACAGCAATGAGAAGCCCAGGCTCTTCACAACTAGAGAAAAGCCCAAGGAGCAGCAAAGACCCAGCACAGCCCCAAATAAATAAATTATTTTTAAAATGCATATTAAAATAAGATATGATAATTATGTGAGCTAATATGGGTGCTGACTATCGCTACAACAATCATATTAGAACTAACAATTATCAACTCAACATGTTTCAAACTTTAAATTTATGTAACTTACACCTGTAAGTTACGCATAGTCAATTATATTTCAGTGAAAATATAAACAAATAAGAATACTTAATGAATAAATGAAATAAGCCATAAAATGTCATCTTATCTTCTCTGTCATTTTTCACCATGTGAAATAACTTATTTGTCAACCTATCACTGTTTTCCTTTGCCATTGATTATTACATCTGCCATGCTCTTGGTAATATAGTTGACTATTTTAACAACATTGAATGCATTATTAAAAAATTCAAATTGCATACATAGTGCCTAAATCTTTTGAGAGTAGACAGAAATCTATGAACATTTGCACTAGAAAGAAATCTATTTCTAGTGCTGCAGCACAGCTGGGAATGTGATCATGTCTTGTTTCAACGATGTTTATCAATTCATCATTAGAGTGATACTTAAAAGTAAGATAAACCATGGCATTTTAATTTCACTGCAGATTTAAATGCTAACATCCATCTTTTTTTTTTTTTTCTTTACGAGAAGACTTACTGTAATTTATTGTTATTCGGAAGGATAGAGCATTCTTAAAATGGGTCATTCCATAGTCAGCATGATCCAGATTAGCTGACAGTACAGAAGAAAAAATAATTTGGAGTTTAGCCATGTTCATTTTAACTAATGGATCATATTAAACAAGTTTTTGACATGTTAAAAAAAATCCAATTCCCAAGTCAAGTTACTGTGCATTTAACATCTTGCTCAGCTAATAAAATTATCTTACTCTGGAATACATCTTCTTGATTTTTACATGCAAATAACTGAATTAAATATTTTTGTCTGTGTCACAGAATACTGCCTAGACGTGAATACTGAGAATAAGCAGGAAGGATATTGAAAAAGTGTAATGACTTATATTTAATAACTAGAGATTGTATGGGGCATTCCCTTATTAAATATTTACCATCTGCTAGAAAACCAGATGGCCAAGTTGTTCTTTGATAATATGGTTCACAATAATGCATTAGCTTTGCTCTGGTATAAACAAATTTTTTTTGCAAAAAGGAAAAGACAGACAATTGATCTTTTTACATCAAGATTTTAACTATTAAATTTTAATCTTTTAAAATAAAATTTATTATGGTTGGTTACTAGGATACATTTTCTTCAGAAAAAAGTTACATATTTTTTAATAAGAATGACTGACCCAAAATGATTGCAACATTTAGGTGCACTGGAATGTCTAAGAACTTAGCTAAATAACGACTGGGCTTCCCTGGTGGTTCAAAGGTAAAAAACCCACCTGCCAATGCAGGAGACATGATTGATGTGAGTTTGATCCATGGGTCTGAAAGATCCCCAGGAGAAGGAAATGGCAACCCACTCCAGTATTCTTAACTGGAAAATTCCATGGATAGAGGAGCCTGACAGGCTACAGTCCACTGGGTCACAAAGATTTGGACAAGGTTGAGCACAAATAATGAATACTGAGATAATTTGGTCAACCTGTTTGAGATCCATGGAATTGTGTCTATCTGACACAATATAGAAGGCCAAGAAAAATTTCCCTTTCCAGTTTTCACCTGAGACTACTGGGTATTAAGGATAACTAATGTGTATCAATAGTAGATATGTATCATACACTTTATGTGATTACTAATCACTTTGCCTGACTATAAAAAAATAAATTATTTTCACTTTTGAAAAAAAAGAATCAATGGAATATAATGTTTAAATAAGTTTGAATTGTTTACCTAATAAAGAACTTACGTGGACCCATGTAAATTAAAATACAAATGTAGTGAAATTCAGCCAGAAAATGATAGCATTCATGATTTCTTACTGGCATGTATTACTACAAATCTAGAGGAAAATAGCACATTTATTTACAGAAATATAAGATATTTTATCAGCATTACACAAAAAATGAAAAATAGATGGTGCATAAAAAATTATGATTGGTTTACACAGGCCTTGAAATAATTTGTGACCTTGTGAATGCCTTCCCTTTATTACACTTCTATAGTCAATAGTCCTTACTTTTTCATCAGTAAATATATCGCAGTGAACTTGTGGGAAACGACACCTGTAAACTTTGATGTTAATAGTATAACTAATTCTACATATTTTGAATTTAAACACAAATAAAAGACAAAGGAAATTGGTTTCAAATAATATATCTAAAATTTAATTATGGCTATAGCCTTTATGGCTTGATTCTAGTACAGTTTTGGACTATGGTGATTGCATGATTATATTAGTGTTTTACATAATTCTTTCTGTAGAACTTGGGTGTTGTGTTGTATAAAACCAAAGGAAGATCAACCTAACAATCTGAGTAAATTGTACACATCTCTTTCAAGGACCACAGGGAGGAGAAATAATCAACTCCTTACTTCAGTTCAGTTCAGTTACTCAGTCATGTCTGAATCTTTGTGACCTCATGGACTACAACATGCCATGCTTCCCTGTCCATCACTAACACCTGGAGCTTGCTTAAACTCATTTTCATTGAGTCAGTAATGCCATCAAACCATCTCATCCACTGTTGTCCCCTTCTCCTCCTGCCTTCAATCTTTCCCAGCATTAGGGTCTTTTCCAAGGAGTCAGTTCTTCGCATCAGGTGGCCTAAGTTGGAGTTTCAGCTTCAGTATCAGTCCTTCCAATGAATATTCAGGACTGATTTCCCTTAGGATGGACTGGTTGGATCTCCTTGCAGTCCAAGGGACTCTTAAGAGTCTTCTCCAACACCATAGTTCAAAAGCATCAATTCTTTGGCACTCAGCTTTCTTTATAGTCCAAATCTCACATCATACATGACTACTGGAAAAACTTTGACTAGACGGACCATTGTTGGCAAAGTAATATCTCTGCTTTTTAATATGCTGTCTAGGTTGGTCACAGCTTTCCTTCCAAGGAGCAAGAATCTTTCATGGCTGCAGTCACCATCTGCAGTGATTTTGGAGCCCACCTCTTTCACTTTCATCAAGAGGCTCTTTAGTTCCTCTTAGCTTTCTGTCATAAGGATGGTGTTGTCTGCATGTCTGAGGTTATTGATATTTCTCCCTGCAATCTGGATTCCAGCTTGTGCTTCATCCAGTCTGGCATTTTCATGATGTACTCTGCATATAAATTAAATAAGCAGAGTGACAATATACAGTCTTGACATACTCCTTCCCAATTTGGAACCAATCTGTTGTTTCATGTATGATTCTAACTGTCCTTTATTGTGCCCATCTTGTCATGAAATGTTCCCTTGGTATCTCTAATTTTCTTGAAGAGATTTCTAATGTTTCTCATTCTATTGATTTCCTCTATTCTTTTCATTGATCACTTAGGAAGGCTTTCTTTTCTCTCCTTTCCATTCTTTGTAACTGTGCATTCATATGGGTATATCATTCCTTTCCACTTTGCCTTCACTTCTCTTCTTTTCTCAGCTATTTGTAAGGCCTTCTCAGACAACCATTTTGCCTTTTTGCATTTCTTTTTCTTGGGCATGGTTATGATTACTGCCTCCTGTACATTGTTATGAACCTCCATAAATAGTTCTTCAGGCACTCTATCAAATCTAATCCCTTGAATCTATTTGTCATTTCCACTGTATAATCATAAGGGATTTGACTTAGGTCATACCTGCATGGCCTAGTGGTTTTCCCTACTTTCTTCAATTTAAGTCTGAATTTTGCAATAAAAAGTTCATGATATGAGCCACAGTCAGCTCCCAGTCTTGTTTTGGCTGTATAGAGGTCCTCCATCTTTGGCTGCAAGGATATAATAAATCTGATTTCGGTGTTGACCATCTATTGATGTCCATGTGTAGAGTCGTCTCTTTCGCAGTTGGAAGAGGGTGTTTTCCCTGAGCAGTGTGTTCTCTTAGTAAAACTCTGTTAGCCTTCTCCCTGCTTCATTCTGTATGCCAAGACCAAATTTGCTTATTACTTCAGGTATCTCTTGACTTCCTACTTTTGCATTCCAGTCCCCTATGATGGAAAGAACATCTTTTTGGGGTGGTAGTTCTAGAAGGTCTTCTAGGTCATCATAGTACCATTCAACTTCAACTTCTTCAGCACTAGTAGTTTGGGCATAGACTTGGATTACTGTGATATTGAATGGCTTGCCTTGGAGACGAACAGAGATCATTCTGTCGTTTTTGAGAATGCATTTCAGACTCTTTTTTTTTTTTTTTTACTATGAGGGCTACTCCATTTCTTGTAAGGGATTCTTGCCTACAGCAGTAGATATAATGTTCATCTGAATTAAATTCGCCCATCCCAGTCCATTTTAGTTCACTGATTCCTAGAATGTCAATGTTCCCTCTTGCCATCTCCTGTTTGACCCCTTCTAATTTACCTTGATTCATGGACCTAACATTCCAGGTTCTTATGCAATATTGTTTACAACATCAGACTTTACTTCCATCACCAATCATATCCACAACTGGGCATTGTTTTCACTTTGACTCAGCCTCTTCGTTCTTCCTGGAGCTATTTCTCCACTCTTCTCCAGTAGTATATTGGGCGCCTACTGACGTGGGGAGTTCGTCTTTCAGTGTCCTATCTTTTTGCATTTTCATACTCTTCATGGAGTTCTCAAGGCAAGAATACTGAAGTGGTTTGCTCTTCCCTTTTCCAGTGTACCACATTTTGTCATGATTAATATGTTTAAGCAATTATAAAAAGATGGAGAATGCAATTAAAATTTTTGACAAAAAAATTTTGTTTGTCTAAATTAAAATTTAGAAGAGTACTCCACTTCTGGTTAGTGATGTTTTAATAAGGACTAGATTTATGATCCTACTTGAGAAAAAGCAAAAAGTGTGTGCATGTGTGGTGATTTTCAAGACATTGGACATAAAGCAGTATATGGCAGTGTATTAGGTTTCTAGGACTTCTGTAACAAACCATCAAACTAGATCCAAACTAGAAATTCAAAATGAAGGTTTCATTGGGATAATTTTACTTTGGAGGACTGTGAGGGAAAGACCTGTTCCATGCTTGTCTCCTAGCTTCTTGTAGCCTTAAATGTTCCATAACTACTAGATGTCATTCTCTCGGGGTCATCATGTATTCCTTCTGTACATATCTGTGTCCAAAATCCTGTCTTTACATGAACACCATTCATATTAAATTAGGGCCTGCCTCAATAATGTTATTTTAACTTGATCCCTTGCCTATTACTAAATAAGGCCACATTCTCATAATCTGGGGATTAGGACTTAAACATTTTTTTTGTAACAGACAATTTGCCCCATAACAAATAACTAAGGAGAGTAATTCTGAAAAACAAGAAACAAATGCCACATGAGTGCTAGAGTTGCTTTAACATACAGCTCTGAGGCCATTTCTAGAGCAGTACAAGAGAGGGTAACTCATATGGAACCTAGCAAGCTCTTGGACTAGGGTGATAAAATAGATGAACCAAGACGGTAAAGTTTATAGGACAGAGGATCAGAGCAGAGAGAGCTGCATCAGAGCAATACTGGTCATTTGGAGGAGACGCATTGAATTTTCAGCTGGTATTTGTAAGCAAGAGAATGAGAGGAAATTACCTGGAGCTGGGAAAGAGCCACAAAAAAGAACTTGATACACAGTAGCCATGGCTCACCAAGGGCCAGAGAGAGTTCCTGTCCCCACAGAGCAGAATGGAGAACTTAGAATTTCTGGAGTATTGGGTAGAGTATAGATAGGGCTCTTGTCTGAGTAGTGGTGAAATATTAGCCTTTAGCTTTAGACTGAGCACACAGGTTCCACTTAAAAATAAAAGCACTACTTGACATTTCCAAGTAGCTTAACTGTGGACAAGACCAGAGATGAGAATACTTACAGGAATAAAAAGTATCTGGAGCCAGACAAAGTAAAATTCACAATTTCTAGTATATAATAATAAAAAAAATTACTGGGCAAGTGAAAAAGCAGGAAAATATGACCCATAATGAGTATAAATATCAGACAATCTTAAACCAACAGAAAAGTGGCACAGATGTTAGAATTTACAGAGAGAAACATCAGAAGTTATTATAACTCTACTCCATATTTTCAAAAATTAAGTGGAGACATGGATGATATAGAAGATATCTACGTCAAATATCTAGAAATGAAGATTGCACTATCTGAATTGAAAAATTCAAGGGATGGGTTTAAGGCAAATTTGTTATTACAACAGAAATATTAGTGAATTTGAAAAAGTCCTTAAGTACTACCATAATATTAGTGAGATGAGTGCTTTCAAACAGAACTTTCATAAGTCAATAAGAAAAAGACAATCCAATAGAAAAATGCAAAAGGATTTTAGCAACCTTGAGTTTAAAAAAAAAAAAAAATCATTGTCATCCAATGTCATCCAAAGCATGTGAATATCATTAAACATCCAATGTCATCAACCATGTGAATTATGTTTATCAAACATAAGGGCAATACATATCACAATCACAATGCAAAACAAAAGTTGACGAGTTGACGAAGATTTGAACAATTCCCCCTGTTGGTGGGATACTATCCCAAAATCGGATGCTGGGATACTATCATTTTGGCAAATTATTTAGAAATAGCTAATAAAGCTGAACTTCAGTTGGTAAATAAAGCTGAACTTCAGTTGGTAAAGAATCTGCTTGCAATGCAGGAAACCCCGGTTTGATTCCTGGGTCAGGAAGATCCACTGGAGAAGATATAGGCTACCCGCTCCAGTACTCTTGGGTTTCCCTTGTGGCTCAACTGGTAAAGAATCCACCTGCAATGTGGGAGACCTGGATTTGATCCCTGGCTTGGGAAGATCCCTGGGAGAAGAGAAAGGCTACCCAATCCAATATTCTGGCCTGGAGAATTCCACGGACTGTATAGTTCATGGGGTCACAAAGGGTCAAACACTTTCACTTTCACATTCAGAATAAAGCTGAAAATATGCAGACCTTGTAACCCAGTATTAGTAATCCTAAGTAGATACTCAACAAAAAACGCACACATTCACATACATACAAAGTTCCTAAATATATGTACAAGGAAGTTCATGTACACATTATTTTGAATAGCCCTATTTAAAACTATTTTTCAACTTTAGAATGAATGGTTGATCACATATTTATCCAATATGATATTATAGAGCAAAGACAATTAGTGAACTACTACTATTTATGGCATTATCAATACAGTTCACAAACAGACACAAACTATTCATTCCATATGATATAATTTATATGAAGCTTATTTAAAAAATATGTTTTATGATGTTAGAAGTGAATTTGGCTGTACTGACTGGCAAAGGGCGTATTTCCTCTTTACTTTTACCTTGGATGAGGTCTAACTCAGTCCCAGGTGCAGAGATGTAAATGTGCACCATTCTCAGCCAGCCAGTTGTTCTTGTCCCATACCTTTAGAGCAGGTGATTCTCTTTGGACCAATGAGAGTAAGCCCAAGACACATATTGGATTTTTCAGAAAGAGGAATTATCTCAGGAAGCCACCAAGTAGATTTACCTGAGAAACAAGATGAAATGGAGCAAAGCAAGACTAACAGATATATAAAAATGATATGCAAAATCAAGACCTAATATTATTATTATAGTCTTTGAATTCAGCTCTGCACAAAGCTTTGATCAGCTCAAAAATTTCTGTTACAGAGTCAATAATTTATTTTGTTTTCTTTAAAAAAATGCCAAGAAAAATAGACATCCATTAATCTTAAAGGGGATTTTAACATTCAGTAATTGATAAAATAAAAAGTCTTTAAGGACATAAAATTGAATTAAACATGTTGGCTTAGATGCTTAATAATCAATAAGTAAAAGAAAAGCAACAAGAATCCTCTGTCCAAATATGTACAAAATAATTCCATGTGGATTGAAAACCCGAATATTGGCAGGAAAAAGTAAAATATTTGAATACACACAAAAAACATATATTAAACAATAATTAGAGAGAACATATCACAAAGAAAAGATCAATAAATTTTATTCCAGTAAAATTTAAAAGTTCTATTCCTTAGAGTTCTGTGTAAAATATTGAAAAGAGATCACAGATGGGAAGGACTTATTGGCAATATGTAATATATATAATTAGCATAATTAATTATTAAGTACTTAATTATAATAAGTATATATTAAACAAAGACCAGTTTTTTAAACAACGGCTTATTTAGAGGAAAAAAAATAAGGAAAAGACCTGAGAAAATACTTAATAAAAGGGGAAACCCTAATGGCAAGTAAAAACTAAAATTTACTAGCCACACTAGTAACCAGATAAATGCAAAAATAATAATGTAAACAAAATAAACTAAGTATATACATTTTTACCCAAAGTTAGTAAATAAGCAATTTTTTTTAATTGGTAACTTCAAAAACTGACAATAGTGTAGAAAAGTTCCACACTAGTCCTACACACTGCTAGCATGAATGTAAATTAATACAAACCATTTTGAGAATAAAATTCACTTTATACAGTAAATTTTACAATGTATATACTTAAAACTTAGCAATTCATGCCTGGATTTGCACCTGAGAGAAAAACTTATACATTTCCAGGGAACGATATAAAGACAATTTATAGCAGAACTCTTTGTGATAGAAAAATACTGAAACCTATTCAAACCACATCAGTATTAGAATTTATGAATCAAATTCTCAGTTCATTCATCCCATCAGCAGTGAAAGTCTATAAACTACAAGTTGAATAATATAAATACATTGTAGACACATAATGTTAGGTGCAAAGAGCAAACTGTAAAAATATACATGTAGTATGGTTCTAATTTTTTTTTACAGTGAACCAAAATATGTAATATATTATGTCTATATATAACATATATGATAGGACTGTAACAAAATAAAAGAAAACATTAAATATTGAGAACTCAAGATACTGCTCACTTTCTAGGTAAGAGGGGGAAAAGAGTTCAAAGAAGGGCTCACAAGAGCTGACAGATTTGAAGAAGATGTTTTAAAAAAAAAGAAATTCAAAGATATACAGATTTTTTTAAACTATTTCAACCTAAACATACACATTACATAAACATTCTATTGCATCTAGTAGTATTTAATATAAAGAATTTTAAATGTTATAGAACCCTACAGCTAAAGAATTTCTCATAATAAAATATATACAAACTTTTAACTTTTTTTCAGTTCATCTATATTCCACAGGAGGAGAATTTAATGCATATTTGCATAGCAACTCATCAAATTTCTGTTAATAAATACAGACGAACTGAAACACTAACTTCAAAATATAGCAGAATATAATTAGACTTCCATTCACATACTAATCATGGATTCTGACACCCTATTGAAGAGCTCTCTGTTGTCCCACTCCACCTGCTGATCTTCATATGAGGGCATCTACACAAGCCCCAGGATCCCCATCTCACCTTTGAAGATGACTGAGCATATAGACGGCAGGTAACCCAAGCTTCATTTGGGTGTTTGGTCACTGAATGTACCCTGTGAAAATGTATCTGGAATATCAGTTTTCATTCTCAGGAGAATGAATTCAGAAATACAAGGTTAATCAGCCATTAACAGGAGTTGAAACTGAAAACATGCATGAGCTAGACATACCTTCATGTGGTGAATTTAATCTGAAGTTATGAAAAAATAGGGGCTTCCCAAGTGGTGCTAGGGGTAAAGAACCTGCCTTCCAATACAGGAGAAATAAGAGACACATGTTCAATACCTGGGTGAGGAAGATACACTGGAGAAGGAAATGGCAATCCACTCCAGCACTCTTACCAGGAGAATTCCATGGAGAGAGAAGTCCATAGGGTAGCAAAGAGTCAGACACTCCTGAAGTGACTTAGTGGACACACATATGAAAAAGTAGAAACTAAGGTAGAACTGGAACAATAGACTGGATCCAAATAGGAAAAGGAGTACATCAAGGCTGTATATTGTCACCCTGCTCATTTAACTTCTATATAGAGTATATCATGAGAAACGCTGAGCTGGAGGAAGCACAAGCTGGAATCAAGATTGCTGGGAGAAACATCAATAATCTCAGATATGGAGATGATACCACCCTTATGGCAGAAAGTGAAGAACTAAAGGGCCTCTTGGTGAAAGTGAAAGAAGAGAATGAAAAAGTTGGCTTAAAGCTCAACATTCAGAAAACTTAAGATCATGGAATCCGTTCCCATCACTTCATGGCAGATAGATGGGGAAACAGTGGAAAGAGTGGTTGACTTTATTTTTCTGGGCTCCAAAATCACTGCAGATGGTGATTGAAGCCATGAAATTAAAAGACACTTACTCCTTGGAAGGAAAATTATGACCAACCTAGACAGCATATTGAAAAGCAAAGACATCACTTTGTCAACAAAGGTGCATCTAGTCAAGGCTATGTTTTCTCCAGTGGTCAATATGGATGTGAGAGTTGGACTGAGAAGAAAGCTGAGCGCTGAAGAATTGATGCTTTTGAACTGTGGTGTTGGAGAAGACTCTTGAGAGTCCCTTGGACTGCAAGGAGATCCAACCAGTCCACCCTAAAGGAGATAAGTCCTGGGTGTTCATTGGAAGGACTGATGCTGAAGCTGAAACTCCAATACTTTGGTGCGAAGGGCTGATGCGAAGAGCTGACTCATTTGAAAAGACCCTGATGCTGGGAAAGATTGAGGAAGGAGGAGAAGGGGATGGCAGAGAATGAGATGATTGGATGGCATCAAAATGGACATGGGTTTGGGTAAACTCCAGGAGTTGGTGATGGACAGGGAGGCCTGGCGAGCTGAGGTTAATGGGGTCGCAAAGAGTTGGACAGGACTGAGCGACTGAACTGAACTGAAGTGAAGAGCAAAATAATCAGTACTATGAAGAATGAAAAGAAAAAGAAGAGAGAATAAATCATCTGTGAGGAAGATCAAAGGAAATAGATATATAGAGAGTAAATCATTCATATCAATGATGGAAAATGAAAGCTTAAGCCATAGACTTTTTCTGCTGAAACCTGTAAAAGGCCTTACACTCAGGTCACCACTTCTGTACCTAAGTTCTAAGGTTCTTTGACCTTTTTTTGACTTCTTATATATAGATGATTTTACAGTATAGATTTTCTTGTGTCAAATTTAATTACATTAGCAGTTCTGACAACATATGGAAAGCCACTTAGAACAGTGTAACATTTCTACCCAAACTATAATCTTAAATGTGAGGCAAAAGTTATCAGTCATGTGAATAAGTATATATTTTTGTGCATGTATGCATGCACACACACACACACACACACACACACACACACATATATTATACATGTATACACAAAAGTAGCTTTAATCTGAAATATGTGTATTATTCTGACTATTCTATTGTTGGGGCTATTGCCAAAAATTTTTAAAAATATACATCCTGGTATATGCAGATGATATTCCCGATCTGTTCCTGGACTTTAATAAGTGATGCACCATAATGCAAAAGGTAGCTCATTTTCTGGTGTTCATCAAAAAACTCCTGCCTAAAATGTAAGATATGACCCCCACCCCCACTTCCCTCAACAAAAAAATCCACCTGTGCCAAGTCCTGCATTAGAATATGAATTATGTGACAGCAACTGTAGTTATGTTCAAGTGGATGCATATTCTGGCAAGCACTTTACATCAACCTGGATCAGCTTGACATAAGAGTAGGCATATTTATATTCTCTTTGTTGAATACTGATAATGTAATATTTATAGCATGAAAGGCATGCCTTTATTCTGATGCACATTACATTTATTAATTACATTTGCATGCAGAGAAGGGTGAAAAGATGGATGAACATGGTTGATCTCTATCTGAACACATTGGTCTATTTACTTTTCTTATTGCTTTACATGGTAAAGCCTCATCTAGGTTTACCTCTAAAATTCTAAAGTCTATCTAAAGCATTTTGGGTTATTGGAAAAGACTCATTTACACACCATCTTACAATAAAAATTTCCCAGATTCACACATTATAATACTAATACAAAGTGTATGTATTTTCTCTATTCTTACCTCTGTGTGTGTGTGATCAGTTGAACCTGAGTATGTGTAGCTCCCTGAACTGTAGCCTGCCAGGCTCCTCTGCCCATGTAATTTTCCAGGCAAGAATACTGGATTAGGGTGCCATTTCCTACTCCAGGGAATCTTCCCAACCAACCCAGGCATGGAACCTGCATCTCTTGCATCTCCTGCACTAGTGCAACCTCGTAAGTCCCTTTATTACTACCATTTTTACTGTAATCTTTAAACCAAAAACAGAGGAATAGAATAAGATCAAATATTTACAATCAGACTTTAGGAAAATATGTTCTTGCTTGCACAACATAAGGACCTGCACAATGTAAGAAGTTAGAGATCTCTTAAATGACCTGAGATTTTCATTTTGTGAAGAATATTCTTAATATATGACTACTTTCAAACATTACTTTAGTAACAAGTTTTTATTTACACCTAATGTGTGTAATCTGCAATGATGTGAATGAACTACACAAACACTGCTGAAACCCAGAGATGCATAGGAAAGTCATTTTGTAGCTCAACATTTCCAAGACTGTGTTTCACAGTCACTAGTACTTGGAATGCTATTGTGGGCTGAAAAGGAAAGTGTTAGTCACTCAGTTGTATCCAACTCTTTATGACCCCATAAACTGTAGCCTGTCAGGCTCCTCTGTCCATGGAATTGTCCAAGCAAGAATACTGAAGTTGGTTGCTATTTCCTTCTCCAGGGGATCTTCCTGACCCAGGGATCAAACCTTGGTCTCCTGCATTGCAGGTGGATTCTTTGCTATCTAAACTGAAGGAGTCTTTGAGCCTAGAAAAGAAAACAACAGTCTCAAAGGCCCTTCCTGAATCATCTAACTTCAGGAAAATAAAACTGAACTTTAGGTCCCGCCCTGATGCTCCAGACCGGTTTCATCTACCTGGGACTTATCATCCCTGGTCCAGAAACCTTCCACTCCCTACATCTGCCAGGGACTTATCATCTCCTGCTCAGAGGACTTATAACCCCCTGCCCAATTACAAATGTCATCTCAACTAAAGAATAACCAAAGTGTCCCACCTGACTAACGTTTCCCTTATAGCTTCCACAAACCTCCCTTTAAATATGAAGCCCCCTCCCCCGCCCCAATCCTTCTCACGCTCTCAGCCTGGTCGTTAAGCTGACTGTTGCTCCTCCTTGCCTGAATAAAGGTAACCTACCTCCGTTGAAGTCGTCTCTCCTTCTTTTCTGCCCTGCCAGAACTATGCCTTACATGAACCACCAGGGAAGCCATATTGGTGTCTATGTAAAACCAAAAAACAATGGTTAAAAGTGATGGGGAATGCTGAATTATGAACAAATTAAAGAGATTCCCTTATTTAAGAGTGTTTCATAACAATTAGCATGCATGGTACATAGCTGAGAGAAGAATGCCCCATGTAAGGTCATCAAATTTATTTGACCAGTATTTTTTTTTTTAACTCAATTAAACAGCCTACTTAAAATTAGTCTTAAAGTATAACTTTCTACCAATTTTACCCTCTGCCAACTTCATCCTTTTAGGATGGTTATTTTTATAGTTCAGTTTAACTGAAAATTTTTTAGAAATGAGTACTTTCTAGTTGATGTTAAACTTCAAGTTGTAATAGAATAATTTACAAGTAAGTAGTACACAATGCAATACATTAACATAAGACTCTCAGTAAAACTGTAAATCACATAGAGTTTATTGCCTTAGCTAGCAGTTCCTATTTTCTTAATGTAGATTTTGGATTCAAAGATATTTGAGAAACAATCTTAGTAAAGGGTCTTTTTGGATGGTTGTTGTTTGTTTGTCTTTCATGAATGTTAAACAATTCTTTCTTGGACTTTTGCTAAATCATAACTATAAGTCATAAAATTTTTCCATCAGAAAATATAGCCAGTTATTTGCCTGTATATTCTTATTTTAAGTATATTTCATCTTATTACATGATTTTAAGCATAAATGCAATAGGTATAAGCAGGTTGTTAATAAAATAGGTTGTAATTTTTGGTAAACAAACATCTAAATGGTAGGTGTATATGTGTGTAGGTATACATCTAGTAAACTAGATGTTCATAGTTCAATAGACTAGTTAGTCATCTTTAGTGTATAATGGACATAGCACAGACCATTTACAATAAAAGAAGGACATTGAATAATCTGGTAAGTCCATTCATTAGAAGTTTAGAGGTAGTCTTCTGTAATATTAGCTTACATTTTGCTATGTGTAGCAGAGAAAAAATAATATTATATCTTGGTTAAATAACAAAGAATCTAAAGATCAACAAAAAGTAGGTAGGAATGCTTCCTTCTAAGGTATATTGCATAAAGCAATTGACTACTCATCTGTTAAGAAACTGCTTAACAGAATGATAATGATGTTTGGCATTCAGTAGACAGTGTTTGTTAAGTCACTGAAGAAGTGAATGATTGAACTAATATTGATAATTTATGAATTTTACTGACACAAAGGATAGATGAATCATATGCATTAATATAATTTTCAATGCTCACCTTAATCTGGAGGAAGAAATGGCAACCCATTCCAGTATTCTTACCTGGGAAATCCCAAGAACAGAGGAGCCTGGTGGGCAATAGCACATGGGATTGCAAAGATTCAGACATGACTGAGCACACACACATGCTCACCTTAATAATCACCGATCTAACTATCCTATGGGAAGGCATATAGGAGTGGGTTCAAGTGTACTTATCAACTAGTGGCACATGAGGGTGGAGCTATCTCTTGGTATCAAATATATGAGGAACCCCATTCCATCCAGTTCACTTTAAAAAACAATATACTACATGCTGAAACAGCTTAGAAAAGATACTAAAACTTTATAGCCTATAAAAGCAAAATCAGAGCCATGGCCATGAGCAAAACTCATAGTTTAACAATAAAAAGCAAATTCTTATCAGGAAAACTTCAAGGTTTTGTATCGAAGGTTAAGAACTGCTAATTGCAAATTAATGGCAAGGTGAGAACAGTAATTAGTTTCAGAAAGTTTGAAGTAATATCTTTATCAGTTGTTGTGCTTGGCAATTCTCTTGAAACAGCAGGGATCTACAACTGTGGGACTCCTGGCTCTGTCCAATGGCATAGCTCATTGATCCTGTCACCCAGCACATTAGCTCTAAGTAATTTATGACTTCAAATATGACATTTTTCTGTTCTTTTTGAAATTCCATCTCATATTTCTATTCATTAAGAATGATTTCTCAAACCATGGGGAAAATTTTTTTTAAACTGTGTTTGCATATCTTTTAATTCAGAGCTACATTGTAAGATTTTCCCCCCCAACTCTCTATTTTATTCTGGTTTAAAATTCTTTGTACTTCACTTCTCCATCTCTTTTAACGGTGTGTAACAATAGAGCAAACTGAGTACCACACTTAGGTGATGCAGCGGGATCAGAAGGTGAAGTGGTTGCCTAGCAACATCACCTGTGAGTAATTAAGCATCTCTTGAGAATTTCTGAATTTTGCTTTAAACTCTTGGCCTTGTTACAGATAGCTATTTGGAGTAGTTGGACTCTGCCTGTTGCATTAAAGATTGTAATGCCCAAGATGGAGAATCAGGTAAAAAGATTTTATCACAAGTTGTTTTTTGAGAAGTTCACATCTCACTCCTTTCCTTGCAGTCTGCCTAAGGCACATACCAAGATAAGTACAGATGACTGTGATTGTCACACATAAAAATTTACTTTCCCTCTAAACAATTTACATTACAACATTGTATTTTGATTCCTAGCCATTCATTGTCTTACTCTGGCTTAAGTCAATGCTAAAAATATGTGGAAGCATCCAATTCAGGTGCTCTGACAGTAGGGCAAGTCATCCACACATGAACAAGATGGGTTTGAATAACTAAACAATATTGCAAGCTGTTAGTATTCTTCCAAATCTGAAGACTTAAAAATCATCTCAAGCTACAAGAAGCATGTTGTATGGAATTCTACCTTTATACTCTTAGGCAACTTTTCAGAACACTCCTTTCCCCAAAGAACATTTTCATTAAAGAGCATTCTCTGAAATACATTATGAGAACAAAGACTTTGGAACGCTCTCAATTTACTCAAGATTCCTAACATATCTTTATAGAAATATATATGACTGTGGGACTTCATACATAAATAAAATGCCTAAATCATGGGATTTAAATAAAGTCAACATGATAATAATAACAAACTGTTTCAATTAAAACACCAATAATTTTATAGTTAAAACAACAATGAAATAAAGGTTAAAATGACCCCACAGTCTAATGAAATAAAGAGCAAAAAATGAGCTAATGATATTGAAATATTGTGTATTCTTTAGGGGTTCTGAAGAGTTCTAGTACCATAGTGCTTTATGTCTCAGCACAGAAAGGATTTTGTGAGAGACAAAGTGGTATATAAGAAGTGAATTAAATGACTTCACGGGTGAATTCTACCAAAAATCTAGAGAAAAGTTAACAGCTATCCTACTCAAGTTCTTCCAGAAAACTGCAGAGGAAAGTAAACTCCCAGACTCATTCTATGAGTTTCTATTATCACCCTAATACCAAAACCAGACAAAGATGCCACTAAAAAAGAAAACTATAGGTCAATATCACTGATGAACCTGGACACAAAAATCCTCAACAAAATTCTAGCAAACAGAATCCAACAACATATTAAAAGGAGCACCTATCATGATCAAGTAGGCTTTATCCCAGGTTGCAAGGTTTCTTCAATATCTGCAAACCAATCAATGTGATTTACCACATTAACTAATTGAAAGATAAAAACCATATGACTATCTCAATAGACACAGAGAAAGCATTTGACAAAAGTCAATACCCATTTATGATCAAAACTCTCCAGAAAGCAGGCATAGAAGGAACATACCTCAACATAATAAAAGCCATAAATGATAAACCCACAGCAAACATTATCCTCAATGGTCAAAAATTGAAAGCATTTCTTCTAAAGTCAGGAACAAGGCAAGGGCGCCCACTGTCACCACTACTATTCAACATAGTTTTGGAAGTTTTAGCCACAGCAATTGGAGAAGAAAAAGAAATAAAAGGGATCCAGATTGGAAAAGAACTAAAACTCTCACTGTTTGCAGATGACATGATCCTCTACACAGAAAACCCTAAAAAAAACACCAGAAAATTACTAGAGCTAATCAGTGAATACAGTAAAGTTACAGGATATAAAATTAATACACAGAAATCTCTTGCATGCCTATGCATGGACAATGAGAAAACAGAAAGAGAAACTAAGAAAACAATTCCATTCACCATTGAAAAAAAAGAATAAAATACTTAGGAATAAATTTGCCTAAAGAAAGAAAAGACATATATATAGAAAACTGTAAAACACTGATGAAAGAAATGAAAGATGACCCAAATTGATGGAGAAATATATCATGCTCATGGGTGGGAAGAATCAATACAGTGAAAATGAGTATAATGCCCAAAGCAATCTATAGATTCAATGCAATCCCTGTCAATCTACCAATGGTATTTTTTCACAGAACTAGAACAAATAATTTCACAATTTGTATGGAAATACAGAAAACCTCAAATAGTGAAAGCAATCTTGAGAAAGAAGAATGAAACTGGAGGAATCAACCTGCCTGACTTCAGACTATACTACAAAGCTACATTCATCAAGACAGTATGGTACTGGCACAAAGACAGAAATATAGATCAATGGAACAGAATAGAAAGCCCAGAGATAAATCCACGAACCTATGGACACCTTAACTTTGACAAAGAAGGCAAGAATATACAAGGGAGAAAAGACAATCTCTTTAACAAGTGGTGCTGGGAAAACTGGTAAACCACTTGTAAAAGAATGAAACTAGAACACTCTCTAACACCATATACAAAAATAAACTCAAAATGGATTAATGATCTAAATGTAAGACCAGAAGCTATAAAACGACTAGAGGGAAACCTAGGCAGAATACTCTCTGACATAAATATCAGCAGGATCCTCTTTGACCCACCTCCCAGAGTAATGCAAATAAAAGCAAAAATAAACAAATGGGACTTAATTAAGCTTAAAAGCTTTTGCACAATGAAGGAAACTATAAGCAAGGTGAAAAGACAGCCTTCAGAATGGGAGAAAATAATAGCAAACGAAGCAACTGACAAAGAATTAATCTCAAAAATATACAAGCAACTCTTGCAGCTCAATTCCAGAAAAATAATGGGCCAAAGAACTAAACAGACATTTCTTCAAAGAAGACATGCAGATGGCTATAAAAACACGTGAAAAGATGCTCAACATCACTCATTATCAGAGAAAGGCAAATCAAAACCACAATAAGGTACCATCTCACACCAGTCAGAATGGTTGCCATCAAAATATTTACAAACAATAAATGCTGGAGAGGGTGTGGAGAAAAGGGAACCCTTTTACACTGTTGGTGGGAATGCAAACTAGTACAGCCACTGTGGAGAACAGTGTGGAGATTTCTTAAAAAACTGGAAATAGAACTGCCATATGACCCAGCAATCACACTGCTGTACATACACAGTGAGGAAACCAGAATTGAAAGAGGCGCATGTACCCCAGTGTTCATCACGGCACTGTTTACAATAGCTATGACATGGAAGCAGCCTAAATTTCCATTGGTAGACAAATGGATAAGAAAGTTGTACATATACACAATGGCATATTACTCAGCCATTAAAAATAATGCATTTGAGTCAGTTCTAAAGATGTGGATGAAGCGAGCCTATTGCATAGAGTGAAGTAAGAAAGAAAAACATCAATATAGTATATTAGTTCATATATATGGAATTTAGAAAGATGTTAGCAATGACCCTATATGCAAGACCACAAAAGAGACACAGATGTAAAGAACAGATTTTTGGACTCTGTGGGAGAAAGTGAGGGTGGGATGATTTGAGTGAATAGCATTGAAACATGTATATTACCATATGTGAAGTAGATGACCAGTCCAAGATTGATGCATGAAACAGGGTACTCAAACATGGTGCACTAGGACAAACCAGAGGGATTGGATGAAGAGGGAAGTGGGAATGGGGTTCAGGACGGGGGAAACATGTACACTCATGGTTGATTCATGTCAATGTATGATAAAAAATCATCACAATATTGTAAAGTAATTAGCCTCCAATCAAAATAAATACATTATTTAAAAAAAAAAAAAGAAGTGATTTATTAGAACAGCGTGCTTGTGAGGTTTGCAAGTGGGTGGGTGAGGGGGTGCTCCACCCTGAGAACTTACCAGAGTTTTATAATCAAATGAAAAGTGGGAAGGGGAGGAAGAGCTTTTGTGTTTCTCGAGCAGCTGTAATGCTTCCATCATCGGCTCCTTCTTCAAGTTGGGCAGGAGAAATTTCTTGTTGCTACATGTTCAAGCTAGGTTCACAAATTATTGTGTTTTATGTGTGTAGAGAGCATGTGTTGGAATAATTAACTTACTGAGCTCAGTGGGCAGGATGTGGGTCTCATGTCAGCATTGTTTTATTGCTGGAGGCACCTCTCATGCTTCTGTTACATGGTTTTGTGGTTAAGCAAATCTTCTCTGTTGAATAATCATTAATTTACAGGGGCCTCCCATATTTTTTCTACTTACAGTTCCCTAGTGGAATTAACTATTTTATCACCTGTTTTGTGCCTTTATTATGTCCCTATCAATATGACTGCAAATCTAGTAAAAGAAGACTGTAAGACAGGAGTTTAAAGTACTTTTTTTTGGAATAGGAAAAAGATACCATACTGCCAGTGATAAAAACATTAATCCACCGAGAATAATACCCCAGCATTTGTTCTTAGAAAATATAAATAGAATTATTAAAAATCATGTAAAGCAACTTTCCAATT
Organism: Muntiacus reevesi; assembly: GCF_963930625.1. NCBI lineage: Eukaryota > Metazoa > Chordata > Mammalia > Artiodactyla > Cervidae > Muntiacus > Muntiacus reevesi. The sequence goes on along the minus strand of NC_089251.1, from coordinate 258,114,981 downwards.
TTAATATATGGAAGTACATTCATTTATAAAAAGAGAAACACAGTGACCTCTTAGAAGGAACAAGATGTATAAGGTGAAGCATACATTTTAGAAAGTACTAACTGTCAGTATTTGGTAAGTCTTAGCAAGTTTTTCTGTCAATGGAGGACAGAAAAGTTTTGAAAGCCGTAAAATATCTTTTTTAGAAGAAGCAGCCTGTCTCTAGGTTGTTGTCAGTGTCAGCAGTAGGTATGTTACTAAGGAAATCAATAAAGCTTAATAGTAACAGGATTATTTACAAGAGATTCTTGGTGATTTTTGTGACATGCGTCTCTTGGCAAATACCCTGAGAATGCACACATTTTAAATTTTGAACAGAGCTAAGAAGCTAAGGCATCAACATGGAATCAAGCACCAACAACAGTGACAAGTACTATTCCTAAAATAATTGTTTCATTTTCTACCAATTTTGGTATAAATGCAATCCCATACATTCTCTTCAAAATAAAAGAATTCTGGTTTTAGAGGATAACAGAAATCTGAGGAATAGACACAGAATTTGGCACTCCTGGTTTCCACCTATACCCTATTAATTTTGTGATTTAGGGGGTTATTTTAAAGGTATTAATCTAAATTTTATGTGATTCATAAAATTTTTATCTGTATATTTATACATATATATATGACTGCTTACTCCATATTAAGTAATCAGGAAATAAATATTATTATTATCAGCAATATGTTAATATTATTTGAACAAATATTCTTGAGCACTTGCTCCATGATGAGTACCATGTTAGGTTCTGGGATGAAAAGGGAAGGTAAATAAACATATCCTCAAAACACACATATTTAATGTAGAGTTATTGCAGTTATACGCATTTATTTCTATACATTTATTTATATATATATATTTATTTATATACATTTATCTATATAAAAACAAATGTAAAATTACAAATTCTGCTAATTGAATATGGAGGACAACACCATGTGTTTTGAGAGGAATAACAAAGGTATACATAATTTACATTGCAAAAAAAAAAAAAAAAAGAATGAATCAGAGGAACTATCTTCAGTAAGTGGCCTCCTAAGTAGTGCCCCAAAAGATGAATAGAATATAACACAAAGGAGAAATTCAGCAAAGCCAATTATGTAAAGAATTCTTGAGATTAGGAAAGAGATGAGGGAAAGGAAGACAAGATTGGCAGAAGGTGGTATGGAACAGCTTGAAGTACAGAAGAGGGCTACAAGAGGGAGGGCAAGCAATTTTATGTACATTTGAAGACCTTTCTCAGGAGTGACATAACTACAAGTCAGATTGGCTGTTTGAAGGAATTTTCTAGCTGCATTTGATAGATCAAATTAGGGGAATAAGATTAGGACCATGGAAGTTAGAATGTTTTACTCAAATTTCCACATTTAAAGAGTTCTAGCAACTTTTCCATGGAAGACATCATTACACTAAAGCTTGAGTAATGTAAGTGTACAATTGTAGTAGTTCAACCAAAAGGTGATGGGATTTATACAGAATAATGTGAGTAGAGTTGTGAGATGTGAGAGAGAGGATATGTGTAACAAATGTTTAGAAAGGTGAACCAAAAAGGTATGGTAATTGACTAGAAACTAATCATCTTGCTAAACTAATTTCCAGCTAGGGAGAATAGTTTCACTATTTCAGTCTCTTCCAGTCATGCTAGTTGGCCCTGTTATTGTGGTCATGCTTTGCTGGAATACCTTTCACCAGATATACCAATGACTACCCTCTCTTGCTTCATTCAGTTCTAAGGTCAAATGAACATTTTCTCTATCTCCCCCTACAAGAACAATATGTACATGAGTGCAAAAATATTTGATGCTTTACTTTTTTTTTTTTTTTTTTTTTAAGGATTATTTTAAGTTCCTAGAACAGTGCTTGGGTGTCACAGGCATTCAATGAGTTATTGATTTGCTGTTGTTGATAGATATGCACGTGAAGGAAAAGTTTTTTGGAAAGATAGTGTGATGAATTTTGAGTTATTAATCAAGATAACATCGAGGATTCAAGAGAGTCATGTAGAATACAGCTGTGATTTATATATAGATAGACAATCTTAGTCAGGTGATAATTAGCTCCATTGGAGTGAATATGTAATCTAGGGTATTATATAGATTATACATTTGAGATTACTGAAGAGACAGCATATTTGCATTTCACTGGCAATCTTTTTAACAAGTGACTGGGTTAATTGTGTCTTAAGGGTAGAATCTATTCTCTAGACTCTTTCATGCTACTGATAGCTTACAGTGAACAATGTCAGATTCGTGATCTCTAAAGAAGAAAATTTAGCTTCAGGACCAGAGAGCAGGCTTAACCACTCAGGGCTCTTGTGTGGCAGAAGTTTTATTCCAGTGAAAAGCTACAGAGAAAGCTTCTGACATAGATATCAGAAGGGGACAAAGAGTGCCCATTCACTAGTCTTAGCAAGGGGACTATATACTTTTTCAATTGGTTATTACAGTAAATCAAAGAATGTCTCAAGGTTGTAAAGGTCTTACTAGACGCACTTCCACAATTTACACTTTAAGATAACAGGTTTATAACTAACAATCAGTTCAGTTCAGTCGCTCAGTCGTGTCTGACTCTTTGCGACCCCATGAATCCCAGCACGCCAGGCCTCCCTGTCCATCACCAACTCCCGGAGTTTACTCAAACTCATGCCCATCGAGTCGGTGATGCCATCCAGCCATCTCATCTTCTGTCGTCCCCTTCTCCTCCTGCCCCCAATGCCTCTCAGCATCAGGGACTTTTCCAATGAGTCAACTCTTCGCATGAGGCAGCCAAAGTATTGGAGTTTCAGCTTCAACATCAGTCCTTCCAATGAACACCGAGGACTTATCTCCTTTAGGATGGACTGGCTGGATCGCCTTGCACTCCAAGGGACTCTCAAGAGTCTTTTCCAACACCACAGTTCAAAAGCATCAATTCTTCAGCTCTCAGCTTTCTTCACAGTCCAACTCTCACATCCATACATGACCACTGGAAAAACCATAGCCTTGACTAGATGGACCTTTGTTGGCAAAGTAATGTCTCTGCTTTTTAATATGCTGTCTAGGTTGGTCATAACTTTCCTTCCAAGGAGTAAGTGCCTTTTAATTTCATGGCTACATTCACCATCTGCAGTGATTTTGGAGCCCCCAAAAATAAAATCTGACAATGCTTCAACTGTTTCCCCATCTATTTGACATGAAGTGATGGGACTGGATGCCACAATCTTAGTTTTTTGAATGCTGAGCTTTAAGCCAACTATTTCACTCTCCTTTTTCACTTTCATCAAGAGGCTCTTTAGTTCCTCTTCACTCTCTGACATAAGGGTGGTGTCATCTGCATATCTGAGGTTATTGATATTTCTCCCAGCAATCCTGATTCCAGCTTGTGTTTCTTCCAGCCCAGTGTTTCTCATGATGTAGTCTGCATATAAGTTAAATAAGCAGGGTGACAATATACAGCCTTGATGTACTCCTTTTCCTATTTGGGACCAGTCTGTTGTACCATGTCCAGTTCTAACTGTTGCTTCCTGACCTGCATATAGGTTGCTCAAAAGGCAGGTCAGGTGGTCTGGTATTCTAATATCTTTCAGAATTTTCCACAGTTTATTGTGATCCACACAGTTGAAGCCTTTGGCATAGTCAATAAATCAGAAATAGATGTTTTCCTGTCACTCTCTTGCTTTTTTGATGAACCAGTGGATATTGGCAATTTGATCTCTGGTTCCTCTGCCTTTTCTAAAACCAGCTTGAACATCTGGAAGTTCTCGGTTCACATATTGCTGAAGACTGGCTTGGAGAATTTTGAACATTACTTTACTAGCGTGAGATGAGTGCAATTATGCAGTAGTTTGAGCATTCTTTGGGATTGCCTTTCTTTGGGATTGGAATGAAAACATACCTTTTCTAGTCTTGTGGCCACTGCTGAGTTTTCCAAATTTTCTGGCATGTTGAGTGCAGCATCATATTTTAGGATTCGAAATAGCTCAACTGGAATTCTATCACCTCCACTCGGTTTGTTCTTAGTGATGCTTTCTAAGGTCCACTTGATTTAACATTCCAGGATGTCAAACTCTAGGTGAGTGATCACACCATCATTATTATCTGGGTCGTGAAGATCTTTTTTTGTACAGTTCTTCTGTGAATTAGGAGCCTGGTAGACTGCAGTCCGTGAGGTCTCTACAAGTTGGACAGGGCTGAGCGATTTCACTTTTACTTTCTGTGAATTAATAATAGAGAGATATTATGAGATCCACTCCCATAGTATACATGCTAAGATAAGAAGCTTAGTCAAAATGTTCTCAAGAAGGAGAAACATGACCGCAAGCAGGATACATTGTTGTTATATAATCCTTAGTACAGAGTTAAAGTTTTTTTGTTGTGCAATCATCAGCTCTGGGCTTAAAGGAAAAAAACAAAAATGAAACATTTTATGTGACTAAGACTAAGGTATGTAGGAAAAAACAACAACAACAAAAAGGTCGGTCCTTTTCTCTTCCTTGAAAACTCTAGATCCGTCTCTCCTCCTCTAGAGCCCCAAATCCCTCTCTCCTCCTCAGGCACCCCGGATTTCTTATCAATCTGCCTAGGAATTGACTCTCTCACTACTTCCTGTGTACATGTAATATGCTTGGCTGTTCTACCATCTGCTGCAGATGTTACCAAGATTTGCCATTCTGAGGAAGGTTTGAATAGTTTATTACCCTCTCTAGCATCTCTGAGTGGTACGCATTGCTTACTTGAGGCCAGCCTGATTTACAGAGTTGGCAGTCTAAATTTCAAATTAAAAACTACTGGAGATCCTGGTTTTACATTTTGAACTGAGCTATGAGTTCCATCAAAATCTATTAGAACGTTTCCCAGGCATTAATAAAATAGCACTACTTCCCATTTGCCTTTCATCCCCTGTGTTTTTATTTCATTTCTGAATATTAGTAGTGAGGATGCCTGCAGTGTGTGTACGCTCAGTCACTCAGTCATGTCTGACTCTTTGCAACCCATGGAATGTAGCCCATTAGGCTCCTCTGTCCACGAGATTCTCCAGGCAAGAAAGTGGAGTGGGTAGCCATTCCCTTCTCTAGGGGGTCTTCCCTATGCAGGAATTGAACCCAGGCCTCCCACATTGCAGGCAAATTCTTTACCATCTGAGCCACCAGAGTTCCCAGTAGAGAGGATGGGAGAGTTATAAAATATCAGTATCAAGTCCATTTTACTTTTATGATTACAAATTATCTCAAAGAGAACATTTTTTCTTTTTATATTCAAGAAATTATCATTAATAATTCAATAATAAAAAGAATAAAATAAAATCACTTCTATCGTGAAAAACAAAATTGGTGGAATGAAATTTTTTCATCATAGAAAAATTAAGCCATAACCATAATCATGATAATAAAGAGTACTTCACCATAAATTAAGTAATTGGTGACAAGTAATTCTTGGGATAAAAACAATATTAAAAGTTATAGGAACTTTGATAATGGCAGCATCAAAGTGCATGTGTGCATTGCTTCAGTTGCTTCAGTTGTGTCTGACTCTTTGCGACTCCTTAAGCCTTAATCTGCCAGGCTCCTCTGTCCGTGGGATTTCCTAGCAAGAATACTGGAGTGGGTTGCCGTGCCCTCCTCTAGGGGATCTTCCCAACCCAGGGGTTGAACTTGAGTCTTCCTGTATCTCTGGCATTGTAAAGTCCATACTGAATATTTCAAAATACTTATAGTATGACATCGTATGGGCTAAATATTTCTGGAAAAACACAACAGAAAAAAGACATTTGAACAAAACTATGTAAAATATATTTGCTTTAATAAAACTATTTTTATTTTATTATTTTATAATTTTCTAAAGGCTATTTGTCTAGTGAAACTAATAAATTAGCTTCATATTTTAGATGTGAGTTTCCATTTAAATGGGTCAAAATTTTATATTGGTTAGCTGCTATACATATAAACACAGATTTTCCTATTGCTATAAAACTCACAAATTCAGTTAGATGACTCTTATGCCTTTGCAATCCATACCACAGTCCATGGTGTCTCAGAGTCAGACACGACTGAGCGACTGAACTGAACTGAACTATAGCAATTAACAAGGTGCTTTACATATTTAAATTAAGGGGTAAGTGTAAGATTTTGTGTGTGTGCTCATTAATATTTTTCTTTCAAATGGAATAAGATATGCATTTATTTTTAACTCAGCTATGGAAATTTTCAAAAATATACAAAAGTAAAAAGATTAAGATGCTGAATCCCCAGATACCCATCACCAGCTTTAAAAAAAAACAATCAACATTTTTGTCAATATTGTTTCCTGCATCTCCTACCAATATATTTGTTTTTCTGTGTATTTGTCATTCATTGTATAAAGCAAAGGGCTTCCCTGGTGGTTCAACTGGTAAAGTATCCACCTGCAAAGTGAGAGACCTGGTTTCAGTCTCTAGGTTGGGAAGATCCCCTGGAGAAGGCAAAGGCTACCCACTCCAATATTCTGATCTGGAGAATTCCAGGGACTGTATAGTCCATGGGGTCACAAAAAGTCGGACACAACTGAGCAACTTTCACTTCCTTTCACTTATATAAAGCAACAATCAGAAAGCATATTTTAACCATAAATACTTCAGAATGTATCCATAACAGATAAGAAGTAGAAGGCTGCTGCAAAACGCAGGGAGCTCAGCATAGTGCTCTGTGATGACCGAGATGGGTAGGGTGGGGGTGTGAGAGGGAGGCAGGCTTCAGAGGGAGGGGACGCATGTATACTTATGGCTGATTCACACCGATGCAGAGCAGAAATCAACACAATATTGTAAAGCAATTATCCTCCAATTAAAAATAAATTTGAGAAAAAGAATACAAAATAGCAAAGACAAAAAATAAAATAACCAAAATTTTAAAAAATAATTTATTAAAAAAAAATCACCATGCCATTATCACACCTTTTACAACTCATGAAACTTTTATATCATGTAAGATACAGTCCATGCTAAAAGTTCCCCAAAGTCTTCTAAAGTTGTTTGCTTTAAAGTCGTGAAATATATTCATGATCTTCCCATTGCAGCACAGGGGACTACACTAGATTTTCTAACATTAATTCTAGTTTTGAAAAATTAGACTTGTCTCTTCCTTTCTTGGGGAAGAATGAAGTTTTCTTTTTCTCATATGACAATGGGTATCATTAGCAGGAACGGCATCTCTGAGACTACATTAGATGTGTTTAGGTATCAACTCCATATTTTACAAGCATGTCTGTAGTGGCGTGACTTGCTTACTGTTCTTTGGCAATCAGAGTTCATGCCATTTTAGTGGTTCTTGAGCTAGGTTATTTCAAAACTACTACATTTTCTACAGGTATAGACATTCTCTTTAGAAGCTGCATAAGCTCCAGCTAACCAGGAGCTGCTTAAAAACGTTGGTACAAAATGCAGAAGGGAAGGAAAGGAAATACCAAATGAAACATAAAATAAAGTTGGAGAACTTAGGCTAGCAGATATCAAGATTAACTGAACGTGATTTGGTATAAACCTTTGTATGTTAGTGCCAAGTTAGACAAATGCAACAGAATAGAGTCCAGAAATAGTCTTAAACACACATAGTCACTTAATTTACTACAAAGACACCTATAAAACTCAATAGGAAAAAAAATATTTTTTTCCAAAACTATTGATTATGTTTAATATATACTGTATACATCATGTATAATGCATAACCCAAAGAATTGATGCTTTTGAACTTGGTGTTGGAGAAGACTCTTGAGAGTCCCTTGAATTGTGAGGAGATCAAACCAGTCAATCCTAATGGAAATCAGTCCTGAATATTCATTGAATGGATTGAAGCTGAAGTTGAAACTCCAATACTTCGACCACCTGATGCAAAGAACTGACACATTGGAAAAGACCCTGATGCTGGGAAAGACTGAAGGCAGGAGGAGAAGGGGACGACAGAGGATGAGATGGTTGGATGGCATCACCGACTCAATGGACTTGAGTTTGAGCAAGCTCCGAGAGCTGGTGATGGACTGTGAAGCCTGGTGTGCTGCAGTCCATGAGGTCGCAAAGAGTTGGACATGACTGAGCAACTGAACTGATCCTATTGATTATATATAATACACACACAGAAAAAGAACATTTAAAATGGATGTTAATAGTTAAGTGGAAAGTTGAAATAATAAGTTTTCCAGGAGAAACACCCAAGAATATAGCTTTATAACTTTGGGATAGGGACTCTTTTCTTGGAAGCAGGACACAAAATTTACCAACATTAAAGGAAAAAATTCTTGAATTGGACTACATTAAGATTAGGAAACATTGCATACCATTTGGAGTAAAAACAATGTCATAAAATAGGACAGAATATTTAGTAAAGAACTGACAATTTATATTTAGATTTTATAAATAATATCTAAGCATCAATAATAAAATAACATGAGATGATTCAACACTTTTACATAAAAGCTTAAACCAGGCAAAATTGAGTAATGGTTGTAGGACTATCGATTTCCTTTGAGGAGAAAGATTGGGTTAGTTACTTGGAAAGAGAAATAAAGTGATTTTTTTCTGATATTATTCCATTAATGTTGGTGGTACTCTTGTGTGTTTACTTTGTGGTGATACAACTTACACTTAAGGCTTTTCAATCTTATTGTGTTTATGTTAGATAGAAATAAACATTTAAAAATATTTTAAATAATTTGTCTGTTAAATCGTTTTAAATTCTGCTTACACAAAAATCTCTGAGTGAAAGGCATTACAGAAAAATGAATCTTCTTTCTTTCTTGGTTTCATCACCATTCCAGGACATTCACATATATTCTTTGAGAAACGAAAATTTTTAAATGACTTAACATTTTTGGAAAAAAACGATTTTAAAGCTATAACCACAGACTTCCCCAGAAGCATTCCTTTGTAATAAATGTTGGTAACTTGAGGATTCAAAGACTGCTTGCTTTTTACCAAAAACTCATTTTTGTTACTTGTGTATAGGCTTCTCAGCCTATATCCGTCATTTTACTCTTTCTAGATGACGTTCAATGTTGTGCCTTTTTCTGGTTGGGGTACAGTCACACCACTCTGTTCCCTTAGACTCATCAACTGTCTTATCTAGTGATAAACCTGTGAGTTGAGCTTTCCTTTTCACAAAATCTGGCCTGATATACATCCTTCTTAGAATTTTTCAAAAAGACTCTATTTAAAAAAACAAAAACAAAAACAAACTCTCTCTCCTTTCAAGATACCAGACTATCAGTTTAAATATTCCTGTATTAGGTGAATAAACTTGCAACAACTTCAGTTCCTCAACATAATCATCAGCTCCAGATTTCTTAGATGGTGGAACTAAGTGGTGAAATTGATTGTTAATTTCAGACAAGACTCACATGCATAAAAGCAAAGTTTATGTAAAAAGTTAATTTATAGTTATTCAAGGAAACATAAGGCAGAAAATACTTGTGAAACTAGGCATGTATTTTCAATTAAATAGGTAACTCAAATGCTCATAGTGTCTTCGCAGGATTTTTGGAGGAGCATGACTTTATTTTTGAGCAAGTCAGCATTTTATAGTCTTTATTTATTTATTGGACACATTGCACCAATCAGGGATTAAACCGACACCCTTTCCGGTGAAAGTGCAGAGTTGTAAGCACTGGACCACCAGGGAAGTCCCTGAAGGAGCATCCTTAAATGATTTCTCAACTTTATCTTCCATATATCATGAAACTTTTTAGAATACACATTTAGCATTGTAAATTTTATCTTTATTTTAAAAAAAAATACATATGAAGAACATAAAATTATGCTAACATAGGAAATTATTAAAATCTATTGCTTATTTCTACATGGAAAAGAGGGTTAAATTATTATATAAGTTTCAGATATGTAGATATGCTACTGAAATATAACACAATTTAAATTACATTAAATATACTTCATCCAGAAATTTAAAGATGTATAAAACCTTGTTAAGTTGGGATAGAGTAATCACTAAAATCAGACACACATTTTTTGTTCATCAGTAAGAAACCTACATGTCTTTAAGACATCTAATCTCCCCGAAGTACACTTTTTAACATGATTCCAATTAAAACACACTGTCAGGGGTGAATTGCCCCACATAGTTTGATTTACTATAATATTGGAAATAAATGATCTCTATTCTCTTGGGTTCTACGCTTGTTTCTATGAATTTCCTTTCTTTATCCTAACTTTCTGGCCTCTGTCGATTTCTGTTTTTGTTATTATTATTATTATTTTGTTTTTCTTTCTTTAAATATAGTTCCTGATTAATATTTAATAATAATTTATGTAATCTAATTATAGTAAATATGAAATGCAATATATTTAATTATATTTAATAAATATAATTATAAATATATTTAATAAAATTGAATGATGTTTAGGAATCATTTACTATTGATTCTTACTATGGTATGAGTGTCCTACACAATGCTATGAGATGCACCCAGCTCCTTAAATTCATACTTAAACTTCCCAGTGATGCTCAAACTCATGAAATTTATATATATATATATATATATATAAATGTTTTATAAGATAGATATAAACATTTTCCTTTGTCTAATGTAAGGCAATGCCAAAGAATGCTCAAACTACCTCACAGTTCCACTCATCTCACATGCTAGTAAAGTAATGCTTAAAATTCTCCAAGCCAGGCTTCAGCAATATGTGAACCGTGAACTTTCAGATGTTCAAGCTGGTTTTAAAGAAGGCAGAGGAACAAGCTATCAAATTGTCAACATCCGCCGGATCATCTAAAAAGCAAGAGAGTTCCAGAAAAACATCTATTTCTGATTTATTGACTATGCCACAACCTTTGACTGTGTGGATAATAATAAACTATAGAAAATTCTGAAAGAGATGGGAATACCAGACCGCCTCACCTGCCTCTTGAGAAACCTGTATGCAGGTCAGGAAGCAACAGCTGGAACTGGACATGGAACAACAGACTGGTTCCAAATAGTAAAAGGAGTTCATCAAGGCTGTATATTATCACCCTGCTTATTTAACTTATATGCAGAGTACATTATGAGACATACTGGGCTGGAGTAAGCACAAGCAGGGGTCAAGATTGCAGGGAGAAATATGAATAAGCTCAGATATGCAGATGACCCCACCTTTATGGCAGAAAGTGAAGAACTAAAGAGCCTCTTGATGAAAGTGAAAGAGGAGAGTGAAAATGTTGGCTTAAAGTTGAAGGCGAGGGGTGGATGCTCTGAGAGAATAGCATTGAAACAAGTATACTATCAAGGGTGAAACAGATCACCAGCCCTGGTTGGATGCATGAGACAAGTGCTCAGGGCTGGTGCACTGGGAAGACCCAAAGGGATCGAATGGGGAGGGAGGAGGGAGGCGGGATCGGGATAGGGAACACATGTAAATCCATAGCTGATTCATGTCAATGTATGGCAAAAACCACTACAATATTGTAAAGTAATTAGCCTCCAACTAATAAAAATAAATGAAAAATAAAAAAATAAAAAAATAAAAAAAATAAAAAATAAAGTCCAACATTCAAAAAGCTAAGATCATGGCAACCGGTTCCATCACGTTATGGCAAATAGGTGGGGAAACAGTGGAAACAGTGACAGACTTTATATTTTGGGGCTCCAAAATCACTGCATATGGTGACTGCAGCCATGAAATTAAAAGATGCTTACTCCTTGGAAGGAAAGTTATGACCAACCTAGACAGCATAATAAAAAGCAGAGACATTACTTTGTCAACAAAGGTCCGTCTAATCAAGGCTATGGCTTTTCCAGTGGTCATATATGGATGTGAGAGTTGGACTGTAAAGAAAGCTGAAGGCCAAAGAACTGATGCTTTTGGACTGTGGTGTTGGAGAAGACTCTTGAGAGTCCCTTGGACTGCAAGGAGATCCAACCAGTCCATTCTAAAGGAGATCAGTCCTGGGTGTCCATTGGAAAGATTGATGTTGAAGCTGAAACACCAATACTTTGGCCACCTGATGCGAAGAAGTGACTCATTTGAAAAGACCCTGATGCTGGGAAAGATGGAGGGCAGGAGGAGCAGGGTAGAATAGAGGATGAGATGGTTGGATGGCATCATCGACTCAATGGACATGAGTTTTGGTAATTTCCGGGAGTTGGTGATGAACAGGGAGGCCTGGCGTGCTGCAGTTCGTAGGGTCGCAAAGAGTCAGACACGACTGAGCGACTTAACTGAGCTGAACTGATATTTATATTATCTATACCTATGCCTGTATCTGTAAAAATCTATACTATATAAATAGTATAAATCAGCTCACATTTAAGGACCCCCTAGTTTATGTTGGTTGGATGACATCATAGACTCAATGGACATGAGTTTGAGTAAACTCAGGGAGATAGTGAAGAACAGGGAAGCCTGGTGTGGTGCAGTCCCTGGGGTTGCAGAGTCGGACATGACTGAGAGATGAAACAACAACCATGCTAGGCATTGTGAGTAACACAAAGATGAAAAAATACATGCTTATCGCTCTTAGAATTTCATGGTTGCATTTAGTAGTTTCTAAAGAAACAAGCAAAGCAGTTTCTCTTGGTTTTGAAAGCAAGTCATTTTACTTACCATATGTTATTTTTACATTTATTTTGTGTAATTTTAACTCAAAATGCATGAGAGATTTATAACTTGGGATTTTCTTTTCTTTTTTCTTTTTTTGCCAGAAATAACTTAGAGGTATTTCAGAGTATCTTGTGAAAATGTTATCTATTCTCTCCATGCTGAAAATACGACAGTCTTTGTCAATGAGTCGTTCTGGGTCATATATATTAATATGGAAATAAAATAGTTCATGAAAACTGGTAGCAACCATTATTTTTATAATATTTTTTCTGTGTACTGTCAGAAAAAATATTCTTTTAAGTCTTTGCTGATAGCTGCCTGTAAGCAAATTATATTAGTGCAATCAATTAGGCCAAATATAAATCATAGCTGCTTTTTAAGACAATCATTCTGGAGCTTTCATGAATATTCCTAGAGTATGCCAATCTATTATTTAGAAATTCTATTCCACTGGTCTCCAATTCCATACTTAATGATAGAGAATCAACTTTGTCTTGCTTTAGAAATTAATTATAGTACATACTTCTCAAAACTTTTTTCCTATGTATACAATTTGAGTATTAGTAACTGTTTTTAGCCCAATCATGTCGATGTAAAATACAGTCTCTACAATGTCCTCCACAATCCACTCCCGCCATAAGGAAAAGAAATAAAATCTAAAAATGCCCAGGTGAACTTTGGCTCACACAAACAATTCATTTTCTAGTGAGCATTTTTCTACTCTCCTGCATAACTCCAATCTACATGCTCTTCTCTCTCCCACTGAGCATATGGCTCCTCACCACTAGCATGGTTGCTCTTGATCACTGCAACAGTCTCTTTTTAAACATCATTGTTACTCATTCTTTCTCCCCTCTCTCTCTTTTGCCCCCTTCCACTCCTCTTCTCTACCCCTTCCTCTTTCTTGCTTCCCTGTCATTACATTCTTCTATCACAAACAGAAATTCCCCTGAAGTCTCTTAAAGGATAGTCAAGCCTCCCCTTGTTGACTAATGCTGTCCACTGCCCTTTGACAACAGCGGTATCATGGTGTCTGGGCGGTATGGTAGTTCCCAGAGAAATAAGAAAGTGCATCTTTACTTTTTTTGTTTGTTTGTTTTCCTTAGGCAGTTCCAACATAGTATTTTTTGTTGTTGTTGTAGTTGAGAGTTTATAGTTTATGTTTGTGTTTTCTTTAAGCTTTGCTTACATATACCCCTTTATTCCAGACTGTTTTTTGCTGAATTACTGATATACCAACAGGTCCCAGGTTTTTATTTCCTGGCGTAGGTCTTTCCCTAGGAGACAGCACGTTTGCAGTCAGTCAGCTTCCTCGCTTCAGTGTGCCGGTTTAGCATCAAGCCTTGTGCCCATCCTCAGTTGCTTCAGCCAAGCCTGACTCTCTGTGACCCTATGAACTGTAGCCTGTCAAGCTCCCACGTCCATGGGATTCTCTAGGCAAAGATACTCGGGTGGCTTGCCATGCCGTCTTCTAGGGGATCTCCCCAGCCCAGGGATTGAACTGGAGTCTCCTGCATCATCTGCATTGCAGGCAGATTCTTTACCCACTGAGCCACCTGGGAAGCCCCAGCATCAAGCCTAAATATACCTAAATCCTTCTATTGAACATAACTGACTCAATGTTTAATATCTGCCTACATACATAATTTTTTGGAAGGGGAAATATTAAAATATATCAAAGTCAAATAGAGTATATGCTTAGGTATATTTCTTTAGAGATTTATTCTACTGTAATGCTCCTAAGTGGTAGTTACCATTCCCTAAACAGTTTTCATTCCGTGTATTATTTATTGCATAAATTTCCTGAGACAGAATATCACTAAATTATTTTGTAATCAATATCAAATTTGTCTTAATATGACTATCATCTCAATAATGATATTGTTTCAATTTGAATTTTAACTGCTAAAAAAATCACGTTAGTAATATTCATGGAAAAATAAAATTTACCTTTGTCTCAGTATTATGAATTCTAATAGAAATAGTATAACATGTAATTCACTAGAAAACTATTGAGCACTCAAGATTCAGAAAAAAAAAAAAAAACTAAAATTCCTTAAATATAAATTGTAATGATGAAAACTGGTATATATGAGTTGCATTTGTTTGAACAATGACACTTTAATATTTATATTATATGTTCAACATTTGTTAGCCTGCTTAAATCTCAAGAGAGGAAGAAATCATTCTAAGCTGCCTGTTTTTATCCCACAATGGGATATCATATTACAAAGTCCTTAATTCTTTTTAATTGAATAACCTGCTATAGAGTTTTATAGTACAATTATTTTATTTAAAGTTTCTTACTAATGAATATTGTAACCATCTCTAACAGCTTTTTCAGCTTCCCCTTAAACATTTAATAGGAACAAAAACAAAAAAGGAAAATGCAACAACAGCAACAACAAAACACTTCAAATAGTATAATTCACATAAACTCTCAGGAAAAATATTATTAAAAAATAATTGGTGAAAATAATTGGTTTTGTAAATGTTTACAGCACTTGTTACCTAACAGTCGATACAAAATGGTCATGTGCTTTAATTAAAGCAAAAATATGATTCTTTGTGTTGATATTTTCATCTTTTCTCTTTTTAGTTGTTTCAAATTGATGTTCTTATGCAGAGAGTCTAAGGACAGCAACCAAAAGCAAATGTAAAGTGAAATGAAAGTATGAGTGCAAAGAAAGAATGGTAGATATATAAGTGCATTAAGGAGACTGGGAAGAAATAAAGGGAACAATTATAGGCAGTAGAGGATCCATGACATTCATTGCACATTTTTGCTCTGTTAAACTGCAGTGTTAAAAAGGATTTTGATACAAATTCTTAGATCAACTTTGAATTAAGGTTTATCTTAATTCTTTTTCCAGGGTACTTGAAAATGAATTTTGCATTAACATTAATCCAGACTGTTTAGAATAGTTGCTAAATTGACTGGTTCTACATTTTGATTTTTATAATGTGCTTTTTCTAGACACTTACTTTGTTTAGTATATTTACAGTATTTCTATTGTTTTTTTCCACCCGTGGGCCAACCTAGTATTACAAACTTAATTTATCCTAATTCTAAATGTGTTTGAACATTTCAGGACTATATCACTTTCCTTTAAAACAGCATATGTTTTTTTAAAACAAGGCACTCCTTGCCTTTTAGATTCAAAAGGAGAAAATATTTACTCTGCCAGACTTTACCCTATGGACACTTTCCAAGCTGCTTGAGTACAAAATATCAGTTTTTCTCTTAATCTTATAAAACATAATGTATACTAAATCTTTCAATTCCATAATATTTTTTTTGTTTTTAAGTTTTCTCTCCACAATAGCTTAAAAGAGCACTTGAACAAAGATCCAGATATATCTGATTTAAATGTGATTGCTTGAAATTATTTCATTCTTTCTTCCCACCTCTGGTTGCACATGATGATGTTGATCCTTGTGTTCCATTGTCAGGATATGGCTTGATAATTGAAGAACTAGCCTGTGATGAACAATTTTTATAAAAGTGAGAGTAATTTAAATGACATAGTTCCATCAAGACAAACATGGTGTGTGTGTGTATATGTTCATGTATATGTTTATAGCTTATTTTATGTCAAATAAAATAAATTCATATATGAATATATACAGATATGAATTTTACTGTATTGATGATTATTCAAGTTAATCTTAAAATATAAGAGATAATTTGGCAAAGTAAATTGGCACAAAGTTTACTGAAAGAAGTCATAGAAATAGTAAAGAAAGACCTAAGTCTTTAATTTCTGTCTACATACCAATAATTAAAAAGCTTTGTTGCAAGTGTTTCTTCTGAGTATCAACAATATATAATCAATTGTCACCATATATACCACATAAACCTCAAAATAAATTTGTAAGAAACCATTGTATGTATTGACATATTTTTACTTTCTTATACCTATCCCCAACTTACCTTTTATAATAAACTTTAGCAACTTTAGTTCTCCAGGGACAGTCTCATTATTTTGCACATTTCAAACTGCTGACCTAGTTAGTCATTGCTTAGTCCACAGTGATTATTCCAGGAGATAGATACCAGGACTAAATAGATCAAATTAGATTATTTTCAAAAAGTTTCTTTTAATTTGGCTATTTTCCTCTGTGATCATGATCTCCAAATTGCAGGCAGCCATATTGTCACTTGCTGTTGGAAACTAGTTAAGAATGAAATCATGTAAAAAATCAAATCCATGGTATGTAGAAAGAGAAAACAGTGACTTGAAGATGTTGTTTCTAACAGTGATCATAGTTTGATAAAGTCTTTGAACGTAGCAGAGACATGGATCACTGATTATACTCCAAGAGAGTCTATCACTTACAATTGAGAAAATTCTATCTTTATTACTCATCATTATCCACAAATTTATTCCTCCTCCTTCATTAACAATGGGGAGTGACACTGCATCCTTGTTTTCCTACTAACAATTTATTTGATCTAAGACAGATTTTCTGTGTGTAAAGTATTTCACCTACAAAAGAGAAATAAAATATTTATACTGTAGCATTGTTTTGATAATAAAATGAGTATAGTGCATGCACTTTAATAGTGATTAGTTATCCATTGTGGTGACTAAGAATCACCTTTGAGTGTTCTTAGTCTTTATCTAATTTTTTATCAGTCTCCTTATATCTTTTTGATCCACTCTTTTTTCACTCTTACTGCTGCAGTTTTAAGTAAGTGTATTTTGTTAATATTTTATGGTGATAAGAGGAAACCCAAAATTTCAGTGGTCTCCAACATAAACATTTCTCTAACTCTCATGTTAGCTGCCAGCAAGTGCTGGCAGATTACAGCCTCTGTTGTACATGTTTCCACATTTTGATATTCAGGCTGAAAAGGCAGCCTGGGTGTCAGAATTCTTAGGGACTTACTCTTATTATTGCAGAAGTAAAGGGGTGAGTAAAGGGAAAATATAACCACTGACTCTTAAAACATTTCCAAGGAAATGATAATGTGTTATTCCATTTCCAATTCATGGGTCCAAGCAAGATACATTGCCAAGCCAGTCAGCAGGCCAGGGAAGCCTACATAGTTTAGAGGGAATCACTGCAAGTCACATGGAGAATAGACATGTTATTGTCTTAGAGTGAAGAATAAGACAATCTATCACAATCAGGCTTTATTCAAGTCTCATGTAACTTACGGTTAACAATCTTTTTCTCAGGCTTTCATTGTATCCTCTCAAAAAAAAAAAAAAAAGAAATAAAACATATCTTTTCATACCACTCCCTTTCTTAATGCCTTACTCTGGTTTCCCTTCAAGAATAAAATTCAAACCTCTTTGTGGACCACAAACCTGCAGGTACTTCTACCTGTTGACACTGCCTCATATTTTAGATTATATTTCCTAAGCACTTCTCATTCATCTCCATAGCATTGAGTATGTTTTTCCCTCTGCCTGAAATACCATCTTTTCTTGTCAACTTCTTGTTTCTTTTCAAGGGGTGTAGGAGAAGGAAACAAACCCAAAAAAATAAAACAAATTTACTACATATATCTTTTGTGATTATCCTTTCATCATTCAAACATTATGTTAAGCATTGGTACAATTAAATCTTTCTCCTTTAGCAAGCAAGTCCACAGCCTCTACCAATAAAGCTATTGCATAAATGTTTGCATTGATGAATATTTAGCACTAAGCTTAACAAATAAAACAATAGACTCCAATTTGGACCCTAGAAGACAGTCTTGTCATTTTCATGGTGTTATGTTGCCAGCTTGGATTGGAAATCTATTCATAGTCCTCCCACATTTAACTTGTCACCTTCCCTATAAACAACTTGGGAAATGAAGTAAAGAATAGCTTTTGATTTTTGATGTGCCATTTGAAGAATTATCTCTCAACTGAGTCTAAAAATGTCTGTGGTCTAATTGAGACTTTCTAAATATGTATATACTCTCTTCCTCTTTCTCCAATAGTTTCCTGTGCTATTATTTTTCTACTCTTGGTGCTTAGTTTCACTCACTTAACCCTTATTATGAATTTACATTTAAAAAACAACCTACATTGTAAAGCATTTGCTAACTCGAAAACATACTTTTAATCAGTGTTAAATATTCATACTTAATTGATGTGGAAATTGATTTAAAGATATACTAATTAATTTGCCCCAAACTACACAACCAATAATCTTTAGGAGGAGAGCTGCAATCTCGAATTAGATGTATTAAGTGTCTCTCTTTTCCCTGTACTTTTGTTTTAGACCAAGTGGCCGCTAAGACAAAAGGGTAGTAGACAGAGGACACATCATTGATTTTATTCATGAATAAAACCTAAGTTGGATGACACATCTTATAAACATAAGGCAAGTTGTTGTTCAGTCACTCAGCCGTGTTTGACTATTTGTGACCCCATGAACTGAAGTACACCAGGCTTCCCTGTCCTTCACCATCTCCCTGAGTTTGCTCAAACTCATGTCCATTGATTCAGTGATGCCGTCCAACCGTCTCATCTTCTGTCACCCCTTTCTTCTCTTACCTTCAATCTTTCCCAGCATCAGGGTCTTTTCCAATGAGTTGGCTTTTAGCATTAGGTGGCCAAAGTATTGGAGCTTCAGCATAAATGAATGAATATTCAGGGTTGATTTCCTTTATGATTGACTGGTTTGATCCCTTGCTTTCCAAGGGACTCTTGAGAGACTTCTCCAGCACCACAGTTCAAAGGCATCAATCCTTTGTCACTCCAGTATTGGGTAGTGATGGACCAAGACAGATCTCAGCTTTGAAGGAGTTTTAACCCAGTTAAATTGATATTAGGTCATGGAAGAATGAAGGAGACAGCTTGCTCACTTCAAAGAAATTAGTCAAGTGGAAACAGGGGTAACCAAGCTATACCTTTCCACTGTATCATTTTAAAATCTTCCGACATGGTCTTCTACCTCTCTAGGGACAGAATGAGTAAAGGATCAGAAAAAAGCTAATGGAGTCAAGCAAATAAGGTTCCTTATACATGGGAACAGGGTGAAACTCCCGGAATAAAGAAGTGCTCCTTCTTAAGAATGATTATTTCATATTTTTTGCCTTTTTACACTTTTCTGCCCTCCTATTGTGTTCTGCTGATGACTTTGCTTCATATTACATCAAGAAATTTTCATAGCTAACACTTATATGTACCCGGGGCCAGACACTGTTCCAAGAGCTTTACATATATTAAGTCATTTAATGAAATGGAAGCAATCAGGCAGAAACTCCCTCTGTTGCATAATGCCAAATCTACAAAAGTTCCCTTCTTACTTAAGTAATCTTCTTTCTTTAATGTTGAAGTTCATAAACTTTTCTGCTTCTATAATGGGTTACAGATACCACTCCAAACCCATGCTCATGTTTGGATTGATCTGCCTTTATTTTTGCAAGAACTTTACACATGAAATTATGTTATATTTTTTATTGAATCTTTAATAATGTCCTTACTCCTCAATCATAACCATCACATCTCTGTCTATAAAAATAATTTCCCTCAAATTTTGATATTTGAAGAGGTCATAAAACTCTGTTTCCATTTCCTCAACTCTTTTTTTGGCATTAATCTAGCCCCAGTTTACTCCCCTGTCAACCAGCTCAGTGAAACTAATCTTGTCAGCTAGAGAGCTTCCATAATATAAAATTCTGTGAGCAATTTTCTTGTGGCATATTCCTTCATCTTAGCATTGTTTTGCCTCACTTAGAACTTGATGTCTCTTCATACTCAATTCTTTCTTATATATGTTCATATGACAGTATGTTATCTCTCTTTTTGTTTTCTTTTTTTCACTGACCACTTCTTAAACTTCTTTGCTGGATCCCCTATAATTAAAACTAAATGTTGAGATGCATCAGGACACACTTTTAGGCCCACCTCCCTCCAATGCTTTTAAAGGCATCTATCTGAAGTGCAGTGCTTGGATGCAATCTCAAAAACGACAGAATGATCTCTGTTCGTTTCCAAGGCAAACCATTCATTATCACGGTAATCCAAGCCTATGCCCCAACCAGTAACGCTGAAGAAGCTAAATTTGAAGGGTTCTATGAAGACCTACAAGACCTTTTAGAACTAACACCCAAAAAAGATGTCCTTTTCATTACAGGGGACTGGAATGCAAAAGTAGGAAGTCAAGAAACACCTGGAGTAACAGGCAAATTTGGCCTTGGAGTACGGAATGAAGCAAGGCAAAGGCTAATAGAGTTTTGCCAAGAGAATGCATTGGTCATAGCAAACACCCTCTTCCAACAACACAAGAGAAGACTCTACACATGGACATCACCAGATGGCCAACACCGAAATCAGATTGATTATATTCTTTGAAGCCAAAGATGGAGACGTTCTATACAGTCAGCCAAAACAAGACCTGGAGCTGACTGTGGCTCAGATCATGAACTCCTTATTGCCAAATTCAGACTTAAACTGAAGAGAGTAGGGATAACCACTAGACCATTCATGTATGACCTAAATCAAATCCCTTATGAATATACAGTGGAAGTGAGAAATAGATTTAAGGGACTAGATCTGATAGACAGAGAGCCTGATGAACTATGGACAGAGGTTCGTGACATTGTACAGGAGACAGGGATCAAGACCATACCCATGGAAAAGAAATGCAAAAAGGCAAAGTGGTTGTCTGAGAAGGTCTTACAAAATAGCTGTGAAAAGAAGAGAAGCAAAAAGCAAAGGGGAAAAGGAAAGATATTCCTATTTGAATGCAGAGTTTCAAAGAATAGCAAGGAGAGATAAGAAAGCCTTCCTCAGTGATCAATGCAAAGAAATAGAGGAAAACAATCTGTCTCTTTAGGTCTTCTGCTATACGTTTCAAAATATTTTTTCTAGCTACTTCCTAGTATCTCCAATTGTGTTTTGATATTAGCACACATCATAATTTATACTTGTTTGCCCTTCCCTCAGCCCTACTTTTCCCCACATCCTTCATATCTTACGAGATGACTCTATCATCAATACAGATGTTGAATGCAAGAACTCATAAGACCTTCATTATTCTTTTTTTTTTTTTTTGACTACACTGCCATGTCCAGACAAACACAAGTCTGTTCAGTTCTATCAAAATATAACTCAAACTCATCTTCTTTCCATCTCCACTGCTACCTTTTTAGTCTAAGTGACATGAATTATCTCAATAGCCACATAACTGGATCCGCTGCTGTCTTCGGTATTTTTGCAGTCAGTCAGTTTTCCACATGATTTTAAGAATGACCGTTTACAAATGTATTTTGCTATGTCTCTCATAAAAAGCCTATTAATTAGAAAAAATATAAACAACTTTTTATGAGCTATATGATTCCAATTTATTTAGCCACTGAGTAAATTTGGGCTTTCACATGACCTCATATTCTTTGGTGACAATATATGGTCCTAGAGGCCTTCCCTGGCCACCCATTCTATAGTATTCCACCCATCAAGTCACTCTAGTACATCATTAAGTTTCTTCACAGCGCCTATTTACTCTCCAAAGTTAGTATTTTAGAGTATTTGCTTTTGTTTACTTATTTTGCTTGTCTCCTCTGACTAGAATATAAGATCTAAAATGGATAGAACATTATCTGCTTTCTACATTATCACATTTCCGGTGGTAAAATAGAGCTTGACACAGATAGGTACTAAGTAATATTTTATTGGGCAAGTGGATGCATATGCATAGAACAGTAATTGGAAGAAGAGCCTATGCCAAAATCAATAATGGGAAATAATTTTACTCATCTTTCAGTAATGTATTAATGATTTTAGAGTAAAAGTATTAAAACTCTATTCATACGCACCTGGAAGGCATATAATAATGTATTTGTAAACAAAACTAGTGGAGGCAATGGAATTCCAATTGAGCTATTTCAAATCCTAAAAGATGATGCTGTGAAAGTGCTACACTCAATATGCCAGCAAATTTGGAAAACTCATCATAGGCCACAGGACTGAAAAGGTCAATTTTCATTCCAATCCCAAAGAAAGGCAACGCCAAAGAATGATCAAACTACTGCACAATTGCACTCATCTCACACCCTAGTAAAGTAATGCTCAAAATTCTCCAAGCCAGGCTTCAGCAATATGTGAACCGTGAACTTCAAGATGTTCAAGCTGGTTTTAGAAAAGGCAGAGGAACCAGAGATCAAATTGTCAACATCTGCTGGATCATCAAAAAAGCAAGAGAGTTCTAGAAAAAACATCTACTTTTGCTTTATTGACTATGCCAAAGGCTTTGACTGGGTGGATCATAATAAACTGTGGAAAATTCTGAAGGAGGTGGGAATACCAGACCACTTGACCTGCCTCTTGAGAAACCTACAGCAGTTAGAATTGGACGTGGAACAACAGACTGGTTCCAAATAGTGAAAGGTTGTTGCTGAATGATAAGACGGCGGGATTCTTGGTCTCCGGAGGAGATGAATTCAATCCGGGGCCAGAGATGAGGCTGGATCACTCAGAGCTTTTGTGCAATAAAGTTTTATTGAAGTATAAAGGAGATAAAGAAAGCTTCTGACATAGGTATCAGAAGAGGGCAGAAAGAGAAGCCCCCTGTCAGTCTTCAACTGGATGTTATATAGTCACTAGAAGTCTGTTAATGAAAAGAAAGGAATGCCTTAAAACTCAGAATGGCACCAGATAATTCATCCCAGGCCATAAAACCATTGACTTGAATCTTGTAGAAGGGCAGATTACCATACAAGTAGTTTTGTTTACATAGATTAGGGGAACAATATCTGACTATAATACACCGGTTTCTCAAGTAGGTTCTGAGCCATTTGGCAGAACCAACTTGAAGACAGAGTCTGGGGTACTTTAACATAGCTAAAGACAAACATTTCCATAAGAAAAAATGTATTGGTTAACTCAAGGTTTGAGACTAGTTAGCTTCAGGTGAAATCAGGTGTCATGGCAACACAGTATTTTAATAGAAACCTTCTTTTAAATTTGTATAGAAAAGAAAAAAAAAAAAAAAAAAAAAGAATCCCTAGTTTGTTTCCTCCTGTCACTTAAGAGAAATAAAAATGTCTGGCACTTGCAGCCTATTTCCTTCATTTGGAGACCCCTGGCCTTCCTGCCTGTTACCCTCTCAGTAGGAAAAGTAGTATGTCAAGGCTGTATATTGTCACCCTGCTTATTTAACACATATGCAGAGTATATTATGAGAAACACTGGGCTGGATGAAGTACAAGCTGGAATCAAGACTGCTGGGAGAAATATCAATAACCTCAGATATGGAGATGACACCACCCTTATGGAAGAAAGTGAAGAACTAAAGAGCCTCTTGATGAAAGTGAAAGAGGAGAGTGAAAAAGTTGGCTTAAAGTTCAACACTCAGAAAACTGAGATCATGGCATCTGGTCCCATCACTTCATGTCAAATAGATGGGGAGACAGTGGAAACTGTGTCAGACTTTATTTTTGGGGGCTCCAAAATCACTGCAAATGGTGATTTCAGCCATGAAATTAAAAGACGCTTACTCCTTGGAAGGAAAGTTATGACCAACCTAGACAGCATAATAAAAAGCAGAGACATTACTTTGTCAACAAAGGTCCATCTTGTCAAGCTTATGGTTTTTCCAGTAGTTGTGTATGGATGTGAGGGTTGGACTGTAAAGAAAGTTTTGCACAAAATATATTGATGCTTTTGAACTGTGGTGTTGGAGAAGATTCTTAAGAGTCCCTTGGACTGCAAGGAGATCCACCCAGTCCATCCTAAAGGAGATCAGTCCTGGGTGTTCACCGAAGTTGAAACTGCAATACTTTGGCTACCTGAAGCAAAGAGCTGACTCATTTGAAAAGACCCTGATGCTTGAAGGGATTGGGGGCAGGAGGAGAAGGGGACGACAGAGAACGAGGTGGTTGGATGGCATCACTGACTCTATGGACATGAGTTTGGGTAGGCTCCGGTAATTGGTGATGGACAGGGAGGCCTGGTGTGCTGCAGTTCATGGGATTGCAAAGAGTCGTACATGACTTAGCAACTAAACTGAATAATAATTTCTGGGAAAAAAGAAAAAAAAAGAGTATTTTAAATATGATGAGGAATTACATAAAATAATGTATAAAAAATTAAGAAAGTCAAACAAGATCAACAAAATTATTAAATTCTTGAAGAAAATAGCACTAAAGCATAAGATATTTACTTATTAGGTAGATGCTTTGAGCCTTCTGAGATTTTGAGTTGTTCATCATAAGTACAGTGATGAACAATTTTAAACTTACATTCACAAATTATAGGTGTTGCTAGTGCTGGAAATTGAACAGTATTATATTCATATTTGTGACATGCGATATGAATTTCTAATATAAAAATCCACGTAAAAATTAATTTCAACCAAACTGAACATAACTAACATTTTAAGTTTAAATTTAAATTCCGATTTTTTTTTCCATTCTCTCCACTTTAAATTTCTTATATATAGTTTAAAAAAACTGATTAAATCACAGCTTTGTCTATATAAATTGCTGTTATAAATATATCTCCATTTATCTATCTACCATGTATTTGTCAATAATCTGTCTGTATATCTAGCTATATTGTCTTATTGTTCTCTTTTTTTAAAATAAAATATAGTGTTATATTAAACAGTTATATTTCTAAAGGGGAAACTAGTGATCTGTGATTGACTGTAATGTTCAGCTTTTAATGGTTCCCTTTCTTTAGAAATAAATAAATAAATTATAAATTTCCTCTAGGGGATTATCACCTCCATACACTCTCACTCTTTGAACTTTTAAGTGGCGATAACTAACTCTAGGAGCAGACTTAAATGCCTTATTCCATCACTACACCCAATCCTCCAGACAAAAATGTTTGGGATGAATTAAAATCCAATCAGAAGCAATGCTACCCTGTGATAAATAAAGAGTTCTTTCTTTAGAAAATGAGTGTAGAAATAGAAGATACATGGAATTTTTTTATTCCTTTGTTTCCAAGTTATAGGAAAAAAATACCAAATAAGGAGGTACCTGATTATAAATCATCAAAAAATCCAGGATGAAATGAAGGAGGGAAACTTGGCTGCTGAATAATTTTCACTGACAAATTGGCAAAAATGAAAGCTGAGGAAATAATAGTAATATAAGCACATGGAAAATGAAGTAGAATTTCCTTATAGAATACTAATTTAAACGTCCGTGTTGTAATTGAGTTTAGTACAACATGTAGCTAGCAACTGCATATTTGAAAATATTTTCATCAACATCTCCTCTAGTTACCTAATTATCAATGCAAATTAGATGGGGTTAGACTCAGGCTTTTAAGAAAGAAGGCTGAAATAAACAATCCCACTCTCAGAGATAGCAATTAGAGGCAATATTTTTTCTCCAGGTTTCACTCTTTTCCAGTAAGAGTATGATACAGTCCATCCCACTGTCCTATGACTTGCCTTTCATCCCAATGATGTCGTATTTAGCCTTGGCTGAGAACAGATTTAATGTACACTACATCTGAACAGATAATTTGAAAATTTTTTCATGTTTCCACCCATTTTGATCTTTTTCTTCAGGACTGAAAATATAACATGGAAAGTAAGAATGTCTAGATTCTAGACAAAATACACATAGAGAAGAGGAGCTCATTCAGGGTGACCTTTAGTTGATATGCGACATTTGTCAATATATGCTGCTGATGTTTTAAGGTTATGTGTTACCACAGTAGAGAGGACTAAATCTAGAGAACTTGATTCCTGCATTTGAATTCTGTTATTGCTTTGCAAATTAGTAATAATGTCACATAGGTGACATCTATTTCATCTATAAATGACATAGATAGATAGCTAGATAGGTACATCCGTGTGTGTGTGTGCCCAGTTACTTCAGTCATGTCTAACTCTTTATGACTCCAATGCGGACTGTAGCTGTGGGGAGAGAGCAAATTAGCCAAGATGGTGTGTTCAGATTCTCTCGCTCCCCGGCTATGTGACAGCTCAGATCATTTATAGCACTGTGCATGCATGTCACGAGGTACTTGCTTGATCAAGGACTACTTTGTGTGGTGCGCATATATGAGTTTGACCTAAAAAGTGGTGGCATTACTGCTGCATCATGGCTGTATCCGTTGGATCGACCACAAGAGGAGAGCATATAGAGTGTCCGTTGCTATGGCTGCTGAACCAGCCAGGAGAGAATAAATATGTCTGCAGTCCCTATGGCTCCTCCAGGCTTCTTCCAGCTTACCAGCTCACCCCCCTTGCCTACCCTGGGTTCAGCAAACAGTGCACACAGTGAGATACAGTGAGATAGTTGGCATCATGAACAGGATCAGTGATATAGTAGCCCACCAGGCTCCTCTGTCCATGGGATTCCTCAGGCAAAAAATATTGGAGTGAGTTGCCATTCTCTCCTCCAGGGCATCTTCCTGACCCAGGGATTTAACACATATCTCTTGTGTCTACTGCATTGCAGGCGGATTCTTATTTCTGAATCACCAGGGAAGCACAGATAGATACATACATAAATAGATACATAGATAGACAGACACATAGATGGTTGAGGACAAAGCTAAGTACAATTGTGAATGGAATAAATTTTAACAGGTCAATTTAAATTTTTGTCATTAACTTCCTTAATCAGTCATGGATAACCATCAACTATATCTGCTTCTCCAATAAATTTTTCTTAATAATTCTGGAAAGTTAAATAGTTCTTTAAAGTTAACTTTAAAGTTAAAATTAAATAGTTCTGTTAGTTGCTCAGTCTGGTCAGATTCTCTGTGACCCCATGGACTGTAGACCCACCAAGCTCCTCTGAGTGGGTTGCCATTCCATTCTCCAGGGGATCTTCCTAACCCAGGGATCGAACACAGGTCTCCCACATTGCAGGCAGATTCTTTTTATCAGAGCCACCAGGGAAGGCCTGATAGTTCTGGAAAACTACACCAAATACAAGTTATAATTTAGCCCTCTTGATAAATCTTATTTTGTATATTTCTGCATTAGTTAGCATGTTTAAAGTAAGAAAGAGACTTTAACACAGTGGACTTAAAACTTATCTCTGATGGTTTTTCTTGGGCATGTTATTAACCTGCCTAGAGGTTTTCTTGTCATTTCTGAAATGAGAATAGTGTTTGTGCAGCATAGAGTTGTGAGGCATAAAGGTCACCAGGGGGTCCACTAGCCTAAAGTATAGGGTTCCAGGAGTTCTTCCTGGATAAAATGATGTCTAATTTGAGGAAGAAGAACATGTAGAAGTTGGCTGGATGAATACAGAATAAGGAATGAAGAGGCATGCTCCAAAGATTAGGAAATAGATGGATGATGGTGGGATACAAGAGAATGAAATCCAGTCACATGACTGTAGCATAAAATAAGAAGAATGAAAAGCAATCAATAGAAGAGGTGGCAAGAATAGAGACTTGTAAACTAAATTCAAGATTTCAGATGCTATTCTAAGCTTTAGTAGATATCACTGAAGAATTTCAAGCTTTTGACAAGATCAGATTATTGCAGTGTTTTTTCTCTTTCCACAAGGAGAAAAATTAATTCTAGAGAAGAAAGACAAAAGACTGACAAACTAATGAGAAACTGTGGGTCAGTAGCTCAGTCATGTCTGACTCTTTCTGACCCAATGGACTATAGCCCTCCAGTCTTCTCTGCCCATGGAATGCTCCAGGCAAGAACACTGGAGTGGGCTGCCATCATTCCCTCCAGGGGATCTTCCTGACTCAGGGATCAAACCTGAGTCTCCTGCATTGTACACAGATTCTTTTCTGTCTGAGCCACCAGGAAAGCCCCAATTAGAAACTATTACAATGCAAATTTTCCTGAGTGGCTTAAAGATAGCACTACCTGGGGACAGGTAGATGAATTTAAAAGTAATCTTTTAAAGTGGGGATTGAATTTGTAGGATGGCCTGTGAGGGGGGAAGGAGGACACTTGCTAGGGCCCAGGTTTCTAGCTTGGGCAATAAATTATGTCATTGAACTTATACATTAGAAAAATGATCACGTTTGAAAAGGCAGTTAGAAATCACAGCTGTTTTCCGTTTAAATTTGTGGTTCCTGCAAAAGATTCCAGTGGAACTGACTAAAGTTCAGGAGGAAAATCTGGTGAGGACATAATTGAAGCCATAGGAAAGGATTTTGTCATTTACGGATAGTGGATAAACTAGAGTGGAAGGGAAGACAGTTTACAATAAAGCAGTTAGGAACAAGTCTATAATGAATGAAAAAAATTGACAATGTGAAGAATTGTGAAAAGATTCAGGAGCATCGTAGAAAAGAAATCTTTCAAGTTTGAGTTAAAATTGTAGCATTAGTTACTTTAAGAGGAGAATGGGTAATACTTCAAATGCTGTGAGAGAAAATTAGGGAGTGTTTTGGGGGTTTTACAATAAGGAGGCCACTGATGGTTTTGCCTACACACGTTTAGGAGGGAGGGAGATGATAAGTGGGACGACAGATTGCAATGGGTTGAAGACTGACTGTTCTTGCAGAGTAATTCTGATCTGCCAGTTTAAAGATTCTCATGACTTGGCATTTAGTGGAGCTCAGATTCTTATGGGTAATCTTTTTTCTTTTTCTGTCATATATGTAAGCACCAGTTGCCACTTATGTTCTGCTATCACTCTTAGTATCCATCTTTTTTTCTCTACTTTTATACATATACAAAACCATATGACTACTTGTGGTTTTATAAATAGAAAGTGTTTTGATGGTTTAGGCTTCATACTTCAGTTATATTTTTGCATATTCTTATTATTTCTTGCTATCTTTGTATTTTTATTGCAATTTTCAAATGGTCCTGATAAGAGTAAATATAACCAATAAATAATATGGGTTTAAGCAATATATAAATATACTAATATACATAGTTTTAAACCAATCACTAATATGAAATAAAATGCGTAACTGTCAGTTCAGTGCATGCACAGTTCTCAAGAAAAAAAAAATTAGCTCCATCATTCTTATTAGTCTGTTGTATTAAAATTGCCTTAATATTTTAATGGAGGCAAAACTTTGCCTCTACCTTCTTAGGGTTTCTGACTGATTGGGCCTAGGAAGTAATGCAGCATAAGACAGATTTAAAAAAGAAAAGCATACAAATGTTTACATGTATGTGGGATTCCCCATAAAAATGA
The DNA here is from genome assembly GCF_963930625.1 of Muntiacus reevesi. NCBI lineage: Eukaryota > Metazoa > Chordata > Mammalia > Artiodactyla > Cervidae > Muntiacus > Muntiacus reevesi. The sequence goes on along the minus strand of NC_089251.1, from coordinate 258,085,357 downwards.
AGACAAAAAGAAATGGCTCTGCTTGTGTTTTTATATGAGGTTAAATGAAGACAGACAATTATAGATAGGTAACTAAAATGAATTAAAGGGGAGGGGTAAAAATTATTTTAACAAGTCCTGTTTGTACTTCTTGGCTTCTACCCCCAAACTCTAGAAATGAGAATGTTTCTTTTCCCTCCTGGAATAGAGAGGGCATCTTTAAGATGAGAGTTTTATCTTCTGCTTTTAGGTAAAAAGGGGGAGGTCACAGTGTTCTTCTTGCAAAAGCTATTTTTCAAATGTCTTTAATTGAAAATAATCCTTATGCCAAATGGGCATATATTAAGGCACCACCCTTCAATATTTTAGCCTTGATGGCAGAGAAGAGATATTTTTTTAAGCTAAATGTTGTTTATTTTTAATTTCACACTTTTGAAGGAATGACATTTTCCTGAGGGGTATTTTTAAAAATGTGTCCATGTTAAATTTCCTGGCCTGTCTTTCATTCTGCCCAGCTCTCTTAGGAGAAATCTCATTAAGAAAATGAAATTGCCCTTAATTTTATCACTGTAGATAGGTCTGGATGACATAGAATTAATGCTGTCCCAGTACACATCTGAAATGCAAGCCAATCAAGCTTTTTTTTTTTTTTTTTTTTTGTACTGGTGAGGCACATTTAATTGACAACATTTAACTAAAGATAGGATGAATGATATTTGACAATTTTAATGTAATGTTTCCACATTCTTCAAGCAAAAGAAGTAACTCTGATGGCTTCTTTTTAATGTGAAACAGAGTTTAAATATTACCAACATATGTAACTATACATAATGACCTCTACATCCTTGGTAAAGCATATTTTACAAATGATTATTTCATTATTTTTGCCATATATTAACAGATTGAACTGCTAGTAAAGGTTACTTTTTAGAAAAATTCTTTCAGAAGGTGTTACACTCTGTACATTACACAGGATAAGGTGATAGGCAGGTGTTTTTGTTATCCATTTTACAATTCTACAATCCTCCAAAGACTCAGAAATGTTTCCCAAGTTTCTCAGGTTATACTTATCTACACATGCAATATATGTATATATGTGTGTATGTAAAGTATATAATTTTATTTTAGATAATTATCCAAAAAATCCATATGAACATTTCCTGAATCATTTGTATAAGCAATTTAAATCAAGTGTTACAAAGCAATTTCTGTACCTGTGTGGGTTTTTCATTTTTAGTTATATTGGTCTTGTTAATACTACTGTAGTATATCTGGTAAAAGATATATACAAACAGAAATGGGAAAAGGATGGGTGATTTTTAATGTAAATACTATATTCTAAATGAGTAAAGTCAAAAGAAGCCATGATTTGCTAGATAAACATTTTGGTTTTGCAGTACTTTGAGTAGAAAAATACAGTGGGAAAATTAAATTATGAACCAATATCAAGAAGTACAGACATATAAAATTCAATAGAAAGTGCATTGCAGACATCAGTGTCATATACACTGTACAAAGAAATATAATCACAGTAGAACACCCTCAATCCTATTGAGTTTATTTGATTTTTAGCTTTTTTATTTCATGTGTTAATACTAAGTCAATTATAATTAAGAAATATTGTAATAAAAATAAAGCCATACATACTGGATGAGTAATAAAATACTTACCCCTTTAAAAAGTATTTCATATACTATTAGTGAAGATAGCTTACCTAAATATCAATATGAAATAGTTTAGCAAATGACCAACAGCCCTGATCTTTCCATTCTTCATTTTATAATAAAAACAAATAAAATAGGGTAAAAAATGGTGTGGAAGGATGTTTCTTGACCTGATTCTCAGTCTTACTATTATATATCTGTATTGACTGAAATCATTTATTAATAGCCATTTCCACATCATCCAACCAAAAGTTTTCATGTTTGTGAAAAGGTATCACCCACCCATGCTTGAGATTTGCTAGAAGACATGAAAACAAAGAAAAGTAAAAGAACTGATTCAATAAATAAAATAGCACCAGCATTGTCCTTCTATTCACATAATTTCAGACTATTGTGTCCATGTGAAGATAGAAAATTTTTATCTTTTGTTTTTGCTTTGTTGCAAACTCTATTAATTTTTCCTTGAAAAATATTCTGCCCCTTAGTCTATTATATTGGACCAGCAGAATTCATCCTAAATCAAATATATTAAATTTCTATATAGAGATCATATTATGACAGATGATAAAATCATATTTCAAACTATTTCATATGTGATTCTCATTTAAAACCCAACAAAAACCATCGTGTATACCTGATCTCCCTCCAAGAACCCCATTTGAATGAAGAAAGAAAACATGAAAATTAACAGCACAATAGCACTGAAAAATAAAACAGGAAGCATGTCACTGGTAAATGAAAATATTTAAGGCATTTTGGGGAAATAGCAAACAGATGACTTGGTTGAAAAAATAAATTAGGACAAAGAAAAATATAATGGAAATCAACTAGGACATAGTGGAGAATGCTTCTTCCTAGGAGACTCCCAAAGAAACTCATTGTCAAGAATCTAGTGATCAATCAGCATTAAGTTTATCATCAAGATATAATAGATGAATGGACAACCTGAAAAACAGGGTGGCACCTATGCCTGCCTTTCAAACCCAAATCTCCAGTTAAAGCAAGCAAGTTCAGTTCAGTTTAGTCACTCAGTCATGTCCAATTCTTTGTGACCCCATGGACTGCAGCACACCAGTCTTCCCTGTCCACCACCAACTCCCAGAGCTTGTTCAAACTCTTGTCTGAGTCACTGATGCCATCCAACCATCTCATCCTCTGTCTTCTCCTGCTGCTCCTATCTTCATCTTTCCCAGCATCAGGGTCTTTTCTAATGAGTCAATTCTTTCCATTAGGTGACTTAAGTATTGGAGTTTCAGCTTTAGTATCAGTCCTTCCAATGAATATTCAGGACTGATTTCCTTTAGGATTGACTGGTTTGATCTCCTTGCAGCCCAAAGGACTCTCAAAAGTCTTTTCCAACACCACAGTTCAAAAGCATCGATTCTTCAGCTCTTAGCTTTCTTTGTAGTCCACATCTGTACATGACTACTGGAAAAAAATCGTAGCTTTGACTAGATGGACCTTTGTCGGCAAAGTAATGTCTCTGCCTTTTAATACGCTGTCTAGGTTGGTCATAGCTTTTCTTCCAAGGAGCAAGTGTCTTTTAATTTTTTGACTGCAGTCATGATCTGCAGTGATTTTAGAACTCAAGAAAATAAAGTCTGTCACTGTTTCCACTGTTTCCCCATCTATTTTCCATGAAGTGATGGGACCAGATCCCATGGTTTTCGCTTACTGAGTGTTGAGTTTTAAGCCAGCTTTTTTACTCTTTCAGTTTCATCAATGGACTCTTTAGTTCCTCTTTGCTTTCTGTCATAAGAGTGGTGTCATCTGCATATCTGAAGTTATTGATATGTCTCCCGGCTATCTTGATTCCAGCTTGTGCTTCTTTCAGCCCAACATTTTGCATGATGTACTCTGCATATAAGTTAAATAAGCAGGGTGACAATATACAGCCTTGACGTAGTCCTTTCCCAATTTGGAACCAGTCCATTGTTCTATGCCTAGTTCTAACTGTTGCTTCTTGATCTGTGTACAGATTTCTCAGGAGACAAGTAAGGTGGTCAAAGCAAGCAAAGCACAGGGGAAAAGGGAAGGGTTGGTGAGAAGCAGGAGAATTTATATAGCCTATGAGGGATTGGTAATCAACCCTAAGGTAAGTTACAGTTTTCAAAATCAATGTGCAATAAAAAGACAAAGCTTGTTTTGCATAAATGAAACTACAAAGGCTTATGAATTAAAGTCATTAGGGACACTCATTTTCCTTTTATATGCATATACTTCCTAAAGAGAAGTATGTTAATGAGACTACCCTAATCATTCCTATGCAGAACACTATATTTTTAGTTTTCCATTTGGAGGAAATAGGGTCATGGATTGAGATTTATACACTTGTCAAGGGAATCTTTCTCTCCTCCCCATATTGTGTAACCTTATCCACTATCCACAATTTACCAATGATGATTTCTAAACATTTGAGGCAAATAAGATCACAAGCAAATAATCCAGGATAAGAAACTAAACAATAGCCACACGAGAGGATTTGAAAAGCAGTTATAATATGAAAGGGAAAAGATTAAAAATAAACTTGCTGATTTAGAACAGCTTGGATTGATAGAATTAATGTGAGGATAGTGTAGACATTTTTCCCTATGATCCACACTGTTTCTCTGTTATTATTATTTTATATGGGTATGGTACATTTGAGATTATTATTAACCCTAAATCCATACTTCATCATCATTTCTTCTGTTTTTTCCTAGTTTATTTTTCTGTTCTTAGATTCAATTTAGATTACATTATATTCCATAGTCATGTCTCATTAGGCTTCTTTACATTGTGAAATTTTTCAAAATTTCTTTGACATTTTGAGTTTTTTTTTGTTGACCTTGACAGTGTTGAGTACTACCAGTCAGATGTTTTATAGAATATCTCTCAACTGGGACTTGTATGATGCTTTTCTCAAGATTGGACTCAGGGTGTTTTGGGAGAAAAACTATAGATGTACACTGCATTTTCATCACATCCTATTAAGTGTATATTCAATCAATATGACTTATTGCTATGATGATAACCTAAATCACCTTTCTTGAGATAGATTTTGTCAAGGTTCCTCCACTATAATTTTACTCTTATTATTTCTCCATTCCATAGTGTACTTTTGGGAAGAAAGTCACTATATACAGCCCAAAATTAAGAAGTAGAGAGTTATACTAGAACTCCTAAAGGCAAGAGTATCAAAAAATTATTCTGCAAAGGATATGTATTTATTCACTCTCATTTATTTATTCTGTCATTGACATTAGTACAGACTCATGAACATTTATTTTGTACTACTCATTGCTATTGTTCGAATTGTTAACTATTTGGTCATTGGGGACAATTTCAGTGCTTTTGTGTGTCTTTGACATAATACTCCCTTATTTACTTAAATATTTTAATTTGCTTGCACTGCAAGATGATCCAGTCTCATCCTATATTTCTGCTCTAGTCCTTGATGTATTTTTTCCTAGGAGATGTATGACTGTAAACTTACCTTTATGTGTACAATGCACATTAAATATTTCTATATATATACAACCAGATATATGTATAGTAAACTAAACATGAGTTTATACTAATGACTCCAAATCTAATCTGTTACTGCATAAGTCTTTTTACCTATTTTCTCCTTGCTTATCTGTAATCTCCAATTCCAACAGTGAGAGACTTGTCTACCATCATCCTAACCCCTCCCAACCATTTAGTTAATAGTTTAAATTCCCTTATTCAGGTATACTGATTGCAGAATTATTATCCCATACTCTGTTGAGGAGGTAGTGGATTGGGGAAAAGCGTTTCCCACTAGAGCACTAGAGCACATGTACGGTTTTATTTTTCTTTATTACCACTTGCTTCTAAAATTGCTTAGGTCAATACCTCATTCCCTCAATGTCTTCCATAAGATTATTTCATCTATTTGTAATATATTTAGATCCTTTTGCCACTACCTGCATCATTCTAGGATACTCTGACTCTTAAAAATATTTATTTTTAATTTACATGGATTAAAGTTTACTCTTTGTACTATAAATTTCAATGTATGTATAGGGTCAATTTCAATAAATGTATAGGGTTAAATATCCACAATTTCAGCATCACGCAGAATGGTTTTACCACCTTAAAAAATCCTGTACTTCAGTTATTTAAATCGCTCCTTGACTTCCAGGCCTTTGGTAACAAAAGCTAAGCTCTGAAGAATTGATGCTTTTGAAATGTGGTATTAGAGAAGACTCTTGAGAGTCCCTTGGACTGCAAGGAGATCCAACCAGTCCATCCTAAAGGAGATCAGTCCTGGGTGTTCATTGGAAGGACTGATGCTGAAGCTGAAACTCCAATACTTTGACCACCTCATACGAAGAGTTGACTCATTGGAAAAGACACTGATGCTGGGAGGGGTTGGAGGCAGGAGGAGAAGGACAGAGGATGAGATGGCTGAATGGCATCACAGACTCAATGGACATGGGTTTGGGTGGATTCCGGGAGTTGGTGATGGACACGGAGACCTGGCATGCTGCAGTTCATGGGGTCGCAGAGAGTCGGACATGACTGAGTGACTGAACTGAACTGAATTGATTTGTTTATTATTGTTTTTGTTTTGCCATTTTATGAATGGCATGTTATTGAAATCATAAACTGTGTAGCTTTTTCAGACTGTCTTGTTTTACTAGCAATATGAATTTAAAGTTTCTCTATATCTTGTCATGATCTGATTCTTTACTTTTTTAAATTATTGAATAATATTCCATTATATGAATATACCACATATTTATACATATGCTAATGTTTACCTATTAATCTATTAACATTGTGAATGCTTCTGTTTTTCGGCAGTTATAGGTAAAAATTATATGCATATATATATATTTGTTTATTTACAGCATCAAAAATAACAGACTTTTATGTGCACATGAGTTTTCAATTGAATTGGGTAAACACCAAGGATGTGCAATTGCTGGATTATATGGTAATATAATTGTTGTTGTTCAGTTGCTAAGATATGTCCAACTCTTTGTGACCCCATCGACTGCAGCACACTAGACTACCCTGTCCTTCACTATCTCCTGGAGTTTGCTCAAACTCATGTCCATCAAGTCGGTGATGCCATCCAACCATCTCATCCTCTACTGCCCTCTTCTCCTCTCGCCTTCAATCTCCCCAGCATCAGGGTCTTTTCCAGTGAGTCGGCTCCAGGCATCAGGCGGCCAAAGTATTGAACCTTCAGCTTTAGCATCAGTCCTTCCAGTTAATATTCAGGGTTGACTTCTCTCCCATTCTCCTAGTTTATATCCCCTCTCTCTCCCCTTTGATAGCCATAGCATGTCTTCTATGTCTATGAGTCTGTTTTGTACATAGATTTACTTATATTATTTTTAGAATCCTCATATAACTGATATCATATTTGTCTTTATCTGACTCATTTCACTTAATAAAGTATTTTCTAGGTCCATTCATATTGCTACAAAATGCCATCATTAGCAACTGAAAATGTCTATTTATATGTAGAATAATGTCTAGATTGAATTTTAACATCCAGTATAATTTGAGTAGTGCTATAAAAGCACAGGTGTAGGAAAAACTAGAGAATTTTTAGAAATCAGAAAAAGCAAAGTCCCTATTAAGACTAACAATCTAACCTTAACTACAAGTTAAATTTTTATTAGCCATTGTCAAACCTTGCCCCAATCATCATTATTACCTTAAATCTCTCTTAATTATGGTGCTTTGGAAATCAGTTCCTGATTACTGTTTTCTTCTAATTCTTTTCTTTTTACCATAAAAATAGTTTTAAATAAATTCTTTACATTACTTAATTTTCCAGACTTAATTACATTTTGAAACAACATTGTCTGATTTGTGTTGTGTTATAACAGGGTTATCCCATGGGTTACATTGCTGCTGGCTATTTTTCCAAAGCTATATCTATGGATACTTCAAGCTTACTTACATTGTCAAGAATTGGTTATATCTTATTTTCACAAAAGTTTGACAAGTGTGATATTTCTTCACCAATAATGCAATAAAGTACAGAGTGGGAGACAGTCTTTACAGCCACATTAGCATTGTTCAAGTAGAACATCAAAACCACAGAAATGCGAAGTGTGAATCAGGGAATTGTTTTCATCCTCAGCTAAATAATTAGTATACAGGATTTAAATTTATTGTTACAATTATATTGTTTACAGGGGAGTTACTTTTTTTAATATTTTGCATGATCCATAGTTAATATCAATGATATTTTAGGCTCTTCTCTCTTCCAAGGCTGTTTTATTTTGAATGTAAAAAGCTGTTATACATCTATTTTGGCTGTACTCAACTATCTAATTCTCTTCTGTTCACAATAATGTTGAAAATTTTAGATTTACATTTTATATAGCATCTTGAAAATTTTTATAATATTAAATATATTCACATGCATTTAGTATTTTAATTAAGTAGGCCTTTTATTTACTATCTAGATTATATTTCCCTAAAATTAGCTGTAGCTATGTTGCAATGGTCTATAAATTTTTGTAATCAGCATAAAAAGGCACTGACATATTCTCAAGTTATTTGCCATACATAAAGCTAAAATGAAGAAACAGCACAAAAATCTAAATAAGTAATAAAATATAAATGTTAGAAACTATTTGAGCTGTCTTTGAAGTGATTAAAGTAGCACATAAAAGTGTTTAAAGTAGAAATATTAGAATGTGTTTACTAAGTCTTTTCATTGATATATTTCCCCTCTTAATCCTAAATTATTGTTGTTGTTGTTTGGTTGCTAAGTCATGTTCGACTCTTTGCAACTGCATGGACTGTAGCATGCCAGACTTCTCCATCGATGGGATTTTTCCAGACAAGTATACTGGAGTGGGGTGCTAGTTCCTTCTCCAGGGACTCTCCCTGGCTCACTGATTGAACCTATATCTCCTGCAGCACCTGCATTGGCAGGCAGATTCTTTACCAGTAGGGCCACCTGGGAAGTCCAAGCTTAAATTAGCCTGGTTATAAATATTTAATTTCCATTCTTAAATGGATATAGTGAAGTCATGTATATATTTAATTTCAAAAGGAATCATATTTCTTATTTAAGTGTCCTCTGGGAGGCTTTTTTGTAATGTCAGATTTGTTTAGGACATGTGTGTGTTTCAAGGTCAGAGGTATTATCACAGTATCTAAAAATTCCAAAGTAGAGATGCTGTGAAAAATAAGAAGTTTACAGCTGGAATCAGCATTAGTGATCATGTGGTCTACCTCCCTAATTTTACAGTCTGTGACTCTGGAGGACAGTGAGAGTACTTGATGTTGACCAGATCATAAGAACAAATTAATCATAAAGCTAGGACTTGAACTCAGATCTCCTAGGGGCCTGACATCTGAACAAGCACTCCTTCCATTATACTAGGCAGTGATTGTAATATCTGTAGCTATGTACCACTAAATTTATTTTGTGTATTCATCTGTTTGGGAACTATGTTTTTAATTAGAGATCTTAATTGCATTATTTTAATATACATTTGCAATTTAAATTTAACTTCAAGAAGCATGAAAGATTGATTGTGTCCTAAAGTAAAGGTATACTAGTTTTCAAGAAAGTCATAATTTGAAAAATAAAGATTTGAGTAAATCAGATTTAATCCATGTTAAGTATACAATATGCTAAAATTCTAAGATTCACCAGCAGACCTCCTTGGTTAGTATTTGTATCAAATAGCTTGAGGACAACACCATATATCAATGAAGTTCAATTAGCACCTGGCACATGGAAAATATTGAGGTGAAACTGAGGAGAGGGCACTCCTTACCCCTTATTTAGGGTTCCAAGCAAAGGACCATTCTTTAAGAGAGTCATGTCTGAACTTAGAGCATACCCTCTTCACTACCCCTCCCCTCAAGAAAAGAGAATGATTGACATGTTTGATGAGTTTTCAAGAAAGAACTTAAAATGTATGTCTCAGTTCTTTTTTTTTTCTACTTTTGCACTTCTTCTGTCAACAGAGAATACATGTTTTCAGCTCATTAGTATCAGAAAGTTAGGGATGGACCACTTTGGACCAACCTGCCCTTGCCAAAATGCTCCTGTGCTTGGGTAGATAAGTTTCCCTGTATAAGTGATAAACATTCACAAATTCATGCTTCATATGCAAAACCCACATTCCCCAGTCAATGTTTATTCATAATAACGCTGATATTTTGACCCTATATGTCTAAATTCAGGGAGGAAAAAGGGAATCAGTATTATCTAATCACAATATCTAATGTATCGAACATGAATATTGAAAACTAGTGAAAAGAATTACATAATAGAAATAAAACTTGGAGGATGAATTTAGACTCAGGTTTGGTAAGCTTTTGCCATATGGAATTCTGATATTTTTTCAGGTCACTGTAAATCACAGAAGGTTTGTATAAAGTTGAGGAACTATTTTCTTTAGTGAGCAGAGCTTTGTGTGTTTTCAGTATGTTGGATGCTGCAGTAGTTACTGAAGTATAGGAACAGTTCTTACCTCAGCATGTATGAGTGGAGCAAGAATTGGATTCTAAGCAAAAATTAGCTTTCTGTTTTTAGTGAAGGCTAAAATAACACACGAAGATAAAAAATAAACTTCAGTAAAAAATTTTTCTGTTTTACTGTGTTTCTCATTCAACTGTGAAAAATAGTCTGAGTATTATTATTTTCCAAATTTACTGTGTATGCAGCCAATATTGTATTCATTATATGTAAATTACATTATAAATTGTTCCTTTATATTACCTTTTATTTATGCATAAAGTTATTGTACATTTATGTAAATTGCTCCTTTAGTTCTATAATATGTGTAAGACTAACTTAGACTTTTAGGTTCTGAAAGAACCACAAGGAAACTACATTCATGCACCTACTTTAAGAAATTTACATGTATCATCATGATTGTGATCATCAACATCAACATTCTCTCTGGCTGAGGCTAAGCAGAGTAAGAAATTTGGGAGAAGTAATTTTGACCCATGTGTGCTATGGGCAAATAACACACAAAGCAATTAATTTTGACATCAATTCCCTTGGTCTGTACTTGGGAATTTAGCTTTCAATGAATTTTTATCTTTACCATTTCCATAGGAACTTCATAATGGGAAATAGTCATTTTAAAATGTGGTGAATTCTAATGCTATTTAATCTTTTCACAATCCCCATAATGAACTATATTCTACATATATGTTTGAACCAAATTTGGGATAAGAAATGGAATAGACTTGAGTATAGAGTAACTTTGGAGTTAGTTTATTAATAAACCTTATCAATTGGTGGTTACATGGTTTGAAAGAAAAATTTATATTGTCATTAGCAGTCTCAGGAGGAGCCCCAGAGGAGAAAAAAAGAGGGCTTTCATTTTTTTTTTCACATTTTCCAACAACTAGAAGTTAAGTGTATCTAATTCAAGTGGGGATATCTTTAAATAAATGCATCCACTTAATTCAAATTTTCCTCTAAAAGTAATTTTTTTGAGTAATAAAGATGATAACTTGTTTACTATCAATTAGATTCCTTTCTCAGTTTTTAGAAATTAGGTTAAGAAAATGGGAGCCATGTAGATATTGACTCTGATACACAAATGTTTGACTCCTCTTAAGTTTAAAGAAGTCATGTGTGTGCGTGCTGTCATGCCCAACTGTTTGTGAATCCATGGACTATAGCCCACCAGGTTCCTCTCTCCATGGGATTTCCCAGGCAAGAATACTGGAGTGGGTTGCCATTTTCTACTCCAGGGGATCTTCCTGACCCTTGAGTCGTACCTGTATCTCCTGGCTCTCCACTGGAGGTAGATTCTTTCCCTGTCAGCCATTGGGGAAGTTCCTAAGAAAGGCATTGAATAAAAAATTAAACACTGCAACATATACTGTTTATAGACAAATTGTATTTAATAAGAAAATCATGAAAAAGACTTGGAGTGACACTCACATATTTGAGGTTTGGAATTTGGCAAGTGATGGCTTTTCTACTCTGCAAGTCTACAAATGACTGGTACTTGAATGCTGTTACTTCAGTCATGTCCAACTCTTTGCAACTGTATGGGCCATAGCCTGCCAGGCTCCTCCGTTCATGGCATTTTCCAGGCAGAATACTGGAGTTGATTGTCATGCCATCCTCCAAAGGATCTTCCCTACCCAGGGATCAAACTTTTTTTTCTTATGTCTCCTGCATTGGCAGTTGGGTTCTTTACCACCAGTGCCACCAGGAAGTCACAGATTACTGGACTCCTACTCAATTTTGAGAATGCCTCTGTTAGTATAGCTCTACTTCTTTTTATCTGGAGAAGGAAATGACACCCCACTCCAGTATTCCTGCCTGGAGAATCCCATGGACAGAGGAGCCTGGTAGGCTGCAGCCCATGGGGTAGCAAAGAGTCAGACACGACTGAATGATTTAGCATTTCTTTTTATCTCTATTCTATTATTGATTAATTCTTTCTTGAAGTTTACTTTTTTTATTTCCCTTTCAGTAGTGATTTTAAAAAATAAAATATATGTTCTGACATTTCCTAGTTTCTTTTGCTAGATCTTTCGGTTCTTTAAGCATTTGATCTCCCTTCCAAACTGTTGAAAATAAGCAATTTATTGCATGGTTTTCATAGTATAGCAAGGGTCATCAGATTTCCAGCTTCAATGTCTATTTGTAAGACCCATATTATAGGATTTTATTATAGCAGAGCCTCAGTACCTCCAATATTAGAGTTCTTGTTACTTAAAGGAAATGCCTTTGTAACAAAAAGATCTCAAACATGATTTAAATAAAATATTTAGTTTTCTTTTGTGTGACAATCCTGAGGAGAGAAATTTAGAGCTAACTCTACCATCTTCAGCATATGGCAGTCATCTCTGTATACTAAGTGTAAGCTCTAGGACACCTCATTTTATCTAGAAAAGGAGAAAGAAAAGTAATAGCTTACTTTGAGAGACTATGAAGAGATTTGGCATTATTTCTGGTCATAAGGCTATGACAAAAATTAGCCATCAGCAGTGCTGAGGTGTGCTATTTCTAGGGAAACTGCCATCTTCCCAGACAAAACTTGAGAAAAGACCAAAAAAAGAAAATTAATAATGAATGGATAATTGGCTGTCTTTGCGCATTGTAGAACTCATTTATTTTGAGTTTGTCTTTAGAGTTCCTTCTTTACAAATGTGATTTTGTGAGCACTGGTGGCTCAGACAGTAAAGAATCTGCCTGCAATGCAGGAGGCCATGGTTAGATCCATGGGTCAGAAAGATCTCCTGGAGGAGGGAATGGCTACCCACTCCAGTATTCTGGCCACAGAGATTTCCATGGACCGAGGAACCGGGAAGGCTCCTGCCTGTAGGGCAGGCTGCAGTCCATGAGGTCACAAAAAGTTGGACATGACTGAGCCACTAACACTATAAAAATCAAATGACACATACAACTTAACATTATTATGAACAGAAGTGCAAAGAAAGTCATTTTGAGTTGATATCTTTAGTTATTTGTTATGGTTTGGTGAAAATATTAGCCTCTCCATAATTAACACAAGTTGATATTATTTTAATCTAATGAATAAAATTTTCAATTAACAAAGGTATTTCATTGTTTTCACACAGATCAAGATTCTGCCCTTTTTACAACTATTAAATATCTCACTTCCCTGGACAAATAGTCAAATATCTTTAGTTTCCTCTGTATCTTAGTTGACAAATGTGACCTCTTTCATGATCAGTATTCCTTTGCAATAGACATTCTGAAGTTCATGAATTCTTGACTATACAGCATATCTTCTACTCACAATTTATCTTGTAATGCGGATGCCTCTGTTTTGGGGACCACACCTTGACAACCACTGACATAGAATACAATTTCTTCAAAGTTCTCTTTTTTGTTACTTTCTCTGTGACTTTTTTCTTAGACAGTTGGCTTGCTCTACTTTGTAACCTCACTCTTATGAGAATTTTCCCTCTCCAACAGAGGCTCTAAAATACCTCCTTTGAAGTAAAATTAACTGTTGAATTTAATAAAAATGAGTCCTAATACATCTGGGTCATTTAGTTTGAATTGCCCATGAAAAAAATTGGTTGAAGTTTTGTGATTAAACTCCTTATTCTTTCAAACTTGTTCTTACTTATTCTTCAGAAATTTTTTTTTATAAATTTATTATCTGAAAGTAAAATAAATTTTGTGCTAAAGGGAGTTATGGGAAGAATAAAAAAAATGGCACACAAGATCAAGAGGCTTGGAGAACAAAATCTGGGTTTAGGATAGATCCAGGCCATTAGAAGAGTAGATAAAAAAGAGTTGTCAGGAAAATCTCACAGCAGGTACACTCATTTTGTAGTACTGAATCCTGGAGGGATTAAATAAGTCAAATATCTATCAGACATTTGTTTCTCTACTTGGGTTGCAGTGAGAGTGTGGGTTGGAAGTAGAAGGTTTTACAAACAAACTACCAAAATAAGAGGAAAGAATGAAGTTAAATATGACTTCAACCAGATAGCATACAATGCAAAGTGAATTAATTCTAGAGAGTAAATTAGGATGGACTTATGGAAGAGAAATGACTTTAGGGCAACAAAACAAACAAGAAAATAAACAACTCAAGTTTCCACTACAGTCCATTCTTATGGCCACTGCATCTAAATTAACAATATTTTCCTGCACATATACTTCCACAGTGTTCCTATCTGATACAAGACAATTATGTCATATAAAACAGAAACCTATTCCTTTTTATAAAAGAAGACAACCTAAAAATGATAATTTTTGGTTCCAGTGCCATCATCAGACAGGATAATATGGACTCCTCCTAGAGTCTTCTCATCTAATTGTCATAATAGGTGCAAAAAAAATAGTCATTAAAATATTAAAAATTTACCAGGAAATATTTATAGCACTTTATATTGTAATAATCCTGAATTCTGTTTAATAGATATAGACTCAGAGGTACAGAAAATTTTCTCAGAATAACTCATTCAAAGTCACATAACTAGTAAGTGGCAGGGAAAACGCAAAGTAAATTTTAGTTATAGCATACATGCACAATAGGATGTGTTGATAGGCATTAGAAAGGAGAGAAAATAAGTTAAATTTCATGGCTAGGCAAGTGACACCACAAGGTAGTAAATATTAAGCAAACAGGCTAAGACTATAGTCTCATGTCTGCAACTGACCCTCTAAATATAGCCGATATTTGTCATATCCATCAACCCTACATATTGTCTTTGTTCAGAACCTGAGAAGACTAAAATCTTTTGTCTAATGTTGTAACCTAAGCATTCATTCTTGATGAATCTGAGCCAGTTTGTGCTATCTGAGTAGGTCTGAAACTTCTGATGACTGTTTTGACTGAATGTTAATATAAAGTGAAGCTTGCACAATACCAAACAAAATATTCACCTATGTCCTTTTTACTTCCATTATTAACAAAACTCTGACAATCAGTCAGTTATGTTAATAAAAAAGTATAACCTATTTTCTGACCCAAATATCTTATGGTATATACCCACTCCAAACAGCCTGATGATAGCCTTGTCATCTAATCCAGTGGAGGATACCATAATTTTATTTTTTTTAATCTTTGGTAGAAATGTTTCATTTATATGCATTAAATTATGTAATTGACTCAGTGTGACTAGGACAATTTACAAAAAAGGAAAAAAGCAGATATATTTGAAATATTTGGGACACCTGCCCTCCACATTATTCAGAGGATTATAGGATCATTCCTCAGGACAGCATCTGAAAATGACTAACAGTTGTCTTCCATTTAACACTGTTACTAAAACACTGAGCTATCCAGTGTTTTAGAAAGCCTCTGCTTCTGGGTGATGAGATGCATAATAGGGCCATTAAATCACAAATGTATTAATCTATTGGCTTACATTCTTCACTATGAATGAGGTTCATGTTTTAGTGTTTTGTTGGGTATAATATCATAAAAATATAGAAACAAAAAAATACATGAATGTCAATAATTGCAAAGGCAAAATATCTGGAGATTGCAAACTCATATTTCTACTAATTACCAAATTGCTTGCTAGACTTGCTACAATTGAGGTCCTACCTAGACTTAGAGATTTAAGGAATGGGATTTGAGGAAAATTATTAGGGAACCTTTTCAAGAAGCCATTATTAAACATTTTCTTATTAATATCCTTATTTTCACAAATGGCATCTAGGAAGTTATCAATTTCACTGACATTGCAATGCAGTAATCACCAAAATAAAGCCCAAAATACAGTTTTTTGAACTTTGATATGTATTATGTAAGACATGAGATTAACAAATTCAGAGTTGAATCTCCACTCTTAAAGTAAAAATTGAAATTTAAGCTTATTTTTCTTTTGCTTATAAACATTGCCTCCACAACCTCCCCAAATAATCCATCATATTCAATTGCGAAAATCTATCTGACCACCCAGAAGGTAACACTTTCACCTTCTAAGGTGAAGTGTTAGTCACTCAGTCCTGTCTGACTCTTTGCGACTCCACAGATAGTGGCCCGCCAGGCTCCTCTGTCCATAGGACTCCCAAGGCAAGAATACTGGGATGGGTTGCCACTTACTCCTCCATAGGATCTTCCCAACCCAGGGATCAAACCCAGGTCTCCCACATTGCCATTCTTTACCATCATTCTTTACTGTCTGAGCTCCAGAGAAGAACCAACCCTAAGTAAACTTGGTTCAAATGACCATAGCCCATTTTATTTTTGCAGTAGGATACCAGAGAGTGCTCAGTTTCCATCCAAAAAAAATTGTGCTTTGTCATTTTGCTGCTCTGTTTACTTCATGCAATGTACACCAATGCCACATATTTCCTGGAGGATCTTTAATCTTATTTATCTATCACATAATGATAAAAGAGCACTCAAATACCTGTAACCCTCTGATAAATTATAAAGAATAAGTTTCAAATTTGTCTTCCTGAAGGTTTATCCATTGATTCCTATCCCCATCTAGTTGAGGGAGTTACTGCTGGATATACCTGCTTGCAGCTTAGAGATTCTCTATGAGCATCCCTAGTGGTTCAGATGGCAAAGTTCTGCCTGTAATGCTGGAGACCCAGGTTCAATCCCTGGGTTGGGAAAATCCCCTGAAGAAGGGAATGACTACCCACTCCAGGAATGACTACCCACTCCAGTACTCTTGCTTGGAGAATTCCATGGACAGAGGAGCCTGGCAGACTATAGCCCATGAGGTTGCAAAGAGTGGGACACGACTAAGTGACTAACAGTATTTTTTAGAGATTCTCTATAGCTTAAAGAAGTTAAAAGTGCATGGAACTGTCAACCAAACTGTAAGCTAGTAATTGCAGCATTACAAATTATTCCAAAACTTAGTGGCTGAAAAAAAAAGTATTATTTATTATCTCATCGCTTCTGTGAGTTAGGAATTTGGATGCAGCAAACCTGGGCTTCCCAGGTGGTGCTAGTGGTAAAGAACCCACCTGCCAATGCAGGAGACATAAAAGATGTAGGTTTGATCTCTGGGTCTGGAAGATCCCCTGGAGAAGGGCATGGCAATCCACCAGTATTCTTGCCTGGAAAATCCCATGGACAGAGGAACCTGGCAAGCTGAAATCCATAAGGTCGCAAAGAGTCAGACACGACTGAAGCAACTTAACACACGCAACCTGGGCTCTCTGTTTCAAAGATCTCTCAAAAGGTTGTGATCAAAATGTCAGCCAAGGGCAGGATTATTGTGGTCCATCTGAGAAGTCTGTCTACCACAAAAACTTTGCTTGAATCAGTAAGGCTGAAAAAACATGGTCCAGTGCATCAAACTGTTTGCCAGAGTTACTATAAAATCTTTAAAATGACTTAATATAGTAAATGTATATGAAGTTATGTCATTCTGCATAGACATATTAATGAAAAATACATGCAAAGTGCATTCTAAAGAAGGCTTTATATTCATTTGTACTTTCCTTACCCCCCAAATAGGATAAAGGAAGTAATTATTATGTATATGTTTTCAGTAGAAGATGCTAAAAGTCCAAGGATTGACCATGTTTTTAAGCTGAGTGGTTTACAGGACAACAGAGACAAACTAAAATAAATAAATACAGCAATTTTTCATTATCATTACTTGATTATAATCAAATTAATCATGACTAACATAAACACTAGTCAAGCCATGTGAAACAGATTATATGCTAGAGACATTTACAAATGAGTCAAGCTTAGTCTCCTTTTCAAAATTTAAATCCTCGTTAGAAGATCTTCATCCCAGTGGATTTAAGTAAAAGGCGAAAGTAGGACAATACGTACTTCCTTTCTCTTAGAAACAGTTGATGGTTAATGGAGGATGGGACTTTCAATTTATTAATTTTACCAACATAGGCAAATTAACATTCTGACTATTACTTTTTTGAAAATAAATCATATAGCCATGCAAAATAAATTTTCCTAGAGTTTGTCACAGGAAAATGTATCTCTTCTTCCTCAAATATTTCTCTATAGCCTTACCAAGATTTTATTCCAAGAAATAGAGAAATATAAAACTTACCTATATAATTTTGTCTTTGGGAATAATGATCTAGGAAATAATGATAAATACATGCAAAGTACTTGAAACATCAATTGCTTTCTAATCAACCTATTTACCACATTCCTAGATTTAAGAAACACTTTTAGATAATATGGGCTTCCATGGTGGCTCAAATGGTAAAAAATCTGCTTTTAGTGCAGGAGACCAGAGTCGAGAAGATCCCCTGAGAGAGAAATGGCTACCCACTCCAGTATTCCCCACTGGAGAATTCCATGGACAGAGGAATGTAGCCTTCCTGGCAGGCTACAGTCCACGGGGTTTCAAAGAATGGACACTACTGAGTGACTAACACTTTCTTTCACTTTTCTTTAGATGATATAGATTAATAATTCCCAATAAACAATTAAAAGCCATTTCTTTTAAATAAAAGAGATTTTGGTGTTCTATGTTTCTGTTATTTTGGATATTGTTCTCAGTTATGCATTATTTCTTATGGAATAATCTCTTTTCATAGGAGAGATGCTAATACTTATTATTCTATTTGTAATGTAACTTTAAACCATATCTTAGGTTATGATTTTTTCCTGTCCGGACCATGTTGTATTTTTATAGCAAACTAGGTCTCTTCGTGTGTGTGTACCTAAAACTCCAATATTCCATGGCTTAGAAATGCATTTAGGAAATAGAGAGAGGAAAAACTAAGTTAACTCAAACATTCTCTTTAGAGATGAAAAACTTTGTGACTTTCAGAGATAAGCCTGATTCTCTCTGACTTGATGAAGATATTGGGCCTTTAACAATATTATAAAGGGACGGCAATCTTCACACGTTTTCTCCAGTAAAATCACTTTCGTTCTATCATTCCAAAAGGCATATTGCTAGAGGCTGCTGCTTTGTAGAGTCCATCAGAACACTTTTTCTTTTTTTCCTTAATACTAGCTGATACGGGCTGCAGATAGGGAAGAACAGATACTACATAAAGAAATTCATGACATAGGAAAAAACTGAGGAAACTGACACGAGAAATGCATATTTTTCTACTTCATCTTTCCCAAGTTCAAAAGAAAAATGAGTCAGTTCAGGTATCTATCATTTAATTTTTTGAAATATGAATTAACTCCTCAAAATATCTACAGGATAATAATTCAGTTGAAATATTTCATTTCAGGGTTTAAGTAAGTTTTTAAGATAGTATTTGCATGTACCAAAATGTATCTTACTTAAATAAACTGTATTAGTGAACGGAGTTTTGCCTTTAAAATTGAGAAAAATTTTCATTGTAATAGTTTATACATATACCTTTCCTTGGGCAGTAAGTAGCCTTTCAACAAGCAACACATTGTTTTAAATAAAAATTATAAATTATTTAACAAATAATAAAATTTTTTTTAACTTTTCTGAAAATATGTAGCTTTAAGGAGAAAAAAGAGAAAGAATCTGCCCAAAAATGTATTTAGGTTAAGATTAAGAGATTATAAATCATGTTAATAACATGAAGTTTATGTTAATATTGAATCTGTTTTTAAGTGTATATTTATTTATATACAGAGAAGGAAATGGCAACCCACTCCAGTATTCTTGCCTAGAGAATCCTATGGACAGAGGAGCCTGGTGGGCTGCTGTCCATAGGGTCGCATAGAGTCGGACACGACTGAAGTGACTTAGCGTGCATGCATGCATTGGAGAAGGAAATGGCAACCCACTCCAGTATTCTTACCTGGAGAATCCCAGTGACAGAGGAGCCTGGTGGGCTGTTGTCTGTGGGGTCGCACAGAGTCGGACATGACTGAAACAACTTATTAGCAGCAGCATATTTATATATATACACAGGAATTTATACATATACATACACATAGTCCCTGTTTATGTAGAGAGATTGGTGTTTTGAAACTGGAAAGTTTTAACTCAATTACAACACAATGAATGCATTTATAATTAAATTCCATATATTTGCATTTTTCAAAGTGCAGATTTTCATGCTCAGTTAAACACAAAATCAATTTTATAAATGATAATATAAAAACAAATTCATGAATTTGTTACTTGCTTTTTTATTCATAAACATTAGTCAAATACAAAAAAACACTCCTGCCCCTAAGCAAGAATTTACTGTGTGCATACAGTAGTTAAAATTTTGTTGTTACATAACAGATTCCAAGGAAAGTTTTAAATTGGGGATTTAAACTAGATATTCAATAAAGTTTTATTTAAATTATATAATCCTCTTTCACTTTGCAGTGGCCTAAAGCTAAAACTTTATATATGTGATTATTTCTTAGCTGGATGATTGTAACCTTGACTCAATTGTGACTCTTATTCAATATTTAATTTTGATAATCTTAAACTTGAAAAAAGTACTGAGAAGCACAAAAGTAGAAAAAACATTCCACCACATGTAATTGGGTATTATAAAAAAAATGCCTAAACTATTATTATCATAAAACTGAACCTACCTCTTAATGCTCTTCTTATTTTTTGAACAGATATATATTTTATAATCTTAATTAAATGAATTTTGAGATATATTGAAATATAATTTATATTATATATATTATGTATATATTTATTATAATATATTCAATTATATTCAATGTAATTCATATCAAAATTGCAATGACATTTTTCGCAGAAATAGAACAAAAATTTTTGAAATGTATATTAAGCCAAAAAATAACACCAGATAGTCAAAGCATTCTTGGGAAAGAAGGAAAAAGCTGGAGGCATCTTGCTTCCTGATTTCAAACTATATCACAAAGGTATTTCAATTAAAATAGTGTAATATAAGCACAAAAACAGACCCATAGAATGGAAAACACACACACACAGTGGAATAGAACAGAGTACTTAGAATTAAGCCCACATATATGTGGTCAGTTAACTTACAACAAAGCAGCCAAGAATACACAATGGGGAAAGGACAATCTCTTCAATAAATAGTATTAAGAAAACTGAACAGCCACATAGAAGAGAGTGAAGCTGGAATATCTTACATCACACACAAAAATTAACTTAAAATGAATTAAAGACTTGAACATAGATCTAAAATCATAATGCTAGAAGAATACCTAAGTGGTAAGCTACTTGACAATGATCTTGGAAATGATTTTTAAAATCTGACACCAAAACAAAAGCAATAAAAGTGAAAGTAAACAAGTGGGACTCTAGCAAACTAAAAGCTTTTGCACAGTAAAGGAAATCACCCACAAAATTAAAAGACAAGATGTGGAAGCAGCCTAAGTATCCATTGATAGATGAATAAATACAGAAATTGTGGTATATATACATAATGGAATATTATTCAGTCATAAAAAATAATTAAATGTTACCACTTTTTACAACACGGATGGACTTTGTGGGCATTATGTTAAGTAAAATAAGTCATACAGAGAAAGACATTGTATGATCTTTCTCTTATGTGGAATTTAAACAAATAAAATGAAACAAAACAATATAAAATAAAAAAGCTCATAAATATAAGCGATAGATCAGTAGTTACCAGATCAGTGAGGGTGTGGGAATAGAAGAAATTGGCAAACTTGTTTTTTAGTTTTTGTTTATTTTGCTGAAGTAAACTTAATTTATAAATAAATAAATTACCTTAACAGAGTTCATCCTATAAACCAAATTATTAGCTTGGCATGATCTTGGGGCATAATTAAAACTAAAATATTTGAGATTTAATAACCTTGTGTTTTATGAATTAGCTTTGAAGATCTTTAAGACTAGGAATACCTTTATCTTATTGTACCAACTCAGATCTAATATTCTTCACTTCACTCTAGTCTATCTTTTTTTGGTTTGTTTTCTGAAATTTTGCCGATCATTGTCACTAGGGGAAACAAATGACACACAAATTAGAATAATTCAGAGAAACTTTAACAAAAAAACTACTTAGAAAAGTGTGCTTAGGGTGTATGAGAACCACAAGTTGTTATCATATTGAGAACTGAAGACCTTACAGGAAAGAGGGATTACTAGAAACCAAAGAGGATCACCCACCCAAAAATGACATAGCCACCCAATGAGACTTACAGGGAAGAATCGAAGGCATAAAATATCCTGATCTTACCACGACCCCTCTTTTCTGCTGCAATATGAGAATACATAATGACTGAAATCAAGTAGAAGCCTAAGACAAGGAGCTAGATGATATAGTTCATACAAATAAGTCACCGAGGCAGAAAAGATTGATCTAAAAAATGTCAGAAAATTTTGCTATCTACCATTTCATTGGAAATTCATTTACAGAAATGTTTGTTTCTGAAAATAGTGATATCAAAGCAAAAATTGCAGCCAAAATTAAATACACAATAGGTGGGAGAAACCAGAATATAAATCGGAACTGAATTCTGCTGAAACAATGGGAGGGAGATATTTTTAAGACCTGGAGTGGATGGGGTCATAGGTGATTGTGTTTGCTAACTAACTTTATCCAAAATAAAAGTAAACTTCCTCTGATCTTCATGATCATGTGCAAAGATATCAGTCTAACACATTATTGACCAGGGGATTTTTGCAGAAACTAACATCTGTGGTGTTAATACATTTCTGGTCAATAATGTGCTAAATGGAACCAGAGGATTTGAAATGGACAATCTCTGGTATGTACCCTCAGAAGAAGGAAACCTAAGAATTGATAGACTGATTTCCAGTAAATACCTGATTTACATAAGATTGATGAGTACACATCCCCCAAGCAACTCTCCCCATCCTCAAGTCAGTGAGGACTTGTCTCTCTGTCCTCTTTGCCCATGGAAACTGCCTACCCCAAACCCTCCATGCGCTTTCCTGTAGCTTACTATAGCATGTATTTCCTGAACTGATGTTCCTCCACTGTTCCCAAATAAACTCAGTTTCTGGTATTGGAGCTTGCTTCAGTTTACTTCTTATTTAGGCTGACAATAGGGTGAGAAGAAAATCAGGGCCCTAGAGGTAGGAGAAAGCTATCTAGTGTTCAGTCAACCTTAAGGAAAATGAAAGTGAAGTCGCTCAGTCATGTCCAACTCTTTGCGACCCCATGAACTGTAGCCCGCCAGGTTCCTCTGTCCATGGGATTCTCCAGGCAAGAATACTGGAGTGGGCTGCCATTTCCTTAAAGAAAGAAGGTCATATTAGTTAATGGCTTCTGTTTCTTCAATGGTTGCTTTTATTTAAGTTTAGGGAATTTACTTTTTTTTAAACATTTTCTGTTTTAGGCCTTATGTTCAGCCAGGTATGAACAATTCACTGGGGACCTTTCTGATTTTTCCTGAGCAGGCTCAGCCTTATGCCTCTGTATATCCTTCCAAACCACCAAGGACAAGTGAGATTTTAGCCAGGCCTCTGGCCATCTCTTGCTGGATCTTTCTGTTAAATTTTGGCTGGTCTGCCTTTGTGTTGTGTGCCCCAACTAGTACTATGACCTCTAGCTAACCTGTGTCAGCCTTTCCTAATTATTTGCCGCAGAGATCTCTATTGTTTCTGACAATGCCCTGGGCATGGACGTTTCCACACTCCACTCCGAGTAAAATGAGCCCGTCTGGCAGTGGAGTAAGGCCGCTGGTGCGTGAGACCTGCCTTACATGTTGGGGCACAGCAGCAGTTCCTGCCGAAATGCCACTGACTCCTCATTTCACCAAGATTTAGTAGATTTTCTTAAATAAATCACGTTTCTCATTTTGTTATATCTTGAAACGTTTGTCTTGACAACTCTATGCACTCTTCTCACTGTTTTGGGGGGATAGGATTAACATTAACTAGGCTCCTCACTCTGCCATTCTGGAAGTCTTAGCTTCGTTCACTTTCTACAGTGCTTTTTTTTTTTTTTTCCCTCAGAATTTTTTTTTTTTTTTAGTAATATTTGTTTATTTGTGGCTGCTTGGGGTCTTAGTTGTGGCATGAAGCATCTTTCATCGCAGTGCGAGGACTTCTCTCTAGTAGTGATTTGTGGGCTCCAGAGCTCACAGGCTCTACAGCTGTGGCGCGTCGCCTTAGTTGCCCCACGGCATGTAGGATTTTAGTTCCCTGACCAGGAATCGAACCCACATCCTCTGCACTGGAAGATGGATTCTTAATCACTGGACCACCACGGAAGTCCCTCTCAGACTTTTCTTACCTCTAGCTGTATAGGATATTTCTTATCCCTGAAGTGAGAAAGGCCATTCCTGGAAGTGCTTAAATAAAGGACATTTTATTTTCTTCTTTTTTCATGTCATTTATATCTACTCAAGCAAAGATTGTCATCAGTCTTATTGATAAATATTCTTTAATTAGGACTGTAATGTTGTGATTTACAATAAGAAATACATATTTGGTCTTGCTTTTAGTTTCTGGCACAAAGTTCCTGAAATACTGTGAATATCCTAAGGGATGGAGCAATAAATATGTCTTTTGTTATGATAATGAGATAATTTTTATACCCACACTTAAGATTGGGAGCTGACCACAAAGGTTACCAACCAGGAATAGAGAATTGGAACTTTCAGTCCCACCCCTTGATTTTGGAAAGAGAACAGGGACTGGAGCAACATTGAATCAATCACCAATGACCAATAATTCAATCAATGCTGCCCATGTAATGAAGCCTTCATAAAAACTCTGGAGTTCTCAGAGTTTCCAGACAGGGGAACCAGAATCCTTCCAAATGCTACCAAAACTCCTTTATTTGGAACCTCACCTATGGATCTCTTGTTGTAGATTCATATCCCTTCATATACTTTGTAATAAACCAGTAACCCAGTGAGTAAATGGGTTTCCTGAGTTCTGTAAGCTTCTCTAACATATTGTCAAACCTGAGGAGGGTGCCATGGGAAACTGATTTGTAAGTTTCGTCAGAAGTAAACAGATGGCCGGAAGTAACAAACTGGACTTGCAGTGGATATCCGAAGTCCACAGAGGGATTCCTGGGAACTTCCAATCTGCAGCTGGTTAGTCAGAAACAGACATAACAGCCTGGTGTGTGACCAACATCTAATGTAGATGGCAGTTTTGTGAGACTGAGCCCTTATTCTGTGGAATCTGATGCTATTTCCAGGTAAATAGAATCAGAACCCAGTGATATCAGGGCATCCAGCTGATATCCATTGAATTCCTTTCTTGTTGTGTAGGGAACTGTAGAAGGAAATGGCAACCCACTCCAGTATTCTGGCTTGGAAAATCCCACAGACAGAGGAGCCTGTGGGGCTACAGTCCATCGGGTCACAAAGAGTCAGAGAAGACTGAGCGAGTAATACACACTTGTGTAGGGGAAACCCCTCGCCACACACTGGAGTTGGATGCAGAACCAAAATAAGGACAATCCACTCTATGTCATAATGCCTTATTTCAGAAAAAGTATAATATTGCTTAACTGATCTCCCTGCTTAAACCAGTGTTTCACTACACTGCCATCACAGAATCTGACTGAAATGTAATCTGACTATGATACACAAATACTTGCTTAAACACTTGACCAGAACTTTAACACCTCTTCAAAATTATAATCTTATGCTTTATCTAAACCCATCCTTCCTTTCTGCCTCATCTTTAGTACCATTTATTTGTATTTTATCTTTCAGTAGCATGGAACATTGTGTAGTTTTGTAGTGCACACCATACTGCTTTTTGTCTCTGCAAATCAGAATGCTTAAATTACAAATAAATGGATTACCTTTCCCTAATATTTATCTAATTATTGTTCAACTGAATGATATAACTGAAATTGTAACTGAACAATAATCCTGAGAGTACACTCTCAGGATACCCACCCACTGGGTTGGTTTGCTCTTCTTCCTCTCTTAGCCCACCTATAATATTTTACCAGGGCTTCCCAGGTAGCACAATGGTAAAGAATCCACTTGCCAAGGCAGGAGACTCAGGTTAGATCCCTGGGTCAAGAAGATCCCCTGGAGGAGGAAATGGCAACCCATTCCACTATTCTTGTCTGGGAAATCCCATGGACAGAGGAGTCAGACAGGATACAGCCCATGGGGTTGCAAAGAGTCAGTCATAACTTAGCAGCTGAGCACATACATTTTACCACAGTCTTGAAACCATTTTGTTAAAAGTATCTATTTCACAGACTACTCATCTACTTATATGTCTGTTTCCCAAAGGCACATAGTCTTTCTTCTGTTTTTAGCATAGTGCTTGGCAATGAGAAGGAATTTTATAAATATTTGTGAACAAAATCCAACTGATTCTGGCTGACAGAAATGCAAATTATAGTTTATTTTTCTCTATATAAATTTGCATATATCCCTTTACATCAATCCAATTTTTCCACATCAGTTCTGTGAACAGAAGCCCAATGACTATGAACTTTGTTTGTAAAATGGTGAGGATAGACAGATGTACAACTCCATGAGCCCAATTATCTTCTGCCTCTGAGGGAAAAGCAAGCTGCCAAAAAGGGGCCTTGGATGTCCCACTATTCTTTACAGTGGGATAGAGAAAATTACTAATTTCTTAATATGCAAGATCAAAACCACACTGTGCCACTATGTCACCATGTCAATGTATTTATGTGCTTTTCTTTTTTTTTTTGCAATTTCTCCCCCAATTTATTTCCTGGAGGCTCTAAGACTACACACCACACAAAGAGAAGCCTGACCTCTGTTCATTTTGACTATTATTGTTATGGTCAATTTGAAGAGGATTGATGACATTCTTACGAAGACAGGGCTGCCATTTTAAAATAGACATTTAGAACACAGAATATAGTACTTCATTTTATTATCTTCCAGATTCCCTGGAAGAGGAAATGGCAAGCCACTCCAGTATTCTTGCCTGGAGAACTGCATGGACAGAAGAGTCTGGAGGGCTGTAGTCCATGGAGTCACAGAGCCAGACAGGACTTAGTCATTGAGCAGACACACGCACACGGTTTATCATATTAGCAATTAAGCTAAAACAAAGAGGTTTGGGAAATCAGTGTCACTTTTTTCAATGTCACAAAATCAACTTTATTAGTGATTCTTCAACTTCTGCATCACATTTTACTAATAAGAAAATAAGAAAAAATGGCACTGCTATAAAAAATATTTCAAGACTTGTACTCTATATCATTTAGACTAGGTATCATTGTTTCTGATTTTTGAAAGATCATTAAATTGGATAAACCATGATAGGGTAGATGAAATTCTCAATAAAACTCTTCAAGACCAGTAAATTGAATAAACTAATTTCACACAGAAAATGTTATAGAGAAATTCT
Organism: Muntiacus reevesi; assembly: GCF_963930625.1. Classification (NCBI taxonomy): domain Eukaryota; kingdom Metazoa; phylum Chordata; class Mammalia; order Artiodactyla; family Cervidae; genus Muntiacus; species Muntiacus reevesi. The sequence continues at coordinate 258,058,112 of NC_089251.1, read as the reverse complement.
CTTAAATAAATTTGTCTTTAGGATTCCTTAGTTCATTCTTCCCTTGAGTACCTGAAACATGAGAAAACCAAATACAGGCAGTGAAAATATACTGATCTTTCAAATTAAATAATCTTCATTAATTTGTATTCTAACTGAGGGAAAAAGAAGTCCAAATTAACAACATATAAACATGCCCATTAAAGTCAAAATTAAGGACATGCACTAACAGTGAAATACTAAAGTTTTTATTAGATATTCTAGATAATACAGTAAGAAAATAAAGTATAAATATCAGGCTAAAAGTAAGAGCTAAAACTCTCATTATTCATAAATAACATATTTATTTATAATCATTGACTAATGTTTGAAAAAATATTCCAGACGTAAGTGTGTGTGTGTGTGTGTGTATTCATAGACTACTGTCTATGCTAATGTAAAATGTGTGTACATTTAAGAGATGACATACTTTATGCCTTAATAAATATTTTTTAAACTTGATTATTTTGAGATCATAACGATTTATTTTACCAGCAAGACTTATTCATTATACCCCATTAGATTTTAATTTTTTTTTTTAAATCTAACAAATGTACACACTCCTAAGGAGACTAGCATCGGCACTTTTTTCATTAGGTCTTTAGCTTTCAGTCTCATGACATTCTTCCCTCTGATGTCCATCTGTTAGAGCAGAGTCCAGGATTATTGATACTCTATCTGCATACAGAGACAATGCAATGCTTGAACAGCTTTCTAATAGTGTTCATTGTCTTCTCCATTTTCATTTTATTACACTCCAAGAAATATGGATTAGAATGAAAAGCTAAAGTTTGAATGACATCTGATTTTTTTTTTAAAGAAGCCTTGTTGGGCCAATTTCTTATATTATTCTTTATTTAAAGAACTGGTGGTTTTAGAAGCTGAACTGCCATTGGAAAGAATGTTCCTGTCTGTGCAAGAGTATAAGAGCTTGACATATTTATTTATTTTGAACTTGAAAACTGTTTGGACTTGGTCAAGACTAAAGATAAAGCATAATTCTGAGCATAGTTTTCATGTATTAGAACCATCCAAGTATGGCAACAATGAATAGTGCAGATAAATAGACTCTAACCTATAGCACTAAGTTCAATAACTTATCAGGAAATATGTAGTTAAGAAGCAAAATTAATTCTTTCTCTCCTCAATTCACCAAAATTTACCTGTTGTTTATCTAAGTTTGTCATTGTGTTAAGAGCAGTGGAAACATGATGCTCTCTGCCCATAATGCATTTTTTCTTTCTTTCTTTCTTCCTGGGAGGACAGCGGTAAACAAAGTACACACACATTTTTTTTTTTTAATTGCTGTAATTGTCATAACAGGAAACTGTAATAGAATATAAGAAGTGGCACATATCAGATGAAAGGGTCTGAGAAGTTTGCTCTGAGAATGAGCCTTTGAAGGTGGGGTGTGTTTTTATGTTGCTGCTGTTCAGTTGCTCACTTGTATCCTAACCTTTGCAACCCCATGGACTGCAGCACGCCAGGCTTCCCTGTCCTTCACCATCTCTCAGAGTTTGCTCAAACTCATGTCCACTGAGTCAGTGATGCCATCCAACCATCTTATCCTCTGTCATCCCCTTCTCCTGCCTTCAACCTTTCCCAGGATAGGGGTTTTTTCCAATGAGCCAGCATTTTGCCTCAGATGGCTAGAGTATTGGAATTTCAGCTTCAGTTTCAGCATCAGTCCTACCATTGGATATTCAAGGTTGATTTCCTTAGCACTGACTGATTTTATCTCCTTGCAACCCAAGGGGCTCTCAAGAGTATTTCCAGTACCACAGTTCAAAAGCATCAATTCTTTGGTGCTCAGTCTTTTGTGAGTCTATCCAGCTCTCACATCCATAGGTGACCACTGGAAAAACCATAGCTTTGACTAAACAGATTTTTGTTGGCAAAGTAATTTCTCTGGTTTTTAATGTGTTTTCTGGGTTTATCATTGCTTTTATTCCAAGGAACAATCATCTTTTAATTTTATGGCTTCAGTCACAATGATTTTGGAGTCCAAGAAAATAAGATTTGTCACTGTTTCCATTGTTTCCCCATCTATTTTCTATGAAATGATGGTGCTGGATGCCATGATCTTCCTTTTATGAATGCTGAATCTTAACCAAGCTTTTTCACCCTCCTCTTTCACCTTCATCAAGAGGCTCTCTAATTCCCCCTCACTTTTGGCCATAGCGTGGTATCATCTGCATGCATGAGGTTATTGATATTTCTCCCAGCAATCTTCATTGCAGCTTTTGCTTCATCTTGCTTGGCATTTGCAAGATGTACTCTGCATATAAGTTAAATAAGCAGGGTGACAATATACAGCTTTGACGTACTCCTTTTCCAATTTGGAACCAGTCCAGATTATAACCGTTGCTTCTTGACCTGCATACAGGTTTTGCAGAAGGCAGGTAAGGTGGCCTGGTATTACCATCTCATAAAGGATTTTCCACATTTTGTTGTGGTCTACACAGTCAAAGGTTTTAGCATAGTCAATGAAACAGAAGTAGATGTTTTTATGGAATTCTCCAGTTTTTTTTTTTTTTTTTTTCTATTTTCCAATGGATGTTAGCTATTTGATCTCTGGTTCCTCTGCCTTTTCTAAATCCATGGGATTTCCCAGGCAAGAATACTGGAGTGGTTTGCCATTTCTTTCTTCAGGGTATCTTCCTGACCCAAGGATTGAACCCAGGTCTCCCACATTGCAGGCAGACTTTACCATCTGAGCCACCAGAGAAGCCTGTGTTTTTTGAGGGGAGAACATATATGAAAAGGAAGTGCTGCAATACTATTGAAAAACAAAGCAACTCTAGGTGTGGTTTTTATGCCTCCAAATATCACAACATTTATAATTATATTTTTTCCACATGAACATGTAATTTGTTGTTACTCTCTGATCATATTATGCATGCTTTATTCCAGGGTACGTGATATAGCATTTAATTGATTTTTGAATAATAGTAAGTTATGATAATGACTATGTTTTTTTTTAACCTTTCTAGTTAAACTCTAAATGCCCCAGATATTTTTACTAAGCATGTAATCTCACCAGCCTGTCATGATAGTTTTTCTTTGTGCAAAACATATCATACATGTTGCATACTTTATAGACACAGCCCACGATGGATATACCCTGTGGGGGTGGAGTACTAAAACAAAGAACTTAAACTGAAACTCTAAAGAAAAAAGATGTATTTTCTCATATGGTAGTGTTGGGTGAAGTTGAGGAATAAAGAAAAATGGTAGAGAACTTCAGAGAAAAGAGATATTTCTGCTTGGATAAATTAAAGATAATTCTTTCTCATTTGCTTCAATAACAGGACATTGTCTTGGTAAAGGGCAGAGTTGGGGGAATGAACAAGAAATGCAGATCAAATAAAACACAAAACACATTACATTGTATATTTCAGAGACAGTGAACTTACTAGTGGAAACCCAGGACATCTAGGACAATAAAGTGAAATTTTGCAACAGAATTATCAATAAGTAGGAGTAAAAAATAAATGAGAAGAATGGGGATATTAGATATCAAGTATATTCCAGTTTCCTTTGCAATTGATACATTTCAATTAGATATATTTGTTTTAGAGTATGTTTATTCAATTAAGTGGTTCATAATATTTTATATTAGATTGCAAGACACAGTGTGGATATTTTCCAGGCATATGAATTTTAGCTGGCACTAGATTTAGGAGGAACCTCTGTAAGAGAATGGGTTTCCCTGATAGCTCATTTGGTAAAGAATCTGCCTGCAATGCAGGAGACCCCGGTTCAATATCTGGGTTGGGATGATACCCTGGAGAATGAAAAGGCTACCCACTCCGCTGTTCTGGCCTGGAGAATTCCAAGGGCTGTAGAGTCAGACACGACTGAGTGACTTTCTGTAAGTGAAAAGGTTTTTTTTTAGAATCCTCTTTCTTATCTATCCCATATTAACTGATCACATTGAACATTCCAAATACCAGACTCTAGACACTTGTTTTTTATAGGTTTACTTTATTATTTCAGCAGGAAAAGGCATAAGTTAAAATACCATTATGTCATTTACCCTAAGCTCCTATGTTTTATACCAGGGTAGGCCATACTCTTGGATGGGTGTTCAACATGATGGTAGAGATGCCTGCTGATGGCTAATAATATGTGACTCCTTTTATATCATGAACTAATCCTTACTCGGCAGCTCTTTTTCTTTTCTTTTCTTCAAGGGACAAACCAAAATGTTGAGTAGGATGTGACATACCCGCTTAATAAGCAGGATCTTCAGACCAAGAGAACATGTGAGAGAAAATCAACTAAAACACCAACAGAATTAATATGGGAGCCCAGCAAGTTAGTACATTATGTAATCAAGATACAAAATCCATAGTTTCTCCAATTAAGCAGAAAGTGCAAGATATAATGTCTCATGGGTAAATACTTTTATCAGATATAGCAAAAAACAAAAACAAAACCACATTAATGAATACAATTAATATGTATAAAATCTCTATGAAACTACTGATGATAATTTTTTAAGAATATAAAAAACTTTAAAATGTGCATAGAAATGCCATGTTAATGAAGAGAAAGACTCAAAATTGTAAAAATTTCAGTTCTCTCTAGGTTTGCTAATGGAAGTATATAAGTAACCATGATATAACAATAATAATAACTTAGTAGAAAGAATAATAATATAGTATCACAAAATAGACATGTATATGGTAACTTAACATGATGAAGTTATTCTAAATCGATGGATAGAGAAAAGAGTTTAATGGTATTATAAAAATAAATATTTATACAGGTATATATGTTTGTCTATATAAAATGAAGAAATCAGACAGAAAAATTTCAAAACATTTTTGCCTTAGATTTTAAAATTTTCATACATAAGACTACAGCATGAAAAGAAAAGCAACATACTGGAAAATAATTGCCATATATGTACATATGTACATCCCATGGACAGAAGAGCCTGGAGGGCTGTCCACAGGGTCACAAAGAGTCAGACACAATGAAGTGACTTAGCATACATATATTATATATCATATCATGAATTAACTTTAATTAATGTATTAGAAATTATGCAAATGTTAGGAGAGTAAGGGCCATCGCATAAATTTGATTAGGCTGTACCCTATACAAGGGTGATTGCATGAAAACCTGCTAAGTCACTTCAGTTATTTCCCACTTTTTGTGACCCTATGGACTATATAGCCCATCAGACTCCTGTGTCCATGGGATTCTCTAGGCAAGAATGCTGGAGTGGGTTGCCATTTCCTTCTCCAGGGGATTTTCTCCACCCAGGGATCAAAATCCGTATCTGTGTCCTGCACTGACAATTGGGTTCTTTAACCCTAGTGCCACCTGGGAAGCCCCAAATAGATGTGGATTTTAGTAACAATTCAGGATATTTTTAAAGATAAGCCAGGGGTACGTGCATGCTCAGTCACTTCAACTGTATCTGACTCTGTGACCCGATGAACTGTAGCCTGTCAGTTTCTTCTGCCATGGGATTCTCTAGGCAAGAGTACTGGAGCTGGTTGCCATATCTTCTTCCAGGGGCTTTTCCTGACCTTGGGATCAAACCTGCATCTCCTGCATTGCAGATAGATTCTTTACACACTAAAACATCTGGGGAGCCCATAAGGGTGATTACTGAGTGGGAGAAGAGTTCCAGAATTGCAGCCTACACTATGCTCAACAAACCCTGCTAGCAGGGGTGTTGTATCTAATTGGAATAAGTCTTTTTTTTTTTTTCTATTTTCAACAAAGTGCCCAGTTGATTATAGTGACCCTGATGAAGGCAAAGGATATAGATAATTCACAGAAGAAATACACTGTATTTTTATTTTCGAAATCCACTTGTTCATAGTTGGTATACAAGGAAATAATTAACTTTGTATGTTAACTTTAGATCCTATAGTCTTGCTAAAAATTACTTATTCCAGGAGACTTTTTGTTAATTCTTTCAAATTTTCTATGTAGTTAATCATGCCATCTGTGAACAAAGATAGTTTTATTTCTTTCTTCTCATCTATATACCTTTTGTTTCATCCTCTTGTCTCTTTGCGTTAGCAAGAATTTCTAATGCAATGTGATAAAGGAGTGGTGAGAGGATACTTCCTTGCTATCTACCTTATTTCTCAGTGTGAAAGCTTTGAGTTTCTCTGTTAAGTATGATGTTAGTTGTAGGTTTTGGGGGGATGGTCTTCATCAAGTTGAGAAATTTCTTTTCATAGTTTACTAAGAGTTTTATCATAAATAGATGCTAAACTGGGTTTTATGAAGGAGAAATAAATATACATAATCAAAATAGAAGTTTTATACTTGAATCCAAATATTTGTTTATCTGTCCATTGCTAGGCTCCTACTGGAGGAGTACACTTCCCACCCTACTAATTTTGGCTGGACCACTGCCCATGGAATGTAACTGAAACAGCACACGTGTTATCTCCAAGCACAACTTTAAAACTGCATGATTTCTTTGCTCCTTTTGCTCCTTATGTTGTCTATTCCATGAGAATACTATGTTCCAGAAATGGGGCTGCACTTTCAGCCTGAGTTGTGGAATGAGAACACGTAGTGAGGAAACCTATGGCATCACCCACAATGTGAAGCAAAATCTTGTCCTGGAAGAAAATCTATTGAGTTTGTTACTATTGGTCTTGAACCTCTTGGCAAAGAGTAGCACATTCTAGATTTCTTAAAAGAAAAGGAAAGTGAGTTAAAGAAGACTGAAACTGTTGATGATTCTGATGACCCCTCTATATAAGAAAATATTAGAATTGTTTTCCTTCTTATGCGATAATCTGATACTTAACTTGACAACATAAAACTTATCTAAGTTGTATATATATACTATCTAGGGACATGAAAATGTACCTTTAAACTTTAAAAAAAGTAAAAATAACCTTTTCAGGAACATGAAAAGATAATTAGTTTTATTATGCCTTAGGAAATTTCATAGCTCTATTTCTCAAATATGGAAGATTAGAAAACAAATAAAGGACATGAAAATGTTAACACTTAGATGATTTTCAAAATGCACATATTTTACCAAATTTGATTCATTTTTAAAAGGTCATCTATTCCATTTCTTAAATAAATTTAGTTTCTTTCCTTGTTTTTGTCTATTCTAAATAATAAAAGTTACTAGCTACTAACTGGAGTATGTCAGCTGCTATTAGAGGAAGAAAGATGTAGATTAATTTTCTTTATTTCTCTTAGCACAATTGCATAAATGTTATTTGATTGATTTATTGATTTCCTCAAGTTATTATTAAGAGAATATTATGAGATGAGTCTGCTACTGGAAACGTGGAAGAAATCTTTCCAAAACTTAAATATCAGAAAAGCAAAGATCGATAGCAGGAATAACTTCATTTTAAGCATCATACATGCATGTGAGATATAAGCTCCAAAGCAAATTAAATTCCCTAGAGTTGCTCATCAGCCAACTATGACAGATTTGAAGGTCATTGTAGCTGGCTATTTGGCAAAATTTCAACTCAATTTGAGCCCTGATCAGTGATTCAAAACTGACCCACACAGATGGGCAACCATGATGTGCCCCAGTGCATATTAATCAGAAGATTCCCATACACCAAAAAGGAATAGATCCAATGTTTGAAAGGAAACAGTGGGAGGACAAAGTGTGGAACACTGGAGTGATGTGCCAAATAATTCTGTGACACTGTGCATATTGAATCTTGATTCTGTGGTGTCTTTTTGCCTCTAGGGAATCTAGACCCTAAGTCAGTTTTCTATATATGAAAGGAGCAATCAAGGAATAAACATTTGTTTCAAAGGCTTTACAGAGACTTTAGCTCTGTAGAATACAGGACAAGAAGTTCCTTGGTGGTCTGGTGGTTAGGATCTGGTGGTTTCACTGCTGGGGCCAGGTTCAATCCCTGGTCAGGGAACTGAGATCCCAAAACCCACACAGCATGGCCAGAAAATAAGAATACAAGACATCCAAACATGCAATTATTCATTTACTTTGTGCCTGATCTTCTTGATGCTCTAGGGGCATAGTGAACTGGAAGTGTGATGTAATCACAGCATGAATGTGTGTGACTTTGAGAATGCTGTTTCATTCTAAATCCAAATTTAAATAATGTCTATACTGGATTAAAATCTTTATATCTTTTCCATTATCTAATTATAGATATCTGAAAAAATTTCCTATTTTTCTCAATATGCTCTTTAAAGCCAAACACATGATAGATATAAACTAAAAACATAAAGTATAGTAAAAGTTATTTGAATATTTTCTATTTTCATATATTCTTTTATTTCCCTTATAATACACTTATAAGAAAAGAAATAACTAGAATAATTTTACAACCAACCAAAAATACTTAATAAGGCAAAAAAAAAAAAATGATTGTTGTGTCTTCACATTATGGATAGAAAGTTTAATAAAAGAAATACTGACTTTAAAAACTCACTTAACAATTAGTATCTGATTCTCAGATTCTGACAACCACTTGCATTTAGATAAAAATTCCTTAAAAATGTCTTATTTTGATAATTTAAATGAGCCTTAGAGAGCAACTTTACTTTTTTTTTAGAAACCAGATCAACCTTATCAAACTTTTGCCCCTTTTTAATCACTGCTCTGAAAAAACAACAATATCACAGCAGCATTCTTAAATGTAAATATATAACCACTTCAGTAAAACCTAGAATTTCTGACTTGGCACTTTATCCTGTACCTTTTTTTTCCCTTGCTATACCCCTTTGTTGTTATTTAATTTGTATGGCTATTTCTTATTTTTCCATAACATTACAAAATGCCTATGAATTATGTCCTCCTTGAAAATCACGATTTTCTGTCTCTCTATTCTTATATTTCTCATTTTATATATTGAGATTTTAAAAATAATAGCCTCAAATCAAATGTGAGTAATCAGAATTTGCTTCATCCCTTGAGGTCTTTCTTTGTGGAACTGTTGAATTGGTGCCCTGAGTTTCCATTCAAAGGAACCATTCAAACATTTTTCAAACTCAACACTGTCTTGCTGCTGCTGCTAAGTCGCTTCAGTCGTGTCCGACCCTGTGCGACCCCATGGACGGCAGCCCACCAGGCTCCCCCGTCCCTGGGATTCTCCAGGCAAGAACACTGGAGTGGGTTGCCATTTCTCTCTCCGCAGCACTGTCTTACTTGTCTCCAAATACAAGCAAGAACAGTTCTAAATTTTCCTGAAATTGTACTATAAACTTTACTTATGTTATCGGTTATATTAATCCTCACCGCGATCTACTGTATGCTCCCGTGGCACATTTTTTCTCCTTTTTTTCAATATTTATTACACTTGAAAGTATATATTCAGTTTCTATTTTTTCCGTTTAATTTGTAAGTTTCACGTTAAAAACCGTCTTGATGTATATCTGTCTTTTTAATGGGAAAATCCATAATAATATGCCTGTCACATAACATTTGGTCAATAAGCATTTATTGAACAAATTAATGATTAGAAAAGTAAGCTATTGTTACTGTTACAAGTGCAGAATCTGAGGCTAACCAGGTTCCAATAACTTGTCCACCATCACACAGCTGATCAGTAGGCGAACTAGGATTCTAAGGTTCATATATATCTTTATACAATCTAGATAGATCTCCATCAAAAGCTCCTAACCTTACCATAACAGTTTATGCAGATACAAACCATCTTTCTTTTTTTTTTTTTTTTTTAATTTTTTTATTTTTCAGTGGGTTTTGTTATACATTGATGTGAATCAGCCATAGAGTTACACGAATTCCCCATCCCGGTCTCCCATCCCACCCCCCTCTCCACCCGATTCCTCTGGATCTTCCCAGCCCAACAGGCCCGAGCACTTGATACATGCTGTTCTTTCGAAACTTCCCACCCTCCCCTTCTCCCACAGAGTTCAAAAGTCTGTTCTGTACTTCTGCGTCTCTTCTTCTGCCCTGCATATAGGGCCATTGTTACCATCTTTCTAAATTCCATATATATGTGTTAGTATATTGTAATGTTCTTTATCTTTCTGGCTCACCTCACTCTGTATAATGGGCTCCAGTTTCATCCATCTCATTAGAACTGATTCAAATGAATTCTTTTTAACGGCTGAGTAATATTCCATGGTGTATATGTACCATAGCTTCCTTATCCATTCATCTGCTGATGGGCATCTAGGTTGTTTCCATGTCCTGGCTATTATAAACAGTGCTGCGATGAACATTGGGGTGCACGTGTCTCTTTCAGATCTAGATTCCTCAGTGTGTATGCCCAGAAGTGGTATTGCTGGGTCATATGGCAGTTCTATTTCCAGTTTTTTAAGAAATCTCCACACTGTTTTCCATAGTGGCTGTACTAGTTTGCATTCCCACCAACAGTGTAAGAGGGTTCCCTTTTCTCCACACCCTCTCCAGCATTTATTGCTTGTAGACTTTTGGATAGCAGCCATCCTGACTGGCGTGTAATGGTACCTCATTGTGGTTTTGATTTGCATTTCTCTGATGATGAGTGATGTGGAGCATCTTTTCATGTGTTTGTTAGCCATCTGTATGTCTTCTTTGGAGAAATGTCTGTTTAGTTCTTTGGCCCATTTTTTGATTGGGTCATTTATTTTTCTGGAATTGAGCTTCAGGAGTTGCTTGTATATTTTTGAGATTAATCCTTTGTCTGTTTCCTCATTTGCTATTATTTTCTCCCAATCTGAGGGCTGTCTTTTCACCTTACTTATAGTTTCCTTTGTTGTGCAAAAGCTTTTAAGTTTCATTAGGTCCCATTTGTTTATTTTTGCTTTTATTTCCAATATTCTGGGAGGTGGGTCATAGAAGATCTTGCTGTGATTTATGTCAGAGAGTGTTTTGCATATGTTCTCCTCTAGGAGTTTTATAGTTTCTGGTCTTACGTTTAGATCTTTAATCCATTTTGAGTTTATTTTTGTGTATGGTGTTAGAAACTGTTCTAGATTCATTCTTTTACAAGTGGCTGACCAGTTTTCCCAGCACCACTTGTTAAAGAGATTGTCTTTTTTCCATTGTATATCCTTGCCTCCTTTGTCAAAGATAAGGTGTCCATAGGTTCGTGGATTTATCTCTGGGCTTTCTATTATGTTCCATTGATCTATATTTCTGTCTTTGTGCCAGTACCATACTGTCTTGATGACTGTGGCTTTGTAGTAGAGTCTGAGGTCAGGCAGGTTGATTCCTCCAGTTCCATTCTTCTTTCTCAAGATTACTTTGGCTATTCGAGGTTTTTTGTATTTCCATACAAATTGTGAAATTATTTGTTCTAGTTCTGTGAAAAATACCGTTGGTAGCTTGATAGGGATTGCATTGAATCTATAGATTGCTTTGGGTAGAATAGCCATTTTGACAATATTGATTCTTCCAATCCATGAACACGGTATGTTTCTCCATCTGTTTGTGTCCTCTTTGATTTCTTTCATCAATGTTTTATAGTTTTCTGTGTATAGGTCTTTTGTTTCTTTAGGTAGATATACTCCTAAGTATTTTATTCTTTTTGTTGCAATGGTGAATGGTATTGTTTCCTTAATTTCCCTTTCTGTTTTTTCATTGTTAGTATATAGGAATGCAAGGGAGTTCTGTGTGTTAATTTTATATCCTGCAACTTTACTATATTCATTGATTAGCTCTAGTAATTTTCTGGAAGAGTCTTTAGGGTTTTCTATGTAGAGGATCATGTCATCTGCAAACAGCGAGAGTTTCACTTCTTCTTTTCCTATCTGGATTCCTTTTACGTCTTTTTCTGCTCTGATTTCTGTGGCTAAAACTTCCAACACTATGTTGAATAGTAGTGGTGAGAGTGGGCATCCTTGTCTTGTTCCTGATTTCAGAGGAAATGCTTTCAATTTTTCACCATTGAGGGTGATGCTTGCTGTGGGTTTGTCATATATAGCTTTTATTATGTTGAGGTATGTTCCTTCTATTCCTGCTTTCTGGAGAGTTTTAATCATAAATGAGTGTTGAATTTTGTCAAAGGCTTTCTCTGCATCTATTGAGATAATCATATGGTTTTTATCTTCCAATTTGTTAATGTGGTGTATTACGTTGATCGATTTGCGGATATTAAAGAATCCTTGCATTCCTGGGATAAAGCCCACTTGGTCATGGTGTATGATTTTTTTAATATGTTGTTGGATTCTGTTTGCTAGAATTTTGTTAAGGATTTTTGCATCTATGTTCATCAGTGATATTGGCCTGTAGTTTTCTTTTTTTGTGGCATCTTTGTCTGGTTTTGGAATTAGGGTGATGGTGGCCTCATAGAATGAGTTTGGAAGTTTACCTTCATCTGCAATTTTCTGGAAGAGTTTGAGTAAGATAGGTGTTAGCTCTTCTCTAAATTTTTGGTAGAATTCAGCTGTGAAGCCATCTGGTCCTGGGCTTTTGTTTGCTGGAAGATTTTTGATTACAGTTTCGATTTCCTTGCTTGTGATGGTTCTGTTAAGATCTTCTATTTCTTCCTGGTTCAGTTTTGGAAAGTTATACTTTTCTAAGAATTTGTCCATTTCATCCAAGTTGTCCATTTTATTGGCATAGAGCTGCTGGTAGTAGTCTCTTATGATCCTTTGGATTTCAGTGTTGTCTGTTGTGATCTCATCCTTTTCATTTCTTATTTTGTTAATTTGGTTCTTCTCTCTTTGTTTCTTAATGAGTCTTGCTAATGGTTTGTCAATTTTGTTTATTTTTTCAAAAAACCAGCTTTTAGCTTTGTTGATTTTTGCTATGGTCTCTTTAGTTTCTTTTGCATTTATTTCTGCCCTAATTTTTAAGATTTCTTTCCTTCTGCTAACCCTGGGGTTCTTCATTTCTTCCTTCTCTAATTGCTTTAGGTGTAGAGTTAGGTTATTTATTTGGCTTTTTTCTTGTTTCTTGATGTAAGCCTGTAATGCTATGAACCTTCCCCTTAGCACTGCTTTTACAGTGTCCCATAGGTTTTGGGTTGTTGTGCTTTCATTTTCATTCGTTTCTATACATATTTTGATTTCTTTTTTGATTTCTTCTATGATTTGTTGGTTATTCAGAAGCGTGTTATTTAGCCTCCATATGTTGGAATTTTTAACAATTTTTTTCCTGTAATTGAGATCTAATCTTACTGCACTGTGGTCAGAAAAGATGACTGGAATGATTTCAATTTTTTTGAATTTTCCAAGACCAGATTTATGGCCCAGGATGTGATCTATTCTGGAGAAGGTTCTGTGTGCGCTTGAGAAAAAGGTGAAGTTGATTGTTTTGGGGTGAAATGTCCTATAGATATCAACTAGGTCTAGCTGGTCCATTGTATCATTTAAGGTTTGTGTTTCCTTATTGATTTTCTGTTTAGTTGATCTATCCATAGTTGTGAGTGGGGTATTAAAGTCTCCCACTATTATTGTGTTACTATTAATTTCCTCTTTCATACTTGTTAGCGTTTGCCGTACATATTGCGGTGCTCCTATGTTGGGTGCATATATATTTATAATTGTTATATCTTCTTCTTGGATTGATCCTTTGATCATTATGTAGTGTCCTTCTTTGTCTCTTTTCACCTCCTTTATTTGAAAGTCTATTTTATCTGATATGAGTATTGCGACTCCTGCTTTCTTTTGGTCTCCGTTTGCATGAAATATTTTTTTCCAGCCCTTCACTTTTAGTCTGTATGTGTCTCTGGTTTTGAGGTGGGTCTCTTGTAGACAGCATATATAGGGGTCTTGTTTTTGTATCCATTCAGCCAATCTTTGTCTTTTGGTTGGGGCATTCAACCCATTTACATTTAAGGTAATTATTGATAAGTATGGTCCCATTGCCATTTACTTTGTTGTTTGGGGTTCACGTTTATACAACATTTCTGTGTTTCCTGTCTAGAGAAGATCCTTTAGCATTTGTTGAAGAGCTGGTTTGGTGGTGCTGAATTCTCTCAGCTTTTGCTTGTCTGTAAAGCTTTTGAATTCTCCTTCATATCTGAATGAGATCCTTGCTGGGTACAGTAATCTAGGTTGTAGGTTATTCTCTTTCATTACTTTCAGTATGTCCTGCCATTCCCTTCTGGCCTGGAGGGTTTCTATTGATAGATCAGCTGTTATCCTTATGGGAATCCCTTTGTGTGTTATTTGTGGCTTCTCCCTCGCTGCTTTTAGTATTTGTTCTTTGTGTTTGATCTTTGTTAATTTGATTAATATGTGTCTTGGGGTGTTTCGCCTTGGGTTTATCCTGTTTGGGACTCTCTGGGTTTCTTGGACTTGGGTGGCTATTTCCTTCCCCATTTTAGGGAAGTTTTCAGCTATTATCTCCTCGAGTATTTTCTCATGGCCTTTCTTTTTGTCTTCTTCTTCTGGGACTCCTATGATTCGAATATTGGGGCGTTTCACATTGTCCCAGAGGTCCCTGAGGTTGTCCTCATTTCTTTTGATTCTTTTTTCTTTTTTCCTCTCTGCTTCATTTATTTCCACCATTCTATCTTCTACCTCACTTTTCCTATCTTCTGTCTCCGTTATTCTACTCTTGGTTCCCTCCAGAGTGTTTTTGATCTCGTTCATTGCATTATTCATTTTTAATTGACTCTTTTTTATTTCTTCTAGGTCTTTATTAAACATTTCTTGCATCTTTTCAATCTTTGTCTCCAGGCTATTTATCTGTACCTCCATTTTGCTTTCAAGATTTTGGATCATTTTTATTATCATTATTCTAAATTCTTTTTCAGGTAGATTCCCTATCTCCTCCTCTTTTGTTTGACTTGGTGGACTTTTTTCATGTTCCTTTACCTGTTGGGTATTTCTTTGCCTTTTCATCTTGTTTAGATTGCTGTGTCTGGAGTGGGCTTTCTGTATTCTGGAGTTCTGTGGTTCCTTTTTATTGTGGAGGTTTTACCCAGTGGGTGGGGTTAGATGATTGGCTTGTCAAGGTTTCCTGATTAGCGAAGCTTGCGTCAGTGTTCTGGTGCGTGAATCTTGATTTCTTCTCTTTGGAGAGCAATGGAGTGCCCAGTAATGAGTTTTGAGATGGGTCTATGTGTTAGGTGTGACCTTGGGCAGTCTATATGTTGACGTTCAGGGCTATGTTCCTGCGTTGCTGGAGAAATTTGCGTGGTATGTCTTGCTCTAAAACTTATTGGCTCTTTGGTGGTGGTTGGTTTCAGTGTAGGTATGGAGGCTTTTGGACGGTCACTTATTACTTAAAGATCCATGTAGTCAGGAGTTTTCTGGTGTTCTCAGGTTTTGGGCTTAAGTCTCCTGCCTCTGGATTTCAGTTTTATTCTTCCTGTAGTCTCAGGACTTCTCCAACCATACAGCACTGATAATAAAACTTCTAGGTTAATGGTGAAAAGTTTCTCCTCCGTTAGGGACACCCAGAGAGGTTCACAGAGTTACATGAGGAAGGGGAGAGGGAGGAGGGAGATAGAGATGAGCAGGAGGAGAAAAAGGGGGACTCAAGAGGAGAGAGACAGATCTACGAAGTTGTCTGATCGCAGAGTGTTCTCCGTAGCCCAGACACCCACAAAGATTCACAGAATTGGATTGGGAAGAGAAGGGGAAAGGAGGAAATAGAGGTGTTCTGAGGTAGAAAACAGAGAGTCAAGATTGGGAGAGAATAATCAACACACTCCTGAATAAAAATGGGAGCTGAATATTGGATTCTTAAATGTTCACAATTTATATCATATACTGAAAAACAAAAATTAAAAATCTAGAGTAGAGGTTAGACTCTTAAAAATACTATATTAAAAACAAAAACCAAAACATAAAAAAAAAAAAAATTTTAGGAATATATATGAAGTTTGGTTTAAAAATAGGGCTTCTCTTCTTCTTCTTTTTTTTTTTTTTTCCCCCTGTAAGGTTATAGTGTATTGAAAATGAAAATTAAGGGGTAGTAAGAGGAGTACTAGATGACTTTAAAAGAAATGAGAAAAAGAAAAATAGAAAATAGAAGAGAAGAAGAAAAAAGAAAAGAAAAAAAAAAGAATAAAAAGAAGAAAAAAAAAAAGAGAAAAAAATTGTTTTACCTAATTAAAAAAATCGTAAAAATCTTATGAAAATGAAAGTTAAGGAGTAATGGGGGAGTAATAGGGAATTTTAAAGGAAAATAAAAGAGAAAAAAGAAAAAAAAATTTTTTTTTTTTTTCTTACTTAAAAAAAAAAAAGAAAAAGAAAAAAGAAAAAATATATCTAGGAATTTCTCTGGAGCTGTTTCGGTCAGTGTGGGTTCGGCTCAGTTTCAGATATCTCCTCGTTCCAGCTTATACTTCTCGATATCTATAGGTCCTTCCAGTGAAGTCCGTGTTTTCTTCAGGGATTTTAATCTGTTGCACCGGTCCCTTCTGAAGCGGTTCCCTTTGTTTATTTGGCTCCTGTTGCCGGTCTCTTCAGGGCCTAATTTCCGCCCTGACCCAGGGGGCGGAGGTGGATTCTTATTCAGGTAGCTAGTTCCGTCGCGCTCCGGGGTGGGGCTGGCGCTGCAGGGAGGGGCTGGCGCTATTTTCTCCGTCTGGGCTGCTCAGGCTCCAGGCGGTTCCAGCCCTCGGGTGATTCACAAAAGCGCGGTACACAAAGCTGCGCCTGCGGTTTGTCCCTACGCCGCCCGAGTGGCTCAGGCAGCCAGGCGCTTGTCGGGCGCTCTCTCCCCGTGTGCGGCGCGCCTTCTGTCCTGCGCTATCCCAGCCTCAGTTTCCGCTGCGCCAGTCGGGTGCGTGCGCCTTCTGACCTCTGCGTCCCCAGCCCCAATCCCGCCCGCACTGGCCGGGTGCTTGTACTGTGTCTAGTCGCGACCCTCCCGGCAGATGTCGACCATCCAGAATCCCCGGAGGTCTTTGATTAGAAGGCGGAGGCCCGTTTGCAGTGTGGTAGGGGATGCGGTCCTTGGGGCCGAGCCTGCCCCCTTCCCCTCCCCCCTGCCTCCTGCCTCTGGCGGGGCTGGGCCGGTCCGCAGCCTGCGAGCTCTTCTCAGGACTTTCTCGGTCCCTTTGTTCTGCGAGCTGCCGGCAGTGTGTTCGGGCCGGTTAATTTTCTCTCTCTCTTTCGCTCTCCCACAGTTCAGGCTGGGCACCCACAAAAGCTCCCTCCGATTGTCCTCAGGGCACTCAGGCCCCAGACCCTACCCCAAGCAATGCCGCCGGCTCCTCTCCGTTCCGCCCCCACTTGCTGGTTGCGGATGCGGGCATCTGGGGTACTTTTCTGCTGGGAGTTGCTTTTAGGCTCGTAATCTGTGGGTTTTATTTATTCTATCCCTCCCAGCCAGATTCAAACTCCGAGATTCAAACACTTCCCCCAGGCCCGCCAGGTCGAGGGTTTCCCGGTGTCTGGAAACGTCCTCTATTAAGTCCCTTCCCGGGACGGATCACCGTCCTTAGCTCTTTTGTCTCACTTTTTATCTTTTATATTTTGTCCTACCTCCTTTCGAAGACAATGGGCTGCTTTTCTGGGCGCCTGGTGACCTCAGCTAGCGATCGGAAGTTGTTTTGTGAAGTTTGCTCTGTGTTCAGTTATTCTTTTGATGAATTTCTAGGAGAGAAAGTGGTCTCCCCGTCCTACTCCTCCGCCATCTTGGCTCCTCCTCCAAACCATCTTTCTTAGTAATGACTTACCTTTGTCATGACTATCTAGTCATTTACCAAGACTTATTTTTTCTTCTTTAGCATTTCTTTATCTTATTTTCTCTTTTTTAATGTCCACTTATCCAATAACTATTTTATCTCAGTAGTTAGGTAACTGCTTTATTGTGCTTTATTTTTCTCTCTGATAATATAGCTAAACACAAGCACTGGCTTTAATCACTTAAAATACCTTCATCTTTGTTTTGTAACAATTTTCAGCATAGTGTGTCATCACACAGAGATTCCAAATTGTACTCCATCTACACATAATAGTTTTCCTGGAGTGTGGTGAGTGCTAGGGCTACAGGAGGCACACATATAATTCCTTCATTCCATTATTTTAACAGAATAGGTCTGCTTTGTCAGTTTTATATACTGGTTTTAACTCCTTTAAGTTGAAGAAAGGGTTCCTATATTGTCATTAACTAGCAATAGCAGTGGAGAAGTAGCAGCAGTTGCAGTAGTATTAATAGTGGAAATATGTATATTTTAGTTACTCTACTACCTCATAATGCAAACTTTGAGCCAAAGGCTATATTTTAACTTCCTTAATTTCAATTATACTCTTATTTTAAAATATCTTATTTATTTATTTTTTTAGCCATGCCACATCGTTTGCAGGATCTCCATGTTCCGCCTAGAGATTGAACCTGAGTCACAGTAGTGAAAACCCCAAATCCTAAACATCAGACCACCAGAGAACTTAAAACATTTTAACTTCGTTGCTGGGTTCCTGTGCTATAGCTCGCTGTGTAAAACACACTCTTACTGTGTTGTAAAGTGCTCTCAGAGATGGATGATTATTGCGAAGATATTCAGGAGCTTGAGATGTCAAATAAAGTTAGCATTTAAATTATATACATTCTCAGTATTTTATTATCCTTAAATCTGAGCAGATGTCATAAAAAACTAACAGGCATAGCTCAAAAACAAGGATCCTAGGAAATCCAAATTCCCTCTACTCACCTAATGTGAATTCTTCCTAAACTGTGTGTTTGGATTGTATTGTTTGGTGGTGCTTGTTTGTGAGCTAGCTGTGTTAGCCATGTCCAACTCTTTGTGACACTATGGACAGTAGCCCACCAGGCTCCTCTGTCCATGGGATTTTCTAGGTAAGAATACTGGAGGGGGTTGCCATGCCCTTCTCCAGGCATTCTTCCCAACCCTGGGATCCTACCCATGTCTCCTCCATCTCCTGCATTAATAACATGGCCTAATCTAGCTGAGTTTAGATGATTAATGGACATATCACATAGAGGGAAATTTCTCCCTCATGACTCAGCAACACATTATATTTTATAGGTTTCCTCTTCCTATATTCATGACCTTTTCCTCTATGTAGAATGTGCACAGGTTTCTGTTTATTATCTACCAACAAATTATCCTTTATTTAAAGTGCTAATATCGCTTTCTCTTTGAGACTTTTCCTGCAAGACTCAATTCCAGAAAAATAAATGACCCAATCAAAAAATGGGTCAAAGAACTAAACAGACATTTCTCCAAAGAAGACATACAGATGGCTAACAAACACATGAAAAGATGCTCAACATCACTCATTATCAGAGAAATGCAAATCAAAACCACAATGAGGTACCACTACACGCCAGTCAGGATGACTGCTATCCAAAAGTCTACAAGCAATAAATGCTGGAGAGGGTGTGGAGAAAAGGGAACCCTCTTACACTGTTGGTGGGAATGCAAACTAGTACAGCCGCTATGGAGAACAGTGTGGAGATTTCTTAAAAAACTGGAAATAGAACTGCCATATGACCCAGCAATCCCACTTCTGGGCATACACACTGAGGAGACCAGATCTGAAAGAGACACGTGCACCCCAATGTTCATCACAGCACTGTTTATAATAGCCAGGACATGGAAGCAACCTAGATGCCCATCAGCAGACGAATGGATAAGGAAGCTGTGGTACATATACACCATGGAATATTACTCAGCTGTTAAAAAGAATTCATTTGAATCAGTTCTAATGAGATGGATGAAACTGGAGCCCATTATACAGAGTGAAGTAAGCCAGAAAGATAAAGAACATTACAGTATACTAACACATATATATGGAATTTAGAAAGATGGTAATGATAACCCTATATGCAAAACAGAAAAAGAGACACAGAAGTACAGAACAGACTTTTGAACTCTGTGGGAGAAGGTGAGGGTGGGATGTTTCGAAAGAATAGCGTGTATATTATCTATGGTGAAACAGATCACCAGCGCAGGTGGGATGCATGAGTCAAGTGCTCGGGCCTGGTGCACTGGGAAGACCCAGAGGAGTCGGGTGGAGAGGGAGGTGGGAGGGGGGATCGGGATGGGGAATATGTGTAACTCTATGGCTGATTCATATCAATGTACGACAAAACCCACTGGAAAAAAAAAATAAGAAAAAAAAAAAAGACTAAAGAGGAACTTGTATTTGTTCTGAACTTCTATAGTCCTTGTCATTACCAATCCTATATATATATATTTTTTTTTTTCTCTAAATTTGGGGAATAATCGTCTCATCTTGGAATATGAGGTTCTCTTTTAACATGAAAAATATTTAGATAATATTGTGTTTATTTCATTTTGAGGAGAGATAAATTAAAAGTTGTAATAAACATATTTAATCCTTCAATTTGAGGATGATTTTGATTATAACCTAAGATGAGTTATTAAAAAAATCAAACTTTTAACATGGCATATAATAGTTGATCTCACCAACATACAGTATGGTAGATACTACTAGTTTCAATTTGTATCTTTAATGAAAGTAAAACAATAATAATTATATCCCAATTTTCTGTGTGAGATTTTGGAATAAATAAGCTAATTGTATATGCAATAAACTCTGACTTCACAGACTTGTAAAAGAAGGATTAATAAAAACCCTCATGGGATTTCCCTGGTGGTCCAGGGGTTAACACTCCATGCTTTCCCACAGTCATCAAGACAGTATGGTCTGACACAAAGACGGAAACACAGATCCATGGAACAAAACAGAAAGCCCAGAGATAAATCCACACACCTATGGACACCTTACCTTTGACAAAGGAAGCAAGAATACACAATGGAGAAAAGACAAGCTCTTTAACAAGTGGTGCTGGGAAAACTGGTCAATCACTTGTTAAAGAATGAAACTAGAACACCATACACAAAAATAAAACTCAAAATGATTTAAAGACCTAAATGTAAGACCAGAAACTATAAAACTCCTAGAGGAAAACATAGGCAAAACACTCTCTGACATAAATCACAGCAGAATCCTCTATGACCCACCTCCCAGAGTAATGGAAATAAAAGCAAAAATAAACAAATGGGACCTAATTAAATTTAAAAGCTTTAGCACAATGAAGGAAACTATAAGCAAGGTGAAAAGACAGCCTTCAGAATGGGAGAAAATAATAGCAAATGAAGAAACAGACAAAGGATTAATCTCAAAAATGTACAAGCAACTCCTGCAGCTCTATTCCAGAAAAATAAGATCCAATCAAAAAATGGACCAAAGAACTAAACAGACAGTTTTCCAGAGAAGACATACAGATGGCTAACAAACACATGAAAAGATGCTCAACATCACTCATTATCAGAGAAATGCAAATCAAAACCACAATGAGGTACTATCTCACGCCAGTCAGAATGGCTGCTATTCAAAAGTCTACAAGCAATAAATGCTGGAGAGGGTGCAGAGAAAAAGGAACCCTACTACACTGTTGGTGGGAATGCAAACTAGTACATTCACTGTGGAGAACAGTGTGGAGACTCCTTAAAAAACTGGAAATAGAGCTGCCACATGACCCAGCAATCCCACTCCTGGGCATACACACCTAGGAAAACAGAATTGAAAGAGACACATGTACCCCAATATTCATCACAGCACTGTTTACAATAGCCAGGACATGGAAGCAATCTAGATGTCCATCAGCAGATGAATGGATAAGGAAGCTGTGGTACATATACACAATGAAAAATTACTCAGCCATTAAAAAGAATACATTTGAATCAGTTCTAATGAGGTGAATGAAACTGGAGCCTACTATACAGAGTGAAATAAGTCAGAAAGAAAAACACCAATACAGTATACTAACACATCTATATGGAATTTAGAAAGATGGTAATGATGACCCTATATGTGAGACAGCAAAAGAGATATAGCTGAAAGAACAGTTTTTGGACTCTGTGGGAGAAGGCGAGGGTGGGATGATTTGAGAGGATAGCATTGAAACATGTATATTATCATATGTGAAATGTATCACCAGTTCAGGTTCGATGCATCAGACAGGGTGCTCAGGACTGGTGCACTGGGATGACCCTGGGGGATGGGATGGGGAGGGAGCGGGGATGGGTGTTCTGGATGGGGAACACATGTGGCTGATTCATGTGCCCGTGGCTGATTTATGTCAATGTATGACAAAACCACTACAATATTGTAAAGTAATTAGCCTCCAATTAAAATAAATAAATTAATCTTAAAAAAAAAAGACTCCATGCTTTCAATGCTGGGTCCCTGGTTTGATCCATGGTCAGGGAACTAGATCCTGCATGCCACAATGAAAAGTTCACATGCCTTAACAAAGATCCTCTGTTACCACAACTAAGACCTGGCACAGTCAGACAAATAAATAATGAAATAAAATCAGCACATTCCTTGAAAAAGAAAAGTTTTCATCACTCAGTCAGGTTAGAGTAGGTTAAATAAAAAAATGAAACACAAGTGGAGAAATGCTATTAAAAGACTCCCTCTTGTCACCAGCTCAAAGCTACCATATTTGGACCACAATTAACATTCTGAATATGCACTAAAACAACAATTGTCACCAAACAACACCCTGCTTTTGATGTGTAGGCTGACTAATCTCAGCAAATCTGTGAGGGGGAAATTCAAAGCAGGTCTGTTGGAGCCTACTGTCACTATTTTAAACTTTACTATCTTATAATTGGAATTTCTGTTGCAAATTTTTACTTTGAAATAATTATAAAATTCACAAGAAATTGCAAAGAAACCTATATGGAGGTCTTTAAGATTCTTAACTACACCATCATCACAAGACTTCCTATGCTGTCTCTTTATAACCATATCCTCCCCTCCACTGCATCTCTAAACTCTGGAATCACTAGTGTGTTCTCCATGTTCATAATTATTTTGTTTCACAAATGTTATATAAGTGGAGTCATGTAATCTTTATTCTTTGAGATTGACTTCAGCATAATATCCTTAAGATTCATTGAAGTTATGTTCAGTCTTTTTAATAGCTAAGAGTTACTTCATGCTACTGATAAATCACATTTTGTTTTTCTTTTTTTACTCATTTACCCGCTGAAGAATACTTGGAGAGTTTATAGCTTCAGGTTATCATAAATAAAGCTGCTCTAAGTGTTCATGCAATTTTTATATGAAAATAGATCATTTTTCTGAGATATATGCTCAAGTGTGCAATTGCTGGGTCATTTAGTAAGTCCATTTTTTAGTTTAAGAAGGAATTATCAGCCATATTCCAGATGTCTGTACTTATACAAAGCTTCTAAGAAATGGAAAATTTGAAGAACTTGAGGTTAGGCAAAGACTTAACACCAAAAGAAAGATCAAATAAAAGTAAAATTAAGTAAATTGGACTTCATCACAATTAATTATTTTTTTTCTATGAAAGATCCTGAGAAAAGAAAATCTTTGCTATTCATATAATTGATCAAAATCATGAATATAAAATAGATACAGAATTCTTAAAAATCAGCCTTATTTTCTTAAATCCTTGAATCACACAGGTGCTTTACTTGTAGGAGGAGGAGGAGAAACCTGAGGTTCTCCAGAGAGTACAGGATGTAAAGAACATACAGTTACACAGGACTGTAGCATGAGCTGCTCTCTCTGAATTCCTCAATAAACTTATCTGTTTTAATTAGGCTATGATCTAATTGAAGGAAAAAATCTAAAGCTTAACAAATAAAGTATAACAGGTGGAAACAAAATAGTTGCCAGATGTGTAAACATTATTGGCTCCTTGCTTTTTGCAAGATATTACAAAGCATCAGTGGAAGAAAAATTTTCTGGAGTTCTACATTCCAAAAAGTGAAGCAGATATTTCAAAAAATATATGATCAATATATATAGATATAATGGTATAAGTATATATTTATATACATAAACTATGTATGATCAAAATATAATCAATGGTGTAAACGAGGAATGATCATAGTGTTGCAAGATCATTTGCATGCCCTCTTGTTTCTGACTAATTCTAGTCTTCAGGAAACTTTTTCCTTTCATCCTAAGGAAACTACTTATATACCACAAACTGGGGCAAAGACTGCTTATGACAATAAAATATCTAAGCAGAAATATTAAGTGGAGAATTCAAAAAAGAATCCAGTTTGAGAAATGTATACTTAATTAGCTTCCCAGGTGGCTCAGTGGTAACGAATCTGGCTGCCAATGCAGCAGACAAGAAAAGTGGGTTTGACCCTGGGCTTCAGAAGATTCCCTGGAGCAGGAAACTGCATGCAACTCACTCTAGTATTCTGGCCTGGAAAATTCCATGGAGAGGTGAGTCTGGTGGGTTGCAGTCCGGGAGTCAAAAAGAGTTAGTGAGCGACTGAGCACACACACAGACACACACCTACTGAGCTAATAATAAAAATGATGCGGGAATTCATTGCATAGAAAAACTGCATAGATCTAAAGGGAGATGAGATCAGGGTAGGGAAAGCATTTCAAAAGTTGAGATATTTTTAATAAAAATTAAGAGGAAAAAGTCAGTCATCAAGATTTAAAAGAATGATACATAAAGGTTTTAGATAATTCATATTATCTAAATTATCCAATTTAATCATACATTTGTATGTTGGTAATTTATGACATTATCAAGTAATTCTTGTGAATCTTTTCATGGATCTTGTTTTCAACATTATGCTATAATCAAAGTTCTTTGGCAGATGGCGTGCAGAGGAGAGAACTGGCAGAAGGGGGCATATTTTCCATGATGCAAACCATTGTGTACGCAGACAGCCAAATAATATGCCATATAAATCCAGAACTGCAAGGAAATAAGCTATTTTTAAACCGTTGTCAAATAATCTTACTAGAATAAAATTACTACAAATCATTAACACAGAGAGTGACACAGCATGAACAGAAGTCTCTTTATAAAATTTCTAAACCACATGTTTTATTCATTTGTGTACATACTCCTACAAATTGGTCTTTCCAAAATGACTTTATTCTTTCGATATTTTTTGCCTATATTTCATTAAATTTTATTAGAGTATACTGACTGTGTAGATGAGTTCTATACTTCCCTTTGACTAATTTTCTTACATTCCAAAAAAAAAGTGCCATTAAAAACCATGAAATGTTTGCCATGTTAAAGTTATCCTAAGTAAACATTCCTTAATCAGCTTCGTTTTTTGCATTTTATGTGAGTTTGTAGGAGAGTAAAATATATCACAGAGTGGGACAAATATCAGCTTTCTCCTACTCAATGACTTTTTGTGTATTCATCTATAATTTATTTAAAGAATTTCATTCTGGCATAAAAATGATTCATCTGTTCTCTGAACAGTGGCTGAAGATACTCAACAAAATCAACAGATTGGGATTATTTCCCAAAATTGAACTTTAAAGTGTTGTGTAGAAAACTGTATCAGAGATAATACTGTTCATTTGATGGCAATTTATCTTTTATTCTTCATAAATTTGCTTATTTTTCAATTATTTTACATTTTGATATTGAATCACTCAAAATGATTTGATCTTTTCAAAATATTACTGAAGGCACTTAAAAGGATAGATCAATGAATAGGTTTAATAAATCAATGAGTTAAGAACAAGTAAAACACTTTCATTGTCCTCACATTTCTAAAAATAAGCTGTAAACTTTTAAAGAAATTTGTTAACACGCACATAATTGAAAGGATAATATACCTGACAGAATGATTTGACTTCTATAAATGTATCCTAGAGATACACTTGTACATGTATACAAGACATGCAAATCAATAGATAGGAGATAGAGTTATATAGGCATACAAGTATGTATGTTAGAATAAATTTTCCCAACCAAACAAATATATTTAACCAATGTGTATATAATATTGTAGTGAGTTATTGTTGAAAAATTGGCATTTTGTATTTAATATTCAGAGCATCTATATCCTTTCTACATTCCCACCTGCCATACCCATCTTTACAAATTTATTGTTAATTATTTTCTTCTTATTAATCTTTTTATCCTACTTCCATTCAGATACAAGTATAGGTACATATTTGGATATAGGTATAGGTATTGATCAAATTATAGATCTATTCTTCTCAATTTGACACACAACAGCAGTTTGATCATTACTTTTCATTATGATATATAATGAAACAAGCTTTGAAACTTCACACTGCCTGTATATAATTACTTATTTTTTCTTTCAGGTTATTTAAACAAATTCATTTCTTATATGCTTAAGTCATATTTCAATTTAGGATTGATAACTTTTTGTACAATAGATGTCTTCATATTCATTTGTTTTTATATATTAATGCTCTAACTTAAAATGGACCCCAGATTTTGTAAACTGCCGTAGTTAGTGGAGAGGACTTCCAGAATAGTGTAAGAGGTGATTGGTGGATCCAGTCCCCAGCAAAACAATTACCTTTGAAACAATTCAATTGGTGAAAATTATCAAAACAATCTTATATAATAGGTAGATATTTCACCCATAGGAAGCAGTAAATGGAGAAATATTTGTTCAAGAATATATATTAGGTCTTGGGTTTCCCAGGTGGTAGAGAGATAAAGAATCCACCTGCTAATGCAGAAGATGCAAGAGACGTGAGTTCAATCCCTGGGTTGGGAAGATCCCCTGGAGTAGGAAATGGCAACTCAGTCCAGTATTCTTGCCTAGAAAATTCCATGGCCAGAGAAACCTGGCAGGCTACAGTCCTTGGGGTTGCAAAGAGTCAGACATGACTAAGCATGTAGCACACATACCAATTCTCAGCAAAATAAGTGAGTGTGTGTGGCATTTGAGCCACAGTCTACCCCAATTTCCTATTCTTCCCTTCATCACAGCCACTCTTCACTGGCCAAATGTAACCTAAAGACCCAGACTGTCCCTCTCTGTGAACTTCTAGAGCTATAGTTTCAGTCCAGAACTATAGTTTTATCCCAGGAGGGCCTGGTGCTAAGGCTTATCTCCAACTCTGCTTTGCAGGTGCTCTATCCCTAGTAAATGTGGCTAAGATGACTGTGCTTCCCTTAACCAACCTTCAAGCGCTCATAGGGCCAGAACCCCATCCAAAACAGGCTGAGAACACTGGGTCCAGAGTGCCCTTAAAGTGCTCATAAGGTGGAGGTTCCCTATTCAGATGACCAAGATAAGAGGACCAGTTACTATCATCCCTGGCTAGTTCCCTGTTTAAGCAAAATATGCCACTCAGCAGAAAGAGGCTGTGTGTTCAACCTCAGCCCAGGGCACTGGTACATAGGTTCTGTCCAGGTTATTGAAAAAAGACCTTTTATTTCTAATAAAGAATGGGACTCTAATAAAGAATGACTAAAATGGGCTTTAAGTTCATGGCTAAGAGGGGGCTGTTAGTTCTATGATACAAACACTGAGATAAGGAAAGACCACGTGGAAGTTTAACGCAGGAAAAACTAGGCCTAGAGTAACCTAAAATGAATCCTCTGGAATCAGTCTCAAAGAGTAACATCTTCTCCCCTGCAAGAGGGCCCAAATTGTATTGGATAAGACTGTGGAGCATCAACTAGCTATGAGGGGGGCTTCCCTGGTAGCTCAGATGGTAAATAATCCACCTGCAATGTGGGAGACCTGGGTTTGATCCTTGGGTTGGGAAGATCCCCTGGAGGAGGGCACGGCAACTCACTCCAGTATTCTTGCCTGGAGAATCCCATGGCTAGAGGAACCTGGTGGGGTACAGTCCGTAGGGCTGCAAAGAGTGGGTAGGACATGACTGAGCGCTAAGCACAGCACCACTATGAGAGAAGAATTCAGTTCACTCGCTTAGTCACTTCCAACTCTTTGCGACCCCATGGACTGCAGCACGCCAGGCCTTGCTGTCCATCACCAGCTCCCAGAACTTACTCAAGCTCATGTCCATTGAATCGGTGATGCCATCCAACCATCTCATCCTCTGTCGTCCCCTTCTCCTCCCACCTTCAATCTTTCCCAGCATCAGGGTCTTTTCCAGTGAGTCAGTTCTTGGCATCAGGTTGCCAAGTATTGGAGTTTCAGCTTCAGCATCAGTCCTTCCAATGAACACCCAGGACTGATTTCCTTTAGGATGGACTGGTTGGATCTCCTTGCAGTCCAAGGGACTCTCAAGAGTCTTCTCCAACACCACAGTTCAAAAGCATCAATTCTTCAGCGCTCAGCTTTATTTATGGTCCAACTCTCACATCCATACATGACCACTGGAAAGGGAAGAGTAACTGTGCGGTACAATAAAGTCATATCAACATGATGTTTAAGGTTGATCAAGGAGAACTGGGAGATGAGGGGCAGAATTACAGGGAGCCAGATAAAAACCACAAACTTGCCCTTAACATTTACTATTTAGCTATTACAGTGTTACAAATCACACAAATACTTATACTTTGAAACCACAACAGTTAACTTAGCTGACAATTCTATGGGTTGGTTGTACAGGAATTTTTGGGCTCAACTGAGTTAAATGCTGTCTCCTAGGCTCTCTCATTAATTTGAAGGTATAATTTGTATGCTGGTTGCTGCCTGGATACCCTAAGATGCCTTCTCTCATATGTTAGGTGTTTGGCTGAATAATTATGTTATGAGGCACCTCAGTTCTCTGACATTTGGTGTTTCTTCACGCATAAAGTTAGCTCCGAGTGTTTACCTGGTGATTTCTGAAAGCAGCAAGAAAAATCAAAATTTAATACACAAGCACTTGTCAAGCCTTTGGTAATGTCTCATTAATCACACTGCTTTAAAAATTTGAATGTGTTTCCACTTACCTTGATATTGTTTTGCTACTCAAACTATTGTGTGCAGGCAACAACAAAGATGACTCTTTGTATATTAGAATAGCATTATCCCAGATATCTAGGCTATCCTAGATATAATGTCAGAATCTGTATCTTAATAAGATTTTGTGTGGTTGATATCTACATTAGAGATTGAGAAGAATTATTTAAGCTTATTTAACATAAAAGTACTTATCTATTTAAAGCTTTTTGATTTATAGTTACTATAAGAACAGATGCCCAACCATTTATTTTATAAAGAGAGCTATAAATGTGTAATACATTGAGTGGGAAAAATGTGAAATTTTAGCATGAAATCTTACAATATACTTGATCATTACAAATTTAAAATTGTAATATATAATATGTTTATTTTTTCAAGAATACTTAAGAGCTATTATTATTGGGTTAACTAACTTATTATTCAAAATGTACAATCAAAAAGACACTCTACAAAGCTGTTTCATTATATTACACATTTTAAAAGCATTAATTGATTTATCATCAAGTTAAGCACAGTAGATTACTAAAGTATTTCGCTACTACTTTTTTTTTTTTGATCACACCACCAATCTCTCCAGACCAATTTTTTTTACTACTGCTCACATAAAGCATTTTAATTCTGTCTATCTAATTTTTCAGTATCTGGAATCAACTTTGAGATTATAATTCCAGTGCCTTTGTCTGACTCCAAGCAGTTTCTTGATGATGGCAATGATTTTTACATTTCTCTAAATGCCCACCCCTCCAAAATTTATAAGCCTTAACCAGATTGCTTCCTTGGGCACATTCCAGTGCATTTTGGACATTTTAACT
The DNA here is from genome assembly GCF_963930625.1 of Muntiacus reevesi. Lineage (NCBI taxonomy): Eukaryota > Metazoa > Chordata > Mammalia > Artiodactyla > Cervidae > Muntiacus > Muntiacus reevesi. Next base: position 258,028,771 of record NC_089251.1, on the reverse strand, counting down.
CAAAGTCAAACAATTCATTACCAAGCTTATTTCCTGCAATTAATCTTTCCTAGCAAGTCCCCTGACTGACTCCCTCTTCCTCACTGGAATAAACATATTCCTTCAATGCATATTAGTCACAAATACTTCTTTATTACATTTTTTTTGTATTATCCTTTTACATTTTAGGAGAGAAGGTATTTAAATATTCATTAAAGCAATACATATTTTAGCCTATTGTATATATTAAAGGCTCTTGGATTATGTTACTTATCTTATATCTTCAGTATCTGTACATTTAGTTAAAGCTGAATAAAGCATACATGCACCAATACAATACAAAATTTGAAAACTTTACTGGTTTTGAAGGGTCAACTGGATAAATTATATATTTTTCCATCTGTTTTTCAGACTTTTCATTGGTTAAAGTCTGTTTTATTACTTTATATTTTGTGTTTATTGTCACTCAATCTAATTAAAGCACTTTACTAGCAGTTTTCTTTTATCTCTTGATTTCTTTTCTTTACGCCTCATCTGTTTTCTTTCTTTAGGATATGTTCTCCCTCTCCCATATCCTATTCTTTCTTTGGACGTTAGTTCCCCTACCAGGGATGGAACCTCCTGAAGTGGAAGCACCGTCTTAACTGAGGACCACAAGTAAAGTCCTTCATTCACTTCTAATCTTAGTGGGAACTTGAAGATTCCTCTTTTATCTATTTACTTTCTAAGTAGTAGTAGTGATGTTAGCCGCTCAGTAGTGTCCGATTCTTTGTGACCCCATGGACTGTAGCCCACCAGGCTCCTCTTCTCCAGGAAAGAATATTGGAGTGGGTTGCCATTCCCTTCTCCATGGGATCTTCACAACCCAGGAATCGAACCTGGGTCATCCACATTGCCGGAGAAGGCAATGGCACCCCACTCCAGTACTCTTGCCTGGAAACTCCCATGGACGGAGGAGCATGGTGGGCTGCAGTCCATGTGGTCGCGAAGAGTCGGACACTACTTTGTTCATACCTGACCTTCTATTTAGTATCAGTTTTTTATTTACTCTTCCTTATAACACAGATCTGTTGGCAATGAATTCTGTTTTCATACTGCTGAAAATCTTTTTTCTTCCTTCATTTTCCAAGATAGTTTTGCACAGTGTAGAATTCTGAGTTGAGAATTATTTTCCCATTATTTTCAGAATTTTAAAAAGTCATTCCATTGTCTTTTGTTTACTGTTTCAAACTGTAAGCCTGATCTACTTATTATCTATGCATGAAATGTCTTTTTTTTTTTTTTTTTTTTTTGGCCTGAACACCTTCAATACTTGAAATCTTTAATTTTAGCAATTTAAATACGAAATGTCCATATGCTATCTGTGCATGGGTGTCCATGTATGTGTGCTGTACATCTTATTTGGGTTTCACTGTGATTCTTGGACTTAAAGTTTGACCTCTTTTTCATTATTTTTGGAAAATTCTCAGCCCTTACCTCTTTAAATATTTCTTACTTCCCATTTTCTCTCTATTCTTTTCTGAGATTCCAGTTGTGTACGTGTGTTTTTTGTTTTTCGTTAAATTATTCCACAATTTCTGAATGCTCTCTTCTATTTTTTTTTAAACAACTCTTCTCTGTGAATTCAATATCAGGTAGTTTCTAATGACCTCTCTTCCTCAACCATGCTGAGTCCACTCATGGGACATTCAAAATAATTCTTCATCTTTGTTTCAGTAGCTTTAATTTCTAGCATTTCTATGTGACTTTTATTATTTCCATTACTTTCTGAAATTTCCTATTAGGTTATGTACACTTTCCACTAGTCGCATTGGAGAACTTAATGTTCATGTTGTATATTATACATTGTATACAATGTAAGAGTAATTTTAAATTCTCTATATTGCTATTCAAGCAACTGGATCCATATCTGAGTTTAGTTTCATTGTTTGCTTTATCTTTTAAAAGTGGACTGACAATTTTTTTTCTCTTCCTATAGTCTTATTTGGGTATCGGACATTGAAGTCTGGATATAGAACAGCAGAGACTAAAGTAAATAGAATTCATGCTAGGAAAAAGGCATGTTTCTTTCTGCTTAATTGATATTGTTGGGATTTAGTCAATCTAGAGTTAAGATGGACTTGATTTTGTTTAGTTTTGTTTTCCAGTGTTTACCTTTCTTGCATCAGTGGCATAATATTCCTCTAGAATGTCCTTGTGCAACTAGATATACTAAAATATGATTTAATTAATATTTCCATTCCACTCAGAGTGTTCAGTCTTCTGTTTAAAACTTTAGCCCAAAGTGGGTTTCTGTCTCTGCTTACTTCTGGATTAGAGTGTGATTTCTTGTGACTCTATTCTTGATAATTTATTCATTAGCCATCACTGGAATTTTGTACTGTCCACTTCCCTCCTCTGTTTTAAGCAGGCCTTGTTCCCCAGCCAAATGATTACCCAAGGTCAAAATTCAATGCAAAATTTTTCATGAAGATCATTTTTTTCCTTCCTTCAGATAAATTTCTACTTTTTCTTGTTACATCCACATAGAACTTAATTTATTCTTTTTTTTGGTGAGGAATATTTTGTGGTATACATGCATACATTTATCTCTTCTATAAAATGTTGAGACTCTAAGTCTTTATTGTGTCCTATAAATCTTGAAATTCTGAAAGTAGATAGAATACAGCGAATTATCAATAAGTATTCAAAGAATAAAATCAATCTGTAATATAATCCATGTGTGATGTATATTCTGAGCATATGCAAATAGAGCTCCGTATCAACAGCTTATAACTTAAAATAACCATTCTAAAATGAACATTTTCATGTATAAAAAGAAAAAAAAAATTAGATGAGGAGGGGTTTAAAGATAGAATCACAGACTTCCCTCTTAAGTTGCAGGCTTCATGTCAGGTTATTTCACTAAATTAAAACTTCTGGGTCATTCAAGGTAGGATGTAGATCTAATTTTTTAAAAGACATAGTCTCACAAAGTTTTGATGACTCTGCAATGGTGATATATTTTATTTCTTTGGAACACAAGCTATCCAATGGGGGAAAAAAAAAAAGGATGATCTATTGGTGCTATTGGATTGATATTGAAGGGGCATTTGAACTCTCATAATTGTAAGAGTCTAGCACTTTCATTATGGCTTAATGCCAGGATTCTGCATAATATATTAGAAATAATGTCTACTTTCTTAACTCCTTTCCATTAGCATTCACATACTATTACATTATTCATCATATAGGAAATTTAACTTTCAATTGACAGTGAAGGAATTTTTCAATTATGCAAAATTTGCTTTTAATTCTTTAATAGTCAATTTTTACAAGTCTGCATTATTTTAGTAGGTAATTCTCTCTACTTTGAAATGCTATGGCAGTTTGAAAAATACACTAAATACACTTTCTTCTTGTGGGAATTGACAATGAAAATTCCATATTTAGAATATTTTCAAAATTAAAACATGAGATCATTATAAAATAATATAAGAACCAAAATATTTAAAAGTTAGTTTATATACTATTACTCTGTTTATTTCTTATGTAAAGTAAATGTGTCCCTGGGAAATAAAACAAATGATTCTAATAAAAGATTAGTACACATAGTAATTGTGATAAATGAACTAATTCCTATTTAAGATACATTAAAGAAAATCTATTGAGTGAATTTCTCAAGACAATTATTAGAAGAATGTCAAAATAAAACATAAATTATAAAGGCATTATATTAATTTATGCAATCTTTTATCTGACTGAAGTTTTTTGGAGTGTTTACTTCCAAAATGTTATTTATATGAAACCTCAAATATACTATTTCCCTGAAAAAAATGCACATACATACACATGCACACATCTCCTTTCCCCTTTTTCACTATTAAAGTATTTACTATAATTATTGAAATTGCCCCTTTGGAGAGATATCATCATTATATAACACGTATAACTGCAATTTTAACATTATTGTATGTGGATAAACTTACTTTTAATGTGTCCTGGACTTGTTCATCTGTACGTATGCTTCAAAAATTCCTTTCATTTCAAGACTGGTATGTAAATTATATCAACCTCTTGGGTAAGCCGAAATGTCTCTGCAATGCCTTTCTTTAGGGCCCCACTTCAAGGAGATTAGATGGCCTCATTATCTGTGACAATATAGCAGTGAATGTGAGTTTCCTATAGATGCAACAGCAGTTGGTGAAATATATAATCTGCTCTTTTGTAGTTATTTTTCCTTGGCATTTTTGCCCTGATGAAATGGTCCAACTAATTTTTGAATAGGCAGTTTGCCACTCAGACAGATGGCTCTGACTGCAGCCCAGAGACCATGTATAGTCCAAAACTGCCGATGTTGACAGGATTTTCAGGCATAAAAAATCAAATGTCTGTCAGTCTCTTCTTAAGATGTGTCATCACTAATCCACTATTTATTGTGCCATGTTCTAATACAAAAATCTTTCATTCCCACAGGAGATATAAAAAGAAATATTTTAATGGGAAATTCAGAGTAGAACTTCCTGCTCCAAGAAAAATAAAAAGCAACATTTCATCTTCATCTTAAAAGAACAATAAATTCAAACATTAAGTATCATTCTATTGAATATTCAATAGCTTTTATACTACTGGACTAAATCTGGCCATGCCACCAATGTATTTAAATAGGCTTATTGACTGGAAAATTAAAAATTTCATTATAGCCTAAAATAGTTATTTGTTATGATTTTATCAACATCAGCACCAACAGAGTTACTAAGCTTATTTTCTGGCCAGTCCTCAATTGACACTAAAGCATATCAACCACACACTTTGATACTATTATCAGAAAAGTATTCATAGTAAGTCATAGTGACTAAAATGTCAATATTATGGTACATGTAGACACTAATCTTATCTATCATGTTATCTTGGTATAAAGGGATCATTTTGCTAAAATATCTCTGTTGTGATGTTTGACATGGATAACAACATTGGAAACAAAATTTTATTTTGTTGCAGTTTTCTTTAGGAAAAAACATTTTGCCATGATGTTGTAGTGAATTTAGAGGAAATAGCTATTTTATAGTACAGAGAAAAATTACTCCATCTAAATATTGCCCTATCTAAATCCCAAACTCAATTGAAAAGTTATTTGATTCCATTTTAAACAGCCACTTCTTGGTCTGTTTAAAGCTTGATTGAAAACAAATAAGGATTAAATGAAAAAAATAGAATTTATTTAATAAATTATATTTAAAACAATTATTTGCAATTTAACTATTAAACACAATAATGAGAACTGCATACTGGCAAATTTTGAAGTCACATGATAAGGTTATCAACTTTATAGACTTGCAGCTTTAGAAAAGGCTTCCCTGGTAGCTCAAACAGTAAAGAAACTGCTTGCAATGAGGGATACCTGAGTTCAATCCCTGGGTTTGGAAAATCCCCTGGAGGACGACTTGGAAACCTACTCCAGTATTCTTGCCTGGAGAATCCTCATGGACAGAGGAGCCTGGAGGGCTAGAGTCCCTGGGGTTGCAAAGTGTCGGATGCAACTCACCACAGCACAGCACAACTTTAGAATAAATATATTAACAGGCAGCAGTTATAGAGACTTAAATAGATTACTTAAAAGTAATCACACTTTTAAGCTTTCTCCAAGATGCCAAATTACCAGTATGAGCCGGCTTGGGGCTCTTTAGCAAGAACTGCTAACATAAAGATAGGTGGCTAGATGGTTAATGATTTATAGATAGTCCCACATAGTCACTGTGCAGAACCCTGTGGGAGAGGAAAAATATAAAATATAGATCTTATTCTTTAGAAGTTTGATACACAGTTTGTGAGACAGGGCACATATCAAAATGAAGATGTAACAGAGTCAAGCCCAAGTGAAAGACATATACTGAGTTTGATGAGTTGTATCAAAATAATAGATTGATTAGAAGCCAGATATAAGAAGGAAATTCAAATATCTTATGAAAAGAGGATATTAAAAGTTTTTTTTTTTTAAGAATTGGCAGTTTCCAAACCATTGTTTAATGTGAGGTTGATAAAAATCTTATTTGCAAAAGCAAAATTTCTGAAAATATCTTTGATACTACTTTCTCATTCCTCACCATATCCTGTTTTCATTCCCTTTTCTTTTTCAAATGGAAACGGTTTCAGTCATACAGCAGAATATTTTTATGTAACTCATATGAACATATTAACTAAGATTTCAAAGAGCGTGGAAATCCTACCCCAAAATTCAAGATTAACAAGGAACCATACTATGTGATTGTACGTCGTATCTGACTCTTTGCAACCCCATGGACTGCAACACGCTAGGCTTCCCTGTTCTTCACTATCTATCTCCTTGAGTTTTCTCAAACTCATGTCCATTGAGCCAGTGATGCCTTCTAACCATCTCATCCTCTGCCACTCCTTCCTCTTCTTAACCTCAATCTTTCCCAACATCAGGGTCTTTTCCAATGAGTTGGCTCATCCCATCAGGTGGCCAAAGTTTTGGGCCTTCAGCATCAGTCCTTCTAATAAATATGCAGGGTTGATCTCCTTTAGGATTGACTGGTTTGATCTCCTTGCAGTCCAAGGGGCTCTCAAGAGTCTTCTCCAGCACAACAATTCAAAAGCATCAATTCTTCCCTGTTCGGCTTTCTTTATGGTCCAATGCGCACATCCATACATGACTACTGGATAAACCATAGCTTTCTAGACACACTTTTGTCAGCAAGGTGATGCCTCTGCTTTCTAATATGTTGTCTAGATTTGTCACAGCTTTGCTAAGGAACAAGCATCTTTTAATTTTGTGGCTGCAGTCACTGTACACATTGATTTTGGAGCCCAAGAAAATGAAATATTATACTGTTTCCACTTGTTCCTCATCTATTTGCTATGAAGTGATAGGACCAGAAGCCATAATCTTTGTTTTTTGAATGTTGAGTTTTAAGCCAGCTTTTCCCCTCTCCTCTTTCACCTTCATCAAGATGTTCTTTAGTTCCTCTTCACTTTCTGCCATTAAAGTGGTATCATCTGCATATCTGTCTCCATGGTGGACTGTGACTCATTGGTGGCTGATAAACTCCAGTGCAGCCAGTGGCAGCAGTGAGGCTGGGGGCCCTCTGCTCCTGGGCATCCTTTAACATTGGCTCAAGATTTCCCTGGACCCCCTTCCTAGCCACTCCAGCAGGACCTTTGCCTTGACACCTGGCCACATGTTGACTGACACACAGTGGCCAGTGAAGGTTTACACGCCCAACCAGGACCAGCAATGGGACAACCAGAGCGCTGGGCATGTCATCCTGCTATGCTGAGCAGCTGAAGGGCATGTCCCTGTTAGTTAAGGCCACAAAACGTGGTCCACTGGAGAAGAGAATGGCAAACCACTTCAGTACTTTTGCCTTGAGAATCCCGTGAAGAGTATGAAAAACCACGCTATAGTGTAGGAGAAAAAAAGTTGCCTCAGAGACAAGTTTTCTTGATGAAAATGCCATGCAATAGTAAATCTCAGAAAACTACTAGCCAGCAAGAAATACACTTACTAAGTAAAATATGTAGTATCTAAGGTGAGGAAACAGATTCCTGCTTTGCATCAGCTGATTTGAGGAGTGGAGTGAACTGAGCTATGCAAGTTTCGCACAGATTGATTTGATTCAAAGTATTCCAGGAAACAAAGTTACATAAGAACATAGACAGCCCAAACTTGCAGAAAGTATTAAAAGTTGTGACTTATGATAATTGACTCTTTGCTTTGTAAAAGCTTGTCATAATGCCCTGTGATACCACTTCCTTCCAAACTGGGATAGTCTAGAAAAGAACTGATTCAGAAAAATTCAATTAATTCAATAAAAGGTCATGATAAAAGGAACTAGCATAGCATCTTATAAAGATTTGAGAGAGTCAATTCCTAGGCAGGTTGATAAGAAGTCCGGGGGTCCCCAAAGAGAGAGGGGTCTGGAATTCTCAAGGAGAAGGAAAAGACAAACTTTTTTTCCCCTGTACATTCCTTAGGATTATATAACAATAATGTATTCTGGAGAAATATCAATAACCTCAGATATGCAGATGACACCACCCTTATGGCAGAGAGTGAAGAGGAACTGAAAAGCCTCTTGATGAAAGTGAAAGAGGAGAGTGAAAAAGTTGGCTTAAAGTTCAACATTCAGAAAACTAAGATCATGGCATCTGGTCCCATCACCTCATGGGAAATAGATGGGGAGACAGTGGAAACAGTGTCAGACTTCATTTTTTTGGCTCCAAAATCACTGCGGATGGTGACTGCAGCCATGAAATTAAAAGACGCTTGCTCCTTGGAAGGGAAGTTATGACCAACCTAGATAGCATTAAAAAGCAGAGGCATTACTTTGCCAACAAAGGTCCGTCTGGTCAAGGCTATGGTTTTTCCAGTGGTCATGTATGGATGTGAAAGTTGGACTGTGAGGAAAGCTGAGCACCGAAAAATTGATGCTTTTGAACTGTGGTGTTGGAGAAGACTCTTGAGAGTCTTGAGACTCTTGAGACTGCAAGGAGATCCAACCTGTCCATCCTAAAGGAGATCAGTCCTGGGTGTTCATTGGAAGGACTGATGCTGAAGCTGAAACTTCAATACTTTGGCCACCTCATGCGACGAGTTAACTCATTTAAAAACACCCTGATGCTGGGAGGGATTGGGGGCAGGAGGAAAAGGGGACGACAGAGGATTAGATGGCTGGATGGCATCACTGACTCGATGGCCATGAGTTTATGATGGACAGGGAGGCCTGGCTTGCTGCGATTCTTGGGGTCGTGAAAAGTCAGACACTACTGAGCGACTGAACTGAACTGAACCGAATTGAACTGAACTGGAAAAAACCTTCTGGCTAATCCTGTTATCTTAAAATGTAAATTATGGGAGTAGGTCTAGTAAGGTCTTTACAACCTCCAGATATTCTTTTAATTCATTATAATAACTAATTAAAGGCATATAACTCCATTGCTAACACTAGCAAGGGGGCACTCTTTCTGCCACTTCTGATCTCTATGTCAGAAGCTTTCTCTATCTTATACTTTAATAAAATTTTATTACACAAAAGCTCTGAGCGATCAAGCCTTGTCTCTGGCCCCAGATTGAATTCTTCTCCTCTGGAGGCCAAAAATCCCAGTGTCTTTCATGGTTCAGCAACAACCTTTCAGATTCAATAATTAAAAAGTAAGCTAAACAGCATCAAAGACTAATAGTTGACAAACACTTACCAGAGGAAACACACCCATCTAACAAATATATATTATGATTAAACATTTCTCAGAAATTCAAAATAATCAATGGAATCATAATCAGTTATGCTTTCATATATGTTAGCAAGTAACAGATTCACTTTATTACAAAAAGAGCCACAAAAAGCTTAATACATTACTAAAACAAACAAACAAAAAACAAATCAAATATAAAACAAATAAGAAAACAAAGGATAATTTAAAAGAAAAGTCAAACCCATATGAAGATATTAGAGAATAACCAAAAAAGTCATGAGTTGAGAAATGAGATTAATTAACAAGAGAGACTCTCACTGAAGTGTGCCAGATGTTTTCACAGCCTTGCTCTCCATTCCTCCAGAGAATATGCCCATTTACAAGGCAAAGAGATGTTGAGCTGTACCCTGCAGGCCTGCAATCCTTGCAGATGCCCAGTCATGAGACCAAAGAAAGAACCTGGAGTCAATGACAGAGACACTAGTGGTTTATTGGACAGACACTCTTACAAATCAGAGGCAAAGGTCCTGGAGCAATACCCACCATATATGGCCAATGGCAGGTAAGACAGGGCATCAGTCTTCACCACACATGGAAGAAAGAGGCTACAGATTATAGGGAGCATGGCAACTGAAAAATTTCTTAATTTCTGGGGAAATGCTGGAACACAACCCCACAGCTCTTTGGGTTAGCAAACTCTGAGAAGGCTGTTGATGACTGAACATACCAGAGCCATTCTGGTCTGAGTGCTAGAATAATTGTTTTCTGGAAGTCAAGCCAATCATACAGGTAGCTATTGATTAAATTCTTAGCTTAGGAGAGGGAGGTAGTCATGTGCACAAGTACAAGGTCTGGCAGGGGATGTCTAGGGAGCAAGGGAGCAGCCATCTGATGAGCCCTGATTACACATTCCACCCCTGCACACCCTACAGGACCCTCACAATCTATCTGCCTTTTGTCCGCATATCCTTGGAGTCAGGTTTGTAGAGGAACACTGCAATTAGATACCACTAACACAATATGGACAGCAGCAGCTAGACAGTTTTAGCAATGAGATGCCAACTATATTGAAAAGCTATTCACCAAGAGGTGGAGAAATTTTGTAGCTAGGCACAAATAGGGTCAATTGAGAAAGTTTATGGTGGTTACATGCTGGTCTACAGCTTTCATAGCAGAGGAAATGCTGTGAGAATCATCGAGTGTATATACACAGCGCTGGGCTTTGACAGGGCACAACTGCCAGCTTGTTAGCCTATCTGAGACTCTGAAGTCAGTGTGATAGCATCAGTGTAACAGGGGAGGAAAGCATCCTATGGAGAGCCCCACCTAGCCAGATCCACAGCTACTAGGCCATGACAAATTTGGGGCTGTGTGATAGCCCCAGGGGAGCACAGTGAATGTCCGTTCTTTCTCCTCCCAAATGAATGACAATTGGTCTTGGTGTGCAGGGGCCAAAGGGATGCTAAAGAAGACTTTGGAAAGATCAATGACAAAAATAAGCCCCAACTGTTCATCATCTGGAGAACAAAGAGGTAATATTAGGCACAGTTGCATATAAGATCAGAGTTGCTTTATTTTATCTCCTGTCATCTACAGGTGTTCTCCAAGAGGTATTCGATTTCCCTCCTAGCTATATGTGGCTGTGAAACTCCCATGATGCTCCTCTGCTAGTTCTCTCTTGGTGCTAATGATTTCCTCCTTTCCTCCTGGAAGTCTATATTGTTTGTGGTTGAGGTAGATTGGCCAATGTCCATTTGGCAAGGCCTCTTGCTTTATCAGGCATTCTCCTAGGCTGAATTCTCCCACAGCAGTTTCTCAGACAAGGCCCACCATCACACCCACTCTTTGAATGTATTTTGGGATTGGAGGTATGAATGTGTCATATCCCCTGGGGTCACAGTCCGATGGGCCATAACCATTTTGCCTCTCTGACTAAGGAATTATCGCCCCTTTAGCTGCCCTACATGACGGACAAAGGTCTGTCATTTCTCTTGCTCCACAGTGTAGTCAGTAACATTTCAGTAGTTTCAGTTTGGGCCAACTTGATATTTCTCCTAAGTTTTAGATATTTAAAAATATCAAAACAGCCACAAAACAAAACTAGAAATAAAAGAGGAGACAGTAGGGGAATGAGTGAAAACAGATGAGGGAAACAAAGTTTAGAAAACGGGAATGAAAAAATATATATAACATTTTTTTAAAAAGCATTATAAAGTATTTCATAAATATTTAATAGATAAGAAAAAGACTTAAAATAAATCCTGAATATGTATTAATATTATTTTCTGGTAAAAGAAAACTAAAACAAAGAAGGCAGAATTTATAGAATATTTTCTAAAATTAATGGTTTGAATTTGCATATTAAAATGATACTTCTCCAGTGAAAAGACATTCAGATATTAAAAACTGAAAAATAAAAAATACACTTTAATGGATTTCAAAGTTAAATAAAAGAAACAATTTTGAGCAAATACATTTTGGATAGCTATACAGATCTAAATATAAAAACACTTAAAAGTAAACAGTCTGGTGTTTCAGATTTTTCCTTATATCATTTATCACCAATAATTGCAATATCATGCAATTATGGTGAAGAGATCAAGAATGGTATTTGCACATAACAGAATACCATTTTGCCTTGAAGGAGAAGCTTATCCAGTCATTTGCAACAACATGGATGAAACTGGACATTATGCTAAATGAGATATTAGTCATACTTCAATAAGGTGTTTATTTAAACAAAGAAACTTCTATACTTATAAAAGCAATATCTTTAAGCTCCATTTTAATTGAGAAAAGTTAGATGAGGAACAACATATATATTATGTGACTATATGTGAAATATGAATAATTATATATACATATACACAAATATATATATATCATATATTATATATATATATATTGCTACATCTTTTCAAAAAAGACACAGGAGAAAGTGATAATGAAAGTTATGGACAAAGATGGAGAAAATTTTTCATTACTACTATTTTACAATAAACTTAAACCATACAAATATATTCCAAAAACCAAATAAAAAAATTTTAAAAATAACCTCAAATATCAGCATTAATAATCTCTTAATGATTTGAATTTTTAATTTCAATACTTTGGCTGTTGCTCTGTGCTTTTATAATGTGAAATACTTCAGCACACTCCTTTTAAAAGATATAAAGTCAAGGTTAGTCAGAGTTGAATTCTTAAAAGCCTCTCAAATTTGAAATCTCAGGCTTAGACCAAGGATCTCTCTTCATATATGATATGCATTTTCATGTTGCATTATTTTAAACCAGAAAAATGTGCAATATATCTTCATGTATGAATTGTACACTCCTCTCTCCCACATCCACATATAAGTCCTCTATGCTTTCTTGTATTATTTCAAGCTGGACACTTTATTTCTTTTTCAATCTCACTTCAATTAAAACTGTCAAGTCCTGTCCTTCTCCCAGGGTTTTGTTCTAGTCTATCTAACCTTTGAAATACTTTGTAACAGTTTTCTCACAATTCAAGAATATTAAAAAAATCAATGAAACCCAGAAATCCGAGGTTGTGGCACATTTTGGGCACATGTATGTACTTCAGATCCCTCGATTTGTACTGGTACTGCTTCCTGCACTGTCATTTGTATTAGTTCCCCGAAAGAACTCTTAATCATATGTGAGGAAGAAACATGGCAGCTAATTTTCTCTGTTTCCAGTCATTTAAAAATTTTATTTAATCAAGAAAAGCAAACTTCCTCAATGTGAAGCCCAGTTTTGCACTAAGGAAGTTGGGCAACTTAATTCAAACAGTAGTATACAAATGTTGAAGGAAAACCGAGCACATAATATTTTACTAACTTAGATGTATTGATAGACAGGAAAAGATACTTTTATTTCTTAGCACTTAATTTTACTGTAGTTAATGCTGACTTCCTTTGTGTTGCTTTTGAATCTTTTAATTCCCAATTATGCCACCCAAATTCTTGTATTTAAAACTGTGTCAGAAACACAAAAAGATTGATTGCCATCAGTGGATAATCAGCATCTTCCTGTCTGAATGTGAATTCTGAGAACATAATTCAGAATTTATCTGAAATCTCCAGACCAATTCCACATTGTTTGAATAATTAAACTCTCAATAGCTGTGGAATATCAAAAGCCCTGTGCATCTGTGACTTAGGTTCTAAATATGGTGTTATAAGCCCTCTCCTCATATGCACAACAGCAGAGTGCCGTTATCACAAAAAGTAAATTTGCCAGCTTGTATCATTGTTCTAATGACTTTGAAAACTCTTCTAACAAAAATGTCATTGGATGGTAAAGAGGGCAGTTAACTAAAGTTCCTGTAGCCATGAACCTAGTTAAGATATATTCCAAGAGCCCAATAGTAAAAAGAATCCCTGTGCCACATTATGCTTTGGTTAGCATTTGTATAAACTTCTGAGGCTCATAAGCACATTACCTCTGCTTTTGTGGCTATGACCTCATTTATATTTTCAGTAGTACAGAACTGATGCTGATTGAAACTTCTCTCTCATTCTAAGATATCTTTAGCAACAGTTACATATATCTCATATATGTCCCATACTCCTATCACATTATGTTTGTAGAAAATTTCTAACATCTAATGTAAATCATTTCTAATGAGGCATGTATCCTGCTTTGAAAACAGTAGTGTAGAGATTCTATTGTCTATGTTATTTATCTTTTATTTAGATCATTCTCATAATTGGTATCCTTTACTGTTTATTTTTCTCAAAAATAAAGATGGTTGGAAAAGTATCATCTTATCTGAGCTATTAAATTTTACAATCCTGTGAAAAGAGGGCTTTTGATTTTGGGTCTGAAACTATCATATCTTAATTTTCAATAGAATCATGAAGAATATATGCTATTTAAACTGATTTTTAATGTAGTTTCATTTTTTTTGAAACACAGAAGAACACATTTCAAATATTTTTTCAAAAGTAAGCATTTCATCTTATTTCTTGAATAATATTAATAGTACTATGCTCAATCTAATCTGACTTCATGTTAAAGATAATAATTATGGATATATATTCAGATTAACTCCCTGTCAATATTGATTATGCTTTTAAAATTCTCAAAAGGTTACATAATTGTTTATGAACCAACAATAACTCAAATATTTTTATAAATCTAAAATATATATGATAATAACCAAATGCATAAGGTGAAAGCAAAACACTTCAAATTTATCTAGAGATGTTAAGAGAGTTATGAACAATATGAAAACACCAATTTATTCCATTTGAGTAGGCATTTTAGTTAACAACTTCAGTACATGTCCAGTATAACATATTTGACAAATATTACGAGGGCTGATGTCATTTTACTGTTATCCTTAAGCGTGTGCCAATGTCCATGTATTATTCTCAAATACAGCTAAACATGTACAAAGATAGAAAATCAAATAAAGCACAACTAATTGTTGAATATGTTGTTAGAGTGATTACTAGGAAATAAAATCCAAGATGACATCAAAATAAAAATAAGTGGAACAAAGGGGAAAATATGCTTCTAAAATTACTGTTAGAGTTGTTGATTAGTGTTTATATGTAGCAAGGAATCACAAAGACACATGTTTAATACATTCATTCATATATACACATACATATTGACTAATTCTAGAGATCATTAAAGAAACAACAGTTAAAATGTATGACAAAGTGCTAAATACAACTAACAAAAAGAGAATAACATACATTACTTTTAACTATCTGAGTAAAACAAAAGTAAATAAAAAAAGCTAAGTCAGTTCAGTGAAAAATATTTTAAGACAAGAGACTGGTAAAATAAAAACGTAAGAGTGAGAGCAATATTAAACTGAAATGTATCAGTAATTACAATGAGTATGGATAAGTTAAATTTCTCCCTTTAATATAGAGGTTTTGGTTTATATAAAATAGCAAAATCAATATGCTACTTTCAAGAGAAATTCTAAAACCATATGAAGGGTAGTGTAGTAAAGACAATCATGAAAATGAAATTAAATCAGTTTTAACTTTAATAACTAATTAAAGTAATTAAAAAGTTAGATATTATTTGATTCTACTTATTCAAATATTTCTAATATCATATGCAATATAGCAACTTTAATATCAGAATAGAATTCAAAGTTAAAAAATCTTCAAAAAATAAAATATAGATATTAAACTTTGATAAATATATGAGCTTAAGTTCAGGAGATTATAAAACTGATGATAAAAAGGAAATGAATAAGAATAGGCATAGTGCATAAGTATATAGATACATATTCAGAAATATTAAAAAATTATACAATCTTTGGTAATAAAAACAGCACAATTATATTGAAACTTAACATAGATAAATTTGTTTCTTTATTAAAACCTTTGCAGAATGAATTAGCTAACATAAAGGATTAGCCAATGAACTCTACTACTTTAATTGTAACATATAGTAATTGGTCCCACTGAATGTAGAATAATCATGGTTCCAGGTTAAACTCTAGAGTGCTTCATTAAGTGGTATGCTTATCATTAGTCACCTGATTTTATCTGCACATGCAAATGATACAGATTGATTAATGATCATATAAGCAATGATCAATAACTGAGATGAGAGATTTACTTCTGTGAAAACTAAGTTAAACTTGATTTATTTTTTAAAGATTTTGAACAAGATTTGGTCAAGAGGATTGTGAAAATTTTACAATGAAATTGAAATTATTCCAAAACTAGAATTTCTTTAAGTATGTATTCAAGTTTTAACTCCAGTGGGCAGAAAATTTAACTGGAAATTGTAGGTAATGTATAATGATATTTTTATGTAAGGTAGACAAACAAAACTACAATCATGATCAAGTAAGTGTTGAACCAAAATTAAAATATTGGAGAGTAATATAAGGGTATCAAATTTCTGGAAAAATAGACATCGATACCTGATATAGGATGCTCAGGCTTGGTGCACTGGGAAGACCCAGAGGGATGGGATGGGGAGGGAATTGGGAGGGGGGTTCAGGATGGGGAACACATGTACACCCGTGGCAGATTCAAGTCAATGTATGGCAAAACCAATACAGTGTTGTAAATTAAAATAAATAATTTAAATTTAAAAAATTTTTTTAAAAATTCTGGAAAAATAGACATTGCAAGTTATAGAAATAGTATGTTTCTATGAATTTTCACTTTTAACTGCTTTTACATTAACTAATAAACCATTCACTTTGAGTGAATTTTCTCATTATAATAATACTCTTTGCTAAAAACAATGTAAGTGGTTCCTTAGTTTGTATGATTGCTGATGGAAAAAACACAGGTATAACATATGCATGAATTAGCTTTTAGTAGTGTATACCCAGAAACTTTGTGGGTTTGTCTTAATGCTTAGCTTTCTTAAACTGTATTCCTAGGAAAACATTATGAACTTTATACCAAATACCATGAGCAAAGTAATAAAGCATAAAAATTGAAAACAACTTAACCTCCATAATTTGGGAAACTACTAGATAAATTCTATATGGTAAAATAAGATCCAAATTAAACATATTTAGAAAAAAATTCAGAAAAAAACATTTATGAAAATACACATCATACCATTTAGTAAAGACAAAGAAAGAATTGAATGTATAGTAGCAGTTGGCAAACTTTTTCTGTAGAGAACTGGATAGTAAATATTGTACACTTTGCAGATTGTGCAGTATCTTTTGCAACTACTCAACTCTGCTCTTGTACTACAAAATCAACCAAAAGTAAAACATAAATGGTGCAACTTTGTTCTAATAGAACTTTATAAACAGGAAAGAAATTCAGTCACTGGATTTAGCTCTAATTCATAGTTTACCAGCCTCTGATAAAGACTACTATTTGTACTATTAAAAAATTCATAGAAAAATAACAATTATCAATTGTGATTATTTGGAGCTGTGAAATTAGTATTGATTATTTAGACATTTAATTGACATGCAATGTACACTTTGATATGTGCATTTATAAGTACACAGTTTAATAAATTCCAAAACTAAGTATATCTGTATAATCAGGCAGTAAGGAATCTGCCTGCCTCTGCAGAGACATAGGATATGTGAATTTGATTCCTGGATTGGTAAGATCCCCTCGAGAAGGGAACAGTTATCTACTCCAGTATTCTTGCCTGAAAAATTCCATGGACAGAGGAGCCTAGAAGGCTACAGTTCATAGGGTCACAAAGATTTGGACATGACTGAGTGACTATACAAATCAAGAAACAGAACAGATTTATATTTGTTATTTATGTGTACAGAACTTTCCAAAATTTACATATTGCACATATATTTCATATGTAAGATGCAAAATAAAATATAAGAAATAAATAAGCTTTTAAAATTTCCTTACTATGTATAAATTACCTAATATTTCTATTATTAATTCCCTACACATTTTTTCCTTTTTTTTTAAGTTGGAAGATATTCTAATGAGAACTAGTAGCAATTTTTTCAGAGGATGTCTTAGTAATATCCTCAAAATCGTAAGATGAATTTGGGTGACTTCTCTATTTGCTGGACACCACAAAACTGAATATATTCTCTCCATGTAAACTCTTTCAAATTTGACTACCAACTTTACAAACCTGCCTATATTTAAACCCACTCTGCCCTCTCCTATAATGAAAATGACTTCATATCTATTTCCTGCAATTCTTTTTCATGGCTTTGCAGAAACTTTAAATTAACAAATAATCTCTTATTCCTCTTGAATAATCAAAATCTCTCTCAATGGCATCTTTCTCATTAGCTCTTATGCACAACTAATTCTCTTCTAAATTAAATAAAATATTTATCTTTATCCAACCTCTAACCTAATCTACTTTATAGATACCACCTTATTTCTTGCTTTCTATTCAAAACATTTTTCCTATAGTTGTCTCAAAGAGGTATAACTTGTTCATTCACTAATTCAGATTTCGAAAATGAGCTATTCTTTACTTTTAGAACTGACTTCTATTTTCTGACTCTGAGCCCCCAGTCTGTCTAATGACAGATAACTTAACTGCTTTCAGTTAAATTTAGTCCAATCCAATAATTAATTAATCGATTTGAGATGTATAAATTTGTTACAGTCTAGTTGAACTTTTCCATTTTTATTCTCTCCCTCTGGTTCCGGGTTTCATATTCAGAAGTGAGGGAAGTGGATGGGAAGGGATGTCGCACACCCTCTGTTGACAGCAGCACAATGTCTGAGTAGTGCCTGGCCCATTTTACACACTACAGTCTACTATCTCCTCTTCCAAAAAGGAGGACAAGCTCTCTAAGACTTCTGTAGAGCATCAGGCAAGAGTCTCACGTCGCCTTCTGGTCAAGGTCATCTCATATGCTACTCGCTGTCCCTGCCAGCTAACCCTATTACATGGTCTCTTAATCAAGAAGAACTCTTGAGCCCATGAAGACTTCTCAATTGCCCCCTCTAGCACCAGGGCACTCTTCTAACTAAGTGCACCAAGATATGGTTTTTCCACTAGTCATGTGCAGATGTGAGAGCTGGACCATAAAGAAGGCTGAGCACTGAAGAATTGGTGCTTTTGAACTGTGGTGCTAGAGGAAGACTCTTGAGAGTCCTCTAGACAGTAAGGAGATCAAACCAGTCAGTCCTAAAGAGAATCAGCACTGAATATTCATTGGAAGGACTGATGCTGAAGCTGAAGCTCCAATACTTTGGCCACCCGATTCAAAGAGCTGACTCATTGGAAAAGACCCTGTTCCTGGAAAAGATAGAGGGAAGGAGAACGGGGCAGCAGAAGAAGAAATGGTTAGCATCACCAATTCAATGTACATGAGTTTGAGCAAACTCTGGGAGACAGCAGAGGGCAGAGAAGCCTGGCATGCTGCAGTCCATGGGGTTTTGAGGAGTCAGACATGACTTAGCAACTGAATAACACCACCAGCATGCCTAAAACTCTCTTGCGTTTCCCTCATCTATTGGCATGCTATACATAATTGCAACCTGAAAAATAGTGGGAGTTGTGGGGGGATTCCTTTTATTTCAGAGAATCTAAATTTTGGGAAGCAAGTATATGGGGAAAAAAGTCAAATTGATTCTCTGTTTATCTTTTTTTCTAATATTGTACTCTTATTTTTCCAGTAAGAAAGTAGGGAATGGGTGTAAAAAGAAAATCCATTCTTCTGGCTAATATAAGATATCCAATCTTCCAGTCTCTCCTCTCAAAAGTTAACACAGTAACATCTTTCTTTTCTGGTCTTTGACAAGTATACATGCCACCTCACACACGGTGAGCATTAATCTTGTATTCTGCATGGATATTTGTTATAGGAATAAAAGGAATTTAGGGCATATGTTGTCTCATTTATCTACTCTTTGTTTTTTTCCTTTACCATTTGCATCTTATTAATTTGAAATTCAGTCAGTTCTCTATTATATAACTGCTATAAGATGACATGAAATATGATACATACATTTCAGTGGCTCTGAATATATTTTGCTTGATCTTTCATTATGCTCTCTTCCAAACTTTTCAACTTTTACATAGAAAATTTCCAACATATGCAAAAATATGGTACTATAATAAACCTTCATGCTTCTAGTATTCAGTTTCAACAGTTACTACCCATGGTCAGTCTTATTTCAGATATATTCTCAATGCTATCTCCCTCCATTGTCTTATTTAAAGCAAATTGCAGACTTCATATGATTTTATCAGTAAACATTTTCATATATATCTCTAAAACAAAAGGCTTCTTTTTAGAAATAACTACAAAATTCTCTTATTACTTTATAAATTTCTAATATTTGTTTTGAATCAAAGGCCAAGAAAAGGACCTACTTTTCAATCTGTTGATCCATCCCTTAAGTTTTTATTAATCTGTAGGTTCTCTCATCGCGTCTTTAAAATTTTCTTTTGCAATTTATTTATTGCAGAAACTGGTCACATTCCTTCCCTTCTTTAGATTCTTGGCACAGTAGTCATTTTGGTTTCCTCCTATTTTCTGGCCACTCCTTCTCTTTGCATCTTAATATTTTTATACCTAAGCTTATAGGGCATTACTGCTAGCATAGTCAAAGGGGTTGCGATCACATTCAGGATCCAGAAAACAAAAAGTTGAACATGGATGTAAATGAAGCAAAAATACAGACTACTTAGCAACCATGAGCTGAGGAATGAAGGAAAATATGGTTTGGTGGACTCATCAGCAGCATTCACTCTCTGCCAATTTTCAGTCAGGAATATCTACACAAACCTTTCTTCTCACAGATGACAAAATAGAAAAATATACAAATGACTCATAATGCTTATATTTCCTACTCCAAAAACAATTTAAAAAATTAAAAGCAAAAATGTGTGGTGTATAGATGAGTACTGCGGAGAAAATTAATTCAGAACACATATAGGAATGATGGGCTGGGGATGGGGGTTTTCGACATTCATGTAGAGACCTAGAATCAGGTGATAGAAGCAAGACAGTGTAAATCTACGTAAACTGCATTCCAGCCAGAAGGTTAGACCATGCTAGGCATGTTTAGAGATTAACAAAGTGGCCAGCATGATAGTAAACAATTAATGAGGAGAAGAGTCTTGAGATAGAGATCGAAGAGGTAATTAAAAATAGAGCACATTTTAGGGATAAAAAGTTGATCTTGGATTTGGTACGAAGTTCAGTATGCCTATTAGACAACCAGATGAAGAAATCAAGTGGGCGAATGGGTAGTTCTTGCCTGCAGATACCATTTTGGAAGCAGTAAGCATATACATGTTATTTAGATCCAAGAAACTGAGCAAGATCACAAAGAAATTGGGGGGGAGAAGGACAAGAGGTCTAATGACTTATTCCCAGGGTAGTACAGGAGCTTAAAGACCTAAGATATGAATAATCAGCAAAGAATAACAAGGAGCAAGTAAATAAGAAGAAAAATGAAAAATCACTTGTTCTGGAGGTAAAAAAAAAGGAAAGAAAAAAGTGTCAAAGTGAGAGAGAGAGAGAGAAGCTGATCTCCTGTGTCAAATACAAACACTGTTGTGAATTTTTCTGATTAGAGTACTGATAATTGACTATGTGGTTTAGCAATATGGAGATTTGCTTTTTAAGGCACCAAGAACAATTTCAGCAGCTTCATAAGTGTGAATGGCTATTTGGAGTGAGTTCAAGTGAAAATAGAAAAAGAATAGAAAAACATGAATACAGAAAATTTCTTTGAGTAGTTTTTTCTATAAACAGAATTGAGAAGTAGAGTAGGAGTTACAGAAACTGGTGGGGTCAAGTGGATTTTCATTTTAAGTCAGGAGTTTATTGTGTGATAATGTGAAAGCTCCGGTGGAGAAGAAAATTGATTATTCAAAAGAGGAAAGTCATAAAATTTTTGTTCAAGTCCTTGAGTAAATGATAAAAAATAGTTTCTAGTAACCAAATGAACTATACAAAAAAGATCTTCATGGCCCAGATAATCACAATAGTGTGATCACTCACCTAGAGCCAGACATCCTGGAATGTGAAATAAAGTGGGCCTTAGGAAGTGCATTATGAACAAAGCTGGTGGAAGTGATAGAATTCCAGTTGAGCTATTTCAAATCCTAAAAGATGATGCTGTGAAAGTGCTGCACTCAATACATCAGCAAATTTGGAAAACTCAGCAGTGGCCACAGGATAGGAAAAGGTCAGTTTTCATTCCAATCACAAAGAAAGGCAATGTCAAAGAATGCTCAAACTAGGGCACAATTGCACTGATCTCACACGCTACCAAAGTAAGGCTCAAAATTTTCCAAGCCAGGCTTCAGCAATACGTGAACTGTGGAATTACAGATGTTCAAGCTGGTTTTAGAAAAGGCAGAGGCACCAGAGATCAAATTGCCAACATCTGTTGGATCATTGAAAAAGCAAGACAGTTCCAGAAAAACATCTATTTCTGCTTTATTGACTCTGCCAAAGCCTTTGACTGTGTGGATCACAATAAACTGTGGAAAATTCTAAAAGAGATGGGAATACCAGATCACCTGACCTGCCTCTTGAGAAACCTGTATAAAGGTCAGGAAGCAACAGTTAGAACTGGACATGGACCATCAGACTGGTTCCAAATAGGAAAAGGAGTCTGTCAAGGCTGTATATTGTCACCCTGTTTATTTAACTTAGATGCAGAGTACATCATGAGAAATGCTGGGCTGGAGGAAGTACAAGCTGGAATCAAGATTGCCAGGAGAAATATAAATAACCTCAGATATGCAGATGACACCACCCTTATGGCAGAAAGTGAAGAAGAACTAAAGAACCTCTTGGTGAAAGTGAAAGAAGAGAATGAAAAAGTTGACTTAAAGCTCAACATTCAGAAAACTAATATCATGGCATTTGGCCTCATCACCTCATGGCAAATAGATGGGGAAACAGTGGCTGACTTTATTTTTGGGGGCTCCAAAATCACTGCAGATGGTGATTGCAGACATGAAATTAAAAGACACTTACTCTGACAGTAAAGTTATGAGCAACCTAGATAGCATAGTAAAAAGCAGAGACATTACTTTGTCAACAAAGGTACATCTAGTCAAGGCTATGGTTTTTCTAGTGGTCATGTACGGACATGAGAGTTGGACTATAAAGAAAGCTGAGCACCGAAGAATAGATGCTTTTGAACTGTGGTGTTGGAGAAGACTCTTGAGATTCCCCTGGACTGGAAGGATATCCAATCAGTCCATCCTAAGGGGAATCGGTCCTGGGTGTTCATTGGAAGGACTGATGTTAAAGCTGAAACTCCAGTATTTTGCCCACCTGATGCAAAGTGCTGACTCATTTGAAAAGACCCTGATATTGGGAAAGATCGAAGGCAGGAGGAGAAGGGGATGGCAGAGGATGAGATGGTTGGATGGCATCACTAGCCGATGGACATTTGTTTGGGTAAACTCCAGGAGTTGGTGATGGACAGGGAAGCCTGGCGTGCTGCGGTTCACGGGGTCATGGAGAGTCGGAAATAACTGAGCGATTGAACTGAAGTGAACTGAACCAAATGAAAATGTTGGCATCAGTTTTAGCAGAGTCAGTTCATCCATAGTACAATAATAGAACAGACAGTAGAACTTATATGCAAGTGGGTTGATAGATCTGTTGGAGGAAATGATTTAAAGTTCTTTTCTGAGTGCTTTTATCTTCATAGTCAAATAAGTCAAGAGGTGAACTGATGTTTGAGGAAATTTGGATAACATATGTAACAGTTATCCGTAAGAGTAAGAGTGAATGGACTAGAACACTAGCCCCTAATTTTTTTGGCATCAGGGAGTTGTTTCATGGAAGACAATATTTCCACAGACTGGAGCCCAGAGAGGGGTGGTTCCAGGATGATTCAAGCACATTACATTTATTGTGTACTTTATTTCTATTATTATAACATCAGCTCTACCTCAAGTCATTAGGCATTAGATCCCAGAGGTTGCAGACCTCTGGACTAGAGGAATAGAATATGATTGTGAGTCATCATAAAAGATTTATCTGAAATTAGCAATCACAGAATAATTTGTAAGCAGTTAGCATGATTGTATGGCTTTCCCCACCTCAGTCAGTTACATATTTCAAGTGTAGATAAAGACAGAGTTGGATAATTACAACTGTGGTTTTATCAAGCTAATTTTGAAAACAAGCAATGCATGGATATGAAGAAGTTCAGATCACCCTCAGTATGTGGGTTCAATTGACCACAAGTATTTAACCTAGGAAAGAAAAAAAAAATGGCACAAGGGAAGTTAAGCATTGTATAAAAGCAAGATTGATGTGTTATAAATCCCAATGAAACAGAAAGAAAGATTATTAGGTATTAAAGCAAGGACTAGTTGATAAAGTTGATTGGTAATTGAGATTATAGGGAGATTATGATGATAAAGTTTAGGGCAAGCTGTCAAAAAGTGCTTTCTGTAATGATGGAAATGTATCTATGCTCTCTCATACATTAGCCTTTAGTCAAATATGGCTACTAAAAACTGAAATATGCAGGATTGATTTTTAAAACCAAATCTAAGAACTCAGTTTGGCCCCTTATTCAGTGATTTTGCATACGATGCTCCCTGTCCTAGAATAGCTTTCCTTCTTTTTCTACATGACGCACAGTATGTCTCAAGCTTTAGTACAGGCATGGCTTTGATTTCTTTTCTTCCCTTTCTCACAGCTGCCTGTTTTTGCAGTGGGTTCATATCATCAATAAAATGCACTGTATTTTTCCCATCACTTCTCTCTTTCCTCAACTGGGCTGAAGTCCTTGGAAGGAGACCCTCGATTTCACTCACAATGTGCATAGCACCTATCATGGTGCCTAACATCTAGGATGGTCCATCTTCCGTGTGTGTGTGTGTGTGTGTATGTGCGTGTGTGTGTGCACGTGCAAAAGCCAAAAGATAGGATTAAAGAAGGAAGAAGAAAGGATGGAAAAAATGTGGAAGGGAAGAAGAAAGTAGGGAAGAAATGAAAGAAGAAAGGAAGGAAAGAAAATGTAAAAATGTTATTTTAGGGAAGAAAAGGGAAAATAAGAGAAGGGAATATGGGCACCTCGTTATTAAAAAGAAATACCTTTCTAAAATCAGAATGTGTCAGTATGTAGACTAGACTGTTCTGTGAAGGAGCAGTTTGTCACTGACTGAAATATTTAAGAAGAATGTGTAAGTGATTGTGAGGAATATATAAAAGAGTGCTGCACTAGGCAGCAGGGATTACTGAATAAATTCCAAGGTCCTGGAAGACACTTAATATTTCAGAATTCCTTTTTGAAAGTTGCTCATTTTGACTTAGAGGTTATTATGTAAATTGAGAAAGTCTTAGAAAATCTTCTATTGCTCTTTTTTACTTTCCAATTTTGCTACATGTGAAGGTAGTCATATGATGTACATTCTTATATATGAATGACCAGCTATATGAGTGCTAATCAGTAACATGAAAAATTTAAGCCTTATTAGTGTACATTTTAATAAATGACATACAGTAATAGAAAAATAACTGCATATAAATTTTCTGGGTATAAAATATTAAAATATTTTAACACAACTATAAGATAACTTTTCTTCCTTAGAAATTAGCTAATTTCTGACATTAAGTTTCTTATGACTCATAAATAATTGGTTCTACATGGCTATTGTCAATCAAACACTTTAGTCATTGAAAATTATTGAGTAGAGTGCCAAGAAAAAGGAATTTTTATAAAGGTTGATGATTACACTAATTTTAACATCAAAATGACAGACATTGGAACATTTGTCCTCACAAAACAGCTGAAATATCAGAAAAACATATGTGCACAGAAACAACAGAAGGATCAAGTAGGAAGAGCAGTTCTAAACGAAGCTGAGAATTTACAAGGAACAGGGTAACCTCTATTAAAATCTTCCTAGCTTCATAAATTTGAAGCAAAAAGAAATACATTCTCTTTAGTGCAGTGAGAAATTGGAAAGGGTGCTTACTAAAGACATGCAATTTTAACATGATAGTTCTACATTTGTTGTTAAATTTGGTACTACTGACATATTCTTGATAGAATCTAAAATTACTTTCTGAATGGAGGGAATGGAATTGTCCAAAACACTCTATTTTCACTTTTTTATTCTCCTTATAATTATTGGGAGATATTTGTGACAGAATCTGGAAAAGGCAAAAGTGACCCAAAACAGAACATTGAAAGACCAGATAAACCTATTACTGTGGCATTGCCATGGGTGTATTCTCACTGACATGTGTGTGTGTGTGTTTGTGACATCACATAATCATTGCAGTTTTAAGATGTACATGTATATGTTAAATTAGTAAGTGAAAATGCTGAGTATTGTCTCAGGGTATCGTCATAAAAATACAGGCATTCTTAAACCTCTCATTTTGAAAGCCGCTACTGATATCAGAACTTTGTGCACCATCAACAAGTGATTATAGGGTGAAAAGTACCCTTAGAATGATGATGAATTTGGGGCAAAGCATGGGTCAGAATATCAGTGAGGGAGATATTACAAATAAGTCAGATCTTGGAAATCATTTGAAGTTTGGACCTTTGGGAGTTGCTGATCTATTGAATGTAATGAGACAGACTAAGTGAGAAATCAAGAATAAATCCACTATTTAGGTCCTAGTAATGATAACTTTTTAAAAGTGCTATTCAAAGAAGTTGCCATTATAAAAAGTGTCAAAAAATCCCAGTCTAAATAAGCATTTTAAATGCTGACTTGCTACACATTTTCTCAGAAAATATCCTTAAATGAAGTCCAGTGTAATTCTTCTTATTGTTCCATGGGTAAAAGTTTTTTGTTTGTTGATTTGTTGCTTCCCTCTATCTTCTTTCTAGATTTTATTTTCATCCTTTGTACTCTGAAATTTGAATATGATATGCCTAGTGTAGTTTCTTTGTTATTTAGGCTTCTTGTTCACTGAGTTTCCTGGATTTGTGGTTTGGTATTTATCACTAGTTTTGGAAAATTCCTGGCCTTTAGTACTTCAAAAATTTATTCTTCTTCATTCTCTCTTTCTTGTCTATTTATTCCAAGTACATATCGGTTATGCCTTTGGTGTTTCCCTGTAGTTTTTTTCTTTGCATTTCATTTTCCTAAGTACCTATTGCCATCTTCAACTTCACTGATTTATTTCTCATTCATGTCCAGTGTACAAATGAGGCCATTAAAGACATTTCAAATTTAGTTACAGTGTGTTTTCTTTTTTATTTCTAGCATTTTCTTTTGATTCTTTCTTAGGGTTTCCACCTCTCTACTTAAACTATCTGTTTTCTGTAAATTTTTTACTTATTCAATTAAAGTTTTATCATAACCTTATTTTCAATTCCCTATCTGATAGTCCCAAATTCTGTGTCACATCTGTGTCTGGTTCTGACCCACATTTTGTCTCTTCAAACTGTGTTTTTTCTTTGTCTTTTAACATGCCTTGTTATGCTCTGCTTTTGTTTTGGTTCATTTCATTTTTTAACCCAAACATGACTATTGGTTATAGGATCCAAAGGGAAGGCATCTTTATATGTTTCCTTTACATGTGTCAAGTTACATGTTCATATCACTAAGAGTTAGCTATTCAAAGGTTTTTGTAGCTCTAGGTACCAGAGACTTGAGCTTTTCTCCCGTCCTTGGTTTTATCACTCCTACTGTCCTGAGACACCCAGGAAAAGTTTTTAATTTTCAGTTTGTCCATATTTATTCCTGTTCTAAGATTTGGAGGGATGGCTTTCAAGCTCTTTAAATGTCGGGCCTGAGTCTGGAAATCTGTTCAAAGTATTTCATCTGGTATTTCTAAATCCAGGAATTTATCTTTAGAACCTTAATGCAGGTATATACAAGCATTTAAGTGAATAATTTTAATTGTGGCATTATTTGAAATGGAGATAAATAGGAAATAATCTGTAGGCCAAGAAAGCATGTGAAGCTATTGCAATAAAAATATAACATACTATACATCAGTTAGCATCAAATATGTGTGATAAGGTTCATTATATCCTGTTAATGCTTTAAAAGGGCACTAATAAAACAATTTTTTAATGTCATATTACTTTCCTTAAAGTGTGTGAGTAGCTAAAACAAGAAAAAAAGAAGGTGCAAATGAACTTATATACACAACAGAGAGTCATTCATGTACAAAACAAACATGATTACCAGAGGATGGAGGGGGTGGGATAAGTGGGAGATTGAGGCTGACATATACGCACCACTATATATAAAATAGAAAAATAAATAGAACTTGCTGTATAACATAAGGAATTCTACTCAATACTCTGTAATGGCCCACATGGGAAAAGAATCTTAAAAAAAAAAAAAGATATACATATATGTATAACAGATTCATTTTGCGGTACACCTGAAATTAATGCAACATTGTAAATCAACTATACTCCAATTGAAAAAAAAGACAAGAAGGACATTCAAAAGTAGTTACCACCGAATAGAAGTAGCTTATATTTTGTCATTTATGCTTTTCTATTCTACTAGTATCTTAAGTATTAAACATGGTTGTTTTTAAAAGATTAGGGAGAACAGAGTGACTAAAAACTGAACTAGTGTGAAACTCAGGAAGATTGCATTATTTTTAAGTTAGATCATATATTAATTCTCCCTTCCAAAATCATATTTCTGTCATAATAATTTAGAACTCCCAATGTAGGTTTCCTTTTATCTTATTCAGTATAAAAAAATTATTGGTAAAAGAATCATCAGGGGATGTAATAAAACTATATATTATTTCTAAAGATATAATTAACTGTAATCTGCAGATATGCAGATGACATCACCCTTATGGCAGAAAGTGAAGAGGAACTAAAAAGCCTCTTGATGAAAATGAAAGAGGAGAGTGAAAAAGTTGGCTTAAAGCTCAACATTCAGAAAACTAAGATTATGGCATCTGGTCCCATCACTTCATGGCAAATAGATGGGGAAACAGTGGAAACAGTGTCTGACTTTATGTTTTTGGGCTTCAAAATCACTGCAGACGGTGATTGCAGCCATGAAATTAAAAGACGCTTGTTCCTTGGAAGGAAAGTTATGACCAACCTAGACAGCATATTAAAAAGCAGAGACATTTCTTTGCCAACAAAGGTCCATCTAGTCAAGGCTATGACTTTTCCAGTGGTCGTGTATGGATTTGAGAGCTGGACTGTGAAGAAAGCTGAGCGCCAAAAAATTGATGCTTTTGAACTGTGGTGTTGGAGAAGACTTGAGAGTCCGTTGGACTGCAAGGAGATCCAACCAGTCCATCCTAAAGGAGATCAGTCCTGGGTGTTCATTGGAAGGACTGATGCTGAAGCTGAAACTCCAATACTTTGGCCACCCCGTGCGAAGAGTTGACTCATTGGAAAAGATTCTGATGCTGGGAGGGATTGATTGGGGGCAGGAGGAAAAGGGGACGACAGAGGATGAGATGGCTGGATGGCATCACCGACTCGATGGACATGAGTTTGAGTAAACTCTGGGAGTTGGTGATGGACAGGGAGACCTGACGTGCTGCGATTCATGGGGTCGCAAAGAGTTAGACATGGCTGAACGACTGAACTGAACTGATGGTAAATAAAATTTCAGTTTTTGAAGCAAAGACCATTAAATGTTCTAATAAATCTTTTTTCTTCATTCATATGCCTCAGAATAATTAATTTAAGGACTTAGATATTATTTTCACTCTATATATTTTATAATTTTCATAGCTGTGAAATTGTTCTTGAATACTTCAATGTCTGAGGGAAGTCACTCATGGCCTTGATTATTATTCCTCAAATTATCATTACCATCATCATAAACATTCACATTTTATAAATCAAGTCATAATACTATGGAATCATTTTACCAAAACTTGTACATATATACTAAATTGATCACTTATCTTGATAGCCATTTTAATACATTACAGAATATGTTATTTTTAAAACTATCATGGTAAATAAAAAGATTTTTCTTTCTCTTTTTAAGTTGAAATAAGGTATTGAAACCTCAGCATTTTTATTTGTTCTTTTTGCATTTATAGATAAAGTAAGGTGCTGAAATATTTCTTTTTTTTTTTTTTTTTTTTAATTATTTTATTAGTTGGAGGCCAATCACTTTACAACATTTCAGTGGGTTTTGACATACATTGACATGAATCAGCCATAGAGTTACACGTATTCCCCATCCCGATCCCCCCTCCCACCTCCCTCCCCACCCGACTCCTCAGGGTCCTCCCAGTGCACCAGGCCTGAGCACCTGACTCATGTATCCCACCTGGGCTGGTGGTCCGTTTCACCATAGATAATATACATGCTGTTCTTTCAAAACATCCCACCCTCCCCAGTTTTACGTAAGTTTACTTAAATATTTTTGATTCAGAAGTCAGAAACTCTCTAGTTAAAATTCAGTGTTTATACATTCTATGGAAATATTTTTGCAAACATTTGCAAAGCTCAAGCATTTGAAAATAATTTAATGTTAGTGAATTTTTGGTGAGGCATATTGAAAATCAATATTTTCATTTTTAGGGCATCACGGCTGAATAACTTAACTAAAGAAAATTTTTCTAGGGCCCTAAAGGAGTGAAAGGTTAATGGCAAAATGAAGTCTAACAAAATAAACAGTGAGACTTTTACCATCTTTCTTCAACCAGAAGGTGGTAAATTAGCAGGTAACAATGTTTGTGTATGATATGCATTCACATGTCAATAAACTATATTAAGAAATCACTTTGACAGCATGATTAATTGAACTGTACCGTTTCTGTGCACCTAACCAAGCAAAAACTTCTGAATAGGCAAGAATTAATATACTGTTACACCACTACTTTCTACATAGTTATTTCATGACCCAGGCATGTATTTAACATCTTGTGAGGTAAAGCTGGGAATACATGACAAGGGCATGGAAGAAGAAACCTGAGATGAAAAGGAAGCAGAACTGATAGAAAGCGTAAGCTCAAGCCCTGTGCCGATAAGACTGCAGCTTCAAACACCAACTAGTTGGCACTTGGATTTAATATCATGAAAACTCTACAGAATACAGCAAAGACTAGAACCTAAAATGTTAAGGTTTAGCCAGAGAAGCAAAATGTTCTTGCTTTATATAGATATATAGCAATTTGTAGTCCTTAAAGACATAGGGTCTCAATTAAATCTCTTCGAAGTCTTAAGAGAGGTATATTATTAAAAATTCCTATATGGGTAATTTTTTTTTTTTTAACAAAAGGCTGCCCTAGCAAGAGTGCTTATATAGTTATATCAATAGTGACTTTTGAAACTGAAGGATACTGAAAGACCAAGAATCAGTGACCTGAAGGGTCATTGTTAAATTCTGTGTTAAATTAGAATATGGGACAAAAGTGGATAAACTAAAGAAGATGATGAGATTTGGATGGGATGGCTCAGGCTGTCTTGGTTAACTCCAAGGGCATTAGAAAGGGGCAATGCCATATTTCTGTCTGAAAGATTTGCTTTGGGATCTTATTGTATGTGAACTTTGGGTCAGCATAGATCAAGCCCAAAGGTAAATCTTAGTATCGATGTACATGGTAAAATTATAAATTTAATACATGGTACAATAATCTATAGGAGAAATTTTTGTTTTGGTTATAATGCTAGCCTGCTCTTTCTGAGAGTTTATGTCATAGATTCTTATGAGACCATTACTAATTAATATTTAATATTTAATGAAAAGAGAATAATAATAAATAATAATAAATCATGAGGATTTTGAAAGTGTTTAGGAATCTGGAATGCTGTGTTTTCAAAGAAGAAAGTTGCAAAAAGTTTGCATGTGAAAAAGAGCTATTTCATTTTTTCTAATTTAAATATATTAGATTGCTTTTGTGCAAGAAAAAATATATAAATAAACAAAATTATTCTTCTTCTCCATTATCCTGTTTCTAGTGCACATTCTTGAATATAAATTAAACAGCTAAGAAGGAATAAAGAATCTACATGGAACAGGTCTCAACTTCTGATAATATAAGAGAAAGCAAACATATAGAGGGCTCAGTGGTAAAGAATCCACCTGTCAATGCAGGAGACAAGAGTTCCATCCTAGGTTGGAATGATCCCCTGGAGAGGAAATGGCAACCCATTCCAGTATTCTTGCCTGGGAAATAGCTTGAACAGAGGAGCCTTGCAGGCTACAGTCCATGGGATCACAAAGAGTCAAACAAGACTTATTGACTAAACAACAACAAAACATCGTATACAGACTGATCCAATGTTTCATGATCCTGCTTGTTTAGACGATGCTTTCCGTCCCAGTTCAACTCCACGGATTCTTCTATCTTGCATATTCACAGAGAAGCACCTCTGTAGCTATACCATTCTAAAGACAGAATACCTAGGCAGGAGGGTATTCCAGGTTAGAACCAAAGAATGTAGATTAGGAGGAGTGTATGGCCGCTGTCTTCACTTTTTCCTTTATGCTATACACTCTCAACATGCTAAATTTGACTTAACAGCCTACATTTTCTTGTTTTAATTTCTTTTTTTTTTTTAGTTTATATTGGGTTATAGCTGATTAACAATGTTGTGATAGCTTCAAGTGAACAATGAAGGGACTCAGCAATACATATATATGATTTCATCCATTCTCCCCCAAACTCCCTTCCTAACCTTGCTAATAATCCTACATTTTCAATGGGGTTTATTTGATGAGCCCATTTGAATGGCCAAGAAAAAGTGAGATAATTTTTCCCCAAAATTTATATTTAGACAACTCTGACATCACCCACAGAGTGTTATTCACATTTAATCCACTAAGCAGCCCTATAAAGTAAGGACTAGTGTCTCGGGTAAGGACACTGAAGATTAGGATATTTAAGTAATGTACCCCTGTTACAGCTAGCTGGTAGTAAATCTGGGACTTGAAGTCAGCCTTGTGCCCCTGTGCTCTTAATGTTTGGCTTCTTGCCCTTTTATTAATTAATTCAGTCACTTATGAAATCCTCTGAAAGCCTGAAAATAAAAATAGCACTCAGGTATTGTTCAAGACACAAAGCAGACTAGAAATAAACACATTCTAGGAGAAGCAGTAAGACTTACTGAGCATAAATGTGGGATGTCAAATAATGTGGGAGGGCAAAAAAACAAAAGAGAGAAAGAGAAATAGTTTATGTTGCTACAAACTGATTTATAACTTTAATACAAATTAATATTCAGAATCCTAATTAATTAAAATGTTTTCAATTACTTAAGGTTATTGTTTTAATCCAGATACATAACCATGTTTGAAAGAAATATCTAAACAATTTGCAATTCAAAAATACTTTATGATATTATACCCAAAGATTATAAGTGAGGCTAAGAAAATTATTTGATAAATGTGTATTTTAGTATTTTATATATCTTCTAAATAAATTTTAAATTAATTTAAAAAACACAGGTAGTATTGTTATACATTGATTTTTAGAGCTACAAAATTGAAATAAGTCTTCAGAAATGTAAAATGCATTTTGCTATAATCAAATCAAAAGTACCTGTTAATTAATATTCACTTCTTACAACATTTCTGGAAATGAACTATTGCATTGGTATCTATTATTTGTATTTGTAAAATGGAATATATATTTAGAAGTACTTTAGAAGTCATTGCATCTAGTCTCTGACACAATGTAGGAGTGACTTCAACAAAGTGTTCAACAAAGTGACTTCAACAAAGTCTAGAAGTGTGTCTTTGTAAGTATATGGGGAGATAAGGTTTATGAGTTGTTGCTGTTCAGTCACTGAGTCATGCCCAACTCTTGAGATTCCACAGACTGCAGCACACCAGGCTTTCCTGTCCTTCACTGACTCCTAGAGCTTCCTCAAACTCACATCCATAGGGTCAGTGATACTATCCAACCATCTCATTCTGTTACCCTCTTCTCCTCTTGCTCTCAATTTTCCCCAGCATCTGTTATTCCATTTCTTTCTTAATATTATAAACTTGAAAACTTCAAATGAAAACCAAACAATATCAGTCATAAAGCTGCAAAAAGTTCTTTTTCATAATAAAGCAAAATATGTTTCTGTGACACATATAATCATTTGCCCTATTTCCTGCCTTTTGGAGTTAAAAAAAAAATCTACTCCCTCTTTGCATGATTCTAATAAAAGTATTTATTAAAAAGTGGAAATTTTTTATTTTCTTGAACTGTAAGGGAGAGCCCAAGGGAATTTCTTTCTGCTGTTTGCCTGCATGCAAACATAAACTGCTTTAAAAAGCTGTGCTGAAACATGGTCAGGGATCAACATAATGAATACTGCCTCTGTAAAAATGACTAGTACAGAGGAAACACAAAATAAAGAGAAGGGGAAAGTATCTGGGGAATTCAAAATAAAAGGAATTCTGGTTACTGAATAAAATTTAAGATTTCTTCAGGGGATTCATACAAAATTTCTCTTATTATTCAGAGATAGAAAACCAAGGAAAGTTTATAAGAAAAATATATCAAAGTACATTTTTTAAAAATTGCTGAAACAGAATAAATATAAAACATTTATTGAAAAACCTATGTAGATATAACTCACCTGGGTTGTAAGTAGTATTTTTAATGTATTTACTTTACAAATTATAGAAAAAGTGCACAAACCAAAAGACAATAGCATGAACATATGAAGTATCTAGATATAGATAGTATTAACAGTTTGTCAAATTTGTCTCATATTAGTTTCTATCAAGAGTATAATATAATGAATACCATGTACTTCCCATGGTATTCTCTCAGCATCTTATAATACTCCTTCTGCCAAAGTGACTAAAAACAAGTACTTTGAAGTTTATTATAATTATTCTGAGCATATTACATGTTATTTGTATATTTATATATTCATCAAAATACATATTTTAACATTTGAATTGAGTTATACCAGCAAAGGAACTTTCTTTAGTCAATATTCTCTTTGCATATTTATGAATATTGATATATTTTGCTCAAGTTCATTTATTTTCATTGTTCCATAGAATTATAGTAAATAGATTTCTTTATCCATGTACATTCTGATGAGTGGACAATCATTTTTAAAATATTGTCTCCTGGAAGATTTTTGATTACAGTTTCGATTTCCTTGCTTGTGATGGTTCTGTTAAGATCTTCTATTTCTTCCTGGTTCAGTTTTGGAAAGTTATACTTTTCTAAGAATTTGTCCATTTCATCCAAGTTGTCCATTTTATTGGCATAGAGCTGCTGGTAGTAGTCTCTTATGATCCTTTGTATTTCAGTGTTGTCTGTTGTGATCTCACCCTTTTCATTTCTTATTTTGTTAATTTGGTTCTTCTCTCTTTGTTTCTTAATGAGTCTTGCTAATGGTTTGTCAATTTTGTTTATTTTTTCAAAAAACCAACTTTTAGCTTTGTTGATTTTTGCTATGGTCTCTTTAGTTTCTTTTGCATTTATTTCTGCCCTAATTTTTAAGATTTCTTTCCTTCTGCTAACCCTGGGGTTCTTCATTTCTTCCTTCTCTAATTGCTTTAGGTGTAGAGTTAGGTTATTTATTTGGCTTTTTTCTTGTTTCTTGATGTGTGCCTGTAATGCTATGAACCTTCCCCTTAGCACTGCTTTTACAGTGTCCCATAGGTTTTGGGTTGTTGTGCTTTCATTTTCATTCGTTTCTATACATATTTTGATTTCTTTTTTGATTTCTTCTATGATTTGTTGGTTATTCAGAAGCGTGTTATTTAGCCTCCATATGTTGGAATTTTTAACAATTTTTTTCCTGTAATTGAGATCTAATCTTACTGCACTGTGGTCAGAAAAGATGACTGGAATGATTTCAATTTTTTTGAATTTTCCTGGAAAACAGTGTGGAGATTTCTTAAAAAATTGGAAATAGAACTGCCATATGACCCAGCAATACCACTTCTGGGCATACACACTGAGGAATCTAGATCTGAAAGAGACACGTGCACCCCAATGTTCATCGCAGCACTGTTTATAATAGCCAGGACATGGAATCAACCTAGATGCCCATCAGCAGATGAATGGATAAGGAAGCTGTGGTACATATACACCATGGAATATTACTCAGCCGTTAAAAAGAATTAATTTGAATCAGTTCTAATGAGATGGATGAAACTGGAGCCCATTATACAGAGTGAGGTGAGCCAGAAAGATAAAGAACATTACAGTATACTAACACATATATACGGAATTTAGAAAGATGGTAACAATGGCCCTATATGCAGGGCAGAAGAAGAGACGCAGAAGTACAGAACAGACTTTTGAACTCTGTGGGAGAAGGGGAGGGTGGGATGTTTCGAAAGAACAGCATGTATATTTTCTGTGGTGAAACAGACCACCAGCCCAGGTGGGAGGCATGAGTCAAGTGCTCGGGCCTGTTGGGCTGAGAAGATCCAGAGGAATCGGGTGGAGAGGGAGGTGGGATGGGAGACCGGGATGGGGAATTCGTGTAACTCTGTGGCTGATTCACATCAATGTATAACAAAACCCACTGAAAAATAAAAAAATTAAAAAAAAAAAAAATAAAAAAAAATAAAAAAAATAAAATATTGTCACTGAAAATAGGGTTGTGATATAATTTTTCTAGGTTTTATATATATACATATTAATCAATAAATTTCTTTCTATAGAAACGATTTTCCAAACATGTCTTACAATTTTTAACATGAATTAGGTAACATGCACTATAAAAGATATGGTTACACATTTATTTGCACAGAAATGATTGTATTAATATATTTATGAAATATTCTATACAATCTAGAAATTTCTATCTAGGCAAGATAAACTTTCAACAACCTTAATTATCCTGGCTTTCTGGTTTCAAAATTATAGTATGGCAGCAATTTTCACATCCCTTTTGCATAGAGTCTTCTGCTTCTACATTTTATGCCTACTAGATTATCAGCTTCATTTTATTTTATGTGTTAATCTAGACCATGAGCAGAAAAGTGAATGGATTCTATGTAACTGAGGACAAAGGCAGCCATGATGTGAGAAATACTCATCCTCATTTTGTAGCCTTGAACCTCTGCATCTGGCACAGTCTGAGACATGAACCAGGCAATCCACTTAGAATAGCTTGTGGGCTAGGGATTAATAGTTTCTCAGGATCAACATAAATAGCTTGAAGTGAGTTGGAGGGAAAGCAAATCTTGTAGTTAATGGAACAGAGTATAATCTTCTAATATTTTTCATTGTTATTTCATTGTTCAAATTATGGCCCCAGCAATTATTTGTTATGTGACCTGGGGTAAATCCTTTAATCTCAAACATTTAGTTTCTTTATATAGGAAAAAAGAATAAGAGTTTCAAGTTTGGATCATTGATAAATTGTAATGATGTATGGCATCATTGACTATTCATTTATTTCAGGCATTGTAGCATATGTTTTTAATACAAATATTCAATTAATGCTCTTATAACTCAATGAAGTGGTGGAAACTAAAGTTCTCATTTAACATATAAGGAAAGGGAAGTACATACAAATGAAATAAACTGAAGAAAGTTACAAAGCTACTTTATGGCAGAGGTGAAATATGACCCAAGTCATTTCGGATCCATGGCCACAACTCTTAACACATTGAGGAATGTTGTCTTTTAACTTGTACCTTGTATTTTATTTCATTTCTATATTGAAATACATTGTTTCCAGCTGCTGCCTTCAGAAGTCTCAAAAGCAGAGATCTATAAAAGTATGCTTTAGTTATTCAAATAACAAAAGGAAAATTAATATTTTGGTAGTTCTAAGCCAGGTTTTAGCCTCACATGTGCTGTGTGCTAAGTCACTTCAGTTATATCCAACTCTCTGTGCTGGAGTGGGTTGCCATGCCCTCCTCTAGAGGATCTTCTGAACCCAGGGTTCAAACCTGCATCTCCTCCATCTCCTGCATTGGCAGGTTGGGTTCTTTACCACTAGCACCACCTGGGTGTAGCCTCAGGTTTGCTCTAATTTATTGAAGGCCTTGAGAAATTCTCTTAGTGTTTGTGGATCTCAGATACTTTCATTTATGAAAAACATGTTGAAAATTTCCACTTTCAAGCTAGCTTAAAAATGTTCAACAAAGTCATAGCTGTTTTCAAAGAAATATGTACTCAATATGTAGTCTTGCTGTTCTTTAAAATACTCAAAAGTCACAAAAAGAAGGCAACAAAAACCAACATTATTATATATATTTTGAACTTGTCTTACAATCATTTGTCTTACATCAGCAAATTCTGTTTATAAAGAGATGTCTATACCAATATGTTAAAAAATGAAAGCTTTTCAAAAAAGATTATGTAGGTATAGAATGTGAGATTAGCTGAATATTTTTCATATTATTTTGTTTATTATGAAGGATTTTGTTCATCTATTTACTACTCCTGATTTGACAAATCCTTTGACACCAAGGTACAGACTTTCAAGAAAGATAACTACCTTAGCATTCTTGGCCTGAAATTCTACTCTCAAACATACATACTTGAAGCTCATCTATGGTCTTCTGGATGCCCACACATGAATACCATTTGTTAAGTGATAACATATTAAATAAAATGAATTTATATTTTGGCAATTTACACAGCACCAGGACTCTATAATACAGTGTTCTATATATGACTGAAGTCATTTTTTTTTAATTTGATGATATCTGCAGATGCTGCAGAAAAATAATGGCTTACATGGGGAAAATAGAAAAAGTGATTTGGGAGATTATTTGGTTACCAGGAAACAGGTTAGGAAAATGCGTACAATTATTAAAGTTACATACAGTGTCAAATAACAAGGACATAATAAATCTGACTTGTAAAACATGTAACTTTGGTGAATTCCTAATATTGGGACTTCTAACTATATAATAAAAACAAAATAAATCCAAATTCAAAATAAGATTAAATATAAATAATGAAATATTTAAACAAGAAAAATATATATTTTCAAGCAGAGATATTTATTTCTTTATTTATTTTATTTAAAGTATTTATTTATTTTACTTCACAACATTATATTGGTTTTGCCACACATTGACTTGAACATGCCATGGGTGTACATGTGTTCTCCAATCCTGAATCCCCCTCCCAACTCCCTCCCCATTCCATCCCTCTGGGTCATCCCAGTGCACCAGCCCCGAGTATCCTATATCATGCATTGAACCTGGACTGGCATTTCATTTTACATATGACAATTACATGTTTCAATGCAATGCTCCCATATCATCCCACCCTCACCCTCTCTCACAGAGTCCAAAACACTATTCAATACATCTGTGTCTCTCTTGCTGTCTTGCATGCGGGGTTATCATTACCATCTTTCTAAACTCCATATATATGCGTTAGTATACCATATTGGTATTTTTCTTTCTGACTTAACTTCGCTCTGTATAATAGGCTCCAGTTTCATCCACCTCATTAGAACTGATTCAAATGAATTCTTTTTAATGGCTGAGTAATATTCCATGGTGTATATGTACCATAGCTTTCTTATCCATTCATCTGCTGATGGGCATCTAGGTTGCCTCCATATCCTGGCTATTATAAACAGTGCTGTGATGAACATTGGGGTACACGTGTCTCTTTCAATTTTGGTTTCCTAAGTGTGAATGCACAGTAGCAGGATTGCTGGGTCTTATGGCAGTTCTATTTCCAGTTTTTTAAGGAATCTCCACACTGTTCTCCATAGTGGCTGTACTAGTTTGTATTCCCACCAACAGTGTAAGAGGATTCCCTTTTCTCCACACTCTCTCCAGCATTTGTTGCTTGTAGACTTTTGGATAGCAGTCATCCTGACTGGCATGTAATGGTACCTCATTGTGGTTTTGATTTGCATTTCTCTGATAATGAGTGATGTTGAGCATCTTTTCGTTTGTTAGCCATCTGTATGTCTTTTTTGGAGAAATGTCTGTTTAGTTCTTTGGCCCACTTTTTGATTGGGTCTTTTATTTTTCTGGAATTGAGCTGCAGGAGTTGCTTGAATATTTTTGAGATTAATTCTTTGTCTGTTGTCATTTGCTAGTATTTTCTCCCATTCTGAAGTTTGTCTTTTCACTTTGCTTATAGTTTTCTTTGTTGTGCAGAAGCTTTTAATTGTAATTAGGTCCCATTTATTTATTCTTGCTTTTATTTCCAATATTCTGGAAGGTGGGTGATAGAGGATCCTGCTGTGGTTTACATCAGAGAGTGTTTGGCCTATGCTTTCCTCTAGGAGTTTTATAGTTTCTGGTCTTACATTTAGATCTTTAATCCATTTTGAATTTATTTTTTTGTATGGTGTTAGAAAGTGTTCTAGCTTCATTCTTTCACAAGTGGTTGACCAGTTTTCCCAGCACCACTTGTTAAAGAGATTGTCTTTTTTCCATTGTATATCCTTGCCTCCTTTGTCAAAGATAAGTGTCCATAGGTGTGTGGATTTATCTTTGGGCTTTCTATTCTGTTCCATTGATCTATATTTCTGTCTTTGTGCCACACTGTCTTGATGACTGTGGCTTTGTAGTAGAGACTGAAGTCGGGTAGGTTGATTCCTCCAGTTCCATTCTTCTTTCTCCAGACTGCTTTGGCTGTTCAAGGTTTTTTCTGTATTTCCATTAAATTGTGAAATTATTTGTTCTAGTTCTCTGAAAAATACCACTGGTAGCTTGATAGGAATTGCATTGAATCTATAGATTGTTTTGGGTAGTATGGTCATTTTCACTATATTGATTCTTCCAGTCCATGAGCGCTGTATATTTCTCCATCTATATGTGTCCTCTTTGATTTCTTTAAGCACTGTTTTATAGTTTTCTATATATAGGTCTTTTGTTTCTTTAGGTAGATTTATTCTTAAGTACTTTATTCTTTTCATTCCAATGGTGAATGGAATTGTTTCCTTTATTTCTCTTTCTGTTTTCTCATTGTTAGTGTATAGCAATGCAAGGGATTTCTGTGTGTTAATTTTGTATTCTGAAACTTTACTATATTCATTGATTAGCTTTAGTAATCTTCTGGTGGAGTCTTTAGGGTTTTCTATGTAGAGGGTCATGTCATCAGCAAACAGTGAGAGTTCTACTTCTTCTTTTCCAATCTGGATTCCTTTTATTTATTTTTCTGCTCTGATTGCTGTGGCCAAAACTTCCAAAACTATATTGAATAGTAGTGGTGAGAGTGGGCACCCTTGTCTTGTTCCTGACTTTAAGGGAAATGCTTTAAATTTTTCACCACTGAGGATAATGTTTGCTGAGGGTTTGTCATATATAGCTTTTATTATGTTGAGGTATGGTCTTTATATTCCTGCTTTCTGGAGGGTTTTTATCATAAATGGATGTTGAATTTTGCCAAAGGCTTTCTCTGTATCTATTGAAATAATCACATGGTTTTTATTTTTCAATTTGTTAATGTGGGGTATTACATTGATTGATTTATGGATATTGAAGAATCCTTGCATCCCTGGGATAAAGCCCACTTGATAATGGTGTATGATCTTTTTAATATGTTGTTGTATTCTGTTTGCTAGAAGTTTGTTAAGGATTTTTGCATCTATGTTCATCAGGGATATTGGACTATAGTTTTCTTTTCTTTTCTGGAATCTTTGTCAGGTTTTGGTATTAAGGTGATGGTGGCCTCATAGAATGAGTTTGGAAGTTTACCTTCCTCTGCAATTTTCTGGAAGAGTTTGAGTAGGATAGGTGTTCTTCTCTAAATTTTTGGTAGAATTCAGCTGTGAAGCTGTCTGGTCCTGGGCTTTTGTTTGTTGGAAGATTCCTGATTACAGTTTCTATTTCCAAGCTTGTGATGGGTCTGTTGAGATTTTCTGTTTCTTCCTGGTTCAATTTTGGAAAGTTGTACTTTTCTAAGAATTTGTCCATTTTTCCAAGTTGTTCATTTTATTTGCATATAGATGCTGATAATAGTCTCTTATGATCCTTTGTATTTCAGAGTTCTCTGTTGTGATCTCTCCATTTTCATTTCTAATTTTGTTTATATGGTTCTTCTCCCTTTGTTTCTTGATGAGTCTGGCTAATGGTTTGTCGATTTATTTACCTTCTCAAAAAACCAGCTTTTGCTTTTGTTAATTTTTGCTATGGTCTTTTTTGCCTCTTTTGCATTTATTTCTCAAGCAGAGATAATTT
Source organism: Muntiacus reevesi (assembly GCF_963930625.1). Lineage (NCBI taxonomy): Eukaryota > Metazoa > Chordata > Mammalia > Artiodactyla > Cervidae > Muntiacus > Muntiacus reevesi. The sequence continues at coordinate 257,987,198 of NC_089251.1, read as the reverse complement.
GATATTTAAAAAAATATTGTAACTTTGGGAGACATCATCAAAATGACAGACTAGAATACTCCTGACTTTTCCTCCTTCCATGGATGTACCAGATTAGAGCTACTCATGAATCTCTTCTCACTTAGATAATCCAGACATTAGTTGAGTTACTTCTACACTTTGGGCAACTAAGAAAATACATCAAAACTGGTAAGAAAGTGTGAGAAGCAGTCTTAAAAACACCGTCTCTAGTACTGTGTCTTACAATAAGGGAAGAACTCTGGACTGCCAGTGTCCTCTGAGGAGCAAAGGGTTTGTACTACACATCGAGCACCTGAAATTTTAAGATGGCCATCCAAGGAACAGGCCCCCAAATCACCTAGATCTTAGAGGCAGCTCAGCTTAGTATTCATGAGTTCCACAGGACCATAAAAGCAAAGAAGTAATTTTCTTTTCTAAATAGGTGTGTGAGTATTTCCCTTCCAGGCTCATACTTAGCAATAATTACTTTAAATGTAAATGAACTAAATTCTCTAATCTAAAACATAGAGTCTTCATAGATTAAAAACAAAACAAGCCCCAGTACTATGCTGTCTACAAGATACTCATTTCAGATTTAGGAAAACACACAGCCTAAAAGTTAAGGAATGTAAAATATATTTCATGCAAATACAAACCAAAAGAAGGTGGAGGGACTATATTTATAACAGTAAAAGAGATTTTATGCTAAAAACAGTGTAACAAGAGACAAAGAAGGTTATTATATAATGATAAAGTGGTCAATTCCTCAAGAAATTGCATTTGTAAATATTTGTATACCCCACATCTAAATATTCAAATCAAATATTATTGTGTATAAGGGAGAAATAGGCAACAATACAATAATGGTAGAAGATTTCATTATTCTACTTTTAACAATAGACTGATCACCCAGATAGAAAATCAGTATTGAAATATTTGACTTTACACATTAAACAAGATAACCTAACAAACATGTATAGAAAATCCTACCCAACAGTAACAGAATACACTTTCTTCTCAAGCACAGATGAAAATTCTCCAGGAAAGATCAAATATTTGGTCACAAAACAAAATCTTAACAAATTTAAGGTTGAAATCATATCAAGCATCTTTCTGACCACAAGAGTATTAAATTAGAAATTAAGTAAAAGAGAAAAACTAGAAAATTTACAAATGTGTGCAGATTAAACATACTCATAAATACCCAAAGAGTCAAAGAATAAACAAAAATCCAAGCTAAAAGAAGATTATAAACCATAAGCTTATGATATCATAGCTAATATTGATGGATTTTAGTTTTATTTACATGTATTAAGATAAGCAAGGGTGTACTGAATGTTATTAACTAATTACCAACAGACTGTAGAAAATTCAATGTTTCTTATGATCCAAATATTTGGAAAACTTCATCAGCTGTATATTTCCTTTAGTTTTATATAGTCAATATTAATTAAACATGCTAATATATTCCTCCTAGATAACCATTTGGGAATATATAAGTTGGCTAATAGTCTATTAAAATACTAGTATAATTTTTGCTATGGTAAAATCATAATCAAGTAGACACCACCACGTTTCCTTTGCAGATGGCCTTATTTTTCGATTCTCTTCAGATATGTCACATCATAAATTTAATTGCAAAGCCAGTATGACCAGTATGAAACTGTTTGGTAATATTTTTATAACCAGTGTGAAACACTTAATACATGTGCGTGTGTCTGTGAGAAATTACATCAAAAAGTGAATCATAGTCTTATCTTTCCAGATGTTTCAGGACATATTAAGAATGAGCACAGATTTCTAGCATGTGTAATTTCAAACCAGATATTTAAAAATTCAATAAAAAATAAAATTTTGCCTCATTCCTTACTGCTTTTTATAGATCAAAGTTAACTTCAACTGTAGGAGTATTGATAGAATCAATATCATCTGTAAATTTGTTTCCACCATATGCCAGTAATTGTCACAATTTTTTTTTACAGACCAGCAGTCTCAGCATCACTTGGAAATGAGCTGGAAAAGCAAATTCTTGGGTCCTAACCTCATTCCTTCTGAATCAGAATGTCTGGAAATGGATTCAGCAATCTATGCTTTAACAAGTGCCACATATGTTTTTTATGTCTGTTCTAGATTAACTGCCCTATTCTATTCCCTAACCTCAGAGATAACAGCTTTCAAAAGGGGACTTCCCCAGTGATTTTAATATACTGAACTATGAAATGGAAATGTTAAACAAATATCTTAGATGTTCTACTCATTTTCATAAAAAAGAGGATTATTATTCCTTACTTTATTAACACATTTAAGGATATATACATGAAAATTTTAACTTTGGGTCTGTTTACTTTCAAGTCAGAGTTCTTTCTGAGTGCAGGTCCTATTAGGTAATACTAAAATCATGAATACTGTGCTTAAGAAATATGGTAATCTATAGTCATTCAGGTGACTTTTGAAAACTCTCAGCATTAGATACTTTTAGTTAGGGGTTTGAACAGATATGGCCGAGAACACTTTCTGCATACACCTGCAAATTGAACACTCCAGATCACTGTTCTGTCCTCCTTTCCTCCCGATAACACTTTATGAACTGAGAAAAAAAATTTTTTTCTCCTCCAAAGTAGCCTGACCAGTTAATTTCACACCTGGCCACACAGAAAATGCAGAAATAATAGAGAGGATCTCTTTAAGCAGTAAGTACAACAAGTATAACATACTGGCAATTGGTGTCATTTACCTGAGCCTGAAGAAATGGGGCATGACTTTGCAAGGAAAATTTGGTTTAATTGCCATTTATGTAATATGGTACCATAACCTGGGGTGTGTAAAATATGAATAAACAGAAACCTCAATTGAACAGAGTCAGTAGATAAGAAGGGGGAGCTCTCACAGAACATGATAGCGGAGCCCATAAGGGCTTAGCCAATCAAAAGCATGAACTCTTTGCTATAGCTCCATAACTTCTGTTTTTCCTCTGTAGAAGAGTCTTCTTCCTCTGCCCTGTGAGGACTTAACAAGTAGCTTGTATGGTGACAGACAGTGAATTGCAATTCTCAGCTGATCCCAAATAACCTATCTTTCCTGGAGAAATATCTGGCAGTCTATTTTTCCGAGGTTAACAGGTTGTAACAACAATGATGAGGCAATGAACACTGAAGATGAATGGAAAGTACAGTGTAGCTAACCATATGTGAAAACATTATTTTTCCACTAAATCCAAAAGATTGACAAAGCCAAATGTGAACATCTACTTCTTACATCACACATGTTAATGGTTAAGTACGCTAATTGAGAATGCATGCTCATGATTACAGTAACTGAAGAATAGTATTTTAAATATTGAGTCTATTCAGGAATACCTAATAATGTTTTAGAAATCATTTGCTTCAGCTCTAGTCTCAATAGTGACTATATCACTTTTTATGATTACACATAAGACAGGAATAAAAATTCAAGAGTCCATAAAATATTAATACTTGCAAGTCATTCACATCTGTGTTTGGATGTAAATGTAGCCCAGAGGAGAACACACACGAATTAAATTGCCTCTACCTTCCATTCTCATCACTTGCTTGATCAGCCACTGGAAGTTGCCCCACAGTATCCTGTGGAAACACACTCTTAGTAAGTCCTTCATTTCATTGCCAGTGATGTGAATGAAAAGAAAACTTTTAGATGTCACAAAATGACTTAAATCCACAATTCAAAATACTTGATATTCTTACCATGACAAATTTTAGGATGATAAGGAAGTAAGCAAAAATGATAAAAAGAGAGAAATGTTTAAAACTATGTTTCAGTCTTCAGGGATATTTGATTGAGGAACAAAAAGACTACAAAGTGGGGAGAAAAATAAAGAAACAGAAGCTGGAGTTCCATATAGGATTAACAGTTTCACTGTTCTTGCCACAATCAGTGAGGAAAAACTTTTCCTCTACCCACTTAAGATTAGTGATTGAGTCTCATAAATTAAACTGACAAAAAACATTAGCAGGAGAAAGGACAAAGTTTATTCACATAGGTTTGTGGAAACTCACAAAGAAAGTGACACATAAAAGTGGCTAGGATTTAAAGTTTATATACCCTCTTAATAGGGGAAGGACAAGAAGAGAAAGGTCAGGTAAATAATGTTAGGAAAGGCAGAGCTTTAGAAGTTTATATGGGAGGTACAATAGCATCATGAACATGTTTGGTTATGAGATTTCCCAATCAGGTGCTAGCTTCTCCTTTCCACTTATAAGAGTTAATTTCCCTTGAAGAGAGATTTATGGCAGTTAAAAACTTTTTGGAAGTCTTTGCTTTTTGGCAGATAAGGGGAGGAGTATTCAGGAAAATAATCATTCTGCATCTGTTGATTCTCAAATATTTTTAGTTCAAAATAATTTTTATGCCACAGTAGTATATTCTAGATGAACTTGGCATTCACATTTCTTGTATTCCTAAGGGGATGTCTAAGCCTACCTGTTAATTAATCATTTATATTTATTACAATCTTTTAACATTGATCTCTTTTGCTTTCCAAACATTTAGCCTGCAAAAATATAATAAATGATAACAAAACTCTTTAAATTTCTTCCAATATCTAAACAGTTATGTGAAGAAGAATTTCTAATCAATGGAAGAAAGTAGCAACAATGGTATAAACCAACAAAATATACTTGAAAAGAATAGAATATTTTGACTTTATCAAGAGTTTTGTAAGTCCTAAGTCACTTGTATTATTCTCTGAAAAATCAATTACCTAATAAAGCATCTGTAGTTTTTAGCTACTGAAAAATAGTGTAATGATACAGACAAATCAGAATTACTGAAATGTACTTTTATTTATTTTTTTTTTTTTATTAGAAAAATTAGGTTCTGTTTAATTTTTTTTTTTTTTTAATATTATTTTATTAGTTGGAGGCCAATCACTTTACAACATTTCAGTGGGTTTTGTCATACATTGACATGAATCAGCCATATAGTTACATGTATTCCCCATCCCGATCCCCCCTCCCACCTCCCTCCCCACCCGACTCCTCAGGGTCCTCCCAGTGCACCAGGCCCGAGCACCTGACTCATGTATCCCACCTGGGCTGGTGGTCCGTTTCACCATAGATAATATACATGCTGTTCTTTCAAAACATCCCACCCTCACGTTCTCCTCCAGAGTTCAAAAGTCTGTTCTGTATTTCTGTGTCTCTTTTTCTGTTTTGCATATAGGGTTATCGCCACCATCTATCTAAATTCCGTATATATGTGTTAGTATACTGTAATGTTCTTTATCTTTCTGACTTACTTCACTCTGTATAATGGGCTTCAGTTTCATCCATCTCATTAGAACTGATTCAAATGAATTCTTTTTAACGGCTGAGTAATATTCCATGGTGTATATGTACCACAGCTTCCTTATCCATTCATCTGCTGATGGGCATCTAGGTTGCTTCCATGTCCTGGCTATTATAAACAGTGCTGCGATGAACATTGGGGTGCACGTGTCTCTTTCAGATCTGGATTCCTCAGTGTGTATGCCCAGAAGTGGTATTGCTGGGTCATATGGCAGTTCTATTTCCAGTTTTTTAAGAAATCTCCACACTGTTTTCCATAGTGGCTGTACTAGTTTGCATTCCCACCAACAGTGTAAGAGGGTTCCCTTTTCTCCACACCCTCTCCAGCATTTATTGCTTGTAGACTTTTGGATAGCAGCCATCCTGACTGGCGTGTAATGGTACCTCATTGTGGTTTTGATTTGCATTTCTCTGATGATGAGTGATGTTGAGCATCTTTTCATGTGTTTGTTAGCCATCTGTATGTCTTCTTTGGAGAAATGTCTGTTTAGTTCTTTGGCCCATTTTTTGATTGGGTCGTTTATTTTTCTGGAATTGAGCTTCAGGAGTTGCTTGTATATTTTTGAGATTAATCCTTTGTCTGTTTCCTCATTTGTTATTATTTTCTCCCAATCTGAGGGCTGTCTTTTCACCTTACTTATAGTTTCCTTTGTTGTGCAAAAGCTTTTAATTTTCATTAAGTCCCATTTGTTTATTTTTGCTTTTATTTCCAATATTCTGGGAGGTGGGTCATAGAAGATCTTGCTGTGATTTATGTCGGAGAGTGTTTTGCCTATGTTCTCCTCTAGGAGTTTTATAGTTTCTGGTCTTACATTTAGATCTTTAATCCATTTTGAGTTTATTTTTGTGTATGGTGTTAGAAAGTGTTCTAGTTTCATTCTTTTACAAGTGGTTAACCAGTTTTCCCAGCACCACTTGTTAAAGAGATTGTCTTTTTTCCATTGTATATCCTTGCCTCCTTTGTCAAAGATAAGCTGTCCATAGGTTCGTGGATTTATCTCTGGGCTTTCTATTCTGTTCCATTGATCTATATTTCTGTCTTTGTGCCAGTACCATACTGTCTTGATGACTGTGGCTTTGTAGTAGAGTCTGAAGTCAGGCAGGTTGATTCCTCCAGTTCCATTCTTCTTTCTCAAGATTACTTTGGCTATTCGAGGTTTTTTGTATTTCCATACAAATTGTGAAATTATTTGTTCTAATTCTGTGAAAAATACCGTTGGTAGCTTGATAGGGATTGCATTGAATCTATAGATTGCTTTGGGTAGAATAGCCATTTTGACAATATTGATTCTTCCAATCCATGAACACGGTATGTTTCTCCAACTGTTTGTGTCCTCTTTGATTTCTTTCATCAGTGTTTTATAGTTTTCTATGTATAGGTCTTTTGTTTCTTTAGGTAGATATACTCCTAAGTATTTTATTCTTTTTGTTGCAATGGTGAATGGTATTGTTTCCTTAATTTCTCTTTCTGTTTTTTCATTGTTAGTGTATAGGAATGCAAGGGATTTCTGTGTGTTAATTTTATATCCTGCAACTTTACTATATTCATTAATTAGCTCTACTAATTTTCTGGTAGAGTCTTTAGGGTTTTCTATGTAGAGGATCATGTCATCTGCAAACAGCGAGAGTTTCACTTCTTCTTTTCCTATCTGGATTCCTTTTATGTCTTTTTCTGCTCTGATTGCTGTGGCCAAAACTTCCAACACTATGTTGAATAGTAGTGGTGAGAGTGGGCATCCTTGTCTTGTTCCTGATTTCAGAGGAAATGGATAGATCAACTAAACAGAAAATCAACAAGGAAACACAAACCTTAAATGATACAATGGACCAGCTAGACCTAATTGATATCTATAGGACATTTCACCCCAAAACAATCAACTTCACCTTTTTCTCAAGTGCACACGGAACCTTCTCCAGAATAGATCACATCCTGGGCCATAAATCTGGTCTTGGAAAATTCAAAAAAATTGAAATCATTCCAGTCATCTTTTCTGACCACAGTGCAGTAAGATTAGATCTCAATTACAGGAAAAAAATTGTTAAAAATTCCAACATATGGAGGCTAAATAACACGCTTCTGAATAACCAACAAATCATAGAAGAAATCAAAAAATAAATCAAAGTATGTATAGAAATAAATGAAAATGAAAACACAACAACCCAAAACCTATGGGACACTGTAAAAGCAGTGCTAAGGGGAAGGTTCATAGCATTACAGGCACACATCAAGAAACAAGAAAAAAGCCAAATAAATAACCTAACTCTACACCTAAAACAATTAGAGAAGGAAGAAATGAAGAACCCCAGGGTTAGCAGAAGGAAAGAAATCTTAAAAATTAGGGCAGAAATAAATGCAAAAGAAACTAAAGAGACCATAGCAAAAATCAACAAAGCTAAAAGCTGGTTTTTTGAAAAAATAAACAAAATTGACAAACCATTAGCAAGACTCATTAAGAAACAAAGAGAGAAGAACCAAATTAACAAAATAAGAAATGAAAAGGGTGAGATCACAACAGACAACACTGAAATACAAAGGATCATAAGAGACTACTACCAGCAGCTCTATGCCAATAAAATGGACAACTTGGATGAAATGGACAAATTCTTAGAAAAGTATAACTTTCCAAAACTGAACCAGGAAGAAATAGAAGATCTTAACAGAGCCATCACAAGCAAGGAAATCGAAACTGTAATCAGAAATCTTCCAGCAAACAAAAGCCCAGGACCAGATGGCTTCACAGCTGAATTCTACCAAAAATTTAGAGAAGAGCTAACACCTATCTTACTCAAACTCTTCCAGAAAATTGCAGAAGAAGGTAAACTTCCAAACTCATTCTATGAGGCCACCATCACCCTAATTCCAAAACCAGACAAAGATGCCACAAAAAAAGAAAACTACAGGCCAATATCACTGATGAACATAGATGCAAAAATCCTTAACAAAATTCTAGCAAACAGAATCCAACAACATATTAAAAAAATCATACACCATGACCAAGTGGGCTTTATCCCAGGAATGCAAGGATTCTTTAATATCCGCAAATCGATCAACGTAATACACCACATTAACAAATTGAAAGATAAAAAACATATGATTATCTCAATAGATGCAGAGAAAGCCTTTGACAAAATTCAACACTCATTTATGATTAAAACTCTCCAGAAAGCAGGAATAGAAGGAACATACCTCAACATAATAAAAGCTATATATGACAAACCCACAGCAAGCATCACCCTCAATGGTGAAAAATTGAAATGTACTTTTAAAAAGAGAACATAACATAGTGGAATGACTATTGTTCATTCTGTCCTTGGTATGGCAATCTGCTTATCAAATCAGAATTAAGACATCAATATGTTACTTATTTATTCAAAAATTTCTTGACATATGGAAACAAAGCTCAGGTGAAAATCCATTTCAGTCACCTGAGGAGAAATCCATGAGCTAATAGAATAATCTGTTAATGAAAACTGCTGAAACACCCAGCAAAGTATTTAGTCCTAAAGTACATAGTTTTATATTTGAGTCAACATTATAATTGCAATATGGTAATTATTCTCCTTATTTTGTGTCTCAGTTGTTTTTGAACACAATCAATTTGACAAGGATCCCAGGAGTTACCGCTCCAGCAGATGCTCTCTATACTGTTTCTCTCAGCTGTCCAGAGCTCCAGAAAATTAAGATAAAACAATTGCACACTTGTCCTTAAGAATCTCAGGCAGAGTGTTCTATTGAATTATTTTCAAGTGAATTATTTTCATGAAACATATGTTGTTCAAATAAATATATATAGATATATGAATAATTGCATAGGATTTCAAAGACTGCATTGTTGCTTTTAGAAAAGTCTTTAAAAATCTGTAAGATTTTTGGTATCTTTCCTGTAACTTTAATATGTACACTTTTCTAAACATAATATCATGAAGAACACTAATCTGTTGAGCAAATTAAATTGCTCTAAGAAATAAGCTTCATTTTCTACTCTGAAACAATCCATTAAATAACCCATAATTTACTAAGATAAAAGCAAGAAAATTGCTACATTTTGCTGGAAACACTTTAATAATCTTGAACATGCACTATTTTAATATCCTTAACTGTAGTCATACTAGTTTAGTTTTACTTTAGCAGACACAATAATGAGAGAGGAATTAAGAAGATGTCTTGAATTTTTCTATACTACTCAGAATAAATCTTACATTTAACCAAAAGCAGTAGATGGGGGCAAGGGTAATTTTCAAGGAAGATAGACTGGATTTCAAGTGGAAGAAAACAAACAAACAAACATTTTTATAATATAATCAAATCTTCAGTATTCAGCAATTTGAAAATGCTTTTAGTAAAGGTATACTTGACATTAAATCTACATTACAGATTAAACTTATACATTGAAAGAGAAGGAATAGTATGTTATTTGCATGGCTTTTGAAAAAAATATCTTACTAATAGAAAATTAACAAATTTTTACTAACTACCTAAATCAAATTACTTATTTATTTGTATTTCTCCTCATTCTACTCTCATCCCTAATACAATCCTTCAAACAGCAAAACATGTAAATACATAATATAGGAATTTATAAGTTGAATATAGAACTATGGCATTTACAATAAAAAACTATCCTGAGCCTTCAACATTCTTTTTTCCTGTCTTGATAAATATATTTTTCTCAAACTCAGAACATATTCAGAGCATAGCAGCTCAGAAAATCAGTACTATTCAGCATATGGACACCCACATCATTAATTTAATCATGGAAGGAGAAAATAAAATGTGATTATGTTTGCATTAGAAGTTCTCTTACCCTGATTTAAAATATTTTCAAAAATTTCTATTTGATATTTCTATATTGAAGAACTATCTTTTTCATTTAAGAAAGTTACCAATAGCTAAATATAATTATTGAAGAAAATTTAAGCATAATATTTTGTTAGTATATTCTTTTTTTTTTTTTCCTTTCACATTTGTTAACTATTTTTTTCTTTTCTTTTTTTTTTTTTATTTTTTTCAGTGGGTTTTGTCATACATTGATATGAATCAGCCATAGAGTTACACGAATTCCCCATCCCGGTCTCCCATCCCACCTCCCTCTCCACCCGATTCCTCTGGATCTTCCCAGCCCAACAGGCCCGAGCACTTGACTCATGCATCCCACCTGGGCTGGTGGTCTGTTTCACCACAGATAATATACATGCTGTTCTTTCGAAACATCCCACCCTCACCTTCTCCCACAGAGTTCAAAAGTCTGTTCTGTACTTCTGCGTCTCTTCTTCTGCCCTGCATATAGGGCCATCGTTACCATCTTTCTAAATTCCATATATATGTGTTAGTATACTGTAATGTTCTTTAACCTTCTGGCTCACCTCACTCTGTATAATGGGCTCCAGTTTCATCCATCTCATTAGAACTGATTCAAATGAATTCTTTTTAACGGCTGAGTAATATTCCATGGTGTATATGTACCACAGCTTCCTTATCCATTCATCTGCTGATGGGCATCTAGGCTGCTTCCATGTCCTGGCTATTATAAACAGTGCTGCGATGAACATTGGGGTGCACGTGTCTCTTTCAGATCTGGATTCCTCAGTGTGTATGCCCAGAAGTGGTAACATGTACATTCAAGTATGACATAATCTTACTAGTATAGTATATTATTTAACCTCTTTATTTTCCCTCAGAGTATATCCAGAGGCAAGGTTTCCAGTGAAAGTAGTTTATTTGGAAAATAATCATGGGAGAAACTAGTAAAAGAGTAGGAAGTATCAGTACCTGTAAGTGTCTAGAACTTAATTCCACTCAGAAATTGAGAGCCAGCCTAGAATGCATACCTGAAAGTTAACTTGCCTAGGCTGTGAGAGAGCTGTGGTACTTTCCACCAGCACTCATTTAACCTTGGTTGAGGACTGTTGATCCCTGATTCTGCCAGTCTGGCCCACAAGGGTACAGAGTGTTCTTTTTCCACCAGAGAGTCCTTTGCTATGGCTTTTATAACTTGTCAGCTTGACCAGGCTGTTAGTCCCCAGTTATTTAGTAAAACATTAAGTACAGCTGTTAAGAGGTTTTGAGATGTAAAGTCCCTCTAAATTAAATTTAAGATAATCCTAGATAATCTGGCTAGTCCTGACTAAATCTGTTGAAAGGCTCTACACATGGGCCTGAAGCTTCTCTGAGAAATGGATGAAATTCTTACTGTGTACAAGAACTTTAACTCCTGCTCATGTACTTCAGCCTATCTCGTTCTTCCCTTCCTGACTGATTGCTCTAAGGATTTCAGACATGCTTAGCCAACTCCTACAATTATGTAAACTAAGCCAATGCTTTGATACATGTGTGTGTGTGTGTGTGTGTGTGTGTGTGTGTGTGTGTGTGTGTGTGTGCATTTGTATGCATATTCTACTTCTGCTTCTCTGACTGAAACCTGACTGATATGCCCCCAAGATGTGGTGGCTGGTAATTGAAAATAGAGCTGATGTCCTTGGAAAGGATGTGTCAAGTCAATATCAACAGGCAGGGCAGTGGTAGAATTCTGTCTGCCCAGATACATTCACAATCCATGCTAAATTCATTCCCTATCACTGATTTCCCAAGGTGACTTCTAATGACATAATCTAAAAAAGAAACAGATTTACATTAGGGAGTTTAGTAGAATGAACTACAGTAGCTGCACCTGATTTGGTCCTGAGGATGCATCTCCCTCCTCCATGGCCTGTTCCAGATATTCCTCATCTTTAAGGTGGTTGCCAGTTTCAGTTGTATGCCCCATAGGGTAACCCGAGTGTTTATTCCTGAGAAGTCTGAGGCCCTGGTTACAGTGCTATTGTCGTGCTGTTGCTGACTTGGTACTAATCATTGCTCCAGAAGTAGTAGTAGTGGGAAATGAGGTCAAATTTTTTTTTAATATAAGATAAAAATTTAGTTCTTTTGACAATAAATTTATTAGTAACTTTAACAGCAAAAAAAAAAAAAAAAGAAAGAAATTAAGGAGATAATGAGGCCATCTGCGTCATGTGTTACTTTTTCATGTTCTCCAAACAAAGGAATCTTAATATCCTCTAGCAAGAGAAAGAAAATCATTTATAATAACCTAGAGGGTTCATGGAAATCTCAGGGTTCGAGATTTGCAAGTGTATCCACTCAAGTGTCTCTACATCAGCGCCATTAGTTTTGCAGAGGCGATGTCTTGCTCCTGTGCATGGAGTTTCTTTTGTTAATTCTGTTGGAAGAAGTCATCAAGAGGACCTGATCTGCCAGTTGACCCATGGGCTGGACTCATAGGCCCTTTATTTTCTCCTCTATTTTTGAAATAGTCTGTCCGTAATTCCCACAGTAGGAAATGTTTTCAAGAACACAGCCTTGAGAGATCAATGTGGTGTTGAGACCACCTGGACTGAATACATGCTGAACCAAGTTAAGGCCTCTGATAGGCCTTTAAGATGTCAGCGAGCATGTACAAGACCCACGCATCTCACAGCCACCCAAAATAAGTGTCATGTGTGAGTTGCCTTGCTTATTAAACCAGCGTCTACAATAGTCTGACTCTTTCTTCTCCCTTCCCTTGCTGCTAATGTACCAGGGCTGGTTTCTGAGTATGTGTGGGAAGCTCTCAAACATAAAAACCAGCAAATCCCCACAGTCAGATTTGAGGCCAGTTTTCTGCAGTTTGCCCCCAGCTGCAGATCAGGGTCTTGCTGCCACAGAAGATTTGTGACTTTCATGCTGTGCTGTTTGTAGTTGGCCAACTAAATCCTACTTGACTGTTTGCTTCTTTTCTTTCTTTCAGGGAATCAATAGCAGTTAACAACAACAAACTCTATCCCTTTAATAATTTCATTGTTAAGAAACAGTGGGAAAATAATTTGAAAAAGAATAGATACAAGTACATGTATAACTGTAGGTCTCAAATATTGGAGATTCTAAATAAGACTTCATCCTTTTTTACCTGCATCCAGTTTCATATTGCCCTGCCAGAGAAGTTACTACCTTACTGTTGATATGTCCTCCTTTTATTTATGTGATAATTTTTGAACTGCAAAGTGATCAAATTCCAGATTTCAATCCTGAGGTTTTGCTTTTTCTGCCTGTCAGTGCAGGAGACACGTGTTTGATCCCCGGGACAATCACATGGAGAAGGAAATGGTAAGCCACTCCAGTATTCTTGTCTGGAGAATCCCATGGACAGAGGAGCCTGGTGGACTATAGTCCGTGAGGTTGCAAAGAATCAGACATGACTGGGCAACTGAGTCCCTATGCACAATACTGTCTATCTTGTATATGGTTTCTGCAGACACAGCCTAAGGCAAAAAGATAAGTGCTAGTAGTTATTTCACAAAACAGCATAGAAATATTGATAGCAAATTATATGTAGACTTGAATTATTAGATAGAATTAGGATAGAACAGGGAAAATATCCAGCAAAGAGTGTATTACCAAACTATATTTGGGAGGTTATGTAGAACATATTCCTCAAAATCTTTCTACCAGATATGTAAAGGAGCTCCTGAAATATGCACCAACTCTGTCAGTTATGGATTATGCTGATGACAAAGGTTTCCTATTTCTCCAAATTCCCGGCTTGTAAATCACATAGGTAGGTAGTGAAAGTGAAGTCGCTCAGTCATATCCGACTCTTTGCCACCCCATGGACTGTAGCCTACCAGGCTCCTCAGTCCATGGAATTTTCCAGGCAAGAGTACTGGAGTGGGTTGCCATTTCCTTCTCCGGGGCATCTCCCCAACCCAGGGATCAAACCCAGGCCTCCCTCACTGCAGGCAGACACTTTACCGTCTGAGCCACCAGGGAAGCCCAGGTAGGTGGTATATCCTTTAATTTAAAAAAAGCTATTATACAAAGCAGCATAGGTGCTAACAATTGCAAGGCAGGCAGACATGCAAAAACCAAAACAAAATAAAAGATAATAAATAACTAAAAGATATGGATGGACAACAGCAACTTCTATCACATCTGCTTTAAGAAATAATGTTTTATGGTGGTGGTGGTGGTTTAGTCGTTCAGTTGTGTATGACTCTTGAAACCCTGTGGACTGGAGCCCACCAGGCTCCACTGTCCATGGAATTTCCCAGTGGAGTGGATTGCCATTTCCTTCTCCAATAATGTTGTATACCCAACATAATAATTGTCAACCTCTGATTACTTGGAAAGATAATCTGTGCATTTGTATTCATCATTAAGGAAGTACATTTTTAACTTTTTGTTTTATTTTGGAGTATAGTTGATTAACAATGTTGTGGTAGTTTTAGCTATACAGCAAAGTGATTCAGTTATATATACATATATACATGTATCTGTCCTTTGTAAAACTTTTTCCTATTTAGATCATTATATAATATTGAACAGAGTTCCTTGGAAAGCACAGTAACAACTTTTGAGACAATAATTGGGAAGCAATATTCATGATTAGTGCCTTACATCATGGGTAATGATGTATTTATAGCAGCATTAAATAACTATTAAAAAAAACTAAAGAGGCAAGAAGATATATATATTTTATATATATATATAAAATATATATATATATAATCTATATATATAGATTATATATAGGTCCATACAAATGTTATTGTAAATATGGAACAAGAAAGAATTTTTGAAAAAATGATAATCTACACAATAGTACAGATGTTAAAGTTGGACAGCAAAGAAGGCTGAGTGCCAAAGAGTTGATACTTTGGAACTGTGGTGCTGGGGAATAATCTTGAGAGTCTGTTGGACAGCAAAGAGATCAAACCTGTCAATCCTAAAGGAAGTCAACCCTGAATATTCATTGGAAGGACTGATGCTGAAGCTGAAGCTCGAATACGTTGGCCACCTGATTCAAAGAGCTGACTCATTGGAAGAGACCCTGATGCTGGGAAAGATTGAGGTTAGGAGGAGAAGGAGACAACAGAGGATGAGACGGTTGGATGGAATCACAGATTCAATGGACTTGTATGTGTTCTTAGCCACTCAGTTGTGTCCAACTCTGCAACCCCATGGACTGTAGCCTGCCAGGTTTCTCTGTCCATGAGGATTCTCCAGGAAAGGATACTAGAGTGGGTTGCCACGCCCTCCTCCAGGGGATCTTCCCAACCCAGGGACTGAACCCAGATCTCCTGCATTGCAGGTGGATTCTTCACCAACTGAGCCACCAGGGAAGCCCTCAATGGACATGAGTTTGAGCAGACTCCAGGAGATAGTGAAGGACAGGGAAGCTGGTGTGCTGCAATTCATGGGATTGCAAAGAGTTGGACAGGATTTAGGGACTGAACAAGAACAGCAATCAAAGTGATTATCATGCAAATGATCCATCAGTAACATTAACATTACTTTTTAAAACATCCTTCTTATCTCAGATTCATAAAGACATTCTTTTTTATCTTCAAAAATATAAAGTACATAATTTATTTTAAATAGATTTTATAAAGGATGAAAAATGGAAATTGTTTTATTCTTAATATGAATATCTTTCCTAGCAAAATACAAGGTCAATCCTAGGATATGAAGACCCTGGGTGAGTATTTACAATGATGTTCTCAAAAGTCATTATTGTGCTTTCTTAGTAATAACCACAAATGAACATTTTACCAAAAATTAATAGGAAAATGTGAATGAAAATTCCTCTTTTGTCATGTGAAATTTACTATTTTATCGTGTGGTATAGAACAACACATCTTCTATACATGTTTACTCTTGAATTCTTTAGGTTATAATTATTTCTAGACCATGATCTCTTCCAGTGATGACCACATACCAGCCTTCCAGAATCCATCAGAGATGATAGGTGAGTAGCTGTGGACCGAGAAGTGTGAACCCATTAAGGAAGGAATATCATACCTGTTTTGGCAAGTCTTAAGACTGACTTGCTCATAGCTCAGTCAGTAAAGAATCTGCCTGCAATGCAGGAGACCCAGGTTCAATTTCTGGGTTGGGAAGATCCCCTGGAGAAGGAAATGGCAACTCTCTCCAGTATTCTTGCCTGGAGAATCCTATGGACAGAGGAGTCTGGCAGGCTACAGTTTGTGGGGTCACAAGAGTTGGACACGACTTAGCAACTGAAGAGAGAGAGAGAGAGAAGACTGACTAGGGAGAAAATAATATCACTGCATCTATCAAAGACTAGTGCATGCATGCATAGTTGCATCTGCCTCTTTCAAGACCCCATGGATTGTAGTCCACCAGGCTCTGTCAATGGGATTTTCCAGGCAAGGATACTGAAGTGGTGTGTCATTTCCTTCTCCATGAGATAGTCCTGATCCAGTGATGGAACCCATGTCTCTTGCATCTCCTGCATTGGAAGAGGGATTCTTTACCACTGCACCACTCATCAAAAGGGCTTCCCACGTGGCGCAGTGGTAAAGAATCTGCTTGCCAGTGTGGGAGATGCAGGTTCGATCCCTGGCTCTGGAAGAGTACCTTGGAGTAGGAAATGGCAACTCACTCCAGTATTGTTGCCTGAAAATTCCATGGAGAGAGGAGCCTGATGAGCTATAGTCCATGGGGGTCACAAAGAGTCTGACACAACTGAACATACAGAACACCCATCAAAGACAAGAGAGGATATCAATTTAAAGAGTCTTTTGGCTTTGTGGAACTAGAGTCTTCAAAAATCTCAAAATAAATGTTACCATGACAGAAAACAAAAATTCCTGAACTGTGATATGGAGCCCATTGAGTGGGTGGGCTCTACGTATTAGACAGAGAGACCAGGTGGCCTTGAAGGGAGACCAGGTCCCGGGTGATTAGGTCTTAATACTCCTATTGATCAGTCGTTACACGTGAGGGTCTGGGAAAGTGTGTGAGCCTGACAGAAGTGGTTTTCTTTGACTGAGGCAATATGTGAAAGGAGATAAGCAGAGGCTCTCTTTGAACACAAAACTCATTAGCTGGGCTATTTAAGGAGTGCTTCATTCATGTAGGGGAATATGGACAGTATATCGCAGCATCCCTCACAGGCATTTATTCTAAATCCATTTTCTAACTATTGCTTGCAGGTGTACAATAATGAAATTGGCCCTTTCATTTTGATTACATATCCAGTATATTTGCTAAACTTGACTATTAAATAACATAAATGGGAAAATTTTGATCTGAAAACTATGAATTACTTATTTTACATTGAATCAACTTTGAATTCTTTGAAAAATATCTAGTAGTCATAATACATTATTTTTATGCATTTTAAATTTTATTTTGCTGTGTGTTTATGATTGGGCTTCCCTCATAACTCAGTTGGTAAAGAATCTGCCTGCAATGAGGGAAGACCCCGGTTCTATTCCTGGGTTGGGAAGATCCCCTGGAGAAGTGATAGGCTACCCACTCCAGTATTCTGGCCTGGAGAATTCCATGGACTGTATAGTCCATGGGATAGCAAAGAGTTGGACATGACTGAGTGACTTTCACTTCACGTTTATGATTATTATTTTCAATAGTTTATACAGTATTATAAGCATATTCTTTTAAAACTTTTTAGAATATTTCCTATTTTTAGATTCTCAAAAAGAAATCTAGTATGAAATATTATAATCATCTATCTCTGACTATTTGTGGGAGCTTACAAAACAGCAAGGGTTGATTTTTTGATTCTTTGTTAGAGTAGTAATCTTCAATTAGCATAAGACACCCTGTAGCACAAACACCGTCATGTGAAATAATTGTGTTTTAATGTAGTTAACTATAATCCAGTGGGTGTTTAGTTGCTAAGTTGTATCTGACTCTACGACCCCGTGGACTGTATCCCACCAGGCTCCTCTGTTAATGGAGATTTCTGGGCAAGAATACTGGAGTGGGTTGCCATTTCCTTTGCTGGGAGATCTTCCCAGACTACATGTTGAAAATGTGTTTTCTGCATTGGCAGGTGGATTCTTTACCACTGAGCCACCAGGTAAGCCCAATCCAGGTATGAGACATTTACAAATAAACTAGGTATAATTTATTTTAATTGCAATCTAAAAATGTTTTATTTATTTGAAATGAATTTATTTTGTTACACTTATAAATTTTTTTTTAATGTTCTCTCACAAATCATCTTTTATTAGAGCTAATTCATGAAACAATTTGAATAAGTCAGCACACTTCTTAATGCTTTACAGATGTAAAGCAACTGAGATGTTTAGTGAATTAGTTTTTTGAAAAGTATTATAACATAAGATAGAATGGTTTAGATTATTCAATTTGATGCTATTACTTAATAGAGCTATGTGAAAAAGACTGTCAAAAGATGAAATTTCTGAAGCAGTAACTTTCAGAAAAAGCTGTATAAATCCATTAGATTTACAGCTCTAAAATGTATAAAAATTTAGTGAAATGAATTTTAATCACATTTCCTCCAAACAGCAAATATAAAATAATTGTGGATCAAAAATTAGTGCATGACTAACAGATGATGCAATATTACCATCCCTAATTATTTTAAAGTAATATCATTTAATAATAATCTAAGTGAAATCAGAATAGTAAAAATCTATAGGAAAATGAGTTTTATGGTCCATAATAAATATAAGAATACTTTTTGGTTATTTATAAATGCCTGATTTAAAAAAATTGTAACATTGTGGAAAAAATATGAAGACATTTTTAATAGCCACCTAAGAATCAAAAAAGATGTTTTAAGGAAAATACCCCTAAAAATGCATTTAAGGTATTCTAAAAAATAAAAACCAGGTTATTAAAGGACAAATAATTGGTAGAACTGATATTAAATATATACACTTTGAGCTGTGCAATGTACTCCAAGTTCTTACATAGCTGATGGTAGGTAAGTCTCAGTCATGACTGGCAAATTTTTTAAAAATATTCTAATAGAACTAAAACAAAGTTTAAACTCATGTGAGTGAACCAAGACCTGGAATTGTTATGCTATTGTAATTGCACAATACAGTAAGTTATTTAAAGGATGAAATAACTCCAAATTCTATCTGGAAACAAATAAAAATTAACATTGAAATTCCAGATAAAAATGATATTTGCCTTAATATCTGCAACAAAAATATGTTGTTGAAAGAAAAATAGCTTTTTTCCTGTGATTTAAAAGGGCAATTGAATAAATATATATTATTAAAATATTAGCTATCCAAATATTATAATAATTATACCTGAAAACTTGGTCATACTTTCACATATAACAAAAAATGCAATAAAAAAATCTTAGAATTTAATATTCCTTATTGGTGACTTGGTGACTTTTTTAAAAAAACTAAATCTAGTTTATCCTGAAGTACAAATAACAGGCTCTAATGACAACTAATCCATATGTGATTGAATAAATACACAATGAGCTTATAAGAGGCACTCAAGTCTTCTTTCATCTTCCTCCAGTCCTCATTAACTGCCCCCACTCTAATTCATCCCCAGTGAAGGTCAAAGGCAAATCCTCTCCATTTTAAAATAGGAGAAGTGAAGAACTAATTTTGATCAATTTGATTCAAGCACAGGTGGTCGAACCAATTTTTTAAAAGGTAGAGATCTTGAATTTGTTATGAAGTCAGCATGTATTAATAACATTTTTTCATAGCTCTCTTTATTATACACATCTGTGGTAAAAGATCTTGATTAAGGGTCAGGCTTGGTTCAGGCTTAGGCTTAGTTCAGGTTTGTTTTTTTTCTCCTTCTTTGGATTTTGTGTCATTCAAGAAGTGACTGGGGTATGCCAGCTGCCTATACTTGGTTGAAGATCGGTACTGACATCTAAGCTATCCATCTGGAAGCATTAAATACTGCTACTTGTCCACACATTCTTTCCTTTCTGATTTCAGTTTTGTTTTTTGGTTTTTTTTTCCAGGAATGTGAGTGCTTTTTGCTCCATGCTAAAGAGAGAAGAGAGCCTCTGAGGAGCATCTGGGAGTAGCTAGGGACTCTTTGGAAAGACAGACAAGGCTTCTTGAGAACGTTGTGCCTTTTTGCTGACCTGCCCCATATACCTAAAGTCCATGGTAGATCCTGAGTCTAGAGAACCTGCACTAAAAGGAGGGTGTGGGATTCCCAGAGACAGTCTTCCACTCGGACAAGAAAGGCCAGTGACCAGTGGGCTGGAGCCAGGATTCCCTTGTTAACAGTAGCCATGCCTGCCAACATGAGCTTCAGTTATCTGGCCCTTATGGTGGAGTCCCTGCCTGTATAACTGTGTCAGAGATGCTGCTGCCACGGGATCTCCTTCCAAGGGGACAGTAGGAAACTCCTCTCTGAGTCCATCCTCAGCAGTTGAGATGGTGACAGGTTAACTGAAGAGCCCCGTTAGCTTCCTCCTCTGCACTTTCAAACAGCTGAGGTCTCTGCATTGGGCCTGAAGGAACTGTGGGCTCCTTCTCGGGTCCTGGGAGGGATGGTGCTGAGGAGACAGGCTCTTCTGGCTGCTTCAGAAGTTGGTTATCAGTTCCCCGTGAGAAAGCCCTGCTTGAGGTCTGGGGATCTCCGGCCTCCTGATGTTTCTGCCCCACCTGGATCCCTTGTCTGGTGACCGCCATATCCAGACTCTGCAGATTTGTGATGAAGGGTCTTCCATCACCAACAATGAATGCCTCTGGTAGTTTCTCCACCATAAATCATTCTGAGAAGAAATTCTGTTCAAATGACTCTGTCTTCAACCGATTTTGGCTCAGCATAGCCCCACTCTCCTGGCAGTCCTGGATCTCTAGATCTATCATATGAAGCATCATTGTTAGGTCACTCACCTGGCACTGCAATGCCAGACTCATGCCCATCAGAGGACGAATCATCGGGAGACCACCAAAGGGCGATCTAGGATGCAGTGGAAATTCCAA
Organism: Muntiacus reevesi; assembly: GCF_963930625.1. Lineage (NCBI taxonomy): Eukaryota > Metazoa > Chordata > Mammalia > Artiodactyla > Cervidae > Muntiacus > Muntiacus reevesi. Next base: position 257,966,121 of record NC_089251.1, on the reverse strand, counting down.
TAGAATGGGAGACCAGCAAGCTCACTCTGCCTCCATAATGTCAGTGCCTCTGCCACATAATCACAGGAGAGTACAGCTCTGTTAGGGCAAGAAGCATCCTCAACACGCTCAAAACTGATCATCCAGACGTCAAAGAAAAGCCTCGGGAGCAGCAATCAGCACTTGTTCAACTCCTTGGCTCGCTGACTGATTGCACTAGTGTACACCTGTTCATGCCACACTTGTTAAAGATCTGAAACCAGCAAGGCATAGCCCTGCCTGGTGATACAGGCCTTGGCCAGGAGGGAGTTCCCGGCAAGCTGTAGCCGTGCACACGTCTGCATCAGCAAGCCTTGCTCCGGTTCCTCCACTGTGAGTGGCTGCGGGAGCTCTCACCCTCCCCATGGCAGGCTGGCCCGCCAGCGCAAATGAAAAGGTCAGTGTGTTTTTATTAATTCAGTTTCAGTTCAGTCACTCAGTCATGTTCAACTCTTTGGGACCCCATGGACTGCAGCATGCCAGGGTTCCCTGTCCATCACCAACTCCCCGAGCTTACTCAAACTCATGTCCATTGAGTCATACCATCCAACCACCTCAGCCTCCATCGTCCCCTTCTCCTCCTACCTTCAATCTTTCCCAACAACAGGGTCTTTTCTAAGGAGTCAGTTCTTCGCATCAGGTGGTCAAAGTATTAGAGTTTCAGCTTCAGCATCAGTCCTTCCAATCAATATTCAGGACTGATTTCCTTTAGGATTGACTGGTTGGATCTCCTTGCAGTCCAAGGGATTCTCAAGGGCCTTCTCCATCACTCTTCTCCAACACTATAGTTCAAAAGCATCAATTCTTCCACACTCAGCTTTCTTTAGGTCTAACTATCACATTTTTATTAATAGGCATGCTTGTTTTTTTTCATGAGTAAGTTTTAAGTCTCATGTTTGGATTTAGCAAAATCTATAAATTAGGGAATTGTACTACTTTAATTTTTAGGACATGCAAACTGATTAAGTTAGCTAATTAAGGTTTCCTTCAAATGGCCTAGACAAATTGACTGTGCTCTGGAATTGGATTATGAGGCTGAAAGCAAACCAGTAATAAAGTGTTCTTTGACTTGTTTTGTCACTGTTCCCATACCTATATTTTCTTTTTGTTGTAGAAAGAGAGGGACATGACTGAAATCTTTTTGTTGTAGAAAGAGAGGGACATGACTGAAATCATATTGTATCCTGGATTCTTGTAAATATTTAAGAATAAGTATTTTACTGGAACACAACAAATAATATTCATAGGGAAAAGTAATGTTTATACTAAGATGATAAAGCAGGTTTGTAATAAAGATATTGACATAAAGGGGACCAAAACTTGGTAAGCAACATGGGAGACATGTACTATGAGGAATTACCTCTGTTTCCCTTCCCTTCTTGTGAAGCCAAGAGCTGGGGAAACAAAAAGAAGAGGAAGAAAGAAAGATTTCTATAACATTGTATGGTCCAGAATGGTATGCTTATAAAAGTGCTGAAAGACAACAGTACTGGTGAGAACAGGAGTAGTTGGTAAAGAAAACTTGGAATTTATGAGTCTTTGGATGAGAAAGAAGGTGGAAAAAAGTTCTGATCGTGGAAACATAATGAAGAAAACTAATTTGATGGTAGTTGAAAATCAGGCAAATAAATGTAGTTTAGCTGTTGTAGAAATTAGTAGTGACTTTTTAAGCCAGTGAATTGCCTGAATAGAGCCCGGTATTAAGATTCTTAACATCCTATGTGGGACATAGGATGTTATAGGAAAGACAGATTCAAAATTTCTTTTCTAAATATGTTACTCTTGAGGGTAACTCTGGAGTTAATCTGTTTGTTGTAATGTTTCTATTTGAAAAAGTCAAGTGATAGGTACAATAAAGCACTTATCATTACTTATGTTTACTTTAGGGCTTCCCTCATAGCTCAGTCGGTAAAGAATCTTCCTGCAATGCCAAAAACCTGGATTCTATTCCTGGGTCAGGACAATCCTCTGGAGAAGGAAATGGCAATCCACTCCAGTATTCTTACGTGGAAAACCCCATGGACAGAGGAGCCTGGTGGGCTACGGTCCATGGGGTTGCAAGAGTCAGACACAACTTGGCTACTAAACCACCACCACCACCACGGTTATTTTAAAATGTTCAGAATAGATATTTTTAAAAAGTAAGCTCTGTAACACCTCTACTCAAAACCCGCAGGTATTTCCCATTTTATTAACAGTAAAAACCCTTAAAAATTGCAAAAAACCTTACATATATTCTTTCCTTCCCATGCTCTCTGACAACATCTCCTATTTCTTCACTCTGTTCTAAAAATCAGCTTCTTTGTTCTTCAACACACAAAGCATGCTCTTGTCTCTACAAGAGCATAGTCCTTGAGACTATGCACTGGGCCTGGAAAATTTTCCCAATAGTTACGTGGTTTTCTTGATTATCTTTTTTCTGCAGGTCTCTGATTAAAGAATGTGTTCTTCAATTACTCTATTTTAGCACTTACTCTTCTCTCAAACCAACAATACCTACCGTCTCTTGGCTGTTGTTCAGTCGCTAAGTTGTGTCTGACTCTTTGCAACTTCGTGGACTGCAGCACACCAAGCTCCTCTGTTCTTCACTATTTCCTGGATTTTGTTCAAATTGATGTCCATTAAGTGGGTGATGCTATCTATCTAACCATCTCATCTTCCACAGCCCCCTTCTCCTGCTGCCTTCAATCTTTCCCATCATCAGGGGCTTTTCCAATGAGTCAGCTCTCTTGGTAATTGGATAGTAAAAATGTAACTTGAAAATATGGCTTGAAGTGTTTCCAGTAGGTTTCCAATCACCAAGATTGATACTTTGACTGTAGAGCTGTAAACCAGTCAAATTCTGGCTTGTTAGTTTCCAGTTTCTATACTCAAGAATAAACATTAAGAATTCCCATCCTTCAAATATATTCCTTTTTATTTTTTATAGTTAATGAATACGTTGTTTTTGAACTTTGTTCAAATCTAACCCTTTTTTAAAATAGTATTTTCTTATTCTCAGTTTCTTTCATACATTGAGGCCTCATATGGATTAACGCCAACTTTAATCTTTGCTGAAGTTCACTAACCACATCTCTGTTAAGTCCACATAAATTCTGTGTGGTATTGATATACCAACAAAGAGCTACTTATTTATCCTGAGATTTCCAATTTTTTATATTTGATTTTTAATCATTATTTTCTTATATTTAGTGAGTTCATTCAAGCACTCTTCCTAAGAGACAGTCAAACTATTCCATTATTTAGGTGAATGGACAGCAAATTTAAAGTATTTTTTAATTATTTTGCACTTTGATACATTGTAAAAATTCCCACTCCCTTTAACATGGAGAGCGAGTAAGATAAATAATTCCTGAACAACAATGACTTAAAGATATATTCGCTGTATTAGTTAAGGCTCATCAGAAAAACAGAACCAGTAAGATGTGTTTTCATAGAGAGATTTATTTTAAGGAATTGGCTGCTCACATAATCGTGAAGGTCAAGTCTAAAATCTTCAGACTTGACAGTTCTGGCTTCCAAGGAAGAGTCACAGTTCAAGTTCAAAGGCATTTTGCAGTCACAATGCAGGGAAAATTCCCTCTTGCTTGGGAGAGGGCAGTCTTTGTTCTGTTAAGGCCTTCTGATTGAATGAGCCCCACTCACATAACAGAGGCTAGTCTCCTTTATCCATAGTACACCTATTTAAGCATTAATCTCACTCAAAAGCACTTTCACAGCAACATCCAGAAAAATGTTTCCCCAAATAGTTGGCATTCCCTGGTGGCTCAGTGGGTAAAGAATCTGCCTGCAATACAGGAGATCTGAGTTTGATCTCTGGGTCTGGAGGATCCCCTGGAGAAGGGAATGGCTACCCACTTCAGTATTCTTGCTGGAGAATTCCATGGACAGAGTAACCTGCCAGGCTACAGTTCATGGGGTCCCAGAGAGTTGGACATGACAGAGTGACTAAAATTTCACTTCTTCCAATAGTTGGTAATATGGCCCAGGTAAGTTGACATATAAAATTAACCTTAATATCCCTCTGAAACCCTTTACACTTTAAAAATATACTGTGTAGATAATTATGTAAATATGTTTATCATATGTATCTACACACAGTAGTTACTCAAGTAATGTGAATCATAGGACATAAAAGTCCATCTTTTCAATTTTAAAATGGCAAAGACTGTTTTTTCATAGCCATACGTTGAAAGAGCACAAAGTTGTTTTGCAAGCATTTTTTACATATGTTAGCAGGTTATACTAGATGACCAGGTAATAAGTAAAATCACAGTTAGGAGATTATTGAGAATCACATTGTTGCCTTTTCTATCTTTTCCCATGAAAATGACCCAAGCATAAACATCCAATATTTGAAAGCTTAGGAAATGTGTACCATTAGACTCAGTTTGAAAAAAAAAAGAAAGTGAAAGTGTTAGTCACTCAGTTATGTCCAACTCTTTGCGACCCCATGACTACTCTGTCCATGGAATTCTCTAGGTAAGAATACTGGAGTGGGTAGCCATTACCTTCTCTAGAGGATCTTCCCAACTCAGGGATCGAACCTGGGTCTCCCCCAGTCCAGGCAGATTGTTTACCATTTGACCCACCAGAGAAGCCCCAGAATCAGCCTAGGTGAAGGTATAAAATGCAATGTGATTTGAGAAATCATCATGATAATTGGTGGAAATGGTCTTATCAGGTAGTTAGAATAGGAAAAAGGAGTCCAGAATGGCAGTGGCTAAAAGACAAGAAAGGGAAAAACCCACAAAAATAGAACAAAGGAAGGGCCGAGGACCAGAGTGAGGACCTCAGGTAGAGCAAACAGCATTCCTGCCTAGCCCAATTTACACAGGGCAGGCCCAGGGGGAGGAGAAAAAACATATAAAAAGAGGAGCCAAAGGGCCGGGAGTCTCTCTCTTCTCTTCGCATCTTTTGGGTCACATGCTCTCATGCCTCGAGGATGTATTTTCCTTTATTTTCTAAATAAAACTGAGCTATAACACAGAGCTGTAACTCTGGTCTGTCTGAAAGCTGTAACACTGGTCCATCTAAGGGTCGTAACACTGGTCGGTCACTTCAAATTTTTGTTGTGATAAGACAGAACCAAGGAAATTACACACTCCCCTGACAGTCTCAGGCTTCCTGGGTGGCTCATATGATAAAGAATCTGCCTACAGTGCAGGAGACCTGGATTTTACCCCTGGGTAGGGAAGATCTCCTGGAGAAGGGAACGGCTACCCACTCTAGTATTCTTGTCTGAAGAATTCCATGGACTGAGGAGCCTGAAGGGCTATAGTCCATGGGGGTCACAAATAATTGGACATGACTGAGTGACTAACACACACAGACACACTCAAAATTATGACTTAGAAGTCATTTAAAAAAAAAGAAAAGTCAAGGAAAAAAATCATTATATCATATCATTATATAATCATATCATTATATATCATTAATGATATAATCATATCATTATATAATACTGCTGTCTTGAGATACAGATATCTATTTCTCATGCACTGACATATATGCCTATCACCTAGATGATTGTTTAAATCATCAAGTTATATTAATGCCAATGGATTTCAGTGATTTTCACTAACGATTTTTTTTTTTTCTCTCAGTGAAAAAACTGAGTGGTTTTATTGTGGTTTTCATTGAGTGTTCTTTTCTTAAAAATGCATGCCTTGTGTCCCAGGAAACCACTCAGTCTTGGGCAAATGAGGGTTCATAACCATAAGACCAATGACTGATTAAGACTGTGAGTCTCAGTATGAAAGGCATTTATAGGAGTGGGAAGAATATTGAGCAATAATGCCCAAGCTTTAAGTTTCATAGCTTAAAAAAAAAAAGATTGAAAAATAGGGCATGGCTTTTCTTTAGAAATTTACCATGAAAGTGAAAGTTGCTCAGTCATGTCCAACTCTTTGCAGTCCCATGGACGATATAGTCCACGGAATTCTTGAGGCCAGAATACTGGACTGGGTAGCTGTTCCCTTCTCCAGGGGATCTTCCCAACACAGGGATCGAACCCTGGTCTCCCACATTGCAGGCGGATTCTTTACCAGCTGAGCCACAAGGGAATTTTACCATATAAGAGTACAAACAAAAACATACAAAAACCCTATACAACTATCTTCACTATCATTCAGTTAAAGGAATCACAGTTTAAAATTTAAATACAGCAAAATATAATCTCAGATTAAAGCACATTCATTAAAATTGAGAACAGCGTATTTTTTCATTTTATCACAGGATGCTAAAAAATTCCCCCACTGATATTATTGACCTGTATCAGTGAATTCCACCCTATGAAACTAATAACCACTCTATCTCTTCTTTTCTATCAGATAAGCCTGCCCATTCCCCTCAAAAATATATCACATCTATTTTTTTCTTTGAAAATGCAAATAATTTTTCTCTAATTTGAAAAAATAAGAAATAACAAGGTGAGTGGTCCTTAATACTTGGAGGAGGATAGGATATATAACAGTAATACTTATTTGGGGACATCTTAATACTTTGGTATGTGTATAATTCAAGAGAATCTACTTCTGAAAAAAAAAATAGACATATGTACAAAAATTATTATCTATAATTTCAGGGGCTTCAAAGAACCTCTAGAGCCCAGAGACCCTGGGACCAGAAATCTTGTTTAAATGTGGCTGACAAATGTTTAATTATCTTCTAGTCAAATACATTCAACTGGCTTCCTTCAGCCTCACAACAGCAGTAATGAGAAAATGTGTGGGCTTCTCTGAGGTCTCCACTGACACAGATCCCGAGTTCTGCCACATCAAATTCATCAGCCAGGTTAAGCTCATAATACCACAGTATAAGACCGAGGATACGAGGCAACCAGCCTGGATAGGTTTTGCAGAGGACATTACAATGAAGAGACTTTAAAACATTTAAATTTCAAACAAATATTAGTCTAAGGCATACAGAGGTTTTACATGTGAGTGAATAGAGCTTTGCTTTCTGTGAGAAAGATTCTAGTAGGTATTTGCTATTTAAATCTTTTCAGGTAATTAGTCCCTATGGTGCCTTCCATTTCAGGCTCCAGCTGTTCATGCTAATGAGATGTCACTTGGTGTCAGGAATTCCCATCCTCCAGCATTAAGCAGTTAACCAATAATGGGGTGCTTGTGAAGCTGCACACATAAAGAGAGGTGATGAACAACTTAAACTTAATTATCTCTGCTTTTATCCACAGTAAAAGGGCAAAGGATATTTATAGTATTAGTGTTAGTAGAAAGTCCCCTCTCTGATGAAGCATATTTCAAAAAGAAGAAAAGGGATGTTTGACATTTCAGACATAATCATAGACAAGTTATTTCTTTAGATACACAACCTGATTTCTGAAAATATCAGAATCTACAAGTATCAAATGTTTATCAAAGACAATGGGCTGCTTTTTGGGCGCCTGGTGACCTCAGCTAGCGATCGGAAGTTGTTTTGTGAAGTTTGCTCTGCGTTCAGTTATTCTTTTGATGAATTTCTAGGAGAGAAAGTGGTCTCCCCGTCCTACTCCTCCGCCATCTTGGCTCCTCCCCAAATGTTTATCAAACATCACCTTTTATCTCTCATGTTTACATTATTTACATGAAAACAACTAGTTGGTCATCATAAAGAGCTGTAAAAATAAGTTAGAAGTTCCATAGTTTTTTACACTGTACCTCTTCAATACTGTTTTGACTGACTTGGCAGAGGATTGAGTGCATCATAGCTTTATAAATCATTTGTATAAAAGTCTTGATTTTGACATTTAATTTATAATTTAAAAATCATACCTTGTCACAAAGACACACTTAGTAAGTTCCAAATAAACATGTGGCAAAGACCATTCTGATTAAAATGTAATAAAACAAGAAGATCAATTTAGAGATATATAAAAAATTGAGCATCATTTTTCTAAAATAACTTCTGCATGAAAGAACAAATAAAAACACAAGGTGAAAGTTGAAAATTATTGTGGCTTAAATCCAATTTATGGATGCCATGAAAACAGCTTTTATTCCTAAAAAATAAATAAATAAATAAATTCATTAAATTTTAAATGAAAGAAACAAAAATAAAAATTAAAGTTTAAGAAGCTAATGAATATAAAAGAAACAGTAACAAATTACCATATATTAAAAAATAATGACCAAGAAAGACAGAGATAAAGATCCTCAAAGCTGGTTGTAAAAAGATACAGATGCTACAGAATGCAAAATCCTGTGCTCAAGTGAGGTTAAACAAACAAAAATTTAGGGATTTGGGACAGAGAAAGGCTTATTGCAGTGAGAACATTTGACTTGTGCCCCCAAGACCCCAAACTCTGTGATGGTTTTGGGAGAAATTTTTATAGGCCTAATTTGGGGTGAGGGCTGTAGGGTGTGTGTGGCTTTCTTCTGATTCCTTGGTGATAAGGTAACAGGGTGATGCTCCAGGAATCTTGGACTCAGCCTGAAGTTATCATCCTTCACCTGGGTGGAGGGCTTGCTTCTGACAGAAGAACCCAAAGATATTGTTATGTATGTCCCTTCAGGAAGAACCAGGATCCTTCTTTAATCTCTGTGTTATAGTTTCTTTTTTCTTGGGGATGGTTTTGTTCCCTATCTCCTGTACAATGTCATGAACCTCTGTCTATACTTCATCAGGCACTCTGTCTATCAGATCCAGTCTCTTAAATCTATTTCTCACTTCCACTGTATAATCATAAGGGATTTGATTTAGGTCATACCTGAATGGTCTAGTGGTTTTCTCCACTTTCTTCAATTTAACTCTGAATTTGGCAATAAGGAGTTCATGATTTGAGCCACAGTCAGCTCCCAGTCTTGTTTTTGCTGGCTGTATAGAGCTTCTCCATCTTTGGCTGCAAAGAATATAATCAATCTGATTTCAGTGTTGGCCATCTGGTGATGTTCATATGTAGAGTCTTCTCTTGAGTTGTTGGAAGAGGGTGTTTGCTATGACCAGTGCATTCTCTTGGCAGAACTCTATTAACCTTTGCCCTGCTTCATTCCGTATTCTAAGGCCAAATTTACCTGTTACTCCAGGTGTTTCTTGATTTTCTACTTTTGCATTCCAGTCCCCTATCATGAAAAGGGCATCTTTTGGAAGTGTTAATTCTGAAAGGTCTTGTAGATCTTCATAGAACCGTTCAGCTTCAGCTTCTTCAGCATTACTGGTCGGGGCATAGACTTGGATTACTGTGATATTGAATGGTTTGCCTTGGAAAAGAACAGAGATCATTCTCTCGTTTTTGAGATTGTATCCAGGTACTGCATTTCAGACTCTTTTGTTGACTATGATGGTTACTCCATTTCTTCTAAGGGATTCCTGCCACTGTAGTAGATATAATGGCCATCTAAATTAAATTTACCCATTTCAGCCCATTTTAGTTCGCTGATTCCTAGAATGTTGACGTTCAGTCTTGCCATCTCCTGTTTGACCACTTCCAATTTGTCTTGATTCACGGACCTAACATTCCAGGTTCTTACGCAATATTGCTCTTTACAGCATCGGAACTTGCTTCTATCACCAGTCACATCCACAACTGGGTGTTGTTTTTGCTTTGGCTCCATCCCTTCATTATTTCTGGAGTTTTTTCTCCACTGATTTCCATTAGCATATTGGGAACCTACTGACTTGGGGAGTTCATCTTTCAGTGTCTTATCTTTTTGCCTTTTTATACTGTTCTTGAGTGTGTGACAAACTTTGGACAGAGGTTCGTGACATTGTATAGAAGACAGGAATCAAGGCCATCCCCAAGAAAAAGAAATGCAAAAAAGCAAAATGGCTGTCCGAGAGGCATTACAAATAGCTGTGAAGAGAAGAGAAGTGAAAAACAAAGGAGAAAAGGAAAGATATACTCATTTGAATGCAGAGTTTGAAAGATCTGTGCAAGAAAAAAGCAAGGAGAGACAAAAAAGACTTCCTCAGCGATAAATGCAAAAAAAAAAAAAAAAAAAAAAGCAGAGGAAAACAAAAGAATGGGAAAGACTAGAGATCTCTTCAAGAAAATTAGAGATACCAAGGGAACATTTCATGAAAAGATGGGCTCAATAAAGGATAGAAGTGGTATGGACCTAACAGAAGCAGCAGGTATTAAGAAGAGGTGGCAAGAATACACAAAAGAACTGTAGAATCGAGATCTGCACGACCCAGATAATGACGATGGTGTGATCACTCACCTAGAGCCAGACATCCTGGAATGTGAAATCAAGTAGGCCTTAGTGTTTGTTGCATCACTATGAACAAAGCTAGTGGAAGTGATGGAATTCCAGTTGATATATTTCAAATCCTAAAAGATGATGCTATGAAAGTGCTGCGCTCAATATGTCAGCAAATTTGGAAAATTCAGCAGTGGCCACAGGATTGGAAAAGTTCAATATTCATTCCAATCCCAAAGAAAGGCAATGCCAAAGAATGTTCCAACCAGCACACAATTGCACTCATCTCACAAGCTAGTAAAATAGTGCTCAAAATTCTCCAAGCCAGGCTTCAGTAGTACATGAATGGTGAACTTCCATATGTTCCAACTGGTTATAAAAGAGCAGAATAACAAGAGATCAAATTGCCAACATCTGTTGGATCATCGAAAAAACAAGAGAGTTTCAGAAAAACATCTACTTCTGCTTTATTGACTATACCAAAGCCTTTGACTGTGTGGATCATAATAAACTGTGGAAAATTCTTAAAGAGATGTGAATACCAGATCACCTAACTTGTCTCTTGAGAAATGTGTATGCAGGTCAGGAAGCAATTGTTAGAACTGGACATGGAACAACAGCCTGGTTCCAAATAGGGAAAGGAGTACATCAAGGCTATATATTGTTGCCCTGCTTATTTAACTTATACACAGAGTACATCATGAGAAACGCTGGGCTGGAAGAAGCACAAGCTGGAATCAAGATTGCTGGGAGAAATATTAGTATCCTTAGGTATGCAGATAACACCACCCTTATGGCAGAAAGTGAAGAAGAACTAAAAAGCCTCTTGATGAAGGTGAAAGAGGAGAGTGAAAAAGTTGGCTTAAAGCTCAACATTCAGAAAACTAAGATTATGGCATCTGGTCCCATCACTTCTTGGCAAATAGATGGGTACCAGTGGATCAGTGGCTGACTTTATTTTGGGGGGCTCCAAAATCACCGCAGATGGTGATTGCAGCCAAGAAATTAAAAGACGCTTACTCCTTGGAAGGAAATCTCGACAACATGTTAAAAAGCAGAGGCATTACCTCGCTGACACAGGTCCATCTAGTCAAGGCTATGGTTTTTTCAGTAGCCATGTACGGATGTGAGCGATGGACTATAAAGAAAGTTGAGCACCAAAGAATAGATGTTTTTGAACTGTGGTGTGGAAAAGACTTTTGTGGATCCTTTTACTGCAAGATCTAACCAATCCATCCTAAGGAGATGGGTGTTCATTGGAAGGACTGATGTTGAAGCTGAAACTCCAATACTTTGGCCACCTGATGCGAAGACCCGACTCATTTGAAAAGACCCCGGTGCTGAGAAAGATTGAGGGCAGGAGGATAAAGGGACGACAGAGGATGAGATGGTTGGATGGCATGACCGACTTGATGGACATGGGTTTGGGTGGACTCCTGGAGTTGGTGATGGACAGGGAGGGCTGGCATGCTGCGGTTCATGGATTCGCAGTGTTACACACAACTGAGCGACTGAACTGAACTGAATTGAATAGCTTCTTGATTGTTCCTCCTTTGTTTCTAAAATTCCTATTTCCTTGATAAGTAGCTGTTTGAATCTGACCTTTGGAATTCAGGGAATTTCTAGAAGGCTGAAATCTTTAGTCTGCAAATAAGAAATGGGAGACTCAGAAAGGTTTTTGTTCCTAGGAGCGCCTCAGAGATTTCTGCTGAGTTTACCAGAGATTACATTGAAAAAAACATTACTTCTTAAAAAGAATTACCAATGAGAGAGGGCTAGAGAGAGAGAAAACAAATTACAAGGATAGAGAATGGGATTAAACTACATATATAGGTAAAAATAAAATATTTCAAAGAAAAGAGATGAGAAAATTTTGACAATAAATTAAAAATCTAAGCTATAATAATTGATCTACAGTGTGAAAAGATATTTGCTATAAAATTAAATGTGATAAGCATTATAGTCCAGTGTACTATTAATTAAATAAAGTAATTTTGTGTGGAGACTATATATGTATATGTGTGTCTTGTATATATGCAGAATGAAATATAGATATATAGGTATAAAAGCAACAAAAATTACCTTAAATATTTGACAAGTGATAAGTTTTTTTAATTTATTTACTTTTAATTGAAGGATTAGTGGTAGGTTTTGACAACGAGTAGAATTGACCATTACCTTTTGTTTTCTATATTAAATGGATATTTTATTTTACTTTTTTAATTCATAAAAAGACACATTAATGACAAAAATAAATCTAAAAAGTATAGCTAAATTACTCAGCTACATTTTATATGCTTAGAGATGTTACTTTTAATAATTATTATTAATTTTGCTATTTCTTTATGGGTAATATATTGCACATAGAATCACCAGCAAAAACCTCTAAAAACATTAGAAAATCTTTACAATGGCACAATATAATTTAGGAAAAAGTTATGTAGTAAAATTAAAAACTTCACATTATTTCTTAAGTATCCAGAGGAAACTCCATTTTTGAAAATTCAATTGTCATTTTCCTAAGTGACAGATTCAACTAATATCATAGCAAAATCATTATTTGCTATAGAAATCTGTAGTTCATTTACAAGAAAAATTCTACAAATTAATCTTATTCAAAACTCTTTCAAATATTAGAAACTCATCTGCTGAATCTGAGGCAAAGAACCAAAGATTCATGTCTTACAGGAAAGTGTTCAAATGTTTACTGCTAAACAATCATCTTATAACTGTTGTTTTATTAAAATATATATATACATATATATATATATAATAGGAATATTCTGTCTTTGGGAACTGAAGCTTCATTGTTCTCTTCACTTGTCCTCTTTTGATTGTATTCTAATATAGAGATTCTCAATCCACATTGCATGTTAAAATTACATGGGCAAAGTGTAAAAAATGTACTTAGTCAAATCACATGAAATTTTACTATTTGAGAAAATTTGAGTACTCAGTGTCTGCAATATCCAATCAGTCCTAGAAATTCCCTAAGTTTTTATAAGTTTTGTATCATTTTGAATAGCCAACGATCTTTAATGTACCATCTTCCATGAAAAGGAGTTTTTCAGGTGTCACTAGTGGTAAAATACACACCTGATAAGGTGGGAGAGACAGAAGAGACGCAGGTTTGCTCTCTAGGTCAGGAAGATCCCCTGGAGGAGGGCGTGGCAACCCACTCCAGTATTCTTGCCTGGAGAATCCCAAAGACGGAGATCCACGGGCTACAGTCCATGGGGTTGCAGAGAGTCCGACATGACTGAAGTGACTTAGCATGCACACGCACAGGCACAAACATGATGAAACGTCCATAAAAATCCCATAAGTGTGGGATTCAGAGAGCTTTGGGGTTGGTGAACACATCCACGTGCTGCAGGGGTGGTAATTCCCAACTCTATGGGAACAGAAGCTCCTGTGTTCAGAACCTTTTTGAACCTCATGTGTGTATCTCTTCATCTGATTCTTCATTCATATCATTTAATATCCCTTATGGTAGATGGTAATCTAGTAGGTAAACTGTTTTCATGAATTTTATGAGCCACTGTAGCAAATAATCAGACCCAAGTAGAGAGGTGTGGGAGTCTCTGATTTACAACCAGTCTATCAGAAACACAGATAGGAATCTGGATTTCAATTGGCATCTGAAGTGATAGTGGTAGTGGGGCAGTCATAGGGGTCTTTACTAATTCCAGTTAACATCAAAACTGGATTTTATTATAAGACACCTGATGTCTGAGACAAGGTCGGTGTGGGAATAAACCCACACATTTGGTGATGAGGGGTAAGTAGTACTGAGTGTTTGGACACATTCTATGTGTAGTGAGTAAATGAGAAGCAGGGAGTTTTTCCTAGACAGTAGTTTTGTGCCATTATACCTTTTGTGCTTTGTTTTTCTGATATAGAATATTGGCTCTTGCAGAGACAGAGACCTTTTTCCTGCAATATTTGTGAATACCCTTAGTAAGAGATGTTTGTTTCTTATACTATGATCTTTATATATATAAATATGTTTGAGTTGTTTTTCTGTTGTCCAGAGTTTGATTTTGTTCTTAGTGTGTTAGTTTTCTAAGATCCTCAGAAAATATTTGGCTTTATGAGAGACAATGATTATTCAAGTCAGAATATTCCCATTTCAATTCATTTTCCTATTAAACACATTATTTCTCTTCTCTGTCCACTTATGAAAATAGAGGACAGTGATTACTTTTATGTCAGCTCTCAGAGATACTTTAAAATATTTTTTGAAAGTCTTCTGAAGTCAACCACTAAAATGGGATCATTCTGTAGAAAATCTTGAGTAAAAGGGTAGTTCCCATGTGTATTTAGGAGAGTAGGAAAAGGGCCATAAGCCATATAAACAGGTGAAGTTAAAGTAGGGTATAGAACTTGGAGCACAAGAGACATGTTTCAAATGATTTAATGGGTAAGGGTTTTTTTCCTTTGGTTTTTACTAGAAAGTCTTTGAGGGAAGATATTCTAGATTGAGAGCTTCTTTTTAAGGCCTCAGTATAATAACAAGAAACTAACATTTTTTTGATACTTGTTCACTTGCTCCCTCTTCTTTCTAAGCGTTTTGTTAGGTGTCTAATATGTGAGATGCCAAAACCTTTCCAGGATGGCCACTGAAATGTTAAATTATTGTTGTGCAATATGTCAAGATAATCACTGAATCTGGATTACAGTGAGAAAGCATCTTGCAGTAGACATTCTGCAGAGGTGGGAGAGAGACAAGTTAGAGGCCAAAAAAATCACTTTCTCACACACCCATGCACATATCATGACAGTCAGTTTCTACTAATACTTTGTGAAACAGCATCTTGGATTCTTGATTATTTCTGTCAATACTGTATGACTAACAACTCAGAAACTTAGTCTACAAGATATTGAAATGGAGAAGGAAAACCCTCTATATTATCAGAGTGAGCTTCCTTCAGGCAGGCAAGGCAGAGAATTTCATCATTAGATTTTGTAAGGGACCCAAATAATGTTTATAAATCATTATTACACATATTTGTAATGTGTGTAATTCATTGTTGCATACGTGAAAACTCCTTGTTGTGTAAGAAGCATCTTAATTTTAAAAAACACCGACTACAAAAAAAAAATAATAAAATAAAAAACACTGATTTATTTTTTTAAAGGTTACTTCTACAACAGTCCTAGGGTCAAGTGCATAGAAAAACGACCCCGTCATTCTTTCTTCAAAGCCTGTTCCTTTAGAGGTCATCACAAGATATTGAATTTGATTCCCTGCTATACAGGAAATCCCCATCACCCATCAGCCCAATGTACAGTAGTCAATCCAACACTCCACATCAGTCCCTCTCTCCTTCCCCACCCCACAACCACAAGCCTGCCCTCCATGTCTCCAAGTTCACTCTTGCACAGTACACACATTCATCTATATCATTCTTAGACTACACACACACACACACACACACACACACACACACAAGCAGTATGACACTGCACATGCCCCTCTTTTTCTGACCCGTACCACCAAGCAAATATGCTTTGGGTCCATTCATGCCCCACAAACAGCAATACCCCGTTCCCTCCCATGGTCAAGTAACATTCCCCTTACCGCTACACCACATCATCCCCAGCCAACCATGTACTGATGAGTTCTGGGCTGCTCCCATCCCCCAGCCACTGCTAACTCTGCCACAGGAACACGGGGTGCGTGCATTCCCTACAAATAGAGTCCTCTGTTACTTCAGGATATGAACCAAGCATTGGGACTGCTGGACCACATAGCAACTCCACCTTCAGTCTTCTAAGGAACCTTCACACTGCCCCACAGTGACTACACCAGTTCACACTCCCCACCAGCAATACACAACTCCCCCAAACCTCCCGATCATCTGTGGACCTCTAGATGACAGCCATCTGAGCTGCATGAGGTGATATCCCACCAAGGCCCCCAAATTAACTTTTCCAAAAATCAGCAACACCAAGCATTCTCCCATGTACCTGCTGGTCATCCTCACTTACCTCCTGCTCCTGAAAAATGCCAATCTGGATTCACCACCCACCGTCCAGTCAGGCTCTGCCCCTTTAACACAGAGCTACAGGACATTTCTGGACAACAAACCCTGTCAGTGGCTCTGCCCTCATTGTCTCCCTTTCTGCAGGCTATCCTCTAGTCGGGGAAGGGTGGAGAACACAATTTTCTTTATTTAAAAATGATCATCAGAGAATATCTAATTACTAGATTGTTAATAAAAGAAATGAGATGACAAAAAAAAAGTCTAAGAAACAGATAATTCTTAAACATACAATAGAAATTTGGTATAAATGGGAAAAGAACAATGAAAAATTTAGCAATTTTTCATTGCTTACTCATGACAAAAAATAAAACATGTGAAAATTGATAAATAGATGATTCTCAACAGAATTGTCCAGATAGGTATGGATTTTACATGAAAATGCAGACTTTCAGGAATTTAGAGATTCAATTATTTCTTCCCGTACATACCCTTCATAAATGTTTATGTCTAGCTATGAATAAATATTGATCAGATGCTGTGAACATGTCCTTCTTTCTTTCTTTATAGTGGATACAGCAGAAAGGAACATTGCTAAACATGGTACTCACAAGAGAAAAGGTATTTTAAAAATATTTGATTTTAGCACTGCAAAACCAGACTTATGGTTAAAATATAGCAATAAGAGGAAAACAATATATGAAAGAAATAACATAATATTCCTTTTTATATAATCTAATAATTTCACATAATATTCTGTGCTTAGTCCCTCAGTTGTGTCTGACTCTTTATGACACCACGGACTGTAGCCCACCACACTCCTCTGTCCATGAGGATTCTCCAGAAAAGAAGACTGGAGTGGGTTGCCATGCCCTTCTCCTGGGGGTCTTCCCAACCCAGGAATCAAACAAGGTCTCCTGCCATGGCAGGTGGATTTTTTACCACCTGAACTACCCGGGAAACCCTTTTATATAATGGTGACTTTTAAAACAGGAATTATGTAAAAATTACATTATAGTTTCCCTGAATTTATCCTTTTGGAATTACTTCATCCTCATGATACAGTGTATCAATGACAGTACAACCAGAAGACATAAATCACAAATTCATATGGGGATAGTTTAACAAGAAAAATTATTTAACAGGGGTTGACTATGAAGTTTGTCTAGGGGCTCTAATGAATAGCCCAGAAATCCCAGAGATTACCTCAAGAATGGAACAAACTTGGAGTGGAGTCCCAGTTCCAAAGCTGGAATTCAGATCTCACTGGACAAGTGTGGCTACAACCCACTACACTAGATGCTTTCTGACTTGTTCCAGGTAAGAACTGGTGTGCAGTCATCAACAAGCAAAAAATAGCCTCTAGTATGTAGATGGGTCAAGGCTCAGGTACAGGAAACTGATTGGAAAATAGAAACAACCTTCAGGCTATAGGTGGATTGTTGCTGGGATGCAAGTGAGATGCTAACTAGAAGAAAACACTTCCAGGCTGAGGTAGACCAAGGTTGGAGGGCAGATGCAAGAAAGAAATGGAAGTGTCAAGAGCTCATGTGCTGGCTGGGTGACAGATAGTTTGGATGTACGGTATCAGTTCAGGGATCACTTCATTGATGGTGTCACTGAGCTAAGGCCAAAGCTGTAATTTCACTGAGGGACTACTTTCTCTAGGCTTCCAGCCAGGTGGAATGTAACAGAATGTTCCCCAGTATGCAATACTGGCAGCAGTGAGAGGAGGATAAAAAATAAAAATGGAAGTACACTGGAATAGGAAGAGATTCTCTTTCTCTAGTTCTATATCTACATCACCGTGTGCTTACAAAAGTAAATGTCTTGCTGTATGCCAAGGAAAATGGCTCAGAATCTAGCTCTATTATTGCAAAATGGGGAGAAAACACTGGATTTGAAGCTGAGATAATAAATTGATATTTGGCATGCAAATGGTCCTTTTGGGATGCCAAACATCATGCTTCATTTCCCATCCTATTAGGATAGCAGAAAGAAATCCCTAACTATGGTGCTTGAGACAATGACTCCAGTCAAGCCTAATATAAGCTTAGGCTTGGGACTTCCAAGTCACATGAAGAATATTGACCTTTGGCTATAGCTAATTGAGTTGTCTTTGTGCAACAGAGGATGAGATGGTTGGATGGAATCATAGATACAATGGACGGGTGTGTGTGCTTAGTCACTCCAGTCATGTCCAGTTCTTTGCAACCCCATGGATTGTAGCCCGCCAGGCTCCTCTTCCATGGAATTCTCCAGGCAAGAATACTGGAGTGGGTTGCCATTCCCTTCTTCAGGGAATCTTCCCAACCCAGGGATCGAACCCAGGTGTCCTGCCTTGCTAGCAGATTGCTTACTATCTGAGCCACCAGGGAAGCCCATTTACTCGCATATAATTTCTTCATGAGTTATTGGGTATAGTTTCACCACTCATAAACAAAACTGAGATTAAAATACCCTTTTACAGACTTCTGGCTTGAGCTCCATCAACTTAAAAGTTGGAAATTCCTGTGGTTTGATAACGATCTTTAGTTTTTTTTTCTTAGTTGCTTTTTCTTTGTGTGTGTGTGTGTGTATGTGTGTGTATGTATCATGTATCATCACTGTCATTCTCACAAGATAAAAATTTAGCAGACCCCAAATCACCAACTTTTGGTTAGATTCTCTGGAGAATTGAGGCCATGGGAGAGTCTTCCAGAAATCTAGAGAAGCAGCCAGATAAAGACAAGAACAGCTACGATCAGGATTAGTTTACCTGGAACTGAAGCAGTTGAGGCCATTAACTGGTGGGACACCTTCACAGTCATTTTGAAGAATTTGTGCAGGCTGAGGATGTACTAATTTGACAGTATTAGTGCTATTCAGTTAGTCATGTCCAACTCTATGCAACCCCATGGACTTGACAGTAGCTTGACTAGAACTCCTCGGGGCCCAATCTTAGAGGGGTCCCCCTGAAACTTTATGAATTTTACCTCTAGCAACCCCGCCAGTAACTCACTGTAAAAACCGGAGAAATATCTCTAATATTTCAGTCAGGAGGAGGAGAAAAGTATCCATTTTGAAATACACCTAGAAAATAAGTAAGCATTTTGAAATATGCCTAGAGCTGTCTCTATAACAAAAGGTTTCTCTGCAGGGGAAACTACTTTACCAGAGCATTATCTGACTTGTAGGAAGGGCAATTAGACAGCTCCCAACTCCTCTGTCCATTACAGCTTATGTACAGGGGGAAGAAAAAGGTTTTGAAATGCTTCTGCATCTTAGCCCAGTAACTCAGGCCAACTAAAACTGAGATTTAACTATAATACATTTTATGCTTCTCTTTGCCCATGTCTTAATACCACATCAACAGGGCTTCAGAATAATAACAGGGGATTATTACTGGAAGAGCTGTAAGATATGGACTCCATTTAAGAAGTTCTTAAGGAAATTCAAAGAAAATAGGGAGATAAAATTACATATGAAGAGACTGAGTCTTCTGGCACCAACATCTATAGAAAATATTAAACACAGTTCAGCATCTTCCCAGATTAACATAAAGTCTCACATTACCTGATAAATCATGTGCAATTCTCAACAATAACAGCAACAGCAAAATATAATACATGATAAAAAGACATGAGACAAGGCATTAAAACCAAAGTGAGATATGAAACTCATTTTAGAATGAATTTAGAGAATTTAAAATCCTTATGATTAATATGCTAAAGGTGCTCATGAAAAAAGACAACATGCAAACAAACAGGTAATGTAAGCAGAGAGCTGGAAACTCAAAGTGAAGATCAGAAGGAAATGCTAAAAAAGTCAAAAAATGTTTAATGGAAATGAAAATATGATGTTCACAATCACACTAATAGGCTGGAAATGGCAAAAGAAAGTACCAATGAGCTTGAAAACATGTCAATGGAAAATTTCCAACCTGAAACATGAAATGTAAATAGATAAAAGATGGGAAAAAGATGAAGATTAAATCCACTACTGTGGTACATTTATTTAAAATAATGTAGATAACATCATAATTAAGGTGAGAAACAGGATGCTTTCGCCCTAAGACAAGTCAAGGATAACTCCCTCTAGGACTTTTATTCAACATGGTACCACTAGTACTAGTTAATGCGATAAGGCAGGGAGAGGAAGTTAAGATATGAAGATTGGGGAAGAAGAAATAAAACTTCTTGCTCACAAATGCCGTGATTGTGCATGTAGAAGATCCTTATCAATCACAAAAAATTCCTGGTTCTAACAAATGATTGTAGTGAGATTGTAGTGTATAAGGTTAGTATTTAAGTCAATTGCAGGGGACAGGGAAGGTGAGGGTGGGGCGAATGGAAAGAGAAGCATGGAAACATATACGCTACTATATGTAAAACGTGGAAATTGGCTATATGACCGGGGAACTCAAACCAGGGCTCTCTGAAAACCTAGATGGGTGGGATGGGGTGGAAGGTGGGAAGGATTCAAGAGGAGGCGACATGTATACTTATGGCATGCATATGTTGATGTCTGGCAGAAACCAACACAATGTTGTAAAGCGATTATCCTTCAATTAAAAATCAATAAATTAAAAAAAATTAATTGCTTTTCTAAATACCAACAATGAGTAATTGGAATTTGAAATTAAGAATAAAACATCATTTATTAGACATCCGGGCCAACATAACAAAATATCACATGGAGGGGCTTTAACAATACAAATTTATTTTCTCATAGTTTTGGAGGCTGGAAGTCAAAGATCAAGGTGCTAGGAGAGGTGGTTTCTCCTAATAACTCTCTCCTTGACTGGTAGCGGTCTTTTCATTGCATCTTCTCATGGCCTTTTCCCTTTGTGTACATACTCCTGACATTTTCCCAATTTTTATAAGGCTATCAGTTTGGTTGGAAGAAGACCCACTTCTTATAGCCTCATTTAACCTTAATTATTTCCTTAAAGGTACCGTCTCCAGATACAGTCACAGTGTCTGTTAGAGTGTCAACCTATGAATTTTCAAGAGACATGATTCAGTCAATAGCAACTACTTACATTAGCACAATACAAATAGAAATATCTCTGTATAAATTTGACAAATAAATACAGGATTTATAGATGGAAGTTACAAAGTTCAGTTTAAAGAAATCAAGATGGTCTAAATAAATAGATTTTTTTACATTCATGGGTAGGAAGACACAATATTATTTAGATGTCAATTTCCCCTCATGATCTATACATTCAGCACCTTGCAATCAAAATGCCAGCAAGTTATTTTGGGTATACTGACAATGTTGTTCTAAATTTTATATGGAAAGCAAAAGATCCAGAATGGTCAACACAATCCTGAAGAAGAAAGTTGGAGAAATGACTACTTGACTTTAAAGTGAAAGTGAAAGTCGCTCAGTTGTGTCCAACTCTCTGTGACCCCATGGTCTATATAGTCCATGGAATTCTCTAGTACAGAATACTGGAGTGGGTAGCCTTTCCCTTTTCCAAGGGATCTTCCAGACCTAGGGATCAAACCCGGATCTCCCAAATTGTAGGCAGATTCTTTAGCAGTGGACCCACAAGGGAAGACCAAGAATACTGGAGTGGGTAGTCTATCCCTTCTCCAGGGGATCTGCCTGACCCAGGAATCAAACCAGGGTCTCCTGCATTGTAGGCAGATTCTTTACCAACTGAGCTATCAGAGAAGCGCTACAGTAATCTACATAATGTGGTACTGGCAAAAGTCCAGACACATAGATCAATAGAACAGAATAGAAAGCCAATGGTGTTGAAAAGATCTGCTTATACAAAAACCTGCATGTGAATGCTTACAGCAGTATAATCACCCAAAACAAGAAGCAACTAATATGCCCTTAGCTATATAAACAGACCCTGGGTGTCAGAAAGGTCCCCTGCAGAAGGAAATGGCAACCTGCTCCAGTATTCTTGGCTGGAGAATTCCTTGGACAGAGCAGCCTGGCAGGCTACAGTTCATGGGGTTATAAAGGGTAGGACATAACTGAAGTGACTTAGCACATATAAGCAGACTGTGGTATATTCATATAATGGTGTGTAAATCTCCCTCATTGCAGGCAGATTCTTTACTGTCTGAGCCACCAGGAAAGTCCTTTCTTGTATAATCTGCAGTCAAACAATCCATGACTTCTAGACATTTATTTAAAGTGCACTCCTGAACAAAACAGTATATTTCTTTTACCTATTTATTTTTCTCCAGCATTACATTACTACCATAACCATGCCATACTTGACATCATTTATTTAGCAACTCACCTTAATTTGGAATTTCTAAAGTATTAAATTTCATAGTTGTAGGAATAAACTTGATCTCCTTCTACTCAAGTTTCATCATTTGACTTACTACTGAATTAAATTATGTACTTGTAGTAATAATGCAACATGTGCAAAGCAATTTGATAACAAATAAATATGAATCTAGGTAAGCAAATTATCAACAGCAGTGAAGATAACTACAATGACATCATGTAGAATGGGTTCCCATTATGCCTTGGGCTTCAGTTTCATAGAAAATGAAGAATTTAATCACTCTGAGATGGAAATACAGATCTTTTAAAAGAGAAACTACTACACAGTTCAAAAGAGATAAAGTTCAAAAGAGATATCTACGAAAAAATTTCTATTAAAAAATTATCTTGAAATTTTCACCCTGATGATTTTAATTAAAGTCTTGAAAGTCTTGAGATTAGCCCCAAGGAGAATGTATAAAGAGAGAAATGGATCTTGAAATTAGAATACAGGCAACATTGGAGCTTGGAAAGAGGAAAAAGAAACTGTGGAGGAAACAGAGAGGATTCCACAGAGGTAGAGTGTAAACTAGAGAAACATAGACCATGGGGAAAATGGCAAAAGACAATTTTAAGTAAAAAATTAAGTATGTTAAGAATTGTCAACATCACTAGGTGCTTATGGAAAAGAGAACCATGCATTTTTCATTTAACGGCCTAAGTAATTTTTGTTTATCAGTTTTAATATAGCAATTTTACTAGAAATGTGAGCATAGAAGGCAGATTGCAGTAAGTTTAAGAGAAAATTGTGGGCAAGAAAGGGTAAGCAAATGCTTTTGGAATATCTATGAAATGCACACAAAAAAGATGCAACTATGGTTGTAAAGACTATTAAAAAAATAGGCTATTCTGCATATTACCAAAAGACAATCCAATTGCAAATGGTTATTTTTAATTAAATGTATTTTTATAGATACATTGATTTTCGTTATATAAACAATAAGGCTATGTAAAAAACTATAAAAATAGTTTTAAATTTTATAAAAGAGTAAGTCCTACATTATGATAAATAGTTGAAAATGTGATAGTTTGTCAATTAATTATGCCATATGTTAGTCAATTTGGAGTTGGTGATGGACAAGGAAGCCGGCTTGCTGCAGCACATGGGGTCGCAAAGAGTCAGGCACCACTGAGCGACTGAACTGAACTGAACTGAATTATTTGCAATTTGTATTCCTCACATTGGCTTCCCAGGTGACTTGGTGGTAAAGAAACTGCTTGTCAATGCAGGAGACACAAGAGACATGGGTTTGATCCCTGGGTTGGGAAGATCCCTTGAAGAAGGAAATGGTAACCCACTCCAATATTCTTGCCTGGAAAATCCCATGGACAGAGGAGCCTGGCAGGCTACCGTCTATGGGGTTGCAAAAATTTGGACATGATTGAGTGACTGAGCACACAACATTCCTTACATACTAACTTAAAGCTATGAATGCATGTTTGGAGCTTCCCTGGGCTCAAAGTCTGTGTTCTTGGAGACTTTACAGCAGTTCATCAGAGTAGCCTCTACTCACAGAGCTACCTCTATTGCAGTATGCAGGAAAGTTGGGGACCTCGTTAGAGGCTTTAAATATAGGTTAGGTGATCTAACATTTTCTAAAAGAGAAAACACAATGCGAGTATAGAGCAGAAGAACAACACTGGAATACTGAAACTGAATTTACAAATATTTTCCAATATATCACTACATTAGGTTGAATTAATATCTGTTTTTAAGTGTTAATTGCTGCTCTCTTTCATCTCCTTTGACTTTCCATAATTCAGTTCCATAATGCAGTTGCAGTTGTCTCAGCTGTATAGCAAACTTGTCCCATCAAAATCTGTAGGTTTAAAACCAGTAGATCTGGATGTTCTATACGCTTGACTCAAGGATTCCTACCTCTTGGTGGATCCAAGGATTCTTGCATTTTCAATCACCATAGCATTTGAAGAACACTGATTATAAAGTTGCTCTTAGTTGGAGTATGTGACTATAGAATAGGGTGACATCAGACATCAGTAACATCTGGGAAGCATTATCCATGAACAGAGTCACTGCTAAAAATACCTTCATGGGCACATGCTTGACTGTTAATATTTTAACAAAAAGGTTCATCAAAATATTCTTCAGCACTGCTTTTTTTGTCCAAGAGCAAAATTCGGAAGAATGAAATTTAAACTGGATTTCCTAATCTCCATAGCATTTAGACACACAGTCATTGGACGAAGATGGATTCAGAACTGGGCTCTACCACTTACAATCAATGGGACTTGGGCAAATTAACCTCTCTGGATCTCGCTTTCTCCTAAGTAAAATGCAATAATAATACTTATTATTGCATTTAATTATTATGGAATAATAATACTGTGTCATAACACAGAGTTGTTATGGCAATCAAACCAAGGGCTTATACAGTGTTGGAAAATAATAAGCAGTCAGTAGTGGTAGCTAATAATGGACAAGACTAATAATGGACAAGACTAATAATGGACATGAACTTGGGCAAGCTCCAGGACGTGGTGAGGGACAGGGAAGCCTGGCATGCTGCAGTCCATGGGTCGCAAAGAGTCGAACGACTTGGTGACTAAACAACAAGCTATCATTCTCTTTAATCTTTCCTCCCTGCTTTTTCATAGTTAATGAGAAGTAAAATCTAAAACAAGAATTTTTGTGAAGATGATTTGCTAAAAAAGTGCTCTCAGGAGAACCTAGGAAGGTAATGGGGAAAACATAAATGGAAATAGAAGTTAGAAAGAATGTTATTTCCAGAAAATCTTATGGAGGGCAAATATAGCTGATCCCTCAGGCAAACTTGGAAGTGGAGGCTTCGCTGCAGTGTTTTTCTTGATTAGCAGCATAGCGAGCTTTCAATTCAAGCACCAGTCAATCACTGGCTAAGAGCAGCCGTCAGGAAATGCAAACTCTCAGCCTCTTTCAACTCTGCAAGTGGAGGCAAAGTGGCATCAGTATCCTAAGGGAAGTTTTCTGAAAAGCATTGATAGTGCATACCTTTAGAAATAAAATTATAAAGAAGCCAGGGGAGTGGTACATATAAAGAGGAAAAGAAGAAATCCCAGTGCCTGGAACACTGATTATTTTTTCTTCTGTAGCTTACCTCATTAGAATCGTATACTACTACTTCTTCTTCAAGTGGGATTTCTTTGACTTTCCCACTCTCCGCATCCAAAAGTTTCAAAGAATTACTCTATCTTAGAAGGATGTCTTAAGAAAACATTTTTATAAGGTAGAAGGTGTTGAAAAACAATTCTCCAGGTATCTCTCACATTTTTGTATGCCTTATAAGTGAGGTACAGAGTGCTTTTGTTTCTGAATTGTTTTTAATAATGTTTGAAGAGTGAACAAACTTGGAAAAAAAACTATAGTTCCTCTCCCCGGAGAAAAGAGAAAGCACGTTTACTGTTAATCATTAAAAGAAAATCTGTTTCTCTAAGCTCAGTGTTCCTCTTCTTCAATGCAACCAACCATAAGCAGATAAATCTGCACATCTGTGTTTCACATGAATCTGCAGGAATGGGGAGTAGGGAAGGCTGCAACAAAATGCTGATACTCAGGCTAATGCTATTGCCCTGAATGAGAAGCATTGCCCTTCATCTCTAACCTGTCTCCTGTCTTCCACCAGAATCCATGAGCCTGTTACAGGTAACTTGTTATCTTTTAAGTAGGTTAAATCAGACCTTTCACAGCCCTTGACTGAAAAGATTTTATGTAAACTATTTTATTGTTGGTTTACATTATTCTTGTTTATTTTGGTCACTTTCTCTAATCATCTTTGCTCCACTATCCATGAATAAATTTTAATTAAAATAAAATATTAACCTAAAATATTTGGGCAAAAATTATTTCTGTATTAGAATAAATACATTGCTTATTCACAACAGGAAGAAACTTACAAAAAACAACTTTATTTAATGCAACATTTTTCTTTAATTATATTTATATGATTTATGTGTTTATAAATAACAGGCCTGATAATTCCAAGGTGTCAAGCAATGTTGAGGCCATGGCAAAATATTTAAAGATAAATGTTTCTCTTATTTATAGATAATTAAGACTCTGCTGTCCATTACTATGGGCTTCTAGGTGGCTCAGTAGTAAAGTATCCACCTGCTAATGCATGAGACTTGGATTCAATCCCTGTGTCAGGAAGATGCCCTGGAGAAGGGAATGGCTCTCCACTCCAGTATTCGTGCCTGGACAATCCCATAGACAGAGGAGCCTGCCTGGCTATGGTCCCTGGGGTCACAAGGAGTCAGACACGACTGAGTGATGGAGCTCACAGCTCACATGTCATCCACTGCTATGTCGAGGCAGGCGGATGTGTCAGAACAGATTGTGTTCAGATTCTCTTCTTTAATGGTCACTTCTGAAGCCTATTGAAGAGCTCTCACTTCTTAAAAATTCCAACAGATATATGAGAACAGAGATAGAGGAAATAGCACCTACAAACAATGAAAGAAAGGCAAAGATAGTTGAGATGTTTGGAAAGTTCCTTTGCAGACCACTGACCACGAATTAATGCATTTTATTCATTCATTTTTTAGAATGGTAGGCTATATTCTTGTAGGGAAACAAACAAACAAAAACACTAACTTAGGAGTGGGTCAGGAACATGTTTATTTCCTAGCTACTACAGTAACTTGTCACATGATATTTAACAAGGAAATCTTCCTGTGATTTAGAGATTTTTCCTATTATAATCAGACAGCTGAATGAAATGATCTTTAAATGAATGACCATATTTTGTAAGGAATTACATTATTTGCTCTAAATTATATCTCCATCCATCACTGTATGTCCTAATTCTGGAAAACTTAATAAGAAATCTTAAATTTAAAATAACTGACTGCAGTTTTTTTTTTTTTTTTTAAAGAGAACATACGTCTGGAATAATAGCTAGTACATAATATGTATTACATTCTGATACCCTCCAGATTCAAGATATGGGCTACCTTAGATGCTTTGTACAATGATTACTTGCCTACAGTAAATATTAAGTGATTTTTTGTTGACATTTATAATTTATAAAACAGAATTTAACAGTGATTCAGTTCATCTGAAATATAAATATGTATTCCACAATTCTAACTTATTAACTTTGACCTGAAGCAATTTTGTACCCTGACAGTTAGTCTGGGCATAAAATAGATTATGAATGAGTGGCAATAATAACATTGGTCATAGCCACTTAGAAAAATTATTGTTTATAAGAAAAGCAATATAGCTTCTACTCCCCTTTTTATCTGTAGTCTCATGATGATCCTAGAAAAGTAGAATGGATTTAATAATAATTTCTGCCTTTACCATAAATCTCTAGTACCCCCAACTGAGATTCTGCAGAAATAATATGATTGAAAATCAGGTACCCCTGTGTGCCAACAAAAGCACTGTTCTCTCTCTGGTGGCAAAAATAGATGGGCAGATTAAAGTAAAGAACATTGTAGACATTGTGACCCTACAAAGTTGTCAAGCAAGGGGCAAAATATATTCATTCTTGAGCCAATTTTAAAACAAATTATAGTGATAAGACCATATTTCACATAAGGCCAGAAGGTTGCATGAAACAAAAATTATTATATAGGATACCTCCTAGATGTCTATCCAATAGCCACTTTTTTATGGTGACCACTTCTTATCCATGTTAATTCTGCTTTATGAGATAATAAATCTTCCTTATTGTTTGCATCTTATGAAATTGAGATTTTATTTTTGGTATGGTAACTTTCAGTTGAATAAATTCTCCATGATAGAGATAAATGGGTGTAATAATATATGGACATGTATGGAGTAAATTAATATTAACTGAAGTTCAGTAATTTTCTTTTATATTACATTGATATATTTGACATTTACATTTTAAATTAATCTTCATATGAAATCTGTTTTAACAATCCAAGTTTATTGAGAAGTAAATTGTAGTAAAGAGAGATTTGGCCAAGATCACATGCTAAATTAGTTGTAAAGGTGTGTGTGGTGTGCTTGTGTATGTCTGTACTTAATTAGTGGACTTTTTATAAAACAGTTAAATAATTACAGAAAAATTGAGCAGGTGATACAGAGAGTTCTCATACAGATCCCTTCACTATCACACAATTCCCAATTATTAACAGCATGCATTAGTGTGGTATATTTGTTACATTTGTTGAATCAATATTGATATACTATTATTAACTAAAATCCATAGTTTACAATGTATGCTTCCCTGGTGGCTCAGACAATAAAGAATCTGCCTGCAACACGGGAGACCCAGTTCAATCCCTGGGTTGGGAAGATCCCCTGGAGAAGGGAATGGCTACGCACTCTAGTGTTCTTGCCTGGAGAATCCCATGGACAGAGGAGCCTGGCAGGTTACAGTTCATGGGATCACAAAGAGTTGGACATGACTGAGCGACTGTCACTTTACTTATATGAGAAAAGATGACTTCATAACTTCAATGGGTAGAAAAAGTATTCAGGGAAAAGGCCTTGGGCTTATAGTACAATATTGGTGAATTTAATACCCAATAAGATAGTGGATTAATATATGATGTTTGGGCTATCCCAGTGTGCATCCGTTCCATAATGTGTGCTTTCCACTTTAGTCAAATAACTGACCACAAACCAGCTCTGATTATTTCAGTTATGAGAATTTTTACTACATAGTTATGTATTTGCAAGACAGCTCAATTTGAATATATTCTAGGTGTCTCTAATTTAATGTATCAAAAAATTGAATATGTTATTTTCCTTTCTGCTAAGCTCTCCAACTTTTGTACACTTTCTTCCACTTTTGTGTTTCTTTTTATTATTGGTAAATGATCACATTGGCCAAATGAACCAGACCTGAGACTCAAATTTTATTTTTAAATCCTCTCTTACTCTCTTTGAAAACTTCCCCTATAAAGTCAACTCTTAAATAGCCTTAGGTTATCTAACTGCTAGAATTCAACATTATTTGCTTGCTGCTGCTTGAAACTTTGTCTTTCTGACATCCTCAACAATAAAGTCCTAATGATCTGCCTTTTGTTTATCTCTCAGCCTCATCTAGCCAAAAGATCCCTTTTTGCTCTTTTGTTTCCTTAATGTGGCATAGTCTCTTTCATAATATATTGTTTATCATGTTTATTTTATATGCAGCCATCATATTAAAATTGCCAATTTACTTATCTACTTCCTCCTTTCAATTCTAAACTCATTATTGAAAGCTTTTTCTTTCTACTTCTGCCTCTCCAGCACCTAGTAGATCCCTAGAGCATAGTAGACATAAATGGCCATAAGAGACAAGTCAGCCTAAACAAGGTAAATTGAAGGAGTATCTCAAAGTAAGAATACTGTAGCCACAGCCTGGAATTATATTAGGCAAAAATCGATTAGTCAGCCCCTCATTACTGATCGATACTGAAGACAAGCAACTTTACTAGTTATTTATTCAATAATTTACTAGAATAATTATCATGGCATTTTCCATGGAAGACCTAAAGAAACATGAGATTTATCGATAGCATGGAAAAGGAATGCATCTTACCATTCTCCAAGGAGTTAGGTAAATTTTTGCCATCTTCACCTTATGCATCTGAGGCTATATCCCTTTTTACCTCCTAATTGTGACTGTGGAGAGACAAGAGGATAGCATCTTGCTTAGGGACCAACATCCAGGAATTCCAGGCAGCAACCATCAGGCAGTTCTTGAAAGGTGTATGGGGTGTGTGTGTCTATTTGTGTTCCACAATGTATATCTGGAGACATAAAACTCATCCTCAGGCCTTCGGTTTGGAATACCAATGTCTCTAGCTCTGCGTTCCTGTGGAATTAGGACTGATGACCATCATGACCAGCCGGTGCCTTCCCTGAGTGCTAGTCCTAAGTGAATGATTTGAACTTCAGAAAATGTAGTCCTCACTGAAGCAGGAATGACAGTGTTTTTCAAAACAGGATGAAGATTTGAAGGGAGTTTGAGAGGAATGCAGCATATCTGAGTGTCAAGAGCCTGAGTAGGTACTAAAACATTAACCTCTTGTTAATGGCTGAATTTATTTCTAAGGAAAGTTTATTCAGCACTTGATTTTAGCATTTACATTCTCACTTTGTAACCCCTCCACCCCTTTAAAATGTCCCAATATTCCCATTCAGAAAGTTCCATGGTTGTTCTTGCAAGGCATGACAGGGGAGCATGACATAGAATCAGTGTGGCCTGTTCCACTTACCCTCTTGACTGTGACCTAAAAGAGAGAGCAGCATTGTCCAAGGGACGTCTAAGAGGTCCAGGGGGTGATGAGAATGCTGTACATGTGCCTGGGACCGGAGGAAAGGGAAGCACTTTCAGTACTGTATAGAGCTTCCAAGTCCCAAGTAACTTGATTAAAAAATAGCACGAACTTAAAAAACAAAAATGCATTCCCTCACTAAACTCTGAGCTCAGAGTTTGTGAGTGAGTGTTAGTCACTCTGTCATGTCCAACTCTTTATGACCCCATGAACTGTGGCCTTTCGGGCTCCTCTGTCTATGAAATCCTTGAGGTAAGACTACTGGAATGGGTTGTCATTTCCTTCTTCAGGGAATCTTCCCAACCCAGGAATCAAACCTGGGTCTCCTGCATTGCAGGCAGATTCTTTACCCTCTGAGCTACCAGGGAAGCCCCAAGCAGGGAAGGCAGAGTTTATAGGTGGATTCAATTTAAATTTGTGTATAGAAATACCGCAGTGTATTACTGTCATGCAGAGAGAGTATTATATTTATACTCCATCTAAAACACTATATGTTCATAGGCACTTAAGAAGCATCTCTACTCTTAGTAAACTATGATTGCAGTTTGTATAGATGGGGACTCTAACAACTTGACAGTATGACTATATGAGCTTTAATGGCAACCCTACAATAGTAGTTACACTTGTCAGTATACAAAAGAATTTCTGTAGAATCCTTTCTATGCTGGCACATTTAGGCAAATATTATCTATATAAAAGAACAATGTTATATTATCTGAATACTAGAGAAACCCTCTGATTTCAATTATACAAATAAATCTTTGTTTAGAATTTGTAAAAGATAGTGTCAAACTACTATTATCTATTAGAATAACAGATAAGCAAGCATACTGGCAATTTTGGATAAGAAAAATGTGATTAAAATTGCTAAAGTTTAAAATGTATTTAAAATATTATGTTTCATACTATCTATCAAATGTTATGTCTTCTCAAAGGTCATGGTCAGGAGAACTGCATTTCTGAGTAGAAAATAGATTTCTCATCTGAGTAGAACATATTAATATTTCTATCACTTTTGTTTCAGTACAACTGTTCTAGAGATAGAAGCCATTTAATAAAATCTATAATCAGTTTTAGGTATACCATTTTAATATGAAGATTAATGACTTACAAACTTATATAAGTTAAAGTGATATCTACTTGTAAAATCATTTAGATTAAAACTAAGTTGAAAAACATCAGCAGATTAGCTGAAATTCAAAGCATTAATTTGAAACTTTATTGTTTTCAAAAGTATATGGCAAATTTAATATAGCCCACAATAGTAATCCAACTGAAATGCTGGGTTTTAAAAAAATCACTCTCCTTGAATTTACAATTTGGGCAGACTCAGACCAAGAATATGTTGGAATTTGCAACAAAGAAGGGAACATGATATGTAAGTCAATAAGCATTTTGGACTCCCTATAATTTACTCAAGTACAGAGGTTAGCTTCAACAAGCACAGCTAGAAGGAATAAGGTACAGTGTTCAGGTAGCAAGTTTAGGGAACAACAAAATGTTGAATTAACTGGGATGACAGAAATAGATAAACGCCAGAACATGATGTAGTGCTGATAAGAGTTAGGAACAAGCTTAAGATCTAGTTTTGCATGAGCATATATCCCTCTTTTCTTGGATATACGTAGAGCTGATTCATTTTGCTGTGCAGCAGAAACTACCACACGATTGTAAAGCAAGTATTCTCCAATAGCTTTTTAAGAAAAAAAATCTAGTTTCATTCTCAAGGAGGTCATGGGCTAAGTAGGGAGACGAAGTTTATGTGTTGAGAGGATTTTCCTGTTAGAAGCCCAGTTGTTGAACTAAGCTCATAAAGCAAGATGAAGTGAACTGTTTCCAAGAACATCAATCCTAGCTCTTGTTGGTAAAATGAAAATTCAGTTCTGGGTATAGTTCCTGGTTATAGGAATTATGTACTGAAAAGAATAAGACAACTTTTGGAAGAGCTTGAAGGGTTAATGTAAGGCATGTCATCAAAGTTCCTTTAATTCATATGTAGGCACTTCCCAAAGAACTTATGCATTCTGTCTATACTATCAATAAATAGACTGAGGAATGAAGTGAAATTAACATTCCATGAGGGAATTAAGATAGTCTTAGAGATAAGCAATACAAACTAGATATGGAAGGTAATAATACTAAATCACAAAGTATGACTAATTCCACTGAATGTAATGAGACTTATTCCTTAAAATTAAAATATATTATATAATATTCTAAATAGCATGAATATATTAAATAAATAGAAAATATACTCCATAAAAATGTTAGGAAGTAATTTACAAAAAGTTTAAACAGAGCATTTAAAACCAGAATCCTAAAAAGGAAAATATTATGAAATATGTAAGCAATATATTCAAAATATTACCACAAAAAGGGTAAAAAATGAAAATAGATTACTTAAAAATAAGATTTTAGGAGAGTAAAAGAAAAGAAAAGCTTTTTATAGTTTTATACCAGGAGCTTCCAGGCTCATGTATGTTCCATAGCCTATGTTCCCAAGTGTTGAAAGCTCTGAGCAAATGCTAATCTGAAAGATGGCTCTATGAATAGATAAAGGGGCATCTCAGGTGGTGCAGTGGTAAAGAATTCACCTGCCAATGCAGGAGATGTAGGTTCAGTCCCTAGGTTGGGAATATCCCCTAGAGAAGGAAATGGCAACCCAATCCATTGTTCTTGCCTAAAAATCCCATGGACAGAGGAGCCTGGTGGGCTACAGTCCATGGAGTTGCAAAGAGCTGGACACGACTCAGCAACTGAGAAGGCATGCACACATGAATAAATAAAAGGATATTGCCCTAGGCATTTGGCTTAGTGAGCAGTGGTGCCTTTGAGTGAAGGAAAAATGGTTGCTTTCTTGGTAGCAATGTAGCCCATGCTGGGTCTGGGGAAGGGGGACAGAACCCACAGGGCTGTCAGGTGGTGAGCTAGGCTTCAGTCATACTCAACACCTCAGGACAAATCTCATGGCCTTTTACTGAAGCCTCTAAATCAAGACTTGGACCTCAACTAATAACCTAAGTAAGCCTTAAACCGTTACCATTTTATTTGTAAGAGAAAATAAACAGCTTATTAGAAAACATCCGTGGTGGCAACTTTCACTCCCAAGGACAGTGGTTCAGCTAGGCAAATAAACAGATGGGGAAAAAAGTTAAAACAAGAATAGAAATGGAAAATACAGAACAGTGGTGGTGGGGGGAAAGACATTGGTAAACATAAATCAACATATTTTGATAGACCAATATTGAAAGAGCAAACTTTGGATAGCTCAGTATATGATTTTTCATGTCTGCCTCTTTTACTGGATTTGAATATCTGAGTGGTAGTTATGTTCTCATCTATTTATACCAATATCTAGTTTTGTGTCTGACAAGATATGTTAATGTCTAGTGACAACTACAAATAGAAAGATGAAAAATAGGTAGAAGGCTGTACTTTCTTCCAAGGGTAAAAAAAGTGTTCATATTATGCTTTAATGATTGCTTAGTTCTATTTTAAATAATTCAAAATTCCATTAAAAATAAGTACTTCATGCTAAGGGGTGTTTTGAAACCCTAGTTATTTTGGAAAACTATATTTTAATTTAGACTAATGACTGATTTAGGACCAGTTTGGAGTAGAAATGGATAACAGCTCTGGAACTTTGTAATACAATCTGTATAGCTTTTAATTACATTCTTCCAACTCATTTAAGAAATTCATTGAGTGTTTACTATGCATCAAATGCACTTGGACTTAAGGAACTCTTAATCCAGTAGATTTCAAGAACAAGGCAATATATCCAGCACAGAGAATACTTCATAACAATATTTGAGCACAAAAATTCCAGGTGAAGATAGAGGATGGGAGGGTAACACCTGGAGACAGTAGAAATCTGGGTAAGAATCCCTTAGAAAAACTGACACAAATGGTTGTTCTTTAGTAGTTAGCCAAGTGAAGAAAAACAGGCAGGAAGGCATTGCAGGACAACAGAACATGCTCACACAAACTTGATGATTGTAAATAGAATAGAGTGATTAGCCTTGGCGAAATCTACAATGGACGATGCTAAGTAGGAAAGCTGGCCCCTGCTTCCCCATAGATTTTCTGTGACACACTAAGAACTTTGATGTTTATCTTGAGAATAATTGAGAGCTCAGAAGAGCCTTCAAAGTAGAGGAGGGTCATGACACGGTTTTGCTGTGTTTATGTGCTCAGTCGTGTCCGACTCTGTGTGACATCGTGGACTGGAGTTCATCAAGCTCTTCTGTCCATGGGACTTCTCAGGCAGGAATACTAGAGTGGGTTGCCATTTCCTACTCCAGGGGATCTTCCCAACCAGAGATGGAACCCACATCTCCTGTGGCTCCTGCATTGCAGGCAGATTCTTTACTCACTGAGTCATCAGGGAAGCCCCAAAAACGAAGCCCTGGCAGCAGTGGAGGACAGAGCATATGAATGGGAAATTGGGAAAAGAGACATTAATTTATAAAAGCAATTCACCAATTCAACTATGAACTACTAGGACTAGAACTATATAGAATATACTAGTGAGAAGTATCTGAGAAAAACTTAAGGAAACAAAGCAAAAGGCTTCATTGATTGACTTTACATGGGTATTCTAACACCCTGGCTTCTGACTTGGAACAGTTTTTATTTTTTATAATAACATTCAGAGAGCTTTGGAACACAGGACAGATAATAGGTTTTGGTGGTACCTATAATGGAAGATCATGGATTTGAGTTACGGGTTCAAAGTACATAGCAGATATGTAGGTTGAGATGTCTTGTGGACATGTTGTACAGGGCTTCAACACTTGATATACAAAAATCTGAGAGAGGAGGGAGGGAGACAGAAAAATTGTCCTAGTTGTGGATGAGTTTCCCTGTTTCCTTCCTGTCACGCAATGTGAGTTCTTTGTTATTTGGCTACAGTAGCTACTTGTTACTTTCCGTGTTAAGGTTTTATTCTATTCAGTATATCCCAGATAACTCTTCTTTATGATAACAGATGCTATTAGTGATTCTTATAAACAACAGACCAGATATAAGTGAGTAAGAGATGGTTCAGTTCAGTTCAGTCGCTCAGCTATGTCCAAATCTTTGCAATCCCATAAACTTGCAACATGCCAGGCTTTCCTGTCCATCACCAACTCCCAAAGCTTACTCAGACTCATGGCCATCAAGTCAGTGATGCCATCCAACCATCTCATCCTCTGTAATTCCCTTCTTAACCCACCTTCAATCTTTCCCAGCATCAGGGTCTTTTCAAATGAGTCAGTTCTTCACATCAGGTGGCCAAAGTATTGTAGTTTCAGCTTTAGCATCAGTCCTTCCATTGAATAGGACTGATTTCCTTGAAGATTGACTGGTTTGATTTCCTTGCAGTCCGAGGGACCTTGAGGAGTCTTCTCTAACACCACAGTTCAAAAGCATCAATTCTTCAGTGCTCAGCATTCTTTATAGTCCAACTCTCACATCCATACATGACTACTGGAAAAATCATAGCTTTTACTAGACAGACTTTTGTTGACAAAGTAATGTCTCTGCTTTTTAATAAGCTTTCTGGGTTGGGCATAGCATTTCTTCCAAGAAAAAAGCATCTTCTAATTTCATGGCTGCAGTCACCATCTGCAGTGATTTTGGAGCCCCCCCAAAAAAGTTTGTCACTGTTTCCATTGTTTCCCCATCTATTTGCCATGAAGTGATGGGACCAGATGTCATGATCTTAGTTTTCTGACTGTTAAGTTTTAATCCAACTTTTTTATTCTCCTCTTTCACTTTCATCAAGAGTCTCTTTAGCTCTTCTTCACTTTCTGCTATAAGAGTGGTGTCATCTGTATATCTGAGGTTATTGATATTTCTCCTGGCACTGTTGATTCCAGGTTGTGCTTCATCCAGCCTACCATTTTTCATGAGATACTCTGCATATAAGTTAAATAAACAGGGTGACAATATACAGCCTTGGCATACTCCTTCCCCAGTTTGGAACCGGTGTTGTTCCATGTTCAGTTCTAACTGTTGCTTCTTGACCTGCATACAGATTTCTGAAGAGACAGGTCAGATGGTCTGGTATTCCCATCTCTGTAAGAATTTTCCATAGTTTGTTGTGATCCACACAGTCAAAGACTTTGGTGTAGTCAATAAAGGAGAAGTAGATGTTTTTCTGGAACTCTTGTGCTTTTTCGATGATCCAACAGATGTTGGCAATTTTATCTCTGGTTCCTCTGCCTTTTCTAAATCCAGCATGAAAGTGTAGAAGTTCACTGTTCATGTACTGTTGAAGCCTGGCTTGGAGAATTTTGAGCATTACTTTGCCAGCATGTGAGATGAGTGCAATTTTGTGGTAGTTTGAACACTCTTTGGCATTGCATTTCTTTGTGATTGGAATGAAAACTGACCTTTACCAGTCCTGTGGCCCCAGCTGAGTTTTCCAAATTTGCTGGCATATTAAATGCAGCACTTTCACAGCATCATCCATTAGGATTTGAAATACCTCAACTGGAATTCCATTACCTTCACTAGCTTTGTTCATAGTGATGCTTCCTAAGGCCCAAGCGCCTTCTCATTCCAGGATGTCTTGCTCTAGGTGAGTGAACACACCATTGTAGTTATCTGGGTCATGAAGATCATTTTTGTATAGCTCTTCTGTGTATTCTTGCCACTTCTTAATACCTTCTGCTTCTTTTAGGTCCATACAATTTCTGTCCTTCATTGTGCCCATCTTTGCATGAAATGTTCCTTGCGTGAAATGAAAACATTTCATCTTTGCATGAAATGTTTGCATGAAATGAAAAAAGATGGTGTTAGAATAAAATTTCCCAATTAGATAGAATGTGTAATAATTTATACCTGGATGGGGCTGGGATTTTAGCTCCAGGGTTTATGGACAAACCATGAGACAGTGTCCAAGCCTACTCCCAGAATATGACTGCTGTACTGGCCTGACTCCTGCCACCACTAATACGTGCTTGCCTGGTGATCCTCTCGTGGCTTCATTGCTTGACAAGTCCACCCTGACAAACCTGTGTAATTGCTCTGCTCATGACTGATCTTCAGTCAAAGATATCAAATATCTAAATGAATTCTTAGTAGTAAGAATGGCTTCAACATACTCAACTAACATTCTTTCCTTGTTCAGTCACTGGTATCCATGAAAACAAACCAGTTTGTCTACCAAGTTGAGTTTCAATTAGTTTTAAGTGAAAACATTCCTCCTCAAACTTTCTAGAAATATCTATTATACTGTAACTAAACAGATATATTCTGCTACAAGTAAAATTAGACTACCTAACTGTGTTATTTAACAAAAATAAATGTAAGTGAGCAACAGAATTGAAGGCAAACTAAAAGGGTGATAATAGAGAAAGAAGCAGAAGATACCCACACAAACACAAATGATTTATATAGTGACATAAAGAAGGAAAAGATTAGGGGGAAAAAGAATTAAAGAATAAGAACAAAA
This sequence comes from Muntiacus reevesi, assembly GCF_963930625.1. NCBI lineage: Eukaryota > Metazoa > Chordata > Mammalia > Artiodactyla > Cervidae > Muntiacus > Muntiacus reevesi. The sequence continues at coordinate 257,928,007 of NC_089251.1, read as the reverse complement.
GCTACGAGGTGAATGTGTGGGATGATTGTCAAAAGATGACAAAAAGAAGGGGAAAATCTGCATATTTTGAAGTGAAACACTTGGTTTAATTTTAAACAGCAGAAGCAACAATTCTGCTCTGTTATTAAAAACAAACTGGGTCAGCATTCCTCAGTAGATATTCCCATCTCTTAAATATACTATCTTCAAAGACAGTTTCAAATATTTTGCTTGGAGAAAAAACACCCATTCCAATTTTAATTATCATTTTTAGAACATGTTATCTTAGAGTGTTTGAAATAAAATTTCTTCTCATTACTTTTCATTCTTATTTGTCAATCACACAGTATTTAACAACCATTTTGCAGCAAAACCTTTAAATCAATGATTATTAGTGCACATAATAAAGGAAGTAGACAACAGATTTTTTTTCTCTCTTATTTCTCTAGTTAAAGTAGAATTCAGTATATTATTCTGCTATGGGAATATATGCTTGTGCTAAATATTTTTAGGGTAACCCACTTCTTAAAATGAACTTATGAAATAGCATTTCTTCCGTGCAGGATCACTTAAAAGTTGCTCTCCCTTTAGACAGACTTAGTTGGCCTCTCTTTTCCTTGGATTCATTCATTCCTAGGCTACCATAATCCTTCATTATTTGCACTTAGTAAGTTGAATCTTCTCTATCAGGCATGTAGACTTTGTCTTAACAAGTGGCATGCACTGGGGTAGGTACACATTAGAAAACTATCGTGGGATGTGTGATAATCTCTATTTTTCTATTAAATAATTATATTCTTGAGTACACGTAGAAGCAGCACTTGAGTGAATGAAAATGCAGAGGTCATTAAAAATAGAACAGAATCTGATAGGGTAACGTGAAGATTTTCTAATTGTTCCTAGGTGATTTGGAAATATGATAGAAATATGTCTACTAGAAAGATTTGCAGAAGGAAGAGCTATTTATTTACTCCTTTTCCCACTTCCAGATTTTCAGTTAAGAATATGTCCAGGTTGTGTTTGTGCCATTCTTCGCAAGATGTTATATAATGGTTAGTGATTAATTAAACTTATTCCTTAATTCATGCCAACATTCATATATATATATATACACACATACATATATATATATTTCCTGCAATAATTAAAGATAAAATACATTTGATAATTTTTGACATACAAAAATGTCATAAAAACTTATATTGGTTACTTGCTATGTCTTATCTGCTAGTACTGTTTTATAGTCCCGGGAAGAATACTAAATACTTTGCATATTGTACTTATTTGCTTCCACTCCACCAAATACTAACATTATGTTAACCAGAATTTCCATGGCTCATTATCTAGACCAAGTGTTCATGAAATATAATAAACTCTGAGTATATGCAACATTATGGAAAACAGAAAAGCAAATAGACTTTTTATTCTGAAAGACAATATTATAGTATAAGGACCAATAGAGTGGCAAAGATGCTTTTCTGAGACTCTGAGGTTCAGAGATGCCAATAAACAGAGGAAACAATATAAATTCAAAACCTATTGTTGCTATACAATCCCCAGTGAAAACCAACTAAAAACAAGGGTTTGATTTACTTAAATATTTAACAAAAATTTATTGCAAGAGATATTTTTCACTGAATTTACAGTTTCAAGGAACATGGTACAAAACATAGTGCCATCAGCTTTGTCTAAACATTAAATAGGTGCAAATACACAAAGATTAAAAAAAATGAAGGGCATACTTTACAACATAAATTACAGTACTATAAATATATTTTATATACATTATACATACTCTTAAGACATCATTTTGATATACAGCATAGATTATATTGATTTCCAAACTATTCAATGCCTTAATAATATTATATATCAGAAGCTTAAGAATTTATTTGCATCATTACACTTATAGTAAGTGATTTCATATCAATGAAGCCATATTTTAGCTAGTTTATTTCCACCGTTTAAGTAGGCTATTATCCACTTAATGAGCATGAACACATGTGGCAGAGTTTTCACATGGATGTTTTCTTTGCCTCTCATGGTGATGACTAGAATAGGGGCTGCAGTGGGATGACGGTAGGGTGCGGAGAGAGCAGGGACGGGAAGAGGGCATGGGGCAGCGGTGGGAAAGCCAGGTGGCTAGGGTGAAGGACTGAAGCTGGGATGACTGGCATCTGAGCAGGAGCAACGAAAGTTGGCTGAGCCCCATGACAAAGCCTTGGTCCTACTGAGATCTGAGGTAATGATGTTCTGGTGAGAGCTGGGACCTGGGACAGAAACTGTTGGTGTGGTTGAAGCACTTTAAAGGTTCCCGCAGCTGCAGCTGCCGCGGCGGCTGCAGCAGCGGCCGCATGCTGCTGTAGAACAGTGTGGTGGATAGCAGTGACGGAGGTAGAACGCAGGGGCTGCCGCAGAGGGGTGCTGGGGGGCGGGAGGGCGGCTGGAGGAAAAGTGAACTTGACCTTGTTGGCCAGCATGCCGGGCGGTATGATATGCTGGTACACTTCACACGGTAGAGTTTTGAACTTGTCATGGTTTTCTATCGGAATCAGTAACGCCTGTTCTGGTAAAGCTAAGGGAGCCAGGATCTGCTCTGCTGTTACAAAGGTGTGGCCACTGACGTGTGCTTCTTTGAATGGCAACGGTGGTTGCGCATTAAGGATTCCTGAATTAAAACACAGCCACTCAGTCGATGCCTCATTCATCTTGCCTTGTGGAAGGGCTTCAGCCAGTTCATAATGACAAAGGTATGATTTAGGTTGTGACTGTCTAAAGTTCCTTTCAACATTAGGCACCTTGAAGGGAATTTGCTTTTCACTGATATTTGTATCCTCACTTCTTTCTTTGTGTTCAAGCAAGGTACTGTCCATTCCTTCTTTTGCAGGGGCACTAACTGTATAGGCTGATGTGGCGGGTTCACTGGAAATCTCTGACAGTTCCCCAGAAGTGGTCTCCATTACAACCTGCTTGGCTTCCTCATTGGTTTCAGAAGGAAGAGGACTGCTGATGGGCAGAACCACTTTATTTTCTACTTGGTCTGGTTGTTCTGAGTTCCTTTTGACATCTGCAGTTTCCTGTGGTTTTACTTCCTCTTTTCCATCTTCACTTACTATTTTATCCCGGTAATGTAAGGAAGAATTGCCTTTCTTGGGATCATCTGTTTTCTCTTTGAGTTCCAAAGCTTCAAAACCCACATGGAATCTGCTTCTTTTTCTCCTCTGTTTCCTCTTAGGTTTGCAAGGAGCAGACGCACGACGTGACCTCAAGAATTCTTCTGGCAGATAATTCTGTCGATTTAAACTTTCGTCTGAAGAATAAGAATATGAATGTTGTCTACGCTTTCGATGGCATCTTTCTGACTCATTAATGAGAGAGTTATAACCTCTTTTAACAGCCTGGCTCTGACTCGTGCATTTCATTTCATTCTGAAGAACTAGGCATCTGTGATCATGACTACAGCCGGACATTTTAGCTTTCCAACTACAGTATGTTCTGGAGTATGTTAAATTATGTTTTGCAGAATGTATCATTGTTGAATTGGACTGTCCACTTAAAACAACTGAACTGTTTTTGCAGTAGTTTTTAGAACTGATAATATTATTATTATTGTATTCAGTGTTCCAGGTTTTACATGTTTCTTCATTTTCACTTAAGTATGTGGATGTTGATTTGGGCCTTTTATCAGGTAATTGCTGTGAGTCCAATAGTTGCTCTGTGGCTAAATACTGTTTTTCTGAAATTGTTTCCAGTAGATTTTTCCTAGTTGCATCAGTGTAACTATTTTCTGTTTCCATGTTGAAACGAGTTTCTGATTCTTTGGTTTTCGCTCCATAACTATGGTGACATAACTTTCTTTTTTTCTTTCTTCTACTTTTATGGAACCAGTGTTCATGAGTATTTTTCAATCTTATTTTGTTGTGTTTCCCATCTAGAGCATCTCGCTTTATCTGATTTTTAGTAAAAGTATATTTTTTTGTTTTTCTGATCTTACAGGAAATATTTTTATACTTCTGACCCAAACTCTCATTTTTTCCAGAATCACAGCTATTGGAGACAGTATCATCAGTCAAATGAGAAGTGACTTGGGTACATCCATTTCTGCCACCTCCAATTTCATAATCAGTGAGTCCTGCCATAGATGTGTCCTTGCAATCCAAAACTGGGTTCTTGTAAATTTCTTCTCCCTTCTGTGTAGAAGAAAGATCACTTAAGGGCAGCTTATTTTTATCTAGCTTGCTGTTTAATTTAGTGGACTTGAAGTCAAAACAGAGAGGATTACAGCTATAGGAAATTGATGGTTGAGTGGTGGTGTATGTCAGCATTTCTGATGGCCACTGAAGAACTGTGGATCCATCTTTGTTAAGTACGGGTATAAATGGCTCACATGGTCTTTTATATAAATCTTTTTTTTTATGTAAGGTTATATTATCCACTTCAGAATTTACAGGGGTCAACATGTCCAGATCGTGATTTTTATTTTCAACTTCAATCATGGATGTCACAACAGTTTCCTTGGTGGTAGCTTGCAAAGACATGTTGTCATTAGCCATATCAAGAACTATGGATTTATTTCCTAGCAATTCAGAAGTGTTACCATTTATAGGTATGTCTTCATTAATAAGAACATCTTCTTGTGAAATCTGATCTGCTGAAGGGACTGAATGTTGACAATTATCTGCATCAGATGATGAAGGGAGCTGAAACTGGCAAAATGGAGGTAATAATAATGGATCTTTTTCACTAGAAACTTCTTTCATCTCTTGAGTTTGAGCAGTTTCTTTGTCAGTGCACATTCCCTCTGGTGGATGAAAAGAGTTTGCTTTCTCCACGGAATTCAAAAGCACATCTGTTGGTGAAGATAGTTGAAGATGACAAGCACCCGGGACAAATCTACTTTTTCTGCTAAATCCTTTTTCCACAGAGGCATCATCATTGTATTCGGAGAAGGCTGCAGCTGAGGACTCCAGTTTCACGGATGTTTTCTTTGGAAATGCAAAAGAAAAGCCAATTTTGTGTCTGTGAATCCCCTGGGCTTGATCTTCAAGTTGGTTATTTTTGGCCATGTAACTCTCTGTGCTTTCTGGATCCGCAGCAAGAGCGGTAACATCTTTAGCCTTCTCTTGGCTATGAATCAAAGTGCATTTAAAATCTTCCTGGTTATTAACTGAATCCACAACAGCTCTTTGGGAAATTTCATTACAAGTTTCTCTCACAGTAACAGTCGTTGACTTGAACATAGGGCCACTTCCAGGAGCACTACAGAAAGAAACAAAAATATGTTTTCAGATAAGACACTTTTGAGGAAAAACAAACATTTACCTCTTGGAAATGTCATCCTAAGATTTTTTTCAAGTTCTTAAATCTTTGTAAGATAATTACACTCATGTAGTGCAATTGACTTCCAAGTATCGCAATTTAATTTAGTTCTTGGATATTGTTTGGGATCACTTAGTGATGACCTCTTGAAGTTAGTTTTGCAGCTATTAACAGCAATGGTCAAAGACTTTCAGCCAGTGTTTCCAGACTAAAAATTTTTCTTTACCCCCATGGCTTTTTCAGTGACACTTTGGAATACAGAATTCTCTTAAAAAATATTTTAATTCACAAATACTTAATACCATTGGCCCTATATGGAGAATATGAAGGTAGTTAAAATAAAAACTCTCAGTCATGATGCAAACAGGACTGGGAATTCAGTTCAACAATTCAACCAATGCTCATCGAGCATCTATCAAGACTAGGTGATATGCTTAATGAGAGTTTTAAGTCTTTTGGAATTGTCATTCTTAATATTTAAAAATTATCCTGAAGTTATCCATTATACCATTATATAGAATAAATATAGGTTGTGGTTTTCATTTATTTGGCATCACAGGATACCATAAATAGTGAATTTCTATAAAAAAAAAAGAACTATACCGTCCAGCACATAAACAAAGAACTAACTAAATATCATCTTTGCCCCAAAAGAATCATGTTATGCAGAATTTTCCCTGCTTTTCTAAAATGTTAGTTTCTGAGAGGTAATAAATGGTCTCAAATTTTTTAATCAAATTATTTCTTTAAACTTTAACACAATGTACTGGCTCACTGTCTTGTATGACATTAACAAACACCACTAATTCTTAATTTGCATCTTGTAAGAGGCACCAAATTATTGGGGAAAATGTGTGTGTGTGTGTGTGTGTATGTGTAAGGTGAAATATGTACTGTATGCTAAGAAAAGTAACTTAGATAAGAAGTTTTGTTTCTTCTGTACATGTCTTATTATCAAGTTTATTTCTCTTAAAATATTATGCTTTACATTTGCAAAGGCTACTTATAGGACATTAAATTACATAGGTACTAAAATAGTCTGAAATGTAAACTTGCACTTGTATAATTTTTCATTTTTTACTACACAGAATAAAAATACCTGGTTGGTATAATTGAATAGCAGTTATGTTTGGTTTTAACAGTTCACTATAGGATTCCAGATATATTTACACTTTATTTTGACTTTTAAAATCTGACATCTCAAACAATGTTTTGATATGCCAGTATCCCCTAACACTATTTCTCTTTCTCCTTCCATATGTATTCTTAAAGGTCATTTCAAATAAAAGTTCTCCAAATTTCAATTAAAAAATAAATTTCTCTTAGAACTCTACTTATAACAAGGGCTATGAGATTGTGCTTACATCTCTTCTTCAATCAAATGTTTTGAATTTCACTAAAGAGATAGAATGGCTTTCTATTAACACAACTTGATAAATAGTGCAAAATTAATTTTTAGAAACTAAAATTGCAGCAATTTGACTTTTTATTGAAATGGGCGTTAAACAGGTGTTTGCCTAAATCTCAAATTCAATTTACTGTTCAGAGGCCACAGAAAGTTATGAAAATGTGATCGCCTTATTCTGGGTACAGAAATAAATAGATTTGTGTCCTTTCTTCATTTCCTTTTTTTGTCGTCATGTTTTAAGAAAACATTTTACTGCACACTCACCACACAGTTTCCTTTCTTAGCTCAGCCAGCTTGTGCAGGCGTTGGAGTGCCTTTTCCTGTTTTCTTTCATCCTTCCTGGATTTAGATGCTACATTTCGAGCAAATTCCCTTTGTTTCAGTTCTTTGAGCCTCTATTAAAAGATACGAAAATGATTAATAGCATTTGAGTCTATGGTAATGTCAAAGTTACTATTATTATTGAAATTTTCTAATGCATCATCTTTGATCTCATCCAAGGAAAGTACAGCATTTGTGACAATCTACTTCTAACAAAATATGTTCTTGCATTTTTGGCTTGTAGAAAAAGTGCCGAAACACATCATTACATTGTATTAAAAGGTATACCTATGCCTTAGTAAATTGGATATTTTATCTTTGCTTATTGATTGTTGCCTGCCAAGGTTCTCTGCCTAATGCAGATGAAGTGTTGGAGTCTTGTGCATGCATGAGTGCTGTCTCTTCAGTCATGTCCGACTCTGTGCCACCCTATGGATTGCAGTCCCCCAGGTTCCTCTGTTCATGGGCTTCTCCAAGCAAGAATACTGGAGTGGGTTGCCATGTCTTCCTCCAGGGGACCTTCCCAACTCAGGAAGATACAGGGAACCTGTATCTCTTACGACTCCTGCATTGGCATGCAAGTTCTTTACCACTAGCACAATCTGGGAAGTTGTTGGAGTCTTAAAAAAATTTTTTTTAAAAACTAATTTTTAACACATATTCAATTAGTTTGTGTATTTTAGTTAAGCGTAATAAATTTCATCATTTTAAAATTCGTGTTAGAGTACAGTTGCTTTACAATATTGTGTCACTTTCTGCTCTGCAGGAAAATTAATCAGCCATATGTATACATATATCCCCTCTTTTTTGGATTTCCTTCCTATTTATGTCACCGAAGAGCACTAACAGTTTCTTGTGCTATACAATAGGTTCTCTTTAGTTATCTATTTTATACATAGCAATGTATATATGTCAATTCCAATCTCCCAATTCATCCCACCCCTCCTTCCTTTCTTGGTGTCCTACATTTGTTTTCTATATCTGTGCCTCTATTTCTGTTGATATACTCTATATTAGAAAGGTATCTGATCTTTTTCATATTTTCTAAGAGCTGAAACTCCAATAGTTTGGCCACCTCGTGCGAAAAGTTGACTCATTGGAAAAGATCCTGATGCTGGGAGGGATTGGAGGCAGGAGGAGAAGGGGACGACAGAGGATGAGATGGCTGGATGGCATCACCGACTCGATGGACATGAGTTTGAGTAAACTCTGGGAGTTGGTGATGGACAGGGAGGCCTGGCGTGCTGCGATTCATGGAGTCGCAAAGAGTCGGACACGACTGAACGACTGAACTGAACCGAAGAAGAGTAAATGTCTTACGTGAATCTACAAGGCAAATTCCCGCAAATAATGTGATTTAAAATAATCCCTTCCCTCAAATATCAGGCATATTTCTCAAATAATTCAAGATGGAGGAAGAAAATTAACAGTATTTTTGTGAAAATTCTTTCTACATTGAGCGTATATTTCATCCTTATTAAAGGAGCTGGGGTTTGGGATTGAAGGGCAGAAAAATAACATGTCAAGTTGAATAGAACTGACAAATAGCCAAGTATGTGGCATGATTTAAGAGATACCAAAGTGGTCCCATGCCCCAAATATTTTCACTATAGTCTTTCACAGAAACAGTATACAACCATTAAAACTTAATTTTTTTTAAGTACTATATTTTCCTGTGGAACACATGTCATGCCATCATGATATATCAGAGTTTTAAAATAGGACTTTAAGAGAATAAAGCATATACTAATCACATTTCCATTAAGTGACTGAACAACAACTTTTGAGATAATTTGCATTGACATATTTGTGAAAGAGTTTATTTAGAGTTTAATTTAAATAAAATAAAGACCATGTCATAAATGTCTAACTTGTGCTAGTATTTCATAAAAGTAAAATTTTGACATATTATCATATTGATATAACAAGAGTAGCTGCAATTTTATAACACATATTCAATTATTTATTGATTTTTAAAATATGTAGAATTAGAGTATAAAAGGGCAAGAAAGTTTTAATTCTAAATTTTAGATGTTCATGGTCTTGGTTATCTCTGTCTCCTAAAATCTTGAGGTCATATCAAAATTCATTCAACAACTTATTGATCACCAGCCATGGTTACTCTGTTAAATGGCTAGGATATTTTTTAAAAGGTAAAAGATATGTTTTTGCCTTTATCTGGTATGTGTGTGTGTTTGTGTCTGTGACTGTGTGTGTGGACAAGTGAACTTATATATCATTTCACAAAAATAGGTAGAAAAGGCACACAGGAAAATATAAGGGCATTAAGTGGTTGAGGAAATTTTTTTGTGACTTATGATGACAGTATAGGGGTGCACCCAAAATCCCTAGGTAGGCTACCTGAGAAAAGCCACATCTGATGTAGGTTTTAAGGGATGTAAAAACATGGAGAAGAAGGGTTGAATGTTGGAAGTGGGAGGATATTTCAGGGGAAATAAAACAGTTTTGTATAACATAGAAATAAGAGCATGCAGATTCTGAAAAATTGCATGATTTAAAGAAGCATGGCTACAGCAGAGTGTATGTGTGGAAGTAGCAAAACTTAATGAATTATAAGGTCCAACCAAATCCTGGGGGACTCTATCTAACATATGACTTAATGTGAGTGTAGAAAACATTAAGGGGAGTTTAAGCAATTCAATGTCACAACAGGATTTTCTTTCTATTTTGTTTTGCCATGATACAATTTTCATTTTATTAGGATTCTTTTGGCATCAGTATGCATGAAATTTTGCCATAGAGTAAAATTAAAGACATAGTGACCAATAAATAGAATTTTAATATGAACCAGCTAAAAACATTAAAAACCTTTTCTAAAGGAGTTGTAGTGGAGAGAAAATGTAGAATTAGTGACTTATTGGATGTGCATAATTGAATGACCTAAAGAATATTCATTACCTTTACTGAGAAATAACACCTGCCATTGTAAGAAACAGACAGTCAATCAAGAGAAGGTCAGATTAGGAGGAGGATGCTAAGAGAGAATTTGAAGACAATAGAAGATAAACTCTCTGAAATAGATATTTTAAAAATCGAAGTGCCAAGTGAAATAAAGCAAGAATGCTGCAATATCAATGAAAGAACTAATAACTAACATTCAAAGTTTTTAAGGAGTTCTATTTATATATAGCAATATTTTAGCAATCAAACATAATTTTTCCTACTAGATCCTTCGGGAAGTTGATATAATTAAGAAAAATAGATGACTATTTTTAATAAAACTTTTAGAATAAATGTTAATCTCTGTTATATATGTATATATATATATATATATGCAAGTTAAAAGTATAATGCTTCTAACAAAAAACAAAGCTTTTCTAAAGCAAGTATATGAAATTGCTAAGAATCCACTATTTACTGTTTCAAATTAACCATTATGATTTTACTTAATCCATTTCTACTGACATAATAGTTAAATATCAAGGAGTCTCTCTATTTTCAAATGCCAAAACAGTTGTGGTATAACTGTGAAATAGCTGAGTGATTGACATGGCAGAATCAGCTCTTAAAATAATGATTAAGAGAAAAACGCAAATGCTGTTTTTGTCTTCAGAGGTTGTCAGTTCAGTTCAGTCACTCAGTCATGTTCGAATCTTTGCGACTCCATGGAATGCAGCATGCCAGGCCTCCCTGTCCATCACCAACTCCTGGAACCTACTCAAACTCATGCCCATTGAGCTGGTGATGCCATCCAACCATCTCATCCTCTGTCGTCCCCTTCTCCTCCTGCCTTCAATCTTTCCCAACACCAGGTTCTTTTCAAGTAAGTCAGTTCTTCATATCAGGTGGCCAAAATATTAGAGTTTCAGCTTCAGCATCAGTCCTTCCAATGAATATTCAGGACTGATTTCCTTTAGGATGGACTGGTTGGATCCACCAAACTACATTCAAATGTTCCTATTGATCTCAATCTCCCTCTACATACCTAGCATTTTTCTGATCTTGGTGACAGACTTCCTAATATCAAGGTAAATAAACTTGACTAATATTTAGGGACTACTTAGTTGTAGAGGTTATATATGCTGTGTGTGCTGTCATGTCCGACTCTTTCTGACTCTATGGACTGTAGCCTGCCAGGTTCCTCTGTCCACAGGATTCTCTGGGAAAGAATACTGGAGTGGGTTGCCATTTCCTTCTGCAGGGGATCTTCATGACCAAAGATCAAAGTGGAGTCTCCTGCATCTCCTGCATTGGCAGGCAGATTATTTCACCACTGAGCTACCTGGGAAGCTGCAGAGGTTTTAGGTCTGGCCAAATACTTTGGTCAGTTTTAGGATATAATTTTTCAGTCTTTAATCCTTTCTTGCATTTTTCTGCAGCAAAATAAAGTCCTACATCATATTTTATAACTATAAGAGTATTTTTGAAAAGTAAAAAAAATAGAAACCAAGTGAATTCTTCTGAGAATGTCAAATGGAAAGAAAACTTAAGTTCCACACAAAGGAATATACAAGATTATACCGGTGAGGCTTATGGAAATATCAATGCTATTTCAAAAGTTTCCTCAACAATTTATTGAGAATCATTCCAAAAAAAAATTATTGGTGATAAATGTCAAGACAGGAATGACAGTCAGAAAGAATTAGAAAGCTAAAAATATGTTAAAAGGAACTTGTGGGAGGATGTGGTCTCTCTCAGTTCAGGTCAGTTCAGTTGCTCAGTCGTGTCCAACTTTTTGTGACCCCATGAATCGCAGCACTCCAGGCCTCTCTGTTCATCACCAATTCCCGGAGTTGCAAAAAAAATTGTAATGTATGCTCACATATAATTCAATATATACTTTGAAAATATGCACTAAAGAAAGAAAAAACAGAAATCAATATTCTTTGGCTATGATACCATCTCAGAGGATCTATTCTACTTTCCCACTGATTTACCTCTCTTAGTCTATAGAGAAACAGAATGTCACAAGGGCAACACAGGCCATTAATCCTCAGATATGGTCTCAGGCAAACCTATGGAACTGGATGGCTGGGAAAGTTATAACGATTCCAGCCTCACTTTAGTGATGGTGTTTAGAGAGTGGCAAAGGTTTAATCAATGTGAGAAACAGAGAAAAAGCAAAAGAGAGAAAAGTAGCACTTAAATGACTCCTCAGTTTGTGTTTAAACATTTAGATAAATTACATTGTTTTACAGTTGCAAACCAAACTTTCATGAACATTCTTACATGTATATTGTGTACCTGTCTAATTACACCCAAAAGACAGGTTCCTATAAGAAACACTAAAATAAAAGATCAAAATGCACTTTTTTGAGATTTTCCAAACCACGGTACATAGCCTTATACCATCATTGCACTGCTCCCAACAGTATATGAGAATATATACCTTATCCAATACTGGGCAGCATCCCTCAAAATTTGTTTAATTTAGAGGGATGACAGGCAATAAATGATACATTATATATACTAAGATATACTTGTTGACAGTCAATAAGTGATATATGATTTAATGTTTTGCTATAATTCATTTGCTTACTGGGAAGTTGAAATAATTTTACAAACATATCAGCCACCTGTATTTCTTCATTTAAAATTAATACTGTTCCTTAAAATTTATTACACAGTATTATATGCATTACTTTGAAAACAAGCATGAAAGCAAACAAAGCTAGCCTTATTATCCATATTTAGAGATGAGAAAACTAAAGTTAAGCAAATTTTAGACTTGTTCACAGTTGTGTGCAAGTGGTAGAACCGGACTGTAATCAGGATTTCAGGGAATATTTCATGTGGTTTATCTCCTATGTTTACTCTGCCACATGTTATTCAATAAGCCTAACTCTTTAGGTCAGGTTCATTGGGATGTATTGCAAATATTCATTTATGTTTCAACTAATACTTCTTGAGTGCCCATTACCTGTCAGCTGTTATTCTAAGCACTGCTGATATATGTGTGACAAAGGAGGATAAAAACTCTGTCCCTTGCATGAATTTTTTGTTACAGTTGAGAGAAACGTACATTAAAACTTATAAATATTCAGTTGTATAGTATAGTAGATAGTGAAAAGTGCTGTGGATGAAATGAATTTAAGCTGAGGGTGTAGGAAATAAGGGCTTCCCAGGTGGCTAAGATAGTAAAAAAAAAAATCAGCCTGCAATGCGGCAGACCTGCGTTCGATCCCTGGGATGGGAAGATACCCTGGAGGAGGACATGGCAACCCACTCTAGTATTCTTGCCTGGAGAATCCCCATGGACAGAGGACCCTGGCAGGCTATGGTCCATGGGGCCACAATTTCAAATAGCGTGATTAGGGAAGATTTTCTATTAGGCTTATTCTCTCAGTTCAGTTCAGTCGCTCAGTCGTGTCCGACTCTTTGCGACTCCATGAATTGCAGCACGCCAGGCCTCCCTGTCCATCACAAACTCCCAGAGTTTACTGAAACTCATGCCCATCGAGTCGGTGATGCCATCCAGCCATCTCATCCTCTATCATCCCCTTCTCCTTCTGCCCCCAATCCCTCCAAGCATCAGGGTCTTTTCCAATGAATCAACTCTTCGCATCAGGTGGCCAAAGTATTGGAGTTTCAGCATCAACATCAGTCCTTCCAATGAACACCCAGGACTGATCTCCTTCAGGATAGACTGGTTGAATCTCCTTGCAGTACAAGGGACTCTCAAGAGTCTTCTCCAACACCATAGTTGAAAAGCATCAATTTTTTGGCGATCAGTTTTCTTCACACTCCAACTTTTACATCCATACATGACCACTGGAAAAACCATAGCCTCGACCAGACTGACCTTTGTTGGCAAAGTAATGTCTCTGCTTTTTAATATGCTATCTAGGTTGGTCATAACTTTCCTTTCAAAGAGTAAGCGTCTTTTAATTTCATGGCTGCAGTCACCATCTGCGCTGATTTTGGAGCCCAAAAAAATGAAGTCTGACACTGTTTCCACTGTCTCCCCATCTATTTCCCATGAGGTGATAGGACCAGATGCCATGATCTTCGTTTTCTGAATGTTGAGCTTTAAGCCAAGTTTTTCACTCTCCTCTTTCACTTTCATCAAGAGGCTTTTTATTTCCTCTACACTTTCTGCCATAAGGGTGGTGTCATCTGCATATCTGAGGTTATTGATATTTCTCCCAGCATTCTTAATTACAGCTTGTGCTTCTTCCAGCCCAGCATTTCTCATGATGTACTCTGCATATAAGATAAATAAAGAGGGTGGCAATATATAGCCTTGACGTACTCCTTTTCCTATTTGGAACCAGTCTGTTGTTCCATGTCTAACTGTTGCTTCCTGACGTGCATACAGGTCTCTCAAGAGGCAAGTCAGGTGGTCTGGTATTCCCATCTCTTTCAGAATTTTCCACAGTTTATTGTTATCCACACAGTCAAAGGCTTTGGCGCAGTCAATGAAGCAGAACTAGATGTTTTTCTGGAACTCTCTTGCTTTTTCGATGATCTAACAGATATTGGCAGTTTGATATTTGGTTCCTCTGCCTTTTCTAAAATCAGCTTGAACATCTGAAAGTTCTCGGTTCACGTATTGCTGAAGCCTGGCTTGGAGAATTTTGAGCATTACTTTACTAGCGTGTGAGATGAGTGCAATTGTGTGGTAGTTTGAGCACTCTTTGGGATTGCCTTTCTTAGGGATTGGGATGAAAAATGACCTTTTCCAGTCCTGTGGCCCCTGCTGAATTTTCCAAATCTGCTGGCATATGGAGTGCAGCACTTTGACAGCATCATCTTTCAGAATTTGAAATAGCTCAACTGGAATTTCATCACATCCACTAGCTTTGTTCATAGTGATGTTTTCTAAGGCCCACTTGACTTCACATTCCAGGATGTCTGGCTCTAGGTGAGTGATCACACCGTTGTGATTATCTGGATCATGAAGATCTTTTTTGTACCGTTCTGTGTATTGTATTCTTGCCACCTCTTCTTAATATCTTCTGCTTCTGTTAGGTCCATACCATTTCTGTCCTTTATTGAGTCCATTTTTGCATGAAATGTTCCCTTGGTATCTCTAATTTTCTTGAAGAGATCTCTAGTCTTTCCCATTCTGTTGTTTTCCTCTATTTCTTTCCATTGATCTCTGAGGAAGGCTTTGTTATCTCTCCTGGCTATTCTTTGGAACTCTGCATTCAAATGGGAATATCTTTCCTTTTCTCCTTTGCTTTTTGCTTCTCTTCTTTTCACAGCTATTTGTAAGGTCTCCTCAGACAACGGTCTTGCCTTTTGCATTTCTTCCGTGGGGATGTTCTTGATCTCTGCCCCCCATACAATATCACAGACCTCCATCCATAATTCATCAGGCACTCTGTCTATTAGATCTAGTCCCTTAAATCTATTTCTCACTTCCACTGTATATTTATAAGGGATTTGATTTAGGTCATACCTGAATGGTCTAGAGATTTTTCCCTACTTTCTTCAATATAAGTCTGGATTTGGCAACAAGGAGTTCGTGATCTGAGCCACAGTCAGCTCCAGGTCTTGTTTTTGCTGACTCTATACAGCTTCTCCATCTTTGGCTGCAAAGAATATAATCAATCTGATTTCGGTGTTGGCCATCTGGTGATGTCCATGTGTAGAGTCTTCTCTTGTGTTGTTGGAAGAGGGTGTTTGCTATGACCAGTGTGTTCTCTTGGCAAAACTCTGGCTGTGACTGACCGCGCAGAAGCGCAGCCGTGAGTAGCTACCCCTCACCCAAGGTCAGCGCCGAAAGCACCAGGCTGCGACAGCGCAGGAGCAGCGGCCGAGAGGAACTACCCCACCTCCAAGGAGCGGCTGCTGCACCGGCGCAGGAGGGCCGAGAGGAGCTACTCCAGGTTCAAGGTCAGGAGGGGCGGCCGTGAGAAGATACCCCACGTCCAAGGTAAGAGAAATGCAAGTAAGACGGTAGGTGTTGCGAGAGGGCATCAGAGGGCACACACGAAAATCATAATCACAGAAAACTAGCCCGCTTGATCACAGGACCACAGTCTTGTCTAACTCAATGAAACTAAGCCATGCCGTGTGGGGCCACCCAAGACAGTCGGGTCATGGTGGAGAGGGCTGACAGAATGTGGTCCCCTGGAGAAGGGAATGGCTAACCACTTCAGTATTCGTGCCTTGAGAACCCCGTGAACAGTGTGAGAAGGCAAAATGATAGGATACTGAAAGAGAAGCTCTCCAGGTCGGTAGGTGCACAATATGCTACTGGAGATCAGTGGAGAAATAACTCCAGAAAGAATGAAGGGATGGAGCCAAAGCAAAAACAACACCCAGTTGTGGATGGGACTGGTGATAGAAGCAAGATCCGATGCTATAAAGAGCAATATTGCAGAGGAACCTGGAATGGTAGGTCCATGAATCAAGGCAAATTGGAAGTGGTCAAACAGGAGATGGCAAGACTGAATGTCAACATTCTAGGAATCAGTGAACTAAAATGGACTGGAATGGGTGAATTTAACTCAGATGACCATTATATCTACCACTGTGGACAGGAATCCCTTAGAAGAAATGGAGTAACCATCATAGTCAACAAAAGAGTTCGAAATGCAGTACTTGGATGCAATCTCAAAAATGACAGAATGATCTCTGTTCATTTCCAAGGCAAACCATTCAATATCATGGTAATCCAAGCCTATGCCCCAACCAGTAACACTGGAGAAGCCGAAGCTGAATGGTTCTATGAAGACCTACAAGACCTCTTAGAACTAACACCCAAAACAGATGTCCTTTTCATTATAGTGAACTGGAATGCAAATGCAGGAAGTCAAGAAACACCTGGAGTAACAGGCAAATTTGGCCTTGGAGTACGGAATGAAGCAGGGCAAAGGCTAATAGAGTTTTGCCAAGAGAACACATTGGCTTATTCTCTATTTCTGTTTAAAAAATTACCACAAATTTAACAGCTATAAACAGCATGCATTATTTTCTCCATATTTCTGTAGATGAATATGCCTGTTCTGTGCTCAATCAAGTTGTTGATCAAGATATTTTCTCATCTGGAGACTTGTGTTGGAAAAAAATATTCTCACAACCTCCCTAAGGTTGTTGGTAGAGTTAATTTCTTTGTGTTTGTGGGACTGAGAACCCCAGCTTCATACTGGCTGTGAGCCAGGGCTACTCTGATTGAAACTCTGCCCACTCTGCTGGTAATCGAAATCAACACTGAGTCCCCAAGATGTCATTGTTCCCTGGAGTGATCAGCTATTAGCTGGTGGCAGGTTAATTACACTGGGCAGTATCCTTCTGGAAAAAAAAAAAAAAAAAAGAGGCAGTAGTTTTGCTCTTCCTGAAGTAGACATTTACTCTGGATATGAACTTACCTTCCCTGTAACACTTCTGTCAAAACTATAGTCTATGTGGACTTCCTTGGTTGTCCAGTGGTTAAGAATCTGCCTTGTAACGCAGGGGATGCAGGTTTAATCCCTGACTGGGAAACTAAGGTCCCACATGCTGCAGAGCAACTAAGCATGTGCATTACAACTAGAGAGTCTGTGAGCTGCGAGGAAAAGACGCCACATGATGCAATGAAGATCCTGTGTGCCTCAACTAGGACCCAATGCAGTCAAACAAGCAAATAAAATTAAAAACAACAGCAACTGCAAACTATGGACCTACAGAACTCCATTTCCATTATTATGGTACTACACATTCTTGATCATTGCTCTGATTAAGAAACTCTTCACAGCAAAGAAAGAAAGTGTGGAAATGGGCCCATGCTCATAGAATTCACTGGTCTTACCATGTTCCCCACTGTTTTGAAGTAGCTGGTTTGAAAGAATGGTGGAATGACCTTTAGAAGGCTCAGTTATAGCTAGAGTTAAATTGCTAGGTGTTGATACCTAGCAGGGATGGAGCAAGGTTCTCCAAGAGGCTCTATGTCCTCTGAATTAGTGTCCAATATATAGTGCTAATTTTCCCATAACCAGGACTGAAGGATTCAAAAAACAAGGGGTGGAAATTGAGGTGGCATCACTCACACCCCTAGGGTCCCCTACTATCCCTCATGGTCCACTAGCAGAATCTTTGATTTCTGCACCCATAACCTTATGCTTTTCTGTTCTAGAAGTCTTAGTTCCAAATTGGAGAATAATTCCACCCAGGAGATACATCAATTATTCTGCTGAACTGGATATTAAATTTTTTACTTTGCTGTTTTGGGCTTTTTATACTGAATCAACCTGCAAAGAAGGGTGACGCTGTGCTGGGTGAGATGACTGATCCTGATCACCAGGGAGACAATGAACTAATAGCCACAATAGTGGTGAGGAAAGTTGTGTCTCGAATACAGGAGATCCTTTTTGGTGTCCCAGAGTCATCATGCCCTGTGATTCAAGGTCAATGAAAAACTACAACTCAATTCAGACAGTACTAGTAATGGTCCAGTCCCCTCAGGAATGAAGGTTTGAGTCATTCCATCATGGAAAATACTGTGATCAGCTAAGATGCTTGTTGAGAGCAAAAGGAATGAGTAGTGCAATAAAGCAGTTATAAATATCAACAATGATCACATGACTAGTTATATTAATTAATATAATTGTCATGGGTATTTCTTCCTCATTTAGTTATGAAATACATATACATTTTCTTTCTTCATTTATTCTGTTATCATATAAGATGTATTGTATTTATATCACAGTATTTAAGTAACAGGATTGCAAGAAGAGCTAACATTACTGAAGAAGAATTTTAATCCTCTTCTGGGAAGTAAATTAGTGCATTTTCATTTGTATACAGGATACGTTTATTTTAGGAAGCATGTTACCTATTGTTGTCTTTGTTTAGATATTAAGTATAATTTAAGGGGATATCATGAGTTTGAGCAAGCTCCAGGAGTTGGTGATGGATAGGGAAGCCTGGCCTGCTGCAGTCCATGGGGTAGCAAAGTTGGACACGACAGAGCGAGTGAACTGAACTAAAGGAGATATCTATAGGTGCCAAATTGATGAAAGAAAGACTTAAGATAGAAAACTGTGTGTCAAGCTGGCTAGGCCACAATACCCAGATATTTGGTCAAATACCAGACTAGGTATCAGATACCACTGTGAAGAAATTTTTCAGATGAGATTAAAATTTAAATCAGTACATTTTTAGATACTAATCTCATCTAAGATCATTTTTACATGCAATAAACATTAAATCAGATGAGTAATAAGATTTATTCCTTAAATCATAGTAAAGCAGATTACTCTCCATAATGTGAGTGGACTTCATTCAGTCTGTTGCAGACAGCCTTTAGACTTTAGACTACAACAGGTTCCCAACAGGTTTTTTAGGTTTCCAACCTGGCAGACTTTGGACTTGTCAGCTACCACAATGTGTGAGCCAGTTCTTCAAAAGAACTGAACAGATAGACAGACTGATAGATAGATAAATAGATATATTCTATTAGCTCTATTGGCTTCCCTCATAGCTCAGTTGGTAAAGAATCTGCCTGCAATGCAGGAGACCCCGGTTCGATTCCTGGGTCGGGAAGATCCCCTGGAGAAGGAAATGGCAATCTACTCCAGTATCCTTGCCTGGAGAATCCCATGGACAGAGGAGCCTGGCAGGCTATAGTCCATGGGGTCACAAAAGCTGGACATGACTTAGTGACTAAAGAGAGAGAGAAAGATTACTCTCTGTTTCTCTGGCAAACCCTGATTAATACAGATTTTCATCAGAAGATGGATATCTAGATATGATATTTGTGGTGAACAATGCAGATTGCCTTCATATTATATCCTTACATCCTCTAATTCATTAGTAGAATTCCAATTTTTTTGGGGGGGGATAGGAGGATATTGAATTAAAATAATAAAAATTTCAACCTCCCTGAAATGTGTGGGTATGTGACACAAGCCTCACTAATGGAATTGTAAGCAGATGCCTGAGGAGCATATACCTAAAAAACAAGTCTCATTAAAAAAAAATTTATGTTTTTTTCACTATGTTTTTCACTTCCTACCCATATGTAACTGTGAGTCTTAGATGGGAAACAAACATCTTTTCAGCTGTTAAGCTGTCAGCTTGACAGAGAAGACCTAGATTCTGAAGATAGCAAAGCAAAAAATAAAAAAAAGATTCCCTCTCCACTAATAGCATCATTGAATTATGTATTATACTAGGATGGATTACCTATGTAGCTTGTAAAAAAAGTAAAAGCCAACTTTACCTGATTTTACTTTTATTTGCAGCTAAATGGAATCTTAGCTTTATATACTGACTTACTAGATGTATGACTGGATAATTAATTTCATATTCTAGAAATTTGGTCCCTCAGATGAAGTTGCTGATGATATCTAAAGTTCCTTCTAATTTTTACATTCCAAGATTGATGTTTTCAACATCATCTTTTAAGATGGACTTAGATTTTATCAAATAAAATGTGTATTTAGAACAACAATAATAATTACCTTGTTAAGTATTTTCTTCACTACAAGTAAATCCATTACTCTTTTAAATTGGTTCACTACTACTGTTCCCATATTCATATACCTTAGTAAGTCAATATACTGCCCAGTATTACTGTTTCCACAGGCTTACCATTTCCTTTAAATTCCCGAGAGTTGTTTCTATCAAGAACTATTTTTAATGGTTTTTGAAAAATCTAAGTATGCTTTCTATCTTACACAGAGTAATACCTTCAAAGAATTACAACTCAATCACCATCTCTATTTCCTGAATCAATTTATCTCTCTTGGAAGACACTAGGCAGGGGTTCTATTAGAATGTTAGCAAATATATTTCTTCAGGGAAGGTTAAGATATTCAAGTGAATGGTATCACACTTCAATGTGTAATTTCCTTCTAGTCATTATTTAATCAATGGTTTTATGCTGAGTGAACCTGTGGAAGCTTCTTTTTAAAATTTCTTTTCCCATTACTATCATGAATGCATATCTTTTGGACTTGTCTCTTGGCAGCTTTAGAGGCATCTAATCTCCTAATGGCATATCAGATCTGAACAATATCTTTCCCCAAGGCCTCTCATTCTTTGGATTCCATTAACTCAAGTTTCTCTTTATGGACAAAAACTCATTCTATTTCTAATATAAAAGTCTTTGCAATCTGTATGTGTTATGTCTAAAACTGATTTTTCCAACCAATTCAGTTCATTTTCTTAAGTGCTGGATCGGAAGTGTCTTGCACATTGTAAGTACTCATGAATGCTTGTCAAATTCAATTGGCATAGGATTGCAGTGACTAACTTCTCATACAATAGGAGGCTTCGAAAATTTGTTAGCAAAAATCTCAATAAGATCTTTGGTATACAGACAAAGTGATGGAAATTTGAGTCTAAGAAATATTGACACTTTTATTTTAAAAAATACACAAACAACTTCAGTAGCCAAAAGTATATTTAAAATTATGGTTCAATTTTATAAGGAAATACCATGCAGTTACTAAAGAACCTCTTAATGAAAGTGAAACAAGGGAGTGAAAAAGTTGGTTTAAAGCTCAACATTCAGAAAACTAAGATCATGGCATCCGGTCCCATCACTTCATGGCAAATAGATGGGGAAACAGTGGCTGACTTTGTTTTTCTGGGCTCCAAAATCACTGCAGATGGTGATTGCAGCCATGACATTAAAAGATGCCTACTCCTTGGAAGGAAAGTTATGACCAACCTAGACAGCATATTAAAAAACAGAGACATTACTTTGCCAACAAAGGTCCGTCTAGTCAAGGCTATGGTTTTTCCAGTGGTCATGTATGGATGTGAAAGTTCAGCTATAAAGAAAGCTGAGCGCCAAAGAATTGATGCTTTTGAATTGTGGTGTTGGAGAAGACTCTTGAGAGACCCTTGGACTGTGAGAAGATTCAACCAGTCCATCCTAAAGGACATCAGTCCTGGGTGTTCATTAGAAGGACTGATGTTGAAGCTGAAGCTCCAATACTTTGGCCACCTGATGCAAAGAGCTGACTCATTTGAAAAGACCCTGATGCTGGGAAAGATTGAAGGCAGGAGGAGAAGGGAACAACAGAGGATGAGATGGTTGGATGGCACCTACAACTCAATGGGCATGGGTTTGGGTAAACTCTGGGAGTTGGTGATGAACAGGGAGGCCTGGCGTGCTATAGTTCATGGGGTCATAAAGAGTCGGACACAACTGAGTGACTGAACTGAACTACCAGTAATGCTAAGAGTTTAATATATCCAGAATATTGTTGCATTATAATGCTAGTTTTTAAAATAGCATGGTCAGGATTTTACAATAAAAATGTATCTGTAGGTGTAGAGGGCTTCCCAGGTGGCACTAGTGGTTAAGAACCCGTTTGTCAGTGCAGGAGATATGAGAGACACAGGTTTGATTCCTAGGTCCAGAAGATCCCCTGGAGAAGGGTATGGCAACCCAGTCCAGTATTTTTGCCTGGAGAATCCCATGGAGAGAGGAATCTGGCAGTCTCCAGTCCATGGGGCTGCACAGAGTCAGACACAACTAAAACGACTGAGCAGAGCACATCAGCAGCTATAGAAGACTAAGACTGCTAGAAATATAGAAATGTTAATGAATATTTTTTCTTTGTAAAGTAAAATCCGAAGTATTATACTTTTGTTTTCCATCATATGCTATTTTGATGCTTTTCCCCCTTGTAAGCCTGTTTTACTTTGAGTCTTTTAAATTTCAATTTGAAATATAAATAATAGATATACTTTAAAGCTGAAACAAAAATTATCATTGTACATATCTTCCTATCATACATTCATGGTTGTGTGTGCTTAATCATTTAGTTGCATTCAACTCTTTGTGATCCCAAGGGATGTAGCCTGCCTGGCTCCTCTGTTCATGGAATTTTCCAGGCAAGAATAATGGAGTTGATTGCCATTTCCTTCTATAGGGTATCTTCCTAACCCAGGGATTGAACCTGCAGGTGGTTTCTTTACCACTAGTGCTATTTGGGAACCCCACATTCTAGTTTATGGCCTAATAAATAGCGGTGCTAGTGGCAAAGAACCCACCAGCCAATGCAGAAGATGTAAGAGACGCAGGTTTGATCCCTGGGTTGGCACACTCCCCTGGAGGAGGGCATGGCAATCCACTCCAGGAGTCTTGCCTGGAGACCCTTAGGACAGATGAGCCTGGCAGGCTATAGTCCGTAGGGTCGCAAAGAGTCACACATGACTGAAGTGACTTATCACATAAATAGAGTGTTCCAAATACTTCCAAGATCCCTGAAAATGCACAGGTAAATCGTTATATGCGATACAAAAAGATAAAACAAATCTGGTGGAGTTTTACATACATGGTCTTTAACATCATGGAATAATAGTGGTTTGGTTAATATTTTAATCATCTCTTTGGCATATGTATGGTGGGAAAGTAATATGTAAGGACAGTAGGACTCAAAATCTGTGAGAAGTACAATATCACACTATATAGAAATAAATATATACCTTTTCTTTTTCTCTCTGTTAATAATATATTTATATATATAATTATAAAAGATTTATCATGTATTTATAATAAAAATGAGTAAAGAGTTAGCAAACATCTCTATGGAGTAATTTAACCTTGGTATGACTTATAGTTGTTTCTTAGGCATATAATAAAGATGGAATATTGTGTTACTAGACAATTTTGCTTATAACTGGAAATAACTCCTATTTTGAAAACTGTATTTGAGCTGAGAAGAGTGTGAAGGATTTATTAATACTTGGTGGGAAGCCATAACTGGTGACTTCCTTGAGTGCAAACCAGGTTTGTCCCTAGCCAGGACCATAGAAATTATACCCATAGAACCTTTTAGATATAATTGTTTCGATTTGTGAGATAGGACAAACTTCTAAGCCACAGTGGGTTCCACATTCACCCCTGTGATATCTCTTGGCAATGAAATGGTAACTTGAAATTCCAAGGGATAGAGCCTCCAAACTGTATGGAAATGTAAGGACTCATGCTGGAGAGGAAAAAAAAAAACACCTGGTGTGAGATACTGGCTTATAACTTTCTAAGTGAACCTAATGTTGAATAATCATTCAAACATTGACATGTGGCAGACAGGCCTGTCCAGGATAAGCTGTGCTCTAGGCACTGAGACCAGAGCTGGGCATTGTGATCTTGCAGACCGGCACCTGGGGGCTGCTGGAATTCTGCTTCACACCTCAAGAGCATGGAGATCTTGACAGAGGCAGCCAACGGCCACAGAACAAACATGAAGGCAATACTTGAGCATCTGGGATGAAATCAGCTTGAGGAGTCTTAAGGTGAGGGATCTATAAGACCCTCATAGACGACGGATCTCACAGAAATGAGCACTGGCCACAATTAGATCTCAGGAGAAACATTACAGGAATGCGATGCTGGGATTTTAGAGCTACATGGCTACGTGAAGATTGTTGTTTAGTCACTCAGTCCTGTTCAACCTTTTGGCGACTCCATGGACTGTAACCCACCAGGCTCCTCTGCTCATGGGATTTCACAGGTAAGAATACTGGAATGAATTGCCATTTCCTCCTCCAGAGGACTTACCCGATCCAGGGATCAAACTTGCATCTCCTGTGTCTCCTGTATTGGCCTACAGATACTTTACCACTCAACCATCTGGGAAGCCCCCTACATGAAGATACCAGTTAAAAATCTTTCCAAATGTTTAGAAACTATTATGTGATGTCAGTGAAAATGGCAGAGTAAAAGTTCTGGGAAGCTGACCCTATGCAGAAACAAAAAAATAAGTAAAATTTTCAGAATCAACCTTGTCAAAACTCTGGAAAACAGTCAAGGTTTAATAGAAACCAAGCAACTGGTGAATCAAGAAAAAGATTTAAACACAGTAGGAGAGCTTTGTGGCATTTTAATTCACCTTTGTTCTTTCTACCTATCTGGGAAAAAACAAACTATCAAAAATACTGTACCTGGCAAAACAATATTTCAGAAATAGAGTAAAATTAATGTATTACCAAATAATCAAAAACTAAGGGAGTTGCTGCTAATAGACTTGTCTTATAAAAAAAGCTAAAGGGAGCCCCTCAGGCTGAAGTTAAAACATGAAAGAGAAACTTAAAGTCATGTGAAAAAATAAAGTGCACTGGTAAAGTAACTCCATAGGTAAATATAAAAGCCAGTATTACTGTATTTTGCTTTGTAACTACTCTTTTACTTATATGTGTTTTAAAATACAAATCATAATATAGTAATTATAAATCTATGCATTGTGGATATTATGTAGAAAAATGTAGCTTATAACAATAACTACATGAAGGTTAAGGCACAGAGCTCTATCAGGGCAGAGTTTTGGACACAATCAAAGACACTCAACACATCATTTATAAAAATTAGTTCAATATGGATCAAAAACTAAATATAAAAGCTAAATCTAAAAAAAAAAAAAAAAAAAAGCTAAATCTATACAACTCTGAAGGGAATCATAGGGCTAAATCTTCACAACCATAGTTTTGGCATATGACACCAAAAGCAAGATCAGCAAAAGAAAAACATAGATAAATGGGAATAAATTAAGATTAAACACTTGTGTGCATCAAACAAAGTAAGTGAAAAGATAACCTATAGAATGGGAAAAATACTTGCAAATAAAATAACTTCCAACTATATATGGAATCTAAAAAATACAGCAAACTAGTGAATATAATAAAAAAGAAGACTCATAGAGAATATATTAGTAGTTACCAGTGGAAAGCAGGGGAGGGGCAGTATAGAGTGAGAGGGGTGGAAAGCACAAACTTTTGGGTATAAGTAAGATAGGTTCAAAGATAATGAACAACTCATATAGCCAATGTTTTACAATTTTAAATTTTCAACAACCAAATATTTAAAAATGGGCAAGATGTTTGAACACATTTATCTGAGGAAGCTATGAAAATGGCAAACAAGGACAGGAAAGTATGCTTAGCAAATGAGATGGCATTTCACAATTATTAGGATGGATAATTTTTTTTAAGGAAAATAGCATATTTTGGCAAAAATATGGAGAAATTGGGACTCATTTTAATTGCTATTGGCAATGCAAAATGGGCAGTTGCTATTGAGTATTCTTTGGCAGATGTTCAGTAATTAAACATATAATTATCTATAACCTAGCAATTCCATTCCTACATATATACCCAAAGTGTTTCAAAACAAATTTAAAAAATACTTGCACACAAATGAACTCATAAGCACTATTTGCAACAATCAGAGAGGAAAATAATCCAAGTGTCCATTGATGATAAATGGACAGACAATGGTATATCCATACAATGGAACATTATTTACCCATGAAAAGGGATTTATAATATGGATATACTTCAAAAATGTTGTGAGTTAAGCCAGACATAAAAGGTCACATATTATATGATTTCATTTATATGAAATTTTTATAAAGTAAAACCCATAGATAAAGAAAGCAGAGTGACTTTGGGTTGGGGCAGGGGAAAATGGGGAATGACTCTTTAAAGTGTATGGGTTTATTTTTTGGGTGATGAAAATGTGAAGCTAGGTAGAGATGATAGTTTCATGAATGGTGAGTGTACTAAATGCCACTGAATTTAAGAGCAATTTGTATAATGAAGTGAATTGTTCACTTTATTATGGTGAATTTTATGCTATGTGAATTTCATCTAAAAAGTAAAACATGCATTGATTTTTCTCATATTATTTATATAATCAACATTTTAGCCAAGATCTTCCTTAATTGGTTAAAACAAAATGAGTTAACTTTAAGACCCTCAAGCAAAATTGCCAGTTGGGAGAAGGTAGAAATAAGAGGATCAAAAGATGTGAAAAAGTAATAATAAATGTAAAAGAAAAAATTTTGTTTTGGCTTACTCACTCATTTGTCTGATCTATTTAAAAATCATTGACATTAAAACTACTACATTGTTTCCTTTTCTTCATTTTAATAAATAAGTATTTTACACTCCAAAGTTATGGTTTTCACTAGCCTATCGCCAGGTAATTTAAAATGCTTAGGATAATACCTAATCTAATAACTATAGATATCTCTTAGTGATTTTCAGAAGACTCCTGAGAACTACAGATGCATTTTAGGGACTTCATTTCCTCCCACTTTTTCTTAAGAAAATGTGGGAAATCTCCAGGAGGCTAGATTTTCAGTGTTTAATTGAGTAACATCACTATCCCCCCAAAATTGGAATTTAAGGTATTCAGAAAACTTCCCAAATTCTACACTCCATGGTAATATATTAACATTAGTTTCACTGTAAACATATCTCAGTATTACTCTACAGGAAGGAGAAATTATGAGTTTGAGGATACTTCAAGAGATGAAATTTGACTTCACTATTTGCTGTCTGTGTGACCCTTAGTGATCCTTCCACCATTTGTAAAATGAAGAAAACAACTATGCAAAGCACACTCATTTCCTTTCACTTAGTAAATATCAATTTTTTTTCTCTTCCTTATTCTAATCCAAAATTAAAGGGTAGAAGTTTATGTATTCTACAGAGATCTCATTTGAGATTGAATTCAATGACTCAAAGACTACTTTATCTTGCAAACCTGCACCAAAAAACTCTTTTTAAAAATGCTAATTATTCAAGAGGCATAATTGTATAAAGAAAGAAATATCAGAAACAATTTAAGCCAGTTTAATGCATAAATAAAAGTTTTATTAATAAATATGATATTTAATTGTGTAGCACAGATACTAAATAATTTCTGAAGGTAGATCTAGACTGCATCATGTGGGATCTTTCACTGTGGTGCACAACTCTAGTTGTGTTTCATGGGCTCCAGAGCATGTGAGCTTCAGTACTTCTAGTGCAAGCTTAGTGGCTCCATGGCTTATGGACCTTAGTTCCCTGACCAGGGATCGAACCCCTGTCCCTTGCATGGCAAGGCAAATTCTTACCACAGGGAAGTCCTAAAGTCTGCTAATCTTAATACTAGATAAAACCGTTGCTACAGCTCTCTTATAATTCTAACCAAAGGTACCTTTGATAGAGAGAAAACTGGTTCCCTAAAATGTTTCTATCTTAATCCCCGGAATCTGCTAATACACTACCTTGCAGGGCAAAGGGACTTCAGAGATATCCCTAAACTAAGGACTGTGAAAGGGGGATATGTTCCTGGATTAGCCAGGTAAGGCCAGATATGATCACAAGCAACCTTAGAAATGAAAGAGGGAACAGGAGACTCAGAGTCAGAGGAGATGTGATCATAGAAGCAGAGGTGACAGGTAGGAAGAGAGGGAAAGAGAGAGAGAGAGATGGAGAAATTTGAAGATAGTATCTTCTTGCTGACTTTGAAGATGAGGGAAGGGGTTATGATCCAAAGAATGATGACAGCTTCTTAAAACTGGAAAAGGCAAGAAAATTGATTCTCTTCCATAGCCTCTAGGAGAAACAAAGACCCGATGACATGTTGCTTTTCAGACTTCTGACAATTTGTGTTAAATTTGTAATAATTTGGTACAACAGCAAGAGAAAATTAACATAGTACCTAAGAAATAATTATTTTTTTCTAGTAGAAACTTACCAAAGCAGGGGAATATAAGCTATGTGGGGGAAAGATTAGGTTTAAGTTACAAGATAGATTGGGAGGATATAATTCATTAGTAATTATCTCTATGACTTTATAAATCATATTATAAAAAGTTTATGTCCTCACCTATGAAATATGAACTTTCAAGCTTTTAGAATTTTTACAAAATCAAAATAAAATAATAAACATAATGTTTTCAAGCTACTAAATATTAAATGTTTATATGACATAATGTTGTTATTTTGTTATTTAGATGATGAAGTGTCTGATAGTTTGAATTTGAAAACCTAAACCTCTGTCATCATTCATTTATTTGAGAGTTTACAATATGATATTTTCTATTAAAATCTTTCATCCATTTAAAAGAAAATTCTTAGTTTGTTAGTGTTGGTACTTGGAGTGTCACAAGTTAATTTAAGAATATAGTTTGCTCTCAGTAATATAAATTTTGACAGAATAAAATACATCATATATGAGATACAGAGCAATTTTTTTTCAGAAGATAAGGGATTTCAAGTTTCCCAAAAAGGATTTATGAAGAAATGTAAAAGTTTTGTATAACTGTCAAAAACAAAATAAAACAACAACAAAAAACAATATAATGAACAAAATCTTTAAGAGATAGGAGAAAGGACATCACAGATAGTTTTCAAATCAGAAACAAAGACATGAAGATATAGAAGGAATGTTTAGAGTTTATAATAAGAAATGTAGAATGATGACAGAATGTGTTAATTTTCTATATCTCTCTGAAAAAAATCACACAGACTAAGGGATTAAAATGACACACTTTTATTTATTATGGTTCCTATGGTTAAATGTCAGTGACTGTGCTCTCAGCTCAGGGCAGACAAAGCGGAAATCAAGGTGTCGGTTAGCACTGAGTTTTCATCCAGAAAGAAGTGTGTTAGTCACTAAGTTGTGTCTGACTCTTTGCCATCCCATGGACTGTAGCCTGCCAGGCTCCTCTGTCCATGGAATTCTCTAGGCAAAGATACAGGAGTGAGTAGCCATTCCCTTCTTCAGTGGGTCTTCCCAACTCAAGGATCAAACCCAGGTCTCCTGCATCATGGGCAGATTCTTTATCATCTGAGCCATCAGGGGAAAATGTGTTCCCAAGTTAAATCTTCTTGTTGGCAAAATTCAGTTCTTTGTGGCTACAGGACTGTTTCCTTGCTGGCTGTCACTCAGAGACCTTTCTGAACTATTAGTGTTTGCTGCATTTCTTTCCATAGAGCCCCGTGCAACTTCAAAGCCAGCTGCCTATCACTGTCCTTCATTCTCTCCCAGAGTTTCCTCAAACTCATGTCCATTGAGTTGGTGGTGCCTCCTATCATCTCATCCTCTGTCACCTCCTTGTCCCATTGCCCACAATCTTTCCCAGAACCAGGATCTTTTCCAATGAGCCAGCTCTTCACTTCCAGAGGCCAAAATATTGGAACTTCAGCTATAGCATCAGTCCTTCCAATGAATATTCAGGGTTAATTTCCTTTAGTATTGACTTGATTTGATCTCCTTGTAGACTCTCAAGAGTCTTCTCTTCTGCCATTAGAGTGGTATCATTTACGTACTGAAGTGGTTGATATTTCTCCTTGCAATCTTGATTCCACCTTGATTCATCCAGTCATGCATGTACTCCACATTTGGACTTCCTGGGTGGCGCTAGTGCTAAAGAACCCGCCTGCCAATGCAGGAGACCCAGGAGAAGTGGGTTCAATCCCTGAAATGGGAGGAAAGTCTGGAGTAGGGCATGGCAACCCACTCCAGTATTCTTGCCTGGAAAATCCCCATGGACAGAGGAGCCTGGCAAGCTACAGTCCATAGGGCTGCAAAGAGTTGGACACAAGTGAAGCAACTTAGCACGTAGGCACCCCCTGTACATATAAGTTAAATAAGCAGAGTGACAATATATAGCCTTGACATACTCCTTTCTCAATTTTGAACTAGTCTGTTGTTTCATGTCTGATTCTGCTGCTTCTTGATCTGTATACAGGTTTCTCAGGAGACAGGTAAGGTGGTCTGGTACTCTGGTCTTTTTAAGAATTTGGCACAGTTTGTTGTGATCCACATAGCCAAATGCTTTAATGTAGTCAATGAAGCAGAAGTAGATGTATTTCTGGAATTCCCTTGCTTTCTCTATGATCCAACAAATGTTGGCAATTTGTTCTCTGGTTCTTTTGCCTTTTCTAAATCCAGCTTGTATATTTGGAATTTCTTGGTTCACATACTGCTGAAGCTTATGAGATAAGGTTAAGCCTAATGAGATCATCTTAAAGTCAACTAATTTGGGATCCTAATTGCACCTGCAAAATCACTTCACAGTAGAACAGAGATTAAATTGTAATTCAGTAATAGGGAGAAGATGTGTATACATAAGGGGCCAGGAATTTTGAGGGTCATTATAGAATCCCACTTGTCTAGGAATAAAGCATTGAAGCTATAAAGATGATATTAAAAATGAATGCATTATTCTTAAGGGCAGAAAGTCTTAAGTATTATGTTAATATGCTTAGATTCTATTCTAAAATTATACAAAATTGGGGCAATGACCCTTCTATATATCATTTTATGAAGTTTTTAAGGTAAACCAGAAATTTCAAGTAAGTTGAAAAATGTATGATCCAGCAAATATTTTCCTTCCTTGTCTTTCCAGTGATCAAATGAGACGACAAAACATAATTAAGAAAAAAGAAAAATAATAAATGTTCCTCAAACCCAGAAAATGAGTCAGAATTGGAACTGAATATTTGAAGAAATCCAGATTGTAAGGCCAATGAGATTGGACTGACAGGAAATACATGTAAGGAACATGGCAGCTCAGAACACTCAGATAACTGTGGTGATTCCAAAGGGAAATTATGAGAATCTGCACACTGGGTGGGCAAATACAAAAGAGAGGAGTGGGCCCTGATGTAGCTATTAGAATAATTTAAACACTGAATCCTGAATAACTAGGCCAGTGAGATTCTTCCAGCAAAATAAGGACTTCCTACTTCAGCAATGAAAGAAGCATCTATCTCCTCCAGCTAGATTGCTCACCACAAAATCACCCCCATGAAAACACGCCTATAAGAACTTATTGCCAATAAACACAAAGCCAACCCAGAATCTTCACTCAACTCTCTGTACTGATTTATCTTAGTCCTTCCAGAGGGACAAAGTAACACATTGCCTATGAAAAGTGAGGCTGAAGCTGACATAATCAATAATGCTGAATGACAGAAAGTCAAAAAACAAAACAAAACCTAAAAACCTATTAATTCAAATTTCTAAGGGATGATTATTTGAGTCCAGAATTTTATATACTTAAGCAAATGTAGAGAGACAGAAAGTACTTTTAAAGATGCCAGAGCAAAAAAAAAATTGTCATCTGATTATCATAAATATGATCTTTTTTTCCAGATAAACCACAGTAAAAGAAAAAGAAATACCTAAGAAAGGACAACATAAACCAAACGAATCAGCAGCAATTGAGTATTATCAAAAAGAATCAAAGAAAGCTTACAAGAAGTTAAAAGGAGGCCTTTGAAACTTGAAGGCAGAGATGCTCTCTTTCAAGCAGCAGGATTTAGTAATAAAGGATTATGTTCCCTTCTTTATGTGTTCAGGCAAGACTTGGTTCTGTAAAAATTACTGACTTAATCATAATAATGTATACATTCATGTGAGGCATAAAGTGATTCAACAGAAAAACAGTGTACAGAAGACTTTAATTACAGTTGTAGGAACAGTAAATTTTATGGTATTCTTTTAATAGTTTCAAATTGTTTAACTTGCAAAAACACTGAAGTAAGGAAAAAGTTAAAATGCAGGCAGATTAAATTCTTTATCTTTCACATCAATGGGGCAATATACAACACCTAAAGTTGATATGAAGAAATAAGGAAGAAAATATTATTTAAAATTATAAGAAAACTACTAAGTATCATATGGATAATAGTATATTTGATAAAAATTATAGGTGAATGGGACAAAGTAGGAAATGAAAATACTAATCTTTTTTATCTTTCATAATAGTTCAGTTCAGTCGCTCAGTTGTGTCTGACTCTTTATCTTTCATAATAGTACACCAGTCTAAATCAACAAAAGATATATAATGCTTGAATATATATATTTAATAAGAATGATCTATAAATAGTTAAATTTACTTACCTCTTAGATCTGGAAATAAAATGAAGAGATAAGGATAGGATTTTTATATATAATTCTGGACCATTCTATTTGTATATATTCTTCTATTAAAATTTAAAACTTGTTTTACATTTAAAAAATAACTCACAAATTTAAAAGGTTAGGAAAAAACATTTAACATGTAATTAAAATAAACTGAAAGATTTTATAGGAACATAATTTAATTGTCCCTAATAGGAACCAGAGATCAAATTGCCAACATTCATTGGATCATAGAAAAAGCAAGAAAATTCCAGAAAAACATCTACTTCTGCTTCACTGACTATGCTAAAGACTTTTACTGTGTGGATCACAGCGAACTGTGGGAATTCTTAAAGAGATGGGAATAGCAGACCACCTTACCTGCCTCCTGAGAAACCTGTATGCAAGCCAAGAAGCAACAGTTAGAACCAAACACGGAACAACAGACTGGTTCACAATTGAGAAAAGAGTACATCAAGAGTGCATATTCTCACTTTACTTATTTAACTTATATGGAGAGTACATCATGAAAAACGCCAGGCTGGATGAAGCCCAAGATGGCATTAAGATTGCTGGGAGAAATATCAATAACCTCAAGTATGCAGATGACAATTATACATGATTATAAAGCCTGAACTCTTTCTAAGCCAATAAAGCCTTTCCTCACTGACTGAAAAAGGCGCTATCTATACCTCTAAATTATATTTGCAAAATAGTTGACAGTATGGGACTGGAGTCAGACGTTTGTTCAAGTTTCCCACTCTACCACTTTTTAACGGTTTTATAAGTTTCCTTATTTATAAGATGGATATAATAATTATAACTACTTGGTACAGTTGTGGTAAACATTAAATGAACTAAAGCATTTGAAACATTTAGTATAATATTTTGCTTAGAATAAGAGCCCTGAATTATTACAAATTTTTAAACTATGTGTCTGTTTGTGTGCTCAGTTGATTGCTCTGTCATGTCCAACTCTTTGTGACAGGATCATCTGTCCACAGGAATGTCCAGGCAAGAATACCAGAGTGGGTTGCCATTTCTTCCTTCAAGGGGTCTTCCCAACCCAGGGATCAAATTCACATCGCCTTGTTGAAGAGGCTGTCTTTTTTCCATTGTATATCCTTGCCTCCTTTGTCAAAGATAAGGTGTCCATAGGTTCGTGGATTTATCTCTGGGCTTTCTATTCTGTTCCATTGATCTATATTTCTGTCTTTGTGCCAGTACCATACTGTCTTGATGACTGTGGCTTTGGAGTAGAGTCTGAAGTCAGGCAGGTTGATTCCTCCAGTTCCATTCTTCTTTCTCAAGATTACTTTGGCTATTTGAGGTTTTTTGTATTTCCATACAAATTGTGAAATTATTTGTTCTAGCTCTGTGAAAAATACCACTGGTAGCTTGATAGGGATTGCATTGACTCTATAGATTTCTTTGGGTAGAATAGCCATTTTGACAATATTGATTCTTCCAATTCATGAGCACGGTATGTTTCTCCATCTGTTTGTGTCCTCTTTGATTTCTTTCATCAGTGTTTTATAGTTTTCTATGTATAGGTCTTTTGTTTCTTTAGGTAGATAAGTGGTACTGGGAAAACTGGTCAACCACTTGTAAAAGAATGAAACTAGAACACTTTCTAACACCATACACAAAAATAAACTCAAAATGGATTAAAGATCTAAATGTAAGACCAGAAACTATAAAACTCCTAGAGGAGAACATAGGCAAAACACTCTCCAACATAAATCTCAGCAAAATCCTCTATGACCCACCTCCCAGAATATTGGAAATAAAAGCAAAGGAATAAATACAAATAAACTACAAAGGAAGCTATAAGTAAGGTGAAAAGACAGCCCTCAGATTGGGAGAAAATAATAGCAAATGAAGAAACAGACAAAGGATTAATCACAAAAATATACAAGCAACTCCTGAAACTCAATTCCAGAAAAATGAATGACCCAATCAAAAAATGGGCCAAAGAACTAAACAGACATTTCTCCAAAGAAGACATACAGATAGCTAACAAACACATGAAAAGATGCTCAACATCACTCATTATCAGAGAAATGCAAATCAAAACCACAATGAGGTCCCATTACACGCCAGTCAGGATGACTGCTATCCAGAAGTCTACAAGCAATAAATGCTGAAGAGGGTGTGGAGAAAAGGGAACCCTCTTACACTGTTGGTGGGAATGCAAACTAGTACAGCCACTATGGAAAACAGTGTGGAGATTTCTTTAAAAACTGGAAATAGAACTGCCATATGACCCAGCAATACCACTTCTGGGCATACACACTGAAGAAACCAGATCTGAAGGAGATACATGCACCCCAATGTTCATTGCAGCAATGTTTATAATAGCCAGGACATGGAAGCAACCTAGATGCCCGTCAGCAGATGAATGGATAAGGAAGCTGTGGTACATATACACCATGGAATATTACTCAGCTGTTAAAAAGAATGCATTTGAATCAGTTCTAATGAGATGGATGAAACTGGAGCCCATTATACAGAGTGAAATAAGCCAGAAAGCTAAAGAACATTACAGCATACTAACACATATATATGGAATTTAGAAAGATGGTAATGATAACCCTATATGCAAAACAGAAAAAGAGACACAGAAGTACAGAACAGAGTTTTGAACTCTGTGGGAGAAGGTGAGCGTGGGATGTTTTGAAAGAACAGCATGTATATTATCTATGGTGAAGCAGATCACCAGCCCAGGTGGGATGCATGAAACAAGTATTCGGGCCTGCTGCACTGAGAGGACCCAGAGAAGTCAGGTGGAGAGGGAGGTGGGAGGGGGGATCGGGATGGGGAATATGTGTAACTCTATGGCTGATTCATGTCAATGTATGACAAAACCCACTGAAATGTTGTGAAGTAATTAACCTCCAACTAATAAAAAAATTTAAAAAGAAAAAAAAATTAAAAAAAAAAAATAAACAGGAAAAAAATTGGCAGGAGGATTCTTTACCACTTTACCACTGTGTCACCTGGGAAGTTTTAATAACCTTTATAATAGCCTTTAATAACCTTCATATGCCAAAAACATGGGTATCTAGTTATTTGTATTTAATTAGCATTAAATCAGACATACAAATTGCTGGCATGGTGAAGTAGAGGATAAGAAAAATAGAAGGAACTGGTAAAGCCAGAAGACTGTAGACCTTTATAGCCGGGAAACTGACCTACTATGACTTTGCAATTTGGCCAAGCTATAGCTAGCAGTAGTTGACAACGCTTATGAAAATAGTCTCTAATGGCAGGGATTCCTTCTTCATTATAACTGGATAATATTCTATTGTTTCTCACATTTTTTTGTCCACTCATCTGTCAATGGACCATTAGGTTGTTTCTATATATTTTGGCTATTGTGAAT
Source organism: Muntiacus reevesi (assembly GCF_963930625.1). Classification (NCBI taxonomy): domain Eukaryota; kingdom Metazoa; phylum Chordata; class Mammalia; order Artiodactyla; family Cervidae; genus Muntiacus; species Muntiacus reevesi. Next base: position 257,892,064 of record NC_089251.1, on the reverse strand, counting down.
AATGCTGCAAGGGATAAATATCTCTTTGAAAGACTGATTTCACTTCCTTCTTATATATACTCAGGAGTGGAACTGCTGGGACATATGGCAGTTCTATTAATTTTTGAGGGCTTCCATATTGCTTTTCATAATGGCTGCACCAATTTACATTTCCATCAATAGTGTACAAGGGTTCGCTTTACTTCACACCCTCTCCAATACTTGTAATCTCTTGTCTTTTTTATACTAATTGTCTTCACAGTTGTGAGATGATATCTTATCATGCTTTTGATTTGCATTTCCCTGGTGATAGTGTCATTTGCAACAGTATAGATAAATCTGGACAACCAAGACATGATGCTAAGTGAAGTACAAAACACTGAAAGTCAAATACTTGTATGTATGATATCACTTCTATGTAAAATCTAAAAAAAAAAAAAATGTTTAACTTATAAAAGCAGAGAGTAGAATGTTGGTTGAAGGAAATGGGGAGATGTTGGTCAAGGGGGGCACAAACATTCAGTTATGTAGGATGACTATGTTCTGAAGACCTAATGTACAGCACGGTGACTACAGATAAATAACACTGAAATAATATATTGTATACTTGAAGCTTCCTAAGAGAGCAGAAAGATCTTAAATGTTCTCACCACAAAGTAACTGTGGTTGATAACTATAATTATATTTGATAATGTATGTGCTAATTAACTTGATTTGGTATTCATTTTCAATGTATACCTACATTAAACCATCATATTATATACCTGAAAAAACATCATGTTACACAACTCTTTTGTTAGTAATGCTTTAAGAAACCCAGAAAAATTTCTAATGAAGTTTCTCTGACTAATTTCTAGAGAACACTGCTCACTACTCAGGGGACACCTAAGACATAAGAACAACACCAAAACAAAACAATACACTTTCAGGTGACCAAATCTGTTTGAGTCACATTCTGGTACTATCTTTAAGTACAACTGGGGGGAAAAGATAATCAAATGTGTATATAATTTGGAAATATTTAATAAATCAGTATATGTATATAAATGGAAAATAAGCTAAAATGTCACACAATATTGCACAGGCACACACACTTATGGATAAATAAATTACCCCAAATCTCACTTACAATTTGAAAATATGCCATTATAACATAGCAAGTTACAAGACAATGGTTTGTATTGAACAAACCATAAAAAAGTAAACAATAATAGGATAAGGACGCTCATTACTTCCATGATTATTTATGGATATGAACAGTTTTATAGACTTTACAATAACATTTAGAGCAAAAATAGTCATGGGTGTTTTATTAAATCACAGAATCTTTCATAACAACCTATTGACACCTTTAGGGATTAGTAACCAGAGTGATAGGCTTCCCAGGTAGTGCAGTGGTAGAGAATCCACCTACCAATGGAGGAGACACAAGAGATGTGGGTTCAATCTCTGGGTTGGGAAAATCACGCAGAAGAGAAAATGGCAACCCAGTCCAGTATTCTTACCTGAAAAATCCCAGGGACAGAGAGGTCTGGCAGGTTATAGTCCATGGGGTCATAAAAGAGTTGGACACACTTTAGCAACTAACCAACAACAAGGTGCCACTACACATCACTTAGAAATGCTAAAATACTCAAAACTGACAATATCCAATATTGGCAAGGATATAGAATAACAAAATCTCCTTTTCACTGCTGGTGGGAATTTACAATTGTGTAGTCACTTTAGAAGGCAGTTTAGTGGTTTCTTGTAACACTAAAGACACTCAAAATGCAATCCAGCAATTGTGTTCCTAGGCATTAACCCCAAAAGTTGGAACTCTTATTCACTGCTGATAGGAATGCAAATCCAAAATGCAGTCATTTTGGAATACATTTTGCAATCCCTTAGAGAGTTAAACATAGACTTCATTTACAATTCAGCAATAACACTCTTAGATATTTAACAAATTCAGTTGCAATGTATGTTCACTTTAAATCTACATACAGATAGTTGTAAGGAGATTTATTTATAATTGCCAAAAATTGGGAGCAACCAAAATGTCTTTCTCTGGCTGAATGGATGAAAAACTGTGTTATGTCCATACAACACAGTGTTGAGTGAGTGAGTGATAGTCGCTCAGTTGTGTCCAACTCTTTGTGACCACATGGACTGTGGCCTGCCAGGCTCCTCTGTCCATGGAATTCTCCAGGCAAGAGTACCGGATTGGGTTGCCATTTCCTTCTCCACAATAGAGTGTTATTTCACAATAAAAATTAAAAAAATGAGCCATCAAGTCACTAAAAATATAGAGGAAACTTAAAAGTATACTGGTAAATGAAAGAAGTCAGTTGGAAAGGACTATATACTGTTTGATTCCAATTATATAAGATGCAAAAGACAAAACTACAGAGAGAGAAAAAGTCATTGGTCACTAGGCATTCAAGGGAAGGAGGGCAGGGATAAACAGATGGAGCATAGGGGATTTTTAGTGCAAAGAACTATTCTGCTTGATACTGTAACAGTGGATACCTGACATTATGTATTTTCCAGAATCAATAGAACTTAAAACATAAAGAGCAAATCTTAATGTATGCAAATTTAAAAACAAATTTAGGAAGTTAGAGATCTTATAAAAGAATGCAGACTATAATAAGAAAAGCTAACTGTTTTACACATCCATGAAACAATCTCACTGAAGGGGTGTGCGAAAAAATGCTGACCTAAGTAACTTTGATAACTGATGAAGTCTATAAGCCTAAAGGTAAAAGAAACTGCAAAAGTAGTCTATTCTAGTTACTAGAGATCCCCATGGAGTATGAGTTAGCAATTCTGACACTGACATACTTGTACTTTGGAACTGAATAAATATGTAAATAGATTACAGATAGTGGGAACCAATTTCTCAATGTGGGATGGGAATATACAGATAAACCAGAGGAACAGTCTAGAACAATCCACATCTTAATAGATTGTAATTGGAGAGCAGTATAAACATATATTCGCTCACTCACTCAGTCAGCTTAACATAAATACAGATGATTATATAAAGAAATAGAGTATGAAAAAAGTATAGGAATTTATACTTAAATAATTAAACATGCATTACTATATACAAATATATCTCCTTTGTTCTGTAGCTGAAATGGTTAGGAGCATTCATGGTCACCTGGCAATGAGTAGAACTAGAGCCCAGCCCACTTGCTTTTTAACACTACTCTCCAAAAACAGTAATCTGGTCCCTTGGGGCAATGGCTGAGTCTAGGTTTGGGGCAATAAATATAAAAGAAAATATGAACATCAGAAGGTTAAGCAGTTCTAAAAACAAAGGGAGAATCACACAGAAAATTTAAAAAACAATAATGAAGGGAAAATGGGGGTATGTGGGGAGAACACAAGAGACAATTGAAAAGAGAGTTCCCAATCTCCAAACCTGGAATAACTTGAGCAAGAACATAAGATAGTATTAGATTAACACCCAAACTATAAAGTATCCATACTGATGCGAATAAATGACTGAATTAAATAAATTAATGTGTAAGAAGGCTCAAGTGTCCCAAGAAGTAAAATTCCAAAATAATTTATGTAGGTATTTTTTCTCAAGGAGGTGGGTCATAATACCTCATTCATTAGATGTAGGCTGCCCAGGGCTATTCCATCCAAAAAATTAAGGTTTGAGAAGTGGAAAAAAAGAGTGAATTTACACTGGAAAAATCTGACAAACACTACCTCACCTAGGGATTAAGTTAAAATCAGCTCATGATAATTCATGATGATAAAATGCACCGTTGGAAAAAATTACACTTTTTCTTTGTTATATACTCCTCTCCAAAAATAACCCAATGTAATCATTAAAAAAAAAGAATACGGCAAAGCCCAGTTGTGGGGCATTATACAAAATATCTAATCAGTACTCTTCAAAACTGCAAAGATCATCATAAACAAGGAAAGTCTAACAAACTGTCACAGCCAATTGATGCCTAAGGAGACATGATAACTATATGTAATGTGGTATCTTGGAACCAAAAAATAATATTAGGTGAAAGCTAAGGAAACTGGAATAAACCAGCATATCTATTGTTCAGATTTTTATCTAATAATGGTACAACAACATTGATTCATTAACTGTAGCAAATAAATTGTAAGATGTTGATAATGGGAGAAATTTCAAGAATAATGCATGTATATGGGAATAGACTGTTCTATCTTGTTAATTTTCTTTGTAAATCTAAAAATGTGTTATGAATAAAATCTAATATTATATATAAAATACAGTACTGATAACAGATGAGGAAAAAAGATAATCAGAAGAAATATGTTATGTTTGGAAATTATAAAATATATAAATACATTATGTGTAAGAATCAATTTTATTAGAAAATATTCAGAGATGAAATGAAAATGTTATATAATAAGTAGCAAAATCTTCAGTATGAAGCAAAAGCAGTAAGATAATTTTTCACAACTGTCTATATTAGAAACTGAGAAAGGCTAAAACTCTCTAAGAAGTTTCTAAGAAAGTGATAAATTCAAAAAATAGAAGAAAGAAAATTGTAAGTACATAGTAAGAAATTAAAGAGAGTTGGGTTGTCAATGAAGCCAAAACTGGTTCTTTTAAAAGACTAATGAACTGGCAAACATGGTAAGCTCATCAAAATGAGAGTGATAATTCATAAGAAAAATGTTATAAACAGCTTTACACCAAAAATATGAAACTTATACAAAATGGACAAATTAAACACCATGCTATTTAATAAAATGAACTCAGGGCAACTAAATGTTTGGACAGATCTACAGCCATTCAACATATTGAATAGGAAATTAAAATTCCCTCCCTGACATCCACAAACATGAAAAGCATAAACAAAAAAAATAAATAAGTTAATAAACAAATAGTACATTTAAAGTCCAAGTGTCAAAAGAACAAACAATTTCAATCTTGCACAATTATCCCAGAGTACAGAGAAAAGAGGAAACATTTACAGTTTCCATCCTAAAACCTATCTAGATCAGCTTGGGGAAGGAAATGAAAGCTAATCATATGCATAAGCATAGTTGAAAATATCCTACAAAATGTTTAGGAGAATATATTAAAAATAATACAACATGAACAATTTTAATTATTCTAGGATTTCAAGTTAGAAATAACATTAAATAATTAATAAAACTCAACAAATTTAGAAATTAGTTCAGATAAATAATAGTCATCTTAGCAAACATGAAGTGAAGATAAAATTTACCAGTCATTATTAATAAAACTCTTTGCCAAAAAGGAATTAAAGAATGCTTCCTTAATGTGATAAAGGGTATCAAATGCAAACTCACAGAAAACATCAGGTGTAATGGTGAATTCAGAGTTTCTCCTGTATTTTATGAGTAAGGATTACTTTTATTTCATATGTTGCTCTCTTAACTAGGTAGACTAGTAAGCAAAAACCAAAAATTCAGTTTTTAAAGAAATATTAAAACTGTCATTGACAGATCATGTTTAGTCTATGTGGTTAAAAAATGGCTAAGTGGCAAATTTTCAGAATAAAAGAGTTTGTGACCAGACAAATTTTCTTATAAACAAGCTACTGATAGATCTGTTGGCAAATAAACTTATAAGTATTTAAGAGTAGTAGAGTTCTTCTTTACAGAATTCTTTCAGCAGGATGCATCAGATTGTCTAGTATGGGCTGTGGAAGACAAAGCAGGAATCTATAGATTTCAGAGGCATGACTCTAGAAAATGTCCAGCAAGTTCTGTCATTATCTGAGCACAGCATGAAGAAGTTTCATGACCAGAGCAGTTCTTTGTGTGCAAGTGATATGAATGACACGTAGTACTTAGACCTCACACAAATTTGAGACATGGATGAAATCCTGACACGGAAATAGAGGACCTGGGAAGCTGTGTTTGGAGCCCAGACCTCTCCCTGTTATTAATACATATATTGTACATACTTATATTCCTGAAATTATTAGTAGTGATATATAGTAGGTAAAACCTCTGTTCTGTGTGAATCTGATTTGATAATTCAGTCAAACATTCAAAATTCTGTGTAAAACTTAGTAAAGTTTTTATTATCCCAAACATTCAACATTCTACATAAAACTTAGGAAAATTCATAAGATATTGTAAGTGACGTTGCACAATATCCCATTTTTGATAAACAATATCCCTTCATTATTCTTATCACATGTGCTCATAGTAGTAATAACACAATGCATTTTTATATTACCAGAAAGTATTTCTAATTGGCCTGTGTTACATCCCTAAAGAATAGAGGACTACAGATTTAAAAGAGGGATTTAATATCCACATATACTAAAGAGTATAGTGAAAACAAATACACTTTGCTAAGGGGACTTTTTAAGGAATTGCACTGAAAGTGAAATTTAAGATTTGCTTTACCATAATGAGATTACTGAACATTTAAAAGTTGGACACAGAAGAAAATGAAGGTAATGAAGGTGTAAGTTAAGTTCCTTGGTGTTTCTTTGTGAGAGTTGGAAACTTTAAAAACATTTTCTTTTCCTAGTTCAGAATCATTTTAATTAAATGATCTGAGGGCATTCTGGGAAAGATTAGCTGCAGAATTAAAACTGCTTTTAGACTAGTATTGGATGAGAAAACAGTCAGCAAAATTCTCTTCGAATGAATATATCTTATTGTTTACATCTGTTTCTGTTTTAATGAACACCTAGTTGCATAATTTTTTTCTTCCTTTCTTTTTTTTTTTTTAGTAATCTCTTTTCTTTTGCTAATGATTCAGCATTCAAAATGAACATCTCACTGGGATATTCAAACTTAAAAATCTCTGCAAATGATCTAGTAGCATTTTCAGCTCATCATTATTGCTATGTGTCAAACAGAGCATCTGGAAAGATTGCTTAATTCCAATTTTAATCATGTTTCTGTTTAGTTTGATGTTATATTTAAAATTCAAATGAAATAATATTTTATCCACATTAAAACTCTGTAAAAGGAAATGAGGGTCATTACCAGGGTTGAAGAGATTCTGTGTGAATAGGAAATTAGCTAAGTCCAATATATATTTACATGAATCCTTTTATTTTGAAAGTTAGATAAGAGGAGGTACTCTGTTAAGAGACAGAAGGAGAAAAAAAAATTATCTGAATTTTTAGTACCAGACTGTTAATTTTTTTTTTTCCACTACAGTCACCATACTGTACATTGCATCTCAAGGACTCATTTGTTTTATAACTGGAAGAAACTTTTAGGTATTTAATGGCCCAGTGAATTAATGAAGAAAAAGAAGTAATTAAAAACTACATTATAAATAAATAATTCTGGAAATAATTTGAAAGAGTTGATTTTAGATGTTTGCAGAAATATTTTAATCAGTTCATAGGATGAAGAAGGATAAACAATGAAAGACTTTAGAAAACAGCAAGTTGATACATATAATTGAACCAACTGTTGTGTGTTAGAGGTAAAGTTCTCTATTTAGCTGACCAGTCAGAAAATCTGGGAAAGATTGAAGGCAGGAGGAGAAGGAGATGACAGAGGATGAGATGGTTGGATGGCATCACCAACTGGATGGACATGAGTTTGAGCAAGCTCAGGGAGTTGGTGATGGACAGAGAGGCCTGGGGAGCAGCAGTCCATGGGGTCTCAAAGAGTCAGACACGACTGAGTGACTGATCTGAGTTGAACTGACCAGCCAGAATGCTTCTCAGTGTACCAATAGAAAGGCAGGAGAAAGATGGTGTAGTAGGAAGACCCAGAGCTCACGTTCTCTCTTGGACGCACAAAAACTACAACATACAGGAGAACTCCCTCTTAGAACAATCTAGAGATTAGCAGACTGGCTCTTATACAACTAAGGGTATAAAGAAAAAACAGAGCAAGATGGGTAGGAGGGAAAGAGAAGCAATCTCATCAGGACCCACAACTCCAGCAGGTGACTCACAAAAGGAAGGGAAATCACGAACTCGGAGATCCTCTGGAGAAGTGAGGCGTTTGAGCCCCTGGCCCATGGCATCCAGCCCTGTGAAGCTGAATTCCCTTAACTGGTCTTGAAAACGAGCAGGGCTCAGGGCCTGGAGAATGGACGGCTGCAGGAAACTGAGTCTCTGCTCTTAAATGGCACATGCACGAATTTACTTGCTGCGTAGTCTTAGCACAAAGCAGACTGGAAAGTCCCTGGTGCTCTAGACAACTGCCCCCAGCACGCCCTTAGCCTTTAACAGGCTCCAGCTCCTGCTCCATCTCCCTTGAGTAAGGCGCCAGCCCTAGAGGCCCCACCCCAGCTTCAGGTCACCTGCTGCCAGGGCCCTGGGAGAAGCTCTGGCCAGTGCTAAGCCCCCTCCAGCCCCTCTGACTTCAGCTCCACTACTCCCCAGGAGCCATTGTCAGCATCCCCCAGTAGAAGTCCCTGGGGATCGGTCTATCCCCACCCCCTCCTCGCAGTCACCCGGGACACCCCGGCACTCTGCAAAGGCATTTGGCTGTGCTCACTTCAGCTCTCACCCACCTAAGAAAATTACTGGACACACAAAACCGAACAGGAACCTTTCTACACGAGGTAACTGTTTTGGCTAATTTCATTCAGACAAAATGAGAATATAGAGAATTATGTTTCAAATAAAAGAACAAGATAAAACACCATAAAAACCTAATGAAACAGAGATAAGTAACTTACCAGATAATTTATAATTTTCTTGAAATTCATTGTAAATAAGACAGAGTTCTTATTTTATAAAACCTTATTCTATTGGTTCATGCTCAAAATGTTGGATGAAATGAGAGAAAAATCACATTAAGGTCATAGTACTAAACAATAAATGATGCATAATCTTTTTAAATTTTCACTACTCATAATATCATGTAGTGAAATGGCTTCATTATAGTTAGGGGGATATAAAATTACTGTGTCCTACAACCAAAGTTTTGCTGTAATTTCAACTATGAATCTTTGTAGGTAAAAACAATCAGTCTAAACTTCAAATATTTTGAATACTTATATTGGCTTCAATACAATTCTACACAAAATACATTTTCAATATTAAGATTTCCCCTAAATAGACTAATAAGAATGAATAGCATAACATATTAATATCATTTGATAAAAGGTGAAGAATAAAATCCTTTAGTCTAAGAAGGGTGAAAATGATAAAGCTTAGATGATGGCTTTATTTGTATTTTAAAATAGTTTTAGAATATTATCCCCAAATTTTGACTAACCCAAATTGTCTCTAGTCATACATTTTAGCTAATTGTTCAAGCTGTGAATGAAACAATCCAATGATTTTAAGAGATCAAAATGACCAATATCATCTTTTATAAATTAGTTTTATAAAGCAAACTTTAAAATTACCTAATTACAGCATAATGTAAACAATGAAAGGTTTTCTAAATGTCCACTCTAGATCGGTAGCTCATCTGCATTTAATTTACTTTTCTCCTCTAAAGCATTTTTTTCTTTTTTTTGGTAATCATGGTAAATACTGAATACTTTTCTCCCTAAATGAATAAAATAATAAATCTAATATCTAAAATATTTTGATTTAAACTATTTTCCAAATTGAATAAATTTACTCTTTTTATACTAATAGAAAGTGAAAGTCTTTCAGTCGTGTCCGACTCTTTGTGACCCCATAGACTATACAGTCCAGGGAATTCTCCAGGCCAGAATACTGGGATGGGTAGCCTTTCCCTTCTCAAGGGAATCCTCCCAACCCAGGGATTGAACTGAGGTTTCCCACATTGCAGGTGGATTCTTTACCAGCTGAGCCACAAGGGGAAGCCCAAGAATGCTAGGGTAGATAGACTATCCCTTCTCCAGTGGATCTTCCCGACCTAAGAATGGAACCGGGATTTCCTGCATTGCAGGTGAATTCTTTACCAATTGAGCTATCAGGGAATTAATTTGGAGCTAATTAAATTAACTTTAAATCAGGGATTCATTCACAGCCAATTAAATTCACTTTAAAAAGTTCATTAGAAATGTGTTAATAGTGAAATAATCAAAGCTACTGTTTGATAATACTAAACAATAAACATGAAGCAAGACATAATAAAGGAAGGAAAAAAGAGTGGGGATAAAAGGAAGGAGGGAGAAGAAGAAGAGAAAGGAAGGAAGAAAAGAAGGAAGGTTTTAAAAATAAACATTTGTCTAATGGATGAATTTTATGGACTAGGTATTATGGACCTTAGTTAATGACTCTGAAACTAATGCTGATTCATAATCAAAAAATTTTCAATGTTTTGGAAACATGAAGGATTATAGAAATAGTCACCATCAGTTAGACACTACTACATGAAATAAATTTCATTAAGGACATTTAATAAATGGCAAAAATTTATCACACAATATAACAAATAACTGGTACATTCTCATCAAGTGATATTTCAAGTTATTGTTTATAAAGGTTCAAATAATATAGTATCATAATTAAACACTTTTTCATGTTTTATCCATTATTATGTAGCTGTTTTAAAATAAAACTGTAATGAAGTTACTAGATAGTCAAGAATATCTTAATTCTTGTATCTACTATTGATAAAACTTGTTCCTTCAGGGTTTTATAAGCCATGTTGGGCAAAGGTTTAGAAAAACATGAGTTTATAAATAATTAATGTGCATTTGAAATTTTAACATGATACGTGCTATGCTTATAGACAAGTCTAGGATTTAACTTAACTTGGCAATTTATAGACAATAAAAACCATTATATGGCATACTTCTATACCAAAAGAGCATATAATCTCAGTGTTTGAAAGTTTAGGATGTAATTAAGAGATGTTAATCTAAATATTAAAACTACAGCGCTAACAACTGAGTATGTAAATAAGTAACAAACAACTTTGAGTACATTATTTCTAATGTCAAAGCATGTTACATTATTGCCAAATTTTTCACATTTTCTGGAAAACATATTTTCATTAGATAAATACACTTACTATTTAACAATATGTAGTATTATGTTGGATTATTTTAAGAAACAATTGTTGATGCTGTACCTTACATATTAAATTGGAAACAAAAAATGAAAATGTATCCTTAACTGCCTATTGGGCCACTTTTAAAAAGTGTTTCTGAACTTTAAAGTTTGAAAAATTAGTTAGTAAAGATACAGTTATCAAAACAGTGTGGTATTGGTGAAAAAATAAGACAAATAGATCAGTAGAGCATAGGAGAGAGTCCAGAAACAGGGCCTCCTGTGATGCGCTGTGCTTAGTCGCTCAGTAGCGTCTGACTCTTTGCAACCCCATGGACTGTAGCCCGTGAGGTGCTTCTGTCCATGGTGTTACTCCAGGCAAGAATACAGAGTGGGTTGCCATGCCCTTCTCCAGGGGATCTTCCCAAGCCAGGGATTGAACCCAGGTAACCTGCATTGCAGGTGGATTCTTTGACATCTGAGCCACCAGGGAAGCCCCAAAACAGTCAACTGCTTTTTGACAAAGTAAAGATAGCATTGTGGAGCAAAGATAATCTATTTAATAAATGATGCTGAAACAACTGGACACCCACATGCAAAAAAGAAAACTCTAGACACAGACCTTTTACAAAAATTCACCCAAGATAAAACATAGACCTAACCGTAAAACACATAAGAGAGAACTCCTAGAAGATAACATAAAAGAAACCAAGATGATTTTGGTAATGCCTTTTTAGATACAACATCAAAAACAAAACTTATGCACTAACTCATTGATAAGCTGGACTTTATTAAAATTAAAAGAGTATTAGAAAGCAAATCGCAGACTAGGAGAAAATATTTGCAAAAGACAACACAGCTAATAAATGATTGCTATCAAAAATACACAAATAATTCTTAAAACTCAACAATATGAATACAACCAATCAACCAAAGAGTTTTATAGGCACCCCACCAAAGATATATAGATGGCAGATAAGCATATGAAAGATGCTCTATATCATGCATCATCATGGCAATGCAAACTGAAACAAAGAGAGAGAAAGCACCTCACAACCATTAGAATGGCCAAGACCCATAATATTGACAATACCAAATGGTAGTGAGGATATGGAGCAGAGGGAACTTACATTCATCACTGGTGTGAATGCAAAATGGCATAGCCACTTTGGAAGACAGTTTGCTAGTTTCCTACAAAATTAAATCTATTCTTACCATAAAATCTAGCAATTAAACACTCCCTATTAATTACTCAAAGAAGTTAAAAACATATTCACAGGAAAATCTGCATACACAAATTTATAGCCACTTTTTCATAATTGCCAAAACTTGGAAGTAACAAAGATACCTTTCTGTGAGTGAATGGATACATAAAGTGTAATACAACCAGACAATGGGATATTATCCAATGCTGAAAAGAAATAAGCTATGAAACCATAGAAAGGTATGGAGGAAACAAATGCAAAGCTAGTGGAGGTGATGGAATTCCAGTTGAGCTATTTCAAATCCTAAAAGATGATGCTGTGAAAGTGCTGCACTCAATATGCCGGCAAGTTTGGAAAATTCAGCAGTGGCCACAGGACTGGAAAGGGTCAGTTTTCATTCCAGTCCCAAAGAAAGGAAATGCCAGAGAATGCTCAAACTACCACACAATTGCGCTCATCTCACGCTAGTAAAGTAATGCTCAAAATTCCCTAAGCCAGGCTTCAACAATATGTGAATCGTGAATCTCCAGATGTTCAAGTTGGTTTTAGAAAATGCAGAGGAACCAGACATCAAATTGCCAACATCTGTTGGATCACTGAAAAAGCAAGAGAGTTCCAGAAAAACGCCTACTTCAGCTTTATTGACTATGCCAAAGCCTTTGACTGTGTGGATCACATTAAACTGGAAAATTCTTAAACAGATTGGAATATCAGACTGCCTTACCTGCCTCCTGCAAAATCTGTATACAAATCAGGAAGCAACAGTTAGACCTGGCCGTGGAACAACAGACTGTTTCCAAATAGAAAAAGGAGTATGTCAAGGCTGTATATTATCACCCTGTTTATTTAACTTGTATGCAGTGTACATCATGAGAAATGCTGGGGTGGATGAAGCACAAGTTGGAATCAGGATTGCTAGGAGAAACATCAATAACCTCAGATATGCAGATGATACCACCCTTATGGCAGAAAGCGAAGAAGAACTAAAGATCCTCTTGATGAAAGTGAAAGAGGAGAGTGAAAAAGTTGGCTTAAAGCTCATCATTCAGAAAACAAAGATCATGGCATCTGATCCCATCACTTCATAGCAAAAGGATGGGGGAACAGTGGAAACAGTGACAGACTTTATTTTGGGGGACTCCAAAATCACTGCAGATGGTGCCTGCAGCCATGAATTTAAAAGACGCTTACTCCTTGGAAGAAAAGTTATGACCAACCTAGATAGCACATTAAAAAAACAGAGACATTACTTTGCCAACAAACACCCATCTAGTCAAAGCTATGGTTTTTCCAGTAGTCATCTATGGATGTGAGAGTTGGACTATAAAAAAAGCTGAGTGCTGAAGAATTGATGCTTTTGAACTGTGGTGTTAGAGAAGACTCTTGAGAGTCCCTTGGACTGCAAGGAGGTCCAATCAGTCCATCCTAAAGGAGATAAGTCCTGAATATTCATTGGAAAGACTGATGCTAAAGCTGAAGCTCTGATACTTTGGCCACCTGATGCAAAGAACTGACTCATTTGAAAAGACCTTGATGGTGGGAAAGATTGAAGGCAGGAGGAGAAGGGGACAACAGAGGATGAGATGGTTGGATGGCATCGCCAACTCAATGGACATGAATTTGAGTAAAGTCCAGGGTTAGTGATGGACTGTGAGGCCTGGCATGCTGCAGTCCATGGGGTCGCAAAGAGTCAAACATGATTGAGCAACTGAAGTGAACTGAACAGAAGTGAAAGAAGCCAATCTGAGAAGGTTTCCTAATGTATGATTCCAACTATGTGACATTGTGGAAAAGGCAAAGTTACTGAGGCATTAAAAAGATAAATGTTTGTTAGGAATGGAATGAAAGATGAATATGCAGAACACAGAGAAATTTTAGGGCAGTGAAAATATTCTATATGATATTATATGGATGAATATATGTTATTCACTTTTTTCCAAACTTATAGAATGCACAACACCAATAGTAGACCCTAATGTGAATTCTGGACTCTGAGTGTTGATGATTTATCAATTCTTGGTAAAAATGTACCATTCTGATGAACAATGTTGATAGAGGGAAGGTGCCATCTGCATGGGCAGCAATATATGAGAAATCCTCATACTTTCCTCTCAGTTTTACTGTAAATCTAAAACTACTCTAATAAAACTAAAGTCTTAAAATTATATTTATTCAATTAAAATGAAAAATAATATCCTAGTTGTGTTAACTCAATAGGTTCATCTATAGTGTTCCTGTTGGTCATTTTCACTTTATAAGGAAACAATAAAACCATCATTATCAATTACAACATAGGCAATAGTGAATTAAATATAATCAGTAATAAAACCAGGTGGAATTAAAGTCTCCTTATGATGGCAGACAAATATTTGAGACAAGAATTCCAGGTTTGTTTTCAAAGAAACATATGAAAAACAGAAGGTGGAGAAATAAATATTCTTATGGCGTCTTGCCTTTTGCATCATTTCACATCTTCTTTCATTCAGTCCATACAGCTTTTTGATCAACAAAGAACTGTGCATTAACCTTGTCTTTCTCTGACTCTAGCTACAGGCACATCATGTGGTTTGACTCCACTAATTATAATGTGAAGGACATTTGATGGAAAATCCCCTTTCATGTCAAATGCCAATATTCTTTGCAATGGAATCTCAGTAAAGACAAAATTTGTGTGAAAACACTGCTTTGATGTCCAAAACAAATGATTATGAAATAAACTGATGAAAAGAATAAAGAATTTTCTTCAGATAAAGATGACCTGCTGAGAATTCATGAGTAATCTGTCAAATATTGTTTGTTTGTTCTCTTTATTTCTGTCCTGTCCAGAATTTCAGCAAATTTTTCATCTGTCAGCAGTTTGAGATTTCCTGGAGGTGTTGATTTCAAGTCATTTTTTATTTTAGGAAAAGCACTGCAGTTTGCCATGTGTTTTGTCAAAGTCATACAATATGTAACTTTGAATTAGTAAGCTTCTAGACAACCAAAAAAGATACTATTTTGCATATCAATGTAATTATTAATCTTAGGTATACCTTTGAAGATTGTTAGGAAAATGTAAAATCTGAACAGAACAAATAAATAGGAAAAAAAAAATGTTCTATCCATTTGACTTCAGTACCTAGATTCTGGGAATAAAGAACAAAGGAAACTGCCTTGAAATTAGAGAAATAAAATGGACCCCTTTCCTGAAAACAGAGGTCAAGAAAAAAACAAAACAAAACAATAGGAGGTCCCTATAGAGGATAATGACATATAGACATGAGGAATTATGTGTCAAATAAATATATGAGATATATGAGAACTCAAAAAAAAGAAAAAGGCTTATATTACTCTATTCCAAAGCTAATGAAATCTAAAACTGCACTAAATCTTATAAAAGCTCTATCTGCTTTCATTCTCTTTCTTTACTGCTAATATATTCTCCAGGATACTCAGTTCCAAGAAGTATTTAAATAGCAGAAACTGAACTTACTATATTCCTACTTAAACCTGCTACAGTCAGGCATTTGTCTCCAACCATTCCGTAAACCTCTCTTGTCAAGTTTTCCACAATTTCAAATTGAAAGATCAATTAGTCATCTCCCTTTGACTCAACTGTTCATCTCTGCTCTTGACTTCTTGTTTTCCTTTGGTCCCACTGCCACAGTTGTTCAAGCCCCTAGGTCCTCTTTATTTTCTCAACTTGTAAATACATACTAAGGACTCATTCTTACCACGTTTCATCCCTCCCTCTATTTATTCCCTATCTAGCCATCAGTTTTATAGTTTTAAACTCTAGATGACTATGTCTAGGGACATAATCATTATCTCCACTCTGATGCTTGATAGGGATCTCAAACCTGATATACCCACAATGAAATGCCTGACTCTGACCCCACACTATTTTTTGGTTAGGTTTCTTTGGCACCATTCACTTACATGTTCTTATAAAGATTCCTGAGGTCTTTCTTGAGCTCCTTTCTTTTGCACTCAAAATCTAATGCAGCCTATCTGTTGGCACTTCCATGCCATTTAATATTCAGATTCTGACCACTCCCCACAGTAAATAGCTCTATTCCCTAACTCAAGCATCTGCCCTTTGTGTCCTCGGTTGTAGCATTAGCCTCCCACTAGTTTCCTTTCTGGGTTTCCCAGGTGGCTCAGTAGTAAGGAAATCACCTGGCAAGGCAGGAGATGTGGGTTTGACCCCTGGGTCCAGAAGATCCTCTGGAGAAGGAAATGGCAACCCACTCCAGTATTCTCGCCTGGAGAATCCCATGGAGGGAGGAGCCTGGCAGGCTACATGCAGTCCATAGGTCTCAAAGAGTCGGACATGTCTGAGCATGCCAGTTTGGGGGTTTCCTTTCTACCACTTTTACCTCTGTTCTCCCAGTTTATTTTACACATAACAACCAGAGGGATTTCTTTTTTAAAAAGCAAATCACATGATCTGACTTTCCAGATGGAAACCTATCATCCTAGAGCGTTAAGAGTATTTCCCATACTCTACACTATGGCCTACCTTATTTTTTCTTTTTTGAATTAATTTTTATTAGAATATAGTTGATTTACAATGCTGTGTTAATTTCTTCTATATAGAAAGTGTTCATTTATACATATAGGTTTAGGTACCATTCTTTTCAATATTCTTTTTCCCATAGAGGTCATTAAAGAGCATTAAGTAGAGGTTATTAGTTATCTATTTCATGTATAGTGGTGCATATATTTCAATTCCAATCTCTTAATTTATCCCTCCTCTCCCTTTTCCCTTTGGTAACCATAAATTTGTTTTCCATATCTGTGACTCTATTTCTTTTTTTAAATAAGTTGATTTGTATCTTTTTTTTTAGATTCCACATATAAGTAATATCATATGATATTTATCTTTGTCTGACTTCATTCAGTGTGACAATCTCTAGATCATCAATGTCACAGCAAATGACCTACCAAAATTTACCTAATCGGGCCCTAAGCATCTTTTCCAAATTCATCTCCTGTAGATTTCCTTAGCTTACGCTTTTTGCCAGTCACATAACTTCCATTTTTTATTGAAACAAGCCAAACACAGTCATGCCCCAGTTTATTTTGGGAAGTATTCATACGCATCTCTCTCTCACTTGTTCACTCACTTTAAATTTCTACTTGACTGTCATCTCCTCAGAAAGGTCTTTACTCATTTTCTTATCTAAAATAATAGCTGCACTTCATTTAACTCCTGTATTTTTATTTTTCTTCCAAGATGTAAATATCCAAACTTAAACAGTGAGTTTTGATTCTGCTTCTTGACTCACCAAAATTCAATTCTATGAAAGAAAAATCTTTTCTTTTTCACTATTGGTATTCACCTAGATTAGTTCCACATTTGTATGTAGAGTTAAGATCTGAACCATTTATGATTTAATCATTGCATGGTTCCTATTTTCCCTTGCCAGTTACTTTTATAATTTTAGGAAATACATATAATCAATATAGTTACAATAAATTTATTAGACACGTGCATTATATTTACAGCAAATTAAATAAAATCATATATAAAGTATATTTCCCTTCTCTTATCCACCAGTGAGAGTCTTAATACTATTGTTCTTACATGAAAGAAAAAAAAAGATATTTCCCTTAATAGCTGTCACAGTGTAAATTTATAAAAGCTCAATTTCAAAATGAAGTTTCCTGAATTATAGCAGAGCTTTCATTACAGTGATGCTTTGTGATATAACATGCTACTGATCTGAGAGACATTGTTCATACCATAAGTGAGGAGCATTGTAAAAACTCACAGTAAATTTTTCTTTCAATTACTTGAAAAGCCTATAACATGGATGTTAATGTCACTCTTGCACTCAAAGTTATGATTTCCAAAACTTGGAAAGCCAAAAAAGTAAACAGTATTTTCAGTTAAATGCTGGTCATTATCTAAGAAACCTTTTAGGAATAATCTGATATCTATAATGGTCATCTTTGTTTTTGTTTCCATTGATAAGGCTATTTTAGAACTTATGAAATTAGTTGTAGAAAATGGAGAGTAATGTCAATTATTATGGTCCATTTAAATGCAAATATATTTTATCCAGTAAAAACACAATTAATTTTTTGTCATTTAGAAAAGATAACTCAAATATATTTTATTTTCCTACCAGATATAAACCAGTTTAGATATATTAAAATATTAATATCAACATTCCTGCCTAACTACGTAGCATTCAACTATACAGAAAACCTATATGGTTGTTCTTTAAATGATTCTTTGAACCAGTCTTAGTTTCTTATTGCTTTTTAAATTAATAAAGAAAATGTTTAAACACATCATTTTATATTTTATGATGGTCACAATTTTACTTTTTGAGGGAAAGAAGGTAGCAGATATCCAGATTTCTATACACATATATATGCGTATATTAATTTATATATGACACTTTCCAAATAAAATATTTGTAATTTTGTTTGTTGTATTTCTTTGTCTTATCTCTATAAAAACTTTGGGGCCAACGATAAGCTCAATAAAAGCTGTGTGGTATTTTCTTTAAAATATCTTGTCTTGACACTTTTTGACATCATGCCTTATTTCTTTTTATATCTCCCCTTATGCAAATCACAGTTAGATTGCAACATTGATAATAACTTTTATTACAGATTCTAGGGCAAAAGAGTTTCTTTAGCCCACAGAAATACTGGGGTAAAAACAAAGTTGAGGTTAACATCTAGCATGTTCTCTTTTTATCAGGCACCACTTAAGCTTTTAACACACGTATTTGTTGATATAAGACAACAGTGACTTATTTTTATATTAAATAAAAACACTGCTCTGCTGAGAAAAGCAGTTTTTAATATTGTGTAGAGGGTTTTCTTAGCAGATTTTGTGCCATGGATCATGCTTCCCTGGTCTGAAAATATCATGCTGATGACTTGAACTTTACCTTTGGTTGTCCTTGGGGAATATCAATAAGAGGTGTCAACTATTTCCCCATTAATATCCCTGTTTACCCTACAAATGCAAGCAGTTGTCTCTGAGTACATAGGACTTCCAAATAGCTACAAAAACACCAAGGTAACTTTTGAACAGGAGTAAAGATGAGGGAGTATTGCACCATATCATATCAAAGTTTCCTAAAGAGTAAAATCTGTATAAAGAAAATGATTTGGGTATTAATATATCTATTTTGACAGATTTTTTAATTAAACATATTTTATATACATTGTAATGCCTATTGGATACAATGTATTTAGTTAGGCATGAAACTGAATATGAAACAACATTAAATAACAGTGACAATGGTTTTCTCATCAACACAAAAAAACAAAACATATAGACATATATATTTGTGTGTGTATACTTTTAGTATTGTTGTGCTGTTGTTTAGTAACTAAGTCACATCTGCCTCTTTTGCTGCCCCCTGGACTGTAGCCCCCCAGGCTCCTCTGTACATGGGATTTCCCAGGCAAGAAAACTGGAGTGGGTTGCCATTTCCTTCTCCAGGGGATCTTTCCAATCCAGGGATTGAAACTGCATCTCCTGCAATGGCAGGCAGATTCTTTACCACTAAGCCACCAGGGAAACTGCACACCTACAGTGATACACACACACACACACACACACACACACACGTATATATTTAAATGGAGAAGGAAATGTGTGTGTATGTATATATATAAGCATATATGTATATGATATTTATCTCTATTTGTAAGGCAGCTATTTTTACCTGTAGGAAGCTCTGGACCCCAAGATTTTGACACAATGCTATTCAAAGTTTAAAGCAAACAGCACAGGTTCAGGTTAACCTCTTGAAAATTTGTGTTTCTCATTTTGGGTTTAGGTACTTAAGGTCAGAATACAGATCAGAAAACAGAAGAGCAGATAATCAACAAACAGAAAATTTGAGCAAAAGACTTGAAAGAGCAACTTGCTGTAGTGGGGCTAGGAGGATAGCAGACTCTCTCTTAAAATGGGTTCTGCATATATTCTCCAGTGGACATGCACATATTTCTTATGCATTTGCTATTCAACATCTGGGTAGAAGAAGGAGATGAAAGGTAGGATATAGGGTGGAGGCTGGGGGGAATTCATGAATAATTTCACTTTACTTAGAGCAAATTTCAGCATCACTTTTATGTGCTAATTATCATAATGCTATGTTAAATAATGATATCTGGATATATTCCAAGGTACATTTTATGCAGATCTAGCTTTACATAGCATCAACTATTTTTAAGTTGTCTTTAGACAATTTTTTACATACTAGGAAAATAGATTTTGAATACTCCTGATTGCACTCAGAGAAACGAAGGCAAAGCCATGGTGACACACACAGTACAGGATAAGGAAATGTTAAAAAAAAAAAAAATCCTTCTCTACACTGGGAACAGAATATCATCAATAGGAGAATGTACTATTTTCAAATAGATTAGATAATATTGAAATTAGAAGGGGGAATCCTGGAAAATGCAAAGTGTTAAAATTCCCAATGATTAGCCTTGTGTGTTTTAGAAGGAAAAGATCTCCTTAAATGCTTAGGGTAAAATGGTGGGAAAATGATTAGAACCTTGTTTTATGGAATATGAAAAGACTGACTACTATTTGCAAGTCAAAGTCATTTGAAAGTTTCTAGCATTCTGAGATATAATCATGGACAATCTATATTATTTTAGCCTGTTTCTTGTCTTTCTTGGAATTAACACTTCTATTAGAGTTACTGTAAGGTCTATATAACAATGTTGTGATAATCATACACAACATCTCAGAAGTTGTCTGTCCACAGAATGAGCACAGTGACACAAAAGAATTTCAGCATATGAAGAACTGAAGATACCAACTTACATAATATCTTGTCTTGGCCAATAATATGACTTCTCCAAAGTTCATATTTTAAAAGAAAAAGGTGCCATAATTTTGGCAACTTGAAACAGCAGATATGATCCAAATATGCATTACAATAAGAGCCATTTATTTCAAAACAGGAAATATTTCTTAGAGATAAGTTACAAACATCACCATGTTCTGCTATTAGAAGGTATAATCATAATAAAAACCAGTCTTACAAAAATTCAGTGAGTTAAAGATTGCCAGAATTCTTCTTTGTCAAAGCTGCTCATAGAGATTTTAATTACTTATAGGTGTAAGTAACTATAGATATAAATTACTCATAGTGTTACCAACCTCAAATAACCAAGATAGCAAATATTTATATCCCTGGATAAGGGAAGAATGAAGATGAACAGAAATATATACAACTACCCTGAGAGCTCAGTTGGTAAAGAATCTGCCTGCATTGCAGGAGACCCCGGTTCTATTCCTGGGCCGGGAAGATCCACTGGAGAAGGGATAGACTACCCACTCCAGTATTCTTGGGCTTCCCTTGTGATTCAGCTAGTAAAGAATCTGGCTGCAAAGTGAGAGACCTGGGTTGGGAAGATACCCTGGAGAAGGGAAAGGCTACCCACTCCAGTGTTCTGGCCTAGAGAATTCTGTGGACTGTATAGTCCATGGGGTCGCAAAGAGTCAGACACAACAGAGCAACTTTCACTTCTTTCAACTTTCACCATATATATACAAATATATATGTGTATGTATATATATATATATATATATACACATACATATATATATATAGTGTCTCTTTTATAGTTCTCTATTTCTGTGCTAAGTCGCTTCAGTTGTGTCTGACTCTCTGAAATCATATGGACCATAGCCTGTCAGTCTCTTCTGTCCATGGGATTCTCCAGGCAAGAATACTGGATTGGGTTGATTTGTGCCATAGAAAAATAATTCATTCTTACACAGATTATTGATATATTGAAATTGACTTATGTTCATGATATTATTTGGTGATTTCTAAATGTAATAGTTCAATTTATCCTTAAATATAGGTATGCATGAAGGTTAATATTTAGGTACATTTTAGTTTTTAAACATGATTGAAATCACTGCTTCTAAATGTGTGATTTTTTTTAGGTGCATTTCTCTACTGTATCCTACTTTTTTTTTTTTTACTCTTTATGGCATAATTATATCTAGGTGACATGGAGCAGAAACCTTTGCTTAAAATTGTAGTATTTTTCACCTACCCTGAACATCAACTGACTCAATAGATAGCCAGTCACGTAATAGATGGTGCAAAACAGGAGAGAAAGAGACTGAACTCCACTAGGGAAAGTGTAGGGCAATGGCATTAGTTCAGATACTAGAAATGAGTATTTTATCCAGTCTGGCACAGAGTCAAGAAAGGACAAAACTTTCAGTTTAATTCTATTCAAATAATGGCTTTGAATATGACATGTCAAGACAGTACAGTTCAATGAAGATGAAGAAATATGTGTATCCTTCTCTTGGGGCAGTCATTTGGGGCAGTGAAGATGCTCTGTAGAAGGAACTTTCAAATCTTTCCTTTGTTCTGATACTCCAAATGGTTAAAAATAAGTGCAGTTATATTGAAAACACCCCACAGGAAGAATTCCAGGAAGGATGTGTGAAAGGACTGAATCATGAATTGCTTTACCTGTATCTTATATCTTCTTACTAACCTTTCAATATTATTTTGCAAACAAAAATTGACACCCAAATATTATGAAGTGTTTTGTTTTTTTCCTCAAGTGTCACATTACTGAACAGAAGCTTAAATGATTAGTAAACGTTCAGATTTGAGAACAAAACGGCTCCATTTTTATAGCACTCTTAAGTCCCTGCAGGACAGCAAATTCCAACAACCTGACCTGACAGTGACTTCCTCTGGAGCAGAATGAAACAGCAGGCCATAAGCCACAGAATCTTGACTTGCTGGGTGAAGGTCACTTTGATGCCTTTTGGGAGATATTTCAACCCCACTAAAACCGGTAAAGTAAAAATCAAAATGTTTGAGGGGCAGCAGCAATAGAGCAATCATTCCCTTTTCTATCTTTTCGTAGCATCAGCGTGACAAATCTCTTACAGTGAAAATAACTCTGAATTGCCCACAGCTGCCAGGTGAGAAAACAGACACAGTGTGACTTTGGTTTCAGGCAGAGGAACAGGTAAAAGGGTTTATAGGAAAACCTTTCTTTTTTACCTGATAGTGAGTTTTACACTTAAAAAAAAAAATTCAATGACTAGAATTCAGAATAACAACTTCAGTGAAAATCTTCTAATAAGTTTTTACATGAGAGAATCATTTAGAAAAATGTGGATGTGAGAATGGAGTGTGCATGGTTATGTATGACGAGCACATACGTTTTAACTACATGTTGTATTTGATGCAAAATCCTTAAAATTTAGATCTAGAAAGGCCAGTGAAGTCATCTGGTTTAAACTTTCTGTATATAGATGCAAAAATGGAGGCCTGAGATGACAAAAAAAAAAAGGTAAGAAGTTTAGTCCTTACCAGAAATTCATGATGGAGCTTGCCTGGCCTCTTAAGTGCACTTGCTACATAATAAAATGTATGCTTGCATAATTTCCTCAGGCATAAAATGTACATGCTAAGTATGTGATCTTTTAGACTTTTTAAAAAGTTCTGTTTGACATTTCTGAGTTTGGGTAAATATATAACTAACATGAAGGATCAGGCTTTCTATGACATTTCTTTTAATCTTTCATCTTATTAAAATGTAACCAAAAAGTTACTGCTGTTCAATAAACATATCTATTGTAATCATGCTATTTATTATTTAAATAAGGACATTATTAAAAATTAAACTAGGGTGACAGGCTGGTTCCAAATAGGAAAAGGAGTAGCTCAAGGCTGTATATTGTCACCCTGCTTATTTAACTTATATTCAGGGTACATCACGAGAAACGCTGGGCTGGAGAAAGCACAAGCTGGAATCAAGATTGCTGGGAGAAACGTCAATAACTTCAGATATGCAGATGACACCACCCTTATGGCAGAAAGTGAAGAGGAACTAAAAAGCCTCTTGATGACAGTGAAGGAAGAAAGTGAAAAAGTTGGCTTAAAGATCAACATTCAGAAAACTAAGATCATGGCATCTGGTCCCATCACTTCATGGCAAATAGATGGGGAAACAGTGTCAGACTTTATTTTTCGGGGCTCCAAAATCACTGCAGATGGTGACCGCAGCCATGAAATTAAAGACGCTTACTCCTTGGAAGAGAAGTTATGACCAACCTAGATAGCATATTAAAAAGCAGAGACATTACTTTGCCAACAAATGTCCATCTAGTCAAGGCTGTGGTTTATCCAGTGGTCATGTATGAAAGTGAGAGTTGGACTGTGAAGAAAGCTGAGTGCCAAAGTATTGATGCTTTTGCACTGTGGTGTTGGAGAAGACACTTGAGAGTCCCTTGGACTGCAAGGAAATCCAACCAGTCCATCGTAAAGGAGATCAGTCCTGGGTGTTCATTGGAAGGACTGATGCTGAAGCTGAAACTCCAGTACTTTGGCCACCTGATGCGAAGAGTTGATTCATTGGAAAAGACCCCGATGCTGGGAAGGATTGGGGGCAAGAGAAGAAGGGGACAACAGAGGATAAGATGGTTGGATGGCATCACCGACTCAATGGACATGGGTTTGGGTGGACTCCCGGAGTTGGTGATGGACAAGGAGGCCTGGTGTGCTGCGATTCATGGAGTCACAAAGAGTCGGACATGACTGAGCAACTGAACTGAACTGAACGGAACTGAACTGACATATAAAGTGAGACAGTCACTTTATCGTGATAGTGGGATGTTAATTGTCTTTAACCTCGGTATTTTCTGTTATGAAAAACTGATTTCTATGTTTTTAAAATAATAAGTTAACTATTATTTTGTATGTTTATGTAGCTTAAAATAATGATTTGCATTTGAACTGTCACTTATCTGAATATAATTAGCTTTTATGTATGCTAAAAAAAACCTGTGCTTCTCTGGGCTTTTGAATAAAGCATTCAATAAATACATAAGTATAATTAAAAATGTGTGCTCTTTATACATTAATATTATGGTGTGGTCTGGTCAAATGATTTAAGAAAGAGCAATGAAAATTTATCTCTACCATTTTTATCTTTCCTGGAAAACTCTGATACTGTTTGAAGTTTAACAAACAAGAAGATCCTGATGAATTACTAAATAGGAGATATGTGCTTACTTAAAAAAAATGGTGAAATATTTGAATGGCATCTGGAAAAGCTAACAATAACTTCAATTATAATTCTCTATTTAATATTGGATGATTTAATTGCAATTAAAACAACTCTGTAAATATAATGGAATAATTTCAGAGACTTCAATAACAGTATTTGTTTGACTCTGATATTTCTTTTTTAAATGATTTAGCCTGTAGTATTTCATATGTGCAATAATATGAAACATAATACTAAGTTGAATAATAATGATCCCATTATTCAGTATAAGAATTAGAATATATTAATACTTAATATACTCATGTGTGGATCACAATAAACTGTGGAAAATTCTGAAGGAGATGGGAATAGCAGACCACCTGACCTGCCTCTTGAGAAACCTGTATGAAGGTCAGGAAGCAACAGTTAAGAACTGGACATGGAACAACAGACTGGTTCCAAATAGGAAAAGGAGTACGTCAAGGCTGTATATTGTCACCCTGCTTATTTAACTTTTATGCAGAGCACATCATGAGAAATGCTGGGCTGGAGGAAGCACAAGCTGGAATCAAGAATGCTGGGAGAAATATCAATAACCTCAGATATGGAGATGACACCACCCTTATGGCAGAAAGTGAAGAGGTACTGAAGAGCCTTTTGATGAAAGTGAAAGAGGAGAGTGAAAAAGTTGGCTTAAAGTCCAACATTCAGAAGACTAAGATCATGCATCTGGTCTCATCACTTCATGGCAAACAGATGAGGAAACAGTGGAAACAGTGACTGATTTTATTTTTCTGAGCTCCAAAATCACTGCAGATGGTGATTGCAGCCATGACATTAAAAGACACTTACTCCTTGGAAGGAAAGTTATGACCAACCTAGATAGCATATTAAAAAGCAGAGACATTACTTTGCCAACAAAGGCCCATCTAGTCAAGGCTACGGTTTTTTCAATAGTCATGTATGGATGTGAGAGTTGGACTATAAAGAAGGCTGAGCACAGAAGAACTGATGCTTTTGAACTGTGGTGTTGGAGAAGGCTCTTGAGAGTCCCTTGGACTGTAAGGAGATCCAACCAGTCCATCCTAAAGGAGATCAGTCCTGGGTGTTCATTGGAAGGACTGATGTTGAAGCTGAAACGCCAATACTTTGGCCACCTGATGCAAAGAGCTGACTCATTTGAAAAGACCCTGATGCTGGGAAAGACTGAAGGCAGGAGGAGAAGGGGACAACAGAGGATGAGATGGTTGGATGGCATCACCGACTAGATGGACAAGGGTTTGGGTGGATTCCAGGAGCTGGTGACAAACAGGGAGGCCTGGCATGCTGTGGTTCATGGGGTCGCAAAGAGTTGGACACAACTGAGTGACTGAACTGAAGTGAACTGAAATTATTTAAAAGATCACCACCTGAAGAATACAATTTTCAGACTACTGTCAATCACTAAAAGGCAACTGAATGGCATTTCTTTATATTGGTTATTTATTTCAGACTTGACTTTTGGTGGTTTTTTTTTTTAATGTCTTTTATGTAAGTCATTAAATTATCACTGCAGACTCGCATCTTTAAAAATTGCATAACAAGATAAATATATTATAATCATACAGTCTACATAATTCAAGTTATTACAAAAGTTCAGAAATATTAGAGGTTTTTTGACACCTCTTTCTTACCTGCTTGTGAGCGTGGTCATATGAATTAATGTGATTATCAAATTCCTGATGCTTGTAGTACTGCTTGTCACAGAGTTCACAGTAAAAATTGGCCTTCAGATCTTCCAGCGCTTTGGCTATGGTGTTCTCCTTCTCAGCATAATCCTGAAAAATAAAATTTTGAAGAAGGAAGCAATTAGTTTTCCTCTGAGGTCCTTTCCTTCTTACAGTTGACAGCTTAGTATAGTTATTAGAATTAAAAATAACATCACAGACAAAGAGATATATAAAGCAAATACCAGCAAAGCAAATTAGAAGAAATTATCAGTTAAAGAAAAAGATTAACAGAAGAAATCAAAATAAATAAGGGAAAGATATAGACATATGAAGAAGAAAACCAAATCACAGAAGAAATAGAAGCCCTTGCTTTAACAATTTCCTATGCTATGTTAGCACAGAAGAAATATGAAACTCATATAACTGTTAATTCAACTGTCAAGTTCTAGCTAAACTGTCTATGTTTACTTAACATAAAACTTCTAAATTCTGAACATCGAAAATATGTTCTCCATATTGGTGTCCAAATATTCAAGCTTCATATTTTTGTTTGCTTCCCTAAATATCTGTACAGCAACTTATTCATCCCAAGTAGATTTCATTTGACTAATGTTTTCATCTTGACCCACATCAGTTTAGGTTGCACTTTTAAAATTCACTAGTCTTTGGAAAATGAAATTCATTCCTGCAAGTTATTTACCTAAACTGAAAAGAATTAAACTGTATAAACAGATTGCTTTCATCATGCTGATAGTAAATAAAGATCACTATACAATCAACCTCCTGAAAATATGAAAAATGCAGTGAGTTATCATTAGCTTTCATTTACAAAGCATAAAACAGGAAAATGTTTGTAGCACTTAGGTTTTCTTAAATCTAAATTTACTTGCTATTTCATGCTTCCTTAAATGTTAATGATGTCAGACATGAATAAACATTGCATGTTGAAACACTGTCCAAGTCTTTCCCTGAAGTACTGATATAAAGAAAACCTACACTTCAATCCCTACCATAGAATATATTTGTTTCTAATTTACAGATTGCCTCATGTTCAATTTATTGAAATTCAAAACAACTATACATTCAAGCCTCTTATGTGCTACACTCCCTCAGGCCCTGGGATGTGGAGATGAAATGACACAATCTTTTCTATGTCAGTGGCAGTAATCCTCTCACTAAATATACAGGCTAGAAGAACTCATGGTTTGAATATTTAAATTCTGCAAAATTTGAAAGTGTTTTACTAATCATAATTTCATGAGTGATTAATATGTTTGTTACCTTATTTTGCTATATATTTGTATAAGCATCATTTCATAATGTTCACCATCATTCATAGGTATAACTTGTAGTATGTCTTGTAGCAATGCATAATACAGCTGCCATAATCTGTGTATACATAAGTTCTCTTTCTTAAAGACAGTGATTTGTCATTATGTTTGATTAATTTTATCAACTTCACAGCAAGAGGTAATAAATTGCAAAATCATTTGAATTGTTCATATATGAGTAGTCAATTTGAATAATTTACCATTTTCCAGCAGATTTCAGAAATAGTCCCCATTATTCTTTTTGGTTGCATCCAATATGTTTTTTTTTTTAAGTTAGTTTAAAATGATGAAAATGACTTATACAGATCTGAACTGCTTACTGAATTTTTACAAAATCTTCAAAATAATACTTTGTGGTTCATCCAATTTAAATGAAACAAAAATTAAGTACCATGATTTCATGGCAAAAGTGTGCAAAGCAGAGATAAAATTCTAATCAATATGAGTTGTGTTAATATTATAATGGCAACAGTCTGGTTCAAAGCAGAATTAACTTTCAAAACAATATTTTTGAACAGCAATTTCTCTGCAAGCTAGTAGATTTTCCTTATTAATCATAATTACAGTTAAGCTACTTTCTCTCTCTAAATTTTTGGTTATTTCTTATTGTGGTGTTGTTTTTTCCTTCCTAAGACTGATGATTTTCCAGAGAAGCAATACTTTTTCCTAATTTTTCTTTCCTCAAAAATGGGAAATCTGAGTAAAGTATACCGAGATTCTTAGGTTAAATTGCATTCTTCAGAAGTATAAGCCTTAGCCTAGATTTGAAAGAGGAAAACAAATCTAAAAATAATAGTCAAGATTTATTCAGTACTTTTTTTTTTTTAGGATCAGTTTCTGATTAAGGTTTGGATATATTAACTCATTCAATCATGATTAAAATGATAAAAATGTGCATTCTAGACATTCCCTCATTTTACAGGTGAAAGTACTATAGCAAAGGAAAGTTAAATATCTAGCTTAATGATATATAACAAATAAATGTGCAGCTAATATCTGAGCACAAATAATCTGATCCATAGCACTTCATTATGTTTAAACTTTTAAGCAGAAAATAAAGTAGAGAGAACAATACCCACCACATACCACATACCCACCACTCGGCTTCAACAATTATCTATAACTTAGGGCCAATCTTGTTTCATTCTATCCACTCCTACCTCATATCCTTTCCCCTGCTTCAGATAATTTTTAAGGACAGTCCTTAATTCATATTATGTTATCTGTTAATCTTTCAGTGTGTATCTCTAAAATAGAAGATTTTTTTTTTAAAAAATCATGAAACCCATATCAGATTTAAAAAAAAAAACAAACAAAAAAAGCCTACATTCAATTCTTACTATCATCAAATAGCCAGTCAGTGTGTTCACATAACTGCAATTGTCTAATATTTTAAAACAGTTTGTTCAAAACAAGATTCAAATAAGGCCCATACATTACCTTCATCTGGTATGATTCTTAGTCTCTTTCATGCTATATGTTCTGCCTCTGTTTGTTTTATTCCTCATATTATTTTAGCTTTCAGAAGTTTTTTTTTTTATTATCCCTTACATTTTGTAAAACATTCAGAACTATAGAAACATCACAAGAGGATGACAATGAACTTTTATAAGGCCTTCTTTTTAATAAAATCATTGTTAACATTTTGGCATATGTTTGTTCTCTTGCTTTATCTCTGTATCTTCCTCTAAGATGTTAAAAGCAACAGGACATAGCTGAAGTTAAGGTTGCAAACAGTTTCACAGTAAGAAATATTTTTAGGCTAGAACTTCCAACTTGATATAAACTGCAGGAAGAAGTCAGGGCTGTGTTCTACAAAACATCAGTAGAATAGAATGACTAGTTATGGAATGTGTCATAAGGGAAAAGAGTCATATGTACTTTCATTGATTATACATTTTTAAAAATGTATGTAAACTGATGGATCTTGGAAGATGAGGAAAGGATAGCTGCTGCGTGTGCAAATGGAGAGAAGGATCATGGGAGAAAAGGGTTCCAGTATCTAGAAAAAAAATGTAAGTATATATGTAGACAAAAATTAGCCCTCATTAGGTTGACATGCCCCATACCCATGACCCCTCTCCTTCTCCAGTGCGGATGGTATTGAAAGAGGTATCATAAAGCATAGTATATAGGCATTCAACACAGCTACCTCCCTGCATAAGTTAAGAAATACATTGAATAAAATGAAAGAGGAACACAGCTACTCATATTTCCCCCTCAAACTCAAACTCCCCCTTCTATCTGGCAAACACTTTCTATTCAACAATGTACACATTTCCCAATGCCCACTAAGTATGATGGTAGATAGTGAAGAAAGGATGAATTCTTGTAGCTATCAAGTCATCCAAACTCTTCACAGTTTACATATATCTAAAAACAGTAAAAGTTGAATCCTTATTTTCAGGGAAGCAGCATATAATTCCCAACTTACAAAATCAAGAATCTTTTCACATGCAACCATAGCAACTCTGCAGGGCAATGCTTTTTGCAGGACAGCAAATTGAAACAAGTTAACAGTTTATCTAGAGTCGCAGGGTCATTCCACCTACCCTATAGTAAAAATAAATAGTACCCAGTAGGACTTTGAAAGGAAAACCTTTCTTTTCCAAAATGATGCAACTTATGTTGGCTTCTGCACAACACATGGCATCAAATGTTATTCAGCCCCTCTTAAGAATTAACCATAACTCAATGACATCAGTAACCTTCCCTGAAGAATGTGAGCTCCAGGAGAGCAGGGATTCACTCCTGCTTTGTTGACTGTGATATCTCCAGAGGTTATAACAGAGCCCAGGGCTAGCAGGCATATGACAAATAATAATAAAGAATATCAGCATTGTCCTTTTTTATTAACATGTGCATGAAAAACAAATATAACAAAAACAAGCAGCACTGAGAGATACACTGTTATTAAAGTAGCTGTGTTCATGTTTGGGCTTTCAGTATCCAATCATTTAGGGGACATCTTCAGAGCTAACAGCAAATAATATATAAATTATCATTGCAAAATAATAGTTGTGATCATATATTACATCCAAGATTTCTGCCAGGAATGCTCTATTTAAAGTAGCTAAAGTTGTGAAGGTATAAATAGATTGGGCACTGTTAGTATATAATTATTTTCAATACTGAAAAATATTTGTATGTAATTAACACTTAAATACTTTGGAAAAATCTTCTCTGTCTCTATCTCTCTTATTGTTCCGTCAAGAATAAAAGTATCCTTGTGATTTATACACAGCATAAATTTCACTATAGGTTCTCTAAAGAGAGAAAAAGTCTTTGCTAAAATTTGATTGTAATGAAAACATTAACCAAGGAAGAGGTCACAAAACAGTTCTAGTTTAAGAGGATATTTGATAGAAGGCATTTCATCAGAAAATCTATAGTCTACACATTTTGTAAAATACTGTACATCTTCTGGGCCATATCTCTTGTCCCAGCTATCACCGAAGTGACAGGTTCTGAAAGTCTCCAGCAGCCTTCTGTAGTATCTCTTGGCTGCAGTTGGCCCCAGGCTGCGTTGAGGCATCACTCACCATCCAGTGGCTTCTCTGACTCACAATGTGGGAGCTTGCAGATCCCCTCTTAGCACTAACAAATGTACAACCCAGGAAGGTTGAGCAGTTAACACCATACAGGTCCACCCTTGACCTTTGTGGACAGTAAGAACTCAAGGATAAGTTATTTCCCCTTTTATCTACCAGACAGATATTTTTGAGACACATTTCTAAAATTCCACAGAGATTCCCAGTAGGAAGGAACACCAGTTACTATCTGTTTGTACTAGTGACAAACAGTAAGTCTATCCTTATATTTGCTTTCCTTACCTGCTCTACCTTTGCGGAACTTCACTTCTGCTTCCTGGGCTCATGTCTCAAGTAAATAAGTACTTGTCTCAGAGGAGAAGGATAGGGGGAAAGGTGACTTAAGAAGTTTGAGATCGACGTGTATACACTGCTATATTCGAAATGGATAACCAACTAGAACTTACAGTATAGCACAGGGAACTCTGCTCAAAGTTACATGATAGCCTGAATGGGGGGAGGGTTTGGGGAAAATCAGTTCAGTTCAGTCACTCAGTCGTGTCTGACTCTTTGCGACCCCATGGACTGTAGCACGCCAGGCCTCCCTGTCCATCACCAAGTCCCAAAGTTTACTCAAACTCATGTCCATTGAGCCGGTGATGCCATCTAACCATCTCATCCTCTGTTGGTCCCTTCTCCTCCTGCCTTCATCTTTCTCAGCATCAGGGTCTTTTCTAAGGAGTCAGTTCTTCATATCAGCTGGCCAAAGTACTGGAGTTTCAGCTTCAACATCTGTCCTTCCAATGAATATTCAGGACTGAGCTCTTTTAGGATGGTCTGATTGGATCTCCTTGCAGTCCAAGGGACTCTCAAGAGTCTTCTCCAACACCACAGTTCAAAAGGATCAATTCTTCTGTGCTCAGCTATCTTTATAGTCCAGCTCTCAGGAGAATGAATACATGAATATATATGTGTGTGTGTATATATATATATATATATATATATATATATATATATGACTGAGTCCCTTTGCTCTTCACCTGAAACTATCAGAACACTGATAATTGGCTATACTCCAATATAAAGTGAAAAGTTAAAATAAAAATTAAATAACTAGTTTCATAGAAGCCTTTGTCCTGGGTTTGATTTTAAGATGAACTGGGAGAAGATTATCAGTTATCCGGTATTTCCTATGAATGTCTTTCTGACAAGACACATTTTCTAGTATAATATAAGATGATACCATATTTCAGCTCAAAACTCTCTAGTAGCCCATCATCATTATTAGAATAAATGCTTTTACAATGACCCACAAGTCCTACTGCACCTGTTACTTGCACTACATCTTTGTCATCAATTTCTATCTTTCTCTCTCTCTCTCTCTCTCTCTCTCTTACTTTGCTTTCAGTTCACTTCAGTTCAGTCATTCAGTCGTGTCCGACTCTTTGTGACCCCATGGACTGCAGCGCGCCAGGCTTCCCTGTCCATCACAAAGTCCTGGAGCTTGCTCATACTCATGTCCATCAAGTCAGTGATGCTATCCAACCATCTCATCCTCTGTTGTCCCCTTCTCTTCCCACCTTCAATCTTTCCCAGCATCAGGGTCTTTTCAAATGAGCCAGTTCTTTGCATTAGGAGGCCAAAGTATTAGAGTGTCAGCTTCATCGTCAGTTCTTCCAATGAATATTCAGGACTGATTTCCTTTAGGCCATCCTAAAGGATGGTCAGATCTCCTTGCAGTCCAAGGACTCTCAAGAGTCGTCTCTAACACCACAGTTCAAAAGCATCAATTCGTTGGCGCTCAGCTTTCTTTTTAGTCCAACTCTCACATCCACACATGACTACTGGGAAAACTATAGCTTTGACTAGATGGACCTTTGTTGGCAAAGTAATGTCTCTGCTTTTTACTATGCTATCTAGGTTGGCCATAGCTTTTCTTCCAAGGAGCAAGCATCTTTTAATTTCATGGCTGCAGGTACTTTACTTTAGCTACTCTATTTCCTTAAGGTTTTTGAAACTTTTATTATACAATCACTTTGACACCTGGACTTATCACTTACCTTCCCTTGAATGTTCTCATACCAGACACTTGCATCAAACACTCATTCACTTCTTGCTGATCTCTGCTAAAATGTTCTTTCACCAAAGATGACTTCCCTTATCATTCTTCTATAAGAGGAACATTTATTCCATTCTTTCCTTCTTTTATCTTTCGCTTTAAATTTAGGATGAGAACGTTTACTCAGGAAGAAAACAGTTACAGAATACCTTTGGGCACTGGAGACTGAGGCTATATTAACAGCATGGGAGAGACAGGGTACATGCAAGAGTAAACAGACTATGTAAACAAAGAAATGGAAATTCCAAGAAGGAATTTAAAAAATGCTAGAAATAAGAAAAACGTCCCAACTGAAATGAAGAATACTTTCAGGGGCTCATCCATAGTCATGGTACAGCTGAGGAAAATGAAATTGAAGATGTGTGCCCACAAAATCTTAAACAAACTGAAATTTAAGGATTAAGGAAGGAAAGAAGAAGCCAGAACAGAAGAATGTACAAGAAATATGGGATAATATCAGAAGGTATAATTAATTATTTTTAAATACCAGAAGGAGAAAAGAGAATGCAATGGAAGAAATATTTGAAGAAAAATTGGCCGAAAAGTTCCTTATTAATAGAAATGCCAAATAACAGACCTAGGAATATCAGAGAACATCAGAAGGATATAAATAGTACAACAACAAACACCTAGACATATCATATTTATACAACAGAAAGACAAAGAGAAAACCGTCAGATTTAGCCTTTATCAGATATATTAACCAAATCATCATCAATGGATCTTGCCTGTAAGTAATTCTTTTCTTCTTCAGAAAGAAAGAATACAGGAAAAGTTGGAGAAGGAATAAATTAATGTAAGATAGATATACCCAAACATCTGAAAAGTTAACTTTGTTTAAAACAACAATACCATCAATGAATTGGGTAGTTACAACATATAAGTAAGCAAAATGAGTCACAGCAATGTCAGAAAGGAGAATGTGTGCTCAGTAGCTCAGTCATGTCTGACTCTTTGCAACCCTGTGGACTCTAACCCGCCAGACTCCTCTGTCCATAGGACTTTTCAGGCAAGAATACTGGAGTGGGTCGCCACTTCCTCCTCTAAGGGATCTTCCCAACCCAGGGGTCAAATCCTGCAATGCAGCGCCATCAGGGAAGCCTACTCTATAGAACAGGGCACGCTCCTCAGTGATCTGTGGTGATTGGAACGGGAAGGAAGTCCAAAACAGAGGGGATACATGTACACACATAGCTGATGCATTTTTCTGTACAATAGATCCTAACACAACATTGTAAAGCAGCCATATTTCAATAAACTTTAATTAAAAAAAAGAAAGCCCTGGGGTAAAGGAATACTCTCCTAAAGGGTTTCTACACTACCTGTATAGTGCTATGTGACACTGGACTTGGATTAGTATGAATGCATGTTATAAACTCCAGACAGACCACTAAAAAGGTATTAAAGTGAAGTATAATTGATACACTAAGGGAAGAGATAAAATTGAATAATATACATTGTTTAATTGCTTAATTAAAAACTTGAGAAGGCAGAAAAAAGGCCAAAAGAGAGAGAAACAAAGAATAAATTTAACAAATAGAAAACAAAGTCAAACATGGCAGTTATTACATCAATTGTATAAAAAAATCCCTTTAATTACATCAATTAAAAGAAAAAACTGCATAAGAAACAGGCTACCAAGTACAAGAAACCTGTTCTAAAGACCCAGGATAAAGAAAAGGGATAATCAATGTATGGCAAAAAACACTACAATATTGCAAAGTAATTAGCCTCCAACTAATAAAAATAATTGGAAAAAAAAGATCAGTGCAAAACTGTAACATTAAGGATTTTGAATGAAAGTGTTATGCCCATTATGATCAGCATGTAGTAACTGTTTAAAATATTGGTTGAATGAATAAATATTGAATGCAATGCGAGCTCTGCTCATTCATAAGCTAAACATGAATCTCAATGAATTAGAAGGAAATAGATCATCTGCAAATATTCTGTAATAAAATATGTGATAATATTCACTATTATACAAAAAAAAAAAAAAAAAAGAAAAGACTATGCTATGAGGGAAATTGCTACAGGGGCAAATGAAGCTCGTTCACATTGGAAACCCTGGACCCTCGTGGAGAGCACAAAACTGGGAGTTTTGTATTCATAGCATCAGGGATCAAAGCTATTTAATCTAACAAATCCCCTTAAGTATTGGCCCATGGCAGTTTTCTGAGGGCATTTACACCTGACACTATATACAGAAAACACTGTACCTATATTATAAACACATGCATGCAAATAGAAACACACACACACACATAGATATGTATATACTCACTACTTATAATTACACAAAATATCTGTTGTAATTTCTCACTATTATACATTCTGTGAAGGTAAGGTATTTATAGTCTGTTTATTGCTATATCCCCAATGCCTAAAGAACAACTAGAACAAATAGACTTTAAGAAAGGTTGTTTAATAAGTGAATGAATGAACTAACTATATTTTTGGAGGTTGTACATATCAATTATTGTTTATAGACTTGAATCATGACTTTGGTGGTGTGCACTGTTTGAGTGGATGGAAAAACTATGTTTGAAATACCCAAAATGCACATATCATTTTTCTAATATAATTAATACTTATAACTCTTGATAACTAAGTTCCTGTGCAAAATTCAATGCTTCTTATACTATAATTTTCTGAAGGATAATTTGTAAGATTATAATCTAGATTCCCTAGAGCTAGATATTAGTTATTTAATATTTTCTGTTATTTAGACTTAATTTCATCTGATTATGTTTTCCTATACATCAGTTTATTCTGTTTTCATTGTTAGCTACTTTAAACATATCATTATAGAATAGATCAAAAAGGTCAGAACTATGATTTTATTACATAATAATAAAATTGAAAGGAAATAATAAACATTTTAAAATTTCAAGTGCTCTTGAAGCTTCTAATACCAATACAGATATCCAGTCTCCCTCTAATAACTTGAACTGAAAGTGTCCACAACAACATTCAACAAGGCTATTTAGAGACCAAGATGGTATAATTAATTCTTTTGAATTAGATGAGAAATTTGTGTATTTTCTCATACTGCATTTTGAGAATAGAAGATCTAAGAAGTTTTGCATATTTGTTAACCTATGTATTACTTTAAAAGATGGCCGCATGGAAAAGAGGAAATAAGAGCACCTAAGAGTGTGTGTATATCACATACGGATAGGCATAAACTGCAGATTTTTGGAATGAAAAGGAAAAGGTGGATTTTCAATTAATTTTAGACTAGCTCTACTTCTTCCTAAAGTCAAAGAGTTTTCTCTCCTTTTCCCCCTTTTCTTTTCATTTCCTGGCTACAAAATGAAATTGTCTTGCTGAGAAGAAAATAAGGTAAAATAATAGTCCTCGAAACTTTTAGCCTTATGCATTTTTAGAAAATATTTTCTCAAAAAGCAAGCATGACACTGTAGGTGTCGCATCGGAGGAGTTCCCCAGATGCCTTGCGAAGACCATAATGCAACCATAGCTTCCATAATAAGAGGAATAATACACGGAGACCTGCTGTCCCTCCCATTAGTGCCTGCAGGCTCTGCCCCTGTGGTTAATTCTGCTTTGTCTTGAACTCCAAATGGGAGTGATATTCTGTGTGTTTGATACATTGTTAGCACAGCAGGGAAAGCCCATTTGAAAATAATCATATGTTTCAGGTATCCGAAAGAAAAGGGACATTTTGCAAAGAGCAGCATTTTAACTTGAAAAACTTAGAACTAAAATTTGGGTGGAGAAGACACAATGAAGAAGGTAAGAACATTAACACATATTGATTACTTCAAATGAGCACTGCATGTAAATTATCTCGGGCCTGACAATATTAATCCTCAGATGAATACTATTAGCCCCATTTTACATATGACGAAAACAAAACTAGAAAGGTAAGAATAATTGGCCTGCAATCCTATAGCATGTGATGGGGA
The DNA here is from genome assembly GCF_963930625.1 of Muntiacus reevesi. Taxonomy (NCBI): domain Eukaryota; kingdom Metazoa; phylum Chordata; class Mammalia; order Artiodactyla; family Cervidae; genus Muntiacus; species Muntiacus reevesi. The sequence continues at coordinate 257,854,386 of NC_089251.1, read as the reverse complement.
GTCTGACATTTTGTTGACTCTTGCTGAACTACCTATGAACTTTCTTTCCATGCCTGACATTGTTTTCTGTTAGGAGAAATCAATAGTGGCCTAAAATAATTAACCCAGCAAAAAGAAACATGAGAAATACATATTTTAAAAGACATTACAATTTTAAGTAGAAAGTCTATTTTGTTAAAATACAAATTTAGTTAAAATTTAAACATATGATGATGTAAAACATGTAATACTACTAGAATTACTTAGTGAACATATATACTTAAAACTATGAAAATGCCAGTTTGAATAATGAAATGAGAAAGATAGGATTCTTCAGTGACTGAGGCTCTGAACAATGTAAGGAATGGGGAAGGAAGTGACCACATAATGTACATGAAACCCATAACCAGGTGACCTGATCACATCACTGGATAAAACTTATACTCTAGTTTTCTAACATAAAGGAAATACTTTGCAAACAAAGTTTTTGATATATTCAGTTTCTAGAAAATATAGTACAAGTGCATTTTAAGAACAAATAGTGAATTCGCTAGTTAATATTGAAATTTTTCTACCAATGAGATGATATCTCTGTTTTTTTTTTTAAAATCCCAGGCTTCTGTTTATGGTTGCAATTATGCTAGGACAAAAGATTTGAGTAAAGCAAAGAGAAAGAATATCAAAATATTCTAAATTATATTTGATGAGGAAATGAACCTATATATTCTGGAATATTCTCTTCGTTGATATGATTTTCTGGAAGAAAAATTCTATTACCAAAAAAAAAGAAACTTTCTGGAGATATCTTCAGAATAAGTAATGACAATACTAATAACTGAATATTTCTACAGTACATACTGCATGCCAGCCTCATTTCAGGATACTTCATGTATTTCACATCATGTAATTTTCACAACTTAATGTGGTCGGTCTTATTATTGTCAACTCACAGATACAGGCACAGGGGCACAGAGAATTTAAGAACCTGCCCAAGGTTAGACAGTTAATGGGTGGCAAAATCAGTACATAGGAAATTTGTACATAGGAAGTTTGGCTTCACTGTTGTATTATAAAGATAGAAGCTGATGACAATGAGTTATAAAAACAAAACAGCACAATTCATGATTGTCCAAATGACTGTGCTTTAGAGCTAAAAATGGGATCATAAGGACAATAATGAAAAAAGCATTTTTGTTTTAAACTCCTACCTGCTGTTTCAGTAGCCCTGACTCCCTGCAAATCCTCCCCAGGGAGAAACTCCTATGTGCCCATGCATGTTCTTCTTCTCCATTACCAAGTCCTGCCTCCAGAAATGTCTGCTGCCTGGGCTCCTCTGCCCACTGAGCCGTGTGACCAGCCTTTTCCTGCTGTTCTTCCCCAGGCAGGTTCCCAAAGGCCCTAGTGATCATACTAAGGGTAATAACTCCTGTCATGATCAAAGCCACTGTGGAGGCTCTGCTGTGGATTAGAGCAGAGTCAGATGCTCCAAGCACGTAGTAAGTGTGGAAATGCTTTCATATCTTGGAAAATATGATCTGAGCTTTCATCTACAGCTTTTTTTTTTTTAAACACAGAGATGACATTCAAGTACAATTAAGTATTTACAAGTAAATTCTGCATGAAAAGTGCATAATATTTTTCTTCAGACTATTTTTTTTTTCTAATTTACAGCATTTAAATCTTTCTGTAGATAATTGCTAACAACCTTGCTCTGTCTGTCTCTGTCTTTAGGAACAAATCACTAGGAAGATTGTATCTCTTCTTATATCAGTATGTGCCACAAACAATTTTAACCTTCTCTTTTTAAATATCAAGACTATCAGACTGAAAAATCATAAAAGTCTGAAAAAAACATGAGAATGGTAGTAAATACAAAATGTGAAAGCTATTTCTAAAAGAAAATAAACTATCATATCTGATGCAACCATAACAAGTATTAAAATATGTCAAACTAAGGCTGAAAATGGAAGCACTGGTGGCTCAGTGGTAAAGAATCTGCCTGCAATGCAGGAGACACAGGAAACATGGATTCCTCCCTGAGTGAAGAAGACCCCTTGGAGGAGGAAATGGTAACCCACTCCAGTACTCTTGCCTAGATAATCCCACAGACAGAGGAGCCTGGAGAGCTACAGTCCAAAGGGTTGCAAAGTGTTAGACACTACTGAGCAACTGAATGCACAAGACTGGAAAATATGTTACAATTTGGAGACTAAATTAAGTATGTTACCTCAGAAGCTATACTATTCATGATACACAAGTACCCAGTTCTATGCCTGACCTATTGTTTACCAAGCAGTATGCTAGATGGATTCTTTGCTTGTGAAGAAGGATAAACAGTGTTCCTGGAATAGAGGAATACAAGAAAGAGCTAGTGAGCTAGAAGGCCACATGAAGAGATGGTGTCAACCTAGTGAGTGCTCTGGTAAAGATTTCACAGGACCCTTTGGAGTACTTTAGGGTCAAGTGAGGCTTCTGGGGAAGCTGACAAGTGAACTGAGCTGTAAAGAAGCAGTAGCAATTATCCAAGAAAGAAATGTCTGAATAGGTTCCCAGAAAACGAGATACAAAGTACATAGTCACAGAGGTTTGAACAAACTTGATGAGGTCAGGGAACAAAAGCAGGGTATTATTAACAGGACTTAAAGCACTAGGCAGAGTGCTTAAAAGAAAAGGCATGAAGAGTAAGTAAAAGTGTGATCACAAAGTCTGTGGCACAGGAAGGACCTGGCAGCTGTTTGGCTTACTTATGATAATTAAACAGAAGTTGGGAATAGAGAAGCTTGTTAACACACTTTTGCAATTGCTCAGGCAAGAGATGGTTAGAGCCTGTGCTACAAAGTCAGTTCAGCCACTCAGTCATGTCCGACTCTTTGCGACCCCATAAATCGGGGCACGCCAGGCCTCCCTGTCCATCACCAACTCCCGGAGTTTACTCAAACTCATGTCCATCAATTCGGTGATGCCATCCAGCCATCTCATCCTCTGTCATCCCCTTCTCCTCCTGCCCCTAATCCCTCCCAGCATCAGGGTCTTTTCCAATGAGTCAACTCTTCACATGAGGTGACCCAAGGATTGGAGTTTCAGCTTCAACATCAGTCCTTCCAGTGAACACCCAGGACTGATCTCCTTTAGGATGGACTGGTTAGATCTTCTTGCAGTCCAAGGGACTCTCAAGAGTCTTCTCCAACACCACAGTTCAAAACTGGCACAGTTCAAAGTTCAATACTTTAGCGCTCAGCTTTCTTCACAGTCCAACTCTCACATCCATACATGACCACTGGAAAAACCATAGCCTTGACTAGATGGACCTTTGTTGGCAAAGTAATGTCTCTGCTTTTTAATATACTGTCTAGGTTGGTCATAACTTTCTTTCCAAGGAGTAAGCGTCTTTTAATTTCATGGCTGCAATCACCATCTGCGGTGATTTTGGAGCCCAGAAAAATAAAGTCTGATACTGCTTCCAATGTTTCCCCATTTTTTTAAACATGAAGTGATGGGACCAGATGCCATGATCTTAGTTTTCTGAATGTTGAGCTGTAAGCCAACTTTTTCACTCTCCTCTTTCACTTTTACCAACAGGATTTTTAGTTCCTCTTCACTTTCTGCCATAAGGGTGGTGTTATCTGCATATCTGAGGTTATTGATATTTCTCCCAGCAATTTGATTCAAGTTTGTGCTTCTTCCAGCCCAGTGTTTCTCATGATGTACTCTGCATATAAGTTAAATAAGCAGGGTGACAATATACAGCCTTGACATACTCCTTTTCCTATTTGGAACCAGTCTGTTGTTCCATGTCCAGTTTTAACTGTTGCTTCTTGACCTTCATATAGGTTTCTCAAGAGGCAGGTCAGGTGGTCTGGTATTCCTATCTCTTTCAGAATTTTGGAGGGCCCAGAGGAGCTACTCCAATTTCAAGGTCAGGAGGGCTGGCCATGAGGAGATACTCCTCCTCCAAGGTAAGAAGCAGTGGCTGTGTTTCAAAACCTATAGGTAAAAAACTGTTCCATTTTAAGATCAAAAGTCACATTGATTTTAGTAATACAATTCTATCATATATTTATACTTAAACAATTTATAAACAATGAGTTTATCAAATCTTACTTTGCGGACTCTAATAGTTCTATAGTTTTAATGTATATAGTCACTGGTTTTAAACATGAAGTCCCACTATCAATCAACTCCACGTTACTTTTCTCTCTAAAGTACTGGCTCTGCATTCCGCTGGCCATGAGTCACTCCCAGTGTCTGTGACTACACGTGTGCATAAACAACTCTCCCAGCATTGTGAACATGGATGGATTTCAGGCCTGGGTGGCTACTTTTGGTTAAGATGCTCCTTGTGTTCAGTACCAGGCATCCCAGGAAGTACAGGCTCTGCCACACTGTCAATCATTGTCTAGCCTTATTCTCTTCCTTTAGGAGATATTTCACTGTTACTAAACAATTCCATTGTAAAGAACAACTACAATACAATGTTGGAAAGTAAAATAAATAAATAAATTAAGTAAAAAATATTAAAAAAAAAAAAAAAAGAACAACTATAGGGTGCTAAGAGCCATGCTAGGCATTTCTGAATTTTTCCTTATGAAAATTCTACAAGATTGATATTTTTAATCTTAATTTATAGAATAGGGGAAGGAAGCCTAAAGAGATTAAGCAGCTCTTCCAAATTTCAGAGGTACTGGGTTGCAGCATTAAGATTTAAAACCACACCTGGTTATCTCAGCTTTGAACCCCTGACCATTAATATATAAGCCTGAAGGTATGCAATGCAATTTAATATCAAAAAAATCCTCAGGTACCTGCTATGTGTAAGACCAAAAGAAGGTGTGGAATGGAAACATAAAACCAAATTGTTCCCTCCTCAGCAAACTAGTAGAGTAGGAGACAGTCCCAAAACATGGCTATAATACTGTGGCGTAACTGCTATTAGACCACAAGTGATAGAATAATCACTCACTTAACCCAACAAGGAAAGAAAATAAGGAAAGGATGAAGAGGCGATGGCATTAAAAGAACTCTAAAGAATGAAGAGACTCCAACTCAGAAAGAGAACATTTGTCACAAGAAATTATGACATGGAGTTGAAAATTCCTGGAGTGTGCTGAGAATAGCAAGTCGTTCAGAGTTGCCAGAGAGCTTGTGAAGATATGCTCAGAAAACAAAATTGGGGACGACCCTGCTCTAAGGCTCGGAAGGACTGTGTGTCCTGATAATATAGATCTTGTGTCTGTAGACAATGGGAAGACTTCAGAAGTTTTAAATTGGCAAAAGGAAATGATTACAACTACCTGAGTGGGTAATGTAACTCTCAACACTTCTTTCTTCAAGGTAATTTTTAAAATGCATATGTATCCTTAAGATAATTTTATATATATATATATATATATACACACACACACACACACACACACACATACATGCATATTATATAAAATAAGTTTTTCATGATGGTTTCAAGTTTAATTTGATTCTGTTGTCAATCGACAGAAAATGTTTCTTAAAAATTATAGTTCAAAGGAAGGGAAAGTAACAGAGAGGAGCTAACTGCTTCCTCAGCTTTGGGTTCAGTTGCACTCAACCTTTTCTGCAGACTGAATGGATAGCTCATATGCTTAAGTTCTATCTTCCTTTTTTATCAATGTATCATTTTTAAAAAGTTCTTCATGTGTTTTCCTCAGTACAGCATGTTTTTACAGTTTTATGTTTTTAAATTAGAAGGAAAAATCACTGAAAGCAATTTTTGACAAGCAAACAATTGTGATATTACTATTACATGACCCAATCTATTTTAAGGAGAAAAACATAAATCTGAAAAACATAGACATGCAAAAGGATTTTGCAAAGGTCATTATTTGTTTCTTGTTACAGAGTTCTAAACGGTTCTCAGTTATTTACTCATTAAACAAGTATTTACTAAATGCCTATACTATGAGGTCTTCTCCTCCTCAACAGCACCCCTGAATATTCCAACAACCACAAGTAATAACTTTTCCTCTTAAAGTGAAGCAGAGAGGGCCAATAAACTTTGCCTCTTGTCGACTTACAAGAAAAGCAAACAAGAAAATGATGATTTTTTATCAAGGCAATAAACTACACAATAGTTATAAAGAAGTTTAAAAAAAGAGAAAATAGTTATAAAGCAGAAAGAAGGTATGAAATGCCTGAAAATTTCTTGATAAAGTACTTTTTTTATTGTTTCATTTTTTTGAAAAAAATTCTGCTAACTTATTGCTAGGTCTTCATCTTAGAAAAATAGGACACTTGCCCAAGGATGTCCCCAGTGATTTAAGAGAGTTATGACTGTGTTATCAAAGACACAGTTTTTGAACTGTGTAATGGAAGAGTCTGAACTTCTCCCCACTTTGACTGTGGGAGCTGAACTGCAAGGCATAGGTAACATATTCTTTTTGCCAGCTTTTATTTGCCAAGTAGAAACGAGATCTTAAGGCCACAAACCATTAGAGAAGCAGATTAATTAACAAATACTGCCTAGTATTACATTTGTCATAAGAAAAGGGTGATGAAATCTTTTAGGCCAGGCTGTTCCTTACTATTCTGAATTTCCCCCTCACTGAAATAATGAAAAAAAAAAAAAAACAGAGACAAAGTCATGCATGGTCCTTGTCTTTATGGAACTTACAATCTAATGGGACTGAATGAATGAAAAAGAAGAAAGTAAGCTCAAAGTTGCAAGAATAAAATAATTACAAACTGTTATGTTTTCTAAAACAAGAGCTTGTAAGGAAGAAAAATGTTAAACCAGACAAATAGGAGGAAAGCAAAGATTAATGCAGAATTAAGTGAATAGAAAATAGATAAATCAAACAAAATCCCCAAAAAGTGGTTCTTTGAAAAAAAGAAATTGACAAATGTTTAGCTAGATTTATCAAGAAAATGGAGAGAAATGAAAGGGAAGACATCACTAAATCAGGAATGAAAGAGAAGATATCACTACTGAGTTTATAGAAACATCAAAAGTTATAAATTCATACAACAAACAATATTGCCAGTATACTAGGTAACATTGTTGAAATGAAAAAAATCTTGTGATGACACAAACTGCTGCACCTTATTCAAGAATAAATAGAAAATTAGAATATATATAAAACATAAAGAGATTAATTAGTCATTTTCAAACAATAAGCAAAGAAAACTCAGACCCAGATGGTTCCACTGGTGAAGGCTATCAGACATTGATGGAATTATACCACTTCACAAATTCTTCCAGAAAATAGAAATGAAAACTTCCCAATTTATTTCATGAGGGCAATATTACTCTGACCCCATAGCAGAGAAAGACCTCAAAGAAAAATACACCCTAATGTTTCTTAGGAATAGAGATGTAAAATTCCCCAACAAACTATGTGGAAATAAACAGAATCAAATATATAAAATGCATGGGACACTATGACCAAGTAGGCTTTATCTCAGGAATGTAAGATTGCTTTAACATCATAAAACCAATCATATAATACATCAGTTTTAATAGAAAGAATGACAAAAATCACAAGATCTTCTCAATAAATGTGGTACAAAGATTTGACAAAATTTCCTACTTCATCATAAGTACATTCCCCATACCGGGAGACTTCCTCATCTTGACTTTCTACAAGAGTGCAGAAACAATTCATTGGTAAAAAAAAAATGGTTTTTCAAGAAATGGGACCACCAGACATTCTTGTGCAAATCAGTGAAGCAGTACTGCTATGTTATATCATACATAATAATAAGCTAGAAATAGATCATAGACAATAATGTACAATTTAAAACTATCAGTTCAGTTCAGTTCAGTTGCTCAGTCATGTCCAACTCTTTGTGACCCCATAGTTTAAAACTAAAACATATTAGAAAATAAAAACAAAAATAAAAAACAGCAGATAATAGATCTCTATGATCATGATTAAAGCCTTTTTAGTTAGAACAGTAAAAACTCAAGTAACAAGAAAAAAATAGGCAAGCTGGATATGAGCAGAATTTTTAAAAATTTCTTTTTTATTGTGAAAATGAAACCATAAGTATAAATGTGAAAAGATAACCTATAGAATAGAAGAAAATATTTGCTAAGTGAAATGTCAACTAAAATAACATATTACATAATTCTATTTATATGAAAAGTCTAGAATAGACAAATTTACAGAGAAAAAAATTGTGTTGTTATTGCCGAGGGCTGGGTAACTGGTGGGACGGGATACCTACTAGTATAATTTCTTTTTTGGAGGTGAATCAAAAGTTCTAAAATTTGATTATAGTGATGGTTGTACAACACTTTGAATATACTAAAAACCACTCAATATAAACTATATATGTAAGAATTGTATACTTTGTATGATATACAAAGTATATACAATACCAAATTTTGCATGGTATACAAAGTATAACTCAATGAAACTATTAATATGACAATATAATTTTAGCTGTGGTTTTTCCAGTCATCATGTACAGATATGAGAGTTGAACCATAAAGAGTTGGTTGAGTGCCGAAAATTTGATGCATTTGAACTGTGGTGCTAGAGAAGACTCTTGACAGTTCCTTGGACAGCAAGGAGATCAAACCAGTCAATCCTAAAGAAAATCAATCCTAAATATTCACTGGAAGGATTGATGCTGAAGCTCCAATAATTTGGCTACCTGATGTGAAGATCCAACTCACTGGAAAATACTCTGATGGTAAAGATGGATGGCAAGAGGAGAAGGGGGCTTCAGGGTATGAGATGGTTGGATGGCCTCACCAACTCAATGGACATGAGTTTGAGCAAACAGCCGTAGTTGCTGATGGACAGGGAAGCCTGGAGTGCTGCAGTCCATGGGTCACAAACAGTCAGACACAACTAAGTGATTGAGCAACAACAACAAACTTTAAAGTATCACTTTGGTTCTGCTGATAAAAACCTTATTGTATAAGATGAAAATTAAAGTACAGCCAAATATTGACTTGGATTGTGTAAGAATCCAGTTTCATTCAGAGGTAATTTTTTAATCATGTAAATAGAATAGGTTTATGTAAATAGAATTTCTTTCAAGATAAGTTCATATAGGAGAATTAAGATCAAAACTTTTATTTCTATGAGTAAGATTATCAAATTATTAAGGCTAAAGCTTCCAATGGAAATGAATTAAAAAGTTGAATAAAATATCAAAATGTCCTCTCAAAAGCATTGCAAAGCTGAGAGGATGATAAGAAATCTCCAGAAAAATGACTTGAGAACACAGAGAGGAAGTAAATGCAAAAAGCTACTTTTGCTGAGTAATTTCTGGATATTTCATGAAGTTGGGTTTAGCCTCTGACCCCTCAGCAAGGTATGCAGGTAGAAATCACCACTCTGGGTCTGCCTCGTTTAAATTCTCACAGGTTACCCACCACCGACAAAGACTGGATTCAAACAAGTTTTATCATCAGTGTCAGAATAACTCAGAGGTTATCTTAGTCTTGACACGAATAAGGAAAAGAAAATCATTAACATAAAGCAGGACTGAATTTTAAAGTATATGGACTAAGATTATGGATTAAGACACGACTGAGCCCTCTCTTGTTGGATATTGGACTAGAGTTCAATATATCTGTAGGAACTGAAAAGAGAGACAGAGACATTAGAAAGAAAGAAAAGAAATAGACATAGAAAGCATGCATTTTCTAGTTCTGTTCACTGAGAAGGCTTAGCAGCAATGACATTCCAGTAGAAAACAACACAGTTAGATCCCAGATATTTGTGCCTTTATTGTCCAGAGTATCTTGAGTAAATGAAGGATTCTAGGATTGAGAGAAGAAAAGGAAAGATAAGACTGGAAAATCATGTGGAGTTGGCCAGAGAGAAACTCCCGAGAGAATTATGGGACACATCAGAATAAACAGAGCCAAATTGAACAGTCACCCATGGGCTAAATATTGAACACGTTTGGCATTAAAAATGTAATGAAATTTAATAGTAAGCAGCACATAAAATAGGAATCCATAACTATATATTAATATAAATAGGTATATGATTATAAAATGTTGGAGAAAAGTGTTTTTAGATAGTGTGATGCTGACTGCTAAATGAGGAAATGATTTTGGAATCAGGAAAATCACCACTTCACAAACATCACAGTGATAATTGGTTAGGCAAGAATCACTTATAGATGCTAAAATAAGGGGATGAAACATTAATAAAAATGTGATTAGAGCTAGGATACACAATAGTGGGACCAACCAGACTCATGTGTCTCCTGATATGATGCAATGAGAAGAACATTCCATCACGTCCATGACACTCATTTGAAAGATTCCAGGATTATCAAAATAAGGGATTTCTACTTAAAAGAGAATGATTTTAAATTAATAGATGATAAACTAGAAACTTTTTCTTTCCCATCTCTCAGCTTTCATAGAATTGAAGACTGTTAAGGTCTTGCCCTGGATTATTAGCCTATGGCTTAAGGGAATGTTGTGGGGGGTTTCATCTTCTATCCAGATCTCTGAAACTTTCTCCATAACAAGAGTAAGCTTGCTTCTTCTTCTGATATTTCATGTCTTTACTAGAGTAGCACTTTTAATTTCATTCAAAAACTTCCCTTTGCCTTTACAACTTAGCTAACTGGAACAGAATGTCTAACTTTCAGCCTATCACATCTTCTGATATGCCTTCTTCACTAAGCTCAATCATTTCTAGGTTTTGATTTAAAGTGAGAGACATGTAACTCTTCTTTTTATTTGATCATTTCAATGAAACTTTAGGGTAATTAACTGGCCTAATATCATCATTGTTGTGTCTCAGGGAAGAGGGAAGTCTAAGGAGAGGGAAAGAAATGATTGGTCACTGAAACAGTCAGAACACTTGCATATCTCAATCAATTTTGCCATCTTATGTGGGCATGGTTTGTGGAGCTTCAAAATAATTGCAATAGTATCATCAAAGATCACTGGTGAAAAGCAAATGTAACAATATGACAATGGAAAAGTTTGAAATACTGTAAGAATTACCAAAATGTGATGTAGAGACATGAAGTGAGCATATGCTCTTGGAAAAATGGTGCTGTTAGATCAACTTTCTTCAGGGTTACCATAAACCTTCAATTTATAAAAAATTCAATGTCTGAAAAGTGCAATAAAATAAGTTATGAAATGTACCTGTATTGTGCACACATGCACATTTAAGAACATTAATTAAAGAAGTTAGAATTAGATGTCTTTTGGAATTAGGATCTAAGATAAAAACAATAGAACAAAACAGTGAACTCTTAAATAAATGAATGATAAATATATGCTATGAATCAGGAGTATGATTAACTAATTTATTGACTTCTAGTCTCAAAATTAAAAAAAGAAAATAACTAGATCCAATATTTAGGTCAAAACCCCTGTAAAGATTAAACAACCTACATGTTATCCGCATTAACTGATTTTGCTAGAGTCTGTGGTCATAATACAAAGAAAAAGTATTTGTTTTACTGACAGAAATATGCAGTAAAAGTGAGCATTTACGTAAGATGGTATAATAACTTCTGCAAAGAAACTGACATTTCTCTAAATTAAGTTCTAATTATATTTTTCCTACTGATCTTTTGTACTGTACAGACTTAAAATAGGGTTGAATCCTAAAGGAGCCATATAAGTCTACTTGTTTTTAAGCACACAGTAAAGTCCTACTGTGTCAATGATTACCAAAATAGGAACTCTCTGGGTAGAAGGACCCCCCACTAGCTAAAGTACCAGTTTGTGATAGACTCTCAATAATTTTTTATGGACTGAAGGAATGGATACAATGATTATGATGTGGATAACAGAGAGGGATAAATTGCATAATTAATTGGCATAGCCCAGTATACTTTGATTAATTGATAGGTCACTGAAATAACAGTGGCTGCTTAAAAGCCTTAAGAGTATAATGAATTCTTGATTGACATTGTATCCCCGAAGCTAGTTATTTTTCTATATGTAAGATTAAAAAACTGAGGTTTCTCTCCAGTCAAGTGTAGCTGTCAGTGTCAAAAGTTTAGAAAGTTATTGACTTCTACAATGAGATATCAATAGATTCCACTTTTGTTCATGGTATTATTCAGGAATCTGAAACTGATAGGATATTATCACTGGGAAGCAAAATGTTTCCAAAACGAATTCTTCCCATCCCCCTCAGTGTCTGCCTGCTGGCATGGTGGGTGGTTAGTGTTTTGGTCACGGCAACTTCACATATGAAGATATGTGAAGATATTCATTTTCTTCAGATAGCAGTTATTAAGCTAACTAGAGGCTACCAAATATGTGTATTTCAAATCTGAATAACATGCATTCAAAACACCTAACAAAGTCCAGATTTTGATTCAATAGGTTTAGTTGAGGCTTGAGATTCAGAATTGTTAAGACATTCTCAAGCAACACTAATGTGATTGCGATGCAATTTGAGTGGAAATTTAAATTACTCAAAAATTAATGCTTCAAATATAGCATCAATATCTCCCTTAGTTGAAACCCATACATAACCAGTAGTCAGTTCCATTCAGAGAAAGAGCAATTAATTAAATAATCAGATTATGGTTTTCTAAATTTTAAAAAAGTATAGCAGAGTAAAATATTTTAGATTAATATGAGCCCCCAAATTTAAATAAAAGGGTTATTAGCTTTACACTAACCATTAAGATGAATACGAGTTTACTTGTCAATAATTTGCATACATGAATATGCAGGTATATAAATAGGTGGTGCTATACCTTTAAAGGAAAATCTGGTTTTTCACCTCTCAACTTTTGCAACCAAATACACTTTATAGTCCTTTTTCATTTTGAAAGTAGCTTTCAAAAATGTATGAAATATACCACTTTTTTCTGTTGTTGATGTACTCTGAAGATTGTAAAACATACTTTGTAGCAGTTTTATTCTAGCAGAATAACTACATATTTGCTTCTTTACCTCTTAACTTACTCCTACAAATTGAGGCTACCATTAAAGATAATTTATATTTTATTGTGTCATGTAAGTTTTTCAGGAGCATCTAGTAAAATTTATAGCCATTTGTCCACCCAAACTGGATTCCATTCCATCTAGTAAAAAAAGGTTCATTCCAATGGAAATCTTTTCAGTGCTTCAGAGAATCAATTTAGTTCTTTAGGAGAGGACGGAGGATAGAAAATGACTGACCATGCAAGACTGATATTAAAGTGACTAGATGCTGCAAGGTGCTCTCAATGGTATACTAACAGTTTTCTTTTTAAATTCAGTTCACTACTCATGAACTGCCAGATGGATCAGAGTTACTTGACTACTAACTAAAACAGGAGGCCCATCTTAGCATTTCACAGCATCACTGATGCACATAGATTCCTCACCTTAATCACCTCACAAAGAAATGTCTGTCTCAAATGATAAAATATGCAAGTTTACATCAATAAAATAACCTCTCTCTTTAATCATATGTGTGTGTGTGTTAGTCACTCAGTCATGTCTGACTACATAGACAACAGCCCACTAGACTCCTCTGTCCCTGGAATTTGCCAGGCAAGAATTACTGGAGTGGGTAGCCAATAGTTAACAGTTAAACTTGGAACCAACACTTTGTGAAAAGAATCTGCAGGCTTGATGCTTGGAAAAAAAATGTTCTGTTATTAAACTTTAGACTTCTGAGTTAAGCAAACATATGATATAATTCTCCAGGTATACAACTGGTTTATAATATTTTAAAGCTTGTTTCAATATAGAATTCTCACAATAAAAAAACAGGTAGATTGCAAAAATTATTCAGTAGATAAAAATCATTAACTGACACATTATATCAGCAAGAAGAATCTGAAAATATACATTAGCTTCACAGACTTAAGTTATACTCTGCATAGTTAATATTTGAAAAATATAAAACTTTGTCAAGTGGATTAAAAAAGGTTATTTTCTTATTTTGTAAGTTTAAAAATGAGAAAAATTCTAATTAGTTGGCTGCCAGAGATTAAAAGACTATCTATGAATTGCCTAATATAACTAAATTTCACTAAAATAATTTGTCCCCTAAAACTTGTTTTTTTGCCTATGTCAGATATAAATCTAGATTTTCCTTTAATTGCAATTTGAATGGTAGCCAACTGAAATTCTTTTGGAAGCAAACTAAAATAAGTATTATCGTCGAAGAGAGAGTAGATATTTTGGATGGCACTGTCCCAACTGTCTCAGGAAATGCCTTCTGATAGATGGAATATTTTCCTTGAAAAACCCAATATGACAGTTCTTATACTTTTATCTTAAAAATACAGTGACAAGATCAGTAAGAAATTCAAAAGGTGATTTAAAGTCTCTATGTCTATTAATATGAGAGCTTTGTGATACTTAAATCTTTTAAAATGCTTTATTTTAAAATATATTTCACAATATTGAAAATATATAAAGGATTTTAATTTTATTGTAGCTACTTAATTAGATCATGTCATAGACAAACAATCTAAAGTGAAATAAAATATTATGTTAGAAATGTGGAATTTATACAGATTCCCCATTTATTATATACAGTATTATAGTTTATAATATAATTTTGTTTACAGTTTACTTAGAACTAATGACCTTAAGTTTTATTATCATTATTTTTTGCATTCAAATATTTCTTAAAAAATTACCATCAATAAATTTTCTTTTATAGGCAGTATGTATAGAAAGTATACTATGATAATTAAGCACATGTTATACAATTGATAAAATTTAAGAAAAGCAAATTCATTTGAATTTAATGTTTACATTAATGTTCCTTTAAGAAACATAGTTTTAGTGGCTTAAGATGGTATTTTCTTTTTTTTTACAGGGCCACTACTTTTTTCAGTAATAGATATTTTCATAATGCTGCTAAATAAAACTAAGTTGTATCAGATTCTCTGTGACTCTATGGACTTCAGGCCAAATTCCAAATTCTTGGGATTTCCCAGGCAAGAATATTGGAGTGGGTTGCCATTTCCTTCTCCAATTTTTCATAAAAGTAAACTTTGTTTGTTGATAAAAAAAACTTTTAGATTCAAATTAGAAGTAATGAGAAAAAGATGTTACTATAATCCCACTGCTGCTGCTGCTAAGTCACTTCAGTCGTGTCCAACTCTGTGCGACCCCATAGACGGCAGCCCCCGTCCCTGGGATTCTCCAGGCAAGAACACTGGAGTGGGTTGCCATTTCCTTCTCCAATGCATGAAAGTGAAAAGTGAAAGTGAAGTTGCTCAGTCGTGTCCGACTCTTAGCGACCCCATGGACTGCAGCCCACCAGGCTCCTCCATCCATGGGATTTTCCAGGCAAGAGTACTGGAGTGGGGTGCCATTGCCTTCTCCCTATAATCCCACAACAGAATATAAATATTGTAAGGTCTAAACATATAAGTTACTTGCTCCTTGGAAGAAAAGCTATGACAAAACTAGATAGCATATTAAAAAGCAGACACATTATTTTACCAACAAAGAGCAGTATAGTAAGATTATATCTTTCCAGTAATCAAGTATGGATGTGAGAGTTGAACCATAAACAAGGCTGAGCACTGAAAAATTGATGATTCCAACTGTAGTGCTGGACTTCTCCAACACTTCTCTTGAGTCCCTGGGACAGCAAGGAGATCAAATCAGTCAATCCTAAAAGAAATCAACTCTGAATATTCTTTGGAAGGACTAATGCTGAAGCTGAAGCTCCAATATTTTATCCATTTGAAGTGAAGAGCCAACTCATTGAAAAACACTCCAGGAGACAGTAAAGGACAGGAAAGCCTGGCATGCTGCAGTCCATGAGGTTGCAAGGAGTTGGACATGACTTTGCAATTGAACAAAAACAAAAACATGTTAAGTGTAGACCTGATGAAGTTGATAAATTCTAATTTCACCATTAATTGTGGTTTATGTAACTTTTCCATTATTTTTGCTTAACTATTAAATAAAATAGATAATAAGAGAATATGGTGATAATGTTGGATTTGCTGAATACAAATTGTTTTATTGATATCATGCACTCTGCAGGGAAGAAACAAAAATGATATAAGATATCGGGAATAACAGGCAGGTGTAGTTTAGATGCGTAAGAAATCTAGTTAATTAAATTCAAAGGAAATAAAATTGGTCTAAATAAAATCACGTCATTGCAGTAGAATATATGTTGATCAGTATTATTTTGAAGTAAATTTTCTTTTGAGAAAAGGAATTTTCACACAATGACACTAACTGGGACAAAAAGAAAAATCAGAACATTTATATATTCACTTATGAGATGATGTGTGCAAAGTATGTGTGCATGTGTATGTAACATGTGCATGCACATGCTATCATATACCATTAAAAGTGAATGAAAGAAAGTGGAAGTGAAACTGAAGTCATGTCCCACTCTTTTCGACTGTAGCATGCCAGGCTCCTCCATTCATGTGATTTGCCAGGCAAGAAAATCTAGTGAATAGATATTAGATTAGATAGATAGTGAACAGTGAATAGACACTTTTATTTTGGTATTTTCATACAGTGGACTATTAATTCATCATAAAAAGAAACAAACTATGGATTTATTCAACAAAGAGAATGAATTTCACATATATTGTATTCAGTAAAAGATAGTGAACAGAAACTAGTAAATATTATGTGATTAAAATCTTCCCTGGTGGCTCAGATGGTAAAGAATCTGCCTTCAATGCAGCAGACTGGGGTTTGATTCCTGGATCAGGAAGATCCCCTGGAGAAGGGAATGACAACCCACCACAGTATTCTTGTGTACAGAATTCCATGGACAGAGGAGCCTGGCAGGCTACTGTCCATGGGGTCACAAAGAGTTGGACATGACCAAGTGACTAACACACACACACGCACAAATTGTAAGAACATCTAGAACATGCAAACAAATTATTCATCACCTGGAGTGAATGGTCAAGGTACAGTGGGAAGACTGCAAAACATGCGAGAGTAAACTTTCAGGACATAGATTAATACTCTATATTAAAACTAGAGTGGCATCTACACAAATATATGTATTTCACAAAAGTCATGAAAAATTAAAATATGTTAGTATGGAGGTATATATATTGTGCCTACATGTTGATTTAAAAAGGAGCTATATGTGTGGGGGATACTAACTTCTATGTAAAAATACAAGACTTTTCACATTTAACATTACATAAAATTATCTAGTCCCATGAAGCAATATTATAGTCTTATATATCTCACTTATAATAAACTAGATCATTTACTTTTCTATAGTTTAATAAAACTAATGTATACTCCATCAAACACATTAACCACTTTCAGATTGACTACTTAAGATATTTGCTGTAGAAACTTAGTATTTAATAGTTTAAAGATATTTAGACAGATTAACAGAATACTTTCTTAAGTGAATTGATTGAAATTTTGTAAGTGGGACAAACTATATGAACAAGATTTCATGTATATGTTCTAAGATTAAGTAAAAAGAATATAGAGTTAGTAAAGTGTGAAAGTTTGATGGTTGGGACTTAATTGTTTCTTAGGTAATTCCATTTATCATTCTTCAACAGATTTGTTTTAATATTGTTTCCAAGTGAAAACATGAATTTGGTGTGAAAGAATACAAGGATAAACAATCACAGCAGGTTTTGATGATATAATGCCTTTTATAGGTTTTTCTGAATTTCTTCAGTTCATAAGTTTCAAACTGGGACTCCAAGTGCCAATTAATAAAGTTTCAAGAACCTATTAAAAATAAAAATAAAACTCTCATTTTGGAGAAAGTCAATTAATAAAAAGCAATCTCACAATTACCCTATTTGCTTCTTTGTTTGCAGTTTTAAGAATCAACTAAGAAGGAAGCCGCGGAAATGCAATAATTTTGATTTTATTTATGGACTGCCAACACATACACACACACAAAATGACAGAATGAACTCTGTTCATTTAGGGAAACCATGCAATATCACAGTAATCCAAGTCTGTGTGACAACCTCTAATGCCAAAGAAGCTAAAGTTGAACAGTTCTATGATGACCTACAAGACCTTCTAGAACTAACACCAAAATAAGAAGTCCTTTTCATCATAGGGGACTGGAATGCCAAAGTAGGAAGTCAAGAAATATCTGGAATAACAGGCAAGTTTGGCCTTGAAGTACAAAATGAAGCAGTGCAAAGGTTAACAAATTCTGCCAAGAGAACACACATCATAGGAAACACTCTCTTTCAGCAACACAAGATGTCTACAAATAGACATCACCAGATGGTCAACACAGAAATCAGATTGATTATATCTTTGCAGCTGAAATGGAGAAGTTCTATACAGTCAGCAAAAACAAGACTGGGAGCAGACTGTGGCTCAGATAATAAATTCCTTATTGCAAAATTCATATTTAAAATGAAGAAAATGGGGAAAACCACTAGACCATTCAAGTATGACCTAAATAAAATCCCTTATGATTATACAGTGGAAGTGACAAATAGATTAAAGGGATTAGATCTGATAGAGTGCCTAAAGAACTATGGACAGAGGTTCGTGACATTGTACAGGAGGCAGTGATCAAGACCATCCCCAAGAAAAAGAATGCAAAAAGGCAAAATGGTTATTTGAGAAGGCATTACAAATAGCTGAGAAAAAAAGAGAAGCAAAAGGCAAAGGAAAAAAGGAAAGATAAACCCATCTGAATGCAGAGTTCCAAAGAATAAAAAGACGAGATAAGAAAGATTTCCTCAGTGATCAGTGCAAAGAAATAGAGGAAAACAATAGAATGGGAAAGATTAGAGACCTCTTCAAGAAAATGAGAGAATCCAAGGAAACATTTCATACAAATATGGGCACAATAAAGAACAGAAATTGTAAGGACCTAAGAGAAATAGAATATATTAACAAAAAGTGGCAAAAATACACAGAAAAACAATATAAAAAGGGTCTTCATGGCACAGATAACCACGATGGTATGATCACTCACCTAGAGCCAGACATCCTGGAGTCTGAAGTCAAGTGGGCCTTAGGAAGTATCACTACAAACAAAGAAGGTGGAGATGATGGCATTCCAGCTGAGCTATTTCATATCTTAAAAGATGATGTTGTGAAAGTGCTCCACTCAATATGCCAGCAAATTTGGAAAACTCAGCAGTGGCCACATGATTGGAAAATGTCAATTTCAATCCAAACCCCAAAGAAAGTTTATGTCAAAGATTGTTCAAACTACTGCACAATTGCATTCATCTCACTTGCTAGTAACGTAATGTTCAAAATTCTCCAAACAAAGCTTCAATAATACATGAAACAAGAATTTCCAGATGTTCAAGTTGGATTTAGAAAAGGCAGAGGAGCCAGAGGTCAAATTGCCAACATCCACTGCATCATAGGAAAAGCAAGAGAATTCTAGAAAAACATTTACTTCTGCCTTATTGACTATGCCATAGTCTTTGACTGTGTGGATCACAGCAAACTGTGGAAAATTCTTAAACAGATTGGAATATCAGACCACCTTATCTGTCTCCTGAGAAACCTGTGTGCAGGTCAAGAAGCAGCAGTTAGAACTGGACATGGAACAACTGACTGTTTCCAAATCAGTAAAGGATTACATCAAGGCTGTGTATTGTCACCCTGATTATTTAATTTATATGCAGAGTACATCATGTGAAATGCAGGATGAAGCACAAGCTGGAATCAAGATTGCTGGGAGAAGTATCGATATCCTCAGATATGCAGATGACAATACCCTTAGGGCAGAGAGCAAAGAACAACTAAAGAACCTCTTGATGAAAGTGAAAGAGAAGAGTGAAAAATTTGGCTAAAACTCAACCTTCAGAAAACTAAGATCATGGCATCTGGTCCCATCACTTCATGGTAAATAAATGGAGAAACAATGGAAACAGTGACAAATTTTATTTTGGGGGGGGCTCCAAAATCACTGCTGATGGTGACTGTAGCCATACTTTAAAAGCTATACTATTTATAGCTTTTATAAGCTTTTTTTTTAATAAGCTTTTATATAGCTTTTTTCAGGATAGGGAGCACATGTAAATCCATGGCTGATTCATGTCAATGTATGGCAAAAACCACTACAATGTTGTAAAGTAATTAGCCTCCCACTAATAAAAATAAATGGAAAAAAAAAGTTATACTTTTAAATTAAGCCATGAAATTAAAAGACGCTTGCCCTTTGGAAGAAAAGCTATGACAAGTCTAGACAGCATACTAAAAAGAAGAGACAATACCTTGCCAATAAAGGTCTGTCTAGTAAAAGCTATTGTTTTTCCAGTAGTCATGTAAGGATGTCAGAGTTGGGCCATAAAGAAAGCTGAGCACTGAAGAATTGATGCATTTGAACTGTGATGGTAGAGAAGACTCTTGAGAGAGTCCCTTGGATGGCAAAGAGATCAAGCCAGTCAATCCTGAAGGAAATAAGTCCTGAATATTTTTTGGAAGGACTGGTGCTGCAGCTGAAACTCCAATACTTTGGCCACCTGATGCAAAGAACTGACTTATTGGAAAATACCCTGATGCTGACTGAAGGCAGGAGAAGAAGGGGATAACAGAGGATGAGATGATTGGATGGCATCACCGACTTCATAGACAGGCGTTTGAACAAGCTCCAGGAATTGGTGATGGACAGGGACGCCTGGCATTGTGCAGTCCATGGGGTCAGAAAAATCGGACTCTGCTGTGCAACTGAGCTGAACTGAAGGACTGCACAAGTATAAAGAAAAAAATATTCTGGTTCACTAATATCCATACAATTTAAGAAGAAAATGTCCTCCCTCACAAGCAAATTAATTTTATGTTCACAGATTGGAATAGAAATACTGTCTTAAAGTCTATCTTTAGAAAGTGTTTTTCTTCTAACGCAAGGTACATTAAATATGCTGATTTAATTCTATGATGTTTAACTATGTTTATCTTCTAAATTATAAAAATTTTCAAAGAGGAAACTGCTATATATTCAAATAACTGTATAGTTCTGAAATATATTACATTTGCAATATTCAGTTATTAAATAAAAAATAATGTAAGGCTACACACATACACATATAAACATACATGTGCAGGTACATAATATGAAATCTATTAATAATATTTTGAGGGCTTCTGTTGTGGCTCAGTTGCTAAAGAATCCACCTGCAAAGCAGGAGACCTGTGTTTGATCCCTGGATTAGAAAGATCCCCTGGAAAAGGGAAAGGCTTACCTACTCCAGTATTCTGGCCTAGAGAATTCCATGGACTGTAGAGACCATGGGGTTGCAAAGAGTCAGACACGATGAACCACTTTATTTTGAAAATATTAATCTGTGTCACCTCCTCCAGTCCTGAACCCTTACTCTTCCTAATACAGCCTTTGAATATTTCCCTGGATCTAAGATGCTACTGAACCTGCTTTTCACCTGCCTTAGCTGGGTAAGAATTACTTGCTCAAAAAAGTCTTTTTATAACAACACCTTTGACCATTTTGAGATACTGTAATATGCTAGTCCTTTCTCTTAGAGCCCTGGTATCAAATCTGTTTGAGAAACACATTATTATAACTATCATTATTTTTAGTAAATCTGTCTCTCTCAATGAATTATAAGGTACAAGAAAGCAGGAAGTGTGATATTTTCATTATTATTGCTCACCAGTGGGTCCCTTGTACTTAGCAAGAAAAGGATGAACACAATCAGAGTCACATTCTGAGCTATAAACTTCTCTCTTTCACTATTATAGGTACATAAAAAGCTATTCTGGTATTTATACCAAAATATTTATATCTCACCATGTTTTCCTCACCTATAATGATTAATAGACTTTATTGAGTTATACTTTTAAATTAAGCTTGACTGACTCACTTCACATTTCAGTGACCATCCAAAGAGAAGCCCTTTAAATGTTTAAAAAGTAGAAATTGTAAAATAAATGGGATCTGCATTATGTATAATTACTCATGTAGTAAAACATAACATGAATTGCCCCCATTTGATGAAATTTTTATAGAGAATCCATTTGCACTGTGGCATTGAATGTAACCAGATACATCTCATTTCTGCTTGGTTTTTGATTTATAGACCACTATGCATTTGAAAAGAAAATAGCCACAAAGTGAGGGGCTATTTACATACTGCAAGAACTTAACAAGCATGTCTGTCAAACATTTTCAAGAGTTCATCAAAAACAAAATCTTGAAATGGAGAAAAAGAAATCATTTACATTTAAAATAAAAATATCTTATATTTTATAATATAGCTGTAAGAATATAAAAAGTGTTATGTTCTTTAACATTTTAATGTAATATTTGAAAGGCAACTTATATGAATCTTTCTTATTCACAGGATATGAAGAGGACCATAAATTTCAGAAATGTACTCACCTAGTTTAATAGACTTTTGCATTTTTACAATTTTTTAAATTATGGATAATGCTTTTAAAAATATAAGGAAAATATTTTTTGTTACTAACTACTTATAATACAGGAAAGAGTAAATTTCACTAAAAAGGAAAACATATATTAAACGCAATGGATTAATCACTTATGAAACTAGAATGAAAGCTTTAAAAGAAAAAGTAGTAAAATATAACTGTCATTACAAAAATTAATAAAAGATATACACATATAAAGATGTAAAACATGACGCTGAGTTTAAAAAATAAAAGGGTAGAAAAATGTTGAGCCTTAGAAGTGATCAAAATCATGTTGTTATTGACATAAATAGACTGCTATAGATATAAGTAATTATATGAAAGCCTTATGGTAACTACAAAGCAAAAATCTATAGTAAATGCACAAAGGATGAAAAGAAAGAAATATAAGTATACCACCAAAGAAATTCATCAGACCATCAGAGAGCAAGAGGATAGGGAAGACCACAGAGTAATTATAAAACAGCCAGAAAACAATTAGCAAAATGAAAATAAAGTATATACCTACTAATAATTACCTTAAAATAAGTGGCTTGAACTCTCCAATCAAAAGACATAGAATAGTTGAATGGATTAAAACAATAAGACACATTTATATGTTGCCTACAAGAGACTCACTTTGGATGTAAGGACCCATGTAAACTGAAAAGAAAGAGATGAAAAAAAGATATTCCACATAAATGTAAATCAAAAGAAAGCTGGAGTAGCTATGTTTATATCAGAAAAAACAGACTTTAAAACAAAAATGTAATAAGAGCTAAGGATGAGTGTTGCATAATGATAGAGGGGTTAGTCCAAGAAGAGGCCATAAAATTTGTAAATTTTTACTTGTCCAACATTAGAGTACCTAAATACATAAAGCAAATATCAACAGACCAAAAGGGAGACATAAATAGCAACACAAGAGGAGTGTAGGTGACCTTAATACCTTATATATATCAATGGATACATCATGCAGATAGAAAACCAATAAGGAAACACAGGCCTGAAATAACATATTAGACCAGATAACTTAGAAACTTAAACGGCACTCCATCTAAAAGCAGCAGAATACAAATTCTTTAATGCACATAAAACATTTTCCAGGATAGATCACATGGTAGGCCACAAATTAAAATTCTAAACAAATTTAAGAAGATTGAAACCAAGTATAATTTCCAACCACACTGGTATGAACAAAAAATTAACTGCATGAAGAAAACTAGAAAATTCACAAATATGTGGAAATTAACATGCTACTGAACAGTTAATGGGTCAAAGAAGTAATTAAAAAATAATTTTAAAAAATACCTAGGGAGAAATGAAAGTGGACATTAATGAGAGAAATTGAAGAATACATAAATAAATGTGAGGATATTCCAGTCCTATGGATAGAAAGAATAAATATTGTTAAAATGTTCATACTACCCAAAGCAATCTACAGGTTCAATTCAATCCCTATCAAAAAACCAATGGCATTTTTCACAGAAATGGAAGAAACAATCCTAAAATTTGTGTGGTACTTCAAAATATCCTGAATATACAAAGTAATATCGACAGAGGAAAAAAAAAACCTAGAGGCATCAGAAGCCTTGATTTGAAACAAAGCTAAAGTAATGGAAACAGTATGGCACAAAATCAGACACACAGATAAACGGAACAGGATAAAGAGCCCAGATATAGATATACAGATAAATGGTCAATTAATCCATGCCAAAGGAGCCAAAATATTCAATGGGAAAAGAACAGTCTCTTAAAAGATTGATGTTGGGAAATTTGGACAGCCATACACACACACACACACACACACACACACAAAGACCATATCTTAAACCACAAGCAAAAATTAACTCAAAATGGATTAAAGGGTTGAATGTAAGAACTTAAGCCGTAAAACTCTTAGAGGAGAACACAGACACACGTCAAGCAAACTCCTTGGCGTAAGTCTTGGCAATAACTTTTGAAATTTTATACCAAAAGCAAAAGCAACAAAAGCAAAAATGAGCAAGTGGGACTATATAAAACTAAAAGGCTTTTGTATGGCAAAGGAAACCATCAACAAAATTAAAATGTAATCTACTAAACAGGAGAAAATATTTGCAAATCATATATCTGATAAGGGGCCACTCTCCAAAATACATAAGAAATTCAAAACATCTCAATAGCAAAGCAACAAGCAATCTGATTTCAACATAAAAGAGGAGAAGATCTATGTAGACAAACAAGACATACAGATGACCAATAGTTACATAATAAGATGCTCAACATCATTAATTATCAGGAAAATGTAAATCGAAACTACAATGAGATATCATCTCACATCCATTAGAAGGGCTATTATCAAAAAGACAAGAAATAGCAAGTACTTGCAAGGACATGGAGAAAAGTAATCCTTTTGCACTGTTTGAGGAATGTAATCTGGTGCAGCCACTGTAAAAAGCAATATGGAAGTTACTCCAAAAAATAAAAAATAGAACTATTAATACCATATGATTCAGCAATTCTACTGTATTTACCCAAAGAAAGAAAAAACACTAAAGACATATACAAACTCGTATTTACTGAAAACACTATTTACAATAGTGAAGAGATGAAAACTACTTAAGTGTCCTTGAGGAAAAAATGGAGAAATAAATTATAATATGTAATATTATTTATATAAAATACTGTTTATTTAATGAAACCTTGCCATTTATGACAACATAGATGAACCTTGAAGGCATTAAGTCAAGTAAGAGAGAAAGAGAAATATCAACTGTTTATTTGTTATTGCTATATTCTTTTGTTCTCAGTCACACAGATGTGTCTGACTCTTTGCAACCCATAGCCTTCCAGGGCCCTCTGCCCATGGAATTTTCCAGGCAGGAATACTGGAGCAGGTTGCCATTTCTTCCTGATCCTGGGATCAAACCCACGTCTCTTGCATCTCATGCAATGGCAGGAGGATTCTTTAACACTAGCACCACCTGGGAGCTTGCTATAATATTAACATGATTTTAATATCAAGAATTTTCATGCTGATTTATGAGTTATATATTTTAAGTGAGGTACATGTTAAGGATCTAATTTTTATTAACATCCAGCTTAATATTCCAATCATAAATCTTAGAAATTAATAAAAATAACAAGCCATAAGAAATGTTTCCAAGTCTAATTTAAACATATTTTTCTCATAAGAGGCATGCTGACAAGATGGGAGCTCTTTCCTTCAAGTACGGCACCAATGCTGAATTTAGAAATAGACATATCTGGAAGACCAAGGAAATAGAGCACCAGTGGGAAAACACAGTGTATTTCCTTCCTTTTGTTCATTCAAAGACTCTTTATAACAAAAGAACAAAAATACTTTGCCTGCAACAAATACCCCATTAGTGTGTGATATATATACTTGGAAAATAAGGAATTTAATAAACATGGGTAATAAATCACATGTTACAGTGTAGCATTTTCCTTTTGGTTTTACATAACAAAAGGTCTGTCTAGTCAAGGCTATGGCTTTTCCAGTAGTCATGTATGGATGTGAGAGTTGGACTATAAAGAAAGCCAAACAATTGATGCCTTTGACCTGTGGTGTTGGAGAAGACTCTTGAGGGTCCCTTGGACTGCAAAGAGATCCAACCAGTCTATCCTAAGGGAGATCAGTCCTGGGCGTTCATTGGAAGGACTGATGTTGAAGCTGAAATTCCAATACTTTGGCCACCTGATGCAAAGAGCTGACTCATTTGAAAAGACTCTGGTGCTGGGAAAGATTGAAGGCAGGAGGAGAAGGGGACAACAGAGGATGAGATGGTTGGATGGCATCACCGACTCAATGGACATGGGTTTGGGTGGACTCCGGGAGTTGGTGATGGACAGGAAGGCCTGGCGTGCTGCAGTTCATGGGGTAGCAAAGAGTCGGACATCACTGAGAGACTGAGCTGAACTGATCAATTGTTCTGGGACATCCCAATGGTTGTGAGTGAGGTGCTGGGATAATCAGCATCAGGTGTTCAGAAACTCCTGAAATTTGAGAATTATGGCTCTCTGATCAGACAACTTCTATGATTTTCAATCATTATGCTTTTCTAAAACACATGCATGCTTTTGATGTGTACTACAGAACAGATACACATACACTTTCTTTGGATCAAGCTGCATTATCTTATATGATCTTTACTATGACTTTTTGATAATCTGAAATATAACAGTTGGTTGAAGCATCAATGAATTTATCATGAAATGCATGGAGATATCTAGTTGCTTGCTAAATATTTAGATTTTTATGTTCCACAGGACTATTAAGTATAAATCCTCTAACTAGAATTTATCACCTTCCTTCATCCAAATATCTACCTCATCCTCTAAAACATGTTTTTTAATGAAAATGCAAAAAAATCTGCCCAAAGTTTAAGAATCAAGAGGTAATGCTAGCTATTAATTTTTCACTTACTTCTTTAAATAGGATTTTGTATATCCAACCTATGCAACATTTTCCCACTCAACTTCCTCCTTTCAGTCCCTACTTGCGATGGCCATTTTTCTACTTCTCTTATGGATTAATTGGTTTTATAATCTCTCTTGTTCTTCCTAACACAGTTATTAGCAATGTTGACAGTGAATTTTCTTAATGCAAATCTTAATTATTCACTGCTCTAATGTTTTTAATTACCCAAAATATTTAGATTTCAAGATTTAGAATACATTTTCAAGATCGTTGTTTGTGTTAGTTTCTCAATTGTATCCTACTCCTTGTGACCCCATGGACTATATAGTCTGCCAGGCTACTCTGTCCACAGAATTCTCCAGGCAAGAGTACTGGAGTGGGTTGCCATTCCCTTCTACAGGGCATCTTCCTGACCAAGGGATAGAACCCAGGTCTACTGCATTGCAGTAGATTCTTTACCATCTGAACCACCAAGGAAGCCCAAGATCATTAGTTTTTCACAAAAGTAGTCTACAGTCTTACTCCTCCTGATCTGAACACCTCCTCTAAGCACTAATTATGCTCAAATGATAAGAATGTACTTGTAGCTACTCAAAATGATCCATGAATCCAAAATATCCTCATCCAAGTAGAAGAGTGAGGAAGATA
Source organism: Muntiacus reevesi (assembly GCF_963930625.1). Lineage (NCBI taxonomy): Eukaryota > Metazoa > Chordata > Mammalia > Artiodactyla > Cervidae > Muntiacus > Muntiacus reevesi. Next base: position 257,827,078 of record NC_089251.1, on the reverse strand, counting down.
TTTTAAAAATGAAACAAAACAACAAGAATAAAACAAGACATAGCAGCGGGAGACAATACTTTCTAAATTTTCATAAAACTTTGGTAAAATAGCAACACTGGGAATCTAAGGAGCGCTTGATTGGTAAATGAGACAAATCTGAGCACATTGAATCTGGGCATAAATTAATCAATTTGAAAATCAAATTCTATAGAAGTCATGAAGAATGTAAGAAGGAACATGTTTGCCAATGCACAGCTATGTTATATGACTGTTTTGTGCATTAAAAACTGAATAATTGAAAAATAAATAGAAAAAGCAGAAATTTCTTAAATTATGAGAGAACAGTAAATTTCTATGTTCTCACAATCTTACAACTACCTAAAAAGAAACAGAATTCACTTCTCTTAAGTTTTGAAATCCTCTGGAGAAAGTGCCACTGACTATAGCTGCTGCCCTCCCAAGGGTAGAACTGTAAGGCAGGACTGATAGTCCATTTCCCTGTGTACAAGGCAATTTTATCTTAAAAGAGACATCAAACAGTCACTTGGGGGAATTAGGTACCATTGCTGCCTAGTGCCTTGGTGAATCCATCCGGGGACAATTTCCATGTTCTTTGTTTAAGCTAATAAAGTTGTGACCTAAAGTTGTATTCCATTAAGGAATCTCTAGAGTCTTTTATTGCCTGAGGGAACCCAGAATCAGCAGTGAGGAAAATGGGATGGTGAAAGATGTTCTGTTCCTGGCTCCATGTTCACAATGCATTTATCAAATGACAACCTGTGTACTGTACTTGTATATTTTAAAATGACATTTTAGAGATTTAAGGCATTTGGTGTTCATATGCATCAAAACAAGAAAAATTGACAAGGGACCATAAACTAACATGCTATCGTGACACAACAACAAAAAGCAAATGTCTGGCTTTCTTTCACATGCACCCAGATCTCATTCCTTCATCTTGGTGGAGTCAAGGTGACAGCAATTCATTCACTGTAAGGTGTTAGCTATCTGTATTACATGGCATAATTATTTTAAGATTAGATTACTCTATATAGCAGACACTGTTATGGTTTCTGTTCCTGAGACTCATCACTGTATCCTGATATTTTGGACACAAGCAAATTTAAAATAAATGAGCAAATAAATGACCGCTTTAAAATGAGCAAGTTAATAACTGATTTTACATTAGATATTAGAAAATAAGCTACCATATACTCTGATTTTATAACATCCTTATTTTAGAAATACTTTTAAAATATGCATTGTGAAAATAATATCAAGTAACAGTACAGGCATACCTCATTTTACTTTGTTATTTTGCACTTTGTAGATATTGTGCTTCTCACAGATTGAAGGTTTGGGGCATCCTTGCATCAAACAAGTTTATTGGTTCAGTTTTTCTAACAGCACTTGCTCACCTCCTATCTGTATATCACACTTAGTAATTCTTATAATTTTCAAACCCTGTGCCTGCACAAAGGTTATGACTCACTGAAGGATCAGACTAATGGTTAGAATTTTTAAGCAATAAAGTATTTTTAGTGAAGATATATACATCACTTTTTTGGACATAATGTTATCACGTACTTAACAGACTACAATACAATGTAAATGTAATTTTTATATGCATTGGGAAACCAAAGTAATTTGTAAATCGTTTTATTGAGACAGTGCTTTATTGAAGTACTCTGTAACAAAATCCACAAAATCTCAGCAGTACACCTGTATATTATATTGTTCTTATTTTGATAACACTTTACTGCCATATATCTTAATCTGTAATTTTATCTTACTCTGATATATAATAACATGTATATAACTATGACCATAGCAAAATATCCTCATAATTTATTAACTTTTCACATGAATGCAACACTATTTTTTTTCATTTATTTTTATTAGTTGGAGGCTAATTACTTCACAACATTGCAGTGGGTTTTGTCATACATTGACATGAATCAGCCATGGAGTTACATGTGTTTGCCATCCCGATCCCCCCTCCCACCTCCCTCTCCACCTGATTCCTCTGGGTCTTCCCAGTGCACCAGGCCCGAGCACTTGTCTCATGCATCCCACCTGGGCTGGTGATCTGTTTCCCTATAGATAATATACATGCTGTTCTCTCGAAACATCCCACCCTTGCCTTCTCCCACAGAGTCCAAAAGTCTGTTCTGTACATCTGTGTCTCTTTTTCTGTTTTGTGTATAGGGTTATCGTTACCATCTTTCTAAATTCCATATATATGTGTTAGTATGCTGTAATGTTCTTTATCTTTCTGGCTTACTTCACTCTGTATAATGGGCTCCAGCTTCATCCATCTCATTAGAACTGACTCAAATGAATTCTTTTTAACGGCTGAGTAATATTCCTTGGTGTATGTGTACCACAGCTTCCTTATCCATTCACCTGCTGATGGGCATCTAGGTTGCTTCCATGTCCTGGCTATTATAAACAGTGCTGCGATGAACATTGGGGTGCACGTGTCTCTTTCAGATCTGGATTCCTCAGTGTGTATGCCCAGGAGTGGGATTGCTGGGTCATATGGCAGTTCTATTTCCAGTTTTTTAAGAAATCTCCACTGTTTTCCATAGTGGCTGTACTAGTTGAAGGCAACACTTTAAAATAAAGTAAGGACTATCTAGGAATAACAAACATTTTGTGTACTCCAAATGAGGGTTTTACTCTTAGCATATACTATTTGAGAAAATATTAGATGACAAGATCTATTATAGATTTAATATTAATAATTATGCTATTTTACCATTTTAAAACAGCATCTATACATATCTAAAAAATATGAACATAGATAATTGTTTTGTGTGGATTATATGTGTTTCCCAGGTGGAGCAATGGTAAAGAATCTGCCTGCCATTGCAGGAGATGCAAGAGACAGACATGGGTCCGATCCACGGGCCGGGGAGACCTCTTGGAGCAGGAATGGCAACCAACCTACTTTAGTACTCGTGACTAGAAAATTCCGTGAACAAAGGAGCCTGGTGGGGTACAGTTCATGGGGTTGCAAAGAGTTGGAAATGACTGCATGACTGAGCACGCACACACGCTGTGGATTATATGCATCTCTGGACTTCTCACAATGCTGAATTGTGTCAGTGATTTTTATTTTTAATGTTTTATTTTGTATTTGGGTATAGCTGATTAACACTGATGTGACAGTTTCAGATGAACAGTGATGGGACTCAGCCATACATATAAATGTATCCGTTCTCCCCCAAACTCCCCTCCCATCCGGCTGCTGCCTAACACTGAGGAGAGTACCATGAGCTGTACAGTTAGTTGGTCCTTGTTGGTTATCCATTTTAAATATATGTTAGTGACTTTTGAATTCTACAAATTAGTAACCGCTTATCAGACCACTGATGTGAAGAGCCAATGCATTGCAAAAGACCCTAATGCTGGGAAAGATTGAAGGTAAAAGGAGAAGGGGGTGGCAGAGGATGAGATAGATGATTAGATAGTACCACTGACTCAATTGACATGAATTTGACAAAATTCCAGGAGACAGTGAAGGACAGGGAAGACTGGTGTGCTGCAGTCCATGGGATCACAGAGTTGGCTACTACTTGGCGACTGAACAGCAACAATCTGACCACTAACATTTATGCTAAAATACTTTAAAATGTTACATTGTCTGGATTGGAAAATTTCTTCAAGCATAATTTTAATTTTCTGTAAAGAAGTTGCTATACACTCCAAAGTGGAACTCAGAGCTGAGACTAATAAATATCTATCCTTTATAGTAATGATTTAGCATAGACAGGACTTTAAAATGTCAGGTCCTTGATAGAAGAGATTATCCTTTATATTCAGAATTCTACCTAAACAAAAGAAACAGTCAAAGCCATGCCTATTAAACCAACAGTTATGCAAGAGCAACTACCCAGGTGAAGGAGATCTCATTTACATATGTCAAATTAAGTCCCCATGTTCCAAAAAGATGCCAGAAATTTAAGTGAGTTTTAAATAGGTCAGGAAAATCTACTCAAGTTTAGAAGGGCCTCTCAGCTACTAGACAAGTGATTATATCCAGGCAGCACTTGAAAGCCAGAAACTGCCATGCTGTGCTGAATAAATTCTCCTCAATGACCTTTCCATGACAGTTTTCTCATTTCCTATAATGTGGAGACAATTAGGTGTTAAATTACGTGTTTGTGGAGCAAAGAAGCAACCTTAGAAGCAAAGGTTTTGCTAAGGAATGTATTGGGTGAAGGTGTAAAAATAGCTCCTAACAAGTAACTTAGTTGTACAATGTCCAGTTCCTTAATTTAACAAATGAGAAAACTGATGTCCAAATAACTTCACTGACTTGATGAGTGTAACTCAGCAATTCTGAGTCAGAATAATACTAGAACTGACAGTTAAATGCTCAGTCTAGTGATCTTTCCATCAAAATGTTAGTTTTGTACTTTCAAGTGATTCAAATTAGCTCTTTGTCTTTCTAATAATTCATCCACCTGACAGCAATTTACTGATGTTTGTGAGGCAAACCTCAAACCTGTGGTACTGCATGGCAGTTTCTAGCTTTTCAGAGATTAAAAATACTTCCTCAAAGAGATCATATTCATCAGTCAAGACATATAGAATTTTGAGAACTTTCTGTGTTTAAGTACCATTTCAGGTTCTGGGCATAGAGCAGTGCAGAAGACTAAAAGTCTGCCTTTCTTATTGAGCATAACCAATGATTACAAGGGTGCAAAAGACCCTATATTTAAAGTGTACAGTAAGTGTTTCAAGCAAATAGAGGTAAAGAACCCCCATATACTTTAGCATCTGAGAAGGGAAAGGGTCAGAGAAAAGTTTCATCTTGGTGGGACCAATAGAGGCTAAAAGAAGAAAATAACCTAAACAAAAGCATAGTTAGGAAGAACAAAGTAGGTTTTCGGACTTTTGGGAGGTTAGCATGGGAGAAAGTGGAGGATTCTGGGAAACAGACCTGTAGAGTTAGGCAGATATCACATAACATTAAAATTGCTTTAAAAGTTTCTTCAGTTCAGTTCACTTCAGTTGCTCAGTCGTGTCCAACTCTTTACGACCCCATGGAATGCAGCACAACACAGATGGTTAAATAAAATGATAAATGAGAAAGTAAACTACATAGTTTCATTCACTTTATAAACTTACATTCAATGAGAATAAAAATTATCTTTGCTCAGCCCCTTTAATTTTTCCCCTAGTAGTTTTTACTACATTACTAAATTAACACCCTCTCAATTTAGGCAAACTCGAGTATAAGGTAGCCAACAAAAATTTGTCATTTCTTTTTCCAGAAACATTCTATCTTCTGTTAATTTAAACTCTACCAAATTTTCAACAGCCAACTCACACCCAACTTTCCCAGAATTTCTGCTTTCACCATTCAGAAACGAGCATTTGGCAGTTTTGTTATAGGTCTTTTCATATTGATTATCTTTACTTCCCCAAATAAATTATAAGCACTTGGAAATTGAAAACTAATCTTATATGTTATTTTTTGCATTCTCATAGGAGCTACCAGAGTGTCCTATAATGATTAAAAAATAAAAATAAACAACAAGTAACTCTTCTCTATGAATAACTTACTGCCTAAAATGCACATGGAAACAAATTGGGTTGGGCCAAAAGTTCCTTTAGTTTTTTAAGTAAAACGAAAAGACATATTTTTCATTTTCACTAAGAACTTTATTGAACTACATATTCACTGTTTTGTTCCATTACCTCCTGCCATTTTTCAGGCAGCTTCATAATTCAACCTTCCCAAAACGTTTTTTCATCTTTTTGAGCCGAGAACCATTCCAGGTGCATTTTATGGTTTTTCAGAAAATTAAAATTTTTTTCTATTAAGAGAATTTTGTAAACACCAAAAGAAATGAACATCCAAAGGTGCAATGTCTGGTGAATATGGTGGATGAATCAGAACTTACCAGCCAAGCTGGAACAGTTTTTGCCTGGTCGTCAAAGAAACATGAAGTCTTATGGTATCCTGATGGAAGCTTATGCATTTCTTATCGACTAACTCCAGACACTTTTCATTGAGTGCTCTTTTCAATTGGTCTAAGCGGGAGCAGTACTTGTTGGAATTAATCATTTGGTTTTCTAGAAGGAGCTCATAATATGGGACTCCCTCCCAATCCTACCATATGCAACACATCACTCTTTTTGGATGAAGACTGGCCTTTGATATGGTTGTTGGTGGCTCATTTTGCCTGCCGCACAATCTCTTCTGCTCCACGTTATTGTACAGTATCCAATTTTAGTCATCTTTCACAATTTGTTTTAAAAACAGAACATTTTCGTTATGTTTCAATAGAGAATCACATGTGGAAATATAGTCAAAGAGCTCTTTTTCCCTTAACTTTTGTTGAACCCAAACATCAAAGTGATTAACATAACCAAGCTGGTGTAACTGATTTTCAGTGCTTGATGTGGATATTTTGAGTATGTCAGCTATCTCCCACATGGTATAACATTGATTGTTCTCAATGTCCTGATTTGATCACTATCGATGTCTACTGATCTACCGCTCCATGGAATGTCATCCAGGAAGAAATCTCCATCATGAAACTTTGCAAACCATTTTTGACACCTTTTCCATATACAGAAAAAATCTTTTCTTTTTTTTTTGCATTTCAGTTTGTATTTCTATTTTTCTTAAAATAGTGACACTTAATATGCTGAAATTGTTGCTTTTTTCCCTTCTGTCTTCAGTATTAAAATGCTTACACAAAAATTTATCAATTTTGATCATTTTTTTAAAATGCACACTGATATGACAGCTATCACAATACATTCCAACAAAATTGTTTTGAAAGAAGTTAAAGACAACTATTGTTTTCCTCTACTAGAGGAAAACAAACCATGGAAAATTCTTCGAGAGATGGGAATACCAGACCACCTGACCTGCCTCCTGAGAAATCTGTGTGCAGGTCAAGAAGCAACAGTTAAGAACCAGACATGGAAAAACAGACTGTTTCCAAATAGGAAAAGGCATACGTCAAGGCTGTATATTGTCACCCTGCTTATTTAACTTATATGCAGAGCACATCATGTGGAATGCCAGGTTGGATGAAGCACAAGCTGGAACCAAGATTGCTGGGAAAAATATCAATAACCTCAGATATGCAGATGACAACACCCTTATGGCAGGAAGTGAAGAAGAACTAAAGAGCCTCTTGATGAAAGTGAAAGAGAAGAGTGACAAAGTTGGTTTAAACTCAGCATTCAGAAAACTAAGATCATGGCATTCAGTTCCATCACTTCATGGCAAATAGATGGGGAAGCAGTGGAAACAGTAATGGATTTTATTTTGGGGGGCTCCAAAGTCACTGCAGATGGTGCCTGCAGCCATGAAATTAAAAGATGCTTGCTCCTTGGAAGAAAAGCTATGACAAGCATAGACAGCATATTGAAAAGCAGAGATATTACTTTGCCAGCAAAGGTCCATCTATTCAAAGCTATAGTTTTTCCAATAGTCATGTATGTATGTGAAAGCTGGACTATAAAGAAAGCTGAACACCAAAGAATTGATGTTTTTGAACTGTGGTATAGGAGAAGATCACGAGAGTCCCTTGAACTGCAAGGAAATAAAACCAGTCAATTCTAAAGGAAACAAATCCTGAATTCACTGGGAGGACTGGTGCTGAAGCTGAAGCTCCAATACTTTGGCCAACAGATGCAAAGAACTGACTTATTGGAGAAGACCCTGATGCCAAGAAAGATTGAAGGCAGGAAGAGAAGGGGACGGCAGAGGATGAAATGGTTGGATGGCATCACAGACTTGGTGGACATGAGATTGAGCAAACTCCAGGAGTTGGTGATGGACAGGGATGCCTGATGTGCTGCAGTCCATGGGGTCACAAAGAGTTGGACTCGACTGAGTGACTGAACTGAACTGAACTGAACTGAAAGACAGTTAAGCACTACTAGTGCCACCATACAGAATAAACTAAATGAATCTTTTGGCTCACTCAGTGGTAAAACCCAACAATAATGTGATTTTTGATGTTATTCCTTGTCAGCTGACTCTCAGACTTCTGGGTCTCTCATCCCACTTCATTGATGTTGCTTACCTCACAATAATAGAAATATGCAATTTATATGACTAAATATTTATATTAGTCCTCACATATATTATTGGCAAGATGAATTGCTTGGTAGAAACACTAGTGTTTCATTTTAAACATGTTACTATTTTTAGTATTTATTTCTTTCTATTTATTAATCCACCAACGATACTAAATATAAAAAGATCAATGCTGCTTGCATTTTTTGGAAAACAGAAACAAAACAGCCTCCAATATAGTCAGAGTAACAGACTCATAACCAACAATATTTTTCTTATTTGTTGCATATTAATATAGTTTTATCTCTTTTTCTTAGGAAAAAATTACCTTAGAATATCAAGGACAGACCCAGTTCTAGAAAGTGGAACCATGTCTTGTCTTGATTTTGGATAATGCTGCTAGAAATTGTATTCCCTTTGTTCCTTACAATTGAAAGCTTTATGCGCTGCTGCCTACAACTTCTCCTAAAGAGTATTGTTCTAGACTTTCCCTCTTGATGTTACCAGGTCAAATCTGACAGGAAGCTATCAGAAAAGAGAAGAAAAAAAATTAATTTCACTTTTTTTTTTGACTAACCTTAGTTCTGTAACCTGAGCACCGAAGAATAGATGCTTTTGAACTGTGGTGTTGGAGAAGACTCTTGAGAGTTCCTTGGACTGCAAGGAGATCCAACCAGTCCATTCTAAAGGAGATCAGTCCTGGGTGTTCATTGGTAGGACTGATATTGAAGCTGAAACTCCAATACGTTGGCCACCTGATGGGAAGAGCTGACTCATTGGAAAAGACCCTGATGCTGGGAAAGATTGAGGGCAGGAGGAGAAGTGGACGACAGAGGATGAGATGGTTGGATGGCATCACTAACTCAATGAACAGGTTTGAGTAAACTCTGGGAGTTGGTGATGGACAGGGGTCCTGGCGTGCTGCGGTTCATGGGGTTGCAAAGAGTCGGACACAACTGAGTGACTCAAGTGAACTGAACTGAGTTCCATAACCAGGGATGGAACCTGCGTTTCTGGCAGTGCAAATGCAAGGTCTTAACCATTGGACTGCCAAGGAAGTGCGTCCACTGTGCTTTTTCCTTCATCTGAGGTAGAACTATTAAGAGGGAAAGGATATTTTGTTCTTTTTATGGCTGAACTGAACTGAACTGAATATTCCATTGTATATATGTACCACACCTTCTTTATCTATTCTTCTGTTGATGGACACTTTGGTTGCCTTCATGCGTGGCTGTTGTAAATAGTGCTGTAATGAACACTGGGCTGCATGAACAGTTTTGAATTATGGTTTTCTTTGGATATATGCCCAGGAGTGAGATTGCTGGATTGAAAAGTTGCTCTATTTTTAGTTTTTTAAGGAACCTCCATACTGTTCTCCATAGTGGTTGTGCCAATTTACATTCCCAGCAATAGTATAAGAGGGCTCCTTATCTCTTCTAAAAGAATAGCAATCTATTTGTAATGCTCTTTTGTAATTCTCTGCTGAATTACTCTGCAAAGCTAGAATGAAAATTCCTAAGATGATTATTTTGACTGCTATGTTATAATTTTTTAAATTGAAGCATAGTTGATTTTCAATAGAGTTTCAGGTGTACAGTGTAATGATTCAATATTTTTATAGATTATACTCCATTTAAATTTATTAGAAAATATTAGCTATATTCCTTATACTATATAGTATATATCCTCATAGTTTATTTAGTTTGTACATAGTAATTTGTACCTCTTAATTTTCTATCCCTATCTTACTCAACCTCCCTTCTCTCTCCCAGCTGGTCACCACTAGTTCATTCTTTATATGTGTGAATCTGTCTCAGTTCGGCTGACCAAAAAGTTCATTTGGGTTTTTCCATAAAATGTTATGGAAAAATTTGAATGAGCTTTTGGGCCAACCCAGTATTAGCTATATACATTCATTTGTTTCATTTTTTAGATTCCATATATGTAACTTCACATAGTATTTGTCTTTGTTTGCCTGACATTTCATTAAGGATAATATTGTGTTGGTCCATCCACATTGCTACCAATGACAGACTTTCATTCTTTTTATATCTAAGTAATGTTTTGTTGCATATGCATGTCACATATTCTTTATTCATTCATCTTTTGGTAGACACTGGGTTTCTTCAAAATTTTGACTATTGTAAACAGTGCTGCTAGAACACTGGGATGCATGTATCTTTCTGAAGGAGTGTTTTTATTTTCTTTGGATGTATATTCAGGAGGGGAATTGCTAAAACATAATCATTCTACTTTTAGTTTTTTGAGGAACTTCCATACTCTTCCATAGTGTCTGTGCCAATTTACATTCCTACCAACTGGGGTTCATTTTTCTCTCCACCCTTTCCATATTCTGCAAATTTTTTTATTAACTATTAACTAACTTAGAGGCTGACATTCCATACAGATTTAGATATATTAAATTTGGTTATTTTATTTCTAATTATGGTACTACAATGCATATAATATTGTGCTCTATAAATCACAATAAAATTTTAAAAAGGACATTGATTGTAGATTACATATCTAGAAAATCATGATACTCATATACCCAGCAATATATTTATATATATAACCAGGGCTTCTTTGGTGGCTCAGATGGTAAAGAATCACCTGCAATGCAGGAGACACAGGAAACCCAGGTTCGATCCCTGGGTTGGGAAGATCCCCTAGAGAAGGGAATGACAGCCAACTACAGTACTCTTGCCTGGAGATTCCCATAGACAGAGAAGCCTGGCAGGCTACAGTTCATGGGGTCACAGAGTTGGACACTACTGAATGAGTAACACATGCATGCACACGACAGGTTTATAAAAAATGAAAACAAATGGTTACCGTTTGCTCTTGAGTCAATTTACTAATAAATTGAATTCAATAAATGATTTTATATTTGAACAATATAGAAAGTAAATAACTACATGAGGTTACTGACAATATAAAGGAATGAAGAGTATGACATTAGTATGCAGTAAGTTGATGCTAATGTGTTTTCCCCTCATCAGTGATTTTGATTTTATGTAAGTGATGGGCTTGGCTGAATCCAAAACATTTAATATTTAATTGTAATCACAATTTGTCATCTCTATAGTATGCCATCCCTAAAACAGAACAGCCAACAAATGCAAAAACAGATTTTTTACTGGAAATTTGTAACACCTCAATGCCTATCATTGAGAAATTCATTTGCAAATCCAGTATCTTATTATTTTCTCATTTAAAAGAACCTAGGAAGAAAATAACACTAAGTGAAGAAAGAATTATACTGTAAAGAAAATACTAGTAACATTTGACACTGCTTATGAAGGCACATTGCAGAGATTTTTTTTTGCAGTAAACACTATTTCTACGTTTCTTATTCTTGCAGAAATTTACATAGTAGAATGATCTTCAGTATATTTAATCAATTTTATGGGGAAATAATATCTCCAATTTTAGGGAGAACTAGTGATAATGATTATTTTTCCAGCAGTCATGTATGGATGTGAGAGTTGGACTATAAAGAAAGCTGAGCACCAAAGAATTGATGCCTTTGAACTGTGGTGTTGAAGACCCTTTAGAGTCCCTTGAACAGCAAGGAGATCCAATCAGTCCATCCTAAAAGAAATCAGTCCTGAATATTCATTCATTGGAAGGACTGATGCTAAAGCTGAAACTCCAATACTTTGGCCACCTGATGCGAAGAACTGACTCATTCGAAAAGACCCTGATGCCGGAAAAGATTGAAGGTGGGAAGGGAAGGGGATGGCAGAGGATGAGATAGTTGGGTGGTATCACTGACTCAATGGACATGAGCTTGAGTAAGTTCTGGGAATTGGTGATAGACAGCGAGGCTTGGCATGCTGCAGTCCATGGCGTCTCAAAGAGTGGGACACGACTGAGCGACTGAACTGAACTGAAGTGATAACGCTTACTATTATAAAGAAATAGTTATATGTCTGCACAATTTGAGTGTTAAGGAAAAAAAATTAGAGAGCATGTTTGTGTTCTTGTGACTGTGTGACTATGTATATGAATGTATATACTGAGTATAAGAAACAGCTGTGAACATATATAATCGGCTTGCTAATCACCTAAAAACCAGACAAATCTTACAACCCTGTATGATAATCATCTATAGCAGAGGCTGGCAAGCTCTGTAAAAATAGTAAGCATTTAGACTTTATGGGCCATATGGTATTTGTCGCAACTCCTCAACTCTGTTATTGTCGTGGGTAGAGTACTCATAGGCAATACAGAAACAAACCGGTATGGCTGTGCTTTAATAAGATTTTATTTATCCAAACAGTTGGCAGGTTGGTCTTGACTCATGAGCCAAAGTTTGACCATTCTTGGTCTATGAACAGGAAAGTTAATACATGTTTGACTTAACAAATGATTTAAGCTGAATAATTATAAGAACTTATCATTTTAATCCACTTTACTACCTTATTTCACTGGGGAATTTAATGAGGGATTTGTTGAAAATCAATAGATAGCTAGTGGGGAGACGCTATATAACACAGGGAATCCAGCCCACACTTTGTGACCAACCAGAGTGGTGGGACGGTGTGGGGAGGGAGGCTCAACAGGAAGGAGCCTGTTGTATGGCAGTTGTATGGCAGGAGCCAACACTTCATTGTAAAGCAAATACTTTCCAATTAAAAATAAAAATAAACATGCTTATATTTCACAAAAGGATTTGGAATTTTAAGCATTTATATAGTACTCCTGACACATAAAGTAAAAAATACAAAAGATACCTGAAGAATCAAAGTATTGATGTTATTTTATAGCTTATATAATATATATTTAAATAAATATATACATATATACAAATCAATACACATGTATATATGCACAGTGATAATTTTATCAGCATATTTTTAACCTTTACCTTAAAAACTTAACACTCAATTGACTATATTACTATGAATATATATACTTATGTATTAAATACATATATATTTTTAAAAAGCCTCAGCATAATATTTATAAGTATAATATTGACATGTAAAAGAAAATTAAATGGCTATATCTTGATATTTGTAGAATACTTTAGGTGTGTCTTCTAAGTTACTAAGAGGTATTTAAAATAACATACTTTTGTTTTATAATCCCCCCAAAATGTTCAAACTTCAGGAATTCTAAGTACTACCTTTTTTCCAGAGAAAGACACATGTCTAGAGCAGATCGTCTTAAGGAACATTCTTATAAACATTTACGCCAGAGGTGGAAGATAAAAATTAATTATTATAAATAATGTTTTAAACTTTGCATTTTGTAAAGCATTTTGTTAAGTTTTAATGCTTATTTCTGAATTCTAAAATAGGTCTTTACAAACTATTTAGGGTCTTTCCTGGTGGCTCAGTAGTAAAGTATCTGCCTGCCAGTGCAGGAGACGGGTTAATCTCTGGGTTGGGAAGAGAGCCTAGAGAAAGATATGACAACCCGCTCCAGCATTCTTGTCTGGGAAATCCCACGGACAGAGGGGCCTGGCAGGCTACAGTTCATGGGGTCCCAGAAGAGTCAGACTTAGACTCTAAGACACGACCTAGAGACTAAACAACAACAAATAAGTAGGCTTCACATTTCTACTTAACTTTTCAAATGTTAAGTATTTAATGCTTCTTTAACCATAAAAGTTTATTAATGCACAAAATGGTAGTGTTTTAAGTTATAACTTAAAACACTTGAAATAACTTGTAAAACATGCAATATATGTTTTAGCACTAAGCTACAATTCAAAATTTCATGACTGCATTATGCTTTACCTGGATATTAAATTAAGCTTTATACCTTGCTTTAACTATATGGGCTTCACACTTTTCCCTGAAAATCACTTAGCTTTTCAAATTTTAATTGTTTAGCATCACTTCTGCCAAAAAAAAAAAAAAAGTGCACAAATCAATTCAGTCTTCCAATGAATAAAAATTAGACAAAAAATAAAATGTATTTTTTAGAAAATAGAAATTTTAGCTGTCAGTGAGCAGAAGAAACATAAACTATTCTAAAGCATGCTGTAAGATTTTTAAAAATCTGTATTATAAAATATCATAGAAAATATGAGATTACATATAATTATATAACATATGATCACATTATTAATAATTCTGTAATATTTACATGAAGAACTGACTATCTGTGAAAAGATGCTTAACATCACTGATTATTAGATAAATGCAAATCATAACTACAATGACACCAGTCTGAAAGGCAATCACCACAAAATCAACAAGCAATAAATGCCGGAAACAGCATGAAGAAAAGGGAACCCTCTTGTACTGTTAGTGGGAATGTGAATTGTTACAGCCACTAAGGAAAACAATATGGAGTTTCCTTAAAAAAAACGAATAAGAGACTTACCATATGACACAGTGACTCCACTAGTGGGCATATATCCAGAGAAAATCACAATTCAAAAAGTTATACCTATGATGATTCATGCTAATGTTTGGCAAAAACCAGAACAGTATTGTAAAACAATTATCCTTCAGTTAAAAATAAATAAATTTAATAACCAAAAAGACAAATGCAACCCCAATGTTCACTGTAGCACTGTTTACAATAGCCAGGACATGGAAGCAACCTAAAAGCCCATCAATAGAAGATTGGATAATGAAGATGTAATGTATATATATATAAAGGATATAACCCAGCCATAAAAAGGAAATAAATTGAGTCATTTGTAGAGATATGGATGGACCTAGAGACTGTTGTTATACAGAGTGAAGTAAGCCAGAAAGAGAAAAATAAATGTCATATAGTAACACATATATGTGGAATCAGAAAAAAAATTGGTACAGATGATACTACTTTCAAAGCAAAAGCACAGACACAGATGAAGAGAATAAGCGTATGTGTTAGGTAGTTAGAATAGGAAAAAGGAGTCCAGAAAGATGGTGGCTAAAAGACAAGACAGGGAAAAGTCCACGAAAATAGAACAAAGGAAGATCAAGGACTAGAGTGAGGACCTCAGGTAAAACAAGCAGCACTCCTGGCTAGCCCAATTTACATAGGGCAGGCCCAGGGGGAGAAGAAAAAACACATGAAAAGAGGAGCCAAAGGGCCAGGGGTCTCTCTCTTCTCTTCGTGTATTTGGGTCGCATGCCCTCACGCCTCAAGGATGTATTTTCCTTTATTTTCTAAATAAAACTGAACTGTAACAGTGCTCTGTCTGATGGCTGTAACACTGGTCTGTCCAAGGGCTGTAACACTGGTCCGTTGCTTCAAATGTTTGTTGTGATGAGACAGGACTGAGGAAATTACACACTCCCTGACATATGGATACCAAAAGGGAAAGAGGGGTGGAGAATTGGGAGACGAATTGGGAGGCTGGGATTGACATATAGACACTATTGATACTATGTATAAAATAGATAACTAATGGAGGACCTGCTGTACAGCACAGGGGACTCTATTCAGGGCTCTGTGGTGACCTAAATGGGAAGGCAATTCAAGAAAAAAGAGTGTATGTGCATATGTACACCAGATTCACTTTGCTGTACAGCAGAAACTAACAGCATTGAAAAGCAACTATACACCAATAAAAATGCAAAAAATAAAATAACATGCAAAATAAAAGAACTGACTATCTGATAGTTTAATATTACCTGCAAACATTAATACTGATTTAAACTTTTCCCATGAAATTAAGATATGTGACCTTTTAATTGGTAATTCTGCAATTTTTAGAAAATGAATTTTTACATATATATATAAAGTATAAATTTTCACTTTGAAATGAAAATTTAGATGAATAAAAATAATAATCCCAATTTCATACTTATATTAAAAATCTAATATTGAATTCAAGTTTATTTCTTTTCCTTCTCATTAAGTGATTTCTGCACAAATATTCAAGGCCAAAAGGGGCAGCTGGAAAATTGAATGATTTCAAGAAGTGTTTTTCCTAGGATGCACTGCTATATTGGACACTTAATTACAAGCAGCACAAGTTATATTCCATAGGGACAATTCTACTCATCAATCAATCACTGAAATAGACTACAAAAAAAAAAAAAAAAAAAAAAACTATGGGTTTTTTTTCTGCTTAATTTTAAAAGTAGAAACATTGTACAATATCAAAGCTGTTGTCTTACACTTTTTATTTAGTATTTTCTGAGCTTTCCTTCAAGATGGGCAGGTAATTAGGTATTTTTATTTTTTCACCCATATGTGAAGACAATAAGAAATTTAAGTTCAACAAACAAGATTTCATATGTCCAATATTCATGCTGAAAATTGTTTCTTCATCTAATTTTTATAGAAGGAGGCCTTTACAGGTATCTTTCAAACATGCAGCTTTATCCACTCTCATCTCCCCCTCCTTTTCTTTCACTCAAAATAAAATTGTGAGCAATTAAATCAAGTTTCTATATTTGGCGCATCCAAACTTCAGGAGTTGATAGCTTAATGATTTTAATAACTACTTTTAGTGTAACATGGTGACAAGTTGACACCTGAGGTTTGTGTCCTGCAATTTTATTTTCTAGCATTCTATTGTTACACTACAAGAATAGTAATATGATTAGAGTGAAGATTACAATGTTTTATTTGCCTCTGATTTAGATATGATATACAAATGTGATATATATTTTTTTCAAGACATTCAAGGTAAATCATGTATTAAATTGGAAATGGGCTATCTGGAAAGAACACAGGTAATATTTTGTTATAAGACTACTCAAAGTTTTGTTTCCTCATTATTGAAAGCAAAACGTATAAACATGATTTCCTTCATGATTTTGATAATTTATTAGAATTTCATTTGAACATAACAATGTAATTTTGTTCTATTTAAATAAAGGTTTTAATATATTTGACCTTTACTTTCCTTTTTAGTCACTGATAATCCTACGGGAAATTTTTATTTTTCCTTCAGAAAAAAAAAATATATTTTTAACCATCTTAGTGAAACAGAACAGGTCCCTATGACCATTGCCCCCAAGTCCTTCACCTGCCTTTTGTCTATGGAAAAACTTAAGTCAAAAAATAAGTTTAATCAGGGAAGTGAGAAAATGCAGAAATAAAGGAAAACAGTCAAAGAGACAAAATAGTAATAGTTTAGTCATTAAGCAAGTCAGGGACCTTCAGCTTCCTCTCAGATAATATTCTGAGCTGTATCTTGTGAGCTATTTTATAGATACTGAAACCCCACCTAGTGGAGGAGTTAACTACACGAGGGTCAGACTGTAGCAATGATAGAAGCTACCACAATTCCAAGAAATGGCCTCAAGAAGTGGGAACAAATCAACCCTGGAACTGAATATTAGCTGTACTTAAGAAATCAAGATGACGCTGGTCACACTACTGATGACCAACTTCAGGACGACAGAGCTGACTGTACTGTTTCCACATATGGCCCCTCCCTCAGCCTATGAAAGCTCTTGTCCACTGATTATTAAAGGTCTTTGGACAGGAGTCTGCCCTTTGCAAACCCCTCCCCAAACCTCCCCCCTTTGCTGATGTTCAGAATAAAGCAAACGTTCCTTTCCACCAACCTTACCTCTTTACTGGCTTCGGAATGGCAAGCAGCCAGACTCCACTTATGGTTACATTAGAACCCAGGCTAGTACAATAAGCTTGTTTTTTTCTAAACTTTAAAAAAAAAATAGAAATAACAATTTTGCCTAAATGTACATCAACTATAAAGGTGGTGTATCACATATAAATATATTTTATATTACATATACAGCATATGTTAAATTACATATCTGCTATTATTACATATATGTCATGACAATCTGTCCTATTTTTAAAAACTTGTTTTAAAAAATCCTTGCTCATCATCCTGATCATAATCATCAACTAGTAGCATTTATCAAAATATTGCTAAAACTATTTCTATGTGATATATGATTTTTAAAAAGCACTAAAATGCTGATAAAGTCCATTCAAATTAAATATGCATACACGTTTATTTATTTCACTAAAATTTTGTGTATTGTAATGGATAACAATATTAAATTTAAATATTTCTATTAATAATCCTCCATTGGAGAAAATAAAGTCAGGGAAAAAAGGGACTTAGTAATGGATAAAAGAATGGAGCTACTCTGCTAACAGTAGTGGCCTCACAAGTGTTTTTTTTTGTACTGGTTTGGAGTACTCACTCTGAATTGCTCAGAACTTGCTTATTCAATGCCATTTATTAAGTGCCTTCTAAACCTGTTAGTGATGGATACACAAAATAATCACTAGTCGTACTATAAATATTCCAGGGAACCAAAGTGGACATTTTCTAATTCCTTTTGATATGAATATACCTGCTATGCCTGGTTGATTCAGAAATGATTAAAAATTTCAAACACTTTGTTCAGTTGTTTGAGCCTCTAGAGAATTGTAGATGATATATGTAAATACTAAAAATCCTATTTATTGATATAGTTCTATATATCAGTCAGAAACATGATTTCTTATAAGAGACATTTGCTTCCTATATACTTCTGAGAAAGCAAATTTCTTGTCTTGAAAATTCGCTGACTACTTTTTGAATTCTTGACCGTGAATAAAGGTCAAAACTCCAAATTCCACAAATATTTCCACTTCTCTCCTTAGTTCAACTACTAATGGCTTCTTATCTTGAAGTATGAAATACCCTTACTGATAAAGGCTAAAACATTTTAGAAAAACAGAAGGTCTTACTGACTTCAAAACAATTCAAATATTTTGACCAAAATAATGAAGTGCCTACATTTCCCCCTTTGATATCTCTTCAACTTTCTGTTAGGGACATCTTTGAAGAAGGTTTTGAAATATTTAGAAAAAGTCTTGAAGTATATCTCTGAAAGCTTGAATTACCTTCTGTGGCCAACTAAGCCATGGTAGGTGA
Organism: Muntiacus reevesi; assembly: GCF_963930625.1. Classification (NCBI taxonomy): domain Eukaryota; kingdom Metazoa; phylum Chordata; class Mammalia; order Artiodactyla; family Cervidae; genus Muntiacus; species Muntiacus reevesi. The sequence continues at coordinate 257,808,230 of NC_089251.1, read as the reverse complement.
TTTAAAATTATATTCAGCAACATTCATTAACGACCACATTCCAAGGCTAGGTCCCCATTTATACGTATCTGAAAATACTATTTAAGTGCTTACCAAGACATCAGGACAGTTCTTACAATGAAAGCCAGAAAACACCATTGAACAATAATATTAACAATTTTGATTGCTCAAGAAAATCACACATTTATAAGCCCAGATCTTCCACATCTAAACGTTGCTTTCATTTCTACAACCATCAATTTCTCTTATAAGTAGGAAAATATTTATATGTTGTTTAAAAGAAATATGAAAAGAGGGAGGTACTTGAGGAACTCTGGAAACTCAAGAAACTTAGATGCCTTTCCTTTATTAGCGTGTTTATCTAGATGCTTTAAGTAAATCTCAGCAGAACTTTTTTAGCGTGGTCCCTGCACACATTCACCTGGGGCCATGTTAGTACTAAAACTTATGGGGCCTGCTCCACACTTACTAAATCAGAAACTCTGAGGGTGCCCGTCAAAATGTCTCATTTACCAAGATTTTCAGGCGATTCTGATGCACTTCAGATCTGAATGCAATTTAAGAAGATGCAGCTGACCCCAGAAAAGTTCACGGCTTTATTTATAGGATAGTTTTCTTGTTCTTGCATGACTCAGTTGATCATGTTTTCCTTCCTCTATAGATTGCCAGAGTTCTGTGCTCTGAACTCATTAAACTATTCACCTTCCTTTGCTTTTCACTTTATGTAAATTGCCTGCCACTTATTTCATAAGACTTGTAACACTTATCTTCTTTTTGTTTCCAATTTATAGAGATACCTAATTTCTCTTTATCTAGATTCTGTTCCAGTCTTTTCCACATTTGAGAAATCATGATTTCTCGAACTTGGATGTGCATATTAACAAGTAAATATTTTGCTAACATACAGATTGGACTCAATTACATGAGTGTGGGACCTGAGATTCTGCATTTCTAAAATGTTCCTGGATGTTCATGCTGCTGACACAGAGACCAGATTTTGAATAACAGAAAAATTATTTCTAATACATCTAGATAGAATTCAGCAAGTGTTTAAACAGTGACACCAAATGATACTATTTAGGGTGGATTGAATGGTTGTTCCCCAAAAAGATATGGGAAAAAAGACCTTTAATTACATCTGCAAAGACTCTTTTTCCTAGTAAGGTCATATCTTGTAATTAAGATTTCTATTACCACACATTAAAGTTCACTCTGTGCTATGCAATCATATGAGTTTAGACAAAGCATATTGCTATATATCCACACGTATACTATCACACAGAATAATTCTAATGCTCTAAAAATTCCTCTGTGTTCATCTATATAACCTCTTCCTTTTACCCAGAATCACTGCAGTGATTTTAGAGCCCAAGAAAATAAAGTCTGTCAGTTTCCATTGTTTCCCTAACTATTTGCCATGAGGTGATGGGACTGGAAGCCATGATATTCATTTTTTGAATGTTGAGTTTTAAGCCAGGTTTTCACTCTTCACTTTCATCAAAAGGCTCTTTAGTTCCTCTTCACTTTCTGCCATAAGGGTGGTGTTATCTGCATATCCGAGGTTGCTGATATTTCTCCTGGCAATCTTGAATCTGGCTTGTGCTTCAACCAGCCCAGCATTTTGCCTGAATTCACATATACTCTACATATAAGTTAAATAAACAGGGTGACAATATACAGCCTTAACATACTCCTTTTCCAATTTGGAACCAGTCCATTGTTCCATGTCCGGTTCTAACTCTTACTTCTTGACCTACATACAGGTTTCACAGGAGGTTGGTAAGGTGATCAGGTACTCCCAAATCTTGAAGAATTTTACACCGTTTGTTGTGATCCACACAGTCAAAGGTTTTAGCATAGTAAATGAAGCAGAAGTAGATGTTTTCTGGAAATCTCTTATTTTTCTATGATCCAATGGATGTTGGCAATTGGATCTCTGGTTCCTCTGCCTTTTCTAAAACCAGCTTGAACATCTGGAAGTTCATGATTCAGATACTCTTGCAGTGCAGCTTGGAGAATTTTGAGCATTACTTTGCCAGCGTGTGAAATGAGTGCAATTGGGTGGGAGTCTGAGCATTTTTTGACATTGCCTTTCTTTGGGATTGGAATGAAAACTGACCTTTTCCAGTCCTGTAGTCACTGCTGAGTTTTCCAAATTTGCTGCATATTGTGTGCAGGACTTTCAATCATCATCTTTTAGGATTTGAAAAGGCTCAGCTGGAATTCCACTTCCATTAGCTTTATTTGTAGTGATGCTTCCTAAGGCCCACTTGACTTCACACTCCAGGATGTCTGGCTCTAGGTGAGTGGTCACACCATCGTGATTATCTGGGTCATGAATATCTTTTTTTGTACAGTTATTCTGTGTCTTCTTGCCACCTCTTCTTAATATCTTCTGTTTCTGTTAGGTCCATCCCATTTCTGTCCTGCATGAAATGTTCCCATTTCTGCATGAAATGTTCCCTTGGTATCTCTAATTTTCTTGAAGAGATCTCGAGTCTCTCCCACACTATTGTTTTCCTCTATTTTTTTTTTTTTTTTTTTTGCATTGATCACCAAGGAAGGCTTTCTTGTCTCTCCTTGCTATTCTTTGGAATTCTGCATTCATATGGGTATATCTGTCCTTTTCTCCTTCCCCTTTCACTTCTCTTCTTTTCACAGTTATTTGTAAGGCCTTCTCAAACAGCAATTTTGCCTTTTTGCATATCTTTTTCTTAGGGATGGTCTTGATCACTGCCTCTTATACAATGTTCTTCAGGCACTCAGTCTATCAGATCTAATCCCTTCAATCTATTTCTTACTTTCACTGTATAATCATAAGGAATTTGATTTATGTCATACCTGAATGCTCTAGTGGTTTTCCCTACTTGTTTCAATTTACATCTGAATTTGGAAATAAGGAGTTAATGATATGAGTCACAGTCAGCCCCCAGTCTTGTTTTTGCTGACTGTATAGAGTGTCTCCATCTTTGGCTACAAAGAATATAATCAATCTGATTTCGGTATCAACCATCTGGTGATGTCCATGTTTAGAGTCTTCTCTTGTGTTGTTGGAAGAGGGTGTTTGCTATGACCAGTGTGTTCTCTTGACAAAAATCTCTTAGGCTTTGCCATGCTTCATTCTGTTCTCCAAGGCCAAATATGCTCATTACTCCAGGTATTTCTTGACTTCCTACTTTTGTATTCCAGTCCCCTATAATGAAAAGGACATATTTTTGGGGTGTTAGTTCTAGAAACTTTTGTAGGTCTTCATAGAATGGCTCAACTTCAGCTTCTTAAGTATTACTGGTCAGGGCATAGACTTGGATTACCGTGATATTGAATGGTTTGCCTTGGAAACGAATAGAGATCATTCTGTTATTTTTGAGATTGCACCCAAATACTGCATTTCAGACTTTTTTGTTGACTATGAGGGCTGCTCCATTTCTTCTAAGGGATTCATCCCCACAGTAGTTGATATAATGGTTATCTAAATTAAATTTGCCCATTCCAGTCCATTTTAGTTCACTGATTTCTAAAATGTTGATGCTCACTCTTGCCATCTCTTGTTCAACAACTTCCAGTTTACCTTGGTTTATGGACCAAACATTCTGGGTTCCTATGCACTATTATCCTTTATAGTATTGAACTTTACTTCCATCACCAGTCACATCCACAACTGGGTGTTGTTTCCACCTTGGGTCAGACTCTTCTTTCTTCCTGATGCTATTTCTCCACTCTTCTCCAATAGCATATTTGACACTTACTGACCTGGGGATTTCATCTTTCGGTGTCATATCTTTTTACCTTTTCATACTGTTCATGGAGTTCTTAAGGCAAGAATGCTGAAGTGGCTTCTTCATCACTCAGTAATTACATTCACCACTGAAGTGAAATCCCTTCTCAAGTGGACCATATTTTGTCAGAACTCTCCACCATGACCCTTCTGTCTTGGGTGGCCCTTCCTGGCATGGCTAATAGTTTCATCGACTTAGACAAGGTTGTGATCCGTGTCATCAGTTTGGTTAGTTTTCTGTGATTGTGTTTTTCCTTCTTCCTGCCCACTGATGGATGAGGATCAGATGCTTGTGGAAGCTTCCTTATGGGAGGGATTGGCTATGGGTAAAACTGGGTCTTTGTCTGCTGTGCAGGGCCATGCTCAGTAAATCTTTAATTTTCCAGTGATGGGTGGGGCTGTGTTCCCTCCCTGTAGTTTTGCCTGAGGCCACTATGGTAGAGGTTATGGGGGTAATGGTGTCCTCCTTCAAAAGGACTTATGTCAGCACACTGTGGCTCCCAAGACTGTTGTAGTCAGTGCCCCAATCCCATGGTGGGCCACTGTTGACCCACACCTCCGCTGGAGACTCCCAGACACTGACAGGCAAGTCTAGCTCAGCCTCTTGTGGGGTCACTGCTCCTTTCTCCTGCTACTGGTATGCACATGGTTTTGTTGTGTCCTCCAAGAGTCTGTTTCCCTGGGTGTTCTCAGTCCTTCTGCCACATCCCTAGGTTGGGAAATCTGTTGTGGGCCCTAGAACTTTTGCAACAATTGAGAACTTTGGTATAATTGTTCTGCAGTTTGTGGGTCATCTGTTCAGCGACTCCATAGTTGGGCTAATGGCAACCTCCTCCAAGATTATTTATGCCACACACCTTGCCTCCCAGGTCTACTGCAGCCAGAGCTCCTGTCCCCATGGCAGGTCACTGCTGAGCCATGCCTCCTCAGGAGACACTCAAACACTGAGACAAGTAAATGAGTGAATAGGAGATAAGCAGGCTCTAGGGTCCATTGTAGATACTTGAGAATATATGTGCTGAATGGTGGTATCCCTGCCAAGATTTATATACTGAAGCCCTAACCCCTCAATGTGATAATATTTGAAGGTGGGGCCTTGGGGAGATAATTATGGCTAGATTAGGTCATGAAAGTGGGACACTTATGGTGGTATTAGTGCTTTTATAAAAAGAGGAGACACTTGACTTCCCTCTGTGCAGGCACAGCAATTTGATGACCATCTACAAACCAGGAGGAGTGTCTTCACCAGAACCCAACCATGCAGGCATTTTTTTCTAGAAATGTGACAAATAAATTTCTAATGTTTAAGCCATATAGTCTACTGTGTTCTGTTGTGGCAGCATGAACTGAGATGGAGTTTTGTTTACAGGGACAGAAACGCTAAGAATGCAACTTTGTAGGGATACTAGCCAACGATTCCCAGGTTTTTATGAACAATTCAAGTCTTTATGTGGCAGCAACTTATACATATGAAACATGTGTAGAATAAAAGTAGCAAAGGTGACGAGATGGGTAAGGTCAGGGTAATGAACAGATAATGAAGCTCACATCTCTAGCAATTTGATACTGGAAGCACCAGGAAAGCTTCTACCTAACACCCAACTCCAAGTGCATCCATCAGTGATGGAGGTGTTGGATTCTACTCTTAGAACTTCTGATATTGTTTCCTTTTTTCAAATACAAATATTTCTGATAAGGATCATATTTAAGCAGAAATTTGTTAAAACTGGTAAGTTAAGCAACTGGAAAAAAATTCCAATCATTTCAGAGAGAAAAATCTGACAACATGGGTCTCAGGAGGGCAAAGTTTAGAGGAAAATACCAGAACTTCACAGAAGTGTAAGACTGGGGTACCGAGAAACTTTCTCTTGTTCTACATTTTTGCCTGATTCCAACTTAGAATCACAAGGACATGCTACTACGTTAGGACAATGGTTTTTCATACAAGCTGCTAAAACACATAGTTTCAGTTGCTGAGAATCAAACCTATTCCCCACAGCCTTGGATATTTAAAAGAAAAAAGAATTTTCAGAGATCACAATGAAGAAAGAAATAAAGAACAGGGTAGTGCGTATAAAACAAAACTTCAAGAACAATGCCCCACATTTTTATTATAAGTGAAATACACAATATAATATGTATTCCTATAAAAAGGGATATAGATATGAATATCTATTTATTTAAGATTTTGGAGCTTCCCCAGAGGCTTGGTGGTAATCTGCCTGGAAAGCAGAAGAAACAGGAGACGCAGTTTTAATACCTGGATTGGGAAGACCCGCAAGAGGAGGGTATGGCAACCCACCCCAGTATTCTTGCCTGGACAATCCCAAGGACAGAGGGGCCTGTTGGGCTACAGTCCATAGGGTTGCAAAGAGTCGGACACAACTGAAGCAACAGAACATGTATGCGTTTAAGATTTCATGTAGCAAAAATATTTTGCTGCTAAAAAGGAGTTTGAAATCAAATACATTTTTAGAATTATCATCTTTAGTCATTCAGGTTAAGACTGTCTTCAATGCTTAAAAATCAATATAGAACACATTTCCAAAACTGTACTGAACCACTTGGAAGACATGAAGTATTCCTGAGCACCTTAGTGTTTCTTTGTGAATCACTATACTAACTTTCTTATAACCAAACTAGACATTTTCATAATGAGAATTTCACTCATAAACACTATTTTGAAAGAAAATTAGAACAATGATATCCTAGGTCTGGCGGTCATGTGAAAAAACACTTAAAACTTTATTCTGTCTAAATGAAACAGTTATTTTAACATTATTTCTTAAGGCAATATACCACAGTTGAAGAGGAAGCCTGCTATTTTAGAAACTGACAAATCTCTTGTAATTTCAACAGGTACAGACAGCTTCTTGCCTAATGGGAGGAGGAGCAACAGTGATGTCATCTCTTAAGGATCCACTTGTGGAAAATAAATGAGATACTCTGACTCCAGAGCTGAGGCATGTCATGCTGAGGACACTGTGGCACTGACAGAATAAAAAAGATTCTCACATTTTAAGGCAGGGTTTTATTGATTTACAGAGGAAAACATAGAAGTTGACTCATGAGAAGGTTTCCTATTTTGAGACATCAGAAAATCATAGTAGAAGATGGGAAAGAGAAAAGAAACGGAAAGGGAGGCAGACTGGTTATCAAATTTCAGTGCATTTATTATGTAACAAGAACCTTTAGCTCTGTAGGCCTATCTTCTTACAGGGTAAAAGGAAGGGAGATAAAAATAACAATTTATTTTATAGTGATTGTTTAGTATATGATAAAATTTCTATTGCTTTTCAAGAAAAAATTCCTAGAAATGCATTATCTTTAATTGTTGCGGTTATATTTTAAAGGATACTTAAAACTTAACACATAGGGTAAAAACAAGTTTATTTAACATAAAAAACTTGGAATGCTGTGATAACCATTTACGGCATTGCTTTTTATATGGATTTCTTGAACTTTTAGGGCTATGGTGTTTTTCTGACCCATCTTGTTTCCAGCCCCACCCCCACCATCACGTGCTGTGGCAGTTTACTTGCATAAAGTGTAGAGTCGTGTGCATGCGTGCATATGTGCTCAGTCACTTCAGTTGTGTACGGCCCTATGACCCCAAGGACTGTAGCCCACCAGGCTCTTTTGTCCATGGAATTTTCCTACCAAGAATACTGGAGTGGGTTGCCATGGCCTCCTCCAGGGAATCTTGCTGACCCAGGGATCAAATCCGGGTCTCCTGTGTCTCCTGTATTGCAGGTAGATTCTTTAGTGCTGCGTCCCCGAGGGAAGCCCTGCAGGGTAGAATTATTCATCTTTAAAAATGTATTATCTTAAAAAAATCAATATACTTACAGAAAGCTTTTTGAAAGCATGGAATAAGTCATTACATATATTTCAAAAATTAAGACTTTGCACACAAGATATCACAGTTTGGGGGAAAAAAAAACAGTAACACTGTAAAAACAAATTTGAACAAAATATAGAATGAGGTAGTTGGGGAATGTGTTAGATTGTCTACAAGGTAATCAATGCAATTCAAGTTTGTATGCTTATTCTACAGTTGAGACCAAGACTAGAAAGGAGAATAGTCCGGGGGGGCGGGGGGGGGGGGTGGGAAGGGGAATCTCTTTGGCTATAAAGCTAAATGGTAAAGGCTTTTTGTAGAATTCTGTTATAAGCTCACTTGTACAACCTCCCTAACCCGTATGTTGACGTTCTAACCTCTGTATCTCAAAATGTGACTGTATTGAAGACAGAGCCTTTAGGGAGGTTATTAAAGCTAAGTTCGCTCATAGGGCTGGGCCATAATTCAACAGTACTGATGTACTTTTAACAAGAGGAGCTTAGAATACAGACGTGCCCACAGTGGAGCTGCCGTGAAGACACATGAGAAGATGGCTATCGACACACGAGGGAAGAAGCCTCAGAAAAAGAAAATCCTACAGATATCCTGATCTCAGACCTAAAACTTCTAGAACTGAGTAAATACACTTCCATTGTTTAAGCTATCTAGTCTCTAGTACTTTGTTATGGCAGCCCTAGAAAGCTAACGCAAATGCTTTCAGGTTTCTTACCTCTCTGTTCTGATTATGAAGAGGGAGCATTTCAGAAAGATGTTTGTCTTGTACAAAGATGATGCAAGGAAGAATTTAGAGTAAGCTGATGGACAGAAGGCCTGGCGTGCTGCGATTCATGGGGTCGCAGAGTCGGACACGACTGAGCGACTGGACTGAACTGAACTGAACTGACTGAAAGTTCTTCTTAAAACTATTATGATGTAGTCACTGATAAGCTTAGTTTAACAGGGAAAATAGAGTCAGTAACAGAAAACTTCTCAACTCCAGGCAGCCAAGGTATAGCATGGTACCCCTAGGAACTTAGATAACACAGATATCCAAAAAAGATTTTAAAAATTTTCCTTAAAACAGAATGAGTGCTTAAACTAGTGTGGTACTATCAGAGATCATTAATAGTTGACATTTACTGAAGAGGTAGTTTATCTTTTTTTCTAAGGTGCAATTTTTTAGGAAAATATTCTTTAAAAAGTAAGTATGTATTAAATATTATTTAACAGTTATTCTCTCCTACAGAAAAGCATAGCCAGTTGTCCCTTATTGTCTCAAATTGGCATCAAATGACAGAGGCATAGTGTCCAAGAGAAAATAAAGTAGCATTTACTTGGACCATTACAGAATCAAAATATAATAGAAATTTCCCATTAAGTTATTAAGATAAATTAGTGCACAATCACATGCATGAGTTCATTTCCTGTAATGGCATCTCTATTTTCTCGAAATCCTTAGCATTCTGGGGGGATGAAAATGCATATTTTGACCGGCAAGATCTAAGTCTCAATGAAGAGTGCTTCCACTAATCCTCAAGGAGGATTGGCTATATATTTCCTAGATTCTCAGGAAGAGAAGGCAAAGGACATAGAAAATACCTACTCAATAAAACTTCACAGAAGTTATGTCTTTCCCCTGCAAGCTTTATCTGAAAAGAACATAGGCAACTGGAATTTCCGGATTTCAGAAGACCAGTCCTCTCCTAGGGAAGAATATGAGATGCAGGGAATGAAAAACATTGATAGTTTGTGTTCGAGAGAAGGCCAGAGCTATGACTGAAATCTCTACCTTTTAGTTCTTATTTTATTATACTACCTTTGCACTTAAAAAAACCCTTGAAGACAATTTTTAAAGCATAACAGACCTTTTGTACTTGAATTTCTGGCTTCATGATGACTGGGGAAAGGCACAGTTTGTCCATCACAAGTTTTGTTAGTTCTACTTCAATCATTACAGAAGCTCTGGAATTAAAATCTTGCTCAGAGTGTGTCTTGGATCCTATCAATGTTTCACCTCTGAATTTTGAGTCATTTTTTCACTTTTGTTTGATTCCATTACTCCAATGTATGATTAAGCTTTGATATTTCTCAGAAAAGCAATAAGTAAAAATGGAAAATAAGTCCAGGAAGCACTCTCCTGAGTTGTTCCTCAAAATTTTCACATTTAAAACAGAGATAGTAATGTACAACCTCATCATCATTCAAGTCTATTTTAGTCAAATAAAAAAGTTTTAAAATTTAGTATATAAACTATTATCTTCTAATTCCTCTAAGAATTAAATCCTTTTGGTGATGACTTAGCCTTAGCTTTGTCAGCAATTTTGATTAGGACAACCTTTGGCAGTATCAGCATGACTTTTGGCTTGAAATTTTTGCTTGGATATGACATAATAGAACCAGTTCTTCTAAAACTTTACACACTATGTGGGAACCCTTTACTGGACTTGTTCTTAATCAAAATTAAATTCGATTTTGTAATATAGTGGATATGCCACAGTCTAAACTATACACACACTGTGAACACATCCACATTTGGGGATATCTAGAATGGTAATGAATTAACCTGTGGAGGCTTATTTACTCGATGAACCACTGTATCTAACAGGAAAAATTATTGCTTAAGTTAGTTTTAAGTTTAAGTTAGTTTTAAGTTTAAGGCAGTTTCCCAGGATGAAGACCCTTGAATCAGTCCACAGGATAGGAAGGAGAAGGTGGGATGGATTGCGAGAGTAGCATTGACATATGCAAACTACCGTGTGTAAAATATCTAGTGAGAAGCTACCTGGCACAGGGAGCTCAGCTTGGTGTTTTGTGATGACCTAGAGGGACAGGATATGTTCAGAGAGACTCAAGATGGGGGCCTTACATGTGTACATGTGACTGATTGACATTGTTGTATAGCGGAAACCAACACAACGTTGTAAGGCAATCATGAGAACTGAAGCAATAGTCACTCAGTCGTGTCCTACTCTTTGGGACCCATGGACTGTAGCCCGCCAGGCTCCTCCATCCACAGAATTCTCCAGGCAAGAATACTGGAGTGGGTTACCATTCCCTTCTCCAGGGGATCTTCCTGACCTAGGGATCGAACTCAGGTCTCCAGTGCTGCAAGTAGATTCTTTACCATCTGAGCCACCAGGGCACTATATTTCAATTAAAAAACAAACAAACAAAAAACCTTTGGTACTGCATTGGCTTCCTTTCCTTTGCTGTAACTAATTACCATAAATTCAGTAGCTTGAGGCAACCAAATGTAATATCTTACAGCTCTAGAGGTCTGAAGTCCAAAATGGGTCTCACCAGGTTACAATAAAGGTGTCTGCAGGGCTGTGTTCCTTTACTGAAGCTCTAACTGAGAGTTCAGTTACCTATCTGTTTCAGTTTTTGGAGGCTCTCTGCATTCCTTGGCTGTGGCTGCATTCCTTCAAAAGTAGCAAAGGCATTTCAAGTATTTCTCACTTGATACCACTCTGACTCTTCTTCTCCCTCTTCCACATTTAAGGACCCTTTTGATTACAATTAATTCAACTGGATAATACAAGCTAATCGCCCTATCTAAATGTCAGCTAATTAGCAACCTAATTCCACTTGCTACCTCCATTTCCCTTTGCCAAGTAGCCTAATATATACACAAGTGCATGTGTGTGTGTGTGCTAAGTCATTTCAGTCGTGTCGGACTCTTCACGACCCTCTAGACTGTAGCCTGGGGTTTCCCAGGTGGCGCTACTGGTAAAGAACCCACCTCACAATGCAGGAGATGTAAGAGACATGGGTTTGATCCCTGGGTTGGAAAGATCCTCTGGAGGAGGGTATGGCAACCTATTCCAGTAGTCTTGCCTGGAAGAGCCTGGCAGGCTACAATCCACAGGGTCACAAAGAGTTGGATGCCACTGAAGCGACTTAGCACACACAAACGCACATCGACCGTGGTCCAGCAGGCTCCTCTGTCCATGGGATTGTCCAGGCAAGAATACTGATGTGGGTTGCAATGCCCTCATCCAAGGGATCTTCCAGACCCCAGGATTGAACTTGTGTCTCCTACAGCTCCTGCACTGCAGGTGGATTCTTTACCACTGAGCCCTGGGGAAGTCCATATTCACAGGTACTTGCAGTTAAGATGCAGGCATCATGGGGAGTCATTCTTCCTTACTCTTGTGGAAGAATCTTAGTAAAAAGAGAACAAATGCAACAAATAAATATATCAGTTGCCATGAAACTAAACTTCTTGCTTGAAAAAGAAAACAGAGTGGCAACAGAAGAGGTCTGTTGCTCAGAAACCATAGATGAAAGGCCAATATGAGTTCAGAGAAATACAGGTGTCAGGTCACAAATGAAAAGCCTGTCTATAAAACTTCCATTTGAAGCTTCAGAATACAGCATTCTAGTGACCTGAAAACTGTGAGGATATTTTTGGAAGAGCAAGAGAAAGGAGAATGTTATCTTATGGTAGCCTTAGGACCTACAAGTGAGAAACACGGGTGAAATTGTGTTGGTAGATGCTGAAACAGAAATTTACAACTGCATTCCTTTCCCCGTTATTCATTCTTAACTCTGACTCCACACTAAAATAATCTACAGGGACTTTGAAAATGTTTAATAAAAGATTTAACTTCTTTCCCAAAGATTATTCAGTAGACTTGGGATGCTAAGATGCACATGGTAGGTTTGTCCAACTGTTCAGTTCCTGAACTTAAGTTTAAGGTTTATATTTTTTTCTCTGTACTTATAGTATCAATCACAGTGCCCAGCACATTCCACATACCAAGAAATGTTTGTACAGTGACTATATGTAGAAGCGCATTATTAAACTCTCATTTGGCCTGAGAAGCAGGTCACATTTTGAAAGCTAATCTCTTGCTATAGTGTTTCTTAGTAACTATCAGGACTCCTAGCTATTAGGTTGATATTTGCCAGCTAGACTCTTGCTGATTTTGAGATTTTTTTCTTAAAAAATGGTATCAGAATTATGAAGGTGGTACAAAGAGCAGGTGTTCCCTGACACCCTATCTAGAGTAACACCCATAATCTAGTCTCTCTCATTCCCATTTTTTGCCCTATTTTGTCTTATAAACAGCTGACACATATGAATTAGATGGTTGACAGACTTTCTCTCATCTCCCCATTAAGTCCAATAGCAGGTGTGGTATGATTACTAGGCTTCTTTACTATAATTTTCCTAGCATCTCGAACAGTGCTTCCTGGAAGTTATGTGCCCAATAATATTTATCAAATGAAAAAATTATATAATGTGAAAGTAATAAATCACTATAACAAAAAGAATCTACCACTAATTTGCTCAAGTCAAAAGCTTTTTATCTGCAGACAAAGCAAGAACATATTCAGGTGTCATGGGAGCTTTAACATAGCTTCTAGGCAGCTTAATGCTAGAATTAGTTGGAAGCAAAGGGTGCACATTTTTATTCAAACGTAGATTCCTCTAAACTGTAAGGCAAAGTCACACTAGAGAATCTAACATAATCCTGTAAAACACTGTACTTTGATTATAATTTTGTAAATGAATTATTAATCACATACATAATAACATGCTATTCATCTATTGTATTTTGATGCTCACTGAATATACTCAAAGACTTTCAGTTCAGTGCAGTCATTCAGTCGTGTCCGATTCTCTGTGACCCCATGAACCACAGCATGCCAGGCCTCCCTGTCCATCACCAACTCCCAGAGTTTACACAAACTCATGTCCATTGAGTCAGTGATACCATCCAACCATCTCACCCTCTGCCGTCCCTTTCTCCTCCGGCCTTCAATCTTTCCCAGTATCAGGGTCTTTTCAAAAGAGTTAACTCTTCACATCAGGTGGCTAAAGTATTGGAGTTTCAGCTTCTTTAGCTACTATTTTAAACAATACATCAACATCGTTTTTAGGGAAGTGACTGGCTGAAATTTCGGAAATATTTCTTTTTCAAAGGGAAAGTTTAAAAAGAAGTGGGTATCAGTTTTTCCTAAAATCAGATACTCTCCTCCCTCAAATTAGAGAAAACTAATTTTAGGTTTAGGTGTTTCATTTTGTGAAGCTTTAACAGAGTTTTACAGCTAATGTTGAGTGTTTAAGTTCTATGAGTTTAAGATCTGCAGTTCTGAGATGAATGAGTTATCAGCATGAATGTACCCTGAAATTTTCAAAAAGAAATCAAATAATACATATTTGCTAACTCTGTCCACTTAAAGACCTAGAAACAATTTAAAAAATACAAGTAGCAATCAGCATGACTGAAGTCACAGACTGCGGTCTTTAAACATTATTTCCATTAATAATAACCTAAGAATGAGTCTGTAAGTATATTAGAATAGCAGAAAGCAGGAAAGTTATAAAGTATTACCAAGGTCATCTCAAAAAAAGCTCAATAGCCATTTTAAGGAATCTCCACTGGCCAAAGATCTTCTAAATGAGCATAAAAGCTTTGATGGATTTAAGCATGTCAGATATGTATAAATTCATGAGTTCATAAAGATAAAATCATGTACACACACACATAGCCCCATTATCCCTTTTGAAGGATTCAAGGAACCAAATGATAACTCTGGTAAACTGGTAAATAAAGGGGAAAATATTGCATTTATTCCACCTTTTCTATTTGAACTGCCTCTGGGTAGCAAAAGAGCTGGTGAAAAAAGTTTCATTTTAGAAAGTATTCCAAATAATAAATGAAGAAGAGCACTAGTATTGTGCAGTCACTCAGTCATGTCCAACTATATACAACCTCATGGTTGTATAGGCTCCTCTGTCCTTGATATTTCCCAGGCAAAAATACCAGAGTGGACTGCCATTTCCTACTCCAGGAATTCTTCCTGACCCAGGAATTGAACCTGCATCTCTTGCATCTATTTCATGGTGTTGGTTAGCATGATTCCCTGTTCACTGTGTTGCAAGCTGGATGTGAAGGCTTGTGGTTCAAGAATACTTCATGGATGTGTTTCATTGATGGAAGCATCAGGAGGCACCTGAATGGTGTCTGTTTTTCTGTGTAGTTGTAGCCATGATGATGACTTTCAAAATATACCAATTAACTAGAGGCTTCAAAATGGCAATATTCTAGTTTTATAATAAATGAAGAAGTAATGATAAAACCAGAATATTACTATTTTGAAACACAATCCATGTGCCTCCTGATGGAAATACACATAAGTGAAGTAACCTGAACTACAAGTCTTCACACCCAACTTATAACACAGTGAGAAGGGGACCATGTTAAACAATACCATGATATATCAGAAGTCATTGAAAAAGAAAGGAAAAAAAAAAGATGATGGAAAACTCTGTAGGATTAACAACTCAAAGATAAAATACATGTTATTAATTATTCAACAAATAAACTTCTGTCATGAAGAGGGAAAGATGGAGAATGAAACTGTAGATTAAAAGAGACTATAGAAATTTATAAACAAATGCATGGCTCATGTGGATTCTCATCTAGTCAAATAAGTTGTAGGATGTGTTTTTTAATTGTTTTGTTTTTAAAATATGGATTAGCTTTCCTTTACATAGCACTAAAGAAAGTGAATACAGTCATCATTCTGGATTAGGATCTTGTCCACTGATATGAAGTAAAGCTAGAAGTGCAAGAAAGGAAATTGAGATGACTGTGAGAAAGCAGTTCAGACACATCATCATGTAGAGACAGAAAATGTAGAGATAGAAAACATGTCAGAAAGGGTAAAAGAGAGTCAATAATCTGGTTGGAAAATATTAAGGTACTGAAGTCTTTCTGAGATTCAGGAGCAAGTACAGTGGCACTATAAACTGAGACTATGAAGGATAAGAATTATCAGAAGAAGAATCAGAGATTAGGATGAATGACTTTAGGATTTATGAGTTAGTACCTCACTGGGACTAGTTGATTTCATGTGAATGGGTGATTGAGGAAGTAGCAGTAGACTCTATCGCAGTTTAGGGGATGAAAGAATTAGGAAGTATCTTTTCAGGTAATGAGAATGCCCCATGAGAGCAGTCAGCAAAACGAATGAAAATGAAGACAAAACCAAATATCAACATCTTTTTTTTACAAATATACTGGAATAATTCTTAGATCAGAGAGTTCTCTGTTTTCTCTTACATCCAGATAAGCAAGAAAGGAGAGCACTATGGATGCCATTGACTGTAGCAACCAAGATTTAGTTATGTTTCACATAACAAAATATGTTAAAAAAATTAAAACATGACTCCAGCTCCAATAAAAATAAACAAGCATCACGTAATTTCTATCCTCATTAATTAACCAGGGAAACAGATGTTAAAACCAGTCCAAATGGCATTTACAAAGCTAGGCGATGTTAAGATAACGGGGTAATGTTCAATAGAGCCATAAATTCTAATCTCTGGGGTTGTCAGTTCCATCTGGAGAAATATGCAAATTAGTATACAACTTCACAAAGTCTAGATCCTTTAATCAATAGTAGTAATGAGTAAACTAATTACATTTTCCTAGATAATCCTCAGGTGATTTTTGCTTCTTTTATGACATTGGGAGGTGTCTCCCAAATATGTCTTATTTCAAGAGGTATGAATAATTTTTGACAATTAGAGAAAACACTCATTCTGAAGAATTAGCTTTTATATGGTGGTCTAAAAAAGATAATGAAGTTTATATAAAACAGCCAACAAAAGTTGAACCTCACAAGTGTCATCTATTCACTTTGAATGGTAAGAGCCTATTGATAGAACAAAATTAAAAACAAAATTTTTAGATTACCTCTATTTCTGCTTCTACAATCTTCTATTAACTCATTCTCTATTGATTCTTCTCATTCCAAAATTTGTTCAAGACCTAATTTCCTTATCCTTCCTTCCTCCTTTGAACTATTACGTATCCACTAGGCACTTTCTATCACAAAACCCTGTTTCATTTTATTTATTGCACATAGTACCATATATTTTCCCATTTGTGTGTATATTTCTTTCTTTATTATTTAACTGCTCTCCTCACTCCCCCAAAAGTAAACCACTCTGGAGCATAAAAATTTTCTCTCTTATTTGCCCACTGTATTTCCAGTGTTGTCTAAAATAATACCTGACACAGAGAAAAAGGTTAATAAATACCCTTGAAAAAGGAACAATTCTAGTTATACCACTTCTGTAAACACAATCCCCTGGTTGCTCAGCTGGTAAAGAATCCACCTGCAACACAGAAGACCTGGGCTCCATCACTGGGTTGGGAAGATTCCCCTGGAGAAGGGAATGGCTACCCACTCCAGTATTCTGGCCTGGAGAATTCCATGGACTGTCTAGTCCATGGGGTTGCAAAGCATTGGACATGACTGAGCGACTTTCACTTTAAACATTATTAATGATTACAATGAAATGTAATAATATTTTAAAAAAAATATTCTGTAGAGTTGTTAAAGCTTTACATTTTTTGCATTTGATGATTCATCCATGAAATAGTAAAGTAATACTAAGTAAAGATTTGCTCTCATACCCAAACATCTACTGCTCCACACCATTTACCCATCTTCATTTTTGGTAATGAGAATTAGTGCCATTTTATCTTGCTTCATGACTAAGAAATGCTTTAGCAGTACAAATCCTTCACCATGTCACTATAGATAACCAAGCATTCAAGCTTCTGTGGAGACTTAAATTACAGAGAATAGCCTGAGGGAAGTTATCTGAGAATATGGAAAGAAGAACAATTTGTTTTTTACTAATATCCCTAACTCCAAAAGTAGAGAAGTTTCTTGTACAGTAAACATTTACAAAACTAATTCAGGAGTTTGTGATAGTACAACATTCAATTAGGATAACTCTGTTTTCTCTCAAGTAGGAGTTTAGGACCCAAGACTGTCAGCCTCCACTGCACAGACTTAGCAGGCAACTAACATGGAGAATAACATGGTTTCACTATTTAAGCTGTGACATTGCTTCCAAATGACCATCCCTACACTTGGCCCTATTTTATGAAAATTAGGAATCTCTGCTTTCTTAGTGATTATCGTGGTTTCATATCATGGCTTACCAAATTAGATAAATAATCTTTCTTAAGACAATCATAACCAACTTGATTTTCAAAAGAACCTATGGTTAGTGAGCTATTTATAAATCTGAATGATATTTTAGAAATTTTGCCTAAGTACATGCTTAGAGTTCATAAAGACTGAAAAATGATTTTAGAGACTGTTGAAACTGTACACATTAAATATGCTCAAAATTACATATTTATGTATGTTTTACAATAGACAAGAAGGAAATATTAGGAAATGAAGATTAAATTATCTCAAAATTAATATTTCCCAGATAGTAAGGTAATTCTGTTATAAAATAAATAAATAGATTTTTATGTTGCTTTTATTTTGCTTTCATGTAGAATGTAAAAAAAAAAAATGGTATTAAGGATAAAAGAGAGAATAATCAATCCCTTACCTCATAGTGTCTAGTCCCTTTCTTTTTGACTATCCATCACGCTTAAGGATCACTAACAATATTATTGGCATCCGGCAGGCCCATGCTGCAGTGCTTTAACTTTCCTACTCTTTGATCCCCCACACACCTTTACACTCACTGACCCTTTACTCTTCCATTAACACCACCTCAAATCAGGCAAAAATGTGTTGCTGAGATCAGATGTAGGATCTGTCTTTAGAGCAAGCATTTTGAATAAAGGAATTAAAAGTAGAACTTATTCTTCTTCGAAAACTTTATGAATGATGAAATGATTTTGTTGTTGTTGTTGTTCAGTTGCTAACTCATGTCCGACTCTGAGACCCTGTATCACACCAGGCTTCCCTGTCCTTCACTATATCCCAGAGTTTGCTCAAACTCATGTGATAAAATGATATGTGCTGTTTATTCATCTTAATATGCAAAGTGCCTTTAAGAACTGCAAGAATGAACCTGGAGAGATGTATGAATAGAGTTCATTTTGCCACAGGTGGGGAAAAGAAGACTAGAGATGCTCAAGTTAAAGCATGTGTTAAGCAGGAAAGATTCCCCTTTCACAATCTCTGACCAAACCAATAAAAAAATAGTAAACTTTAAAAGATCTACTTCTCCACTTTTTTTCTGGCAAGATTCTTTTTCTCTTACCCTTGAGAACCATCCACAAAGAAAGAAATAACATTTTCAAAACACAATCCTATATACTTCCAGTAAAAGAAGCATACTGTTAACATTGTATGTTCTTACTTTATGTCCACAAGAGCAATATATATTTGTATACACGATTTTCATTTGCCACCCCTGACATTAATTGCCACTGTATTATATAGTTTACCAATTACCTTGGGGTGGACGTTACTTGTTTAATATTCACTGGCAAAAAGGAAAAAAAAAATGTTTAGCTATCACCAGCAAAGCCACAGAATTAAATTTCATGTACTTTTCATAGCATTTACTTTATGAAAAAGTAGGACTACCTTCCTAACATTTACCCAATACTCAAAATACATTAAAGCAGCAGGATTTCAGAGAATTTGATTGCACAGAGAGCTCTGAATAAATATCTATAGAGTACCACAGACCATGTAAGCATTTTTTTCACTTTGATATAACTTTCTATGCAGATTCAACATGCATATATGAACTGAATGATCAATAATTCCCTAAATTCTTCCATTTTCCTCCTGACATTGTGTTAATATTTAATACTAAACTGAGATAAAGTGTCTTCCCACTTGCTTGCAGACTACATAGTTACAGCTATAAGTCTTGATCAGTTACTTGGCTTCCCCTTCCTAATCACTACTAAGTGATAGGTAATAATGTAGGTACCAGTTCTCTCTCTGTCTCTCTCTCCTCTTGCCCTTTCTCTTTCACACATACACACACGCATACACATACACACGCACATATGCACATGCATACTCTGTCTCTATCTCTCAGTTTCGGTGGAGCATCAGTTGGAAAAGAGACCAGGTACAATGATTCGTTAAGACTTCCATCTGAAGTGGTGCATTCACATTGCACAGATGAGATAATGCTATTGGTTGCTGAATATCATACAACCAATCTGCACATCATAGTGCAGTCTCACTGACACTGTTTTTTTAAAATAACTTGATGAGTAATATCAAACAGAAGAGTAGTTGAATCACAATGAATTTTCACCTCATAAATATCCATATTTAAAACAATTATTCTTCATCAGGGTAATACAAATTAGAACCCCAATGAGAGTCACTTAACACCCTCTAAAACAATTATAACCAAAAAGACAGATAATAACACATATTGTCAAGGATATGGAGAAATTGCAAACCCTGCATATTGCTAGTGGGGATGCAAAATGATGTAGCCTCTTTGGAAATGGTATGATAGTTCCTCAGAAGTTTAAACATGGCTTACCATATGACTCAGAAAATTTCCTTCTAATAATGTAGTCAAGAAAAATGACAACCTAAACCCACACACACACACAAAAAAAACACTTATACATGGGATGTGACTTGTAAATTGGTTATATTTTCTGATTAAAGTGATGGGGTTTTATTCACTGATTATATTGTTATATAGGATTCTATTTTGCTAAAGTTTTCTCATTTTCTATAGGCTCTGTAGGAGCTGAGGAGATCAGTCCTACAACCGTATAGTACTGAATGCTGCCAGTTTGAGTGAGCTTGAGTAGACTCCTCCCTAATTGATCCTACAAATGAGAACTCAGTTAGTTGACACCTTGATTGTAGCCGAGTTACTTTCTTAAGCAGAGAATGCAACTAAACCTTGTCAGATTTATTACAGAAACTGAGATATTTAATGTGTTTGGTTTTTTTTAACCCACTTAAGCTTATGGTGATTTGTTATATGGCAAGGAACAATACGAACACTGTTATCTGAGAAGATTCCTTTTTCCCCTTCTAGGCACTACAGCCCAATTCTCAAAAGCAGCCAGTACCTTCATCTCTAACATGTTGAAACGGTACTACCTATTTTAAATGCATATGTTTGGAATCAGAGTATAAATACCTCTGTGCCTGCTTTCCCATGCTCAACATCTTGGTGGTGTGGCCTTTTCCTGTGTGTCATATCACCTGTTCATCTTCATTACTGTATGGTGTTCCACTGTGTGACTATACCATACTTTATCTAGCTTATTTATTATTTAGAGAAAATCTACTTTCAGTATTCAAGCTATGCTGCTCTGAGCACTCTTTTCCACATACCATCACCTTCTGGTTGTGTCCTCACATGGCCTTTCTCTGCATGCACACACTTTTGGTGTCTCTTCCTCTTTTTATAAGACACAAGGCCTATTGGTTTAGGATTCCATACTATAAGCTCATTTAGCCTTCATTATCTCCTTAGGGTCCTGTCTCTAAATACAGTCACAGTAGGGGTTAAGGTTTTAGCCAATGAATTTTGGTGAAACATAATACAGTCTATTATCAAATACTTCCATTACTTGGTTATTGTGGATAATATTGCTATTGATCCCTGAGTCAGGAAGATCCCCTGGAGCAGGAAATGGTAACCCACTCCAATATTCTTGCCTGGAGAATTCCATGGACAAAGGAACCTGGTAAACTACAGTCCATGGGGTTGCAAAAAGTCAGACACAACTGAGCGACTAACATGTACACACGAACATGAGCGTGCAAATATTGTTCAAGTTATTTTAAATTCTTTTAACGTTATTATTTAATTCTTTTAGATACATGACCAGTAGTGGAACTGCTGAATCATATAATAACTCTATTTTCAAATATTTGGGGAATCTCTACAGTGTTTTCCATACACACGTCACCCTTTTACATTCCCACCAAAAGTGCACAAGAGCTCCAATATTTTACATCTAAACAACACTTGTTGCTTTCTGCTTTCATTTTTATTTCTTGATATTAGTCAACCCGATAGATGTGAGGTGATATTTTATTATGGTTTTACTTTGCATTTCCCTAATATAGTACCCATTTGAAAAACAATTTTACTGAACTGTAATGAAGTGAAAGAGTGATTGTTGCCACTGTCAAATGAAGATAATTGCTCTGAATTAAAATTCAGTATTTTATGCAGCTCACTATGGATTGATTTCATCAGACAGTGCAAGTAGTGAATTCAGTATAAACTTTGTTGTGAGCATGACACATCTAGGAGAATGCCTTTAGGAAACTTCAATTTCTAACCTACACTGAATCCATGCCATTAACATCATTTCTTATAGTTAAATTACCAAGAAGTTTTACTAGCCTCTGGACTTTTTTTCTTAATCTGTGTTGAGATGGAAACAAAACTTTTGAGTTACTTCAAAATGGGCCTTATATTCTGCTTCTCATTTTAAATAGATATTGATTTCTGTAGCACTTCAGAATTTTGAGTTACAATTAAGCAGAACAAGTCTGTTAACATAACAGACCATGTCTCATCTATCAGCCCTATTTGTAAATTGAAGATAAATTTCCAATTTGATAATTAGAATCCATAGACTATTTTATAATCTCTGTGAAAATATTGTCCTTTAATTAATTGCTGCTTACATAGAAATTTTAATTGCAATATAGTTTAAAATATGTAGATTTAATCAGCATTTTATGCTGTTTAAGCATACTACAAAGTTTCTTATATTTAAATTAACTTTCCCCCAAAAGTGATATGTAAATATAATATCCATTTGAGAAAAGAAATAAAGGACTGACTTACAGAAAGAAGTCAGAGATATAATTTTTCATTTAATCAATAAAGAAAATTCAGATTAAATTAAGAAAGGAAATTAAAGAAGTAGTAGCATCAAATAATGATGAATTTTATACTTTTCTCATTTTCAGTTACCATAGTACCCGATTATGTATCTTTCAACTTTGTGTGTGTGTGTGTATGTGTATGACTGAGACGTTAGGTACAATTGGCTTTTTTACTTCACTTAGAGAACACTTAACATTTGCACTTACAGGATATGTATAGCAGTAATAGTCAAAACCTGTTTACTCTTTGTTTAGGACCCTGTGTCTAATTACATTTTGTTACTCATGCTTTTGAGCATAAATAATATTCTTCGAGGGATTCCACTTAATTTAAAAAATTCTTCAATCTCTAAACAGCTGTCATCACATGTGTTACATTAGGTTTTTTTTTTTTATCAGTTATTCAAAAGTGCTCTAATATTAATCACAGAAATATCTGCAAGGCTTGCATTAAGATAGAGTATGTTTTTGTGAATAAAATTAAATTTCCATAGCAATTAAGTCAATGTTGCTCAAGCATTACTTTATAGTCACTATATGTTGCATTTAGTTGGGTAAACTTACTAGTTCCCAAATACTCCAAGATAAGATTAAGTACTCACTTTGAAAATGAAGCTTTGATTAGCTTCTTCATCAATATTTATATGTTTCCTAATCAAAAATCATATCATAAAAAACTAATCTTAAAAAACTTTTGAGTATATTTACAGCTTTTGAACTGTGTTTAGTCCTAGAATCAAGGAACTATCATCTAAGTGATGATTCTAAACAATGACTTCAGGATATTAACTACATTATCTACTAAGACTCAAAACCTTGAATGGTTATCTTATAACAAAAAGTTGATTTGATATTAAACCAGAAAAATGATTTTCCAATGAATGATTTTGATTTGCCAATGTAGGAATTCTAATAAAGCAAACTTAACAAGAAGTTAATAAGCAAGTTTATATGTATAAATCCTTTTTAAGTGATATATTGCATATTATCATGCATTTTGGGGGAAAAATAATGGCCCACTTTCCTCTAAATTAGAAACATGCTCTTTCATTTCTACAAGAAAAATTTTGTTTTGCTGCTCTGGACAAATAACATATAGGCAAGTGCTATATTGATTTTTCTAAGTAGTGTTTCAGTATACAATAGTATACAACAGATACATAACTCTGCTTGAAATTGTTAAATACACAGAGACCTATGGGTGCTATTATTGGTGGGAAACACTTTGGGTCCCTTGATAGTATAAAAAAATGATGGAAGTGGAAGAACTGACTTCTCATTCAGGATCAGTCCCTGCGGCAGTGTTGTTTAGCAGCATATTCCAATTTAACCCTGTTTCCTTTTTCCACCAAGTCAGCTGTTCACAAGCTACTGAGATAAGAGGTAAAATTGGATTATCTGCACCTGTTTCATGACTCTTTACAAAAAATTTTCAGAAAGCAATGACATTAGCACAATTATATTGTCATAAATATGTTGATAACACACAATTCTAACCCTGGCTTAAAATCACTTACTTGTACACTTGTATTTTCAAAATCAAATTCAACCTTCAGACATTTTCTTAAAGCAAGAACAATTTTTAAAGTTTTGTTTTTCCTAGATTAAAATGTTACCTATTTACTCTAGTGGCATCATAAGTTCTTTGAAATAGTTATGTTTTAAAATGATTAACATAAATTATATGAATTATAAAATTCAGACGTTTGAAACAGCATAAATTAAATATATCTTTTTAAGGTAAATTATTACATTGATTTAATTTCAGCTCATTTATAATCGACAAATGTTCAAGGAATGATTTGGGGCTATGAAAACTGCCTTATTGTCATAAGCTTTTATACTGAATATAGTCTATTCATAGATGTGATGTTTCTGACTGGCAGTGTAGATGTACCTATATAAATTGTGGCTGTGGCTCTTTTCTAAAAGGAAGTGAAAAATCATGCATATGGATTATATGACAAATAGCTAATAAAGCACTGCTTTCAGATTCATGAAAGGTGCAAAGCCCAGTTGCTGGCCAGTTTTTATGTCCAGTTTAAACCTGAAAATCAAGTCACAATTTTCCCCAAGACTGTGTTTGATGGTTAACAGCTCAAGAAAATAAAGATGGCATGTTCATAATGAGAAAATATGAAATATGACACAAAATAGCACAATTCCTTGAGCTGATTTTATGAGTCTTTTAATTCAGATCATCAATTTAGACAAAATTTTGGATAATTAATGAGTCAACTGATCAAAATGTTCTCTCACATAACCTTAGCCAAAGATAGTTTAATGATTATTTTAACAAGGATCCTTTCAGTATGTAGACCAGAAAAAATGAAAAAAAATTACATGGCTTTTATGTTTTTATTTATTCAAAAGGTGTTTTGATTTTAACAACAGTCTTCTGTATTTAATTGGGTTTTATACCACAGATTCACTGAACTGTTCAAAAAATAATTGAGCATTGACTACAAGTCTCAGGGATAGAGATTCAGAGTAGTGAAAAAAATGACCCAGTTTTATGAGAGGGGATAAATATGAGTTAAAGATACACACAAGTAAAGGCAAAAACTTTTTGAAGAAAAAAGTGAGAGTGGTGGAGAGGTAGCTTATATTAAATATTCAGGAAAGGTAATTAATGAACTTAATAAGTGGTGGGCTTGCCTGGAAAAAGCTTGATTTTAGATGGCTTGGAGAGAATGAGAGAGAAGAAAGGCCTAAGGCTGATGTTTAGAGAAAATATATTTCACGGGAGAGAAGTGAAATATAATAATTAAGGAGATAACATTGACTCAGGGTGTAAGCCTTGATTTTTCATATTTGCCCTCACTAATAACATAGCCTTTATAAGAATGCAGGTACTATGTATAAAATAGATAACTAATGAGAACCTCTCTGTAACTCAGGGAAATCTACTCAGTGTTCTGTGGTGTTCCAAGTGTGAAGAAAATTCATGGTGTATATGTACCACAGCTTCCTTATCCATTCATCTGCTGATGGGCATCTACGTTGCTTCCATGTCCAAAAAAGAAGGCTATGTGTATACATATAACTGATTCATTTTGCTGTACAGCAAAAACTAAAATGATTTTTTAAGGCAGCAATACACTCCAACAAAAATTAATAAAATAAAATGAATTATAATCACTAGGAAAACAAGTGTATGTTTAAACATTAACTACCATATTAGTCATTTAATTACCAGATTTAATTTAAAATAGCCATTTCTTTTTCTTGAACATTCTACTTGAAAGCTCCTTAACTTAGCTATACATAATTCTATAATTTACTTATTCTGTATGTTATAAACTTCTACTTTGGTGAGAAAGAGTATGCCTACATTTATAGTTTAAATTGTTATTCAATGCCATGTAACTTGCAAGTTAACAACTATGAAAGTGAAAGTCACTCACCCTGTGTCCGACTCTTTGAGATCCAATGGACTATACAGGCCATGGAATTCTCCATGCCAGAATACTTGAGTGGGTAGCCTTTCGATTCTCCAGGGGATTTTCCCAACCAAGGTATTGAACCCAGGTCACCCACATTGCAGGCAGATTCTTTACCAGCTGAGCCACAAGGGAAGCCCCAGGACACTGGAGTGGGTAACCTATCCCTTCTCCAATGGATCTTCCCCACCTAGGAATCAAATAGGGTTCTCCTTCATTGCAGGTGGATTCTTTACCAACTGAGTTATGAGGAAGCATGTACAACTATAGTATGTATTTTTTTTTTAAATCCCAGAACTATAAAATAAATATTATACTTTTCAATGAATTATTAATTTTATTACCTTAACTACTTTATCATGATATTGATTTATGAGAAATAATTTAACTATATATCCTCAAGTAATTTTACTTTGATTACCAAAAAATTTTAGTAGCTTTACTCTTTTTTCCTCTGGATTGAGACCATATATCCTATAAGTCAGTTCAGTTCAGTTCAGTTGCTCAGTTGTGTCCGACTCTTTGTGACCCCATGAATCCCAAAACGCCAGGACTCCCTGTCCATCACCAACTCCCGGAGTCTAATCAAACTCATGCCCGTCGAGTCGGTGATGCCATCCAGCCATCTCATCCTCTGTCGTCCCCTTCTCCTCCTGCCCCCAATCCCTCCCAGCATCACGGTCTTTCCTAATGAGTAACTCTTCGCATCAGCTGGCCAAAGTATTGGAGTTTCAGCTAGGGCGTCAGTCCTTCCAATGAACACCCAAGACTGATCTCCTTTACGATGGACTGGTTGGATCTCCTTGCAGTCCAAGGGACTCTCAAGAGTCTTCTCCAACACCACAGTTCAAAAGCATCAGTTCTTCGGCGCTCAGCTTTCTTCACAGTCCAACTCTCACATCCATACATGACCACTGGAAAAACCATAGCCTTGACTAGATGGACCTTTGTTGAAAAAGTAATGTCTCTGCTTTTTAATATGCTATCTAAGTTGGTCATAACTTTCCTTCCAAAGAGTAAGCGTCTTTTAATTTCATGGCTGCAGTCAACATCTGCAGTGATTTTGGAGCCCCAAAAAATAAAGTCTGACACTGTTTCCACTGTTTCCCCATCTATTTCCCACGAGGTGATAGGACCACATGCCATGATCTTAGTTTTCTGAATGTTGAGCTTTAAGCCAACTTTTTCACTCTCCTCTTTCACTTTCATCAAGAGGCTTTTTCGTTCCTCTTCACTTTCTGCCATATAGGTGGTGTCATCTGCATATCTGCGGTTATTGATATTTCTCCTGGCAATCTTGATTCCAGCTTGTGCTACTTCCAGCCGAGCGATTCTCATGATGTACTCTGCATATAAGTTAAATAAGCAGGGTGACAGTATGCAGTACAATGATGTATTCCTTTTCCTATTTGGAACCAGTCTGTTGTTACATGTCCAGTTCTAACTGTTGCTTCCTGACCTGCATACAGGTTTCTCAAGAGGCAGGTCAGGTGATCTGATATTCCCATCTCTTTCAGAATTTTCCACAGTTTATTGTGATCCACACAGTCGAACGCTTTGGCGTAGTCAATAAAGCAGAAATAGATATTTTTCTGGAACTCTCTTGCTTTTTCAATGATCCAGCGGATATTGGCAATTTGATCTCTGGTTCCTCTGCCTTTTCTAAAACCAACTTGAACATCAACCGAGAACAGCAAGTTCTCAGTTCACGTATTGCTGAAGCCTGGCTTGGAGAATTACTGTGACTCAGATCATGAACTCCTTCTTGGCAAATTCAGACTTAAACTGAAGAAAGTAGGGATAACCACTAGACCATTCAGGTATGACCTAAATCAAATCCTTTATGACTATACAGTGGAAGTGAGAAAGAGATTTAAGGGACTAGATCTGATAGACAGAATGCCTGATGAACTATGGACGGTGGTTCGTGACATTTTACAGGAGACAGGGATCAAGACCATCCCCATGGAAAAGAAACACAAAAAGGCAAAATGGTTGTCTGAGGAAGCCTTACAAATAGCTGTGAAAAGAAGAGAAGTGAAAAGCAAAGGAGAAAAGGAAAGATATTCCCATTTGAATGCAGAGTTCCAAAGAATAGCAAGGAGAGATAAGAAAGCCTTCCTCAGCGATCAATACAAAGAAATAGAGGAAAACAACAGAATGGGAAAGACTAGAGAGCTCTTCAAGAAAATTAATAATACTAAGGGAACATTTCATGCAAAAATGGGCTCAATAAAGAACAGAAATTGTATGGACCCAACAGAAGCAGAAGATATTAAGAAGAGGTGGCAAGAATACACCAAAGAACTGTACAAAAAAGATCTTCACGACCCAGATAATCACGATGGTGTGATCACTCACTTAGAGCCAGACATCCTGGAATGTGAAGTCAGGTGGGCCTTAGAGAGCATCACTATGAACAAAGCTAGTGGAAGTGATGGAATTCCAGTTGAGCTATTTCAAATCCTGAAAGAGATGCTGTGAATGTGCTGCACTCAAAATGCCAGCAAATTTGGAAAACTCAGCAGTGGCCACAGGACTGGAAAAAGTCAGTTTTCATTCCAATCCCTAAGAAAGGCAATCCCAAAGAATGCTCACACTACCACACAATTGAACTCATCTCACACGCTAGTAAAGTAATGCTCAAAATTCTCCTATATCCTATAAATCTTGGTAAATATCCAGACTATATCCTGACTACTTGGTAAATTGGAAGTCCTGATTCCTATTTTAAATATATATATTGCTAATTACTCTAGACTTTCAGAAAATTTCAAGAATTTTCAAAAAACTTATAGGAGTGTTTGTTTCTATTTTTAAACTCAATTCAATCTTGCTACTGATAATTCTTACATGACATCTTAATTGAAAACAGATCTTATTTTTGATTCCTCTTTCTCTATCTATATTGGGCAACTAGCATATTCTGTATATTATAAACTGTTTCCTAAAAAGATATTAAAGGTCATATGCTATATACACCATTTAATAACTTTCTGTTGTCATCACACTTTCCCAAACTGAAAACAAAGTAAAATACAAAAAATAAATTTTAGTCTTGAATATTATTACCTTATGTTTAGCGATCTGCTTGCAATATTTCAAATTCAACATATCTCTTAAATGGCCACAATTTGAATACTTGGTCAAAAAAATCCAGCTATTCCAGACACAAAACTCTTGTACGAGAATTCATTAATTTCAAAATGCATTTCCTTTCTGGTTGTCATTGACTAAACATATTTGATTTTAAAGAGAGCTATTTTTATGTTATATATATAAATTATATATATAGCAATCATATATATAATATTATGTTGCATTTTACACTTTATCTAAAATAAATGGTTAATATAAAAACAAGCTTATGATAATGTGATTGTTGTTTGTTTCAGGTCAGTTCAGTTCAGTCGCTAAGTTGTATCTGACTATTTGTGACCCCATGGATTGCAGCACGCCAGGGTTCCCTGTCCATCACCAACTTTCAGAGCTTGCTCAGACTCATGTCCATGAGTCGGTTATGCCATCCAACCATCTCATTCTCTGTTGTCCTGTTCTCCTCCTACCTTCAACCTTTCCTAGCATCAGGGTCTTTTCTAATGAGTCAGCTCCTTGCATCAGGTGGGCAAAGGATTGGAGTTTCAGCTTTAGCATCAGTCCTTCCAATGAATATTCAGGACTGATTTCCTTTAGGATGGACTGGTTGGATCTCCTTGAAATCTAAGGGACTCTCAAGACTCTTCTCGAACACCACAGTTCAAAAGCATCAATTCTTTGGTGCTCAACTTTCTTTATAGTCCAACTCTCACCCATACATGACTACTGGAAAAACCGTAGCTTTGATTAGACAGACTTTTGTTGGCAAAGTAATGTATCTGCTTTTTAATATGTTGTCTAAGTTGGTCGTAGCTTTTCTTCCAAGGAGCAAGCATCTTTTAATTTCATGGCTACAGTCACCATCAGCAATGATTTTGGAGTCCAAAAAAAAATTAAAGTCTCTCACTGTTTCCATTATTTCCCCATCTATTTGCCATTAAGTGATGGGACTGGATGCCATGATCTTAGTTTTCTTAATGTTGAGTCTTAAGCCAACTTTTTCACTCTCCTCTTTCACTTTCATCAAAAGGTTCTTTACTGCTTCTTTGCTTTCTGCCATAAGGGTGGTGTCAATTGCATATCTGAGGTTATTGATGTTTTTCCTGGCAATCTTGATGCCAGTTTGTGCTTCATCCAGCTTGGTGTTTCACATGATGTACTCTGCATATAATTTAAATAAAGAAAATGACTCACTCCTTTCCTGATTTGGAACCATTCTTTTTTTCCATGTCCAGTTCTAACTATTGCTTCTTAACCTGCATAGAGATTTCTCAAGAGGCAGGTCAGATGGTCTGATATTCTCATCTCTTTCACAATTTTCCAGTTTGTTGTGATCCATATAGTCAAAGTCTTTGGCATAGTCAATATAGCAGAAGTAAATGTCAGGAATCTACTAACTCAGAATCAATAAGGGAGAAATATAGATTAACAAAAATCTGCAATATAATGTGATAAATGTATATTGCAGATTCCTAATTGGAATTCATAAGAAAGCTAACCTAATTCAGGCTAGGAGAACAAAGGAGCTTGCATACATGGTGAATTCTGCATCAGACAATACTGTATGACAACATTGCTTTGGCAATCTTTGTGAGTGCTGCTCCTAGGGACAAGAACAGCACAGTCTTACAATAGGACCTGGCAATCATGTATTGCATAATCCAAGTTGTTGCTGTTGTTGTTCAGTTGCTAAGCTGTGTCTGACTCTTGTGACCATATGGAATATAATCTGCCAGTCTTCTCTTTCCATGGGACTTCCCAGACAAGAATACTGGAGTGGGTTGCCATTTCTGCTCCAATAATATGTGTTAGAAATAATGAAAATAAACTTCTTTCTTCTCCTGCACAGGAAGCTTTCAAATATTTGATATAATTATTTAGTCTCCTTTTAGTTTTCTTTTCTTTCTTAACATTCTCAGACACCCTCATTCATTCCCTTTCCCAACTCCTCACAATTTGAAAATTCAGTGATCTGTTGGTATTTTTAAAATGTGAAGTCTCAAATTGTCTTTTTCCCTGCCAATAGAAAAAACTCATTCTTAAGTCTAGATTTATGTACCAATTTCTTCATTTAAAAACACCTCAAATCAAAATAACTTCCTTCCTTTGCATCTTTCTGTATGCATGCTCACTTAAATTCATAGTGATTTACTTATGCTGTAAAACTACTTGTTTTATAAGTTTCTCTTTTCCAGCAGATGACAAAATGATTTGGTAAGAATCATATCTCACTTTTTCTGTCACCCAGCCCCAGTGTTTCATGAAGGGATAATCTCTAGAAGATCTGTGATAAACACAATATTTCAGATATAATCTGAAAATTAAGCAATTTACCAGTCAAATAAATGAACATAGCTTTAGCTATGATTAGGGTCTTTCACATGAATTGGCACCTTTTCTTATTCTTTACTACAACTACACATATCTTTTGCATTCCTTACTTTCTGTGTATCAGTTAGACCCTATCTTCCTATCTTCCAGTTATTTCTAAGTCTTTCTCTCCTCTAATTATGTAGCTGCCCTGGACATTACCTCCATCTTGGCTAAAATAGTTTCAAAGTTATGAATCTTCCATTAAACTATTGCCATACATGTGAAGTATTAATATGTTTAGTCAGTTTCTATGGGGCTCACAAAACAATTCAAAAAAAAAAAAGAAACTGAGGCACCCAACCCAAAAGCTTAGTCCTGTCTTTAAATTGTTTTCTCTTTAAACAGTCACATCTAATACAAAAGCTAATTAATAAGCAGACAAATGAATGATTGAATAAATTAACTTCTCTGGCAAATAACACACTTTAAACTTGTTGTTAGAAGTAGATGATACCCTGTAAAATAAAGAGAATATCAGTGAGAAAAGAAAATCAGACTCTGTCCCTTGATTTTTTTCTTTATAACTTGTATTACCTTATGAGATGTATCCTTTTAAACTTAGAAGTATAAAGAGTTTTTTTTAATGTTTTGTATGCCACTGTATTACTAGTAGTGAGAACAGTGCTCAGAAAATAATAGATGCTCAATAAAAATTTGTTGAATAAATGAAAATTATGAGTAAAGAATAACAACACTCTTATACAAAAGGGAGAGAGGAGGAAAGGAGAGAGAGAGAGAGAGAAAGAGAAATTGAGAATACTGAAGGAGACAATGTGAAAAAAGGAAGAGACATCATGGAATATAATAGAAATATTTCTTCTCTGCATTTAATCTTCAAATTGGCAGTTTGAGGAGTAACACCTGCAGAATAGGCTTCTATTGGGTTGCAAGGATTGAAGATACAGTCTTCATGATAAAGTCATATCAAAAGTTTAGTCTCATAATTCCAGTCTCAGAATCTCACTGGGGCTTGGGATAACTAGCAGCCAAGATCACTGTCAGATCCACATAAGATACCTGAAGTTCATCCCATATTCTGGTTAACAGATAAGACCGTGACACCGTAAGCAACCTTAGATAATTCTCTTGTATATGTGTTGTTTATAAACACACTTTCATTGTGGCCTGTAAAAATATTACCTTAACTATACTTACCCAACTTGGGTGACATGTGGAGAGCTGATAACTTGTTTTCATTTGTTCTAACTATATGTCGCTATTCCCTATTTGCCTTCCAAGCCTCTGACAGAATGACTAGCATCTAAAGAACTCAATAAACTATCGCTGGATCGATTTTCCCATTATGTTTAAAAATATGTACTTGAATAGACCATTATTAGTAGTAAATTGTATTTGCAATCTTGCCTTGAAAACTCACAATGCTTTTTTAATCACTTTCTGTACATCAAACTAGCTATGAAAGTGCCTAAAAACCATTCTTAAAACTTTAAGATTCAGCATTATCTGGCTGAGCACAATTTGATTTACAAATGTATCCTGACATTCAAAGAAAGAGATAACAAAACTGAGGAAAAACAATTTTTTTTCCCCATACAGCCTTACTACATTTTTAAAAATG
Organism: Muntiacus reevesi; assembly: GCF_963930625.1. NCBI lineage: Eukaryota > Metazoa > Chordata > Mammalia > Artiodactyla > Cervidae > Muntiacus > Muntiacus reevesi. The sequence goes on along the minus strand of NC_089251.1, from coordinate 257,775,492 downwards.
CAAACTTAACAGACTGAAAATATCCCAACTGTGCTTGCTTGTGTGCATAATGGTTTTATGGCCCTTTTATGTTTGGCAAAATTTCTATAGAATTCACAAACTAGCTTTATCTCTTGACTTTTAAACATACCTCTAGCAAAATGTGCTGAAGTATTAAATTTAATTTCTGTGGCAAGTATTTCCAGTTAGAACCTCAAAAAGGAAAACATTATTTGGCTCACTAAAGTTTACTAATGCTCTGATATTCACAAAAATAAAAACAGTTTAATTTACATGACAAAGAGAAGAGTAAATTAAATGGAAGTTAATTTATAAAAATAGAAACTTGGTCAAATGTGTCATGTGTTAGGCAGTGAGGTAAGCCCTTTACAGATGACAACATTGAAGCTAGGAGAGTAAAAGGTCCCACATATTTGATGAGACTATGGGGTTTGAAGCCAAGGCAATCAACATGATACACTGAGAGAAAAAACAGAATCAGAAAGAGAAAAAAAGGAAACAAAAAAACTAAATGCAGCAAAAACCCCTGCTATTATAGCATCTGTTTAGCCTCAGTCATCTCTGCCTCCTCCAAGCTTGTTGCTAAATGCAGCCACCCTGTAATAAAATGTGCCTTTCAGTTTCTTGAGGCAAGAGATTGAGATGAGGGTTTGTACACATGAAATAATGCATGAACATTTTGGCTTTGTTTTTCACTTTAAGCAGTCTTTTATGGATTGCTGCTGCTGTTTCACTGCTAAATTGTGTCCGACTCTTTGCAAACCCATGGGCTGTAGTCCTCCAGGCTCCTCTGTCCATGGGGTTTCCCAGGCAAGAATTCTGCAGTGGGTTGCCATTTCCTTCCCTAGGGGATCTTCCAGACCCGGGGTGGAACACATGTCTTCTGCTTGGCAGGTGGATTTCTTACCACTGAGCTAACTGGGAAGCCCCTTTCATGGATATTAGGTATTTAATACCATATTCTTTCTCCAAAAATAACAATAAAAGTAGCACTGCTCTGCAAACCTGGGAAATGTATACATAAAATGAAAAAGAAAATCTTAAGGGATAAGGCATATATTAAAGTATTCTGCAGGTATATCAATCTTAAGTGAAAGCTCAATATATCAAAATCACAGATAGTCGTTATATCAAATTTACTAAAATATTTTATTATATAATGAATATATACCTCTAACCAAGAGGTAAAAATTATAGTAAGAAAATCTTTTGAATTATAAGCCTGGAGTTTGAAATGGATACTCATAAACTCTGAGAACAATATTTGCCTTGGCCTTATAGTAAAAATTTGTTTATGTTTACTCAGCTTGTTTTTTGTAAAAGTTAAATACAGTGGAACAAATTAATCTCTCCTTAAACATCAAATAAATTATTATATGCTATGAAGAAAATAAGAATTTTAATAGTTATATGACAAAATTTAAATAAATGACATGATGTTTCAAATATAATCTCTCCTCTGAAAGTGAAAATCATGTCCAACTCTTTGCAATCTCAGGGCTATACAGTCCATGGACTTCTCCAGGCCAGAATACTGGAATGGGTAGCCATGCCCTCCTCCAGGGGATTTTCCCAACCCAGGGATCAAAACCCAGATCTCCCACTTTGCAGGTGGATTCTTTACCAGCTGAGCCACCAGGGAAGCCCAAGAATACTGGAGTGGGTAGCCTATCCCTTCTCCAGCAGATCTTCTCGACCTAGGAATGGACTGGGGTCTCCTGCATTGCAGGTGGATTCTTTACCAGCTGAGCTACTGCGGAATCCTCTCTCCTTTACTAAGGGCAAATTAAAAAAAAAATTACATTAAAGCATTGTAGGCCATTATAGAGCAAAACAACTAATTAGGAATGCATTTGAAGTGAATAAAGTCAGAGGGAGTACACAAATCTTTTTCAAATACATCCAGAATTGGTTATTTTATATTAATACCAGGTTTTAAAATATTCATTGTTAAGAATCAGGTGTGTTCAGATTCACTTTATCTACAAATCTGTAGCTGTCTATGAATAAATCTTTAAATCATAGCACTTATATCTCTCAATATAATTTTAAGAACACTACAACCCATTTTTATTGCCTTCTGAAATCTAGCATTTAAATTTAAGGAAAGAAAAAGAAAAGAAAAACAATACAGGAAGCATAAGGGTTCATCCCACAGCCTCATAAATATGTGGAGAACACAGTACAAAAATAACAAATGGGCAAAGAAATATAAAATATGAACAGGATTGCCTTGGGGACATAGTTAGGTGATTTGCTGGAGTTACATGAGGCTCCTGTGAACTATGGAGGAAATAAACAAGAGACAAGCACCCAATTCAAAGAAAGGCTTCCCATTATAGAAAGTTCACCAAAATTGACTCTATATTCTTAGGAGAAGCATTATTTTCCAATAGGTCACTAATATTTTACAGTATTAAACATCTCTGGAACATGCTTACACAACATAGATTTATGGTTCACTACTCATATTTCCCAGAGAAAGAAGGGCCATTTTATGTGGTGAGTACAGCAAAGACTAGCCTTGGCTTATCTTTCAAATTTTTCCTAACATAAACTGAGGGTCCTTTTTAACACTAAGATAATTTGGCTATTAATTATTTCTATTGACATTTCCACAACTTTGGCATTATTTCTATGTTATTATACTATGGGAAAATTAGACTTAAAAGGCAAGTAAATAGTAGAAGTAGAGAATGTTTTTGAAATTTATTCTAAATATCCATGAATAAGTGACCGTGAATGACAGATATCTGCACCAACAATGTGCATGAGGAAGGCACTAGACACTTAAAAGAGAAAAAATGATGAAAGGGTTAGATAAAGGTACTGTAAGTGCATTCAGATATAAATACAATTTTTTCAAATCATTAACTCCTTTACAGATTGATATTTTTAATCCCACATATTTCACAGATTGGTTTTCCCAGGTGGTGCAATGGTAAAGAATCTTCCTGCCAGAAATGCAAGCCATGTGGGTTTGATGCCCAGATCAGGAAGATCCCCTGGAGTAGAAAATGGAACCCCACTCCAGTATTCTTGCCTGGAAAATTCCATGAACAGAGGAGCCTGAAGTTCACTGGCTTGCACAGAGTTGGACGTGACTGAGCACAGAGCACACATATCACATCTCACACACGGGTGTTGGCCCACACGTGAATGAAACCATGGCTAGGCAAAAACGTGCGAAGTTGGAACGTTGTAATCCACCTGGATATCCACCCAAGCTATTTTTCCAGTGTTCCACAGGTCCTTTGCTTACATAAGACTTGGACACAAACTGGGTACAGGGCATAAAGTAAAGGACACTGAGAATAGTCTTAACCCATGCAAGTTTATGTCTCAAGTAAGGCTGTAGGAATTAATTTAATTCTAAATTAATTTAGAATACTAAATTAACTTTCATTCAGAAATGTATCTACATATTGTATCTACATCTACAAATGTATCTACACATATACACATGTGTGTATATATATATATACACATATATGATATCTATATCAACATCTACCAATGTTAATACAGATATTGATGTAGTATGTATGGTGTGCTCCATTTGGGATTGTTGTGGTTTAGTTGCTATCTTGCCCTATTCTTTTGCAACCCCATGGACCGTAGCCCGCCAGGCTCCTCTGTGAACGGGATTTCCCAGCAAGAATACTGGAGTGGGTTGCCATTTCCTTCTCCAGCAGATCTTCCTGACCCAGGAATCAGACGCAGGCTGATTCTTCACCACTGAGTCGCTAGGGAAGCCCTCTAATTGAGATATACTTATACTGAAAAGTGTTTATCTACAATTGAAATCAAACCGGGTATCCTGTATCTTAATTTGATAATATGGCAACTCTAGTCCCAGAATACTTGGCAAGCAAAAACATAAAATTTTATCCTTCCTCCATGTGTTAACTTAGGACTTACTTCCTTCATGAAGACTTAGTATAATATTTCTCTAAGCATCTTCTCCTTTTTAAAAATTTCTATCAAAATAAGTCTGGAGATTATTAAAGTGAATTTAGGACAATATTCAAAGAGAAGTTGCTAGCATTGTTGATTTATCACATGAACAATCCATGACAGGTATCCATTCCCACAGGTAAAACTGAACTATCAGGACACCTATCTGCCATATGGTAGACTTCAACCAGAGATAATAGAGTAGCAGTGGTAGAGTATTACATGCTGTCCAAGAAAGGCAAGTTTGGCCCTAGAAGATAATATGCAACTGCTTTCATCACATTTTTAAAAATGATGGACAGAATTACATTTTGTAAGTTAAAGAGGATTGATATTGCAAAGATTGAGAGACTTGTGGGAGATGCATACTCATACCATTCAAGGTTGTTTTCTGGGTTATATTTATGGCTATGTTTAAATTTTGCTTTCATTTTAGGAGGCCAAGGAAGGAGGAACCCTCCAACATGTTGCCTTCAGAAGCAAACCTCATGAAGTTTCATGCCCCAAATTTATAATTAGTATCAAATTTTAAAATACTTTTCTTGATACAAGAAAACATGATATTAAATAAGTATGCAACTATAAGGACAAATATCAGAACCCTAATTAAATAATTTCATCAGTTAATCTTCTGTCCCAGATTTCAGAATCATGGAATCATTACTTCTACTAATGAACACAACATGGAAACTTCCTTTTGTGGTTCTCTCCATCCATGTTTTAACCCCAGTTTAGGCCATCACCACTTTATACCATAATTTATATTACTGCCTAATTAATCTTCCTGATTATGTCTCTAATAGCAATGAATCACAAATAAAACCCAATTAGTTTTTCAAAATGAAACATAAGTTTCATTCACTACATAAGGTAGTGATTTTCATAGTGCAGGACATTACTGGACAAATATTCTTTTTTCACTGTAAGACTTTAATTGCTAATTCAGTGACAGCAAAGGTGAGCCTAGCCACACAACTATGCCATGCTAAACTGTGAATAAGATCATCTTCTTTGTCACCATCATCTATCCACATTAGTTTACAGAAAAGAAATTAATAAGACTAAGTTATCACTAATCTAGGAATTCCAAAAATAAAACTTAAAAAAAATACAAACAGGTATAAAAAAATTAATAAAAAGAAAGAACAACCCATTCTATACAGTATCCAACTTTGGTAATCACCAGTTTTGAAGGTAACCATCATGTATTAAAAAAATTTCAGGACTAAGAAATTACATGAAGAGTAATTACTTTTGTAAAAATTCTGATAAAACTCTTTGTCAACCATGAGAATTAACATCTTCTTTATACTTTTAAGGGATCTTATATCTTTTGTAAGAGTTACTTAATATTAAAGTAATCAATGAGTGAGAAACTCAAGTGAAAGCTAAATACATGAAAAATCAATATTTTAATTGAATACAATAGTACTTAACTTCTGTGGAAATATAAAACAAATGAAATACAAGGAATGTCATATGCTGAAAAAATGACTGGTCTCTTTCAGAGTTCAATAAATAATTAGAATTGTGACTATACTTACATATCAGCTTCTTAAAGTATAAGAGAATACTTATTCCAATATAAGTATTAATAACCATGGCTGTATGCTGCTGTAGATAAGTTCCTAAGTAAATTAGTGGCATTCACTATTTGATATGAAAATATTTTGTGCTTAAAATAAATAAGAATGTATATATTAAATTTAAACCTATCTTTAAGCATTATTCCCCTTTTTCATTCCTAATAACGTTAGATAAAAGATTAAGTTGTTCACAAAACATGTAAAGGTATGACCAATATATTCCATATGTAAAAAGTTTTTTTAAACATAAAAATTGAATACATATTATAAACATTTTTTAGTGTTTCAAAGGGTGAAAAAAGAGTACTATTCTGTTTTCAAAGTATTTACATATGTAAAAGCTTTTCTCTGAACACTGTATATGCAAATTTATAATTAGTTTCCTATATATTTCATATTTCACCCACACAAGCAAAAAGATTGGGCAGTGCAGGTTTTTCACTCTTTAAAAAGTCTAATTAATTTTTACTTACATTATTGCTGAGGCAGTTTTAAAAAATTGCTAACAAAGGAAAGTTACTGAAAATACATTGAAGGCTATAAAAAAATAGATTCTTGTATGATTCTGGTAGGGGGATTTGGGTTTATTCAGACAAGCTTTCAGGAGCATGTAATCCTTTGTGTGCTTGCCTGGAATGAAATTAAAAAAAAAAAATCTTTTCAGGTTGATTCGTCATAAATACAGTTTTTTGGATTCCAGATCTTTATTGGAAAAAAACTCATTCTCAAAAGTATGAGAACAAATCTTAATTTAATATTGTCAGAGTTTCTTAGACTTGTGACAGAAAAACTATTTACATATACTTTGAATAATGCATTTACCATTTGATATTTTATATGATATAGACTGATTTTACTCATTATAATTTATTTATTCAATATTCCATTATCTACTCTGTCATAGATATTATGCCTGGTGACAAAGAATATAATATGATTAAGTCATGCTCTTGCCCATGAGAAGTAGAAATCCAAGTAAACTATTTGTTTCCGATACTGGCTCCATATTATGCTAAGTAAATGAAACATTCTATTAAAAACAATGGGATATTTGATAATGCCTAGAGAAAAGAAGAAAAGCTAAATATTCATGAGTTTATGATCTGTTTGTAAGACATTTGGTTGGAGGACATTTTGTTCATATAAATAACACTTCAGTCTTTTGTTCTTGATGTCTCAACACAAATAAGTTACTTTAAACATGATTCCTGAGGGACAGTGATAATTGCATTCTTGAAAATAAATGTCAGTAGAACTTTAAATTAAGAATATTAAAGCAAATAAATTATTGTTTTTGAAAAAAAATATTGAATCTTCACATTTCTTTCTATCCTGAGAACTTTACTTTGTATACAGGGTAAGTAATGTAGCCAAACTCATTTTACAGAATATTTATAGAATATTCATCCATATGATTGCCCTAGTGTCATCATTTGGATCAAAATTACTTCTCCATTTAGCACAAAACGTAATCTCAGATTGAATAAATTTATATTCTATAATAATATGATATCAAAAATCTATTATTTTACAGCAAATACTATGCATCTTACATGTTATTTTTACCTTATATTAAAGTGGTATTAAAACAGCTATAATATACTAAGCATACTTCTTGCAGCAGACACAATGATGCAATATAAAATGTTACATAAAAATTCATTTAACCTTTAAAATAAAAAAGTAAAACAATGTTTATATCTCCACTGAACATATTTGAAATAACTTGCTGGAATCAAGATTGCTGGGAGAAATATCAATAACCTCAGATACACAGATGACACTACCCATATGGCAGAAAGCAAAGAAGAAAAAAGAGCCTCTTGATGAAAGTGAAAGAGAAGAGTGAAAAAGCTGGCTTAAAACTCAACATTCAAAAAACGAAGATCATGGCATCTGGCCCCATCACATCATGGCAAATAGATGGGGAAACAATGGAAACAGTCAGAGGCTTTATTTTGGGGGGCTCCAAAATCATTGCCAATGGTGACTGCAACCATGAAATTAAAAGATGCTTACGCCTTGGAAGAAACACTATGACCAACCTAGACAGCATATTAAAAAGCAGAGACATTACTTTGCTGACAAAGACCCATCTAGGCAAAGCTATGGTTTTTCCAGTAGTTATGTATGGATGTGCGAGTCAGATGATAAAGAAAGCTGAGGGCTGAAGAACTGATGCTTTTAAACTGTGGTGTTGGAAAGACTCTTGAGAGTCCCTTGGACTGCAAGGAAATCCAACCAGTCCATCCTAAAGGAAATCAGTCCTAAATATTCGTTGGAAGGACTGACGTTGAAGCTGAAACTCCAATACTTTGGCCACCTGATGTGAAGACCTGACTCATTGGAAAAGATCCTAATTCTTGGAAAGATTGAAGGCAGGAGGAGAAGGGGATGACAGAGGATGAGCTGGTTGGATGGCATCACCCACTCAATGGACATGGGTTTGAACAAGCTCAGGGAGTTGGTGATGGACAGGGAAGCCTGATGTGTTGCAGTCCATGGGGCACAAAGAGTCGGACATGACTTAGTGACTGAACTGAACTGACTACAGTCAAAAACCACTTAAGTAGCAGACATAAAATTATAATACAGGGGTTTCTTAATGTATTGACTGAACTATTAACGATTTTGCTCTCCTTCCTCAGAGATGATTATTTAAGCATAAGGTTGGTTCAGTTCAGTTCAGTTGCTCAGTCATGTCCTTCTCTTTGCAACCCCATGGACTGCAGCATGCCAGGCTTCCCTGTCCATCACCAACCAGGAGCTTGCTTAAACTCATATCCATCTAGTCACTGATGTTATTCAACCATATCATCCTCTGTTGTCCCCTTCTCCTGCTTTCAATCTTTCCCAGCTTTAGGGCCTTCTCGAATGAGTCAGTTCTTCACATCAGGTGGCCAAAGTATTGGAGCTTCAGCTTCAGCATCAGTCCTTCCAATGAATATTCAGGACTGATTTCCTTTAGGATTGATTGGTTTGATCTCTTTGCTGCTCAAGAGACTCTCAAGACTCTTCTCCATCATCACAGTTCAAAAGTATCAATTCTTCGGCATTCGGCTTTCTCTATAGTCCAACTCTCACATTCATACATGACTACCAGAAAAACCATACCTTTGACTATATGTATCTTTGTTGGCAAAATGATGTCTCTACTTTTTTAATATACTGTCTGCTGCTGCTAAGTTGCTTCAGTCATGTCCGACTCTGTTCAACCCCATAGATGCAACCCAGCAGACTCCTCTGTCCCTGGGATTCTCCAGGCAAGAATACTGGAGTGGATTGCCATTTCCTTTTCCAATGCATGAAAGTGAAAAGTGAAAGTGAAGTTGCTCAGTCATGTCCAATTCTTAGTGACCCCTTGGACTATAGCCTACCAGGCTCCTCCATGCATGGGATTCTCCAGGCAAGAACACTGGAGTGGGTTGCCATTTCCTTCTCCAATATGCTGTCTAGGTTGGTCATAACTTTCCTTTCAAAAAGTAACTGTCTCTTAATTCCATGGCTGCAGTCACAATCTGCAGTGAATTTGGAGCCCCCAAAAATAGTTTGCTACTGTTTCTACTGTTTCCCCATCTATTTGCCACGAATTGATGGAACCGGATGCCATGTTCTTCGTTTTATGAATGTTGAGTTTTAAGCCACTTTTTTCACTCTCCTCTTTCACTTTCATCAAGGGGCTCTTTAGTTCTTCCTTGCTTTCTGTCATAAGGGTGGTGTCATCTGGCATATCTGAGGTTATTGATATGTCTCTGGCAATCTTGATTCGAGCTTGTGCTTCATCCAGTCCAGCGTTTCTCACTATGTACTCTGCATATAAGTTAAATAAGCAGGGTGACAATATACTTTATACTATGACAATATACAATATAGTGATGTACTCCTTTCCTGATTTGGACCAGCCTGTTGGTCCACGTCTAGTTCTAACTGTTGCTTCCTGACCTGCATACAGATTTCTCACGAGACAGGTCAGGTGGTCTGGTATTCCCATCTCTTTCAGAATTTTCCACAGTTTATTGTGATCCACACGGTCAAAGGCTTTGGCATAGTCAATAAAAAAGAAGTTGATGTTTTTCTGGAACTCTCTTGCTTTTTTAATGATCCAGCAGATGTTAGCAATTTGATCTATGGTTCCTCTTCCTTTTCTAAATCCAGCTTGACCTTCTGGAGGTTCACTGTTCACATATTGTTGAAGCCTGGCTTGGAGAATTTTGAGCATTACTTTACTAGCGTGTGAGATGAGTGTAATTGTGTGGTAGTTTGAGCATTCTTTGGCATTACCTTTCTTAGGGATTGGAATGAAAACTGACCTTTTCCAGTCTTTAAAAGATAACTAAATTCTGGGGATTGTCGCCTCTTATTTCTCTTATTTTAATATTTTATTTAATATACATTATATGTGTATGTATAATATATTCTTATGTAGAGATTTAACAAGAGTCTTCTAGCATAATGTACAAAAATTCAAAGTTTTGAAATATATTTTAATGTGATATTTATTAAGGCTATTGAATATGGTGCCATACATTGCATTCCAAAAGATTTTCCTTACTTTTATCTTAATTTTCTCCATCTTCATCTACTTCAAATATTACTGCATCAAGAAAAAACATTAATACTAGTGTCACTTAGAAGGCCCAAAGAAAGAATTTAGGTTGTAATTATTTCTAGTTATCAAAGTTAATGCATAAGCAACCATAGCTCAATGAGACAATGGCAATGAAAAATATAAAGAAGTGAGTCAGGAACACCATTTCTGTTAGAGATAAATAAAAGCTAACATGCATTCAGGAAAACTTGCTGATATACTGGATTTGTTGAGTAATGGAAAGAGAAGAATTAAGGATAATTTAGATTTATTAGACTTAGAACAAATGGATCATTAATGGTGAAATTTATTGAGCTAAGGAAGCCTGAAAACATTCAAATTTGGTGGTATGGAAAGGAGAAAGAGAGGCAGTCATGTTTCGGTCTGGTAATTACTAGTACATGAGACAAAAAGATGGCTGCATTCTCCAGCCATAGCTCAGAGATACAGACTAGATGGTCAAGATATGTACTGGAGATTGATGTTTCCTGAAAGAGAAAAGCTTTCAAACATAAAGACTCAGTATTAGACAGACTGGCAGAGAGTAACATCTATGAATCTGAAACTGGGAGCTAAATAATAGTTTCTATGTGCATGCAACTTGGCTCACTCTCATCAGGTTATCTGAAATCCAACTTCCTAGACATTGGAAACTGTATCTAATAGTCTCCACCATTAGACTCCAAGGACCTAGTAGATTCTGATCAATAAATGGTAAAAAATATATATTGACCAAGCAGTTACCAAGCATGCTTAGAGGTAGTTAAATTCAATGAGAAAAAAAAAAAATAAAATGCTAAAAAAATAAAACAAAGTAGTTTTACTGAAAACTTGGGTTATTTTTATAAAAGTACCATGTAATACACAAAAATATCTTATTCTTTCTTACATATGATAGGCTGTCAGAATCAGCTTTGTTCTAGCCTTTTTTCAGTCCTACCCTACACTTGACTCTTTTCAAATACCTACAAAACATATTCAAAAGCAGCTGTCAGATATTTTAGACTGAATACAAAAAATAAAATTGAATACAAGAAAGAGACTATATTACCTTAAAATTTTAAGCCAAAAAATTTTTCAGAATTATGATAATTGAACACTTGCACAGGTTTAACAATGCAGCATAAGAAATAGAACAGCTTTTATCTCTTTAAGCTTATTATCATAATGATTGAAATGAATGCACAAAAATACTTGTTGTATAGTTACACAGCATATCTGAGACTAACTGATTAAAAAGAAAGGTTACTTCTTTCAGAATGATATGCAAATTTGTACTTTGCATTTGCACTTGATGTCAACAGTGCTACATTTTTATGAGCGCAGATTGAATCTTATTGACAGAAATCAGTACCTAAAACTTAACATAGACAGACTAAAAAACAAAAACTAGATAACACGTAAATTGACATTCTGTTTATTATACCTAAGTACAAAATGGTAACTATATGGCTTATTTATACTTTGAAAAATGTCACTTATTATCCAGAAAGGAAATGAAAATCTGGCTATTTGTAAGGCAAAACAAATTTTCATGCAATTGACATTTTTCTTCTAAAAATATTACCAGTTTAACTCAAGGCAAAACATATGATAAACACTATTAACTATTTTATAGAATGGGCAGCTGCAATTTCTACCTATATTTTGTGTATATATTTGAATTCTTCTTTGACCCCCATGCAGATGACACCACCCTTATGGCAGAAAGTGAAGAGGAACTAAAGAGCCTCTTGATGAAAGTGAAAGAGGAGAGTGAAAAAGTTGGCTTAAAGCTCAGCATTCAGAAAACTAAGATCATGGCATCCGATCCCATCGTTTCATGGCAAATAGATCGTGAAACAGTGGAAACAGTGTCAGACTTTATTTTTGGGGGCTCCAAACTCACTGCAGATGGTGACTGCAGCCATGAAATTAAAAGATGTTTACTCCTTGGAAGGAAAGTTATGACCAACCTAGATAGCATATTAAAAAGCAGAGACATTACTTTGCCAACAAAGGTCCATCTAGTCAAAGCTATTGTTTTTCCAGTGGTCATGTATGGATGTGAGAGTTCGACTGTGAAGAAAGCTGAGCACTGAAAAATTGATGCTTTTGAACTATGGTGTTGGGAGAAGATTCTTGAGAGTCCCTTGGACTGCAAGGAGATTCAAACAGTGCATCCTAAAGGAGATCTGTCCTGGGTGTTTATTGAAAGGACTGATGCTGAAGCTGAAACTCCAGTATTTTGGCCACCTGATGTGGAGAGCTGACTCATTGGAAAAGATCCTGATGCTGGGAGGTTTTGGGAGCAGGAGGATAAGGGGACGACAGAGGATGAGATGGTTGGATGGCATCGCTGACTCGATGGGCATGAGTTTGAGTAAACTCTGGGAGTTGGTGATGGACAGGCAGGCCTGGCGTGCTGTGATTCATAGGGTCGCAAAGAGTTGGACACGACTGAGTGACTGAACTGAACTAAACTGACCCCCATGGACTGTAGCCCACCAGGCTCCTCTATCCATGGAATTCTCCAGTCAATAATAGTGAAATAGGTAGCCATTCCCTTCTCCAGGGATTTTCCTGACCTGGGGATTGAACCTGGGTCTCCTGCATTGCAGGCAGATTCTTTACCATATATTCCAAGTTGTTGTTGTTGTTCAGTTGCTCAGTCATGATCCACCAGGGGAGCCCTCAATAGCGTATAGTTAAGAATTATCTTTAACCAAATATTTATCTGGTCAACTTCAGCTCCTAAGAGGCCATCTTGAAATCCTTGGAAAGTCTTGCTGTATTAAATTGTCTTTGGCTAGCTGGGGGCCTGGAGCCATACTAGAAAATCTACTGAAGTGATTTAAAATGGAGGGTTTGTATTTTGCAGTATTAGTTCCATCTGAAGATGGGCTGGAGACTGAAGTTAGCCAAAAGGGTAGTCAATGATGTTTGTTGTTGTTGTTCAGCTGCTAAGTCATGTCTGACTCTTCGTCACTCCATGAACTACACCATGCCAGGCTTCCTTGTCCTTCACTATTTCCCTAAGTTGGCTCAAACTCACATCCATTTAATCAGTGATATCATCCAACCATCTCATCCTCTGTCTTCCCCTTCTCCTCCTGCCCTCAATCTTTCCCAGAATCAGGGTCTTTTCCAATGATTTGGCTCTTCCCATCAGGTGGCCAAAGTATTGGAGTTTCAGCTTCAACATTAGTCCTCCTATTGAGTATTTACGGTTGATTTCCTTTGGGATTGACTGACTTGATCTCTTTGCTGTCTAAGGGACTCTCAAGAGTCTTCTCCATCACCACAGTTTGAAAGCAGACATTTTTTGGTGTTCCAACTCTCACATCCATGGTGGCTCAGATTGTAAAGACTCTATCCACAATGCAGGAGACCTGGGTTCAATCCTTGGGTAGGAAAGATACCCTGGATAAGGAAAGAAGGGAATGGCTACCCACTCTGGTACTCTTCCCTGAAGAATTCCATGGACAGAGGAGCCTGGTGGGCTACAGTCCATGGGTTTGCAAATAGTCGGACATGTCTGAGCAACTAACACGCTCACATCCATACATGACTACTGGAAAATCCATATATTTGACCACATGGAACTTTGTTGGCAAAGCAATGTCTCTGTTTTTTAATATCCTGTCTAGGTTTGTCATACCTTTGTTTTCCAAAGAGCAATCACATTTACATGACAGTAAAGGATCTGGAAATCAAGGCTCCAGCAAGCTATCCTGGTTGGTGACATTTTGAGTGTTGTCCACCATGACTGCCATGACAGTTAGTGTTGTCCATGACTTCATGGGGAGAGGACAACTGGAAGCTCTGCTTGTAAATATGTTACTTTCCTGGATTTGGCCTCAGACATCTCTTCTCTTGGGTTAATTTTAATCTTCACCCTTTCATTGAAATAAACTGTTAACTGCGAGTTCTAGAGGTTTCAGTCAGTTCAGTGAGTTTTCTTACAAATTACTGAAATTGAGGGTGGTTCTGACAACCATTAAAGTTTCATTTCATATCAGAAGTGGTGGTCTTGAGGATTCCTGAATTTGCAGTGGGTATCAGAGGTGAGGATGGTATTATAAATTGTGTCTTAATTTTGCAAATATTAAAAGCACTTCAATCCTCATATTTATAATCTTATAACTAATGTTTATTAACTACATCAATTGACCATTTAATTCTTGCAATATACTGCTGAATTAAGTATTATAATTGAGCCATTTTATAGATGAGGCAACTGAAGTGGCCAAGTAGTTTATACTGTTTTTGTGACTGAAATCCCCCATACCAACTTAATGATGTTATTAATTCACATCATAGAAATTCTTAAGTTCAGAACAAGTAGAATATAAGAGATAGAATGTCTCCCCTGGTGGCCATTGGTAAATAATATGCCTGCCAAGCAGGTATGTGGATTCGATCCCTGGGTCAGAAAGATCCCCTGGAGAATGAAATGGCCACCACTTGAGTATTCTTGCCTGGAAATTCTCATAGACAGAGGAGCCCCAAGGTTTACAGTCCAAAGGGTCACAAAAGAGTCAAACATGACTTAGCAAAAAAAAGACATAGAGTATTACTGAATTTTTAAATTTACAAACAAAACTAAAACATTTTAATATAGATGCTCCTCTCTTTTGTCCTAATAAAGAAATGAACATGTGATTTAATTGTGCTTTAAAAAGATATCAACCTTATAGAAAGTTTTCTGAGACTTAATTATAAGGGAACAGAATTTTGAGTGAAAATAGAACAGTGTTCTATTTACAAAAATGTTCTATAACAAAAATGGTGTTATGCTTGGGAATCAAAAGATTTGGCTTCTGAAATGTTCAGTGTACTTAGACCTCTCTCAAAAGTCATCAGAATGTCAGAGTACAGCCTTTGGATCATGCTCAGTAAGCATATAACATAAGGACCATCTAGATGCTTTTTAACATTCTCCCTCCATATGAGAGCAACTCTCATCTCTCCCTTCCTTATAATGATCTTGTGAATCAATTGGGTATTTCTAAAAAACATTTACCTGGTATTAATCACATTTCATATCTCTAGCAGAATGTGCATGAGACCTGTTCTGAAAGGAGGTAACCAGAGGAGTCCTAATATATATATATACACACACACACACATATATATATATATATATATATATACACACACACACACATATTAATACATATATATATATAGTGCCGTATTTAGTCACTCTGTGTTGTCCGACTCTTTGCAACCACATGGACTACAGTCAGCCAAGCTCCTCTGTCCATGGAATTCCCCAGGCAAGACTACTGGAGTGGGTAGCCATTCTCTTCTCCAGGAGATCTTCCTAACCCAAGGATTGAACCCTGGTCTCCTGCATTGGAGGTGGATTCCATACCGACTGAGCCACCAAGGAAGCACTATATATGAAATTTCACCTAAGATTTGACTGAGAATTACTACTCATGGTACTACAGCATTAACAGTTTGAGACAATGAGCCCCTCAAAAAACTGACATGAAAAGAAGTATTAAATGAATGGCAGAATTCATTTCCCAAGATATGAATGAAATTATTACAGATTGTTTGACTAAAATAAAGAAAAAATAACAGTGATATATCTTAGAAAATATTTGTCTTGCATCTCATAGTTAAAAGTAAATTCAACAACTCAGTTAATGTTCTAAAGGAAAATTATATTTGGATATAGCAATGGATGCTAGATGACGTCTTCACTGGCTATAATAATATTCTGATTTCAATTGTTTGATTATGCTTGGTTTATAAAAGGCTGACACATTCAGAGAGAGACAAAAAGGCTAAAATATACAAAGTTTATAAAGTAGTACAGATGAAGTATTGCAACATTGAGTGGTGGAGATTGATTATTGTATTAACATTTCTGTGCTCAATACTTTGGTGCAAAGAATAGTTAAGAAATATTACATCTTATTGGTAATCAAAAAACATATGAATACAACACAGAGTAGAGTAAAAGATTATCCTATTTGGTGAATGAATAAATTGCTGTTTTTTGTTTTTTTTGGTTTTTTTTTTGCTGAGCTTGCAATTAATTATATGAATGTATATAATCTAGGACAAAATCCACCTAACTAAATTGATACAAAACTTTAGATTTTTTAATACAAATATTTTTCATGTTAATCATGTTAGCTTAAATAAGATTTCAAACTTTGAATATAGAAGGCACAATGAAAAGTTTACAATATCAATTCTTATTATTTAGACTATAATCAAATTGCAGAATCATGTGCAAAATTTTAGACATGTATTTCTGAATTTTTATTAATGATCCTCCAAATTAGAGATAATAAATAAATGGAGTGTTTTGATAACACATGTTAACTGAATTTCAATTAGCAATTATTTTCATTGTTCCTTTCCTGTATAAATTTGTCTCTGTATGTTCCATCTATAAAATATACATAAAATTAAAACTGACTCAGATCCCTCTTTTTCCAGCCCCTAGGTTGTGTTTTTTTTTTTTTTTTTTTTAATGTTGCTTCAGTTTTTATTACTTATTTATTTCTTTGGTCACTATTCTGCAAATAGTGTTTGCTGAATTTTGCATGGATAAATCATTTCAAAGTTACTTTGGAGTCCTAGATTGAATCTCTTCCTGAACTTCACTTGTTATCTTGATAAATCTTCAGTGTATTTACAAAGGTGGGATTCTTGGAATCACCAATCCTTCAGATGCATGGAGGAAAGTGAATGCTGCAAATGAAGCATAAAAGGGCTAAAAAGAATACATTAAAGCTAAGCTGGTCAAGGGGTGCATAATGAAATATGTTCTGATTTACTATAGTGCCACAAACCTGTGCCTAATAACCATTTCACTATTCTTTCTTTCAGTCGTGTCCAACTCATTGTGATGCCACAAGCTGTAGCCACCAGGTTCCTCCATCCGTGGAATTCTCCAGGCAAGAATCCTGGAGTGGGTAGTCATTTCCTTCTCCAAGGGATTTTTCCAACCCAGGAATTGAACCTGCATCTGTCTGAGCCACCAGGGAATCCCTCATTATGCTTAGGTAATCTAATTTGCCTATAGAAGGACATCAGAGACAATTTTATGTCAACATAGTCCATGAACTTTCAGTCCTCTATATTTCCTAAAAGGGACTTCCCCGTGGCTCATCAGTAAAGAGTCCGCCTTCAATGTAAGAGACACAGGTTCGATTCTTAGGTAGGGAACATCCCCCGGAAGAGGAAATGGCGACTCACTCCAGTGTTCTTGTTGGTACAATCCCATGCGCAGAGGTGCCTGACAGGTGACAGCCTGCGGAGTTGCAAGGAGTGACCAAGTGACTGAGCAACTAAGCCGCATACATGCATACCACAATTCATCAAAGCTATCACAGCCACTCCTGAATCTGGGCAACTTAGGCAATATAGTGTCTTCATCTCAATATTCCTCATTCATCAATTTCTCAAAATTTATGTTACCCTTCTTTCAACTTTCCTTGCTATGGATCTCTATTGCTTATTTTCCCATTATAACTTTCACTTTATTATTTTTCATTCCTCTTTGGATCTAATTTTCTTGGTTTTAAAAACATATATTCTTCTCAAAAGCAATTCCAGACACTTACCCAGTTAAAACTTATTCAGGTCAAGAAATTCATTTATCTAGGCTTAACAAATGAACTTAATCACTCTGGATGCCCAAGCTCTGTGAGTGAATGCTTATTCCACCTTAGTCATTACATATGACATGGACCAATAACATTTAGTAATTCTTAGGAAGAACAAGGGACCCATTATTAATTAAAATCAAGTCTATACTTGAGTAAACAAAGCATATATTTACTCAATTTAGTTTGAAGAGTTATTAATGAGGATCATAAAAAAATGTGGCTAAAATCACAGAGGTTTCTATCTTCAATGCTACAATCATCATGTCTGGATGTGAGAGTTGGATCATAAAGAAGACTGAATTATGGTGCTGGAGAAGACTGTTGAGCATCCCTTGGGCAGCAAGGAGATCAAACCAGTAAATCCTAAATCCTAAAGGAAGTTGCAATTTATTGCACTGATAAATTAAGGAAGAAAAAAAGACAATTTATGTTTATCAGTTGTTACAGAAAACTCAAATGACAAAGTTTAGACTATTTAATGATTTTTTAAATAGGACACTGAAAGATGAACTCCACGGGCCAGTAGGTGCCCAGTATGCTAATGGAGATCAGTGGAGAAATAACTCCAGAAAGAATAAAGAGATGGAGCCCAAGCAAAAACAAAACCCAGCTGTGGATGTGAATAGCGATGAAAGTAAAGTCTGATGCTATAAAGTGCAACATTGCATAGGAACCTGGAATGTTAGGTCCATGCATCCAGGCAAATTGGAAGTGGTCAGACAGGAGATGGCAAGAGTGAACATCAACATTTTAAGAATCAGTGAACTAAAATGGACTGGAATGGGTGAATTTAACTCAGATGACCATTATATCTACTACTGTGGGCAAGAATCCCTTAGAAGTAATGGAGTAGTCATCATAGTCAATAAAAGACTGTGAAATGCAGTACTTGGATACAATCTCAAAAATGAAAGAAAGATCTGTTCGTTTCCAAGGCAAACCATTCAATATCACAGTAATCCAAGTCCATGCTCTGACCAATAATGCTTAAGAAACTGAAGTTGAACAGTTCTATGAAGACCTACAAGACCTTCTAGAACTAACAGCCCCAAAAGATGTCCTTTTCATTATAGGGGACTGGAATGCAAAAGTATGAAGTCAAGAAATACCTGGAATAACAGGCACATTTGGCCTTGGGGTACAGAATGAAACAAGGCAAAGGCTAATAGATTTTTGCCAAGAGAACACACTGGTCATAGCAAACAGGCTCTTAGAACAACACGGATGACTCTGCAATACACATGGACATCACCAGAAGGTCAACACTAAAATCAGACTGATTATATTCTTTGCAGCCAAAGATGGAGAAGTTCTATACAGTCAGCAAAAACAAGACTGGAGGCTGACTGTGGCTCAGATCATGAACTCCTAATTGCCAAATTTAGACTTAAATTGAAGAAAGTAGGGAAAAACACTAGATCATTCAGGTATGACCTAAATAAAATCCCTTACAATTATATAGTGGAAGTGGCAAATAGATTCAAGGGATTACATCTGATAGAGTGTCTGAAGAACTGTGGATGAAGGTTTGTGACATTGTACAGGAGGCCGAGATCAAGATCATCCCTTAAAAAAAGAGATGCAAAAAGGCAAAATGGTTGTTTGAGGAGGACTCACAAATAGGCTTCCCTGGTGGCTCAGAGGTTAAAGCCTCTGCCTGAAATGCCGGAGACCTGGGTTCGATACCTGGGTTTGGCAGATCCCCTGGAGAAGAAAATGGCAACCCACGCCAGTATTCTTGCCTGGAGAATCCCAGGGACGGAGGAGCCTGGTGGGCTACAGTCCACAGGGTCACAAAGAGTCAGACACGACTGAGCAAATTCACTTCACTTCACAAATAATTGAGGAAAGAAGAGAAGCAAAAGGCAAAGGAGAAAAGGAAAGACATACCCATGTGAATGCAGAGTTCCAAAGAATAGCAAGGAGAGACAAGGAAGCCTTCTTCAGTGGTCAGTGCAAAGAAATAGAGGAAAACAATAGCATGGGAAAGGCTAGAGATCTCTTCAAGAAAATTAGAGATACCAAGGGAACATTTCATGCAAAGATGGGCTCAATAAAGAACAGAAATGGGATGGACTTAGCAGAAGCAGAAGACAAGAAGAGGTAGCAAGAATACACAGAAGAACTATACAAAGAAAGATCTTCATGACCCAAATAGCCATGATAGTGTGATCATTTACAGAGAGTCAGACATCCTAGATTGTGAAAGCAAGTGGGCCTTGGAAGCATCACTACAAACAAAGGTAGTAGAGGTGATGGAGTTACAGTTGATCTATTTCAAGTCATAAAAGATGATGCTGTGAAAGTGCTGCCCTCAATATGCCAGCAAATTTGGAAAACTCAGCAGTGGCCACAGGACTGGAAAAGGTCACTTTTCCTTCCAGTCCCAAATAAAGGCAATGTCAAAGAATGTTCAGACTACCTCACAATTGCATTCATCTCCCACGCTAGCAAAGTAATGCTCAAAATTCTCCAAGCCAGGCTTCAACAGTATGTGAACCATTAACTTCTAGATGTTCAAGCTGGATTTAGAAAAGTTAGAGGAAGCAGAAATCAAATTGCCAACATCTGTTGGATCACTGAAAAAGCAAGAGAGTTCCAGAATTACATCTACTACTGCTTTATTGACTATGCCAAAGCCTTTGACTGTTGGACCACAACAGACTGTGGAAAATTCTTCAAGTGATGGGAATACCAGACCACCTGATCTGCCTCCTGAGAAAGCTGTAGGCAGGTCAAGAAACAACATTTAGACCTGCACATGGAACAAAAGACTGGTTCCCAAATTGGGAAATGAGTACATCAAGGCTGTATATTGTCACCCTGTTCATTTAACTTATGTGCAGAGTACATCGTGAGAAATGCTAGACTGGATGAAGCACAAGCTGGAATTAGATTGCTGGGTGAAACAGATACGCTGATGACACCACCCTTATGGCAGAAAGCGAAGAAGAACTAAAGAGCCTCTTGATGAAAGTGAAAGAGGAGAGTGGAAAAGTTGGCTTAAAACTCAACATTCAGAAAACTAAGATCATGGCATCTGGTCCCATCACTTCATGGCAAATAGATGGAGAAATAATGGAAACAGTGACAAATTTTATCTTTTTGGTCTCCCAAATCACTGCAGATGATGACTGCAGCCATGAAATTAAAAGACCCTTACTCCTTGGAAGAAAGGTTATGATCAACCTAGACAGCTTATTAAAAAGCAGACACATTACTTTGCCAACAAATGTCCATCTAGTCAAAGCTATGGTTTTCCCATAGTCATTTACGAATGTGAGAGTTGGGCTATAAAGAAAACTGAATGCTGAAGAATTGATGCTTTTTGACTGTAGTGTTGGTGAAGCCTCTTGAGAGCCCCTTGGACAGCAAGGGCATCCAACTCCTTCTTAAAGGAAATCAGTCCTGAATATTCATTGGAAGGACTGATGCTGTAGCTGAAACCCCAATACTTTGGCCACCTAATGTGAAGAACAGACTCCTTGGAAAAGATCCTGATGCTGGGAAAGATTGAAGGCAGGAGGAGAAGGAGACGACAGAGGATGAGATAGTTGGAATGCATCACCGACTCAATGGGCATGAGTTTGGGTAAACTGGGAGTTGGTGATGGACAGGCAGGCCTGGTGTACTGCAGTCCATGGGGTTGAAAAGAGTTGGACACCACTGAGCGACTGAAGTGAACCGAATAATTTTTAAAAAAGCTAACCTAGTGGTAAATGGACATTTCACAATTTGATATAAGCAATATCAAAACCTATAACAAATCTTATGCTTAATGAATAAATGTTTAATACATTTCTGCAACCGAAGACAAAGATGTTCATTAATGCCAAAACTGTTTAATATGATAATAAGGGTCTTAGCCATCACTATACAGAAAAATAAAAAGAAATAATGGATTGAAATATTAGAAGGTAAGAGAGATGTCTTATGATTTGTAAATGACGAAAATGTCTTTCTAGAAAATACATTAATGAATATTGAGTTAAAAATACAGACACTAGAATACTAAGTATTATTACTTAATAGTATTACTATATTACTTACACTGTATTAGGATACAAATTATATTGTAGTACCAAAATATTAAGTATTATTTTATGAAAATATAGAAGAAATAGCTAATAAGCATATAAAAATTTTGTCATTTTAATTTCAAAACTAGAAAGGATAAAATATCAAACAAAATATCACCAAGAAAGGGCAGCTGGCAAGACTGTCTCTCCCTCACTCTACCACGAAATTTGTAAGGTCAGATTACATCTGAATCACCTCTGTTGCTCTGGGCTGTGTTTTTCATCTTGTAAGCAATCAATAAAAAGCTGAAGTGTAGCCTAGACATCAAGGGGCAAATGTATGTGTTGGAATCAATCAGAGGAGATGAGCATCAGAGCTGCAAGACATGAAAAGTCTACGTAAATAGTAAGTCAAGCTTTTTCACTCAGAATCTGGTATATTTCCCAACTCACAGACTATTTATATCTCACAAGAATGCAGTGAATTATAATGACAAGGAAAGGAGTAAGAAAGTTTATTCACACCACTCTCTGTCCCCGTGCCGAGGCTAAAAGCTTACAAAGAAATTTTAAGATCTTTTGCTTCTCTATTTCTCACAAACTTCTTCAATGTTCTAGATTCTGCCAGTAATAATGTGCATGTATATCCGCATTACTTTCCTTATTTTATTTGCTTAGAAAAAGAAATATGAATCAGCACTAACTCTGAAAACAGCACTTTCTGAAGTCTTCAAATATCATTATATTTTTACCTTCAACTCTGAAACTAAGATTTACTTAGTATTATGTGCATAAGTCATAAAGTTTATTTTGGGGGATAATATAAATATTCCTTTTAATGATCAGGTTGTAATTGCATTTAAATCATGATTTCGGGAGTATAGAATAAAGAATAAATGATATTTTAAAATGCGCTTAAAAGTAACCAAGTTAACAAAAACTATCTTTTGTAGTCAATTTGCAAGAAACAGTTTAAGCTTCTGAAAATATAAACTTATTAAAATGACTTGTTTAAGTAATTCCTGAAGTTTAACTAAATTTTATATCAAGATTTTCAGGAATTTGGACAAGTAAAGGTAATCATTTTGGTAGTTACCATAATAGTATAAGTTACTGTTACTATACCAGGTCCAACATTATTAATTTCCATGAAAATATCTTAACGCATTAGGCATTAGTATTTAAGACAAACAGGTGAAGAGAATGTTACACCATCAAAATCTAATAATAATTTCTAATGCCCGATCATGCAGGGTAATTTATTTTTGTGTTTGCTTTTCAACAACTCAGAATGCCATATGGTATTCCTATAGGTTTGGCCAAAGAATATAGTGTTTAATATTGGCATGACACATTTGCTGCAATGTCTAGACACTATAGTAATAAGTGGTATATAAATACATGAAGTTGAGGAAAAAATGTGTCAATGACAAAATTATTTCTATATTTTACATTCAACATTCAATTAAGTATATCATCTGTCTTCTTGCAGTTTTGCATTCAATACTTTGCACAGCAACATGATTTTTTGATTACTTGAGCTTTAAAAATTGGCTTACAGAGAAGAACATTGAGGAAATTAAAATACTTTAAAAATAATTTTGAAAACGAGAAGCTGAGGGATGAATTGAGCCAACTGAGTGATTTGAAATCATGAATTCCATTTCAAACATACTATTTTTTAAAGATGGTCTCATTATTGACATTTACTAATATGTATTGTACAAGAGATCATCAAGCGCTGTGTCCTAGGCTGAAATCTTCTCGTTCCATAAAGTAACATCTTATCAAAGGGACAAAGGAGGTGAACACAGTGTGATTATTTTCTATTTTTCTTAAACAAACTACTGAAGATCTTTAAGCCTTTTTCTAAGAATAAAGAGGAACAAAGAAAGCAACAGCCACTTAATTTATTCAATTATGTTCTGGAAATAATGCTGGTTTGTTCTTCACGTGTCTACATAGAAAGAAACTTTTCTTTCCATGTGACAAAAGAAATAAGAAAGTTATGACAGTTATCTACATGGCTCAGACTTATGCACAGAAGGATCAGATCAACACCCATCTATGGAAAGTAGTTTGTCAGATGGAAGAAATCTCCAGGGACAAAGTCATTGCACTTTTTTCCTAGTTTGGTTGAGATATAGTTGATAAACTGTATTGCATTAGTTTAAGGTGTACAACATAATGATTGGATAGCATCCACTCCTGCTCAAGTAGGAAGCCTAATCGGAAGTCTGGGAACCACAGAGCCCATCCCAGAACTGTGCTTGGACAGTGAACCAGCAGTCTTTGAACTTTTTCATTGCCCATTCTCAAATAACAGGTGCAAAACTGGAAGCAGAATGCATACTTCCTATTACTAGGAACTAGTCTGATCGTCTATAGAAGCAGTGATACAGATTGAATGATCTCGATCACATAAGTGATTTGGGCTTTCCAATTTATTGCAATTAAAAATATCCAACCATGGCATAGCTTCAGGTGGGAAATCAGCTTTAAACTTTCTGTATCCCTACATAACACTTTATTGATATTGGCATCACATTAATAGATGCCTATTCATATTGGTATTGAGAAAAATTGTTGAATTAGTTATTTATATTTCTGGTGGTTTCATGTGTCATGTGTTTCTTGTCCATGAGAGCAGTCTATTTAAATACCTTCCTAAATTCATCTCTTGTATAAAATGACTATTTTATTTGAGGGTTTTATTCAAAAGCTTTACTCAAAGCAGCATACTTCTAGGTATGGGAATTCTCACTGGTATATATTGGTTATTTCCTGTCATAGTATTTGATGAGTATCCAAGGTTATTTTTAATATATTCTCAATTCACAGACTGTGTTTGTCACTGACTAGGTGTATGTTCTTGGGTAACTTCTTCTCTGAGTTTAATTTGCAAATGCTAATAATATAAATATGAAAAGATATTCTGAATATAAACTATCCAACATGAGGTATGACACATTGTACATGTTCATAAACTGATTATTCTTGTCATCATATTTTACTATAAGAAAAACTCTAGTGTAATTACAAAACAGCAGCTGACATTCAAATTTATACTATAACATCTTAAAGCATTGCATGCAGTAATTATTTTCTGAAAATTATTAATATCATTGTATATAAAATCACTTCTATTTATGCTTAAAATATTTCCTCTGGTATAGTATTATACTAGATCTGTAAAGCAATACTGAAATAAAGTGAGTTAGAAATGATTTATCAGCTATAGACACAATGAAGAGTAATATAAAATTCACAATATCTTACGCACAAGTATTGGAATAAATTTAGCATCATGAGTTAGTACAAAAATGATGAGACATAATAATAGTTCAGATGAGTACTTGAAGTAGGAGTCTATTTCATTTCTGAAGGAAAAGTCCAACAATATTTGATTACTCTAATATGTCTAGCTATATATTAACACCTTTGACTTTAATTGCTATGATTAAATTTTAGTACTAAGACAATTCTTTTATACTGCTTCTACTATTTACTTAATGAATAATACATTCTCCTGGAAAAATATATCTTCTGTGTCATATCAAGCTCTGTTAGAAAGGTTAATGTGGTATTTTATAATGCTCAAGATGTGTGAGGTACTGAAATTCTATTCAGACAAGCAGAAATGCCAGGGCATTTTTAATAAGACCCTAAATTAAATGCTAACATATGTTCCAAAAAAATTTCTTTAAAAAAAATGAAAATGAAATGTTATGTGGGGTTTTTTGTACTATTTCAGTTACAGATAGGATTTACTTTCGTTAAATTACCAAGGAAACTATTTTCCAGTGCCATGTAATTTCTCAATGTTAGTAATGCTAGAGAATTTAAATTATGAGTTTAGGTTATATTAACACATTTTTCTACAATAAAAATAATTGTTCTTTAAAAGATTTTGTTAATGTGGACAATTTTTCAAGAATTTGTTACAATATTACTTCTGTGTGATGTTTTGATTTCTTGGCCTCCAGGCATGTGAGATCTTAGCTCACACCTCCTGCATTGGAAGGTGGAAACTTAACCACTAACCACCAGGGAAATCTGTTAAGCAACTGTTCTTTTAATATGTTTTGCACATAGACATTTTTTAAAAATTAGGGAATATGAAATTGATCCTTAGAATTCTTAACCATTACTAGGCATATAAAACTTAAGACAGTCATATACAAGGAATACAACTGTAGCTTTTCAAAAGTATTCTTTATTCAGAGCAATATTTAGATAATGAGTTTAAGTTCTGGGGATGGTACAGTAGGTAGATGGATAATAGGCATGAATTGGATTATTATTTTAATAACAACTTTTTAAGGTGTACAACATGATGAGTTGATATACATATATATAGTGAAATGATTACTAAAGCCAAGCTAATTAACATACCCATCTTTTCACATAGTCACAGCCTTTTGTGTGTGGTGGGAGCACCTGATATCTATACTCTTGGCAAACTTCCAATATCCTCAATAGTAGTAGCAGTATTAACTAAAATGATAATGCTGAACATTATCTTTTATAGACTTATTTATCCTAAATAATTGCAAATATGCACTCTTTGACCAGCATCTCCCCATTTCCTCCACCTCCTCACCCGTGGCAATTACCATCTACTATATTTGCTTCTATATTTGACATTTTTTAGATTTCACACATAAGTGAGAAAAGCTCATCACTTTTTTTCCCTTTGGTGAATGCTTTTCTTGAAGATAATTGATAAAATTATGTATTTTCTCATGGGAATGTGGAATATTTTCTCACTATAATCCCAAAGTTTGGTTTGAGTCTCAACCAACTTGAGATATCAATAAATCTTTATTTTCCCTTGTATTTCTTCAGTTCCCTGATAACTTATAGCAAATTCACTCATTTTTCCCAAATATAAAATTTTATACTTTAAAGAGACAAAGAACTTATTATATATCTGGAAATATGTTTCTATGAAAATGAATATTTTCTTTTGATAGAAAACACATTAAGATCACAATGAGGTATCAAAAAACTTACAGTAGAACCATTTAAAATAAAACAATGATGACAATATTAAATGTTGGTTAGAATATGAAAGAAACTTCTATATATTCCTGGTGTGAATTTATGTGCTTAAAATTGTATAAGCACTCTAAAAATAACTTGTCAAATTCTTAAAACTCTAAAAATATATATTTTATATAATCTTGTAATTGCACTTCTATGCATGTATGGAACATATGCCCAGTGAAACATGTAAATGATTTTAACTACTGTTTCATTTGTGATAGGCGCCAAACTGGAAAAAGTGAAAATGTCCTAGTTAAGCAAAATGTTGTAAAACCATACAGTGGAATACTACTCAGTAAAGAAAGCTATGTACTACCAATAAACACCAACAACTTTAGTAAATCTCAGAGACATTATACTGTATGAAAAAGGTAACATAAAATATTATTTAATTTACATAACATTCTTGAAATAAATGATAGAGAAGGAGAAAACAATAATGGGATTGCTTGCCAGGAATTAGGGATAGTGGGTAAGGGAAAGGGTTAACATGACTGCAAAGGAGCAATTATCTGGGAGATCTTACAGTGACTAAATGATACTACATACTGATTGAAGTGGTGGTTACACGCATTTACCCACATGTGGCAAAATGACACAAAATTATGCAGTCTATCTTTGTCATCAGTTCAGTTCATTTCAGTCACTCAGTTGTGTGCAAATATTTATGACCCCATGGAATGCAGCATGCCAGGCGCTCCCTGTCCATCACCAACTCCTGGAGCCTGCTCAAACTTATCTCCATTGAGTTGGTGATGCCATCCAACCATCTCATCCTCTGTCGTCCCTTCTCCTCCTGCCTTCAATCTTTCCCAGCGTCAGGGTCTTTTCCAATGAGTCAGTGCTTCGCATCAGGTGGCCAAAGTATTGGACTTTCAGCTACAGCATCAATCCTTCCCATGAATATGCAGGACTGATTTCCTTTAGAATGGACTGTTTTGATCTCCTTGCAGTCCAAGGGACTCTCAGGAGTCTTCTCCAACACCACAATTCAAAAGCATCAACTCTTGGGGCTCTGATTTTTTATAGTCCGATTATCACATCCATATATGACAACTGGAAAAGACATAGCTTTGACTAGACAGACTTTTGTTGGCAAAGTAATGTCCCTGTTTTTTAATATGCTGTCTAGGTTGGTCATAGCTTTCCTTGCAAGGAGCAAGCATCTTTAAATTTCATGGCTGCAGTCACAATCTGCAGTGATTTTGGAGCCCAAAAAAATAAAGTCTGCCACTGTTTCCATTATTTCCCCATCTATTTGCCATGAAGTGATGGGACCAGATCTTAGTTTTCTGAATGATGAATTTTAAGCCAACTTTTTCACTCTCCTCTTTCACTTTCATCAAGAGGCTCTTTAGTTCTTCTTCGCTTTCTGCCATAAAGGTGGTGTCATCTGCACATCTGAAGTTATCAATATTTCTCCTGGTAATCTTGATTCCATTTTGTGCTTCATCCAGTCCAGCATTTCTCACGATACACTCTGCATATAGGTTAAATGAGCAGGGTGACAATATAAAGCCGTGATGTACTCCTTTTCCAATTTAGAACCAGTTTGTTGTTCCATGTCCAGTTCTAACAGTTGCTTCCTGACCTGCATACAGATTTCTCAGGAGGCAGGTCAGGTGGCTTGGTATTCCCATCACTTGAAGAATTTCCACAGTCTGTTGTGATCCACACAGTCAAAGGCTTTGGCATAGTCAATAGAGCAGAGGTTGATGATTTTCTGGAACTCTCTTGCTTTTTCGATGATCCAACAGATGTTGGCAATTTGATCTCTGGTTCTAAAGCCTTTTCTAAATCCAGCTTGAACATCTGGAAGTTCACAGTTCACTTAGTGTTGATACCTGGCTTGGAGAATTTTGAGCATTACTTTGCTAGTGTGTGAGATGAGTGCAATTGTGTGGTAGATTGAACATTCTTTGGCAATGCCTTTCTTTGGGACTGGAATGAAAAGTGACATTTTTCAGTCCTGTGGTCACTGATGAGTTTTCCAAATTTGCTGGCATATTGAGAGCAGCACTTTCACAGCATCATCTTTTAGGATTTGAAATAGCTCAACGGGAATTCCATCACCTCCACTAGCTTTGTTCATAGTGATGCTTCCTAAGGCCCACTTGCCTTTGCATTCCAGGATGTCTGGCTCTCCTGGTGGGTGATCACAGCATCATGACTATCTGTGTCATGAAGATTTTTTTGTACAGTTCTTCTGTGTATTCTTGCCACCTCTTCTTAATATCTTCTGCTTATGCTAGGTCCATCCCATTTCTGTCCTTTATTGTGCCCATCTTTGCATGAAATGTTCCCTTGGTATCTCTAATTTTCTTGAAGAGATTTCTAGTCTTTCCCATTCTATTGTTTTCCCCTGTTTCTTTGCACTGATCACTGAGGAAGGCTTCCTTGTCTCTCCTTGCTATTCTTTGGAACTCTGCTTTCAAGTGGGTATGTCTTTCCTTTTCTCCTTTGCCTTTTGCTTCTCTTCTTTACTCAGCTATTTGTAAGGCCTCCTTAAACAACTATTTTGCTTTTGTCATATTCTGGTTTTAATATCATACTATGGCTATAGTTGATGCTACTCTGAGGACAAATGGGTGAAGAGAACACAGAGAATATCTGGCCTAGTTTTGCAACTTCCTATGAATATAAGTATTTATATATAAAAATTTCCAAAAATTCTAATTGGAAAATGTTGCACAGTGGAAGATTATGCCACTAGGCAGGCAAAGTTTACTCAAATTGATGTCAGTGTCATTACATTTAAACTCATTTTACTTCACTATGTAATAAAAATCTTGTCATGCATAATTATAATCGCAGGATATTTAGATTTTACTGAAGAACAGAGAAGATAATACTGATGCTTACACACCCAGAATTATGTTTTCAACATCTTCTTAATAATAATAACTAGATAATTAATGTTATATCTTAACATTTATCAGTTCTTGCATATTTCAATCACATTTTTTATGTATACTTTATTTATGAGTAAGTAAGCAACTACAAGGAGATCCAACCAGTCCATCCTAAAGGAGATCAGTCCTTGGTGTTCATTGTAAGGACTGATGCTGAAGCTGAAGTTCCAATACTTTGGCCACCTCATGCAAAGAACTGACTCATTGGAAAAGACCCTGATGCTGGGAGGGATTGGGGGCAGGAGGAGAAGGGAATGACAGAGGATTAGATGGCTGGATAGCATCACTGACTCGATGGGCATGAGTTTGAGTAAACTCCAGGAGTTGGTGATGGACAAGGAGGCCTGGCATGCTGCAATTCATGGGGCCGCAAAGAGTCGGACACGACTGAGCGACTGAACTGAACTGAACTGAAGCCAATTAATGCGTAAGTACTGTTGTTCCCAATATATAGATGATAAAAGTGAATTTATAAAAGCTAAGAAATTTCCAAAAGTCATTCTATTTCTAACAGGCAGCCCTAGAACCAAAATCAACACTGTTTGATTCCATAATTCTACTGGTTAACCACAGTGTGGTATTTCTATGGCAATGAGTGTTTTAATTCTTTAAAAATTCTAAATGTCCCTAGGGAAAATTCCATATATTCAATATGTTTAAAAAATTATCTGTATAAAGAGAAATGTGTACTGTTTCACATTATTCTTATCATATAATTTAAGCTTTGCATTAGTGCCCTAAAACCACCACTCTGTACATTTCTCTAACTAGAATTTTTTTCAAATAATCTTATTCCTTATTGTAAAATTATTTTCCTATCTTTCTGAAAATCTCTTATCCATCCTCCATCCCTTCTTTATCTGTGTTATCCCTTTATAAGGTATATATTTCTAATATTTCTAAAACTGTATTCTAATTCATTTATTTACATGTCCTCTATGAAGAGATAATGAGTTCCCTTAAAAGTAAAATTACTTCCTATTCATATTTGTAGAATCTGTACTACATACATATTTAGCAAGACTTTGGTGAATAACAAGGTGACTGCGACTCAATAGACCACTGAAGGGATTCATAACTAACCTTCCCAAAGTGCGCCACTTTGGCATGTGGATTATTTTGAACTAAAGCAATTGAGATCAGTGGGCTCCAGAGAAACTTCTGTCCCTCCCTTAATTATTTAGAAAACTTTAAATTGGAAATCTTTCCCAGAATGAGAATTACTTCTAGAGATAAATTTGACCTGAGTGGCCCATCTGTTTGTCAGGAGAAACATCAGTTACCAAACATCTGCTTTTATTCTTACTGTCCTATGAATTGTCCTCCTCTTTGAAGCCCAGGGTCCTTTCCATTCAGGTGGCATATATACATATTCACACACACGCACACACACACACACACACACACATACATACACATATATACACACACTTCATTGTATCTTTCTGTCTTCAAATCCATCATGTATGTGGGTTCCTGTACATACAAAATTAAATGTGAATTTCTTCTGTTAATCTATTTCATATTAATGTCATCAGACCAGCCAAAAAAATCTTAAAGGGTAAAAGAAAATTCTCTTTCTCCAACACCAATATCAGTATCATTTTTAATTTGAGTTGTTTCCGAGGCAATTTTATTTAACACACATCATCTTATATTTTCTCTTGTTTCTGTAGAGGACTTTATTTGGAGATTCTCTGATTTTTGCCTGATTTCCAATATTCTGTAATCCCATCAGATCTGTAATTCCCCCTCCTGCTTTCTAGATTTACCATGATTTCAAAAATCATAAATATTATTTCAAAATGTAGTGACTATAATTTCCTCTTCACTTAAATAATGTGCATAAAGCGTTACATGCATATATTCTATACACTTCATTTACTTACATAAGGTAATGAATGTCAATTCTAAGTAATTTTTTGTTCCATCTTTCAGAATTTATGAACATCATTTTATTAGTATGTTTCTTTTACTACAAGCTGCTTGAGGCAAGATTATAATGGCCTTTTCCTGGTACAGAGCTTAGGCCATTAAGCTTAAATTTAATTTATATAAAACTGTTGAGAATTTTGAGAAGGGGAAGTTAAATTAAAACAAGGAGAATAAACATATATGTATGAG
This sequence comes from Muntiacus reevesi, assembly GCF_963930625.1. Classification (NCBI taxonomy): domain Eukaryota; kingdom Metazoa; phylum Chordata; class Mammalia; order Artiodactyla; family Cervidae; genus Muntiacus; species Muntiacus reevesi. Next base: position 257,743,638 of record NC_089251.1, on the reverse strand, counting down.
GGATACAAAACAACTACTAAAAGTATGTTGAACCTCACAAGTTAAACATCAGAGATTCTGTCAGTTTGTAATACCTCACAGTGATTTTTATTCATTTTCAAGACATGTGCCAATTAATGATTTTGCAGAATAAAAGAATTTTTAAGAAATCCATCCATTCATCTAGTCTATCATTTATAAGCATTTGAACAAAAAGCAAAACAATTAATTCCTTGAATATAGAAATCCTTAAACTTGCAGATGATTACAAGCCAAAATATTGGAAAACACTGAAAGTCTTGATGCTGATCATTGCAGCTTTCCCGTGCATTGTATAACATTGACACTTACTGTATGGAAAGCATACATACATGTTTTGCTTTCATGTGATCAAAATGTGCATTTAATAGAGTAATAGTGAGCTGAAAGCAATAAGGTAGATGTGTTTGAAATAAAGTTTACTTTAAAAAAAATATCCTCATAAAAGTATATGACAGTTTTCACAATTTCAAATCAAAATACTAAGGTGTACTCTTGAGAGGTTAAGATGAGTATAAAATAATGAAACTGATATTCATGCAAGATTATAGCCCCAATATCTGTAGTTATATTATGTCTAAAATAGCTTTCATAATCTATATGAAATAAAATAAGCTTTCAATCCAAGTACACCTGTTTTAATTTTTTCTCTGCAAATAGGTTTGATCTTTAAAGTTTTTGCAAATCATTTTATGATAATATTGTTGCTGTCATCTAGTTGCTAAGTCGTATCTGACTCTGCAACCCTATGGACTGTAGCCCACCGGGTTCCTCTGTACACAGAATTTTTTCAGGCAAGAATACTGAAGCAAGTTGCTATTTCATATCGAACCATAAAATGAATATTTTCTGTAGGGGAGAAAAAAAAAATCTCCCTCTATACTTCTAGGTTGTTGGCTGAGAATAAAAGACAGATTAACAAGAGAAAAACAAAGAGAACTTTTACAACATGTATACCTCCTGGGCACATGGGAGATACCTAGGAAAACTGAGTACAGGCATACCTCAGAGATAATGTGGCTTGAGTTCCAGACCACTGCAGTAAAGTGAATAACAAAATTGTCACACATATTTTTTGGTTTCCCAGTGCAAATAAAAGTTACATTTACACTATACTATAGTGTATTAATGTGTGATAGCATTATGTCTAAAAAAAATGCATATACCTTCACTAAATATATTTCATTGCTAAAAAATACTAACCCTCATCTGAGTCTTCAGTGAGTCATGGTATTAACAAATGGGCCTAGCCTTCACTTTAAATACCATCTCCTCCTAAAGATAGAAGATCAGAAGACATCGTGGAGCTGGGGGCAAGGGGAGAGGGGAGTCAGTTGTGGGAGATTACAGCAAAAACACGCTTCCCTTGTGGCTCAGATAGTAAAGCGTCCACCTACAATGCGGGAGACCGGGCTCGATCCCTGGGTTGGGAAGATCCTCTGGAGAAGGAAATGGCAACCCACTCCAGTACTCTTGCCTGGAAAATCCCATGGACGGAGGAGCCTGGTAGGCTACAGTCCATGGGGTCACAAAGAGTCGGACACGACTGAGCGACTTCAATTCACTTCACAGGATAAACACAGTAAACAAGGATAGGGTTGTGAAGCAAATTTAAATCAGCTGTCCACTCCATTGATAGAGTTTCTAGTGATCTAGTATTCCTCCTTTTCATAGTATGGAGAGGGAGACAACTTATAAATGGAGATTTTCCTTGTACGAGTAACTTTATCGTACAAAAGCGTAACTTCTACTGATTTTTTCAGAGCTTCTCCTGCATCTGCTGTTTCTTCAAAAATAAGCAGCTCGAGATAATCCTTAAGAAGTATATTTTGGGCTGGTATTTCAGCTCCTATTCACTTCCCTTTGGAGAATGCCCTCATCTGCCAATTATAGTGAAATATGCAGATATAATACTGAGTATGTGACATGTGTCAGACAATACAGTTTTTAAAATTTCCTATCATGTAGACCATTTCCCACTTAAGTGTATAATTTCTGTAAACATAGTTTTAGAATGAGTTTTTATTTAAAAGAAAGAAATTCTTTAATGTGCCAATGTGCCTACTTAGCCTCCTGGGCTTGTAATGATTTTTAATACCATACAGGGCTATTTACCAGATAATCCATGTAATATTATACATTCTTTAAAAATCCATAGTAAAACAAATCCTGCCCTCTAGATTCTGTATTATACTAGATGATGTGTTCACAGTAATATGTTCTTAAATTGGATGATTACCTTAATAGCACAGCAAAGTTATGCTCTTTAAAATGGCTGCATACTGTAAATGAAGCCAAAATTTTTATGTAGGGTAAATACTATTAACATGAAGCAGTTTTACAATTATTTTATGATGTCTCTCAATGCCAAAGTTTTGCACTCCCATGAAACTTTTTTTGGGGAGAATTATTTCTGTAGAATTAATTATCACATCTAAGGAAGACAAAGCACAAATTCACCTTAATTATCTGTATAGAGCTACACAAACCAAAAATTGGAGAAGGAAATGACAACCCACTCCAGTATTCTTGCCTAGAGAATTCCATGGACAGAAGAGCCTGGAGGGCTGCCATCTATGGGCTCACAAAGAGTCAGACACGACTGAGCGACTTCACTTTCACTTTTCACTTTCATGCGTTGGAGAAGGAAATGGCAACCCACTCCAGTGTTCTTGCCTGGAGAATCCCAGGGACGGGGGAGCCTGGTGGGCTGCTGTCTATGGGGTCACACAGAGTCGGACACGACTGAAGAGACTTAGCACACCGAAAAAAACAGCTTGTTATTGTTGAAGTAGTTCAGTGACATTATTTGACTTTCAGAAAATATATTTAACCATTTCATGTTCAATAGGTACTAAAACATTCTCACTCTAAATTCTCTTGAAGTTCAGTTCAGTTCAGTTAAGTCTCTCAGTCATGTCCGACTCTGCGACCCCATGAATCCCAGCACACCAGGCCTCCCTGTCCATCACCAACTCCTGGAGCTTATTCAAACGCATGCCCATCGAGTCGGTGATGCCATCCAGGCATCTCATCCTCTGTCATCCCCTTCTCCTCCTTCCCCCACTCCCTCCCAGCATCAGGGTCTTTTCCAATGAGTCAGCTCTCCACATCAGGTGGCCAAAATATTGGAGTTTCAGCTTCAGCATCAGTCCTACCAATGAACGCCCAGGACTGAGCTCCTTTAGGATGGACTGGTTGGATCTCCTTGCAGTCCAAGGGACTCTCAAGAGTCTTCTCCAACACCATGGTTCAAAAGCATCAGTTCTTCGGTGCTCAGCTTTCCTCACAGTCCAACTCTCATCCATACATGACCACTGGAAAAACCATAGCCTTGACCAGACGGACCTTTGTTGGCAAAGTAATGTCTCTGCTTTTTAATATGCTATCTAGGTTGGTCATAACTTTCTTTCCAAGGAGTAAACGTCTTTTAATTTCATGGCTGCAGTCACCATCTATAGTGATTTTGGAGCTCCAAAAAATAAAGTCTGACACTATTTCCACTATCTCCCCATCTATTTGCTATGAAGTGATGGGACCAGATGCCATGATCTTAGTTTTCTGAATGTTGAGCTTTAAGTCAACTTTTTCACTCTCCTCTTTCACTTTCTCTTGAAGTTAACTCTGGGCAATTCTGAAATAATTATAAATAAAATTGGTAAATTAAATTTACTCTGGTTTAGTAATAGATGTGAAAAAATTCAGAAACTAACCAGTTTCGGGGAAGATATTCCCAGTAGCTTCTATTATACATTCACATTTCCTATATAACTCATTTTAACACAAAATTCCTAAACTCTAAACTTTCAAGATGGAAAATATTTGTGTGCACTATTTATTTTCCAGTCACTTTAAACAAAGCACACTTACAGAAGGAAAAAAAACTTCTCTGAGGGCTCACTTACATTTCCTTAAATATTAATTACAACACTTGTGTTTAGTCACTCAGTTGTGTCCGACTCTATTGCAACTCCATGGACTGTATAGTCCAACAGGCTCCTCGGTCCATGTGATTTTCCAGACAAGAATAGTGGAGTAGGTTTCCATTTTCTTCTCCAGAGAATCTTCCCCACTCAGCTATCCAACCTGAGTCACCTGCATGTCCTCCACTGGCAGGTGGATTTGTTACCACTGAGTCAAGAGGGAAGCCATTAATTACAATTCAGTGTTTAAATTGGTTTTTGCAGATATGGACCTACAAATAGATTACAGTTGACCCTCCTTATACGTGAATTCTGCATCCCCCATTTCAACCAATGCAGATTGAAAGTATTCTAAAAATTCCATAAAACACCAGAAATCAAAATAAGAAGTTAAAAACAAACAAACCCCTCTACTAGTCTGAAAGAAGGAAAATAAAGATAAAAACAAAAAACACAGAAATAATGTAGCAGAAATAATAAATGTATCTGTAATCATAAAAACAAACAAAGAAACAAAAAAACAAAAAAACACTCCAGAAACCAAAATTTCAATTTGCCACAACAATAATGCTGGCAACTATTTAGATAGCATTTACATTGTATCTAGAGGTGATTTAAGGTAAAGAGGATGGGGGTAGGCTATATGTAAATTCCACACTATTTCATATTAAGAGACTTAATCATCCATGGACTCTGGTATCTGTCGAGGGGGTGGGTGCTAGAGAAGCCTCTATGCCACAATGAGTCAAAAAAAAAAAAAAATAGCAGCTTTGTAGTATTACATGAATAGATTTGGGGGGGGGTAATTTTTTCAGCAAGTTACTGTGAACAGTTATTCACATTATTTCATGATGTCTAATTACTTTCTCCTTAAGTTTGACACTCTGACAGGGTGAGACATCTGAAGTGTTCAGGTTTATGTGTTATGATTTTAGAGGAGTTATGATAGCCTTTCTACATAGATTCTTCCAGAGTATCCCATACTGTGGTCATAAGAGGACAGTTGGGGTAGAAATCTTATTAGCGTATATAAAACACAAATGATCACATTTGACATTAAATTCACTTAATAATTCCCCTCTCTCCATTTATCCTAGTTGCACCTCTCAATATTTTCACATGCATCTGCAGATATACATATACCAACCATAGATTTCCTAAATCCACTTCTGAGTGAGCTCTTGTCTATTAATAGAATATGGACCACTGAAGGTGAGTGGTTCCAATATCCACACAGCTAAATATCCTATAACTCTTTGCTTTAAAACTATAAGATATCTTTACCTTATGACTAAGATCTTTATGTCATTCACCTTTTTACACTATGAGTCTTTCTTTTTATTGACTGTAATTTTTAATGATTTGACTGAACCATCAATCATGAGGCATTATGCAACTATTACATCGATTATTCAGGTATTATAGCATTATTTTAAAGAGTAACATGATTAAAATGCTTGTATTAAATGTTAGCTAGACAAAACAGAATATGAAATAAAACTATCACAACAATCTAATAGTACCACCTAGGGGAAATGCATGAGGAAATCTCTCAAATTAATAATCATGAACAACAATAAGGCATATGAAAATACGATTATACTCCTCAGTTAAAAGCCTAGTGATTCCAGAACCTAAATATTTCTTTGGCTTTTGAAATAATTATTTTCCCATTTACTAAGGTTGGGACTTCCCTGGTGGCTCAGATGCACTGACTGTAATGCGGGAGACCAGGATTCAGTCCTTGGGTTGGAAAGATCCCCTGATGAAGGAAATGGAAAACCACTCCAGTATTCTTGCCTGGAGAACTCCATGGACAAAGCTGCCTGTCAGGCTATAGTCCATGGGACTGCAGAGTCAGTCACTTTCTTTACTTAAATTAACAACTAAATAATATGATCTGATAATTATGTCAAAGTGAAGTGATTTAAATTCAACACACAATTCACTACTCATAAGTTAAAAAGTTTAAAGGCATCATGCAATTCTAATGGATTTGTTCACAAAAATGTTACCCTCAGATAGTCTTAGTCCTGTTAGCATAAAACAGTGTTTGAGCATCTGCTTGAAATCTGTATTCTTTCAATGAATGCCTATTTTTGGCCAATATCTATGCAAGGCAAAACAGATTCAGTGAATTACCAATGTAAAAATGTTCTATTAGTCTAAACACAATATAAACACAGTTTTTCTTTTATCAATAAAATTATTTACAAAAATGACTAAAATATTGATGAACTTATAAAAATATTTCAGAGAATTACATACCAGTTGCCTTTTTTAAAGTATTGTGGTTATCTCATTTATTACTCTTTAGGATAAGTGTAAAGAACTATAAAGCTCAGTTCCAAATTGGGGCATATTTTCATAGAGATGAACACTTTATACTTTCAACAGCTTGAGTGCTCACCCACATTGCTGGTGTCACACAGTTCCATAGCCCAATAATAATATGTTCTCCAGTTTTCACTCAATACAGAACATTAAGTATAGCAGAACCATTAACATTTAATGCCTCAAACTTTTTTGAAAATTATGGGCTAGAAAAACCTTTCCTCTGCAGACTTTTGCAATATTGCTTAAAAAATGTCCAGTTTTCTTTAGCCCACTGCCTCCAGGTTTTGGTCATATTGTTGTTTAGTAGCTCAGTCATTTCAGACTCTTTGCAACCCCATGGACTCAGCACACCAGACTTCCCTGTCCTTCACCAACTTTTACTTTTATGGCTGCAGTCACCATCTGCAGTGATTTTGGAGCTCAGGAAATAAAGTCTATTACATTGCCCATTGTTTCCCCATTTATTTGCCATGGAGTGATGGGACCAGAGGCCATGATCTTAGCTTTCTGAATGTTGAATTTTAAGCCAGATTTTTCAACTTCATCAAAAGGATCTTTAGCTCCTCTTTGCTTTCTGCCATATGGGTGGTTTCATCTGCATATCTGAGGTTGTTGATATTTCTCCCAGCACTCTTCATTCCAGCCTTTGCTTCATCCAGCCCAGCATTTCACATGATGTACTCTGCATATAAGTTAAATATACAGGGTGACAATATACAGTATTGATGGACTCCCTTCCCAAATATGAACCAGTCTGTTGTTTCATGTATAATTCTACCATTTCTTCTTGACCTGCAAAAGGTTTCTCAGGAGGCAGATAAGTTGGTCTGGTATTCTCATCTCTTGAAGAAATTTCCAGTTTGTTGTGATCCACACAGTCAAAGGCTTTAGTGTAGTCAATGAAGCAAAAGCAGATGCTCTTTTGGAATTCTCTATGATCCAACAGATGTCGGAAATTTGATCTCTGGTTCCTCTGCCTTTTCTAAATATAGCTTGTATATCTGGATGTTTTCCATTCACGTATTGTTGAAGCCTAGCTTGGAGGATTTTGAGCATGACCTTGCTAGCATGAGAAATGAGTGCATTTCAATTGTGGTAGTTTGTACATTCTTTGGCATTGCCCTTCTTTGGGGCTAAAATGAAGACTGACCTTTTCCAGTCCTATGGCCATTGCGAAGTTTTCCAAATTTACTGGCATATTGAGTGCAGCACTTTAAGAGCATATCTTCTTTTTTCTTTTTAGGATTTGAAATAACTCAGGTGGAATTCCATCATGTCCACTAGCTTTTTTTGTAGTGATGCTTCCTATGGTCCACTTGACTTCTCAATCTAGGATGTCAGGCTCTAGGTGAGTGATCACACCTTCGTGGTTATCTGGGTCACTATCTTTTTTGTATAGTTCTTCTGTGTATTTTTGCCACCTCCTCTTAATAACTTCTGCTTTTGTTAGGTTCATACCATTTCTGTCATTAATGTGCCCATCTCTACATCAAATGTTCCTTTGGTTTCTCTAATTTGCTTGAAGAGATTTCTTGTCTTTGTCATTCTATTGTTTTCCTCTATTTTCTTGCATTGTTCACTTAGGAAGGGTTTCTTATCTCTCCTTTCTCTTCTTGGAACTCTGCATTCAGATAGGAATAGCTTTCCTTTTGGCCTTGCTTTTGCTTCTCTTCTTTTCTCAGCCTATTGGTAAAGTCTCCTCAGACAACCATTTTGCCTTTTTGGATTTCTTTTTCCTAAGGATGGTTTAGATCACTGCCTCCTGTACAACGTTACAAACCTGTGTCCATAGTTCTTCAGGCACTCTGTCTTTCAGATCTAATTACTTGAATTTATGTGTCACTTCCACTATATAATTGTAAGGGATTTGATTTAGATCATACCTGAATGGGCTAGTGGATTTCCCCACATTATTCAATTGAAGTCTGAATTTTGCAAAAAGGAGTTCATGATCTGAGCCACAGTCAGCTCGCAGTCTTGTTTTCACTGACTGTATAGAGCTTCTCCATCACTGGCTGCAAAGAATACAACAGTCAGTCTCATTTCGGTGTTGACCATCTGGTGACATCCCTGTGTCCAGTTATATCTTGTGTTGTTGAAAGAGAGTATTTGCTATGACCAGTGAGTCCTCTTAGCAAAACTCTGTTAGCCTTTGCCCTGCTTCATTTTATACTCTAAAGCCAAACTTGCCTTTATTCCAGGTATCTCTTGACTTCCTACTTTTGCATTCCAGTCTCCTATGCTGAAAAGAACATATTCTTTTGGTGTTAGTTCTAGATCTTGTAGGTCTTCATAGAATCATTCAACTTCAGCTTCTTCAGCATTAGTGGTTGGAGCATAGAATTGGATTACTGTGATGTTGAATAGGTTTGCCTTGGAAATGAACAGAGATCATTCTGTTATTTTTGAGATTGCCTCCAAGTACTGCATTTCAGACTCTACTGTTGACTGAGAGGGCAACTCCATTTTGTTCTTTGGGATCTGCCCCTACAGCAGCAGATATAATGGCCATCTGAATTAAATTCTCCAATCCCCATCCATTTTAGTTCACTGATTCCTACAATGTCATTGTTTACTCTTGCCATCTCCTATTGGTCAGACACCAGGCTCGTTATCTGGCTGGTTACCAGTCTTGCACGCAAGCATGTCAAAGCCAGAGGGATACATTTAGTAATCCTGACACCTTCTAGCACTCATCCTTCAATATTTTCTTTATTTCAGTATAAAGAAATCACAAAAGAGAGAAAGTAAATTTCCTTTATTTATGTTCTTTATAAAATGTACCCAAACTTGGTTTATCCTCCATATAAAGATATATTTACCTGCATTTTTTTATTATAAAAGCTGATCAGGCCTTATTATTTCATTCAGTGCTCATCCTAAACATCACAGCCCTCTAAACACCTCTAACACCTAAACACCATTCTTCACATTCACTCTCTTTTGTCAGGGTTACACAAATATTTATCTTGCAGTGCTTTCATCTCTGGGGCTTCCAGGTGGTGCTAGTGCCAATGCTGGAAACATAAGAGACACATGTTCGATCCCTTGGTCAGAAAGATTTGCTGGAGGAGGGCATGGCAACCCAAGCCAGTCTTCATCTGTAAAGTAAAACTCTAGAAAGCAAGAAACATTAAGATCTTTTTAAAGATGCAAAAATTTAAGGTAATACAAAGCAGTAATCTATTTATCATCTTTATCTCAGAGCTTCCCAGGGCTTCCCAGGTGATGCAATTGGTAAAGAACCTGACTGCCAATGCAAGAGATACAGGAGAAATGAGTCACTCCAGAGTCAGGAAGATCTCTTGGAGAAGAAAATGGCAACCCGCCCCATTATTTTTGCCTGGGGAATCCCACAGAGGAGCTTGGTGGGCTACAGGCCATGGGACTCCAAAGAGCTGGACAGGACTGAGCTGTTGAGCGTGCACACACACACACACACACACACACACACACACACACACACACACCTCAGAGTAAGCTGTTCTTTCCCAAGAATACCATGGAGAAAAAAAATCAAATTCAGGTAGAATATAGACTTCTCATTGTCCTCATACACAAAAAAGAGGGTTATGCTCTTGTTACTTTGCTTTGATGATTTTGATAGCTTACCAGGTAGAATCTGAGATTTCTGTGTTTAAAAATATGATGAAGGCTCATGATGAAGGGAATATATGTATAATTATGGCTGTTTCCCATTGTTGTATGGCAGAAACCAACATAATATTGTAAAGCGACTTTTCTCCAATTAAAAAGAATAAATATGACACGGAGCACATTCACTTGTCTATGAACAGCTTTGTTATCAATTTTGGTGTGTCTGTGGGGTCTTTATTGAAGGTACACTCTAAACTCTTTGGAATAGTTCACAAGTTCCAGAAGTCATCTTTGAAAATGTGCTGTGTTAGATTTTTTTTTTTTTTTTGACCAAACTTAAATGCATTTAGATGGTAAAGAATTTTCCTGCAATGTGGGAGATCTGGGTTCAATCCCTGGATCAGAAAGATCCCCTGGAGAAGGAAATGGCAATGCATTCCAGTATTCTTGCCTGGAGAATTCCATGGACAGAGGAGCCTGGTGGGCTACAGGCCATGGGATCACAAAGAGTTGGACATGACTGAGCAGCTAACACACAAATGTATTTTAACATACAAAATATGATAACATTCATAAAACTTAGATATGCAGCTTCTAGACACAAATGGTAATGCATATTTAATAATTTGTGATGATTAAAATAAAATGGAGAAATTTAAATGTTGGCAGCAAAGGAATAGATTATATATGTGCCTATGACTTTGGTTCTGCTTATTTAAAACTGTCAGAGAGAATGAGATAAATCATAAGTGATTAAGGAAGAAGACATCTGAATTTCTCTGGATGGTTTTTATATTTTAAGTTCAACAAGGCAACCACTTAGAACAGATAACCCATCTTACAATAGGATTTAATTTAAAAAAAAAGATACAGTAACAAGTAATTCTAGTTAATCAGAGGAATTTAGAGTAAAAACATTAAAATGCAATGGAATGATTCATTAGAATTTTAAAGATGTAATCCATTAAATTGCTACACCAGTGTTTTCTAAAAACCTTAGTGTTTAACCTATTTTTTAGTAAGAGTCTGCACATCACTAAAATGACTCAAAATAACCTCATTTAATTCCTCAAGTGTATTAACTTAAATATGCAATTACCCAAATAAAAATTTAATTTCCATCTCAAAAGGCACATCATTTCCTCTTCTGTATTAAGGACACTTTTTTATTACCTTGGACTGACTGTGAATTTATATATATATATATATATATATATACACACACACACACACACACACACAGATACATATATATGTAAAAAGAACAATATTAGTATAAAGGCAATATTTAATAATTTATTATGATGATTAATACTTTCTATAATAAAATATCTAAGAAAAATGTATCATTAACATTTTCATTGCCTAGGATTTTAGCAATACTCTTGTAATCTAATTACACTTCCATTTCCTCTCAAGTGAAGTGAAAGTTGCTCAGTCATGTCCAACTCTCCGCAGCCCCATGGACTACACAGTCCATGAAATTCTCCAGGCCAGAACATTGGAGCAGCTAGCCTTTTTCTTGTCCAGGGGATCTTCCCAACCCAGAGACTGAACTCAGGTCTCCCACATTGCAGGCAGATTCTTTACCAGCTAAGCCACAAGGGAAGCCCAAGAATACTGGAGTGGGTAGCCTATCTCTGCTCCAGTGGATCTTCCCAACCCAGGAATTGAACCAGGTTCTCCTGCATTGCAGGCAGATTATTTACCTACTGAGCTATCAGGGAAACCCTTCCTCTCAAAATATTGTTCAAATATGAGAAACAGATGCTGTAAGGCATAAAGACATATATAGCACATATTTACTGTTGTGAGGAGCTTATGATATAGAGGGAAATATGAAATACAAGGATGGGACCTGAAGGATGAGTTGAATACTTATATCAGGTGAAGTAAATTTCAGAGAACTAAATCCAACTTAGCTTTTTAAACAAATGAGCCCTCTAATAGAGGGAACTAGGTGCATATATAGTCAATGGAGCATATGGAAAATGGGTTTGCCCCGAAGTGGCTCTTAGACCAGCATACAGAATTGGTACATGAAGGAACTGCAATCTTTGTCACAAACAAAAAGTTGGGAAATCAAGAAGTAGCACCCTAACAACCGGCAAAAACATACCAGTTCAGTGCCTAAAATGACTACTTTGAAGGTATTAAAATAGAGATTCTTCCACTGTGTTAAGAAAAGAATATGAAATGACAGATACAAATTAGATACTGATGTCTCATTCCCTCTAATAAATGCTATTGGAATTTCCAGTGTGAAGCTCATAAAGCCCATAAATAACGTTATACATACATAAAAGAAGTTATATGTACACAAAAGAAACAAAATAATTCCTATCATTTAGGCTCTTATATGTTTAATGTTGCACAGGCTCTTTTAGTGAAAATACATCTGGATGTCATTAAAATGTGCAATACCACAAGAAAAAAACTAGAGAAACTTTAAAGCTATATATATAAAGCTTAGATTTAGAGTAGAGAATTAAGAAACAAGTTCCTTTCAACACAAGTGAACTTTTGTATCTGCAAACCACCTGTAAGTGTGTTAGTCACTCAGCCAGTCACGCCCTACTCTTTGCAACCCCATGGACCATAGCCCGCCAGGATCCTCTGTCCATGGAATTTCCCAGGCAAGAATATTGGAGTGGGTAGCCATTCTTTTATCCAGGGGATCTTCTCAGCGCAGGGATCCAATCCAGGTCTCCTGCACTGAAGGCAGATTCTTTACTGTCTGAGACATCAGGGAAGTCAAAGGACCAGTTTCAGGGATCATCTATTATAATATCTAATTTATTGAAATAAATATTTTTAATTTAATAATTTGATGGCAGAAGACCACTAGTTGTCTTTTTAAAATCCTTAGACACAGTGAACTTTGCACTCATCACTCACATCAACTGTATCATTTTACATTATTTTAAATATACAAAAGAACTTATATTCAACTGTCACTGATATTTGCATCCCACATACATGCTTACTCATGGATTACTTCAGCAGAGGAGGAGTTTAGTAATGCAGTAAATAGGATGACTCATTCTGTTAATACCAGTCTGCTTCTTTCCCCAGCCATCCCTGTTATTGTCTGTTAGGTTTATGAACAGAGTGGCCATGTTGGCAGAAATGGAAGTTATATCAGTTATCAGTTTGTTGTTCAGTTAGCATCCATGCAATAATAGCCATTATTTTCTGTTTTTAGGCCCTGAACCATATTTTCTTCCACCTCAACCTATAAAATATTCACATGCCAAAATGCATAGCTACTGTATTTGGGGGTGGGGTGGAGGTTTATTTTTGCATTAAAAAATTATAGAAATTCCCCAAAATGAACTTTTGATCACAGAGCACAATTTTATATTTCTTTCTGTGAAACAGAAATAATAGATATCATGACTCTTTTGAAGAAAAAGCCATTCCCTGACCCCTTGGAGTACACAAAAAATGATTAAGGTTATTAACTGTAGTTGTATTCTGAGATAGGAAGCAGAAAATAGATTTACTAAATGCAGAAATCAGAATATTATATTATCTGTTTAGCAATACTTTCTATATGCATGGTTAGACAATCTTAACCAAATAATGCATTTTGAATTCTATGTCTAAGCATATTTACCATTAAAATCTGCTCCAGAAAAAAAAAAGTGAACAACAAAAATTACTTCTTATGAAAAGAGTGTTACCATTAAAATTAGGCTAAGAGATGTGATATCATCTTTGTTGCTTTCTATCATCCCATATCTGGTCACCTGTTAGTCCTTGATATATTTTTCCCTGGTGGCTCAGATGGTAAAGAATCTGCCTTCACTGTGGGAGACTCGGGTTCGATCCCTGGGTTGGGAAGATCACCTAGAGAAGGGAATGGCAACCCACTCTAGTATTCTTGGGAAGATCCCTTGGAGAAGGGAAAGGCAACCCACTCCAGTATTTTGGCCTAGAGAATTCCATGGACTGTAGTCTATAGGGTCACAAAGAGTTGGACATGACTGAGTGATTTTCACTTCACTTCACGTAAGTCTTCTAGTAGTCATTCTCTTAATCTGACTCCAAATATTACTCTGCTAAAGAAAATCTCCATACGTTTATCTAACTATTTAAATATTTTTTTTCTAATTGGGCATCCTATATTTAATATATTTTTCTCAATTATGTTGCCATGCAGTTTTCCTAAAACATCATCATATCAGAAATCTCCTAAACATTTTTTTGCATCATTTACTTCTAGTTCCAACTCTTCCTATGCTCTAATTAACCTCAAATAGGTACAATCTCACATTGCTTCATTTTTTTTTTTTTGCCTAATTTACAGACCAAAAAAAGTAGGGGTATTAACAATTCATGGGGTGAATATTTAGTCAATATATCTTGAGAAGAAATGATTAAATTATTCTTACTTTCTTCTTTCTCTCCATGGGAAATAGTCCTGACATGGTTTATAGGGTTTCTTGGGTTACCCTATCAAGGACCAAGCATCAGTCACATTTATAAGTGACCAACTTAGTTCCTGCTCTTTCTCCTCCCCTGCTTCAATCTGTGTCCCTTACTTTTTGTTCTTTGAGATGTACTCCCTAAAGAAAAGAGGAGCACATAAGCTTGTAATCCAGGCTTAAGAACCCAGGCAAAGACATTAGATTTGGACTTGTACTCTCTTAAAAAAAAAAAAAAAAAAACTTTACTAACAAAAGTCCCAAAGAAGTCTTTAATTCAAAGGATTTCACAAGTTGAAGACTTTCTCCCTTTCTGATTTACTTTTCTACATGAACTTAAACTATTACTATGAGCATCTTTCTAACTCACTCTATATTAATGTTTCTCAATGTCTTTCCTCTCTCTTTCTTCTTTGGAAATCTTATCTATCATTCTAGACTAATTTGAAAGTCTTTCACGAGGCCTTTCTGAAACTCAGTCTACAAGTGCTCTCTTTCGTCTTTATATTTTAATAAGTACAGTAAGTTCATTTATCAACTAGGATCTTATCTTGAGTATATTAACTCTGGGGGATATGTCACCACTATATCTCTCCTTAAAGTCATTAATGTGATGAATCATATGTCATATTTTTCATATTTTTGAAGTAAAAAAAAAGTTTTTTCTACTGAAAATACTCTGATTTTGAAATAAGCATGAGCTTCTGAGTTTTATCATGATGATTATCTGGTTTTACTCGGAATCAACAAATTTATCTTCAAAAAGAACTATGCTAGATTTTATTAAGCATTATTTTAAATTTGGCATTTCCCTCCATAAGATAAATGCACACCTGGTCTCTCTACATTGTACCATTCATTCAAAATATACAGCTCCTGTCTGGAAGCAATTCTTAACTAATGCATTTGTATTTAGTGATATGTTGTTTATGGTTGTGTTTATTTTAATTGAGACATTATGGTTCTCATTCATACCAGCTGGGTTCTCCACACTAAATAAACAATACATAAGCTGCTTTTTACCTACAGTGATATTGCTCTGAAAAATATATATGACAATTGGAACTTTAATAGTAAATAGTAGAATTGTCCCCTTAAAAGTATTTACATAGTAAATTCTTCATAAACATGCAAGAAAAAAAGAAGCTATCATGGCAAGCTGTAATGTTTATGCAGCAGTATAGTTGCTCATAATCAAATGGGAATAACTGTGAAAACAAAAAAAGCCAGACAGAATACTCTGTATACATATTATGACCTAAGCATAGCAGTCAAAAACCCCAGAGATTCAAATAATGTTTACCGAGATATTACAATATCAATGTTTATAAAATTGACTGGCAAAATGGGAAGGGGCAAAATTTCCATTACTTAATAAATTTCTTTAAAAAAAATATCTATATCTATATAAATATATTCACAGGTAAAGCAAGTAATTAATGGATATAAACATGAATCCATAGAGAAATCAAATAACTGTACCTCAAATATTAACCATGTCAAATATTAAATATGTAAATTGTTATATCCAGCCATCTCATCCTCTGTCATCCCCTTCACCTCCTGCCTTCAATCTTTCCTAGTGTCAGGGTCTTTTCTAATGAATCGACTCTTGGCATCAGGTGGCCAAAGTATTGCAGCTTCAGCTTCTGCACAAACATATTTGTCACAATGATGACAATGATAGTAAATATGTATCTATTAGAAACTTTTTGCTGAATTTTCTAATTACCATCAGATTGCAAATTTACACCAAAATGAGAGCCTATACGTTTTAGAATCAACCCAGATTTCTTAAGTATGTACACACAATGCAGTGTTTTCCAAACACTAAATTCAGTGTGATAGTATGTGGAGTTCGTAAATTAATCTAGCTACAAATAATTTTTTACTTGTAGCCCCCGAAAGTTCTGGTGGTTTAGCTATTCAGCCTCTTTCTTTTTCCTTGAAATAGACTCTAGCAGCATTTAGCCGGAATCAAAAACAGAACAAAACAAAAAAGCATCAGTCCAGATTAGATCTTTAAAGTGAAAGTAACATGGTTCATTTTCTGCTATGAAAAAAGTGAAATTATAATACAGAGATACGTGACACTATGAAATATTTAAATACAGATGTCATTTTCCCCCAGTCTCTTATCATTTAGGACTCCTTAAAAGCCGTAGTGTCTCTCCACAGTCTGCTTTATACTCTGATTTTAAAGCAACCTTTCTAAAATACACACTTGCCATTCCACAGCTTAAATAACACGACAGCTTTTTCATCAGGCACAAGATAAAGGCCAAGAACTTTAGCATTCCATACTGGGACTCATGATCAACGACCTCTCTACTTTCCCAGCTTTAGCTCCCATTTGTCTCATCCATATATCTTATTATGCAGCCAAGAAGCACTGTTAAAACACAATCTAAGTGTTGTCACTCTCAAAGGCATTTCTTATTCCTGCCAAACAAGGTGAAGTGCTTCTTCTCTACTTATGACCCTGGTTATATCACAGTCAAGGCCATACCACACTGGATAATCATATCTTCAACCTCCAACAGGTTATAAACTAATTAAGGGCAGGGAGTGCCGTATACATGTCTGTGTGTGTGTGTGTGTGTGTGTGTGTGTGCGTGTGTGTGCGTGTGTGTGTGTGTGTGTGCACATGAATGTATACATATATTTCCTAATTGGAAAAAACCATTATTATCAGACACATTATACTGTTTATGCAAACTCAACTTATGATAGTCTATGTCATAAAATTAATTTATTGAAGCAAAATACTAGATGTTATATTCATTTTTGTTAAATTTACCATATTATTTTGGGGATTTGTCTGTCTTTAGAGATACTCTAATTCTTTCATTCATTGTACAATTCTTCCTGAAAAGTTTGGTAAAAATTGATTCTAGGTCTTTATCCAAGCATATTAATTAAGAACTTCAAATTTTATAAGGATAGTTCCAAAGATTTAGAATTGAAAAGCTTCCAAGTACTATAAGTAAAGTGCTATTCGCTTGGTAATGGTTTAGTCGCTAAGCTGTGTCTAACTCTTGCAATCCCATGGACTCTATCCTGCCAGGTTCCTCTGTCCATGGACTTCTCGAGGCAAGAATACTGGAGTGGGTTGTCATTCTCTTCTCCACGGGATCTTCCCAAACCTGGGATCGCCTACATTGCAGGCAGATTTTTTTTTTTTAAGAGTCTGCGCCACCAAGGAAACCTTGTGGGAATAAAAGTTATTTTTAAAATAATAATATAAAGTTTAAAGAAAGTCTTGAAAGAAATTTTAAAGTGTTTCAAAGAATTGTTATTTAATCTAAGATTCTTTAACTTCTGCATTTAGTTCAGTATTCAGTTTCACTGTTGAATGCTTAGCTAAAATGCACTATACATTATTATACACTATTTTTATCTCTCTCTTTAGAGAACTATAGGTGGACAGACAGGGAAAGAGAGAGAAATAAAGAGAGCACTGTATGACCTTTAGAGAGTTCTCACTCCCCCTTTACTCTCATTGTAGCCTAGAAATTTCTGATCTCTGTAGTACTTCTGATTCATTCCTAATTACTTCATTTTCTTACCCATAAATTCATATTTCTATATTATGCAGCTTTACTTCAATTATCTCATCAAATCAAACTTTACAAAGACTCGTGAAGGAGATTAATATGGATTAAAGGTCTATAAAATCCTTAATTATAATTAAATATGTATTGATACCTATGGATTTCTGCAGACATATCAGAATGAAGAATTCAAGGTTCTTTTTAAAAAGCACAGTTTTTATTTTACAGCTAGCTTAGAAAGAGTGATTTTCCTTACAGCTCTTAATTTAAAGTTAGAAATGTAGTTGAATTACCCAGAGGACCTATAATTGCTCTGAATTTACAAGAGTCTAAACTCTGAAGAACTCCTTCTGACATCAAATCACCTTATCCAATGAATAATCATTAAATATCTTCCTTTATTCATTCAGAGAATCTTAAGATTAATGTAAGGAACACGGAGTCTGGGTTCAAACAACTTTAGTGAAGTAGAGCTGCCTTACAATACCACTCAGGTATCTCTAATTGCAGTAATTTGTTCATGGTTAGCAATTCTGCACTAATAGTATTTTCCCAGGGAGACTGTTCTATGAATTTATAACATTTCATTTGCCTTTAGATTTTTATGATATTAAGTTGCAGGGAAAAAAAGAACCTGATTTCTAAGAAAATCAAGCTGCTAATGCCACTTGATTATTCTAGAATTCCAGTGGCACTAAATCATTTTTTCCCCCTTTAGATAAAATGTTTCTAAGGTATAATAAAATGACTGAAAGGGCTGGCAGGGGAAGTAGCAAACCTTATTTGAACCAAATTAGATGTTAATTTGCCCTCTTACCACTGATTTCAAGCAACGATATAAATTAACTGAAATACAATTTGAAGGAAAGAAATGCATACATTCAAATTACTTTGGAAAAGTTTTGTAATTGAGAGAAATAGAACATTTATTTTAGCAGAACGAAAGGGCTCTGTTGCTTTTCTATATTGTCTTATAAGGCATGTTTCTTAGTTATTCCCTAAAATTTTACCCTAGAAAAGCTGCATGTCTTTGGCTGTATTCTGTCATAATTATCATTTTCGTACCTGGTGGTGGCGGTTTAGTTGCTAAGTCCTGTCCAACTCTTTTGTGACCCCATGGACTGTAGCCTGCCAGGCTCCTCTGTCCATGGGATTTCCCAGGCAAGAATTCTTTACCACTGAGCTACCTGGGAAGACTGATGGTATTTTATTCACTATAAAACTATTAATCTTAGAAAGGTTTAATCATTGTTTTATTTGTCAAAGTAAAAGTGCAAGCACTGAAACAACATTTCCTTCATTAACTCTTTTAGATTATCAAGTGATCAAGGGTCCTTGTTCAGTGTACATACATATTCACCTACTATTTAGGATATTTAGTTGTGTATTTTCTTTTTTTCTGTTGATGCAGTTCTAACTTGGTACAAATAGTGCCCCATGTCAAGTGATAACTCACCTCTTTCCACTCCCAGCACATTTCCAAAGGAAGTTCAGTCCTTTTGTTGATTATGTTTTTCAAAATTGCTGTTGTCAGTTTGCCTTTTGGTCACTTAAGGCTGTCTTTGATGGGATTTACAGGCAGACCTCAGAGACATTGCTGGTTCAATTTCAGATTACCGTAATAAGGCAAATGTCACAATAAAGAGAATCACAACTTTTTTTTATTTCCCAGTGCATGCAAAAGTTATGTTTATTTTATACTGTGTCTATTATGTGTGCAAGAGCATTGTCTTAAAAATGTACATATCTTAATTAAAATATACTTTGTTTTTAAAATATGTTAACCACCAGACCAAGCCTTCAGAATCCTAGTAGTAACCTCAAAGATCACTGATCACAGAATACTATAGCAGATAAAATAATAATGAAAAACTTGAATAACTGCAGAAATTGCTGAAATGTGACACCGAGACATAAGGTGAGTAAACATTTTTGGAAAAATAGCACAATAGACTTGCTCATACAGGCTTGCCATAAATTTTCAATTTGTAGAAAAGGTAGTATCTAAAAAATGCAATGAAGGGACGTACAATATAATGAGGTATATGTGAAATTTGTGGTTACCCTGATGTCATTTCTTAAGTCTTTTTTTTTATGATTTAAGCCTGCATTAAATATATATATATGTATGTATGTATGTATATGGCTTGCCAGGTTCTGCTAGTGGTAAATAATTTGCCTGTGAATGCCAGACATGAAAAAGACACAGGTTGGATCCCTGGGTTGGGAAGATCCACTGGAATAGGAAGTGGCACCACTTCAGAATTTTTGCCTGGAAAATTCCATGGACAGAAGGACATAGGAGCCAGGTGGGCTACAGTTCAGTGGCTGCAAAGAGTCATTCACAGCTGAGCACAGAGCAAATATATGCTGTTTATTATTTTACTGTCAACCACTTTAACTTTTATCACCTTAAAAAGGACTTTATATGATTCTTAATATTTAGTTTTTGTTACAGTTGGCTTTCTGTATTCACAGATTCTGCATCTGCAGATTCCACCAATTATAGATGAAAAATATCTTTAAAAATCCAGAAAATTCCAAAAAGCAACACTTGAAACTGCCACACATTTACATAGCATTTTCATTGTATTTACAACTGTTTACATCGCATTTTCATTAGACTTACAGCTATTTACATAGCATTTACCTTGTATTAGTTATTACATATAATCTAAGACAATTTAAAGTATATGGTTACCTACAAATAATACACCATTTTTAATATGCCATTTTATGTGTGACTTGAGCACCACCAGATTTTGGTACCAAAAGTTTTCTATGTAGGCTGTCAAGAGCTTTGGTCTTATATGCATATGGTCTTATATAAGTCCTCAGTATCCTGAAAAATAGTTTTTGTAGGAAAAATATTTTTCAGTAATACAAGGAAAATGTAGGACTGACAGAAGTATTTCTACCAATCTGTTAAGTTAAATGTATTTACTTATTCATTTGTGCTTTTAACAACACCTTTTTATTCATTAGGAACACTGTACATCTATTAAAAACACTGGACATTATCTTTAGGAGGAAAAAAATTGACCCAAATTTAAAATAAGGAATCTCCACACTGTTCTCCATAGTGGCTGTACTAGTTTGCATTCCCACCAACAGTGTAAGAGGGTTCCCTTTTCTCCACACCCTCTCCAGCATTTATTGCTTGTAGACTTTTGGATAGCAGCCATTCTGACTGGCGTGTAATGGTACCTCATTGAGGTTTTGATTAGCATTTCTCTGATAATGAGTGATGTTGAGCATCTTCTCATGTGTTTGTTAGCCATCTGTATGTCTTCTTTAGAAATGTCTGTTTAAATCTTTGGCCCATTTTTTGATTGGGTCATTTATTTTTCTGGAATTGAGCTTCAGGAGTTGCTTGTATATTTTTGAGATTAATCCTTTGTCTGTTTCTTCATTTGCTATTATTTTCTCCCAGTCTGAGGGCTGTCTTTTCACCTTGCCTATAGTTTCCTTTGTTGTGCAAAAGCTTGTAAGTTTCATTAGGTCCCATTTGTTTATTTTTGCTTTTATTTCCAATATTCTGGGAGGTGGGTCATAGAGGATCTTCCTTTGATTTATGTCAGAGAGTGTTTTGCCTATGTTCTCCTTTAGGAGTTTTATAGTTTCTGGTCTTACATTTAGATCTTTAATTCATTTTGAGTTTATTTTTGTGTGCAGTGTTAGAAAGTGTTCTAAAATAAGACTATAAATTTGATTTTGGAATTCTGGTGCTATTCTTATGAAATCACACCAAACGCATTTCCAGATTCTCCAAGTACTACATCGTCTGGAAATGAATGGAAGTAGCATAGCTTTAAAAGATTTCATTCAGTGATATAAATAAGCACATACTATACTATGAACAGAAAATTAAGTCACTATTTAAATGATATACTAAAATAATTTATATACATTCTTTTTTGTAGCATCTAGAACATTAAAATAATTAAGATTTGTCAAATAATTTCTTAAGTTCATAAATGCCTTTCTCATTTCACCAGTAAAGCCAGTTCTTCATCTGAAGTTATATATTTCTTCTCCTTTATGTCTCTATTCAAAAAGATGCTATGGTACTAGCAGAATATGTGGGCTCTGGTACCATGTAACTTGCGTGGTATTATCCACTCCACTACTTACTAACCACATGACTTTCCCATCCTTTCTGTGACTCGCTGACTGTCTCATCTTAAAATGAGGATGATAACAATAATAAAAGTCATTTCCTTCTTCAAATAATAACAGCACCTGCCTTCTATATTTGTTGCAGAACTTCACTTATATTTGGTCACTTAAAGTGTTGTCTATAAGGCTTCTGTAAATATTGTCTATTATTGCTCATATCATTGCTCATCTATTTTATATCTTCATTGCTCTC
This sequence comes from Muntiacus reevesi, assembly GCF_963930625.1. NCBI lineage: Eukaryota > Metazoa > Chordata > Mammalia > Artiodactyla > Cervidae > Muntiacus > Muntiacus reevesi. The sequence goes on along the minus strand of NC_089251.1, from coordinate 257,721,407 downwards.
ATCCAATTTGCTCATATAAATTATTTTGTATGATGATCATAACAATATTAGCTTCATTTTCAAGAATACATTTTGGTTTCCTGACATAACACTCAATGTCATACAGGGTTCCATGATAACACTACTTAAATAATGGTAATATAAGAGTAGTTCTGGATATAACTGGTTATAGAAGCAAGGTCCGATGCTGTAAAGAGTGCTATTGCATAGGAAGCTGCATTCTTAGGTCCACAAATCAAGGAAAATTGGAAGTGGTCAACAGGAGATGACAAGCGTGAACGTCGACATTGTAGGAATCAGCGAACTCAAACGGACTGGAATGGGTGAATTTAACTCAGATGACCATTATATCTACTACTGTGGGCAAGAATCCCTTAAAAGAAATGGAGTAGCCATCATAGTCAATAAAATAGTCCAAATTCAGTACTTGGATGCATTCTGAAAAACGACAGAATGATCTCTGTTCTATTTCAAGGCAAACCATTCAATATCACAGTAATCTAAGTCTATGCCCCGACCAGTAATGCTGAAGAAGTTGAAGTTGAACAGTTCTATGAAGACCTACAAGGCCTCTTAGAACTAACACCCAAAAAAGATGTCATTTTTTTATAGGAGACTGGAGTGCAAAAGTAGGAAGTCAAGAAACACCTGGAGTAACAGGCAAATTTAGCCTTGGAGTACGGAATGAAGCAGGGCAAAGGCTAATAGAGTTTAGCCAAGAGAACACACTGGTCATAGCAACACCCTCTTCCAACAACACAAGAGAAGACTCTACACATGGACATCACCAGATGGTCAACACCGAAATCAGACTGATTATATTCTTTGCAGCCAAAGATGGAGAAACAATATACAGTCAACAAAAACAAGACCAGGAGCCCACTGTGGCTCAGATCATGAGCTCCTTATTGCCACATTCAGAATTACATTGAAGAAAGTAGGAAAAACCACTAACCATTCAGGTATGACCTAAATCAAATCCCTTATGACTATACCGTGGAAGTGAGAAATAGATTTAAGGGACTAGATCTGATAGACAGAGTGCCTGATGAACTATGGACAGAGGTTCCTGACATTGTACAGGAGACAGGGATCAAGACCATCCCCAAGAAACACAAATGCAAAAAAGCTAAATGGCTGTCTCAGTAGGCCTGACAAATAGCTGTAAAAAGAAGAGAAATCAAAAACAAAGGAGAAAAGGAAACAAATTCCCATTTGAATGCAGAGTTCCAAAGAATAGCAAGGAGAGATAAGAAAGCCTTCCTCAGTGATAAGTGCAAAGAAATAGAGGAAAACAATAGAATGGGAAAGACCACAAATCTTTACAAGAAAATTAGAGATACCAAGGGAATATATCATGCAAAGATGGGCTCAAAAAAGGACAGTAATTGTATGGACCTAACAGAAGCAGGAGATATTAAGAAAAGGTGACAAGAATACACAGAAGAACTGTATATAAGAGATCTTCATGACCCAGATAATCAGGATGGTGTGATCACTCACTTAGAGCCAGACATCCTGGAATGTGAAGTCAAGGGGGCCTTAGGAAACATCACTATAAACAAAGCTAGTGGAGGTGATGGAACTCCAGTTAAGTTATTTCAAATCCTAAAAGATGATGCTGTGAAAGTACTGCACTCAATATGTCAGCATATCTGGGAAACTCAGCAGTGGCCACAGGACTGGAAAAGGTCACTTTTCATTCCAATCCCAAAAAGAGGTAATGAAGAATATTCAAACTACTGCACAATTGCACTCATCTCACACGCTAATAAAGTAATGTCAAAAGTCTCCAAGTCAAGTTTCAACAATATGTGAACCGTGAACTTCCAGATGTTCAAGCTGGTTTTAGAAAAGGCAGAGGAATCAGAGATCAAATCGCCAAAATTTGCTGGATATTCAAAAAAGCACTAGAATTCCAGAAAAACATCAACTTCTGCTTTATTGACTATGCCAAAGCCTTTGATTGTGTGGATCACAATAAACTGTGGAAAATTCTTCAAGAGATAGGAATATCAGACCACCTGACCTGCCTCTTGAGAAATCTGTATTAAGGTCAAGAAGCAACAGTTAGAACTGGACATGGAACAACAGATTGATTTCAAATCAGGAAAGGAGTGCATCAAGGCTGTATATTGTCATCCTGCTTATTTAACTTATATGCAGAATACATCATGAGAAAGGCTGGGCTGGATGAAGTACAAACTGGGATTAAGATTTCTGGGGAAAATATCAGTAACCTCAGATATGCAGATTTCACCACCCTTATGGCAGAAAGCGAAGAACTAAAGAGCCTCTTGATGAAAGTGAAAGAGGAGAGTGAAAAAGTTGGCTTAAAGCTCAACATTCAGGAAACTAAGATCATGGCATCTGATCCCATCACTTCATGGCAAATTGATGGGGAAACAGTGGAAACAGTGGCTAACTTTATTTTTGGGGGCTCCAAAATCACTGCAAATGGTGACTTCAGTCATGAAATTAAAAGACACTTACTCCTTAGAAGGAAAGTTATGACCAACCTAGACAGCATATTAAAAGCCAGAGACATTATTTTGCCAACAAAGGTCCGTTTAGTCATGGCTATGGTTTTTCCACTGGTCATGTATAGATGTGAGGGCTGGACTATAAAGAACGCCGAGCACCAAAGAATCAATGCTTTTGACCTCTGGTGTTGGAGAAAACTCTTGTGGGTCCCTTGGACTCCAGGAGATCTAACCAGTCCATCCTAAAGGAAATCAGTCCTGAGTGTTCTTTGGAAGGAATGATGTTGAAGCTGAAACTCCAATACTTTGGCCACCTGATGCAAAGAGCTGACTCATTTGAAAAGACCCTGATGCTGGGAAAGATTGAAGGCAGGAGGAGAAGGGGATGACCGAGGATGAGATGGTTGGATGGCATCACCGACACAATGGACACGATTTTGAGTAAACTCTAAGAGTTGGTGATGAACACAGAGGCCTCGCGTGCTGCAGCCCATGGGGTCACAAAGAGGCAGACATTACTGAGCAACTGAACTGAATTCAACTGAATATAAAAGCTGGCTAAAGCCTCCAAGAGGTCAAGGACAGGGAAGGTCTGTAGTTTGGCAAAGGCTTTAGTCATTATCTATGCCAATTTCCTAAGGCCATTTAGTTACTTGGTTTCAGCTTTTAGTTTTCTCTCTAATCAATGTATCATTAAGCATCATGATGCCTAAATATTTAACTCATTGAAAGTATTCAGATTAATATTACCAATGCAAATCTGTTCTGCTATTTTCAGCTAATTTCTAACAAAAGTTTAAATGGGTAGAGAAGGCTTGGGTAGGAATGCCTAGAGTGACATTTGAGAATTCTATTCAAATTCAGATTAGTTTTACTTTGTCTGATATCATTACCATTCATAATTGCTGATTATAAACATAGCCATATGCTGTGAGCATTGTGGAGTGGACACAGATATTTGCCTAATCATCACCCATTCCTGCTCTCTCTTTAGTTATAGATTCCAGATTTTATCCAGGTGGCTACTCCCATGTGCCATGCACAGAGCTATACATTTCCTGGTAAACTGAACCTATATACAGTCCCCAGAGAAGGCAAAGCTGGTTCAGTTCATCTTCCTTGCATTGACTGGTAAAAGTATATTCATGCGAGTGAACTGTAATCCACAAGACATCACGGCAAGTCAGCTGGATTGCTTCTACAAAAGCACTTACGTTAAGAAAGACTAGGAAGTTACCTTTATTCCCACTATCTATGGACATCCCTGGGTCTGGATATAACACTCAAATCTTCTTTAGGCATCTTGAATGTCTAAAAAAATGTGATCAACCCTGAGAGCACTAGAGTAAAATAGAGAGATCTTGGGTCATATAAAACACATAATTGAACTGCTGAAATAACAAACTTCAATGTCTACCATATCTCTGCAATTTCTATATGTGTGATGATAAATTTCCTCATTGATTAAGTTAGTTAAAGGAGCATTTCTTGCAATCTGCAAGGTAAAGTATCCTTAACAACACAGGATAGAAAGAATTATGTTATATTAGTTAATTCTTCCCTCACAAGACAGATAAAGGTAAAAAGATTCTGGGAGGGTAGGTTAACTCAGTCAAAAGCTTTTTTATTATTAGGCTGTTGAATTATTGCATATTTTAAACAGTAGTAGTGATATATTTATTTTTCAATAATAAGCTTGAAACATTTCTTTTAGACTTTAGGCAGAAGTTATCAAAGTTATAATGTTCCCAACCATAGAAATGAACTTTGGGGATTAAAATTTATCATAAAAATTTAAGAATATCATCTGTTTATAATGATTGAACTTTCATGTTCTCCATACCCCAAACTACTCTGCATATTTCATACACATAATTAAGATGCAGTGAGCAGAATACTCTCCCAGCATTTTTAGAAGACAGATCTTCAAGTTCACACAGTGAAGAAGTGCAGTGGAAAGAACTTAGCACTTTTGGAAGATTTAGTGTTGGTTTTGAATTAACCAGTATATGGACTTGACTGGAATGACCATTACTTTCTCACATATAACATACTGCTAAGTTGCTTCAGTCGTGTCCAACTCTGTGTGACCCCATAGACGGTAGCCCACCAGACTCCCCCATCCTGGGATTCACCCCCTCCAGAATATGCTCAAATGAAATCTGAAAGTTTCACCTCCGTATTAAATTATCTAAAACTTTTTTTTCCAAATAAAATTCCAGCAAAAGTTCAGTATATATGGGCTACAAAGTAGATGGGCTTTGGTTCCAGTGGGAGCAGAGGACCCAGAGCCACTCAGTAGATATCAGCTTCATTTGTCTTCTTGGTGAAATCTGTAAGCTCTACTAAGGATAGTTTAAAAGCTCTACTAAGGATAGTTTAAAAAATCCTAGATAGATGATCTCTAAGCCCTTTTCCAGCTCTTACATTATGAGTCTATAAATCAAGTGGAAAATTAGTTTTTAAAATATTAGAATACATGTTGATGATTTTTATGTGTGTCTTGAGTTATTTTTCTGGTTATAACTTAACAGATTATGTAACTTCAGAAGAACTAGGCACTCAATTTTTGAGAAGCAATTTTGATAAGCAAAATTCTTTGCATTACTCTTTCTTGATCAGTGTTTTTTCCTTAAGATCATCTCCTATCAATGATATTTTGTGTCTCTGACACTGAGTTTACATTTACACATGAGTAAATTATATACAGTTTGGGGATTCTATATACTATTATAAAATTAGCAATATATTCTGATTTTTCAACATTATAAATATAAATGGCTGTTGCTACTTTATCATCTGGGATATCAAACTCAGGAATTCATTTGGATTTTTTGTTTCATATAGAACCCATGAACAAAAGCAAAGGTCTGACATAGAGGAGACTCTACTCTTCATGTTACAGATAATGGTTTTCCTGAGCTTCATTACCCTTCACAGATCTCATAGGTTCTCTTGATTTGTTGATGACCTCTTAACACAATATTATGTGCTGTTTAGTTCTCTATCTTGTAAAAATAATAGCTAGGTTTCTTACAATAGAACTTGCTATAATAGAATTGAAAATAGTTCATCCTTTCACACATCAAGAGATTATCATAATTTTTTTTCATTGTGAAAATAAAATTTATTTTGATTTATTATATCAATATTTTTAAAGTCTTCAGTAATAATAAACAACTGGAAATACTGAATTAGCAACAATTTTTATTTTAGGCTCTGAGTTACATTTCTGCATTACATTTGTTTCTACATTTTTAAATTATTACTTGCAATAAGCAAATATTTATTTATAATCAGGAAGAACAGAAATTTTAATCAGCACATTTAATGTTATATGCACCAATTGATTATAATTATGTAAAAAGAATATACACAGCAAGAAGTCAGGAAGAAAGTAAAAAAGGGTTAATGATTGTTGCCTTGGAATGATTAACTAAGGGCAAATTTCTTCCTGCACATTTTCATAATTTAAATTCTTAAGAAGAAATGTATTTTAATTTTATAATAAAATAATATTGTCAAACTATTTAACAAGATAAGTTACTTGATTTACTTAAATAATACAAACGCTATTTTGATGGGAAGTTTGACGAACGATATTACATTTCCTGAAATACTAAACATTTTAAAACAATTTCTGTGTGACTGAGGCAGCCCTTTAACTTCTGGTCCTTTAGAGCAAGCTTCAGAAATTCAATTCAGGTAGTCCCAGTCACATGTAAACTTCACTAAAATGACCCTTCATAATTTATCTCATAATTTATCTCTAACCTGCCCTCAACTCTGTACTTTGTTTTCACTAGAGTCTATACTTGACTCTATATACCTAAGGCTTCAATCCTAGCTTGACCTTGTTGTTTCTTGTTTCCATCACTTGAAATCAGTCATTTTCTATCAAAATTCATTTGGCCTTCTCCTTTTTCTTAACTCAATTTTGCCTCTGTTGTATTCTTTTGACCTGTTTTCAGCTGCTTAGATGCCAACTCTTTCGTCCTTTGACCAGGCAAATGTCACTTAGCGTAGAGACCCATGTGTTGTGTTGTGCTATGCTAAGGTGCTTCAGTCTTGCCCATCTCTTTGGGACCTTTTGGACTGTAGCCCACCAGGCTTCTCTGCCCCTGGGATTCACCAGGCAAGAAAACTAGAGCGGGTTGCCATTTCCTCGTCCAGGAGATCTTCCCAAACCAGGGATCAAACCCACATCTCATGTCTCCTGCAACTTGGAAAGACCATAGAGACCCACATACGTACCATATTCTTCTAAGAGCTGACATATCTTTGAAATTGACATTAAAAGGTACAGAAATGAAAAATCTACATCAGTAGTAATATAACAACCCAAAAGATATTACAATATAATTGGTTACTCCAGTTAAAACTCTTATATAGTGTTTACACAAATTACAACTGATTTAGAGAGTATAACTCTTAGGAACAGATGATAACTTAGTTATCTCACTCTGTTCAACAAATCATGCAATCAAAGTTCTGTAACAATAATAAGCAGAGGATGCAACTGTCTTAAACTTTTAATTATGAGATGCCTTAAATACCTGCTATAATAAGGCATTCCTTATGATTTCTTGATAACCAGAGTCTGTTTGATAGGATAAAATTAGGTATTTTATCTTTGGCAAGGAAGATGAGGTACTTTGGTAGGTTTATATGCCTAAACACATAAATATGTCTGTACTTAATGTGATTGCTGCCCACTAAATAGTCAAAGCTACAACCTTCTCTAGAGACTTGCCCTTGTTGAAATGGGAGTTATCCATCCAGGAGGTTAGAAGGGCAATTCCAGAGAATGTTCAAATTACTGTACAGTTGGGTTCATTTCACATGCTAGCAAGGTAATGTTCAAAATCCTTCAAGCTAGGCTTTAATAGTATGTGAACCAATGTGCAAGTTGGATTTAGAAAAGTCAGGGGAACCAGAGATGAAATTGCCAGCATACACTGGATCATATAAGAAGGAAGCAAATTCCAAAAAAACATCAATTTCTGCTTTATTGACTATGATACAACCTTTGACTGTGTGGATCACAACAAACTGTGGAAAATTCTTAGAGATGAGAATACCAGACTACCTTACCTGTCTCTTAAGAAATCTGTAGGCAGGTCAAGAAGCAACAGTTAGAGCCAGATATGGAAAAATGGACTGGTTCAAAACTAGGAAATCAGTACATCGAGGTTGTATACTGTCACCCCGCTTATTTAACTTCTGTGCAGAGGATATCATGCAAAATGCTGGGCTGGAGAAATCACAAGCTGGAATCAAGTTGCCAAGAGAAAGATCAACAACGTTACACATGCAGAGGATACCACCTTAATGGAAGAAAGCGAAGAGGAACTAAAGAGTCTCTTGATGAAAGTGAAAGAGGAGAGTGAAAAAGCTGGCTTAAAGCTCAACATTCAGAAAACTAAGATCATGGCACCTGGTCTCATCCCTTCATGGTAAATAGATGGGGAAAAAATGGAAACAGTGGCAGATATTATTTTCTTGGTTTCCAAAATCACTACAGATGGTGACTGCAGCCATGAAATTAAAAGACACTTGCTTGCTCCTTGGAAGAAAAGTTATGACCATCTTAGAATATTAAAAAGCAGAGATATCACTTTGCTGACAAAAGTCCATATAGCCAAAGCTATGGTTTTTCCAATAGTCATGTATGGATGTGAGAGTTGGATCATAAAAAAGGCTGAGTGCTGCAGAATTGATGCTTTGGAACTGTGGTGCTGGAGAAGACTCTTGAGAGTCCCTTGGACTGCAAGGAGATCCAACCAGTCCATCCCAAAGGAAATCAACCCTGGATATTCACTGGAAGGACTGATGCTGAAGCTCCAACCCTCTGACCACCTGATACAAAGAAGCAACTCACTGGAGACCACCCTGATGCTGGGAAAGACTAAGGGCAGGAGAATGCGATGACAAAGGGTGAGATGGTTGAATGGTATCACCGAATCAAAGGCGATGAGTTTGAACAAACTCTGGGAGATAGTGACAGACAGGGAAATATGGTGTGCTGCAGTCTGTGGGGTCACAAAGAGTCGGACCCGACAAGTGACTGAACGACAACAATCCCACCTCTCCCCTACACAGCCTGCAGCCACTCACCGAGCCATGCTAATACAAAAGCTCAGACTCAGTGCAGGGCCAACTTCATGGGGGTAATTCAGACCTCCCATACAATCAGCACTGCCAAAGATTCAGGCGGAGCCTGGATCCAACTAATACTACACTTATGCTTAGTTCCTTCCCTTCCCAGATCTTTCTTTACTACTTCCCTCTTAACTAAGGTCATCAGATTAAAAAGAAGGACTCTGAGATAAATTTTAATTTCAAAAAAAAAGAATATTATTTTAATAAAAGTATGTCCTGAATATTTCATGTAAATATTCGCTGTTTATCTGAAATTCAAATTTCACTGGGCATGCCATGTTTTTATTTGCTAAATCTCATATTCCTATTCCTGGAAGCACTTCTTCAATAAATTATGTGTACTTGAAATTTTGCGTCAGAATCTGCTTCCAGGAAATCCAACCATAGATAATGTCAATTATATACTGATAGGTTATTAAACATGTATTTCAAAGGTATGTAACTCTCTAAATGCATATATATATATATACACCGCTCAATATATATAAAAACATGTGTGAGTTGTATAAAAATAGTAATGAATATACAAAAAAGTATTCCTGGAGTCGTGAATCTTATGCTTCTAAAAGTTACCCAAGAACGACAAATTTGTGAATGAACCATCTGTGGAAATCTTCATTTTACACTGAAATTCTCATATTGTCTGAAGTTTACAACAGAATGTTATAATTCCAGTATATAACAATAAAGATAGAGTTAGCTGTATCATTGATTTTGTCCCCACAGCAGTTAAACCCTCATGAGATTTTTTTTTCTTATTTGTTTCCTTGTTTTTCACATTGATATACACTGACTCCAAACTGACATCATGTGTAGTAAAGTGAGAAGGGGTTGAGAAAGATTAAAATGGTATAGGGGAATAATTTATCAATAGGAAAACAGCACTAGCTATATGCACATTTCAAAAAGAAAGCAAAATGAAAACAGAAAAAGCAATCTTAGACATAGATGGAAACGATTGTTTTGTAAGTAGGCTTAAAATTAAATATATGTCAGAGTCAAGACATAAACTTACTGGAAGTCAATATTAAGGCAAAGCTGCATTCTTCCTCCTAGGAATATAGGAGGTAACAGGAACCAACTGCAACATATCCTGCATGTATAAATATTTATTATGACATTCAGTTTTAGAGAAAATGGCATATGAGTGCAACATAACAAGTGATACATTATGAGTGTGGGGTTATAAAATACAATACAAGTAGAAATAACCTTGGACTAAGAGGCATAAAGGTATGACATTTAACTCTCATATTATTAATATTAGGTTACCTTGAACAAGCCATTATGGGCATTGTTTTTTCTTTTCTTTTTTTTTTAATAAAATGAAGTGTATGTAATATATAGTTTTTAAAAGCTCTTTTGTTCATAAATCCTATGCCCATTCAAAAAATATAATTGAGACTATCTTATTCTAATAAATTATTCTAATCTCATATTTCTCTCTAGCAATACAAAGGAATGTAGTAATACAAAGAAATAAAAACCCTACATTTTAGTAAACATGTTTGGATGATAAACAGAAATGATATGTATTCTGACTCTACAGTGAATTACTATTGTACTGCCTCCTTTGTCTTACATGATCAGACTTTAAGATGTGTAATGTCAATCCAAAGATTTCTACTTTGATAAGAATATTTTTATTTATTATTATTTATTTGAATGTCAAAAAGGAATAAATTTTATAATACTTTAATATTTAAACTATTAAGTCTTTTTAAGGTGATAATTATGTATATATTTACTGTTTTTCTGAAAGCATTCTTACTTTAGATCTTTATATGCACTATAGGATTCAGAATCACAGTACTGGGTACTTGGTTAAGTGCCATGGAACATTCTATTATTAGAATGATATGGTAAATCTTTAATGTAAACTTAATTGGTTAAAAATAGATGAGATTGTTTAATGGATCCTTCACTGAATAATTAAAAATACATATGGGAAAATAAATAGCATAGATCTATGGTACCAGCATCCTAGAGCCTTCTTTCAAGCTGTAAAAACTTAAGTTCTACTGTGAGACATTGAAAAGACATGATATTACACATAAATCCTGGGGGCTGCCACAAAACCAGAGTCAGCTGTCAGAAACTATAAACCTCCAGCATCACTGACTAGGAATAATGCTTATTATTTTTAATACACTGCTATGAATTATTTCCACTGGATAATTCCTTGTCTTTGTGCTCACAATGAAGGCCAAACAAACAGTTCTGGGTGGCTGGCAATAAATCTACATCTGTGAATAAACTCTCCTGGGATCCTATGAAAGACTGTAATGAATTCAACACATGGTGCTAGTCCTAGAGGCAGACACATTCACACCGTGACAGAAGACAGTTAGGGTTTTTTAATAAAAATTAAATGCTGAATCAGTGTGTGTGAAGCATTGCTGCTACTAACTGCGGCACTCTGGATTTAAACACACACGCCAGTTAAAGTGTCTGAAGACACGCATTGATGAACAACTGCTAACTTGCTTGCTTTTGTCTCCAAAAACATATTTCTATGCCCAGTTATTTTTTCCAGGCAAAACATACACATGCATAACTGAATGTTAACTTTTTTAGTAGGCTATGTAGTTCAAGTGCCTTTTTAAAGCAAGTAATATCTAAAATATACCTTTAGTAACTATTTTTCACATATTAATAAATCATTTTGCCTGTAGGTTATCTAATGAGGAAATTGTGAAAGATTTCTCACTTTTTTTTCTCATCAGAAATTATGGATCATTTCTCTGAGCTCTGTTCTGTTCTATTTCCTCCAACTGTTATGTCCAAGAGTGTAGGGGTAACTATGCTCTCACTTACGGCTCCTGGAGAGCCACAGTTACCCCTTGGTATTCGCAGGGAATTGGTTCTGGGAGACCCCTCAAACCTGCCCAATGCTCAATTTCCTTACACAAAATGCAGTAATAAAATATTAAAAAATGTGTACTGAAAAAAAAAAACTTATAAAGTAGAAATATGCAGTATTTAATTATGTTTTGCTTTAGCCTATACAAAGAAACAAAAATGAATGCTGTTTCAAGAAAACATAGTTAGATTAAAAGGACGGTTCCTGTCAATATTACATCTGAACCAGATTACTGCAATTTGTTTTTAGAAATACCAGGTATTTCATATAGAAGTATAAGATTGTGATATATGTAAACTTACTTTTGTAAATTAATTTGTACAGCCTTGACATAGTCCTTTCCCGATTTGGAACCAGTCTGTTGTTCCATTTCCAGTCTAACTGTTGCTTCTTGACCTGCATACAGATTTCTAGGAGGCAGGTAAGATGGTCTGGGATTCCCTCTTGAAGAACTTTCCACAGATTATTGTGATCCACACGGTCAAAGACTTTGGTATAGTCAATAAAGCTGAAGTAGATGTTTTTCTGGAATGCTCTTGTTTTTTTGATGATCCAACAGATACTGGCAATTTGATCTCTGGTTTCTCTACCTTCTCTAAATCCAACTTGAACATCTGGAAGTTCACGGTTCATGTACTGTTGAAGCTTGGCTTGGAGAACTTTGAACATTACTTTGCTAGTGTGTGAGATGAGTACAACTGTACATCTTACATTAACAAATCACTCAGAGTTTTTTGGTATATAAAATAAGCATTATTTTTAAATAATTTATTTTCAAACTAAGATTTGATAGAGTTTGTTTTTATATGTTTGTTTGCACAGTTTGGTTTAATATGTATGCTTATAGAAGTAAATACAGAAGAAATATGGGAATGATACTTTGCTAAACCACTCACAATAAATTGGACATGTTCCTAGACAGATGTTCAGTTTCAATAGATGGTCACTTTTGGTGATAACACTACTAACCAATGCAACCTTAAGTGACGAATAGGTAAAGAAGGAGTATACAAAGATGTCATTAAGTAAATATCTGTTGATTTAATGAATGGCTTACCAAAGTAGTACTAACAACTTTTCTCTGGCATGATCTGAGTAACACTTCACACAGCAGCCTGCGATATCATTAGACTTTTCCATCAAGAGGATTTCTCTTGTGAATCAAAATATTTTACTAAAAGTCAATTGAAAATCTTATATCCTAACAGGTTATTGCCAACTCACCTAAACTCATTAAAGGGTAGTTTATCAAATTATTCATAAATCACAAAACAAGGATTATAACTGAATGAATAAAATACAAGGCATTTGATGGATGACTAGAATGGTAATTGCAATCATGTTGTATAATCAAGCTTTCCTTCTATCTTTTCATATTTTTAATTAGAAAATCTACACATTTCCTTATGTCTAGTGATTCTTAAATGATGCTTTATAAGTAGATGAATAAAAATTTTTCTTTTAAGAAAATTTTGTGTTAAAACCTGAGATATATTCCACATCTTTGCCATCTAACAATCATGCCAATCATTAGATGGCGTGATTTTTCTTCTTGGAAAAATCATTTAAATGGCTAACTGTCCAATTCTTTTATTCCTATGTTACATGTTATTTTGTATACGATCATGGGTTTTATACCATAAAGTGTACTCCAAGGTTATACAGAATATGAGAGAAGAAAAAGAATCTGGAAAAATTCTAAGGAACCACCTGCACATACCCATGTTTTGTTATGGAAGTCATGTGGATGGGCAAGATTTTATGTCTTAAACAGAATGTATGAAGAGCTAAAGCCTATGTTTATAAAAATATCATTAAGTATATCTAACTATATCACATATTCCAATGTAGCAAAGATTAAATTGGTGATGCTTCCTGGATGGCTCAGCGGTAAAGAATCTGCCTGCCAAGCAGGAGACAAAAGTTCAGCCCCTGGGTTGGGAAGATCCCCTGGAGAAGGAAATGGCAACCTACTCCATTCTTGCCTGGGAAATCCCAAGGACAGAGGAGCCTGATGGTCTACAATCCATGGAGTTGCCAAGAGTCAGATATGACTTAGTGACTATACAGAAGCAACAGCAAAGATTACATCACTTACCTAGAATTAAGTGATAGCTTTTCCTTAACACTGGCCCTAAAATTATGACAAAACTTTAAAAATTACTCTATATGATTGCTTACCAATAACTTCTGAATGAATTTTCTTTTAAATTCTTTTAGAAACTTTTAGCAACTCTAGCTATTATGAACATATATATCTAATAGATGCAGTAACTGTAGAGACCAAATGCATTTCCAGTGACCATATAATTATTAAAGGGGAAGACTAAAATTTGAACACCAAAAGGTTAATTCAAAGTTTATTTTTATTTTATTGTGAGAAAATTTAGGTAAATGTCATTTGAAAATGATTTATGTGAAGATGAAACAACTGTATGAGGAATTACATATTTGGAATATTGCTCAATATGAATATTTTGAAGTGAGAGATGCTTTGACTGAGAATTAACTTGAGAGAATGGCTTATCAATTCAGTACTTGAGAGAATGGCTTACTAACTGATGGATGCCTTATATCAGTTAGTGTATACAAATGTGTATTTGAGTTTAGTAATTATTTATACTAATCTATTAGTTTATACTCATAGATTCATATTCATGTATGCAATTCTGTAAGTTTTTATAAATTTACAGGTTTTTAGGGACAAAAGGTCTAGATCTCTCCATAATAATTATTATTGCAATGGCATCAGATTAACATTGCAAATTATAATTCACTTGTTTCCCCTTGCATTTTCTTAGAATAGGCAGATATGTAGCATGCTTCAAAGGGAGATTTTGAAAATAGATTTAAGAGTATCATTAAGTGTGCTTTACTTGTTAAATTTTAAAATTGTTCCTTTTAGCACAAAGATGCATGATTATTTAATTTAATTATTCATGATGCTTTACACATTAAAATGGATATCATATACCAAAAATTATTTTATATCCCTAGGGAAGTAAATATTAAAAACAGCATTAAAGCTTTATGTGCTGAGGAAAATTTAAAACACAAAATTATCAGTTAAAATACTGAAGTAAGCAAGAATGGGAAAGTAATTCTAACCTTCAACTTGAGTTTTACTGATAGGTTAGGAAAAATATGCCTGAAGAAAAGAAAGAGATTTAGTAACCTGAAAATCATTTTGTAAAGAAATTTTTAGCTTATTATTAAAGGTAAGATGGATTATGTATATACCAAGCATTAAAACATAGTTAAATTTACTTTGAACAGAGATAGACAGGAGACACACATACACACAAGGAGTGAGAGAGAGAGTGCTCCATTTGTACATATCTTCTGCCTATAAGCGCTGCCTAAAATTCTCAACAAAGAACAGGTGGCAAATGTACCTGATTCATCCTACTATTGTACTAAAAATACTTCTTTTATATTGGATTTACACTATGACTTAGAAGTATTCATTGAATATATATTCATAAATGTCTTCACATTTGGTTTGCTTTCCTGAATACTTTTAATGTGCTAAAGATTGTATAAACATAAAAATTTACCTTTATAATTAAGTATAAAATTCAGTGATATTAATTATATTCACAATGTTGTAGTCATCAACACTGTATATTTCCAAAACTTTTTCATTACTACAAACAATAGCTTGTAACCATTTAGTAATGATTCCTACTTTGCACTCCTCCCAGTCCATAGTATAATAGGCTGCATTTTAAAGTTTCATTTTTTAAAAAAGGCAGTGAATTTTAATCCTGTATTAAATTCTTTAAACAAGTATGAATCACAATTCCTCAAAGATTTCAACATACTGACATCTGTCATTATTGCATCAAGTGTTGTCTTGACTTGATCGTCAATAAATCTTTTAAAACACAACAACAAATGCTGAATAAATCAAATATAAGTAGGTATTGACCTTTGACAACTTCTAGCAAGATATGGACTGTCATTCTTCATATGTAAATACACAATGGTGGTGGTTTAGTCTCTAAGTAGTGTCTTGCGACCCAATGGACTGTAGCCTGCCAGGCTCCTCTGTCCATGGGATTTTCCAGGCAAGAATACTGGAGTGGGTTTCCATTTCCTTCTCCATGGAACCGTGAACTTACAGATGTTCAAGGTGGTTTTAGAAAAGGCAGAGGAACAAGAGAACAAATTGCCAACATCCATTGGATTATTGAAAAAGCAAGAGAGTTCCAGAAAAACATCTATTTCTGCTTTATTGACTATGCCAAAGTTTTGACTGTGTGGATCACAATAAACTGTGGAAAATTCTGAAGGAGATAGGAATACCAGACCACCTGACCTGCCTCTTGATAAACCTATATGCAGGTCAGGAAGCAACAGTTAGGATTGGGCATGGAACAACAGACTGGTTCCAAATTGGGAAAGGAGTACATCAAAGCTGTATATTGTCACCCTGCTTATTTAATTTATATGCAGAGTACATCAGGAGAAACGCTGGGCTGGAAGAAGTACAAGCTGGAATCAAGATTGCCGGGAGAAATATCAATAAGCTCAGATGCAGATGACACCACCCTTATAGAAGAAAGTGAAGAAGAACTAAAGAGACTCTTGATGAAAGTGAAAGAGGAGAGTGAAAAAGTTGTCTTTAAAGCCCAAAATTCAGAAAACTAAGATCATGGCAGCTGGTCCCATCACTTGGCAAATAGATGGGGAAACAGTGGAAACAGTGGCTGACTTTATTTTTCTGGGCTCCAAAATCACCGCAGATGGTGATTGCAACCATTAAATTAAGAGACGCTTACACTTTGGAAGGAAAGTTATGATCAACCTAGACAGCATATTAAAAAGCAGAGACATTACTTTGCCAACAAAGCTCCATCTAGTCAAAGCTATGGTTTTTCCAGTGGTCATGTATGGATGTGAGAGTTGGACTATAAAAAAAGCTGAGCACTGAAAAATCGATGCTTTTGAACTGTGGTGTTGGAGAAGACTCTTGAGAGTCCCTTGGACTGCAAGCAGATCCAACCAGTCCCTCCTAAAGGAGATCAGTCCTGGGTGTTCATTGGAAGGACTGATGTTGAAGCCAAAACTCTAACACTTTGGCCACCTGATGCGAAGAGCTGACTCATTGGAAAAGACCCTTATTCTGGGAGGGATTGGGGGCAGGAAGAGAAGGGGATGACAGAGGATGAGATGATTGGATGGCATCACTGACTCAACGGACATGGGTTTGGGTGGACTCCAGGAGTTGGTGATGGACAGGGAGGCCTGGCATGCTGCAGTTCGTGGGGTCGCAGAGAGTCGGACACGACTGAGTGACTGAACTGAACTGACATATACAATATTTACTAAAAAAAAAAAAGAAAGAAAGAAAGAAAATACAGACTTTATAAATATAGTGGACTTCAGAGTTTATGGAATTTATAAAGGTCCCCAATAAAATCAAATGGAGTTCCAATAACCCTATATACATTTAGTTTCAGGATTTCAAATTTCTCAATCTGTACTAACTGGATAGTTACTCTCAGTGATATTTTATTTCTTAAAATTAATTCAATTTTCCATTCAAATATGTTACTTATGTACCCCTGCTGGCAGGAAATGCAATATTCACACAGAAATGCAGCTTCTTTTTTTTTAGTATCAGTGTTTGTGTTCAATTTTTTTCTATTATCGTGAGACTGAAAAGCATCCTATACAAGTTGACAAATCATAAATTATGCCTTAGGCAAGGATAGTTGTAGAGCCACATCTTCAAAAGAAACTACTTCCTTATCGAAAAAGAATCACTCTAGAGCCATCTGCCTGCTTATCATTACATCTGGCTGGACTTATGTTTTAAAGGAATAGCTAACTAAATAAGGAAGAGAAGATCAAGCTAATAGACATTTCTGGCAGTCAATAAAAGGTTACAGAGGAAAAATAACCACACATGCCACAAAAGAAGCTGAGTAATACAGGATGTTATCTAGAGCAAAGGACAATGATGAGGCCCCAATTAGATGTTATTGAAGACATTAAATGGCAAATAGGATGAATACTGACAATTTTACAAGTGAAATAAAGTCCTTGCTATATTAACAAGAAAACTATATATTTTACCTAATACAATTATTTTAAAAGTAACTATATTCCCGTATCTCTGGGTATACTATAAAGCTTGTAAATTCAGCATTCTATATTTTTTTTTTATTTTTTCATCCCCTCCTTACTTTGCATCAATTTGTATACAGTTTTCCATTTAGCAATGCTGGGTTAGAAACTGTTTTAGCCATTGAAACTGAAGGAGAAAAAGTGATGCGGTGCAAATTTTGAAAAAAAAAATTGGGGGGCAGTGATTTAGGAAAATAAATATGTGCAATAATTGCAGAAAGGTATTACTATGGAAGTAAGTCCAAAATGTCCATGTTTGGGCTTATCATTTGGTTTACTGGCAACATCCAGTATATATCACATAGGTGGGGAAAAAATGCACTGAAATACCAAGTATGAAATTCTAGTTAAAACATTAGCTAACAGTTTATCTAACACATTGAGTGTTTAATAGCAAGTATTATAGATTTATCCCATGCTTAATACTGTCAATCAATTGAATAAGTTTAAGTACATATTTGTTAATAAAATCAGTTAAATTTGTATTTATCATTAAAGGTTTTTAAATGCTTTTAAATATATTTCCAATGTTTGACATTTAATGTTTGAAAAAAGTGAAACAAAATAAATTTATTCATATAATTTACACTGTATAATATTTAACAAAACAGCAAACTTGATATGTTTTTCTCAGCATTTTTTCATTAAAAATAAACTTTTAAATATTCTCAGGGGATGAATTATATTAACTTTAACAAATTAAATGATTTATGAAGAATCATTATAATGGCTATGAAAGTGTTAGCCACTCAGTCCGGTCTGACTCTTTGCGATCCTATGGACTGCAGCCTGCCAGGCTCCTCCATCCATGAGATTTTCCAAGCAAGAATACTGGAGTGGTTTGCCATTTCCTTCTCCAGGGGATATTCCAGACCCAGGGACTGAACTAGGGTCTCCTGCATTACAGGCAGATTCCTTACCATCTGAGTCAGCAGGTAAGCCCATAGCTGACAAGATTCATTTGCATTTATGTTATTATGACAGTCATTGTATAAGTGGTATGAAATTTAAAAACAGTAGAAGTGTTAGTCTCTTAGTCTTGTCTGACTCTTAGCGACCCCACGGACTGTTACCCACCAGACTCCTATGTCCATGGAATTCTTCAGGCAAAAACATTTAAGTGGGTAACTATTCCCTTCTCCAGGGGATCTTCTCGACCCAGGGATTGAACGAGGGTACCCTTAATGCAGGCAGATTCTTTATCACCTCAGCCACCAGGGAGTATAAGCTATAAATGTACATATTGTCACTCTTTCCAGGATCTTCACATTATTGAAACAGGAAACAACTGCTTCTATTTAATAAATGTTCTTAAAGTTTTGATGACTAATACATAAAACATGAACAATTAATAATATTATATGTAATAAAACATATATACATTTAGTTTTCTATGTAATATGCTATATTTTCCTCCTTTTTCAGCCCCATTTAGTGAGGAAAGAAAATTATCCAATGATAAGAAAAATGATAGGAAAAATAGAGGCAGAAAACAGATATTGAAAGCAAGGTACTAGGTTATACTTCTCAATTTTTTTACTTAGTAGCTAAAAAACCATCAGAATATTAAATTTCTTTGTACTCACTTTCTTATTCCATAAGATAAAGATCAAAATATTAACTGTTAAATGGACTGTGACTTAGTACATGTAAAAATTTACTCCAGCAGTATCTGACATAAAACTAAGGTTCAATTTTTTTTTAATTTCATAAATTCAATACACTGAAAACAATGTAGGTGTCAAAATTTTTGCCCTATATTAGTTTATTTTTATTATCTTTAAAAAATTATCCTTAATATATGCAACAAAATACATAATTTTAATATTTAATGGTTGGTTTTTATACATGTGAGTTCTTCCTTAAAATGCTGTTTCTGTGTGTGTGTATGTGCAAACATAAACAAATCAAATTTAATGCTAAAGCAAGGATAAAGTGAACACAGAACCAGTAAAAAATCATGTTTATATTTCTGTAACCTTTTTTGGTAATATGTAAGTCTTTTTTCAACGATTTACCTAAGTGATTTTCTACTAATAACTCATAATTATTTTTGAGGAAAATGGTATTTTGTATGTGTGTTGGAGTTTTCTTAAGATTTCAGTTTATTAACTTCAGACAGACTCTTAATCCTTTAACAAAAATTTGCTTGAGTGAGAGTTCTAGGTTGTGTAAACAGGACACAAGAATAGGAAGAGTAGTAGCAACAGTAACATCATTACTTACATTAGCAAATGTATATTCAATGCTTCCTATATGCTAAATATTTTACATATTTTATTATACTTAGTTGTCACAATAATTATAGCAGATAAGTATGATTGCTATTCCTTATTCGAGATGAGGGTGTTGAAGCAATGAAAACTGAGTAACTTGCCAAGTTCACACAACTAGCAAGAGGTGTAGACAAGATTTCAATTAAAATATTGTGATTGTAGTCAGTCAGTTAATCTAAACCTCTATTAGCATAATTTTTGGAAATTAATATAATATACTTAGTTGCAACTTCATACAGCTAAAAATATAAATAGCATTTGAATTGCAATTACACATGCAGTTTGTTAAATTAAAATAATGTTGATAATTTATGGGCTTTCCTGATGCTTAGATGGTAAAGAATCCATATGCAATGTGGGAGACCAGGGTTCAATCCCTGGGTTGGGAAGATCCCATGGAAGAGGGTATGGCAACCCACTCCAATATTCTTACCTAGAGAATCCCCACGGACAGAGGAGTCTGACAGGCTATGATCCACGGGGTCGGAAAGAGTCAGACACGACTGAGCAACTAAGCACACACAATGATGATATTTTATAACAACATAATTATAAATAGATTTTTAAACAAATGCACTATTTATACTTCATTATATATGCATGTATGTGCATTGTATATGTGTGCGCATATAAACATATACTTACAATCTCTATAAACATATACAAGTACATGAATATGTTTAAGTATACATACATGCAAAAATACATGTATCTATCTTCTATCTACCTACCTATCTGTCTATCCATACATACATATATGCACATATACCCACATTTACCCATAAACACCAATACATGGCTAAGATTCCTTGATTGCTTTTATTAAGTGAGTGGGTAGGTATTGACCACTGATGCTATTTTACTATGTTAAAGACTGACTCAAGAAATATTAGATAAAATGTATAAGTTTTTTTATTCAATCATTACATACACAGTTACTAACATGTGAGATTTTATCTTTCTTAACAATGTGAGCATTCTATGTTCTTACTTAGATCTTAGTAAGAACTGTTTTTTTTAGATTCAGAATATTGTTTTGTAAAGTAATTAGCCTCCAACTAATAAAAATAAATGGAAAAAAAACTCAATGTTCAGAATATTGTCTACAATACTACTTAAATTTATGGTTGTATTCCTGTCTTTCTGACCTCTAAATCAGAAAACACATAATTTTTAGGTTGGATCAGCATTCTCTTTCCTCCACACCTATCTTTTAATTTTCTAGCTGTATCCATTCTACAGTACCATGTTATCTTCCTTGTCTCTCCCTCAGTCTTCATGTTATACTTGTATATAGTTAAATTATCCCATCACTTCATCACATCCTAAAATTAGTTTCCCATAATCTCAATTTTCATTATGATTTCCAATCTGATTTTAATTTTTTCTTTGAAATTTAGCCTCTTGCTTCCTTTATGTTACATTGCTTTGGAAAAAAAATATGCATTTCCTTTTCTCTTGGTACTTAACGGTTTTCTGGTTCTGTATCTTCATTTTCATGCCTTCATATATAATAGACATGTACTTTCTTCCAGTTCTTGCAAGCTAATTTGAAATATATTTTTTTTTCTCATATACCTCATAATTACTCTGCTTCTATCACATTTTGAGAAAAATGAAGCCAGCCAATATAAAAAGAGCAGAAGTAATAATGCATAAAAATCCAAAATTTTGACAATGTAACATTTTATTACATATTTAAACTGTTGCTCTGAGATGCAGCAATATAAAGAAATTAAATGAATACACACAAAACAATAATGACATATTTTAAATTTGCACATTTATAAGAAAAAATATAAGCTGACAGGTTAGGATTGTGGGAGTTAAACTCTAAAAGTGTCTTTTTTTGCATTCACACATAAAATATCAGATTGGTCATGAATAAATTAATAAAACTACATTACGGTCAACAGCAGGCAAAGTAAATTGTGTTAATTATAATACAAAATGTCAAAGTGAAATTAACAATTTTAGAATAGAATTCAAGTCACACTTTTACATATTTTTCTAGAAGATATTATAATACAATTCTTTTAAGTTATTTTATTTATAGTTTTTTCTTGGAGGTACTGGCAAAAATTCAGTTTTATCTAATAAAATCATTCTATCGTATTTACATCCTAATTGTGATGTTACCACTAAGTTTTCCCTTTACTCATTTTTCTTTGATAACCTCTGTTAAAGGTAGTAAAACATAAAGCAGTAAAATAAATAAAATCAATAATGAAGGAAGAGACACACAAAATAATACTTAATGGATTTTCAGCTCATGAAGATAATTTACCATCTGTAGCAAAATGATTTCTATGCACAAAAGAAATCAATACATATCCTAGCATCATTCCTGCTACACTGCAATTTATCAGTAAACTGGATACTGTCACTTCTCCTAGGCCTTAGAAAACTAGTCGCTCTCACAGGCAATATTTATTCTGCCTAAGTTTCACCACAGCTGACTCTGACTTAAGCAAAGCAAAGCTCTGACAACTGAAGAATCAGGATATGGTAATACACAAATATGATTTGTGATAAAGTTACCTGAATTAAAAACAAAAGCCATGTGAAGCTGTGGAGATTCTAAATATTGGGAAGGGCCAAAAAGAGGTTAATTACAAAGCATAAAAATGGGCTACCACATGCATTTGAATACTAAACACAAGCAATGCCTTTTTTAATTGGGAAGAGTATCATGCATGAGAACTAAGTTGACTCTGAATTTTCTTTCTTATCCTGCCTTCCTTCCTTCCTTCATCCATGCCCATCTTTTTCTTTTTTTCTTCCTTTCTAAGTATAGGAAAAATATTTCTTATATTTAGAAAAAAAAAATTTCTAAATATAGGAAAAAATATAGTTATCCTACGTTTTTCTTTCTTTTACAATAGTGAGATTTACAAACATCTGTAGAACTTAAGTTTACCCCTTTGCCCATCTGGCAAATCTCCATACTTGCTTTCTTTTCATTAAAAAAAAAACAAACAAAAAAACCCACTTTATTCTTAAAAAAGTACTGTGTAACTGAAAATTAAAGAAGTGGACTTAACAAACGTCAGTGCTGAAATTTCCAGTTATCATCTAGAATCCAGGTTTTTTGAATAATAACATGTTATGTCATTATCACAAAACAAATTATTTGAATAAATTCCCACTGATGTTTTCAGAGCATGCATGTACATTGGGGCAGGTTTACACACATTATTATAATTTTCATGATCAACTGTTAGGAACTTTAGGGTGTGGAGTAATCACAGCCAGCAAGGGTATTATAGAAACAGCCCAAGAGTTGCTGATAGATGAGCCATGTTTCTACAGGAGCTCTCTGTTCTCTCTCTGCCTGACCCTAAAGCCCTGCTCCAATTCATCTCCAGTTTCTCACACACTTACTGACTCTGTTCTGAATCTGTCAGGACCCTAGGGCATGAAATCATGCAACAAGCAAGGATATGGCAGAAGTAGCCTATTTATAATTGTACTCCTTCCACACCATTTTAGGAGTTTCAGTGTTATCACTAAATGGACCTTTAAAAACACTTGTTCAACTTTCATTCCCATAAATAGTTCCTTAGATAATTTGAAGTTATTTTCCTCCATCTATCATAGGTGCAATAGCTTAAGTTTTCCTGTCTCAAAAACATTAATATTGCATATATGTGGGAAAAAGTGAAAGGGTTAGTTGCTCAGTCAGTTGTGTCCGACTTTTTGCAACTCCATGGATTGTAGCCCACCAGACTCCTCTCTCCATGGGATTCTCCAGGCAAGAACACTGGCGTGAGTGGTCATTCCTTTCTCCAGGGGATCTTCCCAACCTAGAGATCAAACCCAGGTCTCCTGCACTGCAGGCAGATTCTTTACTATCTGAGCCACCAGGGAAACTCATTGCATACAGAGAGGGAATCACTATAATATTTTAATTTCATTTTCTGAAAAACTAACTTGCTCCAGGCTCTGCTAATAGCACATAGCAATGATAGAGGGATTATCTTAAAGAATAATAGCATACTATAATAAATCTCATAAAGTGAATTGCAGCAGATAGGTATAGAATAGAAAAATAAAGAGGTAAGTGGATCTGAATGTGCAATGAGACCATTGCTTCAGAATCAAGCAAGAGATTCTAGAGAATTCATGCAAAGAGATGTTCCATCAGTCAATCAGTAGGAAAGCGGTGGTACACTGATATTCAGATAAGTCAGGGAGGTCTGACAAAGGGACTGATTGTCAAGCAATGTAGCAAAAATAATTTACCATAAGGGAAAACTGTCATCTATCTAGACCCCAAGTTATGAAAGGGAAGAGTGTTATACCAACATGGAACATAGGTTCATACAATTAAATGTAGGTCAATTCATGTGAGATAAAGAGCCAATTTCTCTGCAGAACATCTCCAAGTTTCTTCTGACCACTCAGGAAAGTACCCAAAGTAATAACACCTCATCCATTCTCTCTTTCTTCCCGTCCATCTCTGGCTGTGCCTTCCCATGGCTGAACCCAGTCAGTAGTTAGAGGACATGGAAGACAATTGATAGGCTCCACCAGGCTAGCATCCTGGAGTAAGATCACAATGGATCTTACAATAGTGAATAGGGGGCGACAGAAGATCTAAATAGGGAAATGAAAGCATGAAAGTGTCCAGGTTCATTGACTCGAAACAAACCTGAGGTGAAAACGGGTGAAAAGCCTGGACAGATCACTGTTTGGGTTCTGATTTATTATATGAACCTGATCACTTTATAGAGCCTGGTAAACCAGTTCTAAGTCCATAAGTAAGACCTGGACACTTGATTA
Source organism: Muntiacus reevesi (assembly GCF_963930625.1). NCBI lineage: Eukaryota > Metazoa > Chordata > Mammalia > Artiodactyla > Cervidae > Muntiacus > Muntiacus reevesi. The sequence continues at coordinate 257,696,703 of NC_089251.1, read as the reverse complement.
TCCATTAGATATCAAATCTGTACTGTGTCTAATATTACCACTGGAATGGATTCCAGATAGAAATTATAACTTGGTTTGATTGAGAACCACAGGGGTGAGAAGAAGTCACCTGAACATCTACCAGACAAGAAAGAGGGAGCTGAAAGTGAACGTGGGACACACACACACACACACACACACACACACACACAAACATACACAAACACATATACACACACATACACAAACATACACACACAAACATACACAAACACATACACAGAAGATTTCGAGGTGAATTTATAACTAGCATACTCAAATCCAAAACTTAAAAAATGACCAACAACTAAGCAACAGAAGATATGTTTATTCTAGCAAATATTTGAGTGCAATATAGAATGCTGTAAAATAAATAGAGAGTCCTGAAAAAGTGTAGCATCCATACAAATAAAATACTGAATTCTATTCAATAGATGCAGATGAATAAGTGGAAATATTAAATTTCTGTATGTAAAATATATATAGTCATCTAAATAATTCAATAGGCAGTATAATATCTGAAAGTCACACTGAAGTAGGGAATTAGAGAACTAAAACAGAGACTACAACCCAGAATGAAATATATAAAAAAAAGAAGGAATAAAACCACAAAAGAGTCATCAAAAGAAATTAGTTAAGTTGGCAAACTCTAGAATAATGAAGTTCTAGAAAAAGAAAATAAAAAGAAGTGATAAGGAAGCTCATTTTTAGAGGAAAAAAAAATCAAGATTTTCCAGAAATACAATGACAGGACTACTCTGACTAAAGATACATACTATGTGCTGTAAAGGTAAATTAAAATAAGTCAGCAACATATAACATTCAGAATAAAGACAGAATATAAAGATATTCAACAGAAAAGTTATATTAATCAGAAAAGTAACAGCAAGTAGGCTGACAATAGAGTTCTTGTGCAATACAAACAACATAGCATTATGAAAACTTATAAGAGTAAAACTTTCACACTGCTGCATAACACTAAATGTTAAACTAGAATTCTAAACCTGCTGCAAGTCCATGGGGTCGCAAAGAGTTGAACACGACTGAGCAACTGAACTGACTAAACCCTGCTGAATAATCATCCAAAAATTAAGAATAATAAACTCTTTCATAAGAACAAACTTTAAAAGCCAAGATCATAACTGAAATAATTAACAAAGTATATAACTTAGAAGGGGGCTTCCCAAGTGATGCAGTAGTAAAGAATCTTCCTGCCAATGCAAGAGATGCTGGAGTCATGAAATCAATCCCTGGGACAGAAGGATCCCTTAGAGTAGGAAATGGTAACCAACTTCAGTATTCTTGCCTGGAAAATCCCCCAGACAGAGGACACTGGTGGGCTACAGTCCAGACAGTCCCAAAGAGCTGGACATGAATGAACAACTGAGCATACATACATAACTTAGAGGAGAAGAGAAAGAAAATTATTGGGTCTAGAATTTATTCATACTTGCTCATATTAACAAGAGAGGTAATTAACTCAGATATCAAATAATCATAATTTTTTTCTTAAAAAGTTGCAATCATTTTAAAGAAACTTTTAAAAATTCTAGTTGTGTATGTGTGCGTGTCCGTATGCTTAGACTGAGTACTCTATCACTAACAGGACTTCAGCTAATAACAGAATGTTCTTCACCAAATTTTTTTAAATGCTAAATGAGACAACTTGAGCATCTGGAATAGTTCTGAACACCAAGTAAGCAGCGGATGATAATTTTCAAATAATCCATACTTTCTCCTTATTTAGTAAGAGTCCATTTTTATTGGAGTGTGGAATGTATTATCCACTTAAAATTACTTTGTTTACTTTTTTCTTATCAAGAAACATGCCCACTTTCATTCACAAATTTCTTGATATATGAAACTAGATTTGGTAACCAAATCATCTAGAAGGATCACTGATACATTATCTCAAGATAATATTATTTTAAAATATTTAATTACAATTTAATTTAAAAAGAATTCCCTTATTCATGTATTTTTTGACCTGTTCAGTTATTTTGTAACCACTAATGTGCCATTTTCAATGTTCCAATGTGAACAGGGGACAGGAGAAAGGTGACAAGCAAAGTAGTAAATATTAGAATTTTGTCATTCATATCCTGATTAAATTTGAGAAATATGTTATTACCAATTCCATTCAATAGAAGAGAAAAGTGAAGCTCATATTTAAAAAAAAAATCCATAATTTGTCTAAGGAACTAGAGCTAATGAGATAGAAGGTGATTTGAAACTATGTCTCCTACTTTAGAACCCACAATCAAGAAAGGAAAGATAGATAGATCTATAGCTAGTAAACAATTATACGCCATGTAAGACCTTCATTTGTATGAAGTGATTTATATGTCACTTAATCAATACAGATCCCAAACCTCATGTGATTGCATTTCCAGGAAAAAACAAAACAACTGGGAACAATGTATCTGCATGAATATATTATAGAAATGGTTATTTATCCTTTGGAGACTCTGCTGTAATTGCTAATACATGTATTGTTTTATATACATTGACGCTTGAACATTGTGGCATTAATCTTCACATAATTTACAGCTGGCCCTCTGTATCTGTGCATCCCTCACGTCGTAGATAGAACCAACCAGAGACGTGTAGTTCTGTAGTATTTATCACGGATAAATATCCCCACATACATGGGCCAGCACAGTTCAAATCCATGTTGTTCAAGGGTCAGCTGTAGTTTATTCTTAATCTCATAACCCCCTTTTCATACCAAAAAAAAAAAAAAAATGGGGGGGGCACAGTTGTTACTTCTGTTTTCAGTAATCATCAGGAGAGAACCCTCACAAGGCTCAGAAAACTAGGTACACACTGGAGACCAGGTGTAGGACTTAATATCTCTCCAGCAAGTAGGTACCAAATAGAGAGTGGTGTCTTAGATATTCCACGAGGGCTTAACAAATTCCAGAGTCTAACTCTAGGCTCATCAATTTGAGGGCAATAGTAATTACAGTGCTAATGAATTAAATTCAAAAACAGATTTACCATTTCTATTGACATAACATGTTCTCTTTTTGTTTGCAGATACATCGTTCCCTCTAGCTATTTTAAATAATAGAAAATTTCAATCAGGAAAGGAATTTGATCTTTGGTTGATCTTGTACAATCTTGGTCATTTCAAATAGTATAACTTTCCAACTAGTCCTTGAAACAACTATTTTTCCTTTTTTCAAGGATGCAAAATAGCATATTTCATGATTCTTTAAACCTTCTGATTGGTTCCTATTGCTTCTAGTAACTAAATTTCCTGCTCAGCTTTTATTGTGAAAAAGAAACAGTAAACCATAGGTTTTGTTTTGAAAATTGGGGGGTGGAAGAAGAAATAATGTTACTTCAATTATATAATCAACTAAAATTTGATATTCTGTTTAAATGCAATTGTAAGAAAAAATAAACAAAATGCCATTTATCATTTACTATAAACACGTAGAAACTAATAAGTCTTTGAATTGTTATGGAAGCTCATAAATGAGCTTTTACATAATCTTCCTTAATTTACATCTGAGAAAACTGGAACTCATTTTTTCTAAAAAAGATTCTTTTAACTTTTGTTAATCTTTTTTGAAGAGATAACACTAAAAATTAGTTCACAATTCAAGAGATCACGTTGCCTCAAAGCAATGAGTACTGACTATAAGAATGTTTAATCTTTTGCCATTTTTAAAGATTGTTTTTGATAATTTGAAGATATGTTGAAAAGAATATAAGTTTTTCAATTTGGCTGGATAAATTATACTACAGTTTTTTTTAGAAATTTTAAAGGATTTTCACATGAAAAAAATGTTTCATTTAATCCTCACAGGGACTCCCTGATCAATGTGAATTAACATATGTGTGGCCATACTACATATAAAAACATGGCGACTTATAGAGATTTGCCGTGTTGTTACAGTTAAAAACCTAAGAAAGAAGAAATGTAACTCAAACAAGTTTTTGATTTTAACTCTTCAAAATCTTTTCCTCTTCTAATATGTACATGACCGTTTGAGGGCCTTTTGGTAAATGTAATTCCTCTAGGAGGAGACGGTCTTACACAGTGCGCTCTTGCTTTCTTATTGCTCTCAGAACAGTGTGCTGAGCATAGTAGACCTTCAATCATGATTTAAGATAAAATAAATCATTATGCATCAGTATGTGTGTGATAGGTTTTACCAAAGTTAAAAATCTAATTTTGGCTAACTGGTCAAAGAAAGAACAGAGATATAAAAAACCATCAATTACTCACTTTTGTATTACAAATGCTGAACATCCATTAAATCAAATAAATAATGTTAATGAAGATACTGAAAACTTGAATCTTGAAGTGTCAAGGAAAATTAGGATTTTTTTAGTAACTAAAGATGATATTAATTAATGAATAATGTAAGATAAATCAATAGGATAGTTTTTAAAGGCTACACATTGAAAATTCAGTATACAGCACTAAAATACAAATTAGAGTCAAATTCTTAGATTTCCTACCTCATACCATGCATTTATTTTAAGGAAAGTGCATTTCCTAAAATAATTCAAATTATCTGCTACTTTGGATTATTTGCCTTCCTAGACCCTCAATGTTATAAACATTAGAAAGTTAAATGCATCATTATTACAATCAAAATCAAATTTATATATGGCTAACAAAAAGCTGTGAAACTACCTCCTAGATTGCCAGTTTTCTGTAATTCAATTTGTGTTGCAATGTATTTTGTGAACAAATATTTTCTTCTGGTTAAGACACTCAAGGAAGTAATTTCTGACACTGATGAAAGGGAATAACTAATAAATTTCGCATGCACATGAACATTATGATAGACTACCGTAGATTCAAAATTAATGTGTCAAGTTAATTTCCCTCCTTTGCCTCTGGATAATTGGCATAAATTAAATTTTATGCTAATCTGCCTGAGATGACAGCATACAATTTGGAAATTTAGAATTTTCGCTGATCATGAGAAAACATATTCATACATCTGTTGCAATACAAAATGACCACAAAATCTTTTTAACTGTGTTTAACTGTATTATGACATATAATTAAAATTGGGAGTGTGTGGATATAATTTTTCACCTTAGATATTGATCAATTATTAATTTTGTTATTTGTACATTTTTTCCTTGAATCGAACTAGTTAAAAATTTAGAGTACATATATTTTGAGTCTGGTGTAAAAGATTATAATTGTATAATATACACTTCTATAATTGTAAGTATAATATTATAAGTAAGTACACTTGTAAGTGTAACATACTTCTTAGTTATTTCTGTGTTTGTTTTGGAATGAATATGTCTCCTTAGCTTCTAATGAAAGAGTATATTTGTGATCCTAACATAAAAAACTATCTGATTTTTTTAAAAAGTCAAATTTATAACATACAATATTAACATCTACAATAAATAATACATACATTTGCATTAAGTTATTTTTCCTTACATGAAAATTCCTCTACACATGTTTATTGTTGGGTACAGGAAATATTTCAAAATAAACATTTTGTATTAAATGTATATATCTTCTTTGAAAAGTACCTGTGATAAGCAGAATTTTGGCTTCCAATATCACCACCTCTTGGTGTAATTCCCATTATTATATGTTATGTTACATTGCAAAATGAACTTTGCAGATATAAGTATATTAACTAGCTGATCTTAAAATAGGGAGATTATTCTTTATTATCTAGGTGAGTAATTACATGAGCCCTTAATGGTAGAAGAGGAGCCAGAAAGGATGCCAGAAAGAGATGTGACCAAGGGGGTAGTTATTAAATTCAAAGCATGAGGACCGATCACATACCTTTTCTGAATTGAATTATAACACCGAGGGTCTAAGAAGGCAAGTAATATTGCCACATGAGAGAAAAATGCAGGCAGCTCAAGGAACAGCCCCTGACTGACAATCAGAAGAAACAGGGACCTGAGTCCAACAGACTCAACGAACTGAATTGAGCCAACAGCCCTATTGAGTTTGGAAGTGGATTGATTCCCTAGATCCTTCAGAGAAAAGCCCAGCCCTTCTGACACCTTGACTTAGACTCCAGGAGAACCTGCAGAGAATCCAGCCTCATCAGCCAGACTTCTGACAAACAGATAATAAACGTGCATTGTTTTAAACTGCTAAATATGTAGTGATTTGTTACAGAGTGAGAGAAAATGGATATAGTAATTCAAGTCAGTATCTTCAAATTAAAATTCCCATCTTTATGAGTTCTTTCCACAGGTGAGCAAGATGCCCAGGTGAAGAGAATGGATTATTTTTTTCTTGTAAGATCCTTGAGATAGCAGCATGGAAATAACATACTTCATAAAGACAGGCTTCCTTTGCATTCTAGAATTCCCATAGACAGCTTCATGATCATAATAAAATAGCTCGTAAAAGCAGCAATTTTAAGTCTCCAAAACTGAACTCTAGCTCTTGGGTTCTAAGTGCTTATAATCTATTACTTACTAATTACCTTTCTAAAACTTTGAATCATCTTTATTATATAAGATTGTAAGTGCTTAAAATCTGTTACTTACTAACTACCTTTCTAAAACTTTGAATTATCTTTAAGAAATCTGAAAATGTTTTGCCTTTAGTATTTAAGTAATAAAAAAACAGAGTTTTTATGTGTGTAGATATTTACATTGCTCTCTAAAATATTTATGATATAGTTTCAAATTTTGATTGCTATTTTTAAAAAGTTAAATTAATTGAATACTAGGTTACTCTTTAAAATTATTATAATAAAGGTTTAGAAATATTTCAGGATTCTGGTGTATCCTAGTTATTTTAAGTTCCAAAGTTCCATATTTACATTTAGAAACATTTACATCAATATTTAAATTATTTAATTAATACAAAAATGAACATAATTATAGTATATAAAATACAGAGAACATGGCTACAAAAGTTGTATTAAGGAGAATATTGTTGTATTGCAGAGCAACCATTGCTAGAACAATATACTTCCTCTTGCTCAAAAACTTTCTGAACATGTAAATGTAAACAGAATGTAAACAGGATAGTATATTGAAATTAATTCAAGTGACTGTGTCAAATTATTTTTCTTTACATGATATAACCAAAGAAGATGAACATAAACTGAGATCAGTATTATTGCTGTAAAATAATAAAAAGTTAAATAGTACTTAAATTCCTTACAAGTATCCAATCAAGATAGGAGATTATTCAATAAAGAGTTTGAACACAGAATTAGGATTTAGTTTACCAATCTTTCACATAGTTTAAGATGAGAATTCCTAACAGAAAAATATCCATTCTTCATGCTGAAGAATATATTTATAAATATATTATTAAGTAGATTTAATTTGTGGATTTAAAGCAACTATTAAATTAATGTTGTTTAATTGATCATTTACACTGCTTAGTATATATAGTGAATGAATATCTAATTCAGTGATTTGTATTTCCATAGAAATTTCTTTTAGATGTATAGTTTCATTCCATTGTTTATTTGCATTACTTTATTTATATTTTATGAAATATAAATACTTCTAAAAATAAAATGTTTGCATTGCTACAGATACTATCATTTACCTCTGGTTTATTTCACTACCGTTCTTTGAAAGCCAAATGAACGTCTTCACAAACTAGGCAGGTTAACAGAAATAAAACACATGGGAAACATATGTTCTAGACAAAGATGTTTAAATAATTTGTTACCACTAGTCAAAAAGACAAAATATTCAATATGTCCTCATGATAAATTCAGCATTCAATTTACAACTTTGTGACATCTATAACTATTCCCAATGGCTTTCTATATTCTAATTTTTTCAAAGTCTTCTACATACATCTTTTCATTAAATGATCAGCACTCCACTTTAAAAAAAACTGTTCAATCAAGCTATGTCTTCTGAAGGATATTAAAATTAATACTAGGCTCCCAAAAAGAATACTCTTCCATCTCAGTGCTATTGATCAACTTGCAATATTGTCCAGGGGAGAAAATGAGGGAGTGGCAACATGCATGTGGTTGTCATTCCAGTCCTAATTCATACAGGCATCAACTTACTCTTAAGAATTATTTTCCAATTATTTGTCCTTATTCACATTTATCATATTTTCCCGTTTCTAAATCAGATCCTTGCATACACAAATGAGCATCTGTTATTAAGTTTAGATAGATATGTTTTCTTCTACCAAAATCTACAAAGAATTTATAGAAAAAAAATGTAGTTTGGAAATTCTTTAAAAATCAAAATCAAGCAGAATAATTAGTAATTCTACTTTATCTTGTGACTCTGAGTTTCATTCATTATTTATTTTCAAAAACAACATTATAGTGCTTTTTTGCTTAAACATGGCACAAAATAAATAAGAATAGATATTATTTTATATTTTCTAACTCCTACATGATAGAAGTCATCATAACAAGATATGACATCACATAATGCAGATTTTACCTCATAGTGGAAATGGTGATTTTATTCTCCTTGACAAAGTACATTGATTCTGGAAAGCTCTCCTCCCTTCTTCCTCCCCATTGACCCTAACAGTATACAATGATCAGGGTAAAATAAGAACAAATTCATATTGAATTAAAAAGATGTTGCAAACAGTCTGTTAGAAAACAAAATGGAAATTTTGATTTCTATGAGAAAATATCTGAGAGGTTACACTAGAGAAGAAGAAGACATATTGGTTAATCTGGGGAAATAGGTGGACATTAAAGACAGACTGATTAAGACAGGGTCTCTCCATCGAGACTCAGTATTCATGTAATTTTCTCTGGCAACTTAATTTTAACAGTTTAATAAACATCAAATAAAATATTCTAATATCTCAATATATTACAGTATTATATCATCATCTTAAGAGAAGCCCATTTCAGGTCAGTTTTGAGATTCTTAGGATATATACACTACCAAGTGTTTGGCATTGAAAGAAGGTAAGAAATACACTAAATTGGAAAATATACACAGTGTCATTAAAGATCTGAAAAATGCTTTACAATTATACCACATGACAACTAATGTGTGATCTGCAGTGGGAATCTGAATCAAAGTAAAGTGACACAACACACAAAAATGCACATACAAAGCAAAACCAGGGCTCACTAGATGGAGGGTATATAATAATAGCTAATGCAATATTAAGGATAATATCTTGAGTGTAAGCCCTCCTCAGACAACCATTTTGTCTTTTTGTATTTCTTTTTCTGGGGGATGGTTTTGATCGCTGTCTCCTGTATAATGTTACAAACCTAAGTGAAACTTCTTAAGTGAACGATGAAAAGAAACAGAGGAAAGTAATAGAATGAGAAACACTAGAGATCTCTTCAAGAAAATTAGAGATACCAAGGGCACATTACAAGCAAAGATGGGCACAATTAAGGACAAAAACGAAATGGACCTAAAACAGGCAGAAGATATTAAGAAGTGATGAGAATAAACAGAAGAACTATATAAAAAGGTCTTAATGACCTGGACAACCATGATACCGTGATCACTCACCGAGAGCCAGACATCCTGAAGTGTGAAGTCAAGTGGGCCTTAGAAATAATTACTATGAACAAAGCTAGTGGAGGTGATGGAATTCCAGATAAGCTATTTCAAATCCTAACAGTTTTACTGTTAAAGTGTCGCAATCAATATACCAGAAAATTTGGAAAACTCAGTGATGGCCAGAGGCCTGGAAAAGGTCAGTTTTCAATCCAATTAGAAGAAAGGCAACACAATAGCACCCATTTCACAGGCTAGCAAAGTGATGATCAAAATTCTCCAAACTAGTCTTCAACAGTATGTGAACTGAGAAATTACAGATGTTCAAGCTATATTTAGAAAAGGCAGAGGAAGCAGAGATCAAATTGCCAACATCTGTTGGATCATAGAAAAAGCAAGAGAATTCCATAAAAACATATACTTCTGGTTCACTGACTATGCTAAAGCCTATATGGGTCACAGAGTCAAAGCTATGGTTTTGCCAGCAGTCATATATGGATGTTGAGAGTTGGATGATAAAGAAAGCTGAGCACCAAAGAATTGATGCTTTGAACTATGGTATTGAGAAGACTCTTGAGAGTCCCTTGGACTGCAAGCAGATGAAACCATCAATCCTAAAGGAAATTAGTCCTGAATATTCACTGGAAGGACTGACGCTGAAGCTAAAGCTCTAAGACTTTGGCTACCTGATGTGAAGAACTGACTCATTGGAAAAGACTCATGGGAAAGATTGAAGGCAGGAGGAGAAGGGGACAATAGAGGATGAAATGATTGGATGACATTACTGACTCAAAGGACATGAGTTTGAGCAAGCTCCGGGAGTTGGTGATGGACAAGGAAGCCTGGCGTGCTGCAGTCCATTGGGTTGCAAAGAGTCAGACACGACTGAGAGGCTGAACCGAACAGAATGTGGATCACAACAAACTGAAGAAAATTTTTAAAGAGATGGGAATAATAGACCACCATAACTGCCTCCTAAGAAACCTATATGCAGGTCAAGAATGAACAGTTAGAACAAGACATGGAACAACAGACTGGTTCCAAACTGGGAAAGGAGTGTGAGAAGGCGGTCTATTGTCACCCTGCTTATTACACTTTTATGCAGTGTACACCACGCAAAATGATTGACTAGATGAAGCTCAAGCTGGAAGCAAGATAGCTGGGAGAAATATCAACAACCATATATATGCAGACAACATCACCCTAATGGCAGAAAGTGAAAAGGAACTAAACAGTTTCCTGATGAAGATGAAGGAAGAGAGTGAAAAAGCTGGCAAAAAAATGCAACATTCAAAAAATCAAGATCATGGCATCTGCCATGAATTCTTGCCAAATAGATCAGTGAAAGACTTTATTTTCTTGGGCTCCAAAATCACTGTGGATGATTACTGCAGCCAGGAAATTAAAACACTTGCACCTTGGAAGAAAAGTTATGACAAACCTAAACATTAAAAAGCGGAAACTTTGCCGACAAAAGTCCCGATAGTCAAAGCTATGGTTTTTCCAGTAGTCATGTATGGATGTGAGAGTTGGATCATTAAGAAGGTAGAGAGCTGAATAATTGATGCTCTCCAAACTGTGGTGCCCGAGAAGACTCTTGAGAATCCCTTGGAATGCAAGATCAAACCAGTCAATCCTAAAGGAAATCAACCCTGAATACTCATTGGAAGGACTGGTGCTAAAGCTGAAACTCGCATACTTTGGCTACTTGATGCAAAGAGCCGACTTACTGGAGAATACCCTGATGCTGGGATAGATTGAAGGCGGCAGGAGAAGCGGGTAACAGAGGATGAGATGGTTGGATGGCAACACGGATTCAATGGACCTGAGTTTGAGCAAGCTCCAGGAGCTGGTGATGGACAGGGAAGCCTGGCGTGCTGCAGTCCACGGGGTCACAGAGTCGAACACGACTAAGTGACTGAACAACATCATGAGTGTGATAATTTACAGTTATTAAGGAAAATGTATTTGTTCCTTGAGACAGCTGCTGAATGGAGAAGGCAATGGCACCCCACTCCAGTACTCTTGCCTGGAAAATCCCATGAACATAGGAGCCTGGTGGGCTGCAGTCCATGGGGTCACAAAGAGTCAGACACGACTGAGCGACTTCACTTTCATTTTTCACTTTCATGCATTGGAGAAGGAAATGGCAACCCACTCCAGTGTTCTTGCCTGAAGAATCCCAGGGATGGGGGAGCCTGGTGGACTGACATCTATGGGGTCACACAGAGTCGGACACGACTGAAGCGACTTAGCAGCAGCAGCAGCAGCTGCTGAAGATTTTAAAGGTGAAACATTATGATGTCTCAAATATTTCTTAAATGATTCTGCCTACACACACATAATGAAATGTATGCAAATACAAAGAGAAATAAAGCAAATGTGTTAAACTGTTATGGATTAGAAAAATCCCTGTTTAAAGTGTTCACTGGAATACTCAAGTATTCAAATATTTTCAAAATTTGTTATAGAACATTAATAAATTAGTATTACATATATTGTCTACAAATAGCAGTCTAAATATTTCTCTTGAAGTTTTCAAATACTACATTGTTAAAAATATATTGAAATGAAAAAGTAATGCTTTATTCAAAGACTTAGTGGATCAAATTAAGAGTTGCCCCATGGCTAAATAGCATGACATATCTAATATCACTTTCTACCTTTATCAAGTCCTTACTCAATTTTTTCTGAGATTGTATGTATTGTGATCCTGAATTATGATGCAAATTTAAAATGATTTTACATAGCCACATTTATTATTTACTACTCTGTATTTTCACATAACTATTCAAATTATTTTGATATGAGCTTCAGATAAGATGATAAATTGTGCAAATAATAATGACAGAATCTTCTAATGAATATTTTATTCAATTAAAGGTACAGTAAATAAAACATTAAGTATCCTAATTGTAATGAATTATCATCCATATATCATGCAAATATTTAACAATACTATTCAGTGGATGATATGTTTCTTAAATAACTATAATATGGGGAATCTATTAGCTTCACTTCAATAATTTTATGCAAGCAAATAACAAAATTGTTTAATAATTATATAATACATTCTCAGTTGAGTAATTCAGTTATTTTAATGTGTAAATATTTGTGAAAAATAAATATTTTCAGAAATATTCATATTTTCATTCCATTTTTCTTCCCTCTTTCATTCTTTATGTTTCAGCTGTAATTTGGTCTTATTCCTAATTTTACTTTTCTGTGCCTTTGTAACCTGAAGTTTCAGTAAAACTTATCTGATGAAGTTTCTTACCCCAAATTTGCACCAAGAAATTTAGCTTCGGAAAAACATACACACAAATGCATTTAAACAATATATTTTCTCGTTTGTTGAGTTTGAGCTGAGAAAGAAGATTTATAGCCCCTAGCATCTTGGAACTAGTGTGGTATTCACAGCTAAGCCTTCTTGTTCTCCTGCTGAACATAAAACAGTTTTCAAATCATCAATAACAAGTAAGGCCATTCTATCACCATTATGAGTCAAAACAAACATAAGTGCTATTTAGAATCATATCTGAACACAGACAGAATCATGAATATTGTCCGAAACACAAAAATGACAGCATCTTCCAGCTAATATGAATCACGGCTACTTCTTTATTAATTACAGATTTATCCTTGCTCTGATTTTCCCTTCCTCTTGATAAGATTTTAAATAGCTAATCATAAAAACACTCTAGTTTCTTAATTCAAATAAAGACATCTTCCTTAAGTCTCCCTAAATCATGGAACAAAAGTTCAAACCCTATAAAAAGTCATCCTAATATTCTGTTATCAATATGCCTCATAAATCCCCATGGTCAGGTGCTCCAATGAACTGCATGAGCAATAAAGACTGCTTGTTCAAGCTCAGATTTGTTCCTGATAACATTTGGCAGAAGGGCAAGGACAGATGAATTGGAACTTCAGAGACTATATTACTAAGAGTATTATTTCAATGACGTTTTGCTTTACAATAGCCAGATTCTCCCTAGAATTTTATATTTTATCAACAAATGAAGAAAGGGCTCCACAGAAAAGCATAATATATTAAAGGGTAACAAATGAAAACAATTGGAAGCTACAACAAAGGTAAATAATCTAAAGTGTAGCTTATGTTAGGTTTGATTCAATAGTGACAGTACCACTAAAACTGTGTCTATTAAGTAGCAAAATTTCATTTCTATCATAATGAGATACTTTTGACTGATTTGATAAGAATCATATTAAGAAATTTTCATAGAACTTCTTTATTCTCCTTTTTCTTTTGCTTACCCATCTGTGGATTTTTGTGTGAAAATTAATTTAAGGAAAAGCATCAATTAAAAACAACATGAAAATGTCATTTAAATTCTATATGAAAATGACAATGAAAGAAAAAAAATCTAACAATGGCACTATTAAAGCTGAACAGCAAGCTTAACATAACTTCACATTCAACAATGAAAATTGTTTGAAGTTTCAACCTAATGTAATTTTATAGTCATAAATTATAACTTATACACTTTATACTTTATGAAATTTTAATTTATTATTGCTAAAAATGTTGAACTTCTCTTTTTAGGTTAATGCACAGTAATTATTGAGATAAATTTTAAGTTAAAAATAATTAAAAATCAGAAAAAGAATAATGCTTTTTTCTTCAACTGCATCTCCAAGATGTTAAACCACCAGAAAAAATATAATAAAAGTAATCAATGTCATATGATTAAACTGGCTTTCAATTCAGTAAAATGAACAGTCCTGCACTAGGCAAGACTTGTGCTTTGTTCAAGGGAAACTATCTAAGTTTTGTGTGTATGTGAAAATAAAGGCATCATAAAAAGGAAATCTATATCACCTGTAGTACTTGAATATGATTTTATCATGTGCTCTTTAAGTGTTGTGAAATTTAATATTTATTTTTATATGTATTTTAACAGCTAGGGAAAGATCTCATTACCATGGAAAGTATTGTTTCTTTTAGCATCATCACCCAAAATCATGTTTCTCAGAAGAAAATATTTATCAATTTATTAGTTTAATTGTAAGTATTTTATTAACTAAGATGAAAATATTATATTGAAAATGACAACTGCTTCTTTTAGCATTATCACCTACCATTAGCTTTTATCACCAGAAAACATGTATCTTCTGAGTAAGCTCAATTTTGCACTACATCTAGAAAACGTGTTCTCCTGGCTTACAAATATTGATGTAACTTTTACTGGTCATCCATTTTTGATTCTGGAAGTTACTCAACATAGGAGTGATTAGGGTATATTTGCACATGTTCCACATTCTAGTGCTTTTCAGTGCTAAAATGTAGAAATTTTTAAAAATGGAGAAATTTTACTATTTCCTAAAATTATTGATAACCCTTTAAAAACAAAAACAAAAAAACCTTTCCCTGAAACTTCCCTTACCTGAATCTAAGAATATAAATTGCTTATAAAACACATACACACACTGTCCCTAATGATTGATCATTTAAAATATTTTTTCTCTATGTTCTTCGATAATTTGGATGTATTGGTAAATAAAAAAAACAAAGATCTGGGCAAATTTTAAGAATAAGTTATAATATCTAAGTCTATTTTAATGAAAAATATAAGCTAAGTCTTTTGTTATGGAAGGATGGGCAAATATGAAACTCTAATATATATGTATATACTCTAAAATATATGCATAAAAAGATGAAAGCAAGTTTAGCTTAGAGAAAATAATTGTCCCATGACAGTGTTCAGTAGAGAATAGGTTCTTTTTATAAAACTTTTTGAATCCCTTGATAAAAAGAAAAAAGACATGGCCTCATTGAAATAGAAGACAAAAGACTTAGATGAAAAAAAAAAGGCAAAATAAATGGGACTCAGATAATATTATTTAAAATATAATTTAGGACTTCCTGGTGGCACAGTGGTTCAGAACCCACCTGCCAATGCATGGGATGTGGGTTTGATCCCCGCTCTGGGAAGATCCCACATGCCACAGAACTATAACCTGTGTGCCGCAACTACGAAGCCCACACTCTAGAGCCCACAAGCTGCAACTACTGCAGCCCCATGCTGCAACTAGTGGAGCCCATGTGCCCTAAAGCCGTGCTCCCCAACACAAGAAGCCACTGCAGTGAGAAGACCACACACTGCAGCAAAGAGTAGCCCCTGCTGACTGCAAACAGAGAAAGCCCACACACAGCAAAAGACCAGCCACAGCCAAACACACACACACAAAAATATAGAATACACACACACACATATAGAACTTGGGGAAAATGGAGCTAGATACACAGGAACTGTGGAAATGCTGACACACACACACACACATATATATATACACAAACACACATGAACAAACCACACCAATTAGAGCAGAAATAAAGTAAAAAATCATAATTGAATTTAATTTTCTTCTTTTATTTATTTGGCCATGCTATGCAGCTTGTGGGATTTTAGTTCACCAACAAGAGATAGCACTTGGACCACTAGCATCAAGAGCTGAGTCTTAACTGGACTCCATGAAGTATTTTCTGATGATATTTTTTTCTGATCGAAAGTATTGCATGAATATAATTTTCTGATCATAAATGAAACTTGAAATGGCAAAAGATAAAGATGTACTGTGTTCCCAGCAAAATAGTTTAAAAAAAAAAAAAGAGAAACTTCCAGTAAGCATTTGGAAAGTTAAATAACTCGGACATCAAACACATTAGGTAATTTAGAAACAGTTTGATCCTCCAAACCCAGATTATATTGATTCGTGGGTAGAAGAGAAAAAATCCTTGAAGATGGAAAGAAAACACAATAAATTCACCACCTTACACAGGGAGACAACTGAAGATACCATTTTTTGTAACTTAAATGATTGGAACATATAAACTGAATCATAACCTTTGTAAACTTGCAAAACAATATCAGCAACATTTTAAAGAATTTTACTTTCAAAAATATTGAATAAATTAAAACAGATAAGAAAACTTATACATCTAATGAAAGACTAAAACAAGAAACATATACAAATTAACTACTATTAATAGATAATAACATGATCAGCAAAATAAGATCAAAAATAAGTTTTGCAAGTTTATAAAAATAAGTGAAACTCAGAAATGAAAATAAAGAGATGCTTACATTGAGTTTCTAGAAGAAAATTAAATTAAGCCTTTTTCTGTTGCATCATTTGCAAATATTTTCTCCCACTCTGTAAGTTGTCTTTTGGTTTTTTTACGGTTTCCTTTGTGCAAAATGGGCTTCCCTCATAGCTCAGTTGGTAAAGAATCCACCTGGAATGCAGGAGACTGGTTCGATTCCTGGGTTGGGAAGATCCACTGGAGAAGGGATAGGTTACCCTCTGCAGTATTCTTGGGTTTCCCTTGTGGCTGTTCTGATCCATGCTGTTCTGATTACTATAGCTTTATAGTATTGTCTAAAGCTTGGGAGAGTTATGCTTCCTGCTTCCCCCCAACTCCTCAGGATTTCTATGGAAATTCTGGGTCTTTTATGGTTTCATATAAATTTTTGGATTGCTTGTGCTAGTTCTATAAAAAATGTCATGGGTATTTTGACAGTGATGACATTAATCTGTAGATTACTTTGGGTAGTACCAATATTTTAGCAATATTAATTCTTCCAATCCAAGAGTATGGGATATCGTTCCATTTCTTTGAATTCTTTTTAACCTCCTTCATTAATGTTTTATAGTTCTCATTGTATAAGTCTTTCACCACCTTGATCAGGATTATTCTTAGGCTTTTCTTTCTTTTTTTTTTTTTTTGCTATTTTAAAAGATTTTTTTTTTTATATTCCCGTTACAAAGAAATGTAATCAATTTTTGAATACTAATCTTAATCTCCAAAATATACAGACAGCTCATGCAACTCAACAACAACAAACAACCCAATTGAAAATTAGGCAGAAGACCTATTTTGTGTGTGTGTAGTAGTTTTAATTTCTCCAAACCAGATACATGGATGGCCAGTAGGCACATTAAAATATGCTCAACATCACTAATTATTTGAGAAATGCAAATCAAAACTACAATGAAGTATCACTTCACACTGGTGAGAGTAGCCATATTTTAAAAGTTTACAAATAACAAATGCTGGAGAGAGTCTAGAGAAAGGGAACCCTCCTGCACTTTGGTGGGAAAGTAGATTGGTGCAGCCACTAAGGCAAACAGTATGGATGGAGGTTCCTCAGAAAACTAAAAATAGAATTACCATATGATCCAGCAATCCCATGCCTGGGCATATATCCAGACAAAACTATAATCTATAAAGATTCATACATTCTCACACTCATAGCAGTACTATTCACAACAGACAAAACATGGAATCAACTTAAATGTCCATTAATAGATGAATGGATAAAGAAGATGTGGCACATATATACACTGGGATACTAATCATCCACAAAAAAATGAAATAATACCATTTGAAGAAACATGGATGCAACTAGAGATTATCATTTTAAGTAAAGTAAGTCAGAAAGAGAAAGACAAATATCATATGATATCATTCATATGTGAAGCCCAAAATTTAGCACAAAAGAGCCTGTCTACCAAACAGAAAAAGACTTAGAGACATAACAGACTTGTGGTGGTCAAGGGGTGGGAGGTGGGGGTGGGAGAGGGAAGGAACATGAGTTCAGGATTAGTAGGTATAAACTATTATACATAGAATGGATAAACAACAAGGTTGTACTATATAGCAAAGGGAACTATATTCAGTATGCTGTGGATTAACTCTATTCAGTATACTGTGATAAACAAGAAAAGAATATTAAAAAGAACATCTACCTGTGCATAACTGAGTCATTCTGTTGTAAAGCAGAGATTAGAACAAGAGTGAAAATTAACCAAAAATCAAGATTAAAAAAAAATTTACAAAAGAGAGTTAAATTAAGCATAAAAAAATAGGCTTATTTTATTAGTCAAATCAGAGTTTTAACAAAAATGTTTGACAAATTTGGATGAACTCAGTTAAACTAAGTTCGTTTCCAAGTCAAACCATTCAATATCATGGTAATCCAAGTCTATGCCCCAACCAGTAACACTGAAGAAGCTGAAGTTGAATGGTTCTATGAAGACCTACAAGACCTTTTAGAACTAACAACCAATAAAGATGTCTTTTCATTATAGGGGACTGGATTGCAAAAGTAGGAAGTCAAGAAGCACCTGGAGTAACAGACAAATTTGGCCTTGGAGTACGGAAAGAAGCAGGGCAAAGGCTAATAGAGTTTTACCAAGAGAATGCACTGTTCATAGCAAACACCCTCTTCCAACAACACAAGAGAAGACTCTACACCAGATGACATCACCAGAAGACATCCCCAGATGGTCAACACCGAAATCAGATTGATTATACTCTATGCAGCCAAAGCCAAAGATGGAGAAGCTCTATACAGTCAGCAAAAACAAGACTGGGAGCTGACTCTGGCTCAGATCATGAACTCCTTATTGCCAAATTCAGACTTACATTGAAGAAAGTAGGGAAAATCACTAGAGCATTCAGGTATGACCTAAATCAAATCCCTTATGACTTGAGAGTGGAAGTGAGAAATAGATTTAAGGGATTAGATATGATAGACAGAGTGCCTGATGAATTATGGACGGAGGTTCATGACATTGTACAGGAGACAGGGATCAAGACCATCCCCGTGGAAAAGAAATGCAAAAAGGCAAAATGGTTGTCTGAGGAGGCCGTACAAATAGCTGTGAAAACAAGAGAAGTGAAAAGCAAAGGAGAAAGGGAAAGATATTCCCATTTGAATGCAGAGTTCCAAAGAATAGCAAGGAGAGATAAGAAAGACTTCCTTAACGATCAATGCAAAGAAATAGAGGAAAACAACAGAATGGGAAAGACTAGAGATCTCTTCAAGAAAATTAGAGATACCAAGGGAATATTCCATGCAAAGGGTTCGATAAAGGACAGAAATGGTATGGACCTGACAGAAGCAGAAGATATTAAGAAGTAGTGACAAGAATACACAGAAGAACTGTACAAAAAATATCTTCACGACCCACATAATCACGATGGTGTGATCACTCACCTAGAGCCAGACATCCTGGAATGCGAAGTCAAGTGGGCCTTAGAAAGCATCACTATGAACTAAGCTGGTGGAGGTGATGTAATTCCAGTTTAGCTATTTCAAATCCTGAAAGATGATGCTGTGAAGATGTTGCACTCAATATGCCAGAAAATTTGGAAAACTCAGCAGTGGCCACAGGACTGGAAAAGGTCAGTTTTTCATTCCACTCCCAAAGAATGCTCAAACTACCACACAATTGCACTCATCTCACACCCTAGTAAAGTAATGCTCAAAGTTGACCAAGGCAGGCTTCAACAATACATGAACCATGAACTTCTAGATGTTCAAGTTGGTTTTAGAAAAGGCAGAGGAACCAGAGATCAAATTGCCAACATACGCTGGATCATTGAAACAGCAAGACAGTTCCAGAAAAACATCTATTTCTGCTTTATTGACTATGCCAAAGCCTTTGACTGTGTGGATCACAATAATTTGTGGAAAATTCTGAAAGAGATGAGCATATCAGATCACCTGACCTGCCTCTTGAAAAACCTGTATGCAGGTCAGGAAGCAACAGTTAGAACTAGACATGGACCAACAGACTGGTTCCAAATAGGAAAAGGAGTACGTCAAGGCTGTATATTGTCACCCAGCTTATATAACTTATATGCAGAGTACATCATGAGAAACGCTGGGCTGGAAGAAGCACAAGCTGGAATCAAGATTACCGGAAAAAATAACAATAACCTCAGATATGCAGATGACACCAAACTTACTGCAGAAAGTGAAGAGGAACTAAAAAGCCTCTTGATGAAAGTGAAAGAGGAGAGTGAAAAAGTTGGCTTAAAGCTCAACATTCAGAAAACTAAGATCATGGCATCTGGTCCCATCACCTCATGGGAAATAGATGGAGAGACAGTGGAAACAATGTCAGACTTTATTTTTGGGGGCTCCAAAATCACTGCAGATGGTGACTGCAGCCATGAAATTAAAAGACGCTTACTCCTTGGAAGGAAAGTTATGACCAAACTAGATAGCATATTAAAAAGCAGAGATATTACTTTGCCAACAAAGGTCCATCTAGTCAAGGCTATGGTTTTTCCAGTGGTTATGTATGGATGTGAGAGTTGGACTGTGAAGAAAGCTGAGTGCCGAAGAATTGATGCTTTTGAACTGTGGTGTTGGAGAAGATTCTTGAGAGTCCCTTGGACTGCAAGGAGATCCAACCAGTCCATCCTAAAGGAGATCAGTCCTGAGTGTTCATTGGAAGGACTGATGCTGAAGCTGAAACTCCAGTACTTAGGCCACCTCATGTGAAGAGTTGACTCACTGGAAAAGACCTTGATCCTGGGAGGGATTGGGGGCAGGAGGAGAAGGGGACGACAGAGGATGAGATGGCTGGATGGCATCACCGACTCAATGGACATGAGCTTGAGTGAATTCCAGGAGTTGGTGATGTACAGGGAGGCCTGGTGTGCTGCGATTCATGGGGTCACAAAGAATCGGACATGACTGAGCACTGAATTGACTGATAAAAATCTTATTAAATAATAAATAGAATGTGTAAAACCTTATTGAATTATAGTGATACTACTGTAATGTACTGCTTCCTGACTCAACTATGCTATAAAATCAGTGTAACAAATGTTTATAGAAAACATTTACGCTAAGCACTTAATAGGTTATTAGAATAGTGAATAGAGATAATGAGTTTCAGAACAAGTATTATGAGGAGTGTGTGTGTGTGTGTGTGTGTGTGTGTGTGTGTATGAGTAGTTTTAATTCTCAAAAGAATTATACCTTCCTTTTAAGTAGCTATGGAATAAAACTAACCAAATACTTTTCCACCTCCCAAAATATATTAAAATTTGCCAAACCATAAATTGTAAAAGGTGCAATACAAACAAACCAGACTTCAATAATCAAAATGTAGCAAAAACATCTCCCACTGCCCCCTAAGTGAAAATTATTAAAATAATTACCACAATATTAATTAAAGAAAGGGAAAGTGCCTTAAATTACATTTGTGTGGGAATGAGGAATATGATACATTTATGCTGGGATAAGCAACCACTGGGGTCACTAGGAGTCCGATATAACTGAGCAACTTCACTTTTGCTTTTCCCTTTCATGCATTGGAGAAGGAAACAGCAACCCACTCCAGCCTAGAGAATCCCAGGGATGGAGGGGCCTGGTTGGCTGCTGTCTATGAGGTCTCACAGAGTCGGACACGACTGGAGCGACTTAGCAGCAGCAGCAGCAGCAGCATGCAACCACTAAAAACCCATTTCTATCACTGGAGATACTGATGATGCTATATTATTTGAATATGCAATTTTATATGCAACATGATTTCAACCTTAGAAAAATGTATATGCATACTGCATAGCAAAAGCATTAGAGTAATATTTTACCATTTGTTTTTATTTGAGTAGTCTTCATTTATATCCAAAATGGCTTTGAATTACAGACGTAAAAATGTATACATTTAGGTGTTTAGGAAACTTGCTTATATAAACATTTAATTTTTACTTTATTATATAGACCATTAAATGAGAACACCTAACTGCTGTTTGACTGCAGTCAAGCAAAATGACTTCAACTGCCATATCAATTGACCCTATAATGAGGAAACACAAAAGAACAAAGTAGAAAGAGTAAGAGAAGATCAAAGATAAATCTACACTCAACAAAGCAGGAGGAAATGTTCTTAAAAAGATACTGGAGAGGTGTGCTATTTAACAAAGGAATGCAAGAGGCCTTTTTTCAATAGTAATTTAACTGCCAAGAAATCAACCAATCAAGGATTTCATCAGGATTCCACAGTCTCAAACCCCAATGACTGAAACAATTAAAAAGTTTAAATATAGTTAGTTAAGTGATGTTAGGGTCTTACTGTCAGAGTTTTAATGCTCCCTAGCTGTTACACACCCTCTTTAACGTCCTAAGCATTTTGTTTTAAATTCAGTGTAAAGCCTTTTCCCCAACTATTTCACCAAGAGAACTGTATTTAAATACACACACACACACACACACACACACACACACACAGATGAATGGATAAAGAAACCATGGTACATATATACAACGAAATAGTAGTCAGCCATAAAAGGAACAATTTTGACTCAGTTTTAATAAGGGGGATGAACATAGAACCTATTATACAGACTAAATTAAGTCAGAAAGAGAAAGACAAATATCATACTAATGCATATATATGGAATCTAGAAAGATGGTACTGATGAACCCATCTATAGGGCAGGGGTGAAGATGCAGACACAGAGAACAAACTTTTGGACACAGCAGGGGAGGGAGAGGGTAGGACAAATTGAGAGGGTAGCACTGAAACATATACATCACTATATGTGAAAGTAGGCAGCCAGTAGAAATTTACTGTAGGATGCAGGGAGCACAAACCCAGTGCTCTGTGACAACCTAGATGCGAGGATGGGGTGGGAGGTGGGGGGGACGTTCAAGAGGGAGAGGACATGCATTTACCTATGGTTGATTCATGTTGATATATGACAGAAGTCAACTCAATATTGGAAAGCAACTATCCTCCAATTAAAAATATAGCTATACATAAATATATAGCTATACCTAAAAAATTAATGGGCTTCCCTGGTAGCTCAGCTGGTGAAGAATCCACCTTCAATGTAGGAGACCCCAGTTCAATTCCTGGGTCAGGAAGATCCCCTGGAGAAGGGAGAAGTTACCCACTCCAGTATTCTTAGACTTCCTAGGTGGCTCAGATGGTCAAGAATCTGTTTGCAATGCAGGACACCTGGGTTCAATCCCTGGGTTGGGAAGACTCCTTGGAGAAGAGCATGGCAACCCACTCCAATATTCTTGCCTGGAGAATCCCCATGGACAGAGGAGCCTGATGGGCTACAGTCCATGGGGTCGCAAAGAGTCAGTCATGACTGAGTGCCTAAGCACAGCACAAAATTAATATTTTAATTAATATTTTAAGATGATTATAGTCTTCTATGAAAAATTAAAAGTCACTTTAATTATCTTGCTAATAAGCTAGCCTTTGGGGTCATCACATCCTTAGCAATAAACCAGCAACAACCAAATGTCTTCAGTATAAGTTTTCAATGTAAAATAAAGCATTATGCCAATAAGTATCACTGGTGTCAAGAAAAGTGTATATTTAAAGCCAACACATTCCACATGGATAGTATTGCTTTAATACATGAAACATTGATAGAGGAAACAGAAAGAAAAGACTTAGGTTAATATAATCTCATTAATATGACCGTGGCCTTAGGTATCTTTTCTTTAAACTCTCCAGTTATACACACAAATACAATTAACATTTTATTTGAAAGCAAAAGAATATTATATATATTATATATATAAATATTATATATATAATTACAATATATATTAAATAATAGTATATTATTTAATAGTTTTGAAACCAAATATATGAAGAAAAAAATGTAAACTTCTCATTATTCTTTTAAATAAAAGCAAAACACAAGATACTTGTGATAGACTTTTAAGAAAAGTGATCTTGCCATCTGCTACCCCAGTGAGGTGCAATATTACACATCAGAGACTTGAACAGAATAAGAAGAAAAATGCCTGCCCAACACATTTCCCTAACACAGTTTCAATAGTTTAAAAATGAAAATCAAATTGAGAAGTTATGTAAATTTTGAGAAATCAGCATCATGCCTATCTTTTCAGAGTACTGAAATGCTTTCATATAATGAGAAAGAGTATTTACATAACAGATTAAAAAGGAACAACATTTCCTATATCAAACAGTTAAATATTAGTGCAGGATTTAATGATTATTGCATGACATAAAACGTACTTAAGAGTTTTTTTTCCCTGAAAACATAAAATTTGATGTTTGTCAGACATATTGTAGATGCTATTATTTATAAAGCAAGATGTATTTATATGCTATTTAATTTTATTTCACTTTGCAATCAGTTCATCTACACTTAATAATAAGAGACTGGTTAACAAAATAATTGTCAAAACACAAAAAGGTAAATTTATACACACACAAACATTTTTGTTTATGCATTGGTTCAGATTAAAAATGATGTTTAAATAATCTAGTCACAATTATTCCCTTCAAAATGCAATTGATCATGTGATGTGTTTACTATAAACTTTTTAGTTGTTTTGCAATTTTCATATCTCTCCTTGCCTCTTGCCTTTCTGCCAGTGATTATTATGATACCTCTAAACCCTGACAGTTAAATTGCTATTATGTTGGTGCAATCATAATTGCGGTTTTGGTCCATGAATTTTAAATCATTGTAACTACACTCAAACACATCTTTATTAATCAAAATAGGAACCATTACAATCAACACATTTTTGCCAATGAGAAATAAGTTGGCTTATAAAAATTTGTGCTTCAGGATTTGATGAACTTTTTAAAAGCATATGTTCCTCCTGCTTGTTGGGGAAACATTTTCCTTGAGAAAAGTTGTTGAAATGCTTGAAGAAGTGGTAGTTGGGTAGTAAGAATGAGAGGTCAGGTGAATATGGCAGATGACGCAAAATTTTGTAGTCCAATTTGTTCAACTTTGGACTTTGGGGCTTCCCTGAGAGCTCAGTTGGTAAAGAATATACCTGCAATGCAAGAGACCCAGGTTTAATTCCTGGGTCGGGAAGATTCACTGGAGAAGGGATAGGCTACTCATTCCAGTATTCTTGGGCTTCCCCTATGGCTCAGCTGGTAAAGAAACCGCCTGCATTTATGCAGGAGACCTGGGTTCAATCTCTGGGTTGAGAAGATTCCCTGGAGAAGAGAAAGGCTATCATTCTAGTTTTGGCCTGGAGAATTCCATGGACTTTATAGTCCATGGGGTCGCAAATAGTTGAACATGACTGAGTGACTTCCACTTCATTTTGAAGCATTGGTTGTGCGAACTGTGGTCGGCATTGTTGTGGAAAAGACTTCAGTCCTTTCTGTTGATCAAGGCCCACTGCAGGCTTTGCAGTTTTTGATGCATCTTATCAATTTGCTGAGCACACTTCTTAAATGGAATGGTTTCACTGGGATTCAGAAATGTGTAGTGGATCAGACCACCAAATACCATCAAACCATCAAACAGTGATGATGACCATCTTTTGATGCAGTTTTCGGTTTGGGAAGTGCTATGGAGCATCTTATTGGCTTCCCTGGTGGCTCAGATGATAAAGAATCTGCCTGTAATGCAGAAGACCCAGGTTAGATTTTGGGGTTGGGAAGATCCCCTGGAGAAGGTAATGGCCACCCACTCCAATATTCTTGCCTGAAGAATCCCATGGACAGACCATGGGGTCACAAAGAGTCAGACAAGACTGAGTGACTAACACTTTCACTTTCACTTTCATGGTGCTTCAGCATTCAGCCACTGGGCTAGTTGTCACCAGTCGTAAAAAGTCCACTTTTCATCATACGTCACAGTCCTATTGAGAAATGGTTCATTGTTGCTGCACAGAATAAGAGAAGATGACACTTCAAACTAATGATTTTTTTGATTTGCAGTCAGCTCATGAGACACCCACTTTTTTACATTTCCTATTTCGAGCTTTTTCACATTTCCTATTTGCCTCAAATGCCGAACAACCGTGAGATGGTCAACATTGAGTTCTTGGGCAACTTCTGGCATACTTGTAAGAAGATCTGCTTCCAATGGCCGGCCAGTATGCTCCACCTCTTCAAGGCTGTCGTCTCCTTTGCAAAACTTCTCGAACCACCACCTCACTGTATGTTCCTTAGCAGTTCCTGGGTCAAATGTGTGGTTGATGTTGTGAGCTGTCTGCATTGCTTTACAACCCATTTTGAATTCAAATAAGAAAATCGCTCAAACTTGCTTTTTGTCTAAAATCATTTCCATAGTCAAAAATAAATATAAAATATATGGCAAGTAGTAAGCCATTAGCAAAAAAAGAAAGAAATCGAGAAATGTGCATTAAACTGATATATAAGATAACCACATTTAAGAAAGTATTCCAATATCAAACGGCAAAGCTCAGCAAAGCAAAACTTTAAATACTTTTGAACCAACCTAATACTTACTTCACTATTTATTTTTTGTAAAGTAGGACAAGGGGTTCCTAATGCCATATTCTATACTCTATTCTTTCCATTAAAAGCAAGTAAGTGGATTAACATGATTAAAGTGCCTTTAGGGTGCTTTGAGAATTTTATGATAAAATTTTAGAATCCTGCTAATAATGGAAGCTATTTTGCATGGGCTATTCTTGACTCCAGGGAACCCATATTGTTTTAACAGAGAACAACCCTGAATCCCTATTGGATCTATTCTTTTAGCTGGCTTTACTTCCTTGTTTTCCTCAATAAGTAAAAGAATGTTGCTTATCACCTGAAATATACATAACAGTCCTTCCTCAAGGACTGTCTTCCAGGCTTAAAGGTTTAAAGCCATAACACTTTTTAATTCACTTAGAAATAAAAAGTTGCAGAACAGAAAAATACCAATTTTCCTGTTGGAGGTTTATAAGCATGTTCTCACCAAACCTATGTGGACAGCTGAAAGAACAAAGAATTATCACACCCACAATGGGCAGGATCTGGCCAACACCAAGAAGTTTGTAACAACCAGACACAATCCTTTCCCTTTCAGCATTAAAAAAGTCTGAATTCTAACTTGGGTAAAATGATTCTTTGGGAAAGTAGTCCACCATCTTCTCAGTCTGCTGGCTTTACAAATAAAGTTGTTGTGATATTCCTTGCCCCAAAGCCTCACCTCTTTCATCTTTTTAATGGCCTGTCACACCAAGAGCAGTATAAGCGTGAACTTGGTAACATTGTTAGCTATACTGTACTCAGTTTCCCAATGCTTATTTTTGCATGTGTTGTTCTATATTTTATTTCAACATATATATACACATATACTTGATTTCTATAAGATTAGTCCCTTTTTCAATAAGCAATATTAAAATTAGAAATAGGAAATAAAGTGATTTTTACTGGTGCTGTGCTCTTCACTATAGGAAGAAAATTTACAGTTTTACTTGAAGTTTTAAACACGCTTATTACATGAGTGGTTTATCACAAATATATTGTAAGATTAACATAAAATCATAAAAATGGTACTTAAAATGTGTACATCTCCTAGTTATTCAATACAAATTTATAGAGTATATTTTATGTTCTACATAAATTCACTGTAAGGAAAAGGCTGCTAGTAAGTATTTAATTTTTATCTACAAAAGAAAAAGTTCAAAATATTTAGATGACCAAATCATGACTAATAAGTAACAAAACATAACTAACTCCTAGGTTTATTCTTTCTACTTCAATATTCCTTATATACCAACTATATGCTATATGCTGCACTTCACCATAAAAAGAAAAAAAAATAAAAAAGAAAAGTAGGGAGGATGTATTCAATGTTTAAAGGAAAATAAATAATAGGGCCTTAAGTGACATTTTCAATCAGGATATCATCCTAAATGCTATGCCAAAAAATGGGTACCTGTTTTTCTCATGTGAAGTTCTATAATTTTTCACCTGGTATTATCATTCTAGATACATATGACATTCATTATAGAAGTAGTAAACCAATAACATAGAATTACACTAATTTTTACACTTATGTTAATATTAGATAATGTAATGAGAAATCCTGGGCTGGATGAAGCACAAGCTGGAATCAAGATTGTCAGGAGAAATATCAATAACCTCAGATATGCAGATGATACCACCCTTATGGCAGAAAGTGAAGAGGAACTAAAAAGCCTCTTGATGAAAATGAAAGAGGAGAGAGAAAAAGTTGGCTTAAAGCTCAACATTCAGAAAACTAAAATCATGGCATTCGGTCCCATCACTTCATGGCAAATAGATGGGGAATCAGTGGAAACAGTGGCAGACTTTATTTCTCTGGGCTCCAAAATCACTGCAGATGATGACTGCAGCCATGAATTTAAAAGATGCTTACTCCTTGGAAGGAAAGTTGTGACCAACTTAGATAGCATATTAAAAAGCAGAGATATTACTTTGCCTAAAAAGGTCCATCTAGTGCAGGCTATGGTTTTTCCAGTGGTCATGTATGGATATGAGAGCTGGACTATAAAGAAAGTTGAGTGACAAAGAGTTGATGTTTTTGAACTGTGGTGTTGGAGAAGACTCTTGAGAGTCCCTTGGAGTGCAAGGAGATCCAACCAGTCCATCCTAAAGGAGATCAGTCCTGGGTGTTCATTGGAAGGACTGATGCTGAAGCTGAAACTCCAACACTTTGGCCACCTGATGTGAAGAGCTGACTCACTTGAAAAGACCCTGATGCTGGGAAAGATTGAATGTAGGAGGAGAAGTGGACGACAGAGGATGAGATGGTTGGATGGCATCACCAACTCAATGGACATGAGATGGGTGGACTCCAGGAGTTGGTGATGGATAAGGAGGCCGGGCATGCTACAGTTCATAGGGTTGCAGAGTCAGACATAACTGAGAGACTGAACTGATCTAAGATAATGTAAATGCTCTTAAATACATCATACCATCATCAACTATTATATCAAGAAAATGCGAAGGCTATCATTCTAAAAGATCTTGATTTTAATATGCAAAGAACCCAGCTTTAAAGTTATAGGAACAAGAACTGAGAGTGTGCTCTCAAATATAAGCTCTTCAGACTTCTTCCATCCTTTGCACACAAGAGCTTCTGTAATTGTTATGTCTAAGTTGTGTGTATAGGGCTTGGGTAGTAGAAATTATGAGCTGGGGATGTTGCCAGAGTCACTAATGAAACTTGGCTCCCTGAACAACTGGTTGCCACATGCCTACATGAGATAATGTAGAAAGAGGGAAAAAATGAAAGCAGAAAAGAGGGACAAAGAAGTAAATATATTATCTGACTTCTACAGTTCTTTTACCTGTTATATCCTAAGTGATGTGCTTTGAAAACTATTAGCTTAAGTAAACATTGGCCTACAGAACCAAGCAATTCTTATCTTTAAAAAGGATATTTAAAAGCAAATATGAAGCATCATCCTGTTATAGAGAACAGTAGTAAGCCCTTAGCTAGTATGTTTTAGATTAAATAAGTAAGAAAATATTATTTGAAGGGGAAGTAAAAAATAATGGAAGAAAGACGCTTTCAGTGCAGGGCAAGAATGTTAAATGACGGGTACTTGAAGACAGATTAAGTATAAACTAAAATAAAAATAAAGGAAACACTGTTTTTTCCTAAGTAATGAAGTTAGAGAGCCAATTAAAACAGTTTAATACTATTAAAAAATCGGAAGAAAAGTAAAAGCATAGGATTACATAGTTAAAATCAGTTACAGGAAAAAGCAACTATGTCTTCAAACAGTAAAATGTGTATATTACCTGAGGCCTTTTTGCACTGGAAGAGAAACCCTAGCCATGTGAATGAGAAGAATATCAAGAGTGTGTGTATATGTGTGTATGGACTGAAATGACAGACATTAAGAGGAGACATCTCGGGTTATAAGGTCAATCAGAGAGAATAGTGACTCTGATTTATTCTTTCAACATTCTGTTTTACCCCAACAAGATTGTTGGGGTGAAAGATCTAACTTATATTAATACAGAATATTTGATTTCTAATGTTAGGCAATCAATAAAAGCAGAAAACAAAATATAAAGAACTTCTCTATAATGAAGGAAAATATTCTCATTGCATATGCTACAATTAAAAGTCTAGAAATGTAATGTGAAATACTATAAAGATAATACATATGCTGGAAGCTTTCATAGCAGAATTACAAATCCCTAATATTTAAGAAATAATTGGCTAAACTCTTTCAGAAATAATTTGTTATTAAATACAATGATATATATTTTCTATACCATTATAAAGGGCTTCCCAGATGGTGCAGTGTAAAGAATCCACCTGCCCAAGCAGGAGACACAAGAGACCAGGTTCAGTCCCTGGGTTAGGAAGATCCCTTGGAGTAGGAAAAGGATTCTTGGGTCAGGAAGATTCCCTGGAGTAGAAAAAGGCAATACACTCCAGTATTCTTGCCTAGAAAATTCCATGGACAGAGGAGCCTGGCAGGCTACAATCCATGGGGTAGCGAAGAGTCAGATGCAACTGAGTATGCAAACACACCTAGTAAAACAATGCACTTTCTTTTCAAAACTCAACATTTTAAAGCAGAACTTAACATATGATAAAGTGCACTCAGTTTAAGCATACGTGTTCATGAGTTTGACAAATGTACATGTCAACTTGATGGTGACTACATCAAAATGCAAAACACTTCCATAACTCTAAATAGGCCATTTGCTTCTGTTCCTAGTCAGTTCTATCCCTAGCCTCAGGCAAAAACTGATCTGCTTTCTGTCACAACAGATTATACTTCTTTGTCTAGATGCTTTTGTTAGCATAGTATTTTGAGATGTATGTGTCCTGTTCCTTGTATCTATTGTTTATAATTTATGTTACCAACTAGTACAACATTGAATCAAAGTCAGTGGACATTCTTGTCTTATTCTCAAACTTAGAAGGAAACAAGTCAGACTTTCATCTGTATTGATGGTTTGTGACTTGTTTGTAGATGTCCTTTTCAGCACAGGGAACTCAGTTCATTTAAATTTGTTTAGAGCCATTATCACACATAAATATTAACTTTGTCCAAACTTTTTTCTACAGCTAAAATAATTATCATAATTTTCCTCCCTTTATCTAATAAATTATTAGATTTAATAATTACAAGTACACAAGAAGTTGCCCAAATAATATTATTAAATTCTAGCAAATTAAATAATTTTAAAATCAATCCCACATTCTCAAGATAAACTCCATTTAGTCACTGGTTATGATGTACTAGTATCCTTCTTATTTATTGGTTTATTAAAGAACAAATGTTTTCTTAAAAATATTTATATCCATCTTTATGAGAAAGATTGGTCTGTAGTTATCTTGCGTTGTTTTGGCTTACTTTTGGTATCAAGAAACGGTGCAACATTCAGAAAACTAAGATCATGGCATCTGGTCCCATCACTTCATGGCAAATAGATGGGGACACAGTGGAAACTGACAGACTTTATTTTCTTGGGCTCCAAAATCACTATGGATGGCGACTGTAGCCATGAAATTAAAAGATGCTTGTTCCTTAGAAGAAAAGTTATGACCAACCTAGACAGCATATTAAAAAGCACAGACAATACTTTGCCAACAAGGTCTGTCTAGTCAAAGCTATGGTTTTTCCAGTAGTCATATACGGATGTGAGAGTTGGACTATAAAGAAAGTTGAGCGCCGAAAAATTGATGCTTTTGAACTGTGTTTGGAGAAGACTCTTGAGGGTCCCTTAGACTGTAAGGAGATCCAACCAGTCCATCCTAAAGGAAATCAGTCCTGAATATTCATTGGAAGGACTGATGCTGAAGCTGAAACTCCAATACTTTGGCCACCTGATGCGAAGAACTGACACCCTGGACAAGACCCTGATGCTGGGAAAGATTGAAGGCAGGAGGAGAAGGGGATGACAGAGGATGAGATGGCTGGATGGCATCACTAACTGAATGGACATGAGTTTGAGTAAACTCCGGGAGTTGATGAAGGACAGGGAAGCCTGACGTGCTGCAGTCCATGGGGTCGCAAAGGGTTGAACACGACTGAGTGACTGAACTGAACTGAACAGAACTGGTACCAAGAAACTGGCTACCTAAAATAAAAGAAGTTGAGAAGCATTTACTTCTCTCAGTTCAGTTCAGTTCAGTCCTTCCAATGAATATTCAGGACTGATTTCCTTTAGGATTGACTGGTTTTATTTCCTTGCTGTCCAAGGGACAACAGTCTTCTCCAACACCACAATTCAAAAGCATAAATTCTTCAGTGCTCTGATTTCTTATGGTCCAACTCTCACATCCATACATGACTACTAAAAAAACAACAGCCTTGACTAGATGGACCTTTGCTGGCAAAGTAACAAAGGTCTGCTTTTTAATATGCTGTCTAGGTTGGACATAACTTTCCTTCCAAGAAGCAAGCATCTTTTAATTTCATGGCTGCAGTCACCATCTGCAGTGATCTTGGAGACCCCCAAAAAATAAAGTCAGCTACTGTTTCCTCTGTTTCCCTATTTATTTGCCATGAAGTGATGAGACCAGATGCACTGATCTTAGTTTTTTGAATGTTCAGTTTTAAGTCAGCTTTTTCACACTCCTTCACTTTTATCAAGAGGCTCTTCAGTTCCTCCTTACTTTCTGCCATAAGGATGATGTCATCTGCATATCTGAGGTTATTGATATTTCTCCCGGCAATCTTGATTCCAGCTTATGCTTCATTCAGCCTGGCATTTTGCATGATGTACTCTGCATATCAAGTCTTCCCTGATAGCTTGGTTGGTAACGAATCTGGCTGCAATACAGGATACCCTGGTTCAATTCCTGGGTAGGGAAGATCTGCTGAAGAAGGGAAAGACCACCTACTCCAGTATTCTGGCCTGGAGAATTCCATGGACTTTATAGTCCATGGGATTGCAAACAGTTGGACATGACTCAGAGACTTTCACTTCACTTCACTTCACTCTGAATATAAGTTAAATAAGCAGGGTGACAATATACAGTCTTGACTTACTCCTTTTCCAGTTCTGAACCAGTTCGTTTTTCCATGTCCTGTTCTCCCTGTTGCTTTTTGATCTGCATACAGATTTCTCAGGAGGCAGGTAAGGCGGTCTGATATTCCTGTCTCTTTAAGAATTTTCCACAGATTGTTGTGATCCACATAGTCAAAAGCTTTAGTGTAATAAATTAAACAGAAGTAGATGTTTTTCTGGAATTCTCTTGCTTTTTCTGTGATCCAATGGATGTTGGCAATTTGATCTCTGGTTCCTCTGACTTTTCTAAATCCTGCTTGATCATCTGGATGTTCTCAGTTCATGTACAAATATTAATTATAAATTTATACAAAAAGTAACTATAGTCCTGTAAAGATGAAATATGAAGCTAAAGAAAGGTAAAAAGTGGGTCACAAGAAATCAGTAGTTTCTAAATCATTGGAGACCACATTACAGAACCTGGGCTTAGTTCTCCTAAGTGACTCTGAAAAATTGAAGGCATACCTGAGTTTCATATCAAAGATCCTTTCAGCTCAGAAAGGCTAGAAGGAGGCGTGCTATTTAGACCAACCTCTCTCTAAAAAATGACAAGCACTACAATATTCCCTCACAGAAATCAATACTGTGAACATATCATGTTTTACTGTTTGAAGAACATAGAAGTGAGTGAAGTTGATCAGTCATGTCCAACTCTTTGCGACCCCATGGGATATAGCCTACCAGGTTCTTCTGTCCATGGGATTTTCCAGGCAAGAATACTGGAGAGGGTTGCCATTTCCTTCTCCAGGAGATCTTCCTGACCCAGGGATTGAACCCGGGTCTCCCGCATCATAGGCAGACACTTTACCATCTGAGTCACCAGGGAAGTCCACAGAAGATGAGTTGCAATTCTGTGAAATTTATTTCACTTAAAGCATTTCATCTTCTAATGATGTTAACCATAATGAAGTGCACATTAAAAGTGCAGTCTCCCAAGTTAGGTAATGCAGGAGATATTATTATTCAATATCCCCAAATTGTTTAAGGCTTTTTATATAACATCATATTTTGAAACAATACCGTGAAAGATTTCCTTTGGTACACTGGTACTTGTAAATGTAAATACTAAATTATGATGAAGAAATAAATCTCTGATCAAAAAATGGAATATACTAGGGAGAAACACAGGTTTGAAATATAAAAATGAAATAATCATTCTAGCATCAGATCTCCTAATCTACCACTAAGATGTCCTTTCTTAAAAATGCTACAGATACAAGATTCAAACAGAATAAACTCTGAGAAGTGGAATTTGATGTCTATGATTAAATTTTCTTATTCTGAATTAACTGTGCTGAAATTACAGAAGGACTCATGAAAAAGAGTAACGGAAGATTAATTGTGAGCTTGTAGTTTTTGGGAATATGAATGGTGGATGGTAAGCAGTAATGATGAGATGAAGAAAGAAATATCCATTATTTCTACAGCTGTGTAGCATTAATTCTTCTTTCTTCTCACAAGATATACAGAAAGATTATCCTATTATCTTTACCAAAATGTCCAGAATAAAAGTTTGCAGGAGTTTTCTTGTTGGGAATTATAATGCCATTTCATCCTGATGCTCTGAACTTGTTTGCTTATATACTAGTTTTAAAACAAAACACCATCTAAAATGGAATATTTAAGGTCACAGATTTAGTAGCATACACTTACTGAAATAATTGGTAGATAAAAATATGTGAAGGGAATACTAACAAAAAATTTCCAATTATGTGCCTAATTCCCAATAAGAAAACTCCTACACACTTATATTCTGGGCATTTAGATAAAGATAATAGGATATATACAAAAATTTTAATTCAGTTAAAATATTATGCAATTAAGAATAAGTTACTGAATTATTAAATTAATCACTATCCATTGAGCTCAACTTATTAAGCTGAATTACTAACTAATTCAGGTTTCAGTTCAGTTCAGTCGCCCAGTCGTGTCTGACTCTTTGCAATCCCATGAATCGCAGCACGCCAGGCCTCCCTGTTCATCACAAACTCCCGGAGTTTACTCAAACTCATGCCCATCAAGTCGGTGATGCCATCCAGCCATCTCATCCTCTGTCGTCCCCTTCTCCTGCCCCCAATCTCTCCCAGCATCAGGGTCTTTTCCAATGAGTCAACTCTTCGCATGAGGTGGCCAAAGTATTGGAGTTTTAGCTTCAGCATCAGTCCTTCTAATAAACACCCAGGACTGATATCCTTTAGGATGGACTGGCTGGATCTGCTTGCAGTCCAAGGGACTCTCAAGAGTCTTCTCCAACACCACAGTTCAAAAGCATCAATTTTTCGGCACTCAGCTTTCTTCACAGTCCAACTCTCACATCCATACATGACCGTTGGAAAAACCATAGCCTTGACCAGACGGACCTTTGTTGGCAAAGTAATGTCTCTACTTCTTTTTTTTTTTTTTTTTTTAATGTCTCTGCTTTTTAATATGCTGTCTGGGTTGGTCATAACTTTCCTTCCAAAGAGTAAGTGTCTTTTAATTTCATGGCTGCAGTCACCATCTGCAGTGAGTTTCGAGCCTCAAAAAATAAAGTCTGACACTGTTTCCGCTGTCTCCCCATCTATTTCCCATAAGGTGATAGGACCAGATGCCATGATTTTAGTTTTCTGAATGTTCAGCTTTAAGCCAACTTTTTCACTCTCCTCTTTCACTTTCATCAAGAGGGTTTTTAGTTCCTCTTCGCTTTCTGCCTAAGGGTGGTGTCATCTGCATATCTGAGGTTATTGATATTTCTCCCGGCAATCTTGATTCCAGCTTGTGCTTCTTCCAGCCCAGCGTTTCTCATGATGTATTCTGCATAGAAGTTAAATAAGCAGGGTGACAACATACAGACTTGACGTACTCCTTTTCCTATTTGGAACCAGTCTGGAATTCAGGTTTAGTAAAGTATAAAGGGTTAGACTGTAGAGATCATATTTCATTTGCTTTCTTTAATAATACTTTTGCCATATACAATATATTATTATTATCTCCCATACTTGACTATGCAAGGTGATTATAGTACCTCAAAAAGGGTAATTAGTTATTTTGTGTAAGGCTTACTAACTTCTAAATAAAAACAAGTAGACAGGTTTATAATGTTACTGCCAAGCTACTCCTTATTTTTTAAGAAGAGCATCTGGTTTGACTTAATTGCTAAACTTACACAGGAAATCCTTTCTGGTGTTAGATAAACAAAGTGATTATTTTAGATGAGAAAGTGGTTGTATTGTCAAAGACAAAAAAAAAACTGTCTTGTTGAATGTGTATGTATTATCCTCCCAGCAGATACCCAAAATTAAAGAAGAAAATTAATTGCAAAAGCTCTATAAACTCTCTGCCAAGTGCTTCCTAAAGAATAAAAATCTATTTGACAAACAGAACACTAGATTTAATTACTTCAAAAGAAGAAAAAGATGCAGCAAAATTTAACCACTCTTCTATGAGAAGGACGATCAACTTTCTGTAGGTCTCATGTTTACACAGGCTTCTCTGATAGCTCAACTGGTAAAGAGTCTGCCTGCAATGCGGGAAACCTGGGTTTGATCCCTGGGTTGGTAAGATTACCTGGAGAAGGGAACAGCTACCCACACCAGGATCCTGGCCTGGAGAATTCCAAGGACTGTATCGTCTCCGGGGTCACAAGAGTCGGAGGCGACTGAGCGACTTTCATGTTTATACAGCATTTTATTTTGAAAGAAAAAGAATATAAAATTACTAATAAACTTCAAACAAAAGAGATATTAATCTTCAGAAAAATATAAACAATAAGTGAAACTTAATGCTGACAACTACCACGCATATTTTCTTTCAATTTTTATTAGTTTCCTGTTGCTGCTGCAGTAAATTACCATAAACTTGTGATCATATTGGGCTCACTCAGATATTTCAGGACAATATCCCCAGCTGAAGACCACTAATTTAATCACAAATGTAAAGTCTCTTTTCTCATACCAGGTGATATATTCACAGGTTTCAGGGATTAATGCGTGGACATCTGTGTGGGCTATGATTACTCCTAGAACACAGACCAAGTGTTCTCTTTCTTGTCCACCAGATTAAGGTTGTTCTACTGTAACTGAAGTTGGTTGTGATTGATAATTCTTTAAAATATACAAAATTTATCAGAAGTTAAGGAGTTATTTGGGCTTCCCTGGTGACTCAGATGATGAAGAATTCACCTGAAATGTAGGAGACCTAGGTTCGATCCCTGGGTTGGGAAGATCCCCTGGAGAAGGGAAAGGCTACCCACTCCAGTATTCTGGCCTAGAGAATTCTGTGGACTGTATAATTCATAGGGTAGCAAAGAGTCCAACATGACTGAGCAACTTTTACTTCATTTCACCTCACTTTTGGGCTTCTCTGGTGGCTCGGATTGTAAAGAATCTGCCCACAGTGCAGAAGACATGGGTTTGATCCCTGAGTCAGGAAGATCCCCTAGATAAGGGAATGGCAACTCACTCCAGCATTCTTGCCTGGAAAATACCATGGACAGAGGAGCCTGGCAGGCTACCTACCGTCCATGGGATCGCAGAGTCAGACACAACTCTACAACTATCACTTTTATGTTCAAGGAGTTATTTAAATGAGTTAAAGAGTAACTAAAATGAATATAAACAGAGCAATTAAAATTTTAAATTACGGCTACATTGTGTTGAACTACATAATTCTGAAAGCAATTTATTCTTACCAACTGATTTATTGAAGAATTTGAAATTTGGGGAATGTCAGTTTTATAATTTCATTAATTTACCCTCAGTCCATTTCACTATGATTGATGATTAATTGATGTTGCTTTTCCTGGGGCCATTAGACTTTACACACACAAGTAATGTATGATATATCAAGGTACTACCTATGTATCTTGGGGAAGTTGAAAAGGAAAAATAGTCTTAACCAATTTCAGTTAAAGTGAAGTCGCTCAGTAGTGTCCAACTCTTTGTGACCCCATGGACTGTAGTCTGCCAGCCTCCTCCATCGATCAGATTTTCCAAGCAAGAATACTGGAGTGAGCTGCTATTTCCTTCTCCAGCAGATCTTCCCGACCCAGGGATCGAACCCAGGTCTCCAGCACTGCAGGCAGACTTCTTACTATCTGAGTCACCAGGGAAGCCCCAATTTCAGTTAAAATAGCTCACTATTGCAAATTTTACAAACATATGGCTTTAGGAACACATTACAAGGATCTATCCTATAGCTTGAATGGGACACGTTCAAATGGGGATGATGAGTAATTCCAAAGTTTAGAGTAAAGTTAACTTCAACTCATTCCATCATATTAAACATTCAGGTTATTTTTACTTGTTTTTTTTTATGAAAAATGATAAAATTTATAGATTTGTATCAATATCTTTGTATACATGTGTGATTATATTCTTAAGTTAGGTTGCAAGAGTAGTATCAGGATGGGTGGGATATTTAGTACTCAAAACAAGAAACATATCAACCTCATAATCTGAAGAATAACCAACATTTAGGGCTACATGTAACCATTCAAGATCACTACTTGAATAAGTTTATATTATTACTCAAACTTACACTCACCCCTTTCCACTGATCTACTTTGGACTTCCCAGGTAGCGCTAGTGGTAAAGAATCCACCTGGCGATACAGGAAACACCAAGAGATGCAGGTTCAATTCCTGGATCAGGAAGACCCCCTGGAGGAGGACATGGCAAGCCACTCCAATATTCCTGCTGGGAAAATCCCATGGACAGAGCAGCCTGGTGGACTACCAATCCATGGGGCCGCAGAGTCGGACACGACTGAGGACCGAGCATGCACAGCATGTAAAGAATTCATCCAGTTTACCTAAATGAGGAAGGGAGGAAATTCTGTGCTCTCCTGTGTCTGCCGGGAAATACTGAGATCCTAATGAGATGATCCCCAACCAGCTCTTCTGTCGCACCTCATATTAAGGAAAATCCCAAAAGAATCACTTACAGAGATGGGGAATGTTTGCTAGATGGAAGAACTGACACTGTATTCCCAAGTGAGAATTCTGCTTGAGCAGTAGACCCATTTATTTGCCCTTGATTACAAAAAGTAGAGTTAAGAAAGGTAGCAGGATAGAAAGGGGCAGAACTTACAAGATTACTGTTGGAGACAGCAATGTCGGACACATATCCTCTTAGTCAAGCAGACACCACGGAAGGAAATGGGACCTGAGCCATCTTTCTGAAGCTTTACCCAAGAAGGCTGTCTATAGGAAGATGTTTCAGGAAGGGCTCCAAGTAAGCAAAGTTGAGATCAGGTTGCAAAGGTCAGGCTTCCTTTAGATGTCCTCCATTAGGGGATCATGCAGTAAAACAACCAGGCATCACCTTTAAAGAGTTCAGTCCCAATAGCCAGTGTATCTGCTACACAGAAGCACGTTATAGGTAGTCAATGTTATACTGAAAAGAGTCATACATGACTAAAAGGCTGAAACTTTGACCAGACAAGGGAAGGGATACTTATTTATTCTGTTTTCCCTTTCCCTTCTCCTATCCCACTGAACTGGATCCACTGAAGTTTAGTAAGATGAAATAAGACAGTCTGGAGATTTCACTTGAATATGAGATTGACAATAAAAACTAAATGGTATTTACTGTAATAACTAAAAATTATCAAATGTAGTAGGATCTGCCAACTTAGTCATTAAAGCAAAGTGAAGACCAATATAGCATAATATAGTTGAACTCACTGATTAAAATATGAAACACTATATTTATACTTTGCTAGGGAATACTTCTCAGAAATGGTTAAAAATATAATTACTATAGCAAAATGTATGAAAATTTAACATTTCTGATAGATACTCTCTTCTTCGCTTGCAAAAATAATATTTCATTATATAACCCTACTAACCACTTGTTAAAGTATTCAGTTTGTAGCACCAGTGTGGATATGAAGTCTTGGCAAGTCCAATATTCTATTATTGCTTAGTGATGTTTCTAAGGCAAGCAGTGAGCTTTTGTATCTTTATATTTTACCTGACTTTATATGCCTGCTTTTATATGCTAGCACTTTACCTATTTCACCCCTTTTTATGGGACTCTATTTCCTTGATATTCCTTCATATTTCCTTCGTATTCTCCAAATCCAAGTATCCTGCCTCAGAGGTTTATAAAGTTAAATTTTTACTAGCTTGAAATACTGTTTGCTTTATTTCAATATAGAAAACTGTTTTGTTTTGGTTTTGTTTGACTTTTTCATCATAAATGCTTATTTTTGCATCATAAAAACTTCCTCATTTTTAAATAGGAAAATGATTAAAATTCAATTTAATTTAACAATATGATTGCTGTTTCCCAAATTTCATTTAATTTACCTGAAAATGTGGATACATCTCTACTTTTACCTGATATTAACTATATACCAAGCATAGGTTTTAATGCTATGTCTATTTTATTTGAACAGTGCCAGTGTTATCTCAATTGTTCAATATATTGAAAAATCTCCCAAATTTGCCATTAAATGTCTCATTAAATAATGCAGAATTAATTACAGTTAAAGATGCTACTTTAGTCAGTTAGTATTATTACCTAGAATAATACACTAATGAAATAGGCATAATATTTTGTACTTTAATATATTTACAGTATTGAAAACTAGTGCAATAATAGGTAACTCCAAAGCCCCTATATTTAGTTTGGAGACTATTTCTGATGTTTGTTTTCCAATACTGCTTAGTTTTCCCTTGGGGACAGGGCAGTAGAAGGAGATACAGACTCCTTTCACCTTTTGTGTAGACAAATGTTAAAGTTTGTTTTCATTGCCCAGAGACACAGTAATTCAAAGAAACCGAGTCATGTACAAGGCTTACAGTTTGACTTTAGATACTTGGATGTTGCTAATATTTTTAAAATATATTTACATTATGTGTGTGTTCAGTTCCTAAGTCGTGTCTGACTCTTTGTGATCCCACTGCAGTATGCCAGACTTCTCTGTCCTTCACTGTCTCCTGAAATTTGCCCAAATCCATGTCCATTGAGTCAATAATGCTATCTAACCATCTCATCCTCTGCCACCCCTTTTTCCTTTTACCTTCAATCTTTCCAAACATCAGGGTCTTTATATGCATATTCAAAAATAATTCATTGCAATTTAAAAAAAAAATCTAAGGTTATATCAAATTTCAATATGCTTTAATTCAATAGTAATATAGTCATTAGAATGATTTCACAGGCTAAAAATATAATTTAACTTTGTACCCTGCATTTTTTATATCCAATATTTAAAATACTTCTCTTTCATGTTTTGATCAAGTTTCATAATCAAACATTAAAAAATTATTTTTAAATGGCTTGTTTCATTTATGCATTATGTGTTCTGAAATGTATTTACAAATTCTTCAACTAGCTCTTGAAAATTTTAGACTTTATTTTTTGCAGTTTCCAACCATAAAATACAATGGCCTCATTCCAGTACCCTGGATCTCAAGGCATTTAGAAGCTTAATATACTGGAAGTAGATTTTCAAAATGATGAATGGATCACTAGCTGCACTGCTTCCATTATAAGTGATAGATGAATAGAATAAACCTTGTATTTTTATATCTTTACAACTTTCTTTTAATATTACTTTTGTGTAGGGTTGCATTTTAAAGCAATTATTTTGTAAGTGAAAGAATTCTGAATGACTTTTTATTTATTCTAGAACCACAAAACACATAAAGGGTTATATTACACTTTCCTATATTTCTGTACATTATTCCTTTGAGGAAGGGAGAAGTTAAAGAAAGTGTTTGGCATCAAGAGGTTCTTGTAATAATCAGGGGAGGTGTTAACTTAAATTTCTTACCCATATTAAAATAGAGAATTGAGAGGTCCTCATTCTACGACTTAATAGCTAATGACCTTGGATAGGGTACACCCTCTCTGGACCTTAATTATTCAAATTTCTGAACAGAAATTGAATAAATTATCCAAAGATCTTGCCTCCTTGTAAAGAAAGAGAAATCTATAAATCTAGAAGTAGAAAAATCTCTTAGGAATGTCACATACAATTCTTATCAGTCACTTAGATTTTATCTTGAGCTCACTGGCACTTGCTGCAGGGCAGAGCACCTGTTAGTTAAAAATGAAAGAATGAAAGAACCACTAAGCAATAAAGAAGTGACTCCAAAAAGACCAAATGGGATCTTGAAAGACCAACACTGCTTTTCAGTTATTATTTCAGCCAGAGATTGCTTGAAAACATTTTTAATATATTGATTTTAGATCAAATATTATTCCCATTCTGTGACTGCTTTTTTTTCTACTTATAAACTCTTAAGAGAGCTTATCCTCATATCCACAGCAACAAGCAATGCCAAGGACATCATAAATGTTCAGTAAAATTGAAACTATCAAGTACTCTCTCATAATCTTTCCTTCTGTGCCTAAAAGAACACACATATTCTGTAAAGTCATTTGATATTTAGTCCAAGAAGCAACTTCAGATATTTAATGCAATTGTTATCAACAAATATATTAGAGATTAATGCCCTGAATTTAACGCTGATACTTTATATAATATTATAATCATTTATAGCAATCATGATTAACTACATTGGTATGTTTTCCATTTTAATGGTATATAAAACTGAAATTGTACTTTGAAGTTAAGAGTTGTATTATTTTTATGCAACTGTTTTCTCTGCTTTACTTATCTAACAACTCCCAATATATTGAATTCATTTATTTTGGTCATCTATTTATTTTTTATTTATTTTAATTTATTTTTAAATTTATTTTAAAATTTCCATCTACAGTTTTGAAAATGCAGAACATTTTCCCTAGACCTTTAATTTTGGAAACTTAGGTTTATGAGTTGGCCTTAAGATCATATATTCTAGAAATGGTAGCTGGTCCACATGGAAAATTACAGTACATCATTATATACACTTGTAAGCTATTTTAATAAAACAGTAAATCTTGATTGCTTCTGTTGATTTAGACATACATGTTAAGGTTGTCTTAATAATTAGAACAGAATAAAAAATATGAAGCATGTTTTAAAAGCATACACAATTTCGTCATGCCAACATAAATATTTGCAATCCTTTTTGTTTTCTTCTTGTCAGTCCATATGCAAGCATATCTTAAATTTTAAATGTTTCCTTCTCTCCTAAATATTTTATTACTAATATTATATAATTGTACAGGTGGCTACATATATATTTTGCATATAATTTTAATGGCTAAATTAAAATTTTAAATTTGATGCATTAAGGGATACTTAATGATATCCCTAGCATACAGATTCTTTTGCAGGTATGTGAAGTTGTTCAGTCGTGGCCAACTCTTGTGACCCCATGGACTATAGCCTACCACACTCCATCCAAAGGATTTTCCAGGCAAGAGTACTGGAGTGGGTTGCCATTTCCTTCTCCAAAGGATATTCCTGACCCAGGGATTGAACCCAGGTCTCCCACACTGTATGCAGATGCTTTATCATCTGAGCCATCAGGGAAGTCCTTTTTCAGATACGCTATATAGTTAATACTATACCTATGTTTATGCATAAAATTTAATGTTTTGAATTCTTTGCTACTGAAAAGTTCTTACAAGTGAGATCCTTATGTTAACAAACAATAAAATTATTAAATTAATTGATATGTATTAGAAATTAAGGTTTTGAAAATGATTCTCTTCCAATTTTTCCCCATAACCTAGACATACAGTTCAATCAGAAAAATATTTAGTGAAAATTATGTAATTTAGCATGAGACTAATTGTTTTGAAGTTGCTATTTCTTTTATTCCTCACAATTTATTTAGCAATTTATTTTCTGGGCAAGTTTAATGGTTATTCTCTTGAGGAACACCTATTGTGGGTGGCTTCAGAAACCTAGGCATTTAAATTTTCTAAGAATCTTGTTGCCATAGTGATCACATAATGTAAGTTAGTACAGTAAAAATAACAAAATATAAAACAACATTTTTAAAAGCCAATACTTAAATTATTTCTCTAAGTTCACATGTTTCTTTGGACCTGGGAAATAAACTTTTAGAGTCACTCTATAATTTGCAAAGAGAAAATCAATTTTATCAAAACAATGGATTAAATTTGAAATTTTATTTTTAAAACAATGTCTGAACCACATATTTTAAAGTGTTTATTTGTAGGTTTGATACATGCAATAAGTACAAGTATACAATTGAAACAGGAAAATTTTAGCATAAAAATTTTAGATGATAGAATTTATAATTTATGTTTTAGGAAAATACATATTTGAGATTAATGTTAATTACTGAGTTAACTAAAACTTTGGATAATTATTTTTTGTAATTTAAAACAACTTTAAATTCATTGATGAGTTACCATGAACATAAAAATAAATAAAGAAATAAATTAATTAATTAAAGAAATAAAAAAACTGGAAACCAGGTACATAGGAAGTGAGTGTCAGTGTCAGCAGTCTCATTGAGTGCTTCTACAAAATCTAAGGTTTTGAGCCACAGCTTTCCCACCATACAGATGACAGAAAACAGGACTATAAGAGGATGCACCCAAGGTGTGAAAACTAACAAGAGATTTTCAGTTGAGCTGGAACACACAAGCAAACAAGGACAAGAAATACAGTATTCCTTTCCCAACCCTTCTCAAACTGCCTCTTCTAAATGTTGACAGACAGGAATATTGCCAATATCTGTCTTGACACTGCACGAATGGAAAAAGAAAAACTACAAGTATCATTTGAAACTTTAATATAATCTCTGAAAGAGTCAATATTAACTTTACAGGGC
Source organism: Muntiacus reevesi (assembly GCF_963930625.1). NCBI lineage: Eukaryota > Metazoa > Chordata > Mammalia > Artiodactyla > Cervidae > Muntiacus > Muntiacus reevesi. Next base: position 257,651,996 of record NC_089251.1, on the reverse strand, counting down.
ATGTTCAAAAACTAAGTTATTTGAAAGTATTTGATTTAAAATTGTCCCAAGTTGATAGACAGAAGTAAACACCGCATGAATTTAACCTCAACTCAGGACACAAAGAACGCCAATAAATGAAGTTCAAAAGAAGAAAATCAGTACCTCGTTATAATAGGAAACAAATCAACAGAGAAGCAAAAACACCTTCATACACACAGACACACACACACACAGAGAAGGTGCCATGCATAAAAGCTAACATAAACAACAGCAGAAACAGACATTCAAAGATTTTAGCCACTGTAATTATTAGAAACAGATTTAAGAAAAATAGTTTTTTCTAAAGAAATACAAGAGAAATTTGAAAACAAATACAACTCCTATGTCTTTAAATTATAACTAGCTTTTTTAATGGGTAAAGTAGTAGTTTATATAGAACTGATTAAAGAGAGACCTGGAAAAATGACCAAAAGAAATTGTTTATATTTCAGCCTAGACATAAAAAGTGGTCTCTATTACACTGAAGAAATAGTGAGGAGGCTTGACAAACATTTAAACAGAACTCTGGAAGGCAATAACAAGGCAATATTCAAAGAGATAAGCTGAGTGCTTTCCAGAAATTTTGAAAAATGCTACAATCAGATCTGGGAGTCATTCATTCCCAATGAGGATAATTAATGAGAAATCCACATCTAGACATACAGTAGTGAAATGGCAAAAAAACAGAGGCAAAGAGATGTCAAGAAAAACGAATAAGAAAATATAAAGCAGCTTCAAAGAGAAGGTAATTAAACTGGCCAGTGATTTGTCACTGGAAACAACAGAAGGCAGATGATACTGAAGAAATCTCCTTAATGAGATGAGATAATTGCCACTCAGTAATCTCTATATAGAAAAACTACCTTTATGAATGCTTTAAATATAAAGATATCTTCAGGGAAAAAAAAAACAGGAAAATAGAATTTAATTACACAAATATATTCACCAAAGCAAATTTGAAGAAATATTTTTCAGGAAGAGAAAATTGGCCCAAAGTTAAGCTATTAAATGAAAAAACAAATTTTGAGTTAGATAAGAAAATGTGTCTGTAAATAATTCAAACAATCATTTATTTTTAGGAGGCAATATGCATGTCTAATTTGGAGAGGCAAGTTAGAACTTAAATCCTAGATAGTAACGGTCAAAGTAGATCAGGAACATGATGAGGGATAAAAGACAAAGTTTCAGACCCTTTTATTATCTAAGATGAAGAAAAGCCACTAGTTACATTTGAATGTGTTAAGGAAATGATTTCCCTGTGGCTCAAATGGTAAAGAATCTGCCTGCAGTGTGGGAGACTTGGGTTCAATCCCTGGGCTGGGAAGATCTGGGTTCAGTCCTCAGGCTGGGAAGATCTCTTGAAGAAGGAAATAGCAACCTACTCCAGTATTCTTACCTGGAAAATCCCATGGACAGAGGAGTCTGGCAGGTTACAGTATATGAGGTCACAAAGAGTTGGACACGACTGAGCAACTAACACACAAGTAAACCATGGTATAATGAGCCTAGGAAAACTAACAACACAATAAAAGAAATACCTAAATCCTAAATAATTAGATAAAAAAATATGAAAATAAAATTTTAAAACTCCCCCAATTCAAAACAAAGCAAGAGTAAGTAGGAAGAGGACCAGAAAAAGTTTTAAAAAAAGAAATAGCACATTAAAAATTATAGAAATAAGCTCAAATATAACACTAATCACCCTAAATATAAAGCAAGAGTAAGTAGGAAGAGGACCAGAAAAAGTTTTATAAAAGAAATAGCACATAGCACATTATAAAATTATAAAGTTCAAATATAACACTAATCACCCTAAATATAAGTGGATAAACACAGTTTCTATGGGAATGTTGAAAAATGTTGTTTTAGGTCCAAGTAATAGACTAGGAAGGAAAATTTTCAACCCCAAAATGGTCTTTAAACACACAGACACAACTACCAAAAATATATTTCAAGTCAAACTATTTTATGTTAATTCTCTGAAGGTCCTAAGGAGTGAGCTACACAGTTTCAATGAAGTTCCAATCACATAACTGTGAGGGCAAAAAGTGAACAAATACAACAAAAGAAAAGGAAATTTTTAGAAGATAGAATAAAATGGCTCTGCTCAATAGAATTTTGTTGTGGTTATGGAAATATTCTAGTTTACTCTGCTCAATATGGTAACCAGAAATCATGGGCTAATATGCAACTGAAATCAGGCTCAGTCAGTTTAGGTCAGTAGCTCAGTCATTATCTGACTCTTTGCGACCCCATGGACTGCATCATGCCAGGCCTCCCTGTCCATCACCAACTCCCGCAGCTTACTCAATATCATGTCCATTGAGTTGGTGATTCCATCCAACTATCTCATCCTCTGTCGTCCCCCTCTCTTGTTTTCAATCTTTCCCAGAATCAGGGCTTTTCCAATGAGTCAGTTCTTCACATCAGGTGGCCAAAGTACTGGAGTTTCAGCTTCAGCATCAGTCCTTCCAATGAACACTCAGGATTGATCTCCTTTAGGACTGACTGGTTGGATCTCCTTGGCATCCAAGGGACTCTCAAGGGTCTTCTTTAACATCACAGTTCAAAAGCATCAGTTCTTTGGTGCTCAGTTTTCTTCATGGTCCAACTCTCACATCCATACATGATCACTGGAAAAACCACAGCTTTGACTAAACGGACCTTTGTCAGTAAATATGCTATTGGTTACCATATTAGACAGTGAAGATATGGAAGACTCTATTACTTCCTGTTATGAATAATTTTTCAAGCAATTTACAAAAAACAAGGAATACAAGAAAAATACTGGTAAATACAAGTTCAATAAAACAAATAATGCAGAAATTAGTGAATGTATTTTCAACACATAAAATCAACACAGGATTATACAATGAGTCTTCAATTAAAACCAAGATGGGATTCCAGCCCATATATATCAAATAAAGAAAAATTCAAATATGCATAAATGTTAGTAGATACATAGTACCACAGAGACTCCAACCTACTGTGGTTTAGATAGTAACTAGTACAACCTCTTTGGAACATGTTGCTTGATAAACTTAAATGTTTACATATGCTGCATTGAGCCATTATATTTCTAGATATATACCAAGAAGAAATGCACATTTCTTTTGATCTAGGTACCTTTATTCCTCATCCTTCTAGCAGCAAAAATAGCTTTCTTCTTTGAAACTTGAAAATGATGTACGTGGAAACATGGGATAAAATCAAGACTTTGTCAGTTTTTTCTGAATCCTTCTATATAATCTATCACTTTTGCCACCTTCAAACAGTATGCAAAAACAAAACAAATAAAACTATTATTTAGAGACAAATCAAAGTCTTTATAACATAGTAAACTCAGATAAGTCCTCTTTCATCATTGACTGTCTCAGGTCACAGGTTCTACTATCCATAGGAAATAATGGAAATCATCCTTGACATCGTTCCTGCCTTTACTTTCCATTTCTAGTTATTCCCACAATCAAGCTGACCAAAACTATCCCCGAATTCATCATCTTCTTTCTACCTTGAATATCCCAACTCAAGTTCAAACTTCTCTCATTATAGGTCTGAATTACTGCAATAGTTTTTTATATAGCCAACTCATATACACTTAATATCTTCTATTCTTTATTCCATAGTGAGAAAGAACTTATAAAAACACAAATAGAGCAGTTACATAAGCATGCCTAAAGATTCAGAATTGGTTTATTTGAACACATTGCTTTCAGGGAAAAGTAAAGCTCTGTATAGTCTTATATGAATAGTTTTGCATATCTGGTTCTCAACTTATTTGGGGATTTCATGTTCAACAAGTCTCCTTAATTCAGCTATACATATGTCTTTTTCAGGATTCTCAAATCCAAAATCATTGCAGACAGTGACCGCAGCCGTAAAATTAAAAGATGCATACTCCTTGGAAGAAAAGCTATGACAAACCTACACAGCATATTAAAAAGAAGAGACATCACTTTGCCAATCTGTATAGTCAAAGCTATGGTTTTTCCAGAAGTCATGTACAGATGTGAGTGCTGGACAATAACAAAAGGCTGCGCACTGAAGAATTGATGCTTTTGAATGCAATGCTGAAGAAGACTCTAGAGAGACCTTTGGACAGCAAGAAATAAAACCAGTCAATCCTAAAGGAAACCAACTCCTGACTATTCACTGGAAGGAATGATGCTGAAGCTGAAGCTCCAATACTTTGGTCATCTAATGCAAAGAGCTGACTCACTGGAGAAGACCCTGATGCTGGAGAGGATTGAGGGCAGGAGGAGAAGGGGACAACAGAGGATGAGATGATTGGATGGCATCACCAACTCAATGGACATGAGTTAGAGCAAACTCTGGGAGATGATGAAGGACAGGGAAGCTTGGCATGCTGTAGTCCTTGGGGTCACAAAGAGTCAGACATGACCTAGCGACTGAACAACAGACAAACCACACTCTCTTTCTGATATGGGATATTCAGTGACACTTCAACCCAGCCCCAATCCTTCAACCCACTTTAAGTTAACTCCTACTTATCCTTTTGCTAGTATCCAAAGGGTATCTTGAACAGAATTTCATGTCTGTGCTCTAGTAAATCCTATTATAGGTTTTCATAGCACAAAGCTCTTCTCTTATAAAGCTCTTAAAACAATAGCAATGCTAGATTTGCTTTTGTAACTGTGTGGATTAGTGCCTGTCTAATGGTGAAGGACAGGAAAGCCTGGCATTCTGCAGTCGTGGGGTCACAAAGAGTCGGACACAACTGAGTGACTGAATAATAACTGTCTAACTCAGCAGATGAAAGTTCCATGAAGTTAAAACAGGGGTTATTTGTGTACATTCTTCCCAGAGTCTGTGATAGATATATGTGAGAAACTATGTTAAATAAATATTTAATGAACGAGTTTTCCTTTCCCTGTTTAAATTCCTCCTAAACTCTCTGGGCAAATGGAAGGTCACTTCACTATCATTATGATTAAATGAATTCAGACTGGCAGTTCTCAATAATTGGGCTTTTGACCCAACTGAAATAATAACTTGAACAGCTTCCTAGAATGAATCCATCCCTAGGTCTCTTTTAGTTATCTAGGAAAATTAAATGATTCTTAACTTGCACATGTAAGGTTCCTATCATATATTTATTCACGGGTGTGTATGCATGCTAAGTCACTTCAGTCGTGTCCAACTCCTTGTGACACTATGCACTGCAGCCCGCAAGACTTCTCTGTACATGGGATTCTCCAGGCAAGAAAACTGGAGTGGGTTGCCATGCCCTCCTCCAGGGGATCTTCCTGACCAAGAGATCAAACTTGCATCTCTTACATCTTTTGCGTTGACAGGTGGGTTCTTTACCACTAGCACCACCTAGGAAGTCCATCCTTACTCATACATTCAATATCTAACAAATGTGAAGCTCACATCTTATTATTAGACAGGTTCAGTGTTGAGATGTTGTAGATGCAATTCATTTCAAGGGAAGAGCTCTTGAAAAATGATACAATTGTTTTAGGGGAAAAAATGGATCACAGATGTGAAAGTTTTCAGTAAAAACACAAAGTATTTAAGTAACAAATGTTTCTGTATAATAAGACAGCTGTCAAAAGCACAATAAAGAGATATATAATTTAAATGAAATATAAATTCATCTCCATACTAGATAGCACTAAGTCAACATATTTTTCTGGAAAAAGCACAAATATGAAATTTTGATATACTGATTAAATTCAATTGTATTATGATTAACTTTCATGTACTAACTAGAGCAGTCAAGATAGATCATCTTAATGATCAGAATTGATGTCAAATAGAGCATAAATAATAAATTTCCTATTTAGCCTTCTGTACCATTTGCATTATACCAGACTACTTTGCTAGTTCAGTTCAGTTCAGTTGCTCACTTGTGTCCGACTCTTTGTGACCCCATGAACTGCAGCATGCCAGGCCTCCCTGTCCATCACCAACTCCTGGAGTTTACCAAACTCATGTCCATTGAGTCGGTGATGTCATCCAATCATCTCATCCTCTGGCATCCCCTTCTCCTCCTGCCCTCAATCTTTCCCAGCATCAGGGTCTTTTCAAAAGAGTCAGCTCTTCTCATCAGGTGGCCAAAATATTGGAATTTCAGCTTTAACATCAGTCCTTCCAAAGAACACCCAGGACTGATCTCCTTTAGAATGGACTGGTTGAAATGTCCTTGCAGTCCAAGGGACTCTCAAGAGTCTTCTCCAACACCACAGTTCAAAAGCATCAATTCTTTGGTGCTCAGCTTTCTTTATAGTCCAACTCTCACATCCATACATGACCACTGGAAAAACCATAGCCTTGACCAGATGGACCTTTGTTGGCAAAGTAATGTCTCTGCTTTTTAATATGCCATCTAGGTTGGTCATAACTTCCCTTCCAAGGAGTAAGTGTCTTTTAATTTCATGGCTGCAATCACCATCTGCAGTGATTTTGGAGCCCCCAAAAATAAAGTCAGCCACTGTTTCCACTGTTTCCCATCTATTTGCCATGAAGGGATGAGACCGGATGCCATGATCTTAGTTTTTTGAATGTTGAACTTTAAGCCAACTTTTTCACTTTCTTCTTTCACTTTCATCAAGAGGCTCTTTAGTTCTTCATCACTTTCTGCCATAAGGGTGGTGCCATCTGCACATCTGAGGTTATTGATATTTCTCCTGGCAATCTTGATTCCAGCTTGGGCTTCCTCCAGCCCAGTGTTACTCATGATGTACTCTGCATAGAACTTAAATAAGCAGGGTGACAATGTACAGCCTCAACATACTTCTTTTCCTATTTCAAACCAGTCTGTTGTTCCACGTCCAGTTCTAACTGTTGCTTCTTGACTTGCATACAGGTTTCTCAAGAGGCAGGTCAGGTGGTCTGGTATTCCCATCTCCTTCAGAATTTTCCACAGTTTATTGTGATCCACAGAGTCAAAGGCTTTGGCATAGTCAATAAGGCAGAAGTTGATGTTTTTCTGGAACTCTTTTGCTTTTTCAATGATCCAGAGGATGTTGGCAATTTGATCTCTGGCTCCTCTGCCTTTTCTAAAATCAGCTTGAACATCTGGAAATTCACAGTTCATGTATTGCTGAGCTTAGCTTGGAGAATTTTAAGGATTACTTTACTAGTGTGTGAGGTGAGTGCAATTGTGCAGTATTTTGAGTATTCTTTGGCATTGCCTTTCTTTGGGATTGGAATGAAAAGTGACCTTTTCCAGTTCTGTGCCCACTGCTTTGTTTTCCAAATTTGCTGGCATATTGAGTGCAGCACTTTCATAGCATCATCTTTTAGGATTTGAAATAGCTCAACTGGAGTTACATCACATCCACTAGCTTTGTTTGTAGTGATGCTTCCTAAGACCCACTTGGCTGCACATTCCAGGATGTCTGGCTCTAGGTGAGTGATCACACCATTGTGATTATGTGGGTTGTGAAGATCTTTTTTGTATATTTCTTCTGTGTATTCTTGCCACCTCTTCTTAATATCTTCTGTTTCTGTTAGATCCATACCATTTCTGTCCTTTATTGTACCCATCTTTGCCTGAAATGTTCCCTTGGTATCTCTAATGTTCTTGAAGAGATCTCTAGTCTTTCCCATTCTATTGTTTTCCTCTATTTCTTTGCATTGATCACTGAGGAAGGCTTTCTTTTCTCTCCTTGCTATTCTTTGGAACTCTGCACTCAATAAGTATATCTTTCCTTTTCTCCTTTGTTTTTCACTTTTTTTTCTTTTCACAGCTATTTGTAAGGCCTCCTCAGATAGCCATTTTGATTTTTTGCATTTGTTTTCTTGGGGATGGTCTTGAATCCTGTCTCCTGTAGAATGTCACAAACCTCTGTCCATAGTTCATCAGGCACTCTGTCTATCATATCTAGTCCCTTAAACTTATTTCTCACTTCCACAATATAATCCATGTTAAAATATGTTTTTGTTTAACTGAATGTTTATTCATTGTAATTGTGGCTGAAATAGCCACTGGGAAAAATTTTATGTAGAGATACATCCTAGGTACTATCATTTTATCTACTGATTAAGAAGTATGCATTTACTGTTAATGGGTCTTAGTTCTTATTTTCTGATGTTACATAATATATATTATGATTATATTGGTATTTAAATGTCTTGTTATCCCCTGATATTTATCTTCATTTTTACAACATTAAATTGTAAAAAGTATTTGTGTAAATCACCATTTGAAGGAAAGTAAAATAACTCTGATTAGTATAATTTCTTTCAATAAAAATATACTAAGTTAAACTATTTGCTTAATTCTACATTATGGATCTGTTTTTAAAATGAGCTTCTGTTAATCTGATACCATGGTTAGGGTCTATGTTTTCATTTTCAGTCATTCAGACATCATTTCTAGGTTTGTGACACTACAAAAAACTGTAAAAAGAACAGCATTAATAGATGAGCATAATCACTTCTTAACTGTTGAGCACATATTCTAAACATTGAAGATATTCTATTTGTATGTCATTCAGATTCAGAAATAACTGTTGATAGTAAAATGTACATATCTTTTCACAAGGCTAAGGAAACCATTATTTCCCAAGCCTAAGTTTAGGATGAAAATGTGGATTTTAAGTTACACCAGGTATGAAGAACCCAGAAGATTTTTAAGGGATTCCCTGGTGGTCTAGCGGTTAAGAATCCTACTTGCAATGTAAGGAACGCCGGTTCGATCCTGGTCCAGGAGAACCCACATGCCTCAGAGCAACTAATCTCATGCACCACAGCTACTGAACACAGGCTCCAGAGCCTGCAAGCCAAAATGACTGAGTTCACGTGCTGCAACTACTGAAGCCCAAGTGCCTAGAGCCTGTGCTCCACGAGAGAGGCCACTGCAATGAGAAAGCTGAGCACGACAACAGGTAGCCCCCACTCACAATGAGCTGAGAAGGCCCGCATGCAGCGATGCAGACCCACCACAACCAAGAAGTAATAATAACTAAATAAATGCTTTTAAAAAACAGCTTTAAAAATTCTAGAAGCACAAATTCTCTCAAATGTTTTCAAGAAGTCTTTAATAGAGTTTAAAACAGAATAATGGCATGTAGATATCTGCCCAATGAATATTTTTACTCCATCTACAATGCTGGCCATACACTACTGAAGGTGAACTCAAAATACAACTTAACCATACCAGAGACTAGGAGATTATAAGCAAAAAGACTGTAAAATTATTCTGCCCTGCAAGTATTGTATATTAAGTTATCCTCATTATTAGGGCATCTGCTATAGTCTAGTTGTTGAAAATTCAAATAAAATAAGATGTGTTTAGTTTTTAATTTAAATTAATCTCTAGGAATAATATTAATTGTAAATACTGGCAACATTGTTCCAAATAAACTGATTCAACAATATAGATATTACTAATTGATAGAGTAATATCATACACATCAACTTTATCCACTCAACCTTATAAAAGCTAAATAGCTTGAAACAAGTTTTGCAAAAATAGGCTCACTTTAAAATTGTGCTTATATCTAGCTATTTATCTAACTCTCTGTTCTATTTTTCATTATAAATGACAACTTATTTATGTTGTATTCATCTTTATGTAACATAAATAATAAGTCATTTTATAGGTTATGTTGACAATACAGATCCAATTGATAATTGTTCTTATCAATCTGAATATAAAACATTACACTGTATAATAATTTTTAAGCCTCAAGTTTACCTTACTTTTCCAATGAATTTTAATACAAAGAATTCTTGATGGAAAAAAGAAAGGCAATAATAAGTGCTTAATGATTTTTTATAATGTGATAACTATTTTCATGAAATGCAAATTTAAAAATTATATCCCTTACACTGTATTATTAGAATTGACACATATTTATTATTATGTCTGTCCTCCCACCACTATCAGCTTGATTCCTAATATTTTCAACTGGATAGTCTTGAACTAAAAATTCAGACATCTGAAGATTGAATTGTTCTGCTAAAACCATAAGTGTTTTTTTGGTATAATAAACGTATCCTGCTTATTTTAAGGATTAGAAGCGATAGGATAACATTCCCAACACAGAACAATCATTTAGTGCTATATGTAATAAAATACTGAAATCCAATATGAAGAAGCAGTTTGCACACCATTTACCCACCCCCATTCACCAAAGTGGTAGACTTTTTCAAACTTTATTAGCTAAGCTAAGTCACTTCAGTAATGTCCGACTCTGTGCGACCCCATAGACGTCAGCCCACCAGGCTCCCCCGTCCCTGGGGTTCTCCAGGCAAGAACACTGGAGTGGGTTGCCGTTTCCTTCTCCAATGCATGAAAGTGAAAAGTGAAAGTGAAGTCATTCAGTCAGGTCCGACTCTTCGCGACCCCATGGACCGCAGCCTACCAGGCTCCTCCATCCATGGGATTTTCCAGGCAAGAGAACTGGAGTGGGGTGCCATTGCCTTCTCCTCAAACTTTATAATGCAGCATTATTTATCATTAATTAAATCAGCTGCTATTTTTCCTTGTTATAAATGTCAGAAATTATTTCTGAATGATACCAAGTTTTCACGAAGGCTGTTGCATAATTAAAACAAATGGGAAACAGTTGTTTAGGAAGAAAAAGTATAGCAGTTCCTCATAGAAGAAAAGAAATATACTCTAATAGTCTACAAGTTAGAACACTACAGATGGAGTTCCATTTTTTAGTTACAACCTGGGATCTACATTAACAAATAATTCAAAAACATATGAAAGTATGTGTTTTCTCCAGAATGTGAGTAATCCAAGCTGTACATGAACTCAGTCTTTCATAATCACTGCTGCTGCTCTTAGAAAATACGACTCTGACTTACTAGATCCCTCACATTGCAGACATGTATGTATATTTTCACAGAATTTAGATATTTAAGATTATATATGCACCAAAGTGAAATTAGAAATTTTCACAAAAAGCTAGAAACATTGTATTTACAAGTAGACTTTATATTTATAGCACTTTCAGACCTATTTTTTATTGTGGTAAAATATATATAACACCTACCAATTTAATATTTTTAAAGTTTACAATTCACAGGTATTAACTGCATTAATACTGCTACACAGTCATTTTTATAGTTGAATAAAATGGGAATCCAAACTGTTTTAATCTACAATTATCTAATCTGATAAATACAAATGGCCAATGGGCCAGCATTATTTTCACTACTCTTGCCAATTAATTATAGGGAATTCTGATACAATTGTTAAGATTTCTGGAACAACCAGACATATCTAAGAATCTTCAGACCATTTGACGGATTGTCCAAATAAACATATTGATTTCTTGATACTATTCTGTCTTCTAATTATGTTTTCCCCTTAAAATCATATCCTTTACTTAACTTTGGGGGGTCTAGTGGAATGTTACAAGCTGAATAATGATTTGCATTTAACTATCCCCCATTCATAATTTAACATCATAATCTTGCTATTGATATTTGCCACATAGTACATACAAGGTGTGTGTGTCTGTGAGTGTGTGTACATGCATCTGTTTTCTTTCTTTAAGATGATGAATACTGTAATGACAATCATACTTTCAATTGCGATGGCCTTCCATTTGTGTTAAACGATAGGTTCGGACATAATCTTTCAAAAATGTGTATTATTGCGATGTTCAGCAGGTTAATTTATAAAAGCTTGGCATTTTTTTTGATAACTATTAATCTGATCCTAAGAAATACACAAAAGTCAATAAAACAAATGTTTCTTGGAACAACTAACAACAAATATAAAGTGATATGTCCTTGTTTAAAATTTACACATATTTAGTAGACTAACACAATATACTTAAAATCTTGAATAATCTCTGAAATGTTTCCAAATCTTGTTACCCACTGTTCTGAATACAGCAGTTTTATCCAAAGCAAAAGGTATACAGTTAGGGAATATTTCTCTGTTATTTTATATTTGAGAGCCTTTTATTTTTTCCTGCTCTGCAAATAAATTTGTCAGTATTATTCTTTTATGCAGGCATTAAAACATACTTTTTTTTAATTTCATGTCAGATTTTCACTTTAAACATTTATTTATATCATAACTTTCACAGTATTTTATTCTCTTATTTATAATTATTAACCTCTCCTTTCTTCTGAATTTCAAGGGTGAAATCTTAGACACACAATAGTATATGGATTCTGATTAAGGAACAGCTAAAAACATTCAAACAGTTTTGGTTACCTTTTCCATGGCTAGAATAAAGAACAGTGCACTACAAAATACTGCTGCTACATACCCACTACTCACTTTTCCAGCAAATAATGACGTTTTTCCTGCCTAACAGCATATGCCTTTTAGTTTGTGTAGCACTGCTGTTGATGGGGGAACAGATTGTTCCAGTTCCTGGTTTCTCAATGCAGTACCATGTATTTGTCATGTGGGTATCTCTTCTTCAAATGCCACTTTCTAGTGTGCTTTACAGGCAATAATTAAATGGTATTCCATTTACTAAAATTTTCCTTTAGAATTTTTTCCCAGCTCTAGATCCTTTCCCTTCCTTAGTTTTCTTTTATGTTTATTTAAATTAGTCTCTAGAGACTCATTCTTAGTTGTTTCTAAAAATACACACACACCGTCTACCAATCAACTAGATCTTTCATTTCTAAGTGCCTTTGTATTGTTTACAAATACTATCTCAGACCTGAAAAGCATCCTCCAAAGATTTGTTTTGGAAGGTCACTGATAATCTCTATAGATACAGCATAAGCAAATGTCCATGGATAGATATCAAATTGTCTAGTTTTGAATTTAATAAAATGAATAATAAAATGAATTTTAAAAAATGAATAAGAATACAATGAATTTAAGAAGTGTCAACTTACAACTCAAAGTAGAAAAAATAGCAGAATTCTCTTCTCTATTGAAAATGTATAATGATGATGGAATTTACTTCATTGAAGAAGCAAAGGTCTAGCTTTGTGTCCAGAGATTATTCAATAGTGCATATTGTAAGTCCTTTCTAAATCCCAGCCCGGGTCCTCAGGTAGAGATAGGAAAGCACAAAAAACTGGAATGATGAAAAAATGACCAGTTAATACCAACATATATCTCCTCACCCTGACCTTATTTGTGACATCTAAATCCGTATGTCTAATTGCATGTCTGAAATAGCTGTGAAAAGCACTTCTTGTTCAGCATGTCTAAAAACACACTTACAATATTTATATCACTACCCCTTATGCTAGTGAATGGTACTCACACTTGTACATGCTACAAGAGAGTAATTTAGGAGCATCTCAGCATATCGTTTGATTTCATTTCTCACATACCATTTGTTATATATCCTGCTGATTTCATTTAGTGTGTGTGTGTGTGTGTGTCTGTGTCTGTGTCTGTGTGTCTGTGTGTGTATATATATATATATATATATATATATATATATATATATATATATATCTTAAATCTATACACATCTTGCAGAATATATATATTCTTTAAATCCAAGCTATTTTAGCTTAGACTTCTGCAATCGCCTCTTAGCTGGTACGTCAGCATCCATTCCTGTATCCACCCCATGCTATCTTTTCCAACACTGAGCTGAATCAGTATTTTAAAAAAGGAGTCAGATCATTTGTTCAGCTCACCTTCATAAGAATACCCAAATTTTACATTTTCTTAATTTATGCACAGCTAGTTTCTCACCTGGGCTTCCCTGGTAGCTCAGTGTAAAGAATCCTCCTGCCAGTGAGGGAGACATAGGTCCAATCCCTGGGTCAGGAAGATCCCCTGGAGAAGGAAATGACAACCCACTATAGTATTCTTGCCTGGGAAATCCCATGGACAGAGGAGCCTGGCAAGCTGAAGCACATGGGGCCACAAAAGAGTCAGATACAACTTAGCAACTGAACAAAACAACATTGTCTCACCTTCACCAACTCCTCACCAAGTCCTCAACCTCTAGTCACACTGGTTCCCTTAAAGATGATGATCTTCCTCTCTCCAAAAGTCACACACTCATTCTGATTTCTCTGATTGAACCCCAGGCTTCCTTATATTCCCCCCTAGATCCATACCCCACTGCACATGCTCTCATTCTGCCTGTACTTTTCCTTCATGGCACTTAAGACAGTTTGCAGTGATAAGTATTATGGACCGAACTGTATTCTTCAAAAAGATACAGTGAAGTGCTAACTCTCAGTATTTCATAACAACCTTATTTGGAAATAGGATCTTTACAGGTATAATTATTCAAGATGACTGAAATAGAACAAGTTGAGCTTTTAATCCAAGAATGACCTGTGTTTTATAGGAAAAGAAGCAAAGACTCACAAGAAGAATGTCAATTGAAGATTGACAGAGGCATATATACACAGAAACAAAGATATCATGTGAAGATAAAGGCAAATACTGAAGTCCTGCTGCCACAAACTAGACATTATCTGAAGCTACCAGGAGCTACAAGAGGGAAGGAAGAGTCTTCCTAGAGTTCAGAGGAGCACAGCCTCCCAATATCTTGATTTCTGGCTTCTGGCCTCTAACTGTGAGAATAAACTTCTGTTGTTACAAGCCACGCAGTTTGTGGTTCTGTGTTATGGCAGTTCAAGCAACCTAAAATAACACACTCAGTGATCAATATCCACCTTCCCTGCCAGACTGTAAGTTTCATGACAGCAGGGAACTTGTGTACTTTTGCTTACTACTACATTTCTAGCACCTAACCCACAATAGGTACTTATTACTTCACCCACATAAAACACTTATTTATATTTGGTTTTAATACAAAATATACAAAATGATCAGTGCGTTCTGAAAGCAACCTAAGCACTAATTTAATAATAGATTATGTACTGTTGAAATTGACATAAAAACCAAAATAAGTTTGATATACCCCAAAGTAAAGTATATATATATATATATACACATACATATATACATATAATATAACATGGAGCTTCCCTGACGGCTTATACAATAAAGTGTTGACCTGCAATGAGGGAGACCCAGGTTCGATCCCTGGGTTGGTAAGGCACCCTGGACAAGGAAATGGCAACACTCTCCAGTACTCTTACTTGGAAAATTCTGTGGACAGTGAATCTGGTAGGCTACAATCCATGGGGTCACATAGAGTCGGACACAACTGAGCGACTGTACTTTCACTTTCACAATGTAACATAGTATAATAAAATATAATACTAGAGAAGGAAAAAGCAACCCACTCCAGTATTCTTGCCTAGAAAATCTCATGGATAGAGGATCCTGGAGGGCTAACATCCATGGGGTTGCAAAGGAGTTGGACCTGACTCAGTGACTAGAAATATATAATATAAATCAGTTTTAATAAATAAGGTGAAATTTTATTGAAGGAGAGAGGCAGGTTTTTTGTTCAGCATTTTACATATAATTTTAAATATTGTATTGTATTGTATTACTATTCAGTGCAAAGTGAGGTTCCTATTGGTGTAAGAATTTATCTCAATAGGCTCCATTTTTCCAGGTCCTGATGCGGTGCTCAGCACACTGTAAGGTTCCAATTTGACTCAATATCTGGTGACTATTCAAACAGCATCTTAAAAAAGTACAATCAGAAAGCTATACATTGTTCTGTGGGGAAAGATGTACGTCATAAGAAGAAAGACTGCCTATCTTATGACATAATATAAATGTGAAAATAATGAAAAATAGATTTAAGTTACTAACAGTATACTCATTTCCAGATCTGCTATTATTATTGCACTCTATCAATGAATTTCACATGGGAGAGACAGGCTACCACAGTGAATATGAGCTCTTGCTCTTGAGACAGATTACTTGAATTTCAGTGATACTTTTAAGTTAGATAAAAATCAGAATACCTTCCAAATAGGGTTGCTGTGAAGATTAAATATGTTAATTCAAACAAATTGCTTGGAAATGTGTCTAGAACATACCATGTACAAGTTTGATGCTCAATTGTAAAACTACAGGGGGCATCGAAAATGTGATGTTTCATAATGTCCAAGGCAAACAACATTACAATTTTTCTTTAAAAATGATACAGTCTTTGGCTATGATAAAATGTTTTATTTCATTCAACTCTTTTTCCTTACACTAATCCAGTCTCTGAATTTGCTATCAAGCACAATCCTATAACAAAAAACTTTCAAGCTAATATACAAATATAAACATGCATTTCTACACAGAATAAAGCATTATAAAAACATCTTAACTGAGACAATCATAAATATAAAGATTATTTTTCACATTTCCACTTGCTCCCTATAAAGTATAATATATTGCACACTTTCTAGGGTGCATGCCACCCACTCTAAAGACCACTGCATTACACAGTTTTAGAAGCAAAGAACCAAGTCTTTATTGCCTTCCATGGTATTAATGGTGAGTGCAGAATCTGACATACAGAGGTAATCAATTGTATTGCAGAAAGATAGGAATAAATGAATATATATATATGTACCCCCAGAGAAGATAAACTATTTTTTAAGCATCATACAAAATTATCCAGAAACTAAGTCTTACTTAACTAGACAGGAACTCAGTCTTCAAATTCTAAATCCAATTCTCTTTGACTTATGCCAACTTAACCATCTAAATATATAGATGAAAGATATACAATCTATGCAAATATATGGACAATACAATCAGCATTTAATGCAGATGAATGGAAAATAATTTGTTACTGACACTAATACACAAGTTTATAACGTATTTTACTAGAAAATTGTCAGGGTTCTAAATTTCGATCCTAAGTATCTAAATATTTTAAAAAATTATCTGATAGCATTGCAAAAAATAGAAAGAGAAAATATTTAATCTGGAAAGTAACTTTTCTAAATGATTCTAAGTAAAGTTAGATATAGGAAAAATGTCTGGGAAAATATAACAAAATTTCAAGAGTATTTTACATATGTATGTATGATATTTACTTTCTAATTTTCTAAAGTTTCAAAACTAACATAAATGAATAGCAATGTATATTAGTCTGTGTCTATCTATCAATTAACTACCTACTTATGTTCCAATAATCTATTCTTGTTCTTGATAACAAGAAGTTAAATTTATAGAAAAATAAATCCACTAAAATCCAAACATTCAATTGTGAAATCAATGACATCTACTTCTTTTTAAATATCTACTATAATTGAAAATAATAATCTGCCTTTTTCCTTGGATTCTGAAATTATAAAATATCTGTAGGGTGTTCATGTTTATAGCTAATGAAATGGATCAAGTAATTATGACCCAACAATAATTACAACTCTTCTCTGCAGATTGTTTATTACATCTCATTTTAATTATTATTTTGCATCTTTTATTTGAAATCTCTTTTCCTGTCTCTCCACTTATCTTGTGATACTCTCCTTGAGGATAACTTTCATCAGGCTCAAGCAAGGAGAATAGGTGTGATTCCACACCCTGATGACTAAGCAACTACTAGAGGAGAAAAGGAAAACATCAGATCATGTTACCACTCTGTTTAATTCATATTTGACGAATAAACACATGAATACATTTGCTAATTTTTAATGAGAGACAATTGCTAAAATAAAAATCAAATCACTTAGCTTCCTCCCTATTGGCAAAATGCAATCTTATTTTCACAGACAGTCTTCCTTTCATTGAAAATTGTAGCTGTCCCTTCCTCTTTTTTGTGAATCAATATGGAAAAACAGCAATTTTTATCTTTATGAGCCAATTTCTTTAATAGAAAATAAAGCAGTGTATTTTACTTTATATTTGTAGAAATCTCTGTCACACAATTTGTCCCTCTGAATTTATATTAAAGTTAATGAATTCTAATTTCATTGTGTGAAATATTTGGTACACAAAATAGATATGAAGGATTTATAGATAGTAACTTATAATTAAATGCAATTATTCTGTTCTCCATATGCTTTTGTACAAACTGTCTTTAATAGTTTCTATTAATAATTTATTTAAAAAAGTATTCACTATTGATTCTGTAAAACCTATAAAATTATGATATAAAATTAAAATTTATAAAAGCTACAATATTTATTTGCCCAGGAATACTTACTTTTGGAAATTCATATTTAATTTCTAATTTGAGATATGTTTTGTTATTAAGTATAGATTTAATCATGAACACTTTAAAGGGTAGAATGAAGAACATGTATTTTGCTAGTAATTTCTAAAATTGGCATTGCATACTTAACTGAACTCTCAGTTATAGTATTCTTTGTAAAATGGAAAGGCTTATAGCATTATTGTTATAAAAACATATAAATAGATATCGCTTCTTGTGATTGTTACTGGAACACAACTTAGGACAAAATTAGACTGAAGTACTCATAAGCTTTCATAATCTCTGTAAAGATCTATAGATTCTCTTCAATTCTTCATAAGTATTACAAAATGGCCGAAATCATGGTACCTGCCTGATTAAAAATCATATGCTTTCTATATTACAAATACATATTTACATAAAATACAACCTTACATATTTACAGAAAATATGAACTTACATATTTACATAAAATATGAGTGCTGAAGAATTGATGTTTTTGAACTGTGGTGTTGGAAAAAAACTCTTGAGGATCCCTTGGCCTGCAAGGGGATCAAACCAGCCAATCCTAAAGGAAATCAGTCCTGAATATTCAGTGGAAGGACCGATACTGAAGCTGAAGTTCCAACACTTTGACCACCTCATGCGAAGAACTGACTCCTTGGAAAAGACCCTGAGGCTGGGAAAAATTGAAGGCAGGAGGAGAAGGGGATAACAGAGGATGAGTTGGGTGGATGGCATCACCGACTAACGGACATAGTTTGAGAAGGCTCCGGTAGTTTGTGATGGACAGGGAGGCCTGGCATGCTGCAGTCCACGGGGTCGCAAAGAGTCAGACATGACTGAGCAACTGAACTGAATAGAACTTATGACCTTACAAGAAATGTGATGTAGGGATTTTATTTTAAGTCATACAGTTTTTTTTTTGGTTCTGTTTTGTAAGGAATTAGTTTGACTTCCTTTATTTTCTAGAGTCAAAAGTTCCTATAATATTTTCTCAGCATGAAGACCACCTTAATCCTTAAAAATATTCCTGTTCTCTTCAGGTCCCAGATACTCCAGAATCTTGGATCTACATCTAAAGTTTTTATCTTGAACACACACACACACAGAGTTAGTTAGTCAGGTCAGACTGGTGAGGACAGAGCAGAAGGCTCTTTACAAACTGTACCAAAGCGCTGCTCAAAGGCTCCTCTCTGTTCACACATGACAAGGTGCTTTCCTCATTGCCCCCCCTACTCCCTGTTCCTCTCCTCTGCAGCACAGCCAGCAATTAAGGGAAAATAAATTTAGAAGCATCAGCATTTTACCAAAAAAATATATTAAAAGCTTTCAGATCTTTTCATTTTCTTGCACTCTCCCTGAAAATAATCTTCTGAGAAAGATGAGAGGATAACCTACACATTATGAACTGTCTAAACCTGAAAGCCAACCCTCTACAAACGTGTGCTGCAAAGCCCAGTGATTAGAAAATGTACAGGTTTTCTTATCTTATTTCTATAAAGGAAAAACCCAATAACGTATGCTGGAGTATGATGGTGCTCTCTCAGCTATAAATAACTTGCAAATAATTTATCATCTGCTTTAGTTTGAGAACTTTTATTACTTTTAATAGTTAGTAAATAGAAGACTGCAAACACTAAAAATGAACAAAGCTGGGGGAAGAAATTTCAAAGTGAATTGAAAATATAAAAAATATCCTAAGCCCTGAATTTTACTAAAATAATATTTTTAGTAAAAAGTATCTTTTTTCCTGCCTTGGTGCCCTATGTAATGTATATAGAAACACACCATTTGACACAAATTATTTAGTCTAATTAACTAGTTCTGTTCTGTTACCTATAAGAAGAAAAAGGAACATTAAACTGTCTTCATTGAACACTAGTGGCAAGCAAATGGGCAGTAATGCAAATTTTAATTAAAGGTCCAGACACTGATAATAAAAATAGGAAAGCAGAAAGAATAAACATATTTTTTTAAATAAAGCCATGATATTTGGGGAAAATAGTTATGGATTTATATATACATTTCTTAATTCTGAATCTCTTTAACTGGCATAGCCATGAATTCTAGAATATAAAAATGAGGTATTCATTATTTCTGTGCTAAACTAAACAAAATGGAAGAGACATGGACATACGTATGTTAAATCTTAGTGTTCAGATCCATTCTCCATAGTGTTCACAAGACAGCTATGATTTTAAAACAACTTAGAGGACCTTGATAAGTTCTAAAAACTAAATCTTCTCATTTATAAGTCACAATTGTAACAATACCAAATTAAAGAATTGCTGAAATAATTAAATGAAATATTTTAATAAATGCTCAAAAACTGAAAACTTTCATTAAATAAGATGATTTTTTTCTTAGGATTTGAAAATACAATTTGAAAACATGACTTGGATAAGGTTAATCAAAGACATTTAGATGATTTATCAAACTATATTAAATAACTGACAATTACATAGTTGCTATTGTAGAAATTGATTCTGATGGTATCACAATCACATCACAAACAAAATTCTAAAAAATGATAAATGGTAATCCCATATATATAAACAATAAGAATACCAAAATTTGTAAATAAAATATGCTATTGAATTTGAATCTCAAAAATCATTGAGGTGTATCATCTGACAATAATGATGTAATTAGTATATATGATTTTACTTTCCTGGTGGCTCAGACACAAAAAGCGTCTGCCTACCACGCGGGAGACCCAGGTTCGATCCTTGGGTTACGAAGGTCCCCGGAGAAGGAAATGGCACCCCACTCCAGTACTCTTGCCTGGAAAATCCCATGGACGGGGGAGCCTGGTGGGCTACAGTCCATGGGGTTGCAAAAACTTGGACACAACTGAGCGACTTCACTTTCACTTTCTTTCCAGGCTATCAGTGTTAAATCTTTGATATACTTCTCATAAAAGTACATAGGATCACCCTGTATTTCATAAAACTATTTACCTTTGCATCTTTTTATTTTATAAATTGCCTCATGTTTATATGTTTACTAGCTCAACCACTTGCTTTGCTACTTAAAACAATAATTTTAAGAAAGCATGAAATGCATTATTACCCTTAATTTCTACATGAAATAATATATTGAAAACATAGTTGAAAAGGAAATTGGCCAAGTTAACTAAATTGTCTCATGAGGCAGAATCTAGAACTAGACATTTTTTCTGCTTACAACATAGAGTCACATTTTCGTCCCTTCTGTAGATGTACTCTATTAAATTTTAAGATTATGCCCTTTAGTTATTTTGTACCTACCTTTTTAAGTAATGTCATTTTTCTTTACAATGAAACAAATGCATTTTTACTAGCTTTCCAAAGGACTACTTGAAGGCAGGGGCAGGATGAAGAGGCGTGTTGGGCAGAGAAACTAAGAAAGGGCAGATGAGAACAGGGCCTCATCTCTCACACTAAGTGTGAATGCGTGACATCCAAGCAACCTTCTGGAACAAGACCATTGATACCAAACCAGATGCAGTTTATTCTAGGACAGTGAAAGTCATCTGTGGCTCTTAGGAAACCTAGATTCCTGGACCTCACCGTTGATATTAAGATTTAGTAGTTATGAAGTGAAGTCCAGGATGTTATTTTGCAAATCTTCAGGTGACAATTATGATCACCTAGTTTGGTATCTGTATACCACAGGTCTTCAGTTTTCCTGCAAAGGATAAAATAGGCGATTCACTCATAGGCCATATATAAATGCCAAATTTTATAATCAATTATCTGGCCCATCTTTCATTGGACTCCCTAAAGCACCTATATTCTCTTTTATTTGGCATCTCTCATGTTCTGTCTGAAAAGCAGAAGCCCATGTATTGGCTTTGGAAAGGAGGAAAAACATGTCTTCTTTAAGTATCAATAACAGTAAAAATAATAACTTTGATTATGTGCCAATCACTGAAGCAGAGAATTCCCTTATATTATTTTACCCTTAAAACAGTCCTGTTGACGTGTACCCATTTTAAAGCATTTCATCAGAAATTATATATAATTTATGCAATAAGGTTAAAATAGTGAAGTAGCTCAGTCGTGTCCAACTATTTACAACCCCATGGACTATAAACTGCCAGGCTCCTCTGTTCATGGGATTTTCCAGTCAAGTAGGTTGCCATTTCCTTCTCCAGGTGATCTTCCCAACCCAGGGATCAGATCCGGGCCTCCTGCATTGCAGGCATACTCTTTACCATCTTAGCCACCAGGGAAACCCATGGTTAAAATAACATTTGCTATACATCGGGAGCTAGAAGAATTACAACTTTTGTTATTTTTAGATATAGATTTAGTTATAGAAACAGAAGAGGTTAAATAACTGGCCCACACTACACACCCAGAATTTAAACAAAAGTCTCACTATTTCCTGGGATTATCCCAGGCAAACCTGAATAACAATTAAATATTCCATAATAATTATTTTTTTTAAAAAGGAAGGAGAATGATCAGAAGCAGAGGATAGAGTGAAACACTGTCAAAATGCTCTAGATGTAAAACCCAGCAAAATGTTTCATATCCTGGGGAAAAAAAAAAAAAAGCAAAACTCTGCAGTTCTACAGTTGTCCTAATTCCAGTCAGGTTTCTCGGCTAAAAATAACCAAAATTAACTCATGAAATGAAGCATAAGATACATTTATTGGAAGACTATTAGGTAGCTGACAGATTCAAAGGTGACCCTGTTGAAGGAGGCTTGTTGAAGAACCAAAACTGGCAATGTTTGGGCAAAATTCTGCCACTAAAATAGCTTGGAACACTGCAACTGGATCTTCAGCCCCAGGAACTTTTCACAGACAAGGCTTGGCTGGTATGTGGCCACTGGAAGCATACTGTGGCTCCCTGCTCCGCTTCACTCTACTGCAGCTGCCGCAAGCCATCTCCCCATGACCCTGTGCCTGCACATCATCCTGCCTCTGAATAGCCCTTCTTCCATGATTCAGTTAAATTCAAACTGCCAAAAGGTGGGGAGAAGGAATAACTACATTCCTTTTATCACTGCATATTCTTATTGTTGATTCCATATCACTGTGGAAAAACAGCAAAGCGGAACATTAAACACATCTGTAGATAACATTCTCAAAAGAACCAACAGATCTTAAAGGAAAGTGGGTGTCAAGCCAGGATGGAGAATGAAGAAACAATGTAGGCAGATTTCTGTCACTCTAAATGTTTCTCTATTTAGCAGAATGACCATATAGATTATCATCCAAGTCCGAATAATCCTAAGAATTAAAGGCAGTGCCATACCAGGACAACTATCCAAACTGGGATAACCCCAGGAAAATCTGAATGTACCATCATCTAATTATTCAAACTGATATGCATTCATATATTCACTTATATTCTCTATTGCCTAAAAAGAACTAATGACCTTCTTTCTGCCCCTTCCTTCCTTACTTTTTCCTTTCTTTCTTTCTCCTTCCTTCCCCTCTCTTTCTCCCTCCTTTTTCTCTCTCTCTTTCTCTGTCTCTCTCTCCTTCTCTCCTTCTTTGTGTCTGCATATGTGTGTACTCAGTGGTGTCCAACTCGCGACCCCATGGACTGTAGCCCACCAGTCAGGCTCCTCTGTCCATGGAATTTTCCAGGCAAGAATACTGGAGCAGGTTGCCATTTCCTTCTCCAGGGGATCTTCCCAACCCAGGGATCAAACCTGTGTCTTTTGCATCTCTTGCATTGGCAAGTAGATTCTTTACCACTGCACCACCTGGGAAGCCACCTCTCTCTATTTTTAACTCCTAGGATTGTGGCCATCCAGTGGAATGTTGACCATTAAGTTGCTTCAGATTTCTCAAAAGCTTTCCAGCATTATTTTCAGATCTCTGATATTATATCTGGTGGCTGAGGTGGGGAGAAGGGGAGTTCTCAATTGCTTTTCAAGTAAATCATCATTTTGCTGTCTGCATCTGGCCAGAACTGCTAGCAGAACTCTATGTGCTACCTTAGAAACAAACATGCAGACAACCTGAAACTGGAAAAACAATACGCTCTCTGTTCATCTAGAATACAATGAGGGTGTAGCAAGAGAGGAGTTAGAGAGAAAGAGAGAAGGAAGGAGGCAGGGAGCGGTTAGAGGGGTAGAGGGGTAGAGACAGAGAGAGAAAGAGCAGGTGTGTGCTTGACTTTACCCTGTGTGAACATGTCTATTTTGCCTGTGTCCAAAAATAGATATTGTACTTATGCAAGGTACTGAGAGAAAAGAGAAGAATTTCTCACAAGACCTATATTTTCTATAGCTGACATAATTGTATTGGCACTTTATTAATAAGTCAAAATAGTTGGCATGTTTAATGCCTATAAGGTGAATAATTACTCATAGTATAGCATATGTAAACTGAATTATTGATACAGCATTTTAATTAAAATAATTTAACATTATAAGTAAACGATAATCTCTGTAGCTTTTTCCTTACATCATCAAATCATGCTTACAGCTATGTTAGGCACTGTACAAAGAGGATCAATTTGTTTTGATTCAATATTATTAGTACTATGACTATTATTTAGGTCATGAACCCTATCTGTAGAATAATAGGCTAACAGATTGTCTTAAATGTGGCTTTCCAGGACAGCAATATGTAACATACAACATCTGAAATTTCATTAATATTATTCTACCTAAAAAAAAGCCTTGGAAGCTTTTGAGTAGTAGCACATATCATAGTATCAACTCCTCTAAATCTTGATCCATAAAAAATGCATCTTTCATGTTGTATCAATAATTTCACAATGATTAGTGACACAAGCAGAACAGTTTGTGTTATTTCATGCAATGTGAACGTTTTCCCTAGGAAACCTAATCCCAATTTCTATGGAGGAAACTCCATTAAATTTTAGTAAAGCTGGGAAACTTGAGCCTCAGATATTTTTTTACTATTCTCTAATATCATGTATCAATCATGAAATTAACAGGTTTCACAATTTCACATTTTTTTTTATTTTGTGCTGTAGCTATTTTTAACAAATAATGGTCACCATAGTCCACTTTCATTTTGCTTAATAATGCAGTCCCTGAAAATGTCAATAAAATTTAATTACAAATTAACTATAACAACTGATTGCAAGATAATTATGACATAAATGCGGTGTTAAGAATCATAAATCTAGTAGGTTGGAGGTACTCAGAAGAAACCAAGAATATCAAATTCGAAAATGAAAACTGACACTTTCACAGCCAAGAGTGATAATATAACAGGCATGGTTAGACATCAAGGCTATGCTAGCTCCATATTACTACATGTATCTCATGTGACTGAAGTAGAGAATGGCCAAGAATAATTATTTGAGGAAGTGCACAAATAAACTATATAGAAAATACATCACATCTGTTTTGCATTTCTGTACTGACTTGTTGTTGGTCAGTAAAATTTTAAAGTGACTTTTGGTTAATAAACTGCGGTAACCCTATAGCTGACAAATTTATTAATGCATGATTATTTACTACGCCTGTCTATATGAGCAAGAGGAAATGTTATGTCGCCCCCTAGTGTAAATATAAACTTTGTAACACCAAAACTGCAGTTGATCCAAGACATTGCAAAGGAATCACAGCTACTGAAATTATTGAAGAGAGTTAAAAGAAATTCCAAGCTTTTCTAAAGAACTAGCAACCTCGGAATACAAAATATAAGTGTCATGTACTTTATGAGCCAAAAGAATCTCTTATATGTAAAGTGTTCATAAGATTTTCATTTCTTTATCTACTGGAGTATTTAGAGCCCAGTCCATTTTTTAAGGTAAAGTTTATGACTCTTGGGGTGAAGATAAATATGTAAGAAGTGTCATGGATAAACAGGGAAAAAAAAGGAAATCTTGATACTATTCAATGCTAAAACGTACAAATTATGCAAATTTATACATACTGAGGGGCTTCCCTGATAGCTCAGTTGACAAAGAATCCACCTACAATGCAGGAGACCCCGGTTCGATTCCTAGGTCTGGAAGATCCCCTGGAGAAGGGATTCGCTACCCACTCCAGTATTCTTGGGCTTCCCTTGTGGCTCAGCTGGTAAAGAAACTGCCTGCAATGTGGGTGACCTGGGTTCTATCCCTGGGTTGGGAAGAACCCCTGGAGAAGGGAAAGGCTACCCACTCCAGTATTCTGGCCTAGAGAAGTCCATGGACTGTATAGTCCATGGGGTCGCAAAGAGTTGGACACGACTGAGCGATTTTCACTTCACTTCACTTCATACATATTGACTTGAATAGATGAGATTCTAGATATGAATGTTCCAGCATGAAATATTGTCAACAGCTAACCTCATTTATTGGGAGTTTATTAGTGTCAAACCTGAGTGAATTACTTTACTTGCTTCATCTTATTTGATACATAAATCTGTTTCCTAGGTAGGCATTGATATTAATATCATCTCTATTTAAGGATAATATAACTGACAGAGAGGTGAACTTTACTAAGATTATAAAGCTAGTGACAGGTTGTGGGAGATTTCTCTTTTCTGATCAGTTACCTCTTTTTTATTATTATTATTAACATAACACTTATTTTCTTGAGCTTAGCAATGCCTGGCTTAATTAATAATGTTTCCACTCTTTCCTATACTTCAGTGGTCCTATAACACAATTTCAGCCAAAGAGATATAAGCAAACACTGTTGAGTAGGACTTCTTTAAAAAAAAAAGAATATTCAACTTTTCATCTGTCTTCTTTACTCATTTTTTCTAACTTAGAATGTAGATGGCTGGAGCACTAAACACCTTACAAATGAAGGGAAAAATACAAATAAAATCAGTCTTTAGTCTTGACATTCTTGAGCCACTTTACATAAAAATATATGTAGTTTCATATTTTAAGTGTATTAAAAATTTTATATAAAATACTATATAGGTACAGAGTTGATATTTGGGATTCTGGTTACTAAAAGTCTTACTGTCTATTAATTGATACAAGGGCCTATTTAGGATTTGAGCTCAAGGCCATCTGGTTATAAAGTATGATTTCAACCACCATATTTCCCCTGATACTTGCTTGGAGTTCCCTAGATCATGTCACTTGAGACCCTTTCATTAAACAAGGAGAGAATTCCATATTATATCCCATCTTCCTGTCTTTGATCACTTGTAAGTAAAATCAGGTTCAAATCACTCATCATTAAATCCCTTCTTTCTCTGTAATTGGTCTCACTTCCTCCTCCATTACTTATTGTCCAAAACTCTTGCTTTTTCATAATTCAGTGAGTCTGGCAACTTTTGAAATTCCCTCCAAACAAAATTTGCTTGTTTCACATCAAATTCTTTAGGTGTTTCCTATCTGAAGGACAAAAACAAAGCAATTTGGATGGGGTAACCTTGAATCACTGTTAATACACTGACCTTCCCCAAGCCCCCACTGCCAGGGGCTGAATATGGAAGGAAATTTGTGCACTAGAACTAACAATGCCCCTTTGACATGATAATTCAACAAGGGTCAGGAGAAAGACCTCAGGCTCAGAATAGGCCTGTGTATAATTCAGACGGTAAAGAATCTTCCTGCAATGCGGGAGAGACCCGGGATTCAATCCCTGGGTTGGGAAGATCCCCTGAAGAGGGGGCATAGCAATCCACTCCAGTATTATTGTCTAGAGAAATCTCCGTGGACAGAGAAGCCCGGCAGGCTACAGTCCATGAGGGTTCACAAACAGTGGGACACTTGTGAGTGACTAAGCATGCATGTAATTCAGTCTTAAAGGAGGCATCCAAGGGGCCCAAGAACTCTTGAGTACCTCCCACAGAATTTCTCCTCTGTCCTGGTTCACCATTCCACTGCTAATCACTACCTGCACTGGGATTATCAGAACCAATTTTAAACTACTCTGTATTTCTAACAATATCAGTTGCCACAAGAACCCCAGAATTCCCAAATTTTTCTTCATTTCCTGGACTTCAATCTCCATTGGATTATGTTACATCCTCTTTTACGACAAAATTCTCTATATTACTACATAACTTAAAACACTTGGATGGTGTCTTGAATTCAGAAGGGTACCTTATCAATGAAATCTCTATAGCTTCAGAGTGTTCACAGAAGTTTCACTTCACCATTTTGCTCCCACTGAAGTTTGTCTCTCCTGAAAATCCTTTCTTCTGTATCTCTCTCAAGAGGCCAGTGACTGTTTATCTCCCAGAGTCGTCCTAAGGAAGTGCCAGCACAGGACAATATTGTCCACATCCAGCTTGGTAATCTTCAATCATTCTCCTCCCTTCCCTCATCCCTAAAACTCCCCAGCTTTGGAATTCGTTTTCTTGAAACTCCCCTCTGATGGTTGTGCCTTGCCATCCATGTCATATTTGAGAAAGAAAAGAGCAGCCCCTGGGAACTGGCAAGTACAAACTTGTTTAGTTGAAAAAGTAAGGTATGGTTCTGTGATCAAACATACACAGTGTCACAGTCCGCTAAATCAAAGGTCACTGATGAAAACAAAGTCAAGTAGGAAAAAAACAAGACCACTTTGCAACCGTGTTTGGGGACAGACAAAAACAAACACACTGTTTTTGTTATGAAACATCCCCATCTGTCAGCCAAAACAAGCAAAAGCTGCTTCCTTACCAACTACAGCTTTACCCTAACTCTGTTCCTCTTGCCTCTTAGAGAAAAAGCATTAAGGTAACCAATCACAGAACTGGCCCTTCATTCTCACAGAACAATCCAGAATAAAAACAGTATTTTAATAAACTTCAGAAAAGCACCATACACAATCCCCAAACCTATAAAATTCGCCCTTATTCCCTCTTCATGAGATGTATCAAGCTTCTCCTTGGAGTGCAGTTCATCTTGTTCCAACAAGGACCAGTATGTCCAGCTTGGTTCAACTAGTGCAGTGTTACTGATAGTTTCTGGCCGGTAGTATATTTTTCATGAAGACATTTTTTTCTGTTATAAAATTTAAGTTCTTTATTTTACACAACCACCCATTAAAGGCAACTTTCTTAAATTTAGGTTACCAAACTGTATACTTTTGATATTAAGTTTAAAAATACTTTCTCTCATTTAAAGATGGCCTGATTTGTTAATGTACAATAAATGCATGTATGATTAGTTACTGAAGTTGAACAGATAAGAATATATTTTATAGTTTTATAAAGGTTTTGGGGAGAAGGCAGTCTTCCCTGATAGCTCAGTTGGTAAAAAAATCCACCTGCAATGCAGGAGACCCCGGTTCAATTCCTGGGTTGGGAAGATCCACTGGAGAAGGGATAGGCTACCTACTCTAGTATTCTTGGGCTTCCCTTGTGGTTTAGCTGGTAAAGAATCTGCCTGCAATGCGGGAGACCTGGGTTCCATCCCGGGGTTGGGAAGATACCCTGGAGAAGGGAAAGGCTGCCCACTCCAGTATTCTGGCCTGGAGAATCCCATGGACTGTATAGTCCATGGGGTCACAAAGAGTTGGGCATGACTGACTTTCACTTTCACTTTTCACTTTTTGGGAGAAGGCAGGGAGATGGACTGAGGGATACAAAGTAATCCAGGAAAATATTTAAAATAAGGTTACTATATGTTCCTCTAGAAAACAACAAAAATGTTCCTTCCACATTAAGGTCTATCCATTTCAAGCCCCAAAAGTTTAACAATGTCAATTTCACCTATTTCCAATTAAATCCAATTGGGCTTGGATATGATTTATATTTGAAATATTGAGTTGTCTTATTGTAAGAGACGACATAAAAGATACAATAACTGACTCTCAGTATACCACTTCGGGTTCTCCAGACAAACAGAACCAACAGGAAAGATGGAGAGAGAACTGTTACAGGGGTGTTGGGGGTGGTGAGGAAAAAATACATGGAGACAAAGGAGAGGAGGCAGAGGGAGCAAAAGAGAGAGAATTTTGTTTTAAGTAACTGGGGATTGATTCTGACTGTGGGTTTGTGAAGCTTGTGTAGGACAGGTCAGTAGGCTAGAAACTCACGGCAGGATTTGATTCTGCAGTCTTGAGGCAGAATGTCTTCTTTACCAGGAAACCTCAGTTTTTTCTCTTACTGTCTTTCAACTGACTGCATGAGGTCCATCCACATTGTAGATGGTAATCTCCTTTACTTGATATCAACTAAATATAGACTTCATTAACTATATCTATACAATACCTTCAGAGGAACGATTTTAGTCTTTGATCAAATAACTGGCTACTACTCACGGCTTCCCTGGTGGCTCAAATAGTAAAGAATCTGCCTGCAATGCGGGAGACCTGGGTTCGATCCCTGGTTCAGGAAGATCTCCTGGAGAAGGAAATAGCAACCCGCTCCGGTATTACTGCCTGGAGAATCCCATGGACAGAGGAGCTGGTGGGCTACACTCTATGGGCTCACAAAAGGTCAGACACACCTGAGCAATTAATTGTTTCACTTCACTTCATTCTGATTGACACATAAAACCAGTCACCACACTCAGCATAGCTCATTTTTCTAAAGCTATGTAAGTAAAGAGTGTTTTCTCACTATTTGAATATAGCATTGTCATCATAAACATTTAATACACTAAATGTACTTACACTTAGGAAAGTATATAACTTTCTTCTAATGATGCCAAACCATTATGAAGGAGTCCAGAGCACTACATCAGGTAATGGACTCTGCTATTTTGACAACTAGGATTGAGTTTTAATTATTTATTATTCCACTTTATCTTACACTGTGCTAGGAAGTGTAGTGTAATACATTTATAAAATTAATGAAACTTTGCCAGTTGAAAACACAATCACAATATTGTATACATGCTAAGAATTTTCTCAGAAGCAAAGGATAATTTAGATGAGATAAAACAGATGAAATGGTTTCAGGCGAAGATTTTTAGAGAACAGAATTAATAAAATTATTAATATTGTGGTCTGAGCCACCAGGGAAACCCCAAGAATACATCCAGGTCTCCCGCATTGCAGGCAGATTATTTACCGTTTGAGCCACAAGGGAAGTGCAATATTGTAATTAGCAGTATAAAAAAGGGACAGATATAAATAACTTTGTTATAAATTTTGGCTTCAGTATACTACAGGTTAAAAAGACTATTCTTTCTTTCTTTCTGGAAGGATTACTCAAACTCTTTATATACAACAACTGCCCTCAATAATATATCTCAGGTAAATAAGATCATCGGAGAAAATTATTTCAAGCCTGTATTATGATTACATTTATTAAAAAGTATGATTTCCCCTATATATAATACTTTCAAAAACTATTTTCTAAGTATACTATACGAGCTAAACATGTTTATCAAAAGTATAAGTTAAAGAATAAAATTACATTCAAAATTAATTTTTTAAAAGACCAAAAACAACATGAAATTACCAAAAACACCAGTGGTCTAAGTGAAAGTTTGCAATTTTAAAATACAAAATGTGCATCATCTTCAAATCCACACTTCTATATTGTAGTTATTACAATTGCATTCCTAGATATATGATCTGGAAAATACTGTTAAGTTGTCCAGCCAATATATAGTAAACAGAACAGAAAGATGAATATGTGGGAAACTTTCCAGAAGACTCCTGTCTACCTAAAAGTTGGTAACATGAAGGGTAGAACGACGAAAATGTTTCTGTCTACCTGTATGTAAAATTTGGTTCTCAGACTAAACAAGGGATGGGAAATTCAAGTGCCTTCATTGGTCAGGATGGTATAATTAGATAAATAAACGTATGTAACAGTAAAACCAAAAACAGTATAAACAGTAGCAAACTGTGAAGTGTATTCCTCTTTGAATGGTATTTAAGCTCAAATAGTTTAAAACACAGCGCATACTCAACAAACTACTTCTGCCACCTGAATTTGGTCCTGCATACAGCTATATGAAACCTCTGGATTAGAGGTCTCCAAAGCTCTTGCTGTATTTTCAGCAAAAAAGTAATAAAAGTCATCAATAAACTAGAAAATACTTTTGCATAACAGAGAAGTTAGGTCGCAAGATAGCGTGTCACTATTTGAATTTCAATTATCAAAAATAACTTACAAAATATTTGATAAACCAAAAAGGATATGTTGGAATCATGGCTATTACTTGACAATATTTGCCTTAAAATACTGCTTAGCTTTTTGAATAGGTTATAATATCAATATTTCAATCTTATTTTCCTCACTCCAATAATATGCTCTGAAAATGCACATGCTGTAAAGCTCTGCTGGAATAAAAAACAAGTATGACAAAGAATATATGACACCTTAAGTTCAGGAAAGGGAGACACAAGATGTCTTTGACTCTGAATGCATGAGAGTGTAAAAGAAACTTGGAAAAAATATATAACTGACTATACGGCTAAGTCTATACATATAGCGTGGGGAAGTTTAGCCATATATTATTCACCCTAATCCACCTTCATTCTTGACCGTTCTTGAGGATATTAATCTAACAATGATAACATCTCAGTAGCACGATTTATCAACTTGTTTCTTTAGTCGTAGGAACAATCCTAAATGTGCCACATAAATGGGTTTTAGTGAGTGCAGAAACCTTTTAAATTATAAACTGTAGGAGATACAGAAATGTTTAAGGGAATGACATAATACTATTATAATGAGAATAAGTCCATATAGCATATTTCAAAGACCTATCTAATTTTAGTGAGTTCCTGTATACACAAAGGAAAAATTCAAGAAATTTTTCATACTTTCAGAATGAATATATATATAAAATATCCTGAGTGACAAGAAACATATAAACTTGTCAAAATTTGTGAAGATTTTTTCAACACATTCAAAATGAACAGGCGCATACATGAATACATCTTAACACAATATTTAGTGCATAATGCTTAGCACAGATCCTGTAGTGCCTAGACTAGTGTTTTGCAATTAAAGCATCTCAGTAAATCTGAATGAACTAAATAACAATATGTTTAGAAATGATTAATAAGTCAATACATCTTTTCTTAACAAATCTGGTACTAAATATTATGGAAATAGAGGGCAGCCTTCAGAAGCAAGGTTTAGGCAAGACAAAAAATATCCATGCTCACATACTGGAAGATAAGAAATAAAATAAATTTGAGTTCAAGCTATTCTGTGAGTCTGGTACTATTTCTCCACACCTAAAGACAAATGGAAAAGTAGAATGTCCTCAAACAATAGATGACACCAACACCTCTGTTTCAGTATGGAGATTAGGGTACCAATTGCTATAGATTCTCTAATTTGGCATAAAAATCATAAAGAAAATTCATCTAGAGTCAGGAAATCTGCATTATAATAGTGACTCACTTTTTGACCTCAAATCAGCACTTCTTCTTTCTGAATTCCATAGTCTTTACACAGACATAATACTCTTTGTGAAATAAAAAAATGCTGACAAATTGACAACGCAATAAACAAATTAGTAATGATTTCCAAAGTTCCACAAACTCCAAATTCCATAATAAAAGTGATTACATATATATTTAAATTTTTTTAATATTTTAATATTTTGTATTACAATTTTTAAATAATTAGGGCAAAAAATCTTTTGTGGACCAATTGCAAAATATAAATATAAGAGAATGTCTTCATCCAATAAACAAATGCATACACAATGGTGGTTTGAAATAATCTAAGTATAAACAATGAGAATACATGGATGGTAAACTTTATTCACTGTTATTAAATGACATAAGTTATTTAGACATATTCTGGAGCACTAATAAAATATCAGTTTATTTTTTATTCCAAGGAATTAAAGTTATATCACAGATATGATACTGTTTACAACAGAAATCATCAGAGGTAGAGTGACCTTTCTCTTTGAAGGTAAGACCTTGCAAAATGGAGATTTGTGTATTTTCAGTTAAAATTGTGAAGAGAAGTATATTTAAAGGCTCAGGAATAGGGTCAAGGTTAACAATAAGCTTAGTCATTAAGTATCCTTAAAAATTTACTGTGTGAGTGACATAATATGACCTTTGAAAAGGTCTGTACATTTTTATAATCTCCTCAATATGAATATGAATTCTGGATTTAGGACTAAAGCAATTAATCAATGTCATTAAACACTGAGTTATATTCTCTAAGTAACTTTATAGAAAACTTCTAATTCATGAAAGAACACTGCATTAACAGTTACAGCCTATCTTAAATCAGTTCAATAATTTTAAAGACTATAAAATAATGTTTTAAAAATATGAATTTTAGAAATATTCGGAATATCCATTTGCTTTCCAGTGGCTGAAAATAATTGGAATTTCTTTGGAAAAAAATCCCTAAATGGATTTTACATTTTAAGTAAAATTTTTTTTCCTGAAATATGAAAAAAAACTTGAGATATTGTTAAAATTCTTTAAATGTAATACAAATTTCAAAATGCAAAAATGTGATGATGTTTTTAAAGGCAAAGTTCACAATATGTTAAAATCAAATAGTCAAGAAAGTAAAAAAGATCTCATAATTTCACTCTATGACATGACAATATAAATCCTTGCATGAAAATTGTGGAACATATACATTTGTAAGATAATACTTGTGTTTCTTATTAAGGTTGTTATTTCTGATAAGTCTCAGTTTCAGTTTTCTGTGTTTAACATGTAGTAAGTTTTAGTTTATAATAGGCTCTCATAGCATCCTACTTGCTGTAAAGAATATAGTTTTTGGTAAGTATAGAAAAGTATTTAATTAAAAAATTCATTTATGAATATATTTAGAATCTCTTCTATTATAAAAACAGGTGTGAGTCTCCTTCTCTTCAATAACAAATCATCAAAAGACACAGAAAACAAACATATGACATATATTATTTTTTAAATTAATAGTTTCAATTATAGAGGAACCATATATGAAAATCTACATCATTTCAGTCAGTATAAATCTCTTGCACAGGAAACACAAACTTGGGCAGTTTGTAAGCACAACATTGAAGGATTAGTTATGAAGCCCATATAATTTGTTTTTATTTTCTATAAATAAGAGAAATATGATAGGCCTATTTCTAAGCCTTTTTAACCGAATTTGTTGCTTCTGATATTTGCATACATTTAGATTTATTTGTCTAACTTAGATAGCTTCATCTAAACATCTATCTTAATTTGAAGATACAACAGGCAGGCCTACACTTTAACCTATCTTTTGTCAACATGAGTGATAAAGAACTAATCAACTTCAAACATAAAACAAATATCAGCCTAATCAAGTTCAATCATTGGTGGAAGCCCAAAGCTGACTTAAGAATCAAGATTACCAGAATTTTAACAAGTTGAGGTTTGGCAAATAATTTTTTTTTCCCTATGAACTTTATTTCATGGTTTTATTACCTACACCATTATTATAATTATGGAGATGAGATCGTGTTCAATAAGTCTGTCTTTTCTCACAAGTGAAACATGACTTAAAAAACAAACCAGTGCATACTTTCTTCAAAATGAAGTGCCCCCCCCCAAAAAAAACCAATTACCTTTACACATTTTTGAGTTCTCTAAGTCTAGCCAGAACATTTTCCACAATTCCCTCAGCCTGTGCCTCCTGCTCTGTATGGTACTCCACTGGAAGACCACAGAAAAGTATTTTCTTTGATCAACAACAGTAAACAATCTTATCCTTACAAGAATAAAAGCAATAAACTTAACTCTGGTTCTTTATGTCTTAAATGAGCTGAGAGGAAGGTGTCCAAGAGATTTCAAGGGAGAAAAGAAAATAATCAAATAAATCACATCAATGCCAGAATTCACTTAAAACTTCAGAAGAGAACTTTTCATTCTTGGAAAACACATGCACAGCACATTTTTTTTTTTTTATTATGTAGAATATTTTAAGATATATAAAGAAATGCAAGTTAAGAATATTCTACTTTTGGACTAATTGAATCTGTCCTTAAACTTCTCTACTTATTCAGGGCTAAGCAATCATCACTTTGTATAGTGGGGGTGGGGGGTGTTGCTTGCTAAAGGAACCAGACTTTAGTGATGCATATATTTGCATACCATCACCTCACTCTGGCTCTACTCTTCGTTACTAAGCTTAATAAGTCTTCCCTCCTAATAAGCCTTCCCTACAC
Organism: Muntiacus reevesi; assembly: GCF_963930625.1. Lineage (NCBI taxonomy): Eukaryota > Metazoa > Chordata > Mammalia > Artiodactyla > Cervidae > Muntiacus > Muntiacus reevesi. The sequence continues at coordinate 257,616,100 of NC_089251.1, read as the reverse complement.
TTCCCTTTTTTTCCTTTATTGAAGTGTATACTTCTCAGGCAATACGAGGACTTGGGAATCAGTTCTGCAAGGAGGTTTTGTAGCTAAGAGGTGATGTGAAAGGAAAAAGTAAGAGCTGTGGCCCTGTACTATCTTAATGCTCAGCACATTTCTCACCAATCAGGAGTCCTTTTCATACTAGAATGCTGAAAAAAGCAGCTCTGTGGCCCAGTGAGAGCCTTCCAGGACTGCACGGGCTCTGTCTGGCACGTTTCTCCTTTCTGGCTTTGATTGTATCCGAATGCTCACCCCACACACTCATCTACAAGCTCTTTTGAGTCAATAGCTTAAAGTTGATGGCCTGGGGTTCCGGAGTCACTCTGCTAAGCTCTGTACTGACAACTTCTCACTGGAGAAGTTTGCTGCCAGTCCTTGCGGAGACAGCCGGAACACAAACTCCTTCCGAGACCATCACTCAATCCCGCCACTTGCCCCGGGCCACCAGTCACATGGCTCTCTGCCTCCATAAAGACATCCACATCCTTATTCACCTTCAGCTTCCTAAGCCGACGGAGGTTATAGGGTCACTTGGGGTTAGGGTTATTCCTTTTCTTTCTCATAAGAGGTCCTGTTAACACAATTTGCATCAAATAAGGAGAAACTGGTAATTTTCACCGGTGCAAATGAGGTGGAGAGTCCGGAGCGATGGGGAAGTGTCAACCAAAGCCTTGGATCACAGCTTCCCTGAGATTCCTGCCTTTTTCTACACCAAATTCTCACCCCACGCCCACAAGATAAAGAAACGAATATACTGTAAACCAGACCGAACAGCGACGCCCCAAAGCCTCACAGTAACCTCAATGCTCTAAATGCCCTCTTAAACAGGAGAGAGAGGAGAGGAGCGATTACCAGAGTTTTGTTCCCGTTCTTGCTGAGAGGGCCCCGGAAAACTCCCTTGATGTTGCGAAAGTGTCCGTTGCTGAGATGCGTGGAGCTGATGACAATGTAGTAACACTCCATGGGGCAGCCGCCGCCTCCTCCGCCGCAGCCGCCGCTTCCATGCACCCCGCGCCCGCCGCCGCAGCGCGCCGGGGCCGGGGAGGGTGGGCGAGGACCGGCCGGGAGGGCGAACCGCCGCCTCTCTCGCTCGCCCTCCGGAGACAGGCTCACTCGGCGCTTCTGCCCTGCGCGCCGAGGCGCCTCCGCCCCCGCATGCTCGCCTCGCTCTGCCTAGCAGGCTCTGTGGCTCCCCTGATTCCGCCTCAGGGCGCTGCGCCCCGCGGGAGGATCCCGGGCTGGGAGGGGCCGGGCAGGCGGAGAGGAGCCCCGCGCGAGTCAGTGCGGGCCGCGCGGCCGAGCGGAGCCGGGCAGCGGGAGCCGCCCGAGCGGCAGCGGCGGCGGCGGCGGCGGCGGCAGCATCCCCCGCGCTCGGCGCCCGCGCTCGGAGTTGCTGCTGCTGGCAGGCATGAGTGTTATTATATTGAGCGGCGTTGCCGGTCCATTGCACTGAGCCAATGGCAGGGAGCCACTGGGCTGATACTGAGAGCTGTCAGAGGAGTGCATCTGTCACCCGCGGCCTCCCCCCGCACTCCCCCGCCGCCGCCGCCGGGACCCACGGCCGCGCCGGGCCGGCCGCGAGTGGGAGCGCGCGGCGAGCGGGCCGCCCCCCGCGCCGCGGCGGCCGAGGGCCGGGGACGCGACGGTCACCGCGGGCGGCGGCAGAGCGGCCCGCGACCGGGAGCGGGAGACTCCTCCGAGGTGGGGGCCGAGGGGGAGGTGTGGAGACCCGGAGGTGTCTGGCCTCGCAGTCGGGGAAGGGGGGAGGAGACGGTAAGGGGGGTAAATAAATTAATAATTCAGGATGAAAAGCCATCCGCTTCCAACTGCCGCGTTTCCAGGCAGGTGCCAGCAGCTGCTTCTCTCCTGAGATAGTTGCCACCCATTTGGGCTTGGCTTCTGTGATTTTATTTGTTTTTAATGTGGTTTTTAGGATGGAGGCTGAATCCTTTTGAGAGTCTCAGGAGAAAGAAAAGGTCCCTCCACCCACCACCACCACCACCCGTTTGTAGAGATCATGGGGATTTGTGTTGATCGTTTGGGGGGTGGGGAGGGATGTTGTGGAGATAGAAGTGAAGTGGATAAAAGGAAAAAGATTCTTGGCTTCTGTGCTCCTCGACCCGGAGTCCCCCTCACCCACGTCCCCTGAGAACCTGGGTTCTTCCTAAATTGCCAAAGCAGAACGGAAAGCGATGCTTTGCCGCAAAGAAGCTGCTGCTACGAGCTTGCTTTGCATTTCTGTACAGTTCTTTTCCCGCTACAGAGAGTGCTAGCGAACAAAAGCCTTTGCCCTAGAAGCGACCTGAAAGGAAAATCTCTCCCAAAGGAACTAATGGGTTCGTTAGGCAAGTAGGGACGGTTCTGCTGCGTTCCCTGAAGAGAAACCACCACGCAGGTTTTTAAGGGGCCACGGTAGTCGTCGGTCTGAATGTGCCCTCCTACCCTGCCTCTCACCTACTGAATTCTCTCTTTGTGTAAGTTTAACTCCTCGTAGGTGGTAGGGTGAGCGCATCCCATCAGGTATATATACGACTCATTAGTCCGCACTTAAAAAGATCGATAATAGTGGGAGGCTGGGAGATAGTGCCTTCAATGGATTTACTGAAGGCTTTATTTTCCTCTTGCCTTGAATGGCTTAATTGGTTAAATCAGATTCCAGCCATTCTGATGCTTCTGTGTCACAAGCATACTGCACTTTGAAATAAGCTGTGTTGATCTTGTTTATTTGAAGGTCAGGAATTCAAAGCAGTTCATTTTGAGTGTCCCCTATATATAATTTTATATAGCAGTGACTCTGCAAACCCCAATATGGTCCTTAAATGAATCTGCCAGTTTGAGTTCACTCTTTGAAAGAGGAAGAGCAGAGAAAGAAAAAGAGTATTTGTAAGAGAGGCAATAGTCATATGAGTAATTTATAACTTCCAAGGGTGTAAGAGGGGAGTGCTAGATTCATCCAAGGGAAAATCTCCATTTGCCTTGATTCAATTCAAATAAAGAGAAAAGTTGGTATGTATTGATCAAAGCTCATTATGAAGTGTCACAGTTATTTAAAGGTACTTGGCTAAATTTCTCAGATATCCACTTGGGGGAGTATGGAAGTCCTGGGAGAAAGAGAAAGCAAGAATTTACAAAACTTCTATACTCTACGGAACAGATCCCTAACAATTTGTTACAATTCAGTATGAATGCAATCTTATAAAAAATATTTAAGTGATCTCCCCACCAACTGCCATGTGTAAATCAATTTTGTTTTGGCTCCTTCGATTACAATTATTTTTATTTTTACTTTATATCTTGAGGGTGCAGGCATTCTCTGTACATATAACATTGGGAACAGTTCATGACCTATATTATTTTCATTATGTCTTTTTAATTTTTGGAAACACAGTTGTTAGACTGGAGACAGAATCTTCATTTTTACTGACTCAAACTAAAGAATTCCCTAAAGAAATGGAAGATACCCCATAGTGAAAGAATCAAATAGTGTAGTTTTCCTGTGTATGAAAAGTGAATGTCACTCAGTCGCATCTGACTCTTTGGGACCCCATGAACTATACAGTCCTTGGAATTCTCCAGGCCAGAATACTGGAGTGGGTAGCCTTTCCCTTCTCCAGGGGATCTGCCCACCCAACTCAGGGATTAAACCCAGGTCTCCTGAATTGCAGGCAGATTCTCTCCCAGCTGAGCCACAAGGGAAGCCCAAGAATATTGGAGTGGGTAGCTTATACAACTCATATAATCTAAGCTAGATATTTTGCAATATTTTTCTATCAAAATACTTCTGACAAAATGTTCAGATCTGTATCTATATCAAGAAGCTCAGTTTCCATTTCAGGAACCACAATTACATGAATGCCCCATGTAGCAGAATATCATCTATATGGAATGCCATATTGTGTTTGTAGTGGCAAAGTTAATATATATACCATACATATGACATATATACATGTATATGATGATGTGTATATCCTAAAAATAAACTTTAGGAAAATAATCTCAGAAAAGATTCACCTTACTGTCATGATAGTCTACCTTTGCCACTTATAAGCTTGAGGATGTGATGGGGTAGTTTTTGACTGCAAAATCTAAACCTGTATATAATTGGTGATAATATAACATAGGTTTGTTTCTAATACATGGAGGATGCTGAGAGTCAAAAGCAATGTAGTTTTTTTACATAAAATGTATCCTTATTTTTTCTCTACGCATGAGGTAATTTATCTCAGCATTACTTGATGCTAAGTATAATCAGCAAGCTTCTGTACCTATGCCTTCAGTTTGCACAGACATATTTCAGAAGAGAGTGCAGATTCAGTTCCTTTTATTTACACTCACTTCAGTTGAGTAGCCATATCCATAATGGTCATTCAAATAAAACTACTAATCACACTATGTGATATTCATTATGCCATTACCAATGAGCTTTGTTGCTATTGAACTCATCACTACATCAATCTTAAAATTCAAGAGAAAAGTAAGCCACCACCATGTGTATTCTGGCTTCTAATAACAATAAACAATTCCTAAGTATAATGGAATTCTTCTATTAAAATGTGAATTTTTTTTCTTTGAATTTTGCTAAAATGAATAGAGAAGTCAAGAAGGAAATCAGGACTTCCCCACCATTTTAGAGAGAAAGCATACCTTTATGTGGCAATAAATTAAAATCAGTAAATGATGATAAGGTCTTCCTTACTAAGTCAGATGTTAAAGAATCTGCCTACAATGAAGGAAACTCAGGTTCGATCCCTGGGTCAGGAAGATCCCCGGGAGTACGACATGGCAACCCATTCAGTATTCTTGTCTGGAGAATTCCATGGACAGACCATGTGGTCACAAAGAGTCAGACATGACTGAACAACTAACACAACACAACAAACAATGATAAATTATTGTGAACTTCCATTTTGCTGTTTCCATTTCTTTCCTTTTACCATGGTCCAAAGGAAGTAAGCACATAAGTGTCTTTAAATGTCCTACTATGCTGCCATCTCTTTAATATACATGGTCTGTTCCCATTATTTCAAACAATTTCTGACATTGGTTATTCCTATGAAACAATACTACTCAATTCAAAAAATAAAGATTTCCCTTTCAAAGACTTAGAAAATTTAAATTAAGTCAGACATCTAACTGCTATTATAAATGTGCAGAATCAATATTTTTAATCATAAAATTAAAAAGTATATTTTATGGGATAACTATAGATCCCTTGGGTTTAATTACCAACTAACCAGCTGAAAAAAATTACAACTAATAAATTAAGCATTTAAGTAGTTGACATTATTCTTAAAAAAAAAACCTGCAGTTCTTTTTTTGCCACACTACACTTAATGGCTCAGTGGTAAAGAGTTCACCTGCCAATGCAGGAGACACAGGTTGGATCACTGGCTCAGGAAGATCCATCCCCTAGAGAAGGAAATGGCACCCACTCCAGTATTATTGCATAGGAAATCCTATGGACAGAGGAGCCTGCTGGGCTACAGTCCATGGAGTCGCAAGGAGTAATAACTGGGAGACTAAACGACACTTTAACTTGCCCTTCCTACAGGTGTGGTTTCCCCTTCCCATCACTGTGATTCAAATCAAGATCCTTTTGCTCTGTGCCTATAGTAATTTACCTCACTCTTGTTCCTCATTTCCTTTTGCTCAGTCCAAATGCACAGCACCTGAGCATTGGTCCTGATCTGTTGATGTCTCACGCAAAATTTCAAAACAATGCTACCACCGTGAAACGTGAAACCAAAGTTCTGCTTTCTGTCCCAGACCCGTGGCTGGGCCCTTGCATCCTGAATCCCTGTTGTGATTCTCTCTGTCCGTTTTTCCCAGAGGAAGTGAAACTTCCCTCAGTTTGCCTACTGCTGTTTGAGACCATATGCTGCTACCTTCGCACACTTGGATTTCCTACTTTCTGTCATTACAATCACAGAATGCTTTTACTCCATCTGGCTAACTTCCCATTGCCAACATAAAAGATCCACAAATTAGATCAGCCTCTGGGTTCCAGCAACTCAAACTTACCTTTTGTGAGCTTCTGTGAACCTAGTTCCTGTTCTTATGTCATCTTTTTTAAAAAAAATAAAAAACAAGCATATTCCAGTGCTATTCAAAAGTGTCTGTGATGTAATCTTAGTGGTTACAGAACATATGATTGGAATTAAGAACTTTTTATTACTATAATGATCTAACAGTATCTGTAATTAAATTCCGTCATTATATATCTCTTGTTTGCATTCATGTTTGTAATCACATTGGTGTCAGGTATTACTGCTTTTATTGTTTTGGCCTAATGAGGAAATATCTAGGAACTTAACATATAAGTGTTTTGTTTATTCTAAGATGAGATCAAATAATGCCATGGCATGCTATATGAACAAAGATATGGCATAAAATGGAGAAAAGTGGTGAGATAACTGTATCACATACAGTACTCATATTCACTCTACTCATCAGACATACTTAAATCAGTATTGACACAAATTCTCATAAACATATCCATGTTTTGAGATAGGATTTGGTTTAAGCAAAGTAACATCATCTGTTGTATTAAATTAAGATTGATAATTTGGATATTTTTTCAGTTGTATTTTTATTTGATTTCTATTTCTGTTTTGTATTTACATAAGAACTGTAAGCATATGGGGCTTTATAATTAGTTTGATATTAACATATTTCAGTAAAATTATGTCACTAGTGAACTTAATCTATGCTAGATAATCTTTAAGAAATATCTACATGCTTTTTAAGTATGAGAAAATTTTATATGCTAATCATGGGATAAGTATTGAATAACCATTACTGACTTTATCTGAAGCTGACACTATTATGGTATGCTTTGAAAGGAAATAGTGACTTTTTAAAGTAATTATCAGTTAATTGTTACTTACAAGTAGTCCTAGCTCCCTTTTCCTGTTTCTGTATCTCAAGTCTGCTGGATTTAAATGTGGGACCTATTAAAAACAAATACAGATTTTAACAAACCTTATACCCCATCAATTGTAAGATGTATTCTTTTTATGTCCACTATAAATAAGGCACAGTACCAATTAACTGTAAGCAGCCACTGATTATAAGATATCTGAATTACAGAGATGTTGAAAACAAAAAGCCACAGAATAGTCAATGATATATTGAACATAAATTTGGGTAGACACTTTCACAGTTAATACTTAAACAGAAATCACTTTAAGATATGTCCAACTAAAACAACTATGGAATATGGTCAAGTAATGATTCAGTTTTCTTAACTTCAGTTATTTTACCTTTAAAGGAAAGGGGAAAAGCCAAATATGATCCTATGTATTGTCAAGATTTAATTTTTCTGACCCTTTGGCAACTTCTCTAGAGCTGATATTGGTCAGGCCTGGCAGAAGAGAGCACCATTTTAATTTCCTACTTTAGGATGTTTATCTTAAATATATGGTGAACATCCAGAAATTGTGGAAATGTGGAAATTGATGCAAATGTAAACAGGTAAATCTTATAATTTTGTTTAGTTTTAAGCTTGTGCTTAGTCGCTCAGTCATGTCTGACTCTTTTCAACTCTGTGGACCAGGTTCTTCTGTCCATGGGCTTCACCTGGCAAGAATACTGAAGTAGGTTGCCATGCCCTCCTCCAGGGGATCTTCCCAGCTAAGGGATGGAACCCAGGTCTCCCACATTGCAGGCAAATTCTTTACTGTCTGAGCCCCCAGGGAAGCCCAGGTTTAACCCTAGGAAGAATATTAAGCAATTTATATTATGTCTGAAAATAATGGTAGATCACCTATTGGCCAATATATTTATTCAATACTGATAATTGATTTTACCTTTTTATTCACTTACTTTTCAAATCTAATAACTGACTTTGGGATAGATGCCAGAAAATGCTAATTTAAGAGTCAAAGCCACATATCTAATATGTTGCCAAAGAAATTAATATAATTGGATGCTATATAACTAATTTACCAAAAGGAATAACATTAAAAGATCTTATTGTAAGTCAGGGAAAAGATGATCAATTATTACATTCCCATGCTTTATAGTCTTTTTGGAAAGCAATTTGGCCACAAAACTTTTGACCTAGACATTGCATTCCTAGGACTCTCTACAATGAATAAAAGGATACTCAAGAATACTTTGCACAACATTGCTTAATTGTTCATAGTTCTAAAAAATGGAAACAGGAAATTTCAGTAAGGGTAGATTTTGCATTTATTGAAATGAACTATCTGTACCCATTGATTTGGTATTATTATCTAGTTGTTTTATTGCATAAGAAATGCAGTGCACAAATGAAAGAACAGTATTAAATAGGATCTGGTTTTGTATTAAAAAAAGATTGCATATATATTTGTAAAATAAGCAGACATGAATATAGGTAAGGATATATGTAGGTTGTTAACATTCTTTAATGTCAGGTATGAGGGATAAAAAGGGATTAGAAGAGAAGGAAAAAGCCAGGGAAGTAGAAGAGAAAAAATAACACTGAGATGCATTCACACAGAGACACTTATCTGGGTAAGAAAACAGAAAAAGGAAAGGAAAAAAAAGAGGGCGGAAGATACAAATATCACCATAGATAGTATATGAAGAATTATAGGAGATAGATGAAAGCAGGGGAAATATTGGGAAGATTCTAACATGAAACCAGTGGTAGACAGTGATGAGGATGAGGGAATGGATTTGGGAAATGCTTTAGAACTACAGTTGACATGATTTACTGATAGACTGGATATATCATGATGAAAAGACTAACACAGAAAAACTGAAAATTTTATCTGAGCAATTGAAGGTTACTTGTGCATCTTACTGAGATGGGGAAGTCTAGGAAGAAATATTATTAGGTTACTGTTAGTGGCTCAGTCATGTCTGACTCTTTGCCACCCCATAGACTGTAGCCTGCCAGGCTCCACTGTCCATGGAATCCTGTATGCAAGAATACTGGAGTGGGTTGCCATTCCCTTTTCCAGGGGATGTTCTCAACCCAGGGATCAATCCCGAACCTCCTGCATCACAGGCAGATTCTTTACCATCTGAACCACCAGGGAAGTCTACTATTATTAGGTTAGGGGAAATGCTAAATTTTAGATTTTTAACCAGTTTGAGATGAATTTCAGATGAACTAGTGGAGAGAACAGAGGTGGCCAGGTACAGATTACAGAGTTGGGGTCAGGTATTCATTTAAGATGACTGGCATATTGGTGCAATTTACAGACATAAGACTGTATAAGATCACATGAGAACATGTGTAGATACACAGAAACTACAGGACAGATATCAGCTGACTCTGTGAAAAGCAGTTTTAACAGGAGACAAGGAAGGAGCTGCCAGTGGGGCTCAAAGCAAAGTGAACATGATACATTAGAAGCTCTCCCTTCCAGGAAAAAAAAAAAAAAAAGGTAGAATTTAAGGAGAGATTGATCAACTATGAGGCATGCTGTTAACAGCTCAAGTAAGATGAGATCAGAGAGGTGATTGCCAGTTGTACACATTGGAAGTCATGTGTGACCTTGAAAAAGCAGTTTCTGGAATATACCAGAAAGACTGTGAAGAATTTACAAGAAAAAAAGTAATTCTGAAACCAAGTTAAGAAATCAGGCATGTGTCCTATTTGTATGACAGAAATTTTGTGGAAATATTTCTATATATGGACAGATGTGATGAGCTTTAAGAATATAATAGAAGATCAAGACTCAATATTGTCTTTTAGCACAACCTATATATACTTGAAAGGGATTCCTGGGTGGCTCAGTGGTAGGGAATCTGCCTGCAATGCATGAAAAGCAGGAGATCCCTAAGTTGGGAAGATTATCTGGAGAAGGAAATAGCAACACACTCCAGTTTTCTTGCCTGAAAAATCCCATGGACAGAGGATCCTGGAGGGCTATAGTCCATGGGGTCACAAAAGAGACACGACTTAGTGACTAAACAAGGGCATATATACTTGAACTCCCCTGTTCTCCAGTAAACCTTTTGCTAATAAGTGGAAGAGGATGTGGACACTTTCACTGAGGTTTTCAGTTTACATATGGTCATATTGATTTAGAACCAAATAAACATAAATTTAAGCTGTATGTATTTTTATTAGCTTATTAAATTGGTGTATAAATTATTTCACAGGAATCATGAGCTAATGATAAAATGGAGATTTCATATAATTCAGATTAGAATATTAGTAGTATAATATTTATGAAAATGAATTTGAAAATATGTATCATAAACCTCACCACCATCCATAAATTTGTCTATCAAAGGACCCAGTTCTCAACTAAAGTTGATTGTTCCATCGTGGGTTCCTGAACCAAGCAAGTCTGAGAATATCTTACTAAGTTTCATGATGGGCCAATTTTATTTTGTGTGCCAGGACTCTAAAAAGCCTAGAAAGATTCATGTCAATGTATGGCAAAAACCACCACAATATTGCAAAGTAATTAACCTCCAATTAAAATAATTAATTTAAAAAAAGCCTAGAAAGAAGTGATTGACATTATTATCACAATGTATCCTTTTTCTGTATAGATTAAGAATGGCGACAAGGGAGGCCTGATGTGCTGCAGTTCACGGGGTTGCAGAGTCAGACACGACTGAGAGAATGAACTGAACTGAACTGAACTTTAAGGCCTACTTGCTTTCACATGCTTCTATGTGATAACTCAGAACCTGTATGATAGAATTAGTTGTTAGTATCAACTGGATTTTTTATAGCTAACTGAATCTACAGAATTCAGGTTTTAAACATGCTCATGAAGATTCTGCATTCTAGTTAGGAATCTTAAGGGCTTTTTTTCAGGCATGCACATGATAGACAAATGGGCTTCCCAAGTGGCTCAATGATTAAAAAAAAAAAAAAAAAAACACTTGCCTTCCAATGCGGGAGACATGGGTTCAATGCTGGGTTCAAGAAGACCCCTGAATTGGAAACTGCAACCCAATCCAGTATTCTTGTCTGGAAAATCCCATGGACAGAGGAGCCTGGTGGGCTAAGGCCCACTGGGTTGAAAAGAGTCACATATGACTGGGCAGCTGAGTATGCATGACACACAAATACTATAAACACACAAATACTATGAAAATGCAAATAATGGAAAATGGTTAAATAATACATATAATCCAAAATATATATTATTGCAAATAATATTATAATATTTTAATGCCATAAAAATGACCATGAAGAAAATGTTATAAAAATAGCAAACATAAAATCGCATGTATATATACAAAAGAACAGCCCTATGTACATAAAAATATATACAAAAACACAACTTCACAATATTACAACAATTCATTAATAGAAAAATCTGTCAATAATAAAACTATGATTATTTTTATTTAAACATTTTTGCAGGTGTTCATATTTTAAGTGGATAGTTTTCCTTTACATGAAGGTAGAAATATCTATTTTTACTAAGTATTAAGTTCTAGAAAAATATATTAAGTTCTTTCAATTTAGAAAAAGTAAAGATAAGAAAATGAGAAACTATAAAAATATAAATAGAAAACATTAGCTATCCGAAAAACATGTTTTTTATATAAACATGAATGTTAATAATTTAAATTATCCTAAGCAAGGTAAAGATTTTCAGATTATAAACTAACAAGCAACATTTCTAAATATACAGTGATAGAGAATTTGAAAGTAAACAGATGGGTGAAGATAAAATTGGAACAGAAAGAAATACTATTACCCTATGAAATAGTATTTAAAGCCAAAAACATTGAAGAGTAAAGTTGATTGAGAAAATATTATAGTCACAAACATCTATGCACCAAATAACATAAGAGCAAAATTTATAAAGCAAAAAGTTTTACAGAAATAAGCAAAATATAAAAAGGAATAATTCATAAAAGTAATATTAATAAACATAAGATATTGACTCACTTTTTCTATCAGATTAGCCAAAATAAAAATTGATAGCATATGCTAGTCTTTTAGAGCTTCCCTGGTGCCTCAGTGATAAAGAATCCACCTGCCAATCCAGGAGATATAGGTTTGATCCCTGGGTCGAGAAGACCCCCTGAAGAAGGAAATGGCAACCCACTCCAATATTTCTGCCTGGGAAATCCCATGGCTAGAAGGCTACAGTCCATAGGGTCACAAAAGAGTCGGACATGACTTAGTGACTAAAAACAACAACTAAGGATAGTTGTAATATAAATTGATACAATTGTTTGAAGTTCAATTTGGTTTTGTTTCATAAAATTGTAAAATGTACATATTACATGACTCAGCCATTCTACTTCTTGCAGACTGTTACACAGGAATAATATCACAAAGAGATAAAATAGGCACAAAGTTCTCACTGCAGAATATGTTATATTAAAAAAATATTCATAAAGGAGCATAAATAGCAGAAATTAATAAAAGTGTAGAAATGGTATATTAGATATTGTATATTGAGAGATCAGTTCTTAAAAAAATAGCTATGTCTTTATTTATTATGTAGATTTTTCATCCAAGTATTTCAAAGCAAATAACTACAGTGTAGAATAATTTTGGTATAAATAATTTAGCATATGTAGTTTTACAGACAAACAGGTGACTGTTGATAAGCATAGGGGAAAGACAAAAAGACTGGACATGCAGCAGAAATTAGTGCTGTTTATCACCTGTCACTATTAAGTTGAATGGTTTTGGGGGCAAGAGGAAGATTGGGTGAAGGCAGCCTTCATTTCTCAAAAGATAATATTTTAATGGTTATAAGTGTAGATGTAAAAATTTTTCTATTTTAGGATTTTCAAAGAACTTAAGAAACACTTTTTGCCTGCTTAAATTAACCTCATGCAATTAATTTATTTATCTGTTTAGAGTCCCCCAACAATATGAAGTCACCTGAAGAGCATCCGTTTTTCCTAGCTTGCTCACCATTGCATCTCCAGGACACTGAAGAGTACCTTGAGCTTAGAATGTGTTCAGTAATTATTACTGACTGGCTGAGTTATAAGAGTGGAGGAATTTGGATAAGTGTTTGAAAAAAACAAGCACTTCTCACTATGGTAAATCTCTTCATTTTAATTTCATATCAACAAATGTGCCTTTCTAATTATGAGCATTAGAACATGAGGTCAATTAGGTTTCCCTGGTGTATTAATGAGAATAAACATAAAATCTCTAAAAAGACCCCAAAACAACAAAAAATTAAGCAAAAAAGTTGATTCTTCTCATTCATGATAGTTACTGTATCAGTTTTCCGAGACAAACAATGCCAGTGACCCAGGATCTTCTGCCTTTGGTGTTCTGTCATGCTTAACATGCAGTTTTCATCTCATAATAACAGGGTAGCTGCTCTTGCCTCCATCATTGCATACCTGTTTCAGCAAATTCAAAGGTGAGAAGGGCAAATGGAGATCCTTGTCTTTCCCTTTAAGAGAATGGCTTAACATATGACACTTCTATTTTCATATTTAATAGGCTGCAGTTTTCTTATAGTCACAAAAAGCTGCAACAGCAGGTTTGAGAATGTAGTGCTTGACTACATACCTAACTAAAATTTGAGTTGTACTATTAAAAAAAGAAAAGAGAATTGAAATTGGTATTGCAACATCAAATTCCTAAAATTGATGGGGCAGTTTAATTTAGAGATATATAACTCTGAGGAACTGATTTTTTAAAATTCTTCTGTGACTTATGCTAATGTATGGGCTTCATGATAGACTAATAAAAAACAATTTACCCATTCATCGTCCTTCTTCCATAAAGGTAATGCATTTAAGCCTTGAAAACATATATCCTAATATCACCTGATTTGAGTTTAAGATTTTAACTTTTTTGGAATATGTTTTGTGGCAGAGATACTTATTGGATCCAGCTATCTTTGACTGCAAGTCCTTTTGGGAAGATATCTCATTACCATTGCCCAACCTTAACCATAAGTCATTTAAAATAAGAGTATCTGAGGTATACTAAGCTATATGAAACCTTTGTCTTAACTTTAAGAATCAGTGTTTTAACATTAATTAAGGGCCACTATTTTTTTAAATATTTTGTTTTACTCGTTGACTTGTACCTTCAGAGTGGGGCTTCCCAGGTGGCACAATGGTAAAGAATCCGCCTGTCAATTTAAGAGAGGCGGGAAATGTGGTTTGATCCCTGATTTGGGAAGATCCCATGGAGAAGGAAATAGCAACTCACTCCAGTATTCTTGCCTGGGAAATCCTATGGACAGTGGAGCCTGTTGGGCTACAGTACATGGGTTTGCAAAGAGTCGGACACGACTGAGCAACTGAACACACACAGCCTCAGAGATGAGACTAAAAGCAATACCTAGAGCTGTAGGTTAGTGGTTCTCAAACTTTAACGTGCGGCACAATCTTCTGGAGTACTTGTGAAAATACAGATTTCTGGATTCAACGACAAAGTTTCTGATTCAGTAGGTAGGCCCTAGGTAATGTTTAATGATTTGCATTTCTAGAAATTTTCCAGGTGAAACTGAGGCTGCTGATTCCTAGTTTGGGGACCACATTTTGAAAAGTTTACATCTTTACAGCCACAGTTCTGACTGTGGCAAATTCTTTCTCTGAACAGAGCTATTGTTTCTAAGAATTCTGGAGTCAAAACCACAGTCTTTTCAAGATCTGAGCAAAGAGATTTTGGTTGTTGTCACCACTTCACATACACACAGGACATATTATTGCTTGATCATTTAAGCTTACGTTTTCACCTTTCGGTCAAATAATGATTGTTAGACAACTTAAGCTATTTCAAATTTTATCCTAAGTTATAAAAAATCAGTCTACAAATGTACAGTATCTTAAGAAATAATAATAATGAGAAAACTCATTATAATGATACTGATAAACAGTATTGTGTCAAAATACTGTAATATAAATACTGTTCTAAAATTCAACATCAAAATATCTGATACATGTATAACTACACCAAGACTTTATTTAAATTTAAAAAAAAAAGATCATAGTAATAATACAGAAGAATTAGGTAGGTATAAAAATAAATATTAAGAAAAAGTTCAGACTTTTTGGAGAATGGGCTTATACAATCAAATAAACAAGTTTCAAAAAGGTAAATAATAAGCATCAATAATAAATGAAGCAAATAGATTGAAAAGTTTGAAAGAAACCGTGGTATTTTAGATTCTCATTTTATTTTACTGAGTATTTTCACTGTGTTATTACTGGAAAGAAGTGAGCGTGACCGGCAGGAAGGCCAGGGGTCTCCAAACGGAGGAAATAGGCTGCAAGTGGCACATTTTTTGTCTCTCTCTTAAGCGGCAGGAGGAAACAAACTAGTGTTATATTTTTTCCCTTCTCTATGCAAATTTAAAAAGAGGTTTCTCTTAAAATTCTGTTGCCATAATGACACCTGGTTTCACCTGAACTTAACTTTCCTCAAACCTTGAGCTAACCAATGCATTTTTCTATGGAAATGTTTGTCTTAAGCTATGTTAATGTACTATGTATTTACCCTAGACTCTGTCTTCAAGTTGGTTTTACCTAAACACTCAGAACCCACTTGACAAACCAGTATGTTACACTCATACATTGTTCTCCTAATCAATGTTAGTGAAACTATATATTCGTATGGAAATCTGCTTTTCTTCAAGATTCTTGTCAATCATTTTATGCCCCAGGATAACTCACCTGGTGCCATTCTCTGAGTTTTGAGACACTTCCTTTCTCTAATTAGCAGACTGCTAGTAGCTTTATAACATCCGGCTAAAGACTAGCAGGGGGATACTCTTTCTGCCCCCTTCTGATGTCTATGTCAGAAGCTTTCTCTATCTCTTTTATACTTTAATAAAATGTTATTACACAAAAGCTCTGAGCAGTCAACCCTCATCTCTGGCCCTGGATTGAATTCTTCTCCTCTGGAGGCCGAGAACCCCAGCATCGTTTGTGGTTCAGCAACAACCTTTCAGAAGTATAGCTACAAATTTCATTAAGCCATTCTTTGTGACATTCATTTTCTCTGGCCAGTTGTGAGGAGAAAAAAAAGAAGCTATTAAATTTCCAGATGATTAAGTAATTGTTTCATACATTTTGCTTTTAATTTAAGGCATTTTTCTGTTTTATATTAACTTTTACATGGAAATCTAAAACAGTTTATAAGTTAAGTTGGGGGTAGCAACCTACATGATAATGATAGCACTATAGTATGGCAAACACATTATGTAAGAATTTCAAACTAAAATAAACTAAATTTCAAACTAAAATAAACCCATGTTTATTTTATTTTTATTGATATACTTTATTTTTTTTTCGTGTAGTTTTAAGTTTACAGAAAAAGTGAGCAAAAAGTAGAGAGTTTTCATCACCCCTTGTCCCTACCCTGAATTTCCCCATAAAAAATACTTTTCATTAGTATAGTATGTTTATTGCAGATGATGAGACAGTATTGATACATTATGATAATAACTCTCCATTTATTTTAAGGTTCACTCTATGTTGTACAGTTTTGTGTGTTTTGTCAAATGCATGATGTTATATATCCATGATTATAGTGTCATCAGAATAGTTTCACTCCAAAAATATTTCCTGTGCTTCACATATTTATTTATCCCTTCCCTTTTATCTTCAATCACTGGATACCACATTTATTTTTTTTACTGTCTTTATAATTTTTTTTAACTTTTCCAGAATATCACATAGTTGAAATCATACAGAAAGTAGCTTTTCAGACAAGCATCTTTCATTTAGCAATATGCATTTATGGGGTCCTCCATGTCTCTCTCTCTTTATTTATTTATTTATCTTTATGGCTTGGGTGGCTCACTTCTCTTTTTTATTACCGAATAATATTCTACTGTACCGATATGTCACAGATTGTTTACTCATTCAACTATTGAAGGACATCTTGGTTGCTTTCACGTTTTGGTAATTTTGAATAAAGCTGCTATAAACTTTTGTGTGCAGGTTTTTTTGTGTGGACATTCATTTTGAATTCTTTTGGGTAAAGGCCTAGGAGCATGATTGTTGAATCATATGCTAAGACTATACTTGTTTTTTGTAAGAAACTGCCAAACTGTCTTTTTAAGTGGTTGTAGGATTTTGCATTCCCAGGAGCAATGAATGAGATTTCCTGTTGCTCTAAAACTTTGCCAGCATTTATTGTTGTTATATTTGGATTTCAGCCATTTGATAGGTGTATAAGGGTATCTCATTCTTAAATAATCAATTCCCAAATTACAGATGATATGAAGTATCAATTCATGTCTTTGCATAAGGGGCTTGCATAACTAAACAAAGCTTGAGCCATGCCTCGAAGAGCCACCCAAGACATACTGGTCATAGTGAAGAGTTCAGACAAAATGTTGTCCACTGGAGGAGGGAATGGTTTACCTTTCCAGTAGTTTTGCCATGAGAACCTATGAACAGCATGAAAAGGCAAAAACATATGACCCCCAGATCAGAAGGTATCCAAGATCCTACTGGGGAAGAGTAGAGGGCAATTACTAATAGCTCCAGAAAGAATGAAGCAGCTGGGCCAAAGCAGAAATGATGCTCAGATGTGGATGTGTTGGGCAGTGAAAGTGAAGTCCAATACTGTAAAGAGCAATAAGAATAAGAATGTAGAATGTTAGTTCTTAGAATCAAGGCAAATTGGAAGTGGTCAAGGAGGAGATGAAACCAAGAACCCTAAAAATATGAGCCATGCTGTGTAGGGCCATCCAAGATGGACAGGTCATGGTGGAGAGTTCTGACAAAACGTGGTCCACAGGAGAAAGGAATGGCAAACCACTTCAGTATCCTTGCCTTGGGAACCCAGTGAATAGTATGAAAAGGCAAAAAAAAAAAAAAAAAAAAAAATGACACTGAAATATAAACTACCCAGGTCAGTATGTACCTAATATGCTACTGGAGAAGAGTGTAGCAATAACTCCAGAAAGAATGAAGAGACAGAGCCAAAACAAAAACAATACCCCATTGTGGATATCACTGGCAATGGAAGTAAAGTCTGATGTTGTCAAGAGCAATATTGCATAAGACCCTGGATTGTTAGGTCCATGAATCAAGATAAATTAGAAGTGGTCAAACAGGAGATGGCAAGAGTGAACGTTGACATTTTAGGAATCATTGAACTAAAATGGACTGGAACAGGAGAATTTAATTCAGATGACCATTATATCTACTACTATGGGCAAGAATCCCTTAGAAAAAATGGAGTAGCCCTCATAGTCAACATAAGAGTCTGAAATGCAGTACGTGGATGCAATCTCAAAAACAAGAGAGTGATCTCTGTTCATTTCCAAGGCAAACCATTCAATATAACAGTAATCCAAGTCTATGCACCCAACCAGCAATGCTGACGAAGCTGAAGTTCAACTGTTCTATGAAGACCTACAAGACCTTCTTTAGAACTAACACCCAGAAAAAGATGTCCTTTTCATCATAGTGGACTGGAATGCAAAAGTAAAAAGTCAAAAGATACCTGGAGTAACAGGCAAATTTGGCCTTGGAATACAAAATTAAGCAGGACAAGGGCTAGCAGAGTTTTGCCAAGAGAATGGACTGGTCATAGTAAATACCCTCTTCCAACAACACAAGAGAAGACTCTACACATGGACATCATCAGCTGGTCAATACTGAAATCAGACTGATTATATTCTTTGCAGCCAAAGATGGAAAAGCTCTATACAGTCAGCAAATACAAGACTGGGAGTTGACTGACTTACACCATGAATCCTTGTTGCCAAATTCAGACTTAAATTGAAGATAGTAAGGAAAACCACTAGACCATATAGGTATGACTTAAATCAAATCCTTTATGATTATGCAGTGAAAGTGAGAAATAGATTCAAGGGATTAGATGTGATAGAGTGCCAGAAGAGCTATGGACAGAGGTTTGTGACATTGTACAGCAGGCACTGATCAAGACCATACCAAAGAAAAGGAAATGCAAAAAGGCAATATGTGTGTCTGAGGAGGTGTTACAAATAGCTAAGAAAAGAAGAGAAGTGAAAGGCAAAGGAGAAAAGGAAAGTTATCCACATTTGAATGCAGAGTTCCAAAGAATAGCAAGAAGAGATAAGAAACCTTCCTCAGTGATCAATGCAAAGAAATAAAGGAAAACTATAGAATGGGAAAGACCACAGATCTCTTCAAGAAAATTAGTGATACCAAGGAAACATTACATACAAAGATGGGCACAATAAAGGGCAGAAATGGTATGGACCTAACAGAAGCAGAAGATATTAAGAAGAGGTGATAAGAATACACTGAAGAACCGTACAAAAAAGATCTTCAATACCCAGATAACCACAATGGTGTGATCACTCACCTAGAACCAGATATCCTGGAATGCGAAGTAAAGTGGACATTAGGAAACATCACTATGAAGAAAGCTAGTGGAGGTGATGGAATTCCAGTTAAGCTATTTCAAATCCTAAAAGATTTGGCTGTGAAAGTGCTTTTCTCAATAAGCTAGCAAATTTGGAAATGGTCAGTTTTCATTCCAATCCCAAAGAAGGGAAATGCCAAAGAATGTTCAAACTACTGCACAATTGCACTCATCTCACACTCAAAATTCTCCAAGCCAGGCTTCATCAGTATGTGAAATGTGAACTTCAGGATGTTCAAGCTGAATTTAGAAAAGGCAGAGAAACCA
This sequence comes from Muntiacus reevesi, assembly GCF_963930625.1. Taxonomy (NCBI): domain Eukaryota; kingdom Metazoa; phylum Chordata; class Mammalia; order Artiodactyla; family Cervidae; genus Muntiacus; species Muntiacus reevesi. The sequence goes on along the minus strand of NC_089251.1, from coordinate 257,596,524 downwards.
GAGATCAAATTGCCAACATCTGCTGGATCATGGAAAAAGCAAGAGAGTTCCAAAAAAACTTCTACTTCTGCTTTATTCATTGTGCCAAGGCCTTTGACTGTGTGGTCACAGCAAGCTGTGGAAAACTTTTCAAGGGATGGGAATAACGGACCACATTACTTGCCTCCTGAGAAATCTTATACAGGTCAAGAAGCAACAGTTAGAACCTGGCATGAAACAACAGATTGGCTCCAAATTAGGAAATGAGTTCATTATTGCTTAATATTGTCACCCTGCTAATTTAACTTATATTCAGAGTACATACTGTGAAATGCAGGGCTGAATGAAGCACAAGCTGGAATGAGGATTGCCAGGAGAAATATCAATAACCTTAGATATACAAATGACACCACCCTTAGGGCAGAAACTGAAGAGGAACTGAAGAGCCTGTTGATGAAAGTGAAAGAAGAGAGTGAAAGGTCTGGCTTAAAGCTCAACATTCAAAAAACTAAGATCGTGGCATCCAGTCCCATCCCTTCATGGCAAATAGTTAGGGAAAGAATGGAAACAGTGAGAGATTTTATTTTGGAGGACTCAAAAGTCACATCAGTTGGTGACTGCTGTCATGAAATTAAAAGATGTTTGCTCCTTGGAAGAAAAGCTATGAGCAAGCTAGGCAGCATATTAAAAAGTAGAGACATTACTTTGCCAACAAAGCCTGTCTAGTCAAAGTTATGGATTTTCCAGTAGCTATGTACAGATGTGAGTGTTGGACCATCAAGAAAGCTGAACGCCAAAGAACTGATGCTTTTGAACTGTGGTGTGGAAAAGACTCTTGAACGTTCCTTGGACTGCAAGGAGATCCAACAGGTCAATCCTAAAGGAAATCAGTCCTGAATATTCATTGGAAGGACTGATGTTGAAGCTGAAGCTCCGATACTTTGGCCACCTGATGAGAAGAATTGACTTTTCAGAAATATCTTGATGCTGGGTAAGATTGAAGTCAGGAGGAGAAGTGGATGGTGGAGATTAGGTGATTGGATGGCATCACCGACACAATGGACATAAGTTTCAGCAAGCTGCGGGAGTTGGTGATGGACAGGGAAGCCTGATGTGCTGAAGTCCATGGGGTCGCAAAGTATCAGTCATGATTGAGCGACTGAAATGACTGACTGGCTGAAGTTGGAGATGGCAAGTGTGAACACTGACATCTTAGGCATTAGTGAACTAAAATGGACAGGAATGGACAAATTGATTTTAAATGATCATTATATCTACTACATTAGGAAAAGTCCCTTAGAAGAAACGGAGTAGCCCTTATAGTCAACAAAAGATTTTAAATGCATTGCTTGGGTGCAATCTCAGTAACTACAGAATGATCTTGGTTTGTTTCCAAGGCAAACCATTCAACATCACTGTAATACAAATCTATGCCCCAACCATTACTTCTGAAGAAGCTCAAATTAACCAATTCTATGAAGACCTACAAGACTTTCTAGAGGTAGCTTCAAAAATATATGTCCTTTTCATAATAGGAGATTGGACAGCAAAAGTAGGAAATCAAGAGATACATGGAGTAACAGGCAAGGTTGGTCTTGGAGTATGAAATGAAGCTGGGCAAAAACTAACGGTTTTGTCAAGAGAATACATCGGCTATAGCAAACACTCTTTTCTAGCAACACAAGAGATGACCCTACACATGGACATCACCAGATGGTCAATAACTAAACCAGACTGATTATATTCTTTGCAGTCAAAAATGGAAAAGCTCTATACATTCAGCTGATTGTGGCTTAGATCATCAGCTCATTATTGTCAAATTCAGACTTAAATTGAAGAAGATTAAAATAACGACAAGGCCATTAAGGTATGACCTAAATCAAATCCCTTATGATAATGCAGTGGAGGTGTCAAATAGATTCAAAAGATTAGATATGGTAGGCAGAGCACCTGAAGAACTATGGACGGAGGTTCATAACATTGTACAGGAGGCAGTAGCCAAAATGATCTCAAAGAAAAAGAAATCTAAGAAGAAAGAGGTTGTCTGAGGAGGCTTTACAAATAGCTGAGGAAAGAAGAGGAGTAAAACGCAAAGGAGAAAGGGAAAGATATACCCAACTGAATGGAGAGTTCCAGAGAATAACAAGGAGAAATAAGAAAGACTTCTTAAACAAACAATGCAGAGTAGTAAAAGAAAACAATAGAATAGGAAAGACTAGAGACCTCTTCAAGAAAACTGGAGATATCAAGGGAACATTTCATGCAAGGATGGGCATGATAAAAAACAGAAATGTTAAGGACCTAACAGAAGCAGAAGATATTAAGAAGAGGCGGCAAGAATACACAGACGTATTAGTCGCTCAGTCGTGTCTGACTCTCTGTGATCCCCTGTGCTATATAGCCCACTGGTCTCCTCTGTCCTTACAAGAACACTGGAGTGGGTTGCCATTTTCTCCTCTAAGAATACACAAAAGAACTATACAAAAAAGTTCTTAATGACCTTATAACCACGATGGTGTTATCACTCACTTTGAGTCAGACATTCTTGAATGTGAAGTCAAGTGGGCCTTAGGAAGTATCACTATAAACAAAAACTAGTGGAGGTGATGGAATTCCAGTTGAGCTATTTCAAATCCTAAAGTTGATGCTGTTAAAGTGCTGCACTCAATATGCCAGCAAATTTGGAAAACTCACAATGGCCACAGGACTGGAAAATGTCCATTTTCAGTCCGATTACAAAGAAAGGCAGTACCAAAGAATGTTCAAACTACCGTACTCATTGTACTCATTTCTCATGCTAGTAAGTTTATGCTCAACTTCTTCAAGCTACGCCCCAGCACTACGTGAACCAAGAACATCCAAATGTTCAAGTTGGTTTTAGAAAAGGCAGAGGAACCAGAGATTCCATTGCCAACATTCACTGAATCATGGAGAAAGAAAGGGAATTCCAGAAAAATATCTACTTCTGCTTCATTGACTATGCTAAAGCCTCTGACTGTGTGTGTCACAACAGTGATCTGTTGGAAATCTGTGGAAAATCCTTAAGGAAATGGAAATACCAGACCACCTTACCTGTTTTCTGAGAAACCTGTATGCAAGTCAAGAAGTAACAGTTAGAACCTTACTTGGAACAACTGACTGGTTTAAAATAGGGAATGGAATATGTCAAGGCACTATGTTGTAACTCTGCTAATTTAATTTCTTTGCAGAGTTCAGCTCAGTTCAGTCACTCAGTCTGACTCTTTGTGACCCCATGGACTGCAGCATGCCAGGCCTCCCTGTCCATCACCAACTCCTGGAGTTTACTCAAACCCATGTCCATTGAGTCAATGATGCCATCCAACTATCTCATCCTCTATCGTCCCCTTCTCCTCCCACCTTCAACCTTTCACAGCATCAGGGTCTTTTCAAACGAGTCAGTTTTTCTCATCAGGTGGCCAAAGTATTGGCATTTCAGTTTCAGCATCAGTCCTTCCAATGTACATCATACAAAAACCTGAGTTGGATGAATCACAAGCTGAAACCAAGAGTGCGAGGAGGAATATCAGCAACTTCAGATATGCAGATGATACCACTCTAATGGAAGAAAGGGAAGAGGAATTAAAGAGCCTCTTGATGAAATTGAAAGAGGAGAGTGAAAAAGCTGGCTGAAAACTCAACCGTCAAATAACAAGATCATGATATCCAGTTCTGTCACTTCATGGCAAATAGATGGGGAAAAAGTGGAAGTAGTGTCAGGTTTTGTTTTGGCCTCAAAAATCACTGTACATGGTGACTGCAGCCATTAAAAGATGCTTGCTCCTTGGAAGAAAAATTGTGAACAGCCTAGACAGTGTATTAAAAAGCAAAGACATCACTTTGCTGACAAAGGTCCATATAGTCAAAGCTATAGTTTTTCCAGTAGTCATGTACAGATGTAAGAGTTGGACCATAAAGAAGGCTGAGTGCCAAAGAGTTGATGTTTTTTAGTTGTGGTGCTGGAGAAGACTCTTGAGAATCCCTTGGACAGCAAGGAGATAAAACCAGTCAATCCTAAAGGAAATCAACTTTGAATATTCATTGGCAGGACTGATTATGAAGCTGAAGCTCCAACACTTTGGCCACCTCATATGAAGGGCCACCTCATTGGAAAATACCCTAATGCTGGAAATGATTGAAGGCAAAAGGAAAAGAGGACTACAGAGGATAAGATGATTAGAAATCATCACTGTCTCAATAGACATGAGTTTGGGCAATCTCCTGGTTATAGGGAAGGACAAGGAAGCCTGGTATTCTGCAGCCCATGAGGTCACAAAGAGTCAGACAGGACTTAACAACTGAACAATGGCAACAATAAGAGATTAAGTTCCAATAGCAAAATCATCCTAATGTTCTAATCGATTTTCTATTTGTAGAATATATATATATTCCATTTGTGTGGATAGATGTATTTATATAAACTGTTTTGGATATTTGTGTAACTGTATAGAAAGTATTTAAATAATTAATCTGTCTCATATGGGAAATTTGTCATCTCTCAATGGAAATATTTATTTAATGAAATTATATCATTTTAACTGTTGCATCTATATGCCATTATTTGCATTTGTTTTCCCAATAAAATTACACTTTATTCATTACAGAAAGTGATGGGGAGGCAACTGTAACTATTTTGGGGGGAAAGCTGAGAATTTTATTCATATAGAACACTGTGTTTTACAACGAAGTAAGCAGCTGATCATAAATGCACTTTCGAAGTCTCAGCTAATAATTTATCCCTATGTAATATTTGAAGACTGTAAAGAAAGTTATCATTTTAATATTTTCTTCAATGAAAATGATTAGCTTAAAGTGAAATCATAGAAATCACATCAATTACTGATCCTCTCTCTATCAGGAAAATTTTGCTAGGTAATTAAGTGGGAAGTGGCATATTTTCCCAGTATTATGAAATAACATCTCTCCCTCAATGATTCTGATGCTGCATAATGAACTTGACTATCATCGTTTATTTGTATTCAACATACATATTTGCATAGTTGCTGTCCAGCTCTCTTGTAAAGAAAAGGCTGGAAGATTGTCACTATTTCCTATCCCATGTTAAATTTAAAATATAAGAAAACATATAACCTTTCAAATAGCCATGTTGAACAAAAATAATAAAGCTTGGCTCTCAATGAAACTCACTTTCAAGAAGTCTAGATCAGAAACTCAGTTAATATCAACACCAAACACAGTGAAGGTAGTGCTAGAATTCAATTTGGTATTCTGAAGCCATAGATATACTCTAAGTAAACAGGTACTTGAATGTGAATGCAAAAACTTTTACGACTATGGTCCTAGGAAACTCTTCCATGATTCCATGGCTTATCTTTCATGAAAGGTAGCACTGTGAGGCATGGTGGTCAACAGGCAGAAAATACATTCATATAAGCAGCAACAGACAAGAGACAGGAGTGATGGTTAGCAAGGGAAGGAGGTCAGGAAGGACAGAGGATTCTTCAAGACCACTCCTTTCCTCAGCTTTTAGTATTGTTCAAGCATTTGGCTTTTTCATCTCGAGCAGGCAGCTGCTGGAATATCAGCAGCAATTGAGGTAAATAGGCAATAGGGTGGCAACTGAGATAAAAGGGAAATGCTATCCATAGATCTGTACTTGTAGTTTAGTCTATAAGAGTGAATTGGAATGACTCGTGCTGCTCTAAGCAGCAGCAGTTGAACTAAAAAGGCATTATTATTCATAAAAGTATATTAACCAACCTGGGGATTCATAGAATAGGTAGACTTGTGACAGCTGCAAAATACTAGAATGCTCATTAACAAGTGGGAGATTGCTCCTACTTCCGTTTGGATTGTAATGTAAACATGATTCAGCTTCCCACGTGGCTCATTGGTAGAGAATACACCTGCCAGTGCAGGAGACCCCAGAGATGCGGGTTTGATCTCTGAGTTGGGAAGATCCCCTGGAACGGGGCATGGCATCCCAATACGCTATTCTTGCCTGGGAAAGCCCATGGACAGAGGAGCCAGATGGGCTGCAGTCCATGGCATCACAAGAGTCAGATGCTAGTGAGCAACTGGGGATGCATTCACCTAAATGTGATATCCTTTTGCCAATGAACTAGTGAAGCATAGGGAAATATAAATGAATCATATATCATGGAAACCCAAGCATTTTATCAGATTGCACCTTCTCTCTATGGTTTACATATATATATATATATATATATATATTTCATTGAGAAGTAACTGCCCTCTTTGCAATTCTATCAAAGAGCAGATAGAAATAACAGTAAAAATGATGGTACTAATTATGTTACATTTGAGGGCTTACCGTGTAATGTACACTGTACTTACAACTCCATATGCATTATCTTATTTAACTTTCACAATAACACCAAAATTAGCATTCTTATTTGTATTTTATAGGTAGAAAAATTGATATTCAAATAATTGGTGTAGTTAAGATTGATAGCCTGGAGTTAAAACACTCAAGTACTCATATCTCAGTATCATATCTCAGAAATTATTAATGTGCTTGATAATTTTAGCTTGGCAATAATTAATTAATGTTATTACTCTTCATGTCAATAACATACTTTTCCCAATACATGTAACTATGCTTGTTTATAGTAGATTATCATTATAGAACATCATATAAATATGTTATTCCAAACCAGCACATATATACATACATACTGGTTTAATTTAATCCATTAATACAAAATCATACTTGAGAAAATGTACATGAATGCACAGTATTTTATTATAACAATCAAATGGTTAGCTCATTTTAATTGATTCTTACAGTTGCTTTTCTAATCACATAAAAAGTGAGAAACCCATATGATTTTGCACTCTATCAATTCAAAATGATATGGACAATTTTTATGTTACAAATTGAACAATTGAATTAAAATGAAAGAGTCATGTTAAGTATTAGTCAGTCAAAAGTACCATATTTGATGCAAAATGAATTTAATATCCTTATTTTACATCTTACAGTAAAATTAACAAACAAAATTAACCTACAGCAAAATCAGTTATATTTATGATAGTATATTTTATACCTTGAAAATCTGAAATGCCACTAAAATATAGAATGACACACAAAAAGAGCAACTGATATTGGCTAAATAGAATAATCACTTCAATTAAAACCAAAAACTTTACACTGTAAGTGTTAATTTGGGTATTTCCAGTATGATAAGATTTTTACATGGCTAGAAATTAAAAGATGAGCTTACTGTATTGTCTCAGTTTCAAATTTTCTAGATTACCAATTCTATACAGCTGTCTGTATTGGATAAAAGAAAATATCTTAGTGACTGTTTTATTGGAAACAGAGTGCTTAATTGTGGTATAAGAGTATGAATAGAGAATTGCATGTTCACAGTAAGTCATAAGTAATGACAGGATTAGACAAGTCAGAGGATGTGAAGACTGGGAGACTATTTAGACAAGAGGAATCCAATGGAGTATCACAAATATAAGTAGTCAGCAAGTTTGAAGTCAAAGTTCTATCCATGAAATGCAGGCGATTTGATGAGCCATAAGAAGAATTAAGAAGACATGGTAAATGGGGGTTTGAATCCAAGGACTAGAAATCTATCAATATAGAATATATAGATCTGGAATGTATAGTTAGATGGATGAAAATAGATGAACATTAGAATGATTATGGAATAGGAGGGAAAGAAGGAAGAGGAAAGGAAAAAAATGCCTCAATTTCAAGGAGTCTAGACAAGCAACTTTTTTCTGCTGAGTAGAACTGGGTTCATTCTTGATAGTTATAACAGTGTTATTAAAAATGCAAAGGCAGTAAAAACCTCACAGATTTATAACCAAGGGTTATATAAAGGTGCTGGATCCTTGCCAGCTAGTATAAATTTTCAGGCTCTCTAGTAAAATAGGATGAACTACATGACATATGACTTCCTCATTTGATGTAGAAACAACTTGTGTTTTCACTGTAATGAAATACATGTGGAGTAGAGGGTGATGGGTGTTGTTTATCTTCCCATGTGTGATTGTGTCACACTGAAACATAGAGACTTTATTTACAAGTAAACTTTGTTACGATTGATAGGTTAAATGACTGACCTGTCATATTTCCAATAAATACTTGAGAAATTTTTCAAGTATCTGGTTTACACTGTTTGCCAATTTGAGGATCATGGGAAAGGCTTTTTTTAGCTGCAAAACACTTTGTTCAAATGAAGCCTTATGTTGTGTAAGCTAACCCAGTTGAAGTTTGGAGTTAGGATCCAGAGCTTGTCAAAGTATTGGAACAGCATTCTATGAAGCCCATTTTGAAGTCCACTTGTCTAAGAAATAGAGAAAGGTCACCAAGAAATTGTTGCTGAATTGAAAAATCTCATTCAATCTAATCTTTGAATATTAACCATGAATTAAAAGTAAAACATTTACTCAAAAAATATTTATTGCAATGTCTTATTATTTTTGTTCATTATTTGTTTTGCTTATTTTTATTGTCTTTTAAACTTGGTAGCCTCTTTCTAAACTGTGACAGCAATACACTGAAATGGTATCCAGGTTCTTAAAAGAATACTGAATCTTTGAAATTTTTAAAAATTATAAGAAAAATATTGTAGAGGACTGAGAAAAGGATCCAAAGGATAAAGGGTAGTACTGAATATTGATACTTTAATCAAAATCAATTTAATTCTTCACCATAAGTAATAAAAAAAAATCACCACTAATGACACATATGTGATTGTGACTTAGATTGATCCCATTATAGAGTATAGAGCTTCTGATATTAGTGAGAAAGAATGTTAGAACAGCATATATCAGAGTTATACTCTTTACTGAAAAGATAAAAAATATGGAAGTACTCTAATACAAAATTAAATAAAAATTGAAGATAATTAAAATTATGTTGGTCGGATCTCACAAATGCATAGAATACAAAGCAGACACAGATAAAGAATAAAGATCAGGAGGAAAGTTCAAGCTAGGACAGGCTAGACAGCTGAAATCTGACCAGCATTTACCGTGCAAATGGAATAGATGCAAATGCTGTGGAGAAAAGTCATGCATTTGCCAGAAAATCTATGCCAGGTTTGGTGGCTTATAGGTCCTGAAAGGAACTGATAATGAAGGACACAAGATCTAGAGACAGGGCTTTGAAGAGGTAAGCCACTTTCCTACTAAATCCTGCTTTAGAGTGACAAAGAAAGTAGTAGATCAATGTGGATATTCCAGGCAGTACAAAATTAACACTCAATGAAGCATTAGCAGTGCTTGAATATTCCTCTCCAAGTTCTCATTAAAACTAAATAAAAACAGTGAACTAATTGATCCACACTAGCAATTGCACCAAATATTGAATCACAATGCTGACCAGGAAGGTATGAAAGTGTTCACTTTACACCACTGATTTATGTTTAAAAATGTACAGTTAGATTGCCTGTGATACAAGCTAAACTAATAAAGTAACCTGCAATTAAACAATGGAGAATGACATTTCAAAATTTGGGGGATAAAAAGAGGAAGCATTACAATATCTTCCAGTGAATATCACTCTACAAAGAAGGAAAAAGTTTTTCCTCAAGTTTTCCTCTGCAATGCTGCATAAACCCTTTGGAAGTTAGTGTTTTCTTAAAAGAGAAGATTTTTGACATAATATTATTATACTGAGATAAAATATTCATGCAAAATATCAATAGAAAACCATTTAATTTATTCAAAAGCATGTCTATTTATTAATCCAGAAATAAAAGATGGTTTAATATTAGGAGTCAAATATATTGTATCAAAAGGTCAAATGAGAATACCCTTTTTATACAATGCAGCTTCATTCTCAGGAGATTTGCTTATGGAAATATCATTTATATATAATCTAATTGCTATTATGTAATTCATGACATATCATTTACCATATAGTTAAGAAATAATTTACCTGCCGTCATTAGATATTTAAGTATTCTAGTTAATTTTCAATATCCTTAAAATTTTAGAAACTCATTAATTTAAAATATATTACATACTTCACTGACTTAGTAAACAAAGTATAATAATATAATTTGGTATGTTAAAAAATTTAGAGTTGTCATTATGAATATCATTACTATGCTCTATTATAATGACAACTTTTTGTTATTTGTTCAAGACCTAAATATGAGATACTCTGTACAATATACACAGTTTGGCAGAAGAATGACAAACGATTATTTGATGCTGGACATCAGTATCCTTTCTCTTTATGTTGCTTTTTTAGTTCACTGTTAATTCAAAATTGTATGTTTATTTTGCTTCCTCTATTTACCCCCAAACTTGTTGATCTCTAGTTTTAAAAGAAAAAGAAAAAGAACTGATGACTTTCACAAGCAACCACAAACCTGTTATAATTTTTAAATAAACTTTCTATTTTTAAAATGGATCATCATTTACAGAAAAATTGTGAAAATACTATAAGTTCCCATATACCACACATCTAGCTTCTTTAACTATTAAAGCCCTGCAAGATATGGTCTTTGTGTCAGACTTAACAAATAGTGATACATTATTATTAAATAAAATCATACAAAATGATTCCACCATCCTAAAAATAAATAAAAATCCCCTGTGCTTTATGTAGTCAACTCTACTCCCACCAAACCACTGGAAACCATTAATCTGTTAATGGTCTCTTGTAGCATTACTTTCTCCAGAAATGTCAGGCAAATTGAACGATAGACCACACAGCCTCAGTCTAGTTTCTTTCACTTAGCAATATGTATTTAAGATTCACTCATAAAAAATAAAAGATTCATCCACGTCCTTGTATGGCTTGACAGTTCATTGTCTGTTTGCACGTAATAATATTCTGTTGTTATCCAGGCACCCACTGAAAGACATTTTGGTTGTTTCCAGCCTTTGGCAATTATAAATAAAGTTGTTAAAAGCATTTTCAGGCAAGTTTTAATGTGGACATACATTTTCAAATCAACTGGACAAATAGCTAGGATTATTCCATAAATGTCAATTCTTTCAAGTTGATTGATATTGCTATTCCAAACTTCTGTATCCTTACTGATTTTCTGTCAGCTTGACCTATCAATAATAGAAAGAGGGGTTGTGAAGTCTCCAGCTGTAAGAATGGCTTGTTTATTTTGCTTGAATCATATCAGCTTTCCTCATGTATTAATACTTAGACACTGATACTAGTTGCATATGTGTCTAGGGCTTCTTCTATTTTTGGATGATATATTCCTTTTTCATTATGTAGTGCCCTTTTAAAATTCCTGATAATTTTCTTGTTCTGAAGATTATTTTGTATACAGTTAATACAGCTACACTAGATTTCTTTTGATTTGCATTATCATGTTAACTCCTGTAGCCCTACAAGGCTTCCCTTGTAGCCCCATTGGTAAAGTATCCGACTGCAATACACAAGACCCGGCTTTGATCCCTGGGTCAGGAAGATCCCCTGGAGAAGGAAATGGCAACCCAATCCAGTATCCTTGCCTGGAATATCTCATGGACACAGGAGCCTGGTGGGCTGCAGTTCATGGGTCACAAAGAGTCAGGCATGACTGAGCCACTAACACTTACTTATCATGTTAACTCTATCTCTTTACTTTCAGCCTATCAGACTATATACTTCAACATAGGTTTATTCTAGTCAACATATAGTATATATTCTTTCAGTGAATATATATTTTCAGTGAATATATTCTGTGAATATATTCTTTCAGTATATATATATACATATATATATATATATATTCAGTGAAAAACACTGACAGTTTTTTCTTTTTTAAAATTGAAGTATAATTGCTATACAGTATTAGATGTTACAGGTGTACAATATAGTCATTTTCAATTTTTAATGGTTATACTCCATTTATAGTTATTATAAAATATTGGCTACATTCCCTACGTTGTACAATATATTCTTGTTGTTTATTTTATATCTGATAGATTGTACTTCTTCCACTTCCACTCCTACCCCTATATTGCACCTCATCCCTGTCCTCTCCCCACAGGTAATCTCTAGTTTATTCTCTATGAGTCTGCTTCTTTTTTGATATATTCACTAGCTTATATACATTTTAGATTCCACATATAAGTGATATCATGCAGCATTTGTCTTTCTTTGTCTGGCTTTATTTAGCATAATGCCCTCCAAGTACACACTGTTTGTTTTTCAATTTGCATACTTAGATAATTAAATTTAAAGTTATGTTTCATATACTTGGATTAATATCTAACATCACGGTTACTAATTTTCCTCTGTCCCATTTATTTCTTATTTATTTTTCTTACTCTTTTTCTTGCTTCTCTGATTTTAACTAACATTTTATATGATTAGGGCTTCCCTGATAGCTCAGTTGGTAAAGAACCCACCTGAGAAGCAGGAGACCCCGGTTCGATTTCTGGATTGGGAAGATCCCCTGGAGAAGGGCAAGGCTACCCACTCCAGTATTCTGGCCTGGAGAATTCCAAGAACTTTCTTTCATTAGAGAAAGTGTATTTCCTTCTAAATATTTTTCCAGTAATTATAACTCCAGTGGTAAAACTCTTTTTTTATACAGATTCATGTTTCTGGCATATGCCATATTTCTTCTGTATGAAAATCTCTTTTTACCATTCCTTACAGGAAGATATGCTAGCAATGAAGTCCCATGTTTTCTACGTCTCAGAAAGTTATTACTGTTTTACTTTGAAGAAAAATTTTACTATGTATAGAATTCTATATTAGTGGTCTTCTTTCAGTAAATTTTCTTTTTGTTTACCTAATTTTTCATGAGAATTTTCTGTTCATTCTTACCCTTGTACCACTATAAATAAGCCCCCCACCTGGACTTCTTTCAAAAAAGCTTTTTGGCAGTGGCTTGAGTTTGCATATACTGTTCCTGAATTTTTTCTAACTGATATTTATCCTGACTTTGCTGTGTTCTCTGAGATTCAGGTACCTGATTGATGTCTGTCATTACTTTTATCAGTCAGTTCAGTTGCTCTCAATTGTGTCTGACTCTCTGCAACCCCATGGACTGCAGGACGCCAGGTTTCCCTGTCCAACACCAACTCCTGGAGCTTAATCAGACTCATGTCCATTGAGTCAGTGATGCCATCCAACTACCTCATCCTCTGTTGTTCCCTTTATATCCTGCCTTCTATCTTTTCCAGCATCAGGGTCTTTTCAGATGAGTCAGCTCTTTACATCAGGTAGCCAAAGTATGGGAGTTTCAGCTTCAACACCAGTCCTTCCAATGAATATTCAGGACTAATTTCCTTTAGGATGGACTGGTTGGATCTCCTTGCAGTCCAAGGGACTCTCAAGAGTCTTCTCCCAACACCACATTTCAAAAGCATCAATTCTTTGGCACTCAGCTTTCTTTAGAGTCCATCTCTCACATCCGTACATGACTACCCGAAAAACCATAGCCTTGACTAGACAGACCTTTGTTGGCAAAGTCTCAGCTTTTTAATATGCTGTCTAGGTTGGTCATAGCTTTTCTTCCAAGAGGCAAGCATCTTTTAATTTCATGGCTGCAGTCACCATCTGCAGTGATTTTGGAGCCCCCCCCAAAAAAGTCAGCCACTGCTTCCACTGTTTCCCCATCTATTTCCCCATGGCATGAAGTGATGGGACCAGATGCCATGATCTTAGTTTTTTAAATGTTGAGTTTTAAGCCAACTTTTTCACACTCCTCTTTCACCTTCATCAAGAGGCTCTTTGGTTCTGTAGTTTTCAGTAATTATTACGTCACATATTTCTTAAGTTCTGTTCTCTCATTGCTGTCTTTTGGTGTTCCAATTACATGTGGGTTTCATCCTTTGATCTATCCTACAGTTCTTGGACATTTTATTTATTTTTTTATTCTTTTATTATTTTTGCATTTTAGTTTGGTGTGGTGATATTAGAGTTATTTTAAATCCCCTGCTATTTAATTCCAACATATGTGTCACATTTGTTATGTTTCCAATGATGCCTTTGTTTCTTCAGAATATGCTTGTTTCCCTTGCCTTTCTGGCATGTCTTTTGATTTTGTTGTTGTTAAAATCTAGGCATATTATAATGCCCAGTAATAGGTAACTGTCAGGTAAGAGGGTTTGAGGCAAATAAGCCTTTAGCAAGAGCATCAATCAATCCTATAGGAAATCAACCCTGAATACTCATGGGGAAGACTGGTCTGAAGCTAAAACTCTGATACTTTGGCCACTTGATGCGAACAAAGTGACTTGTTCAAAAGGACTCTGATGCTAGGAAAGGTTGAAGGCAATAGGAGAAGATAGAAGCAGAGGATAAGATGGTTGAGATAGCATCACCCACTCAATGGACATGAACCTGGGAAAACTCCAGGGGATAGTGAGGGACAAGGAGGACTGATGCGCTGCAGTTCACGGGGTCACAAAGAGTTGAACACAGCTACTGAACGACAACAATAAGCATTTATGTTAATTATGCTGAGTTAGACTGTGTTTAACGCTTGCTGTAGCTACCTTCCCAAGCGCTTTGCCGATGATGTAGGTTGATTTTCTCTTTCCCCTACTCTCTTATCAGACAACATTTCCCCCAATCTATTTTCGTAAAACTGTAACACTTGTTGACTATTCCCTGTGTCTTATGTGATCTTGCAGGAGTAGAGGAAGGAAGAGGAAGTAACATGCTCTTCTCTGACCGGCATAAGGCTCTAATAAATTATTTTCCCTTAGAGAGTGGGCTTTTGTATAGAGAAGTCTGGGTGTTTCACACAATTATTACTCTTTTTCTCCGCATGCACATTATATAAGGAACTCTTTCTCAGATCTTAATCATGAGAAACTAGTGGGGTTATTGGAGATCAGGCCCACAAATGTAAGAGGACCCACTGAAACTACATGCCCTCAGGACTTTCTCATTCTTTAGGCTACAATGAGAAACTGCTCTGTTACAATTCAGTGATTTGTGACAACTAGCATTTATATGTTCCTGTCAGTTTATAGGTCCAGTGGTTTTTTCCTCCAAGTAAGCAGATCTCAGTTATGACTCTCTGAATGAATCTTTCTTTCCAGTTTTCAGGGTGATGATTTGCCTTGAAACATCATTTCTCTGGTGGGTCAAGAAAAGTCAGATTTCCTTTTTTTTTCTTCTTTTTTTAGTCTTCTTAGGTTAGCCTTATTGTAGAGATGGATGTATCACATTCCACACTGTTTACACCTTGGAAATGAAGCAATAAATCTTTTATTTTTTAAGGTTCGATGCCATTTTACTTGAATGGCTAAAGTGTGTGTATTGTGTGGGAGAGAATGAGGTGGGGCATGGCAGCACTGTTTGGAGGAACAGGTGTTACAGTACTTCTTTTTGTTGACTTTTAAGAATTTTTTGACTTCATTTTTGGATAATAGCCATTCTGGAACAATGAGGATTTCTGAAGTCTATCAAAAGCATATAATTGTACATAAATATTTTACCTGAAAAGAAGAAAAAAATTAAAAACTCACTTTTTTTTTGTTTGGTTGACTTTTTACTTTCCTAATTAGGCCATGAATACCTCCAGGGGTATGAAAAACTACCAGATGGAAGGAGCATATTTTTCTTGAAAGTTTGGTAAAATCTCCTTAGTAAAACATGATAAATATTACATGTCAAATGAATACAAAAACTAGTGTAAACATTGATAATAAGACATGAGCCTCGGTAAACTGTGTGCTTGGAGTTGTGCTCCCAGATCTTCCATGTGTACTTTACTCTCCTTTGTTATTAAGGACACTTTGATGAAACTTTTGCAGATTCTTCTTTTACAATATTAAAACAGAAGTTTTTGAGAGGTGATTATTCTTCAGATGAAGTTTCTTAAATGTTTCTAACTTTCTCTCTCCCTTTCCAAAAGCCTGCATTATTGGTTTTATCCTAGAAGTAAAAGTGGGATATATATAATTATTTTAGAATCATGCTTTTAAAAAGTAAAAATATACTTATAACCCTTTGCCAGTTATTTCTCTTGAAAGCTTTTTGATTGAATATTTTCTTCAGTGATTCAATTCATAGCAGAATCTTCAACAGGTAAAACAGTATTTTTTTAAATTTTGTTTATTTTTTTGTCCCAATACAACACAACGGAGGCATAAGATACTATATCCAATGATACCCCAGTTGAGATGCTCTTCATCTGTCTTATTATGAAAATGCATTCCTATCTGTTTGGAATTGCTTAGTAGAGGTCTTAAGCTTTTTTGCTTTCTATAAAAATGTGTAAAACTTTCTTGATTTTTATCTACTGAGGAATAAACTTAAAAAGCTTAATGACCAGAACAAGACACTCCTTCCCCGTATTTTGGCACTTTTCAAAAAGACTCAATTTTGAAACTTTTTCTACTTAATAAAAAGAGATAGTCACTTATTTGTATTACTTATTTCTTGTTCTTTATTACTGACAAAATATAGGAAAGGAACATCCTATGAATACCCTCATATCTAAGCTTTCAAACAAATTAGAAATTTTTTGGCTTTTATAAACCTATGTGTGTTTATAATTTGTTTAATTTTCTTTTTATATTTTTGCTTAATCTATATGTTAACCTTTTAAAAGTATAGTAAAGCAAATTTTAGATATAAAGAAGAGTCTCTTCAAACATTCTGGAATACTTTAAATATGATAGTAAAAGTCTATAGTGCTTTTAGTACACAATATACATTTCTCCTGCAAAATGATCACTTTTCTTTATTACTTTAGACATATTTAATAGAAGTTGCTTGTAGTCTTTCACAAATTACTTGGTCTGGAAGTTCTAGGAGTGGATAAGCTTCTCTGAAGTTCTAGAAGAAGAAATTTTTCTCTAGTATAAACCTTTGGTAAAAAAAGTTTGAAGCTCTTTTGTGTTTGTTTAGAAGTCATAAGTACTGGTGTGTTTCATAATAACAAAATTTAACCCTTGAATTTTACATGTGAGTTTCAAGGATACTAACAATTGCTAAATTCTGTTTCTTCTGCACTTTATTGAAATTAGGGACATTCTTTAAGGCTATAATTGATACGATGCTAGAAGAATCTTTTAACAAATTAGCCCAGTGTTTAGTAGAAAGTAAATTAGTTTATATAAAGCATCATTATTTTCATTTAATTGCTCTTGGGAGATATCTAGCAATAACATATGAAGAAAGTATGACTGCCTCTAATCTGAATCTCAACATGTGATGGATTAGAACTGCAAAAAATAATACAACTCTGGAATTATTCCCTAAAGCTAAAATTGCAGTTAAAAAATGAGGAAATATTTTACCTTAATACAGAGTTTTTGTATTTTTTCCCTGAATACAGAAGAATTGATGCTTTTGAAATGTGATGTTGGAGAAGACTCTTGAGAGTCCCTTGGACTGCAAGGAGATACAACCAGTCCATCCTAAAGGAGTTCAGTCCTGAGTATTCATTGGAAGGACTGATGATGCAACTGAAACTCCAATACTTTGGCCACCTGATGCGAAGAACTGACTCATTTGAAAAGACCCTGATGCTGAGAAAGATTGAAGGCAGGAGGAGAAGGGGACAACAGAGGATGAGATGGTTGGTTGGCATCACTGACTCAATGGACATGAGTTGAGTAAACTCCAGAAGTAAACTCCACGTGGTGGACAAGGAGGCCTAGCATGTTGCAGTCCATGGGGTCTCAAAGAGTATGACTGAGTAACTGAACGGAACTGACAGAGTTTTTAATGTAATCATTACATTGATTTCAAAGGAGTGTTAAACCTGTGATAGTCTTTGGATACTTCAATTTGGCTAGTCTATAGTTCTCAGTTATCCAAAAACAAATCTAGGTGTTGATATGAAGGTATTTTGTCAATGTGATTAGAGTCCATACATAGTTGATGCTAAGTAACGGAGATTAATTTAGGTTATCTAGTGGGCCTAATTCTTCCAACAGAAAAGCCTTAAGAGCTGAGGTTTCCTTAATGAAGAGTAAATTCTGCCTGTGGGCAGCAACTTCTGTTTATGACTGGGAGTACTAGCCAACCCTTCCTGACAACCTGGTCTCTGGAACTTACAAAGCCAGCTCCAAAATTGTTTAAGCCAATTCTATGCAGTAAATTGCTTAATATGTAGCCCCTCCTGGGTTTCTTCTGAACCCTGATATGCTATAAAAACAAAAAACATAAATTGCACATCGTAAATATCAGTTGAATTAATTCATTTATTTTAGACTTTTTATGTGGACAATTTCTAAAGTCCTTATTGAATTTGTTTCAAAATCACCTCTGTTTTATGTTTTGGTTTTTTGGCCGTGAAATATGTGGGATCTTAGCTCCCCTGCCTTGGAAGGCAAAGTCTTAACCACTGGAACACCAGGGAAGTACCTCTGTTTAATTTAAATTTTGTAGTTAATGGTCAGTGGAATACTTGAGTAAACTTTTTATCATGACCTCTAAGATAAACATTTTAAAACAACAAAGATATTTTCTTTGTTTTACACTTCTCTAAGAGTTATGATGCTCAGAGAGTAAATTCACTCTTTTTTGTTTGTACCATTCTACAACATTTGAGGAATAAATCAACTAATGTATGGAGAATCTGTATGGTGAATCACATTGTCAGAGACTGTCTTTGCCATAAGCCAAAGTACAGAGGCATTCCGTTCAAAACAATTCTGCTATGGGCTTCAAATTACCATGTATGAGCCAAAGAGAAGAAAATACTTTTTAGGAGGAATTATTTCTTATCTAGTAATTTTCATCCTACCTCACACACATATCTGACAAATGCAATTTGCCAATAGTTTCACACATATTCTTTTCAAGCTATGACTCAAGGGGAGAATTTTAGATAGGAACAAAGGAAACTCCATCCCTTACATTTTAATATGCCTAGGAGGGAATATGAAAATCACCTAATAGACTTTACTAATATATATCAATTTCATTAAATGTTTGCTGGTGCAAAATTTTAAATTAATTATGCATATTGTAATTTCTGGTTATGTGTGTGTTAGTCACTGAGTCATGTCCAACTCTTTGTGGCCCCATGGACTACAGCCCACCAGGCTCCTCTGTCCATGGGATTTTCAAGGCAAGAATATTGGTGTGGGTTGCCATTCCCTTCTCCGGGGATCTTCCCAACCCAGGGATTGAACCCAGGTCTCCTGGATTGCAGGAAGATTCTTTACCATCTGAGCCACTAAGGAAGCCCAAATTCTGGATATAATAAATTTAAAATTGAAAGCTATTATGTTTAATCTATATTTTAAAAATAACTCAAATACATATAGATAATTAGGATGTATTTTCCAAGCTGAAGTTTATAGTGTTCATCAGATAATAATTGGGTTTTTAATTAAAATCCTCAAGGTTTTAATTATGACTTTCTTCCCAACTTTTTTCATTGCTTTGTGTTTAAATGTCCATTTTAAAATATTTATTTAGAACTTGAAAACTGCCTTCACTTTGAAGCTATATTTATTAAACAAAAATAAAATGGTATCTGACAAAAACATTTGAGCCCTAACATTAATTTGTTCTTTTCATACATATGTAATGTCCTATGCATTATTCTGTATTACACAGTGAAAGTAAAAAGAGTAAACAATATCATGTGTTTCTTGAAGAAACTCATGCGTGAGTGACAGAAAGTATCCTTACTTAAGAATCTGTTTAATTTTTCTCTATTCAAAGATACTCAGCACCATAACAGTTAAATTTGCAGTTCCATGTCCCTTACGTACAATTTAGTGTTTTTATCAGGAAAGTATAGGCTTTAGAGGATGCGTACTTGCAAAAGATATAGCCCTTCCTCATTTCTGTGAAAACAACTCCTCTTCTGTGAAATTATAAGATGATGGTTCATCCCACTCTCCAAAGACAGTTAATCAAAAGGAAAAACTAATCTTTTTTTCTTGTATTTCACCTTCGTACACCTTATTGTTCCTGGCTTTTGACTAGGTTTGTGTTTCAGTGTGCCTTCGAGAGACATGGGAGCAAGATGTTTCCTCAATTTCTGAATTTATAGTTAGAATAGTTATCATAAGAAATTGAATCTTTACTTTGACATATGAAGAGAAAGCTATCATGATAAGAACAGCAAAATGGAAGAAAATTAAGTTTCTCCTCTTTGCCAAATAATATACCAATAAACAGTGCAGTATACCTCAGGGAATAACAGAGAATAGTACTATATTTAAAATTTTGAAAGGCACAGAAATAACAATACATTCTAAATTTCTCTTTTATTCCCTCATTTGTTGGCATGCAGAGTTGCTCAGTCCTGTCTGACTCTTTGCAACCATATGGACTGTAGCCTGCCAGGCTCCACTGTCCATGGAATTTTCCAAACAAGAATATTGAAGTGGGTTTCCATTTTCTACTCCAGGGGATCTTCCTGACCCAGGGGTTGAACTTGCATCTCCTGCATTGGCAGGCAGATTCTTTACCACCGAGCCACCTGGAAGTTAAAGGACAACTTATTGCTTAATAGTTTTAAATAGATGAAGCAGTAGTCATTGACTGAGGAATACAATGTGGAATTTTAAAATGTTAAAATAAAAAACAGATTTCTGTTTTAACCCATTTAATTTTTATAAGACAAAAAGGGATGTTAAGTTCCCCCAGTGATTTAAGTCACAAATTTCCAAATGTCTAAAGATTTTAATTAGTATTTTTTAACAATTGTAGATCCTCTTTAGTTGTTAAAGTTTAAGTCTGGAGAATTGAATTTTAATAAGAGTACTAGAAGAAGCTATGACAAACGGAGACAGCATGCTGGAAAGCAGACATTCCTCTGCCAACAAAGGTCCGTGTAGTCAAGGCTATGGCCTTACCAGTGGTCACGTAGGGTTTTGAGAGCCGGGCCATAAAGAAGGCAGAATATCGAAGACCTGATACCTTCAAACTATAGTGCCAGAGAAGACTCCTGAGAGTCCCTTGGAAGCAAGGAGATCAAACCCATAAATCTTAAGGGAAATCATCGCTGAATACTCATTGGAAGAACTGATATTGAAGTTGAAACTTCAGTATTTTGGATATCTAATGCAAAGAGCTGACTCATTTGAAAAGTCCTTGATGCCGGGAAAGATTGAGGGCGGAAGGAAAAGAGAGCACCAGAGGATGAGATGGCTGGAAGCCATCAATGATGCAAAGGACATGAACTTGGGCAAACTTTGGGAGATGGTGAGGGTCAGAGAGGCCTGGCATGCTGCAGTCCATGGGATCGCAGAGTCAGACATAACTGGGTGACTGAACAACAACAACAACTAGAACAAGATTGATGCATAAATTTAAATGGCTGTGTAACATTTTGCTGTTAGTTTTATACACTCGTTTTCAGCTAATGAAATTCTTGCTTTTTTCCATCTCTTATAGTATTATTTTGTGTATGAAAATTATTCTAATGAGAAAAATATGAAACATGCTTATAAACATACTACTCCCTTGCCTTTACTTTTTAACTACATATAAAAGTATCAGTTAGTGCTCAAGGGCTTTTGAATAGAAAAATTAACATGGAAATTGCACCAAGTGGCTCATGTATGTGCAGTAAACAATTTTACTCATTTAATGGATACAAGAGGGAAAGGAATTTCTGAATTTATTTTTAGCATGTTTTAACCGTCAATGAGTTATGTGAAATTGTGAATCATGCTTTATATCCCACTTGTTTGGTGCCAAATCTGTTCAGATATTAAAGTTAGCTCTCAGAGGAATCCTGAAAATGTTTACCCTATAGCTTAGACTGTGTCCATATGTTAGCAAAGTACTGTTTAAATTGGTAGTGAACATAACCTTTCCGTCTACAACAAAAATATGCACTAAAAAAAAAAAAATCCTTCATGCAGTGCTAAAATTTTGATAGCTTTTATTGGACTTTCTGTTCCCTATTCATCCAAAAATTTTGTGTTACTATATTTTACTACCGTGAGACTTTATGTCCTTGAAATCCAAATGCTCTTGTTAACACTATAAACCAAGATCCAGAGATTATTGAGTAAGTTCTTGACGTTAAAATATCAGATCATTTGGTTCAAACAACTGTCATTATTATGTTTTTTAGAAAAATATGCTTTTGAGATCATGCTTACAGAGCATACTCATGATTTCAATCCCACACAATATTTTAATTCCATAAGGTGTGTGGGTGGCTATTTCATATTGACATAGTTTTGTGTTATTTTTTGCATGCAAAATTATTATCAGATGGAGGGGAAATTAGATATTCCAAATGTGATAAAAAAAACACCCTCAGTGTTCTTGACTTATATCACCAACTGCTAGCTATTGCTAAAATGTATCCATTTTTGGAAAATGAACAACCTTGACAGCATTGGTAGTCTTAATAAAAAATAAAAATAGAACTTTCTCAAAATATCTGAACAAAATTCTTCTGATAAGTGGCTGGATGTATAGTATGAGAAAAATTTATAAATGACCCATAATACTTACTAACAAATATTTTCTAAAATGTAATCATAGGTATTAATATAAAAGAGTATTTTTAGATTGATCTTATGAAATATCTTGATACACATTTTAGTAACAATAAAAATGACGCTTTACACAAAATTTTATCCCTAGTTTTCAGTCATTTGATATTTCAATTGATAGGAAATTAAGCATCTTTAGTCAAGCAAGGACATATCAATGTGCTTACTAATGATGCAATATATCATAATGTAGAATAAATTCAATAACCTTAGGAACCTGTTTTACAAGGCAACTGAAATATGTTAGTTATTTTGTCAGATTATCAAGGATATATACACAAAGTTTTGAATATTAGTGGATTTATAAAATAATGAGGTTTATAAACTAACATTTTAAGCACTTTAATGAGAGAATTTGAAGGATATCTTAGGCAGAAATGCTAACTACATGTTCACTGTGCTCCTCCATGTTAGAGGTTTTTGATCTTTTTTTCTAATCTAATATGGGAACATATAGCATATTGTTAGTGCTTTATTTTTCATTTTCCCTGAATTCTAGCGAAGGAAATGGATTCCTTGGTATTAGTATTTTGTTGATTTGCAAAACTTATTTTTTGTTCTCTCTTCTATAACTATTCTTTTTATATCTCTAATGTGATTTTTCATTAAGTTGTTTATCACTGCATTGTATTCTTGCTATAGTACTGATTTTAACTTCTTGTCTGTCAACATTATCTAGCTTTAAAACAATTGTTTTTCAGTCTGTTACAGCGATAAACAGCAAGCAAAACAGAGCACTTCAACTCTCTCTGCATGGAGAACTCCTTACTAGTTAGTTAAATCACACTGTTCACCTAGTTTAGGATGATTTCTGGGCAGCAGTGCCACCAGAGATCCTAACTCCAAGGACCCTTGAAGACATGAGAATCCTCCATATCCTCAGGTTATCTTCTCAACCCCTCTCCATCAAAACAATTGATATCTGTAGCTACGTCTTCAAGAAGGAGGAAGGTATGGCCCAAATTTCTAATCTCCAAAGTTCTTTACAAATGACCATCCATCTTTGATTTAGTGGCTAAATTGCTCCAGTTGAAAATTGATAGATCTTGGTAAGATGTATTTAAGTCAACATCTTTATCGAAACCCCCCATCATCTTTATTATTTTAAAAATAAATTTAAATTGTTGCTGTAAAAAATAAGACAAAAGATTAAATCCTTTCATTCCACAATTATTGAATATATGTGTCTCATATTACATTATTAAACATAAATTAGCTTTCAAGTCTGAAGCATACACTCTCCCACCGTCTGGGAATATCAGTTGCTTGCACCTCCCAGCTAAGTCCTTTTCTTTTAATTAACCTTTGTGGTAGAAATTTGTTTTGTCTATGCTTATATCTAATCTTGGGTCAGTTTGCCTTCAGTGGTTTGCAGATGTGCGGAGCAATTTCAGGACAACACTGAACCATAAAAGCCTCAAGACTCCCCATGGGATTGGCTGAGGACTTTGTTGTGATTACTTCGTACCCCACCTTCTCTCTTTGCCCAATCCTATTTGTAACTCCTCCTCACATGTACTGATAATGAGATCATACCCAAGTGAATCTCTGAACTCAAATCTCTACCTCAGTTTATTTTTTGGAAACACAGTTGCACATTGCTCATTACCAATCTTAAAATACACTAGCTAACATGTTTTTACAAACTTCAGTATTACTCTTCACCCAAATAGATTATTTTTTGAAGCAGAAAAAGTAAACACGGGGAATACTGAATTAATCAACTATCCTCATGAAACAAACAAAAAACAGAAATCACTATGAAGAATAGAAAGAACCATAATCACACTTTATAACCTACTTGGTAGTCAAGTAGTTAATTAACATTGTTGTGAATCCAGAGATAGAAGGAGCATTCGAGGCTACATTTTAAGCAATAATTTATCCAAATGCTCCAAACAAAGATCTGACCACAAGGAATAAAACCCTAATCATCTGACAGATTATTCTTTTTATGGCTTCTCAAACTATAATAAAATTGAAATTAGGCATAAGCAATATTTGGTAATTTAGTAATTTTAGTATTCAGCGCTTCCCTGGTGACTCAGTGGTAAAGAACCTGCCTGCCAATGCAGGATATGTGGATTTGACCCCTGGTCAGAAAGATTCCCTGAAGAGAGAAATGGCAAACTACTCCAGTATTCTTGTCTTTCAAATCTCACGAATAAAGGAGCCTGGCAGGCTACAGTCCATGGAGTCGAAAAAGAGTTGGACACTATTTAGCGACTAAACAACAACAACAACAATGCAGAGTAATGTTAACAAATGATCATTAGGACAAGCACTGTGGGTGGTATAATATGACCCATCTATTCGAAAAGAATTTATAATTTAAGGAGGAGATAAAGAGTTTCCGTGTAATAAAACTACCTGAAAGTCATGGGGGATTAAAAAGTCTCTGACTTAGCAAGAATAACTTTGAAAAATTAAAGTCTCAGTCAAATCACAAATATTCAAATAAATAAATAAATAAAACTAAATCACCTAAGAGAAGCAATAAGGTCCCAGATCTTGATCAAAATTCATGAACTTCATAACTCATGTTCTTTAAAGCTGACTGTTCTGAGGTGATTATCTTTTCCTTATTGCTTTTATAGGATCACAGCAAAGCAAAGAAGGTATCATGACAAATATTTTTATAAACCTATTCAAAATAATCAGTCATATATTAAATTGCATTGTAAATGACTTAAGATGAGCTGTTTAATGAAAGTTCATATTTATAAAAATTAATTTTGAGCTTAAGTATATTGATACACGTACATTTAATAAGTTCTACACAAGAATGCATTAAGCACAGAAATGTAGGGGATTTTTTCCAAATACATAACTTCTTATTTATTAAAGAAAAGAACAAAGGCTCTTAAATCTTTTTATACATTTTCTATATAATTTACATTTTTAGCAGTATTTGCATAGTGATTATTATAATACTAATATCATAAAAAGAATCTTTTTTTCCAAAGCCCACTTTTAAATGTTGCACCAAAACTTCATACGCTGTGATAATGCTGATTTAACATATTTCTCACCTGAATTGGAGGCTCTCATTCATTAGTTCCATCACATACTCTGACATCTCTTGTCTAAGAATTACATCTTTTCTGATATTCAGTATTTGAAATGATAATAAGAGTTAACCAAATATTTTCCCATTTAGCTTTTGCCAAAACTCACCCCTCTCTCATTTTTATATTTGCTGTAGAAATGAAAGGATGACCAATTTGCTAATAAATGAGTGCTTTCCTATCAGAAACATTATAATGTGCAACTATATTGGGATCATTTTTTAAAAAGAAAAAAGACTTTTTCTTCCCCCATAGAACAATGCAGTAGTCACAGTTTATGATCTAAAAATAAGTTCTAATTCAGACAGAGCTTTATAAGCCTTTATCTGTTCTTTATTACATTCTGTTAACATCATGCTCATTCTTGTCTCTATAATATAGATAACTATATTTTATCCTAACTCTCTATCACTAGAATTTAATGATATCTATATTTTGTCAAAGAGGCTGTATTTTTTTTTTTTTGAGAAACATATGATCATAGTTTATAGTTAAACTGATGCTTTAATTAAAGTAAAATTCTGATATTTTAAGCATTGAAATGCAAACCAACTATTTTCATCCCAATTAACCTTGATTGCTGAATTCTATTCCTCTTAGAGTCTATCTCCTCTGCATTGCCCTGATCAGATACACATGTTGCCAGCCACCCTCCCCCAATTCATGGGCAATTCTGCCCATTAAAATTATTAGTGAATTTGATTTTAAAGGCATGTGACTTCAAAAACCTTTAAAGAAAAGGCAATATCTTTTAAGAAACACAACACAGATAACGTGTTTGGAGCCAGAAGGTATTAATTTCAATTCTGGATTTCACCTCTAATACTTTTTTTGTGCTAAGTTGATTCAGTTGTGTCTGACTCTTTGTGATCCCATTCATTGTAACGCACCAGGCTCCTCTCCTCTGTCCATGGGATTCTCCACACAAGAATACTGGAGTAGATTGCCATTTCCTCCTCTAGGGGATCTTTCCAACCCAGAGATCCAACCCATATCTCTTGTGTCTCCTGCATTGACAGAAAAGTCCTTTAGACAAGCAAATATACACATCTTAGCCTTAAGATCTGGGGAAGGAAATGGCAACCCACTCCAGTTCTCTTGCCTGGAAAATCCCACGGACAGAGGAGCATGGTAGGTTCATGGGGTCGCAAAGAGTTCGACACGACTAAGCGACTTCACTTTCTTTCTTTGTTTAGCCTTAAGATACTTCCTTGGAATGGAAACTAATAATAATAGCTAGCATATATTAGGCACTTATGGCACCTATCTTTTAGGAACTACTCTAAACAATTTACTTGCTTATGTCATTTAAACTCTCAACAACCGTATCAGATTTGGCATTATTAAATCCCCAGTTTCCAGACACATAAATTGGAGATAACAATACTTATCCTTCTTATTCTTTAGCATTAATATAAATGAGAAGATAAATTTGGTTAATATAAATGAGACTGTCTCCCAAAAAACTCACTATTGTTTCTCCTCCTGCCCCCTTCTCTGTTTTAGACTACTTGTCCTCTTCACAAATTTATTGATATATACATGTACCTGCTTAACCAATGAAACAATTTCAGTCTTCAGAGAGAGGCCCAGAACCAAGGTATCTTGGCAGCACAACACAAAAAAATCTAGGAACTTGAGAAAAAGTGGAAGAATTGGAGAAAGGAGTAGTTTGAGCACTTCAGAAAAAGGAAGATATAGTTCTTCAGGTTGTGGAAGTTAGTGGAGCAGAGATATATACCAGTGCCACTCTTCTCATAGAAACTCTGTCCTTCATAGTGATGGTAGAAAGACTGTTTAGGGTGAGATTTTAATATGTGATATTTTGATTTATTTTATATATATGTATATGCATATATCACGACTTCCCTCATAGCTCAGTTAGTAAAGAATATGCCTGCAATGCAGGATTCCTGGTTTGATTCCTGGGTTGGGAAGATCCCCTGGAGAAGGAAATGGCAACCCACTCCAATATTCTCGCCTAGAGAATCCCATGGACAGAGGAGCCTGGCAGGTTACAGTCCGTAGGATCATAAAAGTCAGACATGCCTTAGAGACTAAACCACTACTACCATATACATATATTCTTCTGATGACTAAATTATATTTCTCATATATATTTGGTCTTCATCCATGATGTCTGACTCCCAGGCCTCAAATCCATTAGAACTTCCTAAGTGTTGTGAGGTGATGAAATGTTTTTGTTATGTTAATGAGGTAACTTTTGGAAAACACCTGAGCCTGGGTGCTAGTTGTCAATGGAGTCAACCTTGTAATAGCTTAGGCACCAAGCTGTGACTGACTCTTGTGACCATGTGGACTGCAGCATGCCAGGCTTTCCTGTTCTCCACTGTCTCCTGGAGTTTGCTCAAAATGGGGGGACGACAGAGGATGAGATGGTTGGATGGCCTCACTGACTCAAAGGACATGAGTTTGAGCAAATCTTGTAATTAGAGAGTAGGAACTATCAGGCCCACTCCTGACCTCAGTTCAGTTCAGTTCAGTTGCTCAGTTGTGTCTGACTCTTTGCGACCCCATGGACTGCAGCATGCCAGGCCTCCCTGTCCATCACCAACTCTCACAGTTTTCTCAAACTCATGCCCATTGAGTCTGTGATACCATCCAACCATCTCATCTCCTGTCGTCCCCTTCTCCTCCCACCTTCAATCTTTCCCAGCCTCGGGGTCTTTTCAAATGGGTCAGCTCTTCACATCAGGTGGCCAAAGCTTTGGAGTTCCATCTTCAGTATCCATCCTTCCAATGGACACCCAGGACTGATCTACTTTAGGATGGACTGGTTGGATCTCCTTGTAGTCCAAGGGACTCTCAAGAGTCTTCTCCAACACCACAGTTCAAAAGCATTGATTCTTTGGTGCTCAGCTTTCTCTATAGTCCAACTCTCACATCCATACATGACTACTGGGAAAACCAAAGCTTTGACTAGACGGACTTTTGTTGAAAAAGTAATGTCTCTGCTTTTTAATATGCTGTCTAGGATGGTCATAACTTTCCTTCCAAGGAGTAAGTGTCTTTTAATGTCGTGGCTGCAATCACCGTCTGTAGTGATTTTGGAGCCCTCCCAAAATAAAATCTGCCACTGTTTCCCCATCTATTTGCCATGAAGTGATGGGACCAGATGCCATGATCTTAGTTTTCTGAATGTTGAGCTTTAAGCCAACTTTTTCACTCTCCTCTTTCACTTTCATCAAGAGGCTCTTTAGTTCTTTGCTTTCTGCCATAAAGGTGGTATCATCTGCATATCTGAGGTTATTGATATTTCTCCCAGAAATCTTGATTCCAGCTTATGCCTCACCCAGCCCCTGATCTCAGGGAGGGGAAAGGAGATGGAGATTGAATTCAGTGGTTTAATCAAGTGTGCCTTTGTGATGAAGCCTCCTTAATAATCCAAAACAAAGGGATCTGTAGGGCTTCTGGGTTGGTGTGCTTGTGGATAAAATGATGCACCTGGATTGAGCATAGTGGTTCCTCATCCTTTCCCCATAGCTTTCCCTGTGCATCTCTTCCATCTGGTGATTCTTGAGCTCTATCGTTTTGTAATATACAAGTAATCTAGTAAATAAAATGTTTCTTTGAGTTTTGTGAGTTCTAGACCATTACTTGAACCCGAGGAGTAAGTCAGTCAATGAGAACTACAGGTAACAATTCAGCGTAAGGACTGGCATCTGAAGTCCAGGGTGAGAAGCACAGGTAATAACCTTGGCTTATGGCTGGCCTCTGAAGTAGGTGGGGATACAGTCTTGTGTTAACAGAACTGAATCCTTAACCTGTGGAATCTGATGCTATCATGGGGTAGATAGTTTGAGAATTGAGGTATATTGTAGACACATAGGTAGTGTCATGAAGTCTTGCTTGGTGATATCGGGGACTCCCCAATAATGGAACTGGGTACAGAACACTTCAGATTCTATTGTGGGCAGATAGAAATTATGGCAAAATGTGTATATTTGAATTCTTTCAAAGTGAAAATATTGACCATAACCCCAAATGATGGTTTTTTTGCCATCATTTTCTGATCTCAGTTCAAGTGCCAATTTCACAGTGAATTCAGATGATTCTCTCACCAATATGTCAGAATTCTTACATGCTTTCATAATTATAGTTGAATACTTATTTGTATGTTTATTGGATTAAAGAATGTTTCCCTCACTAAACTCTATGTTCCCTGAGAAGAGGAACTGAGTCCGATTTTGCTTTCAGGCTTAGTCTAGGGCCAAAAAAACAGTAGTTAGTCAACAAATATTTGTTTGATGAATAAAATTATAATTTGTGATATAGCACTTGGTATAGTTCACATTCACATATATTGCATAATATATAACATAACACATAATGTGAACTACTTAATATATTTACCTTAATATGTGTATACTATTTAATATGAAAAAGGAAGAGATTGCTGACTACCTGCCTGATATATATTTGTCATTCAGTTTAATGACAACTATTATTTTATTCAGGGCAGTGACTGTCTAATTAAAAGATCTTATTCCCTTGAATCTCTTAGAGTTAGTTGTGACCAATGAGATAAAAGCAGATGTATTCTCTGAGATTTCTTGGAAAATTTTCTAAAGAAATCAAACTCAAATGAGTAGTGTCTGTATTTTTCTATCTTACTTTATGTGCTTTTTTTTTTTTTCAGAACTGCTTAAAACTTGAGCAAGATGATTTGAGATAACTTGGACTGTGGAGTGATCTTGAGGATATTAGCCATGGGTTAGAATTAGGTATCAGATAGATACAAGGAGGGTACACTAATCAGTCTACTCTATAATTTTTTTACCCAAGAAACAAAATTATACTCTCTATATGCAACCAATATATTACTCGGTAAAATTATTGCAGTTGTAAT
Organism: Muntiacus reevesi; assembly: GCF_963930625.1. Classification (NCBI taxonomy): domain Eukaryota; kingdom Metazoa; phylum Chordata; class Mammalia; order Artiodactyla; family Cervidae; genus Muntiacus; species Muntiacus reevesi. Next base: position 257,566,230 of record NC_089251.1, on the reverse strand, counting down.
GAATAAATATTCTCTAACAGGAAGAATGGAAGAGTAAGCATTCAGGGATTAGTTGAATTGTCAACTAGTAAAATAATGATGTGCTGACTGCAAAATCTGTCTTGAAGAGATGAAAAATAATATGGGAATGTAAATTGGCTCAGTCAGTATGGAAAACAGTATGGAATTTCCTTAAAATATTAAAATTAATAATAGAAATACTATGCATATGTGAGTGCATGCTAACTCACTTCAGTCATGTCCAACTCTTTGTGACCCAAGGACTATATCCTACTTTGTCCATGGGATTCTCCAGGCAGGAATACTTGAGTGGGCTACTATTCCCTTCTCCTGGGGATCTTCCAGACCTAGGGACTGAACCCATGTCTCCTGCAGTTCTGAATTGTAGGCAGATTCTTTACCTCTGAGCCACTGGTAACACAATGGAATATTACTTAGACATAAAATAATAAAATAAAATTATGCCATCTGCAACAACATGGGTGACCTAGAGAGTATTATACTACTGAAATAAATCAGACAAAGACAAATTCTTTATGTTATCACTTATAAGTAGAATCTAAAAAAATAAGAGAAATGGATATATATATATATATATATATATATATTTATTTATTTATATATGAAACAGAAACAGACTCAAAGATATAAAGATCAAACTAATTCATACCAGATGGGAGAAAGGCGGGGGAAGAAGCAAGACAAGGGTGTTGATTAAGAGATAGAAACTACTGTGCATGAAATAGATAAGATGCAATGATATATTTTACAGAACAGGGAAATAATCATTATATAATAACCTTAAATGAATTATAATCTCTAAAATGATTGAGTCACTATGTTGTACACTTGAAATTAATGTAACATTTTAAATCAACTATACTTCAATAAAAAGAGAAGTGACCCATAATAAACTGTGATTTAATTTAGCAAAAAGAGATGCATTTATTATATTGTTTTCTGGAGAATGAATGCAACAACAGAAACTTCTGAGGATGTGTAGTTTTAGGTAAAAATGAGATTTTTAAAAGATATGTTGAAATTAAGCTAATGGTATAAAAGGTTAAGGTATTTAATATGCACAATTGGAATGCTAGAACTCACTGAATATGACACATCAGTTTACAAAAATGCTTCTCAATCATTTCTGGCAGGGGACTTGGAGGGAATTTAGTTCTGATAAATACTCTGCTCACAAGGGCATTTCTATAAAACTGTATTTATATAAACAGAGTATTTATATATTCCTATAGACAATGCTCACCAGTACACTCTGGAAATTGTTCTTTAATTGTTTTCTTTAAGAGAAATCCATGTAACATAAAATTAACCATTTAAAGTGAACAACTTGGGTATTCCAGTGGCTAAGACTCTGTACTCCCAATGTAGGAGGCCTTAGTTTTATCCCTGGTTAGGGAAATAGATCCCACATACAGCAACTATGAGTTCACATGCTTCAACTAAAAAGCTCACATGCTGCAAAGAAAATTGAAGATTCACAACTAAGACCTGCTGCAGCCAAATAAATAAATCTTTTTTTTTTTTTTTTTAGTGTAGTGAACAAGTCAGTGGTGTTTAGAGCTCACAGTATTATACAAACATCACTTCTATCAAGTTTCAAAAATTTCTCATCACTCCTAAATAAAATTCCATACTAACTGAGCAGTTCCTTGCCATTTTCCTGACCGCTGATGTGCTTCTGTCTCTATGGACTCATCTGTTCTAGATATGCCATACAAATGGAATAAAGTCATGTGTCTTTCACTTAGCATAACATTTTTGAGGTTCAGTATAGCATATATTAGTACTCTATCCCTTTTGGGCTGCATGTTTCTTTATTCTTTAAACTCATCTTTTTGCTCATATGAAAGTGAAAGTCACTCAGTCATGTCCAACTTTTTGTGACCCCATGGACTATACAGTCCACGGGCTTCTCCAGGCAAGAATACTGGAGTGAGTAGCCTTTATCTTCTCCAGGAGATCTTTCCAACCCAGGGATCAAACCCAGGTTTCCCACACTGCAGGCAGATTCTTTACCAGTGAGCCACAAGGGAAGTCCTTTGTTCATGTGGGATAATATATTAGTTTTCCTTAAAATGATTTTATGCTCCCCATTTCACTAGATCCACTAGGTTCCCTGATGCCCTGGAAATAACTTGTCTTCAAATTTGATGTCTTTGCTAGTGCACTTCCAACTACCAAAGTTCTTTTCCTTCCCTACACCACAGATAGAAATTCTTATGTTGCTTAGCCAGCTCCTATCTTACTTGATCCATTGAAATTCACTTACCATTTCTCAGAAGAAAAGTTCCTTAGATATGAGTCTTATAATAACTTATTCTGTCAATTAAATATTATTGAGACTCTGTCATATCTCCATGTGTACTGACAATTTCTTAAGGGCAGAAATTATATAATTTATGTCTACATCATACTTTACAGAGTTTCCAATGCATTGCAAATGACTGTAAGAAAAAGTACAATTTATAGACTTAAAAAAAAAGTTGAAGTTAGAGGCCTTGCAGAGTGCAAATGTGCTGCTGTGACTTCCAGTGAAGCCAGTGTCACTGTTCATGCTTGGCAAATCAAGCTCCAGAAATTCCCACAACATGGGAGATTGGTTGCCAGGCATTTACCGCTTCTGAAGGCCCTGACAAGTATGACTTCTGGAGGCTCTTGATCCTCAATCTGGGACTCTTTGCTGCCAGAATTTGGCTGGCCAGTACCAAGAATGGCAACTCTGCCTGGCATGGAAACCTGGTGCTGTAATCAACCTTTCCACAACAGAGCCTCCAATCTGAAACTATCACAAGACTTGCTCTGAAGGCAGCTAAACTTGGATTCAGATGGGCATCTTTCCTTCCCTAACTGATTTCCTTTTCTTTTCTGAGTCCACTGAGGTCACTCTTTTCTGGTCAGCCAGCAGGCTTTAGCTAAAGTGTTGTCCTCTGTTATGTAGAGTTCTATACTTAGCTCCTAGGTTTCTGCAGGGGATGATCTTTGCTCTTGTCGTGAGCTATGATCTAGTGGCATTTTAACAAATAAAGGCTATACACAAAGACAAAGACAAAAACAAACTAAAGTTGCATTGTCATTTTACTTTCTTATTTACAAAATATTTTCTTATAATATATATTACTTCAGTTTACTTGTGGAGGACCAGAGTTCTTGGATATCAGAGTAGACATTACTAGTCCTAAGTCCTGAACTAAAATTTTTTCATCACAGACTCATTTACTATTATTAATTGTCAGGGCAGAACCTAAAAAATGAGCTTTTACCTATAGAGTGTGCACATATCTCAGTCTAAAAAATTATGGTAGAACATGCATAATTTTCTTTATTGTTTTGTATAACTCAATTTACTTTGAAGCCTATTTGGCTTGAATGCTACAAGCTTAATTAAATTGGGATCAGTGGGATTTGTCTCATGACAAGTGGTATATGGTGGTAGTGGTGAATTGCTTCTTGTCCTCAATTTCATATGACCATGAGGAGAGCTGCAACAACTTTCATCAGTTTACTGTTGGGCTTCAGAAACTCTTTCTTAGTTATTATCATTCCTATTGACAAAATTTCTTTCAACACCCATGGTTCTGTCTGTGACCATTTATTTTTTTCATTCTTAGAGAGCTGCAACCTTTGTGATACCCACAGCATGAAGGAGAGATGACTGCAAGTTCCTCAACTTCCTGTGTATCTGCTATGGTTAATTTTCCTTCAGTGTCTTGCAGCCTTGATTGAATTTGCCTAGTAATGTGGGGAAAGGATTTCTCTTCTGAGAGTTCATAAGCTAAAAAAAAAAAAAAAAAAAAAAAAAAAAATGCAGGTGCTCTAGTCAGGTTAAGACTCCAAGCTCCCAATACAGGAGACTGGGATTGATTCCTGATTAGGGAACTAGATCCTATGTGTTGCAATTAAGAGCTTGCGTACTGCAATGAAGATGCCACAGGCTGCAGCTAAGACCCAGAGCAGTCAAATAAGTAAATATATGAAAAAATAAATAACAAGATTTTATAATAAATCAGCTTTTATTGAGGTATAATGACACATATAATTAGATATCTAAAGTATAGGCTGTGATGACTTAATACACATATACTCTGTAAAGAGATTCACATTCACCTGGCTGACCTTCCCACTTATTTGCCCCAACCCCAGCTAATGATTATTCTAATCTTTAGATCAGAATATTTCCACCTGGAGAGCTTATCAAAGGGGCCAGGAGAGGCATCCTCCTTCCTCTTCCAGTTGCCCTGCTAACTGATATGCTGTCAGGGGAGTGTGCAATTTCCTCAGTTCTGTCTTGCCATGGAAAAATTTTGAAGTGATGAATGAACAAGTATTAAAGCTGTGTGTTACAGTTTAGTTTTATTTGGCAAGCAAAGGAAAATACATCCTCGAGGCATGAGGATGTGCCAACCTGAAAGAAGCAAAAAGAAGAGAAGTCCCCAGGTCAATTTTGTCTCCTCTCATATATATATATATATATTGGTTTTTTTTTTTTCTCTTTTCCTCCCCTGAGTCTGCCCTATGTAAATGGCTAGCCAGGAGGCTGTTTGCTTCACCTGAGGTCCTCACTCTGGTCCTCAGACCTTCCTTTGTTCTATTTTCATCAGCTTTGCCCTTTTTTATCTTTTAGTCACCACCATTCTGGAATCCTTTTTCCTATTCTAACTACCTAACATTCCCCCCTCAAGAGATGGGAGGTGCAATTCTTTGGGAATAAGGGTGTCGAGGTCTCTCTGGCTACCTCCTGCTGAACTGGGATGGCAAGAGGCATTGGGCCTCCCCCTCTTGCTAGTGTCAAGCCACAGAGTCCTTATAACAGTTTTCATGTAAGGGTGAATGATATTTTCTGTGGTTGGGTGCAGATTTAAATATCCTTGTTGAACTGGCACTGCATGTTGTAGCTTGATGACCTGAGCAGAGACAAAACAGGTTAGACAGGTGGGCTGGCTGGAGCAGGCCGCTTCACTCATGTTGAGCCACCATGAGGAAAGGCTTGGTGCTTGACCTTGAGGCTTTTGGATCCCGAGGGCAGAGTGCCACCCAGTGTCCCAATTGATGGCAATTGTAGCAAGCCATTTTGGGAGACTTGTCACAGTACGGATGCTCTTTGGCCCATTGTCCCACCTGTCTACAGATTAGGCATTGCCTTGTGCCTTGTCCTTCAAGAACTCAGGGTTTGCCACAGGGCTTCCCTGGAGGGTGACCAGCATCTGGGCATGCCTCGTCTCGTTCCTTTTCTCCCTTTCCTGGGCCTTGGCTTCCTTTACTGTTCTCTGTTGTAAAAAGTATTGGTGGCTGTCTGGCTCATTTCATCTAAAGAGGCAGTGGGTCCTGCTGCTGTAGCTGTTGTGACTTTAGCCTGATGTCTGATGCACGCTGGGACAGGAATTTGTCCTTTAAAATCACCTGCCCCTAGTAAGAGTCTAAGTCCAGGTTGGTAAACTATTGGAGGGCCTCTTTTAGCCTTTCCAGAAAGGCAATGGGGTTCTCATTGGGCTCCTGAGTTACTGCTGAGACTGGGCACAGTCTCACAACTAACAGGCTTCCTTGTATTTCCATGGGTGGACCTCCTTAGGGGTAGTCTTTCTGAAGTTTATCATACCCAGCACTGTTGCAACCTGAGAGCCAGGTGTCCCTGGATCAGGGTGCAGATCCTCAGGCAGGTTGAACCATGACAACCTCCTGGGGATCGAATACCTGGGCAGGTCGATGCATGTTGGCCTCCTGAGAATTGGGTCCCTGCACAGGCATGTTGACCACCTGGAACCCTTGGACTGGTGGACCCCTGAGCAGACTGAGGTGTGAAAATCTCCCGAGGACCAGATCCCTAGGTACTTTGAACTCCTGGGACCCCAGGCTGGTGGATCCCCAAGCAGGCTGAGTTGTGACAACTCCCAGGGACCAAATCCCTAGGCAGGTCAAGGCAAGTTAACCTCCTGGGACCCCCAGACTGGAGTTAAGTGTCTTCAAGGTCTCTAGCATGACCAGTGCTTGGTAGGATTCAGGGGTTGTAATTGTAACTCATTGCTGGCTTGCCTACTGCAGATGGGAAGAGACCATGATGTAAAGCAATTCAAGCCTGTGTCCTAAGACGGGGAACCTGGTGAAATAGCCACAAGCATTATCTTATTGTTCTGGGGGAATATAAGTCACTGATTTCTGCCCCTAGTCCTCTATAAGAACAGCTTAGGGTATTTCCAACGGTAAACAGTTCACTGTCATAGATGCACTTTAGGTAGTAACAGAAATAATGACAAAGGATTGGGTTATCTGGTCCTGTTAGAGGCACTAACAGTGTTTTAATATTAAGCGAGGTGGAGTGATATTGCCTACAAGGGGGCAGGGTCCTGGTTGTAGGAGTTAGTAAGTGGCTTAAGAACAAACTGATAAGAGGCAACAAACCAGATGTGCCATTAAAGTGGAGTGGAGATTTGATCCAGGAATATATTTGTAACTTTAGAAGAAGGAGGCAAGGGTTTGGGCTCAAACAACCTTCAGGGCTAACTCTCAAGGAGGCAAACATTTTCCCTGGAAGCCAAATTGCCCTTGAAGGGATGCCACTCACAGATGGCCTTCTGGCAGGCATTGTGTGCCTGTCACCTGCCCTAGCGGATTCATGAGAGATACTGTTGTTGCACATGTTTTAGGAAACATGGAAGACGAAGGCCTGAATATCTACAGGGATTGGATATTACATAGTATTTCCCTCCCAAGGGGCAGCTATTTTCTGGTTTTCCCTCCAGAAGATTGTAGAGGAAACTCTGTGGGCCAGGACTGGCCTAAGGAAAGGAGCATGTAACCAGAGGGAAGGGGGCAGGACTTTGAAAGAATGACATAGCCCAAGGGCATAACATAAACTGATTAAAATCAAATGGGTCCAAGATGACAAGTCAAATTCAACTAAACCTTGATCCTAAATCTGCAAGCTAAATGATACACCCAGAAGTGCCAGGACGGTTACAGTTCAGTCCAATTCAATTCAGTCCTCAGTCATGTCTGACTGTGTCTGTGACCTCATAGACTGGCAAGCCAGGCCTCCCTGTCCATCACCAACCCCTGGAGTTTACTCAAACTCATGTCAATTGAGTTGGTGATGCCATCCAACCATCTCATTCTCTGTCGTCCCCTTCTCCTCCTGCCTTCAAACTTTCCCAAAATCAGGGTCTTTTCAAATGAGTCAGCTCTTTGCATCAAGTGGCCAAAGTACTGGAGTTTCTGCTTCAGCATCAGTTCTTCCAATGAATATTCAGGACCTATTTCATTTAGGATGGACTGATTGGATCTCCTTGAAGTCCAAGGGACTCTCAAGAGTTTTCTCCAACACCACAGTTCAAAAACATCAATTCTTCAGCACTCAGCTTTCTTTATAGTCCAGCTCTCACATCCATACATGACCACTGGAAAAACCAAAGCTTTGACTAGATGGACCTTTGCTGGCAGACTAACGTCTCTGCTTTTTAATATGCTGTCTAGGTTGGTCATAACTTTTCTTCCAAGGAGTAAACATCTTTTAATTTCATGGCTGCAGTCACCATCTGCAGTGATTTTGGAGCCTCAAAAGGTTAAGTCTGTCACTGCTTTCATTGTTTCCCCATCTATTTGCCATTAAGTGATGGGACCGGATGCCATGATCTTAGTTTTCTGAATGATGAGCGTTAAGCCAACATTTTCACTCTCCTCTTTCACTTTCATCAAGAGGCTCTTTAGTTCTTCTTCACTTTCTGCCATAAGTGGGGTGTCATCTGTATGTCTGAGATTATTGATATTTCTCCCAGAAATCTTGATTCCAGATGTGCTTCATCCAGTCCAGGTTTTCTCATGATGTACTCTGCATATAAGTTAAATAAGCAGGGTGACAATATACAGACTTATTGTATTCCTCTCCTAATTTGGAACCAGTCTGTTGTTCCATATCCAGTTCTAATTGTTTCTTCTTAACCTGCAAACAGACTTCTCAAGAGGCAGGTCAGCTAGTTTGGTATTCCCATCTCTTGAAGAAGTTTTCAGTTTGTTGTAAGTCACATAGACAAAGGTTTTGGTCTAGTCAATAGAGCAAAAGTGTATGTTTTTTTGGAACTCTTGCTTTTTCGATGATCCAACAGATGTCGGCAACTTGAACCATGGTTCCTCTACCTTTTATAAATCTGACTTGAACATCTGGAAGTTCATGGATCATGTACTGTTGAAGCCTGGCTTGGAGAATTTTGAGCACCACTTTGCTAGCGTGTGAGATGAGTGCAATTGTGCAGTAATTTGAACACTCAATGGTATTGCATTTATTTGGAGTTGGAATGAAAACTGACATTTTGGAGTCCTGGGGCCACTGCTGAATTTTCCAAATTTGCTGACATACTGAGTGCAGCACTTTCATAGCCTCATCTTTTAGGATTTGAAAGAGCTCAACTGGAATTCCATCACCTCCACTAGCTTTGTTTGTAGTGATGCTTCCTAAGGCCCACTTGACTTCGCATTCCAGGATGTCTGGCTCTCAGTGAGTGGTCACACTATCGTGATTATCTAGGTAGTGAAGTTCTTTTTTGTACAGTTCTTCTGTGTATTCTTACTACCTCTTCTGAATATCTTCTGCTTCTGTTAGGCCCATAGCATTTCTGTCCTTTATTGAGCCCATCTTTGCATGAAATATTCTTTTAGTATCTCAAATTTTCTTGAAGAGATCTCTAGTCTTTCCCATTCTATTGTTTTTCTTTATTTCTTTGCATTGATCACTGAGGAAGGCTTTCTTATCTCTTCTTGCTATTCTTTGGAACTCTGTCTTCTTTCCTTTGCTCCTTTGCTTTTTGTTTTTTGTTTTTTTCCTTTTCACAGCTATTTGTAAGGCCCTGTCAAAAAAACATTTTGCCTTTCTGCATTTCTTTTTCTTGGTGGTGGTCTTGATCACTGCCTCCTGCACAATGTCACAAACCTGTGTCTGTAGTTCTTCAGGCACTCTGTCTATCAGATCTAATTCCTTCAATCTATTTCTCACTTCCATTGTATAATCTTAAGGGATTTGATTTAGGTCATACCTTAATGGTCTAGTGGTTTTCCCTACTTTCTTCAATTTAAGTCTGAATTTGCAATAAGGATTTCATGATCTGAGCCACAGTCAACTCCTGGTCTTGTTTTTGCTGATGTATAATGCTTCGCCATCTTTGACTGCAAACAATATAATCAATCTGATTTCAGCATTGACCATCTAGTGATGTCCAAGTGTAGAGTCATCTCTTGTGTTGTTGGAAGAGGGCGTTTTCCATGACCAGTGTGTTCTTTTGGCTAAACTCTGTTAGCCTGCTTCATTTTGTACTCCAAAGCGAAATTTGCCTGCTACTTCACGTATCTCTTGACTTCCTACTTTTGCATTCCAGTATCCTATAGTGAAAAGGACATCTTTTTGGGTGTTAGTTCTAGAAGGTCATGTAGGTCTTCACAGAACTGTTCAAATTCAGCTTCTTCAGCGTTACTTGTTGGGGCATAGACTTGGATTACTGTAATATTGAATGGTTTGCCTTGGAAACGAACAGAGATCATTCTGTAGTTTTTGAGATTGCATCCAAGTACTTCATTGCAGACTCTTTTGTTGATTATGAGGGCTACTCCACGTCTTTTAAAGGATTCTTGCCCACAATAGTAGATATAATGGTCATCTGAGTTAAATCCCCCCATTCCAGTCCATTTTAGTTCGCTGACTCCTAACATGTTGATGTTCCCTCTTCCCATCTCCTGTTTGAACACTGCCAATTTGCCTTGTCATGGACCTAATATTCCAGGTCCCTGGATGCATTATTGCTCTTTTTAGCATCAGATTTTACTTCCATCACCAGTCAAATACACAACTGGGTGCTGTTTTTGCTCTGGCTCCATCTCTTCATTCTTTCTGGAGTTATTTCTCCACTGATCCCCAGTAGCATATTGGTAACCCAGCGACCTGAGGAGTTCATCTTTCAGCATCCTATCTTTCTGCCTTTTCATACTGTTCATGGGGTTCTCAAGGCAAGAATACTGAAATGGTTTGCCAGTCCCTTCTCCAGTTCGTTTTGTCAGAACTCTCCACCATGGCCCATCTGTCTTGGGTGGCCCTACACAACATGGCTCACAGTTTCATTGAGGTAGACAAGGCTGTGGTCCCCGAGGTCAGATTGGTTATTTTTCTGTGAAAGTGTTTTTCAGCCTGTCTGCCTTCCAATGGAGATAGATAAGAGACTTTTGAAGCTTCTTGATGGGTGAGACTGACTGAGGGGGAAACTGAATCTTGTTCTGATGGGCAGGGTCATGCTCTGTAAATCTCTAATCCAATTTTCTGTTGAAGGGCGGGGCTGTGTTCCCTCCCTGTTATTCACCTGGGGCCAATCTATGGTGGAGGTAATGAAGATAATGGTGACCTCCTTCAAAGGGTCCCATGCACACACTGCTACATTCCGTGCCCCCAACCCTGGAGCAGGCCACTCTCTCCACCAGAGACTCCTGGACACTCCTGGGCAAGTCTGGGTCAGTCTCTTGTGGGGTCACTGCTCCTTTCTCCTGGGTCCTGGTGCACACACAGTTTTGTTTGTGCCCTCCAAGAGTCTGTGTCCCTAGCCCTGTGTAAGTTCTGATGGCTTATGGTGGGATTAATGGCGACCTCCTCCAAGAGGGCTTATGCCATACCCAAGTCTCCTGCACCCAGAGCCCCCGCCCCTGCGGCAGTCCACCGCTGCCCCACATCTCCTCAGGAGACAGTCAAACATAGTTCTGTCTCAGTCTCTGTGCAGTTTCTGGGTCCTGGGGTGCACAAGGTATGTTTCAGGCCTCTGAGCATCTCTGGCGGGTATGGGGTTTGATTCTTAAGGTGATTTTGCCTTCCTACCATTTGCTAGCGATTTTCCTTTGCCCTTGGACGTGGGGTATGTCCTCAAAGTTGCTCCAACACCACGCAGCTGCCTCTCCAGTGCCTACCATCTTGCTGGGGCTTCTCTGCCCTTGGACGTGGGGTCTCTCCTGACAGTTTCAAGGCACTGTCAAAGGACGGAGGAGTGGGTGATTGATTCCCCAATTGTTGGAATGATCCTCCCACTTGTTAGCATATGAAATCACCCAACTCATAAAAAACTAACCACACCACATTCCATGGCTGTCCCCCTCACCCTCTGTGAGGCTCCACACCCTGTGGAGTGTGCTTCTCTCTAAATCCAAATAAATATACCTCTTACCTATCACTGTGTCTCTCACTGAATTTTTTCAATGAGACATCAAGGACCTGAGCTTCACTAGGTCCTGAAGCCAGGCACTTTGTGTTTTGGCTGACTCAAGTCCCGGTTGGATATGACTGAGTGATGAAGCATAGCACAGAGTCCCTGCCAAGTGGGTTTGAATCCCAATCTTAGGTAAATAGTTTCAAGCACAACTTTTAGAAATGGAAAGATGATGACCTGTCCAATATTTTGTAAGCAGTGGCATAGATGGAGAGATGAGCTGAAGGATGGGAGGAAAAAACAGTGCAAGAAAGGTGCCAAGGAATCCACTTCATAACCTGCCAGAAAATCTGCTAAATACCTGACCTGTGCTCACAGTTTTCATTGGCCTGATCCTTGGCACAAAGAAGATTAAGGAAAGAAGAACTCCCACACGCTTGGGCAATAGCTACTAAGGCACAGCAGACAGTAGAGCCTTTGGGACATCCTGGGGCACCCACTACCCCTTGTCTGTTCACTGGGGGTTAGAGGAAATAAGAAATGAAAAACTGTAAAGGAATTAAGCTTTTGTTAGTCATACGTCCTTCCAGCCATAAGAGCGAGGACCTCCTGCCTTAACTGGAGATTTTCTGGAATCTGAGACTGAGCCACGAGAGCTTCTGCTGAGTTTGTTTTTGTTGTCACCATTTCTAGTACGCTGGGCTTCTTGTCACTGCCCCTGTGCTGGGTTTTCTTCACGTCCAGCTTCCACCACTGGAGCCTTTGCTGAGTTGGGTTTTCTGCTGTGCTTGTCTTCCACCTCACGGGGGCTGAGTGGAGGTTTTTCAGTCAGGTTAAATCTGAGTCAAGGCACCATAGATGTCGGGGGAGTGTGTAATTTCATCAGTTCTGTCTCATTGCAGCAAAAATTTGAAGCGACAGACAGACCAGTGTTATAGCTCTGTGTTACAGCTCAGTTTTATTTGGCAAGCAAAGGAAAATATATCCTAGAGGCATAAGGGTGGGCAAACCGAAATAAGCAAAATGAAGAGAAGCCCCAGTTCAATTTTGACTCCTCTTTTTACATGTTTTTTTTTCCTCCCCCTGAGCCTGCCCTATGTAAATTGGGCTAGCCAGCAGGCTGTTTGCTCCACTTGAGGTCCTCACTCTGGTCCTTGGACCTTCCTTTGTTCTATTTACGTGGGCTTTCCCCTTCTTTGTCTTTTAGCCACCGCCATTCTGGACTCCTTTTTCCTATTCTAACTACCTAATATCAATTCCCCAATAACTGCTAATCTCCCACTCTTCCCTGGGAGTGAAGGCTGATGCCATGTCCTGCTCGCTGTTGCTCCAGAACCTTGCTTCAGATAGGTAGGCTTCCCGTAAATGTTAAACTGTTGATGTCTGTCACTAACTCCAGATACTTTCTTTGGTGAGGAAGCTAGGCCAATACAGGGTTTGCGGGACTTCACTGTGCAACCAAACCATTGTGGAAGCAACAAGGAGACTGTGGACACTCCCATGAGCACCAAAATGCCTAGACATAAGGATGGGAATGAAAAGTTGTGGGGAGCCATCCACTAACATTTAGGGCCTGAAAGTTACACCATTGGTGTAATCCTGGGGTGGCCATCCATTAATGTGGAGCCCAAAAGTTGTTGGAGTAATCTCAAAAGCTGTGGCAGTAATCTCAATAGTTGTGGCAAAATCTCCACTCATATTTTGGACCTCTGGTAGCTGTGCTTGATGAATGGAGGTCTTCAGGAGGGTACAGAGAACTCTGAGACACCCCCAAGGCTGTTGCAGAGATAGTGGCCACTGTCACAATGGGGAGATAGAAGTTAGACCGATAAGTCAGTGACCACAGCTATGGACTGGTGGTTGCGTTTTGTATTGAAGAGAGGTCGCAGAGTCTTGAGTCAATAGCTGAGGCGAAGCTTAACTTGAATGCTGATTCTTGTTCCTCTCTAAGTGAGACATACGAAGGTGAGTGAATGGTATATATTATTGCTTATTATTGTTATTTATTAACGCTGAATTTGCTATTTGGAAAGTTTAAAAATAAAGAAGAAGAGGAAGAAGCATTGAAAATGGCCCAAATGGGAATGTCTTGACATTCTAAAACTGGTTTTGCAAATACCCTTAGAAGAAGTTAGCTTTCTAGAAGGAATCCATGTTTCTTTTCTTGTCTCTTTGAGATGTGAATAATCTACCTGGGCCTCTAACCCTGAGAGTGAAGGAGAAAAAAACTTTAATTGAGATTGTGAGACCTCTTGCCTATATAGATATATGTGTGTCTATGTGTTAATTTGTATATATGAGTTGTCTCTGCTTACAAATGGCATTGCCAACATTGGTTTATGGATAAACTTTGTTTAGTTGACTTGAAAGAAAATATACGTTTATATTAATTCTCACAATTATAAAAGAATACATTTCAGCTTCATGTGATTTAGGAAATATTTAGTACTGAATTGATACCTGGTATTGTAGCTACTTAAGCTCCTTGGTTTGATTGATATAGATATGTTTTTAGAGTCATCAATATTATAAGACTTCTGTTGTACCTAGATTTACTAGAGGTCAAACAAGATGTTCTTATATCTGTTGCAAATTTGTCAGCAGGGAAACTAACTTGATATAGCGAAACTAAGTAAATGTAAATGAGGAGACATTTTAGGTAAATTCTATGGGAATAATTATGTTTGGGGAATGTCTAAAATGGTATCTCCAGATTTTGGTAATTTAAAGCTAAGTGAAATAAAGAGAATTCATTAATTATCTGGGTCATTTCAAATAAGATAAAATACTGAAACATTGATTGTTAGATGGGTCTAAATTTACCTACCATTGTCTTCCTTAGGAGAGGAAGACTACAGCCTAATAGTTTCAATCAAAACATGCTAATATGGTAAGCAGTTCATAGTTATTTGCTTATTGGTTTTTGCCAGAGATTAAGGTTTTGAGTGTCATGATAATCAATCATAATTCTGGTTACTCTAATCAAGTTTCTTTGTTGATTACATTGTCATTAGGTGTTTAGCCATACTTAAGTTTTGTTTTATTAGTAGGCAATTATTGTTGTACTCTGATTTTGTAAAAGTTCTTCATCATCAAGAAGACTCAGAAGAGGGACCTTTGGACAAATACAGGTCTCTGATAAATTTTGGATTATACACTAACCATTCAGGATGAAGACAGTTGTATGATTTTGTAAATGCTCTTCATAAAGTTGAAGAAACTTCCCTGTGTTCCTACTTTGTTGAAAGTCTTTACCATAGAGATGCTGAAATTTTTAAAATGATTTTCTGCATCATTTGAGATTTTATATATATATATATATATATATATAATTTATCATGTTGATGTGTCATTGACTTTCATGGTTGAACCCTGACTCTAATTAATTGACCTTGGTTGTCATGTATAGTTGTTTTATATATTATTGAATTCAGTTTGATATTATTATGAAGGGTATATATCACTGATGATAAAATATATATAGATATGTAATTTTCCTCTTCTGTAATGTTTGATTCAATTTGCTATTATTTTGGGGAGTATTTCATTGATGGTAATATGTGTGTGTGTGTGTGTGTGTGTGTGTGTGTGTGTGTGTGTGTGTGTGTGTGTGTGTCTGAGCTTTCCTCTCATAATGTGTTAAGATAATTCTGATATTATTGAATGATTTAGAAAATGTTCTCTCTGCTTCTATTTTCTGGAAGAGATTGAATACAATTATCCTCCTTTCTTTCTTAAATATTTGGAAATATGACCATTAAAACCATTGGACTATGAATTATGTTTTTGGAATTTTGTTAATTATTGATAGAATGTTCCAACAGATATAGCCATTGAGATTATATACTACTCCTCTGTGAGTCTTGGTAGTTTGTGTATTTCAAGTTATTAATCCATTTCATCTAAGTGATTAAATTTGTGGGCATATAGCTTTCATAGCATTTCTTTATTATCCTTCCCTTCTAATGTTCATGTGATCATGAGCAGTGATGTCCCTCTTTCATTGCAGAAAGAGGAAATATTTGTAATGTGTTTTCTCCCTTCATTTCTTGGTTAACCTTGCAGAGATCAATCATTTTAATATTATTTTATTAAATATTAGTATTTCTTAAGTAAAATTTACTGAATCAACCAATTTTTGGCTTCATTAATTTCACCATTGTTTTCTCAATTCTTATTGATTTCTGCCAAAATTGTTTCTTTTCTTCAGCTTTCTTTTGGCTTAAATTGTTCTTCTTTCTCTAGTTTCCTAGGATGGAAGTGGAGGGCACTTAGTTAATATTTCCCTTCTATATTCTAAGGTATGCTTTATAAACCTCCCTCTAAGCATTGCTTTCACTGCATCTACTTTTTATAAACTATATTCTAAATTTATTTAGTTCAAACTATTTTTAAATTTCTCTGGAGACTTTTTCTTTGGTTCATATGCTATTTACAAATGTTCTTTCTGCAAAAATGGAGATTTTCTACATCTTTTCCTGTTTTGATTTCAGTTTCATGCCCATATAATCTGAGAACATAGGTAGCTTTACTTCTACTATTTTAAATTTATTAAAGTGTGTTTCAGCCCAAAAATGTGATATATATTGCTAAATATTCCATATAAACTTGAGAAGATTGTGCATTCTCTTCTTGGATGAAGTATTTCACAAATGCCAATTAGATTAAGTAGAATGCTGTTCATGTCAACTATATCTTTATTGATTTTCTGCTTTCTAGATAATTTCTGACAGAGGGGTCCTGAGAGTCTTATAATAGTGGATTTATTTCTCTGTTAAGTTTTATTAGTTTTGCTTGATGTAGTTTGACTCTCCATTGTTAGGTGTATATACATACATTTGCAAGGTGCATATATTTGTATATTGCATTTTCTTAAATAATTGATCCCTTTGTCACTATGTAATGCTCCTTTTAACTTAAACAATAAAAACTACTGTGTTAGCTGCATTGAATATTTTCAGACTAAAGATTGATCATCCTCTTTCAGTATTATTAGCATTTTATATTGTATTAATGTAAGCAAACTAGCCTAATTATATTACTCATTATTTCAACATCATTTTTTTTTCTCCAAAGAATTTTGTGACTCAATATTAGAGTTATTTCATTCCCAGCTTTACCTAAATTGCAGATGTTGGCATTTAAAAAATAAAAAATACTGAGTGCATGTGACTTTCTATGCCTTGTTAAAATGTTTTTTGTAGAAAGAAGACCTCTACTGTACATCTGTATATTATCAAGGGTGAAACAGATCACCAGCCAGGTTGGATGCATGAGACAAGTGCTCGGGGCTGGTGCACTGGGAAGACCCAGGGGATCGGGTGGAGAGGGTGGTGGGAGGGGGAATCGGGATGGGGAATACATGTAAATCCATGGCTGATTCATGTCAATGTATGGCAAAAACCACTACAATGCTGTAAAGTAATTAGCCTCCAACTAATAAAACTAAATGGAAAAAAAAAATGAAATAAGACCTCTAAATAAGCGGCTTTCTAATAATGTATATCTTAAAAGAACATACCCTTGGAAGTGGTCTAATGTTCCAGTATACATTAATTTATTCCCTAATTAGGGATATTTGCTTTTTTTTTTTTTTATTCTTCCTTTTATACATTGGTCCTGAGTAGATTAATGGAAATAAGAGAAAGGTACCTTAATATCACAACAGTTAGAATGAAAAAAGATGACAGTGGATAGATAACAAGCCACATTACTTGTATGTGAATACTGATGTTTGATGTCTCCAGTTTTCTTATTCTTTCACAAGATTACATTGATAACTCAGTGTTTTTTTTTTTTTAATTATTATTATTCCATATGAATTTTAGGAGTTTTTTCTCTTTCTATGAAATGTGACTTTGGAATTTTGATAGATGACTTTGGGTAATATAAACATTTTAACAATATTAATTCTTCCATTGTATAAATACAGACTATCCTTCCATTGATTTATGTCTTCTCTTTTGCATCAGTGTTATATAGTTTTCAGTGTATAGACTGTTCACCTCTTTGATTAAATTTACTCCTAAGTATTTTATTCTTTTCAATGCTATTGCAAGAGAGATTGTTCTTTTAAATTTGGGAGTATATAAAAATGCAGCAGATTTTTCTATGTTGATTTTGATTCTGCAACTTTAATGCATTTGTTAGCTTTAACAGTGTTTCAGAATCTTTAGGATTTTCTATGTGTATTAAATATTGTCATCTGCAAACAGACAAATTTACTTTTATATTAGGATGACTTTTATTTCTATTTCTTGTGTAATTGCTCTGGCTCAGACTTCCAGTACTATACTGGGTTTTTATTTCAAATCATAGTTATTCATATAGTTTAATTATATTCCCTGTCTGCCCTTTCATATCCACTTTGCACTTAGCTCAACTTTGCTCTGACTAATGAGCAAACTCTATGGTCTGAATTATTCAACTTTCTATCCCTTTCTGCTTTCAATTTTGCTGGCTATTTCAGAAATGTTTTTAAAGTATTTTGTTTTTTTAACATTCTATATATTTGAAAATTATGTTAGGTAAATACTTGTTTGAACATTGAAGTTGTTCCTGGATTATGCTTTAGATGAAATTAACTTATGCAATTGGCAATTTGTCAGGTTACCTTGTATCATATTGCAGATGTGAGTTTGATGTCTCACTATTTATTCATTAAAATATTTTTGACCATTTACTGTGTGCCAGGTGAGGTTCTCGTCAAGAATATAAAAGACACACTCAATAATAAATATAATTGCATGAGGTCCTTTTATTATGAAACACCAAAAATCATTAATATTTCAGAAGCAAAGCCTCAAATCAATGACTATCACATAACTGCCATCACAGACCTACTTAAACAAACAATAAACATTAGTGGGAAACTTTCCCAGAGACAAGCTGAATATCCATTCTACTAGTGATATCTGCATATCTCTGATAAATCAATTTAGGTTGATTTATAGTTCTGTGCTTCCAATTTCCTGAAGAAATGACTTTTCTGAATTTTACCAATATTATTACTTCTGCTTTATTTTTGGAGTGGAGATGCATTGAAAACATTGTCTTGGAGGACAGTAGTATCTTTTATAAAACTTAACTGAGGATTTCTTTTTACTTTTCTAAAATGTCTCATATTAGCCAAACAGTAATTATGTGTATAATTTAGTTTCAAAGATTTGTTTTCTTTGTCTGTGAACTTTACCCTTTTTAAAAAATTAAACTCTATAAATTATTATTTCCCTCACCCCAAGGGGATATCTAGAGCTTCAAGTTGAATTTAAAGTCAAACCTAATAGGGCTCATTAGCTACTCTTATTTACTTATGTTTTTGTTCTTTTAAATAAAATTAAATTGTTTAATCGCTTTTGTGGGGATTTTATTTATTTATTTTGCAAGTGTTAAGGGAAACTTGCCAGGTTGTTTTCTCTTGTAAAAATATATATTTTTATTTATTGTTGTGTTTCAAGTTGGGAGAAAACAAAACAAAAACAAAAACATGGATTGGTATTAGAATAAACGATATTTATAAAACTGCCAATTCTGTGCATCTAGGATATCAATTTTAATACTTGGAAAATTGGGACAAAATCAACATAAACAAGAAAATATAGTTGAAGCTTAGGGATCTGCTAATCATTTTAAAAGAGAGAGAGAGAGAGAAAAAACCTAGAATCTCTGAATTTAATTTTTGCTCTTAATGGTGGTATCTTCCACTATACTCACTTATTCTACATTAGGTTATGGAGTAAGCTTTTAACACTTTCCACAGAAATGTCACATACAAAAAGATTAAAAGGTTAACAAAGTTTAAGCATTCTAGCTTAAGAACAAGAGTAAAAGTTAAGTAAAGTACAAATTGCTATGTGTTTAAAGTTTCCAATTTTTACTCCCAAGAGGCACAAGTGTTTGAAACATTTATAGACTTTTTGAAATTAAGCTAACAATATAAATAGGAATGATTGATATCTGCCTTTCCTACCAAAGAGCTGTGAACCTAAAATATGACATTGCATCTGTTATTGGAAATATCCAAGGAGTTTTGAGATTCAAGAAAATCTAAAGATCAAATATTTCATAAATGTACTGAAGTAGGTTCCGTACTGCCACTAAACCAATGAGAACATTCAAGAACACAAGACTTCATGCTCATATATTTTAAAAATGGAAATAGATCTTATAAATAACAGTTGAATTATAATGTACATGCCATTTTTCACATACACTGTCCCTTCTTCCCTTTATAAACAGCAATCTAACGTCACACAACCCTTTTATGAAACCATTCTAAGTTTTTTTGGATGTAAATTGAAGAATATGGCCAACACATCTCCTTTCCCTTCTTCAGGGGAAGGCTTTTGAATAAGATCTGATTCATCAGTACTGTGACTACCCCTTGGCCAGTTGGAATATATATATTCCACAATATTATATAATTATTAAATATGTTGTGATACATAGACACATGTCTCTATTTTATAAACATAAATATATTTACATTTTAATATGTTGTATAAAATTGGAATGTGTGTATATGTATATATGTGTATGTTTGTATATATATATATGTTTTATATGATATATAGTCAAGGGATAGAGAAGTCCTTTGGTATATACAGGTTAGTGATAAGTTCCTGGTATTGTAAAATCTTGCAAATACTGTAGCCATGTTTCTCTTTCCTGTAAAATAGAGAAAGTCTATCTGCAGTATGAGATAATAAGGTTGACATAAAATGTATCAAATTATTAGATAAACAGACCAACCTGATGATAATATCTAAACCTTTGGATCCATTTGTTTCACATTGTGTCTTTTTATATAAGAACAATGTATTTGGTTTGCCCAAGCCAATTTGACTTCAAGTTCACTAACTTTAGGTTAAATAAAGAAAAGTTTTGATTATTTTAAACTATAGAGTTCCTAGACTTTTTATTTTTTAAATAATATCTTACCCAGGACATACTCATTTATTTCATCTTTCATTTATTTCATTCTTACAGAACCAGCTATTTGTAAGGCCTCCTCAGACAGCCATTTTGCTTTTTTGCATTTCTTTTTCTTGGGGATGGTCTTGATCCCTGTCTCTTGTACAATGTTACAACCTCTGTCCACAGTTCATCAGGCACTCTGTCTATCAGATCTAGTCCCTTAAATCTTTTTCTCACTTCCACTGTATAATCATAAGGGATTTGATTTAGGTCATACCTGAATGGTAATGGTTTTTCCAGAGGTCATGTATGGATGTGAGAGTTGGACTGTGAAGAAAGCTGAGCACTGAAAAATTGATGATTTTGAACTCTGGTGTTGGAGAAGACTCTTGAAAGTCCCTTGGACTGCAAGGAGATCCAACCAGTCCATCCTAGACATCAGTCCTGGATGTTCACTGGAAGGTGTGATGCTGAAGCTGAAACTCCAGTACTTTAGCCACCTGATGAGAAGAGCTGACTCATCTGAAAAGACCCTGATGCTGGGAAAAATTGAGGGCAGGAGGAGAAGGGGACGACAGAGGATGAGATGGTTGGATGGCATCACTGACTCAATGGACGTGAGTTTGAGTAGACTCCGGGAGTTGATGATAGACAGGGAGGTCTGGCGTGCTGCAATTCATGGGGTCACAAAGAGTCAGACGACTGAGCGACTGAACTGAGCTGAACTGAATGGTCTAGGGGTTTTCTCAACTTTCTTCAATTTAAGCCTGAATTTGTCAATAAGAAGTTCATGATCTGAGCCACAGTCAGCTCCTGGTCTTGTTTTTTCTGACTGTATAGAGTTTCTCCATCTTTGGCTGCAAAGAATATAATCAATCTAATTTCGGTGTTGACTGTCTGGTGATGTCCATGTGTAGAGTCTTCTCTTGTGTTGTTGCAAGAGGGTGTTTGCTATGACCAGTGTGTTCTTTTGACAAAACTCTATTAACATTTGCCCTGCTTCATTCCGTACTCCAAGGCCAAATTTGCCTGTTACTCCAGGTGTTTCTTGACTTCTTACTTTTGCATTCCAGTCCCCTATATTGAAAAGGACATCTTTTTTTGGGTGTTAGTTCTAAAAGGTCTTGTAGGTCTTCATAGAACCATTCAACTTCAGCTTCTTCAGCATTATTGATTGGGGCATAGGCTTGGATTATTGTGATATTGAATGGTTTGCCTTGGAAATGAACAGAGATCATTCTGTCATTTTTGAGGTTGCATCCAAGTACTGCATTTTGGACTCTTTTGTTGACCATGATGGCTACTCCATTTCTTCTAAGGGATTCCTGCCCACAGTAGTAGATATAATGGTCATCTGAGTTAAATTCACCCATTCCAGTCCATGTTAGTTTGCTGATTCCTAGAATGTCGACATTCACTCTTGCCATATCCTGTTTGACCACTTCCAATTTGCTTTGATTCATGAACCTAACATTCCAGGTTCCTATGCAATATTGCTCTTTACTGCATCAGATCTTGCTTCTATCACCAGTCACACCCACAACTGGGTACTGTTTTTGCTTTGGCTCCATCCCTTCATTCTTTCTGGAATTATTTCTCCACTGATCTCCAGTAACATATTGGGCACCTACTAACCTGGGGAGTTCCTCTTTCAGTATCCTATCATTTTACCTTTTCATACTGTTCATGGGGTTTTCAAGGCCAGAATTCTGAAGTGGTTTGCCATTCTCTTCTCCAGGGGACCACATTCTCTCAGTCCTCTCTGCCACAACCCGTTCATCTTGGGTGACCCCTCACGGCATGGCTTAGTTTCATTGAATTAGCCAAGACTGTGGTCCGTGTGATCAGATTGGCTAGTTTTCTGTGATCATGATTTCAGTGTGTCTGCCCTCTGATGCCCTTTCGCAACACCTACCATCTTACTGGGGTTTCTGTTACCTTGGACATAGGGTATCTCTTCATGGCTGCTCCAGCAAAGCACAGCTGGACGAGGTCACCCCTCCTGACTTTGAACGTGGAGTAGCTCCTCTTGGCCTTCCTGAACCAGCGCAGAGGCCACTCCTTGGATGTAGGGTTGCTCTTCTTGGCCAACCTCGGGTGTGGGGTAGCTCCTCGATGAAGGGTGATAACAGCTTCCTAACCAACGGTACTGTTTACCGGGCACTTAGACTGCTGGCAATGAGTAGTAAATTAACACTCAAAGTTCTGCAAGCCAGGCTTCAGCAATATGTGAACCATGAAATTCCAGACATTCAAGCTGGTTTTAGAAAAGGCAGAGGGACCAGAGATCAAATTGCCAACATCCTCTGGATCATTGAAAAAGCAAGAGAGTTCAGAAAAACAACTATTTCTACTTTATTGACTATACCAAAATCTTTGACTGTGTGAGTCACAATAAACTGTGGAAAATTCTGAAAGAGATGGGAATACCAGACCACCTGACCTGCCTCCTGAGAAACCTATATGCAGGTCAGGAAGCAACAGTTAGAACTGGACATGGAAAAACAGACAGGTTCCAAATTGGGAAAGGAGTACGTCAAGGCTGTATATTTTCACCCTGCTTATTTAACTTATATGCAGAGTACATTATGAGAAATGCTGGGCTGGATGAAACACAAACTGGAATCAAGATTGCCAGGAGAAATTTCAATAACTTTAGATTTGCAGATGACACCACCCTTATGGCAGAAAGCAAAGAAGAACTAAAGAGCCTCTTGGTGAAAGTGAAAGAGGAGAGTGAAAAAGTTGACTTAAAGCTCAACTTTCAGAAAACTAAGATCAGGGCATCTGTTCCCATCACTTCATAGCAAATAGATGGAGAAACAATGGAAACAGTGTTAAACTTTATTTTGGGGGTTTCCAAAATCACTGCAGATGGTGACTGCAGCCATGAAATTAAAAGACTTGCTTCTTGGAAGAAAAGATATGACCAACCTAGACAGCATATTAAAAAGCTGAGACAGAAAAAAAAAAAAAAAAAAAAGCTGAGACATTTCTTTCCAACAAAGGTCCATCTAGTCAAGGTTATGGTTTTTCCAGTAGTCATGTATGAATGTGAGAGCTGAACTATAAAAAAAGCTGAGCACTGAAGAATTGATGCTTGAACTGTGGTGCTGGAGAAGACTCTTGAGAATCCCTTGGATAGCAAGGAGATCCAACCAGTCCATCCTAAAGGAAATCAGTCTTGAATATTCATTGGAAGGACTGATGTTGAAGCTGAAACTCCAATACTTTGGCCACCTGATGCAAAGAACTGACTCATTGGAAAAGACCCTGATGCTGGGAAAGAGTGAAGGTGGGAGGAGAAGGGAACGACAGTGAATGAGGTGGTTGGATGGCATCACTGACCCAATGGGCATGAGTTTGAGTAAACTCTGGATTTTGGTGATGGACAGGGAGGCCTGGCATGCTGCAGTCCATGGGGCACAAAGAGTTGGACACGACTGAGCAACTGAAGTCAACTGAACTGAGAACATCTTTTATATAATTATTCTCCAGTTGTGGGTCATCTGCTCAGAGGCTCTATGGTAGGGCTAATGTTGCCCTCCTTCAGGAGGATTTATGCCATACACTGAGTGTCCCAGCTTTGATGCATGCAGACTCCCTGTCCTCCTAGAAGGCTACCTTTGCCTCTGCAGGTGACAGTCAAACACTCCAAGGCAGGTCTGGCTCAGTTTCTGTGGGGTCTTTTTGTCCTGGTGTACCCAAGGTTTTGTTTGCGCCCTCTGAGCATCTCTGACAGGCATGGGGTTTGATTCTAAACACCTTCCATCATCTGGCTGAGGCTTCTCCTTTGCCCTTGGATGTGGGGTATCTTTTATGGGTGGGATCCCTCATTCTTCTGTTGATGGTTGTTCAGCAACATGCTCCAGTTTTGGAGTTCTTGCAGGAGAAAATGAGCACACATCATTCCAGAAAAATATCTATTTCTGCTTCATTGACTACACTAAAGCCTTTGACTGTGTGGATCACACAACAAACTGTAGAAAATTCTTAAAGCTATGAGAATACCAGATCACTTTACTTGCCTCCTGAGAAATCTGTATGCAGGTCAAGAAGCAACTGTTCCAATTGTACATGGAAAAAATAAACTGGTTACAAATTGGGAAAAGAGTACATCAAGGCTTCATATTTAAATTGTTTGCAGAGTATGTCATGCAAAATGCTGGGCTGGATGAAGCACAAACTGGAATCAAGTTTGCTGGGAAAAATATCAATAACCTCAGATAATGCAGATGACACACCCTTATGGCAGAAAGCAAAGAGGAACTAAAGAGCCTCTTGATGAAAGTGAAAGAGGAGAGTGAAACAGTTGGCTTAAAAACTTCACATTCAAAAAACAAAGGTCATGGCATCTGGTCCCATCACTTCATGGCAAATAGATGGGAAAAGCAATGGAAACAGTGAGAGACTTTATTTTCTCGGGGTCCAAAATCACTGTAGATGGTGACTGCAGCCATTTATTTAAAAGATGCTTGCTCCTTGGAAGAAAAGCAATGACAAACCTGGACAGCATACTAAGAAACAGAGACATTACTTTGCCAACAAAGGTCCGTCTAGTCAAATATATGGTTTTTCCAGTAGTTGTGTATGGGTGTGAGAGCTGAACCATAAAGAAAGCTGAGCACTGAAGAATTGATGCTTTACACCATGGAGCTGGAGAAGAAGTGCAAGGAGATAGGCAATCAATCCTAAAGAAAATCAATCCTGAATATTCACTGGAAGGACTTACGCTAAAGCTGAAGCACAAATACTTTGGTCACATGATGTGAAGAACTGACTCCTTAGAAAAATACCCATCACTGGGAAAGATTGAAGTCAGGAAGAAAAGGGGACGACGGAGAATGAAATGGTTGGATGGTATCACTGACTCAATGGACATGTTTGAGCAAGTTCTGGGAATTGGTGATGGACAGGGAAGCCTGGCTTGCTGCAATTCATGGGGTCTCAAAGAGTCGGACACAACTGAGGGACTGAACTGAATGGAGTTAATGTCCTAAGATATGAAACTCTGACAGGTTCTCAAAGCACATGAGATAATTCTGTATATATGCCCATACACTTTATCATAATATTTGTCACAGTTCATTGAAATATCTTTTAAAATTGTGTGAATTCTGCACTAGTGGTATGATTCCCTCTGAAACAAAAGCAATGCCTATTAAGTCATTTTGAGTATTTTACACATCTAATGAGAATGGACTTTGATCAGTTCTTCTTGAAATAACAAATCAGTTTGTGATGAAGATATATACCTTTTAAGAAATTAGTATGAGGAACTTGTCTGATAGTTCAGGGGTTAGTATTCTGCATTTTCATTGCAAGGGGCCTGGGTTCAGTCTCTGATGGGGGAACTAAGATTCCATAAGCTGCATGGTGCAGGCAAAATACCACAAAAGTATTAGTGTTAAGTAAATCTGAATTTATCTATACATTTATTTATTTACATATATGAATTCCATAAAAATTTAATCCAAATGAGAAATTGTGCAAAAGTATTACATAAAGAGAGGGAGGAACCAAGATGGCGGAGTAATAGGATGGGGAGACCACTTTCTCTCCTACAAATTCATTGAAAGAGCATTTGAACGCTGAGCAAACTTCACAAAGCAACTTCTGACCACTAGCAGAGGACATCAGGCACCCAGAAAAGCAGCCCATTGTCTTCAAAAGGAGGTAGGACAAAATATAAAAGATAAAAAGAGAGACAAAAGAGCTGCGGATGGAGACCTGTCCTGGGAAGGGAGTTGTAGTGGAGGCTTCCAAACACCAGGAAACCCTCTCGCTGGCGGGTCTGGAGGAAGTTTTCGAATCTCAGAGGGCAACCTAACTGGGAGGAAAAATAAATAAAACCCACAGATTACATGCCTAAAAGCAACTCCCAGAAGAAAAGTAAGTATCCCAGTCACTCGCATCCACCACCAGCAAGTGGGGGCAGAACGGAGAGGAGCGGGCGGCATTGCTTAGAGTAAGGACCAGGCCTGAATGCCCTGAGGGCAATCGGAGGGAGCTAACGTGAGATAGCAACTTAAACTATGGGATAGCAAGAGAGAGAAAATTAACCGGCGGGAACACACTGCCGGCAGTTCACAGAACAAAGGGACTGAGCAATTCCAGACAAGAGCTAGCCGGCTGCGGACCGGCCCCGCCCCGCCGGAGGCAGGAGGCAGGGGGGAGGGGAAAGGGGCAAACTCGGCCCCAGAGACGGCATCCCCTACCACATTGCAAACGGGCCTCCAGTTTCTAACCAAAGACTTCCTGAGATTCTGATGGTTGACATCCGCCGGGAGGGTCACGACCAGAGGCCAGCTCCCAAGAACAGACACAAGGCACACGCACCCGACTGGCGTGCGAGGAAACTGAGGCTGGACCCGCGGAGGGGAGAAGGCGCACCACACCTGGGGAGAGTGCGCCCGTCAAGCTCCTGGCTGACTGAGCCGCTCGGGCCGCTGAAGGCACAAAACGCAGGCCCAACTGAGTCCGCACTTTTGTGGAATACCCGAAAACCGGAACCGCATGCAACGCAGGGCCCGCTCCATATAGAGCAGCCGGGAGCCTGAGCAGTGTAGACGGGGAAAGCACACACCCGTGAGTGGGGGCAAACCCAGTGTGGCCGGAACACGGTGAGTGCTCCCCCCACACACAGTGATATCTGCCTGCAGCGCCCCTCCCTCCCCGCAGCAGGACTGAACTAGCCAACCTAAACAGGAGACAACCTCTGCCCGCCTGTGTCAGGGCAGAAATTGGACACTGAAGAGACCGGCAAACAGAAGCCAAATAAACAAAGGGAACCGCTTCAGAAGTGACCAGTGCAACAGATTAAAATCCCTGTAGGTAACACCGACTACACTTGAGGGGCCTACAGATATTAAGAAGTGTAAGCTGGAAAGAGGAGCTATCTGAAACTGAACTGAACCCACACTGACTGCAACAGCTCCAGAGAAATTCCTAGATATATTTTTACTTTTTTTTCCTTTTAAATTAAAAAGGTTTTTCTTTTCTTTTTAAAATTTTTTCTCTTTTATTTTCTTTTAAAATTCCCTATTACTCCTCCATTACTCCTTAAATTTCATTTTCATTTTCATATATTTTTACTATTTTTTTAATTAGGAAAAAATTTTTTTTTGTTTTATTTTTTCTCTTATTTTCTTTTAAAGTCCTCTCTTACTCCTCTATTACTCCTTAATTTTCATTTTCATTTCACTATAACCTTGCAAAAAATAAAGGGGAAGCCCTACTTTTATTTTTTATTTTTTTTAATGGTTAATGGTCTCCTTTTTATTTATTTATTTATTTTTCATTTATTTTTATTAGTTGGAGGCTAATTACTTTACAATATTGTAGTGGTTTTTGTCATACATTGACTTGAATTAGCCATGGATTTACATGTATTCCCCATCCCGATCCCCCCTCCCACCTCCCTCTCTACCTGCTCCC
Source organism: Muntiacus reevesi (assembly GCF_963930625.1). NCBI lineage: Eukaryota > Metazoa > Chordata > Mammalia > Artiodactyla > Cervidae > Muntiacus > Muntiacus reevesi. Next base: position 257,538,697 of record NC_089251.1, on the reverse strand, counting down.
TCTGGGTCTTCCAGTGCACCAGGCCCGAGCACTTGTCTCATGCATCCAACCTGGGCTGGTGATCTGTTTCACCCTAGATAATATACATGTTTTGATGCTGTGAGAAGCCCTATTTTTAAACTGAACTTCATATATATTTCTAAAATGTGTTTTTGTTTTTTAATATTGTATTATTAAGAGTCTAACTTCTACTCTAGATTTTTAATCATTGTTTTTCAGTATTTGATATCAATTTGCACATTTAAAAATCCAATATTCAGTACTCATTTTTACTCAGGAGTGTGTTGATTACTCTCTCCCACTTTTGACTCTCTGTTTTCACCTCAGAACACCTTTGTTTCCTCCCTCCCCCTTCTCTTCCCAATCCAATTCTGTGAATCTCTGTGTGTGTCTGGGCTACGGAGAACACTTTGGGAACAGAGAACTGTGTAGATCTCTCTCTCTCCTCTTGAGTCCCCCTTTTTCTCCTCCTGCTCATCTCTATCTCCTTCCTCCCTCTCCTCTTCTTCATGTAACTCTGTGAGCCTCTCTGGGTGCCCCTCACTGGGGAGAATCATTTCACCATTAACCTAAAAGCTTTATTATCAGTGCTGTATAGTTGGAGAAGTCTTGAGACTACTAGAAGACTAAAACTGAAACCCAGAGGCAGGAGACTTAAGCCCAAAACCTGAGAACACCAGAGAACTCCTGACTACAGGGAACATTAAGTAAGAAGAGACCATCCCAAAGCCTCCATATCTACAATGAAACCAACCACCACCCAAGAGCCAATAAGTTCCAGAGCAAGATATACCTCGCAAATCCTCCAGCAACACAGGAACATAGCCTTGAGCATCAACATACAGGCTGCCCAAAGTCACACCAAACACATAGACCCATCTCAAAACTCATTATTGGACACTCCATTGCACTCCAGGGAGAAGAATTCAGTTCCATGCACCAGAACACTGATGCAAGCTTCCCTAACCAGGAAACCTGGACAAGCCAATCTGTCCAACCACACCCACTGGGTGAAACTTCCACAATAAAAAGGAACCACAGACCACCAGAATACAGAAAGGCCACTCCAGACACAGCAATCTAAACAAGATGAAAAGGCAGAGAAATACCCAACAGGTAAAGGAACATGAAAAATGCCCACCAAGTCAAACAAAAAAGGAGGAGATAGGGAATCTACCTGAAAAAGAATTTAGATTAATGATAATAAAAATGATCCAAAATCTTGAAAACAAAATGGAGTTACAGATAAATAGCCTGGAGACAAATATTGAGAAGATGCAAGAAATGTTTAATAAAGACCTAGAAGAAATAAAAAAGAGTCAATTAAAAATGAGTAATGCAATAAATGAGATAAAAAACACTCTGGAGGGAACCATCAGTAGAATAACGGAGGCAGAAGATAGGATATGTGAGATAGAAGATAAAATGGCGGAAATAAATGAAGCAGAGAGCAAAAAAAGAAAAAAGAATCAAAAGAAATGAGGACAATCTCAGGGATCTCTGGGACAATGTGAAACACCCCAACATTGGAATCATAGGAGTCCCAGAAGAAGAAGACAAAAAGAAAGGCCATGAGAAAATACTCGAGGAGATAATAGCTGAAAACTTCCCTAAAATGGGGAAGGAAATAGTTACACAGGTCCAAGAAACCCAGAGAGTCCCAAACAGGATAAACCCAAGGTGAAACACCCCAAGACACATATAAATCAAATTAACAAAAATCAAACACAAAGAACAAATATTAAAGGCAGCCAAGGAATAACACACAAAGGGATTCCAATAAGGATAACAGCTGATCTATCAACAGAAACCTTTCAGGCCAGAAGGGAATGGCTGGACATACTCCAAGTAATGAAAGAGAATAACCTACAACCTAGATTACTGTACCCAGCAAGGATCTCATTCAGATATGAAGGAGGATTCAAAAGCTTTACAGACAAGCAAAAGCTGAGAGAATTCAGCACCACCAAACCAGCTCTTCAACAAATGCTAAAGGATCTTCTCTAGACAGGAAACACAGAAAGGTTGTATAAACGTGAACCCAAAACAACAAAGTAAATGGCAAGGGGACCATACCTATCAATAAGTACCTTAAATGTCAATGGGAAGAATGCCCCAACCTAAAGACAAAGACTGGCTGAATGGATACAAAAATAAGACCCTTATATATGCTATCTGCAAGAGATCCACCTCAAAACAAGGGACACATACAGACTGAAAGTGAAGGGCTAGAAAAAAATATTTCACGCAAACAGACACCAAAAGAAAGCAGGAGTCACAATACCCATATCAGATAAAATAGACTTTAAAGTAAAGGCTTTGAAAAGAGACAAAGAAGGACACTACATAATGATCAAAGAATCAATCCAAGAAGAAAAGAATCAATCCAAGAAGAAGATATAACAATTATAAATATATATGCACCCAAAATAGGAGCACCACAATATGTAAGGCAAAACCTAACACATATGAAAAAGGAAATTAATAGTAGCACAATAATAGAGGGAAACTTTAATACCCCACTCACAACTATTGATAGATCAACTAAACAGAAAATTAACAAGGAAGCACAAACTTCAAATGAAAAAATGGACCAGCTAGACCTAATTGATATCTATAGGACATTTCACCCCCAAACAAACAACTTCACTTTTTTCTCAAGTGCACACAGAACCTTCTCCAGAATAAATCACATCCTGGGCCATAAATCTAGCCTTGGTAAATTAAAAAGAAATTGAAATCATTCCAGTCATCTTTTCTGACCACAGTGCAGTAAGATTAGATCTCAATTACAGGAAAAACATTATTAAAAATTCAAACGTTTGGAGGCTAAATAACACGCTTATGAATAGCCAACAAATCATAGAAGAAATCAAAAAAGAAATCAAAATATGCATAGAAACAAATGAAAATGAAAACACAGCAATCCAAAACCTATGGGACACTGTAAAGCAGCGATATGTGGAAGGTTCATAGCATTACAGACTTACCTCAAGAAACAAAAAAAAAAAAAGTCAAATAAATAATCTAAAACAACTAGAGAAGGAAGAAATGAAAAACCCCAGGGTTAGTAGAAGGAAAGAAATCTTAAAAACTAGGGCAGAAATAAATGCAAAAGAAACTAAAGAGACCATAGCAAAAATCAACAAAGCTAAAAGCTTGTTTTTTGAAAAAATAAACAAAATTGACAAACCGTTAGGAAGACTCATTAAGAAACAAAGGGAGAAGAACCAAATTAACAAAATTAGAAATGAAAATGGAGAGACCACAACAGACAACATTGAAATATCAAGAATCATAAGAGACTACTATCAGCAGCTCTATGCCAATAAAATGGACAACTTGGAAGAAATGGACAAATTCTTAGAAAAGTATGACTTTCCAAAACTGAACCAGAAAGAAATAGAAGATCTTAACAGACCCATCACAAGCAAGGAAATTGAAACTGTAATCAGAAATCTTCCAGGAAACAAAAGCCCAGGACCAGATGGCTTCACAGCTGAATTCTACCAAAAATTTAGAGAAGAGCTAACACCTATCTTACTCAAACTCTTTCAGAAAATTGCAGAAGGTAAGCTTCCAAACTCACTTTATGAAGCCACAATCACACTAATTCCAAAACCAGGCAAAGATGCCACAAAAAAAGAAAACTACAGGCCAATATCACTGATGAACGTAGATGCAAAAATCCTTAACAAAATTCTAGTAAACAGAACCCAACAACATATTTTTAAAAAAAATCACGCATCATGACCAAGGGGGCTTTATCCCAGGAATGCAAGGATTCTTTAATATCTGCAAATCAATCAATGTAATACACCACATTAAAAAATTGAAAGATAAAAACCATATGATTATCTCAATAGATGCAGAGAAAGCCTTTGACAAAATTAAACATCCATTTATGATTAAAACTCTCCAGAAAGCAGGAATAGAAGGAACATATCTCAACATAATAAAAGCTATATATGACAAACCCACAGCAAGCATTATCCTCATAGGTGAAAAATTGAAGACATTTCCCCAAAAATCAGGAACAAGACAAGGGTGCCCACTCTCACCACTACTATTCAACATAGTCTTGGAAGTTTTGGCCACAGCAATCAGAGCAGAAAAAGAAGTAAAATGAATCCAGATAGGAAAAGAAGAAGTGAAACTCTTGCTGTTCGCAGATGACATGATGCTCTACATAGAAAACCTTAAAGACTCTACCAGAAAATTACTAGAGCTAATCAATGAATATAGTAAAGTTGCAGGATATAAAATTAACACACAGAAATCCCTTGCATTCCTATATGCTAACAATGAGAAAACAGAAAGAGAAATTAAGGAAACAATACCATTCACCATTGCAACAAAAAGAATAAAATACTTAGGAATATATCTACCTAAAGAAACAAAAGACCTATACATAGAAAACTATAAAACACTGATGAAAGCAATCAAAGAGGGCACAAAGAGAGGGAGAAATGTACCGTGTTCATGGATAGGAAGAATCAATATTGTGAAAATGACTATACTACCCAAAGCAATCTATAGATTCAATGCAATCCATATCAAGCTACCAATGGTATTTTTCACAAAACTAGAACAAATAATTTCACAATTTGTATGGAAATACAAAAAACCTCGAATAGCCAAAGTAATCTTGAGAAAGAAGAATGAAACTGGAGGAATCAACCTGCCTGACTTCAGGCTCTACTACAAAGCCACAGTCGTCAAGACAGTATGGTACTGGCACAAAGACAGAAATATAGATCAATGGAACAAAATAGAAAACCCAGAGATAAATCCACAAACCTATGGACACCTTATCTTCAAGGAAGGAAGCAAGGATATACAATGGAAAAAGGACAACCTCTTTAACAAGTGGTGCTGGGAAAACTGGTCAACCACTTGTAAAAGAATGAAACTAGAACACTTTCTAACACCATACAGAAAAATAAACTCAAAATGGATTAAAGATCTAAATGTAAGACCAGAAACTATAAAATTCCTAGAGGAGAACATAGGCAAAACCCTCTCCGACATAAATCACAGCAGGATCCTCTATGACCCACCTCCCAGAATATTGGAAATAAAAGCAAACATAAACAAATGGGACCTAATGAAAATTAAAAGCTTTTGCACAACAAAGGAAACTATAAGTAAGGTGAAAAGACAGCCCTCAGATTGGAAGAAAATAATAACAAATGAGGAAACAGACAAAGGATTAATCTCAAAAATATACAAGCAACTCCTGAAGCTCAATTCCAGAAAAATAAATGACCCAATCAAAAAATGGGCCAAAGAACTAAACAGACATTTCTCCAAAGAAGACATACAGATGGCTAACAAACACATGAAAAGATGCTCAACATCACTCATCATCAGAGAAATGCAAATCAAAACCACAATGAGGTACCATTACACGCCAGTCAGGATGGCTGCTATCCAAAAGTCTACAAGCAATAAATGCTGGAGAGGGTGTGGAGAAAAGGGAACACTCTTACACTCTTGGTAGGAAAGCAAACTAGTACAGCCGCTATGGAGAACAGTGTGGAGATTCCTTAAAAAACTGGAAATAGAACTGCCATATGACCCAGCAATCCCACTTCTGGGCATACACACTGAAGAAACCACATTTGAAAGAGACACATGCACCCCAATGTTCATCACAGCACTGTTTATAATAGCCAGGATATGGAAGCAGCCTAGATGCCCATCAGCAGACGAATGGATAAGGAAGCTGTAGTACATATACACCATGGAATATTACTCAGCCATTAAAAAGAATTCATTTGAATCAGTTCTAAAGAGATGGATGAAACTGGAGCTCATTATACAGAGTGAAGTAAGCCAGAAAGATAAAGACCAATACATTATACTAATACATATATATGGAATTTAGAAAGATGGTAATGATAACCTTATATGCAAAACAGAAAAAGAGACACAGATGTACAGAACAGACTTTCGGACTCTGGGAGAAGGCGAGGGTGGGATGTTTCTAGAGAACAGCATCGAAACATGTATATTATCAAGGGTGAAACAGATCACTAGCCCAGGTTGGATGCATGAGACAAGTGCTCGGGGCTGGTCCACTGGGAAGACCCAGAGGGATCAGGTGAGAGGGAGGTGGGAGGGGGATCGGAATGGGGAATACAGGTAAATCCATGGCTGATTCATGTCAATGTATGGGGAAAACCACTACAATATTTTAAAGTAATTAGCCTCCAACTAATAAAAATAACTGGAAAAAAAAAAGAAAATCTCAATAAAAGACTTGAGTGAATATATATATATAAATATACATATATATATATATATATATAACAGAAAGTATGAGACAATGTATTTTTAAACAACAAAATAAATTTTCCTGTCAGCTTCCAAAATAATAACAAATTATTCTAAGAAAATCAGCATGATGCAACCAATGAAACTAAATTTTAAAAAATCAATCATTTGATATTTAAATTATCATTCTACCACTTATCTTCAGAAGTCACGTAACTATCCTATGCTGAGATTTTATTCAACTGAACTTACTTCTTTTGAACATGACCTATGCTAGCTACCTCCTAATATTTGCACAGATCAAATAGTGTAATGTGTTATAAAGTGCCTTGAGCATTTAAGCAAATGTAAATCCTCATATAAACTAAAGAGTTTTTACATATTTACATAGTTCACCATTCAATTATTGTGGTTATTATAACCAAAGAGACAAACACATAAAATACTCAAATAGAAAAAAGTCATGAAATATGTCACATTAGTGTGCAAAAAATTTTTTATTTTCTCTAGAATGATAATTCATGAAAGCAGGGACTATCACTATCATTAACTTACTTTAAGTTAGATCTCCTTATTTACATTTTCGATTTATAACTTTTGCCCCCTTTAACACTCATCACAGTTAATAAATGTCTTCCTGGCTACATTATGAGTTCAGTTCAGTCACTCATTTGCGTCTGACTCTTTGCAACCCCATAGACTGCAGCACGCCAGGCCTCCCTGTCCATCACCAACCCCTGCAGCTTGCTCAAACTTGTGTCCGTGAGTCAATGATGCTATCTAGCCATCTCATTCTCTGTTGTCCCTTTCTCCACATGCGTTTACTCTTTCCCAGCATCAGGGTCTTTTCCAATGAGTCAGTTATTTGCATCAGGTGGCCAAAGTATTGGAGTTTCAGCTTCAGCATCAGTCCTTCCAATGAATATTCAGGACTGATTTCCTTTGGATGGACTGGTTGGATCTCCTTGCAGTCCAAAGAATTCTCAAGAGTCTTCTCCAACACCACAGTTCAAAGCATCAATTCTTCAGAGCTCTGCTTTCTTTATAGTCCAACTCTCACATCCATACATGACTACTGGAAAAATCATAGCTTTAACTTAGATGGGCCTTTGCGAGAAAGTAGTGTTTCTGCCTTTTAGTATCTGTCTAGGTTGATCATAGTTTTTCTTCCAAGGAGAAAGCGTGTTTTAATTTCATGGCGACAGTCATCATCTGCAGTGATTTTGGAGCTCAAAAAAAAAAAAAAAATCCTCTCATTGTTTCCATTGCTTCTTCCATCTATTTGCAATGAAGTGATGGGACTGGATGCCATGATCTTAGCTTTTTAAATGTTGAGTTTTAAGCCAGATTTTTCACTCTCCTCTTTCACTTTTATCAAGAGGCTCTTTAGTTCTTTGCTTTCTGCCATAAGGGTGGTGGTGTCATCTGTGTATCTGAGATTATTGATATTTCCCCCAGAAATCTTGTTTCCAACTTGTGCTTCATCCAGCCATTATAATGTAATAGCTATATTATAAGTTCCATTTAATCAGTGCCTGGCTCATAGCAGATCCTTAATAAATGTGATGGTTAAGTGAGTGTACAAATGAAAAGAACACCACTGTTGTGAAGTGAACTGTGTGCCCCCCTCAGAGTCAAGTTTTGCAGCTCTAGCCCTTATTATGACTGTATTTTGGAGACAAGAACTTTATGTATAATAAGGCCTTTTAATATTATGTAATTAAGATTTAGAAAGATCATAAGGATGGGGCAAATCTAGTGAAGCTGGTATAGGATACCTGCCTCAGTCTCTCTTCTTTCTCTTCTTCTCAGTTAACGCACAGAGAAAAGTTTGTATGCCAACGTGGTGAGAAGGTCTACAAGTCAGAAGAGAGGCTTCAACAGAAAACAACTCTGATCTTGATCTTGAATTTCTAGCCTCCAGAACTGTGAGAAAATAGATATATAAGTGTCTATTGTTCAAGTCACCCAGTCTGTGATATTTTGACATGTAGAAGAATAATACAGCAATCATAAACAAATTATACATATATTTTTCCTTAGGGATAATATTCTTAGTATATAAGGTTGAGGCCATCATAATTTTTAAATTGTGTATATATATATATATATATATATATTTGTTAGGTATGTTCACATTTCCCTAGAATTTATAAGCAAATTGTTATAAAGACAATATGAATGACAGTATGACTTCCCCAGATACTTTGAATACTCATTAAACTGTTCTCAAACTTCCTCAAAATCCCTAGGCATTGCCATTTTATAAGAACTTTAGCTACTTGAATATAGGGTAATAGACAATGACCCACAAATAAAAAGCAAAAACCAAAGTTAATCTTTTTATTTTGTGTTGCTTCTAACCTCTAGTTTTACTTTTTCTCTGAATTGCAATTGGCCATAAACTAAAAGGGAGTAATATTTTCTAAAGATGGACTCCAGTGTTTAAAATCCCAAGAAACCTACAGATAAAATAATGATTTTTACATAATAAAATGGAGTTTATATGAAACAATGAGAAATTATGAGCCGATCACAAAGCTCTTGTATTTTTAAAGTATATTTCATATCTAAATAATAAAACCTCAATAATCATCGCAGTTAAAAAGCAAAATGTTGCTATTGAACAATGAAGTAATTTTCAGAAGGAGTTTAGGCCAAGCGGATGTGAATAAAGTTTACTGCTCTAGGGATACAAAAAGACTATTATTTTATTCCACTTTAATAGAAAGGTCATTTTCTATTGAAATATTTTCCATGGCTGTTAGAACTAGAAAATCTTAGTTACTTATATTTGTTCCTTAAAAAAACAAAAGTCAACAAAATCAATGGCCCATTTTATGTTTACTAAGTAGACCACCAAAATTCAACCTTAAACTTTTATAGCCTGTGGATGTAAGGGTGTATTTCATCTGAATGAACTTTCACTCTAGTGCCTCTAAGCCTGATGCCCTTTGAAATGAAATTACGTTTAGAATATGTGTGTGTGCCTCTGTGTTTGTAGTCAAGAGCCTTTCTATTCAATAAAGAAAACTCTTCATTTGTTGTTGTTGAGTCACTCAGTCATGTCCAACCCCATGGACTACAGAATGTCAGGCTTCCATATACTTCACCATCTTCCGGAGCTTGCTCAAACTCATGCAAATTGAGTTGCTGATGCTATCCAACCATCTTGTCCTCTGTCCCTTTTCCTCCTACCTTCAATTTTTTAAAGCATTAGGGTCTTTTCTAATGAGTCAGTTCTTTGCATCAGGTGGCCAAATTATTGGAGCTTCAGCTTCAGCATCAGTCCTTCCAATGAATATTCAGGACTGATTTCCTTTAGGATTGACTGGTTGACTCTCCTTGCAGTCCAAGGGACTCTCAGGAGTATTCTCCAACCCCACAGTTCAAAATCATCAAGTCTTTCACGCTCAGACTACTTTATGGTCCAAGTCTCATGTCCATATATGACTACTGGAAAAACCAAAGCTTTGACTCGCTAGACCTTTGTCGGCAAAGTAATGTCTCTGCATTTTAATATGCTGTCTAGGTTTGTCATTGCTTTTCTTCTTAATTTCAAGACTGCAGTGATCATCTTCAGTGATTTTGGAGCCCAAGAAACTATATCTGTCACTGTTTCCATTTTTTCCCCATCTATTTGCCATGAAGTGATGGGACTGGATTCCATGATCTTTGTTTTTTGAATGTTGAATTTCAAGCCAGCTTTTTCACTGACCTCTTTCACCTTCAACAAGAGGTTCTTTAGTTCCTCCTTGCTTTCTGCCATAAGTGTGGTGTCATATACATGTCTGAGATTGGTGATATTTCTCTTGGCAATCTTGATTCCAGCTTGTGCTTCATCCAGCCCAGCATTTCACATGATGTACTCTGCATATAAATTAAATAAGTGAGATGACAGTATTCAGCCTTGACATACTCCTTTCCCAATTTTGAACCAGTCCATTGTTCCCTATCTGGTTCTAACTGTTGCTCTTGACATGCATACAGAATTTTCAGGAAGCAGGTAAGATGGTCTCGTATTCCCATCTCTTTAAGAATTTTCTACAATTTGTTGTGTACCACACAGTCAAAAACTTTGATGTAGTCAATGAAGCAGAAGTATATGTTTTTCTGAAATTGTCTTGCTTTTTCTATGATACAGTGGAATTTGGCAATTTGATCTCTGGTTCCTTTGTCTTTTCTAAATCCAGCTTGAACACCTGGAAGTTCTTGGTTCATGTACCGTTGAAGCCTAACTTGGATAATGTTGAGCATTACTCTGAAAGCATGTGAAATGAGCGCAACTGTGCAGTAATTTGAACAGTCTTTGGCATTGCCCATCTTTGGGATTGGAATGAAACCTGACCTTTTCCAGTCCTGTGGCCACTGCTGTGTTTTCCAAATTTCCTGGCATATAGAGTGAAACAGTTTCAGAGCATCATCTTTTAGGATTTGAAACAGCTCACCTGCAATTCCATAATCTTCTCTAGCTTTGGTCATCGTGATGATGCTTCCTAAGTCCCACTTGGCTGCGTTGCAAGAAATCTGGATCTAGGTCAGTGATCACATCATTGTGGTTATCTGGTTTATTAAGATCATTTTTAAATAGTTCTTCTGTGTATTCTTGCCACCTCTTCTTAATATCTTCTGCTTCTGTTAGGTCCATACCATTTCTGTCATTAACCTGCCCATCTTTGCATGAAATGTCCCCTTGCTATTTGTAATTTTCTTGAAGCGGTGTCTAGTCTTTTCCATTCCATTGTTTTCCTCTATTTCTCTGCATTGTTCACTTAGGAAGGCTTTCTTATCTCTCCTTGCTATTCTTTGGAACTCTGAATATGATGTGTCTATCTTTCCTTTTCTCCTCTGCCTTTTGCTTTTTTTCTTTTCTCAGCTATTTGTAAGATCTAAGAATTTCCTGGTGGCTCAGACAGTAAAGAATCTGCCTGCAATGTGGGAGACCTGGACTTAGTCCCTGGGTTAGGAAAAGCCCCTGGAGAAAGATGTACAGTAATCCACTCCAGTATCTTTGCCTGGAAAATCCCATGGAATGAGAACTCTGGCAAGATACAGTCCATGGGGTCACAAAGAGTCAGACATGACTGAGCGAATTTACTTTCTTTCTTTCCTCAGACAACCGTTTTGCCTTTTTGCATTTCTTTTTTTGGGGGGAGTGGTTTTGATCACCGTCCTGTATTACAAACTTCCATCTATAGTTCTTCAGACACTCTATCAATTCTAATCTGTTGAATCCATTTGGCACTTCCACCATGTAATTGTAAGGGATTTGATTTAAGACCTACCTGAATGGCCTAGTGGTTTTCTCTATTTTCTTCAATTTAAGTGTGAATTTGGCAATAAGGCATTCATAATCTGAGCCACAGTGGGCTCCAAGTCTTGCTTTTGCTGAAGATTCTCCATCTTCGGCTGCAAAGATTATAATCAATCTGTTTTGATGTTGACCATCTGGTGATGTCCATGTGTAGAGTTGTCTCTTGTGTTGTAGGAAGAGGGTGTTTTCTATGAACAGTGCATTCTTTTGGCAATATCTATTAGCCTTTTCCCTGTTTTGTACTCCAAAGGCCAAACTTGCCTGTTACTCCAGGAATCCCTTGACTTCCTATTTTGCATTCCAGTCCCTTATGATGAAAAGTACATCTTTTTTGGGTGTTAGTTCTAGGTCTTTTTCATGGAACCATTCAATTTCGGTTTCTTCGGCATTAGTGGTTGAGGCATAGACTTAGATTACTGTGATATTGAATAGTTTGCCTTGAAAACGAAGAACATTGTGACGTTTTGGACATTGGACCCAATTGGACTCTTTGGTGACTATCAGGGCTACTCCATTTCTTCTAAGGGATTCCTGTCCACCGTAGTAAATATAATGGTCATCTGAGTTAAATTAAATGATATTCAATTTCGAGTGAGCTACATTTAACCAATAATGTATCTTTCTTTTTTACATATTATAATTCTGCTCTGTACCATATACCATCTGGGCCAGTTTACACATATCTCAAGTCTCTACCAAAAATGTACCAGGTAGGAATTATCCTCATTTCACACGTATGGCCACTCTGAAACCTGGAAACCTGTTTAGCTATTGAACTGAGATTAGACCTCTGTATATACTATATCATAAGTGATTATCACAAGATGGTAAACATTAACATGCTACATCGCATATCAGTGATTTACCATCATGAGCATTCTACAGCTTGTTCGTAATTAAATAACTGATTTTATATATTTTAAAATTAAGCACAACATCTCATAAACTTCTATTCAACATGAACATTTAGATTTCCTTTTCTTTCCTGTTTTGGATTTCCTTCTTTTTATGATCTGGCAAATAAAAGGGCATGTGCTCTACCTCTGTTTAATTTTTATATGCATTCTTTATTATTTTACTAAATATATCTATGCATGTTTGTGTGCATTTGTCATATATAGTTGAGTACAAATTCAGTAAAAAAAAATTTTCAAATTTAATTATAGAACAATAGTTTAAAAAAAAAGAGTTGTGTAAAATTCAATGGGCTGGATGTATTACCAAGCAGAGCTAAGATTCTTCTTTCACTTGAACTGTTTGCCCTGACTGCTTTGACATTACTAAACACTACTTAGATCCTGGAAAGATGTGAGATATTTAAATATTATAACAGATGAGAAGACATTTTTGGAACTTAAATTGTATTAAAAATTTCTTCCATTTAAAAATATCTAGGTTATTTTTTTCCTCTGATTTCTTCCTCTCAATAGATTGCCTTTAATTTAGACAAGGCCTTGCTTTGGCAATGTTGCTTCAAAATGAAAAACTTCCTTGTTAACAGTGCAATCACACCAAGTGGGCATGCCTTTTTGCCACTGTCATTTCCTGTCTACGGGGTAACCTCTTTGAATATGGTCATTTTGAAGGATTTATTTTATGTCTCTAGGTTTAAAATAAAGCATACTTTAAAAACATATATATATTTATATATATATATTGGAAATATAATTGCATTGATCTGTAGTTTTCTATGTCTGACATAAATTATAGCAACCTTGAAAAGGCATTATAAACCTAACATCCCCAGATATTTTTATCAATATAAGATATTTTAGTATAGAGGTATTACAACAGTAAAAATCATAGTTATCTGATGTAGCTACTTCCTTCCTTTTATTTATTTATTTATTTTAATAACAGAATGTACCTAAAGCTGAACTGGTTTCTAATGCCATAGAGTCTTAGGGGTCTTAGATATCTTTTCCTTCGGTGACAGCCTGTGACATCCAGTGAATCATTTTGAAGCCTTTAATTTGGAACTTAAATAGGGGTTTGTTTTTTTTTCCTTGTCATGATGGCTATGTATTTGCTGGACATCATCCAGGAGATACTACAACATATTAATCTCTAAGCTTCTTGGTTATTTGGCATAGAACAAATTTCACCCAGTTTTTTAATAGATGTTTGTGTATCTATAACTTTCAGAAAATGAAAGACCTTAATAATATTGAAACCTCATTCTATAGCAAAAACCTTTTATTAAATAAATATTCATTGATACCTACTCTACCAAAAAGCCTGGGCTCTAGAGATTAAATAATGAAAACAATTATTTATGAACCTTGATTCCATGAGTTTATGGTATACTAAGAAAAATAAACATTACTCAATCAACAAAAAATGCATCAATAACTGCTCTGAGAAGATTTAATTATTTTTGCAAACCTTTGTATAATTGGGGAAATTAAGAACAAATAAGTACTAGCAAACTACAGATTAATTAAATGATGAAAATATTTCTTCTAAAAATATATATTTTCTTGTTTTAAAGAAAACTCATCTGATTTTATCAAGGCCACATCTTCTGGCAATTCTGTATATATATATAATATACAGCCAAATATTTTCTTTCCTAAAACCATCTTAACTTTGCCATGGACAGGTGTTTTGTGTATGTGTGCACACTTGTGCATTCTTCAGTTCAATCGCTTAGTCGTGTCTAACTCTTGGTGACCCCAAGGACTGCAGCACGCCAGGCCTCCGTGTCCATCATCAACTCCTGGAGCTTGCTCAAACTCATGTCCATCGAGTCAGTGATGCCATCCAACCATCTCATCCTCTGTTGTCCCCTTCTCCTCTTGCCTTCAATCTTTCCCAGGATCAAGGTCTTTTCCAGTGAGTCAGTTATTCATATCAGGTGGCCAAAGTATTGGAGTCTCAGCTTCAGCATCAGTCCTTCCAATGAATATTCAGGATTGATCTCCTTTAGGATGGACTAGTTGGATCTCCTTGCAGTCCAAGGGACTCTCAAGAGTCTTCTCCAACACCACAGTTCAAAAGCATCAATTCTTTGGTGTCCAGCTTTCTTTATAGTCCAACTCTCACATCCATATATGACTACTGGAAAAACCATAGCTTTGATTAGACAGACCTTTGTCGGCAACGTAATGTCTCAGCTTTCTAATATGCTGTCTAGGTTGGTCACAGCTTTTCTTCCAAGAAGCAAGTATCTTTTAATTTCACGCTACAGTCACCATCTGCAGTGATTCTTAGATGCATTCTGATGTGCATTCTTAAATGCCTATAATTTTGTGGAGACAGTATTTTGCATTACTTTAATCTTATGATTTCATCCAACTTGTTAAAAAGTGCCTACTTTGTTAGGAATAATATTCATAAGAACTATGTTTTTAAAAATTGCCTAATGAAATTACAGAGAAATTCATTTCTTTGTTCAATTTTTGAATGGTTAGCAATGTGCATAAACAATAAAGTGCTTCATATTGATTAGAAAGAGAATTGTCAAGGAAGAAATCATCTTAAGTAAACATCTTAGAAAAGGCAGAAGGGAATTGTTTTGCCTCTCCTCTCATTTGGCCATTTTATCAAAATGAATGCACTTATAATAGTAAAAGACATCTGTTTGCACTGTACCACAACTGTGGTTGCTCAATTCATATCATTGTCAACAACAGTTTTATACAGAAATGTGTTCATTTTGTTATGGTACTAATAATACAAACTCATATAGGTTGTACCAGTTTTCTGTGACTGCTGAAACTAAAGACCACAGATGTAGGGACTTAGAACAACACACATTTATTACAGTTCGGGAGTTCAGAAATCTGAAATAGGTCTCATTGGGCTAAAATCAAGATGCTGTCAGGGCTGCATTCCTTCTGTGGGTTCTAACAGACTCCAATCCCTGGCCTCTTTGAGCTGGTAGAGTCCACTCACTTTTCCTGAGTAATGGAGGTCTTCCTCAATCCAATCAGCTTCCTCCAACCAACAGCACTTAGAATTAATCATTCTAACTAACTCTTCCACTATCTCCCTCTTCCACTTTTAAGGACTCTTGTGATTACATTGGGTCCACCTCAGTAATTCAGGACACTCTCACTATTTTAAGCTCTGCTGATAAACAATCTTAATTCCATCTGCTGCAATTCCCCTTTGTCATGTAACCTAACATAGTTATCAGGTTCTGGTGATTAAGAGGTGGACATCTTTGAGGATATTTCTTGTTCCTATCAAGTAGTTCAGTTCAGTTCAGTTCAGTCGCTCAGTCATGTCCGACTCTGCGACCCCATGAATCGCAGCACGTCAGGCCTCCCTGTCCATCACCAACACCCGGAGTTTACTCAAATTCATGTCCAAGTAGAGTAACTGTTAAATCCTGAATGAATTGGTGCCTCAGATGGTGAAGAATCTGCCTGCAATGCAGGAGACCCAAGTTTGATCTCTGGGTCAGGAAGATTCCTTGGAGAAGGGATGGACTAACTGCTCCAGTGTTCTTGCCTGGAAAATACCATGGACAGAGAAACCTTTCAGGTTACAGTCTATAGGGTTGCAAAGAGTTGGACATGACTGAGCGACTAACACTTGCACTTTTCATTGTTCCTTCCAAATAGTTGTGGCAAGTTAAGTAACTGTTAAAACATGAATGAATTAATCATATTAATTAAGTATATTGATAATTAACTATTTATTATTGGTCTAATTATGTTTCTAGTTATATGGTAGATATTAAAGTAAATTGTGTTTAACAACCTACCTATTTACATATGCTCCACATGGTAGAAAATAAAAAAATTCAGAGTTCTAATCTTGTAGGATTTGTAGCCTAAATAAACAGTCATTTTCAAAATGCACACATAAAATAAAATCCATAACACATTTGTAGAGGACTTTTCAAGAATTTTCAAGTTATTTCAGCATTCTTGATTTAGTTCTTTAAGAAAAAATGTAAAGTAGACTAGCAAGAGAAAGTATCACAATCTCATATAATAGATAAGGAAAAGAAACTCAGTTTAAAGAACTGACAGTATTATAAAGAAGTAAGATTTAATCTTCCAGACCTTCCACAAAACTCATTCTGCTAAAAGCTGGGTTTGGTAAATACTTGGCTGGCCTTACTGTCAATTTAATCTCTTAGAAGCCAGAGAGAATGATGAGAGGAATTGCTATTCTGTACTTAATTCCAGCAAATAAGAAGTAACTGACTGGCACAGAGGTTGAAATGACAGAAAATCTGGAAGAGACTCAATTTGAACACTTAAAATTTATTATTGTCAAGGTTGGTTACTTGAGTCTAGGCAAATACACACCCTTCAAAAGGGAAATACATATATATTTTTTTTCTTTAATTCTCAGAGATTAATAACAACAAAAACAATTGAAGTTTCACCATTTGTAGGGTAGTATAGGATTCATTAGTTTTCCTGATAGCTCAGTTTGTAAAAGAATCCACCTGCAATGCAGGAGACCCAAGTTCAGTTCCTGGGTGGGGAAGATCCACTGGAAAAGGGATAGACTACCCACTCTAGTATTCTTGGCCTTCCCTTGTGCTCAGCTGGTAAAGAATCTGCCTGCAATGTGGGAGACCTGGGTTTGATCCCTGGGTTGGGAAGATCCCCTGGAGATGCGAAAGGCTACCCATCCCACAGCATTCTGGCCTGGAGAATTCCACGGACTGTATAGTCCATGGGGTCACAAAGAATTGGACACGACTGGGTGACTTTCACTTTTCATAGGATTCATTTACAGGAAACAGAATAATAATGGATTGCTTTCAGAAATAAATTCTGAAGATATGGTCACAAATCCTGAGAGGAGAAATTAGTAAGTGTATCTGAAGAGTTCAGTTATTGAAATTAAATATAAGAACAATAGCAAGGTATTGCTATTGAAGTAATTATAGCAAATTGACATGAACTTATAAAGATTTTTTAAGCAAAATTTGTATGAAATGTTTTGTATGAAATAAATGAAATTATATTAAATGATCATAAAATTATTCCTTAAATTATATTTATAATGAAACAATACTGAAAACAAAGCCCAACTTAGTTTAAAATAATGGTTTATTGCTAATGTATTAAATATGAGTAAAAGCTTACATCAGTTTTCAGTTTTTTCTGGGCAGATGGATGACCACCCAGACAATAAAAGGCACACTCTACACTGGTAAAAAGTGATATGAAGCCTAAGGTAGATGGTTTTTAAAAAGCATATTTTTGCAGAGTGCTTATTTGCTCTCTAAAAATGCAAATCTCTTGGCCTGGATGACATCCATTCAAAGATGCTGAGAAAGAAATTGAAGATGAAATATCTGAATAGCTGTCAGTTTTCTTGGAAATATTTAGAAGATAAAGAGAAGGGCTGGGAGACAGGATAAAATGATGTCACAACTTTCAAACAGAAATACTGTGACTTTTTCTAAATTACAGAATGCAATGTCTGTTAGTGTAACATACTAAAATATTAACAATTTAAATTTGATTTTTTTATCATTTATAAAACCACATTTTTTGAAAGACAAATTTTAAGTTGGTAAAAGAAAGTAAAGATTAACTACATGCCCTTTATAAGTGATCCACTCAAAATAAAATAATGCTAAAGGGTAGGGAGAGAAATAGTAATAAATATACCATGAAAAAACTAGTACAACTAATATGCATTGGTATAATAATAAGGTTATTGGGTAAAGCAATGTAAATCAGAATAGATTCTATGGGAAAAAGTGGTATTAAAAGCACTATTCAAATACATCAGTATTTAATTTTCCATTCTATGTACCTCTAGTTAAATTTTGACATATACCATTTACTCATATTTAGTTATTTAAAATAAAAGAAAAGGGCAGATAGTGTCTTACATTAAAATATTTAATAAAAATAAAATGATTAATTCTGTATGATAATGGCACTGGAAAAGGCAAACAAATACAAATTGCAAATAATAAAATGTCCTGTATTAACATAAGAATGTCATTTGAAATCAGTGGTGATGCTGTGATTATTCAAAAGTAGTAGCTGAAATACTGATTATATATTTAGAAATAAAGTATTTGGATACTTCTCAAATACTATACCACAATCACATTCTAGATTTGTTAAGATGCCAATGTTCTTCAAATAAATACTAATTGCAAAACAGAATACACATGAAAGCTTTTATAAAATTGAATATGGGGAATTTTCTAAAATGACAGTAAAGGTGGAAGCAGCATCTGTATCTACAGAAATTGTCTTCAATAAATATTTATTGGGGACTTAATATTTTTCAGGCAATAGTTCCTGCAGATGTAACGATAAGCAAAATAGACATAATCCCTGACTCATTACCTACAATGGGTTTCCTGGAGCTGAGGAATATGGGATGTTCAGAAATTATAAATAGTAATAGGATAGCACTTTCATACTTGCTGTGACTAACATGCCCAAACCCCTAATACTGAAATCTTTTATTTGTATTTAAGATAATTTATTTTTAAACCTGTCAGAAAACATTATTTATAACTGTGTGGGTCTACATTTACTTATAATACAGGTTTTGTTTTCTTTAATGTAAAAAGAAAGCAAACATTATATGAGAAATTTAAAAAGTTGAGTGTCTAGGAATCAGCATAAATACAAAAATTCAAAAACAAGAAGAAAGCTAACCATTTTCTAATATTCTAAGTATTGTTAATTTATATTGAAAAATACACTGATTATTGATTACATAAAATGCAGCTGTTCAGAGATAAGAATGGGTAATATTATAAGTCCAGTTTTACATATCTGTATGTATGTCCTAGCTAGATAATTACTTTATTTTTTATTAATTTTTAAAAATTAAAGTATAGTTGATTACAATTACTGTGTTAGTTTCAATGGTACAGCAATTTATACATATATACATATTTTTCAGACTCTTTTCTCTTCTAGGTTACTATGAAATATTGAGTATAGTCCCCTATGTTGTACAGTATATACTGTTGATTATCTGTTTTCCATATAAAGATAGGTATATCTTAAACCCAAACTTCTCATTTATCCCCCTCCCCCTGACCTTTTCCCTGTGGTAACCATAATCTTGTTTTCTATGTCTGTGGGTCAATTTCTGTTTTGTATACAAGTTTATTTGTAATTTTTGAGACTCCACATGTAAGAGAGATCATATATTTTTCTATCTGTCTGGCTTACTTTGCACAGAATGATCTCTAGGTCCATCCATGTTGCTACAAAGGGCATTATTTTATAACTTTTCTTGGTTGAGTACTATCACTATATATGTACCACATCTGCTTTATCCAGTCCTCTGTCAGTGAGCACTTAGGTTGCTTCCACATCTTGACTGTTGTAAATAGTGCTAAAATGAACATTGCTTGCTGATTGCTAAGTTCTTTCAGTCATGTCTGAATCTTTGCCAAATTGGGACTGGTTCCAAATTGGGAAAGGAATATGTCAAAGCTGTATATTGTAACCTTGCTTATTTAACTTACATGCAGAGTACACCATGCAAAATGCTGGGCTGGATAAAGCACAAGCTGGAATCAAGATTGCCGGGAAATACATCAGTAACGTGATATGCAGATGACACCACCCTTATGGGAGAAAGCAGAGAAGAACGCAAGAGCTTCTTGATGAAAGTGAAAGGAGAGTGAAAACATTGGCTTAAAACTCAACGTTCAAAAATCTAAGATCATAGCATCCGGTCCCATCACTTCATGGCAAATAGATGGGGAAACAATGAAAACAGTGACAGGCTTTATTTTGGGGGGTTCCAAAATCACTGCAGATGGTGACTGTAACCATGAAATTAAAAGATGCTTGCTCCTTGGAAGAAAAGCTATGAACAACCTAGATAGCATATTAAAAAGCAGAGACTTTGTCAACAAAGGTTCATCTAGTCAAATCTATGATTTTTCCAGTAGTCATGTATGGATGGGAGAGTTGGGCCATAAAGAAAGCTGAGCACTGAAGAATTGATGCTTTTCAATTGTGGTGTTGGAAAAGGGCCTTGATAATCCCTTGGCCTACAAGGAAATCAAGCCAGTCAATCCTAAAGGAAAGAAGTCCTGAATATTCATATGAAGGACTGATGCTGAAGCTGAAATTCCAATATTTTGGCCATCTGATGTGAAGAACTGACTTCTTGGAAAAGACCCTAATGCTGGGAAAGATTGAAGGCAGGAGGAGAAGGGGAAGACAGAGGATTGAGATAGTTGGATGGTATCACTAACTTGATGGACATGTTTGATCAAGCTCCAGGAGTTAGTTATGGACAGGGAAGCCTGCCATGCTGCAGTCCATGGGGTCACAAAGAGTTGGACACAACTGAGTGACTGAACTGAACTGAATGGACTGTAGCCCACCAGGTTCCTCTGTCCACGGGATTCTCCAGGCAAGGATACTGGAGTGGGCTGCCATGTCCTCCTCCAGGGGATCTTCTTGACCCAGGGATTAAACCCATCTCTTATGCCTCTTGCATTGGCAGGGATATTCTTTACCACTAGTGCCAACTGGGAAGCCCTAAAATGAACATGACTCATCTAACTTTTTGAATTATGGTTTTTCCAGGTATAATAAATCCCTTACCAAACAAATGAGTTCTGTTTTGCAAGCAAATTTTAAGTCCAAAAAAATTAGCCTAGGTGCCCAACTAATATGATTGACTATGTAGTATGTACTCTAATAGATATGATAGTTTTCACACAAGCAATACATTTTAAAAAATACAGAAATTAAAATCAGTTTTAATTTTACAGTACAGTACCTTGAAAAGTACAGTAGTAGAGTGCAATAGCTGGCAAACAGGTGTTGGCACTGACTGACCAGGCAAGAAGAGTCACTGATTGGAGGAGGAAGATGGGGTGGGAGATGGTACAGTTGAAGGATCATCAGCGATAGGACACAGAGGGCAAGCTGCAATTTCACTCATGACTGACATTGATGACACAGGTTTTGCTTCCTTGCTAGATTCAATTCTATCTACCCTCTTGAGAAAATGGTCCAATCATGTCTGAGCAGTAGCTCTTTTTCTCTCATCATAGATGATGTGCTCACACTGCATTGCATTCTGAAGAGCTGCTGCAGCCTCCATGTACTGTTTTATGTTTGGGCCCTGTGCCTCAAAAGCCAGTAGTACCTCCTCAAATAAAGAAAATCCCCTTGCTCTTTACTTCATCATGAATCTCTCCAGTTCTTTGGTTATTTCCTCTTGTCTCTTTTCATTCTTTCTCTGGACCCCCAATTCCATCAGGTCTTCATTATTAAATTCTTCATGTTACACAGTAAGGAGTTTGATGAAGTCCTCCTCTTGCATGCAGTTCTAGCTCCAGCTTCTTACTGAGAGTCACTAAGTTGCTGAAGACCTCTTTGGACTCCTCATCCACCTTCTCAAATCCATGAAAATCTTGAGCAGACTGTGACCAAGGTTCTTCAAAACCCCATTCATGGAAATGGCCATAATATCACACAAAGCAATGGTTTTTTATGGCCTTGTAGATGTTATAGTCCTTCCAAAATTGTCACAAGGTTGTTTCTGATTCACTCACTTCTACTGCCTGAAGAAAAGTGTGATATAAATAATATTTCTTGGAAGTCTCTAACTTCTTGTTTCAAATGCTTGATGATCAATGTAGTATTTGGTGGCAGATGTGCTACTTTGATGTTGGGATGAAAGTCATCCATAAATGGGGGGTGGCCTGGAGCATTGTTGAGCTGCAAAAGAATGTTCCTCTCTAAGCAATATTTCTCTACCTATAGGATAAAGTGATGGAAAAATCAATCCTGGAAAATGGTCTGTGTAACCCAGGTTTTGAGGTTACTCTTCCAAACAGAAGAAAGAGAGCCCTTGGCTTTGTTTTCAAGGGCTTTTGGGTTCTCTGAATGATAAATTAAGAGAGGTGTCAGCTTTATATTGCTGGAAGCATTGCCACCAAACAACAGAGTTAGCCTATCATTTGTTGCTTTATAACCTGGCATCAACTTATCCTCCTAATTGATGTAACTTCATCTGGCATCCTCTTCCAGTACAATACAGTCCTGTCTCATTCATGTTAAAAACCTGCTGCTTGGGTAAATAAGCAAATTCATCAATACTTTCTCAAAGTGTTTCAGGAAATTCTGGGCAGTTACCATATCGGCACTCTCTGCCTTGCCACTTTTATGTTGTGAAGAATGGCTCTAACCTAGAACCAATGAAACTGTCCATGGCTGACATTATCAGATGTGCCCTCTGATTCTTCCTGTTTCCTTTTCAAGTTTTCAAAAAGGCTTTTAGCTTTCTCTTGAATCAACATTAACCTGATGTGCATCCTCATTCTGAGAAGTTTCTCCATCCATCTCTTTTCTACATTTCTTCAATATTGTTGTTGGCATCATCAGTATAGCACACTTAGCATGTTTCATGATTAGGTCCTTGTTCTTTAGAATCATGGTGATGCTTAAACAATTCATGTTATAAGAATGGCTAATGCCTACCATCTTTTTTACTTGCTCCACTATCTCAATTATTTTCATTTTTGTTTTCATTGTTACCTCTTGGTGGTACTTAGGAGAATCAGCTACAGCACGGTTGCTTTTATGTTTGTTTTGGACATCCTAAGCTTGAGATAAAGATACTGTACTCTATATAATACTGTAAAGTACAGAAAAGAATAATAACTTGTAAGGGATGCACATACATGACAATGTACACCAGACACATGAACTAACATATGATTAGGCATGTGAATGCACATTCACATCTTTAAAAGTTTGGATTTGAAGATTTGTGTGTAGGGGACTTACTGTGTATGCCCAAGAGTAGGAGTTCAGGGTCGAGTGGTAGGTCTATTTTAAGTTTTTTAAGGAATGTCTATACTGTTCTCCCTCATGGCTGCATCAGATTACAAACCCACAAACCATGTAGAAAAATTTCATTTTCTCCACACCTTCTCCAGTATCTAGTATTTGTTGACATTTTGATGGCATGATGTGATATCTCATTGTAGTTTTGATTTACATTTCTCTAAAAAATAATGTATTGCTATAAACTTCTCTCTTAGAACTGACTTTGCTACATTACATAGGATTTGGATTTTCATATTTTCATTTGTCTTTAGGTATTTTTTGAATTCCTCTTTGACTTCGTTTGAATTTCTCTTTGAATTTCTTTTTGATTCATTCATTTGGAGTATAGAGTTCAGCTCTATGTGTTATGTTTGTGTATTTTACAGCATTTTGTTCTTTTAGATGACTTCTAATCTCATAGTGCTGTGGTCAGAAAAGATGCTTCGTAGCCTAACATGGGGCTCAGAACTCTTCTACTGGAGAACATTTGTTATGTGATTATTCTCCAGTTTGTGGGTCACACAGCCTGGACTATTGGATTTGATTATGTCAGGAGTGTGCCCCTGCTACTGTCTGGCTATGTCTTTGGATGTAGAATTTTTTTTTTTTTTTTTTTTGGTCTTTTTATCAATGGTTATTTAGCAGTTTGTTTGATTTTGGTGTTCTTCTGAAAGGAGATGAGCTACTCTACCACCCTGTCTCCCATCCAGATATTTACTTTAAATATTACTTTAAAACATTACATTTTTAATCTAATTTTTCACTTAATGTTTCCATCATATTTTAATTTTTTAATATGTTGACTTTTAATATTAACAAGATATGTTTATATATGTATATATATAATTTAAAAATATATACAAATTATATATATATAATTTAAAAAAATATATATATATACATATATAATTTTAAAAAAATTTTTAAAAAAATTGCAGGTAGCTATTTTCTGTCTTTCCTAATACTGACCCAAAATTCCTATTCCCAGATACAAGCAGTCTTATCTCTTCAACTATTATTGGTAACAGTTAATTCTATTTATCTAGTAGTATCATTATATATTCCTTAATTACATTTCAGTTTTATATAATATTGTTCAACTTCCCATGTTTTACATAAAACTGGGTTACTTATATACCTCCCCTATACATACATTCTCTTTCTCTCTCTGTTTACACTACTTCACTTTCTTCCCGATTATGACAATATAAACAGTTTATGCAGATGCACCAGAAGGTAAACTCTGCCTTCATTTAAAAAAAAAAAAAGTTAAAACTTTGAGACAATTGTAGGTCACACACAGCTATCAGAAACGGTACAAAGAGACCTCATATAAATTTTGGCCAGTTTTTCCCAATGGCGACTTTTTATAAAACTATAGTATCTTACCACAATCTATAAATTGACTGGTATAATCCACCCATCTTAATCAGATTTCCCTAATATATAATTCGTAGTGTATGGCTCTTGATCCAGTCAGCTCACTTCTTGCTCACTCTGGATCCTATGATCAGATAAATCAGTTAGTACTTGTTCATATGCTTTTTAGCTTCATATATTATAAAAGACCTTATTTGTGTGTTTGGTCTGATGAATTAACACCATTCTTAATCCTTTACAGCAATTAACATAGGGTGTTACAAGGAGTAAAGAGAAATATGTACACTCAATTCTATGTAACCAGAGGTTATCTCCTACTTTTGTAGAATCAACATTCCACATTGAGAATTACAAATCATCTTTTGTTATAAAATATAGACTTTAAAAGTTGTTGCTGACCCATGAAAAGACGCCAGGATTCATGGCCTCTGGAAGAGAATTATTCAATCTGGGCCAGAGAACAGGCTTGATCGCTCAGAATTTTTGTGCAATAGAATTTTATTAAAGCATAAAAAGGATTCAGAAAGCTTCTGACAGAGACATCAGAAGGGGGCAGAAAGAGTACCCCCTTGCTAGTGTTAGCAATAGAGTTATATACCTTTTAATTAGTTATTATAGTGAATCAAAGGATGTCTCAAGTTTGTGAAAATTTCATCAGACCTACTCCAGCAATTTACATTTTAGTATAGCAAGATTAGAATTTAACAATAGAAAGATCCTTCAGACCCACTCCCATAAAATACACTCTAAAATATCAGGATTAGTCAGAAGGTTTTCAGGAAGGAGAAACTGTCCTCCAGCCGGATACCTCGTTGTTGTATGATCCCTAGTACAGAGTTTAACGTGAGCTGTGGAACTGACTGAAACTAAGGAATGCAGAGGGGAAAAAAAACAAAAAGAATGCTTGTCCTTTTCTCCTCCTTGAGAATTCCAGACCCCCGATCTCCACTTCGAGAGCCCCAGACCCCTTTCTCCTCCTTGGGAACCCTGAACTTCTTATCCATCTGCCTAGGAATTGAGTATCTCTTTCATACCCTATTCCACGTATCTTGATCTCAGTTACTGCATGGTGCTGCTACCTGCTAGCTAACATTTAAGTTTCAATCTTAATATCAGAATTCTAGAGATATCTCCAGTAATTGAAGTGAAATATATCTGGTCTGTTTTTTGTTTTACTTATTTTTTTTTTAAGTCATCTGAGAAAATGAGGAGCATCCAGTATGGTACTTCACAATTGCTTGCAAGTCTCAGTTTAGATAGACAGATTTAAGGAAAAGCATCTATTTGAAAAATATGTGGACAAGGACAAACTATAGAGACAGTAAAAGGAGCCATGGTTTCCAAGGGTTGGGATGGGGTGGGAGAAATAAAAAGGCAGAACATAGAGGATTTTTAGGTCGGTGAAAATTCTCTGTGTGAAGTTATAATGATGGATGCATTTGTCCAAACCCATAGAATGTATAATACCAAGAGTGAACCCTAGGTAAACTATGAATTTTGGGTGATTATAATGTATCAATGTAACTTCATCAGTTGTAACAAATGTATGTCCCTGGAGATCCTTGATAGTGGGGGAGACTGGGCACGTGGTGGGGGGGGGGGAGTAAGTTGTATAAGGAAAGTTTCTCTAGCTTCCTCTTACTTTTACTGTGAACATAAAACTATTCTAAAATATACTTTTTAAAATTAAATGTATGGACAATGAACCAAAAAGGCAAATGAATATATGTCTTTAATTTTCTTCTGGCTTAAACCTCTAAAAAAAAAAAAGAAATGATATGGAATTAAAGATTACATCTGTGACAGTATTAGAAATCAAGAAGAGATGGTAGCAGAAGGCCAGACATTTGGAACTTTCCTGAAATATTTTAAAAATGTTAAATTGAGGAGCAGAGGAAGCCAGAGAGCAAACCTAGCCCAGAAGAGAACTTCCACTGAGTTAGTGCACAGGGAGCCAATTACGGGAGTGCTGAAAGCCTGAAGTGAATGAGCCACAGGAGATTGACAGGCCAACCTCTTCCTCTTGCTGCAGTGAGCAGCCAAATCATGTGAAATCCTCACTGGCTTAGGGAACACCAAGAGTGATAAAATTCTGCCTCCTCTGAAACTTAAGAGACAAATTGCTGAGAACACCTGCTTAACCACACATTCCATTTCTCTGCTGTGGGAGAGACATTCCATGATATGAATTGTATTCCAAAAACAAGCCGACCATATACAATTCGGAACAACCAACAAACCAACGTAAAGATTTGACATCTTGAATGTTTAAGTAAATTTTATGAAGCTTTTAGAAAACTAAAAGGAAGAAGAAAAGTTAGACATAAGCAAAAGTCTAGAAAAAGTTTTTCAAAAAGAGAAAGCCAGAGTGACCATAAATATATAAGATGTTTAGCATTATTAGTTATCAGAGAAATATTTTATAAAGTTAAAACAGAAACAACAAAACAAAACCTATCATTTGTAAGGTGAAGAAAATTTATGGAGAACAATGTGGAGATTCCTTAAAAAACTGGGTAGAACTGCCATATGATCCAGCAATCCCACTCCTGGGCATACACACCGGGGAAACCAGAACTGAAAGAAACACGTGTACCCCAACGTTCATCACAGCACTGTTTATAATAGCCAGGACATGGAAGTAACCTAGATGTCCATCAGCAGATGAATGGATAAGAAAACTATGGTACATATACACCATGGAATATTACTCAGCCATTAAAAAGAATTAATTTGAATCAGTTCTAATGAGATGGATGAAACTGGAGCCCATTATACAGAGTGAAGTAAGCCAGAAAGATAAAGACCAATACGGTATACTAACACATATATATGGAATTTAGAAAGATGGTAACGATAACCCTATATGCAAGATAGAAAAAGAGACACAAATGTATAGAATAGACTTTTGGACTCTGTGGGAGAAGGCAAGGGTGGAATAATCTGAGAGAATAGCATTGAAACATGTATACTATCAACTGTGAAACAGATCACAGCTCAGGTTGGATGCCTGAGACAAGTGCTCAGGGCTGGTGCACTGGGAAGACCCAGAGGGATGGGATGGGGAGGGGAATGGGAGGGGGTTCAAGATGGGGAACACATGTAAATCCAAGGCTGATTCATGTCAATGTATGACAAAAACACTACCATATTGTAAAATAATTAGCCTCCAACTAATAAAAATAAATGAAAAAAAAAGTGAACAGTCCTAAGAATGTATTTGCAGAAAAAAGGAATTTTGTACACAAATTGTGAGAAAGTAAATTGTTATAATCACTCTTGAGAACTTGCAAAATAGCAAACGAGTAGGTGTAGGTACTGTGCCATAGAGCAATTCCATTAAAGACATGGCTTAGAGGAACTCTTATACCTGTGAACATGAATACAAGCACCAGGATATCCTCAGTAGGATTGTTTTTTAATAGCAAACCTATGGAGAACAATGTTTTGTTATTAATTACACGTAGTAATGCTCAACATACACATACTGAAACATAGTGATGGGTTGAAAAAGCAAGTTACCCTTGGCTCTATGGAATAACTTAAAAAAACACACAAAAATACACAATATTATCAATGCTCAAGTATATGAAAAAGTGTAAACCTTTCAGCAAGAACAATGGCAATCTCTAGGAAAAGAAGGACAATGGTATCAGAATAGGATAAAAATAGTATTTCAATCATTTTTACAACTTTTATTTAAAACTCTTTTTCTGAAAAAAGATGTGACAAATATCACATTTATTAAATATGCATGGTGGCTATATAGGTGTTTAAAATTGTTTTCTGTTCTCTATATTTGATATATTTGCTAGTAAAATTACATTAGAAATTTAAAAGGTATCCACACAGAATCCTTCACAAGGACATTTATAAGCAGCTTTATGCATATTTCCCAGAACTTGGAAGTGACCAAGATGTCCTTCAGTAGGTGAATATCCAGACAATGGAAATTTTTTTGATGTTAAAAAGAAATGTGCTATTAAAGCATGAAAGATAGGAAAGAAAGTGAAATGCTTATTACAGCGTGAACGATGCCAATCTAGAAAATCTACATACTGTATGACATTCTAGAGAAGACAGAAGTATAAAGACAGTAGATCAGTGGTTATAAGAGGCTGGCTTGGAGACAGAAGGAAGAATAAGCTGAGTACAGAAGATTTTTAGGACAGTAAAAATACTATATGATATTATAATTATGGATATATATCACTATATATTGTCCAAACTCATAGGATGTACAACACCGAGAATGAAACTTCGCTAGTACTGTTCAGTTGCTAAGTCGTATCTGACTGTTTGTGACTCCATGCACACGCCAGGCTTCCCTGTCCTTCACTATCTCCCAGAACTTGCTCAAACTCATGTCCATTGAGTCAGTGATGCCACCCAACCATTTCATCCTCTGTCAGCCTCTTCTCCTCTTGCCCTCAAACTTTCCCCGTGTCAGAGTCTTTTCTAATGAGTCAGCTCTTTCCATCAGGTGTCCAAAGTGTTAGAGTTTAGCATCAGTCCTTCTAATGGATATTCAGGGTTGACTTCCTTTAGGATTAATTTGTTTGATCTCCTTGCTGTCCTAGAGACTTGCAAGAGTCTTCTCCAGCACCATAGTTTGAAAGCATTAATTCTTTGGTGCTCAGCCTTCTTTATGGCCCAACTCTCACATCCATACCTGACTACTGGAAAAACCACAGCTTTGACTATATAGACCTTTGCTGGCAAACGATACATATCACTATATACTTGTCTGAACTCATAGAATGTACAACATCGAGAATGAACAGTAAGGTAAACTACGGATTTCCAAAGTGATTATGTATGTCAGTGTTACTTCATCAGGTGTAGCAAATGCATGATTCTGGTGGGAAATGTTAATAATGGGGGAGGCTATGTGTGCATGGCAGTAGAGAGCCACATATGCATAGCTTCCCCCCACCACTATTTTTTTTTTTTTTTTGCTGTGAATCTAAAACTGATCTAAAAAAATCTAAAAAAAATAAAACTTTTAAAAACATCCCCATCACATTAAAAATACTGCATCATTAAATGCAAAACTTTCAAAAGCTGCTCTTAAAAAAGAGCAAAGAAGAAAGTAATAAATGAGGACACTGGGAGCAACCTGCCAAATCATGTTGGATGTAGCCAAAGAGATGTTCAGAAGAAAATATATTGCCTTAAAAGCACTCTGTAAAATGAAAAATTGCATTTGTAAGTGAAATAAACATTTAGCTCTAAAAGTTAGAGTTAGGCATGAAAATGGAAATCCAGACTTAATACAAAGGAAACAGCCTAGCCTTATGGTTAAGACTGGAATTAGCCTCCAACTAATAAAAATAAATGAAAAAAAAAAAAAAGATTGACTTCCAGAATCAGTTTCCCTTAATTTTGAGTTCAGGCTCTGCCACCCACCAGCTGTAAAACATTGGGAAATTTATTTAGCTAGTTTTTCCTCAGTTTCTCCATCTTTCTAAGTGGAATTACAATAGTGCCTTCTTCATAAAACTATAACAATTTAATGTGTTTTTATTGTGATAGCACTTAAAACAGTGGCTCATAGAGTCAAAGAACTTAATAGAGAAGATAATAGAAGAACTAAGTGAATAGAAGAACTAAGAACTAAGCACACTGAGTTGGATGAATAAATAAAACCAAATGCTAAAATTTGATAATAAATATTTGGCAAGTTCAATTGAAAATAAAAAATAAAAAAGATATCAAAGAAAGATAAACAAAATTAGGAACAAGGAGGCTGATACAGCATTTTAATATTGAAGGAATAAGACAAGGAATTGCTGAGATATATGTGTAGCTCAATGAACATTTGGTGGATTCTCTTATCGTTTTTGAAACAAAATGAAGGCAGAAATAATTAGAGTACTATCAAGCAGTACACTGTTTAAATCTTTAGTTATGATTGTGTTAAATACATTTAAATATTTCTATGCAACTCAAGAAACATTAACATCAGCAGAAAAATATAACAGAAAGATATTTTTTTCAATATAATTTTAAGAGTCTTATTTCCTCATCACTACAAGACACCTAACTTGTTCAGGGCTGTGATCCCAGTTGAATATGTAATGTAGCAAGTTTTTTTTTGCCAAAGTTATGGCCTTGAACACAGATAGAACAAAGGTAGGATCTCTCCCAAAATGAATAATTGTTTCTATTCACATGATGAAGCATAGAAGTGGTATAGTTTTTACGCATATGAGAGTCAGTTTCAGTGTATGCACTGAGCAGGCAAATTGGGTTTTAGAGATAATCCCATCTGAAAAAATAATAAAATCAATTCCTGTGGTACATTCCATATGACCCAGCAGAGAAACAGCCATTTACTAATGGTCACATGCAATGAGCTTAAGTAGTATTTGGGATATTGACTTTCAGAATTCATTTATTATAAATACACACTAATTTGAAATGTTATTAGACTACTAAAATGAAAACCATTGGTTTATGGCTAATAATAGAAAATGATGAGAGGAGGCATGAAATTACACAAGGGAAAACAAAGGACTAAAACAAGAGGATCAAGAATAGAAACTTGGAATCAATCAGGTTTAAACAGAAGATATAGGAGATCAAGTGAAATTATGAGTCCTGGCAAAGAGGGAGGGAAGATTGGCATTTGGAAAGATAGGTGGGGTGAAGAGATGCATATAATTAGATAACTGTTATGTTGCAGACACTGAGCTAAGAAACAGAAAATCAAGATGGGAATTACCAGTAATGTTAGAGATCACAGAGAAGTCTAATAGAAGGAGAAATGAAAGGGCCCCTTTTGTTTTAGAATTTAAGAGGGGGTGGTTATTTGTAATGAGAACAGTATCATCCACCAACACTTATGCTGCATGTTGTTTTATACACTTCCATCTTGCCCTCCAGAGATTCATTCTTACTGGGAGATTGGGTCTATAAACAGAAATGAGTTTGGTGATAAGTAAACTTAAAAATAGGCTTCCCAGGCGGCGCAGTGGTAAAGCATCTGTCTGCCAATCCAAGAGACACAGGATACAGAAGCTCAACCCCTGTGTCAGGAAGATCCCCTAGAGTGGGAAATGGCAACTGACTTCAGTATTCTTGCCTGGGAATTCCATGGACAGGGTGGGCCACAGGCTATCACAGACTCAGATACGACTGAGCCACTGAGCAAAACACGTTTAATAATAGACTAGGAAGTGTGGAACCTTGGATACAGAAAATCAGAAGCCTATTTCTCACAGTTCAGAAAGATTTATAAAGTGTGTTTGATTCATCTTATTATGTTCCTCATCCATAATGGTAACCATTTATGTCCATTTTGGTCACCAAAGTATATTTGGCATTTGTTCTTTCATTTCCACACTGAATCTGTCATCACTTCTTACCATATTACTGTAGTGGTTTCTAAGTCAGGATGTCTGCTTCAGTTTTACCTCATTGTCATCTAGGGCCCAAGAACTGCCAGAATGATCTTTCCATAAACCTGAGTGTAAAATACTCTTAATTAAAACTATAGACTTCAGACTAATTACTGTCATACAAAAAAGCCTTCAGTTACCTGGTCTTGGTCTATGAAGTCATGGAAATCTGAGCAATTCTCTGTCGTCATAACACTTGTTGCTGTCTTTTGTCTTCCCTGTCTTCTTTAGTTAGTTAGATGTTGTTCTTTTCTAGCTCCTCACAGTTTAAAGCAATGCCTGGAATATATTACCATGAATTTTTTATTCCTCACTCTGTAAACCCCTCTCATTTATTTTGTAACTGGAAGTTTGTACTTCTTCATAGTTTTTGCTGGATTGAATATATAGGTACATAACAACTTGTGGGAATGTTTACTTTAGTCTACCTGTTCATATACCATTTAAATAAAATCATAAAATGAGCGAACACTGAAAAAGTTAAATTACTTATAAACTTCCTATTGAACATCATTTTTCATAGCCTCTATCCCTTACCCCTGGACTATCTATCCCTTGGACTGCAAAGAGATCCAATCAGTCTATCCTAAAGGATATCAGTCCTGAGTGTTCATTGAAAGGACTGATGTTGAAGCTGAAACTCCAATACTTTGACCACCTGATGCAAAGAGCTGACTCATTTGAAAAGACCCTGATGCTGGGAAAGATTGAGAACAGGAGGAGAAGGGGACAGCAGAGCGTGAGATGGTTGGATGGCTTCACTGACTCAATGGCATGAGTTTGGGTAAACTCCGGGAGTTGGTGATGGACAGGGAAGCCTGGTGTGCTGTGGTCCATGGAGTCACAAAGAGTCGGACACTGAGTGACTGAATTGAACTGAACTGATCCCTTCATATGATTTTCAATAGCTATAAGAATTACTTATTCTTAATATTTATGGCAGAAAAATAAATGGAAGGCAATATCCCTTTTAATCCATATTCCTTCTGGAATGTGGGCTTTAGACACACACATTCTTATCAAGATTTTATTCAGCAGATTAATTTAGCTGAAGCTTCCCAGAGGACTCTGGCATGCAAGTTTGTCCCTGGAGAGAATTTTGGAAACACAATAGCAACTCCAAGTAAAAATAACATACTTTCTCAGATTTTTCTATTGACAATATCACAACTTCCAAATAATTAAGGAAGAGAGAAACTTTGAATCATTTATCCTAGTATGTACAGGCCCTGTTCTTTCTCCATTAGTGACTGAGCCATGAGTTATAAAGAAATAAAACCATAATATATATAAGTGTAATAAATTAAATATAATTTTGAAGCAGATAATGTATATATAATGTAAATACTATGTAAAAAAAGTTTGATAGAATTTCCACATGCCTAACAATCTCAACCTGCCTGGTAGCTCGAATGGTAAAGAGTCTGTCTTCAATGCAGGAGACACGGGTTCAATCACTGGGTCAGGAAACTCCCCTGGAAAAGGAATTGGCTACCCACTCCAGTATTCTTGCCTGGATAATTCCATGGAAAGAGGAGCCTGGCAGGCTATAGTCTCTGGGGTTGCAGAGTCAGACATGACTGAGTGGCTAACAATAATCACTACTAGGTATATATCCAAAATAATTGAAAGCAGGATCTAGAAGAGATATTTGTATATCCATATTCATAGTAGATTTATTTGCAATAGCCAGAGGGTATAAGCAAGCCAAATGCCCATGATCAGGTAAACAGGAAAAAAAAATGTGGTATACACATAAATGGAATATTATCCATCCACTCTCTAAAAAGAGAAGGCAATTGCATCACATTCTGCAACATGGGTGAACATTGAGGATATTATGCAAAGTTATAGAAACCAATCACAAATAGATAAATGCTGCATGATTTGACTTATATATGTGTCTAAAATAGTGAAATTCATGGAAACAGAAAGTAAAATATTGGTTCCCAGGGGCTTAAGGTAAGGAGAAGATGGGGAGATGTTATTTAATTGGTATACAGTTCAGTTTTGCAAGTGTGAAAATTCTGGAGACTGGTTACACAAAAATGTGAATATACTTATTACTGAATTTCACACTTAAAAATGATTAAGAAGGCAAATTTTATGTTACCTACTTTTTACTATGGGCTTCTCAGGTGGTGCAGTGATAAAAATACCAGCGTGCTAATATGGGACATGTGGATTTGATCCCTAGGTTTGAAAGATACTCCTTAGTACGAAATGGCAACCCTCTTCAGTATTCTTGCCTGGAAAATTCCGTGGACAGAGGAGCCTGGAGGCTACAATCCAAGGGATCACAGAGAGCTGGATGTGACTGAGCTCACATGCACTTTTTACAATTAACAATTTAAAAATATTATATATATATGTGAATGACCAGTGCGTTCTTTTGGCAAAAATCTATTAGCCTTTGCCCTGCTTCATTCTGTACTCCAAGGCAAATTTTGCCTATTACTCCAGGTATTTCTTGGCTCCTACTTTTGCATTCCAGTCCCCTATAATGAAAAGGACACCTTTTTGGGGTGTTAATTCTAGATCTTGTAGGTCTTCATAAAACCATTCAACTTCAGCTTCTTCAGTGTTACTGGTCAGGGTATAGACTTGGATTATTTTGATATTGAATGGTTTGCCTTGGAGTCAAAGATCATTCTATCATTTTTGAGATTGCATCCAAGTACTGCATTTCAGACTCTTTTGCTGACTATGATGGCTACTCCATTTCTTCTAAGGAATTCTTACCCACAGTAGTAGATATAATGGTTATCTGAGTTAAATTCACCCATTCCAGTCCGTTTTAGTTCACCGATTCCTAACATGTCAATGTTCACTCTTGCAATCTCTTGTTTGACCACTTCTAATTTGCCTTGGTTCATTGACCTAACATTTCAGGTTCCTATGCAATAAATATTGCTGTTTACAGCATCAGACTTTGCTTATATTACCAGTCGCATCCACAACTGGGTTTTTGTTTGTTTGTTTTTGCTTTGGCTCCGTCTCTTCATTCTTTCTGGAGTTATTTCTGCACTGATCTCCAGTAGCATATTTGGCACCCACCAACCTGGGGAGTTCATCTTTCAGTGCCCTATCTTTTTTGCCTTTTCATACTGTTCATGGGGTTCTCAATGTAAGAATACTGAAGTGGTTTGCCAATTCCTTCTCCAGTGGACCACGTTTTGTCAGAACTCTCCACCATGTCCCATCCATCTTGAGTGGCCCTACAGGACATGGTTCACAGTTTCATTGAGTTAGACAAGGTTGTGGTTTGTGTGATCAGATTGATTAGTTTTCTATGACTGTGGTTTTCAGTCTCTCTTCTCTCTGATGGAGAAGGATAAGAGACTTATGGAACCTTCCTGATGGGAGAGACTGACTGAGAGGGAAACTGGTTCTTGTCCTGATGGGCGGGGCCATGCTCAGTAAATCTTTAATCCAATTTTCTGTTGATGGGTGGGGCTGTGTTCCTTTCCTGCTATTTACCAGGGGCCAAACTATGGTGGAAGTAATGAAGATAATGGTGACTTCCTTCAAAATATCCCACACATGCACTGCTACACTCACTGCCCCCAACCCTGCAGCAGGCCACCAGTGACCCACGCCTCCACTGGAGACTCCTGGACACTCCTGGGCAAGTCTGGGTCAGTCTCTTGGGGGTCACTGCTCCTTTCTCTTGGGTCCTGGTGCACAAGGTTCTGTTTGTGCCCGCCAAGAGTCTATTTCCCAATCCTGTGTAAGTGCTGGCGGCTCTATGGTGGGGTTAATGGTGACCTCCTCCAAGAGGGCTAATGCCATACCCAAGTCTGCTGCACCCAGAACCTCTGTCCCTGCACCAGTCCACTGCTGCCCCGTACCTCCACAGGAGATGCTCAAGCCCAGTTCTGCCTTAGTTTCTGTGAAGTCCCTGGGTCCTGGTGTACACAAGGTTTGTTTGAGCCCTCTGAACGTCTCTGGAGGAAATGGGGTTTGATTCTAAATGTGAATTCGCCTCTCCTACCATCTTGCTGGGGCTTCTCCTTTGCGCTTGGATGTGGGGTATCCCCTCACAACTGCTCCAGCATCTTGCTGGGGCTTCTCTGACCTTGGACGTGGGGTATCTCCACAGGGCTGCTCCAGCAAAGCACAGCCACCTTTCCTGACCTTCAATGTGGGGGTATCTTATAGGGGGTCATAGCAAACACCCTCTTCCAATAACACAAGGGAACACTCTACACATGGACAACACCAGATGGTCAATGCCAACATCAGATTGATTATATTCTTTGCAGCCAAAGATGGAGAAGCTCTATTACAGCTCTATACAGATTCTATACAGAAGTTCTATACACAAGCTTCTATACAGAAGTTCTATACAGTCGTCAAAAACAAGACCAGGAGCTGACTGTGGCTCAGATCATGAACTCCTTATTGCCAAGTTCAGATTTAAATTGAAGAAAGTAGGGAAAACCACTACAACATTCAGGTATGACCTAAATCAAATCCCCTACAATCGTACAGTGGAAGTGAGAAATAGATTCATGGGATTAGATCTGATAGACAAGTTGAACTATGGATGGAGGTTCATTACATTGTACAGGAGACAGAAATCAAGAGCATCCTCAAGAAAAAGAAATGCAAAAGAAAATGGCTGTCTGAGGAGGCCTTACAAACAGCCGTGAAAAGAAGAGAAGTGAAAAGCAAAGGAAAAAAAGAAAGATATACCCATATGAATGCAATATTCCAAAGAATAGCAAGGAGAGATAACAAAAGCCTTCTTCAGTTATCAGTGCAAAGAAATAGAGGAAAACAATAGAATGGGAAAGACTAGAGATCTCCTCAAGAAAATTAGAGACACCAAGGGAATATTTCATGCAAAGATAGGCTCAATAAGGGACAGAAATTGTATGAACCTAATGGCAGCAGAAGATATTAAGAAGTGGCAAGAATACACAGAAGAACTGTACAAAAAAGATTTTCACAACCCAGATAATCACGATGGTGTGATCACTCACTTAGAGCCAGAAACATCCTGGAATGTGAAGTCAAGTGGGCCTTAGAAAGCATCACTATGAACAAAGCTGGTGGAGGTGATGGAATTCCAGTTGAGCTATTTCAAATCCTGAAAGATGATGCTGTGAAAGTGCTGCACTCAATATACCAGCAAATCTGAAAAACTCAGCAGTGACCACAGGACTGGAAAAGAACAGTTTTCATTTCAATCACTAAGAAAGATAATGCCAAACAATGCTCAAACTACAATACAATTGCACTTATCTCACACACTAGTAAAAAAAATGCTCAATATTCTCCAAGCCAGGCATCCAACAGTACATGAACCCTGAACTTCCAGATGTTGAAGCTGGTTTTGGAAAAGGCAGAGGAATCAGAGATAAAATTGCCAACATCCGCTGGATCATCAAAAAAACAAGAGAGTTCAAGAAAAACATCGATTTATGCTTTATTGACTATGTTAAAGCCTTTGACTATGTGGATCACAGCAAACTGGAAAATTCTTCAAGAGATGGGAATACTAGACCACCTGACCTGCCTCTTGAGAAATCTATGTGCAGGTCAGGAAGCAACAGTTGGAACTGGATATGGAACAACAGTCTGGTTCCAAAGAGGAAAATGATTATGTCAAGGCTGTATATTGTCACCCTGCTTATTTAACTTATATGCAGAGTATATTATGAGAAATGCTGGGCTGGATGAAGCACAAACTGGAATCAAGATTTTCGGGAGAAATATCAATAACCTCAGACACACAGATGACACCACCCTTATGGCAGAAAGTGAAGAAGAGCTAAAGAGCCACTTGATGAAAGTGAAAGAGGAGAGCGAAAAAGTTAGCTTAAAACACAACATTCAGAAAACTAAGATCATGGCATCTGGTCCCATCACTTCATGGGAAATAGATGGAGAAATAATAGAAACAATGACAGACTTTATTTTTGGGGACTCCAAAATCACTGAAGATGGTGACTGCAGCCATTAAAATAAAAAAGATGCTTGCTCCTTGAAAGGAAAGTTATGACTAACCTAGATAGCACATTAAAAAGCAAAGACATTACTTTGCCAACAAAGGTCCGTCTAGTCAAGGCTATGGTTTTTCCAGAGGTCATGTATGGATGTGAGAGTTGGACTATAAAGAAAGCTAAGCACTGAATAATTGATGCTTTTGAATCAATGGTATTGGAGAAGACTCTTGAGAGCCCCTTGGACTGTGAGGAAATCCTACCAGTCCATCCTAAAGGAAATCAGTCCTGATATTCATTGGAAGGATTGATGCTGAACCTGAAACTCCAATACTTTGGCCACCTGATGTGAAGAACTGGCATCATTGGAAAAGACCCTGAGCTAGGAACAATGAAGGCAGGAAGAGGGGAAGGGGACAACTGAGCATGAGATGGTTGGATGGCATCACCAACTCAATGGACATTAGTTTGGGGGGACTCTGGGAGTTTGTGATGGACAGGTGGCCTGGTGTGCTGTGGTCCGTGGTGTCGCAGAAAGTCAGACATGACTGAGCGACTGCACCAAACTGATATATATGTAAATATATCAAATATACAAATATTTCCATAAATTATAAACTTTTAGACTTGAATAGGACTTCAAGTATCATTTAATTCAATATATGTCATTCTCTCACATGACAAAATTAACACAGAGAAAGTAATGTCCTTTGGAGAATAAACCCTAGCTCTTAGGGGGAAAAAAATCTTTTGTGTCTCATTAAAATTGAATTTCCTTCTTTTAGGCATTTTTTATTTTTAATATTTATACCAAACAAGCAGTATGTAGCTTTCTATTTTAAACAGTTTTCCTCTCATATTAAGTACATTTTATTTAATTCTTTCTCAGGTAAAAATATTTGTAAAATGTCTCTACTCATTTTTCTACTCTCTGTGTAATGTGGAGAGTGGTTATTTTGCCATAGCAATTTTGCAGAAGTCATTGCTTTTTCGGGCACATGTTTGTTCTAAGTTAATTATTTCTATTCCTTTGGCATAATTCATAAGAAAACAAGCTTCATCATGTCAGGTGTTTACTCAGTGAAGCTCATTTCCCTCACTCCTCCCTTTCTGCAGCAGAGATAATTTAACACTACGAATTTTAAATTTGCCCTGCAGGGAAAAGAAAAAGGAAAAAAAATCTCCTTCTTATGAAAGAAGCCAGGACTATAAATTACAAAATAAGCATCCTATAGAACTTGCTTGGGTTTGGATTTACAACAGCTGCTGCCGTTAATAATAAGTCCTTCCCTGCACGCTCAGTTGCTCAGTTGTGTATGTCTCTTTGAGACCCCATGAACTATAGCCCACCAGGCTCTCCATCTATGGAATTCTCTAAGCAAGAATACTGGAATGGTTTGCCAATTCCTTCTCCATGGGATCTTCCTGATCCAGGGACCAAACCTGCAGCTCCTGCATTGTCAGGATTCTTTAACACTGAACCACCTGGGAAGGCCCAATAAGTCCTTTACCCAAGGTCAACAGGAGATTAAGTAAAATAAACCCCTAGGATTTTATAATGTATTTCTAAGATTTAGTACATTTAACTTTAGGATTACAGAGAACTATTATTCATATTACACAATCTCTCTTTTAGACTACTCACTTGATATCCTCTTCTACTTAATTAGTTGGTCACATTATAAACAGGAAGCACTGTAGACCCAGGAAGTAAGGAATGCATGGATAAGTTAATGGACATGTTTAAAAGATTGTATTTCATTTTCTTCTTCTCAAATTTCAAAGACCTTTTAAAATACATTTCTCTCAATTTATAGGATTAAGGCATTTTCCCTCAACAAGAATTTTCCCTTCCTGCCTTCTTCCTTCATTTTCTCATAACAGAATAAGAAAAGAACATGTAGAAATATGAATCCAGATATGTAGAAGATGCTTTTGTATCTGAGAAAACTGCACATATTACTAAATACCCAGAGATAGAAGTAATGCCAGACTCAGGTGGAGACAGTGCTTTTGCATTTGGACTACTTTGAAAGAACCAAAGGGAGTAGGAAGCTTTGTTAGTATTAAACATTGTCTTTAACAAGCTAGTACTTATTAAAAGCAGCATAGCCCTATGAAAACACTTCTCACATTGCAAGCAGATTCTTTAATGCCTGAGTCACCAGGGAAGCCCCTAAAATTTTATAATTGAATATAATTGAAATTTAGTTTTGATTTTATGTAAAAATATCTATAGAATTATGGTTGAATATTTTAATAACAAACTTGATATCTATTTTAATGAAAAGGGGAATTTCCACAAAAGTTATCATTTTTTAAAAATAGATTGAAGTAGGAGTTGGAAAGGTAGGGATAATAGAGGGTGAATCTATATAATAATTATTTTAGAATTGTGTGCTGCCCTCAATGGTGACATGATTAAGCATATTAATTAACAAACATTTAAGTATCTATAGTAAGGTTATTCCCCAAGTTCAGGATTTGGCAAAGGTTAGCAAGTAAATCATTGCTTTATATTTACAAAACTAAAATGATTTATTTTAGAATATACAAAATATATGAATATACATATGCCTAATTATTCTCAACACTAATCCTGATAAGTAGGATAAATCATTCACACACAAAACATTTCAAAGAAATGAACATGTTAAATATTTAGGACGGCAATAGGTTCGAAAGAGCATATGTTACAGTTATTCAAAAAGCATGATCTCTAAACCAAGAAATTTGGTGATGACTCCATTGCAAATTCATTGAAATCATCTTAAAATTATGAAATTATTAAAAACAAAAATTAAAAGTCTAGGCTTTGGCAAAAAGCAAGGTGTATTCTAAATTTCTGTACCTATGTCTTATTAAAATGGGTAAAGATTTCTCTTATTTCAGCATCACTCAAAGTGATTCAGTTTGCTTCTGTTTATTACAAAAACTTTTTCAAGTACTTTTTTTAAATGTGAGAAAGGGACTTAATTTCTGGTGTATGGCTTTGAACTTATTCTTTTAGGGACCACTCAGTCCCCTTCAGGGAAGTCTCGGTTTAACCCTAAACACTAGTCCCAAGGTCAGGAGCAGCAGCAGTAGGAACAAGAGCAATAAGAGATAGGCGCTGGACTTAGACTTTCCTGGACACATTTGGAATTAGCATCTGATGCAGACTCATCTCCTCCGCTCCACTGGCTTTTGTTCCCTGAGTCCTTTGGATTACACTACACTCAGTTCGACTTGACTCTCCTTTCTGGAGTATTCATTCTAATGTTTATGCTCTTCCAATTCAACTCCTTCTTTTTCCCCATCCTGGGAAGGCTACATATTGGGTTTTGTTTGCTTGTTTGTTTGGTGTAAATATTTTTTAAAAAATACCTAAAGGAAGGGACTGCCATCTTAGGGAGATATGAAGAGTTCTACACTAATTCATGACATCTCATTTTGTTGAAAGGGTAAAGGAAACCACTCTGGTGGTTGGAGAATTGAGAACAAAATACTAAGGACTAAAGTTTTAAAAGATAGTTGGAGAAACAGAAACTCTGGACAAAACAGATAGAATAATACAAATTCCTTCTGTCTCTAGATTGAGATTCCATCTCAAGATTATAAGAGAATGGTGTTTGAAAGCGAGCAATCACTCAGTCGTGTCTGACTCTGCAACCTTATGTACTGTAGCCTACCAGGCTCCTCGGTCCATGGACTTTTCCAGGCAAGAGTACTGGAGTGCATTCACTGTAATTAAATATTTTGTAACACATAAGTGATTATTTTTAAAAAAGACATTTGAAAGATGGCTATAAAATCCAAGGTCATGGTTAATTATTCAAAGGGTTAGTGAATCTGAAGTAAGTTGAACACTAACTGCCATTTTAAGAATACTTCCTCAAGCTGAGTCTTAGTTTCATTTAAAACTCAGGAAGGAAAATAGGAACTAATACAAAATGATGATTTTTTGAAGAAAACCGATTACAAATAAACACTAAAATAAAATTAGACATAAGCTTGTTAAACTCTAACAGGCTTAAATAATATGCTTGCAATTTGATAAATAATTGACTTTTCATCTTATTTCTTCAGGTGATAACAACCCTTTAGTATTTTTTTTCTTTTTATTTTATAAGTACTTTGACTCATAATGACATCTGTGAATATAAGAGCTAATGAAAATAAGGGGTATATTAACTTCCCTGCTTACATTTAGTTTAATTAAAAACAATTACCAGTAAAAAGAGGAAAATTAAGTAAAATGACTGTAAGATGAGAGCATGAAGATGGTAGAAAGGGAAAAAGGGGAAGAAGCATCAATAGTTGCAGAAATATTCAGGTTTTGTTCATATTAATCTATAAAGTTGCACTTCTGAGATCACTATTTATACAATAGTGCTATGTGTAAATAATACCAATTCTTTAACCTGAGCTCTTGTTGGACATAGTTTGGGGCATAATTTTTACAAAATAAAACAATTTTTTAAAAGTTTCATGTCTGATTTTACAAATACTCTCTAAAATGCATACTCTGTTAAGAAATGTGAACAGTTGGGGATTGTACTTTCTCCATTCCCCTCTTTACCTAAGTG
Organism: Muntiacus reevesi; assembly: GCF_963930625.1. Classification (NCBI taxonomy): domain Eukaryota; kingdom Metazoa; phylum Chordata; class Mammalia; order Artiodactyla; family Cervidae; genus Muntiacus; species Muntiacus reevesi. The sequence goes on along the minus strand of NC_089251.1, from coordinate 257,496,040 downwards.
CATTTTGCCAAAGCAGTGATTCACATCAGCTATTATTACAATGCATTTTATAAAATAAGACTCACTTGATGTAGTTTTTCACATTCGTTCATAAAGCATTGAGTGTTTACCATGTGTTGATACTAAGAATGAAGAGATAAAAGAGCAAGGTCTAAAGTCATGTGAGACCATGATTATATGAATTACAATAAAGTGGTTGGTTGCAAACTCATAAAATCATAGGGTCAGTATGGACCTCTGGTTTATCTTCCTCCAAACAAGATTATGAGTATTATTATGTCAAATTCAAATTTCCATCCTTTTAAGGGATCCAATGACTGTGGCTCAGATCATGAACTCCTTATTGCAAAATTAGACTTAAATTGAAGAAAGTAGGGAAAACCACTAGATCATTCAGGTATGACCTAAATCAAATACCCTGTTATTATATAATGGAAGTGACAAATAGATTCAAGGGATTATATCTGATAGACAGATTCCGTGAAGAATTTTGGACAGAGGTTCAGAACATTGTATAGGAGGCAGTGATCTAGATCAGCCTCAAGAAAAAGAAATTCAAAAAGGCAAAATGGTTGTCTGAAGAGGTCTTACAAATAGCTGAAAAGAGAAGAGAAGCTAAAGGCAAAGGAGAAAAGGAAAGATATACGTATCTGAATGCAGATTTCCAAAGAATAGCAAGAAGAGATAAAAAGCCTTCCTCAGTGATCAGTGCAAAGAAATAGAGGGAAAAAATAGAATGGCAAAGACTAGAGATCTCTTCAAGAAAATTAGAGATCCTAAGGGAACATGAAATGGGCTCAGTAAAGGACAGAAATGGTATGGACCTAACATAAGCAGATTTATTAAGAAGAGGTGATAAGAATACACAGAAGAACTGTACAAAAATATCTTCATGACCCAGACAACCACAATGGTGTGATCACTCACCTAGAGCCAGACATCCTGGAATGTGAAGTAAAGTGGGGCTTAGAAAGCATCACTATGAACAAAGCTGGTGGAGGTGATGGAATTCCAGTTGAACTATTTCAAATCCTAAAAGATGATGCTACGAAAGTGCTGCACTCAATATACCAGAAAATTTGGAAAACTCAGCAGTGTCAGCAGGATTGGAAAGGGTCTGTTTTCATTCCAATCCCTAAGAAAGGTAATGCCAAAGAACACTCAAACTACTGCACAATTGCACTCACATGCTAGCAAAGTAATGCTCAAAATTCTCCAAGTCAGGCTTCAATAGTACGTGAGCCGTGAACCCCCAGATGTTGAAGCCGGTTTTGGAAAAAGCAGAGGAACCAGAGATCAAATTGCCAACATCCACTGGATCATCAAAAAAGCTAGAGAGTTCCATAAAAACATCTATTTCAGGTTTATTGACTGTGTCGAAGCCTATGATTGTGTGAATGACAATAAACTGTGGAAAATTATAAAAGAGATGGGAATACCAGACCACCTGACCTGCCTCCTGAGAAATCTGTATGCAGGTCAAGAAGCAACAGTTAGAACTGGACATGGAAAAACAGACTGGTTCCAAATTGGGAAAATAGTATGTCAAGGCTGCATATTGTCATCCTGCTTATTTAACTTATATGCAGAGTACATCATGCTGGGCTGGATGAAGCACAAGCTGGAATTAAGATTGCCAGGAGAAACATCAATAACCTCAGACACACAGATGACACCACCTTTATGGCAGAAAGTGAAGAAGAACTAAAGAGCCTCTTGATGAAAGTGAAAGAGGAGAGTGAAAAAGTGGGCTTAAATCTCAACATTCAGAAAACTAAGATCATGGCACCCGGTCCCATCACCTCATGGCAAATAGATGAGGAAACAATGGAAACAGTGAGAGATTTTATTTTGGGGGGCTCCAAAATCACTGCAGATGGTGACTGCAGCCATGAAATTAAAAGATGTTTACTCCTTGGAAGAAAAGCTATGACCTACCAAGACAGCATATTAAAAAGCAGAGATATTACTTTTTCATCAAAGGTCCATCTAGTCTAAGTTATGGTTTTTCCAGTCATCTTTTATGGATGTTAAAGTTGGACTGGAAAGAAAGCTGAGTGCCAAAGAATTGATGCTTTTGAACTGTGTTGTTGGAGAAGACTCTTGAGAGTCCTTTGGATTGCAAGGAGATCCAACCAGTCAATCCTAAATGAAATCAGTCCTGAATGTTCATTGGAAGGACTGATGCTGAAGCTGAGACTCCAATACTTTGGCCACCTGATGTGAAAAACTGACTCATTGGAAGAGACAGTCATGCTAGGAAAGATTGAAGTTGGGAGAAGAAGGGGATGACAGAGGATGAGATGGTTGGATGACATCATCGACTCAATGGACGTGAGTTTGAGTAAGCTCCGGTAGTTGGTTATGGACAGGGTAGCCTGACACGTGGCTGTCCATGGTGTCACAAAGTGTCGGACATGACTGAGCAACTGAACTTAACTGAACTGAATTTTAATTGGTAATGTACTGAAAAACAAATGTAAAAGAATATGGTCTATTGATTTTTCAGTATCCTAGTAGAAAAGCTGTGGAGCTGTGCTGAAACTATTGATAACTGATTCTAAAAGCATTGTGTAGATTGTGACTAGGATTCTTAGGAATCTCTTTAGAGAGAGAGAGAGAGGGAGAAATAGAAAGCACCCAACATTAAGCTAGCAAAATAATAAATTCTAAAAACATCACTTATTTGTGAACACGCACAGCAGCATAGTTGTAGTTGGAAAATAAGTTGATACTCCCACTTCAGAAAATCACTGAAAATTACTAAGCAAAATAAAGGTTTCTCTGATGGTTCAGATGGTAAAGAATCTGCTTGCAGTGTAAGAGAACAATGTTCGATCCTTGGATTGGTAAGATCCCCTGGAAAAGGTAATGGCAACCCACTTCATTATTTTTACCTGGAGAGTTTCATGGTTAGAGGAGCCTGGAGGACTATAGTCATTAGGGAGGGTTGCAAAGAGTTGGATATGACTGAGCACCTAGAACTAAGTGAAATAGAAATTGAACATGCCCATATTTCATCAATTCTATTAATGTCAATATTTATTCTAGAGAAAACCTTGTGCAAACTGAAACCCCCAAATACCCAGATGTCCACTAATAGAGTAAATACACCATATCTTTTTTATGCTTCTACTACATGGGATATCCTATAGCAGTGAAAACCAAGGTGAGGTTCATGTATCAATTTGGAGGAGCAGGAATTAATTAATCTAAAAACTAAGTATGAAAAATACCAAATGATTCTCTCCATTCATGTTAAAAAATTAAAAAGTGAATAATGTATATGTGAAAGTATAACAACATTTAAATAAAGGAAAGGAATGAGCAATAAAAAATTTATATTGGTTACTTTTGGAGAGGAGGGAGGAAGGGGGTGAAAATGGAGACTAGTACATGGTCAACATGATAAATTGATCAGATGATATTTACAATGTTCACTTTCTCATGTGGAATGCTGGATAGAAAGATGTTACTTCTTAAATCATCCATATATGTATATGCTCTTTTATATGTTCAATATATTTCATAATAAATATTTTACAAAGAGTAAATATATAGATGCCAAAACAGAGTCTGATCAGTTACAGACTTGATGGAAGGATGTGTTTCAAATTCTGTCCTCTAGAAGGTTGACATTATTACTCCAGTATGGGCTCTGCAAAGAAAATTACAACTTAAAATCCCTTTCATAGTGGGCATATCTTGCCTTTGATAGTATTGATAAGCTTCTCCAATACAAATTTTCATTCTTAATTCAGTATCAAATTTCATTTTACTCTAGTAGAATGTTGGTGACGCCACTTTTTACAGCAAGACCATGTCTCCATATTGACTATCATGTATCCAGTCTTGAAAAATCCCAGTGAAATCTGACAGATTAAAAACATTAAAAAAAAGTAATAGCTAAATTGAACATAGCTATAACTTTTGAATATTTGTGACAGAAATAGGCATGCTAAAAATATGGAGTTTTATAAAAACTCCTTAGAAAAGTACATTGCTTTTGGCAATTCATCAAGCAATTACCTTGCAAAATAAAATTTTATAGTGACATTTGAAAGGAGTTCTCCAAATAGAACTTCTCCTTTTACAAGTGGCTAATTGTAGTTTGGATGGACAGTTTGGCATTTAAAATTGAAGGTAAGTTAGTTTATAAAACCAATTATCCCAACAGTTATTTTTTTTTTTTTTAATGTGCAATTTTACTCTAGAAAGTGATTTAGAGGATATAGAGAGCTTAGGAACAACAAAGTCACATAAAAAATCTAATAAAGCAAGATTCCTGTGGGCGCAGGAATCCTGTGGGCTTCCCATGTCTGTCACACATAGCTACTGCTAAAAATGCAAAGCACAATGAGATGTTTTTCTCTTTCTTTCCATTTTGATGATATATTTAAATATATAGTGATTTCTTAACTTCTGTCACAATTTTTGAACTTAACTATATTGATACAAAATTAGTTACTGCATTGACAAATTATATATAATTTTTTATTGACTTGGTAGCCAAACTTCAATACTTAAATTGAAGATAGTGGACAATTTTGAGAATTTTTACTTATTGGAGTATAATTGCTTTACAACATTGTCTTAGTTTCTGCTCTACAACAATGTGGATTAGTTATATGTATATATTGATATATGTCCTCCCTCTTGAGCCTCTCTTCCGCCACCACCATCCCTAATATTGTTCCCTCCATTCTGGCAGGTACTTAATAAAGATCTGCTAGATTATTTTACCATCTGAGCCACTGAGGAAGCTCTGATAAGATCATTTACACATTTACCCATGGTATGGCTATTTTACATACATTTACTCTGAGCAGAACATCAATATAAACATAAAATTAAAAAAAAATCATAGTTTACTTAATTCATGTAAGTGAAGAGTTGGAAGAGAGAGATTCAGAAAATGGAAACCCATATTATTTTTGCATGAACTTAAACACCTGATTCCCTTAACATTTACTTGTTAAGAACTTACTGTATTAGGTACAAGAAATTAAAGAGACTGATAGTATAAAGTCTTTGGCCTTTTATGTTTTCTATTTAGAGAGAGAGAGCAAAAAATGAGAATAAGGAAATATATGTTCATGTATATAAAACTTGTACCGTGAACCATATCTACATCCCCACACTTTAAATCATGGCAGAACTAAATTCTTTCCCTTGGGCTTCCATTCACTCAGGCATTGTAGAGATTGTTCCATCAGTTTTCGAGTACCTCATCCTCTTGCTCAGCCACCTGGTAAACAGCTCTTCACCCAAAATCCTCCAGAGGAGACTCCATTTACTTCCTAGACAGTCTTACCTGCTCTGCATGTTCCCACTGCACTTGCATATTTTTCCTTTACTGTAGGAGTAGGAGTTTTTTCCTACTCGTATATGATGATTGCAAACATGGATTGAGTATATACACATTTTATATTCTCTAGCAATTACTGGGCATTTAGAAACAATGTGGATAACTTAATCAATTGTATAAAGGCCTAAATTTCTAATGAAATAACATCTGCTGGATTTTAAATTAATCACATAAATAGAATACTTATTTGGATAGTAATTTTTGCAAGTTTAAGTTTTGAGACAGATTTGATCTTACAGACTTTAATAAAAAAATTGCCTATGGTGGCTCAGTTGGTAAGCCATCTGCCTGCAATGCAGGAGACTGGAGTTTGATCCCTGGGTCGGGAAGATCCCCTGGAGAAGGAAATGGCAACCCACTCCTGCATTCTTGCCTGGAGGATCCCCATGGACAGAGGAGGCTGGTAGGCAACAGTCTATTGGGTCACAAAGAGTTGGACATGGCTGAGTGACCACTTTTTTATGATAACATGCAAGATCCTTAGATTCAAAGAACACTGGTCTGATCTTAGACAATGCTTTAATCTTGGACAATATTTTAATTTAAGCGTTCTTTTCCTAAAGGGTAAGAAGGAATAGATTTTTGCTCTACTTATGATAGAATTATTGTGATAAAAGAGATAAATATGGTGTAGTCACTGGGCAAATGAAAAGAATAGTACAAATGTTGAGTATTAATAAATTATGAAAATAGAAATTTGGCCTGGTATCTCAGATTTCTTAAATTTGAAAAAATATAAACTGAATGCATGAAGATAGGGAAGATGGATGCATTTTTAACTACCTAAGAGTAAAATGGAACTTTCCTAAGCACCAAATTTGGAATTACAGTGGATGCTTTATAAATTATATTGTGAAGCTTTTGCTTTGCGAAAATATTAGAAAAACATTTCTAGGTGTCTAAAGTATCATTAAAACTGGAAAACCCCCTCCAAATAGATAGCACCCATCAGCTAGTCGAAAATGTAGATCTCTTACATAACTATAATGCTCATTTGTTAAAAGGCAGTTCAGTTCAGTTCAGTCACTCAATTGTATCTGACTTTGGACCCCATGGACTGCAGCACAGCAGGCCTCCCTGTCCATCGCCAGCTCCCGGAATTTCTCAAACTCATGTCCATTGAGTTGGTGATGACAAAATAGCACATTGCCTCAATAGATACTAGTCTTACCAAGGAACAACCAGGCCTCCATAAGTGTTTATTTTTAAAAACTTAGTATATACACACAAACTTTTAATAAACATCTTCTCTGAAACCAATTTGAAGTAATTTTAAGGCCAAATATTAAATAGGTAAAGATAGAATCAGGAACATAATGGAATAGCCACATATTGTAAATAATTATGACACTACAATTTAGCTAGCCATAATAAAAATCTTTACTTTTAGTCTCTAGAATGTGGTACTTTACAAATGTTTTTATTTTAAAGTCAGAAAACATAAATTGACTATTTAAAAATAAAATGATTTTGATGATAATACATAAATCAAAATGAATGGCAGTATTTGTCACAAGAACATCTTTTAATATGCTGTCTAGCTGACAACAGTAAGTATAACTTGTTATCAAATGATTATTTTAGTATGTTTGCATTTCCCTTTTGTGACCAACTGAAAAGATTAGTTATGCTTACTTTCAGCAGTTTTTGGAGGTGATAAAGTGCCATTTAAGCATCAGATTGTCATTAAAAATTCTATATACCAATGTACCATTAACAAATTATACCAACTAAATTGTTGATGCACTATGGTATCTATCTGGTACTTAATACACATATTTAGAAGACCTGGGCTTGAATTTCTGCTGAACCTATATTAATTGTGATTTTGGGTAAAAACTTTGTTTCTGAAACAGAAATTTCTCATCTAAAATGGAGGTAAAGTGCACCTCTTAAAATGTTATATTAAAACAGATAATGTAATATGCACATTCACACACATTAGCAAGACAAAATTAACTTAGAAGGTGTCTTAGTGATTTATTGAAGATTTTGTTAAGAATTTTCCAAACTTTTGTGCTTGTTTCTCATTGATGCTTTTAAGACAGTGATACTGTACTTCTTAAAAGTTACCTTGAACTTTTCCAGGAATCATCTGTAAAAATGAACAAAATTGCTTTAGAAGTTAGTTTTGACTGCTTTTCCTGGTTATTCATTACCAAGTTTTATTTATATATATTCATATTCAACATCTCCCCACTATGTTTTGTTCAATTAATCATTAGATAGGATATACTGTGTACCAGGAAATATCATAGGTCCTAGAGAATATTGAGAGAGTAAAAGGCAAAAAGGCACAGTGCCTAACCTCCTAGAAATCATAGAACATTGAGGGAGGCAACTGTTAATTAAGGAACAAATTAAATGTTGAATTGCAACTGTAATCAATATATGGCTGTAACTATTAAATAAAATCTTATTTCTAATACATCTGACCTGGTTAGGAAGGTCAGAGAATTCCAGAGGATAGAATACTTGAGATGAGATTTAAATGATGTGTAGCAATCACATGGGTGAAAAGGACTGGATGTTAAAGAGAAGAGTGTTCCAAAAAGTAAGAATAGCACCTGTAGGCTTCTTGAGCCAGGGAAAGCTGTGTTGTTTGATGAACTGAAAGATCATTGTGGCAGGTGTGTGATGAGACAAAGGGAGAATTTTTGCTCTATTCCAGTCCTTTAGGTATCTAACTCAGTATCTCTAGGTTCTAGGCCACTAAATTCTGCCAGTCATTCACTTTGCATCATTATTTGGCTTCATTTCCTGGGAACAATGGTTTAGTAATGCTTGATTTATGCCATATACCAGCTACAGCACAATATTAGACCTTCTATCTTGGGTGTCTTCTCTAACTTTTTGGATCAAGAAGGGAAACAAGCCTCTTCTCCCTTCCATCACCTCAACACAAGCCAGTGCACATGTAGGATTTCCTTAGCCTTACATCATGCTAGTACCAGTACATTTTTTAACCAGACAACACTCATTTCTTAAAATGCAATAACTTATATCTGCCCATCTCTTTAAAGAGCATATAGCAAACATGGCTGACTTGTCTCTCCAAGAAAAGAATGTGTACTTTTCTTACACTCACATCAGATGATCAAAGAGCATCCTTTGTCTTTACATAGGTGTGGTCTACACACCTATCTGAAAAGCTCCCATGTCCTGCATAGTTCTATTTTTAGTAAATTTGATTAGATCCTTGGAACCCACTAGTGTCTCAGTGAGGGCCAGTAGATATCTGTTACACATGGAAGTGATGTTTTCTTTCTCACTATAGGAATAGAGTGAGAGAGGATAATTTTACATTTGTATACTTGCATATTAACTTTACTTGCTGGAGGAGTATGACAATCTTTCTAAGAGTTGTAGGAGGTTTGGCAGATTTGCTAATTGGAAAACAACCAACTGCATCACCCTTGATAATTTTCCACTGAAGTCCATTTTCTGTTTTCCTAGTTATGATTTGGCATACTTTTAAGTTTACACCTTATTTAACTTCAAACCAGACCAGGAATGGCATTCCAAATTAGATCTATACCTGGAACAGAGTTTTATTTAGACAAAATTATAAAGTACAAAAAGTGCTTCTTCAGTGACCATATAATTCAATATCTGCAGAATTAAGATTTTTGATGGCATTCTTTCTTTCTCTAAAGCCCTAGCACAGATTTTGTTCCTTATTTAAACTCTTTTCATATGGTGACTTTCAAATTTCATCATTTTTCCTATATTTATTGACTGAATATCTTCTGTAAGGAAAAGCTTTCTCTTGATTAATTTGTTTCAGAATGATCTCATTGATTCTTATTTTAGTTAATTAGTTATAATTCTTCACTAGTATTACTTATTTTGATGCTCAAATTTTCCCAAGCTTGGGCCATGGAGTACCTTTGTAAGACTTCTGTGTTCATTGACATGCCCTTATTAATCTCTAAATGCTACCTTTTTTTCATTCACTACAAAAATATTCTAGGTATATCTTTTACTTTTCCTGCCCTTGGTCTAAAATCAGTTGGTTCTCATAATAATTGACTTGGGCAATCATCACTAATGTATGTTAAAACTAGTGGTGAAAATTTGAAGAATAATAAGATAATTACTTAGTTCAACTCTTTGTGACCCCATGGACTGTAGCCCCCCAGGTTTCTTTGTCCGTGGAATTCATCAGGCAAGAATACTGGAGTGGGTAGCCATTCCTTTCTCCAGGAGATCTTCCCCACCCAGACATTGGACCCAGGTCTCTTGCATTACAGGCAGATGTTTTACCATCTGAGTCACCAGGGAATCCCTCAGTTAAATATTTACTTAGTCTCAAACTTCCTCCCAAAGCATCCAACAGCAAGATGTTTTTAATTACAATGACAAAAACAGTCATTTAACAATGAAGAAAACTAGCAAACACCATCTTAATCAAGTGATCAAAGCTGGACCATCACCAGTAAGTGATAAAACAAAGTCATATTCCTTATGATATGCTGCTCAAAAAAGGATCCAGCACTGAAAATGTGGTACTTTTCAAAATATATGTAAAAATAGTCTAAACATCAAATAAATCATTCCTAAAATATACTCTACAAAATAACTGACCTACTTTTTGACAAGTCAATCTCATGACGCACAAAGAAAAACTTGTAGATTAAAGAGACTGAAAAATCCTAACAAATAAATTTAATCATACTCTGGGATTTTCTTTTTTATAAATTTATTTTTGAAACAATTATTAAACTGTCAAATCTCATTAAATACTGAAGATTATATATTTCTTTAATGTTAATTTTGATTATAATAACTGGTCTGAATTAATGTGAAGAGTGTCTTGGTTTTAGAAAGTAAATAATGAAATATTTAGGAATAAATAGGCAGCTTGTCTGCAACTTCCTTTCAAATGATTCAGAAAAAAAATCTATTATGAGAGTAAATATGATTAAACTATGTCAAATATGATAAAATATTTGGTAAATCTGGATAAAGAGATACCAAAGTTATTTGTACTACTCTTGTAACATCTTGTATGTCTGAAGCTGAATATTGTGCTACAATAATCAAAGAAAAATACAAAGGAAACTAACAGTATTTTCAAAAAGTGTGATTTCTACTTGGAATGATGTGCACTGTGTTACTGGGCACCTCAGAAGTTCTATTTTTTTTTTCTTTCCTTTAAATAAGTAGCAATTCTTAAATGTAGCTAATCATTAATCTATATTTAAAAAAATTCTATTGATCATAGTAACTCATTTAAATTTTATGTGGTTTTAATTGGAACAATATTGGAATTTCAGGGAGATCTTAAAAAAGAGAAGTTTCACTAAATTATAAAATAAAACAATTGAACTAGGTAACAAATTTAAAAAATGAAGGAAACAGAGAGGAAATCACTGCTGTAACTGATTCCAGCATCTTACTGATTCCAGCATTTTACTGACATTAGCAGAAACTCAGAGGACTTTTTTTATTAATTATTCACAGCCCAAGGTTGCAAAGCTTTAAAAAGGAACTTAAGATCAACTTAAATCAGGTCATATTTCTCACTAGGCTATCTTTCTCCAGTAATGATGGAGTGTATTATTTTTTCTACTTACCTTCTATCTTCTGCATTTGTTGGGACCTAATGGGCCCTGAAGATACATCTGATTAAAAAAAAAAAAAAAAAGTTGAACTTTAACAAATGATTTAGCACATTTAATATAGAAAATGATTTAATTTATATTTTCTTTCATTTATAGGTATGAATATTTCTATAAGCATTACCTGTCATGAAAATTGTGGGTCACCCACTCTAGTATTTTTACACGTTATATGCATGCGCAGTCTATATCGTGTCTGACTCTTTGTAAAGATTTAGATTATAGTCTACCAGGCTTCTCTGTATATTGAATTTTTCAGGGAAGAATACAGGAGTGGGTTGCCATTTCCTTCTTCAGGGCATCTTCCCAACCCAGGGTTCTAAGAGGCATCCCCTGAGTCTCCTGTCTTGCAGACAGTTTCTTTACCACCTGGGAAGTCCCTTAGTATTTTACACTTTTATATAAATTGGCAGATTTTTCCACCTGACACTTAGTATATCAAAATATATGAGAGGTTTTTTTTAAATTTCTTAGAAATCTTATGGAATTAAGAAAAAGAAAACCAGCCAGTATGGTTCCAAGACAAATTATGCAATAGCATATCTATTACTGAAATTAAACTAGAAAACATTGTATGATATCTACAATGACTCAAAATAGGCTTATTATTATTCCTTAGCTACTTTTCTCCTGTAACATATTTAATTATTAATTAACTAATTCTAATCTCTTTAGAATATAACTGGTATGTTCTGAAGTTATAGTAGGATGACTTTGCCTAGTGAAAGTCATTCAGTCATTCAGTCGTGTGTGACTCTTTGTGACCCCATGGACTACCATGGATTGTAATCCATGGAACTCTCCAGGCCAGAATACTCAAGTGGGTAGCTTTTCCCTTCTCCAGGGGATCTTCCCAACCCAGGGATCGAACCCAGGTCTCCCAAGTTGTGAAAGTATTTTTTACTAGCTGAGCCATTTTATATCAGCTTGGCTCCATTTATTTAACTTTACATATTTATAAAAAATATTTAAGAAATTTAAAAAAATTAAACAGATGTCAGTTTGAGGTATAATTAAAAACACAGTACCTCCTTATGGAAATTAGTGTCCAAATATGTTAATATGCATTTTGCATTCTACCTTACAAATTCAATGGAATGAAATTTTGGTCAGGTACTTTTCTTAAGTCATTTCCTAATTTCTAATTTGGCCAGATTGGGTCAAACTGTTTCATAGTACACCCCCATAGGTAAATGTTCTGTTTCCCCAATATTCTTTGTCTTCACCATACTGTTTAGCATAATTCTGTCTCCCTTCCATCTCCATAATCATGCTTTTTTTTTTTTTAAGGTTTTAGTTGCCTGGGAATCCTATAATTATCCAGCCAACTTATACAAATTGGTTTGTAGTGTCAATCAAGCCAACATTAGTTTGTGACTCAGAATATACTGCTGGCTCCTACTCAGGTTGGATTAGGGCTTATTGATAGAACCACTCTGCATATAATAGCACAGGATGGATCATGGAACTTTAGGTGGGCAAAGAAAGACATATGTCTTCTTTGTCATGGGCAGAGAAAAAAAAATGTGAGTCAGTGGAATCAATATTGGCTGTTTCCAAAAGTTCTAAATCTTGTTAAAGATATTATAGGGAGTAAGTTACAGAGGATGAGACTGGAAAATGAAGTTGGAAAACAGATTTTTTGCAGTGTTAGAACAAGTTGTAATAACAGTGATTTACAGTGTTCATCAATGGGAAAGGTGATTAACTGATGGTGGTATACAAGCTGTTGGGATATGGGGTATCATACACAGCAAGTTTAAGATGTTCTATAGGTCATGGGAGTCTGATGTTTTTAGAGGATAACTGTACGTCAGGAAAAGGATGGCTGGTTTACTGAGGTTTTATAACTGGAGCCCCCTGTCTATGGCACCCCCACAGTTCCAGGCAAATTGGAACAGTTGATCACTTTAGGTGAACGAGTGTGAGAACAGGAGTGAAAAAGGTAGCGTTCCATCAGGAGCAAGTATTCTGGAGTAGGGAATGGCAACCCACTCCAGTATTCTTGCCTGGAGAATTCCATGGACAGGGGAGCCTGGCAGGATACAGTCAATGGGATCACAAAGAGCTGGACACGACTAAGTGACTAACACACACAAGAATTCTGTAGGAAAAAGAAAGTATGACTGTCAGGAAGTGGCAATGAAAGTGAGGAAGAATCTTCTCTCTCCTTGATATGTATCACTTAGGATGAGCAATGTTGAGGAGGCAGTGAAGATGCTTTTAAAGAGCATATGAGATTTAATTAAGACAGGCTATCTAGGTAGCTCAGCTGATAAAGAATCCGCCTGCAGTGCAGGAGACCCCAGTTTGAGTCCTGGGTTAGTAAGATCCCCTGGAGAAGGAGTAGGCTGCCCACTCCAGTATTCTTGGGCTTCCCTGGTGGCTCAGATGGTGAAGAATCTGCCTGCAATGCTGGAGACCTGGATTCGATCCCTGGGTTGGGAAGGCTTCCTGGAGGAAGGCATGGCAACCCACTCCGGCATTCTTGCCTGGAGAATCCCCATGGACAGAGGAGCCTGGTGGGCTATAGTCCACGGGGTCGCAGAGAGTTGGACACGACGGAGTGACTAAACACAGCATACCACAGGCTATCTAGGGATACACTGTGATGTTGTTGAAGCCAAAGTGGTGGTGATAAGAGAGCAGAAATTGATGAGCCTTTAGTGCAAAGGTAGTGGAGAGAGAGGAAAGCATGGAGGACAAGGAGACACCATAAATAAATTTATGGAAAACTGCGGGGTTTAGTTCAGATGACATATAATGAGCAAAATGATAAATGATGAATTTTATGGTGACTGAGATACACAGGGGAAAACAGTAGAATCATTTATTATAGACTCTTTAGAAAAATGGGGCTGTAAAATTGTGGCCAGGAATGTTTTATTTGGGGTACATTGACTTCTGGGCCTCTATCCCTTGTTATGCACAAGGTGCTATTTCAGCTTATTAAGAATTTTTTCCAGCCTCCCTGGATGGTGTGATTAAGGTGAGAGGAGCTTCTCCCCAAGTCTACTGTTCCAAGGAGCAGAGAGGAGGCTGCTTCTCTCTTGCTCTGACATGCGTCTACTAGTCGGGCTGAAGCAGGTACCCGCGATGTGCCTGTCTGCCTGGGATTAAGCACAGGGATCCTAGTGAACTCCCACAGCTGTACTCTCTTGACTACCTTTGTTTGGATCTATAGGAGCTGATCCACAGGAAGTTTCTATATATTGATATTTTTCTATTTTCTTCATCCAGCTGATGTTGGAAACAACAAAAACAAGCAACCCATGTCACAGTTTGCTCTTTAAAATGCAATTTTAAACAGTAGAAATCTCACACAATTTTAATTTGGAAGAGTAATTGAGAAAGGCTTGAGCTTCAAACACTTAAGATGACTTTTATATGTGTATTTCCACCATTCATCTAAATGCTGTAAGGGAAACCATTGTTGTTATATGACTAGTTCAGCTTTTTTTTTGTTTTGAAAAAGAATGCTAGAGAAATCACTTCTTTTAACTACTGAATAGTTAACAATATTGTGCTTCATGTTGCTGACATAATCAGTAAAAACTGTGCTTGTTGGTTTAGCTGCTTCCAGAGCACTATTACAAATTCTTTCTCACATTATCTCAATTATACTTGGTATCCACACTTTATATTTCCTGAAAATGTAAATGCTATCTATCTTCTTCTTATTAGATGTATTAGATGTAGTCAGATACCACAAAATCATTTACTAATAAAATTAAGTAGATAGATTTTTCCACTAGCTGAGGGTAAGATTAAGGAGCAATTGTTCAATAACAGGAAATAGAAATTACTTGAGTCATCACCTTTTTATTTTTATTTTCACAAATAGAACAAGTCCCTGGTAGACACTAGATTGAGAGAGAGCTTAATATAATTATGTACCTGTGAAATTATTACCAGCTTTGACAGAAATGCCTCTGAGAAATTTAATAACTCAATTAATGTCAAGGGATCTTACATGCCTTTTACAAGTAGAGAAAAAATCCAGGAAAGAAAATCTGTACACATTAATATCTTTGCATTTGATATAAAAATGGGTAGTAAACATATAAAAGATGCTTATTATTACCATTATCAGGGAAATGCAAATCAAGCCCTAATGAGATACCACTTCCTACCCATTAGGTTAGCTATTATCAAAATAATAACAAGTGATAGTTAGGATGTGAAGAAATTGGAACTTTTGTGCAGCTCCTGGTGGGAATGTCAAATGGTGAAGCCCCTGTGGAAAATAGTATGGTGGTTTCTCAAATAATTAAAAAAAAAAAAAAAAAAAAACAGCTACCATACAATATAGCAATTGCACTTCTGGGTTTATCCAAACAGCAACAACAACAAAACCTGACAGGAGGGACTCTAACAGATATTTTTACATCCATGGTCATAACAGTACTGTTCACAATAGCCATAAAATGGACTTAGTCCAAGTATCAATCACCAGATAAAGGAATAAACAAATGCAGTTTATCTATACAGTGGCGTATTCTTCAGACTTAAGGGAAGGAAATTTTTTCACATGGTCCAACATGGATGAACCTTGAAGATACTATGATAAGTGAAAAAAGTCAGTTCCCAAAAGACAAATACTGTTGGATTCCTTTCAGAGAAGATACCTTTTTGCTGTTCATTTGCTTAGTTGTGTCCACCTTAGCAACCCCATGGACTGCAGCATGACAGGCTTCCCTATCCTTCACTATCTCCCAGAGTTTGCTCAGTTTCATGTCTATTGAGTTGGTGATCTAACCATCTCGTCCTCTGCTATGCCGTTTTCCTTTTGCCTTCAGTCTTTTGCAGCATCAGGGTCTTTTCCAATGAGTTGAATCTTTGCATCAAGTGGCCAAAGTGTTGGAGCTTCAGCATCAGTTCTTCCAATGAATATTCAGGGTTGATTTCCTATAGGATTGATTGGTTTGACCTCCATACTGTCCAAGGGACCCTCAAGAGTCTTCTCTAGCACCACAGTTTGTAAGCATCAATTCTTTAGCACTCAGCCTTCTTTATGGTTCAACTCTCACATCCATACATGACTACTGGAAAAACCACAGCTTTGACTATATGGACTATTGTCAGCAAAGTAGTGTCTCAGGGGCAAGGCTATTGAAAAAGTCCTCATCCTGGACCTTGCTGGTCATTGACAATATTTACTTGAAGATCTCTCACTTCTATGAGTCTGAGACTGTCCACCTTTTCTCCTGAGAAACAAAGTCTCTCTTTGATAAACATTCAATATGGTTAGATTTTAATCTTTAAGAATATTGAAGTTATTCTAACCCCTTATTGATTTTCTGTATATTAAACCAAGGTTTTTCAAAACTCATTACTATTGACATACAGCACTGGGTTACTCACGTTGTGAGAGATTCTGTGCATTGTAGGATGGTTAGCAGCCTTCTGGACCCTCCTAGATGCCTGTAGCACCCCCTTCCCAGTTATGACAATCAAAACTGTCTTTCGGCATTATTAGATGCCCCATAGAGGGGCCAATGCATCTCTGGTTTGAGGCCTGCTTATTTAGTCTGATGTGCTTATTTCTTAGTTTAGAAATCAAAGAGAAACCCAATTTCAAATTCTGTTGTTGTTTTTTTTCCTGACTTACAATTATCTTGTAGTTGCTGTGTACTAACAACACATGTGTGATGGCTTTTTCTAAACTGTGTGGTTTTGTTTTAGCATGAAAGTTGCTCTGTACTTGTATTAAAAAGAAATTGTGCCATCTTGCTGCTAAGATAGCTTCTTTAAAAAACTATTTCCTATGTTCATTACCAGAAAGACACTTTAAAATAAGTAGTTAATTTCCCCTTCATTTTGTTTTTCTTGTCCTCACTTCCCCCAGCTACTGGCCCATTCCTCTCCCAACTTTTAATGTAAAATTGCTTTAGGGAGTTTTCCTTGTTTGTTGTCTTCAATTTCTTTCCTCCCATTTTCTGGCCTGGCTTTTGCTTCTATTGTTTCACTGAAAATGCTCTAAATCATCAGTTGCCTCCAGTGCCTGTTCTTTAGGCTCAACTCACTTGACTGTCAGCAATGTAGAACACACATAACTTCCATCATTAATAAAACAATGTCTTTGTTTTCCTGAACCATTGCCTGGCTCTTCTCCACAGCCCACTTTTTACTTTCCTTTGCTTCTTCCTCTAGATTCCCCAGACTGCTTTTCTTTCACACAAAGTCTTAGTCCTCAGACATCTCCCTCTTTTCAATCCACACTCTTTGTTAATGATCCCTTTTATTATCATCACATCAAAATAAAAATGATTCTCAAACATAAATATTTAGTCAGGCCTGACTTCTAAATTTTAGATGTAGAATTTAAATGCTTACTTGACAACTTCACTTGGATATCTAAAAAATATCTCAAATGTCTTCCAGCCAATGTTAAATTCCTGAAGAGCCTCCCCTTTGGTCCTTTGGTCCTCTGTCTCTCTCTGATTCAGTCATTTTTAATTCCAAAATATATTAAGGATATATCCACTTATCATAATCCACACTGTTCCCAATTTGCTGCAATCTACCCTAATCTCTTCTAGAATATTGGAATAGTTTCCTAATAGGTTTCTCTGCTTTAACCTCTGATTCTATGCAGTCTAATTTCAACACAGAAGTCAGAGTGATCCTATTGAATACAGGTCACTTTTTTTTTTCTTTTTAAGTTTTCCTAGGACCTACAAGTCCTAAAAGATTTAACATCCAGTTAACCTTCTGACCTAAGCCCCTAAACACTCACTCTTTCCCAATTCTCTCAGAGACACTTGTTTACTGTTTCTCAAACAAACTGATCATGCATCTGCTTCATGTTAATGACATTTTGCTGTTCCCCCTTTCTTGAAGGAGCTTTCTTTGATAAATTCATATATTTATAGGGCCCATTCTCTCATTTCCTTTAGGTCAGTCCTCAAATATCATCTTTTCAGTGAATCTTTTCAGGCCAATTTATCTGAAATTTCAACAGCCTCCTACCCACTCAAAAGCACATCCCATCCCTTCTCTGCTTTATTTTATTCCTTTGCACTATTTACCATACAAAATATGGTCAGGAATGTTTGTCTATGTTGTTTACTGCTAGCAAATGTGTGCCTAAGATAATATCTGGTACATAGTTGATCCTTGGAGAACACAAGCTTTGAACTGAATGTGTCAACTTGCACACAGATTTTTTTTTTTTTATTAGTAAATATTACAGTACTGCACAATCTGCATGTGGTTGGTCAAATTCAAAGATGTGGATCCAGGTATACAAAGAGTTAACTATAAGTTATGCTCAGATTTTTGATCATGCAAAGGGTTCGTGCCCCTAACACTTGAGTTGTTCAGGAGTCAACTGTATATGGTTTAAATGAATGAAAAAATTGAGAATGCTTTAATGATTGAGTCAATGACTTCTCAAACTTGCTGTTAGAAAATTGTTCCAGTCTTCCTTTTTAATTCTCTTAGTGCCTCTTAGTTTCATGTTGCATGTCTTTTCCTATATTTTTCTAGACTAGAGTTGCCAGATATGTTTTAATTTATAGGTCTTTTAAGGATTATATTTGTTTGTTTGGATATCTCCTTGTATGACCAGAAAGTTGTTGATATTTGTGTTAGTTTGACTCCTCACAAAAACAGACAACACCAGGTTGGCAGTGTAAGAGATTTATTAGGAATAAAGCCTATGAAGGGAAATGGGAGGAATGGGGAGTCTGGGAGAACCATCAGGCTGATCTCGGGTAGACTTGGCCTGCAGCAGCTTGAAGCAGGGTTTTGGTTCTTTGGCCAGAGATTGAGCTTGGGCCAGGGCAGTGAGAACACTGAATCCTAGCCATTAGACCATGGGTCAGTTACAGGCCCTGGCTCTTCAGCTTTGCAAAAATAATTCCCACAAAAACAGAAAGTAGTGAGACAAGTAAGGTGATTATTAGGAGAAAAAAAGGTACAATATGTGTGAATAGATACACAGGTGGACTCAGAGACACGTCACACCCTCATGGTAATTTAAATCACTTATGTGGGGCATTTCTTTTGGGTTTTCTTTGGCCCATCATTTTGATTTGCCTGGTTCTAAGTCTGTATTTGGTACATTTCAGGATCTTCCCACATGCTCATGGGGATCTCTCAACCAAGTTGGATTCCAGCCAAGAGACCTATGGTAGTTTAGCATCATTCCCATTTTGACCCAAGGAACTTTCTAATCAAGATGGTCTCTTGACTTTGAGAAATATGTGGTCTCTTATCTTTTATCTGTCTACCTCCTTCTTCAAGACCATGATGCAGTTTTAATCCTAATTGAAGGAGAAAATGAAATGAGGAAAGTTGGGTGGAAGTATCTTAGACTACAAAGCAATTCTAAGGCTAGTACTGTGGTTATCAGAGAACTCTTGAGCCAAATTCACCCCTCAGAGGTGTGCTGCCTCCCTCAGGAATAGTCCTTGGGATACCTGGTCCTACTGGAACATTGGCTAAGAGCGACTCCTGTAAAATGCAGCTTCAGATGGAATGTTGGGATTTTAAAGAGCAGCAACTGAACCATTGCAATTACACTTCTGGCAGGGAGTCAGAGATCACTAAGGCACATTTTCATAACCGCAATATATTGGTTTTATATCACAGTACTTTTGCTTTTTAAAAATCAATAAATTCCTTCAAATTTCCTTAAATTTATTTTGTTGTTATTTCCCTATGTATTTGAGTTAATATATTAGAATTGAAGGTGAAAAATTGTCACATTACATTCCTGTAGGTTTCTGAATGGCTCCTCTTTATAATAGTAACAATAATAAAAAGGTTGCCACACTGCTATCCCCAAACAGCTCTACATTGCTTTCCTGGCTCTCTGCCCCTTCTGCATGTCCCTTCAAGTTTCCAGGTCCCAGTTAGAACTCTGTGCCTGCTGTGTGCTGGTGGGTGTCTAGCCCTGGCAGTAAAGCTCTACTTTCTGACCACAAAACGCAATGACATCAGGATGACTCAGCCCCTATACTGTCCCTTTCCCTAGCTCACACTGGCAAAGTACAGCCATAACTGCTGCAGCCATCAAGTTACTCCCCAGCTCATTGTTGCTTTTCATCCAGGGACAGCAATTTAACGTTAACTCTTTCATGAGAGCCTTTCCTCAGCCCCTACAATGGGAGGTAGCGTGATGTCCTGGAACCAGCATTGACTTTGAAGTCAGATGAGCTTCTGTACTGCTGTGTCTTAGCAAATGCTTTAACTTTTATTCAACTTTCTCACATGGAAATCCAGGTTAAATCTTCAATATTTACCTCTCAGAGTTGCTGAGAGGATCACATGAGATAATCAAGGGGCAAGGACTTTATAAGCAAAGCTAAGTAAATATGTTCATAACATTATGTTAATGGATCCCACCCAAGGAAAATTATATGGTCTCCTAAGACATTTGTTATATAATCTCATTGGAACAGAGAAACACACAGAAATAACAAAAGGTACATGAGAAAGAGCCTGTTCATTGTCTATCCAAAGCCAGTCCCCTGCTTTCCTACTAGCAGTGGCACTATATTTCCTGTTATATACAGACATCTGGATCTCAGAGCAATGGTAGCCCAAGGAGAACGTGTTTGAGATTTATATGTTTTTTGTTGAAGATCTGACTCCAGCTTTAATTGCTGCATTTCTAACTCAACAAACTACTAGGGTTTATCAGGGATAAAAACAGGGGGAGAAAAGCCTCCATAAGATATGATAGTTATATATATTGCTAACCCCACTGTGTTTAGGTATTAGAGAGATTCAGGAAGGTGTTAGTCAGGGTTCCCCAGAGAAACAGAACCAACAGTTTGTTTTTATGGAGATTTATTACAGTCATTGGCTCATGGGAATATGGAGGTCCACAATCTGCTGTCTTCAAGCTGCAGGATCATGAAAGCCAGTGGTGTAATTTAGTTCAAGTCCAAAGACCCAGGAGTGTGTGTGTGTGTGTGTGTGTTGGGGGGAAGGGGGCATTGGTTAAGTCCTGGTTCAAATAGAAAGACACAAGAACCAGGGGTTCTTATTTCTGAGGGAAGAAGAAGATGAATGCCTAAACTTAAATAGAGAGCAAATTTGACCTTCTACTTTTTGTTTTATTTAGGCCCTCAATAGTTCAGATGAGGCCCTCTCATATTGATGAGGGTGACCTTTACTCAGTCTGCAAATTCAGATGATAATCTCTTCTGTAAACACCTCCACAAACAGACTCAGAAAAAAATGTTTTATTCTTTGGTTAAAGGATGGCTAAGCATTCCTTAGCCCAGTCAGTTGACATATAAAATTAACCATCTCAATTAACAATACCGCTTGGATTCATTTTTCATAAAAAGGCATCAGAGTCAGTACACGGTAGACATTGATGATTTGCTAGGTTTTCTGGGTCAGAATCATACCCATCCATAGATGCTAGAATACCAAGTTCACATGTTGTTTTTTATCTCTTAATAAATTCACTGAAGGCCATACTTTTTCTGTTTACTGTTTCCTCTGTTTACAAATATTTTGATGTATACTACTCTCAACTTTTGTCTTTTTCACATAATGTTCTTTTATTCCTTTACAGTTAAATAACTATTTAAACAAATATATTACAATGTCCAAATTAGCTATTTTTATTGGAGGTAGGGTGGTTAAAATGTTTTGGTAATTTTAATCTTATTGCATTATTCTCTGATAATATGGATACTATGACTGCTGCTTTTTAAAAAACAATATATTGTTATGGCATATTACACTGGCAATTTATGTGAACATCACATGCATTTTGGAGACAATATTGTCTCCAAGGTTGTTTATTGGACACACAACTTAAAATACTTACGTGCACTGGATATGAATCTCAGGCTATAAAAGTCAAGTGTGCAAGAAATGTCATTTTATTAACTGTGAAAACAGGATTTTGGATTTAAGCTTCTGTTCTGTTAAGCTAGAGTAGAAACATCAATCTTTGTTTTAGGGGTTTTCTCTCCCACCTCTAGATCTTGGGCATGTAACTTCTACCAAGATATTGGTGGTATAAAGTGGGGACTAGGGTCCTTTGTTCTCCTTGGTTTTTAATATAAACAGAGGAGACATTTATCATTCCATTTCAGGACTGAGCCCCCCACCCCTGTTCATGTCCCACAGAGAAAATAAGAATCTTGTGAGGATGACTATGCTCCAGTGTAGCTCTGAGAATATGTTGGTTCAATCTCCTCTACTTCAGGACCCAACGATGTGTTCTATTTCTCCTCCCCTCCTGCATCCCTTCATCCTGTGTAATACTCTGAATTGTCTGGGTGAAGAAATTTATTACCTACAAGAGCAAGGGATGGAGGGACATATAAGGAATGCAATGTAAATATTAGCATCTCACAATATGCCACATTCCTGCAAAAAAAAAAAAAATACTATATGTTTTCTAGATTCAGCTAACCACCAAAATATCTTATGCAATATATCAACTTTCTTATGCTCTCCATTAAAGATAATATACAAAACTGGCCTGGTAGAAATTTCACTGAAACATTAAATCCAGAGTTTTGGGGAAGGAAAAGTTAGCTGGTGTAAAGACAGCTGTGCTCTGTCCCTTCAGTCGTGTCTGACTCTGTGAGCCCATGGACTGTAGCCCACCAGTCTCCTCTGTCCATGGGGTTCTGTAGGCAAGAATACTGCAGTGGGTTGTCATTTCCTCCTCCAGGGGATCTTCCTGACCCACATATTGAACCAATGGAGTCAATTATTTAGGAAATGTAGTCTGATTATGTTTTCATTACTCTAATTCCTGTATATACAGTCCTTAGTCCTCACAGTTCATTTGTTTGCCCTTGAACAAAGGTAGCCTTGCTAGATGATAGATTATCAGAATGGTCACTAGACTGTATTGGTGACCAGCTGTCACACTCAATCCTATGTTTGTAGCTGGCATGTGAAAAGAAATAAAGTATTGTGGATCCATAAGAACTTCACTCCTCATTTCTCTCTGATTCAAAAAGAGTCTTTACATGTGGCCTAATCTGAACATTTACAATCTATAGGTTATTTCCCCATGGTTTTAGTTCATCATGACATTTTCTTTTTTCACAGGAGCATGGCAAAAAGAGAATATGTGATTTTCAAAATTCCTTGGTGAGGAAGAAGTGTTTCATTCTGATGTAAGCAATCTGCTTTCCAGTGTTGCTCTAAAGTTGGATTGCTTTTTCTAAGAGTTGGTTTCTCTTTATGAACCTAAAAAAGGCCTACTGGGGACAAATGAGAGTGGTGACTAGTTGGCATTTTGGTTTCTTCAACTTAGAATCTGATTCTTGAAGCCATTTGACTTCCCTGACGTCTACAAAGTTTTGGTCCGGATTTCTAATTCCTGAAATATCTCTGTCTCAGACATGGCTACTGCTGTACCTCCATCTGTGACTAGCTTCCCTTGCTCATGGAGCTAAGAAATAGATGCAGTATTATTCCTTTCTTTATTTGGTCACTGAGAAAAATCTGTGTGGGTTTTACTTGTTTACATTAAGCTCAAAGCAGAGCTTGGCAAGGCCTGCTCTGAATTGTTCAGATTCAGGTATCATTAACAGAACTCAGATCAGTGGCCTTCTCACTCCAGAAAAGAATTCAGTTCTTTTGGAAATCATTGAGAAAGGGTCCTTAAAATTCACCTTCTACCTCAGTGTCTTTCCAGATATTCTGCCAGGAATGGGAAAAATTATCTTTTAATTCATCAAGGCTGTAATATCCCCCTGCTTCTTTTCATTTTCACCAAATCCTGCTTCACCTGCTCAGGAGGTATAAAATACTTACCAGTATTTGTTCACAGTCATTCTCTTAACAATCCCCTAGATTCATCAAAAGTAGCATTAACTTAAATATTTGACCTCAGAGCTAGGTTTTATTTTATTTCCTCTGGTAATCAATATCTTACTATTATTATTTTTAATAATTCAGCCTGTTCACATTTGGTACAACCATTAATAAAATTGATTTTATTCTTTTTTAAATGGATTTATTTTATTTTTATTGATTTTATTCTTTTTATCATTTTATGTTTATTTATTTTATATATTTTTATTTTTACTTCTGTTAGCTTATATGAATGTTAGTCACCCACTTTTGTTTTCTTTTGCTCCCTCTCTCTTTTTTTAAATTTGTGAGTTCTACTGAACTTGCCCACTCCTCCACCCACCATCATAAAAGTTGAAACCTTTGAAGTATTTTTACTTTCCCATTCTCACTGCACACCAACAAATACCAGTGAGGCATTTTAATTTCCCTTTGAGTCATTTTTATCTCTTCAACTGCATTTTCTTTCATGCTAACATAATTTATTTGAACTATAAAAAAGAAATAGTTATAAACTTTTGTCCTTCTGTTTGTGTCACTTTAGTCAGATTCCATTTCAAGTCTCTTTCTTAGAAAGAATATGAGAGAAATGTATTTTTAGAATCTTCATAATTGCCAACAGAAATTTATTTCATCTGAATGGAAAACTAATAGATAGGTATGAGATTCTTGCATTGCTATACTATTCTCTCTATAGATAACTCCCCTATCATCATTTAACTTTCAATTTAGAAACAAAGTATCTAATGCTAGTATGATTCTTTTATTTAAGTAATATATTACGAAATATCACATGGTTGTTTAAAAAAAATACTCTTCTTGTTCTTGGAACTTATGAATTACACCATTATATACATATATTCAAGAGTGAGCATATATAACGTCTTTGCAGCCAAAGATGGAGAAGCTCTATGCAATCAGCAAAAACAAGACTGGGAGCTGACTGTGGCTCAGATCATGAACTCCTTATTGCCAAAGTCAGACTTAAATTGAACATAGTAGGGAAAACCACTAGAACATTCAGGTATGACCTAAATCAAATTCCTTATGATTATACAGTGGAAGTGAGAAATAGAATAAAGGGACTAGATCTGATAGACAGAGTGCCTGATGAACTATGGATGGAGGTTCATGACATTGTACAGGAGACAGGGGTCAAGACCATCACCAAGAAAAACTGTCTGAGGATGCCTTACAAATAGCTGAGAAAAGAAGGGAAGCAAAAAACAAAGGAGAAAAGGAAAGATATACCCATTTGAATGCAGAGTTCCAAAGAATAGCAAGGAGAGATAGGAACGCCTTCCTCAGTGATCAGTGCAAAGAAATAAAGGAAAACAATAGAATGGGAAAGACTAGAGATCTCTTCAAGAAAATTAGAGATACCAAGGGAACATTTCATGCAAAGATGGGCTCAATAAAGGACAGAAATAATATGGGCCTAAGAGAAGCAGAAGATATTAAGAAGGGGTGTCAAGAATACACAGAAGAATGGTACAAAAAAAGATCTTCACAACACAAATAATCACGATGGTGTGATCACTCACCCAGAGTCAGATATCCTGGAATGTGAATTCAAGTGAGCCTTAGGAAGCATGACTATGAACAAAGCTAGCGGAAATGTTGGAATTCCAGTTAAGCTATTTCAAATCCTAAAAGATGAAGCTGTGAAAGTGCTGCACTCAATATGCCAGCAAATTTGGAAAACTCAGCAGTGGCCACAGGACTGTAAAAGATCAGTTTTCATTCCAATCCCAAAGAAAGGCAATGCCGAAGAATGCTCAAACTACCGCACAATTACACTCATTTCACACATTAGTAAAATAATTCTCAAAATTCTCCAAGCCAGGCTTCAACAGTATGTGAACTGTGAACTTTCAGATGTTCAAGCTGGTTTTAGAAAAGGCAGAGGGACCAGATATCAAATTGCCAACATCCACTGGATCATTGAAAAAACAAGAGAGTTCTAGGAAAAACATCTATTTCTGCTTTATGGACTATGCCAAAGCCTTTGACTGTGTGGATCACAATAAACTGTGGAAAATTCTGAAAGAGATGGGAATACCAGACCACCTACCTGACATGCCTCTTGAGAAACCTGTATACAGGTCAGGAAGCAACAGTTAGAACTGGACATGGAACAACAGATTGGTTCCAAATAGGGAAAGGAGTATGTCAAGGCTGTATATTGTCACCCTGCTTATTTAACTTTTATGCAGAGTACATCATGAGAAACGCTGGGCTGGAGAAAACACAAGCTGGAATCAAGATTGCCAGGAGAAATATCAATGACCTCAGACACACAGATGGCACCACCTTTATGGCAGAAAGTGAAGAAGAACTAAAAATCCTCTTGATGAAAGTGAAAGAGGAGAGTGAAAAAGTTGACTTAAAGCTCAACATTGAGAAAACTAAGATCATGGCATCTGGTCTCATCACTTCATGGCAAAAAGATGGGGAAGGAATGGAAACAGTGAGAGATTTTATTTTGGGGGGCTCCAAAATCACTGCAGATGATGACTGCAGTCATGAAATTAAAAGATGCTTACTCCTTGGAAGGAAAGTTATGACCAACCTAGACAGCATATTAAAAAGCAGAGACATTACTTTCCAACAAGGGTTCATCTAGTCAAGGCTATGGTTTTTCCAGCAGTCATATATGGATGTGCGAGTTGGACCATAATGAAAGTTGAACACCAAAGAATTGATGCTTCTGAACTGTGGTGTTGGAGAAGACTCTTGAGAGTCCCTTGGACTGTGAGTAGGTCCAACCAGTCCATCCTAAAGGAAATCAGTCCTGAATATTCATTGGAAGGACTGATGTTGAAGCTGAAACTCCAATATTTCAGCCACCTGATGTGAAGAGCTGACTTATTTGAAAAGACCCTGATGCTGGGAAAGGTTGAGGGCAGGAGGAGAAGGGGACGACAGAGGATGAGATGGTTGGATGGCATCACTGACTCAGTGATCATGAGTTTGGGTAAACTCCGGGAGTTGGTGATGGACAGGGAGGACTGGCATGCTGCAGTCCATTGGGTCGCAAAGAGTTGTACACAACTGAGGGACTGAACTCAATGGAACCACTCTGAACTTGTCTTTAGTTGGTGAACATTTGCTCTTTACTAATTCAATTATTTTCTGAATGCAGGAAAATTTCTTTTTGTTTATTTTGTTCTTTAGTTAGCATTTTGATTATCATTACTTGCTTATCTCAATGTATTTCTTTAAAAAAAAAACAGCTATTGCTCTCCTAGATCTGTTTTTATATTCACATATGTTTCCCCTTGCACTGTATTTTGAGTAATTTTACTTTGTCTTTGAGTAATTTTTCTTCTACTTTGCTAATTAAAGTTAACTGTAACCTTCTTCCATGTCAAACAGCATGCTAATTACTAAATTTTTATAGATTATAAATAGCTTGAGTTCCAGAAAGTCTTCGCTTATGTGTTTACATTACTCGTGCTCATGCTCATTTGCTAAGTTGTGTCCAACTCTTTCCAACCCCATGGACTGTAGTCTGCCAGTCTTCTTTTTCCATGGAATTTCCCAGGCAAGAATACTGGAGTTCATTGCCATTTCCATCTCCCAAGGATCTTCCAGACTCAGGGACTGAACCAGAGTCTCCTGGATGGGCAGGCCACTAGGGAAGCCTGTATACATTATACAGTCTCCTAAATTCTCATATGATATCCAATCCATGTATCACTGTCTAATGATAGCACTTTATTTCTTATTAACCAGCTCTTCTGTGTGCTCAATTTGATCTTTCTATCTGCAGCTGATGAATCCCAAAGATGAATTTTGTTTTCCTTAGTTCCTCCTCATTGGAAGTAGATTTTTCTGGAAAGATTACCCTATGTCTAAATAGTTTGAAAGGCATGGCATCTCTGCTTATGTAGGTCAACATCGTTCCAGATAGTAAGACGTGGCCCTCAATCTAAACATTTGTACTTCTCCACTAAAAATGCTTCAAAGTCCATATATCAGGATCCAGTCAGTAAAACAGAATTCACACTGGCTATTTCAAAACAAGGGATTTAATACAGAAAATCAGCTCACTGTTAATAGAAGGCTGAAAGACCCAAAAGACAGTGGGATAGCTCAGAGTGAGGACTTTGGAGATGGAGCTGCTATGGCTGAGTAGGGGCTTTTCTTACGGTAACACATGAGGACCTAAATGGTACTATATCTTGAGATGTCTGCTGCTAATGTGAGAAGGAACTGCAAATAGAGATAGAGTACTTTCCTTTCCTTCAAACTTCTGCTACCTGATAAGTGTCTTACAATGGCTAAACACACCTGTATGCAAGTGACAATTAGAAATTTGTCAGAGTCAATACTTTAAACCAGGGTAGAAAAATAGGCTTGGATCTTAAGAGGCAAGAAATTAAAGTTATAATGTTAGTAGTAGGCAAAGGCTGCAAACACTGTAAAAGTTATGAGTACTAACAGGAAGAAATCCTTGAGTATCATGGGCAGAGTGGATACCACAAAAGTATTGCCTCTGTAGCTTTTTAGAGTACATAAAGACTTACCAGATTCTCAGTCATCTTAGTATATTTTGGAAAAGTATCAGAGAATATGAAGTTTTATTCACTGTACTAGCATGAATACATATTCTTCTCTACAGAGTATCATAATAGGGGAATTATTTTAAGATATAATATTTAATATGTTGAAAATGTAAAGGAAGATATGAATGTATAATTTTCTAAAAGAAATAATAAATTTTATTTTTATTTTCATGTCATGATTTTAAATGTCTTATGGTGTGTGTCGTCACTCAGTTGTGTCCGACTCTTTGTGACCCCATGGACTGTAGCTGACCAGGCTCCTCCGTCCATGGGATTTTCCAGGCAAGAGTACTGGAGTGGATTGCCATTTCCTTCTCCATGGGATCTTCCCGACCCAGAGATCTAACCCGGGTCTTCCGCATTGCAGGCAGACGCTTTACCCGCTAAACCACCAGGGAAGCCCAAAATGTCTTATAAATCGTATCAATTTGAAATTAAATTTATTAAACAGAGTTAGATTAGTGTGATATTGTTAGCATTGGTTTTCTGGCAATTTCTTTAAAAAATATATAGAACATTCTTTTAAGCTGTATCCTAAACATCAAACAAAATGATTCTGTATATTTGTTTAACTATATTTTCAGAGTAATAATTTTGAAATAGTTTGACTAATAATCAGTAGCTTATTAACGTGTTTGACTGGTTTGCATATTTATTACTTGGTGACTTAGTGAAATTAATTGTATTTGTTCTTATACTTCCCATTCTTCACTGCAGATAACCAAGGAAGTAAAAAGGTTACTTTTGTTGCCTTACTCTTAGACAAATAGGAAGAATGGTGACAAGTCCTTTACTAACATGCATATATGGAACCTTTTTTAATTTGTAAGAATAATTTGTACTGGAATTTATGAAAAATCTTAAGATAACAGACAACTATCATTTGCTTTTGCTGTTTGCTAATCACTTACATGTCGTTTGTATAGTTCAGCAGTAGTTCTAACACTACACTTAAGAATTATTCTATATATGGATTACTAATGTAAACCAATATCCAGTGCTTCCAGGGGGAATACATTAATGGAGAATGAACAGATGAACGGGTAAAAAAAATACAAGAGAGAGTAAAGTAAATGGATTTTTCAGGTAGTTAAAATTCTATTCTTGGGAAATTTAAGGACTAAAAGGGCATCACAGTCTAAAAAGACTTCCTTAATCTGAATATTGAAACTTGATCTCTTTTAAACTTATTTTAGTATAATTCAAACTAATAGTTTAAAATTTGATCAGTAGCTGCTGATTAAAAAGAACCACTTTAATCATTTATATTACACAAACCACTTTAATCATTGTATTAAGCAAGCCATACATATTTATTGAAGCTACCTATTTTGTGAAAACAGAGGCAACACCTACTTTTACATAAAATTATCTATTATAATATGCAAAGAAAATATTTTGAAAATTCCCTTTTTCACAACCCTGAGTTAAACATTGCTTTCAATTTGGCAGACATGTTATACATTTCTGTATGCAAATTTGTATGTATATTTCAATATTAATATTATGGAATTATGGTATATGAACTCTTGATATACATGCTGTATCAAATATTCATTTATTCTGTTTATATATCATGACTTTCTTTACACACCCATTAAGGGATATAGATGATTTTCTAATGTCTGCACAATGCTTTATTGCATTTATCATGATTTTAGTAAGTGTTATATTCAGATGATCACTTTGCAGTTTTTAGCACTATTATATGCAATGCTATGATGAACAAACCTGCACACAGTTTTTAAGTTCTTGTTCAATGATATGCTTAAAATAATTTCTAGGAGTAAGATTAGAAAATCAAGTATATATACAACTGTTGATAGCATAACATTAAATTATTTTAAGAAAGGTTTCCTCAATCTGAGCACTATTGTTATTTTGGGCTGGATAATTCTTTATTATAATTTGAAAAAAAGCAAGCAAATATTTTAAACTTGTCTGTCATAATCTTTATCAGTTTTTCTTACTTTTCTATGATTATCTTTTCATATACACATGTAAGCATACACATACATGACTCAAAATTATAAAACTATCATGTATTTTGTAATATATAATGGTTTTACTTGTTTCTTTAGCATTGCCATATTTGGGGTTTTTTTTGTTTGCTATTTTTGGTGAAGACAATATTTAAACATCCCGATATACTTAACTGACACACCAAAAACCTAGTAAGTTGAACAATATTTATTGAAGTTTTATTTTAATCATGATTAAAATGGAAATATAATCATATTCCATACACTTAGGACTGTATTTTAATTATACACTCTTATTCATTAAATTGTTTGCCTGTTCTGGCACAACTACTAAAGATTTTTAATTATTAAAAATTTAAAATTTTACTGATTAATACGATTGTTTTCTATTTTGAGATTTTTTTTCTTACTGGAAGATAATTGATTCAACTCTAATGTATTTGTTCAATCTCCATTTTTATTCAGGAAAGAGGACTATTTCTAGTTTCCATATATGTAGATTTGAACATATGATACATTGGTGTTGGAAATAGTTTGTTTATTATTAGGGAAAAATAACTGCAAAATTTCAGGAGTGTAATATTTATTTTGCTGTGTATTCAAGAAAGAATATTTCTTTTAAGAGTTTGAGAAAAGAAAACAAAAACAAAGACACTATATTTTCTTTTCACTAGTCAAATAATATTAAAGATATAATGGAACTTGAAGTACTTTCTAGAGGTCAGATTTCTAAGGTTCACAATCAGCCTATATATTAGGTGAAAACTTAATAGATTCCATAAATATAAGCTTCTGAAATTAGACATAAGTACTCTATTCTTGGTGAAAGGTCAGAAACAAGAATGTTATCTATTCAAGGGAAAAAATATCTAGATAAGCCAATAGAAGAAAAGAAGTCTGACTTTAAATGTAATTTTAGAAGTAGAATTTTGGAAACAAATTTTAGAATTTATGAAATGAGTAACTTAGAAATTGAGGCTGGAAGTACTGAAATTTAATTATCACAAATTAAGAAATTATAAAATAATGATTATATGAATTCATAATAATAAATTCACAATTTGATATGCTTGGTACAGTATCATTAGGCATTTGTAAATTTGAAACTATTTTGCCAGGAATCACTCATTTATTTAATTAGAGTGGATGCCCTCCTAATGAGGGAAAATGTTAGTAAGTCACATAACTTTTAAAAATTTCTATATAGTCAAATTGATGAATAATAGACGACTGTCAGCATAAATACCTTTTTTATTTTTATTTTTTTCCATTTATTTTTATTAGTTGGAGGCTAATTACTTTACAATATTGTAGTGGTTTTTGTCATACATTGACATGAATCAGCCATGTTACATGTATTCCCCATCCCGATCCCCCCTCCCACCTCCCTCTCTACCCGATCCCTCTGGGTCTTTCCAGTGCACTAGGCCCGAAAAATACCTTTTTTAAGGTTTTAGAGCTTTTAAAAGGTGGTGGCTCAGATAGTAAAGAATCTGCCTGCAGTATGGGAAATGTGGGTTCGATTTCTGGGCCAAGGAGATTCGCTGGAGAAGGAAATGGCAACCCCACTCCAGTATTCCTGCCTGGAGAATCCCATGGACAGAGGAGCCTGGCTGACTACAGTCTATGGGGTTGCAAAGGATTGGACACAACTGAGCGATTAACGCTTCCACTTTCATCTATATTCTAATTGCACTGAAACATATATATGTCCATATATATGAAAGTGCTGCTGGTTGTGTCCGACTGTCTGTGACCCCATGGACTGCAGCCTGCCAGGAATATGTGTTGCTGTGCTTAGTCACCCAGCTGTGTCCGACTCTTTGCAACCTTTTGGAATATAGCCTGCCAGACTCCTCTGTCCATGGGAACTCTCCAGGCAAGAATAGTGGAGTGGGTTGCATGCCTTCCTCCAGGGGATCTTCCCAACCCAGGGATTGAACCCAGGTCTCCCACATTGCAGGCAGGTTCTTTGTTGTCTGAATCACCAGGGAAGCCCAAGAAAACTGGAGTAGGTAGCCTATTCCATCTCCAGGGAACTTCCTGACCCAGGAATTGAACCGGGGTCTCCTGCATTATAGGCAGATTCTTTACCAGCTGAGCTACCAGGGAACCCCATATATATTGATGATGGACAGGGAGGCTTGACATGCTACAGTCCATGGGGTCACAGTGTTGGACAAAATTGAGCAGCTGAACTGACTGACTGATATAAATTTAATTATGATACATTGTTCATGAAGAAAAACTGAATTTGATAAGTATGACTAGCATATTTATTATTCCCACTCATTTACGTATCTCTCAAGCACTTATTTGCCAGGATTGTTCCTTCTTCAGGAAAATCTATATACTAAAAATACAAACAATAATTTTAAAATATAACTGTTTTAGATTTAACTCGTTAAGGATATATGTGTACCAGCATATTTACAGTCACCAAAATATATCTTATATCTATGATGCTTGTATATCAATTAACAAAACATATTTTGATAATGTGAAAAAAAAAATGTTCCTCACTATTACATTTAGTACTGTGGGTCTTTCAAAGATTTTTCTCTTTATCTTTGGTTTTGAGCAGTTTACATATAATATGCCTAAGGATGTGTATGTGTGTGCATGCTTGTGTGTATGTCTTGACCTTAATTCTGCTAGGTATGTCCTGAGCTTCCTAAATCTGAGATTTGGTATCTGTCATTAACTATAGAAAGGCCCCAGCCATTTGTTATTTCAATTATTTCTTCTGCTCCAATAAGTCTTTCTTTTCCTGCTAGTATTCCATTTACACATGTGAGACCTTTTATATTGTCCCCCATTTCTCGAAAATGCTGCTTCATTATTTTTTTATTCTTTTTAACTTTACATTTTATATTGGGAAGCTTTTATTGACCTACCTTCAAGTTCACTCTTATGTTTCTTGATTGTGTTGGATCTACATGAGCTCACCAGATATTCATTCAATCTTTCTGTTATTTTTTTTTTTTTCATTTCTATCATTTCTTTTCATTTCTATCTCATGGCTTACATTACCCATCTGTTCTGTGTTGGTCACTTTTTCCATTAGAGCCGTTAATGTATTACTCATAGTTATTTCCATGATCTCTCTGATAATTCTTGCATTTGTGTCATATCTAATTCTGGTTCCAATGATTGTTTTGTCTCTTCAGAGTGTGTTTTCCCTTGCTTTTTGACATGCTTATTTTTTGTTGTTATTGCTGACATCCAGATATGTATTGAGTAATATATACTAAGTTAAATAAAATTTAGTGTGAAGACTGATATTAATCTGACTAGGAGCTGAACTCTGTGTAATGTCTGTTGTAGCTATAGGTTTCAGAGACTTCTACTTCCTTTGATGTTCTTGATTGTCCATGCTTTATTTTAAACTCTCCTTAGCAAGATTCTTTGTCTTGGAGCTAAGTCATATAAGATGCACTGTTACTGCATTAGGTCTCTGTTGGTATGGTGGTAAAGTGTAGGAAAGGGTGAACATTTTATAATCTTCTGTTTAAATGTCAGTCTTTTAATGGGTCTATGTCTCAGAGTTGTGACCTTCTCAAGTGTTTCTCCACTGGCATAGCTTATTTTCCCCTAAGCACTTCTCCTTGGGAACTTCCCTGGTGGCTCAGACTGTAAAAAATTTACCTGCAATTCAGGAGACCCAGATTTGATCCTGGGTTGGGAAGATCCCCTGGAGAAGGGAATGGCAACCCACTCCAGTATTCTTGCCTGGAGAATTTCATGGAGAGATGAGCCTACTCCTGGTTCTAAATTCCTACTATGTTTCCTTGAAGGTCTAACTTCTGTTGATCGCTTCCACATTAAATAAGACATAAAGAGGACTTGGGGATGGACTGGGGAGGGATACTATTTCCCTAGCAGGCATAAAGGTTTAGAATTTAGCTCTGGCAAAGTGATTTCCCCTGAAGTATAGGTCTTTATTATGGAAAAGGTTCTGGCCTATATCACTACAATGCTTCCTCTCCCTAGCCAGAGCCACAAGGACTTTTTTCTTGAGCCTCATTGTGAGAACCTGGTAGGGTTGATGGGAGAAAAGCTCATGAAAGTGTTGGGGTTCCCACTAAGATTGCAGCCCTGGTAGTTTTTCTCTCCCACACCAGTTTGCACTTAGTCCAGCAGTACATGCAGGTTACCATATACATGTCCATACAGTTTCATGGGTTCAGTGGCTTCTGGTCCACGTAAGCAGGTCTTAGCTGAAACTCTGCTTTTCTAGTCTTTGGATTTCAGGTTGTATGCAATTTGCCCTACAACTTCATTTCTCCAAAAAGTCTGAGAAAAGTTATGGATTTTCTTAGCTTTTTCTTATTGTTAACTATAGAAGTAATGACTCCCCAATCTCTTTTAGGGAAATGAAAATATGAACCTCTTTTTGCAGGTCTTTGACTCTTTTGATAATTTAATACATTAGTCTTTACTCTTTTCTTTTCTTTTTTTTTTCGGCATGCCATGTGGCATGTGGGATCTTAGTTTCCCAACCAGGAATAGAACCCATATCCCCTGCATTGGCACCATGGAGACCTAACCACTGGACCACCAGGGAAGTCCCAGTCTTTACTCTTTGATGATTTAATAAATGAGTATTTTGTTAGCAAATATATATATATATATATATATATATGATGAATTTTTTCTATAAACCTGAGACTGCTCTAAAACTTAAATTTATTAAATTGGAAACAATAAAATTTCAAATATATATTTCATGTTTCCAGGTTTCCCAGGTGGCACTAGTGGTAAAGAACCTGCCAGCCAATGCAGGACACATAAGAGATGTGGGTTTAATCTCTGGATCGGAAAGATTCCCTGGAGGAGAAAATGGCAACCCACTCCAGTATTCTCGCCTGGAGTATCCCATGGACACAGCAGCCTGGTGGGCTACAGTCCATAGCGTGACAAAGAGTTGGACACAACTGAAGTGATTTAGCATGCACATCACATTTTCCAATAAGAATTAAAATATTACTTTCATATAGATTACTGAGTGGATGTTTATTAACAAAATAAAATGTTTTTCATGTAATGCATCTGAAGTAAGTAGGTCATGTAGAGCACTTTTAGATACCCGTTTATGATACATACAGACCTAGAATCATATCCAAAAATGAAAAGCTGAAAAAAATTTCCTCTAAATTTAGGAACAAAACAATGCCTATTCTAACCCCTTCTTTTAACACAATATTGGAAATCCTAGCCACAGAAATCAGACAAGAAGAATAAAAGGTATCAAAATTGTAAGGGAAGAAGATTGTCACTGTTTGCAGATGACATGATACTATATACAGAAAACCCTAAAGTTGCCATCACAAAGACTATTAAAACTAATAAATGAATTCAATAAAATTGCAGGGTACACTATTAATATACAGAAATCTGTTGTTTTTCTATTGACTAATAATGAACTACCAGAAAGAGAAAGCAAAAAGTAACATTTAAAGTCACATCAAAAGAATAAAATACCTAGTAATAAACTTAACCAAGGAGGTGAAAGATCTGAATTCTGAAAACTGCAAAACATTGATGAAGGAAATTGAAGATGATGCAAAGAAATAGAAAAATACCCTATGCTCTTGAAAGAATTAATACTGTTAAAATGCCCATACTACAGATTTAATGCAATATCTATCAAAATACCCACAGACCTAGAACATATAATCTTAAAATTCATATGGAACAGAGAAGAGGCTAAGTGGTCAAACCCTGGGGAAAAAAAAGAATGAAGTTGGAGATATTACAAGTCCTGATTTCAGACTATACTACAAAGATTCAGTGATCAAAATAGCATGGTACTGGCACAAGAATGTATGTATAGACCAATGAATAAAGAGAGCCCAGAAATAAACCCACACACCTATGATCAATTAATCTATGAGAAAGGAGGTAAGAATATAGAATAGAGAAAATACTTTAATAAATAATTCTGGGGACACTGGACAGCTGTATGTTAAAGAAAGGAATTAGAGCATACCCTTACACTGTATTTTCTTGGGCTCCAAGATCACTGCAGTTGGTGTCTACAGCTATGAAATTAAAGACAGTTACTCTGTGGAAGAAAAGCTGTGACAAACCTAGATAGCATATTAAAACGCAGAGACGCTACTTTGCCGACAAAAGTCTGTATAGTCAAAGCTATGGTTTTTTCCAATAATCATGTATGGATGTGAGAATTGGACCATAAAGAAAGCTGAACACCAAAGAATTGATGCTTTTGGATTGTGGTGTTTTGGAGATGACTCTTAAGAGTCCCTTGGAGAGCAAGGAGATCAAACCAGTCAATCCTAAAGGAAATCAGTCCTGAATATTCATTGGATGGACTGATGCTAAAGCTGAAGCTCCAATACTTTGGTCACCTGGTGTGAAGAACTGACTCATTGGAAAAGACCCTGATGCTTGGAAAATTGAAGGCAGGAGGAAGAAGGGATGACAAAAGATGAGACTCTTGGATGATATCACTGACTCAATGGACATGAGTTTGAGCAAGCCCCAGGAGTTGGTGATATATAGGGAAGAATGACATGTTGCAGTCCATGGGGTTGCAGAGTTGGACATGATTGAGCAACTGAACTTACACCATATACAAAAATAAACTCTAAATGGATTAAGGACCTAAATGTAAGACCTGAAACTATCAAACTCTTAAAAGAGAAGAGAATGTAGGCAAAATACCTTGACATAAATTGTAGCAATGTTTTTGGGATCTGTCTCCTTTGGCAAAAAAAAAAAAGCAAAAATAAACAAATTGGGTCTAATTAAACTTTAGAGTTTTTGCACAGCAAAGGAAATCACTGACAAAATTAAATATAACCTACTGAATAGGAGAAAATACTTGCCAATGATATGACTGCCAAGTGGATAATATCCAAAATATATGAATAGCTCATATAATTCAATATCCAAAAAAATAATCAAAAAATGAGAAGACATGAATAGACATTTTCCCAAAGAAGATATACAGATGGCTAGTAGGCACACGAAAATGTGTTCTACATTTCTTTAATTATTAGAGAAATGCAAATCAAGACTATAATAAGGTATCACTATACGCTAGTCAGAGTGGCTTTCTTCAGTAAGTCTATAAATAATAAATGCTGAAGCAGCTTTGAAGAAAGGGGAAACTTCAGACACTCTTGGCTGGAATTAAAAAATTGCAACCCATTCCAGTATTCTTGCCTGGAGAATCCCTTGGACGGAAGAGCCTGGTGGGCTACATTCCATGGGATCACAAAGAGTCGGACACGACTGAGTGACTTAACTTTCACTTTTCACTTTTCAACCACTATGGAACATAGTATGGTGGTTCCTTTAAACATAGAACTACCATATGACCCAGTAAACCCACTTCTAGGCCCATACATGGATAGATGAAAACTAATTAAAAAAGACACATGCACCCTAATGTTAATAGCAGCACTGTTTACAACAGCAAAAACATGGAAGCAATCCAAATGCCCATCAATGTGTGTATGCAGATTCATGTCAACAAAAACCACTACAATATTGTAAAGGAATTAGCCTCCAACTAATAAAAATAAATGGGAAAAAAATGTGTATACACACACATACACACACACATACAACATAGACTATTACTCAGCCATAAAAAACAATGAAATCAAAGACAAGTGGATAAAAAAGATGTGATTTTATTTACACTTATACACATATATGTATATGTTCACATATGTATACATATACATATGTATATTTATAAAATACATAATGGAATATTTCTCAGCCATACTGAAGAGTGAAATGCTGTCATTTGCAGCAGTGTGGATGAACCTAGAGAACATTATGCTTAGTGAAATAAGTTAGAGAAAGATAAATGTCATATGATATCACTTAACTTGTGGAACCTAAGAAAATAAAACAGAAGAGTGTATATAGCAAAAGAAAAGAACGTATATAGCAAAATAAACAGACTCACAGATATTGAAAACAAACCCAGAGGTTACCAATGAGGAAAGGGAAGTGGGGGGACTCACAGATATTGAAAACAAACCCAGAGGTTACCAACGGGGAAAGGGAAGTGGGAAGCGGCAAGACAGGGCTATGTGATGAAAAGATACAAGCATCTTTAGTTGTTTTGTATAGTAGTCAATTGACATGCAATTTAACTATGTTTATTATTGGGAATGTATGAATTATTTCTGTTATAAATAAGTGGAATTTTTATATATGTAAATTTATTAATGTACATAATGTATGCATATATATAATTTTTATACATACATCATACACACAATCAAGGAAGTTAATTATGATTTTATATGTGTATATATATGATTATATATATAGTTTTTATGTGCATTTAATTTTTTTCTATTCACTTTGACAATTGTCATACAATGTACAAAAAGTAAAAAAGCTAATCCATTTTTCAATACCATGTTATAGTCACACTGCAAAAAGGAACTGTAATAGTAAGTTACAAGAAGAATTCAGGAGTTCTGAACAAATCTGCTCATACTGCCTGTCACATGATGCTGAAATACTGTCACGAGAATCTCTTGTCTTTGTAGCAGTCTCACAGTTCCTGCCAATGAGGCCTACTTAGATGCTGTTTCTTTCTTTTGAAGACAGGAGCAATGAGACTTTGAACAGGTCTGGCACTGGATTGCTTCTACTTGATAAGGGTTAAAACTCTGGCATTTGCAACAGAGAAGTTTGAAATAAATCTTGCTAGTTCCAGAAGTGCACCACACATAATCACTCTCCCATCTGGTCTTTATATATGTAAATCTCTCTATATATAATTATTTAGCTGGTACAAAGTCCAGGTGGGAATATTAAAGGAAATGAAACATATATTTTAATATATTCTCAAATTATTTCTTAAAGTTTCTTTCTGTTTATAATGCTACATGCAACACATGTCAACTTTAGATAAAATATGTATACATTAGAAATAAAAATTAGCATATTAAAATGTGCCAGATTTGATGTATAACAGATAATATATCATGCGTATATCCACACACCCTCCCCTCAAGGGGACAATTCAGAGTCTCATCCACTAACTAAAATCCACTCAAAGCCGAGGTTTCCTATGTAAATTTGCCTGGGTAAGTTTGGATGTGGCTTCTCAAGGTTGAGAGACCTAAAAAGAAAGAGAAGAATATTCTGTTCTCCTGTTTTTCCTATGCCTGCTTTCTGACACATACAAAACCAATAGAAATAGAAATGCAGAGAATGTTCTTCCTGTTCAGAAGTAAAAACATCAACTTTTATTTTTCCCTATCTTCACAGTAAGCTTTTTTAAAATAGTATTAAGAAAAAACTCATTTTTTTATTCATAAAATTTAATGGGCAGAGTTCATCTAACTAGACTGCAGGATCTTTCGAAGCTCAGGTCTGCTATTTGTAGCTCTCTCATTTCTCTGAATTGGAGAGACATTTTGTCCTGATTTTCATACTTTTCTGACAGACTACCGCTTAGTCATCATGGTGCATTCTTCTTTCAATATCAGCCAGTGAGTTTTTTAGGATTTTGTTCCCGTTTCTGTTTTTTTTTTTTTTTTTTTTCATATTCAAAGATTTTTGTTGCTCAAACTACAATCTATATGCTAATGACTCTTGAATCTGTAACTTTAGGTCTCTTGTGTACAATGGATTATTGGAAGGAGCTACTTGAAAATCACAATAGAGGCTTAAAATGGAACATGATTAAAATTTTAAAACTGTACCAGTGTCTTTTAAAGTGCTTCTTGTCCTGTCATCCTTTCCCTATCCCCAGCCCCTCCCCTAGTCACCATCTGCTCTGCCTACTTTTGTCTACATTCCCAGCATGTTAAATGACTTAACAATTCACATTGTCTATCAAATCAGACTTGGAAGTCAGTCTCAATGATTATTTCTCCCATATACCTGTATTCAATGATATATTTTTATCATTTTCATATCCTACATATCTCTTATTCTGCTCTGACCAGCACCAATGGCTAAAATTTAGGTGTTTTTTCTCTTCGTTAATTTTCATGGTATCTTAAACTGTCTTTTTGTCTACATTTTTTTTATTCTCTTCCTTATCCATCTTAATTCTACATGGGCAAGTCTCAAAAATTCCAACCTAATGAGGCTATATTTTGCCTACCTCAAATCTTTTAATACATTCAAGCACACAGGTCCTATATACCTACTTTTCTCAAACCCTTTTATCTTTTTCTCTTAGCATATCCTTATTCCATATGCTGCTGCTGCTGCTGCTGCTAAATCGCTTCAGTTGTGTCCGACTCTGTGCGACCCCATAGACAGCAGCCCACCAGGCGCCCCTCCCTGAGATTCTCCAGGCAAGAACACTGGAGTGGGTTGCCATTTCTTTCTCCAATGCATGCAAGTGAGAAGTGAAAGTGAAGTCGCTCAGTCATGTCTGACTCTTAGCGAGCCCATGGACTGCAGCCTACCAGGCTCCTCCGTCCATGGGATTCTCCAGGCAAGAGTACTGGAGTGGGGTGCCATTGCCTTCTCCATATACATCCTGCAAAATGCCCAGCTCCTGGACTATTAAAAATCTTTTTTTCTGAATTTTTGCACATGATTTGTTCTATTTAAAATATCCAACCTGATCCCATCCATCTCATTAATTTCTATTCTTCAAGATGCAGCCAAAGCATTAGTGTCCTGAAGTGAAGTGAAGTCAAGTTGTTTAGTCGTGTCCTACTCTTTGTGACCCCATGAACTGTAGTCCACCATGCTCCTCCGTCCACGGGATTTTCCAGGCAAAAGTACTGAAGTGGGTTGCCATTTCCTTCTCCAGAGGATCTTCCTGACCCAGGGATTGAACCCGGGTCTTCCTCATTGTAGGCAGATGCTTTACACACACACACACACACACACACACACACACACACACACATACAGAAGCCAGAGCAAGCTGGAAATTGGGTATGGGTTTCACAGTAATTTTTACAGGATAGCAGAATACTAATCTTGTAAAAATTACTCTGAAACCTGTACCAATTTCCAACTTACTCTGGCTTCTGTATTTGTTTGTGTGTGTGTGTGTGTGTCCAGGGAGGGAGGAAAAAGAGAAAGATTGATTTAGTTAAAGGAACTGCCTCATGTGATTTATGAAGATACATGTCCAAAATTTTGAGGTTGGACCAACAGGCTTGAGACCCAGGGAAGTGTCCAGAGCAGTTGGATGGCAGAATTCCATCTTGCTCTGAAGAAGTTTATCTTTGTTCTATTATGGCCTTCAGTTTATTGAATAAAACCCAACCATGTTATGAAAGGTAGCCAGCTTTACTCAAAGTCCACTGATTTAAATGTTAATCTTATCCAAAAATGAAAGCAATATCTAAAATGATGTTTGACCAAATATTGACACATAAAATTATCCATCACAAGTCCCCATTTCTGTGCTTCTGTTTTGTAATTCTATAGAACTCTGGCTAGTCTTTTTAGAGACAGGTCATTTTAAGAAATCCACAAGTATAGCATAATAATCAAATCATAGAAAAATGAAGAGCAAGAGTCTTTCATCCTTTCCTTACCTTTCCTTCTTTCTGGTCCAGTACCCTAGAGAAAGGCATTTTATCTGCTTGTAGTACCTCTAGTAGCTACTTGTATATCCCAAATAATATTTTTATAACTCTTTCTTCTTTAGTCATATTTAGATATTATCTCTTTTGTTTTCACACTTAGAGCATCCCCAATACAAATTGGCCTGTCTCCAAAGATATTTTAGATCCTCTTTGTCTTTACTTTAATTAAAACAGTATACTTATGACTTTATGTTTTGGTTGTGATTACCCACTATATAAGATGAGGATATTTGCACATTTTTCTTCTCTGTAATTTATTATTTTTAATATCTCCCTACATCTATCAAATACAATATTTTTTCACTGTGAAATTTTCATAAACTCTTTTTCTTCTCAAACATAAAACCTTTCCATAAGAGTATATATAGAGTGTAGTTTGAGCAGGAAAAAGTTTGTACTTTCCGTGTGAGTATATTATATACCCACATAGAGAGCAAGGCAGAAGTTATATATTATTTGTGATTTAACTGCAGAGGTTGTAAAGCATTAGTTTTGCTTGTTCTATTCATGAAGAGTGAATCATTATGCCTAACATTCATTCAAAAATAGGGAAAATATTCATCTCCTTTTAAAGGTGGAATATCAAATAATTACAAGTATATTTGAAAATATTTTTACACCTCCTTAACATATTGCAATTTTTATTCTGTCAGAATATTTAATTTATATCATAGTAATGAATCTTAATTTTTCTAATTGCATTTTATTATTTCCTCTATGGAAGACCTAATACATGAGGGAGATTCATTGCTAGTGGCCATTCAGATACTGTTCTCCCAAACTTCCTTTCCTACATTTTTCAAGTTTGGTCTTCCCAATATCCTGAGCAACAGCAAAGACTGTTGGCACTGCCTTGAGTTCACATGCATATATTTTTTCTGAGTCACTCTCTCTCCACAGAGAGTAGACAACCAGGTGTAATACCTACAGCTGCAATGATTGGGGAAATATTTCTTCTCATCATTGTATTTTCAGGTCAATACTGAGTGTATCTTTACTGCAAGAGTAGTCCATTTTCAGTTTTCACTTGCATACCTAATTGACACATTCATGATATGTTTCATATCCTGTTAAGAGTAATAGAAAGCTACCTTTAAGGCCTTTGGTGTTACTAGATTTAAAGACTTAAGTGTAACAGTAGTGACATGTGGTTTGTGTCAGTGGTTAGGATAGCTTCTCTTTGTCTTCTAGATATCCTTACTATCTTTGTCTAGTGTTGAAAGTGACAACATTTTAGGGTGGATTGTTGCTGGACCACCTTTATCTGTGTTGGCACTATCCAGTTCGTGATGTTCTTGGTCAGAAACTAAAAATTTACTGGGACTCTATGTAGCTGCTTTGTGAATGGTAGAAGGTTGCTGCAGGGATTGTAGCTTTGCTTCTGAATGTTGGGAGCTGACACTTCCACTTTCCTTTTGGAGTTTGCTAGAGAATCTACATCTTTCTCTCCCCAAAATACCTCTAATAACTTGGGGTCTTTTAAGTCATATGCCTTAGAGATATTTTGTACCTCAACCTGGACCTGCTGGAATATACCTCCTAGAAGCTGTCAGTCTACAAATAAATGGATTACAGTATTACCCCTAAAAGCAGAATATTCAGCCATTAAAACCCCAAAGGTGTTGTGCTTCATTCTTTTATTCTCTAGGAGGTCAAAGTGTAATAAACTGTTCTGTACTTTGTAGGGAGATTTCTAGCATATCTCAGGCCACTAGAACCTCAAAACTTCACCAGTGGGAGAGCCCCTGAATCTCCTTAGGGTGATCTCTTACTGACTGGAGCACGTTTGTCTTACCAAGTTGTCGAGAATTCTTGCCATTTGTCATTTTGTGCCCTATTAAAAAGTCATCAGTACAATGGAACAGTAAGATGTTCTGCATGATCCTCTTTGCTCTTCCAGGATTTTATCATCTA
Source organism: Muntiacus reevesi (assembly GCF_963930625.1). NCBI lineage: Eukaryota > Metazoa > Chordata > Mammalia > Artiodactyla > Cervidae > Muntiacus > Muntiacus reevesi. The sequence goes on along the minus strand of NC_089251.1, from coordinate 257,452,219 downwards.
CATTTCTACTGGGATGTCAGTTCCACAACTGAATAACCTACAGTCAACCCCAGCCTATAAATGGCAACCCTTACTGAGCTTCTTAATGTACTACTCTCCAGTTTCCTGATCCCACCAGACTATTCCTTATTCTCCAGCTAAACAGTGTCCTCCAGACTCCTTAAAAGAGGCAGTTGCTGTGTTTCCTTGCTTTATGCAGTTAATAGATTTTATAAAAATGAACTCTTAGTCTGTTTAGCAGTTTTGATTTTTCTACTTAATTTTTTGTGAGATACTGTTTTTCCAAGTTTAGTAGGGCCTTCCCAGGTGCACACCCGTGCTGAATGGGGGCTCTTGCCTTATGTCAAAGGAGTGCGCCCTCATATAAACAAGCTCTCCTATATCCAATTTTGTAATAGCTTAAGATGAGTGCCAAAAATGTTTGGAGATAAAAACACACATTTAATAAATAAAAGATAAAACTCTGTAAGGTCTTGAATGTCAGAAAGTGGTATTAGTATATATTAGGGAAAGTAATAAATTATATGGTGATTTGAAGAAAGATTACCTAAATTCAAAAGGTATGTATTTTTAGTTCTCTTAATGATATTTTTAGCTCTGACACACAGGCCTTTTAGTCTAGTTTTTAGACTGCTTTTTATTATTTGCAGTATTTAGTATTTATAATGAAATAAAATTGATATTTTATTTTCTATCTCCTACTTGACTAATGATTATTCTGATTTTATTAGAAAAAGGAAATTCTCCTACCCCAAAGAAGAAGTGTTTATTGAAATGGTCAGTGTCACCTGATTGTAAATATTGTAAATAATAAGGATGCATATTTCCCTGATAATGTAATCTAAGTTATATATTCATAATGAAAGACTCCATAGTACAGATTGTTTTTATTTAATTTGCTAAGGCCTTTAATGTTGAAACTCGTTTAATTTTCAAAATCCATTCACTAATGCATGACTGGGTAATGGCTCAGATAATAAGTGTATGGGATGTATATGTAACCAAGATTATACTTATTCTCCTGATGTTTAATAATGGCATGATACCAACTTTTTCAATTATACTGTCACACTAACAACCAGATACTTAGGTAGCTATCATTAACTATTTAATAGTTTATTGCTGTTCTCTCAGGAAGTTAGGAAATAAACAGTGGGTGACTGGAGGCCAACTAAAGAAAAAGAAATAAATTAGGTGAAGGGTGAAACTTCCAGAGTCAAGCCTATAGATGTAAGCACCTATGTAATGGAGATTAATTACCCTAAGTCTTACTCTTTTCCTTTCTGCCTTCATATAGCATCTATTCAATAATTTTTATTGAAAAATAGTTAATTTACATTATATTAGCCTCAAGTGTGTAACATAGTTGTTTGTTTTTTTATGGATTATACTTCATTAAGTTATTCTGAAATAGTAGTTATAATTTCTTATGCTATACAATATATCCTTGCTGCCTATCTATTTTGTACACAGTAGTTTGTACTTCTTAATCATGTAGCCCTGTCTTGCTCCTCTTCACTTCCCTTTCCCCACTGGTAATATTAGTTTGTTTTCTATATCTGTTTCTGTTCAGCTATATACATTTATTTGTTTTATTTTCTTAGATTCAACAAATAAGTGATATGATAGAGCATTTGTCTTTCTTTGTTTGACTTATTTCACTGAGTATAATATTCTTTTGCTCTATCCACATTGCAGCAAACAGCAGCATTTCACTCTTTGTTATGGTTGAGTAATATTCCATTATATATTACTTATACTCACATCTTCTTTATCCATTTGTCTGTAGATTTGACTATTTTTTATGGCTGAGTAATATCCCATGCCATACACACACACACACACACACACATATGCTGGAGTCCAGCCTCGGCAGGATCCAGGGGATACCCTCAGGATGAACGGCGTTGGCGAGAGAGAGAGAGAAGACACGTGAGACCAGCCTTGATAGGGCCAAATCTGCAAGGGAGAGAGAGAGAGAGAGAGAGAGAGAGAGAGAGAGAGAGAGAGAGAGAGAGAGAGAATGACCAGATGGGGGTGTCTGCAGGGTCTGGCAGAGTCTGGCAATGCTTTACTTTTTACCGTGGCTTTTGTACCCTAAATTAGTACATTTCTAAGGGGAAGATAGTTTAACATTACATCAGCTTGTTCTTCATGAAACCAGGGTGTTTTCTGCATGCTTCTTTGTTTATGAGGTTCTTGTACATTATCTTCTGGCCTTGGGGCCTATTGACATTTTATGACCTAGGAGAATGCAAAGCTGTTTTCTGTAATCTATTCTTTGTTGAACACAAAGGTCAGTCCTTTTGCAGAAGTTATCAGTTAAATTTATCTAAAAGGTTTACCACACAAAGACTCTGCAGCTCCAATGAGACAGCCCCTGTTTAGCATTCCTGGTTAAAATTAACAATTTTAAACTCTTATTTTTCTAAATCTATAACTATAATCACTTTTAGAATAATATTTTTATGTTCTCTAGCAGGGTTTCCTCAACCCCGAAGGGCTCTGTGCCTATTAGGGCCATTATGTGATCAGGTTCTTTATGCTGTTTTGTGACTAGGGTATTATAAGCAGTCATGCATATTAGTACCAAGAGCACAAACGCATTTGCCAAACAAACTAAAATACCAGCAAAGGAGTTTAAATTAAAACACTCCTTTCACCCTGGATAAAATACCACCTGGATAAAATACCACCACCTGGGAAACTTATTGATTAAAGTTCTAAATTAATTCTTAGTTGGAAAGAGATTGGGGAAGGCCTTCTGCCTGTGTCACAGAAATTAGGGAGTAGTCTATTGAAGCAAGCAGCAGAAAGACAGATATTATCTTTAAGGTGAGCGCCGGGGGCAGCTTTTCGGAATTCCTGAAAACCTGATCCGCCTTGCCCATCAGGTTTTCTCCCTCATGACCTTGTCATGGGTTGGGTCTCATGTGTCGGCTCCCGGCATATATACACACACACATATATATAACATACACACACACCACCCCACATCAAAAACCAGCTATCTGTTGATGAGCATTTGCGTTGTTTTCATGTCTTTGCTATTGTAAATAGTGATGCTATGAGCATTGAGGTTCATGTATATAATTGAATTAGATTTTTTAGTTTTTTGCATGTATACCCAGGAGTGGAATTGCTGGATCATATGGTAATTTCCGTTTTTTAAGAAGCCTCTATATTGTTTTCCCCGATGGCTTCACTGATTTACATTCCCATCAACAGTATAAAACGGGTCCCCTTTTCTCTACATATTCACCAACATTTGTTATTTAGGTTCTTTTTGATGATAGCCATTTTGGCAGGTGTGACGTGATAGTTCATTGTGGTTTTGGTTTACATTTCCAATAAAAACTAATTAAATGAATCAAATGAAGGGTGATAAAATTTTTTGCTCATCTTGGGAAAGGACCTTACATGAATTATAAAATAACAGTTTATTTTATAGATATAGTTCTCCTTTCATAGTTCTTAGATAAACTAAAAACATCATAACTACTACTACTACAATAGATCTAATTCAATTATGATTATATACTATATTTAAAAGAGTTGATTTTTCAGTTCACTTCAGTTCAGTCGCTCAGTCGTGTCTGATTCTTTGCAACCCCATGAACTGCAGCATGCCAGGCCTTCCTGTCCATCACCAACTCACAGAGTCCACCCAAACCCATGTCCATTGAGTCAGTGATGCCATCCAGCCATCTCATCCTCTGTCGTCCCCTTCTCCTCCTGCCCTCAATCTTTCCCAGCATCAGGGTCTTTTCAAATGAGTCAGCTCTTCCCATCAGGTGGCCAAAGTATTGGAGTTTCAGCTTCAACATTGGTCCTTCCAATGAACACCCAGGACTGATCTTTTTTAGGATGAACTGGCTGGATCTCCTTGCAGTCCAAGGGACTCTCAAGAGTCTTCTCCAACACCACAGTTCAAAAGCATCAATTCTTCGGTGCTCAGCTTTCTTTAAAGTCCAACTCTCACATCCATACATGACCACTGGTAAAACCACAGCCTTTACTAGATGGACCTTTGTTAGGAAAGTAATGTCTCTGCTTTTAAATATGCCATCTAGGTTGGTCATAACTTTCCTTCCAAGGAGTAAGCATCATTTAATTTCATGACTTGAAATCACCATCTACAGTGATTTTGCAGCTCAGAAAAATAAATTCATCCACTGTTTCCACTATTTCCCCATCTATTTGCCATGAGGTGATGTGACCGGATGCCATGATCTTAGTTTTCTGAATGTTGAGCTATAAGCCAGCTTGTTCACTCTCCTCTTTCAATTTCATCAAGAGGCTCTTTAGTTCTTCTTCACTTTCTGCCATAAGGGTGGTGTCATCTGCATATCTGAGGTTATTGATGTTTCTCCTGGCAATCTTGATTTCAGTTTGTGCTTCCTCCAGCCCAGCATTTCTCATAATGTACTCTGCATATAAGTTAAATAAGTAAGGTGATAATACAAAACCTTGAAATACTCCTTTTCCTATTTGGAACCAGTCTGTTGTTCCATGTCCAGTTCTAACTGTTACTTCCTGACCTGCATACAGATTTCTCAAAAGGAAGGTCAGGTGGTCTGGTATTCCCATCTCTTTAATTGATTTTTAGTTATAAGAAAATCATACCAAAAAAAAAAAAAAAAAAAGAAAGAAAATCATACCCCATTGAAAGGTATTCAAATACTTTGGTTATTCAAATACTCTGCAGTTTGTAGCAATTTTGTTAGAAATGACTTAGAATTTAGTCTTTGTCACTGACTTTGTAAATATGTAAGTTAAATGTTCAACCTTATTTAAATTTTTATTCTTACCAAAAATACCATTCCCTATTTTAATAAAAGATAAAAAAAAATGAAATGAATACATTCTGGCCAGCTGGATTTCTGCTTTTAGAATTGCTTACTGCATATATATATATTTTCTGCAACATATATATATACCCATATATATATATTTTTTCACTTAATTGCAGATAATCCAATACTAATCATCTAGATCTTTATAAACTTTACTACCAGAAAAACTGGTATACTTAAATCCTCCTTAGAAATTAATTCATAGGAAATAGTAAACACGTAACATAACAAGGTCATCCATTTCAAAAATTAGAAACTGTAGAGCATATGATTATACCTAATAATCCTTTATTGCAAATTTGAAATTTTCTCAGAGGGGAGATCTTAAAAGTCATCATTACAAGAAAAAAAATTAGCCATGTATGATGATGAACATTAGCCAGACTTATCATAGTGATCATTTTGTAATATATACAAATATCAAATCATTATATTCTACACTGGAAACAAATATAATGTTATATGTCAACTATACCTCAATGAAAAATTTAGAAATGAAAAACAGAGAATGTGATTTGGTACAACCATCTGGAAAAATTTGACAATAACTACTAAATTTGAAAATGTTTATAGTAGAGTACACAGAGTTCACCATTAAGCATGTTTAATATTATTGCAATAGAGCTACATGTAACAAAAGAAATAATAATATTTGGGTGAAAGTTGAGCTGAAAAAGATACATTTACTCTGTGTAATTTATGAAATTGTAAAGTTATCATGCAATAATATTTATATATATCTATACATATATACAGTAAAGTTTAAACATTTTAATAAATAATTAGCCATTTCTTTACATGATAAGTGAACTCTAGGGGAAAATTTCTATACATTTTAGTTCATGAACAAAAGATATTTGAAACATATATGGAGAATGCTAAGCTTTATTGGTCATTGAAGCATTATGAATGTTTCTTTTTAAAATTAGTTTTCCTTTTTGGTATATATTACAATTAAACTTTATAAACAAAGTAAAGTGACACTGCATGTATTTAAATATAGTAAGAAAAATAGCTAGGGACATCCAATTTTCACACTTTGGCAAGTTATTATGTGGTCTACTTCATGTGATATGTGATAATCAAGTGAAACTTACTAATAGTCTCTTTGCTATTTCCCTGTTTTAAAGTTGCAGCAGAAATATTAACAAATATAAGATATACAGGCAATGACTCAGATATTTAAAGTATAGCTTTTCCTTGTTTGTAAAGGCATGTGATCATATTTTGCTCTTTGATATCGAGTAGCTACATTAATTGGACTTGGTGCTTCAAAACTAATAAACTTCATACTAATTGGCCTGGATTCCCAGTAGTTTCTACTGTACTTAGAAACAGTACCTGGCTACAATGAGGGTTTAAATAAATAAATTAATATTTTGATGTCATCTCAGAGCTGTTCAAATTCATATATTTAGAGATCTCCAATGCCAAAAAGCATCTATTTCTATTCTTTTATACAGAAATGTTTGAGAGATCAACAGTCAAAATATTCATGCAAGTTGTTACAGAATGAAAGGGGGCAAAAGCAGATTGGTGCTTTTGCAGTGTGAAAGCAGTGGTGAAGAGGAGAAACTGCAGCAATCTGATTATCTGGCTGATGCCAAGTGGTGATTTAATGCAGGGACTAGACAAAGGGAAGGGAGGTAGCTGGATAAATAAGAGATAGACGTGGTTACTCAGGGATGACAGGGTATATTTTATGCTTCTGCCATGTTTATTCTCATATGGTGTCCCATTTCATGGGGAAAATTACAGTGGGTCAGTTTCCCAAATGATAGCATCATATGCCTGATATATTTGCAGCACTTGATGTCTATATGAGTCATGTATAAATGGTTTTAACCTTTACTTACTATAAGATATGGTTGTTTGGGGTTGCATATATTATCTTTTTTTATCTTTTTGAGGACAGAGTAACATAGAAAAGGAGACAGTGATTTATTATATGATTTCAAAATAAGGACACAAAAGAATGGATAGGAAGAGAATCAGAACACACTGAGATTTTACCAGAGTGATTTGCAGCTGATTATTTTTAAACTGGAGCATAACCTCAGGTTAAATATCATGACCATCATCTGGCACTCATTTCTCTTAAGGAAAGAATATGTAATTAATGATCTTTATTTGTCTTTTAAAATTTTTTTGCTACTGATAATTTATTGAAAAAACAGCAAAGCACATTTGGCCTTTTAAGCTATTTTAGTACAAAATTGCAGAGTAGGTCTTCTAACCTAATGCCCTTATTCTAGTTAGTAACTACCACTAACATGCTAGTATTCTCCAAATGTATATTTGTGTGTAACTGGTGTGTGTGTGTGTTTGGATACAACTAGGGAAGGGAGAAATCCACTTTTGACAAGAAAGTAACAGCAGCTACATTTGCTAAGTTCTGTTTCTATATAAAGAATACCTGCTAGCCTGCTGACATGATGCAGACTAAACTGCAATGTTGAATGATTAAGGCCAGCTGGTGTTTTTCCAGTTGATTTGCATTTTTGGAGCTCAAGGTGATCCCCTTTTATTTTTAACCGATGTTCATGACTCAAAAAGTTGGCATCTCATAAAGACAGTAAAGTGACTTCTGTTAAAGACATAAGAAGTGAAGGCTGAAAAACACAAATAGAAATGATTAACATCAAAGTGGCTAATTGCAATAATTGCTCTGTGAATGTTTACCTTGTTGATTAAATTTAACTATTCATAAATAGCCTAAGTATAATCTATATTCTGAAGCAACATGGAAGGGTGCAGGAATGTAGAGGGGAAAAAAATGTCCCTGTGATGGAAGGAAACCTTCCAATTAAATATAAATGAAATTTGCAATAAAAATTGTATTGGATTCAAGTAAAAACTAGTTCTGCAAATCTATTAGGCAAAATGTTACTTTATCTTAAAGTCATATCTTACTGCAGTAAAGAAAATTTTTTTCCACTCCCTTCATATTCATCCCTCGTACCATCACCACCACTTTTAAGCCTTAACTTCTCAATATCGCAAAATCTTATTTAACTTCACAATACAGGCTAATGTATTGTGAGAGATAGATTTAATTACTTTATATTTCATTTAGTTATAGAGGCTATTGGTAGTATGTTTGACCTATACTTGGGAAGCCCAGGTAGCTCAGTGGTAAAGAATCTGCCTGCCAATGCAGGAAATGTGAGTTTGATCCCTGGGTTGGGAAGATCCCCTGGAAAAGGAAATGGCAACCCACTCCAGCATTCTTGTCTGGAGAATTTCATGGACAGAGGAGCCTGGGTGGCTACAGTCCAAAAGGTCACAAAACATCAGACACAACTTAGTGAATGAGGATGACATAATATAATCTATACTTATCATATTTGCTTACTCTATGTCCTTACTATTTATTGACTTAAATTGAACATTTGTAAAGTTTTAATTACATTTATTTCATTCAAGTATGAATCTTTTATCTCCTTCACATAATCTATAAAGCATTGAAAACATTTCAATCTTAAAACTGTGGATTGGAAAACTCAAGCTAGATCAATATTAACAATTTATACATGAAAATAAAAGCTACTGCTTAAAAGGATTTTTAAAAGAAAACCATTTCTGTGAAATTTTATCTCTTCATTCTATACTTTTCATAATTTGGTCTTATCAATTAATAGTCTTATGCTTAATATTTTAAGTACTGGAAAACAGGAAGACACAGGAGAATTCATTTTGAGTCACAATTTTGTGTTGGATCATCAAAGGGTATACGGTTAGTGCAGAGAATAATTTTTACTTGCAATTAGAGAATTGCATTTCCCATCTGTTTGTCAGTTGTCTTATCTATGCATGGAATGCTTTTGTCTCTTAGCTGCAAAAGTCTTATTAAGTCATTAAATTTCATGATTCTGACAAATGTACAGCATATTTTCTGTTTAAATTATGCCTTGGAAATAAAGCCATTTCTTCACAAATACTATAAAAATATTTTGCCGGCACCTATGCCCATGAACACAGATATCTTCAAGTTGTAAATTTAGGCTGAAAGTCTGAAGAAACATTGGCACAGGGCACAACATGAGATTCCTTATAAAGTTTGATGTGAAATATAATTATGATGGGTAAAATACTTTGAAAATAATCATAAACTGCATAATACTATAAAAAACTAAATTGTTTAACAGAGAAACATGGTTTTATCTTTGAAAACAGTATTTTAAGTACAACAGTTTATAAACTCAAGAAATGATAAGCATGTACTATGTGCTTAGCTCCATAGATACAGTATAGGACAATACTGGCAGCTCTTGTTAAAATTCATGGTTCTATATGATTTAAGATCACTTTAAGGAAGAGCCTGGTTAAAAAAACTTAACAGTAATGATGTAAACTTAATGTCAGACATTGGATAATCATTATATTTAGTTTGGAGATCATGTCTTACTAGGTTAAATATCTACTCACTTATTTCAAGACTATTAAATTAAAAATTGAAAAAAAAAAACCTTCTTGATTCTAGTAATTAGTCTATGTAAAAACTTTCATTCCGTACATATTAATGTCAGTTACACAGCTATCAGTATATACTGATAAACTAAATGTCATCTCAAAAAATGCTAGAATGAATTAAGATAATTTATGATGAAAGTGAGATGGAACAGATGAATTTACCCAAAAACATTGTGTGATTCAGTTTTGAATAATCATATATTTCTGTCAATTCACAAAAATTATCATTGAAATATTAATGAGATGCTTGAAATCTTTTTGGAAATAACATTGTGATAATCTCAAAGTAGAATTATTTGAAGATCTGGAACTATTTACTCTGAAGGAAAGCAACTTTAAGAAACAACATTGAGTCTATAATGTTCCTTAGTTATAGCTTGAAATTCATTTGCAGATAATAAAACCAAGACTTTCTGTAATATAAAATCTAGTCAAGTAATCATGTGAGTATTTTATGTACTAATGAACTATTTAAAATTGAATATATGTAAGTGTGGATTAAGGGACATATAAAAGTGAAAAGATTGCTCAGAAAAGAGACATTAATGGTTATTAAGAAACCATTTTTATCTATTTGGTAAATAGATATAATAAAAGTACCATTAATGAATACTGGTAAAAAAATTAAAATGGGAATATTATGTAGCCTTCTAACGTAATAGAAACATGGGTAAGAGAGCATGAGTTAGTTTTGAATTTAAGTTCCTCAAATTACCAACTATAAGTCTAGAGACTTAATACATTCCCGAGTCAAAATTTTTTTTAGTCTCAGTTCAGTTCAGTCACTCAGTCATGTCAGATTCTTTGTAACCCCCATGAATCGCAGCACACCAGGCCTCCCTGTCCATCACCAACACCTGGAGTCCACCCAAACCCATGTCCATTGAGTCGGTGATGCCATCCAACCATTTCATCCTCTGTCGTCCCCTTCTCCTCCTGCCTTCAATCTTTCCCACCATCAGGGTTTTGTGCCATAAGTCAGTTCTTTGCGTCAGGTGGCCAAAGTATTGGAGTTTCAGCTTCAACATCAGTCCCTACAATGAACACCCAGGACTGATCTCCTTTAGGATGGACTGGTTGGATCTCCTTGCAGTCCAAGGGACCCTCAAGAGTCTTCTCCAACACCACAGTTCAAAAGTATCAATTTTTCAGTGCTCAGCTTTCTTTATAGCCCAACTCGCACAACCATACATGACTACTGGAAAAACCATAGCTTTGACTAGACGGACATTTGTTGGCAAAGTAATATCTCTGCTTTTTAATATGCTGTCTAGATTGGTCATAACTTTCCTTCCAAGGAGTAAGCATCTTTTAATTTCATGGCTGCAGTCACCATCTGCAGTTATTTTGGAGCCCCCAAAATATTTTTTTATTCTAGAATATGGGATAACAGCAACTTGTCATAATGTTGTTAATACAAAATGAGATGAAATTTAAAAATGTTTAGCTCATGTTAGCAAAATAGAAGATATTTAATAAATATTAGTACCTAAAATAGTTAACAGCATTATTACTTTTAATGTTAGGCATTATAGGTGAAAATTTAAAATTAAGAGATAGAGAGGAGTATAGATGGTGCTGTGTAAATCTCCTTTGTCTTGCTACATCATCATAGCAAAATTAATTACAAGGTAAAATTTGGAAAAAAAAAAAAAAAGCAAATAGGCAACTTGAGGATAAAAATAAGCATCAGAATACTCTTCTTTTAATCTAACATGGTTAAGTTATTAAATTCTGATAATCTGAGAATGACAAAGGGAATGTTGATAACAGTAGCATAACAGAAAGTTTTGAGAACATCATATTTTTTAATATTTGAATTCATACTTGAAAATTTTAGATAAGAGAATTTTTAAATTGAAAATGAAGAATAGTTTTACCTTTATTTTCAAAATTGGAAAGTGTGATAGTGATATTTTAGTATCATATTTATGCTACCACAAATTTAAGATATTGATAAATAGAGCTTAAAAAATCCTCACTATTCCTTTTAAAATTAGGTGACTATCTATCTTCGCATTTGAAGTTCTGAGAAAACTCCTATAATTGCCTCATTTAAAAATTTGTTTAAATTCAGGCAAATTTGGAAAACAGTAAAAGGCATAGTTATATCTATTTGAATGCAGAGTTCCAAAGAATAGCAAGGAGAGATAAGAAAGCCTTCCTCAGTGATCAATGCAAAGAAATAGAGGAAAACATTAGAATGGGAAAGACTAGAGCTCTCTTCAAGAAAATTAGAGATACCAAGGGAACATTTCATGCAAAGATGGACACAATAAAGGACAGAAATGGTATGGACCTAACAGAAGCAGAAGATATTAAGAAGAGGTGGCAAGTAAGCCAGAAAGATAAAGACCAATACAGTATACATATATATGGAATGTAAAAAGATGGTAATGAAAACCCTATATGCAAAACAGAAAAAGAGACACAGATGTACAGAACAGAGTTTTAGACTCTGTGGGAGAAGGCGAGGGTAGGATTTTCAGAGAGAACAGCATTGAAACAAGTATACTATCAAGGGTGAAACAGATCACCAGCCTAGGTTGGATGCATGAGACAAGTGCTCAGGGCTGGTGCACTGGGAAGACCCAGAGGGATGGGATGGAGAAGGAGGCCGGAGGGGGAATTGGGATGGGGAACACATGTAAATTCATGGCTGATTCATGTCAATGTATGGCAAAAACCACTACAATATTGTAAAGTAATTAGCCTCCAACTAATAAAAATAAATGGAAAAAAAAAAAGAAAAATAAGAAAAGAAAAAAAGAAGAGGTGGCAAGAATATACAGAAAAACTATACAAAAAAGATGTTAATAACCCAGATAACCGTGGTGGTGTGATCACTGACCTAGGGCCAGATATCCTGGAGTACGAAGTCAGGTGGACCTTAGGAAAGCATCACTATGAACAAAGCTAGTGGAGGTAATGGAATTTTGGTTGAGCTATTTCAAATCCTACAAGAAGATATTGTGAAAGTGCTGCACTCAATATGTCAGCAAATTTGGAAAGCTTAGCAGTGGCCACAGGACTGCAAAAGGTCAGTTTTCATTCCAGTCCCAAAGAAAGGCAATACCATTTAATGTTTAAACTATGACACAATAGCACTCGTCTCACATGCAAGAAAAGTAATGCTCAAAATTTTCAAAGCTAGGCTTCAACAGTATATGAACTGTGAACTTCCAACCTGGATTTAGAAAAGGCAGAGGAACCAGAGATCAAATTGGCAACATGCGTTGGATCATCAAAAAAGCAAGAGAGTTCCAGAAAAAACATCTACTTCAGCTTTAAACACTATTTCAAAGTCTTTGACTGTGTGGGTAGCAACAAACTGTGGAAAATTCTTAGAGATGGGAATACCAGACTACCTTACCTGACTCCTGAGAAATCTGTTTGCAGGTCAAGCAGCAACACTTAGAACTGGACATGGAACTACAGACTGGCTCCAAATCAGGAAAAGGAGTACTTCAAGGCTATGTATTGTCACCCTGCTTATTTAACTTATATGCTAACTTTATGCTAAATGCTGGGCTGGATGAAGCACAAAATAAAATTCAGTTTGCTGGGGAAAATATCAATAACCTCAGACACACAGATGACACCACCCTTATGGCAGAAAGTGAAGAACTAAAGAGCCTCTTGATGAAAGTGAAAGAGGAGAGTGAAAATGTGGGCTTAAAACTCAGCATTCAGAAAACTAAGATCATGGCGTCTGGTCCCATCTCTTCATGGCAAATAGTTGAGGAAAGAATGGAAACAGCGAGGGATTTTATTTTTTGGAGCTCCAAAATCACTGCAGATGGTGACTTCAGCCATGAAATTAAAAGGCACTTTTTCCTGGGAAAAAAAGCTATGACGACCTAGACAGCATATTAAAAAGCAGAGACATTACTTTGCTGGCAAAGGTCCATCTAGTCAAAGCTATGGTTTTTTCCAGTAGTCATGTATGGACGTGTGATTTGGACTATAAAGAAAGCTGAGCACTGAAGAATTGACGTTTTTGAACTGTGGCGTTGGAGAAGACTCTTGAGAATCCCTTGGACTGCAAGGAGATCCAACCAGTCCATCCTAAAGGAAATCAGTACTGAATACTCATTGGAAGAACTGATGTTGAAGCTGAAACTCCAGTACTTTGGCCACCTGATGACAAAATCTGATGACTCATTTGAAAAGACCCTGATGCTGGGAAACATTGAAGTTGGGAGGAGAAGGGGACAAAAGAGGATGAGATTGTTGGATGGCATCATCGACTCGATGGACATGAATTTGAGTAAGCTCAGGTGTTGGAGATGGACAGGGAGGCCTGGTGTGCTGCAGTCCATGGGGTTGCAAAGATTTGAACACAACTAAGCAACTGATCTGAACTGTAAAGGCATAGATCTTAAGTGTAAAATTTTATAAATTTGGAAATGTATAGACTCATATGAACAGCATTCTATCCATAGTAAACAATATTTCATCACTCCAGACAATTCCCTCATGAGACCTTCTGTCAAATCCCCACCTCCCATGTTTGCTGTTAGTCACTCAGGTGTGTCCCACTCTTTTTCTAGTCCTGTGGCCACTGCTGAATTTTCCAAATTCGCTGACAGATTGAGTGGTCATTTTAACAGAATCATCTTTTAGGATGTAAAATAGCTCAATTAGAATTGCATCACTTTGACTAGCTTCCTGAGGCCCAGTTGACTTCACACATAGACAGAATTGTGGTCTATCTTCATGTCAAGTTGAAAGGAATGTTTATTTTACTGTTCTTTTTTGGAGAGTTCTATAAATATCAATTAGGTACATATTCTTTGATTTGACTTATATGCAGATGTTGAGAAAAATGGAATATGTTGTTACAAAAGATATCAGTATAGGAGTTACCTGTGGGCTACTTGGTGGCTTAGACAGTAAAAAATCTGCCTGCAATGTAGGAAACCCAGGTTCAATCCCTGGGTTGGGAAGATCTGGAGAAGCAAATGACAACCCAATCCAGCATTCTTGAATGGAGAATTCCATGGACAGAGGAGGCTGGAGGGCTATGGCCCATGGGTCACAAAATGACCACTCAATCTGTCAGTGAATTTGGAAAATTTAGCAGTGGCCACAGAACTAGAAAAAGGTCAGTTCATTTTAATCCCAAAGAAGGGGAATGCCAAAGATGTTCAAATAACCACACAATTATACTCATTTCACATGCTACAAGGTAATGCTCAAAATCCTTCAAGCTAGGCTTCAACAGTAGGTGAACTGAGAACTTTCAGATGTACAAGCTGGGTTTAGAAAAGGCAGTAGAACCAGAGGTCAAATTGCCAACATCTGCTGGATCATGGAAAAAGCAAGGGAATTCCAGACAAACATCTACTTTTTCTTCAACTACACTGAAGCCTTTGACTATATGGATGACAACAAACTGTAGACAATTCTTAAAGAGAAAGAAAATACCAGACCACATTACCTGCCTTCTGAGAAACCTGTATGCAGGTCAAGAAGCCACAGTTAGAACTGGACGTGGAAAACTGGACTGATTCAAAATTGGGAAATGGTACATCAAGGCTGTATATTGACACCTGCTTATTTAACTTATATGCAGAGTAGATCCTGAGAAAATTTGGGCTGGATAAAGCACAAGCTGGAATCAAGATTCCTGGGAGAAAAATCAATAACCTCATATATGCAAATGATGCCATGCTAATGACAGAAAGTGAAGAGGAACTAAAGAGCCTCTTGATGAAGGTGAAAAAGGAGAGTGAAAAATCTGTCTTAAAGCTCAACATTCAAAAAATGATGATTATGGCATCTGGTCACATCACTTCAGGGCAAATAGATGACAGTGACAGATTTTATTTTCTTCGGCTCCAAAATCACTGTGAATTGCAGCCATAAAATTAAAAGATTCTTGCTCCTTGGAAGAAATGCTATGAAAAATATAGACAGTGTATTAAAAAGCGAAGACATCACTCTGCTGGCAAGTCTGTAT
The DNA here is from genome assembly GCF_963930625.1 of Muntiacus reevesi. Classification (NCBI taxonomy): domain Eukaryota; kingdom Metazoa; phylum Chordata; class Mammalia; order Artiodactyla; family Cervidae; genus Muntiacus; species Muntiacus reevesi. The sequence continues at coordinate 257,436,925 of NC_089251.1, read as the reverse complement.
AGTCAAAGCTATGGTTTTTCCACTAGTCATGTATGTATGCAATAGTTGGAACCTAAAGAAGGCTGAGAGTGGATGAATTGATGATTTTGAACTGTGGTGCTGGAGAAGACTCTTGAGAGTCCCTTGGATAGCAGAAAGATCAAACCAGTCAATCCTAAAGGAAACCAACTTGAATATTCATTGGAAGGACTGATGCTGAAGCTGAAGCTCCAATACTTTGGTCACCTCATGTGAAGAGCTGACTCATTGGAAAAGACCCTGATGCTGGGAAAGATTGAGGGCAGAAGAAGCGGGAGACAGAGGATGAGATGATCAGCTGGCATCATCAACTCAATGGACATTAGTTTGAGCAAACTCTGGGAGATAGTGAAGGACAGGGAAACTTGGTGTGCTGTAGTCCATGGTGTTGCAAAGTGTTGGATGTGACTGAGTGACTGAACAACAATAGTTCTGTCTATACAACAAACCTTAAAAAATGTAAAAGGGCAGAAGCTATATAAATTAAATTATTAATTAATAGAATTTAAATGGAAATCAATAATTAAAGATACATTAAAAATACCAAATATTTGGATATGTCAGAATGTACATTGAAATAATCCATAGGAAAAATTTGAAGTCTTAAGGAAAAAAGTATTTTGAAATTAATGAGATTGAAATACAGAAAATGTGTGCTTTATGCTCTCTACCCAACTAACCAATTCAGACTTTCCCAAGGGTAATCGTTGTGCTGTCTTCTGACACTGTGAAAGCTTTCCTGTGTTTGAATATTACATAAGTATATTACATAAAGTAATAATATGTGTTCTTTTGTATCTAGCTTATTTCAGGTATCACTATATTCGTGAGAATTCAACATATAGAGAAAAATGACAATATTTATAAAATTTACAAATGCATAAGCTCTTAGTCTCAGCAATTATACTGTGGCAAATTTATCCTACAGATATCCATATATCTATGTAAAATGATACTTTTGAAGACAACTGTTGTAATCACAATACAATTACTTCATTGTAATCACAGCATGAAAATAGCAACAACAAAATTTATCAATAGAGAACTGATGCAATATTTAATGTCAAGTACATAAAGTCTAAAATCATGGAGCCATTTGAAAGAGTGAGCCCATTTGTTTATCTTTTTTAGATTTTTTTTAAATTATTTTATATTGAACTATTGGCTCAGATGGTAAAGAATCTGCCTGCGATGCAGGAGACCCAGGTTCAATCCCTGGGTTGGGAAGATCCCCTGGAGAAAGGAATGGCTACCCACTTAGGTATTCTTGCCTAGAGAATTCCATGGACAGAGGAGTCTGGCAATTAGTAGGACATGACTGAGTGACTAACACTTTCACTTTCATAGTTGATTTACAATATTCTGTTAGTTTTAAGTGTATGGCAAAGTGATTCAGTTATACATAAACATATATCTATTTTTCTTCAAAGTCTTTTCCTGCTTAGGTATTTACAGAATATTGAATAAAATTTTCTGTGCTATACAGTAGGTTCTAATTTAAATAATGTGGTACCTTTATGTTAATCCCACCCTCTCAATTTATCCAGGTGCACATCTTTCCCCTTTGGTAACCGTATGTTTGTTTTTTATATCCGTAAGTCAGTTTCTGCTTTATGAATAAGTTCATTTGTATCATTTTTAGATTCCATATGTAAGTAATATCATATGATATTTGTCTGACTTACTTCCTGTAGTAGGATAATCTCCAGATCCATCCATGTTGCTGCAAATGGCAGTATTTCATTCTTTTTTATAGCTGAATAGTATTCCATTGTATGTGTGTACCACATCTTTATCCAATCATCTGCTGATGGGCATTTAGTTTGCTCCCATATCTTAGCTATTGTAAATAGCACTGCAGTGAACACTGGTTGCATTTGAATCATGGTTTTCTCTGAATATATACTCAGGAGTGGGATTGCTGGATCATATAGTAGTATTTTTAGTTTTCTGAGAAAACTTCATACTGTTCTCCATAGTGTCTGTACCAATTTACAATCCCATCAACAGTGTAGGAGGGTTCCCTTCTCTTCACACCCTCTCTAGGATTTATTGTTTGTGGATATTTTGATGATAACCATTTTGATTGGTGTGAGGTGATATCTTATCATAATTTTGATTTGCATTTCTTTAACAATTAGAAATGTTGAACATCTTTTCATATGCCTCTTGGCCATCTGTATGTCTTTGGAGAACTCTCCATTGAGGTCTTCTGCCTATCTTTGATTGGATTGTTTGTTTTGATGATATTAAGCTCCGTGAGCTGTTGGTAAATTTGGGGGACTAATCCCTTGTTGGTCACATCATTAACAAATATTTTATTAAAATCTGTGTGTTGTCTTTTTGTTCTGTTTCTAGTTTCCTTGACTAGTCAAAAGCTTTGGGACTTAATTCGGTCTGTTTTTTGTTTTTTTTGTTTTGTTTTTATTTCCATTACTCTATGAGATGGATCAAAATGATATTGCTATGATTTATGTCAAAGAGAGTTCTGCCTCTAGTTTACCTCTAGGAGTTTTATAGTATCCAGCCTTATATTTACATCTTTAATTCATTTTGAATTTATTTTTGTGTGTACTTGTTAAAGGATATTCTAATTTCATTCCTTTACATGTAGCTGTCCAGTTTTCCCAGCATCATTTATTGAAGAGACTGTATTTCTCTAGTCTGTATTCTTGCCCTCTTTGTTGTAGACTCACTGACCATAGTTTCATGGGTTTATTTCTAGACTTTCCATTCCATTCATCCATATCTCTGTTTTTGTGCCAGTACCACAGTCTGAAGTCAGGAATTCTAATTCTTCCTGCTCTATTTCCCTTTCTTAGCTATTTAACATCTTTTGTGTTTCCATACAAATTTAAACATTTTTTGTTCTAATTCTGTGAAAAATGCCATTGGTAATTTGGTAGGGCTTGCATTGAATCTGTTGCCTGGGGCAGTATAGTCATTTTGACAATATGAATTTTTCTAATCCAGGAGCCTGGTATAACTTTCCACCTGTTTGTGTTATTTTTTTTATTACTTTCATCAGCATCTTATAGTTTTCAGAGCACAATTCACTAGTGCATTTATATTTTTAGTTAAATAGTTTTAAAACTTAGGATATCTATATCTAAGAATCCTAAGGAATACTGTTAGATGTAAAATGTTAAATTGATTGCAATCTGGAAAATTGTTGCATGTGAAAATAGTATTATTACTTATTGTATCTGACTAAAATGTGTTATTGTTTAATTGCATAGTCTTATTTGATTTTCTTGTGACCCCCATGGACTGTAGCTGGCCAGTCACCTTTGCCCATGGAGTTGTCCAGGCAAGAATACTGGAGTGGGTTGCCATTTCCTTCTCCAGGGGATCTTCTCAACCCAGGGATAGGACCTGCACTTCTTACATTGCCAGGCAGTTCTTTACTGCTGCACCAGGGAAGCAATTAAAATGTGTATATCATGACAATTTGTATAGCTTGCTTTGTTCTTAATAACTCTTATAAACCATTTTATTATTTTAAATATGCCAAAATATAATAATAATTTGAAAATATAAAAAAGTTACATATGACAAGATCTTAAGTTACTCAACAAACACAGGCATTTTGAAAACAAGGGAATGTTTAGACACTAACAGATTTCTGCCTGAATCTGTAAATGTAGATATAACAATCATGAAATTCATATTTGAATATTTTCATCACATCTGTTTTAAGCATGTAGTACAGCATAGTACTAGTTTTTAAAGGCTGATGGTTTTTACAGTCTTGAGAATTGTTTGAACTATCAGGGAAATATTTTGATAGCTGATAATACAGAAATAGGGCTTCCCCGGCAGCTCAGATAGTGAAGAATCTTCCTGGAGGTGGGCATGGGAACTCACTTCAGTGTTCCTGCCTGGAGAATTCCATGGACAGAGGAGGCTGGCAGACTACAGTCCATGGGGGTCACAATAAGCCAGACATGAGTGAGCGACCTTCACTGTCATTAAAGAAACAAGCCAAAGACCACTTTCCCAGATTAGTTACTCTATTATGTATTTGAACCTTATTTCCAATTGGTCATATTGAATCAGAGGGAGAATTTCTCCATCATCTAGAATGTGTCATAGAGGAGACAAGTGGATGGATTAAAGTTATTTCCTTCTTAATAAACATAGGTGGGCTTCCCTGGTGGCTCAGTGGTAAAGAATCTGTCTGCCAGGCAGGAGACATGGGTTTGATCTCTGGGTTAGGAAGAGTCCCTGGAAAAGGAATTGGCAATCCACTTCAATATTTTTGCCTGGAAAATTCCATGGACAGAGGATCCTGATAGACTACAGCACATGGTTGTCACAAAAGAGTTAGACAGGACTTAGCAACTAAACAATTGTACTCATCTCACATGCTAGTAAAGTAATGCTCAAAATTCTCCAAATCAGGCTTCAACAATATGTGAACCATGAAATTCCAGATGTTCAAGCTGGTTTTAGAAAAGGCAGAGAAATCAGAAATCAAATTGCCAGCATCTGCTGGATCATTGAAAAAGCAAAAGGATTCCAGAAAAATGTCTATTTCTGCTTTATTGACTATGCCAAAGCTTTGACTTTGTGGATCACAATAATTTGCAGAAAATTCTGAAAGAGATGAGCATACCAGACCACCTGGCCTGCCTCTTGAGAAACCTGTATGCAGGTCAGGAAGCAACAGTTAGAACTGGACATGGAAAAACAGGCTGGTTCCGAATAGGAAAAGGAGTACGTCAAGGCTGTATATTGTCACCCTGCTTATTTAACTTCTATGCAGAGTACATCATGAGAAACGCTGGGCTGGAAGAAGCACAAGCTGGGATCAAGATTGCCGGGAAAAATATCAATAACCTCAGATATGTAGATGACACCAACCTTATGGCAGGACGTGAAGAGGAACTAAAAACCCTCTTGATGAAAGTAAAAGAGGAGAGTGAAAAAGTTGGCTTAAAGCTCAACATTCAGAAAACTAAGATCAAGGCATCTGGTCCCACTAATTCATGGCAAATAGGTGGGGAAACAATGGAAACAGTGAGAGATTTTATTTTGGGGGGCTCCAAAATCACTGCAGATGGTGACTGTGGCCATGAAATTAAAAGACACTTATGCCTTGGATGGAAAGTTATGACCAACCTAGATAGCATATTAAAAAACAGAGACATTACTTTGCCAATAAAGGTCCATCTAGTCAAGGCTATGGTTTTTCTAGCGGTCATGCATGGATGTGAGAGTTGGACCATAAAGAAAGCTGAGCGCCAAAGAATTGATGTTTTTGAACTGTGGTGTTGGAGAAGACTCTTGAGAGTCCCTTGGGCTGCAAAGAGATCCAACCAGTCCATTCTAAAGGAAATCCGTCCTGAATATGCACTGAAGGGACTGATGCTAAAGCTGAAACTCCAATACTTTGGCCACCTGATGTGAAGTGCTGACTCATTGGAAAAGACCTTGATGCTGGGAAATGTTGAAGGTGAGAGGAGAAAGGGATGACAGAAGATGAAATGGTTGGATGGCTCACCGACTCAATGGACATGAGTTTGAGTAAACTCTGGGAGTTGTTGATATACAGGCAGGCCTTGCAGGATGCAGCCCATGGGGTCGCAAAGAGTCAGACATGACTGAGCAACTGAAATGAACTAAACTAGTGACTAAACAACCAAATAAACAAGTGGCCCTTTGAAGCCCATGTATTTTGTCACTGCAAATACTTGTTTACTGATGTGAATAATCTCTCTTCATGAATCATTTTAGTACCTAAGAAGTGAAAGATGAAAAGATCTGATAACATATACAATGTCTTATCAAGATCTTCCCTTATCAGAGCACCACTTCTTACTCTCCCGTTTGTGAGATATCCCTTTTTCCTGAGGGTACTAGAATGATGATGCAGGTTTCTATGATATGGTTAAATTCCACCCTTCTAAAAGACAACAATTCAGTCTATTATTGCCATCAATCTATCTTATAACTTACATACATATGTATTATTATTTTGTTCTCATTTTCTGAAATGTGATCTTTCTAGTAAAGATCCTACCACTTTATATTAAGAGGACAGTTCACAGTCCCATGAAGTTGTTATCAGTGGAATCTGAACATAACCATTATTTCAATTTGCAGATCAAGACTTAGGGAGTGTGTCCATTTTGCAGTTTTAAACAGATGAGGCCCGAAAGAACGGTAAAACCATGCTAGAAAGCACCTTTTTCCTTGTGACTTTTGTATAAGTGAAAGCCACATACCAACCACAAAAACAGTGTTCATCTTTTTGAATGAAAATGTGCTTCTACTCTAGGAAACCACTGAAATGGTGGTGCAGGATTACCTTATCTATATAGTCAGTCAGTCAATGTATAGATATATTGTGTTAAAGTAGACAAGATTTATTAGCTGATGTCAGCATTAGAAGCAACTTTTACTAAAAGTGAAAAGGAAGTTCAAATCACCTTCACAGTTTAAGAAAGTGTGATTAAATAAAAATAAAACTATTTACTTCTGGTTGTGACCTGAATAGAGTCGTTAATTCGTATGCAATCAAATTATGAAAAGAGCAAATGGGTTATAAACAACTTAATGCAGATGTTCAGCTAAGAATATAGCAAAGATTTAAGCTTCAATAATGTCTCAAAATATAACCTATATTTAGAATTTTGAAATAACAGCCTAATTTTGTGATGATAATTCCAAATTTCCAAGTTATGTGGTAAAATATATATAGTGCTTGCCTCAGTCCCTTCAGATTTTATTGAAATACCCAAGAGAATACAGAAGAGGAAAATTCTGGCAAAGCTTTAAAAAATAGGAAATTATATTAGAAAGAGCCCTCAATAAAAATACGGGATATGTGTTGCTACTGAACCTTACTGAAGGAGATACTGAAGGCCGTCTTATGACTTCCTTTCCTCCTTAAAACCATGTGACCTGTGAAGATGTTTACGGAATCCTGGAGCATTTGAAAAGCGAAGACTGAGGGGAGAGTGAACACTAAGCACCCCATTTTGAATTTGACATCTCTGATAATTAGAATTATGCAGCAGCGGCACTCACGTACATGAGAGGTTTTACTGTAGCTAAACAAGCAGAGAGTCATTAGGTATGAAAGGCATGGCCTGGATATATAGCAAATGTAAAGGATTTTGCAGAACTTGACTGTGTGCAGAACCAAATCTGAAATGCTGACAGTCAGTGTGAGTGGAAGAACCAAATAGCCAAAATAAGGTTACAGCAACAAAATAGACAAAAGCCTTAACAAATACAGAAAGTGGGGACAAGGATGATCCTCTGTACCCACATTGCTTTAATTTTACCATAGCTAGTTATGAGCACATGAATGTACTAGCATTTATGATGCCCAGGATACTGGCCCTGGCTACAATATGAGAAGCTCAAAGAGATCAGTGGCCTAAGAAAGATGCCAGTCCCTGCTGTGACACTGGCATGGACAGTGGATCAAATAAAAATTCATATTTGAAAGTTGACAGAGGGTTCACACCAGTCATCAATAAAGAAATGGCATCATAAGGAAGTTTGTATTCTAGGGTTGTCATAATTACAGAATTCCAAGGTTAGTAATGGCTGAACTGGAGTGTATGTTTCACCAGTTGAGTTTCTGGCTTAAGTTCTTGGAAGAAAAGCATAAAAACAAGGAGTTGGACGTGAGTATAAGTATGGAGAATTTTACCCAGCCTTGAGAAAATATTAGCTAGGACTTAATCAAATATGAGTAAATAAAAACATACACACGAACAAGCACACAGATGAGTACAGATGTACATATAATAGGTAACCTTACAAAGTTACAGTATTAAAAGCAAAGAAAATAATACTCAATGGAAGGGAAATGTGAAATATTAAGAATAGAAAATCTTATAAAGAATAAATTTATTTTCATTTATTAAAACTCATTAAAACCTGAAGATCTACACTTTGAAAAAAGAGATTAAAATGTATATTGAAATTTCAAGCAGAAATAGAATGGGAAGTTGAGTGGAATGTATCTGCAAAGCCAAAGGAATTTAGTTTTGAAATAATTAAAAATAAAGTGAACACTGCTGAACTCAAACTCAAGTCCATGGAGTTGGTGATGCCAAAATGGGAAGAAAAACAAAATAGTTCTATTTAGGATGAGATAAGAAGAGTCAAGGATTATAAAATAATCAGTTACCCTCCTGAACAGATCAATAGATATTTTATATTTTCGGAGAAACAGCAGTAAAAAAATAGTGATCAATGATAGTTTTTGATAGGTCAATTGTTTTATTTACTTTTAAATTTTATTTGATATAATTAATTATATAGTAATAGGTATTTTCTTCCAAACTACATAAATAGTACATATTAATTTCAATGACAATATAGAGCAAAATCCAGAAGTCTTCTTTTACCATTCCACCATTCCACCCATATAAAAATAATCATTACATATGAATGTGACACAGATAAACACAGAGTTAGCATTTATTATTTATAAGTTGCAAATAGTTAATCATATTCATTAGTTAGTATGTAACTTGCTTTTTGACTAAAGCATTATAGATGTTCTTGCAAGTAAAACTTACTCAGATGTTTACAAACTTGACTTTGTGTTAAAAACAAATGTGCATGTGTTTAACGTGCACCCCAATGTTCATTGCAGCACTGTTTATAATAGCCAGGACATGGAAGCAACCTAGATGCCCATCAGCAGACGAATGGATAAGGAAGCTGTGGTACATATACACCATGGAATATTACTCAGCCGTTAAAAAGAATTCATTTGAATCAGTTCTAATGAGATGGATGAAACTGGAGCCCATTATACAGAGTGAAGTAAGCCAGAAAGATAAAGAACATTACAGCATACTAACACATATATACGGAATTTAGAAAGATGGTAACGATAACCCTATACTCAAAACAGAAAAAGAGACACAGATGTACAGAACAGACTTTTGAACTCTGGGGGAGAACGTGAGGGTGGGATGTTTTGAAAGAACAGCATGTATATTATCTATGGTGAAACAGACCACCAGCCCAGGTGGGATGCATGAGTCAAGTGCTCGGGCCTGGTGCGCTGGGAGGACCCTGAGGAGTCGGGTGGAGAGGGAGGTGGGAGGGGGGATCGGGATGGGGAATACGTGTAACTCTATGGCTGATTCATGTCAATGTATGACAAAAACCACTGAAATGTTGTGAAGTGATTGGCCTCCAACTAATAAAATAATATTTTATAAAAACAAAAAAAAACAAATGTGCATGTGTTTAAAAGTTGCTCAGTCATGTCCTATTCTTTGTGACCCCATGGACTATAGGGTGCCAGGCTCCTCTCTTCATGAAATTCTCCAGGCAAGAATACTGGAGTGGGTAGCAGTTCTCTTCTCCAGGGGATAATCCCCACCCAGGGATTGAACCCACATCTGCATTCCAGGCAGATTCTTTATCATCTGAATCAGCATGTGGGACTTTTAAAAATCCCTATGTCCTATCTAGACCCAAATCAATTAAATCAGAATTTCTGATGGTGGCATCCAAGACATCAGTGGTTTTAAGTGTTCTCTCCAGATGATTCCAATATGTAGACATGGTTGAGTAAAATTGATACAAAGCAAATGCATGAGTTTTAAAAGCAGTAAAGAAAAATAAGGCCATTTACTATGATTTATCTATCGATGAATACCTGTCCACTAGGTAGCTGAGTTGGCAGCATTCTCTGATCTATCTCTTCATCATTTTGGTGATTTGGTTTCAGACTTGGTAACAGCTTATCTAATTATTATTATTATTTTTTTTTTGCTGTTTCTCTATATTTACAACTATATTAATAATAATCCTTTCTTGAATTATTCTATTTTAAGTGTCTCGTTTACTTTCAGTATGAACCCTGAAGCATGTATTCTGGATAAACACTCAGAAAACTAAGATCATGGCATCTGGTCCCATCACTTCATGGCAAATAGATGGGGTAACAATGGAAACTGACATGAAACTAAAATTCTCTTGCTCCTTGGAAGAAAAGTATCTTAAAAAGCAGAGTTATTACTTTGCCAACAGAAGTCCATCTAGTCAAAGCTATGGTTTTTCCAATAGTCATGCATGGATGTGAGAGTTGGACTATAAAGAAAGCTGAGCACCGAAGAATTGATGCTTTTGAACTGTGGTGTTGGTGAAGACTCTTGAGAATCCCTTGGACTGCAAGGATATCCAACTAGTCAATTCTAAAGGAGATCAGTCCTGACTGACTATTCATTGGCAGGACTGATGCTAAAGCTGAAACTCCAATACATTGGCCACCTAATGCAAAGAACTGACTCATTTGAAAAGACCCTGATGCTGGGAAAGATTGAAGGTGGGAGGAGAAGGGGACGACAGAGGATGAGATGGTTGGATGGCATCACTGACTCAATGGACATGAGTTTGGGTAAACTCCGGGAGTTGGTTATGGACAGGGAGGCCTGGCATGCTGCAGTCCATGGGGTTGCAAAGAGTCAGACACAACTGAGCAACTGAACTGATTGAAGCCTTATGTTGATTTTTTCACAGGTAAAATTGCTTACCTAGTTTCTTTATAAAAGGTTGGTTTGGTCTAGTCCTTAAGAAATCCAATTCAAATTAATGTTTTGACAAATTAATGTCTTCAATTTTGTACAGACTAAAATGTCAAAGGCAAGTGATGATGTTTCATTAGCCCAATAGTAAATATTCTCTGTGGTACTTAAGGATTTACATGTCCAACTCTTTTGCAACCCCATGGACTAGAGCCCACTGGGCTCTTCTGTCTGTAGGATTATCCACACAAGAATACTGGAATGAGTTATTATTTCCTCCTCCAGGGGATCTTCCCAACCTAGGGATCAAACCTATATCTCCTGTGTCTCCTGCTTAGAAGGTGGATTCTTTACCACTGAGCCATCCGGTGGAGACTTAAGGATTTACTTGAGTTTTTAATTTAATTTTTGTCTTATATTGGAGTATAGTTGATTTACAATGTTCCCTTAGTTTCAGTTGTACAGTGAAGTGAATCAGCTATACACATACATATATCCATTCTTGCTTAGATTCTCTGCCCATATAGGTTATTACAGAACATTGAGTAGAGTTCCCTGTGCCATACAATAGATCCTCATTGATTTTCTATTTCATATATAGTAGTATTTCTAGGTTAATCCCAAACTCCTAAATTATCCCTCCCCAACTCCATCTTTCCCCTTCAGCAACCATAAGTTTGTTGACAAATTCTGTGAGTCTGCTTTTGTTTTGTAAATAAGTTCATTTGTATCATTCTAAAAATTAGGTTCCATATATGAGTGATGTATTTGTCATACACTGTCTGACTTTCTTCACCCAATATTATAATCTGTAGGCCCATCTATATTGCTTCAAATGACATTATGTCATTCTTTACTATGGCTGAGTAATATTCTGTTGATGTATGTAACACGTCTTCTTTATCCATTCCTCTGTCAATGGACATTTAGGTTACTTCCACGTCCTGGCTATTGTAAATGTGCTGCAAAGACCAGGGTGCATTTATCTTTTTGAATCCTGGTTTTCTTTGGATATATTGGGATTGCAGAATCATATGGTAGTTCTATTTTTAGTTTTTTAAGGCACTGTCATACTGTTCTTCCATCAACAGTGTAGGAGGTTTCTTTTTTCTCTACACACTTTCTAGTATTTATTATTTGTAGACTTTTTGATGATGGTCATTTTGATTGATGTGAGGTGATACCTCATTGTAGTTTTGATTTGCATTTCTCTAATAATTAGTGATGTCGAGCATCTTTTCATGTCAGACACTCTTTGACATAAATCTCAGCAATATCTTTTTGGATACACTTCCTAGAGTAATGAAAATAAAAACAAAATTAACCAAATGGGACTTAATTAAACTTAAAAACTTTTGCACAGCAAAGAATAACACAAACAAAACAAAAAAGCACCCCATAGAATGGGAAAAAGTATTTTCAAATGATGCAACTGACCAGGGATTAATTTCCAAAATACACAAACAGCTAGAAGCACTCATCAAAAAACAAACAACCCAACCAAAAAATGGGCAAAAGATTTAAATAGACATTTCTGGAAAGAAGACGTACAGATGGCCTAAAAGCACATGTAAAGGACTTAGTTGAGTTTTGATGTTAAAGTTGCTCATGAGTTTCTGGGGGTATTTTCCAAACATTTCAATTTGATCTCTGAATTTCAAATGCATGCTGACATTATAACACATAAGAATAATTTTTAATGAGTTAACTTTAAGCCTTTATAATATAATGTAACTTTAAAATATTTACTTTCTCTTATTTAAATTTTGGTTAAGAGATAAATACTTTTGCAGGGCAGTTTGAAGGACATGCAGTTCTAATCTATTCTAGATTTTATTCATGACTCCCCTAACAAAAGCATACACACTGAAATTTAATTTGATACCATGTCCCAACTAATATAAGGATTTCTACTAAAGCCCACTGTTGAAAAGATATTTAAATATAGTTTTAATTATATTAAACTATAGACTATATAATTTATATATATATAGTATATATACTATATACTATATAAAAAGATATATTTAAATATCTTTAAATATAGTTTTCTATATTTAAACTATTTTTATTTTCTATATTTAAATATAGTTTTCTATGTTTTAGAACCCTAGAATCAATCCCTGGCAGTATATATAATTTTTTAATTTAGATGAAGTCTTATTTTCTTCATGATTTGATGTTTCCTCCTATAAGGCAAAAGAATCAACTGTCTGATTGTTATTCTTTTTTACATCCTTTTGAAAGAGGGTCAGAGTCAAATTTACAGTGATAATGTTGGAATCCTGTAATACTATTCATATATACTTAAGTTTAATAATTCTAATCACCTTCTTAAATGTACATTATTTTAAAATGTATCATAGAATTTAATATGTTTAAAATTATAACACTATTTTAAATATTTAAATATTATAATTATTGATATCCCATGACTTTCAAATAATATAGAATTAATGATTACATTTTTATTTTTATTTCATTTCACATTTCATAATTATTTGATGAACTACTATAGGTTTTTATTTAACTTTTTGTTAGAGAAACATATCACTAGCATTTCTGTAGAACTGCCATAGTACATCTATATCTGTATAATTTATGGGCCTTTCAAAGAATGTTTCACATTTTCAAAACCATGAGCTTAGATTTAGAAAAAAATTAATCTTGGATTACCTATAACTGGCAGATATACTAAGTATTTAAGAAGGTTAAGTAACTAGTAAAAATACAAAAAAACAAGGGAAAAATACCAATTTCGTAAGGATATTGATGAAATTTTGTAGTGGTAGAAATGCAATTCACTCATAAAGAAAAAAGTGTTCCACTTCCCATGAATATCTTTTGGTTTAATGGTTTAAAATGAAGACTATTTGCTTTAAGCCATTTCTCGTTTTAGAAAACCCTGAATTGTAATTTCTTGCAATAATCTTCTCAGAGTACTAATTAAAATAAAACCTCCAATTAGTTTAATTCTAAAAAATTCCTCTTGTAACCTTGAGTCTCTTAGCTACTGGCTGGCATGCCAAACTTGTGTAAATACTTCATTTTCTTCTCCCTAAAGTACATATTTTCTATATCCTTGGAAAGATATTGATAGCATATTTCTAAGTCAGGGTCTGGAAACTTGTAATGTTATATAAAACTAAAAGAACCAAAGAATATTTATTACTTTACTAAAATCTGTAATACAAGAGTTTCTCAAAAGTAATTTGCTAAACCTATTATTTTTTATAGACAGTGCTAATTTTAAGACATATTGTTTCAGAAAAACAGTATATAACATTACCTGCAGATGTATTACAGCTATGTATATAGAAAATAAATTTGGTCATGCTACTGAGAGTGACTATAATATATGGCTAATTAATTGCTTCTACCCATGCTATTTAATTTCACAACAAGGACAGTACTCTGAAATTAGTAAGTGTTGAAACGCAGAAAATCGATTGATTGATTGAGTCAAACTTTTCTATGCAAATTAAAATATACAACCCCCAAATTAAAATGTTTGACACATCTTATAAACATCCTATTCCTATGACATCTACTGTTGTTTGCTTCAATGAGAGTGTGACTGATTTGGTTATTGCATATACTGGAATACATCTGCTGGGTTACAGACAAATGCATAAATATGTTTCTTCTAACATCATCCTTTTTGCATTAGGCACTGACATAAAAAGTTTAAATTTCCACCCAGAGCCCAGTCTTTACTTTCTTGATTCCTAAAGAAAAACAGAAAAAAAAAAAGAAAAAGAAAAGAAAAACAGTACATGACTCAGTATAATCATATTGGGGAAATGCTATTCTAGCTAATTTGTATTAAACAGACTCTATTATCAGCCTTCCTGATTGCAAATTCCAGCTATATCACTTCCAACTACATGACTTTAGAAATGGATCATAACATCATTAAGTTTTTATTGTCCTTAAAAGTAAATGATAATAATATTATCTGAGGTTTTTATGAGCCTCATAGGATAATTTGTGAAGATTGCTAGAGTGCAGTGCAGCTCTAAGGAAAGTTTGGTAAGGCTATCAGTGAATCTTGATCCAAAATGCTTGTCAGAGAATTCCTTCTCCTCCCAAGAACAACTTGCTTTGTTGCCTTGCTATACTCAGTCACTGGCTGGGAGCAGCTTTTGGGAATTTGGGAAACAAAGCAATTGATTTCAGAGTATAGTCAGCTGGAGCTCTTGGCCAGTTGCATTCCCTGGAGTCACATATCTGAGAGGCACATTCTCATGGCTACCCAGTTCATTCCTTTGAGTCACACACACCTATTTTTCCACACAGGTTTGGGAGACAATTTCTTCATTATTCCCATGGGCTGGTTCTTCCTGAAAAGACTCTCAGAGGAGGAAAGGAAGTATGTGGCTGACCACACTCCCTATTGCAGCTGTTTTCAGAGCTGCAGCTGATTCGCATCTTGCACTCTCTGTCTCTCAGGGCGATCACAAATGTGGCTGTAATGCAGCCATTACTATTTTATGTTTGCACCCACATGCTTAGGGAGCCCATCTGTAAACTAAACACAGACTTTCTCTTGCTCTTTCAGCTGGTCATACAAGACCCTTCACAGGACCACAGGTATATGTTAGGGGAGGGAGAAACTGAAAAGTTGAATTCTTGCTGTAATTTTTTTTTTTTTTTTTGGTAATCTGGTTATTTTTCTCAATTCAGGGATGATTTACATATTCAGTATGTGCCTTCCTATTCCTGAAATGTTCACTTTCGTTCCTGAATCAAGTCCACCTTAAACATGGACACCCGTGTCTCTTAGATCTCCTGCATTGACAGGTGGGTTCTTTACCACTTAGTACCATCTGGGAAGCTCAAACATGGATACAGCCTCATCTAAATAAAGGAAGCAGAGTTGGTAGGAGGTGATGTGATTATAGTTGCTGTGTAATAATAACCCAAAGCTTTGTGACTTAAAACAATAATTTTATTTTGCTCACAATTCTGTGGGAAAAGAATTCTGGAGATGATTTGGGTAAGCAAGTTTTGCTTGGGGTCTCTTCTGCTAAAGTCATTCAAGAGACTCATCACATGGTTGTCAGGTGATGCTGGTTGTCAGATAGGAACTCAGCCAAGGCTGTCCCCTGGAACGCCTACATAGGTGCCTTCAGCATGCTAGTTTTAAGGTGACTGCACCTCCTACCTGTTGAACATCCCAGGCTGAGTTTCTGAGAAATGGGCATTCCAAGAAATCCAGAAGGAAGCTGCATGCTCTACTGCAATCATGGCTAGGAAGTTATTTTTCTCAGCATTTAGGATTCAAGACAATCACATGCCTGTCAGACTTAAGAAAAGGGGATATAGAGTCCACTTCTCAATAGGAAGAATATCAAAGATTTCAACACCATTTTTAAAAACCACCACATCAGGTTTCTTGAACAGTATGTCTGCCTTTAGCTTTCCTAAAATCAGGGGAAAAAATAATTAAAATAAGTTAAGCAGCTTTGTCAATAAGTCTGATACCACTGAGTTTTCTGCCTTCAACTAGTTTGTATCCTGTGTGTCTCTTCATATTTTCACTTGTGAGCATTTTGAATAAACAAATGGGAAGATGAAGAGTAAGAAATGTCCTTAGGTAAATTACAAATGAGATAATTAGCATTAATCAGTAAGTTTGGTAGCTGTTTTAAATAACTGTTTATGATATTTCATGGAGTAGATATAATCATATTATGATACTATAGCTTCATATAGATAATTAGTTCTACCTTCTAACATTTTGAGGAAGGGTAATGGTTACTATAGGGTTTTACATAGTCACATGGCTTCATTTTAAATGAATTCACTGACCTATATATTATTTATTTCTACAATCAATAAGATACAGTGATAATTTCTGTACTAATATGAGATAGGAAGTCATAACTAATTTAAAATGACTCAACTAAAACAAGAAGAACATCACTTCATAATTTGGTATGTGGCACTATTTGTTTTATTCGCAGCTTTATGAAAATGCCTTTACTTAAAAGCATACGGGAACATCTGAAAAGTAAAGTTGTCCTACACAACTGACTTTTATATTTATAATAAATTAATCATGACTTTTTAGATTCTTTGAAAATACTATGCCTGTCACTTTTAAAGTCTAAATTTCAAGATACACAGCATCTCTATGCACACTAGGGTATATATATGTATTCTGTATATCTGACACATAATTATAATACTGTAGATATTTTTAAAGGTTATGAAGTAAAGTCAAAGTATAAATAAGGTATAGTCTTGTTTTTGCTAAAGGTCATACATAAAATTTAACAGAGATAAAAGCCTTCAATGAGATGTATTAAAGTATTTGCTTTTAAATGATTTTTTCTTCTTCCATTTGACAAGACGTATTTTTAGCCTGTTGTAAACTTCCCATAGTTTCAACATTTACTATTAGCTCTTACTAATATTCATATCATATTGAATAAATTTTTCAAATGTTTCATGTGACAATTTTATGTATTGGATTTTTTCATACTATATTATAGATATATATACACACACACATTAAACGCAAAAGGAAAAGAGGGTGGCGGAGGATGAGTTGGTTAGATAGCACTGCCAACTCAGTGGACATGAATTTGAGCAAATTCCAGAAGATTGTGGAGGACAGGGAAGCCTGGCATGCTGCAGCCCATGGGGTCACAAAGAGTCTGACACAAGTTAGTGACTAAACAACAACATACACACACACACACACACACACACACACACACACATATATATACATATATGTATATGTATATATAATTTTGTCTCAGTCAAAAAAAGATCTGCTTCTATATAATTCTCCTTTATCTTACATGCAAAGAGAAATCCCTGAGACTATAAATTAAATAAGAAACTCATTAAATAATTTACACACACTTTATATTGCTTATCTTAGTGCCAAAGTTAGTTCAATTTCTAGACTCCATTTCATGGCAGAAGTTAAGAAGTCAAAGTAGTAGTAATGATGATGATGATAATGATATAAAAGCTCAACACTTCAGGATTGATACAGTCTATGGAAGCAATAAATAAATTATTTCTTTTCTAGAAAAGTTAGACTGTGTTTATACTGAAATAGGTATAGGCCTCTCTTAGGGTGACTGGAGGAGTCATCACACTGTTTTGACAGATCTGGTATTAATAGCTTTCTTTCTGGATTATTTTGTGTACAATATGATGTGTGGTAGTGTCAGAAATTCTAGGACCACTCCTTAATAAGGTAACCATACATACTATTCCCCTTGAATAAAGTAAAATAGGTCCAAGAATGGTAATCCTCATTTTAGTCAATGTTGACAATGTAACATATTTTAGATATTTGACATTTTATGATGGCATTCTTTTATCAGATTTGTATTTTTTTAGGAATTATTTTCCCTTCAGATTAAATGACTTACTTTTTAAACATGCCTCAGAATCTGGAAACTCGTATTGTGTAAAAACTATCCAAACTCAGATGTTTTCATTAAAATATAAATTAACTGAAGTTAACCAAATTATGTACTAGTAATATCTAGCTTTTAAAATTATCCTGGAAATGAGATAATTGAAAAAGCATTTAATAGATCTTTAAAATTATAACTTGTAAAATTTATATTTCAATAAATATTGCACTGCCAAATCCTTTATCTATAATTACAAAAAAAATCTTTTAAAGCACTGGTGGGGTGATTCTACTTTATGATTAATTAATTTGGATATCATTTAAAATAAATAACAAAATTTTAAATTAACTACATGTTTTTAATATTTAATTTCTAAATATGCTATTCTTTTACATGTTAGAATTTTTTAATCATTTGACAATTTTGAGCAGATTGCTTAAAAGTTCAGGAGTCTGAGAAACAATTAAAAAATCTGTCCATAACTAGATATTAGTGACCCATGTTAACTTTGAAGACAGAATTCTTAGAATGAAGTGTAAATAACAGCAAGGTGTCCCACAGTCCTGTGGAGATCAGAATACCTTTGGAATCATTTGATTTTTCTAAGTTCTCAATATTGGCAAGTATTAAACCTGGCTGTCTTAAACATTCAGTAAGTTCAGATAAGCACAGTTTTTCCTGTGCCAGTTTTGTTTGAGCCCAATTTTGAAAAACTTGTAATGAAATAAATGACTAGTCAAACTGGTGCGCTCTCGGTTGCTAAGTCCTGCCTGACTTTGTGACCCCATGGACTGTAGTCCACCAGGCTTTTCTGTCCAGGCAAGAATACCGGAGTGGTTTGCCGTATCCTTCAGGGAGTCAAACTGATGCATCTAACTAATTCTATCAAAATGAAAGAACTTGGTAATCTGACAGTTCCTTAACACTGGCACTTTCTAATTAAGAAAACTAATTTTGCTTTAAAGGGGTATTAACAGAAGATATTTTTCTGGAAAAAAATATGGATCCTTCATGTTAGAATTACACAATAAAATGCATGCTTATTGCAAGTGTGAGAACGTACATCTAGTCTATCGATGGCCACAGCTGTCTTCAATAATGGAGGAAGAATGCCTCCCAGTAATACTGGAAACACTGAAACACTGGTTATCAAGGCACTGATGCACTAAATGACAGGAAAAGACAACAAAGGAAAGGACTGTAATATGTATAGCTTGACTAAAAATAAGTAAAGATATTATTCAGAAAGATTATTGGTTTTGTTTAGTCGCTACGGTGTACAACTCTTCAGTGACCCTATAGACTATAGCCTTCCAGGCTTCTCTGACTATGGGATTTCCCAGGCATGAATCCTGGAGTGGGTTGCCATTTCCCTCTCCAGAGGATCTTCCCTATCCAGGGGTGGAACCCACATTCCCTGAATTGGTAGGCAGGTTCTTTACCACTGAGCCAGCAGGGAATCCCCATTAAGAAAGACAGCCAACTGTCCTTTCTTGTGACTGAGTACCATACCAGTTCTAGTGAGGTGGATGAACCTAGAGTCTGTTATACAGAGTTAAGTAAGTTAGAAAGAGAAAAAGTTGTACATAACACATGTACATATGGGATCTAGAAAAATGATATTGATGAACCAATTTGCAGGGAAAGAATGAAGATGCAGATATAGAGAATGGATTTGTGGACACAGTAGGGGAAGGAGAGAGTATGATGAGTGAAGAAAGTAGCATCAACGTATATACATTACCATGTGTCTAATAGATAGCTGGTGAGAAGTTGCTATATAACACAAGGAGCCCAGTCTAGCAGTCTGTGATGGTTTAGAGGGGTGGGTTTGGGTGAGGAGGGAGGGAGGTTCAAGAGGGAGGTTATATAGGTATAATTATGGCTGATTTGCTCTGTTGTATGGCAGAAGCCAACACAACATTGTAAAGCAATTTCCCCCAATTAAAAATGAATTTTTTAAAAAGAAAGACAGCCAAAGTTAAAATTGATATTTGCATAATCCAACCATATTATGGTTCATGTATGAAACCAAAGGATCTGAAGAAATGTTAGGATCAGAAAAGGAAGATTATAAGAAGATACTGTCTTTAAACTTGTAGTATTGGTGATCTAAGCAGTAAGAATGACTGCAATGTTCTTTTAAATTATGTTAACTCCGTGTAGATTGCTGACTTTCAGAAATTACAGGAATAACAAAGTTTACAAGTGAGCCTCTGAAGAAGTGAATTGATCAAACTGTCCATTGCTTGCATGTTGGAAAACAGAACTTTTAGTATAGAGAAAGCAGATAGTTTTATGGAGAATTTCCTAAGGATATATCAAACAATTAAGCTGACTAGCACTTTTTAACTCTTTTTAAGGCCTTAGTACTTTATAATCTCATCACTGGAGCAGGATTAAAATAGCACTAGTACCTGTAAAGCTGCATCAATATGATTCTAGAGAAGCTGGGAGCACCATGAGTGGGGACATTTTTACAGCAAGTTTGGGAGCCTGTGATGTTAGATGCTGGCTATATTTGCATTTCCAGGGATCACACTGAAAGGCAAATTTAGTGAACTGGGGTTTATTTTAGTCTACCTGACATTTTAGGAAGAACACAGTTTGTAATTGAAGCAAGTCTGTGTTAAAGATTTAGTGTTCAGATGACCTGATAGGCATAGGTCCTCTGAGTTCTCTGAACCAAGACATTACCTAAGACACAGACATTGTTCACCCTCCCTCGGGTTACGCTGTCAGAGTAATAGCATGGCTGCTGACATAATGTTACCCAGGGGGATGAGCACTGGGTTCTTAGTTTTATAGACTTCTTTTATCCACATGTTGGCTTATCATACTTTTAACCTCTTGTTTTCTCTTAAATTTGATTTCTGTGTGTGGGTGTGTGTGTGTGTGTTTGCACATGTGTTTTTGGGTCTGAGATGGACATAAGAAAAGGCAAGTTCATTTTGGACTGCAATGTGATCTTGTTAAGATGAAGTCTAATTAAAAAAAACAACAAGGATTATTTCATTTATTTTAATTTCTAAAAGTTTTAATTATTTTTACTTTTATTTCTTTCTAAGGAGTTAATAGTAGGTTTTTATAGCGATTCAGTATGAGCCATAATATTTTTGACATTGTATTATTAAGATTAATTTTACAGGGTCATTTGAATCATTATATAACCCCTCACTGTGTCGTAACTAACTCCGTGCCTGGAAAAAGTAATTAAGGCATGAACAGAAGAATGGACAGTTTGGATCTAGGAAAGAATATGGATTTGGACTCGTGTGACTGATATAGCTGTCTAACCTACTTCAAGTGTATCCATGGACAAAATTAAACAAGTAAGCACTGCTCCTAGAATTGAGTCAGAAAATGGAATTAAAGCTTCCATGCTAAAAAACTGATATTCACCTTCCCCAAAGAGGACAGGTACCATGCTGGGTGTCATGGATTTTTAGTAGTTAAGAAAAAATACAGGGGAATGAGTGAAATAAGTTTTGTTTTATTTTTATTCCCTATGCTTCTGATAATAAAATAAGACTTTCTTTTTAATATTGCTATACACCTAGAAAAATTACTAGTTAAGAAACCTCTTTATATGTTTCACCCCACTGGAGGGGTGAGGTTTTATTTAAACAGTGGATATGAGCTGTGCTCACCACACAGAAACCAGACAGGCTCACTCACACAAAATTTGGTTTGGATTTCAAGACTACCCCTGCATACCAGTAGGTGACACAATAGACTCATTATGTGAATGATAAACTTTCTTGGAGGAGCAGGGCAGGCCTGAAGCAGGGCCCCAAAATGACTAGGGAGTGTATAAGAAGTTGACTGGCTTGGATTCTTTTGTGAGTAAGTGGAGGCTGGGATGTGGCTTCTGAAATGTTGGCTGGGGCTTCTTTGGTTTGAATTTCTGGCTCCTAGGAGAAGGAGCAGTTGGGTTTTCTTATCAATTTGTTCAGATGTAGGACTAAAGAGGAAGAGGCAGTGGTAGAACTTGAATGCTCTCAGCAGTAAAATGTAAAAATAAAGTCAGAATCTTTATTATAAGGCCGAAGTTAATTGTATAGGAGAAACATTTCCTTTGAAAGAGACAAAGGGTGAAAATATGTCATAGTAAGAAAACCAGGTGTCTAAAGGATTCAAGGTGCAATGTACCAACTATTGAAGCAAATAGCTTTGAAAGATGAAATAAAAATTGCTTCCAAAAGAGTGTGATAAAGTTTGAGTATCTAAAATATCATATTGCAAAGAAAAGACATTTAATTCTCTAAGTAAATTGGTACATGAAAAGCTTAAGCAGTAGCAAAAACATAAAATATTGTATTTTCTTGCTTTTCAATTATTTTTCCTTTTCTGTTCATCTTTACCACTTCAGTGCAATTTTCTCAATAAATTGGCTTATCTTAATTCTCATTTCAATCTTTTTCTTTTTCATTTTCTTTTAGATGTATGTTGATACTCTAAAAAACCCCACAACATATTGTGAGCATATAGTTTACTGTTTGTGATCTTTAAAGTTAACCCAGTTCCTTAAAAGGCTTCATAAACAGTTTTTCTTCTAAAATTATTAAATAGCTTTCTCTTTACTCTTTTACCTTAGTTTTGTTCAAAGAACTATAACTCTGTCTGAGTTCTCTGAGATATACAATTCAGTGAAATGCCACTATTTTCCAAACTCTCCCTAGAGAAAACCCAACTTAGAACTGTAGATTAGATTTTATATTAATAAGACTTGTTGCAAAAAAAAATTACTTTTCAACTACTGCAAATAAAAGTGTCTTAAAAGGAGGTTACTGAATTAAAAGCTTGTTTTATTAAAACCCAGGTAGGAAATAAGTAAATGGATACTTTGTAGAATGTAATAGGTACTACATTTTTAATGGCCTTGGGAATTCATATTTCAAATAAAAAAGTTTTATTAGCAAGTGAAATAAATGTACTAGTTTGGTAAATTATTTTTCTTTTTTTTCATATCTGTTATTTAAAAAAAAAAACACATCTTTGTTATTTAAATTGAAAACATCTTTAGCAAGGCTTTAGTCCACCTGTCTCATTTACTATGTTTGCAAACTGAAATGTGATTACAGAGTATGACTGGCCAATGGTTAGCAAGTCTGGTGCGAACTTGATTTCCTCTATGTGGAATATGAGTAACTGAAAAAAAGATAAACTGATCATCTTAAACCAATAGTACTGAGAACTTAAAATGCGCACATGATATAAACATTATGAGACAAGAATATAATTGTTAGCTGTTTATTTTTTCAGTTCAGTCACTCAGTCATGTCTGACTCTTTGCAACTCCATGAATCGCAGCACACCAGGCCTCCCTGTCTATCACCAGTTCCCGGAGTTTACTCAAACTCATGCCCATCGAATCGGTGATGCCATCCAGCCATCTCACCCTCTGTCATCCCCTTCTCCTCCTGCCCCCAAGCCCTCCCAGATCAGGGTCTTTTCCAATGAGTCAACTCTTTGCATGAGGTGGCCAAAGTACTGGAGTTTCAGCTTCAGCATCAGTCCTTCCAATGAACACCCAGGACTGATCTCCTTTAGGATGGACTGGTTGGATCTCCTTGCAGTCCAAGGGACTCTCAAGAGTCTTCTTCAACACCATAATTCAAAAGCATCAATTTGTCGGCACTCAGCTTTCTTCATAGTCCAACTCTCACATCCATACATGACCACTGGAAAAACCATAGCCTTGACCAGATGGACCTTTGTTTTTTAGACTGTTGTAAATGTTGTGAGGAATCCCCTGTGACTTCAGCAGTAATCCACCTGCAGTGCATGAGACCTGGGTTGGATCCCTGGGTTGGGAAGATCCTCTGGAGGAAGAAATTGCAGCCTACTCCAGTATACTTGCCTGCAAAATCACATGGACAAGGGAGCCTGGCAGGCTACAGTCCATGGAGTTGCAAAGAGTCGGATGACTGACCACAATGTGGGAAGAAAAATCCAAGAGGTGGTCTTCTAATTCTCCTTGGGAGGGAGGATGTCTTTGTTTGACCAAAAAAAAAAAAAAAAAAAAAAAAAAAAAAATTAATGAGTCATTTTAATTGGAAAGATTATCCTCAGGGTAGTACTTGAATAACTCAAAGAACAAACTTTTGAGAGAAAAAAAAAAAAAAAAAAGAATAATGTAGGAGTTAGTAGTAGTAGTAATGTGAGTTGCTTAGTCATGTCTGACTCTTTGAGACCCCCTGAACTGTAGCCCACCAGACTGCTATGTCCATGGGATTCTCCAGGCAAGAATACTGGAGTGGGTTGCCATTCCATTCTCCAGGGGATCTTCCTGACCTGGAGATTGAACCTGTGTCTCCTGCTTGGCAGGTGAATTCTTTACCACTGAGCCACCTGGGAAGTCCAAGGAAAAGGTCTAAATATGTCTAAATCTAATTTTCCATTATATGCTTGGCTGTAATGACAAAATTTTCCCATCTCTTTTTTAAAAACAAGGTCATGTGTAATTCCTTGAGACACTAAAGGAGATAAGACCATTTTTCTTTTATGGTTGTGTTGCAAATAAAGAAATGATTATAGGAAAAAGAGCATTAAAAAGTTCTAGAAGATAGGGGAAACCACAAATTTGCCTCACAAGTAATCAATTGAAATAGAAGATTCCTAAAATACTTAGTAGGTATTTGAAGGGATTCAAGGCTCTTAACCATATGTAGGATGTAGTTAGAGCCAATTAGCTTTAATATTAAAAGAATGCATAACCAGAGATGACATTTAGCTATATATAATTTCAATGAACTCTATTGTAATTGCAGTTTTCAAATCTGTATATGCTGTTGCAATAACTAAATATTAAAGAACAGAGATAAATGTTAGAGTTTATAAAAAAATCATTAGTTTTGGAAACTAAATATTTCTATTTAAATAGTTCTGCATTAATAGTGCTATGTTTATACCAGACAAATATAAAATACAATTGAAATATAGAAGAAAATAAATTACATGGAAGTTTTCAAGCTAATGAACATGATTATCATTGCAATTTAGATACACCATTTTATAAAAATATTTAAAATGATATATTACTGTATATTCTTCCTAATGCATTATAACCTTCTTCATCTTATAGTAAACCATTTTAAGAATTCTTTTCTTGACATATATAGTACCACAATTTACATAATGTTGCTCTTTCACTTCTACTAGATCATAAAATAAGTTTATATTCACATATGCAGATCCTATTTGTTTTATATATATAACTCATAAATTTGATTTAAAATATCCAATGATAAAAAGTGTATAAAATGCAAAAAAACAAAAAAATGTGACTGTGTATCCATGGGTTTGCCTCTTTAAACCTTAATCTTCCTGTCTGTAAAACATACTGTGGTACCAACCAAATAAGAGCTGTTTTGAGAACTAAATGAGACAGTACATTTAAAGCTCTACATGATACCTGGCAGATATTTGGTGCTCTGTATATGTTGCTGCCAAGCTGCCAAGTCGCGTTACTCATGTCCGACTCTATGCGACCCCATAGACGGCAGCCCACCAGGCTCCGCTGTCTCTGGGATTCTCCAGGCAAGAACACTGGAGTGGGTTGCCATTTCCTTTTCCAATGCATGAAAGTGAAAAGTGAAAGTGAAGTTGCTCAGTCGTGTCAGACTCTTAGCGACTCCATGGACTGCAGCCTACCAGGCTCCTCTGTGCATGGGATTTTCCAGACAAGAATACTGGAGAGAGCTGCCATTGCCTTCTCCATCTGTACATGTTAGCTATTATTAAATGCCTCCATCAGAACTAAATGTCAGTTGTTATAAAACCTATATTTTAGCAATTATAAAAATAATAATGGATCTTCTTTAACATATTGATATGAATCATGTTAATTCTCTTCCTACTAATAGCAAATATCCATTGGGCATTTATTAATTTAGGCATTAACTAATAGTAATTTGAAAATTAGTTAAGTCTGTATGAGTTTCATTTTCATTTTATTTTTTCTGTATTGAGAGAGAAACAGAGGAAAGATATACATATCATCAATAGTATTTTTATTGAAAATTTAGGCAAATATTACAATATTCTAATAAAATTGTTTTGAAATGGATAATTTTATTTAGAGCAAATTATCATGAAAGTGAAGGGGGAGAGTGAAAAAGTTGGCTTAAAGCTCAACATTCAGAAAACTAAGATCATGGCACCTGGTCCCATCACTTCATGGCAAATAAATGGGGAAACAGTGGAAACAGTGACTGACTTTATTTTTGGGGGGCTCCAAAATCACTGCAGATGGTGAATGCAGCCATGAAATTAAAAGCTATTTACTCCTTGGAAGGAAAGTTATGACCAACCTCGACAGCATATTAAAAAACAGAGACATTACTTTGCCAACAAAGGTCCATCTAGTCAAGGCTATGGTTTTTCCAGTAGTCATGTATGGTTGTGAGAGTTGGACCATAAAGAAAGGTAAGCACTGAAGAATTGATGCTTTTGAACTGTGATGTTGGAGAAGACTCTTGAGAGTCCCTTGGACTGCAAAGAGATCCAACCAGCCAACTCTAAAGGAGATCAGTCTTGGGTGTTAATTGGAAGGATTGATGTTGAAGGTGAAACTCCAGTACTTTGACCACCTGATGTGAAGAGCTGACTCATTTGAAAAGACCCTAATGCTGGGAAAGACTGAAGGCAGGAGGAGAAGGGGACAACGGAGGGTGAGATGGTTGGATGGCATCACTCACTCAATGAACATGAGTTTGAGTATACTCCAGGAGTTGGTGATGGACAGGGAAGCCTGGCGTGCTGCAGTTCACGGGGTCTCAGAGTTGGACATGACTGAGCGACTGAACTGACTGACTTATACTAAAATTGATTATAAAAGTAGAAACCTACATGGACACACAATTTTCAAACGGGTAATTTCTAAGAAAGATATTGAACCAACATGTTTATAAAGTCACAACAGTCAAAAATATATAGAGTGTACTATATTATTAGCTAATATAGAATTTAGCGAATTTACAAAATGTACCCTGAATGAGTGTAGGTAGGCAGGAAAGAGATAAAAAGCTATAGGGGATTTATAGCTCTTTTCATATAACAGCTACAGTTGTCATACATCATCCTAGTTTATTAAGTACAGTAGTCAGCACATATTTAATGTGTCCAGTAGTTTCACTGAGCTTCTTCTGTCCCCCCTTTTATGCATAAATCTATCGGGCTTATTTTCATGTTCTGCTTTTCACAATTCTTTACCAGTGCCTCATTTGTCCCTGTCAATGTAATTAGCAAATATGATTAGTCACATGTCACATCCTTTAACATGCCTTAGATTAAGTTTAGTTTCTCACTATGTATATGTTTTACTAATGTCTGTGTGCATGTGTGTGTGTGTGTGTGTTTATGTGTGTTAGTCACTTAGTCATATCTGACTCTTTGCTACTGAGAAGGTAACAGGCAGGAAGGCCCAGGGGTCTCCAAATGGAGAAAATAGGCTGCAAGTGTCAGACATTTTTATATCTCTCTCTTAAGCGGCAGAAGGAGACTGTTAGGTAGTTAGAATAGGAAAAATGAGTCCAGAATGGCGGTGGCTAAAAGACAAGGAAGGGAAAAGCCCGGAAAAATAGGACAAGAGAAGATCCGAGGTCCAGAGTGAGGACCTCAGGTAGAACAAACAGCACTCCTGGCTAGGCCAATTTACATAGGGCAGGCCCAGGGGAGGAAAAACATGTAAAAAGAGGAGCCAAAGGACCAGGGGTCTCTCTCTCTCTCTCCTCCGCGTGCATGCTCGCTTTTGCTCTCACTCTCTCTTCTCTTCACGTCTTCTCTTCAGCATGCCCTCACACCTTGAGGGTGTATTTTCCTTTATTTTTTAAATAAAACTGAGCTGTAACACGGAGCTGTAACACTGAACTGTCCGAGAGCTATAACACAGTCTGTCCGAGAGCTTAGACACGGTCTGTCCGGGGTCTTTAACATCTGCCGCTTCAAATTTTTGTTGTGATGAGACAGAACTGAGGAAATTACACACTCCCCCTTAAAACAAACTAGTGTTATGTTTTTTCCCCTTCTCAATACAAATTTAAAAAGTCGTGTCTCTTAAAATTCTGTGTTGCCATAATGACACCTGGTTCCACCTGAACTTAACTTTTCTCAAACCTTGAGCTAACTAATGAATTTTTCTTATGGAAATGTTTGTCTTAAGCTGTGATAATGTACTAAGCATTTACCCCAGACTCTGTCTTCAAGGCAGTTCTGCATAAAGGCTCAGAACCAACTTAACAAACCAGTATGTTATACTCACACATTGTTCTCCTAATTTATGTTAATGAAACTATATATTTGTATGGAAATTTGCCGTTCTTCAAGATTCTTATCAATCATTTTATGGCCCAGGATGACTCACCTGGTGCCAATATCATCTCAAAATGCATGGTGTGGGTGAAGGGCCTGGTGCCATTCTCTGAGTTTTTTCTTTAATTAATAGACTGCTAGCAGTTATATAACATCTAGCTAAAGACTAGCAGAGGGGTACTCTCTCTGCCCCCTTCTGATGTCTATGTCAGAAGCTTTCTCTATCTCTTTTATACTTTAATAAAACTTTACTACACAAAAGTTCTGAGTGATCAAGCCTTGTCTCTGTCCCCGGATTGACTTATTCTTCTCTGGAGGCCAAGAATCCCAACATTGTTCATGGTTCAGCAACAACCTTTCACTACCCCATGAGCTCCTCTGTCCATGGGATTCTCCAGGCAAAAATACTGGAGTGGGTTTTCATATCCTTCTCCAAGACATCTTCCCAACCCAGGGATTGAACCCAGGTCTCCTGCATTGCAGGCAGATACTTTTCCATCTGAGCCACACACATATATATACCAGTATATATACGGATGGGCTTCTCCTGTGGCTCAGCTGGTAAAGAATCTGCCTGCAATGTGGGAGACCTGGGTTTGGTCCCTGGGTTGGGAAGATCCCCTAGAGAAGGGAAAGACTACACACTCCAGTATTCTGGCCTCAAGAATTCCGTGGACTGTGCATAGTTCATGGGGTTACAAAGAGTCAGACACGACTAAGCAATTTTTTTAATATATACATACCAATATATATACAAAGTATACTTTAAATTAATATCTTATTATTTTCTCCCCCCCACCTTTTTTTTCCCTAGATCTTTCATTACTATTTAAAAAATAAAAATGCCCTTAATGTTATGGACTTGGCTTTGATTTCTACTTTTACTGCATCCCATACTTTGAACACCATTATCTTCTAGGCATTATGTCACTTCAGTTTTACTTGCTATTTGATCAAGAATTAGTAGAGTATTTTTTACAAATTGTAACTAATTATCAGGTAACGTTTTTATTTGTGTATAGTTTTATAATGCTACCTATAATATTTATACATTAGTGAAATGTTTGCCTTATTTTTTTTCATTTTGTGTTTCTATCTGTTTTGAGATCTATGTAATTATTTTTGAAAGTGGAGGATTCATTACTAGCTTATTTAAAGAATTTATGGTTAACTGTATAGATTTAGGATGAGGCCAACAACATGAATAAACCAAGAAAAGAAATATGGATTTTTCTCTTACTGGGAAAATGGTTTTGGCAAAATATTGTACCAGACTAGGTTTGGTTGGCCTTTCCTGACACTGAAATGGCTTCTTTCTCATCTAACTTCATCAGACAGCCACCTTCACTGTGAGAACAGATACATGCTAAATGGCTTGTGCCAATTGGTGATCCATTCTTTGGTTTATCAAATTTTACCTAATTGAGCACAGAATTAACCTACTACCTCAGAAAACCTTTTCTCTGAAGCAAAAGTGGCAAATTGATGGTCTCAGGTAAGGATGATCATAAAATTAATTTTTGTCTAAGCTGGGACACAGTCATCAATAAAGAGTTCTATTAATGCTTATTCTGGGACAACTGTCTTGTGCAAATATTGAATTATATGGTCTTCACAAATGTGGTTTAAATGTAGGCTTAGATATGTTGATGGAAGTGAAGTCACTCAGTCGTGTCCAACTCTTTGCGACGCCATGCACTGTAGCCTACCAGGCTTCTCTGTCCATGAGCTTTTCCAGCCAAGAATGCTGGAGTGGGCTTGTCATTTCCTTCTCCAGGAAATCTTCCTGAGCCAAGTATAGAACCCAGGTCTCCCACATTGTAGGCAAATGCTTTACTGTCTGAGCCACCAGGGAAGAATATTAAATTAGTGATAGGTAAAATCAGGAGAGTTCACACAAGAATTCACATTTCCATTTTTTTATTGTTCATTTGTTTTTAATTATCATGAGATATAATCACAGAGTGTTGCAAGTTTGGTTCTCTGAGAAGTAGGCTCTAAGATTATGGTGGGCAGAATGTTGATTAGGGTGTACATTGGGAATCAACACATGTGGAAGGGAACTAACCAAGGCAAGTTATGTGGATAAAGGCAAGTCCACTAACAGTTCAGTTCAGTTCAGTCACTAAGTCATGTCCAACTCTTTGTGACTCCATGAATCACAGCATACCAGGCCTCCCTGTCCATCACCAACTCCCAGAATTTACTCAAACTAATATCCATCTAGTCGGTGATGCAGCCTTGGCTAATTTCAAAGGATACACTAGAGACAAAATGGCCCAACACAGTTGCATATATGTATATATAGAGAGAACTTCCCTGGTAGCTCAGCTGGTAAAGAATCTGCCTGCAATGCAGGAGACCCTGGTTCGATTCCTGGGTTGGGAAGATCCACTGGAGAAGGGATAGGCTACCCACTCCAGTATTCCTGGTCTTCCCTGGTGGCTCAGCTGGTAAAGAATCCACCTGCAATATGGAAGACATGGGCTCAATCCTTGGTTGGGAAGATCCCCCACAGAAGGGACTGGCTACCCCCACCAGTATTCTGGCCGGGAGTATTCAATGAACTGTATAGTCCATGAGTTGGCAAAGAGTCGCACATGACTGAGCGACTTTCACTTTCACATATATGTATATACATATGTTTTCCAGTGGTCATGTATGGATGTGAGAGTTGGACTGTGAAGAAAGTTGAGCGCTGATTAATTGATGCTTTTGAACTGTGGTGGAGAAGACTCTTGAAGAGTCCCTTGGACTGCAAGGAGATCCAACCAGTCTACCCTAAAGGAGATCAGTCCTGGGTGTTCATTGGAAGGACAGATGCTGAAGCTGAAACTCCAGTACTTTGGCCACCTCATGCGAAGAGTTGATTCACTGGAAAAGACCCTGATCTGGGAGGGCTTGGGGGCAGGAGGAGAAGGGGACGACAGAGGATGAGATGGCTGGATGGCATCACCGAGTCGATGGGCATGAGTTTGGGTAAGCTCCAGGAGTTGGTGATGGATAGGGAGGCCTGGTGTGCTGGGATTCATGGGGTCGCAAAGAGTCGGGTGCGACTGAGCAACTGAATTGAATTGATTGATTGATATATGTATGTACATTGATATGTATATACGTATATGGCTTCGCATATGTACCCAATAAGGGATTACTTTGAAGAGGCAGCTGTCTATAATTGAGGCAGTCTTTGAAGGGGTTGACTGCTAAAAGCTATCTACAAATCTGGACCACCAAGAAGTACTATTTTGGTGTTACAGCAACATGTTCACCAAAATGAATCATTACACTTGAGAATAACAGTCACCTACAGCCGTGTGTTTGCCTCCATGTGATAGGGCTGCATTCCTAAAGTCTTCTAATTGCCCAAGTCACATCTTCCTACCTGCTTGGCCTCTGCATGCATTTGAGCCAGTGACCTCTAATCTAGAGCAATATCTCCTGCTTTTCCTGTACAGAGGATACATTTTGTTCCTTAGCCTTTTCTGGGTTCCCGGTTTTGCCAACACTGATGTCTCTTAGTCCTGCAGAACAGTGACAAAAGTCATGGCTGACACCCAGTCACACATAATACCCTCATTTTTAAGCAAATATTTTATGATTCCTCTTGACTCTCCTGAATTAAATTCAGAATTATGACTACATATATTTCAAAAAACCATGCCATTCTCTAAATATAGTATAAAATTTAATAAAAGAAACATAGTATACAATGAACTCACATGTTTTTGATACATAAAAAAAATTTTGAGATGACTGTATCAGTAAAAATACTGAAGGATTCAGATGCTTGGATCTGAATGTAGAATCACTGTGAATGCAATGGCTAGACTGATACAATTATATGGCATAGGCCAT
Organism: Muntiacus reevesi; assembly: GCF_963930625.1. Taxonomy (NCBI): domain Eukaryota; kingdom Metazoa; phylum Chordata; class Mammalia; order Artiodactyla; family Cervidae; genus Muntiacus; species Muntiacus reevesi. The sequence goes on along the minus strand of NC_089251.1, from coordinate 257,404,839 downwards.
TCCAATATCACAAGGAACAATTTTCCAAAATAAGGAATGACTCACTCCCTCCCCTAAAAGGTATGATCTTTTCTTGATCTACACATTAATGATATTACTGAGAATTTCACTGAGTATTATTAAAACTATCTGATAGTACTTTACATTTATGTGTGAAAATGAAATTAAAGTTCCAGTCTCAACTATGAATAAACTAGCTTCCCCTACATGAATAATCAATGCCACCTTCAAACTGTGAAGGACGTGGGATATGGAGCAGATATCTGTTAAGCAGGATTATTGTCAGCACTGCCAGATTTCTAGCATCTCTGGAACAAAACCAAACTGTCAATTGAACCTTTTAATAAATAATACCCCCACACTGGAACACTTAAGTTAAAAACCACAGAAATAAAGGAACTTTAATTAAAGTTACCAATCCACTTGTCAGTCCTTGCCCCACTTTACCTAATGCCCATGGTCCATCATTTCTATTGCTTTCCCATTAAGCCACAATAATACAAGAAGATGATTTATCAGTCTGTCTACAGCCTCATCTTGCCTCTGTCTGTCAAAAATTCTTTCTTCATAGTTTGTGCCATTTAGAAAAATCTACCCTAGTTTTCAGTGGTGATACAGAGAACTCCCTTATCACATTTCTTTGTGTCTTAGGCTATTTCTTTTAAACTAGAAAGTAATATGCAAACATGTGAACTCACACCAACACATTTCTGGGAAGCTCTAAATATTTAATTCTGCAAATGGGAACATTTGTTTTATAAAGATCTTGTTATCCTAATTTAATGTTATTTCCTTCAGGAGAAAGCATTCTCTGGGCATGTATGAAAGACAATTTTGACTGTCATTTTTCTAATATAATTACAGAAACTTTGTTTAAAATAATTGGGAATTTTGGTATTATATTTAGAATACAGTCTTAATGTCCAAACTATATAATGTCCACAGTATTTAATAAGTTGAATAAACTGAGGGTGGCAGCATGATAATAAAGCACTAGCAAAAGATGAATTGCAGCTTCACTTTTGTCAGTAACTAGTTACGTGAACCTAGGCAAAGTGTTTAATTTTTTTTTGGTTCTGTTTCTTCATCTGTGAAACTATTGAGTTAAAAAGCCTGATCTCTTAGGATCCTTTCAGCTCAAAAATTCACTGACTCTGTTTTCATGATTACCTTTTCTACATTTTCCAGATGTTAAATTGGCAAGAAAGTAGGCTTTGATTTTTTTTTTTTTTTTTGGAAAGCTTTCAGCTCTGTTTTGCAAATGCAGATGTTTGGTTACATATAGAATTTCCCTGATGCCTAATGATATATGACCTCAGCTGCCTTCAAGCAGATTATCCATCTGCTATCTTATGATGACTCTGAAAAAATATTTTAAAACATCTTCAGGAGGGTAGTTTCATGGAATATGACATATCTTGAGACACAGCCAGGCATGACCCATTTTATCATAGATGGAAAGGATCTGGAACCTAATCTACTTAGTGGTGTGGAGAAAATACCAAGGTGGCTGATCCATGTACAGCTGTTTTCTTGGAGAAAATCTGCATTGGCAGGCAGAACATTGTACCCAGAGAGTACACAATAGATGATTGGTAGTAATTAAAGTCATGCCATTGATTTCAAAGAACCAATGTAAAATAACAGATCATATAAATCAATGTTCACCCAATTTAATATTGAAATATATTCTTTATTCATTGCCTAAGTACTTATTGAGTGTCTACTGTGTGTTCATGAATAGAACATGCTTTCAAAAGTGGAATTTAAATGTAGATACTCAGTATAATATAAATCTTTTGGTGTGAAACAGGGTTTTGGGAACAATACTCTGGGACCCAAGGAAGGAAAAAAATAAGCAAAAAAAAAATAAACAAATGTCCACTTTTATAGAGCAGAAACATTAAGCCAGGCCATTGATAAATTCAGTCAGGCACAAGAAACAGTAAGAATCCTGTTAGAAAAACTAGAATTCAGTGGAGGATTTTCTATCAGGAGCAATATAAAAGTCCAGTTTGCTTTAAGGCATCAATTAAAGGCTGCACTAGAAGCCAGAACTCATAACCTTTATTCCTAAATATATTTTAAACTTTATTTTCTAAATGTCTCAAGCTAAACCTGTAGACACAAGTCTATCTTCTTTAAGTTCTTCATAGGAACTCTGCTTTTAAAGATAGCATTGTACAAATTGACTATATACATGTCCTACATTAAATTAATATTTACTTGAAAAATTAAAATACCTATTTTGTATGTTTTTATAACATGATGGACTATGGTTTATCTGCAACTATTTTAATACACATTCTTTTCAACTGTAATGACATTTTTATTGATAAATTTAATAATTAAGGAAATGGAAACTTACTCTTTTAGTTATTTGATTATACATTTGTTGATTTTGACTTTACAGATTGCCTCTCCTACTTTCATATTGTTTCAAATCATAAACATTTAGTAGCCCTCTGAAATGGGTATTGGACATATGTTTGTGCATAAGGTACCTGTTGCTAAGACAGACCTTTCTAGGGACATAATGATGTAAATGGCTGCACCAGTTAGATGTAGAATAAGTGACAAGGATAGAAGCATATGGAGAGCAAATGACCTCTCTAAAGACAGTCACTGAAAAAAAAATTTCCCTAGATTCAAATTTCTGAAATTTGTATAAAGACAAAGTCTGTGCGGCAACTAAGACTGTCTATCAGTGATGGTGCAAACCATGTGAAGAGGAAAAGAGGAACTACAGCCAGGCAAACACTGACAGGTCAATTGTTTCAAGAATTTATTCAGGACACGTCAGTGCATTCAAAATATATTCAATGAGATTTAATATGTGCTCCATTTCTGGTAAGTTTGCCAGTTATAATGCAAGACACTCAGCTAAATTTAATTTCAGATAAATAACTTTTATAATATTTTGGGGCTTCCCTGGTGGCTCAGATGGTAAAGAATCCACATGCAAGTTGGGAGACCTGGGTTCAATCCCTGAGTTGGAAAGATCCCTTGCTGGAGAAGGGAATGGCTACCCACTCGAGTATTCTGGCCTGGAGAATTCCATGGATAGAGGAGCCCAGGATGCTATAGTCCATAGGGTTGCAAAGAGTCAGGCATGACTGAGTGACTTTCATTTGGTCTAAGTATGCCTAATGCAGCACTGAAGTTATGAGGACATATTTATACTAAAAGAACAAACAAAATAAAGCTATCCTTCATTGTTTATTTAAAATCAAAACTTAACTGGGTGCCCTTTGCTTTTAGTTTTTTAAATCTGGCAACCTTAATTTCTAGACATGGCATAAGGGGAAAAAAAAAAAAAAACTGAGCAAAAGTGTATATAATCCCTGTTCTAGTGGAGGAAGTAATGAAACTGGGAAAGGAAAACATTGATTAAATAACCACGCAAACCAGTGCAAATTGTTCCTATAGCAAGTACTATGAAGGAAAAAGAGTCAAAGATGCTTGTGTCTCCATGATAGAGGATTTTGATGTGATTGAGAGGTTCAAGTGACCTTTTATACCATCTAAAGAAACAGAAGAAATTAACTAGGGTAAGGATTGTGGAGGTGGGTGATTAATAAAGGTAATTTTAAAGAATAAGAAACAGAAAAAAATTGCACATAAAGATATCCTGGATAGGAAAAGAGAGTGCCAGAGTAGCTCCAACATGTGAGAAGAAATTAAAATGAGAGATCGTGTGTGACATATTAAAGATGAGACTGTGCGTGTCCAGAAAAGTCAGTGAAGTGAGTAGATTTGTGTTACAGAAATTGACTGCAAAGACCCCACTGTGAATGCCTTAAGCCAATATTACACCTTATCTTTTTCTCTCTCCCCCACCCCAAATTTATATTACAGTGATCACAATGATTTCCTTGATCTTGTCATATTATTTCTCTATCTATAAAATCACTCTTGATCTCCCCACAGGTAATAGATTAATTTTGATGTCCCAGACAGTGGGATTGTATTTCTCCTCTGGTCCATTTGTGATTCAACCTTCTTGTTTATGTATTTCATAAAGGCCCATCCATTACACCACAACTATAGGCTAAGATTACATAAGAGAAGTTAATAATTTTCTGTAATTTCCCTGGTGGGTTACAAAATATATACAAACTCATCTTCAGAAAGAACACAGCATCAGAATTGTTTCAGGGTAAGAAAGAAGCCAGTTATGAGGGAATGGTTCTTTTTATTCACATATTACTTAAGCATAGAATCTCATTACATAAACTTTGTGTTACTAGGCAGCTTGTTAAGCTTTTTTAAACTTAATCATGGAAAAACAGAAAAAAAAACTATTGATCTAATAAAATATCTTCATTTAATTTCCTAAAATTTTAATATGGATTTAAATGATCAGTTTGGCTGTTTCTTGAAGCATCTAAAGTAAAAGTGATACATTTCCTGTTCTCTTTATATAGTACCTTATTCTTACTGTGCCAATTCCAGTAATGTCTGCTAGCAGTTTTTCACTAAGTCTGAAAATGTGCAGTCTTCTGAGTACTGTTCATAGCTGGGTTAAGACAATTCCTCATCATATAAGCAACAAAATACTTGAACATTTTTTAGCATCTTATATCTTCAGTATCATAGTTTTTAAACACAAACTGGCATAGCACATTCAAAGTTACTGCATTATCAAAAAATTAATTAATTCTCTCAAAGAACATTTGTTGGGTGACTCCTACATGGGCTCGCTTACACACAAATGAGCTGTGACAATATATCAGTACACATAGAGTTTAAAAGTTCAGGAAGATGGCTTTCAATTCTGCATTGTAAATAGTCCTGCAATGAATATTGATATACATGTGACTTTTGCTCTATGATTTTCTTTTTTATATACGTCCAATAGTGGGATTGCTGAGATATATGGTAGTACTATTCTTAGTTTTTTTATGGAATCTCTATACTATTCTCCATAACAACTGTATCAATGTATATTCCTGCTAACAGTACAAGAGGGGTCCCTTTTTTCCACACCCTCTACAGGTTTTATTTGTAGATTTTTTGAAGATGGCCATTCTGGCTGGTTCGAGGTGATAAACCATTGTAGTTTTGATTTGCATTTCTCTAATAATTTGTGATGTTGAGCATCTTTTCATATGCCTCTTGGCCATCAGTATGTCTTCTTTGGAGAAATGACTACTTAAGTCTTCAGTCCATTTTTAGGACAGGGTTGATATTATTTTGATATTGAGTTGCATGATATGTAAGATATTGAAGAAAGTGAGGGAAACTACTAGACTATTCAGGTATGACCTAAATCAAATCCCTTATGATTATACAATGGAAATGAGAAATATATTTAAGGGATTAGATCTGATAGACAGAGTGCCTGATGAACTATAGATGGAGGTTTCTGACATTGTACAGGAGACAGGAATCAAGACCATCCCCAAGAAAGAGAAATGCAAAAAGGCAAAATGGCTGTCTGAGGATGTCTTACAAAGAGCTATGAAAAGAAGAGAAGTGAAAAGCAAGGGAGAAAAGGAAAGATATACCTATTTGAATGCAGAGTTCCAAAGAATAGCAGGAGAGATAAGAAAGCCTTCCTCAGTGTTCAGTGCAAAGAAATAGAGGAAAACAAGAGAATGGGAAAGACTAGAGCTCTCTTCAAGAAACTTAGAGATACCAAGAGAATATTTCATGCTAAGATGGGCTCAATAAAGGACAGAAATAGCATGGACCTAACAGAAGCAGAAGATATTAAGAAGAAGTGGCAAGAATACACAGAACTGTACAAAAAAGATCTTCATGACCCAGATAATCATGATGGTGTGATCACTCACCTAGAGCCAAACATCCTGGAATGTGAAATTAAATGGGCCTTAGGAAGCTACGAACAAAGCTAGTGGAGGTGATGGAATGCCAGTTGAGCTATTTCCAATCCTAGAAGATGATGTGGTGAAAATGCTGCACGCATTATGTCAGCAAATTTGGAAATCTCAGCAGTTGACACAGGACTGGAAAAAGTCAATTTTCATTCCAATCCCAAAGAAAGGCAATGCCAAAGAACGCTCAAACTACCACACAATTGCACTCATCTCACACACTAGTAAAGTAATGCTCAAAATTCTCCAAGCCAGGCTTCAGCAATACATGAACCGTGAACTTCCAGATGTTCAAGTTGGTTTTAGAAAAGGCAGAGGAACCAGATATCAAATTGCCAACATCTGCTGGATCGCTGACAAAGCAAGAGTTCCAGAAAAACATCTATTTCTGCTCTACTGATTATGCCAAAACCTTTGACTGTGTGGATCACAATAAACTGTGGAAAATTCTGAAAGATATGGGAATACCAGACCACCTGACCTGCCTCTTGAGAAACCTGTATGCAGGTCAGGAAGCAACAGTTAGAACCGGACGTGGAACAACAGACTGGTTCCAAATAGGAAAAGGAGTACGTCAAGGCTGTATATTGTCACCCTGCTTATTTAACTTATATGCAGAGTACATCATGAGAAACGCTGGGCTGGAGGAAGCACAAGCTGGAATCAAGATTGCCGGGAGAAACATCAATAACCTCAGATATGCAGATGACACCACACTAATGGCAGAACGTGAAGACGAACTAAAGAGCCTCTTGATGAAAGTGAAAGAGGAGAGTGAAATGTTAGCTTAAAGCTCAACATTCAGAAAACTAAGATCATGGGATCTGGTCCCATCACCTCATGGCAAATAGATGGGGAAATAGTGGAAATAGTGGCTGACTTTATTTTGGGGGGCTCCAAAATCACTGCAGATGGTGACTGAAGCCATGAAATTAAAGATGCTTACTCCTTGGAAGGAAAGTTATGGCCAACATAGACAGCATATTAAAAAGCAGAGACATTACTTTTTCAACAAAGGTCCGTCTAGTCAAAGCTATGATTTTTTCCAATAGTCATGTATGGATGTGAGAGTTGGACTATAAAGAAAGCTGAGCACTGAATAATTGATGCCTTTGAACTGTGGTGTTGGAGAAGACTGTTGAGAGTCCCTTGGACTACAAGACATCCATCCAGTCCATCCTAAAGATCAGTCCTGGGTGTTCATTGGAAGGATTGATGTTGAAGCTGAAACTCCCATACTTTGACCACCTGATGCGAAGAGCTGACTCATTTGAAAAGACCCTGATGCCACGATTGAAGGCAGGAGGAGAAGGGGACAGCAGAGGATGAGATGGTTGGATGGCATCACCGACTCAAGGGACATGGGTTTGGGTGAAGTCCGGGAGTTGGTGATGAACAGGGAGGCCTGGCGTGCTGTGGTTCATGGGGTTGCTAAGAGTCGGACAGGACTGAACGACTGAACTGAACTGAATTGGTATGTAAGAAACTAAATGTCCATTGACAGATGAAGGGATAAAGAGGATGTGATAAATATATACAATGGCATGTTTCTCAACCATAAAAAGAAATAAAATTGTGTCATTTGTAGAGATGTGGAATAAACTACAGTCTGTCATACAGAGTGAAGTAAGTCAGAAAAAGAAAAACAAATACTGTATATTAATGCATGCATATGGAATCTAGAAAAATGGTACCAATGAACCTATCTGGAGTGGAGGAATAGAGATGTAGATGTAGAGAATAGAAATGTGGACATGGGGGAGTAATGGGAAGGTAGGATGACTCGGGAGATTAGGATCTACACATATACAGTCAATTCAGTACAATTCAGACTTATACACTACTATGTGTAAGCTAGATAGTCTGCAGGAACCTGCTGTATAGCACAAGGAACCCAGGTTGGTGTTCTGTGATGACCTAGATAGGTGGGATGGATTGGGAGTGGGATGGAAGAGAGGTGGGAGGGAGGTCCAAGAGGGATGGGATATATTTATACATATAACTGAATCATTTGTCTTTACAGCAGAAACTAACACATCATTGTAAAGCTATTATACTATTTAAAAAAATGTCAGGGAGAAGTAAACATTTAAACTTAATGACTTATGTAGCAAGATCAGATATATTCCAGTTACACCAGTTCCTATAAAAGGAGTAACTGCACATGAAGTTTCAGGGAAGCTTTTACAGCTGAGATGGTATGCAAAATCAATCTTGAAACAAGGGAGAAGATAAACAGACGGACAGACAACAGGTTCCAGGCACCATGCACCAAGAATGGAAATGAATCTCTGTTATGATCAAGAAACTTAAAGGAGCCCCACTTCAGTGGAGCAGTTTTTGAGTGAAGATGTAGATTATTAGTATGAAAACATGTGATAAATGTCTGTGAGTGATGCTAGAGATTTGGGAGTAGAATACAAAGTTGATAAGCAGTTTTTCAAAGGTTGTGTAGTGATTTTTCTTTTTCTTGTTTTTCTGAAAGAGAATCCTCAAAAGATGATGAGGGCCAGCCAATGAAATTAATGATTACTTGCAAGGCTTGTTCATGGTAATTGACTAATAAACTACATAGATGAGAAGAATGGGCAAAAATAATAGTGTAGGTATTTAGTAGATGGTGAAAAGACCCTAATGCTGGGAAAGATTGAGGGCAGGGGGAGAAGGGGACGATAGAGGATGAGATGGTTGGATGGCATCACCGACTCAATGGACATGGGTTTGGGTGAACTCTGCCAGTTGGTGATGGACAGGGAGGCCTGGCATGCTGCAGTTCATGGGGTTGCAAAGATTTGGACACGACTGAGCGACTGAATTGAACTAAACTGAACTGAAAATAATCCATGGATGTTAATTGACCTAACATTTATAATAATATTTCCTAGTCATTCCACACCTACTCTAAAATGTTAGATTTTTGGCATGCCTCACATTCATTTTACTCGCTTACTTTTCAATTTGTCTACAAAAATATGAGAGCTATAATAATTCTTACTTTAAAGATAATGAAACTAAGACAAGAGAGATTAACTGACTTGCCTGAGCTTATATAAATATCACTGGATTGGGAGCTTGAGATTTATATATATACACTATTTATGGGCTTCCCAGGTGGTTCTAGTGGTAAAGAACCCGCCAGCCAATGCAGGAGACATAAGAGACACAAGCTCGATCTCTGGGCCGGGTAAATCCCTGGGAGGAGGGCATGGCAATCTACTCCAGTATTCTTGCCTAGAGAATCCTATGAACAAAGGAGCCTGGTGGTCTAAGTTCATAGGTTTGAACAGAATTGGACATGACTGAAGTGACTTAACACACATACACAGACACACACAATTTATATTATGCATAAAACAGATAACGAATGAGACAAACAGATAACTAATAAGAACTTACTGTATAGCACGGGGAGCTCTAATCAGTGCTCTGTGATGACCTAAATCCAAAAAGGAGGGGATATATGTATACTTTTAGTTGATTCACTTTGCTGTACAGTAAAAGCTAATAACCTTGTCAAGCAACTATACTCCAATAAAAAATAATTAAAATAAATATCACAGGAGAAACCAGGTTTTTCTAATTAAGAACCCATGTATTTGACTTAATGTGGCTGAAACATAATTTAGGACAAGAAAGATTTTAGAATAATGGTTGGAGTAAAGACATATTTCAGTTAAAGCATCTGCCTGCAATGCAGGAGACCCAGGTTCGATCCCTGAGTCGGGAAGATACCCTGGAGAAGGAAATGGCAATCCACTCCAGTATTCTTGCCTGGAGAATCCCATGGAGGGAGGAGCCTGGTAGGCTACAGTCCATGGGGTCCCAAAGAGTCTGACATGACTGAGCAACTTCACTTCACAGACAACAGCATGGTAATAACACAGACTAATAATGTGAGGAAGATACATGTAGTTGAATGATTTGAGAACTTTGGTTTTGAAGGGAATATTTTTAAGATGAAAGCAGTAAGGTCACATTTTATGATTAAAGGACATAAGCATGTGAAAGGTTGTCAATCTAAAATGGAACTGGAGGATATGAAAGGGAGAATCTCAGGCACGCACCCTCAGAAGAAGGAAACCTGAAGACTGCATTCTGTCAATGGCTCTTTTACAAAAGACTGAGACTTATCTTCTGACCAATGAACATCTGCCAAGAATCTCTCCCCCACTTCCAACCAGTAATGTGCTATTTAAATTCTGCCTAGACTTCCCCCTGTTTGTCCATAAATATATCTCCTTCCAAACTCTCAACATGCTATACAGGCATTCACTGAATTGCAATTCCTCCACTGTTCCCAAATAAACTTAAATTTTGGTAATTTGAATTTGCTCCAGTTTACCTGTTTATTTAGGTTGACAAGTGAAAAGGGGAAAATAATAATAATAACAAATAATGTGTTACTGGACCTGATATGGTCTGGAACCTTAATCATAGGATGTCAAATGTTCCTCCTCCAAGAAGTGGAGGCCTTAACCTTGAATAGTAGCAGTGGAAGGAGAGTTTAAAGCCAAGTGTTCCTTTGAGTCTTAGGAGAAGGAAGTCAAAAAGGACTTAAATGATAAGCTTTGTTTGTAAGTGCAGAGATGCAGACTATTTCCCAAAGCTTTGTTTTGGGGGATTTTGTTTGTTTGCTTTGTTTCTATATCTAAAATACCTTTTTTTTTTTTTTCTTTCTTTCCTATAGTTGATGTGTTCCCTAAATTATAGTTAACTGAAGCATCTGATAAGGTGGCTTCTAGCTAATCAAGGCTTTTATCTATGTTGCTTGCTCACTGACAGATTAATTGCCTGAATTGCCTTTTTATGTTTAAGTAGTCCTGAGAAGGAAATTTAGCAATTAAAATGATTTAGACTCTGCAGCTTATGTAGCAGTTCAAATGACATTTGAAAGATAGTGGGGAAAATTAATAAATGATTGTATAAAATAATATGTAGCAGAAATATGTTTGTTGCTGTAATTAAAAGTGAATTACTTAGTGATCCAGTTCCGTTTTTACAAAGAATCAATCAGCTGGGCTTTTCAAATGGCTTTAAAAATTGACTGTTTCTAATCAGAAATATTTCAACTTCAGACATGGATTTGAATATTCAGTTAACTGATTTTGAAGTAATATGTTATGCACTATATTTTATGTAGCTGATAAGTAATTTCTTGTAGAGGTATAGTAAGTACTCATAAAAGTTTAATTAACTAGAGACTTCAAATCAGTATATTAAGAACAGATTTTTATGTTTTCAATTATTAAAGAAAATGTGCCAATATAGGTTTTTATTTTAATACTGCATTTTAAGCATTGCTCTATATACTCACTATATATAAATAAGTATAAGACAGAAATAAAATCTTTAAAACATTTAAGTATTGGAAATTATACCAACAAATAAGAATACTGTCAAAAATCAGAAGCATATATTTCTAGATTTACCTGTATGAAACTACAGGTGACTAAATAATGCACAGATATGTGTGTGAAATTTGACAAAATGGAAACATTATAATCTATGCAACTGTAATTTTTCTTTTAATATATGTTGAATATATTTCTAAGTTCATAAGTATCCATTTTCACAGGTGTGAATTTAGCTATATAGAGTTTTCATTTTATGTATTTATGACATTAACGCTAATATACATATATCTAATTTATTTTCCTTGAGGAAACAAAAGCTAAAAGTAGGATTTAAGCATGAAAAAGAAGTAAATAAACTTTTGATATTTGACTAATTTGTCTCTAGAAAGGACATAATGTATTCTCCTAAATTTCCTTTGTAAGGGAAAGTGTTAGCAAATCATCATCCCTGAGCCATATTTGGTCTGCCAATATTTGTTGTAAATGAAGTGATTTCTAAACAGAGCAACACCCTTTTATTTACCTATTATTTTATAATTTTTCATTTGTTACCTATCTTTTAGAGTAGTTACAACAGAGACTGTGTAGTATTTGTATTCAAGATAGTCTAAATTATTTACTATTTTCTTTTACAGAAAAATTTTGTAAGCCTTAGTGTTAAAGCTTTTCCCCCACAGTCTTATAAATATCTTATTCTATATATACTGACAAAACATCAGATTAAAAGCAAAATAGAATAAAATTTGTTTTAATTTACTTAACAACCGAGATTTAATGTATCATCTGTATATTGTCTCTGTATTTCTTTCATTCTGACTGACACATTTTCCAGCATGACATTCACTTTTTCTAAAAAAAAATTAATTTATTTTTTATTGAAGGATAATTGCTTTATATAATTTTGCCATTTTCTGTCAAACAGCATGAATCAGCCATAGGTGTGTGTGTGTGTGTGTATATATATATATATATAATATATATAATATATATCCCCTCCCTTTTGAGCCTCCCTCCCTTCTCCCTCCCCATCCCACCCCTCTAGGTTGATTCAAAGCCCTGTTAGAGTTTCCTTCTTGTTGATACAAGAAAGCTCTCCATATGTTGAAAATGTGAATTTTTTTAAACAATTCTATTTAGGAATAATTCACATACCATAAAATCCCACTCTTTAAAGTGCATAATCCATGACTTTTATTAAACTTACAGAGTTATATAATCGTTACTACAATCCAGTTTTAGATCATTTCATCACTTCCAAAAGATCCCGAATGTCCTTTCCAATCAATCGCCAGTTACAACTCTAGCCCTAGGCAACCGCTATTGTCAAGCTATTTTCTACCATTAATTTTCTTTTTCCTAGGCCTTCTCTATGAAAGAAATCATGCATTATGTGGGCTTTAGTATAAAAGTTTGTCTTTATCCATCCACAAGTGGATGGACATTTATCTGCACTATTTTGAATAAATGCTGCTATACACATTTGGATACAAAGCTTTATGCAGAGATATATTTACAGGTTTCTTGGTAGATGCCCAGAATTAAAATTACATTGTACATTCTTGTGTAAATTATTAAAAAGTTGCCAAATTATACCCAGAGTGGTGGCACAATTTTACATTCCCATGAGCAGTATATGAAGGTTTCAATTTCTCTGCATAACCTTTCTTATTACAGTAAGTCCCTGACATACAAACCTTCAAATTGTGAACTTTCAAAGAAGCAAACAAGAGTTTGCCAGTCTAATCATGTGTCTAGTGTACAATGTCATGAGTGTTCATCCTTTACAAGTAGCTGTGTACTTTAAAGTACTGTATGGGGTTCTGTAGTTTTATTTCAAGCTTAAGATGTCCAGAAGCAAGCATAAAAACAGCCATGATTGTAACTGGTACTACTGTAACTTTCCAGGTGCAGTACAATAGGATTAAAAATGTTTACTTTTTGTTTGCTTTTAATGTGTTATTTGTGTGAAAAGTATTATAAAGCTGTTACAGTACAGTGCTATATAGCTGCTTGTTTTGAGTACCCTAGCTAACATTGTTGGATTTGTAAACAAATTGGAGTTATGAGCGTGATCTTGGAATGAAACGTGTTTGTATGTAGGGGACTTACTGTATCATACATCTTTGCTAGTATGTCTGAAGAAGTGTCTAATTGTGGTTTTGATTGAAATTTCCCTATTAACTAATGTTGAGAGTTTTTCCACGTGCTTAGTGCCTGTTACTCTGTCTTCTTTGGAGAAACATCTATTCAAAGTCTTTGCCCATTTTTATTTGGCTTGCCTTTTTATTATTCTTTATACATTTTCAAATGAAGTCCTTTTTCAGATATATGGTACATAAATATTTCTCTCCTTTTGTGGGTTTTCTTTTCACATTTCTTGATAATTAATTTTGAAGCACAAAACTTGCTTTTAATAAAATCCAGTTTATTTTTTTTTATTGTATCACTTTTGCTTTTGGTGTCACACTTAAGAAGTCACTGCCATGCAAAGAGGGAGGTTCATAGCAATACAAGCCTACCTTAAGAGACAAGAGAAAAATAAAATAAACAACCTAAATTTTCACCTAAAGAAACTAGGAAAAGAAAAGAATGCCAAAGTAAGTAGAAGGAAAGAAATAAAAATCAGAGCAGAAATAAGTGAAAAAGAAATGAATGAGATATAACAAAAATCAATAAAACTAAAAGCTGATTCTTTGAGAAAATAAATAAAATAGACAAACCTCTAGCCAGACTCATCAAGGAGAAAAGGGAAAAGAATAAAATTAATAAAATTAGAATTGAAAGTGGATAAATTACAACAGAAATAGAAAAGATCATAAGAGACTACTATGAGCAATTATATCCCAATAAAATGGACAACTCAGAAGAAATGAACAAATTCTTAGAAAAATGTAACCTTCCAAAACTGAACCAGGAAGAAATAGAAAATCTTAATAGACCCATCACAAGCATGGAAATCGAAACTGTAATAAAAAATCTTCCAACAAACAAAAGCCCAGCACCAAATTACTTCACTTTCTAACACCATACACAAAAGTAATTCAAAATGAATAAAAGATCTAAATGTAAGACCAGAAACTATAAAATTCTTAGAGGAAAACATAGGCAGGACACTCTCCAACATAAATCACAGCAAGATCCTCTATGACATGCCTCCCAGGGTAATGGAAATAAAAACAAAAATAAATAAATGAGACCTAATTAAATTTAAAAGTTTTTGCACAAAGAAAAAACCTATAAGCAAGGTGAATTGGCAGCCTTCAGAATGGTAGGAAATAATAGTAAATGAAATAACTGACAAAAAATTAATCTCCAAAATATACAGCTCATGCAAAATATTGAGCTCATGCAAGTCAGTACCAGAAAAATAAATGACGCAATCAAAACGTGGGCCAAAGAACTAAAAAACATTTCTCTAAAGAAGACATGCAGATGGCTAAGAAACAGATGAAAAGATGCTCAACATCACTCATTATCAGAGAAATGCAAATCAAATCATAATGAGGTACAATCACACACAGGTCAGAATGGCTACCTTCAAAAAGTCTGCAAGCAATAAATACTGGAGAGAGTGTGGAGAAAAGGAAACCCTCTTACATTGTTTGTGGGAAGCTAACTGGTATAACCACTATGGAAAACAGTGTGGAGATTCCTTAAAAAGCTGGAAATAGAATTGTCATACTACCTAGAAATCCCACTGCTCGGCATACACACTGAGGAAACCAGAACTGAAAGAGACACATGTACCCCAGTGTTCATCTCAGCACTGTTTACAATAGCCAGGACATGGAAGCAACCTAGATGTCAATCTATAGATGAATGGATAAGGAAATTATGGTTCATATACACAATGGAATATTACTCAGCTATAAAAAAGAACACATTTGAGTCAGTTCATCCATGAGATGGATGAAACTGGAGCCTATTTTACAGAGTGAAGTAAGTCAGAAGGAGAAACACCAAACAGTATATTAATGCATATACATATGGAATTTAGAAAGATGGCAACAATGATTCTATGTGCAAGACAGCAAAAGAGACACAGATGTAAAGAACAGATTTTTGGGCTATGTGGGAGAAAGCAAGGGTGGAATGGTTTAAGAGAGTAGCATTGAAATATGTATATTGCCATATGTAAAAGAGATGACCAGTGCAAGTTCAATGCATGAAGCAGGGCACGCAAAGCCAGTGCTCTGGGACAACCCTGAGGGATAGGGGTTCAGGATGGATGGACATGTGTACACCTGTGGCTGATTCCTGTCAATGTATGGAAAAAACCACCACAATATTGAAAAATAATTAACCTCCAATTAAAATAAATTAATTAATTTTAAAAAGGAAGCTACTGCCAAACCCAAAGCCATGAAAATTTACACCCTTGATTTTCTAAGAATTTTATAAACTTAGCTCTTACATTCAGGTCCCTAACCCATGTTAATTTTTTTAATATGATATGATGTATAAGCAAACATAGTAAATTAAATTTGAGGCTCTGAAGAAAAAGAACATTCTCCACTGACTCATGATCCCCTCTTACTTCCTTATTTTTACACCTTAATGATTATTTTAAAGAATAAATTTTTCTATATAAAATAAATTTATACATTTGTGCAGAAATCATGATGTCTCATGTATTCAGATGAAAATGAGAGAATCTTTTCACATTTTATCATCTTTAAAGAGATCTCTGTCATAACTGAAAATAGCAAGAATCTTAGACAATTTAGAATCTCTGTGGGTCTCTCTTAACCCACTAATTTGACAAATTCTATAAGCCAGGAATCAATATGTAAATGTGGTATCTATATAGCTAAAATTACAGCACACACCTAGTTTCAACTCATCCCATGGACCTAGAGCATTCTGGTAAATAACTGTGTAAATTAATGCCAAAGAACATTTCTATAAGACTATATTGTGGAAGTAATTTGCTTTTCTTATTTTTTTCTGTCTGGCAAGTCTGTACACCTAACAGAATGTGTTTGCTGTGCTTAACTGCTGTGCGGGCAAACACCAGGGGTGTTAAATTGTTATAATATGTTCTGTGAGTGACTTCTTTGAGATATGCGGCATGACACTTTTTTATCCACATCAATAAAACAAAGGTAGAAATGTATTTTGCTGTTTCAGGACCCAGATAATACAAAGAAAGCAAGGAGAGTTAAATACCCTAGTATAGCTTCCCCTCACTAGAATTTCATCAGCCACTTAGTAATTAAAGATTGGTTGTTAATATTAAATATTAACACATTTGAGTAATTTCTACTTATTATTTGTAATTTTTTGGCATTCATCTTTTGTGCATGAAAATGTTTACATAAAAAATGTTTACATGTGCAAATATAGTTCCAGGTTACACTAAACAGGCGGTTTCTGGAAACATAAAAAAATGATATGATCATATAAAATTTGCATGAGTGAATCAAAGTATGATTTTCACAAAGAATTTTTCTTGTTAAAATTTATTAAATGTAAATTTTATATAAATTTAAATGTAAAGAATGGGTTTAAGCATACTCTTTCCTTCCCCGAGCCCTGTGAGAACATTTTATTATTGACTGGTGTTCATGAGAAATTAAGTGGATGCTGATAAAATTAGGACAATATGATGATTATCATCATTGGAACCATTATCAAAATGGTTCTACACATTTTCGTTTTAAGTGTGATACTGAATTCTTTACTTAGTTTCTTGCAATTAAAATTCAAATTTTCAATCAGTTGCTTAAATGAAACAGAGTGAGTGAGTGATAGTCGTGTCTGACTATTTGTGACCATGGACTGTAACCTGGCAGGCTCCTCTGTCCTAGGAATTCTCCAGGCAAGAATACTGGAGTGGGTTGCCATTTCCTTCTCCTGCCATTTCCTTCTCCAAATGAAACAGAAGTGATACTAAAAAAAAAAAAAAAAAAAAACCTGGTAAGAGGCAAGACACAAACACTGATCAATGAGAGCAAATGGGGTTTAAAGACCAGGAATGATTGTGCTAGATTTAACAAGTGAATGAGCTTAAAATTATATATTTAGAAGGCATCCTTGCTTAAATAATGAATTGTGTACAGTTGTAAGAGAGCTATAAAGCTATTGTTGTCATTGTTTTAATTGCTAAATTGTGTCTGACCTTTTCGGACCTCATGAATTGCCGCCTGCCAGGCTCCCCGGTCCATGGAATTCTCCAGGCAAGAATACTAGTGTGGGTAGCCATTCCCTTCTCCATGGGACCTTCCTGATCCAGGGTTTGAACCTGGGTCTCCCCCACTTCAGGCACATTCTTTACTGTTTGAACCACCAGGGAAGTTAGCAAAATCAGGATTTTAAAGACTAAATCCCTGTTAATATTGTTGATCTAGATCCATGTGGCAATTCATGCTGCTTGATAGTAATAAGCATGAAGTTCTTTAGGTATACTTAAAGAAACAGCTGCAAAGTTAAAGAATAGGAAAGACAACAACTGTTAATAGAAAACAAAACTAAAGAAAGCAAATGATTAAGCTTTATATATATATTTTTTAAAATAGTATGCTTGTAAGTAAACAAATTTAATTTAAGAAAAAGCAGGGTTAACAGAAAAGCAATGTTCAGATCTAAATAGTCGTTAGTTCCACCATACTCTATCCAAAGCGCAATTAAATTTGAAATGTCTCATTTACATTTCCTTGGCAAACTATAGCCTGTAAAACATGACTGGCCTTGAGAATAAAAGGCATTAAAACTGTATGATATGAGGAAAAATTGAGAAAGGATGCAATGTTTCAACTATTTAAGGCAAGATTTAGGAATACAGAGGTTCGTTCAAGTATAGGATACAGGGACTAGAGTCAATTGTGTTGCTTCGCGTAACACAAGCAATTTCCGTGTATGATAATTATTCAGAGGTATATTTTCATTTAAAACAAGGTGGTGTGACTGTATAATAATGAGAGCTCCAACAAGGGAATGGGCTGTCTCTCAAAGTGCTGAATGTCTGTCCCTGGAAGTGTTCTTGATAACCTTAGATGAACATTCATCATGGATAGCATGTAATGTATTCCCTTCTTTGAAAGATGATATAATTAACTGACCTTTAAGCTTGTTTCCACCTCTCATATTCTCATTTTATGATTACTCTGACACATTTCAATGTTACAACTTGTCATTTCAATCCCAAAACTGAGGCTGATGCCATGTGAACCAGTAAGCTAAGTGACACTGTTTCATGGTGCGTGTTTTCTTAGGCACTAGGAGGTAATGTATTTTTTCAGAGTGTTTTTACTTTTATTTTTCTATCAAAAGTTTATTATAGCCAGAAAATGTATAAATATATACATAAACAGTATATCTTATCAATATAAGCATTATGTAACTTTGCTTTTGTTTGTTTGTTTCAGCTAAGTATTGTAAAGGTTCTATTTTATTTTTATTTATTTTTATTGTTTTTTAAAAGATTCTATTTTATTTTTAAACTTACTATAACAGCCTGTTTCCCTTAGCTGATAGAAGAGATTTTTTTTTTTAATGCAAAACCAAACATTCCTTGGAACTGGATTTACACAGAGGCCTGTTTTCTTTGTGTATTTCTTACAACCCAGAGACTGTATTTACTGTGTCCATGAAAGTGAAAGAGATAGTTGCTCATTCGTCTCTGACTCTTTGTGACCCCATGGACTGTAACTCGCCTCTGTCCATGGAATTCTCCAGGCAAGAATACTGGAGTGGGTAGCCATTCCCTTCTCCAGGGGATCTTCCTGACCCCAGGGTCCAACCAGGGTCTCCTGCATTGAAGGCAGAGTCTTTAATTTCTGAGCCACCAGGGAAGCACATGTAGTAGGGATTTAAATTCCAACTCCCAGTCTACAGAGAGAATATGTGATTCTTCCACCACTCAATATCTGAGGCACATTCATGGTTTTATTTTGTTTAGGTTTTACATGTTTTGCCTTTGAATCTTTCAATTTTTGCCTGTGATGAGTTAATTTCCTTTTGTTGAGTTCACTTATGTATTTTATTAATATATTTCATGAATCTGCCATACTTTTAATAATCTAGCCAATTTTATCCCCTTCATTAAGAAATTTGAAGAATACTCATCCTCTTTTTTTGAAGCTATCTCACTGTTATTATATTTTCAGTAGGCTTATGCCAATCTTTCCCTTCTCTACACTTCCTAGCATACTTTTTTTAGATTCTTACAGATTATTGAGTAGAGTTCCCTGTGATAAATAATAGGTCCTTGTTGATTATCTACTTGATAGATACTAGTGTGTGTATCTTTATCCCAAACTCCTAATTTAACCTTCCATCCATCTTTCCCTTTTGGTAACCATGAGATTATTTTCAAAGTCTATGAGTCTGTTTCTATTTTGCAAATAAATTCATTTGTATCATTTTTTTTTTTAGATTCCACATAAGTGATATCATATGCTAATTGCCTTTCCCTGTCTGACTTATTTCACATACTGTGATAATCTCTAGGTCCATCCATCTTACTCAAAAAGTATTCTTTCTTTTTTATGGTTGAGTAATATTCCATTGCATATGTATACCACTTCTTGTTTATTCATCTTTCTGTTGATGGACATTTATCCTCCTTCTATGTCTTGGCTATGGCAAATAATGCTGTAATGAATACTGGGGTACATCTATCTTTAAAAATTATGGTTTTCTCCAAATATATCCCTAGGGACTGGGATTGCTTGATCATATTGTAGTTCTATTTTTAGTTTTTTAAGGAGTCTCCATTCTATTCTCTGTAGTGGCTGTACCAATTTACATTCCCATCAACAGTATAGGAGGGTTCCATTTTCTCCATGTCATTTCCAGCATTTATTGTTTGTAGAGATTTTGATGATAGCCATTCTGATTGGGCTTCATTGATAGCTCAGTTGGTAAAGAATCCACCTGCACTGCAGGAGACACAGGTTTGATTCCTGGGTCAGGAAGATCTGCTGGAGAAAGGATAGGCTACCTACTCCAGAATTCTTGGACTTTGCTTGTGGCTCAGCTGGTAAAGAATCTTCCTGCAATGTGGAAGACCGGGGTTCAATACCTGGTTGAGAAGATACCTGGATTGAAAGGCTACCCTCACCAGTACTCTGGCCTGGAGAATTCCATGGATTCTATAGACCATAGGGTCACAAAGAGTTGGATATGACTGAATGATTTTCTCTCATTTCACATTCTGACTGGTGTGGGTGATAACCTCATTCTAGTTTTGATTTGCATTTCTCTGATAATTAGTAATGCTGAGTGTCTTTTCATGTGTTTTATGTCCATCTGTTTGTCTTCTTTAAAGAAATGTCTATTTGGGTCTTCTGCCTATTTTCAGGATCGGGTTGCTCGTGTTTTTTTATATTAAGCTCCATGAGCTGCCTGTATACATTAAAGATTAATCCCTAATTGGTCACTTTGTTTGCAAGTATGTTTTCCCATCCTGTGGGTTAAGTTTTTGTTTTATTTATGGTTTCATTTGCTGTGTAAAAACGTTTCAATTTAATTAGGTCCCACTTGTTTATTTTTGTCTTTATTTTCATTATTCTAGGATATGAATCCAAAAAGATATTGCAGCAATTTATGTCGATGAGTTTTCTGCCTATGTTTTCCCCTAAGAGTTATACAGTATCCAATCTTACATTTAGGCCTTTAATCTATTTTTTAGTTTACTTTTGTGTAGAGTGTTAGAGAATGTTCTAATTTCATTCTTTTACATGTAGCTGTCCAATTTTCTCAGCACCACCTATTGTGGACAATATCTTTTCTCCATTTTATATTCTTACCTCATTTTTCTTAAATTAACTGAGCATAGATACATTGGTTTATTTCTGGATTTTCTACCCTGTTGCATTGATCTATATTTCTGTTTTTATGACAGTTCTGTACTGTCTTGATTACTGTAGCTTTGTGTTATTGTCTGAAGTCAGATTCCTTCAGTTCTATTTTTCTCACTGAAGATTTCCTTAGCTATTTGGAATCTTTCATATTTCCACAAAAATTTAAAAATTTTCTATTTTAGTTCTGTGAAAAATGTCATTGGTAATTTGATAGAGATTGCATCAAATTGACAGATGGCCATGGCAAGTATAGTCACTTTGAAAATACTGATTCTTTTTATCCAAGTAAATGGTATTTCTTTCCATTTATGTCATCAATTTCTTTCATCAGCATCTTAAAGTTTTCATAGTACAGGTGTTTTGCCTCCTTAGATACACTTATTTTTAGGTGTTTTATCATTTTGATGCAATGGTAAATGAGATTGTTTCCTTAATTTCTCCTTCTGATCTTTTGTTATTAGTGTATAGAAATGCAATAGATATCTGTATATTAGTTTTGTACCCTGCAACTTTACCAAGCTCATTGATGAGCTCTAGTAGTTTACTGGTAGCATCTTTAGAATTTTCTATGTAGGGTATCATGTCATTGACAAGCAGTGATATTTTTATTATTTCTTTTCCAATTTGGATTCCTTTATTTATTTTTCTTATCTGATTGCCATGGCTAGAATTTCTGAAACTAAAGTAAATAAAAGTGGTGAGAGTGGGCATCCTTGTCTTGTTTCTGATCTTAGAGAATACTTTCAGCTTTTCATCATTGAATATGATGTTAGCTGTGTTTGTAATATATGACTTTTATTATGTGAGGTAGGTTCCTTTAACGCCCACTTTCTGGAGAGTTTTTATCATAAGTTGTTATTAGATCAAATAAAATCTATGGATTGAACCAATTCAGTGATTTCAATAAATATAATCAAATCTAGTCTAATTATTTTGATGAATAAGATCACAGTAATAGTCATATTTATCAAGCTAATTTTACCATTGCTTAATCAAATAAAGTTCTTCATCCATATTATTACTGGGTATTCTCTTCACAAGTGCTCTAACATAAATAATGGTCTCCCTTTTCAAAGGATTTAATGGAAGTACTAAATTAAGACAGTTGCGTTTAAGCAAGGAAGCTAACATATGAAGATAAGTTATATAGTATCTATCTGGAGTGGCAAAATTGGCATCAAAAAGCTATGAGCTTACAACCACCTTATTAAGAATCCTACCTACTTTTCAATATTCTTGTACCACCAGATTGGCTGAGGAACACCATGTCTCTCTGTGTTCCTAATAAGATAAAAGTAAGTTGCAAATAGATTTTACCATTTATGATTCAGAATTTTTTTTTTTAAACTACAAGTGAACCCCTGATTTTTTATTTGTATTATTTATTTTTGGCTGTGTTGGTCTATTCATTGCTGCATGGACTTTCTATAGTTGTGGTGAGCGGGGGCTGCTCTCTTTAGCTGCAGCACACAGGCTTCTTCTGTTGCAGAGCATAGGCTCTAGGACCTGTGGGCTTCAGTAGTTGTCCTCAGGCTCAGCAGTCACGGATCCTGGGCCCTGGAGGACGGGCTCAGTAGTTGAAGTGCATGGGCTTAGTTGCTCTGCTGCATGCAGGCTCTTCCCAGATGAGGGATTGAACCCATGTGTCCTGCACTGGCAGGAAGATTCTACACCACTGAGCCACCAAGGAACTCCCAGAAGCGTTCCTACCGGTAAAAATTCCCAGCTTCCATCCAAGGATGACAAGGTTGCTTATAATACATGAATATTGCTCAGCATTGCTTTATTAAAGAAACAGAGATAAATTAGGCAATTTGATATTTCTCTGCTTATCAGTTTCTTTTATTCCATGATTAAAAAAAAATAAATGTATAATTTGCTCCAGGTAGGAATGACAGCCTTACTTTTGGTAAAGCTAACATAAATGCAAATATGAAAATAAGTAAGCTACTTAACACTGTTAACATTGCTCCACACTTAAGGCATTTGAAGTCCATGTGTAGTAGAATATTTAGTGAAACATTAATGGAATCACATGTATGAGAACATCTCATAGAGTTCATGTCTTAATTAATCAACTGACCATTTAAATTAGATTTGACTTCTCATATATTTCCCCCTAGTCAGTATCTCCAGTAAACTCTAAAGTAAGTAAAGAGAGAGGCAGACTTAATTTTAGAGTTGAAAGGCTAAATTTTATGTTCCTTACATAAAATATGATAAGTAGAGAAAATGATACACATCAGGAATTAACACTTAGAGCCTAAGTGTCCCATTTTGTCACAGATTATAAATAGCTTCTTAAAACAGGGGTTTAAAAAAAAATTCTTAAGGCATCTGGTATTTTCATGTTTTCCATCAGAGTTTCAGAGAGGTTGAAAGAGGCCCAAGACATTTCAGTTTTAGAGATTCCCAAAATATATCTTAAGTAATGAAATATCAAAATAAGTTTACCAAAAAGTTAGACTTTAACTTATTGCAGTTAGCCAACTGATATTTTAACACATTAAAAATATGTTCACTTTATGAATAATCTTATTTGAAGATTAATATATAAATTCTCAGTGCTAGGTGCTTCATGACAGTGAGATCTAGGCCTCTTCACATGGCAGAAAAGTCTATTTCACATAATTTCTACATGATAAGATTTTATGATATAAATAGACTGATATTTACTTTAATTTTCATCATTAAAACAGGAACTTTAAAAAATATTGTATATTTTTTCTTGTTTTAAAAGACTGACTTGATGGGTTTTATTTTTAATGTTTTATAATAAATATTACTGTTCACCATGTTTAAGGATAATATATGATCAGATGTTCTTTAAATGTGGATGAAATAATTCTGTCCCTTTAGAATGTGATCCTATCTATCTAGTAATAAGTCAGGCACTCAATATTTATTCAGTGCTTGTCATATGTTAAGCTCTATTATAGGCTCTGAAGAAATTCTATGAAGAGATTACACATGAAATAATTCCTGTTCTATGGTATAGTCAAGGCAGAGGTGAAAAGAATAAACAAATTCATAGTGATTTTTTAATTGAAATAAAAATATATTTATAACGAAGTAATGTATATGTATAGCAAATTTTAAAGCAACACAAAATACTCTAGTATAAATTAAATCTCCTCTTCTGCATCTCCTCAAAATCTCCTTCTTGAGAGTGATCATTTTTAAGTTCTTATTTGTATCTGTATATTTTATAAATATATAAAATGTTTCCAAGGAAAGAAAGAAAATATTTCTCTTCACACAAGCATGTACATATAATAGAATATTTATAGCCTTTTTCTCTGTCTCTGTCTCTCTCCCTATATATTTTATATATCTTTCTATGTGTAAATACATAATCATATATATAATGTATATAATTTACTGTGAAAGTTGGATGTAGAAGGAATGGAGAATTTCTTATTTTTCCTAAATAAAAGCATTTCTGTCTCTAGATTTGCAGAACAACACATTTTAATATATTTGGGGAATAGTTCTTCTTATTCCATTTTTCCATGACTCTAGGAGTCTTATCAGATATATAGAAAATGGAAAGAGGTTTTAATCTTAAAGTCTGCATAGCCACTGTTTAACATACTTATTGTGCAGATCAGCATGATATTTTAAATATTTTACTGTATGTCATGAAATATTTTTCAAACATTATTTACACTACCTACAAAGTATGTCTTATTTTTGTACCATTTATTCAACCATTTCTTTTGTACTGAATGTTAGTTACTCCCAATATTTAAATGTTACAACTGATGCTATAAAGGGATCATCCGTTAATTCTTTTATTCAGTGTTAAGTCTAAGACCTCTTTTCTAGCTAGTTTTGGCATAAAGAACCTCTCTGTGATGAGCAAGACCCGAGTTCAATCTCCGGGTTGGAAAGATCCCCTGGAGAAGGAAATGGCATCCCACTCCAGTATTCTTGGCTGGAGAATTCCATGGACAGAGGAGCCTGGTGGAGTACAGTTCATGGGATTGCAAAGAGATGGACATGGCTGAGTGACTAACACTAATATTAACCAATGTTAATGGTGTCAATGGATTTACCTTAGTAATATAGCCCATGTGGTATGTTATAGTTGTAACTGGTATTCTTGCTTGGCCCTTCTTATCCAAAGGAGTAGAATGTATAAACCACACAGATAATTCAACTTCTCAGAAGTCAAGTAAAGCTCTCCATAACCTGGGATCCCACGCATTGTTGATACCTGAGAAACTCTTCTGCTGTGGATATCATAGTACTACTAACACTTTCCCCTTATACACACCTAAGCAGCAAAGAGGAACTAAACAGTCTCTTGATGAAAGTGAAAGGAAACAGTGAAAAAAACTGGCTGAAAACTGAACATTCAAAAAACTAAGATCATGACCTCCAGTCCCATCACTTCATGGCAAATAGATGGGGAAACAATGGAAACAGTGACAGACTTTATTTTGGGGGCTCTAAAATCAGTGCAGATGGTGACTGCTGCCATGAAATTAAAAGACACTTGCTCCTTGGAAGAAAAGCTATGACAAACAAAGACAGCATGTTAAAAAGCAGAGACATTACTTTGCCAACAAAGATCCATCTAATCAAAGCTATGGTCTTTCCAGTAATCATGTATGGATGTGAGATTTGGACCATAAAGAAAGCTGAGTGACAAAGAACTGATGTCTTTGAACTGTGGTATTGGAGAAGACTCTTGAGAGTCCCTTAGACAGTAAGGAGATCCAAACAGTCTATCCTAAAGGAGATCAGTCCTGAATATTCCTTCAAAGGACTGATGCTGAAATTAAAGCTCCAATAGTTTGGCTACCTGATGTGAAGAACTGACTCATTGGAAAAGACCCTGATGGTGGGAAAGATTGAAGGCAGGAGAAGGGGAGACAGAGGAGAGATGGTTGGATAGCATCACTGACTTGATAGACATGAGTTTGAGCAAGCTCTAGGAGTTGGTGATGTACAGGGAAGCCTGGCAAGCTGCAGTCCATGGGGTCACAAAGAGTTGGAAACAGCTAAGTTGCTGAACTGAACTGAACTGAACTGAAGTGGTAAAGTCATTGCACTTAAACTTGCCTATAATACTGTTCTGAACCATAAAGAATACCATTAATTCATGAACTGATTTTGCTACCTGGAAAAGATTCTTAGATTCACTTTTTAGCAATACATATCTATTACTTTGAAATTAGTATGTTTTAATTCAGAATCACAGTAATTTCTCTAACAGTTACAGATATTCCTCCTTTCATAATTCAAATAACTCTGGTCCATGTATACACCCACCTTTCCTCACTTTACCACATTTTATAGCATAAGGATAAAATTTAAAAGTAAAACTAAATTATCTGTGAGTCTAATATGATAAATGTTATGTGGCTCAGATGGTAAAGCGTCTGTCTGCAATGCAGGAGACCCAGGTTCGATCCCTGGGTTGGGACGATCCCCTGGAAAAGGAAATGGCAACCCACTCCAGTACTCTTGCCTGGAAAATCTCATGGACAGAGGAGCCTGGTAGGCTACAGTCCATGGGATCGCAGAGAGTTGGACATGACTGAGCGACTTTATTGTACTGTACTGTACTGTATGTAAACAAAACAGTAAGTTGTAGCAGGATGAACTAAGGCTTCCAGACTGACGTTGAGCAGGAATGGTGTGAATGGACATCCTTACCTTATTCCTGCCCTTGGCAGAAAAACACCTTGTTCATCATCATTTAGTATATTGGGTATAGGTTTTCAGTGGATATTTTTATTAAATTGATGAAGCTAACCTTAGTTTGCCAAGAGTATCAAAAATTGATTGTGGATTTTGTTATATGCATTTTATGCACCTTTTGACTTGTTCACATAAGTTTTTCTTCTTTAGCCTTTGATCTAATGGATTATATTAATTTGTTTTTGAAAGTTGAAACAGCCTTCCACACTGTGTCATACCACTTAGTCATGATATATGTCTGAAAAGTGAAAGTGGAAGTCACTCAGTTGTGTCTAACTCTTTGTGACCGCATGGACTGTAACCTACCAAGCTCCTCTGTCCATTGAATTCTCCAGGCCAGAATACCAGAGTGGATAACCATTCCCTTTTCCAGGGGATCTTCCCAACCCAGGAATCAAATAGTGGTCTCTCGCATTGCAGGCAGATTCTTTACCATCTGAATCACCAAGGAAGCCCTATATAAGTCTGTTTGATATTATTGGGTTTGATTTGGTAAAATTTGGCTGAGGTTTTGCATCTATGGTGTGAAAAATTGGTCTGTACTGATAGTTTACAGTGAACAATGTCGGATTTGTGATCTCTGAAAAAGACTTAGCTTCAAGATCAGGGACCAGGCTTGATCACTCAAGAGCTTTTGAGTATCAGTTTTATTAAAGTGAAAAAGAGACAGAGAGCTTCTGACATAGACATCAGAAGGGGAACAGAGAATGCCCCCTCACTAGTCTTCAGTTCGGTTTAGTTCAGTAGCTCAGTCCTGTCCAACTCTTTGCGACCCCATGAACAGCAGCACGCCAACCCTCCCTGTCCATCACCAACTCCCAGAGTCCACCCAAACCCATGTCCATTGAGTCGGTGATGCCATTCAACCATCTCATCCTCTGTCGTCCCCTTCTTCTCCTGCCCTCAATCTTTCCCTAGTCTTTCTTTCTATTATCTTTCACTAGTCTTACCAACTCTTTGCAACCCCGTGGACTGTAGCCCACCAGTCTTCCCCATCCATGGAATTCTCCAGGCAAGAATACTGGAGTGGGTTGCCAGTTCCTTCTCCAGGGTATCTTCCCGACCCAGGGATCAAACCCAGGTCTCCCGCATTGCAGGCAGACGCTTTAACCTCTGAGCCACCAGGGAAGCCGCCTTATATACTTTTATACTTTTACCCACTCCCACAACATACATCTTAAATTAACAAGATTAGAACTAACAATAGAAAGGTCATACCAGACCCACTCCCACAATATCTGTCTTAAGATAATAAGATTAGTCAAAAGGCTCTTGGTAAGGAGAAACATGTCCTGGAGCAAGATACATTGTTATATTGACTCAGACAAAAGTGAAGTGTAGTGAAGTGTCTTAGTCGTGTCTGACTCTTTGCGACCCCATGGACTGTAGCTTCTCCGTTCATGGGATTTTCCAGGCAAGAGTACTGGAGTGGGTTGCCATTTCCTTAAAGCACTGTATAAAAAAACTTGCCCTTTTCTCCTTGAGAGTCCCAGACCCCTTTCTCCTACTCTGGGACCCTGGACTTCTTATCAGCCTACCTAGGAATTGACTGTCTCAGTACCTTTCCTCTCTGGTAGTACAATGTCTTCCTGTCATTTTGATGTTAGGGTAATGCTGGCCTAATATAATAAGTTAGGAAGTATTACTTCTCCCATCTGAGATTGTAGAAAAATGGTACAATTTTCTCTTTAAATGTTAGATAGAATACACTAGTGAACTCATCTGGGCCTGAAGTTGTCTTGGAAGGTTATTAATTAATGATTCAATATGCTTAAAAAATATAGGTCTATTCAGAATGTCTACTTTTTCTTTTGTAAAATTTTTTGAATTTGGTAGATTGTGTTTGTTCAAGAAAGGGGTTCATTTAATCTGTATTATCAAATTTATGGGCACAGCATTGCTTATAATATCCTTTTTAATATCTACATGATCAGTTTGATGGCCCATCTTTCATTTATAATATTAGCTATTTTTGCATGCCTTATGCCTTTTTATCCTTGTTAGCTTAGCTAGAGGTTTATTAATTTTATAGATCATTTTAAAGAACAGCTTTTGGTTTCATTAATTTTTGTCCTATAGATTTCCTGTTTTAAATTTCATTGATTTAGGCACTAACAGTATCTTTTCTTCTTTATAATTTGGATTCAATTTACTTTTCAGTTTTTTTTTTTTTTTTTTAAAGAAAGCTTAGATTATTGATTATAGGTCCTTCCTTTTTAACATACCTACGAGATGCTATATATTTTCCTCCAGTCTCTTCCTTTAGCTGTATTGCAGCTAAATAGTTAAATACAGCTACTTAACTAGCTGTATTTTCATCTAGTTCAAAATATGTTTAAATTTTTTCCTGAGACTTATTCTTTGATGTATGTATTATTTCAGGGTTTGTTGTTTAATCTCATAGTATTTTGAGACAGTTCAACTCTTTCTACCATTGATTTTAGTTACTTGTATTGTTACTCATTTTAGGTGTGTTTTTAGCACAGACTATTGTATATCTTGTCATTATGGGGTGAATTGTATATTCCTAAATCACATAGGAACCTGGAATGTTAGGTCCATGAATCAAGGCAAATTGGAAGTGGTCAAACAGGAGATGGCAAGAGTGAATGTCAACATTCTAGGAATCAGTGAACTAAAATGGACTGGAATGGGTGATTTTAACTCAGATGACCATTATATCTACTACTGTGGGCAGGAATCCCTTAGAAGAAATGGAGTAGCCATCATGGTCAATAAAAGAAATGCAGTACTTGGACGCAATCTCAGAAATGACAGAATGATCTCTGTTCGTTTCGAAGGCAAATCATTCAATATCACAGTAATTCAAGCCTATGTCCCAACCAGTAACACTGAGGAAGCTGAACGGTTCTATGAAGACCTACAAGACCTTTTAGAACTAACACCCAAAAAAGATGTCCTTTTCATTATACGGGATGGAATGCAAAAGTAGGAAGTCAAGAAACACCTGGAGTAACAGACAAATTTGGCCTTGGAGTACGGAATGAAGCAGGGAAAAAGCTAATAGAGTTTTGCCAAGAGAACGCATTGGTCATAGCAAACACCCTCTTCCAACAACACAAGAGAAGACTCTACACATAGACATCACTAGATGGTCAACACCAAAATCAGAATGATTATATTCTTTTCAGCCAAAGATGGAGAAGCTCTATACAGTCAGCAAAAACAAGACCAGGAACAGACTGTGGCTCAAATCATGAACTCCTTATTGCCAAATTCAGACTTAAACTGAAGAAAGTAGTGGAAACACCTAGACCATTCAGGTATGACCTAAATCAAATCCCTTAGGACTATACAGTGGAAGTGAGAAATAGATTTAAGGGACTAGATCTGATAGACAGAGAGCCTGATGAACTATGGACAGAGGTTTGTGACATTGTACAGGAGACTGGGATTAAGACCATCCCCATGGAAAAGAAACGCAAAAAGGCAAAATGGTTGTCTGAGGAGACCTTACAAATAGCTGTAAAAAGAAGAGAAGTGAAAAGCAAAGGAGAAAAGGAAAGATATATTCATTTGAATGCAGAGTTCCAAAGAATAGCCAGGAGATATAAGAAAGCCTTCCTCAGCAATCAATGCAAAGAAATACAGGAAAACAACAGAATGGGAAAGACTAGAGATCTCTTCAAGAAAATTAGGGATACCAAGGAATATTTCATGCAAAAATGGGTTCGAAAAAGGACAGAAAT
Organism: Muntiacus reevesi; assembly: GCF_963930625.1. Taxonomy (NCBI): domain Eukaryota; kingdom Metazoa; phylum Chordata; class Mammalia; order Artiodactyla; family Cervidae; genus Muntiacus; species Muntiacus reevesi. Next base: position 257,374,417 of record NC_089251.1, on the reverse strand, counting down.
GGTATGGACCTAACAGAAGCAGAAGATATTAAGAAGAGGTGGCAAGAATACACAGAAGAACTGTACAAAAAAGATCTTCACGACCCAGATAATCACAATGGTGTGAACACTCACCTTGAGCCAGACATCCTGGAATGCGAAGTCAAGCGGGCTTTAGAAAGCATCACTACGAACAAAGCTAGTGGAAGTGACGGAATCCCAGTTGAGCTATTTCAAATCCTGAAAGGTGATGCTGTGAAAGTGCTGCACTCAATATGCCAGCAAAATTGGAAAACTCAGCAGTGACTACAGGACTGGAAAATGTCAGTTTTCATTCCAATCCCTAAGAAAGGCGATCCCAAAGAATGCTCAAACTACCGCACATTTGCACTCATCTCACATGCTAGTAAAGTAATGCTTAAAATTCTCCAAGCCAGGCTTCAGCAATACATGAGCTGTGAACTTCCAGATGTTCAAGCTGGTTTTAGAAAAGGCAGAGGAACCAGAGATCAAATTGCCAACATCCGCTGGATCATCAAAAAAGCAAGAGTTCCAGAAAAAACATCTATTTCTGCTCTACTGATTATGCCAAAATCTTTGACTGTGTGGATTACAATAAACTGTGGAAAATTCTTAAAGAGATAGGAATACCTGACCACCTGACCTGCCTCTTGAGAAACCTGTATGCAGGTCAGGAAGCAACAGTTTGAAGTGGACATGGGACAACAGACTTGTTCCAAATAAGAAAAGGAGTACATCAAGGCTGTATATTGTCACCCTGCTTATTTAACTTGTATGCAGAGTTCATCATAAGAAACACTGGACTGGAAGAAGCACAAGCTGTAATCAAGATTGCTGGAAGAAATATCACTAACCTCAGATATACAGATGACACCACCCTTATGGCAGAGAGTGAAGAGGAACTAAAAAGCTTCTTGATGAAAGTGAAAGAGGAGAGTGAAAAAGTTGGCCTAAAGTTTAACATTCGGAAAACTAAGATCATGGCATCTTGTCCCATCACCTCATGGGAAATAGATGGGGAAACAGTGGAAGCAGCATCAGACTTTATTTTTTTGGGCTACAAAATCACTACAGATGGTGACTGCAGTCATGAAATTAAAAGACGCTTACTCTTTGGAAGGAAAGTTATGACCAACCTAGACAGCATATTAAAAAGCAGAGACATTACTTTGCCAACAAAGGTCCATCTGGTCAAGGCTATGGTTTTTCCAGTGGTCATGTATGGATGTGAGTGTTGGACTGTGAAGAAAGCTGAGCACTAAAAAATTGATGCTTTTGAACTGTGGTGTTGGAGAAGACTCTTGAGAGTCCCTTGGAGTGCAAGAAGATCCAACCAGTCCGTCCTAAAGGAGATCAGTCCTGGGTGTTCATTGGAAGACTGATGCTGAAGCTGAAACTCTAGTACTTTGGCCACCTCATACAAAGAGTTGACTTATTGGAAAAGACCCTGATGCTGGGAGGGATTGGGGGCAAGAAGAGAAGGAGACGGCAGAGGATGAGATGGCTGGATGGCATCACCAACTCAATGGACATGAGTTTGGGTAAACTCCGGGAGTTGGTGATGGACAGGGAGGCTTGGCATGCTGCGATTCATGGTGTCGCAAAGAGTTGGACACGGCTGAGCGACTGAATTGAACTGAAATCTCATATGCTGAAGTCATCTCTAGGGTACTTAATAATGTTACTTTATTTTGAAATGCGTTGGTCTAGATATAATTAAGCTGAGAGGAAGTTATCTCAGCGGGTTTCCCTGGTGGGTCAAATGGAAAAGAATCTGACTGCAATGTGGGAGACCCAGTGTGATCTCTGGGCTGGGAAAAATCCCTTGGAGATGGAAATGGCAATCCACTCCAGTATTCTTGCCTGGGAAATCTCATGGACAGAAGAGCCTAGGGGGCTACAATCCGTGGGGTCACAAAAAATCATCCATATCTGAACAACAGTAATACAATATGATTGGTGTTGTTACAAGAAGGGGCAATTTAGAGACAGAGATGGACATGGGAGTCTTTTGGAAAACTGACCTCTTTTTATTATATAATGTTTTTTCTTATCCCTCATTATTTCCCTGGGAAATCCCATGGACAGAAGAGCCTGGTAGGCTAGTCCATGGGTTCGCAGAGTCTGACCCAACTGAGTGACTTCACTTTCACTTTTCACTTTCATGCATTGGAGAAGGAAATGGCAACCCACTCCAGTGTTCTTGTCTGGAGAATCCCAGGGACGGGGGAGCCTGGTGGGCTGCTGTCTATGGGGTCTCACAGACTCAGACACAAGTGGTGTGACTTAGCAGGAGCAGCATTATTTCCCTTGTTCTGAAGTCAGCATTGTATGAAATTAAAAGTTTCTTTTTTTCTTCGTATTAGCATGGTATGTCTCTCTCCAACCTTTTACTTTTAATTTAGCTGTGTCTTTATATGCAAAAGGGGTTTCTTATAGACAGTATAGTATTTGGTCTTATTTTGTTTTAAATTTACTCTGAGAATCTCTGTCTTTAATTGTATTTTGACCATTGATACTTAAAGTGATCACTGATATAGGTGGATTAATATCTACCATATTTGTAACTGTTTTCTATCCATTGTTTCTGTTGTTTCATTTGCTTTTTGTCTTCCACTTATTTCTGGCTTCTCTGGTTTTAATGGAGCATTACTACAAAACTATCTCTCCTCTCAGTGTATAAATTGACTTATTATGCATACATAGATACACACAAACACACAGCAGGCCTATGATATATTTTGAGTTTATTTTTGTGTAATTTAAGAGGTAAGTCCAGATTCATGTCTTGCACAAGGAAGTCTAATTGCTTTAGCCCTATTTGTTGAAAAAACTATCCTTCCTCCATTAAATTGCCTTTGTGTCTTTGTTAAAAATCACTTGGCTATATTGGTATGAGTCTATTTCAAGGCTCTCTATTCTGTTTCCTTGATTTATGTGTCTATTATTTTGCCAATATTGCAATGCTTTATTGCCATAGTTATATAGTAATTCTAGGGTGGGTATGGTGAGTTTCTGGACTTTGTTCTCCTCCAGCATTGTTTTGCTATTCTAGTACTTTTAATTTTTTCGTATAAATTTTAGAATCAGCTTGTCAACATCTACAAAATAGCTAGTTGGAAGTTTGACTGGTATTGTGTTGAATCTATTGTGCAGGCTGGAGAGAACTGACAGTTTAATAATATTGAGTCTTCCAATTTATGACAGAGTAGCTTCTCCATTTACTTTGTTTTTCTGTGATATCTTTCATTACTGCATTGTAGGGTTTTTTGCACATAGATCTAATACATATTCTAGCAAATTTATATCTAAGTATTTCATTTCAATACTTATATCTAAGTATTTCCAATTGCTTCTTGATGAAGGTGCAAATGTGATTCAATGGAGGAAGAGTAACCTTTTCAACAAATTGTGTTTGAGCAATTGGACATTTATTGGCTAAAAAGTGAAGCTCTATCTAAATGTCACACTTATACAAGAACTAACTCAAACAGATCAGACTTAAATGAAATGTATAAAGCTATAAAACTTTTAGAGACAACAAGGGATAGAACCTTTCGAATCTATAGCTAGACAAGGAGTTCTTAGGTTTAACTTCAAATACATGACCAATAAATTGATAAGTTAAACTTCATCAACATTAGAAACATTTGCTCTATGAAAGACTATCTTAAGAGGATGAATAAACAAGGTATAGACTGGGAGAATATACTTGCAACTCATATATCCAAGAAGGCGCTAGAATGTAGCCTATATACTCAAATAATTTAATGTGATTTATAAGATATATGTATTTCGTCATTCAGATGACCAAAATATATTTCTCATATATATTTGGTCTTTGTCTATGGTTCCTAGCTAAAAACTCCATAAAATTTAGAATTTCCTGAGCAATGAGTATAATGACAATATATCTGATAATAATATTTGGATTTCCTGTCCTCAGTTTCTGAAACAGCTTTGGAGCCATAAAATGAAATAAGTGTTTTGTTGATCATAAAAACCCCTTTTCACAACTAGATTTATGCAGAGCGTATTTCTGCACCCTTTCCCCACACCTTGCTCTATGCAACTCTTCTATTGGGTTGTTGCTGAGTTATGTCCTTTGAAAATAAACTGATAGCCTAGTAAGTAAAATGTTACCCTGAATTCTATGAGCTGCTCTAGCAAATTAAACCCAGAGAGAGAGAGAGTCATTGGAACCTATGATCCATGGCCAGCTGGGCAGAAACACAGATGACTCCCCAGCTGGGTTTGTAGTGGACACATCTGAAGTTGCATGGGATGGGGCAAGAGGCACAGTCATACAGTCACATGAGCCTAAGCCTTTAACTTCTGGGATCTGATGTTACCTCCTGGTATAGTGTTAGATTTTCTTTGAATTGCAGGACACCATGCTGGTATCTGAGAATTGCTTGGTTCTGGGGATTCCCTCCTCATCCCAGGCACTTTGGAATTGGATGATAAGAACAGTTTTAACAAAAGATGGTGGCACTACTGGTAAAGAACCTACCTGCCAACACAGGAGAACTAAGAGACACTGGTTCAATCCCTGGGTTGGGAAGATCCCCTGGAGGAAGAAATGACAACCCACTCCAGTCTTTTTGCCTGGAAAGCCCTATGGACAGAGAGGCCTGGCGGGCTATAGTCCATGGAGGTCACAAATAGTTGGACGCGACTAAAGTGACTTAGCACAGCATAAATAGAAACTTATCTGAAGAGGATGCATCAATGGCAAATAAGCACATGAAAAGATATTCAACAGCCTAGTTGTTAGGGAAACACAAATTAAAACTGATGAGATATCACTCGATACATGTAAAATAGCTAAAATTAAATTTTAAAATCTATTGACAATAGCAAACAATTATGAGGTTTCAGAGAAGGTAAATGACTCATATGCATTGCTGATAGAGATGTAAAATAGTACATCCTCTCTGGAAGCTTGACAGTTGGTTTTTTATATAACTAAACATGCAATTAGTTTATGAGTGATAATTGTTTTCTGGTGATTTTCTCAGAGAGATAAAAACATATGATTACACACATAGATGTTTTGGGGGCTTTATTTATTACCAACAAAACCTGGAAATGACTCTAATGTTCTTCAGTGTTGACCTATTAAAACTGTTTTATGTACACCCTGTGATATACCATTCAAAAATAAAAATGGATAGTCTTGATGCACACAATATCCTTGGATAAATTGTCAGAATTATGTTCAGTGGAAAAGATTAAGTCAAATGTTATATAGTATGCAATTCCATTCCTATAACATTCTTGAAATAAAATCATTGAAATCTTCAGTTACATAATCTTAAGAGAAACAGGCACATAAATATTGATATTTCTCTTTAATGATGGAAAAGTGAATATCAAGTGCATATACACACACAGTCTCACAAATGTACATACACATTTGTCTAGCTAACTCAGCAGCCAATCACCCAGAAATTATCTATTCAATTATGACTGGAATTTTGGTATATTTATAAAGTTCTGTCTTAAGTTGTTTATGTATAGATGGATAGACATTAAGGGAAATTTTCTAAGGTGATAATTTTAGGTGATAAAATTATGGGTGGCTTATTCAGATTTTTATAAATGTTATTTTCCTTTTTATGAATGGAGGGATATACACTCTGTGTCCCCCAAATTCATGTGACATAGCCTTAACCCCCAATGCGATGGTATTTGAGAATGGGCTTTTGGGAGATAATTAGGTTCAGATAAATTCATGAGGGTGGGGCTCTTATGATGGAATTAGTGCTCTTATAAGAAGGGACACCAAAGAGCTTGCTCTCTCTTTGCCCCCCTACAAGGAGATGGCCACCGCCTACAAGCCAGTAAGAAACTTTTGACCAGAAACCAACCATGCTAGAACCTACTTCTTGGACTTCTATCCTCCAGAACTATAAGAGAATGAGTTTCTATTGTTGTCACCAAATCTATGATATTTTCTTATGGTAGCTGACACATATTGTAGTCTCTTTACCCTTAAAGCAGGATTGTTACATTGTTTAAAGTTCCAGAACACATCCAAGAATTTGCTATCTCTTATGGACTACCTTATATCTTTTAGAGAATATAAATACTAATTTTTTTAGAAGTCTTAGTAAAATATATTTAAAAGAACAAAACTTTTCAAGAAAGTTCTATTTGCAGTTATTTTATTCTACCATTAGCTCCTTGGGTTAACGTTGGATACTTTTTTCCTTTTTACTTCCCCTCATTTTGTAAATTAGAAAACTTTCTGATTTTTAAGAAAGACACATCACAGATAAAAGAAAACTGCTCCAATTATCTTTTGGGAATGAGTTTTCATACTTCTTGCACATCAATTCTTCTCAAGAGGAGACATACCTATTTCAAGACTTCTTATAAAATTACTATTTAAGCAGCTCTTACTTGTGTTAAAATTGTTTAGTCTGCCTGAATTGCCCCAAGAAAAAATATGCTAAGGAGGCTTTATAAAAGGAAAACTTCTTGTTATTCAACTCATATGTTCCTCCTGAGAATTTTTTTAAGCACATCTATTTTAAGAACTTGTGGGGAAATTTACATTTTGTTCAGAGTTGTAAACAACAAATATAATAAAGATTCAAATAAAGTTGCTGAAGCAGGAGTGTGTTGAATTGCTCCAGTAAAATTTTTGGTGTCTATTTATATATGTTTCTAATATTTCCCTCTGAAACATTTATGAGGAAAAGAAATAGGATGTTAGAAGCAAGGATCTAGTGGTACACTTATGCAGCATGTTGCCATAGATAAACTAATATAAGACAAATATGAATGGGAATATGTCTAAATGCTATAGAATTGTAGCTGCATTTCTAAAAACAATGGTTAGTTAATCCATCAGTTAGCAAATCACTCGTCATATATATGCACTTAGCAATTAAGTCTTGACCTATGATAAATACTAATTTGTGTTCTTTTTAAAGTTTTGTAGAATACTTTATTATGACTATAGATGTCACAGTAAATTTTCTGATAATGGGAAGGAAAGATGCTCCAAAATAGGAAAATAATAGTAGTTCAACAAAACACAATATTTTTTTTTTTTAATTTTATTTTATTAGTTGGAGGCCAATTACTTCACAACATTTCAGTGGGTTTTGTCATACATTGACACGAATCAGCCATAGAGTTACACGCATTCCCCATCCCGATCCCCCCTCCCACCTCCCTCTCCACCCGACTCCTCTGGGTCCTCCCAGTGCACCAGGCCCGAGCACTCGTCTCATGCATCTCACCTGGGCTAGTGATCTGTTTCACCACAGATAATATACATGCTGTTCTTTTGAAACATCCCACCCTCACCTTCTCCCACGGAGTTCAAAAGTCTGTTCTGTACTTCTGTGTCTCTTTTTCTGTTTTGCATATAGGGTTATCGTTACCATCTTTCTAAATTCCATATATATGTGTTAGTATGCTGTAATGTTCTTTATCTTTCTGGCTTACTTCACTCTGTATAATGGGCTCCAGTTTCGTCCATCTCATTAGAACTGATTCAAATGCATTCTTTTTAATGGTTGAGTAATATTCCATGGTGTATATGTACCACAGCTTCCTTATCCATTCATCTGCTGATGGGCATCTAGGTTGCTTCCATGTCCTGGCTATTATAAACAGTGCTGCGATGAACATTGGGGTGTACGTGTCTCTTTGAGATCTGGTTTCCTCGGTGTGTATGCCCAGTAGTGGTATTGCTGGGTCATATGGCAGTTCTATTTCCAGTTTTTTAAGAAATCTCCACACTGTACAAAACACAATATTAATAGTTGCCAAATTCCGTAAACTTATACAATGTTCCCTGAAAGAAAAATTTCATAACTTTTACGTAAGTCACTTGCTTAATTTACTTTCCAATCAGTTTATCTTATTTATAGTCTTAATATAATAATAAAATTATGAGAATAACAATGTTACTTTTATGTGTATCTTCATAAATATCAATTCAGTAACCTTAGCAACAAGAATTTACTTATCTTTAAAATTACCACAAAATCAATCCTTTCCAACATGAACCATAAAGATAAAGTTACATTTCATAACATTACTAAATATTCCCACCTCTGTTTACACAAGATTATTCAACTCACATAGCTTAAGGATTTACTTGCAGACACGTGCTACCATTTCACTGGTATCAAGCAGGCCCTTTGGAAGGATGCATGGTACTTCTGTTGGATAGCACAGGTGCTTGCAAACTTGGGGCTTGGTTAAGGAGAATATGTTTGAGACCTTCAGTTTAGAGGGGGGAGTATATTTCTGTAGTTTTCAGGAACTTCTGCTTACAGTTATTATTGCTACTTTTTACAACGTAGGAATGAGTTCCAATAATACTCCTACCATACATTTTTAATTTAATTTTTATTACATATTGGAATATACTTGATTTACAATGTTGTGTTTGTTACAAGTGATATATATATATATATATACACACATACATACATATATATATATATATATATATTTCTATTCTTTCTCAGATTCTTTTCCCATGTAGGTTATTATAGAATATTGAGTGTAGTTCCCTGTACTATATAGTAGGTCCTTGGTGATTATTTTAAATACAGAAATGTGAACATGTCAATCTCAAACTCCCAGTCTATCCCTCCCCACTCCCTTCCCATCTGGTAATCATAAATTCATTCTCTAAATCTGTGAGTCTATTTCTGTTTTGCAAATAAGATCATTTTTATATATTTTTTTGATTTTACATATAAGTAATATCATATATTTGTGTTTCTCTCTTTGAATTATTTCATTAGAATGATAATCTCCAGAGTCATCCATGTTACTGCAAATGACGTTATTTCATTCCTTTTAATGGCCGAGTAATACTCCATTGTATATATGTACCATGTCTTCTTTATCCATTCCTCTGTTGATGGACATTTAGCTTGTTTCCATGTCTTGGCTATTGTAAATAGTGCTGTAATGAAAATTGGGGTACATATAACTTTTTGAATTATATAATTTTTCTCTGGATATATGCCTACAAGAGGGATAGCTGGGTCACATGGTAGTTCTATTTTTATTTTTTTAAAGTAACCTCCATATTGTTCTCCACAGATGTTGTATTAATTTACATTGCCACTAACAGTGTATAGGGGTTTCCTTTTCTCCATATCCTCTTCAGCATTTATTGTTTATAGATATTCTGATGATGGCCATTTTGACAGTTGAGAGATAATATCTCATTGTAGTTTCGATTTACATTTCTCTAATAGTTAGCAATATTGAGCATCTTTCCATGTGCCATTTGGCCATCTGTCTGTCCTCTTTGGAGAAATATCTATTTATATCTTCTGCCCACTTTTTGACTGGGTTTTTGCTTTTTTGAACTTGAGCTGCATGAGCTGCTTGTATAGTTTGGAGATTAATCACTTGTCAGTCATTTCATTTTCAAATATTTTCTCCCATATTGTGGGTTTTCTTTCTGTTTTGTTTATGACTTCCTTTGGTGAAAAAAAAAAAAAACAAAATAAAAACTTTTGAGTTTAAATAGGTTACTTTTTGTTTTTTTCCATTACTCAATGAGGTCAATACAAAAAAGATATTTCTGTGATTTATGTTAGAGTATTCTGCCTGTTTTCCTCTAAGAGTATAAGAGTATTTAGTCTTACACATAGGTCTTCAATTCATTTTAAATTTATTTTTGTGTATGGTGTTAGGGAATTTCTAATTTTTTTCTTGTACATATAACTGTCCTGTTTCCCCAGAACCACTTATTGACTTTTCTTCATTGTATATTCTTGCCTCTTTTGTTATAAATTAATTGGCCATAGGTGCATTTTGTTTCTGGGCTTTCTGTTTCCTTCCATTGATCTACATTTCTGTTTTTGTGTCAATAGTGTACTGTCTTGATTACTATAGCTTTGTAGTATAATCTGAAGTCAGAGAGTCTGATTCTTCTATATCTGTTTTTCTTGAAGGTTTTTCTTTAGTTATTTGGAGTCTTTTATGTATCCTTACAAATTAGAAATTCTTTTTTGTCCTAGTTCTGTGAAAAATGCCTGCCAAGGGTAATTTGATAGGGATTTTGTTGAATATATAGATTGTTTTGGGTAGTATAATCATTTTGACAATATTTTACTCTTCTAAACCAAAAACATGATATTTCTTTCCATCTGCTTGTGCCATCTTCTATTTGTTTCATTGGTTTTTTTTAGTTTTTCAGAGCACAGGTCTTCTGCTTCCTTATGTAGGCTTATTCCTCAGTATTTTATTCTTTCTGATGCAATATAAGTGGGATTATTCCCTTAAATTCTCCTTCTGATCTTTTGTTGTTAGGATATAGAAATATAACAGATTTCTCTGCATTTAATTTTGTATCCTACAACCTTACCAAATTCATTGAAGTCTGGTAATTTTCTGGTAGGATTTGAAGATTTTCTATTTATAGTATCATGTAATCTGCAAACAATGACAGTTTTATTTCTTCTATTCCAATTTGGATTCTTTGTTTCTTTTCCTTCTGTGATTGCCTTGGCTAGCTAGAACTTCCTTCCACATCCAGGCTCATCTCCCCACCAATGAGGGGACTTCCCATGGTGGGGGAACCTGTCTTCCTTTACAGCTCCTTCCCTAGGGTGCAGGGTCCTCCTGATTCTTTCCTCTACCCCTCCTTTTTCCTTTTGTCCTACCCAGTTATGTGGAGGATTTCTTGCCTTTTTGGAGGTCATAGGTCCTTTTCTAGCATTCAGTTGATGTTCGGTACAAATCATTCCTCTTGTAGATGTGTTTCTGATGTATTTGTGGGAGGAGGTAAGCTTCGCATTCTACTCCTCCACTGTCTTGATTCCTTTCCCTATATTAATTAAAGAAATGAAGGTAGGTGAAAAATAGAGTCTAAACACTACCTAAGTGGTGTATATGTATGTATGTGTATATATATATATGTATGTGTGTATATGTATATGTATATATATATGCATGTATGTACTTAGTACACATATGTGTACCTCATATATGTGTACATATATATACATGTGCTATATATACACACATATCTCAAGCATATATATATATAAAATCATAAGATTTACATTATGATGTCTTTGATAGATACTCTTCCTGCTTATTACCTTTTCACAAGATCATGGGCATTCATTTCTGTTCCAATAGGATAAACGTTAATAAAACTCATTCTCCTATCGTGGCAAAGTTGGATCTCAGGCATTGAGATGCTACAGTGGCATCTGAAGATCAAGGAAACTTGGATCCCTGCATGTCTGGAGGTAAAATAGTCATAATCAACCCACACAAGTAGATTTAGGGGCCAATTGTGGGAATTCTATCAAACCATTTAGAGCTTGCCTAATTTACTCAGTAATATTGTTCTGTAAATGATCCATGGCTTAGTTTCATTTATTATGCAATCAAATTGAATATGAACATATACTTGTGTTTGGGCATAAAACATGTTTTAATAATAGTTCTTTAGGTGGATACAGCTTAACATTGATTTTCTTTTCAAAATAATTTCAGATATAAATAATATAATCAAATGATTCTGGCACTGAATGTCTTCCTATTTTGAACTAGATTAAAATTAGCATCTTGTCTGATTTAGGCCATTTGTATTCTGATAAGAAATGATACAAGACAATCATGAACTCTAGTAGATATTTGCCTGTCTATACCAGTTAGGTGGCATCCTACTGAGAGAAAATGTTCTATATTTAATAAAGTCTGGTCATGAAATCACCCTATTATGAAGTTCCCATTGGAGATTAAGGATACCATGATGAAGGTGCAAGTTTTGTTTTTAAGTAGTGAGTACTTGAAGGTTTGTAAACAATGTTTGTGTTTACTACTAAGTGAATCCAAATTGCATTGCATTTTACTTTTCCCTCACAGAAGGTAATAAACCAAAAAATATCATTAAAAATATAGTCCCTGAGAGTTAAAAAGAAATAAATATTCTTTATATCAAAGCACCAAGCAAATATATTAATAGATATAAGTAGTATTCTGATATTCTAATAATAACTACCTAGAGCTAGCCACACAATTTATTGCCAAACATATGAATTTGCCAGTCTCCCTTAAAGGTTGTCCTCAGTACTTTCCTTCCTATATACAGTGTCAGACATTCATTTCCTTACTATCCAAAACCTTACAGAAAAATTATATAAAGAAACTGAAATATCCTGCCTTTGAGATTATAAGTAATATTTCAAAATTATAACAAATACGATTAACTGAAAGCCAAATCATTTTTTGTAAGAGTTGGGCATTTCAAGAATATAAATGATTTTAAGATTAAAAGGCAAAAATCTGGAAAAAAACAAGATAGAATATATGCAACAAACAGTAGATGGGGAAAAACTAGAGGAACAAATAGATCATCTCACCCAAATTTCTCCACTGTTGCTGCAAGAGCTGCTGACGAGGAAGAGGTTTTCACTAAGAAGGAATAAGCAGGCTCACCTCACAGGTTAAAGGTGTGCAGACAAAGTATGCAGAGTTGGCATCCAGTGGTTGGTCAGCTATGGCAAAGTATGCCCCAAGTTGTTATGTTCCAATGAGACTGCATCATGGGCTTCCAATGCTTAGAGTCCACACAGCCTGTGAGGTGGAGGTTTACTAGCGCCTGTTCTCACTGTCATATGTGGAGAACTGCTCCTCAGCCAGGACCTTACGTTCCTCCATGTTTATTTAACGAATTCATACACCTTGTTCAACTGTACCTAATTCTGTGCTGTGCTGTGTTTAGTCGCTCAGTTGTGTCAGACTCTTTGCAACCCCATGGACTGTAGCCCACCTGGCTCCTCTGTCCATGGGGATTCTACAGGCAAGAATACTGGAGTGGGTTGCCATGCCCTCCTCCAGGGGATCTTCCCAACCCGGGAATGGAGCCCAGGTCTCCCACTTTGCAGGCGAACCTTTTATCAGCTGAGCTACCAGGGAAACCTAATTCTACCAGCACACAAATTCCTTTGCAGTGTCTCAGAACTCTCACACTTTACAGTGCAAAGGCATCATCTGGAGATCTAATTAAAATGTACATTCCGATTCAGTAGATTTAGAGCACAGTCTGAGTTTCTGTCTTTCTAACAAACTGCCAGATGATGGCAGTGCCTTAGTCTGAAGGCCATATTAATGTCGGAAAGTCATTCAAGTCTCAACCGTGAATGCATATGAATCACAAGGTAAAATATTTAAAACAGAACTGTTCAAGTTTCAAAAGCCACTTGCCAAAAACATTTTGTTGTAATGAGTCTGAAGTGAATACATCATACCAGAATTTGTTAAAAGCTCCTTGGTGATTTCTACTATGTACTGGTACTACTGTTGTGCGTAGTTGCTCAGTTGTGTCTGACACTTTGTGACCCCATGAACTGTAGCCCAGCAGTCTCCTCTGTCCATGGGCATTCGCCAGGCAAGAATAGTGGAGTGGGTTGCCATGCCTTCCTCCAGGAGATCTTCCCATCCCAGGGATCGAACCCAGGTCTCCCACATTGCAGATGGATTCTTTACCTTCTCAGGCACCTAAGAAGTTAAATTAAAGTAGGGAAAACCTCCAGCACCTGCTTTTCAGTGGGACTGAAAAACCAGTAAACCTAAAGTTCTTTTGTTAAACCAGTATTTAATGTAAAACCAGCCCAATTTTGTAAATAAATATTTACACACATATCATAAACATTCAACATTTTGATTCACAGGAAATGAAACATTTGCTATCTTTATTACAGCATTAGTTTTACTTGTGTATTTTTACACAAGTGTAGTTTTACTTTTTATTACAGATTAGTTTTACTTGTGTATAAAAAGTAAATAATCAGTTTTTGACATTAAAAAGTAGTACTAAGAGCCAAGTCTCTTTGAAAATAAGTTGTCCTGGGATTAACTTGCATCTTTCACTAAAGCTCTCATATTTATAAACCAAGCAAAAAATTGAACAGATGACCAGTTCAGTTCAGTTCAGTTCAGTGACTCAGTCATGTCTGACTCTTTGTGGCCCCATGGACTGCAGCACACCAGGCTTCCTTGTCTATCACGAACTCCTGGAGCTTACTCAAACTCATGTCCATTGAGTTGGTGATGGGATTCAAACATCTCATCTTCTGCCATCCCTTTCTCCTCCTGCCTTCAATCTCTCCCAGCATCAGGGTCTTTTGCAATGAGTCAGTTCTTCACATCAGGTGGCCAAAGTATTGGAGTTTCAGCTTCAACATCAGTCCTTCCAATGAATATTCAGAACTGATTTTCTTTAGGATTGACTGGTTGGATGCCCTTGCTGTTCAAGGGACTCTCAAGAATCGTCTCCAACACCACAGTTCAAAAGCATCAATTCTTCAGCACTCAACTTTCTTTATAGTCCAATTCTCACATCCATATATGCTTTACTAAACAGTAAATGTGTGTGTGTGTACTATTTCACACTGACATGTAAATGATAATGTACATGGAGTTGGAAATTTCTAACTTGAATTGGAAATTCCAAGACTTGAAATGGAAATTTCGGTTATGACTTTTACCTTAATGCTTTGGTCCAGTGAGAAAATATCTAAAGTAAAGTAATATTTTAAGGGCATAGGCTATAGCAATCTGGAGGATTCTTACCTTTGCTTAAATCAAAGAAATTTAAGTTAAGTATCAAATCCTTTCATTAAGAATAGCTCTAGAATCTATTATTACAATACTTACATATTATGAATATGATCATTTATTTTGAACGTGGATCTTTGGATATAGAACTTCAAGACATTTAAGAAGTTCTTGATCCTATATTCCTAACTAAATAAAACTACTCTTGCCAGGTGGGAATTTAACCTATCTTAAATTACCTCTAGAGGAAGCAATTAACACTCCTCCTACACAGTAATCAATTGCATTTATTAACTTTCTTGAACTGTATATCTCTGTGTATTCCAGATATATTTCATCTGATCTAGTTTGGCCTTAACCAAAGAGGGAAAAACAGGACACTTCCCAGTGTTAAAACTAATCACATATATTAACAATACTGTGAAGTTGTTTTTTAAGGGCTTCCCTGATAGCTCAGTTGGTAAACAATCCACCTGCAATGCAGAAGACCCTGCTTCAATTCCTGGGTTGGGAAGAGCTGCTGGAGAAGGGATAGACTACCTACTCCTGTATTCTTGGTCTTCTCCTGTAGCTCAGCTGGTAAAGAATCTGCTAGCTACGTGGGAGACCTGGGGTCAATCCCTGGGTTGGGAAGATCCCCTGAAGAAGGGAAAGGCTACCCACTCCAGTATTCTGGTCTGGAGAACTCCATGGACCAACAGCGTGGTAGCAAAGAGTTGGACATGACTGAGTGACTTTCAGTGTCAGAATGATTTTAGTTCCTCAAAGAAATGTGTACATGTTTATTCCCTTTGGTCACCCAGGATCTGTCTCCAGCTCTGAACAGCATAACAATTTTCTGTTAAGGTATTGTATGTCCTGTACTGTGCACACTCTAGGTGAAATGATCCTCCATTCTGCTCTCTTCTAGCCAAGATTCAGAACATTAATCAAGTTCTATATAAGTCAACGGTACCCAGGATTTTTGTTTAAAGTTGCATAGTTCATTTGATCACTTTTTCAGGCTTACCTGGTATTGATGGTATTTCCTCCTATTGTGAACCTCATTCTTCCTATTTCCTCCTGTTGTAAATCTCATTCTTGATAGCGCCAAAACAATGGGACCTCCCTAAAGAATTTATCACTCTCTTTATTACAAAAGTCTTTCACAAGTCAAGTGATGTTTCTGAACTTTTAAGTTTATTTCTTATTGAGACTTGATCCATCATTCCATCTCTCTCACTAGGTAGATACTCATTTAATGGCACATAGATTTACTTAAGCAAGCATCTGTTATTGAAATTTGACCATAGTTACAATTATTGCATAGAAACTCATTTTTAAGATTTCTATAATCAAAGACAATGAGCATTAAAATTGAAAACTCATGGAGGCATCACTGTACTTATGTTGTTTCTTCCCAACTAAAATAGCCTAAAATTTGTCAATTCTGTAAAAGTAACAAAGTCAAATCACTCTGATATAGTAATTGATTACCATGAAAGTGAAAGTCCCTCAGCCATGTCCAACTCTTTGCAAACCCATGGACAGTATAGTCTCCAGGCCATAGAATTCTCCAGGCCAGAATATTGGAGTGGGTAGCCTTTCCCTTCTCCAAAATCTCTTCCCAACCCAGGAATTGAACCCAGGTCTCCCACATTGCAGGTGGATTCTTTATCAACTAGACTGCAAAGGAAGCCCAAGAATACTGGGATGGATAGTCTATCTGTTCTCCAATGGATCTTCCCAACCCAGGAATCCAACCAGGGTCTCCTGCATTGCTGGCAAATTATTTACCAACTGAACTGTCAGTGAAGCCCTTGATTACCAAAATCTGCTTTTGTTTTTTATTTTTAAATAAAACATTTAAAAATTCTGTTTACCTTTTAGCAAGTGCTATACTCATAGTAGCATGATGTACCACTCTTTTATCATTTAAACTGGAAAGCTTCTTGACATCTTTGCATCTCAGATTTCATCCTATAAAATGGAAATAATTTCTGGCTTATTAAGGGCAGAAGTTGCTTTTCTTTCAAATGTCTAATATTTCAAATGTTGAAGAGGAAAATAATTCATTATAAGATTTCCCAAATCTATATGATTTTAACATAAAATTATAATATAAGGAGAATTAAAAACTTCAAATTCTAAGATAGTAAATATGTATAAAGTAACTTTGAATTTTAGGTAGAAAATGACATAATTTTATTTTTAAAATGAGAGAAAACATTAGAAAATTAAGCTATTTAAAATATTTTAATAAAATACCTACAAAAACCTTAATTTTTTCATAAATCATTAATTAGAGTCTGAAAATGTAACTCTATTCAATATTTCAAATTTGTACAAACCTGTGATTTCAACTAAAATGTATTTAACTTAACAAGGAAAAATATGACTATTTGTCAATCCAAACACTCCAAATTGTTAATAGTTAATTAAAAGCATTTTCAATAATACAGTCTAGTTTATCAAAATTAATATTTTACTTTTCTTAGTTTTTGTTTTGCCATATATTGATCTATCTCCCTGTTTATCTGTCAATTGTGTTCTGATACTTTCTACAGGGAATTAGTACCATGCCCCAAGAGTTATGGAGATGGCAATGGCAACCCACTCCAGTACTCTTGCCTGGAAAATCCCATGGACATAGAAGCCTAGTAGGCTACAGTCCATGGAGTCGCAAAGAGTCGGACACGACTGAGCGACTTCTGTTTTCTTTCCCAAGAGTTAAGGGCTCAGTCCCTAAAGGCTGACCCTCCCCTGACTTTAGAACAAATAGCAAGTCCAGGTTACCAGCTGTCCTTCTGATTAGTAATAAATTTGAGGGTACGATGACTTCCTACTCAGATTCAATACATTGCTTGAATAAGAGTGCTCAGGAAAATGGTTTACTTCCTAGGTAATCATTTTATTATAAAAAATACATCTCAGGAACAGCAAGGTGGAAGAGATGCACATGGCAAGATATGTGGCAAGAATTTAAGTATCTCTTGTGTTCACCAGTATGGAATCTTCCTAAACTCCTTCAGTTCTAGGATTTTCATGGAGCCTCATTATGTATATGTCATTGATCAGATTCTTCCCTGCTAGGGAGTAAATCAACTTCCAGCCCCTCTCCTATTCTCAGAGGTCTGCAGGTAGGTCAGAAGTTCCAATCTTCTAATGACGGGATTTTGCCCCAGCAAACATTTCTCATCCTAAGGGGGTTTCAAATATCACCTCACTAGCATACAATCAGGTATGGTTGACAAATATTTATTATAAATATCAAGGTAAGTTTATAAATCTTATAAATCAAGAAATTCCCCAGATTTTAGGAGCTCTGTACCAGGATGAGGACAAAGATCAAATATTTATTCCTTATCATAAATCACAAAATCACAATAAGTTTTATTAAAAAAAAAAAAAAACTTTTGACATTTTTACATCAAAAGGGAACACCAGATTACATCCCCACAAAATGTTTCTGAAAGTTCAGATTTTTCTACATCATTGGCAACATCAGGTATTATAGGTGTGGTTAAGTTTTATTCATCTTTCTTAGTGTGCAGTTGTATTTCATTATGGTTTTAAGTTGTAATACCCTGAGGATTTTGTATGTTGAGAATTTTTTTTCCAATGCTTGTTAGCCATGCATTTCTGAAGTCTCTATGCACATATTATCCTCATTGCTTTCAAATTTAAGATTAATTTATGGAAGTCTTTATATGTCCTGTGTACCAGGAGTAACAGGCAAATTTGGCCTTGGAGTACAGAATGAAGCAGGACAAAGGCTAACAGAATTTTGCCAAGAGAACACACTGGTCATAGCAAGCACCCTCTTCCAACAACACAAGGGAAGACTCTACACACAGACATCACCAGATGGACAACACCGAAATCAGATTGCTTATATTCTTTGCAGCCAAAGATGGAGAAGCTCTATACAGTCAGCAAAACAAGACTGGGAGCTGGCTGTGGCTCAGATCATGAACTCCTTATTGTCAAATTCAGATTTAAATTGAAGAAAGTGGGGAAAACCACTAGACCATTTAGGTATGACCTAAACCAAATCTCTTATGACTATACAGTGGAAATGAGAAATATATTTAAGGGACTAGATCTGATAGACACAGTGCCTGATGAACTATGGATGGAGATTTATGACATTGTACAGGAGACAGGGATCAATACTATCCCCAAGAAAGAGAAATGCCAAAAGGCAAAATGGTTGTCTGAGGAGGACTTACAAAGAGCTGTGAAAAGAAGAGAAGTGAAAAGCAAAGGAGACAATGAAAGATATATTCATTTGAATGCAGTTTCAAAGAATAACCAGGAGAGATAAGAAAGACTTCCTCAGTGATCAATGCAAAGAAATACAGGAAGACAACAGAATGGGAAAGACTAGAGATCTCTTCAAGAAACTTAGAGATACCAAGGGAACATTTCATGCAAAGATTGGCTCAATAAAGGACAGAAATGGTATGGACCTGACAGAAGCAGATGATATTAATAAGGGGTGGCAAGAATACACAGAAGAATGGTACAAAAAAGTTCTTCATGACACAGATAATCACGATGGTGTGATCATTCACCTAGAACCAGACATCCTGGAATGGGAAGTCAAGTGGGCCTTAGGAAGCATCACTATGAATAAAGCTGGTGGAGGTGATGGAATGCCAGTTGAGCTATTTCAATTCCTATAAGATGATGCTGTGAAAGTGCTGCATTCAATATATCAACAAATTTGGAAATCTCAGCAGTGGACACAGGACTGGAAAAGGTCAGTTTCATCCCAATCCCAAAGAAAGGACACGCCAAAGAATGCTCAAACTACCGCACAATTGCACTCATCTCACACGCTAGTAAAGTAATGCTCATAATTCTCCAAGTCAGGCTTCAGCAATACGTGAACTGTGAACTTCCAGATTTTCAAGCTGGCTTTGGAAAAGACAGAGGAACCAGACTTCAAATTGCCAACATCTGTTGGATCATCAAAAAAGCAAGAGTTCCAGAAAAACATCTATTTCTGCTTTATTGACTATGCCAAAGCCTTTGACTGTCCGGATCACAATAAACTGTGGAAAATTCTTCAAGAGAGGGGAATACCAGACCATCTGACCTGCCTCTTGAGAAATCTGTATGCAGGTTAGGAAACAACAGTTAGAACTGGACATGAAACAACAGACTGGTTCCAAATAGGAAAAGGAGTACGTCAAGGCTGTATATTGTAACCCTGCTTAATTAACACATATGCAAGGTACGTCATGAGAAACACTGGGCTGGATGAAGCACAAGCTGGAAATATCAATAACCTTAGATATGCAGATGACACCACCCTTACGGCAGAGGTGAAGAAGAACTAAAGAGCCTCTTGATGAAAGTGAAAGAGGAGGGTGGAAAAGTTGGCTTAAAGCTCAAGACTCAGAAAACTAAGGTCATGGCAGTCGGTTCCATCATTTCATGGCAAATAGATGGGGAAACAGTGGAAACAGTGACTGACTTTATTTTTCTGGCCTCCAAAATCACTGGTGATTGCAGTCATGAAATAAAAAGACACTTACTCCTTGGAAGGAAACTTATGACCAACCTAGACAGCATATTAAAAAGCAGAGACATTACTCTGTCAACAAAGGTCCATCTAGTCAAGGCTATGGTTTTTCCAGTAGTCATGTATGGATGTATGATTTGGACTATAAAGAAAGTTGAGCACAAAAGAATTGATGCTTTTAAACTGTGGTGTTGGAGAAGACTGTTGAGAGTCCCTTGGACTGCAAGGAGATTCAACCATTCCATCCTAAAGTAAATCAGTCCTGGGTGTTCATTGGAAGAACTGATGTTGAAGCTGAAACTCCAATACTTTGGCCACCTGTTGCGAAGAGCTGACTCATTGGAAAAGCCCCTGATGCTGGGAAAGATTGAGGGCAGGAGGAGAAGGGGATGACAGAGGATTAGATGGTTGGATGGCATCACAGACTCAATGGACATGTGTCTGGCTAAACGCTAGAAGCTGGTGATGGACAGGGAGGCCTGGCGTGCTGCGGCTCATGGTATCAAAAGAGTTGGACAGGACTGAGTGACTGAACTGAACTGAACTGATACCTGTATTTGCTTATATATGTATTTTACAAATGTTTTCTCCCAGAAAGTGCCATACATATTCATTTTTTTATGTTGCATTTCAATGAGCAGAATTATTACTTTTAATGAATTCTAGTTTATCAGTTTTTTATGCTTATTTCTTTCTATGACCAGTTTTAACACTTTTTATATATGCTAAGTCACAAAAATAGTTTCCTATAAAATGCAAATCAGGCTACAACAAAGTACCACCTCATGCCAGAATGGCCATCATTAAAAAGTCTAAAGTAAATGCTGGAAAGAGTGTGGATTAAAGGGAATCTTCCTACTCTCATGGTGAGAATGTAAATGGTGCAGCCACTATGAAAAGAAGTACAAAGGTTCCTCAAAAACCAAAAAATAGAGTTACCACATGATCCAGCAACCCCACTCCTGGACATTGTGGACATTGTTGTTTATTCACTAAGCAATGTCCAACTCTTTTGCAGCCCCAATGACTGTAGACTGTCAGACTCCTCTATCCATAGGGTTTTTCCAGTAAAAATCCTGGTGCCAGTAGCCATTTCCTTCTCTAGGGAAATCTTGCCTACTCAGAGGTTGAACCCATGTCTCCTGCATTGGCAGGTGGGTTCTTTGCCACTGAGCCACCGTAGAAGCCAACTCCTGGGCATATATCCAGACAAAACTAAAATTCAAAAAGATATACATACCCCCATGTTCACTTGTTGTTCAGTCACTACATGATATCTGACTCTTTGCAACGCCATGGACTGCAGCATGCCAGGCTTCTCTGTCCTTCTCTACAGTGATTTTGGAGACCAAGAAAATAAAATCTGTTACTGTTTCCATTTTTCTCCCTCTATTGCCATGAGGTGATGGGATTGGAGACCACAGTCTTAGTTTCTTGAATGTTTCTGTTGTTCAGCCACCTTTTCCACTCTCCTCCTTCACTTTCAACAAGAAGCTCTTCAGTTCCTCTTCACTTTCTGCCATAGGTGTCATCTGCATATCTGAGTTTGTTGGTATTTCTCCTGGCAATCTTGATTCCAGCTTGTGATTCCTCCAGCCTTGTATTTAGCATGATGTACTCTGCATATAAGTTAAATGTGTAGGGTGACAGTATACAGCCTTGACATACTCCTTTCCCTGGTTGTCAGCTCAACCAGACAACCAATCCGTTGTCTGGTTCTAACTATTGCTTCTTCACCTGCATTCAAGTTTCTCAGGAGGCAGGTAAGGTTGTCTGGTATTCCCATCTTTTTAAGAATTTTCCACAGTTTATTGTGATCCATGCAGTCAAAGGTCTTCACATAGTCAATGAAGCAGAAATCGACGTTTTTCTGGAATTCTCTTGCTTTTTCTACAATCCAGTGCAGGTTGGTAATTTGATCTCTGGTTCCTCTTCCTCTGTTCATAGCAGCACTACAACAGCCAAGACATGGATTAAACCTAAATGTCCACTGATGGCTTATCATAAAACTTTTTTGTTTTTGGATACAGTAGGAGGTCTCCCACATGGTTACCCCATGAGACAATTTTAAACTGTGAGTATAAGAGATGTGTGACATCATTAGACAGATATTCTTAAGAAGGAAATGTGTTTTGCACTCACTTACTTCCTAACTATTTCGATGTAGATGAATATTATAATAGTAGAAGACACTATAAATAGGGTGGAGTCAAAGTATACAATGAAACTGATTCCTGAATCACCACCTAGAAGAGATTAATTGTAAATCTGAAATTTCTTTCAATGAGAAATAAGTGCATATTATTGCTGAGTCAAATACATGTTTGGGTTTGTTCCTTATAGTAATAAGTGTTACTCTATTATACTTTCAGTCTGTTTTAGTTTCTTACCCCAAGGATTATAATTGAAAATTTGGCATAGTTCACAGATGGATTTTGGATATGTCTTTCACATACTAGTTGCTTACCTAAAAATGCATTAGTGAGATTAAAAGTTTGAATTCTTTTAATGTCAAGTCTATGTGTCACATAATACAACACCTGTGCCAAAGGAGGCTTCAAGTTATTACTAGCATAGGAGTGCTAAATTTATATAGTATCATCTGAAAGACCTTGTCACTACTTTGTCAATTCACAAGGAAAATTCTAATTATATATCTTGGAAGGTTAAGGTAGGGGACTTTTAGTTTGATTACATGTTAAGAGTTCAGTTAAGCTGCTCCATGAGATTGCAGACTTGACATCCATTTTGTTTGGCCAGGTGGCTCAGTTCAGTTCAATCCAGTCGCTCAGTCATGTCCAACTCTTTGCGACCCCATGATTCGCAGCAGCCAGGTCTCCCTGCCCATCACCATCTCCTGGAGCTTACTCAAACTCATATCCATCGAGTCGGTGATGCCATCCAACCATCTCATCCTCTGTCGTCTACTTCTCTTACTGCCCCAAATCCCTCCCAGCATCAGGGTCTTTCCCAATGAGTCAGTTCTTCACGTGAGGTGGCCATAGTATTGGAGTTTCAGCTTCAGCATCAGTCCTTCCAATGAACACTCAGGACTGATCTCCTTTAGGATGGACTGGTTGGATCCCCTTGCAGTCCAAGGGACTCTCAATAGTCTTCTCCAACACCACAGTTCAAAAGCATCAATTCTTCGGTGCTCAGCTTTCTTCACAGTCCAACTCTCACATCCATACATAACCACTGGAAAAACCATAGCCTTGACTAGACAGACCTTTGTTGGCAAAGTAATGTCTCTGCTTTTTAATATGCTATCTAGGTTGGTCATAACTTCCCTTCCAAGGAGTAAGCATCTTTTTAATTTCATGGCTGCAATCATCATCTGCAGTGATTTTGGAGCCCCCAAAAATAAAGTCTGACACTGTTTCCACTGTTTCCCCATCTATTTCCCATGAAGTGTTGGGACCAGATGTGTGGCTAGAAGTGACTTTATACTGACAGAAGCCTGTCATGCCAGTTCACAACTCTAGATAGCAATCCAAAGGGTCATAAATAAATGTAAATGCCTGATGTGACTTCCCCCAATATCCTAATGATGAACAATCTCCCCTCCTTTCAACAACTTCCTTATATGCGCCCCTTAGATAAGAACCCTGAGGGACTTGCCCAAACCCCACACTTTTAGGTCCTAACACTCTCTCTCTGCACCCAGCCTTGACTGCCTGCCCAGCTCCATGTGTCTCACCAAGGAATGCCAGGAACTTCCTCTAGGATGTAGAGTAAGTAGAGTACTTCACCATCCTGTACCCTGTGCTTCACTTATCAATTCTTAATTTGAGATTTCCATAATGCCACAGCAATAGTGACATTGGTTACCCCATTTCCCTTGTGAGAGAAATATTATGGCATAGGGAAAATTATACTATGTTGTCTTTTGAACACTAAGCTAGAATGAGCATAGTATACAAACTATAATTTACTGTCTAGAACTATTATCACAATGTGAAATAAAAAAGTCCATACCAAATAACATGCATACCAAATAAATTGCTCTTACTATTATTATATGAATTCTAGAAAACCATGTTCTGAGGTCATCAGATCTGTAGTATACTAAAAAGTGTGTGAGAAAAAAAATAAAGATTTCCTTCCTAAATTTAGGAAAAACTGATTAAGCATGTTGACTCTGCCCAATTACACTTCCTCTGGGCGCATTTAAGATTATTCCCACAGGCAGGGAAGCACAAAGAAAATAGAAGAGAGAGTAATCAAGGAAACATCAAGGTAATCAAGGTCACATCC
Organism: Muntiacus reevesi; assembly: GCF_963930625.1. Taxonomy (NCBI): domain Eukaryota; kingdom Metazoa; phylum Chordata; class Mammalia; order Artiodactyla; family Cervidae; genus Muntiacus; species Muntiacus reevesi. The sequence continues at coordinate 257,350,080 of NC_089251.1, read as the reverse complement.
TTCTTACCGAATGTGTTGTCAGCTCAAATGTCACATTTTCATCAATGCATTCTTTCACCTCAAATGTTAATTTTCTTTCATTGTTTTGCAGTATGTTTCCTTTTCATAATGGTTATTTGCTAAAATTTAAATTATTTGTTTATTCACTTTCTTTCACCAAGAGAATGAAATTTACCTTAGGAAAAAAATTATCATAAGCACAACTTTATCTCTACACTTGTCTATCACCACCTTTTCTCTTATTATCTCCATAATTGACTCCAATTGGTCTCCATGCTGACTCCCTTCCTGAAATAAGTCTTAGCAAGAAAAGGGATGGCTTAATGATTTTTAAATTGGACATTCACATGCAAAATAATGAAAATAGAACCTCATCCTGTGCCAAACATAGCTGTTGTTCAGTCGCTAAGTCGTGTCTGACTCTTTGCAACCCCATGGACTGCAGCATGCCAGTCTTCCCTGTCGTCCACTATCTCCCAGAGTTTGCTCAAATTTCTCTCCATTGAGTCAGTGAAGCCATCCAAACATCTCATCCTCCATCTCCCTTTCTCTTCCTGCCCTCAATCTTTCCCAGCATCAGGGTCTTTTCCACTTAGTTGGCTCTTAGCATCAGGTGGTCAGACTATTGGAACTTCAGCATCAGTCCTTCCAATGAACATTCAGGGTTGATTTCCTTTATTATTGACTGGTTTGATCTCCTTGCCGCCCAAAGGACTCTCAAGAGTATACTCCAGCACCACAGTTCAAAAGCATCAATTATATGGCACTCAGCCAATGGCACCCCACTCCAGTACACTTGCCTGGAGAATCCCATAGACGGAGGAGCTTGGTGGGCTGCAGTTCATGGGGTCGCTGGGAGTCGGACACGACTGAATGACTTCACTTTCACTTTTCACTTCCATGCATTGGAGAAGGAAATAGCAACCCACTCCAGTGTTCTTGCCTGGAGAATCCCAGGGACGGGGGAGCCTGGTGGGCTGCCATTTGTGGGATCGCACAGAGTCGGACATGACTGAAGTGATTTAGCAGTAGCAGCAGCCTTCTTTATGGTCCAACTCTCACATCTGTATGTGACTACTGGGAAAACCATAGCTTTAACCATATGGACCTTTGTTGGCAAAGCAGTGTCTCTGCTTTTTAATACACTATCTAGAGTTGCCATAGCTTTTCTTCCAAAGAGCAAGCACCTTTTAACTTCATGGCATAGTAATTAACTTTAAATGGATTAAAGAGAAATGTAAGACTTGAAACGATACAGCAAGATCCTCTATGACCCACCTCCCAGAATATTGGAAATAAAAGCAAAAATAAACAAATGGGTCCTAATGAAACTAAAAGCTTTTGCACAACAAAGGAAACTATAAGCAAGGTGAAAACACAGCCTTCAGAATGGGAGAAAATAATAGCAAGTGAAGAAACAGACAAAGGATTAATCTCAAAAATATATAAGCAACTCCTGCAGCTCAATTCCAGAAAAAAAAAAAAAAAAGACACAATCAAAAAATGGGCCAAAGATCTAAACAGACATTTCTCCAAAGAAAACATACAGATGGCTAACAAACACATGGAAAGATGCTCAACATCACTCATTATCAGAGAAATGCAAATCAAAACCACAACGAGGTACCATTACACGCCAGTCAGAATGGCTGCTATCCAAAAGTCTACAAGCAATAAATGCTGGAGAGGGTGTGGAGGAAGGGAACACTCTTACACTGTTGGTGGGAATGCAAACTAGTACAGCCACTATGGAGAACAGTGTGGAGATTCCTTAAAAAACTGGAAATAGAACTGCCATATGACTCAGCAATCCCACTCCTGGGCATACACACTGAGGAAACCAGATCTGAAAGAGACACGTGCACCCCAATGTTCATCACAGCACTGTTTATAATAGCCAGGACATGGAAGCAACCTAGATGCCCATCAGCAGATGAATGGATAAGGAAGCTGTGGTACATATACACAATGGAATATTACTCAGCCATTAAAAAGAATTCATTTGAATCAGTTCTAATGAGATGGATGAAACTGTAGCCAATTATATAGATGAAGTAAGCCAGAAAGATAAAGACCAATACAGTATACTAACGCATATATATGGAATTGAAAAAGATGGTAATGGTAACCCTATATGAAAAACAGAAAAAAGAGACACAGATGTACAGAACAGACTTTGGAATTCTGTGCAAGAAGGCAAGGGTGGGATTTTCTGAGAGAATAGCGTTGAAACAAGTATACTATCAAGGGTGAAAGATCACCAGCCCAGGTTGGATGCATGAGACAAGTGCTCAGGGCTGGTGCACTGGGAAGACCCAGAGGGATGGGATGGAGAGGAAGGCGGGAGGGGGGATCAGGATGGGGAACACATGTAAATCCATGGCTGACTCATGTCAATGTATGGCAAAAACCACTACAATATTGTAAAGTAATTAGCCTCCAAGAAAAAACAAACAAACAAAAAATATAATATAATAAAAAAATAAAATAAAATTTCTAAAATAAAACGTAGGATAAAAGCCCCTTGATATTGGTATTGGCAATGGTTTTTGTGATGTAACACCAAAACACAGGGAACAAAACCAATTATAAACAAGTGGGATGACATTCAACTGAAGAGCTTTTGTTCAGTAAAGGAAATCATCAACAAAACAAAATGGCAATCCATGGGATGGGGAAAAATATTTGCAAACCATATATCTGAGAATGGATTAATAATACAAAATAGATAAAGAACCCATAAAATTCATAAGCAGAAATAAAATATTAACAAATAAAAACAGAAACAGTTCTGCAACTGCATCTGGTTTAAGAAAGATATTTTCTTTACAGATTATTCAGTGATGTTTTGCTCCCTGTCTCTGAAAAGCCACTATTTAAGACACCTATAAGGTTAAGAGGCATTGAGAACTGCCAAAGAATGTAGGATATTGGAAATGCATTGAAAATTAATAGACCAGAAACTTAAAACAAGTGTGTGTGTGTGTAGAATCCTATATCAAAACATGATGGTAACCACAGACCAGGAATCTATAATAGATACATGCACACAAAGAAAAAACAGTCCAAACACAACACTAAAGATTGTCATTAAGTCACAAGAGAAAAGAACAAAAAAGGAAGGGAAGAAAAACGACCTACGTAAACACCTCTACAGCAATTAAGAAAATGGCAGTAAGAACAAACATGCTGATAATTACCTTAAATGTTAGTGTATTAAATGCTCCAACCAAAATACATTGATCCTCTGAATGGATACAAAAGCATGGCCCATGTGTATGGTGTCTACAAGAGACCCATTCTAGATATAGGGGCACACACAAACCGAAAGTGAGGAGATGGAAAAAGGTATTCCATGCAAATGAAAATTCAAAGAAAGCTGGAATAGCAATACTCATATCAGACAAAATAGACTTTATTGACCCAAGGGAATTTAGCAGAAACTAATGCCTGACAATTTGCTATGCAAGTGAATAAGGAAATACCTGTGTTTGAGTAAATATCCACAACGTTTTTTGCACTTCATGAATTTATTTGAAATGCTGTGTATGTCTTACTAGAAAATTCTAATATTTCATTAGACTGTGATAGGCAGTATAGCAGGCATCTCTGTGCAGGCATCTCTGTCCAAATATACTGTGTTTTACTATGCTTTCCCCTGGAAGAGCAAACTCTACACTTTCTAATAACATTTTTTTTTTTAATCCCTGTGGGTATTGTTTCCTCCAGAATATGTTCTTTTGTTTTACCCGATAGTCAATAAGGTGTATCTTTGAATGGTGGTGGGGGGGGGGAGAGGGGGCTCTTTTAGAAATATCACAAGAAGAACCAGATGTGGGACTATGACTGCATTCACCAGAATTATCAGTTGCCTATTCTCTAGGAATTGCTAGCAGAAATTGCTTGCAAGTGATTTTATGCTGTATAAGCCTTATATTGCATAAGGCTACAATAAATTGTATATGCATTGAATAAACTGCAATTACTTAACTAGAAACCCACTTTTTCATATCATTTTTGAGTTTTATGGAGGATATTGAAGTTTGCCAGATATTGATAGGATCGATCAACTTCTTTCATGTATTTATTATACTCTAAATTATAAGTGGGATTAGTTATTTGATGGCCAGTCCTCCTGTCTTCTTTGCTGAAGATGCTGTACAGGGATCATGAATAGTCGTCACCATGTAGACTAGCCTCTTATCATTTCATACAAGAAGAATCACTTCCCCCTTCCTTAAGGATGTCACCTCTCCCTTCTGTAGATGTTTAGATTTCTCCTCTAATTGGTTTGGTAGACCAAGATTCTCTCTCATATTCCCACAAAATCTGGTTTTATTTTTCAACAATATTTCAGGTGTGGACATACTATTATAAAAATTGTCTTGGTAAATATGGTGCCCTGAACCAAGACAAGGTTGTATGACTGAAAGGATTGCTTCTTACAGTTTCTTTCCTTCACTTACAAAGAACTTAAGTTTGCGTGTATATCATATATAACCATACTAACCATACTTACCAAAATTCCATGGTTTGTAAATTTTTCAGGGCTATAGTTTTTTAATCTGTGCTGTTTTTTCCACTTTATTGTTGCCTCATCAAATAACTCCTGTTTGGGTATATAGATCAATTTAAATTTTGGAGGAAAATAATCCAAAAACACTTTATCTTTTGAAATTCTGTCTGCAGGAAGTAGAGTTTCTGAGTTATCTTTAAAAAGAAGAAATGTCATTATTTGTTCAACCCTTCTTCTTGTCATAATCTTTGGAAAGATAGTTATTTCAATGAAGGGATCAGTACCCTAATATTTTTTACAGTGTGAGTTTCTTATTTGCCCCATCAAAATTATTAATCCAGGAAACTTCTTCATTATTGATTACACCCCCATCTCTTTAAGAGCTTCCCACAGTTTATTATAATCCACACAGTCAAAGACTTTAGCATAGTCGATGAAACAGAGGTAGATGTTTTTCTGGACTTCCTTGCTTTCCCATTTGTCCAGCAAATGTTGGCAATCTGATCTCTGGTTCTTCTGCCTTTTCTAAACCCAGCTTAGACATCTGGAAGTTCTTGATTCACCTCGTGCTGAAGCCTAGCATTCAAAATTTTAAGCATGACCTTACTGGCATGGGAGATGAGTGCAATTATTTCATGGTTAGCACATTCTGTAGTACCACTCTTCTTGGGAATTGGGATGAGGATTGACCTTTTTCCAGGCCTGTGGCCACTGCTGGGTCTTCCAGATTTGCTGACATATTCAGTGCAACACTTTGATAGCAACACCTTTAGGGTTTTGAATAGCTCTACTGGAATTTTGTCTCATCCATTAGCTTTATTAACAGAAGTGCTTCATAAGGCCCACTTGACTTCACAGTTGAGAATGTCTGACTCTGGATAACTGACTACACTGACATAGTTATCTGGTTCATTAAGATCTGTTTTATACAGTTCTTCCATGTATTTTATTCCATCACTTCTTGATGTCTTCAGCATCTACAGTATTGCATAGGAACCTGGAATGTTAGGTCCATGAATCAAGGTAAATTGGATGTGGTCAAGCAGGAGATGGTAAAAAATAAACATCAACATCTTAGGAATCAGATAACTAAAATGGACAAGTGAATTTAATTTCAGTTCAGTTCAGTCGCTCAGTCGTGTCCGACTCTATGCGACCCCATGAATTGCAGCACGCCAAGCCTCCCTGTCCATCATAAACTCCAGGAGTTTACCCAAACTCAAGCCCATCGAGTCGGTGATGCCATCAAGCCATCTCATCCTCTGTCATCCCCTTCTCCTCCTGCCCCCAATCCCTGCCAGCATCAGGGTCTTTTCCAATGAGTCAACTCTTCGCATGAGGTGGCCAAAGTATTGAAGTTTCAGCTTCAGCATCAGTCTTCCAATGAACACCCAGGGCTGATCTCCTTGGATCTCCTTGCAGTCCAAGGGACTCTCAAGAGTCTCCTCCAACACCGTAGTTCAAAAGCATCAATTCTTGAGCGCTCAGCTTTCTCACAGTCCAGCTCTCACCTCCATACATGGCCACTGGAAAAACCATAGCCTTGACCAGATGGACCTTTGTTGGCAAAGTAATGTCTCTGCTTTTTAATATGATATCTAGGTTGGTCATAACTTTCCTTCCAAGGAATAAGTATCTTTTAATTTCATGGCTGCAATCACCATCTGCAGTGATTTTGGAGCCCTCCAAAATTAAAGTCTGACACTATTTCCACTGTTTCCCCATCCATTTCCCATGAAGTGATGGGACTGGATGCCATGATCATAGTTTTCTGAATGTTGAGCTTTAAGCCAACTTTTTCACGCTCCTCTTTCACTTTCATCAAGAAACTTTTTAGTTCATCTTCACTTTCTGCCATAAGGGTAGTGTCATCTGCATATCTGAGGTTATTGATATTTCCCCTGGCAATCTTGAATTTAATTTAGGTGACCATTATATCTACTACTGTGGGCAAGAATCCCATAGAAGAAATGGAATACTCCTCATAATCCACAGAAGAGTCCAAACTGAAGTACTTTGGTGCAACCTAAAAAATGACAGAATGATCTTGGTTCACTTTCAAGGCAAGCCAATCAGTAGTTGAATATTACAGTAATTCAAATATAAGCTGCTACCACTGATGCCAAAGAAGCTGATAAATTCTGTGAATACCTAGAAGACCTCCTAGAACTAACACCAAAAAAGATATTCTATTCATCACTGGGGATTGGAATGCAAAAGCAGATAGTCAAGAGTTACCTGGAGGTAACAGGCAAATTTGACCTTGAAGCACAAAATGAAGCAGGGCAAAGGCTAACAGAATGCTACTAAGAGAATGCATTGATAAGAGCAAACACCCTTTTTCAACAACACAAGAGATGGCTTTACACATTGTGGTGGTGGTTTAGTCACTAAGTCGTGTCCAACTCTTGTGACCCCATTGACTGGAGCCTGCCAGGCTCCTCTGTCCATGGGATTCTCTAGGCAAGATTACTGGAGTGGGTTGCCATTTCCTTCTCCAGGGTATCTTCCTGACCCAGGGATCAAACCCAGGTCCCCTTCCAACCACCTCCATCTCATCCCTCTAGGTTGTCACAGAGCACCAGGCTGAGTTCCCTGTGTTATGTAGCAACTTCTCACTATCTATCTATTTTACACATGGTCATAAATATGTTTTCAATACTCATAAAACAAGCTTACTCTAAGGAATCAGTCTTACCTATATCCTGAGAAACCTGTATGCAGAACACGAAGCAACAGTTGGAACCAGACATAGAACAATGGACTGATTTAAAACTGGGAAAGGAGTAGGTCAAGGCTACACATTAAGTTCAATTCAGTCACTCAGTCCTGTCCGACTCTTTGCAACCCCATGAACTGCAGCATGCCAGGCCTCCCTGTCCTTTACTAACAGGTGGAGCCTACCCAAACTCATGTCCATTGATTCGGTGATGCCATCCAACTATCTCATCCTCTGTCATCCCCTTCTCCTCTGGCCCTCAATCTTTCCCAGGATCAGGGTCTTTTGAAATGAGTCAGCTCTTCACATCAGGTGGCCAATGTATTGGAGTTTCGGCTTCAACATCAGTCCTTCCGATGCACACTCAGAACTGTTCTCCTTCAGGGTGGTCTGGTCGAATCTCCTTGCCATCCAAGGGACTCTCAAGAGTCTTCTCCAACACCACAGTTCAAAAGCATCAATTCTTCTGCACTCAGCTTTCTTTATAGTCCTCCTCTCACATCCATACATGACTACTGAAAAACATAGCCTTGACTAGACAGACCTTTGTTGACAGAGTAACGTCTCTGATTTTTAGTATGCTATCTAGTTTGGCCATAAATTTCCTCCAAGGAGTAAGCATTTTTTAGTTTCCTGGCTGCAATCACAATCTGCAGTGATTTTGGAGCCCAAAATATAAAGTCAGCCACTGTTTCCACTGGTTCCCTATCTATTTCCCATGAAGTGATGGGACTGGATGCCGTGATCTTAGTTTTCTGAATGTTGAGCTTTAAGCCAATCTTTTCACTCTCCTCTTTCACTTTCATCAAGAGGCTCTTTAGTTCTTCTTCACTTTCTGCCATAAGGGTTGTGTCATCTACATGTCTGAGCTTATTGATGTTTCTCCTGGCAATCTTGATTCCAGCTTGTGCTTCCTCCAGCCCAGCATTTCTCATGATGTAATCTGCATATAAGTTAAACAAACAGGGTGACAATATACACCTTTGACGTACTCCCTTTCCTACTTGGAACCAGTCTATTGTTCCATGTCCAGTTCTAACTGTTGCTTCCTGACATATAGGAATATAGGTTTTTCAAGAGGCAGGTCAGGTGGTCTGGCATTCCCATTTCTTGAAGAATTTTCCACAGTTTATTGTGATCCACACAGTCAAAGGCTTTGGCATAGCCAATAAAGCAGAAATAGATGTTTTTCTGGAAGTCTTTTGCTTTTTCAATGATCCAGCAGATGTTGGCAATTTGATATCTGGTTCCTCTACCTTTTCTAAAACTAGCTTGAACATCTGGAAGTTCACAGTTCATGTATTGCTGAAGCCTGGCTTGGAAAATTATGATCATTTCTTTACTAGCGTGTGAGATAAGTGCAATTGTGCGGTAATTTGAGCATTCTTTGGCATTGCTTTTCTTAGGGATTGGAATGAAAACTGAAGTTTTCCAGCCTGTGTCCACTGCTGAGATTTCCAAATTTGCTGGCATATTGGATGCAGCACTTTCACAGCATCATCTTTTACGATTTCAAAAAGCTCAACTGGAATTCTATCACCTCCACCAGCTTTGTTCATAGTGATGCTTCCTAAGGCCCATTTAATTTCACATTCCAGGATGTCTGGCTCTAGGTGAGTGATCACACCATCATGATTATCTGGGTCATGAAGATATTTTTGTACAGTTCTTCTGTGTATCCTTGCCACCCCTTCTTAATATCGTCTGCTTCTGTCAGGTCCATACCATTTCTGTCCTTTATTGAGCTCATCTTTGCATGAAATATTCCCTTGGTATCTCTAAGTTTCTTGAAGAGATCTCTAGTCTTTCCCATTCTGTTGTTTTCCTCTATTTCTTAGCACTGATTTCAGAGGAAGGCTTTTTTATCTCTCCTTTCTATTTTTGGAACTCTACATTCAAGTGGTATATCTTTCCTTTTCTGCTTTTCTTTTCACTTCTTTTCTTTTCACAGCTATTTGTAAGGTCTCCTCAGACAGCCATTTTGCCTTTTTGTATTTCTTTTTCTTGGGAATGGTCTTGATCCCTGTCCACTGTACAATGTCACGAACATCCGTCCATAGTTCATCAGGCACTGTGTCTATCAGATCTAGTCCCTTAAATCTATTCCTCATTTCCATTGTATAGTCATAAGGGATTTTATTTAGGTCATACATGAATGGTCTAGTGTTTTTTCCCACTTTCTTCTGAGCCACAGCCAGCTCCCAGTCTTGTTTTTGCTGAATGTATAGAGCTTCTCCATCTTTGACTGCAAAGAGTATAATCAATCTGATTTCAGTATGGGCCATCTGGGGATGTCCATGTGTAGAGTCTTCCCTTGTGTTGTTGGAAGAGGGTGTTTGTTATGACTAGTACATTCTGTTGGAACACTTTATTAGCCTTTGCTGTGCTTCATTCTGTACTCCAAGGCCAAATTTGCCTGTTACTCCAGGTGTTTCTTGACTTCCTACTTTTGCATTCCAGTCCCCTATAATGAAAAAGACATCTTTTTGGTGTGTTAGTTCTAAAAGGTCTTGTAGGTCTTCATAGAACCATTCAACTTCAGCTTCTTCAGCATTACTTGTCAGGGCATAGACTTGGATTACCGTGATATTGAATGTTTGCCTTGGAAACAAACAGAGATCATTCTGTCATTTTTGAGACTGTCTCCAAGTACTGCATTTTGGACCCTTTTGTTGACTACGATGGCTACTCCATTTCTTCTAAGGGATTCTGCCCACAATAGTAGATATAATGGTCATCTGAGTTTAATTCTCCCATTCCAGTCCATTTTATTTCACTGATTCCTAGAAAGTAGGCATTCACTCTTGCTATCTTCTCTTTGACCACTTGCAATTTGCCTTGATTCACGGACCTAACATTCCACGTTCCTATACAATATTGCTCTTTACAGCATCGGACCTTGCTTCTGTCACCAGTCACATCCTGGTGTGACTATATATTATCACCCTGTTTATTTAACTTCCATGCAGAAAACATCATGAAAAATGTGGGCTGGATGAATTACGGGCTGGAATCAGGATTGTAAGGGGAAATATCAACAACCTCAGATATCCAGATGATCTTCCCCACCCAAGGATTGAACCTGGGGCTTCTACAAGGCAAGCATATTCTTTACCATCTGAGTCACCAGGTTTAGTACTGAAGAAACGATGCTTTCAAGCTGTGCTGGAGAAGACTCTTGAGAGTCCCTTGGACAGCAAGGAAACCAAACTAGTCAATACTAAATAAAATCAACCCTGAATTATTCACTGGAAGGACTGATGCTGAAGCTGAAGTTCCAATACTTTGGCCACCTCATGAAAAGGCCTGACTTACTGGAAAAGACCATGATGCAAGGAAGTATTGACAGCAAGAGAAGGGGGCGACAGAGGATGATATGGTTTGATGGCATTGTTGACTCAATAGACATGATTTTGAGCAAACTCTGGGAGATGGTGATGGACTGGGAAGCCTGGTGTGCTGCAGTCCATGGGGTCACAAAGAGTCAGACAAGACTTAGTAACTAAACAAGATATCAGTATCAATTAAAAGACTTTTTTGCAAGGGATGATGTGATGTAGACTAAATGAAGAAGACCCAGATTTGATCCCTGGGTTGGGTAGATACTCTGGAGAAGACAATGACTACCTGCTCTAGAATTCTTGCCTGTAGAGTCCATGGACAGAGGAACCTGGTGGGCTTTAGTCCATGGTGCCGGGGTCCAGCCTTGGCAGGATCCAGGGGGTACCCTCAGGATGAATGGAGTTGGCAAGAGAGAGAGAGAAGACACGGGAGACCAGCCTTGATAGGGTCAAGTCTCAGGATGACGAGAGAGAGAGAGAGTGACCAGACGGGGGTATTTACAGCAGAGTCTGGCAGGGTCTGGCAATCCTTTATTTTTTACCATAGCTTTTATACCCTAAGTTAGTACATTTCTAAGGGGAAGATAGTTTAACATTATGTCAGCTTGTCCTTCACAAAACCAGGGTGTTTTCTGCATACTTCTTTGTTTATGAGGGTCTTTTACATTATCTTCTGGCCTTGGGGCCTATTAACATTTTATGCAGGTCAGGTGAATGTAAAACTATTTTCTGTTTCTATGGTGACCTTAACTGAAAGGTAGCAGTCTCATAGGGCAACAGTACAGAGTAGAAGCATAACCTTGTTAACACAGAAATTAATCCTTCTGCAGAAGTTGTCAGTTGCGTTTATCTAAGAAGTTTACCCCACACAGACTCTGCGGTTTCGGTGAGGCAGCTTCTGCCTAGCACTCCTGGCTGACAATTAACAACCATCTCATTGTTACCACACTAGGGCTAAGCTCTTATTTCTCTAGATCTTTAACTATATTAACAATGGTTTCTATAACACAACCTTAGCACATTAAAAGCAAAAACACAGCAAGCAAAACACAGCAAGCAAACGTCAACCCAATAACCACCTTTAGAATTTTTTCTTTTGTTTTCTAATAGGACTTCCTCACTCCTCGAAGGGCTCTATGTCTACTAGGGCCTTTATATGATGAGGTTCTTTATGCTATTTTATGATAAGGGTATTATGAGCAATCATGCATATTAGTACCAAGGGCATAAATACATTTGCCAAACAAACTAAAACTAAAATGCCAGCAAAGGAGTTTAAATTAAAACATTCCTTTCACCCTGGATAATCTCATAAAATACCACCACCTGGGAAACTTATTGATTAAAGCTCTAAATTGATTCTTATTTGGAAAGAGATCAGGGAAGGCCTTCTGCCTGTGTCACAGAAATTAGGGAGTAGTCTATCAGAAAGACAGATATCATCTTTAAGGTGAGCGCCGGGGGCAGGTTTTTGGAATCCCTGAAAACCTGATCCGCCTTGCCATCAGGTTTTCTCCTTCATGACCTTGTCATGGGTAGGGTCTTGTGTGTTGGCTCCCAGCACCATGGATTTGTAAAGAGTCAGATATGACTGAAGTACCAACATTTTTGAAAGCTCAAAATTCTCCAAGTTAGGCTTCAACAATACATGAACTGTGAATTTCCAGATGTTCAAGTTGGATTTAGAAAAGCAGAAGACCCAGAGATCAAATTGCCAACATCTGTTTCATCATAGAAAAAGCAAACGAATTCCAGAAGGACATCTACTTCTGCTTCATTGACTATGCTAAAGCCTTCGACAGTGTGGATCACAACAAACTGTGGAAAATTCTTAAGAGATAGGAATACCAGACCACCTTACCTGCCTCCTGAGAAATCTGTATGCAGGTCAAGAAACAGTAGTTAGAATCTGACATGGAACAACAGACTGGTTCCAAGGCTGTATATTGTTAACCTGCATATTTAACTTATATGCAGAGTACATAATACAAAATGCCTGGTTGGATGAAGCACAAGGTGGAATCAAGATCCCTGAGAGAAATATCATTAACCTCAGATATGCAGATGATATCACCCTTATGGCAGGAAGTGAAGAGAAATTAAAGGGCTTCTTGGTGGGAAAGGAGATGAAAAGCTGGCTGAACAACAAAGCATCCATAAAACTAAGATCATGGCACCTGGTCCCATCACTTCATTGCAAATAGATGGGGAAACAATGGAAACAGTGACAGACTTTATTTTCTTGGGCTCCAAAATCACTGTAGATGGTGAGTGCAGTCATAAAATTAAGAGACTGTTGCTCCCTGGAATAAAAGCTATGACAAACCTAGACAGCATATTAAAAAGCGGAGACACTACTTTGCCAACAAAGGTCCAGACAGGCCATAGGCAAGGCTATGGTTTTTCTAGTAGTCATATATTGATGTGAGAGTTCGACCATAAAGAAAACTGAGTGTTGAAGAACTGATACTTTTGAACTATGGTTTTGGAAAAGACTCTGAGAGTCCCTTGGACTGAAAGGAAATCAAACCAGTCAATTCTAAAGGAAATCAATCCTGAATATTCATTGGAAGGACTGATGCTGAAGCTGAAGCCCCAATACTTTGGCTACCTGAGGTGAATAGCTGACTCACTGGAGAATACCCTGACGCTGGGAAAGATTGAAGGCAGGCAGAGAAGGAGATGACAGAAGATGAGATGGTTGGATGCCATCACCAACTCCATGAACATAAGTTTGAGGAAGATCCCAGAGTTGGTGATGGACAGCAAAGCCTGGCCTGCTGCAGTCCAAGGGCTCACAAAGAATCGGACATTTAAAATGTATAACAATAGAAGGTACAAAGGTCATTTAAAAAGTATAACAGCTTTGATTAGGGAAAAAAAAAACAACAACTGAGGACAGGTTCTGGTAGACACAGCTTTAACGTAAGAACTTCAAAATTCAAGATAAATACAAGCATACATACTTTATAAAAAAAGTTTTAGTCCACAAGGAGAATATGCACCACTAGTTGATTAAAATGCCTTCTGCTCATTCTTCTAAAATCACAATGCTTTATATGGCTAAGTAAGAAAGGTTAGGAAAATTTCATGGACATTAACTGGTCTCTCTTAGCATCTAAGAATAGTTTCAAAGTAAACCTTGGAATGTTTTGTACTGTGGATAAGAACAAACTATAGTACTCTTGTTTAGTGTGCTGAACATATTGAAATCGCACTTTGAATAGATGTGGGTGTGTAATGGTACTTTAAAGTTTTATACTGTTCTCTGTATATTAACAGATATTTTTGTCAAATTCAATACTTTTTCTTATTACCTTCAAAAAAGAAATGTTATTTTAATGATTCCAGTGTAGTCTGAATTTCACACCTGCAGGATATTGTATGCATTCAAATATAGCTACGTTTTTCATAATTACTCTTCGTCTTTTGATGTTTCAAAATCTTATTTTAAATTTGTATATTACAACTCCCCAAATAAGCCTTTCTACTGGTAAGTTTTAAGTTAAAATTTCCTCTAATTATTACTTTTGATGTTGTAGTATTGTTGTTTTAGTGGCACCACTCTAATTATATTGCTTTATTCTCTAAGTGATCTTTGTTGAAATTTTAAAAAAATAATATTTTAATAGAAATGATATTTTTCTTGATTATAATTCTGCATCTTTTTGACTGGAAGTTTTTTGAATTATTCTGAGGGCAAAGAGAGAAAATGTATCATAATAATAAAACAGTTTAAAATTCTAATATAGTATATATTTCTTTAATATAAAATATTATCAGTTAGCATATGCAAGCAGGGGTCTTGTCAGCAATGACTATATCATATATATTTTCTACTTCATGTAGAAATTACTGATTATTGATACTATTACTCATGATCCAAAATAAATGGTCTTCATTAAAGTCTGGATTTTTTTTTTTTTTTTTCATTTATTTTTATTAGTTGGAGGCTAATCACTTTACAACATTGTAGTGATTTTTGTCATACATTGACATGAATCAGCCATGGATTTACATGTGTTCCCCATCCCGATTCCCCCTCCCACCTTCCTCCCCATCCCATCCCTCTGAGTCTTCCCAGTGCACCAGTCCTGAGCACTTGTCTCATGCATCCAACCTGGGCTGGTGATCTATTTCACCCTTGATAGTATACTTGTTTCAATGCTATTCTCTCAGAACATCCCACCCTCGCCTTCTCCCACAGAGTCCAAAAGTCTGTTCTGTATATCTGTGTCTCTTTTTCTGTTTTGCATATAGGGTTATCGTTACCATCTTTTTCAATTCCATATATATGTGTTAGTATACTGTATTGGTGTTTATCTTTCTGGCTTACTTCATCTGTATAATTGGCTCCAGTTTCATCCATCTCATTAGAACTGATTCAAATGAATTCTTTTTAATGGCTGAGCAATATTCCATTGTGTATATGTACCACAGCTTCCTTATCCACTCATCTGCTGATGGACATCTAGGTTGCTTCCATGTCCTAGCTATTATAAACAGTGCTGCGATGAACATTGGGGTGCACGTGTCTCTTTCAGATCTGGTTTCCTCAGTGTGTATGCCCAGGAGTGGGATTGCTGGGTCATATGGCAGTTCTATTTCCAGTTTTTTAGGGAATCTCCACACTGTTCTCCATAGTGACTGTACTAGTTTGCATTCCCACCAACAGTGTAAGAGGGTTCCCTTTTCTCCACACCCTCTCCAGCATTTATTGCTTGTAGACATTTGAATAGCAGCCATCCAGACTGGTGTGTAATGGCACCTCATTGTGGTTTTGATTTGCATTTCTCTGATAATGAGTGATGTTGAGCATCTTTCCATGTGTTTGTTAGCCATCTGTATGTCTTCTTTGGAGAAATGTCTGTTTAGATCTTTGGCCTATTTTTTGATTGGGTCATTTTTTTTTTTTATTTTTCTGGAATTGAGCTGCAGGAGTTGCTTGTATATTTTTGAGATTAATCCTTTGTCTGTTGCTTTGTTTGCTACTATTTTCTCCCATTCTGAAGGCTGTCTTTTCATCTTACTTATAGTTTCCTTTGTTGTGCAAAAGCTTTTCACGTTAATTCCAAAACCAGACAAAGATGCCACAAAAAAAGAAAACTACAGGCCAATATCACTGATGAACATAGATGAAAAAATTCTTAACAAAATTCTAGCAAACAGAATCCAAAAACATATTAAAAAGATCATACATCATGACTAAGTGGGTCATTTATCCCAGGAATGCAAGGATTCTTTAATATCCACAAATCAATCAATGTAATATACTGCATTAACAAATTGAATGATAAAAACCATATGACTATCTCAATAGATGCAGAAAAATCCTTTGACAAAATTCAACATCCATTTATGATAAAAACTCTCCAGAAAGCAGGAATAAAGGGAGCGTACCTCAGCATAATAAAAGCTATATATGACAAACCCACAACAAACATTATCCTCAGTGGTGAAAACTTGAAAGCATTTCCCCTAAAATCAGGAACAAGACAAGGGTGCCCACTCTCACCACTACTATTCAACATAGTTTTGGAAGTTTTGGCCACAGGAATCAGAGCAGAAAAATAAATAAAAGGAATCTAGATAGGAAAAGGAGAAGTGAAACTCTCACTGTTTGCAGACGACATGATCCTCTACATAAAAAACCCTAAAGACTCTACCAGAAAATTACTAGAGCTAATCAGTGAATATAGTAAAGTTGCAGGATATAAAATTAATACACAGAAATCCCTTGCATTCCTATACACTAACAATGAGAATACAGAAAAAGAAATTAAGGAAACAATACCATTAACCATTGCAACAAAAAGAATAAAATATTTAGGAGTATATCTACCTAAAGAAATGAAAGACCTATACATAGAAAACTATAAAAAGCTGATGAAAGAAATCAAAGAGGACACAAGTAGATGGAGAAATATACTGTGTTCATGGATTCGAAGAATCAATATTGTGAAAATGAGTATACTATCCAAAGCAATCTATAGATTCAATGCAATCCCTATTAAGCTACCAATGGTATTCTTCACAGAATGAGAACAAATATTTTCACAATTTGTATGGAAATACAAAAAAATCCTCAAATAGCCAAAACAATATTGAAAAAGAAGAAGGGAACTGGAGGAATCAACCTGCCTGACTTCAGACTCTACTACAAAGCCACAGTCATCAAGAAAGTATGGTACTGGCACAAAGACAGAAATGTAGATCAATGGAACAAAATAGAAAGCCCAGAGATAAATCCACATACCTACGGACACCTTATCTTCGACAAAGGAGGCAAGAATATACAATGGAAAAAAGACAACCTCTTTAACAAGTGGTGCTGGGAAAACCGGTCAACCACTTGTAAAAGAATGAAACTAGAACACTTTCTAACACCATACAGAAAAATAAACTCAAAATGGATTAAAGATCTAAATTTAAGACCAGAAACTATAAAACTCTTAGAGAAGAACTTAGGCAAAACACTCTACAACATAAATCACAGCAGGATCCTCTATGACCCACCTCCCAGAATATTGGAAATAAAAGCAAAAATAAACAAATGGGACCTAAAGTCTGGATTTTGGAGGGGATGATTCTTAAAATAAGTCTTCTGTTTGAACAGAAATAAATTATTAAAATATTTTCTCAGATGTGTTTTTTTGGCATGGTAAAATAGTCTCTAAAATTAGTATGTTTAAAGTATGATTTTTTAATAGAAAAGTTTGTAAGAATGAATATTAATATTAGGCAACATATGACTACAATCAGTTGGCTGTTCTCACCTAACTTCTGGTCTTAACCTCCAGTGTCTGACACAGTTTACTTGCTCCCCCTTAACATACTTTTGCCACTGTTCTCTCAGAAACCTCATAATCTACTGACTGATCTTTTTCTCTCATTCCACGTATCCAATCTATCAACTAATCCTTTGGGAATGCCTTCAAAATAGATCCATTTTCTGACTACATCTTATTTCTTCCACTAGTCTAGCCTTTAACACCTGAATTATTTCAAGCATATTCAAACACATTTCTCTTATCTACTCTTTACCTACCTCCAACTCCATCCATGTGTAGTTTAGTTTCAATAGAGTAATCCAGAGTAACATTTTGAAACTTAAATTGACCTTCATACCTTTTTCCTCACTGCCCTGAAGTGACTGTATACTTCTTTCACAGTAAAAAAGCTAATTTCTTTAAGGACTCTGTAGGACTTTACACCTGAGAAGGCAATGGCACCCCACTCCAGTACTCTTGTCTGGAAAATCCCATGGATGGAGGAGTGTAGTAGGCTACATTCCATGGGGTCGCTGAGAGTCGGACACGACTGAGCGACTTCACTTTCACTTTTCACTTTCATGCATTGGAGAAGGAAATGGCAACACCCACCAGTGGTCTTGCCTGGAGAATCCCAGGGGTCGGGGGGCCTGGTGGGCTGCCGTCTATGGGGTCGCACAGAGTCGGACACGACTGAAACGACTTAGCAGCACCAGCAGCAGCAGCAGGACTTTACACAGTCTGAAGTGTGTGTGCTCCTACTCTGTGACCCCAAGGACTGTAGCCCGCCAGGCTCCTCCATCCATGGGATTTTCCGGACAAGAATATTGAAGTGGGTTGCCATTTCCTACTCAGGGGATCTTCCCAACCCAGGGATCAGACTGAGTCCTAGAATTTCTGGCATAGACAGGCAGATTCTTTACCACTAGTGCCACCTGGAAAGCCCACCTATACAATCTGGTTCCTGTTCATTTGCTATTGTATCTACAGCAGACTCATTAGACTCTGTTCTTTCTCTGTTCCAGACCATACTGTTGCTGCTGCTGCTAAGTTGTTTCAGTCCTGTCCCACTTTGTGCGATCCTATAGACGGCAGTCCACCAGGCTCCCCCATCCCTGGGATTCTCCAGGCAAGAACACTGGAGTGGTTGCCATTTCCTTCTCCAATGCATGAAAGTGAAAAGTGAAAGTGAAGTCCCTCAGTCGTATCCGACTCAGCGGCCCCATGGACTGCAGCCCACCAGGCTCCTCCGTCCATAGGATTTTCCAGGCAAGAGTACCGGAGTGGGTTGCCATTGCCTTCTCTGCCAGACCATACTAGCCTCCTCCTATCTCAAACAAACCAAACACATTATGAATCTATTTCCCCATTTAGGAATATTCTTTCCTTAGATATCTGTTTAGCTATTGTTTGAGTCAATTCATGCTGCCGTAACAAAAATACCGTGGGTTGAATGGCTTATCAATAACAAAACTTTTTTTTTCTCATAGTTTTGGAGGTTGGCAAGACTGAGATCAAGGTGCCAGCAGATTTGACATCTTCTGAAAGCCAGCTTTCTGTTTCACAATCATCTTCTAACTGTGGCAAAGGGCTAGTTAGCCCTCTGGGTCTCTTTTATAAGGGACCACTATATGGAAAGGATTCATTTTATAGGAAGGAATTTGCTATATAGGAAGAAATCACTAACTCCGTTCATGAGGACTCTCCCTTCATGACTGACTAACTCTCAAAAATCCTACCTCCAGATACCATCTTATTGGAGATTAATATATGAACATATAAATTTGGGGGGGGGATTCAATCTGTATCATTTATATAGAATCCTAAACTTATTTGGCACCAAGATAAACAAAGATATGCCTTAACCTAAGGACTGTTTCCAACATAAACAAGCAAGGAAAAGTAAAAGTTCCAGAGCATAGATTTTTTTTTTAAGTGCAAGAAGTTTTCTAACATAGAAAGGTTTTGAAATATCAAGGAAAATTGAAATGAGAGAGTAAGCTCTTAAAAACAATTGATATTGTGACATTTACAAATCATAAATGTAAGAAGAAGAAAGAAATAAAGACATCTCTCTAAAAAAAGGTCAAAACAGATATCTAGAAGAGTAAATTTAGATAAATACATTCTCAGTAAAAAATGTTAAATTTTGGTGAGCTATAGGAATGTCTATGTCTATCTTTTTCTTGCATCTATACATCTATAGACACATATGTGTATAAATGTATAGATCAAAAGGAAAAATGAATAAAATCTGCAGCATAGATTCTGAAGAGCTAAGGGTAACAATATGCATCTGAGAAGATGTCTCTATAAACAGTATGGTTCTTTAATAATAGCATTATTTCATTCATAATAAATTTTATATATATATATTATAATCTAAAATTATGTAAGGAATTCTCACACTCAAAATTATTATGTTTAAAAATATAATATTATAATATCCAATATAGTCAAGAAACTGAAGCCCCACCCATTATCACTATTACTATATACTTTTAATCAGGAAATTTCATCTGGCTTTTTTCTATCTTCCAAATTTTGTATAAGTTAACTCTTCCATTTTTAAATTATGTTTCATGTAGAGTGAATTTTTCAATCCTCAGAAAAGTCTTGTTCTGTATCAGGTTCACACTTCTTTCTCAAAACTTACATTTAGGTCATATACTTGACATATTATTGTCTGCCTATTATTAGCTATCCCATTACTGTTAATTTCTTCCATAGTATAAGAATTGCTTATGTTTTATTATTTATTTATCACTAACATTTTTTTCTAAGTCACCCCCAAATTAAAATATGCATTTTCAGGCAAATATTTAGTCATTGTTTGACTTTTCTCTACATATTTTCTCCCTTGATTAAGACATTCTACTTTATTTTGATTCCAATTTACTTCTATAGTGCTCAGGTACACTTGCCATGTGGAAGTTAGGAGAAAAAGTGTCCCTTCTTGCATGATTCTCTGTAAGTTATGTCTGTGAATTTTCATATTCTTAATTCTAATTGCCCATCATTGTGTCCTCCAATACTGGGCCCCATAAAGACTGTTCTTTTATCCAAGGTTGTGCAACTGATGACCTGGTGATTAACTCTCTCTGGTTCTGAAATTGACCCTTTTGTATTGTCACATGTTATAATATCCTGTACATAAAAACTGGTTAAATAAATCAAATGTGACATACTCAGTAAAATACTAGGTTTTTAGAAAGAGGAGGAGGAGATGAAAAGCAACGTGAGCTTGAAGATAGGAAAGGGGAAAGGAGAAGAAAAAGGAGAATATTTTTTTATCTTAACTTGACTCATCTCCACTAAATACTAAGTTAAAATTTAATGTTTAGTATTGTGTACAAACTATAGAAAACATTCACAAACATATTTTGGGGGTTTATATTTATCTACCTCTCTACCTATGCCTAGAAAGGTAGAAGCTGGGGGGAACATAAGACATACATGTGTTGAACTATTTGTCCAATGTGAAGGTGACTGAGGCTATGGGACAGTTCAATTTCTCACATTTGTCAATACCAACAAAATTGTACTTACCAGCTTTTAGTTACAAATTTTAAAACCCATTTTAATTTAAGCATTGAAGTCTGGGTGAACTATTGGGTTGCCCAAAAGTTTCATTTGGATTTTTCCATAAGATGATATGGAAAAACCCAAACAAATCTTTTGGCAAACCTAATCCTAATTTCAGAAGCTTATTAAATTTAAGATTAATAAATAGCACATCTTGTTTTGTGACTATCTTGTTCTGTGTACCCTGAGTTTAGTACTTTGCTTAGAGAATAGATGTTGTTGAAAAATTATTTTAAATGAATGAATAAATATATCTTTGTGAACAAAAAAATATTACATTCTTGAAAGTGGGCAAAATTGGTCAATAGGTTGATAGCAATTTCTATCAAAATACTATTTTTTAAGACATAGACAAACTTACCTTTAAAATTGTATGAAAAAAACAAAATAATTCAATAGCTTAAACAACTTGGAAAAGAACAATATGAAAAATCATACTTCTTTTAAGACATTTATAACATCTGTATTCAAGACTATGTCAAATGATTAAGTACATAGATCAACGGAAGACAATAGAAAGCCAGAAGAGACAGACAGTATTACCCCTACAGCCAACAATTTTTTTTTTTTTAAACAAAACTTAAATGTAATTCAATGAAGGAAGTGTAGGTAACCTTTTCAACAAGTAGTGTTGAATCAATTATACATCCATGGGCAAAAAATAAACTTCAACCTAAGCCTCACACTTTATACTAAAATTGCTCAAAATTAATAACATATTTAAATAAAAACCAAAAATTATAAAATTTTCAGAAAGGAAAAAAAAATTAGGAAAAGTCTTTGGGCCCAAGGCCTAAGTAAAGAGTTTAAAAAAAATCGATAAACTGCACTTCATAAAAACTAAAAGCTTACGCTCAGTGAAAGGCTACATGCAGATGATGAAAAGTTACAGACTTTCACGTCTTTTTGTTTGGATATCATCTTTAAGATATACGTCCAAGATTTCAATTACTGTGCCATACGGTAAATATGTTTTTGCTTTCATGTTTTTAAAGAAACTTTTGAATTTCCGGAATAGCTATGCCACTTTATATTCACACCAGCGATGTATTTGAGACCCCATTTGTCTTCTTCACCAGCATTTAATATAACTACATTTAAAAAAGTTGTATTACATATTTTAATAGGTCCTTAATTATATCTCATTGACTGTCTTCAATTGTTGTGTTTTTAAATTCTTTATGTATTTTAGGTAGAAACCTTTTGCCAGATATGATTTGAAAATATTTCCCTCAAGTCAATAAGAGAGAAGGCTGTGTATGTATGGGAACCTGAGATAGATGAAAACTTTCTGTACTTTTGTTCATTTATGCTTTGGACCTAAAACTGCTCTAAAACATGAATTTCATTAGTTAAGAAAAGGGAGTGAGTTATTGATATAAGCAGTAACTTGATTAATTTAATCAGAATTACTCTGTGTGAAGCCAATATCAAAAGGTCACATACTACATATATGACTTCATTTATACAAAATTCCCATTATGACAAAATTATAGAGATAAAAATAGATCAGTCTTGCCAGAGATGGTGGTAAGGAGGGGGTGAGATGTAATTCCAAAATGAGCAATCTGAATTGGATCTCCAATACTTCTGGATTTTTATTGTCACTATAGTTACATGAATCTATACATATGATAGAAGGTGCAGAATTATATACACATTATACTAATGCCAATTTCTTCTGACATTGTATTGTAGTTATGTAAAATATAACTATTACAGGAAACTAGATAAAGATATGTGGCACTCTCTTTTTGTCATTCTGAAAATCTACAAAAATTTCAAGACAAAAAGCAGAAAGAAAATAAATCTGTCTTTGATTATGTACCTTCAGTCTAGCCTAAAGACCAAAAGATCTATGCTTTTTGAAAATCTACTTAGAGATTTTTTGTTTGCAGGTGTGTCAGAGGGTCTCAGGGGCTTCCCAGGTGGTACTAGTGATAAAGAACCAACCTACTAATGCAGGAGACTTAAGAGACATGGGTTCAATCCTGGGGTTGGGAAGATTCCCTGGAAGAGCAAATGGCAACCCACTCCAGTATTCTTGCCTGGAGTCCCTGGCTAGAGGAGTCTGGTGGGTTACGGTCCATAGAGTCACAAAGAGTTGGACATGACTAAAATGACTTAGCATGCACACAGAAGTTCTCAAAACTATCCCCAGGGAGACTCAACATTCAACAGAGTTTTACTTGTGACTATGATTTATTACAGCAAAAGAATACAGTGCAAAATCAACAAAGAAAAAGGTCTACTGGGGTAACGTCTGAAGAAGCCAGGGGCAATCTCCCAAAGGTCCTTTCCCAGGAAAATCAGACAAGACATGCTTAAAATCCCCAGTAAGTATTTGTGACAACACATGTAAAATGTTGCAAACCAGTGAAGCTTATATAAGAATCATTGCCTTTGGTTTTTACTGGACCTGGTCACATAGGTGGCATGTGTCTGGATCAATAATTCCAAACCCCGAGAAGTCTCAAGAGCAGGTGTTCAGTATAAACCATATTTCTTTCACAAACACTTTTGACACAGTGAATAACTCTTATCAGTAAGAGATGTAGGAACAATCTGAAGTCAGTTCATAGATGCTACCAAAGAGCTAACTTTGAAAGTAGGACTTTTCAAAGACAGCAGTTTAGGTCAGCTATGTAACTATTTTCTGCCTAGAACTCTTTTTTTTTAATGAAAAGTAAGAAAATAAGCCTGGAAAGTGAGAAAATGCTGACAAATAAAATGGGAAAAGTTCATTTGAAATTGCTCTCACTGGCCATTTTTGAGATAACTTCAGGATGAAATTGTATAGTAAGCATAATGGGATGCAGTGGGTTATACTAATAGTGATTGTTGCTAAATTAATAAAAAATAAAAGCAGGTATGAGAATATTTTTTAAAATTTCCATGCAACCATTTTGCATTCCTGATTCAGCCAAGAATTATCTATGCTAAAACCATCAGTTAAAATCTGATGGGAAACAGGATGCTTAAACAGTCTCTAATTATCTCCAACATGTCATTTATTAATATTGACATGAGAGATGCCACCTTAACAGAATATCTCAATGGTCCCCCAAAGTGTTCTAGGGACACAGTGTATTTCTGTAGAATTCTTGCTAAAAATGCATATCTAATTATGAGGAAACAATAAGATCAATTCATATACTCTTCTCAACATGTCAAGTGTTGTGTGATATTAAGAAAAGCTAAGGAATTGTTCATGGGGAAATACAGCTAAAGAAACATGCGAATAAATAAGATGCATTATCCTAGATTGAATTCTTGATTGAAAAAATTATTCAAAGGAAATTATTCAAATAATTGGCAAAACTGGAGTATGGATATGATTATATCAATGTCAAATTCCCTGAATATGTCAATTATACTATAAACATATGATAGAATGTCCTTGTTTTTAGGAGTTATATGCTAAATTATTAAGGGATAATGGGTCATGATGTCTGTATCTTACTCTCAAATGGTTCAGGCAAAGGTGAAAAAGTATCATAGAGATAAAGGGAGGGGGGAAAGGATATAGAATTATAACAAAATGATTAAAATTGCTGAATACATAGAAACACACAGATGTTCACCAAACTATTCTTGCAAACTTTACAGAAGTTTGATTATGAGTTTTTTAAAGCAAGCTTTAAGTGAAAGAAATTAAGAAATATTTCCTATAAGCATAAGAAATTAATTAATCAAAATAAATCTACACACTTTTGAAATGATACTAAACAATGAATATATTGACTGAGCCCAACTCACAGGAATGAAAAGAAAGATATATGACATTGTCATATTATTCTGAAATTATATAAAATTGAACTAGCAGTGAAAATGTTAAGCTACTGCCTTTTACCTGAAAAGGATGTTATCAACTGCTTGAGCTTTGTAGTTCTCTCAAATTATTCTGTTTTTATATGAGTAACTTTTGTTTTTATGATATTTATAGAAGACTCTGATTATAAATAAATCCTTACTAACTGGGGCATAAGACATATGTCATAAGAAGACTTTAAGAAGGCATCCTGAAAGGCTCAGCCCATAGTATCTTAACATTGGATAAAGGCTGGATGTCTAGGAATCTACAGATAGATGTACGACCAAATGATGAATTTACTGGTAAATTTAAATCTCTTCCCATTTAACTGGTAATTGGAGACTATCATGCATTAAAGAGGCTTCTTAGGTAAGCACAGAGATTTTCAGAGGTCAGCTTTACCATTTTTCATAACTCTTGTGAAGAAAGAGTTGTGAAATTTCTTTGAAAAGAAATGTGAAGACAAGTATCTCAAAATACTCAAATTTATTACACTGTCACATTCTTTCTCCAAGATTTCTTGCCCAAATAAAAGTATTTCCAATGGGAAAGGATTAACTCTACAGAAAGAAAAATGTAAAAATTCGCCTGTCAGAGTTGGAAAAGGGGAGGGGGCTTTGGAAAGGGCACCTGTGAGAGTGGATGTTCTTTGCATCTTCTGGTCCTGTGCACCAAGAACTGTTGTTTCTCTAGTCTGCTGTGCCAGCCTGAGCTCTGAGCTTTGGTATTAGAAAATATAGAGTGCTTAGGCCATCATATTGCTTCATGTCTGGGAGTTCAGTAGCAATTCTCCTGCTCAGACATTTGTTATGAACAGTTAGCAATGTTCATATACTATGCTTTAATAGTACATGTAGATTGAATGTTTGTATCCCCTCCAAATCCATATGTGGAAGTCCTACCTCAGTGTGATAGCCTAGAAGGTGGTCTTTGAGAAAGGATTCGGTCACTGAGGAGCCCCTATGATAGAGATTAGTGCTTTTATAAGAGAAACCCCAGAGACCTAGCTCTCCCCTTCTGCAGTGTGAGTTTATGGAAAATATGTCTGTCTGGAAAGCAGGTTCTCACCGACACCAAATCTACTGTAGCCCTGATTTTGAACTTTGCAGTCTCCCCAGTGTGAGGAGTAACTTTTGGTCATTTATAAGCTACCCAGTTTATAATATACCTGAATGGGCTAAGACGATGATACATTTAGGTCTCTTCCCACTATCCTGGAACATTGGAATTGGTTGTGAGAGTATGTCACAGAGTGTCTTGTGTAAGCAAATGAATATGTCAGAAGAATGTCAGCACTCAGCATATCCACAGTTTACATACAGCTCAGAGAGCAATACAACAAATGCCACAAGAGTTACAAGACAAAGTAAAGCGTAACATTCTATGATTGTTTAATGCCAGAAGTCAGTATTGTTTAAGGTTTAAGTTCCAATTTATTTTTCCAAATAGAATAAAGTGAAGAATAAGCTGAGGTGACAGGTGCATGAGACCAGACATAAAGATTATAACACTATTTTGACAAAGCACTTCCACATTTATCCTAAAATGAGTTTATTTACCTTACACCTAAAGCAACAAGGGAAAGAAGAACAAACAAAACTCAGTTGGTTTAAAGAAAGAAATCATAAAAATCAGAGAAGAAATAAATGAAATAGAGATGAAGAAAACAGTAGAAAAGTTCAATAAAATCAAAAGCTGGTTCTTTGAAGAGACAAACAAAATCAGTAAAATTTAGCCAGGTTCATCAAGAAGAAAAAGGAGAGGGCACAAATTAATAAAATCAGAAATGAAAAAGTTACAACTGACAGTACAAAAAGACAAAGTATTATAAGACTTCTGTGAGTAATTATATACCAGTAAAATGGATAACCTAGAAGAAATGAACAAATTCTTAAAAAGGCACAATCCCAAAGACTGAACCAGGAAGCAATAGAAAATACGAACAGTCCAATTACCAATACCATATTTGAATCAATAATTTAAAAACTCCCAACAAACAGAAGTCTAGGACAAGGTGGCCTCACAAGTGAATTTTACCAAACGTTTAGAGAGAAGTTAACACCTATCCTTTTGAAAATATTCTAAAAAATTGCAGAGGGGGACATACTTATGAACTCATTCTATTAGGCTACCATCATCCTGATACCAAAAAAAAAGAAAATTAGAGGCCACTATTACTGATGAACAAAGATGTAAAAACCCTCAACAAAATAATAGCAAACCAAATCCAACAACACATTAAAAAAGTTGCATGCCATAATCAAATGGACTTTATCCCACGGAAACAAGGATTTTTCAATATTCACAAATGAATCAATGTGATACATCACATTAACAAATTAAAGAATAAAAACCATATGATATCTCAATAGATGAAGTTTTTGATAAAATTCAGCATTTATTGATGATAAAAATTTCTCCAGAAAGAGGGCGTAGAGGGAACCTGTGTATGTTGTATGCTAGTCTCAGTCTTGTACAACTCTTTGTGACCCCACAGAATGTAGCTCATGGATTATATGGACTTCCCTTGTGGCTCAGCTGTTAAAGAATCCGCCTGCATTGCGGGAGACCTGGGTTCGATCCCTGGTTGGGAAGATCCCCTGGAGAAGGGAAAGGCTGCCCATTCCAGTATTCTGGTCTGGAGAGTTCCATGGACTGTATAGTCCATAGGATTGCAAACAGTTGAACACTGAGTGACTTTCACTTTGACTCTGGACTTCCATGTAGCTCAAATGATAAAGAATCTGTCTGTGATGCAGGAGTCCACGGTTTGATCCCTGGGTGGGGAAGTTCCTATGGAGAAGGGAATGGCAATCCACTCCAGTATTCTTGCCTGGAGAATTCCATGGACAGAGAAGCCTGGAGGGCTACAGTCCATGGGGTCTCAAAGAGGGAACCTATCTCAACATAATAAAGGTCATATATGATAAATCCACAGCTAACATACTCAGTCAATGTATAATCCACAACATATATGGTCACTTCAAGTAGATGTTCAAAGAGGTATACATAGCTAATATGAGATAATGATATTGCTAAGAATGGGGATTGATCTTGGTAATTTATTATCAAAATACATACTCTTCTATTTTTGGCTTAAAAGTCACTAACATTCAATTTTAAAAGACAATGTTAATTGATCAGAAGACAAAATGTTATAATTTTATCATGAAATAATTCATTTAAAAATATCAAGATGGGGGGGACATATGTATACCTGTGGCTGATTCAAGTTGATATATGGCAAAAACTAATATAATATTGTAAAGCAATTATCCAATTAAAAGTATAATAAAAAGTCAGTGACAAAAATTAGTCAAAAGTTTCATAAAACAAAATAAAACAATTTTATTATTTTCGCAGAGAATTTTATCTTCCTTACTTCAAAGAAAAATTTTTTAAAGAATAACAACACAATGGCAAGTTTATAACTACAATAAAAATCATTTAAAAATGATAGCACAAATGAATATTAAGATAATATTCTAATTAGTAATACAAAATGATGGTTAGTATCACAGTCTGACTTGAAACACAAGTAAAGTTATTTCATTTTTTAAAATAATTTAAACTAATTGAGTTCTTCCCAGGAAAACATGACTGAGGATCAAGGCATGCAGCTAATACTCATTTAGTTTTAATTGCTTACTCATATTAAAAATTAGAAAATCATGTGAATAAAAAGTAGCTTCTTCCATATTTTACTGCCAGTCTTTGAACCTCTAGCTTTTTATTATGGCATTTTCTTTAAATTGCTTTTTCTTCCAATATGAGATAAGGGGCAGAAGAATCTTAAAATAAATCTAGACAGATTTCCATAGATACACTTGAGAATTCATAAATATTTTTCTTCTAAAAAAATAGTGTGATCACTTTATGACTATTAGTATGTGGTTTAGCTAAAAAGGAGTTGGACATTGTTAGCTGACACATAACAGAAATAAACCTATATTAATAATTTTCAAATGAATCTCTTTATGTCAGAATAGTAATACTGCATCTATAAGAAACAGGGAATAATTCATGGCTACCACCTTAAGCACCCATTCAGTCTTTGGATGTGAGAGAATTTAAGTAAGCACAAGGATATACAGTTTACATCAAGCTGAGGGAAATGTTAAAGGCTTCTTGGTCTCAGTTATTTGACTACTGATTGTTTTTTTGAGTAAAAACCACAACTGAAAAAAGAAATACATACATATATATATATATATATATGTACATATAATATACAAACATAATTAAAATAGCAAAAACAAAAATGAATAAGTAATTATTTAACAAGAGGATAGTTACCCACAGCCAGGTGTTGTGGTGTTGCATACTTTTATTGGACACAATAATGTTGTGTTGTTTCTACTGTAACAACGAAGTGAATCAGCTATGCATATATCCACTCCCTCCTACACACCCCCATCCCACCAATCTAGGTCATCACAGAGCATATTGCACTAGGAAAGATTTTATAATTATCTGTTTTACACATGGTAGAGTGTGTGTGTGTGTGTGTGTGTGTGTGTGTGCGCGCGCGCGCTTGGTCGCTCGGTCGTGTCTGACTTGTGACCCCATAGACTGCAGCCCACCAGGTTCCTCCATCCATGGGATTCTCCAGGCAAGAATACCGGAGTGGGTTGCCATTTCCTACTCCAGGGGATCTTTCCAACCCAGAAATAGAACCCAGGTCTCTTGCATTTCAGGCAGATGCTTTACCAACTGAGCTATGAGTAGTAGTGTATATATGTTAATCATAATCTCCAAATTCATCTTACCTACTCCTTTCCCCTGTGACTACAAGTCCATTGTCTACATCTGAATCTCTATTCTTGCCTGCAAATATGTTCACCTGTACCATTTTTATATATTTCACATATGTGAGGCTAGAGGTTAAAGCAAGCTTGATTGCTATTCGGTGGAAACAACTTGCCTGTATCTTTTTTTTTTAATTGAGATAAAATTGACATATAACACTATGTAAGTTTAGGGTAGAGGGCAGGAGGAGGGGGGATGACAGAAGGTGATCTGCTTGGACGGCATCATGACTCACTGGACGTGAAATAGAGAAGGAGAGGGGAGCCTGGCCTGCTGCAACCCATGGGGTCACAGAGTCAGGCGCCATAGTGACTGAAGGACAGCAGAGTTTAAGGTACACAGTGTTGATTTGATACACACATGTTGCAATGTGATTACTATCATAACATTAGCTAATCCCTTCATCACATTACATAATTATTATTCCTAGTTTTTTGGTGGAAATAGTATCTCATCTCCAAGCAACTTTTAGTTTTATAGTATATTATTGTTGTCTATTATTACTATGCTGTGCATTAGATCTCAAAGACTGTTTTTACTTGTTGCAAGTTTGTAACCTTAAACATTTCCCCTATTCCCCCAGCACCCAGTCCCTTTTAGTCACCTTTTTACTTTCTGTTTTTATGAGTGTGGCTTTCTGTGTAGTCTACATATAAGTGATGTCATACAACATTTCTTTTTGTCTGACGCATTTCACTTTGCATAATGCCATCAAGGTCTATCCCTGTTGCCACAAATGGCAGGGTTTCCTTCTTTCTCATGGTTGAATAATATTATATTGTGTATCTATACACCACGTCTTTTCTTATCCATTTATTTGTTGATTAGTACTTAGGTTCTTTCCATATCTTAGCTGTTTTGACCAATGTTGTGATAAAATGAATGTGATATATATCTCTGATGTCCTGTTTTTGTTTACTGTGACTATATACCCAGAGGTAGAATCGCTGGATCATATGGTAGTTCTGTTTTTAATTTTTGAGGAATCTCCATACTGTTTTCCACAGTGACTGAAAAAATTTGCATTTTTAACCGTGTACAAGAGTTCCCTCTTTTCCACATCCTCAGCAACACTTCTTATTTCTTGATTTCTCAGAGATAACCAGTCGAACAGGTGTGAGGTGATAGCTCACTATAGTTTTTATTTACATGTCCTTGATGACTGGTGGTGGTGAGTAATTTCTTGAGTACCTATTGACCAGCTGGATGTCTTCTCTAGAAAAATATCTACTTAGTGTTCATGTATGGGAAGGATTAATATTGTTAGAGTCCACACTACCCAAGTCATCCATAGATTTAACACAATCCCTATCAAAATTTCAAAGGTATTTTTCACAGAAATAGGAAAACAATGCTAAAATTTGTATGGAACCATGAGACCTTGAATCTAAGCTAATCTTGAGAAAGAAGAACAAAGCTGGAAGCATCTTGATTTCAAATTATATTACAAAGCTAAAGTAACAACAAGTGTTATACTGGGATAAAAATAGACACATAGACCAATAGAATATAATAGAGATCTCAGAACTAATATCTGACAAGGAAATTAAGAATACCCAATAGAGAAAAAATAGTTATAGTTTCTTCAACAAATGGTGAAATGGAAAAAAATGGGAAAACTGGATAACCAGATGCAGAAAAATAAAAATAGACTCCTATCTTACATCACTTAAAAATCAGTCAAGACAGATTAAAGGATTAAATGTAAGACGTGATACCATAAAAGACTCCTAGATAAAAAAGAAAAAAACTTAGGAAAGAAGCTCCTTGAGACTGATCTTGGCAATTATTTTTTTATATGTGAAACCAAAAGCACAAGCAACAAAAACAAAAATCAAGTAGAATCATATCAAACTAAAACTCTTCCTCACCTCAAATGAAACATAACAAATAACTAAATGACAATTTATGAGGCAAAATATTTGCAAACCACATATCTGACAAGGAGTTCATATTCTAAGTATAAAAAGAACTCATATAACTCAATAACAATAATAAAACAACCCAATTATGAAATGGACCAAGTTTCTGTTCTTCATGATGATCTTTTTCCATGAGACAACCCTTTCTTATTCCCTTTTCACCTTATTCGCCACACTGTCAACTCTTCCTCTGGAAACAATATTTGCTATAATAATTCATTTGAAATATTCTATTTCTTGATTAATCAATAGACTTGCATATTTCTAAATTTACTAGACTATCATTAACTAAATGCTATTTTTGGGATCTCTGATCTTCTTAGTTAAGTCCAGGAATGACAGTCACAATTTTTATAAGCATTTATTTAGATACACTAAACTTATTTCAAACTTGAATAAGTCTTTTAAGGATCTATAGTTTAAAGTTAAACAATAAAACCTAAGCATTTCCTTTGGTTTCTGACAGCTTCTTATAGGAATAGACCACACGTTGTTTTCTTTTTTCTTGCTTTAAAATTTTTAGTTGACTTATACTTTGTTCCTTTTCCTAACATTTAAGCTTTCATTCCTAGCAAAAGCAAAGAATAATGGAAATAGCTGAGAAATTAAAGGTTTGTATTCATATTCAAATAACAATTCAATGCAAAGAGCTCTGAAAGATGCAGCTGCTTTGAGAGATAAGGAATTAAATGATACCTTATGCTATCTATTAAAACTAGGAGCAAAATTCATAAGTACAATCTGGTAACATCAAAAACTATCATCCAAAAATCTAAAGTAGTGAATGCAATGGTTTTAAAATCTCATAGATTAGTGTGACTATATATTTGATATTTTCTGTGATGCATTTCAGCCTACAAATCTCAATTTATTTCTAATTGCATTTATGACATATTTCAATAATTTTTCAAAAATTTGATTAGCTTAAAACAAAGGATAAAAATCACATGATAAGCTCAGATGCTGAAAAGTTACTTAACAGAATATCTGTTTGTAATAAAAACTCTCAACAATATGAAAAAAAAAACAAACACTGAGCACAATATCCCTCTCAGAAAAATGTCTAATCAGATAAAGCCAGAGCTGTGCTAATAACTGGGAGTGGATTGCTAACATCCCAATTTGTTCTCTTTTCTTCTGCAATAGTCTTAACCAAGGAAGTCTTCAGAACATACAGCTGGTAAATCAGTGATTCATGTCACATTCACACTTGATGGCTTCTTAATATAATAATAACCCTAATGTAATAATAACTAACAGTAGTTAATGGTACTCTACCATAGGTCTAGACACAAAAGACCCCTACCTTGGCATCCTTTGCTGTTGTTCAGTCTCTAAGTCATGTTGGACTATTTGTGACCCCATGGACTGCAGCATGCCAGGCCTCCCTGTCCCTCCCTGTCTCCCAAAGTTTGCTCAAGTTCATGTCCATTGAGTCAGTGATGTTTCCAACTATCTCATCTTCTGCCACTCTCTTCTCTGTTTGCCTTCAATCTTTCCTAGCACTAAGGTCTTGTCCAGTGAGGTGACTGTTCACATCAGGTGGCCAAAGTATGGGAGTTTCAACTTCAGCATCTGTCCTGCCAATGAATATT
Organism: Muntiacus reevesi; assembly: GCF_963930625.1. Classification (NCBI taxonomy): domain Eukaryota; kingdom Metazoa; phylum Chordata; class Mammalia; order Artiodactyla; family Cervidae; genus Muntiacus; species Muntiacus reevesi. The sequence goes on along the minus strand of NC_089251.1, from coordinate 257,317,009 downwards.
CAGGGTTGACTTCTTTGGGATTGATTGGTTTGATCTCCTTGCAGTCCAAGGGACTCTCGAGAGTCTTCCCCAGCCCAGTTTGAAAACTTCAATTCTTCAGCAGTCAACCTTCTTTATGGCCCAACTCTCACATCTGTACATAACATGACTACTGGAAAAACCATAGCTTTTACTATATGGACATTTTTCAGCAATGTGATGTCTTTGCTTTTTAATATGCTGTTTAGGTTTGTCATAGCTTTCCTTCCAAGAAGCAAACATCTTCTAATGTCATGGCTACAGTCACCATCCACAGTAATTTTGGAGCCCAAAAAGAGAAAATCTGTCACTGCTTCCACTTTTTCCCTTTCTATTAGTCATAAAGTCATGGAACCAGATGCCATGATCTTAGTTATTTGAATGTTTAGTTTTAAGCCAGATTTTTCACTCTCCTATTTCATCTTCATCAAGTGCCTGTTTACTTCCTCCTTGCTTTCTGCCATTAAAGTGGAATCATCTGCATATCTGAAGTTGTTGATATATCTCCTGGCAATCTTGATTCCGGCTTGTAACTCATCTAACCAGGCATTTCACATAATGTACTCTGTGTACATAAGTTAAATAAACAGGGTGAGAATATACAGCCTTGTTTTAACCCTTCCCCAATTTTGAACCAGTCAGTTGTTCATGTAAATTTCTAATCATTGGTTCTTGACCCACATTCAGGTTTCTCAAGAGACAGGTAAGATGGTCCAGTATTCACATCACTCTAAGAATTTTCCAGTTTGCTGTGACCCACACAATCAAAGGCTTTTGCATAGTCAATGAAGCAGAAATAGATATTTTTCTGGAATTCCCTTGCTTTCTCTATGATCTAAAAAATGTTGGCAATTTGATCTCTGGTTCCTCTGACTTTTTTAAAACCAGCTTGTATGTTTGGAAGTTCTCAATTCAAGTATTGTTGAAGCCTGGCTTGAAGGATTTTTGAGCATAACCTTACTAGCATGGGAAATGAGCACAATTGTCTAGTAGTTTGAACATTCTTTATCACTGTCCTTCTTTGGAATTGGAATGGAAACTGACCTTTTCCAGTCCTGTGGCTACTGCTGTGTGTTCCAAATTGACCCCACAATGGTCTGGTCACTCACCTAGAGCCAGACATCCAGGAGTGTGAAGTCAGAAGGGTCTTAAGAATCATTGATATCCATAGAAGTCTTTATATATTGCAAACATGCAAAAAATATTTCTTTTAAATAACATACAAAAACATTTGCTGCTTCCAAGCTGGTACTCAGAACTGGCATACAGCCTGAAATCAAAATTATACTTTATGTAACTAATATCCATCAATCTCTCTAGTACTGCTTTCCATATCTCTTGTCCTATATCCTTGGAAGCCACAGTGACTTGGCTCCATTGCTGGGTTTGTTTGTGGATGGTGTTTTTGCTTCTGTTAAAACAGACAATACTTAGGGGTGCATGCAGAGATAATTTGAGCAGCAAAATTGAGTAAATAAGACAAATTCATTAACTTGCCCAATCCTTCGCAGCAAGAATGCCATAGTTTCTTGCACAGCAGAGTATTATTTCTCAATGGTAGACAAACTTTTTGTTTCTTTCTATTCATAATTCAATTTGTAATGCTAGAAACAGTCATAAATTATCATTAAAAATGGTGACTGAGGAAGATTTTGTAATACAAGCAACATTATTTACTCATGTTTGTATAAATGGAGGTGTAGACATAACAAGATGGCAAGAGTAAACATCAACATTTTAGGAGTCAGTGAACTAAAATGAACTGGAATGGGTGAATTTAATTCAGATGAATATTATATCTACTATTATGGGCGAGTATCCCTTAGAAGAAATAGAGTAGCCCTCATAGTCAACAAAAGAGTCTGAAATGCAGTACTTGGATGCAGTCTCAAAAATGACAGAATGTTCACTGTTCATTTCCAAGGCAAAACATTCAATATCGCAGTAATTCAAGCCTATACCCCAACCAGTAGTACTGAAAAGGCTGAAGTCGAATGGTTCTACAAAGACCTACAAGACCTTCTAGAACTAACACACAAAAAAGATGTCCTTTCCATCATAGGGAACTGGAATGCAAAAGTAGGAAGTCAGGAAATACCTGGAGTCACAGGCAAATTTGGCCTTGGAGTACAGAATGAAGCAGGGCAAAGGCTAACAAAGTTTTGCCAAGAGAACGCATTGGTCATAGCAAACACCCTCTTCCAACAACACAAGAGAAGACTCTACACATGGACATCACCAGATGGTCAATACTGAAATCATATTGATTATATTCTTTGCAGCTAAAGATGGAGAAGCTCTGTATAGTCAGCAAAAACAAGACTGGGAGTTGTCTGTGGCTCAGATCATGAACTCCTTATTGCCAAATTCAGATTTAAATTGAAGAAAGTAGGGAAAAGCACTAGATCATTCAGGTATCGCTTAAATCAAATCCCTTATGATTATACTGTGGAAGTGAGAAATAGATTCAAGGGATTAGATCTGATAGGCAGAGTGCCTGAAGAATGATGGACAGAGTTTCGTGACATTGTAGAGGAGGCAGGGACCAAGACCATTCCCAAGAAAATGAAATGCAGAAAGGCAAAATGGTTGCCTTACAAGGCCTTATAAATAGCTTAGAAAAGAAGAGAAGCAAAGGCCAAAGGAGAAAAGGAAAGATATACCCATTTGGATTCAGAGTTCCAAAGAATAACAAGGAGAGATAAGAAAGTTATCCTCTGTGATCAATACAAAGCAAAAGAGGAAAACAATAGAATGGGAAGCACTAGGGATCTCTTCAAGAAATTTAGAGATACCAAGGGAATATTTCATGCAAAGATGGGCACAGTAAAGGACAGAAACGGTATGGACAGAAGCAGAACATATTAAGGAGAGGTGGGAAGAATACACAGAAGCACTGTACAAAAAAAGATGTTCATGATTCAGATAACCAGGATAGTGTGTGGTCACTCATCTAGAGCCAGACATCCTGGGATGAAAAGTAAACTGGGCTTTAGGAAGTATCACTATGAACAACGCTAATGGAGGTGATGGAATTTTTGTTGAGCTATTTCAAATCTTAAAAGATGATGCTGTGAAAGTGCTGCACTCAATATGTCAGCAAATTTGGAAAATTCAGCAGTCGCCACAGGACTGGAAAAGGTGTTTTCATTCCAATCCCAAAGAAGGGCCATGTCAAAGAATGTTCAAACTACTGCACAATTGCACTCATCTCACATGCTAGCAAAGTAATACTCAACATTCTCCAAGCCAGTCTTCAACAGTACATGAACCATGAACTTCCAGATGTTCAAGTTGGATTTAGAAAAAGCAGAGGAAACTGATCAATTTGACAACATCCGTTGGAAATAGAAAAAGCAGGAGAATTCCAGAAGGACATCTACTTCTGCTTTACTGATTATGCAAAAACCTTTGACTTTTTAGATCACAATAAACTGTGGAAAATTCTTCAAGAGATGTGAACACCAGACAACTTTACCTGCCTCCTGAGAAATCTGTACGCAGGTCAAGAAGCAGCAGTTAGATTCGGACATTGAACAGCAGACTGATTCCAAATTGGGAAAGAAGTACATCAAAGCTGTTTTTGTCACCCTGCTTATTTAACTTCTATGCAGAGTACATCATGAGAAATGCCAGACTGGATGAAGCACAAGCTGGAATCAATATTACCAGGAGAAATACCAATAACCTTAGATATGCAGATGACACCACCCTTATGGAAGAAAATGAAGAAGAACTAAAGAGTCTCTTGATGAAAGTGAAAGAGGAGAGTGAAAAAGTTGGCTTAAAACTAAACATTCGCTTCTGAATAACCAACAAATCAGAGAAGAAATCAAAAAAGAAATCAAAATATGCATAGAAACAAATGAAAATGAAAACACAACAACCCAAACCTATGGGACACTGTAAAAGCAGTGCTAAGGGGATGGTTCATAGCAATACAGGCTTACCTCAAGAAACAAGAAAAAAGTCAAATAAATAACCAAACTCTACACCTAAAGCAACCAGAGAAGGAAGAAATGAAGAACCCCAGGGTTAGTAGAAAGAAAGAAATCTTAAACATTAGGGCAGAAATAAATGCAAATGAAACAAAAGAGACCATAGCAAAAATCTACAAGTTAAAACTTGGTTCTTTTAAAAGGTAAATAAAATTGACAAACCGTTAGTCAGACTCATCAAGAAACAAAGGGAGAAGAACCAAATCAACAAAATTAGAACAACAACAACATTTGTTGTTGGAGAGATGGAGATGACAACAGACAACTCTGAAATACAAAGGATCATAAGAGATTACTACCAGCATCTCTATGCCAATGAAATGGACAACTTGGAAGAAATGGACAAATTCCTAGAAAAGTATAACTTTCCAAAACTGAACCAGGAAGAAATAGAAGATCTTAAAAGACCCATCACAAGCATGGAAATCAACGCTGTAATCAGAAATCTTCCAGCAAACAAAGCCCAGGACCAAATGGCTTCACAGCTGAATTCTACCAAAAATTTAGAGAAGAGCTAACACGTATCTTACTCAAGCTCTTCCAGAAAATTGCAGAAAAAGGTAAACTTCCAAACTCATTGTATGAGGCCACCATCACCTTAATACCAAAACCAGACAAGGATGCCCCCCAAAAAGAAAACTACAGGTCAATATCACTGATGAACATAGATGCAAAAATCCTTAACAAAATTCTAGCAAACAGAATCCAACAACATATTAAAGAGATCATACATCATGACCAAGTGGGCTATTTATCCCAAGGATTCTTTAATATCTGCAAATCAATCAATGTAATACAACACATTAACAAATTGAAAGATAAAAATCATATGACTATCTCAATAGATGCAGAAAAAGCCTTTGACAAAATCCAGCATCCATTTATGATAAAAATTCTCCAGAAAGCAAGAATAGAAGGAACATACCTCAGCATGTTAGATGCTATACATGACAAACCCACAGCAAACATTACCCCTATGGTGAAAAATTGAAAGCATTTCCCTTAAAGTCAGGAAAAAGACAAGGGTGCCCACTCTCACCACTACAATTCAACATAGTTTTGGAAATGTTGGCCACAGCAATCAGAGCAGAAAAAGAAATAAAAGGAATCCAGATAGGAAAAGGAGAAGTGAAACTCTCGCTGTTTGCAGATGACATGATCCTCTACATAGAAAACCCTAAAGAATCTACCAGAAAATTACTAGAGCTAATCAATGAATACAGTAATGTTGCAGGATATAAAATTAACACACAGAAATCCCTTGCATTCCTATATGCTAACAATGAGAAAATAGAAAGAGAAATTAAGGAAACAATACCATTCACCATTGCAACAAAAAGAATAAAATACTTAGGAGTATATCTACCTAAAGAAACAAAAGATCTATACATAGAAAACTATAAAACACTGATGAAAGAAATCAAAGATGACACAAATAGATGGAGAAATATACCGTGTTCATGGATTGGAAAAATCAGTATTTTGAAAATGACTATACTACCCAAAGTAAACTATAGATTCCATTCAATCCTTATCAAGCTACCAACAGTATTCTTCACAGAACGAGAACAAATAATTTTCACAATTTGTATGGAAATACAATAAATGCTGGAGAGGGTGTGGAGAAAACGGAACCCTCTTACACTGTTGGTGGGAATGCAAACTAGTACAGCCACTATGGAGAACAGTGTGGAGATTCCTTAAAAAACTGGAAATAGAACTGCCATATGACCCAGCAATCCCACTCCTGGGCATACACACCGAGGAAACCAGATCTGAAAGAGACACATGTACCCCAATGTTCATCGCAGCACTGTTTATAATTGCCAGGACATGGAAGCAATCTAGATGCCCATCAGCAGATGAATGGATAAGGAAGCTGTGGTACATATACACAATGGAATATTGCTCAGCCATTAAAAAGAATTCATTTGAATCAGTTCTAATGAGATGGATGAAACTGGAGCCCATTATACAGAGTGAAGTAAGCCAGAAAGACAAAGACCAATACAGTATACTAATGCATATATGTGGAAATTAAAAAGATGGTAATGGTAACCCTATATGCAAAACAGAAAAAGAGACACAGATGTACAGAACAGACTTTTGGACTCTGTGGGAGAAGACGAGGGTGGGATGTTCAGAGAGAACAGCATTGAAACAAGTATACTAACAAGGGTGAAACAGATCACCAGCCCAGGTTGGATGCAAGAGACAAGTGTTCAGGGCTGGTGCACTGGGAAGACCCAGAGAGATGGGATGGGAAGGGAGGTGGGATGGGGGATGGGATGGGGAACACATGTAAATCCATGGCTGATTCATGTCAATGTATGGCAAAAACCATTACAATATTGTAAAGTAATTAACCTCCAACTAATAAAAATAAATGAAAAAAAAAAAGACAAATATAAAAAAATAAAATAGAGCTCAATATTCAAAAACTGAAAATCATGGTATCTGGTCCCGTCACTTCATGGCAAATAGACGGGGAAAGAACGGAAACAGTGACAGACCATTTTCTTGGGCTCCAAAATCACTGCAGATATTACTGCAGCCATGAAATTAAAAGACGCTTGCTCCTTGGAAGAAAAATTATTTGGCCACCTGATGAGAATAACTTACTCATTGGCAAAGATCCTGATGCTTAGAAAGATTGAAGGCAGGAGGAAGAATTGGATGATAGAGGATGAAATGGTTGGATGGCATCACCGACTAGATGGACATGAGTTTGAGTAAGCTCCGGGAATTGGTGATGTACAGGGAAGCCTAGCAGGCTGAATTTCATGAGGTCAGAAAGAATCAGACACTACTGAGCAACTGAACTGAGACATAAGATGTAAGAAAAGTATTTACTATGCAAATATTTAGTATTTACTAAAGATTACTATGTTCACCAGTCAATGGACAATATTTAATGCTAGAAAGTATTTTACACATTTGCTAACATTTATTTAATTTTCCCTCAAATTAAAATTCCAGCTTTATTGAAGTGAAATTTTTTTACTTAAAATTTTTATTTTGCTTTTTAAATTTTAGTATATTAGTTATAAGTAATGGCTATTTTAGAACACAATAATATAGCTTTTGAAAGATACATAAGTTTTATTTTTTTCAGTGCTTTCCATTGTCTTCAATTTTCCTTTTGATAGAAATACACTTATCATGCACATTTTAGATAGAATTAAATTTTCTTTTGATACAAATCTTTCAATAATTGAGCATGAGTGAGAATGAGCAAAAGTCAAGAACATAATGAAACAGAAAGCAGAAAAACAGACTGTTTAGGGAAGAACAATAAGACAACAAACGTAGAACACTACGTGGCAGATTGTCATCACCTAGCAAACAGTACCTACTGTCATAGACATTAACTCCCTCTAGTAAACATGTCTGTTGTTAAATATTCTTCAGGAAAATTATTTTTTAAAAAATTAAAAAATGAGAAGCGTCATATATGAGATTGCTGCTCTACTGTGAATAATAATTTTTAACATTTTTTATATATCTCCTTCTACTCCTCTAACTTATTTCCACTCTTAATATTTGCTTTATTTTCCAGACTTCTCTTACCTCATTTTCCTGTACCCAGTTCCCTTCTTTTTCACATTACAGTTTTGACTTTTCCTAAAAATAGATCCAGTATACAGTCTAAATATTATATATATATATATATATATATATATATATATATATATACTGTGCTAGTTTAAAATACCTAACAGAATCATTTTATAAACAGAACCTATATATTCCAGTGTTCCAACATACAGCTGGTTTCTCGGGACTATTTAAGGCTAATAGAAACATGAAATAATCTTGATGTCTTCCCTTTGCTTTTACATATTTGTCACACTGTAGAGAGCTTTATTCATGTAAATTTTGTTGCCTTTAATAAAGATGGAAATTATGCCCACTTAATCAAAGAGAATTTTATATACAGGACCTTCCTGGTGTTAGGGACAAAGTAACTAGTGTCACCAACATTAGCTGCTCCACTTTTCCCTTCATAGGAGGTAGTGATTACAGTGGCTATGATCATGAAGCATTCTAGCAGGACCCCATAGGTTGAATAGAAAGCCCTTGCAGGTGTGTAATCAGCATTTTACTTCCATGCTTCACTATCTCAGTGGGAAGACTATCAAGTGTGTGACTGTCATTAATCATGACTGGTGCAGAGGTGCTGACTCTGAGTTTAGTATATATTTTTTTTGCCAATTTGACACTGAATTTTAAGTAATAAATTAAAAGTCTTCAAGAATATTTCATATTCCATTATTTTACATCTGATTTCAGTATCTCCTTTTATGAGACGGATGCTTCACAACAAAAACATCTAGGTAAGCCTCCTGGATGTTTTGATAATTATCCCTGAACTCTCATCTACAAATGAATTTATTTGACAGGTTAGAAAATACAGATGTTTTCTCTCACATGAGTTAAAGTATTTAGAATAACTTTGCATAATAGCATGAATGCATTTATTGAGTTTTACTTTTGTCAATTAATAAACATATATCTTCTACTTTCTGGGTGATTATAGCTGTCTTGGGTTTAGATTTCTTTTGTATGCTCGAATTTGATAATGTTAAAAGTCTTATAAGAGTTTACTTATCTTTGTAAGCCACTTGCAATTTAAAGTCTGCTCACTCAAGCTTCTCCTGACACTTGAGACCATTTTAAAATCCACCTCTTTCCTGAACCAGTAGCTTCATTGGAGTCAAGAGGCATCTAGGGTAAGTAAGAGTCTGAACATTTTACTGACTGCTGGCCTAAATCACTCTAATGTTTCTACTTAGATCATCATTACCTAAGGACAGAGAAGCTGAAACAGCAACTTCTTTCAGATTTTTACTCCCTGAAGATTTTTGTTACACTAAATGAAATTTTAAGAAAAGGAGGCAGAGATAATGCTGATAAGGTTCCCACAAGATCTTGCTCTGCAACCAGAGATAAATGATATGTCTTTAGCGTTTATGCCTTTTGCAAATTCATATCCCTAATTATTTTGCTCTTTGTGGAGTCAACAATATTGATTCTTGCTTCTTTGTCTCCATTTAATGTGCTGCATATGCTTTTTAACTTACAGTCAATAATTATCTTACTCTTGTACTAACTTGAAACCATCTTGCTCCAAAGGAAAATTCCACTTAGCCAGTTTGTAACTTTATCCTAATGAATAGTTTAGATGCAATTAAATAGTTCTAATTGTTTAGGAAAAAAAACAAGATACTTGTGATATAAAACATAATGACAGCTAGAAATATAAGGAAACTCACATCTAAAATGAAATTCCATGTATATTGTCTGATGATGACATTTTTTAGTATGAACAATAGATGGTCCATAGTATTTTTAAAATATGTCTTTCTTTTACTGATTGTATTAAATTTCTTATAATTTAACCTCTATCTTTAGATATCTCAGATTTAGGACATCCTCAACAGAGGAATACTTTTACAAGTAGAGACATCTTATTAGTGCACTAGTACTGCCATGACAAAATATGAAATACTAGTTTCCATAAACAACAGAAATTTATGTTTCCATGTCTTTGGAAGTTAGAAGTCCAGAGTGCCAGAAAATTTAGTTTTTCCTAAACCTTGTCTTCTTGGCTTGCAGATGACATTTTCCTATATAAAGAAACTATTGGTGTCTCTTCCTTTTCTTGCTGGTGTGCTAAGTCACTTCACTCGTGTCCAACTCTTTGTGAACCTCTGGACTGAAGCCCACCAGGCTCTTCTCTCCATGGAATTCTCTAGGCAAGAATATTGGAGTGAGTTGCCATGCCCTCCTTCAGGGGATCTTTCCAACCAAAGGACTGAAGCCTCATCTCTTATGTCTCCTGCATTGGCAGACAGGTTCTTTAACACTGGTGTCACCTGGGAAGACTTTTCCTCTTCTTATAAGGACACTAATCTATTCGATTGAAACCTCACTCTTAAGTCATATTTAACTTTAATAAATACCCTAAAGGCCCTACCTCCAAATAAAGTCACACTGAGGGTTAGGATCATCTAGACTGAGACATTATACAGACAAAATCACTGAAACTCAAATGGGGTGTGTGAATTATTTAATGCCACACTCTAAGCAGTTAGTGACACTCTGGGTATAACAGTAACAAGTATGCTACAGCGATTAAATTGTCGGTACTTGAAGAAGACACTAAAGGGCTTCCCTGGTGGCTCAGTGGTTAGAAATCCATCTGCAATGCAGGAGTCACAGGAGATTTGGGATCTATCCCTGGTCAGGAAGATCCCTGCAGGATGGCATGGTAACTCACTCCAGTATTCTTGCCTGGAGAATCTCATGGACAGAGGAACCTGATGGGCTACAGTCCATGGGGTCACAAAGAGTCAGACACAACTGAACTGATTTAGCATGATGCAGGTCAAGAAGTGACAGTTAGAACTGGACATGGAACAACAGACTGATAAGTACATCAAGGCTGTATACTGTCACCCTGCTTATTTAATTTATTTGCAGAGTACATCATGATAAATGCTGGACTGCATGAAGCACAAGCTGGAATCAAGACTACTGGAAGAAATACCAATAACCTCAGATATGCAGATGATACCACCCTTATGGCAGAAAGTGAAGAGGAACTAAAAAGCTTCTTCATGAAAGCGAAAGAGGATAGTAAAAAAAATTGGCTTAAAGCTCAACACTCAGAAAACTAAGATAATGACATCCAACCCCATCACTCCATGGCAAATAGATGCAGGAACAATGGGAAAAGTGACAGATTTTATTTTGGTGGCCTTCAAAATCACTGCAAATGGTGACTGAAGCCGTGAACTTGAAAGATGCCTGCTCCTTGGAAGAAAAGTTATGACCAATCTAGACAGTGTATTAAAAAGCAGAGACATTACTTTGCCAACAACAGTCTGTCTGGTCAAGGCTATGGTTTTTCCAGTGGTCATGTATGGATGTGAGACTTGGACTGTGAAGAAAGTTGAGCACTGAAAAAATTGATGCTTTTGAACTGTGGTGTTGGAGAAGACTCTTGAGCATCCCTTGGACAGCAAAGAGATCCAACCAGCCCATCCTAAAGGAAATCAGTCCTGAATAGTCATTCATTGGAATGATTGATGCTGAAGCTGAAACTCCAAAGATTTGGTCCCCTGATTCAAAGAACTGACTCATTTGAAAAAAACCCTGATGCTGGAAATGATTGAAGGCAAGGGGAGAAGGGGACGACAGGGGATGAGATGGTTGGATAGTATCACTGGCTCAAAGGACATGAGATCGAGTAAGCTCTGTGAGTGGTGATGAACAGGGAAGCCTGGTATACTGAAGTCCGTGGGGTTTGAACTGAAGTGAGGCACTAAAGATATAAAAAGCATGGTAATGAATAATTATAGATGTTTGGTCTGTGATGAAAAGTCAAGTTCTTGTTTCTGGACTTAGAGCAGTCTTATATCAGCAAACTCTTCCAGAAGTTTAGCTAGCCACCGAGAGAACACACAAGAGAACAAGTGATGAGGCACAATCACATCTTAACCAAAACACACTTATTTTCTTTAAATGGTGGTGAGCCACATTTTCATGATCGATCTTTTGTTCAGATGGTATGCTTAAATAAACCTCTGATGACAAAGAATAATTTTGCCTGTCCGCAAAAATATCTTTGAAATCAAGATAATGAGTCAATTCTTTCATCAGATGAAGGAACTATATAAACCACCAAACTTCTAGAGACAGGCTAACAATTTTATTTCAGTGAGCCTTAATACTTTCCATATATATTATTCACTGTAAAAATGAATAACATATCTTGGAAACTAGGACTGTGTTTTATTATTAGCCAGTTTACTTAAAGATGAAACAGTTATCTTGAGATATAGTAGAATGCATTTAAAGCAAGGTTAGTTTGGTGAAATCAGATTGTAAAGCAAGCATTTTATATATTCAAAATTAATATCACAATTCTCTTGAATGTGGAGTTCTGTGTAATAGTCTTCAATATAAAGCCTTATAAAGCAATTCTGGTGCACGTTAATATTTGAAGGTTAATGAGCAAAGTTAAGAAAGAGCAAAAGAAAAATCAATATGCAAGTGTATCAGTTTGCTAGGGCTGCTAGAACAAAATACCAAAGATTGGATTGCTTAAGCAACAGAACTCTGTATTTTCCAGTTCTGGAGACTAGACATTCAAGATCAAGGCATTAGCAGGGTTGATTTCTTTGGCCTTTTTCCACGGCTTGCAGATAATTTGCTTCTCCCTGGTCTCCATGTACTCTCTCCTCTATCCTTGTGCAGCACAAATGTCTCTGGTCCAGATTTGTTCTTATAAAGGTACTATCAGATTGGATTAGGGCCCACCTTAACTGCCTCAGTTTTTACATCTTAAAGGTCCTAACTCTAAATATATTCACATTCTGAAGTACTGGGTTTAGGACCTTGATATATGTATATTGGGCAGACACAATTCAGCAAAATAGCAGCAAACATTCAAAATATTCTACCTTTAAGATAGTTGTCAAAATCTGAGTGGTAAACGTGTGTGTGTGCATGTCTTGAGGGAAGGGATATGAAGTGGTTGAGAAGCAGAGAATTCTAAAATCTTCCTGCTTGCCTGCAAGATTTAATCATTCTCTTTTAATGGTAAGTATCTTTAGCTTCCATCCATGTGGACTGATATGTTTGTTGTAGAAATTAAGAGCAGTAATATATGTGAAACACATTGAAAAGTCTGGCAGACAAGTGCTGAATAAGTGTTTATTGAATTTACATTAATCTAAGCCTTGCTTCATCAGACTCACATACACTCTCTCTTCATAACACTAAAGAAATTTGCTACCTGCTTGTTTTGATGCTAAAACACATTTTTATTTTGAAAGGAGTAGAGATTCGCACAAAGTTGCAAAGCTACTAGAGAAGCCCCATAAATCTGTTACCCAGTTTCCATTATTTATAATATCTTATATAACTATATTACATTATCAAAACCAGGAAGTTAAAATTAGTATCTTTTTCAGTTTTATGCATGTACTCACTTGTACATGTCTGTTTATGTAAGAGCATTCCACATAACTTATCACATACATATATTTATGTAATCACCATCATAATCAAGACACAGAACTATTACATTACCAGAAACATCCCTCTTGGTACTCTTCTCCTAATTCTTTTGCCCAGTTGCTCTCTATACAGTTTTTAAGATGCAATTTAGAAGATGTTTGCTCCTTGGAAGAAAAGCTATGACCAACCTAGACAGCATATTAAAAAGCAGAGACATTACTTTGCCAACAAAGGTCCATCTAGTCAAAGCTATGGTTTTTCCAGTAATCACATATGGATGTGAGAGTTGGACTATAAAGAAAGCTGAGCACCAAAGAATTTATGCTTTTGAGCTGTGGTGTTGGAGAAGACTCTTAAGAGACCCTTGGACTGCAAGGGGATCAAACCAATCAATCCTAAAGGAAATCAGTCCTGAATATTCATTAGAAGGATTGATGTTGAAGCTGAAACTCCAATACTTTGGCCACCTGATGTGAAGTACTGGCTCGTTGGTAAAGACACTGATTCTTGGAAAGATTTAAGGCAGGAAGAAAGGGGGAATGACCCACTCCAGTAGTCTTACCTAGAGAATTCCATGAACAGGGGGGCCTGACAGGCTATAGTTCATGAGGTTGCAAAGAATTGGACATGACTGAGTGACTAACACCTGTGCGCGCATGCACACATACACACACACACACACACACACACACACACTGAATCTACAATTTAAAAATACTATTTCTTCATCTTAATAGATGCAGAAAAAGCCCTTGATAAAATTCAGTACCTATTTATGAAAAAAGTTCTCCAGAACGTGGGCACAGAGGGAAATTATCTAATCATAATTAAGGCCACATATGACAAACCCACAACTAGCACCATTCTCAATGGTGAAAAACTGAAAGCATTCCCCCATGGATCAGAAGCAAGACAAGAATATCTGCTATTAGCACTTTTATTCAGCATAATTTTGAAAGTCCTGGTCACAGCAGACAGAGAAGAAAAAGATATAAAAAGAATCCAAATTGGAAAAGAAGTAAAACTGTCATTGTAGACAACATGATACTACACAAAGAAATTATAAAGATGCCACAAGAAAACTATTAGAGCTCATCAATGAACTCCGTCAAGTTGCAGGATGGAAAATTATTACAGGGTAATCTGTTGTATTCCTACACTATAACAATGAAAGATCAGAGGAGAAATCAAGAAAGTAATCTCATTTACCATTGCATCAAAAAAAAGAATAAAATATCTAGGAATAAACCTAACTAAGGAGAAAAAAGGACCATACTCTTAGAACTCTAAGATGCTAATGAAAGAATTTGAAGATGACATAAACAGATGGAGAGATAAGCTATGTTCTTGAATTGAAAGAATCAATATAGCCAAAATGACTATACTACTTAAGGTAATCTACAGAGTCAATGCAATCCCTATCAAATTGTCAATGGCACTTTACACAGAACTAGAACAAATTTTTTTTACAATTTGTTGTTAACAGAAAAGCCCCTGAATAGTGGAAGCAATCCTAAGAAAGGAAAATGGAGCTGGAGGAATCATAGTCCCTGATATCAGACTATACCAGAAAGCTACAATAATCAAAACAGTATAATACTGGCACAAAAACAGACATATGGCTCAGTGGAATAGGATAGAATGTCCAGAAATAAATCCATGCACCTATAGTCAATCAATCTATGACAAAGGAGACAAGAATATATAGAAGGAAAAGTCTCTTCAATAAATGGTGCTAGGAAAGCTGAACAACTTCATGTAAAAGAATGCAATTAGAGCATTCTCTAACACCATACACAAAATATGCTTAAAATGAATTAAAGACCTAAATGTGAGGTTGGACATCACAAAAATCCTGGAGAAAACAGAGGTAGAACACTCTTTGACATAAATTGCAGCAATGTCTCCTTTGATCCACTTCCTACAGTAATGAAAATAAAAGCAAAAATAAACAAATGGGACCTAATTAAATTTAAAAGTCTCTGCACAACAAAGGAAGCCATAAACAAAATTAAAAGACAACCCACAGAATGGGGTAAAATATTTGCAAGTAATATTGCTGATAAGGGATTAATATCCAAAACAAACAGCTCTATATAAAACAAAACAAAACCAACAGACAATAACCCGATCGAAAATGGGAAGAAGATCTAAAAAAAAATTTCTCCAAAGAAGACATATAAATGTCCAAAAAGTAAATAAACAGACACTCAATATCACTAATTATCAGAGAAACACAAATCAAAACTACAACGAGGTATCACCTCATATCTATTATAATGGCAATCATCAAAAAATCCACAAACAATATGCTGAAAAGGGTTTGGAGTAAAGGGAACTCTCCTACACTGTTGGTGGGAAAGTAAAGTGGTGAAAACATGATGAAGAATAGTATGGAGGTTCCTTAAAAAACTAAAAATAAAACTACCATATGAAATAACAATCCCACTCCTGTGCATGTATCCAGAGAAAATCATAATTCAAAAATATTTGCACACTAATGTTCATGGCAGAACTATTTATAGTAGCCAAGACATGGAAGCAACTTAATTTTCCATTAGCAGAGGGATAGATAAAGATGATGTGTTATATTAATATAGGTATACAATGAAATAATGTTATTTAGTCACCCAGTCATGTCCAACTCTTTGCAACCCCATTAACTGCAGCATGCCAGGGCTCCCTACCCCTCACCATCTCCTGAAGTTTGCCCAAGTTCCTGTTCATTGCATCAGTGATGCTGTCCAGCCATCTCATCTTCTGATGCCCTCTTTTCTTCTGCCCTTGATCTTTCACAGCATCAGGGACCTTTCCAATGAGTTGTCTGTGTGTATCAGGTGACCAAAATGTTGGAGCTTCAGCATCGACCCTTCCAGAGAATATTCAGGGTTGATCGCTCTTAAGATTGATTGGTTTGATCTCCTTGCTGTCCAAGTGACTTTCAGGAGTCTTCTCTAGCACTACAGTTTGAAAGCATCAATTCTTTGGCATTCTGCCTTCTTTATGGTCCAGCTTTTACAACTGTATGTGACCACTGGGAAGAGCACAGCCTTGACTATACAGATCTTTGTCGGCAGAGTAATGTCTGCTTTTCAACACACTGTCCAGGTTTTTCATGACTTTCCTGCCAATCAAACATCTTCAGATTTCATGGCTGCAGTCACCATCCACAGTGGTTTTGGAGCTCAAGAAGTGGAAATCTGTCACTGCTTCCACATTTTCCCCTTCTATTTGCATGAAGTAATGGGGCCAGAAGCCACGATCATAGTTAGGATTTTTTTTAATATTTAGTCTTAAGCCAGCTCTTTCACTCTCTTCCTTCACCGTAATCAAGAAGCTATTCAGCTTCTCTTCACTTTCTGCCCTTAAAGTGGTATCATATAGTTATTTTGTTCTTTTTATAGCTGAGTATCAATAATAGAATAATATTTAATCATAAAAAGAACAGAATAATCCCATTTCATTTAACATGTATGGACCTAAAGACAATTATCCTAAGTGAAGTCAGACAGGGAAAGACAAGTATTAGATGATGTCAGTCATATATGGAATGTAATTTTTTAAAATGATATGGATGAACTTATTTACAAACAGAAACAGGCATAGATATCAAAAGTAAACTTATAGTTGTTAAAGGGGCAACACACCAAGGATGGATACATCAGGAGTTTGGGATTAACATTCATACATTACTATATATAAGATAGATAACCAAGAAGGATCTACTGTATAGCACAGGGGATTCTACTCAATATTTTGTGATAAACTATATGGAAAAGAATCTAGAAAGGAATGAATACACATATGTATAACTGAATGACTTTGCTATGCACCTGAAATTGACACACATTGCAAATCATCTGTACTCCAATAAAATTAAAATAAAATACTATTTCTGTGCTGTTGATACAAGTAAGTTGACTAATGTATATAAGCTTTGTACCTAGTTTTCACACACATTTATTATATGAGCTAGTACAAATAGGATCAAAAAATGATTTGATTAAAAATATAATCAATAATAGCATGATTTTGTATTGCTGCTTAAAATGCCATAATCATCTGAATTACTCTGAGAGAGCCATTTTTCAACAAAGAGAACTACAAATTGCTTAGGATGTTATGGTGTTCACCAAATGCTAAACCTGGCAGGTGGGTAAGTACTTCAAGATTCCTAGTAGTAAGTTCAGTTCAGTTCAGTTTAGTCACTCAGTCATGTCCTACTCTTTGCGACCCCATTGACTGCAGCACGCCAGGCTTCCCTGTCCATCAACAACTCCGAGAGCTTTCTCAAACTCATGTCCATCGGGTCAGTGATGCCATCTAACCAGTTCTACCTCTGTTGTCCCCTTCTCTTCCTGCCTTCAATCTTTCCCAGCATCAGGGTCTTTTTCAAGGAGTCAATTCTTCACATCAGGTATTGGAGTTTCAGCTTCAGCATCAGTTCTTCCAATGAATATTCAGGAATGATTTCCTTTAGGATTGACTGGTTGGATCTCCTTGCTGTTCAAGGGACTCTCAAGAGTCTTCTCCAATGCCACAGTTCAAAAGCATCAATTCTTTGGTACTCAACTTTCTTTATAGTCCAACAAAAACATCCATATATGACTACTAGAAAATTCATAGGTTTGACTAGACAGAACTTTCTCAGCAAAGCCAAGCCTCTGCTTTTTAATATGCTGTCTAGATTGGTCATAATTTTCCTTCCAAGGAGTAAATGTCTTTTAATTTCATGGCTGCAGTCACCATCTACAGTTATTTTGGAGTGCCCCCAAAAATACAGTCGGTCATTGTTTCCCCGTCTATTTGCCATGAAGTGATGGGACCAGATGCCATGATCTTTGTTTTTGAATGTTGAGTTTTAAGCCAGCTTTTTCACTCTCCTCTTTCACTTTCATCAAGAGGCCCTTTAGTTCTTCTTCGCTTTCTGCCATAAGGGTGGTGTCATCTGTATATCTGAGGTTATTGATATTTTTCTGGTAATCTTGATTCTAGCTTGCGCTTCATCCAGCCCAACATTTAGAATGATGTACTCTGTATATAGGTTCAATCGGCAGGATGACAAAAAAGAGCCTTGACGTACTGTTTCCCCAATTTGGAGCCAGTCTGTTGTTCCATGTCTGTTTCTAACTGTTGCTTCTTGACCTGCATACAGATTTCTCAGGAGGCAGGTGAGGTGGTCTGGCATTCCCATCTCTTGAAGAATTTTCCACAATTTGTTGTCATCCACACAAAGGCTTTGACAAAATCAATAAAACAGAAGTAATTGTCTTTTCTGGAACTCTCTTGCTTTTTCTATGATCCAATGGATGTTGGCAATTTGATCTCTGGTTCCTCTGACTAAACATATACATGCTAAAGCATATTTTTAAATTTCTGTACAGTACATATGAGGATACATTAGTTAAAAATATTTAGAGTGTGAATCAGTTAAAACTCTAAAAGACAATTGCTAAGGAAGAATTTTATCTCTGTAGAGAATTTATTACTTAAATCATTCTCTTTTATTGCCATTTCATTACCTTTAATAAATTCATGTTTCAATTCTTCAATATTTTGCTACATAGCACTGGTTTTGTAATGTGAAAGTGAGTAAAGATGCTTTGAGGAAAGCAAAAAATTAAATTATATTTCATTGTACCCTTTAATTTTAATTCTTCACTCAATAAATATTTAAGAATGTATGCCAAAAAAGCCTACTATTAGGTGTTGAGTTACATAACTGAAAACATAGTTCTTTCCCTCAAGTTATACATTCCCTGCTGGTGTGATCTAATGGAGGCCTTGGAAGAAACAATTTCAAGCCAATATGTGCAGAGCTATTTTGGAGACTGGTACAGCATGTGATGTTGTAATAAATTTTACTTGTACAAATGCTATAAGCATTCCAATACATGGGTGCTATGTTTGCTTTAAATTATTACCTCTAAAAAATAGGAAAACAAATAGATAAAAGTATCAGAGAAAAGGAAAGATATGCCCTTCTGAATGAAGAGTTCCAAAGATCAAAGAACAAAGAGAAATAAGAAAGCCTTCTTCAATGATCAATGCAAAGAAATAGAGGAAAATAATAGAATAGAAAAGACTAGAGATCTCTTCAAGAAAATTAGAGATACCAAGGGAACATCTCATGCAAAGATGGGCTCAATAAAGGACAGAAATGGTATGGACCTAACAGAAGCAGAAGATATTAAGAGGTGGCAATAATACACAGAAAAATTATACAGAAAAGATCTCCATGACCCAGATTATCACAATGGTGTGATCACTCACCTAGAGCCAGACTTTCTGGATTGTGAAGTCAAGTGGGCCTTAGGAAGCACCACTACAAACAAAGCTAGTGGAGGTGATGGAATTCCAGCCCAGAGCTATTTCAAACCCTAAAAGATGATACTGTGAATGTGCTGCACTCCATATGATAGCAAATTTGGAAAACCCAGCAGTGGCCACAGGATATGAAAAGGTCAATTTTCAGTCCAATCCCAAAGAAGTGCAGTGTCAAGGAATGTCCAAACTACCCCACAATTGTACTCATCTCACACGCTAGCAAAATAATGCTTGAAATTCTCCAAGCCAGGCTTCAACAGTACATGAACCATGAACTTCCAGATGTTCAAGTTGGATTTAGAAAAGATAGAGGAACCAGAGATCAAATTGCCAACACCTGTTGGATCATCAAAAAAGCAAGAGAGTTCCAGAAAATCATCTACTTCTGCTTGACTGTGTCAAAGCCTTTGACTTTGTGAAAGTGAAAGCCACTCAGTCACGTCAACATTTTGTGACCCCATGGACACTCCATGGAATTCTCCAGGCCAGAATACTGGAATGGGCAGCCTTTCCCTTCTCCAGGGAATCTTCCCAACCCAGGGATCGAACCCAGGTCTCCTGCATTGCAGGCAGATTCTTTATCAGCTGAGCCACCAGGGAAGCCCAAGGATATTGGAGTGGGTATCCTGTCCCTTCTCCAGGGGATCTTCCCAACAAAGGAATTGAACCAGGTCTTCTGCATTGCAGGCAGATTCTTTACCCACTGAGCTCTGGATCACAACAAACTGGGAAATTCTTCAAGAGATGGGAATACCAGACCACCATACCTGCCTCCAGAGAAACCTGTATGCAGGTCAAGAAGCAACAGTTAGAACTGGACATGGAACAACAGACTGGTTCCAAATTGGGAAAGAAGTACATTAAGGCTGTTTATTGTCACTCTACTGAGTTAACTTATATGCAGAGTGCATCATGCAAAATTCCAGGCTGGGTGAAGCAGAGTCAGACTCAACTGAGCAACTGAATTGAACTGAACTGAGTGCCTTTTTTGAGTAATTACGATTTTCCATATGTTGTCATTTTTATTCTGAGTAAAGACCACCCTTTAATATTTCTATAGTGCAGGTTTGTACTTAAACATTAAGAGCAAGAGGAAAATTAATAAAAAAGAATGAAATGTGCATTAATCTATAGGTTAATAGGAGTCATCATTTTAACTGCATGTGGTAAGAGGTTTCTTAATTGTAAAAAAAAATTTTAAATATCATGAAGTCTACCTTAACAAAATTTTAAGTGTACAGTTTGTTATTTAAGCATAGTGATGTACAGCAAATTTTTACAAGTTTTTCATCTTTCATGTCTGAAACTATACTCTGACACTCAGCTTCAAATATTCTTCTCCCCACAGCAACCACCATTCTACACTGTTTTTAGGAGTTAATTTGGATACATCTTATAAATGGAATCATTCAGTAATTATCCTTCTGTGACTGGTTTATAGAACTTAACATAAAGTCTTGAAAGTTCAAGTTATAGGATATGACAATTCTCCTTATGATTTATGGCTGAATAACACTCCATTGTGTGTGTGTGTGTGTGTGTGTGTGCGCGCGTGTGTGTGTGTGTGTGTGTGACATTTCTTTTATCCATTCATTTCCTGAGGAACATTAAACATTTGCCACCTCATGGCTATTGTGAATAGCAATGAACATGGAAGTGCAGATATCATTTTGACATCCTGATTTCAATTCTTTTGGATAAATATCCATAAGTGTAGCTTCTGGATCACATGGTAATTCTATTTTTAATTTTGGGGGAAACTTCATACTGTTTTCCATAACGACTTTACTACTTTGTATTCCCACCAACAGTATACATTGTTCCAATTTGTCCACATCCTGTATGATAATTATAATTTTCTGTTTTGTTTTTATTAACGACCATCCTAACAGGTATGAGGTGACACCTCATTGTGGTTTTGGTACGTATTTCCATGATGATTAGTGCTGTTGAATTATCTTATCCTATACCTACTGGCCATTTGTACATCTTTGGAGAATGTCTAAGTCCTTTGACCATTTTTTAATTTGTTTATTTGGGTTTTCTTTCCTATTGAGTTGTAGGAGTTCCTTATATATTTTAGATACTTATACTTTACAAATATGTGGTTTGCAAATAATAGATTCTTAAAGCATGCTTAAAAAAATAAAAAACTTGGATTTTCCCTTTCAGAAGTAGGCATTCAATCTAAATGTTCTGGGTCAGGATCCATACTACCATCTTAAGCTCCATTATCAATGTCATATAACCACATGCAAAAACTTCAACTATGTGATTTTCTTCTGTACCCTGTATTGATAATATTTCACCATAAAAGAAATAGAAAAACAATACTTTAACTTTGCCTTCATCCTAGGACAATGAACATTTCTATATAACACACTGAGGAGTACTAGATAATAGTCTATAATGTAGAATTTATTCAACAGAGTGATTTATTAGCTGATAGTTCAGTTCAGTTCAGTCACTCAGTTGTGTCCGACTCTTTGTGACCCCATGAGCTGCATCACGCCAGGCCTCTCTGTCTGACACCAACTCCCGGAGCCCACCATCAACCATCTCATCCTCTGTCATCCCCTTCTCCTCCTGCCTTCAATCTTTCCCAGCATCAGGGTCTTTTCAAATGAGTCATTTCTTCGCATCTGGTGGCCAAAAATATTGGGGTTTCAGCTTCAACATGAGACCTTCCAATGAACACCCAGGACTTCCAATGAATATCTTTTAGGATGGACTGTTTGAATCTCCTTGCAGTCCAAAGGACTCTCAAGAGTCTTCTCCAACACTACAGTTCAAAAGCATCAATTCTTCTGTGCTCAGCTTTCTTTATTCCAACTCTCACATCCATACATGACTACTGGAAAAACCATAGCTTTGACTAGACAGACTTGTTGGCAAAGTAATGTCTCTGCTTTTTAATATGCTATCTAAGTTGGTCATAACCTTCCTTCCAAGGAGTAAGCATCTTTTAATTTCATGGCTGCAGTCACCATCCGCAGTGATTTTGGAGGCCAAAAAAATAAAGTCAGCCACTGTTTCCACTATTTCCCCATCTATTTGCCATGAAGTGATGGGACCAGATGCCATGATCTTAGTTTTCTGAATGTTAAGCTTTAAGCCAACTTTTTCACTCTCCTCTTTCTGCTGATAGTTGGAAATAGGTAAAAGATCTTCCTTTCAAGGTAATATGTTGTGGTCATCTTGAAACACACATGAATAAAGGAGTGAACCAGCTGTAACTAATCCAATTCTTGTCCCAACATGCAAATTGCTAAGGAGGCAGTCTGATTATTTCAGTTTGCTTTAAGTCACATTCTTCACTGACTGCTCAGGAAAGTTGTATACAAACAGCTAATTCCCCAGAGGAAACACTTGACCCTTAGAAAATTAGTAGATATTACTGGTAGGGGAAAAATGATTCAATGTCAAGCATTTTAAGACATAGTGGTTTAGACAAACATTCCTTTAATAGTACCTCAGGGCATTTATGCATATTTATTCATGTGTTCACATAATTGGTTGCTCTAAAGGAGCACATTTTGAGAAAGACTCCATTAGGGAAAAAAGGAAAATAAGAGGAAAGAAAAGGGTCTGTTTCATAGAGATCTTCTACTTTTACTATTTGAAATGATTTTAACCAAAACTTGGATAAGAGTCACAATCATTTAGCGAATATTTGAGTATGCATTTCTGGACCTCACTCACAGAGTTTCTGATTCAGTAAGACTGGTAAGGTGGCACAAGAATTTACATCTTTAAGAGAAATAAACCAGACAGAGAAAGATGAAAACTGCATGGTATCACTTACTGTGTAGAAGATTAAATAAAAATGATAATGAACCTCATAGAAACAGAGAGTTAAAAAGTGGTTGCCTGGGGCTAAAAGGGAGGGAAAAGCAAGGAAAAATTGATAAAAAGGTACAGACTTCCAGCTATAAGAGGAATTTTAAAAATTTGCTTCTCTAACGAGTTCCCAGGCTACGCTGAAAATGCTGGTCCTGGAATCACTTTAGAAAAATCACCGCTCTGATCATTTCAGGAATCAGAAAGAGAATGTAACTGTTTGTATCTTTCAGTCTGTTGTGTCACACAAATCAGCATATTGGTGATCAGGGAATAATGGAGAGTTTATTGTGTAAGTCCTTTAAATTCAGTTTCTAGAAAACTGAATTGACCTGGCAATGCAGTCTGAAGGCAGGGTGGACTCATGGACTGTCAGTTTGCTATGTTTACTTTAGTTCTAAATTTAACCTAGTTTAGGGATACCTTATAGAATTTTTCATAAGGGTGCAAGCCATCCTATAACTCAAACTAGCTCCCTGGTTAATTGGGAAAACTATTGCATGCTTCAGTAATCACTAAAGTCCTGGAAGGATTGAAAGAAGAGAAAAAATACACTTAAAAATAAGATAATACACTTAAACAAAATGTCACATTACTCCATGAAATGAAGAAAAGTTTTAAAAAATCCATTCTCCATAAATACAGGAAATGATAAATAAGCACTAGAAAAAAGTGATATATTTCAGAAACTGCCCACTTTGATACCTTATATATTGAGCCCTTAAAAGATCACACTATGATATATAAGCAAGCATTTAATTTCCTTGAGACATATTATACTTATTGACAGTTAAACAGGTATTTCATATTTTTCAAAGATTGTCACAGTGTTACACCATGTCAGTTTATTTATGTGAAAAAAAAAAAGATGTGTATGTATGCGCTCAGCAGTGTCTGACTCTTTGTGACCCCATGGACTATAGCCCGTCAGGCTCTTCTGTCCGCGGAATTTTCCAGGCAAGAATACTGGAATGGGTGGCCTTTTCCTCTTTCAGGGGATCTTCTTGGCCCAGGAATTGAACTCGTGTCTCCTGTGTCTCCTGAAATGACAGGTGAATTGTTACCACTGAGCCACCTGGGAATTCCCAAAACCTTAGTTTAAATAAAGTCAGTTCTCTTTACTGCAAGATTTCCCATACCAATAGTAGTCTAATAGGCTTCCCAGGTGGCTCAGTGGGTAAAAAATCCACCTGCAAATCAGGAGATGAGGGTTAGATCCCCTGGTTGGGAAGATCCTGTGGAGAAGGGCATAGCAACCCACTGCAGGATTCTTGCCTGGAAAATCCCACGGACAGAGGAGCCTGGCAGGCTACAGTCCATGGTGTCACAAAGAGTTGTCGTGACTGAAGCAATGAGTACAGCACATAGTAATCTAATATGTAAAATGAATCTGTATTGAGGGCAATCACTGCTGTATTTTCCAGTTTACTAGGCCCTGAAACTATCTTTCTTTTTGCATTTTTTAGTGTCTTTACTTTATTCACTTGAATATATCATGGGAATACTATTGACAATTATTACCCTATGTCATTAAAGTACCTGAAGACATTTCATTAACTCAATAGTGTTTAATCTCTTCATTTTTATCTTAGAATTTCACATCACTATTTGAGTTCTTGTTCTGGGTCCTGTATTAGACAGGGTTCTCCAGAGAAATAGAATAGGATGTGTGTACACAAATACACATACACAGAGATATGATAGAGGAAAGACAGAGATTTATTTTAAGGAACTGATTCACAAGATGTGAGAGTTGACAAGTTCAAAATATGCAGGATGGGGCCCTAGGCTAGAGACAGGAAAAGGTTAATGCTGCATTCTGTACTTTGAAGGTTATCTGGAAGTTAAGGCTCTCAACTTATTGGATACAGCTCACCCACTTTATAAAAGGTAATCTTCTGTATTTCAAGTCAATTGATTAAAATGTTAATTACATCTAAAAAAAATTCTATATGAACTTCCCTGACAATCTTGTGGTTAAGACCACTTCCACTACAGAGTCCTGGTTGGGGAACTACACATCATGTGGCCAAAAAGAAAAAAAAAAAAAAAAATATATATATATATATATATATATATATATATATATATATATATATATATGTATATATATGTATATATATATATAAAACACATAATATATATGTGATAAATATAGATTAAAAAGTATGCATAGTAACACCTAGACTGATGTGTACCAGGAAGCTGGGTGCCATGGCCCAGCCAAGGTAATGCATTAAATTTACCATCATCTTCCCCCAAGCATCCAATCCTGGTTAGCTTTTACCACATTTTATCCCTTTTAAAGTCCTCAAGCTTCATCTTCCTTCTTTTTCCTGATTCTTGAGTGGCAGAAATCACAAATATCTTGGCAGAGCTTGTTAAGCTCTGTGTCAAAAAGCTGTGCACAGCTGATATGGGTTTCCTTATTATGTTACTATCAGGAAGTGACACTGGGAGAGAGGAACTGCTCCCGTTTCCCGGGTTTATAGTCATCTTCAGTTACAGAATCCAAGATAGCTGTAGGGTCACTTGAGTAATTTTGTGTTCCACTAACATTTTAGGAATCTTTTATCTCTCACTTATTTTCCTTTTCTGTAACTATTGTTCTTTACTTTCTTTTTGTTTCTCACAAAGTATGAAAATGTATGTATCATGATTTTTTTTTAATCTACATCTTTTTATAAGTCTCTTCTAAGCAAAACCCCTGACAGGCTTACCTTGTGACTCAACTGGTAAAGAATCACCTGCAATGTGGGAGACCTGGGTTCGATCCCTGGAGTGGGAAGATCCACTGGAGAAGGGAATGGCTAACCCACTTCAGTATTCTGGCCTGGAGAAGTTCATGGACTGTATAGTCCATGGGGTCAGAAAAAGTCAGACATGACTGAGTGAGTTTCACTTTACTTCAAGCAAAGCCCCAGAATCTCTCCTTTTAAATGTGCTTTTCCTCCCCAAAGAGATGTAATACAATTTGCTTACTGATAACATTAACTTTTTGGCTTACTCCTTTATTTCATTTATAAAATGTATTATCACTTACTGTAGTAAGTGGAGGGCTTCTTAGGTGGCCCGAGCAATAAATAATTCACCTGCCAATGCAAGAGATGCAGTTTTGATCCCTGAGTCAGGAAGATCTGGAGGAGGGCATGGCAACCCACTCCAGTATTCATGCCTGGAGAATCCCATGGACAGAGGAGATTGGCAGGCTACAGTCCACAGGGTCCATAGTGTTGCATAGAGTCAGACATGACAGAAGTGATGGCATATTAAGTGGTCACATTTAATCTATAAGCTTTTCTATAATTAAGTTCATTTTTCATGGTTGTACAAAATTATTAACAATTTAAAACCTACTTCTTTCCTGTTCCAAGTGAAAGAATAATTTCACCTTGTACTTCAAAGACACCAAGCTTTTCACAGGAGGTACCGTTTATATCTCCCTCTAGTTATCTTTGTATCTGTCTTCCCAGTTTTATGTATAGTATTAAGGAAAAATGCACTTCTGTCCTGTGAAGCTAAACTACTTGGTATTCAATAAATATTTGTTGGTTAGATAAAGGGATTTTGCTGATTTTTTATAACATACTATCTCATATGATATATTTCTATTCCATTCTATTCTACCACCTATCTTGTTTAATAAAACATTTTTGTTTTGGTAAAATATACATAAAAATTTTGCATCTTAACCATTTTTAAATGTACACTTCATTGATATTAAATGCACTTAATATTGCTATTGCAACCATCACCCTACTCCATTTCTATAAATCTTTTAAGATTATAAAATTGAAACTCCACACTTTTAAAAACAAATCTCCCATTCTTCTCTCTCCTCCACCCCTAGCCACTTTCATCCTACTTCCTGTGTCAATGAATTGGACTTTTTAAAGAAGGTAAAATATATGTGGTAGCTTGATAGGGATTGCATTGAATCTATAGATTGCTTTGGGTAGAATAGCCATTTTGACAATATTGATTCTTCCAATCCATGAACACGGTATGTTTCTCCATCTGTTTGTGTCCTCTTTGATTTCTTTCATCAATGTTTTATAGTTTTCTGTGTATAGGTCTTTTGTTTCTTTAGGTAGATATACTCCTAAGTATTTTATTCTTTTTGTTGCAATGGTGAATGGTATTGTTTCCTTAATTTCCCTTTCTGTTTTTTCATTGTTAGTATATAGGAATGCAAGGGATTTCTGTGTGTTAATTTTATATCCTGCAACTTTACTATATTCATTGATTAGCTCTAGTAATTTTCTGGAAGAGTCTTTAGGGTTTTCTATGTAGAGGATCATGTCATCTGCAAACAGCGAGAGTTTCACTTCTTCTTTTCCTATCTGGATTCCTTTTACGTCTTTTTCTGCTCTGATTGCTGTGACCAAAACTTCCAACACTATGTTGAATAGTAGTGGTGAGAGTGGGCATCCTTGTCTTGTTCCTGATTTCAGAGGAAATGCTTTCAATTTTTCACCATTGAGGGTGATGCTTGCTGTGGGTTTGTCATATATAGCTTTTATTATGTTGAGGTATGTTCCTTCTATTCCTGCTTTCTGGAGAGTTTTAATCATAAATGAGTGTTGAATTTTGTCAAAGGCTTTCTCTGCATCTATTGAGATAATCATATGGTTTTTATCTTCCAATTTGTTAATGTGGTGTATTACGTTGATCGATTTGCAGATATTAAAGAATCCTTGCATTCCTGGGATAAAGCCCACTTGGTCATGGTGTATGATTTTTTTAATATGTTGTTGGATTCTGTTTGCTAGAATTTTGTTAAGGATTTTTGCATCTATGTTCATCAGTGATATTGGCCTGTAGTTTTCTTTTTTTGTGGCATCTTTGTCTGGTTTTGGAATTAGGGTGATGGTGGCCTCATAGAATGAGTTTGGAAGTTTACCTTCATCTGCAATTTTCTGGAAGAGTTTGAGTAAGATAGGTGTTAGCTCTTCTCTAAATTTTTGGTAGAATTCAGCTGTGAAGCCATCTGGTCCTGGGCTTTTGTTTGCTGGAAGATTTTTGATTACAGTTTCGATTTCCTTGCTTGTGATGGTTCTGTTAAGATCTTCTATTTCTTCCTGGTTCAGTTTTGGAAAGTTATGCTTTTCTAAGAATTTGTCCATTTCATCCAAGTTGTCCATTTTATTGGCATAGAGCTGCTGGTAGTAGTCTCTTATGATCCTTTGGATTTCAGTGTTGTCTGTTGTGATCTCACCCTTTTCATTTCTTATTTTGTTAATTTGGTTCTTCTCTCTTTGTTTCTTAATGAGTCTTGCTAATGGTTTGTCAATTTTCACAGAACTAGAACAAATAATTTCACAATTTGTATGGAAATACAAAAAAACCTCGAATAGCCAAAGTAATCTTGAGAAAGAAGAATGGAACTGGAGGAATCAACCTGCCTGACTTCAGACTCTACTACAAAGCCACAGTCATCAAGACAGTATGGTACTGGCACAAAGACAGAAATATAGATCAATGGAACAGAATAGAAAGCCCAGAGATAAATCCACGAACCTATGGACACCTTATCTTTGACAAAGGAGGCAAGGATATACAATGGACAAAAGACAATCTCTTTAACAAGTGGTGCTGGGAAAACTGGTCAGCCACTTGTAAAAGAATGAAACTAGAACACTTTCTAACACCATACACAAAAATAAACTCAAAATGGATTAAAGATCTAAACGTAAGACCAGAAACTATAAAACTCCTAGAGGAGAACATAGGCAAAACACTCTCTGACATAAATCACAGCAAGATCTTCTATGACCCACCTCCCAGAATATTGGAAATAAAAGCAAAAATAAACAAATGGGACCTAATGAAAATTAAAAGCTTTTGCACAACAAAGGAAACTATAAGTAAGGTGAAAAGACAGCCCTCAGATTGGGAGAAAATAATAGCAAATGAGGAAACAGACAAAGGATTAATCTCAAAAATATACAAGCAACTCCTGAAGCTCAATTCCAGAAAAATAAATGACCCAATCAAAAAATGGGCCAAAGAACTAAACAGACATTTCTCCAAAGAAGACATACAGATGGCTAACAAACACATGAAAAGATGCTCCACATCACTCATCATCAGAGAAATGCAAATCAAAACCACAATGAGGTGCCATTACACGCCAGTCAGGATGGCTGCTATCCAAAAGTCTACAAGCAATAAATGCTGGAGAGGGTGTGGAGAAAAGGGAACCCTCTTACACTGTTGGTGGGAATGCAAACTAGTACAGCCACTATGGAAAACAGTGTGGAGATTTCTTAAAAAACTGGAAATAGAACTGCCATATGACCCAGCAATACCACTTCTGGGCATACACACTGAGGAATCTAGATCTGAAAGAGACACGTGCACCCCAATGTTCATCGCAGCACTGTTTATAATAGCCAGGACATGGAAACAACCTAGATGTCCATCAGCAGATGAATGGATAAGGAAGCTATGGTACATATACACCATGGAATATTACTCAGCCGTTAAAAAGAATTCATTTGAATCAGTTCTAATGAGATGGATGAAACTGGAGCCCATTATACAGAGTGAGGTGAGCCAGAAAGATAAAGAACAGTACAGCATACTAACACATATATACGGAATTTAGAAAGATGGTAACAATGGCCCTATATGCAGGGCAGAAGAAGAGACGCAGAAGTACAGAACAGACTTTTGAACTCTGTGGGAGAAGGGGAGGGTGGGATGTTTCGAAAGAACAGCATGTATATTTTCTGTGGTGAAACAGACCACCAGCCCAGGTGGGAGGCATGAGTCAAGTGCTCGGGCCTGTTGGGCTGGGAAGATCCAGAGGAATCGGGTGGAGAGGGAGGTGAGATGGGAGACCGGGATGGGGAATTCGTGTAACTCTATGGCTGATTCACATCAATGTATAACAAAACCCACTGAAAAATAAAAAAAAAAAAAAAAAATAAAGAAGGTAAAATATATGTGGAATCAATATTTGTCTTTCCATGACTGAATTGTCTCACTTAGCATTATGTCCTCAGAATTCAATCTATTCATTTCTTTGGCAAAGTTCTTTCTCTATTGCCTACATATCTCTCAATTTTTTTTTTCTCTTCCTTATGTCTTAACTTGTGCTTTGTTAAATTCTCTGCATCTTTTTTCCTGACACAATGAAATAGCCTCCAGGTAATCTTCCTGTAATATCCTGGCCATGACTAATCCATCATCCACTACTGTCATATTAGGTTATTATTATTACTACTATTATAATTGTTCTTATATTTCAGATTACAAATTAACCAAATTACTCCTGCTTAATATATTGTACTCTATTCCAATTGTTTAAAATTCTCTTAAAGTTTAGGTATATGGGATTCAAATTTTGATACATTTTAAACATTAAAAATTGTGTTCTCCTGATTACAATAGCTAGATATACATATATAATTTTTGATAACAAGGAACATGGGCTTCATGCTTCATTACATTCTTGATAAAACTCAATATTCCCAAATTTGCATCTTATTAAAAAGGAGCAATTCAAACATTATCATTTTCATAAAAAGATTATGGATTTATGAATTTAAAACAAACATAGACTAACAAATGTATGATTGTTGTTTTGACCATTTGTCAAGCAGCATGGTGATTTCAGAATATGCCATCTGATACAGAGGAAAGTACCATTTATATCTATTGTGGAAGGAACCCAAGAATGAACCACTAAATGCTGCATATCAAGTATGGTCCTGGCCACATGTTGTACTTTATAACCATTATTTTAAATTCAATCTTCATTATTTTACCCAAGAAGCAGACCAGAAAGTTGTTAACAATCTGTGCTATTTTTCAGTGAGTTACTATAAAAGAGTATTGTCTGTTATAAGTGTTATAAATAAAAATTGATTGTTGTTAAATTAGGAGTGTAATTTCAGCTATTAATATATATATACATTCATTGTTTCCATTAATAAAGACATTATGAGGATATTTACATATTCTTATCATTGCCGAAAGGGAAAATGAAGAATGTCTTAGTAGCTGGAAGCTGAGAACTGGGTTATGAAGTTCTCAAATACAAATAACTTCCACAGAATGACAGCGTATTGCTATGTGTGTGTTCAGTCACTCGGTCACATCCGACTTTTTAGGACCCTATGAACTGTAGCCTGCCAGGCCTCTCTGTCCATGGGAGTTTCCCAGAAAGAGTACAAGAGTGGGTTGCCATTTGCTTCTCCACTATTGCTATGCCTTAAACTGATAAAACCAAGATACGTGGCAAGCATGAAATTAAACTCAACAGATGATAAATGTGAATGAACACTTCTAATAATGTCAACAAGAAACTTGCTCCAAACTTCTAATAAAACAAATCCCAAGATACCAAAAGACTGAATTATTCTCTCAAGTAGGAGTAAAAGAGTATAGCTCACTCCCCGTTCCCCCCCCCCCTTTTTTTAAACTATTTTAGGTGAAAATAAGTCAGTCTTTCACTATGTAAGTATAATTTAACTATAGGGTTTTGCAAGTGCCTTTTATCAGATCAGGGGATTTCTCTACCACTCTTCAAATGCTGTTTTTTATTATAAATGGCTGTTGAATTGTGGAAAATATTTTATCTGCATCTATTGAGATAATTGTTACGCTTTCAAAATAGAAATATGATGTTTTACAGTGATTAATCTGCTAATATTTACCAACCTTACCTCCACTGACTAAAATCACTTGGTCATTATGTATTTCTACTGTATATCTACTACAGGAATATCTTTTTCTGACATTGTATTAAGAAATTTCAACTTTATGTCACTATTGCACTATTCTCCACTTTTATATTTTTATGTCTTTGGTTTTCATAACATTGGTCTCATTTTCTGGCTGTGAGCTACTCTCCTGCCCTCATTTTATTTATGGAAGAGTATTATATAATTTCTATTATTTGCTCCTAAAATTTTTGGTAGAATTCATTGGGAAAAACATTTTTGCATGAGGTAACTTTAATGGGAAAAACTGTAAGACAAATTAATTTTCTTTAATAAGTTTAAGGCTATTTAGGTGACATATTTCCTGTTCAGACAACTTTGGTAGTTTGTGTCCCATAAAAACATATCCATTTCAACAAAAAATTATTTTTTAATCTCTTTATAACACATAGGTATCCCTATGTGTTCAACACGGTTCTCCTGATTGTCTTTAGTTCTTTGTCCTTCAGTGTGCAGGTAATTTAAACTCTTTTTCTAGGAAGTCCAGTTTCTGGGGTTCTTCAGAGATGTTACTATTTTTCTGTTCATGAATGGGCCACACTTTTCTGTTTTCTGACTGCTTTATAATTTTTTACAAAAGCTATTTCTGATATTCTAATATGGTAACACTTGAAATGACATTTTCGCTTCTTCCTAGAGAATATTATTATTGCTTATTGAGGGCTATAGTGATTTTTTAAATTATTTAGCAAAGACTGTGCGCTCAGTCAGTCAGTTGTGGCTGAGCCTTTGCCACCTCAAAGACTGTAGCCATCCAGGGTCCTCTGTCCATGGAATTTTCCAGGCAAGAATACCGGGGTGAGTAGTCTTTTATTATTCCAGGGTTTCTTCTTGACCCAGGGGTGGAAACCACATCTCTTGTGCTCCTGCACGGACACCCAGATTCTTTACCACTGAACCACCTGGGAAGCCCATAGCAAGGACTTTATCCCTTGACATATGCATCATTGTGTCTGCATTCAGTTAGTGAATGGCCTGACACAGATTTCTTTAAATGCCTGAATCCAATAGAGAAGAAAAACATTCTGTTGCTTTAATTTCTTTCAACAGAATCTTCCCAGGAATCTCTTTCTATCTCATCAGGTTTAAATAGCTAGCCTCTTTGCTGATCTCTCAGCGAACTCTCAGATCAAAACACACTACTCAGCTTCTGAAAGACTGGGTTCTTATTGCTCATCCTGGCATCAGTAAGCTGTATTAGGAATGTGGACCACATTTTCTATATCTACCTACCTTAGAGCCAGGAGCAGGGAATTGTAGATGTTATGTTAAATGTCAAAATTCAGTGAAATTTACCTGTTGTTTTTTTTTAAATCAAGCCTCTACTGGACACTGCAAGTACTGAACTAGACTTTATACTTCTAAAATAACCAAAACTAGGAGTTCTTGCCAGTTCAGTGGAGTAATTGATTCATGGAACTTTCTTACTATGCCATCTTCCATGGTATCACTTCCTAAATTTTTAAAAGTACAAATTACTTTAGGAAATATTCATTATGCTGTTGAGGAAAGTCTAAAGAATTGTGCATTCATTTGTGTTTTCTAATCAAACTAATTCCTTTTCTCACCTGTCCAACTGTCTGAAACTTTTACGTATTCCACAGCTTTCTTGTTTTCATCTCTGATTTTCATCATAAAAAAATAATTTGAAACTAGAAATGTCATTTTATCACTTTTTTTCAACTCTTGCTATGCTTGTTATACTCTTAGATTTCTTTTTAATCTACTAATTTCTATTACCAATGAATGACACAAAAAGCAAATTGATAAGATAATAAAAAATTTTTAAAAACTACTGAATAAATGAATGAAAAAGTAAACAAGAAGAGTCATTTAGGGACCTAAGCATATATAGAAGAACCAATTGTCAATTCCTGATGCAAAACAGCAGTAATTAAACCAATTAAATGAACCACCTTAAAAATGCTTTATAAAAGAGTAATAAAAATAAGCATGTATTGAGCATCTTAACATAAAAGTATTTAGGACTATGATTCTTCTTACAAAGTAATGAAGAGGAGTTCAGTAGTGAAATGTTGCCAAATGAGTTTCTTAAAAGTTTTATAAAGAAATCAGAAGCTATCCTACTAAAACAAAACAAAACCAACAATAATAAAAACAGAGTGTTTGCAAATAGAGCAATGATGCCTTTGTTCATAACATTGATATATACTAAAAAAACAGCAAAGAGTTCTATAATACTTACAAAAGAATACTGAGGAAACAACCAGTGATCCAGGTATAGAACTGAGAAGTAATGATGTCTACCAAGATAATGAGCGCAATTTAAGTGAGTGTGATGTGGGAGCTCTCCTGCACTAGTGGTGCTGATCTGAAGCTGAATGAACAAATAGTTTAGCATAGAATGAATGAAGGTTATCACATTGTTCTTCCTTTTACATGAGAAACAATGTATCTTCTACCTACTACTAAGCATTTTATAACTCAAGTGTGAAAAAGTAATCAGAACCAGAAGCAGTATCAATTCTTATAGTACATGAAACAAAAAGATCTATACAAAATGCATACTGTGCTATGTAAAACAAAATAAAACAAAAAGTATCCCTCTGACTCAAACTTGGTAATACAATTAGGGAATCTCATGTTGGAACAAAAGTTGTATGATCTGTTTTCTGCTTCCTGATATAAATTTATTTCCTGGGTTACTAGAATTGCTAGAAAATGAACTTTTGTTATATTTTCATCTGTCTATACTACCAGTCTAAAAGAAGATTTCTTCCTGAAGTAAATGATTACATGAATTTTGTGATTAGATTATTTATCAGAAAATATGTTAAACTCAAAAGCAGCAATTACAGAGAGAGTATTTTAAAGAAATTAGAAGTTTTGTTAGTGAAGAGAAAGACAGGAACTGCAATAAAGGGCATACAGAAATGATATTAATTCTATCTTATTTGGATAATTATTCTGATACTATATTTTAAATCCACAAAGTGTAGACTGTAAGTTAAAGCCAAATGCAAAAAAAAAAAAAAAAGTTAAAAAAAAGTTAAAAAATAAAGCCAAATGTAAGAGAAAGAGTATGAAAATGGCCACTTTACAATTTTTATCATCTGAAAATGCATTAATATTAGCATATTCAATTGAGCTATGACCAAGAAAGAAAATGATAATTTTATATAACATAATTTAGAATTAATCATTTGACAAAAGTTTTGGGGCATTCAAAACTGTTAGTGTTGGACTAGACTCTTGAGTTACTGTGTGAGTCATTCATAACTTACCACATGAAAAGTTCTTTTGAGAAATCTTCACAGCAAAAACCAGTTTTCAACGATCTACTTCATTTCCCATCCAGCACATTTAGCATAATGATATTTAGCCATCTTATTGTACATCTGAGTCTCTCAATTGTTTTCAGACTATCAGAAGAAAGAATTGAGTGAAAAGGACACTACCAACATGATATATTTATTGTCAGTAAAACTATGCATTAGGTTTATTGGATTATTAATAGGATTATCCAAAATTCCATAAAACAGCATAGGACTTATATTTTTCTATCTAATAACTATTTCTGTTAGAGAGGAGGCATGAAATGGCACAATCTAGTTTGGTGTATGCTTGAATACTCTGATTTCAGATCGTGTGGTGAGAAGCGGAAGTTAGTTTCTTTGCTCCGCCATATGCCTCCTGGTCAAATAATGTTTATGTGAGATTGTTATTTTAAAGGAATACAGAAAGAATTAATCCTAAAACTGACTTTTATTTTTATTTCCTAAGACAGTATTGACTAACAGATAATTTTACAAAGGAACTAGGTGTCCATGGCTGATTCATGTCAATGTATGACAAAACCCACTGCAATGTTGTGAAGTAATTAGCCTCCAACTAGTAAAAATAATTGGAAAAAATAAAAAATAAATAAAAGGAACTAGGGTATTTTTAAAATATCATATATTTAAAAACACACTGAATAAAACCAACAGATAAATATAGTTAATCTAGTTATATTATAAAAAAGTTATTCCTAAATAGCCAATTAT
Source organism: Muntiacus reevesi (assembly GCF_963930625.1). Lineage (NCBI taxonomy): Eukaryota > Metazoa > Chordata > Mammalia > Artiodactyla > Cervidae > Muntiacus > Muntiacus reevesi. Next base: position 257,281,057 of record NC_089251.1, on the reverse strand, counting down.
AAGTTCATTTTAAAAAATGTTTAATCAGATATTAATTCCAGATCAATTAATTTGTATTATTATATAGTATTTTCATTAAATTAATAAAAATCTATTTATTTTAGCTTTCCAAAGCCTGAAAGTGAAAGTGTTAGTTGTTCAGTCCTGTCTGACTCTTTGTGACCCCATGGACTATAGCCCACCAGGCTCCTCTGTACCTGGAATTCTCCAGGCAAGAATAGTGGAGTGGGCAGCCATTGTCTTCTCCAGGGGATCTTCCCAACTCTGAGATCAAATCCAGGTCTCCCACTTTGCAGGCAGAGTCTTTATTGTCTGAGCCACCAGGGAAGCCCAGAATATATTTAATCAGGATGTCAAATGAGAAATTAATTTCTTATGTTTTTTACATTTTTTAATAGTCAATTATCAATAAAAATCAAATACCAGAGCCAGGTACATATACACAGCTTTATTAAAAAGTACTCTGCCCATGTCTCTTTCAGAACTGGTTTCCTTGCTGTGTATGCCCAGAAGTGGGATTGCTGGGTCATATGGCAGTTCTATTTCCAGTTTCTTAAGAAATCTCCACACTGTTCTCCATAGTGGCTGTACTAGTTTGCATTCCCACCAACAGTGTAAGAGGGTTCCCTTTTCTCCACACCCTCTCCAGCATTTATTGCTTGTAGACTTTTGGATAGCAGCCATCCTGACTGGTGTGTAATGGTACCTCATTGTGGTTTTGATTTGCATTTCTCTGATGATGAGTGATGTTGAGCATCTTTTCATGTGTTTGTTAGCCATCTGTATGTCTTCTTTGGAGAAATGTCTGTTTAGTTCTTTGGCCCATTTTTTGATTGGGTCATTTTTTTTTTTTTTCTGGAATTGAGCTGCAGGAGTTGCTTGTATATTTTTGAGATTAATCCTTTGTCTGTTGCTTCGCTTGCTATTATTTTCTCCCAATCTGAGGGCTGTCTTTTCACCTTGCTTATAGTTTCCTTTGTTGTGCAAAAGCTAAGTTTAATTAGGTCCCATTTGTTTATTTTTGCTTTTATTTCCAATATTCTGCCTTCTATCATACTCCTAATTTTGAAAATAATAGGTTTATCTACTTGTTGTTTTTATTTTTTAATTTTTCTTTCCATTTATTTTTATTAGTTGGAGGCTAATTACTTTACAATATTGTAGTGGTTTTTGCCATACATTGACATGAATCAGCCATGGATTTACATGTATTTATTATAAATGGTAAGTAGCATTATTTTGTTTCCATAACCTCTAAAATGAATAAATGAATTGCATTATGTATATTTCTAAACTTGACATGTTACTAATATATCTTACAAAGTATACTACATATTTTCCTCAGTGTTTTTCACAGTAGTTAAAACACATAAGACACATGAACTGAAAATGAAGTTATACTTACAATGGGTGAAAAAACCTGAGTGATCTTTTCTTAGTCCATTGGATTGAAGAAGATTGAAAACTGTTGTAATGGATGATGGCCTAACCTTCACTTCATGTTGGTTTTCTGATATGACACCTACTACTGTCTTCTTCAACTTATTCACAGTTGATTGAGTCTGGGACCCTGGGTATGCTAAGGTCAATGCTGCCTCAGGATGCTGCTTATAATTCATTGAGGCTGTCTGCAATGAAATACTTTATGAAATAAAGTAAAAAGCAAGAGTAAACTTTTGCAGGCAGTATTAATCAGAATGGTCAACAAAGTTATATACCCATATGAAAATCTGAGTTTGTCCAAAAGCATGTCAGGCTGATTGATGGGTTATTAGACCAGGAGCAAGCTTTCTTCCACTTGCTATATAAGTAAAATTCCTCAAGCTCAGTGTTCCTCTCTTGCAATGCAATTTACTGCATGGGCAAACTTTCATTTTAGCCCACCAGTGTCAGTCTGCTCACTGTTAGCTCTCTATAGGCTTTGGAAAGGTTCCCTGGTCAAACAGTAAAGAATCGGTCTGCAGTGCAGAAGACCCAGGGTTCGGTCCCTGCAGGAAGATCCCCTGGAGAAGGGAATGGCCACTTTGGTATTCTTGCCTGGAGAATTCCATGGACAAGAGGAGCCTGGTGAGCTATAGTCCATAACTTCACAAAGAGTCAGAAAAGACTAACATTTTCACTTTCAAGCTTTGGAAAACACAGGAAACTGCTCTAGCTACTGCTTTTTCCCCCAAGAATAATAAAGCCCTTCACCTCTAATCCAGAAATCTTGTGTCTTCTAACACCAAGTTAGTAGTAGGCTAACTTGTGAGACTGACATGTGGTAAAATCACAGATCTTTCATGGTTCTTGACAGTTTCCTGATATAATGATGTATCTTCCAGTTCAGCCTGAATAATGGCCACAAAGGGTGAAGTGAAATAAAATTTCCCAATTTAAAAGTACATTAAACTTTCAGTTTAACAGTGAGAACTAAAAATCAAAGCCACATACATCAACAAGACAACTGTTTGCTCCAGAATTTTTTTTCCTCAGATACCTATGCATAATTTCATTGTGTTGAAAATAATTTCCCCAAATTGATTTTCTTCAAAATAGACTGCTCATATTAGTCTATTTCTCAGGGCACTAGTTCCTTCAAATGAACAAAGCTTTTCTTATTAAACAACTTTTTATTTAACTAAATTTGCTTCAAGATCTTCCAATCTAAGATTTATACAATTTGCCCAATCGAATTCAGATTTCTAACAGTGAAACACTCACTGTAAGCCACTGAAACCCAGATCCTAAGTCTCCATAAAAGTCTCAGGCTTCTTTTGTTGAGATACCAGTAAGATTTTATCAAATTGGTCCTCTTCCTTCATGCAGGAGGTAATAAACTTGTATCTGATTCATTGGGTTATTATTGTGTGTGTGTGTGTGTGTGTGTGTGTGTGTGTGTGCGCGCGCGCGCACCCACAGGCATGCACATACATGAGAGAGAGAGAGAGTTCTGGGGTTAGCAGTATTAATGGCTATTTTCAGATATCTACACTTCTACTAAGCTTCAAAAATACCCTATTAGGTTTCAGGATTTTTTTTAAATCTTTTAGGTTTTCTTTATTTACTGCCCCAAATAAGTAACAACCATATTTTTAATTGCAATGTTGCCAAATAACAATGAATTTCTCTGAATTATCATCAGCATGTTACATGAAAATGCACATTAACCACAAACTGAAAAATATGAAAAAGAAGATGGATTGCTAAAACAATGTCAATGAAGCAATTGCAGCATCATATAAAATAAATATATAAATGAATTACTTGAAAGATTTTTCCCATTAAGATAATATTAAACAATTACAGAATTTTAAAAATCATTGAATAAACTATTTCAGAAAAATTATTTGTCCACAGAGAACTTGCTTTGTTTCATTTGTATCAAATAATTATCCACAGAATTCAAGGAGAATGTATCTGCAGGATTCTGGCTTTCCTTTACTTCATATTTGGCAATAAGAAAAAGCTATAAAAGTCAGCAATGAAGAAATACATGATTCAATATTTACATATTTTGAATTACCAAGTCTTAATTTTTTTTAGTTGTTATACAGAATTTCAGTTCAGTTCAGGTCAGTCACTCAGTCATGTCCAACTCCTTGCAACCTCATGAACTGCAGCATACCAGCCCTCCCTGTCCATCACCAACTCCCAGAGTTTACTCAAACTGATGTCCATTGAGTCGATTATATCATCCAACCATCTCATCCTCTGTCGTCCCCTTCTCCTCCCACCTTCAATCTTTCCCAGCATCAGGGTCTTTTCAAATGAGCCAGTTCTTTGAATCAGGTGGCCAAAGTACTGGAGTTTCAGCTTCAGCATCAGTCCTTCCAAAGAATAGATGAAGGTGAAGTCACTCAGTCGTGTCCAACTCTTTGCAACCCCATGGACAGTAGCCCACTAGGCTCCTCCATCCATGGGGTTTTCCAGACAAGAATACTGGGGTGGGTTGCCATTTCCTTCTCCAGGGGATCTTCCTGACCCAGGGATAGAACAAGTGCTTCCCGCATTGCAGGCAGACTCTTTACCAACTGAGCCAACAGGGAATCTCTTCCAAAGAATATGCAGGACTAATTTCCTTTACGATGGACTGGTTGGATCTCCTTACAGTCCAAGGGACTCTCAAGAGTCTTCTCCAGCACCACAGTTCAAAAGCATTAATTCTTCAACACTCAGTTTTCTTCATAGTCCAACTCTCACATCCATACATGACTGCTAGAAAAACCATAGCTTTGACTAGACAGGGAATATTTAACAGGATTCCTGTGTGCTGTTTCCTATCTCTCTTGAGCCCTCTGTTCCTTATCAGTTCCTGTCAGGAGCAAGAGGAATGGCAAGCCACTCCCAGGACTGAGATTATAGAGATGGATGCTTACATAGGATTTCCTTCATTAGCTTTTCCATTTGGTGAAAGGGATTATTTACGACCCTCTTTTGATATGTTGCCTTTTGGCCTTATGGCCTCTATTGCTCCTTGTTTCCTTGGTAACTTGCAAAATCTGGTCTTTTGATCTTTATCTGAAGAAGCTACCTTGTAATAGGGTATATATACTCACACAGAATTCAATAAAGCACCCTTGTTCCACCAGAGACTTGGGTCCCCAAGTCCTTCTTTCTCTCTCTCTCTATCTCTCTTTCTGGCAGATTCCCTGGAGCATGGAGGCCTGCCAAGCTCATTTTTCTGCATGGACTTCCAAGACCTCTCAAGACTTCTTGAGAAGGCGCCCTGCACCTACGTGAGCGGTATAAACTCTTTCCAAGGGCTTTATTGGTTTTCTGCATAATCCAGGGACTGTTAGCCTCTTTCCTTCTTTCACTTTCTTATCGTCAACTCCAGACCACCAGGTTCCAGTCCATTAAAGAACCCCAACAGTAGACTTTTGTTGGGAAAGTAATGTCTCTGCTTTTTAATATACTGTCTTGGTTGGTCATAACTTTTCTTCCAAGGAGCAAACCTCTTTTAATTTCATGGCTGCAGTTACCAACTGCAGTGATTTTGGAGCCCCCCAAAATAAAGTATCTCACTGTTTCCTCATCTATTTGCCATGAAGTGATGGGACTGGATGCCATGATCTTAGTTTTCTGAATGTTGAACTTTAAGCCAACTTTTTCACTCTCCTCTTTGACTGTCATCAAGAGGCTCTTTAGTTCTTCTTCACTTTCTGTCATAAGGGTGGTGCCATCTGCATATCTGAGGTTATTGATATTTCTCCTGGCAGTCTTGATTCCAGCTTGATTCTTGTGCTTCATCCAGCCTGGCATTTCTCATGATGTACTCTGCATATAAGTTAAATAAGCAGGGTGACAATATACAGCCTTGACGTATTCCTTTCCTGATTTGGAACCAGTCTGTTGTTCCATGTTCAGTGCTAACTGTTGCTTCTTGACCTGCATACAGATTTCTCAGGAGGCAGTTCAGGTGGTCTGGTATTCCCATCTCTTTCAGAATTTTCCACCGTTTGTTGTGATCCACACAGTCAAAGGCTTTGGCATATAGAATTTACCTGGCATTTTGTCCTTTTTGCTTTGTTTTGTTTCTTTTTTGAAGTTAGTGGCATTAGGAGGATGATTTCATTATTTTTAGCAAAGTGCAATCAAATGCAAACTCTCTCCATTTACATTCTCTAAACCAGATTTTTCTTTACAATAGTCAAGCTTGCTTTAACAGAAATAATGTGGTTATAGCTCTTTCTCTAAGTATGCTAAGCTTCAATTATAGGCTGCAGCAGAAAATGCCTTTGACTACTACAGAAAAATGTGTAAATACAATTTGAAAGTTTAGTAAGTTGCAATGGGAAAATATCTGCTACCTTTCAGCTAAAAAGTCTCAAAAAGACATTCAAATAAGATAAATTAAATTAAAATTTATTGATCCACAATTTTAGTGTATACTTAATAATGAATAAAGATGACATTCTGTTGATAGGTGGGTGAGGAAGACAGTAAAAAGTCCTTCAGTAATTTTCACACTTTATAAAACAATACCAATTCTATCATCCAGTGCTTAAGCTTATTTAATATTAATAATAATTATGCAGCAAAAGCAAAATTCTGCTTAGCTTCAGTGCCAAAGAAGTGAAACTAAATTAATCATAAACTATAAAATTATCTGTCAACATCACTAATTGAATGGATTTTGAAATAGATTTTTTTCTTAATATCTATAATTGTATATATATAGAACTGTACTCTTTTTAATTAAGAGGGAAAATGCTCTCTTCTACTGGTAAATATTTCAACCCAGTTTTATGTATTATAAATTGCTATTTAAAGTTATAAATCATTTATAGGTAATAAATGTAGACAGAGTCAGGTGATATGGGAAGAATCAAACCCAATAATCTGATGAAACAAGCAAACCTGTAGATTATTGATGATACAGACAATGTTTTATATCTTATTAGATAAATGTGCTGGAATGACAAATCCAAATCAAAAGATTGTTCAAAGTCAAGGATTAGTAGAGCTGGATAAAGTCACACAAGCAGACTATTCTAAGTACTCAGATCAAGTAAGTATCTAGGATAGCAGGATAAGCTTGAAAGGTCAGGCAACCATGAAAGCATACTAGGTGGAAGTGCAAAGTCAGGGTTGAAAAGATTACTTGAAAATATAGTTTGCAGCTTATATTTAGCAACAGAAAGAAGCAAGTATCTAAGAACAGAGGGCTTTGATTACGAGGTTTGATAATTCAATATTCTTCCTTTTACTCTAGGATTATATAGAAATGCATTAATTAACTGTGTATGAAGGACAATTTTTTTATGTAACTACAGCATGTTTCTCTTAAAAAACCTATGTACAGGGAATGAACAATATAAATTAAGAAGCCAAAAAAGAGGAGGGGATGGGTAATGAGAAACTCATGCCGCAGATCCAGATATCTAGCATAGGGAGCAGTAACAAAAACTATTTTCGAAAATGGGTCAGTGTTTCTTGAAGCAAGAGAGCACTACAATCTCTTCAAGGATTCCAGAATCGTGGTTAGAATATGAATAAGGATCATTATGGACAAATGGGCAAGCTTTCCAGGTAATGTAGTATATAGTGAAAGTTGGGTTTCCTAGTACATTATTTGCTAGGCTTCCCTGGTGGCTCAGATGGTAAAGAATCTGCCTACAATGCAGAAGACCTGGGTTTGATCCCTGGGTCAGGAAGATCTCCTGGAGAAGGAAACAGCAACCTACTCCATTATTCTTTCCTGGACAATTCCACGGACAGGATCTCAGTGGGCTACAGTCCATGGGGTTGCAAAGAGTTGGACATGACTGAATGACTAACATTTTCACTTCATTTCACAAACTTGTTTATTGAATTCCACTTAGAAGCCCAACTAATATTTAGATTTTCAAATGCCATTTTTGTAAAATATAAGTAAGTGGAATATATCTAAATTCTGCTCATAATTCTAAGGGGAAATCAGTTGAAGTATCTCCTGTAATGGGGTAAAATATAATTTATCAACCCATGGACTAGAGAAATATCTCCAGGGTGGTAGAAATAAAGGGAACTGAAAGAAAATTCTAAATTGAAAATCATTAGGAAAGTAAGTCAAGTGTGGTAAAATAAACTTAAAAGTCAAGACTGTGAGCTTGGCAAAACTGACATTAAACAATAAATCAAGAAGACAGAAGCTCAGAATGTGAGGATTAAATCAGAATTAACAGTCTAAAAGAGGTTCAGGCAAGTTATTTCATGAGTAAGCACAAGAAAAATGTTAGAGGTCCATTTTTAGATATATCAGCAACATGGTGTAGGAGTATGCTGGATAGCTCAAAGGAATCATGTGTAACTGGTCAGAATGTATGACAATATGTCAAACTCTATTCACAAAAAATGTAACAAGTTGGAGCCTCACTTTTACACTTCCTTCCTGGAGGTCAGGGTATAACATATCGTAGATTTGACATTTCTAAATAGTTTTAGTACTACAAAATTGAGCTCCAGGTTTTGAGTTCCAAAAATATTAGGAAAAGCATTTGATAAAGTTCAATATCCATTTATGAAAAAATGTTAACAAAGTGAGTGTAGAGGGATGTACTTCAACATAGTAAAAATCATATTCAACGAACCCACAGATAGCATACTTAACAATGAAAAACTAAAAGTTTTTCCTCTAAGATCAAGAATAAGACAAGGATGTCCAATCTAAAAAATTTTGTTCAGCCTTGTTTTGGAAATCCTAACCACAGCAATTTGGCAATAAAAATAAATTAATAAAAATATACAAAGGAAGGAGAAAAGTCACTATCTGCAGAAGATCTGATACTATACATAGAAAATCCTAAAGACTCCACCAAAAAACTGTTAGAATAAGACAAATTCAGTAAAATTTCAGGATTCAAAATTAATACATGGATGACAGTGGTGTTTGTATATACTAATAATGAACTATCATAGAGAGAAATGAAGAAAGCAAACCCATTTATAATTGCATCAAAAAGAATAAAATACTTAAGAATAAATTGAAACAAGGAGATGAAAGACATCTGCCCTGAAAACTAAGAAACTGAAGATACCACCAGTAAATGTAACGATATTCAGTGTTCATGGATTTGAAGAATTAATGTTTTAAACTCATTACTACCAAAGCCATCTACAAATTTAATACAATTCCTACCAAAACTCCAATGACATATTTCATAGAACTAGAACAAATAACTCTAAAATCTGTGTGCCAGCCACAAGAGAGCCCAAATAGACAAAACATCTTGAGAAAGAAGAATAAAGCTGGAGTTATCATGCTCCCTGATTTCAGACTATACTATAATTGCATAGTACAGTACTGGCACAAAGACAGATCAGTAAAACAGAACTGAGAATCTAGAAATAAACCTATACATATAAGGACAATTAATGTATGATAAATGTATACAATGAAGAAAGGGTTGTCTCTCTCTTTGAGTAAGAGTGTTGGGAAAACTGGACAGCCACATGCAAAGAAAAAAAAAAAATAGACCCTATCTTACACTATATAGTAAAATTTACTAAAAACTGCTTAAGCCTTGAATAAAAGACATGAAACTATAAAATTACTAGAAATAAAAGAGTCCATAACCTCATTGACAGCAGTCTTAGCAATGTTTTGGTGGCTCTGACTCCAAAGCAATGAAAACAAAAACAAAAGTAAACAAACGGGACTACAACAAACTAAAAAGCTTCCACACAGCACAAGAAATCATCATCAAAGGTACAAGGAAACCTTCTGGATTAAAGAAAATATGTGTCCAAAATATATGAACAACTTGTACAACCCAGCAACAAAAAACAACACAGTTGAAAAATTGAAAAAAAAAAATAGGTAGAGGATCTGAATAAGTATTTTTCCAAAGAAGACAATGACATGACCAACAAATACATGAAAAAGACGTTGAACATCACTGTCTCAGAAATGCAAATCAAAACCACGATGAGATATCATAGCTGTTAGAAGGGTTAGCATCAATAAGAAATAACAAACGTTGGAGAGAATAGGAAAAAGGAACCCTTGCACACTGTTGGTGAGAATGTAAATTGGTGCAGCCACTATGAAAAAGAGTATGAAGATTTCTTAAAAACTTAATTAAAAAATTACAAATGATTCAGCTCTTCTACTTGGATATTTATCCAAAGACTATAAAAACACTAATCTTTAAAGATAAAACACTAATTTTTAAAGATACATGTTCACTGCAGCATTATTTACAAAAGCTGAGATTTGAAAGCAACCTAAGTGCCCATCAGTTGGTGAATGGATAAAGAAGATGTGGCATAAATACACAGTGGAATATTAGTCATAAAAAAGAATGAAATTCTACCATTTGTAATGACAAGGGTGACCCTGAAGATATTATTATACACTAAGGGAAGTAAGTCAGATGGAGAAAGACAAATACCATGTGGTTTCACTCATATGCAGAATATAATAAAGTAAAACAGAGAAACAAACAAAATAAATAAAAACAAACTCATAGATACACAGATCAGATTAGTGGTTATCAGAGGAAAAGGAGTTGTTGAGTATGCAAAATAGGTGAGGAGGTCAACTGCATGGTGATGGGTGGTAACTAGACTTGTGGTGGTGATCACTTGTAGTGTATACAGATGTTGAATTATAATGCTATATACCTGAAAGATCATTTTAAGTCACTATATATTATATGTGCATAAAATTAATGTGTTCTTATTTTAAGTAAATAATTCTGTACAGATACATGAATTTTTTCTTATAATACAAATTTCAGTATGAATATCATTTTCATTTAAAACTGAGGAAACTTATTAAAAAATGTTAAACATGTAGCAATTTCAGAGAGCTAATAAGCAACATATACAGTATTTTATTCTAGGACTATTAGACTGAGCTCCTAACTTCTATTTAGTATTATAATTTTACATTACAATTTATTATATTTTTATCTATAATTATGAGAGAAATTGAAATCAAAGGAAATAATAAGCATAGTAAGAAGTAAATTTTTGTTTCAGCCAATGAAATACTTGTTCTCATTAAAAAAATGACAGATTTGATGTCACATTAAATTATCTGTATACTGGGAATAGCATGAAAATCATCATTTAAAGTTACATCATGTATTATTTTTAGTTTTTTTCAAAAAGATTGGCTGAAGCAAGTTTCTATTACTGCTATAAAAAGGAAGTAAAAAATCTATTCACTAAATATGAAACCATACCAAGAAAACCAAAAACAAACATTTTGGGGTTCAGAGAGATAATATATAAATATTAAATACATTTTGAATAAGTAAAATTAAAGAAGATACTTTTATATTCAAAATGTTATTCTCTCTCTTGAAGTATACAAAAACTTGAAAATGAGGAGTTAGACAAGTAAATAAAACCTGAATCTATTGTTAGATTCTTGTTTTAAGAAGATATACAAAAAGAACCTTAGAATAAATGTATGTATCTCAAAGAATTCCAGAGAGCAAATTTATGCACATGAAGGGATCAGCTATATCTAACCTGTGTTAAAGATCACTCTTTGTATTATGATGAATAAACTAGCTGGGTAATTAAGGTTGAAGGATGTGTAAATTTGATTTTCACCATTTTTTACAATGTAATAAGCAATGTGATAGGGAAGAAGTATACCCACAAAAACAAAAAATGTATTGCACATATGGATCTCACAATATCTTAGGGCTTCCCCCCCCACCCCAGTTCTAAGATCTCTGGCAGTTTAAATTACTTCAGTATTATTTTAGCTATTATTTGTTGGTTCAGTTCAGTTCAGTCAGTCAGTCGTGTCCGACTCTTTGCGACCCCATGGACCACAGCACACCAGGCCTCCCTGTCCATCACCAACTCCCGGAGTTCACCCAAACTCATGTCCATTGAGTTGGTGATGTCATCCAACCATCTCATCCTCTGTCATCCCCTTCTCCTCCCACCCTCAATCTTTCCCAGAATCAGGGTCTTTTCAAAATGAGTCAGCTCTTTGCATCAGGTGGCCAAAATATTGGAGTTTCAGCTTCAGCATTAGTCCTTCCAGTGAACACCCAGGACTGGTCTCCTTTAGGATAGACTGGTTGGATTTCCTTGCAGTCCAAGGGACTCTCAAGAGTCTTCTGCAACACCACAGTTCAAAAGCATCGATTCTTCTGCATTCAGCTTTCTTTATAGTCCAACTCACACATCCATACATGACCAGTGGAAAAACCATAGCCTTGACCAGACGGACCTTTGTTGACAAAGTAATGTCTCTGCTTTTTATATGCTGTCTAGGTTAGTCATAACTTTCCTTCCAAGGAGTAAACGTCTTTTAATTTCATGACTGCAATCACCATCTGCAGTGATTTTGAAGCCCAGAAAAATAAAGTCAGCCACTCTTTCCCCTATCTATTTGCCATGAAGTGATGGGACCGAATGCCATGATCTTAGTTTTCTGAATGTTAAGCTTTAAGCCAACTTTTTCACTCTCCTCTTTCACTTTCATCAAGAGGCTCATTAGTTCTTCTTCACTTTCTGCCATAAGGGTGGTGTCATCTGCATATCTGAGATATCTAGATATTTGTTGGTTACTTACTGCTATATGCTTTTCATATCTATCTTATTTAAACTAACCACAATCCTATGAGGTGCTACTATTACCTTTTTGTTTTATACCACATTTTAGTTTTAATTTTGGAAAGCATTTTATATGTTTAGAAAGTATGACTTAACATTTCTAAAGAAACTAATTCTAGTTTAAAAAATCAAAAATTACAGTAGATACAGGAATGGAAAGTAATTTTCAACAGCTCTTAGAAAAGAAACCAGTAGGGAAGTGATTCCATTGGCTGGGAAAATAGATGGTTTTCACTTATTTGCATAATAGTGTCTCATCCTGAAAAACAACATGACTATTTATACTCACAACAGTAAACATTCCAGAATTATCTTTATACCACTTAAACATCTGCTAACAGAATTCTAGTAGTGTACATTGTACAGGTTTTCCGTAAATGAATGGATGTCTTCATTCATTGTTTGCTAAAATTACATTGCACCCTTTCCTTTGAAAAATATTTATTCATAAATTAGTTTTTTTTGTATTATCCTATAGGGATTTCTGTCCATATAATTCTGAAATAACTAATGTATTTGCAGCTACCATATAGAATTTATTTTTTTCTAACTTTCAAATAAGGTGTAAATGAACATACTCTGTGAGTCAATATACCATGTAAATCCATCTATTAGGTTAAAAAATCAGTGTTAATTCTTTATTGAAAGCCTGTCTCTCATTTCCATCTCATTAAGTTAATTTACATTCTGCATTTCTTTAGATAGTGACAATTATCTAAATCTTTGATTTTGAAACTAAATGCAGGATGTCAGATTTAGAAAAACAAAACAGCAGTTTTGGTAGTTTTGGGCTTGATGGTAAGCCATGATCATAATTTCCAATACTTCCCCCCAAATCTATTCATTGGAAGAGTCTAATCATGTAAAGGTGATACCTTTTTTCAGTACCAATATCTCACACATGTTAAATCTCACTATCATGGTCAGAGAAAATGTTAGCCCTAAATGTACCACTGAAGGTGATATGAGAACTGCCCCACTTGAAGTTACTGCAGGAAACATCAAAGTACAAGATGCCAAATCTTCATTCCAGCCCATCTGAAAATGATGCTAAAAGAACATTATGAATTCCGTCATAATTCAGCTGAAGAACTGAAATTTGTATGTCTATCATGTATCATTATAAATGAATTGGTAAAAAAAGTCAGTTAGCCTTATGTGAAATCTCCCTAAGTCTACCCAACAGCCCTCTGACTTCTGCCTTCATTCATTCATTCCTCTGTGTCAGACATCGATCCAGGCACTTGGAATCTTTTATGAATGAAACAGAAAAATCACTCCATATTTGTAAAGCATTCAGGACATATCCATGCTTGCCTCTTCCTCTATTTTCTAGTTCATTCTGCCTACTTTAAGCCTCAGAGCATGGTATTATCCTACTTTCCTAAATATAAAAATGTAAATATTATTTCTCCACTCTGTGTATATGTGTATATGTTTCATAGACAAGAAAATATTATACAAACTTCATTGAATATTTTATAATTTGTATGTTTATCTTTTTCTTTAATTGGTTATTATTCTTGTTCTCTAAATTTAGTATTGTGTTTTAAATAATTGTAACCACCTTATAAATTATATTTCTCTCAAGAAAATATAAGAACTGATTCCAAATGTGAATACTATTACAAATAATTATAGATATACAAGGCATGTTTTTATTTAAATGGCCCTTTGTTTGCCAAACAGGCCTATTATATATCTTAAAGTACACGTTTATCAAACTTAGTTCTTCCATGGTGGCTCAGTTGGTAAAGAATCTGTCTGAAAAGCAGGAGACCCAGTTTCGATCCCTGGATGTGGAAGATCCTCTGGAGAAAGAAATAGTTACCCACTTCAGAATTCTTGCCTGGAGAATTCCATGGACAGAGGAGTCTGGTAGGCTACTGTCTATGTGGTCACAAAGAGTTGGACATGACTGAGTGACTAACACTTTCACTTTCACTTTCTTTATCAAACTTGTTCATAGAGTATGAATTCAAATTATGGATAAAATTGTCAGATTTCTTTACTATTTAAGAGGATATGATATTGTATAGTATTTAGTAAATTTTGAAAAATGATACGTTTTTATTAGTTTTGAAAGGTCATTAAAATTCTCATTATAAGGTTAATTCTTACTTTATCTTATTTGTGACATATAACAAAAGAAAAGAAGAATAATTCTAGCTAATAATCTGGACAAAAATGAACAGTAATTAAATATAACCACTTTCCTCTCTTTTTATTCTCACTTCAAGGATGTTATGTCATTCTATTAAGCAAAATTATTTAAACATTTCAGCTAGAAAGAATATCATAGCTTATTTCTTACCAACATGTTTTATTTAGATATTTAGAGGCTCTGAAAGAAGAACACAAAATGAAAATAAGACAAGTGGTAGAATCAGAAAGAATATTAAGAGTGAAAATAGAAGCTATATAAAGCGTGAATTAGAGTTCCAACTAAACCAATGAGTGTTTGATATCTATTATATAATAGATAAAATATGTTTACACAAAGTCTAAAATTCTTTACATTTCTATCAACATTGTGACAATATTGGCCAAAATTCTGCATTCTAAGCTACGTCAAAATTCTCTATAACCTCTGTGCTTTAAAATAAATTAATTTTTTAAATAAATTAATTTTTTTAAATTCTCTATACCCACTGTACCTTAATCCTGACAAACCCATTGACATCTAATTTTTTTTTTAAGTGGAAGGGAGTTTAAACCTAGAGAGATTCTGACTTTGTGTTAGTTGCACTACTTTTCCTAAAAATTGAGCTTCTTGAGTTCTAATTCATCTTTCTACTATGCTTACATTTGGGGGTTTACAAAATCCAGTATGTTTACCATATGGAGCAAAAGTATTAGATTCTAAAAATAATATAATAATACTTTCAAAAATAGAATAGACATTAATGTAAAGAGCAGGGCAAACAAATTTAGAATAAACTAATAATATATCTTGGTTTTGTTTTTTTATTTTGTGTTTCATAGGATACATTCTAGGTCTATTCCAAAAAATAACAGTGAAATAAGTGTCAATTAACTATAAACATTAATGAAGAAAATAGGTAAGAATTAGTTGTAAGATGTCACTCTCCTATTCTCCCACAGCTCACTTTATATAACTAATAAAAGATTCATTATTTTTATTATAATTATGCTTACAATATTCCTCTCTAGATAATGAGCCTCTAGAGGACAAGTACTAAATTTTATTAAATTCTGTGTCACAGGTTTCTGGTATAGTGACATTATGCAATTAGGCACTAAAAAACATTGTTGAATAAATGGAGGACATTACTTTAAAAAAACATAGGGGTGAATCTCTTTCATAAGAATGTGTGTGATCTGCAACATAAATTCTTAAAACATGGCAAAAATAACTTTTTGAGATAAACTTATGTTGTTTAAAGTGAAATAGCACTTTTTTAGGGTTATTTTGCATTCTGGAAATAAATGATTGTATTTGTACTAAATTTAAACTTTCATCTTTTAAAGTTGGTAGCTGAAAGTCCAAATAAATACCAATTATATATTTAAAACAGATAAATGAACTCCTGGAGATCCACCAAGACCCTTGAGAATCCTTGCTAAGTGCATGGCAAAATTTCTTCTAGGAGAAAAAATAAAAATTTAGTTCTGGTGCTTTTCTTGTGAATAGCCAAGAAACAGGCTCAACAGATGGATGATCAAAGGAGCTGGCCCTGATGCTATTGTTATGGCTAACATAACTAGAATTGATTTATAATCTAGAGTTTATTTATAGTAACTGATTGATTCAACAAGTGTTTCCTACATGCTGTTTCCCGAGCTGGAGCCCAGGAGATCAAATTTAGTAAATTGCAGTTTATATTCTAAATGAGCTGTCAATTTGAAACAAGAATGATAGCTCAGTCATTGTTCGTATCATTAAAACACATCATTACAAGGGGGTAAGAATGCCATTGGGGTTTTCATATTTCAAAGTTATCAATCTGCTTTTGAAAATCAGTAATTTATTCCATATATTTATTTCTTCTTCAGTGATAGCTGCTTAGCAGATGATTTTTGATCATTTTTTTAAAAAGTGTTTCCCATAATTCATCATACAAAGTAACACCCAGGAAGAGTCAGAGATTTTTCTTTTTTCTCTAAAAGTAAATTTTAAAACCATTTGTAGTTTCTCAGTGGGGCCATTTTATTGGTAATGTTTGCCCTCGTTTTCCTCTAAAAACTCAGCCTGAGGCAAGGACCAGATTCAGCTATGCTATTTTGTGAAGTGATTTTGAGAAACAGTGACAAATGAGTGGGAAGACTGAAACAGGAAAGAAGAAAAAGCCTACTCAAAGGTAAGTTTCAGATGACCACGATGTTAAGAGGACTAGCCTCATTCCCACTAGGGAAACTCGGAGGATCTTTATACAAATAACCTCAGAATTATCTGTCCTGAGGACATCCTTCAGATCCCAACACCTATTAGTCAAAGGTTGTACCATGAGGTAAAATCCCAGAGTAAAAACTAGAGATACACGATTAAACTAAGTAAATTGCAATTAGATTCTGTTTGCATACAGCTGGTTTCCTAGAATAAGAAATAAAAAGAAGTAAAAAATAAATAAATAAATTTTTAAAAAAGAAGTTAAAAAAAAAAAAGAATAAGAAGTAAACCGTGAGGTTATTAGCTTTTCCTTATGGCTTGGAGAGCTCTGGTGAAGTTGACATATCTTCATCTAGTAGCTAGTTGCTACGACCAGCAACTAGCCTGTGTAGCTGAACCACTAAAATCTAAGAAAAAAAGAAGGTTAATCCAGAGACTGATTTTGACAACTGTCTAGTTTCTAATTCTCCGTAAAGATCTGACATTTGCATAATTTGATAGTTTGAATCAAAGTTGATGTTTATGTTCCTGAGACTCTAGCTTTTTAGACTGAAGTCAATGTGGTGATGGCAAATAGGCTAAATAAAAAAGCAACAAGAACAGCCCTTTCTATGTACCTGTAATAAAACTTAGCTATTGTCAAGATGTAATTATATTCATGATATTTTATGTAATAAAATATAAACTGTCTTTAAAAAGAAAAATAAACTGTGAGAACATGACTTAGGGCATAAGTGACCATCAAAATTTTCACTTTATGTTTGAGAATACTTCCAAACGTAGGTGGCTCTGCTTACATATGTATGCTGCTGCACAAGTAGAATGTTGGCTTCTGGTGACAGACAGATTCATTTCCATAAAATATAATAGTACTGGTTTTCTACTAACAGAATGTCCAAATCCTGGGTTCATAAATATTAGATTTTATCATTTCTTCCAGCTGATGTATTCCTGTTCCCCAATGATTTGCAAATAAAAAGGCAGGAAAAATATGTATATATTTTCATTTCAATAGCTTTATTCATACATACTCATGTGCCAAATGCACAACCCTGAAGTAATGAAGGTAAGAGAAACTATGCAGTTCTGTCTTGAGTACTTTTGGGGACGGTGCCAACCTTACACAGACAGAGCTACTGTAACACTTCTGTAAGCCCGACAGTATTCAGGGGCTTGTGAGAGGTCTGGAATGTCCAGGTAGGATGGCAAAGATGTTATGAAATAACTCACCTGAAAAGACCATTTTCCCAGTTTTGCTTGAGCTGTTAGAATTTCAATTTCACCTTTATAATAATAAGTATTCTTTAGAATTTATATAAAAAAATCTTTATCTCCAGTTCTATGTGATAAGATGGAATAAACATCTATTTCCTTCTCAAAATATCTTCTTGATAGTGTCTGTAAAATGATAGCTTTACTACTAAGCACTTAGGGAGATTTAAGAAAAAACATCATAATTATCATCAATTCTAATGTTGTGAAGACTGTATCAATTCCGGCAGGAATTGATAGACTGTATCAACTACTCAAACTGAGAATTTTACTCATATTCAGCTTTGTTCAATATGTCTCTTAGCCTGGAAATATCCACTTTAGTGACATAAGCCTTTCTAGTACTCAGGCACTGATTTATAGAAATTATCTGAGAAAAGAATATTGAGCGTGAATATTTTTTAAGTCCCAAATAATGTTTGTTCTTGGAAAGTTAAGGTAGAAATCTCCCTTTTTATGTCCCATTATCTGGTTGCCTTCCACTTCGGTTAACTAAAAATTTGGGGAAATTTTTACATTAAATCTATCACCTCTACAACAATCATAAACTATTCTTAATATCCTCTGAAAACCATCTTTTACCTTCTAGAATCCAGTGACCACTAGAGGGCTACTATTAGACATACTCAGTGGCTTGTTGAAGCCCTGATCTTACCAGAAATGCTACAATAATTTAAAGATGCATCTTGTTGAAGAGATGAAGAGAAATGTGAACATTGATCTTCATTTTGACCTTTCACAGTCACCATAATTCTTCCTCTAAGAGTATATTATATAAATGAGAATGTCACTTGTAAACTATCAAAGATATATTTTCTGTTTGACATAACCAGTGACTGTCCTCTAGACTCAAATTTCCAAGATGCCACTATTGGTTGTGAACAGCTGATGTATACAAATGAGTTCTAAATAAATAGATTATTAATCCACTAAAACATCAAGAGTCTCTATATACAATTTGTGATATATGCTATAGGGGAACCAAAATAAAAATATGCTATCTCTATTTTGATAATCAACAATCTGATGAAATATTGTAAAACTAGGAACAACAAAGTGATACAATTTGGTACTGGTTATAACTGCAATGAGGGTTGCAAAAATGCAACAGAACAGTAACTGCAAGAGGTAATACATAAGGAATTTACATATTAATCTGAAACATAGAAAATAAAGTTTGCATTAAAGTAAGAAAATACTTAGTCTTAAAATGTAAGTAATCTGTGAAGATGATGAATGTATATATCCAGAAACAGTGTTGTTTTGCTGAGCAATCTTCCCAATTAGGGCAGTTTTGGTACAGCATAGAATAAAAGTGAATAAATACCAAGTAATAAATTAACAAAGTTTTCATACTCAGACAAGAAAATTCACACATCTTCATACAGAAATGATAGGTTAAAGCTTGTTTAGAAAAAAAAAAAAATATCTTACTAGTGGTTTCAGATAAACTAGTCTAAGAAAGTTATATCAGAGAGCTTGTAGAAAAACCATTGGATGGAGTTATGAAAATGAGAACTAGAATGATGAAGAGAAAATAGAAAAATAAGGTACAATTCCAAGGGTGCTCAAAGGAAAACCATTATTTCACTTTTCTCGAAGATTATTACCTGAAAATAATGAAAGGAAAGAAATAAAATGATGCCAAGATCTCTAATTTTTAATAATCAAGAAGGAAGAAGTGTGCAAAATTAATTATGTAGGGATAACTAGAGAATATAACCAGTTGGGCAGGAAGTACATTAGTTTAACTTTGGAATATGATCATCTTGGGCTGAGAGCAAGACAAATAATTAGAAATGTGCTCAAGGCTGTTGAAACAAACAGAATATAGTAAATACCACAGAAGAGCAAGGGTTGTAACTTTGCTGCTCATCAGCACCATTGGGTGAGTAACTGCTTCCTAGTATTTAGTATAAAGCAATCATTTGCTAAGGATAAAATATTGCAAGACAGTCCCAGACAAATACAGAGAATGGTAAGAAACAGGGAAAACAGAAGAATTTGTAAAATTAGAGGGAGATTTTAGAAAAGCAATCAGCCTTAATGTAACATATTGTACTTTCTTTGACATCTTGCTTGAAACAGTTGAGAAGTCACAGCTCTTTATCACTTGAGCCTTTATCATAAGAGCATTTGAAAAAGGTGGAAGTGGACTTGCTATGGATTTTAAGCAACTAGCAAACCCAAAAGCAGAAGTTTCAGTCAATTTTTAAACATCTGTACCCTTAGAAAATGAAATACAAACCAAGTGACGCCACTCCCCAGCTCCCACCTTAAATTAGATACCAGTTTACTGTATCAAGCAATGTATGAGGATGTGGTACTTGCTTGAAACTGCTTTGTAGAATATATAGGGTAATTATTGACTCTAATTCTGAATCACATTGTTTACTGTATATTTTGTAAACCCCACCTGCACCAATAATTAAACAGAGAATCAAAGGGGAAAAAAAAAAACAATATGGAATTGCTATGAGTAGGAGTATCTGGACTCTGGACTATGAGCAACAGAGCAAGTCTTAAATCCATGGCAAACAACCAGATAGAGTCTTAAAGACTAGCAAGCAGGGCCGTGTTCTTTACATTCACATTTCCTGGATTTGGCTCGCCAGAGTTTTAATCTCAGTCAAACAGCTTGCTGCATCTTTGCTTAATACCTTCTGGGTGGAAACCTAATTTTACTGTTGATTAAGTAGGAACATATTTGAGCTTGTAGTACTATTTAAAGGGACAGAATCCAACTATTATTTTTTGTTCTTTACTGATCATTTAGTAGATATATAATTACATGTATATAGATATGTAATTATATATGTATAATTATATATTATACAAATATATGTATATGATACATATAATGGGCCTTTCAAAGAAAATCATGAATATCTATTTAATTTGATGAGGCTAAAAGAAATAAGATCCCTGAAATTTTATTTTTGGAATGACACAGCATTAAAGTCTAACACCCCACCCCAACACACACACATTTATCTTTTTGTTTAGAGTCAAGCCACATAACTTTTCTCAAGTAAACAGATTTGATGTTTTCTCTTTCCTACACTTTGCTTTCTTTTTCTCCTTCTAATCTAAATTGCTCTGACAAGTATGTTCCAGTTACGTGCCAAGTGTTCACTTCAAAATGTGCTAGGTATCTATACAATGTACCTTCTCAACATAAGTTGGTTTTGGTTTGTTTGCTGTTGTTGTTGTTCAGTTTGGCTTGTTTACTGTTTACTAAAGGCAAAATTCTGAATGTATATAAAAGAACTGAAAAAGAAAGAAATATCACACCATGTACAGTCGCCAGATGAAAATGAAGTGATACCACTAAATTCATTTTTATATCATCACATCCCTATGATAGAAAGAAAAAAGAAAGCAGTAAATAAAGGAAAGAAACTGCCAGCTGACAATGAAGCAAAAGTTTATATTTGTCTAATCCTGCTTATTATGATCTCCCTAATTTTGCCACTAACCTATAATCTCAAATATATATATATATATATACACACATATATATATAAAACTTTTATAATAAAAAGTGGCCTTAAATGATTTTATGATTCAACATGCAAATAAAACTTCTGATAATACACAATATGCTAACCCTATATTTTAAAATTTATTTTAACTTAAATTTGAAAATTTATAATCTTCTTTAAAAGAGACAAAGAATATGCCATCCTCAGAGATATGGATGGACCTAGGGACTGCTATACAAAGTGAAGTAAGTCAGAAGGAGAAAAATAAATATGTGTAATATTGCTTATATGTGGAATTTAGAAAAATAGAACCAATTAAGTTATATACAAATCAGAAATAGAGAAACAGATGTAGAGAACATGCATATGCATACTACTTGTGGAATAGAGGGTGGGGCAAATGGGAAGACTGGGACTGACATATACACACTGCTATGTAAAAAACAGGTGACCAATGAGAACCTGCTGTATTAGCTCAGAGAACTCAACTCAGTGTTGTGTGGTGACCTAAATAGGAAGGAAATCCAAAAAGAGGGGATATAAGTTTTCATATAGCTGATGCACTTTGCTATACCATAGAAACTAACATCACATTGTAAAGCAACTATATGCCAATACAATTAATAAGAGATAAAACCTAGTTCTTATAATCAAAGTTCAGTAAAAGTAGGCTGAAAACTGAGTAAATAAATAAAAGCTTTGGGAGTTTGACTTTGATAATATCCATATATTGTTTATTCACATTAAGCTTTTTCTAGAACTACATTGTAAATATCTAAACTGAGATCATCCATGCTGAAGCAGAGAGCCTTTGGAATTTTCCAGGCAAGAATACTGTAGTAGGTTGCCATTCCCTTCTTCAGGGGATCTTCTCAACCCAAGAATGGAACCCATGTCTCTCATACTGCAGGTAGATTCCTTGCCATTTGAGCTACCCAGGAAGCCCTTACATTCTTAGAGAAACACTAAATTACTCAACTATTTAAATTAACTTATTAAATAAAGCTCAACTATTTCTCTGTTCTGTTTACTTTGATATGAATGTTTCAGAGGTTCTCTAAGGCAGAAACTATATAATGTCTCTCTAACCCAATCCTTACCAAATAGCAGGGATGTGCTAGTGAATATTATAATGACTAATATTTGTATACTATATTGTTTATTCCAAGGTCCCTCTAAACTTGACAAAAATGCTACTAACATGGTCATTGCTCTTTTTGTCTACAAGCATAGACGGTTTAATCAGCCTCTTCAGTTCATGTCCCATTTTTGTCATTCACAAAAGGCTCTTCTCTTATTTGAATTATATTTATTATATTTTACCCTTTAACCCCATACCCAGTCTTGTTTCTCTTTGCCCTTTCCATAGAAAGATATTCATATTCACAAATTCATTTTGCATGTGTTCTTATAAATTTGAGGATATATTCTCATGCATATAATTTTAAAAGTGCATTGTAGTACATACTTCCTGATGTTTCTTACTTTTATCCCTAATCATGCTTTTAGTTTTATCCTAAGCTTTATATTATGGAAAAAAATACATAACTATTTTTAAGTTTACAAATCTGTGGCATTAGGTACATTCACACTGTGCAGCCATCACCAGCATCCATCCCCAGAACTTTCTCATCTTTCCACACTGAAATTCTGTTCCTGTTAAACACTATTTCCCCAACCCCACCACCCTCCAGACCTTAACAACCACCATTCCAATTTATATCTCTGTGAATTTGACTACTCTAACTTTTCATAAGTAGAATCATACAATGTTTGTCCTTTTATGATTGATATAGTTCATTTATTATAATGTGCTCAATGTTAATCCATGTTATAGCATATGTCAGAATATTATTTTAAAGGCTGAATAAAATTCCATTGTGTGTATATACCACATTTTGTTTGTCCATTCATCTGTCCATGGGCACTTGAGTTGCTGGCAACTTTTGCCTCTTGTGAATAATGCTTCTGTGAACTTGAGTATAGAGATATCTGTTCAAGTTCCTATATCCACAGTTTTTTGGGTTTATAACCACAAGTGGAATTTCTGAATCATATGGAAATTCTTTGTGTACCTTTTTTAAGAACCACTATACATTTTTTTCACAGAAGCTGCATCATTTTATATTCCCAAAAGCACTACACAGGAGTTCTAATTTTCAAAAGCACTGCTTTTACATAAGCATTATTTTTAAATTTAAGTGCAGTATACCTTTATAACTAACCTAGACAGCATATTAAAAAGCTGTCAACAAAGATCCATCTAGTCCAAGCTATAGTTTTTCCAGTAGTCATGTGTGGATGTGAGAGTTGGACCATAAAGAAAGCCAAGTGCCAAAGAATTAAAACTTTTGAACTGTGGTATTAGAGAAGACTATTTAGAGTCCCTTGGACTGCAAGGAAACCAACCCAGTCAATCCTAAATGAAATCAGTCCTGAATATTCATTGGAAGGACTGATGCTGAAGCTGAAATTCCACTACGTTTGCCACCTGATGTGAAGAATTGATTCACTGGAAAAGACCCTGATTCTGGGAAAGATTGAAGGTAGGAGGAGAAGGGGACGACAGAGGATGAGATGGTTGGATGGCATCACCAACTCGATGCACATGAGTTTGAGCAAGCTCAGGGAGTTGGTGATGGACAGAGAGGCCTGGCGTGCTGCAGTCCATGGGGTCACAGAGTCTGACACGACTGAGTGACTGAACTGAACTGATACCTTTATAACAGTACATACAACATAGCTGGAACGTAAGTGGAAAAATTGATGAAATTTGTCAAAATGAACTTACTGTTTTAACCAGCATGAGGATGAAGAAAGAGGGTATTGCAACTCTCTAGAAACCAACTTCAATTTTTATGGCCCTTCCCCAAATGTTAACATTACTGTAACAACTGCATATATTCTTGTTTTGGGGAGTTTTACAATAAATATTCATTTGTGTAGAAACTGTCACTAAAAATTGTGTTTGTGTATCTATTGGGTTGGACAAAAGTGAGTGACATGAGTAAAACTGGAAGAACTTTTCAGCCAACCTAATACTTATTTTGTGCAATATAGTAATCAGTTCAGTTCAGTCGCTCAGTAATGTCCAACTCCTTGCAAACCCCATGAACTGCAGCATGCCATGCTTCCCTGTCCGTCATCAACTCCCAGAGCTTGCTCAAACTCATGTACATTGAGCAACAGGTATTCATTTTCATTGTAACATATATACACATATATAATATTATATAAGATTATGTGTTTATACCATAAATGTATATATGTATATTTACCAAAAAAAAAAAATGCACACATACAAAATTTTATGGCTATACTGAATATGTTTGCCCAGTCTAACATTTATAGACATTGGGTTATTTTCACTTTGTTATGAACATTCTTTGGAATTCCTTCCTTCTTTAACATTAGCATCAATTAATAGTCTTACTATTGTTTTCAATCCATGAATATGGTATATACCTGAATATATTTGTCCCAGTAATTTTTTTGTTTGGTTCATCTTTAGAGCTCTTTATATAATCTGTTAGATTTTCAGATTTTTGTGCCTATTAATACTACTATAAAACATCATCATACTCAAATATCCACCTATAAAACTATGCATACCTCCATTCAATTACTTCCAAGTACATCAAAATTTTTTATGTGCATATACATTATATTTTGCTATATAAAAAGCCAAATTATATTTTTCTTAATATCATTATCATAAAAACCTTGGTAAGGAAGATTAGGCATGTCAAGAAAAATGAGTTTTGTAAATTAAGCATTTTCAGGAAATTGATTTTTGGATACAAAGAAAATGGCAAAATGTAAAAGCTCTTACCTGAAAAGAACGGACACACACACACACACACACACACACACACACACACACACGCACACGTGTAGCTGATTCATACCTGTACACCTGAAGGTAACACAAACTTGTAAGTCCAATAGACTCTAATAAAAATTTAAAAATAAAGATTTGAAAAATGTAACACTCAGAATATGTTTGCAGTGAAGAGAAATCATACTGTGCAAAATGCAGATAGGCATTACACTTCTTACTTCATTATTAAATTGTTCAAATGACATAATAGGACACTAGAAGTAGAATGTTCATTTGTGAAATATGACAGAGTTTCAGTTTCCTTTATTTTTTCAATGTTATTCCAAGATATTGATAATATACTACAACTTATGCAGTGTACTTCAGAAAAATGCATAAAGTAGGTCAAATTTACATTTAAAAATCTGTTACATTTCAAGTCTATGTTCGTTGGAAAAGATTAATAATATATTTCATTATGTAAGTCTAATGCTCACATATTGGTTTCTAACTGTTTTTGCCTTAAAAAGAGTTAACAGGACATCATAGACAATGGTTGATTTCATATTTAAGTCAATACAAATTCATGTCTTTAGTATGATAAAATAAAGACTACTGAAAAACTTTGAAGTGGTTTTGAATATATCTAGTCTGGTATGAAAGAGAAAGAACTAAACTTGAATCTATAATAATTTTTACATAATTTGTAAATACATAGAACTATTAGGTAAGTTTTATTCAAATATATTATTTATATTATTACATTTAATTATTTATGCAAAATGAATAAATGCCTCTCCATACACAAAGATTAAAACAAAAATTTTTGATGAATGCTATTCTAAAGTTTGAGATATTTGTATCCATCCAGCGTAAAAGACATATTTATCAGCTTAATTGTACCCTGAGTCTGGAAAGCATAACAAATTCAACATGGTACCTGCATCAGCAAGCAGTATAGGCTATCAAAGTGGAATTAAAAATAAACTTTTTAAAAGGCAATTTTGTAGAATACAAACTTTTCAAAGCAGTATTTCTGTTAAGAATTCAGTTTCCTGACTCAATATAATGAAAAATGAATATACTACTCAAAGCAATCTGTAGATTCAATGCAATCCCTATCAAACTACCAATGGTATTTTTCACAGAACTAGAACAAATAATTCCACAATTTGTATGGAAATACAAAAGACCCCAAATAACCAAAGCAATCTTGAGAAAGAAAGGAACTGGAGGAATCAAACTTCCTAGCTTCAGACTATACTACAGAGTTACAGTCATCAAGACAGTATGGTCTTAGCACAAAGACAGAACTATAGATCAGTGGGAAAAAAATAGAAAGTACAGAGATAAATCCACACATCTATGGACACCTTGTCTTTGACAAATGAGTCAAAAATACACACTGGGGAAAAGATAGTCTCTTCCAACAAGTAGTGCTGGGGAAACCATTCAACTATGTATAAAAGAATGAAACCAGAACACTTTCTTACATCATACACAAAAAATAAACCTGAAATGGCTTACAGATCTAAATGTAAGACCAGAAACTATAGAATTTTTAGAGGAAACCATAGGCAGAACACTCACTGACATAAATCACAGCAAGATCCTCCTTGACACACTTCCCAGAATGATGGAAATAAAAACAAAAATAAACAAATGGGATCTAATTAAACTTAAAAGCTTTTGTACAACAAGGAAACTATAAGCAAGGTGAAAAGACAGCCCTCAGAATGTGAGGAAATAATAGCAAATGAAACAACTGACAAAGAATTAATCTCCAAAATATACAAGCAGCTCATGCAACTCTATACCAGAAAAATGAACAACCCAATCAAAAGTAGACAGAAGACCTAAGCAGACATTTCTCCAAAAAAGACATACAGATGACTAATAAACACATGAATAGATGCTCAACATCATTATTAGGGAAATGCAGATCAAAACCACAATGAGGTATCATGTCATATCAGTCAGAATGGCCATCGTCAAAAAGTCTACAAACAATAAATGCTGGTGAGCATGTGGAGAAAATGGAATGCTCGTACTGTTGGTGGGAAGGTAAAATGGTGCAGCAACTCTGGAGAACAGGGTGGAGATTCCTTTAAAAACTAGGAATGTAACTGCCATACTACCCAGTAATCTTACTGCTGGGCATATACCCTGAGGAAATCAGAACAGAAAGAGAGGCATGTACTCCAGTGTTCATTGCTGCACTATTTACAATAGGTAGGCTGTTGAAGCAATCTAGCTGTCCATCAGCAGATGAATGGATAAGGAAGTTCTGGTACATATACACAATGGAATATTACTCAGGTATAAAAAGGAATGCATTTGGCTCGGTTCTAATGTGATGGGTGAAACTAGAGACTATTATACAGAGTGAAATAAGTCAGAAAGAGAAAGACAAAATTAATGCATATATATGGAATTTAACATGGTGGTACTCATGATCCTACATGTAGGGCAGCAAAGGAGACACAGATGTAAAGAATAATCTTTTGGACTCAGTAGCAGAAGGAGAGAGTGGGATGATTTGAGAGAATAGCATTGAAACATATGCATTACCATATGTAAAATAGATGATCACTGTAAGTTGGATGCCGTGAAGCGGGGCACCCAAAGCCAGTACTCAGGGGCAACATAGAAGGATACGGTGGGGAGGGAGGGGGAGGTGGGTTCAGGATGGAGGACACACATGTATACCTATGGCTGGTTCATGTTGATGTATGGCAAAACCATCACAATATTCTGAAGTAATTATCCTCAAATTAAAATAAATTAATTTAAAAAAAGAATTCATTTTTCTTTCCCCAACATGTTATTAATAATATTTAGAACACTTGACATTTAAATAACACAACCTTCAACTATTTGAATCTGATCTTCAACAGAGATCAACATAAAGATAATCTAGATGTTGGGTTATCAGGGAGGATTAGATAATTGTTATAATTATTTCTAAGGAAGTAAGGAAAGACATTATCAAAATGGATGAAGATTATTTAAGGAATTTTAGCAGAGAAGTAGAAAATCAAAAATAAAATGTCTTCAATAAAATTATTGGATGTGTTAATAGCAGAATATAAATGACAGAGAAAAGAATCAGTCAACTAAAGGTAGACTTATACTAATTTGAAGAAGAGATAAGTAATATATATGGGCTTCCCTGGTAGCTCAGACAATTAAGAATTCACCTGCAATACGAGAGACCTGGGTTAAATCCCTGGGTTGGGAAGATCCCCTGGAGGAGGAAATGGCAACCTGTTCCAGTATTCTTGCCTGGAGAATCCTATGGACAGAGGAGCTTGGCACACTACACTCCATGAGGTCGCAGAGTTGGACATGACTGATTTGACGAAGAGGTACATAATATAAATATACAATATTAATTTATATAATCTGAAATAACAGACTCAAAATGAGATATTCAGAGAAATGAAGAGTTTCAGAAATGGTAAATATCGAGGTGAAGTTGAAGCAACTGTACTGTTTTTCTTATCTATGCATGTATGCTCAGTCACTCAGTCATGTCTAACTCATGGATTGTAGCCCACCAGGGTCCTTTGTCCATGGACTTTTCCAGGCAAGAATACTGGAGTGGGTAGCCATTTCCTACTTCAGGAGATCTTTCTTACCCAGAGATCCAACTCACATCTCCTACATTGGCAGGTGAATTCTTTACCACTGAGAAAATTTCTTTGAAACGTACATGACTATTGAGGGTGAAAACGGTGTATGATAACCATAATATAAAAAGGGGTCAGTTAACAAGAAGATTCTATATTTTATATGAAGTGTGAATGCATGCTCAGTCACTTCAGTCGGGTCCAACTCTGTGCAACCCTATAGACTGTAGCCCTCCAGGCTCCTCTGTCCCTGGGATTCTCCAAGGCAAGAGTACTAGAGAGGCTTGACATGTCTTCCTCCAAGGGATCTTCCCAACCCAGGGATTGAACCCGTAGCATTTTCTGCATCTCCTGCATCGCAAGCGGATTCTTTACTACTGAGTCACCCAGCAAGCCCATTTTATATGAAATAGTACAAAGTAATTCTGAGGATGTATATAGAAATTTTAAAACAACATTTAAAGATAATGCACAGAGATATATCTAAAAAGCAAATAGATGAATTAAAACTGAATGCTACAGAATATTCAGATAATTGATATATGATAGGGAAGGGAACAAGAGAATGGGAAATGAGAAAAAAATGGCACATCTATGTAGATTTAAAATCCCTCAATGCATGTTTTCACATTAAACACCAGTAGTTTTGTGCTACTCCACATACTACTCATTCCAGCGTTTCTATCTGGAATCATTCTCATTCAGCCTGAAAAAAATCATATCTAATATTCCTTGTGGTTCCTGTTTATTGGCAACTAATTCTCTGAGCTTCTGCTTTTCTGAAATCTTGATTTCACCTTCATTGTTGAAGGTGATTTCTGAGTGGGGAATATTATGTTTAGTAGAGCTTGCTTTAAAATGATTTTCCCATAGTTTTTAAATGTCATGCAATTTGCTTCTGTCTTCCATAGAGTCTTTTGTAAATTCAGCCATCCATCTTCTGTGTGTGCTTCTGAAGCTGCTGCTTTTTTCTTTGTCTTTGGATTTCAGTATTTTGAGTATCATTGACTAGGTGTGGTTTTCATTTTATCTATCTTGCTTTGATTTTCGCTGAGTTTCTAAAATATTTTTAAAAATGGAGTGTTCTTCCTTTTTAGAATTTTCACTCATTTTACATTTTGCTTATAAAGTTCCCCAAATATTAAAATGTAGTGTTAGTAATTCATATATGTTTGCAACCATTATGGAAATAAGCAAACTTGAAAGAAACTGTCAATGCTATTTTCACTTGGCTAATTATCTGAAAGAAGTTAGAATCACATCTACATTACTCAAGCTAATTACAGTGCAAATGATGACTTGAAAAACTTTGATTTAACAAAAACATGGCTATCAATCTTATTTTAGCCAGGAATGAAGTATCTATGGCCAATGCTAGAATAATCTAAATGATTACAGATGAGATTTCTATTTATTAGAACTTTGGTCATTGAACACACATAACATGCCCAGCATATCTTGTGGCCTTATGAAATTCTGAAGGTTGAGTGAGTTTTACTACCTTTGTGTTTATAGGTTTCTTCTTAATAATGCCTAATTTATACTTCTCCACATGGCACTAACTCATTACATAACAACTAGTTTCAATAAATGTAATTACTTCACTCACTTCAATGCTATCTTGGTTTTTGTTTTTCACTGTAGTGACAACGTTTAATTTGTCTACTGTGGGAGTAATAAACCTCACTGGTTAGGGCAGAAGCAGGGCACGAGTAAGGCAGAGACAAAATGATAAAGACATTAACACGAAAAGTAGTAATGTGGTTTTGGCGTCTACTAGCTCAGTTTCTAATAGAGGGGTTCTTGAGGTATTTCTTTCAAGCCCATGTATTTGAGGAAGAATTATGAAGACCAAGAGGACAGATTCCAACAGATCCTCAGAATTTTTTTCTTCAAGCCCCAGAGTGTGGGGGGTAGACAGCATAGGAGTCTATCAGCCATCAGAATGAAAAATAATTGTCATTCAAAAACAGGAAATCTGCCAGCTGCTAAATTGCTAAAGCAAACAATTAGAGAGATTAGATTGACTACAATGTAAGAACCCTCAAAGATGAGATTGCTCGTACAAAACTCAAGGAGCCCGAGTTCTTGGGGACACATCCAAATTATACAAAATTAATGAACTGATAAAATTGAATAGATAAATTTGACCAAGTTGTGGCCTCTAGTAATTGCTTAAAGCCATAATAAAAATGATGAAAAAGCTAATGACAAAACTGAGACTGGGCTTCAGAAAAAGATTGGCATCAGATAAAGCAGGACAAGGCCTAAGTCTTACTGTATTTTCATTGAATGCAACCACTGTGCCCACTCTCTGTGCTTTAGAGCAAGGTCAGCATAATGTATGATGCTTTACAAGCAACCTGTGCTGTGCTTAGCTGAGTGCAGCTCTTTGTGGCCCCATGGACTGTAGCCCACCTGGCTCCTCTGTCTATGGGGATTCTCCAGGCAAGAATACTGGAGTGGGTTGCCATGCCCTCCTCCAGGAGATCTTTCCAACCCAGGGATCGAGCCCAGGTCTCCCATACTTCAGGTGGATTCTTTACCATCTGAACCACCAAAGTTTATTTCCATTGTGTAAATGACACAATTTTTCCACTAAGAAAATAAAAAAGTATTACGGTTTCTCACAGAAGAATTAGAACAAGTTTAACAGCCTGTGTCCCCAGCAAAAAGTACTGCTACTTGGAAACACACAGTGGACAATAAAGGCTCAGGTAAAAATGTGATAACCGCCTTTTCCCTGAGTACACAACTTTGTAACAATGAATAAAAGTGCTGTCAATAGTTGGATTTAGTTTAGAAATTTTTGTATTACTAGTATTTTAGATTTTATATTAACTCTGAGAAGAAATATTAAATTGGTTTGCCTTCACCTAGCTACCCATATTATCAATCCATTATCAATCAGCTGAACCAATACTATCACTGTGATAGATAGATTTACAGTGATGACTTTTTGATAATTGATATTGTTGTATTGCATGCCACCAAGCATATCTGAGACTAGATTAGCCTTGAATGATTGAAAAACAAGCAAACAAACAAACAAAAAAACATATTCTGTGACATCCAAGTAATAACTTTATCACAAATTAACTATGTGCCATTAGACTTCACAAATAAATAATTGGTCTTATTTACTTGTGAGAAAAATGACTCACAAAAAGAGTCACAACATTTTATTGGCCTTTTGGTTATTTTAGGGAGAATATCCAGTACTTGGGAATTTTTCCATAGCCACTATAACCAATGACTTCAGAGAGAGCCATCATTGACACGAGAGCAAGAGTTAAGAGAAGTCTGAATACTGTAGTACCTTCTCTCCTTCACATCACAAGAAATTACAGATGTATACAGTAAAACTCACAGGTGGTCAAGAATATGGGATAAAGTCTTAACAGGATTTCACTTGTCTTTAGACTTGTGGACTTGTAGGCTTCTGCTGGAAGTTGATACTAAACTACTGCTGGATCCTAAAAAAAGATTGTTTCACTAAAAAAGAAGTCATGACCATCAACCTGACATCCTTATTCTAAAATGGGGCCTTTTTTTTTAACACAAAATCTTATGACATGGAGGAGATTCTGAGTAGACAGCAATATAGAAAGCTGTCTTACCACCTAGACAACATTTTCATGGGCAAAATCTGACTGATTAATGGAACTCTGGAATCTATTGAAAGTTACCATTAAAAACAAAATTCAAAAATAGAAAAGATTACCTGGCTGTACCCACCTCTGCCTAGGTTGAGATTCTAGATAACACTTACCTAAGGTCACAGAGTTGGAAAAATTTAAGAAACCTTTCCCTCCTCCCTTTCGTGCAAAGAGTAACTGTATATTTGTCTATTGTATTTCTTGTCTGTCTAGGTATCATGAATGAACAGTTCATTTAATGCCTGCTTTGACTACAGTTTGCTCATAAACAGTTCATAGGACCTCAGCAGATGGATGAACATGTTGTTCAGAAGAGGACACACTGAGAGATATGAAATTAGATATTGATGATCTACCCTTTTCTTCCAGAGATGTTAGTTTTAATTATAAAATGGTGGCCATAGGGTCCTTGTGGGTGCTTCCCAGGTACCTCAAATGATAAAGAATCTGCCTGCGATGCGGGAGACCTGAGTTCTATCTCTGGGTTAGGAAGGTTCCCTGGAGAAGGGCATGGCAACCCACTCCAGTATTCTTGCCTGGAAAATCCCATGGACAGAGGAGCCTGGCAGGTTACAGCCCATGGGGTCACAAAGAGTCGGACACGACTGAGTGAATAACACTCTAGGGTCCTTGTGGAATTCATCACTCACCACTGTGTTATGGAGAGATCATGCAAGGACACTTTTCAGCTGTCCCATGCAAGGACACTTTTCAGCTGTCCTGAAAAGAGGCTCATAATACAAATTCCTCACAATTAGACATGTGCCTTTCCAACTGACCCTGTTGAAAGGAATCTTATTGGTGCCCCATTTCAAGATGTGTAATTAATCAGAGATGATGGAGACTCTTCTGTTTAGTGAAAGAGAAATGTGACTGGCTCTAGAAGTTCATTCACTACCATCACCACTCCTTCTTTTAGTAGCTAAACAAAAATAGAGGACTTTCCTTGTGGCTAGGACGGTAAAGCGTCTGCCTACAACGCGGGAGACCCGGGTTCGATCCCTGGGTCGCGAGATCCTTTGGAGAAGGAAATGGCAACCCACTGCAGTACTCTTGCCTGGAAAATCCCATGGACGGAGGAGCGTGGTAAGCTACAGTTCATGGGGTCACAAAGAGTCAGACACGACTAAGAGACTTCACTTCACTTCTTAGGTCATAGTTAGTTCATCAGGACCAGCTGATAACAGCCATGGGACTCTGAAAACTTCTCTTTCTAATGAGGCCATCTTTCCAATCAAGGAACCTCTATAACTGCATAGTCAAAGATGTTTTCTACTCACCTCCTTCTGTGAAACATATGTATAGAATACATAGGGTGAGGGTTCCTCTCTTCTGTATTTATCCATATCCAGCATGAGCAGAGAGATAATTGAAGTTGAGGGGGATATATTACATTAAACATCTCTAATTATATGTATTATATTATTTATTATGCAATCTATTACAATCACTATTCTAGAGATTCTACTATCTAATTTATATGGTTTTCACCTAGTACACCCTATTTCTATCTGTTTTCCATGTTTTTTGTGGCTTGTATCAATGACTTCTTTGCACAAAAGAGTCTTCACTGGTTAAAAATACTGCAGGTATACTCACAGTAGTTTAAAACATGGTCATGATTTGAGTATTCATATAGGGAACAAAATAAGATAGCATTTAAGGTTAAAGATTGTAATTGGGGTGAATATCTTCCACTTGTTCCTTTAGATTTATGATCTCTCCTTCTCCACTTTACTCTCTGCCCCAAGGTCAACCTGCATGGATTATGTGAACAGGGCTCCAGTGTCCTCTGACTTCTAACCAGGTTCAGTTAAAAATTAGCCTCACACAAAGTAGAATGAAAGGTGTCCATGATATTTTTCAACTCAATTAAAATGAAAATCAATATGAATGTTTTATAAGAGGATGCAATATAGATTATATTTTCCAACAGACTGAAATAATTTATTCTATACCAGACAAAAACATCTTGAACCTAACATTCAGGTTCATAGTCTCAGCCTCAAATGTATAATAAAGAATTAAGGTCAAACACCGCTGTATGTTCCTAGAGAAATAAATAACTCTTTAGAGGGTTTGTTAAATAATATCCAAATTTGATACTGAAAATATCTGCATTCTTCCTCTTGCTTTATTTCTAAGTTTTGGATTTTTTTTCCCCAAGAAGCTAAGAGAAAGATCAGGAAGATGATTGAAAGAATGAAGAAATACTAGAGAGACAGTGAAGTCAGGGCATTTATCTTGTTCCTTTTCTGTGGTGTCACCATGAGCTGACTTTGCCCTCGACAGAATGACTTGATTGCACCTCTGAAAATGATCCTTTGTTAGTAAAGAATCGTCTAATAACTCTGATCTACTGATTCTGAGTGAACTGTTTTCTGTTGGGACCTTGGCTGATGCATGTGTTAGTCTTCCTGGGAAGACTAGGAAAATATATTACATAATTATGTGGCAATAATAATGTGCTTAACAGTAGCAGAAACGTTGACAGAGTGTTATTTAATTTTGTACCACTAATAAAGTGAAAACAAGCTAACAAAGTTAGTTGAAATAAAATGGACAAACAAGCTAAAATTAAAAAAAAAATCTTGTTTGAGACAAGATAGTGCTGACAAGGGATCTAAGAGTATAAGGAAACAAAATCTGTGTAAAAAGGAATGTATGAATCAGAAACATGTGATCACCCTTTACAAAGGAAATCATCAGCTTCTCTCTTCAATAGATTGCCTTGCTTAATTGATTTATTAGAATAAGATTAAATGTCCAATTTGCATCACATATTTGCTATATGCTGTCATTCCCTCACCTTCCAACCTTTCTTCCACAAGTTTCTGACACCAAGAGATAAGAGATCTTAAACATGCTGTGTAGCTTATTTTTATCTATGCTTGATTTCTTTTTAAGGCTGGTAAAACATTTTTTAGATAATTACATAAAATCATAAAAATGACTATGCTGAAAATTAATAAGTAATGGTTCATGCACTATAACTTGGCAAGTACTTTATTATGTTACAGTAAATACACTCAATGTTATTTTATTATTTCTCCTCCTCATCTCAGGGTTTTTGCTTCCTAGCACCACAAAATAAATCACTATAATTCCTAGCATTTGAATTTTATATATTTAAAATATATGAATAGTGTTCCCAAGATTATCTTAACCTAAATACACCAATGATTTTTGTTCTTATTTTATATGTTTTCAATTCTTCAAATATATTTGTACATATTTTAAAGAAAGCAATCATTTTATTATTTGGAAAAACTCTGTAGACTCTAATTATAACTATAGACCATAGTTGAGAAAACATCGACCCGGTACAGTTTTACGAAATATTTTCTGTTCTCTTTCTGTGTACTCTGATGGAAGATTTTACCTTGTTTTCTTTTCTTGAGCGATCCCTGAAAAATATCTAAGGGCTGCTTCTCTAAGAAATGCTTTGTTTTATCAATTGTTAAGCCGATTAATCCAATATGCCAGAGATCTCATTCAAGAATGCTCCCAAACTTAAATATTAATTTGTCTTTATCTTTCCCGGCAGCCAGGACCCTAGGATCAGGCCCCAGGGGAGGCTACATATGTTTGTCAGGTGAAACACACAGCAAGGGGGTATTAAGTGACATGTACTTGTTCCCTGAGAACTGGCAGATGATCTCACATAGATGTTGTTTCACTTGGATTTTACCTAAATCAGTGGTCAGTCATGCAGTCCAGTTTCAGCTGCACAATCCTTTATGGGATATAAATTCCCCATTAAATAATTTTCTCTGTGGCTTAAGAGCATCTGCAAGACACAGATAATTCTCAAAATACTTTGCATGTCTCTTGGTGAGTACAAAGCTCTCCAGTATCTTTGTATGGTAGGATTATTTGAACTTTTTCTAACTAGTAAGCACTTCTAAGATAAACTGTGGTACCTGCACACTTAGAAATGCCCCACTCCACTGTAACTACCCATAAAGCAAAATATTTATATCTATACAATATGTTAACTATTAGAAATGACTATTACTATTGATCAAACAAGAGCTCACAGCTTGAAGAATATTAAATATTTTCTAAGTGAATCTTATAAGAAAAAATCTTTACTGAATATTTATTTTTCACATTTGATATAACATGTCCCATCCCCAGTTAGCAATTGAGAAATCATTTGTATTAATTTTTCCACCAGATTGCAATACTTTTAACTTCCAATTACACCCAACTCCTTTACCACCCCCTACCCCAGTCTTAAGCCTCTTAAATCATAAAAAGTATGGCCTTTTCACCAATGCAGTATTCATTTAATACTCATAATAAAATCTTGTAAAATTTGCCATTTTCTATAATCTGAAAGTGATGTTACATTTTCCCACTGCTTTCCTTGGTAAGAAAAGAAAGTTGTATTTAGTCTCTAAAGAATTTTAAAAGAACAAAGATGAATATTCCATAATAATACCCTTCTGCCTTTTCTGATTCTTTTTCAGTCAGAACAATAATACAATTGATATAACCTCTGTGTATCTGTCTTTAGTGGTCTGAGAAGAGCAAAGTGTCATGTAACTGGTTTGTTCATGCACTTTCTACTACTTGAAAGGACCTAGGTGTTTGAAAATATAAATAAAACTCTACTTGACTCACGTACCATCTAGGGTTATTTAACAGGAAATTTGAAAGAAAAAAAAATGATTTAAGTGAATAGGAGACACATGAGAGGAGACAAGATTTCCAATGAGATGCACAAATGACCACATGGTCCCCAAGAGAAACAATTTGAGTATTTTCTTTCTTACTATATACATCTTAGTTCCATGTTTGAGACCCAGCTAGTCTTCATTTTATATTCCATATTTTCCATTACGTTTTCACTTTATTTTTATGCATTTAATACAACCTAATTTTACTGGACCAACATAGGTGGGTAAACAGAGTCCTTCCACCTGAGGACTGAAGCTCCTTTTCAGTCAATTGGTTCCAATTCTGAGCGAATAATACTTTTTGTTTACAGACCTTTCATTGTTTGTACAGGTCAAGAATAAGAGAAAGCAAGCAATTTCCAAAAGCTTGCAACCCAAATCCTATGCCCTCTACCATCTTAGCACCAGAACCTCATGCTCATGGAGGTTCACAGCCATAGACACAAGTAGGAGAACGCATATGACCAGATGGGAGAAGATGGAAACTCTCAGCCTCATTCACAGAGAGGCTGACTCTGTTTGTGAATGCAAGCCAACATTGAAAATAACAGCCCTATATCCTTACTCAGGCTGACTTTGAAAAAGGATAGAGAAGAAAACTTCTAATGAACAGAGCCTGAAGCATTTTATGAGGTGATCTACCTTGAATGGAAAGAGAAGTGGTTAGACCATATACACAATCATGAATCAGAACTGTTGGCTTGGTCAGAAAACTGGAAGAAAAAGATTGCACGATTAGAAATAAGAAAATCTGAGGTAATTATATGTGAGTGGTCATGGGGAATTAGTACAGAGTATGAAAATCTTTGAGTCACATGTTAATACCAACTAGAGAGCATCCGCCATAAAGTGTTTAACACAGAGATCCACATAGCATTGAATAAGACATGAGACTTACTTTCATATCACATATGACACCATAGGTGGCTTTATAAAGTTATGGATCAGACTCTTGAAGGGAGAACCATCCTCTAGGACACAGAAGTACACACCTTAAGGAATTTTTTATATTAGTATGTCCCCATTAGGTAGAAAATAGGAATTTGATTCCCAATAGGAATCAAATAGGAGTCAAATAGTGGGAACAAGAGTGGCTCTGCTTACCAACACAACCAGTGACCTACTTGGAAAACTAGAGTTTCTGTTCTTGCAACTCTGGGTCTGTGGATTGAGAGAGACTTGCTCCTACAGCAGAAACACTTTTACTAGGAGAACTAGCACAAGTCCTATTAAACTGGAAGACACCTGAGTGCTTCATAGATCTCATGCCAAAAGACGAGCAGGCAGGAAGAGAACCACAATCCTGGCAGGAATAACTGCCCTATCAGCAGTAGGAGATAAGGGTGATGATGAGGGTACGGAGGAATCTGTTTAGCACTGTGTTGATCTGTACAACACATTGGTTCTCCTTTTTCCAATTTTCACTGTATATGGACAATGGCAGCAGTCTAGACCTGAGTAGAGTCTGGTGTGGTTCAGAAATTTGAAGAAAGAGGATTAGGGCTGTGGATGACACTGAGATGAGTGGAATACTAGCTGCAGTTGAGGGAAGCTTAGAGAGGCTAGAAGGGGAGAGGGCTTTACTTGCATCCCTGAGACCAGCTTTAGTGGTAAGGGCTGTTGTTGAACACACTTAGCTTATTCTTTATTTATTCTTATGTTTTTTATTATTTTTTCCATTTATTTCTATTAGTTGGAGGCTAATTACTTTACAATATTGTAGTGGCTTTTGCCATACATTGACATGAACCAGCCATGGATTTACATATGTTCCCCATCCCGATTCCCCCTCCCACCTTCCTCCCCACCCCATCCCTCTGGGTCTTCCCAGTGCACCAGCCCTGAGCACTTGTCTCTTGCATCCAACCTGGGCTGGTGATCTGTTTCACCCTTGATAGTATACTTGTTTCAATGCTGTTCTCTCTGAACATCCCACCCTCGCCTTCTCCCACAGAGTCCAAAAGTCTGTTTTGTACATCTGTGTCTCCTTTTCTGTTTTGCATATACGGTTATTGTTACCATCTTTTTAATTTCCACATATATGCATTAGTATACTGCATTTGTTTTTATCTTTCTGGCTTACTTCACTCTGTATAATGGGCTCCAGTTTCATCCATCTCATTAGAACTGTTTCAAATGAATTCTTTTTAATGGCTGAGTAATATTCCATGGTGAATATGTACCACAGCTTCCTTATCCATTCGTCTTTTGATGGGCATCTAGGTTGCTTCCATGTCCTGGCTATTATAAACAGTGCTGCGATGAACATTGGGGTACACGTGTTTCTTTCAGACCTGGTTTCCTCAGTGCGTATGCCCAACAGCGGGATTGCTGGGTCATATGGCAGTTCTATTTCCAGTTTTTCAAGGAATCTCCACATTGTTCTCCATAGTGACTGTATTAGCTTGCATTCCCGCCAATAGTGTAAGAGGGTTCCCTTTTCTCCACACCCTCTCCAGCATTTATTGCTTGTAGACTGATGGATAGCAGCCATTCTGACTGGTGTGTAATGGTACCTCATTGTGGTTTTGATTTGCATTTCTCTGATAATGAGTGATGTTCAGCATCTTTTCATGTGTTTCTTAGCCAACTGTATGTCTTCTTTGGGTAAATGACTGTTTAGATCTTTGGCCCATTTTTTGATTGGGTCATTTATTTTTCTGGAATTGAGCTGCAGGAGTTGCTTGTATATTTTTTGAGATTAATTCTTTGTCTGTTTCTTCATTTGCTATTAATTTCTGCCATTCTGAAGGCTGTCTTTTCACCTTGCTTATAGTTTCCTTTGTTGTGCAAAAGCTTTTAAGTTTCATTAGGTCCCATTTGTTTATTTTTGCTTTTGTTTCCAATATTCTGGGATGTGGGTCACAGAGGATCCTGCTGTGATTTATGTTGGAGAGTGTTTTGCCTATGTTCTCCTCTAGGAGTTTTATAGTTTCTGTTCTTACATTTAGATCTTTAATCCATTTTGAGTTTATTTTTCTGTATGGTGTTAGAAAATGTTCTAGTTTCATTCTTTTACAAGTGGTTGGCCTGTTTTCCCAGTACCACTTGTTAAAGATGTTGTCTTTTTTCCATTGTATATTCTTGCCTCCTTTGTCGAAGATAACGTGTCCATAGGTATGTGGATTTATCTCTGGGCTTTCTATTCTGTTCCATTGATCTATATTTCTGTCTTTGTGCCAGTACCATACTGTTTTGATGACTGTGGCTTTGTAGTAGAGCTTGAAGTCAGGCAGGTTGATTCCTCCAGTTCCATTCTTCTTTCTCAAGATTGCTTTGGCTATTCGAGGTTTTTTGTATTTCCATACAAATTGTGAAATTATTTGTTCTACTTCTGTGAAGAAGACCATTGGTAGCTTGATAGGGATTGCATTGAATTTATAGATTGCTTTGAATAGTATACTCATTTTCACAGTACTGACTCTTCTAATCCATGAACACGGTATATTTCTCCATCTATTTGTGTCATCTTTTATTTCTTTCATCAGTGTTTTATAGTTTTCTATGCATAGGTCTTTTGTTTCTTTACGTAGATATACTCCTAAGTATTTTATTCTTTTTGTTGCAATGGTGAATGGTATTGTTTCCTTAATTTCTCTTTCTGTTTTCTCATTGTTAGTGTATAGGAATGCAAGGGATTTCTGTGTGTTAACTTTATATCCTGTGACTTTACTATATTCATTGATTAGCTCTAGTAATTTTCTAGTAGAGTGTTTAGGGTTTTCTATGTAGATGATCATGTCATCTGCAAACAGTCAGAATTTCACTTCTTCTTTTCCTATCTGGATTTCTTTTATTTCTTTTTCTGCTCTGATTGTTGTGGCCAACACTTCCAAAACTATGTTGCATAGTAGTGGTGAGAGTGGGCACCCTTGTCTTGTTTCTGATTTTAGGGGGAAATGCTTTCAATTTTTCACCATTGAGGATAATGTTTGCTGTGGGTTTGTCATATATAGCTTTTATTATGTTGAAGTATGTTCCTTCTATGCCTGCTTTCTTGAGGGTTTTTGTCATGAATGGATGTTGAATTTTGTCAAAGGCTTTTTCTACATCTGTTGAGATAATCATATGGCTTTTATTTTTCAATTCTTTAATGTGGTGTATTACATTGATTGATTTGTGAATATTAAAGAATCCTTGCATTCCTAGGATAAAGCCCACTTGGTCATGATGTATGATCTTTTTAATATGTTGTTGGATTCCGTTTGCTAGAATTTTGTTAAGGATTTTTGCATCTATGCTCATCAGTGATATTGGCTGTAGTTTTCTTTTTCTGTGGTATCTTTGTCTGGTTTTGGAACTAGGGTGATGGTGGCCTAATAGAGTGAGTTTGGAAGTTTGCCTTTCTCTACAATTTTCTGGAAGAGTTTGAGTAAGATAGATGTTAGCTCTTCTCTAAATTTTTGGTAGAATTCAGCTGTGAAGCCATCTGGTCCTGTTTTTTTTTTTTTTTTGCTGGAAGATTTCTGATTACAGTTTTGATTTCCGTGCTTGTGATGGGTCTGTTAAGATCTTCTATTTCCTGCTTCAGTTTTGGAAAGTTATACTTTTCTAAGAATTTGTCCATTTCTTCCAAGTTGTCCATTTTATTGGCATAGAGCTGCTGGTAGTAATCTCTTATGATCCTTTGTATTTCAGTGTTGTCTATTGTGAGCTCTCCATTTTCATTTCCAATTTTGTTAATTTGCTTCTTCTTTCTTTGTTTCTTAATGTCTTGATAATGGTTTGTCAATTTTGTTGATCTTTTCAAAAAACCAGCTTTTAGTTTTGTTGATTTTTGCTATGGTCTCTTTTGTTTCTTTTGCATTTATTTCTGCCCTAATTTTTAAGATTTCTTTCTTTCTACTAACCCTGGGGTTCTTCGTTTCTTCCTTCTCTAGTTGCTTTAGGTGTAGAGCTAGGTTATTTATTTGACTTTTTTCTTGTTTCTTGAGGTAAGCCTGCAATGCTATGAACCTTCCCCTTAGCACTGCTTTTACAGTGTCCAATAGGTTTTGGGTTGTTGTGTTTTCATTTTCATTTGTTTCTATGCATATTTTGATTTCTTTTTTGATTTCTTCTATGATTTGTTGGTTATTAAGATGCATATTATTTAGCCTCCATATGTTTGAATTTTTAATAGTTTTTTTTCTCCTGCAATTGAGATCTAGTCCTACTGCATTGTGGTCAGAAAAGATGACTGGAATGATTTCAATTTTTTTTAAATTTACCAAGGCTAGATTTATGGCTCAGGATGTGATCTATTCTGGAGAAGGTTCCGTGTGCACTTGAGAAAAAGGTGAAATTGATTGTTTTGTGGTGAAATGTCCTATAGATATAAATTAGGTCTAGCTGGTCCATTGTTTCATTTGAAGTTTGTATTTCCCTGTTAATTTTCTGTTTAGTTGATCTATCCATAGGTGTGAGTGGGGTATTAAAGTCTCCTACTATTATTGTGTTATTGTCAATTTACCCTTTCATACCCGTTAGCGTTTGCCTTACATATTGTGGTGTTCCTATGTTGGGTGCATATATAAATTGTTATGTCTTCCTCTTGGATTGATACTTTGATCATTATGTAATGTCCTTCTTTGTCTCTTTTCACAACCTTTATTTTAAAGTCTTTTTTATCTGATATGAGTATTACGACTCTAGCTTTCTTTCAGTCACCGTTTGCGTGAAATATTTCTTTCCAGCCCTTCACTTTCAGTCTGTATGTGTCCCTTGTGCTCTTGTAGACAGCATATATAGGGGTCTTGTTTTTGTATCCATTCAGCCAGTCTTTGTCTTTTGGTTGGGGCATTCAACCCATTTACATTTAAGGTAATTATTGATAGGTATGGTCCTGTTGCCATTTATTTTGTTGTTTTGGGTTCGCGTTTATACAACCTTTCTGTGTTTCCTATCTAGAGAAGATCCTTTAGCATTTGTTGGAGAGCTGGTTTGGTGGTGCTGAATTCTCTCAGCTTTTGCTTGTCTGTAAAGCTTTTGAATTCTCCTTCATATCTGAATGAGACCCCTGCTGGGTACAGTAATCTGGGTTGTAGGTTATTCCATTTCATTACTTTAAATATGTCCTGCCATTCCCTTCTGGTCTGAAGAGTTTCTATTGAAAGATCAGCTGTTATCCTTATGGGAATCCCTTTGTGTGTTATTTGTTGTTTCTCCCTGGCTGCTTTTAATGTTTGCTTTTTGCGTTTGATCTTTGTTAATTTGATTAATATGTGTCTTGGGGTGTTTCGCCTTGGGTTTATCCTGTTTGGGACTCTCTGGGTTTCTTGGACCTGTGTAACTATTTCCTTCCCCATTTTAGGGAAGTTTTCAGCTATTATCTCCTCGAGTATTTTCTCATGGCCTTTCTTTTTGTCTTCTTCTTCTGGGACTCCTATGATTTGAATGTTGGGGTGTTTCACATTTGTCCCAGTGGTCCCTGAGGTTGTCCTCATTTCTTTTGATTCTTTTTTCTTTTTTCCTCTCTGCTACACTTATTTCCACCATTTTTTTCTTCTACCTCACTTATCCTATCTTCTGCCTCCATTATTCTACTGTTGGTTCCCTCCAGAGTGTTTTTGATCTCATTTATTGCAATATTCATTTTTAATTGACTCTTTTCTAGGTCCTTGTTAAACATTTCTCGCACCCTCTCAATCCTTGTCTCCAGACTATTTATCTGTAACTCCATTTTGTTTTCAAGATTTTGGATCATTTTTATTATCATTATTCTAAATTCTTTTTCAGGTAGATTCTTTATCTCCTCCTCTCGTGTTTGGCTTGGTGGGCATTTTTCATGTTCCTTTACCTGCTGGGTATTTCTCTGCCTTTTCATCTTGTTTAGATTGCTGTGTTTGGAGTGGCCTTTCTGTATTCTGGTGGTCTGTGGTTCCTTTTTATTGTGGAGGTTTCTCCTAGTGGGTGGGGTTGGACGATTGGCTTGTCAAGGTTTCATGGTTAGGGAAGCTTGCATCAGTGTTCTGGTGCATGGAACTGGATTTCTTCTCTCTGGAGTGCAATGGACTGTCCAGTAGTGAGTTTTGAGATGGGTCTATATGTTTGGTGTGACTTTGGGCAGCCTATGTGTTGACACTCAGGGCTATGTTCCTGAGTTACTGGAGAATTTGCGTGGTATGTCTTGCTCTGGAACTTATTGGCTCTTGGGTGGTGGTTGGTTTCAGTGTAGGTATGGAGGCTTTTGGATGATCTCTTTTTAATTAGTGTTCCCTGTAGTCAGGAGTTCTCTGGTGTTCTCAGGTTTTTGGCTTAAGTCTCCTGCCTCTGGCTTTTGGTCTTATTCTTCCAGTAGCCTCAAGGCTTCTCCAACTATACAGCACTGATAATAAAACTTCTAGGTTAATGG
This sequence comes from Muntiacus reevesi, assembly GCF_963930625.1. Lineage (NCBI taxonomy): Eukaryota > Metazoa > Chordata > Mammalia > Artiodactyla > Cervidae > Muntiacus > Muntiacus reevesi. The sequence continues at coordinate 257,236,769 of NC_089251.1, read as the reverse complement.
TGAAAAGATTCTCCCCAGTGAGGGACACCCAGAGAGGTTCACAGAGTTACATGAAGAGGAGGGGGAGGAAGGAGGTAGAGATTAGCAGGAGGAGAAAAAGGGGGACTCAAGAGGAGAGAGACAGATCTATGCAGTAGTCTGTTCCCTAAGTGTTCTCCATAGCCCAGATCACCCACAGAGATTCACAGAATTGGATTGAGAAGAGAAGGGGGAGGGAGGAAATAGAGGTCATCTGGGGGAGAAAAAGGCAAGTCAAAAAGGGGAGAGAGTAATTATCACACTCCTGAGTAAAAATGGGTACTGAATATTGGATTCTTAAATGTCCAAAATTGATATCAAATACTGAAAAACAAAGATTAAAAATCTAGAGTAGAGGTTAGACTCTTAAAAGTACAATATTAAAAATAAAAACACAAAAAATTTAAGAAATATATATGAAGTTTGCTTTAAAAATAGGGTCTTTTTTTTCAAGGTTATAGTGAAATGAAAATGAAAATTATGGAGTAATAGAGGAGTAAGAGAGGACTTTAAAAGAAAATAAAAGGAAAAAGGTAAAAAATTTTTTAATTAAAAAATAGTAAAAATATATAAGAATGAAAATGAAAATTAAGGAGTAATAGAGGAGCAACAGAAGACTTTAAAAGAAAATAAAAAAAGAAAAAAGGAAAAAAAAATTTAATTAAAAAATAGTAAAAATATATGAAAATGAAAATTGAGGAGTAATAGGGAATTTTTAAAAAATAAAAGAAAAAATTTTTAAAAAGAAAAAACTAAAAGAAAATAAATTTTTTTAAAGAAAAAATGAAAAAAAAATTTTAATTAAAAAATAGTAAAAATATATCTATGAATTTCTCTGGAGCTGTTGCAGGCAGTGTGGGTTTGGTTCAGTTTCAGATAGTTACTTTTTCCAGGTTACACTTCTGGATAACTATAGACCCCTTCTGGTGTAGTCGGTGTTGACTACAGGGATTTTAATCTGTTGCAGTGGTCACTTCTGAAGCGGTTCCCTTTGTTTATTTGGCTTCTGTTTGCTGGTCTCTTCAGTGTCTAATTTCCGCCCTGACACAAGCGGGCAGAGGTGGTCTCTTGTTCAGATTTGCTTGTTCAGTCATGCTGAACACAGGAGGGGCCCTGCAGACAAACATCACTAGTGTGTGTGGGGAGCACTCACAGTGTTCCGGCCTCACTGGGTTTGCCCCCGTTCGCCGCGCGTGTGCTTTCCCGTCTACACTGCTCAGGCTTCAGGCTGCAATACAGGGAGTGGGCCCTGCACGGGCATGTGGTTCCAGTTTTCGGGTATTCCACAAAAGCGCAGACTCAATTGGGCCTGTGTTTTGTACCTTCCCCGGCCGGAGCAGCTCAGGCTGCCGGGAGCTTGAGGAGCGCACTCTTCCCGGTGCGGTGTGCCTTATCCCCTCTGCGGTCACAGCCTCTGTTTCCGCGCACACCAGTTGGGTGCGCCTTGTGTCTGTTCTGGAGAGCTGGTCTCTAGCTGCGACCCTCCCGGCGGATGTCAACCATCCAGAATCTTTGTCTTTGGTTAGAAACTGGGAGCATGTTTGCAGTTTGGTAGGGGAGGCCTTCTCTGGGGCTGAGTTTGCCCCTTTCCCCTCCCCTGCCTCCTGCCTCTGGCATGGGATGGGCCGGTGCGCTGCCAGCTAGCTCTTCTCTGGAATTGCTCAGTCCTTCCTTTGTTCCTAAGCAATGCTGCCCACTCCTCTCCGTTCAGCCCCCACTTGCTGGTGGCAGATGAGAGCGTCTGGGGTATTTTTCTGCTGGGACTTGCTTTTAGGCATATAATCTGTGGGTTTTGTTTCTTTTTCCTCCCAGTTAGGTTGCCCTCTGAGATTCAAAAACTTCCCCCAGACCCGCCAGTGAGAGGGTTTCCTGGTGTTTGGAAACTTCGTCTATTACGACTCCCTTCCCAGGACGGGTCTCCATCCCTAGCTCTTTTGTCTCTCTTTTTATCTTTTATGTTTTGCCCTACCCCTTTCGAAGACAATGGGCTGCTTTTCTGGGCACCTGATGTCCTCTGCTAGCGATCAGAAGTTGTTTTGTGCAGTTTGCTCAGCATTCAAATGTTCTTTCGATGAATTTGTAGGGGAGAAAGTGGTCTCCCCGTCCTATTCCTCCAACATCTTAGCTCCTCCCCCCTAAGCTTATTCTTTAAAAAGTTTCTCCCTGGAAGTGATGCTCACCGGAAGCCAGAAGCCTGAATAACCTATCCAAAGCAGTGGATCTGAACCACACACAGTGTGGACTGTGGTGATGTGTCAGATTCTCCTTCAGAAAGAATGATATTGCCTCAGGTGTTGGAAGCTTTTCCAGAATATTGCTCTCAGCTGTCAGCCCTCTTCAGAAATTGCTGTAACTAGAGATGTCTGCCTAGCCTAATGTCACTTCTCTTTCCAGGAGCAGTCTATAGCTAATGAATAATCAACAAATAGGTATAAAAGTCTGATCCCATGTGCCAGCTTAGCACAACACTACGGGGATATCCAAGTACCAGAGCCCACTGTGAGAGAGACTGGAACCTTCCTCTTTATGACCACATCACAGGTCAGATTCTCCTGCATGACCCTGCTTAATGCACACCCTTCTTAATACTCCTCCACTTGGAGGAAGCATGACCTTGAAATGAGGAAATGCTTCAGGTGGCAAAGTACTGGTGAGGGACTTAGCTGAAAGACACTGACTGCCAACAACTCCAATATCTGGGGAAATGAGAGCTGCTATAACCAGAAAGGACATCAGGGTGAAACATAGCATCCACTACACTACCTAGAGACCAAAAGAGTCAAGAGAGAAACTCATGATGTAGGCAAAGATAAAAGTGAAAGATGAAAAACTGCAGATGAACAAAAGCTTTGACAATGTATGTAATGTACAGAGTGTATACAGTGTGTAAATGTATAAGTAAATAAATCAGTTCATGTGATCACCATATAGGCTTAGGTATTGTTATGTCATTATAATCAATTGTAGGTTTAAAGCTGGGCTTCCTAGGTGGTGCTAGTGGTAAAGAACCTGCCTACCAATGAAGGAGACATAAGGGATATGGGCTCCATCCCTAGGTTGGAAACTCCCCTGGAGGAGGGCATGACAACCCACTCCAGTATTCTTGCCTGGAGAAGCCCATGGACACAGGAACCTGGTGGGCTACAGTCCATGAAGTCACAAAGAGTGGGGTATGACTGAAGCAATTTAACACACATGCATGCATGTTTAAAGCTATATGTTAATATTAGACATCAAAAGGAATTTGAAGCACAGTTGGTTACATGATTTATCAAATGTCATATATGTCATAATTTACCTAGCCAGGATTTGAACCCTATGCCAGCTTCCTTAATTATACCCCATGCCAGGAAAAAGTGTGTATGTGTGTGGTTATAGATGGTATTAGTTTGGGAATAGACAAGTAGATACATATGTTAAAACAGAATCTAGCAATATATCTTACTATTTATATAGATAATCTATAACAACAATGGTCATATTTTGCTAAAATGTTATAAAGTTGAACTTTAACTTATATATATTTAATAAACAAATAATAAAATAATACCTTATATTTTAGAAGAATGTATAAACAATATAATGTGGATCCCTATAGCAATGTATAAACATGTATACAATAAAACATATACAGGAACATACTTTAGAAGAATAATAAATATATATTTTAGATGTCTGGAGAGTTTTAATGCAAATAAGGAAATCCAAAACTATAGGTGCAAAGATACATACTCTTAAATAATAGTGAAAATATAAGCAAAGGCCAAAATAAATGACAGGTTAAAAAAAAAATATTTTCAGCATAAATAACAGATTAAAATAATATCTGTAATATTTAAAAATCTTCTTCAAAGATTAAAAGACAAAGAACTTATTTGCAAAAGTGAAAAATCCTATTAGTAGGTAATTTAAAGAAACAGCAATCCAACAGTTCAAAGCATAGTGAAAGTGAAAAGCCGCTCAGTCGTGTCCAACTCTTTTGTGACCCCATCGACTGTAGCCCACCAGGCTCCTCCATTCATGGAATTTTCTAGGCAAGAGTACTGGAGTGGGTTGCCATTTCCTTCTCCAAGGGATCTTTCTGATCCCGGGATCAAGCCCGGATCTCCCACATTGCGGGCAAACGCTTTACCGTCTGAGCCACCAGGGAATCCCTCAAAGCATAGTAAAAGAATGCTTAATTTCACACAAGTTAAAGATGTGTTATCATTTCTTACCAAAAAATAAATAAATAAAAGGATAGCAGCCATTGTTAGATGATATTCAGGGAAAGTGATATTCTGATTACATTGCTGGGAAAAATTGCTTTTTAAAAATAATTTTCTGAAAGTTGATCTAGCAATACCTATTGAAATTAAATGGAAAATCTTCCTACTGGGTAAATACCTTACAGAAACATTCACATAAGGAGAAAGGGAAGATTAAATAAAAATACTTTCCACAAAGATCACTTGAAAATATATTAATAAGTTTATACAATAGATTATTGTGCAACCACAAAATAAAGAAATGTATTTATGCCAGTTGACAGGGAGTGATTTCTATAAATAATTTTCAAGTCCTCCCCACTAAGAAAACATGGTAAAGCATGATAAAATAGAAGGATATATATGATACTGATCTTATGTTTATAAACAAATGATAAAAACCCAAAAATGTATAATTTATGTATAACCACATTATTGTTGAAGACAAAGGAAAGAGATCCACAACAAAGGTACAATACAGAATACCTGTTGGAGATCAAGGAGTGAGAGCAGAAAATGTGGGAGGATACGAAAGAATTGATAAAAAAAAAAATGCCTACAGTAAGAAACAACATTAATTCTCAGTTCCATTTGTAGAGGGGTGTGTGTAGACATTTGTGTGTATTAATATGTAAATTATTAAAACTCCAGTATCATGATACTGAATCAAATATAAGTATTTTATTCAAATTATATCTTTCCCCCCCCAAAAAAAATTATGACTAGATTGGGGATCTGAATGGAATGGGGTTATAGTTCAGCTTAAAGCATATGTTTGGGACTTTTAAAACCAAATTTTAGACTACTCTCTAGATTTGCATTAAGTCAACCTTGTTTGTAGACATGACTTCAAGAATAGGCTCATTTGGGAATAAATAAAACAAGAAAAACTCTTAGAAAAAAAATAGGTTTTTCCTTCTCTAAAAATAAATTAAAAGGCATGATTCAGTGAATTCTGAAATATATTCCTGTCTCAGAATAAATGCTTTCTTAAATTATATGGAGATTGGAGTTTAAAAATATACATTTCTTTTGTACTTTTGCTTCCTTAGTAGATGCTTTACAGTCACCATTATTTTCCCAGAGTTTAATACATTGTCTGCATAGACCATTTTATATTCCAATAAATGTTCCATTCCATACTGTTTGCCAAAGCACTAATTTGGATTTAGCGTCTACCTCACTTTCACTTAAAATTATTGTTCTTTGATGCTTTGTATCTCTGGCCAACTTCTTAAGTATTTTTTAAAGTCCTTTTGTTTAGGACTTTTGTCCAGGAAGTGTAGGACTTCCCTGGTAGCTCAGACAGTAAAGCGTCTATCTACAATGCAGGAGACTCAGGTTCCATCCCTTGGTCGGGAAGATCCTCTGAAGAAGGAAATGGCAACCCACTCCAGTACTCTTGAATGGAAAATCCCATGGATGGAGGAGTGTGGTAGGCTACAGTCCATGGGGTCACAAGGAGTCAGACACAACTGAGTGACTTTGCTTTCTTTATGAGACAAATTTTCTGATAGTTTCTAAATCACTTGTAAAATAATCTCAAATTTGAAAACATCATTTGCATTGTTATAAGCAATCCTTTTTTGGCATGACTGGGATCACCATAGCCTCAGGCTAAGTTTAATAAATCAAACTAGTTGGATTAGCTGGAATTCCAAAATGACATATCCCAACAAACATTAATATGAGTAGTACTTCATTAAACTGAAACTAGAAAGAGTGCCTTTCCTTGTAAACGGACATCATAATCCAGCAAAGGACATGAAAAGCTCAACAACTTGGCCATTATCGTGTGTGAAGAATAACTAAAGCCATGGAGATTGCCTGTGGAGACAGAGAGAGAGAGTGTGTGTGTGTGTACGTGCACACGCACACATATGTACACTAATAGGTGTACACATGCTTTTGTGGTCAATTGTTTTTGTAGTTGACACATTGTGACAACAAATAGTGCCACAGACAATTCACAACTATATCAATAAGTCATATGACCACAGTTGTGTTTCTAACTAGATCGGCACAGAGAGTGGAAGCCGAGGCTGCCCACTTTTGGCTTTACGGCCGGTCTGTCCGTATAACGAATCACCTTGCACTTTGCTGTTCTCACCTCCTACCAGTTTCACTAATGCTAATTTTTGTTTGTGCTTTTCTCCCCAGATTTGTTTCTTTCCAACCCCTAAAAAAAAAAAGAGAGAGAGAGAGTGAGAGAGAGAAAGTGGTTAGCGTGAAACATTGATATTGACTTTCTAGTTTTTCTAGTTGATTATGTGCTATTTTGTAATAGATATAACTGAAGTTAGTGTATTTCAATATGTTTTATTTTCTAAATGATGAACTTTGAAATATGTAAATGGTCATACTTTTTAGCTTCTTGTGAACCAATATCAGATGCATATTCTAAAGCAAGATTAAAATTAAGCACATATCATCAATTCATCCAGAGACTGAATCTAAACTTTTCTACACAGAATTACACATGCAATCTGTAATGTTGCGTGGACTAACTAGTTTCTCAGTGAAACTCAAACACAAATTGAAAAAAATTCAGTTTCCTATTAATGTTATAGAAAATTCTAAATTAAACTCTAACAAAAATACCAAATAAAGCAAAACTGGAATGTTATGACTATTACAACAATCAGTGGCTAAAGGGGAGCTTTGGGAAATCATTATACTAAAACAAAATAAAATAGATAGATAGATAGATAGATAGATAGACAGACAGACAGATAGATAGGAGTATCTTTCCCATAATTGTACCAGTTCTGAAGATTCATCAATTGATTTTGGATTTAAAATGTGGAGAATGTACAAATAATGCCATAACCAACAAATCAGATAATTTCTCTGGGGACGTTCTGTTTTAAACATTCTGTGATTGAAATAATAATAACTTGAAATAAAAATAGCTAACACTGAGGGTTTTCTTCTTGTCATATACTTCTCTAAGTTCTTTGTAAATAGAGCATAACAATTTCAATCACTGACTAAGGTCATGTAACTTGTAAGAAATAAAGTTGGAATTTGGAAGCAAACAGTCTAACATTAGCACTCACATACTTAACCACTTAACACTTCCTTGAGCCAACATAAAGTATAAACCAATTGCTGAATTTTTATTCTGACTTGGATAGCATTATTTCTTTCTCTTTTTTTTCATTTATTATTATTAGTTGGAGACTAATTACTTTACAATATTGTAGTGGTTTTTGTCATACATTGACATGAATCAGCCATGGATTTACATGTGCTCCCCATCCCAATTCCCCCTCCCACCTCCTTCCTGATGCCATCCCTCTGGGTCTTCCCAGTGCACCAGCCCTGAGCACTTGTCTCACGTATCCAACCTGGGCTGGTGATCTGTTTCACCCTTGAAAGTATACTTGTTTCAATGCTATTGTCTCAGAACATCCCACCCTCGCCTTCTCCCACAGAGTCCAAAAGTCTGTTCTGTACATCTGTGTTTCTTTTTCTGTTTTGCATATAGGGTTATTGTTACCATCTTTTTAAATTCCATATATATGTGTTAGCATAATGTATTGGTCTTTATCTTTCTGGCTTACTTCACTCTGTATAATGGGCTCCAGTTTCATCCATCTCATTAGAACTGATTCAAATGAATTCTTTTTAATGGCTGAGTAATATTCCATTGTGTATATGTACCATAAAATCACAGTGTTTACTACCAAGCAAATTATGGAATGTATGTTGGCTGTTTATTTTATATGAATGGATGTTTATATTTTATGTGAATATTAACCATGCATTCCAAATTTGTCTTTCATTAAAAATAAATTTAGAAACAAAAGAGACCATAGCAAAAATTAACAAAACCAAAAGCTGGTTCTTTGAGAAGGTAAATAAAATTGACAAACCATTAGGCAGACTCATCAAGAAACAAAGGGAGAAAAATCAAATCAAAAAATTAGAAATGAAAATGGAGAGATCACAACAGACAACACTGAAATACAAAGGATCATCTGAGACTATTATCAGCATCTATATGCAAATAAAATGGACAACTTGGAAGAAATAGACAAATTCTTAGAAAAGAACAACTTTCCAAAATTGAACAAGGGAGAAATAGAAAATCTCAACAGACCCATCACCAGCATGGAAATTGAAACTGTAATCAGAAATCTTCCAACAAACAAAAGCCCAGGACCAGACAGCTTCACAACTGAATTCTACCAAAAATTTAGAGAAGAACTAACACCTATCCTACTCAAACTCTTCCAGAAAATTGAAGAGGAAGGTAAGCTTCCAAACTCATTCTATGAGGCTACCATCACCCTAATACCAAAACCTGACAAAGATGCCACAAAGAAAGAAAACTACAGGCCAATATCACTGATGAACATAGATGCAAAAATCCTTAACAAAACAGAATCCAACAACATATTAAAAAGATCATACATCATGACCAAGTGGGCTTTATCCCATGGATGCAAAGATTCTTCAATATCTGCAAATCAATCAATGTAATACACCACATTAAAAAATTGAAAAATAAAAATCATATGATTATCTCAATAGATGCAGAGAAAGTCTTTGACAAAATTAAACATCCATTTATGTTTAAAAACCCTCCACAAAGCAGGAATAGAAGGACCATACCTCTACATAATAAAAGCTATATATGACAAACCCACAGAAAACATTATCCTCAGTGGTGAAAAATTGAAAGCATTTCCCCTAAAATCAGAAACAAGACAAAGGTGCCCACTCTCACTGCTACTATTCAACATAGTTTTGGAAGTGTTGGCCACAGCTATCAGAGCAGAAAAAGAAATAAAAAGAATCCAGATTGGAAAAGAAGAAGTAAAACTCTCACTGTTTGCAGATGACATGATCCTCCACATAGAAAACCCTAAAGACTCCACCAGAAAACTACTAGAGCTAATCAATGAATATAGTAAAGTCACAGGATATAAAATTAACACACAGAAATCCCTTGCATTCCTATACACTAACAATGAGAAAACAGAAAGAGAAATTAAGGAAACAATAACATTCACCATTGCAACGAAAAGAATGAAATATTTAGGAATAAATCTACCTAAGGAAACAAAAGACCTATATATGGAAAATTATAAAACACTGATGAGAGAAATCAAAGATGACACAAATAGATGGAGAAATATACTGTGCTCACAGATAAGAAGAATCAACATAGTGAAAATGAATATACTACCCAAAGCAATCTATAGATTCAATGCAATCCCTATCAAGCTACCAAAGGTATTTTTCAGAGAACTAGAACAAATAATTTCACAATTTGTGTGGAAATACAAAAAACCCCCGAATATCCAAAGTAATCTTGAGAAAGAAGAATGGAACTGAAGGAATCAACCTGCCAGGCTTCAGTCTCCACTACAAAGCCACAGTCAACAAGACAGTGTGGTACTGGCACAAAGACAGAAGTATAGATCAATGGAACAAAATAGAAAGTCCAGAGATAAATCCACACACTTATGGACACCTTATCTTTGACAAAGGAGGCAAGAATATATCACGGAGAAAAGACAACCTCTTTAACAAGTGGTTCCGGGAAAACTGGTCAACCACTTGCAAAAGAATGAAACTAGAATATTTTCTAACACCATACACAAAAGTAAACTCAAAATGGACTAAAGATCTAAATGTAAGCTTAGAAATAATAAAACTCCTAGAGGAAAACATAGGCAAAATACTCTCCGACATAAATCACAGCAGGATCCTTTATGATCCACCTCCCAGAATATTAGGAATAAAAGCAAGAAAAAACAAATGGAACCTAATTAAAATTAAAAACTTCTGCACAACAAAGGAAACTATAAGCAAAGTGAAATGACAATCTTCAGAATGGGAGAAAGTGATAGCAAATGAAGCAATGTAAAAATAATTAATTTCAAAAATAAACAAGTAACTCCTGCAGCTCAATTCCAGAAAAATAAATGACCCAATCAAAAAGTGGGCCAAAGAACTAAACAGACATTTCTCCAAAGAAGACATACAGATGGCTAACAAACATATGAAAAGATGCTCAACATCATTCATTATCAGAGAAATGCAAATCAAAACCACAATGAGGTACCATTACACGTCCGTCAGAATGGCTGCTATTCAAAAGTCTAGAAAAAATAAATGCTGGAGAGGTTGTGGAGAAAAGGGAACCCTCTTACACTGTTGGTGGGAATGCAAACCAGTACAGTCACTATGGAGAACAGTGTGGAGATTCCTTAAAAAACTGGAAATAGAACTGCCATAATACCCAGCAATCCCACTGTTGGGCATACACACTGAGGAAACCAGAAATGAAAGAGACACGTGTACCCCAATGTTCATCGCAGCACTGTTTATCAGAGCCAGGACACGGAAACAACCTAGATGCCTGTCAGCAGATCAATAGATAAGAAAGCTGTGGTACATATACGCAATGGAATATTCCTCAGCCATTTAAAAGAATACATTTGAATCAGTACTAATGAGGTGGATGAAACTGGAGCCTATTATACAGAGTGAAGTAAGCCAGATAGAAAAACACCAATACAGTATACTAATGCATATATACAGAATTCAGAAAGACAGTAATGATAACCCTGTATGTGAGACAGCAAGAGAGACACAGATATATTGAGCAGTCTTTTGGACTCTGTGGGAGAGGGCGAGGGTGGGATGATATGGGAGAATGGCATTGAAACATGCAAATTATCATATGTGAAAAGAATCGCCAGCCCAGGTTCAATGCATGACACAGGATGCTCAGGGCTGGTGCACTGGGATGATCCAGAGGGATGGGATGGGGAGGGAGGTGGGAGGGGTTTCAGGATGGGGAACACATGTACACCCATGGTGGATTCAAGTCAATGTATGGCAAAACCAATACAATGTTGTAAAGTAAAATAAATAAACAATTTAAATAAAAAATAATAATAATAAATTTATTCTCAAGGTCCTTAGTGTTCTTTACAATGGTCCCACTCCCTCTTACATACCCAAGTATGATGAAGCAGAAAGTGATTATATCCAGTTTAATTGTACTACTTGTGAGACTTATAGCTAAAAAGAATGAATCTGTTTAAGGAAGAGGAGATAACATATTTAGGATATTATAATATTTTTAAAAGTTGATATTTTAGGCTAAGCAAAGGCAATATTAATATCTTAAACATATTTATTTTAGCCCTATATATTATATCTTAAATGGCTCAGATGGCAAAGGATCTGCCTACAATACAGAAGACCCAGGTTTGATCCCTGGGTCAGGAAGATTCCCTAGAGAAGGGAATGCCTACCCATTCCAATATTCTTGGCTGGAGAATCCCATGGACAGAGGAGCTTGGTAGGCTATAGTCCGTGGGTCACAAAGAGTTGGACACAACTGAACAACCAACACTTATTGTAATTTAAGGATAATCTTAGTCAATTATATAAATTTGAGACAGACCAGACTGATACAGATAAATGTGTTTTTTCCAGTAGTCATGTACAGATGATGTGAGAGTTGGACCATAATGAAGGCTGAATGCTGAAGAATTGATGCATTTGAACTGTGGTGCTGGAGAAGAGTTTTGAGAGTCCCCTGGACAGCAAGGAGATCAAACCAGTCAATCCTAAAGGAAATCAACCTTGAATATTCATTGGAAGGACTGATGCTGAAGCTAAAGTTCCAATGCTTTGGCCACTTGATATGAATAGCTGACTCATTGGAAAAGACCCTGATGCTGGGAAAGATTGAGGGTAAAAGGAAAAGGGGGTGAAAGAGGATAAGGTAGTTGGATGGCATCACCAACTCAATGGACCTGAACTTGGGCAATCTCTGGGAGATGGTGAGGGATAGGGAAGCCTGATGTGCTGCAGTCCATGGGGTTACAAAGAGTAGGATGTGATTTGGCAACTGACCAACAACAACAATAACATTATTGGTAGAATTGCAAATTGTTGCAGCTACTGTGAAAGGTTATATGGAGGTTATACCCAAAATTAAAAGCAAACTACAGTATGGTTGAGCAATTTAACTTCTGAGTATTAGATCAAAGGAAAAAAAGCACTGATTTTAAAAGGTGTATGTAATCCAATATTAGCATTGTTTACAATAGGCAAGATATGGAAGTAAACTAAGTGCCACTGACAGATGAATGGGTAAAATGTGGTATACACATACAATGGGATGTCACTCAGTCATCTGAAAAGAAAAATCATGTCATTTGAAAAACATGGGTGTTTCTTGAGGGTATTATTCTAAGTGACATAATTCAGACAGAAATACAAATACCATTTGATGCCGCTTATATGTGGAATTTAGAAAACAAAACTAACAAAAAGGAAAGTGAAAACTGATTCATAGATACATAGAACAAATTAATATTTGGTGTACTGGTGTGTGGGGGGGGAAGAGGGGAAAGGGATTAAGAGGTACAAACCTCCAGTTATAAAAGAAGTCATGGGGATATGATATGCATCATAAAGAGTATGGTCAATAATACAATAATAATTTTGTATGGGGACAGACAGTCACTGGACTTATAGTGGTGATTATTTCATAATATATACACATGTCAAATCAAAAAAAGAAACAATAAAATTTATAACTGAGTAGTCATAAGACAATGCAGGTTTAACAAAGTTTAGTACTGGAACATTGTTGAAGGAAGCAAAACCTGAAATTTTCTTAGAAGTGGCAAGATTTAATCTGGACCATGAAGAATGGATAGGAGTTTGCTTAACTGAAAAGCAGAGGGAGAAAAATCCAGGGAAAGTTCATAACATAAACCAAACACAGAAGTAAGAAAGTATGTGGCAGAGAATCCAGGACAGAGAACAGTATTCAAGAAAATCTCAGTATTAGACCAAAAACAAAACATTCATAAAAGAAAAGAGCAATAAGAAGTTGACTTGCCAAATAATTTTTAAATGCACTAGTTGTTTAAAAGACAAAAAAACACAATATCAATATTGCAGTCTATAGCTTTCCAGTTCATGTGTGAACACAAGAAGTTCTCACATGATTATTATATTCACAAAGATCATTCTTTGTCTTAGATACTCATAACTGAAAAGTCAGGGGTATATGTGTTTTGTTAGAAACCCATAGATGCCAAGGTGTCCTTTCTTTTGGAGTGAGAGTAAGAGTGACTTTGAATTTCTTTGTTATTTCAGGGGAAAAAGTGCAATATCTTCCTAACTGTAGGATATGACATGTATGCTCAACCTTAATAACAAAAGGGCAAGATTTGAGTTTTGTTTCTGCAAGAGCAGAGGCTATTGCTGAATTAATTAAATAAATAACCAATGATTAGATTGGAGGTATGTTGATACCAGGTTGTGGGGGAAAAAAAATTAACTTCAGATTCCCTCTCTCAGAGTGCCTTACAATTCTATTATTAGAATCAGAATCCCTAGACACTTTGGTTTTACAAAATTGCTCTCAGGTTTCTGTACTTCTTGTAGGTGGCACTAGTGGAAAAGAACTTGCCTGCTAATACAGGAGATACAAGAGACGCTGGTTCGATCCCTGGGTAGGGAAGATCTCCTGGAGGAGGAAATGGCACTCCACTCCAGTATTCTTGTCTGGGAAATCCTACAGACAGGGACGCCTGGCGGGCTAGGTATAGAGGGTTGCAAAGAGTTGGACACAACTGAAGCAGTTCAGCATGTGCACACTTTAGTAACATCTTGGTGACTGAAGAGAGCTGATAGAAAAAATTACATAGCTCCAGTGAACCCTGACCTGAGTACCACAGGATGGTTTAGACTGAAAAGAGCTAATCAACAGGTAACTTGATGCTTCCAGGATCCACTAGGAGAAATAGCCAAAATGAAAAGAACAGAGTCTTATTCATCTTATATTTTAATTCTTTTGGTTGAGAATATATTTCCTATAAAATAAATACCTACATGTTGCCTTCTGAAACTGTGCAGTCTTCTCACTCCCCACCCCCTACACTCAATCATATCTTTGGATAGAGTTTTAAAGCACAGTACATAAATGAGAAAGAATGTATTCTTTTTTTTAATTTTAACTTTGCAAACAGTTATTTTTTCTCAGTTCAGTCAGTCACTCAGTTGTGACTGACTCTTTGCAACCCCATGAACAGAAGCACACCAGGCCTCTCTATCCATCACCAACTCACAGAGTCCACCCAAACCCATGTCCATTAAGTCGTGATGCCATCCAACCACCTCATCCTCTGTCATCCCTTCTCCTCCTGCCTTCAATCTTTCCCAGTATCAGGGTCTTTTCAAATGAGTCAGCTCTTTGCATCAGATGGCCAAAGTATTGGAGTTTCAGCTTCAACATCAATCCTTCCAATGAATACCCAAGACTGATTTCCTTTAGGATGGACTGGTTGGATCTCCTTGCAGCCCAAGGAACTCTCAAGAGTCTTCTCCAGCACCACAGTTCAAAAACATCATTTCTTCAGAGCTCAGGTTTCTTTATAGTCCAACTCTCACATCCATACATGACCACTGGAAAAACCATAGCCTTGACTAGACAGACTTTTGTTGACAAAGTAACGTCTGTGCTTTTTAATATGCTGTCTAGGTTGGTCATAATTTTCCTTCCAAAGAGTAAGCGTCTTTTAATTTCATCACTGCAGTCACCATCTGTAGTGATTTTGGAGCCCAGAAAAATAAAATCAGCCACTGTTTCCACTGTTTCCCCATCTATTTGCCTTGAAGTGATGGAACCAGATGCCATGATCTTAGTTTTATGAATGTTGAGCTTTAAGCCAACTTTTTCACTCTCCTCTTTCACTTTCATCAAGAGGCTCTTTAGTTCTTCTTCACTTTCTGCCATAAGGGTGGTGTCATCTGCATGTCTGAGGTTATTGATATTTCTCCCGGCAAACTTGATTCCAGCTTATGCTTCTTCTAGCCCAGCGTTTCTCATGATGTACTCTGCATAGAAGTTAAATATGCAGGGTGACAATATACAACCTTGACAAGCTCCTTTTCCTATTTGGAACCAGCCTGTTGTTCCATGTTCAGTTCTAACTCTTGCTTCCTGACCTGCATTAGGTGTCTCAAGAGGCAGGTCAGATGGTCTGGTATTCCCATCTCTTTCAGAATTTTCCACAGTTTATTGTGATCCACACAGTCAAAGGCTTTGCCATAGTCAATAAATTAGAAATAAATGTTTTTTCTGGAACTGTCTTGCTTTTTCAATGATCCAGCAGATATTGGCAATTTGATCTCTGGTTCCTCTGCCTTTTCTAAAACCAGCTTGAACATCTGGAAGTTCTTGGTTCATGTATTGCTGAAGACTGGCTTGCAGAATTTTAAGCATCACTTTACTAGCATGTGAGATGAGTGCAATTGTGCAGTAGTTTGAGCATTCTTTGGGATTGCCTTTCTTGGGATTGGAATGAAAACTGACCTTTTCCAGTCCTTTGGCCACTGCTGAGCTTTCCAAATTTGCTGGAATATTGAGTGCAGCACTTTACTAATGAAATGTTTTTAATTCTCTTCACATACAAGCCTTAGGTTAACTATTCTTATGGATTAGCTCCTGATCCACAGAAACAGACCCAAGTACTGGGCTAGAGCAGGCCTTTGCCTCACTTAACAAGGTTGTGCTTGCTAATGGTGAGTCCTTGTTTTCTCCTGCTGCTTCCCTTGCTTCTTTATTGCTGACAGATCTTCAGGTTTCTCTTTGCCTGAATACTTGACAAAGTCATTTGCTCTATTTGCAGGGTTTTCAAACACATAGCTTTAATGCACTTGATCTGTGACCCCCAGCCTAACCTGAACCTTCCTTTTTGTAGTTTGTATCAGCTTGCCTACCTAAGACTTAGCTGTCTTCCTCCTCTGATCCCCATACTTCATCCTTTTTTTTTATTTTTTCCATTTCCAGACCATGCTTCTGAGCTTTCCTCACCAATGTTAGTGATGACATGAACCCAGGTTCTAATGCAAGCTCTTTGGCCTAAGTGAAAAACAGATGACCACCACCACCATGCCAGAATTAGCATAAATATGATGAATGTTGTTTATGAGACAGAGAAAAGAATGTATTTCTTGGGACAAGATAAAGAAATATTACTCTATGGATTTACCTATTTTTGCTGCTTGTGCTATTTTGTTTTTCATATTTCTTACTAGGCTTGCTTACAAAGCTGCATGTTTTCCTTTTTCTGCAGTCCAGGCCCCCGAAGGGCTCTACTCTCACATTTGCCACCTCTGTGGAAAAGCACTAATTAGGTAATTCCCAACTCCTTTTGTTAGAAACTCATCTGTTATTCTGTCTTCAAATTCCCTGCCTCTAAGAAAATATCTTCAAATCTCTCTTTACCATATGTGCAGTGGCCCCCTTCACTGATCTTTACATGACTGATTCCTAGAGAATTACAGATGTTAGGGAAGAAACTAGTGCCAGTGTAGCAAGGAGAATAATTCTCCTCATAACCAGTAAATATCCTTCTGGGTACTGTGCTCTTGCCTTGAGATTGCTGCCCTCATTGCAAAAAATAAATAAATAAATAAAAAGTTTAAATTACCCTTTCACTAATTTCACAATTACCTATATTCTGTAAAGAGACTAAACATCTTTGTTTTTAACTTTAATGCATTTTTTTGATTCAAAACAAGATATTTTTTTAAGGACTTTTTTACTTACCGAATTTTGCTGCATTTTTCAAGTTACTCACATTTTTTTTTCAATTCAATTATTTGACATAATTAAGGGTTCAAAATAAGTCAAACAAAATCTATACCTTAAAAGAGGGTGTCATTAGTGTTTAATATATACTCCTTGTCAAACGGTAGGAAATAATTCCTTTTAAACATAACACAAGTAATAGCCCATGAGCTCTAGTAGGAAACCTTTGAAACCAGTCATTGCTCAATCAACACTGAGTCTCCTTCTCTCAGGGGATACAAGTCAGTCACCACAGTCTGTCATTGTGGATAAGGATGAAGTCTCTAGCATCAGATTCTCTGGATTTGAACTTTGGCCCTGCCTCCTACTCTGTGACTCAAAACAAATTATTTAACTTCTCTGTATTTGTTTCCTCCTCTTCACAATGAACTTCTAGTGTGATTGTGTGGAAAAGATGATGAAAAGTACTTAGAAGAATGCTAACCACACAGTATACATTTTTGATGTGTGTTAATAGTAAATCTTTTCAAGGTGCTAGTGGAAGTCAGGTATGTAGAGTTTCCCTCATAAAACCAAGGACTCTTGGTCTCCTTTTGCTGTCATAACTGAATTTAAAACCAGCTAATCCTTAGGAACAGATGGCACTAAATACTTTTCTTTGTATTATGGTTTGAAGTGGGGTTTTCCTGGTGGCTTAGTGATAAAGAATCTGCCCACCATGTAGGATATTCAAGAGACATGGGTTAAAGTCCCTGGGTTGGGAATAATCCCTGGAGAAGGGCATGGTAACTCACTCTAGTATTCTTGCCTGAAGAATCCCATGGACAGAGGAGCCTGGTGGGCTACAGTCTGTGGTATCACAAAGAGTCAAACATAACTGAGCACTTACTCATATGTGGCTTGAACTCTGTGTCCCCCCAAAATTTGTATCTTGAAGTCCTACTCTCTAGTACCACAGAATGTGACTATAGTTGGAAATGGGATTTTTATAGAGATAATCAACTTAAAATGAGATCATCTGGGTGGGCCCTAATCCAAAATGACTGCTGTCTTTGTGAAAAAAAAAAATTTGGAGACACATGCACATGCATCTACACACCAAGGAACACCAAAGAGGGCTGGCAAACTATGAGAAACTAGTATGGAGCAGACACTTCCTCAGAGCTTTCAAAAGAATTCATCCCTGCCAACTGTTTGATCTTGGACTTCTAGCCTCCAGAATTGGGATACAATTTCTGTTTTAGTCATCTAGTCTGTGGTACTTTGTTACAGCAGCCACAACAAAACAATATACCTTGTTACCCTATTTCTCTTACTGTTCATTTTCTAGAGTCTGTTCCAGCTACCCTGAGACAGAGGCTCCCCAGTTATACATTTTTATTTTGAGAAAAGGAGCAAAACCTGGGACTGGAAAATGGAGGGCTCAGTTGGAATGGTAGTATGCACATTTTCCCCCTAAACACAGCTGAGTCCAGCTAAGTGTACAGATTCAGTATGAGATTAATAATGCTAAAAATTCACTCTATACCAGATAGTTTTCAATGCCCTTAGTAATGCCTCAGTTTATAGTCTTTAAAATAATTTGTTTGGCTTAAGTTCCAAAGGTATTGAATTCTATCATGAGAAGGTATAGCAATCTCTAGATGGAATGCTCTATATGTAGCAATTTAAAAATTAACCTGAAATAGGTAACAAACCCTCAGATCAGTTCAGTTCAGTTCAGTTCAGTTGTCAGTCGTGTTCGACTCTTTGAGACCCCATCGACTACAGCATACCAGGGCCTCCCTGTCCATTACCAACTCCTGGAGTTTACTCAAACTCATGTCCATTGAGTCGGTGATGCCATCTGACCATCTCATCTTCTGTTGTCCCGTTCTCCTCCTGCCTTCAATCTTTCTCAGCATTAGGGTCTTTTCCAATGACTCAGTTCTTTGCATCAGGTGGTCAAAGTATTGGAGTTTCAGCTTCAACATCAGTCCTCCCAATGAATATTCAGGACTGATGTCCTTTAGGATGGACTGGTTGGATCTCCTTGCAGTCCAAGGAACTCTCAAGAGTCACCTCCAACACCACAGTTCAAAAGCATCAATTCTTCGGTGCTCAACATTCTTTATAGTCCAACTCTCACATCCATGCATGACTACTGGAAAAACCATAGCTTTGACTAGATGGACCTTTGTTGGCAATGTAATGTCTCTGCTTTTTAATATGCTGTCTAGGTTGGTCATAACTTTTCTTCCAAGGAGCAAGCATCTTTTAATTTCATGTCTGCAATCACCATCTGCAATGATTTCGGAGCCCCCAAAAATAAAGTCTCTTACTTTTCCCATTGCTTCCCATCTATTTGCCGTGAAGTGTTGGGACCAGATGCCATGATCTTAGTTTTCTGAATGTTGAGCTTTAAGTCAACTTTTTCACTCTCCTCTTTCACTTTCATCAAGAGGCTTTTTAGTTTCTCTTCATTTTCAGCCATATGGGAGGTGTCCTCTGCATATCTGAGGTTATTGGTATTTCTCCCGGCAATCTTGATTCCAGCTTGTGCTCCAACCAGCCCAGCATTTCTCATGATGTACTCTGCATATAAATTAAATAAACCCTATTTTATGTTAATTATAAAGCATGATAAATTTTCACTTTGTTGGAGGGAGGAAATAAAAAAGATCACTTAGCTAAGAGAAGGGAAAGGAAGATGCATTATTGTTAAGGACAGAATGAAACATTTCACTGTCAACTGACATTGTCAAGTATAGAATTTGTAAACAGAGATCCACTTGCTATATAACAAAAAAAACTTAGAATGATGTATCCAACAATGCTATAGTCTGTTTTCTGAGGTAACTAATGATAAGTTGGTTTTATTTCCATTTCATTTTTGTCTTTGTATTCTTATACTTAAAGACATTGATTCTCCACAACCAACACACATCTTCTCCCTTTGGACTCTGGAAACTGTAATTGCTAATTGGGTACATAGGGAAAGAATCAATTTAAACTAACCAGATTATAAACCACACACAGGTTTCCAAACCAAAGTAGCCAACAGTTTAAAACTGCACTCCAAGGAGATGACTAAATCACAGGTACATTAAAGTTGTGCAAATAGGTTTAAGACATATTCAGATTTAGTACAGTTATTACCACACAAAGTATTAATTTGCTCCTCTTATTCCGATCCACCCACTGATGTCTGCTAATGGTGAAGAAGGGACAATGAGCATTAATAACTTGTTCCTAGGGTCAGTTTGTCTCAATTAAAAGTATTATTTGCCCAAAGTGTGCTTTTATTTCAAGACTCTACTAGAGCTTTAGAACTATTCTTGCTTTAATGGCAACCATTAGCGGTATATCAGGTCCAAGCCTTCAGAGCACTGGAATAGATGAACATTATAATTTTAGTCATCAAAACTTCTCAAAAGTTTTATAAAATGTTCTAAATCACTGCTTTGCTGTTCAGCACTGTTCCTCAACCCATTAGGTTCCTTAGCCCTGAAGTAGTTTTAAAAGTTTAAATGCCCAGGGTTTGCCATAGACCAATTACAGAAGAATTTTTTAGAGGTGTGACATCATCCATGAGCGACCCATTAGGGTGTGAGATGCGATGCATGCTTACATTGCCCACAGGCTAGAAATGCCTTCAGGCCATCAACACGGGGATCATCTCAGAACTTGTTAGGAATACAGGCTCTTGGGTCCCACTCCAGACCTACTAAATTGCACTCTGCTCTTTAACATGGTCCCTAGGTGGTCTGTATGAACGTTAAAGTTAGAGAGAACAAATCTAGTTTAGAGGACCTTGTACCAAACTTACCTGAAAATTTCCCATAATCAGAATGCCTTGGAATAGCTATTAATATAAGGGATTATTTTTTCTAGTTTGTACTGCTCAGTCCTTTATACAACTTCCTAGAAATCCAAATATTTAAAGGATATTTTCAAATATAAAGGGTCATATGCTCTCTAGTATGCAAATATATATACTATAAGGGATATCATCTGAACTTTCAAAAGAGTTGACATTGATTATGTTCAGGGACACTTGGCAGAGAATCAAACTTACTTGTACACCACTAGCTATTTGTAAAACACTAAAGTTCTGTATTTTAAACATGAATTTTCTTCTCATATCCCAAGGTTAACATATTTCTTATATTTTGATTATCTATTTGGAGGATATTATCATCAAAATTTATGAAAATATATGAGTGATAAAGACATTAACAACAAGATGAAACCAAGGTGACTGACTTACTGATCAGAAATAGTTGACAGCATGAAAGACTGATTAAATGAAGGTGTGTTTTTTGGTGGTCAAATTTACTCTAAGATTTAAGAAGTTGCTGGAGGAATAAAAATGCACTGGGTTTTGCATTATATTACTAGAAAAATTATTATATAATGAGCTTCTGTAAATAATATTTTAATTTGAAAAGCAATAGAATGTATAAAAGCAATTCATTTTCATAAAGAACATCAAAGTTATGAGTAATTAACATAAGTTCCATGAAAACTGTAAATGATTCCTGCTAAAAGAAATTAGGCCATGTGCAGCTACTTTGCAGCTAACTGTATGTATTCAGAAGGTCTAGTTAGCATAATTAATAATTTCTAAGAAATGAACTAATCTTTCTGACAGGTAAATAAAATGATAATTTATTGACTATTTCTTCGAAACACTTAATTTTCCTATAATTAAATGGCCACAGAAAATTTAATGAGTAAGAAAAATACCTGTTGATACTCTTTTTATAATAAAATATTTAATTATAATGAAGTAAAATGTTAAAACAGAATGTTAAGATCTGTAATTATAAGATTAAAAATTGCTGGCCACAGTTCTTCCCTCAATAAGGCTCTTAGGTGTGCCCTTTTCCACCTTGCAAGCTCACTCTCCCCTAATGTTAGGGTTGGTTCTAATACAAAATTATTTTTTTCCCTCTCTGTTTATATCCAAAACCACCTTGATTTTGTAGTGCCCCTTTACAGTTTTAAAAATTTTGTCTAACATAATATCAATATTTTAGGAAGTAATTTTATGCTCTTTGGGGCTTAGAATGTACTACCACAGCCGCAGCCTTGTTTCATAACCAAAACACATGCATCCCTAATTTGGTCTCTGTCATTTCTTTCCCTGGCATCAGGGTGCACCTCTGTGTCTAACATCTCTGACTCTGCATGGCCAAAATTGTGATTTTTGCTTCAGACACTAGAGTTACTACTTGGATGAGGATGAATGACCTCTCTCCTAGGATAACATGCAGGAAAAGCATGTCCTATGACAAAATTGGCCAAATTTCCCACCACCACAGTTTTCTAGGTTTAATTATATAACCTGAGTCTCTGTCACCACAGAGGAGGCTTTTAAAATGAACCCTCTCAGGAAAGGGGTGGTGGTGGAATAAATTGGAGATTGGCACTGATATATATATTCTACTATGTATACAATAGATAACTAATGGGAACCTACTGTATAGCACAGAGAACTCTACCCAGTGCTCTGTGGTGACCTAAACTGGAATGAAATTTAAAAAGAGTGCATATATATGTGTGTGTGTGTGTGTGTGTGTGTGTGTGTGCGTGTGTATGCTTGCTTAGTCACTCAATCATGTCTGACTCTGCAACCCCATGGACTGTATGTAGCCCACCAGGCTCCTCAGTCCATGGGGATTCTCCAGGCCAGAATACTGGAGTGGGTTGCAATGCCCTCCTGCAGGGGATCTTCCCAACCCAGGTATCCAACCCAGGTCTCCTGCATTGCAGGCAGATTCTTTACTGTCTGAGTCACCATATAACTTATTCACTTTGCTGCACAGCAGGAGCTAACACACTTTGTAAAGCAATTGTGTTAAAAAAAAAAAAAAAAAAAGGTGTTAGTCATTCAGTCATGTCTGACTTTTTGTGACTCTAACAACTACAGCCTGCCAGGCTCCTCTGTCTATGGAATTCTCTAGGCAAGAATACTGGAGTGGGTAGTCATTCCCTTTTCTGAGGGATCTTCTCGACTCAGGGTTTGAACCCATGTCTCAGCATTGCAACTGTAATCCAATAAGAATTAATTAAAAGCATAAATAAAATGAACTTTCTCAAAAGATGTTTATATCTCAATCCTGTGAATGTTATTTTTATGGTAAGAAGAATTTTTCAAATATAATTAAGTTAAAGATCTTGAGTTGGGGTGAGTATCCTGAATATTCCAGGTGGACTCAATGTAATCATAAGATTTTTTATAATAGTAAGGTGGAAAATCAGAGTCGGCAGTAAGACGCGAGACAACAGAAGCAGGAGATTAAAGTACTATGGAGGCATGAGCTATGGAAAAGTTATGTAAATAGGTTATCTCCTAGAAAATCCAGAAATTGATACCTTGACTTAAGTCCCATAAGATTTATTCTGAGCTTCCAACCTCCAGAAATGTAAGGGAATAAATTTGTATTGTTCTATGCCACCAAGTTTGTAATAATTTGTTACAGCAGCAATGGGAAACTAATACAGACACCCAGGAAGTGGAAATGTCAAGTTAACCAAATCAACAGGTGAGAGTGCATCATTTCAGAGCTGTTTGCTTGTTTCTCCAAAGCATTTCAAGCAAGAAGAAATAAGTTATATAAGTGAATCATAGGAGAAAATACAGTGAACCCTTGGACAACACAATTTTGAACTGCATTTGGATTTTTTTTTTCACTTAGATACATGCTCCAGTGTACATGATCTGTGGTTGGTTAAATCCATGGATGCAGAGCTGTAGATACAAAATTCTACCTGTAAATTTGTACACAGCTTTTAGACTGCATGGAGGTTGGACCTCCAATCCCCCCATTGTTCCAGGGTCAACTGTATTTTCAAAAGACATTTAATAAAGGACTATTATTCAAAATACATAAAAAAACACAAATTCAACAATAGGGAAACAAAAAACCAAAAAAAAAAAAAAATAGGCTAAAGATCTTAACAGACACCTCACTGAAAATATATATAAATGGCAAACAAGCATTTGAAAACAGATTGATTATATTCTTTGCAGCCAAAAATAAAAAAGCTCTATACAGTGAGCCAAAACAAACCTGGAGCTGACTGTGGCTCAGATCATGAGCTCCTTATTGCAAAATTTAGTTTAAATTGAAAAAAGTAGGGAAAACCACTAGGCCATTCAGGTAAGACCTAAATCAAATTATTTATGATTATGCAGTAGAGGTGATGAATAGATTCAATGGATTAGGTCTGGTAGACAGAGTGCTTGAAGAACTATGGACAGAGGTTCATAATATTGTAAAGGAGGGAGTGACCAAAACTATCACAAAGAAAAAGAAATGCAAGAAGACAAAGTGCTTGTCTGAGCAGGACTTATAACAAGCTGAGAAAAGAAGAGAGTGAAAGTAAAAGGAGAAAGGGAAAGATATACCTAACTGAATGGAGAATTCCAGAGAATAGCAAGGAGATATAAGAAAGCCTTTGTATGTGAACACTAAAAAAGAAATAAAGGAAAACAATAGAATGAGAAAGATCTCTTCAAGAAAATTGGAGATACATGTCTAAGGGAAAGTTTCATGCAAAGATAGGCACAATAAAGGACAGAAATGGTAAGGACCTAATGGAGTAAAAGAAATTAAGAAAAGGTGGCAAGAGTACACAGAAGAACTATACAAAAATAATGTCTTAATGACCCAGATAACCACGAAGTTGTGGTCACTGACCTGAAGCCAGAAATCCTGGAGTCCTAAGTCAAGCAGAGCTTAGGAGCCATTACTACAAACAAACCTAGTGGAGATGACAGAATTCCAGCTGAGCTATTTATAATTCTAAAAGATGATGCTGTTAAAGTGTTGCCCTCAATACACCAGCAAATATGGAAAACTCAGCAATGGACACAGTACTGGAAAAGATGAGTTTTCATTCCAATCCCAAAGGAGGGCAATGCCAAAGACTGTTCAAACTATGATATAATTGCACTCATTTCATGTGCTAGCAAGGTAAAGCTCAAATTTTTCAAGCTAGACTTCAGTTAATACATGAACTGAGAACTTCCAGATGTACCACCTGGATTTAGAAAAGGCAGAGGCATGAGAGATCAAATTGTCAGCATCTTCTGGATCATGGATAAAGCAAGATAATTCCAGAAAAACATCTACTACTGCTTCATTGACTATGCTAAAGCCTTTGACTGTGTGGATAACAGCAAACTGTGGGAAATTCTTCAAGAGATGGGAATACCAGACCACCTTACCTGCCTCCTGAGAAATCTGTATGCAGGCCAAGAATCAACAGTTAGAACAGGACATGGAACAATGGACTGGTTCCAAATTGGGAAAGGAGCTTGTCAAAGCTGTATATTGTCACCTGGCTTATTTAGATTATCTGCAGAGTATATCATGTGAAATACCAGGTTGGATGAATCCCAAGCTAGAATCAAGATTGCTGAGTGAAATAGCAACAGCCTCAGATATGCAGATGATCCATTTTAATGTCAGAACATGAAGAGGAACTAAAGAATATCTTGATGAGGGTGAAAGAGGAGAATGAAAAACCTAGCTGAAAAGTCAGCATTCATAAAATAAAGATCATGGTATCTGGCCCCATCACTTCATAGTAAATAGAAGAGGGAAAAGAGGAAGAAGTGACAGATTTTATTTTCCTGGGTTCTAGAATCATTGTGGATGGTGACTACAGTCATGAAATTAAAAAATGTTAGCTCCTTGGAAGAAAAGCTATGACAAACCTAGACAACAATTAAAAAGCAGAGACATCACTTTCTGACAAAGATCCATATAGGCAAGCTATGGTTTTTCCAGTATTCATGTACAGATGTGAGAGTTTGACCATAAAAAAGGCTGAGTGCTGAAGAATTGATGCTTTTTAATTGTGGTGTTGGAGAAGACTTGAGAGTCCCTTGGACTGCAAGGAGATAAAACCAGTCAATCATAAAGGAAATTAGTCTGGGTTACTCATTGGAAGGACTGATGCTGAAGCTGAAATTCCAACACTTTGGTCACCTGATACAAAGAACTGACTCTTTAGAAAATACGTTGATGCTGGGAAAGATTGAAGGCAGGAGGAGAAGGGGACAACAGAGGATGAGATGGTTGGATGACATCACTGACTCAATGGACATGAGTTTGGGTAAACTCTGGGAGTTGGTGTTGAACAGGGAAGTCTAGCACGTTGCAGTCCTTGGGGTCGCAAAAAGTCGGCCATGGCTGAACGACTGAACTGAACTGAACCGAGTGGAAATCAATCCTGAATATTCATTGGAAGTATTGATGCTGAAGCTGAAGCTTCACTACTTTGGCCACCTGATGGGAACAACCGACTCATGGGAAAAGACCTGATGAGGGAAAGATTGAAGGCAAAAGAAGAGGGGAGGTGGCAGAGGATGAGATGATTTTAGATACCATCAGTGACTCAGTGGACATGAATTTGAGTCAACGCTGGGAGATAATGAAGGTCTGGGAAGCCTGGTGTTCTGCAGTCCATGGGGTCACAAAGAGTTGGATTTGACTTAACACCTGAACACACACATACACTGTGATTGACACCTATTTCTTAACCTAATCCAAGATATTTAAATGTAGATATCATTCTAGGATTGCTCATTTATATCTCTTTTATTGTCATTTATGTCCTAGCTACAGTTGCCTGAAACCTCATTTAATTTAGATTTTACAATTAAGTGTTTAGTGAGCACCATATGCTATACCTTGTACTGGGTGTGGGAAGGCATTATCAATACCTACCCAAATAACACCATAAATTTGAAAGCAAGGTGCTTTGACACTAGATTTTATTTATTTCAATTATTCCTTAAAATATTTTTCTTACTTGAATAAAATCTCAAGATTTCACAGGCTTGATAATAAAAAAAAACTGAGCTTATTTTAAACTTGCAAAGCTTTATTACCACCTTGTCAGTGCTTTTAGTGACACATGACAAGATAATTATGATCTGTGCATCAGCAAAGAGAAAACAACATTTTAATAGACTGCTTCCTTAATCAAAATCAAATGTTACTTCTATTGACTTGATTTTTAAAAAAATAGATTAAGGGAAGATGTAAATTAAATCTAACATAACACTCTTAATTGGGAAATAGAATGTAAAAGGAATCTGAAACTACAAGAAGCATTTTTTATTTTTTGAAAATAAGTAATTTATATTATACCACTTATATCCCTAGTAATGGGCACTGAGGAGATAATGAACATGATATCTAACATTTGTTGAGAGCCTATTATGTGTTTGTTATTTTATTTGGGGCTTTATTTATTTAAACAGTATAGAATTTTATATATGGATGGTATATGCCTATTTTGGGAGAAGTATTTTGAAGTTTAGAGGGGAAGTCTGAATAAATTTATTAAAGTCAATAGGTTTCAAATTGAAGATTTAAATTTAAGCACTATGATTCTAAAGCCAGATATTAATCATTATCAGTAACTTCTTCACCATCCTTAACTGATAATTATTTACTTTGACTCATTTTCTCGGTAATTCAACCTTGTTTAGCTGAAAATCTATTCTTTTAGCGGAAAAGGTAAAATCAGAAAACCATATTATGTGGAAAGCTCACTTCAATAACTTTCTGCTTTATCAGGTGTCAAGTTAATCCTGACATGGTGTCTGATTTTCTAGGGAGCCTGCAAAGAGGATTTTCCTTTCATATCTAATGCCATTGACCTGCTTTGTTGCTTTGCTTTTTTCCTCCCCAGCAGCTTCATGGTCATGCGGAGAGAAAGTCATAGTAAAGATTAGTATTATGTTCCCAAGCCTGACCTTAGTTCCAAAAGAAGAGATGGCCTTAATTTATGGAAAAAATAGTTACAGTGACTTTACAAGTTTGGGAGCTCCTCTGTTAAAGTCTATGAAGAAACTGGGTCGATGAAAAGAGGTAGAAAATAAATTTGAATAGATATATACAAAGCAGGGGACTCCTGATAATTGCAAGCCCTCAGAATTGTATAGCCTTTATAAATATAAGATAAAACTATTTTTTAAATTGTAAATAGTATTTTTCCTATAGAATCCACCTACCTCATATATCTGACAAAACTACTGTACTAGATTCTTTAACAACACAAAAATGAAAATTTATCAGTATATGTTAAATGGGGGGAAAGGAAAAACCTGAATCAAAGTTTAAAAGATGTTTAGACTCAATGCCCAAGAGGTCTCTTTTAGCAGAACTAAAAACCACAACTAGTTATTTTTCTAGAAAAACATGAACTGGAGACATGATGATGACCTGTATAAAATATTATTTAAATCTAAATTGTCTGGTCAGCTTTCCTCAGCCTTTCTGGAGTGAGTAACAAAAGTCTCAATAAAATACAAGCTAACTAACCCACCAAAAACAAACAAACAAACAAACAAAAATAACTGTAAGCTGTTTGAAACATTCCAGCTAAAACAGTACAACCAGAAATGGATAGGCTAAAATCTGAAGAGAATGGAAGTACATTAAGATGAACCTCTTATATTCCCTCAGGATATATTCCAGTACACTATACTGGGGACTGAGGTCAATCAAAAAGAGTGCTCAGAGCTTGCTGGGCTGGAGAGACAGAATTTAAAGCCCACAGATATGTCTGCAATAGCTAACATGCCTTACAGAAAGAGATTATGGGAGCTCAACCTAGTGTTCTATCTGCAATCATTTGTCAAGGTGACTGCCCACTCCAGCATTCTGTGACCTGAGAAAAGCAAAATGAGCTGGCAAGGTGCTAAGAGTCTGAGGAGGAATTCCTACTGTCTACAAATGAAGAAGAGCTGGAGATTGAAGTTCAGAGCATGAAAAAGTAGAGAGTCCTATGAAGCAGTCCAGTCTTTCAGTTGAGACCCCTTCATGGATATGCTTCAGGAGTAAGGCAAATCAGAGAAAGAATATCACCTTACAAAGTCTGAAACTCAGCCTTGATTGCATTAAAATGAGCTGCCAGTATTCTAACTTTATGAGAAAATAAAATTCTTTCTGGAGGGATATAACTTCATTTAGAGTATTAGTTTTTCATACAAAATGTTTGAAATTCAGAAACACATATCAGGATTATGTGTGGGATTAAATGATTAAATGACCAAAATACAAGGAATAAGTAGAAAAGATAAATAAAATCATAGGAAATCCAGATATTTGAGTTATCAGGCTCCACTGGCTTAAAATGATCATAAATGATATGATCAAAGAAACAGAAAGATGGAATTTTTAATTAGGTAACTGGAATCTATAGAAGTGAATCAAATGGATTTTCTCAAACTGAAAAGTATCACATAAATAAAAATAAAGTACAATATAAATAACAGACACAGGAGGAGAGAAAATTAGGGAACTGGGAAAGAACAAAAAAACTATCAAGTTGAAGTACAGAAAGAAGTTATAAAAAGATGGAAAAATACAAAAAGGGCACAAGCAACATATAAAATAAGGTGAAATGCTTTAACAAACATGTAAATGTAGAGTCACAAAGTGTCAATGAAAGAAAGATGCAGCAATTTTGTCAAAATAGTAGACCAGCTTTCTCAAAATAGTTAAGAAACATTACAAATTTCAAACTGCAAATTCAAAGAAATAAGCATTTAAAACGTAATGCAACTGCTAAAAACCAAAGACACAAATATTAAAAATAGCCTGAGTTAAAAGGCAAATTACTTTCAAAATAAGAAAATAATAAAAGCTGAGTTTTTAAATAAAAATTAGGGAAGCCAAAAGGCAATCTTGAGTTGGTAAAAGAAAGTTAATGGCCCACTCATAATCTTAGCTGCAGGGGGAAAAATATATATATATATATATACATACACACACACACACACACACACACACACATTTACCAAAAAGAAGCAAAATAAAGAGGTTTTCAGAAAAATAAAAATATGCTGCCAATAAACCAACTGCAAAAGCAACATTAATTCTTTCAGACTAGAGGAAAATAACTTTGGTTGCAAGAAAGTATATAATAACTAAAAGGGTAAGTATTAGGGTAAATGTAAATAAATATATCTGTTCAAAGCATTAAACATGGTTGCCTGGGAGCTAAATACATGTAGATTAAAAAACAATGAACCCTGAACAATGTACTTGAAAATCTGCATATAATTAATAGTTGACCTTCCACACAAGCAGTTTCCCCACATCCATGGTCCCACATTCACAGTTGCACTAACCACAGGCCTTGCAGTCTTGTATTATTTGCTACTGGAGAAAAATCCACAAATAAATAGACTCATGCAGTTCAAATCCATGTTGTTCAAGTGTCAGTTGTATTTTATACACACACACACACACACATTAAGAAAAGCACAAAAGCCAAAACAGTGTTAAATTGACCAAGACTATTTTAGGATCCTAGCACTGATCAGGAAGTGGTCAAAGTTATTTTATAGATTCTAATAAATAGTAAATAAGTAGCCTAAGCAGTAATATTTAAAATGCACAACTAATAACAAAAACAATATTTGATTCTCATGTTAATATAGCCTAATTTAGCAGTATTTTCTGTATCAGATATCTTGCTCACTGTCATCCAGTCTTCAGTGATCTAAGGTTAAATGTCACTGTCTGGTCTCAGTTTTGGTGGTCAGGCTTAAAAGAAGAGTGACTGATGGGCAACGGACCAACCCCTCTCTGATAGTGCAGTAATAGCAGCCAACTATATCCAGAAGTAGAATAAATTCTGTCCAGCAGAAAAGCACTATAATATTCAGTAGTAGTAGCTAGCCAAACAGAATATATAGTTCCCCCTTCCCCACCCCGAGACAACACTTAGAAAGTTCTCAGAAATATTAGCTAGTCTCTTTGAGAAGCTCTTCCCACAATTATTCAGTCATTTACTTCCTCATTCAACAAATATTTATTTGGATGCTTTATTATGTAAGCAGTGCTATATATGATCTGTAGGTCTTTCAATGAATAAAGTCTCAGGCAGAAGATAGGGATCAAAAATAAAAGGACAATCAAATAAATATGCAAATGCCTACTGGCCATAACTGTCAAAAGAACGGCAAAACAAGGCGAGCAAACAGCACAGTGAACCAGCCTGGGGAGAGTTGTTCTTTTAGGTGGGGTAGTTGGGAAGGCCTCACTGATAAGGTGACCCTCCTGCAGAAACCCAAATCAAGTGAGATTTCTAGTTATGAGGATGCCTGAGGACAAAGCATCCCAGGCAAAATGGAAGTATCAAGGACCTGAGAAAGTTATATTGGTATGCTTGTGGAGAGCATGTGGCAATAATGATGGAGCCCAGTGTACTTGTAAGGTGTGGAGAAGGGGGCGGGTAGGATATGTGGGGAAGGAGGAGTCAGAACCGACTTGGGTTTACAGTCTAAATGAGATGGTCAGCCATTGGAAGATTTGTATACATTTATGTAGCCCTGGTTTGAACAACGGGTTGTGGAAGGAGTAACAGAGGGATAGAAAGACAGTTTAAAAATTACTACAGTCCAGGCAGGACACGGAGTGGTAGCAGTAAAGATTGTAATAGGTGGTTAGATTCTCAATGGATTTCAAGATACAATCTACAGACAGAAAGATTAGATGTGAGTGGGGGAAAAATGTACCAGAACAACACTATTCCTTTTGTCTTCAGGAATAGTAACAATGATTTGGGAGCAAACTGAAGGGAAAATTACAGATTCTTTTTGGGGTATACTAATGTTGGGGGAATGTGTAATTTCCTCAGTTCTGTCTCACCACAGCAACAATTTGAAATGATGGAGCAGTGTTACAGCTTGGTTACAGCTCAGTTTTGTTAGGCAAGCAAAAGAAAATACATCCTCCAGGTGTGAGGGCTGGCCGACCCAAAAGAAGAGGGGAGCTAAATTTTGGCTCCTTCTTTTTATACGTTTTTTCTCCTCCCCTCTGAACCTGCCTTGTGTAAGCTGGGCTAACCAGGAGGGCTGTTTGTTTCATCTGAGGTTCTCTCTCTGGTCCTCCGTTATTCTTTTGTTCTATTTTTGTAGGCTTTTTCCTTTCTTTGTCTTTTAGCCACTGCTATTTTGGACTCCTTTTTCCTATTCTAACAGCCTAACATTCCCCCTCAAGAGATGGGAGACCCAATTCTTTGGAAATAGGGGCATCAAGGTCTCTCTGGCTACTTCCTGGTGAGCTGGGATGGCGAGGGGCATTGGGCCTCTCCCTCTCGCTAGTCTCAAGCCTCAGAGTCCTTATAGTGGTATCCATCCAAGGGTGAGTGATATTTTCCATGGTCAGATATAGTTTTATATATCCTTGTTGAACTGGTTTACATGTTGTAGTTTGTTGACCTGGGCAGAGACAAAACAGATTAGACAAGTGATAATACATGGAGCAATCAAAAGCAGCATCAATATGGTGATGACAGGGATTAGTAGGGGCATTAGCCAACTCCAAATTACATCTCGCCAGGAGAACAATTCCCCAAAGAGATATTGCAGCCAACCCAAGAACTCTCCAGCTCATTCTTTAAGATCCTGCATTATCTGAATGTTTTTCTTGAGGACTGTGAGACTTTCTTTAACTTAGCTGGAGGTATTTACCCAGAAACAACATGTTTCATTCAAGATGGCTCAAGTTCCTCCTTGTTTAGGGATTAGGAGATCTATCTCCTGTCTATTTTGGAGTACAACCCCTGCCAACCCGTGTTAGCTCTTCAGAGCTATCCTGAGAAATCTTATCCCCAGAAACTTAATTTTGGGGTGTTCATTAGAATGGCACTCATTTGTAGTCCTGAATAGGTATCTGAGCTCTCCCAGGGGCTCACAGGTATATTGAGTGTCCTCTTCTGTTTTCTGCCATGGCTTGACTCATGAGTAGTGAATTCAGGAGTCATATCCTGGTACCCATGACTGCTGTGGGGGCAGGAAGTATTACAGGGTAGGGGCCCTTCCATGTGGACTGGAGTTGAGCCTTTGGGGGCCCATCTTTCCAGACTTTAATTAGGACTTGAGTCTCTGGAGCATATAGTGGTGGCTCTTTAGAGTCTTTTGGGTCCTGGTTGACACCCCACAAGTGTATAGATTGTTGGAATTGCCCGATGGCCTTGGTATAAGACCAGAGGGTTTGAGCCTCTGGATCTAGGAAGAGGTCATTGACATAAACAAAAGCTTTACCATATAGCATTTCATACAGACTAAGACCAACCTGGTTCTTAGGGGCAATATGGGTGTTGAGGAGAGATATTGGTAAAGACTCTGTCCATCCCATGGAAGTCTCCTGGGTTATCTTTTTTATTGCTGATTTTAACAGTTAGTTGCCTCGTTTGACTTTTCCTGAAGATTGAGGCCTCCAGGTACAATGGAGATAATAAGTAATGCCCGATGCTTTAGAGACCCCTTGTGTGACTTTAGAAGTAAACGATGTCCCTTTGTCACTTTGTAATGACCTGGGCAGACCAAATCTTGGAATGATTTCAAGGAGCAGTTTTTTTTTTTTTTTTTTTTTTTTTTTTTACCACCTCCTCAGCCTTCTCAGTCCAGGTGGGAAACCTTCAATCCATTCTGTAAATGTATCTATCATGACTAATAGGTATTTATACCCTTGAGAAACTGGCATCTGTGTGAAGCCCATCTGCCAGTCCTCTCCTGGGTAGATCCCATGTCATTGCTGAGCTGAGCCAGCTGGGGTCTTCAAGCTCCTGGAGGGTTGTTTAATTGGCAAGTGGAACAAGAGGAGACCACTTGCCCTATAATCATTTGGAGGCCTGTTCCTCTGAAGGAACTTTCTAGTAATCCTTGGAGGGCCTTTTCCCCTAAATGAGTGGTGGCTTGTAAGGAGTTAAACAACTTCCACTGGAGGTTCCCAGGCAGAAAAAAGAGTCCCTCATCTTGAAACCACCCCATATGATCTTGAAAACCCTCAATCTTAGCTTTAAGGGTCTCACCTTCAGTATGTGAAGGAGTTTCTGGCAAATTAGTGTGTGGAACTAAGGTGGCAACCACTATTAGGCCATTGTTCTGTAATGCTGCTCTCTTAGCTACCTGATTGGCTGCTTGATTCCCTTGTTCCACTTCTGTGCTCCCTTTTTGATGTTCTTCATAATGGGAGACTGAAACCTCAGTGGGCAGTTGGACTGTCTCCAAGATCCTGAGGATTTGATCACCATACTTGATTGGGGACCCTCAGGTGGTCAAGTGGCCTCTTTCTTTCCAAATAGGAGCATATGCATGTAGCACCAGAAGGGCGTATTTGGTGTTAGTGTAAATGTCTACTCTTTTTCCTTTTCCCAGTTCTAAAGCTCGAGTCAGAGCTATGAGCTCAGCTATTTGGGCTGAAGTACCTGGTGGCAAAGTTTTAGCCTCTATCATCTCAAAATTAGAGACTACTGCATTTCTGGCCCTTCTTTTTCCATCCAAGACAAAGCTGCTTCCATCAGTGTACCAGATTTCCTCATGATTGGTCAGAGAATCTTCTGACAATCCCTCTTGGGGTTTTGTCCAGTGGTCCAAGGTTTCTACGCAATAATGAAAGGGGAGAGAGCCCTCGGGGGTAGGCAGGAGGGTGGCTGGGTTAAGAACCTCATAAGGGGATATAATCAGGCCTTGATTTTCAGTCAGCACTACTTGATATCTGAGGATCCTTTGATCAGACATCTGTAAATGGTCTTTCTCATTTAGGAGTTATTTCACTTGGTGGTTGGTAAAAATAGCTGGTTTGACCCCAAAAGAGAGATTTAAAGCATCTTTTATCAGGACTGCAATAACTGCAAGATTTCAAAGGCAGGGAGGCCAGCCTCAGGCAGTTGGGTTGAGCCTCTTGGATAAGTAAGCCAAAGGCTGGGACTCAGGTCCCAACCTTTGAGTTAACATTCCCAAGGTTATTCATTTCTTTTCATGGACATAAAGTTAGAATGTTTTTTCTGGGTCTGGCAACCTCAAGGTGAGTGCTTGAGTTAAGGCTTGTTTTATTGTAGCCTCTGTCTTCTTTTACAGAGTTCCCCACATCAATGGGATTGAATCATCCTGTCCCTTCAAGCTTTCATATAAGGGCTAGGCAATTAGACCATAGTTGGGTATCCAGATTCTACAATAACCAGGTAGCCCCCAGGAAATCTCGCAATTGTTTTCAAGTCATGGGGGAGGGTAACTGGAGGATTCCTTGTACTGGATCAGAGGACAGCCTCTTGGACCTGTGTGAAATCTGAATTCCCAGGTAAGTGATCTTTGTCTCAAATATCTGTACCTTAGCATGGGAGACTTTATATCCCCTCTCTCCCAAAAATTTTAGAACCTGAATTGCATGTCGTTGGGCATTTTTCTCATCTGTAGTAGGTCATCGACATATTGTAATATTTTCCCATTAGGTCCCAGGTCTAGATCTAGGAGATCCCAGCTAAGGGCCTGTCCAAACCTGTGGGGCTATCTCTGAACCCCTGAGGTAATACTGCCCAAGTCATCTGTTGGTGTTTTTCTCCTCGAGGCTCCCACTTAAAGGCAAAAAGATATTGGGATTCCTTAGCCAATGGTATGCAAAAGAATGCATTCTTGAGATCCAGGGCTGTAAACCACTTGGCCCTGGGTGGGATTTTCCCAAAGATTACATAGGGATTGTGTACTGTGGGATGGAGGGAAACTACAGCTTCATTTATGATCCAGAGATCTTGAACCATTCTCCAGGTTCCATCCTTTTCCTTTACAGGGAGGATCAGGGTGTTACACGGTGAATTGGTGGGGATCAATAGCCCACAGACAAGGAATTAACATTAGAGGCTGTAGTCCTTCCCGAACTTCTCTTCTGAGGGAAGAGAAGCTGTTCTGTTTCCAGTTTGGAAACTGAGTGGGATCTCGAAGGAAAATGACGACTGGTTTTGGTTGGTGGGCTTGTCCAGGGGTCCCTTGGTTCCACACCTGGGGGTTAATTTTGCCATCCCATAGTTTTTGGTCCCTTCCTATTGGAGAGGGTGTAATGGGTTTCTCAGTGGTAGCCAGATGCTGTAGGGCTCCAGGGGCTGAAAAGTTTTCCATCACAAGGGTGGTCCCCAGTTTAGTGAGTATATCTCTTCCCAATAAGGGAGTAGGACTCTTAGGGACCACCAGAAACTAATGGGAAAATATTTGTCCATCCCAGCAGCAAAGAAGTGCTCAGACGAATCTTTTTGTAATTGGTTTTTCCTGTAACACCCAAAATAGTACAGGTTTGCGGGGAGAAGCCTCCGGAGTAGGAGGTCAGGACAGAATAGGTAGCCCCTA
Organism: Muntiacus reevesi; assembly: GCF_963930625.1. Lineage (NCBI taxonomy): Eukaryota > Metazoa > Chordata > Mammalia > Artiodactyla > Cervidae > Muntiacus > Muntiacus reevesi. The sequence continues at coordinate 257,200,777 of NC_089251.1, read as the reverse complement.
TGTCAACTAAAATCTCGGACTTACCTGTCACTTCCAGTTGCACCCTTGGCTCCAGCCCAGTGATAGTTATCTGTGACAGGCAGGCTGGCTGGAGCTTCAGTCTTGTTGAACCATCCTTAGGGAAGGCTTGGTGTTTGACCTTGAGGCCCTTGGGTCCTGAGGGTAAAATGCTGCCCAAAGCCCCAACTGATGGCATTTGTAGCAAGCTGTTTTAGGAGATTTGTCACTGTTTGGACACGCTTTGGCCCAGTGTCTACAGATTAGGCATTTGCCTTGTGCCTTGTCCTTTAAGGACTCAAGGTTTGCCATAGGGCTTCACTGGAGAACGGCCAGCATCTGGGCATGCCTTATCTCTTTCTTTCTCTGCCTGTCCTGGGACTTGACCTCCCTCTCCTGTTCTCTGTTATAAAAGGTATTGGTGGTTGTCTGGACCATCTCATCTAAAGAGGCAGCAGGGTCCTTCTGCTGTAGTTGTTGTAACTTTATCCTGATATCTGATCCACATTGGGATAGGAATTTGTCCTTTAAAATCACCTGTCCCTCATAAGCATCTAAGTCCAGACTGGTAAACTTTTGGAGAGCCTCTTTTAGCCTTTCCATAAAAGCAATAGGGTTCTCATTGGGCTCCTGAGTTATTGCTGAGACCCGGGTAGAGCTGATTACTTTTTGCTGGGCTGCTTTTAGTTCTGCCTTTATACAGATCAGAAAATTATCCGTTTCCCAGATTTGCTCAGGGTCATTATAATTCCAATTAGGATCTGAGGAGGGGACCACAGTTTCCCCCACTGGGTATTTATTGCTTAACATGTGAAGCCCCATAGTATACCTTCCGGCTTCCTTTAAAAACCTAGCACCATAGGGTCAGATAAAGTTTGACTAAATATGACCATAATGTCCTTCCATGTCAAGTCAAAGGCCAAGGTAATGTGTTGGAATGTGTGTATGTATTTGCCTAGGTCATCTGTATAGCTTCCCAGGTCTTGTTTGATCTGTCTTAGTTCTAAGAGGAGAAGGGTTTATGGACCTGGGTTGGTCCAAATTCTCCTCCATTTTCAACTAAGGGGGACATACTTGAGTTGGCTTTTGTGGAGGGGGTGCTGCTGGATTTAGGGGCACGTTTAGATACAAGGAAGGAGCACCAGGCAACTCAGGAGCCAAGGAAGGTAAGCCTTCATGGGGGGCTACCTTCTCTTGGTTGTCTGTGCCTAACACCATTTGTCTAGTAGGCTCACTTTTAGAGTACACGACAATCCCATACTTAAGACAGAGTTCCTTCATCTCTTAGTTGGAAGAAAATTTGCACATAAGGGATCTCTGTCCATTTCCCTTGTCTTTTGCAGAATAAGTCTAGCCGCAGAATGCTATTGTAATTTAAACTCACATCCTCAGGCCAGTGTTCCTTATCCCCCAGAGGATACCATGGCCATGCAATGGCACAAAAGAATTTTAAGCAGCTTCTCTTTAGAGTTAGAGGATCGAACAACTTCCAGTTATCAAGGATGCATCTCAAGGGTGTCTGTCAGGAAGTGGATTTGTTATGCCCCATTTGAAAGATAGTGGTGACAGGGAAGAAAAGGGGAAAAAAAAAAAAAAACTAATAGGCCTCCTTCTATTTTTATGGGCGGACTTCCTTAGGGGTGAGTCTTTCTGAAGCTTACCCTACCCAGTACTGTTGCAACCTGAGAGCTGGGTATCCCCGGGTCAGTGTGCAGATCCCCAGGAAGGTTGAGGCATGACAACGTCTGGGAGATAGAATCCCCGGTCAGGTTGAGTCATGTTGGCCTCCCAAGAACTGGGTCCCTGGACAGGTCGAGGTGTGTCACTCTCCTGAGACCTCTGGACTGGCAGATTGCCAAGCAGGTTGAGGTGTGACAACCTTCCAAGGACCAGATCCCTAGGCAGTTGAAGCAGGTCAACCTCCTGGGACCCCAGGACTGGGCTTGGGAGTCCCCAAGGTTTCCAGCGTGACCAGTGCTGGGTAGGATTAAGGGTTGTAATTTTAACTCATTGCTCATTTGTCCACCATGGATGGGAATAGATACCATGATGTAAAGCAATCCAAGCCTGTACCCTGAGACTGGGAACCTGGTGAAATAGTCATAAACCTTATCCTCTTATTGCTCTGAGGGAATGTGAGTCACTGATTTCCTCCCCTAGTCCTCCATAAGACCAGTTTGGGGTGTTTCCAATGATAAACTTTCACTGTCATAGATCCACTTTAGGTAATAACAGAAGTAGTGACAAAGGAGTGGGTTATCTGGTCCTGTTAGTGGCTTTAAGAATATTTTAATAATAAGCTGGGTGGAGTTATATTGCCTACAGGGGAGCAGGATCCTGGTCGTAGGAGTTAGTAACTGGCTTAAGAACAAATTGATAAGAGGCAACAGGCCATATGTTTCCAAAAAATGGAGTGGAAATTTGATCCAGGAGTATGTTTGTAACTTTAGGAGAAGGGTGGTAAGGGTTTGGGTCCAAAAGGCCTGCAGGAAAACTCTCAAAGTGATAAACATTATCCCTGGAAGCTAAATTGCCTTTGAAGGGATGCCACCCACAGATGGCCTTCTGGCAGGCATTGTGTGCTGTCAACTACTCTAGCGGGTTCACTGAGAGATGCTGTTGTTGCACATGTTTTAGGAAACATGGAAGACGAAGGCCTGAATATCTACAGGGATTGGATATTACATAGTATTTCCCTCCCAAGGGGCAGCTATTTTCTGGTTTTCCCTCCAGTAGATTGTAGAGGCAACACTGTGGGTTGGGATGGGCCTAAGTAAAGGAGCATGAAACAGGAGGGAAGGGGGCAGGGCACAACTTTTGAAAGAATGACATAGCTCAAGGGCATAGCATAAACCAGTTAAAATCAAATGGGTCCAAGATGACAAGTCAAATTCAACTAAACCTTGATCCTTTATCTGCAAGCTAAATGACACACCCAGAGGTGCCAGGACAGTTCCAAGGCACTGTCAATTGAGTGGTTCCCTAATTGTTGAAATGATCCTATTCATTAGCATATGAAATCACCCAGCTCATAAAAAACTAAATACACCACATTCCATGGTTGTCCTCTGCAAGGACCCACAGCCTGTGGAGTGTGCTTCTCTCTGAATCTGAACAAATCTACCTCTTACCTATCACTGCATTTTTTCAATGAGACATCAAGAACCTGAGCTTCATCAGGTCCTGAAGTCAGGCACCATGGGTTTTGGTCGGCTCAAGTTCCAGTTGGATATGACTGAGTGACAAAGAATAGCAGAGAGTCCCTGCCATGTGGGTTTGAGTCCCAATCTTAGGTAAATGGTTTCAAGTACAACTTTTAGAAATAGAAAGATGACGACCTGCCCAATATTTTGTAAGCAGTGGCATAGATGGAGAGAGGAGTTGAAGGGTGGGAGGAAAAAGCAGTGGGAAAAACGTCCAAAGAATCCACTTCATAACCTGTCAGAAAATCTGCTAAATACCTGACCTGTGCTCACAGTTTTCATTGGCCTCCTTGGCACAAAGAAGATTAAGGACAGAAGAACCCTCACCCGCTTAGGCAACAGCTACTAAGGCATAGCTGATAGTAGAGCCTTCAGGACACACTGGGAAGTATCCTCTATCAGAGTCCCTCGGTTGCACCCACTGCCACTCTCCTATTCACAGGGGTTTGAGGAAACAAGAAGCAAGAGATTGTAAAGGAGTTAAGATTTTGTTAGCCTTACATTCTTCCAGCTATAGGAGCAAGGACCTCCTGCCCTAACTGAAGATCTTCTGGAATCTGAGACTGAGCCGTGTGAGCTTTCTGGCGAGTTTGTTTTAGCTGTCCTGGTCTCCAGCACACTGGGCTTCTTGTCATTGCCTCTGTGGTGGGTTTTCTTTGCGTTCAGCTTCCACCGTGAGACCTCTCACTGAGTTGGGTTTCTGCCCTGCTTGGCCCTTGAAGAGGCCAAGCTGAGGTTGTTTCAGCCAGGTTAAATCCAAGTCATGGCACCAGAGAGTTGGGGGAGTGTGTAATTTCCTCATTTCTGTTTCACCGCAGCAAAAAATTCGAAGTGGCAGACCAGCATTACAGCTTGGTTACAGCTCAGGTTTTTTTGGCAAGCAAAGGAAAATACATTCTCAAGGCGTGAGGGTGGACTGACCCAAAAGAAGAGAGGACCTCAGTTTTGTCTCTTTTTATATGTTTGTTCTCCTCCTCCGAACCTGCCCTATGTAAATTGGGCTAGTCAGGAGGGCTGTTTGTTTCACCTGAGGTTCCCATTCCAGTTCTTGGACGTTCCTTTGTTCTATTTTTGTGGGCTTTTTCCTTTCTTTGTCTTTTAGCCACTGCTATTTTGGACTCCTTTTTCCTATTCTAACAACCTAGCACTGAGTTTAAGTTTAGAGAAGCATTAACTATTACATATTTATTCATCACTTAAGTAGTACTGAGTGTCTTTTCCATTACTAATACAATTTTAGGTGTTGGGAGTAGGGCAAGTTATGGGAGAGGCAAGGTCTCCGCCTTATCGAAGTTTCTAAGCAGAGAGATCTATAAAAATATAAGCGAATAGCATATAAATAACAGGAAAAAGTCAGAATTGGAGTTGATATGAAGGACAACTATAATGTGACTGACTCAATTTAGTGAGAATGAATTACCATTCACCTTTAACTAATGGTTGTTCACATTTTCTTGTATGTTGACAGAGATCATGTAAAAAAAAAAAAGCTGACAATTTGGAAAGATATTCTCCATATTTATTTCAATAATTATATTTTATGCTTATACCTCTTTCTTATCAATGAATTATCACTATCCTTAATGTTTTTATAGTTTTTATTTTGACCTTCTTATTTTTTAAAGTTTTATATTAACCACTTTGATCCAAAGTTTGGAAGATAATTTATATACATAAGCAAAAAACTATAGTTCTATCACATTCATACAGATTTCTGATCTTGAGATAAGGACATAAAACAGATTTGGTTAAAGGAAATTCACTTAGTAAAACTGTACTAAGCAAAAAAACATATCATATTCTGTGTATAGATCTCTATTATTATATGTGAAATTAGAAGCCATATCCTTCTGTTTATAAACACATAAATTTTGTTTTCAGGGAAAAAATAAGCTGGTATTTGAGACATATGACATGTATTAGATGCTTTCTATTTAGAGAAATGTTAATAAATATTTAGTTTATGCATTGAATTCTAAGCCTTTCAAAATGCATGTCATTCCTATTCCTGAGCTACTTGTATAAATTTTCTTTGAGGATTGTTATTCTCGTAATTCCAGTTATGCTTCAGCATTAAGTACAGGGAATGACTGGCAGTATTTTTCAAAGGTGTGCTGGCATACCAGGCAAAATATATCCATTGTAGAATCCTGCCTTTATGAAGCTTAGTCCTTCACTGATTCCACATCAGTCTACTCTTTGTAATCACTTTAATTACAAATGCTCCATGTGCCATTATGATTATACATGGTCATGTCTCATTCTTTTTTATTAAATTATTTTCCAGGCATTCATTTAGCATTTGCATTCTGCATCATTATAAACTAATCAGTTTGACTGATTTTCCATAAGTTTTCTCAGTAAATAAATGCCACTAGCACTTTCAGCCTCTAAATACTGTATCTTTATGGATTCAGTAATTATCGTAAGATACCATGGGAAGCACATCTGTACCTAGGTTCAATAAAGACACAATTTTACAGTTCCTTTCTGAGGTCTTTCTAAATAGATAATGAAGTGATAAATTTGATACCATAGGACAAATGACACCAGGTCATTTTCAGTGATTTCATCAGAATAAATTGTTTCATATTTTCATTTATAAGGTACATATGTATATTAATATGCCTATGACTGATTCATATTGATGTATAGCAGAATCCAACACAATATTATAAATCCATTATCTTCCAATTGAAAACTATATATGAATGTATATACATATATAATATATATTTTAAATTTTTTCCTATAAAGGCATAGAAAATTATGCTAGATTATTCCTTTCTTGTTTTTTGTTTACAATTACTTTACTGCCTACCACAATATGTTTTTTATCCTAAATAAACTTTCTTTTTAGAATTCTATGACCTGATCACTAAAGATTGGATTTTGTAGAGGATTTACTTCTTTTCTGAAGCAACTGACCACTAAATGAGTCTTTAATTAATATCATATATCTTCATACTTGGTCATAAGTATTTATAAAAATGAAGATCATTGTATAGGAACATTACTATTTAAAATGAAATCTAAATACTTTGTATTGGGGAAATATTTAATTTGAAAAGAAGTATTGTAGCCTTAATATAAAAAGTAACATTTCAGATTTAATCTTATTTAAACATCTTCTTTTCACTAAATTTCATTTGCTAATAAAATTTCTCCAAATTTTTAATGCCTTCACTGGTTTTCACATTTGTGCCCTTTTTATTATTTGAAATAGTTTCAGTAAGCTTTTTTTTTTTTAAGATATGTTAGATTTGTTTAATGTGGATAGCTTTTAAAGTCTTCATTGAATTTGTTACAATATTGCTTCTGTTTTATGTTTTTGGTTTCTTTGTATGCAAGTCATGTGGAATGCTAGCTCCTCAACCAGGCATTTAACCCACACTCACTGCATTAGAAGGGGAAGTCTTAACCACTGAACCACCAGGGAAGTCCACTGCAAGTTTCTAAAGGTCATTTTTTTTCTCTCTCTTCCTGGAATAATCTTCTCTATATTTTCACTTCATTTTTCAGGCTATTGTATCCCTATTCTCTCAACATGGAGGATCATACTCTTTTTTCATCCTTTTTCTCCTAATCTGTATTTTCTTTAATGTTAAGGACTTCCTTAGCTATAATTTTACTGTCCTCGTTGGACCTTATTTCTTTAACTCGTGCTTATTTAACTTCAATGAATGTAGGTGTGCATGCCCATTCATGTCTGATTCTTTGTGACCCCGCGGTCACAAAGTAGCCTTCCAGGCTACTCTGTCCGTGAAACTTTTCAGGCAAGAATAGTGGAGTGGGTTTCCATTTCCTGCTCCAGGGATCTTCCTGACTCAGGAATCAAACTCACGTCTCTTGCATCTCCTGCACTGGTGGGTGGATTTTTTACCATTGTGCCACCTGGGAGCAATGAATGTAGCTGGGTCATAAACACACACATTAAGAATTTTCCCTAAAATCATTAATTTTCCATCATACTTCTTATTTTATGATGTTTACCTTTAGTCTGCTCTCTTTCCAGTCATAGTCTAAGCAATTAAATTATCTTTTTATTTACTGAAGTTCATTTTTTCCGGCTGAGGTAGCCATATAATTTCTATCTCGAGTTGGGACACTTCTGTGGGTGAAGAAAGGCTCTTAATAATTATATGAGGATAGCTGGATTTAACCAGATCTTTCACATGCAAGTGAGAACAAACAGTCATATTACACATCGAAAACTATAGAAAGTCCAGAGTTGAGCCTTATTTTATCTCATTTGTGTTCACACACCAATAGCTATAAGAATTTTCACTTCTTATTTATGTGGGAAAATACACATACACACACACACACACATGTACATACAGCCTCTTAACCTGAAGAAAGTAAGTTCAGCTTTTTCTCTTTTTTTCACATCAACAGGTTTAGAATGAGAAAAATGCTGGGTATAGAACATGAAGATTAAGGAAGAGCTAGAGATAAAAAGATCATAATAAAGTCATAGAAAGCTACTAGGAAAGCTTCCCTTGTACCACAAAGTAGGGAATCACAGCAAACATATATAGTAAAATGGAACTCTGGAACCAGGAATTGTCTTAAATCTAGAATAGAAAGTTCTAAGCATGAGCAAACTATAGTGATATATGTCTTGCTGAACTAGGAAACTTGGTTAACTTTAGGCAATGTCTAATTTTTAAACTGGCAGGTTTGTATAAATAGAGCGATAATGCATCAGTTAGAGTAAGATAGGAAATAAGAAAGTGATTTGATTGCTAAAACTGAAGCAAAAGGCAGCAAAGTGGTCCCAGGATCACCTGATTATTAAATAATGAAAAATGCCCACTAGCATTGTGGACTTAATAGCAGGCTAAAGAAATAGTTTACTTGAAATCACCCTAAACTCAGAACCAAAATTGTGAATAGGTGAGAATGAGTCTGAGTTTGCAAGTGGTGACTTCATCATGGAAAATATCTGGAAGAGCTCAGAACCAGGCATGGCTTTACAATGAAGATTGGCCACCAGTAGGCATAACTTTCTGTCACAACAGAAGTTCATGGGAGCTTAGAAGACTGCATTTTTAGAATTTTTTTTTTATTCAGAGAGTTCTAGATTTACAACAAAATTGAGGGGAAGGTACATATATTTCTCACACACTTCCTGCTCTAAAATTTGCATAGTCTCCCTCATTATCAACATCACTAAACAGAATGGTACTTTTCCTTTTTTTAATTCAGATAAACCCACACTAACACATCAAGATCATCTAAAGTCCATAGCTTACTTATTATTTTACTCTTGATATTGTACACTTGTGGATTTAGACAAAAGTATATAGACACATGGGCTTCTTGGGTGGCTCAGACTGTAAAGAATCCGCCTGAAATGCAGGAGACGCAGGTTCGATCTCCACGTTGGGAAGATACCCCGGAGAAGGGAATGGCAACCCACTCCATTATCCTTGCCTGGATAATTTTATGGACAGAGAAGCCTGGTGGGCTACAGTCCATGGAGTCACAAACAGTCAGACACAATTGAATGACTGAAACTTTTGCTTTCATAATGACATCTATTCATCATTATAATGTCATGTGGAGTATTTTCACTGTCTTAAAAATTCTCTGTGCTCTGCTTATTCATCTCTCCCCCAACTCCACCTCCTAGAAACCACTGATATTTTTGTTGTCTTCATAGTTTTGACCTTTCCTTTATGTCATATACTTGAAATAACATATTATGATTTGTGATGGGCTTTTTCACTTAGTAATGTGCATTTAACTTTCCCTTCATGTCTTTTCATGGCTTGATAACTTATTTCTCTTTAGTGCTAAATCACATACCATTGTCTGGTGTACCATATTTTACTTATTCATTCACCTACTAAAGGTCAACTTGGTTGCTTCTAAATTTTGGCAATTATGAAAAAAGCCTCTATAAAGATATGTAATACTGTGAATTTTTCATAGCCATTACTATTAAGACCTACAAAGGTGTTGGTAGATATTTAAACAAAGTATCTAATAACAAAGGTGTAATGTAAGGAGCAGTGGCTGCGCTTTGCTGTAGCAGTCGTAAAGATACACCACACGTCCAAGGTAAGAGAAACCCAGGTAAGACGGTAGGTGTTGCGAGAGGGCATCAAAGGGCAGGGCAGACACTCTGAAACCATAATCACAGATAACAAGCCAATCTGATCACACAGACGGGGCCACCCAAGACGGACGGGTCATGGTGGAGAGGTCTGACAGAGTGTGGTCCACTGGAGAAGGGAATGGCAAACCACTTCAGTATTCTTGCCTTGAGAACCCCATGAACAGTATGAGTAGGCAAAATGATAGGATACTGAAAGAGGAACTCCCCAGGTCAGTAGGTGCCCAATATGCTACTGGAGATCAGTGGAGAAATAACTCCAGAAAGAATGAAGGGATGGAACCAAAGCAAAACCAATACCCAGTTGTGGATGGGACTGGTGATAGAAGCAAGGTCTGATGCTGTAAAGAGCAATATTGCATAGGAACCTGGAATGTTAGGTCCATGAATCAAGGCAAATTGGAAGTGGTCAAACAGGAGATGGCAAGAGTGAAGGTTGACATTCTAGGAATCAGTGAACTAAAATGGACTGGAATGGGTGAATTTAACTTAGATAACTATTATATCTACTACTGTGGGCAGGAATCCCTTAGAAGACATGGAGTAGCCATCATAGTCAACAAAAGAGTCCGAAATGCAGTACTTGGATGCAATGTCAAAAATGACAGAATGATCTCTGTTTGTTTCCAAGGCAAACCATTCAAAATCACGGTAATCCAAGCCTATGCCCCAACCAGTAACACTGAAGAAGCTGAAGTTGAATGGTTCTATGAAGACCTACAAGACCTTTTAGAACTAACACCCAAAAAAGATGTCCTTTTCATTATAGGGGAATAGAATGTAAAAGTAGGAAGTGAAGAAACACCTGGAGTACAGGCAAGTTTAGCCTTAGAGTAGGGAATGAAGCAGGGCAAAGGCTAATAGAGTTTTGCCAAGAGAACACACTGGTCATAGCAAACACCCTCTTCCAATAACACAAGGGAAGACTCTACACATGGACATCACTAGATGTCAACACCGAAATCAGATTGTTTATACTCTTTGCAGCCAAAGATGGAGAAGCTCTACACAGTCAGCAAAAACAAGACCGGGAGCTGACTGTGGCTCAGATCACAAACTCCTTATTGCCAATTTCAAACTTAAATTGAAGAAAGTAGGGAAAAACACTAGACCATTCAGGTATGACCTAAATCAAATCCTTTAGGGCTATACAGTGGAAGTGAGAAATAGATTTAAGGGACTAGATCTGATAGACAGAGTGCCTGATGAACTATGGATGGAGGTTCACGACATTGTGCAGGAGACAGGGATCAAGACCATCCCCATGGAAAAGAAATGCAAAAATGCAATGGTTCTGAGAAGGCCTTACAAATAGCTGTGAAAAGAAGAGAAGCGAAAAGCAAGGAGAAAAGGAAAGATATTCCCATTTGAATGCAGAGTTCCATAGAATAGAAAGGAGAGATAAGAAAGCCTTCCTCAGCAATCAATGCAAAGAAATAGAGGAAAACAATAGAATAGGAAAGACTAGAGATCTCTTCAAGATAATTAGAGATACCAAGGGAATATTTCATGCAAAGATGGGTCGGATAAAGGACAGAAATAGTATAGACCTAACAGAAACGGAAGATATTAAGAAGAGGTAGTAAGAATATACAGAACTGTACAAAAAAGATCTTCACAACCCAGATAATCACGATGGTGTGATCATTCACCTAGAGCCAGACTTCCTGGAATGTGAAATCGGGTGGGCTTCAGAAAGCATTACTACGAACAAAGCTAGTTGAGGTGATGGAATTCCAGTTGAGCTATTTCAAATCCTGAAAGATGATGCTGTGTATGTGCTGCACTCCATATGCCAGCAAATTTGGAAAACTCAGCATTGGCCACAGGACTGAAAAAGGTCAGTTTTCATTCCAATTCCAAAGAAAGGAAATGCCAAAGAATGCTCAAACTACCACACAATGCAGTCATCTCACACGCTAGTAAAGTAATGCTCAAAATTCTCCAAGCCAGTCTTCAGCAATACATGAATTGTGAACTTTCAGATGTTTAAGCTGATTTTAGGAAAGGCAGAGGAACCAGAGATCAAATTGCCAATATCTGCTGGATCATTGAAAAAGCAAGAGAGTTCCAGAAAAAACATCTATTTCTGCTTTATTGACTATGGCAAAGCCTTTGATTGTGTGGATCACAATAAACTGTGGAAAAATCTGAAATAGATGGGAATATCAGACCACATGACCCACCTCTTGAGAAACCTGTATGCAGGTCAGGAAGCAACAGTTAGAACCGGACATGGAACAACAGACTGGTTTCAAATAGGAAAAGGGATACATCAAGGCTGTATATTGTCACCCTGCTTATTTAACTTATATGCAGAGTACATCATGAGAAACGCTGGGCTGGAAGAAGTACAAGCTGGAATCAAGATTGCTGGAGAAATATCAATAACCTCAGATATGCAGATGACACCACTCTTATGGCAGATATTGCAGAGGAACTAAAAAGCCTCTTGATGAAATTGAAAGAGGAGAGTGAAAAAATTGACTTAAAGCTCAACATTCAGAAAACTAAGATCATGGCATCTGGCCCCATCACTTCATGGGAAATAGATGGGGAAGCAGTGTCAGATTTCTTTTGGGGGGCTCCAAAATCACTGCAGATGGTGATTGCAGGCATGAGATTAAAAGACACTCTCTCCTTGGAAGGAAAGTTATGACCAACCTAGATAGCACGTTAAAAAGCAGAGACATTACTTGCCAACAAAGGTCCGTCTAGTCAAGGTTATGGTTTTTTCAGTGGCCATGTGTGGATGTGAGAGTTGGACTGTGAAGAAAGCTGAGCGCTGAAAAATCGATGCTTTTGAACTGTGGTGTTGGAGAAGACTCTTGAGAGTCCCTTGGACTGCAAGGAGATCCAACCAGTCCATCCTAAAGGAGATCAGTCCTTGGTGTTCATTGGAAGGACTGATACTGAAGCTGAAACTCCAATACTTTGGCCATCTGATGTGAAGAGCTGACTCATTTGGAAAGTCCTTGATGCTGGGATACATTGAGTGCAGGAGGAGACGGGGCCGACAGAGGATGAGATGACTGGATGGCATCACCAACTCGATGGACATGAGTTTGAGTAAACTCTGGGAGTTGTTGATAGACAGGGAGGCCTGGCGTGCTGCAATTCATGGGGTCGCAAAGAGTAGGACACCTCTGAGCGACTGAATTGAATTGAACTGAACTGAATGCATTTGGTGCAAAGACAGTGAAAATTTATTTTCTAAGAATTGTTCTAACTACTGAAATTTAAAAATCACAGAAAAATTATAGAAATTACTCCATCTCACTAACATTCCTGAAATGTTGAAGTTTTAGTATATTCATCTGGACATCCATGTGTAACACCATCTGGGAACCACTTTGCTATTTGCACACATTTTATTTTATGCAAAGATGAGTAAATATTTAGTAAAATAATATATTACTTGTAGTTTAAAATGATGTAGAAATAATGAGTAAACAACCATTGCAGGTTGTAAAGCAGATGTATTCTAAATTTTTGAGATAACTCTAAGTCAATGTACTTGGAAACTGTATAAAAATAGAATAATAATGAAAGTTTTGATTTATAAGATTTTATTTTGGGTAGTATTAAATGAACTATACAAATTATGAAACCTTAGATTTGAACAGAGCCTCTCTGGAGATTTAGTTAAATTTATCTCAGGTGGTGTAGTAGGTAAAGAATCCTCCTGCTAATGCAGGAAATGCAGGAGACCTGGGTTCAATCCCTGGGTTTGGAAAATCCCCTGGAGTGGGAAATTGCAACCCACTCCAATATTCTTGCTTGAAAATTCCATGGACAGAGGAGCCTGGCAGGCTACAGTCCATAGGGTCACAAAGAGCCAGATAAAACTGAGCATGGATACATCCATCCTGACTGAGAACATAGATATGGAAATTCAAGGAGTTTCAATGCTTTGGAAAAATTCTACAAACATTCAGCAATGGAATCAGGTTTAAGACTTTGTTAACTGACTCTGTTTCCCCATCTCTTTTTATTTACATTTTAACTACTGCCTTAAACTTAATTTTGATTGATATGAGTTTAAATTTGATGAACTATTATATTAGCCTATTTATTACACCCTGATATAATTTTTAAATAAAATTATATATATATAATTTATTTTAAATTTTCCTTTAAGAAGGAAAACTGCTAAGTCAGAATTAAAACATTAGAATATTAAATTTAAATGTTAAACTTTGATCAAACATGTCCATGTTTTAGAAAGTCAAAATTTGAATACATTAGACATGTAGAAAAATGTATATTTTTATTATTCAGGCATTTATTACCAAAGAGTTATGTATTAAAAACTCTGATTAAAAATAGATATATTGACCTCATTCTGAAAAAAAGTTAAAATTCTATTAGGAATATGTAACTTGATCAGATTCTAATTAGTGGCAGTCTAAATACTTGTTCTGTTAAGGTTTTTGTGGAAGTAGATGCCATTTACATTTAAGTTTATTACAAAACATCTATCAGTATGTTAGAAATGTGAAGTCCTGATTCTTCTATAAAGTACACATAAACACTTCAAAAAAAAAAAAAAAGAAAAAACACTTCAAACAATGTTTCTTGAATTATGCAATGCATTGAGCACACTGCAAAGTTGTTTTAAAATTATTGTTTACTGCAATATAATAAAGTCATAAAAAGTAATTGCAATTATTGAACCCCAAAAGGCACCACAAGAGTTAATTGATCACCATTTGACAAATGTATTACTTGGAATATTGCTACCTAAAAAAAAAGGGTTAACAAATGGTTATGGAGTTTTTCATCCTAACTTTAAGGATATCTAAATATTTGATCTTTAGTTGTATCCTTGAAATAATAAGTAAAAAATTTATAAGTATTCCTTTATTAGACTTAAGATAAATGATTTCTGCCTAAATTTCTTTGTAATAGAGCAAGCATCCATACTTTATTGTAAAGATCATTTATAATATATATATGTATATGTAAAACAAAATGGTATTTCATTGTATTCTATTTTTAACTAAAGATTTTCTCATGTAATTTCATTTATTTCTTAAAATAAAAACATTTATTCCTTATTTTAAAGGTTCTTTCTGATATAAATCCCATGACTTTTCCCTAAATCTAAAGGCCACTTGAAATAATCTCAAAATTTAATTTTCTTTTATTTATATGTCATACATAACAGAAAATAAATCACTCTACAACTAGCTCAATTGGTCTTGCCCGAGTTGAAAGATTACTAAATATTTAGAATTAAATTTAGAGTAAGCATTGATTTTTCTTAATATAAGTTCAATTAAAAAAATGTTCAAAGGCAAATAAGCCACCTTATTAGAGACCAAAATTGCTTCAGCAATTCTTGCTAGGAAGATGTATCAGAGGGCCTCTAAAATCCTTTTGGCTTTTGAATTAAAATTATATAGCTCTTTCATTAATAAATTTTATAAGACAAGCAGCACTTTAAGAAATCCCTGCCTCTTTAAAATTGTCAGATCCAGAGCAGTTAAAAAAAAAAAAAAAGAGGCAGACGACCTAAATAGACATTTCTCCAAAAAAGAAATAAAGGGGGCTGATAAGCATAAGAAAAGATGCTCAGCTTCACTAATTATTAGAGAAAAGCAAATCAAAACTTTAATGAGGTACTATATCACATCAGTCAGAATGGCCATATGAAAAAGTCCCCAGGGTTTCCTTGGTGGCTTAGTGGTTAAAAAATCCTCCCATCAATGCAGGAGACAAGGGTTTGATCCCTAATCCAGGAAGATCCCACATGCTGCAGAAAAACTAAGCCTGTGCACGACTATTGAGCCTGCGCTTAAAGCATGGGGGCCACAACTCCTAAAGCCCGAGTGCCTAGAGCCTGCGCTCCGCAGCAAGAGAGTCACTGCAGTGAGAAGCCCGCGTACTGCAGCAAAAGGTGGCCCCGCTCTGCTCTTTGCAACTAGAGAAAAGCCAGTGCAGCGATGAAAACCCAGCAAAGACAAAAACAATTTTTTTTTTTTTTTAAGTTTACGAAGAACGAATGCTGGCAAGGGTGTGGAGAAAAGGGAGAACTCTTACACTGTTAGTGGGGATGTAAGTTAGTGCAGCCACTGTGGGAAATAGTATAGAATTTCCTTAGAAAACTAAAAGTAGTATTATCATATGATCCAGCAATCCCACTCCTGGACATATGTGCAGACAAAAGTATAATTCAGAAAGATAGATGCACCCCTATGTTCATAGCAGCGCTACTCACAATAGCCAAGACATGGAAGCAACAGTAATGTCCACTGACAGATGAACAGATAAAGAAGAGTGGAACATATAAACAAAGGAATAAAATATTGTCATTTGCAGCAACATGAATGGACCTAGACATTATCATGCTAAATGAATTAAGTCAGAAGAGAAAAGCAACTACCAAGTATATCACTTATATGTGGAATCTAAAATATGACACAAATGAATTTATCTACGAAATAGAAACAGAATCATGAACACAGGCAACAGACTGGTTGTTGGCAAGGGAGAGAGTTGGGGGGAAGGGTAGAGTGGGAGGTTGGGATTAGCAGGTGTTATCTATTTACACATAGAATGGATAAACAACAAAGTACTGCTGCATAGCACAGAGAATTATATTTAATATCCTATGATAAACTGTAATGGAAAAGAATATAAAACAAAGAATATGTATATACATATAACTGAATTACTTTGCTATGTAGCAGAAATTAGCACATCGTAAGTCAACTATACTTCAAAAAAATTATTGAGGAAAAAGTAAAATTGAAATATATTCTTGGTTCTTTGTTTTTCTGCTTAGCATAAATTGTAGGAAAATGAAAAACTGCGATTTAGGAATTACTGTTAAAAACAAGTAGACTGTGGTTGATTGTCACTGAATTTATGTGGCTCCAGCCAAACTACATATAGATATGAATAATGTATCTATGTATATAAATGTGTTTTTCAGCATATATGTGTATGCGAATGGATAACTTTTATAGGCAATTTAGTTTTGCCACACACAGTCAATCAATCTTCGATTAATAATAGAGAATGCTAAGTCCTTAATGACAATTCTCCACAGGAATGGAAAAAGCTAACAGCATAAATATGACAAAAAAGTCACAAACTATTTTTCAGTTTTTTTTAAATATCACACAACTTTTTTAATAATGTTAAACCCTTTCATTTCACAAGACAACTCAAACTTTATCCTTATCACTCATTTTTGTAATTCATCATGGCTTTATTTATGAGAGGTATTCAATAGTCCAAAAGATTTATAAATCTTTACAAAATATGTCCTGAATATAATGTATCAGGGGACAATCAGAAATAAATATGACAAAAATCTGAACAGGTAAATCTATAAATTACATTTCACATGTGGAATAGCTATCTTTTATAGGTATCCAAACATTATTTCTAGAGTTATTAATGTCAATATTTATCTGTTGTGAAAGAAAACAATGTGCCCTATTTGCACACGAGCACCAGGATAAAGGCAGTAGTTTGTCTTAGCTTAGAGCAATAACTGGTTAAAATGACCTTTGAAATGGCATGTATCACAGTAGTGATACAAATATTATATAACAACCACAATAGCAATTACTTATTTAATGCTTACTATTAATAAACACAGTGATAGATTCTTTCTGACATTATTTTTCATAATTCTTACAGCAACCCTATTGAGGTAGGTAATGTTGCTGTCCTCACTTTCAAGAGGAGGAAACTCTTGAAAGTTTCAGATAGTAATTGATTAAGACAGAAATTAAACCCTTTGCTATCTTTCTTGAACATCAGAGCATTTCTAAAGTATCATTTTTTTCTCAGCTACATGAGTTGTTTATGAGACTTGTTTTGGGGAAGGGGTATTATGTGAGTGATATAATTGTTTAAGGAATAAGAAAATAAATGGGAGACCATGTGATGAAGAAAAATTACCTAAATGCCAAGTGAATAGCAACTAATGAGAAAGAAACCTCATTAAATCAAGATATTGAATCAATATTTATGTTTAACTCATCAACTTTTTATTAAGTTTGTTTAAAAGAGTCATAAATGTGAACTAATTGAAATTGCTTATAGCTTAGATCAGTATTATTTGCAGTTAAATAACTAAGTTGTTCCAAATAGGAAAAGGAGTACGTCAAGGTTGTATATTGTCACCCTGCTTATTTAACTTATATGCAGAGTACATCATGAGAAACGCTGGGCTGGAAGAAGTACAAACTGGAATCAAGACTGCTGGCAGAAATATCAATAATCTCAGATATGCAGATGACACCACTCTTATGGCCGAAAGTGAAGAGGAGCTAAAAAGCTTCTTGATGAAAGTGAAAGAGGAGAGTGAAAAAGTTGGCTTAAAGCTCAACATTCAGAAAACTAAGATCATGGCATCTGGTCCCATCACTTCATGGCAAATAGATGGGGAAACAGTGGAAACAGTGTCGGACTTTATTTTGGGGGCTCCAAAATCACTGCAGATGGTGATTGCAGCCATGAAATTAAAAGACGCTTATTCTTTGGAAGGAACATTATGACCAACCTAGACAGCATATTTAAAAGCAGAGACATTACTTTGCCAACAAAGGTCCGTCTAATCAAGGCTATGGATTTTCCAGTAGTCATGCATGGATGTGAGAGTTGGACTGTGAAGAAAGCTGAGGGCCGAAAATTTGATGCTTTTGAACTGTGGTGTTGGAGAAGACTCTTGAGAGTTCTTGGTCTGCAAGGAGATCCAACCAGTCTATCCTAGGGGATATCAGTCCTGGGTGTTCCTTGGAAGGACTAATGCTGAAGCTAAAACTCCAATACTTTGGCCACCTCATGCGAAGAGTTGACTTATTTGAAAAGACCCTGATGCTGGGAGGGATTGGGGGCAGGAGGAGAAGGGGATGACAGAGGATGAGATGGCTGGATGGCACCACCAATTCAATGGACATGAGTTTGAGTAACCCCTGGGAGTTGACAATGGACAGGGAGGCCTGGCGTGCTCTGGTCCATGGGTCAAAGAATTGGACACAACTTAACGACTGAACTGAACTGAACTGAACTGAACATATGTTCAAACATTTCCACTGGAAGACAAGATCAAAAATAGCATTCCACATGTGTGTGTATGTGTGTCTATTTGTGTATGTTAGTGTGTAAATATGTGTGTGCATAGTGTTTGAAGCTTAGTGGGAACAGTAAGTTTATTTTAGCTTGAGACTACAGAAGATAACAGATAAGGTCACTATAAATTGGTAATTGGAATTGTCTGTGATACCTTTGAGAGACTGAGCTTTTTGCTATCTTACTTTACATTTTCATGACAGAGATATGGTGATAGGCATTTTTTAAAGATCCCTAAGGAGTCTGAAAGAACTAAAATACATTGAATTGAAATTTTTGTGTGTGTGCTACACATCTTCCTCATACATTGCAAATATATCCTTTAAAAAAAAAAAAAAAAACCTTTGGTTGTTGTTGTTGCTGTTCAGTCATGTCAGATTCTTTGCAACACCATGGATTGCAGCACGCCAGGTTCCCCTGTCTTTCACCATCTTCCGGAGTTTGATCAAACTACATCCATTGAGTAAGTGATGCTATCCAAGCATTAAAAAAAAAAAAAACCTAATGTACCTTTGTGTTACCCTAAGTTGTTCAGGAGTAAATAAAGAACACCACCATTCAATCAATAAGTAAAATCAATCTTAAATTAAAGGTGTTGTATACAAGTCCCTACTGATATAGCCAACAACATGATTGATTTGTTCCTATCTGCATCAAGATCACATAGTTACTCACAAAACTTCAATCACCTTAACTCTATTTCAGGTTTAAGAAGTTTTGTATAAGTAGATTTTCAATAATACCAGGCACCTTTTGCAAACTCTGTTAATCACTCTAGTTTTGTATTATTTGAGCATTTCTAACTGCTGAAATTAAGTTACTTCATTACACATGTGACTATCCTTTTCACAGCACTGGAGTCTTCAGTGGTAAAGGATGAAGAAGTAAACTAACATTTACTGAATGCTTACATATATTTAATGATAGTTGATATCATATTTCCAGAAGGTAAGTACAACTATTGACTTGTTATAGATTACAGAACTAAGATGTAATGAAATTCAATAAATTGCTTTAAAAAAATGCTATTATGAATCAGAGCTGTGGCTTATTTCTGGTTGTCTCTTGTCCCAGTCAGCCCATACTACACTGTTTTAAAATATTTTTAAGTAATGGTATTAATTTTGATTTTACTTGCACTGTCATCATGGATCTCGTTTAATTGAACATACAAGAACCAACTAGTTTTATTCACATCATTCTTCACATGTTTAGTCCAAACCAGCATCTGATGAAACATTACTCTTCTCCTTTGAGAAGTTTATGTTTTTATGATCTCACAGAAAACAATTAGGTTAGTTTAGCGCAAATTCAAACTGTGATTATCAACAAAATAATCTTATGTTCATCTTAACTGTAAAAAAATTTGGCTGCAGAATTCTCTTACAGTTTCACAAAGTATGCTACGGTGCTTTCAAAGATCAGACAAACCACTCCAGGGAGCCCACTCTTAATATAATTTTTTTTAAGCTGATTCAGCCTTCTCATTCTAGAAAATTTTGATCATTGGACAAATTGAATATTTTTAGTTAGCTCACTTTTACATTATTTATCTAAGAACTAACATTTCTCTGATCTACTTCCACTTTTCCTTCAATAATAAGACACATACCCCTTTCTATTTCGCTTCCCCAGTGTTGTACTAACTCAAAGAAATGCTGAGACCAAGACCAAAATGTCTTAATTTTCTTTTTTGCTTCAAGATCTTTTTATAATTCATATCCCTGAGCCATACCTCCTCTAAAATTCTATGGTTTTAACTTTTTTGTGTTTTACTTGAAACTCACAAAATGTTGTTCAAAACTCACAAAATTTGAACAATACTTTGAACAACACTCAAAATCTTTCCTTATATTTACAAGTGGCCACAAAAAGTTAAAAAAAATACATTCCTTTCTATATCAGTTAAATAAGGGAGACTCGCAGTGCTCCCTATCAAAGATGAGATGATGCAGAGGCTAGCACTTTTGAATACTAAGATCTTCTAAATCTAGTTTTTATTATTTATCAAATTACTGTTCTTTCACTGACACATATATCCTGCAACTGTCTCAAAGACTAAACCCATTGGTGATTTTTAATATCACTTCAAGTAACTAACTCTTTGAGCCCACCCACGAAATTATTCTTTGCTCTGGCTGCCTGGAAGATCAACAGAAAACTCCTGCAAAATGCAAAGACTAACATTTCTTTCAAGTTACCTCTAGTTTTGACAAGTGTCACTTCCTTTTTAATTCAACCCACTGGTTCACTGGTAGCATACACCAAAATTCTGTATGGCCATTATTGGGTAGCTCAAGAAGACATGAACTCCAGCTGTTGTCAAAAGCAACCATTTCTATCGAAACTAAAGACACAAAAAAATTGAAGAGGATTCTCTGTTGAAAAACTGGAACAGCGTTGGACAAAAGTGAATTTTATGTGTTTGTTTGAGACTGCTTCCAAATTTCCCCACTCTCAACTCAACCTGTGAATAAATTCATATATATATATATATATATATATATATATATATATATATATATAAATACACACACACATACATTCCTATATATATGTATACATATATATGTATATGAATACACACACACAGTTGAGTTGACAGAAGACAAAAGTCTTAGAAGTATAATAGTGTAAGCGTGCCCCACCTAAATTCATATGGTGAAGCTGCAATCCCTCAGTGCAATGGTATTTGGAGGTGGGACCTTTCAGAGGTAATCGGGTTAGATGAGGCAGTGAGGGTGAAGCTCCCATAATGGGATTGGTGCCATTATACGAGGATGACAGAGTGCTCTTTCTCTCTCACTACCATGTGAGAATACAGTAAGAAGGTTTCCTGCCTCCAGAACTGTGAGAAATAAATTTCCATTATTTAAGTCACACAATCTATGGTGTTTGTTATAGCAGCTCAAGCTGACTAAGACAGATGAGATGTCTTATCAAAATCTTTTCCAAACCACTGCTTTACCACCAAAGTTGTGTCTGTGTAAGACACAACTGTCACCCTGTGGGAAATAGTACTAAAAATAAAAATAAAAGTGTTAAAAAAAATTGAGTAAAGAAATCAGTGACAGGATATTTTGAGGGAGATAGATTATACAGTTTAAGCCAGGCTACTCTCAGAAAAATAAACCAGACTCCAAAGCTGCTGCAATGTATTATCTAAAATACCAACTGTCAACTCAAAATTATTAACATGCAAGAAAACCCAAAAGCATGTACACACTTTCTCTCATTTCTTCAAATCTTCTTTAAACAACAGATGATTGTTTAAAGCAAAGCTTATAGCACCACACTGTTGGGTTTTTAACATATTTAGATGAAATATGTAAAATAGTAATAGTGCAAAGAAATAGGACAAAACAGATCTATGTTAAACATAGTTGATACAATTTGCAAGATTTAAGATGGCATTACCCTAAAATGAATCATAAGTAAATTAAAAAAAATATATATATATATATTGTGGTCCTTGGATAAACTACTAAAATTAACAGAAGATATAGCTAAACCTTCAAGAGAAAATAAAATGGTATACTAAAAATATTTGTTTAACATAAAGCAGTAAAAGGAACAAAATTATGAATCAAAAGGATATTAAACATACAAAACAATAAAAATTGCCAAACTTTATTACAAAAAATATAATTATTTTGACTGTAAATGTACTAAGTACTCCAAAGAAAAAGCAGAAATTGTGAGACTGAACAAAAAAATGAATATAAAACTATAGGATAGCTAACATAGAAGCAACTTAATTTCAGAGTCACAAATAAGTTGAAACTTAAGACAAAGAAAAGAAATAAATGCAGTTGGTAAATAATCATAAGAACTTGTGTGAATGGATTAGTAACAGACAATATAAACTTTAAAACAAAGGATATTTCTCCATATAAAGAGAGGTATTTCATAATGACAAGACAACAGAACCTCCAAATAAGGCAGTGAATATGATAGAATTTTAAGGTAGAAACCAGTAAGAACATAGGAAACTTAAACATTATTAATTGAGTTGACTGAATTGATCTATATCATACACTCCAAGAACAATACAGAAAATACATTCTTTTCAAGTGCATTTAGAACATTCTCCAGGAAGAACCATTTGACAAGCTTTCACAAAAACTTTCAATAAGTCTTTAAAGAATTAAAATTAAACAAAATATTTTCTCTGAGCACAATGGAATTAAGCCAGAAATCAACCCAATATGGAAATCAGAAATGTGGAAATTAAGCAGGAAACTTCTAAGTGTCTGTGTGTCAAAGATGAAATTCTAAGGGGAATTTTGAAAGAAGCTTGGAAATAATTAAAATGCATGGTACAGCTAAGGCAACATTTAAAGGGGAAGTTATAGATTAAAGTTTATATTAAGAAGGAAAACACTATAGTCAGTAATCTATGCTAAATGTAAGAAATCATAAAAAGAATAGTCAAACATAGAAAGTGTAAAGTGGTATATAATATAGAAATTCAATGACAGAAAACAACAAAAATACCACAAAACCTGGTATTTTTACAAATTGATAAATATCTAGTCAAAAAAGAAAGTTATCAAATTAATAATCAGAAATAAAATAAAGAATATCATTACTGATTCTACATGAATTAAAATAAACAGAAAACAACAAAAATACCACAAAACCTGGTATTTTTACAAATTGATAAATATCTAGTCAAAAAAGAAAGTTATCAAATTAATAATCAGAAATAAAATAAAGAATATCATTACTGATTCTACATGAATTAAAATAACCATAAGGGAAAGTTATGAGCTAACAAAAAATTATGCTAACATAATATCAATTCAGTTCAGTGGTTCAGTTCTGTCCACCTCTTTACGATCCCATGAACCCCAGCTTTAAGCCAACTTTTTCACTCTCTTCTCTCACTTTCATCAAGAGGCTTTTTAGTTCCTCTTTACTTTCTGCCATTAGGGTGGTGTCATCTGCATATCTGAGGTTATTGATATTTCTCCCGGCAACCTTGATTCCAGCTTGTGCTTCTCCCAGCCCAGCATTTCTCATGATGTACCCTGCATATAAGTTAAATAAACAGGGTGACAATATACAGCCTTGACGTACTCCTTTTCCTATTTGGAACCAGTCTGTTGTTCCATGTCCAGTTCTAACTGTTGCTTCCTGACCTGCATATAAGTGTCTCAAGAGGCAGGTCAGGTGGTCTGGTATGCCCATCTCTTTCAGAATTTTTCAGTTTGTTATCCACACAGTCAAAGGCTTTGGCATAGTCAATAATGCAGACATAGATGTTTTTCTGGAACTCTCTTGCTTTTTAGATGATTCAGCAGATGTTGGCAATTTTATCTCTGGTTCCTCTGCCTTTTCTAAAACCATATATAAAACTTACATTATTGCTTGTAGACTTTTGGATAGCAGCCATCCTGACTGGCGTGTAATGGTACCTCATTGTGGTTTTGATTTGCATTTCTCTGATGATGAGTGATGTTGAGCATCTTTTCATGTGTTTGTTAGCCATCTGTATGTCTTCTTTGGAGAAATGTCTGTTTAGTTCTTTGGCCCATTTTTTGATTGGGTCGTTTATTTTTCTGGAATTGAGCTTCAGGAGTTGCTTGTATATTTTTGAGATTAATCCTTTGTCTGTTTCCTCATTTGTTATTATTTTCTCCCAATCTGAGGGCTGTCTTTTCACCTTACTTATAGTTTCCTTTGTTGTGCAAAAGCTTTTAATTTTCATTAGGTCCCATTTGTTTATTTTTGCTTTTATTTCCAATATTCTGGGAGGTGGGTCATAGAAGATCTTGCTGTGATTTATGTCGGAGAGTGTTTTGCCTATGTTCTCCTCTAGGAGTTTTATAGTTTCTGGTCTTACATTTAGATCTTTAATCCATTTTGAGTTTATTTTTGTGTATGGTGTTAGAAAGTGTTCTAGTTTCATTCTTTTACAAGTGGTTGACCAGTTTTCCCAGCACCACTTGTTAAAGAGATTGTCTTTTTTCCATTGTATATCCTTGCCTCCTTTGTCAAAGATGAGGTGTCCATAGGTTCGTGGATTTATCTCTGGGCTTTCTATTCTATTCCATTGATCTATATTTCTGTCTTTGTGCCAGTACCATACTGTCTTGATGACTGTGGCTTTGTAGTAGAGTCTGAAGTCAGGCAGGTTGATTCCTCCAGTTCCATTCTTCTTTCTCAAGATTACTTTGGCTATTCGAGGTTTTTTGTATTTCCATACAAATTGTGAAATTATTTGTTCTAGTTCTGTGAAAAATACCGTTGGTAACTTGATAGGGATTGCATTGAATCTATAGATTGCTTTGGGTAGAATAGCCATTTTGATAATATTGATTCTTCCAATCCATGAGCACGGTATGTTTCTCCATCTGTTTGTGTCCTCTTTGATTTCTTTCATCAGTGTTTTATAGTTTTCTATGTATAGGTGTTTTGTTTCTTTAGGTAGATATACTCCTAAGTATTTTATTCTTTTTGTTGCAATGGTGAATGGTATTGTTTCCTTAATTCCTCTTTCTGTTTTTTCATTGTTAGTGTATAGGAATGCAAGGGATTTCTGTGTGTTAATTTTATATCCTGCAACTTTACTATATTCATTGATTAGCTCTAGTAATTTTCTGGAAGAGTCTTTAGGGTTTTCTATGTAGAGGATCATGTCATCTGCAAACAGCGAGAGTTTCACTTCTTCTTTTCCTATCTGGATTCCTTTTATGTCTTTTCCTGCTCTGATTGCTGTGGCCAAAACTTCCAACACTATGTTGAATAGTAGTGGTGAGCAATAAATGCTGGAGAGGGTGTGGAGAAAAGGGAACCCTCTTACACTGTTGGTGGGAATGCAAACTAGTACAGCCACTATGGAAAACAGTGTGGAGATTTCTTAAAAAACTGGAAATAGAACTGCCATATGACCCAGCAATACCACTTCTAGGCATACACACTGAGGAATCCAGATCTGAAAGAGACACGTGCACCCCAATGTTCATTGCAGCACTGTTTATAATAGCCAGGACATGGAAGCAACCCAGATGCCCATCAGCAGATGAATGGATAAGGAAGCTGTGGTACATATACACCATGGAATATTACTCAGCCGTTAAAAAGAATTCATTTGAATCAGTTCTAATGAGATGGATGAAACTGGAGCCCATTATACAGAGTGAAGTAAGCCAGAAAGATAAAGAACATTACAGTATACTAACACATATATACGGAATTTAGATAGATGGTGGCGATAACCCTATATGCAAAACAGAAAAAGTGACACAGAAGTACAGAACAGACTTTTGAACTCTGGGGGAGAACGTGAGGGTGGGATGTTTTGAAAGAACAGCATGTATATTATCTATGGTGAAACGGACCACCAGCCCAGGTGGGATACATGAGTCAGGTGCTCGGGCCTGGTGCACTGGGAGGACCCTGAGGAGTCAGGTGGAGAGGGAGGTGGGAGGGGGGATCGGGATGGGGAATACGTGTAACTGTATGGCTGATTCATGTCAATGTATGACAAAACCCACTGAAATGTTGTAAAGTGATTGGCCTCCAACTAATAAAATAATATTTAAAAAAAAAAAAAAAAAAAAAAAAAAAACTTACATTAAATGAATGAATTCTTAGAAAGATACCAAAAACTCAAAACTGACTCAAGATAAGTGCAAAATGTTTATATATATGTGTGTGTGTGTGTGTGTATTTAATGTGGTAAAATTAATTGAATGTTGTATGTATTACTACAAAGTCAAGGCCTGGCACATGAGACTTCACTATTGCTATCTATCAAACACTTAAGGAAGACATAATACTTATCCACACACATAACTGTTTATTTCAGAAAATAGAGAAGTAGAAAAACTACCCAACTCCTTCTATGGGACAGCATTACTCAGATACCAAAGTCTGATAAAAATATTACAAAAAAAAAAAAACCTGAAGAACAAATTTCCTCATCAGTATGTTGTAAAAGCTGTAAATAAAATACTAGACAGCAATATTCAACTATATATAAAGGGGGATTACACATCAGAAATGAGTGAGATATATCCTAGAAATGGGATTTAGACTAACTTTGATAAATGAATATAATGCTTCACATTAAAGGATAAAGGCAGAAATCATATGATAATCCTGACAAAAGCAGAAAAAGAATTTTATGAAAACTAACATCAATTCATGATAAATGCTCTTAGCACTAAGTAATGAAAGCATACTTTCTCTACCAGATAAAGCTCAATAAAAGAACAAAAAATAATACTATTGGTAGTGGTAAAATATAACATTTTAATATTGGAATAAGGCAAAGATATATGTTTTCATCACTTTTATCAAAATTAGCAACCACAGTTTAGTAAAATAAGAAAAAAAATGAAGGAACAAAAATTGCAAAGAAAGAATTAAAGCAATCATTACTAGGAGATAACAAGATCTTAGAAGTGTATAATCGTAAGGTATCCACAAACCCACAAAAAAGAGCTATTGTAACTATAAAACAAAGTTAGCCATATATCTAGATACAGAGGAAATAAACTTTGGAAATTAAACCTCTGTACACTAAAATAAGTAATACAAAAATGAAATTTTTAAAAATAACTTTCATTTACAGTAGTACAAAAAAGAAAGAAATACTTAGGAATATGTTTTACAAAATAAGTATAAGATCCATACACTTATAACAACAAAATATTGTCAGATAAAATAAAGAAGACCTCAGTAGAAAGATATGCTGTGTTAATTATTTGGGAGTCTAAATACTGCTAAAATGGCAATTTTCTCTTAATTGACTTAAAGATTCAAGGTAATATCTATCAGATGACCAGCAGTTTTTTAATAGATATTAAAATGACTCCCTAAGATTTATGTGGAAATACAGAGGATTTGTAGTAAACAAACATAATTATAAAGAACAAAGCATGATGATTAGAATTACTTAACTTCAAACATTTAAAATATAAATAAAAATCAGGACAGTATAATATTACTGTAATATAGACATATAAATCAACATAACAAAATATAAATTTCAGAAACAGACCTCACTTATGGTCCACTGATTTTTCACAGAGGAATAATGATAATTCAACCAGGAGAGGATAGCCTTTCGACAAATGAATGAAAGCAGTTAGATATCTATAGGCAAAAATATTCTGACATCCCTTACTATAACAATCAATTAACTAAAAATGGGACAAATCTAAATGTTGTTGCTAAAGCTGAAAAACATGTAGAAGAAAATGTAGGAGAAAACCTTTGTGAGAATATGTCTCTCTATATTTTTTAATATGATCCCAAAACATGATAAACAAAAGAAATATTTGAAAAATGCAACTTCATCTAAGCTACAAACTTCTGCCCTTCAAAAACATTGTTATGAAAATAAAAAGAGAAGCTTCAGTTTAAAGGAACGTAAGAAAAGGGAGGGGAGGGGAAGAAAAAGAAGGGAAGATACAAATAGATTTTTATACACAATATACAAAAAAAGTTTTACAATTGGAAAAGTAGTTAATATCTTAATAAATAAATAAAAGAACATTAGCCATTAAATGTATAAATGAGCTGGTATATTGATACTTGACATGGATAGAAAATAAACACATGAAAACATGTTTAATATCACTAGTTATTAGGCTATGCAAATTAGAACTACAATGAAATGACAGTACATATTGCTAAAATAGATAATACAAAACATATTGACAATATGGTGTTCTGGTAAGGATCTGGAACAAGTGTAATCTTCATACATATCTGGTAAAATTTACAGTAGTAAGACCATTTTGTAAAACATTTGGAATATTTTGAGTTACACATAATGCTTATAATACACTCCAACAGTTTCACTCCCAAATATTTGGCCAACACAAAATAATTCATATATCCACAAAACCTTGTACACAATGTTCACAGAAAGAGTTTCCAGATTGGACCCAAAATAGAAATGACCCAGAGATTCATCCAATGCCAAGCAGATGAACTATGACTTGGAATATGAGAAACTATGGAATACTACTTAGCATAAAGGACAAAGTACTGATAGATGCACCAGTAAGAAGGACTTACAAAAATAATGCTAAGCAAAAAACACAAGAGACAACTATATATTATATGATTCCACTTATATGAAATTTCTAGAAAAAGTAATAGCATATCAGTGCTTTTACTTGGAGCTGGTCATAGGAGCAGAGATTCGAAGGGGTGATTTAACTATTGGGAAGATGGGTTGTGATTGTAATTGCATAACATATGGATTTGCTGAAACTCATTGGATTGTAAACTTAAAATTGCTGATTTCTTTTAGTTGAATGTAAATTGCACTTCATTCACCTTGTAAAAAAAAAGTTGAGGGGATGTAAAAGAGTTGTTGTTATGTTATTTACATAAACTATTTGAAACAATCATTTAATTTGATCAATCTTTCACATAAGAGGAAATAAAGCCAGCAAAAGTCATAATAATTGGATGGGTTAATTTAGAGTCTCTCTTACCTCATATGTGTACTTATGTTAACAGAAAAGATCAATTCAATTAACTAAAATTACTTTTCATATTAAAATAGATTCAGAAAATTAGTCATTAATGCTTACAAGTTACTTTTCTTTCTAAGGCTATTTTTTTTTTCCATTACAGCTGCATTTCAAACTAAAAATAGAGATTAAATTGAATCATTTTCTCTAACACCTTCTTGGTTATTGCATCTGCCTCCAGTTTAAAAAAAATAATAATATGAATCTTACACCAATAACAAAACATTATGGAGTGCCTGAAGGAAAAAGAGACACTTTCCTAGAATCTGCATGTTTTTTTTACACGAAGACTTAAAACATTTGTGGGAACAGAATTATATCAAAAGCTGAATCTCCCAAAATGGAAGTTATTTTTAATAATAAAAAGAATGACTACTAAATAAAAACTCTCAAGATTGTTTCTTTATCCCCATTTCAAAACATAAATTTAAGGTGCGTGTCCATGCACTATAATACTATAATACTATAAGTATTCTTGGTAAGTTTTTTATACAAAAAGTAAATGTGTTTAAACCCAGCTTAATATAATCTTGTTTACCAAAGTTAGATCATTTATGTTTCAGTATCTGGAAACTATTGTGCCATTTGAAGGCACATTTTAAGTCCTTGCTCTCTAGTTTACTGAAAGAAGACTGAGTCACTTTAATATACAAAGTAAGTATTTCTCTGAGGCCTATATTTAATAAATAATATAATAGCCACAAACTATATCTATATATGTCATTATAGTTAATTCTTACATCAATCCTGGGAGGCAAGTGATAGGAACTCCACAGTGAGTTTTCCTAGTGGAATCAAAGAATTATTTCAAGATGAGAGGTAGCAGAAGATAAATGAAGACTATTTTCCTTTGGCAATAATTAATAAAAGAAAAATAAATCATCTGGGTTATTTCTCCTCATTTATGGCAAATGACTCTGATATTTGCACCCTAAATTGAGCACTACATATTAATATCATTCCATTTATATGAAATTTCTAGGAAAAGTAACAACAGATCGGTGCTTTTATTTGGAGCTGGAAATGGATGTTGACTGTAAAGTGTTGGGAGGACACTATTTTGAAGGTGATTTAACTATTCAGAAACTTGTTTGTAATTATAGTTGCATAGCCTTCTGAGTTTACTGAAACGCAATGGATTATAAATCTAAAATTGGTGATTTATCTATATACATTTATGGCAGGAGGGCAAAAACAAAAACCTTCCAAATGTGCACTGGATCAGAATAAAAGGTCATGTCCCTGCCAACTCAGAGCTCACCTGAAAGATGTGGACCCTCTCAACATATGCAGAAAGCAAAGTGGTCGCTTAGGACATGGCACAGTCTGAGCGCATGTAGCTCACCCAGTATTAATCCTTGCCAAGAAACATCACTACCCTTCTCCACACTCCCACACTCCCATCCACAGCTCAAATTTTAGAGGCAGAGCTGCTCTAAACAAAACTGGCTTTCACTGTAAGAGATGAGGTGCTTACTTTGACTGTGTGTATGTATGAATTTATGCATGTGTGGGGTTGGTTTCCGCCGTGTCCAACTCTCTGCGACCCAATGGGCTATAGCCTGCCAGGCTCCTCTGCCCGTGGAATTTTCCAGGCAAGAATACTGGAAAGGGTTTCCATTTCTTCCTCCGGGGGATTTTCCTGATCCAGGGATTGAACCTGCATCTCTTGTGTCTCCTTCATTGGCAGGTGGATTCTGTACCACTGCACCACCTGGGAAGCACTTACTTTTGCTATGGAAATACAATAATAAGTAGAGGTGACATTTATCTGAGTTTTTCAGAAAGAAACACTAACAGAAAATCAAAGATAGATTGTACATAAAAGAATCCAACTGCTGAAAAAGGGCACAAATCCTAGGTGAAGACAATTATTGAAGCACTAGTAAGACATTGAAGAACATTTAAAACAATATATAATACACATCTATAGAGATAACATTTCTCCCAAAATGCTGTTATAAAAAAAGAAAACGGTCAATGGATAGCCAACAAAAGCCTATTGTATAGCACATGGAACTCTGCTCAATGTTATGTGACAGCCTGAATGGGAGAGGGGTTTGGGGGAGAACGGATACATATATGTATGGCTGCATCCCTTTGCTGTTCACTTGAAACTATCACAACATTGTTAATTGGTTATATCCCAATACAAAATGTCTTGGTGTTAAAAAAAAAAAAAAAAAAAAAAAACTTAATTTTTTTAAAAAAGCTCAAAAAACAACATAGTCAGAGGTGCTGGAAATTAAATATAATTGCAAATTTTTAAGAAAAAAAAGTCCAAATAATGGAAAGCATGCCTCTAAGATTGAACTATTGAGCATAACGATCTGACTGAAGAATCTTCCCATAATCTTCCCAGTTCAGTCACTCAGTCATGTCCAACTCTGTGCGACCTCATGGAAGGCAGCGAGTCAGGCCTCCCTGTCCATCACCAAAACCCGGAGTTTACTCAAACTCATGTCCATTGAGTCTGGGATGCCATCCAACCATCTCATCCTCTGTCCTCCCTTTCTCCTCCTGCCGTCAATCTTTCCCAGCATCAGGGTCTTTTCAAGTGAGTCAGCTCTTCACATCAGGTGGCCAAAGTATTGGAGTTTTGGCTTCAGTATCAGTCCTTCCAATGAACACCCAGGACTGGCCTCTTTTAGGACGGACTGGTTGGATCTTCTTGCACTCCAAGGGACTCTCAAGAGTCTTCTCCAACACCACAGTTCAAAAGCATCAATTCTTCTGTGCTAAGCTTTCTTTATAGTCCAACTCTCACATCCATACACGACAATTGGAAAAACCATAGCCTTGACTAGACAGACCTTTGTTGGCAAAGTAATGTCTCTGCTGTTTAATATGCTGTCTAGGTTGGTTATAGCTTTTCTTCCAAGGAGTAAGCATCTTTTAATGTCATGGCTGCAGTCACCATCTGCAGTGATTTTGGAGACACCAAAAATAAAGTCAGCCACTGTTTCCCCATCCATTTGCCCTGAAGTGATGGGATCAGATGCCATGACCTTAGTTTTCTGAATGATAAGTTTTAAGCCAATGCTTTCACTCTCTTCTTTCACTTTCATCAAGAGGCTCTTAAGTTCTTCTTCACTTTCCTCCATAGGGGTGGTGTCATCTGGATACCTTAGGTTATTGATATTTCTCCTGACAATGTTGATCCCAGCTTGTGCTTCATCCAGCCCAGTGTTTCTCATGATGTACTCTGTATAGAAGTTAAATAAGCAGGGTGACAACATACAGCCTTGATGTACTCCTTTTCCTATTTGGAACCAGTCTGTTGTTCCACGTCCAGCTTTAACTGTTGCTTCCTGACCTGCATACAGATTTCTCAAGAGGCAGGTCAGGTGGTCTGCTATTTCCATCTCTTTCAGAATTTTCCACAGTTTATTGTTAGCCACACAGTCAAAGGCTTTGACATAGTCAATAAAGCAGAAATAGATTACACTTAAACAAATTCATAGAAAAAGAGGTCATATTTGTGGTGATCAGAGAGATGAAGAGAAGGAACTGTAAGAAAGTAGTCAGAAGGTATGATTTCAGTTGTAAGATAAATAAGAAATATAATAAGAAATGTAATGTACAATATGGGCTTCCCAGGTGGCACAGTGCTAAAAGAATCTGCCTGTGAATACAGGAGATGCAAGAGATGAGGGTTCAATCCCTGGGTTGGGAAGATCCCCTGAGTAAGAAATGGCAACCCACTCCAGTGTACTTACCTAGAAAATTCCATGGACAGAGAAGCCAGGTGGGCTGTAGGCCATCAGGCTACAAAGAGTCAGACACAACTGAGCAACTGAACACACACAATGTACAACATATTTAATATAACTAACACTGCTCTATCTTACAAATGAAAGTTTTTAGGAGAGTAAATTCTAAAAGTTCTCATCACGAAGGAAACTTTGTTTTCTTTTGTACCTATAGGAGATGACATGTTTACTAAATTTATTATTATAATCATTTCATGATATATGTAAATCAATTCATTATGCTGTACACACAAACTTATACAGTGCTGTGTGTTAACTATATCTAAATAAAACTGGATGAAAAATAAAGAATCCCCTAACATAATTTGTCTTAATGTGTGGCCAAAGCTTTCTGTGCCACGATGTAAAACCTTCATTTTCTACTACCTAAAGAGTTGCTCCTGAATCTCTGCCACTTCAGTAGTGTCATGTGTGTTGGAGAGCTTGAAAGGTCAGAACATCTAAATCTAAATAATTGCTAAGGTTGGTGACTATTCTAGGCTGACTGATAATTAGATGCCTCTTGTTAATTGGTTGAATGATCATTGAGAGTAGTTGAGGAAAAACTGGGTTCTCTAATGATAAAGTAGTAATAAAATGTTTACACTTAAAATACTGTATATTTAGCATGAATTTGCTATCTGAAGATTTAAGAACTACATAATTTCCTAGGAAGCATGCTGGAACATCATCTTTCAAGTCAAATGACTGTTCCAGCTTCCAGTCCCACCAAAATGGGACTTCAGTTGCTTTACCAAACTTTGTATTGTCTGTTTTCTAAATATTGTTTTAAAAATATAGCCATTCTAGTAGGTCTAAGTCATATTTTAGTATGATATTAATTTGAACTTGACAAGTGAATAATGATGAACATCTTTTCATGTACTTATATGCATTTAGAGTGTACTAGCTGGTCACTTATCTGTGTGAAACTTTTGCTTATTTTTAATTAGTATTAGTTTGTTTGCTGATTTTTGAATTTTAAGAAACTTAAAAGCTTTTGCACAACAAAGGAAACTATAAGTAAGGTGAAAAGACAGCCCTCAGATTGGGAGAAAATAATAGCAAATGAGGAAACAGACAAAGGATTAATCTCAAAAATATACAAGCAACTCCTGCAGCTCAATTCCAGAAAAATAAATGACCCAATCAAAAAATGGGCCAAAGATCTAAACAGACATTTCTCCAAAGAAAACATACAGATGGCTAACAAACACATGGAAAGATGCTCAACATCACTCATTATCAGAGAAATGCAAATCAAAACCACAATGAGGTACCATTACACGCCAGTCAGGATGGCTGCTATTCAAAAGTCTACAAGCAATAAATGTTGGAGAGGGTGTGGAGAAAAGGGAACCCTCTTACACTGTTGGTGGGAATGCAAACTAGTACAGCCGCTATGGAAAACAGTGTGGAGATTTCTTAAAAAACTGGAAATAGAACTGCCATATGACCCAGCAATTCCACTTCTAGGCATACACACTGAGGAAACCAGATCTGAAAGAGACACGTGCACCCCAATGTTCATCGCAGCACTGTTTATAATAGCCAGGACATGGAGGCAACCTAGATGCCCATCAGCAGATGAATGGATAAGGAAGCTGTGGTACATATACACCATGGAATATTACTCAGCCGTTAAAAAGAATCCATTTGAATCAGTTCTAATGAGATGGATGAAACTGGAGCCCATTATACAGAGTGAAGTAAGCCAGAAAGATAAAGAACATTACAGCATACTAACACATATATATGGAATTTAGAAAGATGGTAACGATAACCCTATATGCAAAACAGAAAAGGAGACACAGAAGTACAGAACAGACTTTTGAACTCTGTGGGAGAAGGTGAGGGTGGGATGTTTCGAAAGAGCAGCATGTATATTATCTATGGTGAATCAGATCACCAGCCCAGGTGGGATGCATGAGTCAAGTGCTCAGGCCTGGTGGGCTGGGAAGACCCAGAGGAATCGGGTGGAGAGGGAGGGGGGAGGGGGGACCGGGATGGGGAATACGTGTAACTCTATGGCTGATTCATATCAATGTATGACAAAACCCACTGAAAAAAAAGAAAAAGAAAAATAAAGCCCAAGCTAGAGTAGAAAATGAAAAAAAAAAAAAGAATTCTTTATATATTCTTGATACAAGTCATTTACAGAAATAGGATTTAAAATATTTCTCTCAATCTGTGGCTTTATATTTCTTTTTCATAACATGACTTTGAAGAGTTTTGATTAAGTTACAATTTATAATATAATCAATTATGTGTAGGTGCTAGTCATAAGAAATCCTTATCATGTCTAAGGTTTAGATATTACATTTTGTTGCATAATATGTTTTTTAAAGTTTACACTAATGCAATGTAAAACATTAATATTTTTATAAAATTTAACCTTTCCCCAGTAAATAACATTATTTTACATATTGTCAACTGTAACATTTGAACTGACAGTGATAGCCAATTTTAGGAGACCCTTAAATGATTGATGACTATACAGATGCAGCATATAGCTGCACTTTACCTCTTGCACTAGTATATTGCAAAGTATTCTAGGAGACCCTTAAATGATTGATGACTATACAGATGCAGCATATAGCTGCACTTTACCTCTTGCACTAGTATATTGCAAAGTATTCTAGGAGACCCTTAAATGATTGATGACTATACAGATGCAGCATATAGCTGCACTTTACCTCTTGCACTAGTATATTGCAAAGTATTCTTCAGAGATAAGTAGTCAAAAAATAAGATTACTTTCTTATTTTTATTGTAAAGTGCTGTCACTGTAATGATAATGTAATGTTATGATAATGTAAATGGTTAAACATTTAGCTATTTTTAAGTGTAAAACATAAGAAGTATTAACTATGAAACTGAGAGATGAAGTAGAAGAAAATTAAGATTGATGCTTCTGAGAGGTATATTTAGTACACAGTAATAAATGTGGCATTCAAAATTTTTTTTCCAATATCTCCAGCTATCATGCATTCTCAGATAGATTTAATGGTAGTAATTTGAAAAAACTTTACTGAAAATAGGAGAAATAATCCTTATAAAACAACATTCCCACCTCTACAATTTGTTTTGTGAGTCAGATTAGTATATTGTTTTACACAATGAGCAAACCTTTGTTAAAATTTACCTTTGCTAAATTTACTTAAATTACATATGTAATTTACATTTTTGTGTTATGATAAAATATTTCTAATTATTCTTTTTTGTATCAATACTAATAATGAAAGCTAGTGAAGAAAAAGTGTTTTAATGGATACTTTATTTCTCAGATCTGCAAGTATAAGTCAGAGATGAAATAGTTGAAGTAAAACTTCTCCAATTCTTTGTAACTTATTTATTTTCTAATCAACCTTGTGCAACATGAAAGAAAAAACAATTGTGTACCATTTGCTTGACTGTTATAAGTCTAGACATTTTTTAATATCAGAAGCATATGCCTAAAGGGGGAAGATAAAGAATATTGTCTGATTTTTCTGGTGATATTTTTTTCCTCTGAAATCACTACTTTCCAGATTTTTATATATTTGACATGTTTAATATGTTTCTATTCAAAGCTCCTCTGATTTGAAACTAATTTAAATTTTATATAAACATGAGCTGTTGTATAACTTGGATATAAGGTTTATGACTTATTGTCTTAAATTTTTATATTTTCCTCTGAAATTAAAATTTCCATCCTTTTATTTCTACTTTCTCTGTTTCTTTTTCAGTGTTGTTGTATGACAATGTTGTACACACACACACACATATACACACTCACTGCTTCATTTGACATCATATCCAAATGTTAACTAAAACAACTGAGTCAACATATGAAATCCAAAACTTCCCTCCTTCCCCTTGGTTAGTAGTAGTTTTACTTATTTATGTAGACATTTGAGCTTCATTAT
This sequence comes from Muntiacus reevesi, assembly GCF_963930625.1. NCBI lineage: Eukaryota > Metazoa > Chordata > Mammalia > Artiodactyla > Cervidae > Muntiacus > Muntiacus reevesi. Next base: position 257,164,198 of record NC_089251.1, on the reverse strand, counting down.
ACTAAATCCATGACTTAGGTACACTATCCCACATAGTCAATGACAGCACCACATTGACTCCCCACAGAGCAGATGGCTTTAAAACTTCTAACACTATTGACTTATCCCACAAAGAAGGGACTAGAATCAACATAACAGGCTTCTTGTCTTTTTTTTTCCTAAAATTACCACTAAAATAAATGCTTCCTACTCCTCAGGATGATTGAAAGAGAGAAAAAAGAGATGCCAGAATTGATAATCTAACAGATTAACTTCCAAAGAAGGAAATCAGATGTGGGAGAGGAGGCTCCTAGACTTTCCACATTAACAATGGGAAATATAAACAAGCAGAAAATATTTAATATTAGGATGTTATTCAGAAGATAGCTAAACTGCAGTCAATAAGTGGAGGTTAATAATAAGAACCCTGCCTTTTGAATACATGTTTCATGGATAATAAGTAAGAATGTGTGGAACTTTTTTCATTGGTCATTGAGATATTGCAAGTTAAAGAGCTAGGCTAGAGTGAGGTGAGGCATTCATCCACAACAAAATTTAAGGGAGTGATAAAAAAAAAAACCACGGTGATTAAGATAAATGATATTTTGATGAAACATTTCAAAAACTAAAAAAAGATTTATAATAAAAACGTATCAAAAGTTTGAATAAAAGATAAGACCTGTTTTCTGGGCCACAATGAGGTATCTATTGGGATGTATAAAATTTGAGAAGACTAGCAATATCAAATGTTTTCAACAGTATAAAGCAATTAGAACTTTCATAAGTTGTTGGTTACAATATTAATAATATAATCATTTTGGAAAACTTAAACAGTTTTAATGATGTTAAACATACACTTAAACTATAACCAAGCAATCCCAGACTCATCCTGGTGTATACCAAGAAAAATGAAAACATTTTTTACAAAAAGACTTACTGATGCTCATAGCAGCTATATTAACAGCCAAAGACTGGACTTTTCTGGTGGCTCAGTGGTAAAGAGTCTGCCTTGCAATGCAAGGGATCCCACATGTCATGGAGCAATTAAGCCTGTATGCCTCAACTACTGAGCCTGCACTCTGGAGTCTTCGAGTGGCAACTACTGAGCCCATGTTCCACAACTACTAAAGCCCAGGCACCCTAAAGTCCATGCTCTGCGACAAAAGAAGTCACTGCAATGAGAAACCCAACACTGCAAAAACTAGTAGCCCTGACTCATCACAACTAGAGATAATCCCTATGTGCAGCAACAAAGACCTGGAACAGCCAAAAACAAATAAATAAATAGTAAGAACTCACTCAGTGATCAATGCAAAGAAATAGAGGAAAACAACAGAATGGGAAGACTAGAGGTCTCTTCAAAAAATTAGAGATACCAAGGGAACATTTCATGCAAAGATGGGCACAATAAAGGACAAAAATGTTATGGACCTGACAGAAAAGAAGATATTAAGAAGACATGCCAAGAATACACAGAAGAACCATGGAAAAAGATCTTCACAACCCAGATAATCACTATGGTGAGATACTCATGTAGAACCAGACCTCCTGGTATGTGAAGTCAAGTGGGCCTTAGGAGGCATCACTACAAACAAAGCTAGTGGAGGTGATGGAATTCCAGTTGAGCCATTTCAAATCTTAAAAGATAATGCTGTGAAAGTGCTGCACTCAATATGTCAGCAAATTCGGAAAACTCAACAGTGACCACGGGACTGGAAAATGTCAGTTTTCATTCCAATCCCAAAGAAAGGTAATGCCAAAGAATGCTCAAACAACAACACAATTGCACTCATCTCATACGCTAGCAAAGGAGTGCTCAAAATTCTCCAAGCCAGGCTTCAACAATATGTGAACCGTGAACTTCCAGATGTTCAAGCTAGATTTAGAAAAGGCAGAGGAACCAGAAATCAAATTGCCAACATCCATTGGATTATTGAAAAAGTGAGAGTTCCAGAAAATAAACATCTACTTCTGCTTTATTAACTATGCTAAAGCCTTTGATTGTGTGGATCACAACAAACTGTGGAAAATCCTGAAAGAGATGGGAATACCGGCCCCCCTGACCTGCTTCCTGAGAAATTTCTATGCAGGTTAAGAAGCAACAGTTAGAACTGGACATGGAACAACAGACTGGTTCCAAATAGGAAAAGGAGTATGTCCAGGCTGCATATTTTCACCCTGCTTATTTACCTTATATGCAGAGCACAGTGTGATAAATGCTGGAATGGATGAAGCACAAGCTGGAATCAAGATTGCCAGGAGAAATATCAATAACCTCAGATATGCAGATGACACCACACTTTTGACAAAAAGTGAAGAACTAAAGAGCCTCTTGATGAAAGTAAAAGAGGAGAGTGAAAACTTGGCTTAAAATTCAGCATTCAGAAAACTAAGATCATGGCATCTGGTCCCATCACTTCATGGCAAATAGATGGGGAAACAATGGAAACAGTGACAGACTTTATTTTGGGGGCTCCAAAATCACTGCAGATGGTGACTGCAGCCATGAAATTAAAAGATGCTTGCTCCTTGGAAGAAAAGTTATGAGCAACCTAGAGAGCATATTAAAAAGCAGAGACATTTCTTTGCCAACAAAGCTCCATCTACTCACAGCTTTGGTTTTTCCAGTAGTCATGTATGTATGTGAGTTGGAACTGTAAAGAAAGCTGAATGCCAAAAATTGATACTTTTGAACTGTGGTGTTGGAGAAGACTTTTGAGAGTCCCTTGGACAGCAAGGACATCCAACCAGTCCATCCTAGATGAAATCAGTCCTGAATATTCATTGGAAGGACTGATGTTGAAGCTGAAGCTTCAATACTTTGGCTACCTAATTCGACAAACTGACTCATTTGAAAGATCCTGATTTGGGGAACAATTGAAGGCAGGAGAAGGGGGTGACAGAGGATGAGATAGTTGGATGGCATCACCGACTCAATGGACATGAGTTTGAGTAAGCTCCGGGAATTGGTCATGGATAGGGAAGCCTGGCACACTGCAGGCCATGGGGTCAGAAAGAGTCAGACATGACTGCATGACTAAACTGAACTGAACTGCACTGAAGAAATAGCCAAAGCCTGAAAACAACTTAAATAGCAGAAGAAAGGATAAAAAAATTATGCCCTATTCATACCACATATTCTTCATGGAAACCATGTAGAAATAAAAGTTATAAAAGCTTAGATACTGTATTATTCTATTGATACAGAGCTCAAGAACAGGCAAGATGATAGTGATAGAAATTAAACTTAAAAACAGAAGTAATCATATGACTCTGTGATGGGATCAACCAGAATTGGACTGACATGATGGATTTTTTTTTTTTTTTTTTTTTTTTTGCTCTAGGTACTTGCATCCGCCAAACCCATTCAGATCCACAATTTAGGTCAATAAGCTAGGTTACATGAAACATACTTTCATTTCAAAAGGGGGAAAAAGTGAAAGGAAGACTAGGGCAGGGTTTCTCAACCTTTTCTCATTATTCCCTCTGTAAGTAGCTTTTTTGAATACTTTTTCCTAATCATACCTCTATATATGAAGTTTTAATACCATAGATACATCTATTTGTATATTTTCATGTAGTTATGCTTCATATATAATATGATAGAAAATTTTTTTGTTCTCTCCCTGAGAACTCATTTTCACTTGCTCAGGGGCATTACTCTTACTGAGAATGCATAGGCTAGAGTTAAGTGGGTTACACAGTAGGTTGTCAGAATCATCAAAGGGAAATTTAAAAATTAATCACAACTCCTCTACTCTAGGTATCCAAATGAGAAATTGGCCCAATATCTAAAGTATTGAGTGAGGAATATAATTAATTTTCTTGAAATGGTGAGGTAAGGAAACTGATATTTAAACTATTAGGATAAACATTCAATATAAAATAATGCATAAAATTTGTATAGACAGAAATAATTGATTTTATTCATTAATAGCCATCTGTATTAAACATTTTGAATACTTTTAAACTGATAGTTTATTCTGAAGCAGAAATAATGCCTCCAGCAAAGTGGGAACAGAATTTTATATCTTGAAATACAGAAAACTGCTTCATTAATTTACTTCAATTTATATACCCTTAAATTTATCTCCCTTTCTCTATTGCTTGAAAAAATATTTAAATGAAAAAGCCCTTTCTACTTTTTCATTGCTTAGAGCTGGATATGTATTTCAACAATATAAATGATGTTTTCCTTTTACCATTCATTTACAATAAATACCCGTAGCAACTCAGTGGTCATCAGAGTTATAACTGAATATTTATTCCATATATCTCCTTTATTATTTAAATTTTACATCACCGACAAAGCTATACTTTAAGGTTGTAAGCTTTATTATGCTGGTATATCAGGCAAATGAGTGTTTGATGGGGTGTGCTAATGTGAGCTAAAAATAAAATCCCATCTGTTCACATTTCAAATCACACTGCATCAATACCCTGCATATTGGCTACTACATAATTTAATGAAACTCAAATAAAAACTTGCTTATTTTTAATCTTTCTATAACAGTAAAATCCTGCTAGTTTTAAGAGGAAACAATTCATGTATGAGTTTCTGGAAAGCAACATATTTGTGTATTTGTCAAGATAAGATGAACATAAATAAAAGTAAACAATCCAATGTCTGTTTTAAATCCAAGGAAAATAAAATACTTAAGAATGTATACCATAAAAGTTGAATCATTCTGTCAAGCACTTGAATAGCATAATAAGTTTTAAGTAAGTATATACTCAAGTATTTTCCACATATAGAACGATTTGTCAACTGGAAAATACATATCCTTTGTGAATTATGTTTCCTGGCTAAGTAAACACTATTTCTTCATTTATTTCATTTTTATAATCAGTCTTCATATCCTCTTAATCATCAAACCTGTTCCTAAAAATTTTCTATGCCATAAGTGTTCTGGTTGGATTCTACTGAGTAAACTACCTGATGATAAACAGAAAAAATTATTCTTACAAATCCATTGTCTTGTTTGATGTATTTCCACAATGCATATTTGCTAAAAGAATTTTAAAATTAACATTTAATATCTAAATTTGTTACAGATATTTTATTATCTTATGATTAGTAGACACATTTAAACTGAAATATATACATATATATATACATCCTTTCACCTATTTATCATAGGTGACTTTGGTAGCTTTCATTGAGCTACCATGAACACAAACATTATTTAAAGTATTCTATTGTGAGATATAACACCACTCAGTGTCTGCATATTGTGGTAATTCTACTTTATACCCAATATACTACTTGATAGAAGTTTATGTACATATTTTTATCTTGAGGTATAATTATTATCTTTTACACTGATGATTGTATTTCTATTAAGGATATACATAAACATATTCTCTAGATTTGTTCCCTTCCATTTTTCCTGTTTAATCACATACATATTTTAGTCAAAACCAACACAATCTGAAATGAAATTTCACAAAACATAGTTGGAAATACTCACTCTGTAGTAATAGAAAGATGCTGAATCTTCTTCTTCTTTTAGCTTATTTTTCTGTCTGAGATTTCCTGGTAGCTCCACCACATTGCTTTAACTATGTGACTTGGTTTCTATTTTCCTACCTAAGCCACTTCTCTGAGGGGGTCAATTTGACTGTTGTAATTTAGTTTGACAAAGTATACATCTAATTTATTACCAAACAAGGACATTTCCAAGAGTGAAAAGGAACCTTAGTATGAAAGAAACTGGAAAAAGAAGAATAAATCAGGTCTGTCCTGGGAAAACTTGGATAAGTGGTCAAATTACAGTCTGACCATATTAGGATCATATTAGGAGAGTTAAAACCTTACATTGACTAACTGACTGGTTCAAAATTGGGAAAGGAGTATGACAAGGCTGTAGATTGACACCCTGCTTATTTAAATTATATGCAGAGTACATCATGTAAAATGTTGGGCTGGATGAATCACAAGCTTTAATCAAGATTGCTAGGAGAAATATCAACAACCTCAGATATGCAGTTGATACCACTCTAATGGCAGAAAGTGAAGAGGAACTAAAGAGCCTCTTGATGAAGGTGAAAGAGGAGAGTGAAAAAGTTGGCTTAAAACTCAACATTCAAAAAACTAAGATCATGGTATCCAATCTCAACACTTTACAGCAAATAAGAAGGGGGAAAAGTAGAAGCAGTGACAGATTTTCTTTTCTTGGACTCCAAAATCACTGCAGATGGTGATTGCAGCCTTGAAATTAGAATATGGTTATTTCTTGGAAGGAAAGCTATGACAAACCTAGACGGCATATTAAAATCAAAGACATCACTTTGCCACCAAAGTCCATATAGTCAAAGCTATGGTTTTTCCAGTAGTCATGTACAGATGTTAGATTTGGACCATAAAAAAGGTTGAGTTCACTGAAGAATTGATGCTTTCAAATTGTGGTGCTGGGGAAGACTCTTAAGAGTCCCTTGGACAGCAAGATCAAACCAGTCTATCCTAAAGGAAATCAAGCTTCAATATTCATTGGAAAGACTGATGCTGAAGTTCCAACATTTTGGCCACCTGATGAAAAAGACAGACTCATTGGAAAAAACCCTGATGCTGGGAAAGATTGAAGGCAAAAGGAGAAGAGGATGGCATAGGATGAGATGGTTGGATAGGATCACTGACTCAATGGACATGAGCTTGAGCAAACTCTAGCAGATAGTGGAGGACAGGGAAGCCTGGCATGCTTCAGTCTATGGGGTCACAAAGTATTGAACATGACAGCAAATGAACAACCACAAAATATTAAGCATGATTTCTACAATCTGTCCTTTATCCATATGCATTTATGCCACTTGAAACCCAATACTTCTCACTTGACCCGACAATGGACTGAACAGTCCATATTTAATTTTATGTGCTTACTAGAAGGGATGGATATGATGCTTCTCAAATTATCATTCTTCAAGTCAATTTCCCCTCTAAATAGTTCATATTGTCTGCTCTGATTTAGCTGCTCTTGTAAGCTCTCAGCTATGTTCAAAATTCTAGAATTGATCTCTTCACTTTTGGAAGTTTTGAGAAAACTGTAGATAAAGTTCTACACATTCTCTACTTTAATGATATTCTCGATGTGTAGGGGAAAAGAAAGTTTTCTCTTTTCCTCCGAAGAAAGTTTTATAGTTTTATATTAAAGAAAATATATCTACATATCATAATCAACATCATTAATTGAAAAATCTTATCTATTTTAATGAGTATCATTGGATTTATACTTTTAAACTTTTAAAATAAAATATAATCAAATTGTAAATGAACTAAAGGGAATTGATAGATACCTGAATGAGGACTTTTTTCTGTGCAATTTTTGGCAAGAATAGATTGTTGTTATAGTTGATGTTCTTATTTAGTCTGACTCTTTCACTACCCCATGGACTGTAGCCCACCTGATTCCTCTGCCCGTGAAGTTTTCCAGAAAAGAATACTGGAGTGGGTTGCCATTTCCTTCTCTAGGGGATCTTCCCAACCCAGGGATCAAGCCCACATCTTCTGCATTGGCAGGCAGATTCTTTACCACTGAGCCTCTAGGGAAGACCTAGAATAAATTAGCATCTAGAAATAGGATTCTTAGTATTGTAGTACTTCAGGTACTACAAGCAACAATATTTAAAGATGATAAATCTTGAAATTAAAACCATAAAAGTAAATATTTTCTGTCTAATGTTTTATGAAAAAATAAAATGAGTCTTTGTAATCAAAGAAGAGAGGGTATTTAGACTAATATCTCTGACTGGTTGGACAATGAAGTTTAGTCGTGTCCAACTCTTTGCGACCCCATGGACTGTAGCCTATGAGGCTCCTCCATCCACTGGATTTTCCAGGCAAGAGTACTGGAGTGGGTTGCCATTTCCTTCTCCAGAGGATCTTCCCAACCCAGGGATTGAACCTGAGTCTCCTGTGTTGAAGGCAGATGCTTTTCCTTCTGTTGAAGGCAGGTAGCTTTCCAAAGAAGCTATCAAGGAAGTTGGACTACACTGTTACATAATATAGCACTCAGGATATAGTCAAATTAACAATATTTTAGTGACTAATCTACAGATTTTTTTTTTTTTTTTTTTTTTGGTATGAGAACTAAGTTGAGGGATGTGATAGTAAAGGAAAGGACAGATTATCTGAAGAGGACTGTAACATAATTTAGCATTCGATGTACAGCTTAGTGGTTTTCCAAGTACAAACACAGCACTTAAACTTTTTTTTAATGTATTTTACTTATTTCCTTTGAAGTGGATATACATTACATATTTACAGTGTGTGTGTGTAAGACTTTTAAACACAAAGATCATTTTAATTTTAAACATAGTTGTCCTATTTTGTTCCTGAGATATCTAAGCACTCATCAGAGCCACACACTAGGTATTTAATAAGTCATGCTAGGGTCAGACCAAATGCCAATTGTTAGTGCCATCTTGTGACAGTATCTATCAGAGTAAGAGGGTTGGATAACTTATGTTTTGTTTTACTTTTACTAAATACTCAGAAGCTTTTCCCAAAAGTAAAAGAATTTTAGTAGAATATGAAATTGCTTGAGATGCTGTTCGTTGAAATGAACCTACCACCTTATCACCATTTCATTGTGCTCAGCCTTTCTTCCATCATACTTAGTATATCTTCTTTCCTTAAAGTTTCTTTCAAATTTCTGTTCCATTTGTTTTCAGCCTATTAACTGTCCACTATCCTGAACAATCTGATTTATTGTAATTTGAGAAAAGTATTATCTTGTAAAATTTTCTTTCACTATTTTGACAAGCACAGTTAGAATGGATAGCCAGATGATTTTCTATAGAGTTGTTTAAAAGAACTTTTCCTTGTTTACCTAACTCTCATTGTATAGAAAAGAACATGCTTATTAAAATAACTAAATCATTTATAGGATTTCAATCAGTGTAATGGATACAATCATGTCATTTGGAGATAATTCATTAACAAAACAAGATCTGAGAGTAATAAATGGACAGTTCATTTACCAAGTGGAAATTATTTTTCATTAACTAATAAACTTAGGAGGAAAAGTTTTCAGTGAAAGAATATATATGGGGAAAATCTGTCTGTTTTGAAATATAATTCAGTTAGGAAATCAATACATGCATATATATATATATGTATTCTCAAATCATCCAATTAAAAAAATAAAACATATGGTATACCAGTAAAACTTTTATTTTCTGTTTGTTTCTTCTCTGATTTCTCAAATTGCAACTTTTTATCTTAATAAATGCAGTGGTAGTAGTAAAAATCAAAGTTAAATGATATGCATTAATTTTGCAGTTGGGCAACCTGCTACTAATTGGTGTTATGGCTTAGTATCTAATATGGAGTGATGGATTACTAGAATAGAATTGAAATGATGCTGGATGTGAGTCCTAGCATACTTACTAATACAAAAGATCAAGAAACTGGATATAGCATATTTTAAATTGAAAGGAAATAGCCTTTTATATCATCAAGAGCCAATCTACCTTTTAGTATAACCATTCTGAAACATTACTTAGCAAAACGTTTACTGTTGAATAATACTACAGGTTATTGTCATTATCATTACATTTCTGAACATTTAGTCCAAGTCTGTGTGTAAGTGTGTGTTGCACATTTAACATGACTATAGCCATATAAATACTCTTGGACAGGCATGCAGAATGCATTTTGTGTATGTATATGTGATATGTGTGTGTGTGCGTGCATTTGCCAAACCAACATTTTATCATCCTGGCACAGATCTTACTATCAGATAGAAGGGTCCATATTTTAACCTGCTATATTCTGTTTAATAATGTTTATTTTGTGTCCACTGTATAACAGTGGATATAATGTTAGCTTGGGAAGCAGAGATACCAACCCTTTATTCAGAGTTTTCAGAACATACTAAATGAACTTGATGAGTCTTTTAACTATTCCATGCTCTACTTTACAAATCATAAAACAAGTTTATAATTAAATATATAGATTATGAATTTTGATGATTTCCCATAGCAAAAAGAAATTTATTTTCAACTTTTACATTCTAATTTAATTTCTTCCAGTGTTGGATTAAAAAATGATCCTCTATAGTCATTATAAACACCATATTACTTTACATGTCTCCCGAGAAACCTGGATGCAGATCAAGAAGCAATAGTCAGAACTGGACATGGAACAACAGACTGGTTCAAACTTGGGAAAGAATTACATCAAGGCTGTAAATTGTCACCCTGCTTATTTAACTTCTATGAAGTGTACATCATGCAAAATGCTGGGCTGGATGAAGCACAGATGGAATTAATATTTCTGGGGGAAATATCAGTAAACTCAGATATGCAGATGATACCACCCTAATGGCAGAATGCAAAGAGGAACTAAAGAGCCTCTTGATGAAGGTGAAAGAGGAGAGTGAAAAAATCTGAGATAAAACTCAACATTCAAAAAACTAAGATCATAAAAAAAAAAAAAAAAACTAAGATCATGGCATCCAGGTCCCATCATTTCATGTCAAATAGAAGGGGAAAGAATGGAAACAGTGACAGACTTTATTTTCTTGGGCTCCAAAATCACTGCAGACGGTGACTGCATCTGTTAAATTAAAAGACACTTACTCCTTAGAAGAAAAGCAATGACAAACGTATACAGTGTATTAAAAAGCAAAGACCTCACGTTATTGACAAAAGTCTGTATAGTCAAAGCTATGATTTTTCCAATAGTCATGTACAAATGTGAGATTGAACCAAAAAAGCTGAGCACCAAAGAACTGATGCTTTCAAACTGTGGTACTGGAGAAGACTTTTTAAGAGTCCCTTGGACAGCAAGGAGACCAAACCAGTCAATCCTAAAGGAGTTCAACCCTGAATATTCATTGGAAGGATTGATTCTGAAGCTGAAGCTCCAATACTTTGGCCCCATGATGTGAAGAGCTGACTCTCTGGTAAAGATCCTGATGCTGGGAAAGATTGAAGGCAGGAGGAGAAGGGGACAACAGAGGTTGAGATGATTGAATGGCTTCACCAACTCGATGGATATGAGTTTGAGCAAATTCAGGGAGATAGTGAAGAACAGGGAAAACTGGCATGCTGTTGTTCATGGGGTTGCAAAGAGTGTGACACAACTGAGTGACTAAACAACAACAGTCATTAGCATAGAAACGAAAATTAGAAATTTCCATGAGGGAACACAAAGAAGAATGTATTAAAAAAGTTAACTATATTAACTCCCTGGCTTGATCAAAATATTGTTGAGTATTCTTAATATTATGGTACTACCGCACATCAGTGGGAGGAAAAGGATTAAAAAAAAATGCAGTGCCTATCATTGTTTATATATAAATTAAAATTATTTTCTGAGTTGCAGTTAATATATATTTTTGAAAACAGAGGTAATGACAGACAATATTCACTGAGTCTGTATTATGTGACAGTTACTGTGCCAGGCATGTAACAAGATCAACTTTATTTAATTCTTAGGCCAAATCTACAAAACTGATTTCATTATTTTAATGCAGAGAATGAGTTTAACTCTGAAAAAGGAGTACTCTAGTATAAAAACATATTTTAATCTCATAAAATCATAGACCTAGAAAGTCTTCATTCATTTTCCTGCCTCTAAGGCTTGACTCTACATAAAACATCCCCCAAATAAATTAAAATGTATCATTTTTTTTAAAACCTTCAGGGAAAGCAATTAACTTTCCTCCCTTGGAGCTTAAGCAAGTTTTATAATCAGCAAATTATTTTTGTATATAGTCCTGATCCTTTTTCACTCAATTCTAAAACTACAGCTTTTCTAACTTTCATGGTTTTCATAAAATGCCCATTACTATATTTCACATGATAAATTCTCATATACATGAAGACAATTTTAAAATACTGATGCAGAGAGTATTAATTGTGATAATTATTAACCCTGCCTTTATTTAAACTAGTGGCAAAAAGAGCCCACTAATGAGAGTTAGATCACAGAATTTAAGATCCTGATAACAAGTTATAGATAGCTTAATACGTTGTAGCATCAAAAAAGGAGGAGGTAATAATCATGGCACATTTTTCTAAAAAAAAAAAAAAAAATGACCTGAATAGAAGCAAAGGGGAAGAAGGAAGGCTAAGGGAGAAATTCAAGTCCACAGACAATCCTGGAAAATAGGGATACAAATTCCATTGTGTTGGATCTCCCATGGGGCAACATTCTAATCTTTCTTTTCTTACCTCAGATTTGTTGTCTTATTGGAAATTTAACTTTTTTTTTCAGTTTTTATTTTTGGTTGTTTTAAAGAAAAAATACTATATAATCCTCTATTGTTTTATTTTGTCCCTTTCCTTCTTCTTCTTCTTTTTTTTTTTTTTTTTTTACAATTTCTAAAAAGATATTAGTTTCTGTAGAATTGAGCATAAGCAGCAGGAAAAGAAAACTGATTGTAAGAAAAATGTTGGTCATTTCTGTTTGTTTAAGGGCATGAATATATACCTAAACTAGCCATTCCCTTTAATATTCTTAAAATGTACTGTGGTTCAACTATTAGAATGTGTTGCTGATAAGCATTGCTTTATTTCTAATGAAAAATTCAGCATTTTAAAATTTTTTTCTTATAGGTTTTACCTAAAGTGAAGATTAAGGAATATTATATATGTAGACAGATAAATATACACATCTATCAGTTAATCTTTTGCTGATATATTTTATATTAATTGCTTTATTGATAACTAAGCCATAGTTTCCCAATAAAATTAAAAGCAAGCAAGAGTAGTATAAAAATAAATAAAAACTGAAAATTAAAAGAGAATTTTAAAATGAGTTGCATGTTAAAGTGGGAAAGGAACTTTAAAATTTCAAAGTAAAAATGAATTAACACAAAAGAGAGACTATTCAATGTCAAAACCTAAATGCTGTAACAATAAAATGTATCTGGGTAACATTTTACTCAGTTGTTTTGAATATCTACAACAGAAAGAATGAAAATGATTGAAGTATTAAACTCAGAAAAGGAGCAATAAAATACATTGAAGAAAACAGTTTCAACTTATTAAAGTTGAAATTAATGAAATATAAGGGAAAAGAGTAGAATAAAAATATAAACACTGATCTCATTAAAAATTAAACAACATTCATAAATGCTTGGAAATTCTAACTTAAGGAAAAAAGATTAAAAAGGAATATATGCCACTGAGGTCAAGAAATGAAATAAAACCATTTACATAGAAGATACGAAAAGTAAGCACTATATAGACAATGAGTATTAAAAGCTAGAGGTAGTGCAGATTTTCTAGTACAACATAAATTGCCAAAATTGCCAAAAGAAGAGGTGTGTATCAAGAATTACAGAATTCAGTCACTACTCACTGCTGAAAACCAGGAAGTCACTAATGACATTTAATTGTCATGACAGCAACGTGTGCCCATTTAAAAGGGGTCTATCTACCCTATGCAGAAACAAAATTTACTGAATAAGATTAACAATAGAATTTTGTTCTGTATTAACATATGAATTGGCAAAGTACAGTATCAGCAACTTATACTAGAAATTACTTTGATCAAGATTCCCTGAAACATTTTTCAGATCAATCAAGCAAGTAATAGCTTTTAATGAGCACCCATAGGACATGCAACTTCCATCCTGTCTTTTTCTTGACTCTAAATTTTGCTTTCTCTCAAATATTTTCTTATTACCTGTTATGGAGTGATAGCTCAACTGGTAAAGAATCGGTCTGCAATGCAGAAGACCTTGGTTTGATTCCTGGGTCAAAACTCCAGGGAAAGATCCCCTGGAGAAGCAATAGGCTACCCACTGTAGTATTCTTGGAGTTCTCTGGTGGCTCAAATGGTAAAGAATCTGGCTGCAATATGGGGGACCTGGGTTTGATCCCTGCGTTGAGAAGATCCCCTGGAGGAGGGCATAGCAACCCACTCCAGTATTCTTGCCTGGAGAATCCCTATGGACAAGAGGAGCCTGGTGGGCTACAGTCCACGGGGTTGCAAAGAGTCCTGATATGACTGACTCAGCACCGGAGAACACACATGGAAAGATAATCTTATCATTAGATTTCACATTTCTGTTGTAGAAGTGAGACCATATATACCAATAAGACTATTCTGCACTCTCTCCCTTTTCACAAAGTCATGGTTAATGGTGTTGGTAAGGGTGGCTTATGTATCTGAGTTTGTGTGAAAAGTCAAAGTGTTAGTCACACAGTCGTGTACTGCTCTGTGCAACCCCATGAACTCTAACCCACCAGGCTTCTCTGTCCCTGGAATTTTCTAGGCAAGAATACTGGAGTGGGTAGCCAGCCATTCCCTTCTCCAGGGGATCTTCCTGATCCAAAAATCAAACCTAGGTCGCCTACATTGCAGACCAATGCTTTACCACTTGAGCCACCTGAGTTCTGGTTTGGATTGTACCCAAATTCTCTGTCCACTCTGCTGTGCTTTGAAATTCAATTTAATATGCATTTATTTAGTGTCTATTAATTTCCAGGAGATTTATCATTTTTGATAAATATAATTTTTGATGTAAATTTTTTCTTGTGTAGGATTGTCTTCATAAAATAGCACAATACTTTTTTGAAAGTTTGTTTTTCTCAAACACTTTTGAGAAAATTGCCTTTGCTCATAGTGAATCATGGTAGAGCTAGGAATCAAACTTCCATATGTCTCACTTCAGTTCAGTTCAGTCGCTCAGTCGTGTCTGAACCACAGCATGCCAGGCCTCCCTGTCCATCACCAACTCCTGGAGTTTACCTAAACTTATGTCCATTGAGTCAGTGATGCCATATAACCACCTCATTCTCTGTCATCCCCTTCTCCTCCTGCCTTCAAGCTTTTCCAACATCAGGGTCTTTTCAAATGAGTCAGCTCTTTGCATCAGTGGACAAAATACTGGAGTTTCAGCTTTAACATCAGTCCTTCCAATGAACACCCAGGACCAATCACCCTTATGATGGACTGGTTGAACCTCCTTGCAGTCCAAGAGACTCTCAGGAGTCTTCTCCAACACCACAGTTCAAAAGCATCAATTCTTCTGCACTCACCCCTCTTGATAGTCTAACTCTCATATCTATACATGACCACTGAAAAAACCATAGCTTTGACTAGATGGTCCTTTGTTGACAAAGTAATGTCTCTGCTTTTTAATATGCTGTCTAGGTTGGTCATAGCTTTTCTTCCAAGGAGTAAGCGTCTTAATTTCATGGCTGCAATCACCATCTGCAGTGATTTTGGAGCCCAGAGAAATAAAATCAGCCACTGTTGCCACTGTTTCCCCATCTATTTGCCATGAGGTGATGGGACCGAATCCCAAGATCTTAGTTTTCTGAATGTTGAGTTTTAAGCCAACTTTTTCACTCTCCTCTTTCACTTTCATCAAGAGGCTCTTAAGTTCTTCATCACTTTCTGCCATAAGAGTGGTGTCATCTGCATATCTGGGGTTATTGATGTCTCTCCTGGCAATCTTGATTCCAGTTGTGCTTCTTCAAGTCCAACGTTTCTCATGATGTACTCTGCATATAAGTTAAATAAGCAAGGTGACAATTTACAGCCTTGATGTACTCCTCTTCCTATTTGGAACCAGTCTGTTGTTCCATGTCCAGTTCTAACTGTTGCTTCCTGACCTGCATATAGGTTTCTCAAGAGGCAGGTCAGGTGGCCTGTTATTCCTATCTCTTTCAGAATGTTCCACAGTTTATTGTGATACACACAGTCAAATTCTTTGGCATAGTCAATAAAGCAAAAATAGATGTTTTTCTGGAACTTTTTTGCTTTTTTGATGATCCAGTGAATGTTGGCAATTTGATCCTCTGCCTTTTCTAAAACCAGCTTGAACATCTGGAAGTTCATGGTTCACTATTGCTGAAGCCTGGCTTGGAGAATTTTGAGCATTACTTTACTAGCGTGTGAGATGAGTGCAATTGTGTGGCAGTTTGAGCATTCTTTGGGATTGTTTTTCTTTGGGATTGGAATGAAAACTGACCTTTTCCAGTCCTGTGGCCACTGCTGAGTTTTCAAATTTGGTCACATATAAGTGCGACACTTTCACAGCATCATCTCTCAGGATTTGAAATAGCTCAACTGGAATTCCATCACCTCCACTGGCTTTGTTTGTAGTGATACTTCCTAAGGCCCACTTGACTTCACATTCCAGGATGTCTGGCTCTAGGTGAGTGATCACACGATCATGATTATCTGGGTCGTGAAGATCTTTTTTGTATAGTTCTGTATATTCTTGCCACCTCTTCTTAATATCTTCTGCTTCTGTCAGGTCCATACCATTTCTATTCTTTATTGAGCCCATCTTTCCATGAAATGTTCCTTTGGTATCTCTAATTTTCTTGAAGAGATCCTTAGTCTTTCCTTTTCTATTGCTTTCCTCTATTTCTTTGCATTGATCACTGAGGAAGGCTTTGTTATCTCTCCTTTCTATTATTTGGAACTCTGCATTCAAATGGATATATCTTTCTTTTTCCCCTTTGCTTTTTGCTTCTCTTCTTTTCACAGCTATTTGTAAGGCTGCTTCAGACAGCCATTTTGCTTTTTCCATTTCTTTTTCTTGAGGATGTCTTGATCCCTGTCTCCTGTACAATGTCACAAAACCACATCCTTAGTTTATCAGGCACTCTGTCTATCAGATCTAGTCCCTTATATCTATTTCATACTTCCACTGTATAAAAATAAGGGATTTGATTTAGATCATACATGAATGGTCTAGTGGTTTTCCCTACTTTCTTCAATTTAAGTCTGAATTTGGCAGTAAGGAGTCCATGATCTGAGCCACAGCCAACGCCAGGGCTTGTTTTTGCTGACTGTTTAGAGCTTCTCCATCTTTGGTTGCAAAGAATATAATCAGTCCTGATTTCAATATGACCATCAGGTGATGTCCATATGTGGAGTCTTCTCTTGTGTTGTTGGAAGAGGGTGTTTGCTATGACCAGTGTGTTCTCTTGACAAGACTCTATTAGCCTTTGCCCTGTTTCATTCTGTACTCCAAGGCCAAATTTGCCTGTTACTCCAGGTGTTTCATCAGAATATATTGTGGTTAATTATTATTATTTTTATTTGAAGTTTAAAATCTTAAAAGGCAATTACATTGTCATGTTCAGTGTTTAGGCCTAATGCACTGAACACAATGTGCAAAATTCCATATTAAAACACAGAATATTAACAATGATTTTGTAGCCCCTGCTCTGTCCTACTTGAAAGCATCACCTTTTCTCTCCCCCAATTTAAAAGAACTTTAGAATTTTATTGTTCATTTTGTATTTTTTATGTATGTGTTTATTTGTAAGAGTATAGTTGGTTGAGTTTTATATAATTCTGAAATTTATAAATGGTACCTTAGCTTAATGAATTTGTTTGATTATTGAAAGTTCTCATAATGTTGACAGAAATGTAAGAAGGCAAGTCAACTTCATAAAATATATGGAGGCCTTACTCACCTCTTGCCTATTAGCATCCCTCAGCTAAGCCTAACATAATTGCTCTGGAGAAAAAAAAATAAAGTCTTTATTAGAAGGAATTGCAAAATCATATGGCAAAGGGCTTAACTAGCAGGAGATACAGTTTACTTTCTTAGCTTTGCTTATTATTATTATCCTGTACATAATCATACACAGCAAAGTAAAAATAAGTCAAATGTATATGGTCAATTTAAGATTACTTGTTCTTTAGAAGAAATGAATCTTTGTCTTATGTTTTCTTTTATTTGGGGGAGAGTGGAGGGAGGATAGCTTTCAATATGAAGAGTAATGGGAGTAGTTTAAATTCAAAAAGGAATTTATAAAATGTTTTGAAGTCCAATGGTGTTCTAATAAAGGATGAATTCTCTCAACTATACCCTTCAGCACTATAAAAACTACAAAGGGCTTCCCAAGTGGGTGCGTGATAAAGAATCCACCTGCCAATGCAGGAGATGCAGGTTCGATCCCTGGGTAAGAAAAATATCCTGGAGTAGGAAATGGTAACCCACTCCAGGAATATTCTTGCTTGGAATATTCCATGGAAGAGGAGGCTGGTGGGTTGCAATTCATGGGGTCACAGACAATTGGACATGACTGAGCACTCCTGCTTTGTAAACTCTATCAATTTACCAACATTTTTTAATGTCAAAAATTATCCTTTCAATGGTTTTAAAGGCAAGTGCTTCATAGTGTGACAGAAAACATTGTTTAATTTGTATGGACTATGTGAGTTTTTATTATTTATATTGCATCTGAAATACAAGGTTTGCTTAATCAAGTTCAACAGTTATAAGAAAAAATAGTACATAGTGCTCTTTCTTTGTGACCTTATTAAAAGCAAGCAAAAGCTGGAGATTTAAACTCTTTTTAACTTATATAAATAAAATTATATTTAATGCATGAGTCATAAATGTGAGAAAAATAGAAACACTGTTTTGTATCACACCCTTTCTTATGTCCATGACGGGTGTGAGTTAACAGTTTTACCTAAATACTGGAATTGAACAATTATATAAATGAATGGCAGTTTGTGGGAGCCAAGTTCTCACTGTTCAAGGGAACAGTTACATACAAGCAAGGTAAGACATCTAGAATGACCCTTGCAGTAATCTGTTGGAGACATCAGTATGATCTTATGGTTAGGACAATATAGATACAGTGAATATATATATATAAATAATAGACGTGTGTACACATACAGACAAGTATGCACACATATATTTCCTTGCAGTGTCAACTGAGGAGGCCTAGAAGCAACAACACTCCAGTCACAACAAACACACTCAGTACCCAGATTTTGGTTTTTAATACTATTCTCCCATAGAAGGAACCAGGACTGCTTGAAGAAGTGGCTGATTATACCACTGTTGAGGAAATATTAAATGTTCCTGGAGAAGCTATTAATACCACGATGTAAGGAATTGCTCAAACACATGTGTGCAAATGTACATACACACACACATACACACACAATAATCACAATATCACAAGTGCACAGAAGACTACTGAAAGAGCTAACTATGTTCAAAGGTGGAGCAATTTGAACAACAAAATAGTCTTGAGTTATAACTCAATATATAAAGTAAATATTCAAGAGTCCATACTAATACAAATGAATGACTGAATAAATTAATAAAAGAGGAAGAAGAGACAAAACTCCTAGGTAGAGGATTTCTAAATAGTTTAATGTATTTCACCCTTAAAAAGATGGAGTAGAATTACTACTTCTCAAGTGAGCTGGGCAGAGAGACTTTCAAAGAACACAGTATGGAAAGTGGGGAAAGTGTAAGGCTATGGTAGAGAAATCTGATAAACACTACCTTAGCCAGGTGATCAGGATCAGCATTCACAGTGATGAGTTATGTTGATCATAACTTTGACTAACAATGGGTGTGAGCTGCTCTGGTCCACTTACATGAGAATATTTTTCAGTAGTAAATACCACAGCACTGCATAATCCATGGTGGTTGAGTTCCCAGATGCAGAACTACTGTAAAGAGGAAAAGTGATTGCAGGGCAACCCTAAGTATATGTAGATTTGTGATTGCTGGGAGGGTCAACAGTCCTAATCTTGACGGTGTTCAAAGGTCAACTGTACATACCCTTGATAAGCTATAGCAGACACCTTATCTCTTTTCTACCCAAAACCCATACCCCCAGTCTCATGATGAGAAGAACATAAGACAATGACAGTAGAGGTACATTCTACAAAATATCTGATTAATAGTTCTCAACACTGTCAAGATATTCAGAAAAAAGAAACATCTGAGAAAGTGTCACAACCAAAAGAAGCCCAATGGGACATGACGGTTAAATATACTGTGGCATCTTAAATGGAATCTTAGAAGAGAAAATTAACATTAGGTGAAATCTAAGGAAATATGAATAAAGAATGGGCTTTAGTTGTTAATATACACTAATGTTCACTCATTAATTGACATGTACAATCTATGCAATTTTTCTATGTCTGAAACTATTCTAAAATTTAAAAGTTATTTAAAAAATTTTGCTTTGAAAGGAACCACTATTGCTGTTGTGTGTGTATTAGTCATTCAGTCATGTCTGACTCTCTGCAACCCCATTAACTATAGCCCATCAGGCTCCTCTGTCCATGGCATTTCCAGGCAAGAATACTGTACTTGGTGGTCATTCCCTTCTCCACAGAATCTTCCCAACTCAAGGTTTAAACCCACATCTCCTGCATTGCAGGCATATTGTTTACAGTCTGAGTCACCAGAAAAGCCCATATATATAATGCATATACATATACATTCATATACATATACATATATATATATATATGTGTGTGTGTGTGTGTGTATTTCTGTGTGTGTGTGTCTGTGTTGGTTTAAAGTACTTTAAAAGCAAATTAATATCACAAAACAGAAAGTATATGAGATATAAGATTATATCTGAACAAAAAGTTCACTTTCTTTGTTTTTCTTTGATAATTAGCTTGTTTTTACTCATCTTTAGTTCTAAAATGTTTTGTATTGTTTTAGTATTTATAATATCATACATACATCATACATAAGCGTTATAAACTTTTACTTATTGTTTTGAATTATATGTTTTCTGTTTTTCTACAATCTTATTTTTGGATTTGTGAACACAAGAACTAATAAAATAATTCCACATGGGTATGGTAACATATAGAGAATAATTACCTTTCAAAACAAAACAAGAACATGTTTAATTTTTAACTCTTTTCAATTTTAGGCTGATATTTCAATAACTTCCAGGCCTCTTTTCCTTCCCATCTATAATTCTATAGACCCTGTCTAATCAGAAATTCATATCATAGCCATCAACTAGCCAAATTCAAATTTTGATCTATTTATTGCACAAGCCAACATACAGACCCAGTATGTACAACTTCTAACTTGCTCCTGACATTCAAGAAAGAGAAATATTTTAATCTCAAAAAAACAAAGTAAAAATAACATCTGAACATGCTTGCTAAATTCATGTGATATTTGAAAACAATCTTTAAATTAGTATTAGAGCAAAACTTCATATATCATAAAGTCACACTTAAAACTTGAAGCCAATTTTAGATTTAAAATTTATAATTCATAATAGATTTTTATCATGTATATATGCATGCTCTATCTTCTTACAAAATTTAATGTTACTTAAATAGTGTATATCTACATCTGTGCATAACCTATGTAAGTAAATACCACCCCTAATAAAAAAATATTAAAAGGAAAACTTCTTTTCTCTTAGCAAATATGATCTAACTGGATTCTAATTACTACTGCCTATTAGTAAATAAAGCATGCTTACATTTCATAGGCACGTCTGAATTTCAGTAAGTCCATATATCATGCCTGGGTGCCAATACAAACAAATATATATTAGGTTTTTCCTAGAGAAAAAAATTGTCTTAGAAAAAAGGTATCCCTTTTTTTTTTTAAACAGTCTCTGTAGTTTGGCTAAATAATTATTACAATGGATGATAAAAATCTTTTGATCATCATTTTTAAGAATGTCCTCCCTTCTAAATAGTGCTATGGTACTTATTAATTCCTTAATTAAAATAGTTAAAATGTTTCAATATCTAATTTGTATTACTCTTATAAGTAACAATTTAATCCACTATGTACTTTCCTTTGTTGTCTAGTCACTAAGTCATGTGTTTTCCTTTAGTAAATGATAAATAGACAAATGCACACGCATGCTTTCACAAATGTCTGTATGGGTGTATGTATTATATACGATCTTTGTACTCATATGCAGGATTAGGTAGTAAACCATACATGCACAGATTTCACTTGATAAACAATCTTGTTTTCATTAAACTATACAGAAACTGCCTATTTTCTATTTTATCAAAAATATCAAAGTAACCTATAGACTTACCGTATTTATTCTACATATGACTTATTTGAAAATGTTAATCTTTGTAAACTTTGAAATTTTTGAATAAAAGTAGTTGCTATAGAAATGTGAGGTGTATTAATTTTACATCCACATAATATGTGCATTTATCTCAGAAGCTAAAGATGGGGAAAGGAGCGAGTGTACATGGTATCCTGAAATAAACTTTGTATACTAAAAAATCTAAAATTTGATTTAACTATGAAATACCAAAAGTAGTGTTCATAGTCTATATTTATACAAATATCATTTTATTTTCTTACTTAAAAAATTAAAATAGCATTAAAAAAAAGCAGATATTCCACAATTCTCTTTCTTCTAAAGTGTTCACTAGAAAAAAACATAAATTTTGTGTGAGTGACTTCAGGTGAGGATTTTAATCTTTAAAGTGAGCAGTTGATCATACATTCATGTGACTATTCGTATACAATAACATTCAAATATTCATTACTATCATTTCATCTGGCTATTGTATTAAAAATAAAGAAACTTAGGGATCAAAAACTTCAAAATACATGTAAATGATACACATATTCTTCTACGATTTTAATCTCCTACAATAATATAAAAATTGTGTTATATAATTCTCAAATCATATGATAATTATGTGATAAGTGTGAGATATTAAATACATTTTATTTCTATTAATATTTTATAAATTAACTCTTCATGTCCAGTTCACTAAAATTGGTAATATCAATTAATGGAGAGCATTACACATGCAAAAGTGTGTTCAACAATTACAAAATATGAAGAAAATGTATAAACCCTGAACTACTACAAAACCTGAAAGTGACTATTGAAAAAAGATCAAATCAAGGAAAATACTTTGTTGGCTGGATCTTTTCTTGCATTTCACAATAGTTTGTAGGCATAAAAACCAAATATGAAAATGAATTACTATGTTTGTAAAATTATATTTAACTTTTATAAATTTTACTTAAGACCACAGACTCACAGAGCTGAAGATTGTTTTTATAAGAGTTGTTTGTATTTTTTTCATGTTTTCTTCTACCCACCTAGTCCAACTGATAACACAAATCACCAACATAGAGGAATTTTTAGAAGATTTAAAGCCATATTTATATCTTCTAAATGGATGACACATGAAATCTATTTAATATTACACAGTAGTATTTACAAAATTTTCAGATAAAACACACAGATTGTGATTATGGCACATTTTCAGAAGGCCTAGAAGAGTAACCAAATTGTTTGGTTTATAAAATCTCACAAACAACTAGGATGATGCTTGAGTGTATCAACATATAAAACTTTTACTGTGGAAATAATTATTTCCTTAAAGAGAAAGCTACAACTACATTGAAATTTTTAAAACTATACAACTCTCAAGGTTCTTTATTTTTTTTCAAGGTTCTTTATAAATTAATTTAGTTCCTAAATAATTTGAAAAACCTCAAATACAACATATGATTCCATCTAAATGTTAAAATGTTGACATGAGACTTCTAAAAATAACTTAAGCAGACCTTTCTGAAAGGAAAGATAGATGTGACTTATTTATACAAGGAGAACAAGATCTCTGTAAATCAGTCTTCTGAACCCTCTGAAGTTAAGTTCATTGCTAGAGAGAGCAGATGAAGATTCTTGGTCAATTTAGGGATCACAAATTTTTATAGAAAATGAAAATGATTCTTGAAGACCAAAGTGTCACATTTGACTGGCAATGTGAATCACATATTTAGTTGAAAATTTTCTAACAATATATAAATTACAAAGGCAAAAATAAACAGGTGAAATTAATTTTAGTACTTGAAATATATTTTCTTGGGCTCCAAAAACACTGTGCACAGTGACTGCAGCCATGAAATTAAAAGACCTTTGCTCCTGGAAAGAAAAGCTATGACAAACTTAGACATCATATTAATAGCAGAGGCATTACTTTGCCAACAGAGGTCCATCCAGTCAAACCATGGCTTTTCCAGCAGCCATGTACAGATGAGAGAGTTGGGTCATAAAGAAAGCTAACTGCTATAGAACAGACACTTTCAAACTGTAGTGTTGGAGAAGACTCCTGAGAGCTCCTTGGACTGCAAGGAGATAAAGCAAGTCAATCCTAAAGGAAATCGACCCTGAATATTCATTGGAAGGACTGATGCTGAAGCTGTAGCTCCAATAGTTTGGCCACCTGATATGTAGAGCCAACTCACTGGAAAAGACCCTGATACTGGGAAAGATTGAAGGCAGGAAGAGAAGGGGACAACAAGAGGATGAGATGGTTGGATGGCTTTGAGCAAACTCCAGTAGATAGTGAAGGATGGGGAAGACTGGCATGCTGCAGTCCATGGGCTCGCAAAGAGTTGGCTCTTGTGTCAACAATGTCAACTCGTGTGTCAACTGACACAACTCTGAGTGTCAACGACACTTTGAAATATGTTAATGTGGAATTAATCTAAAAATTAGTGACAAGGGTATCCCTGATGGCTCAGTGGTAAAGAATCTGCCTGCCAATGCAGGAGACACGGGTTCAACCCCTAGTTCAGGAAGATTCCACATGCCATGGAGCAATAAACCCACACATTGCAGCTACTGAGCCTGTGCTCTAGAGCCCAGGAGTCATAACTGCAGAATCATGAATGCCTTAGAGGCGTATTCTGCAACAAGAGAAGCCACTGCAATGAGAAGCCTGTGCAACACAACTACAAAATAGCCCCCATTGACCGCAACTAGAGAAAAAATTGTGCAGCATTGAAGACCCAGAGCAGCCAAAAATAAACAAACAAATAAATAAAATTTTTAAAAAATGAATGATGAGGTATCTAGAATTTTTTTTTTAAGTTTTCAAATCTAGCATGCATTTTCTATGTATTCATAACTAAATCTACACTTCATAGGCAGTGAAGCACTATGATGTGTCACAGCAATATTAGTACCAAGAAGCTACATATTATAACATACAAACTTGGAAATCTCTGATTGGGACAATAATGGTTTCTGTTGCTTTGACTGACCTGCTGCTTTTTTGTTTAACATTTTAGATCATGCTATCTGGATGTCCCTGTCTCTAACAAACCAGCCACTCTATGTCCTTCAAAATCTTGGATAGCCCAGAGGAACCATCAATAACTCAGATCTAGTTTAATTTCCTTATTGATTTGCACTTGATTCTGCATATTCTTCACAAGCAATGTAGAAAACTTACTTTCCAAGCTGATATCCCAAATTCTTAGAACCACTGCTAAAGTCTCCAAACAACAAAACTATTGAGTCACTGTGAACAGTATTTTGTCTTTAAGAACTGCTGCTTTCAAAGGGATTTTTTCCTAAGAGACAAAAACAAAGCAAAAAAAAAAAAAAAAAAACTACAAAAGTTGAGTAGAAAAAATTCTAAATATTTTAATCTGAAGATAATTAGTTAAAATTGAAAACTATGAATGTTGGAAGAAAGAATTCAGCTAGCCCATAAATGGAAGACAGAATCTGAATATTGAAATGAATGCAATATATGTATAAAAAGATGTACATTCTATTTGCCTAACATTAGAGATTCTATTTGTCAATGTTGAATTTGACTGTCTAAAATTTCCCATTAATCCTTAACATTAAAATGTTGTCCTGTAATTACAATTCCATTGTAAAGATCCTAACCTGCTAGAGTGCATTCCAACTTTGCTTTCAGTGCTTCTGGAACATAAGATGTTATGACAGTCCATCACAATCTTTTGAGCACAATTTTCTATTTAAATGTTTTATTCACTGTAGCATTTCTTAAACATTACAGATAATAAAAAGAGGTTGAAAAACAAGCCCTTCCATTTTTCACTGTTTGGCTTTGGATTATAAAAAGTGTGTTTAACCTTTTATTTCCTAGAGCAGAAATTATATAAAGGTATGTGAGTTGTGTAATAACCACTCTATGAGTGAGCTCTTTATGCCTCCAGGAAAGCACTCTGACATTCACTATTAAATGTTTTAAATTTGTGTTATTGTAAAGGTCAGAGAGAAAAGAAAAATTTCAAGGCATTAAGTACAGTAAATGTGGGGGAAAACTTTGTGATTTGTTGAATGATTTCTTTAAAAGAGATCTAATATTTTCTAAAAGAGTTGAACTATAAAAAATGTGTTGGTTTGTTACCATAATAAAAATGTCTTTCAGAAAGAGTTGATCCATAAGGAATCTATGTGACATATAAACCTACAATCAAAATTTTAATTACAGAGAAAGCATTAGGCATCTCTTTAAAGCCCTGTACTACTATTTCTGGGATCATAGTGTCAATTCCCAAGTACGTCTGAAGGATTTAATGTATTTTCCACTATTAATCTGGTACTTGCTCATGATGAAGCAAAAGCCAATATGCCAGGCAACTTCTACTGGTAGTTTTCAAAACCATTTTCTTTTAGTAATTACAATCTATTTTCGGTTTCAAAGAAATCAACAAATAAACCACTGAGAAAAAAATAGAAAATATTTTCAGATTTAATTGTTTATGAACATATGGTGCTGGTCCTTTAGGGAAAAACATTTTTAGGCAGTTATACTTTTCTTTAAACCATGCTGTTAGATGAATTATGTGAGAAAATATTTCTTATTCTTAGAATAAAGAAAAGTATCATAGTATACATCTAATAAAATTAAAAGACACACTTTTTTATGCTTAGTAGTGATATTTGCCTGGGTAATTCAAATTGTCACAAAAGAAATTTTCTGCAAGAAATATAAACACATTGAAAGCTTCCATACTAGCTTATAAAAGAATTTAGTGCTCATGTTGTGATTTCTTAGTTTTTATTCTTTATTCACTAAGTTGTGTCTGACACTTTTGAAACCCCATGGACTGTAGACCACCAGGCTCCTCTGTCCATGGAATAGTCCAGGCAAGAATATTGGAGGGTGTTACCATTCCCTTCTACAGGGGATTTTCCCAACCCAGGGATTGAACCCATGCTTCCTGCATTGGCAGGTAGATTCTTTACCTCTGAGCCACCAGGGAAGCCTGATGTGATTCCTACTTTTCCTCTAAATCTTACCATTTATCCAGATTTTAATGAAGAATAACTGACTGTTTTCACAGAAGTTTCTAATAGCTTTTGTCCCTTTTTCCATTAAGAGACGGTTATAAGCTCACTTCCTGGTTATATTTTCCTCCCTCTCCCTGTTTCTCCAGTTGTTTCTCTAGGACATAATTGCCAAGTTAAACTTCCTAAAATGTAACTGCTATTATCTTTCCCCACTTTACCCCTACAATGGTAAATTCTCTGATGGAATCCAACAGCCAAAAAATATATTTAGAGCCCTTAACATTGGCATTATTGATCATCCAGCCTCTAATAATTAACCCCTCTCTACATTTTGTACTATCCCCTCCATAAATTGCTCATATAGGCTATTTACTCACTTTATTTCCTCTGAAACCTCCACCTCTGCAACTTCTCTCCTCTTACTACTACTGAGAATTATCTTCTACTCATTTGCAATTAAATAGATCCACATTTCCCTCCAAGGCATGATTCTTCTAAGTCCCAACATGTAATATGTAACACTCTCTCTCTTTTGAACAGTTTATATGCTGCCATTCTGTACATTTTTAAATGTATAACCTTATAATTATATAGAGGTTGCAATCTCCTTGAAAACAGGGAACATCTCTTATTCATCTATCAAGTCCCAGGATTCTAGTATAAGACTTGAGTATACTTAGAGTTAAGTAACACTTAATAAACCAAAGTAATATATTGATAGTGCTTATAATATTTCATTTTAAAACTATTTACCTTTGAGGTTGAAAAACACCTTAGCTTTATGGCTACTAACAATCTCCTCATTTCTACCTAAATATACTAATGGCAGCCATATGCTAGTAGGTTTAATTTCTTCAAAACAATGGAAACACAGCAATTCATCTGTGGGTTCTTTTTAATTTTCATATTATTTACTGAATACTAATTCTGCAGAATGCAAAATTATTCTATTAAAAATATGTATTTTAGTCATAAAAAGCATACTGACAAAGTTACAAATGGTACTCAATATCATTATTCATCTGAGAAATTTCAATTAAATCATGATATATCAATACCCATTCACTGTAGTGGATCAATTTTAAACGTCTGAAAACAAGGAACATTGATGGGAATATAGACTAATGTGACTCTCATGCCACACTGGTGATGGTTAAAGTACAATCAGTTCAGTCTCTTGGTCATGTCTGATTCTTTGCAACCTGTCCATAACCAGCTCCTGGAGCTTGTTCAAACTCATGTCCTTCAAGTTGGTGTTGCTAACAATTGTTATATTTTGGCAAGCAATTTGTCATTATTTAGTAAAGTTCAGCCAGTTCAGTTGCTCAGTCTTGTCTGACTGTTTGCGACCCCATGAGCCACAGCACACCAGGCCTCCCTGTCCATCAACAGCTCCCAGAATCCACCCAAATCCATGTCCATTGAGTCAGTGATGCCATCCAACCATCTCATCCTCTGTCATTCCCTTCTCCTGCCCTCAATCTTTCCCAGCATCAGGGTCTTTCCAAATGAGTCAGCTCTTTGCATCAGGTAGCCAAAGTATTGGAGCTTCAGCTTCAGCATCAGTCCTTCCAGTGAATACCCAGGACCGATCTCCTTTAGGATCGACTCGTTGGACCTCCTTGCAGTCCAAGCGACTCTCAAGAGTCATCTCCAACACCACAGTTCAAAAGCATCAATTCTTCTGTGCTCAGCTTTCTTTATAGTCCAACTCTCACATACATACATGACCACTGGAAAAACAATAGCCTTGACTAGATGGACCTTTGTTGACAAAGTAATGTCTCTGTTTTTTAATATGCTGTCTAGGTTGGTCATAACTTTTCTTCCAAGGAGTAAGTGTATTTTAATTTCATGGCTGCAATCACCATCTGCAGTGATTTTGGAGCCCAGAAAAATAGAGTCAATCACTGTTTTCTCATCTATTTGCCCATATATTTGGGACCAGATTCCATGATCTTAGTTTTCTGAATGTTGAGTTTTAAGCCAACTTTTTCACTCTCCTCTTTCACTTTCATCAAGAGGCTCTTTACTTCTTCTTCACTTTCTGCCATAAGGGTGGTGTCGTCTGCATATCTGAGATTATTGATATTTCTCCTGGCAATCTTGATTCCAGGTTGTGCTTCATCTAGCCCAGCATTTCTCATGATGTACTCTGCATATCAGTTAAATAAGCAAGGTGACAATATACAGCCTTGACGTACTCCTTTTCCTACTTGGAACCAGTCTGTTGTTCCAAGTCTACTTCTAACTGTTGCTTCCTGACCTGCATACAGGTTTCTCAAGAGGCAGGTCAGGTGGTCTGGTATGCTCGTCTCTTTAGAATTTTCCAGTTTATTGCGATCCACACAGTCAAAGGCTTTGGCATAGTCAATAGAGCAGAAATAGATGTTTTTCTGGAACTTTCTTGCTTTTTTGACGATCCAGCGGATGTTGGCAATTTGATCTCTGGTTTCTCTGCCTTTCTTAAAACCAGCTTGAATATCTGGAAGTTCACGGTTCACGTATTGCTGAAGCCTGGCATGGAGAATTTTAAGTATCACTATACTAGCATGTGAGATGAGTGTAATTGTGTGGTAGTTTGAGTTAGCAATGTTAGCTAAATACACATGCTTTAACTCAGCAATTTCATTCCTAGATCTAAAACTCAAAGAAATGTATGCATTTCTACATCTGGATACCTGTAAAGGAATGCTAGTCACTGTTCTAGACAACAGTTCAAATTGAGAGCAACTGAAATATGTAACTGCAGTAAGCAATGTAAGTTATGCTATAGCAATCCAATGAAATAGTGTGTGACAATGACAGTAAGTGAAATATTGCCATATGATTATAGAATAAAAGATGTATAGAGTATGGCATACAAGGTGCTTTGAAAAAAAAAAGAAAGTGTTAGTCACTCAGTTGTACTCAACTTTTGAAAGTGAGAGTTGCTCAGCTGTGTCTGACTCTTTGCGACCCCATAGACTTTACAGTCCATGGAATTCTCCAGGCCAGAATACTGAAGTGGGTAGCCTTTCCTTTCTCCAGGGGATCTTCCCAATCCAGGGATCAAACCCAGGTCTTCCACATTGCAGGCAGATACTTTGCCAGGAGCCACAAGGGAAGCCTAAGAATACTAGAGTAGGAATCCTATCCCTTCTACAGTGGATCTTCCCTACCCAGAAATTGAAGCAGGGTCTCCTGCATTTCAGGCCGATTCTTTACCAACTGAGCTATGAGGGAATATCTTAGGGATATCATAGACTATAGCCCATCAGGCTCCTCTGTCCTTGGAATTCTCCAGGAAAGAATACTGGAGTGTATTGCCATTCCCATTTCCAGGGCATCTTCTTGAATCAAAGATCTGCAGGCAGATTCTTCACTGTCTGAGTCACCAGGGAAACTCATCACATGGTGTTATAGAATAGCTGAAAGTTACAAAATTATTTTTTTTAATACATACATATATAAATACATATAATATAAAGGCAAAACATCAGACTGTTCTCAGACTTCTCTACAGCAAAGCCCAAATATGAAAAAGACTGAAGATACTTTCAGAGTTCAGAAAAATAAAATGAACCTAATGACTATATTTGCTACATTTATTTTTAAAATAGGTATGTCTAAGAAAAAATACATTGAATACATTTTTTAAACAATATCATTTGATCATAAATTAAACAAATTTAAGTGACTAAAGGTCAGTTTTCAGGCCAATCCTAAATAGGGCAATGCCAAAGAATGTTCAAACTATTACACAATAGCACGCATTTCACACACTAGCAAAGTAATGCTCAAAATTCTCCAAGCTAGGATTCAGCAGTATGTGAATGGAGAACTTCCAGATGTTCAAGCTGGATTTAGAAAAGACAGAGAAACCAGAGATCAATTTGCCAACATACCTTTCGATCAAAGAAAAACAAAAGAATTCCAGAAGAACATCTACTTCGGCTTCATTTAGTACACCAAAGCCTTGACTGTGTGGATCACAGCAAACTGGAAAACTCTTAAAAAGATAAGAATACCAGACCGCCTTACCTACCTCCTGAGAAATCTGTATGCAGGTCAAAAAGCAACAATTTAAAAATGGTATGGAACAACAGACTGGTTCCAAAATGGGAAAGGAGTACATCAAGGCTGTATGTTGTCACCCTGCTTATTTAACTTATATGTAGAGTACATCATGAGAAACACTGGGCTGAAAGAATCACAAGCTGGAATGAAGATAGCCAGGAGAAATATCAATAGCCTCAGATATGCAGATGACACCACCCTTATGGCATAAAGCAAACAGGAACTAAAGAGCCTCTTGACAAAAGTGAAAGACGAGAGTGGAAAAGCTGGCTTCAAACTCAACATTCAAAAAACGAAGATCATTGCATCCAGCCCCATTACTTCATGGCAAATAGATGGGGAAACAATGGAAACAGTGAGTGACTTAATTTTCTTGGGCTCCATAATCACTGCAGATGGTGACTGCAGCCATGAAATTAAAATACACTTGTTCCTTGGAAGAAAAGCTATGACCAACCTAGAGAGCATATTAAAAACCAGACACATTACTTTGCTGACAAACGTCCATCTGGTTAAAACTGTTTTTCCAGTCGTCATGTATGAATGTGCGAATTGTACTATAAAGAAAGCTGAGCACCAAAGAATTGATGCTTTTGTTCTGTGGTGTTAGGGAAGACTCTTGAGAGTCCTTTGGACTGCAAGGAGATCAAACCAGTCAGTCCTAAGGGAAATCAGTCCTGAATATTCATTGGAAGGACTGATGGTGAAACTGAAACTCCAATACTTTGGACACCTGATGTGAAGAGCCGACTCATTGGGAAAAATGCTGATACTGGGAAAGATTGCAGGTAGGAAGAGATGGGGGTGACAGAGGATGAGGTGGTTGGATGGCATTACCAACTCAGTGGACATGGGTTTGAGCAAGCTCCAGGAGCTGGTGATGGACAGGGAAGCCTGGCATGCTGCAGTTCATGGGGTCCCAGTGTTGGATATGACTGAGCAACTGAACTGAACCAAAGTGACTGAAAAATTGATGAGAACAATTAAATAAACACAGTTGTAAAACGAAAAGTTAAGGGAACTGCAAATATAGGTTAAATTGTACACTTCATAATATGCATTCAAACGAGCTAAGTAATACTGCAGTAATACACACCTAGTGTCTCAGTGGCTTAGCACAACAAATATCTTGAATTCTACCATATACCATAACAGATGCAGGTTGGAAGTGGGGCTCTGTCAATGGTAGTCCCTCCGATAACCAGACTGAGGAAAGGCTTCATCTCAAAGGAAACTTCAACCCTCCCTATAGCAATGAAAGTGAAACCTGGCAAATTATACAGGGTTTTTTTTGTTGTTTTTGTTTGTTTGTTTGTTTGTTTTCAATTTCCACTCACATATTTTCAGCTAAAGATGGTATACCCTCAATAACTTTGAATGGAGATTTCTACAGACTGAATTATGTACCCCTCCAAATTCATATGGGCTTTCCCGGTAGCTCAGCAATAAAGACTCCACCTACCTACGCAGGAGACACAGGTTCAGTCCCTGGGTCAGGAAGACACCCTAGAGAAGGAAATGGCAACCCACCCACTCCAATATACTTGTCTGGGAAATCCCATGGATAGAGGAGCATGGTGGGGCATAGAGTCTCAGAAGAGTCAGACACGACTTAGCAACTACACAACAATAAAAAACAGCAATTAAATTCATATGTTGAAACCCTAACTCCTAATGTGATGTGTTTGGAGCTAGAGATTTTAGAGATTAAGACTAAATGAGGTCTTGAAGGTTAGGACTGGTGGCTTTACCAGAAGAAGACGAGAGTATCTGTCTCTCACCAGTGCAATATCAAGGGACGGCTATGTAAGGACATAGTCAGAGGGGAGATGTGTGGAAGCCAGAAAAAGTGCTCTAACAGAACCTGACAAGACTGGCACCCTAATCCAAAACTTCCATTCTCCAGAACTGTGAGAAAATAAATTTCTGCTGTCTAAACAACTGGTTTAAGTTATTTTGTTATGGCAGCCCTAACAGACTAAGATAGCGATAGAAAGTAAACTTATACCATATGCTTGGAAAGCGGAGAGTCAGAAATATTTATGAACATCCCTAATGTATGCCATAATTATAAAGATTTAAAATAAAAAATGAAAAACATGAATAACAAAATTTGGTAGAAAAGTGGGGAGACTGAAGTAAAGCAAAAGTATGTTGCTAATTTGCTCATTTTTCATAGCAGAAAAAGTGAAGATATTATAAAATTGGAAAAAAATCTAAAAACAAAAGTAACTTTAAAACTCATAATTGTTCATCTTTTTCTAAATTCAGAAGAACACTGTTAGAATACATTAATAACATCTCTCATGAAGCAATATAATTTTAGTTTCAACAATTTAGTTTCACATCAATTTATTTCTAATGAAAGCATAACATTTATATTTACCTTGATATTTTGATAGGCTTGGTGTGATTTAATTTTCCTTTTATCTTTAAATCTTTAATTTGTTCTCTGTAAGTATATATCATATTGAAGGTCTCAAGTGATTTATAACAAATTACCACAAAATTCAAATATAGATTATAAGCCATTAAATATGCTAATTTAAAATCATATTACCAATACAATGTTATTATATAGCATGTTATCTTTTTGATTACTTAAAAATATATGTTCTTTAAATTCTTTAACGAAGTTCACTGATCCAATTTTTAATATGTTGTGATGTTGAGATCTCAAATTAGTCATGACTTTTTCAACTTGTTGTCCTTTTATTGACTTTTCTAATTCCTTGAGTAATGCTAATGGTCCTCTAAATTATAAGACAACTAAAAACATGTAATATTGTAACTGTTGATACAACACATTTTTTCTAATAAAATAAATTGGGACTTCCCCAGTGATCTAGTGGTTAAGACTCTGCCTTCCAATACAGGGGAAATGGGTTCAATCCCTGGTCAGGGAGCTACAATCCCACATGCCATGGATTGTGGTCAAATCTTAAAACAAAAATCATGCAATGCTGTAATCTGAGTTAATTTTACACTTCCAACTCTGTTGTCTGTTGTCTAGCAATGGTTTTCCTGCTTTCCTTTCAAGGAAAGGAAGATACACAAAGGTCTGAAAAGAAAAAAAAGTATAATTTTTTTTAACGATAATTAATTTTTATTACCAAATGTGTTTTTCAGTATTTCTCTGCATTACCAGAAGTACCAGAGATATTTTAATAATTTTAGTACCAGTTGTAGTACAATATTAATTACAAAACAATCAGAAAAAAAAACTAAGCAAATGAGTTTAAAATTTAAGAATTTCTTAATAATTGTTTCCAACATGTTCATCCTTTGACCTTCATGCTCACACCCGTTCACAAAGTATATAATTTCATAGAAACTACTTTTCTTGCTAACCATTAGCTTTTAGAAATAATAGAATATTCAGCATATATATATGCATGTATATGTTCATATACATATGCATAACTATCACATGTATGCATTAATTTTCCTCCAGAAGTATAAGAGCCATAACAATAAAGGCTATAATGATATGGCTAATGCCTTTTCCCATAAGATGTTACAGAAAAAACCAAAGTTTTTGGCCAACCCAATATGTCTACTTATATACTTCATTTGTGCTTAATAAACAACTATAAGTAAATGACTTCCAAATTCTCAGGAGGAAACAGAAAGATTGATACTCCATGAAGTCCATGTTCATTCAAAACTATGTGCTATTTCTTTTCTGATTTTGAGACTCTCTTCCTACATGAAATAAAATACCATATGGAAATACCTGTTATTTTGAAAAAGAAATGTAAAGACTTCCTGATGTATTCAAATTCTCCTGGTTTAAAAAATACAAAGAGGATAGTTCTCTAGCTACATGCATAATTTTGAGATAGAATATCTTGCAGTTGGTAAAAAAAAAAAAAAAAAAAAAAAAAAAGCCACATATCTTAATTCAAGAAATACAAACACAGTAATAACTCGGTTGGTAAAGAATCTGCCTGCAATTCAGGAGAACCTGGTTGGATTCCTAGGTCGAGAAGATCCACTGGAGAAAGGATAGGCTACCCCCTCTAGTATTGTTGGACTTCCCTTGTGGCTCAACTGGTAAAGAATCCACCTGCGATGC
This sequence comes from Muntiacus reevesi, assembly GCF_963930625.1. NCBI lineage: Eukaryota > Metazoa > Chordata > Mammalia > Artiodactyla > Cervidae > Muntiacus > Muntiacus reevesi. Next base: position 257,129,301 of record NC_089251.1, on the reverse strand, counting down.
AGGAGACCTGAGTTTGATCCCTGTGTTGGGAAGTTACCCCAGAGAAGGGAAAAGCTACCCACTCCAGTATTCTGGCCTGGAGAATTAAATGGGTTATATAGTCCATGGGGTCAAAGAATTGGACACGACTGAGAAATTTACACTTCACTTCACTTTAATAGGAATCAAGGAAAATAAACCTAGGAAGAAAGATAGAGCTCTGATAGTAAAGAATAAGCTAAATGAAATCATATCTATTCAATATAGTATCACCCCATTAGTAACAACTTAAGTATACCCTAAATTCAGTGAGCATGGGGATTTTATACAGGAAGTGTTCCCCAAGTTAGTGTAAATTTCTAGGTGCTGCTTCAGTTTAGCAAAAAAAGTTTTTCAGCTCTGCCTACACATTGCTTCATCTCTCTCTAAACCCCACTCCTTGACCTCAAGCCATAAAAAGTGTCTACTCAACTTCAAAGTTTATGGCAAAATCAGTCCTTGCAGTTCTACTCTCATTTGCATACTGATCTCTATTCCCATGAGTAGAGATTACCCAACAACATAAGGGAACAAGTGGAGACAAAAACCAGAGGGTAAAACCTAACCAGTGGGCAGGCCTGTTGGCTAAATTCTTCAAGTGTTGTCCAAAGGTGTTAGGAAGTCTATTAGATGAAATATATATGATCAGCTTCCAGTCATCTTAACCTACGGATGTTTTAGGAAGCAAATAGCTTTTTAAAAATCTTTTAAAAAATTGAACTTTGAGGGTAATTGAAAACACAAAGAGACTTTCTAAATTACATAAAAAATGCCATTAAAATCTAGCCACTGAAGGACAAAAAGATTTTAAGCAATCCAACTGGATAGAAAAAATGATACATTTTGATATTTAATATGGTGTAAGATAATACTTTGCAGATGATCAGACTACAAAATATCCTTAGCAGCAAGACTGCCTTATAATCCATTTCAGAGCCCTGTTAAATTCATCAACAGATACTCCATTTGGGGGGGGAGGGGTCAATGTTCAGCTTTGCCAAATGCTATGGAGTCACCCCATTTTGTAGCCTGAACTATGGTTCTTCATCAGTTTTTTGTCTTTTAAAAACAAAGTCTTACCCATCACAAGCACAGAAATCAAAACTGAATAAAAAAATCTTCCAAGAAACAATAGCCCAGGAACAAATGACTTCAGGTGAATTCTAACAAAAAGTAAGAGAAGAGCTAACACCTATCATACTCAACTCTTCCAGAAAATTGCTGAGGAAGCTAAACTCCCAAAGTCATTCTATGAGGCCACCATCACCCTAATACCAAAATCAAAGATGCCACAAGAAAGAAAATTATAGGCCAATATCACTGATGAACATAGACGCAAAAATCTTCAACAAAATTTTTACAAACAGAATCCAACAACATATTAAAAAGATCATACAGCATAACCAAGTGGGCTTTATCCCAGAGATTCAAGGATTCTTCAATATGCACAAATCAATCAATATGATACACCATATTCACAAATTGAAAGATAAAAAACATATTATGATTTCAATAGATGCAGAGAAAGCCTTTGATAAAATTCTACACCCATCTATGATCAAAACTCTCCAGAAAGCAGGCATAGAAGGAACATGCCTCAACATAATAAAAGCCATATATGACAAACCCACAGCAAGCACTATCCTTAATGGCAGAAAATTGAAAACACTTCCTCTAAAATCAGGAGCAAGACAAGGGTGCCCACTCTCTCCACTACTATTCAAAATAGTTTTGGGGTCCTAGCAACAGCAATCAGAGAAGAAGAAGAAATAAAAGGAATCCAGATTATAAAAGAAGTAAAACTCTCATTGTTTGCAGATGACATGATCCTCTACATAGAAAACCAGAAAATTACTAGAGCTAATCAATGAATATAGTAAAGTTTCAGGATATAAAATTAATACACAGAATCCCTTGCATTCCTAATACACCAACCATGAGAAAACAGAAAGAGAAATTAAGGAAACAATCCCATGTACCATTGCAATGAAAAGAATAAAATACTTAGGAATAAATTTACCTAATGAAACGAAAGACCTATATATAGAAAACTATAAAACACTGATGAAAGGAATCAAAGATGACACAAATAGATGGAGAAATATACCATGTTCATGGATTGGAAGAATCAATATAGTGAAAATGTGTATACTACCCAAAGCAATCTGCAGATTCAATGCAATTCCTATCAAGCTACCAACAGAATTTTTCACAAAACAAGAATGAATAATTTCACAATCTGTATGGAAACCCAGAAACCTTGAAAAGCCAAAGAAATCTTGAGAAAGAAGATGGAACTTGAGGAATCAACCTGCTTGAACTCAGACTATACTACAAAGTTATAGCCATCAAGACAGTATGGTACTGGCACAAAAACAAAAATATAGGTCAAAAGAACAAAAGAGAAAGTCCAGAGATGAATCCATGCACCTAAAGACACCTTATATTTGACAAAGGAAGAAAAAATATACAATGTAGAAAAGGCAATCTCTTTTACCAGTGGTGCTGGAAAAACTGGTCAACCACTTGTAGGGAATGAAATTAGAACACTTTCTAACACCATACACAAAAATAAACTCAAAATGGATTAAAGATCTAAATATAGGACCAGAAACTATACAACTCTCAGAGGAAAACATAGGCAGAACACTCTCTGACATAAATCACAGCAAGATCATCTATGACACACCTCTGGGACCTAATTAAACTTAAACACTTTTGCACAATGAAGGAAAGGTGGAGAGGCAGCCTTCAGAATGGAAGAAAACAATAACAAATGAAACAACTGACAAAAAATTAATCTCCAAAATATACAAGCAGCTCATGCAGCTCAATACCAGGAAAATAATGGGCCAAAGAACTAAACAGACATTTCTCTGAAGAAGACATGCAGATGGCTAACAAACACAAGAAAAGATGCTCAAAATCACTCATTATCAGAGAAATGCAAATCAAAACCACAGTCTCACACAGGTCAGAATGGCTGCTATCAAAAAGTCTAAAAACAATAAATGCTAGAGAGGGTGTGGAGAAAAAGGAACCCTCACACTGTTGGTGGGAATGCAAACTAGTACAGACACTGTGGAGAACAATGTGGAGATTCCTTAAAAAACTGGAAATAGAACTGCCATATGACCCAGCAATCCCACCCCTGGGCATACACACCAAGGGAACCAGAATTGAAAGAGACACATGTACCCCAATGTTCACTGCAGCACTCTTTACTGCTGTGGAGTCACCCCATTGTGTAGCCTGAACTAGATGAACCATTTTGTAGCTTCTAGGACACGGAAGCAACCTAGATGTCCACTGGCAGATGAATGGATAAGGAAGAGTGGTACAACCACCCAACAGAATATTACTCAGCTATCAAAAAAAGAACACATTTGAATCAGTTCAAATAAGATAGATGAAATGGGCACCTATTACAGAGAGTGAAGTAAATCAGAAAGAGAAACACCAATACAGTGTATTAAGAAATATATATGGAATTTAGAAAGACAGTAATGGCGACCCTATATGCAAGACAGCAAAAGAGATACAGATATAAAGAACAGATTTTTGGACAATGTGGGAGAAGGTGAGGATGGGATGATTTAAGATACTAGCATTGAAACATGTATATTACCATATGTAAAATAGATGACCAGAGCAAGTTCAATGCATGAAGCAGATTACTCAAAGCTGGTGCTCTGGGATAACCCAGAGGGATGGAGTGAAGAAGGAGGTCAGAAGGGGGTTCAGAATGGGGAGACACATGTATACCCTTGTCTGATTCATGTAGATGTATGGCCAAAACCACCACAATATTATAAAGTAATTAGCCACCAATTAAAATAAATTAATTTAAAAAATAAAAACAAGGTCTTAGACTTTAATCATTAGTCTGGCAGACCACTGATGCTCTGTCTCCCACTCTATTTTGTCTTGACCCTGACATGCAAACAGTTCTCACATGGTGAGCTGTGCAACAGTAATTTTAATCGTGTTAAAAGTTAAACTTTATTTTAAAGGAATCTTCAGTTACCATACGCAATAGAAGCAAAGAGAACAAATTCTTATTAAGGTTTAATGCAATTTAAGGAATTTCTTCAGGTTACAAGGAATAAAGTGTTGAGTTATAAAAATCATTAATCTTTTAAAATAAACATTAAAAAATGTTTAATAAACTATAAGATAAATTATGATATGCAAAATAAAAGTAACTTATTTTAACCTATGAGATATCCAGAATTAAAATAGAATATTCCCTTCCTTCTGTCTTCTATACATACACATGATATTTTTGACTCACTTTTACAAGTTGGTTAAAAAGAGAAAAGAAGAATATTCCATGAGGTCAGGTAATCTCTTCTTCCAGGATTTTACTGCTTCCAAAAGCAAAGAGTTGTTTGAAACTATGTAACATCAACTCTCATTACTCACTCAGATACATCATAGAGTCTCTGTCTTAGAAATGTTACTCTAAGTGAAAGTGTAATGAGAAAAATGTTAAATATTAGTGTGGCAAGAAAAATAAAAAAAGAATGCAATCAGAAGGCCATAATTTCTCATTAAAATTGCTTGAAATAGATATTAATATAAAATGATTAGTTATACTGCTCCCTATCACTGCAGTGTTCCATTGTTTTAAACTAAAGTGCTTATAAGTAAGTGTTCCAATTTCTATCCTGACTCTCAATAAAAGATATCAAGTGAAGTAACTCAGTCGTGTCTGACTCTTTGCAACCCCATGGACTGTAGCCTGCCAGGCTCTTCTGACCATGGAATTTTCCAGGCAAGAGTATTGGGGTGGGATATCATTTCCTTCTCCAGGGGAACCTCCCAACCCAGGGATCGAACTCAAGTCTCCCGCATTGCAGGCAGATGCTTAAAGACATCAAACCATCTTTATATAGTTTAAGAGTTAATGGCATTTACCATGAATATTCAGTTGGTGAGCCGGCCTTATCCTCTAAGTGAAAATTGCATTTTGTTGAACATAACAATTGCCTAAAATTTACCATGATATTTCCTGCTCAGCTTTCAAATAAATTATACAAAGTATGTTTTTTCTTCTTTTCATAAAGTGTTGACTGATTAAGCTAAAAGTTTTTCCTAGAATTCTCTCTTAGATACTGAAAATAGGGAGAGCTTAAAATGAAAATGTCACCAAATAAGTGGTTGAATTTGACAACACATATATTTGTCAATGGAATGAAAGTATATCAAATACTTTGGAAAAGTAAAAACATTTGGTGAAATCATCTCACTAAATGAAGACCAAAGTCATTTTAGAAAGTATACAAAAATTGTTGAAATAATGTACTATAGATATTTTCTTTTTAAAACTCTAACATTAACAGTGAAAACATACTCTTACATTGGAGAAGATATGAGTAGGAGTAACTTTCTGAAATCACTCAAAGTAGACAAGTCCAGAAACACTTTTCAGAAATGAAATAGATTTTCTGTTTAACACTAAGGGTAAAGGTAGATAAAAGATGAGTCACAGTTTTGCACAATGCAAAATGAATCAATGTTATTGCAATCTAGACATTTCAGTCATTACTAATGAGACATCTTTTGGAGAAGATTGTTTTACGTACATGGAGACAAGGCATGCTAGCTAACAAAACACATAGGATCAGCTAGATGCATAAACATACCTTTTACAAAAAGATATTATTATAAAAAGCAGTGTTTTAAATCCAAAAGAACACTGAAGGTAGCCATATACTCTGTTTTAAGAGCTTATATTCAGAACAGATAGGTCAGTTGTATCCTAGTTCTGAAGGATAACTCACAGTGTCACCTTGATAAATCTGCTTCTCAGAAACTTGCTTTCTTTACTTGAAATATAGGTAAAGATGACTAATGGACAAAGCTTAAAACAGGTTTTCACATTTAAGAAGCAATCAATAAGTAGCAAATACTATTATTATCATCTTTATTATTAAGGAAGTAAAACATGATTTTATTCTCTTACATTAGAGTAATTTTAATACTTAATGTTCAGTTCAGTCAATCAGTCATGTCTGACTCTTCATGATCCCATGGACCACAGCACGCCAGGCCTGCATGTCCATCACCAACTCCTGGAGTCTACTCAAACTCATTTCCCTTGAGTCAGTGATGCCATCCAATCATCTCATCCTCTGTCGTCCCCTTCTCCTTTGGCCCTCAATCTTTCCCAGCATCAGGGTCTTTTCCAAGGAGTCAGTTCTTCACATAAGATGGCGTGGAGTTTCAGCTTCAACATCAATCCTTCCAGTGAACACAAAGGACCGATCTCCATTAGGATGGACTGGTTGGATCTCCTTGCAGTCCAAGAGACTCTCAAGAGTCTTCTCCAACACCACAGTTCAAAAGCATCAATTTTTCGGCACTCAGCTTTCTTTATAGTCCAAATCTCAATCCATACATGACTATTGGAAAAACTATAGCCTTGATGAGATGGGACTTTGTTGACAAAGTAATGTCACTGCTTTTTAATATGCTATCTAGGTTGGTCATAACTTTTCTTCCAAGGAGGAAGCATCTTTTAATTTCATGACTGCAATCACAATCTGCAGTGATTTTGGAGCCCAAAAAACATAAAATCAGCCACTGTTTCCACTGTTTCCCCATCAATTTGCCATGAAGTGATGGGACCAGATGCCATGATATCAGTTTTCTGAATGTTGAGCTTTAAGCCAACTTTTTCACTCTCCTCTTTCACTTTCATCAAGAGGCTCTTGAGTACCCCTTCACTTTCTGCCATAAGGGTGGTGTCATCTGCACATCTGAGATTATTGATATTTCTCCCGGCAATCTGGATTCCAGCTTCTGTTTCATCCAGAGAGCATTTCTCATGATGTACTCTGCATAGAAGTTAAATAAACAGGGTGACAATATACAGCCTTGACGTACTCCTTTTCCTATTTGGAACCAGTCTGTTTTTTCATGTCCAGTTCTAACTGTTGCTTCCTGACCTGCATACAGGTTTCTCAAGAAGCAGGTCAGGTGGTATGGTATCCCCATCTCTTTCAGAATTTTTCCACAGTTTATTGTGATCCACACAGTCAAAGGCTTTAGAATAATCAATAAAGCAGAAATAGATGTTTGGGGGAACTCTCTTGCTTTTCGATGATCCAGCAGATGTTGGCAATTTGATCTCTGGTTCCTCTGCCTTTTCTAAATCCAACTTGAACTCCCCAGGCCAGTAGGTGCCCAATATACTTCCGGAGGATCAGTGGAGAAACAACTCCAGAAAGAATGAAGAGAAAGAGCCAAAGTAAAAACAGCACCCCGTTAGGATGTTACTGGTGACAGAAGCAAGGTCCAATACTGTAAAGAGTAATATTGCATAGGAACCTGGAATGTTAGGTTCACGAATCAAGGCAAATTGGAAGTGGGCAAACAGGAGATGGCAAGAGTGAACATCACTGTTTTAGAAATCTGCGAACTCAAATGGACTGGACTGGGTGAATTTAACTCGAATGACCAATATATCTACTACTGTGGGCAGGAACCCCTTAGAAGAAATGGAGTGGCCATCATAGTCAACAAAAGAGTCCAAAATGCAGTACTTGGATGCACCTCAAGAACAACAGAATGATCTCTGTTCATTTCTAAGGCAAACCTGTCAATATCACGGTAATCCAAGTATACGCTCTGACTAGTAATGCTGAAGAAGCTGAAGTTCAATGGTTATGAAGACCTACAAGACCTAGAACTAACACCCAAGAAAGATGTCCTTTTCATTATAGGGGACTTGAATACTTAATGTAGCTATAAATAAATTATACAAAACATAATCATATGAATATTATACAAATCTTTAATTTTGCCAGTGAATTTTTAAATGTAATAAAAAATTAATTTCAGGTTAATAGAGAATTTTAACACTCCTGAATATCAATTTTTTGTAGTTCTATATTAAATAGTTTAGTAAAAGAGCAAAGTTCAATCTCCCCAATCACTGAACAAAATCTTATTGTTTGCTTCGAAATTTACACTCCCCTATGATCTGCACCTCTACTGATTTAATCTAAGACTTCATTATTTCTTTTCTGAGCCACCATAATTGTCTCCTAATTGCTCTTTCAATACTCAGCTCCCTTCCACTACCAGCCATCTTCTGAACAACTAATAATATTCGGCTCCTAAAACAGCTACCATCTTAGTTACCTATTTTGCAACATATTGCTATTCTCTTAGAATTCCAGTTATAAATTGAACTGTGATTTCCACAAAACCTAGCCCCGCTTCATATTTCCAACCACAAACTCAGCACTGCATCCCAGAATCTCTCATTCCAGCCATTAATAAATATCCATCATCCCCCTAAAAGCCACAACATGTAGGGTGTTTGCATGTATTTATCCTTGGCTCGAAAAGGATTCTCGCATCTATCTACTTTATCTCCTTTTAAAGACTAGTTCAAAATTCACATTCTGTTTAGTCTTTTCCAATTTATCCATAGAAAAATGTAGACTCTTTCTCTATACAACTTAAAACTGTGTTCAAAAAGCTACTCTATTTCTTAGTGTACAAAACTGACATTTGTTCACGTTTTTCTTCCTTACTGATACTCTTTTTATTGACTAATTTCCCAAATGTTGTAGGATTTCCAACCTTCTCCTAAATTATTAGACAACTATAGGAAAAGAGCAAATTAGCCAAGATGATGTGGTCAGGCTCTCTCACCCAATGGCCTCTTGCTCTTGTCCCATGTTTTGTAAATAATGATTGTGTAGCAGCTGAGATCACTTGTAGCACTGCCCGTACACGTCCAAAGGTACTTGCTTAGTCATGAATTTGTGTTGTATGCCTGTATGAGCTTCACCATGAAAGCCCTGGCCGCTGCTGCATTGGGGCTACATTGGAGCAACATGATGGTTGTTATGTAAGGTTATAGTATGGCTCTGTTATGGCTACTTTAAGGTTATGCTGTGGCTGTTGCTGTGACTGCTTCATCATCCAGGAGAGAGGCTGTGTTACGGCTGCCATGCCAGCCAGGAGAGAATAAACTTCCCTGCACTTTCTTCGGCTCCTCAAGTCTCCTACCAGCCTCTTAGTCCATGCCTTGCCTGACCTGGGTTCAGCAAACAGTGAGAGTGGTGTGAACAGTGAGACAATTGGCACCATGGGCAGAATCAGCAACATAGCAACTGAAAAGATGTAGTGCTGTAACTGTTATTTTCTTTAATTCTTAAAAACATCATGCAATGCTTTGTGTGTGTTCATACTCAATGCTGTAAACATAATTTAATGTTACATTACTAACTCTATTGTCTGCTGTCTGGTAATGGTTTTTCTTATTGGTAAATCCATGCACACAATAGATAAATACCTGAAATAGTACATAATGACTTTTTTAAGTTCCTATTGTTTTTATAGTTAGTTTTGCTTAAATTAAGAAATTTTAAAATGTCTTCCTTATTGTACTAGGTGATTTCCAAAAGTAGGAGCTGTGTCTTATTTTCTACTGTAACATTATTTTTGTAGCTGTTCACTCAGTCAAGTCCCACTCTTTGTGACCCCATGAACTGCAGCATACCAGGTTTCCCTGTCCTTCATCATCTCCTAGAGCTTGCTCAGACTCATGTCCATTGAGTTGGTGATGCCATCCAACCATCTCATCCTCCGCCATCCCCTTCTCCTCCTGCTTTCTTTCTTTCCCAGCATCAGGGTCTTTCCCAGTGAGTCAGCTCTTTGCATCAGATGGCCAAAATATTGGAGCTTCGGCTTCAGCATCAGTCCAAAGTATAAGATATAAAGAGCAGAAGGTCAAATGATCTACATATTAAAATGCAGTGATTACAGAGAATAAGATATATACAGTACAGAGTATAAGATATTATAGAGCCATTGAAAGATCCTGGAATTGATCTTCTTAGGTTACATTATGGCTCCATCTAACTTAGTGACCTTGGGCAAAATATTTTCAGTCTCAGTTTCCTTTACAACTGATGATAATACATTATACCACATGAGATTTCTGTGATGATAAAAATAGACTTCACGTTCTATTTTTTTTTTAATGTTTTATAAGCATTTAAAGCAATGCCTAGCACATAGTAAATTTTCATCAATCATTAGCTGCTATTTTCATTATGTGGAGAATATCTTAATTTTGATTTTAGTAGTAGTCTTGCTATGTATTCTCATGTTGTGCTTTTCCATTTTAGAGGTGCTATCCTTCACTCCATCATCCTGCCAGTCCTTGTGCTTAGATTTTAGAGGAGACTTTAAAGGCAGATGAAAAGCACAGTATAGGTGTTTATCTTTCTGGCTTACTTCACTCTGTACAATGGGCTCCAGTTTTATCCATCTCAACTGACTCAAATGTATTCTTTTTAATGACTGAGTAATATTCCATTGTATCATGTCAAGGTATGGCAAAAACCACTACAATATTGTAAAGTAATTAGCCTCCAACTAATAAAAATAAATGGAAAAAAAATAAAAGCACAATATAATCAAGTACCTATATGATTAAGAGATATTTTCATTTTTTATTCAGCTTTTGCACCCTTTAAAAAACTATATTAAAATTGGCAATTACATGCTAAATTAGGCAACTTTATAATTCAGACAATGAACAAACAGACATAAAGAGGATATATTTGTACATATATGTTCATATCAATTAGCAGAGATAGTGAGGAAGAAATTTTATCCTGGGTGTTTGAAATAGAGGAATGTAAAATTCTTTAAATTCTATAATTGTATTTTATTTGTTTACTCTGAAAAACTGGATTTAACATTTTTCATATATACCTTTTACCTTACATTTACTGCAAATTTTCTGACCAAAAAAACACAAAAACATTGATTAATGAAGAGAATCAAGAGCCTGGAAGTAAACCCATGCATATATGATTAGTTAACTTATGACAAAGGAGCCTAGAACATAATTGCGAAATGTGTTATGCTCAGTCACTCAGTCATGTCCAACTCTTTGCAACCCCAAGGACTGCAGTCTGCTGAGCTCCTCTGTCCATGGGATTATCCAGGCAAGAACACTGGCGTGGGTTGCCATTTCTTTCTCCATAATTTGGAAAGGACAGTCTCTATTTCAACAAATGGCATTGGAAAAACTGAACAACCACATGCAAAAAAAAAAAAAATGAAACTCAACCACTATCTTTCCCCACACAAAAATTAATTCAAAATGGGTTAATATAATACCTTAAACCATAGAAATCATAGAAGAAATATAGGTAGTAAGCTCCTTGGCAAAGGTCTTGACAATTATTTTTTGAATCTGACACCAAAAGAAAAAGTAATAGGCATGAAGACAAACTTTTGCATAGCAGAGGAAACCATCAGCAAAATGAAAAGGAAGAAAATATTTGCAAATTTTGTATATCATAAGGGATTTATAGCCAGAATATATACATAACTCAAATTTCAATTCAACAACAACAACAACACACACACAGAAGAAGCTACAAAAATAGCCAACAGGTACATAAAAAGATTCTCCAAATCACTATCAGGGAATTGCACATCAAAACCACAGTGAGAAATCACCTCACCCCTATCAGAGTGGGTGTCATCAAAAAGAAAAGAAACTGTCATTCCTGAGCATACGAAGTAAAGGAGGTCCTCTGCAATGTTGGTAGGAATGTACATTAGTACAACCACTATAGAAAACAGTACGGAGCTTCCTCAAGAAGTTAAAAATGAACTACTGTTTAGCACAGAGAACTATACTCAATATCTTATGATTACCTGAGTCAAAGAACCTGATGCAAAGAGCCAACTCATTGAAAAAGACCCCAATTCTGGGAAAGACTGAAGGCAGGAGAAAAGGGCGACAGAGAAAGAGATGGTCAGATGGCATCACCAACTCAGTGGACATGAATTTGAGCAAACTCCAGGAGACAGTGAAGGACAGGGAAGCCTGACGTGCTGCAGTCCATGGGGCTGCAAAGCATCAGACTAAACTGAGTGATTTAATAACAATAAATACTGGAAACAAATGTAAACAAAATAATATATACATTTATATAGAATATATAATTGAATCACTTTTCTGTACACTTGAAACTAACATAGCATTGTAAATAAACCATATTTCAATAATTTTTTTTCAAAATTTAGGAAACAATAGAACTACCAAATGATCCAGCAAGTCCACTTCTAGGTATTTATCTGCAGAAAATAAAAGACTGACTTGAAAAGTTTTATATGTCCCCAAGATCATTCAGTATTATTTATTTACAATAGTCAAGATACGAACACAACCTAAGTGTCCATCTGTGGATGAACAGACAAAAAAACTGTGGTAGATATAAATAATGGATTAGAATATATTATTCAGTCATAATAAGGAATGAAAACTTGCTATTTGCAGCAACAGGGATGGATCTCTAGGGTATTATGCTGCAGGAAATGAGTCAGAAAGACAAATATTATAAGATCTCTCTCTTAACATGAGGATTCTAAAAAGAAGAAGAAGAAACTAAAACAGCAACAATAAAATCCCCACCAAGCTCATAAACATAGAAAACAGATTAGTGTTTGACAGAGGTAGGATATTAGGGAATGGGGGAAATTGGTGAAGAAATAAAAAATAAACATGACATAAGTTCTAAAACTGATAAAAAGAAAGGGAACCTCAATGTAAGCTATAGTCATTATTCAAATAATGTAACAGGACTGGTTGGTATTGGTTTGCAGTGCAAAATTTTAGTAGGGGAAACTATATGAGGGGAAAATATGGTATATTTTGTACTTTCTTTTCAAATTTCATAAGTTGAAAACTGCTATAAGAAATAGAATCTGTAAATTTGAAAAAAAAAAAAAAACCAATCTGTGAGTTTGTGTTAAGGAGAGCTTGGGCTTTTAGTTTGGAGAACAACACTGCTATAATTTTTTCTTTGAAAAAATATTTTTCTTCTCAAGTTTAAAGTCAAGGTAATTCAGATTATTAAACCAGGTTGTTTTTAAAAGGAAACAATTTAATGTACCACTACTAAAATATATTCATATTCATATAGATATATATACAGACATGCATGAAAGACAAGTATGAATGTTAGCTAACTTTATGCAGCTAAAACGGAAGAGTAAATTTTATACTGCTTTATAATTGCTTCTTGAATGGTCACACATTTTTTCTTGGTATATATGGAAGTTCTTAGAAAGTTGAATTTTCTGTAATCTTCCTCTTTAAGCACTACATAGAAAAAAAAGTAAGAGGAGATTTTCATAGGCTAGAAAGGTTCATTCGTTCATTTATCTGAAAAATGTGACTTTGTATGCACATAGTTCTACAGACTAATTGTCATCTCTATTACATTATATTCTGTATCTTAACATTCCCCTTGAATTTGTCAGAAATACTGTAAGAGGCTATCAGAACAAACTTTCCCATAGTGTTCTCTCATTTAATCTTTCTTCGTTTTATAAGAGCATAGTGTACACCTGGTGAGATAGCTTTTATAAATCACAAAAGGAAGCTTACAATAAGATTCATATTTTAAAAACATTTCATCACTGAATGCTTTTTCGTACCTGGAAAGAGTGTTAACTCCTTTACAAGTATATTATCTTTCAATTTTCTAATCAAAACAATCCAGGCTGGGAGACAGTATAAGCTACTTAAAACAATGAATATCACTCTAATGCATTTTAGTTGAATCATTTTCTATATGCAGAAGACAAAAAAGGTCATTTCGGTGAAATCTGAACTCATGTAATAGACATGCATCTTTATATTCCACACACTTTGTTAATCACTGACTGAACAACATGGTGCCTGGAGTCGACTGACAGGAGTTTTAACCTGATTAAATGCCCCAGAATGCCTTAATACCTTTAAATGGAATTTTTATGGCCTGTTCTGCACACATATTATTAATACAGTGCCATCAAGAAAACCACAGACACGCATAATAGCTCATCAATTTGTAACTAAGCACTTTTGACCTTGAAAAATCAGCTGTCTTTCAGATTAATGTAGTTACATTTTAGGCAGAAAAAGAAGTCATAAAATTATCATGCTTATTTTTGTAACATGTCAGGATGAGAACTAGGAATAAGGGCCATGCTGATGGCTTCTTATTGATATTGTTGCCAACCTCTGACATCTGAATTAGAAACTCTGAGTCCTCATCCTAACAAAAGCCCACTTAAACATTAAAACTTCAGCTAAAGGGAGGCATATTGCTGTTAAGTTGAAGGGGTAGAGCATAAACTACCATCTTTGATGATGTCCATATTTCTTAGAAAATTAAAAGAAAGAAAATGTCCACAGACTTTTCTCTCTCATACAAACATAATAATAAAAATGAGGAACATAGCAAGGTTATATTGTCAGTGATCAAAAATGAATAAGATACAAAAAATGAATGCCTAATGGGCATAGAAGTAAATTGAAAAATAGAGGAAAATTCTATTTTATACAAGAAAAACACACATTTGGACATCAACACACAGTATTAAGTGGGACTGGTGATTTTTCCAAGAGTAATTTTTATAGTTAATGCCAATGTAATCATTTCAGAAAGATGGGTTTAAACTGCAAAATGAAATTATATGCTCCACCATCTATGGACTATCAAACCATAAAGATATTATTTATCATTAAATCAATGATTTATCATCAAAAAAGATTAAAGCTTTACAAGACATTACTGAGAGTGGAAATAATTCCTAGAAGTGTCCATGCCAGAGCTGAAACAGACCATCTTCCTTGTATAATCCACCTCACCAATCAGAGGGACCAACTCCTCAGACAAAATCCTGAGTTATTTTCTGAGTTACAGTCAGTTTCTGCCTTCTTTTTGATATCACTAGCACAGTTTTGTTCTTTATAATATTTTAACTTATAAGCCAGAACAAGAGTTTCATTTTTTGTTTGTTTGTTTTTGAAAGTAGTCGATAAGTTATTTTTCTTCCAAGAAATATGAGACCATTCTTGCTACAATTAGGAAGAATTATACATACCTGGAATCTGATTGATGTTATGAAAACACATATTTAAAGCCTACAAAAAAATCAAGATAGTTCTCAAAGTCTGATTTCCATCAGCTATCTCTCAATATCTCCCTAAAATAAATCAATCATTATAAAAATTCTCTTTCTTATGTAAACTAGATAAAGATCACATCCATTTTGAAAATGGAACATCCAGTCATTTCCTGAAGAATTGCCACAAATGAGAGTGAAGTGATATATAAGAAGAAATTAGACTTAAGGTAAGTAGAAAGTTTCTTTCCTACACAGTCACTCACAACTCTTTGATTGTACAAAGAATGCAAAAGTGAACTGCTAAACAAGGAAGGCTAAAGCAAAGAAGGGTCTGACATTGTTGAGCACAACCATCAGGTTTAGGATTATGTTCAAGATGACTACTTGGGAACTATGAATTAAGGACATAGGCTCAAGAAGATACAGAACACCTGAAATTATGTTTAACCACAAGAGAAATTCCAAAAAAATTTAAAGAGCTACCTGATTCTTCTCACCAAGTTGGGTTGGGCACAGATGGTTTTGGAAAAAGATTTTTTAAAAATGAGGTCCATGAAATATATAAAGGAAAGGAAAAAGAAAAGCACTGTTTTACCAATCAACAATAAACCTCATATCCAGACCTGACAAGGCCAAAAATACTAAAAGTTACAGAAACATATTGGGTTCAGCAGTATAGTAAACATCAATGTGTCACAATTATGTGGACTTTGTTTTGGAATGTAATAATAGATTAACACTGAATTGACTAATAAGTAACTTATATTAATTAAATTACAGGTTAAAGGAAGCAATTTCAGTCTCCATATTTACCAAAACAGTTATTTTACAAGTGTCTATATTCCTGTTCTGAAGTTTACTCATTTTATATATTAAAAAAAAAGATTACAAAGATATGAACTTAATATAACAAGAGAGAACACTGAGCCAAAAAAAAAAAAAAAGCCCTGAAAACAATTGTGTTGCAGGCATAATACTGGGTAATGACATCAATTAGAAATTTTAATAAGAAAAAATATTGAGAGAGATAAACATATTGAAAAAGAAGAACAATAAGTATAAACATCTACAGATATGATTCAACCTGAACTCTCTCTCCCCCCAAATAATACAAAGACCTCTTAATTTACTGAATTCTTAAATTCTATTATTGTTTCTCAGATGTATGTATCTTCATTACACACACACACACACACACACACACACACACACACACACATAATATATACATCCAGCATAAGGATTTTGAAAAGATATATAATTCTAAGTAGCAAAAACAAATATTCAATGAAAGGCAGTAACCTTAAAAATATAAATGTTATATACCTAAAAAGAAGAAAACATTTTAATAAGGCACATACATGAACTTTTGAATAGAGAGAAGTAATATTATTGGTTTAGAACATCAGATATTAACATGTGTCTGCTTAACTGATGAAAGGTGAAGTTGCTCAGGTGTTCCACTCTGTGACACCACAGACTGTAGCCCGCCGCTCCTTTCATGGAGTTCTCCAGGCAAGAGTACTAGAGTGGGTTGCCCGTGCCCTTCTCCAGGGGATTTTCCCGACTCAGCAGTTGAACCCAGGTCTCCTGCATTACAGGCAGATTCTTTACTGTCCGAGCCACTGGGGAAGTTCACCAACAAATTTAAGCCTCTAATGATTGAAATTTTTAAATTATATTCAAATGTTATAACCATTATATATGGTGTAATCAGAAAACAGTATACTTAGAGCAATTAAAAAAGATTTCTTGTAAGAGATAGTAAAACATAAGCTGTAATTATTAAAACGTACTAACATAAAAGCAGGCAGTAAATGGAGTAGAATACAGATGTAGATGTTATTATACAAACTGGCGAAAAAGTTAAAATACAATTATATGCCTATCACATGTGTTAAACTCAACTATCAGTACTAATAAAGACTTACATGTCACAAAACAAAAACTGAAAAGGAAAGCAGAGATATTTTAAAACAAATAATATTGGAGTAAATATGTCTTCCTAACTCCTGAAATTTTTAATTCCTACTGTATTTTCTATTTTGGGAATTGATACCTTCTAACATATGTCTAATGTCAAATAATAAATAATTCAAAAATGTTTTGTACTTTAGTGCCACTATTTCTGCAGCCTGATTTTGCTGTTTCTTAGTGCTGGTTTATTTCAAAAAGTGGTGACTCTTGCTGATCATAGGAAAGCAAAGATTCAGCAGCATTGATAACTTGAATAAGCTTCCCTAACACATGTGAAATTTACTGTGCCGAAAGCCTTAAATGCAGATACTGACTTAAGGACTTTGTTGTACATGCCAGCCAGATTTCCTTGCTAATTTCTGTTGGAAAAGGATTTACATTCTGAATTCAGGGCCCCTTTGTCAAAGTTTTCCCTGGTGGCTCAGAGGTAAAGAATCTACCTGCCATAAAGGAGAGCTGGGTTTGATCCCTGGATCCAGAAGATCCCTTGGAGAAAGGAAATGACTAACCACTTTAGTATTCTTCCCTGGAGAATCCCAAGGACAGAGAAGCCTGGCAGGCTACAGTCCATGGGTTTGCAAAGAATTGGACACAACTGAGTGACTAGCACTCACATTTTATCTTGAAGATTGGAAATTATGTAAAGATCACCCTTTTGTCTCTGTGTCCCCAGGACTCATTCCAATGCTCTCACTGAAGCTGCTTAAATTTATTGAGAGCTCTCTTGCAGATATAAAAATTTGTGCTTAAGCACAGGAGTAACTGTTCTGAGAATATTTGAGGAACTCATTCAGTCACTTCACAAACCTACATTTGTTTCTATTCACCACTCTCTAATCTTAGCATTACCCCTACAAGACTCTCTGATGGGAGATCATTTTTTGTTGTTGTTGTTGTTTTGTTGAGGTTCCTCATCTCTGTTTATTCTCATATTAATCTCATATTAATCTGATCCCACTGGTTCCATATTTTCAAGAAATTCTTCAATATTCCAGTAGAGGTAGTTTATGCTTTTCTTGATTTTAGACTATTGCAATGCTTATTCTTATTTTTATTCTGCTGGCATTTCAAATTATTAAATAAAGATTAAATAACACAAACATGGCCCAGTATTAATAAATCTTGAATAAAAAACTAGGAAACAGAGGTCTTTCTAGACATAATAGCAAAGCCAGAAATATTTTTAAGAAAGTACTAACTTCCATTTACCTCCTAAGAGTGTATGTTTAAGTCTCTATATTGGGTAACATAAAGAAATACATTGAGTTTTCTGTTGTGAAGCAACAGCCTATCTGACCCTGAGCTAACTGAGGAAGAAAGCTGTGTGGAGCCCCAAGAGTGATTGAATATAGCATATATCTACTCATCTTAATGGGTATCATCAAATGGATCCATTCCACTGCTGATGAAATAGAAGGAATGGTCTATGTACATCTATCCCTATTATCATCTGTACAACCAGATGAGCTATGATTCTGTATTTCCCAGAAACCTTTAGGGTCAAGTTAGGTTACCATTCAGGAAGAAAGTATAATGGAAAATCATGCTGTTACAGCAGTATTAATGATTCATTAGGTGACATTATACCCTCTAAATGTTCTTGAAATGATCTAAATCCAAAGTGTCATAGCAGCTACACCAAAGCCATGACACAATGAAACAGAAAATATGTTAAGTCATACTAGTGAACAATTCAGCCTAATTTACTATGTATTTTTCCTGTCAGTGGCAGTGAAGATGAACATAATTTTTGACAATTAAAAATTACATTTAATAGTGCATTATGTATATGGTTGTCATAAACTAACCTAAATTTTTGTTTGACTTTATTTGACTTATTTTAAGGAAATACTTCATTTTACCCAACCCCAAGGTCCTTATTCTGACTACAGTGGTCCCACATGTCTACATATGTATCTGGTCTTCATCCTAACAGAAATAGCTATTTGGTAATAGTAATAATAATAGCAAATTTTATATGGCGTGTGCAATGCACCAAATACTATACTAAGTCCTTTACTTATTTGAACTCATACTATTGTTATCACAATTTTCTATACATGGAAAGAGACTAAAAGTGTTTAGGAGACTTAACTAAAGTTACATAGCTATTAATTGTCAGAGCTAGGATTTTATAGTGGACATTCTGGCTTCAGACTTTGTATTACTGAATACCAGTTCTCTGCTTTGTACAAAAAATAAGCCCGGAGTGAGAGCTATAAAGAAAGAAAATTTAGGGGCTCAAAATATTCTAGGCTAAGATTTAAGAGTCAACAATTATACGGTTCAGGCTGCAGATATATATTAGGTGTTGAAGCATATTGGGAATCAGTAAAGCTGGGAAAAGATGAGTTCTGAAAAGAAAATATGAAGAAAAAGTGAAGTTGGAAGGGTATATCACACAGACAAACCTCTTGTGCAGTTATAGATGCATGTCGGCATATGGCATTTGGGGATTTGGAGAAATACTAATTTGGGAATTAGTAAAGATTATCAGATTCTTTCATGTCATGTGGTAAACTGTGGCCAGATCAACCCCATGGGAAGCATATGATTTTTGGAAGCCCCCGTTGTACAGTTGTAAATCCCCAGGACTGTAGTGTAGGAAGAAATTCTATATTTGAACAATGCTACCTTATTTGGAGTCCTACTGAGAACAGATGGTGATGCAAGTCCTATTTTTTCAACCCAAGAGATAGGTCACTGGTCCTATAAAAGCAGAGGAATGAAGGTTCCATGATTTGTATTTTCTCTCAATTTCTCTCAATCAATTTCAAGGAAAGAGATAAGCCAACCCAATCCCTTTTCCTCTTCAGCTTCTTGAGCTGCTTTTTGGGAACAGAATAGTCAGAAAGAATGGACATGGGATCAATGTCAACTTTCTCTCTTAGTTTCTATACTTGCAGAGGTTTTCAGTTCCTTTCACTTGGGCTTCCAACACTAGTTATGAGGAAACAATGAAGCCTGAAGGAGAAAGCCCAAATTCTCACTAGTCCTCAGATGTAAGAAGGTCTCAGGAACTATTTTGCTCTAACGAGGCTGATAGTTTGTGATTGATAGTGAAAGAAAAGAGAGCTGGGGTCCTTTGTTGCTTACCTTGATTATTTATCTACCAACTAAGAAAGTAAGTGATTATTTATTCATCTGTTACTGAAACTGCCTTCCAATATAAATTTATTTTTTAAACATAAATTTTCCATAAGTAAAAATTTATTTCCTTTATGCCTATAATTAAATATTGATGTATAATGCTGACAGTGGAAACAGTGGCTGACTTTATTTTTCTGTGCTCCAAAATCACTGCAGATGGTGATTGCAGCAATGAAATTAAAAGACACTTAGTCCTTGGAAGGAAAGTTATGACTAACCTAGACAGCATATTAAAAAGCAGAGATATTACTTTACCAACAAAGGTCCATCTAGTCAAGACTATGGTTTTTCCAGTAGTCATGTATGGATGTGAGAGTTGGACTATAAAGAAAGCTGAGCGCAGAAGAATTGATGCTTTTGAACTGTGGTGTTGGAGGTGACTCTTGAGAGTCCCTTGGACTGCAAGGAGATCCAACCAGTCTATCCTAAAGGAGATCAGTCCTGGGTGTCATTGGAGGGACTGATGTTGAAGCTGAAACTCCAATACTTTGGCCACCTGATGCAAAGAGCTGACTCATTGGAAAAGACCCTGATGCTGGGAAAGACTGAGGGCAGGAGGAGAAGGGGACGATAGAGGATGAGATGGTTGGATGGCCTCACCGACACAATGGACATGGGTTTGAGTAAACTCTGGGAGTTGGTGATGGACAGGGAGGCCTGGTGTGCTGCAGTTCATGGGGTCGCAAAGAGTCAGACACGACTGAGCAAATGAACTGAACTGAACGTTACATAAGAATATTAGTTCAAATAGTTACACCTCAGTTTATCTGTAAAACAGAGTTAATATCTCCTATTAACATGGAATGTGTTTGAGATGATGACTATAAAGCAAGAAGGTAATTAATGCAAAGCAGTATTGGCTCAGAGTTGGATGAAAACAAAGGTTGACTTTTATTTACCATTATTAGTGTTAGCATACATCACGAAATGGGGGGATTCCAATTCTACATATTTATAGCCACAGTGAAAGTAAGATTATAATAAGGTTTAACTGATTCACAAATATTATTGAGTAATAACTATGTGCCAAGCACTGTGTCACATTCAGCAAAGATAAAAATAAGAATTTGATCTTTATGTTGACAGATATTGATTGCTAAGCATCAAAGTTATTACTTCAGAAGATTAACTAACTCTCTTATAGAATTTATTATGTGCAAGGTAC
Source organism: Muntiacus reevesi (assembly GCF_963930625.1). Lineage (NCBI taxonomy): Eukaryota > Metazoa > Chordata > Mammalia > Artiodactyla > Cervidae > Muntiacus > Muntiacus reevesi. The sequence continues at coordinate 257,108,042 of NC_089251.1, read as the reverse complement.
AGTTCTAATCATTATAAGTGTGTGTTTCCCTCTAACAGATGCAGGCACTAAGTCTCAGAGAGTTAAATGAGTTGCATACATGACCCAGTTAGTTAAAAAGTCAGCTGTTTGGCAATTCATTGGTTATGGTTGTTGAAGCCAGCTATTCAAATACCAGATCCACTGTGTTCTCGGTAATGATCTAATTTAGCTGAACACTCTTCTCACAGTCCTGGCCAGAGTCTAAAGCAAGAATTTCTTTAAGTGAACATTCTGGCATCATAACAAATCCTTAAAGTTCAAGATACCAGACAATCTACTTGTTTATCACCACAAATGAAAACTGCTTTTTTTTTTTTCTGTTTTTGCACTGAAGATATTTCTAATAGGGTCCCTAAAGAACTTAAAGAGAGGGTAGTATCCATTTCTAAAGAATGCTACTATAAAAGTGTAGTGTAAAATAATGATGCAGCTAACACTGTTCAGCTAACATTTTAAAGACATATTCACAAGCCTCTGTCTGCTCAGCAGTAAATGTTCAATGAAATTACTGTCCTTCAGGTGGGGTGTTAATATACATAGCCATTACACTAAAGCATGCTATTGCTAACTGTCTGTAAAATAAATGAAATTTAATAAAATTTTACAATGCGACTTCCTTTTTAAAAAGGGGTATTAACTAGTGAAACTTACACTGCAGTAGATTACTTCTATAAATTGTCTGCTTAATGTTAGACTCTATTTTTCACATTAAAAATAAATTATATGTACAAACATGTTAGTATCTAAATATAAAGTTGGTTTCTAATACAAACAGCTAAATGAAGACAATTTCTACCATATCTGTTCCCCACAACAATTATATTTATTCTATGTAGTGCAGGTCTGTGTGTATGTCTCTATGTGTGTTTGTCATTAATTTTTTGAATGAAAAAAAATAATAACCCAGGAAGAATATGGAGATTTCCAAATATCCCAACACATGATATTTGCATATATATTACATATATATTTGCATATATCCTTCTCAGAAGCGATATTTCTGATGTCTAGGCTAGTTGGAAGTTGGTCTAAACATGGTTTAATACCCTTTACAAAAGCTGGCATTCACAAAAATTAAAAAAAAAAAAAACACTAAAGGAAATTCTCTCCATTGTAGTTCCAACATCTGCTACTCCCTCCAGGTTGAAATTTAAACAGAGGACTGTTCAGACTAAAGTTCGCTCTACCTTTTGTAGAATAGTAAGGACATAAAGTTTATTATGCTCTTTAGTCAGCAATTTCAAATGAAACCAGCCATTTTTGTTTTCAGATGAAGAACGAGGGGTCACAAAGAAACTTAATTGTTGAAGGTGGGCTCAAGTGTGCTGCTTTCATAAATAAAGAGGACAGCACCCAGACACCAGCAGCAGTCATGGTGATGGTCTTTTTCTCTTCCAGTAATAGTGACAGATGTGTACTAATGCACTCACACTACCTTGCCAGGACCCTTTTTTGACCAGTAATATACCATTTGTCAGACTCCTAGCAGGGCAGATTGCAGCCTGTGGATGCGAATCAGTGGAGGACAAGAGCCCCCATGTGGGAAGTCAGCCCCGACTCAATACAATGCACTCATTAGCCCAGGTCACCAGCTAGAGTATTATGGTATATAATTAGACAACTGGACAAAAGGGGACAGGTCTGCTTAGAGCAATTTCAGAAAATTTGTATCATAGAAGTGTTAATCTACTGCCTTAGACTGTTGGAAATAAAAAACTTAAAGTGAAATTGTTATCAAAATTTGAAGTGAGACATATGGACATCAGTATATCATAAATCACCCTAGAATAGATTAAGTAAAATCCATTTACATTACTGAATCCAGGGGGTTGCAAAGTGGTACACAAATGAGTGACTGAACTGATCTGATGTTACTGACTGGTAGGGAAGTAAAGAGAAATTCCAAAATAACGCCAGTTAAGTAAAAAACACAGTTTACTATTAACTAATAGAGTTTATGCTTCTACTGAATTCCTCCTTCCACAGAATTTCAAGAAAGCAATATTGTGATGCCATGTCCTTCCTTGTTTCTCTTTGCATGAATGTTTTTATACACATCTATTTAAAAGCCATGGTCAGAGTAGCCTGGAGGTCTACAGTCCATGGGGGTCACAGAAGAGTCAGACACAACTTAGCAACTGAACAATAACAATTTAGACACCATTCCAAACATGTAACGGTAGTTATGAGGTTAGAAGGAGAAGGGGACAACAGCGAATGAGATGGCTGGATGGCATCACTGACGTGATGGACATGGGTTTGGGTGAACTCCAGCAGTTGGTGGTGATGGACAGGGAGGACTGGCGTGCTGCGGTTCATGGGATCTCAGTCGGGCACGAAGGAGCGACTGAACTGAAACTCAGTTCAGTATGAAGTTAGAAGCATACTATGATAACAGAAGACCATTTAGAGGAATTCTGAATCCCTTAATATAATTCTAAATTCAAGATCTGCTCCACTTTTTATTCTTTTCCTTGTTTAAATATTTAAGTTACTTATTTAAGAACAACAGTGATTAATTCAATAGAAGTCACTATTTTCTAGGTACTGTTCTATCAACCTGATGAGGTCCTATTATTATCACCATTTTTCTGATGTAGAAGCTGAGGCATAAAGAAGTTAATTAACCTATCCATGCTCACAAAACTAGTTAATTGGTGAAGTTGAGATTTAAACCAAATATGTCTGCTTTTATAGCTGCATTTTTAATCCCTAATCTATGCGTTAGCTTTTTAAATTGTGTTAAATAATTTATTGCATGCCTAAAGAAGAGCACAGTGTGTTTTTTCTGAGGCAACATAAGATTTCCTTTTCCTGACGTTGCTATCTCACTGCCTTGCTTTGCGCTTTAATGGCAGTCGTTTCCTGCAAGCCTCGCTCATGGCATTCGCTACATGGTGTCACCATCAGTCTTGGTGCACGTCTCCCCTAGCAGACAGCAATCTCTTTGATGGCACAAGACTGGAACCAAATCTTGCCATTTCTTTATAGTAGCGCCAAGCCAGGTACAGAACAGGGAGATAATACATCTTTGCGGAATAAATATGTAGATTATTCACTTTCTGCTTAAATGTGTAATTTAGTATTATTATACCATGATTTTCATTGTATTTCATGCCAGGAGAAGACTAAGCTTTCTTTTGAAAGTTTTAATTTCATACTCGCTTTCAGGTGGGTAAAGCTGTTACAATCACAGAATTCTGGGTAAAGATGATAGATAAAGTCTACACTATGATTTGAAAGTCTTAAAAATCAACTTTAGGCACGTCAAATTTGAGAATATACATATGAAAGCATTTGAGCATGTGGGTGTAGGAAAGATAAGTACAAAAATACAAACAAGCAAAAGATATGGAAAAGCAACATTTTTAAAAACAGTTCTAATGAGATGGATGAAACTGGAGCCCATTATGCAGAGTGAAGTAAGCCAGAAAGATAAAGATCATTACAGCATACTAACACATATATATGGAATTTAGAAAGATGGTAACGATAACCCTATATGCAAAACAGAAAAAGAGACACAGATGTACAGAACAGACTTTTGAACTCTGTGGGAGAAGGTGATTGTGGGATGTTTCGAAAGAACAGCATGTATATTATCTATGGTGAAACAGATTACCAGCCCAGGTGGGATGCATGAGTCAAGTGCTCGGGCCTGGTGCACTGGGAGGACCCAGAGGAATCGGGTGGAGAGGGAGGTGGGAGTGGGGATCGGGATGGGGAATAGGTGTAACTCTATGGCTGATTCATATCAATGTATGACAAAACCCACTGGAAAAAAAATAACTAAATAAAATTTTTTAAAAAACATATATAAGTAATTATGGAGTCAAAGAAAATCTAATAACTATGAAAAAGGCAAGAAAACACATTCTTCCCTAGAAGAAACCTGAGGGGTTGCCAAAATCTTGATTTTAGTCCACTGAGAGCTATGGCAGTTTTTTTTAGCCTATAGTACTCAAGATAATAAATTTATGTCATTTAAGTCACTACATTTGTGATATTTTGTTATGGCATCATACAAAACTATGCAAACACTAAATATAATTTATCCTTTTACACAGCTCAATACATAACAATATATAAACCATTTCCATAAATGATTAATTAGTAATATATTTTGGAAAACCAATAGTAAAAATCATTAGATTATAGGCTCAAAAAACAATTATATAAAATCATTAGATAGGATACTGAAAATGACTGATACTCATAAACATGCCTAATTTTATAGCCTAAAAAATTTAATAGACTGCTACATTAACAGAAAAATTATCTGAAAACAATAAATACTTGCAATTCTTACTAGTGAAATAGAAATATTATCAAAATTAAAATAAAACACAATAACCATAATTTAATTATGTCAGTGTAGCAAATGAAGGTGGATAAGTAAATAATATTTTAAAATAAAAACTTTAGAGAGAAGAGATTTTCAATATTTATAAATTATTCATTTGTATACCTGGAACACAAATCAAACAAATGAATAAAAATTTATTTTATTGAAAGATAAATAAAAATCAATATCTTTCTTTTATATAAATTATATGAGTGAAAAAATTAGAAATTTTGGATTGATAAAAAAATAATACAGTAGCAGCTTAAAATATATCAAATTTATATATGATAATTTTTAATATTATTGCTATGCAAAAATTATTGAAATGAGGTCTATTTAGGGGAGGAAATTATGACATATATAATTTTAAATTTCTTATTTTTTGTTATAAAGCATCAGATTTTTCCAGAATAAAATTTGAAAAATTTTACTATTATACTAATTATTATAAATATACTATATAATTTAAATTTACTATCATAACTAATTCTTTCTGGATCATTTGTTAGTATTCACTTGCAACACTTTGGGCCATATGTTTCTTTCTTTTTTTTTTTTTTTCTTTTTTAACAAGAGAGCGACTCTTTAATTAACAGGCAAAAATATTTAATACATATTTGTCTGTTCGGATTTTTTACTTCCTTTGATTGAAACTCGCATTACCTTTTCAAGTAAATTAATTGATCCTATTCATACTTTTAGTCTTGCTCATTCTACTTTTCTAATTTTGCCTCTCTCTACCTTCTTTGCAGAACAGAGCAGACCCCTAGTCTCTCTGACTCTTTGCAACCCCAAGGACTATACAGTCCATGGAATTCTCTAGGCCAGAATACTGGAGTGGGTATCCTTTCCCTTCTCCAAGGGATCTTCTCAGCCCAAGAATCAAACCTAGGTCTCCCACATTGCAGATGGTTTCTTTACCAGCTGAGGCACAAGGGAAGTCCACTGCTGTATATAGCAAAAGTCAAATGGGAAGTCTTAACAGGAATATAAATCATCTCCCTTTTGGACAGACAAAACTCCAACTCATCCTGTCAATCCAAATGCTTTAAGAAAAACTCTGCTGGACTCTCTTCACACTCAAGAGTCCCCTTTTCTATGCTAGATCCAATCCTCTAGTCACTTATCCCACAGCTCAGCAAATGTATCTAGTAGTTATCAATCAGACTCACCTAGGAAGGGCTTATTCTAACTGAAACTCATTTCCTTCAAACATCTTTTTATATAAAGAATGTGTTTTTAAAATACGTATAAAATGTTTTACTTTGTCAGTTATTTTCTAGTTGTTACCTGAAAAGAACTACTCTAAGCATCTATATCCTAAAAAAAAAAAAGGTAAAATATAAGTTATGAAGTTCTAAACAGCATTGAAGTCTGTTTTATTTCTAATTTGACTATATCAGCTCTCAGAATTCTTATTTGGTTCCAATTTTCAGCTTCTCTTAAGTATATGTTTTTAACACAGAAATTTCTTATTTTTTTATATTTTGTATTTTGTTCTTTTTAGTGAGTTTGAGGGAAAATGTTCATATTCTAACATCTTTTCTTGGAAACACGAACAACTATATTTGTAGGATTTTGACTACTTTCTTTCATTGCTTCACTTGTATTTGTTTTTTGGCTCTCAATAAGTTACAATCCCTACTAGTACAAGTTATTTTTTAATCATGAAAAGTATCTCTGGCAGCCCCAGATTGTCTAAAATTGTGTTGCTAGTGTGTTTCACCTAAAATAGCACTCACAAATCTTTCCTTAGCCATGGAAATGTCTATATCCATACTGAAAAATATGGTAGCCAAAGCAACATCTGGGAACATAAGAATGTCAAGTGTGGTTGTAGGTATGGCTAAGTTGCTTCATTCTTGTCCAACTCTTTGCTACCCTATGGACTGTCACCCACCAGACTCCACTGTCCATGGAATTTTCCAGTCAAGAGTACTGAAATGGGTTGCCACTTCCTCCTCCGAAGGATTGAATCCATGTCTCCTGCATCTCCTGCATTGGCAGGTGGATTCTTTCACACTGAGCCACCTGGGAAGCCCCCAAATAGCAACATGTAACTAGTGGCCGTGATGCTGGGAGACAATGAGGGCAGGAGGAGAAAGAGGTGATGGAGGATGAGATGGTTGGATGGTATCACTGACAGTTCACATGAATTTGAGTAAACTCTGGAAGATAGTGAAGGACAGGGAAGCCTGGTATGCTGCACTTCATAAGGTCAGAAAGAGTTTGACATGACTTAGTGACTGAACAACAACTAGTGCCTATTATATAGGACAGTGCAGATCTAACAGTTCTCTCTAGAAAGTGTCTTGGGATTTACATCTGTATTGATTTCCAAATCTATTATATTGTTTGCCACCTGTGTTCATACCAAACCTGTTCATATTTCACATGTTGAGTTTGTCTATTTTAACTGTCAACTGGTCTAATTTTCTCATCTAACATTAATTTCTTGGAATATGAATACTACATTGAGCATCAATACAGTAACCTGGAACAATCCTACTCTAATTTGTTCCATTTATATCATTTCACTGATGGTGAGTTTATATTCTATAGACCTTCAGACTCTTGCTGAAGTGCTACTGTGACACATTTTTCCTGGCCCAAATTCATGATGTTGCACTTAACCTGTTACCAAATCCCTGGTCCCTTCTTCCTAAAAGAACTTCTAAATATTGATTGCTTTGCCACTTTCCATTAGATAGAGCATATGGTTTACAAATTGTCCATGCTAGTTATCACTTACAGTCCCTGTGCAATTCTAATATCTTTCTCATTCCAACTACCTCCATTAAACTCACTTCTCATCATGATTGTCTACGAATTCCTCTGACGCAATGAGACTAGACACCCGGCTAGAATTCAGGGCAGTAGCTTTGGTTGATAGATGTAAAATCAGAGAGGACAAAGGATAAGGTAAAAATTCATGTACCAAAAAATGTTGATGGATGAACTGGGTTACATTTAATACAAAAAAGAAGAGATTACAGAGTTCTCAGTATTGAACTGGTAAAGGGAAAATGCTTATTTCACTTACAATTTCTTCTTAGTTTTCTTATTTTAGGTTTGAATATTTAATGTCTTTTCTTTCCTCTTTTATCAAGAAATCACTAATTTAGAACTTGACAGAAGCTATCTCTGTTGCTTGCTACTCTGGCTGCATAAAATTGCCTTTTCAAGAGTGCAATCCACTTCTGAAGTAGCCCATGATATTAAAGTATCTATCCAGTTAATATTAAGTATACCTTGAAATGTTGCTAGGAAAAGGATTGCTTCTTAGAAATGCTAAACTCAGTTCATTTAAAAAAATTAATTGCTTTATTAATGGTTTGGGGTTATTCTCTTATGGAAGTGAATAAAATTAGAACTGAATTATTTATTAAACAAGAATGATTCATAGAGCTTTAAGGACACATAATTTTAAGAGATTCCATTTTTCACAGTCTGGTTCTACACTAAGATCTGCAATTTTGACACTAAAAGCACAGAAAACTTTATTAATCTCAAAAATAGATATTGGTATATAGTATTAATAATATTCCATCAGGTCAAAGGACTGTGTATATCTTGAAAGCATTTAAAAAATCTGTACACAGAATTAAGAAGAGATACTTTATTTATAAATATCTCATGAATGATACAGTGACTATTTGAATGTAATTTTAGTTACATATTTGCAGCCACTTTATATGTAGCTTTCTAATGCCACTAAACTGAAACAGCAAATGGATTATATTTTTAGGCAAACTAAAATTTTTAAGTAAAAAAAAACCCTGCAAATCTGAGTGGAAAGAATAAATAACATTTTCTAGAAATACAGAAGGTGTTACTCTGTTTTAATAATCATAGTATGGAATGTGATGAGACAAACAAAATTCAAAGAAAAATAAGAAAATTCTACATAAGGAGTGTAAATTTGGAGAAATAATTCCTATTCACTTACATGATGCCAAATTTTATACTTTGAGATTTTCATAAGATTTTCATTTTTCATATCAAAGTAAACTTTTTATAGTAGCCTAGATAATTTTAATTTTTAAAATCTCATTACTTCAGTCCTGTACACATATTTTTTTATTTAATGGTTTGGATATCCAATTTAAAATCCCAACTTCATTAATATGTGTAAACACAGGAAGAAAAAAGCAGTAAGTTTATTCAGTGTTAGTGGATGATTTTAGAATGAACATCTGTTTGAGAGAAAAGTGCAACCCTGAAGTCCTTGTGAGTATCCACATTTCAGTGATTAAAAAATAAAATTAGTGTTAATATCCAAAGTAACACATGTAAAAAGGAAGCAATTCTCAAAACCACAGCTTAACAATAATAAAATGTAGCTAGCAGTATACAAATTTAGATAGTCTTTTAAAATACTCCATTATGAGGAAAAAACTGAACCATCTACAGAGAAATGGGTTTTGAGAAATATAGTTTGTACCCATAAAAAGAATAAATGAATGATATTGCATATATTATATGAAGATCACAAAGATGTGTATGTTTTCCTTCAAAACATTCTTAATAAGACTCAATTTATTTAATATAAAATTCTCTTGAAAGTAAAAAGTATACAAAAATTTTACTTAAATAAGTATTTATTACCAAAGACTTCCAAAGTATAGGACAAGACTCAAATTATTTTTAACACACCTCATTCACTTATTTAAGTATCAGAAATTAGTATCTGCTACAGGAAGGCCACAAATCCTGGATGATGAAGATATTAAGGAGAGAATTTATAGACAGACTAGGACAGCAGCCAGTAAATTTCTTATACAGAGTTTCAAAATACTGTTTTGTCTCTTTATATAAATTGGTCATATTCCCTGGTTATATTTAATGTGTAAAGATACCCTCAAATCAATTATTGTTAGTGACATCCAGCTAGCTAAGTACTATTCCACAGACCCTCTAGCTTAAACTGGGCCAATTAAATAATATATCTTATTCTATACAAGGAACACTAAATCAAATAGAGCTTCCACAAATTATTTTAAGGAAATCTAGTTATATGAGTTTAAATTTTAAATCAAATTTTAAAAAAATATCAATTTTAATGAAAGAGATTGATAGAATTATTGCTTTTTTTTTTTTTAAGAAAAAAATGAAAGCAAAAAAGCCTGGTAAAAATTAGTGAGTCATCATTCCTTTGTAAGTTATTTCAAATCTTCTATAAAGTTTAGTTTCTGGATCTCCTGTGTATCACAAAAGATCAGGAGTTGTAAGTGAACTACTTTAAATTGCCTGGAAGACAGTTTCTGATTTGACATGTAATCAGCATTTGGGCTGTGGTGACAAAGAAAACTGCTTAAGTTGCTATTTATAGAAAATGGGGAACATTATGGAATATATGAAATTATAATGTTGTCCTTGTTGCCACCACTCTTTAGCTCTACCATAAAGCTGGAGTGATTCAGCTGTCAGGCAATTATAACAATTTTTTTCATAATCTATATGCAGAATAATTGAGGGTTAAAAAGTTAGGTTGGTAAGTAGGCAGGCAGATAGGTAGGGAGGCAGATTGGCAGGTAGGTAGAGATGGTGCAGATCAACTGACATGTATATCTATCTCATAGTCAAGAACTCCAGACAATAAATCTCAGATGGATGATAAATGGAAGAGCATTTTAGAGAAATAATATTCTGTTTCTACCAAAAGGGCTGTTTTGTGATATTAGGTAAGTTACTCTTTTTTCTATCTCTAAGTATGGCTTCTCATGTTCTTTTTTTTTTTTTTTTCCCCATTTATTTTTATTAGTTGGAGGCTAATTACTTTAAAATTTTGTAGTGGTTTTTGTCATACACTAACATGAATAAGCCATGGATTTACATGTATTCCCCATCCTGATCCCCCCTCCAACCTCCCTCTCCACCTGATCCCTCTGGGTCTTCCCAGGGCACCAGGCCGGAGCACTTGTCTCATGCATCCAACCTGGGCTGGTGATCTGTTTCACCCTTGATAATATACATGTTTTGATGCTGTTCTCTCGAAACATCCCACCCTCACCTTCTCTCACAGAGTCCAAAAGCCTGTTCTGTACATCTGTGTCTCTTTTTCTGTTTTTCATACAAGGTTATCATTAAAATCTTTCTAAATTCCACATATATGCAAGAGTATACTGCATTGGTTTTTATCTTTCTGGTTTACTTCACTCTGTATAATGGGCTCCAGTTTCATCCATCTCATTAGAACTGATTCAAATGAATTCTTTTTAACGGCTGAGTAATAGTCCATGGTGTATATGTACCACAGCTTCCTTATCCATTCATCTGCTGATGGGCATCTAGGTTGCTTCCATGTCCTGGCTATTATAAACAGTGCTGCGATGAACATTGGGGTGCACGAGTCTCTTTCAGATCTGGTTTCCTCAGTGTGTATGCCCAGAAGTGGGATTGCTGGGTCATATGGCAGTTCTATTTCCAGTTTTTTAAGAAATCTCCACACTGTTCTCCATAGCGGCTGTATTAGTTTGCACTCCCACCAACGATGTAAGAGGGTTCCCTTTTCTCCACACCCTCTCCAGCTTTTATTGCTTGTAGACTTTTGAATAGCAGCCATCCTGACTGGCGTGTAATGGTACTTTATTGTGGTTTTGATTTGCATTTCTCTGATAATGAGTGATGTTGAGCATCTTTTCATGTGTTTGTTAGCCATCTGTATGTCTTCTTTGGAGAAATGTCTGTTTAGTTCTTTGGCCCATTTTTTGATTGGGTCATTTATTTTTCTGGAATTGAGCTGCAGGAGTTGCTTGTATATTTTTGAGATTAATCCTTTGTCTGTTGCTTCATTTGTTATTATTTTCCCCCAGTCTGAGGGCTGTCTTTTCACCTTGTTTATAGTTTCCTTTGTTGTGCAAAAGCTTTTAAGTTTAATTAGGTGCCATTTGTTTATTTTTACTTTTATTTCCAGTATTCTGGGAGGTGGGTCATAGAGGATCCTGCTGTGATTTATGTCGGAGAGTGTTTTGCCTATGTTCTCCTCTAGAAGTTTCATAGTTTCTGGTCTTACATTTAGATCTTTAATCCATTTTGAGTTTATTTTTGTGTATGATTTTAGAAAATGTTCTAGTTTCATTCTTTTAGAAGTGGTTGACCAGTTTTCCCAGCACCACTTGTTAAAAGAGGTTGTCTTTTTTCCATTGTATATTCTTGTCTCCTTTGTCAAAGATAAGATGTCCGTAGGTATGTGGATTTATCTCTGGGCTTTCTATTCTGTTCCACTGATCTATGTTTCTGTCTTTGTGTCAGTACCATACTGTCTTGATGACTGTGGCTTTGTAGTAGAGCCTGAAGTCAGGCAGGTTGATTCCTCCAGTTCCATTCTTCTTTCTCAAGATTACTTTGGCTAGTCGAGGTTTTTTGTATTTCCATACAAATTGTGAAATTATTTGTTCTAGTTCTGTGAAAAATACTGTTGGTAGCTTGATAGGGATTGCATTGAATCTATAGATTGCTTTGGGTAGTATAGCCATTTTTACAATATTGATTCTTCCAACCCATGAACACGGTATATTTCTCCATTTGTTTGTGCCCTCTTTGATTTCTCTCATCAGTGTTTTATAGTTTTCTATGTATAGGTCTTTTGTTTCTTTAGGTAGATATGCTCCTAATTATTTTATTCTTTTTGTTGCAATGGTGAATGGTATTGTTTCCTTAATTTCTCTTTCTGTTTTCTTATTGTTAGTGTATAGGAATGCAAGGGATTTCTGTGTGTTAATTTTATATCCTGCAACTTTATTATATTCATTGTTTGCAAAAGAAACTAAAGACACCATAGCAAAAATCAACAAAGCTTAAAGCTGTTTTTTTGAAAAAATAAACAAAATTGACAAACTCTTACCAAGACTCATTAAGAAACAAAGGGAGAAGAACCAAATTAACAAAATTAGAAATGAAAATGGAGAGATCACAACAGACAACACTGAAATACAAAGGATCATGAGACTACTACCAGCAGCTCTATGCCAATAAAATGGACAACTTGGAAGAAATGGACAAATTCTTAGAAAAGTATAACTTTCCAAAACTGAACCAGAAAGAAATAGGAGATCTTAACAGACCCATCACAAGCAAGGAGATCGAAACTGTAATCAGAAATCTTCCAGGAAACAAAAGCCCAGGACCAGATGGCTTCACAGCTGAATTCTACCAAAAATTTAGAGAAGAGCTAACACCTATCTTACTCAAACTCTTCCAGAAAATTGCAGAAGAAGATAAACTTCCAAACTCATTCTATGAGGCCACCATCACTCTAGTTCCAAAACCAGACAAAGATGCCACCAAAAAAAAAAAAAAAAAAAGAAAGAAAAGAAAGAAAACTACAGGCCAATATCACTGATGAACATAGATGCAAAAATCCTTAACAAAATTCTAGCAAACAGAATCCAACAGCATATTAAAAAATCATACATCATGACCAAGTGGGCTTTATCCCAAGAATGCAAGGATTCTTTAATATCTGCAAATCAATCAATGTAATACACCACATTAACAAATTGAAAGATAATAACCATATGATTATCTCAATAGATGCAGAAAAAGCCTTTGACAAAATTCAACATCCTTTTATGATAAAAACTCTCCAGAAAGCAGGAATAGAAGGAACATACCTCAATATAATAAAAGCTATATATGACAAACTCACAGCAAGCATTACCCTCAATGGTGAAAAGTTGAAAGCATTTTCCCTCAAATCAGGAATAAGACAAGGGTGCCCACTCTCACCATTACTATTCAACATAGTTTTGGAAGTTTTGAGCACAGCAATCAGAGCAGAAAAAGAAGTAAAAGGAATCCAGATAGGAATAGAAGAAATGAAACTCTCGCTGTTTGCAGATGACATGATCCTCTACATAGAAAACCCTAAAGATTCTCATGTTCTTTAAGAATGAAAACTTCATTTCATTGTATGACTCTTTGGAATACTGGACGCTATTTGGACCTAGATAATACTTTCTAAATAAAACCAACTACCCAAAATGTAATAATAAAGATATTGAAAAATATGAGCATTAAACATCTCTGTGATGTTTTAATTTAAAATATATTTAAATACTTTGTTATTAATTAAAAATAAAAGTCTGAAATATTAAACATATTATTTGATATTAATTTGTAAAAATAAGTATTATACATCTGTTTTAACTACTTAATTTGTTCAGTGACAAAAGAAAAATAACAAGTATCTTAAATATTTTAAAATATTATATACTTTGTATCAGAACTAAATTTCAAGTCTGGGAATCCAATTTACCCAGTTGTGCATATATTAAAAAGAAAAAAAAAAAGTGGTGGTGCTAGTAGTAAAGAAAAGAGACGCAGGTTCAATCCCTAGGTTGGGAAGATCCCGTGGAGGAGGCAATGACAATCCACTCCAGTATTCTTGCCTGGAAAACCCCATGGAAAGAGGTGCCTGGTGGGCTACAGTCCATGGGGTCGCAAAAAGTCGCACACAATAGAGCTTCTGAGCACCAGCACCAGGTATTATTTTTTGGATAATATCACAAAATATAATCATGTTAGAAGATTCCAGAATCATAAATTACAGAGTTCTGACTGCATTAAATAATCACTTAATTGGAATTTCTAAGAAATCATACAATGTTTTAAATATAGCAAGCTGGGGAAGGACTGTCTTAATAAAATCATGGTCTTAAAATCCATGTATATTCATTCTTTCAACAGAGTATTTATGAAATGTCTACCAAGTGCCACTCTTCTGGGCACTAAGAATATGCAGTGAAGAAAATGAACAAAATTGTTTCCCTTATGGAACTAATATTATAGTTTGGAGTAAATATAGGAATGCCTTTTTAAAATATGATATTCCATATAATAATAAGAGGTATAAGTACCTATAAAGTATATTAAAGAGAATAGGGAATTCTGATATAAGAGTTGAGTGGGATTGGTCATTTTATAAAAGGTGTTCAAGGAGGAAATTTCTGGCAGGAAGACAATAAGGAAGTGAAGGAGTAAACCATGAAAGAATTTGGAGAAGTGGGACCAGAGAATTTGTGAAAGCTGTGTGATGGGAACACGCTTTGCATACTTACAGATATTCATACATATAAAACTACCAATAATTATGAATAGAATCTTTGAAGCTTATCACTCTACATATAATTCAAAGCCTTAGGTGGCAGTAGGAAGCATGAAAAAGGAACAAGAAGGTCCAGATGGTGGGACCAGAATGAGCGAGCAGCATGGTGGACAGTGACACTGGAAAGGAAGTAGAAACAGGAGGCGTTTGGACCATTCTAAAGACGTTGTGGGTTTACTGAAGGAAAATGCCATGGTCGAGTTAAGTTTTAAAAGAGAGAGAACTTAGCTACTACTTGAAGAACAATAATAGGTGGACAAGGGTGAAAATGGGAGAGACCAAATAGGCCTGCAGTTTTACTAACTGCAAAATACAACAGTCAGTTGCATTTATATACACTAATAATAAAACAGCTAAAAGAAAAATTAATAAAGCAATCTCATTTACAATAGCAGTAAAACAATAAATTTCTTAGAGCAAATTTAACCAAGGAAGTGAAAAATACAACCAAAACTATAGGCACTGATCAAAGACGTTGAAGACACAAATAAGTGGGGTGATATCTAATGTTTATAGATCAGACTAATTATTTTAAAAATTCCCATACTTCCCAAAGTCTTTTATATATGCAGTGTATATTTATCAAAATTCCAAATGCATTTTTCACAGAAGTAGAAGAAACAATCTTAGAATTAATATGGAACCACAAAAGATCCTGAATAGCCAAAGAAATCTTGATAAAGATAAAACCAGAGGCATAATTTCAGATTTCAAACTATATTATAAAGTTATAGTAATCAAAACAGCTTGGTACCTGCAAAAAAAAAAAGAAATACAGACCAATAGAACAGAATTGAGAACCCAGAAATAAACACATGCATATACAATTAACTAATATTTGAAAACATAGCCAAGAATACTCAATGGGGAAAGGATAAATTTTTCAGTAAATGATGATGGGGAAACTGGATATCTACATGCAAAAGAATTATTCTGAATCTTACACTACTCAAAACAATCAATTTGATATGGAATTAAGATTTAAATTTAAGACCTAAAGCTATAAAAATTTTAACAGAGAATGTAAGGAACAAGATACTTGACATTGGTTTTGACAAATTTGGGGGATTAAACCCAAGTCTCTTGAATGGCAGGCAGATTCTTTACCTTTGAGCCACCAAGGGAGCCCAGTGATTGGGGCTTTCTTACTGATTCAGCAGTGAAGAATTCACCTGCAATGCAGGTGACTTGCAGGAGAGAGGGGTCCCATACCTAAGTCAGGAAGATCCTCTGGAGAAAAATGGCAACCCATTTCAGTATTCTTGCCTAGAGAATCCATGGACAGAGGAGCCTGCAGGTTGCAGTTCAGGGACTCACAAAAGAGTGGGACATGACTAAGTGATGAAAAAACAACAATCGATGTATGACTAGTATTCATAAATATTTGCTGCATAAATGAACAAAGGACTAGTTCAACTTCCAGCAATGTAAAAGTGATCTTTATACCACTGGAAGAGTTCATATCCAGAATTTGAAGAGCATGGCTTTTAAGTTTGTTTTGGGGGTTTTTTTTTGTTTTTTTTTTTGGACATTATATTTTATTTCTCTGGATTTCAGTTTTCTCATCCAAAAGTAAGAAACTTAAAAGTAAATTTTTGACAAATGCTCCTCCAGACCTAAAGTGAAGGTCGCTCAGTCGTGTCTGACTCTTTGCAATCCCATGGACTGACCAGAATACTGGAGTGGAGACCCTTCCCTTCTATAGAGGATTTTCCCAACCCAGGGATTGGACCCAGGTCTCCAGCATTGCAGGTGGATTCTTTATCAGCTGAGCCACAAGGGAAGCCATGGAATACTGGAGTGGACAGCCTATCCCGTCCTCAGCAGATCTTCCCCACCCAGGATTGAACTAGGGTAGATTCTTTACCAACTGAGCTATCAGGTAAGCCTGATAGCTAACCTAAAACTCACTCACTATAAATTATAAATGATTTCAAAATAAGACATTCAAATGACCTAGAAATTCATCTTAAGTCCAAATGTGGGGAAAATTTATCTTGCCACTCCTTTACCACCATTATAAACGCGCGGTGCTACTAAGGCTCATGGATAGGCCCTCAAATCTGTATGTGGCTGCTTGATAAATCTGGCAAATCAGCGTTTAGTTGGAAGCACATATGGAGCAACCTTATGCCAGCCTGCATCTTGCCAACAGACATAACAGTTCTGGGTCATTATATTGCCAACTACTCTGACACATTTTTGCCTACATAGAGCCATGGCTAAGACCTGAACACAGCTGAAAGCCCCAAGATATTGGCTTTTCTAACTGCTGGTACTTCAGCACAGAGGAAAGGAGGACTCCAGGCCAAGGCTATGATCCATGATGAGAAGACAAGTATTATTGCTGGTATGTGTTTTCCATTATCCTTGTTGAGGTTCATTTTTCATGTCAAAATAAATGTGCCAGTTGTTTGTCTAAAGCTTTTGGGTTGCCTAATGCTATTTGAGGAAATGTACATTTTTTACTACTTTAGAATTTTTATGCTATTTTTTTTTGGCTCTGAATAACTAAGCAGAGGGTACTTTTGATGCTTATTTAAATAACAACTCCACCTTTCTAGTCACTTTTGGATAGATAATATTAAAAGCTGGCCAGACAAACTTTATACAGTCCATCCAACATAACAAGAATCAGGCACTTTACTAAAGCCTCTTTTACAGGCTATAGTATCCAGAAGGTCCGAGAACATTAGCCTGAACTTCTTAATTTGGCATCGCTTGCAAGTTGTCCTTAAAAAGACCTACAGAGAGAATGCTTCTGAACAGAATTTTAGTCTAACAGCAATTCTAGTTAAAAAAAAAAAAAAAAGTTGAACTGCTTTAGCTACTGCACTCAATTGAAATTTCTATTTACATTGATACTTTCTTCAAAAAAGGAAGATATTATTATCCCAATTCAATTAATTTTGTTTTATATCATGTTATGCTTTAAGAAATCAAGTGGGCCATAGGAAGCATAACTAAAAAAAAAGCTAGTGGAGGTGATGGAATTCCAGTTGAACTATTTCAAATCCTAAAATATGATGCCATGAAAGTGCTGCATTCAATATGCCAGCAAATTTGGAAAACTCAGCAGTGGTCACAGGACTGGAAAAGGTCAATTTTCTTTCCAATCCCAAAGAAAGGCAATGCCAAATAGTGTTCAAACTACCAGACACATCGCACTCATCTCACACACTAGCAACGTAATGCTCAAAATGCTCCAAGCAAGGTTTCAACAGTACAGGAACTGAGAACTTCCAGATGTTCAAGCTGGATTTAGAAAAGGCAGAGGAAACAGAGATCAAATTTGCAACATCGATTGGATAATAGGAAAAGCAAGAGCATTCTAGAAAAACATATACTTCTGCTTTATTGACTACACCAAAACCTTTTACTGTGTGGGTCACAACAAACTGTGGAAAATTCTGAAAGAGATGGGAATACCAGACCACCATCCCTGCCTCTTGAGAAATCTTTGGTGGTCAAGAAGTAGCAGTTAGAACTGGACTTGGAACAAATGACTGGTTCCAAATTGGGAAAGGAGTACATCAAGTCTGTATGTTGTCATCCTGCTTATTTAACTTCTATGCAGAGTACATCATGTAAAATGCCAGGCTGGATGAAGCACAAGCTGGAATCAAAATTACTGGGAGAAATATCAAAAGCCTCAGATATGCAGATGACAACAACTTTATGGCAGAAAGTGAAGAGGAACTAAAGAGCTTCTTGATGACAGTGAAAGAGGGGAATGAAAAACCTGGCTTTAAACTCAACATTCAAAAAATGAAGATCATGGCTTTTGGTCCCATCACTTCATGGCAAATAGATGGGGAAACTATGGAAATAGTGACAGACTTTATTTTCTTGGGCTCCAAAATCACCGCAGATGGTGACTGCAGCCAGAAAATTAAAAGACGCTTGCTCCTTGGAAGAAAAGCTACGACCAACCTAGACAGCATATTAAAAAGCAAAGATACCTGATTTTATGGGAAATGCTTTCAACTTTTCACCATTGAGGGTAATGCTTGCTGTGGGTTTGTCATATATAGCTTTTATTGTGTTGAGGTATGTTCCTTCTATTCCTGCTTTCTGGAGAGTTTTTATCATAAAAGGATGTTGAATTTTGTCAAAGGCTTTTTCTGCATCTATTGAGATAATTATATGGTTTTTATCGTTCAATTTGTTAATATGGTGTATTACATTGATTGATTTGCAGATATTAAAGAATCCTTGCATTCTTGGGATAAAGCCCACTTGGTCATGATGTATGATTTTTTTAATATGCTGTTGGATTCTGTTTGCTAGAATTTTGTTAAGGATTTTTGCATCTATGTTCATCAGTGATATTGGCCTGTAGTTTTCTTTCTTTCTTTTTTTTTTTTTTTTGTGGCATCTTTGTCTGGTTTTGGAACTAGAGTGATGGTGGCCTCGTAGAATGAGTTTGGAAGTTTACCTTCTTCTGCAATTTTCTGGAAGAGTTTGAGTAAGATAGGTGTTAGCTCTTCTCTAAATTTTTGGTAGAATTCAGCTGTGAAGCCATCTGGTCCTGGGCTTTTGTTTCCTGGAAGATTTCTGATTACAGATTCGATCTCCTTGCTTGTGATGGGTCTGTTAAGATCTCCTATTTCTTTCTGGTTCAGTTTTGGAAAGTTATACTTTTCTAAGAATTTGTCCATTTCTTCCAAGTTGTCCATTTTATTGGCATAGAGCTGCTGGTAGTAGTCTCATGATCCTTTGTATTTCAGTGTTGTCTGTTGTGATCTCTCCATTTTCATTTCTAATTTTGTTAATTTGGTTCTTCTCCCTTTGTTTCTTAATGAGTCTTGGTAAGAGTTTGTCAATTTTGTTTATTTTTTCAAAAAAACAGCTTTAAGCTTTGTTGATTTTTGCTATGGTCTCTTTTGATTTTTTGCATTTATTTCTGCCCTAATTTTTAAGATTTCTTTCCTTCTACTAACCCTGGGGTTCTTCATTTCTTCCTTCTATAGTTGTTTTAGGTGTAGAGTTAGGTTATTTATTTGACTTTTTTCTTGTTTCTTGAGGTAGGCCTGAAATACTATGAACCTTCCCCTTAGCACTGCTTTTACAGGGCCCCATAGGTTTGGGGCTGTTGTGTTTTCATTTTCATTCATTTCTATGCATATTTTGACACTCTCTGACATAAATCACAGCAGGATCCTCTATGACCCACCTCCCAGAATACTGGAAATAAAAGCAAAAATAAACAAATGGCACCTAATTAAACTTAAAAGCTTTTGCACAACAAAGGAAACTATAAACAAGATGAAAAGACAGCCCTCAGACTGGGGGAAAATAATAACAAATGAAGCAACAGACAAAGGATTAATCTCAAAAACATACAAACAACTCCTGCAGCTCAATTCCAGAAAAATAAATGACCCAATCAAAAAATGGGCCAAAGAACTAAACAGACATTTCTCCAAAGAAGACATACAGATGGCTAACAAACATATGAAAAGATGCTCAACATCACTCACTATCAGAGAAATGCAAATCAAAACGACAATTAGGTACCATTACATGCCAGTCAGGATGGCTGCTGTCCAAAAGTCTACAAGCAATAAATGCTGGAGAGGGTGTGGAGAAAAGAGAACCCTCTTACACTGTTGGTGGGAATGCAAACTAGTACAGCCACTATGGAGAACAGTGTGGAGATTCCTTAAAAACCTGGAAATAGAACTGCCATATGACCCAGCAATCCCACTTCTGGGCATACACACTGAGGAAACCAGATCTGAAAGAGACACGTGCACCCCAATGTTCATCACACCACTGTTTATAATAGCCAGGACATAGAATCAACCTAGATGCCCATCAGCAGATGAATGGATAAGGAAGCTGTGGTACATATGCACCATGGAATATTACTCAGCCATTAAAAAGAATTCATTTGAATCAGTTCTAATGAGATGGATGAAACTGAAGCCCATTATACAGAGTGAAGTAAGCCAGAAAGATAAAAACCAATGCAGTATACTCTTGCATATATGTGGAATTTAGAAAGATGGTAACAATAACCCTATATGCAAAACAGAAAAAGAGACACAGATGTACAGAACAGACTTTTGGACTCTGTGGGAGAAAGCGAGGGTGGGATGTTTCAAGAGAACAGCATCAAAACATGTATATTATCAAGGGTGAAACAGATCACCAGCCCAGGTTGGATGCATGAGACAAGGCTTTGGGCTGGTGCACTGGGAAGACCCAGAAGGATGGGGTGGGGAGGGAAGTGGGGAGGGGGATCGGGATGGGGAATACATGTAAATCCATGGCTGATTCATGTCAATGTATGACAAATACCACTACAATATTGTAAAATAATTAGCCTCCAACTAATAAAAATAAAGAAAAAAAAAAAAAAAAGCTAAGATACTGCTTTACCAACAGAGGTCTGTCTAGTCAAAGCTATAGTTTTTCCAGTAGTCACGTATGGATGTGAGAGTTGGACCATAAAGAAAGCCAAGTGTCGAAGAATTGATGCTTTAGAACTGTGGTGTTGAAGACTCTTGAGAGTCCCTTGGACTGAAAGGAGATCAAACCAGTCCCTCCTAAGGGAAATCAGTCCTGAATATTCATTGGAAGGACTGATGATGAAGTTGAGGTCCCAATACTTTGGCCACATTATGTGAAGATTTGACTCATTGAAAAACACCCTGACGCTGGGAAAGGCTTTTTTTTTTTTTTTTAATTTATTTATTTTAATTGGAGGCTAATTACTTTACAATATTGTAGTGGTTTTTGCCATACATTGACATGAATCAGCCATGAGCGTACATGTATTCCCCACCCTGAAGCCCCCTCCCACCTCTCTCCCCACCCCATAGGCAGGAGAAGGGGATGACTGAGGATGAGATGGTTGGATGGCATCCTCGACTTGATGGACATGAGTTTGAGCAAGCTCTGGGAGTTGGTGAGCTCTAGACGTTGAAGCCTAGCATGCTGCAGTCCATGGGGTCCCAAACAGTAGGTTATGACTGAGTGACTGAACTGACTGACTGATGTTTTAGGAAATACTTATAAAGTGGATATATGTTCAGTCACTCAGTCATGTCTGACTCTTTGTGACCCCGTGGACAGTGGCCCACCATGCTCCTTTGTCCATAGGATTTCCCAGGCAAGAATACTGGAGTGGGTGGACATTTCCTACTGTAATAAAGTATATATGCATGCTACCTAGATACTTAGAGAAGAACAAAACTCTGAAAGTGAAGCAGAATTGTTTTAAATAACTAAAAACATAGAAACTATCCTCATTTTTTTCTATTATCTCTTCAAAGTAACCGCCACAGGGAGAAAGAATAACTAAATAAAACTAAAACTTAGATAAAGGAATGGATCACAGAAGAAGGAAATTTAGAAGATATCATCATCACATTGTTTCAGTTGTTAGGTTTTCCTTCCAAGGCTGTCTATGTTCAGTTACTTAAGTAAGTTGATCCATTTAAAACTGCAAGGCATAAAATACGACTGCTTTAAATGGGTTACACTCACAGAATAACTAAATTTTCTGCTTCTAGCCAGACATGAGTTTTATCTTATTTCTTAGAAAGGGAATTTTGTATGCAGGGTCGAGTGTTTTCAATTTAAAAAAAAAAATGGAGGAAATGAGCCTAAATCATAAGTCTCAGGAATCCGGGATGCTTTAGTTACATACAGAAATGTCAAGTTTGCTATGTTAGAGAAAATATGAATTTTAACTCAAATATGTTAATGATAATTAAAGCATGTTCATTGATTATACATATTCTCTGCTTTTTTCCTAAAGTTGAAAAGATGTAAAATATTATAGATGTATGTCTCAATAGTTTTATGTATATAAATGTGAGACTTCCTTCAAAATAGAATTCTTGAGCAGCTGTCTTCATGGAAACAAGTAGACCACATCTGGAGATTCCTATGAGTGTTGATGAAAGGAGCATATATGATACAGTACAAATATGGATCCACATAGATTCATCCATAGGGCTTCCCTGGTGACTCAGATGGTGAAGAATCTGCCCACAATGTTGGAGACCTGGGTTCGATCACTGAGTTGGGAAGATCCCCTGAAGCAGGGTATGGCTACCCACTCCACTAGAACCCCCATGGACAGAGGAGCATGGAGGGCTATGGTCCATGCGATCGCAAAGAGTCAGCCATGACTGAGTGACTAAGCACACTCAGCTATTCATCAAATAACAGTATGTAAATTATCTTATAAATTTCAGCTGTTTTTCAGAATAAATAATTGATCCCAATATTAATTATTTCTATTATATAGAATATTTATCATCTCTCTAAAAGTGAGGAATATAAATGAATATAACCAAATCATAACCCTTTTAATGTTTTTCTTCTCATTGCCTCAAAACAATCCACAAAACCTTTCAGATTTTGTATTCAGTACAGTACTTGTTAGAGGCTAAGACGAAATAACAATAATAAATGCTTGCCTCTTGTGGACTGTCTTAAATTATCATTGAAGAAAAGTAAAAATTTCAATTGAGAGAAGAAAATGAACACATAATGCTATATTGTATATACCAACAAAAGAAATATAAACATATAAAAAGACAACTCCAAGAGCAGATCTCCCAGATAAATTTGTTATTCCAAAAAAAAATAATGGAAAACAGTAAAAAAGAAATGAAAGAAGGAAAGAAGAGAAGGAGTGAAAGGAAGGAGGGAGGAAAATGTCAAATGACCTTGATTATTATCTCATTTTTAATTAAAATTACTGTTTCTAATCATACTCCAAAATATAATCAACTTTAAAATGACTGAAGTAAGTTTAATAAGTTAAGCTTCTTCAAATAAGAACTAGATTTTACCCTATAATATTTTGACACAAATAATAATATAAGAATATTGCTGATACCACATTTTGTCTACTAACTATCATGTCACTATCATATCACTATATGACTATCATATCAAAGCATTACTTAGCATATGACCAATCTTACAGTTAAATTACCAATTACATAAATCCTAATAAATGTATAGTACAATTGACTTTGCATGAATTTTATGTCTATTTCATGTCACTTCTATTTTCAAAGGTCATGGCAAATATTTAAAATACAGTTCCACGGGTGTCTCAGAACACAGTTAAATATAACGATATTTAATTTTGAAATTACTTTGGTAAGTAATCTGCTTTCTGAAAAAGTATCTGTCTTTTACCTGAGTCTCTCTCTACAACACTGTCACTACTTACTCTAATTTCTTCTAACATGCAACTTTTGATACTCTTCTGTTTTAATCTTGCATCTTTTTGCATAGACTTTAGAAAAAGTTATGTCTTCATTTTAAAGTCATTACTGATGGAGCAAGGTTAGAAATGAGACATTTTAGTACATTCTTAGTATAATTATCATTACATAAATGTGCTCTGTGTTGGGTTTATTTTAATCTAGGCTTTACACATTAATAAACTGTTATGTAGGAGGTAAACCAAATTAGAAAGGCTGCTAATATTTAATAGGAAGATTTTAAAAGAAACATCGAGAATTGAGGTATTTACTTTGAAATAGGGAACTGAGGTTTTATAATGCATATTTAATTTACCTATAAAAGAGTTAATATTTATGTAAGTATGTCAAAACCATTAAACTTTTTTCTTATAAATTTCAATGACATAATTTTACTGTATAATTTATTAAAATTTACCATAATGGTATGGTCTGTACTGAATAATGGAGAAAGAGTATTCAGAAAGGAAAAATGAATAGATAATGAATTGGCCACTTTTATTAGGTCCAAAGGAATTCATTTAAAATGAATATTAAGAAAACACATTCATGTTCTTATAACACTGAATAAAATAATAATGTGTTATATAAAATTCCACAAAGGAACTCAAGGTCATTTAAAGTATGATGGAAGAAAGAAATAGGTAAGGGACATAGTAGTACAAACTTTCAGTTGCAAAATAAATAAATCATAGCTATGAAATGCACAGTATGGGAAAAATAGTAGTTAATCCCTATGCAATATTTTTGTATGATGACAAAGCTAGACTTATCATAGTGATCATTTTGAAATGTATAGAAACACCAAATCACTATGTTGTATATCAGGAACTAACATAGTATTTTAGGTCATTTATAGTTCAGAAACAAACAAAATCATGGAAAAGGAGATCAGTTTTGTGGTTATCAGAGTTGGGTGGACTGACAGAAGGGGGAATTGGAATGAAGGCAGCTGAAAGGAACATACTTCCAATTGTAAGATAAATAAGTACTAGGGATTTAATATACAACATGATAAATATAATTACATTGCTGCATGTTACATATCAAAGTTGTTACGAGAGTAAATTCTGAGTTCTCATATTAAGGAAAATTGTCTTTTTCTATTTAATTTTTATTTATATGAAATGATGTTTCCTAAATATTGTGATAATTTCATGATGTATATAAGTTAAATCATTATGCTATATACCTTAAATTTATGCATGTGTCAATTATATCTCAGTTAAAACCATAAAAAATAAAAATAAATAAAAATATAATACAGACATTTAAAGGTTGGTGCTAAGAATTTAAATCTGAATATTCAAGCTGGTTTGACTCCATCACCATGTTCTAAACTCAGCATAAGAGATTCATGTTATAGAGACAGATAGGATAATTTGATGCCTCACTTTTCCACTTGCAGATGTGTGAGTTGCTACAAGTTGCCAATTTCATGATTTTTATAATAAACCATATTTACTGACATTTCTCACATCCTTTAAAAAAGTATTTCAACCCTATGGCCCATCTCTTTGCCCCTTATTTATTTATTTATTTATTCTTACAGAAAAATCTCTTGAAAGAGTAGCCCAAGTTCAGTTTTCAATGCTTCTCCCATTCACTCTCAAGATTTCACCATTTAGTCTTTCAACCCTCAATGCTCCACTAAAACTACTCTTTTCAAAGACATTGATGGCATCTGCATATGAAATCCAAATGTCCATTTTCATTTTTACTCAGCGTCGTGGCAACATTTTTCCATAATTCACACTCATCACCAACAGCTTTCTTGTCTTGGTTTCCAAGATAACACACTTTCTACTCTGCCTCATTACTCCCCAACACCTTTCAGCCTCCTCTGCTGGTGGCTTCTGTTTTCTGCCTACTTATGGTCAAATATAGTAATAGTAGTGTTAGTCACTCAGCTGTGTCCAACTCTTTGCAACCCCATGGACTCTGGCCCACCAGGCTCCTCTGTCCATGGGATTCTCCAGGCAAGAATACTGAAGTGGGTTGCCATTCCCTTCTCCAGAGGATCTTTCTGACCCATGATTGAACCCAGGTCTCCTTCACTGCAGGCAGAGTCTTTACCATCTGAGCTATAGGGAAGATCCAAGATCAAGTACATCAGGGCTAATTCTTCACTTTTCTTTCTGCACTAAGCCCTCTACATGTCTCATTCAACTGGGTGGCTTTGAAGTGTGCACCCACTACAGAGACACAGGTCCCTGCTTAGGATTCGATACTCTGAAATGTCTATATAGGAACTGTTAATAATTTTACCTTTGAATGTGGGCTTTGAAAATGAAGTTTGATGGGAAAAAAAAAATGGAGCGTGAGCGAAGCACTTGAAGTCATAGCTCAGATGCATTCCCTCCTTTCACCACCCATCCAACAGCCTCAGGATGAGTTCCTTGCCTTCTGCTGTACTGTCCACTGCCACTTTTCACACTCTGTCAGGGACCTGGGTGCAGGAGCAAGGAGAATTGATGTTGGGTGTTTATTGCCCTTTATGCCAAATTACAAGGTGGGACCCAAGGCATCTGTGAGGATTTGCACTCAATTCATAAAAATCTCACGCTAGAGAAAGTCTAAAAAGCATATAAAGAGCATTATGACACATTGAAAGAGACTTCAGAAGGAAGGGAGAAACTTTTTTCCTTTTTGAATAGGGTAATTAATGCATTTTCTCTCTTTTTTTTTTTTTTTTCTGCCCTTGTCTCCACAAATTTTCTAGCTGGCCCTGGTTTCAAAGATGGTCTACTCCTTCAGCTCCCAAGTATCAGTCTATAGCTCAGATCTGTCTCTAGAACTCAAGACCTCTTTAGCCAACTGACTTTTCAGCATCCCATTTGGTTGTATGATACAAAACTCTCAAGCTCAAATTGTCAAAGCTTAACTGATTTTTTTTTATAGAGACTTATTCTTTCAGTAGCTTTCCCCATCTCCAGTGATGTCAATTCCATATATTCAAATAATCAGGCTCAAAACTTATCCTTTATTACTCATATGTAAGAAGAGGTTCACATAATCAGTTCTTGCAAGCAATAAACACAGGCCTCATAGCACAGTGTTGGATGAATGTGTATGTGTGTTTCTACATATATATTCTCTCTTTGCACACACGATTTTCACTTTGCATAGCATTATAGGACTATTAATAAAAATCACCATGCAGCTTAAAGTCATGCACACAATCTTGATAATTACTGAGAAATGGTACAACCATTATGGAAAACAGCATGGCAATTCTTCAAAAAATTAAAAAATAGAGCCTCTCAAATAAGAGACTTAGGGGATGGAGGGAGGGGCTAGTAAGTTTTTTTAAGGCACCCTCCTGGCAGTTCTGATGCAACTCAAGTTTGTGAATAGAGATTTTATTAGGGAGATATGGGCATTCATAGCCTCCATCTGTACTGGCCTGTGAGGATTTTATGATCCAGCAATTACACTTCTGGGTATTTATCCAAAAGAATTGAAATCAGGGTCTTGAAAAGATATTAGCATTCTGGGGTTCATTGCAGCACTATTCACGATGCCAAAAGGTGGAAGCCACCCAAATGTCCATCCATAAATAAATGGGAAAACAAATGGAGAAACAAAATGCAGTAATTATGTACAATCAAATATAATTCAGCCTTAACAAGGATGGAAATTCTGTCTCATGTACAACATGAATGAACCTTTGGGACACTAGGTTAAGTGAAATAAGCCAGTCACAAAAAGGAGACACCACATGATTCCACATACAAGATATTTAAAGTAATCAGATTCATAAAACAGATAGTAGAATTTGGTTACCAGGGGTTGGGCAAAGGTAGAAATGAGAAACTGCCAAAAGAACATAGAGTCCTCCATTTTCAAAGGTAAAAAAATTCTGGAGATATTACACAAGAATGGATATATTTAACACTACTGAACTATATACTTAAAAATGGTTAAGATGATAAATTTAATGTTTCTAAGCACAATTAAAATAATTTTTAAAGCAATTAAAATAAAAATTTAGAGTCACGACTTTTTTTTTCATTTATTTTTATTAGTTGGAGGCTAATTATTTTACAATATTATAGTGGTTTATGCCATACATTGACATGAATCAGCCATGGATTTACATGTATTCCCCATCCCGATGCCCCCTCCCACCTCCCTCTCCACCCGATCCCTCTGGGTCTTCCCAGTGCACCAGCCCTGAGCACTTGTCTCATGCATGCAACCTGGGCTGGTGATCTGTTCCACCCATGATAATACACATGTTTTGATGTTGTTCTCTTGAAACATCCCCCCCTTGCCTTCTCCCACAGAGTCCAAAAGTCTGTTCTGTACATCTGTGTCTTTTTTTCTGTTTTGCATATGGGGTTATCATTACCATCTTTCTAAATTCCATATATATGCGTTAGTATACTGTATTGGTCTTTATCTTTCATGACTTTTAAAATTTTTATCTAGACATTAAAACTCCTTCATGGTCCACAGCTGTGTCATGGTGAAGGCGTTTGCATAACTCAGTGACGCTATGAGCCATGCTGTGCAGGACCACCTAAGACAGACAGGTCATAATGAAGAGTTCAGACAAGCCATGGTCCTTCTGAGGAGGAAATGGCGACCCACTCCAGTATTCTTACCATGAGAACCCCATGAACAGTATGAAAAGTCAAAAAGATACAACACCAGATGAGCCTCCCAGGTTGCAAGGTATCAAATATGCTTCTGGGGAAGAGTGGAAGGCAATTGCTAATAGCTCCAGGAAGAATGAATCATCTGAGCCCAAGAAGAAATGATGTTCAGCTGTGGATGTATCTGATGGTGAAAGTAAAGTCCAATGCTATAAAGAACAATATTGTGTAGAAACCTGGAATGTTAGGTCCATGAAAAATTGGTAAATTGAATGTGGTAAAGTAAAAGATGGCAAGAATGAATATCAATATCTTAGGAATCAGTGAACCAAAAAAGACAGGGATGGGCAAATTTAATTTAGATGACCATTATATCTACTATTATGGGCAAAGTTTCTTTAGAAGAAATGGAGTAGTCCTCATAAACAAAAAAAAAAAAGAGTCTGAAATGCAGTACTAGGATGCAACCACAAAAATGATAGAATGATCTTGGTTCATTTCCAAGGCAAACCATTCAACATCACAGTAATCGAAGTCTATGCCCCAACCACCCATGCCAAAGATGCTGAAGTTGAATGGTTCTATGAAGATCTACAACATCTTCTGGAGCTACCATCATGAAAAGAGATGTCCTTTTCATCATCGGGGGTTGGAATGCAAAAGTAGGAACTCAAAAGATACTCAGGAAAACAAGCAAATTTGGCCTCAGAGTACAAACTGAAGCAGGGCAAAATCTAAAAGAATCTTGTCAAGATAACATGCTGGTCATAGCAAATACCCTTTTCCAACAATCCAAGAGACTACACAGGGACATCACCAGATGGTCAACGCTGAAATCAGACTGAGTATGTCCTTTGTAGCCAATGATGGAGAAGCACTACACAGTCAACAAAAACAAGCCCTGGAATTGACTGTGGCTCAGATCAAGAGCTTATTGCAAAATTCAGGCTTAAATTGAAGAAAGTAAGGAAAACCACTGGCCCATCCATGTAAGACCTAAATCAAATCCTGTATGATTATACAGTAGAGGGACAAATAGATTCAAGGCACTAGATCTGGTACACGGAGTATCTGAAGAACTATGGATGGAAGTTTGTAACACGGTACAGGGGGCTGTGATCGAAACCATCCCAAAGTAAAAGAAATGCAAGAAGGCAAAGTGGTTGTCTGAGGAGGCTTTACGATTAACTGAAGAAAGAACAGAAGTGAAAGGCAAGGCAGAAAGGGAACAATATACTCAACTGAATGCAGAACTCCAGAGACTAAAAAGGGGAGATGAGAAAGCCTTCTTAAATGAGCAATACCAAGAAATAGAGGGAAAAAGTAGTGTTAGAAAGACTAGAGAATGCTTCAAGAAAATTGGAGATGTCAAGGAAACATTTCATACAAAGATGGGTACGACAAAACACAGAAATGGTAAGGACCCAACACAAGAAGAAGGGGTTGCAAGAATACACAGGAGAACTATACAAAAATGTTCTTAATGACCCAGAGAACCAAGATGGTGTGATCCCTCACCTAGAACCAAACATCATGGAGTGTGAAGTCAAGCGGGCCTTAGGAAGCCTTACTATGAATCAAGTTAATGGAGGTAATGGAATTCCAGGTGGGCTATTTAAAATGCTAAATGACTATGCTATCAAAGTACTGTACTCAGTATGTCAGCAAATTTGGAAAACTAAGCAGTGACCAAAGGACTGAAAAAGGTCAATTTTTATCCCAATCCCCAAGAAGGGCAATGCCATAGAATATTCAAACTGCTAGACAACTGTGCTCATTTCACATGCTAGCAAGGTAATGTTCAAAATATCAAGCTATATTTTAGCAGTAGGTGAACTGAGAACTTCCAGATGTACAAGCTGGATTTCAAATAGGCAGAGGAGACAGAGGTCAAATTGATAACATTCTTTTGATCATGGAGAAAGCAAGGGAGTTCCCGGGGTGGGGGGGGAAAAAAACATCAACTTCAGCTTCGTTGACTGTGTTAAAGCCTTTGATTGTGTGGATCATAACAAACTGTGGAGAATTATTAAGGAGATGGGAATACCAGACCACCTTACCTGCAAATACCTGCCTCCTGGGAAACCTGTATGCAGGTCAAGAAGAAACAGCTAGAACTGGAGATGGAATCAGTTCAGTTCAGTCGCTCAGTCATGTCTAATTCTTTGAGACTCCATGGACTGCAGCATGCCAGGGTTCCCTGTCCATCACCAATTCCCAGAGTTTACCCAAACTCATGACCATTGAGTCAGTGACACCATCCAATCAGCTCATTTTCTGTCATCCCGTTCTCCTCCCACCTTCAATCTTTCCCAGCATCAGGGTCTTTTCAAACGAGTCAGTTCTTGGCTACATCAGGTAGCCAAAGTATTGGAGTTTCAGCTTCAGCATCAGTCCTTCCAATGAATATTCAGGACTTATTTATTTTATGATGGACTGGTTGGATCTCCTCTCAGTCCAAGGGACTCTCAAGAGTCTTCTCCAATAGCACAGTTCAAAAGCATCATTTCTTCAGCACTCAGTTTTCTTTAGAGTCCAACTCTCACATCCATACATGACTACTGGAAAAACCATAGCTTTGACTAGATGAACCTTTGTTGGCAAAGTAATGTCTCCGCTTTTTAAAATACTGTCTAGGTTTTCTAGGACATGGAATGGCTTAGTTCAAATTGGGAAAGAAGTGCAACAAGACTTTATATTGTCACCCTGCTTATTTAACTAATAGACAGATTACATCCTGCAAATGTTGGGCTGGATGATCACAAGCTGGATTCAAGATTGCCAAGGAGAACTATCAACAACCTTAGATGTGCAGATAATACCACTCTAGTGGCAGAAAGTGAAGAGGAACTAAAGAGCCTCTTGATGAAAGAGAAGAGTGAAAAATCTGGCTTAAAACTCAACATTCAACAAACTAAGATCATAGCATCCAGCTACATCACTTCATGACAAATAGAAGGAAAAAACTGGCAGCAGTCACAGAGTTTATTTTCTTGGGCTCCAAAATCACTGCAGATGGTGACTATAGACATGAAATTAAAAGACATTTGTTCCTTAGAAGGAAAGCTATGGCAAACCAAGACAGCATTTTAAAAAGCAGAGACACCACTTTGCTGACACAGGCCCATACATTCAAAGCTATGGTTTATCCAGTGGTCATGTATGGATGTGAGAGTTGGACCATAAAGAAGGTTGAGCACCGAACAACAGATGCTATCAAACTGTGGTGCTGGAGAAGACTCTTGAGAGTCACTTAGACAGCAAGGAGATCAAACTAGTCAATCCTAAAGGAAATCAACCTTGAAAATTCATTGAAAGAACTGATACTGAAGCTGAAGTTCCAAAACTTAGGTCACTTGATTTGAAGAGCCAACTCATTGGAAAAGACCCTGGTGTTGGGAAAGATTGAAGGCTAAAGGAGAAGGGGGAAGCAAACGATGAGATGATTGGATGGCATCATTGACTCAATGGACATGAATTTGAGCAAACTCCAAGAGATAGTGGAGGACAGAGGAGCCTGGTGAGCTGCAGTCCACGGGGTCTCAAAGAGTCAGCTTAGCAACAGAACAGCAGGACATCAAAAACTCTTATTTCAGTTACAAATATAGAAA
This sequence comes from Muntiacus reevesi, assembly GCF_963930625.1. Lineage (NCBI taxonomy): Eukaryota > Metazoa > Chordata > Mammalia > Artiodactyla > Cervidae > Muntiacus > Muntiacus reevesi. The sequence goes on along the minus strand of NC_089251.1, from coordinate 257,076,117 downwards.
AATGAAAGTGCTAATAAAACTATTTAGTACCCTGTCGTATAAAGCATTATGTACTTTAAGAATTGAATTGTTTCTTTGAAAGAAAAAACCTATCAAGAGTAGTTTGAATAGTGCTTTCCTCCTACTCATCATAAAACTTACAAAAGAGCGAGAATGTTTTCTATGTGATGGGAAATTCTCATATTCTTTTCTAAGTTTGAAATATTTTACAGTATTTCATCCATTGCAATTTCAATCTCAGGCACTATCAGAGATACCCTTTAATGTATTTTTGTCAGCATCACTTCATCTGGGATACTTTGGTCATTTTTGTCATAACAATTTTTGTCAATAAATTCATATCATTTATACCAATAAGGTTATCCTCACTAAAGTAACTCTGGTAGTTTTTACCCTAAAATGGTTTATGGTGAATGCTTATTTTTGCATCATTGTAGGATGAGCAGAAAGTGAAGGTGCTGGAGTGTAAGTAGCTGATCCAGTCATACAGGCACTGACTACCTATGTGACTGTTTCAGACACCAGGGCTTGTGTGGATGTCACATTTTGGCAACATGTCACTAGTTTGCTTCTAGTGTCTCCTGGACTTCACCCCATGAATCTTTTCCCTTTGCTGTTCTGATATGTATTCTTTCTTTTTGATAGACCATAATCATGGGTTCAACAGTTTCTGAGTCCTGTGTATCCTTCTCATAAGTCTTAAAGCCTGAGTTTGGTCATGATACACCATGCTATAAGATAAATGTATAAAAACTAATTATACAATGCTTGGAATCCAGTTACTGTTACCTAAATATTAGCTCTTGCCCCCATGCATTTATATTCTAAAGGAAAAAATATTGAATAAATATTCAATTTGCTTGCATATGTATCCCTCCCTCAGGGGGGCTCCCCAAGACCTGTCTTTTTCATCATTACATGATTGACCTCACACAGGATATGTGATAATTATATATAACTTATATACACTGAGGTTCTTTGAAAAAAAATGTAGTGTATGCACAGTACAGTATTAGCATTGACCTTTTAAATAGACTGACCTGAAAAGAACATCCATAAAGATGCTGCTTCAGTATGTTGACATTGAGACAGCAGAGAAAGTTTTTAAGAGAAAGTGTTAAATAAAATTAAAAGAATGTTAAATGTTTTAAAAATTACTTTGGGTTTTTTAAATGTCTATAAGTATCTAAAAACTAGAATATCAAATTAATTTCTTTTAATACTCTTATGTTTTAAAACCAACACCTTTGTAGTACAACTATAACCAAACTATTATTAGAGGTGGAAGACTAGATTACGAAACATATGCTAGGTTGCAGCAATTCACAAGTGTTTAGCTTCACAATCCCAATGTGAGAATCCGCCACAATCTGTATCTTTAGACCTCAGCATTAAATGTGTGGAGATTTAATATGCTCTACACAGACACTCTGAAAGAAAAAAAAAAAAAAAGGTTTTTGTTTTTTTTTTTTATTACGGAGGAATACATGTTCTTAGTAATTTTTAATTTAGTGAGGTAACTTCTTTTTAAAAATTATCCTTATGCCAACCACCCATAAAGAGATTTTCCAGATATGCATATTGCTTTAAAATTTTCTTTTCTTTTCATTTTAACAAGAAGAGTACAAATATCTCATGCGATTAAGCATCAGGGTCTTTCAATTATCAACTTAACACAGATCACTGTGCTACTGCTTGTCTGCTTACACCACTGAAAGCGTAAATCTGACTCAATAATTAAATCCATGGTGAATTTCCTCATTGATCTATATTTATTCCCTATTTTTCCCTATAAAAAGTATATATTGATACCAAAGTAGATCATTCAACTGGTAATTATACCTTCATTTAGAGATGTAATTTAGTAGTTATTATATTTACCTACTTCTTTGAAAATTCTCAACTATGGGACAAGACAATAAAAAAGTGACTATGTGCTGTCTTACATGGTTATATCCATATTCTGAAGGGACTGAGAATTTACCTGCAAAGTTAGCCTGCTGCTCCATGTTTTATGAAGACTGGTAGAGACACAAGACTCTTGGGTCAGAGACAAGAGTTTATTACTCAGAGCAATAGCTATAGCCTGCATATCATTTACTTGTTTGCATTGGTCCTCTTTTCCCCTTTCAAACAGATAACTCAAAGCGTATTGCATTATAGAATTTCCTAGAATGGAAATTTTACATAAAAGAAGTGCTTCATTTAAACATTTCTCTGGAGTGAGTGAGTCATTATTATACGAAATATAAGCATGTTTACTTTGTTTTGGAAGTAAATATGTTCTCTACATTTCCAGGCTGTAAACAAGCAGGCACTTTGCTCCAGATATAGATAATATATCTCTCTCCCAAGGCCGTGCACTATTCAAATACCCTTGAAAAGATAATCTGAAATGAAGGCTAATCAGTGTCTCACTGGGTGAAACATGCAGAAATAAGAGTAAAACATGATAAAATAATTGCTACCAATAATTAAAAACTATTATATTTTCATTCTATTTTAAAATACATTGCTCTATAGTACTCTTTAAATTTTGAATTCCAGTGAAGCTAGTTCAAAACTGTACTCATTTCCTCAAAAATTGTTTTTTTTTCCCCAATAGTTTCTTTTCCTGCAGCTTCCTACCTTCCATTTCTAGCAGAGATACTCTGTTAAGTCAGTCGCTGTTATTCTGGTAATATCTTCACTGAATTCCAATTACACTAATTTTTTCACTCTCAGATCAGAAGATCTTTCCTTTTTATTTTTCTCTAAACATCAAAAATTGAGCCTTAACTGACAACGTGGTGCACTGAAGGGAATGGCAAACCACTTCAGTATTCTTGCCTTGGGAACCACATGAACAGTATGAAAAGGCAAAAAGATAGGGCAATGAAAGATGAATTCCAAAAGCAGTAGGTGCCCAATATGCTACTGGAGATCAGTGGAGAAATAACTCCAGAAAGAATGAAGAGATGGAGCCAAAGCAAAAAAATAACCCCTTGTGAATATGACTGGTGATAGAAGCAAAGTCCGATGCTGTAAAGAGCAATGTTGCAGAGGAACCTTCAATGGTAGGTCCGTGAATCAAGGCAAATTGGAAGTGGTCAAAGAGGAGATGGCAAGAGTGAACATTGATATTTTAGGAATCGGCAAACTAAAATAGACTGGAATGGGTGAATTTAACTCAGATGACCATTATATCTACTACTGTGGGCAGGAATCCCTTAGAAGAAATGGAGTAACCATCATAGTCAACAAAAGAGCCCAAAATGCAGCACTTGGATGCAATCTCAAAAATGATACAATGATCTCTGTTCGTTTCCAAGGCAAACCATTCAATATCACAGTAATCCAAGTCTATGTCCCAACCAATAATGCTGAAGAAGCTGAAATTTAAGGTCTATGAAGACCTATAAGACCTTCTAGAACTAACACCCAAAAAAGATGTCCTTTTCATGATAGGGGACTCGAATGCAAAAGTAGGAAGTCAGGAAATACCTGGAGTAACAGGAAAATTTGGCCTTGAAGTGCAGAATGAAGCAGGGCAAAAGCTAATAGAGTTTGCCAAGAGAACACACTGGTCATAGCAAATACCATATTCCAACAACACAAGAGTGGACTCTACACATGGACATTACCAGATGGTTGGACATCATCATCATCATCAATACCGAAATCAGAATGATTATATTCTTTGCAGCCAAATATGGAGTAGCTGTAAACAGTCAGCAAAATCAAGATCAGGAGCTGACTGTGGCTCAGATCATTAACTCCTTATAGCCAAATTCAGACTTAAATGGAAAAAAGTAGGGAAAACCACTAGACCATTCAGATATAACCTAAATCAAATACCTTATGATTATACAGTGGAAGTGACAAGTAGACTCAACGGATTAGATCTGATAGACAGTGTGCCTGACTAATTATGGACGGAGGTTCATGACATTGTAGAGGCAGGGATCAAGACCATCCCCAAGAAAAAGAAATGCAAAAAAGCAGAATGGTTGTTTGAGGAGGCCTTACAAATAGCTCTGAAGAGAACTGAAAGGCAAAGGAGAAAAGGAAAAATATATCCATTTGAATGCAGAGTTCCAAAGAATAGCAAGGAGAGATAAGAAAGCCTTCCTCAGTGATCAGTACAAAGAAATAGAGGAAAACAATAAAATGGGAAAGACTAGACATCTCTTCAAGAAAATTAGAGATACCGAAGGAATATTTCATGCAAAGATGGGCATAATAAAGGACAGAAATGGCCTGGCATACTGCAGTCTGTGGGGTTGCAGAGTGAGACATGAGTGAGCGACTGAACTAAACTGAACAACTTTCATTCATTAATTCATTCACTAGTTTACATACAATGACTACCAATGTGCCTAATAAAGAGAAAGTACTCAACAAATTTTAGGTAGAATTGCTACATTCTAAGACACTAAGAATTCTATAAATACTAGTGTTAGTAGACAATTTATTCATCATCTTTAACATTGAGATGTTTCACAGGCTTCCCTGATGGTCTAGTGGTTAAGAATCTGCCTGCCAGTGCAAAGGACACAGGTTACACTCCTGGCCTGGGAAGATCTCACATGCTTGCTGGGGAGAAACAAAGCCCATGCACCACAGATACTAAAGCAGAGCTCTAGAGCCTACATGCTGCAACTACTGAAGCCCACACACCCACAGCCTGTGCTCTGCCTGTGATACATGCCACACAATGAGAAGCCCACACATCACAATGCTCCGCACACTAACTAGACAAAGCTCTCATGGAGCAACAAAGACCTAGTGCAACTGAAATAAAGAAAGAAAGAAGAAGTGCTTCACAGTGAAGTTATTAAGGAGGACACTGAAAATGCATAAATTCATACAATATATTTTGACCCAAATTCCTATTAGGAGAACAGCTCAAATATGAGAGATCAGAATTTTGTAATCATGACATTTTTCACATTCTTATTAAGGATATTAGCTATAACAATATTTTCCAGTTGGGAAGTAGGACCAAACATCGTGATGGTGATGTATTTGAATCAAGGTGGAAAGAAGAACAATATAGATCAAAGAAGATCTAAATCATATTCATATCTCAACCCCCTTCTCTTAGAAAAAAAAAGCAAATAGAATTTAGAAAGAAGATAGTATAGCCTCAAAATTCACATACCAGTGCCTTCCTTTATATTTTGGGTCAGAAAAAAAATTTTTTTATTTCAACTACAAATGTTTGTTTAGTTACAAAATTAGTGCAACTCTGTAAAAAGAAGCTATTCCAAAAATGATAGTAAAGGATGATAAAGAGCTAGCTAAGTGATAGATCAGGATTTATGAAGAACTAGTAGAATGTTTCTTCTTTTTAAATTTTAATTCCAAAGCATTTAGGAGAAGATTTGTGTTCTCCACCTTTGCATAGTAGCCATCATTCCCTATTACTTTTACCATTTTATACATTCACGCAATATCTCTTACCTGTATGAGCCGAAGAATAATGTTAGATATTTGAAATTTATAAACATCATCAATACAGCTCATATCATGACAGTCACACAGTTCAGATACCATGAAACTTATACTTGAGACAGAGTTCAATTCAAATATAGCTGTATTTTTTTTTTTTTCAAGAAATGTTCAATCTATAGAGTCCTAGTAGCAGAGATAATAGACACAATCATAATAGCATTTCATATTCATGATCAGGTTGGGAATAAATAAAATTTAGCTTTTTTAAAGTTAGAGTAGTTACCTCCATCTAACTACCTTAAGTAATAATCTTGAAACATATAGCATTTAAAGCCATCATTTTGGCTTTCTTAAACCATTGCTCAAGTTTCTGAAAAATTTGTCTAGTAAGAATTAAAAGCATAAAATTTAGAAATTAAATTTAGCTGATGAAAGCCAATACTGTTGTGTTGCTGATAAGCACATACTCTTTTTAAGAGCATGGGACTATTTCTTTAAACACAATACTTACAAGGGAGAAAGTAATCACTGTAATACTGAGTTTCAGAAATAGATCATTAGCAAAATTAGATAGAATTAATATTAGCTGCAAAATGAGCCAGAGGATAGCTGGGCACCAGGCTGAGCAACTGGAACTTGTCTCCTGTTGACTCTTTGGGATAAAGATAATGGCAGGAGCAGAGCTGCGCTTAATTAAAAGATAAGGAGACCACATTTTTCTTGGAATCAAGGGGATCTCTCAGACCACATGTGCAGAAAACATCCTCAGAGATCAAGAAAGAGAGGGGGTATTTGTGCATAAAATGTCCTGCCAGCCTCCCAGAAACTCTCATGCTAGAATTCATCCCGTGGAAAAGATCTAGGCATGCATCGGAGAGGGCCCTGAATCATACCAGGCTCAGAAATCAGGCTCAAGAAAGAGGATTGACTAGAGAGAACCCTTACATTTACCCCTATATAAGCACTTTATACTTAAAGCAATTTACATCCCTAGGTCTCTGGTTCCTTTCTGGCTCAAAGGACTTCATGTGATCTTTTGGGGCTTTCTTGGTAGCTCAGACAGTAAAGAATAATCTGCCTGCAGTGCAGGAGACCAGAGTTTGATCCCTGGGTTGGAAGATCCCCTAGAGAAGCAAATGGCAACCCACTCCAGTAATCTTGCCTAGAGAACTCCATGGACTGAGGAGTCTGGCAGGCTACAATCCATGAGGTTGCGAAGAGTTAGACAGGACTGAGCGACTATCACTTTCACTTTCAAGCAATTTAAGCCACCCAATATGCACACAACTCACTCCAAGCCTGCCCTTGTGTTCTTCCACCCACACTTTGCTTCTGGTAAATGCTTTACCCAATTGACTACCTTCAAATCTTTGCTAAATTCTTTCCTCAAAGAAAACAAGAACAGAGGTCCTGCTACAACCCACTGGCCCTCATGGTCCAGCAGTTGGGAACTGGTACTCTCACCACCATGGCTTGGTTCAATTCCCAGTCAGGAAACTAAGATCCTGCTTCAAGTCCCTGCAACACATGGTCCTGTCAATATCACAAGTATTTCATAACTTGGAATTATTGACATCAGTTCCACATATGTATACATGTAGCCAGAGCAATCCACATACACTGATACTTGAGAATTCATTCTTCAGTTAATAAGGAACTATGCAAAAATGTAATATGGAGCTAAATTGACTGAGCTCTGGGTCTCTTAGAGGAGAGACCTCTTTTGTCTTTCCTTGAAAATTCTTTAAATATTTGAAAAGTGTCACCTACAGTAAAAGACACCAGAAAGATGCTTCTAGCTTTAGGAAACAAACAAACAAACATGAATTCATCAAAATTGAAATTCACATTTGATTATTTTAAGTTTTACCTTGATTTTCAAATGGAGATCTAATTCTGCTCAATGTTGGAGCAATATCACAAAAGATTTGGTGATCCTCTGTAAGATGGGGGTCTATTCTTTCTTTACTTACTTTGCATATCAGACTACCAACAAAAATGAGGAGTAAGATGGGACAGGGTAAGAGACAGTGAGCTGGAATGGAGTGATGAAGTCAATTTGGTTATCTCTGAAACAAAGCATTAAATAACCAGTGACCCGCTTAATATAAGATTTTGTTTTCCATTAAATTAATAAAGAGTTTTCAGTCAGAAATTTCCTGGTAAGAGTAACTCAGCTATTTCAAATCAGGAAGAGATGTTATATGGAAATTACACAGAGGAAAAAGAATGTTTCTTGCTTTTCTATTCAAAATTTTCTGAGGATTTATGTTAAAAAAAAATACAAGAAAAAAGTTTTAATAAGTCAAACAAATAGTTTAAAAACTACATAGTAAGGAATTATCATATATTCTATTTCATATTTAAGACTCGCTGGAGGCATCTAGCACATACACGCCTCTACTTAGCCAAGTAACAGTGTGGAGAATTGTAGACCTTTCATTTCCCCACCATCTATTCCTATCAATGTCTCTGAAATCTAGAGTCAAATTCTGGTACCTTCCAAAATAAGAAAAAGAAAACATTTCTTTTTCTGTCCTTTAATAAAAGTCCGATTGTTACAGAAAACCATAAGCAATTAACCTTGAATCAATGGAATAATTGCATTGTATATACTTGTCTAAAACTAGGAAATATAAGTAAATATAAAGTTTTCCATCCTCTTAAACTGGTTAATTTCATTTTAACATGAAAAAGCATTTAGCTAATTATTCCTCCTTAGTGAGCCTAGGGATTTTTTCCAAAAAGGTCTCTCATTACTCAAGATTTTGCCAGTGGATTATATCCAACTCCCTGCCAGACAGAGGGCACATTTTCACAGCAGCATGAGCTCATAGGATTAGCATCATGAAAGCAAAGACCTTGTTTGCCTGGTTCACTGTTGTAACCCTAGTCTGTAGAATGATGTCTGGCACAGAGGAAATTCTTAGTATCCATGAGTGAGTGAATAAATTAATCTAGATTTCCTAGGTACTGCAGTCATTTCCAAATTATAGTGAAATTCTTCGAAAATAATTAGCCTCATTACTTTCCAGCAGCAGGGTGAAGTTCATTGTTTCCAACAAAGGCTGAGATTCTCTCATCTTTCTGAAAAATGCTAAAGCATTGATAATGATAAATCATAAAAGACAATGATAATGGGGTACTGATATGTAAGGTCAGATTACTGCAGCAAACCTCAAATCACCACCAGTCTTGGGGATTCATTATTCAAAACCAAGCTTCTCAAATCCCCAACATGTCCATCTCCCCATGCATTCATCCTTTTATTACCTGTGATTCTTTGCCTCTACTCTAACCTCCCACTGCCTATCACCTTTTCAATCTTTCATGTGTGCCCTCTAAAACCTCTCTCTTTGAAAACACATTGTGCAAATCACTGATCTATTCACATACTGTTTCTTCTACTTTTCCCCATAACTGAAATCTAGCTCTTTTCTGAAAGATTGCTTTCCCATCCACCTTGTCAACTGAACTTCAGCTCATTCCCCTATTCCTCATGAAATTTCTGCTTGAGGTAGGCATACTTTGCTTCTGACTCTATATTACCACTTCCAGACCAATGATGCTCCTTCAAAACTGGAAAATATCATTCTTTGAAACTAGGTCAGCCCAAAAAATGAAACTCTTTCCCTCATTATCATTTGTAACTGTTGATTTCCTATTTTTTGCTCTTGAAATACTTCTTTTCTAACAAATATTGCCACAATTGTCATGGCCTTTCATGATGTAGAGTACATATTTAAACACAAACTACTTATTCCTATTACTTTTGTAAAATCGATAACATCAATCATCTTCCCAAAAGAATTATAATATCTTAATATTAACAACAATTCTTCCAAATCTAATATAATCTACAGTTGTTGTTATTCAGTTGCTCACTTCTATCCAACTCTTCGCAATGACATAAACTGCAAAAACACCAAGCTTCCATGTAATTCACTAATTCCCAGAGTTTGCTCAAATAAATGTCCACTGAGTCAATTCAGTTCAGTTCAGTCACTCAGTCATGTCTGACTCTTTGGAACCCCATGGACTGCAGCATACCGGGTTTCCCTGTTCTTCACCAACTCCCAGAGTATACTCAAACTCATGTCCATTGAGTCGGTGATGCCATCCAACAATCTCATTCTTTGTGGTCCCCTTCTCCTCCCGCCTTCAATCATTCCCAGCATCAGGGTCTTTTCAAATAAGTCAGTTCTTTGCATCAGGTGGCCAAAGTATTGAAATTTCAGCTTCAACATCAGTCCTTCCAATGAATATTCAGGACTGCTTTCCTTTACAATGGACTGGTCGGATCTCCTTCCTGTCCAAGGGAGTCTCAAGAGTCTTCTCTAACACATCAGATCAAAAACATCAATTCTTTGGCACTCAGCTTTCTTTAGAGTCCAACTCTCACATCCATACATGACTACTGGCAAAACCATAGCCTTGACTAGATGGACCTTTGTTGACAAAGTGATGTCTTTGTTTTTTAATATGCTGTCTAGCTTGGTCATAACTTTCCTTCCAAGGAGTAAGTGTCTTTTAATTTCATGGCTAATGTCACCATCTGCAGTGACTTTGGAGCCCAAGAAAATAAAGTCTGTCACTGTTTCCATTTTACGTGATGTACTCTGCATAGAAGTTAAGTAAGCAGGGTGACAATATACAGCCTTGACGTACTCCTTTTCCTATTTGGAACCAGTCTGTTGTCCCATGTCCAGTTCTAACAGTTGTTTCTTGACCTGCATACAGATTTCTAAGGAGGCAGGTCAGGTGGTCTGGTATTCCCATCTCTTGAAGAATTTTCCACAGTTTGTTGTGATTCACACAGTCAAAGGCTTGCCATAGTCAGTAAAATAGAAATAGATGTATTTCTGGAACTCTCTTGCTAGTTTGATGATCCATCAGATGTAGGCAATTTGATCTCTGTTTCCTCTGCCTTCTCTAAATCCAGCTTGAGCATCTTGAAGTTCTCGGTTCACATATCTTTGAAGTCTAGATTGGAGGACTTTGAGCACTACTTTGCTAGCATGTGAGATGAGTCCAATTATGTGGTAGTTTGAACATTCATTTGCATTGTCTGTCTTTGGGATTAAAATGAAAACTGACCTTTTCCAGTCCTGTGGCCACTGCTGAGTTTTCCAAATTTGCTTGCATATTGAGTGCAGCACTTCTACAGCATCATCTTTTAGGATTTGAAATAGGTCAACTGGAATTCCATCATCTCAACTAGCTTTGTTCATAGTGATGCTTACTAAGTCCCACTTGACTTCAGACTTCAGAATATTTGGCTCTAGATGAGTAATCACACCATCGTGTTTATCTGGGTCATCAAGATCTTTTTTGTATAGTTCTTCTGTGTATTCTTGCCACTTTTTCTTAATATCTTCTGCTTCTGTTAGGTTCATACTGTTTCTATCCTTTATTGGGTCCATCTTAGAATGAAATATTCCCACTGTATCTCTAATTTTCTTGAAGAGATGTCTAATCTTTCCCATTCTATTTTTTCCCTCTATTTCTTTGCACTGATCACTGAGGAAGTCTTTCTTATCAGTCCCTGCTACTCTTTGGAACTCTGCATGCAGATGGGTATATTTTTCCTCTTCTCCTTTAGCTTTAGCTTCTCTTCTTTCCTCAGCTAGTTGTAATGCCTCCTCAGACGACCATTTTGTCTTTTTGCATTTCTTTTTCTTGGGGATGGGCTTGGTCACTGTCTCTTGTACAATGTCATGAATCTCTGTCCATACTTCTTCAGGGACTCTGTATATCAGATCTAATCCCTTGAATCTATTTGTCACTTCCACTGTATAATTGTAAGGGATTTGATTTAGGTCATACCTGAATGATCCAGTGGTTTTCCCTACTTTCTTCCATTTGAGTCTGCATTTGTCAATAAGGAGTTCATGATCTGAGCCACAGTCAGCTCCCAATCCTTTTTTTTTTTTTTTTTTTTTTTGCTGACTGCATAGAACTTGTCTCTCTTTGACTGCAAAAAATGTAATCAGTCTGATTTTAGTATTGACCATCTGGTGATGACCATGTGTAGAGTCTTCTCTTGTGTTGTTGGAAGAGGATGTTTGCTATGACCAGTGCATTCTCTTGGCAAAACTCTGTTAACATTTGCCCTGCTTCATTTTGTATTCCAAGGCCAAAGTTGCTTGTTACTCCAGATATTTCTTGACTTTCCCCTTTTACATTCCAGTCCCCTATCATAGAAAGGACATCTTTTTTGAGTGTTAGTTCTAGAAGGTCTTGTAGGTCATCATAGAACCATTCAACTTCAGCTTCTTTGGCATGAGTGATTGAGGCAAAGACTTGGATTACTGTGATATTGAATGGTTTGCCTTGGAAATGAACAGAGATCCTTCTGTCACTTTTGAGATTGCACCCAAGTACAACCTAGATAGCATATTTAAAAGCAGAGACATCACTTTTCCAACAAAGGTCTGTCTAGTCAAGGCTATGGTTTTTCCAGTGGTCATGTATGGATGTGAGAGTTGGACTGTGAAGAAAGCTGAGCACTGGAGAATTGATGCTTTTGAACTGTGGTGTTGGTTCTCACAACTCTTGAGAGTCCCTTGGACTCCAAGGAGATCCAACCAGTCCATTCTAAAGGAGATCAGTCCTGGGTGTTCATTGGAAAGACTGATACTGAAGCTGAAACTCCAATACTTTGGCCACCTCATGCGAAGAATTGACCCATTGGAAAGACCCTGATGCTGGGAGGGATTGGGGGCAGGAGGAGAAGGGGACGACAGAGGATGAGATGGTTGGATGGCATCACTGACTCGACGGATAAGAGTTTGGGTAAACTCCAGGAGTTGGTGATAGACAGGGAGGCCTGGCATGCTGCGATTCATGGGATTGCAAAGAATCACACATGACTGAGCGACTGAACTGAACTGAACTGAACTGCATTTCAGGCTCTTTTATTGACTATGAGGGCTACTCCATATCTTCTAAGGGATTCTTGCCCACAGTAGTATATATAATCATCATTTGAATTAAATTCACCCATCTGGTCCACTTTGGTTCACTGATTCTGAAAATGTAGATGTTCACTTGCTATCTTCTATTTGACCACTTCCAATTTACCTTACTTAATTCATAGACTTAACTTTCCAGGTTCATATGCAATATACTGTTCTTTACAGCATTGGCCTTTACTTCCATCACCAGTCACAGCCACAACTGGACATTGTTTTTGCTTTGGCTCCATCTCTTCATTCTTTCTGGAGTTATTTGTCCATTCTTCTTCAGTAGCATATTGTGCACCTACTGATCTGCAGAGTTCATGTTTCAGTGTTATGTCTTTTTGCCTTTTCATACTGTTTATGGGGGGTCTCAAGGCAAGAATACTGAAGTGGTTTGCAATCCCTTCTCCATGGACCACGTTGTCAAAACTTCCCACCATAACCCATTCGTCTTGGGTAGCCTGCATGGCATGGCTCACAGTTTCACTGAGTTAGACAAGGCTGTGGTCCATGTGATCATTGAGTCAGTGATGCCATCCAATCATCTCATCCTCTGTCATACTCTTCCCCTCCTGCCTTCAATCTTTCCTAACATCAGGGTCTTTTCCAATGAGTTGGCACTTTACATCAGTTTGCCAAAGTATTGGAACTTCAGCATCAATACTTCCAGTGAATATTCAGGGTTGATTTCCTTTATGATTGACTGGTTTGATCTCCTTGCTGTTCAAGGGACTTTTGAGGGTCTTCTCCGGCACCACAGTTCAAAACATCAATTCTTTGGCACTCAGCCATTTTATGGCCCAACTCTGTCTTCAGTACCTGACTACTAGGAAAACCATAGCTTTGACTAGATGGATCTTTGTCAGCAAAGTAATGTCTCTGCTTTTTAATAAGCTGTCTAGCTTTGTCATAGGGCTTCCCTGATAGCTCAGATGGTAAAGAATCAGCTGGCAGTGCAGGAAACCCCAGTTTGATTCCTGGGTCAGGAAGATCCACTGGAGAAGTGATAGGCTACCCATTCCAATATTCTTGGGCTTCCCTTGTGGCTCAGCTGGTAAAGAATCTACCTGCAATGTGGGAGACCTGGATTCTATCCCTGGGTTGGGAAGACCCCCTCGAGAAGGGAAAGACTACCCACTCCAGTATTCTGGCCTGGAGAATTCCAGAGAATGTATAGTCCGTGGAGTCACAAAGCTTCAGACACTACTGAACAACTTTTACTTTCAGGTTTGTCATAGGTTTTCTCCAAGGAGCAAGTGTCTTTTAGTTTCATGGCTACAGTTACCATCTGCAGTCATTTTGGAGCCCCAAAATATAAAGTCTGTCACTGTTTCCATTGTTTCCCTGTCTATTTGCCATGAAATGATAAAACCGGATTCCATGATATTCATTTTAATGCTTCATCTGGATGCTATGCTCTAAGCCAGCTTTTTCATTCTCCTCTTTCACCTTCATCAAAAGGCTCTTTAGTTTCTCTTAGCTTTCTGCCATAAGGGTAGTGTCATCTGCATATCTAATGGTACTGATGTTTCTTCCTGTAGTCTTGATTTCAGCTTGTGCTTCATCCAGTCTGACATTTCACATGATTTACTCTGAGTATAAGCTAAATAAGCAGGTTGGCAATATACAGCCTTGTCATGCTCCTTTCCAAAATAATCTATAGTATCTGTTGCTTAACAGTATTGAAATCTTCAACTTCTCTACCTTTTACATTTTCTGCATTAATTTCATTCCCTAAGCAGCTCAGACATTGTCGCTCATTATTTCAACCAACCATTCTTTTACTATTACTCTCAAATTTTCTTTGCCTCATTCTTATCTGCTGCCTTACTAAGGAAAATCCCTGCTCTAAGGAAATCCATTCTGAACTTCAAAAGTTTATATGTTCAATTGATAAATTCAAAAATTGATGTGTTTTCAGCTGTATTATCTACCTCAGTGACAAGCACCAAGTGCTCATTCCAGAAAAATAGACTCATTCTTGATTATCTCTCTTTAGTCCTACATCCAATCAGTTAGCAAATTTTATTATAGTTATAAATATATTGATATCTATGGTAGATACCTTCTTAGATTACAATCCATAAAAATGTACACTCTGGGTGATGAAACAAATAGCCTATTGGAAACAGTATAGAAGGATGAGGTATATGTTGGAGGAAAATCCCTACCACTCTGGCAATAATAAGTAGGTAGAAGTTTCCATTTTTCTCCTATTAACCTGGAGCAAAGAGAGGAAACCCATAGTTTAAAAAAGGGAAGATATGAACAAAAATTTTTTGAAGAAAAAAATGGGGCTGAAGAATCGGATTATAGCCATGGGCCTTGTGAATCTCCCAAGATTCTCTACAGAGTGAAAAAACCAATTGTCTTTCCCAATATTCTCTAATATTTTATTAATTGTTTATTTTTTTTTTCTTCCATTACTGTTTGTTATTTTCAAACATTTAGTAAAAATCTGTTCTTAACTATTGCCTTCCTTTGGAGTAGTCTTATTACATTATTTTTTTTTTTTTTTTGATTAGTTGGAGGCTAATTACTTCACAACATTTCAGTGGGTTTTGTCATACATTGACATGAATCAGCCATAGAGTTACATGTATTCCCCCATCCCGATCCCCCCCTCCCACCTCTCTCTCCACCAGATTCCTCTGGGTCTATTACACTATATAAAATAATTTTTATATTCTTAGCTAGTATCTGATTAAACTGATACAATCTTAACTCAAGAGAAGGTGGACAAAGTTTCATTGAAAGGAACAAATCAAAATGGTGGAATAGGACATGAAGCTCACCTCTCCCATGATAAATTGAAAATGCAACTACATGAGGAACAATTCTCACAGAATACCTACTAAACACAGGTAAAGCATCTCAGACACTCAGCATTGCAAGAAAGATTTCCACATACTGGACTAGGACAAAAGAAAAAAATAAAAAGAGAGAGAGAGAGGAATCAGGATAGAACCTGCCCCTGGGCAGGTGCTGTGAAAGAGGAAAGGTTCCCTCACCCTGCGAACCCCTTCACGAGCTGGGAAATAGGCCAGAACAGGAAGGTAAGTGCAGAGGCTCAGAGGAGAGCACAGTAGCCTGTCTGTGATTTAATGCAATTCCTCTTGAATCACCCGTAACATTTTTCACAGAACTAGAACAAATAGTCCTAAAAATTATGTTGTTGTTAAGTTGCTAAGTTGTGTCTTTGCGACCCCATGGCTGTAGTAGGCCAGGTTTCCCTGTTTTTTATGGAACCATAAAAGACCCAGAATTGCCAAAGCAATCCTGAGGAAAAAGAACAAGGCAGGAGGCATAACCCTCTCAGACAATGGACAACAGTATGCTACAGAAATCAAAACAGCATGGTATTGGCACAAACACAGACAGTGAATCAAGGGGACAGAATACAGAGAGCTCAGAAATAAACCCACACACCTGAAATCAATTAATCTTTGACAAAGGAAGCAAGAATGTACAATGGGAAAAAGTCTCTTCATCAAGTGGTGGTTGGAAAGTTGGACTATATGTAAATCAATGAAGTTAGAACACACTCTAACACCATATACAAAATAAATTTGAAATGGCTTAAAGACTTAAATAAAAAGCATTGCACCATAAAACTTCTAGAAGACAGCATCACCAAAATATTTTTAGACATAAATGACATCAATGTTTTCTCAGTTCTACATGCCAAGGCAATAGAAATAAAAGCAAAAATGAACAAATGGGGCCTAACAAAACTTTTTGCACAACAAAAGGAAATCATAAACAACATAAAAAGAGAACCTATAGACCAGGAGAAAATATTTGCAAATGATATGAGCAACGAGGATTTAATTTTCAAAATATACAAACAGCTCGTACAACTCAATAACAAAACAAACAAAAAAATAAAAAATAAAAAATGGTCACCATCTTTCTAAATTCTATATATATGCATTAGTATACTGTATTGGTCTTTATCTTTCTGGCTTACTTCACTCTGTATAATGGACTCCAGGCTGGATGCATGAGACAAGTGCTTGGACCTGGTGCACTGGGAAGAACCAGAGGAATCGGGTGGAGAGGGAGGTGGGAGGGGGGATCGGGATGGGGAATACATGTAAATCCATGGCTGATTCATGTTAATGTATGACAAAAACCACTACAATATTGTAAAGTAATTAGCCTCCAACTAATAAAAATAAATGAAAAAAAAAGAAAAAATAAGACACATTTTGACAATAAAAAAAAAAGGTCAAAAACCTAAATGGACATTTCTCAAAAGAAGACATATAGATAGCCAACAGGCATGTGAAAAGATGCTCAGCATCGCTGATTGTTAGAGAAATACAAACCAAAACTACAATGAGGTACCACCGCATTGTATGGAAAAAAGTATGGAGGTTCTTCAAAAAACTAAAAACAGAATTGCCATATGATCCTACAGTGCCACTCCTGGGCATATATCTGAATGACACTATGATTCAAAAAGATACATGCACCTCAGTGTTCAGAGAAGCACTATTTACAATAGCCAAGACATGGAAACAGCCTAAATGTCTATTGATGGATGAATGGGAAAGATGTGGTGTATATATACAATGGAATATTCCTGTCATAATAAAGGGTAAAACATTGCTGTTTGCAGCAATATGGATAGATCTAAAGATTATCATACAAAGTGAAGTAAGCAGAAACAGGAAGACAAATATATGATATAGCTTATATATGGAATCTAAAATATGACACAAATTAAGTTATCTATGATACAGACACAGATTTACAGACATAGGGAACAGACTTGAGATTTCCAAGTGGGTGAAGGAGCAGGGGATAGTGTGATTATGAGTTTGGGAAAAGTAGATGCAAACTATTAAATATAGAGTGGATAAACAACAGAGTCCCACTATGCAGCAAAGGGAACTATATTCAGTATCCTGAAATAACCATAATAGAAAATTTAAAATATCTCATTGAAAGTGGATGAGTTAAAAGAGTAAAGGACAGAATGAACAGCAATCACAGAGAACTAGATCACACTCATTTTTCAAACCATAGAACTAAATTTAAATCCATTTAAAAATTTCAGTGATGATATTGGAAAAAAGAATTCTTTACAAATATAAAATGTCAAGTTAGGAAAGATCACAAATTTGACTCTCTGATCAAATAAATTAATAGTGAAATAAGTAGACAAAAAATAACTGTAAAGAATTGTATCATTTGCCTTGTATCATAAGAGAATCAATACTTTAAATTAGCATAAACCTCAAAGTGTCACTGTATTCAATATTCTGACAGCTACATAACAGTATAGGCCTGAGGATTGTATTCCTGAGGCAACAATTCACCTATTTACACACAGCAAAAGGTTATTTAAGAAGAAAGTATATTAATTATCTTTTTACCTCCCTAATAGCTATTAAGGGTTTCCCTGATAGCTCAGTTGGTGAAGAATTTGCCTGCAATGAAGGAGACCCCAGTTATTAATGAAATAATGTTTAAAAATTATTTGGTAAGAATGTTATTCTATTCAAAATTTCTCTCTTTGGAAGCTAATCAAACAACCACAAAGAGAATAATCAGCAATAAAATTTTGAACAATTCAATATTAATACAGATAATAAAAACATGACTACCTACTAGTGATATGTATTTACTTGGGACCCTGGGGTAACAGAGGGTCTGACTTACAGAATCACAGGAAAGTTTACAAATATTAAGATGATGTTCTCCATATCACAGGAGAGGGCAATGAAATATCTTAAGACCAGATCATAGGATACATGTGTGCTAAGTCACTTGAGTGAAGGAGTGAAAGTCGCTCAACCATGTTCAACTCTTTGCAACCCCATGAACTATACACCCTGTAGACTACACAAGCATGGACTTCTCCAGGCGAGAATACTGGATTGAGTAGCCTTTCCCTTCTCCAGGGGATCTTCCTCACCCGTGGATTGAATGCAGGTCTTCTACATTGCAGGCGGATTCTTTACCAACTGAGCTATCAGAGAAGTCCTGTCCAACTCTGCAACCCTATGGACTGTAGCCCACCAGGTTCCTCTATCCATGGGGATTTTCCAGGCAAGAACACTGAGGTGAGTTGCCATGCCCTTCTCCAGGAAATCTTCCTGACCCAGGGATCAAACTTGCATCTCTTACATCTCCTGCATTGGCAGGCAGGTTCTTTACCACTAGCACTACTTGGGAAGCCCAGAATATAGGATAAACACTCAAAATCCTCCTAATACCTTCTAGAACAACACACAAATGGAACTAGGCATAGTTTTCATTTTGGCTCCATGAATCTGTTCAACTCAAGCAACTAATGAAGATTTTAAAAATTATTAAATCTGAAAATATAACCATATACTATATTACATAAAATAAACATTTTATAATAGGAATAATGAATATTAAAATTTTATATTTGGATATGAAAAAAACCAAACTGATCAAAGAATAATATGGGGAATTCTTTACATTTTATTTAAGATTTTTATCTTCCCAATATGAACATGAGATAAAATATAAACTGCAGAAATGCTCCTCAGAATATGTTCCTATAGAGAATGTACTAATGAATAGTTAAGAATTATTTGCAAATAGTTTATTCAGCTAATTTTAATAATTAGTTGTGCTTATAAATTCTTGGAAAATTTGCTTTCTTGAACTCCTCCAACAAAATTAGACGCATTATTTTATAGGTGAAATGAAAAAGAAAGTCGCTCAATCATGTCTGACTCTATGGAACTCCAAGGACTACACAGTCCATGGAATTCTCCAGGCCAGAATTCTGGAGTGGGTAGCCCTTACCTACTGCAGGGCATCTTCCCAATCCAGGAATCAAACCCAGGTCCCCCTCATTGAAGGCAGATTCTTTATCAGCTGAGCTACAAGGGAAGCCCCTATAAGTGTGATTAAAGAAAACAAGCACACATGATTCATAAATAACTGCTGCTAAAAAATAAATAAATACTTTAGATATTTTGAAATATTTGCACTCTGGATAGTGCAGAGCAATTTTCCATAGATCTTATCTTAATTATCCTGTATTCCAATTTAGAGAGCTTTGATTAATGAGATTTTTGCACATCAAACTCTCAGCCAGAAGCAATAATGGATGATGCCTGTTTTGGAATTTGTCAAAGACACGGTTATCAAGCAAGTGTAAGCAAATCTGTCCTCTATTTATTAGGTGAACTGTGCCATCAGCTTACTCCTCAGCCAGCACAACAAGCAAGAAGTTTACCAAAATATCATCTTGAGACACACCCAGAACTGTTCTAAGAAGAATTCTGACCATTTTTTTATATGTATAATTGAGTTATGTTAGACTAGTCAGACAAATAATCATTTAGACTGCTTCTTAATTTATCTAGCACAGATGAGAGATGGTGTAATAGACTCAGCACAAATTCAGATAACTCCAGACATAGAGAATTAGGACATATGTCTTCTTGGTGGCCAAGAATTTAAAAGCATTTGGTAAGTTTAATACTTATTTCTCTCAATTTACCAAAATATTCCCCATATTAAGAAAGACTCTCTAGTTAACTATTAGTATTAATATAATGATTCTTTTTTAACCCATTTGTGTTCTGTCCTAAATGAGTAAAACAGGGCAGTGGTTCCAAGGGCATTTGTGCACAAGAGCTTCAAATGCTGAAGTGGAGAAAATTATATACAGTCCCTGGATGCTCTCCTTGATGGTTATGCTTTATAGAGACAGGAAGAAGGCCTAGAATATGTGTTTTTTATTTTTCCTAGGTTATTTCATCTAAAACTTTAAAGGCAGATATTCTAAAAACCTCCTTAAAGTCATATAAGATTGTTTTGTGAAAGCCCTGGTCAGCAAATATGAACTTTTTGAGCTAAGTAGAGAGAGATAAATGGTGTATTCAATTCAGTTCAGTTCAGCCACTCAGTCATGTCTGACTCTTTGGGACCCCATGGACTGAAGCACACCAGGCTTCCCTGTCCATCACCAACTCCCAGAGTTTACTCAAACTCATGTCCATTGAGTCAGTGATGCCATCCAACAATCTCATTCATTGTGGTCCCCTTCTCCTCCTGCCTTCAATCTTTGCCAGCATCAGGGTCTTTTCCAATGAGTCAGTTCTTCGTATCAGGTGGCCAAAGTACTGAACTTTCAGCTTCAGCATCAGTCCTTCCAATGAATATTCAGGACTGATTTCTTTTACGATGGACTGGATGGATCTCTTTGCAGTCCAAGGGACTCTCAAGAGTCTTCTCCAATATAACAGTTCAAAAGCATCAATTCTTCAGCACTCAGCTTTCTTTAGAGTCCAACTCTCACACCCATACATGACTACTGGAAAAACCATAGCTTTGACTAGATGAATCTTTGTTGGCAAAGTAATGTCTCTGCTCTTTAATATGCTGTCTAGGTTGGTCATAGCTTTTCTTCCAAGGAGTAAGTGTCTTTTAATTTCATGGCTGATGTCACCATCTGCTGTGACTTTGGAACCCAAGGAAATAAAGTCTGTCATTGTTTCCATTGTTTCCCCATCTATTTGCCATGAATGATGGGACCAGATGCCATGATATTAGTTTTGTGAATGTTGAATTTTAAGCCAACTTTTTCACTCTCCTCTTTTACTTTCTTCAAAGGCTCTACAGTACCTCTTCACTTTCTGCCATAAGGGTGGTGTCTTCTGCATATCTGAGGTTATTAATATTTCTTCCAGCAATCTTGATTCCTGCTTGTTCTTCATCCAGTTCAGCATTTCTCATGATGTACTCTGCATAGAAGTTAAATAAGCAGGGTGACAATATACAGCCTTGATGTACTCCTTTCCCAATTTGGAACCAGTCAGTTGTTCCATGGAGAAAGAAATGGCAACACACTCCAGTGTTCATGCTGGAGAATCCTGTGGATGGAGGAGCCTGGTGAGCTGCTGTCCCTAGAGTTGCACAGAGTCGGACACGACTGAAGCGAATTAGCATGCATGCATGCATGCATGCATTGGAGAAGGAAATTGGCAGCCCACTCCAGTGTTCTTGACTGGGGAATCCTGTGGATGGAGGACCCTGGTGGGATGCTGTTCATGAGGTTGCACAGAATCGGACACAACTGCACCAGCAGCAGCAGCAGCAGCAGCAGCAGCAGTTGTTCCATGTCCAGTTCTGACTGTTACTTCTTGACCTGCATACAGATTTCTCAGGAGGCAGGTCAAGTGGTCTGTATTCCCATCTCTTGAAGAATTTTCCACAGTTTGTTGTGATCCACACAGTCAAAGGTCTTGGCATAGTCAATGAAGCAGAGGTAGATGTATTTCTGGAACTCTCTTGCTTTTTGATGATCCAACAGATATTGACGAATTGATTTCTGGTTCCTCTGCCTTTTCTAAATCTAGCTTGAACATCTGGAATTTCATGGTTCACATACTGTTGAAGCCTGGCTTGGAGAATATTGAGCATCATTTTGCTAGCGTGTGAGATGAATGCAATTGTGCAGAAGTTTGAACATTCTTTAGCATTGCCTTTCTTTAGTGTCAGAATGAAAACTGACCTTTTCCAGTCCTGTGGCCATTGCTGAGTTTTCCAAATTTGCTGACATATTGAGTGTAGCACTTTCACAGCATTATCTTTTAGGATTTAAAATAGCTCAAATGGAATTCCATCACCTCCACTAGCTTTGTTCATAGTGATGCTTCCTAAGGCCCACTTGACTTCACATTCCAGGATGTCTGGTTCTAGGTGAGTGATCACACATTCATGATCATCTGGGTCATGAATATCTTTTTTGTGCAATTCTTCTGTGTATTCTTGCCACCTCTTAATATCTTCTGCTTCTGTTAAGTCCCTACTATTTATGTCCTTTATTGTGCCCACTTTTCCATGAAATGTTCCCTTGGTATCTCTCATTTTCTTGAAGAGATCTCTAGTCTTTCCCATTCTATTGTTTTCCTCTGTTTCTTTGCATTGATCACTAAGGAAGGCTTTCTTTTCTCTCTTTGCTATTCTTTGGAACTCTGCATTCAAATGGGCATATATTTCCTTTTCTCCTTTACCTTTCAGTTCTTTTCAGAGCTATTTGTAAGGCCTCCTCAAACAACCATTTTGCCTTGTTGCTTTTCTTTTTCTTGGGGATGGTCTTGATCACTGCCTCCTCTACAGTGTCATGAACCTCCCTCCATTGTTCTTCAGGCACTCTATCAGATCTAATCCCTTGAATCTATTTGTCATTTCCACTGTATAATCATAAGAGATTTGATTTAGGTCATACCTTAATGGTCTAGTGGTTTTCTCTACTTCCTTCAACTGAAGTTTGAATTTGGTAATAAGGAGTTCATGATCTGAGCCAGTCAGCTCCAGGTCTTATTTTTGCTGTGTAGAGCTTCTCCATCTTTGGCTGCAACAAATATAATCTATCTGATTTTGGTATAGACTAATCTGGTGATGTCCATGTGTAGTGTGTTCTATGTATACTCTTTGATAAGTTTTGTATTGACTCCTGAACCTGTTATAGATTCTTCCCTGTAAACTTAAAAAAAAAAAAAAATAGTTTTCTACTCTCTGGGCAATTAGGGTCTGAACATATCTAAGGCTTTAAAAAATAATACTGAGAGATGTTTCTATGTCATAGATAATCCTCTTGCCATAGTAATGTACACTGGTCAGTAAATGAAAACTACAGGAATATAATTGGTTGTCTGTCTATTCACAGACATTTGAAAGCAACTTTTAACCCTGCAAATTTGGAATTCTTGTATAACTTTTTTTCTCCTCAACTTCACAGTATTATTTGTCCAGAAAATACTTATACTAAGAAAATTTCAAAACAGTGAAATAAGTGAACATTTTAAACTAATGATAAAACATAATGGTATCAAACTTGGAGAATTCTTCAGGCACTACTATTTCCTATTTTTCATTTTACATAAATTTTTTTCTTAGATGGATTTGGTGAGGGGCATATAATTTAAAGAAAAAAATCAGGACTCATATCTTATATTAGAAATTTACAGGAATAAACAGTATTTTTCTCCAGTGTTTCTCTGCTTTGTTTTCAAACTAGAAAATTAATACATTAAAACTACATTAGCTACCAGAGTACTGTGTGGGGGGGGGGGGTTTCTATTATTATTATAGATCATCTATTTACTTAGTATTCATTCAACAAGGTTTGCTACATACCATGCGTTAATACTGGATTTGAATATGAATAAGATAGAGTGGCTGTCATCAGAAGGCTCAATTTAATTACTCAACAGCAGTTATCTAAGTTTTGACTATAATCTAAGCATTCAAATTCCTCAGCATAAACTTACATGTATATTCTGTGGTCAAGGGTATATGAGCAGATGGGGACTATAAAACAAATCATGGAGAGAGCATCATATCAGCTCCTAACCAAAAGCATGACTCACAATACCAACATCACTACTTGATTGTGGTACATCCATGGGAAAGGTATTTATCCACACTAGGTCTTAACTTCCTCCTGGGAATACAAAAGTGCTTTCCTCACAGAGTGATTTTGAAGATTAAATGAGAAAATTCATGTAAAGGACTTAGTATAATTTTAGACTATTAGAAGCATTAAATAAATCTTGGTTTTCAACATGACTAGAATTTTCCAAAAGGCCAAGTTAAGACAGAAGAATCCATCTGATGGAAATGGTAGAGAAAATGAAAGGGCATGCTTGCTTCAATAATAAAATTTGTCACAGATCACAATTTCAGGAAAAAGTGGTGAAAATAAGTTTAAGATGCTGTTGTTCAGCTGTTAAGTCATGGCTGACTCTTTGCAACTCCATGGTCTATGGCAAACCAATCTCCCCTGCCCTTCACTATCTCCCGAGTTTGCTCAGATTCATGTCCAATGAGTGGCTGATGCTATGTAACCATCTCATCTTCTGCTGTCCCCTTCTTCTTAGGATCAAATGGTCAAAAACCTTAGAAAGCCTATCAAAATTGTACTAAAGTGAGAATAAACTTGAGTTATTAGATCTGTGTTTTAAGTATAATGGAGAGAGTTAATTTTATTGAAGAGATGGAGATCTGTAAGGAGGCTCTTCAGAGTGTTCAATAATGTGTGGTGATGCATGAAAAATAGAAATGATAGATTTTGATGATCAACTGAATATGAGGAAGAAGAGTGAGTATTGCTCTTATCTCTATAAGTGTGTTTAGGCAACACTGTAAATTAAAGGAAAAGGAAGATAGAAAATGAAAAAAAAAAAAATTAGTAGCAGTTGTGGAATGGGAAAGACAAAGAGAGATGGACTGGGAGGTGGGGGATTTAGGTGAGAGAGAATCTTGAATTAGATATATAAGGAAAAGAGCAGCAGACTCCTGAAAATGCAGAACTGGAACTCAGATGGAACATCAGAACTGATAACATAGGATTAGAAAGGTAAGTAGTAATTGAAATTGTAGGAGTGAAATTATACAGGGAGAGAGCCTGAAGGCTTAGATAAGGCTTAGATAAGAAGGCTTAGGATAAAGAGTAGAACTCAAGAACATTGAAATATTAAGAAAATAAATCATGAAAAAAATAAAGAGGCAAGAGGAGAGCCAGGAGAAGAACTCAGAGATAGGAAGCTGAGATCTAGAGCAGTGATGTAACACTGGATTTGAAAAGAGTCTATTGAATATGGCAATTATTTGGCTATTAACAAAATATTATGCTTTGATGCATGCAACTCTTGTGACCCCATGGACTGTAGTCCACCAGGCTCTTCTGTCCCTGGGATTCTCCAGGTAAGAATACTGGAGTGGGTTGCCATTTCTTCCTCTAGGGAATATTCCTGACCCAGAGATCAAACCTACGCTTCATGCATTGGCAGGCAGGTTCTTTACCACTGAGCCAACTGGGAAGCCCTTAGCTTTGATAACAGAGAATGAATGACAAATGTAATGCTTCAAGGATAAATAAGAAATAGGGGGTTGAGAGAAGGATTTACTAGGTTAGAATGCTGAGCTTACTCCTCACTCTCTGCATGAACTGGAACCACTCCAAATTTCTGTTTCACAATGAAAATAATTCTTCATTTAAAGAGTTGTTTGGGAACTGGATAAATAATGAAGACTAGAATACAGCAGATGCTTAATAATGTTAACTATTTTTAGTTATCATTACACTATTCTCTTGTCAATAAAATTTTCTCAAGTTATATTGCAATTTTGTAATCAGATAGATTAGGAGGTGCCCAGAGAAAGAGAACCAGGGATGGCTTTCTTGATGCAAGATACGCTATTTTGGCTTAAGCCATTTTGTGATCTAATCCGTGCCCTTGAACAGGTCTCAGTAATTAACTTAAGGGAAGCAAGGGGATGAAAGAACAAAGGAAAAGCGGTCACAAACAATTTTTTAGCTTTTTGTTCAGTCACTCAGTCAAGTCTGACTCTTTGTGACCTCATGGACTGCAGAATGCCAGGCTTCCCTGTCCTTCACCATCTCCTGGAGCTTGCTCAAACTCATGTCCATTGAGTTGTTAATACCAACCAACCATCTCCTCCTCTGTCATCCCCTTCTTCTCCTGCCTTCAATCTTTCCAGCATCAAAGTCTTTTCTAATAAATCAGCACTTTGCATCAGGTGGCCAAAGTATTGGGGCTTCAGCTTCAGCATCAGTCCTTCTAATGAATATTCAGGACTGATTTCCTTTAGAATTGACTGATTTGATCTCCTTGCAGTCCAAGGAACTTTCAAGAGTCTTCTCCACACCACAGTTTAAAAGCATTAATTCTTTGGTGCTCAGCCTTGAAGCCTAACTTGGAGAATTTTGAGAATTATTTTGTTAGCATGTGAGATGAGTGCAATTGTGCAGTAGTTTGAGCATTCTTTCACATTGCCTTTCTTTGGAATCAGAATGAAAACTGACCTTTTCCAGTCCTGCGGCCACTGCTGAGTTTTCCAAATTTGCTGGCATAATGAGTGAAGGACTTTAACAGCATCATTTTTTCTTTGAAATAGCTTGGTTATAATTCTATCACCTCCACTAGCTTTGTTCATAGTGATGCTTCCTAAGGCCCATTGACTTGGCACTCTAGGATATCTGGCTCTAGGTGAATAATCTCACCATTGTGGTTATCTAGGTCATTAAGAGCTTTATCGTATAGTTTTTCTGTGTATTCTTGCCACCTATCTTACCTGCTTCTATTAAGTCCATACCATTTCTGTCCTTTATTGTGCCCACCTTTGCATGAAATGTTCCCTTGGTATCTCTCATTTTCTTGAAGAGATCTCTAGTCTTTCCCATTCTATTGTTTTTCTCTGTTTCTTTGCATTGATCACTGAGGAAGGCTGTCTTTTCTCTCCTCGCTATTCTTTGGGACTCTGCATTCAGATGGGTATATCTTTCCTTTCCTCCTTTCTCTTTTGCTTCTCTTCTTTTCTCAGGTATGTGTAAGGCCTCCTGAGGCAACTGTTTTGCTTTTTTGCCTTTCTTTTCTTGTGGATGGTTTTGATCACCACCTCCTATACAGTGTTATGAACCTCCATCCATAGTGCTTCAGGCACTCTATCAGATCTAATCCCTTGAAACTATTTGTCACTTCCACTATATAATCATAAGGAATTTGATTTAGGTCATACCTGAATGGTCTAGCGGTTTTCTCTACTTTCTTCAATTTATGTCTGAGTTTTGCAATAAAAAGTTAATGATCTGAGCCACAGTCAGCTCCTGGTCCTGTTTTTGTTGACTGTATAGAACTTTTCCATCTTTGGCTGCAAAGAGTATAATCAATCCGATTTGAGTATTGACCATCTGGTGATGTCCATGTGTAGAGTTTTCTCTTGTGTTGTTGGAAGAGGGTGTTTGCTATGACCAGTACATTCTCTTGAGAAAACTCTGTTAGCCTTTACCCTGCTTCATTTTGTATTCCAAGGCCAAACTTGCCTGTTACTCCAGATATTTCTTGACTTTCCACTTTTGCATTCCAGTTCCCTATCATGAAAAGGACTTCTTCTTTGGGTGTTAGTTCTAGAAGGTCTTATAGGTCTTCATAGGACCGTTCAACTTCATATTCTTTTGCATTAGTGGTTAGGGCATAGACTTGGATTACTGTGATGTTGAAAAGTTTACCTTGAAAATGAACAGAGATCATTCTATCATTTTTGAGACTGCACCCAAGTACTGCATTTTGGACACCTTTGGTGACTATGAGGGATTTCTTCTAAGGGATTCTTGCCCACAGTAGTTGATATATTGGTCATCTGTATTAAATTTGCCCCTTCTGGTCCATTTTAGTTCACTAATTCCTAAAATGTCAATGTTCACAAGCAATAGTACAGGCATAAAGCAGTCCTAGTTTCTTCTCAAGGGATATACATCACAATCTGATACAGGTCTTTGAGCTCCACAGGAACTGAGGCCACCCACCCAAATGCAGACTGTTAACTACACGCTACGACCTCAGACTAGGCAGAACCTATGGAATGATGGTGTTGACCTTTCCCGACCCTGGTGATTTCAATTAACTAAAGCTTGGACTTTGTTGACTTTGCCCCAGTTCTACACTAAATTCTCCTCTGCTGGAGCCCCTTCTAAAAACATGTGCGCCCCTTCATTTAAACCTTCCCTTATTTTGCTGTTCAGGAAGACACTGCTTTGGGAAAGATGCCTGCTCTTCTCTTTACTTGCTACAACTAATAATAAATCTGTCCTTCTTCCCATCTTTACCTTGGTTGCATCTTTTGGGCTAGACACTCACCAAGAGGCAAACCCAGTTTTCAGCTAACAACATTAGGACAGAAGTATTTGAAAGAGTATTTGATTCTTTTCCTCTCTCAACTTATTTATAGTCTAACCTCTGGTTTATGTGTCTATTTCAACACTTATTCATACATTCACTCATTATTTTATTCACTTATTTACTGAGTGCCTATTATGAAGCTGAACTTCATGATATGTTAAAGAAGAAGTAAGATATGAAATATATATTTGACATTGTTTTTTAAAGATAAGTAATTGTGCACTATGTCCAAGGACCTTAAGAAATAGACTCCATGTCTAAAAGGAGAAAGAAAACCAGTCCCTAGTATTCAGGCTCTGACCTTACATCAGGGCTAGGTCTTGACTATCCTTTGTTGAATATAAAATAAACATTTCACAGAACATCAGACAAGGTCATTCTGTGATGCTGATGAACCAAAACAAAAAGAAGGCCACTTTATTATTATCCCTGAACAAAAACAAAACATGAGCATTGTCTGAGCCATAAAATTTCAAACATCCCCACTCCAGGCTAATATGAGGGACTACTGCCTATTTACCACCTAAAGCTTTACCTTTGCTCTAGTCTCCTCAATCTGTAGATAAAATTTAATGAGATACTATGTCATAAAAATTTTCCTGCTTTCTGAATGCACCCAGTTCAGAGTGAGACCTGCACCATTGGAATGTCCCCTCAAATACTATCACAAAGTCTAAATTCTGTATGTTCTTTTTAACATCTCCTTACTGAAGTGCACCATGATTACCCCTAGAGTTACAGTCTCACTAATTTCAATGAGTAATAAATCCAATCTATTTAACAATAGGTATGTTTCTGGCAGTCTTTAGCTAGAGAACACTGACAGCAAATATAAAAAGATACATCTGGTAAACATGTTTCAGCTTGGTAAATCTTTTGGATAGAACATGCTGTCCAAGTCTAGCTATCTTAAATCAGATAGCTATTTCTAAACATATGAGACATATATTAGGATATATTCACACTATTGGATGTGTTATTATTGTTCATATTTGGTATTAGGCCTTATTGGCTTAAGACTTTATAGGCCATGTTAATAGTTAATAATAACCTAAAAATTATTAGGTTTGTGTTGAACTGCAACAAAAAAGAATGAGTTTTTTATGTATTCTTAACCATGGCAAATCTCCCAGTGAAAGAAGTAAGCTTTTCTGTCTGACGTTTAGGGAATATTGATTCAATAGGAGTGGATTTGAACTTTAAAGTAGCCACTGCAGGATTTCTGAGACACAATATGCTAATTGAGAATATCCAACTCTGAACCCTGGGCTATAAAACCTAAAGAATGAAGGATAAAACAAAGGGTGAAGTGAAAGTCGCTGTCTTGTCCTACTCTTTGTGACCCAATGGACTATACAGTCCATGGAATTCTCCAGGCCAGAATACTGGAGTGGGTAGCCTTTCCCTTTTCCAGGAGATCTTCCCAACCCAGGGATCGAACCCAGGTCTCCCACATTACAGGCAGATTCTCTACCAGTTGAGCCACAAGGGAAGGCCAAACCAAGGTTAAAAACAAAACAAAAACAAAACGAAACAAAAAACCTTGGAATAGAAAAGAAACGAAAACATCAAATCATATCCACCCCCCATCCTCTATTCACTTTAAACTTAATGCTTCCACTTCCATCTCCTATCCCACTGTTTTTTGCTTTCAGCCTTTTGTTTTTCAAACAATCTGGAGCTTTAAATACTATAATCTGAAGCAACTTCCTAGTCCTTGCTAATCTTCTATCTATAGAAGATATAGATAATTTACATATATATATATATATATAAGATATAGATAATCTATATATCTAATCTATAATCTAATCTTCTATTGCATATATTTAACAGGCACCCAAAGGAAAGCTTCATATTTTGAGACATGGAATATGATTATAAGGTGATACTGATGATTATACAGGCAAACTATACACTCAGAAAGAATACTGAAATATATAAAATGTGATTACATTTTTTGTTTTATTGTTAAAGGAAAATAATTGTTGGAATAAAAATTATGAAATATCTATTATTTATATGTAAAGCAACATTTCCCATATTGTCCAAATATTGTCTTACAAATAAATCTTTTCCAGCTTGGTGAAAATAAATGAAACATTAATTATTGTGTCTCTGATGCCTGAAACAATTTAGCTACTTTATCAATATGCCTTTTGGGCAAATCACCCCAGTGATTCTGTGATTATCATAAATGCCGCACACAGGCAATTTTTGCCTGAAATGGAAGATTACATTATTAATTCCACATAGATTCTTCATCCTAAAAATCAACCTAGCCATGTTTTCTCATCTCAAACCAAGTATTCAAAATTAATCAACTCTCTGAAGCATCATGTTTAGCGACAGGACAGTAATGTGTCTGCCATAACCAATCAAGTGAAACATCATTATAAGGCAGGTATTTCAAAGATAAGACTTTAAAAATTAATGAGCAAAGGGAGTAAAACATGTACATTTCAACCTTTCTTTTCTTTGAAGGATCTAACGAGGACAGATATGAAAACTCAGTTTTCTTCAAAGGTAGTTATTTAAATTTCAAATAAACTGTTTTACATTGCTAAATTCTAGATAAAATTAAGTATCATATATCAATGTCTTTAACAGCAATAAATATTCCTTCTACAATCTAATTTTATTCTTTCTAAATCTATTTTTTACATTAACTCCCTCTAACCCTCTACATACTATTTTTTCATATTCAATACACTCTTCATCCTATCAACATCCCCAAATTTGTTAGCTTTCAAAGACTTTATATCATTAGAAGCATATGAACATATGCTAGTAGAGCTACCAAAAGCATATTTTAATTATTTTAACCTGTTAGGCTGTTTTATATCTTTTTATTATTAACCTAGTTGTATATTGATATTTGAAGTTCACTTTTTGTAAGCTGCATTCAGTTGCAGACTACTTGTTTATCCAATCTGATAAGCTCTACATTTTGTCTTTCATATTTAGACCATTTACATTTAGCTTGATATGGCTAAGTACATACCTAGTAGCTTGCTATGTTTTCTATTTGTCCTATTTTTCTTTCTGTCCAGTTCATTTTTCCTTTATTTTTTTTTTTCTAGTTTGTTTTGTATTCTCTTTTTTGTTGCTGTTTATTTCTAATGTTGGCTTACTAACTAAAACTGCCCCTGTGTGTGCTATTCTATGATTGTTTTAAAGTCAGGACTACATATGTTTAATGTATGACAATCAAATTTCAAGTGATATCATACCATTTCATATAAAATAACATTAAAATAGTATATTTTAGACTATTTCTCTGTTATATATTTTCTTCATTTCCACTTTGTGTCCTATTGCTGTCATACATTTCACTTTTATATATGCTATAAATCTCACTTTCATTATTAGTTTTTGATCTTCTAATTCTCTTTTAGTGGGTTTAAATGAAAAGAAAAAAAAGCATATCCATCCATAAAATTACTATTTCTGATAATCTTTATTCTTGTATAGTTCTACACTTTGGTGCCATATCATTTTCCTTCTTCCTGAAGAACTTCATTAAATATATGGTATGTCCAAAAGAATATTTTAGCTTCTTTAATGAAAGATAGTATGCTTGATATAAAATTCTTTGTAGACAGTATGTCTTAATACTTTGAATGTGTTGATCTTTGGTCTTTCCTTTTGCATTGTTTTATGTCTGAAATTCATTGTCATTCTCATTTTTGTTCTTTAGTTTATAATATATGTTTTCCTCTTTTTTTAAGACTTCTTTTTTTAAATCACTTATATTAAGAAATTTAATTAAGATTGTTTGGTATAAGTTTTTTCATGTTTCATCAAATTTGGAAATTCTGTTTATTTAAATATTCTTTTCTGTGCCTCCCTGTCTATTTTTGTATTTCGGATAATCCATTTAAATATAAATTAAGCTGCTTGAGCTTCATCCACTGCTCACTGATCTACATATTGTTTAATATTATTTCCCTCTGAGATTTACTGCAGATAATTTATAGTGCTGTGACTTCAACATTTTTTTCTTCAGTGGTCTAATCTGACTTTAACCCCAAGCAGTGTATTTTTCATCATACAATTGAAGATTCTTTTATCTCTGAATTTTTGATATGATCTTCTGTTTATCTTATTTATCTGAACATGTCTCTTTTGAATATTTGGAATCTAGTCATAATAATGGTTTTAATGTCCTTTCTTGCTAATTCTAAAATAGGCATTAGTTTCAGGTATGTTTTGATTGTCTTTTCTCTCTCTATTATGGAGCATATTTTTCCTATTTCTCTACCTGCCTTGTCAATTATGATCAGATGTTAGACACTGTAAATTTTATCTTACTATGTTTGGGATCGGTTAGTTTTCTTTAAGTATCATTTAATGGTATTCTGGAACATAGTTAAGTTATATAGAAAAAGTTTGCTTACTGTGTGCCTTGCTTTAAGCCTCATTAGTGGAGAAAGAAATGATGTTGAGTAATGTCCCATCAATGAAGCAAGACAGTTTCATATACTCTACCCAAATCCTCAAGAAACCTGAAGTATATTCATTCTGGTTGGTGTGAGAGGCACCATCCTCAGTCCTGGGAGAGTGATGATGGCTGTTATCTCTAATGCTTTCAGGAAACCATTTCCCCTAAATGAAATAGTTTTCTCATACAAATGCACTAATTCATCCTAAATTGAGTAGTCAAAAGGGACCATCTGTAGATTTCTAGAATTTTCTCTCAGTGTAGCTCTCCTCTCTGATGATCTGGTCAGTGAATTCTAGTTACCTCACTTTTCAAACACTCAGCCCCACATCTTCAACTCAGGGAGTCTGCCGATTTCCATTTATGTTCCCCCTCCCTATGTCATTGCCTAGAAAACTTTCCAAGGCTATTGTTGTTCAGTTGTTAAGTCATGTCTGATACTTTGTGGCCCCATACTTTTCAGCACAGGCTTCCTTGTCCTTCACTATCTCCCAGAGTTTGCTGAAACTCCTGTCCATTGAGTCAGTGATGCCATCCAACCATCTCATCCTCCATCTCCCTCTTCTCCTACTGCCTTCACCTTTCTCAGCATCAGGGTCTTTTCCAGTGAGTCAGATCTTCCCATCAGGTGGCCAAAGTATTGGAGCTTCAACTTCAGCATCAGTCCTTCCAGTGAATATTCAGGGTTGGTTTCCTTTAGGATTGACTGATTTGATCTCCTTGTTGTCCATGGGACTCTCAAGAATCTTCTCCAGAACCAAAGTTCAAAAGCATCAGGCTGATTCATGTTAATGTATGGCAAAAAGCACTACAATATTATAAAGTAATTAGCCTCCAACTAATAAAAATAAATGAAAAAAAAAAAGCATCAATTCGATGCTCAGCCTTCTTTACAGCCCAACTCTCACATCTGTACATGACTACTGGAAAAACCACAGCTTTTACTAGACAGAACTTTGTCAGGAAAGTTATACCTCTGTTTTTTAATATGCTGCCTAGGTTTTTCATAGCTTTCCTTCCAAGGAGGAAGCATCTTTTAATTTCATGGCTGCAGTCACCATCCGCAGGGATTTTGGAGCCCAAGAAAGTAAAATCTGTGACTTTTTCCACTTTTTCTCCATCTATTTTCCATAAAGTGATGGGACTTAATGCCATGACCTTAATTTTTTGAATGCTGACATTTATTCTTGTGCTTTTACTCTCTTCTTTCACCCTAATCAAAAGGATATTTAGTTCCTCTTCATTTTCTGCCGTTAGAGTGGTATTATGTGCATACCTGAGGTTGTTGATTTTCTCCTGGCAACCTTGATTTCAGTTTATGATTCATCCAGTCTGGTATTTCACATGATGTACTCTGCATATAAGTTAAAGAAGCAGGGTGACAAAATACAACCTTATCGTACTTTCCAAATTTTGAACCAGTCTGTTGTTTCATGTCAGGTTCTAACTGTTGCTTCTTGACCTGCAGATAGGCTTCTCAGCAGGCATGTAAGTTGGTCTGGCATTCCCATCTCTTTAAGAATTTTCCAGTTTGCTGTGATCCACACAGTCAAAGACTTTAGCCACATGGTCAAATGCTTTAGCATAGTCAATGAAGTTTTAGGATGGAGACTTAACTAACTGCATGAAGACTCTTTCTGGGGTGATGTCAATATTCCATATGCTAATATGGAATATTAGTATACACATGGATGATAGTTACATGAGGGTCTATGTCAAAATTTCTCAGTATGTATACTTAATACTTGAACACATTATTTTCTAAATTATATACTTCAATAGAAACTTTGGCCACCTGAGGCAAAGAACTGACTCACTGGAAAAGACCTTGATGCTGGGAAAGATTGAAGGCAGGAGGAGAAGGGGACGACAGAGGATGAGATGGTTTGATGGCATCACTGACTCAGTGGACATGAGTTTGAACAGGCTACAGGAGTTGGTGACAGACAGGGAAACCTGGCATGCTGCAGAACATTGGGTCACAAAGAGTGGGATGTGACCAAGCAACTGAACTGAATTGAGAGTTAATTGAAAATATTTAGCTAAAGATAATATCAGCTGCAACTTTTTCATTGTAAATTTGGAGCTGCTTTAGTGGCAATTATTGTTGTTGATATTTGTTAGAAATATGGCTATTAATTAATTTTAAACTTTAAAATCTATTAACAACTAATATAACTTTTTAAAGGAATGGAAATAGTAACTTTGAAACTCTTATCTGACATATATTATAGGTAAATTTAATAGGGCATTTTCAATTTATCTATAAGATAAAGTTCTAACTAAGTAAAAATGAGATAGTAAAAAATTACAATTCAAAAGCATTATTACCAAGTATTTTTACTTATAATTCATTTTTAACTCCTTGACATCTATTGTCATTTTTCTTAGATCCACTGACTTACAAATACTGTATTCAAAGCAAAATTTTCTATTTCCTATATTTTAATGTTTGTCCTCAGTGTATTCAAGGCTTTGTAGGAATCACACTCTGGGAATAAACATATTCTTCTGCAGAGACAACTAAAATTGGTGCTAAGTTTACATAAATATGTTTCTCTTTCAGATGATACATTACATATTGTTTTCTTTTAATGTGACAACAAAAAAGGAAATGTTATTTATTTTTAAGACTAGCAACAAAACCTAGATGCTTACCTCAAATTTTGGAGACCTGACTGACAACAACTATCACTGAGATTCCTGGAATCCTATGATATAACCTGTCTTTTTGTTTAAAAGTTATCTTGTCCACCTCTTTCGTGTAATGATGCTGGACACTTCCTCCTTGATCCACAAGTAGAGAAAGAAGTACAGGGTTGGGGAGAGAAGGACGAGGAGGGAGAAAAGATGGGAGTCATATTTCTACATTTATATCTAAAAGATTCTTATAATCCTAGCCTACAACGTCAAAAAAAAAAAAAAAAAAGAAGAAGAAGAAAACTAGGTACAGACTCTGAAGCACTCTGAAAATATTTAAACTAATTTCAGAGTCACTAACTCTTTATATGATTTATATAATTTTTTAGCAAAAATTTTTATTCCTATGTTTGATTTGGAACTCTCTGGGTTTAACTGATCACCTGGTAGTTTTGAATTCTCCATTTTTCTCATAATGTCTTATTGCAAAATTACAGTCAAGCTGAAATTCGAGTGAACTATTAACCAACCTGCAAAATATCAATGGTTTATACAACTAGTAAATAACCAGTCTTAGAACTTTAAAATCACTGTAAACAATAAACAAGAGTTCATTTGTTATGGAAACCATTATCTATTAAGTTCTCCACAGCTTCTGGTATAGCATTCACAGACTCTCTTTGAATGCTTCCTGATTTAAACTTTTATACATACATGGCAAAAGTGTCCTAAATTTTCACGTTTGCCTGCCTCCTTTCCCATTGCTATGTCATTTTTAGTGCCCTGCATTCTGATTATGGGCCTCAGTATGTGAACTTCTTTAGACAGTGGGTTGTTAGTAAATATATATGTACAGGCTTGCAAAATACATGTTTGCATTTGCTTTCTTATACTCTTGTGTTTGCCAAACTTTTTGTTCTTATGCTTAGAAATAACCAAAACAAGTGTTGGCCTATTCCCCCTCCCCCCAAAGAAAACTTAGGAAGTTGACCATTCTAGCCACCCCAGCCAGAGGCAAGCTTAAATCAGCCAATAGCCAGCCAACCTCTAGAATTTTGCTCAAGCCTAGTCTTGATCAGCAAAAGCATCTCAGTTCAGTTCAGTTCAGTTCAGTAACTCAACCATGTCTGACTCTTTGTGACCCCATGAACCGCAGCACGCCAGGCCTCCCTGTCCATCACCAACTCCCAGAGTTTACCCAAACTCATGTACATTGAGTCAGTGATGCCATCCAACCATCTCATCCTCTGTCATCCCCTTCTCCTCCTGCCCTCAATCTTTCCCAGCGTCAGAGTCT
Source organism: Muntiacus reevesi (assembly GCF_963930625.1). NCBI lineage: Eukaryota > Metazoa > Chordata > Mammalia > Artiodactyla > Cervidae > Muntiacus > Muntiacus reevesi. The sequence goes on along the minus strand of NC_089251.1, from coordinate 257,039,634 downwards.
TTTCAAATGAGTCAACTCTTCACATTAGGTGGCCAAAGTATTGGAGTTTAAGCTTCAGCATCAGTCTGTCCATTGAACACCCAGGACTGATCTCCTTTAGGAGTGCCTGATTGGATCTCCTTGAAGTCCAAGGGATTCTCAAGTCTTCTCCAACACCACAGTTCAAAAGCATCAATTCTTCTGCATTCAGCTTTCTTTATAGTCCAAGTTACACATCCATACATGACCACTGGAAAAACCATAGCCTTGACTAGATGGACCTTTGTTGACAAAGTGATGTCTCTGCTTTTTAATATGCTGTCTAGGTTGGTTATAACTTTCCTTCCAAGGAGTAAGCATCTTTTAATTTCATGGCTGCAATCACCATCTGCAGTGATTTCGGAGCCCCAAAAAATAAAGTCAACCACTGTTTCCCCACCTATATGCCATGAAGTGATGGGACTATTGCCATGATCTTCATTTTCTGAATATTGAGCTTTAAACAAACTTTTTTACTTGCCTCTTTCACTTTCATTAAGAGGCACTTTAGTTCTTCACTTTCTGCCATAAGGGTGTTGTCATCTGCATATCTGAGGTTATTGATATTTCTCCCGGCAATCTTGATTCCAGCTTGTGCTTCCTCCAGCCCAGCATTTCTCATGATGTACTCTGCATATAAGTTAAATAAGCAAGTTGACAATATACAGCCTTGATGTACTCCTTTTCCTATTTCGAACCAGTCTGTTGGTCCATGTCCAGTTCTAACTGTTGCTTCCTGACCTGAATATAGGTTTCTCAAGAGGCAGGTCAGGTGTTCTGGTATTCCCATCTATTTCAGAATTTTCCACAGTTTATTGTGATCCATGCAGTCAAAGACTTTGGATAGTCAATAAAGCAGACATAGATGTTTTTCTGGAACTCTCTTGCTTTTTTGATGATCCAGTGGATGTTGACAATTTGATCTCTGGTTCCTCTGCCTCTTCTAAAACCAGCTTGAACATCTGGAAGTTCATGTATGATGTACTACTGAAGCCTGTCTTGGAGGATTTTGAGCATTACTTTACTAGCATGTGAAATGAGTGTAATTTTGCAGTAGTTTGAGCATGCTTTGGCATTGCCTTTCTTTGGGATTGGAATGAATACTGATTTCCAGTCCTATGGCCACTGCTGAGTTTTCCAAATTTGCTGGCATACTGAGTGCAGCACTTTCACAGCATCATCTTTTAGTATCTCACCAATCCCCAGTTGACTCCAAACATGCAAGCAATCATTGCTTGTTGTTCTATGTTGATGAGGTTTCATAGTGGCTTGCTACTTACCATTATTTTGGTAATCAACTACTTATACAGGTAACAACATATTCAGTGGTATCTTTTCTTTTGATACAGACAGAATAAAGTGAGAAGTTTTCAGATAGCAAATATAAAAACTTTCATATTCTGAAAGAGATTTAAGAGATATATCTAACTTGATGTCTATATATTAATTTATATTTAAAGTTATTTTCTAGAGTGTCAGCAATACAGTGAAGGGCATGCAAATGTTTCAGAAAAAAACTGATTGAAGAGAAAAGGAATGCTAATCCAGCAAAGAAAAAATCAGGAAGATAGCCAGAAGTTTTCCCAAAAAAGCTTGTAGAAAACCAGTGTGTATGTGTGTGTTTCCTTTGTTGCTCCAAATGGGCAAACCCGTGCAGCTGTGTATCATAGGAAGATAGGTATAAGATGATAGAAGGACTAAATATTTTGAACTCTATCAATAAGATGTTCTCAGAAACTGAGTGTACCAGGTACTTGACAAAATCAAGAGTAACTTAGGTAACCTAGGCCCAATTTTATTTCTATATGATAAGCAATGAGGTAGAAATCTCAGGGTATAGAGAGGCTAAGAGGGAAATCAGGGGCTATACTCAAAACACTACCATAAAAAGTTCAAATATTATCACTCTATTATCAACTATAGGTGATGAGGTAGATTTAGGTTTTGCCTCAATCAACTATCTGCTTCAAAGAGGAGAGAGCTGTTTTGTTCTTTCAAATTTTCTCCCCTGAGGAAGAAATGATTGGCAGTGATGTCCAATTCCAATTTCATTATCCCTTTCAAAGCTAATAAATAGTAAAAATAAATATCCAGCTTGTGTAACTTTTGAACAGTTTTTCAGGAATTTGTAATATTTGTTTACATTTTCTATAATAATTGGAAATATAGCTTTCTGAAAAAAGTGTACATAGATGGTGATGTTATTTACTGGATAACTGGAATTACCAATCATATTTTCTTTAATATTTTCCCTGCAATTAAAAGAATATTATGAATTTTAAGAGACTATACAACTATAAAAGGGAATTTGACCACAGGTGTCTGAGAATTATGATTAATAATCTGTTAGGAATATATTAAAAACTAATTCTTTATTCAGGTTAGGAGCAAAATTTAGAGAACTTCTAATAATCTAAATTATTTATGTTAAAAATAAGTTAGAACAAAATTCATAAGCATGATATTTTACTTACGAGAAATATAAAATAGAGGACTGTATACCACTTTGATCAACATATTTACCATGGATAAAACTCCAAATGTGAATCTCTCCTAGATGTCCAAGTGAGAATAATAATGACAGAATCTCATTCTGCTTTGTTTGTAAGCAGGGCTTAGTCCAGGAGATCTTGCTGTAATGGAGTCATCTTAAAAATTGACTTGTGCGGGTGACAGGGAAATGGACTGGTGAAGATTGGGATGTGGCAGTAGGGAGAGAAGAAGAAAAAAATCTCTACTCCATCTATTGTTGGCAGTTCTAATTCTTAGGAAACATGCATTTCAAGGAAAAACTTCTAGCAGTGGCAAAGGTAATGTATGAAAATGTCCACTTAGCTCTATTTTAACGTACTATATATTTTTTTTCTTTTGACTGTGCTACTCGGCTTATGGGATCTTAGTTCCCTGACCAGGGATGGTACCCATGGCCCTTACAGGGGAAGCATGTATTCCTAAACACTGGGCCACCAGGGAATTTCCCTTTTAGCTTTTTAATTTTTCCAACATGTCCATGATAAATAAGATTTAGCTTACTCCCCATACTACACTTACTTTGCTTTCAAATTCTTTAAATATTTATTAGCATGTTAAATATCTCTTTCTTAAAGCATGATTCTATATTGCAAAAAGGACAGGAGAGTTTCATTTATCTGTCTTGAATTCTGCTCTAGGATCATTCTAAATGAAATCTTAGAAACAGATAGGACACCTTGATATCCTTAAATACCCTGTGCAAAGGAGAACTGCAGTAAACTAATGTACCATTAGAAGAGAATAGGAGGCATTGGTGGCAAGCCAGTGACTCCTCAATAAATTGGGAAATCATGTTAAGGAAATGCAACTAAGTATCACAAGAGTGTAAGATGAATGATGGATTTACTGACAGGAGCCAGCATGAAGAAATGTCAGTGACTAAAGTTCATAGTGGGATAATTTTCTTAAAAGATATGCCACCCCAAAATGAGTGTAGATAAATAAATATATATAGATCTTCTTGAAATATCACAATACCACGAAAGCCACAGGAAAGCTGCCTCTACAGCACGAAAAAAGGGGGGGGGGTGAAGGGGAAAAGCCTGAACTGACTAATCTTACCTCTATAATACACTGTTTTATCAATGAATTTCTTTTTAAGTGAATTTTTTTGCAAAAGACTAGAAAGATTTCTTCCAATAACTGAAATGGGTCCTGAGATACAGATTAAACTTGGTTTTCAGAAAAACCTAGAGAGCCATATTTTTACATTACTATTTGTGAGCTGTATACGTGTTAAAATGCATTTTAAATGTTGGAGTTTTTACTAAACAAAGTTCTGGGAAATTATAAACTCATTTCTAGAAAATAATATATATTCAGTGTGATAAATGTTTAGCATATTGGCCAGTAATATGAAAAATAATAAAAATTGATTACTTTCTAATTCTAGATTTTTATAATGTTCATCACAGGGTCAACACTATCAAATATAATTGAAGTGGAGTGTTACAATCACCCGAAATTTCTCCTTTCAATTTATCATACCATTAAATTTTTGTACCTTCCATCTTCTCCACTTGCAGTGGGGAGAGATAGAATTAAAATGAAATGGTTAAAGTTTAAAAAGAAGAAGTTTAAGGGGAAAATATTTAGACAAAATATATGCTCCAATCATGCATGAATGAATAGGATTAGAGAAATTAAGGACTTTATCTGTAGGATAAAAAGAGTTGGATGTTTCACCCTATCCGAAGGCCTCAGTAAAAACATTTTACAACAGTAAGGTGATTTTTTATTTCACAAAATAATAACACTAAAGTAAAGCAGCTCTAAGGATGGAAATGGGACAATGATGTTATTAAGTATGCGTTTGTGCTCAGTTGCTCAGTTGTGTCTGACTTTGTGACCCCATGGACTGTAGCCTTCCAGGCTCCTCTGTCCATGGAATTTTCCAGGCAAGAATACTGGAGTAAGCTGCCATTTCCTACTCTAGGGGATCTTCCTGACCCAGGGATTAAACCTGCATCTCTTGCATCTCCTGGATTGGCAGGCTGATTCTTTACCACTAGAAAGGATGCTGGTTATTTCTTTCTCCCTCTCACCCTCCAGTATTTTGGCTTAGTTATCTCAGAATTAGAAGATGGTCACCAAAATCTGGTGGCATGAGTGGATTATTCAAGTGCATAGCTCAAGAACAGTCAATTATCATTTTCTTGGCATTTTTCAGTCACTTGGAAACTAGTATTTGATTTTAAAAACAACAGAAAACTCAGCTGTATCATGAAAACAATAAAATACATATCTAACCTAAAACTTCTAATTACTTAATATTTTTCCCATGATTTCCTGGTAGAATCTAATTGTATTTAAAGTAGTTTGGCAAAGGTTGTGCTGTCCACTCCTGTGCAGCATGTCTCAAACCAGACATGAGATGAAATCCCAGTGGCTTTTAAACAACATGAAAATCCATTAGTGTGTTGGAGAATCTTAGTTAAATTAAGCCATAATTATGAAATATATATTACCACAGCTTCCATGGTGGTTCAGAGATAAAGAAATCCACCTGCAATACAGGAGACACAAGAGATGCAGGTTCGATCCCTGGGGTGGGAAGATGCCCTGGAGTAGGAAATAGCAACTCACTCCAGTATTCTTGCCTGGAAAGTCCCACGGACAGAGCAGCCTGGTGAACTGCAGTCCATGGGTCACAAAAAGTTGGGCGTGCCTGAGCATAGACACACATACGTTTTTATTTGCCTTCAAGTGAGAAATATGCTTTCATTGGAAATTACTTTTTTAATCTAAACAAATTTGTTAGAAAGCAGAAGAGGGGGCAGGGGTTTCCCTGGTGACTCAGTGGTGGAGTCCTGCCAATGCCCAAGACTCAGGTTTACTCCCTTAGTTGCCATGAAGCAACTAAGTCCATGCCCCACAGCTATCGAGACTGTGCTTTAGAGCCTGGGGGCTGCAACTACTGAAGCCCGAGTTCCCTAGAACCCATGCCCTGCAACAGGAGAGGACACAACAGTGAGAAGCCTGCACACCACAACTAGAGGGTAGCTCGCTCTCTCTGCAACTAGAGAAAAGCCATGCAGGTTTGAAGGCCCAGCACAATCAAAAAGCAAAAATAACTAAAGTATTTTTTAAAAGAAGGGCAAGAGGAAAACAGACATAAATAGATAGAGAAAGGAGCGTTAACTGTTAGGAGGACACATCCCTTCCAGAAGTTCCTATTATTGTGTGTTTCCATTAGGTGAAACTAGAAGGAAAAAACTCTACAGCTCTAAATATAAAATCACTCAGTATCTGAAGGGAGGTAAATAGGAGAGGTAACTTTTAAAAACATTAAGAAGAGCTACAGAGAGAGATTTCCAGGTGATTTTTTTTTAATTACAAATTCTAAAAATACATGCATGTGATCAAGGACTACAACAAAGGAATAGAGGGATTTATAACAATAGTAAGTATCAACAAACCTGAATTTTTATCTGTCAACAAAACAATAACATAAAATATCAAAGAGAGAAAGATTATTTTTCATTAGTTGAATATCTGAAAAGAATAATAAAGTTCTGGACAGGGGAACTGATAAAAGAACAATAGAAGAAGGCAAAGAAAAGATACAGCCCTCACTGTGATTAGAAAGCAAATGCCAACAGCTGAGTTTGTAAGTTATGGCAACCAGAGACTTCTCAAGATGGAATTGGGATCTTAGAGGTTAGTGACAAAAGTGTTCACAATAGATGATATCAAGCAAAATGTGAATTATTAAGCTAAAGGGATTTTGGATTTCCTTCCATGGATGCTGAGAATTTTTGACTCTGAAATGATTGTTGACTTGGTTTTTTGAAATAAGAGTTATAATTTGAAAGAAAAAAAAAAAAGAGCATGGTTTCCAAGCTCCGTAAGTAATTATTCTTTCTTAAATTATGAAATTATCAAAATTGAGGATGTTTCCTAAAGTAATTGAAGGTCCTTAAAACCTTGTTTATGAAGCACTGGCAAGCAAAATATATATCGATCACTAAGAATTATGTATTTTGCAGGAATAATAGAAACTACAAAACATAAATATGCCTGAAAAATATGAGATAGAGAGCCTGATATGCCTTCTGACTAATCTGTGGTGTATATACATTGGTTCAATTTCTCCTATAGAGTAGAACCAGTTATTTCAGGAATACTGTTCATTTCAAGTGGAAGGAAAATATTCACAAAATTTTAAAGTGCTTTTCAAGTGGCTCTATCATTCTATATTGAAAGAAGTGTGATAATATCACCAACTAAGGTATACACATGCCAAACAGATTTACTTTTCCTATAGGGACAGGGATAGACTTTTAAAAGCTGATGCAGGAATAGGAATAGGCTGAATCTATAAAAAGCTTCTGAAATAACATTTTCCCAGTAATTTATGGTAGTTTCTTTCAAATCAATAAACCAAGAATGCCTACAAGCTGCAGAGCACAAAATCTCACCAGTCTGTTTCTACAGAATTCTATGACTCCAGATACTAAAAAAGCACTGGCATATCAGATCTACTTTAACCTATTTTCAAAAGCAGAGCACTATTTGGATTTTTGAGGCACGTAACTACTGCCAGTTGTTATTTACACTTTCCTCTATTTACACTTTTCCCTACATAGAGTAGTAGTTAAATTCGAATCCTCTGCAAACTTTCCATTTCTGCACTATAGATAATTCTGCCAAATACTGTCAGCAGGGCCACACCTGGTTAATTATTACAAACATACAAGATTTGCAGTCATAATCTCTTTTCACATATTCATGCTTTTCAAAGACGCATTCTTTGCTGGCCTGCCATCATCCTGCTGTTTCTGATCTAATGCCATTTTCCTACTTCTATTATGGAAACTATGATGTTTCTTCATGACTCTCATGGTTTCTAGAGGTGTAACTGGAACAAAACTGTCTCCTATTTTTAATTGTGTGTGTGTGTGTCCAGCCAGGTCCAACTCTTTGCCACCCCATGCATTTAGCAGTGAGTTAAGGAATCTACAGCTTACCCTTGCTTATACTCATTTTCTTCTGTTGTTTTTGTTGTTATTGTGACTTCCAACCTAACAGTAATGTTGATGAGGGCAGGAAGTAGCTTTTGTATATCATGGCAGTCAGAAATTACCACAGTGCCTGGCAAATAGTAGGTCAATAACGCATATATGTTGACCAAAAGATACAGAAATGAATGGTCAAATGAATAAACTGAATACAAGATAATCATATAAAATGAATATAACATAAGTGGATAATTAGTACTAAGTATCTCTCACTGCTATATAAAGCTCTGATTCTATTCCAAAAGGAATTTCCATTTGGTTATGTCTTATCATTACCAGGAAATAATGAAACCCACAATGTTTGAATCTTTTATTTGGTCAAATGTTTTCATAATATACAGGCCACTCTCTACACAACACAGAAATGATGATTTAACTCTCCCTTTTTTAATATTTCCATTGTATCAAATGCTCAAAAAATTATAAGGACAGGAAATATAGAATAGTTGAATCGCTTCTTAACACATCACAGCCAATGCCATTTTAGAAAAAAATTATTTGATATCTACTCTGTGCAGACATTATTCTAGGAGAAATATCTCCTATAGTTCCTGCAAAAACAGTTCTCAAAAATTCATCAGATGTCATCTCAGGACCCTTTTATACTCAACAGTTATTGAGTATCCAAACAACTTTTATGGGGAATATATCTATCAATATTTGCCACTTTAAAATTAAAACTGATAAATGCTTGAAATATTTATTAATTTATTTAAAAGAAACTCATTTCAGATTAATATTACATAATTTAATGAAAATGATTGTATTTTAAAAATAAAACAGTACTAACAATGACACTTGTTTATGTTTTTTACAAACATCTTTAATTCCTGGCTAAGTAGAAGATAGCCAGGTTCTCATATCTGCTCTACATTCAGTCTTTTGTGACATCACATATCACACAGCCCCTGGAGAGTGCACTGTACAGTTTGAGAGAAAGGAAGTGAAAAGGAAAAGTATTGTCTTAGTATTGTTACAAATGTAGTCTTACTTCACAGATCCTGTGAAAGTGTTTCTGAGCTCTGCTCAGGTCCCCAAATCACACTTAGAGAATCCTTGCCCTGGAACAACATTTTGACTTGATATTATTACCTTTATTTATGATATTTAACTTTGAAGAAACTGAACCTCAGTGAGATTAAAAGACCTGATAAACATGACAGAGAAAGTAAGTGATGGATACAGATTTAAACACTCATCTCTTAATTCCAGAGCCAGTGTTAAACCCAGTTACCACAGACAACCTCAGAACACTTTTAACCACGGCTTTCATTTCCATTTATAATAGATTATCCATTGATCAGGGGAAAAGAACTTTAATGACTAAACCCCAAACAGCTCTAGGGAACACTGGGATCCAGAAAATTATACACATTGGAGAAAAGTGAAAACCCACAAGTGTGAAAATGCGTAAAGGTAAGCTTTATTTGAATGGAGTCAGGAAGCCCTGAGGAAGAGCTCTCATACAAGTACCACTAGCTGCAGCCTATATAACCAGCAGGAAGAGGAAAATATGAATTGTGTTAACAAGATCTGCTTGTATAGAATTCTCTATACAAACTCTCTCCAGGTCTCAACGTCTTATCTATGGTAACAATAATGTTACTTTTCTTCCAGTAAGAGGGAGGATATTTTTCACATGGGAATTTCATCTTCTGCTTTTAAGAAAAGAAAGGAAGACAGCTCCCTGCCCTAGCAACAAGGTACTAACCACCACTTGTAGCCAGTATGAAACCACCAAAACCTTGAACTCCTTCATTTCTAAGGAACTTTCCTTCAAAACAGTCCTCCCCAGTTTCCTAAAACTTGATGAAAGGTGACCTTACCTTCCTCTCTTTGGACTTGCCTATGATTCACTACAGCTAGCCTTTCCCAAACTGCTATTCTCTGCTATTCCCAAAGAACACATTTTACTGGTAAAGTAACTGACAGTTTTATTTCTAAAGTCAACACAAGCAAGGTCTCCTGGAAGTGCCACACAAAAAGGAGTCTGACACCTGACTGGAGAAAAGCCCTCCAGGTGAGGTTATGACAGGAGAGAGAGAAACCAGGACACTGAAGAACAAACAGAAAAAATGGCCACAACGTGAGAAAAACTTCCATTTCTTTTGTGAAAGAAATTGACAAAAATGTATCTACCTGAATCTTGGATTTTCAAGGGGCCAAGTGAGGCTACTTTGAAGTAAAGAACTGACTCCAGAAAGGCAGAAAAGGCTTGCTCTATATTTAGCCATTGATAAGGAAAAGAAAGATCCCCAGGAGATGAGAAACTTGGCTGTATGTAAAACTGAGGGTTCTCAGTGTCATCTGGCAACCACAAAATTAATGATATTTTATGTTAATTATTGTATTAATATATTAATAAATCTGTGGTAAGAGAACTTGTCACTGAGCTGTATTTAATTATTCTCAAAAGTGCTGTACAGGATGGCTATATGCAAACTCAGCAATACTCCTTAAAACTAATTACTCAAGGAAATTTTTCTAAGAATATAGTGACACAGATATATCTTATATAGTTAGAGGTACTAAAATTTCCTTTACAATTTTTAAGCTGAACAATATGAAAGAATTAAAGATTATCCATTCTTTAAAGTTGCTTTTCTATAAATAATAATATCTAAAATGTATGACCACTCCATGTTTATGTGTGGTGATAACATTAAATACCAAGAAATTGTCATACACTAGACATTTGCTACAACCTCTACATGGATGGTTTATTTAGTTCTCCCAATACATCTATGAGGATGTTACTCTGGTTATCCTTTATTTTATGGATGAGGACTAAGAAGCTCAGAAAATTCAATCAACTTGCCTGCTATCCCGGAAGTAATAAATGATAAGGCTAAACTCTAAATCCACAAAAGCATATGTGTTTAACTACCATGCCTTACTCGTTTGATGACATTTAAGCAGAAGAATCATCTATGATTTGATGAAACTGAAATTGCCTCTTTGCCTACTGTTTAGATCTCAGGACCTGTGTTGCCCATACACATACTTGGAGCCACCATTCTTTCTTGGTGGAAATTGCTTTCTGACCCTGTATTTTCAGATTTTTGATATATTGCTTTTTCTAGGTGGTTTAGATGTTTTGGAAAATCTAAATATCAAGGTTTGTCCAGAACTCTAAGTGAGCAAGTATGTATGAGTTTTATCCTTTTAAAGGCAAAAAATGTGGCAAGAACTGACAAAGAAAATGAAGTATACTTTTGGTGTTTGGCATTAAAAAAAAAAAAAAAACTTTGAATCTAAGCCCCATTGAGACTAGTTTCTCCTCCTCCTATTTTTCTTCAATAGAAACCTAGTTATCTAACTAGATATTTGATTTTTGGCAAGTCTCACTCCTGGCTCATTTGCAAAATAATTAAATAATAATAATAATAAAGACATAATAAATATAATAATAAAAACAAAGAATAATAGTAATGGTTATAATAATGCTGTTGATAATAAAGCTAATAGTTCTAGAGTGTGTAATATCTTCCAGTTAAACACTGCGTATTTCTAAGTGTTCACATATAGTAACTTTTAACCAATATACTAGTCCTGCCCATTATGATTCACAACTCACAGATGAGAAAACTAAAGCAGAGAGGTTAAGAAATTTGTTCACCAAATAAGTGGCCAAGCTAGGATTGGAATCAACATGCTGATTCCAGATTTATAATTTTAACCCAATATGCACTATTACAAAATAAAATTTGGGCTACACTTTTTTTAGGGTATATTTTTCCCTTCTTAAATATTCTCTATTTTTCCATTAATGAAATGAGTAAAGAGCAGAAAATGTTCCTTTACCATTGAAATTTCAACATTTTACAATAGTGACACTTCTTTTATTCTACTGAGATATTTAACATATTGAGTCTTGAGAAAGAACAAAAGATTACATTAAAAAGCCAAAGTAAATAAGCATAGTCAAAGATAATAAAGAAAGAACATATAAATGGCAATGTCTAGAAAATCAACATTTTTGTGGTAAATTTTCACTGGAATAAAAGTGGCAGGTTTGGTTTGATAACACATATCAACACTAACGCTCTATCTCTGGGATTTAGACATACTCTGGGACTGGTTCTAAGAGACTGGAAGTCACTTTTATTTATTCTCAGAGTAGAGGATAACTTAAGAATGGGTACAATTTAAAACAAAAAATCATCCTCTACAAAAGTGCCAGTAACAAAATAATCATAAAGACAAATTAGGAGAGGAGAGAGAATAACTACAAAGGAAAACAAATGTACCTATGGAACAGAGGCCAGAATCAGTAATAAAAAGGCACTTGAACTAGTTTGTCTTTATCACATTCTTTTCATTACAATGACATGAAAATTCCACCAAATGGTACAAAAAATAGACCCCCTACTTCTCTATTTGCACTCTTTGACAACCATAACATTTAAATTTTATACAATTACAGATTTTAATGTTGAGTTTGACCAGCTTTAATTATCCTTTTTATTTGCTTTCTTGTTTGTTTTTAAATTGTTTGGGTATTCTAAGTCATTTATCTATGCCCAGCAGTATTCTCTCCATAATATTTATGAAGTTTCATTATATTATACTTAAGGGTTCAGTTCAGTTCAATTCAGTTCAGTAGCTCAGTCATGTCCGATTCTTTGCAACTCCATGGGCTGCAGCATGCCAGGCCTCCCTGTCTATTACCAAACCCTGGAGTTTACTCAAACTCATGTCTATTGAGTCAGTGATGCCATCCAACCATCTCATCCTCCATCGTCCCCTTCTCCTCCCGCCTTTAATCTTTCCCAGCATCAGGGTCTTTTCAAATGAGTCAGCTCTTCACATTAGGTGGCCAAAGAATTGGAGTTTCAGCTTCAACATCAGTCCTTCCAATGAGCATTCAGGACTGATTTCCTTTAGGATGGACTGATTGGATCTCCTTGGAGTGCAAGGGACTCTCAAGAGTCTTCTCCAACACCACAGTTCAAAAGCATCATTCTTCAACACTCAGTTTTCTTTATATCCCAACTCCCACATCCATACATGACTACTGGAAAAACCATAACCCGGACTAGACAGACCTTTGTTGGCAAAGTAATGTCTCTGCTTTTTAATATGCTATCTAGGTTGGTCATAACTTTTCTTCCAAGGAGTAAGCATCTTTTTATCTCATGTCTGCAGTCACCATCTACAGGGATTTTGGAGCTGCAAGAAATAAAGTCTGCCACTGTTTCCATTGTTTCTCAATCTATTTGCCATGAAGTGATGGGACTGGATACCATGATCTTAGTTTTCTGAATGTTGAGATTTAAGCTAACTTTTTCACTCTCCTCTTTCACTTTCATCAAGAGGCTAGTACTTCTTCACTTTCTGCCATAAGGGTGGTGTCATCTGCATATCTGAGGTTATTGATATTTCTCCCAGCAATCTTGATTCCAGCTTGTGCTTCATCCAGCCCAGTGTTTCTCATGATGTATTCTGCATATAAGTTAAATAAGCAAGGTGACAATGTACAGCCTTGATGTACTCCTTTTCTTGTTTGGAACCAGTCTGTTGTTCCATGTCCGATTCTAAATGTTGCTTCCTGACCTGCATACAGGTTTCTCGAGAAGCAGGTTAGGTGGTCTGTATTCCCATCTCTTTCAGAATTTTCCAGAGTTTATTTTGATCCACACAGTCAAAGGCTTTGGCATAGTCAATAAAGCAGAAATTGATGTATTTCTGGAACTCTCTTGCTTTTTTGCTGATCCAGCAGATGTTGGCAATTTGGTCTCTTGTTCCTCTGCCTTTTCTAAATCCAGCTTGAACACCTGGAAGTTCACGGTTCATGTACTGTTGAAGCCTGGCTTGGAGAATTTTGAGCATTACTTTGCTAGCGTGTGAGATCAATGAAATTGTGCAGTAGTTTGAGCATTCTTTAGCATTGCCTTTCTTAGGGATTGGAAAGAACACTGACCTTTTCCAGTCCTGTGACCACTGCTGAGTTTTCCAAATTTGCTGACATATTGAATGCAGCACTTTCACATCATCATCTTTCAGGATTTGAAATAGCTTAACTGGAATTCCATCACCTCCACTAGCTTTGTTCATAGTGATGCTTCCTAAGGCCCACTTAACTTCACATTCCAGGATGTCTGGCTCTAGGTGAGTGATCACACCATTGTGATTATCTGGGTCATGAAGATCATTTTTGTACAGTTCTTCTGTGTATTCGTGTCACCTCTTCTTAATATCTTCTGCTTCTGTTAGGTCCATACCATTTCTGTCCTTTATTGAGCCCATATTTTCATGAAATATTTCCTTGCTATCTCTAATTTTCTTGAAGAAATATCTAGTCTTTCCCATTCGATTGTTTTCCTCTATTTCTTTGCACTAATCACTGAGAAGGCTTTATTATCTCTCCTTGCTATTCTTTGGAACTCTGCATTCAAACAGGTATATCTTTCCTTTACTCCTTTGCTTTTTGCTTCTCTTATTTTCACAGCTATTTATAAGGCCACCTCAGACAACCATTTTGCCTTTTTGCATTTCTTTTCCATGGGGATGGTCTTGATCCCTGCCTCCTGTACAATGTCATTAACCTCCCTCCATGGGTCATCAGACACTCTATCTATCAGATCTAGTCCCTTAAATCTATTTCTCACTTCCACTGTATCATAAGGGACTTGATTCAGGTCATACCTGAATGGTCTAGTGGTTTTCCCTACTTTATTCAATTTAAGTCTGAATTTGTCAATAAGGACTTTATGATCTGAGCCACAGTCAGCTCCTGGTCTTGCTTTTGCTGACTGTATAGAGCTTCTCCATCTTTGGCTGCAAAGAATATAATCAATCCGATTTCAGTGTTGACCATCTGGTGATGTCCATGTGCAGAATCTTTTCCTGTGTTGTTGGAAGATGGTGTTTGTTATGACCAGTGCATTCTCTTGGCAGAACTCTATTAGCCTTTGCCCTGCTTCATTCCGTACTCCAAGGCCAAATTTGCCTGTTACTCCAGGTGTTTCTTGACTTCCTACTTTTGCGTTCCAGTCCCTTATAATGAAAAGGGCATCTTTTTTGGTGAAGGTTACTTAAACAAAAAGATGAGCTAAATTTTGATACAGAGCTCTATTTTTCATTTGAGGCAAATATATATTGTTATAAATATAAAAGAGATCTAAAAAGAATTTAAAAATCTCTGTTTACCTACTGTCAGTAAATCATCATTTTTATGATTTTGGTATAAATTTAGAAATATGTTTCTCCGGTATCACATTAACATAGTTATCAGAACCAAAGTTTGTAACAGATCATTACATACAGCTCTATATCTTTTATATAAAAGCCTGTAAACTATTATAAAATTACTATTTTGTAAAAACATCATTAGTTTAACAGAATGTTTGCAGTTGGGCCCCATTTTACAGCAGGTCTCTATTGCAATTTAAATACAATTTGATAAATTTCAAAATCATTTTGCTATAACATTTCAGAGTTATATTTACTTATTAAAATGAGACATCTGTTTTGGGACTGTTTGTGATTTTAGAAATATTTTTAAATATTATTTTTAAATATTAATGTTTAAATATTAAGTGTATTTAAAAGTGTATTATAGTTTCTTATAAAGATAATACATACATTTTTCAGAAAGAAAGAGAAAAGTGGAGGAAAAATAAGTTATACCAAATCCTGTCTGCCTACAGTAATAATTCTTTCTGTTAATTTCCAGTTCATACTGAAAATGTTGTTTTTTATTTCTAGATCCTCAACATGACTATAGCCATCACATTTTAAAGCAATATCTGGTTATCACCCCATGTTTATTTACTGAAAATGCCTTTAGTATGACAAATTTTTGTGACTTTCAAATGTAATCTACTAAGATCAGTGAGTTCTACTTTAGTTTGTATTGTATTTTGATTGCTTATAATAGCAGCAAAAAATGGTAAAAGTTTTTCAGAGCTTAAAGGAGGCCCAGTGCACTTGCAATTTTTATGCTTCTGTGATGTTAAGCAAATTAAGAGCCATAGTTGTAGATAATATTCAAAGCATAAATTTAGACTCCTTCATAAACATGAGGTCAATCTGTAGCCCTCTGTTCATGAGTGGAGCAAATGTGGCCACTACCATATTATAAGCATTTGTCCTCAGTGTTCAGTTTGACTGCATGTACTTCACATTCACTGTGTTTTCATTGAATGTTGAACTTACTCAGTGTCCATGCAACAAAATGTATCCTAATTAACCTTATGGTCTTACTTCTGCCATCTCAGCTAATTTGTTTTAAACAATTCAGGCAAAACATGCTTGAATTGAGTAGATTTACATAAAATGAAATAATTGTAACATTGTCCTGGACAAGCATGAATCAGATGTACTATATATAATTTATATGATAACAGGGATATGAATCATCATATATAAAATGAGATAAGCAGATCCTTTGGAAGGTAAAAAAGATGTATCTTCTCTGCTACACTACACTATGAAAGGGAAAAGTGAACGTCACTCAGTTGTGTCTGACTGTTTGCAACTCCATGGACTATACAGTCCATGGAATTCCCCAGGCCAGAATATTAGAGTGGGTAATTGTTCCCTTCTCCAGGGGATCTTCCCAACCCAAGGATCAAACCCATGTCTCACGCACTGCAGGTGGATTCTTACCAGCTGGGCCACCAGGGAAGCCCCTTTTAAGGCATCTAAAGCCACGTTTCTGTGGGTGTATTTGTGTGTACACAGATAAGTGTGTGTGCACTCACATGTACATAGGACCTTGCTCTGTGACACCAACAAATATAAAATGCTTGTCTATGAACCACTTTTAATTAAGTAAAACATAAGGAGACTGTAGAACCAAAATTGCAAGATCAAAGACATTGTTTTGTTAAATAGCTCTTGATATCATATGTCACAAATAACCACAAATGAGACAAAAAAACAAAGAGATTATTTGTATACCTCATCATCACTACTGGGGAAAAAATCGACATTGATAATAGATTAGTAGGGTGATATCACTCAGAAAATGTACTTTCTTTGTATCTATTTTTTACTAAACCCTGTGTGCTTGGGACGGACAAGAAAACACAAAATAAAAAAGAACGTCAGGTATGCAACAGTATTGTCTGTTTTCTTCAAGACCTTATGATACACATACATAATTTCAAAGTTATTTTTAATATAGACTATATATATATATACACATTTATATATATATACACACATACACATATGTTATTTTGAGCAATTTTCACTCCTTATTGGTAATAATGGTAACTTGTATTTTTCTATATTGTGAATAGATTACATTTTAATAACAGTAAAAATTATGCTGTGAACAACAATTGTATGTGTATTTTATTTCATATATGTATACATATATGTGTACATATGTGTCTATACACAGATGAAATGTATATGAAATAAAGATATGCATACATATATCTTTTCCAGGTTTTAAAAATGATGAATATTTAGGTTATATCCAGATTATTGCTATATGTAAGCAACATTTAAATGAATATCTTTATAAAAATCTTTCTGTAAATAATAGTTTTGTATTTAAAAAACTATCAGAAAGATACCATAGTAGAAACTGCTGAAGTATAAAATCCAATAAAAATTTATAATGGTATATATTTTTACTTTTTTTCATAATTTTTTGGAAGTTTTCTCCCAAGAGACCACATTCTATTAGAGCAACTCTTTCCCCCATGCAACCTGTGAGGCTGTGATTTCAAAATCCACAGAAGAGGTATGAGGCCATTTTCCAGGGAGAGATCTTGTAATCCTTCTTCTTTAATAATAGATTTATTACATCTAATTAGATGAAGCATGTACTTAAACCTGCCAGTTTTGTCATGGCCATGGTTAGAAATCTGATTTGTCCAGTTATAATTTGTTGAAAAAGAGGACAGATTCTTATGAATGCATGTAAATAACCACATTTCCATGAAAAGTGACATGATTCAACAAGGCACTTTGAATAATATTTGCTTTAATATAGCTTCTCCCCAAAAAGAGTAGAACCTAAGAAAAAAGAAGACTTGCAGGTCTATATTATCAAGTTGTGTACAGGTGGCCTGCAGTAATGTTTTACTTAGTCTTGTTTAAAACATTATATACTCAAAGATCAATTTTTTTCTGAAATACAATTTATAACTTTTGATTTATAGTTTAGATATCCTACATGAGCATAATTAGACATCCACATATAATTAAATGAATACACTTAAAGTGTTTAAAATATATTAATCTTATTTCTAAAACAATGCCTACGCTGTAGGGAATTAAGCATTAAATTTCTAACATTTCACTTAAAAAGCAGACAGTGCATATCTATCATTTTGCTACTAGTGACCCGGGTATGCTTTCAGCCCTAGGGTGGTGCTACTCAGACCTGGGGACATGCCCTGCCCTCCATTGTGAAGGGCCTGCCTCCCTCTGCTGGCCCAGCAGAGCTCACAGCGCAGTTCAGGCAAGATACCTCAAGGTCAGACGTGCTCCTGCCTTAGCTCCACTGGGATCCAGCCTCCGTTTCTGCCCTTCGGAACACTCCCCGACGCTGTCGTCCATGCGCAGAGTGCAGGTCCCTGGAATGTGAGTCTACGGGGTGACTGCCAAGCCCTGTGGCTGTGCCGCAGAGTAGATTCCCCACTGCGGGCCAGTGTAGCATTTCCCTCACAGGAGTAAGCAAGACTGTCTCTAGAACGGTGCTGACAATGATGGCGATGGTGCTTGGAATGACTCATTCACGTGGGACTTGAGACAAGTTCAGAGCTTTCGGGAACAGACAGGAAAACTTTGAGTCAAGCCACATGCATAGGTTTACTTGTCAGTACTTCCATTATGTTATCATCTCTTTTCTGTAGCATCTGAGGGCAGAGAGGTGACGGCAGGTATTTTTTACCTGCGTGTCCACTCTTTCTCATGTTTCACTTCCATCCCCTCCATAGGATCCTCGCCATATGACAGGGAGTCCTCCAGGAGTGGTTGCACCCATTTCCCGCAAGGACTTACGGACTTTTGAGCTTACTGTTTTGCAATGCTATGGGCCCTTCCAACTGATGCCCACTCTTGCCTTTTTTCAAATTGCAATGCTCTGCTTTCTGACATTGGTCTTAAGCTAAGCCTGAGTAGAAATAATCAATCCTTGCACAGATGGTGCTACGCTTCTTATACGATCCAAAGCTCCTTGCCTAACCCTCCTTTTGTGTAGTATGCAAAAGTGGGTCAGGAGGGGGACAGTCAACACTGAAAAAGTCCATATTCTGGTAATGCAGAGATTACAACATAAACAGTTCAAGAGAAATCATGATTGGATGATATGTTATTCAACACTTAGACTATAAAATTCTGAATAATAAATTTAACATGAGCGGAAAACAAAATATGTCCACATTTTACAGCATATTCTGAACAAGTATTGTATTGTGATCATTATTAATGAAGCACAATGATAACCAAAGAGTAATTGGAAACCAGTATTCACAGGAGCACAAGGGATGATGAATGATGCAGCATTGTGAATAATGATGTAACCAGGTTTAAATAAATAGTATTGGAGAAATGCAGAGCCAAGATCTATGTTATTTCAATACAGTTTCCCAAGGGCCATTGCCTTGTAAGTCATAATAGTACTTCCTTTTTCAAGTGTAGGAGACAGGAAATTAGCTATGAATGCACAATTGATAGTAAAGAACATGAAGAGATAATTTCTGGACCTGAAGAGGAAATGATGGTACCTGAACAAAATGTGAAATCTTCACATCTGACAATCAGCATGTATTTAGATGCATTTTCTTTATAACTCTAAGTCTTGGTTGATAAATTACTATCCATTAAACTTCACTGAGGCCTATAATTCATTTTAAAAAATTAAAGTGTTTATATCATTAGGATCCTCACAAAAACATATATGGGCACAACCCTCACATCCTAGAGGTGATTTTGCCCCAGGAGCAAACTTTAACACCACTTTTATGTTTTGTAAAGTGAGAAAAACCAATTTACACAGGAACACTACAATGTTATTTATTTATTGCTGTATGACAAATTACTCCCAAATTTAGCCACTTAAAACACAAATATTTATTATCTTACATAATGTCTGAAAATCAGGAATAAGAGCTGAATAATTCTGGCTCAGGATATCAAAAGAAAATACAGTCAGCTTGTCACCATGTGGGCCCTTCCATAGGGGATGCTCACATAACATGTCAGCTGGCTTGCTCAGAGTAAATGGTCCTAGAAAAGTGAGTTTGTCAAGACAGAACCACATTTTTTGCATATTCTATCAGAAGTGATATCCCATCATTTTTGCCATACACTCCTCTTTGGAAGTGAGTCACTAAATTCAGCATATTCAGGATTCAAGGGGAAACAAATAAAGATCTACATCTTGAGGGGAAGAATATGACAGCATGTGTATACATATTTTTCCCAGTCTTACTGAGGTACAGTTGACAAAATTTTACATATGTGAAGTACAAATGTGATGATTTTATATGCATATATATACAAAAGGATGGCTAGAATCAAGTTAATTAATCCACCCATTTTTTCTGGTGTATGTGTTTGTGTCTGGTAAGAATGGTTCAAAAATGTGATGTATATATATAGAAATATATATATGTATATATATATATATCTCCAATGTGTACATATTTTTTAAATGTCACAATAATCTATGAAATCTTTATAAGTTATTTGGCAATGATCATTTGATAGTGTACAAAAATAAGAGACAAGAATACATATAGCTTGGCAATCTAGGGTTGCTGTTTTGAAGTCTCAATAATTTTAAATTGAAATCTCTTTGCAAATTCTTTACAGGCAGACAAATTTTGTTTATTGATAAACTCAAGTATCATTCTACAGTTTATATTGGTTAAGGATCTTAGAAATTTTATGCTTAAACTATGTTTATAGTGTAAAATCATATTTATTATTGATATGTTCTTTTTGTAAGGTGACATTTTGTATTTCATCCATATGTTGTTTAAGTGGAATACATTTTTTACACAATTTTATGTTCTAAAAAATAATAATAAACTTAGTTGAACATATTTTAAAATAATTGTATTACTTAAAATACTTTTGGCAATTATTATAACTTAATATAATAATATAACCAGTGTAAGATATCAGCAAGTTCAAGTTAATCAGGATTTTTATGAAAAATTACCCAAATTTTACACAAATTATATACACTTACATATTTTTGGACTATGATAAAATCAGAATGAATTAAAATTAGCTAATTATATTAATTTGCTCAAGTATTCACTTAGATTAGAAATATTATAAATAATTTTTAAATTTTCTAAAAACTTTAAATTTTGTTAATATTACTGAAGTTCTCAATTTTTTATTCTACCAATTAGACATTGATATCAATTTCTTTGCTTCTTATGCTGTACCCTGGCAGTCAGTCTTTATCTCCAACTTGATCATTTCTCTGAGCTAATTTTTTTTAATATAAAAGGCCAGCATTTTTAAGTCATCTGGATTTTTTTTCTATATCTGAGATTATTGAGTTTTTTGTTTATTCTGGTTTAGTTTCGTTAACTTTGAATTATGTGAGTGCTTATTAGTCCCTATAAGTCAATCAGAATAGGAGCACCAAGAAGTTTTATAATCTAACTTATTAATTCCCCCCAGAACAAAGGGATATCAACACACATGTTCACAAAACATTTCATATACACAATGGAACTCTCTTGTCAAGTTCTCAGAGTCAGTGGAGTTTGGGGGTGGCTGCTTTCTTCAGGAAGTAAGTGATTTACCATTGGGTTGAACCCCAGAATTATAATATGGGTACAGTGGCCGCACACCAGGAAAAAGATTTTTATATGCAGTGGGTCTTGGTCCATTGTTTGTTCTAGTTTTTGTACAAATAGGCTGTGGGTTGAGATATGGGCTTAACTTTAAAGTTTAGTGTTTACTACACATCTACTTATTAATAATGCTGATTAATAAATTAAATAAAGTAATAAATGTTTATTAGATATTTGTCATTAACACATCTTGTTAGCAAATATTTTACTCACATCTTCATTTCTAATTCATGTATTTTCATGGACTTCTCTAATTCTTTCAATAGAGAGAAAAATTATCTTTCACTTAGGATAAAATTTCTGGACCAGACAGCAATAATCTTTCACATTTTATCTACATTGAAATTATAACATACAGTCAGATACAGATAGAGCAATTGGTATTAAAACTAACAAAAGTCATCATAGAAATCAGAGATCCTTGGTCTTTACACTACACACATATGACTATGTCATGCAAAAATTCTATAATTTTTAAAACCAAATAATACCCCAAATTCCCAAATCAAAGAGTGAAATGTGCCAACCACTGACCCAAAAACAAACAAACAAAAAAAAACAAAACAAAAACAACCACTATAAAAGAATATAAAAATAATCTTTTATAAGAAGAAAAAAGTCTTTAAAAATATCTACATATGTATAGACATAGAGAAGACTGTCAGATTTGATTTTACAAATTTAATTATGGGTAAGCACAGCACACAACTAACTTTCAACAAAAGCTTACCTGTTGGTTTCTTCAACCATGTAATAGAAACGTTAGGGAAACACAAAGGGTATCTAAAATGCATTTGTTATAACTCACTTGCAGTGGCTGCTCTTCACTCCAATGACAACAAAGCTTGTTTTTATTTTAGTGTTAGTTTTGTTCCCTTTGAATAATACAAGCTTGTAATAGTACACATACAATCAAACATTAGAGTAAGTTATAAAAAGTCAGAAGATAAAATATCCCCTATATTGAAGTCAAAAATTGACACAAGAAGCTGTTCAACCTCAGAACTGATACAGTCCAATGGTCCTAATAATCTATGTCTTGTAATGTCTTATAACCTAGTGGCAAAGATAAAATCATTCCAAAAGAGAAATGACAAAATCATCAAGACTTCAGATTAATGTAAATCACATATAAGCCCACCCATACTCTCATTTGTTCCCTGACAAAGACTGAAGAACTATGGATGGAGGTTCCTAACATTGTATAGGAAGTGGTGACCAAAACCATTCCCAAGAAAAAGAAATGCAACAAGGCATTGTTGTTGTTCAAGGAAGCCTTACAAATAGCTGAGAAGCGAAGAGAAAGGCAAAGGTGAAAAGGGAAGATATACCCATCTGAATGCAGAGTTCAAAAGAATACCAAGGAGAGATAAGAAAGTCATCTTAAATGAACGAGGACAACAATAGAATGGAAAAGACTAGAGATCTCTTCAAGAAAAACAGAGATACCAAGGGAATATTTCATGCAAAGATGAATACAATAAAGGACAGAAATGGTATGGGCCTAACAGAAGCAGAAGAGATTAAAAAGAATCGGCAAGAATACACAGAAGAACTACACAAAAATAGTTTTAATGAACCAGAAAACCAGGATGGTGTGATCACTCACCTAGATCCAGACATCCTGGAGTGTGATGTCAACTGGGCCTTAGGAAGCATTACTAAGAACAAAGCTAGTGGAGGTGATGAAATTCCAGCTGCATTATTTCAAACCCTAAAAGATGATGATGTTAAGTGTTACACTCAATATACCAGCAAATTTGGAAAACTCAGCAGTAGCCACAGGATTGGAAAAAGTCAGTTTTCATTGCAATCCCAAACAAGGGAAATGCTAAAGAATGCTCAAACTACTGCATAATCATGCTCATCTTGCATGCAAGCAAGATAATGCTCAAATCCTTCAAGCTAGGTTTCAGCAGTACATGAATTTATAAATGTACAAGCTGGATATAGAAAAAGCAGAGAAACTGGAGATCAAATTGCCAATATTTGTTGGATCACAGAGAAAGCAATAGCATTCCAGAAAAACATCTACTACTGCTTCATTGACTATGCTAAAACTTTGAGTGTATGGATCACAGCAAACTGTGGAATATTCTTAAAGAGACAGGAATACCAGGCCACCTTACCTGCCTCCTGAGAAACCTGTACACAGGTCAAGAAGTAACAGAACCAGACATGAAAAAGGGCTAGCTCAAAATTGGGAAAGGAGTATGTCAAGGCTGTATATTGTCCCCCTGCTTATTTAATTTACATGCAGATTACATCATGAGAAATGCCAGGCTGGATGAAGCACAAGCTGGAGTCAAGATTGCCAGAAGAATTATCAATAACCTCAGATATGCAGATGACACCACTCTGATGCCAGAAAGCAAAGAACTAAAGAGCCACCTGATGAAAGTGAAAGAGGAGAGTGAAAAAGCTGGCTTAAAACTCAGCATTCAAAAAATAAGATCATGGCATCCAGTCTCATTATTTCATGGTAAATAGATGGAGAAACAATGGAAACAATGACAGACTTTATTTTCTTGGGCTCCAAAATCACTGAAGATGGTGACTGCAAACATGAAATTAAAAGACACTTGTCCCTTGGAAGAAAAACTATGACAAAGCTAGACAGCATATTAAAACGCAGAGACATCACTTTTCTGACAAATGTCCATATAGTCAAGCCTACGGTTTTTCCAGTGGTCATGTATGGATGTGAGCATCGCACCATAAAGAAGACTGAGCACTGAAGAATTGATGCTTTCGAACTGTGGTGCTGGAGAGGACTCTTGAGAGTCTCTTGGACTGCAAGGAGATCCAACCAGTCAATCCTAAGGGAAATCAACCCTGAATATTCAGGTGAAGGACTGATACTGAAGCTGAAGCTCCAGTATTTTGGCCACCTGATGGAAAGAGCCAACCCATTGGAAAAGACTCTCATGGTGGGAAAGAAAGGGAGGAGAAAGGGGGTCCAGAGAATGAGATGGTCAGATGGCATCCCTGACTCAATGGACATGAGTTTGAGAAAACTCTGGGAGTTAGTGAAGGACAGGGAACCCTGGTGTGCTGCAGTCTATGGAGTGCAAAGAATAGGATACGATTGCTCTTGAGAGTCCCTTGGACTGCAAGGAGATTCAACCAGTCCATCCTGAAGGAGATCAGTCCTGGGTGTTCACTGGAAGGGCTGATGCTGAAGCTGAAGCTGAAACTCCAATACTTTGGCCACCTTATGCGAAGAGTTGACTTATTGGAAAAGACCCTGATGCTGGGAGGGATTGGGGGCAGGAGGAGAAGGGGACAACAGAGGATGAGATGGCTGGATGGCATCACCGACTCAATGGACATGAGTATGAGTAAACTCCGGGAGTTTGTGATGGACAGGGAGGCCTGGCGTGCTGTGATTAATGGGGTCGCAATGAGTCGGACACGACTGAGCAACTGAACTGAACTGACCTGAGCAACTGAACAACAAGGAACAAAGACCGGTTAATCAGATCCTATAATCAAAATAGCTTCCCAAAACTTTGTCACTAAGGGAAGTCATAAACAGGAACCAGGTACAAAAGAGAGTTAGATTTCACTGAGAACCAGACATACTCCAGAAACAGAAGGTAAAACAGTAACAGTCTCATCAAGAGAAAAACGTCCATCTCTGATGAGCAAGATTTATTCTTGGAAAAACAGGGCTGACCTTGGTGTGGGGACACATGAGCTATAGCTCCTGGACAATACTTACAAGTTTACCAGTGATTAAATCGATCTGAACATTTTAATGGGACCTCCATTTGGGAGAGAACTCATAGAAAAATACATTAAGAAAAAAAAAAAAAAAAAAAAAAAAATATATATATATATATATATATGTGCATGGTTTGAGAATCCAAAGTTCAAAAGAACCAACTCCCTGATAAAAAAGATAGAACAGAGATTTAAAAATAAAGCCATGGTTACTGTCAATCAGTTCACAGTGGGGGAAAACATTATCATATCTTATCTCTTCTGTAAGGATAATCGCATATCTCTAGATGTCAGTGTTGCAAAAGTCAGAGATAAACTTGTTTATCTTAGGAAGTTAGCAACTTACAGGAAAGGGTTTGAACTTGCATTTATTTAGAGGCTAGTGCTAGACAGGATGTTACTTATTTTTAGTTTTTCTAAGGATGTGAAAAAAATTTCCCCCTTACTAAGGAATATGATGTGCTCAGTTATAACAGAGTCCAGGCAAGGTTCAATTTTATTGTCTTAAATCAATTGTGCACATTGAATAATATAGCATACTGACTAAGTAAGAAGGAAATGTCATAGGTTATTCTTTCAGATTTGTTATATTTTGTTTCTAGTATGGAATCCTGGGTTTAAAAGTCTTAGGTATAATATAGGTTACCTCTCCTGTTTACTTCAATCGAATTTAATCATCAGGGTAGAGGTTGTTTGACATCATTGTCCAACAAATGTTATCACAACCACACTTTTTCTCTATTCTATGGGGGCAAGTGAGAAAAAATACTGGGATTTATTGTAAAGGGCAAGTAAGTATTTGAGTTTTGTGAAGTAGGTATATCTTGTAAAGCAAGAGTAGTAACTACAACTCAAATAAATGTTTTGTTTTGTTTCATTTTGTTTCCCCATGAAGATATCTTTAATGTCTATGCAGTCACTCCTGTAAGATTTTCACTTTTTGTCTTTTAGGCGAATTAAACTTTCAAAACTTATTTTCTGACTCAACATTATAATGAAACCATATAACTTCAGATATGATGAAGATTGCTTAAGTTTTTACTATAATTTATTTCCTGCCTGAAAAATTACTGTCTGATATTACAAACTTCGGTACATATATTAAGTCAAAAACATAATTTTTTTTAAAGAAAATCCAAAACCACTCTTTGGGAAAAAGAGTTTGCATAAGCATGTGCAAACTTTTGATAACATACTATTCTATAGTATGGCCCAATATAGGTCCAGAAAAAGAAAAATGTTAAATGGCCCCAAAATAGGATGGCCTTTCAATCATACCTGTATTGCCAGCTTCATAACCTGTGAAAAAATTGTCACAAATAGGACTGGACTCCTTTTCAACCAAGATACAATATTAGCTGTATAGTCATTTTCAGTCAGACACACATATCCAATTCTATCTTCTCTAAAAAAGACCAATGTACCTGTGATTATCTGCACTAGGCTGAAACATATGTTTTTCCATGCCAGTCAGATCTTGCTGTTCAACACTTCTACTCATTCAATTCCATAAAATATCTCTATTCCACTTCTCAGAACCATTAGCTATTCATTTCTGCAACAGGACTTATTTCCAGTGACTCAGAAATTGGAGGAAAGGAGGGAGATTCCTCCCTTCAGATGTTATAAAAACTCACTTCAGAATTATACTCTGTCTAACCACAGTGTATGTGGACTTACTAGCAAACCTAAAACAAATACAAAAAATTCATTAGTAGATTTTTACATGGAAAAACAGGGCAGAAAAATTAGAATAAATCTAAAGTTTAAAAAAAAAAAAAGGCTTTGCTGGTGGCTTAGCTGGTGAAGAATCTGCCTGCAATGCAGGAGATTCCAGTTCAATTCCTGGGTCAGGAAAATCCTCTGGAGAAGGGATACGCTACCCACTCCAGTATTTGGGGGCTTCCCTGGTGGCTCAGATGATGAAGAATCCACTTTCAATGTGGGAGACCTGGGTTCAGTCCCTGGGTTGGGAAAACCCCCTGGAGAAGGGAATGGGCTACCCACTCAATGTTCTTGCTGCTTGCCTGGAGAACTCTCTGGACAGAGGAGCCTGACAGACTACAGTCCATGGGGTTACAAAGAGTCAGGCGCAAAGGGACAAGTTTCACTTTCAAAGTAAAAATTTTTTAAAAGGGCATAACAAACAAGGAACAAAAGAGAGTCCCACTATTAGAAGTAAGGTACAAATGCAGAGCAGAACCAAGAAAAAAAAAATGATACTGATATGGCTGAGCTAGTTGTCTATCTTACTGAACTGAAAGAGCCATTTACAAGACAGTTACTTGCAGTAAGATTCGCTGTTTTAAGCTGTGAAAGTCTATTGATTTTTTTCAGAGCCCTGTATTTCACTGAATCAGTCTTGTCATTTAAATATAACCCGAATCTTTCATTTGCTTCTCCTCTTTTATCCATAGACTGAGATCAAAGTATCATTTTATTAAATCTGAAAGCAGAATAGTATTTAGTATAGAGATATGCACATATTAATCAGAAAACTTCCAGTTTAAAGAACATCTTTAATTATTATGAATTTTAAATGTGAGCATTTTAAGTCTAATTATTCAAATGTATGTTATGAATATCAGTATAGTCAAGACACACTAAATATTTCCTTAAAAACTGTTGTTTATCAAAAAATGACATTTATAACAAAATGAGAAAGACATCGGAGAAATAGAAAATCCTATGCAAAAACTGTCATTTATTATAATAAATAGCTCTGTTCCAAGGTTTACAAGCTTTAAAATGTCAATGAAATGTTCACACACTGTTACACTATCAACAGTGCTTTTAACAACTGTGCAAACATGTTATGAAAGAGTACTTTTATATCTTTATAATGTAATGAGTCTCCATAGATTCCTCAGAGCTTATACAAGTAAGTGGTAAATAAACATCCCTCGTGTGTGTATGTGTAAATGAGAGAGAGATAGTATTAACTCTAGTGATAGCTTTCCTAAAAGTTACTAGTTTCTTTTCTCATGGTAAAATATTTACAAACGTCACCATCACTACACACAATCTATTTTTCTAGTTTTTCCTTCAGCC
Organism: Muntiacus reevesi; assembly: GCF_963930625.1. Taxonomy (NCBI): domain Eukaryota; kingdom Metazoa; phylum Chordata; class Mammalia; order Artiodactyla; family Cervidae; genus Muntiacus; species Muntiacus reevesi. The sequence continues at coordinate 257,011,499 of NC_089251.1, read as the reverse complement.
ATTTAAAGAAACATTTAATCAATACCAAGTAATATAAGCACTTCTCACTGTGTGAGGTAAAGACATTTTAGGAAAGACCTTTCCCTGGAACTGCTAAACATTTTTAGTGCTTCCCTCGTGGCTCAGTAGTAATCCACCTGCCAAGCAGGAGATGAAGGTTCAATCCCTTGGTCAGGAAGATCCCCTGGAGAAAGACATGACAACCCACTCCAGTATTCTTGCTTGGAAAATCCCACGGACAGAGAGGAGCCTGGCAGGCTACAGTCACAAGAGTTGGACACCACTAAACCTCCATCATCACCAAACATTTTCAATCTGTGTGAAAGACTATAACCTTGATATACTCTTTCCTATGAAACTGTAGGAGACGATCAGCAGCTGAGGTTGAAGATGATTTGAAATTTAGCAGCCCTAAAATAGGCTCCTGCATTCTCAAGTCACAGTTTCTATATTCAAATAATATGCTATCTATAGTCCAGGTGCAAAAAAAGGGTTCTGGGGAAACTGGTTATTTCAAGTATTTAGAGAATAATGCTTTTTTATTAGGAAAGCATCAGTACTTCTACTAGCTGTTTATCGCAAGTGAATTAATGGTATGGGAACACTGTGCACATTATAATTCTAAATTAATTTAGATGTAATCCACAATCACAACTAAGCAATTTTAAGTTAGAATTATACAAACTGTAAAAATATAAACATAACACACAGAATAAAAAATTCTATTAAAGTAATATGAAGTCTGGGTCTTGGTAAAGGCAAGCAAAGAATGGGAACTAAAATAATTAAATCATTGATTCAAGTCCCTTAAACTGAAATTCAAGTCTTCCCTGGTGGTTCAGATGGTAAAGAATTCATCTGCAATGGAGGAGACCTGGGTTCAATCCCTGGGTCAGGAAGATTCCCTGGAGAAGGAAATTGCAATCCACTCCAGTATTCTTGTCTGGGAAATCCCATGGACAGAGGAACCTGGTGGGCAACAGTCTAAGGGGTCGCAAAGAGTCAGACACCACTGAGTAACTAATGCTTTCACTTTACTTTAAATTGAAATAGAATCTCTGTCCTTTGTGAGTTCTGACAAATAATGTTTTGTTTTTAAAAAAGAGTATACCTAACTAAACAGACAACCTTACACTGAACCTATGTATGTGAAATGATTTCTAAAACTGATTTTTTATTTACCTTTAAAGTTGTGACTACAGAACTCAGAGTGTATATGTAGCTACATTATTTACTGTTTAATGTTATTAAAGATTACACAACCAGAACAAGACTTTATTTGCATTATTTTCATTTGTTCTAAATTGTAATCCCTCCAAAAATTAGTGATTATACCTCCTTGTTCTTTAGGGGTAGACATACTAAATTTCAAGCTCTAATAGAGAATCAAACAATGATTTTGGATGAGAGAATGTAATTAAAGAAGTTGGACTGGGAATCAGAAAACATATCTTAAAGACTAAAATACGGGTCTATCCTACATACTGAACAATCTTTTGATAACTTTGCTAAAACTTACCCCTAATTTTGTACATAGATCATATTACTTAAAGTGTTTCATCTGACTCTTTCAGGATGCTAACTAAAATCTAGGATACTGTATGCCTATGGTAAATATTCATTCAGCATGTGTGCTTGCATTTAGGAATGGTAAATAAATGCCAGTCCCCGGTGGCTCAGATAAGAAAGAATCTGCTCTCAATGCAGGAGACCCAAATTCCATCCCTGGGCAGGGAAGATCCCCTGCAGAAGGGAATAACTACCCAGTCCAGTATTCTTGCCTGGAGAATTCCATGGAGAGAGCAGCCTAGTGAGCTACAGTCCACGAGGTCACAAAGAGCCGGACACAAAATAAATAAATGTCTCCCCAAATAAGCTTCAAACTCCTCTGTGACAGGGACTCAAGTCGGACAGCTTATACATCTTTTACCCTTTTTATTCTCTCACAGTACCTAACACCAAAGCACAGTGGTTTGATTGACTGATTCTTAATGTTTTCAAATAGTCTCAGAGAATAATAACATTAGCAAAATTAAAATAATCATGCGTCAAAAACTGCTCAGAACCTTCAAATGTTTTAAAAAATGTTGCCGAATGATAAATTTGCTAATACTTAACAACTCAATATTTTTCAATTTTTGAATAATTATTAGGACTCAAGTGCTTCCCAGGTGATGCTAGTGGTAAAGAACCTGTCGGTCAATGTAGGAGACATAACAGACATGGGTCCATAGGGTCGTACAGAGTCAGACACGACTGAAGCAACTTAGCACACATACACAACATAAAGAAACAGAGTATTTTTAATAGGTTGACATACTTTTTTTTATCTTTCTGACTGAATAAAATAATCAGAAATTTATTAGAGAATTTAAACTACTTATACTAATTTAAATTTTTTCTAATCCCTTAAACTGCCCACTTTCTGCTTATTTTTTACATTATATGACTCTTTTTCTTCTTCACCAAAACCGGGATTTAAATAAAAGTAGGTGGCTCTACTCTAAAGAACCCACCTGTCAATATGGGAGATGTAAGAGACACAGGTTTGATCATTGGGTTGGGAAAATCCCCTGAAGTGGGAAATGGCAACCCACTCCAGTATTCTTGCCTACAAAATTCCATGGACAGAGGAGCCTGGTGGGCTAAAATCTATGGAGCTGCAGAGAGTCAGACACAACTGAAGCATCCTAACACACACATAGTACATAGTCTCTAAGGAACCTCAAGCATGGAATCAAAATACCATATAAGCATGTTGTCTTTTGAGAGTTTATAACTTATTTGGCTTTGTATATATTTTTAAAGGTGTGGAAAAATTAACATAACCTTTAGCATACAGTTTGCTCTCTTATTTTTCCACATTCTTGGTAGAAAATGTTAGTCCCTTATAACTATGTAGATGATTCCATAAATATAATGGGGCATATTGCAAAGGTTGGTTGAGATTATATTTTTGTTCTTCAAACATTTCCAGGACACCAAAACAAATTATGGGAAATGGAATAACTGGGCAGACTTTGGGACTCATACAATTCAGACAAAGCAGAAGTGATGTAATCCATGTAGGCACGGAGAGAATGGGCCTTTAGTCCTAAGGAATTTCAATAGCATGCATTGCTTTGTGGCCCATGTTTCTAGCCTCTACTCAACTTAGAAATACAGTTGAAAAAGCAGTTGGTTTTATCATAGTGTTTGCTTGTGAGGACACAGTTCCTGCAAACCCAGCGGCAGGAATAGTATGACTTTTCTTAGGCAATTGCCTTGATTTTAATCTAATGACTAACTGTAGCTTGATGAAAGTGAAAGAAGAGAGTAAAAATGTTGACTTAAAGCTCAACATTCAGAAAACTAAGATCATGGCATCTGGTCCCACCACTTCATGGGAAATAGATGGGGAAACAGTGGAAACAGGGTCAGACTTTATTTTGGGGGGCTCCAAAATCACTGCAGATGATGATTGCAGCAATGAAATTAAAAGACGCTTATTCCTTGGAAGAAAAGCTATGACCAACCTAGATAGCATATTAAACAGCAGAGCCATTACTTTGCCAACAAACGTCCGTCTAGTCAAGGCTATGATTTTTCCAGTGGTCATGTATGGATGTGAGAGTTGGACTGTAAAGAAAGCTGAGCGCCGAAGAATTGATGCTTTTGAACTGTGGTGTTGTCACAGACTCTTGAGAATCCCTTGGAGTGCAAAGAGATTCAACCAGTCCATCCTGAAGGAGATCAGTCCTGGGTATTCATTGGAAGGACTGATGCTGAAGCTGAAACTCCAATACTTTGGCCACCTCATGCGAAGAGTTGACTCATTGGAAAAGACCCTGATGCTGGGAGGGATTGGGGGCAGGAGGAGAAGGGGACGACAGAGGACGAGATGGCTGGATGGCATCACCGACTCGATGGACATGAGTTTGAGTAAACCCCGGGAGTTGGTGATGTACAGGGAGGCCTGGAGTGGTGCGATTCATGCGGTCGCAGAGTCGGACATGACTGAGCGACTGAACTGAACTGAACTACAGCTTTGAAAGGGATTCTGTGTCTCTTTATTGCTTACATGCTTAAAGCTAAGTTTGCTATTTGCCCCTAGAAAAGCAAGGATAGCATGCCACATATTTTGTGAATTTATCCCATAAACATTTTTCATCCAACTTGAACCCCTCATCCCTCCCAGTTGTATCACTCATTTCCTTACTATAGTAGATGTATCTTACTTCAGATAGTCTGAACCACTTCTCTGAGCCTGATCTATAACCACAAGGGACAAACTTGGTTTGTCGACTCATTGAGATGGGAGAGACCACATACCAAGAGAAATCAAAGAAAAAGGTAGAGTTTTATAAGATTGAGGGGAAGGCTGGAGTTTCAGAGAAGTTTTAAGAAAGCAGAATTTTCACAGGCATAAAGCAAGACTGTAAAGACTTATGGCCTGCAAAGTGGATTCCAAGTCCCGTTTTCCTGGAAACCATAAAGCCAAGACAAACCCAGATGTCGTATACAGACAATCTGCCATTGAGCTTCTTTTCTCTATGTCAATGTGGTTTTGCTACTCCAGGAAAGAATGGTGTATTTAACTCTTGATGTGATTTCAAATAGGAAATTTCCTCATTGTCTATGATTTTAGAGAAGAAAATTTATGAGTGAAAAAGCAGTAAGAAGTCAAATAAGGAGGTCATTATGACTCTTGCCAGCCATGCTGTACCCTTGGGAGAAATATTGTTTCCTGTTAAATCTGCTGTTAACTTTGCCTCTGTTATTGAGCCTCATGAATAGCTAGGTGGATTTTTATTTTCCTAGCCCAAAGCTAAATTTTACTTTCTCATATGTTTAAATATAACAATATATAACTTAAAAATATATAATTAATTGATGAAATGCTGAACTTCATGAAATGGAGAGAAAATGGTAGCTCATTCCAGTATTCTTGCCTGGATAATCCCATGGGGAGAGAAGCCTGGTGCTTTATAGTCCATGAGGTCACAAAGAGTCAGACATGAATAAGTGACTGAACATGTTCAAATTTCATGAAAAGTCAAAACACAAAGCTAAAGCAGTCAAAATTTCAGAACAGAATTATCTGATTTTGGTTTCAGCAATTACACCATATACTCAAAAAAAAAAAAAAGTGGTTAACATGCCACATATTTTCTGAATTAACCCATAAACATTTTTCATCATCTTCCATCCATCCAACAAAGTTTCAATTAACTTAAAGCATAATTACTAAAGTTATGTTTTTGGTCTCTCTCCTTCTTGTACTATATCATGTATCACTGATTTAAGATGACAGAATTTGGGGACTTTATCATCTGTGGTATTAACTTTTATGAGCAAGGAAAATGAGGGTCAACTAATTAGAGTTAGACCAAGCCTGAAAAATATCAGCTTCCTATACTGCAGCTTAGTTTTTATTCACCATGCAATTCAGAATATTATGTCTGCAAGGAAAAAAATCTTAAGAATATTTAGAGATAAACTATTTAAAAATTGTTCTTACAATTACAAGAGGAACTTCAGTAGGTTAATTACACACATGCACACACACACACACACACACACACACACACACACACACACACCTGTCAGGGCTGGAGAGAGAAAGAAGATATGTTTAAACTCTGCCATAGGCAGAAGGTCAGTGGAAAAACCTAACTTTGGTGGTTGGAGTGAATGTAATTAAAACCTGTCTTTATTTCTCAGAGGCAGTCTCAGTGATAAAGTGTATTTTCCTCGATCCCTGCAGCTCTATAATAACAGCAACATATTTCCCGGATCACTATTGGGAGGTCTAAAATCTAGAAATGTATTCGACTGTGTACCGAGCATTGTTTTCAATATACCACCAGGTCAGCCTTCAATGATTTTCAGGTAATGAAAAGTATTAAGGGCTCCATGGTCATCTGAGGAATTTCAGCATGAAGATAATGAAAAGCAGTAGCTTACCCTCCTCAAATGCCTATGTTTCAGGAGTCAAACAATGGCGCTGAGTGCTTTCTTTTTCTTTCCTCTTGAGTTCTACATGTTTCTGGTCAGTAATTGCCCTAAAATGGTAAAGGTCTTATCATTTTATCACAATGTCAGGAGAGAGGTAATATAGTATAGCTCTAATCTTTAGGTTCTGGATTTGGGCTGTTTGGGTTTAAAGTCTGGTTCCATCTACACACATCTATAGCTTTAGGAAAAAGTCTTTATAATTTGTAGGCTGAAAATTAAATACTTCAACTCACTTATTAATGAAATAGAGATGAAGATAACATCATTGTAAGAAATTAAGTAAGGTATATGTGCCAAAATGTTATTCAGAGCTTATAATGTAGTATGCACTCAATGTTGTGTGCTTTATTTTGAAAATAAATACAAATAGAAGTTTCCCTCCAAAATGCCTTTCTGAATACAACAGGGATTTTGAAGATACTAAAAGTGTTTACATTTCATTAAAAACCCCTATCTGTAGGAATCATGTGTGAGTAAAACACTTTTATTGACAAAGAATCATTAAACAACACAAATTAAATGATGAAATATATATATATATGTAATAGCGTATTTAAGTCAGAGGAAACATAGGTGAACCAAATATGGTTTACCTCCATTTTCAAAAATATAGTTGAGTTTCTTACAAAACTCAATATATTCTTACCATATGATCCAGCAGTTGTTTTGCTTGGAATTTACACAAAGGAGCTGAAAACTTATGCTCACACAAAAACGTGCAAACAAATATTTATAGTAACTTATTCATAATTGCCAAAACTCTTATAGAACCAAGATATTCTTCAGTAAGTGAATGGATAAGCTGTGGTACATCAAGACAATGGAATATTATTCGCAGCAAAAATGAAAATAAGCTACCAATTCATGAAAAGACATGAAAGAAGCTTAAATGAATATTACTAAATAAAAGTAATCAACTTGAAAAAGGCTACATGCCTTTCAACAATGTAACATCTGGAAAGATAAAAATATGGGGACAATAAAAAGATCAGTGGTGGTTTCCAGGGGTAAAGGGGGAGAGAGAAGAAGAGGCAGAGCACACAGTATTTTTACAGCAGTGAAAATACTCTGTGTGATATTACAATGATGGGTGTACATCATTATATACTTGTCCAAACACAAAGATAATGCCAAGAGTGAATCTTCAGGTACACTCTGGATTTTAGGTGATTACGATGTATTAATGTAGGCTCATCCTTGGTTAAAATAATAATAATAATGTATTTTTCTGGTGAGTGATGTTGATTAATGGGGAAGGTTATGTATGGGTGGGAGCTGCAGGTATATGTGAAATCTCTGCATCTTCCTTTCAATTCAAAAACTGTTCTAAAATCTACAGTCTTTAAAGACTAGAAAAAGTATGTCTTAAAAAGGCAACCATTTATTCCACGCTAATTTATAACATGTAAGGATGCTGCTATATTCTAGGTATCAAAAATGAGATTGCCAAAGTATCTGCCTTCAAGGTAGTCATGGTAAGGCAACTGGATGGTAATGTCTGCTCTAATGGGGGTTGGACAGGGAGGCAGGTTGTGACCCATGATCATGTGGATTATGCTCTACACATTCACAATGACAAGGCACCCCTGGAGTTGTGCAGAATATAACATGCAGGATGTAAGCGTGTCCTCAAAGAAGGGCTCTTATTTGACCACAAAGTTAAAGAATATCTTCTAAAAGAAATTAATACAATTCAACAAGATTTAAAATATTCTATATGCCATTCTCTTAAAAGCTAATATTACTATTTGAGATAATGTAAATAAATTTCAATATGCTGGTACAAAGAGTACAGAAAAGAATTATTTTTGTTAAAAAATTAAATGAAAAAAATTAAATGATAAAATATTAAAGAAAAAAATGAAAGAATTCCTATATAAGCTTGGAATAGGGAAGATCTATTTCTATAAATAACTCAAAATCAATATAAAATAAATTAATAAATTTAACAACCTAAAAGCATTTTTAGATGCATATATGAAAAAATTCGAATAAAATAATTCCTGAGTTGGGAAAACATTCACCAATCACATTATAGATAAAGAGTTCATGTCTTTAAATTATTATAGTTCCTAGAAATCAAGGTCAACACTTTAATGTAAAGAAAGTTCACAGAAGGCAACAGATTTTCCTTAAAAAGCATCAAAATGCTTATTCACTATAGCATGAAAAATGCAAATAAAAATACACTGAAGTAATATTTTTTTCAGTCAGTCAGTTTAGAAAAATTAAAAGATTATAAAATATTTAACATTTAGTGTAAATTCATAAAATTCTCCTAGAGGGCAATTTAACAATATAAATAAATGCACATATCCTTTGTCCATTAATTTCACTTCCAGGACTTTATTCCAAAGATGGCCTTCTATGAGTGCAAAATAACCTATATATACAAAATTACTCACTGTGGCATTGATTCTAATAGCAAAAGATTAGAAACAGCTCAGGAGATGATGAGCAGTGCACTGGCTAATAACGTTGACAGCACATCCTTGCAATGTGGCTATGCAGCTTCAAATTTATAAAAGAGACAGGCCTTGTGTATTACAGAAATGTTAGTCCTCAAGATGCAGTAAATGAAAAAGGAAGATGCAGAAGAGGAGAAAAGGGAGAAAATACAACTATGTATTTATTTGTATTTATGTTCACATAAAACTTTAGACGTTTATATAAAACTTCTTAATAAAGACAACTTTACATAAAACCAGTAAAAGTCATTAACCATGATAGTGGATGATAGAAACTGTATATATGAGTAAGAGGTTAGGTGTCAGACTCACTGTATAGCTTTGAAATATTTTAATTTTTGACTCATATAAATCCATTACCTACTCAAAAATAAAATTGAATTACATACACACACACACATATTTGTATATGGGCTTCCATGGTGGCTCAGATGGCAGAAAATCCATCTGCAATGCAAGAAACCTGGGTTTGATCCCTGGATTAAGAAGATACCCTGGAGGAGGGCAGGGCAACCCACTCCAGTATTCTTGCCTGGAGAGTCCCCATGGACAGAGGAGACTGGGAGGCTACAGTCCATGGGGCTGCAAAGAGCTGGACACGATTGAGCAGCTAAGCAGGGCGCGTGTGTGAGTATATAGATATATATTAAAGGGAACATCAGTTTAATCCCTTTAGTGAGAGTGAACTAACATTTATTGATTATTTATATGGTTTTTGTCAACCATTTTGCTAGACTATGTTATATATTTTAAATCATTTATATTATATATAATTCAAATGACAACAAAAACTTTAAAAGACAACACCCATGGTACACAGGTCAAATAATTGAGTCTCAGAAATATTAAGCAATATATTCAGGTCTGTATAATTAGTACTAACATTAATACTACTAATAATAGCTAACACTTTGATAAGCTTACCAAATATCAGGTACAGTTCTCTGAGGTAGCTGCTAAAACTTCTCCTATTTCAAATAAAGGAAACAGGAACTTAGTCAAGTTAACTGATGTGTCCCAGGCCTCAATACAGATAAAAGGCAAAGTAAGCATTCAACAAGGGACTCTGTCTCTACAGTTCATATTGTTAACCATTTTGCTATTATTTAGGCACTTCTACAAGTAAAGCCCAGTTTTTTCCTCTGTAGCATGCTTTATTTATAAGCTGAAATGTGAAACATTGAAAAATTACCTTCAGTGGTACCCAAAAAATTTTATAAAAGCATTGAAATCATGAGTCACAAAGACACAGAAATATTGCTATCCCCAGTCAGCTAAAACAAAGTTGTTTTTTAAATAATAGCAGTTCTTTTCAAATGCAGTGTGCTATGATTTTGTGAAAAATTGGAATAAGGGTTAGAGGATTGGAGCAACTTTGTCCCTAGGTTGCAGGCTGATGTTTCTCTTGCTTTTTTAAATGCATCAGTAGAGGAACTGTCTCTAGGGTCTGTAGCTATTTGACATTCCACGTTCCAAAAATTCTGCAAGAGTGGCCACTTTCACCAAAAGCTGACACCACAAAAAAACCTTTTCCAACACATTTTTCTAGAATGTGCTTTTAAGAACTTCTACTAGGTCTGCAGCACAGTCAGAAAGGCAAGTTCCAGAAGCCATGAGGTCACAGAGCACCTGGTTCCTTGAGCTGCCAAACAGCAAATTTTTTCCCCATTCTCATGAGAGTGATTTCTAAGAGACTGGAACAGTGTAAAACATCAAAGCTGAGCCCATCGATGGCAAAGGACTGAGTATAACTCTGCATCTAGATGGGAGAGAGAGCAGGGAATCAATTCTACTGAGCTCTACGTTTTGTACCCTGCTGAAAATCCTTACCAAGGACGTTGTCAGCCACTTAAGAGTCCAGACTTAGAGAAGCAAAACGCATATAAACATCCGGCAATTTTTACAGCACAAAAGTGTGTCTAACGTTAAATTTAGAATGGCAAAGGAAATTTACCAACATTTTAGATGCTTGCAATTATTTATCTTTCAGTGTATACTTACAAACTGCGGAATCTGGGGTTTCATTTCATTTTGGAGTACTTATAATTAAATCTACAGATCTAAAGATTTAAATGTCTGTTCCAGTCAGCAGCCAAGTCAAAACTGACACATCTAGAGACAAGAGTTTAAAATGGGATTGCATGGTCACAGCCAAGGCATAATGCCTGCTGCTGAGCAGGATGCAGAATGGTGAATACTGCCATCTCAGCAGACTAGAGTTTAACTGCCAAAGCCTGACAGAAAGACTGATTTCCTCTAAAGGTGGCTAAATGTTTTAAAAGGAACGTAGTAGATGGAATCTGTAAAATATCTAAAGCATCTTTTCATCTGAATTATAAAGATTTATATAACTTCATCTTAAATATGTTCCAAAAGACAACCCTGTTGTTATGTGTACACACATGTATACATTAAGATTCAGTCTAAAGCATTATTGCAGGAAATTTTTGGAAGCCTCTAAATCTGAACTCACCATTTAAAGATACTGAATTTTTATTTATTTAAAGCTACAAATTCACATAGATGGGCAACCTTGTTTTATACATTTTGAAGCATTAAAATATAGGAGTAGAAAGGATGAAAAACTGTCTTGGCAGTATTTCAGAAATAATTTTAGGAGTAAATTTGGATATTCCATTAAACTTGGCCCTTTTACTTATCAATAGTTTAAATCTTCACAAAAAATATAAACGGGAACAAGTATTTCAGTCCTTAGAGATAGCAGGATATCAGCTATTAAACCTTTCATAAAGGAAAAGGGAAGCGAGAGGAGTGAATATGAGAAAGCACACCCAAAGTCATCTGTTCAAATTCTGTTTTTAATACCCGTGTGGCCTTAGAAAATATAGTTACCTCTTATCTAAAATAGTTGTTAAATCATACCTACAGCTCCAAACTATGATAGTTAAAATAAATGTGAAAGCAGTATGCCTGGTGTCTGGCACCCAGATGACAATCAGCAGACAGTGGTTGAATCTTCTTGACACAGCTTGTACTCACTACATACTCTTATTACAACATTAATATGTAGGAAGTTTCTTTTTTTAAAAATGATCATAACTAGCTTACAAAGTTTTCAATAAAATAACAGCTGACACACATCCACAAGAATAAATTGATATTAAATAAATATCCAATATTTGTAACCCATGCCTTTCACATATTTATATTTTGGGGAAGTAACACACTTGAACTATTGCCCTAGCCCTCTTTTACTCTGTATTCTGACAGTTAATTCTCAAATATGAACTAGCCATATTCCTCAGTTTTTAAGCATTATATGTTTATAAATATATATTTAAGAGATTTATAGTCTTTGCTTCTCTTTCTGTCTGCTGGATGAATGTGATACAGAAATCCTGGACCTAAACTTTTACTTTAGGTGGTCTGTCCTAAGGCCTAAACTGACAATACAACTGTTGGCTACATGCTTAAAAACACATACTTCTTCAATCCTAGAAGTAAGCTTTATTAACAATGAAGTTGACATTTTAATGGCCATCTGGCTGTCTCTCCTGTGCTTCTGAATCAGTAGAGGAGATAGATGCTATTTATTGATTCTCTAAAAGCCCAATGATGAAAAGTAAATCTCAAGCTCAAGTGTAGTTGTAAAAGCCTACAGAAAAACATTTATTCAACATGTAGGTGGATGAATGATGTCCTCCACCAGTGTGTGAAAGGAGTGAGAAAGGGGTCTCTAGTGAAGGGAAATTCCACTAGGTACTCTGCTTTTCCCTGATCACATTATGATAGACATTAGTATATACTCATCTACTTCTTCCATTATGCCATAAAACCTTAGAGGGCCAGAAGAGAATATTAGCATAGGCTTGGATCAGAGTTTTGGCAAGTGCATAAGAGCTACATACAGAAATGTTTCAGCTCAAGATGGAAAAGATTATAAGACTCAGAGCTATAAACACTATTAAATTAAATTATTGCACAGTGAATGGGGAGTTCCCTGCTGTGGAAGAGAAGAAACCAGATACTCATTCCCCAGGATTGAGATAAAGGAGTCAAATACCGGATGGGTGGCTGGCTTTTAACCTTCTTTCAGTAATGGTATGATATGACCATCACTGTTTAGTAATCACTACCTTTCTCTTTCTAATGACTATGTGACCTTAATTTCTTCATTTCTCTTTAAATTAACTTAGCCATTCAATTCTAATATTTCAGGAAAGGTAGAGATTTGCTCGTTATTTCTTACATACAACTCAAATACCAGAAAGTATAGTGTACAAATCAGAATTGAATTTCCTTAAGAAAGGTGATGAGTGGACCTATCAAAAACACTATCAGTTTCCAAAGGAAAATGAAAGCCAGACCTCATTAAAGTGACAAAGCTTCTTAGAGCAGCACTCAAAATAATTGATTAAATGCACTTTTTCTACAGTTCAGAACTTTTGCTTATGTTCTACAGTTTTCAAGTCCAGGAATTCAACCAACCACAGATCAAAAATATTTGGGAGAAAAATTGCAGAAAGTTCCAAACATTAAAACTTGAATTTTTCTCATGCAGGAAACTATTTACCTAGCATTTACATTGTATTCACAACATTGTATTTACATTGTATTAGGTATTATAAGTAATCTATAGATGATTTAGAGTAGATGGGAGAATGTGTGTAGGTTATACATAAGTACAATCCCATTTTACATGAGAGAGTCAGGCATCCACTGATTTTGGTATCCACAGGGTGTCTTGGAACCAGTCCCTTTTGGATGGCTAGGGATGACTGTATACTTTCCAAAGTGAAGCCACAAATGCATACTGCATACATCCACAGTCTTTTGCCTTCCTGAAGGGAGATATTTAAAATTGGAGTAAATCTCACCAGTTCATCTGACAGTGGTAACTAATCTACTCAAGTATGTGGAGATCCTGGTCTAATGCCTCTGGACTATGACATATATTGTTTGTAGCCTCTTTAAAATTTTGTTGAATAAAGTCAATGTTGCATGTGGCTGATGATTTACCAGAATCTTTCTAGGTATTTGAATAAAGTTAATTTAACAGTATAGAAATTAATTTTTAAGATCTAAATTTGATTTTACAACTGCTTATTCTTCCTGTTTTCTCTCTCTCTTTGTGTCTCTCTGATAGAACACTTTTCTGATTTTCTCAGAGTCTAAAGACGTGCACACAGAAAACTGAAAATACACAATTTCATCATTATGTCAAAGAACTCATAATATTTTACATTAAATATGCTTAAGAGAATTAAAATATATCTTATTTTTCTTGTTTGAATATGGATTCAATTAATTACCAGGAGTATTAAAACTCACTACTATGGTTTCATTGGGAACACTCCACAATACTAAGATGGATAAAAATCTAAAGTCTTAGAAAAAAAAAATTTAAGTACTGTTATTATGTTCATAATTATTGAAAAGTAGAGAATGAACAAGTTATATTAGGTCACATATCTAAAAAATGGAATGAAATAGCCAGAATATTCTTCTCATAATACACCTAAATATGTACAGAAACATTAAAGCTATAACTTTTAATACTTAATCATTAAAGTAAAAACTAATTAATTCAAAAGTTCTAAAAGGGGGGAAAAGGGTCCTAGCCATCTGTACTTTATTTTTTTCTACCTTATTAAAAATATTTGACAAAATTATATGAATTTAAATATACACCTTGATGATTTAATATACATAAATATTATGAAATAATTATCAAAATCTAATTAATTAGCACATATATCTCTCTTATATCTCTAATTCTTTTAGAATAGGGGCATCATAATGTTTAAAATCTACCTTCAGCAAATTTTATGTATATAAATATCATATTGCTAGGTGTAGTCAACATGCCATACTTTAGATCTTCAGGACTTATTTATCTTAGAACAAAAAGTTTGTATCCTTTGAGGTCTGGGCCTCCCCATTTTCCCCTTCCTCAGCTTCTGACAAGCACCATTCTACTCTCTTTTGTTCTAAGATTTAAAAAAAAAAAAAAAGGCTTAACAAAAAAGGATACCATACAGTAGCTGTCTTTGGCTTATTTCATTTAACATAATGCCTTCCAGGTTTGCCCATGGCCTCACAAATGGCAAGAATTTTTCCTTTATATGGCTTTATATGGAGTAATATTCCATTTATTTCATTGCTTATATATACCACCATTTTTTAATCCCATTCATCCACTGGAAAATACTTAGGTGGCTTCCATAGCTGGCCACTGTAAACTATACTACACTAAACATGGTGGTGCAGGCACCTCTTGGAGACTCTGATTCTCTTTTTTCCAGTGGTGGGATGGCTGGATCATACCACAGTTCTATTTTTACCTTTTTAGGAACTTTGAAAATATTTTGAATAATGACTGCAACCAATTCACATTCTCTCCAATAGTAAATAAGTGTTCCCTTTTCTCTACATTTTCATCAAATTAATCTGCTACCTTTGTGATAATAGACATCTCATTGTGGTTTTGATTTGCATGTATCTGACCACTAGACCATTCAGGTATGACCTAAATCCAATCCCTTATGACTATACAGTGGACGTGAGAAATACATTGGAGGGACTAGATCTGACAGACAGACAGCTTGATGAACTATGGTCGGAGGTTCATGACACCGCACAGGAGACAGGGATCGAGACCATCCCCATGGAAAAGAAATGCAAAAAGGCAAAATGGTTGTCTGAGGAGGCCTTACAAATAGTTGTGAAAAGAAGACAAGCAAAAAGCAAAGAAGAAAAGGAAAGATACTCCCATTTGAATGCAGAGTTCCAAAGAATAGTAAGGAAAGATAAGAAAGCCTTCCTCAGCAATCAATGCAAAGAATAGAAGAAAACAACAGAATGGGAAAGACTAGAGATCTCTTCAAGAAAGTCAGAGATACCAAGTGAACATTTCATGCAAAACTGCGTTCAAAAAAGGACTAAAATGGTATGTACCTAACTGAAGCAGAAGATATTAAGAAGAGGTGCCAAGAATATACAGGAGAACTGTACAAAAAAAGATCTTCAGGACCCAGATAATCACGATGGTGTGATCACTCATCTAGAGCCAGTCTTCCTGGAATGTGAAGTCAGCTTGGCCTTAGAAAGTCAGGTGGGCATCACTATGAACAAAGCTAGCGGAGGTGATGGAATTCCAGTTGAGCTTTTTCAAATCCTGAAAGATGATGCTGTGAAAGTGTTGTATTCAATATGCCAGCAAATTTGGAAAACTCAGTAGTGGCCACAGGACTGGAAAAGGTCAGTTTTCATTCCAATCCCAAAGAAAGGCAATCCCAAAGAATGCTCAAACTACCACACAATTGCACTCATCTCACATGCTAGTAAAGTAATGCTCAAAATTCTCCAAGCCAGGTTTTAGCAATATGTGAACTGTGAACTTCCAGATGTTCAAGTTGGATTTAGAAAAGGCAGAGAAACCAGAGATCAAATGGCCAACATCCGATGGATCGTCGAAAAAGCAAGAGAGTTCCAGAAAAACATCTATTTCTGTTTTCTGACTATGCCAAAGACTTTGACTGTGTGAATCACAATAAACTATGGAAAATTCTGAAAGAGATGGGCATACCAAACCACCTGTCCCACCTCTTGAGAAACCTGTATGCAGGTCAGGAAGCAACAGTTAGAACTGGACATGGGACAACAGGCTGGTTCCAAAAAGGAAAAGGAGTACGTCAAGTTTCCAGGTATTGTCACCCTGCTTATTTAACTTATATGCAGAATACATCATGAGAAAGGCTGGGATGGAAGAAGCACAAGCTGGAATCAAGATTGCCGGGAGAAATATCAATAACCTCAGATATGCAGATGACACCACCCTTATGGCAAAAGTGAAGAGGAGGGTGAAAAAGTGGGCTTAAAGCTCAACATTCAGAAAACTAAGATCATGGCATCTGGTCCCATCACTTCATGGGAAATAGATGGGGAAACAGTGGAAGCAATGTCAGATTTTATTTTTTGGGGCTCCAAAATCACTGCAGATGGTGATTGCAGCAATGAAATTAAAAGATGCTTACTTCTTGGAAGGAAAGTTATGACCAATATAGATAGCATATTAAAAAGCAGAGACATTATTTTGCCAACAAAGGCCGCTCTAGTCAAGGCTATGGTTTTTCCAGTGGTCATGAATGGATGTGAGAGTTGGACTGTAAAGAAAGCTGAGTGCTGAAAAATTGATGCTATTGAGCTGTGGTGTTGGAGAAGACTCTTGAGAGTCCTTTGGAGTGCAATGAGATCCAACCAGTCCATCCTGAAGGAGGTCAGCCCTGGGTGTCATTGGAAGGACTGATGCTGAAGCTAAACTCCAATACTTTGGCCACCTCATGCGAAGAGTTGACTCATTGGAAAAGACCGCGCTGCTGGGAGGGATTGGGGGCAGGAGGAGAAGGGGAGGACAGAGGATGAGATGGCTGGATGGCATCACCAACTCGATGGACATGAGTTTGAGTAAATTCCGGGAGTTTGTGATGGACAGGGAGGCCTGGCGTGCTGTGATTCATGGGGTCGCAAAGAGTCGGACATGACTGAGTGACTGAACTAAACTGAACTGACAATCATGTTGAATACTTTTTTCATGTACCTATTGAACATGTGTATATCTTCCCTGGAAAAATGTCTATTCATGTTTTTTTCCCACTTTGTAATCATATTATATGTTTTTGCAATTCAGTTGTATGACTTTTCTTATGTATTTGAATATTAACCCCTCATTTATTTTACAGTTAGCAATATTTTCTCCCATTTAAATTTACAGTGATAAATACTTACATTAAGAAACCAAGAAAGATTCCAAGTAAACAACCCCTCCTTACATCTGAAGAAACTAGGAAAAAATAATAAACCAGCCAAAGTTATCAAAAGGAAGAAAATAATAAGGATTAGAGCATTGAAATAGAAACTTGAAAGAACAGAAATGATCAACAAATGTGCTTGTTTCTTGAAGATGAAAAAAACTGACAAACCTTTAGTCAGACTAAGAAAAAAGATAGTCTTATTTATTTATGACTCAAATAAATAAAATTGTAAACTAGAGAATAGACATTACAACTGATACCACCAGATATAAAGGAACATAGAAATTACTATCGCCAATTGCATGCCAACAAAGTGGACAACCTAGAACAAAAGATAAATTCTAAGAGTATTTAACCTTGAGAATCATGAGGAAATAAAAATCTGAACAAACCAGTAATGAGTAAGAAGATTAAATCAATAATCAAAAGTATACCCACTTATAAAAACTCAGGACCAGATGGCTTTACAGGTAAATGCTATCGAAGATTTAAGGGATTAGTACCATGTTTTCTCAAACAATTCCAAAAGTAGAAGAGGAAAAAATACTTTCAAGCTCATTTCACAAAGTCAGCATTACCCTGATCCCAAAGCCAGATAAGGACACTACAAGAGAAAAATAACTATAGGACAATATATCTGATGAATATACATATAAAAAATCGCAATAAAATACAACCAAACTGAATTCAAGAGCACATTAAAAGGATCATGCTTCATGATACTCAAAAAATATGTAAAGAACTGAGAAATAAGATGTATCTAGATGCATCAAAATATAGTTAAAGCTTATTTCTTAAATTAGCAATATGATCCAGTCATATGATCTAAGCCAGGTGAGTGAACTCTATTATTCTGAGAATATGTGTTACCATCAACCTTATAATTTAACTCAGAGTAATTATTACAGAGTTCACATACATGCAAAGAGACTTTAGGTCCCAGGTATCTAACCAAGGAAAGAAAATTAGGAGAAATCCCTGGGAAGCGAGCACAGAAAATAAGTCCTAAAAGATAAATGGGAATTAACCTGGTAAGCAGAGGAAGGATGAAGAGTAAAAGGAATAAGCTCATCAATAAAACTTAAATATACAAGGATCCAGGAAAGAAAAAAACAATTGCAAAAGCCCCTCTCAATAGAGAGAAACTTAGTGTGCTTATGGTCTGGATTGGGTAAGATAAATAGTTTGTACTTTAAATGTAATGAAGAACCAAAGAAGTTCT
Source organism: Muntiacus reevesi (assembly GCF_963930625.1). Taxonomy (NCBI): domain Eukaryota; kingdom Metazoa; phylum Chordata; class Mammalia; order Artiodactyla; family Cervidae; genus Muntiacus; species Muntiacus reevesi. The sequence goes on along the minus strand of NC_089251.1, from coordinate 256,993,038 downwards.
TCAAGTAGTATGGCAGACTAGTTTATTCTTGCAAGAATGTTTTATTGGGGATTTACTTTATGTCAGGTACTGTAAGTGAAATATCATGGTCTCTGCACTTAGGAAATTTACAATCCAGTAGTCAGAGGAAAAAGCAGTTTGGTTTCAGAATGGAAAAATGAATGAATGAAGAGAGAAATAAATGTAGAGAGAAATCTTAGGCACTTTTGCAACATCCCATCTGAATTGAATGATAATTATCTGACTCAGATTATTAGCAAAGAGATAATTCAAAACACCTAAATTTGAATGAAGAGTTTGGATAAATACCCTGTCATATTTATTTAGCTATTTTATAGGTTACACTCAAATGAATTTCTATTTATATGAACAGGTATTCATAATATACTATAATGCAAAAAATAGCTCTAAGTAATATTTTATGTCATTTTTTAAAAAATCATTTTAAGTATTTATTATGGTGAAACAAATTATTCCCAAACCTAAGTTTAAAATGATTTTCATTTATTATATTTGATAATTTTGTGGGCCAAGAAGGCATTGTTTGACTGGGCAATTATTTTATCCTTTGTAGCATTAACTTAAGTCACTTGGTTTTGTTTGGCTGCATATGGTCTGGTTTGGCATAGCCAAAATGGCTTAACACAAACGTTGGTATTTTGACAGGGTAGCTGAGAAGGTGGGCTCTGCTATGATTGTTGACCTGAGTAACTAGCCAAGGCCTCTCTAACCTGGCAGTCTCAAAGTAGCTGGGCTTCTGACATAGTAGTTTATAGATCCTAAAGTAGGGAAATGTCTCAAGAGACGGAAGTAGAGGTTGTCACTCGTATAAAGTTCACAGCATCACCATCTTCACCTTACACACGCTTTGTCAAAACAATTACTGAGGTCAGCGAGACTGAAGGAGAAGAAATGTGGACCCCACCATTCAACTGAATGACCATATAAAAATATTTTTAAAATATTGACACATCTTTAATCAATCAGCCACAGTCTGCCCACTGTCCACCAATTATTGTAATTTTTTCTCCCTGCCAAATCTTCTTTTCCTCCCATGGTCCCCAGAGTCTCTTCCCATGACAGCATATATTCAAACTCCTGGTTCTTGTTACCTAAATCACTCCCAGGATGAGATGAGCGTCCTCGGGTTTGGTTCCTCAGATAAAGTATCTCTCATTTTGAAGATATGTATACTAAAGAAGTAAATTATCTATCCTCCACACATGTAACATGGAATGGCGAGACACAGGTAAGATAACCAATATGGAAAAGTTTCATTAAAAAGAAAAAAACTTAGAAATGTGAGACACCAGTATTAGTCCTTGCCATTTCTGCAATCTAGTCAGGCACATGTCTCCCATTCCATATGACCGTTGGGTTAAGACCCAGCAGTAACCTGTGGAATGATTCTTGGCAACACTTCTGAGCTCTTGGTCTTCTCTTACATATTTTTCCATTAGAAATGCTAAATTTGTAAAAATCTGTAGGCTTCTCAGCCTGTTTTCTCATTGGATAATTTTGGAAATTCAAAGATCTCTTTTCATTCTGTACTTTTTTTGCCTCTTTCAGTCTAAGCTAATATAATTTTTTTTTTAAGCTATGGGGTTTTATTTGTGTATCAATTGCAGTTCAATCTATTAAGCAAAAGTAACATCCATTTTCTTTCAAGGATAGCCCTGTTTCAACATGAGTTAACAGTCTGAATGCTATGGGAAAATGCCACTTAGATCCTTGGAAGTCATTGGCTGGTTGAAACGCTCTAAACTCATGTTCTAAAATTCTTAGAGAACCTGTCATCTAGCAGAATGTCTAAGGGAAAGGTGATAGGATTTTTAGAAATCTCACTATGCAAGCCTTTAAATTTTTATGAGGTTTAAGCAAAAGTTCCCTCAGTCACAGCTCTGAGCTCTCTCGTCTTGGGCCCTGTTTACTGACAACCGTTCTCCATGCCATCTTTGCCCAGAGGCCATTTATCACATAACTGGGAGTGCTTGCCGGGAGGAACCGAGCTTGAGTTTCATTTTCAAACAGTGCAAGCCCTGTTATATATGTTTTCCCTAAATTCTTCTTGAAAACTGAACAGCTTCTTCTGTGGTTAATTCCATTCTTGATATCTTTTATCATAGGCAAAAAGAAATCAGATTCCTGCCTTACCCAGATCAAGGGACCATTTTACTTCCCATTTTACTGATAGAAACAGTTCTGAACTTTCTGCCAGTACATAAATCAGATACCCATTTCCTAGCCTCCACTAGTGTTTCCTGACTCTTTTTATGTTTTACTAAGTATCCCTGAGGTCGTTCCAGCTTCTATTCACCACTCAGTCACAAAGACAAAGCCACAAGTTTTAGGCGGCACCCCAGCTCTAGGTACTAAATTCCATTCTCGCTTTCCACTCTATGCTGCACACAGCATACCAAAACATTTAATAGACTAAAACACTTAATTATACATCATGAATATGTAGTTCAGGAATTTGGACAGAGAAATTACTTCACTCTTCATGGCACTAAGTGTGTCCCTCAGCATAGTTCAGACAGATAGGTTGATCTGGAGAATCTAAGAAGGTGCTCTTACATATCTAGCACCTTGGCAAGAAGAGTTGGAAGGCTCATCTTTCTTTGTACTGCCAACCAGAGTGGATATATATTCCCTTCCCAACTTTGTTGCCTCAGACTAGGAAAATTTCTTTCTTAGTAGCACAGAGTTTGAACACATCAGGTGCCATCTCTTAAAGATTCGGGGCCAGAAACTGCATACCACCATGTCTACTTTATTCTAGCCAAAGAACTCATTAGCCTGCCCAGATGCAAGGAGAGAGATACACGATCATCTTTCACATGGAGCTTCTATTTTTATTATTTTTTATTCAGTTGCTAAGTCATGTCTGACATTTTGAGACCCCATGGAATATAGACCAACAGGCTTCTCTGTCCATGGAATTTTCCCATGCAAGAATATTGAAGTGGGTTGCCATTTCATATAGAGAGTGCCAAATAATTTGCAGCTATCTCTAATGTGCCACATTACTATACATAAATAATGTCATTATGGATGTCAAAAAAACTTTCCTCTGTAGTTTATCTGTACTTCTTTTTTCTACTGTGAGCATTTTTTTTGGGGGGGGGGGGGAGAAAAAAATTATTTTCATTTCCAATGAAAGCGAAGAAAACTGGGAGGCCATAAACAAGTGTCCGCTACTATACCACTGGGTCTTCCCAGATGGTTCTACTGGTAAGGAACACACCTGGTAATGCAGGAGATGTAAGAGACTTGGGTTCATTCCCTGGGTCAGGAAGATCCACTAGAGGGGAGCACAGAAAGCCACTCCAGTGTTGTTGCCTGAATCCTATGGACAGACAGGACTGGTGGGCTACAGTCCATAGGGTCACAAACAGTCAGACACAACTGGAGCAACTTAACACACACACCCTGCATTAAGGAACTGGAAAGTGCTTGCCACTTAACCCAATAGATAAGATAAATCAGCAAACCCCACTTTCTCTTCTTCCGACAGACCAATTACTTGTTAAAGCTCTGAAATCATGTGCTGCGCTTGCTCAGAGATATTTAACAGCTGAAACTCAATTAACATTGCTCTAAGATGAAAACTGATCTTGTCTCAAAACTTATGTTTTTCGTCTTAGCTATTCATCACATTCCTAATGAAAATAAGTGGCCTCAAAAGAGCCCAGGTTTTAGTTTTTGTTATTGTGAGAAAAACATCACATAAAGTAAGGCCCACTCATTTACTTTCATTTTTTTCCCTAATCTTAGGAAAAAACTATTTCCACATGTACAGTCATTTGTGATCTACATTTCTAGTTCAATAGAGTATGCTTCTTCTTCTTCTAAGTCACTTCAGTCGTGTCTGACTCTGTGCGACCCCATAGACGGCAGCCCACCAGGCTCCCCCGTCCCTGGGATTCTCCAGGCAAGAACACTGGAGTGGGCTACCATTTCCTTCTCCAATGCATGAAAGTGAAAAGTGAAAGTGAAACTACTCAGTTGTGTCCGACTCTAGTGACCCCATGGACTGCAGCCTACCAGGCAGGCTCCTCCACCCATGGGAATTTCTAGGCAGGAGTACTGGAGTGGGGTGCCATTGCCTTCTCCAAGACTATGCTAGACTTTCTTAATAAATTTTTTAGCAATCACATTCATGCAATCCATAAGACCATAACAAAAATATCTATTTTGAAGTTATTTTCTTAATTGTTAATTTAGATTATTAAAGTTGGAACAATATTTCCTCAATCAGCCTCCATCCTTTTCTTTATTTATTTACTTATGTATGCAACAAGAATTTAGTAAGCATATATTGTGTCTTGATACTATCAGAGGTATGGGGGAAAAACAAAAAGTTAAAAAAGATGAATTTTCTCTACTCTTATGAAAGTAGTTAGAAACAAGATGCTAATAAGGAATTATAGCCAATTGTGCCATAAAGAGGAAAGTGACACCAAAAGAAGACTCAGTGTAGAGCATAGTAGACACATCCAAATTAGTCTGGGGAGTAGGACAAGGTTTTACAGTGGAACTAACATCCTAGTTGAGATTAAGGTTGTTAATCAGGCATGGACCAGACATCTATAAAGGCCCAGAGACAAGAGAGAGAGTATGGAGATACTTAAGGAACTTTAAAAGAAAAGTTCTGAGAAGGGAAGAAGAGATGCTAGAATTTTGGAAGAACTAGATCAAAATGGTTCTGTAAAATATGGTACTGTAGAGAATTTGGACTTTAAAAATCTTAATCCACTGAAGCAATTTAAGTCAGGCAAATGTCATCAGAACTCTGCTAATAAGGTCATTCTGGCTTCAGAGTAGTGAACTATTTGGAAGAAGAAAGAAGTGGATATCAGGGTTCCACTTTTGAAACTACTGCAGGCATCCATTAGAAGAGCAGGCATTGGCATCAATAGTGATAACAGACAATGGAAGGATTACAGAGCTACTTAGAATATAATACTGGGGGTTGATGGAGCTAATGGAATAATTATGGTAAAAGTACTAGTAGTTAATAATAGAACAGCATATGTTACACAGGCTTCCCAGCTGGTGCTGGTGGTAAAGAACCTGCTTGCCAATGCAGGAGACACAGGAGATGGGGGTTCGATCCCTGGATCAGGAAGATCCTCTGGAGGAGAAAATTGCAATCCACACCAGTATTCTTGCCTGGAGAAGCCCATGGACAGAGGGGACTGGCAGGCTATAGTCCATAAGGTCCCAAAGAGTCATACATGACTGAAGCGACAGCAGACACACACAAAGTGTTACAGTATTTTAAGATGGATAAATTAGAACTATAATTGGAAGTGGCAGAGGGAGTCTTATTAAATCCAATTTTTAAATATCTAGAGACAAATTAACCATATATAAACAGCCTCTCATTTAATCAATCCAACAGTAAATTTGCCAACATGTTAGCAAATGAGGAAATATAGACTGGGTAGTCTAGGAAAATTTACTGACATATTAACAGTGAGGACCATTATCTGAAAAGGGAAGGCTTTGTCAGAAATATATATATATATATATATATATTAGACAAATACACATATATATATGTATATGTATGTATGTATTTGTCTAATTCCACAGATAAAATTCTAGAACATAACTTCAAAGTTTAACAGAGGCCATCTATGGGTTATGATGCAATACTTTTTGTTTTTTATTTTATCTGTATTTTATGTTTCTTTAATATACCAAAATTTATTTTATAATCTTAAAAATGTTAAAAATAAAAATGATAATAAGCAGGGCTCCAATTTTCAAAGACAGCATATGGGCTCAGGGCCAATTATTACAATGATTATACTCTGTACTGATACTTCCATAGAGGTGCCAAAAGGAGATAAGTGCCCAGGGAAATAATCAACACAGTGGTGTATCATTTTACTATGATCTGCGGCTCTGACTTAATGCCCCCAAAGCAAAACTATAGTATGCTGTTGCAGGTTGGGATTCCTAACAAGCAGACTCTGAGACAGAACTTATTTCTGTCTCAGAATTCAATCTTCTCAGGATTAAAACAGGGGACATGACAAAAAGGGAAGGGAAGGAAAGGGAAGGAAAGAAGTATAGTAGGGCAGAAAAAGAAGTTGATTTTGCTTCATTCTCAGGGTAAGATAACCAACCAGGTGGAGATTTTCAAGATGGAGTAAACTCTCAAAGCTGTCCTCACACTGACTATTTACTGGATATGGGACATCACAGGAAGTGAGCGTGATATTGAGCAGCAGTCTTCAACTGAGGCAATTACCTGAGGGGACTAATAGCTTAAGGCTGTCTGCCAGCAACAGCTCCAGGAGATGGAGTAACAACTACCTGATTTCTAAAGGAAGATATGGGTATTTCATCACAATGTCTACACAAAAGGACAGTTGGAGTGCTACCAAAATTCCCTCCTAAATGCTAATTTCAGCCCTGAAAGTGAGAATATATAAGTGTACAACTTGAAAGCAATATCTAGGGTTCCAAAAGACAGAATGATGAACAAGAGATTCCATCCTTCCTAATGCCTAGCCCATGTCACACAGGGCATGAAGAATCCACCTTGGCCCCCAAAAAAGGAGATACAGAATCAATTTATGACTCTTACTGCCTAGATGGAAGACAGAGATGAGACATCATGCATAAATGCACATTAAACTTTTTCCCTTTTAAAACTTCCATTTCTGAAAAAATCAAGCTCAGTCTTCCTATACTTGCCCTTGAGCATAACTCATTCATGGAAGTATAAGAAAGCTCTGTGTGGGGTGTGAAGAAGAGAAGATATTTATTACTTTTTAAAATCAGTGGTTCAATTCTACAAGACTTTTAATTGATTGTATGAAGCGGTGAAGAAAAGAAGAATCTCAGGGATAATGTCTGTATTTTGAACTGAATGGATACAAATCAGAGGACATGAGAGACTATTCTACCAATGTTGTGAGACTACTTGGCTATCTCTTCTAAGCAATATTAAAGAAAATCCCTATTTCATATCATATACACAAATGAATTTTATATAAATAGCTAAGCATTAAAAATGAATAACAACTGAAAGTTTTTGAGCAGTCATGTGCACACACACACACACACACACACACACACACACCCTCCCTGCCACAAGTATACTTCAAATGACTAGAAATGACAGAAGAAAAAATAAAGCAAAATATATGAATAAATATTCTGGAAATGAGAAGAAAGATACTTAGGTAAGCAAAAAAATATATATGAGTAGAATTGCTAGACAAAATACAGGATGTTCAATTAAATTTGAATTCCAGATAAACAGCAAATGTCTGTTTAGTATAAACAGGCTCCATGGAATATGTAGGACTTTCTTATACTAAGGAACTACTTTTTCATATTTAATATTTAACACGCTTGGTAATTTAATGTATTGTTTGTCTTTAGAGTATATTTGCTAAATCTGACAATCAAAATAAGGAATTCTTCAATGAAAAAAAAGGAAAGAAGTTTGAATAAATGAAGGAAACTTTTTATAAAATTTCATAGGAAGCAGGGAGCAGGGACTCATATAGAAAGTAGTATCTGTACCACCAACTTGTGTCGTACTCCAGACAATTCTCTGAGAACAAAGAAAAAAAAGAGCAAAAAAGATAGAAGGTATGAAAGAATATTTAAGAATTTGAAAGAAATAGCTGAAACTTCCTAAAGATATCTAAGATAAAGTCCAAATGAGAAAATAGAAAGAATAAAGATAACAATTAAAAATAATTAAAATTTCCCTAAAACTGAAGGAAAACATAAGTGCTTGGACTGAGCGTTTATTCCAAGAGCCCAACACATAGACATGAACACATGCACACATATGCCTATGCACGACCATCACTAAAAAAAAATCTTTCAGTCCAGAATTTTGTACTTAATCAAAATGGCATGCAAAGGACACAGAAAATTAAAACATGTTATTCAAACATTTATTTTTCATAGCTTTCTTCTGAAAAGTATACTATAAGAAATTTCCTATTAAATAAAAAATCAGTCAAGAGAAGGTGTAAAATGCACAGTTAAATAAATTAATATAAGCAAATATAAGCAAAATGTTCTAACTTATTAGTAGCCACCTGCAAACAAAATTTCAGGTGATAATAAGCATGGGATCAAAACAAACAAAGCTATTATCTCATATTTGCAGAAGAGGATGAATAGGAATACTTGTTAATCCTAAATGTTGAAGAAAAAATGTTAGTTAAGTATGTTAGCCACTTGAGTGCAAACAATAAAAATAAATAAATACAAAGTATGTAACTTCAGAACGTCTGGAGAGAAAGGTAGAATGCATAACTTCCAACCCAGGGAGAGAAAGAAATATCAATCTGATCAAGGGCAGGAAAGGACAACAGTAAATATGTATAGGCATAATTCACTGATTTAAACAGTGAAAATAAAATAAAATCTAGCTATATGCTGTATATTAGAAGCATATTTTTAAAATGAATGTTGTATTCATTATAGAAGATACTATTTTACTATTTAATTCCCACTTCCTCTCATTTTGATCCACCTCTAAATACTCCTAAGCTAAAGTGGACAGTTCCCATATAAAACAACTGGATCTTTCTTTTCTGTCCCTAAGGTTTTCTCCAGTACCACTGAAGCTTGCTCAGACTGTTCAGGGAAGCCCTAAAGGGCTGAGCATTTATGTTCCCCTGAGCAGACTTCAAAAACTGAAGACTGGATTGGGTGCATAAATACCCCCAACTTAATATTCCTGTGTGGGATGATTGTGAGGCTCCTCACAGGATTCCCAGCAGAACTGGGCTCCAGTTGCACACAGTGGTAACCTACTTAATACACCCTTTATTGGACTTTTCTCTTTCTCTGTGTGACTTAGTTCATGCCCTCCTTGGGCTTCCTGGGATCACCTCCCAAAATAAACTTATCAATACTAACTCCTTATCTAGGGCTTGCTCTTAAGGGAATCCAAACTAAGACAGTTATTGTCAAAATTGGGTGATAATAGACTCTCACATGCAGTATGTTGCAATTATGGATGCTTTCACTAATGGTGGATTGGGTGAGGTGCATATGGGTGGACAGAGAAGCACTAACTTAAAAAAATATGAAAACAAAGGTGACTATAAAGATTTTAGAATTGGATGGTTTGGTATAGTTGCTTCAGGAGCCTTGAAGAAGAGAATAACAGACCCAATTTCGCCAAGTACAAATTCTTGGCATGGTGTTAAGAGTCAGATAAACTTAGTGGTAATATTTAAAGAACCCTTACTTTATGCAATAATAGGGCAAGTTTGCTAAAAACACACAGAATTTCATACAAAGTATGTTGCTGTTGTTTAGTCACTAAGTTGTGTCTGACTCTTTGAGTTTTAGTTGAGTTGCAGTTTGCTGACAGGCAGGCTCTCTCCTGTGACTCAGAATATTATGCCCTGATAGGCCACATGGGGCCAGATTTAATATGTTCAAGATGGCTCTTTCAAACTTAGACACAAAGATATCCCTCAGCAAATCAAGATAATGATGATCCAACTGCTTTAGCAGAATACAGATAAAGGGTCATAAGGCCCAGGAAGTTATGTTAAAATATGAATCTGTTTCTTTTTACTTTAACCTTTGTATTCTATTGTTGTGCTATAAGTTAATCACTCAAGGAATGTTGCCTATAGCTTACACTATACAAAATGACCGACCTAGTGAATTTTACCTTCTGTGCCTTAGTAGTAAGCTAAAATATCTTTGTTTAGCTCACAGGAAACAAGCTTACCTGTGACTGGCTCGTGGTAAGTCACTTCCATCAAGTTTGACTCTTTGTGACCCCATAGACTATAGCCCACCAGACATAGAATAAGCTGTCCTGATAGGGCCACACAGGGCCAGTTTCAGTATGCTCAAGGTGGCTCTTTCAAGCTTAGGCACAAAGCTATCCCTCAGCAAATCAAGATGGTAATGAACCAACTGCTTTGGCAGAGTACAGATAAAGGGTCATAAGGTCCAGGAAGGTATTATGAAACCAAAGAGCCAAGCGTGATAAAAGAAAGCAGAAAGCAAGAAGACAGCAAAAAAAGTAAACAAACAAGCAAGGAAGGAGGAAAGCTAAGTAGAAAAATGACCAGAATATAATAGATACTTAATAAATATTTGGTAACAAACTGATTAAAAGAATAACATAAAATCCAGTGTGTCAGTAGAAAAGATAATATATCTTGAATATCATAATTAAAAGCTTGATCTGTATTAATAAAATTGCAATAGGGAAGAACAAATCTGACTCCATAATAAACGGAGTTTCTTTTACTTTAACTGTTGTATTCTATTGTTTTGTTACAAGTTAATCATTCAAGGAATGTTGCCTATAGCTTAAAGTATACAGAATGGCCCACCTCAGTGAACCTTGCCTCCTGTTCCTTCCCAGTAAGTTAAAATGCTTTGTTTAATTCACAGGAAACATCCTGATCAGGTTTACCTGTGAATGGTTCATGTAAATCACTTCAGTCCTGTCCGACTCTTTGCAATCCCATGAACTGTAGCCCACCAGGCTCTTCTGTCAATAAGATTCTGCAGGCAGTAGCACTGGAGTGGGTTGCCATTTCCTTCTCCAGGGGATCTTCCCAAACCAAGGATTGAACCAGTGTCTCCTGCATTGGCAGCTGGGTTCTTTTAACACTAGGGCCACATGGGAATCTTGTGAATGACTCAGGGAAGAAGCAGTTAACACATTCCCTTAGGAGACTGACCAGAACCAGGAAATATTTGCAGCAACTTACTGTCTTTTTTACTTTACCTCCTTGCTTCACTTTCTTTGTTCTGTAAAATAAGCTAGTACCCAAATCCAGGCAAGAAGCTTCTTTGGGACACTAGTCCACTGTCTTCTTTAATCTGCTGACTTTCCAAATAAGATCACTATTCCTTGCCCTAACACCTCGTTTGTTTATTGACTGGCCCGTCATTTGGTGAGCAGTACAATCACACACTAGTAAAGTAATGCTCAAAATTCTCCAAGCCAGGCTTCAGCAATAGTGAACCATGAACTTCCAGATGTTCTAACTGGTTTTAGAAAAGACAGAGGAACCAGAGATCAAATTGCCAACATCCTTTGGATCATCAAAAAAGCAATAGAGTCCCAGAAAAACATCTATTTCTGCTTTATTGACTATGCCAAAGCCTTTGACTGTGTGAATCACAACAAACTATGGAAAATTCTTCAAGAGATGGGCATACCAGACCACCTGACCTGCCTCTTGAGAAACCTGTATGCAGGTAGGATGCAGAAAGCAATAGCTGGAACTGGACATGGAAAAACAAACTGGTTCCAAATAGGAAAAAGAGTATGTCAAGGCTGTATACTGTCACCCTGCTTATTTAACTTCTATGCAGAGTACATCATGGGAAACACTGGGCTGCATGAAGCACAAGCTGGAATCAAGATTACCAGGAAAAATATCAATAACCTCAGATATGCAGAAAGTGAAGAAGAACTAAAGAGCCTCTTGATGAAAGTGAAAGAGGAGAGTGAAAAAGTTGGCTTAAAGCTCAACATTCAGAAAACTAATATTATTGCATCTGGTCCCATCACTTCATGGCAGATAGATGGGGAAACAGTGGAAACAGTGACTGACTTTATTTTTCTGGACTCCAAAATCACTGCAGATGGTGATTGCAGCTGTGAAAGTAAAATTTGCTTACTCCTTGGAAGGAAAGTTATGACCAACCTAGACAGCATATTAAAAAGCAGAGACATTACTTTGTCAACAAAGGCCCCTCTAGTCAAGGCCATGGTTTTTCCAGTGATCATGTATGGATGTGAGAGTTGGACAGTGAAGAAAGCTGAGCCCCAAAGAATTGATGCTTTTGAACTGTGGTGTTGGAGAAGAGTCTTGAGAGTCCCTTCAACTGCACGGAGATGCAACCAGTCCGTCCTAAAGCAGATCAGTCCTGGGTGTTCATTGGAAGGACTGATGTTGATGCTGAAACTCTAATACTTTGGCCACCTGATGCGAAGAACTGACTCATTGGAAAAGGCCCTGATGCTGGGAGTGATTGAGGGCAGGAAGAGAAGGGGATGACAGAAGATGAAATGGTTGGATGGCATCATCGACTCGATGGATGTGGGTTTGGGTGGACTCCGGGAGTTGGTGATGGACAGGGAGGCCTGGCGTGCTGCGATTCATGGGATTGCAAAGAGTCAGAAACGACTGAGTGACTGAACTGAACAATCATGTATTTGGAAACAAAATCATGTGCTCATTTTTTCTATTTTTCTTAATAAAATGCATGATGTACTAACAATATTGACCATTTATTAGACTACAGAAGATATCATAATAAATTCTAAGCTGTTTGTATAATATTGACCTCATTCACTGACTGGAATGCAATAAAATTAGAAAATGAAAAACCAAAATAAAGTACCAATGATTTCAGAACTTTATACCTAGATATCAATTATATACTACTTAATAACTTTGGTAATAATGAAGACACAAAAAGGGAATTACAGATTTTAGAACTGAATAACTATCTATGAAAATCTACCTAAAATTTCAAAATACAATCTTGTGGTTTGAATATATTTATGAAAAAGGAAATAAATTATGTTTTTAAATAAATATAAATAAATAAATAAATAAAAACCCAAAAGAAACAGAAGAAAATGCATAGTAACATAAATGAGTCAATGGAGTAGAAGAGAAGAAATAAATTAAATAAAAGCTACCTTTTTAGGAGGGGACATAGAATACATGTATAACAGCTAAAACCTTGGCAGGTACTTCCAAGGTGTTTAAAAAAAAGAAAAAAGAAATAACAAGCCAAAATGTTCCCCAGGGCAGCAAATCAAAATGTAATTGTAATTTTCTGCCCTTCCCAGGAATGTGACCTTTATTCACTCAATCTGAAATTTACTGAGTTGCACTGGTGAAGTTTTCATTCTCTCTGCCCTCTGACAGATAAGAAGAAGAGGCTTATGGAAGCTTCCTAATAGGAAACACTGATTGTGGGGGAAAACTACCATCACAGAAAACTAATCAAACTGATCATATGGACCACAGCCTTGTCTAACTCAATGAAACTATGACGTGTAAGGCCAACCATGATGGATGGGTCATGGTGGAGAGTTCTGGCAAAATGTGGTCCACTGGAGAAGGGAATGAAAAACCACTTTAGGCTCCAAAATCACTGCAGATGGTGATTGCAGCCATGAAATTAAAAGATGCTTGCTTCTTGGAAGAAAAGCTATGACCAACCTAGAGAGCATATTAAAAAGCAGAGACATTACTTTGCCAACAAAGGTCCATCTAGTCAAGGCTATGGCTTTTCCAGTAGTCATGTATGGATGTGAGAGTTTGACTGTAAAGAAAGCTGACTGCCAAAGAATCGATGCTTTTGAATTGTGGTGTTGAAGAAGACTCTTGAGAGTCCCTTAGACTTCAAGGAGATCCAACCAGTCCTTCCTAAAGGAAATCAGTGCTGAATACTCATTGGAAGGACTGATGCTGAAGCTGAAACTCCAATACTTTGGACACCTGATGTGAAGAACTGACTCCTTGGAAAAGACCTGATTCTGGAAAAGATTGAGGACAAGAGGAGAAAGGGACAAGGATGAGATGGTTGGATGGCATCACCGACTCGATGGACATGAATTTGAGCAAGCTCCGGGAGTTGGTGATGAACAGTGAAGCCTGGGTTACTGCAGTCCATGGGGTTGCAAGGAGTTGGAAATGACTGAGCAACTGAACTGAACTGACTAACTAGCAAAATAATCTGCATGATAAAACATGTGCCAGTTCTCTTTACTCCAAAAGAAAATGTCTAGTGACCAATTAACACTTTACACAAATATTTTGTTAATATCTTCTTATGTCACCTTCCTTGCTAGAAAAATCTTCCATTTTGTACAACGCTTCAGAGTGCCTTTCAATAGTTGCTAGTTGCCTAATTTATAAACCACCTAATAAAGCCAATTAGATCTTCAAATTTACTTGGTTGAATTTTCTTAACAAAGAAGAACAAATGAGAGAATGCACAATTATAAACATGAGTAAAAACATGTGAAATTAGATTTGGTTAAAAATAATACATAGGAGTTTTTTAAAATACTGCTTTTAACTCTAGAAATCTCTGATATGACCCCAAATCTGATATCTCTCAGCCTCCTTCGTCCTTTCTATAAATGCTCTCACTCACTTAGGGAAACGAGCATTTAACTTCTTCACTCCAGGTATAATTCTCTTTCATTAAGGATTGTTGGATAAAGCAAAGGAAAATAGATGCTCCTCCATTCCCTTTCCACATCCAGGGGTAATATACAATTCTGAGAACATCCAGAATTACTGACAACAATCTCCATGGAACTTTGCCCTTGTCTTACATTGGTCTCCTTTGAAAGTTTTCTTCACAATGCAATAAAATCAACGTTACCCCTTAACAGAGTTCTCAAGACAACTAAATCTGGAACCAGTAGCAAGAAGCTCAGAAGCATAACCTGAGCAAAGGTTATGTTGTCACTTGCATTTTCTTATTTCCTTGGTGTTTGCTTATGATTAATAATAATAGCTACTTAGAAGTATTTTCCGTCTGGGCAAGATGGATATCTTTAGTAAATGTGGTCTGAAACTAATGCATTTGGAAATTGATCAAGAAATCCTGCTAACTTTGCTTATTAGCAACCTTAAAATTCTCCTGGAGTCTATCATTCTTTCAGTCTGAGTTTCTTCAAGGACATCTTTTGATAATTGTATAGCGTAATCTGTGCTATAACTATGCATTTTATTAAAAAAATATGCAGGAAAATAGGTCCTGGCTCAGGGTTAAGTTCACCCTAGTTTAACAACATTATTGTTAATTTTAATTTAAGAACATTTCTTTTGCACCTCTTCTCCCCATTACTTTCTTTGTATTTTGTTTGTAAATGAATATAAATAGTCAATAACACCCTACAATATTATTCCTGATGTAAGTATCTGAAGTATCTTCTTATAGCTGTTTATAATGTCTTTGGGATTGCACAAAAGAATGTAGTCACTAAAATTTAAGGTTCACAGAAGTTATCTGAAGGTTTCAGTTCAATATCAGGATAAATTTTGATCAGAATATTTTAAATAAATTCTAAAAAGCAAAAAAAAAAAAAAAAAAAGGGCCTAAAAACAAGATTTGTTATATATATTACATATTCACTTCAGTTCAGTTCAATCACTCAGTCCTGTCCGACTCTTTGCGACCCCATGGACCGCAGCACGCCAGGTGTCCCTGTCCATCACCAACTCCCGGAGTCCACCCAAACCCATGTCCATTGAGTCGGTGATGCTATCTAACCATCTCATCCTCTGTCATCCCCTTCTCCTCCTGCCTTCAATCATCCCCAACATCAGGGTCTTTTACAATGAGTCAGTTCTTCACACCAGGTGGCCAGAGTATTGGAGTTTCCACATCAACATCAGTCCTTCCAATGAACACAAAGGACTGATCTCCTTTAGGATGGACTGGTTGCATCTCCTTGCAGTCCAAGGGACTCTCAAGAGTCTTCTCCAACATCACAATTCAAAAGCATCAATTATTCAGTGCTCAGCTTTGTTTATAGTCCAATTCTCACATCCATACATGACCACTGGAAAAACCATAGCCTTGACTAGAGGGACCTTTGTTGGCAAAGTAATGTCTGCTTTTTAATATGCTATCTAGGTTGGTCATAACTTTCTTTCCAAGGAGTAAACATCTTTTAAATTCATGGCTACAATTACCATCCGTAGTGATTTTGGAGCCCAAGAAAATAAAGTCAGCCACTGTTTCCACTGTTTCCCCATCTATTCGTCATGAAGTGATGGGACTGGATGTCATGATATTAGTTTTCTGAATATTGAGCTTTAAGCCAACTTTTTTCACTCTCCTTTTTCACTTTCATCAAGAGGTTCTTTAGTTCTTCTTCACTTTCTGCCATAAGGGTGGTGTCATCTGCATATCTGAGGTTATTGATATTTCTCCCAGCAATCTTGATTCCAGCTTGTGCTTCATGCAGCCCAGTGTTTCTCATGATGTACTCTGCACAGAAGTTAAATAAGCAGGGTGGCAATCTACAGCCTTGACATCCTCCTTTTCCTATTTGGAACCAGTCTGTTGTTCCATGTCCAGTTCTAGCTGTTGCTTTCTGACCTGCATACAGACAGGTTTCTCAGGAGGCTGGTCAGGTGATCTGGCATTCCCAACTCTTGAAGAATTTCCCACAGTTTATTGTGATTCACACAGTCAAAGGCTCTGGCATAGTCAATAAAGCAGAAATAGATGTTTTTTCTGGAACTCTCTTGCTTAATGATGCTTCTCTGGTTGGATGCCTTATGGGTGAATGTAAACTTTGTCTTTACAACCCTCAGAATGTGAGAAAATAACTGCAAATGAAGGAACTAATAAAGGATTAGTCTCCAAAATATACAAGCATCTCATACAGCTCAATACCAGAGAAAACAAACAACCCAATAAAAAAAAAAAATGGGCCAAAGTCCTAAACATGCATTTCCCTAAAGAAGACAAACAGATGACCAATAAACATATGAAACGATGCTCAGTACCGTTCATTAAGGGAGAAATGCAAATCAAAACTGCAATGATATATCACCTCACACCAGTCAGAATGGTCATCATCAAGAAATTTACAAACAATAAATGCTGAAGAGGATGTGGAGTAAAAGCAACCCTGTGGCACTGTCGGTGGGAATGTAAACTGATACAGCCATTAGGGAGGATAGTATGGAGATTCATTAAAAAACTAGGAATGTGTCTATCAGTCTACCATATGACCTGGCAATCCCACTACCTGGCATGTACTTTGAGAAAACCACAATTCTAAAAGATACATGTACCTCAGGGTTTACTGCAGTACTATTTACAATAGCCAGGACATGAAAGCAACTTAGATGTTCACTAAGAAAATAAATAGATAAAGATGTGGCACATATATACAATGGAATATCACTCAGCCATAAAAAGGAATGGATTTGAGTCAGTTGTAGTGAGGTAGATGAAGCCAGAGCCTGGTGTACCAAGTGAAGTAAGTCAAAAAGAGAAAAACAACTATCATATATTAATGCATATATATGTAATCTTGAAAAATTGTACTGATGAACCCATTTGCAGAGGTGGAATAGAGATGCAGATTTAGAGAATAGACTTGTGGACACAGCAGAGGAAGGAGAGGGGGGACAAATTGAGAAACTGACACTGACATATATACACTACCATGTGAAATATAGAAGGCTAGTGGGAAGTTGTTATATAACACAGGGAGCCCAACGTGGTGCTCTGTAATGACCTAGAAGGGTGGGACTGGGGGAAGGAAGGGAAACTCCTGAGGGAGAGGATAAATTTATAATTATAACTGATTTGTGTTGCTGTACAGCAGAAACCAACACAACATTGTAAAGCAATTTTCCTTCAAGTGAAAAAGACATTTAAAAATTCTGTCTTTATATATTAATGTGTTGCCAAATTTTTCTATATGAACATGTAGCGTGCATATTTTTAAAATAATTTTATTTAGAAAAGTATTAATAATTTAAACTATTTAAAATTTTAAATGTTTTTTCTTCTTATACTTTTAAGAATCTTACACTGAAGCCACCAGTATTCACAATTATAGTTTGTCAAAAATGGTGAACTGATGACAATTACATTAAAAATATCAAATTTGCTGAGACAAAAGAAACTGTGGAAGTTACTTTTCTTTATCTTCCTTATGACAAAAGTAAGAATCAGAAAGTTTATTGACTTGGTTCATGTTACATCTCAAGCTAGTGGGATATTTGAGAATCCAGCCTCCTGAGTCTCATATGAGGTTCTGTCCATTATCCTCATGAATGGTTTATGTTTCCCACTTGCTTTTATTTTGTCATCCCCACCAGATAATGAGTTTTTAAAGAGAGAACCAAGTCTCCTCCTAGTTTTATTACAATTCCCCATTCAGCAGTAACTTGAACACTAAAACTTCAAATGCATATCAATTTACCAAATATCTTTGCTTCTGCAGAAAACAAAATGCTTTTTTAAGAAATAGAGTATATAAAGACAAGAGTGATGGTAGTGGGACCGTTCAGAGTTGACTGCAAGCAATTCAGTATAAAACAATTTCACAAAAGCAATTCTTAGGTATTAAAAGCAATTACTAAGTTGGGAAGATCCCCTGGAGAAGGGAATGACAACCCGCTCCAGTATTGTTGCCTGGAGAATCCCATGGACAGAGGAGCCTGGCAGGCTACAGTCCACAGGGTCACAAGAGTCAGACACGACTTAGCGACTAAACCACCACCACCAAAACTTTCCCGTAAATCATTAAGTATGGTGATAGAAAAAGATAAGGTAATTTCACACAAGTCAAAAAATGGTCTCCATAATGTGAATCCTGACAAATATTAGAGGTATCTTATTTTCCATGTTCATTATTTCTATGTAAGCTAAATATCTAGAAAGGTTAGCTTACCCCACAATATCTAGACAGGATGTATTTGTATCATCATCCCATACCCGTTTATATGCAACGTCATGCCTAAGTTATATGTAAATTTCCTCAAGTACAGTTTACCAATGAATTAAACACAACCAGAAATGAGGTCAAGTACAGAGGCAAAGCTTTGAAAATACCTCTGACAGTATTATCTTTCCGTTAGCTATGCCACATTACATAGAAATTGGCCAAAGTTTTTTTCTTTCCGTTAGCTATGCCACATTACATAGAAATTGGCCAAAAAAAAAATTTTTTTTTTTTTTCTGTCATAGGCAGAAAATCTGAGAACTGGGAATTAGTAACTTCTATCCAACTTGGCCAGCGGGTAGTAATGAACTGTGGCAGCATAACAGAGGAATGTGCCCTATTTACAGCTTGAAAATTTTAACCACAAACATGGAGTTCCTTGGTTTTTTCTTTCTTTTCATGATCTTTATTTTAAAAAAAAAAAAAAAAAAAAAAAAAAAACCTCCCATGTTCTTTGTAAGTTAAAGGCACTAAGGTTACAATAAGTGTTGCCAAATGACCAGAATCTTGGACTAAGAGAGATTTGGAATAGTAAGAAGCCTCCTGATATATATTCTGCTAGAGCACTTCAACTAAATAATGAAATCCTAAAAATCCTCCTAATGACTAGCAGGCAAATCAAATATCTAACTAAATCATTATAGGGTTTTGCAGTACATTTTTGGGACACTGATCTCTCCCCTCAAAATAGTAACCAATCACAAGCAAACAGAGAAGCCAGACTGACAATGAACTTTCTAGAAAAACCCTCTTGCTGCTTCATGCTTTAAAAAAATACATTTCAAGGACTCAGAAAAATATTTTTTTTTAAAGTTACCATCAGGTGAATTTTAACTTAGTGAAATACTTAATCACCAAAAAAATTAAATTTCATATTTACGAGTCAGTGTGATCATCCTGAAGTATTATACGGAACCATCATATTTCAGTTCAGTCGCTCAGTCGTGTCTGACTCTGCAACCCCATGGACAGCAGCATGCCTGGCATCCTTGTCCATCACCAACTACCAAAGTCATATCCATTGAGTTGGTGATGCCATCCAACATCTCATCCTCTTTCATCCCCTTCTTCTGCCCTCAATGTTTCCCAGCATCAGGGTCTTTTCAAATAAGTCAGCTCTTCACATCAAGTGGTCAAAGTATTGGAGCATCAGCTTCAGCATTCATCCTTCCAATGAACACCCAGGCCTGATCTCCTTTAGGATGAACTGGTTGGATCTCCTGGCAGTTCAAGGGACTCTCAAGAGCCTTTTCCAACACCACAGCTCAAAATCATCAATTCTTCAGCACCCAGCTTTCTGTATAGTCCAACTCTCACATCCATACATAACCACTGGAAAAACCATAGCTTTGACTAGAAGGACCTACGTTGGCAAAGTAAAGTCTCTGCTTTTTAATATGCTGTCTAGGTTGGTCATAGGAGTGTCTTTTTTCATGGCTGAAGTCAACATCTGCAGTGACTTTGGAGCCCAGAAAAATAAAGTCAGCCACTGTTTCCACTGTTTCCCCATTTATCTGCCATGAAGTGATGGGACCAGATGCCATGATCTTTGTTTTCTGAATGTTGAGTTTTAAGCCAACTTTTTCACTCTCCTTTTCACTGTCATCAAGAGATTCTTTAGTTCGTCTTCACTTTCTGCCATAAGGGTGGTGTCATCTGTATATCTGAGGTTATTGATATTTCTCCTGGAAATCTTGATTCCAGCTTGTGCTTCATGCAACCCAATGTTTCTCATAATGTTCTCTGTATATAAGTTAAGTACACAAGGTGACAATATACAGCCTTGAGGTACTCCTTTTCCTATTTGGAACCAGTCTGTTGATCCATGACCAGTTCTAACCGGTCCTGACCTGCATATAGATTTCTCAAGAGGCAAGTCAGGTGGTCTGTTATTTCCATCTCTTGAAGAATTTTCCACAGTTTGTTGTGATCCACACAGTCAAAGGCTTTGGCATAGTCAATAAAGCAGAAATAGATGTTTTTCTGGAACTCTCTTGGTTTTTTTCGATGATCCAAAGGATGTTGGCAATTTGATCTCTGGTTCCTGTGCCTTTTCTCTAACCAACTTGAACATCTGGAATTCGATGGCTCACATACTGTTGAAGCCTGGATTGGAGAATTCTGAGCATTACTTTACTAGCGTGTAGATGAGTGCAATTGTGTGGTAGTTTGAGCATTTTTTGACATTGCCTTTCTTTGTGATTGAAATGAAAACTGACCTTTTTCTGTCCTGTGGCCATAGCTGAGTTTTCCAAATTTGCTGGCATACTGAGTGCAGCAGTTTCACAGTGTCATCTTTTAGGATCTGAAATAGCTCAACCGGAATGCCATCACTTTCACCAGCTTTGTTCATAGTGATGCTTCCTAAGGCCCACTTAATTTCACATTCCAGAATGTCTGGCTGTAGGTGAGTGTTCATGCCATTGCGATTAACTGGGTCATGAAGGTCTTTTTTGTATAGTTCTTCTGTGTATTCTTGCCACCTGTTCTTAATATCTTCTGCTCCCGTCAGGTCCATACCATTTCTGCCCTTTATTGAGCCCATCTTTTCATGAAATGTTCCCTTGGTATCTTTAATTTTCTTGAAGAGGTCTCTAGTCTTTTCCATTCTATTGTTTTCCTCTATTTCTTTGCACTGACCACTGAGGAAGGCTTTCTTATCTCTCCTTGCTATTCTTTGGTACTCTGCATTCAAATGGGTATATCTTTCCTTTTCTCCTTTGCTTTTCACTTCTTTTTTTTTTTTTTTTTTTTTTTAATAGCTATTTGTAAGGCCTCCTCAGATAGCCATTTTGTCTTTCTGCATTTCTTTTTCTTAGGGATGGTCTTGATCCCTGTCTCCTGTACAGTGTCACAAAACTCAGTCCATAGTTCATCAGGCACTCTATCAGATCTAATCCCTTGAATCTATTTGTCACTTCCACTGTATAATTTAGGGATTTGATTTAGGTCATATCTGAATGGTCTAGTGGTTTTCCCCATTTTCTTCAATTTAAGTCTGAATTTGGCAATAAGTAGTGCATGATCTGAGCCACAGTCAACTCCAGGGCTTGTTTTTGCTGACTGTGTAGAGTTTCTCCATCTTTGGCTGCAAAGAATATAATCAGTCTGATTTCAGTATTGACCATCTGGTTATGTCCATGTGTTGAGTCTTCTCTTGTGTTCTTGGAAGAGGGTGTTTGCTATGATCCATGCGTTCTCTTGGCAAAACTCTATTAGCCTTTGCGCTGCTTCATTCTGTACTCCAAGGCCAAATTTGCCCATTATTCCAGGTGTTTCTTGACTTCCCACTGTTGCATTCCAGTCCCCTATGAGGAAAAGGACATCTTTTTTGGGTGTTAGTTCTAGAAGGTCTTGTAGGTCTTCACAGAATCATTCAACTTCAGTTTCTTCAGTTTCTGTGATTGTGATTTTCAATATGTCTACCCTCTGATGGAGAAGGATAAGAGGTTTATCCTTCTCCCTTATGGGAGAGACTGACTGAGGGGGAAACTGGGTCTTGTTTTGATGGACGGGGCCATGCTCAGTAAATCTTTAATCCAATCTTCCATTGATGGGTGGAGTTGTGTTTCCCCCCTGTTATGTACCTGGGGCCAAGCTACAGTGTAGGTAATGAAGATAATGATGACCTCCTTCCAAAGGTCCCAAGCATCTACTGCTACACTCAGTGCCCCCAACCCTGAAGCAGGCCACTGCCAACCCACGCCTCCACTGGAGACTCCTGGACACTCACGGGCAGGTCTGGGTCAGTTTCTTGTGGGGTCACTGCTCCTTTCTCCTGGGTCCTGGTGTGCACAAGGTTCTGTTTGTGCCCTCCAAGAGTCTGTTTCCCCAGTCCTGTGTAAGTTCTGGCAGCTCTATGAGGGGTTAATGGTGACCTCCTCCCAGAGGGCTTATGGCATACCCAAGTCTGCTGCACCCAGAGCCTCTGCCCCTGCAACAGCCCACTGCTGACCTGTACCCTCACAGGAGACACTCAGACACAATTCTGTCTCAGTCTCTGAGGGGTCTCTGGGTCCTTGTGCACACAAGGTTTGTCTGAGCCCCCTGAGTGTCTCTGGTGAGAATGGGGTGCTCATAATTAGCTTACTAAAAACTGATCAATTGGTAATTTGAAAAAGAACATTCCTAGGAAGACAGAGTCAAGCCACCTGAGTCAATCTCACTTGTCCCCATCCATCCACACCATCCAAGTTCAACCCCAAAGTGGATTCCTGATACATTCTAAAAGGGATATAACGAAATCCATTTTCTTCTGCAGGATATTCCATACGTTTCCAACTGATGGCCCAAAACTGGTCAAATCTGTCCTTCTGTGAACCCATCCAGAGTTGCTTGTGATTTTTTTTGGCATTTCATTGATTACTTGGCCATCATATTTAGTTTATGATATGTATTTACATTATTTCATCCTTATTACAATGTTACATCCTAAAGGAAATCAGTCTTGAATGTTCATTGGAAGGACTGATGCTGAGGCTGAAATTCTAATACTCTGGCCACCTGATACAAAGAACTGACTCATTTTGAAAAGACCCTGATGCTAGGAAAGATTGAAGGCAGGAGAAGAAAGGGATGACAGAGGATGAGATGGTTGGATGGCATCACTGACTCGATAGACATGAGTTTGAGCAAGCTCTGGGAGTTGGTGATGGACAGGGAAGCCTGGTGTGCTGCAGCCCATGGGGTCGCAAAGTGTCAGACATGACTGAGCGACTGAACTGAACAGAACAATGTCACAATAAAAACAGTTTGGGTACCATCTTGCAATGCCACTGTCAAAACTAATAGAGCCAATAATATTGTCTTTACATAATTAGGTTATTTTAGGTAAAATCTAGAAGGTGGGAAAACAGATACAGGGATTTGACACTGAGGGAAGAATTGGGCTTCTGCTCCCAAAGCTAAGGCAAGTCTTGGGGAAGATTTTCCATTCTAACCCATTCTCCTGGGCTTAAAAAAAATTATTCGCATGAATTTAATACTTCTCACCAAATATTGTGGATTCTTCCTCCCTGACACATTATAAGAAAATTAGAATGAGACTCATTAGCAAGTATTAAAGCTTGCACTCTACTTATTTATCTCTCACTAAATAAGAAACGATATTTTTTTTTCATTCCTTTACTTTCAGTTTAAAAAGTCATAGGTTTTATTTGAGGTGAAAAGGAATTCTAGTTTTGTATCATTCAAGCTAAGAGATTCAAAGACAATATGCTTATTAGTGATCTTAATAAACCTGATTATGCTATTAACATTTTTTAGGATAATAAATTTGAAGTAGCAGTAATCATTAATCTTTTTAGTATAGAATTAATACGCAGTTATTGTGAAAGCTCAGAAATATATAGAACATATAGAGAAAAGCATAAATGTAAATAAACTGCAAAAAATATTCCAAATACCAAAACCCAGTAAAGATAGCTACTGCAAATAGTGTCAGCCTTTTTTAAAATTCTAAGCATTTATATTTCCAATGAGACAAATTCCTGGACCAACTATATATTTTCACTTCTGACATTTCTGCTTTTTACCTATGTGAAGTTTATAAGAATCACTGCATTTCTCTCATGGAATAGTTGGATTAATTTGCATTTACAGAAGGAATTTTATGTCTCCATTTTTTTTAACTTTATTTTTCTTTCCTTCTTATAATTCGTCCAGTTCTATTGAGATATAATTGACATATAGCATTGTATAAGTTTAAGGTATACAACATTTTGATTCACCTTACATACATCAAACATCATACTGAGATGACTATCACAATAAATTTAGTGCATATCATGTAATGTTATGTAGCTACAAAATTTAAAGATAGATACAAAATTAAAGAAACAGAAAAAAATCTGATGAGGGCTCTTGTAATTTACTCCCTCAACTTTCATATACATATACAGTATGGCTAATTATATTTTCATGCTGTATTCATGTCTCTGTTTTTATCTAAGTCTCTCAAGAAGATTGATAATTATTAGATTTTGTGTGTGCATGTCTGTGTGTGTATAATTCAATTTATAGTCAATAAAGCTTCTAATGCACCTCTTAGGAAGAGAAGCTAAGGAGTGAAGTTTACACTGGATTGCTTTCTGTACCACCTCATTCATCTGATCTACAAGAGAGCTACCAATGGATCAGGGACACAGAAAAGCCAATCAGCCCATGTCAGCAATCCAGTCCTCCTTTTGAGTGCTTTCTGCATGTGTTTGAGCTGCTGAGGAAAGCATCTAGGTGTTTCCATCTTTCAACCAACCATCTAACAAGTTTGGCCAGGTTTATGTTTTATGAAATTGTACACAAGATAGTGTCCAGATCACACACAGTTCAGTTCAGTCACTCAGTCGTGTCTGACTCTTTGCCACCCCATAGACGGCACCATGCTAGGCTTCCTGGCCCATCACCAACCCCTGGAGCCTACTCAAACTCATGTCCATTCAGTCAGTGATGCCATCCAACCATCTCATCCTCTGTCGTCCCCTTCTTCTCCTGCCTTCAATCTTTCCCAGCATCAGGATCTTTTCTAATGAGTCAGTTCTTTGCATCAGGTGGCCAAAGTACTGGAGTTTGAGCTTCAGCATCAGTCCTTCCAATGGATATTCAGGACTGATTTCCTTTAGGATGGACTGGTTGGATCTCCTTGCAGTCCAAGGGACTCTCAAGAGTCTTCTTCAACACCACATTCAAAAGCATCAATTCTTCAGTGCTCAGCTTTCTTTATAATACAACTCTCACATCCATACATGACTTCTGTAAAAAGATCACACAAGGGGTACAAATTAAATTATATGTACTATGTAGGTAAGGAAGTAAAATGTTCTTTGGCTTATTATCTATAATATAAAATACAACTCGTTCTCCACAAAATATCATGATGATCACTTAAGGTAAAGCATTTAAAAGCTTAATAGTATATCAATACAAATAAGCTGTACTCTTTTGTCTTAACATAGAATCATTCTTACCGGACTCTACCACAGTGTCTTTCATCAGTCAATCCAAAGAAATATTATTTTTTAAAGTAATATTAAAAAGCAGAGACATTACTTTGCTGACCAGGTTGGTCTAGTCAAAGCTATGGTTTTTCCAGTAATCATGTATGGATGTGAGAGTTGGACCTTAAAGAAAGCTGAGGGCTGAAGAATGGATGCTTTTGAACTATGGTGTTGGAGAAGACTCTTGAGAGTCCCTTGGACTGCAAGGAGATCAAACCAGGCAATCCTAAAGGAAATCAGTCCTTTCCAATGACTATTCATTGGAACGACTGATACTGAAGCTGAAGCTCCAATACTTTGGCCACCTGATGTGAAGAACTGACTCATTGGAAAAGACCCTGATGCTGGGAAAGATTGAAAGCAGTAGAAAGGGGTGACAGAGGATGAGATGGTTGGATGACATCACCAACTCAATGGATAAGAGTTTGAGAAAGCTCTGGGAGTTGGTGATGGATGGGGAAGCCTGGCATGCTTCAGTCCATGGGATCACAAAGAGTTGGATATGATTGAGCAACTGAACTGAAAGTCATATCACATGCATTGCTGGACTTATTATAAGGCTCTAGTTGAGTATATTATCTATTATAATATCACAGTATCATTTTATATCATGCATTGTCCAAAGGATTTCATAGAAGAAATTTATTTCAAGTTTTGGTACCAGAAATGCCTATCTTCTCATTTAGAGTAGGCTTGAATTTATCTTGCTATGTAATGAAGTTATATAGAATTATGATTTGCCCTTCTATCTGACTTTAAGTAATTAGAGCTGAATATAGCTAAATATATAGCCCATCTCTAATAGCTACGTGGGACCTATGCTGTGCATTTCAGACAGTGTTACATGAATTCCAGTTTTTGTTATGTATCTTTTTTAAAATTTACTTAATTTGTCAGCTCTTTATTTTAACTATTTTCATTGTACCCACTATTTTAAGCAGCTTCAATTTCTTTGTGAAACAAATATAAATTAATAATGCTTACTTTATCAGGCCTGATGCTTTTAAAGGAAATTCTGTTACTATTTTATCTATTTTTATCTAACTCCTTTAATGATATATATGTCTGTGCACATGTGAATTTGAATACTCTTTGAGTTTGTACAAGAATAACGACACTCAAATTTCTTTTAATAGCATTGTCCTAATCTGCAATTTCTAT
This sequence comes from Muntiacus reevesi, assembly GCF_963930625.1. Taxonomy (NCBI): domain Eukaryota; kingdom Metazoa; phylum Chordata; class Mammalia; order Artiodactyla; family Cervidae; genus Muntiacus; species Muntiacus reevesi. Next base: position 256,966,398 of record NC_089251.1, on the reverse strand, counting down.
TGAATTAGGAAAGAAGAAAAAAACGTTCAAAATCCTTTATTTTTCATTTAGTTCATATACTCATAAGGATTTTTCAAGCAAATATAACAAATAAGATAAATAAATAGATTTCTAAAGGGATTACAAATTAGCAAATCATAAGCAGCTTCACTAATCCAGTATAGAAAATTAGTTCTTAAGAAATCTCTTGGTAATCCACTTTCAAACCTCTCCAGTTTGTTCAATAACAATATAAGCTTATAGAGGTCCCAGAGTAAGTAACCTCTCTGTGCCACGGTTTCAATGTTCAGTTTATAATTAAGCACTTGAAATGCTTGGGAATATACTTTTCAGGGCTTCAACACACTGCATAATAATTTTTTTCTCTCTCCTTCAGATAAATATTATGAATATGTCAGCATGAGCTATAGAGTTATACAATGCATTATGCATAGTGAGTTAGTCAGCATTATCTTCACTTGGTTCTTCTTAGGAGACAAAGTTGAGATTATGTAAATTAAAATACTTTATCATTTTTTGATTCTCTTACTTTATTTTGTATGCTTAAAAATGTAGCTATTTCTTCAAAAGTAAAATCAAGGACAGATTTTTACTCTGTGGATAATATAAGCATTCATAAAAGTATAAAGGTAATGTTCCATTCATGTAGGAGAGCATGATATTAAAAGTGAAACTAAAAAAAAAAAAGTGAAACTAATGCAAGCAATATGGCAGAATTTATAATATTTTAAAGAGAGAAACATCTTTAGAAGTGAGCTAATTTGGCCCCTTTGTTTTGTAGGTGATGCTGTTAGCCAGGAAGCTGAGTAATTTCCCCAGTCACAAAGCATTAGAATTATGTTAGAACTCAGGCCCTAGATGGCCCAAATCTGCAGGTAAATTATCAAGAGAAGAAAGCCTTCCTCAGTGATCAGTGCAAAGAAATAGAAGAAAACAACAGAATGAGAGAGACTAGAGATCTCTTCAAGAAAATTAAAGATACCAAGGAGACATTTCATGCAAAGACGGGCTCAATAAAGGACAGAAATGGTATAGAACTAACAGAAGCAGAAGACATTAAGAAGAGGTGGCAAGAATACACAGAAGAACTATACAAAACAGATCTTTACGACCCAGATAATCACAATGGTATGAACACTCACCTATAGCCAGACATCCTAGAATGTGAAGTCAAGTGGGCCTTAGGAAGCATCACTACAAACAAAGCTAGTGGAGGTGATGGAATTCCAGTTGAGCTATTTCAAATCCTAAAGATGATGCTGTGAAAGTGCTGAACTCAATATGTCAGCAAATTTGAAAAACTCAGCAGTGGCCACAGGACTGGAAAAGGTCAGTTTTCATTCCAATCCCAAAGAAAGGCAATCCCAAAGAATGCTCAAACTGCCACACAATTGCAGTCATCTTACACGCCTGTAAATTAATGCTCAAAATTCTCCAAGCCAGGCTTCAACAGTATGTGAACTGTTAACTTTCAGATGTTCAAGCTGGTTACAGAAAAGTTAGAGGAACCAGAGATCAAATTGCCAACATCTGCTGGATCATCGAAAAAGCAAGAAAGTTCCAGGAAAAAAAAAAAAATCTATTTCTGCTTTATTGACTATGCCAAAGCCTTTGACTGTGTGGATCACAACAAACTGGAAAATTCTTCAAGAGATGGGAATACCAGACTACCTGACCTGCCTCTTGAGAAATCTGTATGGAGCTCAGGAAGCGATAGCTAGAACTGGACATGGAACAACAGATTGGTTCCAAATAGGGAAAGGAGCACATCAAGGCTGTTTATTGTCACCTTGTGTACTTAACTTATATGTAGAGTACATCATGAGAAACGTTGGGCTGGATGAAGCACAAACTGAAATCAAGATTACCAGGAGAAATATCAATAACCTCAGATAGGCAGATGATGCCACCCTTATGGCAGAAAGTGAAGAAGAACTAAAGAGCCTCTTGATGAAAGTGAAAGAGGAGACTGAAAAAGTTGGCTTAAAGCTCAACATTCAGAAAACTAAGATCTTGGCATCTGGTCCCATCACTTCATGGCAAATAGATGCGGAAACAGTGGAAACAGTGATAGACCTTTTGTGTGTGTGTGTGGGGGGGGTGCTCCAAAATCACTGCACATGGTGACTGCAGCCATAAAATTAAAAGACACTTACTCCTTTGAAGAAAAGCTATGATCAACCTAAAAAGCATATTAAAAAGCAGAGACATTACTTTGCTAACAAAGGTCCATCTAGTCAAGGCTATGGTTTTTCCAGTAGTCATGTATGGATATGACAGTTGGACTATAAAGAAAGCTGAGCACAGAAGAATTGATGCTTTTGAACAGTGGTATTGGAGAAAATTCTTGAGAGTCCCTTGGAATGCAAGGAGATCCAACCAGTTCCTCCTAAAGGAAATCAGTCCTGAATATTCATTGGAAGGACTGTTGTTGAAGCTGAAACTTCAATACTTCGGCTGCCTGATACAAAGAACTGACTCATTTGAAAACACCTTATGCTGGAAAAGATTGAAGACAGGAGAAGAAGGGGACGACAGAAGATGAGATGGTTGAAGGCATCACCGACTCAATGGACATAGTTTGAGTAAACTCCAGGAGTTGGTGATGGACAGGGAGGCCTGGCGTGCTTCAGTCCATGAGGTCGCAAAGAGCTAGACATGACTGAGCGACTGAACTGAACTGAAGCTTTGAGAAAAAAATGCTTTTATCATCTTCTACAATAAATTCTAGTCACAGAGAATATTTGTTATATAATCACATTCATTTTTTCTCAAAAAATTTATTATTTGAAATATACAGCATCCTATTACCATAAAGAAAATAATTTCACAACTTGAGATAGTAATTTGTATTTGAATAATTTTTCTCACCTTATTAGTGGCCCTCATGGACTTTCCATTTTTATTAAAAATGTAGCTTTATTTACACAGATGGGTGGGAGCAGAGTGGGAATTACACAAAAAGCATTGCAAGATATAATTAACTTTGTAGGGATTTTTTTTTTTTCTTTCCTGTTGTGTGCACCTTTTTTTTTAATCATGAAAAAGTCTCTCAGTCATGTCTGACTCTTTGAAACTACATGGGCTATACAGTCCATGCCAGAATACAGGAGTTGGTAGCCTTTCCCTTCTTCAAGGGATCTTCCCAACCCAGGGATTGAACCCAGGTCTCCCATTTTGCAGGCAGAACAGATTTTCTTACCAGCTGAAAACAAGGTAAGTCCAAGAGTACTGGAGTGGGTGGCCTATCCCTTCTCCAGCGAATCTTCACGACCCAGGAATCAAAATGGCGCCTCCTGTATTACAGATGTATTCTTTACCAATTGAACTACCAGGAACGCCTCTCCTTTCTTTGAATAGGTGTATGCTTTACAAAGTTTTTCTAGATATTAATATGAGCTACATTAAATGTAGATACTAACAATCAGGAAGTCACTTGGTAGCAAATGACAGAAAAATCACCCAAAACTAATTGACCTAAACTATGAATTTCTTGAGGCATGTAACTTGAAAGACAGAGGGTATTTTCAAGAATGTCTGGATATAAAGAATAAAAAAAATCACAAGGACTCTGGCTTATGCCATTATGTCCTCTGTATTGCTGTACCATGGTAAAATCTCCTCCACATGATGGAAAGATGGCTGCCTACACTTTTCAGCTTATATGTCATCCTAACCACAACGTCAGTGGGGGAATACTTTATTTCCAGTAGTTTCAGCAAAAGTCCTAGAATACAGTCTCTAGGACTCTGATTGCATCACCTGCTCACCTTTAAATTAATCCCTGGGATATGATGCTTTAGCTTCTCAAGCCTACGCCATATGGCCATAGGGTTTGAATCAACCTCACTCAAATCACATTTGAATATGCATAAGGAAAGATTGGTTTTGTCAGAAGACATGAAAATGAGTATTGTGCTTAGTTGTTTAGTTGTGTCTGATTCTTTGCTACCCCATGGACTGTAGCCTGCCAGGCTCCTCTGTCCATGGGAATTCTCCAGGCCAGAATACTGGAGTGGGTCGCCATGCCCTCCTACAGAGGATCTTCCCAACCCGGGGATCAAATCTATGTCTTTCACACTGCCAACAGATTTTTTACAATCTGAGCCATCAGTACTGGGCATGTTAAAAATGACAGGTGCCCACTGCAGTGCACTTGTTAAACAAAGAGAGAAGTTTGAGGACCATTTCCTTTCTGATTCTTCCTCTTTATCCCTCATATGAAGTTGTTATGAATTATTTTCTACTAAGCTGACAGGAAGGAGTACATTCAAATAGTAGGTAGAATCACAATGTGGTACTAGATTTTGCATGTACACATTTCTCTTCTAACTATCTCTCTATCCAAGGGACAGAAATGCTAAGTGGTAGATCTGCTTTCAAAATGGAGGAAGACCTAGATTTCTCGGACTTTCTCTCAATTTCTCTCTAGTCCATTTTTCCTGTGCTACCTTAATTTACAATAGTAAGAGTCAAGCAAAGGTTTTGATGTTGAGGAGGGAAAGTCTGGGAAAAAGAGTGCAGTTTTTATTAGAATTCATACTAAAGATATTTAGACTTAACTAGTTTAAGAAAACAGAACGCTTCAAATGAGCTAGCCCCCTTATGCATTACTGCTACCAGCTCTCTACTCTCTCCCTTTCTTCTTTTGTGGTAAAGCATATTCCCCTGTCACTCCAGCTTTGGGCTTGGCTATGGGCTTTCCTGATAGCTTAGATGGTAAAGAATCTGCCTGGAATGCAGGAGACCGACCCCAATTCGAATCCTGGGTCAGGAAGATCCCCTGGATAGATTACCCACTCCAGTATTCTTGGGCTTTCCTTGTGACTCAGCTGGTAAAGAATCTGCGTGCAGTGTGGGAGGCCTGTGTTCGATCCCTAGGTTGGGTAGATACCCGGGAGAAGGGAAAGGCTGTCCTTCTCCCAGTATTCTGGCCTGGTGAATTCCATGGACTCTACAGTCCATGGCATTGCAAAGAGTCAGACACGACTGAGCGACTTTCATTTTCACTTCACTTTTTTCATCATTTGCTTTGACCAGTGAATACTGTATGTGCCGCATCTAATCAGACACTTTAAACTGGCTGGTGTGTTTGGCTTGTAGTTTTGGACTTCTGTCGTTTGTCATCAGAAGATCTTGCCTAGGTCTCAGAATGAAAGACATGTGGGATAGATATGAAACGGACTTGCAGACTGAAAAACAGCCACCCCAGTCAACTCCCAGACCTGTGATCATTGTAAGGCTCTCACTGTAAGTTACTGGGATTGTTGAGCTGTTTGTCAGGCAGATCTATCACCCCAAACTGACTAAAACAACACATTATAGAAGTTGTCTACATTATGATTTATGCCAGAGACAAATCTAAGAAAAATGTTATTTTAAAACTTTAGAGCCAAAATTCAAATGGTCTCTTTTCAGAGTGCTATTATAACATTAAAACACTTTTTTTAAGTCTGAAAGCCAAAGTAAGATTAAATTAACTCAAGATTAAATTAAATACTCAATTATTTGTGTATTTCCTACATTTTGAAGTTGATATTAAAGTTAATGAAGGATTTTTAATAATACCCTCCCTCCTTTTTTCCTCATATCATACAGTTGGCCTCACACTTCTCACATCAAATATTATAGACTTTGAGAACCCACACACTTAATCCTAATCTAACTGTCTTTAATTCTTAATCTATACTCTGTTTCTTTTCTTACTTAATTGACAAAGTAGCAAATAAAATTTGTTGGTAAATAAGGATTTCCCTGGAGAACTATGTGGGAGATACTAAGTCAAATCAGAATTCTCTTTCACAGGGAGAGAAAACAAACACTTTTTCATATGCTCTGCTTGGGAACTGCTTGGGAAGAAGTGATTAGTCAGAGCCAGCATTTGAGTATATTTGCCCCCTCAACCCTGTTCATGTCAGTCACCAAATGCCATTTCAATACAAAAAATTTCATTTTATTCTCATTTTGTTTGTATGTCCCTGTATTTTACTGAACTTTTAATTCTGAAAGAAAGGTAGTTTTATTTCAAGAAATTAAATAGTGCAAATTTATAAAAAAGAAAATGTTAATAATGTTAACTTCCCACTTCCAGTTCCACTATCTCTGAAGTAATCGGTGCCCAGTGTTAAGAGTATGCGTTTTGAAATATTTATCTGTATAAATATCTCATGAGTATCTACTTTTTTCCTAAAGAAATGAACTCATACACTTTCATCTAAGAAGTGCTTTCTTTTCTTCCATATAATAAATAAATGTCATTTATCTTACCATTATAAAGCAGAGCAAAGTTAATGGGGGAGGATGTGTAATCTTACAGGCAAGAGAGAACCAATTATTTGAGTCAACTATATAATTTGCCGCATGGTCTTTTGTAATATGTGTGCCTGTGTGCTTCTGTTGAGATCTTTGATCTTTTCATTCTTTTCCTTTATTGCTTCAGAACTTCCTGATTCCTCAACAAATCTCTGGGACAAAATGATTGCATGCTGAACACAGGTCAGAAATATTGAGCAGAATAGGTAACTTATTTTGTGATATGAACGCAGAAATTTAGAAAAACTCAACAATCACCTCAAATTCCTCTTAAATTGCTTGCTAACCTTTTTTTGTCTTAAAGTAACTTTAAATAACACTGAGAGTGCTAACATACTGTATCATTCAAATTTTACATATTATCTTTAGTACTTTTGTCAAATTGTGCATGAGAGCAATTTTTATGTAGAAAAAATGAGCTAAACAGTAATCTCAAATTGTATATTAAACTAACTAAAATCTAAAAATACCTCAAGGAAGATTGAGTAAGTAAAGGCAAATTCATCTAAATTAACTTTATAAAAAGGGAGACATAAATAGATGATTTTACATTGATATTTTGGAAAGCAAATACACTTCAATATGTTGTATCAGGCAAGGGCCTAAGTTACTTGAAATATTCAAATCATGCTTTATCCTTCAGCCTGAGAATAAATGGCAGAACAAGCCAAAATAGAGTATACTTTAATCTTTCAGATGCAGTCAAATGTCATGGTTGACAGAGCCAAGTTTTGTGAACCTTTCCCCTAGATGCAGGACTCTGGGAATCACTTTCCTTTCCAAGAGTAAGAAAGCAGGTAAGTATAGCAAAAAGCAGAGCATCTGAGTTCCCGTTAGAATGTAGGTACATTTCAAAACAACCATTCTTTAACTGATGATTGTGAAACAGACCCCAGCAATGAATGTAAAATCATTCTTTGTCTCATAAAGTACTTGACAAATATGAGAAGCTATCATTAACCATCTTAAGAACATTCCTATTTTTTAATAAAATAAAAAATGTTTAAATGTGATGAGACCCTAATTCTAAGCCAAAAAAAAAAAAAAAAAAAATCTTGGAGAACTGACTCCTTAGCTTATCTTAAGCAAAAATATTAGCTTTATGCATTTTTATTTCCCCGTGACCAGTTCCCCACAGCCTGGAAGTGCCACTGCAGAAAGATCTAAGTGGAACTAACTAAATAGCATTTTCCTTCCACATCCAGGCAGAAATCACTAAAATTGCACACTTGTCTTTCTGAATTGAACTTTATTTTTTCAGAGACATTTCCTTAATCATAAAAAATGATCTCTTAAAGTCATAGGCCAGGACTGTGCAATTGATACTGTGAAATCTAGCAACAGAGGGAAAGCCTAACATTTGACTTGTCCTAGGATTTTAAATAACTTGACTGAGAGATTACTCTCCAAAACTAACAATAAAATGGGTAAAACATAACTAAAAAGGAAGATTTTAAACATACTTTCTAATAGTTCACATAGGATTATCAAACAGCAAACAAAGTTAAGAAAATATGGCCTTATAATTATACAGGGTATTCATTAAAATGGGATATAGTTGGTATTAAAACAGACTACAAAAGGAACGTTCAGTGCCTGACCCTGATGCTGGGAAGGATTGAAGGCCAGAGGAGAAGAGGATGACAGAGAATGAGATGGTTGTATGGTATCATCAATTCGATGGGCATGAGCATAAGTCAACTCCAGGAGATGGTGAAGGCCAGGGAAACATGGCATGCTGCAGTCCATGGGGTCGTGAAGAGTTGGACACAATTGAGCAACTATAATATTATTGAGTAAGTTGAAATCAGTAATATTCAAAAACAACTTGATCATTTTTTATCACCATACTTAAAACTAGCTCTGCCAAATTATTTTTCTGGTAGTAAAAATCCATTCTGCCCTAATATCAAGGCATTAGGATTTCATTTACACTTCTAAGCTCTCTTGCTCCCTCAGCTTGAGCCTGTCTCAGGCTGAGAAATCTTTAATCTGAGAGAGGCCACAATTGAATTTTCACTGTTTCCCCATTTTATTCTCCTCCCTCTTCTCCCTGTCTCATTTTGCTGACTTTTGGGTTAGAGACAGGAAAGAACAGCAATTTGCTATGTGTGAAATACAGAAATAAAATAGGTTACCTATATTTGAACACCTGAGTAAATTTTAAGTTTTCCCTCACTTATTCAAATAAAAATGAGTATAGAAAAGAAAGGGAAAAGTCAAATGCCAGTTTTACTTATCTGACAATTTTTCTAGGGTTCTTATCATGACAGCAGATTTCAAACAAATGAATGCTACATGTGTGCCATATAGTCTGATCTTATTTGCAATCTCCTGTCCAGCAAACAGATCTTAATAAAGATGAATTGATGAGGACTTCATAGGTCAGTTGAGATAAAAGTGGAAAGTCACAAATAGCCAGAACTTTTACTTCTGTACCAAATAGTTTTTCTAAGCTTCAGGCTCAGCTTCAACTCTATTTTACTATTGTTTGAACAAGACAGACCAAGATTCCTGACTTCACAAAACATATATTCTGCTGAGTGCTAACAGACAATAAATACTAAATGTAAACACTTAACATATTTCAGAGTCTGTTCAAAGTTGTGAGATGTAATAGAGAAAAAGGAAAACATAAGTCAGGTCTAAAGGGGATACAGAATGTGCAAGTCATTGGTGAGCGTCTGGTTAGCAGTTTGCAATGTTAAATAGGATGGTCAAGGTAGACTCATTGAGAAAGTAATATCTGGGCAAGACTGGAAGCAGGTGAGGGAGTGAACCAAATGGAAGAAGTGATAGCTGATGCAAAATTCCTGAAGCTGGAGCTCACTCAAGTAAGAGCAAAAATGTCTGGCAGCTTGAAGCTCAGTGACAGAAAGGGGAGTATGAGATCCTGTGTTCACAGAGCTCGGGTGGGAGTGAGGTGTCACATCAGGCAGCACTCTTCAGTCATTGGAACACTTTGACATTTTATTCGTGAAATGAGATAATCACATGAGCTGATTTCCAGTTTTGAAAAGATCACTCTGCCTAATCTGTTGAGAAAAGACAGGGTGTAGAGAGGGACCTCAGATCAGTGTACACTGAATTTAGTACTGTGGTAGCATGCAACCCTAAACTTTCAGAGCCTTCAAAACCATCAAAAAATGAAAAGTTTCTTTCCCACTCACATCACACAGCCATTGGGCTAAGCTATGGCTCTGCTCCAACATTGCCTTCTCTCTGGGATCAGGCTGATAGAATAGTTGCTATCTGGGACAATGCCAGTCACATAGGAAAGGCAAAAGAGAGACAGACAGGCTGACCAAGATCCATCTCTCAAAACTCCTGCTCAAAAATGCACTCTCTAGATTACTTCCAATCCCATCTTATTGACCACTGCAAGTCATGGGGTCAAATCTGACATCAGAAGACAAGAAATCTATAATCCTTCCACTGGGAGGAGAAAAACTTCAAGTCACACAAATATTTTTAATAATAATACGATTTTCCAAAGTGGGGGAGAGGAAAATAAAGGGAGATTACCTAGAAGGTTATTTCAACACCTTATGTGAGAGATGAAAATTACTATTTCTATATCAGTTACTTATCAAACAATGCAATCTGGAAGTTTCCAAGGTTATTATATAGAAACAAGCTGGAGACATGACAAAGAAAAGAGACCTATAACAGAAAATATTTAAGATCAAGAATGGTATGGAGGAAACTCAGTGAGGAAAAAAAAAAAATAACTGGCAAAAAAAACCCCACAAATCACAGAAGTATTATAAATATTAACTTATATCTAAACATTTCAGATATACAACTCATTTTCATAAGTACTTATAACTAAAATTCTCTAGGAAAGATTCCAAATAAATTTATTTCTAGTGAAGAAAATGTGGTGACCTAAGTATTGCTCTCTGTAGACTTAACTGACCTTGTAATTCAGAAGGAACCGTCTCTCAATAGCATGCCAATTTTGCCTCCTTTATTCAATTTGCTCTGTTATCTTAACTTGACAGCAGGATCTCTCTGTTAAATCAGATATTTCATTATCCCCAATTTCACTACGTGTTGTTGAGTAAGTGTAGAAAGGTGACAAAATTCAATTTATACTTTCTGTTCCTATTCCTACATCTTTCCTTTGTAGATCCTCCTGCACAATAGTCAATCCCAAAGTTTAACATAACCATGTCCTTTCTTTTATCTACCACAATTGGTTTATTCATTTATGTTTATTCCTAACATGTCCCAGGGAATATACTAGATAATAGGGATACTAACGTCAAAAGAACTACCTCTGTGTATGAGGCTCTTAAATTCCAGGCATAAAGATAAACTAGATTTATTGAGGTTATTGCTTGTTTGGAGGAATATGTGATGTGCAAAGACAACAGAGAAAGGAAAGTCAAACTTCACATAAGGAGACTTCAAAAAGAAGAGATACTTTAGGTAAAGATACTTCAGTGTAAAGAAAGGGTGATGAATTTTTTTTTTAATGCAGTAAACAGAATTTCAAGCAGAAGAAAGGTGTATAAAAAGACATGTTAAAGTAAAAAAAAAAAAGTATTTGAGTAATAGAAACAAATGGATGAAAAACAATATGGAAAAGGGCATTGCAGGAAGATGCAAATGAACAGATAGAGAGATGAGATCACAGAGCTGTTGTGTCACGATTAAATACCAAACAGGGAGGCATTGAAGAGAGTCAAGGAAGAAAATAAGATGATTTAATGTTCATAGCAGTTAATGATTGCTTTCAATAAGTGATCATTATTTTTTTCACTTTTTGTGAAACACAGGAAAACATCTCTGCACTGAAGAGTCATTCATGGAAGTCTGTGCCATCATTCAAAAAGCAAACCAGGTCTGGAGGCCCACCAGAACTCTGGTCTTTACAATTTTAGAACTAGAGTTTTTCTCTGTTGCCTTCTACTCTATCAGAATTTCATGGCACACCTCTCAGCATCTTTATCTTAATTTCACAGCTCTGCAGCAATGGTTCTCAAAACTTTTGGTCTCAGGATTTTAAGATTTTAAAATTCAGTAAGTACTCTGAAGAACTTTTGTCTGTATGGGTTAGCTATATCTGAAAATAAAACAGAAATTTTAAAGTATTTGCTTATTAGTCTATTTAAAAATACCAATAATAATGCCAATGCAACTAACTAGACAGGATGTTTTATTTTATTTATTTATTTTTAGTGTGTGTGTGTTTTGTTTTTTTTTTTGGCTGCACACCCAGACCCTCAGCAGTGAGAGCTGGGGTTCTAATCACTGAACTGGCAGGGAATTCCCAGGAGTGCTTTTATAGTTTTACAAGTTTCCTTAACGTCTTGCTTGATGAGCAGATTCTTTCATCTGCATTCAGTCAGCTGCAACAGATTGTTTGGTTGAAGTTCATGAAGATAATGTCCTCACACACATGCATATTGCTAGAAAATGTAAAATCCTTTCATATAATAGTGCATAATCTTTCATAATAATATGTCCAAACTCAGTAAGTGGTTTCACAAACTTTGTTGTGATGTGCAATCTGAAAACATATCATTGCCCCTTTTGCAGTCACATTAAAATCTCTTAATTTATCTTTCATTTAATGAGCTTTGCCCTTGCAAGATTTTGTTACTTCTTGCGTTGGTCATTTGTAAAATATCTATTCATTGAGTTAGGCAGATATTTCAAATTTGGGCACAAATACTATATATTTTAAAAAACACATATTTAATAATATCACATCAGAAAATCTCAGCATTGCAATTTTCCAAGCTTACAGTGGAAGATGCAAATTTTCCAAAATTCTTATTTTTCTTTGAAAATTTATATTTTTTATTAAAACAAATATTTTATTTAAGAAAATTTATACCAAATATCTAAATTAGAATAACTGTACTTTCTCTGTTAGCCATTTCTGAAATGAAACTGATGTTTCATGGAAAAAAAGAAAAATTGGCTAATTCAGTTCAGAACTGAATCACACCATGGTATTTCCTTGAAATAACCATCATACTTAAGTGTATGCCTCATGCATACTTCCTATTTCATCTTATACACTATTTAAATCTTTTTTCTATTAGGTTATCTTCCTTTTCTTTAATGATATGTATGAGTAATTTGTCTTCTCTTCATTGGATACGAAAACTTTCTTCACTGAATCTATATATTGCAAATATCTTCTTTTACTACATGACTTGCTTTTCCACTCTTTAAACAGTATCTTCTAATAAGCTTAAGTTTTGAATTTTCAGGTAGTTTATGATTTTTTTTCTTCCACGGTTACTGATTTTCTGTCTCATTTAAGAAATCTCTTTCTATCCCAAGTTCATAAGGATATTTTCCTATGTTTACTTCTCAAAAATGTTTTCTAATTTTCAGTGTAGGGGTTTTATATATGTTTAAGTGGCTTTCTTTTCAGTTCAGTTCAGTTGCTCAGTTGTGTCTGACTCTTTGCGACCCCATGAATCGCAGCACTCCAGGCCTCCCTGTCCATCACTAACTCCCAGAGTTCACCCAAACTCATGCCCATCGAGTCGGTGATGCCATCCAGCCATCTCATCCTCTGTCGGCCCCCTCTCCTTCTGCCCCCAATCCCTCCCAGCATCAGGGTCTTTTCCAATGAGTCAACTCTTCGCATGAGGTGGCCAAAGTATTGAAGTTTTAGCTTCAGCATCAGTCCTTCCAGTGAACACCCAGGACTGATCTCCTCTAGGATGGACTGGTTGGATCTCCTTGCAGTCCAAGGGACTCTCAAGTGTCTTTTCCAACACCATAGCTCAAAAGCATCAATTTTTTGATGCTCAGCTTTCTTCACAGTCCAACTTTCACATCCATACATGACTAATGGAAAAATCATAGCCTTGACTAGATGGACCTTTGTTGGCAAAGTAATGTCTCTGCTTTTTAATATGCTGTCTAGGTTGGTCATAACTTTCCTTCCAAGGAGTAAGCGTCTTTTAATTTCATGGCTGCAATCACCATCTGCAGTAATTTTGGAGCCCCCAAAAATAAAGTCTGACACTGCTTCCACTGTTTCCCCATCTATTTCCCATGAAGTAATGGGGCCAGATGCCATGATCTTAGTTTTCTGAATGTTGATCTTTAAGCCAACTTTTTCACTCTCCTCTTTCACTTTCATCAAGAAGCGTTTTAGTTCCTCTACACTTTCTGCCATAAGGTTGGTATCATCTGCATATCTGAGGTTATTGATATTTCTCCCGGCAATCTTGATTCCAGCTTGTGCTTCTTCCAACTCAGAGTTTCTCATGATGTACTCTGCATATAAATTAAATAAGCGGGTTGACAATATACAGCCTTGACGTAATCCTTTTCCTATTTTGAACCAGTCTATTTTTCCATGTCCAGTTCTAACTGTTGCTTCCTGACCTGCATACAGGTTTCTCAAGAGGTGGGTCAGGTGGTCTGGTATTCCATCTCTTTCCACAGTTTATTGTGATCCACATAGTCAAAGGCTTTGGCATAGTTAGTAAAGCAGAAATAAATGTTTTTCTGGAACTCTCTTGCTTTTTCGATGATCCAGCACATGTTGGAAATTTGATCTCTGGTTCCGCTGCCTTTTCTAAAACCAGCTTGAATATCTGGAAGTTCACAGTTCACGTATTGCTGAAGCCTGGCTTGGAGAATTTTGAGCATTACTTTACTAGCATGTGAGATGACTGCAATTGTGTGGTAGTTTGAGCATTCTTTGGGGTTGTCTTACTTTGGGATTGGAATGAAAACTGACCTTTTCCAGTTCTGTGGCCACTGCTGAGTTTTCCAAATTTGCTGGCATATTGAGTGCAGCACTTTCACAGCATCATGTTTCAGGGTTTGAAATAGCTCAACTGGAATTCCATCACCTCCACTAGCTTTGTTCATAGTGATGTTTTCTAAGGCCCACTTAACTTCACATTCAGGATGTCTGGCTCTAGGTGAGTGACCACACAATCGTGATTATCTGGGTCATGAAGATTTTTTGGACAGTTCTTCTGTATATTCTTGCCACCTCTTCATAATATCTTCTGCTTCAGTTAGGTCCATATCATTTCTGTCCTTTATTGAGCCCATTTTTGCATGAAATATTTCCTTGCTATCTCTAATTTTCTTGAAGAAATATCTAGTCTTTCCCATTCTGTTGTTTTCCTCTATTTCTTTGCACTGATCGCTTTGGAAGGCTTTCTTATCTCTCCTTGCTATTCTTTGGAACTCTGCATTCAGACGCTTATATCTTTCCTTTTCTCCTTTGCTTTTTGCTTCTCTTCTTTTCACAGCTATTTGTAAGGCCTCCTCAGACAACCATTTTGCCTTTTTGCATTTCTTTTCCATGGGGATGGTCTTGCTCCCTGTCTCCTGTACAATGTCATGAACCTCCGTCCATAGTTCATCAGGCACTCTGTCAGATCTAGTCCCTTAAACCTATTTCTCACTTCCACTGTATAGTCATAAGGGATTTGATTTTGGTCATACCTGAATGGTCTATTGATTTTCCCTACTTTCTTCAATTTAAGGCTTTATTTTAGGTATGTTAAATATTCTGATGCTATGACAAGGACATACATTTTTCTCACTTTCTATATTTTATTAGGTCTTTATAAGAATATAATTGAGTTCTATACATCTCTGTATCCAGCAACATTGATGTATTGACTTAATAATTTCTATAGTTTTGCTGTAGAGTCTTAAAAACTTTTCCATATACAATTATGTCACATGCAGATAATGACAGTTTTGCATTATTTTCTTCAAATTATAAATTTCTTTATTTCTTTGTCATTTCTCATTTTACTGAATGGGAACCCTAGGACAGGACTGGATGGAAGAAATGTTAATGGTCATCATTAATAAGATTTTTCTTAAAGAACTACATTTTTATTCATAGTTTTAATATAAATTTATGGTTTTATTGGAATTATAATCAGAGATTACAGCCTATAAGATCTCTCCTGCAAGACTAAAGATGTAATGTAGATGACAGACAGACAGAAAGAAAGAACCAGCCATTTGAAAATAACTCTACTATTTACAAAGGCAACTACTGGGATTCTTTACCCAAGCTGGACATGTCTCTAAAAACTTAGGGCTATGCTAGGTAAAACAGAGAGCTCATAGTAGAATATATCTCCACTCCCTGAAGACAAAACAAATAAACAAACAAAATAGCTACATGTGTGACTTGAAAGAGATGTCTTATACAACTATAAAACTTTAGAGCCAAATAAATCCCTGCTTGGACTCTCCATCTGCATCCCAAGATCCAACCATTTTCTCACACTACCAATAGATCATCACAACCAAAGGTTGAATGCCTATTTTTAGCTGGAAAGAATCAGCAGGCATCAAGACAATAGTAAATACAGCCATATACATACAACTTTATATACTAATAAATCAAAAGATGCAATTTCTCAAATGTTGGCCAAAGAATAAGAAATTTAAATAGTAATAAATATTACCAGGTTGTCTTCCCAAAAGGTTAGAGCAATTTATTCTGACCAATGAGTATCTCAGCATTTATATTTTCAAATATTTTAAGTTTTCTAATCTTACAGATAAAATAATGATATTCCATTTTTGCTTTTATTTGCATTTTCCCGACCACTGAGGTTGATCATGTTTTTATATATTTATTGCTAACATGCTTTTTCTCTTCTGTGAATTATCTATTTACATTTCATTTCTATGTTCATAGATAATAACAAATTTATAGAACTTCTTTGTTTTAAAAGACATTAATCTTTTGCCATATGGCTTCCCTTTATCTACAGATTTTGTCAATCCTCTGCCTTTTTTAAATAAGTAGTCAAACAAGTAAATCTCTTGTACGTTTTCATAGCATACATTCTTAAGAAGATCTTATCACTCTTAAAGTGACAAAACACTCTCATTTGTTTTCTTTGACTGTAATATCTTGCAGTTTTTTTATTAAAATCCTTAGTATATCAGTATTCCATTTTGCCCATGAGGGTGGTAGGGGATAAATGTCGTAGTCATTTTATAATTGTGAAGTCTAGGACTTAGAGGTTATATAAGAGGGCATATAAAAACAAAAACAGAAACAAAAAATGATTGATGATGGGGAAAGAAAACCACACTAAAGGATCAGTATGTTTATCTTACTGTGCTAGGCAGTTTAATTTTTTCTTAAATTTAGTCAGCAGGCTTTTCCTCAAGGGCTTCCCTGGTGGCTCAGATGGTAAAGAATCCACCTGCAACATGAGAGACCTGGGTTCTGTCCCCAGGTTGGGAATGTCCCCTGGAGAAGGGCATGGCAACCCACTCCAGTATTCTTGCCTGGAGAATCCCCATGGACAGAGGAGCCAGAATGGCTACAATCCATGGGGTTGCAAAGAGTCGGACGTGACTGAGGAACTAAACCAGCCAGCCAGATTTTCCTCAAAATTGAGTATGTGAGAGCTCGTAGTGCTTACGTATAGCAAATGCATGCATGTTCTACCTACAATTTATTGGGTTATTAAATACCATATTCTACTGGGAGACTGTTTGGGAGAATGCATTGGGAGAGATGTTTGAGGTCATGAGAAAGGTTGAAAAAGCTCAGGAGCATCACTAGTGGCAGCCTTTTCCCTCTCAGTCATTTGAAAAGTAAAATCATTAAACTGAGTGCCATATAAACAAGAGCTCTCCTGAGCTCTAGTTAAATGAACATGAGGAAATGTTTTTCAGCTTAGGTAATAGAAAAAAATGTAATATGAACACCTTTACTAGATATTAAAAAAATCATTTTAAAAAATCACTTCAGAGAAACATATAATAACATTCTAATGTAAAATAGGCTCACTGAGGCATAGAGCTATGCTTAGTCCATTTAATTAATAAGGGATTTATAGGGAGTCAAAGGAGCAAAATTACCAAAAAAAAATTAATTCCTTACAATACTCAGTGGTAGCCAAATAAAACACAGAAATATTAATTCAGATAATTATTCTAGGGCTTAGGAAAAAACTTCTTTCTCAGTATATATACAACAGAAAACCTGCATATCTTGTTAGATAATCCATCATCAGATTCAAACAATTAAAAAAAAAATACTGTATTCATTTTCCACAGCTGCTACAAACTACTGCAAACTTAATGGATTTAAACAAACACACATTCATATCTCTCAGTATCTGTGGGTCAAGAGATCAGGCATGGCTTAAATGGGTCTCTGTTTAAGGTTTACAAGGCTACATACAGTTAAGGAGATTTCCAGGGCTGGTTGTCATCAGAGGCTGGACTGGGGAGAAATCTACTTTAAAATTTCTGCAGATTCTTGGCAGAACTCATTTCTGTGCAGTTGTGCAGAAAGTAGCTTTTACAAAACCAACAACAGAGAAAAACTCCAGTAATACAGGTACCACAATCTTATGTAATCATCTATCCATAATCGGTGCACGCCACTGGTTACAGTTACACGTGCCACTCACACTAAAGGGGAAGTAATGAACAAAAGCAACTAATGATTGTATGGAGAAAATTAGGAGTCAGATTTGAATTATGGCTCAGTCACTTACTAAATATGCTTACTTGAGATACGTTCATGAACTTCTAAGGACTCCAATATCTTTATAAAATGGAGTGAATTTATATTACTTATCTCACATAGCTTTTGTGTCAATTAGAGAAAATATTTAGGTACATTGAATAAGTCTGATACATAAGAATTGCTCAGTAAAACACAAAAGTCATTAGTATAATCACAGGACTCAAAGCCCACTGTGTACATAACACATTTCATGACATTATGAGATACTTTTTTAGAGTTTAGGTAATATCCTCTAAGGAAAATATAATTTATAAGGCAAAATGAGTTTACCATTTTCAGCATGCACCAAAATGAGCAAGCAAAATGTATACATGCACACATATACAAATAATATATTCATGTTCCTTTGAACATTTCGTGTACATTAAACTTTAAGTTGCCTCTTTTGTTTTTGAGTCGCAATTCTTCCAATAGATATCAAGCAACCTTGAGTGTACCTCTCAAGCTAGAGTACCTGAAGTGACATTAAATATACAGATTCCCAGACAGTAATCTCTGAAGATGGAACAGAGTCTACATTTTAAACAAGGCCTCTTATTTGGAGGACTGGATTTTTGTGTAGAATAAATGTTTAAGACACCCTGGCTTACTGTTAAACCCAAAGAATGAAAGTAGATACTTGGCTTCAAGATCTAGGGAGTTAGGACATAAATATTACTGATTCTGACCCTGATTCCACTTCTGACCACCAACTAACGGTTCTGAGAATCAATTTCAATTCCAATTAACTAATTACAATTAATGATTCTTACAACCAACTCCAGGGTGTATGTGAGTAGGTGTGGGGGAAGGCGGCTTCTCACACTAATTCTGACACTATCTACTTGAAAATAGCTCAGTGCCATAAAACTGTCTCACTTCAGATAAGTCCAGGTTGTCTCCCCTCCTCTGAACAATTACCTATAGATTGGAGTTTCCAAATTAGATTTGATTACTTTCCTAGAGTGACTCAGAGAACTCAGAAATGGTTTACTTACCAGAGTACTGGTTTATTATAAAAGGCTCTAATTAGTATTACCCAGATGGAAGAGATTCAGAGGGCAATATGGGGAAGGAAAGTGGAGCTTCCATGCTTTCTTCAAGAACAGGCTACACTCCCAGAATCTCCACATGTGCAACAATCCAGAAGCTCCCCAAACCCTGCCTTCCTCGACTTGCTATAGGGGCTTCATTATATAGGAATGATTGACTAAGTCATGTCCATTGGTAACTGAACTCAACCAGCCCCTCTCCCCTCCCTGGAGGGCTAGGGGCAAGACTGAAAGCTCATACTCTCTGATCATGGGGTTCCTTCTGCTGGCAAGCAGCCCCCATGCTTAGACTGGTTCCAAAATCCCCTAATTAACATAGAAAAGGTATATTCATTACTCTCCTCACTGGATATTTCAATGACTTTAGGAGCGCTATACCAGAAACTGGAACTAAGATCAAATGATACAATATTATGAATCACAATATCTTTACAATACTATAAACGTGTAAGTCACTTTTCATTGGCTCATTTCCCTCCTTCTGCTTTCAGGGACATTAAAATATCATTTAATATGCAGATACATGTGAGTGAAAACTAGGAAACATAACTTAAGTAGTATTAGAACTAGGTTGAAAAAGAACTTGTCATTTACAGAGGATGGCTGATTTCACTATGCTTCAAAGGCGAAAGTGTTTGGGTACTACTTAGAGAACAAAGGACTATAAGTAAAAATTTATATGAGAGAAAATATAAGGTTGTAGATGAAGTTTGGGCAGATTGCAATGGATTTGTATTTAGAAAAATAATGAATAATAACCTACAGGTGGTAGAAAGGACCTAATGGATAAATAATGCTTTTGACCAGGAAAGAGTTCTATTTTGCAAACAGTTCTGTTCCTAATGACTTGAAAGATCACTTGGGCCTAGTAAGGTATTCGTATGTAATCTGATTCTAATGCAATTAGTTGTCTGCAGGAACAACACAAATATAAACCTTGAGACTAAAGGCAAACTTGAAAGTAATCAAAGTTTTAATTAGTTGCAACCATTTTAGGAATTAGCTCACACTTTTGAAGAGAGGGAACAAAGCTACAGAGAAAGCTATTATAGCCAACTTATATATATTTATAACAGGGTGACCAAAACCAAAAATCTGTAATGTCATTGATATATTGGTGGTAACAAGGGTTAGGACAAAACTTGTGGCTGTCTAGCCAGGAGAAAATGGTTAGATTGGGGTAGTATAGTGAAGGCAGTAGCTGTATTAATTCATTTATTTGTAAAGATAAAAAATCTCGTATTTTATATTGTGAGGTCTTTAGATAAAAAGAATTGTATCATAATACGGTGTTTGGAAATTTTAAGATTCGCCAAGGAATTAGCACAGAGATAACATATTAAGGATGCAGATTCTTTAACAAGTTATTCTGCTTTTAAAATATTCTTTATTTTTATATTATTATTCAACAAATACAAGCCACCTAATGAACGAGTCACCTAATACAACTCAGAGGGAAAACTGGAACCTGTAGTCAAGCCAGAACAGCACTGATCTCCCAGTCAAAGTGAAACAGAAATTTGAAAAGCTATTCTCATGTTAATCCATTGCATTCTCACACCTTCCTATAATACTTTTTTTCCTTTTGCTTTTAAAATAAAATGCAATTCTGGCCAAAAAAAGGTTGAAATTGAGTTCTAGAAATTGTCTTTGTCTTCTAATATCACTTTTCTGCAAAAGTCAAATGTTTTTAAGACAAGAAGATATGGATATTTTTACTATGCTGGGTATTAGTGAATATTCCAGGTAACAACAGTACAAGCCAATGCCTTTACCTTGATTCTTAGTGCACAGTCATTTTATTATACTAAATCAACCATTTACAGTCTTGAGTAAATGAAGTAACTGTAAAGTACCATCATCCATTGCTAAAACTACTAAGACCCAAAATTAACTGACACTCCAGCATAAACTGAAATTAACATGGTGAGTGAGTGAGTGAAGTGCTCAGTCGTGTCCAACTCTTTGCGACCCCATGGACTGTAGCCCGCCAGGATCCTCAGTCCATGGAATTTTCCAGGCAAGAATACTGGAGTGGGTTGCCATTTCCTTCTCCAGGGGATCTTCCCGACCTAGAGATCGAATCCAGGTCTCCCGCATTGTAGGCAGACGCTTTACTGTCTGAGTTACCAGGGAAGCCCTAATAGCAATTACTAAAAGCAGCTTGTTTTTTGATTAATTGCTTGATAATACTTCATTATGAAACAAAGAAAAATGAATTTGAATAAAACTCACACCACTTTTTGACAACTAATGAATTCATTGTACTGTCTATACCTATTTGGATCCTGTTTTGGGACTACTCTCTGTAGACTTCATGGGTAATATGTTCTTTTTTCAGCTTTCTTTATGACAAGAAATCACCTTGTGTGGCAATCATTTCTTGTCACACTTGATTTTAAGGATATGTAATTACAAGCTTCATGCTGATACCCATAAAATACTGCATGGAATAAAGTGTTAGAATAACCATATAATTTCAAATATTGCCTTTTTAAAAAACTCTTCTATTTTTCATCCTCCTCATTAATTCTATTATGATGTATACATTATAAAATCTTGCAAATATCACTGAAAGTTTAGTAAATAGAAAATACTGTACTTCTTTTTTTTTTAATTGTATTTTTATTAGTTGGAGGCTAATTACTTCACAACATTGCAGTGGGTTTTGTCATACATTGACATGAATCAGCCATGGAGTTACATGTATTCCCCATCAAATCCCCTCATCTCATCAAATCTCATTTCAATCAAATGCTGAGTAATGCTCAAACTAGACTTAGCCGGTATATGACCATCGACGTGTTTTAGTTCCAATTCAGTTCCATAAAATTAGTTCCAATATATGTTTTTCATAAAATCTTTACATATTTTAGAAGTATACCAATATACTCTGATTTACTATATCAATCCTAAAAGTATTTAAACCTTCAAAAACAATTTTCCTTTAATGGGAAGAATATCACAAATATACCACTCAGGTTAAAAATGATTATCATCAAATAGTAATGGTTTCTTCTTTTGCAGTTCCTTAGGCTTATGTGAGACTTTGAAATAAGAGTGTATGGCCGTCATTTCTCGAGCTAAGTAGGCTACTAATTAACAGAAGCTTAGGCATTGAAAGCATAAATTAATTTTTATTTTGATCAAACAGGTAAAGTTAATGTTAAAAAAAAAAAAAAAAAAAACCTGACAGAGAAGGTCATAGTAGACTCGCTTGTGTAGACATTCCTGACAACATCATGCTGAGAACAGAATCAGCCTCCAAAGAGTGTCAGTCTAAATAAGATCATTCTGGGAAAATCACTGGGTTTTTCAGAGATAGATAAGAATCAGATCAACACCACAGTAGGGATCTGTGCAAGAACAAGAAATTTTAAAGGGACACGTTGCTTAGAAATATGCTCTAATACTGTCTACTTGATTAAAACCATCCAGCACTTTCATTGTGCCTTGAGGCTTAAATATAATTGTATGCCGTCACTGAAACAACACAGTGGTATTTGGTATATGGAATGTTGTTCAAAAAGAATGCAACTGATAAGATTATCAGAAAAAAAAAAAAACTTTTGCATTCTCTTATGAAATGTCTTTTCATAAGAGTGTCATTTTATAGCTAGATTTCACAGACGTAAATAAAACTATTCCCCTAATGGGGTAGTATGTACAATTATAAATGTTTCTATATTCACATAGATGTAACAGCTGCTCATTTTGGCTTTGCTTTGGTTATTCTCTATTTTATTCTGCATTATTGCCAGAGAATCTTTGTCCTTTCTGAGTTCCCACTGCTCCATTCAACTTCACTGACAGTTATTTTTTTCCCCTGAGAGCAATCAGTGTTTACCATACCAGACTACACCTTGTGTCTTCACTGATAAACAATGACTTAAACACCAATGTCAAGCAATGTCATCACAATTAAAGCAAATTGTGAAGACAGTATGAAGCCTCCTGTTTGATTTCCTGTTGCATAACTATGGCAGAAGCAAAGCAAGAGGAACATATCATGATCATATAAAAGATGTGTCCCTATCACAATATCTTTTAAGTTTCCGCACTATTTAGGTATTTAACTAGAGTGCTGACTATAATTAACAATACCGTGTTGCTTATTTGAAAGCTGCTTAAAAAACAGGTAAAAATAATATGAAGTTTTAAAAATAATAAAATACTATATTTTATAATCTAGAGATTCTAAGATTACCAAAATATGTAATTTTTATCTTATGCACTTTTAATAACAAATATTTATTTGATTTTGGTAAAGTCTAATGGTCTGATCTGTCTTTGATGGTTGGAATTTGGAAAAGCAGTCCCTAAAATTCAGCTGGGCATCAGGAAATGTGAATCTGAAGATTTTTTTTTTTTTAACACGTGGATAAATCACTTTAAAGTCCAAGAATGGAGAACGAGATGAAATTGAAAACACAGAACAATTTCTCACAGCTTTCTACAGCTTTCACCATTACTCTTCACCTCTTTCAAATTTAATTCCCTGTGTGAGGAAATACAGTCAATAGAGTTTTGTGGCACAATGTACCCGCAATCATTCATTCCCCTCTGCCTGAGAGACCCTCAGTGTTGTAGGGTGCTGTGTTTTGGGTATCTACATTCTTTACTCAGCTGGGCATGTATGAGGTAACCTGAAATAAGAGTCATTTTAAAATTTGAGCCCAAAGTTCAAACTGTAAGTAAGAATAATTTTCCAATTGAAAATTAGGCTCTGCTCCTTCTTGACACTCTTCTTATAATAAATTTATTACCATATAATTATTGGAGTTTCTTTTCTGAATTTCTTAAAAGTTTTCAAGCATTTTATTTGACTATTAGCCAATAATGTCATTTATGAGACAATGAATCTAGTCATAACATAGACTTGAAGCCTAATGAGAGAATGATATAAATGTTTACTGGTATGGATTTCTTTTGAAACAATGTCCTATTATAGGTAAAACAATTTTTGATATTTGTATTTTTCCAGTGATTTTTCAGCTCTGGGCATGCTGTTATCATTGAACATTAATGATACACTAACTGTTAAAGGGCATGGCCCCCATTGTCCCCACTCAGGTGAAAGTCAAGCTGACAGAGCATTTTTAGTGCACACGAGAGGAACACATCATGTCCTCAAACACCACCTCGGTGGGACATCTGGTGATCAGGTGACAACAAGAATGGCAAACTTCCCAACTCATTTCTTTATGTCTCTTCGGAAGGAGGAATTTTTATGTTAAAAATCATTTATATGATATTTCTTGATATAGATTAAAATGAAAACAGAATATCTTAGTGAAGATCAACTGAAAAGTGACCTTGTGTTTTTCTTCAAGTTTCAGATTTTTGTGGTGAGCCTAAACTGAAGTTGGTAGTTGCTAGAAAATGCCATTTATTTCACAGAGAGATATACAGATGTATATATTGTAGGAAATCGCCCACGGGGCTCTCTAACTCAAACGCACTGGCTTTTAAGCAACCTTATATTACTTTTACAGAGAAGTATTACTATTCACGTATTTACTTTTGAAACAGCAAAAACGAATTGAGTAAAATCCAAGTCTTGCTCTGTACCTTTTTAAGGAGTTGTGATTGGAAAAGAGTCATCAGCCAACATGCCAAATTTTTCTACATTTAACAGAGGGGACAGGAATGCAGTTACCTTCTGACAATCAGACAAAAATTGATATATGTTGCAATTTTCTCTATGAGCTGAAATAGTTTTTTCCTTGTATGCCACTTTATCAATTTATAAAGTGAATAGATCTAAAACTAAAAGTAGGTTCCAATCTTATGTCAGTTTTTAAATATATAAGAAAACCATGTTTTAAAGGTAGCTTCAGTTCAGTCACTCAGTTGCATCCAACTCTTTGTGATCCCATGTGTGTGGCATGATTAAACTTATAGCAAAATCTGCTGTTAGGAACCAGACTGATATCCTCCTAGGCAGAGTATAATGATATCAATTTTCTTTTTTTAGATTATGCAAAATGTGCAAATAACTGAATTATTCTTCTTTTCTTAATTAGTTTTCAAAATGGTTAAAGGGCATCTTCTGTATGTTATTCTTCCTGAAAAAGTGAAAATGATTATACATTTTTTAGACTTCCTTATAAAATGTATGATCGACCTAAGTAGTTACTTTTTCCTGTTTTAATTGGCACATCGAAATCCAGGGGGGAAAGAGATAAGAAATAAGCTCTCTCTACTAAATAACTATGTCAGTTTTATAAAAGTTCAGTAAAACTGATGCCTTCACTATCTTTAAAGTGTATATGGCAGGTTATAGAAAAGACTCTCTCATGGCATAATTACTTTGCTACCATGACTGTTTTTCCTCTGTTGAAGCTAGAGTAACCAGTCTGATAAAGCCAGGGGTTGTGCTATCACTGATTTTGGAAATAAGAGGACACAACACTGGCAGACATATTGCTTTGCTTTTTAGCTCCAATTTGCACTTCCCTTAGGACCAAAAAAAAAGTATTTTGGGGGTGAGCAAATGTAGAGCATAAAAGTAAACCAATTTGGCTATGAGATCTGTTTATTCTGGATCTGATCTAACAGAGTTTTAAGTCGAGGCAGAAGTACGTGGCCCTTCCCACACTGCCCAAGGAACTTGATCCTCAAGTCAAGATAACAAAAAATTCTAGGCTTGTTCTCAATGGACATAAAAAAAGAATATAACTGAAATTCCTTTCTTAGAAAATATGCTAAAATTTTTGAACATATGTTAAGGATGACCTTTATATTATTTATTTTAGGACTTTTAGTGATATAAAGACTTATGGTACTTAGTTTCTATAAAACTGAACACTTTGGGAAGCAGAGATTTCTTTTTTAAGCTGCTAACATCCTATTTAATGACTGTTTGCCTGAACAACCTGAGGTAATTTAACTTTCCAACATTTATACAACTATGAGTCAAATGTCCAAGCTAGCATAATTCAGGAGACATTGAATTACCTGACCATGTGTTATAAAGTTTTATAGATATTTTCCTCTAAATATCTTCCAATAATCTTGGGGGGGGGGCTTCCATCGTAAGAGTACAGACTTAGGAAGACATACACACCAGCTTCAATCAAAGTCAACTCTCCATATGTTTGCAATTAACTCATGGGTAGACAGTCATTTTGAAAGACTCACTTATCAACAAAAATAACAGAATTTTTCTACCCCCAGGTGAGAAGCATGTTGAAAAACAGACTATAATGTTTGTCCAGGTATATTTGCCAGTTGTCTGTAACTACCTTCAACACAGGATAGATGAATCTTCCTTGGAACATAGGTTCTCAAAGAATAACAGAATTTTGCAGAGTACTCAAACTGTGAAGCTACTGAATAAATGTAAATTGCTGGTAATTATAAAGATGGTGAAATAAGTGCACTGACATTTTGAAAAGGTTAGCTTCCAATTTTGAAATGGTACATAAGCAACTGCCTTGACACAGAAGCAGAAATGTAGTTCCTGCTTAGGAATCTGTCATCAGAATTTTGCGGATTCATGTAGAAACTGGAAGTGAGTTATCTGCGTGACATCTCTTGGGAATGGCCTAACTGTAAAATGTGCTGGTGATGAGGGCTATTTATCCTGCCAGATGGTATAGCAGAATCCTGCTCCAGTATGTCTGTACTCAAGACGAAACAACAGTTTTAGGAATATTTCTTTTTAATATGCTGCCTTTAAAGAATTGACTGGGTATTCCTTTAAATGCTTGGCTCCACTCTTTATTCTTTACTTCATTCAAAAATATTTACTAAGCAGTTACCATGACCCAGACACGCTTCCAAGTGCTGGATATTACAAGTTTGATTTCAGATATTTTGAGAACATTGGCTCAGATAGTATCATAATTCCTGACAGAGTGGTGGGTCAAAGGTATTAACTGAATGATATGAATTCAAATTAAAATTTGAAAAATTTGACAACAGTAGACTCTTGAAACCAGTAACGGTCATAAACGGATGCTTCACTCTCTGTGCTGCTGTTCAATATAGAAAATACGGCAAAATCCTTTTATGAGCAGAAAAAGCATTCCAATTTTTTTAATCCAAATATTATGTTCATCCCTATTTTATTTTTCTCAAAATTTCATTTTGGTTCCAATACACATTTCCCAGCTTTTACTATACCATATCTTATAGAAAATTACACTGATAAAATAATCTCAAGAAGTTATCTTTTCTGCTTCTTGCAAACTTCCCACTTATTGAATACATTTTAATTCAGTGAACTTCTAAAGAACCCTAAGACATATCATTATCCACCATTTCACCTCTGACTCACGTCTGCCCACACCTTAAAGCTCAATTTCTTTTCTTCCCAGTAAACCTCTGTGGCTGAAAATGATAGATAAGTAGATAAGAACTCAGTAAGAAAAGTTTGAATTTTGTTTTTGCTACACAAAATACAAATGAGATGTTACACAATGTTTAACCCTCGTGAATTACAAGAAAAGAGTAAGAGGGAGGAGAAGGCGCTATTTTGAGACCTGATGATGTATAAAGCTCTAGATCAAGAACTCTCTGTGTGCACTTCCCCAAATCATTAGTATAAGCATGACCTGGCAAATTGATAAAAATTCATGTAGGGAACAAACAATCTGTATTTTCACAAACCGTCCTAGTGATTCTGATTCACTGAAAATGTTGATAGTCACTATTCTACATTTTTGCAGCTATCTTGCTCCCTAACACTGCGGCATCATTTGCTCTTTTCATGTAAGAAATTATCACATATAAATATTTTTTAAAAAGAGCCATTACCCTCAATTAATAATTTGTATTTAAAGGCATTTTCAATCATCTTGCAAAAATCTGGATACAAGGTCATTGGAAAGATTCGATTTGATCTGTGTCGCACAAATTCTGAGAAGGAGGTCACTGAAGAGGTTGGAGGGGTGCTGTGTAGTTTCTGAAGCTAAGAGGACCATCAGTGGATATCACTGAACACAACAACAAAAAGTTACATACCCTTAGTTAGGAATGATCAAGTGTACAGTGAATCAATGTGTGAAACAGTGTGTAAAACACAGCTTCAGATCTGGAATTCTTTCCTTTCCAAGGCCCTAATATGAGTTCAGAATGGTCCAACACAACGCAGGAAAAATCATTTCACTTCAGAAATTCAGAATCATGCATGACTGAAGTTGATGAAAGTGACCTTCTGGTTAATACAGGAATACACAAATCACAAATTCAGTCTTTCTTTTTCTGTGGGACATAAACCTCCAATGCTTGATGCTTGAGAGAATTAAACCCTGCTTTTACCATCAATTCAGAGAACTGACAGCAAGTATCTCAACAAAGAAGCACCTGAATGCAACTCTGATGTACCAGTTTTAAGTCTGTTTTCCAAAACTTTGTGTCAGCCTATTTTAATATGGTATTAATGCGGCATAGAGGTTAAGAACAAAGAGTCTGTAGCCAAACCAACGTGCTTTGATTTCTGGATCTACTACTTACCTTAGGTAATTATTTGCCTTCTGCGTGCTTCAGTTTCCTCAACTGCAAATTAAGACTCACTGCCTCTTATGGCTACTATTTTGATTAAAAGAGTTAATATTTGTATTTTAACAAATATTTTTAAAGATGTATAAAGGATAGTATCTATAAAATAGTAGGAATCTTGAAAATGTTCATTAACAAATATATGCACTATAGATATTTCAATTATAGTTTTAAGGCAATGTGTGTAAGCAAATTCTTACAGCTAAAAAACTATACATAAAATTAAGGAAGGCCTGAGTGTATATAAAGATTTTACATATAGCATTACTTTTATTGGTTAATATTACAATTTTTTCTAAGTAACTTCTGTTGAGACAATGTAATTTGCTCAAAACATTATCTCCTCTGCAAAAATGTTACTCATTGACTATGAAAAGGGCAAAGAATGAAAGTGTACTTATATTAATTAACAATTAATAGAAGACAAGTCCAAGTGATTACTGTTTCATAAACATGTAAATGAATTTATTACTAGCAGGCCTTGGATTGCTGATACATAGTACTACAGTGTCAATAGAAAAAAAATCATTAAATATATAAGTTCATAAATGAAGCATATTGTTTCTATAAATTATTGAGGTATATTACTTCTAACTGCACTAATCCATTTTCATAATTAAGAACCACTGAGAAAACTTTGGAGGAAAGTGTATTTTTAAAAGAATCTATAAAAATGTATTTGATTACAATTTTTTTCAGTGATTATATTAAGTACTGTCCAAGGACAATAAAAGAAATGCCATGATGTTATTAAAACAGTGATCTAAGTGCCGACTAGTATCAGTTAAAACCCAACCTATATCCACTAGGGAAATACAATCAGTTTGTTAACATTGAACAAGCTGATCACTCAACCTTCAACTTAACCTCAATTTCCCAATTAAAAAAAAGAAATTCTGTTTAACTTCATAAATTTTCAACGGTCCATTTACTTACTTTATGTGCAGCTACCAGAATTCTTAATTTTTTTTTTTTTTTGCATGAGAATCAATAATTTATAATGATGCATCCTCTCAAGTAATTTTCTGATCCAGCTACAAAAGCAATAGAAAAAATACACTTTTTGTCTTTCTCATGATAATTTGAGCTCCCTCCTGAAAGACCATCATTAATTATGTCTCAAGTGAGTCTCTAGTTATTCCTTTGCTATAGCTAAAGCATCATCCTTATAAAATGGCCCTCTATTCCCTGGGAATCTAAAGCAGTATCATTGCCAGAAAATTAAGAATAAAAAAAAAAAAATCCACTCTTTCACTAGAGTAATATTGCTGCTTATAGAGGACAAAGAGAGAAAATAATGCTTTCTACTCACTGTGAGCTCCTCTCTTGGTCTATGCCTCTTTCTTCTCCTGCTTTGTTTCTGAAAAATAAGAAACATTAAAATCTTTAAATGAAGAAAACATCATTGAAAAAGTATTTTTACATGATCTGCATATGCAGATATTTCATTATAAATATTAAATGATTAAACAGTGAAATGTTGTGTTGTTGAAATATAGGGAATACAAAGACAACCAGGGTTCTTCAACATGAGAAAACTGATTTTAGGAACAGGAACTGGCTAAGTTACTCCTTCTGCCCCAAAGAAAAGCCTACAGGGAACCACTGCAGAGGGAACATAGCACTGATGAAATTAGCAAAGAGGAAATACTCAAAAAAGGATCAGAAAAAAAAGACACAAATAGCTAAAGGCCTGGGCCTTGATTTGGAAAGAATTCATAGATAAATAAGAGGTAAGTTGTATTAGGCATTTAGAGAAAGCATTATTAGAAGTAACCCTAAACATAAACAGAACTAAGATTTTGTTATATAAAAATCTAAACTCTGAGCTTATGTTTGCACAAAGACTAAGTGTTGTGGAGTTGAGATATGATGGAGTTGGTAATGATACTCCTAATGATAAAACCTTTAAATATATTAGGCATGGGGTAGACAATTCATAAATTTTACTTTATTCAGTTCTTGAACATTCAAGCTAAATCTATTGTCCACTCTTGCAAAAACCAAGGCTTACAATAGGTGGTGATTTGTCCAAGATCACCAAACCAGTAAGTGACAGAGTCAGTACTAGAAAAATGGACACCAAAACCAGTGCTCTTAAATCACTAAGCAAAAAAGACAAGAGTTTTACTAGAGAGTACCATGGGCTACAAAAAATGCATCACCCAAAACCTCCAAGATGAGGAAAATGGATATTGACAAGATGAGAACAAAGACCCCAGTTTCACCCATACCAGCTATTAGGTATTTCAGCTTATATAAAATATGAAGACATTAAAAACAAACAGAAAAATGTCATATATAATACTTACAATTTTTCAGACAGATAATTATATTACATGGGATGGTGCACTACTCTCATTCCATTCAGTTGATTTAGTCATTTCATTAATCCTTTGGTTAATTCAAAATGTTTTAAATTAAAGGTATAATTTTATGTAGCTATCTGACCTGAAGAATACCAATTTGTTCTAACCTACAAAATTCTGATACATAGAGTGGACAGATAAGTGTTAGTGATTTTGAATGATGCATTATCAAATTTGGGACTTCCCTTTTTTGTAAAAGATGCTTATAATTCATTACCATTAGAGAATATATTTTATATTTTTAAAATTTTATTAAATTTTAACTTCTTCAGGATAATCTATGTGCATTTGAAAGTGAAAGAGGAGAGTGGAAAAGTTGGCTTAAAGCTCAACATTCAGAAAACTAAGATCATGGCATCCAGTACCATCACTTCACAGCAAATAGATGGGGAAACAGTGGAAACAGTGGCTGACTTTATTTTGGGGGGCTCCAAAATCACTGCAGATGGTGATTGCAGCCATGAAATTAAAAGATGTTTATTCCTTGGAAAGAAAATTATGACCAACCAAGACAGCATAGACATTACTTTGTCAACAAAGTTCCGTCTAGTCAAGACTATGTTTTTTCCAGTGGTCATGTATGGATGTGAGAGTTGGACTATAAAGAAAGCTGAATGCAGAAGAGTTGATGCTTTTGAACTGTGGTGTTGGAGAAGACTCTTGAGAGTCCCTTGAACTGCAAGGAGAACCAACCAGTCCATCCTAAAGGAGATGAGCCCTGAGTATTCATTGGAAGGACTGGTGTTGAAGCTAAAAGTCCAATACTTTGGCCACCTGATGCAAAGAGCTGGCTCATTTGAAAATACCCTGATGCTGGGAGAGATTGAGGGCAGGAGGAGAAGAGGACAACAGAGGATGAGATGGCTGGATGGCATCACCGACTCAATGGACATGAGTTTGTGAGGACTTTGGCAGTTGGTGATGGACAGGGAAGCCTGGTGTGCTGTGGTTCATGGGGTTGCAAAGAGTCTGACACAACTGAGCAACTGAACTGAACTGATTGGAAGAATCTTCCTCAAAGATATTAAATGCTGTCTAGCCATACTAAGGCCACTTCTCCATCTTTCATCTGGGACTTAATAGTATAACTGCCCCCTCTACTTTCCCTTTCCTTAAATTTTGACAAAAGAAAATAAGCTGTGGACAGTGCTTGTAGTAGGAATCACCTTTACAAGGCAGTCAAGCAATAAAACAAGCTTTTTTCTCAGAGCCTTGTACAATTTAAATTTCAGAGGAAAGTAGCCAAAGAAGTAACAGGAAACTACAGCCAAATTAGAGATCAAATTGCTAACATTTGTTGGGTTGAAGAGAAAGCAAGGGAATTCCAGAAAAATTACTTCTGATTCATTGACTATGCTAAAGCCTTTGACTATGTGAATCACAACAAACTGGAAAATTTTTAAAGAGATGGGAATATCAGACCATATTAGTTGCCTCCTAAGACACCCACATGCAAGTCAAGAAGCAACACTTAGAACTGGAGATGGAACAATGGATTGGTTCAAAACTGGGAAAAGAGCATATCAAGGCTGTATATTGTCACCCTGCTTATCTAACTTCTATACGGAGAACATCATGTGAAATGCCAGCCTGGAAGAATCACAAACTAGAATCAAGATAGCTGGGCAAAATAACAACCTCAGATATGAGGATGATATCACCCTTATGGCAGAAAGTGAAGAGAAACTAAAGAATCTCTTGATGAGAGTGAAAAAGAAGAGAAAAAGCTGACTTTAAACTCAAAATTCAAAACTAAGATTGTGGCATCTGGTCCCATCACTTCATGGCAAATAGCATAGGGGAAAAGTGGAAGCAATGACAGATTTTATTTCTTTAGGCTCCAAAATCACTGTGGACAATGACTATGCTGTGCTTATTTGCTCAGTCATGTCTCACTCTTTGAGATACCATGGACTCTATCCCTCCAGGCTCCTCTGTCCATGGAATTCTCCAGGCAAGAATACTGCAGCCACACAATTCAAAGATTCTTGCTCCTTGGAAAAAAAGCTATGACAAACCTAGACAGTATATTTAAAAGTAGAGACATCACTTTGCCAACAAATGTCCATATAGTTAAGCTATGGTTTTCCAGTAGTCATGTCTGGATGTGAGAGTTGGATCACAAAGAAGGCTGAAGGCCAAAGAATTGAGTTTTGAGTTGTGGTGCTGGAGAAGACTCTTGAGAGTCTTGCAGTCCAAGGGACTGCAAGGAAATCAAACCAGTCAATCTTTAAGGAAGTCAAACCTGAATGTTGGAAGGATTGCTGCTGAAACTAAAGCTCCAATACTTTAGCCACCTGATGCAAAGAGCTGACTCATTGGAGAAGACCCTGATTCTGGAAAAGATTGAAGGTGAAAAGAGAAGGAGGTGACAGAGGATGAGATGGTTGGATAGCATCACTGATTCAATGGGCATTATCTTAAACAGACTCTGGAGATAGTGCAGCACAGGGAAGCCTGGTGTGCTGCAGTCCATAGGGTCACAAAGAGTCGGACATGACTTAGCAACTAAACAACTACAGTAGAAATATAAGACTTATCTAGACATTGCCTTATATTCTCTTCAGAGCATCATGAAACGCACTGCCAACTGATATCACATGAAACTAGACCAACATATTTATCCTGGTCCTTACAAGGTTTGAGATACTTATTCAGAGACAATTTTCTGTATTCTGACACTAGTGTTTTCTCCCTCAGTGCCTACAAGAGGTTTTTTGTTTCTTCTTGACTAGCTAGGATGAGCTGAATTAGCCTCTATGCCTCCAAAACAAATAAGTAAACAAATACATAAGTAAAATATTAGATTTCTATATTGCAATTCTTAAATTTGAGTTATATCAGTGAGATAAAAGTATAATAAATAACCACCTATCTCCACTTTCACACAAAATCAGATGAATGCCTCTTTTGCTTGCATCAAATACTGGAATAATTGATCAGGTAGCTATTTCTATAATAATATTGAAAACATTTATTGACTGCTTCTCATGTATCAGGGATTGTGGTTTACCAATTCTTAAAGAAACTATAGAGGTACCAATCTCTTAGTATTCTAGTTTCATAGTTGAGGGAAATAAGATTCAGATAAAATCACTTTCTATGACACTGTGCACAAGCTCACACTATTAGTGGACTGGAATTAGAACCAAGTCTTGAATCCAAGCAGTTTGTCTCTAGAGTTCATGTTGTCATCAGTTCCACTCCCCTGCCTCTCATTTTAAACTTTCTTTTCTTTTTTTTTTAATTAATTTTTTTTTATTAGTTGGAGGCTAATTACTTCACAACATTTCAGTGGGTTTTGTCATACATTGACACGAATCAGCCATAGAGTTACACGTATTCCCCATCCCGATCCCCGCTCCCACCTCCCTCTCCACCCGACTCCTCTGGGTCCTCCCAGTGCACCAGGCCGGAGCACTCGTCTCATGCATCCCACCTGGGCTGGTGATCTGTTTCACCCTAGATAATATACATGCTGTTCTTTTGAAACATCCCACCCTCACCTTCTCCCACTGAGTTCAAAAGTCTGTTCTGTACTTCTGTGTCTCTTTTTCTGTTTTGCATATAGGGCCATCGTTACCATCTTTCTAAATTCCATATATATGTGTTAGTATGCTGTAATGTTCTTTATCTTTCTGGCTTACTTCACTCTGTATAATGGGCTCCAGTTTCATCCATCTCATTAGAACTGATTCAAATGAATTCCTTTTAACAGCTGAGTAATATTCCATGGTGTATATGTACCACACCTTCCTTATCCATTCATCTGCGGATGGGCATCTAGGCTGCTTCCATGTCCTGGCTATTATAAACAGTGCTGCGATGAACATTGGGGTGCACGTCTCTTTCAGATCTGGTTTCCTTGGTGTGTATGCCCAGAAGTGGGATTGCTGGGTCATATGGCAGTTCTATTTCCAGTTTTTAAAGGAATCTCCACACTGTTCTCCATAGTGGCTGTACTAGTTTGCATTCCCACCAACAGTGTAAGAGGGTTCCCTTTTCTCCACACCCTCTCCAGCATTTATTGTTTGTAGACTTCTGGATAGCAGCCATCCTGACTGGTGTGTAATGGTACCTCATTGTGGTTTTGATTTGAATTTCTCTGATAATGAGTGATGTTGAGCATCTTTTCATGTGTTTGTTTCTTTTCCCACTTACTCTCTTGGCAAGCTTTGCTCATGGATATCATCATTCCTTTATGAAGCAAATTCCTAACCACTGGTACCACTTTGTATGCCTGTCAATTAAAAGCTACAATTAAATTTTTTTATTTATCTGATTTATATCTTAACAAATTGATCACACATACATCTACCAATAATCATCTATATTTCAGTGATCTCCAAATCTATATACTCACATTCACATATACCTTCAGTTACAAGATTAATTTCCTGTCGTACTACACATCCATTTTATTTCACATCAACCTGTCAAATTAAGTATATCCAAGTCTGAACTCTTTTCATCCCCGTCACTGTCTCCTGAATTTCCTACATCATTTATGAGATACTAACACTTGCCATTCTAGTATGGCTCAATTATATCCTGTCTAGAAATGTAGCATCATTTTACTTAGACTTTGCTCTCTAGTTCATGCTTGTATTCCATTTTTTTCTATTCAATTCATGACCAAACTCTGCTAATAGTTACTGCCTCCTAAAATCTCCTTATCCCATCTCTTTCTGTGAATTAAAACTGCTTTCATAGAAGTCTTCATTATATCTCACTTGGGTGGCTAAAATTTGTCCTATTTTTTTTTTTCATTTGCTTCTCTTCTCTGTCCTCTTTAAAACATATTAAAGATTCAGAGTTATCTCAAACTCAAATTCCATCCATTTACCTACTATGAAACAAATCCCTTAACACTTATAAGATAAATGTAAATTCCTAAGTTTGACAAACAGCATTTCTGGACCTCACTCTTCCTAAACATTTAGCAAAATCCCTTGCATGCCACTCTGGCTCTTGAACCTGATTCTTCTGTCACATTTGATTGCTCGAATTTCCCCATGTTTTCTCATATTTCAGTGTCCCACACACATCACTGCATACATCTAAATTCTGTTTGTCCTTGTCTTTACCTTGGAATTCGTTCCTTAAAGTAGCCATAATGCACACAGTCATTCTATATTGTTATTTCTTTGTTTGTGACCATTGTACATATTATGGTCATGTCATTTCTCAAAATTAATTATAGCGATATTTTTGTTTACATTACTGGATATAAGTTCCTTCAGATCTTGGACTGAAATTCTTCATTTAAGCAGTGCCCATGAATGCCATAATAGGCATACAATAAATATTTACTGAATAAATAAATAAATGGATGTATGCATGAATGAAAGGTGTCATTTGTTCTAGACTTCAATATACAGGCAGGAAGAAATTGAATCTATGTCAGCTCCCCTGTCATAAGTAACTATAAATGCATTTTGCTTCCTACTCCTTAAAGTAATACTTAGCCTTTAGCAATGAGAGTTTTATTTTAATTTTACTATATATTCCTTAAATTTACTGAGGTGAAAAAAAAAACTAGGTATTTTAGTTTGAATTGCTATAATTAACATATTCAAATTATGATTAAATGAAGCAATCTGTACATTTAACACATTCTAGCTCATAAGAATATATGTTAAGTTCTCAAAAAACTGTAATTGAGTGATATCAGTTATCTAAAAGTATACAATGGAAACTTTACTTTTATAAAGTAGTAACTGAACTCAAACATGTTTCTTTTTAAGTAATATGTGATCATCTAGAACAAATAGAGGAAATACAAAAGAAAGCATTTATCTTCTAATAAACACTCCATAAATTACCCAAATATAATACCTTTAGCACAAAACATGAAATAATTCTAATAACCCAATGTCTAGTCCTCTAACTATTTAATCAAACTGAGTATGGAGAGTTCAGGCTATTAAGCAGACATATTTTCTGCCTCTAAATGTCACTCTCAAATATAATTTGATGAATTATACAAAGAAGAACATAAACTATTTGCATAAAATATTCCATGAAATATACTCAACTTCTGTTGAAATAACAAAATAATGGGCCCAAGTGTTTGCTGTCTAATGGATACTGAATAAAATGCTGTCAAATTCTTCTAGAGTGAAGCAAAGGCTGTATTGATGGAACATAAAGAATAATAAGTGAATATTCACTAGCTTTAAAAAAATGATTGGATTTTCAATTGCATTCAAAATGACTATTCAAATCAATAACCTATTATTTCAGAGGACACAGTCTATTTCATAAATATGGGGCATAATAATTAAAAGTGTTATTGTCAATAGGCTAGAGGTTAATTGCAAAAGCAACCAGAAGGCCAGTGTTCTCTGTGCAATATTCAATATTAACTGTCAAGTATAATGAACATTTGTGCATTTGAAAGAAATGTTTCAAAACCAATCTTGCATTGAATCAAAATATTGTAAATATTTCATATAAATGCTTTGACCAAATACTAAAATGATATCTAGGAAGTTACTAGAAGCTATTTAAAAGTTTAAAAAATAAATGTAATATAGATAGCCAACGGGAATTTGCTGTATGGTTCAGGAAACTCAAACAGGGGCTCTGTGTCAACCTAGAGGGGTGGGATGGGGCGGGAGATGGGAGGGAGGTTCAGAAGGGAGGGGATATATGTATACCTATGGCTGATTCATCCTGAGGTTTGACAGAAAACAGCAAAATTCTGTAAAGCAATTATCCTTCAATAAAAAATAAATTTAAAAAAAGAAATGAAAGTTTTAAAAAAATGTTGTTTACTTTTAAGCATGGCTATTTGAATTTTCAATAATCCCAGCACATTCTATTTTCAGTAACATGGTTCTGTAGATTCAGATATTCTTAACAATTCATACTACTCATATAAATCATTATATAAATTGGCCAATTTGGGGTTTACAAGGAACTAACTTAGAAACTCATATTTATAATATAAAAGAAAGGGAACTGTGAAATGCTTCCCTGGTGGCTCAGAGGTTAAAGGGTCTACCTGCAATGTGGGAGATCCTGGGTTCGATCCCTGGGTCGGGAAGATCCCCTGGAGAAGAAAATGACAACCCACTCCAGTATTCTTGCCTGGAGAATCCCATGGACAGAGGAGCCTGGTGGGCTACATTAGTCCATGGGGTTGCAACGAGTTGGACATGACTAAGCAACTTCACTTTCACAATCTAATTATAAGGTTGCTTTTACTTATTGAATTTTTATGTTTATAATGAGGTTAAGCTTACATTTGCTTTATTGACACTGGAACTACCAAAATAATGCATTTAGGTAAAATAATGTAGTGGCATATAAAGAAACAATTCTCTTCTCTGCTTCAATTTTTTATTCTCTCAAATGTAACTCTTATCACTAAATTTATCATATATCATTCCATATATTTCTTTACATACAGACAAACATTTGAAAATATATGTTTATACTTTTAGTAGCTTACAAACACTGGTAAAAATATACACAAAGTTCTGCCACACTTACTGCTTCATCATGTAAAATGCACATCTATTAAGTGAACAAGAACAGATCTAATCAGCTTTTAATGGCTATATGGTATTTCTTATTATGGCTATATCATAACTTATTCAACTGCTTCCATATTTATGACATTGAAGTTATTCACAGTGGGTCTTTTCATGTTAAAAGTAATATAGAAACAAACACTTCCAAATATATGTCCCTACATGCTAATATACTTATTTAAATCTCTAAGAAAGATTTTCAAAGGGTGAAATGACTGGGCCAAAGATATACATGTTCCAAAAATTGTTGTTAAATATTTTCAAATATTTTCCAAAAGCTTGTACACATTCATATATTACTGATAATAATATATAATTGTTATTCAATTATTATTTAACATATTAGGTAGACTTTAGCTAATATAACAAGATAGGAAAATTGACAGCAAAAATTTGTAAACAATGGCAAAATATTTAAAACTACTCTTCAATATTTAACTATATTGTATCATTTTGTATATCTAGTAACCCCAAGAGATTCTATTAAAAACATCTGAATTAATAATTAACTTGGTAACGTGTTTGTATACAAACTAAATATGCAAATTTAAGCTGTTTTTCAGCATAAGCCAGTTGTAAATGGTATTGGAAAAATAATCCATTTGCAATAAAACCTAGAAATATAAAAATATCTAAAAATAAATTTAACACAAGCTATAAAACTTATATAAAGAAAAAAGAAAAAGAAATTAACATAAATATACTGAACCCATAAAAACTAAATAAATGAAAAGAGATAACATGTTCTAATATGAAACACATAAATATCACTTTTTTTTCAAATAATACTCATTTAAGACAATTTTTATCTGACTCTAATATGTTAAAATCGGATTACAATGATTGAAAATGTTACAAAATAAAAATGTGGAAAATTGTCAAAATTTTTGGAAATACTCTAGTTACTACACCTACCATCTATTAAAAGTTATTACAAGACACTGGAGGAGTAAAGTTGTTAAAGCATTTCAACTAGGATTAAATCCATGTCCATGTCAAGCTAGATGATTTAGAACAATGGATAGAGTTCAAGGAATACAGCAACAGAAATACAGGAAGGACGTCTTAGAAACGACACTCCAAGTGGAAGTCCATAATTGTATGTGTAACTCTACCCAAATTTCTTGAGTAGC
Organism: Muntiacus reevesi; assembly: GCF_963930625.1. Classification (NCBI taxonomy): domain Eukaryota; kingdom Metazoa; phylum Chordata; class Mammalia; order Artiodactyla; family Cervidae; genus Muntiacus; species Muntiacus reevesi. Next base: position 256,926,981 of record NC_089251.1, on the reverse strand, counting down.
CCCTGATTTCACATGTATGAGGCAGAAACCAGGCAGTCCAGCTAAAATTAAATGAACTAAACAGAGGTTTCTTCTGCCACCAAATGCAGGAAAAGCACAAGTTCAACTACAATCATTGTTTAATAAAGCAAATACCACTACTCTTCAGAAACAGAATCCTGATTTTCCCAATATATCAAAATGTTCAGGAGACAGATCAGGTCTCTAGGCTCAGATAGAAAAAGGGCTGACTCTGAGAAGACCAAGATGTTAAAATAGGCACATACCATAACTGTGTTCAAAAACTAGAGCGATATATGATCATAATGAACACACAGGAAATCTCAGCTGAGAAACAGAAATTATGAAAATGAGCCACATGAAATTATGAAACAAATACATAATGTCAATTTGCAAAATTCAGAGAATGATCACAATAACAGAGTGGAGATTTTTTTTTTTTTTTAAGGTATGCAAACTGGCACATTAATCAATAGAAACTGTGAGGTAGGGAAAATACATTGTTCTAAAATAAAAAGGTAAAGTTATGACCAGCCTAGACAGCATATTAAAAAGCAGAGACATTACTTTGCCAACAAAGGTCTGTCTGGTCAAGGCTATGGTTTTTCCACTGGTCGTGTATGGATGTAACAGTTGGACTGTGAACAAAGCTGAGTGCTGAAAAATTGATGCTTTTGAACTGTGGTGTTGGAGACAACTCTTGAGAGTCCCTTGGACTGCAGGGAGATCCAACCAGTCCATCCTGAAGGAGATAAGTCCTGGGTGTTCATTGGAAGGACTGATGCTGAAACTGAAACTCCAATACTTTGACCACCTCATGCGAAGAGTTGACTCATTGGAAAAGACCCTGATGTTGGGAGGGGTTGGGGGCAGGAGGAGAAGGGGATGACAGAGGATGAGATGGCTGAATGGCATCACCGACTGGATAGGCATGAGTCTGGGTAAACACTGGGAGTTAGTGATGGACAGGGAGGCCTGGCGTGCTGCCATTCATGGGGTCGCAAAGAGTCAGACACGACTGAGCGACTGAACTGAACCGAACTGAACTGAAGGGGCAGTAGGACTCTATCAACAGGTTTAACACCAATGTAACTGGAATTCCAGAAAGAGAAGAGAGAAAGGAGTAGAAATTTTTTTTCTTTTGAAGAAACAATGTCTAATAAAACCTGAATTTTGTGAGAGACATAAAAATACAACTCAACAAGTTCAGTAAACTTCAATTATGATAAAATGCAAAGACAAAGTAAAGGACACCTAGACATATTATAGTCAAATTGCTGAAAACCAAATATAAAAAGAGAAATCTTGAAATCAGCTAGAGAAAAACAGCACATTATCTAAAGAGGAAGATGACAGATAGTTGATGACACATTAAAAATAATGGAAGAACTGTCCAAAAATGATGGTGAAATAAAAGTAAAATATGAAAAAAAGATAAGAAAAAAATGAAGATATTTGTCACCAGCAAGTAAGCTTCACAAGAAATGCAAAATGAATTTTCAGTGTGAAGTGAATTTATATCAGATGGGAATATGCATTTGAGGGAAGAAATAAATATAACCAGATATTGTAAGTTTGAAAACAAATATTTAAAAATTTACTCAATATCTTTAATATGTATACAAGTTTTGAAAGCCAAAATTATGGCATCATAGCGTGGGGCTTATAATGTCTGTAGATGCAATATACATGTTAAAAATAATAGAAAAAGGGGATGGGGAAATATGGTTGCAAGTATATACTTTATGAGAAGTGATACAATATTACAATAATTCCAAGTAGGTTGGAGAAAAATTAAGGATGTATATCAAACACTAAGAATATAATTCAAAGAGATTTATCTGAAAATTCAATAGATTAAAGAAAAGTCTCAAAATATTTGTCTAGCTCAAAAGAAGGCAGAAATAGGATCAGAGAAACAAAAAATAGAGGGACAAACAATAAACAATAAAATGGTAGACTGAAGTCAGAACATAACAACAGTTAAATTTTATATTATCTAATTATTCCAACTTGAAAAGCAGTGATTATCAGAAATAAAAAAATAGCAGGGTTCAACTTTGTGTTGTCTGTAAGAAATTAAATATAAGGACAAAGGTAGAAGGAAATTGATAGAAAAAAACTATACATGTAAAAAGAATGCATAAGAGCACTGGAGTGGTTATATTAATACCAGATAAAATAGGTTTCAAGACAAAGAACATACCAAAATTAAATATTTTGTGGTAAAAGTTTAATTCAAGGACATGAAAATCATATATGTTTATGTATCTAATAACAAATCTTCAAAACTCCTAAAAACAAAAGTTTGCAGACTAAATGAATGAAATAGATAAATCTGCAAAATAGTGGATTTTAGCATGCTTCTCACAGCAACTGATAGAATGACTAGAAAAATATAGAAAATCAATATAGATAAAATGGACACTATCCATCAGCTTGGACTAATTAATATTGATAGATTATAGATAGCATCTGCAGAATATGCATACTTTTAAGTATGCATAAAATTCATCTAGACAGAGTTATGCTAAGCCATAATCCAAGCTCCAATATATTTAAAAGAATTAAAAATCACCCAGAATTCGATTTCTCCCACCAAACAGACCAAATTAAAATGATTTATAAAGAAATTAAAACACACTTATAAAGAATCCCTGGGTCAAATTAGAAACCACAAAGGAAATTTTTTAATATCTGAAACCAAATTATAATGAAAATACAAAATACCAAAACAGATAAAGCAATGTTTTTGAGGGATTTATAGCTGCAAATTCCTCTAATGAAATGAATATTATTATAAGATCTCTTTCTTCACTATACTACATGAATCCATGCGTGTGTGCACTCACACTGCTTATGACTACTAGAATAGGGAAGTAGCTAGAACAGACTAGCAACCAGAAATAGTGGGAAGTATATGGGAATATATCCTTTGATATAAGGAAACTAAGGTCATAATTTTAAAATAAATTTTTATTTTATTGGAACAGGATAGTTTATTTAAAAACTTAAAATTAGCTAGAGATTAGGTAAAATACTATATCACTATCATATGAGTAAATATTTCAATTTAATAATAAATAAAAGAACATTTGCATTACATTGTCATTTATTCTTAAAATAGTAAAATTGGAATCCAAAAAATAAACAATTGATATTATAAATCTCATAAATTTTAAATTATTCATTGACAAAATACATCATAAGCAAAGTTAAAAGACAAATAACAGATTATGGGAAAAGATATGTGGCACATCTCAGAATACAGATTTCTTTGCTGTAGAGAGAGTTTACAAATTAATTTTAGAATATGAATAAAATAATGCAATTTGAAAAAGAAGTAATGTTGGAAAATAAATACGTAAGTTGCTCAGCTTTATTTGTAATCAAGTAAATGCCATTTAAAACTGTGATATACAATTTTTGGCCCAAAATATTGGCAACAAATGTTTTAAATCAATAAAGTCATGTTAGCATAACTAGATTTTTTTCATCAACTGTTTCTATCTGGAAAGTTAAAGTTCTAAAATGGTATTTGAAGCAAAATAAACTTTGGAGCAAGAGCAGGAAGAACTAGATTATGAGAATTTAGAACACAAAAGCCAACAATTCACAAGCCTGGACAGTCAACAATAAAGGCAGCCACAGACAAGATGTAGAAGCAGAGAAACAATCATATCAGGAGTAGTTCAAACTTGACCTCAATAGCAGCTGTTTAAAAATAATAATAAAATGTAGGGACCTATCAGGCAGAAGAAAATTGCTTCAACTTCCCCAGCAGGGAACTATAACTACTAGTTGGCAGGGCAAAAGAATCTCATGGTATCCTGAGCCTGCAATTCATTTCCTCCACAGGGAAACCATCACTAAACATTTTCTGCCCCTTAGAAAAACTGTAGTTGAATCTATCTGGCTCTGAAGCCAGATGGACTGCATTAGAATGCCTGTTTTCTACAAAGCCTTCCTTTCTTCATCTAAAAATGTAGATATTACCTACATTGTGAGGATTAAACAAAAGAACAGGAAAAGTTAATCACACAGTCTCTGGAACAGAGGAAATATGCACCAAAAGTTAATTCTCCTTCTTCTCCTATCACCTGGACAGTTCAAACTAAGCATCAGGAGTGCTATGTACATATTGTCATGTAGCTGAGTAAGTCAATTAGTAACCCTTTGATTTTACGTTAATCGACAAAATTATTTGATAAAATACGAAAAATGAAAGAATTTCTGAAATTGAGTTGAATTTGTCTACTCGGGGAAAAAACACTGTTTAGCACTTACATTTTAATCTTAGTTTTATGTAAATGACTCCTTTCAGGTTTATTCTCCTTATTGCATTCTTAGGTACAGTGACAAAAACAATGGAAATAGAGTTTGAAAAACTTCCTTCAAGACGCAACTGCTTTTTAGACTACTCAGCTAACGATCTTACCTATGTTGTTTAGTCACTAAGTCATGTTCCACTCTTTGTAACCCCATGGGCTGTAGTGTGCAAGGTTGCTCTGTCCATGGGATTCTCCAGGCCAGAATACTGGAGTGGGTAGCCTTTCCCTTCTCCAGGGGATCTTTCTGACCCAGGGATTGAACCTGGGTCACCTGCATTGCAGGCAGATTCTTTGCCATTTGAGGCACCAGAAAGACCCACTGCAACAAGAAGCCACCACAGAGAAGCCCCTGCATCACAACAAAGAGGAGCCCCCACTCACTGCAGCGAGAGAAAGCCCACTCACAGCAGTGAAGATCCAGCACAACCACAAATAAACAAACAGATAAATACATCTCAGGAAAATTCCACTTCACCTGATCCTGATTCTAGTATTTTTTTGCTATGAAATCTTACTTGGTATTTATGTTTTTATTTTTTGAAGAACCCAAAGGAAGAAATTACTGAATTCATTTTATTTAAATTCATTATTTTTTAATGTCTTTCTAGTATTGTTCTGACAGGTTTTTTAAAATCAGCTTTTATAAATTATAAAACAAAACATACTCTCCTCACCAAAACAGAAAAAGTCATAAATTTTTATATTTGCAAATTTTATCTCACAGTCTTACTACCTTGAAGTTAAGGACAATTAAAAGCCAAATGAACCTAATCTATGAAACAGAAATAGAATCAAGGACACAGAGAATAGATTGGTGGTTGCCAAGGGGCTGAGGAGTGGGACAGGGTTGGATTGGGAGTTTGGCATCAGCAGATGGAAATTGATGTATATAGTTTGGATAAACAATAAGGTCCTACTATGCAGCATAGTGAACTGTATTCAATATCCTGTGACAAACCATAATGGAAAAGAACATAAAAATAATTTATATATGTAAATCTGAGCAACTTTGCTATACAGCAGTAATTAAAACAACACTGTAAGCCAAGTATATTTCAAGAAAAAAATAAATTTTAAAAATACACTAAAAATAAAAATTAAATCAGTATTTAACTACCACAGAAATTTTGAAAAATGCCAAAAAAAAGTAAAAGCCAATGGTGATGTATATAAATTACAACCAACTGAAAATGCTTTAAATTTCCAATTGTCTGTTCCATTTGGTGCTTCTTTAAGTTTGCTTTTGCAGGCAAGTGCTTATGGCACAGGGACTATAACCAGACTTCCTGAATTTGAATCTCTGCTCAGCCACTTACCAATTCTGTACTCTTTGGAAATAATTAACATTTCTGTGCTCCAGAATGTTTCATTATTGATACAAGGGGAAAAAATAGTAGTATTGTTCTTATAGGATTGATATGAGTATTGAATAAGTTATTGAATATAAAATACTTGGAATAGCACCTGGCATACTAATATAGAATCTTAATTATTTTAAAATCATAATATAAAATGTAGTACCTAAATTTTTCAGAAGACTATCTAGAGACCCAAATAAATGACAATTCCTTGTAATGCCTTTACACCAACATAACTGAGGCTGTTTGGAGAATCATGACTTTCCTCCGAGTAGAACACTCTCTGACGTTCTTATGCTGTTGCCTGAACAGAAGCACTGCACAGACTGAACTGCATAGACCGAGAAGAAGAGACGATAGAAAGCCTCAGCGCAGGCAGTTAGTACATATTTTAAGGCCATCCACAGACTCTCCAGGTCTGGGAACTGTGCTCAAGTTTCAATCAGTCATCTCACTCATTTTTCTTAGTGCAAGATCTGCCTTTTAGATTTGCAGATTGAAAATTGAAGAAGCTATCAGCATTCAAGGAGTTTTACAGTTTAATGAACTTAAGCAAAATCTTTTTATAACCCAGATTCTCTAATACAATTCAAAATTGCAATTCAAGCTTGGGGGAAAAAAAAAAAAAAAACACCTCTGGGACAAGCGAGAGAAGGGGGAAAGTATGGAAATGATGTTCTTTTACTGTTCTCTCTTTCATATGATGTTCTGTAATTAATGACTGTTGTTCTCTGAGTTCCCATTGAAATTACCGCTTTACTCTCTTCCCTGCTGGTAACTTTCACAATGATTGGTATCTAAGGTCAGAGACAAAAAATAATACTACGAATTAGGTCACTGTGTCCTAAATGACTAATTGACACTTTTTTCCATGATATATAGCACTGTGCCTAAAATCCTAGACTCTAGCCTTCTCTTGATCTTAACTCTTTACCAGTACTCAAGAGCAGTCCTAAAAATGGGTTGAATTGTCTCTAATGCCTGTGACACTCATTAGGCCAACTAGAACTGATCATGGATAAAGGCTTGATGTTTCTTTCTTCTAAAAATGGTTAGCTGCCAGGTTCGCCACTTCTCTGTTCTCTCTTCCTCCTGACACAATGTTCATAATTGTTGAAGTTGGGTCATGCCTTCATGATGGTTAATTTTACTGCTTCTCTAGTGAAGGTCTGAAATTTTTCATAGTAAGGTTTAAAAAAATCAGAGAAATTATTACTCACCCTTATACTTTATAAGAAGCTTTATTTAAACATGTTTTTACTAAAAACTTTTAAAGATTTTGTGACAATTTAGCAATCCAGGAAAGTTTTAAACAGTATAGCAAGTAGCTAATCTGTTAATTCACCCCCCTTCTCCTCCAATGACTGGAAAGCAAACACTAGATGAAAAGAATCATAAGAAAAAAAAAAAACCACTATTTTCTCAAACATTAACTCTTATTAAGCAATAGTGAAAGTGAAGCCGCTCAGTCATGTCCAACTCTTTGCGACCCCATGGACTGTAGCCTATCAGGCTTCTCCGTCTATGGGATTCTCCAGGCAAGAGTACCGGAGTGGGTTGCCATTTCCTTCTCCAGGAGTGAACATTTTATTTGGATTGTCATGACTTAAGTATTTCTCAATGAATTCATTGTTATATGTCTTCTACCACTCTGCCACATAATAAAAGAAAGCTCACACCAAGCCTTCTCTGCTGTGAGTGAACAATGCCTAATTAAAATGTGTCTAAATTCAGTCAAACAAAATCCAATGTTTCTTTCCCATACTTTTACTTCCACTCCTTTCCTTCTTTATGCTTTCTTTTAACATCGACTCAGAAAACTTAAATAACTTTAGAAATAGTGAAGTCATATTTCATATTTTATAATTAATTCATAAGGCAGAGTCAAAATTACCCTTTTTAATTTCTTAAAATTTCATCTTCAATTTAACTGAGAATGCACCCCTGCTTAGTAATGTTTTTAGATATACCAGATAAATATTAAAGAATATTTTATCCCATAAAAGAGAAAGAGAGGGGGCAGAAGAGACAGAACAGTAAGACAAAATGCTTGGAATTTGTAAAACTTCCTGGATTAACCATATCCTTGCTTCCATCTAGTTTAACTTTTTTGGACACACACACACACACACAAAAAGAACAAAGCACCTCTCTTAATCTATTTCTCATCTTCTTTCTCCCTTCTTCCCTTCCTTCCTTCTTACCTGTTTCATCACTGGTGTACCTGAGAAGAAGTGGATAGACAGGTATACTTGAATCAGTGTAAGTTAGTCTATGGCACAGCCTTACTACATTGTATTCATCTCAGTTGAACAATCATTTTTTTTTTTTTTTTTTAAGAATTCAGAGCCTACCCCTACCCCTCCTCTCTTTATCACAATGCAAAGCACAAGGTGCCACATATCACAAACGCATCAGTTCTTGCCCTGACCAGGTCTGAAACTCAAGCATTCTCAATTTCTCAAAAGTAGGAGAGACACTTTATGTTCTAAAAAAAATTTTTTTTTTAATTTATCAAAGTAAGGACTCCTACTCTTTACTTGGAAAAAGAATACACTGGTTATGAATGACAGAGAATCAGCTTAAGCAGTAAAGAGAAATATATTGCTTCTCTTCATTGGGAAGGAATTTGCAAAATCTAAAGCAGCACAGCATGTTCCAGGGCCTCAAAGATTTGAACCAGGATATAGTCAACTGCCAAAGGTTTTGGACACATTTCCCTCAGCAAGGCAATCCAAGGAGGAATAAATATTCTTTTTCCAATGTCTGCATAGTAATCTTAGACGTTTGTGTCTGAGGCTTACCTCTAAGATAGTTATCATTCCCTAGAAACTGAGTTCCTACAATTGGCCAAACCTAGAACACACATCTATAACTACAGTTCGACCAGTGGATTTCTTCTTAGAAGAAACAAAATGAGAGAAAAAGTACCCTTGACAATCAACTACTTTGTGGCCCTTGGGATGTTCATTATGATATGAAGTCAGTTTTTTTATACCAAATATTTTATTCTATAATTATCTATAATGTGTATTATAAACATGTTCACAAGTCAGTATCTAAATAGTCTAGAGATTTACATTCTTAGAAAAAAATTGTACTCATTTAAAATCTACATTTCACTTTCAATGCTAAATGATAAGCTAGATATGTTTAGATAGATATTTAGGACTGCATACATCTGGAATTTTAAATCATTGTACTGGGAAAGGAAAGGGAAAGCTTTGGAAATCTAATGAATTGCAAAGATAGGAGAAGAAGAGATATCTGTACCACAGAGTGAAAAATTAACAATGATAAAAAGAATTCTGATCAAAGATTTAATCCAATATCAGTTTATTTTCATAAAACACTTTTGCCAATTAAAGAAACTATGTCAAAAAAGTGGGCTAAGGCAAATAGACTAACTGATAAAGAAACTTAAAAGATAACATATCAACAGGCTACTTCCTTTCTAAAATCTGAAGCCACAAAATTATTTCATCTCATTTTTATCAAAAATTGTTTAAGAGTACTTTGAAAAGTTATAGAGGTTTGTTATCATGGAGGTGAATAAATGGGCTAAAATCCTAAATAATCAATAGCACCTTTTTCTTAGATTTATAAATATGTTTTGGATATTTTCTGCAAGATCAGAGAATAATGAGATATGATAACATATTTAACTGATTTTTCACAATCTGAAAAAAAATGTCTTTAAATTCATGAAATAAAGTCATTTCATGAAAATTCATAAGCTATATACATACTTGTGTTAGGCCAAATATGAGTGCATAAAATATACAGTTTTTAAATTTAACATAATGTGCTTATACTGCATTTCATTTCCAGTCTCACACAGAAATGCCAAAGTTTCACCCTTTCCTGTCTAAACAAAGTATACAATGAAAATCCAGATAATTTTTAGAGTGTCTATGAGTATATCTATCACAGTCTCAGCAAGTTGGTTGAGATTTCCACTGAAAAAATAAGATTCATTATTTTCATATTGTCTAAGAAATGATAACAAATTGTTGGGCAGCTACTATTCGCCAGTCATTTTAAAGGCAATTTAAAACATAAATGCTTTATAAAAGAACATTTATCACAGATATTAACATATTTTATCAATAAGAAATCTAAGGCTTGGAGACAATCTACATCAACAGAGCCAGACAGAATTGAATCAAGTTCGACTCCAAAGTCAATTCTATTGTATTTACTATAGTAAACTGTCTCCTAATTATAGACTTATACTGATGGAGAAAATTATCATTCCCAGCTCTTTTTTTCATTTCCTCTAAGAGGATTATACAGTTCTGTCCATTGCCATGTGACTTACATCAGCTCCCTCGTGACGAAATATACTTCCCTACTAAGCGTCAGGCTTATCCATGTTATTCACCTTAATCCATTAGCCATGGACATGTGTGATGTATGTTATGTCTGAGCAAAAACTTTAAGAGACAGTGAAAGCTTCTAACAATTGCTCTTTCCCTCTGCCTTCAGAACAGCATGTGAAAAATGCAGTTTTCTAGTCTTACCTAATTATAAGTATGAAAAAGATACATGCAAGAGATAAACAGCCAATAGCCACCAACTGTTTCTTGGTGTAAACCCTTGAGAATTGAGGCTATGTGTTATTGCAAATAACTGATGAGTATAAGACATACTAAGAATATTGTTGAACAGAATACTATCATTCCAATAGGAATGAAATAAATGTAGCCTTATTAGAATGTTCCGTTTCCTATTATAAGGATAAAACTTCAAATGGAGGATGCTGTGTTCTGCATTAACTATTGGTATGTAGCTCTAATGTCTAGGAATGCATCTGGGGAGCCTGAAGACAAAAATGAAATATTAAGGACCAAAAGTAAAGACAGAAGGGATCTGAGGCTACCTGGCACTGTAGATTTACTATTCCAGGCCTAGATTGCAACGTCCAGACTTCTTGTAGTGGGAGAAAAATAAACACTGTACATGTCTAATCTAGTAAAATTAAGTTTATATTGCATGTATGTGTATGCTCAGCTGCATCTGAATCTTTGCAACGCCATGGACTGTATTTCACCAGGTTCCCCTGTCCATGGAATTTTCCAGGCAAGAATACCAGAGTGTGTTGCCATTTCTTACTCCAGGGGATCTTCCTGACCCAAGGATTGAATCCATGTCTCTTGAATATCCTGCATTGGCAGATGAATTCTTTACCACTGTGCCACCTGGGAAGCCCTCTTTCTCTCTAGGTTTCCAATTTAATAGACTGCTTTTAGAACAGTGTTTGGTTTACAGAAAAATTGAGATGCAAGTACAGAGTTCCCAAATACCTTCCCTCTCCTTCCCAACACTCCCCTTGCCCCCCTAGAATTTCACTTATTATTACTATCTTGAATCAGTATAGTATATTTGTTATAATGGATGATAACTCATATATTTTTATTAAAGAAATCCATAGTTTACCTTAGGCCTCATGTTCTGTGTTGTACAGTCTACAGGTTTAGACACTGTACATCCTAAAAGATGATGTTGTTAAAATGTTGCACTCAATATGCCAGCAAATTTGGAAAACTCAGCAAAGGTCACAGGTCTGGTAAATGGCAGTTTTCATACCCATTCCAAAGAAAGACCAGTCAAAGAATGTTCAAATTACCATACAATGCTAACAAGATAGTGCCCAAAATCCTTCAAGCTAAGCTTCAACAGTACCTGAACTGAAAACTTCTAGATGTACAAATTGGATTTAGAAAAGGCAGAGGAACCAGAATTCAAATTGCCAACATCCACTGGATCACTAAAAAACAAGGGAATTAAAAAAAAAATCTACTTCTGCTTCAGTGACTACACTAAAGCCTTTGAGTGTGTGGGTTGCAACAAATTGGGAAATTCTTAAAAAGATAAGAATACCAGACAACAGTACCCGAGTCCTGAGAAATCTGCACGCAGGTCAAGAAGCAACAGTTAGAACCATATATGGAACAAAGGACTGGTTCAAAATCAGGAGAGGAGTATATCAAGACTGTATATTATCACCCTGCTTATTTAATTTCCATGCAGTACTAGTATATCATGCAAAATGCAGGGCTGGATGGCTCATAAACTGGAATCAAGATTGCCAAGAGAAATATCAACAACCTCAGATATGCAGACAGTACAGCTTTTATGGCAGAAAACGAAGAGGAACTAACAAGCCTCTTGAAGAAGGTAAAAGAGGAGAGAGAAAAAGCCATCTTAAACTGAACATTCAAAAAATGAAGATCATTGCATCCAATCACATCACATCATGGCAAATAAATAGGGGAAAAAGTATAAACATTGAAATTTTATTTTCTCAGGCTCCAAAATCACTGCAGTCAGTGATTACAGCCACAAAATTAAAAGATTCTTGCTCCTTGGAAGAAAATTATGATAAACCTAGACAGCATATTTAAAAGCAGAGACATTACTTTGCAAACAAAGGTCCATATAGTCAAGGTATGGTTTTTTCCAGCAGTCATGTATGGATGTGAGTTGGACCATAAAGAATGCTGAGCACCAAAGAATTGATGCTTTCAACCTGTGGTGCTGGAGAAGACTCTTAAGAGTCCCTTGGACAGCAAGGAGATAAACCAGTCAATCCTAAAGGAAACCAATCCTGAATAATCATTGGAAGGCCTGATGCTGAAGCTGAAGCTCCAGTACTTTGGCCACTCACTGTAAAAGATCTTGATTCTGGGAAAGATTGAAGGCAAGAGGAAAAGAGGGCAGCAGAGGATGATATAGTTGGATGGCATCCCTGACTCAATGGACATAAACTTGAGAAAACTCTGGCAGAGTTAAAGACAGGGAAGCCTGTGTGCTGCAGTCCATGGGGTCGCAATCAGTCAAGATGACTTAGTGAGTGAATAATAGTAACATTTAATCACCATTAGGGTATCATATGGAATAGTCTCACTGCCCTGAAAATACACTCTGCTCCGCTTATTCATACTTCCCTCCCTCACTCCCTCCAGCTTCTGTCAACCCCTGATCTTTTTACTGTCTTCATAGTTCATACTGTCATTGAGTTGGAAGCATTTTCAGATTGCCTTCTTTCAGTTAGCAATATGAATTTAACTTCCCTTGATGTCTTTTTTGACAGGAGGCCTCAAGCTGCCCAGTGTAAAGATGGTAATGAACAGAAAGTGAGGCCTTTTGACAAAAGTCAGTAACAGCTTGTCAGCCATGTGAGACAGCCACCTTGGAAGTAAATCCTCTAACTCCAATCAAGCCTTCATTTAGCTTCATCCCTGGGTGACTTGTTACAGCAATCTCATGAGAAACTCTGAACCAAACTTTGTACCCAAGCCCTGTCTTTAAAGAAATCAGGTGACATTTTCAAAAGGTAAGTGTGGGGGATAATGTTATACATACAGCAGTGGGTAATTAATCCATATACATTTTCCTCTAAGAATAAATTTTACTGTGTCCTGTTTTGATTGGAACTGATATCGTGAAGCATTCTCTAAAGAATTTCTATTCTGTGCTATGTAGATTACCTGAAAGTATTTTTTCCCATTTATTTTCAAGAATTATCTTTGATTTCTTGCACAGTTCTATTTCCCTTTAACTGGTGAATGACTTTTCCCCTTGTTAAATAATTCTCAAGTTGCAGTCATTTCCCTTCACCAGTTTATAAACAATAACAGCCTCCTACCTCTACTGCTGGGGGTGCAAAGATCAACAATGGTCTGATTTTTTTCCCCATTTGTACATAGCCTTGTCCTTTGCTTTAATTTTCTGGAAACTTGTAAGATATCTTCTCTCACTTGTTTGCTAGGATATGCCTATGAGAGTCATTGTTTTCTTTTTCTTCAGTTCAGCCTTCCTTCAGTGAAGCCTATAACTTAGGTGACCTTTTAAATCTGCAAATTAAGACTTTTTTCATTAAAAAAATTTTTTTTCTGGTACCTTTGCTTCCTCTCCTTTCTGTTCCTTTTTCTCCTTCAGTAGAACCTATTGCTCACATTCAGTCTCTCAGATTTATTCTATGAATTTTTCAGTGTCTACTTTTATTTTTTAACTTGTCTGTGCTTTGAGATATTTCTTACATCTGATCTTCTAAGGTATTAATTCAGCTTTCAATCCAGATTTTGCTCTCCACTATTTCATAAATTCAATTTTCTAGGTTTGACTAGTGTATTTTTATGCTCCAAGAGGACTTTATAATGATGCCATTAGGAGTTTAATTGCCATCACTTTTTTGTTGTTGCCTTTTGTCTTTGTAATTCAAGATTTCATCATTTTTTTCCCTAGTAATTCTGCACTGCTAGGCACACATTTGATTATTCAACCTGATTCTTTTCTATGTATGGAGGCTATCAGAAGAAAAATTGCTTATTTATGCATTTATTTATGGCTTTATTTGGCTTCCCAGGTTGCACAGTAGTCAAGAATCTGCCTGCCAATGCAGGAGATGCAAAAGACGCAGATTCAATCCCAGGGTCAGGAAGATCCCCTGGAATAGGGAATGGCAACCCACTCTGGTATTCTTGCCTGGAAAATTCCATGGACAGAGGAGCCAGGTGGGCTACCGTCCACAGGGTTGCAAAGAGTCAGACATGACTGAGCACCACCACTGCTGCACTGACTTTACTTGGGCTCATATCTAAATGTGGGGCATCATTAACATGTAAACAACAAAGGGGTTTGCTATACCGTGAGTCCATGGATTAAGGGCAAAGTGCTAGCCCCTGTGAAGCAAAATTTTCCCCTTATGGTCTTTCCCAATTTCTGTATAGAGGAGACCCAATCTTCTCCAACTTTCCCTCCAATCCCAAACTTTTCTCTCAATATTTTGGGAAACTGAGCTTGTTCTTTTGGTTCCTTTTGACACTCCCCCTAAAGGCTATAGCATTCCTCCCAGACCTTAATAATCCTCCCCACAAAAGCTTCTTCTAGGAACCTCTTTATTCCACTAAATCTTTGGACTTTCAGGCCACATTCTAGATAATTTCTCATCCCCTCCATCACTCTTTAAAAGGATACCCATTATCTTGAGGTCTCAGACCTTCTCAATACTCGGTAAGCATCGAACCACTAGATTTGGCAGAGGAGGGTAGGGGAGGAGAGTCATGTTCAGGCTCCACATGCCCAGAATTCCCTTTATCATGCTTAGACAGGAAAAGATTCTGCAAATATATTAATTTTCTATTGTTGCCCTAATAAATTACCACAAACTGAACAGGTTGGAACAATGGGATTTTTTTTTTTCTTTTCTTTTTTTTTTTTTTTTTTACTAGTAGTGCCTGTAAGATCGCAAGTGTGAGTGGCAGAAGTCAAGGCTTTGGCGGCATTGCATTCCTACTGAAGACTATAGAAAAATATCTGCCTCCTAGCAGTTCAGGGTATTGGCTGAACTTTGTTGAAATTGTAGGACTGAGGTTGTCGTTTCCCTAAGACCATCAGCGGGAAACCAGCTGTACTCCACATTCCTTCTTATGTTTTCCATTTCATCCCTCTAGGTCTCGTAGGTTAAATCTCTCTTATGCCTCTAAACTTTCTCTCATTCTCTCTTGCCGTATCTCTTCAAAACGTCTCTGATGTTAAGGATTCATGTGATTACACTAAACCCATCAGATAAACCATAATAATCCCCCTATTTTAAGGTAACACTTCTAAAAAGCAATTGTTTCATATCAGGTACCATAGTGACAGAATCTAAGGATCAGGGCTTGGGCACCTTGGAGGCCATCCCTCTAACACGGCATATGTAAACATTGCTGTGAATAGCTGTAGCTCCAATAACTTTCATGGATCATGAAGTAATCTTGAATAGGGAGTGACCTCAGTTTGGACATTGAAAAAAAAATAATATTGAATCACTTAAAAGTTCAGAAGCAAGAATGAGAAAGGAGTTACTTCAGAAAGCAAAATAAAATTTGGCTAGATGGACTAATTAAGAAACCTACTTCTGTATCTAATCAGGTAATCTTTATTATTCCTGGTAATAGGATATAATAATCTATGTGTTTCTTAATCTTCTTTTCCAAATGGGATTGTTTATGATGGTGATCCTATTACTTCACTATCATGCACTGGCTATGTTAGGAAGAAATGAGATTTTGAGTTTATAGTTTGATAAATCAAAAATAGCCAAATCAATGCCCAAAGTATAGAACAATAAACAAAGAAATCTTAATCTTTCATCTAGGTTCCATACTCTTATGGAACATTAGATCGCTCCCCTAAAGAAGGGGACTAGTTTAACCTTATTATGGAATGAAAGGTGTACATGAGCATCTGAGTGAGCTTAGAATCAAAGTAAGGCAGATTTGTCTTTCAATATCCATTCTTGAATTCTTTCTCAGTAATCGAACTTTCTCATATACCAATCCCAAGTGTTAAATAATGACATCGAAATAATGAAAATATCTATTAATGGCAGAATTTGTTGAAACAAAGTAAAATAATCTTGTAATTTCTTCCTACATTAATGAAGAATATTTTAGAGACTACTTAATAATACCAGTATTAAGCTTGATTCCATTTTGGCTCTTGCTTTTGTATCAGTTGCCTTCTTTCAAAGGTATAAAAATATTCTGTTAAATTTGAGAGCTTCTAACAGTTTCGTTTGCACAACTTATTTACCGATTTCAAGTAACACTTTTAATTTCTAACTATTTCACTAGTATTAGTTCAGACGGTATAGAAACCCAAGACATTTACTCACTATTATGTATCATAATGTCTTTCTGTGATTTTTACTAGAATTAACCACAATTGCTTAATTTAACACTGTATGCTGTGCTGTACTTAGTCGTGGCCACCTCTTTGTGGCTTCATGGATTGTAGGCTGTCAGTCTCCTCTGTCCATGAAATTTCCAAGGCAAGAATACTGAAGTGGGTTGCAGTCCCTACTCCAGGGACACTTCCCCACCCAGGGATCGAACCCGCATGTCTTGAATCTCCTGCATTAGCAGGCAGACTCTTTACCACTAGTGCCACCTGTTGTTCGGTCATTCAGTCATGTCTGACTCTGCAATCCCATGGACTGTAGCATGCCAGGCTTCTCTGTCCTTCCCCACCTCCAAGAGCTTGCTCAAACTCATGCCCATTAAGTTGGTGATGCCATCCAACCATCTCATCCTCTGTTGTCCCCTTCTCTTCCTGCCTTCAATCTTTCCCAACATCAGGGTCTTTTCCAATGAGTCAGCTCTTCATATCAGGTGGCAAAAGTTCTGGAGCTTCGGCTTTAGCATCAGTCCTTCCAATGAATATTCAGGGTTGATTTTCTTGAAAATTCTCAAAGAGACAGGAATACCAGACCACCTTACCTGTCTCCTGAGAAAACTGTATGCAGGTCAAGAAGCAACAGTTAGAACCAGATATGGAACAACAGACTGGTTCAAAATTGGGAAAGGAGTCTAACCCTTTATACTTTACTAAACCTGAATTCCAGACTGTTTCCAAATAGGAAAAGGAGTACATCAAGGCTGTATACTGTCACCTTGCCTTTTTAACTTATATGCAGAATATATCATGATAAATGCCAAGCTGGATGAAGCACAAGCTGGAATCAAGATTGCCAGGAGAAATATCAATAATCTCAGATGATATGCTGATGATACCACTGAAATGGCAGAAAGTGAAGAGGACCTAAAGAGACTCTTGATGAAAGTGAAAGAGGAGAGTGAAAAAGCTGGCTTAAAATGCAACATTCAAAAGCCATTAAAAAGAATTCATTTGAATCAGTTCTAATGAGATGGATGAAACTGGAGCCCATTATACAGAGTGAAGTAAGTCAGAAAGATAAAGACCAATACAGCATACTAACGCATATATATGGAATTTAGAAAGATGGTAACAATAACCCTATATGCAAAACACAAAAAGAGACACAGATGTACAGAACAGAATTTTGGACTCTGTGGGAGAAGGCGAGGGTGGGATGTTTCAAGAGAACAGCATCGAAACATGTATATTATCTAGGGTGAAACAGATCACCAGCCCAGGCTGGATGCATGAGACAAGTGCTTGGGCCTGGTGCACTGGGAAGACCCAGAGGGATCAGGTGGTGAGGGAGGTGGGAGGGGGGATCGGGATGGGGAATACATGTAATCCATGGCTGATTCATGTGAAAGTATGACAAAACCCACTATAATATTGCAAAGTAATTAGCTTCCAACTAATAAAAATAAATAGAAAAAAATGCAAAAAAAAAGAAAAAGAAAATAAATGGGTGGACCCATGCAGCTCAAATCCATGCTGTCCAAGGGTCAACTTTAATATTGACTGCAAAGAGTAAGAATCAAAACTGTATTTGCTGAACTTTCTGGACTGTATTAAAACTAAAAAACAAATATACAGATGCATAAAAAAAAAAAAAAAAAAAAAACTAAGATCATGGCATCTGATCCCATCACTTCATGACAAATAGATGGGAAAAAAGCGGAAACAGTAGCAAATTTTATTTTCTTGGGCTCCAAAATCACTGAGGATGGTGTTGCAGCCATGAAATTAAAAGATGCTTGCTCCTTGGAAGAAAAGCTATGACAAACCTAGACAGCATATTTAAAAGCAGAGACATCACTCTGCCGACAAAGGGCTGTGTAGTCAAAGCTATGGTTTTCCAGTAGTCATTACAGATGTGAGAGTTGGACCATAAAGTAGGCTGAGCACCAAAGAATTGATGCTTTTAAATTGTGGTGTTAGAGAAGACTCTTAAGAGTCCCTTGGACAGCGAAGAGTTAAACCAGTCAGTCATAAAGGAAATCAAGTCTGTAATTCATTGGAAGGGATGAGGCTGAAGCAAAAGCCCCAATGTTTTGGCCACCTGATGCGAAGAGCCAGCTCATTGGTAAGGACCCTGATACTGGGAAATATTGGGGAGAAAAGGGCAACAGAGCATGAGATGATTGGATGACATCACTGACTCAATGGTCATGAGTCTAAACAAACTCTGGGAAACAGTGAAAGGGAAGTCTGCCGTGCTGAGTCCCTGGTGTCCCAAAGAGTTGGACGGGACTTAGCAACTGAATAACAGTATCCGTTAAAGTAGCTGCTACTGTTTTTGTTTTCTGAACTGATCTCTGCTTTACAAGTATTTGATTGAGACATAAAATCAGGAAAATTCCAAATTATTAGCTCGCTTCTTCACAAAACCCCCCTACTTCAGAATCCTGATTAAAGAACTCTGCAGTCAAGGACTCACCTTAGCTTTCACCATCCAGTTAGCCATGAGAAAACGTTTGACAAAGGAAAAGCTGACGGTGGAATCGACTTGTGAAGGCAAAGTTGGAAGGTGTGAAGCAAACACTAAGTGACATCATATCACCTGTTCTATGTTCCATACAACAAAGGCCTGCTAATATGTAGACAGTTTCATTCATTTGTAGCAATACACAATTTCTTTAATAATCTGAAATCTACTATTATTATTTTTTAATATAATAATAATTGGTAAGTCACTCCCAGAAAATAAATAAATAAGTAAATAATAAATAAATAATAACTGGTAAGTCACTCCCAGAAAATAAAGATTTGATTAAAGGTCCCACATCCAGATATATGCATTTTTATGACAATGAAACCTTCAAGACGTCCTTATTATGATCATATACAGGCTGTAGATGGTTTTCAAATTAGCACGAGTTACCTACATTATGGTTGCTCTTTGAAAAGAATCCCCTTAAGGAATGTTAATTTAACTTTTAGGAAAGGTACCAGGACAGTTTCACAGCTGCTATATGATGATGTATATTAGCTGCTACCTCTAAAAGACCTGACCTCCAAACTTTAGCTATTTTTTAGTTTCTGGACTAAATATTAAGAGGATATCTTGAGTTTGGGGCTTCCCTAGTAGCTCAGCTGGTAAAGAATCCTCCTGCAATGCAGGAGACCCGGGTTAAAACCCTGGGTTGTGAAAATCCCCTGGAGAAGGGAAAGTCTACCCATTCCAGTATTCTGGCCTGGAGAATTCCATGGACTATATAGTCCATGGGGCTTCAAAGAGTCAGCCACATCTGAGCGACTTTCATTTGATTTCAGATTGTAAGTACCTATCATACAATGTAAAATGGAAATTTTATGTGGTTACAAAGGTTCTAAAGTCTTAGCAACCTTAGTTTTTTTTATATTGTTATATTAGTAAAATTTACTAATTAATATGTGACATTTTTAAAATTTTTCCCTTTTATTTCTATAAACATGTTTTACCTTTTGGATAATGAAATTACTATTCCTTATTTTTTCATGATTTGTTGGATCATTAACCATGACACTCTATAGGATATACTTTAGAAATGTTTAAACTCATTACCATCCTATACATTATTGCATGTATTCATTTAGTAGATCATAATTAATTCATACTTTTGAAGTAGTTAAAACAATAAAGTGATTTAATTTCTTATCTTACATTTCTTTAATCACTTATTTCATTAAATTGTTTATTTAAACTGTAGCAAGTTTTATAGGATAAGAATTAAATGCTTCTAGAAGCCCTGCTCTGTAATTTAGATATATTAGTATAAAATTAAATAATGGAATAGTGATGATATAAATATTATCATGCTAAATCAGAAAAAAAATGTATTTGTAACAGCAAATGAAACAAGTTGTTAAGAGAGATGAGGTAATCATTTAATAAATGCAAAGTAAAACCAATTCTTTCTAAGAATAAAAAAAACTTCACTGAGCTTTTGAAGACTATCAAGAAAACATGTTTTATGTTGAACAACAGACATTAATATTTACAAATAGGCTATGCCACAATAACATAATACAGGCAAGAGTTTTTTTGATTAAATGAATATCTATTCAGTCTCAAATTTTAATTTAATTTACTGGTAGCTTTTAAAACATTCAGCAGAGGTTTTCTTTAAAAGAATAATTTGTGTATGAAAATTTGTAAGAATTTAGACACTTGGATTATAAATGTAAAAAGAATTACTTATCCTTTTGAAACTATATGTATTTTATGACCTTCTCTGAGTTATATTTTCCATTCCTGGTGAGAAGAACATTCTGAAGAAATTAACAATAAACAAGTTTATTGGGGCGCTTGAAAGGTGGGGGGTTGTTAGTAATGAGTATATTTCTTCTCACTAACTTCAAAATGGAATATATAATAGCATGTTTATTAACCTAAATGTGTTATATATACATGCTATTAGCATCTTTAATGTAACCACTCCCAAGACCTAATTCTTGGTCTTGGTATTGGAACCAATTTTAATTCTCATCTAGGTTTTTACATATTTTGTAGGCATATGCAAACAGGTATTGGAAATATATTTCTGGAGCTCAAGAAAGCTATCTAAACCTAAGTAAGAATTCAGTCTCAAGTGTGCTGTTTATAACTGTAAATTTTCTATCCAAAGAAAATGAGGCTGAGTTAATAATAGGTCCAATAATGAAAAAAGAAAAAGAGAGAAAATCAAAAAAAGAATCCTGGAGTGTCTAGAATTTAGAAGATGTATGAACCAGAATACAAACATAGGACAGAAGGGACACTGGTTGAACAACATAACTAGAATAAACTTTGTAAATTCTCAAGGTGCTCTTTTAGTGTACAATAGTCTTTAAATCATAACTTTCAAGACTTATATGTCTTATTCACAGAAAAGAACCCAATGGTGCCATCTGGGGCACTATTGCAAGTTTAATAGAAAAGATAAATATATGGAGGCAGAAGTAACTTTCAACATCATTCAAAGTATATTATCTGAGCAACGACAAGAGTCCACTTTCTCCATTAAGGGCTCCAAATAAAAAAGATAACTTATAGGAAGTATCTTTGTGGCATAAAAATCATTCTAGAAATTTAAGTTATCATCTCTGCATCTAGAAAGTGATACTTACCAAGACACTCTTTTTTTTTTTTTTAATTATTATTATTTTTTTAATTATTTTTTTTTCAGTGGGTTTTGTCATACATTGATATGAATCAGCCATAGAGTAACACGTATTCCCCATCCCGATCCCCCCTCCCACCTCCCTCTCCACCGACTCCTCTGGGTCTTCCCAGCCCACCAGGCCCAAGCACTTGACTCATGCATCCCACCTGGGCTGGTGATCTGTTTCACCATAGATAATATACATGCTGTTCTTTCGAAACATCCCACCCTCACATTCTCCCACAGAGTCCAAAAGTCTATTCTGTACTTCCGTGTCTCTTTTTGTGTTTTGCATATAGGGTTATTGTTACCATCTTTCTAAATTCCATATATATGTGTTAGTATGCTGTAATGTTCTTTATCTTTCTGGCTTACTTCACTCTGTATAATGGGTTCCAGTTTCATCCATCTCATGAAAACTGACTCAAATGAATTCTTTTTAATGGCTGAGTAATATTCCATGGTGTATATGAACCACAGCTTCCTTATCCATTCGTCTGCTGATGGGCATCTAGGCTGCTTCCATGTCCTGGCTATTATAAACAGTGCTGCGATGAACATTGGGGTGCACATGTCTCTTTCAGATCTGGATTCCTCAGTGTGTATCCCCAGAAGTGGTATTGCTGGGTCATATGGCAGTTCTATTTCCACGTTTTTAAGAAATCTCCACACTGTTTTCCATAGTGGCTGTACTAGTTTGCATTCCTACCAACAGTGAAAGAGGGTTCCCTTTTCTCCACACCCTCTCCAGCATTTATTGCTTGTAGACTTTTGGATAGCAGCCATCCTGACTGGCATGTAATTTACCAAGACACTCTTGAAGCCCCTTTAGTGGTGTACAGAGAGTTAAAAATGAATTATATTTTATATTTGGCTCAAGCTTGTTTTGTATCTGTATACTAGATTATAAGTGTTTGGAGGAGTTTTACTCCCATCATTCTTTCAATTTCATTCTGATAAACATTTAGAGAGTTTACATTAAAAATGAACATAATCTTCTCCCAAATCTTTAACAGATTAAGTTGAACTTGAAGTATTGATCCAGAAGTATTTATTGAGTACCTTAAGGGAAAGTCATCAGAATTAGCTCTGTAGAAATAAAAAGTATCAGAGCTTTGGACAAACTTTGGGCAGAAAAAGACAGAGAAAGAGAACCAATATAAAGAAAAAACCATATAATAAAGAGATGATATCATTAAAAAAAAAAAAAAAGGAAATGTAGAATAGCAGGGTTTGACCAACAAACAAATAGTTCTCTTAACAGAGTTAAAAGTGTCTGTCTTGCCTTTGCAAAAGTCTTCCACCTACAGTATTGGAGTTATAATGAGAACACATATCAGATGGGTCTGGTTAGCTCCATCTTCTGGGAAGTTTGGGAACGAGATAAGGGAAGTGATGGTGCCTGAGGTAAAGAATTTTGAGTCTACAATGGTCCAGACCAGTATACTCCCAAGGGTAGACTACACCAACAGGATGTGGATCACTCAAGAGATTGTTAGAACTGCAGAATTTCAACCCCACCCCCTGCGTGGGACCTACTGAATCAGAATCTACAATTTAATAAGATTCCAAGGGGATTTGTATGTATAGTAAAGAAACATTGCTCTAGAGAGCAACTGTGAACTGTAGACCAATGGTTCCTGATACTGGTCAATTCAGCACACGCAATAAATCGTGTATTTACTCTTTGTTTTCTCATCTGTTTTCCTTTGGGTTGATGGCTATGAGTCAACTAAGATCAGAATGAGACAGAAGTTCCCTAGGCTGGTGCCCATTTGAAAAGACTCTGATGCTGGGAAAGACTGAAGGTAGGAGGAGAAGGGACAACAGAGGATGAGAAGGTTGGATGGCATCACTGACTCAATAGACATGAGTTTGAGTAAACTCTGGGAGTTGGTGATGGACAGGGAGGCCTGGCATGCTGCAGTCCATGGGGTCACAAAGAGTTGGACACGAGTGAGTGACTGAACTGAACTGAGGCTGGTTCCCTGAGGACTGGCTACATTCAATCTAAGCACCCACTGCATACAAGTGACTCTCCTTGCCTTTTCTCATCATGCTGAGGGCGTGTTGCAATGGGGCCTCAACAGAATATATCAATATGTCTTGGCCTTACGTGGCAATACTAAAATATTTTATAAAACATTTCTTTAAAAAAATACTATAAGCTTACACAAATCGAAATACTTCACTTTTTGGAGAAAATAATGCTAATAGAGTGTTCTCTTTAGAGATCAAGAAAAATGTTATTAAAACATTTATATAAAGCACATGAATAAATATGTTAGCATATTAATTAGTTAAAACTGTTTCTTGGTTCTAAATAGAAATATTATCCTATTAATGTTTAATGCTCTATGAAAGAAAATAATTCACAACTAAGCTGTTTAATTTCTCATTTTCTGCTTGCAAGTCTTAAGTAGGTTTTTATACATTATAATAAAAGATCTTGTCAGAAATTCTTATTTCCTGGGGATTTAGCAAAAGATAATAAATGCAGTTTCCAAAAAGTTTCAAACTCAAGTAATCATCTTTAATAAATTGTGTTTTAGCTCCCTCTTAGCCCATCTACCATATTCATTAGAGAGAGGCTTCCATATTGAGATCTCAAAAATCAATCTAAGTATATTCTCCTAATCACTTTCACCCAATGGGCTGATCTCCAGATATCAAATACTTACACAGATTGTATGATAATGGCATTGGGACTCATTATTAGACAACCTTTCCTCTTGGGGAATGATATTGGTCTGGAAATTATCCTGTAGAGAGATTTCTAAAACAATTATTTTTATTGTGAGTAATTCTGTCCTTTATATGAAGTTGGAAGTGAGAAAAACACAAATCATTTTCTACTTATAGGAATAGAGATTGTATTAAACTTAAAAAGTTACTTTAGAGATGAAAATGTCTTATGTGAACTATAACAGATTTTATTGACTTGAGCTGACATCACTTTTCAAAGACTAGTTATTAGCTGATGCAGAAATTATAGTAATATTTCAAATATAAAATTTAAGTACTTATTGTAGCTACTAAAAACCAAGTGTTTGATATTAAAAATTTTGAATGTGTTTACACCAACAAATTAATATGTCAGAGGAGACTTTTAGGATTAATTCTTAGTTCTTTGAGGACAATTTACATCAATACCCCAGTTAGGCATAACAAACATGATATAAACATTATCTAATTTTTTTCAAAATTATAAGTAATAAAATAGTTTATGATTCCTAGAATGTATTTCTCTTTATTATAGTAGCAAAGTAGTATTTCTGAAGAATGAAAGTGATGAAAACATTAAAAATTACATATGGTAACCAGAAGTTCTTATACTAATGACTGCCCAATGTTGCAGTTGCTGAATTTTTTGGTTTAAGCTCCAACAAAATTGATTAATAAAATAATGTTTTCCCTTATGTTACATACACTAAATATTTCTAGAAAGCTCTGAGTACACAGCACAACCACTGAGATTCACAGTTAAGATATTAAAGAACTAATGAAGAAAGGTAAGGTGAGAACTTTTTGATTGAAAATTTCCAAGATTAGCTCAGACAAAACTTCTATGAAATGTTGCCCAAATATGAAACATAAATAGTCTTCTGTAACATTCAGCAGAACAGATTAGCTACTCCTGCAATAGTGCTGAATAAAAAAATTTAAATATAAACAGTGATGCTAGAACATTAACATTAGTGGATATAATCCAGACAATTTCTGAGGTAATATGAAGACTAGGAGATTCAAGATCTTTATCTTAAGTTTACATAAGTTTCTCAGCAACAGTGTGATAGACTCTAAGAGACAAGCAGGGAGAAGAATAAGGTTGTAATAGCCTGAACTAGAGAAACTGGGAATCTGGTCCTGCCTTATTCCTAAGCTCCAGCCTCTAAAGTGACTGAAAAACTCTAAATCCAACAAAGTTCATTTCTGACCCAGTCTCTAAGACTATTGATAACTTCAAGCACAAAGACTAAGAAATCCTATCCTGAGTGGCTCAGCAGTTGAGTCCTCTTGCCAGTGAAGGAGCCAGGGGTTGGATCCCTGGGTTGGAAGATGACCTGGAGAGGAACATGGCAACTCACTAATATTCTTGCCTGGGACATCCTCATGGACAGAGGAGCTTGGCAGACTACATTCTGTAGGATTGCAAGGACTCAGACACAACTCAGCGACTAAACAACAGCAGCCCTACGTGATGAGACACATGGTCAAATTATCCTCACTATTAATCTTACAGGGCTTCCCTGGAGGCTCAGACAGCAAAGAATCCACCTGCAACGTGGGAGACCTGGGTTCAATCCCTGGGTTGTGAAGATCCCCTGGAGGAGGACATGGCAAACCACTCCAGTATTCTTGCCTGGAGAATCCCCATGGACAGAGGAGCCTGGCAGGCTCCAGTCCATAGGATCACACAGAGTCAGACATGACTGAGTGATTAAGCATAGCACATGTAAGGACTAATCTTACAAACTGGTCTGTTTGGATAATTGGGCTTCTACTTTATTAATGGATTTTTTCTATCCTGGCCTCAATTCTTATCATTGAAATCTAACTTTTTTCCCTGTACCTAAAACTCTGGATCTTTGCATTAAAGATGATTTTCCAGACTCTAGGATTGAATCCCTGTCCTGCCTTTACTCAAGCTGTTCATGTCTCAGGAACTGGATTGTGCCCTTGAATCTTAGTACAATAGAAGAGAGTCTGTACGCGATGTTTCCCTTATCCCAAACATACTTCCTATTCTTCAGTTCCCCATTTCTGTGGTCTGTCTGACTTCTGGATTGCTGGCATGGTCTATTTTTAAAGATAACCATCCCTTATTGATCACAAAATCCTAATTGCAAATTTCAGACTTAAATAGAAAATTGTAGGGAATACCACTAGACCATTCAGATATGACCTAAGTCAAATCTCTTATGATTATACAGTGGAAGTGACAAATAGATTAAAGGGACTAGATCTGGTAGACAAAGTGCCTGAAGAACTATGTACCAAGGTCCATAATATTGTATGGGAAGCAGTGATGTGACCAAAACCATCTCCAAGAAAAAGAAATGCAAAAATGCAAATGGTTGTCTGAAGAAGACTTACAAATAGCTGAGGAAAGAAGAAAAATGAAAGGCTAAGGACACCTTATCTTTGACAAAGGAGGCAAGGATATACAATGGAAAAAAGACAATCTCTTTAACAAGTGGTACTGGGAAACCTGGTCAACCACTTGTAAAAGAATGAAACTAGAACACTTTCTAACACCATACACAAAAATAAACACGAAATGGATTAAAGATCTAAATGTAAGACCAGAAACTATAAAACTCCTAGAGGAGAACATAGGCAAAACACTCTCTGACATAAATCACAGCAAGATCTTCTATGACCCACCTCCCAGAATATTGGAAATAAAAGAAAAATAAACAAATGGGACCTAATGAAAATTAAAAGCTTTTGCACAACAAAGGAAACTATAAGTAAGGTGAAAAGACAGCCCTCAGGTTGGGAGAAAATAATAGTAAATGAGGAAACAGACAAAGGATTAATCTCAAAAATATACAACCAACTCCTGAAGCTCAATTCCAGAAAAATAAATGAGCCAATCAAAAAATGGGCCAAAGAACTAAACAGACATTTCTCCAAAGAAGACATACAGATGGCTAACAAACACATGAAAAGATGCTCAACATCACTCATTATCAGAGAAATGCAAATCAAAACCTCAATGAGGTACCATTACACGCCAGTCAGGAAGGCTGCTATCCAAAAGTCTACAAGCAATAAATGCTGGAGAGGGTGTGGAGAAAAGGGAACCCTCTTACATTGTTGGTGGGAATGCAAACTAGTACAGCCACTATGGAGAACAGTGTGGAGATTTCTTAAAAACCTGGAAATAGAACTGCCATATGACCCAGCAATACCACTTCTGGGCATACACACTGAGGAATCCAGATCTGAAAGAGACACGTGCACCCCAATGTTCATCGCAGCACTGTTTATAATAGCCAGGACATGGAAGCAACCTAGATGCCCATCAGCAGATGAATGGATAAGGAAGCTGTGGTACATATACACCATGGAATATTACTCAGCCATTAAAAAGAATTCATTTGAATCAGTTCTAATGAGATGGATGAAACTGGAGCCCATTATACAGAGTGAAGTAAGCCAGAAAGATAAAGAACATTACAGTATACTAACACATATATATGGAATTTAGAAAGATGGTAACGATAACCCTATATGCAAAACAGAAAAAGAGTCACAGAAGTACAGAACAGACTTTTGAACTCTGTGGGAGAAGGTGAGGGTGGGATGTTTCGAAAGAACAGCATGTATATTATCTATGGTGAAACAGATCACCAGCCCAGGTGGGATGCATGAGTCAAGTGCTTGGGCCTGGTGGGCTGGGAAGACCCAGAGGGATCGGGTGGAGAGGGAGGTGGGAGGGGGGATCGGGATGGGGAATACGTGTAACTCTATGGCTGATTCATATCAATGTATGACAAAACCCACTGAAAAATAAAAAATAAAAATAATAAAATAATAAAATAAAATATGCTTTTAATTTAAAAAAAAAATAAAAAGAAAGGCTAAGGAGAAACAAAAAAACATACTCATCCAAATGCAGAGGCACAAGAATAGCAAGGAGAGATAAGGAAGCCTTCTTAAGTGAACGATGCAAAGAAATAGAGGAAAACAACAGAATGGGAAAGAACACTATAGACAAAAAAATGTTAATGACAAGGATAACCAAAATGGTATAATCACTCACCTAGAGCCAGACAGCCTGTAGTGCAAAGTCAAGTGGGCCCTAGGAAGCATCACTATAAACTAATTAGTGGAAGGGATAAAATTCCAGCTGAGTGATTTCAAATCCTGAAAGATGATGCTGTGAAAGTGCTGCACTCAATATGCCAGCAAATTTGGAAAACTCAACAGTGACCACAGGACTGGAAAAGGTCAGTTTTCATTCCAATCCCAAAGAAGGGCAATGCCAAAGAATGTTCAAAGTATCACACAATTGCAATCATTTCAAATGTTAGCAAGGTCATGCTCAAAATCCCTCAAGCTAGCCTTCAACAGTAAGTGAACTGAGAACTTTCAGATGGTCAAGCTGGATTTAGAAAAGGCAAAAGAACCAGAGATCAAGGTGTCAACATCCATTGGATCATAGAAAACGCAAGAGCATTCCAGAAACTTCTGCTTTATTAACTACACTAAAATCTTTGACTGGGTGTATCACCAAAAAAAAAAAGTGGAAAATTCTTAAAGAGATGGGAATAACAGACCACTTTACCTGTCTCCTGAGAAACCTGTATGCAGGTAAAGAAGCAACAGTTAGAACTGGACTGGTTCCAAATTGGGAAAGGAGTATGTCAAGGCTGTATACTGTTACCCTGCTTATTTAACTTATTTGCAGAGTACATCATATGAAATGCTGGGCTGGATGAAGCACAAGCTGGAATCAAGATTGTGGGGAGAAAAACCAATAACTGCAGATATGCAGATGTCACTACCCTTATGGCAGAAAGTGAAGGGGAACTAAAGAGCCTCTTGATGAAAGTGAAAGAGGAGAGTGAAAAAGTTGGCTCAAAAATCAACATTCAAAAAACTAAGATCATGGTATCTGGTCCCATTACTTCAAGGCAAACAGATGGGGAAACAATGGAAATAGTGACAGACTTTATTTTTGGGCCCCAAAATCACTGCAGACAGGGATTGCAGCCATGAAACTAAAAGACACTTGCATCTTGGAGGAAAAGCTATGACCAACCCAGACAGCATTTTTATTTTTTTTTCCATTTTAAAGTGTTAGATTTTTTTCCCATTTATTTTTATTAGTTGGAGGCTAATTACTTTACAATATTGTAGTGGTTTTTGCCATACATTGACATGAATCAGCCATGGATTTACATGTGTTCCCCATCCCGATCCCTCCTCCCTCCTCCCTCCTCCCTCTCCATCCGATCCTTCTGGGTCTTCCCAGTGCACCAGGCCCGAGCAATTGTCTCATGCATCCAACCTGGGCTGATGATCTGTTTCACCCTATATAATATACATGTTTCGATGCTGTTCTCTTTAAACATCCCACCCTCGCCTTCTCCCACAGAGTCCAAAAGTCTGTTCTGTACATCTGTGTCTCTTTCTGTTTTGCATATAGGGTTATCGTTACCATCTTTCTAAATTCCATATATATGTGTTAGTATACTGTATTGGTCTTTATCTTTCTGGTTTACTTCACTCTGTATAATGGGCTCCAGTTTCATCCATCTCATTAGAACTGATTCAAATGAATTCTTTTTAACGGCTGAGTAATATTCCATGGTGTATATGTACCACAGCTTCCTTATCCATTCATCTGCTGATGGGCATCTAGGTTGCTTCCATGTCCTGGCTATTATAAACAGTGCTGTGATGGACATTGGGATGCACGTGTCTCTTTCAGATCTGGTTTCCTCGGTGTGTATGCCCAGAAGTGGTATTGCTGGGTCATATGGCAGTTCTATTTCCAGGTTTTTAAGAAATCTCCACACTGTTCTCCATAGTGGCTGTACTAGTTTGCATTCCCACCAACAATGTAAGAGGGTTCCCTTTTCTCCACACCCTCTCCAGCATTTATTGCTTGTAGACTTTTGGATAGCAGCCTTCCTGACTGGTGTGTAATGGTACCTCATTGAGGTTTTGATTTGCATTTCTCTGATAATGAGTGATGTTGAGCATCTTTTCATGTGTTTGTTAGCCATCTGTATGTCTTCTTTGGAGAAATGTCTGTTTAGTTCTTTGGCCCATTTTTTGATTGGCTCATTTATTTTTCTGGAATTGAGCTTCAGGAGTTGGTTGTATATTTTTGAGATTAATCCTTTGTCTGTTTCCTCATTTGCTATTATTTTCTCCCATTCTGAGGTCTGTCTTTTCACCTTACTTATAGTTTCCTTTGTTGTGCAAAAGCTTGTAAGTCATTAGGTCCCATTTGTTTATTTTTCTTTTATTTCCAATATTCTGGGAGGTGGGTCATAGAGGATCCTGCTGTGATTTATGTCGGAGAGTGTTTTGCCTGTGTTTTCCTCTAGGAGTTTTATAGTTTCTGGTCTTACATTTAGATCTTTAATCCATTTCGTGTTTATTTTTGTGTATGGTGTTAGAAAGTGTTCTAGTTTCATTCTTTTACAAGTGGTTGACCAGGTTTCCCAACACCACTTTTTAAAGAGGTTGTCTTTTTTCCATTGTATATTCTTGCCTCCTTTCAGACAGCATTTTTAAAACCAGAGACATTACTTTGCCAACAAATGTCTATGTATTAAAGTTATGGCATTTCCAGTAGTCATGTATTGATATGAGAATTGGACCATAAAGAAGGCTGAACTCTGAAGAACTAATGCTTTTGAACTGTGGTGTTGGAAAAGACTCTTGATATTCCCTTGGACTGCAAGGGGATTCTGAGTATTCATTGGAAGGACTGATGCTAAAGCTGAAGCTCCAACACTTTGGCCACCTGAAGTGAACAGCCAACTCACTGGAAAAGACCCAGATGCTGGAAAATATTGAAGGCAGGAAGAGAAAAGTATAAGAGGACAAAATGGTTGGATGGCACTGCCAACTCAATGGACGTGAGTTTGAGCAAGCTCCAGGTAATGGTGAAGGACATCAAAGTCCATGGGGCTTCATACAGTCGGACACAACTGAGTGACTGAACAAACAACAGCAAAACCACCCCTTTAGATATCTTATGCCCTTCAAATGTCATACCAAATTGTATTGTCTCCTACAAACCTTCCTCACGAGATATAAAATTTTGATGATAGGTATTCATACTATGTTTTACAAGTTATGTCCTTAGATATAAGAAGCTTTCCATATTTGAATTCTATTTGATGGGAATGGAAAAATACTTGTGAAACTCTAGCTATATTCTAAGACATTAAAAAGATTCTCTCTACCAAACTGAAAAAGGTATGTGGCAGCATGAAACTGTGCTAGAGACCATGACTGACTATTAGCCTGGAATGTATCTCGTTTTTATGTCAAAGTCACACTTCTCATGAGATGCTCCAGCCAATGACTGAGTGGGGCAAGGGTTCTAAGGCAGGTCCATTCCTGTGAGCAACTTTGGCTGTGAGTACTTCCAAGTAGCCTCAAAAAACCTTTCTTAGAGTTACACTACAATCACAGATTCTTCCTCCCAACCCTCCTTCCCAACCTATCTCCTTCACAGCTATTTGTCCTCCAGTGCTAACATATTTCTCCTCCTCTAACTACCCTCAGTTTTCTTCCAAGAAATTTTCTACAATACATCTCTTGCACACTGAATCCTGTTGAATGGTTGTAGAATATGTCACTCTAAAATATCCCTATTACCCTCACCACAATTTGGCTTCAGGCCAAACTACAGGAAGGGAAAACAGCCCTACTGGTCAGCAAAAAACTAGATTAAAGATTATCTGAGCCTGGCCTTGCCCACAAGAGCAACACCCAGCTTTCCCCACAACCAGTCCCTCCCATCACGAAGCTTCCACAGCCTCTTA
Source organism: Muntiacus reevesi (assembly GCF_963930625.1). Taxonomy (NCBI): domain Eukaryota; kingdom Metazoa; phylum Chordata; class Mammalia; order Artiodactyla; family Cervidae; genus Muntiacus; species Muntiacus reevesi. The sequence continues at coordinate 256,894,936 of NC_089251.1, read as the reverse complement.
TCCTCATCAATCAGAGGGCAGACAAAATGGAAACCACAATTACAAAAAAATAACCCAACTGATCACTTGGATCACAGCCTTGTCTAACTCAATGAAACTATGAGCCATGCCATGTAGAGCAACCCAAAATGGTGCAGAGTTCTGACAAAATGTGGTCCACTGGAAAAGGGAATGCAAAACAATTTCAGTATTCTTGCCTTGCGAACCCATGCAACAGTATGAAAAGACAAAGCAATATGACACTGAAAGATGAACTTCCTAGGTCAGTAGGTGTTCAGTATGCTGTTAGAGAAAAGCAGAAAATAGCTCCAGAAGGAATGAAGAGTCTGAGCCAAAGCAGGAGAAACACGCACGTGTGGTGGTGTCTGGTGGTGAAAACCAGATGCTGTAAAGAATATTACACAGGAACCTGGGATGTTAGGTCCATGAATCAAGGAAAATTGGAAGTGGTCAAACAGGAGATGGCAAGAGTGAACACCTACATTTTAGGAATCAGTATACAAAAATGGTCTGAAATGGGTGAATTGAATTCAAATATCCATTATATCTACTACTGTGGGCAAGAATCCCTTAAAAGGAATGGAGTAGCTCTCATACTCAACAAGGAGTCCAAAATGCAGTTCAGTTCAGTCATCAGCCATGTCCATTTCTTTGTGGTCCCATGGACTTCAGCATGCCAGTCTTCTCTGTCCATCACAAAAACATGGACCTGGCTCAAACACATGTCCATTGAGTCGGTGATGCCATCCAATCATCTCATCCTCTGCCGTCCCTTTCTCTTCCTGCCTTCAATCTTTCCCATCATCAGGGTCTTTCCAGTGAGTCAGTTCTTCGCATCAGGTGGCCAAAGTATTGGAGCTTCAGCTTCAACATCAGTCCTTCCAATGAATATTTAGGATTGATTTCCTTTAGGATTGACTGGTTTGATATCCTTGTAATCCCAAGAACTCTCAAGAGTCTTCTCCAACACCACAATTCAAAAGCATTAGTTCTTCAGCACTCAGCTTTCTTTATGGTCCAACTCTCACATCCATACATAACTACTGGAAAAACCATAGCTTTGACTAGACAGACCTTTGTTGGCAAAGTAATGTCTCTGTTTTTTAATATGCTGTCTAGGTTGGTCGTAGCTTTTCTTCCAGGAACCAGGTGTCTTTTAATTTCATGGCTGCAGTCATCATCTGCAGTGATTTTGGAGACCAAGAAAATAAAGTCTTTCACTGTTTCCATTGTTTCCCCATCCATTTGCCATGAAGTGATGGGACCAAATGCCATGATCTTAGTTCTCTGAATGTTGAGTTTTAAACCAGCTTTTTCACTCTCCTCTTTCACTTTCATCAAGAGTTTCTTCATTTCCTCTTCACTTTCTGCCATGAGGGTGGTATCATCTGCATATCTGAGATTACTGATTTTTCTCCCCACAATCTTGATTCCAGCTTGTGCTTCATCCAGCCTGGCATTTCGCATTATATACTCTGCATATAAGTTAAATAAAGCAGGGTGACAATATACAGCCTTGAGGCACTCCTTTCCCAAATTGGAACCATACCACTGTTCCATATCCAGTTCTAACTGCTGCTCCTTGACCTGCATACAGATTTCTCAGGAGGCAAGTAAGGTGGTCTCGTATTCCCATCTCTTTAAGAATTTTCCACAGTTTGTTGGGATCCACACAGTCAAAGGTTTTGGCATAGTTAATAAAGTAGAAGCAGATGTTTTTCTGGAACTCTCTTACTTTTTCAATGATCCAACAGATGTTGGCAATTTGGTCCCTCAATGCTCTGCCTTTTCTAAATCAACTTTGAATATCTGGAAGTTCTCAGTTCATGCACTGTTGGAGCCTTGCTTGGAGTATTTTCAGCATTACTTTGCTAATGTGTGAGATGAGTACAATTGTGATAGTTTGAGCATTGTATGGCATTGACTTTCTTTGGGATTGGAATGAAAATTGACCTTTTCCAGTCCTGTGGCCACTGCTGAGTTTTCCATATTTGCTGGCATATTGAGTGCAGCACTTTCACAGCATCATCTTTGATGGTTTGAATTAGCTCAGCTGGAAATCTGTCACCTCCATTAGCTTTGTTTTTACTGATGCTTCCTAAGGCCCACTTGAATTCATTTTCAGGATGTCTGGCTCTAGGTGAGTGATCACACAATCATGGTTATCTGAATCATTAAGATCTTTTTTGTATAGTTCTTCTGTGTATATCGCCACAATGCAGTAACTGGGTGCAATCTCAAAAATAACAGAATGATCTCTGTTCATTTCCAAGACAAACCTTAGAATATCACAGGAATCCAAATTTATGCCCCAACCACTAATGCCAAAGAAACTGAAGTTGAACAGTTCTATGAAGATCTACAAGATCTTCTAGAATTAACATTTTAAAAAACTGTCCTTTACATCATAGGGAACTGAAATACAAAAGTAGAAAGTCAAGAGATACCTGGAGTATCAGACAAATTTGGCCTTGGAGTACAAAATGAAGCAGGGCAACGGCTAACAGAGTTTTGCCAAGAGAAGACACTGGTCATAGCAAACACCCTCTTCCAACAACACAAGAGACAACTCTACACATGCACATCACCAGATGGTAAACACTGAAATCAGAATGATCATATTTTTTGCAACTGAAACTCTATACAAGTCAAAAACAAGACTGGGAGCTGACTGGCTCAGACCATGAACACCTTAATGCAAAATTCAGACTTAAATTGAAGAAAGTTGGGAAAACCACTAGGCCATTCAGGTACAATCTAATCAAATCCCTTACAATTATACAGTGGAAGTGACAAATAAATTCAAGGGACTAGGCCTGATGAACAGAATGCCTGAGGAACTATGGCTGGAGGTTTGTAATATCATACAGTGATAAAAAACCATTCCCAAGAAAAAGAAATGTAAAAGACAAAATGGTTGTCTGAGGAGGCCTTACAAGTAGCTGAGAAAAGAAGAGAAGCAAAATGCAAAGGAGAAAATGAAAGACATACTCATGTGAACGAAGAGTTACAAAGAATAGCAAGAAGAAAAAGCAAAGAGAAAGGCTTCCTATGTGAAAAATGCAAAGAAATACAGGAAAACAATAGAATGGGGAAAACTAGAGATCTCTTCAGGAAAATTAGAGATACCAGGGGAATATTTCATGCAAAGATGGGCTCAATAAAGGACAGAAACTGTATGAACCTAACAGAAGCAGAAGATATTAAGAAGAGGTGACAAGTATACACAGAAGAACTATACAAAAAAAAGATTTTCATGATCCAGATTACCACAGTGGTATGATCACTCATCTAGAGCCAGACATCTTGGAATGAAAAATCAAGTGGGCCTTAGGAAACATCAGTAAAAACTAAGTTAGTGGAGGTGATAGAATTCCAGCTGAGCTATTTCAAATCCTAAAAGATGATGTTGTTAAAGTGCTGCACTCAATATGCCAGCAAATTTGGAAAACTCAGCAGTGACCACAGGACTGGAAAAGGTCAGTTTTCATTCCAACCCAAAGAAGGTCAATGCCAAAGAATGTTCAAACTACCACACAATCACACTTATTTCGCATGCTAGCAAAGTAATATTCAAATTTCTCCAAGCTAGGCCTCAACAGTACTTTAAATGAGAAATCCCAGATGTTCTCACTGGGTTTAGAAAGGCAGAGGATCAGAGAACGAATTGCCAATATCTGTTGGGTTATAGAAAAAGCAAGAGAATTCCAGAAAAACATCTACTTCTGCTTCATTGACTTTGCCAAAGCCATTGACTGTGTGGATCACAACAAACTGGGGAAAATTCTTAAAGAGATGGGAATGCCAGACCATCTTACTTGTTTCCTGTGAAACTTACATGCAGGTCAAGAAGCAACAGTTAGAACAGGACATGGAATAATCAACTGGTTCCAATTTTGAAAGGAGTACATCAAGGCTGTATATTGTCTGCTTATTTAACTTATATGCAGAGTAGATGATGTTAAACGCCAGTCTAAATGAATCATAAGCTGGAATCAATATTGCTGGGAGAAATATCAATAGCATCAGATATGCAGATGACATCACCCTTATGGCAGAAAGCAAAGAAGAACCAAAATGCCTCTTGATGAAAGTGAAAAGGAGACTGAAAAAGATGGCTTAAAATTCAACATTTGAAACCCTAAGATCAACAACAAAAATCATTGTCTAACCCATTTTGTCTCTGCCTAGGCCAACAAGCTACAAGATGCAGTGCCAGTTCAACAAGGATGTATAAAACTACACTGGACCATGGAAAATATCACTCACCCTTAGATGGATACCACTATATGGACTCTGAGGCTTGAGACTAGCAAGAGGGGGAGGCCCAATGTCCCTTGCTGTCCCAGCTCAGCAGGAAGTAGCCAGAGAGACCTCGACATCCGTATTCCCCCAAAATTGGGCCTCCCATCTTTTGAAGGGGGAACATTAGGTAGGTAGAGTAGGAAAAAGGAGTCCAAAATGGTGGTGGCTAAAAGACAAAAATGGGAAAAGTCTGCAAAAAATAGAAGAAAAGAAAACCTGTGGACTGGAGTGAGAATTTCAGGCAAAACAAACATGGGCCCTTCTAGGCTATCCCAGCTTGCACAGGGTAGGCTCAAAGCGGGGAGGAGACAAATGTATAAAAGGAGGAAGCCAGGAAGGATTGAGGCCTCTCCTTTGAGCTGACCAATCCTCTCGCCTCGAGGGTGTACTTTCCTTTGCTTGCCAAATAAGACCCAGCTGTAACCGAAAACAAAACAAAACAAAACAGAAGTTAATGTAACAACAAAATTCTCTAAAACAATTATCCTTCACTAAAAAAATAAGTAAGTTTAAAAATAAAACAAAAAACTAAGATAATGGCATCCAGTCCCACTCTTCATGGCAAAGAGATGAGGAAAAGATGGAAACAGTCAGAGACTTTATTTTCTTGGGCTCCAAAATCACTGAAGATGGTGGCTGCAGCCATGAAATTAAAAGACACTTGCTCCTTGGAAGAAAAGCTGTGACAATCCTAGAAAATGTATTAAACAGCAGAGATATTACTTTGCTTACAAATATCTGAATAGTCAAACCTATGGTTTTTCATCTCATTAAAATGACAATAAATAGTCGGACATGACAGAGCAACTGAACTGAAAGCACTTATCTAGTTCGATTCTAATAGGAATATATATTAGAAACCAATCAATATTTCAAATAAATCCATCAATTTTCATAAACTTATCTGCTTTAAATCACTTGACCTTTTAACTCAATGCAATGAAAATTATGTTTAAAATATGGTTATTCACCATAAATGGAATTAAATAATGCCATTTGCAGCAACATGGATGCAACTAGAGATTATTTTACTTAGTGAAAATCTGAAAGAGAAAGGCAAATACCATATGATATCACTTTTATCTGGAATCTAAAATATGACATAAATGAACCTACCTATGAAACAAAAACAGACTCACAGACAGAGAACAAACATGGTTGCCAAGGAGGAGAAGAGGTGGAGAGGGATGGATTTGGAGTTTGTTTTTAGCAGGTGCATGCAAATTATTATATGCAGAATGGATAAACAAGAAGGTCATTCTGTATAGCACTGGGGACTATATTTAATATCTGGCCATAAACCATAATGGAAAATAACATAAAAAAGAAAGTACATGTATGTATAAATGAATCATTTTTCTGTATACCAGAAATTAGCAACTTCATAAATCAACTATACTTCAATAAGAACGTCCCTGGTGGCTCAGATGGTAAAGAATCTGTAATGTGGGCGACTTGGGTTTGATCCCCAGGTTGGGAAGACCCCCTGGAGAAATGGGCATGGCAACCCACTCCAGTATTCTGCCTGGAGAATCCCCATGGACAGAGGAGCCTGGCAGGCTGCAGTCCATGGGGTCGCAAAGTGGTGGACACAACTGAGTGATTAAGCACATACTTTAATAAAAATAAGTAAAATATGGCTATTCAAAAAGCACACTTCTAGTTTATATCACAACTATAAATAAACATCCTAAAATTAAAGGAGAGAAAGTACCTAAAGATAATTATAAATATAAACTCACCTTTAAGAGTATTTTAGAATACTTAGGTGAAATATTTCTTTTAAATATGTTAGTCGAGAATAGATAAGAATAACTAAAGACAGTAACTTCTTAACAAAAATCCGAGATTAATATCCCAACTACAGAGTAGCATCAGAAAAACATCAAATTGCTCAAATATGACATGGAATTGAATTTATTAGCTTAAAATTTAAAGCAAGAGAAATGCTAAAATTTCTCTGAGCTATGGAATTAAGAAGTATTTAAAATTTATAATGTTTGAAAGTACTCACCAATGGTAAAGTAACTATTATACATCCCAAGTTAAGTAAAAGCAATGAAATTTCCTTGGATTAATTTGTAGAAGTCAGTTGCAAAACTATTTTCTAAATATTTGAGGAAAAACATGAGCAGTAACACAATACTTTACTCTTTGACACTACCCTTAAATGTTTGTATCATATGTTAGGCAGCAGAAAATACTGTAACATAATGCACAGGGTTAATGATGGTGTTATGACTTCTATTTCACAGCTGAGGAAATCAGACAGGTTTATGCTATTTGTGTTTTTGTTAAAAATGTAAACTTTAATCAGAAGAGAGAATGTTAAAATTTAAATAATCAAACAGAAGAGTTTTGTAACAATCAGTCTTTTATAAGGCCATCTCAAAAATTTATCACTCTCCAAAATCAAAGAAATAGTTATTTTCTATTCCTTTCATATAAATTGTAAGGAACATTTTTGGTTTTTCTTCTTCCCTTTTCCTTAGGTATGACTCACACAGAAATTCATGTTTAGAGTGCAAGTGTTTTCCTGAGTGAAATTATCAGCTTTCTAACTCTCCCCTGCAAAATTAAAGCACTTTGTTTTAACTATACTCTTAACACTTGTGTGAGATACTTTCATACATGACTTATTTGGACCATATCTTTGATTTTTCTACTATCTATTTTTAAGTACTTAATACAGTGTATTTATACAGCAAACACTCATAATACATTTTTCATCAATAGTGTGTGTAATAATTAATAGTAAGACTTCCGGAAGATGAAATTTCTATTAGCATTTGTCAATGTAATAAATTGCCAGATGGAATCTACATCTCAAAGGGATAGTCATGTAAGTTGTAGCATCCCAGAAAACATGGAAATCCTCATGTTTTCAAAATATAATCATATTAATCAATATGGTACAACAGCCTTTAGTGAAAAACAGGATGAAATCAAAAGGGAAAAAGCTAATCGCATTGACAATGTGTTAAAAAGAGTAATGTAAAGAAATTAATCTTTCACAAACGGTGCTCCCTCAATTACTGAGATCCACAATGTTGTAATCAATTCTAAAGGTTTGTGTTCTAATGAAATGACAACTTGTTTCTAAGTCATTACTTAGGGGTTTACAAATTAAAAATGCTCTTTATTGTCATCTTAATGAGATGACAAAGTTTCCTGTCCTCTCAAGAAGTGAACTTAAAACAACCTTAACTTTCTTCTCCAGATCAGACACTAGATACTCCATGCAGAGTTTGCTGAGTGGATAGCCCTAGTGAAGGGAAGCAAGGGGAACAGAGAACCACTTGATCCATGCCACATGGAATTTGAAGGACACAGAACCCAATGCCCAACATTTTTCTGAAAATTAGACAAAAACACAAGGCTAATCAGATCCTCAAATTCAAGAGAGACACCTGTGTTGGGAGAAGCTCTCCCTTCTGAGACTCAGTCCAGAAGTTCTGTGAATACAGTGGTACCAAGCAAAGTAGATGAGCTTGAAACAACTTTGGAGGAACAGGCCCAGGGTAGCTACATGTGAAAGCAAAGTGAACCCAACAGCAAGAGGCTACAATGGGTATATCATGAGAACTGAGGAAAGTCTCTCAATTATCATTCGAGAATGACAAGAGGGAAATAAAGAGAACTAAAACTTCTCTATATTCATAAATAAAATTATAAGTCCATTATTAATATTGTATTTCTCTTCCTCCTTATTTTTCTCTGCTACTATTGAAAATTATCACTTGGTAGGATAAAAGTATGTGTGATGTGAACATGTTTAAAAAAACAGTCACATGCTGGATACTACAAGAAACAGAAACATATCTGTCACTCCCACAGATGGGAAAATGTTGAAGGATGGGTGACCTAGTAAGTTCATTCCCACCCGTGAATAATTACATTGGATCAAACTGTCAAAGAACACGCTAAAATTACTACAGGGTTTATCATTATAAAATGACTAAGCTATTAATAAATACTTTGAGGAAAATTTGTTTTGGGATAGGAGGAGATGGCAGGGGTTCATCCATTTGATCAACAAATATGTGCTGAAGACCTATTATATTAAGAACAAAACTAGAGATCACTACACTTATAAGTTTATAGATATCTAATGATGTGCTATGAATAAAAATGGATAAGGAAAAAGGATACGGAAAAGGATATCTTCAGAGTAAGTCCAGATGCTTATTTTATGTAGTATGGATGGAGAATGCCTCTGGAAGAGCAAAAGGTTTTTCTTAATGTTTTTATGGTTTCTGGATGACTCTGAAAAGTACTAACAAAGAGAGATTAACAGGATAAAAGCATACGATTTTATTTAACATAAGTTTATGTGACACAGGCGCCTTTGAGAGGAAATGAAGCCCCCAAAGAGTGGGGTCTTTATTTAAAAATACCCATGAGTATTTTTATGCTAGGTTTGATGAAAAATGGACAGTGGTGGAGAAATATAAGAGAGAGTATGAGCTAAGTGAAGTAACCTGGGGGAACTTAGAAAGCCTCTTCAGATTCTTCTCAGGGTCCTTTAGTTTTCAGAGATAAGGACGTTCCTTTCCTCCTGGTATAGGGAGGGCAACTCTCACATGAGGTTTTTATGATTTGTTTCAGGGGGAAAAAAAGGAAGAGGAGGTCAGATCTTCCTGCTTCTACCATTTTTTTCAAACTCCTTCAGCTTGAATTATTTATTATACTAAGGCCCCATATTTTGGGATGGCATGTCTTGAACCTCCCAGGTAAGGTAATAAGTAGGTATTAACTATATACAAATATTTAACACCCTGTAAAACAAGGTCATTTATCAATTAGAAAGATCCCTGATTACTCCATGATAAGCATGCTGCATGGTACTAAGAAGGCTTCACTGGTTATAACTCATTGAATTCCATCCCTGAATAATAATAGTTTAAATAATGGGAACTCAATCCCTGTGAATATCTGGCATAGGAAACAGTGAATGGACGGACCCTGGGGCTGCTGAATGTTTGGTAAGTGTGAGAACCAACAAGAACCTGAATGAGAGAGGGTAGAAGAAAAAGGAGAGATAGCTGCGGGACCAGATTATGTAAAAAATAATAATAATAATAAGATATGTCTATAAGACATTTAGATTTTTTTCTTGAATATGGTAAACAAAGGAAGAAAATAATTTTTTAAAGAATTATTTTGAAATAGTGTAGCAAAAAAGAAAACAACTAGCAAGAAAACATCAGAAACTTATCATGAGTTATTGAGCTGAAAGACATGATGCCATTGCAGAGTAGGATATACAAAGAGGACTTAGTGAGAATTGGTCAGCAGCTTTAAGGTACAATCTGAGGCCATTCTCAGGCTCAATGACTTGCTAGAAGAACTCACAGAATTCAGAAAAGCTGTTAAACTCACAAAAGTATTAGTTGCTCAGTTATGTCTGAATCTTTGTGACCCACGGACTGTAGCCAATCCGACTCCTCTGTCCATCCAGGCAAGAATACTGGAGTAGGTTTCTGTTTCCATCTCCGGGTGATCTTCCCAACCCAGGGACTGAACCCATGGCTCCTGCATTGGGGCAGATTTTTCATGACTGAGCATTCAGGGAAGCCCCCATGAAAAGACCTAGGGATATAGAAATTGGTACCGGCCAACTCTGAAATATTTGAGGGAGCTGCTTTGATAAAGAAAGAAACAAAAGGAAGGAAGGAAAGAGCGAGCCTGATGTCAAAAAGCACAATTTTCTGACCACTAAACTAGTCCTCCACAAAAGGCATACTTTCCAATAACCTTTCCTGATGACTGACACAGACATAGAATGTGTAAGAAAAATAAATGTAATTGTACCTTATGTTGTTGTTGTGTTGATCTCTTTAGTGTGGCAGCTTAACTTTCATTCTAAATAAGCATTCTAAAAATAAATCTATTAAAATGCTCCACATGAAAAAAAAATTAGCGCTTACTGTCAAATACTAAGGAAAGCTAAATAAATCATGGGATGTTACATGTTTATAGGTAGAATGATTAATGTGATAAAGATGTCATTTTTCTTCAAATTGATCCATAAATACATTTTATGGATAACTCAAACTAACAAAAATGTAATACCATTAGTGAGATATAATTGACATGTGAATACTGCATATATTTAAAGTATTCAACTTGGTATTTGATAGATATATATATCAATGAAATCACCACCACAATCATAATGACAAACATTTCTATCACATTCAAAAGTTTCTTCATGCCCTTTTGTAATTCACATCTTCATAGTCCTTCTGCAACAAAATTGCTGGTCTGCTTTTTGACACTGTATATCAGCATGCACCTTTTAGAGTTTCATACAATTAGAATCATACTGTCTTCTTTTCTAGGTCCTTTCACTTATAACTATTTGAAAATTCATTCATGTTTTTGCATATATTCATTGCTCTTTTTTTAGCACTGAGTAAACACAAATCATCTCGTAGAGATTTAATACATCATTTTTAAAAATTTACTAAAAATATTTTCATATTTCCTTTGTGATTTTTTTGACTTCACAGGTTATTTAGATGTATGTGTGGTTTTCTTTTTTAGTTTGCAAATACTTGGAGATTTTCAGATATCTCGCTTTTATTGATTTCTAATTTAATTCCATTACAGTCATTGTATCATTGATGAATGATACTTTGCATGATTTGAATACTTCTGAAATACATTGAAGCCTTTCTTACAGTCCAGAATATGGTCTCTTATGAGAAATATCATTTATGTTGTATAATTATTTTTGAACATAATTTGTTTTTCTGCTGTCACTTGAAATGTTCTAAGTATGTCATTTGGGCCATTGGTTAATTTATTCTTACTGATTTTCTATCTACTAAAAGTTATTTCAATTACTGAAAGAGTAGTATTGAAATATCTCACTATAGCTAGAGATTTGCCTATTTTTCTTTAAACTTCTAATATTTTTTCTCTATATAATTTGAAACTTTTTTATTAGATTTATAAACATTTAAGATTGTTAAGTTCTTTGATTGAATTTATAACTTTGTCATTAGTAAAAGACCTCTTTATCCCAGGTACTGAGGTAGAAAATTACTAGGTAGTCAGTACAGAGTGAAGGCCTCAGTTTCTCCTTTTAAAAATACATTTCTAATTTCCACTTATTTTTTCCTTTCACACAATTGTCTTGCTCCATTAAACTATAGCCACACTTGCTGTTCCAATTCCCTGGTATTCATGGAAAATGCCTCTCCGGACTGGAGGGCATAAAACACTCAAACCCATGCCAGGACAATCAGAAACTGAGGTCCAACCTATCGAGAACTAAAACACCAGGTGAACTATCAAGATTAAGACAGACATCTGCTCCTTAAGGAGGGCATGTCAACACACTCCAGTTTCTTGCCCGGAGAATCCCCTTGGACCCATGGACGGGGGACCTAGCAGGCTACATTCCGTGGGGTCGCAGAGTCAAACACCACTGAGGTGAAAACAATGGCCTGAGGTCATAAGAAAAGCTCAGGGGATGGAGACTCAGTGTCTTAGGAAAACTCAAGGACTACGAGATCGAAAAAGGCCATAAAATTGACAAACTCTGCGTGATGATTTTTAAACTGATTGGTCAAGGATCACATACATCCGGACCCCTGAACCAACCAAAAATGAATAGGTCAGCATTGGCAAAGGTATAAACTCGTGATTTCCGCTCTTCCGGGACACTCTTCCCCTCTCAGTGTCTATGCTGAGAGCTTTGTACTTCCACTCTCTGAAATAAAAATCTGCCTATGTGAGTATCTGCATGTCCATGGATTCCATTCTTTGTCTTTGCAGATAAGAGTTCAGATATCGGTTTCCGGACCTTTTGTTTCCTGCCTACGGTACTGGCAATAGAGTGAGTGCTCTGAGCCCTTATTGTAAATCTGTCAGTGTGGGAGTGGATTTCAACAGAGTGCTAAGCTTACATCTAAAGATACTTGAAGCCCAGTTGCTATCTTACCAAAGGCAAAATTCTTGTTGGAAGTGGACTAAGGAAACTGAAGGAAATGCAACCCATATGAGTAGGTTGTAGGCCTTTCAAGAAGGTCAGTGGAGATTTTCACAGCTGAGATTAGAAGATAGAACTATTAAGACATTAGACAAGAGAAAGTGGCCGTAAGTTTTGGAATAGGCTATATCTTTGAGGGGACAATCATATGAAGTATTTACTCCTTTTATGTCTTTCCCCTTTAACTTTCAGAATAGCTTTATTTTTCAGTAATTTAAAATTAATACATTTCATGTGTTATAATCCCATTTGGTTTTTTCCCAATCTACAGAAAATAACTTTATTATAGAAAGGCTTTGTGGGATAAAATGATAGTTGAAGCCAAAAGAAAAGTTATTTCTGACCCAAATTAAACTGCCACACCTACCCCAAAGCATTCCTTGTTGCTATTTGTGTAGCCTATGTTTTCCAGGTTGCAACAATAGTGAAGTGACAGGTGTTCTTAAAAAAATTACATTTATGCAGAAATGGAAGATCTGAGTTATACTTTATTTACAGACTTCTTAACTTCTCACTGTGTATATGTAAGATGTCTTTTGTATGTGTGTATATATATGTATATATACACGAATATATACATATGTGTACATATACAAATATATACATGTGACATACATATATATACATATATATACATTCACAGCACATACATATATGAGAGAGATATGATGTGTACAATAAATGATTTCATATAACTAAAATATTCAATCAACAAGAAGATAATAGGCTGCTAAATAAATAATGACAAGTATTTTTCACAATAGAAAGTAATAACTATATGGCTGAATTAGGGGTAACTAATTTGCAAGATTTCAAAAGTTAACAATAAAAAAGTTACTGAGAGTAATTCTTACTCTTGATTTAATACATTTTTGAATGTTGCATGTAAAAACTAATACAATTTGCTACAAAAAGAGTTGAATGATTTATGAATTAATAATAACAGCATTTGAGGCCATTCTTTGTGATTCATCAGACATTGAGCTTGGTAAATAGCATGCTTTGCAATCCACAACTATAAACAAAAACTATCCAAAATAAAGTAAAAGGTATTATATGCTATGTGATGTTTTATGTCATATTATTGTTAAATTTTCAAATTTTCAAAATTTTGAGCATAAAAGGGTATTATGAAGTCAAGAAAAACATTTTTGAGTAAGTTATGAATAACCAACAATTAGAATAAAGTCCTCAGTGGTATTTCTTTATTTCTCTACTAGTCCACAATGACTATTCAGATAAAGCCAATGCCAATAGTAATAATAGTGATGATAAACAAGATCTCTCTTATGCTAATAAAACCCTCCAATAAAAGAGTCAGACATTTAAATTAGACTATACAATGATCCACTTGAGGGAGATTTTAAAATGCCCTTTGGACTAAGTATTTTAGCAGCCTTAACTCAATTTGAAGTCAATAGATTGCCCCTGAAAAATACCTCCTGAAAAATGTTCTAAAAATATTTTAAACCTAAGGATTTATTTCCCTGATATTTTTCCCTCTGTGAAACTTTTGTATACACAAAGGTTTTTGCTCTGGGATTCATAAATAGCTAAGATAGCACTTGTAGTGAACCAGAACAGTTCTAAGTGGTGACCCATGAGATATGTGTAATTATTTTCCCCATTTTATAGGAAGGAAGTCGGAACAAGAAAAGTTTAGTAACTTTCCTAAAATCACAAAAGTAATAATAGGCAGAGTCCAGATTTAAAAGTCTGACACTAAAACCCTTGAATTTCTCTTAAAGTATTTTCTGATGCTCTAGCACTTGTTTCTCAGAATTTTTAATATTTGCCTTCAAATCATTTTATTCACTTCCAATTTTCTTCTACAATGATTTTAGTCACACTTAAGGTCAAAATGTAAATAAATAATAAAATTTAAATTATCTTCAATTAACATGAGAATTAAGAGACTACTTTCTTTTAGATATGGTTATTATAAGTCAGTAAGTGTGATGCCAAAAATTAATAGAAACAGAAAAATAGGATTTGTTTGAACCAGTAATGCTTCAGGAAGATCCATATGGTTTACCAAAAAAAGTGAAAAGTGAAAGTGTGAGTCACTCAGTCATATCTGACTCTTGGAAACCCCATGGACTGTAGCCCACCAGGCTCCTCTGTCCATGGAATTCTCCAGACAAGAATACTGTAGTGGGATGCCATTTCCTACACCAAAATACACTGTCAAATACAATTCTTGTTAAATATCTTAACGAAAAAAGGACTTGGCTTAAAGTATCAACAAATATAAAAGATAAGGAAGTTACTTACATTGCAATAGCTATTAAACCCACACAGAGTATAAGAGAAATGGAATTGCTGACTAAAACTTTCACTTGCCATCTGCCTCTACAAGGATTAAGTCACCAGCCACCAGTCACTGACCTTCCACACACCCTGAAAGGAGTTCAGGGCAGAAATCAGAAATGAGGCACTCTCTGCTCTGGGAAAAACTGGCAGAGCATGCCAGTTAGATAGTTAGATATAAGACTTTTTATTAATTAGTTTTAATTTGAGAATAATTACTTTACAATATTGTGGGTTTTGCCATACATCAACATGAATCAGCCAGGGTGCACTGAGGGGAAATGTGCACTTGTGGCTGATTCATGTCAACATATGGCAAAAACCACCACAATATTATAAAGTAATTGACCTCAAATTAGAATTAAACAGCTAATTTAAAAAATAGATATAAGATGCTATTAGCCCAATTTCTTGCATCTTCTCATATCTAGAAAAACATTAAAATCATTAACAGAGACTTGCTCCTATATCTCCCTTCACCAAAATCATTTATATATATATTGAGCACCCCTCTTACCTCTTCAGAGCAGTCCCTCAGAGCTATCTGAGATAGTGTCTCCCAGGCTATAGTCCTCATTTTGCCCCAAATACAGTCTTCATTTTACTCTCATGTGTTTCTTTTTCAGTCAATAGCATCAAGATGATAAACACATTTTTATTATGTGGGCTCCAAAATTTATTTGGGCTCCAAAATATTATTTGAGCTTCAGAATCACTGCAGATGGTGACTGCAGCCATGAAATTAAAAGACTCTTGCTCTTTGGAAGAAAAGCTATGACCAACCTAGGCAGCACATTAAGAAGCAGACATTACTTTCCCAACAAAGGTCCATCTAGTCAAAGCTATGGTTTTTCCAGTAGTCAGGTATGGATGTGAGAGTTGGAATAAACGGAAAGCTGAGCACTGAAGAATTGATACTTTTGAACCTGTGGTGTTGGAGAAGACTCTTGAGAGTCCCTTGGAAGGAGATCCAACCAGTCCATCCTAAAGGAGATCAGTCCTGAATATTCATTGGAAGGACTGATGCTGAAGCTGAAACTCCAATGCTTTGGCCACCTGATGTGAAGAACTGACTCACTGGAAAAGATCCTGATGCTGGGAAACATTGAAGGCAGGAGGAGAAGAGGATGACAGAGGAATGATGGTTGGATGGCATCATCAACTGGATGGACCTGATTTTGAGTAGATTCTGGGAGCTGGTGATGGACAGGGAAGCCTGGTGTACTGTAGTCCATAGGTCACAAAGTCTGACATGCCTGAGTTACTGAACTGAATAAACACAATATTTTTTTAATTTAATTGATCAACATATTTTGTTTACTTTTCTAGATGTTCAAGGTAGGAGGGAAAATTCAGTCTGTCTTACTCCTTTGTAGCCAAGATTGGAAGTTTCTAATGGTTTCTAGTGGTGGGCAGAACATAGGAGTAAATGGAATTAAATTGCTATCACGTCTTTCATTATTTATAAAGTGGTAAAAGTACTAACTTAAGGTAAGTTTGGGCTGAAAGAAAAGTTATCCAAGATGGAATCACTATAGAAACTAACACAGACAAAAATCAATTGAAATAGACCCTAAGTCTAAATATGAAAAATACAGTTGGTAGAAATAAACATATATCTCTATGATCTTGGATTAGACAAAGTTTTATAAAACAGGACAAAAATATTAATGTAAAAAACTAATATAGAAAAAATTATTTAACTTAGACATTTTTATCAATTAACCTACACCATTAGAAATTTCACTAGTTCATGATGGAGTAAGCAATGC
Source organism: Muntiacus reevesi (assembly GCF_963930625.1). Classification (NCBI taxonomy): domain Eukaryota; kingdom Metazoa; phylum Chordata; class Mammalia; order Artiodactyla; family Cervidae; genus Muntiacus; species Muntiacus reevesi. Next base: position 256,878,547 of record NC_089251.1, on the reverse strand, counting down.
TTTCTGACTTTAAACATCTAGAAAATCAGACAAGATATTTGAAGCAAATATTTCTAGATATTGGACAATCCACAGTAAAGCAATTTCTGGGAGAAAAGAAAAAAAAAATGAGGTAAAATCTACAATTTACTCGGCTTATGGTCTGGAGAGAAATTCCAGGCACAGCACAAAGAAGAGAGAATAGACATTATAATCCCACCACGGAAAAGTCCCCAGTAATACAACGGGATAAACTATCGATAGATAAATGCAACAAGGGTGGCTATCAGGGAATCATGTTGAGTAGGGGGAAATGCTACATGCCAAGTAATTATACAGTCGCCAGAAGTTAAGGGGGAAGGCAGAGAAGAAGGTGAATGTAACTATAAAATGGTACCACAAGGAATTTTTTTAAATAGTACTTTTCTGTATTTCAGCTGTAGTGGTGGTGATATAAACCTACACATTTGATAAAATTACATAGAAATAAATACATACACATGCACAAATGAGTGGGTGGAAAACTGATGAAACCTGAATAAAGTCAGTGAATTATATCAATGTCAATTTCCTGTTACCATAGGAGGAAATTAAGTGAAGAATATTCAGGATGCTTCTATAATCTTTCCTACAATTGTATGTGTAAGAAATTACACATGTCAATGCCCTCATTATGTTTCTCCCCTTCAAATATCACTATCCATTCCTGCAACATCCTGAATTCAGCAACTCTCCTTTTCCTTTCTCAGAAAGGAAAAATGATAACTTACTCTAGGAAAAAATATATGCCTCATACAACACTCTGGAAAACTACCTTGGATAATTCTGAGTTAATAATTTTATGCTAATTGTTCACTTAATAACGGACATTAGAAATTCCAAACTTGCAGTGCTATCACATATTTAAATTCACAATCTCTTCCCAAATAGCTGAATTAATTGTCTTCAGTAAAGTATAAGCTAAAAAAAGAATAAAAGAGATGTGTTGAGCAGATACACATTTCCTTGGAACTGTTATTTCTCAATTTTTTCAGTCTTGCCTTTTTACACAATATTTTATTGACCATCCATTTTCTTCTACCTTCCTAAGTGCTTAGGAATTTCGTCCTAGACTCTTCACTATTGTAAATTCAAAGGAAAAGGAATTCATACAATATACAAAATGAATCTCTAGAACATACAAGCTAGATTTCACAATTTTTTTACAAAGTTTTTAACAATAGGGTTTGGTTTTCTAAGCCCCTGTGTTCATGATGTATTATAAAGACTAATCATCAACTTATTTCTGATATTTGCCTGTATTATAGCTTGCTAATATATTATATCCAGAGTTTATATTAATTTTCATAGTTATTGTCATATGAGATGATTCAACAGTTCACAGCAAAGCAAAAGGACAGGTAATAGTAATTCTAGTCCAATCATAAATAATATTTTTTAAATAGATTCCTACTTGATAGAATTTTGGCAACAGTACAGTTCTGAACAGCACAGAATAATATATCATGGAGTCTCACTTTAAGTACCTTTGACCAAGATGGTGAACTGAAAAATAACAAAATAGCCCTATTAGCTGACAGCCAGGCTTAGGTAAATAACAGTCCATGGTGCTCCCTGCTGAATATAAATACTCTAGTAAAAAATCAATATCCAATGGTATTACTCCCTGATTGTAATGAAACAAAACAGAATATAAACACATCACATAATCACAAAAATTACTAAATATCACTTTTTCCTGGTCAATTAATGACCTTTGCTTCTTTTAATATGACAATTCTAACTCTAATATTTCATTTTACCTTAAGACTAAAAATCATTAAACTTCAGTTCAGTTCAGTCACTCAGTCATGCCGTACTCTTTGTGACCCCATGGACTGCACACCAGTCCATTGAGTCAGTGACACCATCCAACCATCTCATCCTCTGTCATCCACTTCTCCTCCTGCCTTCAATCTTTCCCAGCATAAGGTCTTTTCAAATGACTCAGCTCTTCACATCAGCTGGCCAAAAGTATTGGAGTTTCAACTTCAACATCAGTCCTTACAATGAATACTCAGAACTGATCTCCTTTAGGATTAACTGGCTGTATCTCTTTGCAGTCCAAGGGACTCTCAAGAGTCTTCTCCAACACCACAGTTCAAAAGCATCAATTCTTCAGCGCTCAGCTTTCTTCACAGTCCAACTCTCACATCCATAACTGACTACTGGAAAAACCATAGCTCTGACAAGACAGAACTTGGTTGGCAAAGCAATGTCTCTGTTTCATAATATGCTGTCTAGGTTGGTCATAACATTCCTGACAAGGAGTAAGCATCTTAATTTCATGGCTGCATTCGCCATCTGCACTGATTTTGGAGCCCCTCCAAAATGAAGTCTGTCACTATTTCCCCATCTATTTGCCATGAAGTGATGGGACCAGATGCCATGATCTCAGTTTTCTGAATGTTGAGCTTTAAGCCAACTTTTTCACTCTCCTCTTTCACTTTCATCAAGAGGCTCTTTAGTTCTTCTTCACTTTCTGTCATCTGCATATCTGAGGTTATTGATATTTCTCCCAGCAATCTTGATTCCAGCTTGTGCTTCATTTAGCCCAGCATTTCTCATGATGTACTTTGCGTATAGGTTAAGTAAGTAGGGTGACAATATACAGCCTTGACGTACTCCTTTTCCTATTTGGAACCAGTCTGTTGTTCCATGGCCAGTTCTAACTGTTGCTTCCTGACCTGCATACAGATTTCTCAAGAGGCAGGTCAGGTGGTCTGTTATCCCCACCTCTTTCAGAATATTCCACAGTTTATTGTGATCCATACAGTCAAAGGGTTTGGCATAGTCAATAAAGTAGAAATAGATGTCTTTCTGGAGTTCTCTTGCTTTTTTGATAATCCAACATATGTTGGCAATTGGTCTCTGGTTCATCTGCCTTTTCTAAAACGAGCTTGAACATCTGGAATTTCACAGTTCACATACAGTTGAAGCCTGGTTGTGAGAATTTTGAGCATTACTTTATTAGCATGTGAGGTGAGTGCAATTGTGTGATAGTTTGAGCATTCTTTGGCATTGCCTTTCTTTGAGATTGGAATGAAAACTGACCTTTTTCATTCCTGTGGCCACTGCTGAGTTTTCCAAATTTGCTGGCATATTGAGTGCAGCACTTTCACAGCATAATCTTTTAGGATTTGAAATAGCTCAACTGGAATCCCATCACATCTACTAGCTTTGTTCGTGGTGATGCTTCCTAAGGCCCCACTTGACCTCACATGCCAGGATGTCTGGCTCTAGGTAAGTGATCATACCATCATGATTACCTGTGTCATATGAAGATTTTTTGTGTAGTTCTTCTGTGTATTCTTGCCACCTCTTCTTAATATCTTCTGCTTCTGCTAGGTCCATACCATTTCTGTCCTTTATTGAGCCCATCTTTGCATGAAATGTTCCCTTGGTATATTTAAATTTCTTGAAGAGATCTCTAGTCTTTCCCAATCTATTGTTTTCCTCTATTTCTTTGTGCTGATCACTAAGGAAAGTTTTTTATCTCTCCTTGCTATTCTTTGGAAGTTTGCATTCAGATGGGTATATCTTTCCTTTTCTCCTCTGCCTTTCACTTCTCCACTTTTCACAACTATCTGTAAGGCCTCCTCAAAGAGCCATTTTGCTTTTTTTGCCTTTCTTTTTCTTGGGGATGGTCTTGATCCTTGTGTCCTCTACAATGTCACAAAGCTCCATACATAGTTCTTCAGGCACTCTGTCTATTAGATCTAATTCCTTGAATCTATTTGTCACTTCCACTGTATAATCACAGAGGATTTTATTTAGGTCATACCTAAATTGTCTAGTGGTTTTCCCTACTTTCTTCTATTTAAGTCTGAATTTGTCCATAAGGAGTTCATGATTTGAGCCACAGTCAGTTCCTGGCCTTGTTTTTGCTGACTGTAGAGAGCTTCTCCTTCTTTGGCTGCAAAGAATATAATCAATCTGATTTCAGTATTGATCATCTGGTGATGTCCATGTGTTGAGTCATCTCTTGTGTTGTTGGAAGAGGGTGTTTGCTATGACCAGTGGATTCTCTTGACAAAAACTGTATTAGCCTTTGTCCTGCTTCATTCTATACTCCAAGGCCAAATTTGCCTGTTACTCTGGGTATTTCTTGACTTCCTACTTTTGCGTTCTAGTCCCCTATAATGAAGAGGACATCTTTTTGGGTGTTAGTTCTAGAAGATCTTGTAGGTCTTCACAGAACTACTTATGGAGGACTAAGGGAGGAAATCAATTACTTATATCCCCTCAAAGCAATAAGAGGATAAGGCTTATGGCTATTTTGTCAGGTTCTCTGTCTCAGGGCACAGGCTTGGATTGTTTTACATCATGGTATCTATTCCCATCTGCAGTGGGCAAGCCAGCAATGAGTTAAGATTACAACCTCTTAATCCTACCTAGCACTAGTCATGCTGAAGACCTTGGGGACACCCAATTCCAGCCTAGGGGTCTCACATGGGGTCAACCTGCCTAGGGTCTGGTCCTGGGAGGTTGTCATGATTCAGCCTATTTGGGGACCCACCAGTCTGGGGGTTCCAGGAGATCGAACTGCCTTGACCTGCCTAGGGATCTGGTGTCTGGGATGTTGTCACACAACCTACTCAGGGATCTGCCAGTCCAGGGGTCCCAGGAGGTTGACACGCCTTGCCCTTCCCAGAGACCCAATTCTCTGGAGGCTGACATGCCTCAACCTGCCTGAGGATTTGATCTCCAGGAGGCTGTCATGCCTCAGCCTGTCTGGGGATCTGCACCCTAACCCAGGGATGCCCAGCTCTCAGGTTGCAACAGTACTGGGTAGGGTAAGCTTCAGAAAGACTCATCCCTAAAGAAGTCCACCAATGGAAATAGAAGAAAGCCTATTACTTGTGGGACTATACCCAGTCTCAGCAATAACTCCAGAGTCCAACAAGAGACCCATTGCCTCTCTGGGAAGTATAAAAAGGCCCTCCAAAAGTTTACCAATCTGGACTTTGACTCTTACGAAGGACAGGTGATTTTAAAGGACAAATTCCTGTCCCAGTGTGCATCAGACATCAGGATATAGTTACAATAGCTACAGCAGCAGGACTCTGCTGCCTCTTTAGATGAGATGGCCCAGACAGCCACCAATACCTTTTATAACAGAGGACAGGAGAGGGAGGCCAAGGCCCAGGAAAGGAAGAGAAGGAAAGAGATAAAGCATGACCAGATGCTGGCTATCTCCAGAGAAGCCCTATGGCAAACCTCGAGTCCTTGAAGGACAAGGCATGAGGCAAATGCCTAATCTGTAGACAGGTAGGACATTGAGCCAAAGAGTGTCCAAACCATGGCAAGTCTCCTAAAACAGCTTGCTATAAATGCCATCAACTGGGACATTGAGCAGCACTCTGCCCTGGGGACTCAAGAGCCTCAAGGTCAAGCGCCAAGCCTTCCCTCATAATGGTTCAACAGAACTGAAGGAGCCAGTCATCACGGGGCTGGAGCCACAGGTGCAACTGGATGTGGCAGGTAGGTCCGAGAATTTCTTGGTTGACACAGTGGCTACCTGCTCTGTCCTGACCTCCTACTCCAGAGCCTTCTCCTCCTGAACCTATAACATTTTGGGTGTTACAGGAAAAACAATTACAAAAAGATTCACCCGAGCACCTCTTGCTGGGATGGACAAATATTTTCCCACCAGTTTCTGGTGGTCTCTGAGTGTCCTACTCCCTTATTGGGAAGAGATCTTTCCCTGCCTTCGAAATCTTGCAGCTATTGCAGTCCTGATAGAAGGTGCTCAAAAAACTCTCTCTTGGGAGCAAACTAACTATTTTTACCTGCCATCAAGTGAAACAACTCCTGAATGGGAGAGGCCATTTATGGATATCTGATCAAAGGATCCTCAGGTATCAAGTAGTGCTGATGGAAAATCCAGGCCTGATTATATCTCCTTGTGAGGTTCTTAAACCACCTACCCTCCTGCCTACCCTCAAGGGCTCTCTCTCCCATTTCACTCTTGCCTAGAAACTTTGGACCATTGGACAAAACCCTGAGAGGGATTGTCAGAAGATCCTCTGACCAGTCCTCAGGAAATTTGGTACACTGATGGAAGCAGCTTTGTCACAGATGGAAAAAGAGCTAAATATGCAGTAGTCTCCATTTTCGAGACCATAGAGGCTAAACCTTTGCCATCAAGTACTTCAGCCCAATTGGCTGAACTCATAGACCTAATTTGAGCTTTAGAGCTATAAAAAGGAAAAAGAGTAGACATTTACACTGACTCCAAGTATGACTTTCTGGTGCTACATGCACATGCTGCTATTTGGAAAGAGGCTACTTGACCACCCAAGGATCCCCATTCAAGTATGGTGATCAGATCCAACAAGTTATATACTTGTGGGGTGTCAACCAGGACCCAAAAGACTCTAAAGAGCCACCACTATATGCTCCAGGGACTCAAGCCCTAATTAAAGTCTGGAAAGATGGGCCCCCAAAGGCTCAACTCCAGCCCACATGGACGGGCCCCTACCCTGTAATACTTTCTGCCCCCACAGCAGTCACAGGTACCAGGATATGACTCTGGATTCACTACTCATGAGTCAAGCCATGGCAGAAAACAGAAGAGGACAATCAATACACCTGTGAGCCCCTGGGAGAGCTCAGATACAGGAATACAAATGAGTGCCATTCTAATGAACACCCCCAAAATTAAGTTTCTGGGGATAAGATTTTTCAGGATAGCCCTGAAGAGCCAACACAGGTTGGCAGGGGTTGTCCTCCAACAGAGACAGGAGATAGATCTCCTGATCCATGAACAAGGAGAGACTTGAGCCATCTTGACTGAAATGTGTTTTTTCTGAGTAAATACCTCCAACCAAGTTAAAGAAAGTCTCACAGTCCTCAAGAAAAACATTCAGATCCTACAGGATCTCAAAGAACCAACTGGAGAGTTCTCAGAGTGGCTACAATCTCTCTTTGCGGGATCCTTCTTCTGGTGAAGGGGGATTTGGAGTTGGCTAATGACCCTACTCAGAGAAGGCAATAGCAACCCACTCCAGTACTCTTGCCTGGAAAATCCCATGGACAGAGGAGCCTAGTAGGCTGCAGTCCATGGGGTCTCGAAAAGTCGGACATGACTGAGTGACTTCACTTTCACTTTTCACTTTCATGCATTGGAGAAGGAAATGGCAACCCACTCCAGTGTTCTTGCCTGGACAATCCCAGGGACAGCAGAGCCTGGTGGACTGCCGTCTATGGGGTTACACAGAGTCAGACACGACTGAAGGACTTAGCAATGTCCCTACTAATCCCTGTTATCACCATATTGATACTACTTATGATTGCTGCATGTATTATCAATTGTCTAACCCGTTTTTTCTCTGCCCAGGTCAACAAATTACAACATGCAGTACCAGTTCAACAAGGATATATAAAACTACATCCAACCACAGAAAATATCACTCACCCTTACATGAACACCATTATAAGGACTCTGTGGCTTGAGACTAGCAAGAGGGAGAGGTCCAATGCCCCTTGCCATTCCAGCTCAGCAGGAAGTATCTAGAGAGGCCTCAACGCCCCTATTCCCAAAGAATTGGGCCTCCCATTTCTTGAGGGGGAAGTGTTAGGTAGTTAGAAAAGGAAAAGGGAATCCAAAATAGCAGTGACTAAAAGACAAAGAATGGGGAAAGCCTGAGAAAATGGAACAAAAGAAAATCTTCAGACCGGAATGAGAAATTCAGGTGAAATAAACATGCCCATTCTTGGCTAGCCCAATTTCCATAGTGCAGGCTGGGGGATGGGGATGGGGGGCAGACAAAGTGTATAAAAGGAGGAATCCAAGACAGATAGATTGACGCCTCTTCTTTGGAGTTGGCCCACCCTCATGCCTCAAGAATGTACTTTCCTTTGCTTGCCCAATAACACCCTGAGCTGTAACCAAGCTATAACACTGATCCACCATTTCAAATCCTTGCAGTGGCAAGACAAAACCAAGGAAATTACACACTCACCCAACAAGCTCAAAAGAATAATATACAGCCAATAGATTACTATGTTTATCTAATGAGTAAAAAAAAATCATGAAATTTGTTTTAGACATTGATATAAATAATTAAAACATATTATGTATATATTATTAGGGTTTATCACCTCCAGATATTTCTAAACTTTGTAACTGATAATTAATTTGACCTTAAAATCTGATTATTGGCATAAAATAGTGCTTTAGAAAGCCTAAATGATTATCACTAGTTACTAAAATATGGCTTTTTAAAACTTGCAAATAAGAACAGATTAAAAACATGATCATCCTAATCTAAATTCTAATCAAATCTCTGTAAAGGGAATTCAATATTTTAAATTAAAACTATCTTCTGAATGTGTAAATCAAAGTTATGCTTATAAGTACTAATTAGATTAAGTCTAATTAAATCTCAGTTATTCATAATAGAAATTTTATATATCATTAAAATTAAATGCCAGAAGTAATTATTGGGAAAAAAAATCTAGTTTTGCAAAAATCCCATACAAACTTTTACAGCAGACTCCATAGTTTCACTTTATATGTGTGCCATACTGTGCTTAGCCCCTCAGTCATGTCCAACTCTTTGTGACCCCATGGACTGTAGCCTACCAGGCTCCTCTGTCCATGGGGATTCCCCAGGCAAGGATACTGGAATAGGTTACCATACCCTCCTCCAGAGGATTTTCCTAACCAAGAGATCGAACCCAGGTCTCCTGCATTGCAGACAATTCTTTACCATCTGAAACACCAGGGAAGCACTTTACATAGTGTTTCTGAAGTGGGTTAGTTTGAGAATTATTTACCAATCTTACAAAATAAGTTTCTTTTTTTCTCTATACAGCAACAACAACAAACTTTTATATTCAATTCATTTACAGGGTGGGTTGAAGGGAAAACTTGGAAAGAAAGACATTCATAATAGGTGTCCCCACACCCCTATTCTCTCCATCTAGTAACAAGAACAGAAACAAAAAGTCGCACAGTAAATTCTCACATAAAGTACCATCTACAACTACAAGCAGAGCTTCTATCTTAAAATCGTAATTTTTGACCTTGTTTTTTTCTTAAATATAATCCATGTATTCAAAGTAAGGGCTTCCCTGATGGCTCAATGGTAAAAATCTGCCTGCAATGTAAAGATGCGGGTCCAATCCCTGGGCCTGAAAGATCCCCTTGAGAAGGAAGTGGCAACCCAATTCAGCATTCTTACCTGGGAAATCCCATTGTCAGAGAAGCCAGGTAGGCTACAGTTCATGAGGTCACTGAGTTGGACATAACTGGTGACTAAACAACAATGACATCATCCAAAGTAATGAAGACAATGAATAGGTATTAATTAAAGTCGCTCAGTCGTGTCTGACTCTTTGTGACCTCATAGACTGTAGCCTACCAAGCTTCTCTGTCCATGGGATTTTCCAGGCAAGAGTACTGGAGTGGGTTCCTATTTCCTTCTCCAGGAGATCTTCCCGACCCAGGAATTGAACCCGGGTCTCCTGCATTGTAGGCAGACGCTTTACCATCTGAGCCACCAGGGAAGTCCTAAAATAGGTATTAGTTGCAAGCTATTTTGTATTTGAAAGCATGTATGTTTCCTCAGTGCATCCTATATATTAACATACAATGAAATTGTTGTTGTTCAGTTGCTCAGTCATGTCCACCTCTTTGTGACCCCATGGACTGCAGCATTTCAGGCTTCCCTGTCTTTCACCATCTCCCAGAGTTTGCTCAGACTCATGTCCATTGAATTGGTGATGGCACCCAACCATCTCATCCTTTCCATCTCCTTTTCCTCCTGCCTTCAGTCTTTCCCAGCATTAGGGTCTTTTTTAATGAGTCAGCTCTGCGCATCAGGAAATATTTGGTTTCAAATGTTAAATTTCTCTCTGAAGGTAAACATACAATACCATCTCAATATCTAATAGTAATTTATCTTTATCTTTATATGTCAGTGATGAAGAACCAATGTCATATTGATGATTGTTCATAAGACTACAGAATGAACAATCATAGTGGCTGAGCTAATACAAAGGAGCATATCATCAAATAAGACTCGCACAAATCAGAAACCTTACCCAGTGGCAAGCTTTACTAGTAATTTCAAATACAAAATGAAGGAAAAGGCAGACAAAGCACGGAGAAACTTGGACATCTCACTTGTTCTCCACATTTTTCTTCTCACATGGGGCATGTGCTCTCCAATCCAGATTAATAGATGAGTCTGGGATAAAACTGAGTGAATATTCAATTTTATCCATAACTCCCATGAAAAAGAAAAAGTCAACATGCTTCCTACACGTATAATAATCCTCTAAATTATGCACTTAGACAAAAGTGACATAACCATTAGATGATCTGTCTGATCAAACTTTCTAATTCATAATGTCATCCTTATTTTGAATGCCTCCACCATGGTGTTTTCTACTCTCCTTTTTAAAATCCAGGTCTATCTGAGCATCATCTATATCCCTCACAAATGTGACTAAACATCAAGGTTTCTCAACCTCAACTTTATTAACATTTTTGGCTGGATACTTCTTTGTTGAGAGGACTGTTTTGTACACTGTAGGATGTTTAGCAACATCCCTGGCCTCTCTACCCATCAGCTGTTGGTAGTAGCCACTCTGCTGTGATGTCTCCCTGCAATATCAAATAAATGGTTCTGAACTACCAATTGCACTAGACTGAGAACTACTGCTATTTATTGAGTATCCTTATCTGGCAATTCTAAGAAATTTTAAATACCAGATGTCAGGTCACTGCAAAAGGCCCAAGATCCCTCTCTGTAGGTTTTGTAAGCCAATTTCAGCCTCTTAGATAATCTGTCTAGAATCTAAAGGTGGATTCAGCCCCTTATCCAAGTATATTTCATTCTCAGCCACAATTCTCATAACTGGATTGCAATTTCTCCTGGCTAGAATAAAACTACCATGGTGTTTTCAGTCATAAAAATGGGTACACTCTTTTTCTCGAGTCACCTGAACATTTTCCTTCAGCTGAGTCGGTTATCATTTCCTCCACCATATCTTTGTGGTTCCTCTTTGTACTCTTTCACATGCCTTGGATCCATTACACACCCCAAGTATGGTAACTGAGCCAGAGAGCCATATACTTCCCTCTGAATAATCTCGACTTCCTAAGAACTAGATTACATAAATCATCTGAGATTAGAAAGCACTTCAGATCATTCATCTAACATCATTTGCATTGGTATCATTTAATTAGGTGTCTTTCTGGTCATGACAAAGACAGTTAAGTTCACATGTACATGCAGTATTCCAATTACTTAGAAAATTATTCCATTTATGGATGAGAGAGTGAGTGGGATAGATACTCCTCTCATGGTAGTTCTGTCACCTCCATTCTATAAACTACTACATAAATTAACTGTAACATGCAGAAGCATCTGCTTATAGAGGTTTATAACCACTTGGAGGAGATCAATTGTCAAAAATCCCTTCTCTAAGAAATGTCCAGTTACATGCACTATATCCTAGGGGGAATCTATAATCTCATATCTATACATATGGTTACCTATATTATAAATGGTGAATACAGCTGCTTTATAAAATACTGATCACATATAAAGTAATTCTTCATAGAGTTAAAATATTTTGTTTTTAGAGATTTAAACTCTGAAAAGCTTAAACCCAGCTTCAAATTCTAACCTTTAAAAAATAACTTTTATGAAAGGCCTACAAGGCAATTCTTCTTCCTTTCACATTTTAAGTATCAAGAGTCCAAAAAAACAGTTCTATTTTATCCTTAGACCTTTGTCTGTAACTTAAAGACAATATATTACATATTTTAAAAACAAAACAAAGGTCAAATTGCATGGTTTAGCCACAAATTGGTGGATGCATTGTAGCATGCATCCAATAGAGGCTAACATGCATCCAATAGACAATAGAGGCTCTTAAAAAGTATTGATGAGAAAAGATTGTTCACTTCTTTGGACTTTGACCTATTTAATCAAGTAGTACAGAAAAATTCAAAGTTAAAGAAAATTTCTAATATTTATTTCTCTTAATTTGGAAATTTTAAAATTGGTTACATTATTTAAATATGGTCAAACATTTTCTTAAGGGTTTATACAAAGTTTCTTTGGAATAAGCATAATTATCTCAAAGCTCTTGTTTAATGATAGGGATCATAAAAGCAAACAACAACAAAATCTCAGGCATGTAATCAACTTGGCCATTTTTTTCAGTATTTATTGTGAGTAAATTGGCCTCCTGGAATTGCTCTACAGAGTCATGATTAAATAAATAATCCTAGTGGTGCTACCATTGTCTATGTGAGAAACAGACTGATTTCAAATAAAAATCTGCTGTTAAGAGCATTTGCCTTTGTTATTCTTACTTTTTTTCTTTCTTTTAAATTGAAATATAATTAATATACAATATTAGTTTCAGATGTCAAACATAGTAATTTGGCATTTATATATGTTTCAAATTGGTCACCATAATGCAAGTGAAACTGAAAGTCACCCAGTCATGTCCGACTCTTTGTGGCCACATGGACTATACAGTCCATGGAATTCTCCAGGCCAGAATACTGGAAAGGGTAGATTTTCTCTTCTCCAGGGGATCTTTCCAACCCTGGGAACATCGAACCCAGATCTCCCACATTGCAGGCAGATTCTTTACCAGCTGAGCCACACAGGATGCAAAAGAATACTGGAGTGGGTATCCTATCCGTTCTCCAGTAGATCTTCCTGACCTAGGAATCAAACCAGGGTCTCCTGCATTGCAGGTGGATTCTTTACCAACTGAGCTATCAGGAAAGCCCATAATGTGAGTAATAACCATCAGTTTACCAAAGTTATTACAGTTTTATTGACTATGTTATTCCCTATGCTGTACATTTCATCCCCATTACATCTATTTTACAACTGGAAGCTTGTACCTCTTGATCCTCTTTACCTATTTTTGCCCCAAACTGCCTTCCAGGAAAGGGTGCCTCTGGAGACGATCACTTTGTATCTATGAGTATTTGTATCTATGAGTCTATTTCTGTCTCATTTGTTTTTTAGAGTCTACATACAAGTAAAATCTTACGATATTTGCCTTTTTCTGTCTGCTTTATTCCATTTAATATAATACCCTACAGGTCTATCCACATTGTCACCAATGACAAGAATTTATTCTCTTTTATGGCTAAGGTTCCACAGTATGTATATGTCACATATTATTTATCCAATTACCTACTGATGGGCATTTACACTGCTTCCATACATTGCAAATAATGCTGCAATGAGCACAGTGGTGCAGGCATCTTTTCAAACTAGTATCTCAATTTTCTTTGGATAAATGCCCATATGTGGAAATGCTGAATGAAATGGTAGCTCTTTATTTTCTGAGGATTTGTCATACTGTTTTCCACAATAGCTGTACCATGTTACAATTTCTCCAACAGTGCAAAAGTGCTCTCTTTTCTCCACACCCTCAACATCATTTGTGTCTCCTGTTTTTTTTTATGCTAGCCATCCTGACAGGTGTGAGGGAGGATTCTTATTGTGGTTTTGATTTGAATATCCCTGATGCTTAGTAATTTGTCCATCTTGCCCATCTTGTCATTTGTCTGTTGGTTGTTTTTGTTATTCTTGATGTAGCATTCATATCGGAGCCATCTTTCTCTTCTGGTGGTCACACTTCAGTCCTCTCTCTCCTACGAGCTACTACGTAGGCCTCTCCTCATACATTGGCTTTAGCTGTTCTAAGAACAGTTCATATAATTAAGTTATAGTGAGACAACAAATTAATTACATATGTACTTTAATTTATATCACTGTCTTAATTTCTATTCCTCCAATTTTAGAAATTTCAAGTTTGGAAATTTTATAAAAATTCATTTAACCATTATTTACCTAAATTGTTGGCAGATATACTAAAACCTCTGTTACATAGATACACCTTATCAAAAGGAGGGGAAAAAAAAAACTAGAGAGAGTAGATCATACATATTTGTCTCAGACACGCATGATATCTTCATAAATTTTAAGTAGAATTCTGAGAACTGCTTAAGTACGTCAGTTTCTAGAAACTGATAAGTTAATGATGCCTCATAACTACAAAGTCTTTTCTATAAGATTTTCTGAGGTAGTATTATATGAAACCTTCAGTCACTATCTGGAAGGGATATTTTTCTATACATACTATTGGTTTCTTACTATGGAACAATTACCTGGTGACTCAGACTGTAAAGAATCTGCCTGCAATGTGGGAGACCTGGGTTCGATCCCTGGGTTGGGAAGATCCCCTGGAGGAGGGCATAACAACTCAATCCAGCATTCTTGCCTGGAGAATCCCCACGAATAGAGGAGTTTGGAAGGCTACAGTCCATAGCATTGCAAAGAGTCGGACACAACAGAGTGACTAAGCACAAAAATGGAAAAACTGGAAGCTAAGATCTGATGATATGAAGTGAGCCAAAGAAAGCAAAGCTGCTCTCATGAAGCTCACAATTTAGTGGAGGAGATATAGTAAATCAACCACAACAATAAATTAAAAATGACAGATGATGGTAAGTGATATAAAGAACAAACTGGATGCCAATTTAGAGAAAATAATAAGTGAGTAGGGTGAAGGTAAGAACCTTTGTCAAGAGGATAGTCTGGAAGAATAACATCCAAGAGGCTTCTTTCTAGTTGAGACCTCAAGAACAAAATTATATAATTCCACAGAAAGGGTGGTATGAAATGACATTACAGGCAATAGAAACAAACTGGATAAAAGGTCTTATGAAGAACAAAGAGCTGGGCTTATGCAAGAAGCTAAAAGAATGACCATTTGCAGCTTGGAGGCAAGATAAGAGCTTGGTGGAGACACCAAGGACCAGTTTATGAAGGAATTTATAGCACATAGCAAGTAATTAGAATTAACATTTGTTTTAATTGCAATGGGAAATCACTGAAGAGTTTTATGCAGCAAAACTTTATTAAACTGTACTCAGATAACTTATTGTTAAAAGAGAAATGATTGCAAGAGAATGAGAATGAAAGGAAGCTAGTATGGTTTACAGACCCATGAAACATATAAGGTTAAGTATTATGACAACACAAATATTTGCTACCAAATTTAATATGGGAATGAAGTAACAGAAAGAATCATAGATGACCCAACAACCCAGCTTCTGGCTTAATATTTCTGCAAAATTCTGAGATGGAAAAGTCAAGGGAAAAAACAAGGTAGGAAGAGATTAGAGGAAAGACCATAGGAGTTCAGTCTTAAAGTCTGAAATGTCTTTAAGGCATGAAGTTTCTACAATTAGTAGAGCTTAAGAAAGAAAGCTGAGATCTATATACCTGGGAGTCATCAACATAGAGAGAGTAATTAAAACCAGACACAGAAATCCCTGAACAAATTTACATAGTTTTACTCACCAATACTAACCTTGTCTTAAGGTTGTTGTTTTCTATTTCAATTGGAACTCAGTGGCTTTGTCAGCTTATTTAACTCTTACTTCCTATCTTGTCTCTTCCACAGGATGGAATCTGATTACATTGTTTATTTAGCACTAACACACTACCTGTCACTGAGACCTCTGCCTGGAACAAACACCAAATGCCTGTTGATTCCACAATTGTGTATTCCAGCGTTTTTTTCGTTATCACCTTTATTAGGAACCTTTATAGACATTTGTTTTCTACTTTCTCCCCATGAAAATGATCTTCATGACTCAGATAATCACAATGGTGTGATCACTCACCCAGAATCGGACATCCTGGAATGCGAAGTCAACTGCACCTTAGGAAGCATCACTATGAACAAAGCTAGTGGAGGTGATGGAATTCCAGTTAAGCTATTTCAAATCCTAAAAGGTGATGCTGTGAAAATGTTGCACTCAATATGCCACCAAATTTGGAAAACTCAGCAGTGGCCACAAGACTGGAAAAGGTCAGTTTTCATTCAATCCCAAAGACAGGCAATGCCAAAGAATGTTCAAACTACTACACAATTGCACCTCACACACTAGCGAAGTAATGCTCAAAATTCTCCTAGCCAGGCTTCAACAGTATGTGAACCATGAACTTCCACATGTTCAAACAAGATTTAGAAAAGGCACAGGAACCAGAGATCAAATTGTTAACATTCATTGGATCATCAAAAAACCAAGACAGTTCAAGAAAAACATCTATTTCTGCTTCATTGACTATACAAAAGCCTTTGTGTGGACCACAGCAAACTGCAGAAAATTCTTCAAGAGATGGGAATACCAGACCACCTGACCTGCCTCCTGAAAAATCTTTATGCAGGTCAGAAGCAACAGTTAGAACTGGACATTGGAATAACAGACTGGTTCCAAACTGGGAAAGGAGCATGTATAAATCTGTATGTTGTCACCCTGCTTATTTAACTTCCATGCAGAGTACATCATGAGAAATGAATCAAGATTGCTGGGAGACTGTAGGGTTTTCTATGTAGAGGATCATGTCATCTGCAAACAGTGAGAGTTTTACTTCTTCTTTTCCAATCTGGATTCCTTTTATTTCTTTTTCTGCTCTGATTGCTGTGGCCAAAACTTCTAAAACTATGTTGAATAGTAGTGGTGAGAATGGGCACCCTTGTCTTGTTCCTGACTTTAGGGGAAATGCTTTCAATTTTTCACCATTGAGGATAATGTTTGCTGTGGGTTTGCTATATATAGCTTTTATTATGCTGAGGTTCCTTCTAATCCTGCTTTCTGGAGGGTTTTTTTTTTTATCATAAATGGATGTTGAATTTCATCAAAGGGTTTCTCTGCATCTATTGAGATAATCATATGGTTTTTAATTTTCAATTTGTTAATGTGGTGTATTACATTGATTGATTTGTGGATATTGAATAATACATGCATCCCTGGGCAACAAAAAGAATAAAATACTTAGGAATATATCTACCTAAAGAAACAAAAGACCTATATATAGAAATCTATAAAACATTTGTGAAAGAAATCAAAGAGGACACAAACAGATGGAGAAATATACCATATTCATGGATTGGAAGAATCAGTATAGCGAAAATGAGTACACTACCCACCCACAATCTATAGATTCAATGCAATCCCTATCAAGCTACCAATGATATTTTTCATAGAGCTAGAACAAATCATTTCACAATTTGTTTGGAAATACAAAAAAATCTTGAATAGCCAAAACAATCTTGGGAAAGAAGAATGGAACTGGAGGAATCAACCTGCCTGACTTCAGACTCTACTACAAAGCCATAGTCATCAAGACAGAATGGTACTGGCATGAAGACAGAAATATAGATCAATGGAACAAAATAGAAAGCCCAGAGATAAATCCACGCACCTATGGACACCTCATCTTTGACAAAGAAGGCAAGAATTTACAATGGAAAAAAGACAATCCCTTTAACAAGTGGTGCTGGGAAAACTGGTCAACCACTTGAAAAAAAATGAAACTAGAACACTTTCTAACACCATACACAAAAATAAACTCAAAATGGATTAAATATCTAAACATAAGACCAGAAACTATAAAACTCCTAGAGGAGAACATAGGCAAAACACTCTCTGACATTAATCACAGCAGGATCTTCTATGACCCACCTCCCAGAATACTGGAAATAAAAGCAAAACTAAACAAATGGGACCTAATGAAAATTAAAAGCTTCTGCACAACAAAGGAAACTATAAGCAAGGTGAAAAGACAGCCTTCAGAATGGGATAAAATAATAGCAAATGAAGCAACTGACAAAGAATTAATCTCAAAAATATGCAAGCAACTCCTGAAGCTCAATTCCAGAAAAATAAACGACCCAATCAAAAACTGGGCCTAAGAACTAAACAGACATTTCTCCAAAGAAGACATATAGATGACTAACAAACACATGAAAAGATGCTCAACATCACCCATTATCAGAGAAATGAAAATCAAAACCACAATGAAGTACCATTATACTCCAGTCAGGATGCCTGCTATCCAAAAGTCTATAAGCAATAAATGCTGGAGGGGGTGTGGAGGAAAGAGAACCCTCTTACACTGTTGGTGGAAATGCAAACTAGTACAGCCGTTATGGAGAACAGTGTGGAGATTCCTTAGAATACTGGAAATAGAACTGCCATATGACTCAGCAACCCCACTGCTGGGAATGCACACCGAGGAAACAAGAATAGAAAGAGACACGTGTATCCCAATGTTCATCATAGCACTGTTTACAATAGCTAAGACATGGAAGCAACCTAGATGTCCATCAGCAGACAAATGGATAAGAAAGCTGTGGTAATTATACACAATGGAGTATTACTTAGCTATTAAAAGAATACATTTGAGTCAGTTCTAATGAGGTGGATGAAACTGGAGCCTATTTACAGAGTGAAATAAGCCAGGGAAAAAAGATAAACACCAATACAGTATACTAACGCATATATATGGAATTTAGAAAGATGGTAATGATAATCCTGTATGCAAGACAGCAAGAGAGACACAGATGTATAGAACAGTCCTTTGGACTCTGTGGTAGGGGCGAGGTTGGGATGATTTGGGAGAATGGCATTGAAACATGTATATTATCATATGTGAAACGAATTGCCAGTCTAGGTTCAATGCATGATATAGGATGCTCAGGGCTGGTGCACTGGGATGACACAGAGAGATGGGATGGGGAGGAAGGTGGGAGGGAGGGTCAGGATGGGGAACACATTACACCCGTGGCAGATTTATGTCGATGTATGGCAAAACCAATACAATATTGTAAAGTAATTAGCCTCCAATTAAAAAAAATAAATTTATATTAAAAAAAAAAAGATTGCCAGGAGAAATATCAACAACCTCAGATATGCAGATGGAATCACGCTTATGGCAGAAACCAAAGAAGAACAAAAGAAGCTCTTGATGAAAGTGAAAAAGGAGAGTGAAAAAGTTGGCTTAACACTCAACATTCATGAAACTAAGGTAATGGCATCCAGTCCCATTATTTCATGGCAAATAGGGAAACAATGGAAATGGTGACAGACTTTATGTTTTTGGACTCCAAAATCACTGCGGATGGTGACTGCAGCTATGAAATTAAAAGATGCTTTCTCCTTGGAAGAAAAGTTATGACCAACCTAGAGAGCATATTAAAAAGCAGAGACATTACTTTGCCAACAAAGGTCTGTCTAGTAAAAGCTATGGTCTTTCCAGTAGTCAGGTATGGATGTGAGAGGTGGACAATAAAGAAAGCTGAGCCCCAAAGAATTGATACTTTTGAACTGTCATGTTTGAGAAGACTCTTGAGAATCCCTTGGACTGCAAGGAGATCCAACCAGTCCATCCTAAAGGAAATCAGTCCTGAATATTCATTGGAAGGACTGATGCTGAAGCTGAAACTCCAATACTTTGGCCACCTGATTCGAAAAACTGACTCAATGGAAAAGACTCTGATGATGGGAAAGACAGAAGGCAGGAGGAGAAGGGGATGACAGAGGAAATGTGGTTGGATGGCATCACCGACTCAATGGACATGAGTTTGAGTAAGTTCTGGGTTTTTGCGATGGACGGGATGCCTGGTGTGCTGCAATCCATGGAGTTGCAAAGAGTCGGACACAACTGAGCGACTGAACTGAACTGAACTGAACTGATTGTATTTTACTATCATAGGTAGATCATTTATCTTTTGATGATGTAATGTATCACTATCTGAATTGTATACATAGAATAAATATTCAAGGCTTCCTCTTTTTATTCAATGTAGTGTCAACAATGACTAAATATTTTCAAACAAAAATTTTTAAATGTAAAATCTTGTAATTTAATACTGCTTTTGTTGAGTAACTTTAAAGACAATTTTTCTATTTAAAGAAATTGTATCAAATTATATATTAAATTAAGAATATATATAAGCAACAAAATAATAATAGCAGTGAAGTAAAGATTTTTAAATTGATAATTCAAAGCTTATTCTCCAGCAAAAGCAACAACATAAAAACTAGAATAGTTGCTTAAAAGTTACTTGCAGTGAATTTAGCTTTTAAGTGAGTGAAAATCACTCAGTCGTGTCCAACTCTTTGCGACCCCAAGGATTATACCATCCATGGAGTTCTCCAGGCCAGAATACTGGAGTGGGTTGCCATGCCCTTCTCCAGGGGATCTTCCCAACCCAGGGATCAAACCCAGGTCTCCTGCATTGCAGGCAGATTCTTTACCAGCTGAGCCACAAGGGAAGCCCAAGAATACTGGAGTGAGTAGCCTATCCCCTCAGCAGATCTTTCTGACCCAGGAATCAAATCAGGTCTCCTGTATTGCAGGTAGACTCTTTATAAACTGAGCTATCTCCTGCATTGCAGGTGGATTCTTTACCAACTGAGCTATCAGGGAAGCCCAATTTAGCTTCTAACTTCTGCTTTATATGAGAAAATAAGTTTAAACTATCTACCAGATAGGTAGTCTTTCAGATATTACAAAACTGTTTTCTTTTTTTGTTGTTGTTGTTAGTACTTTACTAATTCTGGGTTGACTAAAGTTGTAAAAATAATAAAGCATAAACTATCTTTATTTTTAAACTATTTTTATTTAATTCCCAGAGCCAACCACACAGAAAAGCACTGAGAATCAAGCATAAACCCCTAGATTCACAAGGCAGAGGGCAGCGAGAACCAATAGGCACCTGCAGGTCACCTCTCACGATGGGACTTCCAGATTGAGCAAACAACTGAGAGAAAGCCCTCCAAGGGCAGCCATCTAATCACTATAATTTGTAACGTGTCCTTAACCACATTTTATGTATCTTCCAAGAACTCAATGCCAATACTACCACTGTGTTACTCAAAAAAAAAATCTTATGAGAGAAATTAAATGCTAAGAAATAAAACTCTGTAGATACAGTGGAGCTTTGGAGGGCTACATAATATTGTAATAAAAACACTTTTTTTTTAACCCCTCTCCCCCTATCAAGAACAAATTTTCATTCCTTTGTTGATGATATTGTCCTCATTAGAAATTTATGTCTTATATCACAACAGGTTCAAAAGACTGCAATATCACCTCATTATCAGTTCTATTACTATGGATGGACTCCCTGCATAGACAAATTTTCAAGAGATGATACTCCAAACATCTGGCTTTTCGGGACTCATTCCTTTTGTTACTAAGTAATATATATAGTAAATACATATAAACATGAATAATTGTCATAAATCCAAACCTTACTTAAAATTAATTAAAGAAACTCTGATATATAATTAGAAAAAATATAATAATAAACCACTAAAACATTTCATCCTAATTCTACATAGACTTTCACAGAGGTGTCAATATAAAATGATCCAAAAATATAAATGGGTATTTGGAAAAAATATTTAATGACTGGCAAATTTTAAAATATACACTTGTATTCATTTCTATTTCAGGATACCTTGACCTCCTTCTTCAACATTATCAGCATTTTCTTTACAGCAACTGCTGATCCATGGATAATCTGGCCTAAAGTTTTCAGAAAGCCTGTGAATCATTTCACAAAACTAGGCTAAATTCAAAATAATCCCAAAATCTTGCTGTAGAATGAACATCTAAATAGAATTACTATTTAGAGAAAGATATTCTATGTATAGTGCTATGATTTGGGGGGAAATGCTAGTTAACAATCACTAGCCTTTTCTACTTGATCTTCAGAAAGTTCAGTTGCCCAAAATGCATTTTTAAATGCAGCAAAAATACAAAAGAATTGTCTCGGAATATTTTTTCTTAATTATGCAAGCATGAAAAATTGTGTGGTTAAAAATAGCACGATTTTCTGAAGAAATAATGTTTTTAAGTAATCAGCAAAAATCCCAGCTGGATGTGAAATAATCTTATTATCAAATTTAGTAAAGTACAGAGCAAGGCACAAGTGGCAATTTGCTGATGAAATGGAGAGGGATGAATCTGGCAGAGCTGAAAAGTAAACACAGCTCTGGAGCTGCGAGGCTCCCGGAGCCAGATCTATACTCTCAGAGACAGAATAGGCACATTCTACCTACTAATCATATCTCCAAATAGCTAATGAATAGTTGTTTAGATCTGCCACTGACTGAAAGAATTACATAAGGAAAAAATACCCCAATGCAAGTGCAGTTTGGTTTATATTCAGAAACAGAAGCTTTCAAAATCATTTTTCCCCCACTTTGATGCATTAGACCTGTAGCCTAATATCCTGAATACCTGTATTTTTTTTTAAAGCAAAGAGTTTGGGGGTTTTTTTGTTTGTTTGTTTTTTAGACTTGCAGACAATTTGTCACACTCAAGTTTCTAATTCTTACTTTCTGTCTAGGTTACTGTTCCATTTTCTGTTTTAAGCTCCTCAAATGCAAGATCCATTAAGTTTTAACTTACTCTGAACAGTACCAAGTATAATGCTATTTGTGAATAGGTGCTTAAAAGGTTCTATTTGAGTGATAGAATGATGGTATTGACATATGGTCCCAATAAAGAGCTGAAATTATTAAAAAGTGGCAGGGAAGTATGAGCTTGGCATAAGCAGGATTTTTATTTCTAAATGGTGACTGAGTTGCCTAAAAAATGTGGTTAGTTGAACTGAAAATAAAATAATTAGCATGGTCTTTACTAACACTAAAAGTTTTAAAGAAAAACAATAAGCCAGAAAGACTCCGTTCTTAGAAAAAGTAAAAGGTCATATATCTGTTCCCCAGAAATTGAGTTGGGTTGGGGATAAAATTAATGCAGATATCAGAACATAATTTTGGCATTTAGTCTTCATCTTATTTTAATTCTTTTCATAATTATGCTTTTTTATTATAATAACATCTAAAATCTTGAAGATTTTAATCAAATCTTGGAGCTGCTTCTTAACAGACGACTGATAATTACCCTTTATTCAACGATTCCCCAAATTAGCAGTTAAGAAAGCTGGGTAATTATCACCATTTAGCAATCTTGTGACTTTGGGAAGGTCATTGTATTTCTCTCAAATTTCACTCAAATTCTAAAGTGTCCCTTTAATATTTTATAAAAATATTATGTTTCTTCCCTGCAAATTTCACATGAACTGGAAAAAAAAAAGGTGTTTTACGTAATTAAACACAGCTCTACAAATGTTAGAGATTATCATTATCATACTCATGATAGTGATGATAACAATGAGGAGATGAATTAGACTAGTTTCATATATATTTTATACAAGGTAATCACTAGAGCTTTCACTGAAGAGGTGTTAGCAAAGGGAAAAAAGAAGATAAATTTCTACATTTGTATAAATCATCTCTCTCACTCTCTATTACCTTAGTTTAATGGGATCGTGTGGTATACATTGCTCTGAATTACTTTTTTCTCAAAAATATATCTTGGCTATATTCACTATAAATCAATTGCCTTCTTTTAAAGTGCTATACACATAATGTACCAAGATTTGAGGGTATTAAAGTTTATTATTTAGCTAATGAAAACTACTCTAATTGATAAAATTCTATATCTAAATCTTCTGTAGAGAATTTCCCCTAGGAAAATAAATAAACCCCTAGAATGAAATAGCATGTATAACAGCTATGTTACCAGTGAAACATGTCTTTTCATTAAGGCATACAAAAAGATTACATTTGGCAGCTCCATTGCATCTGGGTGGATTCATGTGACCAATTCTGGAAAAGGACACATTGGTAGAAATAGTATATTTTCCATCCATGTCTGGTCCCTAAATTTGCTATAAGATTTGCAACTTTTTTTTTTTCAATTCTTTAGTCTCTTAGCCAGATGCAGGACACTAAATAGTTTTATGTTATCCAGCCATGTGTATTTCTTTTTCTATGACTTGCTCATTTATATTGCTTTTCTGTTCTGTTCACTCTTTCATTTTTATTTGTAAGGTTTCTGTGTTGTTGTTTAATTGCTAAGTCATGTACAAATTTTTTACAACCCCATGGAATGTAACCTGCCTGGCTCCTCTGTGTCCTTGGATTCCCAGGCAAGAAGGCTGGAGTGGGCTGCCATTTCCTTCCCAAGGATAGAACCTGTGTCTCCTGCTTGGGAAGCAGGCAGATTCCTTACCACTGAGCCACAGGGAAGCCCTAAGATTTCTATATCTAGCAGGAAAAATACCTTTGTGTCCTATGTGAGGTAGGTAGAATTTCTGTAGGTCTATTGAATTTGTTTACAGAAATTTTGATCATTTGGAATATTTTTAAAGATTCTGTCATCAAATTAATCTATTTCTTCTCTTTCATATTCTGGTTATTTCACCATATTTTGAGGAACACCACTTTATCCCCATACAAAGCACTCACACAAAATAGCTCAATTTTTATGCTAAGCCTTCTAGAATTTAATTTCTAAAATAATATTACAAAATTGCTCCACATGTTAATTCTAGGTTATTTATAATTTCATTTTTAAAGTATTCTTTATCCATTACCAAAAAAATGCATTTTTGGTAAAGGAAGCAAATTAGGGATTTAACATTTTTCTTTATTTAACTTTGGCATGTTTTACCTAGTAATTTGATTTTTCCATGAATTTTAATATATCAACATGATGTTCGCAAACCAACATGATATTTTTCTTCCACAGCAGATGATATAATAATCTTTCCTGGATGCTTTTAGGACTCTTTATATTTAAAATTTAGTCCATTTTTCAGGATACATTATAACCTCTACATTCTTCTAATTATTTTATTGTTATAAACCCTTTTTGTGCACTGACTGAATTATTTTGTATAAGCCGTTTTCTAAATTTTGTATAAACTGTTTTCTAACAAACGGTGGAAAATTCTTAAAGAGAAGGGAATACCAGACAACTTTACCTGCCTCCTGAGGAACCTGCGTGCTGATCAAGAAGCAACAGTTAGAACCGGATAATTAATTAAAAAAAAAAAAAAAAAAAAAACTGTTCCAAATTGGGAAAGTACATCAAGGCTGTATATTGTCAGCCTGGTTATTCAATTTACATGCAGAATACATCACGTTAAATGTCTAGCTGGATGAAACACAAGCTGGAATAAAGATTGCCAGGAAAAATATCAACAACCTCAGATATGCAGATGACACCACCCTTATGGTAGAAAGCGAAGAGGAACTGAAGAACCTCTTGATGAAAGTGAAAGGGGAGAGTGGAAAAGCTAGCTTAAGACACAGCATTCAAAAAACAAAGATCATGGCACCTGGTCCCATCACGTCATGGCAAATAGATGGGAAACAATGGAAACAGTGACAGATTTTATTTTCTTGGGCTCCAAAATCACTGTGGACAGTGACTGTAGCCATGAAATTAAAAGATGCTTGTTCCTTGGAAGAAAAGCTATGACCAACCTGGACAGCATATTCAAAAGCAGAGACAGTACTTTACCAACAAAGGTCCATCTAGTCAAAGCTATGGTTTTTCCAGTAGTCATGTATGGAGGTGAGAGTTGGACTATAAAGAAGATTGAGTGCCATAGAATTGATGCTTTTGAACTGTGGTGTTGGAGAAGACTCTTGAAAGTCCCCTGTACTACGAAGAGATCCAGCCAGTCAATCCTAAAGGACATCAGTCCTGAATATTCACTGGAAGGACTGATACTGAAGTTGAAGCTCCAATTTTTGGCCACCTGATGCAAAGAACTGACTCATTGGAAAATATCTCAATGCTGGGAAAAGTTGAAAGCAGGAGGAGAAGGGGATGACAGAGGAAAGATGGTTGGATGGCATCACCAACTCGTTGGACATAAGTTTGTGTAAGCTCCAGGAGTTGGTGATGGACAGGGAAGTCGGGCATGCTGCAGTCCATGGGTTGTAAAGAGTTGGACAAAACTGAGCAATTGAAGTGAACTGAAAATTGGGTTCATTTTACTTGTTCCATTTGACCTATTCTCTTCTTCACAAATACCAGGAACGCTTATGGTCATCAATCATTTTCTGGCTGTTACATCTATCAACTTCTCTGGAGTAACTTATATATCTTTGTTCTTTTCCACCAAATTCTTTTATTTCCCAAATACTGTCTTTTATAACAATCCTGCTTTTCACAGCTTCAAAGAAATGCTTTGTTTTTTCTAATACATTACTTTTTTTCTGCCAGGGTTTTTCCATCTCTTCCTTTTTACCCCTTCACTGATAATTATTTTAATCTCTTAATTTACCTCCTATTTCTGAAGGTTCACAATTTTTTAATTTCCTTAATATTGTTCTTATTATTTAAACTATTCTTTAATTATTCTGGAGTAATATATTTGCAAATGCCTATTTCTGAGGTCTTTTATTTATTATATCCATTTTCTTCACTTTCTTAAAATTGCAGATAGATTTGGCAACTTCCTAAGAAAAGTGAGGCTTCAGTATCCCTGACTTCATGGCTGAGTACTATTTTAAATATATCCTTGCAATCTGAGTTGTAAGAGAGGAGATTGTTGGTTTGTTATTATTTTTGAGTTGTTTAATTTGCTTGGGAGAAGCAGAATGTTTATTGTGCTAAGTGAATTGAGCAGCTCCAATTCAAATTTATTATTTTTTCATCTTTTGTCATTAAATTTTATTTATTCCTTGGTGCCCAGAAGAATGCAGTCCCAAATGAGCTCAGAATTTAGCCCTCACCTCAGAGCTTAGCTTTTACATCCCTGAATTCTTAAGGCTAGTGTGGATCTCAGTGGCTATATTTGTTTTGGTTTTGTTTTTAATAACTTTCAAGAAATTTCTGCTTAGGTAATGGTGGCCAGCAGCTCATGGATATGTTTCACATTCTTGTGTCTCTTCTTCTGTCACACTACATCAACTTCAATCTGCTTTTCCTTTTTATGGTGCTCTGCCTGCAGAAGTTTACATTTCTTTTTTCATTTTCTTGCCTTTCTTTTCCTTTTCTGTGTGTGTCTCACATGTGCACATGCTTGTGTGTGTGCACAAGCATACTTAAATGCCTACAGATACTGTTTGGCTGACCTCTTTTTTTGAGAGAGAGAAATGTAGCAGTATCTGGGAGGTGGTTATCACATCGCAGCAATTTAGTCAAAATTTCATATTCTTCATAATTTATGGTATACTGATACTGCTGATTCTTAATTTTTTGAATTTTTTTCCATTTCATATGATTCAGGGAAGGGAAATCAAGTCCATGTACTCTTCTATTCTTACTAGAAGCACTGAATTTTGACTCTAAAGATTGATCTCTAGACTACTTCAAAAACCACTTGATAAAAAAAAGAAGAATGAATCTGATTTTAATATTAAAAAAAAGTCTATTATTCTTATACCCAGATTTGACAACTAGTAAGATTTTAGCTCTAATTTCTGTGAGCCCTAATTCCTGGATATAAATAACTTCTTAGTGACTGAAAACCAAATATAGTACACCAAAGAAAGAACAAAGAATGAGATTAAAGGCAATGACAATGGTTGACCCACTGGAAAAAATTCAAAGAGCCAAGTTATGAATGTTAAGAATAAACTTAGCATTTATTGACATGCTTTTGAATTGTTCTTATTAATAAGAATGAAAAGAGGAAAAGACCAAACAGTGGTAGACTGAACAAAGAGAAGGATGATTATGGAGAGAAGAAAGAGTCAATAAAATCAGGTGCAGAGTCTGGCTTTTTAGACAGTGAAGTCTTCGACTGGAGTCACAGGAAAATGACATGTTGGTGAACACTACTTTGATGTGTCTGCTGGGTGCTTAGTCACTCAGTCGTGTCTGACCCTGCAACCCCGTGGACTGTAGCCCACCAGGCTCCTCTGTCCATGAGGATTCTCAAATCAAGAACACTGGAGTGAGTTGCCATGTTCTCCTCCAAGGGATCTTCCCAGCCCAGGGATCAAACCCAGGTCTCCTGCATTACAGGCAGATTCTTTACCACCTGAGCCACAACATCTGATAAGATGAGGTAAAAAATTCTCTACCAAGCTACTGTTTGGTCCTCATGGGGTTATTTAGTCTCAACAAACACAAGTTTCATTAAAAATCTTCATTTAAACAGATTTTCCCCTTTCTTATGCAAAAGTTTAGAAACTTCAAGGTTTTCCTATAGCACTCAAAAAAGTCAGAATAATAATTTAAATAAAAATAAAGTTAGATTGACTGGTTGTTGTATGCACAATTACAGGGGGGAAAGGGTAAAAACTTATTGCAAATCAAACCATAGAGTATCCTCCTTTATTTTCAGCTGCTGATATGGACAACACATGGGTTTCACTGACTTTTATATTAACAATGTATTTACATAAATATTCACACAGAAAAACATTATGTTCCAATCAGAAAGCATGTCACCATAACCCCATTTAACTGGAACATCTTTCATACCTTTCTCTCAAAATGCTGCCAATTATCAAACTAAAACCTCAGGCCAGTTATTTTGACAAACTAGTGGTAATTTAAAGCCTCCTAATGGCTGTCCTCCATTGGGGGTGGGGGGCTGGGGAGGTGGGGTGGCCTAATCTGAGATCAATCTCACCTGTTACCAACCAAAGACACCTTATCCATTGTTTCTTCTACTTTGTTGTTGTTTACCTGCTATATTCAGTAACTCTTCAAAATAGGTGAGGCACCAAAGTTATGATATGAATTATCCATTATTCTCATAGTCTCCTATCAAAGGGATTTCAACCCCACACTGCAGAATTCCAGGCATGAACTCTCAATTTCTCAATTCCTTTGATCTTTCCCTACACCACCCCTTCCCCTACCCCCTGCAAAAATTCTTCACATGGCAATATTCTTTTGTTCTGGCCCTTCAAGGTTAAGAAAAATGTCCCTCTTCTTGTTGTGACCCAAGCTTCCAACTGTTCGTATAATTAAAACCCCTCCTATATTCTCCTAGACTTATTCTTCATTGTATAGGCTTGTTATGAGTTATACTGTGAGCTTCCAAAATTCATATATTGAAGTCCAATCCCCAGTACCTCAAAACACAACCTTATTTGAAAATAGGTCTGTCTACATAATTAGGTAAGATGAGGTCATACTGGAATAGGGTGGATCCTTAATCCTGTCTGACTGCTGTCTTTATAAAAATGTAAAATTTAGATCTGACACACAGAGAGAAAATGTAGTGTGAAAACCAAGACAGAGATTGGAATGATGTACACAAGAGTCAAAGGTTGCCAACAAATCACCAGAAGTGAGAAGAAAGGCATGAACGGGTCCTTCCCTAGTGCCTTCAGTGTGTTCTTGCCAAGAATTTGACCCTGGAATTCTAGCCTCCAGAACTGAGACAAGGAATTTCTGTTGTTTAAGCCACTAGGTTGGTGGTACTTCGCTCTGATAGTCCTAGCAAACTAATTCTATGTCCTATTTTCCATAGTTCAAAACTCTGTTTCTAGTCCTCCATCTGAAATTGCCCATTTTAACCTCTCTCTTCCTAAATGCTATAGGAAAAAGAAACCTTTTTCTGGTGGGATTGATGGGGTGCATAATCTGCTTGCTTTGATGACACACAGAGTCAGCAGGATTATTTGCTTTTGCCCAGGACTACCATGTTGACAGATATCCTATGTATTCAACCAGAAAAGAGCATAACGTCTCATCTAGTTATAGATATTCGGAAGGGGACTAGGAATGAGAGTGACATTTGGTCTGCCATATTTTATTTATTAAATTTGATAAATCATATTATTATCCTTTGTAAGTATTTAGAATTAAACCTTGTAAGTGATATGCCTTTAAAGTGGGGCAGAAGTGCCATGATAGTGAAGTAAACTGGGGTCATTTTTTTCCCATGATCTAATTTCACTAAACACAAGGTGGTGATGGGGGGGTGGGGGGACAAGTGAAACACAAGATCTTACTGAATGTACCTATGAACCAGAATCTATGGTAGCTATTCATGACACAAAAGGAAATGACATGGTAGCTGTAGGGATGCCAAGTGGCTCAAGGGATAAAGAGGCCGAAGAAACAAAGAAGCACTGATTTTTAGAAGGGAGGGAAAATTATAAGTATGAAATTCAGAAAACTACATTTACCTTGTAGCAGTGAGTTTAAAAAGGGACTACTCGTCAAGTTCCTGAAAACACATTGAATTTTCAGCAGAACCATAGCTCCATTTCTTGGATTTTCTTCTTGTAGCAAGCATTTTTTCTTTTAACTGCTGTTATGTTTATTTTTAGTATAAATTATGCTCTTGTTGAATAGACAGGTGATTGTAATTGTTACCTTTACTTCTTTCAAAGATTTAAAGAAGAAATTTACAGAACTCCAGGTTTAAAATAGAGCTCTGATCACATATATTATTTATTTTTTTCTTAACTCTAGTAAAATCAGAATAAAGGAATTAAAATTGATATAAACTCACACAATGAAACAAAAACTGATGGCTGGCTGTACTTAGTCTGATAAAGTATATAAATATACATCCAGAAGACAGAAATGTAAGACAGAAGTCTCATGATAAGGTATATTAATATATATCTAGAGACAGACATGTAAGACAGAAGTCTCAATGAAAGAAGAGCAGAGAAAAACACAAACTCAAATTTTCCTCATGAAGAGGACACTCCTACTTTCCAGCACCATACATTTTACTGAGCAGACAGGATTCCAATTCTAGAGTAGGATAGCTCTTCTCTAGGGGAATTGATGGACTCCAGAGGAAAGACTTACAAATAGCTGAGAAGAGAAGCAAAAGGCAAAGGAGAAAAGGAAATATATAACCATCTGAACGCAGAGTTTCAAAAGATAGCAAGGAGAGATAAGAAGCCTTCCTCAGTGATCAATGCAAAGAAATAGAGGAAAACAATAGAATGGGAAAGACTAGAGATCTCTTCAAGAAAATTAGAGATATCAAGGGAACATTTCATGCAAAGATGGGCTCAATAAAGGAAAGAAATTGCATGAACCTAACAGAAGCACAAAGCTAGTGGAAGTGATGGAATTCCAATTAAGCTATTTCAAATCCTAAAAGATGATGCTGTGAAAGTGCTGCATGCAATATGCCAACAAATTTGGAAAACTCGGCAGTGGTCACAGGACTGGAAAAGGTCAGTTTTCATTCCAATCGCAAAGAAAGGCAATCCCAGAGAATGCTCAAACTACTGCACAATTGCACGCTTCTCACACGCTAGTAAAGTAATGCTCAAAATTCTCCAAGCCAGGCTTCAGCAATATGTGAACCATGAACTTCCAGATATTCAAGCTGGTTTTAGAAAAGGCAGAGGAACCAGAGATCAAATTGCATACATGCACTGGATCATCGAAAGAGCAAGAGAATTCCAGGAAAACATCTATTTCTGCTTTATTGACTATGCCAAAGCCTCTGACTCTGGGGATCACAATAAACTGTGGAAAATTCTGAAAGGGATGGGCATACCAGACCACCTGACCTGCCTCTTGAGAGACCTATATGCAGGTCAGGAAGCAACAGTTAGAACTGGACATGGAAAAACAGACTGGTTCCAAATAGGAAAAGGAGTACATCAAAGCTGTATATTGTCACCCTGCTTTTTTAACTTATATGCAGAGTACATCATGACAAACACTGGGCTGGATGAAGCACAAGCTGAAATCAAGATTGCCGGGAGAAGTATCAATAACCTCAGATATGCAGATGACACCACCCTTAGGGCAGAAATTGAAGAGGAGCTAAAAAGCCTCTTGATGAAAGGGAAAGAGGAGAGTGAAAAAGTTGGCTTAAAGCTCAACATTCAGAAAACTAAGATCATGGCATCTGGTCCCATAACTTCATGGTAAATAAGTGGGGAAACAGTGGAAACAGTGTCAGACTTTATTTTGGGGGGCTCCAAAATTACTGCAGATGGTGATTGTAGCCATGAAATTAAAAGGTGCTTTATCCTTGGAAGGAAAGATATGACCAACCTAGACAGCATATTAAAAAGTAGAGACATTACTTTGCCAACAAAGGTCCATCTAGTCAAGGCTATGGTTTTTCCAGTGGTCATGTATGGATGTGAGAGTGGACTGTGAAGAAAACTGAGCGCCGAAAAATTGATGCTTTTGAACTGTGGTATTGGAGAAGACTCTTGAGAGTCCCTTGGACTGCAAGGAGATGCAACCAGTCCATCCTAAAGGAGATCAGTCCTGGGTGTTCATTGGAAGGACTGATGCTGAAGCTGAAACTCCAATACTTTGGCCACCTCATGCAAAGAGTTGACTCATTGGAAAAGACCCTGATGCTGGGAGGGATTTAGGGAAGGAGGAGAAGGGGATGACAGATGATGAGACGGCAGGATGGCATCACCGACTCGATGGACATGAGTTTGAATAAACTCTGGGAGTTGGTGATGGACAGGGAGGCCTGGCTTGCTGAGATTCATGGGGGTCGCAAAGAGTGGGACATGACTGAGCGACTGAACTGAACTGAACTGAACAGAAGCACAAGAGATTAAGAAGAGGTGGTGATAATATACAGAAGAATTATACAGAAAAGGTCTTAACGATCAGAATAACCACGATGGTGTAATCACTCACCTAGAGCCAGACATTCCTGGGTGTGAAGCAAAGTGGGTCTTTGAAAGCATTACTAGAAACAAAGCTAGTGGAGGTGATGGAATTCCAGTTGAGCTATTTCAAATCCTAAAAGATGATGCTGTGAAACTGCTGCACTCAATATGCCAGCAAATTTTGAAAACTCAGAGGTGGCCACAGTACTGGAAAAGGTCAGTTTTCATTCCAATCCCAAAGAAAGGCAATGCCAAAAAATGCTCAAACTACCCCACAATTGCACTCATCTCACATGCTAGTAAAATAATGCTCAAAATTCTTCAAGCCAGGCTTCAGCAATATGTGAACCATGAACTTCCAGATGTTCCAGCTGGTTTTAGAAAAGGCAGAGGAACCAGAGATCAAATTGCCAACATATACTGGATCATAGAAAAAACAAGAGAGTTCCAGAAAAACATCTACTTCTGCTTTATTTACTATGCCAAAGCTTTTGGCTGTGTGGATCACAACAAAGTGTGGGAAATTCTTCAAGAGATGGGACTACCAGACCACCTGACCTGCCTCTTGAGAAATCTGTATGCAGGTCAAGAAGCAACAGTTGGAACTGGACATGGAACAGCAGACTGGTTCCAAATAGGAAAAGGAGTACATCAAAGCTGTATATTATCACCCTGCTTATTTAACTTATCTGCAGAGTACATAATGAGAAACACTGGGCTGGATGAAGCACAAGCTGGAATCAAGATTGCCAGGAGAAATATCAATAACCTCAGAATTGCAGATGACACCACCCTTAGGGCAGAAAGTGAAGAAGCATTAAAGATCCTCTTGATGAAAGTGAAAGAGGAGAGTGAAAAAGTTGGCTTAAAACTCAACATTTAGAAAACTAAGGTCATGGCATTGGGTCCCATCTCTTCATGGCAAACAAATGGGGAAACATCAGAAACAATGAAAACAGTGGCAGACTATTTGGGGAGGGGGGGCCTCCAAAATCACTGCAGATGCTGACTGCAGCCATGAAATTAAAAGATGCTTTCTCCTTGGAAGGAAAGGTATGACCAACCTAGATAGTACATAAAAAGCAGAGACATTACTTTGCCAAGAAACATCCATCTAGTAAAAACTGTCATTTTTCCACTAGTCTTGTATGGGTGTGAAAGTTGGACTATAAAGAAAGCTATGCTCTGAATAATTGATACTTTTGAACTGTGGTGTTGGAGAAAACTTTTGAAAGTCCCTTGGGCTGCAAGGAGATCCAACCAGTCCATCCTAAAGGAAATCAGTCCTGAATATTCATTAGAAGGATTGATGTTGAAGCTGAAACTCCAATACTTTGGGCACCTGATGTAAAGAACTGACTCATCTGAAATGACCCTGATGCTGGGAAAGTTTGAAGGCGGGAGGAGAAGGGGATGATAGAGAATGAGATGGTTGGATGGCATCACCAACTCAATGGACATGAGTTTGAGTAAACTCCGGGTGTTGGTGATGGACAGTGAGGTTTAGCATGCTGTAGTCCATGGGGTCACAAAGAGTTGGCATGACTGAGTGGCTGAACTGAAATGAACAACAACAATAACAAAGGGAGAACACAGAACTTCACAATCTTCACACTGATATCTTCAGAAATGATTTAGAAAATTCATTTAAAAAAAAAAAAGCTTCTATAAAACAGAAACTCAGTGACTTACACTGAACTCTTAAAATGTGAAGAGTATCTTCCAAAATTAGAATTCTACAAAGGGTTCGAAATTGATAAACTATCCCAGAAAGCACAAAAACATCAAAATACTGGACAACCTGAGCGACAATAAAGATAAAAGATCAACTCAGGAGATTCAGTAACATCATAATATGAGTTCTAAAAAGATGTAAGGGTATATTAAGTGAAGGAAATTTTCAAACATACACATACAAATATACACACTTGCACACAATTTTCCAAAGAGAAGCATAAGAGATTAATCTCTAAGATTAAAGAATCTGTACTGAACCTAGCAAATAACTGTGGGAAAAGGGGCCCATTTCTCATCAATCAAAAGGGAGAGTTCAAAATCCAAAGGGATGTTAAAAGGTCCTAATATCTCCACAAGAATAAAAAAAAAAAAAAAAGATTAACTACTAAGGAAAATGACTCCTCCACCAGAAACATGAAATGCTACAAGAAGATGGGACAATACTTCCAAAGTTCTAAAGAGATATTGTGTTTAATCCAGAAACCTGCAGCCAAATGTAAATTAAATATTAGATCATTATAAAGGTATTTTCATACATGAAAGAACTTGGGAGAATAGCCTTCCAGAATGCTTCCTTAGAACATATTAAAGGTGTTATGGAGAAACAATGGCTGTTAGACCTGCTCTGAAATAGCCTGAGGATAAATACCCAGAGGGACTCAGGTGGAAAGGGAAGGACTTGTTATTATTGTGGAAAGAGGGGCATCTCAAGGGGGATTGCCCTCAGATGTCTAAGCTGCCCCATGTCAGGTCTGCAAGAACTGCACTGAAGATGAGATGCCCACCAAGGCATAGGCCCCAGGGGTTGGACTCTCAAGGCAATCAGGGCTGAAGGTGCCCAGGGGTCCTCACACAAGTCCCCATATTAATAACACTTGAGGAACCCGGGGTATTAATAGCTGTGAGGGGCCAATCAGTCAATTTTCTTTTGGACACTACGGCAAATTTCTCTGTGCTAGCCAAAGCTCCTGGTCCACTTTTCTCCCAATCCACTACCGTAATGGCTCTTTCAGGATGAGCTAAACATTAATATTTCAGTCATCCTCGAAGCCACAATGGAGACTCCGTGCTATTTTCTTGAGTTTCTAATCATGCCAAATTCTCCCTCACCTCTTCTGGGGAGGGATATACTGAACAAGGTTCAGGCTTCTGTTTTCATGAATATGAAACCTGTTCTTTTAACTGAAGAAAATGTAAATCCTAAAGTGTGGGCCGATGAAAAAATGTGGGTCAAGCACAAAATGCTGTTCCTCTCATTATCAAGCTCAAAGACTTTCACCTATTTTCACATCAAAAGCAGTATCCATTAAAGCCGGAGGTTAAGGAAGGGTTAAAATCCATTATTGAAAATTTAAAGGAACATTGGTTTGTAATTCCCTATAATAGTTCATGCAACACTCCTATTTTGGGTGTAAGAAAAGTCAAATGATAAATGGAGACCTGTTCAAGATATACAATTAATAAGTGCCTAATCCTTATACTTTATTGTCTGAAATTCCTAAACGAGCCAAATATTTTGCAGTCTCTGATTTGAAGGATACTTTCTAGAGTTAAACCTATACTAAATCATCCTCTACCTATGACTTTAAGACAATTGAGAGGATTCTTGGGTATCAGAGTCTACTGCTCCATTTGCAATCTGGGTTATGGGGAACTTGCCTGGCCTTTATATAAACTTATAACTGAGACTCAGCAGGCCCAAACCGACAAGCTGGTTTGGTCTTCAGATACTCAAAAGGCTTTTAAGGCTCTTCAGACTGCTCTTTTGCAGGCTTCAACTTTGTACTTGCCCACAGGACCAGAGTTTAGTTTGTTTATTACTGAAAAAACAGGCTATGGCCACATTGCTTAAGAGTAATTGCTACTATTGTTTTGCTAATGCCTAAAGCTCTTAAGTTTACTAATGGGCAAAATCTTACTGTACTGATTTCTCATGATGTAAGCAGGTTCTTAAAGTTCAGAGCAACAATGCTCCACATTTAACGCTGCTGTAACTCAAGAGCTGTCAAAAGTTCTAGGAATAAAGTATCACTTACACTGTTCCTGGAGACTCCAGTCTTCAGAAAAAGTTTAAAAGGCTAATGACATTATTAAGAGACATCTATGTAAATTAACTCAAGAAACACAAGACAGTTGGTTTAAAGTTTTACCCTTAGCTTTAACAAGAGCTCAAACTGTTCCTAAGAAAAAGGGACTATCTCTATGGCAGACAGGTTTTGCACACAGATATTCTCATAGATCCTGAAGCCTTAGAATTAGCTATGTGACTCAGCTTTCAGCTTTTCAATCTCCCCATCAATTGAAGACTCCCAATGGTGGGTTTCTCTGCTTCAAAGAAAGGACTTTCCTCAACTCTGAGATGACATTTAACAATCCTAAGATGAACCAATGTTACTATGGACACAATGTAACTTTTAATTTTGATTATGTTTTAACTTGGTTTAATGACTGTTTTGCTTTACAACTGTAAAACAAGGTTTGTTTCTAATTGTCTGAAAGCTTTTAGGTTATAAACGTTTGTTCAAGCTCCTACAAATGCCGCAAATTCCTCCATCTATTACTTGGGGCCCCTGGATCAGAGATCCTCAATATGAGGGTTAGGAGAATATGTTGCCTCAGTAATTTAGGGACAACACCGCTGAACAGCAAGAAGTAGTTATGGAACAAAAACAATACCCCTTTCCCTTGGCAACATAATTTTCCCAAAAGAAAAGTGGGGGGAATGAGAGAGTCAATCCCTAGGCAGGTTGATGAGAAGTCCAGGATCCCTGAGGAGGAGAGAGGGGTCTGGGGTTCTCGAGCAGGAGATAGGTGTCTGGAATTCTCAAAGAGGAGGAAAAGACGAACTTTTTTTTCTACATTCCTTAGTAAGGATTATATAACAACAGTCGGACACGACTGAGCAACTGAACTGAACTGAACTGAACTGAACGACAGTTATATCCTGCTTTAGGACGGTTTCTCCTTCCTGAAAACCTTCTGACTAATCCTGTTATCTTAAAATGTATATTATGGGAGTGGGTCTGGTAAGATTTTTCTATTATTAAGTTATAATCCTGTTATCTTAAAATGTAAATTATGGGAGTGGGTCTGGTAAAATCTTTACAACATTGAGACATTGTTTTTATTTATTGTAATAACTAATTTAAAAAGTATATAGTTCCCTTGCTAAGACTAATGATTGGGGCATTCTCCATCCACCTTCTGATGTCTATGTCAGAACCTTTTTCTGTCCCTTTTTCACTTTACTAAAACTCTGCTACACAAAAGCTCTTGAGTGATTAAGCCTGGTCCCTGGTCCTGAAGTTAAATCTTCTTCAGAGATCATGAATCCGACACTGTTCACTGTAAGCTATCATCTTGGGGGCTCGTCCAGGATTTTCAGGACAAGGTAAGAACACTCAAGAGCTCTAACCTCTCTGCTGTCTCAGGATTCATGTTTTCTGCTTTACTAATTCTTCAGTGTGCTTGTGTGAATGACAATGACACGCCCTGCATGAAGCAAGTGATGAGCCCTGCTCTGCGGTTTCGCAATGCCTCCTAATGACTGAAGGCAGCATCAAAACGTGGAGCCTTGTTGGGGGTTTATACCAACCTGCCAGTGCAAAGAGACACCCAACGTTCCTGTGAGGGGAGCAGCCAGAAATGGGGAAAGTGTTTGGACCGAACTTTCCTTTCTTGGTCACCTTTTCCTGGTCTCTTTGACCATTTCAAAATTACATGGGGAATTAGAACTACTAACCCAATCTCTCGGATCATAAACTTTCAAGGAACTTGTGATCCATGCCATTACTGTGTACTTTTACTTAGACCCAAGCTTGGTAGTCATGAGGAACCAGACTTCCTAGGAGCACGTATGGAATGAGGTGGAACTCTAGCCCCAGCAGCACGTTTGGGAACTAGGTGGAACTCTAGCTTCAGCAGCATCTCTCTTGGCTGTTTCCATATGAGGCCAGAGTCCTAAAAGCAAGTCCTTGTCACAGATGTGCCACCAAACTATGTGGATAGAAGCATTGCTGGTGACCGTGAGGTTCCTGAGGACACAGATCAGAAACTGCAAGATGTGGTTAGATTGGGGTTAGAGTGGGCTTCTTCCTTTGATAGGGCTGCTAGCGAACCAGAGAAGACTCTCCAATAGTTTTGTCTCAACTCCTTGGAAATTTCTTTTGTAGAATCTGTGGAAATAAACTGGAAGGACTGGTCCTAGTAGCTTGAGGACAAATATCACTTTTTCCTTGTTAGCACACCCTCCACAACCTCTTTTGCTATTACATATACTGGCGGTGTCGATCAAAGGGGACATGTTGGTTGTTGTTCATCCCTTTATAACTCCCCACTTCTACTGTGGTCAGGAGTGTACTCAGGAATGCTCACAAGCACATGGAAGATGGATGTTTTCCCTAGCAGTCCTAGCTTGGGAAACATTCTGGGAAAGATACTCTGCTCCACCCTGGGTGGCATCAGAGGAAAAGGGCAAATCAAACAATGATCTTTGTGGTTGGAACTAAGTCAGTCTGGGATGTCATCAGGTCTCCCCCTGGTGCATTTCCTCCCATGTCTATGGTAGAACCTGGAGAGATGAATAAGGTGCTTGTGTTGGTAAAGGACAGACTAAGTCCAACCAGGGAAGGAAAGCTTCAGTGGAAAGTCTGTCTACACCCCCATCTAGAGCACGGAGGGATGCCTCCGGTGGAAAGAAGCTACGGCTGTGGATGCCGCTTTTTTCTTTCTTACAGATGGGAGCTAACAGTTCCAGAACCACTCCTTTAAAATGTATTTTAAAAAAACTGGGACAACTTTGATCCCCAGAGTTAAAAAAAAAAAAAAAAAAAAACTGACCTTCTGTGATACTGAATGGCCACAGTATCCTTTAGAAGATGGGGAATGCCAGCCAGTTGAAGAGTCTCTTAATTATGATACTGCTTTATAATTAGACAAGTTCTAAAGAACAACCCATCCTACCATGGCCCACTCTCTTCACATGTGACACTTAACCAGTCACTGAACCATGCTAGAGGTCTAAGCTGTCTCAGGGCATTTAATTTCTGGGGCACAAGAACCAAGCAGTGAATACAATATGTACTTACTTTGTTGTCTCCCGTTGGCCCTTGAAAATGTTTTAAAATAAGTCGGATGTCTTTCATGCAATCAAAATAGTCCATCTCACTAAGACTACAGCTCAAGCCCTTGGAGTCACTCACAAAACTCTACTTCCTCTCTGACTCAATGAAGTTCAATTCAGTTCAGTTGCTCAGTCCTGTCCAACTCTTTGCAACCCCACTGACTGCAGCAGGCCCAGCTTTCCTGTCCATCATCAACTCCCAGAACTTGCCCAAACTCCTGTCCATTGAGTCGGTGATGCCATCCAAGCATTTCATCCTCTGTCGTCCCCTTTTCCTCCCGTCTTCAATCTTTCCCAGCAACAGGGTCTTTTCCAATGAGTCATTCTTCACATCAGGTGACCAAAGTATTGGAATTTCAGCTTCAGCAACAGTCCTTTCAATGAATATTCAGGTCTGATTTCCTCTAGTATTGACTGATTTGATCTTGCAGTCCAAGGGATTCTCAAGAGTCTTCTCCAACACCACAGTTCAAAAGGATCAATTATTCAGTTGCAGAGAGTCCAACTCTCATCCATACATGACTACTGGAAAAACCATAGCTTTTACTAGACGGACCTTTGTCAGCAAGGTAATGTCTGTTTTTTAATATGCAGGTTGGTCATCACTTTTCTTCCAAGGAGCAAGCGTGTTTTAATTTCATGGCTGCAGCCACCATCTGCCACAATTTTGGAGCCCAAGAAAATAAAGTCTGTCACTGTTTCCATTGTTTCTGCATCTATTTGCCATGAAGTGATGAGATCAGACACCATGATCTTCGTTTTTTGAATGTTAAGTTTCAAGCCAGATTGTTCACTCTTCTCTTTCACTTTCATCAAGAGATTCTTCAGTTCCTCTTCACTTCCTGCCATAAGGGTGGTGTCATCTGCATATCTGAGGATATTGATATTTCTCCCAGTAATCTTTATTCCAGCTTGTGCTTCATCCAGCCTGGCATTTTGCAAGATCTACTTTGCATATAAATTAAATAAGCAAGGTGACAATATACAGCCTTGACATACTCCTTTCCTGATTTGGAACCAGTCTGTTGTTCCATGTCCAGTTCTAACTGTTGCTTCTTGACCTGCATACAGATTTCTCAAGAGACAGATAAGATGGTCTGGTATTCCATCTCTTGGAAAATTTTCCAGTTTGTTGTGATCTACACAGTCAAAGGCTTTAGAGTAGTCAATAAAGCAGAAGTAGATTTTTTTTTTCTGGAATTCTCTTGCTTTTTCAATGATCCAATAGATGTTGGCAAATTTATCTCTGGTTCCTCTGCCTTTTCTAAATCTAGCTTGAACATCTGGAAGTTCACAGTTCATGTACTGTTGAAGCTTGACTCGGAGGATTCCAATTATTCAATTATTCTCTTGCAATTTTTCTCCTCTCCCTCAACTCATAGTGGCTTAATGCAAGTTAAGGCCCACCATCTGGGACTCCTTATCTCATTTCCTCTGCCTGGTATACCTCCATAGTAACTATCGAGCTGCCATCCTACAGTTATATTTGCTTATAAATGTATTATGTCCTTCATCACATTATAATGCAAACACTATAAGAGGAAGACTTTTATCTTTTTTTATTCAATGCTTTATTCCCAGCACTTATGAAAATACTCATTTTAAATGACATTTCTTCATGCAAGTCTTTCTTAAACACCTCCCTATCCAGTCTTTGTTTAGTTCTTTCTGTTGCATTGTCATCAAAACCCTCCTGTGTAGTGCTCACTGCCTCAAAAATTGTGTTAATATTATGATCAGTGGAAAATATCTGCTCCATTACAATTTAAGTTTTAAGAGGACAGGGACTGACCTTTTCTGTCTTTGAGTACAGGGGCATCTTCATGTAATGGATATTCAATACACACTTATTGAAAAGATGTATGACTAGTTGGGTGCTAATTACGGGTTTATGATGTCTCTTATTTCTCTGTAAAGTTAAATATGCTATTTATTATTCCTCTCTGATTTCTTAAACTTGGAAGAAGCTTGGAAATCTTCTCTAACCATGTTGAGTCTACCCTAAAAACTGTTATGTGTCACTTTCTGTGCCACCACAGTCTGCTTATTTATACATCCAACAATGTCTTGAACAATTTTAAGACAGACTGATCTAGACACTGCACACACAAGAACCAATGAAACAAAACCCTTACCCTTGTGGAGCTTACATTACAGTGTGTATAAGGAACTTTGGGGTGGGGCTGGGATGGGAGAGAAGAGGAGACACAGAAAATAAACAAATAAATGCTTAATACAATGCCACAGATTATCTGGATGTGTAAGAGAGCAAAACTTTCCAACACAAAAAAATGTTTCTTTCACATGATTATTTTTAAGACCCAAAAGACTCAGGAAGAACCTTTGACCTTCCTCTTAACCGTCTAAAAGAATGTAGATTGAAGATCTGTTCCAGGAAGGAGGTACCACCATATACAACTATAGTATGAACTAGAGGTGGTAGATAGAACAGTACCTAGCAAAACATGTTAAAATTACTCTCTATGCCTTATTGTCTCATTATAGCCCAACAAGTATTTGTTTACCGAATATTTGCTTTCCTTTCTTCATGTGAATTGCCTTCCTCCACCTTCAGGATCCAAATCACTACCCACAGGATCCTCCTTTCACTTTAGTTGCTGAAGATACTATAAGTATAGTGAGGGTTTCAGCCATTTTGGCAAGTTATTTAGTTTTTCTTCATCTCTTCCACATATACATATTATTCAACTTCTGTTTGATTTTTCTCTTGTTAATCTGTCTCGTATCAATTCAATCGTAGATGAGTAAGTTGAACCTAAAGGAACAGAGGAACATTTCTTCCTGCCAAACAAGTGCTATGGTGAAAGTATAAAACAAGGTAAATCTATAAAACATGAGCAGGTACCTTTAGCACGGGAGTAAAGGAAACCCTCTGTGAGAGTGGAGGAGAGAAGGGAAGCAGCCAGAGCACGTGCCCTGCAGACCTGTGTGCTGTCTTTGGGTAAGGGCCCAGATCCCAGCTTCTGAGCACTTTACCATGTATGGTTTAGAGCAGAAACCTTTAATACTAACATCAATTCTGCTGGATGTTTTTTCCCCATACCACCAAGCAATTAACTCAGTTTTAAGACTATACCCAGAGATAGCATCATATACCATAGATTAAGGTCCTATGAGATTGCTCCCTACCAAAGAAGAGTTGGCAAGAATACACAAAGGAACTATACAAAAAAGATCTTCATGACTCAAATAATCAGGACGGTGTGATCACTCACCTAGAGCCAGACATTCTGGAATGTGAAGTCAAGTGGACCTTAGAAAGCATCACTATGAACAAAGCTAGTGGAGGTGATGGAATTCCGGTTGAGCTATTTCAGATCCTAAAAGATGATGCTGCGAAACTGCTGCACTCAATATGCCAGCAAATTTGGAAAACTCAGCAGTGACCACAGGACTGGAAAGGGTCAGTTTTCATTCCAATCTCAAAGAAAGGCAATCCCAAAGAATGCTCAAACTGCTGCACAATTGCACTCACCTCACACGCTAGGAAAGTAATGCTCAAAATTCTACAAACCAGGCTTCAACAATACATGAACCGTGAATTTCCAGATGTTCAAGTTGGTTTTAGAAAAGGCAGAGGAACCAGAAATCAAATTGCCAACATCTGCTGGGTCATCGAAAAAGCAAGAGAGTTCCAGAAA
This sequence comes from Muntiacus reevesi, assembly GCF_963930625.1. Taxonomy (NCBI): domain Eukaryota; kingdom Metazoa; phylum Chordata; class Mammalia; order Artiodactyla; family Cervidae; genus Muntiacus; species Muntiacus reevesi. The sequence goes on along the minus strand of NC_089251.1, from coordinate 256,835,754 downwards.
AACATCAATTTCTGCTTTATTGACTATGTCAAAGGTTTTGACTGTATGAATCACAATAAACTGTGGAAAGTTCTGGAAGAAATGGGAATATCAGACCACCTGATCTGCCTCCTGAGAAATCTGTATGCAGGTCAGGAAGCAACAGTTAGAACTGGACATGGAACAACAGACTGGTCCTAAATAGGAGCAGGAGTATATCAAAGCTGTATACTGTCACCCTACTTTTTAATTTATATGCAGCATACATTATGAGAAATGCTGGGCTGAATGAAGCACAAGTTGGAATCAAGATTGACGGAAGAAATATCAATAACCTCAGATATGCAGATGACACCACCCTTACGGCAGAAAGTGAAGAATAACTAAAGGGCCTCTTGATGAAAGTGAAAGAGGAGAGTGAAAAAGTTGGTTCAAAGTTCAACATTCAGAAAACTAAGATCATGGCATCAGGGTTCATCACTTTATGGCAAATAGATGGGGAAACAGTGGTTGACTTTATTTTGGGGGACTCCATATTCTCTGCAGATGGTGACTGCAGCTATGAAATTAAAAGATGCTTACTTTTGGAAGGAAAGTTATGACCAACCTAGACAGCATATTAAAAAGCAGAGACATTACTTTGCCAACAAAGGTCCATCTAGTCAGTTCAGTTCAGTCACTCAGTTGTGTCCGACTCTTTGCTACCCCATGAACTGCAGCACGCCAGGCCTCCCTGTCCATCACCAACTCCTGGAGTCCACCCAAACCCATGTCCATTATGTCAGTGATACCATCCAACCATCTCATCCTCTGTCGTCCCCTTCTCCTCCTGCCCTCAATCTTTCCCAGCATCAGGGTCTTTTCAAATGAGTCAACTCTTCACATCAGGTGGCCAAAGTATTGGAGTTTCACCTTCAACATCAGTCCCTCCAATGAACATCCAGGACTAATCCCCTTTAAGATGGACTGGTTGGATCTCCTTGCAGTCCAAGGGACTCTCAAGAGTCTTCTCCAACACTGTAGTTCAAAAGCATCAATTCTTCTGTGTTCAGCTTTCTATATAGCCCAACTCTTACCTCCATACATGACCCCTGGAAAAACCATAGCCTTGACTAGGTGGACCTTTGTTGGCAAAGTAATGTCTCTGCTTTTTAACATACTGTCTAAGTTGGTCATAACTTTCCCTCCAAGAAGTAAGCATCTTTTAATTTCATGGCTGCAATCACCATCTGCAGTGATTTTGAGCCCAGAAAAAGTCAACCACTGTTTCCACTGTTTCCCCATCTATTTGCCATGAAGTTATGAACTGGATGCCATGATCTTAGTTTTCTGTATCTTGAGCTTTAAGCCAACTTTTTCACTCTCTTTTTTCACTTTCATCAATAGGCTCTTTAATCAAAGCTATGAATTTTCCATTAGTCATGTATGGATGTGACAGTTGAACTATAAAGAAAGCTGAGCACCAAAGAATTGATGTTTTTGAACTGTGGTGTTGGAGAAGAGTCCCTTGGACAGCAAGGAGATCCAACATGTCCATCCTAAATGAAATAAGTCCTGAATATTTATTGGAAGAACTGATGTTGAAGCTGAAACTCCAGTACTTTGGCCACTTGATGCAAAGAGCTGACTCATTTGAAAAGACCCTGATGCTGGGAAAGATTGAAGGTGGTAGGAGAAGGGGATGACAGAGAATGAGATGGTTGGATGGCATCAGCGTCTCAATGGACAAGAGTTTGAGTAAACTCCAGGAGTTGGTGATGGGCAGGGAGGCCTGGCATGCTGCAGTCTGTGGGGCCACAGAGTCAGACAAGACTGAGTGACTGAACTGAACTGAACTGAACCACCCTCACCACCACTTCAGATGCCAATCATAAGTCTAGTCAGCCACTTGTACTTCTCAGTACTGGCTATAGATTAGCGTTCCAGTGACTCCCTCTTTTGGTTCTTTTCATTTGCCAAAATGACTCACAGAACTCAGAGAAACATGTTACTTACTATTAAACATTTTTACTTACTTACATTTTACTTACTAGTAAGTTGGAAGAGATGCATAAAGTTGTGGGCAGGGACTCAGCTCTTCCATGCTCTTCTGGGCACCCACTCTCCCTGAATCTCCATGCATTCATCAGCCTGGAAGTTCTCAAACCCCATCCTTTTGGGGCTTTATGGAGTCTTTATTACATAAGCCTGATTGATTAAAGCAATAGACACTAGTAATTGAACTCAATCTCTAGCCTCTTTCCCTTCCCTGGGGCTGATAGAAGTGAAAGTTATAACCTTCTAATTCATATGGCTGTTTCCTCTGATGACCAGCCCCAAGTCTTACTTTCCAAAAGTCACTTCAGTAACATAAACTCAGATGTGGTCGAAAGAGGTTTGTTATGAACATCAAGACACCTTTATCACATTTACTTAGGAAATTTCAAGGATTTTATAGTAGCAATTCTGTGCCAGGAACAAGAACTTAGGGAGGAATACCAAATATATATCATAAATTACTCTGTTACACCTCCGATGTACAGAGCCACGTGCCAGTGAGATTGTATTTACTGATCCCTTTCCCTCTCTCAGACATCCAAAGTCAATTACTGAATGTTGTGAGGATACAAAAGTCCACTGTCTTTGCTCAGATGCAATTCACTCTCCAGCAGGGAAGATTTCCTCAGGGTCTTCCTTCCCACTAAGGCATTACTTGTACCTGAATCCTTGGCTCTGGGTCTTCCTCTGGGAAAATGTGACCTAAGACACAGGAAAGAACATTCCAGGCACAGAAATGGCAAATACAAGTGATGAAGAAAGAATATATGTATGAGAGGAGGAGTGTAGTAAGAAGCGATGTCTGAGAGGTAACCCAAACATCTGTACTGGTTTGCCTGATCCTCTGCACCTTTCCTACACCCACTCATGGCTCAGTGAACTTCGGGGCAGTGACTTGCTCATTTCTTGTTTGTTTCTTTATCTCTGTTGCCATCATTCTTGAGATGTTAAATAAATACTATTTTTTTTTCTTTTAAGGTATCACCAAGTATAGATATATATTTGAACCTAGTGTTTTATTTCCATTTCACCACTTAAATATTAATTTGCCTGATATCTTAGGGATATCTTCAGTTCCCACTTTTATAATTGTAAAAGAAAGACTGATAGAACTGTAGCAATATACATAGAAATAAGTTTAGTTTCATAGCAAATAAACTAACTAACTGAAAATTTTGATAAGGTGTAAAAGAAAGTGTGAAAAATCCCCTAAATGGCATTTGTGTTACATAAACCTTCATAGTGCTGAAAATAAATCCTGCATTTTCCCAATTATGAGTTACTTACTTTTATGCGCAGTTTATACACACACACAAACACACACACATTGGATTTTATGATATCTCCTAATCATTTCAAATTCCTGATGCAGTAAATTGAAGCATAAATATTAAATTCATTATGTCTATTTATTTGAGGTTATAAGAATGGATACTGTTATAAATATTTCAGACTAGCTATGTCTATACAAAGTCAGAGCTTCAGATGCTTCAGTTAAAAATGATTCCAATACCCACACACAAAACAATAAAAATATTTTCAAGAGCTTAAAACTATTCTGTGGATGAACTTGTCTGTCCCCAGTAGGTAGCCTGCCAAGCATAAAATGAATCATTAAATATTAATAATTATCAATTTCCTCTACAGCTATCCTAAAAACACTTTCTACATCTAATAAGCTTTTTGCCATTGCCAGTGAGTCATGATTAACTCCTGCTATTGGACTGCATCCCTCAACTGAGTATGTGGTACTTTTTACCTTCAGCAAAGCTAAGTCCTTTAAAGTGACTTTGAAGTGAACGCTTTTGAGGGCCAGTGACCACGTGAAAAGATGCTCAACATTGCTCATTATTAGAGAAATGCAAATCATAACAACAATGAGTTATCACCTCACACCAATCAGAATGGCCATCATCAAAAAATCTAAATAATACATTTCGGAGAAGATGTGGAGAAAAGAGAGCCCTCCTGCACTGCTGTTGGGAATGTAAATCAATACATCCATGATAGAGAACAGTGTGGAGATTCCTTTGAAAAATAGAAATAAAACTACCATATAACCCAGAAATTCCACCACTCGTCATATACCCTGAGAGAAACACAATTCAAAAAGACATGTACTCCAATGTTTATTGCAGCACTAGTTCAATAGTCACGACATAGAGGCTTCCCAGATGTCCATCAACAGATGAGGAATATTACTCAGCCATAATAAGGAACAAGTTTGAGTCAGTTTTAGTGAGGTAGATGAACGTACAACCTGTTATATGGAGTGAAGTGAGTCAAAAAGAGAAAAACAGGTATAGTATATTAATGCATATATATAAGATCTAGAAAAATAGTACTAATGAACCTATTTTCAGGGAAGGGATGGAGATACAGATGTAGAGAACATACTTCTGGACACAGCAGGAAGAGGAGAGGGTAGGATAAATTGAGAAAGTAGCATTGATATATATACACTATCATGTGTAAATAGATTCCTTGCTGGAAGCTGGTATATAACACAGGATGCCTAGCCTGGTGCTCTTTGACAACCTAGATGAATGCAAAGGGAGAGGGAGGGAGAAGATATATATATATAGGTATATATATATATATATATATATATATATACACACACACACACACATATATGTATGTATATGTATATATAATTATGACTGATTTGCGCTGGTGTATGGCAGAAACCAACTTGGCATTGTAAAGCAATTATCTTCCAATTAAAAAATAAACTAAAAATTAAATTAAGTGGATGCTTTTAATAGTGCTCAGGCTTCTTGTAAGGTATTGATCTTTCAATGACAACTTTCATTCATCTGCCATACCTATCTCATACATTATCAACAATTTATCCTTTTTTAAATAAAATATTAAATTTCATCACTGTGCATCGTTAGTAGTAGAATACTGTATTAGTTTCTTGTGACTACCATAAATTTATCACAAATTTGATGGCTGAGAACAAGAGAAAATTATTCTCACAGTTCTGGAGGCCAAAAGTTCAGAAGTGCAAGATCAGTTTCACCAACTTGAAATCAAATGTCAGCAGAACTACACTCTAGAGGCATTGGGAGGACAATCTGCTTCTTGCCTCTTCCAGCTTCTGATGGCTGCCATCATTCCTTGGCTTGTGGCAACATCTCTCTGCTCCGTCTTCACATTGACTTCTTCTCAGTGTGTTTGTGTCAGAACTCCCACTGCCTTCTTCTTATAAAGATACATATTATCGCACCAAGGACCTACATGGATAATCCAGAATAAGCACCTCAAAATCCTTAATCTCATCTTTTGCCACGTCATGTAATATTCACTCTCTTGCCATAGAGAGTAATATTTGCAGCTTCTAGGGATTCATTTATGAATATATCTTTGGGGTCACCACTTGGCCTACTACCCATACCCATTAAAAAACCCCTTTTAATGGGAAAATCTTCAAAGTGTACTCTTACATCTTGCCCATTTGAAACTATAGGCTTAAAAATTTAAGATAGGCACACATATATTTTATTAGAAAAACTGAATATTTGGCAGGGCAAAGTTTAGCTAACATATTCAATTTTCAAGTTCTTCTCATGTTGCAGTATAGATTGTCCTAAACTGCAAAACTACACATTCTAAACAACCCTTTAATAACTTACTTAACTCTTTCTTCTTGGATTCCTCTAGTTTTCGGAGATAAATCTCAGACAATCTCAGTTTCTGAGCCCAATATGGGCTCTAAATGGTTAGAACATGAAAAGTCTTATAACTGAGATCAGGAGTTGTCAGTCAAAATTTCCTCTTCCTAAAGCCATCCCAAGGAAACATTTCCTGCCATTTCCCAACTGATCACATTAAAAAAAAAAAAAAAAAAAAAACACAGGCATCTTCCTATTTCAACCTATCAATACTTATATCTGTATTCCAACTAGAATAAAAGAGCTTAGGCAGCAACCTGTACATAATTGACAACATAATTTGCATAAATCAGTGTAAAATGAAAATGTGAAACCCTTTTGTTTAAAAAATAATAAGAATTTCAAGTGACAACAAAGCATTGAACCAAGTATGGAGTTCTAAAATCTACATACTGCATGCCCATGAAGCCTGCCCTGCCCTATCCTTAAAACTACTGCATCCATCACAGTGTGGTCTGCCAAGTCCAGCTTCCTCAGTTTGACATGCAACAGTGTTACCCTCAACAACAATTAACATTGTTGTATGTCCTCAGAAAATCCATTTACAAACCAATGAGAAAATTAACTCAGCTAAAGCCTGGGAAATATCTTGAAAAGTTACATGTTCCCACCTGTTTCACTTTAGATGTCACTTTAAAGGCAAATTCAATCCAGACTGACTTGAAAAATAAAGGAGAATCACTGTCCATGTAATTGAAAAGAAGCCAAGCAAAGGGTTCAAATCAGACATTATATAATAAGTACTTTTGTTTTGTTTTGTTTTTTTAATTTCTTTGGAGCCTCTTGGCTTTGTCCTCCTCTGCCTAGAGCCGCTATTCTCTGACCAGTAGCAAGACTGCCTTTTCAGATAGAGGCTTGTTATCTGTATACAACAAAGTACAGAGAGAAACAGTAACCATCTTCTTCAATAATTCTCCCTTAAGGGTGAAGGACTAATTACTGGAAGATGCCTCCACTAAGTGTTCCCCTGGAGCTCACTGATTCATGTAGAGGCATATGCCCATTCCTGAGCTAACATCTAAAGATGAAAATGCCCCAAATAGGTGCAGGCCTGGCTTCCTTCCTGTGGGGCTTCCCTTGGATAGTGGACATTTGGACTGATTAGGTAAAGTGATATTGCCTGAAAAAAAATGAAATATAGACAGAAAAGTGAGGGCAAGCAGGGAGATAAAAGCTGGGCTGCATACTAACATTTTTTTTTAATTTAAAATTCTTACAGAAACACTAATGCATGCATATCTGAGCTTCTGGTTAGCATCTATGTTGAGATAACTGCTAGTTAAAACTGGGATAGCTGAAACAGACCCCTTAATGACTTTATTTCACTGTTTTGAAATGCAAATTCTAAATGATTTAAGTTACATTAAGTTGAAATTTTCAATTAGGGAAAGTATTGCTATATTATATTCATTAACAAATAGATATCACAAAAGGTAGGTCATAAATAATAAAGCTGAAATATACACATGTAATTGTATAACAGCTATGGAATCATGCCCAGGACCTACAAAAACTGTGGAAATACAGTTCATTGCTTTTTCAAAGATAATACATATAAGATGCAATTTTTAAGGAATCTTCATTCACATGCAAAAGACTGATTTTTTGTGATATAAGGAGAGAGATTACTAAAAGTAGTACTATTGATGAAAAAATTTTACTGTCTTTGAAACAAAGCATTCTAACATATTGCCTGTGAGATAATATGTAAGATATCTTGGTAGGGACTGAGCAACCAATATTTTAGTGATATGTCCTGGAAGAAATAAGAGAAAGAAGAAATTCACTTGCATGTCATTTAATATAGAGTTACTTGAAATCCATCTTGTACTTGATGCTAGGTATTTATTAACCAAAGCATAGCTAAGAGATTTGTGCGCAAATAAAATGTATTATTGTATTGCTGACAATCCTCCACTTGTATCCATCATAAGTTTTCAAGAGAAAAATGTCATCTTGTTTCTAGTGGCAATAATACATAATTATGCTTCCATTAAATACTTCAATTTTGCCCTCTGAATGTATTAGAAGAATCACATTGTTGACAGAATGGAACATTATTCACTTCTAATGGACTTTGTATGGTTTCTTATCTTATTTACTGCCCACTTTAAAAAGATATCTGTATAAATGCTGGGGGGGGGGGGCACCTTAGTTATAGAAGCAGACAGAAACAAAATAAAATAGGAAAAATATGTTACTTAGATCTACCAAAAAATTTAGGAAAAATCATATATTTACTATTTTTAAAATAAATGTATGAGGAACTAAGTAATTTCCAGTTATGAAACTGATTAGTTTAATTAGGTCCCACTTGTTTATTTTTGTTTTTATTCCCAATATTCTGGGAGGTGGGTCATAGAGGATCCTGATGTGATTTATGTCAGAGAGTGTTTTGACTATGTTCTCTAGGAGTTTTATAGTTTCTGGTCATACATTTATATCTTTAATCCATTTTGAGTTTATTTTTGTGTATGGTGTTAGAAGGTGTTTTAGTTTCATTCTTTTACAAGTGGCTGACCAGTTTTCCCAGCACCACTTGTTAAAGATGTTGTCTTTTTTCCTTTGTATATCCTTGCCTCCTTTGTCAAAGATAAGGTGTCCATAGGTACATGGATTTATCTCTGGGCTGTCGATTCTGTTCCACAGATCTATATTCCTGTCTTGGTGCCAGTACCATACTGTCTTGATGACTGTGGCTTTGTAGCAGAGCCTGAAGTCAAGCAGGTTGATTCCTCCAGTTCCATTCTTCTTTCTCAAGATTGCTTTGGTTATTTGAGGTTTTCTGCATTTTCATACAAATTGTGAAATTATTTGTTCTAGTTCTGTGAAAAATACCATTGGTAGCTTGATAGGGATTGTATTGAATATATAGATCGCTTTGGGTAGTATAGCCATTTTCACAATATTGAGTCTTCCAGTCCATGAACACGGTATATTTCTCCATCTATTTGTGTCCTCTTTGATTTCTTTCATCACTGTTTTATAGTTTAAACAAAGGGGACCTAATTAAACTTAAAAGCTTTTGCACAACAAAGGAAACTATAAGTAAGGTGAAAAGACAGCCCTCAGATTGGGAGAAAATAATAGCAAATGAAGAAACAGACAAAGGATTAATCTCAAAAATATACAAGCAACTCCTGAAACTCAATTCCAGAAAAATAAATGACCCAATCAAAAAGTGGGCCAAAGAACTAAACAGACATTTCTCCAAAGAAGACATACAGATGGCTAACAAACACATGAAAAGATGCTCAACATCACTCATTATCAGAGAAATGCAAATCAAAACCACAGTGAGGTACCATTACACGCCAGTCAGGATGGCTGCTATCCAAAAGTCTACAAGCAGTAAATGCTGGAGAGGGTGTGGAGAAAAGGGAACCCTCTTACACTGTTGGTAGGAATGCAAACTAGTACAGCCATTATGGAAAACAGTGTGGAGATTTCTTAAAAACCTGGAAATAGAACTGCCATATGACCCAGCAATACCACTCCTGTGCATACACACCGAGGAAACCAGATCTGAAAGAGACACGTGCATCTCAATGTCCATCGCAGCACTGTTTATAATAGCCAGGACATGGAAGCAACCTAGATGCCCATCAGCAGACGAATGGATAAGGAAGCTATGGTATATATACACCATGGAATATTACTCAGCCATTAAAAAGAATTCATTTGAATCAGTTCTAATGAGATGGATGAAACTGGAGCCCATTATACAGAGTGAAGTAAGCCAGAAAGATAAAGAACAATACAGTATACTAACACATATATATGGAATTTGGAAAGATGGTAACGATAACCCTATATGCAAAACAGAAAAAGAGACATGGATGTACAGAACAGACTTTGGGACTCTCTGGGAGAAGGCGAGGGTGAGATGTTCTGAGAGAATAGCATTGAAACAAGTATACTGTCAAGGGTGAAACAGACCACCAACCCAGGTTGGATGCATGAGACAAGTGCTCAGGGCTGGTGCACTGGGAAGACCCAGAGGGATGGGATGGGGAGGGAGGCGGGAGGAGGGATCGGGATGGGGAACACGTGCAAATCCACGGCTGATTCATGTCAATGTATGGCATAAACCACTACAATATTGTAAAGTAATTAGCCTCCAACTAATAAAAATAAATGAAAAAAAAATTTTTTTAACTGACTAGTACAATAGAAAGTATTGGATCCTTAACATAATTTCTTGCATAAAAATTGTATATTAAAACTAAAAAAAAAAATGAAGCCACAGAACATTTGGCTACAAAGAAAAACATTTTCACATTTGAGGATAAATATTTTTATCCTCATATAAGTGTGCATATATTTATTTCAAGGAACCCTTTAGAGTTCAAGAAAATTCCATTAATGTATTTTTAGGAAGGTTACTTGTAATGGTATTTTCCTTAAATCTATTTTTTAAAAAAAGCTTCTTAATAACTCAATGTGTATACAAAAACTAAGTATCTGAAACAACCTATTTTTCTTTACTGCCTACTGCAAAGTTTTTCTTTACATTTTTTCACACACTTTATCTTCCTTCTTGTACTATTTTCTTTCCTGTCATTAAAGCAGCTTGGAAACCAGTATAGCTTTATTTTATAGTCTGAGAGTACATATCCACCCATGCAGATAATATTTTTTTGACTCTGATATAATACAATCAGGCTATATATGCATAGAGGTACAACTTTAAGCTTACAGACCATGTAAGGAATATGACCAAAATAAATACACAAACAAACAAAAGTACCTGAATTGACAAGATTTTTCTTTAAATTAACTTCTCATGATCTATTATAAGAGGAATGTTATGAAATAATCTGGCAAAGATATGGCCACATCATTTTTAAAAGGGTGGAGGGCTGGGTTCACTGCAAAATAATGGAAATCCCTTTTCTCTGGTGTCTATCCCAAGAGGTTATCCAGGGCTGTGTCTTTGAGATCTGGGGTTCCCTTGCTCCATGAAAGAGGTAAAAAGTGTTTTGTTTTCAAAGGCACTTATCTGAGCTGGTTAAGGCAAAAATAGCTAAAGTGAAGACAGAATGAAATGTGTCACCAAGTAGTTATGATTCCTGTAGATTGGGAACAGAACAGTGGTTACAGACTCTGCCCTACTAGGTCCTGCTGGTACATATTCTTGTGGAAGAGGAAAAACTTCAGATGGAAAAGCCTATATGAGTACAAAAGAGCACTGGTCACTAAATGTCACACATGGGCATTTAGTAAAGATTTCTGTGAATGATCCTGTGCTTATTTGGGTTGTGAAGCTCTGGGAAGAAGTCATACCCCAGTCTTCCTATAATATGGTGACTGCAGCCATGAAATTAAAAGACACTTGCTCCTTGGAAGAAAAGCTATGACCAACCTAGACAGCATATTAAAAAGCAGAGACATCACTTTGCCAACAAAGGTCCATCTAATCAAAGCTATGGATTTTCCAGTAGTCATGTATTGATGTGAGAGTGGGACTATAAAGAAAGCTGAGCCCCAACGAATTGATGCTTTTGAACTCTGGTGTTGGAGAAGATTCTTCATAATCCCTTGGAATTCAAGGAGATCAAACAAGTCAATCCTAAAGGATATCAGTCCTGAATATTCATTGGAAGGACTGATGCTGAAGCTGAAATTCTAATACTCTGGCCACCTGATGCAAAGAACTGACTCATTGGAAAAGACTCAAGTTGGGAAAGATCAAAGGTGGGAGGAGAAGGGGATTACAGAGGATGAAATGGTTGGATGGTATCACCGACTCGATGGACATAAGTTTGAGCAAGTTCCGGGAGCTGATGATGGAGAGGGAAGCCTGGTGTGCTGCAGCCCATGGGGTCGCAAAAAGTTGGACACAATGGAGCAACTGAACTGAAGGCAGAAAGCATGATAGTTTAGCAGCAGTAGCTAGAAGCTGAAGAACAACAGAGGGTAACTATCAGTCACTGAACAATATGTACTTTTTACACACTCTGTACTAAAAGCAAACCTGCCTGCCTAACCAGTATTCCCAGGATTATATAGATCCTGAAGTTTTTCTACAGTATGATGATTCAAAATCACTGACCAAAAAATGATACTAAATTTCACTGAGCTTGCCAAGTAATGACCAGGATCTTCAGAAAAAAGTAAAACAATGTGAAATTTATTTCTTTGCATATTATAAATCACATATGCTGTCACCTACTATATTCCTAAACACAGAGCTGACATGCACTAGTGCAAGCTCTCAATCCTGCTACTTGTGTGACACCGACTATTACTTTTCCAAATATCCAGGTTCGCACTTATGAAATGGGAAAATATCTCCATCTCTTTGCAAGATATATTGAAAGTCAACTTGTTAGGCAAAAGCACTGGAAGTGAAGAATCCTCTGGGAGGTTTTATTGACTTCTCAGGATTTCAGTTACCTCACTTATAAAGTGAGGGCAGTTTCTCAATCTCAGCATTATTGGCATGTTAGATATAGCTTTTTGTTGTAGAAATCATGCTTTGAGCTTTATAGAATGCTTAGTCTCTTACTACATGCCAGTAACATCCAACCCTCAGTTATGACAACAAAAATGTCTCCAGTTCAGTTCAGCTCAGTCGCTCAGTTGTGTCTGCCTCTTTGTGACCCCATGAGCTGCAGCACGCAAGGCCTTCCTGTCCATCACCAACTCCTAGAGTTTATTCAAACTCATGTCCATTGAGTCGGTGATGCCATTTAACCATCTCATCCTCTGTCATCCCCTTCTCCTCCTGACTTCAATCTTTTCCAACATGGGGGTTTTTTAAAATAAGTCAGCTCTTCACATCAGGTGGCAAAGTATTGGAGTTTTAGCTTCAACATCAGTCCTTCCAATGAACACCCAGGACTGATCTCCTTTAGGATGGACTGGTTGCATCTTCTTCCAGTACCAGGAACTATCAAGAGTCTTCTCCAACACCATAGTTCAAAAGCATAGATTCTTTAGCATTCAACTTTCTTTATAGTCCAACTCTCACATCCATACATGACCAGTGGAAAAACCAAAGCCTTGACTAGATGGACGTTTGTTGACAAAGTAATGTCTCTGCTTTTTAATATGCTGTCCAGGTTGGTCATAACTTTCCTGCCAAGGAGTAAGCAACTTTTAATTTCATGGCTGCAATCACCACCTGCAATGATTTTGGAGGCCAGAAATATAAACCGAGCCACTGTTTCCACTGTTTCCCCATCTATTTGCCATGAAGTGATGGGACCAGATGCCATGATTTTAGTTTTCTGAATGTTCAGCTTTAAGCCAATTTTTTCACTCTCCTCTTTCACTTTCATCCAGAGGCTTTTATTTCCTCTTCACGTTCTGCCATAAAGGTGGTGTCATCTGCATATCTGAGGTTATTGATATTTCTCCTGGCAATCTTGATTCCAGCTTGTGCTTCATCCAGCCGAGCATTTCTCATGATGTACGCTGTATATAAGTTAAATAAGCAAGGTGACAATATACAGCCTTGACGTACTCCTTTTCCTATTTGGGAACAGTCTGTTGTTCCATGACCAGTTCTAACTGTTGCTTCCTGACCTGCATACAGGTTTCTCAAGACATAGGTCAGGTGCTCTGGTATTTCCATTTCTTTCAGAATTTTCCCAGTTTATTGTAATCCACACAGTTGAAGGCTTTGGCATAGTCAATAAAGCAGAAATAGATGTTTTTCTGGAACTCTCTTGCTTTTTCGACGATCCATCGAATGTTGGGCATTTGATCTCTGGTTCCTCTGCCTTTTCTAAAACCAGCTTGAACATCTGGAAGTTCATGGTTCACATATTGCTGAAGCCTGGCTTGGAGAATTTTGAGCATTATTTTGCTAGCGTGTGAGATGAGTGCAACTGTGCAGTAGTCTGATCATTCTTTGGGATTGCCTTTCTTTGGGATGAGAATGAAAACTGACCTTTTCCAGTCTTGTGGCCACTGCTGAGTTTTCCAAATTTGCTGACATATTGAGTGCAGCACTTTCACAGCATCATCTTTTAGGATTTGAAATAGCTCACCTGGAATTCCATCACATCCACTAGCTTTGTTCATAGTGATGCTCTCTAAGGCCCACTTGACTTCACATTCCAGGATGTCTGGCTCTAGGTGAGTGACCACACCATTGTGATTATCTGGGTCATGAGGATATTTTTTGTACAGTTCTTCTGTGTATTCTTGCCACCTCTTCTTAATATCTTCTGCTTCTGTTAGGTCCATACAATATCTGTCCTTTATTGAGCCCATCTTTGCAGGAAATGTTCCCTTTCTATCTCTAATTTTCTTGAAGAGATCTCTAGTATTTCCCATTCTGTTGTTTTCCTCTATTTCTTTGCACTGATCGCTGAGGAAGGCTTTCTTATCTCTCCTTGCTATTCTTTGGAATTCTGGATTCAAATGGGAATATCTTTCCTTTTCTCCTTTTTTTTTTTCCACTTCCCTTCTTTTCACAACTATTTGTAAGGCCTCCTCAGACAACCATTTTTCTTTTTTGCATTTCTTTTTCTTGGGGATGGTCTTGATCCCTGTCTCCTGTACAGTGTCACAAACCTCCATCCATACTTCATCAGGACCTCTGTCTATCAGATCTAGTCCCTTATATCTATTTCTCACTTCCACTGTATAATCATAAGGGATTTGATTTAGGTCATACCTGAGAGGGTGTGGAGAAAAGGGAACCCTCTTACATTGTTGGTGGGAATGCAAACTAGTAGAGCCACTATGGAAAACAGTGTGGAGATTCCTTATAAAACTGGAAATAGAACTGGTCATTCTCATACCATTCATACCTGAATGGTCTAGTGGTTTTCCCCACTTTCTTCAATTTAAGTCTGAATTTAGCAATAAGCAGTTCACAATCTGAGCCACAGTCAGCTCCCAGTCTTGTTTATGCTGACTGTATAGATCTCTAGATATTGCCAAATATCTGCTGGAAGCAAGACCATCCTACCTGGAAACCAGTGATTAAAGCTATCCTTAATATCCCTTCAGCTTTAACATTTCATACTTCTATGATATTAGATAGTAGACAATGAAAACACTTTGTAAGTTGGATGGTGAGATACAAAAGTTGTATGTTCATTTATTCATTAACAGGCTTTATTAAACATCTACTGCAACAAAGGTAAGGTTTTTCCAAGGTAGGAGAAACCACAGTACAAGGTAGGCACTGGGAGAGGGCATCAGAGGGCAGACAAACTGAAACCAGAATCACAGAAAACTAACCAATCTGATCACATGGACCACGGCCTTGTCTAACTCAATGAAACCAAGCCATGCCGTGTGGGGCCACCCCAAGATGGACAGGTCATGGTGGAGAGGTCTGACAGAATGTGGTCCACTGGAGAAGGGAATGGCAAACCACTTCAGTATTCTTGCCTTGAAAACCCCATGAACAGTACGAAAAGGCAAAAAGATAGGACACTGAAAGATGAACTCCCCAGGTTGGTAGGTACCCAATATGCTACAGGAGATCAATGGAGAAATAACTCCAGAAAGAATGAAGAGACGGAGCCAAAGCAAAAACAATACCCAGTTGTGGATGTGACTGGTGATAGAAGCAAGGTCCGATGCTATAAAGAGCAATATTGCATAGGAACCTGGAATGTTAGGTCCATAAACCAAGGCAAATTGAAAGCGGTCAAATAGGAGATGACAAGAGTGAACGTCGACATTCTAGGAATCAGCAAACTAATGTGGACTGGAATGGGTGAATTTAACTCAGATGACCATTATATCTACTACAGTGAACAAGAATCGCTTAGAAGAAATGGAGTAGCCATCATAGTCAACAAAAGAGTCCAAAATGCAGTACTTGGATGCAATCTGAAAAAGGACAGAATGATCTCTGTCCGTTTCCAGGGCAAACCATTCAAAATCATGGTAATACTAGTCTATGCCCTGACCAGTAACGCTGAAGAAGCTGAAGTTGAACAGTTCTATGAAGACCTATAAGACATTTTAGAATTAATACCCAAAAAAGATGTCCTTTTCATTATAGGAAACTGTAATGCAAAAGTAGGAAGCCGGTGGAATGGGAGACCGGGATGGGGAATTCGTGTAACTCTATGGCTGATTCACATCAATGTATAACAAAACCCACTGAAAAATAAAAAAATTTAAAAAAAAAAAAAAAAAGTAGGAAGCCAAGAAACACCTGGAGTAACAGGCAAATTTGGCCTTGGAGTATGGAATGAAGCAGGAAAAAGGCTAATAGAGTTTTGTGGGGGTTTTTTAATGTTTTTTTTATTATTTGGAGGCTAATTACTTCTCAACATTTCAGTGGGTTTTGTCATACATTGATATGAATCAGTCATAGAGTTACACGTATTCCCCATCCCGATCCCCCCTCCCACCTCCCTCTCCACCCGATTCCTCTGGGTCTTCCCAGTGCACCAGGCCCGAGCACTTGTCTCATGCATCCCACCTGGGCTGGTAATCTGTTTCACCATAGATAATATACATGCTGTTCTTTTGAAACATCCCACCCTCACCTTCTTCCACTGAGTTCAAAAGTCTGTTCTGTACTTCTGTGTCTCTTTTTCTGTTTTGCATATAGGGTTATCTTACCATCTTTCTAAATTCCATATATATGTGTTAGTATGCTGTAATGTTCTTTATCTTTCTGGCTTACTTCATTCTGTATAATGGGCTCCAGCTTCATCCATCTCATTAGAACTGATTCAAATGAATTCTTTTTAATGGCTGAGTAATATTCCATAGTGTATATGTACCACAGTTTCCTTATCCATTCATCTGCTGATGGGCATCTAGGTTGCTTCCATGTCCTGGCCATTATAAACAGTGCTGCGATGAACATTGGGGTGCATGTGTCTCTTTCAGATCTGGTTTCCTCAGTGTGTATGCCCAGAAGTGGTATTGCTGGGCCATATGGCAGTTCTATTTCCAGTTTTTTAAGGAATCTCCACACTGTTTTCCATAGTGGCTGTACTAGTTTGCATTCCCACCAACAGTGTAAGAGGGTTCCCTTTTCTCCACACCCTCTCCAGCATTTATTGCTTGTAGACTTTTGGATAGCAGCCATCCTGACTGGCGTGTAATGGTACCTCATTGTGGTTTTGATTTGCATTTCTCTGATAATGAGTGATGTTGAGCATCTTTTCATGTGTTTGTTAGCCATCTGTATGTCTTCTTTGGAGAAATGTCTGTTTAGTTCTTTGGCCCACTTTTTGACTGGGTCATTTGTTTTTCTGGAATTGAGTTTCAGGAGTTGCTTGTATATTTTTGAGATTAATCCTTTGTCTGTTTCTTCATTTGCTATTATTTTCTCCCAATCTGAGGGCTGTCTTTTCACCTACTTATAGTTTCCTTTGTTGTGCAAAAGCTTTTAAATTTCAATAGGTCCCATTTGTTTATTTTTGCTTTTATTTCCAATATTCTGGGAGGTGGGTCATAGAGGATCCTGCTGTGATTTATGTCAGAGAGTGCTTTGCGTATGTTCTCCTCTAGGAGTTTTATAGTTTCTGGTCTTACATTTAGATCTTTAATCCACTTTGAGTTTATTTTTGTGTATGGTGTTAGAAAGTGTTCTAGTTTCATTCTTTTACAAGTGGTTGATCAGTTTTCCCAGCAACACTTGTTAAAGAGGTTGTATGGAAATACAAAAAAACCTCGAATAACCAAAGTAATCTTGAGAAAGAAGAATAGACTGGAGGAATCAACCTGCCTGACTTCAGACTCTACTACAAAGCCACAGTCATCAAGACAGTATGGTACTGGCACAAAGACAGAAATATAGATCAATGGAACAGAATAGAAAGCCCAGAGATAAATCCATGAACCTGTGGACACCTTATCTTTGACAAAGGAGGCAAGGATATACAATGGAAAAAAGGCTAATAGAGTTTTGTCAAGAGAATGCATTGTTCATAGCAAACACTCTCTTCCAACACACAAGAGAAGACTCTACACATGAACATCAACATCACCAGATGGTCTATACTGAAATCAGATTGATTATATCCTTGCAGCCGTAGATGGAGAAGCTCTATACAGTCAGCAAAAACAACACTGGGAGCTGACCTTGGCTCAGATCATGAATTTCTTATGGACAAATTCAGATTTAAATTGAAGAAAGTGGGGGAAACCACTAGACCATTCAGATATGACCTAAGTCAAATCCCTTACGATTATACAGTAGAAGTGAGAAATAGATTAAGGGACTAGATCTGATAGACAGAGTGCCTGATGAACTATGGATGGAGGTTCACGACACTCTACAGGAGACAGGGGTCAAGACCATCCTCAAGAAAAAGAAATGCAAAAAAGCAAATGGCTGTCTGAGGAGGCGCTGCAAATAACTGTGAAAGGAAGAGAAGCAAAAAGCAAAGGAGAAAAAGAAAAATCATATCTGACCCTTTGTGACCTCACAGACTGAAGCCCACCTGATTCCTCTATCCGTGGAATTTTCCAGGCAAGAATACTGGAGTGGGTTCCCTTTCCTCCCCCAGGGGATCTTTCCAACCCAGAGACCAAACCCATGTCTCCTGAATTGGCAGATGGAGTTCTTAGCAGTGAATCACCAGTTGCTGAGCCCTGAGTTGGATGAGCTCCTTATATATTTTGGATATTAATCCCTTATGGAATATACGGCTTGCAAATATTTTTTCCCATTCTGTAGTTCGCCTTTCCATTTGGTTGTTTCCTTTGCTTCACTATCTTCTTTTTTCTTTTAAATAAAAATGTTAGACTTGCAAATATCTATTTAGTAGAGTTCTCCAAATAATAGGCATATTAAAACTGAGATTAATTTGAAAAGCCTAAGCCTTTTCATGTTTTTCTACTTATTCACGATCTTATATTAATATTGTAAGGCTAAAGAAATTGCTTAAAGCCTTGGAGAATTTCTTGAGAACTATTCATTTAAGAAAATTCATTAATAAAATTTACATCAGAAAAAATGATGAAATAGTTTTAAGTTTGAACATAATAACCTTTTGATATTTTATAAATTAAAACTTACCATCTCTAAAAATGTGTCATTCAATATTATATCCAGATGCTTAATTTCTTCATAGTCCCAGTTTGAGTTAAGCAAGTTTATATGGCATCTGTTAACCTGTGTGATCAGTGTACCTGGGAGCCTAGACATGAGAGTTTATAGTATAGTGCTTAAACTTTCATTATTAGTATTTTCAAAAATATGTATGTACTAGTGACATTTGAAGTATCTATAAACTTGTGTTCAGCAATGGGGCAGCATTGATGGTTCTGCCAGTCATCTATGAATTATTCCAAAGAACTTAACCAACAGAAAGTGCAAAGATTATTTAATCCTTGAATAAATTTCAAGTCTCTACCTTAGTAGCAAGCTCTTATTTAACTTTAACTTGTAATGCTTATTTCATTACAGTGGAATACAATGAAAATAGCATTGATATGGGTTGGAGGGATGGGAATAGAGAAAATGAGTTCATTTTATCCTGAAAATAGTTTGGAAATATTAATAAAGTAGAGAAACTATTGGCTGCACAGAGAAGCAGCAGCCACATGTCATAGGGAACAATTTTGTATCCTGCAACTTTACCTAATTCATTGATTAGCTCTAGTAGTTTTCTGATAGCATCTCTAGGATTTTCTACATAACTATTGTCATCTGCAAACAGTGGTAGTTTAACTTCTTTTCCAATTTGAATTTCTTTTTCTTCTCTGTTGGCCTTGGCTAGGATTTCCAAACCTGTGTTGAATAAAAGAGGCGAGAATGGGTATCCTTGTTTTATTCCAGATCTTAGAGGAAATGCTTTCAGCTTTTCACTTTGAATATAATGTTAGCTGTGGATTTGTCCTATATGGCCTTTACCATGTTGAGGTAGATTCCCTCTATGCCCACTTTCTGGAGAGTTTTTTTTTTTTTTTTTTAATCATAAGTGAACACTGAATTTTATCAAGAGCTTTTTTTGCATCTATTGAGATGATCATATGGTTTATATTCTTCAATTTGTTAATGTGTGGCGTCACATTCATTGATTTGTGGATATTGAAAAACACTTTCATTCTTGGAATAAATACTAGTTGATCATGGTGTATGGCTTTTTAATGTTTGTTGGATTCGATTTGCTAGTATTTTGTTAAGTATCTTTGCATCTATATGTTCATCAGTGATATTGATGTGTAATTTTCTTTTTCTTTTTTGTGGTATCTTTGTCTGGTTTTGTTATCAGGGCAGTGGTGGCCTCAACAGGACTGCTTTCCAGAAGGGAAATGCTTCCTGTCACAGCAAGATTTCCAGAAGAGTACAATATAGCTTGACTAAGAAGGGGATAAAATCCTAGACAGAAGAGCAATTTGAGAAATGTTTTATATGTGCTTGTGTTAGTTGCTTAGTCGCGTCCGACTCTTTGCTTCCCCATAGACTATAGCCCACCAGGTTCCTCTGTCCATGGGATTCTCTAGGCATGAATATTAGAGTGGGTTGTCATTACCTTCTCCAGGGAATCTTCCCAATCCAGGGATCGAATCTGGGTCTCCTGCATCTAGGAGAGATTCTTTACGTCTGAGCTACCACAGTATCTTCTAGACAAGAGGGCAGTTTGAAAAAGGTCAGAGTGTGGGAAACAAGTCCAGGAATAGTAATATGTCTTGAGAGACTAGAAAGAATATATATTGGGAGTTTCCTTAAAAAGTGTGATTTTTGTGTTAGTGAAGTATGAAGTAAATTCAGTTTGAGATGATAGAGAAGTATTAAATGAGAATTAAAAAATTCATTTTTCAAAAATTCTGACCAAAGCTATAAAAGAAGCACCCCCCATTGTGAATTGCTATAAAATATAAAGCAAGTGCAGTCACAAACCCTGGATATTAAAAGTTATAGGGCAAGAGTTGGACATCTGGACCCTCCTGACAGCTCTACGTGCCATGATTTGGCTTGTGAATGGACCCTGTAGTGCTACTCTGGGAGTCACAAGGCAACTCTTCAGATTCGGGAGAATCTCATGCTGTCTTTGGCCTTTATTGACACTTTATAGAATGAGAGAAAGCACCCAAGGAAATTGGTGACCTCACTGATTTTGTGCACATTACAAGGTAATGAGACTGTAGCTTGCTTTTATTCCTTGAAAACATAAGGGGATACTGGCTGAAATGAGATTTTTTTGCTCATGTAATCTTAGAACACAGAGAGACAGGGATTGTTTATAATTTATGGCTTATATATTATCTTTGTAAATTAAAAGTACTTCTGTAAAAATATTGCTAGATCTGTGTGACTATGTATGTAAAGTGGAGGCGGTGACTTAGCAATTGAAATACGATAATCAGGTGTTAACACTGTAGGAATAATAATTTCATAAACACATCAAAATGTATCTGAAACTGATTCAAAGAGATATTAGCATAATTTTTCATTGTGAGATAAGTAGCACTCAGGGTACATGAGTGGCATTAATGTACTCCTGCATTAATAAAATGTAAATATCCCACAAGGTCCATCGTCCACGGGGACTCATTCTCCAGTTCTAGAACTCCATTTGCTCTGGCCTTCTCATATTTGGTGGAAAACTCTGACCTCTCATGTTGACTGGTTCTTCTATCACAATATCTTTGTTACCATGGAGGGGGAGGGTGTTAGAGTCACAATATCACATAATCTCATTTGCTAAAGTTCTCTCTTGGTGGTGGTGGTTTAGTTGCTAAGTCATGTCCTTAGCACACTTCATATAGAAAGTTTTATGCTCCTAGGACCTGATTTTTCATATTTTTGTCTCATTGCTAACTAATGAAATTCTAGTTATTTCCTTAAAACTTTTATGTCATCTTAACTGTTGATGAAAACATATATCTCATAACCAAAAATTAGGTGGTATATTCTTTTCCTCAATAGTTGCATAAAAGGAGATATTTTTTGGTAACCATGAAGTAATTCTTGTAAGTTGATGAAGTGATTCACAAACGTATTAATCTTACTTCCCTATTCATTGTGGAAACTTGTGTGAAAATGAATCACCAACTTCTTTTTCTATTTTGTTTTATTAATACAATTACCCTTGAAAACCTAATCTGTAAAAAAGAAACCTGTAAAGAAATATGTGATGATGTCAGGGTTGTTATATCCTATGATATATAACTAGTAACTTCAAAAAGTTTGGTAATTTCATAATTTTTTAAGTATTTTTAAATTGACATTTTGATTTTCTAGATAATGTCAGGTATAGGTAATTGTGAGATTCATTGTTAAATGCAAAATAAAGTCTTTGGATTGATTCATTATTTATGATAAAGACATAATTTCCACTCTTATATTCTTTATTCAAAGAACAAGTTTTAGAATCTTTTACTCACTTACTTGGGCTTCCCTGGTGGCTCAGCAATAAACAGTCATTGGGTCATGAAGATCCCCTGGAGAAGGGGATGGCAGAAGGAAAAGGAAATGGCAACCCACTCCAGTATTCTTCCCTGGAAAATTCCATGGACAGAGGAGTCTGGTGGGCCACAGTCCATGGGGTTGCAAAAGAGTTGGACATGACTTAGTGACTAACAGCACTCACTTATCTAATAAGAACAAATCTCTTATGCAAAGATCTGTTGCAATATCTGAGGACAGAGAGTGAACACTTCCCTAATCTTATAAAAATAAGTTCTCTGTTCATTTGACAGAACCTGAGGATCTGAGTTTTATCTATTTTGAAACAATTAATGATAGGATGCAGAACATCATATGGATAGGGTGGTTACATATTTGCCTGGGACAATTCTGGCTTATATTTTTGTACCAGCATGATTATTTAGAGTACCCTTCTTGAGTCTTAGAAATGTCTCCCTCTTTGGGTGGTAAATTAGATGGTGTATGCATAGTCCCCCTCTCTACCTTCCTCTGCCTGCATTCTTTTGATCTCCTGAGATTTCCCAATGTTTAAGAAGAAAATATGGTATGAGTTGAATAGCCAGTTTGGCTTACATCTGTTCACAACACTGGAAGTTCACATGTTTGAGGAGTACAAGAATCAAGGAAGATATTCCTTCTTACTTTTAAATACTGATTTCAGTTTACCTTGGTCACCCTTTGGCCAAGTTTGAAGTTTTTGTCTTTGCTTCCAATTGGAAATAATATACTATCATTTGAAGATTGAATTCCCTAGGCATGCCCAGTCATGTACTCCAAACCATACAAAAGGACAACTTTTCTAAAAGGCAGATATAACTATGCCACTGTCTTGCTTAATATTTAAAAGTCTTACCACCACCTTTAAAATTAAGCCTAACTACTGAATATTATCATTTAAATTTTTCAAATCTCTAAGGTTCCATCTCCTTTACATTCAAATGTTCAAGTGCCTCTTCAACATCCCATTTGCATTCATCCACAGATAGCTCAATACAGAATGTGATGAACTGATTTGTCATCTTTTCCCGTAGACCTGTCCTTCCATCTGTGTTATTTCAGATGTCAGCATCACTATTAATCCATGTTCAAATATCTCATTGTTTTCCTTTATTGTCATTTCCCAAGGTAATCCTACTGTGACAACAAACTTGGAGTGTGTACAGGCATATCTCAGAAATATTTCATGTTTGGTTTCAGACCACCACCATAAAGCAAACATTGCAACAAAGTGAGTCACACACATTACTGGCTTCCCAGTGCATATAAAAGTTGTGTTTACACTATATTGTAGTCTATTGAGTGTGCAATGGCATTATGTCTAAAAAATAATGTTAGTATGAAATTTAAAAAAATGCTACCATGTGAGTCTTCGGTGAATAGTAATCTTTTTGCAGTATTAACATCAAAGATCACTGCTCAGAGATGATCATAACAAATATAATAATGAAAACATTTTAATACTGTGAGAATTCCCAAAATACGATACACAGATGTGATGTGAGCAAATGCTATTGGAAAATTGATGCCAAAGACTTGCTAGTTGAAGGTTTGCCACTGACCTCTGATTTGTAAAACAAACAAACAAAACCCAAACAATCTCTGTGAAGCACAGTAAAATGGGGGTATGCCTGTAGTCACTCAAACATAAGTTGGTTTCCCATTCAGTGTTAAGTCTTAAATGATGTTACATTATTATAGGCAGGGTCATCTCTTCCAAGAGGCGATTTAGAAACCAATCACTTTCCATCTTAAGGTTTCATTATCTTCTATTACCAGAGGGAGAGTGGGTGAGGAAGATCTCTTGGAGGAGCGCGTATGGCAACTCACTTCAGCATTCTTACCTGGAGAATCCCATGGACAGAGGAGATTTGCAGGCACCGTGCAAAGTGTCACAGAGAGGCAGACATGACTGAGGCTGAGCAGAGCACAGTACAATATATAGTAACATATTTAAAATATTTGCATGGTGATTATCCTTAGTGCACTATGAAATCTTAAAGGAGATGGATTTTTTTTTTTAATTTTGTGTCTTCAATCCTTTGAGTAATTTTCACACAGATAATATTTACAGTGCTTACTATGACAGAGAAGGCATGGGTTGCTCTGCTGATATTACTGCTCCTTGAGGGGAATGAAAACAAAATATTTCATTAAATCAAATTCTGAGTAAATTCTTCAGTTCTTATCTTTCATCTTGTGTCCTGTTCTAACTGGTCTTAGTCTTTTTCTCAAGTATTCTTTCTCCATTATCTACCAGCCCAAGGAATCTTTTCCAGCCTCCAAGAAAGAAAATTTGTCCTTACTTATGATTTTTTTCTTCATTTTCTCTGCTCAAGTCATTATCAGGCCCTTATTCCTGCGTGATATAATGTCTGATTTTCTTTGAAATATTTCAACCTGAATATTCTGTTCTGAGGTATGTACTAGCTGCTTTACATTAGTCTTCAAGAGCAGTCAATTGAACTCATCTAAATATACAACCTAGGAGTAATCAGCTAACCTTGACTCAGACCCAAAGGCCATCCTTAGGCTGCTTCAACTATCTTTATTTCCCATCACCATTAGAGATGTTTTCATTTTCATAAAGAATGTTAGAAATAGGTTTACATTGGTGAAATAAGTGGCTTATTAATTAGCAGTATGGATATTGGAAATGAGTTTTTATTAATGAAGTTAGTAGATTGGCTATGGTATTGCAGGGGGTAGGTACTTTGCTTTTCTTGCTTAAGAAGAATATAAAAACTGTCATCTGTTCTGAAGCTTATGTCTTGAGGAATGAATCTGTGGGGGCGATCCATAAATGGTCCTGTAATCCTGCTCCTAGTGGGAAGGTTTCTTGATCTCCTACTTACAACTGATTATATCTGGTACTAGAACACTGCCGCCTTTGCCCCCGATAAACATTCCATGAAGGTTTCAGAGCACACAGAGGGACAGGAAGAAGAGGCATCTTCAAGAGTTCAGTGATGACTCTTGTGAGCATGTGTGCTAGCTTGCCAATAAATAGTGATGTATGTGGCAAAAATTGGGCTGAGCTTTGCTTCTGTTATGGGCTTCCCTGGTGGCTCAGGTGGTAAAGAATCTCCCTGCAATGCAGGAGACCTGGTTCAATCCCTAAGTTGGGAAGATCCCCTGGGTGAGGGCATGGCAACCTTCTCCAGTATTCTTTTTTAGGGGAGTAGTCAATTCTTAACTATTTCTTTAACAAAACCCTCCAAATTAAATAGTGTGTGTATTCAAATTGAAGTAGACCACTTTACAACCCTGAGCAATTAAAATTCTAAACCCAAGAATTGATCCTTTTTTTTTTTTTTTTTGGTTTGTTTCTTCTTTGTCAACCTTAAGACAATTAAGAATTTCTAGCCCCTTGAGTGGGAAGAAGTAGAGAATATAAGGAAGTATCAAGAACACAAACTATTGCTTAGTAATTTAAAACTCTAATCCCCATTTGAATGTTTGCTGATTTAAATCTTGTAAAGACAACCCCTATGTTATCTATTTGCCAGGCAAAAATCATTTAAAATGTCTTTTTTTTTTAATGATAATATATTGAAAGGCATAATAACATACCAATTCTCAACCTCTCTCAATATTTATTCTTAATGCATATATTTCTAAACCTCTCTGATATATTTAAAATCAGAAAATATATTTCTGAGGGATTCTCTCATTTATTTTCTCAGCATTCAAAGAAATGTATAATCTATGAGTGCTCTCACACCTATGGTTCAGGTTATTCCCTGCGAGCATTATGGCAACTACTGTTTTATACTTGGCCGCCTTTACACATTCACAGTGTCTGTCTGGTCCCTGTAGACATTTAAATTAGCATACTTGCTCAGGAAGTTACCAGGCATTTCAAATATATTACAAACATTTTAATTGTAAATTATTATTCATTTTTTTTAATTTAAAATAAATGCACTACACAAAGGTAAGAGCTGAATTTGGGAAGTTTCTGATTTTATATCTATTGCAGGGAATTCTTATAAACATTATTTTCAGAACTGGTGAAATTTTTCCCAAACATTGAACTTCTCAGCTGGGAATTCAATATACCCTACTAGGCAACACAAATATTTTTTATCATTATAGTTTTAATCTTGTATGCAGTATCCTGGCATGTGATATTAGTGATTCTTTCCTAATTTAGAAGAAGGTCATAGTTTGTGTTATTCCCTTAAACATTTAATATATAAATGGAGCAACCTCCTGCTGCTTGTGGCATCAATTTAGATTTTTCATGCTTGTTTCTGGTACATGTGCTCCTAATGCATGAGGGTTGAGAAAAGATTCAATTTCCTCATTTGTAAAATGAGGGTGATGGTATTAGGTGCTCTCTCAGGTCCCTTCAAACTCTAAAATTTTATGGTTCTCATAAGGTAAGTTTAAACCACATTACTAAGAGTAATAGCTTTTCTTAGCCTAGTCTATGGCACAGTTTTCTTAAATGGCCTACCTTGCTTAGAAACATCCATTAAAACTTCTCTTCTTATCCAAATTAAAGTATGTTACTCTAACTCTCCAGTTCTGAGATTCCAGTGTCTTGTAGAATATCAAAAATATTATTTACATATGGAACTGATACTCCAGTAGCCCAGTAAATAAGGCCTTTGAAGAATAATTTAATTTACCTTCAGTTCTTATAGGATATTGTTTTATCCCAGTTAAGTTCAGTCTCTCAGTCATGTCTGACTCTTTGCAACCCTAAAGACCACAGCACACCAGACTTCCCTGTCCATCACCAACTCCCAGAGCTTGCTCAAATTCATGTCCATTGAGTCCGTGATGCCATCCAACCATCTCATCCCCTGTTGTCCCCTTCTCTTCCTGTCTTCAGTCTTTACCAGCATCACAGTCTTTTCCAATGATTCAGCTCTTCGCATCAGCTGGCCAAAGCATTGGAGTTTCAGCTTCAACACCAGTCCTTCCAAAGAACACTCAGGATTGATCTGCTTTAGGATGGACTGGTTGGACCTCCTTGCAGTCCAATGGACTCTCAAGAGTCTTCCCCAACACTACAGTTCAAAAGCATCAATTCTTCTGTGCTCAGCTTTCTTTATAGTCCAACTCTTACATCCATACATGACCACTGGACAAACCATAGCCTTGACTAGACAGACCTTTGCTGACAAAGTAATGTCTCTGCTTTTTAATATGCTCTCTAGGTTGGTCATAACTTTCCTGCCAAGGAGCAAGCATCTTTTAATTTCATGGCCGCAGTAACAATCTGAAGTGATTTTGGGACCCCCAAAAATAAAGTAAACCACTGTTTCCGCATCTATTTCCCATAAAGTGATGGGACCAGATGCCATGATCTTAGTTTTCTGAATGTTGAGCTTTAAACCAACTTTTTCACTCTCCACTTTCACTTTCATTAAGAGATTTTTAAGCACTTCACTTTCTGCAATAAAGGTGGTGTCATCTGCATATCTGAAGTTATTGATATTTCTCCCAGCAATTATTTATAGTTCTTGATTCCAGCTGGTGCTTCATCCAGCCCAGTGTTTCTCATGATGTACTCTGCATGTAAGATAAATAAACTGGGTGATAATATACAACCTTGACATACTCCTTTTCCTATTTAGAACCAGTCTGTTGTTCCATGTCCAGTTCTAACTGTTGCTTCCTGACCTGCATACAGGTTTCTCAAGACAGACGTCAGGTGCTCTGGTATTCCTATTTCTTTCAGAATTTTCCACAGTTTATTTTGATCCACACAGTCAAAGAATCTGGCCTAGAGAATTTCATGGACTGTATAGTCCATCAGGTCGCAAAGAGTTTGGCACAATTGAGCAACTTTCACTTTCACTTGCAAAGCTGAAAAAAATAAAATACTGCATTGTATACTTAAAGTTGTATACTGTATTCTATACTTAAATTTGCTGAGACTAGATCTTACTGTTCTCACCACAGCCTTCCTGCATAAAGGTAACTATGTGAGGTGATGAATGTGTGAATTAACTGACTTTAGTAATCACTTCAACATATATATTTATATTATACCATCACACACTGTATATCATACAATTTTTATTTATGACTTATACTGTAATTAAGGGGGGGGGGGACGGGAAGAAACTTCAATAACAAAAAAAGGGAGACAAATTCGTCGGAGAGTGAGGTAAGAAGCAGAAGCCAGACTCAAGCCTTCTACAGCTGCCAGCAGCCTTGATCAGGAGCCCGGATGCCCTTACTGGTACCAGGTGGCAACGGGCTGGTGAAGCAAGAACAGCAGTCCTGAAAGACTGGGCCATCCCAGGCTGAGAAAGTCAGCTGGCCCGAAGGAGAGCTTGGCTGCCTCAGGCCAGGATCTGTACAGACCTGGCCACCCTTGTCCCACCTGGAGGAGATGCTCCCACATCCTGACAATAACAGGCAAAGGCTTTGCAGCCCAGCACATGAGTGGAGCCCTGAAACATGAAGGAAAGTGGGTTAATGGTCAGCTAGACCTTAATATTGGAAGAGAGACAGAAGAGAATAATGGGCTATATTTGGCCAACAGAAAGTGCACACCACCACTTGAGAAGATTGCTCTTTACATAGGGCTTGTGCACATAATTTGGAAAAAGCTGCTCTAAACTTCACCTGCCAGCCTTCTAAAATTCAACTTATTTCTCTACATCTAGGCTTGATAGATGTAAAGTCAATTGCATACAATAAAGCAGAGTTAAAAATCACCTGGCTTGTAAATACTCTTTTATACAAGGAAAAAAGGAAAGAAAATTTTAATCATAGAAAAGAAATATCTTCTGGGAATGACTTTTGGAAATGGAATTGTTAGACCATCTCCATAAATGACACTTACACATTTGATCAAAGGGTTAGAGCACAGGGCTGTGAAGAGGCTGATTAGAAAATTGAAAGCATTTTTCATCTATAATTGGTGAGTGCTGACTTAGGAGAAAGAATGACTAGTAAACTCAATTCATCTATGAAGGAGCTAAGAGCTAGTATAATACCTAGGTTCATAAAAATCTATAAAATTACAAACACCAGAGAAGAAAAATATATATCCCAGTATTACACAAAGACAGAAATGAAATGAGACTATTCAGAGATAATTCTGTTACGAAGAGGAAAAAGGGCCCTATGCCAGACTGCTTGTACTTAGAAGTCATATTTATGTTATAACCATCTTACTGTGACATGCTTTATGCCTCACATACATGCAGTTAATGATAAAAAGGACTTTTTTGAAATAGCTAGTTTTTCTAGATGTTCTAAAATGTATATCAAAAGTATTTAGTAAAATAAAATATTTTATAAGTATTTTTAATCACGTTTCTTGAAATACTGCTGTTAAGCTGAAGGGCCAAACTCTCTCTTTGAACAGTACATGTTTTACCTTTGCAGTCGTGTCCAGGGAGGAAGGAGGAGAATGTGGTGCCAAGGACTCAATTCCAGTGTGTTTAGAGTGAACTTCTATCCCATATGTCTGTGCATTTTGTTCTACTTTGCTATTTATGTGGTGCATGTAATGGACAGATGAGTCCTAATTTTACAACATCTGCTCCTTCTAGATGTGTCAGCATATGTCAAAAGGAGAATTGAAGAATACATTTTGTGTTAAAATTCATAGGAAAGACTGTTATTTTAAAATTTGAGCCATATAGTCCATTGGATTGGTAGATGAGTGAGAGAAAGGAAGGGTTCTAAGCCAGAATGTTCACATTTAAAGGACATTTTCAGATTATAACTATTATTACACTTGTGCAGAGACTACACACATTAATATGCTGTTGTTGTTATTGTTCTGTCACTAAGCCATGTCTAAGTATTTGTGACCTAACGGACTGCAGCATGCCAGGCTCCTCTGTCCTCCACTCTTTCCCAGAGTTTGCTCAAATTCGTGTCCATTGAGTCAGTTGTGCTATCTAACCATTTCATCCTGTGTTGCCCCCTTTTTCTTTTGCCTTCAACCATTCCCAGTATCAGGGTCTTTTCCAATTAGTTGTTTCTTCACATCAGGTGGCCAAAGTATCAGAGCTTCAGCTTCAGTCCTTCAGCATTGATTTCTTTTAGGTTTGACTGATTGAATCTCCTTGTAGTCCAAGGGACTCTCAAGAGTCTTCTCCAGCACCACAATTCAAAAATATCTATTCTTTGGTGCTCTATTCTTTTACGGACCAACTCTCACATCTGTATATGACTACTGGAAAAACCATAGCTTTGACTATATGGACCTAAGGTGATGTCTCTGCTTTTTAATAAGTTGTCTAGGTTTGTCATAGCTTTCCTTCCAAGCAGCAAGTGTCTTTTAATTTCATGCCTGTAGTTACCATCAACAGTGATTTTGGAGTCCAAGAAAATAATCTATCACTGCTCCCACTTTTCCCCCTCTATTTGCCATGAAGTGATGGGACCAGATACCATGACCTTAGTTTTCCGAATGTTGAGCTTTAAGCCAACTTTTTCACTCTCCTCTTTCACTTTCATCAAGAGGTTCTTTAGTTCTTCTTCACTTTCTGCCATAAGGGTGGTGTCATCTGCATATCTGAGGTTATTGATATTTCTCCTGGCAATCTTGATTCAGCTTGTGCTTCATCCAGCTCAGCATTTCTCATAATGTATGCTGCATATAAGTTAAATAAGCAGGGTGACAATATACAGCCTTGACATACTCCTTTCCCAATTTGGAACCAGTCAGTTGTTCCATCTCTTGTTCTAACTGTTGCTTCTTAACCTGCATGCAACTTTCTTAGGAGGCAGGTAAGGTAGTCTGGTATTCCCATCTCTTTAAGAATTTTCCATACTTTGTTATGAGCCATACAGTCAAATGTTTTAGCATAGTCAATAAAGCAGAAGTAGATGCTTTTCTGGAAATCCATTGCTTTCTCCATGATCCAATGAATGTTGACAATTTGATCTCTGGTTCCTCTGCCTCTTCAAAACCCTGCTTGTACATCTGGAATTTCTCAGTTCACATACTGCTGAAGCCTAGCTTGAAGGATTTTGAATGTTACCTTGCTAGCATGTGAAATGAACATAATTGCATGGTAGTTTGAACATTCTTTGGCATTGTCCTTCTTTGGGATTGGAAAGAAAATTAACCTTTGCCAGTCCTGTGGCCACTGTTGAGCTTTCCAAATTTGCTGACATATTGAGTGCAGCACTTTAATAACACCATCTTTTAGGATTTTAAATGGCTCAGATGGAATTCTGTCACTTCCATTAGCTTTGATAGCAGTGATACTTCCTAAGGACCACTTGATTTGATATATTTTTCATATTATACACAAATTGAACAAACTAAGTTCTTAGTTGAAGCAGCTAGTCTATGTTAAAAACAGATACAGTAAAATGTCATTGTATTTTAGTTAATATTGCTATATATTTCCAGGGAAGTTAAGCCCTAAGGGACCAAAAGTAAAGGTAATGAAATAATTCTCCTGGAAATATAATTTTGTTTATTAATGGAAAAGATGGTTTTTTGGAAATATTCTTTGTTAACAAATCTCCTGGAGCTAGACTTGCTTCTATACTTAGTCATTTGGATAGTGAAGGAGGTAGAAGAAAGAGAATAGGTCTTTGCTAGACTGTCCCATAGCTATAGACAGTAGAGACCATAGTTCTTTATTTGGGTATCTTCTAAAGTACCAATGTCTAGTGTGGACAATACACAGTCCTTATTTTCTGTTTAAGATTTTTCAATTCCTTAAGGTGACAATGAATAAGAAAAGCAGGAGTTTGTGAATTAGCCAGTTTCTACATATCTTGTGTTATAATTGTGATATCATAATATAGAAAAAGAAGCATTTTGAGCAAAAAATTGTTCAACAAGCTGAATACACACTTCAGGGCTTATTGTCTGGGCTGCCAGCAGAGGGCCAGAAATGCAAGGAAAGGGATTATGAAGTTGTGTTCTTGTTTATAATTTGAGCTCATCCACTGATGCATGAGGGCTTCTCAGATGGCTCAGTGGTAAAGAACCTGTTTGCCAATGCAGGAGACTCAAGAGACACATGTTTGATCCCTGGGTCAGGAAGATCCTCTGGAGGAGGAAATGGCAACCCATTACTGTATGCTTGCCTGAATGTATCTCTTATGGTTGTAATACACTTTTTTTTTTTTTTTTTTTGGTAATACACTTTTAAAAATAATTTGATAAAAATCTTAATAATCTAGAGCATTTAGAGCATACAGTATTTTCATGTTATTCTACCAACATCTTTATTCAGAGACCTAATGCCATTTTTATCTTTATGAAAGTTTTGTTTCTACAAAAGACAGGATTATATTATTTTTTCCTGGTTGACTTGGTGAAGTACATTAAGTTCAGTTCAGCTCAGTAGCTCAGTCATGTACCTTTCTTTGTGACCCCGTGGACTGCAGCACGCCAGGCCTCCCTGTCCATCACCATCTCCCGGAGATTACCTAAACTCATATTGATTGAGTTGGGGACGCCATCCAACCATCTCATCCTCTGTCGTCCCCTTCTCCTCCCACCTTCAATCTTTCCCAGCATCAGGGTCTTTTCAAATGAGTCAGCTCTTCGCATGAGGTGGCCAAAGTATCAGCTTCAGCGTCAATCCTTCCAATGAATATTCAGGACTGACTTCCTTTAGCATGGGCTGGTTGGATCCCCTTGCAGTTCAAGGGACTCTCAAGAGTATTCTCCAACGCCACAGTTCAAAAGCCTCAATTGGTCACCAAAATACCATAACTGTGAGACTTTAAATAAGTAAATATTTATAACATGAGAAAAAGCACAATACACATTATACAAGCTCAACCATACAAAAGTGTATGCTCAGTTATGTGTATGCACATGCACAAGGACTCACAAGGACACATCAAACTCCTTACATTTATAGACCAATTTGTGTTATTTGTTTCTTATATGTCTCAGTTTTTCTATAATACACATATTAACTTTTAAAAGTTTGACAAAAAATATATTTTAAAATGAGAGAAGTGCCTTTTTTAGGATATAATATATAACAAAAATTAAAAATCATACATATATGGCTTTGTTTCCATCTGGAACTTTTAAAGAAGAATGTATTGTTTAAAAATGTAACTTACTCCCACACTTGCAAACCTGCCACTAGAGTAAAATGTTCATGTTCTTATAACAATATTTTAAAATTAACAAAGATTCTCTGGTTAAACAGAATTTTATAGTGAAGTGAGTCACTTTTGTCACATAAGAAGTGCAAAACCAGATAGCAAAAAGGGATAAACAGAAAAACACAGCCATTTGATAACAATGCAAATTTCTATATATTAACACACTTTAAATAACATTTTGTTGTAGTAGATTGCTAAAATTATATTCAATTATCAAAAATAAATGAAGGGAACCAAAAAACACCTGGAGCAAAATTTCATGGGAAATTCAACAGCTAAAATCAAACATAATAAGAGTTCTTCATTGATTCTCATTCAGTTTTCACTGCCACCTGAGAATCTAGTAATTCCAAGCAGAGACATCTATTTGTGTAAAGGAGAAGGTTTTGGAGAATAAGAAAGGTTTGGGAGTCAGAGATAAAAACTCTGAACTGATATTTTAGATTAAAACCATCAGGACATTCAATTTTCTCCCAAATACTTGGACCATCTCATCAAGAAGTACAGCTTTCCAGTCTGAAAACCACAGTATCCATTATACAATTTTACTTTGTGAAAACTGCCCAAGGCACAACTCAGAACTCAAGTTACTACAAAGTATAAAAATTCAACAATTGCTTTTGACTTCTTCACTGGTCTACTTAGCAATAACAAATATGTTGCAATTCTAGTATGATCACACTGTCCTTTTTCAAACAGTAAAATGAAATTATCAAATTTCTGTCAAAGGTCTGGAGGTCAGCTAATAAAAATCAATTTGGCAACATTATAGGTGGCCCAAAGCACATATGAACAATTTCTCAGAGTTACTGTATATACACAATTCACTGGATAAAACTTCAGAAATTGGCCCCTTGGGTTTTATAGTTCCCACAGTAAAGAATTTAATTTTTTTCTTAGGTGCTAATAATTTTTACAAGGCATCAAATAAGCTTTTTAAGTAGTTTAATTTCTCTTTTAAAAATATATCCTCTAGCACTTTTATCACCTCACTGGTTAATTATATTAGTTGAACAAATATTCAAAACAAATTGTACATTGATATTTACCTTTTTCTGAAGTTAATTATCTTGTAAAGTAAATCAGTGATCACACAGCATGAAAGTAAAGGTATATTATAGTTTTTTGTGAGTCAGCTGAGATGCACTCTTAACACTGTCTCATAAGCACATTTGTCAGTACTGAAAAGAAACACCATGGTGGATGCTAAGCAACTGTAGTAGCTACAGAGAAAAGTGAATTCCAGATCCTCTAATTTGCAAAGTTTGCTGTTGCAAGATCAGCCATCAAAATTCTCAGCATGCAACCACATGCTGAGAATCACTCCCACCCCTAGGGGGTTGGAGGGGGTGGGGGAAAAACAGGAGTTGCTCAGTTCCGTTCAGTCGCTCAGTTCTGTCTGATTCTTTGTGACCCCATGAACCACAGCACATCAGGACTCCCAGTTCATCATCCACACCTGGAGCTTACCCAAGCTCAGGTCCATCGAGTCGGTGATATCCAACCATCTCATCCTCTGTCGTCCCATTCTCCTCCTGCCCCCAATCCCTCCCAGCATCAGGGTCTTTTCCAATGAGCCAACTCTTCACATCAGATGGCCAAAGTATTGGAGTTTCACCTTCAACATCAGTCCTGCCAATGAACATCCAGGACTGATCTCCTTTAGGATGGACTGGTTGGATCTCCTTGCAGTTCAAGGGACACTCAAGAGTCTTCTCCAACACCACAGATCAAAAGCATCAATTCTTCTGTGCTCAGCTTTCTTCACAGTCCAACTCTTACATCCATACATGACTACTAGGAAATCCATAGCCTTGACAAGACAGACCTTTGTTGGCAAAGTACTGTTTCTGCTTTTTAATATGCTCTCTAGGTTGGTCATAGCTTTCCATTCAAGGAGTAAGCGTCTTTTAATTTCATGGCTGCAGTCACCATCTGCAGTGATTTTGGAGCCCAAAAAAATAAAGTCTGACACTGTTTTCACTGTTGCCCCATCTATTTCCCATTAAGTGATGGGCCCAGATGCCATGATCTTAGTTTTCTGAATGTTGAGCTTTGAGCCAACTTTTTCACTCTCCTCTTTCACTTTCATCAAGAGGCTTCTTAGTTCTTCTTCACTTTCTGCCATAAGGGTGGTGTCATCTGCATATCTGAGGTTATTGATATTTCTCCTGGCAATCTTGATTCCAGCTTGTGATTCTTCCAGCCCAGCATTTCTCATGATGCTCTCTGAATATAAGTTAAATAAGCAGGGTGACAATATACAGCCTTGACATACTCCTTTTCTTATTTGGAACCAGTCTCTTTTTCCATGTCTAGTTCTAACTGTTGCTTTCTGACCTGCATACACATTTCTCAGGAGCAGATCAGGTGGTCTGGTATTCCCATCTCTTTCAGAATTTTCCACAGTTTATTGTGATCTACAGTCAAAGGCTTTGGCATAGCCAATAAGGCAGAAATAGATGTTTTTCTGGAACTCTCTTGCTTTCTCAATGATCTAGAAAATGCTGGCAATTTGATCTCTGGTTCCTCTGCCTTTTCTAAAACCAGCTTGATCATCTGGAAGTTCACAGTTCACGTATTGCTGAAGCCTGGCTTGGAGAATTTTGAGCATTACTTTACTAGCATGTGAAATGAGTGCAATTGTACAGTACTTTGAGCATTCTTTGGCATTACCTTTCTTTGGAATTGGAATGAAAACGGACCTTTTCCAATCCTGTGGCCATTGTTGAGTTTCCAAATTTGCTGGCATATTGACTGCACCAGTTTCACAGCATCATCTTTCAGGATTTGAAATAGCTCAACTGGAATTCCATCACCTCCACTGTGAGGCTGCGCCATGACAGGCAGCCTCTATTAGGAGTAGGCCTGGTTTTCCAGGGTAACATGATTATCAGGCCACCTGGAGCCAGCCAATCAATATGCGCCCAGTAAGGAAAAGGGAACCTATCGGGGAAAGCTGCAAAGCCCGCGAACGCCCAAGTTTGAAAAAACCCTGCGAAGGTTTGAGCCAATAAGATTACTTTGCAAACATGTAACCAATCCGCTTAAGCCAGCTACCAACTGCTTATGCATACCTTATAAATTGGGTAACAGCTCGGGCTCAGCACTTTCTGACCCTGCACCACTGCGTTGGTTGTGGCAGTAAGCCCTGACTCGAGTCAGCAATAAACTTCCCTTTTTTGCAAGTTGCATTGTCTTGGAAGCCTTCTCTCTTCCCGCTCGGGGATTCAGACATCGGGCATAACATTTGGGGGCTCATCCGGGATCCCTTGACCGGGGAAAGAGAACACTTTCAGGACAGAGGGGAAGGATAAATAATAGCACCGGTGCTCAGGCAGTTCAGGAAAGTCCAGTGTAAATCCGGGGCCCTACTGAGAAGCAGGAAGGTATCTGGCGCAGGAGAAAGCTTTCTATAAAGGGGGAACGGATTGAACGTTCCGGCCGGCGCAAGACCGAGGCCAGCGAGCGCGCTGGAAGGCTGCCGGCTCTGCGGCAAGGGGAGTTCCTCTCCTGATCCCACGTCTGGTGAACAGCGGATGCCATTCGGTAAGGTGAATCTGCTACCGGGAGGCAAGAGAATTCAGGGGGCCTGAAAACCCAGCACTGTGTCATTGGCCGACGTTTGTCTGTCCTTGTGTTTGTCTTCAGTTCTCTGTGTTTGTGTGTGTGCTGGCATTGTCTCTGGTCTTCCTTTTCTGGAAGCCCAGGGAAAAGTCCTGTAACGCCTGGGTGTCTGCAGGTGACAGGAGATGTCTGTAAGGCCACCCCTTTTGCCCCCCTTTCCCGCTTCCTCCTCCTCCTTCTTTCAACCTGGATTCCTTTCCTCCTTTTGAAATCTTTGAAGACATCTGAAGTTTTGTGTCTCTATAGAAGGTTTTCTGAGAGACTGTATTCTTGTATTTAAGGGAGTGTCTGATGAGGACTGCCAGGTTTATATGTGTGTGTTTTAACTCTGTTCTGTGTTGTGATTTGTGACGGCCATTTTGCTTTGTCTGGCCACCATTTAGACCTGCCGACATTTTGTTAGAACTTGATTTTCCTTCACTGTGCCTTGAGACCAGGGCTCTCAGGAGCACTTATCTAGACCACTTATCTAACTCCTGAGACTGAGAGAAAAAAGGAAAAAAGCCTTTAAAAATGTTATTTATTTCAACTTTTTTTATAAACTAGTAAATTTTATATTGTAATATCTAATGCATGACCAAACTTAGAAAATGAAGCTAGATCTTGCACTGTATCTGTCTAAATATGTTTTCATATGTGTTTGTCTCTGGAAAATATTTTTTAGGTTAATTTGTAAATGAGCTCTATTTAATTGGCTTTAAAAAGGGAGTAAGCACTTACAAATCAAATAATTCTAAATTAAACAATAAATTCCAGGTTTAGGTGAACTGGGA
Organism: Muntiacus reevesi; assembly: GCF_963930625.1. Taxonomy (NCBI): domain Eukaryota; kingdom Metazoa; phylum Chordata; class Mammalia; order Artiodactyla; family Cervidae; genus Muntiacus; species Muntiacus reevesi. Next base: position 256,798,267 of record NC_089251.1, on the reverse strand, counting down.
AATATTCAGTGCTAAATACCTGATATTAATGTTTGTTTGTTGACCTATCTAATATAGAGATGTCTTAGAGTAATTAACATCAAGTAGAATATTTTTGTTGTACCTAGGTTTAATATAAGTTAAATGTTATACCTATTACAAGTTTGTCAACAAGGAAATTACCTTGAGTGAAAAAAACTTCTAGAAAATGTAAATGAGGTATGAGTTTGTATATAAACTCTATTAAGAATAATTATTCTTTAAGAATATCTGTCTACAATGGTCTCCCCAGATTGGCGTAACTTGAATTTCTAAGGGTTGTGCTAAACTAAGTATTGGAAGTCTTTTAAATAATTAGGTCATTTCTAAATGAAATAAGATTTTGAAACATTTACTACTAAACACTGATTTCCTTTTACAGAAAAACTAAAGAGATTTGGGACTATAAATAAATAATGTTCAATGCCATCCTAAAATGTTTTAAGAAAGCAAGAGTTTTAGAAATTATCACTGGTATTTATGCTCACCAATCTATAAAATGCTAATATAAAAGTTAGCTCTTGATTGCTAAAGGAAAGCAGGAAGTGTGCTTTCAGTAAAGTATGAAAAAATACTAAAAAGAGTTATGCATGATCAGGATTTTCTAAAATTGGATTACAGTTAGTTAGATAAGTGGATTTTGTTAGAAATGACATGGTTGTAAGAAAACTGCTTAGAGTCAATTAGATCCAAGATGGCTGAGCTGACTTTCACTAGACCTTGAGCCTTGGTATTTACGCCCATTGTGACATATCAACAAGCTAAATGATACAGTCATCAACATTGACTAAATCTGACCAAATGTTCTAAACACTTTTAATTGATCTTTTCAATAAAAATTCCTGAATCGAATTCTTTTGAAGTTCCTTTGACCTCTAGCTAACTTTGGGGTGTTTCAGAGGGCCCCTGAAACATCCCAAAGAGAGATATTAAACTATTTGGTTGGTTAAATTACATAAAAAAAGATTATCAAATGAGTAATAAATCCACTCATGTTATAATGTATGAAAAATTACTAATACAGATATCCTAGAAATTATATGGAGTTCTTAACATTTTGATATGTCTTGGTGTTCTAATGAGAAACCTGATGACTTCACAAAAGTTAACAAAGGACTGAATGAACCAGCGAATATGCTTATAACTTTTATGGTTTCTATCTGAGAAATTACAGGTTTAAATCGTGTGTTTTCCGGGAGTAGGGAAAACCTTCCTCTCAAACTAATTATAAAAATAATTTGGTAAAATTACATGTTATAAACAAAACAATTATATTTTATCTCTATCTGACTCCTCCAGAAATTTGAAACTCTTAAGTTTCCAGTAAGCTTATCAAATGAGCTAAAAAGGTTATCTCACTAACAGGTACAAAAATCTCAAGGGATTTTTGAGACCTTAAAAAGAAAAGAGTTCACCTAGATTTGTTAGGCAAAATGTGTTATAAGCCTTTGGTGTGAGTTTCCCAGCCCTCTTTTATATTAAAAGTTCAGTCTGAGATCCAATAAGTGTTTCAGCAAAATAAAAAGTCTATGATCAATTATGGTTATATAAATCATCAGACCAAAATTAGTGAAAACAGACCTATTTTGCAAGCAAACTAGCCTTAATTTGGTTGTATTTGATAAAAATGAGGGTAGCTTTAGGGAGAAAAAGATATTTCAAAAAAATGTTAAATCCCAGTTTGTTAATGGAGGTTTGCATGTAGTAAGACTCATTTCTCAGATAGTTCTTTGCTGTTATGTGATATTAATGTGAAAGTTTGTTTCTGAAGCTTATCTCAGTAATCTATCTTTGGATGAAGATCAGATGCCTCATGACCTGCAACCAGGACTGGAAAAAGACATAATTTAAGAGACTGTCTCCAACCTGGATGGAAGGACTTTTTATCAGGTACTCTTAACTAGCTCATGCACAATGAAACTGAAGAGAAATTAACTCTTAGATTAATTCCCACTTCCAAAGGCCCTTACACTGGTTTGGTCTATAGAGAAGACAGCTGACCTGATCTCACCTTAAAATGATGCTCAAACAAGAGAAACTACACTACACCAGGATGAGAAGACAGCAACATCAGAGGTAGACAGCTTGCCCAAGATGCTGGATCTGCTTTGTATGATCATTTATAATGTTTTCTTGACTTCTTAGACCTCTGCATATAAATCAAATGCTTTTCTATCATAGGCCTTATTCTATGCCAGTTTTAGAAATCAATCCAATTGTTGGGTTTGTGGCCAATTACCTGTATCTAGTTCTGGGTTACCTTGGTAAATTTCTCCACTACAAGACTCCAACTGGTTGGTCCTGAGGAAATTTACTTAAAAAAATAATTATAGTCATATTCAGGTCACTGTGATACTACCAGACGAGATCCCCTCACTGGGCCAATTAATAAAGCCTACTCTGGCTCTGGCCATAAATTTGAGCCTTTTTCTATTCCTCAAGCTCAATCAGAGCAACAAAAAATTTCAACAAAGGAAAAAGAAATCTCCCACCATTATAAGATGGATTTATATAGGTAACACCAGGCTATGGTAATTTAGGTTTAAAGTCTCCTCTGTGTTGAAAACAATTATATCATGCTAAGGATAATCAGTCTAGTAACACTAGAAAACTGGGCTATATGCCTTATAGATGGTGGTGCCAATGTATAATTTCCCTGAAAGATAAAGATTCGTACAGAGTAGACTAAGTCAGACGACCTGGGATATACTGGGCTACATCTAATGGAAGCTCTTAAGTCTTACTTGTGACTTTACTAGTACTGCTGGTTATGTTCTTTGTATTTCACCTGTTTTACAAAATTGCTATTTCTTACAGTGCCAAATGTGTGACTGAGGCCTGTGATAAAATAATATATAGTTCCCTATGAGATCGATGATGATGGCAGTGTAACTCTAGATATGAGAAAAAGCAACAAGAGGGAATATTTTCCTGGACCAAGAGGCTAGTAAGACAGGTGGTCCAGAGAATTTTGGATACTGTGTTATGGCCTAGTCCAGTAACAGCACATTGAGTGGCCTGTCAACAAAATGTTTGCCAAACCTGAGAATGGACATTCTCAGCACCATGGGATAAAATGGTCATGAAATGCCCCCCTAGCAAAAAGGGGCTCTGCCAACTGAAGATTGACACTTGCCACCTACATCTACAGAGATTATATCATAGCCACTGCAACTGCTGACTTTCAACGGCCCTGAAAGGAGTTCAGGGTGAAGATCAGGAATGAGGCGCTCTGTGCTCTGGGAAAAACTGGCAGAACAGGCCTTCAGATAGTTAGATCTTTTCAGGAGACTTTATGAGTCCCAATTCTTGCATCTTCTCATACCTAGAGAAACACTGACATCATTAATGGTGCCATCTGCTTTGGCTACAATTAAAAGTCAAAATAGAGTACTCAGCTATGGTTCAGACATCCTGGGAAATAACCAGGTGTTACTATGGGTGTAATTTCAGATTAGACATTGTATTGCTAAACACTTGAGTTTTCTGAGTTGTGTCAGGCTTAGATGCCACTATTCTCAAAACAATGTCTGCTAAAAGCTAGTAACTTATACCTTACTTTTTATAAAACTAGGCAACTGGCCACCTGGCTACAAGTCTCCCTGAAGTGCCAGGTCCAGACTGGGTTTCAGGCCTATTCTTCTAAAAGAAAGAGATTTATTTTGTCTATTAAAACTCCAGTTATCCCTCCTCTAGCTACTACTAACTGGGTATGTTACAACAAAATGGCAGACCAAGGGATTGAGATTTTAATCATACAAGGCTCAAATCTAGGACTTGGAACTCAGGAATACTTCCAATTCAGTGTCTCTTCTCCAGGCTGAGGCACTCCTATGCCCCATTTTGACAAGAGATTATCACAGTCATAGTTGCCCTGTTCCCTAAATTAAAGCTGAGCAGGACTCTGTGGGGTGGCAACTCTGGAGTACAGATCTGCTGTACTGTAAAATATAGGCTTTATTCAGTCTCCTTGACCTTTCCTGAGTTCCAAAAGGTAGATTCAAACAATTGCTAATCAGGGAAGAGAAAAAATACAGAAACAGAGGGAAAACAATCAAATGGTGGTACAACCTTGAGACAGGTCCTGGTTCCTACTCAAAGAAATGTGCATAACAATGTCTTTTGAGTTCTTCTACAGAACCGGAGCCCCCACCCAGGTGAAAGATGGTAACTTCAGACTAAACACAAGATTCCTAGAACACAGCTCTGTTGCTTGACCACCAGCCAATCACCCCAAATGTTGCCTCCTGTTTCTGGAGACTAGTGATGACCATCCTGTTAGGTCTCCTGTTTGACCCTTGTCTATTTTATCTCTGAGAGGCGCCAACAGTTTCAAACTAAGTTGCTGTTATTACAAGAGTAAAAGCTGGTTTCAGATATAAAACATCCCAACTTAGGTCAGGTATAGGGAGACTTCTGCTCTGCTAGGCAGGCCTATGCCCAGGCACAGCAGGAAGAAGTTACAGAAGAGACCTCCGGAGAGAGAAGATCTGTGGGTTGTTTGTCTATTTTTGTATTTATTGGAATTTTGTTGAAATACACAGAGCACAAAATTTACTATTTTAATCATTTTTAAGTATGTTCAGGGGCATAAAGTGCATCCACATTGTGGTGCAACCATCACCAATATCCTTCTCCAAATTTCTTTCCATCATGCAAAACCACAACTTGGTACCTATTAACCAATGACTCCTAATTACCTACACCCACACCAGTTTAGCTTCTGATCATTCTACTTTGGAGACAGAACATTTAAATTCAACTCTTGGTCTTCCCATGGGCTTCTCAGGTGGTGCTTGTGGTAAAGAACTCACCTACCAATGTAGGAGAAATAAGAGACGTGGGTTTGATCCTTGGGTTTGGAAGATCCTCTGGAGGAAGGCATGACAACTCACTCCAGTATTTTGCCTGGAAAATCTCATGGAGGGAGGAGCCTGGTGGGCTACAGTCCATGGAGTCACAAAGAGTCAGAACGACTGAGCACACACATTTGTTATAAATGTGTATATGTTAATTCAAAATTCTTAATTTATCCCACTCCTATCTTCTGACTGGGGGCTCATGCAGAGGGCAAGGGACACCTTTGGTCCATTGTGGGGGCAACACTGTCAGTCAGTTTCCCAGCTCCATCATGACCATGACACTCTAGCCTTTGGACCCAATGCTGCTCAGGCTCTAGGAATGTGACACCAATGTAACCAACCAAGTACTGGTATTTACTTTATTGCTTAATCTTAGGTGAATTTTATTTTATTTCTTTGTCTCTTTTCTTTCATATTAAATGAGAATAAAAGTGCCTTTGAAAAAAAGAAAGAAAGAGACCTCCGCCCCAATTCCCAAAAAGCATCTTGAGTATGAAGTCTCTCAAGGGGGAGTTGCTAGGGAAAACACACTGCCTGTCCGTCCACCTAATGTTACTCAGATCTCAATATTCGACTGCCCCCACAGATGATATAGAAGACCATGATTGGGCCTTCCACAGAAACAACAAGACAGGGGGGAATGTGAGGCTGCGCCATGACAGGCAGCCTAGATTAGGAGTAGGCCTGGTTTTCCAGGGTAACATGATTATCAGGTCACCTGGAGCCAGCCAATCAATATGCGCCCAGTAAGGAAAAGGGAACCTATCAGGGGAAAGCTGAAAAGCCCGCAAACGCCCAAGTTTGAAAAAAGCCTGCGAAGGTTTGAGCCAATAAGATTACTTTGCAAACATGTAACCAATCCGCTTAAGTCAGCTACCAACTGCTTATGCATACCTTATAAATTGGGTAACAGCTCGGGCTCAGCGCTTTCTGACCCTGCACCACTGCGTTGGTTGCGGCAGTAAGCCCTGACTCGAGTCAGCAATAAACTTCCCTTTTTTGCAAGTTGCATTGTCTTGGAAGCCTTCTCTCTTACCGCTCGGGGATTCAGACATCGGGCATAACATCCACTAGCGTTGTTCATAGTGATGCTTCCTAAGACCCACTTGAATTCACATTTCAGTATATCTGGCTCTAGGTGAGTGATCACACCCTCCTGATTATTTGGGTCGTGAAGATCTTTTTTGTACAGTTCTTCTGTGTGTTCTTGCCACCTCTTCTTAATATCTTCTGCTTCTGTTAGGTCCATACCATTTCTGTCCTTTATCGAACCCATCTTTGCAGGAAATGTTCCCTTGGTATCTCTAATTTTCTTGAAGAGGTCTCTAGTCTTTCCCATTCTGGTGTTTTCCTCTATTCTTTGCATTGATTTCTGAGGAAGTCTTTCTTATCTCTCCTTGCTATTCTTTGGAAATTTGCATTCAAATGGGAATATCTTTCCTTTTCTTCTTTGCTTTTCACTTCTCTTCTTTCCATAACTATTTGTAAGGCCTCCTCAGACAGCCATTTTTCTTTTTTCCATTTCTTTTTTTGGGGGGATGGTCTTGATCCCTGTCTGCTGTACAATGTCATGAAACTCCATCCATAGTTCATCAGTCACTTTGTCTATCAGATCTAGTCCCTTAAATCTATTTCTCACTTCCACTGTAAAATTATAAGGGATTTGATTAGGTCATACCTGAATGGTCTAGTTGTTTTCCCTACTTTCTTCAACTTAAGTTTGAATTTGGCAATAAGGAGTTCATGATATGAGCCAAAGTCAGCTCCCGATCTTGTTTTTGCTGACTATAGTGCTTCTCCATCTTTGGCTGCAAAGAATGTAATCAATCTGATTTCAGTGTTTACCATCTGGTGATGTCCATGTGTAGAGTCTTCTCTTGTGTTCTTGGAAGAGGGTGTTTGCCATAAACAGTGTATTCTTTTGGCAAAACTCTACTAACCTTTGCCCTGCTTCATTCTGTATTCCAAGGCCAAATTTGCCTGTTACTCCAGGTGTTTCTTGACTTCCTACTTTTGCATTCCAGTCCCCTATCATGAAAAGGACATCTTTTCTGGCTATTGCTTCTAAAAGGTCTTGTAGGTCTACATAGAACCATTCAACTTCAGCTTCTGTGACAGTGCAGGAGCGGCTGAGAAGAGCTACCCCACATCCAAGGTCAGGGGTGGCGGCCGAGAGGAGCAACCCCACTTCCAAGGAGCAGCTGCTGCGCAGGCACAGGAGGGCCAAGAGGAGCTGCTCCACATTCAAGGTTAGGAGGGGCAAACTCGTCCAAGGTAAGGAGCAGCGGCTGCGCTTTGCTGAAGTAGCCGTCAAGAGATACCCACTGTCCAAGGTAAGAGGAAACCCCAGTAAGACGGTAAGTGTTGCGAGAGGGCATCAGAGGGCAGACACACGAAAACCATAATCACAGAAAACTAGTCAATCTGATCACAGGACCACAGGCTTGTCTAACTCAATGAAACTAAGCCATGCCCTGTGGGGCCACCCAAGATGGATGGGTCATGGTGGAGAGGTCTGATAGAATGTGGTCCCCTGGAGAAGGGAATGGCAAACCACTTCAGTATTCTTGCCTTAAAAACCCCATGAATAGTATGAAAAGGCAAAATGATAGGACACTGAAAGATGAACCCTCAAGGTCGGTAGGTGCCCAACATGCTACAGGAGATCAGTGGAGAAATAACTCCAGAAAGAATGAAGGGATGGAGCCAAAGCAAAATCAATACCCAGCTGTGGATGGGACTGGTGATAGAAGCAAGATCCGATGCTATAAAGAGCAATATTGCATAGGAACCTGGAATGTTAGGTCCATGAATCTAGGCAAATTGGAAGTGGTCAAACAGGAGATGGCAAGAGTGAACGTTGATATTCTAGGAATCAGTGAACTAAAATGTACAGAAATGGGTGAATTTAAATCAGATGACCATTATATCTACTACTGTGGGCGGGAATCCCTGAGAAGAAATGGAGTAGCCATCATGGTCAACAAAAGAGTCTGAAATGCAGTACAGGAGTTGCTAAAGAGTCATAAAGTAGTTTTTGCTTGTAAGTCCACTTTCCCTTATTCTCACTAAATCTATCCTTGAAATAAATCAAACTCCATTTTCCAAAGTGGCAATTCAACCAACAATGCATTTCACTCTTTTATTCCTCTCTCTCTTATTTTGAATGCTATTAGAGCATTAGAAGCTATAATGCCATCAATTATAAAGTCTGGATCAAAAAGTGTTTCTATAAACAGGCAAAAGAACATAGATAAAAATAAATAACTTTGAATTTGATTGCATGAGTAACAATGAAAAGAAATATGAATATAGGTCACAAACTTATTTGAAATGCCAGGGATTATAGTATTTCTGTATTAGAAGAAACATGGTTCTTCCAGTCAATATTTGCTGCTTCAACTCAAATATCAACCATATTTCTCAGACTAATTAGCTATTTAAGTGGTGATTTTTCTCCAATTAGAGAAACTTTGTTATTATCACCTAAACTATTCCAAAGGGGCTTTTTAAAATTTGAGGTATCAAATAAACTTATCTTTCCTGTAGATTCAATTTCCTTCTTTTCTGCTGATTAGAGACAAGGGAGCAATAAGCCTTCAAGTTGTATATTTGCTAAAAATTACTGTGAACAATACAAACCTGATTGGTTTCTGATAATCACTCATTTTATCAATGTCCATGCCTCCACCATGGTTCATTCTGATAATAAACAAAAGATTTTTTTTGATCCAAATACTATGTTTGGATGATCATAGCATAGTACCCACAGAATTCTTTAAATGCCAAATTTCAAGATAGATGACCTTTGCTTGTTTATGTAGTCAAAATCTTATTACTTGTCTTACACACAGGAAAACAACTGCAGCAAATGAATGTGTAAACTTGAAACCCAGAGTACAGTAATAGAAGAAAGATATTGTTCCAGGGCAGAATCATATATCTTAAAAAGAGCTATCATTTTAAAACCTTGTTCTCCTCTTCCTACATGGAAAACCACTCTCATTAATTTTGACCAAACTTCTCTCTCATTTATATCAATAAATCCCCTGACAAGCTTAAGAACTTTTTCTACCTTTATTGTCTGACAAAGACAACCCACTGTGAGAAATAATGGTGCTCAGAAATGAGAGGCAAAGAAGCAATAACAGTTTCATTTACAGATCATTAAACAGGAAACCAGCTCAGAGAGATCTCTGTTTAAGGCTCTGGACTGGGCTGGCATATTTCAGATGGGTAAATTCATAGGAATATCTCACTACTTCTTCCACAAGGAAAGCTGAGGAAAAGCTCTCATTACAATAACTATTTGCACCGTTCACCAAATATCATGTCACTACGCTGTAGAATTATACTCTTAGGAAGACACTTAAATGCTCTCACATTAAGTAGTAAAACACTGGTTAAATTCACTGTGTCATAAGTGGAATATGATCTTTACTATAATATCTCAATTTTTGACATACAAGAAAAGCATGCACATGTGCATGCTCACTTAGCCCCACACATGTATAATTCCTAAAGACAGACCACAGAAAGAGTTCTCAAAATATGTGCCTACTCAAGGATATACAATGGAAAAAAGACAATCTCTTTAACAAGTGGTGCTGGGAAAACTGGTCAACCACTTGTAAAAGAATGAAACTAGAACACTTTCTAACACCATACACAAAAATAAACTCAAAATGGATTAAAGATCTAAATGTAAGACCAGAAACTATAAAACTCCTAGAAGAGAACATAGGCAAAACACTCTCCGACATAAATCACAGCAAGATCTTCTATGACCCACCTCCCAGAATATTGGAAATAAAAGCAAAAATAAACAAGTGGGACCTAATGAAAATTAAAAGCTTTTGCACAACAAAGGAAACTATAAGTAAGGTGAAAAGACAGCCCTCAGATTGGGAGAAAATAATAGCAAATGAGGGAACAGACAAAGGATTAATCTCAAAAATATACAAGCAACTCCTGCAGCTCAATTCCAGAAAAATTATTGACCCAATCAAAAAATGGGCCAAAGAACTAAACAGACATTTCTCCAAAGAAGACATACAGATGGCTAACAAACACATGAAAAGATGCTCAACATCACTCAATATCAGAGAAATGCAAATCAAAACCACAATGAGGTACCATTACACGCCAGTCAGGATGGCTGCTATCCAAAATTCTACAAGCAATAAATGCTGGAGAGGGTGTGGAAAAAAGGGAACCCTCTTACACTGTTGGTGGGAATGCAAACTAGTACAACCACTATGGAAAACAGTGTGGAGATTCCTTAAAAACTGGAAATAGAACTACCATATGACCCAGCAATACCACTTCTGGGCATACACACTGATGAATCCAGATCTGAAAGAGACACGTGCAACCCAATGTTCATCGCAGCACTGTTTATAATAGCCAGGACATGGAAGCAACCTAGATGCCCATCAGCAGATGAAAGGATAAGGAAGCTGTGGTACATATACACCATGGAATATTACGCAGCCGTTAAAAAGAATTCATTTGAATCAGTTCTAATGAGTTGGATGAAACTGGAGCCCATTATACAGAGTGAAGTAAGCCAGAAAGATAAAGAACATTACAGTATACTAACACATATATATGGAATTTAGAAAGATGGTAATGATGGCCCTATATGCAGGGCAGAAGAAGAGACGCAGAAGTACAGAACAGACTTTTGAACTCTGTGGGAGAAGGTGAGGGTGGGATGTTTTGAAAGAACAGCATGTATATTATCTGTAGTGAAACAGACCACGAGCCCAGGTGGGATGCATGAGTCAAGTGCTCGGGCCTGGTGGGCTGGGAAGACCCAGAGGAATTGGGTGGAGAGGGAGGTGGGAGGGGGGACCGGGATGGGGAATACGTGTAACTCTATGGCTGATTCATATCAATGTATGACAAAACCAACTGAAAAATTTAAAAAAAAAATGTGCCTACTAGTTTTGATCCAACAAAATTCAAAAAATGTGTTCCCCTAAAATAATTCAGAAATGTAGTAAAATCTATCAATATTTTCCTCCATACTTTCTTCCACAGCCTTTTAACTTACAAAATACTTTCTTACCCAGATGCCATATGTATCTGTATTTCTTGATTTTTGCCCTCAAATTCTGTTCTTTGGTGTTCCCCATCTCAATAAATGGGAAATCCATTTCACCAACTGTACAGCACAGATAAATTTTGCCTCTTCCATACTTGAAATTTTTTTATCATATAGTCTGTATACTCTATGTCTGGTTACTTCAATTCAGGATAATATTTTTAAGATTTATCCATGTTGAGTATCAGAATTCTATCCCCTTTTATTTCTGTATAGTTTGCCACTGTATGACATTTCCAGTCAGGGAGCATTCAGAATAAAGTTGATACAAACATTCTTCTATAAGTCATCTTTGTAAAGTCATTTTAAAAATGTCTCTTAGATATAGCAACCTAGATGCCCATCAGCAGATGAATGGATAAGGAAGCTGTGGTATACATACACCATGGAATGTTACTCAGCCATTAAAAAGAATTCATTTGAATCAGTTCCAATGAGATGGATGAAACTGGAGCCCATTATACAGAGTGAAGTAACCCAGAAAGATAAAGACCAATATAGTATATTAATGCATATATATGGAATTTAGAAAGATAGTAACGATAACCCTATATGCAAAATAGAAAAAGAGACACAGATGTACAGAACAGACTTTTGGACTCTGTGGGAGAAGGCGAGGGTGGGATGTTTTGATATGTATATTATCAAGGGTGAAACAGATCGCCAGCTCAGGTTGGATGCATGAGACAAGTGCTCGGGGCTGGTGCACTGAGAAGACCCAAAGGGATGGGATGGAGAGGGAGGTGGGAGGGGGGATTCAGGATGGGGAGTACATGTAAATCCATGACTGATTCATGTCAATGTATGGCAAAAACCACTACAATATTGTAAAGTAATTAGCCTCCAACTAATAAAAACAAGTGGAAAAAAAAAGAAAAAATAATGTCTCTTAGATATAGCTCTCAGAGTAAAATGGTCGTGGTGCCAGTTATCAGTTATTGCCACTCAGCTCCCAAGCAGACCTTCACTTCCCAGTCTGCACCAGTGTGGTGGCGCCCTGTCCGCGGGCCCAGGTTAACTTTGCTGGTAGAGCTTTCCCTTCATGGTTCCAACGAGCACCCGTCCTCTGGCTCCTGCAGAGCCCATGCGTCTGCGGCACTCGGTGACAATGCACACAGCACCTTCCTGCGGGCAGCTTCCCCCAGCACTCTCGTGAAAGCCTTTTTAGCAAGCTTCCAAAACACAGAACCTCTCTGAGGAAGGCTTCTCCTGGACCACCAAAGGGCGTATTTCCAGTGACTTCCCCTGGCACAGCACCTCAGCAAATTTCTCTGCCATCCTGTGAGTCATGCATGGTTATGTACCCCCGTGAAGTTGGGACCTCAGCCTGGGATATGAGAGGGAGCAGGGGTTACTTGGTGTTATCTCAGCTTTAGGGGTAATGGCTGTTCATATATCTGCTACTCCTGTACTCTTTTCTTTAATTAATTTTTATTGGCGTATAGCTGCTTTACAATATTGCACTAGTTTTTGGTGGTGGTGGTGATGGTGGTGAAGTCCCTAAGTCGTGTCCAACTCTTGAGACCCCATGGACTGTAGCCTGTCAGGCTCCACTGTCCATGGGCTTCTCCAGGCAAGAATACTGGAGTGAGTTGCCATTTCCTTCTCCAGGGGATCTTCCTGACCCAGTAATTGAATCCAGGTCTCCTGCATTGCAGGCAGATTCTTTACCAACTGAGCTAGAGGGGAAGCTCTACTGTACAGCAAAGTGAATCACCTATGCATACATATATATTCCCTCTATTTTGGATTTCCTTTCCATTTAGGTCACAACAGAGTACTACATGGCATGCCCTGAGCTATTCAGTAGGTTCTCATTAGTTGTCTATTTTATACATACTGTCAATCAGAAAGAAAAACAAATATACTAGTGGAAATATATGTGGAACCTAGAAAAATGATATAGATGATCCTATTTGTAAAACAGAAATAGAGACACAGATGTAGAGCTCAAACATATGAGTACCAAGAGGGGAAAGAGGTGGGGGTGGGATAAATCAGAAGATCGGGATTGGCATATTTACTATTCCTGTACACTAAAATTTTCTTTACGTTTAGCCAAACCCCATTACTTTAAGCCCATTAATTCTATTATGCTTTCCCTCTTCAAAATACTCTGTAGTTTCTTCTGAATGTACTTTGGGTTACAGAAAAAGCATATTTTAAAGTGATGTTTAAAAGTTGCTTTTAAAAGCAGCTGATAAAATAATTTTGAAAAAAAGTTCTACAGTCCCAACATCCACCTGAGCAGCAATAGATGAGAGTCTAGACTACAAGTTTGTGGCTGCCCTATTCAATTTTTCCAGTGTCTGGTGGGCTTATTTTAAGCGTGTCTCTCGATGAGCAGATGTTTTTAATTATCATGAAATCTAGTTTTTTAAGTTTTTTCTTTTGTGTTTAATAATTTATGTGTCTGTATCCCAAGAACACTTTGACCACTCCAAGATTATAAAGATATAATCCTACTCTTTTAGAAAGTTTATAATTTCAGCTCTCATATGTAGATCTATGACTCATCTTTAATAAATACAGATTATGACTTAAGACAGAGTTATTCTCCCCCCACCCCCTGCTTCACATAATCAGTGTTTCCAGGATAGCTTTTTGAAAATACTTTCCTTCCCCAACTGAATTGCCTCAGTGCCACCATCAAAAATCAGTTAACTATATGTGTATAGTTTTGAAATCTCTGTTCTGTTTCCCTGAACTATTTGTAAGTCTATCTTTATAAGAATAAAACATTACTATTGTAGCTTTATAGTAAATTTGCATTTAGGTAGTGTAAGTCCCCCAGCATGACTTTTTCCCAAAATTATTTGGCTGTTAAGGCCCTTAACATTACCTTATATTTTACTGCCAGTTTGGTAATATCTACAAAAACTTGCTGAGATCTTGAAAAGGATTAAGTCTTATATCATGGTTGACAGATCCAGTGATGACTGGTAGGCATAGTTTGTCTTTGCTCTCTTCTCTACTCACCTCTCTAACCACTTGCATGGCCAACCATCCATATTTGCAGCACAGACCTGGCGGGCTGCAATCCATAGGGTTGCAAAGAGTGGGACACCACTTAATGACTAAACAATAGCAACAAGCTCACAGAGAGAGAACAGATTCCCCCGAGAAGCAGCAGTTCTTCCAGAAACAGACGGTTTTAAAGAAGCTGCAACATCTATGCAAGCAACAGTTTCTACACTTCTCTAAAAGTTCCCCTTTAACTGATCCAATTTGATTCCTAGTCACACACAATTTCTCAGATTTTCCCCTAAACTCTCACTTCTCTGGGCCCATGCTGAAGGGGGTTGGTATTAATTGCTATTCCTCTGATCTCTCACCCTCACCCACCTCATCCTCTTGTATCACCTCCCAGATTATGTAAACATTAATTCCTAAATTAAATATAATCTTCCCATAACTGTAGCAGTTCTATTTTCCTGATAGAATGTTCATTGATAAGACATTCAGAAAATATAATTTAATTTTTTTTTTTGCATTTTACCTCCTGCTTTATTAAACTTTTAACTGTTCTACTGATATCTCAGTTGGTTTTTTCTTGTAAACATACCATTACCAGCTTTGATACTTCAGTTCTTCCTTTCCAATGCATGTACCTGTTATTTTATCTTCATAATAGCTTATTGAATAATGTTAGTTCTTACATATTTAGTGATTATGGTAGAGATGCCTCCAGAGTTTCACTATAAAGTAGATGTTCCTCCCCTTGAGGTATATACTTTATCATATTGAAGTCATGTCCTTCTTTTGTTTGTATTGATATTAAAATATTTTTTGGATTTTTGGAAACATGATCTTACCATACTTTATTCCTGCAATAATTAAACAAATTGAAACTGTTCATTAATAATATGCTGAATCATTTTTGTTTTAGAATTTTCTCTTTATACCCATAAGTATGATTCCTTTATTTAACAGTTAGTGCCCTTAAATGCAAACAAAAGTTCCTTCATATTCAGCTTTCATGCAGGTGTAACTGGATGGGTAGAGTGGTTGCAATAGCTGAAAGTAAGACTTTAGAATCTACCTTTGTGAGAAACAAATAGAAAAATAAAAATACATGCAAAGATGTTGGCCAGCTATGAGTGATTAAGGTACACTATGGCCATTAGGGCAAGAGAGAAAGAGAAATATATAGCCAACTGAGTTCAGAATTTCAGAGGAGAGACAAGGTCTTCTGAAATGAACAACACAAAGAAATAGAGGAAAACAACAGAATGGGAAAGACTAGAAATCTCTTCAAGAAAATTGGAGATATCAAGGAAAATTTCATGCAAGGATAGGCACCGTAAAGGATAAAAACAGTAAGGACCTAACAGAGGCAGAAGAGATTAAGAACAGGTGGCAAGAATACACAAAACTATACAAAAAGAGGTCTCAATGACCCAGATAATCACCATGATGTGGTCACTCACCAGAGCCAGATATCCTGGAGTGTGAAGTTAAGCAGGCCTTAGGAAGCATTACTATGAACAAAGCTAGTGGAGGTGACAGAATTCCAGCTGGGCTATTTAAAATTCTAAAAGATGATGCTGTTAAATGCTGCACTCTATATGTCAGCAAATTTGGAAAACTCAACAATGGCCACAGGACTTTTTAAAAGGTCAGTTTTTATTTTAATCCCAGAAAAGGGCAAAGTCAAAGAATGTTCAAACTACCACACAACTGCACTCATATCACATGCTAGCAAGATTATGCTCAAAATTCTTCAAGCTAGGCTTCAACAATATGGGAAATGAGAACTTGTACATGTTCAAGCGGGATTTAGAAAAGGCAGAGGAACCAGAGATCAACTTACCCACACCCACTGAATCATAGAATAATCAAGAGAATTCCAGAAAAGCATTACTTCTGCTTCATTCACTATGCTAAAACCTTTAACTCTGTGGATGACAACAAACTGTGGAACATTCTTAAAGAGATGAGAACACCAGAAAACCTTACCTGTCTTCTGAGAAACCTGTATGTGGGTCAAGAAGCAACAGTTAACAACCAGATATGGAACAACTAACTGGTTCCAAACAGGGAAAATAGTATGATAAGGCTGTATATCATCACCCTGTTTATTTAATTTACACACAGAATACATCAAGTGAAATGCTGGGCTGGACGAATCCCAAGCTGGAATCAAGATTGTGAGGAGAAATATCGGTAACCTCAGATATGAAGATGACACTACCCTAATGGCAGAAAGTGAAGAGGAACTAAAGAGCTTCTTAAAGAAGGTGAGAGAGGAGAGTGGAAAAGCTGGTTTAAAATTCAACTTTTAAAAAAAAGTAATATCTGGTCCCATCACTTTATGGCAAATAGAAGGGGAAAAATGTGGGAATAGTGACAGATTTATTTTCTCAGGCTCCAAAATCACTGTGGACAGTGACTGCAGCCATGATATTAGGTCGCTTCATCCTTGGAAGAAAAGCTATGATAAATCTAGATAGCATATTAAAGAAAAAAAAAAGCAGAGATATCACTTTGCCAACAATGCTCTGTATAATCAAAGCTGTGGTTTTTCCAGCAGTCATGTAGGTGTGTGAGGCCATAAAGAAGGCTGAGTGCCAAAAAATTGATGCTTTTGAATTGTGGATCTAGAGAACACTGTTGAGAGTCCCTTGGACTGCAAGGAGATCCAACCAGTCAAGTCTAAAGGAAATCAACCCTGAATATTCACTGGGAGGATTGTCGCTAAAGGTGATGCTCCAATAATTTGGCCATCTGATGCAAAGAACAAACCCATTGGAAAAGACCCTGATGGTGGGAAAGATTGAAGGCAAAAGGAGAAGGTGGTGGCAGAGAATGAGATGGTTAGATAGCATCTCTGATTCAAAGGACTTGAATTTGAGCAAACTCAGGCAGAAAGATAGGACACTGAAAGATGAACTAACTCCCCAGGTCGGTAGATGCCCAATATGCTACTGGAGATAAGTGGAGAAATAACTTCAGAAAGAATGAAGGGATGGAGCCAAAGCAAAAAAAAAAAAAAAAAAGACACCCAATTGTGGATGTGACAGGTGATAGAATCAAGGTCCAATGCTGTAAAGAGCAATACTGCATAGGAACCTGGAATGTTAGGTCCATGAATCAAGGCAAACTGGATATGGGCAAACAGGAGATGGCAAGAGTGAATGTCAACATTCTAGGAACCAGCAAATTAAAATGGACTGGAATGGGTGAATTTAACTCAGCTGGCCATTATATTGACTACTGTGGGCAGGAAACCCTTAGAAGAAATGGAGTAGCCATTATAGTCAACAAAAGAGTCTCAATTGCAATACTTGGATGCAATCTCAAAAACGACAGAATGATCTCTGTTCATTTCCAAGGCAAACCATTCAATATCACAGCAATCCAAGTCTATGCCCCGACCAGTAATGCTGAAGAAGCTGAAATTGAAAAGTTCTATGTAGACCTACAAGACCTTCCAGGACAAACAGCCAAAAAAGTTGTCCTTTTCATGATAGGGGACTGTAATGCAAAAGTAGGAAATCAAGAAACACGTGGAGTAACAGGCAAATTTGGCCTTGGAGTACAGAATGAAGCATGGCAAAGGCTAATAGAGTTTTGCCAAGAGAACGCACTGGTCATAGCAAACACCCTCTTCCAACAACACGAGAAGACTCTACACATGGACATCACCAGATGGTCAACACTGAAATCAGATTGATTGCATTCTTTGCAGCCAAAGATGGAGAAGCTCTATACAGTCAGCAAAAACAAGGCCACGAGCTGACTGTGGCTCAGATCATGAACTCCTTATTGCCAAATTCAGACTTAAACTGAAGAAAGTGGGGAAAACCACTGAACCATTCAGGTATGACCTAAATCAAATCTGTTATGATTATATAGTGGAAGAGAGAAATAGATTTGACTGTGCCAAAGCCTTTGACTGTGTGGATCACAATAAACTCTGTAAAATTCTGAAAGAGATGGGAATACCAGACCACCTGACCTGCCTCTTGAGAAACCTATATGCAGGTCAGGAAGCAACAGTTAGAACTGGATGTGGGACAACAGACTGGTTCCAAATAGGAAAAGGAGTACATCGAGTTACCCTGCTTATTTAACTTATATGCAGAGTACATCATGAGAAATGCTGAGCTGGATGAAGCACAAGCTGGAATCAAGATTGCTGGGAGAAATATCAATAACCTCAGATATGCAGATGACACCACCCTTATGGCAGAAAGTGAAGAAGAACTAAAGAGCCTCTTGATGAAAGTGAAAGAGGAGAGTGAAAAAGTTGACTTAAAGCTCAACATTCAGAAAACTAAGATCATGGCATCTGGTCCCATCACTTCATGGCAAATAGATGGGGAAACAGTGGAAACAGTGGCTGACTTTATTTTCTGGGGCTCCAAAACCAATGCAGATGGTGATTGCAGCCATGAAATTAAAAGACGCTTACTTCTTGGAAGGAAAGTTGTGACCAACCTAGACAGCATATTAAAAAGCAGACTTTGCCAACAAAGGTCCATCTAGTCAAGGTTATGGATTTCCCAGTAGTCATGTATGGATGCGAGAGTTGGACTATAAAGAAAGCTGAGCACAGAAGAATTGATGCTTTTGAACTGTGGTGTTGGAGAAGACTCTTGAGAGTCCCTTGGACTGTAAGGAGTTCCGACCAATATATCCTAAAGGAGATCAGTCCTGGGTGTTAATTTGAAGGACTGGTGTTGAAGCTGAAACTCCAATACTTTGGCCACCTGATGCAAAGAGCTGACTCATTGGAAAAGACCCTGATGTTGGAAAAGATTGAGGGCAGGAGGAGAAGGGGACAACAGAGGATGAGATGGTTGGATGACATCACCGACTCAATGTACTTGAGTTTGGGTAGGCTCTTGGAGTTGGTGATGGACAGGGAGGCCTGGCATGCTGCAATTCATGAGGTCGCAAAGATTCAGACACAACTGAGTGACTGAACTGAACTGAACTGGGAGATAGTGGAGAAGAGGACCCCGGTGTGCTACCATTCATGGGGTTGCAAATAGTTGGAACAAGACTTAGCAACTGAACAGCAACAAGATGGTCTATATCTTTTAAATGTTACTTTGACCAGATTTTCTTATCAGATATATAACAATACAAAAAGCCCCTTAGACCTCTACATTCTTTTCCTTAAAGAGACAGTAAGTATTTTAGGACTACCAGTCTTGTTTTCTGTCACACTACTCAACTTTGTCACTGTAGAGCTAAAGCAGTCATAGATAGTATATAAATGAATAGATGTGACTGTATTCAATGAAACAGTATTTACAAAAACAAATAGCCCACAAGCCATGGTTTATCAACTGCTAGTCTAGATCAATTGCATGAAAATCTCCTCAGAAATATAAAAGGATAAACCTAATTAGCACTTCATAAAAAAATGACATATCTTGCCCTTTTTAAACTATTTTTGCCTAAATTTGCTGTATACATTCTTTGGTGCCTATTTATATTTGTCAGATCATTATTTATCCCATTACTTATTTTTTGAAGGAGTAGCAAAAGGTTATACTTCATGGAAGGCAGAAGTTGTGCTAACAAATGCTTATTACAAAGTTGTTCTGGCTCGGAATTTAGGGAACTCTCTGGACTCTCAAACCACATCCTAAATCAGAGTTGGTAGCAAGTACAATCTGAAGAAAATCCGTGTGTCCTGCAAACTGCCATCTAAAAGAGCTCTTATCCAGGGGAAATTAAAAAGCAAACATTCTTCTAGTGTCCTACTCCTCAGTTAAGTAAATGGGAATGATTCAAGCAATGAAGTTCATCACTTCATGAAGGATGCAGGTGCAGGATGTTGCTGGCAAAGAGAATATCAGCCATTAGACTCACTGGAAAAGACCCTGATGCTGGGAAAGATTGAAGGCATGAGAAGGGGACGACAGAGGATGAGATGGTTGGATGGCATCACTGACTTGATGGACATGAGTTTGAGCCAGCTCCAGAAGATGGTGATGGACAAGGAAGCCTGGCGTGCTGCAGTCCATGGGGTCGCAAAGAGTGGGACATAACTGAGCGACTGAAAGTAACTGAATCAGCAAACTTAGAATAGTAACAATCACCTCGTATTGTAACTGAATCAGCAAACTTAGTAATAATCAGCTCGTATTTTTAACAATGGATGAATAATATTCTCCCATCCTTTCTTATACTTTATATTTTTATATATTAACTACTTTCTTCACATTTAAAGTTTTACAAATTATGTATTAGTGTTACTGGTCTTCCCAGGTGGCTCAGTGGTAAAGAATCCACCTATCATGAAGGAGATGCAGGTTCTATCCCTGGGTCGGGAAGATTCCCTGGAGAAGGAAATGGTAACCCTCTCCATTATTCTTGCCTGGGAAATCCCATGGACAGAGGAGCCTGGCAGGCTACAGTCCATGGGGTCTCAAAGAGTCTGATGTGACTCTTTGACCAAACAACAATTTCTAGCGTTATTCAGTAGGATTTACAAGTAGTAGCTTGCACTAGGACACAGATATAAGTATCCAGAGGCTGAATCTTTTGATTCATCTCCAATAAAAAGATCAGTTTTCTAAAACTAAGAATTAAATTATAGTTCTAAATTTGCAATGCACTACTTGTGTCATGTTTAACAGAAACTTCATTTTCTTGGCTTCAGTTACCTTTTCCTATAAAATGAGAGACATAAGATTTTGTTTTCACACATTCCAAGGTTTCATGAAGATAAAAAAAACATACTTTGTAAATTCACATTCAAAACTATACACTCTTATGCAAATGTAAGGTTTTGTTGAACTGTGTTCTCAATAATCTGCTGTTCTGTTATTATTTTCTGTCTTTCATTTTATAGGTTTATTTGGTTTTCATTTCTTGGCTGCTCCCCTTGGCATGTGGGATCATAGCTCCCCAAGCAGGGACTGAACCAGGCCTTGGAAGACCCAACGGGGCCTTGAAAGTAAGGAGTTTTAAACACTGGTAGTCATTCAGGATAACTATTTTTTAAATTATCTTTTCTCAACATTTAAAAAAATTCGACATGAACCAAGATATTCATTTCTAACTAATGACAAAGATTAGAAACATCAGAAAAGGTAAAGGATAATCAGAAAAGTTTATGATAAAGCCAACTTGAAAGTTAGACCATCTTGAACACTGAAACAAAATGCATGCAACATTTGCAAAATAGGAAAGATGTAAAGTACCATACTTTGGAAAAAATTTGTACATGGGTATTCCAAAGAAAATTTCTTTAATTAGCAAATAAATTATATTGAATCATAAAAAAATTAAATGTGGAAATCTTTCAAAGATCTCTTTTAATGCATTCAAATATGACCTATTTTATTCAATTGCAATGTGCATATACTTTATATAAAAAACTGCATATGCTCAAATATGCCTTTATTTTACAAACTGAAAGAAAGACTGGACTGGGATTTTGCTTTTTCCCCTTGCTTTCTCCTCCTTCTGTTTCTACTCCTCTTGCTTCTCAAGTGCTAATGTCCTCATGGCACCTTCTAATGGAAGTCCAAAGTCTTTCACTGAGATACCGCTACTTAAACTTACTCTTTCTCCAAATACTTGAACCTTCAAAATGATCTCTCTCTTCCCCTGATCTTCACCACCCTTCAAAAATCCTAGTCCCTTTATACAGTTGGACCTAACGCATCAGTATGAAATTAATTCAGTTAATCTACTTCATAATAATAAGTGAAAGAATTTTAACCCTTCATTGGATGTTTGCATTTTTAAAGAGGGCTTTTTACAACTACTTTTCAGAGACCACGTCACAATGAAGGACTAAGTATCCAATCGAGACTACAGTTTAGGGAGTAGAGATTCATTGCAGTGTGCTCTTTAAGCTGCACTAGGTCCCCAACTTAGTGATTCTTCCCCCATGGATATATTATTAAATTTGGCATTTAAACCCAGATGTCTAATTACTAATGGAAAACATCATTTATGCCTACCCCAATAAATGTGGAATGATAACACAGAGTTTGACACAGCAGGTAAAATTTGGGGAGGGTTTTTGCTTCAAAGAACAGAGGCAGACATAAGGACATCATGATCAAATCTAGCCCCATAGCACAGAAATCTCCCTGCAGTCCATGAAAATATAATTTTTATTTAGTGTACACTGTACTGAGCAGCTACTGCAGTCTGGAACATTTAGGTCATCTGGGAGCAGTTGGTTTAGTCGGGACAAACAGTACCATATATCTTAATAGCTCTTAGGGGCATCTTTCTAATACAGTTGAGTGTACTAACCAATGTTCATTATGATTAGCCTGAGTCATCAAGAAATGGGTAAATTATGCTCAACATGCTCTGTTTATTGAGGAATGCCCTTCTAAGAGGAAAATGGAAAAATCGTGCTTAAAGTAGAGAAAATCCAGCCACGGGAATAATAAAGCAGAAAGCCACTTGCCTGCTTTGTTCCTCTCTAAGGAATACTTACAAGTTCTTTCAAGAGAGAATTTGATTTAGGACAAATTTCAGGTTAGTGTGAGATTCTTGCGTACACACAAGCGAACATTTTCAAAGACAGGTCACAATCCACAGGTTTCTCAGCTTTTCAAAACCACAGAATGATCCCTGAATCACTTATTACAGGTTTTATTACCTCAGAAACCAGTTTTCCTTTTAACTTAACATTAACCCCATTAAAGGAGGGAACACAAGGAGCTGGGGCACCAAGGCAAAGGATGAGACAGTCCCATGCTCTCGGCCACTATCCCACCTCATGTTGCTAACTATGCATGGGTTTGCTGTTTTTCAATCACTAAGTCATGTCCAACTCTCTGTGACCCCATGAACTACAGGCTTCCCTATTTTTCACTATCTCCTGGTGCTTGCTCAAACTATGAATGGGTTAGTCACAATCAAACATCTCCGTAAGAACATAATTTAAATTCAATATGAATGGGTCCACATTCTTTTTGTACTTTGGTAATATATAATGCACAAAAGACTCCCCTTAGTATTTCATCTTTTTCTATACTAATTTGATTCCTTTAAAAATAAATTTCAAATGAAACCATTCAAACACCAACACGAATTACCAAAAATTGTGAGAAAAACCCATATTTCTACGGTTTTTTCTGAGAATCACTTCTCTGTTATCTTTAAAAGTTAAACTTTAAATTTATTTCTCTAGTTTTTTAATCAAATAATAGGATTAATAAATTTCAATAACAAACTTACTTCTAGAAACTATATATTAAAACATTAGAGAAGGTAAGCAATGTCCAAAATGTTAGCTAAGAATGCAAAAAAAAAAAGATGATTTCAAAATCTTAGCACATCCCTATGTCTCTGAAAAATCAAACACTAGACAAAATTGACAAAATTCACAAGTTTCATTAGAATTCACACATGAGAAACAGGCAAAGTATAAATTTCTGTGTGATGAGCACCGTGTGGAACTATTAATAATAAAGTTTAAAATTTTTAAGATTTAGTTTAAAATCAACCACAATAAGTTTGAAATTTTCAGTAAAAATGGAAATTTATTGAAAATAAATACAGCAGCATCTTATTATATCAAGATAGACTAGTCTGAAAGTCTGTATATGAGAGAAATGGTAACTTTCCTGACGTTTACACTCAGGTTGAAGGTGATACTCCATGTAGGGTCTCTTTTTGTACCCTAGAGTCTCCCATAAACCAGAGTCACTAGTAAATGTCCATACTATGAGTTTATTCCTTAATATGCAGTGAGAATACAGAGTTGTTCAGCAAAGTATATTTAATTCACTCTGTGCTATAAAATATACAGTGTGCACATCTTAAGATGTTTTGTAAAATGAATGAGCTGTAAATACAGCTTTCAGTCTACATGTGATTTTCTCTTTTATTGAGCATATTTTCAATATTTTTACTTTCCTAGGCTACCTTCTGTTATGAGTTTGGCTGTCGAGAAATGCCAGGTTTGGGTAAGCATAGTTCTGTTCAGTGGGGCTATGATGTTAGAGATCCTGCCGCTGTGTTGTTGCTCCAGTCTTGAGCATCCCACACCAGCTTGTCATTTTCCTTCCACCTTTCAGAGTTCCCCTTGGTTGTCTCTTGTGTTACTACCAGGCTTTATATGTGCTCTTAGTAAAGAAGAGAAAGGAAAATTGGTTTATGCCACCTTGTTCTCAATATTTTTAGAAAACAAATAGTTAAGAATTCATTAATTTCTTATTAAATTCTGTTACTCCCTCAGCATCAGAGAAATGGTGGTTTTTTTAGAAGGTTTCTAACATTATCTTTCAAGGAGATCTCTTGCCATAGGTATTCTAAGAATCACAACATCCAAGATAAAGCCACCATTTGCTATTGAACTTAAAGGATATCTAAAATTTATATCTTTAATCTTTTAATTGACTTATTTATTTTTGGCCATGTTAGCACATGTGGGATCTTAATTCCCCAACCAGGACTGGAACCTGCTCCCCCTGCATGGGAAACATGGAGTCTTAACTACTGAATGGCCAGGGAAGTCCCTAAAATTTATACCTCAATTAAACTAATTTCCACTGGAGAAGTAGTTAAGAATGGAAGAAATGTAGCACATAATACATTTTCCTATATCCACCCTTGTTAATTACCGTATCCCCAGTTTATATTCACCAGTTATTACAACTGTGACTGATATGAAGTAGTGATTAATAAATAGTTGAACATTTTAATAAAGGAACTAATAGAATTCCTATATGCAATTATCAGAGCAATAGGAAAAGTAAACAAATAGTAGGAAACCTAGCATATAATGTATGGCCTTACATCCAGTCTTAAAAAAGTCACCTGTTTTCAGATTATTGAGGAAGGGAGAAGGCTCAGAACTATGCCTGTAATAGTTGTGAGACCTTTAGGAGTCTATCAGACTTCTGTAGTAACCCTTGTTGGCAAAAATTAGTTAATATTTTTCAACTCGCCAAAACAGAAAACAAGCTGGATATTTTCATTTCAACAATTGGAACCAAGAATTGCTATTTCATTTTTGGAATTTACCAGTAATTAAATGGTTATTGTGGATCTCTTGTGAAAATCAAATATTGGCTGTTGATTTAAGAGCCTGATTGACAATATACAAGAACATCACCAGCAACAGGAAAATGAAAAGAATCAAATTGGAATGTTGATCCATCAGAATGCTGCTATTTCACCATGGGCAAGAGAGAAGACAGGTCAACTTACAAAAGGAAGATGGAACTGCTCAGCCCATTTTTTCCTTAATATAACAGTAAAACGTGGATTGAAAACAAATTGCCAAGTCTATGGCCTGTTTCTACTACTGTCTACCTCTTCAAACTGGGTAAAATTAATGACATCAACTATGCCTATTTTCTGAACTGTAAGATGGGGATAATAACAATACTTACTTCAAAGGGTTTGGGAGAAGATTAAATAAACATTTGGTACATGGAAAGCATAGTGTCTAGCGTAAAGTAAGCATTCAACACAGCTGTTACACTTTTCTCTATATTTAAGAAAAGTAATACTTATCCATGAAGCATTCATTTTCTACCCTGTGTTGTTTTTATTAACTGAAAACATGATAACAAAGAAATTGTTTCATAATTAATTGAGGTTTTCTCTTCTTTGCTAATTTCTACAAATTTCACTTTTATAAGACTTGTGCTTTTCATTCTTAGCATACCCTTTTCAGTTTGTTTCCAAATGACTTAAATGGGAACAGTGTTATTTTCATGTTTTATGGCACAGTAATGCAATTCTGTATATCACTTAGAAAGAAACAAGACATATCTATTCCAAAATCAACATGAAACAATGCTAAATTATAAACAATGTTTGGATATATAGGACATAGAGTTAGTGTTATACTGTACTGTCATAAACCATTCTTATAAAAATAAAAATGAAAAGTTACAAAAATGTAAGAGGTATATTGCTGCAGAATTTTAAAGTTACAACATTCTAAGGAAATATGAAGGAAAAAAGTATAGAAGTATAGTGGCAGTGTGGAAAGAGACTATTCGAAGAATACAAAGAAAATAGCATCAAATAGACAAACCAACTAAATAATAAAAAGAGTACTATACATCATATATACTCTTTTTAGCCAACAAATGAATGATACTTTATTTCTGGTCTACCCTCACTTCCATATGCTCTCATACTGAGGATTTCACTTTTATTATCTTGCTGCTTACCATGCAAAATTCAGTAAAGGCAGCAGGTATCACAGATGAAACTTTTCTAAAAGCTAAAAGCCACATTTCTAATGAAGATTTTTCTTACCTTTCTACTATTACAGGATGATTTTTTTAAATTACTACTTTGTAGTTATTTTAGCAGTTTCAAGCTCAATGTTCCATTAATAATTAAAAAGAATGAAAGATATAACCTTACATTTACTTGAAGATTCTATACTGCTTTAAAAGCATTTCCCTTTAGAGTAATACATAAGGCTTTTTCACTTATGAAACACATTATGAAATATTTTAACAACATAAAGCCATAAAGAAAAACAATGAAAAGCAACTAGATATTAAAATATTTAGCATCTCTCCATATTTCTCCAGAATATTTTTGTGCAAAAAATAAATGTTACTAGAATATCAAAGCCTACCTTTCAACTTTCTCCCAAATATTTTTCTTCACCTTCTTCCCTCAGATGCTCCTAAAGTAAGGAATAGCCTTCCCAAGATACATTAATTTTATCTTTCTATATATATATACATCCCATCTACCAGTAGATAGTATATGCAGTTTTTCTTCCCAGTTTTTAAAGGTAATATAAATAATACTGCACATATCTGTAATTTGCATTTTATTCAAAACATGTAGACATTTATCCTTATTGATACATGCAACTATGATTCAAATATTCTTAACTTCTGTGTAGTATTTCACTGAAAATATACCACTGCGTATTTGTTCATCCTGTGTTGATGGGTATTTTGGTCGTGTTCAATTGTAAATGATGAAAAGCAAAGCTGCAATGATTTTCTCCTAACAGATGTCTATTTGTCTGATATGCCAGAGTTTCTTTAGGAGATTTACTTCTGAATGAAATCTGTGGGTCAAAGATGATGACTTTCATAGTCATACTTCAAATACCATCTTCTGCAGAAACTGCCAAATTCCTCTCCAAAGTGACTATAACATTTACAACACCATCAGTAATGACGAGAATTTCCATTTTTCCACGTCCTTACTTGACAATCAGTCTCTTAAATTTTTGCCAAATTTGTGAGTGTAAAATGACATCTACATTTTAATTAATTTTTAACTTTGTTTTACTGTACTATTCCCATAATACTACTGAATTCCATGATTATATCCATTGCTCAGTTTTTAAAAATTTTTAAATTTTTCTTATGGATTTGTTGGGAATCTTTATAGTTTCAGATATTAAACAATTGCATCTCCTTATGACTAAAACATAAGTTGCAATTTGATCTTATTTGTAGCTTAAATTTGATGCTTAAATCATTGCTTTTTCAAGAAAGGTAGGGTATTTTTAATATTTAGGGCTTTAAGGCAGAGCCTATTTTTATATAAATATTGTGATATAGGAATCTATATCTATATCTATATCTATATCTAGGATTCTCAAATATATAACCTACTGCCCAAGCAAATTAATTGGTTGGTCAATCCTTTCACAATCTTTTTGTAATGACACATTCTGGGCTCGCTATTCTGTTCCACTGGTACAACTGTCTCTGCTTGTGCTATACCACACTGTGGAATTCATTATAATTTTTAAAATACTAACATCAAGTGTGGCAAATCTCCTTAACTGTTATTTTGCATATTTCCCTCTTCCATATAAATTTCAAAATGAGCTTATAAAGAATTTTACTAGAATTCAAAATAAATTAGTAGATAAATTTGAAAAAAATTAATTTCTCTTCATATTGACCTCTCTCTCCAGTATTGGTTTATGACCCTCCAAATAATTAAACACTTTTACAAAGAGCTTATAAATTTTGTGTTTGAGTTAATCCTACATACCATGTCTTAGGTACCATGTCTTAGATAGATAAGACAGAAAAATGTAGAGTATACAGAGTTATGCATGCAGATTCTTTACCATCAGAGCTACCAGGGAAGCCCCACATTACCTTTCTCTTAATTTAAGGTTTCTAATCTTTACAGTGAGTTGAAAAAAATATTATTGAATATTATAAGGTGATTATGCTGTTTCCTATCTGGACTCTCTTAAAAAGTTATCTGAAGATGTAGTTTTGATTTTTCTTTATTCTGCTTAGGACTTACTGTATTTTTTTAATCTGAAAATTCTTATCTGTTTCAAGTTCTGAAAAATTCTCATTTCCTGTTTTAGCAGTGTTTAATAAAGTGTCAGCTCCTTAGGGTTACTATATGGAATTATAACATATATAGATTAATTATATGCTTATTGCTCATTTGTAATATCATCTTTTGTTAAGTATCAATTCAAAGCTTTTGTCAGTTTTCAACCAGGTTGATTGTCTCCCTAGAATTGTTAGAGTTCTATATGTTTCCATCATGTGTATTCCAAAATCTTAACAGTTTTTTTTTAAGTGAATTCATTTTTTATTTTAATTAGATTTAATTTACCCTTTTTCAATTTTATGGCTAATTTTTACCACATGTAAGTAGATATGCCTACATAGAAGTAGATATTGCCTACTCTAAATTCACAAGGAATTTTTTTAAACGATGCTTTCTTTTTTAATTGAAAGTGAAAGTGTTAGTCGCTCAATCGTATGCAGCTCTTTACAACTCCATGGACTGTAGCCTGCTAGGCTCTTCTGTCCCCCGGATTTTCCAGGCAAGAATACTGGAGTGGTTTGCAGTCCCTTCTCCACGGGATCTTCCCCTGCAGGAATCGAATCCAGGTCTCCTGCGGTATAGGCAGATTCTTTACCACCTGAGCTACCAAGGAGATCCAACCAGTCCATCCTAAAGGAAATCAATCCTGAATATTCATTGGAAGGACTGATGCTGAAGCTGAAACCCCAATACTTTGGCCACCTGTTATGAAGAACTGACTCATTTGAAAAGACCCTGATGCTGGGAAAGATTGAAGGCAGGAAGAGAAGGGTGGACAGAGGACGAGATGGTTGGGTGGCGTCACCGACTCAATGGACATGAGTTTGAGTAAACTCTGAGAGTTGGTGATGGACAGGGAGGCCGGGCGTGCTTCAGTCCATGGGATCACAAAGAGTCAGACATGACTGAGTGACTGAACTGAACTGAGCTAACAAGGAATTTTTTAAACTATGCTTTCTTTTTAAACAGAACTATAGCTATATTGTGTTAGTTTCAAGCGTATAGCAAAGTGATTCAACGATATATATACACACATATATTCTTTTTCAGATTCTTCTCCATTATAATTAATTACAAGATATAAATATAGTTCCCTTTTCTATGCAGTCTTTGTTGTTTATCTATTTTGTATGCAGTAGTGTGTATCTGTTAATCCCATACACCCCTAATTTATCCCTCCTCTCACTTTGATTTTGGTAAACAAGTTTAAATTCTATGTCAGTATGTTTCTGTTTTGTTAAAAATTCTTTTTTTTTAAATTTCCACATATAAGTGATATCATGTTTGTCTTCCTCTGTCTGACTTGCTTCACTTAGTAAGATCATCTCTATGTCCACCCATATTGCTGCAATGGTAATACTCAAGGCAAAGAAATAAAAACAAAAATAAACAAATGGGACCTAATCAAACTTACAGTCTTTTGCATAGCAAAGAAAACCATAAACAAAATGAAAAGACAATTTATAGATGGGGAGAAAATATTTACAAATGATGGGACCAACAAAGGCTCAATTTCCAAAATATACAAATAGCTCACACAACTCAGTATCAGGAAAACAAACATCCCAATCAAAAAATAGACAGAACACTGAAATAGACATCTCCCCAAAGAAGACATAGATGGCCAGCAGGCACATGAAGAAGAGATGCTCAATTTTACTAATTATTAGAGAAAGGCAAAAAAAAAACAGCAATGAGATATCACTTCACACTGGTCAGAATGGCCAACATCAAAAAGCCTACAAACAATAAATGCTGGAGAGAGTGTAGAGAAAAGGGAACTCTCCTACAATTTTGGTGAGAATGTATATTGATGCAACCACTATGGAAAACAGCATGGAGATTCTTTAGAAAATTAAAGTTAACTTATGAGCCAGCAATCCACTCCTGGGCATATATCCAGAAAAGATGGAAACTCTAATTTGGAAAGATTCATGCACCTCAATGTTCGTAACAGCTTATTTACAATAGCTAGTACATGGAAGAAACATAAGTGTCTATCAACAGATGAATGTTTAAAGAAGATGTGGTATATAGATGAAATAGAATGTTACTCAGACTTAACTATGTTATCTTAGCATTTTCTAGTTTGCTTTTACATTTAGGGTTATGATCAGTTTTGCGTATTTTGTATGTTTATGTATGGTGAGATACAGGGAACATGTTGCTTTTCTTTCTCTCA
Source organism: Muntiacus reevesi (assembly GCF_963930625.1). NCBI lineage: Eukaryota > Metazoa > Chordata > Mammalia > Artiodactyla > Cervidae > Muntiacus > Muntiacus reevesi. Next base: position 256,767,858 of record NC_089251.1, on the reverse strand, counting down.
TATAGATATATTTTGTCCAGCAAGCCCTTCCTTCAAAAATTATCTTGGCACCTATGTTGATAATCAATTTCTTTATCTTGGCTTGTTACTCCATCCCATTGATATATGGAATATATCAAACTTATGCCAGTATAATACTGTCTTGATTTTTGTGAAATCCTCCAAGTTTGTTCTTCCTTTCTAAAACTTTTAAGCTATGTTAGGTCCTTTGCATTTCCATACACATTTTAGAAAAAGTTTCTTAAATTGTAGAGCAAATTTTGATGAGATTTTGATTGGAACTATAGTAAGTATTTTGATTAATGCATGGGGAGTTGACAATATTGAATCTACTGATCAATGAGCACGATTTATATTTTCATTTATTTAGGACTACTTTAATCTTTTCTGACATTGTTCAGCAGTTTTTACGATACAGAGCTGATATATATCTTATCAAGTTTATTCCTAATTATTTCATGAATATGCACACTATTTTTGAAGTATTTTTAATTCAGTTTCTAGTTTTCATTGCTAATATACAGTACTGCAACTGATTTTCTATATTGACCTTGTATCCTGCCAACTTCCTATCTAATTTATTTACTGTAATAGCTTTACTGTAGATTCCTTAGGTGCACATTACCTTGTAGCCTATTTAGTTATTTTATTTATTGATATTGATATTGATATTTTATTTATTGATATTACCAGTTCTGCTTTTACCAGAACTTCCACAGTGCAGAAAAAAAGTGGTGATGTCAAACAACATTGGAGTACTTCCAGTCTTAGGAACATTGACCTTTCACCATTAAATAAATTGTTAGCTATAGTTTTGCATAGAAGTTTTCTACTTTCATGTTGAGCAAGTTTCCTTTTACTGCTAGTTTGCTGAGAATTTTTAATATGAATGTTTGACTATGAAATAGATTTTCATCATTTAAGATAATCAGACAAAATTTCCTATTATTTTGTTGTTATGATGAGTGGAACTGATTAATTCTAGTGTTAAAACAACCTTACATTTCTCATGCAAACCCTAGATTGGGGAGTATTTATACTTACTACATATTGCTGAGTTTGATTTACTAGCTTTTTATAAGAATTATTATATTTTTCCTAAACTATACTGATCCATAGTTGTTGTTGTTTTCTTTTTTAGCATCTTTATCTGGCTTTGGTAGCAGATTATAATGTATGTTAGCTTCACAATCCAGGATGTATTCCCTTCCCTTATATTCTTGGAAAGATTCTATAAGATGGATATTACTTCTTTTTTAATTATTTCAAAGAATTCTCCAGTGAAGCCATTTGGTTGTGGAGTTTTCTTTCTGGGAACATATATATAGTTGGCCCTTAAACAATACTAGTTTGAGCTTCATGGGTCCATTTATCCATTGAGTTTTTTTTTTAATAAATACTATTACAGTACTACCAATCCATAGATAGCTGATCCTACAGATGCAGAATTTTGATGAATGATGTAAATTAGAAAATCTGCTTATCAGTTGGAAATCAAAAGACCTTACTACCCAGATATCACCATTCTGAGGCTGCCTGAGTAGGGAGAAATTCACCCATTTGAAACACAATAGGAAATATGGTTTGTGGAGCAGCCGAAGTGACACCAGCAGCTGTGGTCAGCAGTACTAACAGAGGACTGGATGGTTAAGGACATCAAGGCCACCGGGGAAGGCAACACTCAAAATCCAGGAGCAATGCAGTGGCTGTGGGATAGCACAAGGGAAATCAAAGCAGTAGCCTGAGGCTTTAGTTTAATTCTTTCCTATCAAGAGATTTGCTGTAGCAGTGACTCCAAGAACATCAACTACTAAAAGTGAGATTGGAATTTCCTACTTGGCCAAATATCTGAGACTTTACACAATGTGGCTCTAAAAATAATGATTTGGCATATTATTTTTATAATGCCAATATATGGATCCACATATTAGAAGAAAAGTTTAGAGGAAAGAACCTATTTCAATAGAACAGATATTATCTAATCACTTAAAATATGTAACATGGGGTATACAGCATATAATACTTTTTATTGACATACATAAGTGGAAAAATTCTCTTAAGCATTCTTTACTTTCTTCTGAGAAAAACGAAAGGGGAAGAAAAAAAATATGATTTTCAAAAATTCTTTTAACTCTTAATTCATACAGGCCAAATTATTTTTGTGTTTGATTTTTTGCTTATTTTACCATTGATAATTTTCATCTTAAAAATTATCTTTAACTTGATTTCATTTTTAAGATAGAATTTCAAATCAATACAGTTCATGTGGTTTCACCTATCTAAGGTAATTTATTTTAAGGCAAAATGCTACTTTTTGTTCATACACACTAAACCCTTGTGAAGTTAGTGGTAGGGCTAAAAATTTGCAGTTTGCACAAACATATAAATGAGATGTCTTTGAACTTGCCCATCTCCAAGTACAGGATTCATTTAGTTCAAGATTTACAATAGATGGAAGCCAACACATAATAAGAAAATAATAAAAAAAGAAGAAAGAAAGAAATGAACACTATTTTTGGTTGGTCCCTCAATACAGGAAAAATTCTCTTGACGGTAGAGTAGAAGCTACTTCAAAGGGTACTCACACAGGATATTAAGAGCCTAATGATAAGGGAAAGGAAATAAAAGATCTGTTTTCTATTAAAAGTGAATTATGTATGCACCATCTTCTTACCAAGCTCACCGTGGGTTACAATCCAAATCTCCTGAAAGTGTAAGAAAGAATGATGACAATTTATTTCAGTTACCATTTTTAACAATGGTTGCTGTGTTGTGATGTCAGATATATTTCATCTTTTGAAAAGTGTAAAACTTTGTAGCTTCTGGTCCCAAAGCAGCCACTACAGAGCAGAGCAGTGTGAAAGAGAATGGCCACTGAAAATGGAAAATCTTTCATCTCACCTGTGCAACCCGATGAGAATGTTTCCTTCATGGTTAAATGAATTCTGAGCTAAGACTGAACATATTTTGTGTCTCAGCACTGAGGCTTATTTTAAGTTACTTTTACTTTAGTCTAAGGAGTTGGTGATGGACAGAGAGGCCTGGCTTGCTGCGATTCATGGGGTCGCAAAGAGTCGGACACGACTGAGTGACTGAACTGAACTGAACCATAAGGAAAATACATATACATAAATTTTCAGGTTAAACACAACAGAAGTCTTTTACTGCCAACTTCTACCTTCCTTTGGTCAATCAGGAGAAGAAATGAACAGAGAAGAAATTCCTTCTCTGTCCAGAAGGAATGCTCTCAATCTTCCCCTCCGAGCGTTCATGCACACTGATGGGAATAAGGTGGTGGGAAGGGCAGGGAAGTAGGTGCTCAGTGCAACATGCTACATTCCTGTTAGTACTGGGTCTTTTCTCTCCCCTTCAGGCAAGAAATAGCTCCATCAGCAGCTCTTAAATATGCAACACACCAAGAGGGCCAGAAGATATGCTTCTATTGCATCAAAATGACCCACAGAGGAGGCACCAAGGTTGATGAGCCTTTGGTATCACCCGTTTCTTAGCAGTCACTGCCAGATGTGTTCATCCGTGTCTGAGTCAATGTGTTTTCCACCACTTTTCCCAAATTTAAATTTACTCAGTCAACACTAGTAAAATATCAAAAAGTATTAATTAGGGCTTTGGCTTTTATTGATCAGTAATTTGGTAACAATCTAATCTTTCTCAATTTCAATTGTGCATTAGAAGAAAATCTAGGACATTTTTTTAAAATATTGATTCCCTGGTACCACTCTCAGACCTTCCTAAGGTGGGATTTAGGCATTCATTTTTTAAGAAAGCATTCCAGGTGAATGAATGATCGGCCATGGCTGAGAGTCTCTGATCTAAAGTGGACCTCCATATGTAGTTTACTAGGCCAGAGAAAGTTGGATCCAAAAAGTATATCACTAGGACTCCCTCTAATCCTTGACAAATAGACTTTTCTGGTCAAGTAAGTTGTATTTTCTAGGACAGAATAGTCTCTGAAACAGTCAGAGGTTGATATGCCTGCTCTGCCACTTAGCTGTGCAAACTTGGACAACTGCATAACTTCTCTGAATCTCATTTTTCTTATAAAAAATAGAATAATATCATCTATCTTACAGGATGGACTAAGAAGGATTAAATGAAAGACATACTTCACAAGTGAAATATCTTATGATATCATTTATATGCACAAAATGAACTTACTTACAAAACAAAAACAGATTCACAGACTTAGAGAATGAACTTATAGTTACCGGGGGGAAGGGAGGAAGGAAGGGACAGTTAAGGAGTCTGGGATCAATATGTACACACTGCTATATTTACAATGAATAACCAACAAGGGCCTACTGCATAGCACAGGGAACTCTGCTCAATATTATATAACAGCCTAAATGGAAAAGATTTGAAAAAGAATAGATACATGTTTGTGTAACTGATAGATACAGTTTGTGTATCCAAATAGATACAGTTTGTGTAACTGAATCACTTTGCTATACACCTGAAACTAATACAACATAGTTAATCAACCATACTCCAATATAAAATTATTTCCTAAAAGAAGCCCTACTAAATTGCAATAATCCAATGTTAATTCCTTCTTTCAACATTATATTAATCATTTGAAGAAAACTGTTTTTTAAAAAAAGTTATTTTTTCATTCAACAAGAATTTATTGAGCATCAACAAAATGTACATGCTTTCTAATCTTCAGCAGGATTATCTTACTCATATTTACTGGAGAAGCAACCCACTCCAGTATTCTTGCCTGGAGAATTCCATGGACAGAGGAGCCTGGAGGGCTTCAGTCCATGGATCACAAAGAGATGCACACAATTAAGTAACTAATACTTTCATTTTCACTTTCTCATGCCCCATTTACTCTTCCAACTCATTCAATGCTTCTCTTCCCACTATGTTTTCAAATCAATCTCTCTAAGTCCACTGATAACCTCTGGTTTGTTAAATCAAGTGGGAAAAGTTCCATCCTCTTTTTCATCCACTCTTTTCAATTTCTTTTACTTAATCATCTTCTTAAAACCTAGGCTTTAACAGTTTAAATTTTTGAAAGCTCATTCTTAATTTACTCTTTCCTTTTGGTGGTTCTAATCCTCATTTTTATTCCAGAACTGTTCCCTGACTACTAACCCATGTATCAAACATCCTCCAGCACTTAAATATCTCAAATCAATCTCAAATCCCATGCATCCAAAATTATACCCATGAGCATTTCTTCTAAATTAGTCCACCATATCTTCAGGCCAACAACTAGGGAGTCATCATTTGACAGATTCCTCTCATTTATTTTCCATTTCAATAAACCACTATTTCATATCAATTTTATATCCTCAATATCCCTACAATTCATCAACTTTTCTCCATCTCCATTATCACAACCCCAACAAATCATCATCATCTTTGGCATATGCTAGAGCATCAGGGTCCTGCCTTAGGTCTCCAGGATCACTCTTACTCCCCTCTAATCCATTCTTCACAGATGATGTTTGTCAAATACACAGAGTCAATCATGTTACTCCTCAGATTGAAATGCTTTAGAGGTTTTTCATCACTTTTAGATTAAAGGGGGAAGACTACACAACCTACGAGGATATTAGGGGTGATTTTCCGCATTTCTGCTTTTTTAGCCTCTCAGTCTTTCCTCAATTCACTTTGCTCCAGGCAAAGGGCTCTTCTTTCAGTTCCTCTAATTAGCTGTTCTCTCTATCTCAGGGTCCCAAATAATATATTTCCTCTTCTTTTAATATTCTTTCCCAGTTCACTTCTTCTGCATATGCAAGTTGTAATTATTTTTCAGAAGTCAAATCCAACACCACTTTTCCAGGTAAGCCCAAGTTGCCCCAAGATTTTAGATGCTGTAAAGTCCCCTATCTGTTTCCTTCATCTAATTTTACTATATCTTATCAATGATGACTTTGTCTGATGGCCTTACAATGTCTTTCCCAATATAACTATCAAACGTTTCACTGTAGACCCAGAGAAAAGCACAAAAAATGACTCATAACAGGCAATACATGCATATTTTCAAAGAGAAATGGACAAATGACTAAATATCCAGGAAAATGTATTTAAAATAATTAAACAATTCAATATTCAGTACACTAGACACTATTAAAATGAACTAGATTTTAAAGGGTCAAAAAAAAGATTAGGTAAGAGAGTTATATGCTCCAGATAAGTGACCTTTAAATTTTTTAATGCGTCCCCACAACAAAATATTTTATTTCCTGATCACATAGGCATAACACAACCATATTTATGAACAAAGACACGCACACATTCCCACACACAAACACATACAACCTGAAACAAAAATTTCATGAATCAATATTAATCTTCACTAAATTATATTTTCTTTCCTGTTTGTTTGATTTTTTAAAATGTAGGCAGGACACAGAAAATTGATTTCATGATCCACTATAGATTTTACACTGTAATTTAAAATCATTTTTCCAGAAAATGTAAAAAGCACCATGGAAGAAGGCCTTTGTCCAAAGAGTAAAGGGTCTGGATAGAGGAAAATAAGAGATGGGCACTTGAGACAAAAGGAACAGGTGGCATTTAGCTACAGAATTAGGAGAATACTACCATGATCAGAGATATGTTCCCATAATATAGTAGATAACGTGGGTAGACAGAATAAATATATATTTTGGTGCTATTTACTAACAAAGATAAATAACCTTATCTTACATAAAAATGACAAATTTTATAGCACTAGGGTGAAATGATGAAAGTAATTTTGGAAAAAAATAATTTAGAAGCAATAAGAGTGAGCTGAGAATGGAAGACAGAGCTACTCTTGATATGAGATACTGAGGTTCTATTGATTGGTGCAGAGATTGCAGGGATGGGGAGAAATAAACCTATACAAAGTTCAGTAATGTTCATATTGATCAATCCAACAGGTTCTATTATTTTCTCATTCAACCTTTCAGAAACTTTTGACACAGCTTACCACTCTTTCCTTTCATCCATGTACTTGACAGATATATGTAATAGTGATTTCAGCCTTAAAGATGTCAAAATAGAACTCTTGGTTTTCACCTTCAAATATGTTTCATAATTTTCCTTCTCGAGTACCACCAGCACTATTTTCCCAGTCCCTAACGTCCAAACGCAGATACTCTCTTGGATTTTACATCCATTTACCACCACCATTTCAGGTACCTAGTAATGTGTGACAAACCACCCCAAACTAATTTATCTCCTCAGTGTTCTGTAGGTTGACTGGGCTCAACTGAGCAAGGTGCACGTGGCGTATTTTGTGTGTATGTGGCCAGACAGTAGCTGGGACTAGAGTCAGCTGAAGACTTGACAGCACTAAATTACCCAAAACGGTGTCTTCAGTTTCACGTCTGATGCCTTGGAGCTGTCTGGCCTCTCTCCTCCTATCCACAAGACTCCACCCCCAAACCTCACCCTGTGACTTTTCCTCCTCCAAGGCTACTTCATGCAGCAGCGGGCTTTTCTCAGAGAACCATGCCCTTCTATAGTAGCTGACTTTCAACCAGCAGGAAGTCAAAGTTGACAGGCCATGTAAGGGCTATCCCTAGAGCGTGTACAGCCTCAGTTCTGCCATATTCTCTAAACAGAAGCAGCCACAGTGAAAACCCAGATGCAAAGCAGTACAGAACAGACTCCAGTCCTTGATGGGGTAGTGGCAAGGGCACATTGCAAAAGAGTATGGATAATGGGGAAAGATGTGACCATCTTTGAAAAGTATAACCTGCCACTCACCACACTACATGTAGTCTTACGTGTTTTTTTTCAAGTCTTCAAAACATATACTCCATCAATCCAGAGTCCATTTCCAGGGCTAACACCCAACCCCATTCAACTATATGACCCCATACCACAATTACTAGCCTCCTCTTTGCATTAACTTTCATCCTCTATAATTTATTCTCTGCATAGAGTTGTCTACGTAATACAAAGTTGTCTGTGGTCATTACTACAGACTATATCAGGTCTCCTCCCCAAAGTTCATATGCTGAAGTCCTAAAACCCAAAATGACTGTATTTGGACATCAGCATTTAGGAGGCAATTAAAGCTAAGTGGGATTATAAAAGAGGAGTCCTAACTCAATGCAATCAATGTTCTTGGAAGAGTCACCAGACAGCTTTAACTTTCCCTCTTCTACTTCCCTCCCATGCAGGAGCACGCACACACCAAGGAAAGGCCACATGAAGACATAGCAAGGGAGTGGCAGTCTACAAGGCAAGAGGAAAGCTCTCACCAGAAACCTCATTGCTCAAACTCTGGCCTTGACTTGTAACCTCTAAACCTGAAAACCTAAGTTTCTGGTGAGGAGCCACCTCATCTATGGTATTTTTAAAGAGCAGCCTGAGCAGACTAAAGCATTCATTGTCTCCAATTTTTCACCTTCCATTCTATTTTGAATCTACTTCATTTTGCTTTCCTTTACTCCATTAATATGCTTTTCTTCAATATCACCAATTACCATCAGTTTACTAAGGTCTGTTTACATTCCTTGGGCTTTCCTGGCGGCTCAACAATAAAGAAACCACCTGCCAATGCAGGAGATGTCGGTTCAATCCCTGGGTCAGGAAGATCCCCTGGAGAAGGGAATGGCAACCCACTCCAGTATTCTTGCCTGGGAAATCCCAAGGACAGAGGAGCCTGGCAGGCTATAGTCGATGGCGTCACAGAAGAGTCAGGCATGACTTAGTGACTAAGCAACAGCAATTTTCTTTCCTTATTATTTGACAGAATATTCACCATTGAAATACTTTTACAGTTGTCTTCCAGACTATAATCTCTGTTTTGTTTTGTTTTTTTTCCCTGTCTCACTGGCTTATCCTCATGCCTCTTTAGCTCATTCTTTTTGACTTCCCTGACCTCTATAGTAAAGTGTGCCAGATGACTATCCTTAGATATCTTTTCTACCCACCCTCCCTTGATGTTCACGTCAAGGTTCATCATTGCAAAATGATGATAATAATACCAATTCTGTTGTATTAAATGAGTTAATACAACATAAAAAGTACCTACAAAAGAACATGGTATATTATAATCTGTATATAAATATTCTGACTACTATATCAGGGCTTCCCTGGTGGCTCAATCAGTAAAGAATCTGCCTGCAATGCAGGAGACATGGATTCTATTCCTGGGTTGGGAAGATCTCCTGGAGAAGGGAATAGCAACCCACTCCAGTATTCTTGCCTGGAGAATCCCATGGACAGAGGAGCCTGATGGGCTACAGTCCATGGGGTCACAAGAGTCAGACATGACTTAGTGACTAAATCAACCACTATATCATTATCATTTTTTTTATTTCAAATACCATTTATATGTTGACAACTCTCAAATATATATTTCTCCACTGGTGTTCTTTAAACTCTAGAATTACAGATAAGCTTAACTGGAGGGATCACTATTTTACATAGGATCATGTATAGTAACTCCACAAAAATAGGGCATGCAGAGTATATGAGCATAGGATCAAACAGAAAAGTCACCATACTTGTTGATGTAGAAATTCTCTCCTAATTTCGTCTTTGTTTGTAGCAAAATAAGAAATGAGGTCATCAGTGAAAGCAGGTCATTCCATGGCAGTGTTAAGAGCTTCCTTGATGCCTATGGTTATCAATTAACATGAGATTAGACAATATTTTCAGATGACTTTTCTCCAGCCATATTCTGCAGCAAGGTTTCAGATCTGGAATAGGTAAGTAGTTGCATTTAACCAGGGCTGAAGTTAATTCCAAGTAATAGAGAAAAAAAGGACAAAGCATTGAAGGTATGAGCAAATAAGTGATTATAATGATGGAACTGTGAACTCTGGGTTGATCACCACTGTTATCTTTGCCCCATTTAGTGTTTTTGCCCTTGAACGTCATTTTATCTGAAGGTTATAATGCCACTGATATTTCCTGCTCATTGCACTAAGCTGGCATTTTCACTTGCCTTTTTACCCTTAACAGTTCCAAGTAACTTGTTTTTAGTTTCTCACATAAAATTATAGAATTCAGAGCAGTGGTGATAGTGGAGAGGTTTTAAATCCAGAAATCTGTTTCTCCATCTAAAAGCAATACTTTCTGATATCAGACTGTTCCCCTTTCATAGATGGAATAAATACCTCTCAGGTTGCATTTATTAAGTTAGAGATGATTTCAGTGATAATTTAGAACCTTAACTTTTGTTTCATCTTTTGAGTCTCAAATGTACAAAATTTTTTCTTTGCTACAAACAGAGGGTGATCAATGCATTTCTGCTTTGGGATGTCAAGATAAAACATGAACATTATCTGAAAGAACAATCAGACACAGATTTAAGGAGAACAGTTTTTTCATTTTTAGAACTATAATCTGCAAGATAGCAGGTCCAGTTACGGCAAGTAGTAAGAAGCAGAGCCTGGCTGCTATACGAAATCATTTTTCTGAAAGCTGGCTGGGATAGATTTTTCTGAACCAGCATGGCCACCCACCTAGAAGCCTTTTGGAGCAATGTCTGCACCTTATTCAGCACATCCTCCATGAGGAGTGCTGCTCCCACAGAAATCTCATCCCTTATGGACCATGGCAGCAGTGTATTTTTCAAAAGCATTTGCAAGTTCAACATTTGCTCCTGCTAATTGTCCATGGCCTCACTTTGTCTTCAGTCCCTGTTATTCTGAGTTTCCTTGCCTTGTTCCTAATGCTAGATTGCAATTTAATTTTCTTCCTTTTATAATAAATGCTGGCTATTTCAGTGGCAGGTGAAGAGGATTAAAGTGCATGGGCTCATTCACTGTAAGTTAAAAGTGGAACATTAGTGACAGAAAAATGTCAATAAACCCTGCAGTGATTAGTCCATGGGATTTGGAAGGTAGACAAGCCACTGCTAGAAAGATGACAGGGAGGGTACCTGGTGGAAGATACCTAGTTTTGTTTTGATGATTGCAAGTATTTTCTAGAAAGCTTGCCTCTGAAATCAATACTATGAAGTCTATATGTAACAGGTATCTCTTAATGGAGGAAGCACTCGAATCAGTTAAGGGGCTATAATAATAAAATGGCTGCACCTAAGGGAACAAACAATGTAATAACATTATGAGCACTGTACTGTACTTAAAAAGCCAGTGATTTATTTGCAAAGAATGCCCCTGAAGTCTTAAGAGACAAAAGTAGTTGACAATCAGAATCTAGGCGAAGCAACATTTATGAACATTAGAGTTCTAGGTCTGTCATATATGCTTCGTATCTATTAAAATTGTACTTAAGTGAGATGCTGTTAACTAAACAAATTTCACACTTTAATGAATCAAGTAGTTTTTAAAGTTTATACATTTTAAAGAAAACACTTTTGCAAAAGAGACTGCAAAATTCATGCATTCTACTTTTGACATCTGCACTGGTTTATTTTGATCTTAGTTTCAAACTTTGCTATAGTTTTTCAAGGTCTGTTTACAATGGCACCCTTTTCAAAGATCAAGAAATTCCACTACTATATAGAGAAATTTCCAGGGATTTTGGACAAGTATTCAAAGCATAGGTATTAATACAAATATTGACTTTATATTTTGTTGAACATCTAGATTTATTGTCCCTCAAGGCAAGTATTGACCTTATCTTCCAGTCAATAAATCTCTATGTTCACTGCCACAAAAGTCAATATCTGCTTCATATCCATTTTCTCAGAAAATAACTACTTCTATTCATGCTGCAATGATCAGCACTTAAAAGTGAATGCTTATTAAAAGGAAAGAGCACATGAAAAAGTTGTTAATTGGCAAATAAAGGCTTAGAATTTGTTGACTAAGCAAATAAATAATCCTAAAATGAATCTAGGATGCCTAAGCTTTTATACGAAGGGTTTGATTTACAACTTATTTTTGCCAAGAAAATAAAAAACTGTTATGATCAGTGAATAGAATGGGAAGAAGAAGAATTAAGCACTTGTTGAGAATTTAGCTAAGCTACTACATGGTACTCCTGCCTTAGCATCCATTTTGTGTCAAGAGACCCTCGGGGGTCATAAGCCATGGCTAGCTTCTCATGCGAGTGTTAAGCCCTAAATAAAACCACAGTGTCATAGGTAAATACATATTCCTAGTATGACTTCCCCAACAGCCTTGATGATAAATAGCTTCTCTGCCTTACAGGGCCTTTCCCTTGGGCTGCTCAGAGATCTCCCCAAACCCCACTCTCTTGCTTTTTAATTGACCAATCTAGCCTTAACCCAGGAACCCCAAAACACTCTACCTGCAGATTATAACAAAGGCATATGCCCCAGGTCCTGCCACTCTCTCTGTCTGCGCCCTCCTTCGATCTCGCTGTGTGGCCCCTGGAGGCATAAGGTGTCCTCTCTCTAGGACCTGTGAGCAATTTGCTATTTCAATTACCTTGTGGTCTTTAGTCCAACCATCTGACACTCCAGTGCTCTGCTTACCAAATATTAATTTAACGAAGCTATGACAATATATAGCTTTATGTTTTATAAATTTCTTTTTTTCATCCCAAACAACTAAGGTTTCTTCATCGTTACAAATCTTCAAAAGAGGGGAGGGTTGGGGTGGGAGGTGGGTGGGAGGCTCAAGAGGGAGGGAACATATATATAGCTATGGCTGGTCCATGTTGATGTATGGCAGAAACCAACACATTATTGTGATTATCCTTCAATTAAAAAGAAAGAAAGAATATTTTTTAAAAAGTAAAAAATAAACTTTTGGTTTGAATGCATCCAAAATAATAAAAGAAAAATAAGTAAATTTAACAAAAGAAGTTAAACCTTTAAACTATAAAACATTGTCAAAAGAAATTAAAGATTTTAAAAGTTAAAAAAATAAATTTTGTCTTAAATTGTTGAGAATTTGGGGATTGGGGGTTGTTACTTTAGAACAACGTTGCTTACAATATTGATACAGTATCCAAAAGTGTAACAGATTTACTAATTTTAAGTAGTTCTTTATAATAATTTTCTATTCACTTTTCTATATGCAAGATAGTAAATCTTTGTGGTGGCTTCCTGTGATTTTATTTTAAGCTTTTTCTAATTCAAGACTTTTGCAAATAAGTAGTCTATAGTATGTCCTGTGGGAAGCTAGAGTTCTTAACTCTCCTATGTAGGTATCTGAGGAAATGAATGGAGAATTTGGGGGTTATATTCTCTTTCAGGGAAGATGATTCAAATGCCTGCTGTGAGCAACAGTCATCTCCTTTATGTAGAGATCACTAACACTATCCAGTCAACACCCAGTGTGAGCCCTAGAACTGTTCCCTAATACTTGATTCAAACCTCTTCCTCCCAGTAACAAAACGGCTGTTCTTCCCCTCCTCTAAGACATTAGGTGTGGACCTGTGGCTCCTCAGGAAGTACAACCATACGTGGCACACATTATTTCCAAATGGAGATACCCACCTGACCTCACATGAGATGCTAGAGCCAGAAATATGAAAGCCTGATCACTGAGCATGCAGGAAAGCTTACCTGGAGGGTTGCTCAAACCCATGGTGAACTTGCACTAATAATAAAGAGAAAAAACTTTATATTAAGCTATAGACATGGGGACAGGGAGGGTAGTTGCTTATTCAGCATAACCTAAGTCATTGACGGGCTTCACCAGTGGTGCTAGTGGTAAAGAATCCATCTGTCTCATGCATCCCACCTGGGCTGGTGGTCTGTTTCACCATAGATAATATACATGCTGTTCTTTCAAAACATCCCACCCTCATCTTCTCCCACAGAGTTCAAAAGTCTGTTCTGTACTTCTGCGTCTCTTTTTCTGTTTTGCATATAGGGTTATCATTACCATCTTTCTAAGTTCCATATATATGTGTTAGTATGCTGTAATGGTCTTTATCTTTCTGGCTTACTTCACTCTGTATAATGGGCTCCAGTTTCGTCCATCTCATTAGAACTGATTCAAATGAATTCTTTTTAACAGCTGAGTAATATTCCATGGTGTATATGTACCACAGCTTCTTTGTCCATTCGTCTGCTGATGGGCATCTAGGTTGCTTCCATGCACTGGGAAGACCCAGAGGAGTCGGGTGGAGAGGGAGGTGGGAGGGGGGATCAGGATGGGGAATACGTGTAACTCTATGGCTGATTCATATCAATGTATGACAAAACCCACTGGAAAAAAAAAATAAAATAAATAAATAAATTTTTAAAAAAAACAGTTAAAAATTCAAGCAATCTATAAAATTATCAATAAAAAATAACAATACCAAAAAAAAAAAAAAAAAGAATCCATCTGTCAATGCAGGAGATTTAAGAGACATGGGTTAGATCCCTGGGTCAGGAGGATCCCCTGGAGGAGGCCATGGCAACCCACTCCAATATTCTTGCCTGGAGAATCCCATGGACAGGAGCCTGCTGGGCTGCAGTCCGTGGGTTCACAGAGAGTCAGACATGACTGAAGCGACTTAGCACGCACATGCACAAACCGTTGATACCTCTATACTGTCTAGTAAATGATCAAGGAATCTAGCTCCAGGCATAATTCTTAGCATGCTTTTGCAATAACAGAATCAATGCAATCATGGAGATGTCTTTTTTACCAACTCAAAATAAAGAAGGAAGGAATTTTTTTTTAATACAGCATATCTCATTTAGAAAAATGAGTCCTTTCCCCCTCTTTCACTACCTTTTACATCATTACTGAATTCTGCTTTCATCTCTAAAAATCACTCTCAGTTTCGCCTTTACCTGAGGTGGCCAAAGACCAAAAGTTTTCAATCGCAGGTCTCATTAAAATTCTAAACATGATTTCTTCTCCTGTCACCTAATTAAACAAGTTCCCTTTTTTGTGTGTATTCAGCAATAATGCTGTCACTTTTCTATATACTCTACTAGCTATAATTAATTATTACTTTATCTAGAACTTAGTGGACTATAATTCTTCGGGCCAATTTTATAAGAAATATGGTCTTGGCAGAAACCTAATCTTGAAGAGATTAGCGTGCACCATCATTATGAGTCTCTCTATGGCAGTATATAATGCTATCATGGAATGACAGGGCCCATGGATCTTGGCACTCAGCTACATAAGTTAGTGGCGACAATATTGAAGATGGCAGCCTATTCACCTTTCAGGGTGACAGCGCTGACACAGCTGCTTCTCTTCATTTGAGCTCTAGAGGCTGACTCAGGAGATGGTATGACTGAAACTCTTGGAAAAGGAGTTCATCACAGAGTAAAGAAAGAAAAGACTCCCAATACGTTGCATTTTCTCTCCTTGCCAAGCAATATATGGCCTTTGTCTCTTTAGAAAGGAGTTTCCTAGGTAATTTTTGGGTGCTGAATGAGGGAAGGAGGGACCTATGATCTTTATGATGCATTAGTCCTTGTCATTTCCTCTTGAAAATTATACTCAGTCTTTTGACCTTCGCAATTCTTTGTTACTTTTTTCACATTTGGTGTAATGTTCTATAACTGTTTCCTACACTTATTTTATAGCATTTATTTCTTGTTAAAAAATAATTAAATACCATCAAACTAAAGAACTCATTTCTCAGAACACTTAATTCCCTCAACCCAAGTGAAAAATTAAGTTGCAACTCTTAGAATAAAAGCTATTGTTTAACTCCACAAATGGCTATTGTCTCCATATGTGTGTCGGTGTGTATGTGTGTATGATTGCATATACATGCTACCTTATAAATACAATCATTCATACTAAACCCAATTCAGGAACTAATGCTTTATATACAGACAAATGACAAAAAAACTACTACGTTGTTAGTTTATTCTATAATTGTTCCCTGGATCATTTTAATCTTCACAGCTACCATGCAAACAGAAATTCTGTCTAACACACCAGAAATTACCTACCACAAAACTCATCATTTTTAAAGGAAATGAATAGTTTCTGTTTAGCAAATTGTTTAACTTAGTTAGGGGTAAATGGACATTTGTCAGGATCTCAGATCTCTTTCAAAGCATGCGGTCAGTGAGGTCCAACTTATTTCGTTACATTGGTTTGATTTGGTTTAGTTTTCTCTTCTAGTGTTTTCATGCAAGGTTTAAACATAGATGATATATTTTTAAAAAACATGTATGAGAACCCTTTCAGGTGCCCTGATCCCCTCATCTTTCCTCTATGCGTAGCTGGAGATATTTGATCCCCACTCAAGCCATGCTCAAGGCTTTAGATTTAGTATGTCTTTTAAAAGAGAAAATTTAGTTTAGTCGATGATTCATCAAGTCAACTGGTATTTCAGGTTCTAATTTGATCTCACATAATAGAAACACAGCTGCCCCACAGCTGCCCGACTTGCTGGCACCATGGGTGCAGCTGCTGTGCTGAACTCAGGATGTTGGGTCAGAGAGGAAGCAGTTATTTCTACACTCAGTGCTCAGAACAGTGGGCACTAAGGATGGTTTATAGCCAGACATCCCTGAGAGTTGCCTGAGGGAGCACCTTGTTCCCATATGCACAGAAGATAAGGCTTGGGAGAATTAAGTTAGTGGACAAGCATGTGGCAAGCTTTGGGTACAGTGGGATTCACCAGGAGAGGGTCTCCCCCTGCAAATGATTGTTCTGTAGATCTGAGTGGCAAGGACTTTTTAGGAATCCTTGGGCAAGAATGACATGCATCTCTGGCTGAGGGCTGCTGGACAAGTATCAAGACCCTCTGGAGCCTCTGGGCCCAGAGCCACCTGGCCCATGAATGCTCATGCCCTGAGGGCCTTGAGTCACTCTGGAAGGAAGGCCAGAGGATCAGGCCAAAGTTGACAAATACTATTACAGAAAAATATAGTTTGGGGGGAATCATTGATTAGATTCCCCCCCCCAACACACACACACCAAAAAAAAAGAAATACACCTGAGTTCCAATAATTCAGTTCCCATCTTTTTGTCCAGGAGACCCTGTTCTAAATACTTGCCCAGTATTCTACTTCTAATGGCAGAAAGCAAAGAGGAACTAAAGAGCCTCTTAGTGAGGGTGAAGGAGGAGAGTGAAATAGATGGCTTAAAATTAAATATCAAAAACTAAGACCACAAAATTTGACTCCACTACTTCATGGCATATGGAAGGGGAAAAGGTGGAAGTAGTGACAGATTTCCGCTTCTTGGTCTCTGAAACCACTATGGATGTTGACTGTAGCCATGAAATCAGGAGATGATTGCTTCTTGGCAGGAAAGCTATGACAAACCTATACAGTGTGCTGAAAAACAGAGACATTACTTTGCTGGCAAAGGTCCCTATAGTCAAGGCTATGGTCTTCCCAGTGGTCACATAAGCTTGTGATAGGTGGATCATAGATCTACCTTTGGCAGAATGCTAAAGAATTGATGCCTTTGAACTGTAGTGTTGGAGAAGACTCCTGAAAGTCCCTTGGAAAGCAAGGAGATTCAATCAGTCAGTCTTAAGGAAAATCAACCCTGAATACTCACTGGAAGGACTGATGCTGAAGCTGAAGCTCCACTATTTTGGTCATCTGATGCGAATAGATGACTCATCGGAAAAGTCCCTGCTGCTGGGAAAGATTGAGCGCTGAAGAAGAAGAGGGCATCATAGGATGAGATGGCTTGATAGCATCACCGATGCAATGGACACGAACTTGGGCAAACTTCAGGAGATGGTGACGGACAGGGAGAGCCAGTGGGCTGCAGTCCACGGGGTTGCAAAGAATTGGACATGATGGGGCAACTAAGCAACAATGACAACACTCTACTTCTTATAGTAGCACCCTGACTTAAACTATTGCACACATTTAAAACTAAGTACAACTCCTGAATTCAAGTTCAGAAGCAGAAAGAACAATCTGTAGATAAGCAACGACCCCTCTGCTATGTCACTTAATACTGAATACTCTTAGAATGTCTTTTCTTATATACCTACCTAGTTAGCTATCTCTTAGTATTTCTGTTTATCTCTGATACTGAACTAATAGCTGGAATGGAACTATACCCTCCAGGGAACATCTTCAGCCAGAATATTACTTCTTCATACCTACTCCTGAATTACCCTCCAAGTACCAGCTCCACACTAAGGAGGATATTAGTTTAAACCTTTCAGATCTTAGTTAAATGACTGTCTCATAAAATACTATGCATCTCATAAGCTATTATCAGAGATTTTCTTTTTTCTAAAACTTTGTATCTTTTCCAAAGATCAGAGATATACTTGATTATATAATATATAAGAATATGATATTTAAGTGTAATCTGAGACCTCCTATTCATATATCATGTTAATATCAATAATATTTTGCAATTTGAACTAGTTTTTACTGTCATTTTCTAGAAGGAGATTGCCTAATTCATATTTCTGGCCTCAAACTATTTAAGCTTTTACCTCATCACAATTGTGTGGCATTTTGTACAAAAGCCTGGATAATGATGATAATCACTACTGTGAGAGCCAAACACAAAATAAACTTTAATAAGATTTTTCCTCCTGATATTAACCAAAATATTATTCTGAATTCAAGATTTATATTATTGTAAAAAGTAATTGAAACCTTGAAACACCAGAAATACTGTTTTCTGTTCAGTTCAGTCACTCAGTCGTGACCCACTCCTTGCGACCCCATGAAACACAGCATGCCAGGCCTCCCTGTCCATCACCAACTCCCGGAGTTTACTCAAACTCATGTCCATCGAGTCAGTGATGCCATCCAGCCATCTCATCCTCTGTCATCCCCTTCTCCTCCTGCCCTCAAACTTTCCCAGCATCAGGGTCTTTTCAAATAAGTCAGCTCTTCTCATCAGGTGGCCAAAGTATTGGAGTTTCAGCTTCAGCATCAGTCCTTCCAAATGAGCACCCAGGACTGATCTCCTTCAGGATGGACTAGTTGGATCTCCTTGCTGCCGAAGGGACTCTCAAGAGTCTTCTCCAACACCACAGTTCAAAAGCATCAATTCTTCAGTGTTCAGCTTTCTTTATAGTCCAACTCTCGCATCCATACATGACCACCGGGAAATCCATAGCCTTGACTAGAAAGACTTTGTTGGCAAAGTAATGTCTCTGCTTTTTAATATGCTGTCTAGGTTGGTCATAACTTTCCTTCCAAGGAGTAAGCATCTTTTAATTTCATGGCTGCAATCACGATCTGCACTGATTTTGGAGCACAAAAAAATAAAGTCTGTCACTATTTCCACCGTTTCCCCATCTATTTGCCATGACATGATGGGACCAGATGCCATGATCTTAGTTTTCTGAATGTTGAGTTTTAAGTCAACTTTTTCACTCTCCCCTTTCACTTTCATCAAGAGACTTTTAGTTCCTCTCACTTTCTGCCATAAGGGTGGTGTCATCAGCATAACTGAGGTTATTGATATTTCTCCCGCCATCTTGATTCCAGCTTGTGCTTCTTCCAGCCCAGCATTTCTCATGATGTTCTCTGCATATAAGTTAAATAAGCAGGGTGACAATATACAGCCTTGTTGTACTCCTTTTCCTATTTGGAACCAGTCTGTTGTTCCATGTCCAGTTCTAACTGTTGCTTCCTAACCTGCATACAGGTTTCTCAAGAGGCAGGTCAGGTGGTCTCGTATTCCCATCTCTTTCAGAATTTTCCACAGTTTATTGTGATCCACACAGTCAAAGGCTTTGGCATAGTCAATATAGCAGAAATAGATGTTTTTCTGGAATGCTCTTGCTTTTTTGATGATCCAGTGGATGTTGGCAATTTGATCTCTGGTTCCTCTACCTTTTCTAAAACTAGGTTATGTCCTCTAAAACAAGAATAAAGGTGTTCTCTTACATTTCTATCTTCTCACTGTGAAGATACACAGTGTATCTCACACAGTGAAGTATCTTCTCACTGTGTTTCAAATACATATGTAACTGTAATAAGCAAGTTCCAGGTAATGTTGTAGACTTATTTTTCATCATCAAAAGTCATCTCTGATTTTCAACAAATGCTGACTTCTCACCTTGAAAGCCAAGGTTAGTATGAGAGGTAATATCCACATATCAGCTTAGGATTTTCTGAAAAGTCAAGATGGTACTTGAAAGTGAAAGTAAGTGACAGTGTGAGTCACTCAGTCATATCCACCTCTTTGCAACCCCATGGACTGTAGCCCATCAGGCTCCATGGCCATGGGATTCTCCAGGCAAGAATACTGGTGTGGGTTGCCGTGCTCTTCTTAGAAAATAAGAAATAGAAAACCTGTGAATGTAATAGCATTTTATCTATTAAAAGTTACTGAGACCACACCAGCCCAGGTGGGATACATGAGTCAGGTGCTCGGGCCTGGTGCACTGGGAGGACCCTGAGGAGTCGGGCGGGGAGGGAGGTGGGAGGGGGGATCGGGATGGGGAATACGTGTAACTATATGGCTGATTCATGTCAATGTATGACAAAACCCACTGAAATGTTGTAAAGTGATTGGCCTCCAACTAATAAAATAATATTTAAAAAAAAAAAATAAATAAAAGTTACTGAGAAAAAAAGAAAAACTATACTCAAATACCTATCAACCTCAAAATACAAAACAAATACAGTGTGCCTTCATCACACACACACACACAAAATATCTAAAGATTCTGAACTTCTTCCTGGCTACAAGCATAACAATTGGATAATGACATATACTTCTCACTCACAATCACTTCCATCACTAACATTTCCCCTGAAACTGGCGACTAAACAATGCAACGAGTTTGTTGATGACAACATGCCCTAGAAAAATTGGCATCTTCTGAGTGATTACTAAAATGTTTCCCTTTGCAAAAGGATGGCAGACACCTCGCAGGATATCAGAAATGGATAGGTTGATAGGGTTTTTACACGAAGGTACAATGAGAAAGAAGGACAAGAGAAGAAGATGCATTTTCATTATGAATAGATATGGCTAGCTGGCAGCTTTGAATTTTGATCTGAGGCGTGGTGAAGAGAACGAGACAGGAAAGATGACCCTATGAGTTATCTGGGCAGCAATGGCTGCTGAAAATTCAGGGAGAACATGGGTCCTTCATGAGTTAGAAACTGAGAGACAAGATATACTAGGTTATACATAGATCCAGAGCTCAGAACCAAAGGAAACACAGCATGTGAAGATGGTGGTGGTCAAAAAGTTTACAGACAATATTTGCTCAAAATAAGCCGTTGCATCTGATGATTAGGAGATTACTGGAGACATTTACCACCTGAGCCACCAGGGAAGCCTAACATTTAAGATAACAATCTCGGTGGAGTAATCTCACAGCATCCTATACATCTCTCTAACGTAACCCTGATTATATTTACATAAATACTATTTACACATCCCTATATACCCATGTTTACAGTGTACGTTATATAGTGTTGGCTCCCATACAGCTGTATTTCTGTATGTATATCATAATACAAACAGTGCACACAACATGGGCTTACCTCTCAATGAATTTTCAAAGTGAGCACACCATGTCATTGGCACTCAGGTCAAGAAAAGGAACATTACTAGCCACCCACAAGTTCCAGCCCACTCTCCGTCTTCCAGTATCTATTTCCCAGGCAAGGGTATCAGTCATGTATCATTTTAATCCCAGAGGCATTCACAGTCCTTAGAACTAAATACATGCATTTAGAAAAGTTAGATTTTTATTACAAAAGTTAGGAAAGAAAATAAGAGTATACTATAATATCATGACCCAGTTGCTCAATATTTACAGTTTCTATGTCATGTTGGACTTGAACTAAGCTCCAGGAAGAGATGCCAGAGAAAGGGAAGATGCAATTCTCTCGGTGACAATATTGTAAGCTCAGACCACCTGGTCCTCTTTAAGAATAAGATCAAAACTATATAACTAATACCGAGAAAAAAGGCCAAAATATTAGAGTTAATTATTTGAAGCTTTTTTTAAAATAGATAACTTCAGATAAGAGAAGCTCATGTAAATGTGTTGATAAACATACACCAAATTAGAAAATTAAATTGGGATTCCATGCTTGTCATCCTGGAACTTGCCAATAACATTGTGATATTAATTTCCAAATGCCCTCAAAGCTCCAGCCAGACATACTACTGATAATGTCATTCTCAGCAGACAAACTAGGTGCTTACAGAAAAGGACAGAAGCCATGAAATGAGATCTCCCTTAAGAGCCTGCTACAGATCTACAGCCCTTACTTCATCCGCATGCATGTCCTCTGTAACCTCTCTCCTCTCTGTGGAGAACTCCATAAAGGGCACTGGTAAGGGGAAATAGCTCTACTCTGGCACAGAATTTTATGACATCTGGCCCAATCAAGAGTTTTACACCATCAAATAACTTTGCTTCCTTACATATATTCAACACCTGTCTCTCATTTGTATTACTCCTAATCACATTTATACATGCTTAAGTTTCTCACATCTTAAAAATGTGAAAAGCAGTCCCTTGATTCCCACATCTTCCTGCAGTTATTTTTATATTTTCTACATAACAATTAGTTCAGGAGAGACTCTGTATTTGTTCCCTCTTTTCTCTCACCTACCGTTTACTACACAACTCATATCATTTGGCTTCTGTTCTCATCACTCTACATAGCTTTTTTTAAAAAAAAATAAATCTATTAGTCATGTTGTTAAAACTGAAAGAAAGAAAAAAAAAAAAAACGACTAAAAGTCCATAGTCCAAGTATCGGATCTAAATTCAAATCTCTGTGTGTATTAGTCACTCAGCCCCATGTCTGACTCTTTGCAATCCCATGACCTGTAGCCTTCCAGGCTCCTCTGTCCATGGAATTCTCTAGGCAAGAACACTGGAGGGGGTTGCCATGCCCTTCTCCTATCAGTAATCTAATTATCACAAATAACTAAAAGGTCCTTATGAAATATAAAAAAATTGATAGGCCATTTCTGTTTTCCTAAGAGAAAGAAATCCAAAGATATGCTAAATATAAGGGAAATACCTAAAAGAGGATGACATCAGGTGGACTAAGTTTATTGGAAGAAAAAAATATATATATACATATATATATATATGTGGAAAATTCCAATCTAAGTAAGAAAGTCCTCATGTTTAAATTTAACAAACTAGACTTAAGACCAATAGACACCAGTAAGTTGTTATAATTGTCATAACTCAAACATTTAATGCTTACTAATATAAACAGATAAAATATATAAAGCAAAAAGTGAAAAAGATTCTAAAATTAAACCCATTCTTCCTAACATAAACCAAAATCAATTTCAGGACTACTAAGAGTTTAAATATGAAAGCGTAAACCAAAATTTCAAGGAAAAAATTTTGGAAACTATCTTTGAGACTTTGGAGTAGAGAAGACATTTTTAACCAAGAAAAGATACAAACAATAAAGAAATTTAACAGTTTACTATAATATAATTAGAGATGTCAATTAATGCATAGGTACCATAAATACAAGTCACAAACTTAAGATATTTGTGACATATGCATGGATAAAACTATTATAGTTTTATATATTAAAATTTATAAAGAACTCTTTACTGGATTTAATAAGCATCTTAAAGAGGAAGCACAAATAGTCCATGAAACATATGAAAAAATGCACAACCCTGTTAATAATAAGAGGACTACAAGCTAACATTACAATGAGATAACACTTTATACCCACCACAAAAGAAAAATTTAATTGGCTGATTAATTTTGTTGATTAGAATCCATGAAATTTATAGATTAGAATATAGAGGAATGGGACTATCCATAGCCTGTTAATATAAGTATGAAAGTAGAAAACCAATTTGGAAAACAGTTGGACATTCCATTGGTAACTGTACATGTTGTGCAACCCAATATTTTCACATCTTGGCATATACTTCAGAGAAACTCTGGCTAACATGTACCATGAAGCATGAAAAATATGTTTGTAGAAATAATGTTTATAACTACTCAAGCAGCAACTACCCCACATAATACTTATTAGAACAATTGTTTTACAAATTGTTGTATATTTGTACAATATATAGTACCTAAGACAGGTAGTCTAGGAAGTCAAACTATATTCATAATAAGATGTTATTTGCATTTTCCACTCTTATTCTTCATATACTTTAACTAAAACAACACTTTGCAACAAATTGAATAGAAGCATATATAAAAATGTCTTTCTTTTAAAACAAGACATTAAATAAGCTTGGAATAATATAAAACAATGTTCTTTTTTCTTTTTAGAAAATTTTTTCAAAAATTGTTATTTTGTTCATAATTATGTTAAATGAATATATTTAATTTCTCAATTTTAATCCCTTACATGATAAACACAAATAGATATAACCATTCCAAACAGACCTACAAGACCTTCCAGAACTAACACCAAAAAAAAAAAAAGGATGTCCTTTTCATCATAGGGGAATAGAATGCAAAAAGAGGAAGTCAAGAAATACCTGAAGTAACAGGCAAGATTTGCCTTGGTCTACAAAATGAAGCAGGATAAAGGCTAACAAGCTTTTCCAAGAGAATGCACTGGTCATAGCAAAAACCATCTTCAACAACACAAGAGATAACTCTACACATGGACATCACCAGAGGGCCAACACCAAAATCAGACTGATTATATTCTTTCAGTCAAAGATAAAGTTACAAAAACAGGACTGGGAGCTGACAATGGCTCAGATTATAAAACTCTTATTGCCAAATTCAGACTTAAAGACAGTAGAAGAAATTGAAGAAAGTAGAGGAAAACCACTAGGACATTCAGCTATGACCGAAATCAAATCCCTTATGATTATACAGTGGAAGTGAGAAATAGATTCAAGAGCTAAGATCTGATAGACAGAGTGCCTGAAGAACTATGGAGGGAGGTTCATGACATTGTACAGGAGGTGGTGATTGAAATCATTCCCTAGAAAAATAAATACAAAACGCAAAAAGAGGAGGCCTTACAAATAGCTGAGAAAATAAAAGAAGCAAAAGGCAAAGGAAAAAAGGGAAGATATATCCATATGAATGCAGAGTTTGAAAATTAGCAAGGAGAGATAAGAAAACTCTTAAATGAACAATGAAAGAAATAGAGGAAAACAATAGAATGGGAAACACTAGAGATCTCTTCAAAAAAATTAGAGATACCAAGGGAATATTTCATGCAAAGATGGGCAAAATAAAGGACAAAAACAATATGAACCTAACAAAGGCAGACGATATTAAGAAGAGGTGGCAAGAATACACAGAAGATCTATACAAAAAAGATCTTAATGACCCAGATAACCACCATGGTGTGGTCAATCATGTAGGACCATATATTCTGGAGTGTGAAGTCAAGTAAGGCCTTAGGAAGCATTACTATGAACAAAGCTAGTGGAAGTGATGGAATTGCAGCTGAGCTATTTCAAATCCTAAAACATGGTACTGTGATAGTGCTGCACTCAATATGCCAGCAAATCTGGAAAATAGCACCGGTCACAGGACTGGAAAAGATCAGTTTTCATTCTAATGCCAAAGAATATTCAAACTACCACAAAATTGCACTCACCTCCCATGCTAGCAATGTAATGCTCAAAGTCCTTCAAGTTAGACTTCAACAGTACATGAAACAAGAACTTCCAGATGAACAAGCTATGTTTAGAAAAGGCAGAGGAACCAGAGATGAAATTGCCAAAATCCACCAGATCATAGAAAATGCAAGAGAATTCCAGAAAAACACACTTCTGCCTCGCTGACTATGCTAAAAACTTTGGCTATGTGGATGACAACAAACTGTGGAAAATTCTTAAAGAGGTGGGAATACCAGGCCACCTTATCTGTCTCCTAAGAAACTTGTATGCAGGTCAGGAAGCAACAGTTAGAACCGTACATGGAACAACACACTGGTTCCAAATAGGGAAAGGAGTATGTCACGGCTGTATATCGTGACCCTGCTTATTTGACTTCTATGGAGAGTACATCATGTGAAATGCCAGCCTAGATGATTCACAGGCTGGAATCAAGATTGTTGAGAGAAGTATCAATAGCTTCAGATAGTCAGATGACAACTTCTTAATGCCAGAAAGCAAGGAGAAACTACAAGAGTTTCTTGAAGAAGGTGAAAGAGGAGAGTGAAAAAGCTGGCTTAAAACTCAACATTCAAAAAATGAAGATCATGGCATCAGCTCCCATTACTTCATGGCAAACAGAAGAAGAAAAAGTGCAAACAGTGACAGACTTTATTTTCTTGATCTCCAGAATCACTGTTGATGGTAACTGCAACCATGAAATTAAAAGATAGTTGTTCCTTGGGGAAGAAAGCTATGACAAACCACCTATACACCATACTAAAATGCAGAGAAACCACTTTACTGACAAAAGTCTGTATAGTCAAAGTTATTATTTTTCCAGTAGTCATATACAGATGTGAGAGTAGGACTATAAAGAAGGCTGAGTGGCAAAGAATTGATGCTTTCAAGTTGTGGTTGTAGAAGACTCTTGAGAGTTCCTTGGACAGCAAGGAGATCAAACCAGTCAATCTTAAATGAAATCAATCCTGAATATTTATTGGAAAGACTAATGCTGAACTCCGATAATTTGGTCACCTGATGCAAAGAGCCCACTCATTGGAAAAGACTCTCATGATGGGAAAGATTGAGGGCAGGAGGAGAAGGGAGAGACAGAGAATGAGGTGGTTGGATGGCAAGAACGACTCAATGGATATGAGTCTGAGCAAACTCCAGGAGATAGTGAAGGAAAGGGAAGCCTAGTTGCTGCCATCCATGGGGTTGCAAAGAGTCAGACATGACTGAGAGACTGAACAGCAACAAAGCCATCAGTTCCTCTTCATGCATAAGTACTGTGGTATCATTTTCCTAAGCATAAGATAGCTTGCCTGAGAAAACATGCAGAGACACACATATACATGCAACTTAATGCTAAATAAATCAGAAACAAAAAAATCCAAGTCTATTGAGACTAAATATTGAGACAATATTGAGACTAAATATGCAAGTATTTTTTGTTTATGATGACTCTATTTCATGACTCATCACCCTATATAAGAGAATAAATTTAGTTTGCTCATTAATTCTCTCTGGTAAATTATTATATTTCTAAGTAACAGTATCTGGTATTTTTAGTTATTTATAGGAATATTTCCTGATTTCTCATTAATAGCATATCCCCAGGGGACAAATATCATGTTAGCTTCTTCTTTGAGACTATATTTTCTCAGAACACCATTAATGCAAAAAATACTAATTACTATTTGGATGAATTATATTCATAAAATTACAATGTGTGCATGATACACCTAAATGATAACGTGAGGAATCATCTCCAGTTAGGAAAAAAAAATGCATAATTTAAGAAACACTAATCCCTTGAGATGCTCCATCAAAAGGGGCTTCCAAGGTCAGAAAACTATCAGAACCTACAAATTAAACCTTGAAGGCTCTCAGAGGATCTGCATGAAGACAGAAGTTTATAAAACTTAGTACAAAACAGTATATATTCAAAACATATTTTTGACCCATGCTTCTGTTACACATCAGTGACCAAAAGAGATGTATATGAAGTCTGCCCTTAAGATGCTGGAATTCAGCAAGAGAGCCATGACATATATAAATAACTAAAATCCTAATTGTCACTTATGACTAGTGTTATGAAGAAAAATCCCAGAGTGATAAGAATACAATAAGACAGTCACACAGCTAGAAATCCCACTAAGGTAGGATAGAGAGGAATTTCAGGAATTTACCATAAGCTACACACCAACCAGAAAATGTCAAGAACATATAGCAGCTAAGCAACAATCAGAAATTCTAAACCTAAACAGACTTATTTAGGTCGTTACTGCAGGAAAATAGATATAAGACCTGCATTCAACCTGGGAGATTTATAAGATAATAGACCCTGAAAACTGCATTCCTAATGTAGCCAAGATAGGAATATAGGTGAAAGGGGAAAGAAACTAGGTGAAAGAGGATATTAGACTGATACCAGAGATGAATATTTATTATGTATTTAGGATATTTTAGTATATGTTATCATCCTTTTGCTAATACATATATGAATTAAACAGGTCCATGTCAGTCCAACTGGATCATTGAAAAAGCAAGAGAATTCCAGAAAAACATCTATTTCTGCTGTATTGACTATGCCAAAGCCTTCAACTGTGTGGATCACAACAAACTGTGAAAATTCTGAAAGAGATGGGAATACCAGACCACCTGACCTGTCACCTGAGAAATCTGTATGCAGGTCAGGAAGCAACAGTTAGAACTGGACATGGAAAAACAGACTGGTTCCAAATCAGGAAAGGAGTACGTCAAGGCTATATATTGTCACCCTGCTTATTCAACTTATACACAGAGTACATCATGAGAAAGGCTAGGCTGGAAGAAGCACAAGCTGGAATCAAGATTGCCAGGAGAAATATCAATAACCCCAGATAGGCAGATGACACCACCCTTATGGCAGAAAGTGAAGAAGAACTAAAGTGCCTCTTGATGAAAGTGAAAGAGGAGAATGAAAAAGTTGGCTTAAAGCTCAACATTCAAAAAACAAAGATCATGGCATCCGGTCCCATCACTTCATGGCAAATAGATGGGGAAACAGTGGAAACAGTGGCTGAGTTTAATTTTTTGGGCTCCAAAATCACTGCAGATGGTAACTGCAGCCATGAAATTAAAAGACGCTTACTCCTTGGAAGGAAAATTATGACCAACCTAGACAGTATATTAAAAAGCAGAGACATTACCAAAAAGCATAGACATGCCAAAAAGCAGAGACATTTTTGCCAACAAAATCTTTCTAGCCAAGCCTATGGCTAATAGTCATGTATGGATGTGAAAGTTGGACTATAAAGAAAGCTGAGCACCAAAGAATTGCTGCTTTTGAACTGTGGTGCTGGAGAAGACTCTTGAGAGTCCCTGGACTTCAAGGAGATCCAACCAGTCCGTCCTAAAGGAGATCAGTCCTGGGTGTTCATTGAAGGACTGATGCTGAAGCTGAAACTCCAATACTTTGGCCACCTCATGAGAAGAGCTGACTCATTGGAAAAGACCCTGATGCTGGGAAAGATTGAAGGCAGGAGGAGAAGAGGATGACAGAGGATGAGATGATTGGATGACATCACCAACTCAATGGACATGAGTCTGGGTAAACTTTGGGAGTTGATGATGGACAGGGAAGCCTGGCGTGCTGCAGTCCATGGGGTCGCAAAGAGTTGAACACGACTGAGCAACTGAACTGAACTGAACTGATGCCAGTCCCAGTTAAACCATATAGGATCAAAGGAGGAACTACTGACATAAGCTTTGATGTCTACCCAAAATGAGGAAGAAGGTGTTCTTTGATTATAAAAATGTAGCCCTCTTTGTTCTCAGGGCTGCACTCCCTTGCCTGCCTGTTTGTTCCTCTCACAGGCACCCCATGCTAATAAATTTGTTCTTTGCCTGTCAGTTTGCTTCTCACTCAATTCTTTCTCCTCCATCTGAGCTTCAGTAAGTCCTGAAATTGGCTGCGTGGCTTCAGTTAAAAGACTGTGAGTTTGACTCCCTTCCTAAGTCAGGATTGTGGGTTCAAGTTTCAACTGAAGAAGTGTGGTTGGGTCTGAATCCCTTTCAGGGAGTGCATTATCAAGAGTACCATGATGGAATCTAATTGGAGGGAGGAAGCTCCTATTACTGATTGAGTAGTCAGGTATTCAATCAGACCCTAAATACCTCTGAATAGGTGACAGACTGAAACCTGAGGATGAGAACTCAGTCATGTGAACACAGAAAAATCACATTGACAGAGAATATTATGCGAATAGATCTGGTCAGGGAGAGCCTGCAGATTAGAGAAATTAAAGGAAGTCAGATGTTGCTGGAGCCTCAAGAATAAGTGAATGCCATGAGCTAACTCTTAAGGGATAATTTGTTGTCAACCATACCATACAAAACCAAGGTAAGGAGGCTGAATTCTATTCTAAATGTAATGGGAAGTACTTTGAAGTTGTGACCTGATTAATGTATCATGATATTTTTTATGTATGTTCAAAAAGCACTTTGTTTTTTTGGACAGGAACAAATGTAGAAGATGAGAGGCCGCATGAGAAAGATGGTAGCCATATAAGAGACAACCCAAGATCTAATAATGTCCTTAACTACTATTTGTAAAATAGATACTGAAGATGCAATGTTAGCACTTTTCAATCTCTGAAGTGTACCTATGCAATGAAGTTAGTGACCTCTATTAAAACTAATGTCCTATAAAGCAAGTTTATTCCATTAGACCACCAGGTAAGGGATCTGTGAACTTAAAATGACAAATTGACTGACCAGGTAGCTGAGTAGCAAAGATAGCATTTTTTAAACTGTTCAAAAGTGATGCACTAATGTTAATTTACCAACTCAGATCACCTGATTTTCTAAAATATCATAACCCAGAGAAAGGTTTCTGCCTGCTTCTTGATAACCAAAGGAGTCAAACTTTTTTTCCCCAAACTTCTTTGCCTAAGGAGCAGCAACAAGAATTCTTAAGTCCTCTATCTAGTTTAATGAAGGTGTGAGTAGCTAATGATTGTCTCCTATCAAAGAATTATATAGAATACTTCTTGACTAACATGGTATCTCTAGGCCAGCTCTAAGTCACAACACTGTAGCAAGTAGTCAATGTCTACACTGTTCACTTTGCCAGATACTCACCAAGATCCTAAATCTATTTTATGCTATTCTACATATTGGTAACATCTTAATATCAAATTCCACATAAAAAGAACTTGAGACTCCTTCCTATCCTGTTGCAACAGAGGCCTGAAAAAGAAAACTATTTTAATGGGGATTGTTTTTCTAAGATAAGATGCCTTTTATTTTTCTTTTACATTTTCCATGTTTTTACTTAAGATGAAAGTCAGCCAGACATTCCTAAACTTGCTCAACAATTAAGTTACAATGAAGCAAATTCAATAATAAGTAGGTCTAAATGGAATTAGAAAATTTATGCTGTTCAACTTTTAGTATTCAATTATTTTTAAAATAAGAATAATTGATTGCCACTTTTACTTCTTTACTTTAGAAACACTTCTGTTAAAAATAGTTATTTTTTATGAGCTGCAGTGGGGGCAATGGAACCTCTCTAGTGACCTAATGCACTATTTATAAACACCCATAAGGTTTACCAAAAAAAACAAAGACAATTTGATTTTGATATCACTCAAGGGCCAGCATATATATGGTATGTGCTAAGTGCATTGACAAAAAGAAAAGGAAGAAATAGATATCTATTTCTTAAAGAATGTCTTATATATATGTATATATATATATGTATGATATATATATATATATATCATACATTTTAATATATATATACAAGTATATATATATACAGGAATAAGATTAGTTTCATCACATATTTTTATGAAATTTGTATTAAATTTATTAGCATAATTATTTACACTTTAAATGGAAAGAGTCTGCTAAGTATGTAAACAAAAGTAGCAATGTAATTAATCATTTATTGACTCAGGTCACATGCAGAAACCAGATTTTAGTTTTTCCTTGACAATGTCTCCTGATTAGGATTTATGAGTTATAGAAAAAGCTGTAAAAACTCACATTATTAAAATGTAAGATACTAAAACTCAAACTGCACAGTTTATGCATGCACTCAAAGTTCAGGTGACCCTGATACTCTAGTTAAACTGAGAAAGTAATTTGTATGAATAGTACACTCTAGATTTTAGAACGGAAAATGAAACCGAGGTTAAAAACAAGCAAACTATAAAAATATCATAGAGCTAAAAACATTGTCAATTACCATTTAAAGTGCAAAAAATTCATTAGCAAGATTAATGATGATTTACTTAAATCATTAAACCTTTAAAATTTTTGAGTAGAAGCCTCCCTGTTTCTTCACAGCCACTTTCCTGAGAATAATATTTTAGGCCTTTGCCTGAAATAAAAAACAAAATATGTGGGAAAGCAATGACATTTCTACCTTTTATGCATGTAGTTTAATTTATTTTCTTTACTCTATATCAATTTCATGACAAATATCTAATTAATATTAGCAGACAGCAGTAGACAGGTAAAGAAAAAACCTGAAGCAAAGTTCTAATTCAGACAGTTTAAAAAGCATTAATTAGTCAAACTTACTCACAGAATTGTGAAGAGTGGCTTAATGCCTGCCTGATAAATTTATTTTGCTCCACACAATTAGAGCTGTGATTTTTTAAAAAAGGAGGGAGGGGGTTTAAAAACAAAAACTGTTCTTATAGAATAAGCATCTATTATTCCATTTTTCTAATGGAAATAACACACAGTGAAAAGAAATCTTGATCTGTTTCATTACACTGATTTTGCTCTTAGAACCAATTTAAATGCATTTTAAAACAGTTAAAAATCAAATCTACCAACAATGAGCCAAAGCAAATATTGTGGGCATCTGCCTTTTTATGGTCACAACCTATACCCCTCCAACTCACCACCATCTAAAACACACACACACACACACACACCCCTTATCATTTCAAGTTTCTCTTCCTCTAGTGGTTCTATGCCATGTGTTGAGATTTGCATGCACTGAACTTGCTCTTTCAACCCAGACCCAGGAGTGAGTTAATCCCACTAATCATCAACCCAATCAGGGACCTCCTCCCACTTTCCAGTTAGAACCATGTGGAAAGATGTATTCCTTCCACAGGAATTTCTAGGCTGGTAGAATGTACATATAAACTGTTAATGGCCACCTTTTCACCAAGAAAGAACAATGTGTTTGATTCCCTGGTGACAGGGTAAGAAGTTCTTCAAAGGACATAGTTCTGAGATAGAGTTGGCATGGCTTACAAAAAGCAGTTTTATATATAAGATACCTATTCTGGATACCACTTATATCTTAAGGATATAAGAGCCTTTCTCTGCACTACCTGAGGCTTCTTACAACCGGGCAAGACCCCAGCCCCCCTGAGCAGAATGCCATCACAATCACATTGAGCATATCTTCTGTGGATAAAATTTAAAAAACTACTCCTACATGCCATATTCCAACCAGATGTGCCCTAAGAACTTTTTTTATTTATAAAAGTATCCTTTGAGAGTGTCACAGTAAAATGAAATTTTTCTAAGACTTATGTATTAGAATGCTTGTTTACCCTTGTCAAGACTCAAACTTAGCCCTATACAGAGATAAGAAAAGGAATTTTAACTTAAACACTATTGGTATCAAGACAAGCGGTAGTTATTTGCAAGTGCTTTTGCAGCCTTCTGGGAAGGCTCTGCCATTCCCAGTGAGTTGATACTGTCCTCTGACATGAGGATAAATTACTCTCTGCTCACCAGTCAGAGATTTCCTTTCATCTTAATTTTTGCACATACTATTCCCTTTCTAGAATCACCTTAATTTTTATGCTGCTCTTTTCATCTGGGAGTTTTTCAGCACCTCCTGCTCTATTACTGTCTTCCAAGGTAAAGTTCATAGCTAATTCTCTGTTCCTGCAGTATTTTCATCATATTTTTGACTGATTACTCACCTTTGTGCATTGTAATTTATCTGATTTCATGTTTGTGTTTCCCTAGCTTTTTGTACAGTATTATCATGTAATATAGACTCAACTATATTAACTGAATTAACTATATTAACTGAGTTAACTCTATTAACTGAGTTAACCTTTGCAAGTATGTTTTTAAAATTTTAAGTATTAAATAGAATATAAAAATCAACAGAACATATAAAGAATAAAGAATTGGATTTGTGCCATGGAGAATTAATCTGAAAAAAAAAATCCTTAAACTATTAATTGTAGAATTGGATTTCACATAAATTTTAATGTCACATCATATTAGTATTTTATCTTCCAGATATTTAAAATACCCTGAAAGGAACTCTATAAATGATAATAACTAAATATTATACCATTAATTATTAGGCATGAATAACAGAAACATTAGAAGCAATTAAAAGTAAGAGAAGACTGTAGCAAACTGTAACTGGTTTCTCAATGGAGAACCAGTGAGATATAAAAAAGAACAGTAAGTAACATCAAACTCTCTGAATTTAATCTAAATCTACAGTTTTACTAAATGGCCTTTCTGAATTTCTGCCACCTGATTTCAATGAGCTTTCTAACTGCTAAGTTTGATTACACTGGTCACCTCTCCAGGCCACAATCTGTTACATGGAAAAAATCAAACAGTGCCAATCTCTTTGTCAGGTTAGTGAATAATCCATTCATGTCTTGGATCAGAACTGTGATCTGTATTTGTGTCAATCAAAGTAATGTACAGGATGTGAATAGATGGTGAAACTTTGAATTCCCTGAATCTAACTATAGCTAGAAAACCCATGTAGAGAAGAATAATTAAGAATGTTAACAATAGAAACACTATATTTTAAAAATATCTGCAATTCCAAATATTGAGTATGAACCAATAAAATCAACTTGCCACCTACACAACAGAACATGCCAGTTTAAGAATTGATTTATAGTGATCTGTTAAAATCTTCCATTTATTATATGTACTATGCACATAAGGTAAACACTGTCTAAGATAATCACCTTAAAAAATTTTACAGAGCAAAACATTCAGTGCTTTAGAGTTCTGTAATGATTGTCTGTACTTCAGTAATGAAGATCTATAACCTTTCATTGTAATTCCACAGTGCTGAGAATCCTTGCACCAGGTATCCTTGGTGACAGAGTGACAATGAAACAAACATTAAGAATTGTATTTTAGTTTCTGAAAGGAGAAAATAGACTAGATATGATGAGGAAATTTGAATGCATTGGCCAGCATAACTTGACATTCATTTGAAAGGTAGTAGATGGCAGTTCTGACGAACCCATTGCTATGTTAATCTCCCTCTGGGAAAGTGTTGCTCTATGTGTAACATTTTTAGAGGTTTGAGATTTTATTTCAAGCAAAGAGTAACAAAAAGAAATTCCTTAGTATCAGAATTGGCCATTGTTTGAGTTTGAACAACTAAGCAGTTCCCTAAATTACCAGAATAAGAGACTAGACCTCTAGTATGGGGAAAATAATGCTTTGAAGTGGCAACCTGGTGACCCTGACAGCACAAAAATAAGAAGAATTGCTCATAAGAGTCACTGAAATTTCAGTGTTAATCTACCATAGATATAAGAGGAATAGTTAGGAAATAGTAAGAACTGCTGAATTCATAAAAAGCTTTTCAACCTGAATTTACTGTTCACACAAAGAGAACTAAACTGTGAGTCACAAGAGATAAAGAAGTAGTCGTCCCTGTCATTTTATGATCTGTGGTTGGAGTTTATTTTCAAAGGAGACTTGATCACACATTTGATAATGTAAAAGTTATAAATATCTTGGAGTTATTATTCTACAGAAGCTACAGATGTGAAAAAAAAAATGTGGCTGATCTCAACAAGATCTGCACATTTAACAGAACAAAAGTCTATGAAATCTATGGAGCAAACAATATCTGGACATAACTCCATAGAGAACAACTGCCCTGAAGCCTTATCCCTTTTTACTCCACACATCATAGTCACTAAATTGTGTTTTAAAGATGTTATTAAGTGGTGGAGAAGCATGTTTGCAGTCCCTTAAAATTTTTAGCTTTGTTTCCACTTGTCTATATTTTGCACATGATACACTGCTTGGCAAACACAGATTGTTTTTTTTATAAAATACAATATCTGAATTAAGATTCAAGCTCTTTATTCCCTGTCTCCCTAACTCTGGAAGGCCTCCTGGACTCTCCATCACCAAGACTTCTCCTTCATAGAAAATTAGGAACTCTTTCAATTCTTAGGTCCCTGATAAGCACATCTGTCTACATGATCATTTGAACTTCTTTCCTAAACATGTTAGAATTATATCTTTCTTCCCAGGATTCCCTGTCTAGGGCAAATCATTCTCTAGGGGTAAAGTGTGGAAATGTCTTAATGGAAAAGTTTCCAAGTAGCCAAGGTGGTAAAAGGAATTAAACATGGATGGAGCTCCACACGCTCAAGTAGAAAGTCATAACAGAACATAGGCTGTCCAGGAAAGTGGTTTTGTATATCTCTGGTATAAGTCAAAGGTGTGTGCAATTGTATCAGAAGCAGGTTGACTGAGAATTGGAAATGTAAGTTATCACCAAGCTGTGAACAGCTTAAGTCAGATTTACACTGGCATCATTAACCAATAAAACATAACTGGTGAATAACATGGTTGGCCCGCATTTTAGAAAGACAGTTCCTCACAGTAGATTGTCTGAAGGGTGCTGAAATAAGATAGTTGAGGCACAAATTCTGGCTGTGCCACTGTGTGGATGACCATGGATAATTTTGCATCCCTGTGCCTCGGGTCTCTTATATGTTTAGTAAAAACCTTAACAGCACTTACCTCGATTATAAAGGATAAAGCAGATAATGGATTTCAAATCCTTAAGCATGCAGCTTGTATATAGTAAGAATCAATAAATGTTAGCTGTTCTATCTGTTATTCTATTTCTCAATATTTATTCCAAGTAAATATTATGGAAGGAGAATTATGTATAATTAAGAATGCATATGAAGAAAGTTTGTGATATCACCACTTACAGTTTTAAGAAGATAGGAGGAAAACAATTGTTTTAAATTTATGTCTTGGTTCATTTGTTACCAACAGACAAAAATGGCTGCCAAACATGGATGGTCTGTTTAGAACTGCCTAACAATATACAGTCTATAATATAGGCTACATAACATTTCCTTTGGGAGCCAAGATAGGATGGTATAACTGCTGCCAAAAAGGAGTATGCTTTCTCAATAGCAACTAAGGTGAATATCTGAATATTCATCCTCCAGAAAGGCTGAAACTGGGGTGCAATGAAAGACCCCTACAACAATTTATGGGGAGAGGTGTGTTCTTTCAAGGGCAACTGAAAACCACAGTATTTCTCAAAGGATAGCTGTCTCATACTTGTACAAAATGCCAAACATAGGAGGTTTTTTGTGTGAGGAGAGAAAAATGCTTCCAATATATATTCATAAAAATACGCTAAAAAATTGAATTCAGGTTCAAGGGAAAAATGAATTATAAGTATATCTTGTACAATGTAAGTTCATATTAGAAGCAACTACTCTATAAAATACTAAATTCTGGAAGCAAAAACATAATATAAAGATTCTATGTGACAAAATTAATTATAGTTTTATATTAGTTATCAAAATTACACTGAATTACTAAAGCTCCAATATTAATGACTTATATCAATTAAAGAACATTAAACAATTTTTAAAGATTCTTCTGAGCAATTTAAGGCAGTATATCTCATTAATGTATTACATTGAGTTCAGTCATATAATAAAGTATTGCTTAGCCAATTAGAACAAATGTGTAACCAATTCACTGAATGACTTAGCACTGAACTGGTAGAGAGCAAGTAAATGTAACTTTATTCTTTCACTTTACTGTTTTTCCCTTGTGCTCCAATGAGTCTCTCTTCTGTACCTCCGACAGATACATCACAAGGCAATTTCATCATTGTCAGATATTAGCGAACAATCCCATTTTAGGTGCCAGCAAGTCCATTCAAGCCTATTATAGAGTTTCATTACTATCCAGTTCAGAAATTCTCCCCTTCCCCGGCTAAGTCCTGCTTCAGGTTGGTAAACCTGTACTAGAAAAAGCAAGTATATCAAATATTAAGTTCACATGTGCTTGAGCAAGTCCCCAAGGGCCTTAGAAGAGCTAGAAATTTCTTTCTTTCTTATGTAAAGATCTCTAGATGTAGGCAGTCCAGGTCTGGTACAATGGTACCACATAGTCACCAGGGATTCAGGTTTCTTCTCCTAAGTGTCCATATTTTTCAGCTTGTGACTTCCACATCAGCTTCAGGATGCCTGAAAGAAATCAGATCATTGAGTCCGCAGTCACCCTAGCAGGAGGAAGAGAGATAGAGAAAAGCCTGCCCATTCTATTTATACACCCTCCTCAAAAGTCACAACTGTCTTTACTGCTTAGATCCTATGGACCAAACCTTGATCACATGACCTCTCTTACTTGCAAGGAAATCAAGCTATATTGAGAGGCAGTCATGTGCAAAGGTGAAAATTAAGAATTTATCAAGAAAAGAAAGAACAGATTTTAGGGAACTGCTAGAGTCATTTCACCCAGAGTACAAAGTTTTCTTCTTCATTGGTTTCCATTATACTCTTCAATTTTTCTTTCCCTACTCACAACAATGACACTATTTCTTCTGGATTAGGGCGGGCAAAGAAAAAGCAAGAGTGTGTTGGTGCCCAATTGAGGGAAATACCTGTTGTTATGCTCTCATGAGTTCCACGGTGATCCCCTCAATGAGATTCTCTGATTTCAGCTTGCTATAGTGGGTGTTGCCTTCTCCAGCTGGCTGTGAACAATTCTACTTCAGGACTGAATTTGTGGCAATCTACTCCACAGTAGACTATACCCGTTGGGCTCATGTCAACCTACAAGTGATCCGTATGATCAGAATTCTTTTCAGCACGATGGCCGCCAGCAACCTGTGTTACTCTTCACATCAGGGCAACAAATACAGGCACAATTCCCTGGCATTTCTGGAATACAGCTCATAGATGCTATGGGCTTCTCCCTCAGCTTGGCTATCAGGCAACTGGCCAGACTCAGCATCAGCCTGTTTTAATACTGAATCAGGTACTAGTCTCTGCCTCTCCAGTTTTCAGAGCTCTCATGACAGAGCTTCAGTGGAAATTTTTCTAAAGTTCTCTCACTTGCTCACTGGTTTAAGATGATCTTCAGTATTCCCCTAATATATGAGACAAGGAGGGAAAACAGTAGCAGAGGTCTCTAACAGTGCTCTATCTCTAAGGAAATCCCTCCTTCATTGATCTTTCCTGATCAATCTTCAAACATCACCTTGTATACTCTGAGTGACTAATGGGAAGTGGCCTGTCAGGTTTGGTCACTGCTAAAGTAGTTGTGTATAGATACTTCTCTTTGCATTGTGGGGTAAGTTCACTTTAATTTTAATCCTTATAGCCTCAGTTAATGGCTTATTGACAGAGATTATTAATATGTCTTTTGTTACCAAGTATTTTTGACCAGAGTGTTTCAATATTTACTTACATAACAAATTGCTGGCCACTGACAATTTCTCCAAAAATCGACCAGTCAATAATGTGTTAATATGAAAATAAAGGAAACTTTTCCATTAAAAAAACTTAACAGATTTTTGAAAGATAGCAAAATGCACAAACAAAACTATGTGACCAAGGGTTGACATGTTTATATCATGGAAACATTGCCACAATCAATTCACAAACACATGTATAACACCTCCAAACTTTCTTTGGCCCCTTGGAAATATTTGCCTAACTCAAGACTACACAGATTTTTCTTAGATTTTTCTCCCAAAAGGATTTGTAGCTTTAGAATTTACAGTTAGTTCCATAAATCATTTGAGTTAGTTTTTGTATACGGTAAGAAGAGTGGATTAAAGTTCATGCTTTTGCATATAGATATCCAATTTTTTGACACAAGTTATTGAAATGACTATCCTTCATCCACTAAACTTTCTTCTTTTTTTTCTCAAAACTCGATGTTTAGTTCTAATTCTGTGTTCTCTATTCTGTTTGATTGATCTATTTGTCTATCCTTAGACAAGTACCATGGGCCTAGTTACTATATCTAAATAAATCTTAAAATCAGATAGTGTAAATCCTTCAAATTTATTTTCTTTGTCAAAGTGTGGCTATCCTACTCACTTTGAATTTCCATATGAATTTTAGAATCAGCTTGTCAATTTCTGCAAAAACTTTGAGAGGACTTTAATTGAGAATGTGTTGAATATAAACAACCAATTTACACAGGATCATGGAGAGAATTACTGTGATATTGGATGGTTTGCCTTGGAAATGAACAGAGATCATTCTGTCATTTTTGAGAATGCATCCAAGTACTGCATTTCGGACTCTTTTGTCAACTATGAGGGCTACTCCATTTCTTCTAAGGAGTTCTTGCCCATAGTAGTAGATATAATGGTCATCTGAGTTAAATTCACCAATTCCAGTACATTTTACCTCACTGTTTCCTACAGTGTCGATGTTGACCCTTGCCATCTCACTTGACCACTTCCAGTTTGCCTTGATTCATGGACCAAACATTCCAGGTTCCTATGCAGTATTGCTCTTTACAGCATCAGACTTTACTTCCGGCACCAGTCATATCCACAACTGAGTGTTGTTTTGGCTTTGGCTCCATCTCTTTATTCTTTCTGGAGTTATTTCTCCACTGATCTCCAGTAGCATATTGGGCACCTACCGACCTGGGGAGTTCATCTTTCAGTGTCCTATCTTCTGTCTTTTCATATTATCCATGGGGTTCTCAAGGCAAGAATAGTGAAGTGGTTTGCCATTCCCTTCTCCAGTGGACCACATTTTGTCAGAACTCTCCACCATGACTCGTCTGTCTTGAGTGGCCCTACACGGCATGGCTCATAGTTTCATTAAGTTAGCCAACACTGTGGTCCATGTGATCAGACTGGTTAGTTTTCTGTGACTGTGGTTTTCAGCCTGTCTGCCCTCTGATGGATAAGGATAAGAGGCGTATGAAAGCTTCCTGATGGGAGAGACTGACTGAGGGGAAACTGGGTCTTGTTCTGATGTTGATGTTCAAACTACCACACAATTGCACTCTCTCACACTCTAGCAAAGTAATGCTCAAAATTCTCCAAGTCAGGGCTCCAACAGTACATGAACTGTCAACTTCCAGATGCTCAAGCTGGATTTAGAAAAGGCAGAGGTACCAGAGATCAAATTGCCAGCATCCTTTGGATCATTGAAAAAGTGAGAGAGTTCCAGAAATACATCTACTTCTGCTTTATTGACTCTGCCAAAGTCTTTGACTGTGTGAATCACAACAAACTGGAAAATTCTTCAAGAAATGGGCATACCAGACCACCTGACCTGCCCCTGAGAGATGTGTATGCAGGTTAAGAAGCAACAGTGAGAACTGGACACGGAACAACAGACTGGTTCCAAATCAGGAAAGGAGTATGTCAAGGCTGTATATTTTCACCCTGATTATTTAATATATATGCAAAGTACATCATGAGAACTGCTGGGCTGGAGGAAGCACAAGCTGGAATCAAGATTGCCAGGAGAAACACCAATAACCTCAGATATGCTGATGACACCACCCTTATTGCAGAAAACAAAGAAGAACTAAAAAGCCTCTTGATGAAAGTGAAAGAGGAGAGTGAAAAAGTTGGCTTGAAGTTCATCATTCAGAAAACTAAGATCATGGCATCTGATCCCATCACTTCACAGCAAATAGATGGCTAAACAGTGGAAACAGTGACAGACTTTATTTTGGGGGGCTCCAAAATCACTGCAGATGGTGACTGCAGTCATGAAATTGAAAGATGCTTGCTCCTTGGAAGAAAAGTTATGACCAACCTAGACAGCATATTAAAAAGCAGGGAGTTTACTTTGCCAACAAAGGTCTGACTAGTCAAGGCTGTGGTTTTTCCAGTAGTTATGTATGTATGTGAGAGTTGGACTATAAAGAAAGCTGAGTGCCGAAGAATTGATGCTTTTGAACTCTTTTGTTGAAGAAGACTTTTGAGAGTCCCTTGGACAGAAAGGAGATCCAACCAGTCCATCCTAAAGGAAATCAGTCCTGCATATTCATTGGAAGGACTGATGCTGAAGCTGAAACTCCAATACTTTGGCCACTTGATGTGAAGAACTGATTCACTGGAAAAGACCCTGATGCTGGGAAAGATTGAGGGCAGAAGGAGAAGGGGATGACAGAGGATGAGATGGTTGGATGGCATTACAGACTCAATGAACACGAGTTTGAGTAAACTCCGGGAGTTGGTGATGGACAGGGAGGCCTGGCAAGCCGCAATCCATGTCGGACATGCCGAGCGACTGAACTGAACTTAATGGAGAGAACTGACATCTTAATATTGGATGTTTAAATTTGGGTCCTTCTTTTCTATTACTTAGATCCTCTTTAATTTCTTTCAGCAATGTTCTGAATCTTTCAATGTATAGCTTTAAACAATTGTATATTAGCAATTGTTCATTGTTAATACAAAGAAATGAAATGGAATGTTGTCTCATGCTCACTCATGTACTGTTCCTTTTAGGTCTTTTTCTGTTTTTCATTTTAGATAGTTTCTATTTCTATGTCTATAAATTCACTAATCTTCTGTAATATTTGTTCTTACTTCCACTCAGTGTATTTCTTATATTAGACATTGCCATTTTTATCTGTGGAAATTCAATTTTGTTCTTTTTTTGGTATGTCTCTCCTGGAGAAGGAAATGGCAGCCCACTCCACTATTCTTGCCTGGGAAACCCCATGGACAGAGGAGCCTGGTGGGCTACAGCCTATGGGATCACAAAAAGTTGGACACAACTAAGCAACTAAAGCTTTCACGTTCTCCATTTTTTGGCATATGGAATACAGCTACAATAATAGTTTTTATGTCCTCATCTATTAACTCTATTATGTATGCCATTTCTATATCATGTTTCCATTTATTGATTTTTGTCTTCATTGTATGTAATATGTTCCTGATCCTGTCCATGCTTGAAAAATTGTATTAGATAGCAGATATTTTGAATTTTACCTTGTTGAATGCTGCATATTTTATATTCAAATATTCCTGAGATTTTTTTTTTCTGGGTTGCAGTTAACTTGCCTAAAACTATTTAATCCTTTTATGCTTTTAAGCTTTATTACATAGGGATTAGAGAAGAATTTAGTGTAAAGCTAATATTAACCTACCACTGAGGCAATACACTTTAGAGGACTCTATCCAATAGCCCATGAATTGTGTTACTTCCCACTGTGTATTTGGCAGGAAGAGGAGCTATTTCTAGCCTTGTGTAAATCCCAGGGATTATTCCTTCAATCTGTTGAGTCCTTTTGAGTGGTTCTCTCTGCCATGGCTAAATTCCCCACTTACGTATGCTGATCGGTGCCTAGTTAAAGACACAAAGAGATTCCTAGAGTTCCCTCCCTGGACCATTCTGTTTTCTCGAGAACTCTGCCCTTGGCCTCACAAACTCCCAGTTCTATCTCCTTAACTTATTGAAGCTGCAGGACTTTTACTGGTTTCCTTGTCCTTATGCTACAACCTGGAAACCTGTCATATGCAGAATGCGATTGTAGGATTGTACACATTATCCCCATCTTTTCACAACTGCTGTGAAACATCACCTGATATCCAATGATGTAAACACTACTATTTCACATAATTTATCTGGTTTTTTTTTTTTTTAGTTGTTTCAAGAACGTTATAGTAGGCATAATTCCAAGATAGCCTTCATAAG
This sequence comes from Muntiacus reevesi, assembly GCF_963930625.1. Lineage (NCBI taxonomy): Eukaryota > Metazoa > Chordata > Mammalia > Artiodactyla > Cervidae > Muntiacus > Muntiacus reevesi. Next base: position 256,724,840 of record NC_089251.1, on the reverse strand, counting down.
ATTCCAAGGCTGTGAGATACACATGAATTTTTTCAGTTATGCAATCAAACACTAATTTAAAAGTATTGCTTAGAAGGGATTTTGTGGATATAATTATAGTTTGAAATTAATGTTAAAATAGGGAAATTGTCTGAGTGGACCTGATAACCACATAAATCCTTTAAAACTAAAGCTTTTTCTCCAGCTAGAAGAGGAAATTTGCTAACTTTAAAGATGGAGGGGACCATATGGCCATGAAAATGAGTGGCCTCTAGGAAGTGAGAGCTGTAGCTATACTCAACCCACAGCTAGCAGGAAAAGAGGTGCCTCAGTCTGCTGCAGCTAACACTGACTGGACAAATTGGTCTCCATCATTTTTGCTTCACTTGCACATCCTCTTATCATATTCTTTTTTCTTTCTTTTGTTAATGATTCCTTTGCACCTAATTGCTTAAAGAAACTCACCAGCTAGTTAAAGCTATATCAGGCATCTGGTGGTTTTCCTCTTTGAAACACTCCCTAATACGCATCTTCTTTGGAAGCATTCTTCATTCCAGAAGAGACGGTCATGGTACAATATCCCCAGAGAACATTAGACCCCATCTCAATACATTTTGACGGCCTTGAAATGTTTCATGAGAAGAGAAGAATCAGACCCCAAGCCTGCTCTAACCTTTATCAAGAACCCTACTTTGAGTTAACATTATGTTTTACTCACTGAACCCTTTCAGGGCGGACGTAGTGTCAAGGGCACTGATCTGCTGTGACCTCCTTTGCCTGGCAAAGAAATAAGGATACTCTTTTTCTCTTCACCCAAAACTCTATCTCTGTGATTTTTATTTGATGCCAATGTACAGAGGCTGGATCTCAGTAACAAGTCCTATAGTAGCAAGGAAATTAATTATGCCAACAGCAGGTGAGCATGTAAGAGGGTTCTGACCACCCCCAGACTCAGCCCCATGAAAAACACAGCTTCAGCCAATGCTGTGATTTCAGCCTAGTGAGACACTAAGCAGAGACCCCTAGTCCCGCTGCGCCCAGACTTCTGTCTAGTTTTAGGTATTTTAGCACTAATTTTGTTCATTGCCACTGCACATTGGCTGGTTTTCATTAGCCAGGCAGTCTCATAAACACCGTATATGCTATTTTTCTTTCATTTGTCACAATTGCAATGGATATTAAATAGTCTTAGTCTCATTTAACTAAGGAGTTTGAGGATTCCAAACTCAGAATGGTTAGTTAGAGAAGGCAAGACTCCTGGGAACAGAGACCTAGATTAAATCTGTACTGATACCATATGGAAATCCCATAACCACTGGGAACAGGATCAATGTCATGTAGCTCTTCTGTAAAGAAAGGATCCTGGGGTGACAATTTCTCCCAGCCATTTATTTTACTCTTTAAATATTTTAGGGAGGAAAATGTGTCCATTATCTGAAATGTGGAGCTCATAAAATTGTACCTCTATCATTAAACCAGATGAAGAAAAGCCTCAGTCTGTGAGGGAACCTTATAACATGCTTGGTTGAGTCACATAAGACTGTCATTACAGGGAAAGAAAAATGGTTTTACAACCAGAGCATCGCTAGACTAACACATCCTCCCTCTCACTCTAATATTCCCAATTTATAGCTGTTCTCCTATACTCAAAAGTTTCCAGTTTGGACAATTATATAGCCATCCTGGCTATCATTACCAGAAAAACCACATAGTTGCATTAGTCAGACTGAAGGTTCAGCTACTGTAAGCAAAAGACTGAAAAATATACTTGTCAAAGAACATAGAAATGTATTTTCCCTCCTCACATAATAGTCCAAGAAAGATGGATGGGCCAAGTTCAGCAAAGTCATCCCAGGACCCAGGCTATAGTTCTTTTACTCTTAACATGCTACTTCTGACACTTTTCCAGTTGTTTCCATTTTCAGTCATCAAGGTTGGAAAAGACTCCAGACTTCTCTGCCTGTGGGCTTCTCCAGGCAAGAATACTGAGTGGGTATCCATTTTCTTCTCCAAGGGATCTTCCTGACTCAGAGATTGAACCCAGGTCTACTGCATTACAGGCAGATTCTTTACTGTCTGAGCCACAAGGGAAGCCCGAATCTAGCGTAGCCATATTAATTAGTTGAGCCAGAGTTGGACACCTCTCTCCACTCACATGCCACAGATGAGAATTTAGTCATAGGACCACATCAGCAAGAAAGGATAAAGGATTGTGGCTTTAAAAACTAGTAGATCTTGCCATAATGGGCCAAATTTGCTCACTCTAATATTGCTTCCTTTATCCCCCAACTCCACTACATCATAACAGGGTGACTACAAAGTTTGTATTTAATATTAAATAGTAGTGACATTCCACAGGAGATTTTTTATTTTAGGTATGTGGATAGTTGATCAAAATTCAGATCAAATAATCATAAAGCACAAGGCCAAGAGTCACAGATTATGTTACAGTCTGTCTCTAACTTTGCAAATAAATATTAAATTCACTTTTGTGTGCCTTTTCTTCAGTACTCACCGTACTGACCTGAAGAGTTGGTATAAGACAAATATAACAGTAAATCAATAATATAACTTCTTTCTTCTTAATAATAAAGACATTAATACAGACTCACACACCTTAAATGAATAGAAAATTAACAAACTTCAAAACTAAATGCTAAAAAAAATTTACAATAAATCTTCCAAAGCAAATATATGAAAAGGAAATCTGACTTTTTTGACACTGCCTAAAAAAAAATTCCTGTCATTAATATTAATTCTAGATGTAACCAAAATCAAACTTAAGACTATCAAATATTTTATAATTGGAATCGAATATGAAATAACAATTAAAATAAAGGTTTATACACATGGTATTATGCAATTATAAGCATGGGAAATCAAGCTATCTCTTTTAGTTTCAAACATCCATATTTGAAACTTCTAAAAGTAAAAATAAAACACATATGTCGGACAGATATCAATGCATAGAAAGACCTTCAGCAAATGAATTCTCACTTTTGAATGTTGGCTGTTTGCCAGCTAATTCATTATACATGGTATCTGGATCTCCCCTGCTTTTCCAGGAGTCCTGTGAGCAAGGCCATGGCTTCCTGGTTAGAGAAACATAATAAGACTTCCATACTTGAAAATTATCAGATGCAATAATCTATAAAATCCTATATGTACTCACTGGTACCCAAAACCTTGTTCTTGATGTAATCAAAAGAATTAAAATTGGTTTGAGGATGAAAGAATTTGAGAAGGGACATCCTATGACTGGAAGGGACATCCTTTCAGTAATATACTGTTAATTCATTGGAGTTGATCCACGTGTCATGTTCTTTGTGTAGATCACTAAAATAAATGCCACATGAGTAAGAGCAATATACATAACCACCACCTCATTTTCACTAATATACATTAAAATAAAATTTGTATGTGTTACTTTGTCAGCATATTTCTTGACTCCTTTTCTCCCTCAGTTCACACTTGTTATTCTGCTATATGATATGGCACAGAGGAATGTGCTATATCTGTTTTCATAAGTTTTGCATTTATTTTTTTTAATTTATTTTATTTTATTTTATTTTTTTAATCACATTGAACAATAATTTGGCATCAGGTTGCCTCTGCTTGGTCACACTGACATTCTCTTAAACCCCTCACATTTTCTTGTATCCTAACTACCATTTCTCATTGACTCAATCCAAAGACGCATTTCCTGTTTCAAATTGGTATTTAACCTAGACAGTGATTTTCAATCTCAGGATCTTGCTAAAATGCCAATTCTGTTTCACTCTGAGGGAGAACCTAAAAGTCTACATTTCTAACAAGTCTCAGGTGATGGTGATGCTGCAGTACTCAGACCACAGTTAGAACACCTAGTACACTTTCATGCTCACTGACATAAACTAACATCTCTAGTGAAAATAAGGATAAAAAAAAAATAACTTTGAGAAAGCCTTTAAAGGCTACCAGCTCCCTTAGGAAAATCTCTAAGTGTGTCTTAATGGAGAAAACAGTCTGAGAAGTGCCAGACACTTTCAATAACAATAAAGAAGAGATTTTGATAGATCAGAACTTTTCAATTATAACAATGGATAAAAACTTTATGTAACAGATAAAGACTATTAAATTCTTTTGATACTTTGGAGCAGAAATTGTGGTAGCAGGTAACTCATGACTCCTCTTTTCTGGTTTATTCCCCTGAATGGGCATTTGATGCCCATGTGCTGAACATGTGAATGAACGTGTGAATGAACATGAGAATGAACAGTGCTGAGGTATTAAAGGTTGAAATTTACTCCTAATGCTATTAATGAGAGCAATTATCATAAACTAGGGAAGGTCCCATCGAGTCCAAGATCATTTCCCAAAATTGAAAATGAAGTACTTTCAGTCTGCTGAGTACTCTTTCACATGAGTTTGATCGTGACTTATTATTAAAATTGCATGACTTTTATTCTCACAAGCTCATAGACAAATTATTCCCTGCACATATCTAAGTTCTTAAAAACCCATAAATAGCATTTCTTTTAAATGAATGAAAAGTGCTTTAAATAGATACGTTTTTCATGTTGGAATATAAAAATAAACAACAGAATTACTTTACATGTTTAAAGACTTCATCCACAACAATTTCCCTTGCGTTGGAGGAGTATAATATGTTTACTAAAATCACACTGAAGAAATACACTATCAGTGGTAATATTTCAAATTATAGGTGCAGACAAAGACAAATGCCAATTTGTCTACCACAAGTGTTCAGAGCTCTGAACATTTTTGCATTGTGCCTTATGTTTGGACAAAACAAATGTTTTGCAAATATCTGCCAAGTCATCTTCTATGACTTTTCCATCTGTATTATGCAAACATGTGTTATTTCCATGTATTTCAACATAGTGTCCTGTTTTGTGCATATTTTGCTCTGAAGGCATTTTACTATGGTCAGTCTTACAGATAAGTATATAAGCACAATTATGACCATGGCCACAAATTGGGTGAAAATTTGCTAAAGAAACCATTGCAAAAATGAAGGAAAAATGCATAGTATAAACTTTAATTACATTTTCTGAGTGAAATATTTACTTCCAAATTGATTCTTATTTTCCTTATTTGAACAAGTTTTCATTTCTCAGCTGATACATTTTTTTCTGTTTGTGAAAATTTTACTAACATCTTGGGTTGGGATTTTGGTGTTGGCCATCTGGTGATGTCCATGTGCAGAATCTTCTGTTGTTGGAAGAGGTTGTTTGCTATGATCAGTGCGTTCTCTTGGCAAAACCCTATTAGCCTTTGCCCTGCTTCATTCTGTACTCCGAGGCAAAATTTGCCTGTTGCTCCAGGTGTTTCTTGACTTCCTACTTTTGCATTCCAGACTGCTATCATGAAAAGGACATCTTTTTTGGGTGTTAGTTCTAAAAGGTCTTGTAGGTCTTCATAGAACCATTCAGTTTCAGCTTCTTCAGTGTTACTGGTCGGGGCATAGACTTGGATTACCATGATATTGAATGGTTTGCCTTGGAAATGAACATTACTTTGTCAACAAAGGTCCATCTAGTCAAGGCTATGGTTTTTCCAGTGGTCATGCATGGATGTGAGTTGGACTATAAAGAAAGCTGAGTGCAGAAGAATTGATGCTCTTGAACTGTGGTGTTGGGATACACTCTTGAGAGTCCCTTGGACTGCAAGGAGATCCAACCAGTCCATCCTAAAGGAGATCAGTCCTGGGTGTTCATTGGAAGGACTGATACTGAAGCTGCAACTCCAATACTTTGGCCAGCTGATGCAAAGAGCTGACTCGTTTGAAAAGACCCTGATGCTAGGAAAGATTGAGGGCAGGAGGAGAAGGGGATGACAGAGGATGAGATGGTTGGATGGTATCACTGACTCAATGGACATGAGTTTGGGTAAACTCCAGGAGTTGGTGATGGACAGGGAGGCCTGGCTTGCTGCGGTTCATGGGGTCACAAAGAGTCGGATACGACTGAGCGACCGAACTGAACTGAACCGAGTTGGGATAGAATATATAATTTTTTCCTTTAAAACTAGTAGAATTATATTTGCTTATTTAATGCCTTTTCATTTTAGTGCACAATAGTTCAGGAACAAATTAAAATATTTTAGGGAGTCTCCCTGGTGGCTCAGGGGTGAGGAATCCGCCTGCCGATACAGGAGACGCCGGTTCATTCTCTGATCTGGGAGGGTCGCACATGCCGAGGAATAGCTGAGCCCACGCGTCACAACTATTGAGCCTGTGCTCTAGATCCCAGAGCCATAGCCACTGAAGCCTGCATGCCCTGAAGTCTGGGCTCCACAACAGTAGAAGTCACCACAATGAGACGCTCATGCACAGCAACCAGAGAGTAGCTGCTGCTTGCTACAACTAGAGAAAAATCTGTACGGCAGTACCCAGCACAGCCAGATTTATTTTTAACATTAAAAAAAATGTAGTGAGAAGTGGTATATGTATATATCTGCAAAGTGTATATTATACATATAATATGCAAATACAGAGCCATATCATCAACCCTTTATCTTATTTTTCTCATATCTAACTAAAGAAACAATGTTTGCCAATGGAAAAGTTTTCCCTCAAATTATTAAATATCAAGATAATAATTATTTTTAAAGGTGTTATTGACATTAACTATTATTATTAGAAATCAATCAGGTATAATTGAAATAAAATGTATCCAATCAGTCAAATGAAATGTTTTAGAATAGATATTAACAGAGACTGTCAAAATGTAATTATAATAATGGGAATCTAAAATCAAAGAGATATTATGACACAGACTCTATTTAAAGAAGGAGTGGAACAAGTAATCAAATAATGATGATGATACTCTATGGAGAGTTACCTTCGGGAGCGCTGAGATCACTACAATTCCGACATTATTCACAAATAGAGCAATATACACAAATAAAGCAATGGATTCTGAGAGTAAGGAAAATTCCCATGAAGAAATCATCAGCAAAGTTTTAGTTAAGTATGAAAATATTGTATAAATGTTGATAAAGTTTTCCTATAATTAGGAAGTCATTAATAGACTTTTAAGACTGAGAGTAAGATCACTTTCAAAATACAATTCCAGACACAAGATTTACCAATATGGTAATGAAATATATTGATCCTAGGTAATATACATGGTATTTGCAGAAATCAATAGCTCATCACACTACACTAATTCAATGCATTCTATTATTATTAATAAATGAATCACAGAGTTTAGAAGCTTGAAAAATTCAAAGGAATAACCCATTCTCAAAAAGGGCCAGGCTAAATGAATTCTCTCAAAATGACTCACATTGCACAGAAATCTCAAAAATGTGTGTAGTATTTCAAAACTTAGCTGAAGGATGGTTATCAGTAGCACACAGTTCAACATACAAGTTCTGAGCTAAACTCCTAAGCCACATTTTCTTTGATACTTTTCTATGTCCTTGTCTAGCTCCACTTCCATTCAGATTTCTCTCTCATTCTCAATGCATTTATTGCCACCTCAACATTCAAAAATCTTTGAGCTTGAATAGTTCAAAAATACCTTTTACCCTTTCTATTTCCCAGTCAAGTTTTCAAAAACTCACAATGATACGGTTCTTATTCAGATGGAAATCGATTATGTGTTATTGTAGTAAGCATATTAAGAAACCTAACCCTCCCAGTACCACCTGCATTTCAAATAAACATTGTTTAGACCATTAAAGTTTCACATGACTGATTAAAAATAAAGTCTATTATTGGATAAATATGGTGACAATGTACTGGCAGGACTCCTACATGAAAACCCCAGGGCTTGGATCCTCTCTTGCTCTTTCACTGGTAAGCAGACAACTCTGACAACCTATTCTACCTGCAGTTACATGTGCCTCACTTGCAAAATTTTTTTTTAAAAAAAGCTGACTTTTATCAGAACTCATTACCCATCGTGACATTTTGTTGAGCACTCACCCACCGTCTAATGGAAAAAGAACTATAATCCTTATTTTTGTGTGTTTGTTTTCAACATCAGAATGCATTTTTTATAATTGGGGCAGAGTTACTCTACAATGTTGTATTAGTTTTTGGTGTAAAATTAAATAAATCAGCTATATATACACACATCTATCCCCTACTTATTGGACCTCCTTCCCACCCACCCCTACCCCACCCCCAATCCATCTAGGTCACTATAGCACATGGAGCCCAGCTCCCCGTGCTGAGCAGCAGGTTCCTGCTAGCGATCTACTTTACACATCGTAGTGCATATATGTCAGTCCCACACTGGAATCAACTGTGGAGCTTCTGCTCCACACACACAGACCTAGACCCACCTCTGAGAGAGAACTGATTTGGCAGATATAGAAGGGCACCTTAGTATCTGTATGTTCACTAATCTCTGCTGAAGATTCAAATACATAGACAGGAGCGACATAAAATGTGCCTTCTATACCGATCAATTCAACACGCGTTCAGGGTTGCCGATGGGCCACATGCTCTGCTTAGGGGCTTTGGGGTGCACAGAACACAGCACCGTCATTGTCAGGTATCACAGAGTGCAGTGCAGAAGCCTTCTCTACACTAAATGAGCGCCATGAAGGAGGTTTGAGTGCAGGGCTCAGCGAGCGCAGAGAGTGGTGAATGGTCACCAGAGGGACTGTGGAGGATGTTGAGATGGTCCTTGAAGAAGAGTCAGATTTTGCCTGCTAAGTAACCGGGCATTTGTGGCTGCGGCTTTGGTCACATATGGAATACATGGAAGAAGTGGCAAAAAATGAGAATGGAACTGTCAGTAAAGTTAGAATATAAAGGACTTCAAACAACAGCGTCATCACTATTTCCCTCTGGACAAAGAAGGTAATTTAAAGAGGAAACCATAAAACCCATATTTGTTGTTTTTTAGCATTGATTCATATGATAGAAATTTCTGAGTATGGTGCCCATACATTTTTATTAATAACAGGGTGTCAAGATAATCCATTTGTGGTAAAGAACACTAAATCAGTGCCTAAGTATATAAGAACATTATATTCTCATCTAGTTCTTTAGTTAATAATTTATAATACCCAAGTTTCAAGATATAATTTTTAATGATTATTAAATCTCAATATATATTAATTAAACCTAACTTCAATTACAATTACTAATAAATTCAAGTCCACTAAAATGATGACTACTGAAATCAATTTTATCTAGGTAGTGGAAAACAGATGAAAGCAATTTATTATTCTCTCATTTGATGTATGCTGGGTAAATGGCTCTATTTTCTAAACATCTTAAGCAGATTTCAGCCCACTCTTAGGCTCCAACTGGCCTGAGAACTATACACAGACATTACTAAACCTTAAGTATGAGTACACTACTATGCTGATTGAACATTTTAGATTAGAACTCTGTCGATCCATTCATGTAAAGGCTGTTTATTAATGTAGGAAGAAAGTGGCATCCGAGCAACTAATCAGAAAACTATAAAAAATAGTAGAACTTGATAAATGTAGTAGGGTAATGGTGTTAGAGTGGTGAGAGGACAGATTTAAAATTGCTTTGGAGGCAAAATTGATAGCATTTTCTGAGTGAGTATATTGGAAAATTAAGAAGATAGAGGAGTCAAAGCTCCCAAGCAGTTTTTAGTTCAGACATCTGTGGTGATCTAAAATTCATTCCGTTACTCGCCAGGCAGCTGCCAAGGTACTGGATTGACGGAGTCACCTAATGACCAAAGGCAGAACCTTCCAGACACAATCCTCTCTGGGATCTCAAAGAAATCAGTACACAAAATGTTTTTATCTCCTCTCTGTCAAAATTCAATAAATTCAATCATATACATTAACTTTTCCATTTATATGCACTATATGTGCAAGGTATTAAATATGTTCCTAGCTTTTCTATTTACCCAGTTCTTCTCCATCTACCTGAGAAGCATTCATCTAGGTTTCCCATGAGGAAGACAACCTACCTCATAAAGGAGAAAGAAATAACCACCAGGAAGACAGCATTCTTGGTATATCATATTTCCCAAGATGAAGGTGCATTTGAACGAAAAACAGTCATCTATTTAATCAGCTACCTGTGCACTTAAAAAATACCCAACTTCCTTCCTTCCATTAAGTAAAGTGAAGTCATTCAGTTGTGTCCGACTCTTAGTGACGCAATGGATTGCAGCCTACCAGGCTCCTCTGTCCATGGGGTTTTCCAGGCAAGAATACTGGAGTGGGTTGCCATTTCATTCTCCAATTTCTTCTATTATTTTTCCTTTAAGCAAACTTCATATACCAGTATTCAAGACAATATATCACTACTTGATTGTTTTATTATTTTTGTAATTATTACTACCAGATAAGTATTATTCTATTTATCACTGTAAATATACAGTATATCAGCTATAATATTAAATCTCTTTTGTGAACAGATTTCCATCATTGTTTTCATGTGAAAATAGTACTCCAATTTTAAATTCTCATAATAAATTAATCTTTAGACGATAACAGTGAAAGTTAAAAATCACTATTGTTCATTAATAAAGGAAACTTGTAAATTAAACTAACTAACCTCAAGTTAACAGTTATTTAATATTCCCGGATACTAGTTAGAATGTTTTAAAGATTATGATTTCATACAAATTAATATAAATGTGAATAGTATGATGAAATCACGATTATTATTTTTTGTTTGTTTCTTTGCTACTTGATAAAGAAATTCTTTAGACAGTATTCACTGAGAGAAATCTATGGGGGTGAGAAAGATAATAAAGAATATACTTCCTGGATGCCTATTATAATGTAATTTAACGATCTTTATCTAAATGTAGTCCTTACCCTCATCTGACTTCTTAGAATTATATTTCCTCATATTCAGTCTCTGTAGCCGTGCTTGAGATGCATTTGTCCCTCAAAGAAACTTGAGAAAGAGACAAAAACTTTTGACATCCACAGTGTCTCATGACCTTTTCCAAAGCACAGAGGTAATTAACTAGTGATTGAGAAAACTTTCTGTCAAACTATAGGAGTATTTTAAAATAGGTTAGCAGTTAACAAGCCAAAGATATTTCAGACTTTCCCAGTGTTCACTACTGTGTAGCATTATTCACTAAGATTACAAAAGTCTCCACTAACAAAGATACATTGTGATTTTTACAAATGCAGAATGAACCACAAAAGATGTAAAGTTCGACCTGAATGCTTAAAAATAATTCTTATTTCCAGGCAGAAATTTTTTTGCTGTTATATAATGAATCAGAACCAAGCTTAGATACAGCTGATCACAAAGAAAAAATTGATTTTTCAGGAAAACTGTGGTCATAGACACATTTAGATTTGGATGTAGCAGGAAAAAGACTGCTGTTTTAATTAGAGAAAATATATTAAGGAATAGTCAGGGAGTTTGGGACCAGCATGTACACACTGCTATATTTAAAACAGATAGCCAACAAGGTCCTTTTGTATAGCACAGGGAACTCTTGTGTTAAACAGACCTAACCCTAACAGCCTTATTTAATGCCATGTGTAAAAGCCAGTCTCTCTGGTGCCTTGGAATGAGACACAATTGGCCACCATCCCGGAAAGGAGCTCCAGAGAAAGGAAGGAACGACAAGTGAATGTCCTGGGGTTATTCCAGAAGGTAAGAGGATGAGAAAATACAGGTGAAAGATAAAAGTGGCCTTGAAATCAGAATTTCCACTCCCTTCTGTGAAGAAAGGAGCAAATGGGTTCAACTGGGTACTACCATGCCATTCAGTTCAGTTCAGTTCAGTCGCTCAGTCATGTCCGACTCTTTGTAACCCCATAGATTATAGCTCACCAGGCTTCCCTGTCCATCACCAACTCCTGGAGCTTGCTCAAACTCATGTCCATTCAGTTGGTGATGCCATCCAACCATCTGTCGTCCCCTTCTCCTCCTCCTCCTGCCTTCAATCTTTCCTAGCATCAGGGTCTTTTCAAATGAGTCAATTCTTCTCATTAGGTGGCCAAAGTATTAGAGTTTCAGCTTCAGCATCAGTCTGTAACTAAAATAAGTATTCAGAATAAAATTCCTCAAACACATATGTGCATAAAGCTGTTATATACACAATCTTTTAGAAAGGGTCAGACTTGAGTACTCAGAAAAAAAACTATTTCAAAATTACTTTCCCCATCTGTATAAGACATACAGATGGCTAACAAACACATGAAAAGATGCTCAACATCACTCATTATCAGAGAAACGCAAATCAAAACCACAACGAGGTACCATTACACACCAGTCAGGATGGCTGCTATCCAAAATCTACAAGCAATAAATGCTGGAGAGGGTGTGGAGAAAAGGGAACCCTCTTACACTGTTGGTGGGAATACAAACTAGTACAGCCACTATGGAGAACAGTGTGGAGATTCCTTAGAAAACTGGAAATAGAACTGCCATATGACCCAGCAATCCCACTTCTGGGCATACACACTGAGGAAACCAGATCTGAAAGAGACACATGCACCCCAATGTTCATCGCAGCACTGTTTATAATAGCCAGGACATGGAAGCAACCTAGATGCCCATCAGCAGACGAATGGATAAGGAAGGTATGGTACATATTCACCATGGAATATTACTCAGCCATTAAAAAGAATACATTTGAATCAGTTCTAATGAGATAGATGAAACTGGAGCTCATTAAACAGAGTGAAGTAAGCCAGAAAGATAAAGACCAATACAGTATACTAACGCGTATATATGGAATTTTAAAAGATGGTAACGATAACCCTATATGCAAAACAGAAAAAGAGACACAGATATACAGAACAGAGTTTGGGACTCTGTGGGAGAAGGCGAGGGTGGGATGTTCTGAGAGAATAGCATTGAAACAAGTATACTATCAAGGGTGAAACAGATCACCAGCCCAGGCTGCATGCATGAGACAAGTGCTCAGGGCTGGGCACTGGAAGACCCAGAGGGATCGGATGGGAGGGAGGCGGGAGGGGGGATTGGGATGGAGAACACATGTAAATCCATGGCTGATTCATGTCAATGTATTGCAAAAACTACTACAATATTTTAAAGTAATTAGCCTCCAACTAATAAAAATAAATTTAAAAAAAATACTAGAAAAAAAAAAAAAATTACTTTCCCCAAACACTCAACTTGAAAAGCAAGGAGCTAAGAAACAGATGGGTGGGTGCATTTGTTTTGGTAAAATGGTAGGAAAAGGGTTTTTAGTTGATATCCCAGAAGAGATGCTAGATTTTGAAGGCAGTTGGTGGGGAGTGGGGTAGAAGGCAGACAAGCTTGTTAACTTAGGGCACAGAGATACACACATCTAATCACCAGATTCCTGTCAGCTTGTCGGGATCACAGACACAAAGGCAATAAGCAGTTGAAATGCACCAACTCCTAATTTTTTTTACATGTTACTATTACCTATGCTTCTGGAGCCATTTACATCCACTGCATCTGTATGTAGATATACTGTATAATGAAACGCCATTGCACATTCTGCTCTCAGCTCTACTCGGGGACAGCAGGCTGGTAGTTTATTTAAATTTATCTACTTTCATTTTTAATGATGTCTGTGCTTTGTAAATGACTAACAAAGCTTAAATGTATTTAATAATTGGCTCTTGTTAGCTAGTATGTACCAGGCCCAACATATCACTGGATCTGCCAGGCTGTAGTGGGAGAAGGCGGCAGCTGTCCTACCAGAGCAGTGATATTCACACCATAGAACAGCTAAGCAGATCAGCCCCTGTAACTGAGCAGAAGCAGAGGGCCAGCACCTGCTTTGCACAGGGTCGAGCTAAAAGGCACAGACGTGAGGGGAGAAGTGTTACTTCCAAGTACTTCCGAGATGCTTGGGAGATCACCAGTAATATAGTCAGGGGCAACAAAGAGAACTAGGATCCCGTGAGTACAGGTGAGTCGTGCATGTTTGGGTTATTCATTTCAATGTAATATAAAGCATATTCACAAGTTGTCTGGCTCTGGACAACATTCGCATGCTCTCTATTGCCAGACCAAGAGATTGGTTCATCCTAGATCTCTTCTGATGGTAGCTTTATGATCCCCAGATTGCAGCTAGGGCTCTGAGATCCTGTTTTCAGCAGTTCAGACAGCGGCTTCCAGGTTGGAGAAATCAAGGTTTCCTTGCAGGGTAAGCGCCAAGTTATTGATATTGGAGTTCTTCCCGAAGGTTCAATCTAAAGTTTGCCCTCCAGGCTTTCCAATGATAGTGTAAACACTTTATTTCTTATATTGCATACACTTTGCTTAAACTAGAGTATTTTCTGTATTCTGCAAGTGGAAGCCTCTTTCTGTTGGGGGAATTGTGAAGAAGAAAAAATTATAAAACAAGCTTTAAGGTATAAAATATAAATCATTGATCATTAAGCTATTTTAAAATTGAATTTTTTATTTATTCAAGGTGCACTTTCATTAACTAACTGAATAAGATTTTATGCCAAGTTATTGTTAGAAACTTACTGATGTGTAACAGCTGATGAAGAGAACCTTGAGTGTACTCATTCTTCACAGAGATTACTACAATACTACAAGTATTATTTGTATTATCTTATGAAGTTTTCAATCTTAAATACTTGAAAATGGCTTTTTATAATAGAAAATTCAAGAGAAAGCCTATTATTTTCTTTTTGTAAGGTGCTTACAAACATTACAAGTCAGAAGAATTATTGTAAATGATAGTATTAGCTCAGCCAGAAATCTATCCACATCATTAAATTTCCTCACCAGAAATCTGAGCAGCAGAGAGAATTAAATTGGTTTACTGTAATCTGTAACATTTATTAAGTACTGATTTACCAAGAATTCCTCAACAATTCTTAAACCACTATCACACACTAATCAACATCACTCTTCTAAAGTTGGCAAGCTTTATTTCGTCCTCTGTTTTTATCAACCGTTACAAAGCTTAAAGGTAAATCACTATAAGTTCTATAAGGTTCTGAATCATTTTATTTGTAATATCCACAAAACCCTTGTACACTTTATCTTTGCTTCATGCTACAAATACCAACTACATATCTACAGCTCAAACAGCTAACAATCCAAAGGCCAAGCTTTCTTCACACCCTAGTTCTTTCACACCAACTGTCCAAAGCAAAACATAAGCAATAAGCATTCCTGCTTTTATCAAACCAGTGTTACTTCCCTGGGGCTCAAACACTGCAGGTTGAAGGCAATGTCTGCTTTTTCCTTTTTGAAGATGAAAATCCTTTACTGCGGAAATGTGCCAAGAATTAAAAATAGGAACATCTGGCTTTGATCAAAACAGCTTTCTGTTTTTAAAGAATTATCCAACCACAGGGACTTTTAGACAGTAATTGCAATGTTGTGGTCAGATCTTAAGTTTATTTCAATTATTCATTCAATATTTCTTTTAAGTGAGGGGGGGTTTGCATTTGAATACTTAATCATCATATATTTTCATATGCTAGTCAAGTAATTGACAGAGTTTCTAGCAGATTTAATAAAAGATCATGCCAATAAGTTTTCAGGAAAAAAAATGAATTGATACTCAGGGTAATCCATTTCAAAGAAATTTTCTGTCAGATTCTCTTATAATCCCAGATGAAGAAAATTAGAATCTAAGGTTTTTAAAGCACAACTCATTCAGACAAAAAGGGTCACATTTTTAAAAATTTAATGTCAAGATCTAAATTTAATGTTTATATCTTGGGAACTATAAAAATCATCTTCTCAAAAGGATTATATGATGATATAAACATGAGTTAATAACACTACCACACCAAAAAAATCCCTGAGAGATCCAGACCTTACCATAAATACCTGCAAACATATAATACAAAAATCAAGAATCAAAGTTGCTTGTATGAATAACCACAATTGTAGGAGATAACTTTGGGGATGATAATTAGCTTATATTTTAGGGTAAGAATGTTTCTGATGGGATCCTATATATTAAAAGAGAACTGTTTTATAGTATCTATTAATAGCTATTTGTTGAAATCTGGCTAAAGACTTCAAAAAGGAAAGCATCAAAGGACATAGTTGGAGGTAGGGGGATGTAACAATCACTTAAGTAGAAGGTAAGAGGTGGGATTAGAAATAGAATCAGAAAAGAAGAGCACCAAGACGGGAGCCATAGTGAGTGAGGTTAGCTATGAAACATGGCATCTTTTCTTGGGATAGATAAAATGCTGTCATGTAGATGAATATCCGACATCTCCTCACCTGTAAATTCAGTTTATTTGGAAAGTATTATGATTTACAAATAAAAGCTCCTGTATTGAGAACAATTACACTTGGATGGCAGGAGCCTAGAAGCAGAGTTCAGCATGAGAGCATGAGCAAAGGTTAAGGTGTTCAGTCTGGGGCTGTCACCAAGTATTTATATGTAGCCTTCCATGATGTATCAAAAATTAGAATGGAGGCCACAATTCAGAGGGAGGCAGTATGATCATCAAAATCCATCACATTGGGACTCAGGAGTGACTCGGCCTATATCACTCAGCATCTCTGAAGCTTGATTCTTCATCAATGGAATGAAAAATTAGACTGAATCTCCAAGGTTTCTAAATTCTAAAATTCAGTGATTCCACAGGTTTTTAAATTGCCGTGTACCTCATGAGAACATTTTGTACATGCTTATTCATTCATACTCACAAATTAGTAATCTTCTCACTCAAATGGGGATATATGCTGATGTAGTAAAGCACTGATGTCTCAAGAGAAAAGCTATCCCCATTTATTAATCTTCATCTCCAGTTATTTCAAATCATCAGGTATTTATTGAGCTCTGACTTTCATAAGGTACTACGCTAGGACTATTAGGAATACAGAGAGGACTGAAACAGCACATGTGTAATCAATAAACAAGACAAGGAGCAATAAGACTCACACTGAAAATGAACCAAGTTAAGTCAGTGACATAAATTCATGAGCACAAATAAGCACTTAGAAATCCCTTGGGTCAGATTGCTAATTAGTAAAATGAAACTAATAATAGTTTCTAGGAAATAAGGTATTATATGGATTAAATGAGTTAAGATTTAAGACTTAGAATAGTTCTTGGAACACCCTCTTTCAACAACACAAGAGAAAACTCTACACATGAACATAACCAGAGGGTCAACACCAAAATCAGATTGATTACAAAGCCAAAGATGGAGAAGCTCTATACAGTCAGCAAAAACAAGGCTGGGAGTTGACTGTGGCTCAGACCATGAACTCCTTATTGCCAAATTCAGACTTAAATTGAAGAAAGTGGGGGGAACCACTAGACAATTCAGGTATGACCTAAATCAAATCCCTTACGATTATACAGTGGAAATGAGAAATAGATTTAAGGGACTATATCTGATAGACCAAGTGACTGAAGAACTATGGATGGAGGTTTGTGACATTGTATAGGAAATGTGGATCAAGACCATTGCCTAGAAAAAGAAATGCAAAAAAGCAAAATGGTCACTCACCTAGAGCCAGGCATCCTGGAATGTGAATTCAGGTGGGCTTCAGGAAGCATCACTATGAACAAAGCTAGTGGAAGTGATGGAATTCCAGTTGAGCTATTTCAAATCCTAAAAGATGATGCTGTGAAAGTGCTGCACTCAATATGTCAGCAAATTTGGAAAATTCAGCAGTGGCCACAGGACTGGAAAAGGTCAGTTTTCATTCCAATCCCAAAGAAAGGCAATGCCAAAGAATGCTCAAACTACCACACAGTTGCACTCATCTCACACGCCAGTAAAGTAATACTCAAAATTCTCCAAGCCTGGCTTCAATAATATGTGAACCATAAACTTCCAGATGTTGAAGCTGGTTTTAGAAAAGGCAGAGGAACCAGAGATTAAATTGCCAACATCCGCTGGATCATCAGAAAAGCAAGAGAGTTTGAGAAAAATATCTATTTCTGCTTTATTGACTATGCCAAAGCCTTTGACTGTCTGAATCACAACAAACTGTGGGAAATTCTTCAAGAGATGGGATTCCCAGACCGCCTGATCTGCCTCCTGAGAAATCTGTATGCAGGTCAGGAAGCAACAGTTAGAACTAGACATGGAACAACAGACTGGTTCCAAATAGGAAAAGAAGTACATCAAGGCTGTATATTGTCACCCTGCTTATTTAACTTATATGCAGAGTACATCATGAGAAATGCTGGGCTGGTGGAGGTACAAGCTGGAATCAAGATTGCTGGGAGAAATATCAATAACCTCAGATATGCAGATGACACCACCCTTACGGCAGAAAGTGAAGAACTAAAGAGCCTCTTGATGAAAGTGAAAAAGGAAAGTGAAAAAGTTGGCTTAAAGCTCAACATTCAGAAAAAAAACCTAGTGGCATCTGGTACCATTAAAAGTGAAGTCACTCAGTCATGTCCAACTCTTTGCAACCCCATGAACAGGAACCTGCTCCAGGCTCCTCCATCCATGGGATTTTCTAAGCAAGAGTACTGGAGTGGGCTGCCATTTCCTTCTCCAGGGAATCTTCCCAACCCAGGGATCGAACCCAGGTCTCCCTCACTGTAGACAGATGCTTTATCATCTGAGTCAATGGCAAATAGATGGGGAAACAGTGGGAAAAGTGGCAGACTTTATTTTCTTGGACTCCAAAATCATTGCAGATTGTACTGCAGCCATGAAATTAAAAGTCGCTTACTCCTTGGAAGGAAAATTATGACCAACCTAGACAGCATATTAAAAAGCAGAGACATTACTTTGCCAACAAAGGTCCATCTAGTCAAGGCTTTGGTTTTTCCAGTAGTCATGTATGGATGTGAGAGTTGGACTATAAAGAAAGCTGAGCACTGAATAATTGATGCTTTTGAACTGTGGTGCTGGAGAAGACTCTTGAGAGTCCCTTGGACTTCGAGAAGATCCAACCAGTCCATACCAAAGGAAATCAATCCTGAATATTCATTGGAAGGACTGTAGTTGAAACTGAAACTCCAATACTTTGACCACCTGATGTGAAGAGCTGACTCATTTGAAAAGACCCCGATGCTAGGAAAGATTGAGGGCAGAAGGAGAAGGGGATGACAGAGGATGAGATGGTTGGATGGCATCACCGACTCAATGGATATGAGTTTGAGTAAACTCCAGGAGTGGGTAATGGACAGGGAAGCTTGGCATGCTTCAGTCCATGGGGTTGCAAAGAGTTAGACACAAGTGAGCGACTGAACTGAACTGAGCTCTTGGAACATAGTGAGTGATATATATACATGGGATAAAAATAAGAAAAAAGAGAGCAAAGTGAGAGGAAGGGAGGGACAGATTAAAATAAAGAAGGGGATAGGAGAGGAGGGGAAGGGTGAGAGATGAGAAGAGAGAAAAAAGAAAGAGAAACTTAGGAAATTTGGCACCAAATCCTGGTTTCTTACACCAAGTGCACATGTGAAGTCAACCAGATCAACATGGATTTGAGACTTTGCACAGAAATACTCTATAGGAACCTCATAACAAATAAGTTCTAATAAACTGCCAAAATAAATTACTTATACTGAGGTTCAATAGTTCAATAGTCATTTTTAACAAATGAATTGTATTTTTAATAAATAGCATTTAATAAGTGCATTTTCTAATAATAAGGTTTAAACTTTAAGCTGTAATGCAACAGAATATGCTTAGGTACATATTTTCTTACAAAATAAAACAGAAAAGATATTACTAATAAGAAATCCTCATACTACTGTTTTTTTTATAATGCCCATCTCCAACTCCCTCTTTACTAGTAAGGTCAATGAGGGAGTAACAGTTTTGTAGTAATTTTTATTAAAATGGATTTTTATTGGAAAGAATATTCTTTCCCAGTTTTATCACTTGGAAACAAGAGGTTCTAAACCAGATTTCTGGCCATTGCCACATAAAAGTGGTGTTAATTGTGATTAGTTTTGTATATGCTTGGAGAAAATTACCAGAATGAAGGATACCTAGATAGGAATTTTATAAACAAGGCCAACAATCCCACTCCTAGGTATTTACTAAAATAAATTGAAAACACCTTATATAAAAATTTGTACATTAACATTTATAGCAGTTCTATTCATAATTGCCAAAACTTTAAATAACCCAGATGTTCTTAAATAAGAAAATAGATAAATAAACCAGCCAATCCATATAACAGAATACTGCACAGCAATAAAAATGAAAAACTCTATGGTTTATGGAATAAAATGGATATATCTTATATTTCTAATTAAAAGAAGGCACATACCCCAAAAAAAACTGCATGCTGTATGATTCCACATACATTAGACCTGAAAAAAAATCACTTTATAGTAATAGAAAACAGATTAGTCATTATCAGAAATTTGGGGGAGAGGTCCTGAGAACAAAAGAGCAGAAAAGGAAATGTTAGGACTATGGACTTGTTCTCAATGGTGCTGGTAGTAGATACATGATTAGACACTAGTCCACGTAACTGTACACTTGGGACAACTGCCTAATCCAATGCAAACTGTGACAGATGAATCTATTTTATATATGTGAGACATAAAAGGCACTAAAGAACTGGTACCAGTAACCTTGTAAGACAGTAATTTGATAAATTCAGTAAGGTTAGCAACAAAAAGGATTGTATGCAAACACTATACACCTGTACATTACTTTGTTTCCCACTGGGTTGAAGAGTCTCCCCCCCCAAAATGCAGGTCTTCTTAGAATGTGTAAATGTAACCTTATTTGGAAATTAGTTCTTTGAAGATATAATCAAGTTAAATGAGGTAGTACTGAATTAGAGCAGGCCCCAGTGGTTGATGTCCCTGTAAGAAGAGGAACATTTGGACAGAAACATACAAGGAGAAAAATCAAGGGGTGTTGAAGGCAGAGACTGGAATTACTCATCTGCAGGTCCAAGAACACTAAGGATTACTGCAAACACCAAACACTTGGAGTAGAAAGTCCCTTAGAGCCTCTAGAAGAAACCAACTTTGCTTTTAGACTTTTAGCCTCCAGAGTTATGAGAGAATACATTTATCTTTTTAAGCCAGCCAGTTTTGGGTATTTTGCCCAGCAAAGGAGACCAAACAAACAAACAAAAACAGGCAACCTACAGAATGGGAGAAAATATTTGCAGATGATGTGACAGACAAGAGCTTAATCTCCAAAATATACAGATAGCTCAAACAACTGAACAATGACAAAACAAACAACACAATCAAAAAATGGGCAAAGACCTTAGTAGACGTTTCTCCAGAGAAGACATACAGATGGCCAGGAGGCGCATGAAAAGACGCTCAGTGTTATACACACACTGTGTCTTCTCCATCCACTCACCTGTTGATGGACATGTAGGTTGTCTCCTGATGTGAAGAGTTGACTCATTGGAAAAGACCCTGATGCTGAGAGGGACTGGGGGCAGGAGGAGAAGGGGACGGCAGAGGATGAGATGGTTGGATGGCATCACCGACTCAATGGACACGAGTTTGAGTAAACTCTGGGAGTCAGTGATGGACAGGGAGGCCTGGTGTGCTGCAGTCCATGGGGTCACAAAGAGTCGGATACGACTGAGCGACTAAACTGAACTGAACTGAGCTTTTTTCTGTGTCACGGTTGTTGTGAACAGTGCTGCTATGAACACAGTGGTACATGCATCTTTTTGAATTATAGTTTCGTCTGGATATATGCCCAGAATTGGGTCACATCATAATTCTATTTTTAGTTTTCTGAGGAACCTTCAAACTGTTTTCCATAGTGGCTGCACCAACTTACATTTCCAAAGACAGTGTATGAGGGTTTTCTTTTCTCCATACCCTCTTCAGTATTTATTTGTGAGTTTTTAATGATGGTCATTCTGACCAATGTGAGGTGATAACTCATTGTAGTTTAGATTTTCATTTCTCTAATAATTAGCAATGTTGAGCATTTTTTTATGTATACATGTGTATAACTAAGTCACTTTGCTATACAGCAGAAATTAGCACATTATAAATCAACTATACTTCAATAAAAATTAAATTAAAAAACAAAATAAAGCAAACAGAGATGCAGAGTAGAGGTGACTGGGGAAAAGGTTGAAGGAGGTCAAGAGTACAAGCTTTGGGTTACTAAATAAGTCACTGGGATGTAATGTTCGACACAGTGACTATAGTTAATAATACTCTATTGTATATTGGAAAACTGCTAAAAGTAAATCTTTAAAGTTCCTACCACAAGAAAAAAAATTTTGTTACTGTATACTGGGACAGATGTTAGCTAGACTTGTGGTGATAATTTTGCAATTATAAATATCAAATCATGTTGTACACCTGAGATCAACATATTATATTATGCATCAATTGAAAAATGAAAATGTTTAATGAAAAGACTAATTAAAACAGTCATATAAATACTATAAAAAAATTTTAAGATGAACCTGGAGCACTCTGTGGTGCCTAAAAATAAAAATGTGCTAAAAAATTTTTAAAGGACAGAGTTATGTCAAAAGGACATAGAAGCCAACCCGAAAGAACACTCAATGTCAAAGCTAAAATAATTTGAGCATCAAAATAATGACACTATTGGTTACAATTGGAAGACAAATTTTTAATTCCTTATTAATATAAATGACTGCATAAATAGGTGAATAAGTAGAGGGTAAAGTGATGTTTTCCTTAAAGAAGACTTCTAATTAATGAACACAGAATAAATGAGTAAAATAGAGAATCACCACTGGAATATTACAATAATAATTGGGAAAGGAATGATCTACCAAGGATTGCTACACATACTGAACGATGGCTTAAAGAGAAACAAATAATCACAGTGCTGCAAAGTATTCCTTACTGTGTAGGTTTTTAGATATGCCTACAAATACTTTGATACTCCTCTCTACAGGAGGAGATCTTAATTTCTTCCACCTTGAGAATGAACTCAAGTTAGCATTTCACTTCTAAAAGAGAAAGGAAGAAAAGACAAACCAGTCTTAACCAATGTTAAGATCTTAGTTTTAATAACTGAACTATGGATATATATATATACAATAAATGTTAAAATGAGAGGAAGTTGGGTGACAGGTATACAGGAAATGTCTGTACAGTCTTTGCACCTCTTCCCTAAGACAATTTTTCAAAATAAAATCATTTTAAAAATTAATTTATCTTTTATTGAAGGATAATTGCTTTACAGAATTTTGCTATTTTCTGTCAACCTCAACATGAATCAGCCATAGGTACACATATCTCCCTTCCCTTCTGAACCTCCCTCCCATCTCCCGCCCCACCCCACCCCTCTAGGTTGATACAGAGGCCCTGCTTTGGTTTCCTGAGCCAGACAGCAAATTCCCATTGGCTATCTATTTTACATATGGTAACTTAAGTTTCCACGTTACTCCTTCCACACATCTCACCCTCTCCTCCTCTCTCCCCAGGTCCATAAGTCTATTCTCTATGTCTGTTTCTCCACTGTTGCCCTGTAAATAAATCCTTCAGTAAAAAATAAAATCATTTTTAAAGTAAAAGACATAAATTGGGGGTGGTAGAGAGTCCTTTAATGAAATGGCTCATCAATTCTACACTTAGGGTGGCAGAAAAGTGCTGGTAAATAGTAGGTTCCAATTACTTACTGTCCAAACAGTAGATTTAAGATTACTACAATCCATATGAAGTTTTGATAGGTATAACTAAGGGAATTCATTTCAATCATTAACACATGACACAAAACTTATGTTACTCCAAAAGAAACCACGAGTTTCAAAACAAGTAATATTCTTACCAGCATGTTTATAAGGACCAACTAGAGGTACTTATAATCAAAAGATTATTCATTACTTTTTAAATATATACATGAAAAATATTATTGTTAATATAGGAAGCATTCTTGAAAATTATGAAACACTTTTTCCAATAAACATATGATAAAGGATATGCATTGACAAGTATACAACGTCTCCCACTCAAAAAAAAGTTTTGCTACATTAAAAAAACAAAAATTAAGAGATGCTTTTCAATACAAGTTAGAATATTTAAAATAAGTTAATCCCCATCATTGGCATAGGTGAACAGATACAATCACGCATCACTAATATGATTGTAAATTGATAAAATTTTTGATAACTCCCACTGAGAGTTAAAATACTTAAACTCTTAAAAAAAAATTTAAACTCTTTACTCAGCAATTCCACTTCTAGCAATTAAACTAATGGAATAAGGAGGCAGCCTAAATGTACAGTGATAGAAACTACTGAGAGCCATAGAATTAAATATTTAAACATTTATGATTGCACCATAGATGTGTGTGAGTATCCACAGAAAGATTTCAGTAACAGTTTAATGATGCTGCTAAATAGGTTGTAAAAAATCATAGAATGCCACATATTAATACACATATTTGTATTTGTGTGTATACATGTTGAGAAGGAGGGAGGAATGGAGTGGGGGTAAAAAGAGAGACAATGAGAATAGAGTTGCAAAGATGTCTTTCAGAAAACAAAATTCATTACCTCTGGGTAGTTGTGAATTTCCACTCATGAAGCCACTGGGTGGAAGGATCCTGGGACCAGAGCCCCTGCTCCAATGACTGCATCATTCTGACAAGAGATCAAAAACAAAAAACAAATCTTTATTGAGGTAAGTCAATGAGATAGGAAATTTGCATTAGAAGATAGAACCTGTTATGGCTTTATAAAGTAGCAACTCATCTGGTATAAGCTACATTTCTCAGGGGTGCTGTCTCTGGCTAAAAGCTGACTGAGAATTGATGGTTGTAGAGAACCTTCAAAGCGGTCCAATGACCCCTGTCTTCTAATATTAATAGAATTAGTTCTTTCCAGAAACTGGAAAACAGCATTGTAGAGGGGGTGTAACTTCTGTGAATAAGTTACAAAAGTTCACAATTTCCATCTCATTAGCAGATTCCATCACTTTCTTAGTTTGCATACTTTAAGGAATCATGTTATTATGTGGGAGAAGACCACATGCTAAAGAAAGCAGGGCAGCCTCCATTCAACAGCCTGCTACAGCCATGGAGTGAGTGTGGAAACAGATCCTTTCTCAGTAGAGACTTCAGATGGGAATACAGACCTGGTTCAACACCTTGATTACAGCTTTGTGAGAAACAATGAAGCAGAGAACTCAGATAAGTCATGACCAGATTCATGACCCACAGAAACACTGACATAATGTGTGTTCTATTACACTGCTAAATTTTAGAGTAATTTGTTACCCAAAATACATTCTGTTAGTTCAGTTCAGTTGCTCAGTCGTATCCGACTCCCTGCGACCCTATGAACTGCAGCACGCCAGGCCTCCCTGACCATCACCAACTCCAGGAGCCTACCCAAACTCATGTCTATTGAGTTAGTGATACCATCCAACCATCTCATCCTCTGTCATCCCCTTCTCCTCCTGCCCTCAATCTTTCCCAGCATCAGGGTCTTTTCCAATGAGTCAGCTCTTCACATCAGGTAGCCAAAGGACTGTAGTTTCAGCTTCAACATCAGTCTTTCCAATGAACACACCAGATTGATTTCCTTTAGGAGGGACTGGTTGGATCTCCTTGCAGTCCAAAGGACTCTCAAGAGTCTTCTCCAACACCACTGTTCAAAACCATTGATTCTTCTGTGCTCAGCTTTCTTTATAGTCCAACTCTCACATCCATACATAACTACTGGAAAAACTATAGCCTTGACTAGACAGACCTTTGTTAGCAAAGTAATGTCTCTGCTGTCTAATATGGTGTCTAGGTTGGTCATGACTTTCCTTCCAAGGAGTAAGCGTCTTTTAATTTCATAGCGACAATCACCATCAGCAGTGATTTTGGAGCCCAGAAAAATAAAGTCAGCCACTGTTTCCACTGTTTCCCCATCTATTTGCCATGAAGTGATGGGACTGGATGCCATGATCATAGTTTTCTGAATGTTGACCTTTAAGCCAACTTTTTCACTCTTGTCTTTCACTTTCATCAAGAGGCTATTTAGTTCTTCCCTTTCTGCCATAAGGATGGTGTCATCTGCATATAGGAGGTTATTGCTATTTCTCCCAGCAATATTGATTCCAGCTTGTGCTTCGTCCAGCCCAGTTTCTCATGATGTACTCTGCATACAAGTTAAATAAGCAGGGTGACAATATACAGCCTTGACGTACTCCTTTTCCTATTTGGAACCAGTCTGTTGTTCTATGTCCAGTTCTAACTGTTGCTTCATATCTCTTAACTAATACTACTGGAATTTTTTCTTGTTTATCTATCTTTTCTACAGTTTCTTCAACAATATTTTCATCTTTAAAAAAAGAATTATCCTTTTAGATAGCTATGATGTCCTAAGACTCCACAGACTATCCTTGTAATAAGGTATCTTAAAGTATGCTATTACATGCATGCAAGAGACACACAGCAGTTTTTACCATCTGGATTTGATCCACACAAATGCTACATATGCTCTGAGCTGACTTTTCCCATGTCCATACAAACATCTGGCATATGGAAATTTTGTAGTTTTAATCTTAACTTCTTTATCTATACTATAAAGTAGGGTGCCTATGTATAGACACCTTATATCCCTTTCTTTAAAAGTTATTAGGTGCATTTCTTTTACTAAAGTATCATTTCTAAAATGTTATTAGGGCACTTTGACTCCTACAAAAACTTCCTGCTTATATTTGGAAATCACAACCACAAAGTAGAACAATGGCTCAGTCTCTTGTCTCTAATGATATTATCATTTTCTCCATTCATGAAGAACTCATTAGAAATATAGACAAGTCTAGTTGGAGTTACAAAATATTTCAAATAGAATTTTCAATGGTTTGAAACCTTAGTCAATGAATTTTATCATTTTGACTAGCCTTACATAAAATATAAAAGATTGCATATATAGTGAACAAAACTGCCTCTTTATCTTCCTCTCCTGGGAAATATTATAATACACAGCTGTTTGCCTGGTAGATTGAGACATAATCATGCAGTGAATAGGGGAAAATAAATGTGTGAAAGTTCAAGGTATCATTTCTTTAACATATTTCCTTATAATTTTCTTACAAGAAAATTGGTCATATCTACAACTAAATGTAGTTGCTTTGTACTGAGTCAATTTAGCTAAGCTGGAATTTGTGTTTCTCAGTAATCCTGCCCTTGCTGTGTCTCTGGATCAAGACTGATTACCAGAGAAAATTGCCCAAGCCTGGGAAGACAGAAGGGAAGGAGAGGAGCCATGCTTTTGCTCAGAGGGCGAGTGGGAGGTCTTGCTTTGCTGTACCTCACAAAGTCATCACTGACCTGACTCACTCACTCTGTTGTCTTGAAGTTGCAGCTGTCCCAGCAGCTCCTCAGATCCCTTTAGATTTCCCCCTTCAGCTTCTCCCAGTCCTGGTCCAAGTGCACACGCAGCTTCTGAGCCACATGTGCCTGCTTCTTGCACTCATCACTGCTTCACTGAAGATGCAGCCTTGGAGGTGGCAAGAGATAAATGCAGGTTCCAGTTGATCATAATGCAGTCCAGCTCATCCTCATGAGTTCCAGCTGATTCTTGTTCAAGCCCACTTCACATCCATCTTCTGTTCCCAACTTCCTAACTGTTGACTTTAGGTCCAACACCAGATACAGAATAGTATAACAATGAGTCTGACCAGCTGACATAGTGTGTAAAGTCAAACTTCCATAATAAATCCTTTATTCTAGTCCTACATAAGTTTCTCTGTTCAAATCCAATAGTTCTTACTTCATATCTAACAGTGCAGTACATATAGTGTAGTAAAACCTTGGATCTTTGAGGCCCTGATCTTCCATACATTTCCCTTACCAACTAGGAATCACCTCTAAACTTAGAAAAATATTATCCTGTAGTGTTATTAGGACAATTAAGAATAATGTATATAAAGCACTTATACATAGTAAGCCTCTAAAGGTATTTTATATAACTGTTAATTAAGTCAGCACCTACAATAGTAAAAGAAATGAAAAGTGGCATATACTATACAGATGAATAGCTTCTGAAAAGTTAGAATATTTTGAAATATATATCATGCATATGATTCATTAGTGAAAAGTAAAAATAGAATAGTATTAAAAGATTCAATTGGGATTCTATAAAATCTATAGCAGAAAAATTAGGTTAATGAACACAAACTCTCAAGGAGGATGGAGGTCAGGTACATAAGACATGAAGGAGTCCTACAGACTCTAATATTTCTATGTACACTGCAACAATCTGAATGAAAACAATAACTAATGGCCATATGAGGGTCTTGCTAAGCATTTTAAATGAAAAATTAGGTGCAATGTACACTCAATTTCTTTTTTAGCACAACTTCTCATAAGAAGCTTATGAGGGGTCAATATATCTCCATGCCCGAAAATTCTGAAGCTTATACAATTCTACCACTTTCCATAAATAACAGGTGCTCTACATTTGTGTTTGCCTAAATGCTCAAGCCTTTCTGGTTTTGTTAGTGGTGACAGTTCTACCCTATGCAGATTCTTGCTCTGTCAATACAACAGCCATCCTTTCTATTGGGTACAGTATGAAGGTGGATCTAAAACAAGTTTAATTTCTCTCTTTGAGAAATTAAGGTCTCAAGGTCTTCTCAAGTTCTTCTGATACATCCTCTGTCTCTTATATCTGTTCAATGGTAGTTTCAATTACTAATTTTCATTTATTTATTTTTATTATTCCCAAAAGGACTGAATTAAACTTTGTTAAATTCCACACATATATATATAGAGAGAGAGAGATCAAATTTTTGTGGTTGCTGAAAAGTTTATTTTCTTAATTCTTTATACTTGATACTTAAATCTGCTTATGTTATCACAAGAAGAATTCAAAGTTCTGTATTTATCCAATGATATAAAATAGAAAGGGAAGCATTCTAGAGCATTATGAATTGTGCTATACCCTCAGATTCAAACTCATTATAAACAGAAAATCAAGTTATCAAATTGCAAAGAGATTGGCATTCTTTTCTGTAGATGACTACATGCCTGGGAAACAAACTATAAGAAATGAACAAAAAAAATGTGCTTACTGTTGAGCAAATCTTATTGTTAACCATTATTTTAAAAGAGATTACTGTCATTCTGGTCCCAGTGTTTCTCTCTGAAAGTAGCACAATTCTTAGTCATTTGTACTACCCTGTACCTGGAAAGACATTTAACTTTAACTTCCTTAGTACACAGAACATTAAATACAAGTAGGACTGTCTCAGTACTTAATAAGAAAATAGCATTTTCCTCCTTCTCCCTTGTGTTCTGAACATCTCATTCATCCCAAACATTGCAATTGAGAACTTGGATAAGCAAATCACAGATGAATTTAAATGATATATATTTGAACAGTGAAATAATCTAGTTTTGCTGTTGGGTACTCATTATCCATATCATATTGGATTGGCTAGAAAATTTGTTCAGGTATTTCCATATGTTGTTACAAAAAACTCAAACAAAATTTATGGCCAACCCAATGGACTACTTTTCATCAACTTTTAATCATCTCACATATGTACATGTATAAACTTTGACAGATTCTATTTCACCATAGCCAATATTCTTTTACTCTGAACTAATACTCCCCTCCATTCCTGAGAGTTCCTATCATGTTTTCAGGCATTCCCAATTACACTGTCCACCTCACTTTACCTTTTTCTTATGCATTTCTGTTTAAGGGATTTTTTTTAGTCCTGCCCTAACCCTCCACCAGTCATCTTCACTACTCGAAAGCTTTATGCAACAGAAAGTTGGATTTCTTAACAACGAATCCTTTAAATAAATCAATGAACAGAGCATCCCTTCTTACTTTTCTACTCGGACAAAGCTTTCCAAAAAATGTAACATTGCTTCATAATATTACTTAAGAACAGTCATACTCTTTCTATCTAGTCCTATAACAACATATGAACAAAACAAGTGTGAGAATAATCTTGACTGTCTAGTTGCAAAGGATGGAGATTCTATACAGTACTTTTACAACATGTACAAGTGTCTCAGAGAACATAAGGTGACAAGGATAAATGACTATCAGTTTTGTGATCTTTCAAAGTGTTTACATGTCCCTTGTAGTTTTTAGGTGAATTTTAAAAGGTTTGAATCAATTCTCTTAAGACTTCTACTTGTGAATCTGTGTAAACAATCTCGAATCATCAAATTGAACCTGAATTCCAAACTACTTTATGCTCATCTTTTTCTGTTAAGAGTATCCTTAATGGCCCTGTCATTCAACTTTATCACTTATAATGCCATAGAGACTGCTGTCATTCAAAAGCATGATTAACAGTATTCTCAGATAACACTGTCACTCAAGTGTGCTATTTATAATGCTCCTGAGATCACTACCGTGTTACTGTGTTCTTACAGGTTTATTGATACCATTTTCTTGACCTCCAATTCTCCCAGTACCATTGATAATACTGCTATCTTGCTAACAGAGTTAATAACAACTTGATAGCACCATTATTTTTTCCCTGCCAGCCCATGTCTCCGGACCAGTTGCTAATATTTGATAGACATTGCAGTCTTACTAAATTCTAATTCAAACATCACTCTCCTAGCCAAGCTAAAAATGCCACTCTAGGATGAGAAGAAAAGTAATTATTTTGTTGTTGGAAACAGTTTTGATGTTTAAAACATTATACTCATTCTTTACTCCTCATCCATTTATTATCTTGCTATATAGTCAGACAATAGCAAAGCTAGAAAGAAGTCCCTGAAATTAACTTAGTCTACTATTTCCCTCCCCTTCATGAATCACAGCCTTTTGGTAGCAAAGGGGCTTGTGTAACTCAATGAAGCTACAAGCTACACAGTGCAGGACCACCCACGATGGACAGGTCATAATGAAGAGTTCTGACAAAAAGTGGTCCACTAGAGGAATAGATGACAACCCACTCCAGTATTCTTTCCCAGAGAGCCCCAAAGACAATATGAAAAGTCAAAAAGATATGACATCAGAAGATGAACCCTCCAGGTCAGAAGGTGTTCAATATGCTACTGGGGAAGAGCAGAGAGCAATTACTAATAGCTCCAGAATGAAGAAGCTGACCCAAAGCATAAATGACAGTTGTGGATGTGTCTGATGGTGAAAGTAAAGGTCATATCATTGAGGTATGACCTAAATCAAATCCCTTATAATTATACAGTGGAGGTGAGGAATACATTCAAGGGATTAGATTTGGTAGACAGAGTGCCTGAAGAACTACCTATGGAGGTTTGTAACACAGTACAAGAGGCACCAATCAAAGCCATCCCAAAGAAAAATAAATGCAGGAAATCAAAGTGGTTGTCTGATAAGGTTTTACAAATAGCTGAGGAAAGAAGAGAAGTGAAATGCAAGGGAGAAAGGGAAAGATATAACCAACTGAATGCAGAGTACCAGAGAACAGCAAGGAGAGATAAGAAGGCCTTCTTCAATGAACAATGCAAAGAAATAAAGGAAAACAGTAGTATGGGAAAGACCAGAGATCTCTTCAAGAAAATTAGAGATACCAAGGGAGCATTTCATGCAAGGACAGGTATGATAAAGGACAGAAATAATAAGGACCTATTATAAGCAGAAGGGGTTAAGAAGAAGTAGCAAGAATACAAATAACTATGCAAAAAATATCTTAATGACCCAGATAACCACAATGGTATGATCACTCACCTAGAACTGGACATCCTGGAACGTCAAGTTGAGTAGACCTTAAGAAGTATTATTATGAACAAAGCTAGTGGAGGTGAAGGAATTATAGCTGAGCTATTTCCAACCCTAAAAGATAATGCTGTTAAAGTGTTCCACTCAATGTATCAGCAAATTTGGAAAGCTCAGCTATGGCCACAGGACTGGAAAAGTCAGTTTTAATTCTAACCTCAAAGAAGGGCAATGCCAAAGAATGTTCAAACAGTTGCATTCATTTCATATGCTAGCAAGGTAATACTCAAAATCCTTCAAGCTAAGCTTCAACAGTACATGAACTAAGAACATCCAGATGTACAAGCTGGAATTGCCAAAATTCATTGGGTCATGAAGAAAACAATGAATTTTCTGCTTTCTGAAAAACATTGGCTTCATTGACTATGATAAAGCCTTTTATCATATAAAAGCCTTTTATCATGATAAAGCCTGAGATACCTATATGTGCATCAAGAAGCAACAGTTAAAATAAGACATGGAACAAATGAATGATTCCAAATTGGGATATGAGTACAATGAAGCTGTATATTGCCACCTTGCTTATTTGACTTATAGTAGAGTACATTATGTGAAATGCCCATCTGGATGAATCAAAAGTTGGAATCAAGAATGCCAGGAGAAATATCAGCAACCTCAGATATGCAGATGATACCACTCTGATGGTAGAAAATGAAGAGGAACTAAAGAACCTCTTGTTGAGGGTGAAAGAAAAGAGTGAAAAAACTTGTTTGAAACTCAACATTAAAAAAGCTAAGATAATGGCATCCAGTCCCATCACTTCATAGCAAATAGAAAGGGAAAAATGGAAGCAGTGATAGGTTTTATTTTCTTGGGCTCCAAAATTTCTGTGGATGGTAACTGCAGCCATGAAATGCAAAGATGCTTGCTCCTTAGAAGGACAGGTATGACAAATCTAAACAGCATATAAAAAGCAGAGACAACACTTTACCAACGAGTGTTTGATTAGTAAAAGCTATGGTTTTTCCAGTTAGTCATGTAGAGATGTGATCATTTGTCCATAAAGAAGGCTGAGTGTCAAGAAGTGATGCTTTCAAATTGCAGTGCTGGAGGACACTTGAAAGCCCCTTTGACTGCTAAGAGAGCAAATCAGTCAATTCTAAAGGAAATCAACCCCAAATATTCATTGGTAGGAAGGATGCTGAAGCTCCAATATGTTTGCTACCTGATGGGAAAAGCTGACTCATTAGAAAAGACACTGATGCTGGGAAAGATTGATGGCAAAAGAAGGGGGTGGTAGAGGATGAGATGGTTAGGTTGCATCACTACCTAAAAGGATGTGAAGTTGAGCAAACTCTAGGAGATAGTGGAAGACAGAGGAGCCTGGAGTGCTACAGTCCATGAGATGGCAAATAGACACAACTTGGTGACTGAACAACACCACTATTTCTCAAGCTGATAATGCAAGATTATTAAAGGTCAACAAGGTCTATGAGAACTTTTTTGTTTACAATCTAATTATAGTATTTAAAAATTATTTTACCACCTATAAAATATAAACTTTACATCTATAGTTACAATTCGCAACTAAAAGTCATTTTTTGTAAAACAGTTTCTATTGTATTTCAGAAACCATAATATTTGAAGGTACATAAAAGCTCCTGTCATCTAAAAGAGTTCTAGTAATTACTCAGATTAGGATAATCATTGCTATTTCTGGTCAGAACAAACCTGATGCCATTCTAGAATAATGAATAGCTGACCCAGACTTGTGTCCAGGAGTCTCCAGCAGAGGCGTGGGTTGGCCGTGGCCTGCACCAAGGTTGGGGGCACTGAATGTAACAGTGCATGCATGGGACCTTTTGGAGAAGGTCATTACTTTCACTATATTTGACTCCAGGTAAAAAACAGGAAGGAAACAGCAGCCCCATCCATCAACAGAAAATTGGATTAAAGATTTACTGAGCATGCCCCCGCCCATCAGAGCAAAACCCAGTTTCCCCCTCAGTCAGTCTCTCCCATGAGGAAGCTTCCATAAGCCTCTTGTCCTTGTCCATCAGAGGGCAGATAGACTGAAAACCACAATCACAGAAAACTAACCAATCTGATCACATGCATCATAGTTTTGTCTAACTCAATGAAACTATGAGCCATGCCATGTAGGGCCAACCAAGACAGACGGGTCATGCTGGAGAGTTCTGACAAAAAGTGGTGCACTGGAGAAGGGAAGGGAAAACCTTTCAGTATTCTTGCCTTGAGAACCCCATGAAGAGTATGAAAAGGAAAAAAGATACGACACTGAAAGATGAACTCCCCAGGCTGGTAGGTGCCCAATATGCTACTGGAGATCAGTGGAGAAATAACTCCAGAAAGAATGAAGAGACGGAACCAAGGGAGAACAATACCCAGTTGTAGATGTGATGGGTGATGGAAGTAAAGTCTGATGTTGTAAAGAGCAATACTGCATAGGAACCTGGAATGTTAGGTCCATGAATAAAGGCCAATTGGAAGTGGTCAAACAGGACATGGCAAAAGTCAACATCGACATTCCAGGAATCAGCAAACCAAAAAGGACTGGAATGGGTGAATTTAACTCAGTTGACCACTGTATCTATTACGGTGGGCAAGAATCCCTTAGAAAAAATGGAGTAGCCCTCACAGTCAACAAAAGAATCTGAAATGCAGTACTTGGGTGCAATCTCAAAAATGACAGAAAGACCTCTGTTCATTTCCAAGGCAAATCGTTCAATATCACAGCAATCCAAGTCTATGCCCCGACAAGTAATGCTGAAGAAGCTGAAGCTGAAAAGTCCTATGAAGACATACAAAATCTTCTAGAACTAACACCCCAAAAAGATATCCTTTTCATTATACAGGACTGGAATGATAAAATAGGAAGTCAAGAAATACCTGGAATAACAGACAAATTTGGCCTTGGAGTACAGAATGAAGCAGGGCAAAGGCTAATACAGTTTTGTCAAGAGAATGCACTGGTCATAGCAAACACCCTCTTCCAACAACACAAGAGAAGATTCTACACATGGATATCACCAGATGACCAACACTGAAATCAGACTGATTATATTCTTTACAGCCAAAGATGGAGAAGCTCTATACAGTCAGCAAAAACAAGACTAGGAGATAACTGTGGGTCAGATCATGAACTCCTTATGGCCAAATTCTGACTTAAATGGAAGAAAGTAGGAAAAACCACTAGAACATTCAGGTATGACCTAAATCAAATCCCTTACAAATATACAGTGAAAGTGAAAAATAGAATGAAAGGATTAGATCTGATAGACAGAGTCCCTGAAGAACTATACACAGAGATTGGTGATATTGAACAGGAGGCAGGGATCAAGACCATACCCAAGAAAAAGAAATGCAAAAAGGCAAAAAGGTTGTCTGAGGAGGCCTTATGCATTGCTATGAAAAGAAGAGAAGCAAAGGAAAAAAGGAAAGATATACCCATTTGAATTCAGAGTTCTGAGGAATAGCAAGTAGAGATAAGAAAGGTTTCCTCAGTGATCAGTGCAAAGAAATAGAGGAAAACAATAAAATAGGAAAGACTAGAGACCTCTTCAAGAAAATTAGAGATACCAAGGGAACATATCATGCAAAGATGGGCTCAATAAAGGACAGAAATGGTATGAACCTAACAGAAGTAGATGATATGAAGAAGAGGTGGCAAGAATACACAGCAGAACTATGCCAAAAATATCCTCACAACCCAGATAATCACAATGGTGTGATCACTCATCTAGAGCCAGACATCCTAGAATGCTAAGTCAAGTGGGCCTTAGGAAGCATTATTACAAACAAAACTAATGGAGGTGATGGAATTTCAGTTGAGGTACTTCAGATCTTAAAAGATGATGCTGTGACAGTGCTGCACTTAATACGCCAGTGAATTTGGAAAACTCAGCAGTGGCCATAGGACTGAAAAAGTTCAGTTTTCATTCCAGTACCAAAGAGGCAATGCCAAAGAACGCTCAAACTACCCCACAAATGCATTCATCTCACACACTCGTAAAGTAATGCTCAAAATTCTCCAAGCCAGGGTTCAACAGTATGTGAACTGTGAACTTCCAGTTGTTCAAGCTGAATTTAGAAAGGCAGAAGAACCAGACATCAAATTGCCAACATCCACTGGATCATCGAAAAAGCAAGAGAGCTATAGAAAAACAGCTTTTTCTGCTTTGTTGATTATGCCAAAGCTTTTGACCATATGGATCACAACAAACTGTGGAAAATTCTGAAAGAGATGGGAATACCAGACCACCTGATCTGCCTCCTGAGAAATTTGTTATGCAGCTCAGGAAGCAACAGTGAGAACTGTACATGGAACAACAGACTGGTTCCAAATAGGGAAAGGAGTACGTCAAGGCTGTATGTTGTCACCCTGCTTATTCAATTTATATGCAGAATACATCATGAGAAACTCTGGACTGGATGAAGCACAAGCTGGAATCAAGATTACTGGGAGAAACATCAATAACCTCATATACGCAGATGACACCACCCTTAAGGCAGAAAGTGAAAAAC
Organism: Muntiacus reevesi; assembly: GCF_963930625.1. Classification (NCBI taxonomy): domain Eukaryota; kingdom Metazoa; phylum Chordata; class Mammalia; order Artiodactyla; family Cervidae; genus Muntiacus; species Muntiacus reevesi. The sequence continues at coordinate 256,688,884 of NC_089251.1, read as the reverse complement.
TAAAGAGCCTCTTGATGAAAGTGAAAGAAGAGAGTGGAAAATTTGGCTTAAAGCTCAACATTCAGAAAACTACGATCATGGCATCTGGTCCCATCACTTCATGGCAAATAGATGGGGAAACAATAGAAACAGTGACAGACTTCATTTTTTTTTTTTTAGGCTCCAAAATCACTGCAGATGGTGATTGTAGCCATGAAATTAAAAGACACTCACTCCTTGGTAGAAAAGTTATGACCAACCTCATCAGCATATTAAAAAGCAGAGACATTACTTTGCCAGCAAAGTCCATCTAGTCAAGGCTTTGGTTTTTCCATTAGTTATGTATGGATGTGAGAGTTGTACCATAAAGAAAGCTGAGCACTGAAGATTTGATACTTTTGAACTGTGGTGTTGGAGAAGACTCTTGAGAGTCCCTTGGACAACAAGGAGATCCAACCTGTCCATCCTAAAGGAAATCAGTCCTGAATATTCATTGGAAAGACTGATGCTGAAGCTGAAACTCCAATACTTTAACCACCTGATACAAAGAACTGACTCATTTGAAAAGACCCTGATGCTGGGAAAGATTGAGGGCAGGAGGAGAAGGGGATGACAGAGAATGAGATGGTTGGATGGCATCACTGACTCAATGGACATGAGTTTGGCTAAACTCTGGGAGTTGGTGATGGACAAGGAGGCCTGATGTGCTGCAGTCCATGGAGTCACTAAGAGTTGGACACAACTGAGTGACTGAACTGAACTGAAACTAGAAATCTAGGAACTATAGATGCCCGCTTGGAGAAAAACAACAGGATTGTTAATTTACTTGAACATGTACCTCCAGGCACCAGTAAGAAGAATTCAACTACAGTTTTTAATGAATTGGTAAAAGTTAAGTTAGTAGTTAAGAGGATAGAACACCTGAGGGCTACTAGAACAAGAGAAATATACATCCACTTGCAGGATTGTCTTCCTGGACCTCTCAGATACTCACAGAAATGATTTATGAGAGTCCTAAGAGAGTATATACATATGGTGTAAAGCCCTGGGGTAAATGAACATTAGCCACTGTGGGAGAGGTAAAAAAAAAAAAAAAAAAAAAAAAAACCACACCCAATTGCAAACCAATCATCCAAAAGCTGTGTAACAAATCAAATGGGCCAACACATACATAACTTTAACCCTAGAGTAGAAGAGCTGAGCAAAAGAAATATTTGAAAAATATGATGGCCAAGAGTTTTCTAAAATTAATGATAGACACCAAATTATAGATCCAAGAAGTTCAGAAAACAGAGCAGGGTAGATACCAGACAGCACACCCAGATATATCACTTTTGCACTGCTAAAGACCAAAATCAGAGAGAGAAGAAATCCACTTTTAAATATAGACATGTAAAGTGAAAGAATGAAAAACATGCAAATAAATAAAAATTTAAACATAGCTACCTGAGATCGCTATATTAATATCAGAAAATGTAAATTTCTGAAAAAGTAATATTATAAAGGATAAATAGAATCTTATATAACAGTGAAAGAATTAATTATCCAAGAAATATAACTCTCCTAAATGTGTATGCATCTACAACAGAGTTTCAAAATGAATTCAGGAAAAGTGAATAGAACTGAGACAGGAAATGGACAAATTCATGATTATGTTTAAATACTTCAACATTCTTCTCAGTAACTGATATAAGAAGGAAACAGAAAATCAAAGAGATTATGTGAGACTTGGTTGATACCATCAACCAACTTGACCTAATTGACGTAGGTAGAACAATCAATCCAACAACAGGATGAACATTCTTTTAAAATATACTTTCACCTTGATAGACCATCCTCTGTGTCATAGCCACTTAAAGAATTTAAATTATACAAAATATGTTTTTTAACTAAAATGAAGCTAAAATAAAAATTATAAAGATGCCTGGAAAATACCCAAATATTTGGAAATTAAACAATTTTAAATAACCCATAAATCAAATAGAAAATCACAAGGAAAATTTGAAAGTTTTGACCTGAATTTAAATGAAACATCAATATTTACTGTTTTAAATGGCTTAATGGAAAAGTATAGCTGTAAATGATGACATTAGAAAGACAGAAAAGCTTCAAATCAATAATCTAAATAAACTAGAAAGTAGAGAGAATATTGAACCTAACATAAGCAGAAGGAAATAATAAAGAACAAAAATCAGTTGAGTTAAGAATAGGAAGATATTAATGAAACTGAAAGGTAGCTCTTAATAGATGAATAAAACTGATAAGTCTCTCATCATACTAATCAGGAAAAAAGTATATAAATTATGAATATTAAGAATGAGAGATGTCATTATTATAAACATTAAAAATAGTAAAAGAATAATATGAATATTTTGAGAACTTTTTGCCAAAAATTTAACAAGCTTAATGAATGACCATAAAGAAGGTTGAGCACCAAAGAAGAAACTTTCAAATGGTGGTGCTGGAGAAAACTCTTGAGAGTCCGTTGAATAGCAAGGAGACCAAACCAGTCAGTCCTAAAGGAAATCAATTCTGAATATTTGTTAGAATAACTATGCTGAAGCTGAAGCTCCAATCCTTTTGCCACCTGATGTGACAAGCCAATTCATTGTAAAAGATCCTGATGCTGGAAAAGATTGAGGGCAGGAGAAGTGGATGACAGAGGCTGAGATGGTTGGATGGCATCATTAACTCAATGGATGTGAGTTTGAGCAAACTGCAGGAGATGGTGAAGGATAGAGAAGCCTGGCGTGCTGCAGTCCATGGGGTTGCAAAGAGTTGGATATGACTGAGTGACCAAACAACAACAGCAAAATGAAACAGCAAATTCCATGAAAAACAAAAGCTACCAAAGGTCATTCATGAAGGAAGAGCCTAAATGGCTAGCCTTATATTTATTTTTAAAATAGGATTTGTAGAATACAGCAAAGTTGTCTCAACTTATGAACTCTGTCAAATATTGAAGGAAGAAATACTAGTTCTCCGAGAAAATTGAGGAGTATCTACTTCCTAACTCATCCTCTTCTAATGTCAAGAACAGATGAAGATTCCAAAAACAAGAAGAAAGAAGAAAGGAAAAATTGTAGATTTATATTCATCATATTGTTGTTTAGTCACTAAGTCATGTCTGACTCTTTGTGACCAGGCTCTTCTGTCCATGGGATTTCCCAGGCAAGAATGCTAGAGTAGGTTGTCATCTCCTTCTTCAAAGGATCTTCCTGGACCAGGGATCAAACCCATGTCTCCTACATTGGCAGGTGGGTTTTTTTTTTACCACTGAGTCACCAGGGAAGGCCGTATTCATCATGAACAACATACAAAAGTCTCATTAAAATACTAGGAAATTGAAATTGTTAGTATATGAAAAGGATAATGCATAAGCTAAGTGCAGTTTATCCCAGGAATGCAGGGTTGGTTCAGCATTCAAACATCAATGGAACTCACCATGACAACAGATGAAAGAAGAAAAACATGAACAGAATAGGAAAAGTCTCTGGCAAAATTCAACATCCATTTATGATAAAATATAAATCTCCAAAAACTTGGAAAGAAATAATTTTTTAAACTCCATAAAAGATATCTTTAAAACCTATGGAGAACATCATTCTCATGGTGTAAGACTGTCTTCCCAATGGGATCAGATAAAGCAAAATTCAATTTCCAGAATTTTTAATGTTACCATGAAACAAGACAGAAACTCAGCATGGTCTGTAAGAGAAAATATTGTTTGTTTTAGATCTCATAATCTAAGATTTGTAAATTCAGTTGGGTTAAATTCCAGGAAGAACTTGATTTGGGCACTATGCATTTACAATTTCTGCCTAAATGTTGTACCCTCTTCTCCTTTGAGCCCTGTATTTCCCACCCTTGAAAAATCATGTTCATGTCAGGTCTACACAGTTGCCCACACTCTGCTGAGCTTACCTGCAGTCTTGAACCACAGTGGCTGTTCCCACCACTTCCTCTTATGCAACAGCTTTGCTGTAAGAATTCTATCTCCTAGGAAAGATTTTCCCCACATATATAATTAATTAAACTAAGCCCAAACTTGAGACCATATGGTAGGGGAAAAGTACTTACACTTATGTACAAACCACATGAATCCTACTTTGGTCCCAGTTCAGCTGTCGAAAAATTACATCCCTGGCTCTTAATGGAATTTAGGATGGTATAGCAAGTGCTGCCTATAAACCCAATAGTAACTAACAATTTTAAGCAATCATCTTCCTAATATCTTGTATCAAATTCCCAACTCAGTTGTTTCGCTCTTTTTAAAAAAAGCTTGTTTCTTTTCCAATTCATCAATTCCTTAAAGGCCTACAAAAACACCTTTCCTATAATCAAATTATTGCCCTGGAAAAGCTGCAGCAGTGTAGTAAGTTGTAGCAGTATGTACCCTGCCTGAGGTTGTTTCAGTATCTAGAGTTTAATCCTTGTACCAACTATCTTCTTACTAAGGTCTCTGTGCCTCCCCAAATTACTTTCCAAGTCTCCCATTTTCCTCTGATGAGACCACTCACTCAGCTTCCTCCTCACCTACCTGGAATGATGTCTAACAATATAAAACTCAACCAATAAAGCCCCTCAACCACATACTAAGCCACCGAAGCAATAGCTACCAATGCAGGATAAGTTGTCATTGCAGCTGAATTAAAGCTTTTGTTCAAGCCACAGCAGATACGTCAATGGACAGTTTCTCTCCAAGTAACTGATAGAAGCTTTTACCAGCCACCAATGTCAAAATGCCCTATATCCACACTGAAACTCAAAGTCACAAAACTCAGGAGTCTAGATATGTATATTTTGCTCAAGAAATTCCACTCTTGTTTTATTTCTCCATACTCCTGGTCCATGTACCAAATGTCAATATCACTGTATTACAAAACCCAGTACAGTGCATCCTTCTTCCCCAAAGAAGTTCTGAACAAACTGAGGAGAAAAAAAGGGAAAGCAGATTGAGACCAAGTTATCTTTTCTATTACTGTCAGAGGGTGTGAATTTACATCTGTTAGGCCCTGATGTGTGAAGATTTATACTCTGTCCCCCACACTGACACTAGTCATCAGTCATGCCAGCAGGGCCCAGCAACCCAGGAGAAGAAAATTTGCTTTCTGCAAGGACTTTGCTCCTAAGACAAAGAGGAAGAGAGCTGGACTATGCACGCCAGCTTAGTTTATTCCTCCTAATATTACCAGTCAGATAAGGCACTCTTTCTTCTCAGGATAGAGTGACTTGCAGACAGAAGGGAATATGGAGAGGTCAGGAGATCACATCAGTGGAGCTATCTCCATTCCAAAAGAGACATCAAAAGTGAACATAGGTGTCCTTCTCTTACACACAAAACCTTAAGTACATACAAACAGATAAAGAGTAAATATCTTTGGAAAGGTGAAGAGAAGTTACTATTAGGTTGCTGAATTGTTGACTGCATGTGTACAAAAAGGCAAAAACCTACCAAAACAAATGAAAACTTTTAGAATAGTATTTGTTCAAGAGGGAAAAAAAGAACTCTGTAATGAAAAAAATAATAATAATAATCAAAGCATCCTATTTTAATAGCTACAAATCTCCATGAAATATTTGACCCAAATAACGGCCAGAGTGGCAAAGCAGTTTCCCTGTTTCCTCTTTGGGAAGTGAGAACTCCAAGTACTTGATGTACTTGAGCCTCATCCTTTAGAGCCATTCCTTCTAAGAATCACTCTGCAGATATTTGCCCCCCTCCCCCCCACCCCCCGCCAACACACATTCTCTTTTACTGCAGAATTTTACAATAAATCATAGTTCAGTTTTCAAGCTCCACCTAACTTTTATTTTTTGCTTTCTTTCATTTTCTCTTGGTATTCTCGCCAAATAACTCCATACAGTCTTACTCTCTCCTTAGAAAGAACCTCTTTTAAGTCTTGAGTACAATTTTATTGTCAGACTTTGACTAGACACTGAAGGGATAAAAAGCACTATCTAATAGCTTTGCCACAAAGATTACCATGGATATATTCTGTACCTAAAAAATAAGAGCTAAATTTACAGGAAGCTCAACAAATGATGTGAATTCCTGCTTTTGTGCAATAATGGCAGGCAGAATTTACCAATATACTTTATGCCTAGAGGGAAATCTAGTTTTAATCTAATCCCAAGGCAGATTTCAGGCTTCCCAGATGACTCAGTGGTAAAGCATCTGTTTGCCAATGCGGTAGACAAAGGTTTGATCCCTGGTCCAGGAAGGTTCCCTGGAGAAGGAAATGGCAACCCACTCCAGGACTCTTGCCTGGGAAAACCCATGGACAGAGGAGCCTGGTGGGCTACACTCCATAGGGTCACAAAAAGAATTAGACACAACTTAGAGACTAAACAACAGCAACAAGGGTAGATTTCACATTTAGTGACATGATGGGTAGGGGTGGTAGGAAAAAATCACTTCAGAAGAGAGTATTAATTTCCTATGGATTTTGATAAATAGCCAAGAGACATGTCTAACCCAAGGAAGAAGTGAGAAAAGAGCACTAGAACTGTGTAAGGCCTTAAACATCATGCCTCTCTCATCCCAGAGAGGAAAGTGTTCTCATGAGATCCTATCCTAGGATTTTTGTGCAAAGACAGTATCATTTAGTGAAAAGAACCACAACTATACAAGTTAAGAATGCCTGTGGTTATTTTCTATTTTCCATGCCAAGAAACCAAACTTTGGCAGGTAGACTACCTTTGCAATAGAAAGGTAAGTTATAATAATAATAATAAAAAGATGTAGGAGCCTATAAGTTAATTGTAGATGTCAAATCTGGTTATATACATTCCCAAATCAGTTAATAATGCTGACAAACAGTAAACAAGGATGCCAATCCCGGCTTAAATTTATCCTTTAGATTTTCAGCGAGCACAATAATTGTAGCATCCAGAATCGAGTGAAATTCCCAAAAGAGATCCTACCTTGTCATCTCTGATAATGTGTACATTACTGAAATCTAGCCTAAAGGGGTCCTTTCATGGAAATACTGTAAATATTATTTTTGAGCTGTGTTAATAGAGAAATCTGTCTTCCTTTAATAGAGGTTATATTTCACAAATCAAAATGTACAAATGGGTCTTATATACTAAAGAGCTGTCTACCCAGCGTCTCCATATTTATGAATACAAAAATGCTTTGGAATTAGGTTCTTTTTAGGTTTCATGAGTTCACACATTCCTAGGTAGTGCTCAAGGTCAAATTAAGGCAAAGTGTCTTTTCTCCTCTTTCCTATCAATGGTACATGACCAGCTCCTGTAAGGAAGGAAGTGGGGAACAGGACTCGGGATGTAGATTCTCTGCCCCTTTCAGAGAAAAAGTCCATGGTCACAATTGTTTCGATTTCTCTTCATATTAGGCAAGACATTTTTAGCACTTACATTTAAGACATGAGATCATAAAAGTTCACAGTCCCTGTCATCAAACTGGCTATTACAATTTGCACCATGAGTTCTCTGATAAAGGGTTTCACAAGACACTATGGACCCACAGAGAAGAGAAATTGAAAATCATACAGGAGATTTAAAAATGCTTCCCAGAGGGATCAACGCTTGAACTGAGCTTTCAAGAAAAGTAAATGGTAGTTAGCCAGGGAGGAAAGAGGAATAAACCTGCATGTGTGAAGATCTTCTGGGCTTCCCTATGGCTACACTACGGGCAATGGCAGGAGAAGAGACACAATATAAAAGAACAGGTGTCGGTCCAGAGTCTGAATCTAATCCTGAACTCTGCATCTAGCCATTTCAGATTTAGTGCAACAATACCTTGGAGGCATTGTCAAGAGTTCACAGGTGTTCAGACTAAAGTCAGGCCTGAATATTAGACCTTCTGATGGAATCAAGGCAACAGTTCGAGAAAAGAATCAGCAAAAGATTTAAGAAGACCACAAGACAATAAGAAACTCCTTGACTGGCAACTAGCTGGTGATTGTAAAAGAGGTTGTAGGATGATGTCTGTATCTCTGGTTTGACAATGGGTCAGAGTGAATCACTTTTTGAGATATGAGGAAAAGGTAAGGAGAGGAAGGAAAATGTTTACTTTTAGATATATTTGAAATATCCATAGGGCCTGAAAGTAGCTATTTAAGAGGCAGTTAGATACAGTAATCTGAAAGAAAATGGAATCAAAAGAATAGCAATAACATCAATATTAGTAATAGAGGTAACAGAAGACATGTGAGCATTTTACCATGTTACAATCACTCTTCAAAGTAATTACGTGGATTGTTATATTTAAATCTTACAACATTTAACAAAGGTATTATTATTCACACTTTACAAATAAAGAAAGGAGGGATTAGAGAAGCTAACAATTTCCCTAATATTATTATTTGGCAGTTAAAAGAAGCCAGGTTTTGAACCCACTTGACCTGATTACACAGCCTCCATTTATTACTGATACTTCTATTAAAGTTGTAATTGAAATCACAGGTACATTTATAATCTCAACATTGAACATCATGCTATTATACCTACCATGTTTTAGTATTTTATTATTATATTAATAATTTACCCAAATAAATTCCCCTGACACCATCTGCTGTCCTATGTCCCACCCCCATGATTTAGTATTATGGGAAAGCCATAATTTCTGTTGCATTATGATTTGAATAACTTGGAGGCGTTCTTTATTTAATTGCATCTTGCCATTCTGCAAGATGAAGATAACCCCAGTGGATCTCAGTTTTTCTAGCCAGAAAATTTTCTAAACTATGTACAGCGATGGGATAAATCAAGACAAAATAATAAGATAATTTTACAATAGAAGTGAGCAAATTCAACTTGATAAAATATAGTTCATATCTTAGGTACAGAAGCACAGTTCTTATAAAAAATGTAGTTTACAAGTATAGTAATTCAACTACAGCATTTCCAAGTCTTGTTTCTTCGATGTGTCAGTAAACATAAAATAAAGATCTTGTAAATGACAATGATAACAATCATAATACTAAAGATAATAATAACAGCTAGAGGATATTATGTGCCTGGAAAAAAAGCCAAGCAATGTTCTAAGGACTGCATTAACTATTTTATTTAATCCTCATATCTAACCAATGAGGAAACTGAGGAATAAAGAGATTAAGTAATTTATGTAAAATCACACTGTAAATTAGTGGTATCAAGATTTAAACAGAGGAAGTCCAAAGTTAAAGCTCAGAGCAAGCCCGCTGTGATGAATAATCATATGTCAGCTTGACAAGGCCACAAGGTGCCCAGACAGTTGGTTAAAGATTATTCTGGGTGTGTCTGTGAGGAGGGTTATGGATGAAATTAACATTTGGATCATTTTACTCTGAGTAAAGAAGATTGCTCTCCCCAGTATGGATGAGCATTACCCAACCTGTTGAAGGCCTGAATAGAATAAAAAGGACTAAGAGAAACATTGCTTCCTCTTCCTGTGTCAGAGCTGGATTATCATTCTTCTCTTTTGAACTCAAACTGGAACTTAGACCATCATCACTGCATGGTGTCCATCTTACTGACTACAGATCTTGGGGACTATCTCCACAACTCTGTGAGTGGTTCCTTATAAAGAATCCATCCATATATGTGCATTCTCCTACTGATTCTTATTTTAGGAAGCCCAATCTAATATACCTGATTTAGTCTTAAAAGACCCTCATGATACCAGCTCTTTGAACATCATACTTCTATGGTCACCAGAATGTAAATATCTTCTAATCTTTCTTTCCTTATCTTTTTATTTTTCCTCCAAAATATTTTATTATTTTTATTAATATTTATTTTATTTATTATTTTTATTTACTTTATTTTTCCACTGGTGGCAAACCCAGTGTTTTAAATTTTACAAGGCTTTCTGTTAAATAAATATGTAATCTACATTAATTAATGTCAGGGAAAGAAGTTAAAGCACTTAATTTCTGATTTCCAGAGTGTCATGTATACAAAACTAAAATCTTAACTATTTTCACCAATAATATAGAATCTACTTAAAATAAGCATTTTTCTCACAGTTCTACTTTAAACTACTATTTTATTCTCCAGTGAGCATGCATGAGAACCTCTATAGATCAAATCATCATTGAAAAATGTAGCTTGGGCAGTAAAAGTAAAAAATAAAAAACCACTTCTGACATGAGTATTATATGTCGACTTTCTCTGACCAATTGAAAGTATGATAAACACTGCTCACAAAACTGGACACATTTTTTTCACACGGTGAAACTGGGTTATTTATATAAATAATACAAGCTCATTGTAAATAATTCAAAGAGTATATATAGAAGAAATCAGAGAGTACATAAAAAAGAAATCAAAAGTTATTTGGTCTCCCACCAATCAGAGTGACCCCTGCTTGCTTACATGCTGGTGAGCCCTCTGCCATACGAGTGTGTATAAATATATATATACATGTACTTACATGAATATTAATATTCATTACCTTATATAAAAGAAGTTACCTTGTGTTCAATTTCATCTTAGCTACCTTTCTTACCGCCGTGTACTTGCTCACCTCAAGAACTATGTTAAAAATCTAATTTTTCCTTGTTTTTCTGTATACTTTTGTAACCCTATGTAGACTACAAATCATGCAGTAGCTGGTACAATTCAAATGTACTTTTAAATTTCTTTCATATTCTCCCATAGAGCTTTTCAACATACATTCAGCCTTTCCTTGTTGGATGGCACTGACTTTTGGCTTCCAATTCAATACTGGCATAACAATCTTTTGTACATGTTCTTAAAATTTGGTGTATTTTTATATGCTAGATTTCCAGTTGGGGAATTGCTAGTTTGAATAATCTATGCATTTTTAAATTTTAACATACAGTTGACCCTTGAACTACTACAGGGGGACTAGGGGGCCAACCCTGTATGCAGTTGAAAATAGCATATATAACTTATAGTCAGCTCTATGTATACACTATTCCATAATACAATTAATACAGATTGTGCAGGACTCAAGTATATACTGAAAAATCTCATATAAATGACCCACACAATTCAAACCTGTGTTCTTCAAGGATCAACTGTATATTGCCAAACTGTTCTCCAAAGATATGGAAACACTTATCAGTAATATGAGGATACCTATTCCCCACATTCCTTCTGTAATAATCATATTTGAAATTTTTATCAATTTGATGGGTATAAATGATAGTTCATTGTGATTTTAACCTGTACTTTATTATAGAGAGTTTAAGATTTCATAGTTTCATTGGCCATTTGGACTTGCCCTCTGTACTGTTTTTTTCATATTCTTTGCTACTTCATCTGAGTTATCTTTTTATTGTCAATTTATAAGTGTTTTCCGTGTATTAAATAATGCCTGTCATCAGCATTACAAACAACATTTTCTATATATTTCTTAACTTTCTTTAGAGTATAATTTGTTGATTTTATTCATTTGTATATAGTCAAATCAGTTTTACTCAGTTGTCTATCTTTACTTTTATGGCATCTGGATTTTTAATCTCAATTCAGACATTTTCCCTTACCCATTTAAACTTGCAGGGCTGTAGATATTATTTTGCAATTTTTTTCTTACATTTTCATCTTTATTCTACCTGAAATTTATCTGTATATACTATAAACTGAGGTCCATTTTAATTTTCTTCTGGTTGGTAGCCTGTTTTCCTGTATCATTGATTAAACAGCCTGTCCTTTTCTCACTGGCTTGAACATAGATTTCTTTTTTTTAGAGCCAGGACATATGCTTTCTTTTTTATATTAGATTTTTCATATCAGATTATCCTATGTTGATTGAAAAGGTGAGATATCCCCATTATTTCACTAAGCCTGTCTTGACTTTTAAATTGATTTGTTATTGAGTATTTTAACCAAGACCTTCCAGATTTCACCAAACTTTAGATATAAATAAAGTCATACTGACAGTTATGCCTGAATATTTCTATTCAGGAAAAGAAAGTAATCTTTCTAGTAGAAAATGAGATGTTTATATTTAGAAAAATAAATTATCAGAGACCTAAGTGTAATACTCATACATACTCATTCTTTGTGGAGTCTCTCTCTTCTAAGTATTTGTGCAAATCACCAAGGAGAATTTCATAAAAGTGTCTATGATGAGTATTTCTTGCTGATTGTTAATCTGGTTTCCAAGCTTCCAGTTTACCCCTTTGCCACTTCAGTGCTCCTTAAGCCAGAGTTCTGCTTCCAATGGTCATGCTACCAACACTACCTTAAAAGTGGACCATCTAGAAAACAGCTGACACTCCCCTTTATGTCTGCAGACTATGAAGTTTAGGAGAATATCTGTTTTTGCAAAAGTCAGAGGGAGGGAGAAGAACAAAATAACACAGCAAAAAACTTGGGCCCTAAAAGTGATACAGGATTTACAGAGACAGCTCTTTAAATTCACACATCATACTTTCCTAAGAGCATGTACTGACCAACAAGATATCTAGACGAGTGTGTATATGCATGTGTGCTCAGTTGCTAAGCGTGTCCAACTCTTTGCAACACAATGGACCACAGCCCACCAGGCTCCTCTGTCCATGGGACTCTCCAGGCAAGAATACTAGAGTGGGTTGCCATGCCCTCCTCCAGGAAGTCTTCTTCCCAACCCAGGGGCTGAACCGTGTCTCCTGTGTCTCCTTGCAATGGCAAATAGGTTCTTTTCTACTGAGCCACCTGGGAAGCCCTTCTAGATGAGTATAAGTTTCAATATTAATTGCCATGTAGTACACCAAGCAACTATGAACTTGAGTCCTGCTTCAGACTCCAGTGCCTCGGGCCGGATTCCTTCCTATTCCTATGGTAAATCTTTTCTCACTAGTCTCTTAGTAACCTGCTTTCTGTCAACTCTCTAACTAACCCCACATATCCATTAGGTGTGTCTCTGTAATCTGAATTCCAAATGTTGACAGAGTCCTTTTTTCCCTTCTCATTATTAAAAACAACAGATGGTATGTGAGGGGCAGAGAAGCCCTGCCAGAGGAATGGAGTTTTATTGTGCCTTAGCTAGCATATTCTACAGCACATATATCAAGAGTCCTAGGTTTAAAATGTTCACTTTGAATGAATTCACTGGCACTGGAAATTCCTATTTAAATTACCAACACAGGGCTCTCAGTAATATGCTGTATAATATAATCCTGGACAAAAAACTGATAAAGATTTTGTTTTGGGGCAGTCAGTCCAGACTACAAAGGAGGTCTACCTATTCCAAGGAACTTCTATGTATCTTTCTTGGTTCTGTCAAATAAAGCCACATAGATTCTGCTTTCTGAGCCATATCCCCTCACGTAGAAGTATTTTTATAACTGATTCGCCATTTCTTTGCAATTCAGAAATAATCTTAATATCGGAAAGAAAGTCAGAGGAGCCCTTGAAAAGAATGATTTGGAAGATTTTCTTTTTTACTTTAAAAATAGGAAATTTCAAGGCCCAAAGTGAATTGCTTGTTTCTCAATAGTTTAAAATTTATAATTCAAGATGAGGTCTTTATTCGTATTAGAAATTCACTGTTTTGCCCCATGGTTCAAGATAATTAAAATTTGACCATATTCTCTAAAGAGTTAACTTGTCTTTGTTGTTGAATGTCTTATAATCATTTTAGCATCTAAAACATACATTTTCTTCAAAAATAAAGTACATCTGAGTAGTGTTGTTAGGCCTCTTTTGATACATTTTGACTGATTTATTCCTTAATTAACCTCCTAAGACATTGCTTTTGAAAGGCTGTACAGTACACATAAAGGGAAAATGCAAAGCAGGATTGATGTGTACCACTCTGCAAAACCAAAGCAAGTAGAAAAAGGGAGAAAAGAAATGATGATATCAGCTTCTAGTATCTGAAATAGTCTCGTTATTTCCCTTCCCTTAATCTTTTGCTTTATTTTCATCAACATCTACAAGCTGTTTGCAGTTGCTGCAAAACACATCCAGAAAGAGCATCAAAAGAAATCTTTTCAATGGAAAGAAAACTTGCTTAAACTAAGTGTCAGGTTGCTCCACTTTTTTGAAAGGCTTCATTCTCCCTTGGCTTTTAAGCAATCCTCTTCCACCATTCAGAAAATTTAATAGGTATTTAATTTAATGGATGTCATGCTGTCCTCCAATAACCTCACGCCTTCATTTCTGTAGCTAACCTTACCAATAAAACCACCTGAGTACCTCAGCTAAACATTCATTTAGCACATCACAAATCCAGCAGACCTTGACTACCTTCACAGCAAGGCAAATAAATATGTGAAAGGACCATCCTAATGTTCTCATTTTGAAAGTCAAGAAACATTTAGTTTAATAGCTAACTAATTCATCACACTAAAAGAGCATATGCCCTCCAGAACCCCCAGCTAACCTGGTCCTGCCTGCCCTCCAGACCCCAAGGAGGAGGATGGAGGTCCACACAAGGGTAGCCCATTTAGCTCAGTATTATATAACAGCAGGGAAATGTCTCGAATGGAGTGTGCTTTGTATTCTAACTTTTTCTGCAATTCTGACTCCATCAGTAAAATATTCAACTCTTCCTGTGAGAGCAAGGCCCAGGGTATTGAGTTCTCAGGGGTAGAAATAGTTAGCTTTAAGAGTGAGCCTCCTACATTAATAACACTGGAGACACACCAAGGTCAGTTTAGTTCAGTTCAGTTGCTCAGTCGTGTCTGATTCTTTGCAACCCCATGGACTGCAGCAACTCCTGGAGTTTACTCAAACTCATGTTCACTGAGCCAGTGATGCCATCCAACCATCTCATTCTCTGTCATCCCCTTCTCCTCCTGCCTTCAATCTTTCCCAGCATCAGGGTCTTTTGAAATGAGCCAGCTCTTTGCATCAAGTGGCCAAAGTATTGGAGTTTCAACTTCAACATCAGTCCGTCCAATGAATATCCAACATTGATTTCCTTTAGGACAGACTGGTTGCATCTCCTTGCAGTCCAAGGGACTCTCAAGAGTCTTCTCCAATACCACAGTTCAAAAGCATCAATTCTTCGGCGCTCAACTTTCTTTTTTTTTTTTTTTTTTTTTTTAAATATTATTTTATTAGTTGGAGGCCAATCACTTTACAACATTTCAGTGGGTTTTGTCATACATTGACATGAATCAGCCATATAGTTACACGTATTCCCCATCCCGATCCCCCCTCCCACCTCCCTCCGCACCCGACTCCTCAGGGTCCTCCCAGTGCACCAGGCCCGAGCACCTGACTCATGTATCCCACCTGGGCTGGTGGTCCGTTTCACCATAGATAATATACATGCTGTTCTTTCAAAACATCCCACCCTCACGTTCTCCCCCAGAGTTCAAAAGTCTGTTCTGTTCAACTTTCACATCCATACATGATTACTGGAAAAACCATAGCCTTGACTAGATGGACCTGTATAGGCAAAGTAATGTCTCTGCTTTTTAATATGCTGTCTAGGTTGTTCATAACTTTCCTTCCAAGGAATAAGCGTCTTTTAATTTCATGGCTGCAGTCACCATCTGCAGTGATTTTGGAGCCCCCAAAAATAAAGTCTGACACTGTTTCCACTGTTTCCCCATCTATTTCCCATGAAGTGTTAGGAATGGATGCCATGATCTTAGTTATCTGAATGTTGAGCTTTAAGCCAATTTTTTCACTTTCCTCTTTCACTTTCATCAAAAGGCTCTTTAGTTCTTCTTCATTTTCTGCCATAAGGGTGGTGTCATCTGCATATCTGAGGTTATTGATATTCCTCCTGGCAATCTTGATTCCAGCTTGTGATTCCTCCAGCCCAGCCATTCTCATGATGTACTCTGCATAGAAGTTAAATAAGCAGGGTGACAATATACAGCCTAGACGTACTCCTTTTCCTATTTGGAACAAGTCTGTTGTTCCATGTCCAGTTTTAACTGTTGTTTCCTGACTTGCATACAGATTTTCAAGAGGCAGGCCAGGTGGTCTGGTATTCCCATCTCTTTCAGAATTTTCCACAGTTTCACGAAAGTCAGAACTGTATCATTCAAGGTCTCCTCATGAGACAGACAGTCCATCATTTCAACAAATAAGAAGCAAATAGCCATGCTTGAAGTGCTTACTTGGAAAGGGCCATGTGGCAGACCTGCTGGTGATCTCTAGGACCTGAGGGTGGCCTCCAGTAAGCAGTCAATAAGATACCAGGGCCCTGAGTCATGCAACCACAAGTAAATAAATTCTGCCAAAAATCTGAATGAGCTTCAAAGAGGATTCTTCCCTAGTTGAGTTTCCACATGAGAATACAGCCCAGCTGACATCTTGATTAAAGCTTGGCAATACCCAGAACAGAAAATCCAACAGAAATTGTGAGATAATGAATGTGTCTCAAGTTGCTAGACATGTGGTAATTTGTTACAGAGCAATAGAAAATAAATACACAACCTTAGGACTGAGGAAAATGTCAATAAAAGAGAAACCTAGAAACTGAGAGAAGAAAATTTCCTATTAAGTATGAGACCTAGACTTCTGTGGAGATGATGAACTACTGAAGAAACATGCCATTCACTGCTCTGATCAAGAAGGGACTTTCTAGAGACCCCTCACCACTATACAATCACATAGGCAACTGACACTTCAGGACCCAAGGCATGTCAATAGGCTTGTTAGTCACTCAGTCGTGCCCAACTCGTTTCGAACCCATGGTCTGCAGCCCACCAGGCTAATCTGTTCATGGGATTTTCCAGGCAACGGTACTGGACTGGGTTTCCATCTCCTTCTCCAGGGGACCTTCCAGACCCAGGGATCGAACCTGGATCTCTTGCACTGCAGGCAGATTCTTTACTGACTGAGGTACCAGGAAGCCCTTAGTAGGCTTGCTACCACACAGAAAAGAAAAAAACGAGAGAGAGAGAATGGTCTCTTCACTCTTACTCAGGTCTACCACCTTCCTCCAGGGGTCCCTGTTAGCAGAGTTTAACTCAAGCCAAGTGAGCAAGAACAAACTCTGAGGGTCCAACTGCAATATAAAAAAAAAAAAAAAAAAAAATGGGCAACAGGATGTGAGTGTTCAGTTGAGAGGCAATAGTCATTGGCATACAGTCTATAGTTATAATTCCAAAGATCATCTTCAAAAGAGCCCTATTATTCTGACAGGAAGGAGGCACAGTAAGAAGGAAAAGGGGAAATCATTGCAGATTGAAGTCAAAGTTGAAAAGCGATGTGCGAAGACAGGAACCCTCCTCATTCCCTAACATGTGACTGACGAAACAGCGCAACAGGGCAGACTGGGCTCTGGCCCCTTCCTCCTCCTGACTCACACACTGCACTTGAGGGGTCAGCATTTCAAAACTGCAAGGTAAGCACAAGAAGCCTGGAGTGCCTGTAAATATGAACAGCGTCTTTGATGGAGTGTTATTAGTTTCTTCTGTCCTAGGATCTAACTTATCACTTGATATTTTATAGCAACATGCACATTCCACTACAATCCAGTTTAAAAAATGGGATCAGCAGTATTAGCATCTTATTTCCCTCATGTACCATTTTCATTGCTATGCTAACATAATTTTGAGTATTCATTAAAATATAACCAAAGCCTTTGACCTCAAAATTAACCAACAAAAGAAACATTAGGAAATTCATAGCACTTTGCAAATGTTCTGGCTTGCTTAGCCCATATTAACATGTCCAGAAGCCTACAATATGTTCAAACTTTTCCCCCCTTGGGGTTCAATTCAGTAACTACTTACACAGACTGTAATATTTTTAAGCAACTACAATAAAGTGAAAGACTCCAATAACTCAGATTAGAAAGATTATTCTCCCTTTCTAACATATTTTTCAGAGATATCTAGCTTTTACTAGACTTATACATGCAAAAATGTGTTCACACATGCATACACCCACACCCACTCCCATGCTGATGTTACTAAGTTTGTTGTGGTTGAATACTTAACTATTTGAGTACTGAACTCACAAGTGTATTTTAAAGACAGAAACTCAAATCTCAGACACATAAAAGAATTTATATATTAGCACTCATAATTATGAAGCAAACATATATGCTGACCTTGTTGACTCAGATGATGTAGTTAGCATTTATTTTTCATGTCAGCTCTGACATTTTCTGTATGTTGGCTTAATTCTTTTGCAGATAAGCTTTCTGTATTTGGTGGTAGTAAGTTAACAGGGAAGACAAGAAGTGTGAGATGTGGAGGGATGTTTACAAAGAACTTCACAATTGTATTGGACTTGGTAACACCAAAGTAAAGGTCTCTCATCCTACACCTGTACAGAAAATATCAAGAAAGCACTCTGATCGGCCCAGTTTAGATTAAACATTAAGCAAACTGTTTTGTCTGAGGCTATGAGATTCAATGATGGGTCAACTCTAAAGTATATCCCCATCCCCGAACATGACAAGGGAGTACTGAACTGACCTTTCCACCTGAATGAGCAGAGAGAGAGAAAAATGAGATGCTTTACCAGAAAAGGGGGTGAAGTGACTCCTGTCCAACAGAAATAACCCATGTATACTATGCATGCCCTCCCTGGCCATGGTGGAACCAGTTAGTCTAGTTAGCCATCTTGGAGTACCCTTCTTCAAATTGTTGACTTGGAGAGTGTCGTACAAATTCATGAAATTAAATGCTTTGTCCCTCACATTATGGTGGGTATGTTCATTTGTACAATGACTAACAAACAGCCAACTAAGTAGAAGGCTGTCTTGGCTCCCAAGGGACAAAGATACAGGGGTCTCAGAAGACTCGGTTACAAAATGGCTAAGATTCATCAGCTAGGCAAAACATACCTACCTTCCTTCACTTTCTTACTATGTCCCTTGTCTAATAACTGCTCTGTGATAAGAAAGAAGTTTTATCAATTAGGACTCTATCACTTTCAAGTGATAGAAAGTCAAATCAAATCAACCTATGTGAAAAAAAAATGGCTCTTTCTATGTAACTAAAAGTAGAGGTAACTACTTTTACCTCTTTTACTACTTTTACCTAGAGTAACTAAAAGTAATATATATATTTATAGGAGCACACAAATGACATTATTAACTCCTTGTACATTCTTCATGTCTCATCTCTGCTCTCCTCTACCTTAGCTTCATACTCAGGCCAGCTTTCTCCTCATGGTGGGCAAAATAAATACCAGGTTCACATGCCTCAGATCTAGAAGGAGCTTCCCAGGTGGCGCTAGTGGTAAAGAACCCACCTGCCAATGCAGGAGACATAAAAGATGAAGGTTCAATCCCTGGGTCAGGAAGATCCTCTGGAGGAGGAAATGGTAACCCACTCCAGTATTCTTGCCTGGAGAATCCCGTGGACAGAGGAGCCTGGTGGGCTACAGTCCATAGGGTTGTAAAGAATCAGACAAGACTGGAGCGACTTAGCATGCACTGAAGGAAATGTTTGTAATCCTGAAGGAAAATGGAGCACATGTCTCAAGAGCAGAAAATTCTTGCTAAGAATCTGATTTCTCAGATTAAGTCATAGGCTTTTTCCTGAACCAATCATACTAAAGCACAAGCTTGTTCATTCCAACTTAGGTCCACTTGAATCTACATAAACAGAATCCTCATAGGAAAAAGGAGGTCTGTTGGTGGAAAGAAAGGATGTACTGGGCTGCCACACTTCAGTACAAAAGAAGGGCAAGTTGCACTATATTTTGTAAGCCCAATATTGTAGGAATATTACCTCTGTGATTCTAAAAATATATTTTCTCAACATCAACTTGATTCAGATATGTTGATATAGCTATTCTGATATAGGTTCCACTTTGGAATGGGTGAAACTCAGAATAAAGGAGGCATTGTTTCATTGAAGCACAATTTGGTAATGATTTAAAACCTAAAATGGTCACCTTTATGCCATGTTCAGATGTCTGTCATATAAATGGATGGACCAAAAAAGTTACATGCAAACAATTTAATAGCAATTTATATACTAGATATTCTTTTATGGATTCTGCTCCAGGAGCTGCTTTCTAAGATCTATCTCATTAGCCAAGACAGTTCAGTTCAGTTGTGTCCAACTCTTTGTGACCCCATGGACTGCAGTACACCAGGCTTCCCTGTCCATCACTAACTCCCAGAGCTTGCTCAAACTCATGTCCATCAAGTCAGCAAGCCACCAGTCTTCTCATTCTCTGTTGTCCCCTTCTCCTCCTGCCTTCGATCTTTCCCAGCATGAGTCTTTTCCAATAAGTCAGCTCTTCACATCAGGTAGCCAAAGTATTGGAATTTCAGCTGTAGCCTCAGTCCTCCCAATGAATATTCAGGACTGATCTCCTTTAGGATGGACTGGTTGGATCTCCTTGCAGTCCAAGGGACTCTCAAGAGTCTTCTCCAGCACCACAGTTCAAAAGCGTTAAATCTTTCAGTGCTCAGCTTTCTTTATGGTCCAACTCTCACATCCATACATGATTGCTGGAAAAATCATAGCTTTGACTACACGGATCTTTGTCAGAAAGTAATGTCTCTGCTTTTTAGTATGCTGTCTAGGTTTGTCATAGCTTTTCTTCCAAGGAGCAAGCGTTTTTTACTTTCATGGCTGCAATCACCATCTGCAGTGATTTTTGGAGCCCAGGAAATAGAAGTCTGTCACTGTTTCCATTGTTTCCCTATCTATTTGCCACAAAGTGATGGGACCAGATGCCATAATCTAAGCTTTTTGAATATCCTTTTCTAGTCTTAGTCTAGCCAAGACTATAAAAGAACTCTAATGCCTATAAACAGGGACAGTCAGGTATCTGTTAGACAAAATCAAATATAGTTACCATGGCACTGTATGTAAGTGGCTATTTGATGACTGCTATCTGATTTTCAAATTGATGAGGATATGGATTCAGTGCTATTCCCAGTGTATATATCATCAGGCACAAAATATCACTTTTAATATCTTAACACTTCTGTCTTATGTTGGATCATATCTTTATTCTTACTCCTATAGTAAGCATAGTGAAATAAAATACAATATTTATGTATAAATATATATTTTGTAGACATCTAATGATATACATGGGATTTCCAGGTGGCACAGTGGTAAAGAATCTGCCTGCCTATGCAGGAGATACCAGAGATGCAGGATTGATCCCTGGGTTGGGAAGATGCCCTGGAGTAGGAAATGGCAACCCACTCCAGTATCATGGATGGAAAATTCCATGGACAGATGACCGTGGTGGGCTACAGTCCAGGGGGTTGCAAAGTGTTGGATGCAACCAAACACACACACACAATGATATAAATAATATATGACTAAAAGCATTTATAATACACAAAGAGAAATGCAATAATGTATGAGGATTTGTTTTAGTTCTAATAGCAAACAGGGGATATTTATATTTTAAGTAAAAGGAAGCTTATTTCTCAGTCCTATAACAATCCTGAGGGTAGACAGAACAAAATTTTGGAAGGCAGGGCATGGTTCCAGTATCTTGGTTTTGGGGTTTGTTTGTTTTTTTGTTTGTTTGTTTGTTTTTTGCTCTGCTGCATATAGATTCTGTTCTCAAGTTCAGAACCAAGTTCTATGGCCATTATATTCATCCTAATCTGATGGATGGAGAAAAAGATTCAGAAAGGTGATTCCCCTGCCTTTTTAAGGGACTTGTTAGAACACACACACATTTCTGCTTACATCTCATTTGCCAACTCTAAACCACATAGCCACAAAACCTAATTACAAGGGAGAATGGTCAATATTACCTTTCAGATGGGTGGCAAGGTAACTAGCCAAATTTGAGCTTTTTAATAAAGAACAGATTTTGCAAAGCAACTATAACCTCTGCCCCAACCTAGTTACCATTAATTTCAGGGAGACAGGAATTAAGAATTAATCACATTTCTAAATGTGTGTACTGCAATTATAAAAATGAGAAGAACCCATGAAGAATAAAATACTGCATTTTTTCCTATAATTGAAACTTGTTAATCACATTTTCCCATTATGTTCCAAATACTGACATTGGGGTCAAACTCATTAGAAATTATTAAACAAATACCAAAATATCCTACCAAAAACTGAGGTTACTCTTTCAAGAGCAATTTGCCATTTTGATTAATGAAAATGAGTGGTAGTTTTTTCCGATATATCATCACCATATATGGTTATGAAACATTTGAAAGTACCACAATAAAGTGGCACAAAGTTCTTCAAATCTGTAAGGATGAAAACCATTTAATTAAGCCATTTAGAATGACTATAAGCTTTGATCATTTGTGTGACCTTTCTAAATGTAAATTTTTCTTGCTAGCAATTCTGTTAACTATAGGCTTCTGAAAAACATAAGACTGTATCAAAAACATTTTCCCTAAAGGCTTAACTAGAGTTTCTAAGCCAATGATGAATGGCATCATTATGATATGAGAGAGCTGACCCTCCATCAGTAGGGCAAAGATTTGCACTTTCTCCTAATATCTCTCAACCAAATGACCAATAAACAATGCACATTCTTAGTACAGCTAACTGAAGTTGTGGTCAGGAGCTTAAACATAGCTAAATATTTTTAAGACTTTTTCTTCATTAAAACTATACTCTAGCAACAAATACTCTCCAGCTGAAGGTTAGGAGTCAGAGCTTGATCATAAAAGATTTTTGGAGTAATGAAAATCCAAGACAGTGTTTTACCCATTTTCATGATCTTGATCGCAGTGTTTAAAATACAGCAGCAATAATAACCAATAAAATATTTAAATAACACTAGAGAATTTATAAAATAAATCACAAGATAGCAATAGAATGGGATGTAATACAAGTATAAAAATCATGCCTCAAACATTTTAATGACAGAAATTATCACCACATAAAGATGTAGTCATTTTTCTGCTTATGAAAACACACATACAGAATATTAGAAATATACAAAATATAATAGATGAGAAAATAAAGATCACCAGCAATTCCCCCACTTGGAAGTTGCCATGGTAGGGAGACATGCAGGTAGCCAGGCAGAACTTTGACTCTGTCAGCTAACATTTCTGAAGGTAAGTAGCGCAGGCTTTGAATGGTAATCACATGCTTTTAGGAAACCACGCTCTCGTGTTGTTCCACTGTAAGCAACTTCAATCCTGAAAGCCAGACCAAGATTATACAAATATGTATACACAGAAATAGCATCATTGACTCAATGGACATGAATTTGAGCAAACTCAGGAAGACAGTGGAGGCCAGAGGAGGCCGATGTGCTGCAGCCCACGGGGTCGCAAAGAGTTGGACATGACAGCGACTGAACAACAGCCACCACACACACACACACTGTTCACACTGGGCATGTACTTAACACATCTGGTTTTATGCGTAAAATTTATATTTAGGTAATATAATTAAATTTATTAAGTGTATTAACGCTAACACCTCCTCAGAATATTAGTAGCTTAAAAATACAAGTTTCCAAACTTCATGTTAGTCTCTTGAAAGAACCAAACAATTGATTAGCTACTGCTTTGTTGGTATTATTTTAGTTTTGTTTTTCACTTGTTTTTATATTATGCTGTGATAAACAGCTTGTGCATAAGAACTTGTGAACATTATTAATTTTAGAGTAATACATTTCTATAAGTGGGATAATATGAATATATTAAACCTCTTGATACATATATGAAATTGCCCTCCAAAGAAAGTGTACCAATTTATATTTCCAAGAGAAGTGGGGTGCCACTGGTATAATATTAAGTGAAGAATATTATATATAAAAATATATACACAGAATGAAACTAATATAAATACATGTTTCAGAATTACCTATTAAGTATTCCTATAAATCCATGAGTAAGAAAAATGACCAGAAGCAAATATATGAAAATATTAACAGTGGTTATCATTAAATGGTGGGATTAAATGGGTAAGAGTTTTTATTTTTGATGTTTTTATATTTTTTTAAATTATTTCAATTGGTCATTTTATAGGAGGATGAAAAATGTTAGTTTAAAAACACAGTAATTAAAAAAAAACACTGTAATTTAACACTAGATAGATATATTTTATTTTTGATAACTGTTCATACAATTTTTCAATTTATACTTTCTAAATTAATGTTCATGTCCTAATCTTTGTAAAAAACAATACAATATAGGAAGCCTATTGATAATTAATAACATTTCTACAGTACTTAGAGGGCTAAATCAATATCTGAAATTGAGTTTTTTCATAAATACATTTTATTAACCACAAGTTTAATAAACAGTCAATCTTTGAAAACTCTTCCAGAATTATTTAAATACTGAAAAAAATAAATGCCCGAGAGCTTTTAATAATTATTTTGTAATTATAGTATCAATGCCAAAGTGAAGTTCCTAATACACACTACAAAATTTTTTAATAGAAAACCCTATAATTTCAGCCAGAGAAGGGCAGTTAAGAATTTGAAAAAATGAGTATATACAAAATGCAATTGCTTTTGCATTTATCACTAGTGACACTGTCATTGTCATTATTAATGTCTCTGTACATTACAAGTACTTTGTTATAATTAATGATCCATTTCTCACTCTGCCTGTGTTTTCCTTTATTTAGTTAGTATTAAGCCAACTCTTTCTAAAATTCAATTTCATATAAAAATATTTATATTTTCTTCTGCATTTTCCTAATCATCTGTACCTATGATTCTAATTTCTATTTAATAATACTTTAGCTATAAAGAATTAATATCTACTGCCTTTTTTATTGGCCTCCCCAGCTAGGTGACTCAGTGGTAAAGAATCCACCTGCAATGTATGAGACACAAGAGATATGGATTCATTTCCTGGGTGGGGACGATTCCCTGGAGGAGGAAATGGCAACCCACTCCAGTATTCTTGCTTGGAGAATCCCATGGATAGAGGAACCTGGCAGGCTACAGTTCACAGGGTCACAAAGAATCAGACATGACTGAGCAATAGAGCATGAATACACATCTCTTTTGTTAACCATGTAATTATTTTTTCCCTTTTTCTGAAGAAATAGTAAGCTAAATTCATCATTCTTCATCCATGGTGCTTACTTGCTCTTTTTCTGTTTATTCATTAGTAGGAACAGACATTATTTCCTGCTACAGGCTAGTCTTTATCTTTTTAACTACTAAAGATAAGTTATATCCACTCTAATGAATATGAAGAGCTTCAAGCAAATAGACTGAAGTGTTAGCTTTTTAAAGTGCTGCATTCTCCTAGATGATTCTAAGATATAATTAACAGAGAATGGATTTTTTTGCAAGCTGTATTCTGTTAAGGTATGTGTTAAAATACAATAATGTATATATACATATATATATTTTTTTGTGTGCATAATTTGATATGCTTTGACAGAAAATTTTACCTATGAAGCTATCACAATAATCAGTATAATGAGCATATCCCTCAACCTCAAAAGCTGCTCATGCCCCTTTGCAATCTTGCCCCCTTTCCCCAAGCAGCCACTAACCTGCCTTTTTCCATTACAGATTGACATGCATTTCTTAGAACTTTACATAAATAGAAACATGTACTCTTTTGTCTGGCTTCTTTCATTCAGAATAATTATTTTGAAATCATATATATTTTAGTGTCTATCAATAGTCATTTCCTTTTCTATTGCTGAGTAGCATTTAATAGTATGGGTATACCATAATTTGTTTATCCATTCACTTGTTGATGGACATATGGGTTAGTTACATTTTGCAGTTATTACAAATAAAGGTGCTAGTAACATTCCCATGCAGGCCTTAAATGGATGCATACTTTCATTTCTCTTGGGTAAGTGTCTAGCGTTCAAATGGCTGGATCATATAGTAGCTGTACGTTTAACATAGACATGGGGTTTCCCTGATGGCTCAGAGGTTAAAGTGTCTGCCTGCAATGAGGCAGACCTGGGTTCGATCCCAGGGTTGAGAAGATCCCCTGGAGAAGGAAATGGCAACCCACTCCAGTATTCTTACCTGGAGAATGCCATGGACGGAGGAGCCTGGTGGGCTACAGTCCACGGGGTCACAAAGAGTCGGACACGACTCAGTGACTTCACTTTCTAACATAGACATGACACTAAAAATTGATTAAAAAGTTGATAAATTCAACTTCAAAATTTCTTTTCTTCAACCAATTAAGAGAATTAAAAGAGACAAATTGGGAGAAAATATTTTCAAGTCATCTGAGGAAAGATTTGTATCAGAAAATATGAACAATTCTCAAAACAATTTTTTAAACCTCCAATTTAAAAAATGTACAAAACTTTAACGGAGATCTCACCAAAAGGAGATATGGGAAATATGTCCAAGGTATGTTTAAAATCATTGGTCATCATGAAAATGTACTTTAAAACACCATCTAGGCTAACAAACATGAAAAGATGCTCAACATCACTCATTATCAGAGAAATGCAAATCAAAACCACAATGAGGTACCATTACACGCCAGTCAGGATGGCTGCTATCCAAAAGTCTACAAGCAATAAATGCTGGAGAGGGTGTGGAGAAAAGGGAACCCTCTTACACTGTTGGTGGGAATGCAAACTAGTACAGCCACTATGGAGAACAGTGTGGAGATTTCTTAAAAAACTGGAAATAGAACTGCCATATGACCCAGCAATACCACTTCTGGGCATACACACTGAGGAATCCAGATCTGAAAGAGACATGTGCACCCCAATGTTCACTGCAGCACTGTTTATAATAGCCAGGACATGGAAGCAACCTAGATGCCCATCAGCAGATGAATGGATAAGGCAGCTGTGGTACATATACACCATGGAATATTAGTCAGCCGTTAAAAACAATTCACTTGAATCAGTTCTAATGAGATGGATGAAACTGGAGCCCATTATACAGAGTGAAGTAAGTCAGAAAGATAAAGAACATTACAGCATACTAACACATATATATGGAATTTAGAAAGATGGTAACGATAACCCTATATGGAAAACAGAAAAAGAGACGCAGAAGTACAGAACAGACTTTTGAACTCTGTGGGAGAAGGTGAGGGTGGGATGTTTCGAGAGAACAGCATGTATATTATCTATGGTGAAACAGATCACCAGCCCAGGTGGGATGCATGAGTCAAGTGCTCGGGCCTAGTGGGCTGGGAGGACCCAGAGGAATCGGGTGGAGAGGGAGGTGGGAGGGGGGATTGGGATGGGGAATACGTGTAACTCTAAGGCTGATTCATATCAGTGTATGACAAAGCCCACTGAAAAATTAAAAAAATAAATAAATAAAAAATAAAAAAAACACCATCTAATCAAGATGGTTAAAAATTTTAAAAAAAAAAACCTTAGAAGCTGACCATAAAGTGTTGGTGAGGATGTGGAACAACTGGAATTCTCATATTCCTGGTGGGAATATGAATTTGTCAATGAATTATTTTGAAAACAGTGTGGAAGTTTCTTATAAAGGGATTATTGATAAATGTAATTAAAATTTTAAATTTCAAAATACACTTGATATTAATCAGATATTAAATCTTATTAATAAAATCCATTTTAATTAATAAGATAAATAATTATTTATTATTATATCTTTATTTATTATTTATTATAACTATATTATAATTATATATTTATAATTTATTGTTATTAATAACTAATATTTAATAACACAATCTGATTGATTAAATCAATTAATACACTTGATTTTAATCAGATATTAAAACCCTTTGAAGAGGTTATCTGCATTCCTATAAACAGAAATTTTAAACAAAATCATGTTTTTATGGGGTATTTTCATTCTAACAGTTTGACTTGTCTCATCTCTTACTTTTAGATTTTTACTTAAAGCACATATATTTAAATTTTTTTAACTTAAATGCCTACACCCATTAGTTTCTACACTTTAGCTCACATGGCTACTCCTTTTCCTCCATTCATAAGACCTAATGAAAGCTAAAGTTCTTTTGTAGTAAAAGAAGTACAGAGCCTAAATAAACAAAGCAGAAGTTTAAATGCAGCCCATGACTTTGATTAAGAAATACCTTTCAGGGCTTCCCTGGTGGCTCAGTGGTGAAGAATCCGGCTGCCAATGCAGGAGACACGGGTTTACTCCCTGGTCTGAGAGGACTCCACATCCCACATGCCGTGGAGCAACCTGAGCCCAGGCACAGCCATCGAGCCTGTGCTCTGAAGTCCAGGAACCACAACCCCTGAGCCCACACGCCCCCGAGCGTGGCTCTGCAACAAGAGAAGCCCCTGCAGTGAGAAGCTGATGCACCAAACTAGGGAGTAACCCCCACTCACCACAACTAGAGAAAGGCCCATGCAACAGTGAAGTCCCAGCACAGCCAAAAATGACTGAATGAATAAATAAGTTTAAAAAAAAAAAAGAAAGAAAACACCTTTCATTTATTGTCCTGTCCAATGAATTAAGAAACGTAATGGTGTCTTCCTATTCCCAAATCTGACACATGGTTCTATTCTGAATAAGGCATAAAATTACAATTCTGCCTCTAGTTCAAACCAAATCACTTTAAATTTTACATCTTTTTTTTTTAACATCAACTAAGTGATGGATGCTGTGATAGTCTCTTGATGCACATGTGAGGAAGACGGTGCTTGCGCCCTTGAGCAGCTCAAAGTCAGCAAGCCTGTGATTTCGTCTTGGAGACCCGAGCAGATTCCTTCATTAAGAAGCTTTATATCTCCTAAGCTTGATTGTGCCAACTGAGGCACCAGGTTCCTGTCACCAATTATCTATTACCTACTACCACAGAATTTTAAGGGATGCACAAGTATTTTTCTCTCAAAACATCACATAGCCCTTCAGTCAACTTTTTATCTCCCCTATGGGTAGTCCCTCCACATGATTTGTCTCAAATGGAATCTGGAAAACTCAAATTTATTTTTTCCTTTTTTTCCTACTAATGCAAGATAGATTTGGGTTTGCTAAACTCACCAATGACCTTCTGAGTTGACAAATTCTTTTCCACATTTTTTGTACTGTTTCAAAGCATTTCTCAGCCTGACCACTCCTTCCTTCTTAAAGCTTTGGCTTCCATGAGAAAACCCTATTGTTGCTCTTACAGCTCCCTGACCCCTGCTTTTACCTCTTTCACCAGATCCTCACTTCCTGTCTAACATGCCAGGTTTTCCCAGATTTATGTTCTTTTCTTCACTCACTCTTCTTGAACAATTTTATTCATATTCATGTTTGTAACTATAGCCTTTTCAGTTAATGATTTTGGAATCTATGTCCTCAACCCACTATTTATGGAATGCCTACTATGTGCCCATTATGCTAGGGACTTTGCATAAATTATCTCATTTAATTCCAAAACACTCAGCTTATTTTACAATCCATATGGCCAGGAAATAAGTTCATGCCAATACATTTCAGTACCCAGGAAAACCTGTTTTCACTTAAAGTAAGATTTTTAAAAAATCTTAAACACCACTCCTCAAAAGTCACTTTGACAACTATTATCTTGAAAGAAAGTTTGGCAAATCAAAATCACTTAGGAGGACTCAAGTTCTTACCTCTAACATAGAATCCATGCAACTCTCTTTTCTTAAAAAAAAAAAAAAAATCTTATTACTCAAATCCCTCTTTTATTCTCTTTTCATCTGACAAAGAGGATATAAAATTAGAAACAGACAGAAGCACTGAACCCAAAAGGGCCTAAAGTATGCTGTTTTTTCCTATTCTTTTTTGGAAATTTTCTGTTTTTATCAATTATATTTTGAGATCACTGTTGCTCAGACTAGACTCTGGGAGATAGTGATTCAACAATTTGAAAACGTATCAGCTGACTTCTGTTTCACAGCATCCTGCCACCCCCGCTGAAGTCACCTTACCAAATATCTCCCATACAATTTCTCTCCATTCTCGTTGCCAGTACCGGAGTTCAGTTCCTCATCATCTCCCACCTGAATAGCTGCCATGACCTCTTCACTGTCTTCAGTCTCACCTGCAGCAATCCCTCTCCCACATTTTAAAGTAGATTTGTATGAAGCTCACATTTAAACAGTTGGAATCAAACTGATTCATCCTTTCCCCCAATGCCACCTCCCTCTGCCACTGGTTAGATTTCAGTCTGTAAGTCTTCGCTTTGATGGTGTGTCTCTAGTGTTATCTACTGTTGACATGATACATGATGACACTGAGCGTGAACACTTTCCCTTAAAAACAGGAACAAAGGTTTCCACTATCCACACTTCTATTTAATATTTTAATAGAAGTCTAAGACAACATAATAACAAATAAGTAGCAAGAATACAGTTTTTAAGGGAATATAGAAAATGATCTTTATTTGCAGACATTATCACTGCATTTATAAAAAGCCCTGAAGAATCCACCAAAAAAGTCACTAAATATAAGTGAATATATCAGGGACTCTGACTACAAAACTAGAAAAAAAATTAATTGATTTCTATATATAGTTAAATAACTGAAATTTGTTTAAATGTTCTAATGAGATGGACGAAACTGGAGCCCATTATACAGAGTGAAGTAAGCCAGAAAGATAAAGAACATTACAGTATACTAACACATATATACGGAATTTAGATAGATGGTAGCGATAACCCTATATGCAAAACAGAAAAAGAGACACAGAAGTACAGAACAGACTTCTAAATGGTACATTTTAATAGCATAATACATTAAAAAAGAAACTTAACAAAAAACATACAAGATCTCCACTCTGACCACTGCAAAATATTGCTAAGAACTTAATCAGATCCATAAGATGGACAGATTTCCCATTTTAATGAACATGAAAACAATATTGTAAATGAGTCAATTTTTCCAAATTAATCTATAGATTCAATGTGATATCAAAATCCCAAACATCATTCTTGCAGAAATTAAAAGCCAATGCTAAATACACATGGAAATGTAAAACAACTCAAATAGCCAAAATAAGTTTATAAAGAACCCTATTAGATGACTTATAGTACCTATTTGGAAGACAAGTAACTAAACCATAGTAATGAAGACATTGCACTATTAGTGTAAAGCCATACAAATGAATAAATGAGTAGTCTAGAAAAAGTCCACATTATTTTTCACAAATTGGCAGTGAAATCCAATAGATATTGAAGGATAATTTCATCAAATGATTCATTACTAGATAAATACTCATGTGGGGAAAAAATGAGACTACCAATATCTCAAACCATACATAAAAATTAGTTAAGAGACTTACAGTTAAATATAAAGCTGCAACTATAAAGTTCCAACTATAGGAGAAAGTAGGGGAAAAAACCCTCAGCAATTTGTGGTTAGGCAAAATTTTCTTAGAAGGCAAAAATCACTAACCATTAAGAAAACAATTAAAAACTAGATTTCCAAGTTAAAAATCTTGCGTATCAAAATACACAAGACAATGAATAGTCAAAAATAATTGAAGTGTATATACATTTATATATTATACTGTGTGAGAGCATGGGAGAGAGGAGGGGAGAGGGAGACACACAAAGGACTGATATTCACAATAGATAACGAACTTCCACAAGCAACACCTCTTGCCAAAAGATTGGAGCAAGCATGTTTCATAAAAGAGAATATACAAATAGCCAAAGATTCTCAAATTTTAATCATCAAGGAAAGACAAAATAAAATTACATTTAAGTACCAACATATACTCACTAGGATAGCAAAAATTTTTAAAGTTACAACCAAATATTGAAGAGGATGCAGAGCAAGTGGACCTCTTATATTGCTAATAGAAAATGCAAAATGGTACAAGTACATTGAAAAATGGCTGATTCCAGGTCTGGAACATAAAATGTGCAAGATAATTCTGGAGCATTTTGTTATAGCAAAACACAAGGGAAAATGAATCAGTAACATAAAGAGGTTATCACTGGCTAAGGGACAGATGTATGTTGCTATCCAGGAGTTTATAACAACAACTCCTTGGTAACTCCTGGAAAATGCTAGGGAACTAGAAAGTTACTTAGAAAATAATGTTAGTAGCACCACTTATTGAAGATGGTGTCTTTCTCCATTGTATATTCTTGCCTCCTTATCATAGATTAGATGATCATAGGTGTCTGGGCTTATTCTTGGACTTTCCATCCTATCCCATTGATCTATATTCCATTTTTGCATCAGTACCATACTGTTTTTATTACTGTAGCTTTGTAGTATATTCTGAAGTCAAGGAACCTGACTCCTCCAGCTCCATTTTTCTTTCTCAGGATTGCTTTGGCTGTTTGGGGTCAAACAGCCAAAACACATTGGGGTCTTTTGTGTTTCCATACAAATTTTTAAAATTTTTGTTCTCATTCTGTGAAAAATGCTATTGGTAACTTGATAGGGATTTCACTGACTCTGTAGATTACTTTGGAAAACTGGACAGTAAAAAAAATGGAATGAGAACATTCTCTAACACCATACACAAAAATAAATTCAAAATGGATTAAAGACCTAAATGTAAGACTGGATACCATATAAGTCCTAGAGGAAAATATAGGCAGAACACTCTCTGACATAAATCACAGCAAGATTTTTTTTTGATCCACCTCTTAGAGTAATGAAAATAAAAACAAAAATAAATGGAATTTAATGACACTTAAGTTTTTACACAACAAAGGAAACCATAAGCAAAGGAAAAAGACAATCAAAAATGGGAGAAAGTATTTACAAAACAAGGGCCCAAAAAGGGCTTAACATGCAAAATATACAAAGAGGTTATGCAGCTCAATATAAAAAAATAAAAAAAACCTCAAGCAAAAAATGAATGTGAGATCTGAATAGACTTTTCTCTGAAGATAGCCAAAAAGGACATGAAAAGATATTCAACATTACTAATCACTGGGCTTCCCTGATGGCTCAGACCGTAAAGAATCCACCTGCAATGTAGGAGACCTGGGTTTTAAATCAAAACTACATGAGATACCACCTTATACTGGTCAGAATGGCCATTGTCAAAAAAAAATAAACAATAAATGCTGGAAGAGGTATGAAGACAAGGGAACCCTCTAATACTGTTGGTGGAAACATAAATTGGCATAGCTACTATGCAGAATGGTACAGAGATTCCTTAAAAAACTAAAAATAGAGCTATCACATGATCCAGATATTCCATTCCTGGGCATATATCTGGAGAAAACCATAATTTAATAGGATACATGCACTCCAGTGTTCACTGTAGCACTATTTACAGTAGCAAGGACATTGAAACAAACTAAATGTCTATTGACAGATGAATGGATAAACAAGATGTGGTACATATATACAGTGGAATATTACTAAGCCATAAAAAAGAACAAAACAATGCCATTTGCAGTGACATGGATAGAGAGATTGTCATACTGAGTGAAATAAGTCAGAAAAAGATAAATAAATATCATATTATATTGTTTATATGTGAAATCTAAAAAATAATATAGTACAAATGAACTTATTTACAAAACAGAAAGAGTTACAGATTCAGAAAACAAAGTTATGGTTATCTAGGGGAAAGGGGTGAATAGGGATAAACTGGGAGGTTGAGCTGGACATATACACACTACTATAGATAAATAACAAGGATCTTCTATTTAACACAGGGAATTCTACACAATACTCTGTAATGACTTATACAGGAAAAAATTCTTGAAGAGTGGATATATGTACATGTATAACTGATTCACTTTCTGTACAGGAGACTGACACAACATTGTAAATCACTTACCCCTATAAAAATTAATTTGATAAAGAGTGCTAGTAAAACTTTGTTTAAAAAAATATATATTGTAGGTAGAGAATCATACATTTAACAGATCCTAAAATGTACCAATTAGTTGATGAGGAAGGATTTCTCTTTATAGAACTATTTAGCTAAAAACAGGAATGACAGAATTTTTGAATTACCAATTTATAAATCCTAAGCAACAAATGCGCTCAAAGATCATCAGTGACTGCTAACCATCACTTTAAAGAAAACCAAAATAGAAATGCTAGAAAACATGTATCTCCTAAGGCAACTGGAAGCACACATCACCAGTGATGTATTCTTTAAAAGAAAGATCTGAATCTGATCATATTTATAGAAGTAACAACACAT
This sequence comes from Muntiacus reevesi, assembly GCF_963930625.1. NCBI lineage: Eukaryota > Metazoa > Chordata > Mammalia > Artiodactyla > Cervidae > Muntiacus > Muntiacus reevesi. Next base: position 256,655,118 of record NC_089251.1, on the reverse strand, counting down.
AGAGAAACATATTGAATAGTGGGGATGCAAAAAATATAGAAATATAGATTATGAAAATTATATTAAGTCAAATGACTCAGTTTCTTCCTCAAAAAATTTAATTATTAAAAAAAAAACAGATGGACAGAGAACCTATAAGACTGAGAGTCTAATCAACTAATTGCAATATATAGACCTTATTTGGATTCTATTTAAACAATCCACTTGGGAAAAACAATTTAAAATCTTCATCACTTATGTTCAATGATACTAAAGAAATATGATTATTGGCATTATAAATAGTCCTCATTGTTTTAGAAATTTACATTTACATACTTATAGATGAATGTAAATGATATCTGGGGTTTTCTTTAAAATGATCTGACCCAGATATTGCTAATTATAGGGATAACAAGATTGGACGTGAATTGATATTTGCAAAATGGGATGATGTGTACATGGACTCATTTTATTATTCTGTCCTCTTTATTTCTTCAAAAATAGTTCCAAGTATCTCTAATAATATTTTTTAATCATTAAATTTAAGTGTCTTCTCTTTGAAAAGTCAACCTAAAAGGACAAAAATTTACAAGAAAGAGCTGAGCATTCCCCAAATTGGGAGCAAAATGTATAAAAGGCTGCAGATCTAAAACAACATGATGTGGAAGGGCACAAGCTCACAGCTGGCTGGATGGAGAAGACATGGAAGGAACCAAAAATGAATTTGGTAAGGTAACAGGCTAGATCATACAGAGTCATGCAAAAGCATTAGGATTTGAGTCTGTAGAAAATTACTATTCAGTAGAAATACAATGCAAGCCACATGAATAAAGTTTTATAGTAGCTATATTAAGTAGTGAAATTAATTTCAAAAATTTGGGATTTATTCAGTTAAACAATGATCAAATATGTGATCAATTTAAACATTGTTAATGAGATGTATTTTTTTCCTAAATTTTCACAAAGTACATTTTACACTTAAAGCACATCTCAGTTCATAATATTTCAAATATTCCATAGCCACAAGAAGCCAGTGACTATCATATTCAGCAGCATATCTGTCAAACTTTTATATGAAAATTTCAGAAATCTTCTGCTTTTCATTCCTTCAGTCACCAATTCTACTCCCTGTGACTTTCACTTTCATGATTTCCAGTGCAGACCCTTAGCCCTAACCGATTTACTCAAGTCCAAGATTATGCATGTAAACTGTGTACTGTACATTGGTATCTAACATTTACCTCAAAATTGTCTCAGACTAAGTTTATCATCTGCCTCCTTCACTTCTACATCTTGCTATAATTACTAGTATCTTGCTCTCTCCCTCTATTCAGCCCCTTCTTCTCATTTGATCAGCTAAAAGATTCTAATTCTAATTCAAAAACCTCTCAAAAATTATCTAACTTCCACAGTCCACATATTCCCCCCAAAATTATTAACACCACTCCAAATGAGTCTTTTTTTACTATTTTCCATCATTTGGTCATCCTTCAAATATGTCCTCTATTATTCCAGAAGAACACTGTCATGAATTAGTATAATGATGATAATGATTATGATATTTATAATGGAGCAGGAGGGGAAGAGGTAGGGAGGGAAAGTGGCAATTGTAGTAACAGTAGCAGTGGTAGTGATAAAAACTAAACTTTTCCCCTTAAACATCTCCCTGTGATCTACGGGAGAAGGCAATGGCACCCCAACTCCAGTCCTCTTGCCTGGAAAATCCCATGGATGGAGGAGCCTGGTAGGCTGCAGTCCATGGGGTCGCTAAGAGTTGGACACAACTGAGCAACTTCACTTTCACTTTTCACTTTCATGCATTGGAGAAGGAAATGACAACCCACTCCAGTGTTCTTGCCTGGAGAATCCCAGGGATGGAGGAGCCTGGTGGGCTGCCGTCTATGGGGTCGCACAGAGTCGGACACGACTGAAGTGACTTAGCAGCAGCAGCAGCAGCTGTGACCTACAGGATAAAATTAAAAGACAAATATTATGTCATAAAGCTTTCAGTGCCCTTGAATAATATTACTCCTTTAGATAAATAGATTTTACCCTATTTGTTTATAAAGAAGACAAGCAAAAACAAACAAATATTTTTTTACCTATAATACTAACTAAAGTATAATTCTAGACAGGATACAGTGAAAAGTTGATATAAATATTGTTACACTTATTATTGTTGCTATACTTACTGAAGTATAAGTGTAAATTCATCAGCTCTTTAAAATTAAATCATCTGTCTCATAACAGAGGGCTCTAAAAAGCATTAACTCCCTTTATCCTCCATAATTAATCCCAGAATATTGGCTGATTAGAATCACACGACTCAGTGTATCAGCAGGTAAAGAACATACATCTGCCCCCGTGACAGGAGTGGCTCCTGATGGTGAGTGCAATCATTAGGTAAACAGACTCGGGTGGGCGGCCCTGGGTGAATTACTGGCACAGGGGAAGGAAGGGCAGGATTTATGCCTAGCATGCACAGCTGGAAGTCGAGTAGGTGCAAGGACTAATATATAACGGAAAACCGACTGCCTTATTCTGTTTCATTGAGACTGCCAACTGAAATACATTATTTGACACTGCTCTGCAGAGCCAAATCATTCATCAAGCTGTTTAAAGCTCAGCGCACCACCTGTCCATGGATCGGAGTCATTTAAAAAAGTAAAAGTTTCCTCAGCCCCATGACAAAAGTAAAGATACTTCCTTTAGAGAGAACAAAAGTTATGTCATCCCTTGCCAACAGAATATGCCACAATACCTGAAATAATAGATGAAAAAAAGGAGACAGAAAATAAAGCATGCCATTCAACTTTTCTAGATGGTGGTAAAAGGCACAACAAAAAGGGGTCATCTAATACATCACAAAGTGGGAAAATGTGTTTTCCAGCAGTTTCAAATTTTAGAAATTCTATTAAACCCATAATTTCAGTGTAACTTTTGATACCTTCATTATTTATTTCCGGATCCTTGTTTTATATGATTATTAGATGCAATGAAGGCAGGTAAAATAGAACTCATCCTCAAAATACTTTATATATCTAAAGCTTTTTTGTAGCAGTAGCAGTATTATCTTTAAACATTTTTTATTCTTTTGAACTTTCTTACCCATTATGGAATTCTGGGAACAGAGTTATTTTTAATTCTAGTGACAGACTGCTCCTTCTAGTTGAACTCAGAAAAAAATGCAAACAGTTTTGTAAAAGTCTGTCAAATAAGATTTTTTTATTTGGAGCTAATTTGCTTCACTCAAGCATACTTTTTCTTTTCTAGGAGTATATCAGCAAATATCTTTTACAGAAATCATTGAAGCTCGTAAGTTCTTGATAGTTGACAACTGGTTGGGTGAAAGCCTTATTGGGAATCCTTAGGTAAAATTTTGGGAGAGGCCTGGACCACATGCAGTCACTGAGGAAAGAGGCTTAGATTTTTTAATTTTTATTGAAATATAATTTACAGTGTTTGTTAGCTTCAGGTTTACAGCAAAGAGATTCAGATATAGGTATACTTCCTTTTTAGATTCTTTTCCATTATAGGTTATTAAAGATATTGATAATAGTTCCCTGTGCTACATGCTTTAATAGTAAAGAGTGATCCTAGAGAAGGATTAAAGACATTCATATTATATTGATACATCTAAAAGTTAACATACCCTTAACTATGCCAAGAACTTAATTAAATCTGAATGTAGCAACCTGCATAAATATCAAAAGCATAATGTTGAATTTAAAAAATCAAGATAAATACCAATATATAAAAGCATGATTTATATAAATGCTTAAAAATACACAAAGCAACACGGTATATGCTTATGAAGTGAAAGTCACTCAGTCATGTCTGATTCTTTGCAACATCATGGACTGTAGCCCATCAGTTTCCTCCGATCATGGAATTCTCCAGGCAACTATGCTGGAGTGGGCTACCATTCCCTTCTCTACATGCAATTTAGAGTCTACCAAAAAAAAAAAAAAAAAAACCCAGAAAATTAGACATTTTCAAGAGTTACAGAGAGAGTTATTACTAAGTTAAGCCAAAGCCTTACCTCCTCCTTATTGTATCTTTCATGTATTTTTCAAACCTAAAGACAGGGAATATTTCATGCAAAGATGGGAAAAATAAAGATAAAAAATGAAATGGATCTAACAGTAGAAGATACTAAGAAGAGGTGGCAAGAATATACTAAACTATATAAAAAAGATCTCAATGACCCAGACAACCACGATGATGTGATCACTTGCCTAGAGTCAGACATCCTGGAGTATGAAGTCAAGTGGGCCTTTGGAAGCATCACTATAAAGATAGTGGAGGTGATGGAATTATTTCAAATCCTAAAAGATAATACTGTTAAAGTGCTGTTAAAGTGCTGCATTCATTATGCCAACAAATTTGGAAAACTCAGCAGTGGATACTGGACTGGAAATGGTCAGTTTTCATTCCAATTCCAGAGAAGGGCAATGCCAAAGAATGTTCAAACTACCACACATAATTCCACTCATTTCACATGCTAGCAAAGTAATGTTCAAAATTCTCCAAGTTAGGCTTCAACAGTACGTGAACCAAGATGTTCAACAGTATGTGAACACTTTCAGATGTTCAAATTCGATTTTGATTTAGAAAAGGTAGAGAAACCAGAGATCAAATGCCAACCTCCATTGGATCATAGCAAAAGCAAGAAAATTCCAGAAAAACATCTACTTCTGCTTTACTGACTACACTAAAGCCTTTGACTGTGTGAATCACAACAAAGTGTGGAAAATTCTTTAAGAGATGTGAATACCAGACCACCTTACCTGCCTCCTAAGAAACCTGTATGCAGGTCAAGAAGCAACAGTTAGAACCAGACATGGAACAATGGATTGGTTCCAAATTGGGAAAGAGTACATCAAGGCTGTATATTTTCACCTTGCTTATTAAACTTATATGTAGAGTACATCATGCAAAATGCTGGGCCAGATGACTCACAAGCTGGAATCAACATTGCCAGGAAAAATATGAATAACCTCAAATATGCAGATGACCACTCTTATGGCAGAAAGTGGAGAGGAACTAAAGAGCCTCTTGAAGAAGATGAAAGAGGAGAGTGAAAAAGCTGGCTTAAAACTCAACATTCAAAAAACTAAGATCATGGTAACTGGTCCCATCACTTCATGGGAAATGGGTGAGAAACAATGGAAACAGTGTCAGACTTTATTTTCTTGGGCTCCAAAATCACTGCGGATGGTGATTGCAGCCATGAAATTAAAAGATGCTTACTCCTTAGAAGAAAAGCTAGGACAAAACTAGACAGCATATTAAAAAGCAGAGACATTACTTTGCCAGCAAATGTCCATCTAGTCAAAGCTATGGTTTTTCCAGTAGTCATGTATGGCTGTGAGAGTTGGACCATAATGCAGGCTGAGTCCTGAAGAATTGATGCTTTTTAACTGTGGTGTTGGAGAAGACTCTTGAGTGTCCCTTGGACTGCAAGGAGATCAAACCAGTCAGTCCTAAAGGAAATCAATACTGAATATTCATTGGAAGAACTGATGCTGAAGCTGAAGGTCCAGTACTTTGGCCACCTGATATGAAGAGCCAACTCATTGGAAAAGACCCTGATGCTGAGAAGGATCAAAGGCAGGAGAAGGAGGGGGCGACAGAGGATGAGATGGTTGGATGGCATCACCAGCTTAATGGATTGAACAAGTTCCAGGAGTTGGTGAAGGACAGGGAAGCCTGGCATGCTGCAGTCCATGGGGCCCCAAAAAGTTGGACATGACTGAGCAACCGAATAATAAAGACAAGAAATTAAGTAAAAATAATGACTGTGTAGTTATTTGTGGCATAGTCAAACATGAAGAAGTCAATGAAGTAAGTTCCTTCTCACTGGGTGTGGCAGAACATGTTGAAAAAAATCTATAGCGTGTCAATTCTTGGAAGCAAAAGAAAAAATAAATAGTGAAAAATTGAAATATGAGATGTAAAGAAAATATATTTCAAAGAAAATACCAAGATAGACTTTTATCTCTTCCAGGTAGTATGGGCTTGATAAAACTTTGACTCAGGAAGAGTCGTAATTAGGGAAAAGAACACCATACATTAAAGAATGAATCATATCATTTGAGAGAGAATAAAAGAAGTCTAGTAAAGCTTTGGAAGAACTAAAAGGTGACAGACATACAATTCCCAAACCCAATTCATATAGAAACCATATTTCTATAAAATGCAAAAGATCTTAGAGTTTGTTGGCATAGTGCTAATTCAGCTAATTTTCATCCTTAACCAACATCCTCTAAACCATTAACTGTCTCATCTTTGTACTTATTTGAATTTCTACCAAAAAAAAAAATCTTTTATTAAAAATATAAATCTTAAGTCCTTCCTTCCCTGTTCTCACAGCGGCGAAGCCTGCAGAGTTAGGGTGGCATTCAGTTCCCGCATCCCGCTCTCCCCTTACCTCCCCCCACCTTCCACTGCAGGATGTGCGTGCGCACGTGAGGTTGGAGGGCTGGTTGCTCGTGCAGGCGACATTTGGGTGCTTGTGTGCACGTGTGCAAGCAGAACATCCAAAGCCACAGGGAAAATGGTGGAAAATTCACCATCACCATTGCCAGAAAAAGAAATTTATGGCTTTGTTCTTTTCTTAAGCTCCCAATTTGGCTTGTGTGGGCTTTTATTCCTGAATCTTGGCTAAACTCCTTAGGCTTACCTTATTGGCCTCAAAAGTATTGGGCCGTTGCTCTGCCTGTGTACCTCCTCATTACCGTAGTCATTGGTTATGTCCTCTTATTTGGAATAAACATGAGTACCTCTCCATTCGACTCCATTCATACTATCACAGATAACTATGCCAAAAATCAACAGCAAGAGGAAGACCAAGAAGAGGCCACCCCAGCACTAAGAGATATTCCTATTAGTGAAGTAAACCAAATGTTCTTTCTTGAAGCCAAATAACTTTCCACCAAAAACTTAATTGTATGTGGACTAATACCAAACATTTATTATAAATTTTGACATAAAGATTTTGACCATACTAATTTTGACTCTCTTTCTGATTAATATCTGGTATTGAAACGCAAAAAAAAAGTAAGTTGAATTTATTTTATATTAAGTTCTATTAATATTATAAATGCTATCAAATAGTAGTTACTAATGGACAGAATAAATAAAATACTGCATTACCAAATGGCAAAAAAAAAGAAATATAAATCTTAAAAGTCTTTATTGAAGACAGCACTAATTACAAGATAACCAAAATAACTGATAGTGATTTGTTTGGAAATACATTTGGAAGTTGCACATTCTTTTCCAGTAATGAGAAGTTGCACATGCAACTTGACTTTTAACTATTTGAAAGTCCTATCACAGTCTCTCCTAACCAGAGAGCAGGATGTCTGCTGCTCTGATAAAATTATTCCTCAGATATCTTCTACAACAGTGCTGTTTATGCAAGAAAACAGTATTACAGCTAGTTTTGTGATGGTCTTCCTGGGCAGGCATCATACCAGAGTGGATCCTGATGAATGGATGTTTTCAACAAAATATAACCATCTTTTATTCTCTAATGATTGGGAAAACAGCAGTTTCCACTCTGGTGGTCGGAGAGAGAATGACTTCAAGTCTTTTTAAATGTGTTGAAGTATTGGATCTGCAAGCTGAGTCAATACAAAACCACTTCAGCGTGGTGGTATAGTCATCAACACATTAAGCAATGATTACCTCTCATACTTTCTATCTGTGAACTGTTATTTGCTTCTTCAGAAACTACTTTTGAACACTTACTACAGAGCAATGAATATCATCACCAACAATGCACAAAGTTCTTTTTTCTTCTACAAGAAAAACTTGAGGTGAGAATTATGATTGAACAGCATGTCTACAATTTTATAAGAACCAGAATAAATTCATGGTAACGGTTTTCAACATTACAGCTCTTCTTTTCTGTTATTCCTCTGTAATCATAATAGATTTTTAGTTCAATCATCACATTTAGAAGAAAAAGAATTCTTTAGATACCATGCAACATAATGTAGACACAGGTTCAACAAATACATGTTGGATTAAAAACTTATAAATGTTTTGCCTGTAGGTGTGATGAAATGAAATAATGCCTTTCTTAATAGTCTCAAAAGTAGCTCAGATGACTCAAACTGACACAACTTCACTGATTTATTAAACTCCATATAAAATTATCCTAACTATATTAGCATGCCAATGTTAATAAAATGGCCTAGATAAAAGGTAAAAATAACTTTTACAGATGTGTAAGTTTTATCACCATCACTCTTACTTAGTTGCCAATCTTATGCACTTTTCTATGTAGTGGACCAACAAATAAGCTTTAAAAAAAATGAATTAAAAGAATATGGCTGAAGGTGAGGTCTCTGTTCTTACTCAACCAAGCCATGGCAATTATCCAATTCACATGGCAATTTCATATTCAAGAGTTTCTATGCAAGGCACTTTATAAGTTCATTAACAAATTATAGCTATCAAGTGCTCAGAGATAAGTCATAAAATAAATGGGCTCATTGTGATCAGATCTTACCTTTTAGAAAGGTTCTTACTTATTTTGAGAATGTCAACTGAAGTAGTTAATAATGTTATATATGATAGCCCTCAAAACAATTCACTTCTTAATTTCCACTTTCATAATATCAAGATGATTTTTTCTTCATCTCAAGTCTCAGCATTATCAGCATCCTTCCTTACGTTTGTATAGTATTGCTTGTGTTTGTCAGGCAAAATTGAACGTTCATTAGTGGACATTTAAGATATTTTGATAATTAAGCATTAAGATAATACTTTATTAAATTTTTAAGGTATGATTGACCATTTCCCAAGAAAACCTTTCCTCAGTAAGAAAAAAAACCCCGCTTATTTCCCCAAGGAGCTTTAAATATATGTAATAAAAAATATGTAATTTATTATGTTATTTGTTAGTTTGTGAGGAAATCCAGATGTTCATGTTCATGAATCAGTATTATGCTATATGCTGTAAAAGTGATCAAGAGAAATAAAATATTCTAAATTACTTAAATGAACTTTTAATCTAGCACAGCAATAAAAATGATTCACCAATAACAGCAATACAGTGTAAAATGGGAATATATAAAAGGTATTTTCTTGAGGAGCTCAGGGAAAAAGTGTTAAGAAGTGATAAAATATAACTTAAAACATACCATTTGGGTTTCATCAGGTAGCAATATCAATTCAAAGGAAAATGAGAAAAAGAGACAAAGAATTGAGAAAATAAAGACTATTTGGGGGGAATATTCAATAACACTGTTGAACTTAAGTGCAAGGCGTATGGAAGGAAACAGTGTGCAGTGAACCTGGGAAGATAATTCTAGTTTTTTAGAAGAAAGGACTTGGACACGATGATGTACGTAATGGGGATTCATTAAAAGTAGAATATGACTTGGGTATTTTGGGATGTACAGAGTTTGGGGTGAACGTGATCTTTTGAGAGAGATGTTTTGTGGTGTAGGAAAAGCCACTCTGGAACGATGAATAGCTGAAGGTCAAAATAAATATTTGAGAATCACCACAGGCAAGCACCTCAGGCATTATTGCTTTAGATGATGTTTTTTTTTCAAAGAACTTCAGAAATGTACATATTCATTAAAGATAGGAGTATAAATAACTTAGGAATTAAGCTATCAATTTGTCTGGAGGAGACACTGATTCATCTAAGGAAGAGAACAGATTAGAATTCAGCGTTTTCCCAGAGCTGCATTTGGACCATATGCTAACTCTTCAGGCATTTCTCTGCTGTAAAATCTACTTTCTCAAATTAATTTACATGAAAATGTTTTACTGAATTTGTTTTGAGGGGAAAATGTGTATTTTAAGATTTATATCAAACATCTGGGTTAAATTTTCAGGAATTCTCTTAATTATAGTACATTATAAGGTACTTTACCCTGAAATTAATGGATATTTTATGTCTTTGGAGATTTCCTAAATTTTACCTAAAATAGTTTTTGCTAAATACTCCTTACTGCTCAATTACTCTTGATTCCACAGATTACTCTTTGCATATGTCTTCTATTTTGTGTTCATTCTATGGGATGAGAATGTTGTTCTTGCCTTTTAGTGTGGCATTGATGTTAGGAACACTGATACGTTTTTTAAAGAGGGGTGTTTTTTTTTCCTACAATATTGATAAAGTTTCATGGTCTTGCCATAGTTAAACTATTGCCCAGTATTTCTCTCTCTTGTTAATACTCTAATCTCTGCGTTACCTACAGAGAGAGCTTAACATCTGGGGTATTTATCATTGCTTGGCAAGAAGGTCTGAAGTAATTTTGTATTTTTTCAAATAAACATTGTTATTAAAGGATAACATACTTTCTTGGGCTTCCCTTGTGGCTCACCTGGTAAAGAATTCACCTGCAATGTGGGAGACCTGGGTTTGATCCCTGAGTTGGGAAGATTCCCTGGAGAAGGGGAAAGCTACCCACTCCAGTATTCTGGCCTGGAGAATTCCATGGGCTGTATAGTCCATGGGGACATGACTGAGTGACTTTCACTTTCACACTTTCTTAATCCCAGTTCCCTATGAACAGAGCCAATAGGTGCCAATTCTGCATGGTGCAGCCCAAGGCAACAAAAGGAAGTGAAAAAAACAAGTGAGGCATTAAAGAAGGAAAAGGCACACATATACTCTCAAGGTGACAACAGCTTCTCAAGACATAGTGAGCTATTTGTTCTCCTAGACAGCTTCCAGAGTAGCACAGAGGACTTACTCTGTGGGTCGTATCCTCTATATACTTATTTTGTCTATTTGTTCTATTAGTGACAAGGAAAGATGTGTTTAAATACCCCATGATAATTAGGTGTTTGTGCACTTCTTTTCATTTTTTCCGTTTTTCCTTCACTGTGTCTTAAGCTATATTACTTAGTGGCTGAGGCATTATTTACTTGTTGCCTGGGATGGTCTTCTTTCTCTCCTGACTTTGACCCTGTAACTCCTGGATGCTCTGCTATTTCTGAACGCCTTCAGGAAATATTTTATGTTTCGTCCACTTTCTCTCCTTGTTCTCAACAGGACCTTTGGTTTAAAACGACTTAGTCCACTATCTCTAGAAATGGACTTTGTAAATTATATTCACTCCTAATTCTACCAAAAGTTAAAAGAAAGCAACTTTAAACATCATTCAACTTTGACGTTTTCAGAGGTGGAAGGCGTACAAAATAATAAACTTAACAGGACTTTTAGGCTTTTTAGACCTACAAAGCAAACTAAGGATTCCAAAATATAGCAAAAGAAAAAGCTAATCAACATAGTTCAATTAATTTCTTAAAATTTTTTATTTGTTACACAACTAAAAATGTTTTAATAATTGTTAAGGCTATCACTGTCTTATATTTTGGTTCTTTGGTATATTTCAAATTTTCTATCACTCTTAAGAAAGAAAATGAGTTCTGGAGAACTGGTATACCAGGCTAGAACTTCCTAGTGAACGCTTTCTGATTCATTACACTTTCTTAGAGGAAGAAAGAGTTAATCAGTTCTTTAATTTGTAAGCTTTTCATTTTATCAGATGCCTGATGAAATATACATATAGTTTCCTTTAATACACATATTAAATATTAAGGAGGAAATAAACACATTGCCATATAAACTTGAGAAAACAAGTCTCAGCAATTATAGGAGTTAATTTATGTGCTCACAAATTTTACTAAGTACTTACATGAATGCACAAGGTCAAGGAGGTGAAATGTATGTTTCTGGGCCATTAAACCCTTTCCCTTCTAAATAGATCACAATTAGAAAAACACCTGTGCTGCACATTGGGCCATGCCACTGTGAAATTGTGTGTTCAAATAATTCCTAGTTTTCCATGACTATAATCCAGCAATAAAAGTAGAGCACTCGACATAGGTACTTCCCAATATCCTCACAATTATGGGTCTTCCATTACAATATGAACACTTTAAGTTACAAATAGATGACACGGTTATCAGCATGAAGAACTCAATTTGGAAATTTCATTATAGAATACCAAAATACAGTAGAAACAAGATTTTCTGGTTTTAATATATTTTTCAGTAACATTTTAATATATAAAAATAGCATTTTTATCTAGTAGATGTGCACATTACTAGTTATAACTTTGTGAACACTAACAAATCTAAAAAAGTGAAATGAAAAATTAAAACATCATTAAATAAAACCAATACCCAGCTTAGTAAAATGACCCTTTCTTCCATTAATTCTGCCATCAAGAAAAAATACGTGAATAATTCCTTAAACTGGTATTTTCATACTGATAAAAGAAAATGATTTAGAGTTAAAAACTAAAATTAAGAAATATGTAGAGTGTAACAAAAATATATTAACATTAACTACAATAGTCAATTAGAAAAAACAAATGGTTCACTGCTTTTGATAAATACCGATCATGGCAACAGTGTGTGTGTTCAATCAAGACTACTAGCAAAGACCTACAAATGCAGACCTTAGTAAAACTCCAAAGGAACAGTGAGCCTTGTAAGTCAAACATATATGCATGCACGCATATGCACACACAGGCAAGTAACACTAAGACCATAGCTTCTAAAGTTGGAGATCCAAGAACTGATTCAGTAGGAAGACTGTCCTTAATGAATAAAAATGGAAAAATATAAACACAATTTTTTCAACAACAAAGGAATGGAGTGGCAGAATCCATGATTATAGGCTTCAGGCATGTAGTTTGCTTTGCAAAAAAAATTTACCTTTATAATGCAATTTTTAAACTGAGGGTTTGAGAATATTAAGATTGCAATGATCAAATATCACTGTTGGCTAACTTCCTCTGCCATGGTGGGGGGAGAATTGGGGGTTATCAAAAAAGGAGCTAAAAACAAGGCAGAGGCAGTAACTGTAACTAAAGAATAAGGCACCTGATCAAACTTCCAAACAGTAATATTAAGAGCAAATAAATTATAGCTAACATAATATTGTATGTCAACTGTATTTCACTTTAAAAGAGCAAATATGTTATGCAAAGGAAGATTAACATTCTACCTAATAGTTTTTTTTCCAAAAGAGTAAAGCTGAGTAGACAAAAATAAATGATCAGAAAGGCTGACCTATACAATCCACAGGATTCTCCAGGCCAAAATACTGGAGTGGGTAGCCTTTCCGTTCTCCTGGGGATCTTCCCAACCCAGGAATCGAACCCAGGTCTCCCATATTCCAGGTGGATTCTTTACCAGTTTAGCCACCAGGAAAGGCCCTTTTCTACCTTATTACCTGTCTTTTCTGGACTGTCTCCTGTCTTACTGCACACCTCCTGAGTATTCAATGTCCTTGATGAATGGACTGAATAAGAAATTTCAATGGTATATAAACAGGGATATAATTTCCCTAGTTGATGCAAACCCACATTGTATCTCTTTACTGAAAAAATGCAATAGGCCATTTGTTTGCAACAAATTATTCATTTGCAACAAATTTTTCTTTTGCATTTTCCTACTAAGTCAGTATGGAAGAGCTAGTTTCTAAAAAGATATATACTGCCACTTCCAAAGAAATGCACATTTACACAGTGAAATACAGATATTGCACTTGAACCAAAAAATAATGAATCTACTATGATATAATTTCAGGTACAGAAATATGTTGCTAGGAAGATTCTTTTGTGGTTTTTGCTTAGTCCATCAATGCACAGGATTGAGATCAACACATAATTTTCTGGAGCTTATAGATCTTCATTGCTTCCTCAGTTTTTCATGTTTTAAAAGTTACATGTATTTGTAAGCTATCTTGCTGAATGAATTCCTGAAGAGTTGGTGGTAAGACTCTTGCTTTCTGCAAGATGCTATTTCTATCTCTAATTACTCTTCTAAGAAAGAAACATCTGTTTTTGCTCATTACCATTTTCTTCTTATTTCCTTATAGCCTTTATGTATTTTGAAAGTATCTTGGATTATGTTATTGCACATTTTTCTGATATTTTTCATAGAAGTGAATAAAACTTACCCAAAAGCCAATCAGAATTGAACCATAGAGCATTCAGAGACAAAAAGGAAAAAAAAACCTCAACCCCACCTTTTTTTTTTTTTTTTTTGCCTCAGATCATTATTTATAATTCTTCCAGATTTTTAAAAACTTCATGCTGAAATTATGCCTTAATTTGAGAAATTGGAAATCAAGTTTCCCCTCCTACCTCCAGCTTAGGTAGACTTACCTAGCTTTTATCACAAGTTCTGTGACCTTCATTTTTAAGAGATGCAGTAGACTTAACTCCTACTAGTAAAGGCCACATTAAAATTTTAACATACTATTGTTAGGAAAGTGTGTACTAAATGATTAGCTAAAATATTCATTTTTACAATTTTACCCAAGTGTGATTACATACAGAAAATATAGCAATAAAAGCTATTTCAGCTATTGGTTACTGGCTGAGTGGTTTCTTGAAGTCCTGGATATTAAATTCCCTAAAAGCATTATTCTGATTTTTTTCTCACCCTTGTGGATTATTTTCATGGTTTTCCTTTTAAGATACTCTGCATCTTATCCAAACATCCCTCCTACCATTTCTTGAAAATCAATCAACAAATTATCTGTTATAAGACATGTTGATTACTGATGGTTTTCATATTGTTATATTGTTGAAATATTTACACAGTGAAATACACAAACAATACCCATAAAATCTGACAAACTGATATATGTATATACCCAAGAAATTCTCCATCTCAGTCAAAATATACAGCATTCCCATCACCACAGAAATGTCTCTAATATCGCCATCCACTCAATCCTCACCTTCCAGAGGTAGCTATTGTTCTGATTTGCAAATATATCACTATATCTACCTACCTACTACCTATTAAAATTGCCTATATTTTAGCTTCTTATAAATGGAATCATACTATATGTACTCTTTACTGTCTGGTTTATTCTTCTGGATGTTTTGAGATTACATCTATGTTGTTTCATGATTAGTTCAGTCTTAAATTATTGAATTATACCCTATTGTGTAAGTTTAAAACTATTAGTTTACCTATTCTTGCATTTGATGGACATTATTAGTGTTCTTTCTAAGTTATGAGCTTTTTAAATAAAACTACTATGAAATCTTTGTTTCATCCACATCTTTGGCTTATATTATTCTCAAAGTGCTTTTTCTTATCCTGCATTCTTTAAAGTTTTCTTTTAAAGTTAACTTTAAAAGTTTGCCCTTTCTGAGTATCCCAGAACTCAGGGAGGTCTCTCCTGGCCTCTTAACTAATCTCTTTGTACAATTTATCATGAAGTTATCCCATAATGTTTTGTTCTATTATTATTTTGGGGTACATGCCATGTAATTACAAACATTTTAAAACCCTGAGGAGGATCTCAAGTTCTATTCCTCTGCATCCACATCCCTTAGCACAGAGCCATAAGCTATTCAGTCTGTTCAAAAAACTGATGGTGGTAAGAAGGAGTGTAATCATTTGTAGCCAAAGGTCCTACTAAGAACTAGAAAACCAAGATTAAATATGAAGGTAGTATTCTTAAAGATATTATAGGGTTGTGCAAGCAAGAACTAGAGATATTGACTTCTACAGTGGAGAGAGACTCTCAGATGTCAACTTAGAGTCTATAGTCACAACCAGAGGCTTTGCCAATTCTGGTTGAGGGTTGGAGGCTGTGAATCTGGAATTGGCACAAGTAGATGGCTACTGCCAGAGACAGCAAATACCAGCAAAGTAGTTGGCAGTTATGCAGGGAAGTGACAAAATTCAAGACTGGAGGGCTTCAAACATATGGCTGGTTTTCTCTCAAAACACATGTTTTCCAAATTCTGAGACTGTATACAATGTAGAAGGCTAAATGACTCAGCCAAGAACCCTTAAGAAGCAGATGAGAATTTCCCACCACACAGCACCGTTGCAGAGGCAGACTCACAAACGAGAGGGGTCTCTGCAATCATAAGGTCACAGTCAAAGGCTCTAGAATAAAGAAATAAAGAGTAACCATGTGTAGACCTGAAGGACTAAGGTGAAACTCTTATGAAAGCAGAACAAAGTTTCTCACAAGTTCTCGCCACTGAACATGCAGAGATTTGCAAGGTTCTCAACTGAAAGCATCCCCCAGGAATGAGTAAAGAACTAGAGGTAGTCTGAGAATTATAAAACATTAAAACACACCACACACACACACACACACAAACACTGCAAACCAGTCTCCAATCAGCTCAGTACCTGATAGGTGCTGAGCCTCCATTCTATCATTATAACTGCAATAAGCATTTTTTGTGATAGAATAAAATATCGCCTGATAGAAAAATCAGACAAGGGAAAAATTATCCACAGAAGATCCTTATATTTTAGTTACCAACAGTTTTAAAATAGCTATAAATTGCTAACAAAATCATAGAGAAAATACATGAAAAGATGAAGAATTATGCTAGAAAATTTTGAGTACTTAAAAAAGAACTGAATGGATAGTGTAGTACTAAAATACTGTATCTGAAACTAAAGTCTCTGAATAGTTATAAAAAGAAGACTGAATATAGCAAGATTAGTGGAATGAAAGGGAGGCCTATATGAAATGTTCACCAAAGAATACGACAAATCAAAGGAAAGAAGTTGATAAGATACATATTGGTCACATATGCATCTTATCATAGTGTATAGCATATGCATTTAATCACATACAAAATGCAAAGTGTGTAGCATATGGGGTATGGAAACCCAAATGGAGAAGAGAGGACAGGGCAGAAGCAATATTTTTAAAAAGAGCTGGAAATGTTCCAAAACTGATGGAAGCTATCAATGCATAAATTCAAGTAGTTCTGCCTTCGCAAGCTGAATACACGTAAGGAAAACCAGACTTCAGTAAATCATAAAAGGCTTCTGAAAATCAAATACAAAGTAAAAGTGTTAAAAAGCATCAGTAAGACCCTGGTGGCTCAGGTGGTAAAGAATCCATCTGCAATGCAGGAGACTTGGGTTTGATCCCTGGGTCAGGAAGATCCTCTGGAGGAGGGCATGGCAACCCACTCCAGTATTCTTGCCTGGAGAATCCCCATGGACAGAGGAGCCTGGTGGGCTACAGTCCATGGGGTCACAGAGTCAGGCACAACTATGCCTGACTATGCCAGGCACAGCACAAGACATTCAAAGCAAGAATAGTGATACCTAGCCTCTTACGAAAAGGTGTAAAAGCCGAAAGACCATGAAAATCTTTAAAGTGCTGGAAGAAACTAGATGCCAACAAAAACTTCTATATGTAGAGAAATATTCTTCAAAAACAAAAAGAATACAATTTTAGCAAACAGAAAACAAAAATATTCATTCTATATAACCTATACTAAAAAGTATGCCAAGGGATTTCAGGTAGAAGAAAAATAAAACCCATAGGAAAACATGGAAATCTGGGTATTAATGAATTATACCTAAAAAGATAACTACTAGGATAAATCTAAGTGGATATTATGTGTAGAAAATAATATATAATGCCTGCTGCATTTAAAATACATATAAAACTTTAAAAGACAAGAACACAAAAGCTAGGAAGTAGGTTAAACAAAGGCACAGTTGTCTTTTCCTTAAATATTTCAAGCCAAGATTTAACACACAAACACAAATTTAAGTAGAAAATCCATCCATCCATCTGTGTGTGTGTGTGTGTGTGTATATATATGTATATATACACTCATGTAATCATTACCCCATTTAAAATACTGAAATTTCCAGCATGTCAGAATCTTTCCTCTTCCATCTCCCACTATTCATATTTCTGTCCTAATAGGTTAGCCCTGGAACCTGTTTGGAATGTCATATGAATGAAATCCACCAGTAGGTACTCTTTTACATCTGGTTTATTTTACTCAGTTATGCCTATGGTAGTCATCCATGTTATTTGCAACTCATTCTTTACAATAAGAAGTATCCTAGTGCATAATATTCTACATTGTATGTATTCACCCTCCTGTTGATGATCATAAGGGTGTTTCCAACTAGGGACTATTACAAATAAAACTGTAAACATTTTTGTCTTTTGGTGAATGTGTTCTCATTTCTGTGATTATATTATTACAAAAGCATAGAATTGTTGGATCATTAGCCAATGTAAACATAGCTTCAGGAAGTACAACCAAAGAGTTTTTCAAAGTGATTGTTTCCATTTTTCTACTATCAGCTGTTGCTGGTTCCAGTTGCTGCACATCTTATTTTTGATTGAGTTTTCTTCTGAAATAATGATATTGAGCATCTTATGTTTACTGCCCATTTTGAATAGGTTCTTTTAAAGTGTCTGTTCAAGATTTCCCCCTAGTTTTAGTTAGGGTGTTTGCTCTCTTATTGATTTGTAGGCATTATAAGAATCTTTTATGGGATGTATATATTTTCAATATATTCACCCAGGCTACCCTTTGCCAAAGGGCACTCTTCTTAGAATTCATAGAACCCATAACAAATGGAACTAAATATCCTGCTACTAAATGGAATCTTGGAGGTCTGATTTAGAGAAATACAGAAATTTAGAAAATATTTAGCACTTCATTCATTCTAGTCTTATGATTAAGTAAAATATACACCTACTACAAATGGACTTGTCCAAGTTAGGCTTCAACAGTACATGAACCAAGAACTTCCAGATGTTCAAGCTGGATTTAGAAAAGGCAGAGGAACCAGAAATCAAATTACCAACATTTGTCAGATCATAGAAAAAGCAAGAGAATTCCAGAAAAACATCTACTTCTGTTTCATTGACTATGCTAAAGCCTTTGTGTGGATCACAATAAAATGTGGAAATTCTTGAAGAGATGGGAATACCAGACTACCTTACCTGCCTCCTGAGAAACCTCTAAGCAGGTCGAGAAGCAGTTAGAACCAGACATGGAACAATGGACTGGTTCCAAATTGGGAAAGGGATATAACAAGGATGTATATTGTCACCTGCTTATTTCACTTCTATGCAGAGTACATTATGCTAAATGCCAGGCTGGACAACTCACAAGCTGGAATCAAGATTGCCAGGAGAAATGTCAGTAACTTCAAATATGCAGATGATATTACCCTTATGGCAGAAAGTGAAGAGAAACTAGAGAGCCTCTTGATGAAAGTGAAAGAGGAGAGTGAAAAAGCTGGCTTAAAACTCAACATTGAAAAAACTAAGATCATGGCATCCAGTCCCATGACTTCATGGCAAATAGATGGGGAAACAGTACAAACAGTGTCAGACTTTAATTTGGGGGGCTCCAAAATCACTGCAGATGGTGATTGCAGCCATGAAATTAAAAGATGCTTGCTCCTTGGAAGAAAAGCTATGACCAACCTAGACAGCATATTAAAAAGCAGAGACATTACTTTGCCAACAAAGATCTGTTATAGTCAAAGCTATGGTTTTTCCTGTAGTCATGTACAGATGTGAGAGTTGGACCATAAAGAAGGCTGAGTGCCAATGAATTGATGCTTTTGAACTGTGGTGTTGGAGAAGATTCTTAAGGGTCCCTTGGACTGCAAGATCAAGCCAGTCAATCCTAAAGGAAATCAATCCTCAATATTCATTGGAAGGATGATGTTGAATCTGAAGCTCCAATAGTCTGGCCAGCTGATGCAGAGTTAACTCGTTAGAAAAGACCCTGATGCTGGAAAAGATTGAAGGCAGGAGGAAAAGGGGACAACAGAGGATGAGATGTTTAGAAGGCATCACTGACTTGATCAACATGAGTTTGAGCAAGCTCCGGGAGATGATGAAGGACAGAGACTCCTGCCATGCTGCAGTCGATGGGGTCACAAAGAGTTGGACATGACTGGGCAACTGGACAACAACAACACAAACGGACTTAGTACACATTTACTCATTCACTCACTCAACACAGGATGTCAGATGCTAACAGTGACCAAGTAAGTAATATAAATAAAAGAAATGGGCTGAATAAAAACAGCAGTTGCCATCAAGATCTAACCTTGGATTTATAGATACAGTTGGGAGTGATGAAAACACCCGTAAAGTGAAAAGCACAAAACCCTTTTAAAGTGAGTCACCAACAACACATTTCAGACATTCGTTGCCAAACCATTAATTCCCAATTTAAAAATGTTTTTTGGGACAGTATAGAAACATATTATTTTACTAAGACTCTATTTTTAATTTTGGCAACTAATTTAAAACACTCCATACCCCAACATAATAAGCATAGGAAAGGAAAAAATCACTTATCTGTGAGTCATATCTCACCCATGAGCAACAAATTTACAACCTCTGATTTCATATATATTTAGGAATACTTAAAATCTACCATGATAGGCAAAATAACAGCCGCCCTCGAGATGTATGCATCTCTGTTCCCAGAAACTATGAATATTCTGTTCAGTGGCAAGGGGAATTAAAGTGGCAGATAGAAATAAATTTGCTAGTCAACTGATCTTAAAAGGATGATCCTGGATTATCCAAAAGGGTCTAGTGTAATCATAAGGATCCTCAATGGGGAAAGATCAAGTTTGGAGGGTCAGTCTGACAAAGACTCCATCAGACATTGTTGGCTTTGAAGATGGAAGGTAGTGCAAACCCAGGAATGCAAGGTGTCTCTACAAGCTAGAAAAGGCCAGAAAATGGGTTCTCCCTTACAACTCCAGGAAGCAATGCAGCTGTGCCCAAACCTTGATTATCACTCATTGAGAGTTAGATCAGCTTCTGGCCTGAGGATTTAATAAATGTATTATTTTAAGTCACTAAGTTTGCAGAGATCTGTCACACCAATAGTTGAATGCCCCACTCGAACTGAATTTATTTGAAGATCCACCGAGAAAGTCCTTTTCAAGGGAATTTTGTATAAAATAACCCATAAGAATACTTATCTGACTTATTGTGAGAGTACAAATGTCACACTTTTAATGTAACGTGTATATAATAAAACTCCTTGGTACTCTAAGCTTTACTGTGGATTGCTGAAGTTGATGTAACACACATCAGATAAATTAACTAAATGTGTATTTCAACTTGGTCTTACAAATATCTCTAATTTCAGTTTAACAAAGCAGCCAAAGGAAAAAATAACAGTTTCCAAAATATTTCCAATTCCCTATTAGTTCAATGCAAGAATTCTCATCCTCTTTGTTTAAAGATCTGGCAGCAAAAAAAGAAAATAAAGACTCCATCCATTGCCCCATCCCCTGTGCATTCCAAACAAAATAAATTCTCACTTTGTCTTTTATTCATTCATTTATTCAACCAATGCGTGCAGCCAATGCACTAGGATTTGTATAAAGCTATAGAATGAAAGGTCTATTGCTCTAAGAACATTTATTTCCATGGGGAAAATACTAATTTTTTTGTTTGTTTGTTTGTTTGTTTGTTTTTAATTTTATTTTATTAGTTGGAGGCCAATTACTTCACAACATTTCAGTGGGTTTTGTCATACATTGACACGAATCAGCCATTGAGTTACACGTATTCCCCATCCTGATCCCCCCTCCCACCTCCCCCTCCACCCGACTCCTCTGGGTCCTCCCAGTGCACCAGGCCCGAGCACTCGTCTCATGCATCCCACCTGGGCTAGTGATCTGATTCACCATAGATAATATACATGCTGTTCTTTTGAAACATCTCACCCTCACCTTCTCCCACGGAGTTCAAAAGTCTGTTCTGTACTTCTGTGTTTCTTTTTCTGTTTTGCATATAGGGTTATCGTTACCATCTTTCTAAATTCCGTATATATGTGTTAGTATGCTGTAATGTTCTTTATCTTTCTGGCTTACTTCACTCTGTATAATGGGTTCCAGTTTCATCCATCTCATTAGAACTGATTCAAATGAATTCTTTTTAACAGCTGAGTAATATTCCATGGTGTATATGTACCACAGCTTCCTTATCCATTCATCTGCGGATGGGCATCTAGGCTGCTTCCATGTTCTGGCTATTATAAACAGTGCTGCGATGAACATTGGGGTGCACGTGTCTCTTTCAGATCTGGTTTCCTCGGTGTGTATGCCCAGAAGTGGTATTGCTGGGTCATATGGCAGTTCTATTTCCAGTTTTTTAAGAAATCTCCACACTGTTTTCCATAGTGGCTGTACTAGTTTGCATTCCCACCAACAGTGTAAGAGGGTTCCCTTTTCTCCACACCCTCGAATAGCCAAAGTAATCTTGAGAAAGAAGAATGGAACTGGAGGAATCACCCTCCCTGACTTCAGACTCTACTACAAAGCCACAGTCATCAAGACAGTATGGTACTGGCACAAAGACAGAAATATAGATCAATGGAACAGAATAGAAAGCCCAGAGATAAATCCACGAACCTATGGACACCTTATCTTTGACAAAGGAGGCAAGGATATACAATGGAAAAAAGACAACCTCTTTAACAAGTGGTGCTGGGAAAACTGGTCAACCACTTGTAAAAGAATGAAACTAGAACACTTTCTAACACCATACACAAAAATAAACTCAAAATGGATTAAAGATCTAAATGTAAGACCAGAAACTATAAAACTCCTAGAGGAGAACATAGGCAAAACACTCTCTGACATAAATCTCAGCAGGATCCTCTATGACCCACCTCCCAGAATACTGGAAATAAAAGCAAAACTAAACAAATGGGACCTAATAAAACTTAAAAGCTTTTGCACTACAAAGGAAACTATAAGTAAGGTGAATTTTTTTTTTTTTTTAAGGAGGCTGGATTTTTCTCACCCTTCAGGCAATGGGCTTCCCCGGTAGCTCAGACAGTAAACTATCTGCCTGCAGTGCAGAAGACCTGGGTTCAATCCCTGGGTTGGGAAGATCCCCTGGAGAAGGAAATGGCAACCCACTCCAGTACCCCTGCCTGGAAAATTTTATGGATGGAGGAGCCTGGTGGGCTACAGTTCATGGGATCGCAAAGAGTCAGACATGACTGAGCAACTTCACTGGTTCACTGGTTCAGGCAATTTAATTACACAAAGATGACTTAATCCTAACATACATATGCCAAATTTGTTGCTAAACTAAATAATAGCTTATTGTTTAATAGTAAGCCTGATTATGTAGGCATTTCCTTTAAAGTGACTATTTTGTTTGGAACCATAGAAAACAGGTAGTTAAACTGTCATACATCAACTGTAGCCAGAGCTCATATTTTTATTTGAGCAATGGTTCTTTTTAAAATGTTAGGCAAATTGTCTTACCACATTACCTCATATTGTTCCTCTTTTATAAAACAAGGATAGGGCTTTAAGAGGAATTTCCATTCAGATAAATTAGATTTTTTTTGTACTCTGAGCACTACAAACCCCACAGATAAGAGTGAAAGTGAAAGTTGCTCAGTCGTCTATAACTCTTTGTGACTCCATGGGCTGTAGCCCAGCAGGCTCCTCTGTCCGTGGGGATTCTCCAGGCAAGAATACTGGAGTGGGTTGCCATACCCACCTCCAGGGGATCTTCTCAACCCACGGGGAAAGAGTGCAAACAGTGACAGACTTTATTTCCTTTGGCTTCAAAATCACTGTAGATGATGGCTGCAGGCATGAAATTAAAAGATGCTTGCTCCTTGGAAAAAAAGTTGTGACAAACCTAGACAGTATATTAAAAAGCAGAGACACTACTTTGCCAACAAAGGTCCATATAGTCAAAGCTATGGTTTTTCCAGTAGTCATGTATGGATATGAGAGTTGGACCATAAAGAAGGCTGAGCACTGAAGAACTGATGCTTTCAAACTGGGGTGCTGGAGAAGACTTTTGAGAGTCCCTTGGACTACAAGGACATAAAACCAGTCAATCCTAAAGGAAATCAATCCTGAATATTCATTGGAAGGACTGATGCTGAAGTTCCAATACTTTGGCCACCTGATGCGAAGAGCTGACTCATTGGAAAATACTCTGATCCTGGGAAAGATTGAGGGCAGGAGGAAAAGTGGGCGACAGAGGATGAGGTGATTGGATGGCTTGGATGGCATCACCAACTCAATGGACATGAGCTTGAGGAAACTCTGGGAGATAATTAAGGACAGGGAAGCTTGGTGTGCTGTGGCCCATGGGGTCACAAAGAGTCAGACATGACTGAGTGACTGCACAACAACAAATAATCTGCATTTTACTATATTTTTGATAGACTTTGTAAAAAACAGTTGTTTCAATAAAAACATCAAATCACTATTATGTTATATACCTGAAACTAATATTGTAATCAATTATACTTCAAATTAAAAAAAAAGCAAAAAAACTTTTGTTTTACATCTCATACAACCGAGTAAGGAATTTTAAAACAACATGCTGGGCCATGAAATAAAATATCCCTGGTAAATGTCAGTTTAACAAAGCCAAACAAATTTTGGCCTCTTCTAATATACTGAATGTCCTCGTATCTGGAATTCACATCAAGTATGTAGTTTACCTTCACACCATGTACTGTTTCATCAATTTCACTCCATGAGTACAAAATTTACAAATTCAAACTTTTCACAGTCAGCCCTACTGTGGATACAGATAGCTAACTATATTATGCTACTTTATATAAGGGATTTGAACAACTGAATTTGGATATTCATGAGGGTCCTAGAGTCAACCCCCTGCAGATACCCAGGAACAATTATACAAAACATTTGTACTATCCATGCTCATGTATTTATGGCCTAGAAGTTACAAAGCAAAAGCCTGCAGATTCAACCATCAACATGATATATCTGTGATTTTTTTAAGTTGAATACATTGACTACATTTTTAATATTTTTATTGGAGTATAGTTGACTTACAATGTTGCATTACTTTCTGGTGTATAGCAAAATGAATCAGCTCTACATATACATCATCCCACTGTGTTTTTTTTATTTTCCCCCCATATAGTCATTACAGAGTATTGAGTAGAGTTTCCTGTGCTATAATTAAGAAAGTATGGTTTAAAAACAAAACAAAAAAAAAGATTATCTAGACTTTTGCTTTTCTTGGGGTTGAAAAGTAGGATTTCTAGGAATGGATCATATTCCTTTCCATGAAAACTCTAGTTCTTTAGTGTTCCCAGCTCACTCAGGTGTCTTACACTTGGTCCCTATCTGCCAAACTCCCTCGGAATTTGAGTTGTTTGAGCAACTGGCCTATAGTTGCTTTTTTTATATTATTTTTTATTGGAGTACAGGTGCCTTACTAAAGTTTCTTCTCTTACACTCATTATCTTCCAGAGCTCACTCTGCCCCAAACTTTCTCACTACCTCCCAGCAGCCCCCCTCCTGGAACGCACAAAGAAAAGGGAACCAGTTGCCTCCCAGATACCACACTCTCTCATCTCAGTTTCTTTCTTCCTGTCAACCTAAAATACTTGGAGCAGATTTACACAAATATGTTTGAAGTATTTACTGGAGTACAACCACTGTTGCAGGTCCTTCTGAAATAATCCTGTGAATAGTACATCTTCAAGTATAAGGCAATATTTGTTTTTCTGCTTGCTTCACATTGCCAAAAATTTCTGGCAAAGGAGACAAGTTGTTCATTTGACACTTCCACATAGATATTTTTAATTGTAAAGACAGTGATAATGCAATGCCTTGAATAAGTCTTATTCAAAGTATCGTGAGGTGTGATGTCCAATCTTTTACTTTTCTATTGTAATATGATCAAAAATCGTAAAGCACTGAGTATAAGAAAGAGGTAAATTCATTTCACAGGTGAAGCAAAATGTAAAAAAGAAAAATTGTAGTCTGGTACCCTCTACTATTTTACCTTTTAGCTAAGCTCAGCTACTACTGGGCTTCCCTAGTAGTTCAGCTGGTAAAGAATCTGCCTGCAATGTGGGAGACATGGGTTCAAACCCTGGGTTGGGCAGATCCCCTGGAGAAGGAAACAGCTAACCACTCCAGTATTCTAGCCTGAAAAATTCCATGGACTGTATAGTCCATGGGGTCACAAAGAGTCAGACACAACTGAGGAACTTTCACTTTCAGCTACTCCTCCTCCTCAGTAATGATCACTTTGGTTGTAATGATGTATTATAATATTTATATTAATGTGTGTACCTGAGCTAAGTTGTTTCAGTCATGTCCATTTCTTTGCAACCCTATGGACTGTAGGCCCCCATTCTCCTCTGTCCATGGGATTCTCCAGGCAAAATTACCAAAGTAGGTTGCCCTGCCCTCCTCCACGGAATCTTCCTGACCCAGGGATTGAACCCATGTTTGTTATGCCTCCTGCATTGGCAGGCAACTTCTTTACCACTAGCACCACCTGGGAAGCCCATTTATATTTTTTATTAATGATAATAATAACCAATACAGTTGACCCTCAAACAGCATGGGAGTTAGGGTTACCTAACCTCTGACATGCCAAAAATCTGCATATAATTTATAGACAGCCATCTGTATCTAAGGTTCCTCTGTATCTACAGATTCAATCAACTACAGATCAGATGGTATAGTACTGTAATATATACTATGGAAAACAATCCTGGTGTAAGTGGACCTGCACAATTCAGACCCATGTTGTTTGAGGGCCAACTGTATTTGAGTATTTATTTGTTTTAGGCAACGTACTAAGTACATTATATGCATTATCTCAGTGCACCCTTACAAGGTAAGTGCTATCATGATCTCCATTTTAGAGATAAGGAAGTGGAAACTTAGAAAACTTAAGTGTCTTGCCCAAAATCACACAACTAGTAGGTGTTGAAGCTAGTTTTCCAGTAGAAGTCTGACTCCAAAGTCCAGGCGTTTCACCAGACTAGGATGCCCAGGACATTTTACTTGTAAGGTACATATTCCTTTTTTGCTTCTAGTGGTCGTAACTATAAGTCAGTGGTTCTCACTTTTAGGTACACCTCAGAGATCCCCATGTTGACTCCAAATAAGACGGTTAACCCTTTTCTCATTTATAGATTATTACCTTGAAATGTCAGTTACAAGTTGAGAGTGAGTAGGGAAGCAAAAATTTGTGAACTATATGTAAGACTCCAGTTAAGATGCAGCAACATTTCCCACGAATATGTGCTTTACAAATACATTGTTCATTTTCTACTCCAGACTTTGATGAGAGAAGATGCCAAATGGCTTTCAGGTGAAAAGCTTATCCTAATTAAATATTGAACCTCCAGTGGACCATTAAGGTTTTGTTCCTATAAAGAGAGGTCTCATTGGGGTTTCAAGTGAGATTAATGATATGTCAGACTTTTTCTAATGCAAGGAAGACATTTTAGAAATATTAAAGAGAAGGGCCCAAATACTTAATTTATTTTCTCTTTGCTTAGTATATTTTCTCTTTGTACCATTCTTGTTCCTACACAGTTGGGGATCCTTCACTGGCTAAAAAAAATTCTCTATCTTTGAGATAAAAGATATTCCTGTCTTTCATACAGACCTAAGGCAGGAGGAAAAGTAAAACATAATGACAGACTATACAGCGATACAATATTGTGCCTCATCAAAATAAAGAGGGCATTTAATATTTTGTCTGATCTCTAGACCCAGGTATATTTGCCGGTGGCAGGAAAAAGTTGTAGCCGATAGTTCTACTCGAAGAAATCCATGATGAAAAATGCAGGTTGAAAATAGTCTGGCGTGCCCACTGTTACTTTTGACCTCTGACCTTTCTAGATCTTGTGGGCCACTTTCTTCATTCCTTCACCCCTTTATGGCCATTTAAGTAAGAGCTGATTGACTGACTGTGATATTTCTAGCTTGGTTATAACTAAAGAAAGCAGTAAAAGTGACAAAGTTTTATTAACAGCTCATCAGTTAGCATAGCTGCCCTAAATCTAGTTTGCAGAAATAAGTTCAAGAAGCTAGATTTCTGTAGTTCTTTGATTGCTAACTGTGTTGTTTCTGAACATTATGTGCACCTGAGAGATGCCAATATTGTTTAGGAAGTCTCCTCAGTGAGGGTGGCATCTAAGACAGGAGATCCCCCATCTGCTAGATACGTACCTTGAAATTAACAGGAAAAGAAGGCCTAGAATTTTTTTATGTCTTTGTGACTGATATAAATTGGATGAATAGATTTCCTGTAAACATATTAATAATATAAGCACTCTGTGTTCTCCTATAAATGGTACAGAAGCCCTAAGCTTTCCAAAGTGTCTCTAGTTCTTTGGATATTAATGCAATCAAACTTCCTAACTCATTGACTGCACTTGACCTAGACATTTAGCCAAACACCAAGGGCCTTTTCTACCACTCTGCGGGCATTGAGAGGGCATCGCACAGATGCACGTCGTCCGTCCCTATCCCAGCTCTCCCAGGAAATCCCTGGTGCCTTTCACACTGCACACCATTGCCACCACTCCACCACACACCACTTTCGCAGGTCTTGCACCTTCATAATCTCAAATGATTCCAATTTTCATGCATAAACAAGCAGATTGCCCATCTCTCCCTCTCTGTGAAAGTGTCATCCCAGTACTAACACCGCTTACCTCCCTGGTTCTGCTAAATTCCCTCATGAAATACGTTTTGTCAACTTGTGCTGGAAGGGAAGGCTCAGAAACCAGAGCTGAGGAAGCAGACACTACGCTGTCCTTCTCCGTGGTTCTTGGTCATCTGCCCCTCGCTTTGTCTCCAGGTACTTGGGTACAAATATCCTCCTGGAAAAGTCATCCCTGCAAAGGCAATCCACTACTACCAAAAACATCTGGGATTCACTAGATGAGCACCAAATTGGACATGCTAAATATGCCTGACTCTCAATCACAACTCAACTGGGGCCTCACTGCTGCTTGATACCAGCGTGTACAGTGACATGTAACTGTATGAACTGATCAAGAATGTCGGGGCACTCCTTCTTCTCACCATGCCACCTCCTCGCACCATGCTACTCACAGATTATATAAATGTTTTAAGTCCTTACTCAAATCACACCCCTTTCTTGAAACTTTACCAAGGTTTCATTTTGTATTGATTACAGGACCCCTATTGGAGTACCAAACTTTTCTTACATTACTTATTTAGACATAGATTTTTATCATTAGAATATAAGTCCCTAGTTGCAACATTCATGTATTGTTTATTTCTTCTTTCCCCACAATGTCCAACATGGTATTCTAAACGTAACAAAGCCTTCAAGTTAATTTTATTGTTACACAAGAAGCAGTTGCCAAGGGTTTACAAGTATTTTCCTAATGGTAACACAAACCATCCCAGTCCTGCTGGTTTTTGATAGGACTATATGCAACTTTAACATGATAGAAATTTATTCAAAACTTATTATAATGACCTTATAACTACCCTTGTCTTTATGTTATTAGTGATTTAGAATAAAGAATTAAGTGATTTCTCTAAGGCAGGGCATAAATTCGTGACATTATTCTTTCCATGAATACCTACTAAAAATAACACTGATATATTTAAACCACATTTTCATCTCACAGCATGTTTCAATGTACTGAATTCTTTGTTCTTTATACATTGATAACATTGCTAGGCTAACTATAAACCTATTAATATCCTTCTTATTCTTTTTATTCTGCATTCTCTATTCATATGGCTAGTTTTTGTAGGATAATACCTTGGTTCCTAGTTAATCTCTAGCTTGATTTCCTTTGACTTTTGTTCATCACATTCAACTAACAAAGCTATATAGATTCATGTTCAGTGCCAGAATGGTTTACTGAAAATTTTCTCTAGAACAACGATCTTGCTGAAAAATTGTAATTGATTTATTGATAGTAAGTTTATTATCAACAGTTAAGAATATTTCCCCTCTCCCCTAAGAAGAAGAGTTTTGGATCAGGATATCTAAATAATCATTCTCAAAGTTGAGTAAACCAGCATTTGGTTATTAAAAATCAGGTTTGAGAGAGAAGAATTAGAAAGAGAATTGTCCAGGTTAGACAAGGTACCACAATTTGGGGGCTAATAGCTAGACATGAGAAGTGTGACTGAATTCCTCTAGAAATGGAAAAAGCAGCAGAAAGGTGTTTCCTCACGTGGCAGGGACTTGTGCTCTTCATATACAGGGCCCTGAGATGGCAGGACCTCGAGCGTGAAGGCAACATGAAACCTTGTGGAATCTGAATTCCAGACATAGGGCCAGTGAGGGCCCTTTGCTGAGCATGTGAACATGGAAGTGATTATCCATCACCCCAGCAGCTGGGCTTAAACCAGGAGCACCTCTTCAGCTTTCTCAGTGGACCAAGGACCCTCCCTAATTTTTCTGAACTAAAATCCCCAACTTACTGGTATGATCTAGAAAAGGAAGATGACTGTCCCCGAAATTTGACTTGACCTTGGCTCATAGAAGCCCAAGGCAATACCTCATATGATTTTCAAAACTAAAGAAATATAACTTCCTTCCACTTCAAGTATTGGGAGACAATTATATGTGTTACATTTGTATTTGTTCATCAGTCCTTGCTGGCTAATCAGCATCTGAGTTGCTCAGTGGTTTGATAAATCCACTTTATACTTGACTACTAATCATTCAGAACTTGTGTTCCGGGCAAAATTCCATCTAAGATAACAGGACATAAGCATTAATAACCCTGACCGGGTTTGCTGCTGAGCTTCAAGGGTTCAATGATAAATTAGAATGCCTGCAATAACATGCAATATCATTAGCAAGAGGTATAAATCAAGTTGAAGATGGCCATCCTGTAAAAGTCTAGGAAACAGCCTGTACTATCAATAGGAAATGTCTAATAACAAACAAGGAAAAACTAATACCATCAGGGAGCAAAGTTTGTGGAAGACCAATAGACATCATTGAAGCGCACATAGTCACAAAACTGATTTAATGCACAATTATTTAACTATTGATTTATGGAGTCTTTACCTTTGCCTGAGACAGCATGGATGATGGAGTACAGAATAATGCTGAAGTACACAGCCAACACTTGATATATTCAGCTGTAAGGGTAAGAGCTTACTCAGTGATTTTCCTGATTGCTCATTATCATTATTTAGGGAGGTTTTAAAAACCACCAATGTCCAGGTCCTACCCTCAGAGAATTAGATTTTCAATTGTCTTAAGTAAATCAAAGGCAGAGTACTTTTTAAACCCCAGATGATTCTAATATGTATCCAGGTTAAGAAATAAAATGACACAATTGGAAGAGTCAAGACAGTCAACGTGCTGCCTTATCACCACCAAGACCTGTAAAGTGTCTGATGTTTAACCTGCTTGCGAACTAACAAGTTAACCAGCCACAGTGTCATAAATCCTGGCAAAAGGCATAAAACCTTGGTCAGACACATGGCAGTAGCAGATGATCAGAAGTTTTTATACCACTTCCCTAATCTCCAGTCTCCATGCGCTGAGTCACTCAGTCATGTCCAACTCTTTGCGACCCCATGGACTGCATCCCACCAAGCTCCTCTGCCAATGAGATTTTCCAGGTAAGAACACAGGAGTGGGTTGCCATTTCCTTCTCCCCAGTTTCCATAGGCAATGCAAAAAAAAAAAAAAAAAGATAAATTATTTTACTGAGAAGTAACCTTGAGATTAGCAGATTTGAAACTTAGAATAGCCAATAAGCATGTCAGCCTTTTGCTCTGAGGGCAACATTGTCTTTTCTGATGCTAGATGGATTCACAAGGATTGAACTAACCATGCCCTCCATTCCAGAAAATAATACTCATCTTCCAAGGCTATCACAGCACAACTGTCCTTAAAAAGATGTGTGTAGCAATGTGAGATGCCCATGGAGAATTATCTACCAAAAATTTTGGTAGACATCCACCCAAGTTTCTGTGCTCTCTGACTTCTGGTGAGTTTTCCAGTAAATGCTGTTCTCTGATGGCCATTCTGCTTCATCTAACCAATAGATGCTAGAACCAAATTCATTACATTTTTCTCATACAGCATTTAACTAAGACCCATAACAGGACCTAAGAAATAGGGTGAGGCCTGAAATATTCCAGCTGAACAAAGTGTCTCAACCATTAAGAGATACTGTGGAAAGACAGGTGGCTTTCTCCTTAAGTTTCTATAGTGACTTTTCCAATTAATCTCAGTACATTGAATTGATGATTATACAGATTCTACTTTGAACCACAAGGAGTACATCCAGAATTCATCCTTAACAACTCTGACCAATGAGTTAACACTAACCTCAACAGACTTCAGAACCAAGATTGCTACTGTATGCTTAGCTAAAGTCAGGGACACATTTTCTGTCCCTTTTTCTTACTGGATTACTCCTAGTGTATGAATACCTACTGCAAGATGCTCATACATGATTCATTGTTTATGAATATCTTGCAGCTTCCTCTAAGAAGCTCCTTTCATGTCTACAAAAACAGTGGGTGTCATGCCAGTAGCTATGATTTCACATTCTTTCTATAATTTCCTATGTGCACCCAAACCATTCATTCAAAAGGATCAGTCCAGAAAGATAGAGAGCATTTTTATCAAACTTATAGAGACCCATTTAATCTGTAGGAGTCACTGTGTAAGGGCATATTGAGATACTTCTCTACCAAGTGGTCATCATCTATATCATCTAGGACTATGTCAATGTAACAAGATAATCTAGGTCTCTGAACTAGAATTAAGTTTGAATCCCTAGGCACACCTTTTTACAGAGCACCATCAGGAAGTGCACCAAACAGGGTTTCAGTAATAGACAAGAAAAACACTTCTTCATGGTCAGGGTGGAATTCTGAATTTTCAAAATCAGTTTGCATAAACCACTACCATTTTTGTTCTGAACACAGCCCCAGGAAGCAGTCAAGAGTGAATAACTTATCTTGGACAGACACATTTCAGCAAAGTTTACTACTAAGATGTATGGACAAGAAAGAGGTGAGAAATAGAAATCATTTTAAGTTGAATTTTGAGGATGCCCTTCAAAAGTCAGTTATACCAGATGCCTACAGATGGCAGGGAGTTTGGAAGTTCTATCAAATATCTTGACTATAAAACCTATTTCTGAGTGCTTGCAATAAAAGGAGTAGGGCTTGCCCTAAGGCTTAGATGGTAAAGAATCTGCCTGCCTTGCAGGAGGCTCTGGGTTCAACACCTGGATTAGATCCCCTGGAGGAGGAAATGGAAACCCACTCCAGTATTTCTGCCTGGAAAATCCCATGAACAGGGGAACATGGAGGTCTACAGTTCATGGGGTCACAAAGAGTGGGACACAACTAAGCATCTGAGCATGCACACACAATAAATGGAGCACTGCTTTCTGCAAACGATCTAGGAAGATGAAAGTATGACATGGATAATTTTCAAGTTCCACAACAGTATATAGTCAGAGCCAGCTGAGACTGAACAGCCATACCATAATTTGAAAAGGTGTCAACAGCAGAGAAGCCACAAGGAAAGCCCAAAGAGAAGTCAAAATCTGATGTCAACTCGCCAAAGCAGCAGCAGCCATGCCCTGTATAGTGAGGGCTCCCTCACTGTGAGTCAACAGGTCACTTTTGACAGAAGCCACAAAGCTGACTACAGGGGTATCAGAAATGTAGTCTTTTACTTGAGCCCAGCCTACAGTGATGGGTATGTTGCCCTGCCCAGCGTGACATTGTATTCAGGCAGCAACAGTGGCAAAATGGACAATGCAGGCTTAATCGGCAGCTTAATTCTAGTCAATCTCATCAAATAAGGATTCCTTAAAATGAGTCATTTATATGCGTGACCCAGCCAGTTTGATCAGCAGCTTCTATTCGTCTCTACGGTTTGTGGCCTCAAAGAGGAACGTCTTTAACTTGCCAGTCTGTAGTTTCCCAAATGGCAGACCAGACAGATACTGCAGCAAGGACTGCAGTATCTTAAATGCACTATTTTCCATTTAACAAGCAAGGCTTGTTAGGCCCTTCTGTCCTTGTTAGTCACTGAGTCCAAGTTGACCAATGCCAAAAGGAAATAATAACAGGCTATGGAATCACAAAGGATACTGGGGAAGTGTGAAGTTTGAACAACAAGGGACCAGTAGAAAACTGAAGACTGCTTTTCAAGCGGTTTAACAGGTAGCCCTGTCAAAGGGGCAAGAGTTCAAAACCCTCATGGTACCTACCACTGGTAGAGCCTGCCTTCTTTGCCAGAGGCTCCATATGCAAAATCAGTCACCAACATTGGCATCTGGAAGGTGTCATCAGGGTCTAAGGGCCCCAGAGATGCTAACTCCCCCTGACTGATGTGTCTCTCTCATGTTAAGAAAATCCCCTACTGACCCTGACAGGATAGAGAAGTATTATACAAATATAAAACATCAATTCCTACTATACATTCAGATGTAGAAGCCCCAACAGGGCATAGAGTTATACCAAAGTGCCCACAAAGAAATGCTAGCCTCCCTTAACAACTGAACCCTTCCCAAACCATATTATTTGAATAAAGAGTCCCCATCCCCCAATGGCAAGTGACTGGGGTGCCTGTATCTAAGGTATAAAAGTTTGAGTCCTCACCTGCCCAAAGTTCCCCAGCATGCTTGGTTGCCTGGAGCCTCTGTTCACCCTTGAGACAGCAAGACCTTGGCTTCACATCTTAGCACCTTTATTCTTAAATCAGCTGATGCTGGAGTAGAGGGAAAGAGAGGAAACAGCAAGCAAGGACAGATAGTGACCCCATGCCAGTAAGCAAGGCGTATGCATTCACTCTCAGCTTTAGGAAGCTGCTCAATCACAGCCCAACTAAAAATACTTCTGTGTCGGGGGCCCACTCAGTGCTCCAGTTTAAACAGCAAGATCCTTATACCTGATACCATTTATTTCAACTTTCTGTCAATTCAGTATAGTTGCTGAGTTGTGTCTGACTCTTTGCAACCCCATGGACTGCAGCATGCCAGGCCTCCCTGTCCATCACCAACTCCTGGAGTTTACTTAAACTCGTGTTAATTGAGTCTGTAATGCCATCCAACCATCTCATCCTCTGTCATCCCCTTCTCCTCCTGCCCTCAATCTTTCCCAGCATCAGGGTCTTTTCCAGTGAATCAGTTCTTCATATCAGGTGGCCAAAGTATTGGAGTTTCAGCTTCAGCATCAGTGCTTCCAATGAATATTCAGGACTGATTTCCTTTAGGATGGACTGGTTGGATCTCCTTGTAGTCCAAGGGACTCTCAAGAGTCTTCTCCAACACCACAGTTCAAAAGCATCAATTCTTCAGTGTTCAGCTTTCTTTATAGTCCAACTCTCACATCCATACATGACTACTGGAAAAACCACTGCTTTGACTAGATGGATCTTTGTTGACAAAGTGATGTCTCTGCTATTTAATATGCTTTCTAGGTTGGTCATAGCTTTTCTTCCAAGGAGCAAGCGTCTTTTAATTTCATGGCTGAAGTCACCATCTGCAGTGATTTTGGAGCCCAAAAATTAAGTCTGTCACTGTTTCCACTGTTTCCCCATCTATTTACCATGAAGTGATGGGACCAGATGCCATGATCTTAGTTTTCTGAATGTTGAGCTTTAAGCCAACTTTTTCACTCTCCTCTTTCACTTTCATCAAGAGGCTCTTTAGTTCTTCTTCACTTTCTGCCATAAGGGTGGTGTCAGCTGCATGTCTGAGGCTATTGATATTTCTCCTGGAAATCTTCATTCCAGCTTGTGCTTCATCCAGCCCAATGTTTCTTATGATGTACTCTGCATATAAGTTAAATAAGCAGGGTGACAATATACAGTCTTGAGGTACTCCTTTCCTGATTTGGAATTAGTCTGTTGTTCCATGTCCAATCCTAACTGTTGCTTCTTGACCTGCATACAGGTTTCTCAGGAGGCAGGTCAGGTGGTATATTCCTATCTCTTGAAGAATTTTCCAGTTTGCTGTGATCCACACAGTCAAAGATTTTGGTGTAGTCAGTAAAGCAACAGTAAATGTTTTTCTGGAACTCTCTTGCTTTTTTGATGATCCGACAGATGTTGGCAATTTGATCTCTGGTTCCTCTGCCTTTTCTAAATCCAGGTTGAACATCTGGAAGTTCATGGTTCATGTACTGTTGAAGTCTGGCTTGGAGAATTTTGAGCATTACTTTGCTAGCATGAGCTCCCTAATAACTCAGTTGGTAAAGAATCTGCCTGTAATGCAGGAGATCCTGGTTTGTTTCCTGGGTCAGGAAGATCTGCTGGAGAAGGGATAGCCTACCTACGCCAGTATTGTTGGGCTTCCCTTGTGGCTCAGCTGGTAGAGAATCCTCCTGTAATGCTGGAGATCTGGGTTCGATCCCTGGGTTGGGAAGATCCCCCAGAGAAGGGAAAGGCTACCCACTCCAATATTCTGGCCTGGAGAATTCCAAGGACTGTATATTTCATGGGGTCGCAAAGAGTCAGACACGACTGAGGCACTTTCACTTTCAGTTGCTAGCAATTATGCGGTAGTTTGAGCATTCTTTGGCATTGCCTTTCTTTGGGATTGGAACGAAAACTGACTTTTTCTGGTCCTGTGGCCACTGCTGAGTTTTCCAAATTTGCTGGCATATTGAGTGCAGCACTTTCACAGCATCATCTTTTAGGATTTGAAATAGCTCAACTGGAATTCCATCACCTCCACAAGCTTTGTCCGTAGTGATATTTCCTAAGGCCCACTTGACTTCGCACTCCAGGATGTCTGGTACACAACTTTGAGTACCCCTTAATAAAGCAGCCACAGATACACTGCTTTCCAATAGGACCTCAGGGTTTGCACCTTTAGCTCACTTTGATTTGATCACAGTGGCAAGATTTTCTTTTTAGAGTCCATCCTAAGCATGGGCATCTGCTGGCCTATTGCCATGACAACATCCTAGTTTTTGCCTGATTTTAACAGAAAAGCTAGAGAAGTTTTCTGCATTGGTGGGGCCACTTTCAAATGTTGATCTATAATTCTTTGGGTGAATTTTCATTTTCCAGTTCTTCATGCTCGTCAGCATAGTAAGCCCAGCGTAGGCCCATAACAGCCCAGATACAAATAGTAGTTAAGCACTCGTCTGATGCTTTCCCAGTGGCTCAGATGGTAAATAATCTGCCTGCAATGCAGAAAACCCTGATTCAGTCCCTGAGTTGGAAGGATCTCCTGGAGAAGGGCATGGTTACCCGCTCCAGTATTCTTGCCTGGTGGTATCCCATGGACAGCAGAGCCATGAGGTTGCAGAGAGTCAGCCACGACTGACTGACTAACACTCTGACTTTTCACTTCACCATCTACTGTTTCTCAAGAAAGTTACTCTCTCAGGGAAATCTCTTCAAGAGTACAATTTCCTTTTAGCAGTGAGTACCCACTTGGAAAAAAAAAAAAAAAAAAACTCAGACCTTTTATTGTTATCTCCAAATGGATCTTAGTCTCAAAGTGGCATATCAAACAGGAGGAGGAGTTAAACCACAAGACAAAACCCTCTGTCATCTTTATCCTTAACAAGCACTGCATGCACACCCTAGATTTAGTACCAGCTGAATTTCTAATAATTTGCCTCATTTCCGTCAATAATATTCAGATTTGCCATTTTTCCCATTCATAGCAGATGCACATTTCTGTAACTGTTGTCTGAGAGAGGGGTGGGACTTCAGCCCACCCAAGACAAATCTTAGTACCAATTGGTACAATTAAGCAGACTGAAACCTAACATCCAGACTGGCAAGCAAGCCCTCATTCTGGAGGAAAATTAGCAACCAGAGCATCTCTACAAGGAGCAATAGTAGACTGGGAGCATATGAGAATGATTCTGTAGATGAAGTTGAAGTAAAAATTTGGATGCAATTAGAATGCTTGGACAAATGTTATGTGAGATAATTGCATCTCCATTACCTGAATGTTTTCTTAAAATGGATGTTATATCTGATTGGGGAACACTCCCTGTACCTGATATTTTAAGTAGAAGACACACAAAATTACCCTTTAGCCAGTATTAATTGGCCACGCTAAATGGGAGCCTGTGGAATTGCCTGGGCCTACACACTCCTTAGTTTGAAGCAACAGGGAATATCTGGTAAGAAAAAAAAGATTACAACTTTATTCAGTGATGTGTTAAAAACAGGAGTATTGACACAAACTAATTCTCTGCATTATAGCCCTATGTAGTCTGTGGGAAAAGCAGATGGCTTATGGATATTCTCTATAGATTATCACAGTCTGAAGTAAATAATACCACACACAGTTTCAGCAGTTCCAGACATGATATGAGAAACACAAAAGATGTTAACAAGCCAAAGGGGATTGGTTTTCAGTGATTGATGTTGCAAATGCCTTCTTTCAATCCCAACTTTTAAGACTCTAATGCAATATGTATTTACATGTGGAGGGTCCCAATTTACGTTTACTGGTTTGCCCCAGTTTATTACCATAATTTTATTAAAAAAGAGCTTGGATGTAATAGATTTCAAGTGTTCTGCTATATTAATATGACACTACCATTCGAGCAGCTATCTTTGAACCAATTTCCTAACATTTGACCTATGACCACATGCTCAAATTCTCATTATTCAGAAATAAAATAATGAATCATGTACTGTCTAGTTGACCTGAAGTTGCTCAACATGCTCACTACCAATACAAAGGATTTCTCTCAAAGCCCATTAATCGGACCATAAGGTGCTTATCCATTCTCTTCTAGAAAGCAATGTCTCTGTCGGCTCTGACCCTTGTCATTAAGTCTGTCAAAAGATTTGAGAGGTTACCTTACCTGAATGCTAACAGATTAGCTACCACCGTTTCATGGATGCTGGAAGCCAACGTGAAACTTTTGGGTCAGAAGCAAAGAACTTGATTAAAACTCACAGCAACAGCAGTGTCCAGAGTATACGCATGTACTTGGGCCATTTTCCTGAGTTCCAACTCTCAAAGGATAATAGAATGCCAGGTGACACCTGCACACCATGAATTGCATTATAGGAAGGCAACTCTGAACTTAGGGAACTCAAATCTTTTATGATGTGCAGTAAGCATGCCTGTTCATTTGCTCCAGAAGGCAACATTTTATTTTACTGAACAGTAAGTACAGCTGATCTGTGCTCTGGAGGGAGACGTTATCTCTGTTTCCAAAGCTTAAAGAAACCTTTCCTTTTCTCCAGCATGAGACACTATCTTCCTGTTCACTGAACAATCCACCTTGAAAAAGAGTCTGGAACAAATATAGTCAGTGCTTCTGTTACCAAGACATACAAAGATTTGCAGATATTTAATCCTCAACAATGACTAAATTTCTGTAGGCAACTACCCCATCAAATTAGCGGGGATTAGCTTCCTTGTATTAGCTTCATAAATCATATCCCCAATCCATTTTGCAAACAAAAGCTTCTTTCAAACAAAAAATAAGTTTTTTAATAACTCTTCTTTAATAAATACATATATACATACATTCTAAAAGCACAAAAACGTCTGTTCAAAATCCTTTACTATGTAGAGACATTTACTTTCCACTGTTTCTGTCTGAAAAAGTGATTTCTTGTGTTTAATAACATAAGTGAGCTCCAAATGGCTACTCTACAAAATGAAGCCCAAAAATTAGCTTTGTGTGAGCAAAACTTTTCTTTGTTTTAGCAAACATTTTGTATAATTTTCATAATTTCAAAATAATTTCTTTGTTTCTAAAATACTGGTCCCTTCCCTCTGTTCTAATTTCCATTCCATACATAGATTCTTTGTGAAAATCTATCTGAATATTGCTGGAATATTGAGAACATAATGTCATAAATAGAACATCTAAACTTGGGAACAAATAGTTACCCAGCTGCACACTGTTTTGAACAGAGTATTTTGGGGTCTTTGATGAAAAACTGTTTGCTGGATTTGTTCTGCAAAACTTGTCACTCATCGATATCCTACTAAGTTCTTCTTACAGTAAGAATTTTAAATACCAATTCAATTCAAACCAATATGCTTAATTTTTTAATATTACAGAAATAATTGTATGTGTTCCACAAGCTTTAGAAAGATGTATTCATAATCACTGTTCCAGTTGAACTAAACAGCTACCCATGTATTTAAAGCATCACACACAAGGAGTGTCCCTGATCTAAAAATTAATTTTAAACAACTGTTCTCTTATTAATAAGTATTTGTAAATTAGATAAAGTACTTTTACCAGCTGACTAATCATTAACCTACTTTCCAGTTTCTCTCCTAGAAGTTAGTCATCTTCCATGAAAAATTAAATGGTGTAGCATCACTCAATAATATGAACTTTTCTTGCAAAACAAACAACAATTTGACAAAATGATGGAAGATTCCTCAAACATCATTCTTCTGCTGAGTTGAATGACTCTAGTTGCACAAACTCGTTATAAAGTAAAATTTAATAGATTATTAAATTTTAGATATGAATAATAAAATTGATCACATTCAGTAAAACTTTATTTAATGGCAGAGTTTTACAACTGGGAATCCAAGATAAGTTCTGGTTGATCAGTCTTTCACCAGGGATGTAAGGCATAATAGATTCCATTTGGGAATGTCTTAAACTTTGCAGCAGTTTTGTAGGTCAATATGTAACTCATTCAAATACTCTTACATTTTCAGTAATCTCTCCTTTTGGAATACAGTTAGACAATTTTAAAAACTAATAAACTTGCATTAATTTTTACTAGTTTTTAGGTAAGTAGTTTTAACACATCACAGGTCAATTTTCTATTGATATAAACTGTTCTAATGCTTCAAAGACAAAAGTCTGAAGTTTTATTGAGGACAAAGTTATATACAAATCAGAATGTTCCCTAGAAATAACACCTGAGTGAAAAAGGACAAGTGACCCCTGGATTTAATAGGTCATTGGTTCGGGATAGAGGGATTAAAAGTAGAAGTTGAATCACCATTGACTATTACAACAAGGGAAGGATGTCACCTGGAGTTAAACTGCACAGGAAAGATAACAAGCATTTTACAGTGGAGAGAATTTAAATATTCAGTAAGTGGAAAAGAAACAAGATGCTCAGGAATTATAGTTTATTATGTTATAGAGATAAAAAGCTAAAAAGAGGTAGAGGAGCCAAGTTTAGTTCACCTCTTTTTCTCTGGTAAGAAGCAAAAGAATTTCTTAGAGGGTTGAATTTTGAGTGCTTCAGGTAGATACTCTCAGGAGCACACAAATTTTTAAATGCAACATTTGTCCTAGATTTATTCAACAAAGTATCTTCCTTTATTCTGCCAATGTATAGATCAATGTAAAGACTCAGGTGTCCTTCAGAAGTTTGTTGGTTCTTACCAGATTCTCCTTTTTACACTATATTGGCATCAACAGCTTTCCTCTTATTAAGGGGTACTTATATTCAGCATCAGGGACTTCAGACTTGGAAACTGCCTTCATTTTCTTTCAGATTGGCCCAAATGACTCTAGAGTCCACTCTTCTGGTTGCCTTGAATATGTGAGGTAAGAACTCCCTAGTAGTAAAATAAGACAGTTAACAGGATGTATACAAAATATGCTTATTGGAATGGTTTCCCATTCATCTTGATGCCCTATCTGAAGGAGCATCCTTCTGTAAGCCTTACTTTTCCTCCTCCTGTAGGCTGCCAGAGGACAGTAGAGCAGCCAACACACAAAACACTCTTTGTACCTGGCTAAAGACAGTGGTGATGTCATAGCCTCCTGGTCATTTCAGATCCACGGAATAGGAATTTGGGCTCTGCACCAGGCAGTACTTCTTGTGTTTCCTCTTCTCCTTTTCTAGAGAGGGATGAAGCAGATCCTCTGTGAGAGGCGTGTTCTCATGGGGAGGTTGTCACTTCCAGAAAGCTTGGTATAAACTTTTAAAATGTTGTATTTCAATTAAGATGTACAATATGTTGATTTGATATAATATTGCAGCTTGATTACCACCATAGTGTTAACATCTCTTTCATATCACATAACTATCATTTTTGTGGTGAAAACATTTAAGATCTAGTCTCTTAGCAACTTTGAAGTATAGAACACAGTATTGTAGATGGTAAATACTATGCTGTGCATTAGATCATCAGAACATAGCAACTGGTTTCAGGCTTCCAACCTTAAACAACTTCCTCCCAGTTCCCCCACCTCCCAGACCCTGTAACCACCATTACGCTGCTTCAATGAGTTCAGTTATGGAACACAGACAACAAAATTAAGATACCTATGCCGAGCTTACATTGTTGTGAGGAATGGGGACAAGAAGGGATGAAAAATTAATTTAAA
Source organism: Muntiacus reevesi (assembly GCF_963930625.1). NCBI lineage: Eukaryota > Metazoa > Chordata > Mammalia > Artiodactyla > Cervidae > Muntiacus > Muntiacus reevesi. Next base: position 256,613,283 of record NC_089251.1, on the reverse strand, counting down.
AATTAAATTACTGGCATTCCTTGAAGATATTGTAGGTTCAGTCTTTAGACTAACACAATAAATGAAAATCATCAAATCAAATTACATAATTTTTTTGTTTCCCAGTGCATATAAAAGTGAAAAAGTTGACTTAAAGCTCAACATTCAGAAAACTAACATCATGGCATCTGGTCCCGTCATTTCATGGCAAATAGATGTGGAAACAGTGGCAGACTTTACTTTTCGGGGCTCAAAAATCACTGCAGATGGTGATTGCAGTCATGAAATTAAAAGACGCTTACTCCTTGGAAGGAACGTTACGACCAACCTAGACACCATATTAGACAGCAGAGACATTACTTTGCCAACAAAGGTCTGTCTAGTCAAGGCTATGGTTTTTCCAGTGGTCGTGTACGGATGTGAGAGTTGGACTATAAAGAAGCCTGAGTGCTGAAGAATTGATGCTTTTGAACTGTGGTGTTGGAGAAGACTCTTGAGAGTCCCTTGGACTGCAAGGAGATCCAACCAGTCCATCCTAAAGGAAATCAGTCCTGAATATTCATTGGAAGGACTGATACTGAAGCTGAAACTCCAATACTTTGGCCACCTGATGCAAAGAGCTGACTCATTTGAAAAGACCCTGATGCTGGGAAAGAAAGATTGAGGGCAGGAGGAGAATGGGACGACAGAGGATGAGATGGCCTGGTGCCATCACCAACTCAGTGGACATGGGTTTGCGTGAACTCCGGGAGTTGGTGATGGACAGGGAGGCCTGGCTTGCTGCGGTTCATGGGGTTGCAAAGAGTTGGACACAACTGAGCAACTGAACTGCATATAAAAATTATGTTTACACTATACTGTAGCATATTTAACATGCAATAGCATTGTGTCTAAAAAACAATGTACATACTTTATAAATATTACTACAAAATGCTAGCCATCATCTGAGACTTAAGTAAGTCATTGTAGTAACAAAGATTATTTATCATAGATCACCATAACAAATATAATAATGAAAAAGTTTAAAATATTAAGAGAATTACCAAAATGTGATACAGAGACATGAAGTAAGCAAATACTCCTGGGAAAAATACGGTGCAAGGAAACTCTCAAAATAGGGTTGTCATGACCTTCAATTTGTTTTTTAAAAAAAAGGCAATATCTGCAAAGTGAAATAAAATGAGGTATGCCTGTAGTCTGTTAGATGTTAACAGTCATGAGAAAGAGGGGAAATTTAATAAAGGCAGATAAGAAAAAATAGAACAGAATAAGGCAAGGTGGGGTTGGAGTTGGTGAACTAGAGTAGTCAATAAAGAATTGGTGTAGTTTTCATTGAGAAGTAAGAACTATATAGAGATTAAGACATTTCTAAATATTGAATACCAGTATTTACCTTCTTAACTTTCACATATAACATCAGTCAGTCAATTAACTCATTCAGTCGTGTCTGACTCTTTGTGACCCCATGGACTGCAACATGCCAGGCTTCCCTGTTTATCACCAACTCCCAGTTTACTCAAACTCATGTCCACTGAGTCCATGATGCCATCCAACCAACTCATCCTCTGTCATCCCCTTCTCCTGCCTTTAATCTTTCCCAGTATCAGGATCTTTTCAAATGAGTCAGTTCTTTGTATCAGGTGGCCAAAGTATTGAAGTTTCAGCTTCAACATCAGTCCTTCCAATGAATATTCAGGACTGATTTCCTTTGGATGGATTGGTTGGATCTCCTTGCTGTCCAAGGGACTCTCAAGAGTCTTCTCCAACACCGTGGTTCAAAAGCATCAATTCTTCGGTGCTCAGCTTTCTTTATAGTCCAACTCTCAAACCCATACATGACTACTGGAAAAACCATAGCCTTGACTAGATGGATCTTTGTTGGCAAAGAACTGTCTCTGCTTTTCAATATGCTATCTAGGTTGGTCATAACTTTCCTGCCAACGAGTAAGCATCTTTTAATTTCATGACTGAAGTCACCATCTGCAGTGATTTTGGAACCCCCCCAAAAAATTAAGTCTGTCACTGTTTCCACTGTTTTCCCATCTATTTGCCCTGAAGTGATGGGACTGGATGTCATGATCTTAGTTTTCAGAATGCTGAGTTTTAAGCCAACCTTTTTACTCTCCTCTTTCACTTTCATCGAGAGGCTCTTTAGTTCTTCTTAGCTTTCTACCATGAGGGTGGTGTCATCTGCATATGAGGTTATTGATATTTCTCCTGGAAATCTTTATTCCAGCTTGTGCTTCATCCAGCCCAGCATTTCTCAAGATATATAACATACGTGTGTGCTGTTACTTCAGTCCTGTCTGACTCTTTATGACCCTATGGACTGTAGCCCACCAGGTTCCTCTGTCCATGAGACTATCCAGGCAAGAATACTGGTGTGGGGGTGAGAGGGGGCGGTCCTAAGATGGTTGAGGAATAGGGTGAGGAGACCACTTTCTCCCCCTCAAATTCATCAAAAGAACATTTGAACACTGAGCAAATTCCACAAAACAACTTCCGAATGCTGGCAAAGGACCTGATGCACCCAGAAATGCAGTCCATTGTCTTCAAAAGGAGGTAGGACAAAGTATAAAAGATAAAAAGAAAGACGAAAGATTTAGGGACAGAGACCTGTCCCAGGAGGGGAGTCTTAAAAAGAGGAGGTTTCCAAACACTAGGAAACCCTCTCACCGGTGGATCTGTGGGGAGTTCTGGAATCTCAGACAGCAACATAGCTTGGAGGAAAAATAAAATAAATAAATAAATAAAACCCACAGATTATGTACCTAACAGCAACTCCCAGCAGAGAAGTACCCCAGACACTTGCATCCACCACAAGCAAGCGGGAACTGAACAGGGAGGCACCGGCTGCATTGCTTAGGGTAAGGACTGGGCCTGAATGCCCTGAGGGCAATCTGAGGGAGCTAACATGAGATAGCAACCCAAACTGTGGGATAGCCAGAGAGAGAGAGAGAGAAGAGAGAGAGAGAGAGAGAGAACTATCCCGTGAAAAGCCCTAACCTAAGCCACTGCCTGGCCCGCTCACAGAACAAAGGACTGAGCAAATACCAGAGGAGAGCTAGCTCACTGCAGACCAGCCCATCCCCCTGCTGGAGGCAGGTAGACAGGCATGGGGCAGCCAGGGTCGCAAAGGGGCAATCTCGGCCCCTAGTCAGCATCCTCTACCAAACTGCAAGCACGCTCCCAGTTGCTAACCAAGGCTTCTTGGGATTCTGGATGGTTGATATCCACCGGGAGGGTCACAGCCAGAGATCAGCTCCCCAGGGTAGACACACGGCACACCTGAGATGGGCACGCCCGCTGCCACCCAGGAAACCAAGCGGCTGGGACAGAGGAGGCAATAAGATGTACCCCAACCTGGGGAGACTGCACTCACCAAGCCCCTGGTTGCCTGAGCTGCTTGAACCTAGGAAGGGCACAAAACGCAGGCCCAACCAAGTCTGCACCTTTGTGGATGCCCAAAAACCTGAACCTGAGCGGCTTAGATCTCAGGCCCCGCTTTAGACAGTTCCCCTGCAGAGCAACCTGGAGCCTGAGCAGTGTACACAGGGAAAGCACACACACCGTGAGCAGGGGCAAACCCAGTGTGGCTGAGACACTGCGAGCACTCCCCCCACATGCCAGTGATGCTTGCTTGCAGTATTCTTCCCTCTCCACAACGCGACTGAACAAGTGAGGTTCAATAAGCGACCACCTTTGCCCCCTTGTGTCAGGGTGGAAATCAGACACTGAAGAGACCTGCAAACAAAGAAGCTAAAATAAACAGAGGGAACTGCTTTGGAAGTGACAGGTGCAAAAGATTAAAACCCTGTAATTAACACCAACTACATTGGAAGGGGTCTATAGATCTTGAGAAATATAAGCTGACTCAAGGAACTGTCTGAAACTGAACTGACCCCACACTGTCCACAACAGCTCCAGAGAAATTCCTAAATATATTTTTACTATTATCATTTTTTTAATTTTTTTTATTTTTAAGTCCTCTATTATTCCCTTAATTTTCATTTTTACAACCTTCCCAAAAAAGACCCTATTTTCAAAGCACGCTTCATTTTTTTAATATAATTTTTGTGATTTTTTTTTTAATACTGCATTTTTGAGAGTCTAACCTCTACTCTAGATTTTTAATCTTTGCTTTTTGGTATTTGTTACCAATTTTGTACCTTTAAGAAGCCAATCTTCAGTACCCATTTTTACTTAGGAGTGTGATTACTTGCTTGATTACTCTCTCCCCTTTTTGACCCTCCTCTTTCTCACCCAGGTCACCTCTATCTCCTCCCTCCCCCTTCTCTTCTCTAACCAACTCTGTGAATCTCGTTGTGTGTTCCAGGCTGTGTAGAACACTTAGGGAAGTGATTACTGGCTAGAACTGTCTCTCTCCTTTTGATTCCCCCTTTCTCCTCCTGGTCACCTCTATCTCCTTTCTCCCTCCTCTCTATGTAACTCCATGAACCTCTCTGAGGGGCCCAGACTGTGGAAAGCACATAAGGAATTATTACTGACTAGATTGTACTCTCCCCTTTTGATTCCCCTTCTTTTCCTCCTGGTCACTTCTATCTCCTTCCTCCCTCTTCTCTTCTCCATGTAACTCTGTGAACCTCTCTGGGTGTCCCTCACTGTGGAAAATCATTTCACCAATAAACTAGAGGTTTTATCATCAGTGCTGTATGGATGGAGAAGTCTTGAGGCTACTGTAAGATTAATACTGAAAACCAAAGGCAGGAGGCTTAAGCCCAAAACCTGAGAACACCAGAGAACTCCTGACTCCAGGGAATATTAATTGATAAGAGCTCATCCAAAAGTCTCCACACCTACACTTAAGCCAAGCACCACCCAAGAGACAACAAGTTCCAGAGCAAGACATACCATGCAAATTCTACAGCAACACAGGACCACAGCCTTGAGCGTCAATATACACACTGCCCAAAGTCACATCAAACCCACAGACACCTCAAAACTCACTACTGGACATTGCATGGCACTCCAAAGAGAAGAAATCCAGCTCCACCCACCAGAACACCAACATAAGTTTCCCTAACTAGGAAACCTTGACAAGCCACCCGTCAAACCCCACCCACAGGAGGGAACCTCCACAATAAAGAGGAACCACAAACTGTCAGAATACAGAAAGTCCACCCAAAACACAGCAATCTAAACAAGATGAAAAGGCAGAGAAATACTCAGCAGTAAAGAAACATGATAAATGCCCACCAAACCAAACAAAAGAGGAGGAGATAGTGAGTCTACCTGAAAAAGAATTCAGAATGATAGTAAAAATGATCCAAAATCTTGAGAACAAAATGGAGTTACAGATAAATAGCCTGGAGACAAGAATTGAGAAGATGCAAGAAATGTTTAACAAGGATCTATAAGAAATAAAAAGAGTCAATCAATAATGAATAATGCAATAAATGATATGAAAAACACTCTGGAGGGAACCAACAGTAGAATAACAAAGGCAGAAAATAGGATAAGTGAGGTAGAAAATAGAATGGTAGAAATAAATGAAGGAGAGAGTAAAAAGCAAAAAATAATTAAAAGAAATGAGGACAACCTCAGAGACATTTGGGACAATGTGAAACGCCCCAACATTTGAATCATAGGAGTCCCAGAAGAAAAAGACAAAAAGAAAGGCCATGAGAAAATACTCGAGGAGATAATAGCTGAAAACTTCCCTACAATGGGGAAGGAAATAGTCACCCAAGTCCAAGAAACCCAGAGAATCCCAAAAGGATAAACCCAAGGCAAAACACCCCAAGACACACATTAATCAAATTAACAAAGATCAAACACAAAAAACAAATATTAAAAGCAACAAGGGAAAAACAACAAATAACACACAAAGGGATTCCCATAAGGATAACAGCTGATCTTTCAATAGAAACCCTTCAGGCCAGAAGGGAATGGCAGGACATACTTAAAGTAATGAAAGAGAAAAACCTACAACCCAGACTACTGTACCCAGCAAGGACCTCATTCAAATATGAAGGAGAAATCAAAATCTTTACAGACAAGCAAAAGGTGAGAGAATTCAGCACCACCAAACCAGCTCTTCAACAAATGCTAAAGGATCTTCTCTAGACAGGAAACACAGAAAGGGTGTATACACTCGAACCCAAAACAACAAAGTAAATGGCAATGGGATCATCCTTATCAACAATTACCTTAAATGTAAATGGGTTGAATGCTCCAACCGAAAAACAAAGACTGGCTGAATGGATACAAAAACAAGACCCCTATATATGCTGTCTACAAGAGACCCAACTCAAAACAAGGGACACATACAGACTGAAAGTGAAGGGCTGGAAAAAAGTATTTCACGCAAATAGAGACCAAAAGAAAGCAGGAGTCGCAATATTCATATCAGATAAAATAAACTTTAAAATAAATGCTGTGAAAAGAAACAAAGAAGGACACTACATAATGATCAAACGATCAATCCAAGAAGAAGATATAGCAATTATAAATATATATGCACCCAACATAGGAGCACCACAATGTGTAAGGCAAATGCTAACAAGTATGAAAGGGGAAATTAACAATAACACAATAATAGTGGGAGACTTTAACACCCCACTCACACCTATGGATAGATCAACTAAACAGAAAATTAACAAAAAATCAGAAACTTTAAGTGATACGATGGACCAGTGAGACCTAATTGATATCTACAGGACATTTTACCCTAAAACAATGAATTTCACCTTTTTATCAAGTGCACACGGAACCTTCTCCAGGATAGATCATATCCTGGGCCATAAATCTAGCCTTGGTAAATTCAAAACAGTTGAAATCACTCCAAGCATCTTTTCTAACCACAATGCAGTAAGATTAGATATCAATTACAGGAGAAAAACTATTAAAAATTCCAACATATGGAAGCGAAACAACACACTTCTGAATAACCAACAAATCATAGTGGAAATCAAAAAAGAAATCAAAATATGCATAGAAACAAATGAAAATGAAAACACAACAACCCAAAACCTATGGGACACTATAAAAGCAGTGCTATGGGGAAGGTTCATTTCAATACAGGCTTACCTCAAGAAACAGGAAAAAAGTCAAATAAATAACTCTACACCTAAACTAACTAGAAAACGAAGAAATTAAGAAGCCCAGGGTTAGTAGAAGGAAAGAAATCTTAAAAATTAAGACAGAAATAAATGCAAAAGAAACAAAAGAGACCATAGCAAAAATTAACAAAGCTAAAAGCTGGTTCTTTGAGAAGATAAATAAAATTGACAAGCCATTAGCCAGACTCATCAAGAAACAAAGGGAAAGAATCAAATCAACAAAATTGAAAATGAAAATGGAGAGATCACAACAGACAACACTGAAATACAACAGATCATAAGATACTACAATCAGCAACTATATGCCAATAAAATGGACAACTTGGAAGAAATGGACAAATTCTTAGAAAAGTATAACTTTCCAAAACTGAACCAGGAAGAAATAGAAAATCTTAACAGACCCATCACAAGCACAGAAATCAAAACTGTAATCAGAAATCTTCCAGCAAACAAAAGCCCAGGACCAAACGGCTTCACAGCTGAATTCTACTAAAATTTTACAGAAGAGCTAACACCTACCCTACTCGAACTCTTCCAGAAAATTGCAGAGGAAGGTAAACTTCCAAACTCATTCTATGAGGCCACCATCACCCTAATACCAAAACCAGACAAAGATGCCACAAAAAAAGAAAACTACAGGCCAATATGACTGATGAACATAGATGAAAAAATCCTTAACAAAATCCTAGCAAACAGAATCCAACAACATATTAATAATATCATACATAATAACCAAGTGGGCTTTATCCCAGGGATGCAAGCATTCTTCAATATCTACAAATCAATCAATGTAATACACCACATTAATAAATTGAAAGATAAAAACCATATGATTATCTCAATAGATGCAGAGAAATCCTTTCACAAAATTCAACATCCATTTATGATAAAAACTCTCCAGAAAGCAGGAATAGAAGGAACATACCTCAACATAATAAAAGCTATATATGACAAACCCACAGCAAGCATTACCCTCAATGGTGAAAAATTGAAAACATTTCCCCTAAAGTCAGTAGTAAGACAAGGGTGCCCACTCTCACCACTACTATTCAATGTAGTTTTGGAAGTTTTGGCCACAGCAATCAGAGAAGAAAAAGAAATAAAAGGAATCCAGATTGGAAAAGAAGTAAAACCTTCATTGTTTGCAGATGACATGATCCTCTACATAGAAAACCCTAAATACACCATGAGAAAATTACTAGAGCTAGTCAATGAATATAGTAAAGGAGCAGGATATAAAATTACCACACAGAAAGCCCCTGCATACCTATACACTAACAATGAGAAAACAGAAAGAGAAATAAGGAAACAATTCCATTCACCATTGCAATGATAAGAATAAAAGACTTAGGAATACAGCTAACTAAAGAAACAAGACCTATATATAGAAAACTATAAAACACTGATGAAAGAAATCAAAAAGGACACAGATAAATGGAGAAATATACCATGTTCATGGACGGAAGAATCAATATAGTGAAAATGAGTATACTACTCAAAGCAACCTATAGATTCAAGGCACTCAAGCTACCAACCGTATTTTTCACAGAACTAGAACAAATAATTTCACAATTTGTATGGAAACAAAAAAAACCTCAAATAGTCAAAGCAACCTTGAGAAAGAAGAATGGAACTGGAGGAATCAACCTGCCTGACTTCAGGCAATACTACAAAGCTATAGTCATCAAGACAGTATGGTACAGGCATAAAGACAGAAATATAGATCAATGGAATGAAATAAAAAGCACAGAGATATATCCACGCACCTATGGACACCTTATCTTTGACAGAGGATGCAAGAATATACAATGGAGAAAAGAAAACCTCTTTAACAAGTGGTACTGGGAAAACAGGTCAACCACTTGTAAAAGAATGAAAATAGAACACTTTCTAACACCATACACAAAAATAAAATCAAAATGGATAAAGATCTAAATGTAAGACCAGAAACTATAAGACGCCTAGAGGAAAACATAGGCAAAACACGCTCCAACATAAATCACAGCAGGATCCTCTATGACCCGCCTCTCAGAGTAACGGAAATAAAAGCAAAATAAACAAATGGGACCTAATTAAACTTAAAAGCCTTTGCACAACAAAGGAAACTATAAGCAAGGTGAAAAGACAGCCTTCAGAATGGGAGAAAATAATAGCAAATGAAGCAACTGACAAAGAATTAATCTCAAAAATATACAAGCAGCCCCTGCAGCTCAATTCCAGAAAAATAAATGACCCAATCAAAAAATGGGCCAAAGAACTAAACAGACATTTCTCCAAAGAAGACATACAGATGGCTAACAAACACATGAAAAGATGCTCAACATCACTCATTATCAGAGAAATGCAAATCAAAACCACAATGAGGGACCATCTCACACAGGTCAGAATGGCTGCTATCCGAAAGTCTACAAACAATAAATGCTGGAGAAGATGTGGGAAAAAGTGAACCCTCTAATACCGTTGGTGGGAATGCAACCTAGTGTAGCCGCTATGGAGAACAGTGTGGAGATTCCTTAAAAAACTGGTCATAGAACTGCCATATGACCCAGCAATCCCACTGCTGGGATTACACACTGAGGAAACAAGAATTGAAATAGACACATGTATCCCAATGTTCATCACAGCACTGTTTATAATGGCCAGGATATGGAAGCAACCTAGATGGCCATCAGCAGATGAATGGATAAGAAAGCTGTGGTACATTTACATAATGGAATATTACTCAGCTATTAAAAAGAATACATTTGAATCAGTTCTAATGAGGTGGATGAAACTGGAGCTGATTATACAGAGTGAAGTAAGCCAGAAAGAAAAACACCAGTACAGTATATTAACACATATATATGAAATTTAGAAAGATGGTAATGATAGCCCTATATGTGAGACAGCAAAAGAGACGTAGACGTATAGAACAGTCTTTTGGACTCTGTGGGAGAAGGCAAGGATGTGATGATTTGAGAGAATTGCATTGAAACACGTATATTATCATATGTGAAACAGATCATCAGTCTGGGTTTGATGTATGAGACAGGGTGCTCAGGGCGGGTGTACTGGGATGACCCAGATGGATGGGATGGGGAATGAGGTGGGAGGGGTGTTCAGGATGGGGAACACACACATGGCTGATTCATGTCAATGTATGGCAAAACCACTACAATATCATAAAGTAATTAGCCTCCAATTAAGTAAATTTTAAAAAAATAAAATACTGGTGCCATGCCCTCCTCCAGGGGATCTTCAAGTATCAGGGATCAAACCCCCATATCTTGCCTTCTCAGGCAAGATTTTTACCACTAGTGCCACCTGGAAGGCCCCCATATGGCATACTGTGGTGTTAATTATATCTATCATGTTGCACATTACATCCCCAGTACTTATTTATAGCTGAAAGTTTGCAGTACCTTTTGACTGTCTTCATCCAATTTCTCCTTCCCCCATAAGAGATGATGGAAGTTCCCTAAACCTAATGTGATAATTATGTAATGATCATTATGCTATATACCTTAAACTTATATACTACTGTTAAGTCAATTATATCTAAAAACTGGAAGAAAAACTACTGCATTTTATAGTAGTTAAAATAGTTAAAAATCTACAGTGTTGCTTTTGTTCCAACTCTTTTGCAACTCCATGAACTGTAGCTATGTCCATGGGATTTCCCAGGCAAGGATACTGGAGTGGGTTGCCATTTCCTTCTCCAGGGGATCTTCCTGATCCAGAGATCAAGCCCATGTCTCCTGCATTGCAGGTAGATTCCTTACAGCTGAGCCACCAAGGAAGCCCAAAATTCTACATTATCGTATATAATATGTGAGTGAGTGAAAGTTGCTCAGTCATGTCTGACTCTTTGCAACCCCATAGACTATACAGTCCATGGAAATTTCCAGGCCAAAAATACTGGAGTAGGTAGCCTTTCCCTTCTCCAGGGGATCTTCCCAACCCAGGGATCAAATCCAAGTCTCCCACATTGCAGGCAGATTCTTTACCAGCTGAACCACAAGGGAAACCCACATAATATAGTTATTATATAATAGAAATTCTACCTATACAAACATAAACAAAATTGAAATGTAATAATGTAAAAAGGATTTGTGTCTTTTAAACATGAAAAGTATATATCAAAAATAGATTTAAATACTTCAATATGATATAAAATGAATAGAAGATATATTCTCAAAAAAAGAACTATAGATGAGTTATAAACATTATATAGAATATGTATATACATAAATGAAAAATTGTGAATTGCAATTATGGAATTTTCCTTTTTACATAAAAAAATTTGCAAATAACTTTTAAAAGGCAATAGTCAATGTCAGGAAATATTTTGTGATAAACTAGTATTCACTACTCATTAAAACTTAAGTAGGATACACCTCTCTGGAAAGCAATCTATATATAAAGAGTCCTTATATGATAAGCACAATGATTCAAAATTTTTTTACAAAAAGTACTTAACAGAATATGCTCACAACATAAAATAAAATAAAAAATTCAAGTCACAAAATGATCTCCTTTGTACAATGCACATAAATGTTTGTGAAAATAAACATAGATGAAATACACATGACTCTAGAATTCACAGTTTCATTTATTTATGCAAATAAATTCTTTCAGTTCTCATCTAATGAGACCATGCCTTAGGAGTTATAATACAAGAGGGAATTAAGAGTAACCAACCATAGCCAACTGCCTAGCATCCAAAGTACAACACAGATTTATCTGTTCTGAATTTCATACTATATGTGTTATGTGTGAAGTGAAGTGAAAGTCACTCAGTCGTGTCAGACTCTGAAATCCCATGGACTGTAGCCCATCAGGTTCCTTTGCCCATGGGATTTCCCAGGCAAGAATAATGGAATGGGTTGCCATTTTCTTCTCCATATGTGTAATACTTCTTGTCAATTTGGAAATTTTTCCATTAGTCCTCCAGAGAAATTTACAACAAACAATTTATAACAAAACTACTCTTTGTGAATGATTAAATTTACAACAAACAAAAAAGCCACACAAATAAGTGACTAAATTGCATAAATTTACAAAAAAATCAGTGATTAAATTGAAGAACTAAAATAAAGAGATCATTTTGCTTTATGCACACACTAAGGGAACTAATCTGACAGAAGTTCAGCTCTATTACCAGGACAACACTGCTACCCTGAATTATTCTACTTCTTTATATACTTTAAAAATAAAAATAAAAGATTTAGAGAAGTGTTTCATTGAGGGCCCTAGGCAGTATTACAAAACTTTACATTGGGCCTACAAATGTTAACTTTAAAAATATTAACGAAAATTCAAAAGGCTATTAATTTGTGATATGATATTTAGAAAACATGGAACTTAATTAACAAATGTGATTTAAGGGAAAACAACAAGCCTACATAGAGTGAAGTCACCACTGCAAATAAGAGCTAAGAGCTTTAAGAAGCATTTCTATTTTTATTATGTAAGTTTTATCATGTAAGCTTGGTTTAGCTGATAAGTAGATATGAAAGGTTTTATTTCTGAGCTAAAGAGACTCAGAGAAGCGGATTAGAGGCTAGGATAAGCAATCAATAGGGAGAAAACATGTTCATTAACATACAAGAGCTGTAGTTCAGCCTTTATCAATGAATGAATTGATAAGCTCATCAGTTACCATAGCTTTGGTTTTATAGGTCTGGGGCAGTTCCCAGTAGATGTTACAATACTAAAAAAGAGAAAGAACGCAGCTCAGTTATATCAAACTCTTTGTGACTCCATGGACTACACAGTCCATGGAATTCTCCAGACCAGAACACTGGAGTGGGTAGCCTTTCCCTTCTTCAGGGGATTTTCCCAACCCAGGGATCAAACTCAGGTCTCCTGCATTGCAGGCGGATTCTTTACCAGCTGAGCCACAAGGGAAGCTCACTATACTATTAATGCAAAGTTTATTTTGGTGTTCAATTAATTTTAATACCTCCATAAATTACATTTGCCATAAGTTTGTAGGTTCATTAAAGGCCTAAAGGGATCAATTAAACTAGTGCATTATGTAGTAGAAACTATATACTCATACTATACCTTTTTTAAAAGTCACGTTGATAACAAGAAAATGTTAATGTTACTTTTTAGATCTTTTAATACACTCTATTCATCTTTAGATAATTTTCCTTCAGAAAATGTTTATATTACTCATTTCACTTCCTACCTTTTTCAAACATTTCACAAATTTTTACAAGATTTTTATTGTTTTTTCTTTTTGTATAACTCTGTACAATAAAAGACATACATTAGCCTAGTATATTTTTCAGCAGGAAGTTGCTAAAAAACAAACTACCCAAAAGAAAGGAGCAAATGTTATGGAAATCAAGGCCAACTTCATTAAAAGTGAAGATTCAACTGGAGTTGAAGTACCAAATGCAAATATTGACCTTGCTGTATACTAGTGAAAAGAAACCATAGGGGCATAGAGAAAATAAATATGTTGAATGTCTGCTGTCTAAATCAGCACTGTTGGGCAATGCATGCTAATCTCTTATTCAGTCCTCAAAGTATTATTTCTAATATACAAACATAGATCTAAGACTCACTGTCTAGACAATGTGATCAAGATCACTTGAAGTGAATTGTTAGTCGCTCAGTCATGTCAGACTCTTTGTAACCCCATGGACAGGGGTTTGCCAGGCTCTACCATCCACGGGGTTTTCCAGGCAAGAATGCTGGAGTGGGTTGTCGTTTCCTTCTCCAGGGGATCTTCCCGACCCAGGGAACGAACCCAGGTCTTCTGCATTCCAGTCAGACTCTTTACCACCTGAGCCACCAAAGAAGCTCAAGATCACATAGTTAAGTTTTCAGTCCAGATCTCTAATCTTAATGACGTTCATATAAAACATGGTTCAGACCAAAGACTGAGGGAAAAAAATACAAATAGATGCCAGTGAGCAAGGTGTGTTTAGGGATTAATGGGGCCACCAAAGGATGTGGGAGCTGCCTGGGGCTTCCAGTGAACTAAAACTATTTTTATTTTACTCTTACTTAGATATTTTATATTTGCACATTTTTACCAGTTCTTTGTACCTGTGGCTCTTACATAACTATAAAGCAAAACAAATATACAAATGAATAATATGATAAAAGAAAAATACCTACAGGGAAAAATAAACATGCTGTGTTTTACATTTTTTCAGATACAGTTTTACTTGCTATATAAACATATGAACATAGATATGTATGTGTATTTATATAGATGTTTTAAAATTTAGATGTATACATAGATTTTTGAATAGACTTAAATGTTATAGACCTTTGTTAGAGAACATTTAAATATTCCAATTTCCTCAAACAAGTATGGACAAAATGATATTTCAGATTCTTTGCAGTATTACACATCCTATTAGCTGAAATGATTGTTATTTTTTTTAATTCATTTAATTGGAGGCTAATTACTGTACAATATTGTAGTGGTTTTTGCCATACATTGACATGAATCAGCCATGGGTGTACATGTGTTCCCCATCCTGAACCCCCTCCCACTCCCCTCCCCATCCCATCCCTCAGGGTCATCCCAGTGCACCAGCCCTGAGCACCCTGTCTCATTTATGTCTCATGAACCTAGACTGGTGACTGTTTCACACTTGATAATATACATGTTTCAATGCTATTCTCTCAGATCATCCCACCCTCACCCTCTCCCACAGAGTCCAGAAGGCTATTCTTTATATCTGTGTCTCTTTTGTTGTCTCTCATATAGTGTCATCGTTACCATCTTTCTAAATTTCATATATATGCGTTAGTGTACTGTAATGGTGTTTTTCTTTCTGGCTTACTTCACTCTGTATAATGGGCTCCAGTTTCATCCACCTCATTAGAACTGATTCAAATGAATTCTTTTTAATGGCTGAGTAATATTCCATGGTGTATATGCACCACAGCTTTCTTATCCATTCATCTGCCAATGGGCATCTAGGTTACTTCCATGTCCTGGCTATTGTAAACAGTGGTGCGATGAACATTGGGGAACACGCGTCTCTTTCAATTCTGGTTTCCTCAGTGTGTATACTCAGCAGTGGGATTGTTGGGTCATATGGCAGTTCTATGTCCAGTTTTTTAAGGAATCTCCACACTGTTCTCCATAGCGGCTACACTAGGTTGCATTCCCACCAACGGTATTAGAGGGTTCACTTTTTCCCACATCTTCTCCAGCATTTATTGTTTGTAGACTTTCGGATAGCAGCCATTCTGACCTGTGTGAGATGGTCCCTCATTGTGGTTTTGATTTGCATTTCTCTGATAATGAGTGATGTTGAGCATCTTTTCATGTGTTTGTTAGCCATCTGTATGTCTTCTTTGGAGAAATGTCTGTTTAGTTTTTTGGCCCATTTTTTAATTGGGTCATTTATTTTTCTGGAATTGAGCTGCAGGAGCTGCTTGTATATTTTTGAGATTAATTCTTTGTCAGTTGCTTCATTTGCTATTATTTTCTCCCATTCTGAAGGCTGTCTTTTTCCCCCAGCTTATAGTTTCCTTCGTTGTGCAAAAGCTTTTAAGTTTAATTAGGCCCTGTTTGTTTATTTTTGCTTTTATTTCCAGTACTCTGAGAGGCGGGTCATAGAGGATCCTGCTGTGATTTATGTCTGAGAGTATTTTGCCTATGTTTTCCTCTAGGCGTCTTATAGTTTCTGGTCTTACATTTAGATCTTTATCCATTTTGATTTTATTTTTGTGTATGGTGTTAGAAAGTGTTCTATTTTCATTCTTTTACAAGTGGTTGACCAGTTTTCCCAGTGAAATGAAAGTGAAGTCACTCAGTTGTGTCTGACTCTTTGCTACCCCATGGACTGTAGCCTACCAGGCTCCTTAGTCCATGGAATTTTCCAGGCAAGAGTACTGGAGTGGGTTGCCATTTCCTTCTCCAGTTTTCCCAGTACCATTGTTAAAGAGATTTTCCTTTCTCCATTGCATATTTTTGCATCCTTTGTCAAAGATAAGTTGTCCATAGGTGCGTGGATTTATCTCTGTGCTTTTTATTTTCTTCTATTGATCTATATTTCTGCCTTTGTGCCACTATCATACTGTCTTGATGATGGTAGCTTTATATTACAGTCTGAAGTCAGGCAGGTTGATTCCTCTGGTTCCATTCTTCTTTCTCAAGATTGCTTTGGCTAGTCAAGGTTTTTTTGTATTTCCATATAAATTGTGAAATTATTTGGTCTAGTTCTCTGAAAAATACCATTGGTAGCTTGATAGGGATTGCATTGAATGAACTGATTGATATTTAAATTAGGCTTAAATATTCTAGAACTTTTTCTAAAAGAGTATTTCTCATCAAAAAAAAATTCATCTTAGGAAACAAAGTATTTATTCTATAATACCTCTATCTTTTTAAAACTCTAAAACGAAGGCAGTTTTAAAATAGAATATCTTGTGTAAAGTGAGATATTGTGTCAGAATTACCTAGATTTCTCCAACTATTTTATTACATTCCAATAATTTGAAAAAGATCAAGATTTATTATCAATAATAGATTTTTGGTTTCTTTAATAAACCATTGCCTTTGCAGATAATTTTAAAACAGAAGCTTGAAAATACTTGTAATAATGGCAATAAAACTGAAATAAGCACAGAACTTTCTAGGTATTATTTTTAAAGGACAATGTTCATATGAATAGCATTTTACTGTAGTTTCTCAAAAAATCAAATATTGTTTCAGTCAACATCCTGGGATGATCACAAAATATTTACTGACAAAGATAATTCAAAATAAGGTAAGTAAATAAATGTATTCACATAAAGATAATTCCACATTAATATATGAGTAACTTTGAGGAAAAGAAAGTGTCCTGAAGTAAAGAGTGCAATGAATTATTGAAAAAGTTCAAGCTGTGAAGGTTATATGTGAGACAGTAGGATAAATTTGGGGAGTGTATTTTAGACTTTATAATCATGTCGTCCAATGCCTGGTTTGGAATGAAAACTGTGCATAATGAAAACTAAGTCTTAAAACTGGAACTCAAACGTGTCAGTTGAGGACAACAGGAACTGTAGGAATTACAGTGTTACATGGTAATGATTTGTTTACACATCTGTACCCCAAAGATTAGATCCAATTCTTAGATTCTTCATCTAAGTATATTCCCACACATCTTATAAGCTTTCATTTATACACTAGATTTTTTAAGTAAACTTAAAAAACTAAACAAAATATGAATCTTTTAATCACATATGCTTTAAGATTGTTTGGTGTTCACTGAGATTAAATTATTAAAGAAAAATGTGTGATAAATTTGAGATTAAGAAAGGCATTTGGGATAAAAAGGAGTAAATTTAGCATAATACATTTAAATATGGAATTTTCTTCTTTTCTAGTCAGTTGATTCTTGTAAAGAACTAATTCTCAAAAAGATCTTAATTTTCATAAACAATCTAGTGCTTTATTGAACATAGTTTATAAAAATACAAATACTACATCCTTTGACTAAGCATTATAATTTTTCTGTAGGAAAAAATATACATAAACACTCACAGATACTTATAATATGTAGCACATAAGCATGTTCAGAAAAATAGAACTTGGCATTGGGGAACTCAGATATAAATCACAAATTTTAACCTGGGAATCATAGTTTATCTACTTGTCCCAGAACTTTCCAGTTTAAGAAATTAAAAACTGCCATTGATATTTTTAAAGTGTTGAGATATAATTGATATACTTTACTTGTACATATTTTTGCTTGCTTTTGTACAAATTTCCAGTTTTAGACTATTACAAACTAGGCTGCTATAAACAGTAGTGTACAAGTCTTTGTACAAGCATGTACATTCATTTCTCCTAGGAATGGAATGGCTGAATCACATGATGGATGCATATTTTAACTTTTCTACTTTAACTTTATTTCTGTACCAAATTATAATGACTATACCAAAGTGACTAGACCAATTTGTGAACAGCTTATATTTATTTAACATTATTGGATGACACTGCTGCTGCTGCTAAGTCACTTCAGTTGTATCCGACTCTGTGCGACCCCATAGACGGCAGCCTACCAGGCTCCTCCATCCCTGGGAATCTCCAGGCAAGAACAGTGGAGTGGGTTGCCATTTCCTTCTCCAATGCATGAAAGTGAAAAGTGAAAGTGAAGTTGCTCAGTCATGTCCGATTCTTCTCGACCCCATGGACTGTAGCCTACCAGGCTCCTCCATCCATGGGATTTTCCAGGCAAGAGTACTGGAGTAGGATGCCATTTCCTTCTGCTTGGATGACACTAGAACTTTGAAAATCCGTTCAAATCTTTATCTGACCTTCTAAATTAGAATATTCTGTGCAAAAGTGAAGCCTTAAAAAATTTTTTTATATTTTGAATTTTAAGCTTATAGAAAAGTTGTAAAAGGGTACAAAATTTTCCTTATATCCCTCACCTAGTTGCCCTTATGTTAACATCTTACATAACCTTAGTGCAATGATGAAGAATAAGAAATCAACACCGATACAATATATTAAGTATAATAAGATACAATACATTAAGATACTTATATTAAGCAAAATAAAATAATATTTTAAGTAAACTTGAAATTTCAAGGTTTTTTTTTTAAACTGATAATGTTTGCTATTCTAGGGTTGTATCTAAATTACATTTCTCCTTGCCTCCACTCTGAAAACTGACACTTAGTCTTGCCTTTCTTCCATGACCTTGACACTTTCACAGAATATGATCAGTTATTTTTTAGACCGTCCCTTAATTGGGGTTTCTCTAAACCATTTTTTATGATTGGAATAAGTTATACATGTTTGGCAATATTATCATAAAAACAATACCGTGTATCTCTTGAAGACAAGAAACTGCCAAACTGTATTCCAAAGTGTTTGTGCTATTTGGCATTGCCATAATCATCAATCTTTTTAGTTCTAACAATTGTAGGGGTACAAGGCGGTGTCTGTAGTGTTATGCTGAGCTTCTTTTCATGTGCTGTATGCTACCCATATGTCTTCTTTGGTGAAGTATCTATCCAAACCTTTTACCCATTTTTAATTAAGTATTCTATTATTTTTTGAGAGATATACGTTCTAAACAAGAGTCCTTTGTTGAATGTATACTTTGCAAATAATTTATATCTCTGGCTTAACTTTTCATTTTCCCAGTGTCCTTCAAATTGCAAATGGGCTTTTGGTCTAATTTATTGACTTTTTTTTTCATGATTTGTGCTTCATTTTTTTTTTTTGTTTTTGTGTGTGTGTGTGTGTGTTTGTGCTTCATTTTAAAGAAATTTTTACTAAAACATTTCTGATATTTTACTCTAGAAGTTTTATAGTTTTATATATTAAACTGGGGTCTATTTTAAATTATTTTTCATCTTAACAAAAATTAAGGTAAGCTTGAGGTTCTTTTTTTTTTTTTTTTTTGCATATGGCCATCAACCATTCTACCATCATTTGTTGCTATTTATATCATGATATAAACATGTACTAGTAAAAATCAAGCATGCAATCCAAAAGCACTTTGAAATTCTCAAATATTTTTCTAATAACATAATATTTAATGACTATATTGTTTACCTAGCACATTCTCCATTGTTATCTATTTTGGGTATTTTCAAGCTTTTGCCATTCAAAGTAACTTTGTGAAGAATTTTGTAATGTCTATGTACACATCTCTACTTCACTAATGCAAATTTCTAGAAAGGCATATATCATTTACACAGAAATTACATTTTTAAAGCTCTTGGTACATACGAACAGCTTACCTTCCATAAAGCTTATTCCACTCTACTTCCAACCAGTAGAGTGCTAACGTTATTTTGTTTAAAAATTTGGTAATTAAAAAGAAATTTTACATTTGTTTAAATTTTCATTTGTCAAGTTGCTGATAGTCATTCATTAGGTTACTGACTATACTACAAATCTACACTAATCAAAACAGTGTGGTACTGGCGCAAAAACAGAAACACAGATCAATAGAGCAGGATACAAAGTACGGACATAAACCCACACACCTGTGGTCACCTAATCTATGACCAAAAAAGGCAAGAATACAATGAAGAGAAGACAATTTCTTTAATAAGTGGTCTGGGGAAACTGGACAGTTACATGTTAAAGAATGAAATTAGAACATTCTCTAACATCACACACAAAAATAAACTCAAAATGGATTAAAGACCAAAATGTAAGACTGGATACTATAAAATTCTTAGAGGAAAACATAGGAAGAACACTTTCTGACATAAATCACATAATATCTTTTTTGATCTGTCTCCTAGAATAATGGAAATAAAAACAAAAATGAACCAGTGGAACCTAATGAAACTGAAAAGCTTTTGTGGAGCAAAGAAAACTATAAACAAAATGAAAACAAAACCCACAGAATGGAAGAAAGTGTTTGCAAACAAAGCAACTGACAAGGGATTAATCTCAAATTATACAGACAACTCATGCTGTTCAATATCAAAAAAACAGCATAATCAAAAAAATGGGTGAAAGATATAGACATTTCTCTGAAGAAGATGTGGAGAAAAGGATGCTATCCTACACTGTTGGTGGGAATGCACAGGCACTATGGAGAACATATGGATGTTCCTTAATAAATTAAAAATAGAGCTAATTTATGATCCAGTAACCCCACTCCTGGGCATATATCCTGGGAAAACCATAATTAAGAAAGATACATGCACCCCAATGTTCACTGCAGCAATATTTACAATAGTCAAGACACAGAAGCAATCTAAATGTCCATCAATGGAGGAATGGGTAAAAAAGATGTACACTGAAAATTTTAAGAGAGTAACATTAACCAATTCAGGACTAGAGGTGAGAATGCTTAGGTGTGGGGAGGGAAGGAATTGGCTTTCTTCTCTCACTTCATTCCAGGGTTTTAATTTTTATCTCATTTATTTTGCACAGAAACTTTGTAAGATAGTAACTAACTCCCTGAAATGCGAATTAGAAAATTAACATTAATATAGTTCACCAGTGGTCGGGCAGAGTTTAATTATAAACGTTGGACTTTGAAGTTAAATATCTTTCCAATATTGTCCCTTCTGCAATAAAATGTTCTTGAATCATTTTTAAAAATAAATTAAAATTGTGTTTGTTAAGTTACTGACATGGTCAAGTATTTATTTCACATAACTAAATTTATATATTTTTTCTTTTGTGAGTTATTTTCTTAGGAGTCACAATTTTCCTACTACTAAGAAAGCTAAAGTGAAGTGAAAGTGAAAGTCGCTCAGTCACGTCCAACTCTATGAGACTCCATGGACTGTAACCTGCTAGGCTCCTCTGCTCACGGAATTCTCCAGGCCAGAATACTGGAGTTGGTAGTCATTCCCTTCTCCAGGAGATCATCCCAATCCAGGGATCAAACCCAGTTCTTCAGCACTGCAGGTGGATTCTTTATCATCTGAGCCACCAGGAAAGACCAAAAACGCTCGAGTGGGTAGCCTATCCCTTCTCCAGGAGATCTTCCCAACCCAGGAACCGATCTGGAGTACCCTGCATTGCAGGCAGATTCTTTACCAGCTGAGCTACCAGGGAAGCCCAAGAAAGCTAAATGTATACCTAAAATATTGTTCCCATGCTTGTTACATATGCTGCAAATTTTTCTCCCACAATGTTTGCCTTTCATAGTATGTACGGTGTTGATACACAGAAACTTTATTAGATACTTGAGCTTTCACTTTTTTGTTTGTGCCTTTGTATGTAAATAAAAGCCTTGAGATCAACTAAGGCATCATAAGATCAGCTGAAGTGCCACAAGGTCAGCTAAAAATATGACATGGAACATTCTAAAACACAGCAAGTCAGAAAAACAGACTATAAAGAAAAAGATTCAGAATGCAAATAGTTGTATTTTAAGGACATTGGATTTTTCATCTTCTTTTCCCCAAAGTGTTAATGACCATTGCTTTGTTACAGTAGTAACACAAGTAGCTTTTTAAAAAACTTGTCTACTTCCCACATTTTCTATTATGAATTTTTTTTCCACTTTATTATCAGAAAGTGATTATTAAAGAGGCAGAATATTCCCCAGAATTTTTCTGAGGGGGTGGTGGGGGAGATATTGTATAGGTGTTAATAAAAGCTCTATCAATACTATGGCATCTTAATAGTTATTCTATATTGAGT
The DNA here is from genome assembly GCF_963930625.1 of Muntiacus reevesi. Classification (NCBI taxonomy): domain Eukaryota; kingdom Metazoa; phylum Chordata; class Mammalia; order Artiodactyla; family Cervidae; genus Muntiacus; species Muntiacus reevesi. Next base: position 256,591,140 of record NC_089251.1, on the reverse strand, counting down.
TTGTTGAATAAATTTTCCAAGTTTCCTGACATCCTATTAGGGTAACTGAACCAATATTCATTTCCAACTATGTTAGATAAGAAATTAGCATTTTTTTTCCTAACTACTTCAACTATGTTCATGTATTTATGCCTTAAACACTTTGGATGTAATTTAATTCTATCCATATTATAGGCCTATTTAGTGACCTTGAGTCTATTTGAACCATAATGTTTTAAGTCTACTAAGCATGTATGAGATCAAGAATAAGAGGATATACACAAGCTAGTCAGACTGCTGCTGTTTTATACTATTGCTACCATGCTGTTCTCTCCTAGGTGATTATTATCTCATTAAGTTTTAAACCAGTTTGGAAATAATTTACTCAAAATTTAGGTTTAATTAAACATTATTTAAGGTCACTATAACATTAGGATCCAATCTTATTTAAACTTTAACTTTTATAACTCTACCATAGTAAGTAGGGAATCATTTATTATGTAAGGAAAGAACATGACCTTATTAGTTATGATTAAGATGGAGATGAATCAACTCCTGCAATTCTTTGTGGCATTCAGGCAAGTCATCACTTACTTGACACAACAATCTGAGTTTTCATTAATTAGACAATGTGTTTGCTAACAGGATAGGCAGGTTTTTCTTATCATATTATTTCTAGGATGTTCTACAAGCAGTCACTAGTCTAATTTAGGTTCCAGGGTCAGAAAAACTAATCTTACAGATTTAGAGGATACAGTGACTATTCTAGTACTCAGCGTCCGTAGATGAGGAAAGACTGAAAACTGACTAAAGTTCAAAGGATGTATTTCACAAGTGTGTGAGGAGACTGATCTCAACAGGAATCACCAATGAAGCATGTTGACATGAATGACCATAAAGGCTTCTTGCTGTTTGGTTTGCTAAGTTGTGTTCAATTCTTTGCTGTGAGTCCATGAGTCCAATTCACGGGCTGTCGCCCACCAGTCCAGGGGATTTCCTAGGCAAGAATACTGAAGTGGGTTGCTATTTCTTTCTCCAGGAGATCTTCCTGACCCAGGGATTGAACCCATGTCTTCTGCCTTGCAAGTGGCTTCTTTACCACTGAGCCACCAGGGAAGCTCATATGAAATTTAGACAGAAAGAAATATTTAAACACATTTTAAGATAATATTAGTAGCTACTAAGAAGGTAGTATGAATCCAAGGTATTTGCCTAAGGATGAAAAAGTCTGTAGTAACTCAAAACACGAGGCACTGTACTATAAACTGCAGAAAGACAGAGATATAGAATCTAGTTCAACACAACGTACTACCTATATGTCTTTGAGAAAGTTATTTTACCAGGTGCCTCAGTTACATATTCCTTTTTAATAAAGGCAGAAGTTCTAACCAAGTAATCTCTTTAGATCTCCTCCAGCCCAATCTACTCCTTAAACAAGTGAACACAGAATGTACCCATACAACAGTACATTCTTACTTGAAAGATTAAATTTAAAAATTTTAAGCTATAAATTTTAACAATCGTCCCCTTCTCTTCTCCTTAAACAATGGGATGATAGATGCTTTTCTTTTTCCTTGTACTTTGCTACACTGTTATCTGTTTTTGAAACTGGGGGAAAGATAATAATTACTTTTAAAGGGGATAAAAGAAAACTCACATTAGAACCTTCTGGGACATTAGATGTGGAATTAGAACTTGGACAAGTGATTCTGATTTTTAACTAGACCCTAAGGCACTGGTGCTCATTCTTGGCTTTACTCTATAATCACTTGAGGGAACTTGTAAGAAATATCCATCCCTCAGCCCCATTCCATGGGATTGCAATTTAATTGATCTGGTATGTGACCCAAATATTTGCCTTTTTAAAAAGAGTTCAAGTGATTCTAATGTGTAAATAATACTTCTCTGAAATAGAGTTAAGAATTAGTATTGTAAAAGATATGATACCATTGTCAAAATAGCTGAAACAATTTTCTGGTAATAAAAGTAACATGGTAGGAAATTCAGCATCTCAGGGTTTAGCATCTAAATTCCGCAGACCATAATCATTTTAAAAGAAAATTAATTCGTATACATGCTTGGAAATTGAATATTAGAAGCCCTACCATTGAGAAAGGAAAGTATATCAGAAATCTCTCTTCCTATTAGAAGGGAATCATCTATAACTAAAGAAAAGAAATAGGCACAGTGTCCATCACCAGGGTTTAGTAAAATATAATTTATTCAGATATTGAGTTATGATTTTCTTCTCTGTGCTAGTAACTAAAACTAAAGACCAGTAACCTGAAAAATTTGAAAGAGCTTTACCACCTAAGCAAAGGGACATGTGTCAAACAAATTTAAATTGATGTCTTCTGCATCTCTATCTTACTTATTCTTGACACATTATACACTAGTAACTGTACCAATTTTTACAAATGCCATCTTATTTTCATTCATTTTTTCAACTGTTTATCACAAACCAGGTATTAGGAACTATACTAGAGATTTAAGCAAACATTAAAGTTTGCAAGATAAGTGGAGAAACAGATGAGAAACTTGAATGTCATAAGGTCAACACTAGAATCATATGAGCCCAGAGTACCATAGGGCCCCCAAAGGAGAAACACATGACCCACTCATGAGGAGCTTCTAAGTTTTCCTAGGGGCATTTTCAAGTAAAAATGAAAGAAGGAAATCCAACTTGAAAGAAACTAGCATTTAATCAAGTGAGTCAGGGAGAAAAGGAAAAAGTGAGTGAAGATAAGGAAGAGGATCTGGAAGGGTCACTATTACAGGGCAGATATATCTTGGTATATATGCTTGTAGAAAGGAGCATGGCGCTTCCATGGAAAAATAAGTTGTCCAGCTCACTGAAGTATGGATGACTTTTAGTGTGGATTGTTATATTAATCAGGGTTCTCAGAGAAACAACAATAGGCAATCTCTTCTTCCTCTCTCTCCACATACAAGGAAGCCTGAGGTCCCACCCACATTAAGGAGGTCAGTTTTCTCAGTCCACTGATTCAGATGCTAATCTCATCCAGAAACACATTCACAGACACACCCAGACATAGCATGTAACACATACCTGTCAAATTATCAAATTAAACATATTAGTGAAGAAAAAGTTAGAAACAGGGTCAGATTGAGTCTTAATTGGCTCCAAGAAATTTTAATCTTAACTGGCTCCAAGAAATATGGGTTTTATTCTTAGTGCAATAGGGCAATACTCGAGGACTTAGCAGCAGAAATACATGATCTGATTTTCATTTTAGAGAGATTGTGCTGACTCCTGGGTAGAAAATGAATTGGGGAAGGGAATGGTTAATTTAAGAGGATCGGTTATGAAGTGCTATCATCTAGGTAAAAATAATAATAGCCAGTGTCAGAGAACAGCAGTTTCATTTCTCATCCTTACTTTCTGATATAGGTAAAATCATTTCCTTTTTACAGAAAAGGAAACTGAAGTTCAAAGCATTTAAATACCTTTTACAAATATCACAGCTAATATGTGCTAGGACTGAGATCTGATCCTAGAATAATTTTATATCAAAGCCTAAACTTTGATATAAATGAGAACTGATAAGTGGTTAGATAGGAGTACTATATTTATCTAACACAATAGTCCATTCATTCTTGTTCAATCAAAACATTTCATAAACATATGCTGAACACTCACCATTTATAGTTCTTTATGACAGGAATTTAGGGAAATAAAAATGAATGAGAGTATTTCTCTCAAGTGCTCAGTAAATAAGCTTAGTCTTTTTGCCATAGGGATTCTTATCTTATGGGTTGCCTATTTGTGAGTTAATTTCATAAGACAACAGATGCTTCCTGTTTATCAGGTAACAAAGATTTTATGTAGAAGCTCTGCATAGTTATTTATTAAAGTAACATTCTTCACATATTTTGTGCCAGGTGTTCTACATTACTAAACAGACACTTTCCATATGTTCTTTGAAGTCATTTTAGACTGATCAAATCCTAAAATGCTACAGCTAAATAATTTATAGATAGAATGTATACATATATACATGTGTATATGAGGATGGATGGATGTGCATATATATGCATATGTATTTTATCAAGTAAGCCTGGGGAAAGTGTTACATAAAGAGTAAGTATCTTTTCCAAATCATCAAATGGAGAATAAGAAAACCTGTATAATGTAGATACACTAATCTAATGACAGTTTACAAGTGGGATTTCCACTTTTAGTAATGGGTAGCTATGTTATCTAGACCAACCTTCCCACTGAAGGTAATTGAACAAGCAGGATAATTATTATGTGTGTGTGTGTACAATAAGTATATTTGTTTTCTCTAAGCATCTAAGAGCTAAAAACCAAAGCATCCAAGTGAAGAACTATTAGGTCAAGATCCAGGAAAAGATAGGGAGGAATGCAGGAAGGTGAGCTGAAATGTAGTTACATTTTCTTGGGGTGTTTCTATTCAGTAATAAGTCAGAGCACAGGTACTGAGAGCCCCTGATGCTCTGCAGAGACAAGAGTTGTCTAGTGTCCACAGAGGATGGAACTCTGGTACACTACTCTGTGGGTTGAGCTGGAACTCAAAGGACTTTATCCTAAGGAAAAGACCTGACTGAAATTTAACCAGTCTTCACACAGATAAGTAAAACCAGATAAAAATTACTTCAAATACAGGGGAACTTCTTGCAAATGATAACCAATACTTCTCACTAGAAACACAGTAGGCCAAAGACTATACAACATTTTTTTGTCTTCAAAGAAAAAAAAAAAATTGTCAACCTGAAATCCTGTATCTAACATTCTCAAAATTAAGAAGAAAATAAAGACATCAGAATTAACAAAGGTTGAGAGAATATATTGTATAAAAACCTGAACCACTGTAAATGCCAATGGAAACTCATTAAATAAATAAGAATATTATAAACTATATTCCAATAAGTTATATAACTTGCATAAAATGAACAAATACCTTGCAAAATATAACTTCCCAAACCATATACATGAATTTCTCTAAAATCTTAATAGCTGTATGCATACTTTTAAAACTGAATTTATAAAAACCTTTACTAAAATAAAACTTCATAAAGAAGGTTTCAGGCCCAAAAGTTTTCACTAATGAATTCTACAAAATGTGAAGAAAAATTATTTTATATAAACTTTTACAGGAAATAGAAAAAGCACACTTCTCAACTTGTTTTATAAGGCCAGCATAATCCTAAAAACAAAACTAAAACAGCACCAATAAAAATTTACAGACCAATATTCATCATAAACATTTATAGAAAATTAATATTTGTAAATATGTCAAATAATATAGAAAAGGATGATATATGGTAACTGACTACATGAAGTTCATCCTAAAAACAAAAGGTTGTTAAATTAAAACACTCGAAAATCATGTTATCAATTAAGTAAAAATGAAAGAAAAGATATGTTTGTCATAATAGATGCATAAAAAGAGCACTTGACAAAATTTAATTCCTTTTCATGATAAAAACTCTCAATGCCTAAGAATAAAAAGAACTTTCAAACTTTCTCAGTATGATAAAAAGAATGTACAAAAAGCAAATAACTAATATACTTCATGGAGCAATTTTGAATGCTTTTGCTCTAAAATCAAAACAAAGCAAGATTACTTCTTCTAAGTTCAAAATGACTGTCACCACTTTCATTTAATGTTATACTCAAAGCTACAGCTAGTTCAATAAGGAAAAAAATAGGAAACATTAAAATTGTCCTTATTCAAACACATGATGGCCTATGTAGAAAATCCTAAATAATCAAACAAAAAAAGTGGATTGGGTGTATGTACAGGTGTAGGAGTATGTTAAAACTAATTAATCCAGAGATACTCCAAGAGGCTCCTCAGTGTGGGCAAGTGAAAATGCCCTGGATGTGAGAAACAGGTCCAGGTCATCACAGCTTCATGTTCAGATGTGCATATATTTCTTCTAAGTTGATTAAAGTTGTTTTGGAATGATCAAGCACCTCAAAGAAAAAAAACCAATTAAAGTCAAATAAGCCAGACTTGACTCATCCGTGGAGATTTCCAGTCGTCCGTGATCTTGGAGATTAAGAGTTCTCAAACGGTTAAGTAGGATGACCTTTCTTCATTTTTCAGAACTTGAGGTTACCAGGAAAAGTGGTCCTAATAGATAGAGATCAAATCCTGACCTTTGGAGTGGGAGCACTAACTCCAAGACCCTAGACTACCAGAGAACTAACCCTAGGGAGTATCAATTAGTGAGAACTCCCACAAAGGAAACCACTTGAATACAAGACCCAGCACCACCCAACCAACAGTAGCACCCTGTGCAGGACACCTCATCCAAGCAACAAACAAAACGAAAATACAAATCCAACCATCAGCAGACAGGACTACCACCTCACTCACCATTGCCCATCAGGTGTGGGGGAGGGGAGCTCAGCACAAGGGTCACCCTATATGAAACTTACACAAATCACTGCACCAACTTAGGAGGGCAGAAACCAAAAGGAAGAAAGAATTCAACCTTGAAGCTTGGGAAAAGGAGAACTAAAACATAATGTTAAATATATATATACATAATGAAAAGGCAGAGAAATATTGTACAAATGAAGGAACAAACTAGAAACACAGAAGTCCAAATGAATGAAGAGGAAATAGACAAGCTACCTGAAAAAGAATTCAGAATAATAATAGTAAAGATGATAAAAAAAAAAAAAAAAAAAAAAAAACCTTGAAAACAGAATGGAGAAAATTTAAGAATCAATTAACAAAGACCTAGAAGAATTAAAAAATAAACATATAGAAACAAACAGCACAATTACTGAAATTAAAAATACTCTAGAAGGAATCAATGCAGAATATCTATAGCAGAAGAGCGAATCAGTGAATTGGAAGATAAAATGGTGAAAATAACTTCTGAAGAACAGGATAAAGTAAAAAGAATGAAAAGAGCTGAGAACAGTCTCAGAGACCTCTGGGATAATATCAAACACAACAACATTCAAATTATGGGGGTCCCAGAAGAAGAAGAGAAAAAGAAAGAGTGTGAGAAAATTTTTGAAGAGATTATAGTTGAAAATTTCACCAACATGGAAAAGAAAATAGTCAATCAAGTTCAAGAGGTGCAAAGAGTCCCATACAGGATAAATCCAAGGAGAAACACATCAAGACACATACTAATCAAACTAACAAAGACTAAACACAAAAAAAGAATGTTAAAAGCAGAAAGGGAGAAGCAACAAGTAACATAGAAGGGAAAACCCATACATTGAACAACTGATCTTTCAGCAGAAACTCTGCAGGCCAGAAGGGAAAGGCAGGATATATGTAAAGTATAGAAAGGGGAAAATCTACAACCAAGATTACTGTACCCCACAAGGATCTCATTCAAAATTGATGGAGAAATAAAAAGATTTTCAGACAAGTAAAAGTTAAGAGAATTCAGTACCACCAAAACAGCTTTACAACAAATGTTAAAGGGACTTATATAGTAAAGAAATGCAAGAGAAGAAAACGATCTACAAAATCAAACTCCAAACAATTAAGAAAATGTCAACAGGAACATATATAGCAATAATTACTTTAAATTTAAATGGATTAAATGCTCCAGCCAAAAGACACAGACTGGATGAATGTATATGAAGACAAGATCCATATACATACGGTCTACAAGAAATGCACTTCAGACCTAAACACATATAGGCTGAAAGTGAGAGGATGCAAATGGAAAGGAAAAGAAAGCTGGAGTAGCAATCCTCATATCAGACAAAATAGACCTTGAAATAAAGAGGATTACAAGAGATAAGGAATGACACTACATAATGATCAAAGGATCAATCCAAGAGGAAGACAGAACAAATATAAATATCTAATGCATCCAACATAGGAGCACCTCAATACATAAGACAAACACTAGCAGACTTAAAAGGAGAAATTGACACTAACACAATAATAGTGGGAGACTTTAACACACCACACACACCAATGGACAGATCATCACAACAGAAAATTAATAAAGTAATAAGTAAACACAAGTCTTAAATGATACATTAGATGAGATGGATCTCATGGATATCTTCAGGACATTCCATCCAAATACAGAAGAATACACCTTCTTCTCAATGCACATGGAACATTCTCCAGGCTAGACCACATCTTGAGTCACAAATTAAACCTCAGTAAATTTAAGAAAACTGAAATCTTATCAAGCACCTTTCCCAACCACAATGCTATGAGACTAGATATACTAGATATCAATTACAAGAAAAAATATATATAAACACATGGAGATTAAGCAACACATTTCTAAATAACCAACAGGTTACTGAGGAATTCAAAAGGGAAATAAAAAATTTCTAGAAACAAATGACAATGAAAACACAACTCAAAACCTATGGGATGCAGCAAAGGCAGTTCTAAAGGGAAGTTTATAGCAATACAATCTTACCTCAAGAAACAAAAAATATATATATCAAATAGACAACCTTACTTTACACCCAAAACAACTGAGAAAAGAACAATAAAACCCCAAAATTAGCAGAAGGCTAGAAATCATAAAGCTCATAGCAGAAAAACTGAAAAAGAAATGAAAGAAATTATAATAAAGATCTAATACAACTAAAAGCTGGTTCTTTGAGAAGATAAATAAAATTGACAGACCTTTTTAACCAGATTCATCAAGAAAGAGAAAAATCAAATCAACAAAATTAGAAATGAAAAAGGAGAGGTTACAACAGACAATGCAGAAATACAAAGGATTATAAGAGACTATAATGAACAACTATATAGCAATAAAATGAATAACCTGGAAGAAATGGACAGATTCTTAGAAAAGTTCAATCTCCAAGACTGAACAAGGAAGAAATAGAAATTATGAATGACTCAATTACAAGCACTGAAATTGAAGCTGTGATCAAAATCTCCCAAAATACAATATCCCAGGACCAGATGGCTTCACAGGAGAATTCTATCAAATATTTAGAGAAGAGCTAATGCCTATCTTTTTAAAACTCTTTCAAAAAATTACAGAGGAAGGAATACTTCCAAACTCATTTGAGAAGGCCACCATCACCCTGATACCAAAATCAGACAGAGACAACACAAAAAAAGAAAACTACAGCCCAATATCACTGATGAACATAGATGCAAAAATCCTCAACAAAATTTTAGCAAACAGAATTCAACAACACATCAAAAAGCTCATACACCATGATCAAGTTGGGTTTATTCCAGGGATGCAAGGATCCTTCAATATTCACAAATCAATCAATGTGATACACCATATTAACAAACTGAAAGGTAAAAAACCATATGATCATCTCAATAGATGCAGAAAAAGCCTTTGACAAAATTCAACATCCTTTTATGATAAAAACTCTTCAAAAAATGGACACAGAAGGAAACTACCTCAACACAGTAAAGGCCATGTATAAGCCAACAGCAAACATTATTCTCAATGGTGAAAAACTGAAAGCATTCTCCCTAAGATCAGGAATAAGACAAGGGTGTACACTTTCACCACTATTATTCAACATAATTCTGGAAGTCCTAGCTACAGCAATCAGAGAAGAAAAAGAAATAAAATGAATCCAGATTGGAAAAGAAATAAAGCTCTCACTGTTTACAGATGACATGATAATGTACATAGAAAACCCTAAAGATATTATCAGAAAATTACTAGAGCTAATCAGTGAATTTAGCAAAGTTGCAGGATACAAAATCAATAAACAGAAATCACTTCCCTTTCTATATACTAACAATGAAAATATCAGAAAAAGAAATTAAGGAATCAATCCCATTTCACCATTGCAACAAAAAGAATTAAATATCTAGGAGTAAATCTACCTAAGGAGACAAAAGAACTGTACACAGAAAATTATAAGACACTAATGAAAGAAATCAAAGGTGACATAAACAGATGGAGAGATGTTCCATGTTCCTGGGTAGGAAGAATCAATATTGTGAAAATGACTATACTACCAAATGCAATCTACAGATTCAATGTGATCTCTATCAAATTACCAGTGGCATTTTTCACAGAACTAGAACAAAACACTTCACAATTCATATGTAAACACAAAAGACCCCGAGTAGCAAAAGCAGTCTTGAGAAAGAAGAATGGACGTGGAGGAATCAAGCTGCCTGACTTCATATTGTACTACAAAGCTACAATCATCAAGACAGTATGGTACTGGCACAAAAACAGACATATAGACCAATGGAACAAGATAGAAAGCCCAGAAATAAACCCATGCACCTATGGGTACCTTATTTTTTACAAAGGAGGTAAAAATATACAAGGGGGCAAAGACAGCCTCTTCAATAAATGGTGCTGGGAAAACTGGACAGCTACAGGTAAAAAAATGAAATTATAACACTTCCTAACACCATACACACAGATAAACTCAAAATGGGTTAAAGACCTAAATGTAATACCAGAAACTATAAAACTCTTAGAGGAAAACATAGGCAGAACGCTCGATGACATAAATCAAAGCAAGATCCTCTATGACCCACCTCCTAGGGTAACAGAAATAAAAACAAAAGTAAGCAAGTGAGACCTGATTAAACTTAAAAGCTTTTGCACAGCAAAGGAAACTATAAGCAAGGTGGAAAGACAACCCTCAGAATGGGAGAAAATAATAGCAAATGAAACAACTGACAAAGGATTAATTTCCAAAATATATAAGTAGTTTATACAATTATCAGAAAAACAAACAACATAATCAAAAAGTAGGAAAAAGAACTATACAGACATTTCTCCAAAGACGACATATAGATGGCTAACACATGAAAAGATGCTCAACATTGCTCATTATTAGATAAACACAAATCAAAACTACAATGAGATTTCACCTCACACTGGTCAGAATGGCCATCATCAAAAACTCTACAAACAATAAATGCTAGAGAGGGTATGGGAGAAAGGGAATGCTCTTGCACTGTCGAGAGAATGTAAATTGATGCAGCTACTATGGAAGATGGTATGGAGATTCCTTACAAAACTAGGAATAAAAGCACCATATGACCCAGCAATCTCACACCTAGGCATATACCCCGAGGACACCAAAATTGAAAAAGACACATTTATCCCATTGTTCACTGCAGCACTATTTGCAATAGCTAGAAAATGGAAGCAACCTAGATGTCCATCAATAGATGAATTGAAAAAGAAGTTGTGGTATACATACACGATGGAATATTACTCAGCCATAAAAAGGAATGCATCTGAGTCAATTCTAATGAGGTGGATGAACCTAGAGTCTATTATACAGAGTGAAGTAAGTAAGAGAAAGATAAATATCGTATACTAACGTATATATATGGAGTCTAGAAAAATGGTACTGAAGAATTCATTTGCAGGGCAGGAGTGGAGAAAGAGACATAGAAAATAGACTTGTGGACATGGGGAGAGGGGAGGAGAGGGTGAGATGTATGGAGAGAGTAACATGGAAACTTATATTACCATATGTAAAATAGATAGCCAACAGGAATGTGCTGTATGTCTCAGGAAGCTCAAACAGGGTTCTGTATCAACCTAGAGGGGTGGGATGGGAGGGAGATGGGAGGGAGGTTCAAAACGGAGGAGATATATGTATACCTATGGCTGATTCATGCTGAGGTTTGACAGAAAACAACAAAATTCTGTAAAGCAATTATCCTTCAATTAAAAAATAAATAAACTTTTAAAATCTAATCAACCCCACTTTATGTTATATAACTTGTGCTATGTGCTTAGTCACTCATTTATGTCCAACTCTTTGTGACCTCATGGACTGCAACCTGCCAGGCTCCTCTGTCCATAGGGATTCTCCAGGCAAGAACACTGGAGTAGGTTGCCATGCCCTCCCACCAGGGGATCATCCCAACCCAGGGATTGAAACCAGGTCTCAGGGACTGAATCCCTCAGGAATCAGGGATTGAAATGCAGGTCTCCTGCACTGCAGGCAGATTCTTTCCCATCTGAGCCACCAGGAAACCTGATTATGTAACTTACAGCTAAACAAACATGATTTTTTTTGGGGGGGGGGGTTAATATAACTCATGCATGATTACATAGTAATAATTGTGCTATACTGTTACCTGACTAGCATTCAAAATGAACATACTTAAATTTTCTAGGACATTAATGCTCTAGGAAACATCACAGTTAACAAAATGAGAAAAATCAGCAGGTGGAGACAGAAGTTGACTGCAATGCAACTGCAAAAAAGGCCTCAGCTCACTCCACAAGGCCTTCAGTTTTCCAAAATTAAGTCAAAGGGGTTGGATCTTCTTACCCATTAACCCGTAATGAACTGTGTTGGCTGTCTCTTTAGACAGAGCATAACCTTGAGTGAGGTGGTACAGAGAAGGAAATGGCAACCCACTCCAGTACTCTTGCCTGGAAAATTCCATGGATGGAGGAACCTTGTAGGCTACAGTCCATGGGGTCACAAAGAGTCAGATACGACTAAGCAACTTCACGTTCACTTTCTTTCAGTTACTGGAGAGACTCTTAACTCTGAGACTTTGGCAGAAGTTAGTAATGTTAAGTGTCACATGCTTAAACAAGGATCTCAGAGCATATCATAAGATCTACTGAAGTCTAATACTTGCAGCGCTTAAAAACATGTTGTGTATTAACTGCATCCTATCCGGGAATAGATCCTCCACTATTCTGTTTGATCTTCTTATTTCTAGTTGCTCTTTCTTCCTCTAGTATTCTGGTTGATCTAAAGTAGGCTAAATAAACCACATAGCTCCTGCCACTGCAGCTGGTCTTGAGGGTTTAAATGGCACTTCAGTTCAGTCGCCCCGTCGTGTCCGACTCTTTGCAACCCCATGGACAGTAGCACACCAGACTTCCCTGTCCATTACCAACTCCCAGAGATTGCTCAAACTCACATCCATCTAGTCAGTCATGCCATCCAACCATCTCATCCTCTGCCATCTCCTTCTCCTCTGGCTGTCAACCTTGCCCAGCATCAGGGTCTTTTCCAGTGAGTGAGTTCTTTGCATCGGGTGGCCAAAGTATTGGAGCTTCAGCATCAGTCCTTCCAATGAATATTCAGGACTGATCTCCTTTAGGATGGACTGGTTGGATCTCCTTGCAGTCCAAGGGACTCCCAAGAGTCTCCAACACCACAGTGCAAAAACCTCAATTCTTTGGTGCTCAGCTTTCTGTATACTCCAACTCTCACATCCATACATGACTACAGGAAAAACCATAGCTTTAACTAGATGGACCTTTGTTGGCAAAGTAATGTCCCATCTCTTTAAGAGTTTTCCACAGTTTGTTATGATCTACAGTCAAAGGCTTTGGGATAGTCAAAAGCAGAAGTAGATGTTTTTCTGGAACTCTCTTGCTTTTTTGATGATTCAACGGATGCTGGCAATTTGATCTCTGGTTCCTCTGCCTTTTCTAAATCCAGCTTGAACATCTGGAAGTTCATGGTTCACATACTGTTGAAGCCTGACTTGGAGAATCTTGAGTATTACTTTGCTAACTTGTGAGATGAGTGCAATTGTGTGATAGTTGGAGCATTCTTTGGCATTGCCCTTCTTTGGGATTGGGAATGAAAACTGACCTTTTCCAGTCATGTGGCCACTGTTGAGTTTTCCAAATTTGTTGGTATATTGAGTGCAACACTTTCAGAGCATCACCTTTTAGGATTTGAAATGGCTCAACTGGAATTCCATCACTTCCACTAGCTTTGTTCATAGTGAACCCCTTTGCATTCCATGATGTCTGGCTCTTGGTGGGTGATCACACCATCATGATTATCTGGGTCATGTAGATCTTTTCTGTATAGCTCCTCTTTGTATTCTTGCCACCTCTTCTTAATATCTTCTGCTTCTGTTAGGTCCATACCATTTCCGTCCTTTATTGAGCCCATCTTTGCATGAAATGTTCCCTTGATATCTCTAATTTTCTTGAAGAGATCTCTAATCTTTCCCAATCTATTGTTTTCCTCTCTTTATTTACATTGACCACTAAGGAAGGGTTTCTCCTTGCTATTCTTTGGAACTCTGCTTTTGGATGGGTAGATCTTTCCTTTTCTACTTTGCCTTTAGCTTCTCTTCTTTTCTCGGCTATTTTTAATGCCTCCTCAGAGAACCACTTTGCCTTTTTGCATTTCTTTTTTTTTGGGGGGTGGGGTGGTCTTGATCACTGCCTCCTATACAATGTCATGAACCTCCATCCATAGTTTTTCAGGGACTCTATCAGATCTAATCCCGTTAATCTATTTGTCATTTCCACTGTATAATCATAAGGGATTTGATTTAGGCCATACCTGAATGGTCTATTGGTTTTCCCTACTTTCTTCAATTTAAGTCTGAACTTGACAATAAGGAGTTCATGATCTGAGCCACAGTCAGCTCCCAGTCTTGTTTTTTCTGACTGTATAGAGCTTCTCCATCTTTGGCTGCAAGGAAAATAATCAATCTGATTTCAGTATTGACCATATGGTGATGTTCATGCGTAGAGTCTTCTCTTGTGTTGTTGGAAGAGGGTGTTTGCTATGACCAGTGCATTCTCTTGGCAAAACTCTGTTAGTGTTTGCCCTGCTTCGTTTTGTACTCCAAGGACAAATTTGCCTGTTACTCCAGGTATCTCTTGATTTCCTGCTTTAGCACTCCAGTCCTGTATAATGAAAAGGACATCTTTTTGGGGTGTTGGTTTTAGAAGGTCTTGTAGGTCTTCATAGAACTGTTCAGCTTCTTCAGCATTACTGGTTGGGGCATAGACTTGGATTACTGGGATACTGAATGATTTGCCTTGGAAACGAACAGAGATCATTCTGTCATTTTTGAGATTGCACCTGTATGCTGCATTTTGGACTCGTTTGTTGACTATGAGGGCTACTCCATTTCTTCTAAGGGATTCCTGCCCATAGTAGAAGATATAACGGTGATCTGAGTTAAATTCGCCCATTCCAGTCCATTTTAGTTCACTGGTTCCTAAAATGTCGATGTTCACTCTTGCCATCTCCTGTTTGACCACTTCTAATTTATCTTAATTCGTGAACCTAACATTCCAGGTTTCTATGCAATATTGCTCTTTACAGCAACAGAGTTTACTTCCATCACCAGTCACATCCACTGGGCATTGTTTTCACTTTGGCTCTGTCTCTTTATTCTTTCTGGTGTTATTTCTCCACTCATCTCCAGTAGCATATTGGGCACCTACCAACCTAGGAATTTCATCTTTCAGCATCATATCTTTTTGTCTTTTATTATTGTTCATGGGTGGAGAAGAAAATGGCAACCCACTCCAGTATTCTTCCCTGGAGAATCCCATGGACAGAGGAGCCTGGCAGGCTACAGTCCACGGGGTCACAAGAGTCAGATATGACTTGGCAACTAAACCACCACCACCACTGTTCATGGGGCTCTCAAGGCAAGAATACTGAATCTGTGTGCCATTGCCTTCTCCATTGGACCATGTTTTCTCAGAACTCTCCACCATGACCCATCCATCTTGGGTGGCCCTACACAACATGACCCATAGTTTCATTGAGCTAGACAAGGCAGTGGTTCATGTGTTTGGTCTGATTAGTTTTCTGTGATTGTGGTTTTCATTCTGTCTGCCCTCTGAGGAATAGGATAAGAGGCTTATGGAATGACACTTATCTCCCCTTTTATACTTTCTAGATTTCCTCATCCTTGGCTCATCCTCCACTGCCCTGGGAGGTTTGTCTGGTGGAGGGGGAGGGGGTCTGACCCAGAATTTCAACCATAAGAAATATGAACTCCCACTCATCATCCTCTTCTAAAGGCGCTGTGTTTGTCAGTTCATCATCAAAATTGAGCCTAAAAATATAAAGAAATATCCTAAAACATTACATGTTTTCCTCACATTTGCTAATCTGCCTCACTATTTAACAGAATCCCTATATCCTCCTGTTAATCAAGGTCAATTATCCCTACCTGGGTGGTAACTTTTTCCTCTGTTCCTGTTCTCTCAGCCCAAGGAGCTCAAACGTACCAGGGTGTTCAGCTATGGCATAAAGTTGAATACGCTTTTACTACGTGTCCTCTGATAGAAGCATTCCCCCTCTGAGAATCAGGATGGGAACCACGGGGATGGGAGACACACATTCCTCCAGTCCCTCTCAGGTAACAATGAATGAAGAGCCAATCCTACTTCCACACCTGCAGAGCCTATGTATCATACCTGTTAGACACAGCCCTAAAAGCAACCATAGAGAGAAAGAATATACTGAATGATGGAGTTGCATCCTAAGATATGACACACACATCCTTGTGATGTTTTATCTCAAGTTAGCATTTCAGCTGCATCTTCACATAGACATTTCAACATTCTCTCAGGAAAGCAGATTCAGGGTGGTATAATATACGATGGAACCAATGGATCCATAGTTAGATCCCTGCTGCTGAATCTCTCTTTCTATAAAGTTTCTTCTGTCTCTGTTTATACCCAACCCTCTGCTTACCACGGCCACTGCTTAGTGGAGTGTTAGACCCTGCACGCCTGATCACAGGACATCATGTGACAATGCAGCGAGAGCTGCCCACCATGACCCTGATTCTATCATACCCAGCAGGTAATACATTCAGCTAGGCCCAATGGTAATCCATCATAAAATGAAAGTGCCCACAGACGACTGCACAGGCATGGGCAGAAGGAAAAATCAAGTTGTGTTAATAAAAGCAGGGGGTTCAGACTTCCATTCCAGTGTTATGCAGGTAAATGTTTAAAAGTTGGCTCTTCAGATTAAGGAAGCCCCAGATATAAATCTATAGCATTTATATAAATCTACAGCATTTAAATAAATATAAAGCATTTTCCAGTTTCCTAGGTATAAATACTTCCACCATGGCTGACTTGAAGCTACCAGTGTGACTTCACTCAACCGATTTGGAAAAAGATAGTTCTCATCACCACCTCTCACTCATGCCACATCTACATCCACATGAAAGAGGAGAAGAGCCCTTACAGGCAGCTGTGTAATTCTCTGCATAGACAATGCAGTCTGCTTCAAACCTTTAAGAGTATACGTTTTTATTTTCCTATTGAATCTTGAATCCACATGGTGCCCTCTCCCACCACAGAAAACTCTAATACCATATTGTCCACCGGGTTGTATAGTGTAAGTCTCAAGGTTGTTTTCTCATGGACCAAATGTGCTAAGAGCCTTTTCCAAATCAAGGCCCAGCTCGAAGTAGACAATCCTCAATATTTACATGATAAACAAGTCAATGAAGTATTGCCAAGCACAGAAAAGTTTATATTCAGAATGCAAATACTCACCAGGAATGAAAGGTGAAAGAAGCAGCAATTTATCTTTTTTTTTTAATTGAAGTATAACTGACTTGAAACATTATTAGATTCAAGCATACAGTATAATGATGTAGTATTTTTTATATATTACAAAATGTTCACAAGTCTGGTTACTATCTGTCCAAGTTGTTATGTTTTGACTATATACCCTATGTTGTACATTACCTTCTTGTGCTTTATTTTATACCTGGAAGACTATACCTCTTAATCTTCCTCATCTATTTCACTCACCCACCCACCTACCTACTTCCCATTTGGCAACCACCAGCTTGTTCTTTGTGTACAGAATCTGTTCCTGTTGTGTTGTTCATTTGTGTCCTTCAAATTTCACATAAGCCAAATCCATATGCTATAACTTACTTCACTGAGCAAAATATTCTAAGCTCATCCACATTGTCAAAATGACAATATTTTTATGACTATTATTTCTTTGAATACATATATCTTTATCATTCATCCATTGATGCACACTTATATTGATTCCATATCTTGGCTATTATAAATAATACTGCAATGAATATAGAGGTGCATAAATATCTTTACTATTACAAATAAGGGTACAATGAATATAGAGGTGCTTTCTAATCATTGGTAACCACTGTTCCCCACTACACTGTTTATTTGTAAATAATAATTTATCTTCTCCTTATCAGTAATACATAAAGAATGTCTTCATTTAAAAAACAAACTATATATTACTACATGGATATATCATCTACTCAACCAATCTTCTTTTGCCAAACTCAGGTGTCAAGTAGTAGCATAATGAACAGCATGAAACGTGAAATTTCATGCTTATCAGGTATATCTGTAATATATATTTCTAGAATATTGTCATATTTGAGGATTAAAATATTTATGATGCTGTTAAATACTACCAAATTTTCCATAGGTGGTATATATAGCATTTTGTACTCCTTCCAGAAATTGAAAGTGTATACCCAAAGGAATTATTTCCTGTATATTCCTCATTTTTCTCAACTTGATAGTTAAGAAATGGTTCATTACTGTAGTTAAATTTATTTTATCATGAGAGATTGAAAACCCTTTTAAATGCTTTAGTACTATTTACATTTTACCCTGTGATTTGTCTTTTCCTGTCCTTTGCTTATTTTTATTGGATTGTTCTTCCTAATTTCTAGGATTTCTATTTACATATACTTCAAATAATTACATAATACTCTATTTAAACCATGTTTTACTAGACTGGTCTCTTGATAAAAAGTGTTTTCAGCTCTAATGTGGCCTGTTTTCATTTTTATTCAGCAGTTCTCTCAGAGGCTTTCCCACAAGGACCAAGTATGGACAACACCACACACTCCCCATCCACGATTTGCACAGAGAGAACTAAGCAGGTGGGATTTCAACAAGAGCCAACACATTACTTCAGATCTGAAGTAAACCACAAAATGTGTGCAAATGAAAAATGCTGTTATCCTAAAATTCAACCATTTAACCTATAATTCCATTTATAAACTGTCAGTCACAGCCACAAGTTATACTACACTTTTAAAGTAAGCCAAAGAATACTGAACTAGCCATTCAGTCTTCTACAGTCATTTCTTCCCTCAGGGTAACTGCCCCTGTGGTGCACAGGACAGAAGAACTGAAAGTTCAAAGAACTGAAAGAACAAAAAACCTGAACAAAGGGTCGCTGTGAGATGAGAAGTTATATTTACATGTAATATATTATTAAGGTTTTGAAAACTTTGAAAGACAACCCACTAAATAAGTCAATACCCAAGTAGAGTTCAGTGTTCAGAAAGCATGCAGAGAGAGACAGAGGGTGTGGAAAAGAAATTAACAGGAAGCAGGAAGTAAAATAATTTCCATGAGGAATCAGAATCGAGAAGAAATACAACTCAAGTATAATAATCTCCTGGAAGGGATCTCTACTAGAAGATGAAAAGGGAGGAACAGTTGTTATGAAGACATACAAGAGTGGGTTGAGCCAATCCGTCTGCTTAGCCTCTGATCACATTTAAAAATAACTTGTCCCAGAAATAGTTTCAGCACAGCACCAGTGTTACTGCGTGGGAAACTGAGAGCAGGATTGTGGCATAGACATTATAAGTCACTTGTTCAAAACTGCTTCTGAAAGTTGTAGCTTAGAAATCATCACCCTAAATTCAAGTACATCGGAGGCGACACCAGCAGTGCTAGTACTTAGTGAACATACCTAAGTATGTAGGAGTTCTTCAGGGAGGCAGTAAGAATGATAGCCAGGAACCATCACCCACCTAAGTCACAAGTATCAGAAGGAAGAGTACTGATGTGAAATAGTCCTCAAGAGCCACTTACCCATCTTCAAATCATGGTAGAAAAAAATCAGAAGTGCTAACATTTCCCACTTATTATATTCCTAGAAGGTGCCTATTAATGTTAGGCTCATAGTATTTATGAAAGTCAATATTTTAATATAATTTTTGCAGCATGAGTAGAAGAGAAAGTTCATACTCGGTGGCAAGGGATCTGAGTTCACATCATGCTTCTGCCACTTATTAGCCATGTGGTCACGGGCACATGACTTAAGGTTCTAAGCCCATCCATGAACAAGTCTAGAAAAGGGGGATAACAATTACTATTACTGGGAAAAGAAATAGTTATTGTGTAATGGAATAACATCTGGCATATAAGTGTTCATGACATGTACCCTATCTTCTACCCTGTCTTCTAGAACATTCTTTAAACTCATTCCTGATAAGAAAATGTTTGGTCCCTTTTCTGTCTTAGAAAGTGGACTTTAGCCTCAATATCAGAATAAATAGACCATATAAAGTAAATAGAATGAAGATCAGAATACTAAGGTATCTAAGGGAGGGAAAAAATCTGTAATCTAACAATATAGACTGTTACAGACACAAAGCTTCAGACACCTTTGGTAATTATTTCTTCTGTCATTAAAGTTTGAGTTGGGTATGACTGAATGGGGAAAAAAATACAGTTTTACAACTTGAAATAGTATGGAAACTTTCAGAATCCTTCTGCATCAAACTCTGATTTACAGTTCACTAAATAAGTGAGAAAAGCTATTTGGAGAGGGTCTTGAATATATGGCTAAGTAGCAAATATTTTTGATCAAATAATGACATGATTGAAGGTGGACTTTGGAAAATTTTTCTTCAGCATTGGTAACCATTCATTGAGCACTCCACAGAAAAACAGCATGTACGAAGTAGGGCAGAGGATGAATTGAAAGGATGGAGGCAGTTTGCAAGTCATCAAAGTAGAAAGATGATCTTTTGTGAGTAAAGAGGGCAAAGGTAAGGCTAAGTTCTTGAGGACCATAAAGACTTTTAACATCTACTGTGGACTGGTGCTATAAAGATCTAAGAGGAGAGCAATAAAGAAATTACAATCTGTGCTGAAGAACCAATTCATGTTAGGGAACCTTCTTTGCACAGTAATGACTTCTCTAAATACATGCACAAAAGATGAATAGGGCAATGGTGCTTATTAAGACATGAATAGTCTCAAAATAGAAACATAAAATATGAAGTTTCTGTAATAATTTAAGGAAATTGTTGAAATTACCTTAATGTCATAATTACTAATGTTCATTAATTCAAAAACTAATTTTTAAGGTAACACTTTGGCATAGTAAGAACACAAAAAATATGTGAAGAGGTTCTGTAAGTAGCAATGACATCCATACTAAGAGCATTAAGGTTTAATTAAAACATGACTAGTTGAGGAACAAATAGTAACTCAAGAACTCCTGAGACGAGTTTTTTCTCTGAGAGTCACAGAAGATACAGTAATTCTTCTGTAAGGGTTTCTTTTTTGATGTAGAGATGGTAAAATATCACTCAACTCAAGAATATTTTATGATTCACAGGCATGTAAGGTAAGGCTTCAGTTGGGTATTTGAAGGAGAGGAGACTAACTTTTATTTAATACCTTGCAGGTATTACCTGAAATGCTTCACTTGTATTTCCCCAAAACATACACCAACTCTTTGAAGTAGGTATTGTTAACTCTATTTTAGAAATGAAGAAACCGAGGCTTAGCAAGTTAAATTGACCACAATCACTCAGTTATCAGGTGATTAAAGAACCAGAATTACAACCCAGGGTCTGTGAAGCCCAACTCCATGTTCTTTGCACTACACCACAATAGTCAAATAAGTTTAAGTACAGATTTATAAAAATTTAGGACAAGCAAATAAATACGTCCAACACAAGACTGTATTTAAAACAAATTCTAAACATGATTTTCTCTCTCGCTTATATGACAGTTGTAGCAGATATGTGATCCTGAAAAGAACTCCTCTTCAATGTATATCATTTCTATCCTTTAGCAATTGTACCCAAAGTTGTGCCACACTGCACAATCACAACCAAGTTTACTGAGGTGTTTATCCCAAGGACCTGTTACCTTTCTAATGTTTGTTAAGATTTAAAAAACGTGAAACTCAAAATAAATAGGAGGTAGCTACCTGATCATGTTGGGTTTTTTCATCAAATTCCCATTTTCATTGCTAAAATATAAAAGCAAATGAAATATCAGAAGCAGTTAACACATGTGCTCATACCTGTGTGGATTGTATAACTGAGTACATCAATGAAAAGTATATTTAGCAGTACAATGTCAAGAAGATTATTTTTGCAGAATTATTGCACTTATACAAAACAATAAGCAGCAAGTTTACCCAGAGGTATTAAAAATGTTTAATGTAGAGAAATGGCTGAACTAGTTATGTATGATATGCAACTATTCTTTCACAATTCGCAAAAATTCTTACACAGACTAGTTGTCATTTCCTTTCCTACATTTTACTTTTTTGATTAGACAGGAAAATTACAACCCAATGTATTGTTTTCAAAGGAAAATAATTAGACATATGTAGAACACAAATTCCTTAAGACTTGCTTGTGTTAGAAAAGAAAGCAACATTTTATTTTAATGTTCTTCCAAATTCACTAAAAAATAAAAAAACACCGATCCTGAAATTTTAAGAACTAAGTTATTCTTAAGGAAAACATTTATCTGACTTAATAACAAAGATTATCAAACTATTCAGTCTCTAGTATTTTTGAAAAGGTGGCCTTTTTTCCACCTACATTTTAATACCATACTTTAATTCTTTTAACAAATTAACAAAACTTTAGAAAAATACCTAAAATGTAGAAAGGGTTACCAGAGTGTGTTCTTTTGCTTTCAGATATTTTGAAGGAAAAACTCAGAACAGCTTAATAAATCTAATCAGCCATCTTTGAAAAATATTGTTCCACTGAAAATTATCTGAGCATAATAGCACATAAATACAAGTTAAAGGGAATTTGGCATTCTCATATCCTGCTACTGTGATTGAAAAGTTTATCAATCTTCTAGAAGTCAATTGATAATGACTCAAGTTTTTATATATGCTTCTCCCTTGGACCCAATATTTCTACTCCCAAGAATTTAGCCCAGAGAAACGCATGTACAAGTTCACCAAATATACATGAAAGAAAAATATTCACTGAAACATGAAGCAAAAATTTAATTAGAAATAATCTAGCTGAACCCCCACTTTAAACTAGTTAACTAAATTGTGGTTTTTAAACAACGAAATGCTGTGGAGCCTCTAAAATGATCAGATAGAGCTACATATTCTGATATAAACTAAGTACATAATCTACTGAGTGAAGAATCAGGTTATAGAGCAGCATATATATTATAGTTCTGCATGCTATGTTGGAAGATACAGCTCAAATTTTAATCTATAATATTTCTGCACGGTAAAGCTAAAAGTGGGAAGTACTATTTTTTATCATATATTTCTATATAGTATTAGCTACAATAGCATATATTGCTTTAATTTTTAAAAGTCACCCCCATTTAATTAAATTACTTTCAAGTGAAATAATTACATATAATTTAGTGGTATTATGACTATAAATTATAGAAAAAAATCTCAAATTATCTTGTGATTGCATTTTGTGTTTCAGTTCACCAAGTCTATCACATGTAACATTTTTCCCAGCCACAGCATCTATTATTGTCCAGGCAATAGCATATTGGGCACCCATCTCAATATAGCTAGAATTCCCAGAGAAGAAATAATTTACTTTGCTACCATGCTCTACTAAAAAGCACTTGTTGCCAGCAGCCACCTTCACTTTCACACAGAAACTCCTCTACTTCAGCAACACCCCAGGTCCACTGAGATTCAGAAAAGTCACAAATTATAATGAAAACAGTAGATGCTTAGAGAATATCTTAGTGTCATTTAGTTTCATGTAAGTGAAACATTACAAAGATCATGGCATCCAGTCTCATCACTTCATGGCAATAGAGAAACAGTGGAAACAGTGGCAGACTTTTTGGGATTCCAAAATCACTGCAGGTGGTGACTGCAGCCATGAAATTAAAAGATGCTTAGTCCTTGGAAGAAAAGTTATGACCAACCTAGACAGCATATTAAAAAGCAGAGACAATACTTTGCAAACAAAGATCCATCTAGTTAAGGCTGTGGTTTCCAGTAGTCATGTATGGATATGAGAGTTGGACTATAAAGAAAGCTGAGCACCAAAGAATTGAGGCTTTTGAACTGTGGTGTTGGAGAAGACTCTTTGACAGTCGCTTGGACTGCAAGGAGATCCAACCAGTCCATCCTAAAGGAAATCAGTCCTGAATATTCTTTGGAAGGACTGATGCTGAAGCTGAAACTCCAATGCTTTGGCCACCTGATGCGAAACACTGACTCACTGGAAAAGACCCTGATGCTGGGAAAGATTGAAGGCGGGAGGAGAAAGGAATGACAGAGGATGAGATGGTTGGATGGCATCACCAACTCAATGGACATGAGTATGAGTAAACTCCAGGAGTTGGTGATGAACAGGGAGACCTGGTGTGCTGCAGTTCATGGTATCGCAAAGAGTCAAACACGACTGAGCGACTGAACTGAAGTGAAACATTATCCCATCGGCACATTAAAGAAGCCTTGCCACCAGATTCATCCTTCTATAAACCATAACTATTTGTGAAGTCCAACTCTGCAATCCCATGGACTATAATATAGCCCGCCAGGCTCCTCCATCCATAGTGATTCTCCAGGCAAGAATACTGGCATGGGTTGCCATGACCTCCTAAAGGGGATCTTCCCAACCGAGGGATCAAACCCAGGTCTTATGCATTACACGGAGAAGGTGATGGCAACCCACTCCAGTACTCTTGCCTGGGAAATCCCATGGACAGAGGAGCCTGGTGGGCTGCAGTCCATGCGGTCCCAAAGAGTCAGACATGACTGAGTGACTTCACTCTCACTTTTCACTTTCATGCATTGGAGAAGGAAATGGCAACCCACTCCAGTGTTCTTGCCTGGAGAATCCCAGGGACGGCGGAGCCTGGTGGGTTGCCGTCTATGGGGTCGCAGAGTCGGACACGACTGAAGCGACTTAGCAGCAGCAGCAGCAGCATGCATTACAGGTGGATTCTTTACCATCTGAGCCACCAGGGAAGCCATATCACAGATTAGTATATGACAATTAAATTCCCAAATGCCAACAAGCACTTAAATAAACATTTTTCTCTTTCTTTCCTAAAATGTTCTTCCTTCATGACTTCTTAGACACAGATGTTTTTGTTAGACATGGAAGGAAACGCAACAGGTAAAGAAATAGAAAACAGATTAAGAAATATTCTTGCATTCACTTAAACACTCCTGTGTGTCAAAAACTCTTGAAGGTTAGTGAAAATGAGGAAAATACAATTTGTCCCAACAATCTGTGAAGATTTCATATTCATTTATTTCTCTTCATCTAGAATGTGTTTTTACCCAAGATCAAGATTAGAAAGAAAGTATAAAAATAGCTACTAACACATATTGAGTACTTAGCACATTTTAGGCACTAGGATAGATATTTTATCATGTAATCATTGGAAAAACTTCATGAAATAGGTGTAGTTTACTAATTCTGTTTTACAGGCAACTCCACTGTTGATAGAAAAACTTGTAGAAAATATAACAAACTTTTGCTTTTTCCAATAAATATGTTTTTCTGGAATGTTTATATTATAGGCAAGTATGATAATAAAGAGCTTTGTCAATCACTTTAATACAATTTAATATAATTTAATATACTTTAATACACTTTAATATAAATTTATCAGAATATAATTCACCTTTATTTAAATATACCTCTTATAGTATGATTATGAAATATTATGTTTCTTTCTTCAATGTTAAGTATCATCAAATCTTGAAGCATCTCTATTGAATAGTGTTTCAATGATGAATATAAAGGTGAAAAGAGTACAATAATCAATTTTAGGGTTTTAAAGTATTAAAGGAGTCTAATTTGAAGAAAATTTGGGGGAGGAAATGCTAAGCAAGTGTTTTACTTACCACCCTCAACAAAGACACGTTAGCTACTAAAAGAGGAAGAAGAAAGAAAGTTGGAAGACAAAAATAGACATTGGTGTACATAGTGGTATACAATGCGCCCTTATTTAGGCCTGGATTGTGAGTGAGATGGGAACTCTTAAATTTGGACACCCAAGAGTAGAAAACTGTGTGACTGGAGATCTTCAAGAAAATCCACTCATGTTCCCCTACCCCAACCAAAATGGCATGGGCAAAGAAAAATAAAGATAAATGAAATGTAACAGAAGTAGAGGAGTTTTGATGGCCATGAGCCTAAAATCCCAAGAAAAGCACAAGAGATCTGCTTGACCTGACCCCTGCCTTTAAGTATATAAGAATGTTAACACAGAGAAAGTTAGCAAGCAGGACAGGCATTACAGATTGACACTAAATTGGTTGGCCATCCATGCAAATGTAGAGATGGACACTGAAAAGTGATGACCATGACTGGACTGCACATGTCAGAAAGAGGAAGGAAAGGCCCCAAGAGGATATCTCTCCCCCCACTGACAGTACAGCAACAGGTAACTCCAAGCACCTGCAAAACAACTGCAAGGCCTGAGAGGTAGGTGAACAGGTTCCGTAAATCCTGAAGTGACAGTTTTAAATCTTAAATGACTGATCACCAACTTTGCTGTAGTTTCCACCCCAAAAGACTAAGAAATCATTATTGTGGAGTGACTATCTACCTGGATAAGAGCAGACCAATTTTTCTAGTATTGAGAGCAAGAAATTCAGAATATAAATTAAGCTCAGCTATGGGGGGAAAAGTCTTAAATTTTCCATGCTAGATTTTGACATCTACCAAGCCCACAGCAGGCCATAAGAGACATAAAAGAGCTGAAATTGCCTAATTCCATATCTGTCCATTTCCACCACCACATCTTCCACTATTGGATCAGTCATCAACAACTTCTCTACGTTATCTATCACAGGGGTCTGGAGTTCTACAAACCCTGGGTTTTTTGAAATTTGTTGTAAATACATCACAGCCTAAGTGGGAGGGAAAAGGGAGAAACCAAAACTTTCCTTTGCAACTTTCCAATTTTCTTTTCCTACAGTACTTTTAATTGTTCAACAAAGAATCACTACTAGCCCTTTCCTGAGTCTCTTACCAGGGAATTTACTAGCCAATTCATCAGATCCTACCTTACGTTCCTCTGTTCTATAGTTTCTTTGCTA
This sequence comes from Muntiacus reevesi, assembly GCF_963930625.1. Classification (NCBI taxonomy): domain Eukaryota; kingdom Metazoa; phylum Chordata; class Mammalia; order Artiodactyla; family Cervidae; genus Muntiacus; species Muntiacus reevesi. Next base: position 256,564,379 of record NC_089251.1, on the reverse strand, counting down.
GAAGCAGTAAGAACTGGAATTTCAGGGTCAAATAGCTTTACTTGGCCAAAGTTTTCATCCCCATTAAGTCATAAGGAAAAATTTCAAATAATACTTTTCCTTAAATATTATCATTACCTATATTATCTGAATACAGGTGTAAATACATGAAACCACCAGGAGAAATATTTCTCCTTTATCGTCTTTCCTGTTACCTTCTCTTGATTTACTACTCATCTTCCATTATTTTTAGTTTTCCTAAGTCAGCTTATTTCCCTCCATAGGGTACAATTTAACAGCTTGTTTGATCCGTTTTTCTACCCTGCTCATATATCAATGCCTTCTTTTTCCGGTCAGCAAATCTTTTGCCAAGCTTGTTCTTCCCACTCTTCATTAGATGTACTTTCTCTTTTGCCAGGAGCATTAGTTTAGTACCATGCATCATGGTCCAGAAAACTAAATTCTGTTCAACACCATCTACAGAGCCAGCTGTTCTCTTCTCAGCTCCTTCTTTATCTTCCAAAGTCCTGACCTTCAATTAGAAGAAATAAAACCACCACCTGTGTTCCCAAGATTTGCAATTTCCTACCCAGATTTCTAAACATATATACAATCCAGTTTTTTTTTCTCCTTTCATACTTTCAGCAGTTCTAATTAAAAATTGGACTGGTGTGTAAATATCAAATGTTAAATGACTTCTGATGGACTAATCAATAATATTTTATTGTCATTTAGTCCTCAGTATCAATGAATTTTAACATATGGGGTCGCAGAGTCAGACATGACTAAGCAACTGAACTGAGCTGAATCTTTATAATCCACTTTACTTTCTAAAGAGAATCATTCAGTTATAAGAAATATATGCAATATAACATTCAAATTAAAAAATACATATACAAATATCTTACAATTATATTCCTGATTAGTTCAGAGGAACAAATTTTTCAATGTTTTAGAAGTTTTAAGGTGTGTTTTTTTAAACACATCCAAGACTAAATCTTCAACACTGTTCTCTTCTAATCAGTGACTACCTCTTATGTTCACTAACTGCATGCCTTTATTCAATCTATGAATTTCTACACAGTTGAGGTGAAAGGTCCCATGAAAGATGAAAAGCAACAAGCTTAACTTGACTGTTACTGAGTTAAGCTGAGGATAGGGACTGTAATTCTGTTTTACCTTTTAAGGAAGACCAAAGTCTTTTTCTACAAATTGAATATGTATTGGCCATGGGGGGAACAAATGTGAATTTTGCAAAGTTAAAAAATGATTAAAATCATCTTCCACACATGTTTTTATATTTTTGGTACTCTTGTTTTGACACAGAACCATGCGATTTAAAACGTCAAGTTAAATAGTAGGTTAGAACTCTTGGGAAGTTTCACTGCTTACACTTGTTATTGTATTAGTATATCCTAAATTCCTGAAAGCCCACGGGAAAAACTTTTATTAATAAGACACTTCCACGGAATTTAACATGTTCTCCTACATACAGTAGTTGTTTTCTCAACCCATTCTGAGTTAGCACCATCCCTTTATCCCTTAAGGTTTAAATACCAAACTCAAACTCTTTAATCCCAGGGTTTCCTGATAAAATACAAGGCACAGAGTTAAATTTGAATTTCAGAGAAACATTTAGTGGAAATACACCTCAACTGCCCAGGACACTTGTTGTTCAGTCACTAAGTCATGTCCAACTCTTTGCGATGCCACGGACTGCAGCACACCAGGCTTCCCTGTCCTTCACTATCCTTCAATTGCCCAGGACATAGTCATACTGAAGAGTATTTATCTGAAATTCTAAGTTAATTTAGTACCTTGAATTTTTATTTACAAAATCTGGCAACACAACAGCCCTGAACTATGGGAATTATTTCCAAAGGCTCATTTTCATATGATCAGTTGCAAGTCAGTGTCATCCTGGGCTCATAGCATCCATGAATTCAGATGAGGTATGGCATAGCTTGTTGCTTCCTTGTTGCTCTGTAAGCATCCATAGATTTTTGGATGTGTGAGTTCTAACCTTATAACCAGACTGGAATAAAGGTTTTATCTTCCTGAAAATGGTCCTATGTCTGTATCTCCCTCTTCCTATCCCTCCAGCCTCCCCTTCTCACTGGAGCTCCCCTTGATTCTTAATAGAGCCACTCCAATGTTCTGAGGACCACATCTGATTGTTCTCTGGGTTATACATGACAATAACCTGAGAAGCTTTGAAAATGTGATAGCTAGCCTCCATCCCAGAGTATTTAAATGAAAGCTAACCTTCATCCCAGAGTATTTAAAGAAAAATCTCTAAGAAAGAATGCTACCACAGTTGGTATTTGTTACTCACAGATGATTTTAGCATGTAGCCAGGTAGAGACTTTTGCTACAGAAAGGAGTAGTGATAGTCAAATTCAGATACAAACTCAAATCATGTCAAAAAGCTTTTTAAACATTCCCACAATCCAGACTTATTATATTAGAATATCTAGGGGCAAGACAAAAAGCATGATTTTTTTTTTTAAACTCCCCCAGGTGAATCCAACTTCAGCTAAGAATCAATGCCTCGTAGGTAAGTAATGTTTCCACTAAACTTTAAATCTCTCATACCACCCCCCACAGATATCTTTTTTCTACTCTTTTATTCAGACAGTATAGACCTTAGCTCATTCTTAATCGCCATTCTCCCCAACCCCCCCAAAATTATTAGAGTGTCATTTCTATTAGTTGCAGACTTTACTAAAGGTTTAGAGTTTTACATGAGACACACAAAAATTTTAATATTAGACAAAATTTTTGGTTACTCTAACATCTCTCTTATTTAATTTGCCCTTACTAAAGATACCTTGACCCAAATTCACCCACATTTTTATGTAGGTCAGTTTAGACCTCCTCCACAATGTCTGCCTATACAGAAAGAATCTTTGAAGTTTAATTTTTTTTTCCTCTGTCTTCCCACCAGTCTCTAAGCATAAAAGACCACTACACACACACACACACACACACACACACACACACACCATAAACAATGGTATCAACACCCCTGTTGCCAACACTCCACGCACACCTAACCCTAAGAAGTCTGAGATGTGAATCAACTTGAACTTTAAGTGACATCTTTTTCAAACAGATACATAAATTACTGTTGTGGGAATGAATGTAACTATAAAGTGTGGTGATGATAATCCTCCATTGAATTCTCTCATTTCAAGACAGATTTTTAACTTTTACAAACACTTGGTTCCAAAAAATTAAAGGATATACATATTCAGATTATGTAGGGAGTAAACATCTGTAAAGCAAAATTTAGAGAAGTGCTCAATAAGCAGCAATTGAAAATAGAAATTTTCAACTATTCCCACCAACTTATTTCTGAATCACTCAATTTAAGTCTATTATTTAATATTTATTTAACATAAATAGATATTTAATAGATATTTATCCTTTCACTATTGTTTGCTTGCTATTTTAATATCATATATACATTGGTTTTGCCTTCTCAAGTGCCACAAATTGACCCCTTCTTTTTCATCATCCCAATTTCGCATTCATTCTCAAATTAGACATAAGTAATTAGGAAGCAAACACAAATTGTTTTTAAGCTGAGTAAATGCTTCATTGGTATAACTTTGGGGCAGAAAAGCTGAGTTTTCACATTAAATTTTGAAAAAGGATTTTATTATTTAATGAGATCACAGTAATAGCTACAAATTACACTCAACCATTAATTACCCTGCCTAACAACCACACAAACCTCCATGGCATACAGTGTTTAGTTTCATAAACCCACATCTGCTGGTGTGTGGCTTGTGCAGGCTGGGACTCAGTGGGATTTGCTTTAGGTTGCAGGTTGTGTTCAGATGTGCTCCAGCAGCAACTGTCCAAGGCAAATTCCTCTCATAAAGAAATACAGGAGCATAAAAGGAAGCTCAACTGAAATTCCAAGCTTTTTACATACTACATTCATCAACGTGCCATCGGCAAAACCATATCACAGAGTCAAGTCCAAAATCAAGAAAACAAGGAAGTATATACTACTCATCATAAAGTTCTAATAGATATTAGTACTACTGTAAATGGTTCAAATTTACCACACTACCCTAGATATATTCACTTTGGAACATAGGTGATACATTAATATTTTTCCCTATATATATTAAAGATCATAATTAAGAGACATACACACCCCAATGTTCATTGCAGCACTATTTACAATAGTCAGGACATGGAAGAAACCTAGATGTTCATCAAGACATGAATGGATAAAGAATTTCTGGTACATATACACAATTGAGTATTACTCAGCCATAAAAAGGAATGAATGTGTCGGCTGAACTGAGGTGGATGAACCCAGAGCCTGTTATAGAATGAAGTAAGTCAGAAAAACAAATATCATATTAATGCATATACACGGAATCTAGAAAGATGGTACTGATGAACCTATCTGCAGGGCAGGAATAGAGATGCATAGAGAACAGATTTGTGGACACAGTGGGGGAAGAAGAGCGTGGGACGAATTGAGAAAGGAACACTGAAACATACACATCATCACATGTGAAATAGAGAGCCTATGAGAAGTTGCTCTGTAACACAGGGAACCCAAACTGTGCTCTGTGACAACCTCAAGGAGTGGATGGGGGTGGGTAGGAGGGAGGTCCAAGAGGGAGAGGAAATATGTATACTTAACGGCTGATTCAGCTGTACGGCAGAAACCAACACAACATTGTAAATCAATTATCCTCCAATTAAAAATAAATTAAAAAATAAAAGCCCAATGGGAAACCTCAAGTTTTTCTTCTCTCTCTCACCTTTTATTCTCCCTCCAAAATGGAAGAAGATCTCAAATACAAAAGGCACTAGAGTATGGTACTAAATAGTATGGGCTCTGGTGTCAGCTCAACTATTTCTATAAACAGGTATAGAGACACCTACATCACAGGGTTGCCAGGATTAGATGAAATAATCCATGTAAAGCACTTAGAACACTACTAGCAAAACAGCAAATATTCACGAGTTAGCTACCTAATGGGAGGAAAAAGACTTGGGTTAAAGTTAAATATTTTCACCTTCCCCCACTTTATCCTTTGGGGCATCTTTCTTCCAAGTTAATGCGTATCCTCTTTCTTCCTACATGAGTACTCTGATAAAACTGACTCCATCCCAAAGGAAGCTCTATTCCTGTAAAGCACCCCCTGGGGAAAGGAAGTTGGTTCAGGCCTAAGAAGCTAGAGCTCTTGTCATTCCTTTCTTTTTCTGAGTAGACACATCCTTTTTCTGAGTAGACACATATTCTCCCAGTAATTTTTGCATAGAATAAGAGCCATAATTTGGGCCAAAAATTCTACTGAACATTTTGCATGTATTATCTTATTCGATGCTCCCAAATATACCAGTATATGGATTACCTTTTCACTACATACAAATTAAGAAAGTTTAACTTCCCCAAGGATTAACAGCTAGCAAGTGAGTGGCCAGAACTCTTCAACTCCAGAGCCTCTTTGAAATAGTAACTTTAGGAGTTCTTCAAAATTCTTAGAATATGACATCTCATATATATTCTGAAAATAAGTACAAAATAGGTATGAGATAGTACTTCATATATAATCTGAGTATGAAGAAAAAATATCACTTTGGTGGTTCATCAGCTGATCCTTTTTCATACTTACTGAGGAGAACAAGGGTTGAAGTTCTCTTTCAGATTCCAGAACTTACCCAAAGGAAATTCAATCAGGCGATCTAATTGCTTTCCAGCTGAATCTTGCTTAGGGGTTCCACTATAATAGAACGTTTGCAAACCCTTAATGTAATCAAATTCCACATTTTACAGAGGAAACTAGTAAGACCAAGATATGTACTAACCCAACTAGTATCACTCAGCTGGACATGACTGGGTGACTGAACTGAAACTGGTAGTAAACTTGAGATTAAAATTTGGTTCTTATATTTAGGATCAGTACTCAATTATAATGAGATACTTCATTTTGAGAAGATTATGCACTACACACCCCCCGCCAAAACAAAGTCCTCATTCTTTCAGCAAACAGCTCACACTAGGAACACTGTTTTCGTCACCTCATCTGAGTGTCTTCCTAGCTGACTTTTGCCCTTGAGAATGTGTCCAAGATAGTGACATCCACAGCGACCTTGAGAGGCCACACTGATGTGCACAGTGCGAGGTGATGAGGGCCTTGCTGCTGCTACTGCTAAGTCACTTCAGTCGTGTCCCACTCTGTGCGACTCCATCCCTGGGATTCTCCAGGCTAGAACACTGGGGTGGGTTGCCATTTCCTTCTTCAATGCATAAAAGTGAAAAGTGAAAGTGAAGTCGCTCAGTCATGTCTGACTCTTCGCGACCCCATGGACTGCAGCGTACCAGGCTCCTCCGTCCATTTGATTTTCCAGGCAAGAGTACTGGAGTGGGGTGCCATTGCCTTCCCCGGATGAGGGCCTTAACCATGTACGATATAATTTAAGTGACGCCCCCTGGAAGTGTGCAGCATGGTGATCCAGATGACAACCCACTCATTTGATAAAAATTCAGATCACAGAAAACAAATGCCCTGTTATTCACACCCATCCATTCCATGAAATTTTTATCCTCTTTAGAAAAGGGGACAATGCTTTTTCCTGAAGCATTTTGCACACTACAATAAGCCTCCATACAAAATCTGAAAATATCTAGTTACCAAAAAGTGCAGGATAATGGCTTTAGCTCCTGTTATCTGCTTTGGCTAGAGAGTGGATGGAGGTTCTAAGCATCTGTCACAGATAATGGCGATTTCACATTAGCTCTGCTAAGATGCTCATAACATTCATCCAGTTTCAAAAGATGACAACATAAGGTTATTCTCAGGTTTATATTTTGTATTTTTATCTATTCATAGGGTCTTCCAGCTATATTAGTGATATTATGTCTGTACTTGAAACAGAAGACTATCATCTTAAAATAGACTATAGTATTGCCCCTTTTTAAAAAATACAAGTGCATTTTCTCTTAAAGACCATGACTTACAATAATAAGTTATCAATATGCAATTACTTCAGTTACCTTGGAACATATTGACATTTGTTTATTTAAAGATATTGTAGCATATTTGTATTCATTGAGGTAACCTGTGAATATGATTAAACATGGATGCCCATCTTATACTAAGGGATAAAATAAAAATTGTAATCAAAGCTTTTGCACCACTAAAAATAGATCATATTAAATTGAGAAAATTGCATTATGGCTTATTTCAAACACAATTGCAAATGATTACAAGGAAACAAAATCGCGACTTGGATAACTGCTATGCGAGAACATTCATTCTACACTATAATGGGACATTGGAGCTAGATTAACAGGGCAAGTGCTTCAATTAAAGCATCATTGACTGTTCAAGAGTGACCATCCATTTATCTCCATTATGGTAGATGGATGCACAGAGATGGTCAAGTAGTGTCAAAGGTAGATTAATTGGAGATGATGCCATGGACTAAAATGTTTTAATATTTACAAGAATTCATTTGGTTGAAGGTTGGAAATAAGGCTTAAAGATTCATATATATATCAGGATTTTCTTTTTTAATGCTCTAACTCATATAGCAGTCTACTGAGTTAGGTGATCAATTAATATTCAGAGATCTATATCTGGGAAGCAAAAAAAAAGTTGATATTAAAATACACAAAAAATGCTATTAAAATTTTTATTTTAATGTAACTTGAAATTTTTTATACCTTAAAACACTTTGAAAATGTCACCAGAAACACAATATCACTCATTAAAAGTAAAAACTTTCTCTTACAAGAGGTTCTAATTAGTGGCCCTCCTGGAATTTAAGAACAAAGTTCTGTTTTTATTTTATGCCACCCACAACGTTGTCTTCCCTCAGAATTATTGTTCTTTATCACAAGTTTGTTAGGGATCCCTTGTTCACAAACACCAATCCTTCTAGCAGGGTTTCCTACACTAGCAATAATTAAGATGCTTCACTGATCAAAGAAGATATTTTTCAGAGAAACCATAAAGTTGCTTTGCTACAGAGATGAAATATTATGTTTCATCTTCATTAATAGTCTGAAAAGCATTCATATATGATACTCTTTCCAAGTGATACTTTTCACTCTAGGGTAACAGTAAAAGAAGTTATACGTTAGCATGTGAGTTCTACTCAACTTTCACCATCAGATAACCCATCTACTCTAAAATTCTCAACTTTACTATGAATGATTCAAACTCATAGGAATAAATTTAGTTGCTATCTCCTTCTCCAATCATTTTTTCCTTTTATCAGTGTTTTGATTAGAAATTATTTTGTGAAAAAAATTTAAGTGCATAAATCAGAGTGTATGTGAAGTAACATTTCATTCTTTTTTTTTTTTTTTAAGATTATGCCTTTTTTATTTCAAGGGAACAGAAATGAAATACACCAACTGCAGTGTAACTTCTGCTCATGCATCAGAGTATCCCTGAGGAGGATGGAGGATCAAAGTGTGATCTCAGAGCCCTCCTTCACTGGGTCATTTAATGGCATCTCTATGTGGTAGATGATGTGAACTGGTATTCTTCATTTCTGTTCCTTTCTCTTGGCTGGAGATGTGGCAACTGCACTTCCCTCATTCTCTTCAAGCTACTTTCTCAGTGTAAGTTAGGATATGTGAAATTTGGAGGGGAGAAATGAGACAAGAGTTCTCTGCCTTCCCCCTTCCACTCTTTTTATCAGGAAGCAAATGTTTAGAAATGGATTTTTCTGTTCATTTCACCAATATCCCTTCTCCTTTACAGGAGATAGAAGCTATTGTAGTTGCAGCACTTCCCACCAGTGCTGGCCTCCAAACCCTGGATTGCAGCCACAGAATGTGTCTGGAAACCACAATACAAGTGCAGGTCTTAAAGGTAAAAGTTCTCCTAGGAGCTCATTCCTGGAACGTAGTGTCTACTTTTTGTCAACATCTAGTTCTCTGTATTAAATCACTTCCTACTTAAGATGATGCATCATTTCTTCACTGATCCCTCATTGATGCACTGTCAATTCTTTCAAAGAGCAAAAGCATCTTAAAGAGGACTCAGCTTGCAGCACATTTTCTCCTTCAGAAAAAATATGTGTATATGTGTATCAAAAGTTTACTTATACACAATGCATTTATACGTATACAAAACTTTAAATATATACATTATAAATTACAGACAGGATGGAAGGGGTGATGATTATGCAGGGTCAACTTTTCTGTATCTTTCAGAAGGAGAAAAGAAAATTAGAGGTTTGAACAGTAAGTAAAAAGGGAGCAATAGTGAGTGCTTAATTTTAAAAAGTCCTAAAGTGTTACTATATTACTATTTATAGCCTGTTTTAACTTCTTTCTTCCTAAGAGTTGAAAGTACTTATATCTATATTAATACAGTTTTGTTTCCCCACAGCTTTATTAAAAGCAAAGGCAAAACATTACATTCATCAAAACTGAGCAAATGACTTACCTAAAGGCAAAGTCAAACAGGTGCCACCCCCTACTCTCATCCCAGAGCTCAGCATTGAGCCAGGGGAAGGAAGCCTTGGTTTATAAACCAGCCCTAACCTCTGCCTTGCTCTTATCCAGTCCTTGCACCAAGTACCTAGTGATCACATCAACATCGATGTCCACATTCCCCACACACTCATACTACCAAAAGCTAGAAAGTATTTAAGATTATTTTAAGAATTTCTTTAGGAAGGTGATGATCCAGAAAAGAGTTTAAAATAAGCAATATTCTGATTTTCTTCCCTGTAAGAAAGTCTGCTCCCCAAAGGTAGTACTACTAGCAAACTTAAGGAAATAAAAGCTAAAATAAACTTTCTTATCATTAATTTGAAATCTAGTTCTCCAACTTGATGCTAGAAAGGTTGGAGATTTAAAACTCTTCAGGCTGGATTTCATTTATTCCCTGAAGATCCATCTCAGCCTCTGTGTGTCTCTGAATTTCTGCCTCTTTTTGCATCTCAGTTTCTTTATCCTTGACATCTCTCCACCACTGCTTTTCAGCTCTTCTCCCCAACTCTGAGTACACTTTCTTCCTTTCCCTCTCCCACTTAATTTCTTCTTTATTAAATAGCCATTGTATAAAACTGAAATTGCTATTTCTTGTTGTTGTTTTAGTCTCTAAAAGCAGAGGATTGAACAGTTTTATAATTTTTCTAAAAACACTGAATTTTCTGTTTATCAGTAACTCTCAATTAAAAAAAAATCCCAGCATTTCTCAAACTTGTTGCTTGTAAATGAAATATGGTACTCATATTGTGACCTTACATCTACTTGGCATCACCCCTAGCTTTAAAGGACTTTTTTTTAAAAAGTAATTCTTACATTTAGAATATGAAAATTATATTTTGTATTGGCAGTAAGATTTCTTAACAACTGATTTTTTTATTCCTCCTTTTGTATTTCTGCAGTGTATATTCTAAAGGGAGAAAACTTACAAATTTATAAATAAATATCAATTGATTAAAATTCCAGCTTCTCAATATAAGGATAATTTAACACACATAAGCATAAAACTTTCAAATTTTAGGGTAACATCGGTATTGTTTAAATAGATGCATTTTTCCTTGTGAAAGGACAGATGTACTCATGAATAAATTGCATCCACATTATATTAACACGGCTTTGTTTGCAACCCAGCCAGTTTCATAAGAACTAGACAATAGAAAACAAAACCAGAAAATGTTTTGTAGGAAGAACAGTGGCTGTTCTGAAAAGTCTAGCCTTATCTCTTCCTTGCGTCCATCGGAGGCTTTAACTCACCTTTTATTGCTCTATAATTACTTTGATCTGCTGGGTTTTATAAAATTAAACACTTTTAAATAGCCATGCCATATTCCTTTCAGTTTAATTTCAGCCTATACCGGTCAAATTCCGTCTCCTTTTTTATCACGCAGTGCTTGCTATGGAACATGCTCAGATTCGACCTGGCAGAGTTAATTGCCAGCCAATGCAGCTGCGCCTGAACCTTATCAGTGAAAGAGCACTCTCTAGCAAAAAGAGCCCCAACTGGGTGTCTGGGTGGTCAAGTTCCTATTCTGAACGACCTTGAACAAGCGCACCAGCTCTGTTCTGACTTTCCTCACCTGGTAAACAAGAATTTTGGCTTGAAGCATACAGGACTCCTTGAAGCAAAACAGTCTTATTTTTCCAACACTGATTTTCCAAATATCTGGTATAGTACTCCAAACTGGAATGACACACCCCATACAGGTGAAAGTGGCTGTTGTAACAAGTATAACCCAGATAAGTCAACATTTACGGAAGAAACAAACATGATCCAACTATGGCTTTTGATACCATGAAAAATAATCAGGAAATTTCCTACACTTGAGGACGGTGAATCAAGTTAAGATTACAAGCCATTATGTACATAAAGTAAGAGTCCAAAAGACAGATTAGCAAGCACAGATCACAGGAGACAAAATGGCATGAAATGGTGTTGAGAAGAAGCGTGAAATGTAGGAAGATTTAATCAGGAATGATTTCCTGGCAGTGTCTTATGTTCTGAGTGAATCATTGGAAGTAGGGTTTTTTAACTAGGACAGTGGACTAGGAAAGGGAGGTAAAGTATTTGGAGCTCATGAGGAACGTGTGAAGGTACTGAAGCATTGGGCAAATATTTAAAAAGCTACAGTGGGAGTCAATTACACATCAGGTTTTCTTCTCCTGCAGAAACATATCCTTCAGCACACGTGAAGCAAGGTAGCTATAAACACATCTGTCTCACTTACGCTGAGATCACAGCAGCAGGAGACAACAGCTGACTGCAGTGCCCCTGCTGCTTAGATTCTCAGGCTCACTACAGCTGCAGATTTATCCTCTCATGATATTAGACTTCATGATCCAACATCTCCCAGACACTTCTCCAGAACTTATCAGGCAGTATTAATTAGACCATGTCCCCAGTTACTATTAACTTCATGTTATGTCTCTTAATGGCATTACCATTAAGAGGAGATCCCCTAATCAAATATCTAAGCGTGGCATCAACAAAGGTCACACTCAGCACTCAGCCAAACCTTTACCATTGATGGAATTCCTACTGCTGTTCTTGCTTGCCTCACCTCACTTTTGTGGTATCAAGAATATAAACCTTCAAGTTTTTAAGAGATTTTCCTTTTATAATTTTTTCACGTTTTGATTCGACTGAGTTATTAACATTCTATTTTTACTTACCATAAATAAAACATGTTCCATCTCTATAAATGATACCACTTTTGAAAATACTATCAAATGAGGAGATGCGTTCATCTTAGAAAACCACGAAGAATCAGATAGTTGTATCATTACAAAATACAGAACAAGTCTATAACAAAATTTCAGAGAAGGAAATGGCAACCCACTCCAGTATTCTTGCCTGGGGAATCCCGTGGACAGAGGAGCCTGGTGGGCTGCAGTCCATAGGGTCGCACAGAGTCAGATACAACTAAACTGAGTTAGCAGCAGCAGCAGCATAACAAAATATGCATTTGAGGAAATGTATTAGCAGCTATGGATGTAATAGACAGTTGCTGATACATGAACTGATAGAAAAAAGTGATGAACCATTTCAGTCTTCTAGATATAAAATAAGGATCTACTTAGACTGGGATGATAGCATGGAAATAAGGCATAAACCTAAGATATGTACAAATATTAAAAGCACTGAATCAGGTGGAGAGGGAGGTGGGAGGGGGGATCGGGATGGGGAATATATGCAAATCCATGGCTGATTCATGTCAATGTATGACAAAAACCACTACGATATTAAGTAATTAGCCTCCAACTAATAAAAATAAATGAAACAAAATTAAAAAAAAAACTAAGATCATGGCATCCAGTAAAAAAAAAAAAGCACTTAATGATGCACTAAATTAGGGGTAGGAGAAACAAAGGCATAAAGAGTTACACTAGAAGATTAAAATGAGCAAGGCTTATAAGGCAAGGGGAGGATGTTTAGGGAAGCTGGATTGGAGTGGACAGGAATTCAGCATTCCTCCATTCTATCTAAAATCTGAGAACTAGGTGCCAGGCACTGTGGTAGATTTTAGGGATGTCGTAGTTGCTAAAACAAACCTTGTTCTTTTCTTCAAGGAGTTTATGAAACTATCAACATATGGTTCTAAGTAATCAGTTTTTGTTGAAAGTACTGCACTAGGGAAGTTCAAGCTATTGCAGAACAGGGGACTCAAACAGTGTGATACTTAAGGGAAGACCTGAAGGGTACATAGGGCAAGAGCTGGGAAGAGCAATGCATGCAAATGAGATCCATTTTCAGTGTAGGGCTTCATTTGCAGCATTCGTGAGAAATCCAGTTATTACAGACAAGTCTGTGCCAGACATTTTACAGATACTGCTTCATTCAAATCACAGAGCAATCCTGTAAGGTAATTATTATTCCATTTCTAAACTCAAAACCTCAAACACGTTAAAGGGACCATGGTGTCAAAGCAGGGAAGTACCAAAGCTGGAATTTGCCCCAGCAGGGTGCCTGAAAGCCCCTACTCTGAAACATAAGGCATTTTTCATTCTGAAGGAATTTGTCTGCACTCACTCCCTTTGGCACCAGCTTCCACTGCGAGTAAACCCAATTCTTCTTCTTTTTGACAGTTCTTAAAATATTTAAAGACACATTTATGCTCACCAATGGAGCTTTCAGGTCTCCACCATATTGTAAGGATATGTATGTTTGCATATTCTAATCACAAGAGCTATTACCTTACCCACCACCTTGAGGCTTCTTTATTCTTGTCAACAAGGCAGTAACGTATTCTAGGAGAATAGGGCCTACGAGACAGGGCCTGACTTCTGTTATGAACCTCATATACATTCTCAGCACTTCGTCCCATTCCCTTGTATCCTCTGCATCTCCTTTCAACCCCCTTCAACCTACATGGCTCTCTCTTGATTTCTCTTGTTATTTTTCACAGTCCCAGTTCCTTTGACATTAGTTGTCAATAAGTGTTTGTCACAACCTCGCCCTGTCTGTTCCTTTTAGCCCTTGGCCTCAATCTTTCATCTCTATAACTTGACAGTTTTTTAGTTCTCTTATTTGCCTCACCAAGCTTCTCCATTCGCTGTTTCTCTTATTCATCAGCTACCTTAAGGGTCCAAATCTTTCTGGGGTTAAATTCCTAGAGCTTCCTTTGCCAGAAAACTTTTTTTTCAGTGCAATTTTAGCCACGTTTCTAATTAAAACCAGCAAGTAAAAGCTTGGTTGAAAACAGGTGAGCTTGAACTAAAGAACACCTGTTTTAAGACTCAAGCCTCAAATGGATAAAGCAACCCCTTTCTATGTTTTTAAAAATATGTATATCAGACATTTTCTTTTCTTCTAAGATCTAAGGATGACTGGTTTGAAATAATGAAGCACATAAGTAAGTATCTTTAGGGAATTTAAGGAATTTGTCAAACGCTTCTGTGACAAGTAGGTGTTTTATGGTTTCTAAACATTGATTTCAAAACCACTTTCTGCTTGCAAAGTCAGGAGTTTATTCTGTTCCACTATATATTAAATCCCATTAATGTTAATGGCAAAACATAATGAACCTCATGATAATGTGTGTGGGAGTGGAAGACTTTCAAACTGAGAGAAGACACTGTAATTGTTCTGCTGCCTCAAAACTAGCAAAATCCACTACATGGCCACACCAGTCATGTGGTGGCTGGTGTTATAGGCACGTGTTATAGGCAAGATCACCATGAGCAGTTTTCCTATTAGCATAATCATTAATCATTGCTGACTATGTGCTGTAACTTTATAGGAAGTCAAAGTTTTTCCTAGCAGTTCTCTCTCACACAAAACACACACGCATACTTCACAGCACTTCTGAGGGGAGGGAGCTCTGACCCTAGATAATTCTCAGGACACAGTGGTTATAGCACCAAGACTATAGTTTTCAACACACGTGAATACCACAGGCTACAGAGAGTGTGGGCACTTAAAAACCAACTGAGAATCACTCTTGGATCTATTTCTTCTAAATTTCTCTCTCAGGACAGTTTTGAGACTTTTTCTGTACTTGAAATTTTATCTCATATGTGTGATATAATAAAATAGGTGGTATAATCAAATCGGCTTGAGACTCCCCTCTCTCTGGAGATTTCATCCCTGGAAGACCAGTGTGAGTAGAAGACCATTTTGCCCCTTCTGGGTGTTCCTACCTTCTCACATGAAGAGATGCTGCTCCTTTTTCTTGAAGTAACTGAAACCCTCAAACCCTCTTCTCACTCTGCTCACTCTTGCCCTCAAAGAAGAGGTTCCCCCATCAAACCCTGCACTGGGGAGAAGAATCACTGCCCACACACACACAGCCTCGGAGGCTTCCTAGCCTTTTGAGTTGTGGATGCTCCTCCCACCCCCATTCTTCAGTATTAAGTACACCTGAGTCTACAATGCTGTGGGACCCACTTACAGCATCAGTGGCAGCACCTGTGAACTCTTTAGAAATGTAAACTGTCCCGCTGCTTTCCAAGCCTGCCGAATCTGTAACTCTGAAGTTAGGGCTCAGGAATCTGTGCTTTCACAAGCCTTCCAGGGGGTCATTATGCATGGTCTAAGTTTAAGAAGTACTGCTCCAGAGCAGTGCTTCTAAAATTATAACATGCAGATTCTGAGATGGAACCCAAGATTCTACATGTCCAGCAAAGTATCAGGTGACTCTAATGGTCCTTGGACAACTCACTCTTACAGCTTTGGCTGAACTTTGGAATCACTTGGAGAGTTTAAACATCATGATGATTGAGCCCCACCCCCTAGATATTCTGATTTAATTCATATAGTGGGCAGCCAGGGAATCTGGGCCAATTGAAATTATAAATTCAGTTGATACCTCAGTATCTATGTCAATTTTTCACCAGTTCTAAACTCATAAAGAGAATAATGTGATTGGCACCTTAAATCCCAAGTGGGAAGTTCATCGGGAAGAAGTTAATAGCATAACCTTACTCTACAGCAGTTCATGGAGAAAAATGCTGTTTTTCAAATTTTTCATTTGACAATTACTGTTCTTTCCACAGGAGTATTAAGACCTAAGATTTGCTAGGTCAAGACTAGGATATGAGCCTGGGAGAAAAGAAGCAAAGAGATTTCTCAATCTGCTTTTTAAAAGGAAGAGTCACAACACTTCTTCCCAAAAAATATCCAAATGGCTTATAAACACATGTAAGATGTTCAGCATCATTGTCCATCAGGAAAATGCAAAATAGAAATCACTACTTTATACCCACCAGGATGACTAAAAGACAGATAACAACAAGTGTCGGTGAAGATGTGAGAAATCAGAGCCCCTCATACACTGCTGGTGAGAAGGTAAAATGGTAAAGTCATTTTGGAAAATGGTCTAGCAGTTCTTCAAAAGATTAAATAGTTTCCATACAACTCTGCAATTCTACTATTAGGTATAATATATATTCATGAGCAGTAAAAACATGCCAACTCCACAAAAACTAGACCATGAACATGCACAGCATCATTATTCATGATAGCCAAAGAGGGAAAAGAATTCAAAGGTCCATAGCTAATGAATATATAAGTAAAATATGGTATATCCATATAATTACAATATTATTTAGCCATAAAAATTAATGATGGAGTATGAAATGGCAACCCACTCTGGTATTCTTGTCTGGAAAATTCCATGGACAGAGGAGCTTGGCAGGCTACAGTTCATGGGATCATAAGAGTTGGACACAACTGAGCACAAAAAGGAATGAAGTACTAGTACATGCCACAACACGGATAAACCTTAAAAAATATGGTAAGAGAAACAAACCAAACTCCACAAACAAACAAACAAAACTCCACATATTATATGATTCACTTTGTATTGAAAGTCCAGAATAGTCAAATCAATAGATATAGAAAGGGCTTCCCAAGTGACACTAGTGGTAAAGAACCTGGCTGCCAATGCAGGGGACAAGAGATGTGGGTTCAATCCCTGGGTCAGGAAGATCCCCTGGAGGAGAGCATGACAATCCATTCCAGGATTCTTGCCTGGAGAATCTCATGGGCAGAGGAGCCTGGCGGGCTACAGTCCATAGTGTCGCAAAGAGTGGTACATGACTGAAGCAACTTAGCACACACACACACACACACACACACACACACATAAATATAGAAATGAGATTAGTGATTGCCTAGGGTTGAGGGAGTAAGGGAAAATGGATGGGTGACTACTAAGGTATGAGATTTGCCCTGGGGGTGATGAAAACATTATAAAATTGATTGTGATAACGGTTGTATAAATCTGTGTGTATGCTGAATCCATTGAATTATATACTTTAAATGACTAAATGTTACATATGTAAAACATATCTCAATGAAATTGTTACCAAAAAGTACTGACTAAGATAACCAATAATCCCTGCTCCCAGGTAATATTCCAATCTCACAATTTCCTCCCAGAGTAGAAAAATATGCCATGGGAAGGCATAGGAAGGGTGTGTACGGTTGACCTGGAGATGGGCTTTTTCAAAAGAGTTTCCCAGAGAAATGATGTCAGCAAAATTGAAAAACTATTTAAATAGGAATATTGAATCAACAGAATAACTAAAAATGTAGAATATTTCAAATGAAGCGGTTTACACTGTGAAGGGCTAGAGCAAGAGAGAGTTGTTTGGGCATTTGAGGAACTAAAATTTTGTGACCCACCAAAAGAACTGGATGATAAATAAGGCATGTGGGGGGTGGGGTGCCAGATGAGAAAATTACCATGAAGAACCATGTGGTCCATGATATAAATCCAAACTTATACTGCTTCTTAAGAAAAAATGGGGAGCTATTGAAGAGTTTTAATGTGAAGATAGATGGACATTAATAAGATACCTTCTCATGAACACAGCATGTTTGAATTTGTTGGTCTTATCTAGTAGTTTTGGAGTTCTTTACATATTCTCAGAAAAAAATAATGAATCTTGCTCATGTAACACATAAATCAGAAGACATAATTTGTCAAATTGACAAGTTTGGCTACTTAAAAAAAAATTTGTTTTTTAATTTTTCTTGGCAAATATCAGCTTGCTGACTTTACCAAAAGTAAAGTCAGAGAGCAATTGCCAAAACCTTAAAAAGCAAAATCAGAAGACCATCATGAGACTAAAAAAAATTTGTAACTTAACTGTCAGATAAACATTAATTTCCCTAAACAATAAACAGTCCTTAAAAATTAAAAAAAAAAAAGTCAACCTACTGAATGAAAATAGATTACCTCTGAACAGAAAGTTAAAAGAAAGGGAATATAAATGACTTAAACATAAAGCTTGCTCAGTCTCGCTCATTATAGTAAAAGAAAATTATAATTACATCAGGATATTATATCTTTTGCTTTCTTGGCTGGCAAGACTCAGAAAGTTTGAGAACATTCTGCACTGACAAAGGTATGAGTAAAAAATTACACTTACACATGCTGGTGAAAGCACAAATCGACATAACTTCTATGAAAGGCAACTCAACAAGTGTTATCAAATCAAACACGTTTTAACTTCTTTAGCTTCCGAGAGTCTATCCTACAGGTAACATAGACACTTGCCAAAGACCTATGTCTGTGGCTTTTCATAACAGCACTGCATATAACAACATTGGGCTGAAAATATCTAAATGTCCAGCATTAGGAAACTGCTCTTAAAAGTTATGCACTCATAGAGTGTAATACTATGCAGTCACAAGAGAAGGAGAAGTATGTCTTTTCCGCTTACACTGAATGACACATAAGACACATGAGTAAGTGAGAAAACCAAAACAGTACAGTAAAATATGGGTAGGATGCTACAGTGTGGACAGAACAGTATTTGTTTGTATATGCAAGGTCTCTGGAGGGCTTCACAAGAAACTTATGGCCTGGACTGTCTGCAGCATATTCAGTTGCTGGTAGACAGGAGTGGGCAAGACTTATGCCCTTTCATAGTTTTGGAGTCAAGTGCCTCAAAAGTAAAGAAATTTAAATTTCAAGCATGTTAGTTTAACCACTGAAGGATTTTTTCTAAATTATTTCACTTGATACTCTTGGGAGAAAAAAAAAAAAAAACTGAACTTTCCTGATTCCCTGATGTTAGATAACAAAGGGCAGTTCCATGGTATTAAAATCTTGACGGTAATAAAAAGAGTTCAAAGGATATACTCATGCCCATAGAATGTTTATGAAAGCAACTAGTTCATTCATCTAAAATTCTGCAACTGCCTCTAGAACTTAGCACTTTTTTTTGGTGGGGGGTGGTTATTTGTTCATTTATTTACTTGTACAGTTTGTGGGACCTTAGTCCTCTGACCAGATATTGAACCTGGGCCCTCGGCAGTGAAAGCGTGGACTCCTAATCACTAGAACACCAGATAATCCCAGAATTTAGCACTTCCGATTATAAAACCATAACCTGTTAATCACACAAAATGGTGGAGATGGTTGCAGTGGATTTTCTGTGTTCTCTGCTTAGTGCCTTTTCAACATAACTCTAACATTTGGAGAATTGTCTGCCTTTCTAACCCCAACTCTCCAAGGTTGAAACTAGAAATCTCACTTGCCTGCCTTGCTTAAACAGTCAGAAACCTGCAACCACTCACCAGCATGCATCACCCAGCTTTGCCTGGGCGTCCTGCTTGCTGGTGAGTGGGCAGCAGAGGCACGTGGGGGAGCGCCATGACGGAGAGGTGGAGATGCCAACAGCCGGAGCTTGAGGTCTGAGGAGGACACATCTGTGGGATGCAGTGCCTGATTGCCGTGGTGGCCGCTAGGTCGTTTTCTCCTCAGGCTGGTGTACTGGATATTTTCAGGATTTTTTTCCTAGAAGTTTAGTTTTGAGGGCTTGAGGGTATTCTCTAGTCCTCTTAATGACTGTGGAATAGCAGTAGTGTTAGTCACTCAGTCGTGTCCAACTCTGCCACCCCACGAGCTGTAGCCCAGCAGGCTCCTCTGTCCATGGGGTTAGGAGGCCAGAAGGAGGAATTCTCATTCATGTGCTGAAACTCTGGAGGAGGTACAGAAGGTACCTGAATCTGTATTGTTAAAAAAAAAAAAAAAAACTGAATTGTTTCTGGCCTAAAGAAAGGTCTAGGTAAGAGCAGTAATACATAGAACTGTTACAAAAGACTAAACAAATGCCTTGAAGTCATCTTAAGATTCTTAACATCATTACTATCCTTAGAACATACCCAAAAAGTTCCAGGAGGCAAGTTAATATTAACCCTACTCTAAAGCAGTCTACATTTCCTGTAAAGCACTTGTTCTCCATCTTTTAATTCGTTGTATAATGTCTAGATGAATCAGTTGCTTTTTCAATTTATAAATCCCTTTATTTATTCCAAATATTTTAAGATGTTTTTAAAGGAGATTTTGAGATATGCAAGGACTGAAGCTAAGGATGCATTCAAGGCCAAAAGGCAGTCAACTTATAAAGAGGAAGGAATTCATCAAGAGTTTGCTAGTCATTCTCACATACTGCCAATGGAGCACTATGTATTCTTCAGGAGATAGTGGGAACCTAATTACTTTCCATGTTGACAGGAAAACACACAAGAATAATTACTGCATTATATCTTCACAAAACTGCGACCTAAGAGAAAAGATGGAATATGATTTAAAAAAAAAAAACTATAGTTCAAGTTGAAAATAAATGTCATGAAAAGGAAATAAATATACAGATCTTGACATGCAAATTGTCTAGGGAGAGCATTCAGGTATAAGAGGCAACATGAGGAAAAACTCAAGGAATGAAAGCCTTGGTGTCTGTGCACAACATAGAAAAGTATGCTTTCACTGTTAGGGAGTACTATTAAGGATAGAGTGTGGGATTAGACTGGAAATAGAGTTTGATTTGGGAAACTTTCAATGCTGACTCACAAGTCAGAATTTAATTCTAGAGGCCAGGATCATCTACACTGGTTTCTCATACACTGAGTTCTGATACACTAGGATCAGATGCACTGAGTTCTGACTGTGTTTTGGCCATAAAAGGTGCTCAATCAGTGACACCTCCTTCATCATTATTTATTATGACATATCTTTCACATTAGTAGAATTAGTGAGTTGGGCAAAAGAAATGGCCCATTAGTAAATGGATACTAATGGATTAAATTTTAATCCTTATGTTTTACATTTATTCTGCCTGGCATTTAGAGTTTTGAGAAATATGTGACATGCTAATGCTTCCCAAAATATTCACTTGATAGGTAACAAAGTTAAATGAGTTCTCATACTGGAAGTAAAGAATTAGATACCCTAAGTGCATACATACATAAACATAAATCTGAGTTTTCTTTTTCATTTATGTGCCCAGCATGAAGCTGTTAGAATAAAGCTGTTTTATACATCATTAAATAATAATATTTATCCTGCAGAGTTAAACCATATTAATTGCATTTCTCATTTTTCTTTTGAAATCAAGAAAATGTTTTCTTTTGAAACAATGCAAAAATTTTGATCATTTTTAAGTTGATGATGAAAATGTCCAAAATTTAATTTTTCCACTCATATTAAGTCATATTAAGCATGTATATTCATTGTTTGAATAGTAAGTTTTAGACAAATGTAAGTTTAATTTAATTCCTCCTTAGCTTACTTTGAGGGACCCCTAGTTCCCTACTATTTGGATCAAGATGTTTTTAATTTCCATTTAAGTTGAGTGAAAATGAGTTTTACAACATCTTTTTTTTTTCTAATATGTGTCTCCTCAGTTCAGTTCAGTTGCTCAGTCATGTCCAAATCTTTGCAACCCCACAGACAGCAGCATGCCAGGCCTTGCTGTCCATTACCAATTCCCAGAACTTGCTCAAACTCATGTTCATCGAATCCGTCATGCCATCCAACCAACTCATCCTCTGTTGTCCCCTTGTCCTCCTGCCTTCAATCTCTCCCAGCAGCAGGGTCTTTTCCAATGAGTCAGTTCTTTGCATCAGGTGGCCAAAGTATTGGAGCTTCAGTTTCAGCATCAGTTCTTGCAATGAATATTCAAGACAGACTTCCTTTAGGATTGACTGGTTGGATCTCCTTTCAGTCCAAGGGACACTCAAGAGTCTTCTCCAACAGGACAGCTCAAAAGTTTCAGTTCTTCAGCACTCAGCTTTCTTTATGGTCCAACTCTCACATCCATACATGACTACTGGAAAAATCATAGCTTTGGCTAGACAGACCTTTGCCAGCAAAGTAAAGTCTCTGCTTTTTAATGTGCTGTCTAGATTTATTATAGCTTTTCTTCCAAGGAGCAAGCATCTTTCAATTTCATGGCTGCAGTCACCATCTGTGGTGATTTTGGAGCCCAAGAAAATAAAGTCTGTCACCATTTCCCCCTCTTGATGAAAGTGAAAGAGGAGAGTGAAAAAGTCAGCTTAAAACTCAACATTCAAAAAACTAAGATCATGGCATCTAGTCCCATCACTTATTGGCAAACAATTGGGAAAGAATGGAAACATGTATCTCCTACCTGATGCCTGTACCTGAGAGAATCACTTTCCAGGTGAGAAAGCATGCCTGGAAAGTTGCTAATCATTTGTCATTTAGGAAAACAGGAGACATACATTAGTGTGTTTTCATCTATTAAAATATTTCTCTTGTGTAAACACTAAGCTTAAGACTGTCATGATATCAGTTCAGTTCAGTCGCTCAGTTGTGTCTGACTCTTTGAGACCCCATGAACCGCAGCACGCCAGGCCTCCCTGTCCGTCACCAACTCCCAGAGTCCACCCAAACCCATGTCCATTGTATCGGTGATGCCATCCAACCAACCTGTTGTCCCCTTCTCCTCCTGCCTTCAATCTTTCCCAGCATCAGGGTCTTTTCAAATGAGTCAGCTCTCCGCATCAGGTGGCCAAATTATTGGAGTTTCAGCTTCAGCATCAGTCTTTCCAATGAATATTCAGGACTGATCTCCTTTAAGATGGACTGGTTGGATCTCCTTGTAGTCCAAGGGACTCTCAAGAGTCTTCTCCAACACCACAGTTCAAAAGCATCAATTCTTTGGCACTCAACTTTCTTTATAGTCCAACTCTCACATCCATACATAACTACTGGAAAAACCATAGTCTTGACTCGATGGACCTTTGTTGGCAAAGTAATGTCTCTGCTTTTTAATGTTCTGTCTATGTTGGTCATAACTTTCCTTCCAAGGAGCTAGTGTCTATTGATTTCATGTCTGCAATCACCATCCACGGTGATTTTGGAGCCCAGAAAAGTAAAGTCAGCCACTGTTTCCACTATTTCCCCATCTATTTGCCATGAAGTGATGGGACTGGATGCCATGACCTTAGTTTTCTGAATGTTGAGCTTTAAGCCAACTTTTTCACTCTCCTCTTTCACTTTCACCAAGAGGCTCTTTAGTTCTTCACTTTCTGCCATAAAGGTGGTGTCATCTGCAGATCTGAGGTTATTGATATTTCTCCTGGCAATCTTGATTCCAGCTTGTGCTTCCTCCAGTCCAGCGTTTCTCATGATGTACTCTGCATATAAGTTAAATAAGCAGTGACAATATACAGACTTGATGTACTCCTTTTCCTATTTAGAACCAGTCTGTTGTTCCAAGTCCAGTTCTAACTGTTGCTTCCTAACCTGTATACAGGTTTCTCAAGAGGCAGTTCAGGTGGTCTCATATTCCCATCTCTTTTGTACAAAAATGTTAAAGTCAAAACTCAATTATGGAAATAGATGACTATGACTCTGTAATTAGCAGGGCAGAGCTGCAGGCCTCTTCATAAGTCAAACATGGTGCTCTCTATCATCCTGTTCTATTAGTGGATCTGTGCTAATGACAACCTATACATTATGAGCCTAGAAGCTGAGAGTGGTCAAACACAGTGTTTATATGAAAGAGTTGGTTGTGTTCCCTTGAATCTGGAGACAGGTTGGCCTAGGAGTCAGCAAAATTGGGTTTTGTCCCAATTTAGCTACCAAAAAATGTGTGGAACATCTTCTCTAACCTGGTTCTCATCTGTGAAATAGCACTGATTCTAAAGGAAGACAACTTCTGGCCATAATGTTTTAATAAGAAAAAGCACTTATATGGTATATTTCCATTTATGCTAAGTCGCTTCAGTCATGTTCGATTCTTTGAGACCCCATGGACCATAGCTTACCCGGCTTCTCAGTCCATGGGATTACCCCAGGCAAGAATACTGGAGTAGGTTGCCATGCCCTAATCCAGGGGATCTTCCCAACCCAGGGATCCAACCCATGTCTCTTACATCCCCTGCATTGACAGACATGTTCTTTACCACAAATGCCACCTGGGAAGCCCTACATTTCCATATGCATTGCCTAAAGTAATATCATGAACCTGTGAGAAGGTACATGATGAATGTGAAAGGCAAGAGGCTCACAGTAAACGCAAAAATTTCAAAAGAAAACTCCAAGATATTTCCCAAGCAACCTGTCAAGCCTTACTAAATTAATAAGACCCAGAGTCTGGGCCCCATATTTATAGGCTTCAAAACTCTCATTTACTGACAGGCTTACCACTACTATCAATTACTTTTCAAAGAAAACATCTTTGGCTGAACAAGTTACGATTTTGTCCATAATCTAAATGGAAATGGGTAAAAAAAAAAAATTTAAGACAAAGCTTGCTATTGATAATAATGAGCAGAGCAATGCAAATTTGGCAGAACAAATCAAATTTGGTTGTAAAATAAAAACACTTTGCAAGCCTGGTTAGAGGTTTCAGTTGTTTGTGTATGCAATGTCACCCTCATTAGTAAAGGTTATCTTGCATCTCCAGTCTGTAGTTTCTTATTAATAAAATGGAAAGTGAATATACATACTAAATTAAACGTTTCACCTCTTCAAGACCATATCTGACAACTCTGTTTATCCATGCATTCACTCAGTTCAACACTCATTTATTAAGCCTTGCTGTATAGAAGGCACATTCATTTTGGGTAGCATCAAAGAAGTCAATACTTTCACAAGCAGTTTCATATTTTTATTGAATCATAAAAATGTAGATTACAGAGAAGATATATAACAGCACTGATATCTTTGGCTGAAGCAAAGTGGTCTCCATTCAAAACTGGGATATGTCCTCTATGTTACACTTTCTAGATGCTGCAATTCACTGCCTTCACCGCAGAGCCGAGGGGGGGAGGGGGGGGGAGTTTCCCAGAGGCCCACTTTAGCTGCCCCCACCCCTCTGCTTCAGAAAGAACCACCTTCGCTGGTTACCAGAAGCTTACATTTCAGCTGCTGCTGAAAGGATTTTTGCTCTATTATATTCAGATTTTGAATCAAATGTTGTATGGGAAAATAGCCAACAGTAAACCGTTCTCCTAAAATAAGTTGTAGATGAGTAACTGCAACTGCCGCTAGGTTGCAAGTTGTCGTTGTTTAGTTGCTAAGTCACATCTGACTCTTTGTGACCCCACAGACTGTAGCCTGCCAGACTCATCTGTCCATGGGATTTCCCAGAAAAGAATACTGGAAGGGGCTGCCAATTCCTTCTCCAGTGGATCTTCCTGACCCAGGGATCAAACCCGAGTCTCCTGCACTGCACGTGGATTCTTTACCTGTGAGCCGCTGGGGAATAGTCAACCATTCCCCTAAAATAATCTATGGGATGAATAACCACGTAGTTGATTTTAAGAGTTACATACCTCGTTAGCTCCACTTATTTGTATTCTACCATTTGTCCAGGGCCAAACTTACATGCCTCTTCTTCTACAAAGATTTCCTTGTTCCCTTCAACTACAACTATATTCATCTTTTTTCAACAGTACTCGTTCTGAGGCGGGTTAGGTTAAAAAAGTTTTTTTATGAAAGATAAAGTGATAAAATATAGTTTTATTCCTAATGTTCTTATTTTATTTTTAAAGTTAAAATATGTCTTACACAACCTTAATAGGAATCTCTGGAAAAAATAAAAATAAGATCAAAGTATAATAGTATTAAAAGTATAATAAGGAGACCTTATAAATCTTTTTTTAAAAAGGAGAAATTGCCAGAACACATAAAAGAACAGAAACCATGCAACAAAATCATAGAGATAAAGTTAAGTACATCTGTTAATAGCAGCAAATATGAATGGCTTAAAGACCTCTGTATATTTTTTTAATGGTTTTCAGATTAGTTTACAAAAAACAAGTGCCAATTATATAGCTTAGAAAACACACAGCTAAAACAAAAGAATACAGAAAGAGGATGGGAAGAAAAGGGTTACCAGAAGACCTGTAATTCAGTCCCTCCTTCTTCACAAACAGAGGCCCTTTGACCTCAGCTAGAACTCATCACACCAAGGGAATTTAATAGCCATAAAAAAATATACTTTTTAATGATGCTTTCTTTGTGGTTTCCATATACTCATCTAAAGAATCCTTCCGCCAGAATATATCTGCTCTGACTGGATTTTTTGGTAATAAATAGGCATGAATTTTAAATTGATTATCTCAGCTCTCCTGCTGGAGAGTGCTATGTGAATACACAGCATTTCTGGTTACATGACCAAGAGATCTCCAAACTGAGCCGCTTCCAGGCACAGAATTACACCTGGCACTCCGAGCCCAAATAATCCCAGGTCTTTGTCTCGCTAGGAGCATATGACTGAGTCAGACACTCCAAGATAGCACTTTAATGATGGATATGGATCTTTTCTCAAGTCCTTTGCACAAAACTTTGTACCAGATAAGACAATTTTGTTGGAGTCTGCTGGACACTTGAGGCCTCTGTGATAGTGCAGAGGATAGTGTGAGGCAGGGCCATGATTTGTTATAAAACCAATAAGGAAACACACAAAAAATATTGCCATAATGTGGAATGATTATTTTTTTGAAAAGGTAGACTTTGAGACAAAGATCCTAAGTAGAATCCCCCCAAAAAGTAGCAAAGAAAGATGCAAACTAGTATCCTTTGTATATTGGATGTGGATTCAAATGTCTTTAAGCTCTTTGTGACCCCGCAGACTGTAGCCCCACCAGGCTTCTCTGACCATGGAATTCTCCAGGCAAGAATACTGGAGGGGATTGCCATTCCCTTCTCCAGAGGAACTTCCCAACCCAGGGATTGAACCCTGGTCTCCTGCCTCACAGGCAGATTCTCTACCATTTGAGCTACAGGGAAGTCTAAGCAAATATATGCATACTGATATATAAAAGGATTCTGTGCCATAACCAAGTGAGATGTATTCTGGGAATGCAAGACTGATTTAAACATCCAAAAATCAAACAATGCAATATGCCATATCAATAGAAAAAAGGACAAAAATCACAACATATTGATTAAAAAACAAAAGATCTCTCAAACAACAAGGATTAGAAGGGAAGTTTCTAATCTTCAAAAAAAAAAAAAAAATCTACAAAAAGCTTACAGCTAATATATACTTAATGATTAGACTAAATATTTTCTTCCCTAAAATCAGGGACAAGACAATGATGTCAACTTTCACCATTTCCATTCAATATTGAATTGGAGCTTCTGGTCAGTGCAGTTAGAAAAGAAAAATAAATTTTAAAAGCATCAGATTGCAAGGGAAGAAGTAAAACTGGGCATATTCACAAATGAGCTGATTGTCTATGCAGATATCCTAAGGAATATACAGGAAGAAAAAGCTACTGGAAATAATAGAAAATTTAGCAAGTTCATAGAATACAAGATTAAAATGTTAATTTTGTTTCTAACACTGGAAACAAAATAAAAATGAAATGAAGGGATAATTCCATCACAATACTATCAAACAGATTTAAATGTTTAGGAATACATTTAACAAAAGAAGTACAAGACTTGTAACCAAAAACTAAAAAGCATTACAGAGATAAGTTAAATATACAAGTAAATTCAGTTCAGTCACTCAGTCATGTCTGATTCTGTGACCCTATGGGACTGCAGCATGTCAGGCCTCCCTGTCTATCACCAACTCCCAGAGCTTGCTCAAACTCATAGGCATCAAGCCCATCATGCCATCCAACCAGCTTATCCTCTGTCATCCCCCTCTCCTCCTGCCTTCAATCTTGCCAAGCAGCAGGGTCTTTTCCAATGAATCAGTTCTTCGCATCAGGTGGCCAAAGTATTGGAGTTTCAGCTTCAGCATCAGTCCTTCCAATGAATATTCAGGACTGATTTCCTTTAGAATGGACTGGTTGGATCTCTTTGCAGTCCAAAGGGACTCTCGAGTCTTTTCCAACACCACAGTTCAAAAGCATCAATTCTTTGGTGCTCAGCTTTCTTAATAGTCCAACTCTCATATCCATACATGACCACTAGAAAACTCATAGCTTTGACTAGACGGACCTTTGTCCGCCAAGTAATGTCTCTGCTTTTTAATATGCTGTCTAGGTTGGTCATAGCTTTTCTTCCAAGGAGCAAGCATCTTTTAATTTCATGGCTGCAGTCACCATCTGCAGTGATTTTGGAGCCCAAGAAAATAAACTCTCTCACTGTTTTCATTGTTTCCCCATCTATTTGTCATGAAGTGATGTGACCGGATGCCATGATCTTAGTTTTTTTAATGTTGAGTTTTAAGCCGGGTTTTTCACTCTCCTCTTTCACTTTCATCAAGAGGCGCTTTAGTTCTTCTTCACTTTCTGTCATCTGCATATCTGAGGTTATTAATATCCAGGTAAAAAGATTTCTTTATCCAAGTAAATATACAAGTAAAAAAGTGAAAGAAAGTGAAAGTTAAGTCACTGAGTCATGTCCGACTCTTTACGACCCCGTGGACTGTAGACCACCATTCTCCTCCGCCCATGGGATTCTCCAGGCAAGAATACTGGAGTGTGTTGCCATTTCCTCCTCAAGGGGATCTTCCTGACCCAGGGATCGAACCCAGGTCTCCTGAATTGCAGGCAGACACTTTAACCTCTGAACCACCAGGGAAGCAAGACAAATCACATTCCTGGATTGTTAACAAGGCAATTTATCTCAAATTCAACACATCAAATTCAACATAAAAATCAAAATCCCAGCCGCTACTTTTGTAAAACTTGACAATCCAAACTTAAAACTGATATAGAAATATAAAGGGCCTGGAATAGCCAAAACAATTTTGAAAAAGAATAAACGAATTAGGTTTACATTTTCTGACCTAAACACTTACTGTGAAGCTACAGTAAGCAAGACAGTGCAGCACTGACATAAGCATAAGTGCATAAATCAGTGGAGCACAGATAAACTCCTGAATTTATGATCAATTAATTTTTGACAAAAATGCCAGGCAATTCAATGGGGAAAGAATAGTCCTTACAATGAATATTGAAGGACAATGCCTAGCTATTTGAGCCCTAAAAATCTAATATTAAAAGCTTCCCTCAACCTCACACCATACATAAAAATTAACTGAAAATGGGTCATCAGCTAAATGTAAATCTGTAACACTTCTACAAGAAAGCATAAGAGAAAATGTTTGGAATGTTAGGTTAGGCAAAGATTTCTTAATATGACAGAACAGAATCCATTTTCAAAACTGATAAATTGGACTTTATCAAAACTAAAAATTTTGAAAAAATATGGGCTAAATTATACCCACATAAATGATAATTTATAATGAATTATTTGGTATACTAACTAACACTCATAGCACTAAACAAAATAACCTTGAAGAACTGCAGAAGTTGTACTGATTGTGGCTTCCTGGTGGACAAAATGCTTTCAAGGGATAGGTCTTTATTTGCTCTGTATATTTAAAAAAACATATCTTGTTTAGTACTAACTATAAAACTCATATGCTATTTGCGGCAAATTGGATCACTGGTCTCTGTTCTTTAACCTCTTTGCAATGGGCTCCTGGGAGACAACAGATTTTTTCCTGCCCCTTGACTTTGGGTTTCTTTAATGTGACTTGTGTAGGGGAATGGGATGTTAGTGGATATGATGCAAAGATTTGAAATGTGTTTATGCAATTAATTTTGCCCCCCTTGAACTCCTGGCTTTCACCATGAAAAGAACATAGTTTGGATAGCTTCTTGTCCAAGAAGGAGAAGGAATATGTAGACCTAACTCATACCTTTGAAACACAACTGAATTTAGCCTTTATCTGTAAAACCTACCCAACTACCCCATATTTGTATGAGCAAAAAATAAATGCCTATTGTTAATTCCCAAAACAAATATTTTTAAAATTTTGTTCTTCAAAAGAAGAGAAAAGAAGAAATGAAAATAAAAAGACAAGTCACAATCTAGGAGAAATTATTAATATTTGCAAATCCTATATCATCATATATCTGATAAAGGACTAGTAAGTTCCAGAATATACAGGGAACTTTTACAAATCAATAATAAGAAAACTTCCAGTTTAAAAATAGGCAAAAATCTGAGTAAATACTCACCAAAGAGGATATACAAATATCTAATAAGCACATGAAAAGATGTTTAACATTATTAGTCATTAGGGAAATGCAAATTAAAACTTTAATGAGATATTACCACATTCTCATTGGAGTGACCATAATTCTAAAGACTGATAATACTAGTATGGATAAGGATACAAAACTATGAACCTTCATATTTTTCTGTTATAAATTCTAAATGATAATCAACTTTGAAAAACCAAGTTAGCAATTTCTTAAAAGATTAAACAGGTACCTGCCATGCAACACAGAAATTCTACTCCTAAGTATCCACCCAAGGGAAATAACTTTGGTCCACAAAAATAAGTAAATACATGTACATACCCACACATACATACTTTCACACACAAATGTTCACAATGACATTATTCAAAAAGAGAGCCCAAATGGGAAATTTAGTAGAGTAACTGGAAATGGATAAGCAAAATATGGTATATACATAATATGAGCTATTACCAGTATAAAGAAGTAAACTCTTTATACATGCTGCAACAAGAATAAATCTCAAAAGCATTGTACCAATTGAAAGAAGCCAGATGCAAAAAAAAAAAAAAAAAGACTACATATTGCATGACTCCATTCATTTGAAATTTCTACTTAAGGCAAACCTATAGAGATAGAATGCAGATTGGTGGTTACCTAAAGCTACAGTTCATGGGGTCACAAAGAATCGGACATGACTGAACACGCATGTACCCACACAACGTGGTAGAGGGGGACGAGGATTGACTACAGACTAGCAGGAGAGAAGTTTTAAGTTGATGGAAATATGCTCTGAAATTCATTGTGTTGTGAATTTGTTCTTATTTTACTACTGAGTAAAGCAAGATCATGTGTCATGAAATAAAAATATAGCATTCCATTTAATGAGCTCTGCACATACATCTCACAGCTAGTGCTATGATTCTACTTGTTATTGTTATTGCCTCTATTAGACCATAGAAAGGTTATGGTCATAAGACTATGTAGCCATAAAAAGAACTTGATGCTTCCATCCAAGGTCATCCTAAGCCCATGGCAGCTCTCAAAAGACCAGTCTGTTACTTAAGTTGAGAAATTGATATCTTTTCTTATTATGTACAAAATATTTGGCCTTAAAATAACTGTTTCAAAGAATGAACGTACTCTGTGAGTTATAGCATTTCTTGACAACTGCTAACACTTTCTACTTTCAATGCATTTTCATTTGTAATCTTTGTCAATGTAGAAGAAATGGAAGGCATTTTGTCTCCAATTTACATGATGGAACTGGAGCTTGGGGATTTTTAAATGAACTTCTAAATTCACAGGGATATTATGAAGGGGGAGCTAGGACATGACCCTGAGTCTTTCTGTTCCCAGATGTCTGCTTCCCCCACTGCAGTGCCTTTTATCCTAAATTAGTTCTTTCCCCTGCAGGCACAAAATAATGTTTAAAATACACAATCTGTTTAAAATATATTCAAAGAAATTGGGTAATAATTAAAAATCCTGTCTTACATTGGAATACTACTTATGTTTTCAGTTTTATTGAGGTATAATTGAAAAAACTTAAAATGAAACATGATGACTTGATATATGTCTAAATGAGTTCTTATAACTTTTTATACTATGCTCTATGATCTGAGTCACTGGAAGGATTTGTTTTGCTAGGAGTTGGAAATAAGTGTATCAAACTTTTCCTTTAAAAAACAAATCCAACTAAACAAAAAGCCTTCTAAATATAAAAAATAGAAATGAATAAAGGCTGCATAGTAATTTAATAATTTTAATACTATTATATGTTCATAAACCAAATAAGCATAGTGTGATTTAAAATAAATAAAATCACATAAACAAGGAAAAATTTAAATATTACCTCAAAATTCTACTAATTAGCTAATTTATTTTTCTCTAAGTACCTGAATCATCAAAGGGAGTTTATATTCTTGGAAAAATCTATTAAATTTCTCTTTAATCTCAATAACTAAATACCATGAAAGCAAATGTGTATTAATATATAATTATACATTGAAGCAACACTTTATTTAGTTGATACATATACATAATTTTTCATTTACCTACTTACATGTATGCCTACTGAGATGAAATAATTTTTTAAGTTGTGTCATAGATTTTCATACACACACACACACACACTAAGGAAATATAAAAAATTTGTGAAGTCAAAATTCCAGTTAAATTGTGAATACTAAATCACTCAAGTAACTAATTCTTGAAGAAAATAAAATTAAGCTTAGTTGACAGTCCCTTATTCATATAATACTCTTTTCTAAATCAAGACTAGGTAAAATTTGAACTAAGAAAATGTTTCTGATTCCTCCTACTCTCAGAACTTTTCTCCTTTCTCACTTCATCCCATAATATTTGGGGGTGGGGGTGGGGATGTCCAGACTAATCTGTTCCAAAAGGATGCTACTTGGCTGAAACATTCAGAAAGGGATCAGATGTACATATTCCTGCCAAGGTGTTAACATCCTACTAGAGATCAAAATTCAACTCTCTGAATGTCACCTGATGGCTTACAGGTATGACGAAAAAGCAATGGAAAGGGCTTTAGATAGAGATAACTAACAGATATGTGTAACACTCCCTGTCTTCTCTGATAAGCAACCCATATCATTATTCTTATCACTCTAATTAATATATATTTATTGACAATAATGAAGATCAATATCATACGTTAAAGGCCACTATGTTGAAAGAATCTAAATACATCTCTGTTCTTTAAGATTTGAAAACAAGTTGACAAGGAGTCTGGTAAGACTATATTTCATTTGAGAGAAATTAAACAGAAATTCTATATCATCTCTCTTATGCTTAGTGCATTGCAAAAGAATTCCAAGAAGAGAGAAAACAGCCAGATCTTTAAATATTAATATCTGTAAGGTAAAATGGTTAATCCTGCTAATAACTTAAACCTATGGTAAACTTCTGAGATGTTTAGATATTAAATGAATATATGCATAATTAACTAGATATAATCACAGATGGACAGCCCCACTTAAGCAAACCATCAGCATCATTCTATGAATAGAGAGAAGATAAGATAGCTTAAGCAGTGACATTATTTTCAAATCACTTAAGCCAAATAACTCTGAATCCAAAAGCTTTGATCATGTATAATCCTGCTAAAAGACTGACTTGTAACCAGCCTGTGATACATTATGTTGCAAAGCTGCAGCACTAGAGCATAACAGAATCTTATTTTCCATTAATTCTTTTTTTTTTTTTTCTGAAAATGCAAACACTCCATATGCTTAATAGCCCAAGAAAGAATGTTCTCCCTTTTTGGAATTTCCCATTAGTGAGCATTTTATTTTTTTAAAAAAACACACGTACAAAGAAAACAGTGATTCAAAGCCATTTTTAAAAATTGACTTAATCTATGCTGCTTCCCTGATAGCTCAGTTGGTAAAGAATCCATCTGCAATGCAGGAGACTTGGGTTCAATCCTTGGGTGGGAAGATCCCCTGGAGAAGGGAAAGGCTACCCACTCCAGTATTCTGGCCTGGAGAATTCCATGGACTGTATAGTCCTTGAGGTCACACACTTAACCTATCCAATAATAGTAACCTGTCAAATAATATTAGTCCAATTGTGTATTTTAGCAAAAAAAAAAAAACAACATATGCTGTGTTTACAGTGACTTTTGAATTTATTTAAAGTGATAACTTCCTTCACAAGACTGGATTCAGAGGCAAGATACAAAAGAAAGAGCTCTAGCAGAAGCAAAATTAGAGTATGTGGGAAGATCTGTCACTAATACAAGGACCCACCAATGAAGAATATTTTATTGGAAGTAGACCCCTTTATAAATATTAATCTAAGATTAGAGATAAACAAGATACCTGGGGCCATAAAACTGCCTCACATTCTAGAGCTGTATTGTCCAAAGAGGTAGCCACTTGCCACATGTGACTCTTCAAATTTAAATTTTTTAACTAATTAAAATCAAATAAAATTTTAAATACTATTCATAATTTACACTAGTCATGTTTCAACCCAAAATTCATCTGTGGTTATAGAGCTAGACAACAGAAAAAGAACTTTCCCATCATCACAAAAATTTCTGTTGGATAGCACTGTTCTAGAACAAATGCCTTATGGGCAGGGACCATAAGTGTTTGAACCACTAATTTAATTGCCTAACACAGTACCTGGAACATAGGAGATACTCAATAAACAATGATCTACTTAATTAACAACCAAATGAATGGCCATCTTTTTTTTTTTTTTTTTTGGTAGCTCCACTATTCTACATAGAACTAGACAAGGTCAACCACTAGTCAGATGGTTCACAGTCTTTTTTTTTTTTTTTTTTTTTTTTTAGTGATTTTTTTTTTTAATTTTATTTTATTAGTTGGAGGCCAATTACTTCACAACATTTCAGTGGGTTTTGTCATACATTGACACGAATCAGCCATAGAGTTACACGTATTCCCCATCCCGATCCCCCCTCCCACCTCCCTCTCTACCCGACTCCTCTGGGTCCTCCCAGTGCACCAGGCCCGAGCACTCGTCTCATGCATCCTACCTGGACTGGTGATCTGTTTCACCATAGATAATATACATGCTGTTCTTTTTAAACATCCCACCCTCACCTTCTCCCACAGAGTTCAAAAGTCTGTTCTGTACTTCTGTGTCTCTTTTCCTGTTTTGCATATAGGGTTATCATTACCATCTTTCTAAATTCCATATATATGTGTTAGTATGCTGTAATGTTCTTTATCTTTCTGGCTTACTTCACTCTGTATAGTGGGCTCCAGTTTCATCCATCTCATTAGAACTGATTCAAATGCATTCTTTTTAATGGCTGAGTAATATTCCATGGTGTATATGTACCACAGCTTCCTTATCCATTCATCTGCTGATGGGCATCTAGGCTGCTTCCATGTCCTGGCAATTATAAACAGTGCTGCGATGAACATTGGGGTGCACGTGTCTCTTTCAGATCTGGTTTCCTCGGTGTGTATGCCCAGAAGTGGGATTGCTGGGTCATATGGCAGTTCTATTTCCAGTTTTTTAAGAAATCTCCACACTGTTCTCCATAGTGACTGTACTAGTTTGCATTCCCACCAACAGTGTAAGAGGGTTCCCTTTTCTCCACACCCTCTCCAGCATTTATTGCTTGTAGACTTTTGGATAGCAGCCATCCTGACTGGCGTGTAATGGTACCTCATTGTGGTTTTGATTTGCATTTCTCTGATAATGAGTGATGTTGAGCATCTTTTCATGTGTTTGTTAGCCATCTGTATGTCTTCTTTGGAGAAATGTCTATTTTGTTCTTTGGCCCATTTTTTGATTGGGTCATTTATTTTTCTGGAATTGAGCTTCAGGAGTTGCTTGTATATTTTTGAGATTAATCCTTTGTCTGTTTCTTCATTTGCTATTATTTTCTCCCAATCCGAGGGCTGTCTTTTCACCTTACTTATAGTTTCCTTTGTAGTGCAGAAGTTTTTAAGTTTCAGAGGAACTACCCCATCTAAATTCCCACTTTCAACACTAAAATGACTGAAACTGGAAGGTGATTTGTGAAAAGGTCAGATAAATGAATTTCAGCATGTCATATTTAAGCCATTTTTGGTACATGATATTGTTTACCTATTTTGTTTATTCTGGACATCAGAATCTTTACTGAAAAATCAGGTGGTATACTTGTAACTACAAATTTTAATCATCCATGGCTGATTCATGTCAATGTATGACAAAACCCACTGCAATGTTGTGAAGTAATTAGCCTCCAACTAAATAAATTAAAAAAAAAAAAAAGAATACCCAAAGTGGTCCTCTAACTCATATCTTTATAAAAGCAACAACAACTAAAGTTATAAATCACTAAACTCACATGAGAACAATAAGGAGCTTTCTACAATATATATTAATTTTAGAGTGTACATAATATATTGGATTCTGATCAAAAGTTTCTAATTCTCCTCCTGAGGAAATTCTGAAACTCTTCAAGTGGTTAAGGTAACTATTCCTGTTTGGGGAAGTTTTCAATTAATTTAATCAATTAATTTAATTTCAATTTAATCACACCTCAGATACACCTCATTGTCTACAATACTGCCACTCTGCAAAGCCACTATTCCTGTTTTGGTTTGCTCTGGATTTCTCATCTGGTGAGTTCCATATTCTTGTGTTCTTCTACATGATTCATAGGGATGAAGATATTCATGTACTTGAAACAAAATTACTAGTACTACTTGCAGACTTTCTCAGCTTTTGCCAGCAATTGCTCCAACTTGATTTTAAATATTTAATATTTTTCAACAGATTCTCATGAAAAATTTTTCCTCCATTACTCTGAAAACTGTCTGCCATGTTTTGATTGGATCTCGTTCTTTTGGACTGAACACTCTCTGCAATCAAAGTTGTCTCTTCTGTTCCCTGCCCTGCTCTGGAATGACAGAAATGGGTCTGTGCTGCTGCTGACTGAGGTCCACTCCACAGGAACATGGAAGCAGCTTGGGATTTCATTCCTGACACCTTTCCCACAGCTAACCCACCCACATCATGGACCACTCGAGTAGCGTATCAGAGGCAAGGAGAGGCAGAGGGGATCAGGGTTTGGGCAGCTGGTAGACAGTTGGAGAGACAGGGAATTTACTGAAAAAATACCCTTCAGCAACTGTTGTCATACAACAGCTTGCCCAGAATCAGCTGCTCTCCCTTATTTACTGTAGCACGATTCATTACAGCCAAGATACAGCAACAACCTAAGGGTCCACTTACAGATAAACAGATAAGGAAGATATGATGTTCATATGTGTCCCTGTGTGTTGGTGTGTGTGTATGCAAACCCACAATTGAATATTATTCAGCCATGAGGAAAAAAGGAAATTTGTGACAACATAGATAGAACTTGAGGGCATTATGCTAAGTGAGCCATAAAACAGAAAAAGGCAAATATACTACATGATACTACAAATATACTACAGGAATTTTTTTAAAAAATCAGACTCACAGAAGCAAAGAATAGAAAAGTGGTTGCCAGGGGCCACGGGGTGGGAGAAATAGGGAGGAGAGATTAGTAAAAGGGTGCGGGCTTTCAGTTGCACGGTGAATAAGGTCTCAGGATCTAACATAAATCGTGGTGACTATTGTTGACAGCACTGTATTGCATAATTGAAATTTGCTGAGTGTAGAACTTAACTCTTCTCACACACACACACACACACACACAAACAATATAAGTGTGTAAGGTAATGGGTGTGTAAATTAACTAGATGGGGGGAATCCTTTCACAATGTATACATAAATCACCATGATGTATACTTCTAATATCTTATGATGGTACTTGTTAATTATACCTTATTGAAGCTAATTTTTAAAGCTTCTAAACCAATAGATTCAATGTTATTTCCTGGACACATACATGAAAAATAATGATAGTTGATTTAGGAACTATAAAAATGATACTAACTTCCTCATTTCATTCTTTATCTAAATAAATAATAAAATATACAGTATATGAAAGACTAAACATTTTCTCAAAGATCATAAAATAATAATTAATGTTTATTATAGATGTCTCATAATGTTAATAAGTAGTTTTTAATTATTATTAAAATTATCTTAATTTTCACATTGTAATATTTTAAAATAATGCTTCATTATCTGTTGTAATTATGACTTCTCAAGTACTGTATAATTATTTTTAATACTTATACATAAACATACATATAAACACACACATACACACACACCACTCAATTACCAGAAACTCTTTTCAAATAAAGTTTCAAATAAAATAGGTCCACGGACTAGAGAAAAGAAGAGACTGAAATCTAGGGATAGAAAGAATTAAGAAAATCAATCAACAAAAGCATAAATCTTATTGTGGTTCCCAGCAAGTACCGAAATACAGTAGAATTATATAGCGGGAAGAATTTACTGGATGGCTTGATATTTTTTTCCACTAAGGAATCAGCAAATAGTATTGACTAGGATACGGATTACATGTGGTTGTAAGTACAGGTTGAGAGTTACATTCTCAGTGGTGGGAAGTGGCAGCTTATCCTCTTAGCTGGCTAACTCCAAGTAGAAGTCATTACAGCAACCTTATCTCCCTCAGGGATCTCCACCCTCTGCCTCAGTCGATGAACTTCACTTTTTACAGCACATTTGTTTCTCTGGCATCTCAATTTTCCTCTCCATAGACCCATGAGATTTAATCACACATGCAGCAAAAACCTTACGTTCTATTTCCTCTTTTTCAAGGGCTACAATTTTGCATCTGTGCTGCCTGCCCACACCACCACAGATTTAATTTACTTGTCTAACTCATCAAAATTTCAGACATATCTGTGCCTTCTGTCTCGACGATCTTCACACTTCTTTCTCTCTTGCCAACAGCCAAAGCTCACCATGGACCTGGTTCTCCAGCCACACAGCACTGTCCATTTTATGCTGGGCATTTTCTCATCATTGCTCCTTGTTTGGAAACTGTTGTTTCTCTACATGTTTGCAATTGTTGTCCCCTGTTACATTTATAGCCTCATTTAATGGAGATTAAAACAACAAAAGCAAAATGGTGCTGAAATCAACAACCCGAATTAATGAAAACTCCCCAATAGAACAGATGGCTGTCCTAGCTCTAATTTTAATAAATATCATAATTCAAAGATTCTCTTCTGCCTATAAGAAAGAGGGTTGTATTTCAGTTGGGTCCAAGTGGAAAACACACAGTTCGGGTTAGTATATGCTCAGGTTCATATTTAAGGAGTCAGATTGAGGGTTTTCATAGGCTTATTACTACTCCTTTTTTTCTCATTATATTCTCCCTAGGAAAATTCCATGAAATGAAAATTTTTTTTTAATCCAACCAGTGGGAGAAGAGGTGAGCAAGACAAGATTTCCAATTTGTCAGAACTAAAACAAATAGGTATTTTATGCAATATTTCATACTCAATTCACTGTACACTGGAATGTTCTTTAGCCTTGGATAACCTCTAAGTGCATTTCCCTCGGGTGTTTGATGAAGCTGGGATGGCTGTTTCAATCCTGCCCATACACTGGTAGACAGAATGCTAGAAACTATGGACAGAGGTTCATAACACTGTGCAGGAGATTATGACCAAAACCAACCCAAAAAAAAAGAAATGCAAGAAGGCCAAGTGGTCTGAGGAGGTCTTACAAATAGCTGAGAAAAGAAGAGAAGCAAAAGGCAAAGGAGAAGGGGAAAGATATAACCAACTGAATACAGAGTTCCAGAGAAGAGCAAGGAAAGATAAGAAAGCCTTCTTAAGTGAACAACATAGAAAAGTAGAAGAAAACAACAAGATGGGAAAGACTAGAGATCTCTTCAAGAAAATTAGAGACACCAAGGGAACATTTCATGCAAAGATGGGCTCGATAAAGGAAAGAAATGGCAAGGACTTAACAGAAGCAGAAGAGATTAAGATGAGGTGACACAGAAGAACTATACCAAAAAGATCTTAATGACCCAGATAACCATGATGGTATAGTCACCAACCTAAAGCCAGGCACCTTGGTATGTGAAGTCAGTTGGACCTTAGGAAGCATCACTACAAACAAAGCTGGTGGAGGTGATGGAATTCCAGTTGAGCTATTTCAAATCCTAAAAGATGATGCTGTGAAAGTGCTGCACTCAATATGCCAGCAAATTTGGAAAACTCAGCAATGGTCACGGGCCCAGAAAAGGTCAGTTTTCCTTTCAATCCCAAAGAAGTCTAATACTAAAGAAAGTTTGAACTACAGCACAATTATGCTCATTTCACATGTTATCAAGGTAATGTTCAAAATCCTTCAAGCTAGGCTTCAACACAGTTAGGGGAGAAGGTACATGAACCAAGAAATTTCCAGATGTACAAGTTGGATTTAGAAAAGGCAGAGCAAGCAGAGATCAAATTGCCAACATCCATTAGATCATAGAAAAAGCAAGAGAATTCCAGAAAAACATCAACTTTTGCTTCACTGACTACACTAGAGCCTTTGACTGTGTGGATCACAACAAACTGTGAAAAACTCTTAAAGTGATGAGACTATCAGACTACCTTACCTGCCTCCTGAGAAACCTATATGCAGGTCAAAAAGCAATAGTTAGAACCAGACATGGAACAATGAACTGGTTCAAAATTGGGAAAGGAGTACTTGAACACTATATTGTCATCTTGTTTATTTAACCTATATGCAGAGTACATCAGGAGAAATACCAAGCTGGATGAATCACAAGCAGGAATCAAGATTTCTGACAGAAATATCAACAACCTCATATGTACAGATGATACCACTCTAATGGCAGAAAGTGAATAGGAACTAAAGAGTATCTTAATGAAGGCGAAAGAGAATGTAAAAGCTAACTTAAAGCTCAACTTTCACAACTTAGATCATGGCATCTGGTCCCATCACTTCATGCCAAATAAAAGGGGAAAAAGTGGAAGCAATGACAGATTTTATTTTCTTGGGCTCAAAAATCACTATGGACAGTGACTGCAGCCACCAAATTAAAAGACATGTGTTCCTTGCAAGAATAGCTATGACAAATCTGAACAGCATATTAGAAAGCAGAGACGTCACTTTGCCGACAAAGTCCATAAAGTCAAAGCTATGTTTTTTCCTGTGGTCATGTATGGAAATGAGAGTTTGGCCATAAAGAAGGCTGAGTGCTGAAGAATTGATATTTGCAAACTCTGATGCTGGAGAAGACTCTTGAGAGTCCCTTGGACAGCAAGGAAATCAGTCAATCCTAAAAGAAATCAACTCTGAGTAGTCATTGGAAGGACTGGTGCTAAAACTGAAGCTCTAATACTTTG
This sequence comes from Muntiacus reevesi, assembly GCF_963930625.1. Lineage (NCBI taxonomy): Eukaryota > Metazoa > Chordata > Mammalia > Artiodactyla > Cervidae > Muntiacus > Muntiacus reevesi. The sequence continues at coordinate 256,523,431 of NC_089251.1, read as the reverse complement.
GTCACCTGTTACGAAGAACTGACTCATTAGAAAAGAGCTTCATGCTGGGAAAGATTGAGGGCAAGAGGAGAAGGGGAGGACAGAGGATGAGATGGTTGGATGGCATCACTGACTCAATGGAAATGAGTTTGCGCAAACTCCAACAGATAGTGTAAGACGGGGAAGAGTGTCATAAAGAAACGGACATGACTCAGCAACTAAAAAACAATACACTGACCAAATCCTTCACGGTGATGTCTGCCCCTTTGGACTAGCAGTAACTTTCACAAGACTTGCAGAAACCTGCAAGGTTCGTGTCCCCCTTCACCGAAATCACATATATACTGACCTTCCCCCCTACCTCTTCAGACCAGTTTCTCAGAGCTCTCTGGGGTGCTGTCTCCCAGGCTATAGTCCTGATTTTGCCCCAGATAAAACTTGACTCACAACTCTCACACTGTGCAATTTTTTTAAGTCAACACACTGCCTTTAACAAAACTTCATGATTAAGGGAGTCAGTTGAATCATGAAAAAATGATACCTTTACCAAGTAATGCTGATAATACCATACCTCCTTTTCCTTAGAGGGAATCATCTTAGCACTTAAAAAAAGCTGAAAGCACATGGATATGTATATATATTCTCATGATTGGCTGAGACCCTGAATAAATTAGATTATGTTTGATAAGAACTTAAATTTTAAGACTGTGATAGATTGTGATAAAGTTGAAGGTTGTGATAGATCCTCATGTGCATAGAAAGGGTGCCATAACTGAATAATTCAAGGAAAAAACCAGAGAAAATTACTTTTCTTCATATAGTAATTAACTCACATGGACCTGCAATGTCTCTGCCTAAACCTATATGTCTTAAAAAAATAAATAAATAAATAGATCCAGTGACATTAGAAAGTATGTTAAGAATTTTCAATAGAGTACTACTTTATACAAAAGCTATTCCTGTGTGTGTGTGTGTGTGTGTGTGTGTGTGTAGTCACTCAGTCATGTCTGACTCTACGTGGCCCCACGGACTGTAGCTCCCCATGTTCCTCTGTCCATGGAATTTTTCCAGGCAGGAATACTAGAGTGGGTCACCATTTCCTACTCCAAGGAATCTTCCTGATCCAGGGAAATATAAATTCCCCAAGAGTAAAAGGGAAGGAAGGTTTTTCTGACTCCTCCAGAATAGCTTCACTGACCCATTATTTTTCAGTCTGTACATCCAGCCAACTATTTACCAAACAACCAGAATGATTCAGCAAGCTGTTAGAGCAGGTGAAAGGGATATTGAAACTTACAACCTTCTTAGTATTTGTAAACTGTATACTTGTGTTATTCATTGGGAGCTTTAGTAAAAGAAAAGAATCGCTTCCTTTGTGAGGTAGTTCACAGTTCTTTAAAAAACACTGGAGTTATCTCAAAAACTTGTTAAATTTCTGCAGCAAATGTGTTTTAGCAATAGCTGAATATAAATAGGACTTCCTTTAACACTAGCATTTTTCAGTGACTGAAGTCAAGTCTCTGTAAGGCAAAACATGTCAGCCTTCCAGTTCAAAGTGTCTCCAAAAACAAACTCTGTAGAGAGTTAAGGGTCAAAATCTCAACAGAAACATGTATATATTTCAATTTCTATCATGAATTAGAATGAATAATGTCCAGTAAATCTATATGCAGACTCACTATGATAAGGTTATAAAAATATATGTAAAAATATATATATAAAAATATATGTTAAAAAATGCATTTGTATATGAATACTAAGGTTTCTCAGAAACAGGCGAGTCATAAGGTTTGAGTTTACCTCACAATAATTTTTCAGATACTCAGAACTTACCTTTTTGCTGCTAATTTTTCTTTCCCCTGAGTCTTTATTTATAAAAATAAATATATAGTTTTACTTACCCTTCTTTATTGTATAAAAGACACACCCTATTAGTTATCTATTGCTGCATAACCTATTGCTATAAAACTTAGCAATATAAAATAATATACATCTCACAGTCTCTGTGGGACCAGAATTCAGAAGAGGCATCACTAAGTGGATCCTCTGGTCCAGGGTTTGTCATGAGACTGCAATCACGGTGTTAGCCCACACGCTGGGCTGAAGTCATCTCAGTATTCAGGTGAAACAGGATCTAACTCACTCAGTGCCAGTGGCGTGATTAGGTTTCTCCCAAGCTACTGAATTGACTGCCTCACATTATTGAAGGCTGTTCACCAAAGGCAGCCCAGATAGCGCTCTCCATCAAAACTAGCAGGTGAGGAGATCCAGGGAGACAGGACACCAACAGACAGAAGTCACAGCGTTTTATGACAACATTCCATCACTGTTGCTGTAAACGACCCTTGAGAAGCAAATCACAAAGTCTAGCTACACTCAAGGGGAGGGCTAGAATACCAGGAAGTAGGGGTCACTGGAAAACGTCAGAAGCTGCCCAACACAACCATAATTATACTCTTTTTACACCTTTTTTTCACACACAAATAAATTGCAGAAATTATTTGCTTTCAGTATATAGAGCCTTTTTCATGGTCACATAGTACTTTAGTTGCTGCGTCATATTCAACCAATTTTTGGTAGTTGGGCATTTATGTTATTTCCCACATTTTACTATTACAGTGACACAATCAATAGTGTCTTCTATAATTTAAATTCATATTTGTATAGATGTATCTTCAAAGCAGATCTCTAGATATGATCATAGGTAAATGCATTTTTAACTTTATTAGATATTACAAAATTCCCCTCTATAGGGATTATAATATTTTGCCTTCACATCAGTAGGACAATATATGTTTCTCCACAGCCTTACCAAAGTATATTGTCAAGCGTTTATGCTTTTGCTAGTCTTTCAATCATTCCATGTATTTGAGCTACTAGATATCTTTTTCTGTGAACTTTTTATATCTTTTTTTCACTCAGGTTTTGGCCTTTTATCCTCTCACTTTTTATGATTCCTTTTATATATTAAGAAAATCGGTTCACTGTCTATTACATGTTGCAGATATTTTCTCCCAATTGGTCATTTGTCTTTCAAATTTGCTGATAATTTTTTCCCCATGCAAAAGTTTCATATGGTCAAATTTACCAACCTTTAATTTTATTACTTCTGAATTTTGAGTCATAAAGAGAAAAGTTTTCCCACACCGACGTTATAAGAAAATTCACTGATATTATCTCCTAGAACACAAATAGTTTCATTTTTTAATATTTAAATCTCTGATTCATTTGCAGTTTATTCTAGTGTTTTTATGGAAAGCACAGATCCAATTTTATCATTTTTTAAATGGCCAGTCTGTTTTCTCAACACCATTTATTTTAAAAGTCCATCTTTCCCACAGAGAATTTAGATGTCATCTTTACTAGGTAACAAATTTCAACATGTGTTAGATCTGTTCTTGGCATTTCCATTCTTTCCATAAGACTTTCTAATCAAGCACTAATACCACACGGCTTCCCTGGCGGCTCAGCTGGTAAAGAATCTGCCTGCAATGTGGGAAACCTTCGTTCAATTCCTGGATTGAGAAGATCCCTGGAGAAGGGAATGGCTACTCACTCCAGGGTTCTGGCCTGGAGAATTTCATGGACTGTACAGTCCATGGGGTTGCAAAAAGTTTGACACAACTGAGCGACTTCCACTAGAGTACCATACTAGTTTAATTGTAGCAGTTTTATAGTATGTTTTAATATCTCCCTCATTGCTGTTTTTTTAGAGCTTTTCTAGTTTCTTCTTCATGATTTTTTCTACATCAACTTTATTACCAACTTGTCTAACTCCAAACGAAAAAGAAAGTTATTGACACTGTTCTTGGGATCATGCTGAATTGATATCCCTATAATGTGGAGTTTGCCCCTAAGAACAAAGAATGTCATTTCACTTGTTCAAGTGTTCAAAGTTCTTCTCATACAGTCCTTTCATATTTCATAAGGTTATTCCTATTTTATGCTGCATTGCACATAGGTTTTCCTCTTTCATCAAATCTTCTAACCAAAATACATAAACTATTGATTTTTGTACCTTAAGTTTATATCTTATTACAATGTATCAATATATCCCAAACCACATAAGCACATTGTTGCCTCCATAATTGGAGTAAATGAGAATTTGAGAGATTTCAAGGTCACCCACAATTTATTACCTAACCTAATGAAATCTAGTAGCTTTCAAAATCTTGGTTAAAGAATTTATTACTGCTGGTTTTAAGGGTGAATAAAATTTAATGATTACAATGTTTTGAAATGTTCCAGTTAAAACATAAACAGTAAGAGAAATACTGGTTTTATTATACAGTTTAAATCAGTTTTTAAACTGATTTAAAATTTAAAATAAGTAATATTTTTTAGAAATAAAATGAATGAATGTTCATGCTTCAGATAGTGCAATGCCAAGATTACTACTACCTCAGATACCATATTTTAAAAATTAAAGTTCACACTTACTGAGTGAACAAACAGATGGATAAATACTAATCGGCACTAGGCCACATTTATCCATTGGAGTAATGAATGCCACCTCATTTTCATTTGGTCAAGAAGAAAAATCTAAGCAGTTTCGATCTACAAACATCAATATTTCTTACTGATAGATGAAATAAAATCAGAAAAGCAAACAACTTTTATTGATGGTTTTCCCTTTAACTGCTAAATCTGCTTTCTGACAGGCAATGAAATAATAACACATAATATCAGAATCAAATTTTGTAATCACCAACAGGAACTCTGGAAACTAAATGAAGATGAAGCCCCCACACATGGGATGTACTTGAAATTTTAAATAGTAAAATGAGGTCATCTCAAATAGCTATTTTTAGCCCAAACACATAAGCCAAAGAACACTAAATACAAATCAATTAAGTTGTCAGAAAATCTCTTCAACTCCAGCCCTCTAATGTGAAAACTATGCCATGCAAAATTGCTGAGGTTAAAATTGCAACACCATTTTAGAAAGGATTTAATTTTTTTAATGCACACAGAAAGGAAAACTTTCAGTTGAAGTAAATGTCTTTGAGTTCTTTACATAAACAAGTTTTGAATGTAGTAACGAGAAAGAACCTACTGGATTTTATATTAGAACTAGCTCGCCTAACATTAAAATAATCAAATTGCAAAGATGCCTTCCCCTTCACCTAATTCTACATTCACCTTTCACTTTTATATCTAACAGTCAATCCCAAGGTATTTCATCCCATCTCCTTGAAAAGCACTTTAATATTCTTTTCCTTCTATAGTAATAACTTAATAAGAGTGTGTAATTTTGCCTCACTTTTCTTTCTTTGAGAGTTTTTAGGGAATAACAATAAATGAAGCTTTTGCTATTTAATAGAATTTGGCCACAGCTTTATTAAACTTCACAGAACTCCATCAAGTTCATTTTTATATAAGGCTGAATATAACAACTCAAAAACCAATTCAAACCATTCATGAGGTTATACGGTTCCAGGTGGGTTTAAGTGTAGTCTTTAGAACAGACCAGAATCAGAAAATATTAGTTATGTAAAATTTTTAAAAGATTCTATAAAACCACAAAAAATTGAACTTTAAAAACTATTAAGAACACATGATATTTAAAAGGTAAGGAGAAACCGACTGACATCATTCCAGTTCAAGATAAAGCTTCCAATCTGTTCTCTTTAACAGCCAAACAAACCTATCCCCGTTATGGAAGATCCATCATTCCAAAATTTCAAACAACCCTTTTTTCCCCTAATCAGAAGTCTGTACAACAGTGAAAAACATATCTGACAAAACAGACCTCTTGTCATTTATTGCTGTTTACCCTTGAATGCATTTCACAGCTTGAATAAGTCTTTGTTTTACCAACTGCAACCCACAAAAAAAGCTCACTTGTCAACCCACATAGAAAATAACTCAAATTGTTTCTTTACAACTGGAGATTATAGAGTGGTGGTAACCCTTTCATTCAGAGTACCTTAGCAATGCCAATTTATTTCTGACTTTCACATTTTAAAGCATCCAAATCAGATGGTTTGGTAACTCTCAAATAAAATTTCCTAGTAAGCATTTAAAAAATAAGAATCAAAAAGTGGTTCTTTGTCACCAAGGTCATGCAGAAAAATGTAGGAGTAACCAACTGCTCAATGAGTAAGTGCATTTACATTAAAGGTTAATATATTCAGTCTTTCAGTTCAAGAATAAACCATCTGGTTTCAAATGCAGAGTTGAAACGAGCCTATAAAAAGGTAAGAATTCTTGAAAACAGCTCAGAAATATACATCCAGTAACTTCAAGTATTCACTACCTTCTTTAAAAAAATAAAAGGTTATGACTTATATTCAAACCTACCAAATGAACATCTGCCCTCCACACATCACTGACACACAGGTGAGTAGGGTGTTACTATCTCTAGACTTCCATCTACCAAGAGTTGTCATTTTAATGTGTCAGGACCGAAGTCAGGTAGACCTATGCCTGACTAAGAAAATATATTCTTCATCTATCGTCTTCCCTCCATCCCTGGGCATCTCCCTCTCCATCTTGTGGGCACAGGGCCATGCAGGGTTGTAATAGGAGACGTAGGAACCTGTGGCCTCATCTTCATGACACCCCTGAGAAGCACTGCCAGTTTTTGATTTCCCAGCAATCGCTTGCTACCCCTCCGATACCTCTGTTACAGTGTCTACCAAATGGAAAAAACCACTTTCATAACCTTGTGGAAACTCACCAAAGAACTTCAAACAAGGTCCAAAATTAAACATTAAACCACAATCCTTTGGTGCCCCGAAGTCCTTTGTGTCAGTTATCTATTGCAATTTAGCAAACCACCCCAAAACTGAGGCCTCAAAATAGCGATGTATGGCATCTCACAATTCTGAAGTTACTTCTTCTATTCCATACGGTGTTGGTTAGGGTTCCCTGACACAGCTGCATTTCTTTGGTAGCTGAGCAGGAACTGGGTCATCCAAGAAAACCTCACTCATATAGCTAGGAACTGGTCCTGACTGTCAGCTGGACAACTCAATTTTTCTCCAGGTGGCATCTCTCTCCATATGGTGACTCATGTTCCAGGGCCTCCCCACCGTGGTTCTTCTCACTGGCAGGATGGCCTGGATTTCCCTATATCGTGGCAGCTGGATTCCAAAAGAGCAAGAGCAAAATTGCCACTCCCTCAAAACGAGGCCCAGAGCTGGCTCAGCATCACTTTTTTGTCTTCGGTATTCTACTGGTTAGAACCAGTCACAAGGCCAACCCAACTCAAGGTGGGCAGGGTGTTTGGGAGATAGGTTGCAACTCTGGTAGGAGTGGAATGCATACTCAGAAAAAGGAGGAATTGTTGTGCAGCTATTTTGGGAGACTATCTACCACATCTTAAGCACAATTTGCATGAAAATTCCTCTAAAGAAGAGGAAAAGGGGTCCTTAAATAATAGGGCAACTTATGTTCACTTGACTCTTTGCTTGCACAGGAAACAGATATTAAATGACACAAGGAAGAAATGTCAAGAAAAGTCTATTTTTACTGGAGTGGGTAGCCATTCCCTTCTCCAGAGGATCTTCTCAACCCAGGGATCGAACCTGAGCCTCCTGCATTGCAGGCGGACTCTTTACCATCTGAGCCACCTGAAAAGCCCATGATACATAAAAATCAGGACAGCATGACATGCTTCTTTTATTCTTAATATTACTCAGTTCCATGATTACTAAAAATTGCTAAAAAAAAAAAAAAAATGCCACTGCAGTAACTAATGAGTTACACAGCTCTACCAGACCTCCCCAGCTTGGCTTGCTTTCAATGGCAATCAGTCATATTCTGTTGCAGTAAACACAGAGGTCCAGAAATTGGAACAGTGCTATGAAAGGGAGTCAGACCATCTTTCCCAAAACCACAAATTAGATAGGAGCATCTATTACTACATTGGTAGCCATGTTAATATTTAGTTAATACTTACACTGTTTTCATCCTTCAGTAATTACTTAAGCCTTGCCAGGTTGTAGTCATGTTTGGAAAGAAAACAATACTATGGTATCAATTCCTACTTTCGAGTGCCATTTCAAAATTACAACCAAAGTAGGAAATTATTGGGCTTCCCAGGTGGTGCTAGTGGCAAAGAACCCACCTGCCAATGGAAGAGACATAAAAGTCATTGGTTGATCCCTGGGTTGGGAAGATCCCCTGCAACCCACTCCAGTATTCTTGCCTGGAGAATCCCATGGATAGAGAAGCCTGATGGGCTACAGTCCATGGGGTCACAAAGAATCAGAGTGAAGTGACTTATTGCTTCCCCCAATAACCCCCTTTCTGATGGCCAGGAGATAGAAGGAAATTTGAAATAAAAAAGGAGAGCTCCCTAGAAGAATAAGTTGTGTACCTTCCTATACACAAAAGCCTCAGCTAGCCTCTATAGCCTTTCTCTTCAAAAGAGTCAACAGTAATTTGACTGTGGTGAGTTATTCTTTGGAAATCATATGGAATGATGGAAATGCCATCAAATGAGACAGGGAAGACTGCAGCAAAAGCAGGTTTGGAAGGGAAGAGCTTTGAACATGTCTAATTTGAGATGCTTGTTAGACATCCAAGTGGAGAAGTCAAGTCAGCAGTTAAATACTGAGTTCAGTAGTTCAGGCTCTGGGCTGGAGATATAAACTTGGAATTTGTTGGCATCTACTTGGTATATCAGCTATGAGAATGGATACAACCACCAAGGGAGTGAGTGTGTTGGAATACTTCAGCAATAGGAGGGAAGGGAGAAAAGGGAGCAACAGTTAATGAGACTGCGAACTGGCCAGTGTGCCCAGATGAAAACCGCAGAACCATGTGAAGTAAGGGTATTAAGGAAAAGGGAGTGTCATATGACTAGTGTCATATGCTCTCAAAGGTCAAGTAAGATGAAGACTGAGAAATAACCATTAAAAAGCAAAGCAAAAAAAAAAAAAAAAACCGCATTATTTCACAAGCACAATGTCAAACTGCCCTGTGAGACAGCATGTAATCATGCTCTAATAACCACATAAATTTAAATTTTCTAGTCCCGTACTCTTCTACTTAAGTTTAAAGGAAAAACTATTAAGTAAACTGGGTTTCTGTCAGACACAAGTAAAAACGTTATTTTTTGATTCCCAAAATCAACATGGCATGACCATATGCCTTATGCTTAGTTACCTCAATAACAGCAACTCCTACAGTGCAGGACACAGACTGTTGTTAAGATCATACCCGAGGCACCAGTGCCCATCTGTTTGAAGTCTCCTTTTCCCATCTTCCTTATCTACAGAAAATAATCTGAACAAAAGAAAAAAAATATCAAAGATAATACAAGTCAGAAGCTAACCATAAACTGTAAGAGCAACACTTACAGTTTGCAACATCCCAAAGACTAAAATAAAAGTTTCACTGAGGAAAAAACTTAACTGTCTTGAGTTCTTATGTTTAAGTATCTTTTTACCCCAATCATATAACAAGGCAAAGATGAAGATCTACCATAAGGAATCACACACTCTCAGAAAAGAACTTTACCCACTGTCTGACACCTATGTGTTACATATGGCAACTAAATAGCATAAATGCTAAGAATGTTACTGTTACATTAACAGGGCTGCAAGGATGCTGGACTCTTAAAATGCTATAGTAACTCATTTTTCTCAGAACCGAAAAAAAAAGAAAGAAAAAAAGGAAGAGATCAAAATAATAAACTCCCTAGCATTTCATCACATTTCCCTCGATGCCATGATTTCCTTCAAGTCCATAACACTATTATCTTGTCATCCATCTTCCAGTTACAAGAATAAAAGTGTTTATTCCTCTGCATATTAGCTATATTTCTAATGAAGCTGTGCACAAATAGAACTGTATTTTCCTTATGATTGAGATTATGATTTCAGAGTTCTGAAGGAAGACATATTTTAAGATTATTTTCCAAGATGAAACACACTCACTCAACAATGAGATATGCATGGAACGCTAGTTCATGGGAGACAGCACTGCAGGGTTTGTGATTTCAAACCACAGCTCCTGCTTACGAGGAGGTATGACCCTTGTACAGCCATAAAAACACATGTACCTAAAAGGTAACAATAAAAAGCTGGGCAACATGAGCAGCAAGTGAGTGATACAGAAAATAAGTGTTATGGAACCTGAGTCTGCAAAAGATGACTCCCAAGAGATGTGGTCTAGACAGTCTCCAAAAGCCAATGAGTGTCCCCCAGGGCTTTTCAGAAGGAGTAGGAACTGAACCTAGAGGCAAGAGGCAAGACATGGCACAGACAAAGATGCAGAGGCGAGGTGATTCTGGGTTGATGACTAGACATGACCAGTTGAAGTGGAAAATTCAAATTAGAAAATGGAAAAGAGAAGGAAACAAACGGCAGAATGCTAAGGACAGCATGGGTGCTCTTCTTTCCCTCTCATTTCCTGCTTCTTCTCCCCGTGCCCCATGCCACCCTCTGCCTGGCTTTGGATTAGCCATGACCTCTAGAGTCAGAGGAGAACGCAATGGCACCCCACTCCAGTACTCTTGCCTGGAAACTCCCATGAACAGAGGAGCCTGGTAGGCTGCAGTCCATGGGGTTGCGAAGAGTCGGACACAACTGACTTCACTTTCACTTTTCACTTTCATTCATTGGAGAAGGAAACGGTAACCCGTTCCAGTGTTCTTGCCTGGAGAATCCCAGGGATGGCGGAGCCTGGTGGGCTGCCGTCTATGGGGTCGCACAGAGTCGGACACATCTGAAGCAACTTAGCAGCAGCAGCAGCAGCTAGAGTCAGGAAAACCTGAATCCCAACTACACTTCTCAGTACCTGTACAACCTCAGAAAGTTATTTAACTATCAGGGCCTCAGTTTTCTTATATGTGAATAATGACAAGCATATCTATTTTAAAAGTCTTACACTTTTTACATTTATATGCATAGTAATAATAATATGCAGTACTGTATTATATACCATGGTCAGATCATTTGCAGTGTCTCATTTAGACCTTAGTTAATCCTCAGCTGCCCTCAGAGTACATATTATTTCCTTTGTGCACTGAGAAAATTGATAATCAGGTCAAATTACTTGTCCCAAACCATGAAGACAAAAATTGGCAAAGCAAGAATGGATCAGAGGTGCTGCTGACCCAAAGTCCTCATTCTTAGCTACTCTGATACAAGAGAGATAATAAATGCAAGGTAGGAAATGGCAACCCACTCCAGTATTCTTGCCTGGATAATCCCATGGATGGAGGAGCCTGGTGGGCTATAGTCCCTGAGGTTGCAAAGAGTCGGACACGACTGAGCGACTTAACTTTCACTTTTCACTGCCCAAAATTCTATGAGATATTTTTTATCTGTTATTCTTGTTTTTCTTGCTATTATCATTATTATAGATGAGAAAACTGAAATCCAGAGATTTTATTTAACTTTCCCCATGTGATATTGCAGGCAAATCACAGCAAAAATAGACTAGAGTCTGATTAGCAAAGTTCTTAGATTTCAAGTTAAAAAATTTGTTCATTTTCTCCATTAGTAGAGCACCATTGCCGTTTGCTTAATGTAGGAAGAGAATAATAAAGGCACTCCTTTAGAAGGGCCCATCATCCCTAACAGAATCAAAATGTTCTGTCTTTGGAAAGACACAAATGACTATCATCATTTTGTTATATATGTTGAACATAGTTCTTCCCTCTTGTCTTGATAGAAGTTCCTTAAGAGGAAAATTTATTTCCTATATATCTTTATATATCCAGAGCTTAGCATAAATTTATGTACCTTAGTGCATATGCAAAAGTGTTTGATTGCAAAAAGAATGGATGAATGAAATGACTATATTGAGTTCAAATGGAAGCACTTTTAGGAGTCCACATGGCAGCTTAAGGGATTTATGAACCTCACTCAAATTTATTTAAAATGTAGACTGTACATGCTTACGTGCATTTTCAAGAAAGAAGTTCTACATTTTTGGTCAGATTCTCAGAAAAATCCAGGACCTCATAAACATTAAATACCATTAGACTCAGGTAGGAAGACCAGTTAAAAGTGATCGAATTTGTTCAGGGAAAGAAAAATAAACTAGTGATATTGCAATAGACATGGAAAGAATAACACGGTTAATGACATTCCATAAATAAATCCACAGAATTTGACACCAAAAACCAGAGGTCACATGGAAATACAGAATAGACTTGTGGCTGCCAAGAATGAAGGGGGTTGAGGGAAGGAGGGTTTGGGATTAGCAGCTATAATAATAAACTATTATATGTAGGATTGATAAACAGTAAGGTATTACTGTATCTCACAGGAAGCTATATGCAATAAACTGTAATAAACATAGTGGAAAAGAATACATATGTATAACGGAGTCACTTTGGTGTATAGCAGAAATTAACACAACAATGTAAGTCAACTATACTTCAATAAAACTAAAAAATAAAACAGTAGTCATCGGGTCTAGCATAATAATACTGTGTGGTGTCATTGTAATGGCTAGTTCCAAGGAGAGATGGCAGAGATATAACTTGTCCAGCTACCTGACTTCTTTCATAAATACTAGAAAGTCTTCAGAAATTAAAAATGCATAGATCATATTCTTACAATCCTACAGTGAAAGCAGACACTCTTTTTGCAAGTGAGAGTCTACAAACGTTTATTGAATTCTGATATATGTGAAGAAATTAAAACTAGAGACACAGAGACAAGGAGTAGCAATTTTGTCCCTTTTTGCTGGAAAATTGGAGAAATCTTGTTTAATGAGAAGAAAAAGCCCAGAGATTTTTAAAGTATACTTAATGAATCACTAACATGATATGGATCAAACCATAGACAATGGCCTCTCTAGTAAGACTGAGAGTGTATATTTGTCTCTAGGCATTGTGAGATTGAAATAAATCAAACTACAATCTTGTTCTTATTTTCCTTCTGTTTTCAGTATTTTTAGATGAATTATATTAAGCTTTAAAAAGCATAAGTTTTCAATAAATATGCAAAGAGAGGGATCCAAAGAAGAGGCCAAAAGAAGATATCCCATTGTTCATTGCAGTACTATTTACAATAGCTAGAACTTGGAAGCAACCTCTAGATGTCCATTGACAGATGAATGGATCAAGAAGTTGTGGTGTGTATATTCACAATGGAATATTACTCAGCCATAAAAAGGAAAGCATTTGAGTCAGTTTTGATGAGGTGGATGAACCTAGAACCTATTATACAGAGTGAAGAGAGTCAGAAAGAGAAAGATATTATATTCTAATGTATATATGTGGAATCTAGAAAAATGGTACTGAAGAATTTATTTACAGGGCAGCAGTGGAGAAACAGACATAGATAATAGACTTATGGACGTGAGGAGAGAGGAGGGGAGGGTGAGATATGTGGAAAGAGTAACATGGAAACTTACATTACCATGTGTAAAATAGATACGCAACTGGAATTTGCTGTATGGCTCAGGAAACTCAAACAGGGGATCTGTACCAACCTAGAGGGGTGGGATGGGGAGGGAGATGGGAGGGAGGTTCAAAAGGGTGGGGATATATGTATACCAATGGCTGATTCCTGTTGAGGTTTGACAGAAAACAACAAAATTCTGTAAAGCAATTATCCTTGTGAGGTCCGTAAGAATTTCAAGTCATAGCATTTCTACTAACAGATATACACTGCTATTTTTTCACTGCTCTCTCTCTCTAGGTGACTGCCAGTATAGCTGAACATCTGCTAGTTTTAAATTAACTAATTCAAGTTTTCCTGAAAATGACCGTGCATGTTAAATGTATGTGAATGAAATTATTCAAACTCAATGACAAAGGAAAATTTATAAAAATATTTAACATCTGGCTAGCTGAAAAGAATGAAAATTGAAGACAGTGTGCAGGGACAGTCATAGACCTGCTCTACTCTTGAGCCAAAAGCAGCCACTGGTGGCTCAGAGTGGCTTATTATCTGCAGATAATAAGAACTAAATGCTCCCCTAGAGAAAAGATGTGACAAAGTTAGAGTCATTGCTGGAAGTCAGAGGCTGAACTGTTGTAACTCCTACAACTTGTTCTTGAGGTGGGTCTGGCTTTATAAGATGCTCCAGATGGAGGGAGGCAAGAGAACAGCAGAGCCTCATCAATGTCAAGCAAGATCTCTCTAGGGTTAGTGGCATGATCTGCACTGTTGCTACTAGAGAGTGACAATCAGTACCAATAAGAGACTTGAATCCGGGCTAGGACACCAACGGCTAGTATGAAACAACTGAAAAAATCAGACTATGAAGGATGATCCAGAAGTAGAGGGACAGGAAAAAAATAAATGCAAAAGTCTCCCACCAAAGTTGATCTTACCATATCACTTTTGCAATTTTATTGCATGTTACTAGCCAGAGAGAGGGATAAAACATCTAGAGTATAACCAAGCTAGACCCAGTGGTTATTTCTAGACATTTTGCTTTCTATTACATATTCCTTTTATGCAATTTTTATAAGGAACGTATATTGATTTTTATATCAGAAGAAATAAAGACATGTACTTTTATGCCTATAAAAAACAACTTGTCTACTAAACAAAATTCCTGAACCCCATGAAGATGCCAAATGCCAAAAAAAGTCAAAAATCAAGTGATAAATTCACTCAAAATTAATTTTATGAAATAATATGGCAAAAATTTTATTTTTAATTGTATATAATTAAAGGTGTATTATAGCAAAGACTTTCAAATAAATATGTGTAGATTGCCCAAGGAGATGTAGTAAAGATAAACTTGCATGAAAAAAATGAAAAGGAAATTATGAAACAAAAGGCAAAAGCATTTAGACTCAAATACTGGGGAAATTTCCCAGAATAATGCATAAAAAGAGAAAGGCATTTTTAAAAGAAAGAATAGCCAAGAAATATGGAAGGACAAGAACCAGTCCTGGCCATGATACATACTTCATAGCTGCTGTATTTAGGTATAATCTACATACAGTAAATTCAACCTTGTTAAAGAAAATAAAGAAAAGGAAAAGAAACATGGAAAATATACTGAGAATTGCCAATATACACATAAGAGGAGTTCCAGAAGAATGTAGGCTATAAGAGTAGAAATACTTGAAGAAGCCATAACCAAGAAATTTTCAAATGTGAAGGAGTACACATATCTTCAGATCAAAAATGCTCTGTTACTAAGCATAATAAATGAATTCACACCCTAATGCATTACAGGGAAAGTGAAATAACATCAGGAGTGAAAGTATGTCAAACACATACCCAAGTAATACACTACACATTTTTTATCCACATTATTATTTGTATTTTAAAATCTCACACATAGTATTTATTTATTTCTCTCCCCTTAGTTCTCTTGTCTTTCTCTGACTTAACCTTCTGCATCATAACTTTTCAAGATGGACAGTATCATTTACTATAATGTGGGATAAAGATTATTTTTTCACTAATGTTTTAGTCCCTAAGCACAGAGACCTTGTACTCTTTTTTGCAGTTGTAACCCAGCACCTGGAAACGTCTTGTACTTAGTTCTAATGTTCAATCATGTTCCAATAGCTGAAAGAGTAAATACTCTAAGAAATTGAGTGACTTCCCTACTTTGACCCCTCATAAATGATAGAGCTGAACAATTTGTTGTTGACTGTTAATTCATTTTGGTTTCACCACAGAGTCAAATACTTAAGTACTCTCTACATAGGTTACTGCCCATCCATTTCCTCTTCATCTATTTCTTGGCCGATGATTTCTTTCAGATCAATGTTCTAATTAACCCCGCTTTTTTTTTTTAATCTAGTCTTCTTTTTTGGTTCTTTCTTTTGTCATTCAACATGTTGTTATCAGTCACAAATTTACATACGCCTCAAATTTATTGCATATATTTTTATATCTATATGCAAGTTATTGGGACAAATATACATCCAAAACAGACAAGTCAAGAAAAGATGATGATTTGAAGGGGTAAGTGCAACTCGACAAATATTTTTTAAGGCACATGTTCAAAGCAAGATGCTAGGTTCATCCTTCAAAGGTATTACATAGTATATTAAAAAGCACATTATAAATACATAAACATGATAGAGGGTGATTCTAGGGGAAACATGTTATAGCATTCTAAAAATGAAAAACAATTTTAGGATAAGTAACATCATGGAACAGGTGACTACTGTGAGGGCCTTGGAAAGACTAGCAGCATACTGACAGAAGTAGATGAAAGTAGATAGAATTTCAGTCCAAGAAAAAGAATGAGCAAACAAATAGAAGCAGAAAAATATGCGACTGTTTAAAATGCAACCATCTCTTAACTTAGTCTTCATGATAGGGTAGGTACAGAAAAGTAACAAAGGAGAAAATGTTGGAAGTATGGCTTAATGATATATAGAGCCTTGAATGTCTACTGAAGACCTTGTATATAATTTAGTAGGCAACAAGGAACCATTAAAGATTTTTTAAAAAAGAGAGAGAGAGGGAGAAACTGTATTATGTCAAAGATATGCTTTTTGGAGTTTGAGTATGATGAGTTAGTACTTATCCCCATGAATTTAAGGTTTGGCAGAACATCTAGGGGGAAATGCACAGGGGAAAATGAAAGATGGCCCTCAGGAGAGGAGCTGGAGCTAGAAACGATGATTAACATCTCGGGGGGAGCAGGGACAAAGACAAGTGTAAAACACACTAGGCCGCTATTCAAGGATCCAGTCAGGGAGCTAGGGGCAGTAAGCAATGAAGAGTGCTTCGTTAAGTCAAGAGGAAATAAGGTTAAGAAAAAGACCCTGGATTTGGCCTTTAGAAAACACTCTTCAATGATAAATATCAGTACCAGTGGGATGGGTGAGAGCAAAAGCCTGAATGATAAACTATAAGATAGGAGAAAGAGCTAATGTCCTATGGGAAAATCTGGTAGTAAAAGGTGTCCAGTATAAGAATTGAATGAGGTTTCTTAGGATAAAGGAATCCTGAGCATTATTTTGACATAGCAGAAGAATTAGGGCTGTTGTCTTTGTGCTAATATCACAAACTCTCAAAATACTCATTTATCCATCTTGTGATACCTATTTACTTCTCATTCCCCCATGTTGGACTGCAATTTAATCAAGGATAGATGCTCTGTCTTATTCACTGTTGTTTCCCCAGCAACCAACCCATTGCCTAACACACTGAAGACACTTAATACAAATATTTTAAGATTCAAGAAAAGATTTCGGGATGTTATGAGGGAAACTGAAACTATGGTATAGCAAGTTCCTGGAGGATATGTGAAGGATTAGGATCAGCAATAGGATGAAGGATTAAATGTGAGTGATAATAGTATTTATTATCTAATTATCCCTACTGGTTTAGTTGAAGAAGTTAAAAAGTCATGTTATAAAAATGTTTATATAGAAAATAAATACTCATCCTATACAGGTAGTATATATTCCTTCCAAATAGTCTCAGTTACGCATTTGTATCAGAAGTGTTCTGTTTTCAGCTTTGAAATACCCATTCAAAAAAGTTTGTGTGATCTTAAATAGTACTTTAAATAACAAACCGATAAGCTTGGAAGTTAAAGCAAGAAAAGTTAACCCTGATTCAAGGAGAAAAAGCTGGGAAGTCTAAGAAATCTTTGATGAGCAGAAAGAAGAAAGTCACATAACACAGAAGATAAAACTCAGGAGAATATTCATCATCCCTCTTCTATCCTTGGGTTTCCCTGGTGACAGATGGTAAAGAATCCACCTGCATTGTGGGAGACCTGGGTTCAATCCCTGGGTTGGGAAGATCCCCTGGAGAAGGGAAAGGCTACCCACTCCAGTATTCTGGCCTGGAGAATTCCATGGACTGTATAGTTCATGGGGTCCCAAAGAGTCGGAGGCGACTGAGTGACTGTCACTTTCACTTCATACTATCCTCACTGCCTCCTTTGCTTGTTTGGTTGGTTGGTTTGGGAATTTTGTTTTCAAGTACTTCTAGCCCTGTGAGAATAAAGAAGCCAGGATGTGGGTGTCTATATTTCAAATCCACTTGAGTTTCCAGTTTGTTTTATGGTACCAGCTGGAAGCTGCATTTTAAGAATTTGAGAAAAAAAGGAATAAAGGCATGACTGTACCTGCCCGGAATCAACTTGGTCCCCAAGTAGCCACATGGTGAGAGCCCATCTCTTTGAGGATCTGGATATAGTCTATCTTGGGTGTCCAACAGTTTTGTGTGTGGTCAAAATGACTCAAGGTGGCAATGTTTTCTATTCCAATCGGTCCAAGTGAATAGATTGCAGCAAAATAATTTTTATATTAATATAAGATGCCTCTGGGTTTCCCTGGTGGTTCAGTTAGTAAAGAATCCTCCTGCAATGCAGGAGACCCCGGTTCGATCCCTGGGTTGGGAAGATCTCCTGGAGGACAGCATAGCAGACCACTCTAGTATTCTTGCCTGGAGAATTCCATGGACAGAGGAGCCTGGTGGGCTACAGTCCACGGGGTCTCAGAATCTGACACGCTGAGAGACTAACAGAACACAGCACAGCAAGACGCCTCTAGCTTCAGTTCCTAAATTTCAAATGTGAATGGAATTGTGGGAGGTGTCGCAATGAACAAAGAAAGCTGTAAGGAAGCAGCGGTGTTGGTCCTGGGTTCCCAGTTCAGTGAGGGACTCCATAAGAGGAAAGCAAATATGCTCATGCCCATTAGGTATGCTATCACCTTATGAACCCATTCGGCTGCAGCAACTGAATCTCAGATGGGAAGTGATTTGTCTGCACAGGCACACAGGGTGAGATAATCACAGTGCCAGAATCAGAATGTATCATCCCCCAATTTTCAGTCTAAGTCTTGAGCCATTACACTGTTATTATTTTACTCTCCGATTTATCCAGGGATATTTTTATTGTAGTTCCATTGTATTTCTGTTTAATGTTTCTCTTTCCACCCAAGCAGGCTATCTTCTGAAACTTTGCTGGTCCTCACAATTATCTCTTTCTCCCAGTGTGAGGCCATCCTCTCCACAGCCCTCTCAGTGGGCTAGGTGAGTCATAACTCTGTAGGGATTTTCAGGTTTTGAAGAAGAAGGTGATTTCTCATGCAAAGGCAAGCCATTACGTTGGTTTCATACATCCCTGGAGCACTAATCACCTTCGAGTTCTGGTCCCAGAAGAACAGATGTGCTTCTCTAGTCTTAAGACCAAAATTACTCTTTGGGTAACTTTTAATGCTCTTGAAGAAACAAAGCTCCATAAGAGAGAAAAAAACAAAATAATACACCAACTACCACAGAAATTTTCAACAGTCAGTATGAAATTCGCTTTTTTCTTCTTTTCATTTCATCAAATATTCTGCAAACACTAATAATTGTCCCTTGTTCTTTATCTGAAAATAAATTCTGTTCATAAGAGAAAAAAGTACTAACAGAGGGAGAATGCTTTGATATGATTTATTCAAGCCAGATCATTTGCACATCAGCATACCAAACTGCTTTTGCATATCAGAACCCAGAATCATAAATCAAATGGCCACATGAGGCTCTGGAAAGTGATCTAGTCCAACTTGCTACCTTCAGGGACAGGAGGACTCTCAAATTGCCTCAGCTATAAAGAGACTTTTAATGACCTTTAAAGAAAAAGATACCTTCCTTCTTTCTAATATTTAACAATGCTGAGATGGAAGGAAGGACCTCCTTTATATCCAACCAAAATGTCTTAAGGAACAACAGTAAAATAGCATAAGAGTTTTGCTCTATTTTGTAACATATTGCTAATTTTTTAATGACATAGTTGATGGCTATCACAGAAAAAGTAAAAGTGCATATGTATAGTTTATATAATTCACAATTTTTTCTTTTTTTATTGGAGGATAATTGCTTTCAATATTGTGTTGGGTTTTCCCATACATCAACATGAATCAGCCACAAGTATACATGTGTCCCCTTCCTCCTGAATCCCCTTCCATCTCCCCTCCCACCCCACCCCTCTCTGTTGTCACAGAGCACTGGGTTGAGCTCCCTGTATCACAGAGCACATTTCCCACTTGCTATCTGTTTTACATATGATAGTGTATATGTTTCCATACTTGCCCCTCAATTCATCCCACTGGCTCTTAAAAATAATAGATCATTGGTTAGGGTGATACAAGCAAACAGCATAAACTAAGCTTCCTACACAATATGCTATTACATAAAACCTGGAGGAAGTAATTCTAGAGGCAACTCTGTATCTTAGAAATAGTTATATCTAGTGGTAGAAGCAAAATCTGAATTAATTTAAATAAAAAATTGAACTAAGCAATAACTGAACAATAATTTTGTCTCCATCTTGTAAGACTTGGACAATATTCCCTTTAAAGAGGATTATATAAGTGAACTATAGTTTCTAAAAGGAGAATTATGTTTTCACATAGATGTTTTCTAAGGAAACTATAATTTTAGTAGGCAATTATTTAAATAATTTTTCTTAACTTTAAATCTCTTCGAGTTTGTGTTGCCTGATATTTACAGTTAAGCTACCAGATTTGCACATTCTAGGCTAAGTACTGTTTTTCTAAAATCACCAATAGCTTTGTTGTTAGAATAAGATATGTTTTTATTAAAATTCCCTGCCCATGCTTGTACCATCATCTCCAAGCTTCCTCCAAACAGAGGATTCAAAGAACTGGCAATGTAGATTGGTGACAGACAGAGGTGGTGACAGACAGAGGTCATGGCTTTCTAGGAAAAGTTTATAGAAAACTTCAGAGGATTTCAAAATCCCTACAGGTCATTCATTTGCCATTGAAACGAAGAATCCAAGCAATTCATAGGTCACGGTACACACAAGTTGTTCAAGGACCTTCTCTAGATTTTGTTATGGTTCAGATTCTTATGTGTAATATTTACTTGGATACACAGACCCCCAAGAGAACCATGAATAAAATTCAGAGGATCAGAGAATGCAGATTATAAAAAGTAACATTTTTATTGTCACTGATCTCTAAATGATATTTATCATTTCCTGAAATTATGAGGCAATAAACCACAGTGGTATTAAAATGCCACCAATAGTAATCATAGATATTTCCATATCACAATATGGTTGTTGCAGATATTCCAAAATACATGCTTCATTTATGTTCATATCTGCTTTAAAGTAAGGTAGTTATGTATGCTGATATAGTAGGGAGTCCCTAAAGAAAGAACCAGGAATGATTTTCTTGACGTAAGAAACGTCATTTTAGACCTAAGCCATTTCATGATCTAAGTCTGGCCACAACACTTGCCTTTGACCTAGTCTTAGTAATTAACAATCTTAAGGGAACAAAGGAATGCAGGAACAAAGGAAAAGCAGTCAAGAAATAATAGTGCAGAGGTAAAACAGAATCCTAGTTCCTCCTGGAAGGACATATATAGCAATCTGATACAAATCTTTGAGTTCTGCAGGAGCGAAAGCCCACACCCACGTGGAGGATGGAGACTATAGGCTGAGACTTCAGACTGGTCAGCTGCAACCTAAGAAACGATGGTGTTTAACTTTTCTGACCCTTGTGACATCGATCAACTAAAGTTTGGACTCCTACTTCTGCTTCTTGACTACACTAAAGCCCTTGACTGCACAGATCACAATAAACTGTGGAAAATTCTTAAAGAGATGGGAATACCAAACCACCTTACCTGCCTCCTGAGAAAACTGTATTCAGGTCAAGAAGCAACAGTTAGGACAGGACATGGAACAACAGACTGGCTTAAAATTGAGAAAGGCTGTATATTGTCACCCTACTTATTTAACTTATATATAAGGTACATCATGCGAAATGCAGGGCTGGATGAATCACAAACTGGAATCAAGATTGCCAAGAGAAATATCAGCAACCTCAGATATGCAGATGAAACCATCTTAACAGCAGAAAGTGAAGAGGAACTAAAAAGTCTCTTGATGAAGGTGAAAGAGGAGAGTGAAAAACCTGGCTTAAAACTCAATGTTCAAAAAACAAAGATTATGGCAGCTGGTCCTATCACTTCATGGCAAAAAGATGGGAAAAATAGAAATAGTGACAGACTTTATTTTCTTGGGCTTCAAAATCACTGCAGATGGTGAATGCAGCCATGAAATAAAAGATGCTTGGTCCTTGGAAGAAAAACTATGACAAACCTAGACAGTGTATTAAAAAGCAGAGACATCACTTTGCCAACAAAGGTCATTATAGTCAAAGCTATGGTTTTTCCAGTAGTCATGTATGGATGTGAGAGTTGGACCATAAAGAAGGCTGAGCACCGAAGAATTGATGCTTTTGAATTGTTGTATTAGAGAAGACTCTTGAGAGTCCCTTGGACTCCTAAAGGAAATCCTAAAGGAAATCAACCCTGAATATGCATTGGAAGGACTGATGCTGAAGCTGAACCTCCAGTACTTTGGCCACCTGATGTGAAAAGTGGACTTATTAGAAAAGACCCTGATGGTGGGAACTATTGAGAGCAGGAGGAGAAGGATGAGACTGAGAATAAGATAGCTGGATGGCATCACTGAACCAATGGACATGAGTTTGAGCAAACTCCAGGAGATGGTGAAGGACAGTGAAGCTTGGTGAGCTGCAGTCCCTGGGGTCGCAAAGTGTCGGACACGACTTAGCAACTGAACAACAACAACCTTTGCTCCAGTTCTATGCTGAATCCCCCTCTGCCCAAGCCCCTTCGATTTCCCTCTTTATGACTGAGTGACTGAACAACTGAACAACAAGTGCCTTCATGAATATGCATATGCCACCACACCCATACATGAATATGAATGTGCCCTTAGCT
Source organism: Muntiacus reevesi (assembly GCF_963930625.1). NCBI lineage: Eukaryota > Metazoa > Chordata > Mammalia > Artiodactyla > Cervidae > Muntiacus > Muntiacus reevesi. The sequence continues at coordinate 256,500,824 of NC_089251.1, read as the reverse complement.
TAGACTGGCAAAGAGTCAGACACGACTGATCGACTAAACTGAACTGAACTGAACTTAGCTTAAAACTTCTGCAATTTAGTTGTTCCAGGAGACACTGCTTTGGAAAGATCCCTGGTGTTCCCCTTACTTGCTGCAAGAAACAAAGCATTTCTCCTTCCTATCTTTGGCTTGGTTTTGTCTTTTGGCTCAATACCCACCAAGAAGTGAACCTAGACTTCAGGTAACAGTTATTATTATTAAATTCACAATTTTAAATCTTTTTATGACTATACTTAAATATAATTTATTTCCTTGGTAATCCTATATGTTTTATTTTATCCATTTAAAAATTATTCTATGACAATAGAAGTAACTTTGTTAACCTGCTCCCTAGTGTAACCGGAGAAAATTATTTTTCGAAAACAATCATTCACAGACTCTGGGAATGATTATGAGTACAAACAAAAAAAATTTTTTTTTAATGAACTCAGTAAAATCAATGAAAATTCAGTAAAAAAGATGAAAGTCTACAGTACTTGAATTGAGACTATTCCTTCCCTCTCTTCTCCCAGCTCAGTAAGGTGGACACTCCACTCCAGACTGCTGCAAGTCAGGAACACAGGACTCCCCTTCTCCCCAGCTCCCTGTCAGAGGACCTTCTTCCCAGAAGGAGCAGGACTTCAGTGTTTCTCCTCCTGTTCCCTGATGCCTGATGCTGTGGTTCAGCCCCAGGTGAATACTCCTAAGAGGTGAGGTTCCCTTTTTCTGTCCAAGCCCTACTCATGGAATTGAGGCTCTGCCTTGGGTATGGCAGGCTGAAAATACGGGGAGCCTAAAAGTCCTTCCCTACTCAGGAGGTAATTGCTCCGCACCAGGTAAAACAAACCAAGAGGCTTCAGGATGCTAAAGCCCATCTACTGAGTACTCAGCTCCTAGAGCAGGGGTGTCACTCAGAGAGAAGCTTGCCATTGCCTCAACCCAACCTGCAGACCTCTAGAGCCCTCACTCAGAGATTTTGCCTGTGGGGGGAAGCAGATTGTTTTAAAAAAAAAAAAAAAAATAGAATGACATTTTAATTGGATTCAGAAGAGATGTGTAGATAGAAGGAAGATTGACCTAGACGGTAAACTGGCTAAATTGCAGTAGAGAACCAGGGAAAGAAAATAGCAAATACCGACCTCGGGAAATGTAAAGGAGCCACTTTTTGATTGGATTCATATCTGTAGCAATTTATGTCCCAGAGCATTTTTGGAAACAGAGCAATCAGTCACCAACAGTGAAGTTTAACAACTGGGTGGGGTTTCCCAGATGGCTCAGTTGATAAAGAATCTGCATACAATGCATGAGACCCAGGTTCCTTTCCTGGGTGGGGAAGATTCCCTGGGGAAGGAAATGGCAACCCAGTCCAGTATCTTGCCTGGAAAATCCCATGGACAGAAGAGCCTGGCAGGCTCAGACATGACTGAGCAACTAACAAATAAAAATAAATAAATGGTAGGTTAGGGAAGAGTAAAGAAGGGCCCTAGTAGGATCACTGTCATCCCAGAATGAATGGCGGCACATCCAACCTGCACCTGCTTAAGGTGCAACATCAGAGATTTAACACTGGGGGTGGTGTGAGGACGGAGAGGAGAAGAGGCTTCATTAAAATAATACTGGCAGTCGCTACGTGTCTGTGTGCTAAGTTGCTTCAGTCATGTCTGACTCTTCGTGACCCCATGGACTGTCACCCACCAGCCTTCTTGGTCCAGGGGGATTCTCCAGGCAAGAAAACTGGAGACTGGAGTGAGTTGCCATTTCCTCCTCTAGGGGATCTTCCTGACCCAGGGATCTAGACAGTCACTATATAAATAAGCAAATAACAAGAAGAGAGGAGCTCAGAGTAGGTGATTTGGAACCATACCCATATTTGCTATAATGTATCAAAAATATCCAGTTTCCAACAAAAAAAAAAGTATTACACTAGAAAAAAAGCTGGCGACAGAAGCTACCTGTGAGTGTCAAAGTGAGAGATGTCAGATTTAAAAGAAAAAAATTTCAAAGTAGCCATTATAAATACATTCACAGAGCTACAAGAAAGAATTACTAAAGAAGTAAAGGGATGGCGGCAATGTCCCATTAAATAGAGAATATCAATAAAGAGACAGAAATTAGAAAAAAGAACCAATGGAATAGAAAAATACAATAACTGACATCAAAAGATCACTGTAGGGGCTCAAAAGTGACTTGAACTGGCAGAGGAAAATAATAGTGAACTTGAAAATAGATTGGCAGTGATTATACAAGATGAACAGAGAGGGGGAAATAAAGAATGAAGAAAAATGAATGGAGCCTCAGAGAAAGGTGGGTACCATTAAGCACACTAACACATTCACTGATGGAAATACTGGCAGGAGAGGAGAGAGAAGAGAAAATATATTCAAGGAAATAATGACTGAACACTTCACAAATTTATTGAAAAAGAATAACCCATATATGCAGGGAGCAAAATGAACTCTAAGCAAGAAAACACAAACAAATACATTACAGTAAAAATGCTGAAAGTCAAAAAACTAAGAGAAAAATTTTAAATCAGCAAGAAAAAAAATGTACTTTGAGATATTCGGGCAATAGACTACCACAGGGGCCAAGGACACAGAACAAGTTAAAGAACCTCAGGTACAGTCATCTAGAATGAAATAAATGGCCACAGGACACAGTGGGGGATGGGGAGGAAATCCCAGTTTTCAATCTGCTTTTATCAAAATGCTGCAGAAGATAAAGTGTCCATAGTCAAAAACAAAAGGTGAGGGGTAGGTTAAACAAAATTAAGTCAATTTTATTACTGTAAGACTTGTCATAAATTTTAAAACGTCAATTGTGACTCTCAAGATATTGATAAAACTTATATCATTTCCCAAATTCCTTTAACCATAAAAAATTTTTTTGGAGTACCTCTCAAAGCTCAAGGTTTGAAGAGCACTTTTAGAAACACTGAGCTGGTAGTTAATAAAAGTGAGGGGTATTGATAACTGCTGGGGTCAATTGACAGCTCTGTTCCTATGTCTATATCAGATACTACTTTCTCTTAAGAGCATCCATAATAGACCACTACCCATATTTTCAAGGACATCCTAGTTCAAAAGCTGTCTGAAGTTCCTGGTAATGCTGCTTGCTAAGGTCCCCAGATTTAAGTCACCCTGAGGGGTGACAGTGCCCTGGCCTGTCTTTTTTGATTTGAGGATCATATTCGGTTAAAAATCTTTAGACTTCTACATTAATGAGTGCAGAAAAGGACAACCACTGCTAACGGGCTTCTGTGCATGGAAAATTCTTTCCCATTGCTGTTTCTAGTCTTTAGGTGCTGGATTATAATAACAGCCTATCAAAATGTTGCATGCCTCTTCAAAAACATAGTCATCATCTGAGAGCTATACTTAACATCAAATGCCAAGGCAGATTTATCAGCAGTTGAGGCCTGGAGCACAGCCAGTTCACGGCGCTGAAGATTTGCTCGCTGCAACTCGCCATCAGAGGGTGTATATTAGAAGGGGATGGACTCAAGCCAGATATCAAGAAACTATGGCTCAGCAACTGGAATCAGGGTGACAGAAAACAAGAGGGCTGGAGGAGCAGGATACAAGCACATGAAGACAACTTCAAGGAACATAATACTGCTGCTGCCTGTCGGAAAATAGCAATAGCAACACAGAGACCAACCTTAGAGAACCAGGAGCTGAAGCGGCTTTTCTTTCTTTTTTAAACAAAAATGCTTACAGTCTCTAAGATCAAATGTGACTCATAAAGAATGCTCAGCAATATCTGCGATGCAAACAGACAAACAGATTAAGACTCACTGTGGAAAAGACCCATGTCTAACCAGTTATATCATCAAATAGAAAGTCTACATAGAAAACTTGGTTCCTGTATATTCTGTACGGTCATTGACTTTTGCTTCTCATATCCTTCTAACAGCTCTGCAAGTTTGTGAATCTGAATTGAGTCCCATCCTGCTCGAAATACTTAGAATGGTTTCTGTTTTTCTGATTAAAATAATTGTATTGCATTTTTCCAATTAGGAGGGCTATGGACAGTTGCCTGAATGACTTTAGGGACAGGATTCTACTTTCCTAAAAAGTTGTCCATAAGTTAGTCAGCATGAAAATACTGACTCTAATAGATTATGAAAGAATAGAGAGATCTATCCTAGCTATGGCATGGCAGCCTTCCTATAAACAGGTTTGTTTCTGAGGAGAAAAAGGAGCAAGTAAAGGAAAAATCTAACGCATGCTTAAGATAAAACCACAAGACACAATTACCAACAGCTAGGACAAGCAGATCTCAAAGACCCAGGACAACTTTGGATAACAAAGGGGTGGCAGGCAGGTAGATAAGCATCATAGATTAAGAACATCTTAAACTAACAGAGAACCAATGGGCAATCAGAAACCCAAGGATTATCCCAAGAACCTGTAAAAATTGAAAGAGCTCACCTTTCATATTGACTTTTTAAAATATTATCTCGTTTTTGCAAATTCAGAAATACAACCACTTACACATAGTGCTAATGAAATACAAATTGCTACACTGATTCAGGAGAACAATTTGATGATATGTTTTAAATAGTTAAAAATGTTCTCAGTTTTAACCATACATTTCCACACCTAGAAAAGTTTTCTAGCAAAATCACTTTTGTTTAAGAAAAAAGTGTGTGTGTCTCTAAGTGCCTTAAGGAAGGCTGGAAGAATAGTCTACAGAATATCAGCAGTGATTCTATCTGGGTATTTTTACTTTCTGTTTTAATTTCCTTTATTTTCTTTAGAATCGTCTCTGACAAACATATTAATTCTGTAATACATGAAATAAAATATACTCATGAAATAAAATCTACTCATATACTCAACTGAAAGGGCAATAGAGTGAAAATACACACAGGTGTCAGGAAACTTGACCATAGTTTTATGTCTCTTGTTAATTATTCTGTGGCTCCAAGGAGGCAAGAGTTATTTTTAGACCCTAAGTTAGGAACTGATAAAGGGAGACTCCCAATCAAAGTGGTGAAGGCAGCAACTGAGGAGCAACAATTCCTACTGGAAAAAAAAAAAAATTCCAAGCCAGCAAACCTCACCCTAACACAAATAGAGTCTCCAATCTCTGACTCTCATTCAGAAGCATATATATAGGGAGACCTTCGCGGAGGGGAAGGGAACAGAATGATATAATCTAGGAAAGAATAGAAGAAAATAAACATTACCTATGCTTTCCCAGCTCTTCCAGGCTTTCCAAAGCACTTCACATTGCATCCATTACAGCTTTTCAGCAAGGCCAGGAAAATTGTTTTAAAAAACAAAGAAAAAGGAAAACTTCAAAAGCAGAACAATGCTAGTTGTTTAAATTCAATGAAATTTCTTTTCCTAATACTCTGTGAGACTCAAGAGGATAGAGGCCTAGTCTTAGTTGTCTTTGTATTCTCAATGCTGTAACACAGCACGTGCGTGGCTCAAGAAAGTTTGATGAACAGATGGATGAATCAATGAATAACGGTTTGAATCTTTTCAAATAAATCCTAGAGCCATCCCATTTTATCCAGAAAAGTGCCAGTAACAAATCAAAACAAACATCTTTGGAATAACATGCAAATATGCAAAATAAACTTACAAGCATTTTCACTACTTTATTTTTATTGGTATCTGTGTTAAATTCAGCTCCTACCCCCATTCATCAGGCTCCTAATACACCTATCAAAAGGAGGTCAGTTGCCACACTTCTCTAGGTATTTCAGGGCCTTGTGCTTTATTATTGAATCATTGAGAAGAAACACTTAGGTAGTTGACCCTCAGTGAATCTAACAAGAGATTGACATGCATCCACAGTATCAAAGCTGACTCATACACAGAAGAAATTTGTGCTGACTGGGTGACAGCCTTTACTGCGGGACAGTGAGGGGCTTGAGGGCCTTTATTGTCAATAAGAGTGACAGCACTTCAGAAAGGCCTGATGCTGATTCTTTGACAGGTTATATAGTCACACACAGAAGTATTCTTGCTGCTGTCACACAGCATCATTTTTTTAAATGTCAAACCTGTATTACACTGAATAAAAAAAAGTAAAGAAAATTCTAGCCCTGACTGCACGTGAAATAGCAAATTAAAAATTATTTCACTCCCAAATTCAGACTATGATAAAAAAAAAAAAAAAGCAAGTGACCTCTGTTGTTCTCATGCTTGTGGTTTAAAAAACAATTGGATTATTTTATTAGCAAGTTTGTTTTAATTTAATCATTTCAATTATTTAGCAAATACCTGACTAGTATCAATGGATTTATTGGAGTGCCTATGTGCTAAGTCACTTCAGTCATGTCCAACTCTTTGCTACCCTATGGACTGTAGCTGGCTGGGGTCCTCAGTCCATGGGATTCTCCAGGCAAGAATACAGGAGTGGGTTGCCATACCTTCCTCTAGAGAATCTTCTCAACCCAGGGATCGAACCAGTTTCTCCTCCATTAACAGGCAGGTTCTTTACCACTAGCGCCATCTGGGAAGCCCGTTTATAGGGGTGTGTTTCACTTTTTCCAAGAAAATTCATTCAAGGTCAAATTCATTCTGAGTGAGTAAGTTTAGCCATCTCCTTTCGAGGTCCCTGCCTTCATGTTTTGCAGAAGTAGGCCATTCCCTTGTCTATTCTCAGTCTAGCCCTTCTATGAGCTAAATGCTCTTAATATTGTTTTCACACGCCATGAAACCTATTGCCTACATAGACATCTGTTTAGGCCTCCAACTGGATTCTCTTGACATTGTTTTGCCCACCTGTCTTTGGGACACTTACCCGTTCCCAGCTTAGTAATAGTAAAAGCTCTCACTTATCAAACATAATCAAGGGCCATCACTGAACTGGAAACTTTTTATCAGTTAAATCTAATCCTCACCACAGCCCGTTAAGGCAGGTATTAATAATAGCATCACCATTTCACCGGTAGAGAAGCTGGAGCTGAGAAGACAGCAGTTTTTCCTGTAAGATGATATATGGGAAAAGCACACGACCTTGGAGCTGAAAAAATCTGAGAAGTCCTACCACTAACTAAGTATATGATCCTAAGCAAGTTCCTTCGCCCCTCTAGCCTCAACTTTCTCCTGAGTAAAACAAGAATACAGAAGTACTACAGTGAGTTTAGGACATGGGGCAGGGAGATGCTCACCTATGGAGTTGAACCTTCGATGACCATGCCATATAATTTTTCTTTCTTGATTAAGGGAAAAGAAAATACCAGTAACTTATAATTACTATCCCCAGAATAGACTGCCTAAGACCACTGCATTCCCTCACGTTATATTTTTACATGTTTTCCTGAGGGCAAATCAATTACATACATAAATCCCACACTCAGACTTAGGCAAACTTCACCTATGATATATTAGTTGCCCCAAACTATTTAAGCATATGCTTATCCATTTGTTAAGGCATTGCACTTTGCCCTTTTTTGAGGCCAGCAAAAAGAGCCAGTAGGATTAAGACCTACAGAGTCTCAATAAGATTTCTTCATCAGCCACAGCCTCTACCATCACTGGACCTTGGAAAGGTTGTGATCAGTTGCTAGAGAAATTCTCCACAACTGTCCAGCAGTTCAACTTTTGTGTTGTCCTCTGATTCTTCATTGCAAACATTAGCATTTAACTAGGTTTGACATAGGACCCTCAGACAGTTGAAATCATTCACTTCCTAGCTGAGAGCTCAAATTAAATTTTGAGGACTGCATTAAAAGGGCTTCCACAGTGGCTCAGCAATAAAGAACCTCCCTGCAATGCAGGAGCCTCAGGAAATGTGGGTTTGATCCCTCGGTCAAGAAGATTCCCCTGGAGAAGGGCATGGCAATCCACTCTAATATTCCTGCCTGGAGAATCCCATGAGCAGAGGAGCCTGGTGGGCTACAGTCCATAGGACAGCAAAGAATTGGCCACAGCTGAAGCGACTTAGCACGCATGCACGCACCACATTAAAAATAGAAAGTCAAAGGTAATATGAAGACTTTGATCAGTTTTTGTCTGTTGTGGTCCTGACATTTACTTCTCTTTGCAATTAAAAGAATCAAAGTTTGGCTCAGAGAAGGGGGTCACTCATAATTTATAAGAAATCCTAAAGCACAATGGCAAACTAAAATAGTACAGGTCTGTTCTTTTAGATGAAAGAAATATAGAATCAGAAATATGATTCTATCTTTAAGAAATAAGTCAGTTTCAATGAAAGTAGACTCTGAGGTACCCACATGAAGTTTGTTTATCCAGAGGCAATGGAGCGTATTGTCTCTGGCAGTACCACTGACAGTACCATTTTGGGTTACCAAGCTCATTGGTAGACTATCACCAATGAGTTAGTTTCCACTCTCCACTCTTTCCTTCCTCATGAGTGTTCACCCTCCCTAAGTTTCCAGTCTCACAAGGACAAGAAGATAAGAGCACTCTAATCTGTACAGAGCTGTCTTTATCTTAGAATTTCTATGTATACATATAGTGTATATTAAACAATAAATTTCTAAATATATGTTTATATGTATATGTGTCTTTATTTGTATAAATAGCAGTGTTGGGTGAATTTTGAGCTGTGTAAAATATGGAATCAGAATACATGACTGGTATTGAAAATATCAATACATTATAAATTTGTACCTGATGCCAAATTGAAAATCATTTATGATACAGGCCTGCTCTGATTTATTTTTCTTCCTCCTTTTCCCATCTCTGTTTTGTGGGGTTTTTTTCCACAAAACATATAAAACTCAGTGTAATTTCTGATGCATGAAAAGTAGTATACTCTGAGCATCTCTCCACTGCAGTGCTTTGTAGAAGTTTGTATTATTAAAAATATTTCTAACAATCTGTATCATTAAAAACAATGCTTAACTTTTTGTTTAAATCTTTTGCAATAATGTCTACCTCATGGGGTTTCTGCAAATATTACATGACATATTTGTAAAGTACTTTGTATTCAATATATAATTATATGATTTACCTAATACTCTGTTAACTCACCTAGTAAGTAATGAAGAAAAATCCAGGTTTTCCCATTTCTGTCACTTGGGCAAATTATTTTACATTTGGTACCTATTCCCTAGTGTCTCCAACAGTAAAGAATCCACCTGTAATGCAGAAAACCCAGGTTCGATCCCTGAGTTGGGAAGATCCCCTGGCGAAGGGAATGGCTACCCACTCCAGTGATCTTGCCTAGAGAATTCCATGGACAGAGGAGCCTAGTAGGCTACAGTCCATGGGGTCACAAAGAGTCAGACATGACTGAGCAACTAACACATACACACACACGCAGTTTCCTTACCTCTGAAAAGGAGATAATAATAGTATCTATCTCACAGGGTTGTTATGAAGAATAAAGTTAATATAGGAAGCATATAGGCCAATCTCTAGCATGCAATAAAGCTCATGGATTGGATACCATCATATCATCATTATTATCATTCCAGGCAGGACTTTAACACATATCTACCTTTAAAACATGCAACTTCTCAACCTACTGCCTGTTAGCCTGAACCTAGTCTGATTTCCTGCTGCCTGAAATATCTAAAAATGCCTTCTCTATTTGGCCTATCTGAAATTCAGGTTGGGAACAGGCTCCCTCTGGCTTATCCATCTGCTGCCTAAACCTTGATTATCGCAATCTCCAAGCCTTTTATGCACACCTTTACTGTCTTCCAGGGTGGCCGGATAAACTGTGTGTGTGTGTGTAGTTGCTAAGTCGTGTCTGACTCTTTGCAACCCCAGGGACTGTAGCCTGCCATGTTCCCCCATCCATGGGATATTCCAGGCAAGAATATTGGAGTGGGCTGCCATTTCCTTCTGCACAGATAAAGTACAGGAGACCAAGTTAACTTTTAATTAAAAGTTAACTTTTAATTTCAAATAAACAGTGAACACTTTTAGTATAAGTGTACTGTCTTAGTCTGTCTGGGTTGCTATAACAAAATGCCACAGACTTGGTGGCCACAAATAACAGAAGGTTATTTCTCCCAATTTTGGGAGCTGGAGGTGCAAGACTAGGGAGCTAGCATGGTTGTGATGGAAAACTGCTTCTGGCTTCAGATTGCTGACTTCCTGTGTCCTCACTTGGAAGAGATAAGCTCTCTGGAGCTTTTCTTATGAGGGTATCAATTTCATTCCTGAGGATTCCACCCTCATGACCTAATCACCTCCTAATATCATCACACTGGGCCTTAGCATTTCAACATATGAATTTGGGGAGGATACATTCAGACCATAGCATATACACACTAAATATTTCATGGAACATACTTATATTACAATAGTGTTTGTTGTTTATCTTTGAAATGCAGATAACTAAGCATCTTATATTTTTGACTGCTAAATCTTACCCCTCTACCCTATTCTAATCCAGTTCTAACATGGTAAATACAGGAAGATGAACTTTTACTTCAGTATCCATTACTATTGTTTGGACTTAATCATGTTGGGTCTGGGGGAGGAGGTAAACTATGGAAGGGCTGAGGAAGGCAAAACTACAGCATAGAATTTCCAGTTATATTCCCAACCTTAATGGCTAATTTCTTTATATAACAGATTGTTTGGGATTCTCCTTCTATATTCCAAACCTTTCTTAACATATAAATCTCTCACAGCAAATAATGTTACCAAATTTTATAATTTTAAAATCATTATTTTCTATTCTATTTAAGTCAGTGTTTCTTTTAAGGTTTGTATGATTTCAAAAAGTCTCTGAGATCTGAATAATAGAACCACATTTCAAAAGCAGTCTTCATCACCACCATCATCTTCATCTCCTGAGTACTGAGAGATTATCTCAACAGTTAAAAGTCATGTGGTTTGGGAACTAACAGCATGCAGACCTTAGAATGTAGGTTGAAACTCAAATGCCTACACTGTTAGTCAGGTAACCTAAAACAAGTTGTCAGCTAGAGAAGAGAATTTGCATACATGTTATGAGCAAGAGAGTAAGAAATGAAAAATGTACACCTCAGCTGAAAACATACACCTATGCCTTGTTTTGATTTTTTTTTTAAGAGAAGCCAAAACTCCTGATTTTTATGTGAAATCCTTCCGTTGACTTTTTATTTATAAAGCATCATGCAGGCAGGCCTGATACAATATACCTATGAGAGGTTGCAAAGCAGCCTCTTGCTCACAGCTTCCAAAATTCAAGTTCCTTGAACCTCAGTAAATTTGATCCTCATGGATAATTTAGGTTATTCAATAATTAGATTTTTAATTACTGATAAAAGTATGAGTCTTCAAAAACAATTTTCTATTGAACATAAACCTGCCGTCCAACACTTTGATCAAAGGCAGTTCTGTGTTTTGAATCTAGGTTAGCAGACCATGGGTCTGTCACTGTTTCCTACCCATCCACTGACAGATAAGAAAAATGACCATTACGTTGATTCTGAGTCATTTAAAATCCGCATTTTTAAACAAAGATGTTTTAACAGAAGCTTTCTTTCTTTTTAAATTAATAAAATATTACACCTATTGCTTCTATAAAACGTTCTTCTTAGCCTGTAAATGTAAAGCCTGAGAGAGTGATTTTAGAGATACAAACTGTTGAATGCTTTTCCGTTTAAAAATTTCTTTACTGTAGTCATTTTTCTTTATATTTCCTGCCAAGTCATCTCAAATGCATTCCCCAAGATGGGGAAATTGTCCCCAGTATGGCTAGTACGTGGTCGTATGATTCATGTGGTTTTACACTGCATGGCTAAAAAATCATTTAAAGTGCTGAGAATTAGTGAATGTAACGTGGAAGTCCATCGTGGGAATTCCAGCTGCTGCTTTGAGTACTTGGGCCCCTGATTAATTATTCAGATAAATATGCAATTACTTTGAGCCAAGGCCACAGAAAAAACCCTTCCTACCGCCTGATTAGGAACAATGAGTTCTCCCCTCAGAACCCACTGTTACTCAGCATCAGTGCCTCCAGAGCGGGTTTTTTAAGAAATGAAGTCCTATTGGTAAAGATGAGTCTTAAGTTTTTTATTCACTTTACAAAAAAGGAGAAAGAAACTAAATGGAAGTTTTAAAGTCACTACGAACTAATTCTTTATGTGTTCCCATATCTCTACTGTAACTGGAAAGAGCACAAGCTTTGGAATAAGCTCAGATGTGGGTTCAAATCTGCCACTTACTACAACGGGCCCTGAGGCAGGACAGAGATTATCTTTGAGTCACCTATGAAGGCTGGTGGCAGGCAAGTGACAGATGAGTTGGGCCCGTTGTCTGTGTGGGGTTAGGGGACCCCAGTTTGTGGCAGGGAGGCTCCCAGTGGGGGCGGTAGTGGGTCTTTTAAAAATATATATATATTGCCTCTTAGCAGACCTTGAGCAGTATCCATCAATGACTCTAAACCTCCATTTCTTCACCAGAAATTACAGGTAAGAATACCTACCCAGTAGTATTCTTATTAGAATTAAAAAATTACTATGTCTGCTTAAGGGTGTGATTTATATCCCTATATTCACTAGGTACCTCTCTCCATGAAATAAGTGCACCTAGAACATGAAATTCTCCTAAAAAAAAAAAAAAATCCTCCTAGCTTACAGGATGAATGCAACTCCTAAATTTAATTAAAATGCTTATTGTATAATTTCTTCTTCATGTTTAGTAGTATCTGCCATGTGCCTGGAACCATTGGTATATCATAAATATTAACTGTTAAAAGAAACTTATTCCTCTACCCACAACAATTCTAAAGTCAAATATGTGGGGTTTTCCCCATGTCAATCAACTTCCCAGCTCTCTGAACACCAATTAGGTGTCCTATAACTTAATTCGATGCCAGGAGTTAGTGTCCAGCTCCACAGGTTTAGAGTTCAGTCTAAAAATCCTCACTTCAGATGCCAGTCACAAGTAATAAGTCTGTCCAAATTGGCTGCAAACACAGGAGAAACTACAAACCTACCCCCAGGTTAGAATGGCTCACAAAACTCAAAGGAACATTTACTCATATTCACCCATTTATTGTGAAGAATACTATAAAGGAAGCAGATGAACAACCAGATGAAGTATGTAGTGTGAGGTACAAAAGGATCCAAATCACAGGAATTTCTGCCCCCTTGGATTGGGGGTGTACCACCCTCCCAGCTTCCCCAGTGGCTCAGTTGGTAGAGTCTGCCTGCAATGCAGGAGACCTGGGTTTGATCCCTGGGTTGGGAAGATCCCTTGGAGAAGGGAATGGCAGCCCACTCCAGTATTCTTGCCTGAAGAATCCCATGGACAGAAAGCTGGTGGGCTACAGTCAGTGGGGTCACAAAGAGTTGGACATGGGTGAATGACTAACAGTTTTCACCCTCCCAGCATGCGGATGTGTTCACCGACCCAGAAGCTCTCCAAACTCTGTGGTTTTCATGTAAGATTCATTAGGTTGGCATGATGGGTTAAATCATCGACCACTGATGGTTAACTCACCTCCAAGTTCTCTCCCCTTCCCAGAAGTCAAGAAATGGGACTGAAACTTCCAACCCTCTAAACATGCCTTGATCATTTTGGTGAAAAGGCCTCATCTTAAAGCCACCTAGAGCCTGCCAGCCATCAGTCATTTCACTAGAATACAAAAAAACACACATGTCATTTAGGATATAACAAAAGTTTTAAGAGCTCTATGCCCAGAACCAGGAACAAAGACCACATATAATTTTTTTTTTATTACATCATAATATCACGCTGAACCTGAAGAAAGGCCCAGGAATGTCAGGAGACAGGAAAGAAAAGCCAGCAAGCCCATGTCCTGAGGGTAGTAAGCCAGAAGATGTCATCTTCCCCTAAACAATTAAGTGTCTTAAGCAATACGAGCTTGTATCTTTCAAGGAGGCAAAGTACAGGCATGGAGGTTAGAGATCAGCATGGGAACAGAGTAGGGCCTTTGCCCCTCAACTACCCTGAAAACAAACTCAGCTGGGGGTCTTTTCCTCACCCAGAGAAACCAAGCCCTGAATACACAACATTGTCGGCTATTGTTCAGTTGCTAAGTCACATCCAGCTCTTTGTGACCCCATGGACTGCAGCGCACCAGGCTCCTCTGTCCTCCTCCATCTCCCAGAGTTTGCTCAGATTCACTGAGTCAGTGACACTAGCTAACCATCTCATCCTCTGCCGCCTCCTTCTCCTTTTGCCCTCAATCTTTCCCAGCATCAGAGTCTTTTCCAGTGAGTCAGCTCTTCTCAGGTGGCCAACGTATTGGAGCTTCAGCTTCAGCATCAGTGCTTCCAATGAGTATTTAGAGTTGACTTCCTTTAGGACTGACTGGTTTGAATACACAGGTAATTCAATTCAATCCCAGAAATAGTTCAATCGCCTATTAAGGACAAAGAGACTGCATGTTTCTCAGAGAAGCACATTGAAGGAGAGCTGAGCCATGTTTAAATCCTGACAGTGCTACAATTCTTTGGGGACTGGCTGTCCAAGGGAAAGCAGCAAGCGTGGCATTCCCTGAAGGGCTAGTGGCCGCCTGTCAGATCCTTGTTCACAACACAGGCTGACTGCGCAGAGCGGGAGCAGGAGCAGGGGATGGGCCACACTGATATCCTGCTCAGGGAGGATGGTTTCAATGACAAGAATTTCATTCGTTTCCACCCAGTTCTTTAGCCTGTAAGGAGCTCAAGTTACCCTCTGGGGGAAAATGGGTGGGAAGAGAGAACTGTAAAGCTATTGCCTCAAACCTGGAGGCAGTTCAGGGGGATTACCTTTCAGTCACACCCAGAGGTCACTTGGTCTCTCATTCCATCTCGGGAAAATGTGCTAGATTATAATTTTACTTTTTCATAAAGCCTCACAGCCCCAACCCTACTATGTAGTTCACCTGTTTGCATCCTTTTCATCTCATGCTCCTTTTTTAAAAAAATTTTTTTTTATTTTGCATTGGGGTATAGCCTATTGACAACATTGTGATTATTTCAGGTGAACAGCCAAGGGATTCAGCCATACATATGTATGTATTCATTCACCACAGAAGTCCCCTCCCAGCCAGGCTGCCATATAACTTAGAGTTCCATGTGCTATACAATAGGTCCTTCTTGGTTATCCATTTCAAATATAGCAGTGTGTACATGTGCTCCACATTTAATTGCAAAGATCACACATGTTTTCTAATGAAAATTACTGTGAGTGAATGTGATGTTCCAAACTCATCTCTTCCTGACAGTTGCATGCAAAGGTTATTACCCAGACTAGCTGACCTTACATCAAGGTGACCACTCCTTGTCAATTGAAAGAGAGTGACAAAACTAAGGAGGGAAGAATCAGTGGTCTGCACCAGAGCATGGTTATGAGCCTGTGTGATGGCAAGCTCACTGATGGCCTTATCCACACACCCCTGAAAGGCTAAGTGTAAAAGAAAGAGCAGTATTTCCTGGCTCACTAAGCCTAAGTGATATTGTGAACAATAGAAGTTGACAAAAGGAATATAGACTGTTGTGATTAATAATATTTGGAACTTTCTTCTCTAAATTCCACCAGGAATTTTGGAATCACATTTAAAAGCAAAGTATAAAGTTTCAGAACACATAAAATTACATACAGCAAAAATAAGATTAAAAGCTGGCTTAAAACTCAACATTCAAAAAACTAAGATCATGGCATCCGGTACCATCATTTGATGGCAAATAGATGGGGAAAAAATGGAAACAGTGGCAGACTTTATTTTCTTGGGATCCAAAATCACTGTGGACAATGACTGCAGCCACAAAATTAAAAAGCATTTTTTCCTTGTGAGGAAAGCTATGACAAACATAGACAGCAGATAAAAAAGCAGAGACATCACTTTGCCAATAAAGGTCTGTACAGTCAAAGCTATAGTTTTTCCAGTAGTCATCTACAGATGTGAGAGTTGGATCATAAAGAAGGCTGAGCACCGAAGAACTGATGCTTTTGAACTGGGGTGCTGGAGAAGACTCCTCTCTCCAGAGCAGGAAGATCAAACCAGTCAATCCCAAAAGAAATCAACGCTGAATATTCATTGGAAGAATTGATGCTGAAGCTGAAGCTCCAATACTTTGGTCATCTGATACAAAGAGTCAACTCACTGGAAAAGACCCTGATTCTGGGAAAGACTGAGAGCAGGAGGAGAAGAGGGCAACAGAGGATGAGATGGTTCGATGGCATCACTGACTCAATGGACATGAATTTGAGCAAAGTATGGGAGGGAGTGAAGGACAGGGAAGCCTGGTATGCTACAGTCCATGGGATACCAAAAAGTCACACATGACTTAGCTACTGAACAACAACAAAAACAACAAAAGTCCACTGGATTTCAAACTGGATATGTTTTCCTTTTGATTTAGACAATATCAATTTGGTAAATATATAAACCAAAATATTGAGTAAAATGAGCTTTACAGTATTGTTAAGGTTTTTTCATATTTTTTCAGTTCAGTTCAATTCAGTGGCTCAGTGTGTCCGACTCGTTACAACCCCATGAATCGCAGCACACCAGACCTCCCTGTCCATCACCAACACCCAGAGTTTACTCAAACTCATGTCCATCAAATCGGTGATGCCAGCCAGCCATCTCATCCTCTGTCTTCCCCTTCTCCTCCTGCCCCCAATCCCTCCCAGCATCAGGGTCTTTTCTAATGAGTCAACTCTTCTCATCAGGTGGCCAAAGTATTGGAGTTTCAGCTTCAGCATCAGTCCTTCCAATGAACACCCAGGACTGATCTCCTTTAGGATGGACTGGTTGAATCTCCTTGCAGTCCAAAGGACTCACAAGAGTCTTCAACACCATAGTTCAAAAGCATCAATTCTTTGGCACTCAGCTTTTTAGTTCCTCTTCACTTTCTGCCATAAGGGTAGTGTCATCTGTATATCTGAGGTTATTGATATTTCTCCCGGCAATCTTGATTTCAGCTTGTGCTTCTTCCAGCCCAGCATTTCTCATGATGTACTCTGCATAGACGTTAAATAAGCAGGGCGACAATACACAGCCTTGATGTACTCCTTTTTCTATTTGGAACCAGTCTGTTGTTCCATGGCCAGTTCTAACTGTTGCTTCCTGACCTGCATATAGGTTTCTCAAGAGGCATGTCAGGTGGTCTGGTATTCCCATCTCTTTCAGAATTTTCCAGTTTATTGTGATCCACACAGTCAAAGGCTTTGGCATAGTCAATAAAGCAGAAATAGATGTTTTTTCTGGAACTCTCTTGCTTTCTCGATGATCCAGCACATGTTTGCAATTTGATTTCTGGTTCCTCTGACTTTTCTAAAACCAGTTTGAATATCTGGAGTTCACAGTTCACGTATTGCTGAAGCCTGGCTTGGAGAATTTTGAGCATTATTTTACTAGTGTGTGAGATGAGTGCAATTGTGCGGTAGTTTGAGCATTCTTTGGGATTGCCTTTCTTAGGGATTGGAATGAAAACTAACCTTTTCCAGTCCTGTGGCCATTGCTGAGTTTTCCAAATTTGCTGGCATATTGAGTGCAGCACTTTCACAGCATTATCTTTCAGGATTTGAAATAGCTCAACTGGAATACCATCACCTCCACTAGCTTTGTTCATAGTGATGCTTTCAAAGGCCCACTTGACTTCACATTCTAGGATGTCTGGCTCTAGGTGAGTGATCACACCATCGTGATTATCTGGGTCGTGAAGATCTTTTTTGTACAGTTCTCCTGTGTATTCTTGCCACCTCTTCTTAATATCTTCTGCTTCTGTTAGGCCCATACCATTTCTGTCCTTTATTGAGCCCATCTTTGCATGAAATATTCCCTCTAATTATCTTCAAGAGACCTCTAGCCTTTCCCATTCTGTTGTTTTCCTTTATTTCGTTGCATTGATCGCTGAGGAAGGCTTTCTTATCTCTCATTGCTATTCTTTGGAACTCTGCATCCAAATGGGTATATCTTTCCTTTTCTCCTTTGCTTTTCACTTCTCTTCTTTTCACAGCTATTTGTAAGGCCTCATCAGACAGCCATTTTGCTTTTTTGCATTTCTTTTCCATGGGGATGGTCTTGATCCCTGTCTCCTGTACAATGTCACAAACCTCCATCCATAGTTCATCAGGCACTCTGTCTATCAGATCTAGTCCCTTAAACCTATTTCTCACTCCCACTGTATAATCATAAGGGATTTGATTTAGATCATACCTGAATGGTCTAGTGGTTTTCCCTATTTTATTCAATTTAAATCTAAATTTGGCAATAAGGAGTTCATGATCTGAGCCACAGTCAGCTTGCAATCTTGTTTTTGCTGCCTGTATAGAGCTTCTCCATCTTTGGCTGCAAAGAATATAATCAATCTGATTTTGTTGTTGACCACCTGGTGATGTCCATGTGTAGAGTCTTCTCTTGTGTTATTGGAAGAATGTGTTTGCTATGACCAGTGCATTCTCTTGGCAAAACTCTATTAGCCTTTGCCCTGCTTCGTTCCATACTCCAAGGCCAAATTTGCCTGTTACTCCAGGTGTTTCTTGACTTCCTACTTTTGCATTCCAGTCCCCTATCATGAAAAGGACATCTTATTTGGGTGTTAGTTCTAAAAGGTCTTGTAGGTCTTCATAGAACCATTCAATTTCAGCTTCTTCAGCGTTTACCAGTTGGGGCATAGGCTTGGATTACCGTGATATTGAATGGTTTGCCTTGGAAACAAACAGAGATCATTCTGTCATTTTTGAGATTGCATCCAAGTACTGCATTTCGGACTCTTTTGTTGACTATGATGGTTACTCCATTTCTTCTAAGGGATTCCTGCCCACAGTAGTAGTATAATGGTCATCTGAGTTAAATTCACCCATTCCAGTTCATTCTAGTTGACGGATTCCTAGAATGTCGACGTTCACTCTTGCCATCTCCTGTTTGACCACTTCCAATTTGCCTTGATTCAAGGACCTAACATTCCAGGTTCCTATGCAATATTGCTCTTTACAGCATTGGACCTTGCTTCTATCACCAGTCACATCCACAACTGGTATTGTTTTTGCTTTGGCTCCATCCCTTCATTCTTTCTGGAGTTATTTCTCTACTGATCTCTAGTAACTTATTGGGCACCTACCCACCTGGGGAGTTCCTCTTTCAGGATCCTATCATTTTGCCTTTTCATACTGTTCATGGGGTTCTCAAGGCAAGAATACTGAAGTGGTTTGCCATTCCCTTCTCCAGTGGACCACGTTCTGTCAGACCTCTCCATCATGACCCGTCCGTCTTGGGTGGCCCCCCACGGCATAGCTTAGTTTCATTGAGTTAGACATGACTGTGGTCCTGTGATCAAAATGGCCAGATCATATTCTCTAAATAAAATCAAAAGTTCCCCAAGTCAGGAAAATGAAATAAATAAAATGTACAGTATTATCTTCCAGCCTGCTACATAATAACTTATTGACCTCACATATCAAAAGGACAGTAAGTGATATATCCTTTTAGGTTTTTTTAAATGATAATAAAAAGTGACTCAATAGTAAAAATGATTATACCAGTTATCTCCCACTTTGAAGAGATAAACAGGTAAATGAGATAGGTGGAGTTTCAAAGAGATTAAGTTGAACGAAATCTGACACTTGGCTACTATTTCACTTGCCCACAGGAGTGAGTTTGATACTGAAGGTTGAATTAGATTTTTCTAGGAGAAAAAAAATCACAAAAGAAATTCAAGTCAAGTCAGAATAAGAGATGAAGGCATATATTGACTAAAGCACAGCTCTGCTGGATAGCTCTAAAATGGGGATATATGGAGGTGGAGTTTAATCACAGATTTCTTCAAGGTCAGGGGAAAACAGGCAATGAACAAGAACTGCTTTTGAGCAACTTAAAAGTATAAGAATGTTTCAAACATAAGATGCAAGCTTGGAATAAATAGGCTACTCACTTTTGTATTTTATTATTTCTAAAGCATCATTTAAGAATGTGGGTATTATTTACCTATGGTACTAGGTTCACTTTATTCCCTAAAAGGGACCCTTTGCCCTTTTATTAAGATTTCAAATTAGAATATAATTTTTTCAGGATTAATTCTAAATTATCACATCTTTTTTGTAACCTAGCCCATATGCCAATGATCTTAGTTTTTCCAAACTCAAATTCCCATAGCTGGTATAGACAAACAAATCCATTTTCACTTTCTCCTTTTGATTTGAAAACAAACTTTTTGTTATTCATATTTGTATCTAAATGCACTAAATTCCCTTTATCCTTGTGTATACTCTGAGGGTGACCATAACAGTTTCCTCAATGTAGCCATGGCAACACTCAGGGCTTTAAAATGGCCAACTGTGGCTACTGATCTTAATTTTTTCCTGTAACAAACACACTATCTGATCCTATATCTCCTTGCAAAATCACTTGCTGTTACCATTGCTTTTTCTCTCCTGAAATGTTATCTTCCTTCCCCACCATTTCTTAGTTCACTAGGACACGAATTTTCAAGACCCTGGACTTTACCTTTTTCCTGCGCTTTGAAAAACATATATCAATAAAACAAAAATGAGAAAGAAAGATTTAAAAAAAAAAAGCACTGTATTATTTATGCTGATAGTATATAACCAAGGCAGGGTGAGAGCCATCATAAAGAGCAACATGATCAATGATAACAGGAACAACAAATTTGTCACTGGCTTTCTGTCCAGTATCTATAATTTTCTCTCTGGCTGGATATTATGGATTTGATTGTTGTTGTTGTTCAGTCACTAAGTTGTGTCCAACTCTGCAATCTCGTGGACTGTAGCATGCCAGGCTCCTCTGTCCTCCACTATCTCCCAGAGTTTGCTCAAATTCAAATTCATTTATTTGATAAGATTTAATTATTTGATAATATTCATTAGTTATCAGCATTGTGTATATTGCCTTATTCAGAGAAGTGAAGATAAAATAGATGAACTGCACAACAGGTACAGGTCACAAAAGATGCAGAATAAAGTGGAAAACATTGTAGAAAGCAGGAAGAGCAAGTGAGGGGACACAGGGACATGTGGGAGAGGGAGGCTGCAGCCTTGTAGAAACTGAAAGATATTTGATGCTGCTCTGAAGGTCAAGATGTGCAAGGGAAGTAGTAAGAGAGGGTCAGAGGAGTCTGTGAAAAAAAGCAAGGATGAAAAGAACAAAATTCATTGCAGAATAAAATTCAAATGACTGGTAGTGGTTGACAAACATTCCTGCTAAAGACCAGACACTATATATTTTAGACACAGGTTCAAGCCACTTATGGTCTCTGTCGTAGATTCTTATTTGTTTTTTGTTTGTTTGTTTTTCAGTGTGGAAACCACACTCACCATGCAGGCCAGGGCTAGACTGGGCCACAGGCTTCAGTTTGCCTACTTCTGCTGTAGTCAGCTGTTTATCCTGCCATGTTGCCAGACTCTCCAGGCACTGCAGAAGCAAAGGGAAACCTGAAGAGTGACCTCAAGGAGCTAACAGGATAAGGGAGGATAAGTTGAGGAGGCCTGAAAACAATCCACCTGGCTGGCCAGGATGGGCTGTAATGATTTCACTATTCCCGAAATCATCACACAGTTCCTTTTAGCTTTTGAACACTGAGGTGACAGAGAATAATACGTACCTGAACATTTTGGAAAATAATACATGCCCAGGCACAGATTTAGGTTTCTTATTATGATAACAAGCATTTTGATCTTTAGAATTACTTGTTCTCCAACTATCAAAGACAGGCTTTGCTTTCAGAACCAGATCACCAGGCAGTGAGGGCAACATCCTTCTGCATTATAATTCATAGCCTCCTTTGAAAAAACTGAGTAGAAATCTTACCTGAGCAGTATTTTATTCTTCCTGCTTACTGTATCCACCTCGCAAAATAAAAAGTCTCAGACACAGAAATGAGGGGCTCAGCTATAGAGATTTTCAGGGACGTTCAGTGAACCTAAATTAGCTCACAATACATGCCGACAGCCAATGCGGGCATATCTCTCTGCAAAGAACAAGCACCATACCTGTCTGGATGAGTCTCCATAAAAGATGAGGAAAAGAGGGCACTCTGCATTTATAGCTCCCAGCTTTTGTCCTCTGCCACCTATATATCAGTAGCTCAGGGTGTAGCCATTAGGCTGACTCAGAGCTCACACTGTGGCACCAACACCCTCCCTATTGTGAGTCCAGGCAGGTGATAAAGCCCGAAGTCTTCCTGTGTCTGAGGCACATCCCTTTGCTGCTTCTGTGCCTAAAAAATCAAGGTTTGTCCTCAACTCAGGCATTAGATGCCCCAGTTTTCAACATGCTAGTTCTACCCCATGTCAATGAACAGTTTCACCAGTCCATTTCCCTGTTTAGTGCAAGACATAGATCTAATTTGTCCTAAAATTGATTTTTCGATATGCATTTAACTGGATATCCAGTGGCAGTTCTTAGCGTTATCATAAATTTATTCAATTTTTTGACAACACTTTGAACTTAAACACATCAAAACTTTTTCTCTGACCTTTAACCAATTGTCAGTCCCTTACTGACTGTGCTAAATACAGCTGATAAACACAACAAGAATCTTAAAAGATAAAAATGTGTCTCCTTTCTCAGTAACTCAATATGGGGCTATTTTCCTGCTACTTGCAGTATTTCTTTTCATGTTTATGTATTTTACATATGAATCTAATTTTAACTAATTAAAAAATTTTAATAATCTAGAACATAACTATTATATATTTCTGTTTGGGGGAAATAAACAAGAATTAATGGGGTTATATTCTTAATAAAAAGAACACACAATGAAAGTTTTAAAGGAATAAACATAAAAACACAGTTCAAAATCTTAGAACTGAGCACAAATTAAGGAAAACCTATAATTAAAACTAGAGAGAACTGACCTTAGAACATTACATGGTTACATTTTGATTACCCAACTAACAATCATAACTTAGAAATGTGAAGTTTCATCAGTGTTTAAGTGGGCAAGAGAATCTATGAGAAACAGCTCTATCTATTGCAACACTTAATGTTCATTATTCAAAACACACAAATGAAACAACAAACAAAAAAAGCTATAAGGTATCACTGTACCAAGTACCAAACTAGACGTGGAGATACAAAACTGAACAAAAAAATGTCCTGTGCCCTTTTATTACAGCCCATTGGAGGAGAAGATACTTATAGTAAAATGGGGGGAAATACCATTAAAATGGTATATGCAAATTATTGGAGTAACCTAAGAAAGGAAAAAATAAAGCCTTCACAAAGGTGACATTGGAACTAGCTCATTTGAAACTGTGATTTATGACACAAATGAAATGTCTCATCTTTCTGTTTATAACAAGAAACGCGCATGCTTCGCCAGATGATGACAACCACACTTGCTCCCTGAACTGACCCCTCTGTGCTGAGCTCTGTGGGCCTCTGTCATGCCTCTTGATCCCTCAAGGTCCCCAGAGTGAAAGCGTCTGTTGCAGCCAAAGCAATCCATGCCTGGGCACTAGGTCAGTGACCACAGTATATATTGAGTTTAAAAAGTGCTGAATATTTTGAAACTCAGGAGAAAGAAATTAAAGGAGAGAAGATCTCTGAAACAGTATGCAATAGCCTATAAGAACATTTCGGAGAGGCCTTCAGTTCAGTTCAGTCGCTCAGTTGTGTCCGACTCTTTGTGACCCCATGAATCGCAGCACGCCAGACCTCCCTGTCCATCACCAAATCCCGGAGTCCACTCAAACCCATGTCTATCGAGTCAGTGATGCCATCTTACCATCTCATCCTCTGTCATCCCCTTCTCCTCCTGCCCCCAATCCCTCCCAGCATCAGGGTCTTTTCCAATGAGTCAACTCTTCGCATGAGGTGGCCAAAGTATTGGAGTTTCAGCTTCAGCATCAGTCCTTCCAATGAACACCCAGGACTGATCTCCTCTAGGATGGACTGGTTGGATCTCCTTGCAGTCCAAAGGACTCTCAAGAGTCTTTTCCCACACCACAGTTCAAAAGCATCAATCTTTCGGCACTCAGCTTTCTTCACAGTCCAATTCTCACATCTATACATGACCACTGGAAAAACCATAGCCTTGACCAGACAGACCTTTGTTGGCAAAGTAATGCCTCTGCTTTTTAATATGCTATCTAGGTTGGTCATAACTTTCCTTCCAAGGAGTAAGCGTCTTTTAATTTCATGGCTGCAATCACCATCTGCAGTGATTTTGGAGACCTGAAAAATAAAGTCTGACACTGTTTCCACTGTCTCCCCATCTATTTCCCATGAGGTGATGGGACCAAATGCCACGATCTTAGTTTTCTGAATGTTAAGCTTTAAACCAACTTCTTCACTCTCCTCTTTCACTTTCATCAAGAGGCTTTTTAGTTCCTCTTCACTTTCTGCCATAAGGGTGGTGTCATCTGCATCTGAGGTTATTGATATTTCCCCCGGCAATCTTGATTCCAGCTTGTGCTTCTTCCAGCCCAGCGTTTCTCATGATGTACTCTGAGAGGCCTTAATGGATTTCAAAATAGAGCTTTAGACAAATGGAATCATTGGTTCAAAGGAATAAATCCCAAGGGCTTTGGTAGATATCACTTTCCAAAACTCTGACTTTTGAAACTCAAACTTTTTCTCCATAATAATTTCTGTCTTTCAAGCCCATCAGTTTCATGGATGTTCTGTATTATTATTTTCATCTTTCCTCTTCCACTCCATGAGGAACTGCTTCCTATTTCCACAGTTCTCAAAATATTTCATATTATTTTTGTTTTATTTTTGAAATATTATTAACCCAAATCAATTATGTTTACAAATATTCCTTCCTTTATTGATACAAAATAAGAGTGACATCCTTTCAAGTTTACTTATTTGGAATAGGAAGGTACAAATTCATTGTTGATTTTTATTTTTATTTTATTTGACGTTACATGTTTAACATCTTGGCAAAGATAATCCAATTAACAAAATTACTTAATTGACAAAATGGAGCATTCATATTGCCTACATTCCTGTTTATTACATCGAAAAAGTGATACTAAGCAGTTTCTGTGCCAGCCACTGTCTTATGTTTTCTCACAAGAATCATCTCAGAAATTACCACATATCAAGCACTCTTCAGACACTGGTAAACAGGTGGACATAGTGTTGGCTTAATATAGATAGACTGTTCAGTGATGTTCACCATTTCAGTGATAAGAAACCAACATTTAATTTATACTCACTCACCTAGAATAGAGGTGTTTGGCCCAGACCACATCCTAAAACATACCAGGCTAGCCATAAGAAGCTGAATTTCAGGCTGGAAATATCAGTGGGCCAAAGTGGTTGTTTGCAGTAGGCATAACTCTGGCTGTTGGTAAGCATATTACACAAGTTGTTGAATGGTTTATTAAATATTAATCATCCCTACAGTCATTGATACATATTGGTTTGTATGTAAAGACTTAAATATTCCTTTGCCAACCACAACCGTTGAATTTTTGCCATTACTTTGATAGATTTCTTTTCTGTAGAGGAAAAGGAAGTAAAATTTGTGATGTAAACTTGCTTTTCTCATTATGCTGTCAATTACCAAGATGGGTCGTATTTGCAAATGAGGGTCCAACAAAAAAGAGAACAAACCCTCTTCTTAATAGTCAACAGCACAAGAAAAAGATTTGGTAACTCTTCCTCTCAAATTTTACATGGGGTACATTAGCCCCTAATGATAAACGTTCAGTACTAAATATGTCTTATTTCTCCTCAGAACAGAGATTTTTATTTCATTACTCCAGTTCCTTTTTAGTCTGCCAGGAAATAATTAGTATTTCTCTCAGAGTGAAAACAAGTTTCAGACAGTATGAACATCCCCTTGGAAACTTCCATGGAATGTAATTGGCATAATCAGCAATCAGCTTCTAATTAAACATCAGCGGTCATGACACCAGTACAGTTTTGTTAAATCAATTAATTAATTTCTTATTAGATACCATTCAGGATAGGGATCATGCTCTGTTTTTACATTAAAAAAAAAAAAAACCTTTGAATTGAATATTAAATAACATCTAAATTCCTTATGCCATTATCTAATACCGTATTCATTGCCTTAAATCTCTTTCTATTGTATACAGTTCTCTCACCTTTCCAGCTCAGCTCACTCTAATTTTCAAGGTTATCTTGCAATTTCCACTCTTTTATTGGCTCAGCAGTCACAATTAATCCTTACTTGACAATTGTATATATCCTCCCAATTTCTCCTTCAATCACGTGAATATGGTCTCAACTCCCAGGATCTTACCAAATAAATTATATCTAGGCCTATTCCATCTGAACCATCCCATGTCAGTGTATTCTCATCAGGTTTATTTTTTCCAGTCTACATCTTAGTCAGAGAATGAAATTGTTAGACAGTGTCACCAACTCAATGGAACGTGAATTGGAGCAAACTCCAGGAGATAGTAGGGGATAGAAGATCCTGGCATGCTGCCATCCATGGGATCTTTTCAAAGAGTTGGACACAACTTAGCAACTGAACCACCACCACAACAATATCTTAGTTCAGTTCAGTTCAGTTCAGTTCAGTCGCTCAGTCATGTCCGACTCTGAGACCCAATGAATCGCAGCATGCCAGGCCTCCCTGTCCATCACCAACTCCTGGAGTCTACTGAAACTCGTTCATTGAGTCGGTGATGCCATCCAGCCATCTCATCCTCTGTCGTCCCCTTCTCCTCCTGCCTTCAATCTTTCTCAGCATCAGGGTGTTTTCCAATGAGTCAGCTCTCTGCATCAGGTAGCCAAAGTATTGGAGTTTCAGCTTCAGCATCAGTCCTTCCAATGAACACCCAGGACTGATCTCCTTTAGGATGGATTGGTTGGATCTCCTTGCAGTCCAAGGGACTCTCAAGAATCTTCTCCAACATTATCTTTTTTAAATGCTAGGAACAACTATATGAAATTTTGTTTAGTTATTCAAAATTTCATAAAGTTTTTTTACAGCTCCAACTTTTGTTACTTTCAAAGAATGCAACTTATTATTTCATGCATCATAGGTAACTTTGTCTTAGTGTTCATTAAAATGATAGAACAGCTCTAATCTCTCCCTGTCTACCATTTAAATGAATAACTAAGCTATTTGCATCATAGCTGCCATCACCTACAATGCTGAGACTCGATCACTTTGGCATTTTGAGCCATATTTACGGCAGTAAGAAAAATAGTAATATTTCTTTTTTCTGTGGTTGTCAGATATTTCTATAGAAAGGGGAAAAAATACTGCACTAACTTTTTTTGGACACTCATTTGCAAATACCACCCATCTCAGTAATTGACAGCATAATGAAAAAAAGTAAGTTTTCATCACAAATTGTACTTCCTTTTCCTCTACAGGAAAAAAAAAATCTATCAAAGTAATGGCAAAAATTCAATGGTTGTTTGGCAGAGGAATGTTTAAGTCTTTACATACAAACCAATATGTGTCATTTGCAGCCAGTCTTCAGAGCTTACTAGATTTTAAAAATAATGGATGTAAATCTCGAGATTTAAAAACTTCTATAGCTGATACTTAACTGCTGTTTCATTTTGGCTGACACAGGAACTAAAAAACTCAAAAAAGACTAATACATTTTTACAATGAAAACTTTTAACAGCATTAAAGTTTATGAGACATCTGACTTAAATCCTGTTTTGAGAAAAGTTCCATTAGGAACTCAGACAAAATGCTAAGCATGAGCTCAAAGACCTTGTTAATGACCCTTTAATGGAATTTTACATGTTGTTGTCACACTCCATATTGACAGATTTTGACAGCTTAATAATATCCCTGATGAATCAGAATCAATTTATGCTTCAGACCTCTGACTCTCTTATGTAACTAATGAAGTAATTATTGCTCCTTCCTTCACCAGAGAAAGTCTTTACAGGGTACTGTGAAATAGTATAAAATCTCATGCTGTGACCCACAATAGCATCCTGAAAATTCTCCCTACCAGGATACCATTTGTGGAGTTTTCAGTAAATAAAATACAGACATTTAGGAAGGTGTTTATTGCCAAAGCAAAGATAATAATGGCTAGTATATGCTAAAAAGTGCTATTTTAGAATTGCTAGCTTCCAGCCTGTTAAAGGTAGCAGATGTTGAAGTAAAAATACTGAAACATTATTTATTGATATAAAGTTCTTTTTATGGAACTTCCAAAATATTGATCTCATACTGACCTCTGAAAGTTCATTTCTCAAGTAATTTTAACTCTTCAGAAGCTTTCCCAAACTCATAGGCAACCACAATATTCAATTAGAAATGATACCAGAATTTAGCATCCAAGTATGTTTATAAGAAACATTATTTCCAATAGTATTTAGACTAGCTTTGATCTACAACTATTTTGTACATCTACATTAAAATGCTACTATAAACCACCTCACACTTAAAATTACTCACAGAAAAATTAGCCTGAAATAATTTTGCTATAAATGTTAATCAACCAAAGAACTGAGATCAACTTATGCAAAGTGCAACTATCAGAATTCACAGAGGAATGTCACTCTAACCTTGCTCCTTTGTAGAAATGGGATTCTAACTGATTTTGTTATCAATGTTATGGTTGAAACTATTCTAGACCAAGGAACACAACCTGGTTCAACACAATGTGAATGAACCATTCTGAGTATTTAATCTTAAGAAGTTAGTTTAGAGAAAGATCTTGTCATGTTTCCATGCTGTTCCCCTGCCATTTAGCTGGCTATTGGTTATAGGAGGGCTGTCAAACCTAAAACAAAGTCCTCTGTAACTTTGGGTCTGGTATTCAGGGGAAAAGAAACAGCTATTATAATCACTGTAATAATTACATAAATAGTACATTTGGGATCTATAATAGAATAGGTTAGAGAAAAACTAAAAAAAAAAATTATTTTTAAAAAAACTAATCTTGGAATCCTGCTCAATGTCACTAAGCCTGGGCTCAAAAATAACAAAGAGAGCTCAAGACCGAACAACTGACAGCCACACTTGGAGAAAGGAGGAGGGACTTGGATTGAGGAAGGGCCTCACATAATAAAGCTGGAAAGAGAAATGAAGGAGAAGGGAAGTCTCATGTATTTAGCAAATACTATGTCAGGTCTGTCCTAAGACTCTCTTAACCCATAAAATGTTGCCTTAATCAACATTGACAATGACCTTGTGAGAAAGGTAAAACTAGCCTTATTTTCAGATGAGAAAACAAACTCACCTCTCCAGGGGGCCAGCTATGAAAGGTAGAGCTGAAGCAGAAAGCCAGCTCTCTTTATCCCAAAGGCCTTCATCTTTTCACCAGTCTATGTGAGGGGTATTTTTCCTGCACAGGAAGAGAATATGACAGTGTCATCAGTCTCTATTCTAACACCCACTCAAAGATCGCCATGAGTTCTTTGTCTATTTGGTGGTTCTCCCAAGCCCTGAAATTTCTAGAAAGAAAAATTAATAATTTGCTTTTAGTTACTAAGGAATCTCCAACACCATTGTTGAACATTTTGTTAGAGACATTTTCCCTGCAGCACCCAAGAATCACTGCTCTGAGCCCACATGTCACATAGTACAAATGGTGCTACAGAATCAAGTGTAAATGAAAAAGCCTTCTCCCTTATCACAAGCAACTTAAGCAGTACTATATGCGAAAGAGTGCCACCCCTCAGTGTTTGCTATCAAAGTGAAAAAAGTTCTATTTTCATATTATCACAGCTTCCCCATAATAAAAGGTCTATGAATGTGCCATTAGTTAGAAATAAGTGCAATAGTTTGAAGATGACCTTAATGGATGTTTGAAATGTTGTGACACTAACCAGCTATATTGACTTAATAAATAGTCCATCAAAATTGTCAGAATACTTTATCCACTGATTTTAAAGATAAAGGTGCCATTTTAAATTTCTTACACGTTAGGCTAAATATACAAGTAAAAGTAATAACAAAATAATTACTTGCATTTGCTTTTTAAAATAGCATATTCTTTCTTTTTTCTTTTATTACTGTGTTGGTCGGTAAGTTGTCGAATTCTTTGTGACCCCATGGACTGTAGCCCACCAGGCTCCTCTGTCCATGAAATCCTCCAAGCAAGAACACTGGAGTGGGTAGCGATTTCCATCTTCAGGGGATCTTCCCGACTCAGGAATCAAACCTGGGTCACCCACATTGCAGACAGATTCTTTACCATCCGAGCCACTAGGGAAGCCACAACATAATGTATATCATGCTAAAATTTTCCTTTCTCAATTTTCTTCAATGATTCATACTCCAATACACTTAAATAACCATAATATTAATGTTCCCCAGAGCGAGTTTCTATTTGTTAAAGTTTCCCTCTTAAGCCAGCCAAGAAAAGGAAGTGCTTAGATATGGTATAGTTTGGGGACCGTTTCTAAAACTATTAAGCCCTGAAACTCCGCTTTAATGCCAAATTCAGAGTGGTAAACCACAGATCCTTCCAACATATGTCTCTTTTAAAATAAGGTTGGGCAGACCAACAACCTTGGAATTTTCACTTTCCCCTTGACATTTCATCCCAATCACATCTCAGTATCCAATTAAATGCTTTCACTTACCATTAGAAGGACTGATTATTGCCAGCCTTTATAACAATGCTCACAGCTGCCTGACAAGCCAGCATCAGTTAATCCTAAGAAGGGTCACTTCAATTTGTCATTGTCCTAAAGATCTGATATTCCTTGGATATAAATTCAAGACAGGGATTCTTAAAGCAGTCAGATGGCTTAGCTCGAAGCTGAGCACAGCTGTTATACGGACGTATTGTTCCAGACAGTCACTCAGAATCTGCTCTGGTAGTAGACAAGAACCCTTTCTTCTCTGTGCCAGATACTTGGGCAGGCATCAACACAGCCTTCTCCCTAGAAAGCACTGTGATTGCTTTTAACATCCGCATGCCTTCACCTCTTTGCAGAGGCTGCCATGACACCTACACTCATAAAACCATGTCAGGAACAGGTCTCCCTTGCTTGAGATCTTGAGAAGGATGTTTTCATGCATTGAGAGAATGTTCTGAAATCATATAGTATCCAATAGTATGAAATTAGAGCATTTAGGGCTGAAGCAGGAGCATTACTCCTTTATATTCATAAAGAGGTTTTTCTTTTACAGCATTTTTCAGATATAATAACATCTGTCTGCACAACCTTCCCACAAGGGATGCCAGTGGCAAGATGATTATCCAGGTTTTGTACAGCAGTAATGCAAACAAAGCCCAGAAAGGGAGACCAAGGTTTTATATTCCTTGTCCCTGGAGAGCTGAGGAAATAATTCAGGTCTTTCGAGTTTCAGGAAAATCTGCTTCCTTTTAGATAGCAAGCTAGCTTTCATTAGATAGCTTGTTTTAAGGGGGATACTCCTCTAAAAGCCCTTTAAATGCTTTTATATCAGTTTGAAGGATTTGAATCAGAAATGAAGGAAGGCTATTATAAGGTATATGCTGTGTCTATAGCACAAGGGAGGAAGTTGGCAGTTACCCTGTCAGATCCAAAATTTGCTTAACTTTACATTCCTAGGACTAGAACTCTCTGCAGACTTTGGAATCAACAAATCTAGTCAATTTGTTGTACCTCTTATTTCAAATTGGAATCATGATATTTAAGTATTCCATGGACAGGGATATAACAATAGTCAATCTATAGGGTCTCCTAACACTTCTCTTATGTCTCATAAGATATTTAAAATATAATAAATCACCCACCAGGTTTCCAGTACTTAGAACAACATGCTGTTCTAATAAAAGAGCATGTGCCAAAGTCAAAAACACCTCATCCCCATCCATCTTACTATGGCCTCTCAGCCTTTTATGCAATTTAGCATATAACCTCACATCTCAATTATTTTCCATAACTTACTCACTCTCCTCAGAGAATTTATAGTCAGAGAAAGCCTTAGCCAGAGACACTGGCTGTATTTCTGATTAAATATTCTCCCCTGACAACAGAAAAGCCCTGGTCAAAATTAAAAGGCCTAAATAAAATTTATTTTTAGTGCTTTACTTACACCCAATCAAAAACCTTCCTTGCTTAAATTTTGTGACTTTCTTTCCTGTCTTAAAGCCACAATAAAATAAAGAAAAGGGGGTGATAAACACTTGCAGGATGTTAAAGCATACCGATGCAGTGCCCTAACCCTTCTCTGCCTGGCTTCCCCTAACAACTTCCCACCACCCTCCTCAACCTGAATCCAAGCCAGCCTGCCCCAAGAACAGTGTGTGTCTATCACAGCTCCCCATTCCCGTCCCTTCAGCCACCACGTCCTGTATATCATGCCTGCGAAATATTTCTGTTTTATCTCCTTGTCTCTAGTTCCACTTCATGTTTTTAGTTAATGCTGGTTTCATCCCTGGCCTGAAAGGCTGCAATATTTTTCTAACTGGTCCCAGATGCCAGGCTCATTCCTTCAAATCTATGAATTTTCTGAAGCAAAAATGTGATCATGCTGGCTCTGCCAGAAGATAATACCGAAACAAGGGAATCACAAGGCCTTCATTAACTGACCTGCAGGCCATTCCAGCCTCCTTCCTCCACGCCCTCAGTACATCAGTCACACAACTCTGCCCCTCTTCTGCTACGCATTTTGTCCCTACCCATGGACAGGTCTTGCTTTACAAACTGCCCCTCCTTCCTCTCCCACAGTCGGCTCATGCTCATCTCTGAAGACAGCTCAAGTTTTAAGTCTCTACTAAAGACTTCTCTATTATTGGTACAACCTTTATTTGTCCATGTTTTACTATATTAATATCATTTATAATTTTTATTCAATATTTATTGAGTTCTTCCTCTGTTCTACCATATAGATGTGTCTGAGCTGTGAGCATAAAGCATAAGCAAAACAAACATAAATTCAACCTCATGATGCTTACAGTTTAGTGGGGAGGCGTGCGTGCTTGCTCAGTCATGTCCGACTCTTTGCAACCCAATGGACTGTAGCCAACCAGGCTCCTCTGTCCATGGGATTTTCCAGGCAAGAAGGCTGGAGTATGTTGCCATTTCTTTCTCCAGGGATTGAACCCACATCTGCATTGGCAGGCAGATTCTTTACCACTGAGCTACCAGGAATGTTCAGTGGGGAAGACAGACCTTAACCAAATAATCACAATAGAATATGATTGCAACTACAGTGTTATGAAAGAACAGTAGACAGAGCAATGAGAACATGAGCAGGAAGACCTGATCTAATCTCTGAGAAAAGAGAAGGCCTCTCTGAGGAAATCACTTTTGAACAACTGTAAGCAGAAAGATAGAAGAAAAGGAAGGAGGATGGATAAGTCAAATGATAAGGACTAGACTCACAATGATGCAATCAGGATATATAGAAGGCAAGTCCTAAGTACTCAACACTGGACTCATAATTCATCAACATTTTATGTAAGTGACATCAGCAAATTTCTTCTGACCAGGACCTTCCTGCTCAAGTAAGAAATATTTTCCAATTGTACAAGTGTAAATACTTATGAAATTGAAAAAAATGAAATTTTTGTCTCAAATAATATCAGTCATGCAACCCTCAACCTTGTCTCATTTGCACAGATCTGTTTTTACCCAGATAGAAAGCATAAATTTCAGATTTAATAGGCTGTTTAAGAAAAAAAAGAATCTAGCCCAGGTAGACATCACTATGGATCACAAACCTCTTTCCCAAGGAGTGTCAATTCAGCTTCAAAATCTTTCTCCTGGATCACCCCAATCAATTACTTTTAATAAGCCAAAACTTTTTTCAATTCAGATATGTTTTGGCATTCCCGTTCTAAACCAGCCTTCTGCCTTGAAGTTGAATTATATATCCGTTGATGTAATTTTTGTTACAGTAACTTTCAAAATAAAATTACATCTGCGTTTTCCCTAACAAACCCATATTACAACTGATGGGACATGGACGTGTCTGCTTCTCATTTGGAACACTCTGAAGAATAAAAATGATTGAAGAGTTCCAAAGGTTTGAGAGTAAGCATTAATCTACACCAGCATCTGTCTGTTGGTGAGAAAGAGGATGAATGCTGCTCTTTGCTCACAGTAACAGCAGGGTGGCCCTTCTCTCCCCTTCTCTCTTCTAATGAGCTAGCCCTAAATACAGCAGTGCTTTTCAGAATACACTGCAGCTGGAATTCTGGCTCCGTATCAACACAAGACAAGTCAGGATCAAACCCCTGAAGAAGTCATACACAATCTGTTGACATACATTGAAGGACCTGTTTAAATGGACTAGGAAAAAAAATTTGTGATTTAAAGCTTCAGCCACAACTTGATCCTGGGTGGGAGGCAGTACCAAAATACTTGAACCAATTAAGACAGAGAGCTGTCTCCTCTAAAAGTTACCTTAAAATAAAAACCAGTACTGAATCACTGCCAGAACAACATGCTCTATTTTGTTTTATCCTAGCTTTACTTTGAAATGACTTTTCTTGTTGTTGCTTAGCTGTGTCCAGCTTTTTGCTATCCAACTGCAGCACACCAGATTTCCCTGTCCTTCACTATCTCCTGGAGTTTGCTCAAATTCATGTCCATTGATGCTATCTAACCATCTCATCCTCTACAGCGCTCTTCTCATTTTCCACTACTTTGGGACCCTATAGACTGTAGCCCACCAGTCTCCTGTGGCTCTTCTTTCCGTTTCTCAGCAAGAACACTGGAGTGGATTGCCATTTCCTCTTCCATGGGATCTTCCCAATCCGGGGATCAAATCCACATCTCCTGCATCTTCCTGCATTGGCAGGCAGATCCTTTAGCACTGAGCCAGGTGGGAAGCCCTTAAAGAACTTTAGAAACTCATCATTTTTAGTCCTCTCACCTCTAGCCACGCCCTGCTTCAAATCTTTCTCTGCATTACAATCCAAATCATTTTTTTTAAATCAAAAGATGTTTTATGTCCATCTTCATTTAAAATCTTTAGAGTCTTCCCTTGCTGTCAGTAAAAAGTTAAACCCTTTGATAAGGTTTATCACAATATTGATGACCTAACTCCAGCTTGTTTCACTGGCCTCTAGCCACTCCATTCTCCCCTTGATCTCTACTCCCACCAGGCAGTGTTTAACCACCTTCAGTTCCTCAAAAGCGATGCTGCTCCTTGCTTCTCTATTTTTGGCCAAGTTATTTCTTCTGTCAGGAGACAGTGTCACTATCCTCAGTTGGAGGCCATCTCCAGTACCTCTGTAAGGATCAGGTATTGTATCTATTCTTTTAGGAAGGGTCTTGGATCTGGAAATTCATATATGGTCTATTGTAAGTGCTTAGTTAATAAACTCTTTTTTCTACTACTTTGTGAGCCTAGGAGGGCAGAAAAATTGTCTGTCTTGCTCAACAATGAACACCCAGCTCTCAGAATAATACCAGACACATAAAATATGACATGGAAATTATCAAATTCTCCAAAAATCATATACCAAACTTTTCCTCAGTGAATAAATTAGTATGATTCCCTCTCTCATATAATTGCATGAAATACAAAATCTAGTTGGATTTCTTAAGTATTTGTATGAGTACTCAAGAAAACATCCCACAATGTACATTTAATTGATTGTTAGTTTTATCTCAATATAACTATTTTGTTTGTTTTTTTTTTTAAAAAAAAGACCCACTCTTGACTTCTTGTTAGAGCAAAAGAAGTCCAAAAAATGAATAAATTACTGCTAACTTAGGACTCTATATTCAGTGAAAAATTCTCATCAGAAATTTAGGAGAAATAAAAATATTTTAGACAAAAGCTAAAACTTATCAGCAGAACTGCACTAGCAAGTACTCTAAACAACAACAACAGCAAAAATCAAACACTCAGAGACATATAAAGAAATGAAAATCAGTAAAAGAAATGTTAATATGCAGGCAAATTCAAATGAATGTTAAATGTAAAGCAAACACTAATGTCTCAAGTTTAAATTTTATATATATATATATAGAACAAAGACAAAAATGATATATTAAAGGGTTCTAAAGTCCCTTTGTCATCCAGAAAGAAGGGGAAAATGCTAATAATGCAGTTTGGAAAATCAAGGTTACATATTGGAAAGGGTCTGCTTTGCAGGTAGAGAGGAGGCACAATGGACTTCTGAAGTGGCAACAATATTCATTTCTTGATCTGGGTGATACTTATATGGCCATCTGGTTTGTAATCATTGAGCTGTACATTTCTGTCTTGTGCATTTTTCCACATGTGTGTTATAATTCATATATAAAATTTTTAAAATATGAGGGGCATGGAGGACTCCCAGAGTCAAGTTCAAACTCCTAAACACTTTTTGAGCTTTTGCTCACATCACACCTGCTAACATCCCACAAGCCAAGGCAAAGCCCGAAATCCAGGGTGGGGAGATGCTCTTAACGTTCCGTTAGACTGGGGAATTAGTAACATATCCTGTGAGATGCCAGATAGATATATTTTAGGTTTTATGGGCCAAATATCTCTTTTTGCAAAGTTCTCTCTTTTTCAATATCTAAAAACATAAAGGTCAGGGCTTCCCTGGTGGTCCCGTGGTTAAGGATCTGCCTGCCATCGCAGGGAACACAGGTTTGTTCCCTAGTCAGCGAAGCTTTCGCATATGCCAGGGAGCAGCTAAGCCCATGTGCAGCAACTATTGAGCCCAGGCTCTGCCATAAGAAAGGCCACCACAGTGAGAAGCTCCTGCACCACAATGAAGAGTAGCTCGCACCGGCAGCAACTAGAGAAGACCCAGTACAGCCAAAAATAGATAAAGTTGTAATACATACACACACATATATATACACACACACACATATATAGGCCATTATTAGCTGAGGATCTTACAAAAACTAGCTACAGCTGGATTTGGCCCTCAGGCCATACTTTGCCCACCATTACATTGGGCCATGCTCTTCTGTCCCTGGAATTTTCCAGGAAAGAATACTGGAGTGGGTTGCCATTTTCTTCTCTAGGGGACCTTCCTGACCCAAAGATGCAGAATCTCCTGCATCTCCTGCATTGCCAGGTAGATTCTTTACCACTTGTGCCACCTGGGAGACCCAACATTCCATAGGGAAGTTTTTCTTTAAAAGTAGGGCAAATAATTTAATCTTCCCCAATTCATCTTCTTGATTGTGACTATTCATATCCCTATCATGAGGTAAATATATTCACCCCTATCTCAAGACACCACCAAATCCACTTAAACAAAGCATCAAGCTATCATCCTAATATACATTAGGTTCAAATGTGGCCCCTCTTGATCCATAGATCTAGGAAGTAAATAAAGCTCCTCAGTGGTCAGTGGATAGGGAACTGGAATAAGACATTTCCATTCAGAAAAAGGAGAAGAATGACAGGCACATAGGAATCACTGCCCCCTGCAAATTCTGAAATATAATGGGCAAATGTTGCCCCCTCCATCACAGTAAAAGACTTTCCTTGAGTAGACTCTAGTTTTAAAAACAGGTAAATTCCTTCCTGGAAGAGGGTTGTATTTTCTGTTTGTTTGTTGGTTTATCACAGTAGTTATCAGAATCTTCCAGGAGGCAAAGCTAGCCATGCAAGCCCCTTTTTTGTCTGCTACCATCCCATTTGTCAAAGAAAGCCATATGGCCAAGTTCAAAGTGAAAAAGTAAAAAAAAAGTACATTACTATACACCCACCATGAGGACATGACAAGAATGTGGTTACATAATACTACTTAAAAAAGACTAAAGCATTAAGATCAACTGCTTCATCTGCCTGAAGGACCCCACTTTATGATATAATGACCTGGAAATTTAGGTTTGACCTCTGGTGATTCCATATTGACATTGTTTTCCAAAAACAAATTAGATCCCAAATCAGGGTCACCTGAACATTAAACACAAGATTTTTGTTTACAACAATGAATATTAAATTGTAACAAATATTTAAACTCAATAAACAAAATCCTTAAATTGACTGTAAAGAGTTAAACTTTATTCAAAAAAAATAAATCTAATAGTTTAAAAAGGGAGGAGTAGCTAATGTCAAAAATAATGCACCAATTTCTGTGAAAATGGATTTCAGTTGATTCGCTGCTTATCATGAGCTGACATTGTAATGAGTCTTCCAAAAACCTAATGGAGTCAAGCAACATTTAGAAGGTAGATACCCAACACAGGGGATACTGTCACTATTCTGATTTTCAAACCACATATTATAAAATATGTTCCATTTTAAGAGAAACATTGATTAAATGGAATGGTCTAGAGGAAGGTGACCAAGAGAATGAAGGGTCTTTGAATAATGCTCTATGATAAATATAGAAAGGAATTTTGAAATTTCATTTTGGAAAACAAAAAAGCA
This sequence comes from Muntiacus reevesi, assembly GCF_963930625.1. Lineage (NCBI taxonomy): Eukaryota > Metazoa > Chordata > Mammalia > Artiodactyla > Cervidae > Muntiacus > Muntiacus reevesi. The sequence goes on along the minus strand of NC_089251.1, from coordinate 256,462,768 downwards.
AGAGAGGGAGAGAAACATGAGAAAATGTGTTGAAATGTTTTCATTCAAGGTTATCATTTGGAAGAAGAAATATATTTATTCACTACTGCTAAAGATCAAAGGTTGGCAATATGTAGGGCCAAGGATGGGCCTACTTTTTCAGCAATAAACTAGCTAGGATATAAATATTTTAGGCCTGGTAGTCTGCAGCAACCTCTCAACTTTACCACTGTAACAGGAAAATAGTCATAGATGATACATAAACTGAGGTTGCTGTTCAGTCGTTCAGTCAGTAGGGCTCCTTGCAAACCCATGGACTGCTGCACGCCAGGCTTCCCTGTCCTTTACCATCTCCCAGAGCTTGCTCAAACTCAAATCCATTGAGTCAGCGATGCCATCCAACACCTCGTCCTCTGTTGACTCCTTCTCCTCCTGCCTTCAATCTTTCCCAGCATCAGGGCAACCAGGGAGTGCTGAGAATTCAGTTCAACCAGGAGCAATCCTGACCAGTGAAGGCGAGGAGACAGAATCAATCCCTCAGTGTCCTCCGCTTAGTGGAAGAATTCGAAGGTGGGTTCTTCACTGTCCATCAGAGAATCCCCATCATAACTGAACCCCAGTTGCCCCATTAATGCAAACTGCACTAGCTTCCCCTGTCAATGGCTCAGTTTTTCCCACTCTCACTTCTGCTTCTGAGAATCACCTCCCAAATTAACCACCTGCCCTCAAGGACTTATCTCAGATTCTACTTTCTGCAGTCTCAAATTAAAATAGATGTGTCAGGCTGGAGTTAATGAACATGCCCTTAGGGACCAGATGATCACTAGCTATCAAAATGGAAGGTATTTTTAAGTTAGACAAATGGTTCTCAACCGATTTCATCCCCTAGAGGCAATTTTTGAGTGTCATGACCGCCTCAACCCTCACTCTGGCACCTAGTGAGTAGAGCAAAGCGATACTCTTAAATATCCCACAATACGTGGAACAGTCCCACACGACAAAGAATTATCAGGCCCAAATGTCCACAATGCTGAGTTTGAAAAACCTCCAGTTAAGCTGGAGATTGATTTTAAATGGACTCTGACATCCATGCACTATTCTAAGATTCTACCATTTTAAGAAACCACACTAAAATTCTTAACCTGATGAGCTTCAGAGGATTCATAATGTCTTGGAAATTAAGTGCAGAATTTTTGCCTATGTCTATCTTTACATTTTAGTGGACAGTGTCCACGGCTCTCATAAATTTCTCTAAGGGGTCTGTAACCCATAAAAGTTTAAAAGCCAAGTTTTAGAAAATAATTCTTAATAATTTTACCATAGTTCTAAACCTTTAATCACCTTTTTTCCTCTTCTATAAGATTAAAAAGGTAAGGATTGACTTCTCACGTTTGACAGCAGTTTTTCCTAAGGCTGTGTTATTCTGATGGGTATACGAAGTAGGCAAAGAAGAGACTGGATTTAGTTAATTATGATACAGTAAGAGGACACAAACTTTCTGGCAATCAATCTGGCACTTTCCTCAAGTACAAATAAAACTAATTTTTAAACCCCTAACTAATACTTCTCAGTAAATATCACTACATATTAAAGAAGAAACTGAGCAAATGAAAACTGCCTAGAGAGAACAGTCCTTTATAGCCTCTTAACCCGTATCTTCTTGAACATAAAGCCACAGCCAACGAAGTGCCTAAGATAAAGAATTGGTATAGACCTTCCTTCTGTAGATTTCTTAAGCCGGGACCATATAAATCAAACAGGATTACTTTATCTGCAGCTAAGAATTCTGTAGAGACATATTGAACCTATAAGAGATGGCAGAACCTGGCCAAGTTCTGTCTTTTTGGTAATAAATTCTACTACCATTCTGACTCTGCTTTCAGAGTCCTTTCTAAATTGATTTTAGGGCAAGATATGTGGATTTATCTGCAATATTAAACAGATTCTTCTTTTACAAGAATCCAAAACTTTGCTGCCTTAGATTAAGTATGATTCTTCTGGTACTGTGCATATATGAAAGAATGAGAAAAATAATACAACTAAATACATGTGATATAAAATTCAATGTAAAAGACAAGTCAGGTATTAGACTACCCTGAAATAATATGATATTCAGCTTTATGATGTATTTAATGAAAACTACCTTTTATGAGAACTTACTAAGTGCCAGATATGATAGAGTCAGATAGATGTTTAAATCCCATGACAATTATTTGAACTAGAAACAATTTTTCCATCCTCACTTTAAAACTTAAGGCTTGGAGAGTTAAAATAATTTACCTAGGACTGTAGAATTAAAAATGCCAGAGCAAGGATTTTAATCCAGATTTCTAGCTCAGGAAAGTACCCTTATCCACATAACACAATACTGCCTTATGTGGTATAGCTGTTTAATTAGGAAATGTTGGGAAGATATGAATCTCTGCACTGGGAATATCTGAGTCACCACAGAAAATTTTGGAAAGAAGCTGGATTTGATAACTTTACCTGAAAAAGTTTTAACCTGAAAATAAGTTTAAGGGCACCAAAACTTCTATGCTGTGCAAGTGAGCCAGGAGCTTGAAGTATTCATCACCAAAAGAGGCCAGAACTTTGTGGGAGGCACAGACACATTTAGGTTTTGAAAAAGAGAGTAGGAGTCGGCTTCTGTCAAAAGCAGGAGTCTGCATCTATCAGAAGTGTGTGAGAGCAGGAAGGTGTGATCTACCAATGACTAAAAGGACTGAGCTAAGAACTTGGCCCAGAAGAAGTGAAGAGTCTAAATTATACCTGGTTTTTAAAATTAACTACAAAATCAATTTAGATTAATGGAATAATTTAGAGAAAAATGGGTCCCAAGTAAGAACTAGGAAAATACTTCTGTATTTTTATTAGTAAGGACAATTTCAGTTTTAAACCAAAGAAGCTGAATTCACCTTACCTTAGGAAAAATTATATCTATTGGACATATAACTGAAAACTCTAAATATATTTCCAACTAGGGCTAGATAAAGGTAATCAGAAAAAGGGCTTCCCTGGTGGCTCAGCTGGCAAAGCATCCCCCTCCACTGCAGGAGATGCAAGAGATGCAGGTTCCATCCCTGGGTTGGGAAGATTTCCCTGGAGAAGGAAATGGTAACCTACTCCAGTATTCTGAAAATTCCACGGACAGAGGAGCCTGGCAGGCTATAGTCCATGGGGTTGCAGAGAGTCAGATATGACTGAGCACTCATGCACACACACACACACACACACACACACACAAAGATGACCAGAGGTTGCCAGGCAACTTTATAACTCAATTCTGCTTTCCTCTCAACAGGCTTCCTTCTCCTCAGAGAAACAACTTCTGTAATAAAAAGGTGGCCACCACAAGCTGCAGGCCTGAAAGGTCCTAAAAGATCTTTGTCACCCTCAAAAAGAAAGCCTGTTTCCTGGTAGCTTTGACAAAAGCTGGGGTCTAAGGTGGCTTGGATCATGTGACCATCCCTAAGCCAGCCAACTGTGGCCCGATGGCGCAGGTCTTGAGGAGCCCTTGCAAATCCTTCCTGCCTCTATTTTGGGGAGTGCACGGATTGAAATCAAGCCCACTCAACATAGGGACAGAGCATAGGTGGGAGGAATAGCTTCCTGTAAGAAGGGATGCTGGGCAGGAAAAATATAAATGAAAACAGAAATAATGTATCAAATTCTGAACAGGATTTGCAGGAAGGGTACTGGTTAGAACACAGTGCAGCCTGGAGCCAGAGGCCCACACGGAGCATCAGGGGGTGGGGAGTCATACTTCAAGCAGTCAGGCATTTGTTGAATATTTATTATTATATTTCATTGATTGTAAGATGCACATTTTTCACATTTTAACAGCTTAGATATCAGAATGTGTCTTACAATGAATGACATCCTGTCATGGCTGCTGGCCAGAGGGCAGCTATGTTACAGTTTTCAAAGTCTGCACAGAACTGGGGCATAATTCTTCATATTTCCATCTCTTCAAATGAGTTATGTACATTGTTAATACTATATTTGTTGAGTTCAATGGCTGTTTAACATATCTTCTGAAAGATTAAGCTATGATCCAGCACTGAAATGAAATGTTATTATATATGCAGGAAAGGAATCTGTGCGACGGGGCATACAGTTAATATTAATGAAGCACATATTCATGGTTGTGAGAATGATCACCATTCCAAATTTTTTTGCAAAGTAACATTAAGTGCTTGTTTACACCCAAGAAAGGATGACACCCACAAATAGATTACATTTTTTTACTGATATATACATGAAAAGCATTGCCTTTCACATGCCAGTGGCCCTAAAGATATTAGTAATTAATAATAGCAACACTGAATGATAAACATGTATGTCTAAATAGTCCAAAATAACTCTTTCAATAAATTTCAGTTAAGTTAAATTTACTATTAGAATTAAAAAAATAATGTCACTTAACAAAGTGGTACCATTTGCTGGTAGTACATAAAATAATATTATATCTTAAAAATCAACAGCAATGGATTTGATGAAATAAGGTATATGACAGATACTGCAATAGGGTACTAAAAATGCAAGAGAACTAATTCATAGTCTCTATATTTGAGATGAGCATTGTTAGTGGTGTGTGGTAGAAAGGCGTTATCAAGACATCCTTCACTGAGTCAGAAACTTTCCCTCACATATCACATGTGTTTTGGCATTCTGACCCAGTCTTCATTTCCAAAGTTTTATGTGAAAAATATTTATGGAAATGTTTGCAGATTTTAAATTAATAAATGATTATAACTTATGTAACTGTCTTGAAAACTCCAGCACTCCAAATATTTAAGCCAAAAACCTTAGAGTCACTCTTGACTCCTCTCTGCCTCACACTTCACATCCAATCCTTCAGAAAAGCTTTAGCTTCAAAATATACCTAAAGAATCAACTACTCTGCTACTGTTTTAATCCTATCCACCATCCTATCTAACCTGGAGTACTGCAAGAATCTCCTTACAAGTTTTCCTGCTTTCATCTTTACTCATCCACCTCTCATCCACAGTCTGGCTTCAAGACAAACCAAATAATGTAGATTTTTTAATGTAGATTAAGCATAATGTAGATTATGACACTCTTGTGTCACAAATTCTGAAATGGCCTACCATTTCACTCAGAATAATGGCCAGGGTCCCTGCAAACGACCAACAACACTCTCAATAACTAATCTGTGTCACCTCTCTGATTTCTACTATTATTCCCCCTATTAGTTACTTCACCCCAACTTGCTGACCTCCTTGCTGCCCTTTGAACACACCAGGCATGCCCTTGCTTCCAGCCTTTGCTCCTGTTTTTCCCTCTGCTGAATGTTCCTCTGCAAGACAACTGCTTGGCTAATTTTCTTGCCTCCTCTCAATCTCTGCTCAAATCTCATCTCGTCAGTGAGTCCCCCTCCTGATCACTCTAATGCCTATTGCAAGTGTCTCCTCTCCTCGGCTCTCCCAGGCCCCCTTATCCTGATCTTATTTCCTTTTTTACTGCAGCTTTTATCTGCTTCTAACACATTATATAATTTCCTTATTTGTTATGTTTATCTCATTACTTCATTCTCCACTTCTTCCATCTCACAAATCTAAGCTCCATGAGGACTAGCTTTTCTGCTCACTGTTGCATTCTAGCACTTAGAACAATGAAAAGCAAATAACTAGGTACCCCATAAACATTTGCTGAATGAATAAATGGATAATTTTCCCTGGTCCAAATATCTATATGAATATAAATTTACATCTGTAAAACCACTTAGGATGGGCAGAGAGTACATAAGCTAAAAACCCTCTAAAATAAAAAAACAAACATGCTGACAGAGTGTGCAAAGGAAAATAATCTATAGAAGTTGTAGTACTAAGAGTCCAGAAAACAGAGATAGGAGGAGAGACAGGGAAAACAGACAACAGGATTGCTACCTTGGGTGAAGGGCAGGTCTGCTAGGATTAATGATCCAAGCTTCTGGAATTAATGTTTTCAGACCATACTCAGTTGAATACATAAACCCTTCCAAAAAGCTTCTGTAAAAATGAGCAAGCTCAGGGACATCTTCCATTCCCCCACACCTATCCCTAATCCCCAGCAAAGGCTACAAGGAATGTCCCAGAATACTCATCTTCTAAATAGAGCCCAGATCTGTGTACCCAAAGCCGACATCTCACTCCTGTCAAAATGAAATCCACAGATTGCCTGTGGACACACAGTTGGTATAAGCAAGACAGTAGCAATCCAAGCATATATTCTACTTTCTCTCTCTCCTTTCTCCCTTATATTCTATATGCCAAAGGGGTGAAAGGAGAAGAGACAGTAATAAAGCTAATTGGAGAACCATTAAATTGCCTTTTACTCTTCAGCCCTATCTATATCTGTCTTTAGGGTAAAACTCCTCTATAGAAATAAAGGTTTTGAAATAATATTCAAAATCCAATAAAAGTACATGTCATGGAAAGCTGACTACCTGAGGATTCAAACTCCTTTACCTTCAGAATCTCAAATTCTCTGGCACTGGCATCTTATTTTTCTCTTTTCTCTCTTCTCACTTAGATTGGATAGGCCTCCTACAAGACCACACACTTCCTCCATTTTGTCCCCACCTCTAGCTGCAAAATTCCCACCCATCCCATCCTCCAATGCCTAGCTCCAATACCAAATCCCTTTGGAAAACTGCAGCCTTTGACTTTTTCCCTTCTTCTGACATGTCCCTTTTCTTTTCTTTTCAAATGCAGCACATGGGCATTTGATACAATTTTCCATAACAGACTGGCGCTTCTCCCTTATCTCTGCATCCCAAAAGCACACGAGCAGAACAGCGCTGAACTGGAGGACTGTCGAGGCCACAGTCCAACCATGCAGAAAGCACACTTGGAAATACATGAAAAAACATGGTTCCAAGAAGACAAGGATCTGAAATATAATGTCCTCTTTTATATCACATGGACACTCTTCTATAGTTAGAATCTAGTAGATTTTTTCAAATATCTTTTTAAAATTTACCTGATTGTTTGGTATTATTTTGCTCTATCTTAGTAGCTCTTGGAAGAATAAGCTCATATCTTTAACCCAGATGCATTAAACTGTCTCTTCTATTTTTTCCAAAAAACTTGGGAAAGAGAGTAAACTCAGTTTGCCTTTGTGCTGGAGGTCTCACAAAAGGGGTAGGAGGAGGAAGGTGGGACACTTGCCAATACCTAACACAGCACTGCCAGGAATGAGTACACCTCATTTAAGGAGAAGAAACCCTTCCGGTGTAACAGAGCCAAGTTTAGGTAACCCGACGACTTATTGTCCAAACCAGGTCACTGCTGCAAGTGAAAGACGCAGCATTAACCATGCTAACAGGCAGCCAGTGTTAACTGGAACTGTATCCGGCAAAACAGAACCTATGACAAGCCTTCCAAAAGTCCGTGAACCTGAAGCTTCAGGGCACACACAGCAGGAGAGAGACCATTGCAGGTCTAAAGCAGATCTAGCTAGCTTAGAATAAATCCTCTGACAAAGCTGACTATTGAAAGAGCCACTCAGCATTCTACCCCCTCTAGAAAGCTCAGCAGGAAAAGAGAAAAGTGCTGAGAAAGTTATGTTGAACAACCCAGTCACCATAGAATTAGCAGAGTGGAGGCTGCAAGAAGTCTCTACTATCCATCAAATTCCACCTCCCACTGCTGTCACCAACCATTAGGATCAGCAAGTAACCTACCAGGTTGAAGAGACTTTATTATCCAGGAGTCTGTATCTTCCCTGCCATCAAGGCAGAGGTAATGACTGAGGGGGAAAGAAGAAAGCCCCATTATCTTCCACAATCAGATGAAGGAAAGAACTATAGAGATACAAAATGCTGACACTAGAAAGGGTCTCAGGGACAATCTAATCCAGGTTCCCAAAATATAAATGAGGTAACTTAGTTCAGCAAGAATAAATAATACATTTTATGCACCTGGAAAAATATTTGTGATTTAATCCATTCATTCCTTCATTTAACAAGCACGTACTGGGCACTCTCAACATGTCAGGCCCTAGGATAAGTACTAGAGAATGAAAAGATAAATAAGACATTGCCTGCCCTTGACAGTCTGTGTATTTATAGTTTAAATGTCTTAATAATAAAATTGACTTTGAGTGTATCATGAGACTATTGGGTTAATACCACTTGACTATTCTAGCCAAATGGCAAAAAGAAAAGGATACTTAATGGGGAGAATGTAAGAAAATATGGTAACTTTACTGAGAATTCTTAGACTGAAAAAAAATGTTTAATAATAAACCTTCTTCCACTTGTCTTCTTTATCTATTTTTTCTTACCCCACATGTATGCATCACCATATGCAAAATGAGAATCAAATTGAATCCTACAATTTTCTATCTGTAAAATAAATGAGCCTCCAAAACCACAAAATGAATCTTTATCATTTATTCACAGAATGTCATCATGTAGAAAGATGGTCATTATATGAAATTAGTTTGACTAGAAGATCTTCCTAATTCATTCATTCTTTATAGAATTTATAAATAACAAGCATGGAGCACTCTAAATATTTTGTAAGAAAAATAGGATTTGGAGCTTAAATGAAACCAGCATCTAGAAGAATGATTTCAACATAACCTAAATAAAACATTATTTAAACCTGCAAATATTGGTTACACTCTTTCATACTGAATAAAATTATTTGTCATATCAATAAAGCATCAGAATCCAACACTATGAAAAGTCTTGTTGTAGTATGACAATTTTATTTTTTTGTTCTAACTTCATTTCTCAATATTGCTAAATTCAAATTTTATCAAGTTTAATTAGATTTTCAAATTCAAATATAATATGGTTTCTCCTTAAATACTCATAAAAATAATTGTTTCTTTATGTACATGTGAAAAGTTCAAAATGTGTCATGAAAAAGACTGAAAAAAAATGAGTTTCTCCAATATTGTACTTTCACATTCAATTATGATAATAAACTGGCACACGTTTTCACAGTTTTAAATATTTTCAACCTACATTGAGCATAATGGTTTGTATTATGTGAATGCTAAATTAAATGAGGACAAGGTGAGTGAAAATATATTCAGAAACTCTCATACCATTCCTGGTTAGTATAATTTCTTTATGAAACAAAGGTATTCAAATATGTCCAATGCTGAATATATCTGAGCTTCCTCTAGTTCATGAGAATAATAAAGCTTTGAAAAGAAAAGAACTATTAACAAAAATATAAAACAGAAAGAGATCCACAGACCTTATGGGAGGTAGATAGAAGGATACTTTGGGAGACTGGGAATAATATATACATACACATTACTATGTATAGAATGGATAACCAGTGGGGACCCACTGCATAGCACAGGGAACTATGTTCAACATTATGAAGTGACCTATAAGGGAAGGAAATCTGAAAAAGAATACTATATATATTCTTTTTATACACACACACACTCATATATACATATGGCTGAATCCCTATGCTCTACACCTGAAACTTATGCAATATTATAAATCAACTATATTTGAATTTAAAACATTTTCAGTATAACTACCAAGTCTGTATAGTGTGATTAAGTACAGATGGAAAAAAAAAAAACAACCAATATTCTCCTTAGCAGGTTCTATACAAGTCTGGGGCTTCACAGACTGCAAATGGTGAGAAACATTCTAAATCATAAAAGAAATATTTTTTTTCATTTATTTTTATTAGTTGAGAAATAATTTTTTTTACTTCACTTCATAATCATACATGTAAAAGGTCACCAGCCTAGACTGAGACTCCAAAATATGTTGAGCTTGATTTAGCTCTAGCCTTTGTGCAAAACCATGGATGATGGCATAGAGTCAAGTTTGCAGCACACTTTGTTCATTTCCTCATTAGAGAGAGGATGAGCATAGCATGGTTTACAGACATGGGCTTTCAAATCCTACAAACACGGGCAAAACCCTGGTCTTGTGATTTTGCACAAGTTCAACCACATTTCTAAACTCATTACCTCATTTCACAACAGTAGCTGAAGGGTAAAATAAAACTCAGTATGTTAAATTGAAAGGTTGTTGCTGAACGATAAGACACCGGGATTCTTGGCCTCCGGAGGAGGTGAATTCAATCCAGGGCCAGAGACAAGGCTGGATCGCTCAGAGTTTTTGTGTAATAAAGTTTTATTAAAGTATAAAGGAGATAGAGAAAGCTTCTGACATAGGCATCAGAAGGGGGCAAAAGAGGACCGTTTTGCTAGTATTAGTAATGGGGTTATATACTCTCCAATGAATCCAAAGAATGTCTGGAGGTTGTAAAGACCTCACCAGACCCACTCCCATAATTTACATTTTAAGATAACAGAGTTGGCCAGAAGGTTTAATCCAAAGATTGTCCTCAGGCAGGATACATCCTTGTAAAGACCAGACCTACTCCCATAATTTATGTTTAAGATAACAGAATTAGGCAGAGGGTTTAATCCAAAGACTGTCCTCAGACAGGATACATTATTGTTATATAATCCTAAGGAATGTAGAGGAAAAAAAGTAAAAAAGTTTGTCCTTTCTTCCTCCTTGAATATCCCAGACCTCTCTCTCCTTGGGGACCCCTAGACTTCTTATCAACCTGCCTAGGAAATGACTCTCTCAAAATGTTAATAATTATTACTTATTTATACAAATTTTATCCAACATCACTGTGGTAGGCAAAATAATGGCCTTCCAAAGATGTCCATGTCCTAATCCCCTGAACCTATAAGTTTGTTACCTTATATGACAAAGAGGAAGTAAGGTTGACAATCAGATGACCTTAAGATATGAGGGTTATCCTGGATTCTTCAGGTGGGCTTAACATCATCACAAGCATTCTTAAAGGTGAAGAAGGGAGGCAGGATTGCTGGGGTCAGAAGGAGATGTGACTATAGAAAAGCAGCCATAGAAATTCAGTGTTGTTGGCTTTGAAAATGCAGAGGACTTGAGCCAAGGAAGAGGGGAATGTGGGAAGCATCTTGAAGGTGGAAAAGGCATGATCAAGGATCTTCCCTTAGAGCCTCCAGAAAGGATGGTAGCCCTGCCAACACCTTGACTCCAGTTCAGTGAAACCAGTGTCGGACTCCTAACCCGCAAAATTGTAAGATAGTAAATGTGGGTTTTTTTAAGCCACTAAATTTGAGGTAATCTGTTGCAGCAGCAATAGAAAGCTGATACTATTATTATCTATATGGCTCTCTAGGCCTCCCTGGTGTCCCAGTGATAAAGGATCTGCCTGCAATGCAGGAGACACAGATGCAGGTTTGATCCCTGGGTCGGGAAGATCCCCTGGAGAAGGAAATGGCAACCCACTCCAGTATTCTTGCCTGGAGAATCCTATGGACAGAGGAGCCTGGTGGGCTACAGTCCATGGGGTCACAAAAGAGTTGGACACAACTTAGTGACTAAACAACAACTGTTGGGTTCTAGAGATAATGAGTTCAGTAAGACACTCTAGGGATATATTTCCATCTCAACAAGTCCCATTTTAGAGTCCTGGAGAAACTTCTTACAGTATACACTATCATGAGTATTGCTTAGAAAAGTTCTACACCTATAGTCTAGACAACTAACATAATTTATTAAAATGTATATTTGGAATTTTAAGGACTCATATCTGGTTCTCCTTCTACCTATGGTAAATAATTGAAAGCAGAAATTTTGCCATAGATGAAGCTTTTTGCAGAAACAGCAAGTTGCCTGCCAAAATTCTATCTGCCCTTCTTCCCCTACTCTTACACAACTGGTGAATCAATGTTTCCAACTGAAATCCTAAATTTCTACATTGGTTTTGCATAAAAAGGTACCAAATGAGATGTGAGCTAAATTTTCAAGGTAGAACTCCCAGAAATGATCTCTTCAGGGGATTACTTATCTTATAGACACACTTATTCCTCTCTCCTTCTTTCTGCCTGGAATGAAGTAGCAATTTTGTGACTATATCAGAATGATGACAGAAACCAAAGGTAGAAATTAAGAGAGAACATGAAAATAAAGCCCATGCTTAATGGATGGGCTAACAGAATTACCGAAGGAGCCAGGGATGACATGATATAGTATGAATACTAATTGCAACCTATGGAATTCTTTTACATGAGAAAAAAAAAACCTTTAAGTTGTTAAGCAAGCCAAAAACAACACTTATGCCTGATCCAGTGTTCCTTCCTCTAGTTTTCCAAGTGGCATATCCTCAAAATCAGTCAGAATTCAACATTGAAAAGAGGACACTAAATAGTGCTAGAACAACTAGACATCCACATGAGAAAAAGCCCAACCTTACAATTTACACACACACATGCGCGTACGTGCACACGCACACCAAAAAAAAAAAAAAAAAAACTCAAAATGGCTTACAGACCTAAATGTAAAACTATAAAATCCCTAGAAGATAACATATAGCTGGTAAAGGAAGGTTATCTAAAATATACAAGTGAAAGTCACTCAGTCATGTTTGACTCCTTGCAACCCCATGGACTATACAGTCCTTGGATTCTCCAGGCCAGAATACTGGAGTGGGTAGCTTTTCCCTTCTCCAGGGCATCTTCCCAACCCAGGGATCGAACCCAGGTTTCCTGCACTTCAGGCAGATTCTTTACGAACTGAGCTATCACGGAAGCCCCGATATACAAAAATAAACGAAAAAATATGCAAAGAATCTTGAAAACTCAACAATAAGAAAGCAAACAACCTGATTAAAAAGTAAATCAAAGACCTTAACAGACACTACACCAGAGAAGATATTCAGGTGGCAAATAAGCATATGGAAATATATTCCACATCAAACATCATCAGGGAAATGTAAATTAAAAATAGAAATGTGACACTACTACATACATACTAGAATGGCCAAAATTCAGATGATACCATCAATCGCTGGTAAGGACAAGGAACAGGAGGAGCTCATGTTAATTGTTATTGAGAATGGAAAATTATAAAGTCACTCTGAAAGACAAGTTGGAGGTATCTTGCAAAGCTAAACATACCCTTACCTCACCCCCAAGAAATTGTGCTCTTTGGTATTGCCCAAAAGAGCTGAAAAGATCTTTACGACGCAGATAATCATGATGATGTGAACACTCACACTCACCTAGAGCCAGACATCCTGGAATGTGAAGTCGAGTGGGCCTTAGCTAGAATCACTACAAGCAAAGCTAGTGGAGGTGATGGAATTCCAGTTGAGCTATTTCAAATCCTAAAAGATGATGCTGTGAAAGTGCTGCACTCAATATGCCAGCAAATTTGGAAAACTCAGCAGTGGCCACAGGGCTAGAAAACGTCAATTTTCATATCAATCCCAAAGAAAGGCAGTGCCAAAGAATGCTCAAACTACTGCACAATTGCACTCATAAAATTCTCCAAGCCAGGCTTCAGCAATACATGAACCATGAACTTCCAAATGTTCAAACCAGTTTTAGGAAAGGCAGAGGAACCAGAGATCAAATTGCCAATATCCGCTGGATCATTGAAACAGCAAGAGAGTTCCAGAAAAACACCTACTTCTGCTTTATTGACTATGCCAAAGTCTTTGACTCTGTGGATCACAATAAACTGTGAAAAAATCTGAAGGGAATGGGAATACCAGACCACCTGACCTGCCTCTTGAGAAACCTGTATGCAGCTCAGGAAGCAACAGTTAGAACTGGCCGTGGAACAACAGACTGGTTCCAAATAGGGAAAGGAGTATGTCATGGCTGTATATTGTCACCCTGCTTATTTAACTTATATGCAGAGTACATCATGAGAAACGCTGGACTGGAAGAAGCACAAGCTGGAATCAAGATTACTGGGATATCAATAACCTCCGATATGCAGTTGACACCACCCTTACGGCAAAGAGTGAAGAGGAACTAAAGAGCCTCCTGATGAAAGTGAAAGAGGACAGTGAAAAAGTTGGGTTAAACCTCAACATTCAGAAAACTAAGCTCATGGCATCTGGTCCCATCACTTCATGGCAAGTAGATGGGGAAACAGTGGAAACAGTGGCTGACTTTATTTTGGGGGGCTCCAAAATCACTGCAGATGGTGATTGCAGCCATGAAATTACAAGACACTTACTCCTTGGAAGGAAAGTTATGACCAACCTAGACAGCATATTAAAAACCAGAGATATTACTTTGTCAACAAAGCCATCTAGTCAAGGCTATGGTTTTTCCAGTAGTCGTGTATGATGTGAGAGTTGGACGATAAAGAAAGCTGAGCACAGAAGAATTGATGCTTCTGAACTGTGGTTTTGGAGAAGACTCTTGAGAGTCCCTTGGACTGCAAGGAGATCCAACCAGTCCATCCAAAAGGAGATCAGTCCTGGGTGTTCATTGGAAGGACTGATGCTGAAGCTGAAACTCCAAATCTTTGACTACCTGATGTGAAGAGCTGACTTATTTGAAAAGACCCTGATGCTGGGAGGGATTGGGGCAGGAGGAGAAGGGGATGACAGAGGATGAGATGGTTGGATGGCATCACTGATTCAATGGACATGGGTTTGGGTGGACTCCAGGTGTTGGTGATGGACAGGGAGGCCTGGCATGTTGCAGTCCATGGGGTCGCAAAGAGTGGGACACGACTGAGAGACTTAACTGAACTCCTTTTGTAATTGCTCCATAGTCTTTGGTATTCTTTTATGTCTATTTGGTTTTAATTTTGGAGGTTTCTATTGAGAGATCCTCTAGCTCAGCAATTCTTTCTTCAGCCATATCCAGTCTAATAATAACAAGCCCATCAAAGGCATTTTTCATTTCTGTTGCAGTTTTATCTCTAGCATTCTTTTTTCAGTTCTCCCTTAATATTTCCATTTTTCTGCTGACACTGTCCATGTGTTCTTGCAGGTTTTCTACTTTACCCGTTAGAACTCTTAGCATATTTTTCATAGTTTTTTTTAATGAAACAAATAATTCCAGCATTTTTGCCCTGTCTTGTTCTGATGCTTGCTCTATCTCTTCAAATTCTGTGTTTGCCTTTTGGTATGCCTTGTAATTTATTTTTCTTGATAACTAGACATGATGGACTAAGTAAAAGGAACTGACGTACATAGGTCTTTAGTAATATGGTGGTGAGGTCCGGGGGGGAAAACATTCTACAGATCCATGCCTAGGTCTGTCTTTTAGTAAGCCTACACCTCTGGACTATGAAATTCACAAGTATTCTTAGTTTATATCTCTCTCCTTAGGTGGGAGAGGATGGGGAAAGTTGGCTGGAGTTGGGTATTTCCCGTTCCCAAAGTGAGTGAAGCTTTGATAACACCCCAGCAGGTTAGGCTTTGTTAACTAGTTTCTATTGAGAGCAGGCCTTGTTAAGGAGAATAGAGTGCCCTGGGTATATCAAAATGGTTCCTTTTTCATCCCTTTCCTGGAAGCACAAAAAGGTTTTTCTCCAGGGTTTGCTGTGAGAACCTGGTCAAGCTCCTTGAGGTAAAACTCACAAAAATAGGGGTTCCCCCTGAGTTTTTAATTCAGAGTTTTCCACTGAGCTTCCATCAATGAGTCAATTATAGTTCAGATTTCCCTACCCAGCACTAGTTCTCATAGCCGTTTCCTCTTGTGAGGCTCTGCTGTAATCCGTCATGACTCCCTGTTTTTGCCTAAACTGTCTCTCCAGTCTTTGGGGCAGTGGTTTACCCTGTATCTTTACCTCTCTTATGGATCCTAGGAGAGTTGTCAATTTTTCAGTCTGTTTAGATTTTTACCTGTTGTTAGGATAAAGTGGAAAATTCCAAGATCCTTACATGTAGAACCAGAAACAAGAAGCCACTTCTGCTCAATTTTCCAGTCAAGCTAAACTGTTCTAAGAAATAAAGTCTAGTAATAAAAATATTTTTTAAAAGTCTCTAGTTCCCTGAGACTTCTGAGATCTGGCAGCATAAAATGCCCTTCATTTAACCCAGTCTCCTGAGCCTCCAGAACTCTTACTTTCAATAATCAGTATTCCTATAAATATTTATTTACAAGTGTAACAATCTTAAAGAGTCCTTCCTACGTTTTTGTGTCTGAACAAAGCAGCAACAATATACACTATTTCCTTGGAAAGAACTCTGTAAAATGAAAGTGAAAGCTGCTCAGTCGTGTCCAACTCTTTGTGACCCCCTGGACTGTATTCCAGTCCATGGAATTCTCCAGGCCAGAATACTAGAGTGGGTAGCCATTCCTGTCTCCAGGGGATCTTCCCAACCCAGGGATGGAACCCAGGTCTCCCACATTGCAGGCAGATGATGAACTACTAAATGGGTTTAATGATGAGGCTGCTTATGAGAAAGCTTGGAAAGGGTTAAGTCTTTCCTGTTTGCATATAAAGTCTAAATCCTAGTATAGTATGTAGATAACCATCTTATAGAGACTCAGATTTCCGCCTATAACAGTGTTCTGGTATGAAGGCCTGAATATTCCATCATGGCAATTCAACACTTGCTTTAAAAAAAAATCATTATAATCAGTTCACAGCAAGATATTGAGGAACAGCCAGAGGCAAGAAAAATGCATGGGCCTCAACTAGCTTTAAGAGAGTTTAATCATAAAGTAGGATTCTGTATCACTTTTTCTCCTGGATTTTTGCCTTGTTAGCACCAAAGATTTATGATGAAAAGCAGTAATCTCTCATCTAATAACTTCCCTCTTGCAGATATACTTTCCAAGGATAATATCTCTTAACTCTTTTCTGTTTCTCAGAGTTTGGGTGGTTATCTCCATAAGTGTAAGTAAGAAATTTGTTTCTTTTTTATTATCTTGACTTATTAAGTTTAGATAATATCTACTGACTGCCATCTTTATGAATTGTGAAAATTGAATTCGTTTTCCTTGTTCCTTCCTCCCCTTCTTCTCTCTCCAGTCTTGGATATTTGTATTGTTATTTTTAGCTTTTGCATTTGTTGACCATTAATTATAAATAACATACTAAATACTTACTTCTCAATACATTGCCTATCCACAGAAGCTCTTGAAGACACTTTGTAATATACACACAAAACCCCAAAGCATATTTTCTCTGCTTCTCATAAGATTGATTCTAAAAATGAAAATCAATAAACACAATAATAATGACTATGTAAATCTGTTCTAATGTTTTACTAGAAATATATTCCCTTCTCTACAGGTCTTGTAACATGAATAACATATCAGTTCAGTTCAGTTCATTCACTCAGTCGTGTCCGACTCTTTGTGACCCCATGAACCGCAGCACACCAGGCCTCCCTGTCCACCACCAACTCCCAGAGTCCACCCAAACCCAAGTCCATCGAGTCAGTGATGACATCCGACCATCTCATTCTCTGTCGTCCCCTTCTCCTCCTGCTCTCAATCTTTCCCAGCATCAGGGTCTTTTCAAATGAGTCAGCTCTTTGCATGAGGTGGCCAAAGATTTGGAGTTTCAGCTTCAACATCAGTCCTTCCAGTGAACACCCAGGACTGATCTTCTTTAGGATGGACTGGTTGGATCTCCTTGCAGTCCAAGGGACTCTCAAGAGTCTTCTCCAACACCACGGTTCAAAAGCATCAATTCTTCAGCGCTCAGCTTTCTTTATAGTCCAACTCTCACATCCATACATGACCATTAGAAAAACCATAGCCTTGACTAGATGGCTTTGTTAACAAAGTAATATCTCTGGTTTTTAATATGCTGTCTAGGTTGGTCATAACTTTTCTTCCAAGGAGTAAGCGTCTTTTAATTTCATGGCTGCATATATGTTATAATATGGTTATATAATTCTTTCTTTTTGCCTAAAAGAAAGAATTCAACAAACACTTATTTAGAAGTTACCACACACAAGTCATTATCAAATCTAGTGCATAAAGATGTGAAGGAAAATATGTGTTTCTATACAAAAAAAAAAATTCTATGATTCAGGTAGAAAGTCATGAGATCTGAAAAGTATTTGGTACATTGTGAATGCTGACTTAACCCTTTCCTAACTGCTAGGAATTTTAGTTATTAGGATTCATTTAGTCATGCAACAAATGTTCCAGTGCTTATTATATATCACGTAGTGCATAAAACACTCAAGAAAAATTGGCAAGCCAAAATAAACATGGTGCTATAAAGACTCTAAGAAAAGGTGGGTTGTAAGAACACAATAGAAGTGGACATGATTTAGTTTTGGGAAAGTGAAGACAGAGTTGGGAAATAACAGTTGAGCTGAGATTCAAAGGAAATTAAAAAGGCAGCATCCTGAGCAGAGCAAGCAATATGCATAAAGCCCTTGGGATTGCCCTTTAGATAAACAGAAAGAAACCAGGCAGAATCCAGAACACAAGGGAAAATGCAAATTGTTTGATGCCTGATAGATGAATGATATGTATGTGTGTAATTAAAATACATATTGTATATGTAACTTTACATATCTGTGTGTTCAGTTGACCCTTGAACACTGCAGGTTTAAACTGCACAGGTCCACTTACACTCAGGAGTTTTTCAGTAGCAAATACTATAGTACTTATATGGTCCACAGTTTGTTCAACTCATGGATGCGAAACTGTAGATATGGAGGAACCAAACCACACATATATATATACAGAAAGGTAACTAAGTTTATATAGAATTTCCGACTGTAGGAAGTGTTGGTGTCCCTAACCCCCTAGTTATTCAAGGCTCAGCTGTATATGTGTATATATATATAAAATTTCATATATGTGTAAAAAGTTTAAAAGGATATATTGTCATAAAAATCATATCTGATATTATATATCTGATTCCTATATATTATATATAATAGTGTAATTATATATCATATATGTATTTCTAATTAATTTATCAATTACTCTATGAATTACTAAAATAATTCTTTTTTCTAGAAGAATTGTATAAGCAAACTATGAGAACCTATGTAACCCCGTATATAAGATTTAAGTTATTTCTTCCAAAAGTTTTTAAGCCTCATGTTTATTGTAGCTAGAAAGACAAATAGGATTTATGTAATGTCCACACTAGTGAAATTACTCTCTGCTTTGCAGTTCTTGAAGCTCTTCTGTACCCCTCCTTTTTGTTTTTTCAAAACACTGTACACTCATCAATACTGCTGTTTCTGTATGGCCCATTTCCTAGAATAGCATTTTTTGCAATGGTACTTTGAATCTGTTAATGAAATCAATTAAGTGAATTAATGTTTGTTAAAAGTGATAGAATAGAATCAAACTTTTAAAATGATACAATGCATTATACATAAAGGGAAGTGTTTCTGAATCTTTTGTTTTAGCTATATATATATATATATATACACACACACACACACACACACATACACATCGCATCGAAACTTTCTATTGTCATAGTCAAAAACACGTGAGAAATACTGATTTAGAAGCTATTATGATAGAAATGTCAGTAACAATGCCAAGGGAGTAATTTTTCCAAAATATATATAATTCAATCTATTTGCAATAGAAGTATTTTCACCATCATCATCAAGTGTTAAGTTAAGTCTCATGCATGCTTAGCCACATAAGAATGAGCCCTGGGCCTAGAACACTTCTCTGTGTGGGTGCTCAGTCACTTCAGTTGTGTCCAACTCTGCAACCGCATGGACTGTAGCGCACCATGCTCTTCTGTCCATGGGATTCTTCAGGCAAGAACACTGGAGTGGGTTACCGTATCTTCCTCCAGCGGATTTTCCTGACCCAGGATTCGAACCCATATCTCTTGTGTCTCTTGCACTGCAGGCAGGTTCTTAACGCACTGTGCCACCTGGGAAGACCAGAGCACTTCTTTACCAAGAGATAAAGAATCCTTATAGTCTGTGCAGGTTATCACATCCTGTTCGGATTATCTCTCCCTGCTTCAGACTCACTGTGTATTCCCTTGTTCTGCTTAGGCATATACATCAATGGCCCCCACCCGTGTTTCCTGCCTGCTTTGTCTATTTCAGACCCCAGAGGAGAGGGGCCAAGGTCTTTCTACTTCAGTAGGAAATGGGCAAGTACAACAATATGGCCTGTGTTAGCTTGCTGCAGAGTAGATCGAGAGGCCACAGGGGACAGACACATTGCAAGGGGCTGGATCTCATGCACTCTCTCTCCTCTTGCAATGATTAAGTGCTGACCCACCTGAACCTGGGGTACCTGATGTCTCCTCTCAGCAACCTCAAATCGTGGTCTGGTTTCTTCTTTGTGTGGCACTTACTGCCTTTTAACCTTGACTTCATAGCCTGGCCACTTAGGGAATGGCAAACATCAAGCATATCATCAAATAAGATTTAATAAATGACTATTCAATGTGTAGAATACAGACAGAATTGAGTCTTGTTAAGACAGAGTTATATAAAGGGTCCAGCTTCCTGATTGTACATAATCCAAACATCTGAATCTTGACTAAAACAGAAGATAGAGCTCACCAGATCAGGCATCTACCTACAGAAATACTTATAGCTGGTTAATTTACAAAAACAGTTACAAAAGTCAAACCACATTCAGTGCCCTTCAACATCATGTTCATATACAATAAAATATAAAAAATATACATTAATTCTCATGCCAGACTCACTAAGGAACTGTTGATAACCTCTAGTGTGTGTGGTAAAGGAAATAGCATGATCAATATTCAATCCTCTTTCCATGTCCAACATTGGAGAATTTTCTGAAGTGATAAAATAATAATCAGTTAGTGAACATTATTCACTGAACACCTAATATATCAATCAGGGAAGAACTCATATGCTGAAAGTGCGTCATATACTAAGGTTTGTGGTTAATTCAAGTCTGTGCATCTGAAGTTAAAATAAAGAAGAAGAAAACAAGCATAAACACTGCTTCCTATGTCAAGAGAATTAAAAATTAGTAAAAATTAGTAAAGAAGGAGAATTTCTCAGCAATATAGAAAACTCATTATAGGGAGACCATACTAGGTGAGAAGAATAAGAGCAGAATATTCAAGTTTCTCATAGTAGTGAAATTGTTTCCTAAATGTTTGTATCAGCAAACATTTAATTTATTCTAACTTTAGGTTTGCTTGTTATCAAATGCCTGTGCTTACCACACTCTAAAATCAGTATTCTTTGGTGCAAATAACAGTTTTAAAATATACCAGAACCTAAATCAGAAGACTGTAAGAGGAAAAATTATCACCTAAGAAGCTGGGTGAGCAGGTTTTGAAAACTCATAGTCATCCCTTCAGGAAGAAACAGGGTAATTTAACTGGAAAAGATGCTGGTTGAAAGGGAGATCAATATGTAATTTTAGCTAGATCGCTTCCCTATTGTCCTTTGGGCCAGTGCCAAAGAAACTCTCTGCCTAACTTGGGACAATGGGTCAAACCAGAAACACTGCTTTGCACCTGAAAGAGAAAATGAAGCTGGTACCGACAGTCTGAGATAGTCTGAGATTCCGTTAGAGTGTCAGTCATGAATAAGGTGAGATGCAATTTCTATGGCTTTGAGATAGTTTCACCATCATCAAGTCTCCCTGGGCAAATTCATTAATGCATTTATGATGAAACTTCTCATTTTCTGCTATGTTTCCTCTCTTGAACCTTAAAGTAAATTCATCTTTTATCAGTTCCGCACTTCACTGAGTATCATGATCTGGAAGAGATAATAAAATACTGGCTAGTGCTGCAGTCCATGAGGTCGCAAAGAGTCGGACACGACTGAGCGACTGAACTGAACTGAACTGAGTACTGCCCCCAGAGAGGACACTGAACCTGCCTTCATTTCAGGAGACCATCCTTATGGGAATTGATTTACCTGCTAAGACCACTGTCAATTTAAAAAAAAAAAAGGTCATCTTGAAGCAAAGCAGAGCCAGAAAATTAGAAGCTGTTGTCTAAATGTAGACACTGTCCTCAAAGACTAGTAAGAAGAAGGATAAGACAGTATTGTCAAATTCAGAAAAGCAAGAATGAATAATTACTATCATCAATTCTTCCTTGAATTTTTATTTATTTTTCTTTAAATTTTATTTAAAAATATTTTTCAGTGTTTATTTTGCCCTCTACTTCTAGGCAATAGCATTCACATTATTTTAAATCACATAGATTATTTAGAGAGACAAACAACATTTAAAAATAAATCTTCTCAAGATTATACTTCATATTACTGGGATGAGTCTCTGTGTGTGTGTGTGTGTGTGTGTGTGTGTGTGTGTGAACACTAGAGTTAGGAATATCATTATCTAAAATCTTAACCATCAAAGTAATAGCCCTTTTACCTTGAAGCATACCTTTAAATCCAAAAGTCTTAGCCCTAGTACTTCAGTGATTTGCCCTCTTGTTAAAATTTGTTCTTCCCTGACCAGTAAAAGGGCGTTTCTTCTATATTGAGAAAAGTTTTCCAGATCAATATATTTTGATTGACAGTCAATGATTTTTACCTCTAACTAGACAAATATTAGGAGACTACAGTGAAATTAGGAAAAGACCTGGGGAAACCTACACAGCTTAAACTGGAAACATAGAATGCCACTGGCCCATCTATTCGGTAAAATTTTTATGAAGTCAGCTGTCTTCAGAAGACTCTACAAAGGAGGTACAGTTATTATGAGATCATTTTATAATTTACTTTGATTTAACATTAAAATCTGCCAAATAGCTTGACTATCTCTGAATGCAAATCTAAAATATTCTTTCCTAAGCAATAAATGAATCCAGAGTGCTACATTCCTAAGTAATAGAAAGAGTTAATTTCCCTCAGGCAACTTGTTTAGAAGACAGCATTGGTTGCATCTGTCTTCTCGTCCCTGATTTCTGACATCTGCTCAAGTATCCACCCCTAGGCCAGTTAGCTCATGAACTTGAAGAGAAATTGACCACACACACAATTTGAGGGTTGGCCCTGAGTGCTCCAATGTAGTGCAGTTTCCTTCCCATGACTGGTTCAAAAAGTAACCCTAACCCAACAAGCTAACAGCCTTTCTTTGGTTGAAGGTTATTGATAAAATAATTAGGCTAGTGAGACATGAGGGGAAGTTTACTAGACAAAGTGGAAAGAAAGTTTCTCTGCCTTACAGAAAGGCAGAAAAGACAACCCTTCAGATGGTGACAGCAGCCATGAAATTAAGAAACGCTTGCTCCTTGGAAGAAAAGTTATGACCAACCTAGACAGCATATTAAAAAGCAGAGACATTACTTTGCCAACAAAGGTCTGTCTAGTCAGAGCTATGGTTTTTCTAGTATTCATATATGGATATGAGAATTGGACTATAAAGAAAGCTGAGTGCCAAAGAATTGATGCTTTTAAACTGTGTGTTGGAGAAGACTCTTGAGAGTCCCTTGGACTGCAAGGAGATCCAACCAGTCCATCCTAAAGCACATTAGTCCTGAATATACATTTGAAGGGCTGATGCTGAAGCTGAAACTCCAATGCTTTGGCTACCTGATGTGAAGAGCTGACTCATTGGAAAAGTCCCTGATGCTGGGAAAGATTGAAGGCAGGAGGAGAAGGGGACGACAGAGGATGAGATGGTTGGATGGCATCACCAACTCAACAGACATGAGTTTGAATAAGTTTCGGGAGCTGGTGATGGACAGGGAAGCCTGGCATGCTGCAGTCCATGGGGCTGCAAAGAGTCAGACATGACTGAGTGACTGAGGTGATGAAGGTGAGACCTAGTACTGCTGCAGTCTTGTGACAAGACTGAGAGGAAATCACAAAAAGGATGAAAATGCCAAGAATATCTCAGCCAGTCAGACCATGCTCTGCTTAAACGAGGCCTAATTTCCATCCCAACTAGAAGTATCTTGGGATTCTTGAGGGCCAGTTTGAGTTGAATCTGCAATTACTTATGACTTAAAATACTCTAACATATAATTAATAGGGTTCTCTTTCATAATTAAGACAATTGTATAACTAATCATGTTTCACTTTTTCTGATAGGAATTTAGAGTCAAATTTGAAACTCAGTCACAAAAATTATACATAAGCTTGGTGGTGTTCATCTTCAGTCCCATTTAATAAGGTCCAGTTTTCCCTCTTGCCTATTTTTTTTTTCTGGTTGTTCAATATTTTCTTTATAATTTTTAATTTTTATTATAAACCCATAAAGATTACTTGCAGAATAAGTTGAGATATAAATAAATTAATAAAGTAAAATAAAATGAACTACAGAATAAGTGCAACTTTCTCAGAAGACCCACAGTACAAACACAAGCAAGGAAAAATCAAAGAAATGATTAAAGGTATTTTACAAATCAGAAATGTTTACTGAAGAAAGTATGTTCTGTTCATTTCCCACATAAATGAAACTTATTATTATATTTTATGTAATCGACCAGAAGAAATAAAATTGGTTTTATATAATTTTTGATGATCTAAATAGAATTCAAATTACAAAGTAACAGAATCAATAACCTAAGAATTACTGCAAAATGCCTCATGTTATATAGCTCATCTTATTTTTTCTTATTCAGACCATCTCACTTCATTAATCAATTAATTTATACTAAAATATGTCAAACGTGTTGCATTAAATTTTACATTAAAGTTGTTAGCTTTCCAAAGAATATTTGTCTCTATAATTGGGTTTTGGAATAAATACATATTGCCTGTTACACATTTTTCACCATTTTGATAGGCATATACTTTCTTTTCATAAGTATGCATAGCATGGAAATCATAGTGCATTTTATACCTTGAAATACATGCTAAATATTTGATGAGAGTGCTACAAATACAATTTAAATATACATATGAATTTATACTAAGTCTGGTGGAAAAGCAATCAGCTCTGCTTAATTTTATCTTTTTCTTTGTGATTATAAATCCAAATTGTATTCCTATAGGATTAACCCTTCAGAAGCAAGACAGACTGTCAACCAGACAGGAGTGAAATGTTTGTCAATCCATATAAGGACAAGCAAATATGGTTTCTCTAAAAAAAAGTAAAAAATGGATAAAATATTTTAATACTTCTTTGGTATGTTAATGGCTTACAAATCACAGAATTGGTTGCTGTTAGAAATACAGGAAAGCGCACTGAAGAAAAAAATAATAATAAATTCCCTGGCTTTAAGAGTACAAGGGTTTCCCTGGTGGCTCCACAGTAAAGAATCTGAGAACCCACCTGCCAATGCTGGTGACGCAGGTTATATCCTTGGGTCAGGAAGATCCCCTGGAGAAGGAGATGGCAATCTGCTCCAGTATTCTTGCCTGGGAAATCCCATGGACAGAGGAGACTGGCGGGCTACAGTCCACGCGATCGCAAAAGAGTCAGACAGAAGTTAGCAACTAAACAACGGGAGCACAAACTCCCACCGTTTAGAACCTTTTTTTTTTTTTTTTATTGACTATTACTTTCATCACTAAGATGCTCAGGATGATGCTTAAATTTTCAGTTCTCCTGATATCATGAAAGCAAGATTTGATTAAGGGAAGAAAGTAGCACGGAGAGATTGGACAAGATGGAAACACCGTAAGTTTTGCCCGTGTCTTCATTGAGCCCATGCCAGCTCAGAGGTGTGCAAACACAGGACAGTGCTCCCTATTTCAGCCTAAGGCATCCGTGTATGCTGAAGACAGCAACCAGGCCAGCTGCAGAGCTTCTAGGCCGTCTATTGACCTCTCACTGCTCTACTGGTAGTGCTCAATGTAAATGGTTTCTTTGTTATGTGGCTGCTTAAAGTCATTTACAAATCAAAATTCATGAAAAATTTCTCTTGTTATAATTTGTAAATGTGTGTCAATTATAACTACAAAATTAAATATAAACAATTTTAAAATCTGCAACCATTATCAAAATGTATCTAAAAATGATTTTCATTTAGTGACAATTATATATGTATATGCATGTCTTCATTAGACGGCAGCTACCTTTAACAAATTGGCATAAATGGCAAAAGGAACTCGGGTTTGTTGCTGCTTCTCAATCAATCAAACCCTTATTTAAGGACCTATTACTTGGTTCAGGGCACTTCTAACCACCGCAAACATTTTCACCCTGTTTTCCATCATTAACATGCTCTTCGGTAGCTTCATGGAAGGGTCATGAGGGGTTCATAAGTAAGACTAGTGCTGTAAGGAACTAGAATCTGGATGTGAGCAAATCACAGCACACACCCACGCAGTCTTCTGTGCAGACAGACAGGTAAATCTCTTTAAACAGATTGTTTTTAAACTTAAATTACTTGAGCAAAGCAAGTAATGCAAGACTCTAGCAGCAGGGCAAAGTTCAGAGTCTGAGGCCTCCATACTTAAACCAAAGTCTCAAATTAGCTTTCTTATGGAAACAATAAGAATGGAGAAGCTATTCCCCATACGCTCTTACACCCCAAAGCACAATTTCCTCGCTCCCATTTCCAAAAGCACCCACAGACCTCTCTGGTCTCAGAAACAGTTATTCTGAATTAGTCTGTGGTTTGGGGATTGTGGATAACTTTTTACTCATTATAATATTTACTTGTAATGTTCATTTACCTATTTTCTTATTCTGGTTTTTCTGTGTTAGAATCATTGTAATTGCTGTCCCTTATTTACTGAGACAAATAAGAATTCAAACTGACAAGAACTTTCAAACTCCAGCAGAGGAGAGATTATGCTTTAGTGACTAGCTGTGAATTCATGTATATGGATATTCATAAGAACAAGTAATTCCAATTTTTCTCTTTAGTATGTTTGCTCTTATGGGGGGATAAATACTGACAAGGAGATGTTACATATGAATTCAAAGACCTAAGATCTAATGTGCAGTTTATTCTTGTCTTGCAATTCCTTCCCATCTGGCCCTAAATCCCTAACAATGACTTAAAAAGCTTTCAAGAAAAAAACAAGAATATTGACAACTTTCTGAAATGCTGCCCTTAGAGTGCATGCCATCGATCGTTTATTCCCCCGTCCTATGCAGCTATAATCACAGAATGCCGCAGAAGACAGAATTGACTTCTGAGTCAGACAGCCCTGGATTAGTATTCCAGCGCAGTCTTTCTACTGTGCGTTTATCCGCTCTAAGCCTCAGCCACCTCATCTACAAGTTGGAGGTAATACGAGCACCCACTTCAGAAGGTGCTGGAAGCTTTAATGGAACAACTCACATACAGCATCCATGTCTGCCACAAAGAGTGCTCAGTAAACATTACTCCTTTCTCCCCACCCCTCTACAATGCCTAAACCATTGCTAACCAGGGCAAAACTGCAGATTAGCAGAGAGAACCTTTCATGTAAATGGGATTCATAACTATGACTGTCATGGATTCAGTATCAAACATGTGTAAGTAATTCCTGGTGCCTTGGCCATGCATGTTAACAGCACCAAAGCTTGCACCTCATTCCACTTGTTACCTTTGGACTTTCTGCTGTGTTCTGATGGAACATACTTTCTCAAATGAAAATGGAGTTTATTTCCTTGGACTGACACTCATCCTACCTCCTGCCAATTATTTCCCCAAGGTAGCAGAAAAATGAAGCCTTCTTCCTCACATCCTTAAAGGATGGCTAAAGTCCTTCTCCAAATGAACAAATTATCTGAAAATTCTGAGTAACGCTGCCATCAAGAAACTCCTATCTTGCTCACCAACTGAGCTCTGTGGTTCCTAGGAAAGATAACATTTCCAGAAACAGCATAATCTTAGTAACAACATTTTGCAAAACATACTATTTAAATTGTAAGCTACATTTATGGTAGGCCAAGATATGTTCAACTAAAATGTATTATGTTCCAAAATGCCATGTGTAAGCCAATTATTTGGAACTCAAAATGTGTTTTCCCATAAAATATTATACAATGATTTAGTGCTTCTGTCTGTCATACATAAACTACTATAATTCATGATGTAATCCACCTGAGGTAGACTACCAGACATACTGATGTGCACAATTAGTCTCTATTTGTATAACTCACTTTTTCTCAGCCCTCATCAGACTTCAAGTTTAAATTTGTTCATTTGTTCAACACAAGAATATAACATGCATCACCTGCTGCTAAATGCCAAGCACCCTTCTAGATTCTTCAGATGTAGACAAGACAAAGACCTTGCCTCATCATGTTTACAGACAAATGGGGGAAAAGAGACTGAGAACAGAGAAGCCCTATATAACTTCAGGTATGGAGAAGTGCTGTGAAAGATTTTTAAAATCTTAGAGACATTCTTTCTGAGGAGGTGACATTAAAGCAGGCTAAAGTGGGAATGGTAACAAGGTGACCATCAGGGATAAGCATTGCAATTAGAGGGAACAGCAGTGCAAAATGCTTAACTGGGCTTGGTAGTTAGAATGTTCTCAGAACAAAATATTTATTTTAGTTCAGTGTCAAAGGGAAATTGTACCAGATTGAGTTAAATAGGCAAGAAGACTCTCTTCAAGACTATTGCAATAGAGAAATGAGACTTAACTCTGCTGAAACAAAAGGTGGGAGGGTTTTTAAGCATTGTGGTGAGCTTGTGAAAAAGTACTGCAGTAAGTTAGGGAAGAGGTGGATCAATCTGATTATACTGTCTCTGCTAATTGATGCTTACCTTTCACAGATACTGAGAGATAAAGGTGCTAGCTCCTTTGACAAGATTACATTTCCAAAGGATGTCTCACAGATTCTTAAGGTGGTGTCCCCAGTGGCTCATTGGTAAGAATCTGCCTGCCAATGCAGGAGACAGGAGTTCAATCCCTGGGTCAGGAAGATCCCCTGCAGGAGGAAAGGGCAACCCACTCCAGTATTCTTGCCTGGAAAATTCCATGGACAGAGAAGTCTGGCAGGCCTGGCAGGCTACAGTCCACAGGGCCACAAAGAGTTGGACACGACTGAGTATGCATACTCACACAGGTCCTTAAGAAAGATATTTCTGGTTGCAGAAGATCTCAAAGGGGCAGAGAAAGAATTTACAACTGCAATTTTTCTAAAGTAAAAGCTTTAAAGTCATATCTAATTGTGATATTGATTTGCATTTCTCTGAGGATTAGCAATGTTAAGATTTTTTATGTGCCAGTTGGCCATTTGTATACCTTCATTGGAAAAATGTCTATTCAGGTTTTCTGCCCATTTTTTAATTGAGTTCTTTGGGATTTTTTTATCTGAATTGCATGAGTTGTTTATATATTTTGGATTTTTACCCCTTATCATTCATGAAAGTTAAAGTCACTCAATTGTATCCAACTCTTTGTGACCCCATAGACTATGGTCCATGGAATTCTCCAGGCCAGAATACTGGACTGGGTAGCATTCCCCTTCTCCAGGGGATCCTCCCAACCCAGGGATTAAACCCAGGTCTCCTGCATTGCAGGCAGATTCTTTACCAACTGAGCTATCATTCATACCATTTGTAAATATTTTCTCCCATTCAATAGGTTGTCTTTTCATTTTGTCAATGGTTCCCTTTGCTTTGCAAAAGCTTGGAAATTCAAACAGGTCCCATTTGCTTATTTTTGCTTTTATTTCTTTTGTCTCTTTTTCTTAAGAGATAAATACAAAAAAAAATCTATGATTTATGTCAAAGAGTGTTTCACTCATATTCTCTTCTATGAATCTCATGGTTTCAGGTCTTATATTTATGTCTTTGATCCATATTTATTTTATTTTTGTATATGGTGTAGGGAAATATTCTAACTTCATTCTTTTACATGTAACTGTCCAGTTTTCCCAGCACCATTTATTGAAGAAACTGTCTTTTCTCCATTGTTTATTCTTGTTTGCTTTGTTGATGATTGGTTTGGTTGTTTAGTCACTAAGTCATGCCCAACTATTTTGCAACCCCTTGGACTGATGCTCACCAGGCTCCTCTGTACATGAGATTTCCCAGGCAAGAATATGGGAGCGGGTTGCCATCTCCTGCTCCAGGGGATCTTCCTAACTCAGAGACGGAACCTGTATCTCCTGCATTGGCAGGCGCATTCTTTACCACCAACCCACCAGAGAAGCCCTTGTTGTTGATTAACTGACCATAAATGCATGGGTTTATTTCTGTACTCTCTGTTTTGTTCCACAGATCTACGTATCTGCTTTTCTGCGTCAGTGCCATGCCGCTTTGATTGCTGTTGCTTTCTACTAAAGTCTGAGAGATAATACCTCTAGCTTTGTTCTTTTTTTCTCAAGGTTGCTTCGGCAATTCAGAGTCTTCTGTGGTTCTAAGTGCATATTAGGGTTATTTTTTCTAGTTCTGTGAAAAACGTCATGGGGGTTTTGATGGGGATTGCATTGAATCTATAGATTGCTTTGGGTAGTATGGATATTTTAATAATATTTATTCTTCCAATCCAAGAACACAAGATATCTTTCCATGTCTTTGTATCATTCTCAGATTCCTTCATCAACATTTCATAGTATTCAGAGTATAGATCTTTTACCTCCTTGCTTAAGTTTATTCCTAGGTTTTCTTCTTTCTGATGTAGTTACAAATAGCTTTCATCAAAAAGTCTACAAATAACAAATGTTGACAATGATGTGGAGAAATGCAAACCCTTATAGGGTTAGTGGGAATTGCAAATTGGTGCAGCCACTATGGAAAAGAATGTGGAAGCTGCTCAAAAAACTAAAAATAGAACTACCATACGATCCAGCAATTCCACCACTAGATATACATCTGAAGAAAACAAAAAACTTAAAAAGATACATGTACTCCAATGTTCATAGAAGCATTACATACTATAGCTAAGATACAGAAGCAACCTAAGTGCTCATCAAATGAACAGAAAAAGTTACACACACTCACACACACACACACACACACACACACACACACACACACACACTGGAATATTACTCAGCCATAAAAAGGATGAGATTTTGCCATTAGCAACAACATGGATGGAACTAGAGAGTACTATGCAAAGTGAAATAAGGCAGACAAAGACAAATGCTCTATGTTATCACTTATATTTTGAATCTAAAAATATAAAAGAAAGTATACAACAA
The DNA here is from genome assembly GCF_963930625.1 of Muntiacus reevesi. NCBI lineage: Eukaryota > Metazoa > Chordata > Mammalia > Artiodactyla > Cervidae > Muntiacus > Muntiacus reevesi. Next base: position 256,432,081 of record NC_089251.1, on the reverse strand, counting down.
AAGAGAAACAAGCTTACAGATTTAGAGAACAAACTATTGGTTACCTGAGGGGTGAAGGAACTCAGGAAGGGCAATATAGGGGTGTGAGATTAAGAGACACAAATTACTATGTATAAAATAAATACAAGAATATATCGCATAGCACAGAGAAATAGAATCATCATTTTGTTGTAACTTTAAATGGAGTATAATCTATAAAAATACTGAATCACCATGCTGTGCATCTGAAACTAATACAATGATGTAAATCAACTATAATTCAATTGAAAAAAAAAAAAAACTAAGAAAGTCAAAGCTTTAAGACAAAGGAAGTCAAGGACTACAGTCAGGAAGAAACTTGTCTAATTTTAGTCAAGCTGAGGGGAATGTTAAGGCTGTCTTGGTCAGTAAAAACATCAATATTCAATGATTAGATTCAATAAGAGAAATTTTGTCTACAAGTTTTCCAGCCTTCCATTCACTGCTGCTAAGATTCCTTAAATGGAGTCATAGAGTTTGCCAGCACCTGAACACCATCTGCACCAGAGAAGGCTATCAAAGGTCCAGAACCCTGTCGGAGCAGGCGCTACTCAGCTGCAGGTCAATACAGCTCTATCCACCTCCCAAATGGCTAGGACACCAGACTCGTGAAATTTCACAGAGACTGATAAACTTCTTTGTCTTTGGGGTCTGGAAATGTTTGCTGTATTGTTTTTTGTTTTTCTTTGGTTTGTTTTTTTTAAGTATTAAAAACCAAAGGTTTAGCCTAGAGACAGTAGTCAACCCTGATTTTGGTAAGGGACTCAAAGAGTCATTTCCTGGAACTTTGAACCTGATAACATTGCCTCCTGAGAAAAGAGGTTCTCTCAATTCAGGCTTCTACACTATTCATACAAGGTCACATAAATCAAATATTTATAAGCCAGGAACTGCATACATAATGTCAAGCCTAATAGACAGCTCTAAATTCTTTGTCAGTGTTTCCCAGGAGGCACGAGTTGTAAAGTATATACCTGCCAATGCAGGAGCTACAAGAGACTCAGGTTCAATCCCTGGGTCAGGAAGATCCCCTGGAGGAGGAAACAGCAACCCACTCCAATATTCCTTCTTGGAAAATTCCATGGATGGAGGAGCCTGGCCGTGGGGTCTCTGAGAGTCAGATTTGACTGGGCACCCACATGCATGCAATTCTTCATCAGGTTTTTAAAGATATGGACATTTTTAACACTTGCAAAATAACAAAATTACAGAGAGGGAGAATAGCATAGTGGCTCCTAGGGGTCAGTGATAGGGGGAGGGTGCAAGGGTGGCCATAAACAGACAGCATAGGGAGTCCTGTGGTAATGATCCACCATTAGTTTAAGAGTAAATTAAGTATCTTTAATTGTGGTGGTTATACAAAGCTATATATGTGATGGAATACAAAAGTGGGAAGTCAAGATACACCCGGAGTAACAGGCAAATTTTGCCTTGAAGTACAGAATGAAGTAGGGCAAAGTCTAACAGAGCGTTGCTAAGAGAATGCACTGGTCATAGCAAAACACCCTCTTCCAACAACACAAAGGAAGACTCTACACGTGGACATCACCAGATGGTCAACACCGAAATCAGACTGATTATATTTTTCACAGCCAAAAATGGAGAAGCTCTATACAGTCAGCAAAAACAAGATTGGGAGCTGACTGTGACTCAGATCTTGAACTCCTTATGGCCAAATTCAGATTTAAATTGAAGAAAGTAGGGAAAATCACTAAACCATTCAGGTATGACCTAAATAAATCCCTTACAATTATACAGTGGAAGTGACAAATAGATTCAAGGAATTAGATCTGATAGACAGAGTGCCAGAAGAATTATGGATGGAGGTTCATGACATTATACAGGAGTCAGTGATCAAGACCATTCCCAAGAAAAAGAAACGCAAAAAGGAAAAATGCAAAAAGGATCATCGAAAAAGCAAGAGAGTTCCAGAAAAACATCTACTTCTGTTTTATTGACTACACCAAAGACTTTGACTGAGTGAATCACAACGAACTGTGGAAAATTCTTAAAGAGATGAGAATACCAGACCATTTTACCTGACTCCTGAGAAATCCTAAGGCCTCTGAGGAGGTCTTACAAATAGCTGAGAAAAGATAAGAAGCTAAAGGCAAAGAAGAAAAGGGAAGATATACACATATGAATGCAGAATTCCAAAGAATAGCAAAGAGAGAAAAGAAAGCCTTCCTCAGTGATCAAGGCAAAGGAATAGAGGAGAACAATAGAATGGGAAAGACTAGAGATCTCTTCAAGAAAATTAGAGATACCAAGGGAACATTTCGTGCAAAGATGGCACAATAAAGGACAGAAATGGTAGGGACCTAACAGAAGCAGAAGATATTAAGAAGAGATGGCAAAAATACACAGAACTATACAGAAAAGATCTTCATAACCCAGACAACCACAATGGTGTGATCACTCACCTAGAGCCAGACATCCTGGAATGCAAAGTCAAGTGGGCCTTAGGAAGCATCACTACAAACTAAGCTAGTGGAGGTGATGGAATTCCAATTGAGCTATTTCAAATTCTAAAAGATGATGTTGTGAAAGTGTTGCATTCAATATCCCAGCAAATTTGGAAAACTCAGCAGTGGCCACAGGACTGGAAAAGGTCAGTTTTCACTCCAATCCCTAAGAAAGGCAATCCCAAAGAATGCTCAAACTACCACACAATTGCACTCATTTCACACGCTAGCAAAGTAATCCTCAAAGTTCTCCAGGCCAGGCTTCAACAGTACTTGAAACACGAACTTCCAGATGTTCAAGCTGGATTTAGAAAAGGCAGAGGAACCAGAGATCAAATTGCCAACATCCGTTGGGTCATCAAAAAAACAAGAAAGTCCCAGAAAAACATCTACTTCTGCCTTATTGACTATACCAAAGCCTTTGATTCTGTGAATCACAACAAACTGTGGAAAATTCTTCAAGAGATGAGAGTACCAGATTACCTTACCTGCCTCCTGAGAAATTTGTATGCAGGTCAAGAAGCAACAGTCAGAACTGGACATCGAACAACAGATTGGTTCCAAATTGGGAAAGGAGTACATCAAGACTATATATTATCACTCTGCTTATTTAACTTATATGCAGAGAACATCATGCAAGATGCCAGACTGAATGAAGCACAAGCTGGAATCAAGATTGCCAGGAGAAATATCAATAACCTCAGATATGCAGATGACACCACTCTTATGGTAGAAAGCAAAGAAGAACTAAAGAGCCTCTTGATGAAAGTGAAAGAGGAGAGTGAAAAAGCTGACTTAAAACTCACCATTCACAAAACTAAGATCATGGCATATCTGGTCCCATCACTTCATGGCAAATAGATGGAGAAACGATGGAAATAGTGACAGACTTTATTTTGGGGGGCTCCAAAATCAGTGCAGATTGTGACTACAGCCATGAAATTAAAAGATGCTTGCTCCTTGGAAGAAAAGCTATATATAACAAACCTAGACAGTATACTAAAAAGTAGAGACATTACTTTGCCAACAAAGCTCCATCTAGTCAAAGCTATGGTTTTTCCAGTAATCATGTAGGGCTGTGAAAGTTGGACTATAAAGAAAGCTGAGTGCCAAAGAATTGATGCTTTCGAACTGTGGTGTTAGAGAAGACTCTTGAGAGTCCCTTGTACTGCAAGGAGATCCAACCAGTCCATCCTAAAGGAAATCAGTCCAGTATATTCATTGGAAGGACTGACACTGAAGCTGAAACTCCAATACTTTGGTCACCTGTTGTGAAGAGCTGACTCATTTGAAAAGACCCTGATGCTGGGAAAGATTGAGGGCAGGAGGAGAAGGGGATGACAGAGGATGAGATGTTTGGATGGCTTCATCAACTCAATGGACATGAGTTTGAGCAAGCTTCAGGAGTTGTTGATGGACAGAGATCCTAGCGTGCTGCAATTCATGAGGTCACAAAGAGTCAGACACAACTGAGCAACTGAACTGAAATATTTTTTCGCTGAATATGCTCAGTCAAACTTGGCTGAGTAATTTTTATGAACACTATTGTGGAGTAATTTTCGATTAGGGTAAGAAAATGGATTTTTCTTAAGTGTCTGGCCAAAAAAAACTCCATGACTATTTCTTCTCTGGGTATAAGGATTAGTATACACAGACTCTACCTACCTTACACTTATAACCCAGACGAGTTAAAAAAAAAGTCACATAATGAAAAATGTCATTTTTCCTTTATTATCCATAGAAATTCAAAGGGTGACATACTTATGTTAAGACAAATGGAAAATGTTTAGCAAAATATTTTCTAAAATAGAGCTGTTCACTTAAAACAGGAAACAATGAAATTATAAAAGTAAAAGATGTTGCAATGTTTCAACATACAACTTCTAACATGTTCAGTTCAGCCTGATTTTCAAAATATAAATACAGTTTAAAAAATTCCCCTAAGTGTTGGAAAACTACTTCCTAGTCCAAATTACATTAAACCTGACTGTTTCTAAAGTGTCTAAAATTACAGACACGGCGTCAAAGGTATGATGGAATGACAGAATGATAGAATGGACAGAAGGACAAGCTACCTAACTCCAGCCAGAATTTCCAGACCAGTGTTTTTCTACTATTCCTTATTCAATGTAAATTGAGTAATACCCTTTAAAGCAATTGTGCTGCAAAGAGCAGAAAGAAAAAACAAACCACACTTAGGTCAGGAGACAGAAGAACTAGAATTATGAAATCAGACAAGGAACATGCAACTCATGGCATGATTGACCACCCCTGAATACTGTCTGTGAAAGAACAATGATTGAAAATTGCTTGTTTTTAGTGCACTTGGGGTTTTACTTTAGTTTGTAAAGGACACAGAAAGAACAAAAGGATAAAATGTTTTCACCTTGTGCTCTAGCATAAGGGTCACCCTTGGAGACGAAAAGCTCACATGTAACTATTTGAGTGAGAAAAAGAACTACTTAATCCAGATGGCGGGAGTGCTGTGATGGAGAAGGAACAAACAGGGCAAGCACTCAGCAATTTAGGGCTGAGATGAGGAGAAAATTTAGAGGAACCATGAAATCCAAATGAGTTCTGAGTAAGCATGCTCCTATCTGATGGTGCAATAGCAATTAGATTAAGTTTTGTACCATCAATAAGAACTGTTATTGCGAGTGAAATGAATAGTTTAAGCATTGATTTCTTTAAATCTTCCCTAGAAATATACAACTTGCTCAATACAGCATCCATATAAATTGTATTCTAGTAACTATTTAGTTCATCCATATATTCATCTAACGTTCACACTGGGGGTAACATTAATGCACCTGTCATTCATTCGCTTATTCAGTGTATATTTACATCATGTTGGTTATATGATGGTTATTTTCCTAGACACTGGGGATACAAATATAAATAAGAAAATGTTTTAACCTTCCAACCAATCTAGGATTCTTTCTTAGAATATCCCTGAAAGCTAGTCCCTCTTTGACTAGATTCAGTGACAGGAAACATAATTTCTCTGGTATCCAATTTCATTTCTAGACTAATAAAATTGCCTAAGAATTCTATTTAAGATAGGTATAAGCTTTCACAATATTGAGGGTACATATAATAAATATCATAATTTTGAAATTAGGCAAACCAAATTAAAACAAATTCACCAAGACTGGCAGGAAAGTCACTATGAGTTATTCCATAGGAAGACATATACAACCGTAGCCAAACACTTGCAAATAGATAGGTAATACACACTCATTCATACACCATGAACCAGTGAAGTCGCTCAGTCATGTCCGACTCTTTGCAACCCCATGGACTGTAGCCTACCAGGCTCCTCCATCCATGGAATTTTCCAGGCAAGAGTACTGGAGTAGATTCCCACTTCCTTCTCCAGGAAGATCTTCCCGATCCAGGGATCAAACCCAGGTCTCTAGCATTGCAGGCAGACACTTTACTGTCTGAGCCTCCAGGGAAGCCCATTCATACATACATATACACAATTTACTCTGAAGTGAGAATCAAACATGATCTCTCAGACACACAGCCATTCTTCCTCCACTCTCTGCCTAGTGCAATGACTCTATGTGAAACACACTTAGGTACTTATGATTCAGAGTGGATTGGCAGCATGACTGGCCGTGGCAGATTTTCCCTGAGCCCTAGACGCTTAACACAAGGCATTCACAGCCTCTCAGTGCTGCAACCTCCAAGATCCTGCAGTCTCAGAGCTAATACATTCATGGAGAGTCCAGAACTAAGTTCACCTGAAAATGCACTACTCTCTCTAAGCTACCAACAATATCTCTAGGTCAACACTTTAAGCACACAGCTTCTATCTCCTTTCCTCTTAGACAATTAACTCTAATTGCTTCTCAGAGCCTTGACTTGTTAATTTTTCCTTAAGGGTAAGAAAGATAAGGATTTTAAAGAAAACGCAGCTACATTTTTGGAATGAGGAAGGGGAAAACACTTTTCATTGTTTTAAGCATGGTTAATTTCTCCATAGGTGGTTCTGCATAATTAAATGTTAATAACTTTTCTATTACATTCACCATGAGATGAAATCTGTCATCCTGTAAATTCTTCCAAACAGTACTAATCACACCTCTTGTAAAATCTACTGTCAAAGGAAAGAGGCCATGATACTTAAGGCAGCTCTCAGGTCTATCGAAGTCTTCTCCAATTTAAATATGCTCAGTGCCTTCAATTGCACCCAGCAGCACTTTATCTTATTTAACACTGAAGACCTCTAATGCAGCCAGAATTTTTTTTAAGTAGAATGGTATGCCAGAATGGTGACTGATTTTAAAGTACTTGATTTTGCATTCCAGGGCTCAAACACAACCATGAATGATTTTAGTTTGGCTGGCATTAAACTAGCATCTGGAGAACGAAGTCAGGTGGGCCTTAAGAAGCACTGCTGTTAATAAAGCTAGTGGACGCGACAGAATTCCAGTAGGACTATTCAAACCCTAAAGAATGATGCCATCAAGGTGTTGCATTCAATATGTCAGCAAATCTGGAAGACCCAGCAGTGGCCACAGGACTGGAAAAGGTCAATCCTCAAATCCTCATCCCAATTCCTAAGAAGGGTAGTACCAAAGAATGTGCTAACCATCAAACAATTGCACTCATCTCCCATGCTAGTAAGGTCATGCTTAAAATCTTGCATGCTAGACTTCAGCATTATGCGAACCAACAATTTCTAGTTGTCCAAGCTGAGTTTAAAAAAAGAAGAGAAACCAGAGATTGAATTTCCAACATCTGTTGGGTCATAGAGAAAGCTAGGGAATTCCAGCAAAACATCTACCTCTGTTTCATCAATTACACCAAAGTCCTTGATTGTGTGAATCATAATAAACTGTGGGAAATTCTTAAAGAAATGGGAATACCAGACTATCTTATCTGTCTCCTATGAAACTTGTATGCAGATCAAGAAGCAACAGTTAGAACCCTGTATGGAACAACTGATTGGTTCAAGATTGAGAAAGGAGTATGAGAGGGCTGTCTGCTATAACCCTGTTTGCTTAATCTATACACTGAGCACATAATGAGAAATGCCAGGCTGGATGAATTACAAGCTGGAATCAAGATAGGTGGGAGAAACATCAATAACCTTAGATATACAGATAATACCACTCTAATAGAAGAAAGCAAAGAGGAATTAAAGAGCATCTTGATGAGGGTGAAGGAGGAGAGTGAAAGAGCTGGTTTAAAACTAAATATTAAAAAAACTAAAATCATGGCAACCAGCCCCATTACATCTTGGCAAATAGAAGGGGAAAAGGTGGAAATAGTGACAGATTTCTTCTTCTTGGGCTCTAAAATCACTAAGGATGGTGACTGCAGCCGTGAAATCAGAAGACGATTGCTTCTTGGCAGGAAAGCTATGACAAACCTAAACAGTGTGTTGCAAAGCAGAGACATTACTCTGCTGACAAAGGTCCATATGGTCAAGACTATGGTCTTCCCAGTGGTCACGTATGGTTGTAAGAGCTGGACCATAAAGAAGGCTGAGCGCCGAAGAATTGATGCTTTCAAAATACGGTGCTGGAGAAGACTCCTGAAAGTCCCTTGGACAGCAAGGAGATCAAACCAGTCCATCTTAAGGGAAATCAACCTCAAATACTCATTGGAAGGACTAATGCTAAAGTTGAAACTCCAGTATTTTGGTCATCTGATGTGAATAGCTGACTCATTGGAAAGGTCCCTGATGCTGGCAAAGATTGAGGGAGAAGGAGTAGAAGGCATCAGAGAATGAAACGGCTGGGTGACTTCACTGATGCAATGGACAGAAACTTGGGCAAACTTGGGAGATGGTGAGGGACAGGGAAGCCTGGCGTGCTGCAGTCCATGGGGTCACAAAGAGTCGAACACAACTCAGCAACTGAACAACAACAACAAACCAGCATTAAGAACATCTTCACTTCTTAGCATGCTTTTTTTCTCTTCCCTCATCAGCTGATAAAATTGTTTCATTGTCAAGTCTAACTCAGACATGGAGATTAATGCATCAAGCTATCATAGTAAGTCTCTAGTCATTAACATGAACCAACTAACTCTTTGCTTTTCATTATTCTTTGTGTATTAATAAATCACCAGTACCTGTATAAAGAAAAAGTGAAAGACTCTATACAAAAGTGCATTCAATGGCAAAACAAAGAGTGGTCGATTTAATCAGGAAAAGTTGATGAGAAATGGATCAATAAAAGCTCCAAAGAAGAAGAAAACCTTGAAATTTAACTTTGTTAGCTGGGCAGGGGTGAAAAAGAGAAGCGTTTTTTTTTTTTTTTTTTTTTTTTCCTCAGGGGAGAGGGGCTGCACCACACAGCATGTCAGACCTTAGTTCCCTGAGCAGGGATCAAACCTGTGCCCCCTGCACCAGAAGCACGGAGCCCTAACCACTGGACCACCAAGGAATCCCCTAGAAGGGGGTTCCCGGCAAAGAATTTTAGGCCTGTCCAAGCCTAAATTCAGTTACTAAGTTAACAGAAATCAAGGAAAGCTGAGTTTCAGGGTATCAGTGGTTCAAGTCAACTTTTTCTCTACCTCGGTTAACTATGGGATTTTACCTTTTTTCTCTGGTTAACTCTTTGGATTTTTTCAAAGAATATGAACCCCTGCCTTACTTTCCAGTATTCCCCAGGGCTTAGATTCCTGCCTTCCATTTCAAGCACCCTAGAAGATAAAATGCTCTTTGGAAATCTGAGCCTTGTAACTGGGTGCCCCCCTCCCCACCCCCACACCTTCCTACACACACATCTACAGCCAAATCAGCCAGCCTAGATGTAACCCTGGATTCTTTTCCCTACCAAAATGCTGAGATGTTCTCCTATTTGAGTTTCCTTGATTTGGCCATTTTCAGTAACTTCTATGAAGACTTCTCCTACTAGGGGGTTTGTTTGGTCTCTGGAGTCCAGTCTTTCTCAGTTTGGCCATCATAGCCAAGTCATCATTATAACTCATTTGTAAAACATCTACTTTGCTTATAAAGAGGGAAACTGACTTCATGTGATTTATTTCACCTAAAAAAAATAATAATGGTTTTGAAAGACTGTTAAAAAAAAATGTAAATGAGACTTCCAATTCAGATAGGCTAGAATACTTTGTGATAAACTAAAGTTGCCACATAGAACAAGCAGAAAAGCCAGATAAAACAATGTTTATAATCATTAGACATCTGAGGAAGCAACTCAAGCTATGGAAGTTAAAATTCTGAAGGGAGACTCTCAGAAAGGTAAGCTAATTATCTGAAGCAGCTTTATTCCTGGGGTTTCTTGCTGACTCTGGGGGTCAAGCAACAGGCTAAGAATCTGAAAAATCTGGGCTTGGCTTAGGCAGAGTGCCATGGAGTTAGGGTGACAAAATTGGAGACTAAAAGATCTCAGAATGAGTTTTTTCAAATTTTGAAGGCACATAGGGTTGGAGGCAGAAGCTTCTGAAAACAAGAATATTTTTCAGAATCTTTCAAAGCTTTGGACATTACCGATTGGAGTTAAGGACCTATCAGAGAAAGGATCCCCAGTAAATATACTGGACTGTTAGTTCAAAGACTTGTAGAGCTGTACCCTAAGAGCAAGAGTGAGTAAAAGATGTACTACAGACTTAAAAAAAAAAAAAAAAATGACTGCCATTCAACCTTCTGACAGCCCAGTCATCAGTTGGATTAGCTTCCACTCTATAAGCCATACTTATAAACAATGTCTAATGTTTTTCTCTTTAACAGGCAATAAAAATAGATGCACAAGTGATCTGAATATTGCTTTAGCAGACAAAAGTTTAAAAGAACTATGATTAATAGGTTCATGGAAAGAGAGGGAAAGATGGAGAAACTATATTAAAATGGAGATGTTTTTGCCACAGAACTGATATCCATCACACAATCAAGTGAGAATTCTGGAATTTAAAAAAATGTGTCTGTTATTAAGAACTAAATAAATGGGGAAACAAAAGGTTACAGATGACAAGAAACATGATTGATGAAACTAGAGGGCAGATCAATTTTTGAACAAAAACACAAAGAGAAAAAAGAATGAAAAATTCAGGAAAGATTTTTAGAAATGAGTGGAACACAAGAGAAAGGTTTTACGCTATGTGAGTTAGAGCACAAAAGAAGAGGACTGAAACAATGGGGAGGAAGAAATATTTACAAAGATAAAGACCAACAATTTTCCATTGATGAAACACATCAACCCAGACTTGAGAAATCCATTGAACCACAAGTAGGATAAATCCAAACAAAGCCATACTTTTCATGTAATAGAAACAAAATTACCTTGAACTATAATTACAAGCCTTTGGGTATAGCACTTCAGTTCTCAAAGGTATGACTAATCGTATTGCAAAATAATACTTACAGGTCACAGAGGCACACAATTTTTTTTCTCAGGAGCTATCCATTCCAGTCAGGCTAAGATAGAAATTCTTAAGAAGCTTCACTATGTTTGTCAAGATGCTCACTTCTCCCAAAAGAATAGAGTAGCAAATAGGAGTAAGAAGAGAGACTCAAAATTTCATCAATAAGTTTGAGTCCCCAGCTACAGAAACCACACATATTTCTTATATTGCTTCATCATCACCTTTAATCACAAACTCTATTGACAGCTAATGAATAGACTGAGATCACAAACCACCATGAACCCAGATGGTATCCCAGAACTTTCTCGTGACACAGGACTGTTGGGTTGGCTGCAACTCTGCTGCATTAGCAGCATTTGAACACTAAATGGTAAAATGACTTTCAAGTAGCTGCTGAATGATTAAGTAATGTGGGGAAGCCACAAGCACAGAGAGTAATTAATGCTGAAGAGCCCCAGGCACACTTCCCTGGGAAATAGTAGCCGTGGGGAGTCCAGCCCAGTGGGTAGCTATCAGGGAAGGATTACTCTGGGAACAAAGCCAGAAGCCAAACTCTAGTATAGGTCTATAAACAACTAATTCTTCAAATAATTAAATTCCTTTATCTAGTGTGCAAAGTATTTTTGGTTCTATATTGCATTGGAAAGGGAAATTGCATTTCCTATTTCTGCCACTTTCCCATTTCTGCCCACTTTCCTGCTGGTTCCAGCACCTCCTGAGGGTGGCAGGTCACCGTCTGCCGAGTTAGAGCCCAGATACTCACTGGGCCGTGTTCACATAGTGGCTGAAGTCATTGGGCCTTCAAGTCAGCACTATGGGGTGTAGCATTCTCTTCTATTTTCTATGGCAAATTTCAGCTTTTTCTCTCTGCATCTCCAACTGTGTCCTCAGTTATGTAAGGGCAATCTCTGAACCTACAGACATTTTTTATTCTTTTCCATCACAGACATGCCTAATGAACCAAAACTAGATTATGGAGGAAGTGCTCTCTCCATGTGCTACAAGTCAGTATACCAGAGGGACCAGCCATTGCAGATTATTAAAAGTTCTTGGCAGAGCTAACAATAAACTTGCATTTTGATTTGTTATTTCTTATGCATACCTCCCACTTTTTAAAAACTTGAGGGGAGGAGAGATGATCAGTAAGGCATATTTTGGACACTATAGAATCTGTAGCCCTAAAATCATTATAATAAAGTGTCACAAATAGTCTTCACAGCCTCAGTCATGTGATCATTCTAGTCATAGCCAAAAATCACTATAAATATCAGAATATTTTAAGGTATAAAATCAATCTAGATATTTTAAGTGGTAATCCTAATTTAAACATACACAATTTTTTTAAAAATCCTAATTTTAAAATATGTCATGTGTGCCCAGAAATATTTCATATCCTCCAATTTTGAGTATGACAGTAAGAATATCTAAAGATCTAGGATTTCAATAAGATTGAATTATTAATTATTTTAGAGTTCCATAGCAACCTTTTATAGAATTACAGAGTTGAGAACACTTAAAATTAGGTCTTTTTGGTTGTAAAGGACAGAAAACAAACTCAAGTTACTTTAAGTTTAAAAAAAATCTGTTGTCACAGAGATGAAAAGTACAAAGATAGAACTGACTCCAGAAATTTGCAAAGCAGTTACTCAAAGAACGTCATTAGGATCTATCTCCATCTCTCAATTCCCTTTTTTCTGGCATACTTTCTTCCCCCATAAGATATCTACAAATAAATCAGACTTAGAAATCACAGTAGAATGAAATTGTCCCATAGTGATAGCAGAAACCCCATGGCTGGTCTTCAACAGGCCCAGATTAAGTCATATACCTATCTCTGAAATAATTTCTGTGACTTATTTGGACCTTGGTCATTACCCAGACCTGGACAACATAGACTGAGGATATGAGTGATTTCCCTTTTAAAAAGTCAGTTTTAACAGTTAACAGGAAAAGGAATGAGGTTGACCAAGATAGAAACAAGCAAATATCTTTTCCCTGAAGTTTTCTCTATAATAGAGAAATTTTAACAGACTCTGCAGCCCTGATCATGAAACACATGCATAAATTCACGTTTCAAAAATGTTCCTCAAATATAAGAAATCCAATTTGACAACACTTGAAATTACTGAGAGTGTAATTATCACATAAGCTAGTGTGCTCACCCATGCAGAGATCTTTCCCCTCCTCTCCAACTTCTTACTACCATTTAAACTGTCTCTTTTGATGGCTCCAACTTGATGGAGACATGTATTTATCATAAATTCAAGTTTTAGACAGGCATAAAGGGAGAAATGAATTCTGTATGTTCTATATAATTTATTCATGATTATAGATGTTAGAAGTTTAAAATTAGAAACTATCTAAGCATTACTGCTTTCTATGTTGTAGAAAGATTTTTAAATGCTGCCTTGGAATAGATCATTACTTTGAAAAATACATATCTAAACTCTTCATAGGTCCCCCAATTTAGCTATACAAATGGTAAAGAAAATAAGGTTTCCATTATCTCATTTCAGTTGTTACCCTTTGGATTTGCTATGGGCTGAACAAAAATTTTCATTGAGCTATACAAAGATTTTGGTTGGCTTTTCAGAGTTCACTTTGGGTACTACATAAAACTGAAGCACAAAGCCATTGTGAATCATATTTCTGCCTTCATTATAAAGAATAATAGGACATTTAAAAGACCTATACCAAGTCATTAAATTCAGAGCATTCCTCTTCCTCTCTCCCTTGCCTGTGACAGACATCACGAACTGATCAATGTACTCCTTAAACCTTTCTCAAAATAGCATTCCAGACAGCTACCACAAACACAGCAAGCCCTGAAAACAAAATTATTTACCAATTTTGTCCTTAAAAAATGTTTACTAAGCCAACCAACAAGAATTGAAAAATATGACCCTATCTGGATTGTTCTTCCAATCCTAGATCTTGGAGCTTAATTTCCTTGGAATTACATCTACCTGTATCTTTAAGCATAAACAATATCAATAGCTACCTAAGACTCCAGAGTTATTGGAGTGTTCCATGAATCTGTCTAATCCCATCCAGAGAGCAATATGAAATAGCCAGGAACAGCTTTCAGAAGTGTTAGGGACTCTTACCTCCTGACCATTAGAATAGAATACCTAAAGTATCTCTATCAGAGTGGGTCCCTGGGAGTGTCTAAGGAACCCAGAGAGCTCAGGAATAGGTTTTGCTTTACATAAGCCCAAACATCGGCTCCAAAGATGTTCATATTCTCCAGGATTCCCTCAATGCAGAAGACTTCTCTAGTCACTTTCCCAAATGAAAAGTCTTTCTTCAAAGAATCATTCATTTAACCAGCTCAGTTTGTTTTTGAAATAAGTGCAAAGATCTGTTTCTTTGAGATTTCAATCGTTTGCTTCTCTTTTAATGCTCTCTTTGGTTGCCTTGATAAGAAAGCAAGGCAATGAATAAATTAATAAGTAATTAGAAAAGTGTGATTGTTTTGATATGTGTGCTTACCCATGGAATGACTATGGGTTTGGCCTCATGTGCTGTACATCTGTGCAGAAGTTTGCTTGGGGAGTTAACTTGCATCATACCATCCCTAAGTATGTGGAAGCAAATTCACCGAAATGAATTATTCAGTCTCTGAGGGCAGGAAAGCATTCTGGCAATGACATGAGCATTAGTTTCAGCATTGTTTCGAGGAGAACCAAGGGATCTTTTCTATGAAGTGAATTGTTAGTAAAATTACAAAACACAATAAGAAATATATCTCATCAAGCAATGTTGTATCTCTCACTTTATGGAATAGTGGTGTTCGACCAAACAGTTTATAAAGGCAAAGTGAATCACATGTTGTAAATGTCTGTTATAAAAATCATGTGCGTTTCCACAGGGGAGGGTCCACCAAATGAGAGAGTTGATCAAGGTTTATTGGAAAGCAGTCACAATTTTAGCTCTGTCTCATGGCGTGCACTATGACTGCTCATAGGGATAGACCTCCCCAGCATCTCATTTTTCTTTGGCAGCGCTTTTCTTGTTCAAGATCTTCTTTCTAAGACCAGGCACAATACTACCCCCATCCCCAGAAAATAGTATGAATTCTGGACAATTCTGGAAATTATGTGATTTAATATTCCCCAACATGTCCCCTCAGATTCTTTTTGTAATGGCATTTATAGTACCTAACAGCTTAAACTTATCAAAGCAAGTGAAACTGGAAAGATGGAAAAGGCAAACTTGAGAGAAACCTGAATTACCAAACTACCAGCAGGTACTTTCAACCTGAACAATTCTGAGAATATGAGTTGAAGGTGTGTTTATAAATAGCTATCTGTCATCTAGAGAGTCCCCTATCAGAAGAAAATATTTTAATTTGCTTCTCTGATTTGACATCAAGTTTAAATATTTATTTTAGTTTAGTTGATTTTTAGTATGCCTAAAAAGTATCAACACATGCATTGCCATAGTGCACAAAGAAGCTAAGTGAGGTGCCCACAAGCTGATCAGTTGCTAAGACTCTTTGTCTTTTCTAAATATAACTTTTTGAAATAAACTTGATGTCATTTATGCTAATTCAAATGACTCAATCAAATTTCATAGTTAAGATGTAATTAAATTACATTATATTAGATCATAGGCCCTCCTACACAGTACAGAAAATATTGCCAGTTAATTAGCTGGTCAGTCCTTCATTTATTCATCTTGTTGTGTGCAAGTTATTATGCTAACTGCTGTGAAGACTAAAGCAATATCCTTAAGCAGGTACAATGTAGTCAAGACATAGTAAATAACACTAAAACTGCAATCTAGTGTCAAGAGAGTGTAGCAAGAGAGGCACAAAGAAATTTCTATGAGAGTTTACTGAAAAGAGAAAATATTTCTATTTGAAGATATCGAGAGAGTAGCAGAATTTGCCTTGAAAGATGGGTGGGGTTTTAACAAGCAGACATAGCAGAGAAGATCATTCCAGGGAGAGAAGAAAGTTAAGTGGTCCAGAAGTGGGAAAATGTTAGAGGACTGCAGAGAAGCCAAGTTTGGCTGCAGAATAGAGGCTAAGAGAAAAGTTAGTAAACACAGCTGGTGGGGCTAGACTATGGGTACAACAAACCAAAGGAATTCCAAGTTAGTTGGTAACAAACAATGGGAGTTGTTTAAAGCATTACACAGAAAGATGATGTCTTATGCTTTTAAGATTAATCTAGTAAGATGGAGTAGAGAAACACTGGATGCCAAGAACTAAGCAAAGACACCATAGACTAGTACCAAGAGAAGAGTTACGAGACCACAGGTTTCCTCACAAAAGCCAAGCTCCACGGTGGCAAGAACCATAATGCTTTTGTGATGAGTATACACTCTGGAGTTAAGAGATACTGAAGAAGTAATGATGGCAAACCTATGAAACTGATTAACAATAGAAGGAAAGGGAGATGATTAAGATTTTGAGATTTTAAGAGCAATTTTATAATAAATTCAGAAAATCTGAGCATGATACATTCATTCAAAAAATATTTTTGAGCTTCTACTACATGCAAGTTCATATAGAATTTTGACACTGAATCTGACGTGCTAAGACAGATAGGCAAGCAGAGATGACCAGCTGCTCAAAATGTGTTTTTACGTTCAGTAGAGAAATTTCAGACAAGAAAACATTTTAATGACCTCTCATTTACCCAGGACTTTAGTGTGGCTATATTATATTTCACATCAAAAAATTTTTTTAGCCTCTAAACCGCCATGTCTGCTTTAGTAATTTGTGACCTTCCACTTTTAAGACAACTGTTTGAAAAACACATTTTGCCTTTCCTTCTTATTCCATGGTGAAAAATTATGATGTAATAAGTCCTATAAAAAATAGATATTACACATAAGAAATTCAGAACTTAACAGTTTATCAATTATGCTAATTTTCTCTTAATATCCACATTCTAAATGTTACAAAAATGGAATTTTTGCAAAGTAATGATAACCAATCTTGATGACAGAGGTTGGTGAAAATAAAAGATATAAATTTTTTTTTTAATTTTAACTGGTTTAAACAATGAAATTTTAGTATTGTACTAGTTTGGGATATGTCTTTTCAAAAACTGAGAGCCTTAGGAAATGTTTAAATTTATTCTGTTTTTCTTATAAAATACTTGCCATTCATTTTTTAAAGGAAAAGAGGGGCCATATGATTGGTATACACTTACCCCCAAAAACAAGTCATTAGAGAATATTCAGAGGGATTTTTCTGAAAGTTCCATTTGTAAGGTAAATTCAAACATAGAGTTAAGTATGATTCTCTTTATTTGAGGGGTTGGGGGTAGGACAAAGTTTAAGGGACAAATAAATAAACTTAAGCATATATAATCCACAGATGCTACATACGCTTTAGTGATTCTATTATCTCTTTAAGCCAGCTCCTTTGTGTTCACATACATTCACATACAGGGTCTGTGTGTGTGTGTGTACTGTCTGCTTTCTTTCTAAATTTCTTCTAAAGTGTTAGCATCTTATTGCATTATCCATCCTAATTTCAGTTACAACTAATGGACACCTATACCTAGTGACTACTAAATTAATTATTGTAACTGGATTCTAATGATTCTATTTATCTTTTTTATTATGGGTATGGGAAGAACACTCCTCAAATTTAATCTAAAACATAAAACAGGTCATTTAGTCTAAAGAGCCTTAAGAGAGCTTCTAAATGTGGGTTCTTTGGGTAATAGCACATTTTTGCCTTTTAAGGCATTTGTTTCCCTACTGGTTCATTCTTCAAGATAAATAGCTGTTTCCATATTTTATTGGAAACAGACCATGCATAATTGGACCCAATAAGCAACCTCTATCCTTAAAGTACATTATGAACCCATCCATAAGGTACTTGCAGAGTTTAACAAGGAAAGGCAGACATCTCCTGTTGTATTAAGGCATAAGAAAATAAAATCATCATGTTTCACATCTCATTGGAGAACTTTGAGAGATACATTTTATTCTCAGGAAATTGAAACATATCATAAAAGCTTAACATATACAAATCAAGATAATAATTCCTTAATTATATCTAATATGGATGACACAGGGAAGAATATATTTTGAAAGACCAACTGTGAAAGGAAAACATTAATATAAATTTTCCACAAAGATGTAAATAGTTCAGCAGTCTATCCTGTAAGGTACTTGAAAAAAATTTTTAACTAAGTAAAGAGATGAATTAGTTGTTTAGCAAATGACTGATATTCTTGGAAAGTACTTGAGTTACGCTTTGGATAAAAATGAGCCACTCTTCTTGAAAGACCTAAAATACAGCATCCAGGGGACCTCCATTATCCTGCAGAACTAGCACAAAGCTTCCACACTCCAGCTTTCAACTCTATCACCACAATAACAAACAACCCTATAAAACTGTCTGTATACCACTGCAAGATTTTAAAGATAGTGTCGATATTTAAGCTGATTGTATAGACTAGAATCTTTAATAAATTTGGAACTGTTGGCCATTTTAAGGATATTCACAGACTACAATAGAACTTTATATTCTTGCAGCAATAATTGACACAAAAATAGCCTCATGTGGTGACTGTATTCTTACAAGCTTTCTTCAAAAACTGATGCAACAAAATGTTTCACTTCATTTATGCTCTCTTTCTGGCTAATGTGAAATTGCATTAAATCTTTCCTAGGGCCTGGAGTTTGACTGTGGTAGACTTTAATTTTCTAGTTATAAATTTGAAAGAAAAAGCAGAACAGAAAATAAAAGAGAAAAAAGGAAATAGAACATTAAGTTTAGTAAACACATACTAGACCATTTTCCCTTGTAATTTATCACTCTTTCTACAAATATTTAGTGAGTCCCAACTCTGTATCAAGTACATGTTTTAGCTACCAGGAATACAGAAACAAACCAAGCAGAAAAACTTACATTAAACTAGAAGACAAAAGATAAACTGGTAAACAAACACATTTAAAAGAATTTCAGTTAGTGTTTGTGCGCTGAAAAAACAAGAGGGCACTATGACAGTGACTGGTCCGGGTTAGGAGCGCAGCTTTAGATTGGACAGGTATTTTTAAGCACAATGGGAAGATGAAGATCTACTGGATGGTTTTAGGAAGGAAAGAAACATCTAATTTAAATTTTTAAGGGATCTTATTGGCTGCTGTGCTGGGAGTAGATCATACGGTTGCAAAAGTGGAAAGCAGGTAACCAATTACAGTTGTTGCAGCAACTCAGGAAAGCAGTGGCATCCTGGTCTAGTGTTTAGAAAAAAGATCATCAGAAATAGACCGGTCATATACCTTGGTGATAGAGCACACGTGAATTGTCAATGGATTGTATCTGGAGGTGCTCTGGAGAAAAAGATGACAACCCCCTCCAGTACTCTTGCCTAGGAAACCCCATGGACAGAGGAGCTTGGTGGGCTACAGTCCATGGGGTCTCAAAGAGTTGGACACGACTGAGTATGACTGAGCGTCCCTGGGTGGTAGAGCACACGTGGCATGCCAGAGGATTGTATTTGGAGGTTAGGCAAGGAGAGGAATCAATAAAACTTCTTAATTTATGAATGTGACATGGTGTTGCTCACTGACATGAAAAGTGGAGAGAAGCAGATTGGGGGAAACGGTCCTTGAGGGTTGTCTTGTGGCTCTTGAATTAGGGTAGGATACATTCTACTATAGTAATAATAACTACAAAATCCCGGGGACTTATCATAACAAAGGTGTATTTCCCACTCAGCCTACAAGTTCAATGTTCAGGAGTGAGGCTATGCACCACATGGTCCCTAAAGATGCAGGATGATAGCGGTTCCACCAAGTGGTAGGTGCATTAATTGAATCACAGTGCTCCCTCAGTTGCTAAAGGCAAAGAGAGAGACTAGAGAATTATTCATGGGCTTTCACCAGAAAACAAAGGTTCACATTCCATTGGCCAGACTAATCTCACAGCCCCACTTAACTTCAAGAGGTCTGGGATATGAGGAGCAAGTTGAAACTTCGTTGAGATTTCTGCTTTTGCTATAGACCTGTGGTTTCTGAGATGCCTGTGAGTGATTCTTAATTATTGTCTTCCTTTTGACACCATGCAAATTATTGAGATTTTAGTCAATCAGCAAAAGGGATTTCTTATCAAACCAATCACCAAGAGCTAAGACAATCATGCACTGGCTAACATATTTCTTTGAATCTGAACATTCCGAAATAGTAGGTGACTTAGCTATCAAAGTGTCAACAAAAAAGAGATAACATACTCAACTGAGGAAAATTCAAGGATGATTTGTAAAGGGCCCTTAAAGCACACATACCACACTCACCACACACACAAATGCTTTTACAGTCCTGAAGCCCAAAGAGATAAGAAGAAACATTTATCAGAACCC
Organism: Muntiacus reevesi; assembly: GCF_963930625.1. Classification (NCBI taxonomy): domain Eukaryota; kingdom Metazoa; phylum Chordata; class Mammalia; order Artiodactyla; family Cervidae; genus Muntiacus; species Muntiacus reevesi. The sequence continues at coordinate 256,411,920 of NC_089251.1, read as the reverse complement.
AGAAGAAGACAGTAATATAGAGAAGACAGTCTATAAAGGAGCAGCAAAATGCTCCTCACAATCAAAGGAAAACTGACCAAGAGGAACCACTTGATATAATTTCCTAACCTCACTCTCACTGTTTCCCATCTCCAAATGTGACTACGAGTTGCCAAATCCAATAGGAAGCTAGAAGACAGGGAAGCCCATGGTCTATACAACTTGCCTCACCAGGTAAAAACACAGGATGAAGATGGGTGAAGAATAAAACAACTGGTGATACACATAGAAGATATCTGACACAGAGAAATCACTAGCTAAGTTTTTCTTACATGAAGCTGTATATACAGTGGACAATCATTCTACTCAGAATCCTGCATGTGGATTCTGTATTTAAAGAATGTTTACCTAAAGATTATATGCTACACTCCCAAAGGACAATAAAAAATGCTGAGCACCAAAGAATTGATGCCTTTGAACTGCAGTGCTGGAGAAGACTCTTGAGAGTCCGCTGGACTGCAAGGAGACCAAACCTGTCTATCCTAAAGGAGATCAACCCTGAATATTCATTGGAAGGACTGATGCTAAAGCTAAAGCTCCAGTACTTTGACCACCTGATGCAAACAGCTGACTCATTGGAAAAGACTCTGATGCTAGGAATGATTGAAGGCAATAGAATGGGATGACAGAGAATGAGATGGTTGGATGGGATCACCAACTCAATGGACATGAGTTTGAGTATACTCCGGGAAATGGTGAAGGACAGGTAAGCCTGGTATGCTGCAGTCCATGGGGTCACAAAGAGCCAGATATGACTGAATCACTGAACAACTCAAAGAAAATGTTTTAAGATTTAGAAGTTTTAAAAGACTGAAAAGTTTTTGAGGAATAGGTGTAAGTATAATTATATAGTAAATATAGTAATTATAACATTTTAGTTACTAAATATCATCCTTTGTATATTGTAAACTAATGGCATAAATATGAGAAATTACTGGTACACTATTTTAAATTAAAATATACAGTGAAGCTAGCATTACAAAAATATGTCTAAGTGTCATGTAAAATTCAACTGTAGTCATATTTTTTATCTTCCCTTAAAATTATGGTTTCAACCACTTATGCATTTGTTCAGGCTCCAAAATGAAATTTTTACTTAATATAAATATGCAAAACTTTAATGCAGGTTAACATATACACCAATATATTCCATATAGCCCATGTAATATACACAAACATATATATGTATGACTAGAGGAATTATTAACAAAATGTTGGTATGTTCTTTAGCAATGATTGCTGTAAGAATAAAATGTACATGAATATTTCAGTGTTCCTTAGTATGTCACATCGCCAATTATCAGACAAACTCACTGAAACAAAGATTATACTAGAGGCCAAATAGATAATTGCTGAGATAATATGAGCAAGAATTGAACTAAGCCATGGAAACGGAAATTGGAGAGCCTGAGGTAGCAAATGGTAAGGGAACCTCCAAAAAATATTACAAAGAAATCATTTAAAGTCAGTGATTTATTGGATGTAATATTGGATATCAAGGGATATGTAAGAGATCAACATCTAAGATGATACACAATGCTGCATTACTCTGTGATCAAGTCATTTTTACACACTATGATTGTGAAATGCCTGTGGAGCATCCAAGTGAAAATGTGAAGGAAGCAATTGTTTTAGTTCACAACCAGGCAGCTAAATATATTAGATTCAAATATTAACATGTGATCAACTCCTTCTGCATTCAGACCACTCTAATGAACTTCTGAAGATTAAATACTTTAAGATATTTATTGGTATAATTAAAAGATTAATGATTATAGCTTAAATATGTAAATACTATATGTGTTGAAGAATGGGTTCTAGCTTATGGTAGATTCAGGCATCATTCATCTTTTACTGCCTTTTGCTGTTTCAAACCAGCAATTCAAAGAAGAGAGCATTTAGATGCTAATGTGCAGATATTAGGTTTACAATCTATAGTCCCTGACCCCCATATCTCACACAGCATCTTGGTTTGAGTCAGAATCATAGGTCTGCAGAATCAAAGTCCTGTCACCAAGTATCCCTGGTCATTAGTCAGTCAAGGAGATGATGCTATCATTCAAATTTCTAATAGCCAAGGAGAGTGGGTGAAGTCAGGTGAGCCAGACCTCAGGCATGGAGAGAGATGAGATGGGTGAAAGCTATTGTTCCATAAATTCATAACAAAACAGGCATTGATTGCCAAGAATTAGGATTATAACTAATAGACTTTTTGAGGTGGGTGATAAATCTCATCAAATAAACCTAACAGATGTACATAGAACATTCGATATAACAGTAGTAGAATACACAATCTCCTCAAGGTACATGGAACATTCTCCAGGACAGATCATATATTAAATCACAAATATGTCTTTAAAAATTGAAGTATATTGAAATCACATCAAGCACCTTTTTTACTACAATGGTATGAAACTAAAAAACAATTGCAAGAAAAACTGGAAAATTGACAAATATGTGGTGATTTAACATGTTTCTGAAAAAATCAAAAAGTAAAAAATATTATATCTTGAAACTAATGTAAATGGAAACCCAGCAACCAAAACCTATGTAATTCTGCAAAAAGAGTTCTAAGAAGGAAGTGATAAATGCCCACAACTTTTTTTAAAAAATAAAGCTCTCAAATGAACATCCTAACTAAACACCTTGGGACAAACTAAGCCCAAATGAGTAGGAAAAAGAAAGTCACAGCAGAAGTAAATGAAATAGAGACTAAAAAGACAATTAAAAAGATCAATGAAACAAAAAATTGGTTTTTTAAGCATAAATAAAATTGACAAACCTGCACTTAAAGACACAGAGAGAGGAAATACGCAAATAAAAGGAGGAAACATTATAACTGATAATTCAAAAATAGTGAGGATTATAAGAAATTACATGCCAACAAATTAGATAACCTAGAAGGGATGGATAAATTCCTCAAAACATAAAATCTACCAAGACTGAACCATGAAGAAACAGAAAATCTGAACAGACCAATTACTAATAAGCAGATTGAATCAATAATCAAAAACTCCCAAACAAACAAAAGTCTAGGACCAGATGGCTTCACTGTTAATTCTACCAAACATTTAAAAAGGAATTAATACCAATCCTTCTCTAACTCTTCCAAAAAATAGAAGAGAAGGGAACACTTCCAGACTCATTTTATGAGGCCAGAAGTACCCTTATACCAAAGCCATAGACACCACCAAAAAATAGGGCAAAATCTCAAATGAACATAGATGCAAAAATTCTCAACAAAATGTTAGCAAGCAAAATTCAGCAGTACATTAAAAAGATCATACACCATGATTAAATGAGGTTTGTTCCAGGGATGAAAGGACAGTTCAACATCCACAAATCAATCAATATGATACACTATGTTAACAAAATGAAGGATAAAAATTTGTATGAAAATTTCAATGGATGCAGAAAAGCATTTGACAAACTTTAACATGCTTTTATGATTTTAACAAAACTCTCAACAAGCTGACTATATTGATAGAAGGAACATAACATAATTAAAGCTGTATTCAACAAGCCGACATCCAACATCATACTCAAAGGTGAAAAGCTGAAAGCTTTCCTCAAAATCAGGAGCAAGTCAAGGATTTCCATTCTTACCACTTTTTTTTTCAATATTAGTACTAGAATACCTAGCCAGAACAACCAGGCAAAACAAAAAAATAGAATGCATCCAAATCTAAGAGGAAGAATTTAAACTGTCTCTGTTTGCAGATGACATGATACTATATATATATAGAAAACTCTAAATATTCAACAACAAAATCCTGTTAAAACTAATAAATTCAGTAAAGTTGCAGGATACAAAATTAGTATTAAAAATCTGTTGCAATTCTATACACTAACAATTAACTATTAGAAATAGAAATTAAGAAACAATCTCATTTATGATAGCATCAAAAAGAATAAAATTGCTTAGGAAGAAATTTGGGGCTTCCCATGTCGCTCAGCGCAGTACTCTTGCCTGGAAAATCCCATGGAAGGAGGAGCCTGGTGGGCTACAGTCCATGGGGTCGTGAAGACTTGGACTCGACTGAGTGACTTCACTTTCACTTTTCACTTTCATGCACTGGAGAAGGAAATGGCAACCCACTCCAGTGTTCTTGCCTGGAGAATCCCAGGGACGGGGGAGCCTGGTGGGCTGCTGTCTATGGGGTCGCACAGAGTCGGACACAACTGACGGGACTTAGCAGCAGCAGCACATAGCTCAGTAGGTGAAGAATTCGCCTAAAATGCAGGAAATGCAGGAGACATGGATTCAATCCCTGGGTGGGAAAGATCCCCTAGAGGAGGGTATAGCAACCCACTCCAGTATTCTTGCCTGGAGAATCGCATGGGAAGAGGAGTCTGGAGGGCTACAGTCCATGGGGTCACAAAGAGTAGGACATGATTGAACTGACTGAGCACACATGCAGGAACAAATTTAAACAAAGAGGTGAAAGATCTGTACACTGGAGACTGAAAGGCCTTAATGAAAGAAATTGAAGAGACACAAGTGAATGGAAAGACACTCCATATTCATGAGTCAAAAGAATTAGTATTGTGAAGATGGCCACAATAGCCAAAGTGAGATACAAATTTAGTGCAACCCCAATCAAAATTTCAATGGCATTTTTCACATAAATATTTAATAGAAAAACAACCCTAAAATTTGTGTAAAACCACAATGACTCTGAATAGCCAAAGCAATCTTTGAAAAAGAACAAAGCTAGAGACATCACATTTTTTTATTTCAAACTATAGAATATGGCTATAGAAATCATAACAGTATGTTATTGGCATAAAAACAGACACATAGATTAATGGAACAGAATAGAGTCCAGAAATAATCCCATGCATAGATGATCATTTCATTTTCAACAAAGGAACCAATAATATACAAAAGAACAGCTCCTTCACTACATGGTACTGGAATAAACAATAGCCACATGCAAAAGAATGAAGCTGGACCACTATATCACACCACACAAGAATCAACTCAAAAAAAAGATTAAAAGATTTGTATGTGAAATCTGAAACCATAAAAATCCTATAAGAAAACACAGGGAGTAAGCCTCCTGACATTGATCTTGGTGATGAATTTTTTGGATTTGATACCAAAATCAAGGGCAACGAATGCCAAAATAAATGGGTAGGACTGCATCAGACTAAAAGCTTCTGCTCAGCAAAGTAAACCATCAACCAAATGAAAAGGCACCTATGGAATGGGATAAAATATTTTCAAACCACATATCTGATAGGGGTTACTATCCAAAACATATAAAGAACTCATACAACTCAACAGCAAAAATAAATAACCCAGTTTAAAAATGGGCAAAGAACCTGATAGGCATACAAATGGCCAACAGGTACATGAAAAGGTTTACAACGATACTAGTTATCAGAGAAATTGAAATCAAAACCACAATGAGGTATCATCTCACATCTATTAGAATGTTAATTATTAAAAAGACAAGAGATAATATCCTGGCAAGGATGTAGAAAAGGGGGAGCCCTTGTGCACTGTTGGAGGCAATATATTAACTGGTACAACCATTATGGAAAACTGTGGGGTTTCCTCAAGAAATTAAAAATAGAATTACTGTATGATCCAGCAATCCCAGCTCTGGGTATCTGTCTAAATGAATGAAATCAGGATCTTGAAAAGATATCTGTTATATTCTGTTCATCATAGCATTTTGACAATATCCAAGGTATATTTTAAACAACCAATTGTCTTTCAATGGGCAAATGGATCAAGAAAATGTGGTATAGATAGATAATGAAATATTATTCAGTCATTAAAAAGGTGAATCCTGTCACTTGCAACAACATGAATGAAACTGGAGGGCATTATCCTAAGTGAAAAAATCCAGACAGAGAAAGACAAATATTGCATGATATCATTTATACATAAAATGAAAATAAAATCAGGCCCACAGAAACTGATTAGAATCATGGTTTCCAGGGGCTGATTATGTAGAGAAATAGAGATTGATAAAAGAGTATAAACCTTCAGTTATAAGATGAATAAGGTCCGAGGGTCTAATATATAACATGGTAATTACAGGTGGTAACACTGTATTGTGGATTGAAATTTGCTGAGAGAGTAGAACTCAATGTTCTCTCACACACACATACACACAAATAAAGCAAATATGTGAGGTGATTTAAGTGTTAATTCAATAAAGGGAACTCTTTCACACTTTATAGGCATATCAAATTATTACATTGTGCACTTTAAACATATTACAACTTTGTCAATTATACCTCAGGAGAACTGAAAAAATAAATAAAGATCTTTGACTTCTCTGGGACAAACAAAATAAGTAACAGCTGAAGTCATGGGGAAATGTTGTTACCTGGGGAATGCATAAAGCAAACAGCTGTGGGTGGACTCTTAGGGAATATTGCATTTAACATGTATTATTGACAAGAAATACTCTTTACACTAAGGGCTTCCATGGTGGCTCAGTGGTAAATAGTCCACCTGCAATGCAGGAGATGCGGGTTCCATCACTGGGTCAGGAAGATCCCTTAGGGAAGGAAATGGCAACCCCCTCCAATATTCTTGCTTGGAGAATTCCATGGACAAGAGGAGTCTTGTAGGCTACAGTCCATGGGGTCACAAAAGAATCAGACACAGTTTAGTGATTAAACAACTCGTTACACGAAGCCAAACGGTATTCACACTCACATTCACATTCTTAAAGAAATATTCTTACTACAATATTGTAAAGTAATTAGCCTCCAACTAATAAAAATAAATGGGGGGAGAAAAGAAATATTCTTTTAAGAACTTCTGACACTGAAAAATATTAATCAGGTTAACTGAAAGAAACACAAAATACATTTGTCAGTAGTTGATATAACAAACATAAATCCCTCTTTTCTCCCTGCCCATGATCCTGGCCTCGGTTTAGATGGCTGGAGATGAGAAGAGTGGTTCTTTCACAGGTCATTTTTTTTTGCCACTTCTGCTGCCTCCCAGGTTTTGTGTTTCTGTCAGCTGTACCTCAGCCACTCTTTTCTTTCAGTGGGTCACATAGCCTGCTCTAGTTGGAAGGATGGATTCCATCTTCATTCCCTACTCTTTTTCCTTTCCAAGTCAGAGAGTTGCTTCCAGTTTTGTTTTTTGTTTTACCTAGTTTATTTTTTCCTAGTTTTCCAGCTAGTTTGAGAACAGCTTCTTCCCAGTCTTCCAATCACACCCTGTTCCACGAAATATTTGTACACTATATAATTCCAGGTGCTAGGATAAGAAAATTTTACTTTCTCTTTCAATTTAAGATCAAAGGAAAGTTGAACCATTGCCAAGAAACATCTCTGCATTGCACCATTTCTTGACACTACAGACAGAGCTGCTACAGGACTCAGAAGCAGGATACCAAACTTGATGGGGCAGGCAGAGGAAGTGATGCCTGGAAAACAGCTGAGACTTGAAGCAGGGAAGTGAAAAACTGACAATTCATGACTAATGTGTGAGTTTTTGACTACTCTCTAAACATATTAATCCCACCATCTTACTCAGTGAATAAATATTGCATATTGACGTGAAGATTTCTGGTCTAAAAATTACTAATGGCATCATTACCAGTTCCTACAAAGTTCCTTAAATATAAAAGGGTGCTTGTCAGCTGACTGCTATTTTGATAACATCCAACTGAAATCTGGTTCCTTCATTTTGACCATCTTTTTCATCACTCTGCTCTGACTTTCAGCTCTGGTTAGCTGATCTGAGCTGATATTTTTCCCTGATGGCAGAGGAGAGAAAAGCATAAGCCTGTGCCTCTGCAGAGTCATCTATTACCAGCTGAAGATTTGGCAGATACAGAAGGGGAAGTCAGGCTGCAGGGTCTTTATCTGACCTCCATTGTTTCTATCTATTTTAGGTTAGAAAAGGTTTTAGAAGTGAGGGCTATTTTGTACAGTATGTCATAAATTCTGGGAAAGTTGTGCAATATCACAAAGGCAGAATTCAGAAACAACGGGGTTCATATCATCTCCTGTGACCATTTTCTCCTCTTTCCCTGTTAAAAATTTTTCGCCGTGTTAAATCCAAATAATGTCAGTAATCAATAAAAGTAATTTATATTTCTGGTGATGACAGAAATTTCATGAAATCATGTATTTCAGATTGGAGAGGTCTCAGGGGTAATCTACCTGATTTAAATAACATTGGATAAGAAGACATACAATATAAAACAAACAGAGCAATCTTGCTCATGTACTCTAGCACAACCTTTGCTAGTAATTTATCAAGAAAAATTGGCCAGCAGTTTTGATTTGACTGGGACATACCTCGTTTTGATTATCTTTATGATAATCCCTGTGGACTACTCTCAAAATTCATATGAAGTCCTAACCCACAGTGAGATGGTACTTGGAGATCGGGCTTTGGGAAGTAGTTAGGGTTAGATGAGGTCATGAGGATGAGGACTTCATGACAGTGTTATCATTTTATAAGAAGTAGAAGAGAGAGAAGGAGGCCACCTGCAAGCCAAGGACAGGACTCTCACCAAGACCTGGATCGGCTGGCATCTTCATCTTAGACTTCCCAGCCTCCAGAACTATGAGAAACAAATGGTCAAGTCACCCAGTGTATGGTATTTTGTAGTTTCAGCCAGAGAAGACTAATACAATGCCCAGGTGGAAAAATTCCCAGGGGGCACAGTGGCATAGAATCTGCCTACCAATGCAGGAGATGTAGGTTTGATCCTGGGTTAGGAAGATTCCCTGGAGGAGGAGATGGCAACCCACTCCAGTATTCTTGCCTGGGAAATCCCATGGACAGAGGAGCCTGGCGGGCTATAGTCCATGGGGTCACAGAAGAGACGGTCACAACTGAGCAACAGAACACACCTAACAAGTAACCAAAATCACCAAAGAATTTAAATTCTCAATTACCATAATTGTAGATGGAAATAGTATCATATGAAGGCACAGTAAATGTTATTCTCTTTTCCTCAACTCCCACATTTATTCATAATCAAGTTCTGTTAACTCTATTACCAAATAATCACACAATAAACACAACCATTTCTTTTCATTCTACTAAAGTCACCATCATCTTTCTCTCAGATAGTGCAGCAGCCTCACAGCCTGTCTCAGCTTCATCTCTGCACCTCCCACCAGCCATTCTCCCCACAGCAGCCAGAGTGGGTTTTCAAAAATAAAACACGCCCTCCAGCTGAACAATGACTTTGCACTGCACTTCAGCAAAACCCAAACTTCTCACCCACTTTACAAAGCCCTGTACATCCTGCAGCCTGATTATCTTGGTCTCATATCACTCTCCCCTATAGCTTTGCTGTTTCCCCAGCCTGCCTGCCCATCAAGCACATTTCTACCTTAGTACTATGCTGTTACAGTGCTCTCCCGAGATCCTCTTCACTCTGATCTCCACCTGATTGGCTTCTCCATGTTGTTAAGATCTGAGTTTAAAAGTCAGCTTTTCAGATAGGTTTTCCTGAGTGTGCAGCCTAAAATAAGCACTCTGCCATTCTCTATCACACCATTCTGTCTAAATCCTGTAGAACATTGTTGCTGGTTGATACTTTGCTTATTTGGGGGCTTCTGTGGTAACTCAGCTGGTAAAGAATTCACCAGCAATGCAGGAGACCCCGGTTAAATTTCAGGGTTTGGGAAGATCTGCTGGAGAAGGAGATAGGCTACCCACTCTAGTATTCTTGATCTTCCCTAGTGGCTCAGACAGTAAACAATCTGCCTGCATTGTGGGAGACCTGAGTTCAACCTCTGGGTTGAAAAGATGCTCTGGAGAAGGGAATGGCTACCCACTCCAATATTCTGGCCTGGAGAATTCCATGGACTGTTTAGTCCATAGGGTCACAAAGAGTCAGACATGACTGACTGACTTTCACTTTCATCTTTATTGGATGTAAGCTCCATGAGAGCCAGAACTGGTTTACCTAGCTACATCCCCAGCTCCTAAGAGAGTCTGGCACAGAGTTAGTCACACATATTTTTTAAGTGAATGAATAAATTATATAATTTCAGAGGACTAAAGAGGCCTACCTATAGAAATGTATTCCCTTAACACATATATACGGAATTTAGAAAGATGGTAACGATGGCCCTATATGCAGGGCAGAAGAAGAGACGCAGAAGTACAGAACAGACTTTTGAACTCTGTGGAAGAAGGTGAGGGTGGGATGTTTCGAAAGAGCAGCATGTATATTATCTGTGGTGAAACAGACCACCAGCCCAGGTGGGATGCATGAGTCAAGTGCTCGGGCCTGGTGGGCTGGGAAGACCCAGAGGAATCGGGTGGAGAGGGAGGTGGGATGGGGGACCGGGATGGGGAATACGTGTAACTCTATGGCTGATTCATATCAATGTATGACAAAACCCACTGAAAAATAAAAAAAATTAAAAAAAAAAAAAAGAAATGTATTCCCTTTATTTGCCACAGTACCAGAAATGTCTATAATTAAAATCATTTTTATGAATATAACTTTACTAAAATATAAGTATATAAGTGAAGTGAGGCTTTCCAAGTGGTGCTAGTAGTAAAAAGCCTGCCTGCCAATGCAGGAGACAAGACTTAAGAGACACAGTTTCAATCCATGGTCGGGAAGATCCCCTAGAGGAGGGCATGACAGCCCACTCCAGTATTCTTGCCTAGAGAATCCCATAGACAGAGGAGCCTGGCAGGTTACAGTCCATGGGGTCTCAAAGAGTTGGACACAGCTGAGCGAGAGAACAGCAACCACACCGTCAGTCACTCACTGTTAGAGCTGAGATCCGGCCACAGCTCTTCTCATTGCCAACCCATTCTTCCACAGTGTCCACTGGACCTCTAGCTCAGAAAAGTCTCACTAAAAATTCTATGCGCTGGTAAGATTATCATTTTCTGTGAGTAACATGAGAGGTGTGAGAGGTGGAGTTTGTTGCTGTTCAGTCACTAAGTCGTGTCCCACTCTTTTGCAACCCCATGGACTGTAGCCCACCAGGGTCCTCTGTCCATGGAATTTCCCAAGCAAGAATACAGGAGTGGGTTGCCGTTTCCTTTTCCAGTGGATCTTCCTGACCCAGGGGTCGAACTTGCATCTCCTGCATCAGCAGGCAGATTCTGTACAGCTGAACCACCAGGGAAGCCCTGATGTGGGGTTTGGAGGGAAGCAAATTACAGGGATGAAGTGATTTTGGAAACACCAGTAACCTCACAAAAAGTCTCCTATCCTGCTCCACGTCTAGATTGCTGCTCACATAGTCACATCACTTAGTTGCACTTTGCTTTGTAATTCATTCATTACGCAGTCAACAAATATTTCTTGAGCATAGGTGAAGTGATAGGCATTGGTCTAAGTGCCTGGGACACCAAATTAATTCCTTTTCTTTATGTTACTTTATTATTGCAAGACTTTCAAGTTTCTTAATGGCTATATATATATATATATATATTTTTTTTTTTTTTAATTCAGGTCTACCATCTCTTCCCTTAGATATCCTTATCCTCACTCCACTGGCAAATGAACATTTACTAAAGTTAATGAAATTGAGTAGAATAGGAGAGAGGAGATGGATGCTCTGTGTTCTGACCCCCACGCTGCTCAGGTCATGTTTGTCTTATGTTGTTCAGAGTTTAAGGAGAATTGCAGAAGAATGATCAACGTAGTAAACAACTGAGAGCAATAAGTCAGTGTTTCCAAAGTACGGTCTTTGGACCATAGACATCTGTGGTCTAGGACACCTGTTAAAAGTGAAAATTCCAAAATCTCAACCCAAATCTCCTACGTCAAAATCCCCTAGGCACATCTGCAGTAATCTCAAAGATTCTTAGACACGTTCAAGTCTGACCAACACTGTTTTAGACCAGGGGCTATCACACAATGTACTTCACTTGTTCTGAGAGTGCTATAGCACTTATAAATGGTTTTTTTTTTTTTTTGTATCTCTTCTGTTGACACAAGTTCACTTGTTAGACAAATGTACCTGATAGACAAATGACCAAAAAAAAAAAAAAGCAGCCATTTTAGATAAGGGCCTGAAGTTAAGATGTATATCTAAAGCTTATCAAGCATCTGATTGACACAGTCATTTTTGTGGAAGTTCTGCAAAGGGCAGACAGCATCTCTGCAAAAGCTATCTAGTGATGATTGACTTTGGTTCTTTTATTTTATTGGAATAACTAACTCAAATAAAGGCAGCTTCTTTATCTAAATATCCCTCAACAATTATTCCAATTTTCTGCTTGACTTTAATGCTGAAGATCTGGCTGATTGGTACCAAGAAAATATACTGCTACCATTTTTAATAATATAATTCCAATTATTACAAATTCAATTATGAAACTGGAACTATACTTATTAAGAGGAGCACTTGCTTTCCCAAATGAAGGTAGCTTTCATTATCACGGGTAACTCTACCTCAATTTCCTTGCACTATTTTAAATTATCACTCTATTTGTATTCTCATCTTGGCATTTATCTAATGAAATACTTTAAAACTTCTTCCCCAGAAACTAACACAAAGTTATAAATCAACTGTACTCCAATAAAAATTTTTTAAGAAACTACTTCCACAGATAATGTCAGAACACAATGACATCAAAATGCCCCCATAATGTAGTCCCACTGGAGTTTGTTTAAGCTTTTTATTTGAATATATTGAAAAATAAAAAGGAAGGGTACTTCTATGGATTAAAATATAATCCTCATGAGAATCTATTAAGTACAAGTTCTTCCTAACTTCTAATATTTTTTAAAAGATTTTGTGCTGTGTAAAATCTTTATTATGGCTATCTATTTAAGGCTGAGTATTATCAAACTCTCCAAATTTATTCCCCCTACTCTGAGAAAGAAACCACCACTTACAACCACTGAAAATATAGTTCTTTGATTTTACCGTTAGACATAGATCCAAATTAACCAGTTTTATTTTTCAGGTTAATCTGCTTTATATGCTCCTTCATTTTATCACTTCTTTTACTGCAAGTAATATATAAATCCAGCCCACCTCCAAAATAAAGTCATTTACATTTAATTTATTGATTCTAACATAACTTGGTAGAGAGTGGGAAGAGACTTGCGGCTATTTGAAGGACAGATTTTTTAAGTCTAAAGTTTACAGAGTTTTAAGCTATCTCCAGAAAAAATCAGCAGCCAGAGTTTTAGGAAGAAATAGTGGCGTTGGCTCCATAACCTCCATCCTCATAGCTCATACCCAGTCCTGCTCCAGGCCCAGGATCCTATTTCATCTTTATTTTCAGCCTTCATCCCAGAGTTTCTTTATAGACCAGGAGTTTCTGGGATACATACAGAGGACGGTACAAAAAAAAAAAAAAAAAAAAGAATCAGAAATCTGATTGTAGAGAGAAATCTACAACAGGCAAAGGAGAGTATAGGAGTGAAATTTACTATGGTTCAATCAGTTCAGCCCAGAAAAGACGAAATGGAAGTAGTTCCTTTCTCCTATTCCCATACTTATGGATGAATATCATCAGGCTACTTTTGGAGGAGTTCTGAAGAGACCTGAAAAGCAGAAAGTACCACAGGCTACACCACATCTTTTAGGTCAAAATATTTGAGTGGTTGCTTTCAGGGGTTGGTTGGAGGCAAGGAAAGAGTTGACAAATTTAGCAAATAAAAATGCAGAACCACCAGTTAAATCTGAATTTCAGATCTTAAAAATGAAAGGTTTTTAGTATTTAGTATATAGTCCCCCAATATTGAGGACATATACTAAAATAGTATTCATTATTTATCCAAAGTTCTAATATAAGTAGTCACCCTGTATAGTAAGACTCCCTTCAAGTCTGGGAGGTCTTAAGCTTCCCATTGATCTCTGGGAGGGCAGACAGACGAGAACGGAGCTCTCCGAGTGCCTTGGAGTACAAAAAAAATAACAGGAAAGTGCCCCAAAAAGAGCTGGTAGGAGAGAGAGACAGAGAGAAAAGAGAGAACAAGGAGACAGAACACTTTCTAGGAAATCTATCCTACCTCACTGGAATGGGCAGAAGATGAAACCTGTCATCTGCTTGCTCAAGAAGGCTATCCAAATGATTTAGGAGAGAAAGGACTGACCCAGAGAAGTTAAAGTATTTTAAGAATTAAAGAACATATAAGAACCACACTAGAGCTAGCCTACAGGCATGCATGCTAAGTCACTTCAGTCCTATCTGATTCTTTGCACCCCTATAGACTGTAGCCCGCCAGGCTATGGGATTCTCCAGGGGCGTATGTATACCTCGGGCTGATTCATGTTGATGTTTGGCAGAAACCAACACAATTCTGTAAAGCAAATATCCTTCCATTTGAAAATAAACAAATTTTTTTAAAAAAGAATACTGGAGTGGGTTATCATGCCCTCCTCTAGCGGATTTTCCCACCCAGGGATCAAACCTGTCTCCTTTGTCTCCTGCCCTGCAGGTAGATCTTTACTGCTGAGCCCCTGGGGAAGCTTAACCTAGTAAACAGGAAAGAATAAAACAGATGAAACACATTAAGCCTGTTGATGAGTCTTATAATAAAATCATTGTGTTTAAATTTGCCATTTAGGAGACAGTAACTAAATAGTTATCCTTCAGTCAATTTAAGAGGTGTGTATGAAACTTGACACTGAAGGGTCAAAATTTTAAAGTCAAAGCAATTTACAAAAAAAAAAAAAACAAAGCACAGTCATAATCTGCTCACTACAGAGGGCAGTGTTGCCTCAGAACTTGCAATTTCTCTAATAATAAATCCATTCAAGAGAAAAAAATTAAGTTTGACTGCTTATCTGAAACTTGCCAAGCAAACATTTTGGCTGAGTAGTCAGGTGAGATATCTCTCAAGAACAAGTTTTGTGCAAGGTTTCTGACTTAAGCAGCTGCTTTCCCCCCACCCCCACCCCAGTTCTTTGAGGTACCAAGAGAAATCTGCTGCACAGAAATGTTTATTTGAAATTATTAAGTCCATGTGATCAATTTGAATTTTATTCAAAGTATCCTTCATCAAGAATATCAAGCTTTTTGGTTTCAATGATTTGTGCTCAGATATATTGAGTTAAATTCTCCCAAGATTCAGAACTTAAAAGTCCATATGCTCAGGCAAATGATATTAAGGCATTCTTAACCTTCTTAATAATTTCCGTTAAGAAAATATTTATAAACTTTAATAAACAATAAGTTACAAAAAAACCTTCCTAGCAAAGATATTATGCTGTCATTCATCATTTAATCATCTAACTAAAGATCAGTTTTTATTCATCTGTCTCCTTTTATCTCATCACAAACACTTTGGCATCTAAACTACTGACTCGCATTATAGGAGCTCAAAATCAAGGTAATGTTAATATGATATTAGATTACTTTATACAAGTAAAGAAACTTGTTATATGAGAGAGATGACATTGCAAATCAATGAGAAATCAGTCAATAAACAGAGCTGGGAAAACTAGTCATCCTTCAGGGAAAAAGGACTGAATTCCTACCTCATAGCAAAACCAAAAATCTATCACAGATGGACTAAAGATTTAAACATAAAAAAAGCAGAATTTCCAAACTTTTAGAAGAAAACCTAGTAGATTATCTTTTTTATGCTCTCAGGATAGGGGAAAGATTGAACCAGTAAAAAGTAGTTATCATTTATTAAAAGTTTGAAAACATTAAAATAAAAATTTCTGCTCACCAAAATAGAGAATGAATTAAGTGCCAATCTAGGGGAAATAGCAAGGCCGATTCATTCAGATCCCTCTTGGTATCTTGAAGATAAGGATGTACCTTTCCTCTGGGCATAGGGAGAGCACCTCACATGAGCCTCAGGGGAAGTTACTTTCCGCACATGCCATCTCTCAGATTCCTTCAGCTTAAAATATTTAATCTGCCAAGATACCATATTTTGGAGTAAGGTGTTCTGAACTCCATCAACACGCATACATACCCTGTAGATACTCCTATACATGTGTAGCATGAGACATGTTCAAAAATGTTAATAACAGCAATGTTCATATAGCAAAGAAATTGGTAAAAATCCAAGTGTCCATCAAAAGGAGATTAGATAAGGTGGAGAATATTATTTAGCAGTGAAAATAGGCTAATTGCTATATACAATACACTCAACTATATACTAATACATACTGCACATAATATTAGATGGTTTCTGTATGCATAATATTACTTTTTTTTAAAAAATGTCACAAAACACTACATATAGCATGATGTCATTGAATACAGCTGAAATAAGCAAAACTGAAAATGCATCATTTATATTTATATGTGATAATTTTTCTAAAGCAAAGTAATACAGAATATTATTGCTGTCAAAAAAACAAGAGAGTGAGAAGCACAAATATCTTCAATGTTATAAGTAATTTGATGATTATTAGTGGAGAGGTGTGCTCATAAGGATTTGTTGTACTATCATGTTTAACAAATATAAGTTACATATTCTGTTGTGTGAGTCATATAGTACATACAAATGTTTATTAAAGAGTTAGAGCATTACAAATTGAGAGAGAGCGTTGACATGTATCCACTACAATGTGTAAAATAGATAGCTAGCGGGAAGCTGCTGCATTGCAGAGGGCACACAACTCTGTGATGACCTAGAGGGGTAGAATGGGGGCGTGGGGTGGGAGGGAGGTGCAAGAGGGTTGTTGTACAGCAGAAATTAACACAACATTGTAAAGCAATTATATTCCAATTTAAAAAATCAAAATGAAAAATGAAAAACTTAGAGGATAAGATTTTTGTTGGGTTGACTGTATTTCACTGATATCCCATGGCAAAACTCAAGACAAGAAATAGTCATAAAAGCAAATGAAAGTTAGCAGAAAAAGAAAAGAAAGAAATCAGACCATAAGCCATGGTTTAGTCATGTAGATCATGGTTTAATTGTGCAACATTAATTTTTTTTTAATATATTGGTCTCCTATTTACTGTCTAAATCTAATTTTCTTAAGTAGCTATAACCCAAAACCAGACCATGGGACTACCAAATCCAGCCTGTATTCTGTTTCCAGGCACATTAGGTATGATTCTTAAAAATTAGCCATCCCTTAGTCAGGGAGTTAGGGACGGACATATACACACTGTTATATTTAAAACAGATAATCAACTTAGAGCATGTGGAACTCTGTTCAATGTTATGTGGCACCCCGGATGGGAGGAGAGTTTGGGGGAGAATGTATACATTTATACATATGGATGAGTCCCTTTGGTCTACACCTAAAACTAACACAACGTTGTTTGTTAACTGGCTGTATTCCAATAAAACTAAGCCATCCCTGAACCACTGAAAACATTTATGTGGCTCTTTGCAGTGCTCTAGGAGGACATTCTTCTGTAGCTGTGTCCTACAACAATAAACAGACAGTTACAAGAGAGTGCCAACTGCTGTGATAGAGAAGCTCACAATGTGTTGGGAGCATATATCTACGACACCACACAGAGAGAAGTAGATCAAAGACTTTCCAGGATATGACATGTACTTGAAGTTCAAAGGACATATAGGAATTATCAAATGACTCAAGGAGTGACAAACTATTTAGAAAAACATAGTCATACATTCTTAAAGTACTACCAGGTATACTTTATGAACAGCTTAAGAGATCTTCAGGAATAATTTCTGGTGCTCCAGATTTCTACCCTACTTGGTAATTTTGAAATCTAATTCCTGAAATAAGTTCAACTCTAACATATATTGAAACACTACTCTTGAATTCCAAGCTAGGATTCAGTTCAGTTCAGTTGGTCAGTCATGTCCTACTCTTTGCGACGCAATGAACTGCAGCATGCCAGGCCTCCCTGTCCATCACCAACTCCCAGAGTCCACCCAAACCCATGTTCATTGAGTTGGTGATGCCGTCCAACCATCTCATCCTCTATCGTCCCCTTCTCCTCCTGCCCTCAATCTTTCCCAGCATCAGGGTCTTTTCAAATGAGTCAGCACTTTGCATCAGGTGGCCAAAGTATTGGGGTTTCAGCTTCAACATCAATCCTACCAATGAACATCCAGGACTGATCTCCTTTAGCATGGACTGGTTGGATCTCCTTGCAGTCAAAGGGAGTCTCAAGAGTCTTCTCCAACAGCATCAATTCTTCAGCACTCAGCTTGCTTTATAGTCCAAAATTCACACCCATTTGCGAACACTGGAAAAACCATAGCCTTGACTAGACGAACCTTTGCTGGCAAAGTAATGTCTTTGCTTTTCAATATGCTGTCTAGGTTGGTCATAACTTTCCTTCCAAGGAGTAAGCATCTTTTAATTTCATGGCTGCAGTCACCATCTGCAGTGATTTTGGAGCTCCCAAAAATAAAGTCAACCACTGTTTCCACTGTTTCCCCATCTATTTGCCATGAAGTGATGGGACCTGATGTCATGATCTTAACTTTCTGAATGTTGAGCTTTAAGCCAACTTTCTCACTCTCCTCTTTCACTTTCATCAAGAGGCTCTTTATTTCTTCTTCACTTTCTGCCATAAGGCTGGTGTCATCTGCATATCTGAGGTTATTGATATTTATCCCAGCAATCTTGATTCCAGCTTGTACCTCCACCAGCCCAGCATTTCTCATGATGTACTCTGCATAGAAGTTCAATAAGCAGGGTGACAATAGACAGCCTTGACACACTCCTTTTCCTATTTGGAACCAGTCTGTTGTTCCATGTCCAGTTCTAGCTGTTGCTTCCTGACCTGCATACAGGTTTCTCAAGAGGCAGATCAGGTGGTCTGATATTCCCATCTCTTTCCACAGTTTATTGTGATCCACAGAGTCAAAGTCTTTGGCATAGTCAATAAAGCAGAAGTAGATGTTTTTCTGGAACTCTCTTGCTTTCTTGATGATCCAGCAGATGTGGATCCAAGCAATTTGACCTCTGGTTCCTCTGCCTTTTCTAAAACCAGCTTGAACATCTGGAAGTTCACAGTTCATGTATTGCTGAAGCCTGGCTTGGAGAACTTTGAGCATTACTTTACTAGCATGTGAGATGAGTGCAATTGTGTGGTAGTTTGATCATTCTTTGGCATTGCCTTTATTTGAGATTGGAATGAAAACTGAGCTTTTGCAGTCCTGTGGCCACTGCTGAGTTTTCTAAACTTGCTGGCATATTGAGTGCAGCACTTTCACAGCATCATCTTTCAGGATTTGAAATACATCAGCTGGAATTCCATTACCTCCACTAGATTTGTTCATAGTGATGCTTCCTAAGGCCCACTTGACTTCACATTCCAGGATGTCTGGCTCTAGGTGAGTGATCACACCATCGTGATTATCTGGGTTGTGAAGATATTTTTTGTACAGTTCTTCTGTGTATTCTTGCCACCTCATCTTAATATCTTCTGCTTCTGTTAGGGTCCATACCATTTCTGTCCTTTATTGAGCCCATCTTTGCATGAAATGTTCCCTTGGTATCTCTAATTTTCTTGAAGAGATCTCTAGTCTTTCCCATTGTATTATTTTCCTCTGTCTCTTTGCACTGATCACTGAAGAAGGCTTTCTTATCTCTCGTTGCTATTCTTTGGAACTCTGCATTTAATGGGTATATCTTTCCTTGTCTCCTTTGCTTTTCACTTCCCTTCTTTTCACAGCTATTTGTAAGACCTCCTCAGACAGCCATTTTGCTTTTTTGCATTTCTTTTTCTTGGGGATGGTCTTGATCCCTGTCTCCTGTACAATGTCACAAACCTCCGTTCATAGTTCATCAGGCACTCTGTCTGTCCTTAAATCTATCTCTCATTTCCACTGTATAGTCATAAGGGATTTTATTTAGGTCATACCTGAATGGTCTAGTGGTTTTCTCCACTTTCTTCATTTTTAGTCTGAATTTGGCAATAAGGAGTTCATGATCTGAGGCATAGTCAGCTCCCAGTCTTGTTTTTGCTGACTATATAGAGCTTCTCCATCTTTGGCTCCAAAGAATATAATCAATCTGATTTCAGTGTTGCCCATCTGGTGATGTCCATGTGTAGAGTCTTCTCTTGTGTTGTTGGAAGAGGGTGTTTGCTATGACCATGCATTCTCTTGGCAGAATACTATTAGCCTTTGCCCTGCTTCATTCTGTACTCCAAGGCCAAATTTGCCTGTTACTCCAGGTGTTTCTTGACTTCCTACTTTTGCATTCCAGTTCCCTATAATGAAAAGGGGATCTTTTTTGGGTGGTAGTTCTTGACGGCATTGTAGGTCTTCATAGAACTGTTCAAATTCAACTTCTTCAGTGTTATTGGACAGAATGATCTCTGTTCATTTCCAAGCTAATAAATTTAGCTTTTAGAGTTTCTTTTCTAAAGTTACTCTGAACCACCATATTGGCTTTAAAAGTCATGGAAATACAAATGGGACCTAATGAAACTTAAAAGCTTTTGCACAACAAAGGAAACTATAAACAAGGTGAAAAGACAGCCCTCAGATTGGGAGAAAATAATAGCAAATGAAGCAACAGACAAAGGATTAATCTCAAAAATATACAAGCAACTCCTGAAGCTCAACTCCAGAAAAATAAATGACCCAATCAAAAAATGGGCCAAAGAACTAAACAGACATTTCTCCAAAGAAGACATACAGATGGCTAACAAACACATGAAAAGATGCTCAACATCACTCATTATCAGAGAAATGCAAATCAAAACCACAATGAGGTACCATTACACACCAGTCAGGATGGCTGCTATCCAAAAGTCTACAAGCAATAAATGCTGGAGAGGCTGTGGACAAAAGGGAACCCTCTTACACTGTTGGTGGGAATGCAAACTAGTACAGCCGCTATGGAGAACAGTGTGGAGATTTCTTAAAAAACTGGAAATAGAACTGCCATATGACCCAGCAATCCTACTTCTGGGCATACACACTGAGGAAACCAGATCTGAAAGAGACACGTGCACCCCATTGTTCATCGCAGCACTATTTATAATAGCCAGGACATGGAAGCAACCTAGATGCCCATCAGCAGACGAATGGATAAGGAAGCTGTGGTATATATACACCATGGAATATTACTCAGCCATTAAAAAGAATTCATTTGAATCAGTTCTAATGAGATGGATGAACCTGGAGCCCATTATACAGAGTGAAGTAAGCCAGAAAGATAAAGACCATTACAGTATACTAACACATATATATGTAATTTAGAAAGATGGTAATGATAACCCTATACGCGAAACAGAAAAAGAGACACAGATGTACAGAACAGACTTTTGGACTCTGTGGGAGAAGGCAAGGGTGGGAGGTTTCAAGAGAACAGCATCGAAACATGTATATTATCTAGGGTGAAACAGATCACCAGCCCAGGTTGGATGCATGAGACAAGTGCTTGGGCCTGGTGCACTGGGAAGACCCAAAGGGAGCGGGTAGAGAGGGAGGTGGGAGCGGGGATCGGGATGGGGAATACATGTAAATCCATGGCTAATTCAAGTCAATATATGACAAAAACCACTACAATATTGTTAAGTAATTAGCCTCCAACTAATAAAAATAAATGAAAAAAAAAGTCACGGAAATACAGTCTTGGAAGAGATTTGAATGATCATCTAATCCATTTCCTTTATCTTATATACATAATTCTAACAAACCCAGAATCTCATGTGAATCAGTTTCAGAACAGTGGCATGTTTTATATCTCAATTTATGATCAAAAGTACATTTTTAATTCCATTTTTATTTACTTTTCTCATAAACCATTGTAACTAATTAAGTAATCTGGACTCATTCAAACATGAAAGAAACCATATTCTTCTTACTCCTCCCCATTAAGCCAGCTTCATGGACTCATTCTTTGCCTCTTCTTGATGAAATCCCAGGCAGATCCCATAGCTATTCCAGTCACTATTACAAATTAAATAAATAGAAGCTTATTTTTTTTACCCTTTTTAAAATTGTAGCCCAATATAAAAATCAAATACGTCTGTCCAAGCCAGTGTAAAAATCAAAGGCAATTCAGAACTTCTTCCTTCCCCCAGATCACATCTGAAGCTGATTTGGAAGCCCAAGGGATAAGGAAAGCTATGTGGTGAGGTCTGCCCTCTTCCTCTCCCATCTGTTACTCCCCCCAAGCCCAGAGCATAAAGCCAAAGAAGAGGTAAAAGAACAGCTGTCTCACAGGACTGCCCTAGTCAGGATCTGGGATTTGTGTTCTACGTGTGTGACCGATATCCAAAGCAAATCTTTTTTTTCAGTGGAGGGACATGAGGAGACTGGCAGACACCTCACAGATCTCCTCACTAGGAACTTCAGACAGCAAGACTACCCTCCCAGGGGCACATGCAGTGCCCTTCTCCAGTCAGCTGCCTACAACAATTCACCCCATTCCCTGTGTTCACCTTTTCTTCTTTGGACCACACTGTCTAATGGCCTTCTTGGGCAGAATGGTTTTTAAGAAGTCTGTATCAATATCCATAAGCTCTACCTCTGTCCCTAAGAAACCTTGCCTTTGCCCCACCACTGGTGGAAATGCAACTTGCTTCTATTACAGCCTTCATTCCTCTATAACTAGAAAGGGCCAACTTCTTAACTCTTGACCTTTCAGACATGAGTTAACTACCAGCTCTGAGTCCATCTTCTGCTAAAGGACACAGACTTCAAACTTTCAAAAGGGCAGTTCCCCTCCTATCCATTACCTGTGCTGGGGGCACAGATGGTGAAGGAGAACAATCTCACACACTGACAACTTCCTCCAACAAATATCCTCTCTCAGCCTCTTCAGCCTCACCCTCTTATATGGATGCAATATGGGTGATGGATTCTTACTTAGAAAATTCATCTTGGACCACTCACTTTTCAAGTGCCACCGAGGCTGCAGGCACCTCACTTTAGAATGTGAAGTCCCCTTCAATGCTGTCAGCCTTTTGACCTCTACAAAAACTCCAAGGCAAGAGGAAGACATGGTACTGACATCTTGTTTCATCATGAACACACAATTCATGGCCTCATTTACTCAAATTCTTATTCTCATATCCACTTCCTGACACCCCACAACTCTTCTGGTACCATACATCCCTCCAAAATACCCCCTAAATAATTCTTTATTCACAAGATGCATACCTGAACTTTCCTTTTCTTCCTTTACCTTTCTCTTATCCTTTTTCTGAATGGCTTTTAAAGGTCCTTTGGAAGGTGTAGAGGAAGAAAAAATCACCTGTCAGTTATAGGATTCCCTCTTCACAGCCTGGGGTAATATGAGGAAATCAATGTACAGTCTCAAGCTAATGATTTGTCCCTTACACATATGAGGAATCATATCTAGAGAGGTAAAATAACATGTTCGAGGTCACATAATGATTAGGGGCAGAGGTACAAATGGAGCCTTCCTGGGACCAAAAAATACTCTAATCAGTAGAATAAATTATACTACATATTATTAAGGATTTAGCAAACAATTTAAAATAATTTGGGAGGCTTTTAAGTGTATCAATCTATTGTTGGTTTGGAAGCCATATTTTTTAAATGGCAAGTCTGTGGTTTCTTGAATGAGTAAGATAGTTTACCGTGTATTATCCTATTCATTCTGATGATACAAATTCCCAGTCACTGAATTGTAAAGGTTTCTTAGACATGTCAATATTTGTATAAATTTGCAAAAATAAAAAAGAATTTAGAGGCAATAATAAGCATAATACCTCATAAGATTTTTAATTCCTGTGTCTTTTGTTGGAGACACATCTGCCACCGTAAATAGACACACACAAACACCCACCTGCCCCACCCAGTCAGAGAAGGAGAATTTCTAAAGAAAGTTTATTTCCTTTTTAGAAAAAAAAATTACTGCCTACTATGTGTCTAGCCCTATATTAGACAGAGTGGAAGGTATAAAGATGAATAAAAATATACCCTGCCTTCCAAAAACTGACATTTTTATATTTTAAAAAATCAATATATATTACCAGTATAAAAATGAAAGTACCAAGATAAAATGATATGGGTTCAGAAGAGGGTTCTCAATAAATATTTTTTGAATGAGTAAATGACCACTCTCTGGAGGAGGTGGCATTTGAAATGGCATTTGAAAATGGGCAGAATGTGAACATGCAGAGACTAGAAAAGGGCCTTAAATCAGAGGGACTAGCACAAGTACAGGTAGGAGAGAAAGCACGAAGATGGAAACTGCAGCTACAGTTTCTGCCTGGCACTTCATTTACCACCTCACAAGTATCCTCTGATTCTACCCTCACAGTAGTGATGTCATTAGCATGAGTTTACAGATCATACCAAGAGCTAACCTTTATCGAACGCTTACTGAATGCCCAGCATGTACTTAGGACTTGTATATAGTCTTATTTCATCTTCTTAACAAACCTATGATATGAATAATGTGATGTCTCCATTTTCTAGTAAAGAAAATAAGGATCAGAGAGATGAAATATCTTGCCAAGGTCATGCGGCAAGTCATGATGAAGACTGATTTCAAGACCAGGTCAATTCCATTCCAGAGCCTTTGCTCTAAATTTCTGTTATACTCCTCTGGAAAATAGCAAGTTCACTTTGGTCTGAACAAAGGGTATAGGCAAAGGATAGTTGAAAATAAAATATTAAAAGTAAAACAAATCTTAAATACTTGACTATGTTGGGGCTTTATTTGAAACAGGAAGTTATTGAGACCTATTTGTAGGTTCTGGGTTTCAAAAACCATTCGCAACAAAGTTGTTTATTGCTTTTTAATCTAGATGTTAAACAGCTCATATCGACAATTTGTACTTGCTTTTGCCAAGTGTGGGAAAGTCAGACTGCAATAAGTAACCTCCCACAAATTCCAGAAAATGGTGGTGGAGGGGAGCGTGGTATGTGAGCTACTCATTCAAAGATTGAGGAGAAAAGATCAAAACCACAGAATTCCCTGGTGATCTAGGGTTGGGACTCTGCACTTCCACAGCAGAGGAAAGCAAGGGTTTGATTCCTAGTCATCAACTAAAATCCCGCAAGTTGTGTGATGTGATCAAAAAATAAAATTAAATTAAAGGACAGCCATAATTTTAAAAAAAAATAAAATAAAACCAGTGTCCCACCAGCTAAATCCTGGACACAAATATTTCATTTAGTCCACAATTTGTTTTAAATGTTGGAAATTTTCACTTAAAAATTTGAATTTCAGTCTTCTCTTAAAAATTCTGCAGATTTCACAATGTCATATTATACTGCAATATTTAGCTGGAGTCAAACAGCTTTTCTGCTTTAGACAGGTCATGCTCTCCAGCTTGCCACCATCCCTAAAACTCTCTGTGTGTTTTTATTTAGCCCTTTCTTTATCTTTTTTAAACTTTTTATGATTAATTATATAATATTTCAAACATACAAAAAAAAATCCCATAAGAAAATAGACACACTCAACCCACTAACTATTTTGTCCTACTGCTTAATATCAACTTTTTATAATTTAAACAAAAAATATCATGGGATTTTTTAATATTTCTTGTGGAGAGTGAGAATCACTGTAAGTACTTTGGAGAGCAATTTGACCATGCCAAATAAAGTTCAAATCTTCAAACACAGCCATATCTAGAGACACCTACTCTAGAAAAACTCTCATATACACACATGCATGAGACACACAACTTTCCCTTCTCTTATATAATCAGCTTACTTCACGTATTTATATTACTTCCGTCCGCTTGTTATCGGTCACTAATCTATTTCTCTAATTGCCCACCAACATCAGCATCACCTAGAAACTTAGGGATGCAAATTCTCAGACCCATCCCTAGATCTACTTAATCAGAAACTAATAGAGAGGAGATGGGCTCCAGAAATTTATACTTTAATGTTTGGAAAGCACTATTCTAGGATTACAAATGAACTTCACAGTGATATATCTTTAAAACATTATTTTTTCCTATGTGAAGTGGATTGAATTATGTCCCACTCCCTCAAAATTCATATGTTGAAGCCCTAACCATCAATCTGTCAGAATATGAGTATATTTAGAGATAGGACTTTTAAGGAAGTGATTAAGTTAGAATGAAGGTTAGGGTGGACTACAGTCCAATCTGACTGGTATCTTCATAAGAGGACCTGCAAGTTAAGGAAAGAAGCCTCAGAAGAAATCAAACCTGCTTACACCTTGATCGTGAATTTCCACCCTCCAGAAGTGTGAGAAAATAAATTCCTGTTGTTTAAGCCACTTGGTCTGTAGGATTTTGTTATGGCAGCCCGTACAGACTAATTAGTTCAGTTCAGTACTGTCGCTCTCTCATGTCCAACTCTTTGCGACCCCATGGACAGCAGCACACCAGGCTTCCCTGTCCATCACCAACGCCCAGAGCTTACTCAAACTCATGTCTGTGGAGTCAGTGGTGCCATCCAACAATCTCATCCTGTCAGCCCCTTTTTCTTCTTCCTTCAATCTTTCCCAGAATCAGGGTCTTTTCTGGTGAGTCAGTTCTTGCCATCAGGTGGCCTAAGTATTGGAGCTTCAGCTTCAGCATCAGTCCTTCAAATGAATATTCAGGACTGATTTCCTTTATGATATACTGGTTGGATCTCCTTGCAGTCCAAGGGACTCTCAAGAGTCTTCTGCAATACCACCGTTCAAATGCATCAATACTTCAGCACTCAGCTGTCTTTCTTTCTTTTTTTTTTTCATTTATTTTTATTAGTTGGAGGCTAATTACTTTACAATATTGTAGAGGTTTTTGCCATACATGGACATGAATCAGCCATGGATTTACATGTGCTCCCCATCCCGATCCCCGCTCCCACCTCCCTCTCCATCCCATCCCTCTGGGTCTTCCCAGTGCACCAGCCCTGAGCACTTGTCTCATGCATCCAACCTGGGCTGGTGGTCTGTCTCACCCTTGATAGTATACTTGTTTCAATGCTATTCTTTCAGAACATCCTACCCTCCCCCTCTCCCAGAGTCTAAAAGTTTGTTCTGTACATATGTGTCTCTTTCTCTGTTTTGCATATTGGGTTTCATTACCATCTTTTAAAATTCCATATATATGCATTAGTATACTGTATTGGTCTTTATCTTTCTGGCTTAATTCACACTGTATAATGGGCTCCAGTTTCATCCATCTCATTAGAACTGATTCAAATGAATTCTTTTTAATGGCTGGACACTCAGCTTTCTTTATAGTCCAATTCACACTTCCATACATGACTACTGGAAAAAACCATAGCTTTGACTATTCTTACCTATATTGGCAAAGTAATGTCTCTGCTTTTTAATATGCTGTCTAGGTTGATCATAGCTTTCCTTCCAGGGAGCAAACATCTTTTAATTTCATGACTGCAGTTACCATCTGCAGTGATTTTGGAGCCCCCAAAAATAAAGTCTGTCTCTGTTTCCATTGTTTCCCTGTCTATTTGCCATGAAATGATTGAACTGGATGTCATGATCTTAGTTTTCTGAATACTGAGTTTAAAGTCAACTTTTTCATTCTCCTCTTTCACTTTCATCAAGAGGTTCTTTAGTTCTTCTTCACTTTCTGCCGTAAGGCTGGTATCATCTGCATATCTGAGGTTGCTGGTATTTCTCCTGGCAATCTTGATTCCAGCTTGTGCTTCTACCAGCCCAGCGTTTCTCATGATGTACTCTGCATATAAGTTAAATAAGCAGGGTGACAATATTCAGCCTTGATGTACTCCTTTTCCTATTTGGAACCAGTCTGTTGTTCCATGTCCAGTTCCAGCTGTTGCTTCCTGACCTGCATACATATTTTTCAGGAGGCAGGTCAGGTGGTCTGGTATTCTCATCTCTTGGAGAATCTTCACAGTTTGTTGTAGTCCACACAGTCAAAGGCTTTGGCACAGTCAATAAAGCAGAAGTAGATGTTTTTCTGGAACTCTCTTGCTTTTTCTATGATCCAATAGATGCTGGCAATTTGATCTCTGGTTCCTCTGCCTTTTCCAAAACCAGCTTGAACATCTGGAAGTTCACAGTTCACATACTGATGAAGCCTGGCTTGGAGAACTTTGAGCATTACTTTACTAGCGTGTGAGATGAGTGCAATTATGCCATAGTTTGAGCATTCTTTGGCATTGCTTTTCTTTGGGATTGGAATGAAAACTGAGCTTTTGCAGTCCTGTGGCCACTGCTGAGTTTTCTAAATTTGCTGGCATATTGAGTGCAGCACTTTCACAGCACCATCTTTCAGGATTTGAAATACCTCAACTGGAATTCCATCACCTCCACTAGCTTTGTTCGTAGTGATGTTTCCGAAGGCCCACTTGACTTCACATTCCAGGATTTCTGGCTCTAGGTGAGTGATTATCTGGGTCGTGAAGATCTTTTTTGTACAGTTCTTCTATGTATTCTTTCCACCTCTTCTTAATATCTTCTGCTTCTGTTAGGTCCATACCATTTCTGTCCTTTATTGAGCCCGTCTTTGCATGAAATGTTCCCTTGGTATCTCTAATTTTCTTGATGTGATCTTTAGTCATTCCCATTCTATTGTTTTCCTCTATTTCTTTGCACTGATCACTGATGAAGGCTTTTTTAAAATCCCTCCTTGCTATTCTTTGGAACTCTGCATTCAAATGGGTATATCTTTCTTTTTCTCCTTCGCCTTTCACTTCTCTTTTTTCTCAGCTATTTTTAAGGCCTAATACAGACTAATAGATTAAGTGAAATCAATATGTTACACTGAGCTATCCATATCAAGTTTCTCCTCCATGGACTGGATGATTTTCATCCTGACCTCTACTATTCTGATTTCACGTCTTCATCTGGACCCTTTCCAGGTGAGCCCACCTAACAGCTCCCTCTGCAACACCCAGCTCTGCCCAGCCCTCTGTGCCTTTTGAGTCCAGTCTTGCTCACGAATGTTCACCCACAGATCGGTCTAACCCTGCTCTGCTTGCCTGTCACCAGGCTGCTCATAATGAATCAGGGATATTAGTCAGCCTCTGTCTTTCTCAGTTGTAGGCCTCTTAAGAAAAACATGCTGTTTTCTACCTGACACATATTAGTTGTGTGTTGAATGAAAACACAAAAAGCTAGATGTGAAAGCAAAAATTGGAGAAAACGAGTGTGTCATGCCGTACCAAAAACAAAGCTAAGGGAAAGTTTTCAGAATAAGGGAACTAGTACAGAAAATTTACATTACAGACAACATGAATATGAATTCAGGGATTTCTCAAATCAGACTTCATTGTGAACCATGCAAATACCCGAGCATTTGCATCTGCTGAGGAGCACAGACAGCCAACAGATTTATCGACGTTAACTGAACAGCTAATCTGGTAAGGTGAGGACATGCTGTGAATTCTAGGAGTAAATTATACACTTCAGTGACACCGAAATGTCAAGTATAATGAAGCAACTTATTGTGATGTTTCTTAAGCCCAATTTTTAAAAGTTAATATTAGTTCTAAAATCAAAAAAAAAAAAAAGGCAAGTGTACACAAGATTAAGAGGAAATGGGCCAAATAAATTTCCTTCAGTGAATGAAATTATAAAAATGAGATTTACTAAATGATCATGGCTGAAATTATGGAATAGGACATAGCTCTGCTAACAGCCTGAAAGGAGGAGATTTCTAAATGTTCTCCCTTCAAACACAAGAGGATCTTAGCACCTGGAAACCACCTCTAGATTCACTTTTTTCTTTAAGTCATACTAATTCAAACATGTAAGTAGGTTGGCAGGAAAGAAGCTTAATCCATTGCTTCCTTTATGCTGCATTCATCCTACTGTTGGCTTCTGGGAGAAGTAAGGTAAAATATTTTCTATAGAAAACAAGACTGTTTTTTGGATACTCATAGGCATTGTACTCAGCATATGGCAAGTGGACGTATGCTGAGGTGAACTTATAAAATCATCATTGATGAAAAAGAACAACAAACTTCTACCAGGAATAGTAAGTATTTGCTGTCTAGAAAGTTGCTCCTGGAAGTACATGGAAGGCACTATCCTTTCATATTCCATGTTTCTTTCATTCACTCATTCATCTATTTTAGTCATTCATGCAACATTACTGTGCACATACTATGTGCCACCTCTGAGCAGCCTCTGCTCTTGAGAAGCTCCAATCAAGTAGGTGAAACAGGTAAGAAAACAGCTGATAGCCTGATGGACCAGGCCCTTTAATCAGACATGAACAAATGTTATGGTGCATGGGACGATTAAGTATTTATAAAAGTTTAACTTGAGGTTAGATTTGAAAAATATTTCTGCTCCCCCTAGAGCTTTCCACCTGGGGTAGAGACTACACTGGAAACAGTTCAGAGCCAAGAACAAAGAGAAGTGTATGATTCACCCCCTAAATTCAAAGAAAATCAGCATAAATAGCATTACACATAAATGTAAGTTTCCAAAGTAGCAGCATTCCAAGGGAATGTGATGGCAAAATGTTGTGCTTTCTCCCAACTCTGCCATCTGTGTAGAAGTTTGTGAGTTATCAGAGGTCACTGACTCATCTCCAGCCTCCTTCCTTGGGGATGGGTTTTTCTCTTTACCCTCGACCTCAAACGACAGAGCCACAAGCCTGCAGATGGACTTTATTCTGTCAGAATATGGGGGAAAGTCTATATGTGAAGCTGAGAGTTGAAATGCCCAGCATGGTCTGAAACCCCACTGCTTGGCCTACATGGATGACTAAGTACTCCCTGGTTTAAAAAAATACCCCTGAAGGCAAGTGGTACCTAAGTCATCTGCTGGTATTCTATAAGGACTGCCATTGAAGTGGTAAGATTCCAGTTGCAAGGGTTCTTGCCAAGACGATAAAGAGTGGCTACAATTAGGAAGAGTCACCCATATTGGAGAACTAGCTAAGAGGAAGCCAAGGCAGATTCCCCAGAAGAACTCACAAATGTGATGCCCAAAGGGCCAGCACTGATGTGCCAGAGGCACAGCGGGAGCCAACAGACAGCTGGTATTAGAAGGAAAAATAACAATGACCAACAGAAGAGGCGATCACACTTGCCACCGCCAAACCATGGTCTCTCATGGAACAGACATTCACACACGCTCACACGCGCGCACGCACACACACACACACACACACACACACACCTGCAGCTTCTACAGCTGAGTGGACATAGGAAGTTGGAAGAAGGGAGGGGGACGTGTTCAGACACAAGCCTGCCTTTGGTTAGTGGGACTCTGCAGCTGTGTGGGAGCTCTGAGTCCAGGAAAGGGGCTTTGAAATAGACCCTCACATACAGTATCTCAAATTGACTGAAATGAAACTTCTTTAAACTGGAAATGACTGAAGAGGAGAGGGGGCAGATTCCGAGATAGGAAAACAAATACGAAAAATATGTGGGACATTTTCCATATTTGAACATCACTATTGAAATGCTTCTAGAACTAACATCCCAAAAGGATGTCCTTTTCAATTTAGGGGACTAGAATGCAAAAGTAGGAAGTCAAATACCTGGGGTAACAGGCAAATTTGGCCTTGAGAACAGAATGAAGTTGGGCAAAAGCTAATAGAGTTTTGCCAAGAGAACGCACTGGTCATAGCAAGCACCCTCTTCCAACAACACAAGAGAAGATTCTACACATGGACACCATAAGATGGTCAACACCAAAATCAGATTGATTATATTCTTTGCAGCCAAAGATGAACAGGCTCTATACAGTCAGCAAAAACAAGACTGGGAGCTGACTGTGGTTCAGATCATGAACTCCTTATTGCATAATTCAGACTTGAACTAAAGAAAGTAGGGAAAACCACTAGACCATTCAGGTATGACTCATATCAAATCCCTTATGATTGTACAGCAGAAGTGAGAAATAGATTTAAAGGACTAGATCTGACAGACAGAGTGCCTGATGAACTACGGACAGAGGCTCATGACATTGTACAGGAGACAGGGGTGAAGACCATCCCCAAGAAAAGGAAATAGACAAAAGCAAAATGGCTGTCTGAGGAGGCCTTACAAACACTTGTGAAAAGGGAAGAGAAAAGCAAAGGAGAAAAGGAAAGGTATACTCATTTGAATGCAGAGTTCCAAAGAATAGCAACGAGAGATAACAAAGCCTTCTTCAGTGATCAGTGCAAAGAAATAGAGGAAAACAATAGAACTGGAATGACTAGAGGTCTCTTCAAAAAAATTAGAGATACCAAGGGAATATTTCATGCAAAGACGGGTTCAATAAAGGACAGTAATGGTATGGACCTAACAGAAGCAGAAGATATTAAGAAGAGGTGGCAAGAAGACACAGAAAAACTATACAAAAAAGACCTTCATGACCCAGATAATCAAGATGGTGTGATCACTCACCTAGAGCCAGACATCCTGGAATGTGAAGTCAAGTGGGCCTTCGGAAACATCACTACGAACAAAGGTAGTGGAGGTGATGGAATTCCAGTTGAGCTATTTCAAATCCTGGAAGGTGATGCTGTGAAAGTGCTGCACTCAATATGCCATCAAATTTGGAAAACTCAACAGTGGCCACAGGACTGCAAAAGCTCAGTTTTCATTCCAATCCCAAAGAAAAGCAATGCCAAAGAACGCTCAAACTACCACAGAATTGCACTCATCTCGCACACTAGTAAAGTAATGCTCAAAGTTCTCCAAGCCAGGCTTCAGCAAAACGTGAACCATGAACTTTCAGATGTTCAGCTGGTTTTGGAAAAGGTAGATGAACCAGAGATCAAATTGCCAACATCCACTGTATCATAGAAAAAGCAAGAAAGTTCCAGAAAATCATCTACTTCTGCTTTATTGACTATGCCAAAGCCTTTGACTGTGTGAACCACAACAAACTGTGAAGATTCTTCAAGAGATGAGAATACCAGATCACCTGACCTGCCTCTTGAGAAATGCAGGTCAGGAAGCAACAGTTAGAACTGGACATGGAACAACAGACTGGTTCCAAATAGGAAAAGGAGTACATCAAGGCTGTATATTGTCACCCTGCTTATTTAACTTCTATGCAGAGTACATCATGAGAAATGCTGGGCTGGTGGAAACACAAGCTGGAATCAAGATTGCTGGGAGAAAATCAATAACCTCAGATATGCAGATGACACCATCCTTATGGCAGAAAGTGAAGAGGAGCTAAAGAGCCTCTGATGAAAGTGAAAAAGGAGAATGAAAAAGTTGGCTTAAAGCTCATTATTCAGAAAACTAATGGCATCTGATCCCATCACTTCATTGCAAATAGATGGGGAAACAGTGGAAACAGAGACAGACTTTTTGGGGGGGCTCCAAAATCACTTCAGATGGTGACTGCAGCCATGAAATTAAAAGATACTTACTCCTTGGAAGAAAGGTTATGACCAACGTAGAAAACATATTAAAAAGCAGAGACATTACCTTGCCAACAAACGTCAGTCTAGCCAAGGCTATGGTTTTTCTAATAGTCATGTATGGATGTGAGAGTTGGACTATAAAGAAAGTTGAGCACAGAAGAATTGATGCTTTTGAACTGTGGTGTTGGAAAAGACTCTTGAGAGTCCCTTGGACTGCAAGGAGATGCAACCAGTCCATCCTAAAGGAAATCAGTACTGAATATTCATTGGAAAGACTGATATTGAAGCTGAAGCTCCAATACTCTGGCCACCTTATGGGAAAAACTGACTCATTTGAAAAGACCCTGATGCTGGGAAAGATTGAAGGCGGGAGGAGAAGGGGACAACAGAGGATGAGATGGTTGGATGGCATCACCGACTCAATGGACATGAGTTTGAGTAAACTCTCGGAGTTGGTGATGGACAAGGAGGCCTGGCGTGCTGCTGTCCATAGGGTCGCAAATAGTAGGACACTACTGAGCGACTGACCTGAACTGAGTGAAATGCTTATGTCCTATATACTGCATAATTTAAAATTTTTTTTAACTTAAATTTGTATATCACATTTGAATTTCCAAGGACATTTAACACATTTCTGTTTCATTTTATCATCTCAATAAGTCTATAGTGCAGGAAGAGTAATTGAACTCCCTATTTGAGTGATATGAAGATTGAAGTTCACTGATATCACACAGATTATATATCGCAAAACTGAGACTACATCTCAGTTTCACTTTGAATGGATAACATTTTAAATGAATAAACTGGTTTTAAAGTAGGGTATTCTGACCATATGGCCTAGAACTTTTTTGAATTGATATTAACAGTAGAATTTATAAAGTTTACCACACTTGTCTTTAAGTAATGGTTCTACTTATAAATGCTGTCATCGACTGGTGCTTATATAATTATTAGCAATGTTTTAACGTTCTTTAAACTAATAGGATACGATGTTTACATATTGGAAAATGGTACAAAATATGCTGATTAATTATAACAGAAACTGACCAAAGGCAAATTTTCCCTCTCTCAAAAGAAAAAAAAATTAAATCTATAGCATCTAGGCAAATTAGCATGATTTTAAAATCACACATTGACCAAAGAAATTACAATAATTTCCCTAGCTTGAATATCCCTTTTTTAGAAGGGAAGCAGTTGCAACTATTTCTGAGTTAGGATCAAGTTGCTTAATGTGTCAGTTATGTCTAAAACAGGAATCAATGAAAACTGAATCATTCTAAGTGCTCATTAATTCTTGAAAGAATGAATGAATAAATGAAAGAATGGATATTTTGAAACTTTTTACATGTGAAGGGCTCTGCCATCACTTGTTAATCTGGGAAGACTGAGTTTGCAGTCTTGTGGTCTATGATTATCAATCAGGTATATTTGTTATAAAGTTATTATGATCATAGACATCTGAAATAAGGAAAGATCTTATCAGACAGATCACAGAGGTCAAGAACCACTATATAGTAGTTAGTCTCTGAAGCATGAAATAGAAGTTTCACCAGGGGAAATAGGGCAAAAAGGTATAACCTTGACTGATCATCTATGAAATGGGTGAAGTTATGAGCTCTACTTGAGAATCAATTCTACCAGCATGTGGAATTTGGAGAAAAGAATCTGTTAGCAAGAGAGCAGTATTAGAAACTACACAGGTTTTCTCCTATGAAAGCTTTAGTGCTTAAAAAAATTGACAAACGAAGATTATCACTCTCAAACAAAATATAAAGTGGTGATATCCATACAGGATTAATTTATTTTTAAAAATCATTTCTGAGCAGAAGTTGCTTACTTTATTTATCTGTTATGGGAACCAAAATTTGGACCATAACAATCATATAGGACTGGCACAGAACTGAACCACAAAACTGAACCAGAAAGAAAGAGAAGATCTTAACAGACCCATCACAAGCACGGAAATCGAAACTGTAATCAGAAATCTTCCAGCAAACAAAAGCCCAGGACCAGATGGCTTCACAGCTGAATTCTACCAAAAATTTAGAGAAGAGCTAACACCTATCTTACTCAAACTCTTCCAGAAAATTGCAGAAGGTAAACTTTCAAACTCATTCTATGAGGCCACCATCACCCTAATTCCAAACCCAGACAAGGATGCCACAAAAAAAGAAAACTACAGGCCAATATCATTGATGAACATAGATGCAAAAATCCTTAACAAAATTCTAGCAAACAGAATCCAACAATATATTAAAAAAATCATACATCATGACCAAGTGGGCTTTATCCCAGGAATGCAAGGATTCTTTAATATCCACAAATCAGTCAATGTAATACACCACATTAACAAATTGAAAGATAAAAACCATATGATTCTCTCAATAGATGCAGAAAAAGCCTTTGACAAAATTCAACATCCGTTTATGATAAAAACTCTCCAGAAAGCAGGAATAGAAGGAACATACCTCAACATAATAAAAGCTATATGTGACAAACCCACAGCAAACTTTATCCTCAATGGTGAAAAATTTAAAAGCATTTCCCCTAAAATCAGGAACAAGACAAGGGTGACCACTCTCACCACTACTATTCAACATAGTTTTGGAAGTTTTGGCCACAGCAATCAGAGTAGAAAAAGAAATAAAAGGAATCCAGACAGGAAAAGAAGAAGTGAAACTCTCACCGTTTGCAGATGACATGATCCTGTACATAGAAAACCCTAAAGACTCTACCAGAAAATTACTAGAGCTAATCAATGAATAGAGTAAAGTTGCAGGATATAAAATTAACACACAGAAATCCCTTGCATTCCTATACACTAACAATGAGAAAACAGAAAGAGAAATTAAGGAAACAATACCATTCACCATTGCAACAAAAGAGAATAAAATACTTAGGAGTATATCTACCTAAAGAAACAAAAGACCTATACGTAGAAACTATAAAACATTGATGAAAGAAATCAAAGAGGACACAAATAGATGGAGAAATATACCGTGTTCATGGATTGGAAGAATCAATATTGTCAAAATGACTATACTACCCAAAGCAATCCATAGATTCAATGCAATCCCTATCAAGCTACCAATGGCATTCTACACAGAACTAGAACAAATAATTTCACAATTTGTATGGAAATACAAAAAACCTAGAATAGCCAAAGCAATCTTGAGAAAGAAGAATGGAACTGTAGGAATCAACCTGCCTGACTTCAGGCTCTACTACAAAGCCACAGTCATCAAGACAGTATGGTACTGGCACAAAGACAGAAATATAGATCAATGGAACAGAATTGAAAGCCCAGAGATAAATCCATGTACCTGTGGACACCTTATCTTCGACAAAGGAGGCAAGGATATACAATGGAAAAAAGACAACCTCTTTAACAAGTGGTGTTGGGAAAACTGGCCAGCCACTTGTAAAAGAATGAAACTAGAACACCTTCTAACACCATACACAAAAATAAACTCAAAATGGATTAAAGATCTAAATGTAAGACCAGAAACTATAAAACTCCTAGAGGAGAACATAGGCCAAGCACCCTCCAACATAAATCACAGCAGGATCCTCTATGACCCACTTCCCAGAATATTGGAAATAAAAGCAAAAATAAACAAATGGGACCTAATTAAACTTAAAAGCTTTTGCACAACAAAGGAAACTATAAGCAAGGTGAAAAGACAGCCCTCAGAATGGGAGAAAATGATAGCCAACAAAGCAACAGAAAAAGGATTAATCTGAAAAATAAACTAGCAGCTCCTGCAGCTCAGTTCCAGAAAAATAAATGACAAATTCAAAAAATGGGCCAAAGAACTAAACAGACATTTCTCCAAAGAAGACATAAGGATGGCTAACAAACACATGAAAAGATGCTCAACATCACTCATTATCGGAGAAATGCAAATCAGAACCACAATGAAGTACCATTACACACCAGTCAGAATGGCTACTATCCAAAAAGTCTACAAGCAATAAATGCTGGAGAGGGTGTGGACAAAAGGGAACCCTCTTACACTGTTGGTGGGAATGCAAACTAGTACAGCCACTATGGAGAACAATGTGGAGATTTCTTTAAAAACTGGAAATAGAACTGCCATATGACCCAGCAATACCACTGCTGGACATACACACCAAGAAAACTAGATCTGAAAGAGATACATGCACCCCAATGTTCAACGCAGCACTGTTTATAATAGCCAGGACATGGAAGCAACCTAGATGCCCATCAGCAGATGAATGGATAAGGAAGGTGTGGTACATATACACCATGGAATATTACTCAGCCATTAAAAAGAATTCATTTGAATCAGTTCTAATGAGATGGATGAAACTGGAACCTATTATACAGAGTGAAGTAAGCCAGAAAGATAAAGACCATTACAGTATACTAACACATATATATGGAATTTAGAAAGATGGTAACGATAACCCTACATGCAAAACAGAAAGAGACACAGATGTACAGAACAGACTTTTGGTCTCTGTGGGAGAAGGCAAGGGTGGGATGTTTCAAGAGAACAGCATCGAAACATGTATATTATCTAGGGTGAAACAGATCACCAGCCCAAGTGGGATGCATGAAACAAGTGCTGGGGCCTGGTGCACTGGGAAGACCCAGAAGGAGTGAGTAGAGAGGGAGGTGGGAGGGGGGATCGGGATGGGGAATACATGTAAATCCATGGCTGATTCATTAAAATGTATGGCACTACAATATTGTAAAGTAATTAGCCTCCAACTAATAAAAATAAATGGAAAAATAAATAAATAAATAAATAAATAAATAACAAAAAGAGTGATTTAGGGAACAAGTAAAGATATAAAAAACCAAGTAATAACAAAATCAGATCTGGACAAAAGGTAAAAGACTTATCAAGATACTCTATATTATAGTGTATCTGGGCAAGAGGGGGATGGGCAAGGGTGTGGATGGGGCACCAGTGTGTTTTTAAGACTTTGTGCAATGTCCGAACATTTTATCACAACTCTCCTGCCCACCCCTCTGTGTCTTCCTATCTCTCTCTCTTTCTCTCTCACACCCAGCCTGAATATCATTTAAATATTTTTAAATTAATATCAACAGTTACATTATAAGATTCAAATTATTACATATTGCTTTGTTTTAAGCCATTGCTCACAGTAGCAAAGCTTTGCATGGGGGAGGGGGGATAGTCCTTAAGGTCATTTTTTTAAAAACTGAAAATGGCTTCATTTCATGTACTTTTCTGTTGTCTGAAACCTGAAATATTCAACAGCAGCACAAAAGTCTAGGTAATTTCTGCCCATATTTAAATGACTGGAAGGATTGATGACTTTGTGCCAAAGAGTTTCTCATTATCAGAGATTTTCTGATGTAACCCAGGCTTGCAGATGCATCCATTGCATGCCTCTAAGTCGATCCCTGGCTTTATGTAGGAAAGATAGGCCATAATAGGGTTTAGGTCACTTCTATCTAAATATGTCCACAAATTTTTTTCCATGTGCACATATCATATTAATCAAAAGTGGTGATAACTTAGAAGGCTGATAAAAAAAAAAAAAACCTTCTTGCCCTTGGTTTAAGACCTTCCAACTCTAATGACTGATTTGTAGATAGAAGTGGTTCTGCTATGGATGATTGCATTTTTCACAGAGAGACAAGACAGTCATCTGAGAAGCTCATTCTTTGCAGATTGTTTTTCTAAGTGCTTTCCATGTAAATTATGGATGTATGAGAGTAAAATAAAATGAAGAAGTAGAAGCTGTTACATCCAGTAACATGTCTAGTCTTAGTATAGTGTGCAGTTATTTTCCATTAATTTAGTTTGCTGTTTGAAACATAAAGTTACAGTATCTTTCCACTCCCTAGATAAAGGGAATTTCATTTTTAAATCACTCTAAAAAAAATAGTCTAATAATGTCCACATTTGAATTTTCCTCTAAAATTAGTATTTCATTTTGGTTGATATATTCTGATTAGCAAACTGATATACTCTTGATACAACCGAGACCAAGTATCTGATTCCTTTAGCTATTTCATGATGATTTAATATTTTATTATGATTTGCTACCTATTGTATAACAAAGAATTGTATTATTTTTTCAGTAGCACAATTGAATGATTATCTCATTGACCTTTATTAACTGCTCATTTTCCTCCTTAATTAGATTATTATTCATAGATGGCCTTAAATGCATTGATTGAAGATTTTCAGTGGTATACGAAAGGTTTAAACTGCTTAATGAAAATAAAGATAGATTTCTGTGACTTCAGAAGTTCATGAAATATATGATTACCTGAAATAAACATTAGTTATACAGAAGGCTAAGCAAAGTAATATATTGATTCAACTACTATTTCCTTTAATGTTCAGTGTTTCCAATCGTTCATCCAAAAGGGGATGTGGACAAATTATCCTGCAATGCTACTCTGGATAGAAAGACTCAATCTCCAATTCTGCAGTATCATACTAACATTTTTCTATTAAAAATAAGAAGAAATAACTAGGATAACTGACACATTCAAATAAACCTTTTCATCATTGATTTTCCATTATTGTAAGGAGTTCATGTATGCTTACTTTCACTTTGACTAAACATTACTTGTCAGTTTCAATGCAATTTTGTTCACTTAATTCTTCAAACTGGATTTTTTTTCCTTGAAAGTGTAGGACCTTATTTACTTTGTTTTATCAAGAAACCTCTGCTAAGAGAGAAATAGGAAGAAATGATCAGAAAACTTAATGATAATTTTCGTCCTGAAATATGAGAAAATACTAGTCCTAGAACCACTGTGCAAACTAATGGGATTGTTTTGATTTTGTTGTTAGTACTATTCTTTTTAAGTAAGGATTACATTTGAATTTTACTGTATTCCAAAATAATAAAATCTCATCTAAATCATATTCTAGTGAC
The DNA here is from genome assembly GCF_963930625.1 of Muntiacus reevesi. Classification (NCBI taxonomy): domain Eukaryota; kingdom Metazoa; phylum Chordata; class Mammalia; order Artiodactyla; family Cervidae; genus Muntiacus; species Muntiacus reevesi. The sequence goes on along the minus strand of NC_089251.1, from coordinate 256,371,932 downwards.
AGCAAAAAACAAACTAAAACAATTAAATAGTGAAACATATATAAGATGAAATCTCAGTATTTGTTCTTTAAAAGGAAGCAAACAGATTGGCTAATGAATGGCTCAGATTACCACGAAAATGGTTGAAATTCATATAAATAACAGAAACAACTAGGGAAAGTTCAAAAACGTGTTGCTTATACTCTATCTTTCTTGCTTTGGATATTCACTTCTCTTCTCTCTCTGTGTTGAATGAATTGTGTGTCAACCCCCCCCCCCCAATATAAGATACTTGTGAATGTTACCACATTTGGAAATAAATTCTTTACAGACATAAAGTTAAGATAAAGTCATACTGCATTAAGAAACACCCTAAATCCAGTGTGACTGCTATGTTTCTAAGAAGAGGAAATGACACATTTACGAGGGAAAAGGCCATGTGAATACAGAGGGGAGACGGGTTCTGCAGCAACCAGCCAAGGAATGTTAGGATTGTCGGGAGCCATTAGAAGCTACAAGAAAGGCATTGGAACAGATTCTCCTCCAGAGCCCCCATGAAAGAACCAAGCTGGCTGACAAAGTGATAAGACCTCTGGCCTCCTGAACTACAGGAGAATAAATCTCTGGGTTTTTTTAACCCACTCCATCTGTGGCCCTTTGATACTGTAGCCTGAGGAGATTATACACCATAAGTGAGTGGTTCAGTGAAGACACAGTTCAAATGCTAATTTCTGGAAAGCACATTCCTGATCAGTCTGGTCCATGGCTTTTTTTCCTTCTCTAAATTACCAAGGCATCATAGGACACAATTTAGGAATCAGTAATGTCTATCCAGATAATTCATACCCTACTTGTAACTCAGGGATGGTTTTTCCTCTTTTGCATCATTCGCATACCTCTGTGAACAGTCTCATCCTTTCCTCATCCAAACACCTAGGAGTTGACTGCCTATACAATATGAATTATTCTTACTGACTGGCTAAGACACATACCAGCAGAGACATGGCTGGGATAAATAAGAATAAACTAATATAATAAGTCTGCTTTTCCCCAAGGAAATGAGTAAGTAGAAATTACCATTATTTACTTCTACGACTAAAAATAACCTATAATTCATTAAAGACCACTTTGACTTATATGAGTGGGAGTACTCTGAAGTTGGAATTTTGCATTAGCTTCATCTAAAGGTTAATGTATTCTTTTGTTATGCTTTCAAAATTACGCAGACCACAGAGAAAGCAACTTATGAAGTTCTTAAATGTTTAGCATAATTATAGATAAAATAATAAAATTATTGAATGCTTATTTTTTCCAGTTTATGTTCTAAATATATTATTTAGGCCTCTCAACAAACCAATGGAGTAGGCTCATCATTACACTTGTTTTTTAAGATGAAGAAAACTAAGGCACAAAGCAGTTAACTAGCTTACTTACCTAAGATTACTGAGATATTATGTAACAAAAGCAGTTACAAAGGATACATCTGTACTCAAAACTGACAAAGTTGCTTGGGTTTTTCTTTTTTCTGACTTTAACAAATAGTGCAGCTATAAATGCAGAATTTCATAGGAAAGTGATTCAGTGAAAAAATGAGAAATTGCTCATTATCCCACTTAAACTAGTCACTAATAGCAAAATGAATATAAACAAAGATTCCAAATGAAACCAGATACATGCATGAGAGGAATGTTAACTGCTATGCACATAATGATTGAAATACCACGTTTTAATATTTACTGATGTCACATATAAGACTTTTCTTAAAGTTGGTGACAGCTCAAAAACCTGTTAGAATAATTAGAATTACAGGACAAAATTTTAGCCTGCTTATTTTTTAAGATTTTTTCAAATTTATTTATTTATTTAATTTTGGCTGTGCTGGGTCTTCATTGCTGCGAGGGTTTTCCTCTAGCTGTCGCAAGTGGGGGCGACTCTCTAGTTGCTGTGAGCAGGCTTCACATTGCGATGGCTGTTCTTGTTGTGGAGCTGGGCCCTAGGGCACACGAGCTTCAGTAGCTGCAGCGCGTGGGCTCAGGAATCGCGGCTCCTGGGCTCCAGAGCTCAGACTCAGTAGTTGTGGTAGGGGTTTAGTTGCTCCGCAGTATGTGGGCTCTCCCTACACCAGGGATTTAACCCGTGTCTCCTGCATTGGCAGGCGGATTCTTTACCACCGCACCACCAGGGAAGCCCTAGCCTGTTTAGATAGTCAGAGTTTGTAAAATTCTAACCCGCTGTATTAATATTATTCAAATATATTTAGTCAATATAAGTGAGTCATCTGTTCTTTAAAGGAGACCTAGAGCAAGCATACTGTTCACCTTTGTTACTATCCATACTTAAATTAATAATGACAATAGAGAAGTTGCATTCAGTATCTCATAGTTTGCAAAGACTCTCAAATGCATTATCTTGCGTGTTCTCCAAAGATCTAGTGGTCCAGGGAAGCTGGTATGGTAACCATCCTACACATGTAGAAACTGAGGGTCAGAAGCTGTGTCCAGTTCAAGGTCAGTAGTCTATTAAATATGTCTCAAGTCTTTTGATGCCTATTTCTATTAATTAAACTCAGATTTTTAGTTCAAACTTGGTGTCTTCTTCCTTCTGTCTCCACCATTAAACCAGATTAGTGAGATGTGGGATGTTACAGAATATAAAGAAAAGTGCATTTGCTTATATACCCTATGGAGTCCTATCACTTCTCATTTTTAAAAGAAAAAATTCACTCAGGAAGGAAACAATTGAATTCTATGACCCTGAGATCAGCAAAGAGCCCTACATTAGCTGTTAAAATGTTCTCATTAAATAATAAACACTTAAGTTTAATTTAGATCTTTAATCACACTAAAGGGCATCACAAACTTGCACATGAGATTATTAAATCACGATGAGGAATGAAATCCAATTTAGTCTTCATGTGTCATGTCTAATAAAACCATTTACATTAGCTAAACTTTACAGGAGTGTCTGCTTTTTAAAATGCTCTAACTTTGTGTTGAGAAATACATTTTCTAACTGGACCTTTTCAGCTACGGCACATCCAAGCTCAGAGTCATGCCTTCCAGTTTCCTATTGCCCAGTTCTCTCAAGCACCCACTACCAATTTATTATAACAAAATGAGGAAACAAGGTTGAGGAAAGAAAATGCTAGCATACACTACTCAGAAATAACCAAAAGAAAAGATTCTAAGTATATGTAAATATTTTACTTATAATTGTATAACATCTTATTTGGAGCTAGGCTACTAAAATTGTTTAAAAGTTCAAGGGTCCACATACCAAAATACATTCTCAATATATCAAGTATTTATTTATTTTTTTTTCCTCACAACTAGACAGCTATATCAAGTATTTAAATGTAAAAACTGAAATCATACAAGTGGTAGGAGAAAAATAGGCAAATATTTATTAAATCTTGGGATGGTGAAGGACATTCTCATCATAGTTTATGAGAAAGAAGCTAGTGAAGGAATCTGCCTATATTAACAGATGTGATCCTGTTCACTGCTGACATTCCATCATTAAGCAGAATCCAGGGAGCTGAGTAAAGTATTAAACCCACAAGTTCTCATTGCTACAAAAAATTTTGATGGAAAAACATTATAACACATTTAACACCTAAAAAATTAGTGTTCTTAATTTATAAAGCATTCTTACCTATCAATAAAAACTTATTGCGTTTTCAGGCTCACACACGGCTAGTATATTAACATTAATTCAAGAGTTAAAACAATATACCACTATAATAAAAAGTTTTTTCTGCTAATATTTAAATGTTTTAGAGTACTTTTAAAAATACAACACCACAATCTTAAAATTTTACACTTTGGGCTCTTAATGTTTTAGAATAAGCAAATAATATTTGAGAACATGTTTTAAGCATAAACTTCTTATAACACCTGACATGGGAAAATACTATAGATAAACACTATAAAACAAACTTGTTCTTTAAATTCAAAATTAATGAAGATATTCTTAAATATAGTAAACTTTCTGCTGAATTTTTAAAAGCCTCAAATGTACATCTTTCACTAACTTTTCAATATTTTGTAGTTTTTAATGCAAATAGCTTCACTTTTGAATCTTTCTCTCACCCCCAGTTTCTCAGAGAGCCCTCCATAGCTTGTCTATTTGATCCTACTTTTGACCTTTATTATTTCGACCTGGCACAGAGACCTGCCTTTGGTTTCTTTTATTCTGTTTCCAGCTACCATGAAAGATTCTCTCTTAAAGGGTCTTTGTTTAAATTCTTATTACCCATCATTCATCAATCCCCCATGGAGATTTCCCATGGTTTAAAGGTACCAATGTAATAGACTCATCAAAGACATCATTATTCTGAAGTATTTGCTCTTGATCTCTCTTTGTCATCTAGTTTTCTGTTTCTGACTGATTTCTCTCATTGCTGGCCAGTTATTCAAGATGAGCACAATGAGGTTTTGTGATGACTCTCTGAAATCAGAAAAACAATGTTCCTAGTTAAGAAATATATATGATTTCTCTATTTTACGTCTAAAAACTCAAGCATCCTCCTGTTGACTGTTCCTTTTACATAATTCCAGGAATGACATAGTCACCTGGTAGGTTATGGCATCAAAAAGTAATATAATACAGTAATTTATCAACCCTTAGCAAAAAAATTCTTGAAATTCTCTTTCTTTGTAAATTGTGAAATAAACATATCTCCAATTCCATTTCAAGGACTCTCTGTGATATTGAAATCTATGGGCTGCAGAAGAGGAATCTAATAGGAACAGTCTTCTATTGCCTTTTGCACTTTCTCCACATGAACTCTGAGTTTAATGAAACTTCCATATTTTGAAAAGCTCATCTACAGAAAGGAGCTGATTGTTCTCTTAAATTATTGTACATAAATGTCATTCCTTATGGAGCTTTAGCTATCTTGATAACATTCTATAAATGCCTCCTTTTAATTAAATAAAAAATACCTTCGGTCATTACGGCATTTTCACTGGGAATCCCGAAGTTTATTCTTACTATCTCATGCTTTGGGTCCTCCAGATTTCTTTGGATTGTGCTTATGCCAACAATATTAGAGCTCAAACTAGAATGGTCTTTAAAAATAAAAGGTAAAAATATTTCTATAGAGTACATATAAAGGCTAGCAAAAGCCACACAATCATAAAAATCCTTAAAAGTAAGTAGATTATAGCAGTGAACTATATTATAGATCAAAGTTACTTCAAGAAGATCCCTGCTCCACTCTATAAATATCTAGTCTATTCACCCAGCTAAACGACATGTGAATTCTAAAAAGCATATTTATTCCTTCGGTGTAAGTTGATAAAACATCAATGTCCCTGAGCATATTACAAAATTTTATCAATCACCTTTACCATTAATTTGAATGAATTTCAGAATTATTTCTAAGAATAAATTTTAATAAGGAAAGAAAGGGTAATGGGGTTTAAAAACAGGAATGAGTCTGAAGCAGCTTAAACAATTCAAATTATTAATAACTTACTTTCAAAATGCATAGTTGAGTCCACATATGTGTTAGGAGCCAAAAGTATAACTGAAAGCTCTGAAAATTAACTTCCATGAAATACAATGCTTTTTTAAAATTTATTTATTTTTTGGCTGCATTGTACAACTTGTGAGATTTTTAGTTCCCTGGCCAGGGATTCAACCTGGGCCCTCAGCAATGAGAGCCCAGAGTCCTAAACACTGAACCACCAGGGAATTCCTATATACAATGTTTTTTTAAAGGTTAAATAATAAAATGTACTGGGTCTTTCCTGGCGGCTCAGTGGTAAAGAATACACATCACAATGCAGGAGGCAAGAGTTCAATCCCTGGGTCAGGAAGATACTTTGGAGAAGGAAATGGCAACCCACTCTAGTATTCTTGCCTGGGAAATCCCATGGACAGAGGAGTCTCACAAGCTATAGTCCATGGGGTCATAAGAGTCAGACACAAATTGGTGACTAAACAACAACAAATAAAATGTACTAATGTGAATATGCATTATTAAAGTTCAGTAGTAAATGGAGCAATTGTTTAGGACTTAAACAAAAGACTGATTTTTTTTTGAAAGAGAGAAGGATTTTATCAATGACATTTATCAATTACAATTGCCAGCCCATGGTGACCATTCAAAGCATGCCAGCTTTTAGCCAATTTTGCTATTTTTTTTAATTCTCCAGTGACAATATATCCCTTTAAAGCCTACACTATATTGGGGCGGTCTATAATATATTGGTCTATTTCCTTCTCTAAATGAAAGCTATGACAAAACTAGACACTGTATTAAAAAGCAAAGACATCACTTTGCCAACAAAGGTCCATATAGTCAAGGCTATGATCTTCTCAGGAGTCATGTACAGGTGATGTGAGAGATGGACCATAAAGAAGGCAGAGCACCAAAGAACTGATGTTTTCAAACTGTGGTGCTGGGGAAGAGTCTTGAGAGTCCCTTGCATAGCTAGATCAAACCAGTCAGCCTTAAAGGAAATCAGTCCTGAATACTCATTAGAAAGACTGATGCTGAAGCTGAAGCTCCAATACTTTGGCCACCTGAAGCAAACAGCCAACTCATTGGAAAAGACCCTGTTGCTGGAAAAAAAAACTGAAGGCAAAAGGAGAAGAGGGCAATAGAGGATGAGGTGGTTGGATGGCATTATCAGTTCAATGTACAGGAACTTGGGCAAACTCCAAGAGTTAGTGAGGGACAGGGAAGCCTGGCATGCTGAAGTCCATGGAGTAGCAAAGAGTCAGACACAACTTGACAACAGAACAACAATTCCCATAGCCCTATATTGAAGTTGAAATTTTTGTTTTTCTTTAGTTTTATACTTGCTATAGAAAGTTCAAATTTAAACCTAGGTAAAGCACAAAAACAGCTTTCCATATTAATCATTGATTCAAACTATTGTCCAGGGCAAATTTAGGATAGTTACATTACACTCTGTGTGTGTGTGTGTGTGTGTATGTGTGTGTGTTCAGTTATGCTCAACTCTTTGCAACCCCATGGAGTGTAGCCAACCCCATGGAGTGTAGCTCCTCTGTCCATGGGATTCTCTAGGCAAGAATACTGGAGTGGGCTGCCATTTTCTTCTCCAGGGGATCTTTCCGACCCAAGGATCAAACCTGTGTCTCTTGAGTTTCCTGCACAAGCAGGTGGATTCTTTACCACTGCCCACCTGAGAGCTACACTAATGATTGGTAAAGAAAATGGTGCATAGGCCAAAATTTGGGTCAAAAATCCGGGAGCGTTCTATTGGCCATATATAGCTTATCATTTGAATTTGTTCTAAGAAGACATGGACACAATTGTGCTTGTAATAATAATTCTCTTTTAAGTATTCTGAGATTATAAATAAATGTTTTCTTGATATTACCAAAGAAGAAACATCTTGATAAAGCACATGTATATTTAACCTCACAACAGTCTGATGTCAATACCATCTAATGTTATTAGAACAATTTAATTTAGGCAAGATGCAAAACGTTCTAAAGAGTTAAGCAAAACAACAGAAGATTCTCAAAGAGCAGATCGTGGTCTTTGACAGAATATAGACATAATTTGAATTTGAGCTCTCCACAATATTTTGAATGAATTTTTGGTTACTACTAATAATTTTAGAAAAAGCTGATTAAAAAAACCAAACAAATCTAAATTTGACTTATAGTGGAAATTTTTAAGCTTTTTTTTTCAGCTTTTAGAGAAAATATTTCTTTTGATATTGAATGTCAAAACAAAAAAAGCAAGTGAGTATGCAACAAAAGTGACACTCCAGTAAAATGTAAAGAAAGTAAAAGGGAAACATTACAGTATACTAACACATATATACGGAATTTAGATAGATGGTGGCGATAACCCTATATGCAAAACAGAAAAAGAGACACAGAAATACAGAACAGACTTTTGAACTCTGGGGGAGAACGTGAGGGTGGGATGTTTTGAAAGAACAGCATGTATATTATCTATGGTGAAACGGACCACCAGCCCAGGTGGGATACATGAGTCAGGTGCTCGGGCCTGGTGCACTGGGAGGACCCTGAGGAGTCGGGTGCGGAGGGAGGTGGGAGGGGGGATCGGGATGGGGAATACATGTAACTATATGGCTGATTCATGTCAATGTATGACAAAACCCACTGAAATGTTGTAAAGTGATTGGCCTCCAACTAATAAAATAATATTAAAAAAAAAAAAAAAAAGAAAGTAAAAGGGAAACATTTATATGACTATGAAGGGGAATATCTCTATGTAAAAACTCCTAATATCAATTTCTGAAGGCTGTTTTCTGACCTTTATAAATAAAAAGCACAAAATTAATTCTTTATAATATCCCAGCACTGAAAAATATGAAAAAAAGATTTTAAAATGCTGCATAGCTCTAGAAATTAACTTAGATGATAAAATTACAATATAAGTGATAGTGATTTATATGATTATGTTAAAATATTTTCTGTAATAAAAATAATATCATATGTGAATTATTATAATCCTTGAGAATGTTACATATAAGCATGGTTCATTTCCAAACGCTTTAACAATTTCAATTATAACAGTCTGAGCAGGGGATCTTCTTAGGTAAACCAAGTAGTACCAGAAAGGGGAAAATATATACTGAAACAAAGAAAAAAATAAAACTAGTTAAGTTTCTATGAATTGGGATAATAAGGCTGATCTGTAAAGGGCTCAGAGGCATCCTGCCTCTGCTTGGAAAGGTCTGTTCCTCCTGCTTCAGGATGCTTCTGTTTCCAAGCATTTACCCAATTCCTGCATGAGTACCTGTCATACGTCATATAGAATCCCAACATTGGAAATACAAGTTGACCTCATGAAGCTCACAGACAAATGGCAGAGACAGACATTCAGGAACACACAGTATCAGTAATGTTATAAAGACCCTATAATTGATATAACTATAGGAAATGTGGGCTTCCCCGGTGGCTCAGAGGTGAAGAATCAGCCTGCAATGCAGGAACTGCAGAAGATGCAGATTCGATCCCTGGGTCCGGACTATCCCCTGGAGGAGGGCATGGCAACCCACTCCAGTATTCTTGCCTGGAGAATCCCATGGACAGAGGAGCCTGGCGGGCCACAGTCCATAGGGTCACAAAGAGTCGGACACGACTAAAGTGACATAGTACACACACACACAGGAAATGTAAAATGTAAAGGGAGCTCACTTAAGACAATGTGAGTAATTAACAGATTACCTGAAGTCACTTGATTTCAACCTTAAACAAGTAAGAATTAGTCTAGTGAAAAAGAAGATGAGGATGTTCAAATTAAAGGGATATATAATGGCACTAAGGCAAGAAAGACCAGGGTGTACATCCTTTGAGATGGCTGACACTTAGGTATATGTGGGGAAGTGAAAAGGGATCAATCTTGTTTGTACAGCTAAGATCAAAACTGGACTTTATCCCAAGAGGGAATTTAAACAGGAGACATTGATTTTAAACAAAAAAAATAACAATCTAAGATTAGTTTTAGAATTTCCCTCTGGAAATGCCTAGGAAAAAGAATCTTAAAAAGAGGAGGCAAAAAATAATTTCAAATCAAATAGATGAGAAACGCTTCCATAAACTGAGCTAGTAACAATGAGGAGGGGAAAAAAGAGATATTCTAACTGAAAAAATGTTTAAGAGAAAGAAGCAACAGAATTTGATAGCTGAGAGTATATAAGCTAAAGAAGGCAATTCTCGGATCATTCCTTATTTCCGCCTTGAGGGACTTGGTGAATAGTTGTTCCACGTTTAAATTTAGAGAATAAAAAGAGTAAGTTGGAATTTAATTAACAATAACTTTATTTTAATGGAAGCTCATGTTTTATTTTGCCCTTAATACTCCCAGTGAATTCCAACATCACTTTTTTTTTCCTTCATATTCACATCACTTTTATCATTGACTTCACGGAAAATTGTTGGCTAAATCTTTATTCTGAGACTCCCCATAAAGTATCTTGAAACATGTAGGTGAAATATCTGTGGGGAGAAATATCTTGGATCTGGGGAATCAAGTTGCTATCAACAGTAGGATTGCCCTTGTTGAAAAATAAAAACCTGCTCTTACTTTTCTCTTTTTATATAATATATGTACAATCACATTCCTTATCTGTAAGGATTCTATGCAGAAAATCCTTCAATCAAAATTACCTATTTCTCTTGCTCTGTCATAAATTTGCAATTGCTTTGTCATAATACTGAATTTTTCAAGCAACACAGCCAAAAGGTTACTATATATGAAGAAGCCGACTGTTTTTCTTCCTTTGTTGACTCTCTTCTTGAAACTGTAAACAGATGCCCTTTTCCCTGAAATCATGTTTTTATCAGTCAGCTCCTTTCATGCCATACTTCATACCATATGCTTCTCTAGTAAGTTTATTCAATCATTCTAAAGGGCAGCATCTATTCCTTTTCCTTCTGTTCAAAATCTTTGCACTCGATAAATTTATATGATAATCCAATAGGTAGAAAAAACAGCACTCAAAACTCCTCTGAAAATGAAACAGGATCGTGACAGTTAAGTGAGAATCTCTTTGTAACTATGCATTAAAACAGTCAACAAGAGGAACAAAACTTGGGAAGAAAAGAGGTGAGACCCATACCTGCTAATGACACATAAAACTAAATCCCAAGCAATCCTGACAATTATTTCACGTGGAAAACAAAGTTTCTCAAAACAAAGTAAAAGATCAAAGAATCTTAAAGATGACAATAACAAAAGAACAAGGCAAAAAATTATTACTCGCAGTACATTTCCATTTATATAAATTTCAAAAACGGTATTGTTACAGAATGCATACATAGGTGGTTAAATAAGAAAGAAATGCCATGGCATTTTAATCACAAGAGTCATTTTAGTGATACGCTTTTACTAGGAGGAATTATCTTAAAGGATCAGCTTTTTGAAAGCTCTTAATATTTTATTTTTTGGACCTAGAATATGTTACAGAGATGTTTGCTATATAATAATTTATTTTACTATAATTTGATGTATTTTGTACTTGTTCATATGAGTGTTATACTTTACAATAGAAAGATATTTTCATAATTGCACAAATAATAGAGTAGAGATAAATGCAATAAAGAACTTTTCTTCATGTATTATCATCAGTCAGTGAAAAGTTATTACCTGGCAAGTTTGCTGAAGCAATTTCAATAGAGTCAATCAGGAAAATACTTAAATGAGACCATGGGGGACAATATACTACAAAAGATAACAAGCCAGAGAGTTTTCCATTTTTCTGAAAAAATATTTTTTATATAACAATTTTTTTTTTTTAAATAGGAAGCAAGAGCCTTAAACTTTACAAGGTTATATAATTCAGTTCAGTTCAGTTCATAGCTCAGTCGTGTCTGACCCTTTGCAACCCCATGGACCGCAGCATACCAGGCCTCCCTGTCCATCACCAACTCCCAGAGTTTACACAGACTCATGTCTTTTGAGTCAGTGATGCCACCCAATCAACCATCTCATCCTCTGTCATCCCCTTCTTCTCCTGACTTCAAACTTTCCCAGCATCACAGTCTTTTCAAATAAGTCAGTTCTTCACATCAGGTGGCCAAAATATTGGAGTTTCAGCTTCAGCATCAGCCCTTCAAATGTATATTCAGGACTAATTTCCTTTAGGATAGACTGGTTGGATCTTCTTGCAGTCCAAGGGACTCTCAAGAGTCTTCTCCAACATCACAGTTCAAAAGCATCAATTCTTTGGTGCTCAACTTTCTTTATAGTCCAACTCTCACATTCATACATGACCACTGGAAAAACCATAGCTTTGATTATTCTTGCATTTGTTGGCAAAGTAATGTCTCTGCTTTTTAATATGCTGTCTAGGTTGATCTTAGCTTTCCTTCCAAGGAGCAAGCATCGTTTAATTTCATGGCTGCAATCACCATCTGCAGTGATTTCGGAGCCCCCAAAAATAAAATCTGTCACTGTTTCCATTGTTTCCCCATCTATTTACCATGAAGTGATGGGACCAGGTGATATGACCTTAGTTTTCTGAATGTTAAGATTTAAGCCAACTTTTTCACTCTCCTCTTTCACTTTCATCAACAGGCTCTTTAGTTCTTCTTCACTTTCTGCCATAAAGGTCGTGTCATCTGCATATCTGAGGTTGTTGATATTTCTCCCAGCAATCTTGATTCCAGCTTGAGCTTCCACCAGTCCAGCGTTTCTCATGATGTACTCTGCATGTAAGTTAAATAAGCAGGGTGACAATATACAGCCTTGACATACTCCTTACCCGACTTGGAACCAGTCTGTCGTTCCATGCCCAGTTCTAACTGTTGCTTCTGGACCTGCATACAGATTTCTCAGAAGGCAGATCAGGTGGTCTGGTATTTCCATCTCTTTAAGAATTTTCCAGTTTATTGTGATCCACAGCCAAAGGCTTTGGCATAGTCAACAAAGCAGAAGTAGATGTTTTTCCGGAATTCTCTTGCTTTTTCAAGGCCCCAACAGATGTTGGCAATTTGATCTCTGGTTCCTCTGCCTTTCCTAAATCCAGCTTGAACATCTGGAACTTCACGGTCCATATACTGATGAAGCCTGACTTGGAGAATTTTGAGCATTACTTTACTAGTATGTGAGATGAATGCAATTATGCCATAGATTGACCATTCCTTGGCATTGCCTTTCTTTGGGATTGGAATGAAAACTGAGCTTTTGCAGTCCTGTGGCCACTGCTGAGTTTTCCAAATTTGCTGCCATATTGAGTGCAGCACTTTCACAGCATCATCTTCCAGGATTTGAAATACCTCAACTGGAATTCCATCACCTCCACTACCTTTGTTCGTAGTGATGCTTCCTAAGGCCCACTTGACTTCACATTCCAGGATGTCTGGGTCTAGGTGAGTGATCACACCATCGTGATTATCTGGGTCATGAAGATATTTTTTGTATAGTTCTTCTGTGTATTCTTGCCACATCTTCTTAATATCTTCTGCTTCTGTTAGATCCATCCCATTTCTGTCCTTTATCGAGCCCATCTTTGTGTGAAATGTTCCCTTGGTATCTCTAAATATCTTGAAGAGATCTTTAGCCTTTCCCATTCTGTTGTTTTCCTTTATTCCTTCGCACTGATCACTGAGGAAGGCTTTCTTATCTCTCCTTGCTATTCTTTGGAACTCTGCATTCAAATGGGTATATCTTTCCTTTTCTCCTTTGCCTTTAGCTTCTCTTCTTTTCTTAGCTATTTGTAAGGCCTCCTCAGACAACCGTTTTGCCTTTTTGCAATTCTTTTTCTTGGGGTTGGTTTTGATCACTGCCTCCTATACAATGTCATGAACCTCAAACCATAGTTCTCAGGCACTCTGTCAGATCTAATCCCCAAATCTATTTCTCACATCTACTGTATAATCTTAAGGGATTTGATTTAGGTCATACCTGAATGGTCTAGTGGTTTTCCCTACTTTCTTCAGCTTAAGTCTGAATTTAGCAACAAGGAGTTCATGATCTGAGCCACAGTCAGCTCCCAGTCTTGTTTTTGCTGACTGCATAGAGCTTCTCCATATTTGGTTGCAAAGAATATAATCAATCTGACTTTGCTATTGAACATCTGGTTATATAATTATCCAGTAATAAATGTGTCAATCTTTTTTCATTCTATTGCCTCAAAATTGCTAAATTTCAACTTCCTGACTAGAAATTCATGTGAAACAATGTATTTATTTGTTAATCCAATGTTAAAAGCTATATATCACTTTATATATTTCCTATAAAATGATGTTATTACAGATTTTAGCCACAATGTATTGTAATCTTTTAGCCCTTCCATTATAATTCTATTTACAGTAGTATGACCAACAAATCTAAAACTCCTCCATGAATTATTGAATTAATGGTACCAGAAAAATATCAACTATTGCTCTAATAAATAAAATTAAAATAAACTTTGCAATATAAAGATTGAGAATCATTCTTCTCAGTAAAGAACAAAGGCAAATATCAAATTCATATTTTATTGGTTGGCAGGGTTACACAAAGTGCACAAAAGTTGGACTGTGCACTTTAACTGGCCCCTCTACCATCCCCTCCCATAATTTCCCTCAGTACTATCAATTCATATTAAATAAAAGTGTTATAAATAAATATACAAGGAAATAAGCAAGAAGAAATGTGTGCTTGCTACACAGCTTCAAGGTAAGAGACTCAGGACTCCTTCCTACAGTACCCACATCCTGCTACACCCAAAACTGTTTGCTAAGTTCACACCAGTCAATGAGATCATTTATGCTATCTTCATTAAACATGCTTTATTTTAAGAATTATTGTTCTCCCTGTATTTTTCAGGCAAATGATCGAGATTCAGATTACTCTCCAAAATCACGATAGGCATTATCCGACAGTGACAGTCTATAATGCATGCAAACTCTTTCAGTCGTGTCTGACTCTGCAACCCCGTGGACTGTAGCCCAGCAGTTTCCTCTGTCCTTGAAATTTTCCAGGCAAGAGTACTGGGGTGGATTGCCATTTCCTACTCCAGGGGATCTTCCCAACCCATGTCTCATGCATTTCCTGCTGGTGTATTCTTTACCACTGCACCACCTGTGAAGCCCCAATAGTTTATAGCTGCTGCTAAGTCGCTTCAGTCGTGTCCGACTCTGTGCAACCCCATAGACGGCAGCCCACCAGGCTCCCCCGTCCCTGGGATTCTCCAGGCAAGAATACTGGAGTGAGTTGCCATTTCCTTCTCCAATGCAAGAAAGTGAAAAGTGAAAGTGAAGTTGCTCGGTCGTGTCTGGCTCTTCACGACCCCATGGACTGCAGCCTACCAGGCTCCTCCGTCCATGGGGTTTTTCAGGCAAGAGTGCTGGAGTGGGTTGCCAGTGCCTTCTCTGATAGTTTATAGAGATCATACCTAATAAAGAAATCAACTAAAGTTTCAGTCCTACAGCTTGGTGGTCACCAGGTCATAGCCAATGCACCAGAGGATTCACAGATTCTCATTAAGCAAAAATCACATTGGTTTTGTCCTACAGTTTTGGGTTACAATTTGCAACCAATCTACGTCAGTCTTACAGCAAGGTCAAATACTGAGTGAAAGAAAATAAACCTAATAGCAACAGAATTTCCTCATTGGCCTTGTTCCTCTCTGTGAACTGAGATAATTCCTGGTCCAGACCTACCAAATCCCAAGGATACTGAATAATTTCAGGTGAAATGAATGTCAAATACAAAGGAACATAGATTCTCAGGGTTCAATGGCACATTTAAATAATTGATTCAATCATCCATCCAACAGTGTACAATATTTCTGTTAGACAGTCATCCAACTTTTACTTGAATAGAACTTGTAGATTTTCAGTTACTATGTGTATACATGGTTACAGATGCTGAAAAAATTTGTTTGCAATAGTCATTTTAGCATGGGAAGGAGGAATGACTAATAGAACTGGTCAGAGCCTGACATTTATTGATACTGACTGACATTTTGGCGTTCATGTTTTACTGGGCAGAAAGTTTGGCCCCTCACTTCTTGTCATGTGCTGTGGGCTTTCTTTCACTACCTGTGTCCAACCCTGTGGTTTATTGCCTAGTTATCTGTAACTGGGTGATAAAGTGAGGCCAGGTACAGAGTGCAAAATTAGTGCACTTCCAAAAACCTCATTGTCAATTCAGTGGTGCTAGTGGTAAAGCCACTAGCCCACTCAGGAGATGCAAGAGAGGCAGGTTCAATCCCTGGATTGGGAAGACCTCCTGGAGTAGGAAATGACAACCCACTCCAGTATTCTGGCCTGGAAAATTCCATGGACAGAGGAGCCTTGGTGGTCTACAGCCCATGGGGTCACAAAGAGTAAGACACGACTGAGCATGCATACAATTTGTCCCTCATAAACTTCCTCAATGTAGTTTATTAGAAATATTGGAAGAGAGTAATAAAAACAATAAGGGATGAGAGGTGCATTGAACTCTTAACATCCGTGCTGTGATAGCATTACTCAAGGTGCCAACACAGAAATGATAATGCTCCTACCTTCAAATAATGCACAAGCTAAATGAGGCATCAAGAGTTACAGCCAATATGAGAAAACTGTATCCTGGATACACTCCTCAGCTCTACACAGAGGATCCATGAAATTTTGATGAGAGAATATTTGATCCAAATTCTGAAATACATGTAGATATTCCCAGTGAATGAGAAGAGAAAGGACAACCCAGTTCAAAGAGACAGCATGAGCAAAGGCAGAGAGGCATAAACCAAGCTATCCTAAGTCATTTTTGGGTTATTAAAGATATTTTGTCCTCAATTTCTGGGACTTAACACATGCTTGAACCAGTCTCTTCCCATTGCTCTTTTCCTCCATCCTTCCCATTTCCTGATGCATCCTTTGGTCTCAGTTTAGCTATCTCCTCTCCCAGGAAGTCTCCCTTGACCCCAGGTGTGTGTTACATGCCACTCCTCACTGCTCTCATAGCCCCCTGCACTTCCTCAAACCAAACTTCATTACTCCGCTTTGGAATCATCTGTTATCTATCTCCCCAGTGAAGCTATAAGGTTCACAGGGTAGCAACCTTGTCTTTTTTTGTTGTATACCCAAAAACCAACACTTCGCTTGGCTCACACTAGGAGCCTAGAAATGTTTACAGACTTAATGATCACCATTAGTTAGTTAGTTAGATAATTAATGTTCCAAAAAGATATAGTGTTTAGGTAGAATATCTAATGATAATTTATACATGTATGCTTTCAATAGCTAGAAAACTACAAAATTCCCAATAAAACTTCTTACCAGTGATCATTTTGACATAAATAAAATAGACTGAAATGGAAATAGATTATTTTGACAGATAAAATATTTACTAATAGGAATTATTCATAACTTTGCGTGTGGGTGTACAGGGATGATAACCAGCTGAAACATACCTGTGAGGTGTTCCAGATGTTTACAGTTGAGTCTACTCTCTCTGGCAGTGCTGGTTGCGTGCCTATGTCATATCAACTGTCAAATATTATTAGCATCACCCTCTATACACACAGGGCTTTCCTGGTGGCTCAGACAGTAAGGAATCTGCCTGCAATGCAGGAGACACAGGTTCGATCCCTGGATTGGGAAGATCCCCTGGAGAATGGAATGACAACCCACTCCAGTATTCTTGCCTGGAGAACCCCATCGACAGAGGAGCCCGGTGGGCTACAGTCCATGGGGTCGCAAAGAGTCGAACATGACCAAGTGTCTAACACTATATATGAAAACCACAGATGAGGATCCATCTCACGGAATTAGTTGTGAGTAATGCTATAAAGTGATTTGAATCCCATCACTGATTTTTATTTCCCTGCTTTTCAAATTGTATGTTTATGACTCCTAGAAGTTACGGTGACACTGTTGAGGGATGGAAAATTTTAGCCATCTCTCTCTACCCTATCACCCTCCCAGAGCAACTCAGTCACTGCAACCTCATCCTCCTGTCTCAGTAATCTTCTTCCCATAGAACTGAGTAACAAAGCTATTTCTTTTCTCTTCCTTTCAAGAAAAGCACTCACTTTGAGCCATGTGAATGAGAGTGAGTGTGTGTGTGCGTGTATGTATTAGGTGTTGCCTGGCTCCACAAGGATGGTTACATTCTAGTGAAACTTTTTAAAACACTTAGACATTTATAAATATACATAACTATTAACTAGCTATTAATTAGCTGCCTTTATAGTACTGATGAAGGCTATACTCATTCACTGTTAAAAATTGTCAAGACATATTTTCTCATTTTGTATCAATCTGCTTTTCTAGCCTTCAGGAATTAAACAAAATTAATAATTCTGTGTTATCTAAATTTGAAATTACTAATCTACTACTTTTCTATAATGAAGATCACTGCTGTAGAGGGGGAAAAAGTCTACTCAGTAAATATAAAGGGAAAATGTTATTTACATATTTCATATTAGATAAAAGAAATGTTCCCACTTGGAAGCTTATAAAACTGTGAGCCCAAAAGGGTCTTCATTACAATAGGACAGAGAACAACCCAGGACAAAATCACCCTTGCATCAGCTACTAAGTCAGATTTAAGTTTTTCTATTTAATTTATTTCCTAATAACCTCCCTCAGCTAGCTAAATTTTTATCATATTTATTGAAATAGACCTTTGTCTGTCTGCCCAGTATGCTTTTCCTTGGGGGAGTCATTTTCCCTGCAGTAATCCTCTTTAACTCATCCTCTTTGATCCAGGGGAGGCTGACACAGCCCAGGAAAGGAGCACATGCCCTGAGGCAGGACAGTCAAAAAAACGCCTCCAGAACGTTTGTGAAGACTTTCTGTGAGGGCACTGTGTTTTCTCTAAGATCATTAACTTAAGGACCATGTTCCCAGAGCTTCAGGTGCTGTGTTCTCATTGCATAGAGTGAGAAACTCTCACTGCATAGAGTGTGCCCCCGAGAATGAGGCCACAGAGGAAAGGCACAGCTGAGCAATGGGACGGACTGTTCAACAGTAAGTCAGTGAGGACGAGACAGAGGTGTGCTTTTTATAAAATATCTTGGAAGTACCACTGGTGTTCTGAAATCTCTAGAAGGAAGTTTCCTTCTTCTGTTAGAATACAATTTTATATGTTTCAAAATGGAAAATATCACATTAGCCATCCATAGTGACTATGTGAATATTTAATAAGAAGAGGGAAAATAGATGACTCCTAGGCAGATGGAGAAACGGTATCATCCAAGAAAAATAATCCCTTCTTAAAGTCTTTCTCTGTGCATTTTCTCAATCATGACTTGCAGTCATTCCTTTTCCTTCCTTACCACTTGCATTGCCATCATACCTGCAGAAATCTCAGGCCCTCCCAGAGACAGCCTAAACTGGGATGATGCCAAATGTGTAAAATAGCAAGCAGCCTAGCATATGAGAGGAGAGCCGTCCAGCAAAGAGGGTGGCAAAGTGAAGAGACAGACAGCAAACATAAAGGACCTTCTCCAACAAGACTTCTATGAAAAAGCACAGCACAAAATAGGTATTCCGTATTCCATCTCTATTTTTATCTAGCCAATTCCAGAGGAATTTACTATCTAATTTTATTTTTCCATGATTGCTAGTATTGCCATTTCTCAAAGGACCTGATGAGAAGGAGGACTTTTCTCTGTCCACAAATTTCAGAATAAACACCATAGAGTCAATACGACTTTCTAAACTAAGAAACAAGGTCAGAAGCCTGTGGCCACAGGATTACCTACCTGGCTGGCACACCTTCCAAGGCAGATGAGGGTCTGCCCACTGTGATTCCGCGTCAGGCAGCACACACACACACACCTGATTTGCACTAGGGTGAGGGGTGAGAAGATGCCGATGAGGGCAGACAGAACCAGCTGGACAGGTACAGAGCCTTGCACTCTAGGTAAAAGATCAATCAGCACACCTAAATCTGCAGCGTTGACACAGTCAGGAACTTTAGGAGCCCAGCTGTAAATGCCCCTGCATACCTCTGCCACATACTAAAGGGTTTGTGAGGAGAAATCGAGAAGCAGTAAGTCAGCATAAGCAAAGGCAAAGCAGACAACAGGCAAAGGGGGAGGGGGTGTGGAAGAAGGGCGATGAATTCACAACCCCTATTTTAATCAAATCTAAGAAAAAGCTGGGGTTCGCCCCGCCCCTCCGATTTCCGCGCGCCTCTTTGGCAGCTGGTCGCATGGTGAGGGTGGGGGCAAAGGGGGCCGCTCTGCCTGTGTCTATGGTCGGGCCCATAGCGCCCAGCTGCCCAGGACAGACCTCGCGTGTACGGCGCTGCAGGAACCGGCTCCGGGGTCCGGATAACGGGCCGACCCCGCAGCTCCTGACACGGGGCGAGGCTCTCCTCTGGCCTGAGAATGGCTACCTCCCGATATGAGCCAGTGGCTGAAGTTGGTGTCGGTGCCTATGGGACAGTGTACAAGGCCCGTGACCCCACAGTGGCCACTTTGTGGCCCTCAAGAGTGTAAGAGTCCCCAGTGGAGGAGGTGCTGGAGGGGGCCTGCCCATCAGCGCCGTTCGGGAGGTGGCCTTACTGCGGCGTCAGGAGGCTTTTGAGCATCCCAATGTTGCAGGCTCATGGATGTCTGTGCAACAGCCCGGACTGACCGGGAGACCAAAGTGACCCTGGTGTTTGAGCATGTGGACCAAGACCTCAGGACGTATCTGGACAAGGCACCCCCACCAGGCTTGCCAGTGGAGACCATAAAGGATCTGATGTGCCAGTTTCCAAGAGGCCTGGATTTCCTTCATGCCAACTGCATTGTTCACCGAGACCTGAAGCCAGAGAACACTCTGGTGACAAGTGGTGGGACAGTCAAGCTGGCTGACTTTGGCCTGGCCAGAATCTACAGCTACAAGATGGCACTTACCCCTGTGGTTGTCACACTCCGGTATCGCGCTCCAGAAGTTCTGTTGCAGTCTACATATGCAACACCCGTGGACATGTGGAGCGTTGGCTGTATCTTCGCAGAGATGTTTCGGCGAAAGCCTGTCTTCCGTGGAAACTCTGAAGCTGACCAGTTAGGCAAAATCTTTGACCTGATCCCAGAGGATGACTGGCCCTGAGATGTGTCTCTACCCCGAGGAGGCTTCCCCAGAGGGCCCCGGCCAGTGCAGTCGGTGGACCCTGAGCTGGAGGAATCTGGAACACAGCTGCTGCTGGAGATGCTGAGTTTTAACCCACACAAGCGAATCTCTGCCTTCCGAGCGCTGCAGCACCCTTATCTACACAAGGCAGAAGGTGACTCAGAGTGAGCAACGGAATGGCTGGAACAGAACCAAGGCGAGAGACCACCAAATTTCCCTTCCTTTGAACATTTGAGTGGAGAGCCCCACCACTGAGGAGGCAACCTCTGCCTTCACCTCTGAAGCTGTGGCGACTCCTCCTCCAACTTTTTACAGACAATATTTTACTGCCTTAAGGACATTCCCCTCCCACCCTTTTGAGGCTGATCCTTATCCTGTGTCCTTATACTAAAGGGTATGTCCCTTGTTCTCCCCTCCTTTATACCTTTATATTGGGGTCCTTTTTTATACAGGACAAACAAAACAAAGAAATATGGTCAAAAAAAAAAAAAAAGAAAGAAAGAAAAAAGAAAAAGCTGGGCTCCAAAAACTCTTGAACTCTAAGCATGACAGGAACATGCTGTTTCTGGTGTTTGACCTTAGAACCTTGTCTCTTTTCCTGTTTGACCAACAATGTCATTGAGAAGCCTTCCAAAGACATGTACAATTAAATCATTCCTTAAGAGCCATTAGCATGGCAAAAACAATTGTTACCAAGGTTAATTTCTTCAGTAACCTTTAAATTTATTTCTAGACATAAGTCACCAAGAGTATATCAATAGTTATTTGATTTGTGGATGTTTCTGACAAAACAGAATAAAGAAACATCTTCCAAGATACATGATGATAAATGAAATACCAGACCAAAAGGATGACTTCCTTCTCATTCTGAAGTAACACAAGTTTAAGTCATCAGTTCTCACAGTCAAGACATTATTGCCATCACTTCCCAAAAACATTAAACTTATCATGATACTGCTCTTATTTCATGCAGAAAAGTGAGAAAATAGACAAAGCAAACAAATGTGCCAATGTAACAGAGTAAACTAATGAACAGAGACATTTAAACATCATCACAGGTTTTCATTATGGAAAACCAAAATAATTAGCAGTTGTCACTGAAAATGCTTCCTACTTCTTTTACAAATCATTAAACAGAGGCACTTTTGTCATAAAATTTCTGTGTGATTCTTTTTTTCTTTCATAATGATCTTTTTTTTTTTTTTTTTTTGGCTGTTTCAAAATAAGGGCCTAACAAATCGTTAATACTTTAAACTCATATAACTTTTTCACAATTTATATTCAGTATAGGCACACTTACATTTATAAAGGAAAGTATCAAAGAGGAACAGAGGCAGAATGCTGAAGAGAAGGGTGGATGACTAGAAAAATCACCTTTTAAAGGAACTATGTGGGACTTTTAACCCAACTCCTTTTAGGCCTGTCCCACCGTGAGATCATTAACCAATTTTTGTGGTGAATCTCCTGATCTGAAATCACATTATGTTGCTTGTTGTACAGTCCTGACAGTCAGTATTTATATTTTCCTTTTCTTTGAGAGGTGTCTGCTTAGGTCATAACAAGTTATTAAAAGTGAAATTATAACAAAATTACCATGTCACCAAGTCATAACTTCTTGGCAATTAGAATATGAAGGTGTGCACACCTCTCATAATTTCAGAAGCTAAGTCAAATTATTCATCTCTTTTCAGGGGATCAAAAGCAGTTTCAAGATCTTCTGGTACAAATTCAGAGTTGACAAAACCTTGTGAAATTTTACCTCTCACAAGCAGTATAGTCCTTGAGGTTTTAGCCAAAATATAATGTACAAGATATTAAAATATCAGACCTGTGGTCCCCCTAGCAATATCTTTTGAACAACAACAACACAAAAGTATGACCACTGAGGGGCAAACACAGCACAAGTGAAAGCAGTCCTGATCAACTGGAACCAAAATCTATTCCCTAACCGTATAGCACCATTGCCACTAGCCATGCAAACCTATCCCAAGGGCTTCCCAGTTGGTTTTCTTGGCTTCTCTACACCTAGTCTTGCACTCTCCCCCGACTCTCAACCCATTCTGCATACAACCACTGGATTTGTTATTGAAAACAGATCATCTTACCATTCCATGACCCCCAGCTTACCCATATGTATACACGAGAATTTTATAACACTTAATCATGTAGGTAGCTTCTCTGGTGGCCCAGATGGTAAAGAATCTGCCTGCCAATGCAGGAAACACGTGGGCTCAATCCCTGAGCTGGGAAGATCCCCTGGAGGAGGAAATGGTAACACACTGAGTATTCTTGCCTGGAAAATTCCATGGACAGAGGAGCCTAGTGGGCTACAGTCCATGGGGTCACAAAGAGTCAGACACAACTGAGTGACTCACACACACACACACACACACACACACACACACACAGAATGGGCAACTGTGTAGAACTTTATGGCAAATAGTTTTGCATTCAGAGTTTCCCTCCTCTGGTTCCCTTTTATTATTTGAACTTTATTGTCTAATCATACAGAATTATCTTTCTACTGGTTATTTTGTTGCATTGCATGTATTTTGCAATTTGCTTTTGGAAATGTGTTGAGTATGAATTTAGCAAATAATTACTCATTCATTTAGGGATAGCTTCAAGCTACCCATTCTGTAAAGTTCCTATTCTCCTCCAGGAAGTCAGTCACACTCTTTCAGCTACTTTCAGCTACGTATTTGTCTCTATTTAAGCACTTGCTGCATAATGTAATCATTTGTTCTACTTATTATTATTATATGTTATTATTTATTATTATTTATTCCTTGTCACAGGAACTCCTGCCATCACTATATATGACCTAACACTATATAGATAGATAGAGATATGTTTACATATATATATGTATATATATGTCAGCATTCTCATATAGTGATTAGTGGCAAAAAAAATGATTATTTGCTGAATAAATGGTCCCTCTCCAGATATAGCTAATTTTCTACCTGATAGTGCTGTGCTAATAACTGGAAAGGAATGTTTCTTATAGATGAGAACACAGAAGGGAAGAAAAGAAAAAGCAACATATGTATATATAAATATACATTTACAATCTGCATGTATACTCTAATTATTTAAATGATTTCTGCATTTCAACTTTAAGACATACACACTCCAACATTTTTTAACATTTTTAAATTTGTGATCTGTTTCATAACTGAAAAAAACCAATTATAAACATAGATAATATCATATTATACCATATACCAATTATATATGTGTGTGTGTGTATATATATACACACACATATACACACCATATTACTTCAGATAGCATAACTAAGATAAGAGTCAGGTCTGACTGTGACATTTGTACCTTAACATTATAGTTGTACTTTTTATAAATAAATAATACACAATTTGATGAAGAAATTCCCTGAATTCAATGCCAAATAAGGTAGAAACTAGGGGGGGGATGAGCTAAGATGGTGGAGGAATAGGACTGGGAGACCACTTTCTCCCCTACAAATTCATCAAAAGAACATTTGAACACTGAGAAAATTCCACAAAACAACTTCTGATTGCTAGCAGAGGACACCAGGCGCCCAGAAAAACAGCCCATTGTCTTCAAAAGGAGGTAGGACAAAATATAGAAGATAAAAAGAGAGACAAAAGAGCTGGGGAGGGAGATCCGTCCCAGGAAGGGAGTGGTAATAGAGGAAGTTTCCAAACCCAGGAAACCCTCTCACTGGCTGGTCTGGGGGAAGTTTTCGAATCTCAGAGGGCAACCTAACTGGTAGGAAAAATAAATAAAACCCACAGATTACATGCCTAAAAGCAATTCCCAGCAGTAAAGTACCCCAGACGCTTGCATCCGCCACCAGCAAGCGGGGGCTGAATGGAGAGGAGCGGGCAGCAGTGCTTAGGAACAAAGGAAGTGAAGAGAAGTGAAGTTGCTCAGTTGTGTCCGACTCTTTGTGACCCCATGGACTGTAGCCTACCAGGATCCTCAGTCCATGGGATTTTCCAGGCAAGAATACTGGAGTGGGTTGCCATTTCCTTCTCCAGGGGAAGGACTGAGCAATTCCAGAGAAGAGCTAGCCGGCGGCGGACCACCCATCCCCCAGAGGCAGGAGCCAGGGGGGAGGCGAAAGGGGAAAACTCGGCCCCAGAGATGGCCTCCCCTACCAAACTGCAAACAGGTTCCCAGTTTCTAACCAAAGACTTCCTGAGATTCTGGATGGTCGACATCCGCCTGGAGGGTTGCGGCTAGAGACCAGCTCCCCAGAGCAGACACAAGGCACATGCACCCGACCGACCGGCGTGCACAGAAACTGAGGCTGGGCCCGTGGAAGGGATGAGGCGCACCACACCCAGGGAGAGTGCGCTCTTCAAGCTCCTGGCTGACTGAGCTGCTCAGGTGGGGAAGGCACAAAACACAGGCCCAACCGAGTCTGCGCTTTTGAGCAGTACCCGAAAACCAGAACTGCACGCAACTCAGGGCCCACTCCCTGTAGAGCAGCCTGCAGCCTGAGCAGCATAGATGGGGGAAGAACACACGCCCGCCATGAGGAGGGGCAACCCAGTGTGGCTGGAACACTGCAAGTGCTCCCCACACAGGCCAGTGATGTTTGTCTGCAGCGCCCCTCCCTCCCCACAGCATGACTGAACAAGCGAACCTGAACAAGAGACCACCTCCGCCCACTTGTGTCAGGGTGGAACTGAGACACTGAAGAGACCTGCAAACAGAAGCCAAATAAACAAAGGGAACCACTTCAGAAGTGACTGGTACAACAGATTAAAATCCCTGTAGTTAACACCGACTACACCAGAAGGGGCCTATAGATATGGAGAAGTGTAAGCTGGAACAAGAAGCTATCTGAAACTAAACCAAACCCACACTGCCTGCAACAGCTCCAGAGAAATTCCTAGATATATTTTTACTATTTTTTTAATTAAAAAAAATTTTTTATTCCTTTTTTCTTCTTTTTCTTTTTTTAACTTTTCTTTCTTTTATTGTCTTTTAAAATTCCCTATTACTCCTCTATTACTCCTTAATTTTCATTTTCGTTTCACTATAACCCTGCAAAAAAAAAAAAAAAATAGACCTTATTTTTAAAGCAAACTTCATATATATTTCTTAAATTTTTCTGTTTTTATATTTAATATTGAATTTTTAAGAGTCTAATTCTACTCTAGATTTTTAATCTTTGTTTTTCAGTATTTGATATCAATTTTGGACTTTTAACAATCCAATATTCAGTACCCATTTTTACTCAGGAGTGTGATGATTACTCTTTCCCCCTTTTGACTCACCTTTTTCTCCCCAAGATCACCTCTATTTCCTCCCTCCCCCTTCTCTTCTCAATCCATTTCTGTGAATCTCTGTGGGTGTTCTGGGCTACGGGAACAGAGGGAACAGAGTACTTCATAGGGAACAGAGTACTTCATAGATCTGTCTCTCTCCTCTTGAGTCCCCCTTTTTCTCCTCCTGCTAATCTCTATCTCCTTCCTCCCCCTCCTCTTCTTCATGTAACTCTGTGAACCTCTCTGGGTGTCCCTCACTGTGGAGAATCTTTTCACCATTAACCTGGAAGTTTTATTATCAGTGCTGTATAGTTGGAGAAGTCTTGAGACCACTGGAAGAATAAGACTGAAAGCCAGAGGCAGGAGACTTAAGCCCAAAACCTGAGAACACCAGAGAACTCCTGACTACAGGGAACATTAGGTAATAACAGATCATCCAAAAGCCTCCATACCTACACTGAAACCAACCACCACCCAAGAGCCAATAAGTTCCAGAGCAAGAGATACCATGCAAATTCTCCAGTAATTCAGGAACATAGCCCTGAGTGTCAACACATAGGCTGCCCAAAGTCACACCAAACAAATAGACCCATCTCAAAACTCACTACTGGACACTCCATTGCACTCCAGAGAGAAGAAATCCAGTTCTACACACCAGAACACCGACGCAAGCTTCCCTAACTAAGAAACCTTGACAAGCCAATCGTCCAACCCCACCCACTGGGAGAAACCTCCACAATAAAAAGGAACCACAGACCTCCAGAATACAGAAAGGCCACTCCAAACACAGCAATCTAAACAAGATGAAAAGGCAGAGAAATACCCACCAGGTAAAGGAACATTAAAAATGCCCACCAAGCCAAACAAAAGAGGAGGAGATAGGGAATCTACCTGAAAAAGAATTTAGAATAATGATAATAAAAATGATCCAAAATCCTGAAAACAAAATGGAGTTACAGATAAATAGCCTGGAGACAAAGATTGAGAAGATGCAAGGAATGTTTAACAAGGACCTAGAAGAAATAAAAAAGAGTCAATTAAAAATGAATAATGCAATAAATGAGATCAAAAACACTCTGGAGGAACCATCAGTAGAATAGTGGAGGCAGAAGATAGGATAAGTGAGGTAGAAGATAAAATGGTGGAAATAAAGAAGGAGAGAGGAAAAAAGAAAAAAGAATCAAAAGAAATGAGGAAAACCTCGGGGACCTCTGGGACAATGTGAAATGCCCTAACATTCGAATCATAGGAGACCCAGAAGAAGAAGACAAAAAGAAAGGCCATGAGAAAATACTCGAGGAGATAATAGCTGAAAACTTCCCCAAAATGGGGAAGGAAATAGCCACCCAAGTCCAAGAAACCCAGAGAGTCCCAAACAGGATAAACCCAAGGCAAAGCACCCCAAGACACATATTAATCAACTTAACAAAGATCAAACACAAAGAACAAATGTTAAAAGCAGCAAGAGAGAAACAACAAATAACACACAAAGGGATTCCCATAAGGATAACAGCTGATCTATCAATAGAAACTCTTCAGGCCAGAAGGGAATGGCAGGACATACTTAAAGTAATGAAAGAGAATAACCTACAACCCAGATTACTGTACCCAGCAAGAATCGCATTCAGATATGAAGGAGAACTCAAAAGCTTTACAGACAAGCAAAAGCTGAGAGAATTCAGCACCACCAAACCAGCTCTTCAACAAATGCTAAAGGATCTTCTCTAGACAGGAAACACAGAAAGGTTGTATAAACGCGAACCCAAAACAACAAAGTAAATAAACGGCAGCGGGACCATACCTATCAATAATTACCTTAAATGTAAATGGGTTGAATGCCCCAACCAAAAGAAAAAGACTGGCTGAATGGATACAAAAACAAGACCCCTATATACGCTGTCTACAAGAGACCCACCTCAAAACAAGGGACACATACAGACTGAAAGTGAAGGGCTGGAAAAAAATATTTCACGCAAACGGAGACCAAAAGAGAGCAGGAGTTGTAAAACTCATATCAGATAAAACAGACTTTAAAATAAAGGCTGTGAAAAGAGACAAAGAAGGACACTACATAATGATCAAAGGATCAATCCAAGAAGAAAATATAGCAATTATAAATATATATGCACCCAACATAGGAGCACTGCAGTATGTAAGGCAAATGCTAACAAGTATGAAAGGGGAAATTAACAATATCACAATAATAGTGGGAGACTTTAATACCCCACTCACACCTATGGATAGATCAACTAAACAGAAAATTAACAAGGAAACACAAACTTTAAATGATACAATGGACCAGCTAGACCTAATTGATATCTATAGGACATTTCACCCCAAAACAATCAATTTCACCTTTTTCTCAAGGGCACATGGAACCTTCTCCAGAATAGATCACATCCTGGGCCATAAATCTAGCCTTGGCAAATTCAAAAAAACTGAAATCATTCCAATCATCTTTTTTGACCACAATGCAGTAAGACTAGATCTCAATTGCAGGGAAAAAAAAAAAAAAAACTATTAAAAATTCCAACATATGGAGGCTAAATAACATGCTTCTGGATAACCAACAAATCATAGAAGAAATCAAAAAAGAAATCAAAATATGCATAGAAATGAATGAAAATGAAAACACAACAACCCAAAACCTATGGGACACTGTAAAAGCAGTGCTCAGGGGAAGGTTCATAGCATTACAGGCTTTCCTCAAGAAACAAGAAAAAAGTCAAATAAATAACCTAGCTCTACACCTAAAGCAACTAGAGAAAGAAGAAATGAAGAACCCCAGGGTTAGTAAAAGGAATGAAATCTTAAAAATTAGGGCAAAAATAAATGCAAAAGAAACTAAAGAGAACATAGCAAAAATCAACAAAGCTAAAAGCTGGGTTTTTTTAAAAATAAACAAAACCGTTAGCAAGACTCATTAAAAAACAAAGGGAGAAGAACCAAATCAACAAAATTGGAAATGAAAATGGAGAGATCACAACAGACAACACTGAAATACAAAGGATCATAAGAGATAACTACCAGCAGTTCTATGCCAATAAAACGGACAACTTGGAAGAAATGGACAAATTCTTAGAAAAGTATAACTTTCCAAAACTGAACCAGAAAGAAATAGAAGATCTTAACAGACCCATCACAAGCATGGAAATCGA
This sequence comes from Muntiacus reevesi, assembly GCF_963930625.1. NCBI lineage: Eukaryota > Metazoa > Chordata > Mammalia > Artiodactyla > Cervidae > Muntiacus > Muntiacus reevesi. The sequence continues at coordinate 256,343,023 of NC_089251.1, read as the reverse complement.
AACTGTAATCAGAAATCTTCCAGCAAACAAAAGCCCAGGACCAGATGGTTTCATATTTGAATTCTACCAAAAATTTAGAGAAGAGTTAACACCTATCTTACTCAAACTCTTCCAGAAAATTGCAGAAGAAAGTAAACTTCCAAACTCATTCTATGAGGCCACCATCATCCTAATACCAAAACCAGACAAGGATGCCACAAAAAAAGAAAACTATAGGCCAGTATCACTGATGAACATAGATGCAAAAATCCTTAACAAAATTCTAGCAAACAGAATCCAACATCATATTAAAAAGATCATACATCATGACCAAGTGGGCTTTATCCCAGGAATGCAAGGATTCTTTAATAACCAGAAATCAATCAATGTAATACACCACATTAACAAATTGAAAGATAAAAATCATATGATTCTCTCCATAGATGCAAAAAAAGCCTTTGACAAAATTCAACATCCATTTATCATAAAAACTCTCCAGAAAGCAGGAATAGACAGAACATACCTCATCATAATAAAAGCTATATATGACAAACCCACAGCAAGCATTACCCTCAATGGTGAAAAATTGAAAGCATTTCCCCTAAAATCAGGAACAAGACAAGGGTGACCACTCTCACCACTACTATTCAACATAGTTTTGGAAGTTTTGGCCACAGCAATCAGAGTAGAAAAAGAAATAAATGAATCCAGATAGGAAAAGAAGAAGTGAAACTCTCACTGTTTGCAGATGACATGATCCTCTACATAGAAAACCCTAAAGACTCTACCAGAAAATTACTAGAGCTAATCAATGAATAGAGCAAAGTTGCAGGATATAAAATTAACACACAGAAATCCCTTGTATTCCTATACACTAACAATGAGAAAACAGAAAGAGAAATTAAGGAAACAATACCATTCACTATTGCAACAAAAGAGAATAAAATACTTAGGAGTATATCTACCTAAAGAAACAAAAGACCTATACGTAGAAACTATAAAACATTGATGAAAGAAATCAAAGAGGTCACAAACAGATGTAGAAATAGACCGTGTTCATGGATTGGCAGAATCAATATTGTCAAAATGACTATACTACACAAAGCAATCTATAGATTCAATGCAATTCCTATCAAGCTACCAACGGTATTCTTCACAGAACTAGAACAAATAATCTCACAATTTGTATGGAAATACAAAAAACCTCAAATAGCCAAAGCAATCTTGAGAAAGAAGAATGGAACTGTAGGAATCAACCTGCCTGACTTCAGGCTCTACTACAAAGCCACAATCATCAAGACAGTACGGTACTGGCACAAAGACAGAAATATAGATCAATGGAACAGAATAGAAAGCCCAGAGATAAATCCATGTACCTACGAACACCTTATCTTCGACAAAGGAGGCAAGAATATACAATGGAAAAAAGACAACCTCTTTAACTAGTGGTGCTGGGAAAACTGGTCAACCACTTGTAGAAGAATGAAACTAGAACACTTTCTAACACCATACACAAAAATAAACTCAAAATGAATTAAAGAACTAAATGTAAGACCAGAAACTATAAAACTCCTAGAGGAGAACACAGGCAAAACACTCTCCGACACAAATCACAGCAGGATCCTCTATGACCCACCTCCCAGAATATTGGAAATAACAGCAAAAATAAACAAATGGGACCTAATGAAACTTAAAAGTTTTTGCACAACAAAGGAAACTATAAGCAAGGTGAAAAGACAGCCTTAAGAATGGGAGGAAATAATAGCAAATGAAGAAACAGACAAAGGATTAATCTGAAAAATATACAAGCAACTCCTGAAGCTCAATTCCAGAAAAATAAATGACAAAATCAAAAATGGGCCAAAGATCTAAGCAGACATTTCTCCAAAGAAGACATACAGATGGCTAACGAACACATGAAAAGATGCTCAACATCACTCATTATCAGAGAAATGCAAATCAAAACCTCAATGAGGTACCATTACACACTAATCAGAATGACTGCTATCCAAAAGTCTACAAGCAATAAATGCTGGAGAGGGTGTGGAGAAAAGGGAACCCTCTTACACTGTTGGTGGGAATGCAAACTAGTACAGTCACTATGGAGAACAGTGAGGAGATTTCTTTTGTGTGTGTGTGTGTGTGTGATAAAGCTTTATTAAAGTGTGAAGAAGATAGAGAAAGCTTCTGACACAGGCATCAGAAGGGGACAAAAGAGTATCCCTCTCCTAGTATTTTTTTTCTATTAATATTTCTCATTTTTATTATTTTTTTCATGCTTTTATAATGATCATCAGTTTTTTGTTTTTTTTTTTTTAATTTTTTTTCAGTGGGTTTTGTCATACATTGATATGAATCAGCCATAGAGTTACACGTATTCCCCATCCCGATCCCCCCTCCCACCTCCCTCTCCACCCAATTCCTCTGGGTCTTCCCAGCCCACCAGGCCCGAGCACTTGACTCATGCATCCCACCTGGGCTGGTGATCTGTTTCACCATAGATAATATACATGCTGTTCTTTCAAAACATCCCACCCTCACCTTCTCCCACAGAGTTCAAAAGTCTGTTCTGTACTTCTGTGTCTCTTTTTCTGTTTTGCATATAGGGTTATCGTTACCATCTTTCTAAATTCCATATATATGTGTTAGTATACTGTATTGGTCTTTATCTTTCTGGCTTACTTCACTCTGTATAATGGGCTCCAGTTTCATCCATCTCATTCGAACTGATTCAAATGAATTCTTTTTAACGGCTGAGTGATATTCCATGGTGTTTATGTACAGTGTGGAGATTTCTTACAAAACTGGAAATATGACCCAGCAATCCCACTGCTGGACATACACACTGAGGAAACCAGATCTGAAAGAGACATGTGTACCTCAATGTTCATCACAGCACTGTTTATAATAGCCAGGACATGGAAGCAACCTAGATGCCCATCAGCAGACGAATGGATAAGGAAGCTGTGGTACATATACACCATGGAATATCACTCAGCCATTAAAAAGAATTCATTTGAATCAGTTCAAATGAGATGGATGAAACTGGAAGCCATTATACAGAGTGAAGTAAGCCAGAAAGATAAAGACCAATACAGTATACTAACACATATATGTGGAATTTAAAAAGATGGTAGCGATAACCCTATATGCAAAACAGAAAAAGAGACACAGATGTACTGAACAGACTTTTAGACTGTGGGAGAAGGCGAGGGTGGGATGTTCTGAGAGAACAGCATTGAAACATGTGTGCTATCAAGGGTGAAACAGATCACCAGCCCAGGTTGGATGCATGAGACAAGTGCTCAGGGCTGGTGCACTGGGAAGACCCAGAGGGATGGGATGGGGAGGGAGGTGGGAGAGGGGATTGGGATGGGGAACACATATGAATCCATGGCTGATTCATGTCAATGTATGGCAAAAACCACTACAATATTGTAAAGCAATTAGCCTCCAACTAATAAAAATAAATGAAAGAAAAAGAAATTTAGGTATAATTTATTTAATTATAAATTTATAATTTTCATATATATTTAATAAAAATATATCAACTTTTTTTTAAAGGTAGAAAGTAAAAGTATGGGTAATTAATAAATTCATACCCAATCACAATCCAAAAAAGATCCCAAGCAAGTTGCAAAATACCCTTAATTGTAAGATACATCATTGTTTCAATAACTTCTCCATGATTAAAAAATTCATAGGACATATTTACATATCACATAAATTGAATTGGAAAAAAAAAAAAAAAAAACCTCACACCTCCCTCCCCATCCCAACCCTCAGGAAAAAAATTTTGATATTTTTCAGTTATAAGAAATATCAAAATTTTTAACAATGTTGTTACAGAGCATGTCTTAAAATTGAAAAAAGACAGCAGTTCTCTTAAATAACTACAAGAATGCAAGTGCAAGGAAGAAATACAAAAAGCCATGGTGGGGGTTGAGGGGAGGGCACAGAAAATAGAGCTTTCACGTAGTCATAGGGAAGGAACAGGGAAGCCCTCTCTGCCTATGTGGTGTTTAATGAAACCAGAGTACATGGCAACGGAAGAGAGTACAGACGGTGCTGTCCATGTGGAAAGAAGCAACCTTAGGAACAGCAGCTGTGACAGAGCTTCTGGATGAGGAGACCAAAGCAGAAAATGTCAGCATACTTGTATCTGAGGACCACATCCCTGGGGGACCCCTCAGTGCTATTATAAGAGATATGGAGATGTGACTCAGAGCTGTGGAATGTGGTCATTCATTTGGCTATTAATATGAGATCAGTTCGATTCAAGGGCTGGTGAATCCTGGGACCCAGGGTTACATAAAGGTGTAGCTATCTTCACATTTATATGCCGGGACTTAAAGGAGGTTACTCCAGGATCTTAGCAAAGAATCTCAGCTTTTAAGATAAGAATGCTTGAATTTTGGGAGGGGAGAGATTGTCTCATAGCCAAATATGTGGAAATTTTCATTTTGAAAGTTCACTGGTAGGTTAGACATGTCGATTTTAAATTGCATAACTTTATGGTACTGGAAATCAGCCAAAATTGCTTTAGGAATGTCCAGCTTTACTCTTTTAAAATCCCTTTATACAAATTTGTCCCAATTTTTCTTGAAACATGTAATAGTTTCTCCCAAACCACAGGGCTTGGGTTGAGAAAAATTCCCGTGGTGTAATTCACAGTCAATAAATTAAAGCCATAAGAGAAAAACAGAGTTGAGAAAACAATGTCACAGCTAAATCCGTGAGAAGGCTAAAAAAATACTTTCACATTTGTAAAACAAAATTATGAAAACAGCATCCTAAATAAAGATACTAGTACTAAACCAAGCATTTTATGCATCACAATTAGCAATAACAGTTATCATACACTTGCATGCTCCAAGTTTTCAGAATTTCCTTCTCTCCCCATCTCTCTTCTCCAGTATTAATAACATGCTAATATGGCAGAAAGTGAAGAACTAAAAAGCCTCTTGATGAAAGTGAAAGAGGAGAGTGAAAAAGTTGGCTTAAAGCTCAACATTCAGAAAACTAAGATCATGGCATCTGGTCCCATCACCTCATGGCAAATAGATGGGGAAGCAGTGGAAACAGTGTCAGACTTTATTTTTTCAGGCTCCAAAATCACTGCAGATGGTGACTGCAGTCATGAAATTAAAAGACACTTACTCCTTGGAAGGAAAGTTATGACCAGCCTAGATAGCATACTAAAAACCAGAGACATTATTTTGCCAACAAAGGTCCGTCTAGTCAAGGCTATGGTTTTTCCAGTGGTCATGTATGGATGTGAGAGTTGGACTGTGAAGAAGCTGAGCGCCGAAAAATTGATGCTTTTGAACTGTGGTGTTGGAGAAGACTCTTAAGAGTCCCTTGGACTGCAAGGAGATCTAATCAGTCCATCCTAGAGGAGATCAGTCCTGGGTGTTCATTGGAAGGACTGATGCTGAAGCTGAAACTCCAATACTTTAGCCACCTGATACAAAGAGCTGACTCATTGAAAAAGACCCTGATGCTGAGAGGGATTGGGGGCAGAAGGAGAGGGGACGACAGAAGATGAGATGGCTTGATGGCATCACCGACTGGATGAACGTGGGTTTGAATAAACTCTGGGAGTTGGTGATGGACAGTGAGGCCTGGTGTGCTGCGGTTCATGGGGTTGCAAGGAGTCGGACACGACTGAGTGACCAAACTGAACTGAATAAACTATTATAATTAGCTTTGTTGCAGCTAACACAAATCCTTCAAAGGATCTTTTTTCTTTGTCTGTGACTGTATCTAAATGACCATGGTCTTTTTAGCTTTTTTCTCAAATTTTAAACTTTTTATTTTGTATTGGGGTATAGCCAGTTAGCACTGTTGTGGTAGTTTCAGGTGAACAGTGAAAGGGACTCAGCCATACAAACACATGTATTCATTCTCCTCCAAAACCTCCCTCCCATTCAGCCTCCCAGATAACGTTGAGTGGGGTTCCATGTGCTATCCAGTAGGTCCTTGTTGGTTATTCATTTTGAATGTAGTAGTTATGACTCAGAATGGACTCCCATCTCCCCACTGCCAGCCTCACTCATCTCTCCAAGGTCTCCCCAGGTGCTTAGCACATTGAGGTCTCAACCAAGTAGTCTCTCTTCCTCCTGGAAGCTATGGGGAATTTTCTAAAGCCCAGTTTTTCTTTCACTTATCTTTCAGTACTTTTCCTAGCTGTTATAAAATGTTCTGCTCCTTTTCTACCATTAGCTTTACTTCCCTTTTTAATATCCCAACTCCCAGTTGTCTTTTTTTTCTAAGTGCCTCCAGAATTACTTGTCACACTTTGCATACAATGAAATCTAAAATCTTTAAGATGCCAAAATGAACTGCAAAGTTACTTCATCTGATCTCAATTTTTATATTGGGATCTCATGTTTGAGGAGATATTATTGCATTTCAATCTTGCTATATGTTTGTTATGCAAGCATTATATACATGTCAAATTAAACATTGCTGTCCAAAATTTTTCTAAATATCCCAACTTTTGACCTTTTCCATTTAGAATAAAGGCTTCCCTGGTGGCTTAGATGGTAAAAAATCTACCTGCAATGCAGGAAACCTGGGTTCTATCCCTGATTAGGAAGGATCTCCTGGAGAAGGGAATGGCAATCCACTCCAGTATTCTTGCCTGGAGAATGCCATGGACAGAGGAGCCTGGCAGGCTACCGTCCACGGGGTCACAAAGACTCAGACACGACTGAGTGAGTGATACACACACATTTAGAGTAAGATACAGATGCAGGAGACTCTGAGATAGAAAATTAAGAATACCTGGGGGGGGGAAACATGGTTTTATGAAAGCAAAAAGTTCCCATATGACATAGAAGTCCAGAGTTCAAATCTGTAGTAGACCTGTTTATCTTCTGTGCAGACTACATTCCAGAAATTTCAAGTCCTTAATAACATTAATTCAACTCCATCATCCAAAACAAGAATGAGCAATGCAAAATAATTCTAATATAAATCAGAAAAATGTAACAAACTATTTTTTTAATGTATCTGGGCTTAGAAAATTTTTAGTATAATCTTTAAAAATCTTAACAGATTGATTTTTTTAGTGTTAATAAGCATTCTACAAAATTTAGGAAGTTGTTTACAAATGTAGGAAATAAACTTGATTTTTTTTACTTGCATTATGATTTTTAAAATAATTCATGTATAAAATATTTTTCTATCATTTGACAGTAAACATGAAGTCATGGACAAAGCAGTAGGGTGCTCAAAGGCAAGTGAAGCTTTAGAAATTAATTCCAAGTATGTTCTAATAGCAGATATAAAAAAAGAAAATGAAAATTATGTTAACTTGGAAGGTCAAGAGTTCACAGTAAACCCACTAAACATCTTATTAAATTCTCCACACATCTAATGCTATAATTCACACCTCTGTCAACTCTCACCAACTTTTTTAAAATGCTCTGTTAATTTCAAAATATCTTTATTTTTTCCAAACTGGTTTAGGAAATGAAGATACTGTGCTTCAGATATTCTAAATTAGAATTACTAAATCATTATTCTCTGAAAATAAATTCCTTTTGTCTACCTGCCAAAATGTATTTGTTCTTTCTTTCAGGTAATATTCCCCAGAGAAATTAAAGAACACTAATTCCTTTGCCTTATTTTTAGGAATTCGCTTTCAAAAAATTTCAGTGAAAATTTAACACCATAAAAAAAATGAAAATGAAACAAAGAGATATTGATACTTTCAACAGTGAAAAAGCTTTTTATACATCTATTTAAGTTTATTTGACTGAGTTTTGTTTATTTTCTTGGATTTGTTTATATTTTAGGAAATATAGTGAGCCATTTGGCCAAGCTCTAGAAATGTCTCCTACTTACATATTCCTACAAACTTTGATAGGCTTCTTGGGCCCAGTTTTTAAGGATTATTATATTTCTCCTTCATATTCTTTTAACAGAAAACTTCATAAATACATTTTTACTCTTTTGTTAAAGTTAGCCACCTCCTTCTTTTTGAAACTGAATTCTTGTCTCACGTTTTGATTTTCCTGCTTCCAGGCCAGCCCAGGTCCTTTGGGTCTAGACTACCTGAACTGACTTCTCTCCCCTGCTCCTTCCCCCAGAGTTAGGTGTTTCCCAAAGCTCCTCTCCTACACTCCAGTCCTCAGAGTTTAATTTCACTTCTATATCTCAATTATCACTTTTTAAAGTAGATAATTTCTAAGTCTGTGATCTCTTTACTGAATAAAGGTCTCTTTCTATCTTGTAAAGTTTTCTACTTAGTCATTACACTCTCAACTCTCGACCAATAAAATTATCACTTTCCCCTCAAAACTGGCTTCTCCTAATTTCTCCCTTTGTGCTCATGTATTTCATTCTTCATTTGTCTTCACTATTAAAATTCAAACTTCTTAACTCCTTTACCTGCATTTTTTTCTGTCACTCCCCAATCCAAGTTGTCATTAATTCTTTTCAGTCTTTCCTTCAAGAGTTCTCACACCTATACCATTCTTTTCATTTTCACAATGACCCTGTCCATTGGGCTGTCATCATTAATGGTGTTAGCCACTCAGTCATGTCTGACTTGGTGACCCCATGGACTTTAGCCCACCAGGCTCCTCTGCCCATGGAATTCTCCAGGCTAGAATACTGGAATGGGTAGCATTCCCTTCTCCAAGGGATTTTCCCAACCAAAGATCAAACCCAGGTCTCCCACAATGCAGTGAAATTCTTTACCATCTGAGCCACCAGCGAAGCCCTCATCATCATTCATACCTAAACAATAAATAGTCTCCAGCTTGGCCTCTTTTATTTTAGTTTCTCATATACTACAATCAATTCTGCTCTCCACTATGAAATAAATCTCTCTAATATGTTATCATGATTTCAGTCTTTATTTAGATTTCCAAGCTTACCTTCCCAATTCTTTCCAACAGAAGAAAGCATCTACTTCATTTATATTGTCTAATCCCTGATCTGCTAATCCATCCTATTGGTCCCTTAGAAAGCCTTTCCCACTCCACTTATCTAAATATTGCACATCTTTCAATGAACAGCTCGGATAGCTAATCCTGCACGGGCTTTTCTTAGAATGGGTGACTTTTCCTTCTTGGAGTATACTGTATTAACAGTCTGCCCAACTTCTACAGCAGCTGAGGAGGGTAAAATAGAGAAACATTCAACTAAGCACCAAAGCACCCCAGCCTAAGCACACCTCTGTTGTTAATCTACCTTAGAACTTACAAGTCACTTTAATTTTCCAAACTTTGAGTTCTCACCAAAAAAAAGAAAAATTGAGGAAAGGACTATAAGATATCTCAGCTTTAAAGATGCAGTGAACCAACTGCATCATGATACTCTAATGCCAATGTGAATAGAACCTTTACAATAAACCTTGTTTCCAAAAACTGACTGCAAGTTCCTTAGAGAGACACAATTTTCCTGCTTGTTGGTGCCATAGCATCTAATATTATGCTTTGCATTCTGTAGTCCCCTGAGAAATCTTTTTGCTGTTTGTTGAGTATGAAACCCATTGAAGGTGGCATGTTTCCTGAATTATGACAAAAGAATCTAAATTAGAACTTTGAAGTCAAGTTCTAGGTTTGATACTCCAAGGATGCTAAGTCGTCAAGGGACACTTCTCACAGACTTTTGGAAAAGCAATTATAAATAACTGAAATCAAGATTAGAATTAAGATCTTGACTTTAGGGCCCTAGCATAGGAAACTGAAATTTTAACTGGATTTTCTCCCACTTACTAGTCACATAAATTAACTTCTGATGTGGTCTTCTTGCCCTAAAACGACTGAAGACTACCTGCTATGTTTATTAAGATAAAGCCATCTGTAAATGGTAAAATATTGCAAAATGCAAGGCTATTATTATTGTCTAATAAATCCAAAAAGTATCCCCTACTTAATCTCAGATCTACAAAGACTACCTTCATCCATCCAGCCCTTCTGCTATCAGAGGATGTTTGATGGTGCTCACTTATCATCAGTGAAGTCATTTAAAGATACACATTTCTAAACAAAAGAATTTTGCTCTAAGAAAAGGAAACCATGCAATCTTCCAAGTGTAGAAGCTTTTCTATTAAAATAGCATAAAATGATCATACTTTAAGCTAAGAAAATTTAAACTTTCACACTCTTCTGAGATATAGATGCTAACATTTCTGTGCTTTTTAATTTTTGCCAAGGTAACCAAATCACTGATTTTGGAAAGACTAAGATTTTGGAAAGTATAATATGATTTTAAAAAATCAGTTTGTTCTAACCAACAATTTATTTTCCCCCCTCAAAGGAATAACCCCCCATGCATGGGTTATTTTGTGACAAATAAGGAAACATCTTTCATTTTTATGATGAATATGGCACCACTCATGACTTTGGTGCTCATGTCTTGAAGACCATCACTTGCTCATGAACATTAATCAGATGTTTCTGCAGAGCCACACAGTGCTGCCGCCATCTGCTTACCCCCGGCACCTAATGAGGCATGAGACAGGCTCTGAGCACAATCTACATGTTTACTTTTCTCTGGTCAATAAAGAACAACAGAAAAGTATTAGAGTCTATATTCACCTATCATAGAAGAAATGCGCATGGGAAACAAAGTCTTCAACATTAAAATGTCTGGAAATGTTTTATATAACAAACCAAAAGCAAACAATGATGAACAAGAAGGAATTAGGGCAATGATGTGATCTATCAGCAGCATCAAGATGAAGAGAAGAATATGTACCTATAGCTGCTAAAGATACTGTCCTCATATCTCTGGGATCCTCTTAGTCATCAAAGAGGAACTTTTGTGTGAACGCAAAATAGAAAGTAGTCTTAAGAAAGAAAATAATTGCCTCTTCACAGAGGGCACAAAAAAGACAGAAATCTTGTAATACAAATAACCTTAGCTTCGGAAATATCTTCTTAAAAATGGAAACACGTAAAACTTAGTTTTGCTAGAAAAACGTTGACTCAGAAAGCAATAACATTTTTATTGTGTAATAATTTAAAATACACTAATTGTAGTCATTTAAAATACACTAATAATTTAGAAGAGTGGTTAAGAGGAATGTGCAATTGCTCTGGTAAAAATTTTATGTATTTTTATTGAAAAACATCACTGATTATGCCAGGCCCTCCCTATTCCAGGTCTTCAGTAGCCCCAGCAGCACAAAGAGTTGTCTGCTGCCCCTTTTTCGATTGGGTTGCTTGGTTTTTTGTTACTGAGTTGCATGTATTTAAAAAAAAATTAAGCCCTTGTTTGTCACATCAAATATTTTCTCCCAGTCCATAAGCTGTCTTTTAGTTCTATTTATGGTTTCTTCTGCTATACAAAAGCTTGTACATTGATTAGGTGGTCATTTATTTGTTTTTGCTTGTATTTCTACTGTCTTGGGAGACTGACCCAAGAAAACATTGGCGTGATCTGTGTCAGAGAACGTTTTGCCTGTGTTCTCGTCTAGGGTTTTTATGCTATCGTGTCTTACACTTCAGTCTTTTTAAGCTATCTTGCGTTAACAATGGGGACCTAGGCTCTGTCTGGAGCACATCCTGCAGTTGCAGATCGGTCAGACGGTTCAACACGCCAGTCCCCTCGGGCAGTCTCCGTGCAGCCGCCCTAGCCCCCTCCTTGGGTTTGTCCGCTGAAGCCTGAGTTTCAGCCCCTGCCCTCTACACGTGAGCACACGTGTCTCCTGTGCTGGGGAGGGCGGCAAGGTGGCCAGGACCATCTGTGCCACGTGGTTCCGCCTTCCACCGTGGGTGGCTGCACTCTCCCCTGAGCCTCCGAAGCTCCCTCTCTGTCCCAGCGCATCTTCCAGCCAGTGAACGGGCTCCGAGGGTCAGAGAACTTCTCTTCTTCCACAGCTCCCTCCCCGGGGCACAGGTCCCTCCCCGGGGCACAGGTCCTGTCTCAATTCCTTTTTTCATTCGTTTTTCTCTTTCATCCTACCTGGTTACCTAGTGGTCTTTCTTGCCTTTTTGGTTGTATAAAATCTTTCACCAGCACCCAGTAGGTATTTTATGAGAACTGTTGCACACATACATGCATTTTTGATGTATTTGTGGGAGGAGATGAGCTCTGTGTCCTATTCCACCATCTTGAGCTCCTCCTGCAAGTATCTTATATAGTGATTTGATGGTCACTTGGGAATACAGGAGAAAAATTCATCAAGATGTACATTTAAAATGTATGTTGTGCATTTTACTCAATGTTACTGTATTAATTTCATTGCCCTAACAACCACAAATTCAGCAGCTTAAAACAACAGTTTTCTAAGTAAGAAGTTTGCCTCAAACGGCTTCTCTGTTCCAGGTTTCACAGGAATATTGCAAAATATTGACAAGTTAAACTCCTATTGGAGGCTCTCAGAAGAACCTTCTTCCAAGTTCATTCAGGTTGTTGGCAAAATCCAGGTCCTGGCCGTTGCAGAATTGATGTTCCTATTTCCTTCCTCGCTCCCGGCTCCGGGCTAAAGGCTACCCTTAACTCTTAAAGCCTCTTTCTTCTCTGCACAAGGACTCCTGCATCTCAAAGCCAGGGACAGTGTATCAAACCCTTTTCATGCTCGGAATCTGACCTCACCTCCTGCAGCATCTTCTCTGTTTTCCTCTTCTGCCACATTTCTCTGACTGACTCTTCTGCCTTCTCTTTTGCTTTAAAGGGTTCATGTGATTACATGGGCTTTACCTGGATAATCCAGTATAATCTCCTTATTTTAAAGCCCATAACCTTAAGGACATCTACAAGTCCTTTATGATGTGCAAAGTAACATATTAAATAGGATCTGGGGATTAAAGTGTGCACATTTTTGGGAGGGAGGACATTATTTGAACATCCAGTTATCCCCAATCATTTTTTAGTATAGTAAGAGAAAAGACAGGCTGCTCTTACTGAAGAAACTAGGAGTGGGTTGAGCCTAGACTTTTATCCCATTTGGCCTTACTCTCTTTTTATCCCATTTTGTCCTTGACTCACTTTGTGTTCTCAAGAAAATAGAATATTCACAGCCTACGCCTCCTAATTTTATATGTATCATCATAGATATTATTGGCTGAGACACATGCTTCTAAATCCACTGAGTTAGTACGTGCTTACACTAACATGAGATAAAAAAGTATTTCCAATATATAAAACTACATTTTTATATCTACTAATCCCTCCAACCAAATGCATTTTATATGCTTGGTTACTGACTTAATTCAACACAATTCACTCTAGTCAGTTTTATTGGTCAGATAATACACCCTCTTTAAACATTAAAAACAATATTTTACCATTACCTAGGCACTGTGTTAAACATAGATTATACAACTTTGCTTTCAGAGAGAAAACATATTTAAGAAGTTACTTGCATATTGGTTTATTCATTCTAATTTAGTTCGAAAATCATCCTTGCAACAGTTATTTTTACTTGGAGATTTATGGAAGAAAAAAAAATCACCCAAACTACTTGGTAATTTATGCAGTTGTGCTGTCAAAATCTGATGTACTTTCAGCTTCCAAAGCACATGTGTTCTTGCACTGTTTTCCACAAAATCCAGTGTCAAATAAAGACATCAGTAATTTTGACTTGATTGCACTATAATTATTCAAATATCCTTAATTTTATGCTCTGACCTAATTTCCATATTCGTTGTTATCATTAAAAGTGATTATTATAGATAATGTACCTAAAGTACTTCCATTAATTGGAAAATGCAGTTCTTGAACAATAATAATCACAACAAAAACAACTGAATATAAAGGCCACCATGGCAATGTTGCTGTACTTATTACCAACATGAATCATGACCAAGTGCCATCATTTCATATTTAGTGGTCCCCTTCCAAATTTGCATGATCAGTCTGCAGTGGCTATGACCACTGCTTGACCAGGGACCACATCAATAAGCCAAGTCATATAAATCACAGCAAGATCTTCTATGACCCACCTCCCAGAATATTGGAAATAAAAGCAAAAATAAACAAATGGGACCTAATGAAAATTAAAAGCTTTTGCACAACAAAGGAAACTATAAGTAAGGTGAAAAGACAGCCCTCAGATTGGGAGAAAATAATAACAAATGAGGAAACAGACAAAGGATTAATCTCAAAAATATACAAACAACTCCTGAAGCTCAATTCCAGAAAAATAAACGACCCAATCAAAAAATGGGCCAAAGAACTAAACAGACATTTCTCCAAAGAAGACATACAGATGGCTAACAAACACATGAAAAGATGCTCAACATCACTCATCATCAGAGAAACGCAAATCAAAACCACAATGAGGTACCATTACACGCCAGTCAGGATGGCTGCTATCCAAAAGTCTACAAGCAATAAATGCTGGAGAGGGTGTGGAGAAAAGGGAACCCTCTTACACTGCTGGTGGGAATGCAAACTAGTACAGCCACTATGGAAAACAGTGTGGAGATTTCTTAAAAAACTGGAAATAGAACTGCCATATGACCCAGCAATCCCACTTCTAGGCATACACACTGAGGAATCCAGATCTGAAAGAGACACGTGCACCCCAATGTTCATCGCAGCACTGTTTATAATAGCCAGGACATGGAAGCAACCCAGATGCCCATCAACAGATGAATGGATAAGGAAGCTGTGGTACATATACACCATGGAATATTACTCAGCCGTTAAAAAGAATTCATTTGAATCAGTTCTAATGAGATGGATGAAACTGGAGCCCATTATACAGAGTGAAGTAAGCCAGAAAGATAAAGAACATTACAGTATACTAACACATATATACGGAATTTAGATAGATGGTGGCGATAACCCTATATGCAAAACAGAAAAAGAGACACAGAAGTACAGAACAGACTTTTGAACTCTGGGGGAGAACGTGAGGGTGGGATGTTTTGAAAGAACAGCATGTATACTATCTATGGTGAAACGGACCACCAGCCCAGGTGGGATACAAGAGTCAGGTGCTCGGGCCTGGTGCACTGGGAGGACCCTGAGGAGTCGGGTGGGGAGGGAGGTGGGAGGGGGGATCGGGATGGGGAATACGTGTAACTATATGGCTGATTCATGCCAATGTATGACAAAACCCACTGAAATGTTGTAAAGTGATTGGCCTCCAACTAATAAAATAATATTTAAAAAAAAAAAAAAAAAAAACAATAAGCCAAGTCATCCTTTCTGACTCTGTGTAAGGCAAACTCTCAGGTGGAGATCAATAGCTTAAAAACACCCACTTCCACTGAAGCAGGGATTTGCTTATTGCAGCTGCTCAGCAGGGCTCTGCACCTCTTATCAATCAAGGAGGAGCTGCAACATTTCCTGCCCTCTGCAGGAAACAGAGTCTCTCGCTGAGACTTAGCAGCAGGGATTCTAGCAGTTCCGAAGGATAAGAAAAGAATTCAGGGTCAAGGGGAAAAGGAAAAGGTGAAAAGGAAGGCAAGAGAGGAGACAGGAGTACAAATAAGGAATTAGAGGCTCTATTGTAGACCCCTTCACAGCACATTACAGGTTTCAGCAGGAAGCGTCTATGGGGATTGGTGAATCTTTCAATATTAGGCATAAAAACACTTCAGAAAAATATTGTCCCTTATAGGAAAAGAAGCTTTATATAGGCTATAGGGTAAAAATCCTTTAAACGCTAAACATTTTATTAACTTTGATTTTCACGAGAGGTCATTTAATTCTCTGAACATAAAAGCAGTCAAAACCTAAACCAAGACTTCTGTTATAAAAGTGGAATACATCTAGATAAAGATTATCAAATTGCTTTTATTCAATTTTAACTTGGATTTTAGGGTAATTAAACAATTGGATCAAGTCATTATCAAACTTTTGAAAGCCTGGAGAATATTGTGACAATGCCCAAACCCTAGGAAAGTAGAAAGACAATAATGCCTGTCTTTCAAAGTTTAAAAAAAAAAAAGAAAGCCAGCAAAAAAAAAAAAATGTTATATGGTTCTAATAGAAGTTTTGAATTGCCAGTCCACCAGTTTATTAAGCTTAATTTTTTATCATCTCAGTATTCTTTTTTTTTTCCCCTCAGTATTCTTTTATGAAAAAGTTAAGTATACTTCTTTTCTAAAGAAAAAGATTTTTATATAACTTAAAAGTAAAAATTAAGTAGATAAAACCTGTCTAGAGAGCCAAGTGATATGCTGAAATAAGAAATTATGCCAAAGCTCTGATTCCCAGCTCTGACAGTAATTAAAGAAAACAGTACTACTAGCTTGGAATGACAATAACACATTATAAAACTTAAACTTTGAGAAGAAAGCAATTTCAGATCTACTAAGAAGAATAAAATATTTTTAAAGGGAAGTATATGTAAATTACAATGGAAGAATTAAAAAATAATTTAACTTCTAGCCATGATCCTAACTCTACTTGCATTGTTCAAACATAATACACAAGTCTACCTGTCAATGGAATCTGAATCAGTACCGCTATGCTATACCCAGTGGTCATGTACCATGCTCTTTTACAACCCACAATATAGTCAACACAGTGACTTCACAACCCATATATCATAGAGGGAAAATAATGTCCTATAGCTATGAGACAATCCACAAAGATGTCAGAAAATCTTAGAGAAGCTAACCACCCCATCAGGGATGTAGGATTTACAGTTAGGAACACCTGCTCCCCTTACCCTATCACTACTAAAAAGAAAAAGTAATAAAAGAATGACAGAAAGACAGAAAGAAAAGCAAAAACAGAACAAAAAGCTTTGAAGCTTTTAACAGAGGGGGATTTCTTTACTTGGTTAATAAAAAAAAAAGAATGCCTTGCAAAGTTTCCAGTGTTCCTTTGATCATTTAATTTCACACAAAGTAGACCTCAACTCTGCATAAATTCTATAATTTCTAGCCTATAGCTGGAAAAAATAGGATCCCCTGTCAAACATCAGCCCAGAAAACTCAAGATTTGCCTGAGTGTCAGCATGAACAACACAGCTGAAGGTTAATATTTAATCTGGCCTCTTCTCTGATCCCTAAAATCAAGTGGGTAAGGTGAAGTTACTTTGAAATTGCTGAAAGCAAGATTTCATTCACCATGAAACAGAAGTTATGTCAGAAGAAGGAAAAATGAGGAAGCCATGAAAAATTTGTTGAAGGCTGAATAAATTTTTTGTACTAGCAACATATTAAGCAGCCCAACTGATTTAAGAGCATAAAGAATCTACTTTAATCTTGTCTTTTCATAGGAATAAGCCTTCAGAGATATTATTTCCTGAGTATTTATGTTGAGCTGCCAAGAAACAACCAAAGGAAGAGGGAGGCTAGATAAAATACAAGAAGAAAGTCAAGGAGATGCCAGTGCTGGCTAATTTCAACTATGTTTGATTCACTGTGAGAAAGTGTCTGAATGTGTTTTGTCTTCCTTGTAAATATTTATGTATACTAATCCACTTCCTCACAGCATCTGTTCCCTAGTCAATTCTGTAAACTTTCCCTGGGAGTCCTTATCAGGAGAGCTTTCCTCCCTTCTTCCCTGGAGGGTTTCAATGCCTGACTGTCATTCTTAAATTTGGGCACAAAAAGTATACAGTAGCTATATCTGTTTACAACAATTTTATATATTAGAACCAGTGGCCCCTTTAATAGTAAGTTATTCCCATTTCTGCACAAAACACGCCCAATACAAACTGAAGTGTCAAGACGCTTCACCCAGAGAGTAACATCATCAAGATGGCAACATCAGCTGTTCTTCAGTCCCACCACAAAAAGACCACCTAGCCACTAATCGTAAATAAGACACCATTGTGAAAATTCTAGAATGGGGGTCCTCTAGGATGTGAAAGTTCTAGAATGGGGGTCCTCTAAGAGGACTACACTGGAAGGGTGAGAGGAGCAGCTACCCTCCAACCACATCCACCTTCCCTGAGACTGCTCGGCACAGCGCTCCCTGTAGTGGGGAGATGGCCAGCCTGGGCCGCAGCTCTGCCAGGGGGAGAGAGAGAGCCCAGGGTGGACTTCAGCCTCACAGCCCGTGGGACACTTCACAAGGAGCCCAGCTGGGACTCGCATCTCAGGGGAACGCTGGAAAAATCTGCAAGGCTTGTTGGCAGACACAGTGTTACCAAAGTGCAAGTCTATGTGCCCGTCGCACAGTGAGGCCAAGCAATACCAAAACATCGGAGTTTGGAACAGATAAAGGTTTATTGAGGGTCATGCAAGGAGATGGGTGGATCATGCCTTAAAAACTGCAAACTCCTGACAGCTCTCACCAAAACCTTTTCCTAGAAAAGGTGGAGGAACACGGTTAGTTGTAAGCTTCAAGGTGTCAGAGCCTTTGTTCTTGAGGTCAGGTCATGGTCAGGTAATGACGTTCCTGTAAATCTCCCCCAAACAGATGCTATTTTGTTCTGACAAGAAAGGACAAGGTTCCCAGGTATAACTTTCACCCTCTGGTTGTCCAGTTCTAGCTAAGAGGAGGCAGATCTCAATTGCAGCTCCTGAAAGATCAGATCCCCAGACCCTGCCCAGCCATCATCACTGAAGGAGCCAGGCACCCAGGACCCAGCTGGACCTCAGGCTCCTAGGGCCACCCAAACATCGGGGGCAGGTCTCGCAGACTATGACCCAGATGGACTGCCTCTGCTATTAGCTCTCAGAGGCCAAGAGGGGGAATGTTTCACTGCTGCCTCAAGGCCTGGGTCCAGCCAGTGGGCAGCCTTGGCAAGGGCCCTGGAGCCCTGCAGGAAACAACCCCCAGCCTGTTCCCTGGGTCCCCAGCTCACCCATCAGCCCAGGCCCGGTGAGCTGGAAGGTCCTGGGGAGATGGTCAGGATTGGCCTCTTACCTCACTCTCCACCTGACGACCACCACTCTGCCACCATTGGCTGAATGGCCCACTAACAGTCACTCATTGCCAGTTGGTTTCTTGGGGGAGTGGCCTGCTGTGGTACCCACCAGTGGTTGAGCAGCCCCAGTAGCGGATCCCATGGTAACCGTTGCCTGGTAACAGGGTGGGGGGTTAATGGCACATAGCAACAGCCAGATGCTAAGGGTTGCTCAGGCTGCGCTTTATCTCAGTAGAAGAAGGATGACTTACAGCAACCAACACTCAGACTTTGGCCCACCACAATCCTCACAGCTGCGAGAAAGTGGAGAGGCCAGACAGAGGTGCGTACACCTGCAGAGTCCAGCCAGTGGCCCTTCTCCAGCCACGGAGCTCCATGAGCAGTTCTGCCTAATTCCAGTCACCAGCCATCAAGCCTGCTTCCATGACCCACTCAGGCAGAGAACTAAATTCACAGCTCCGCTTAACTGTCAGCTAAGGTAGCCAGTCCCATGAGAGGAAAAGGCCTGAGCAGAAACTCTGGACAGCCGCAGAGCCCACCCTACAGTCTTGCTGGGGTCAGGCATCTCGCCAGCAGTCCTGCCTGACTGTTAGGTGCCGTCTCTGGCCTCATGTGACTAAGCAGCCCGAACAGTGATTCTGGGCAGCCTATGCTCAGGCCTAGGCTGACACTTAGGGCAGTATCGCCCTCCCAGCAGCAGAGCCCAGCCCAGGCCTTGCCCAGTTACTGAACTCACCTATAGTTTTGCCCAGGCAGGAATCTCAGGCAGTGACCCTGTCCAGTTGTGGAGCAAAGCTGACAGCCCAACTCATGAGGGAGCCCAGACACCCCCTCTGACTGTCGAGTTTGGTCCCAAGTCCCACTCAGCTGCAGGACACACGTGGAGGCCCCGCTGGACCAGGGAGCCTGACCAGTGACCTTCCACAGCAGAGGAGCATATTTATCAGTCCCTCTGATTGTGAAGCCCAGCCTTTGGCCCTGCCCAACTTCAGGGCATAGTCTGCATCCACACCTGACCTCAGAGCACGACCTCAAAGCCCTGCTGTTGGTCCCGTCTGAACACCGAGCACATCCAGCAGTACCATCAGATTGGGGATCACAGTCTAAGACTCCATCTGACTAGGGGCAATTTCAGAGCCACGCCTGTAGCCCCTGCCTAATCAGAGTCCAACAAGTGGCACAACCCCACAAGGGAAAAAGCCAGCCAACTCACCCTGCCAGAGGGCACTGAGAGCCCAGCTAGCAGCCCCAGTTGACTGCAGAGCATAGTCAGCAGCCTCCCACAATTAGGGAGCCCAACCAGTGAGCCTGCTTAAATGTGGAGCCCAGACAGGGCAGACCCTGACCTGGGCATGGGCAGTGTCTTTGCCCAAATGGAGACTGAAAGCAAGCCTCACTAGCCCAAGGACACCACTAGCTGACCCATTAGCTAGGACATCATCCAAAGCTGAGTGACTGGGAAGGACTCTCCCTGCCGAAGGGAATCTATAAAGTCTGGAAGAGAAGACTGCTTACTCAAATGTGCAGATACCAATGCAATTGTTGACAAAATTCAATACCTATTTATGATAAAATCTCTCAACAAATTGAATCTGCAAAGAATATACCTCAATATAGTAAAGCCATATATGAGAAGCCCACAGCTAACCACACTCAAGAGTGAAAGTTTGAAAGCTTTTCCTCTAAGACAAAACAAGGCAAGGTGCCTGCTTTGACGACTCATATTCTGTACAGAACTAGAAGTTCTAGCCAGAGAAATTAGGCAAAAAAAGAAAAAGATAGAAAAGAAAAGGCATCCAAATCATAAAAAAGAAGAAAAATTATTTCTGCTTGCAGATGTTATGATCTTACATATAGAAGATTCTAAAAATTCCACCAGAAACTCTTAGAACTAGTCAACAAATGAAGTAACATTGCAGGAGACAAAATCGACACACAAATATCAGTGATATTTCTATGTAGAGTTGGTCCTCAGTGTCAGCAGCTACAGAACCTGAGCATGAGGAGAGCCAACTGTACTACACCATTTTATATAAGGGATTTGAGCATCCTTGAATTTTGGTACAATGGTCTTAGAACAAATCTCCCACAGATAATGAGGGAAAACTGTGCTACCAACAAATTATCTGATAAAAAATAAGGAAAACTATCCTATTTACAAGGGGGATTTAGAAACAAAAACAAGAAAATACTTATGAATAAATGTCACCAAGGAGGTGAAGATCTGTACACTGAAAACTGTCAGTCATTAATGAAATAGAAGACTGAAGTAATGGGACAATATCCCATGTCCAAGAACTGGAAGAATTCATATTGTTAAAATGTCCATAATATCAAAAGCAATCTATACATTCAATATAATCCTTACCACACATGAAAAATGTTCAGTATCACTTATTATTAGAGAAATGCAAATCAAGACTACAATGAAGCATCACCTCACACCAGTCAGAATGGCCATCATCAAAAAATCTACAAACAATAAATGCTGGAGAGGATGTGGTGAAAGGACCCTCTTGCACTGTCAGTGGGAATGTAAATTGATACAGCCAGTATGGGGAACAGTATGTAACTTTCTTTAAAAACCAGGAATAAAACTATCATATGATCCAGCAATCCCACTACTGAGCATATACCTGAGAAAACCACAATGCAAAAAGACACATGTGCCCCCAGTACATTCCAGCACTATTTACAACAGTCAGCAACCTAGATGTTCATCAACCAATGAATGCATGAAGGAGTTGTGGCACAAATATGTGATAGCATATTACTCAGCCATAAAACGGAATAAATTTGTGTCAGTTGTAGTGAGGTGCATGAACCTAGAGACTGCTAGACAGAATGAAGTAAGTCAGAAAGAGAAAAATAAATATTGTTTATCAATGTATATATGTGGAATCTTGAAAGATGGTTCTGATGAACCTATTTGTAGGGCAGCAATAAAGATGCAGACATTGAGAGCAAATTTGTGGACACAGGGAAGGACGAAGAGGGTGGGACAAACTGAGAACATAGCACTGAAACATATGCATCACCACACGGAAAATAAATAGCCAGCGGGACTTTGCCGTATGATGAAGGGAGCTAAGCCTGGTGCTCTGTGACATCCTAGAGGGGTGGGGTGGTATGGGAGGTGGAGAGAAGTTTAAGAGGGAGGGATATATGTATCCCTATGGCTGATTCATGTTGACGTACGGCAGAAACATAACAATGCAAAGTAATTATCCTATAATTAAAAATAAATAAACTTTTAAAAACAGTAAAAAAAAAATGTAATCCTTATCAAATTCCAATAGCATTTTTCACAAAAATATAGAAAACAATCCTAAAATCCTACAAAACCACAAAAGACTCTCAGAAAGTCAAAGCAATCTTGAGAAAGAACAAAGCTGGAGGCATCATACTCTCTGTTTCAAATTATATTTCAGTTGATATATGGCAGAAACCAACACAATATTGTAAAGCAATTAGCCTTCAAATTATATTTCAAAGCTATAGTAATCAAAACAATGTGGTATTGTCATAAAAACAGACACCTATGAAACAGAATCCAGAGCCCAGGAATAAACCCATACATATACAGTCAAGTAATATTTGAAAAGAGAACCAAGAATGTTCAATAGAGAAAAGATAGTCTCTTCAATAAATGGTTTGGAAAAAAACTTGATATTCACATGAAAAATAATAAAATATATTACACCATAATAATTTACTTGAAGTGGGTTAAAGACAAATGTATGACCTGGAATCATAAAACTCTTAGATGAAAACATAGGAGGAAAGCTCCTTGACATTGGATCTCGACAGTAATTTTATAGATATGACACATGAAACACAACCAACAACAGTGAAAAGAAACAAGTGGGAGTACATCAAACCACAAAGCTTCTGCACAGCAAATGAAAGGCATCCTATAGAATTAGATAAAATATTTACAAACCACATATCTGATAAGGAGTTAAAAGTCAAAAACAAATAAGAAACTCATAAAACCCAAGAGCATATATCCCCTCCTGTATACCTGTGACTAATTCATGCTGAGGTTTGAGAGAAAACAACAAAATTCTGTAAAATAATTATCCTTCAATAAAAAAATAAATTAAAAAAAAAAACCCAATAGCAGAAAGACAAATAATCCAATTTTAAAACGGGCAGAAGATATGAATAGACATTTTTCCAAAGAAGATATTCAAATGACTAACAGTTACATGAAAAAGTGTTCAACATCACTAATCATTAAAAAAATGCACATCAAAACCACAACAGATATCACCCCACACATGTTAGAATGACCATCACAAAAAAGACAAGAGACAAGGGTTGGTAAGGAATTGGAGAAAAGAAACATTGTGCACTGCTGGTGGGAATGTAAATTGGTGCAACCACTATGAAGGTATAAAGGTTCTCCAAAAAGGTAAAAATAGAACTTCTGTGTGATCAAGCAACTCTACTTCTGGGCATATAGCCAAAAGAAATGAACACAGGATCATGAAGAGATAACTCCATTCCCATGTTCATTGCAGCATTATATACAATAGCCAAGACATGAAATCAGATGAAAAGTTAAAGAATACAGTCCATGGGGTTGCAGAGTCAGACACAACTTAGCGACTAAAACCACCACCACAATCATTTTTTATTATTATTATTACCCGTATTTTATTATTTTTTCAACCATAAAGAGAAGGAAACATTGCCATGGATGAAACTTGAGGTTATTAATGAGGTTATTAAGTGAATTAAGTCAGATGTAGAGAGACAAATACAGTGTGATCTCACTTGCACATGAAATCTAAAACCACAGAAACAGAGAACAGATTGCTCCTTGACAGAAACAGAGGATGTAGCAGCTGATAGAAGAAATGGGTGAAGGTGGTGAAGGGGTACAAACTCCCAGTAAAAAGACAATTACTTTCTGGGGAGACAATATACAGCATGGTGACTATAGCTGACAACACTGTGTGGTATATTTGAAAGTTGCTAAAAGAATAGATTTAAACATTCTCAGCACACACACACACACAATTGTAATTAGGTGATGTGATACATGTAATGTAAGTGATACATGGTAATCATTTTGCAGTATATACATATATGAAATCACTAGGTTGTACACCTTAGAATTAAACAATGTTATATTTCTGTTATATCCCAATAAGGCTAGGAAAAGTATTTCTTCCACCCAATTTTATGACTCAAAATAATGAATCATGTATGAAAAAGCATTCATTTTGACTTTGGAGAATAAAGTAAGTTTTGGGAAACCTAATCAAATGAACTCCCAAGACAGAATTAGGAGACAGCTCAAAATATGCAATCAGTAATTCTCTAAAAGTAGATTCCGTTTTTAATGTAGTACCTAACTACTGTAAAGGATGTTGGGCTAAATACATTTTTAACTACCTCTTCTAATTTCCTTCAAAACATTTACATATGAGGATCAAAATGAAGGAAAAATACACTTAATTATTGTTCTAATGTTCATGCTTTGTAGTCTCTCAGCCTTTTGAAATCCCATGTTTTACTGTCTCAGTGGGTTTACAAGTATCTCCTCAGATTTACATTTTCCAGAATATTTTCTGCTTCTTCTTCTGAGTTGTTATGAAATTTTTGTCATCAGTCTGTTAATTTTAAGGTTAATTAGAGATCCTATCTTTCTGAGGGTCTGGCAAAATGCACACGTGTTGCCAGGGCAACTAGCCCACAGGTCGTTACACGCACATACAGCTTTCTGAGGCCACGAGGGAGCAGAGAATTCAACCATTCAGCTTCCACAGCTCTAAGCTCACTGGAGTCTAATTTGATCCATAGAGTACCATACAAAGAAACACTGAGAGGAAAATTCCCATAAATTAAAACTATGATTACAGTAGTTTAATTACACAGTTAAGTTTAAAAATATTCATCAGAGCCTTGCAGCAGAGGTTACACAATGCTTGCACATCCTCGGTTTTGAATGCATGTGCACGTGTCCCTTGGGGAGACAGATCATGTTGAACCAGTTTTTGTATTCCCAAATCCCTACAAAGCCAGGCACACTATAAATACTCAACACACTTGCTCTAACAAGTACACAAAGGGAGCCTCCTAAGTAAGCCTTATCTCTAGCAGAATGTGCAGGGCATGAGAAATTGGAAAAGAAAAATAAAAGCATCAGGTGCAAAGTGCTAACTAACCATAGACTATGGAGATGGATTACCTAGCTCATGGGAAGTCCCACGGGTCACTCTGGGAATGGCTGCCCATCACCTGGTCCCTTCCTTCGAACAATATAACATCTCCCCTCACTCCCATACATGCAGTCTGAATGGGAACTAACCTTATCTCCATGGCCGCACAGTACTTGGTTGGAGCCCAAGTCTGTGACAGAAATGAGTCCAGCCCTAGAACTTTTCAAACTGAAAATGAAGGGAAGAATTGCTTTCAACTTTTACAGTGGAGGAGAATAAATCAACAGCTACAGAGAAACAAAGACAAACGTTAGAGAGAAAAGAAAAAGTAACTTTTAGATCTGCTCATCTTGACTTACACCCCTGCCCTTCCAATTTTATGAACCAATAAATTCATCTCTTGCCCCAGTTAATTCAAATTGAGTTTCTATCATCTATTCTCAAGAAAGCCCTAACTTTTGAAATGAGTGATCCTGCCTGCTGAGAAGGGGAAGTTCTCAGGCTGGGAGAAGGGGTGTGGTGAGAGAGGAGATTGTGTTTGAAAAGATCACCTGTTGTTGCTTGATTGGAATATGTTTTCTTTTTTATTAAAAAATGTCCTAGTGGGAGCCAGAAATTATCCATATTTATCCCCCTCCCCAAAAAAAGCACATGTATAATTTCCTCATCAGAATCATCAGGCTGTCTTGTTTGTTAGACTCATATGAGTCAGCTGAGAAAGTTATCCTGTAATCCTTTGTCACTTTCCTGGGGAAAATGAGAGCCCGTGGGGACAAGCTAGAATTCCTGTAGGTTAAATTGGCCCAATTATCTAACTTGGGCCTTGGCAGTTATTCTCCCAGACTATCCCAAGTACTCACCTCATCATCAGACCTACTTAATTGAGACTTTGGTTCTATTCTACCTTCTTCAACATATAGTGTTACCCAGTTGGCCTCAACTCTTTTCAACCTGACTTGCCTTCTCCTTTTATTGCTGTTTACCAAGTTACTATATTAACTCTCTGAATCTATTACACTTCCATTTGGCCCTACTACTCCTCAGGTAACAATTTATTTTCCAACCAACTTTATGTCCATTTTGCAACACTGAAATACAATAAACAATCAACTCTTCCAGTTTAGACAAAAAAGAAGTAGCATTTTTCCTCATTGAGAATGTTATCTGGAACATAAAAACCCTAAATAACTACCATTTACTAAAAGCCAAATGCTACATACATACCCTATATTTCTCTCCTGTCGTCTCAATGTCCTTGGAAGATAAAGATTTTAAGACACACAGATGAGAAAATGTGAAGGCAGAAGACAAAGTAACTCAAGGGCTTCACTGGTGGCTCAGTGGGAAAGAATCTGCCTGCAATGGAGGAGACACAGGAGACGCAGGTTCTATCCCTAGGTCAGGAAGATCCCCTGGAGGAGGAAATGGCAACTCGATCCAGTATTCTTGTCTACAAAATTCTATGGACAGAGGAGCCTGGCAGGCTACAGTCCGGGGAGTCCCAAAGAGTCGGACCCGACTGAGAGACGGACACACATACGGTGAGTATCTCAACAGCTGTTTTGTCCAGGCGACCGTCAGGCTCCTGGCGCTCTCCCGGGCGCTACACACATATGATTACCTCACATAATGCTTGCAACCCACCAACAAATGAGGGATGACGGTCCGTCTTATAAACAAGGAAAGCGGGCTTAGAGCAGCCAGACACCCGGCCCAAAGTCAGAGCTCTTCAGCAGTGGGGCCAGGACGCAGGAGCAGGCCTCGTCCCCGCTGGAGGCCTCATGCTTTCCCCTGCTCGGGGCTCCTGCTCCACAAACTTTGTTTAGCTCGACTGCGACCTAAGCATGACAGGTACCCTTTCTTAGGGGCCATAATCCATTTTAATGGGGAGAAAAAACCTTTATTTTAAAAATTAAACTTCATGAGCGCTGTAGGACCTTTTATTCTAAAAGGAAGTTTTGGAAGAGGTAAGACTGAGTGAGACATACTAATATTTATTCATTTCAGAGTTATGACTCCTCAGTTAACTGTGTTAAAATAAAATGCTTGCTTTCCACATTTTAAGCTATATAAAAGGAGTATGAATCACACAATCCAATTCCAGAGGAATTTTTTTATTATCACTTAGAAGAATAAGTTGAAATAGTCCCAATATGTGTCCTAAGCCATGAATACATGTGATAATGTTTCTTCTGACATACAGAGAGCTAACAAACACGTGAAAAGATGCTCAACATCAGTCACTATCAGAGAAATGCAAATCAAAACCACAATGAGGGACCATCTCACACTGGTCAGAATGTTTGCCATCAAAAAGTCTACAAACAGTAAATCCTGGAGAGGGTGTGTAGGAAAGGGAGCCCTTTTACACTGTTGATGGAAATGCAAACTAGTACAGCCACTATGGAGAAAAGTGTAGAGATTCCTAAAAAACAAAATAGAACTGCCTTACGACCCGGCAATCCCACTGCTGGGCATACACATGGACAAAACCAGAACTGAAAGAGACACATGTACCCCAGTGTTCACTGCGGCACTGTTTACAATAGCCAGGACATGAAAGCAACCTCGATGCCCATCAGCAGACAAACGGATAACGAAGTTGTGGTACATATACACCATGGAATATTACTTGGCTATAAAAAAGAATGCATCTGAGTCAGTTCTAATGAGGTGGATGAAACTGGAGCCTATTATACAGAGTGAAGTAAGTCAGAAAGAGAAACACCAATAGAGTATATTAGCGCATATATAAGGAAGTTAGAAAGACAGTAACGATGACCCTATATGCAAGACAGCAAAAGAACAGATGTAAAGAACAGACTTTTGGACTATGTGGGAAAAGGTGAGGGTGGGATGATTTGAGAAAAGAGCACTGAGACATGTACATTACCATATGTAAAACAGATGACCAGGGCAAGTTTGATGCATGAAGCAGAGCACCCAAAGCTGGTGCTCTGGGACAACCCAGAGGGATGGGGTGGGGAGGGAGGTCGGAGGGGGGTTCAGGATGGGGGGACACATATACACCTGTGGCTAATTCATGTCAATGTATGGCAAACACCTCCACAATACTGTGAAATAATTAAACTCCAACTAAAATTAATTAATTAATTAAAAAGAAAAAAACCACAGTGAGAAAAAAAAAAGGTCTTTCTGATGGTCACCCTCAACTGAATTTTTTGGTATTATTAGCACCACAATGTTTTTAACTTTAACTTGTATTTGGATCCCTAATTGTTGCCACACTACCTTCAAATTACACGATACAGCAATAAAATGGAAGTCATTTTTTACTGTAGAAAATAGCCACACCCTAGGACTCCAATTAAAGGAAATAAACATTTCTAACTCTTATAGTATATATCATGGTACATTCAAAGGCACAGGAAACTCATAAGCATCACTAGGATACAAGATGCCAAACCTGATTCAGAACAATCTTTAGATTTTGGACATGAAGAAGGCTCAGTCTCACACTTTAATAATGATACTGAAAAAACAAAACAGGTATTGTTACGCTTGGTGGTTAATTTTATTTTGGATATCTAAGAATGTTTTGAATAAAATACATAAACAATGTGAAGATTTCGTTAGCATTTGCTAACATTTCCATTTTTATTAGTGTATGTGTTTTTATTTTATTTATTTTATTGCTGGATTTTACTTTATAGTTTAATCCATGTGTTATAGGATATCATGACAGTGTCATAATGAAACTTCAGGAGAACTACTATAAGCTAAAGACTGGATAGCTCCACTGGACATGGAGCTGGATGCAAAACCCAATGAGATTTTATGTTGTCTTGCTTTTAGAGAAAGGGTGCATCAGGTTTTACTTATTCAAGAGTTTGTTGGGTTTAAATAGGTTGGAGAATTTGGCTGTTGCTATTGTTGATCTTGTTTTAAAAGTTTTTTAAAAAAAGAAAAGAGGGTATAGTAATGTTGCACAGCCATGGGGAAAATTTATTGGGCATTTTTCATGCTTAAGGGTCACTGGTACCTTTCGAAGCTCTTCTTATGTTTGGAGAATTTGCCATATTCTCAGTCCATGCCAGGAGCTCATTTCTTCAGTTTCCTGTGCAGTCAGGGTAAAGGCTAGAAGATTTGGCTGTGACACTCAGAATCAGTATTGCAAATCTTCAGTTCAAATGCAGTTGAAGAAACAGGCATTTCATAAGATATGTTATAGTAACATGAGAGCAGCTGCATTTAGTTGTCAGAAGTAGCGGTGACAGAGGCTCAGCAATAGACTTTGTGGGATCTGTGCCTGGAGGCAACCATGGGGTTGCTAAGAAAGCAACCCTATGGTATGATATGGGTGTTGTTTCCAACTCTGTAGCCTCCAAATCTGATTCTGTCTCTCCCAGACATTCCATGAGCTATCTCATGGAATCTTCATGAGATATCTTCAGTGAATTTTATTTTTCTGCTTAAATCAGCCATGTGTCCTTACATGGGATTCCAAGAATGCAGAGCCTAAAGTGAAAGCTGATATACTATTAACTTACTACTTGTGCCCTTATTGATGATGAAGTTAAAACGGTTGCAACTTTTCAGCATATTAGAAAGGAGAAACTAAAGAAAGTCAGCAATGTTTATTTGTGTAGTGGAGCTACAGTGAATTCTTTTTCCTAGCTTTTTCTCAATCTTCTTCAAATTAGTCCCCATTTCTTTGGTATTAAACATTAATTTCTTTCATAATTTGAAAGAAATTTATTTTAAATGTTAAAATGAAAGGAAATCATGTCCTTGACATCTGCAAAAAGGGGAACACAGAACACAACCTGTCTCAGATGACAGCTCATTCTGGGGCTTAACAGAAAAAAAAACTTCATCCAATCGGCCAGCATCTACATGAGTGAATGAATAACAAAATGGATAAATGAATGGATGGAAGGATTACATGGGTATATTCCAATAGTGAACTTTTTTCCAAAGTTCTAACTATCAGAGTGAGACACATATTCCAGGAGAGCAACCCCCTTTCCATTGAGCACCCTATCTCATTTCTCTCCAAGGAAGGTAATGAGTCCCCACTGCTTGCTGCCAACAGGGGAATCATTCCCACCAAGTTTTTCTCCACCTACATACTGAAACCACACACACATGGCCAAGAACCAAGAAATAGTTCTGCTTGGCAATCACCCTCAGGACTAAAATTCCCTTTAACAGAGATCAATACTTCAGTAACTTGCAGAGTCCTGAACTTGATTTTATGCCCTTGGCTTCTCCTTACCCAGCACTGTTACTAAACCAGCACTGAGGAAGGAATTTTTCCCGCTATTCTTTGTGCCTTCGCCAACTATACAAATATATTTTTTAAAGGAAAGTATTGATAAAGATATTGTTATATTTAAAATGCCATATATTTATAAATTTTACCTTGAAAAGCTTTTACTTCACAAAAGTAGCAAATCATATAAGTAACAAATATGATACTTCATGATAACACAGGAGGCACAAATAAGATGCTGAATAATAGAATGAATTTCTTTCAGTTCAGAATACTGTTTTTATTTTTCCCAAGAGAAACATACTCATTCAGTATTTTGTAAGTTAAGAAATTTTGAGAGGGACAGGTTCAATAAAACTTCATTTAAAATCAAATTTACACATGGAAACCCTCTGACTTTCTGTGGATTATCATTGGTGTAATATCAGACAAGAGAGTACACTGAGCTATAATTTTAAGATCTTTCCATGCCTTTGACAGATATCAAATAATAGTCTATTTAAAGGTGACTCTACTTACTTGAATCAAGAGATGAACTTGAAAATAACATAAGTACAACCTTTGGAAAAATACTTGTAAAATGCTACCCTTTACTGGAACATAGAATTCAAAAAAAATAAATACAAAGCTAATTCTATAAAATGTGGCCTAAAGCAACATAAAAGTCTTCTTAGCAGAAAGGTTAGAAAGAAAAGAGAGAGATAAGAGAGGGGGAAAGAGAGGAAAAATGGTAAAGAAGGAAGGAAGGGAAGCAAGGAGGGAGAAAGGAAGGAAGGAAAGAAAGGAGGAAATCCTGAAGTGATATGACCTAAGCAACTCCTCAAATGCAACAAAAACAGTTATTCAATAAATAGGTATTTATTAAGGTACCTCACAATATATAGAACCATATTAAGTATTTGTATTGCACATTAAATAAAAAAGATTGTGTCTTTGAGAATTTTACAATCCAAAGGGATAAACACTATTGCACATAGTTCAATTAAACTGATCAAACTGTGTGTTTGTTTCAAGAGGGAGTCCTTCACCAATCCATGCCCGAAAAGAGAATGACCAAAGAAGATGAAGTAGCCTTAACAAGTTGTCCCCCCTGAAATTGATCCTCTAAGTCACATACTCATCTGTGATGACAGCTATGCCATGAACCACCACTCACTTTTTGCTGCCTAGACATTCCTAAACACAGCTGCTACCCTATCTGCATGGACCCCAGCCCTGGCTAAATAGCAGGCATGCTGTACTTCTGATTGAGCCCTTTCATTAATTCTCCACAAATTCACTACACTGCACTGTATAAATGAATCAGAATTTACTGGAGTTTGGGTAATTAAAAGGAATTCAGACATAGGTGTTAAAACTATTCTAAGCAAATGCTAACCATGACCTCTCCCATAATATCAAGAAAAGATAAGCAAGATGACACACACGCGTCAAGTTTTCAGTTCTCCGTCTTGCTTCTCTGTATGGTCTGTCTCTCAGGAAGCTTCCACTTAAAAACTACAGGATGTGATATCATTCCATGATCCATTCTTTTCTTTCAAGATGTTCATTTTTTCCAGTGAATCCATTAGAAAGCCCTGTTGTTCCAAGAGGACAATCTATGATGGTCTTTAACAATGCAAGTCCCTTAGAACAGCCAGGATCAGTCCTGGCCCTCCAGGACAGATTTCTGTGTAGTTTTATGCAGTTCTCTCTTAGTGAAAGTTCACACACACACACACACACACACACACACAACACAACACAACTAAACATGTCCTTCAAAGGAAAAGATTAATTTCTAAAGACAGAACATTCTAATCCTACATGGAAGAGGAAAAGAGCTTTCTTCGTTTAAATCTTCCCACCCCCACCCCCGCCTCCAACAATGGAGTTACGGATTCTGATGTAAATCAGAATCATACTTATTCCTTTCATTCCTCCCTACTCTCTCATTGGTCAGCCAAGGACCTTATTACTAAAAGCGATCATCTCTAAATATCTGTCTTCCCTTAATCCCAAAGGGCTAAGTAATATCTTGCTATTACCACTTCTAAGAGCTCTTACAAGAATCTTTCAAATTCTCTGGAATATCTGAGGCTGTCTAGTGGGAGAAATCCTTGTTTCTTCGATTCTTCAATTTTGTATTGTACATATGCATATATGCACATGCGCGCGCACACACACACACACACACACACACACGTATATATACCACTGTGAGAAGGATTCCCCCAAAAAAGAAAAGAAATGAGTCAAAGATTTTGTTAAAAATTTAAAAAGAAAGTTGAATTATCTGTGGCATAGATTTTTCAAAGGTGTCAATCAAGCTTAGCTCAAAGTTTAAAGAGGGAGACATGCAACATTTTGGACAGAGGAAGAAGTGCTTCAATTCTGTGTATGATTGTAGCAACAAAAGTGTGAACATTTCAAAAAGTTAAGCCTACCAGATATATAGGATGAGGCTGCGGAACTTTGTTTCTTGTATTTCATAAATATATTATTAGTAAATGGTATATTGAAAAAGTAGAAAAATAACTTTGAAGATAACACTCGTGTTGATTTATAGAAATATAAAGGAGAAAAATAATAAATTATAAATGTATTGTGCTATATTTTCAGTCACCATGGTATGAACATTTTAATTTAGAAGCATCTATATTACAATTTAATTACAAAAGTTTAAATTAAAAAATTTTATCAAAAAAAATTTAAGATTTTTTAAAGTTTAAGATTTTTAACTTATTTATTTTTAAAGTTATAATTAGACATTGATTCACTGAAAATATTGAGATTGAAAATATTGACATTGATTCACTGAAAATATTGAGACTATTGAGATAGTCAGACTGATCAAGAAAAAAAGAGAAGATACAAATTTCCAATATCAAGAATGACAAAGGGAGTACCACTTGAGAAATTTCAGACATTAAAGGAATAACAAAATAGTAGTATAAACAACTTGGGCCAATGCACTCAACAACTTAGAGGAGGAAATTGACTGCAAAAGGGTACTAGAGAATTTTGGGGGTTTTTGAAATACTCTACATCATTATTGTGGTAGTTGCTGCACAAATATAACCATTGATAAGATTCATCAACCTACACAATTAAATGTTGAATTTTACTTTATGTAAATTATACCTTAATAAAGCAGACAAAAATCATATTTAGAGTTACAGTACTATTTTGTCAAAAGTGGCATAAAGTATTGGTATTTATTTTCCATTTCTATAGTGAACAACTATTATTTATTTTCTGGCTCTGTTCCATTCTTCTAAAAATATTCCAAATACCTTCTTCTAGGAACTGTCCCTTCTCACATTCCATCTTTATGTTTTCTACAGGAACTGTTCTGCCACCATTGATGAGTCCAGGAGTTTGCAACTAGCTGACCCAAGTTGAGTCAATCAGTCCCGTTCTAAGAGATTCATCTTATGTCTCCATAGCCCCTGAAGCTTTAATATGTAATTTTGGAAGCTGTTAGTAGTGCTACGAGCCAAACAGTGAAAGGAGTCTGGTTTGATGAAAAAAAATTACTGATGCAGAAAAACTAAGTGGTACCGATAGGAGACGTAAATTTCCAACCTTTCAAATCTTAATTTTCCTAAGAGTGTGTTGAATCCCAGTTCTTCTTTGATCATTCATTACTCTTTACCTCAGAATCTTTCTCCCCTAAAAAGCAATTTTTCATTTTTTACTGAATTGTTCTTGCCAAATGCAACTAAGAGAGTTCTAACTTATCTGCCACCCAAGGTCAGTTCAGTTCAGTCGTTCAGTCGTGTCCGACTATTTGCAACCCCATGAATCGCAGCACACTCAAATCCATGTACATCGAGTCGGTGATGCCATCCAGCCATCTCATCCTCTGTCGTCCCCTTCTCCTCCTGTCCCCAATCCCTCCCAGCATCAGGGTCTTTTCCAATGATTCAACTCTTCACATCAGGTGGCCAAAGTATTTGAGTTTCAGCTTCAGCATCAGTCCTTCCAATGAACACCCAGGACTGATCTGCTTTAGGATGGACTGGTTGGATCGCCTTGCAGTCCAAGGGACTCTCAAGAGTCTTCTCCAACACCATAGTTCAAAAGCATCAATTTTTCGGCGCTCAGCTTTCTTCACAGTCCAACTCTCACATCCATACATGACCACTAGAAAAACAAT
Source organism: Muntiacus reevesi (assembly GCF_963930625.1). Taxonomy (NCBI): domain Eukaryota; kingdom Metazoa; phylum Chordata; class Mammalia; order Artiodactyla; family Cervidae; genus Muntiacus; species Muntiacus reevesi. The sequence continues at coordinate 256,308,746 of NC_089251.1, read as the reverse complement.
AGCCTTGACTAGACGGATCTTTGTTGGCAAAGTAATGTCTCTGCTTTTTAATATGCTAACTAGTTTGGTCATAGCTTTCCTTCCAAGGAGTAAGCATGTTTTAATTTCATGGTTGCAGTCACCATCTGCAGTGATTTTGGAGCCCAAAAAAGTAAAGTCTGACACTGTTTCCACTGTCTCCCCATCTATTTCCCATGAGGTGATGGGACCAGATGCCATGATCTTAGTTTTCTGAATGTTGAGCTTTAAGCCAACTTTTTCACTCTCCTCTTTCACTTTCATCAAGAGGCTTTTCAGTTCCTCTTCATTTTCTGCCATAAGGGTGGTATCATCTGCATATCTGAGGTTATTGATATTTCTCCCGGCTATCTTGATTCCAGCTTGTGCTTCTTCCAGCCCAGCCTTTCTCATGATATACTCTGCATATAAGTTAAATAAGCAGGGTGGCAATATACAGCCTTGATGTACTCCTTTTCCTCTTTGGAATCAGTCTGTTGTTCCATGTCCAATTCTAACTGTTGCTTCCTGACCTGCATACAGGTTTCTCAAGAGGCAGGTCAGGTGGTCTGACATTCCCATCTCCTTCAGAATTTTCCACAGTTTATTTTGATCCACACAGTTGAAGGCTTTGGCATAGCCAATAAAGCAGAAATACATGTTTTTCTGGAATTCTGTTGCTTTTTCAATGATCCAGCAGATGTTGGTAATTTGATCTCTGGTTCCTCTGCCTTTTCTAAAACCAGCTTGACCCTCTGGAAGTTCACAGTTCATGTATTGCTGAAGCCTGGCTTGGAGAATTTTGAGCATTACTTTACTAGCGTGTGATATGAGTGCAATTGTGCGGTAGTTTGAGCATTATTTGGGATTGCCTTTCTTAGGGATTGGAATGAAAACTACCTTTTGCAGTCCTGTGGTCACTGCTGAGTTTTCCAAATTTGCTGGCATATTGAGTGCAGCACTAAGGCAGTACGTTCATATCAAGATCCTGTGGTGCTCGTGCTGGGGCTTCTTTTCCCAAGGTTTACTTAAATGCCATGCACATAGTAGACAAAATAAATTAATTGCCAGTGAAGAATTTAATTCATTGGCTAGTCCATAGGCTAAGAATATAGCTGTATAGAAATAAAAGGATAGGCCCTTTTTATGTCTTTTAAAATAGTGATTCCTACTCCCAGATATGTATATGTGTGTATATATATATATACACACACATATATGCATATCAAGTTGGAATTTAAATGCTGCCAAGGTTAGTACCTTTGGAATGTATCATAGTCGATTTGGCAGAATATAATTTGTGAAATTATTTCTTGAAATATCTTTGTAAATTGGAATATCTGTTTCTGCTTCTCATCTGCTCATGGCCTCAATATCCAAATCAAAGCAAAACCTTAAAAAAATGAAAATCAAAATTCACTTTCCTGTCAGGAATCAAGACAAAGAAAAGTTTGAGACTCAAAGTTTCAGGATTAGAATAGCATATAGATATAGGTATTCAATTAATATCTATTATAACATCTCTAACAAACATTGAAATATTTACTTTTTTAAAAAAATTAACTGATTCTGGAGTTAAGTTGCCTGCAGGGCTTTCCTGGTCGCTCAGATGGTAAAGAATGCACCTGGAATTTGAGAGACGGTCAGAAAGATCCCCAGTGGGGAAGATCCCCTGGAGAAGGGAATGGCAACCCACTACCGTATTCTTGCCTGGGAAATCTCATGGACAGAGAAGTCTGATGGGCTACAGTCCATAGGGTCACAAAGAGTTAGACACAACTGAGCAAGGAATATTTTCATTTTCACTATGGATATCCTATTTCTCCAATTTCCTGTGTCACTGAGCAATCCTTTACACTTCAAAATCACCTCTATAAAGTGGGAATTATAAAGGCACATAGTAAAACACTTAGAACAGTGCCTGACATGTCACAGTGTATATAAAAATAAGCTGTTATTTTATTTATTATAATTTTCATACATATTATATAATATGTATAATAACCCTTCTATAATAACTCAATATCAAGTCAGTTGATATAACTGGAGAATCAACTCCTTTATTATTATACTTCTAAAAATTCCTTCAATTAATATGTTTGCATAGGCAAAGCAATCTTGAGGAAAAAAATCACATGCCATAATTTTAAACTATATTTCTATTTCAAACCTATAATAATTAAAACAGTATTATATTGGCATAAAATCAGACACATAGATCAAAGGAACAGAATAGAGGGCCTAGAAATAAACCAACATATGCAATATCAATTAATTTATGATAAATGAGTCAAAATATATAACGGGAAAAGGAAAGTCTCTTCAAAAAATGTGCTGGGAAAACTGAACAGCCACAAGCAAAAGAATTAAACTGGACCACTATTTTACACCATGAACAAAAATTAACTCAAAACAACTAAAGACTTGAACATACTTGAAATCATAAAACTTCTAGACAAAATCAAAGGGGAAAATATTCTTAAAATTGGTCTTGGCAGTGATTTTATGGATATCATACCCGAAGCACAAGCAACAAAAGCAAAAATAAGTGCAGCATCATCAAACTAAAATGCTTCTCCACAGCAAAGGAAACCTTCACCAAAATGTAAAGGTAACCTACTGGATGAGAGAAAATTATTGCAAATCATATATTGATAAGTGTCTAATTTCCAAAATATGTAAAGAACATATACAAGCAAACAGCAAGAAAGCAAACAATCCAATTTTAAAATGTGTAGAATCTCTGATTAAACAGTTTTCCAAAGAAGACATGGAAATGGTAAACAGGTAAACATCATTAAACATCAGGGGAAAACAGGAGAGACCAAACACCAGTCTTGAAATCATCATCCAAGTCAAAATGTAAAACTTTGCCAGTGATCTCCAAAGTTCCTCCATATGTCCTATCCCTACCTCAAAGCCTTCTTTCCCCCACCCATAGAAAGTAACCACTATCCTAGCTTTTATAGCAATCCCTTCCTCACAGTTCTTCATAGGTTTTGCTGCCTACATGTGCATCCCAAGCCACTGTAGTTCATCTTTGTCCATTAAAATTTAATATCATTACTCCCTTTAATGTACATGCTATCTACACCCCTTTTTTCTTTAGCTCTAAAACTAATCTTGAAGAACCCAAAATATTTTGACCTGTCTAGTTTGCCAGTCTGGAGTCTACTGATTGCACATTCATGGTACAATTCAACATAATCCTCTGTTTTCTTATTTCCAGAAATTGGCAGCTCAATCCAGAGGCATCAGACTTGAGCTCAAGTCCTTTGGCAAGACTGTAAGCTTATAGAGATCGCTTATCATACAGTTTTGTGGTCAATATTATCAATAAGTCTTTGGTTTTGCTATCTAGATCGTCTGTCTATATTTATGTGAAACCTGGAAATGTTCTCAACAATGCCTTCACTTGCTCACATAGTCCCAGGATCACTTAAACTATTTTCACTGTTTTTTCACCATTTGCAGCCAAGACTGTATTAGACAATACACGCCCCAATCATTTATCTCATTAAAAGCCACCATAAGCATATTAATGTGGGTTTCCCTGGTGGTTCAGGAGTAAAGAATCCACCTGCCACATGGGCTCATTCCCTGAGCTGGGTAGCTCCCCTCGGGGAAATGGCAGCCCACTCCAGTATTCTTGCCTGGGAAATCCCACAGACAGGGGTATCTGATAGGCTACAGCCCATGGGGTCGCAAAGAATCAAATAAGACTCAGCTATAACAGCAACTACAACAGCAACTATATAAAGTATAACAGCAACAAAAAAGCATACTAACATCAAATCACTAAATTAAAAGAAAGTAGCCTAGGAATTGCGTGGTGGTTCAGTGGCTAAGACTCTGTGCTCCCAAAGCAGGGGACCTGGGTTCGATCCCTGGTGAGGTAACAAGATCCCACATGCTACAACTAAGACCTGGTGCAGCCAAAATAATAAATTAATAAGTTAATTTTTTTGAAAAAGGAAAATAGCATAATGATAGTTCTAAGTGAGTATGGATAAGCACTACCACAGTTGATCGATTCTAATGACTGGCTAAAATTGAATGACATAAACCTTTTGGTTAGCTAATTCTTTTTATGACCTTTAGTCTTAGTAGGTGTCCCCAACAGCTTAAAGGGAAAATGCCTAGCAGCTTATTTGCAAGTTTCTTAACAAAAGACCCATTCCTCTGTTCTGTTAATCAATAGATTTGAGAACACAAATTCAAACCATGTGAGATAATTTCCCTTATGCAGTTGTTTACAGGAGTTTTTTCATCTATTGATTAAACAAAGAGAAATTGCACCCTTACTCTAATGCTATTGCCAGAGTCAGTGCTGCAGATAAAACAATTTATAAAGAAGTATTCAGCAACCGAGGGTTTCCTGGTGGCTCAGATGGTAAAGAATTTGTCTGCAGTGCAGGAGGCCTGGGTTCAACACCTGGGTCAGGAAGATCCACTGGAGAATGGAAAGGCTACCCACTGCAGTATTCCTGCCTGGGAAATCCCACAAACAGAGGAGCCTGGTGGGCTACAGTCCATGGATCGCAAAAGAGTCAGACACGACTTCATGACTAAACAACAACATTCAATAACTGAACCTTCTCTGATGGGGTTCAAAGTTGGCTGGTTTTATAATAAGCTATGATACATAATAAGTTTTAGCCCAAAAAATGGACCGATTTTTAAATTATTAATAATATTAATGATAGAAGGTGTACCTCATGGGTTCTCTTTTATCAACATACTACTTACAGTTATTTGAAATAAGAAACTCAGTTATCTTACTTAAGTGCTGCTGCCTAACTCATCTCTTCTCAATGTGCCAAAAATGACTACCATTGCTATTTGCAAAGAAAAACAGCTTGTACAGTGAAAGTTTACAAGCGTCCATCAACTTAAAACCAGGGATCAAACCCGGGTCTCCTGCACTGCAGGCAGATTCTCTGCCATCTGAGGCACTTTGTGATGCTATAGGCAAATCTCCACTTAAAGCCAGTACCATCTAAATAATGTAGCTGGGTAAGACTGGAAACAAAGCCCTAACATTTGACTCATAAGCTTTGCTTTTATTAGTGGACTAACATGTCCTACTTTCAGTAATTCAATTGCAATGATCATGAGATTATTCATTCACCAAATAAAGAAGTGGAATATGTAATAGAGAGCTTCTCACAGGCCTTAGATGAAAGGCATTACATAGGGATACAGGGAATGACAAGATTCTGCTCAGTATCCATCACAACAGAATACTCCAAAGACCTCTCAAACTGAGCATGTCTCATTACATTATCTCTTGCATCCTTCCACCTTTATTTGCAGTGGTGAGACACTGTATAGCTGCTTGTTAACTTTGCCATTTTTGCTCAGGGCAAAGCCTCACCTTTTTTAAAGATCTCTGCTGAAACTACTACAATAAATCGCTGCCTACTGGACCAAGGAATCAAGATGTCTGGTGAAAAAGAAATGTGCACAGCTCTTCATTCACGTTCCATACACGATATGCCATATACTAGACCATTTTTATTTTTAGGTCTGCCCATTAAATTAAAAATAAAGAGATAATGATGGAGAGAAAAGATTGAAACAATAGGAAACTTATGAAATGAATGGCATTTTCTAATACTTGGCTATAAAATATTAAAAATATAAATCCAACTGTTTTAAGAAAAGTACAGAAGGAAATGGGGCTTAATAGCAAGAAAATGATGTTTTAACACTTGAGTTATTTTCTCCCATTTGCTATACTAAATGATATCAAAGGCCTGATGGAAAACTTTTTTTAACTGTCTTCTTATGCTATTAAATGAAAACTAATTTCTGCCTATACATTTAGAACTGTGCCAAATATATAGACGGTTTCTGATGGTTCCTGCAATGCAGGAGACACTAACAGATGAGTTCAATCCCTGAGTCAGGAAGACTCCCCTGGAGGAGGAAATGCCAACCCACTCCAGTATTCTTGTCTGGGAAATCCCATGGACAGAGAAGCCTGGCGGGCTACAGTCCATGGGGTTGCAAAGAGTCATACTCGACTGAGCGTGCACACACACAGACAAACACAAGCACATAGAAAGGGCCCGATTCTTTATATTCTTACCACTGACAAACTTATCTGCATGTGTCTTTCCCTTTCCTCTCTCTCTTCTCAAGAGAAGCACTCCATCTACTCTCACTAGTTCTTGTGTTTTTACCCCACTTTTCTCTACAGGCTATTTTCTCTCTGCTATAAAACCTAGCTCATTTTCTTCCAGGCCCTGTTCTTCATTTCCCTTCTATCTGTCTCCCTACTTTTCATCTTCCTTTCAAAACCAAGCTGGCTCTAATTTCTCACCAACTATTCATTCCCCAGCCCACCAGAATTAATGGTTGGGCAGAGAAAGAGGAGACAGCAGCACTGGGATGTGATTCTGAAGTTGGATCGCTCCCCTGCCAGATGGCAACAAGGCATCTCTGGGTTAAGTGAGTACTGAAGCCTTCTGGCATGCTACAACACGGCAATTACCAAGGACTTCACCTGTGGTGACTTGGAACAGATTACGTGTAGAAGGGATGCAGTGGCCTCTGTGATAGCATTGGCGTTTGTCACAAATGGAGGAAATAGTAATTATCAGGACTGGGAGATTTATTTGGTTCTTGTTGAGTGGTATTGATGCGCTGAAGAGAGAAAATGACAGGCTCAATTCAGCCAATTAGCCACTTAAGGCAAATGCGAAAATCAGAAGGCGCCCAGGGCAACATTTATGAAGAGGCTCCTCTCCTACACTCACAGGACAGACCACGCTGAAGACCAGGCCTGGAACCTAACTATAAGAGTAGAGAATTTCTGATAAGGTTGAGTTTAACAGCCCAGTAATTCTTCTATACAGTCGGGGAAAGGGTAGGACCTTTCCGGAGTCTATGGCTTCCCCGGTGGATCAGATGGTAAAGAATCTGTCTGCAGTGCAAGACACCTGGGTTCAATCCCTGGGTCGGGAAGATCCCTTAGAGAAGAAAATGGCAACCCACTCCAGAATTCTTGCCTGGAGAATCCCATGGACAGAGGAGCCTGGTGGGCTACCGTCCATGGGATCGCAAAGAGTCAGACACAACTGAGCGACTAACTTTCACTTTCATTTTTTCAAGGCTTCTAAGAGTAGAGATAACCACTCAAGAACACTGAACTCTCAGACTCCCCAGAACCCTATGAGCCCACGTAAGAAGCCCAATTCCCCTTGTTAGAGAATGGAAGAGCCTGCTGTACTGCCTGAAGACCATGCAGAGGCCTCAACTGAGCCAGATGCGTCACAAGACAATACATGCATTCCTCAAATCTGGCCCATTTCTCTTGACTAGAGTCAAGACAATAACAGAGTCAAAGCTTAGCATAGCCTTGCTAAGGGGAGAAAGCAATCATTCACTCAGAGTTGCAGGACATGGCTAATATGTACCAGGAGAATCTGGGAAAGCATCCTAGGAGTACATCTTGAAAGGACCACTTGTAGAGGACCAGACCCAAGACAAATATAGACAAAGGTGTGTATGATCCCAGATCAAGTGTGGGCATGGTGAATAAGAAATCTATTGGGAGAATAATCAAAATTAGAAAAGGAATAACTCAAACGCACTTGTGATTCTCACTCTCTTTTCTGTTCTACTGGGCTTTCCTTGTGGCTCAGTTGGTAAAGAGCCCACCTGCAATGCAGGAGACCTGGGTTCAATCCCCAGGTTGGGAAGATCCCCTGAAGAAGGGAATGCTACCCACTCCAGTATTCTGGACTGGAGAATTCCAAGAACCATACACGCCATGGGGTTGTGAAGAGTTGGACATGACTGAGTGACTTTCACTTCACTTTCTGTTCTATCAACAAAAACAACTTTGCAAAAAGTAAATAATATGTATTTGTTGGAAAAATTAAAGACAAAAAAATAATAAACTGCACATAATTTTATAAGCATATAGTGTGTCAAAAATATATTCTGATGTCAATATCTACTTTTTAAACTAATATTTTAATGTTTAAATTATGGAAGTCAGGAAGATCTCCTGGACAAGGGAGCAGCTATCCACTCTAGTATTCTTGCCTGGAGAATTCCGTGGACAGAGGAGCCTGGCGGGCTACAAAGAGTAGGACACAACTGAGCGACCAACACTTTAAAATCTATTAGAAACTTAGAATGACAAGTTGTCAGTCTTTTTTGACTGAAAGCTTGGTTGGTAACAATTCACTCAGACCACCTCAAGGACAGTAGCTTTGCTGTAAAGAAACACGGGGATCAGAGGAGGCAGGAATCACACAGAGACCCTGCGCAGAGCTTGGCTGCGCCTCACAGAGGGGGGAGTGCTGCTCATAAACTAAGATGCTCCAGTGTATTTCCAGGCGCACACTGTCCCACCACCCCTCAGCAGCAAGAGGCAGTAGGACACACAGTGTTATCACTCAGGCCTCTTTGCCCCTGATTCTGCTACTTTTGCTACTGACCAACTTCCTCCACATTAATATGCTTCATTATACAACACTTGCTCATACCTTTGTCTCCTCCCTCAGGTAGCTCAAGGTCTATTTCTGCTTCTGTCCCCGCAGCCAAATGTCAACTCTGGATATATCTCATTTTCAAATGCTCAATAAGGTAGAATCTTATTGGTGAGCATCACCTCTACTTGAGCAGAGATTTTTGTACTAAGCATCTTATCAATGATTGGCTAGTTCTTGTGACAGATGACCTCCTCTTAGCTGACTAGCCATGGAGAAGAGGACAGTTGTTTGGTGATTGGCAACTGAATAGTTCATTGATGGGAGTATTAACTAGAGGAAGCCTAAACACTATAACAAATATTCCCAAAATATTAGTGGCTAAACACAACAGAATCTGGTTTCACCTTGAAAAACAGTTCAATATTTCTGTCAGCCAGCTTTCCCCATGAGGTTATGCAAAGATTTGGTGTCCTTATCTGGAGCTGTACCACCATCTAGGTATCAAAATCTGGACCTTCTCTGGGGAGTGGAAAGGACAGCACAAGGATGAAGAGGTGATCCTAAAGAACTTTATCCTTCCCTTTATCCTAGAGCTTTACTTTTTAAAAAAGGACAATGTCCTCAGGTCATATATGTATAATTTTCTAAAGAAGCAGGTTAAAACAGATCATTCAGAGATCCCTACCCTGCACACACAGTCTTCCTGGGATATGTCACACCCTCAGCGCCTGCTGAAAACATTTATTCGCTATTCAGTGCATATTCCATAAGCACCTGCTGTGTACTGAGCCTTGTTCAGTCTAGGTAGTGGGGGTACAGCCATGATCAATGCTCCACGCTCTTCTCTACACACTCTTTTTGTTCATTCATGATTTCTGCCCTCCCCTCTTATGTCTCCCACACTTTGACTTCTAGTTTTAGCCTGCCACAGAACCACCTCCAGTACTGACACTTTGAAGGCAGTGTTATGAAGTGGCTATGAGTATAGGCTCTAGAGTCAGACTGCCTCGGTTAGATACTAGCTCCATGACATCCTTTGGCAGTTTCTGCAAGATATTTTACTTTTCAGTACCTCAGTTTTTTCATCTGTAAAATGGGGATGACACTAATCCATAGCATATAGCTGTGAGGAAAAGTGAGTTAGAACGTGAAAGAAAACCACTTAGGACCATAGTTTAGGACTCTAAGCTCCTGGCAAGTATTAGACGTTATCAGTATTTCAGCAGACATACACAAAATAGCTGGTGTCTCAGGTCACATTTTTGAGAGAGAATCCAATCAACTCAGTTCAGTTGAGGGTTTATGCCTCTTGATCACTCATGGCCACCAGGTCAGCCCTTATCACATTCTCAAGGCCTCAGATGATCGAGCTTTGACTGACCTCAGGTGACCTCCTCAAGTTCACCTTGGACCATGTACTAAAAGTAACTTATATACGAAAAAGAGACAGAAAATAGCACTCTGACACTTATTATAGGACCTGGCTATTGTGCGTGTATTTTATACACACGAGATTCTGTTCTTTTTAAAAACCCCTTTTTTCATGAACCACTTGAATGGGTTCCTGTACATTGTAACCAAACAACTTAGAATAGAACAATTCCTTCAGGAAAATGGGTCAAGCCCAAAATATCTCCCTGCTCACTGCTTATGCACAAGTATTGTGCAGATGACATATTATGCATAGTCTTGATGCTAAAGAGAAGGGAAAAGCAAAAGGCCAAGGTCCTTTTCAAGGTTTAGGAAGGAGAAAAGATGCTCTGGGTGATAGCAACAGAGTGTTATTCAAATGCAAAATCCCAGCACCTTTGTGTGAGAATCTGTTTTATTACCTTTTCAAATTCTATTCTCTATCCATTAAATTGAGCCCTGAAGGGACTTCGATTTTGCAATATTTTGTTAGTTACAGTGTTAACCTGAAAGTCAAAACTTTGTTTTGAAGTATTCTATAATACTAATTTCTCAGAAATTTAAACTGCTTCCTTTCAGTCTGATAAAGCGAAACTTCTCTCTGTTTTCTACAACCATAGGTATGGTTTGGGCATCCCGTACCTGTTCAGACATCCACATAGTCTGCTCAACAGCAACTTGGCCCATATTGAAGATATAAAAATCTTTCTCCCTGGAGTCAGCGATTGGCAGCTTTTCTGCCTCAAGGACATTGTCTGTTTCTTTCTTAACTCAATCAGCTCAGCACCACAACAGTGCCCTGCACAGACAGAAGCCTCATAAATGCTTTTGAATCGACTGAGGTTGCCAGAAAATGCAATGTCTTCCCTCCCCACTTCACCTGCTGCCTTAAGCAAGGAAAATCAGTAGGTACACACTGGGAGAGAGGGGAAGATTAAAGTAGACCTTAGACGCATAGCCTAGCATTTAAAGTAATAATGAAATTTTCTGAGAAGAAGCTTACTAAAACCCACATGTATTCAGATAATCCCACTAGGAAATATTACAGGTGATAAATTAAGCACAATAGTGTTTTCTAGATTCCCAGGCATAACACATCTGTCTCAGTGTGGCAGCCAGAAATCAAAGAGAGGGTGTAGAATTAATAACTGCACATTTTTAAGGATTTAATGAAACATTTATAGACTATTTCAGGCTTGTAATAAAAGTTATTACCATTTGGTTGGCAAGTGTGACCTCCAGGGAACAATATCATTCTATTACATCCCCAAATTCTATAAAGTTATTAGTTATCTCCTACAGGAAACCATCTTCTATTGACAAGAGATAGGATGAATAGTCTAATCACTGAAATGATTCCATAAATTTCAGCTTGAAAGCTCTGTTGGAGTCCGTTACCCAAATCAGAATTTTAAAGTTTGTTATTAAAGGACTGTCAAAATTATAGCTAGGAATTGCTGAGATCCATGGGCACATCAAAACCGGCTTCACTCTCATCTTGCAGAATATGTGATTATGAATTGCAGAGGGAAGCTGATGAAAAAGAAGCGGTGTACTTCTTGCCATAATGAACATTCTCCTCTCCGGTCTTCCTGTTACACATGTCTAAAACAAATAAAAATGCAAGTCCAGATTAAGACCCTCACGAACGAATGCTGCTTTTCTAAAATGAAATCGATTACGTGTAATATATTGTTTCCAAATGTGCAAAGAAAAGTTTTGAAACACACAGTTAAGTTTGAATAGATAGATAAATAGACAAAGAAGAGTCAAATACCTGTTTATGTGAGTTGGAGTATAAATAAAGTAAATTGCTCCACCTGCTGGTTGTATTTGGAAACAACGCTAATTCTAAACTCCAAAGAAAGATGGTGGTAATCGAGAGCTCAGAAAGCTCTGGAAATCTCAGAAAGAAGTTTCATCCAGCACTCAGCAAAAAATGTCAGCAAACCCCCGTTCAAAACCTTGACGGTCCACTAGAAAGCAGTTGATGCTGTAGTGCTAATGGAGCTCAAATGAGTCACTTGAACAGGTGTTTCTCCACCCTGCTACTGACATAATGAGAGAAAACAGCAAAACCCATCCTCTGCACACCACACAAATACTGAAATTGACATTGGAAAATCTAAAGTTTATTCACACAGACTCGCTGTACTCACAGCACTCTCAGCTCATGTTTTGGTAGAAGAAGTTCACAAGTGAGCAAATTTATAAATATTTTCAGCAACCTGATGCTGAATAACATGTAGTAAAATTAAATACACTTTTTAATAAAGAGTCTCCAGATTAGGAATTGGAGGCTTCTATAGTTCTTTATCTACAATCTGGGTTTTGCAGTTATTTTTCCTAAAGCTTCAATCTAGCCGTCTTCACCCAAAAAAGAAAAAAAAAGAAAAAAAAATTAGATACATACTTAACAACTTTCAGCAATATCATTCGCTTTTTTCATTTAAAATGTAAAATTTGTCCCATCTCCTCCATGCTGGCTAGTCCTTTTCCCCAAGCTGGTACTATACATTTTTCACTGTTGAATTAGATGAGTGAGGAGTTTTGCTATCTCAAGATGCTTGAAAACTACTCTCTACTAATATTTAATCTCTACGAATTTTTCTTGTTCAAAAGCTGAAATTTATTTGAAAGATTTTATCCTGGTTTCCTTTCCCACATTAAATTGCATCCTGAAAAGTTCAATTAGAAATTCATGGGAATGACTTGAACCTGGGTTTTGTTGTTTACGACACCACTGAAACTCCTCAGCTACACTGCACTCGGTCCAAGCAGCACATTACTCTTTATCCAGCAACGGTGTCTTGTGAGCCTCTGGCTTGGTGTAGGATTGTGCTTTATCTGTAAAATCTTTTTCTCTCCTGGCATATTTTTCATGTAGCGAACTTGAATCATTCTTCTATTCTATTATGAAGTACTAAAGTAACTTGTATCTTGTTGCAAAGAAGAAAATCAGCTTATCCTTGAAGGAGTTCAAGTTTTGTATTGAATATAAACTATTAGATACAGTTTTCCAACTGGATGTGATAATGGAGGGCAAATGTTCTTGTCAGTTATTCTTTTCAAGATGATTTCATCTTTCCCAAAAAGCAAGTTATATTTAGTGATTATTTGGGGGGAGAAAGTTCATTTTTTCACTCAACATTTCCCTCAAACCTGACATTTTTCTTATTTTTGGTATTTGTTATGTGAAATCTCTCCATTATTTCAGCATCTTTCTGTTGAAATAATGGAGAGACCATCACACAACTCAGCCCAACGATTTAATAAATGTTATTATCTGCTGATGGGCATCTAGGTTGCTTCCATGTCCTGGCTATTATAAACAGTGCTGCGATGAACATTGGGGTGCACGTGTCTCTTTCAGATCTGGTTTCCTCAGTGTGTATGCCCAGAAGTGGTAATGCTGGGTCATATGGCAGTTCTATTTCCAGTTTTTTAAGAAATCTCCACACTGTTCTCCATAGTGGCTGTACTAGTTTGCATTCCCACCAACAATATGAGAGGGTTCCCTTTTCTCCACACCCTCTCCAGCATTTATTGCTTGTAGACTTTTGGATAGCAGCCATCCTGACTGGCGTGTAATGGTACCTCATTGTGGCCTTTTTTTTTTTTTTTTTTTCAATTATTTTTATTAGTTGGAGGCTAATACCTTCACAACATTGCAGTGAGTTTTATCATACATTGACATGAATCAGCCATGGAGTTACATGTATTCCCCATCCCGATCCCCCCTCCCACCTCCCCCCTCCCCCACCTGATTCCCCTGGGTCCTCCCAGTGCACCAGGCCCGAGCACCTGTCTCATGCATCCCACCTGGGCTGGTGGTCTGTTTCACCATAGATAATATACATGCTGTTCTCTCGAAATATCCCACCCTCGCCTTCTCCCACAGAGTCCAAAAGTCTGTTCTGTACATCTGTGTCTCTTTTTCTGTTTTGCATATAGGGTTATCATTACCGTCTTTCTAAGTTCCATATATATGTGTTAGTATGCTGTAATGGTCTTTATCTTTCTGGCTTACTTGACTCTGTATAATAGGCTCCAGTTTCATCCATCTCATTAGAACTGATTCAAATGAATTCTTTTTAACGGCTGAGTAATATTCCATGGTGTATATGTACCACAGCTTCCTTATCCATTCGTCTGCTGGTGGGCATCTAGGCTGCTTCCATGTCCTGGCTATTATAAACAGTGCTGCGATGAACATTGGGGTGCATGTGTCTCTTTCAGATCTGGATTCCTCAGTGTGTATGCCCAGAAGTGGTATTGCTGGGTCATATGGCAGTTCTATTTCCAGATTTTTAAGAAATCTCCACACTGTTCTCCATAGTGGCTGTACTAGTTTGCATTCCCACCAACAGTGTAAGAGGGTTCCCTTTTCTCCACACCCTCTCCAGCATTTATTGCTTGTAGACTTTTGGATAGCAGCCATCCTGACTGGCGTGTAATGGTACCTCATTGTGGCTTTGATTTGCATTTCTCTGATAATGAGTGATGTTGAGCATCTTTTCATGTGTTTGTTAGCCATCTGTATGTCTTCTTTGGAGAAATGTCTGCTTAGTTCTTTAACCCATTTTTTGATTGGGTCATTTATTTTTCTGGAATTGAGCTGCAGGAGTTGCTTGTATATTTTTGAGATTAATCCTTTGTCTGTTGCTTCGTTTGCTATTATTTTCTCCCAATCTGAGAGCTGTCTTTTCACCTTGCTTATAGTTTCCTTTGTTGTGCAAAAGCTTTTAAGTTTCATTAGGTCCCATTCATTTATTTTTGCTTTTATTTCCAATATTCTGGGAGGTGGGTCATAGAGGATCCTGCTGTGATTTATGTTGGAGGGTGTTTTGCCTATGTTCTCCTCTAGGAGTTTTATAGTTTCTGGCCTTACATTTAGATCTTTAATCCATTTTGAGTTTATTTTTGTGTATGGTGTTAGATGGTACATATATACCATGGAATATTACTCAGCCGTTAAAAAGAATTCATTTGAATCAGTTCTAATGAGATGGATGAAACTGGAGCCCATTATACAGAGTGAAGTAAGCCAGAAAGATAAAGACCATTACAGCATACTAACACATATATATATGGAATTTAGAAAGATGGTAATGATAACCCTATATGCAAAACAGAAAAAGAGACACAGATGTACAGAACAGATTTTGGACTCTGTGGGAGAAGGCGAGGGTGGGATATTTCGAGAGAACAGCATTGAAACATGTATATTATCTATGGTGAAACAGATCACCAGCCAAGGTTGGATGCATGAGACAAGTGCTCGGGCCTGGTGCACTGGGAAGACCCAGAGGGATTGGGTAGAGAGGGAGGTGGTGGGGGGGATCGGGATGGGGAATACATGTAAATCCGTGGCTGATTCTTGTCAGTGTATGACAAAACCCACTACAATATTGTAAAATAATTAGCCTCCGACTAATAAAAATAAATGAAAAAATAAATAAATAAATGTTATTATCTGCTGTCCACAAGCTTATAATCTAATAGGAAAATGCAAAATTTTCAACGAGGTAAGGACAACAGTGACATACGCTCTTACAGTGAGGTAAGAGCAGCAGCAGAGAGGCCTTTCTGGTGGCTCAGTGGTAAAGAATCCACCCGCCAATGCAAGAGACACGCAGGATGGGTCCCTGGTCTGGGAGGACCCCACCTGCCGGGGAGCGACTAACCCAGCGCGCCGCAACTACCGAGGCTGCGCCCTGGAGCCCCGCTCGGCAACAGGACACTCGCCCCGTTCTCCACGGCGCAGCCGCGAAAACCCAGCATGGCCAAAAAATAACTAACTAGCGATTTTAAAAATTAGTAACCTTAAAAAAAATATAATAACGATAGCAGAGATATGCTGAGTGAGAAGCCATCATTGTGTGGGGATGATATAAAAAAGCAGATCAGAACCAAGCTAACCCTCGAAAAAGGGACAAAAATTCCTCCCCTGGCCAAGGAGAGGGGAGGACGGGGCTTCAGACAAAGAAAAAGCAGGTGAAAAACCCAAGATGTGAAAGAAAATAAAAGGTTTCCTCTTTACAATTCCCAGTTCCTATGATATTTCAGATGAAAAGGTCTACTTGGAAAATCTACCTCCTAATAAATGTTAAATATGAAACAAAACCTTCTGATAAACTAAGGAAAGTTTAAAGCTTTATAAATGAAATACCTTTTAGTAAACATGTCTTCAAATATAAAACTTTTACAAGTAGAAAAAATAAAATAAACTTCATATATCATATATTCAACTGCATTATATAAATGCATGTAGTTCTGTACATGGTCAGTCTAGGGGGTCCCTGAGAGAATCATTGGGTGATATGGAGTAAACTCTAGTGTAATTAAAAGCAGCATCAAAAACAGCAATATGGGCAACCTCCTGTGGAGTTAGGTGGGGGGGACCTAGCTTTGCTTTGTACCTAAATAATCTGTAGGCATGTTGGACAGCAGGTTATAACCCTGTCAGTGACGTTACTTCCTAAAAGAAAATAAGTAATTAAATGTTCCCTTTGCTTTTATTAGAATAGACACAACTGGGAATTTCTGCATTTATTTTCACAGGAAGCTTCACCTGATTCTCAGCTTGTGGCACCCGGTGCTGTTGCAGTTGAGATTTAATGATGAGGAAATGAATAGAAACATGTGCTAAACACTCCTGGAAGTAAATGCATGCACTTTAGTGCCACTAAGTGATTGGGAGGTGTGACAACTTAGGGCATGCGGGCCCTGCATTTACACCGCATGACATATATTGGCAGCCTTCCATGACTGTGAGATTTGCATCACATTTCCACCAGTTTTTCCCTGTGGGTGTGGGAGTGGAGGGTAGAAAGACATGTATTTACAATTATACATATTTTACTTTTATTAGGAAATTTTCAAACATATATAGAGGAAAAGAGATTATTAGCAACACGGCCATGTATGTGTGTCTCATGTATAACCCCTCTGGTTACCCTGTATTCCCAATCATTTTTGAAGCCAGTTCTACACATCAGATCATTTTCTATATATACATTTTAGTATCCATCTCTAAGATGTAGCTGTTTTCAAAATAAAGCTTAATATTATTAGAAGATATTTTTAATGTATTAGAATATAACATTTTACATGACTTCTATATCAAACGCATGTCTTGTATAATCAATAAATAATTCTCGAACAGAAAAACTCATTAGCTAAGCAGACCTTCAAAGACAAATTATTTGCAGTGTATATACATAGAGAGTATATATACAGGGAGAAAAAGAGCATAGTACCGTGTGTGTGTATGTGTGTGTAGTTATTAGCTTCTTACAATATATCCTGAATGACAAATAGTAACATGTACTTCTTTTTCTCCAATGGGCCTTAGGAGAGATTGCGTTTTATGGATTACTGTAGAGCGGAAACCAGAGCCCCACTCCCTCAGAGTGCCAGGAGAATTGGTAAGATCTCAAATGAAAGAGACCAAGAATCCCAGCCCCCAGTATTCCCATTCTGAGCTTGGCGCAAGGTGTGTGGAGTCACTGTCTTCAAGGAACCAAATGGGACTGAGCCGAAAGAGCAGGACTTTTCCCCACAAGTCTGAAGCTTCGTTCGCTCAGGTTCCGGAGTCATACCTGCCCCATGCTTATTTGATTAAAGCTGGAATAACTGCAAATGACAGAAGGAAACTCCCTCCCCCCTCTTCTGTGCCCTGCAAGTTCATACAGCACACAAAAGAAGAGTTCAGCAATACTGCCCTAAGACATAAATTCTCCTTCCTAAAAGAGTTGCAATTACATATAGACGATAAATTTATGCATTAGATCATATGTATAACGTAATAAGTTGTACTTTGACAGTTTTAATCCAATAGTAAGTTGACTATTTAGAAAAGTGTAGGGTTCTCACCTTGTGAATTAATATTTAGAGCATATAACTGGCTGAGAGTTAAAATAATAGAACTCTCAGTCCTGCTTTGCAGATGCCAGTGAGCTGTGATGGAAAACTTATCAGTCTGTGAATTGCTTTGTATGTAAATACAGCTTTGTACCCCCAGATCATTTAGTAGGTCTATAAATGAAACCACTGTAATTGTTCAGTTGTCCTGCAGATTAAGATCTTGGCAAATGGGAAAAGAAAATATGAGAATGAGACACCATTAAAAAAGCCATTTATAATAAGCAGTTTTTCAAAGAACTGCTAGAGACAAGCAGAAGCCATAAATCGCAGAAGTGAGTTAAATGAATCTTGATGTGATGGGAGTCAGTGATCGCCAAGAGAAGGCTCACAGAAACAGGGAACGGAGCCCTGTGTGCAATCCATCTCCCAACCAGATGTCTTTGTCTCCTTGGGAAAGAGATAATGTGGCTTGGTTTCTTTTTAATCAAGATATTATGTGGTTCTTTCTCTGCTTCTATCATGAGCTATAAAGATAAAATGAAAAATCCATGGCTGATTCATGTCAATGTATGACAAAAACCACTACAATATTGTAAAGTAATTAGCCTCCAACTAATAAAAATAAATGGGGGAAAAAAAAAAAAGAAAATACCAAAACTGAAATTTTGAAAAGCCAACCAAAAAGGCATTGCAGTTTTGTGGAATGAATGTGAGATGAACCGAGGTCTGAGCTCAGGCTTGAAACTGATTCTTCCCCTATGACAGTACATTTTCCCTGGTGGACTGCTTTTCAGGCAGCGGTCGGTGATGATACGGAAACCTCGCTCTTGGGCCTGCCCTCCTTGCTCCACTGAGTCTCCTGCTGGGCCTTTCTATCTGCTTTTTCTATCAGCAGGGCTATACCAGAGTAGCCAGTTTTATATGTACCTGAATCTCTTCTTGCAAAGAACCAGGTGAGCCCATTAAAGGTGCCGTCTGTTTGGATCTTCATTTATTCATTCATCAATATTTACTCAACTGAGCATCTACTATGTGCTAGGAACTCTGTTAGGAGCTGGGAATGCAGTAGTAAACAAGACAGACACAGTCTCTGCTTTAATATGGATTGCAGTTTAACAAGGGAGACAGTTTAATTATGATCTCTCCTACAAAGGAAATTACAAAATATAATAGGGGAGCCAATTATAATTATAATAAGGGTTACAAAAGGAAGCAATATAAAGAAAAATACAGACTGGTGCTTTTGAAACTAAAGCTACAACTCATTAGTGGAACATGAAATCAATCTTGTGAGACAAGAGCAGCCTGTCTTTATTTAATGGGATGAACTGGGATGGAAAGAAACCAAAAAGGAAATACTTGAGTATATCACCTATAATTAGAAGTATTGCTTCAAAAATCAACACACAGAAGAATGCTGGGATGAAATGGGGAAAAAATGTATTTCTTCCTGTGGGTCATGGTGGAAAAGTTTTCAGGTCACTGATTTAGACACACCATACAGACTAGAAATGTGTTAGTCACTAAGTCATGTCAACTCTTTTGCAACCCCACGGACTGTAGCCCTCCAGGCTCTTCTGTCCATGGAATTCTCCAGGCAAGGATTCTGGAGTGGGTAGCCATTCCCTTTTCCAGGGGATCTTCCTGACCCAGGGATTGAACCTCAATCTCCCACATTGCAGGCATATTTGTTATCATCTGAACCACCAAGGAAGTCCCTGTAGACTTAGCAGGATGCTTATTATTGCTTGTTCCAACCACAGCTAGCACACTCAAGTCTACATGACCATCGTTCATCATTCTTGAATGTGTCTGACTAGTCAGGAAGGGGACCCTGAGCTAAGTCAAGCCAGCGTATTACTAATTATCGATCAGATTCATCTGTATGGATTTTGGAATTGAGGCACTGGAACTCAATCAAGCCTGCCTGATATAGGCACTGGAGCTAACAGATCATGTAAAATCATAGCTGAGATGCCATATGGGTCCCTGCACAAGATGAGTAAGCACAGAAAGTCAACTCAGAGGGAAGAGAAAAAACATGCAGAGAGAAGGAAAGACAGAACAAGGAAGCTCATCTCACGACCTCAGGTTTAGAAACTCAATTCAGCTTATTTACTCTTCTCAGACTCCACAAGCTCTTAGTATTTTTCAGTGAATAATTTTCACTTGAGTTTATTTGAATCAGTTAGTTTTTTTACAGCTAAGAGTCTTCCCTGGGAAAAAAAGTTATTTATGTTAACTTTTGATTCTTATTGATGTCAATTATAATAATATATTCACCCAAAAATGGGTAGCCTATCATTTATTTAAAAAGAGACCAGAGGGAAAAAACTAGTCATTCAAAGAAACTTTGCAAACAAGTCCTCAATGATTTTTGCTCTAATATCTAGATTGAGGATTTCAGGCTTTAGAACTGTATCCTTCCATAATAAATGGTTTTCTACATTGGTTTCACAGTATTCTCAGCAGGACAGTGATCCATTTTTAGATACAGAACAGAGAAATTGGCTCATTTCCAGGTCACTCCTATGTTAATGACATATCCACAATAACCTGAATGAACTAAACTGAGATACGCAGTGTTTGCTTACCACAGAGTCTGTTGGCTTTAATGTGAATGGCACAATAGCTCAAAAATGAAGATGCCACTGATAGATGACACCCTTGTGTTCATTCACTTTGAGCTTTGTTTGCTACTTGAACTTGATTACAACTGACAGCCATTGAGGAATATAAACACATCCATTCTCCCTTTAGTCGTTCAGACACATAATGAGCTTCAACAAAACACAGAGGAATTGAAGAATCTGCCTTACCCAGAGAGTGCCCTTGAAATGAAGCCTTACCTTTTATTAGAACAAAATGTTATCCACATTAAGAGGATAGTCATAAATGTGTTCACTGCAGTTGAGACCTCATTTAGACTTATCCTATTTTCCCTGTGCTTATGAAATGTAAACTCAAAGACATCAAATCTGTTAAGTAAAACACACACACACAAAAATGCTTTCTCTTAAGGTGAGGGGTTGGGTGGAGTGGAGTGTTGGTTAGCCCCACATTAGAAAAGACAAATTTTTCAAGGTGACTTCTAAAAATAGCTTCTTATCAACCTAAAAGAAAGCAAGGAATATAAGGGCACAAAATAAAGAATATAAAACTGTAAGAAAGAAAAAAAGTCAATCTGGACGAAAAGTTGCATCCTGACAGACTAAACAATTACATTAGAGTCTGACTAGATGGGCCCTGATGCTAATATGACTGAGGCTGGTGGTCTCTCCCTCAGGTCAGTCAATTCCCTCCACATCCTGAGACTAGATTCCAACCCCTATCAACAATCTTACTAACCCATGTGGGACGCTAAAAGAAAGTAAAGCCCAATGCTGCCATCAAAAAGTAACTAAACTCCATTGCTGCCCTGTAAATAAATTCTTCAGAACCATTTTTCTAGATTCCATATATGTGAGTTAGAATACGATATTTATCTTTCTCTTTCTGACCCACTTCACTCTGTGTAAGAGGCTCTAGGTTCATCCACCTCATCAGAACTGACTCAAATGTGTTCCTTTTTATGCTGAGTAATATTCCATTGTGTATATGTACCACAACTCCTTTATCCATTCATCTGTCAATGGGCATCTAGGTTGCTTCCGTGTTCTAGCTATTGTAAATAGTGCTGCAATGAACAATGGGATATATGTGTCTTTTTCAACCCTGGTTTCCTCAGGGTATATGCCTAGAAGTGGGATTGCTGGGTCATATGGTGGTTTTATTCCTAGTGTTTTAAGGAATCTCCATACCGTCTTTCATAGTGGCTGAATCAATAGACTTATGGACATGGGGAGAGGGGAGGAGAGGGTGAGATGTATGGAAAGAGTAATATTTAAATTTACATTACCATATGTAAAATAGATAGCCAACAGGAATTTGCTGTATGGCTCAGGAAACTCAAACACGGTCTCTATATCAACCTGGAGGGGTGGGATGGGGAGGGAGATGGGAAGGGGGGGGTCAAAAGGGAGAGGATATATGTATACCTATGGCTGATTCATGTTAAGGTTTGACAGAAAACAACAAAATTCTGTAAAGCAATTATTCTTCAATAAAAAAAATTAATTTTAAAAAAAAGTAACTAAACTTAGCCCTCATCAACATCCAAAAACAGCACCTTAGTGTGTAAATAACAACTTATTCTTGTTGGAGTAAAACTTTTTTTTTTTTTAAACTTTTTATTTTATATTGGAGTATAGCCAATTAACAATCTTGTGATAGTTTCAGGTGGAGAGTAAAGGGACTCAGCCATACATATACATGTATCCATTCTCCTGTAAAAGTTTCTTCCCAAAATAAACCTTTATAATCTTATGCATCATTTACCAACCATCAAGAAGTATCTGGGAAATATACAAAATCATTTATTATTTTGACACCTTTTTTTTCCTGCTTAGAATATTCTAAAGAAACAATGGAGAATGTGAGTGCCTAATTGCCCTGGCATAGGACCAACAACTCAGCTAAACAACATGGTCCTACAGAGCTCAAGTTTGAAGTGAGAGGAGAGATATTATTAGTTCGGAGCCTCTTCCTCCCAATCACATTTTTCTCTTACTCCCAGTATTCAGTCTAGACCTGGTCTGAATTCTATACTACATGTGAGAAGAATTAAAGGTGTCTGAATTCCTGGGTCATTAGAATGAATTCAGCATCCAGGATTAATCCCGTCTGACCCTGAGTAGGAACAAACTAAAGGCCATTTAACTAAGTTAGGGAGGATCTACAAAACCCAGGCCAGAGCTTTCCTTTCCAGTCATAGATCTCCTACATTAGGACTGCAAGACAAATAAAAGCATGAGAAACACCCAATGTCAACCAGATGTTTTAACATTTCTGAGCAGCTAAAAATAGGAAAAATGAAGATTCTAAGTTTTTATCCGATTTAAATCTAAGTTTACTCAGAAAAGATACTTTATACCTTAGAATCTCATTAAGTTAAAAAGTGAGTTAGAAGGGAAAGATATGTACTTATCATAGAAGATAAAGAAACGTAAAATCTATCAAGTGATTATACTGATGAAGGAAAACTTGTAGACTTCCCTGAACACACCAAAGAATTAAGCAACCTGAAAACTCAAATCCATGGGCATGAGCTATATGAGCATCCTGCTTGAGGCACTGAGTTACTGATTTACCAACTACCAACAGGTCTTCCCCTGTGGCTCAGATGGTAAAGAATCTGTCTGCAATGCAACAGCCCCAGATTCAATCCCTAGGTAAGGAAGATCCCCTGGAGAAGGGAATGGCTACCCACTCCAGTATTCTTGCCTGGAGAATTCCATGGTGGAATTTGGTGTAGCTTGGTGTAGTTTGGTGGGCTGCAGTCCATCAGGCCGTAAAGAATGGGCATGACTGACCAACTAACACTTTCACTTTCAAAGTGGCTCAGTGGCTTCCATTTCTCCAACCAAAATCTGAACAGTGAATAGACACAAATGTCTGGTCAAAGTAACCTCAGTTAACTGTGATGGTAACAACTGATTTAAGGAGTTCACATTTTTCAACCCCAAGAAAATTTAAAATTAAGTATGGAAATGTTTTGTGGTTTGTTGTTTAGTCACTAAGTCCTATCTGACTCTTTGCAACCCCATAGACTACAGCACACCAGATTCCCTGTCCTTCACTATCTCCTGGAGCTTGCTTAAACTCATATCTATTGAATCAGTGATGTCATTCAACTATCTCATCCTTTGTTGCCTGCTTCTCCTCCTGCCTTCAATCTTTCCCAACAATATGGTCTTTTCCAATGAGTTGGCTCTTCACATCAGGTAGCCAAAGTATTGCAGTTTCAGCTTCAGCATCAGTCCTTCCAATGAATATGCAGGGTTGATATCCTTTAGGACTAACTGGTTTGATCTCCTTTCTATCCAAGGGACTCACAAAAGTCTTCTCCATCAACACAATCCAAATGTTTAAGAAAATCAAAAGTATGATGTTAAATTCTTGTGTTAGAAAAGAGTCTGTCCATACTTGTATTTTCTGTACTTGCAATATTTAGAAGAATTAGAATTTATTAGAGTGACAGCTTTGTGATTCCAATTTAAAATATATAATTGGATGATTGATTTAGACTAATTTTTTAAGTTGCTATATAACAAACTTTATAAAAAAAACATTGAACATCTATGTTCACCATATTTCTAAATTTAACTTTTTAGAGTTACAAAAAACTGGTCAGTATTTGGGAAGATTTATTAGGTCAAAGGAACATATATAATGTTATAAAGTATGTTAAATATATAGAGGTACTTTATAATATCTGAATGTGCTTAACTAAATTAGGACAAATATTGACCAAAGGCTCTTTACATGTGATTAACATCTTCTAAGCTTATAAACCAAATGGATAAGATATGCAAGCTAAACTTAAAAGTCTAACAAAGAACTAAGTTTTGCTAATTTTTTGGAGTAGGAAATGGCAACCCACTCCAGTATTCTTGCCTGGGAAATTCCATGAACAGAGGAGCCTGGCGGGCTCCTGTCCAGGGGATGCAAAGAGTAAGACACAACTGAGCACATACATACATTGTGAATTGCTAAGTCAAGCTTAAACTGAATAATAGCCTCTGCATACAAAAATCACACTGAATAATCCCAAGTTTCATAGAAAGAATCTTGGACTTCTGAACTCTAAAGTGTGGACATTAGAGATTCCTCCTAGAGAATTATAAACTTTCGTCTTGATTACTATTTGTATCAGAGGTTAAGAATGAATCTTTCATAGTACAGAATGGGCAGGGCAATTCTCACATCTGACACAAATGCTCTATTTTCATGGAATTTCAACCTAATATCCAAAAACAGGAAAGATGGGGCAAAACTGAAATCGTACAGATCATGGTGACTTCTGCGAGCTCTAAGTAGCCCAGTACAGCAGATCACAAGGTACAAAGGAGGACGACCTTAACTCTGTAATATATTTAAACACAGAGGTCAGAAACACGGGAGCAAAAGATTATTTTAGAGTTATAAGCAACTCAAGTTGTTGTTGTTTCTGTTGTTGTTTAGTTGCTAAGTCGTGTCTGACTCTCTTGCGACCCCATGGACTATGGCCTGCCAGTCTATAGGATTTCCCAGGCAAGAATATTTGAGTGGGTTGCCATTCCCTTCTCCAGGGGATCTTGCTGATCCAGGGACAGAACCCAAGTCTTCTGTGTTGGCAAGCAGATTCCTTACCACCGAGCCACCAGGGAAGCCCCAAGAGAGACTATCTATTTCATTTTATCAATAACAGAACTCCCTGTCTCCAGTCTCATAGCTAGTTATGCAGAGCCTGAATTAGAATCTATGGCTATAAAAATATTGCTAAATATTTTCAACTACTATAACGACACAGCTTTCCCATAGAACACTTGACAATTCTTGATGGAAATACAAAAGCAATTACAATGTCATAATTAACAACAACAACAACAAAAAACACCAGAGAACAGCAAATGGTGCTTGATAAGATGTTGACAACAACTGATGTTCTCAGAGGATATTGGAAAACACCCTTTCAGATCTGTTCAACAGCAGTAAGAGAGTAGCCAGGAATGCAAAGAATAATTTTAATCTGAAATAATACACATACAGGTAATAAGTATCTCCTCTCATGTGAAAGGAAGTAGCCAAGACAGTAGGAAAACTATTCATACCCTTGCCTAATCCAGGAAGTCTGGCTGAGCTATATTTCCAAACATTTGTCATTCCATTTCAACCTTCACAATTTTTACCATATCCTCATAACTCTTGTGTCTTATTATTTACTTAACATTTTTCCTGAAGTTGAATTTAGCTTTTTTCTAAGTGATAAGATGCTTGGAATCACAAGGTTGATGTTTGAGTTATATGTTTGCTAGTACACATTAAAATATATTTCCACCGATGTATTATTTTTTCCATGCCTCTGCTTAAATCACCACACACACCTCTAGTGATATGTATAAAAGTACTACATACAGGGAAACTCCAGAAAGTACAGAAATGCTGCCTTTGATCAGGAATTAGCAAACGCACAGAAGTTTCCACTAGTCTCCAGCAAGAAAGACAAGTCTGCATTTGGCCCTCCTCTAAAAGAACCATTTACTCTAAAAGTGTAGTTCAGCACTTACTTCAAGTCCAACACTGTGCCCCAGTGGTACCCAAGATTCATTCTTGCTCTCCAGGAACCTAGAGTGCCATGCCAAATGAATAGATTTTCTGGGGTGGAAAGTACCCACCATATCTTAATAAATATTCCTTTTATGACCAAACCTCAGCATCCATTTACTCCAGAGACCCATTAGAGTACCATTAAGGACAAAGCCGATCCCTGACAAAGCAGACTGAGAAGTATAGAATTAAACCGAACCAAAAATGAGTCAAGTGGGAGCAATCTGTATGATATATTATGTTCTGAAACAGATAATGAAATAATGTGTAGAATTGGACCATAATTATACAAATATATGCATATTTATGCATAAAGATTAGAAGAAAGTACACCAAAATATCAGAATATTAACAGTAATTATCTCTGCATGTTGGAATTATATGTGTTTTATTTTCTCCCTTAAATTTTTTGTGTTGTACAAATTTTCTTCAGTGAGCTTCTTTTTGCATATCAAAAATAAAATCTTTTTACTTTAATCTTTGGTTCTTATTTACTTGAGACTTTTTATTAGAGAGGTTTTGCTGTGTTTGTTTATCCTTTTTTTAATAAAGAAGAGAAAATGGAGCTCACTATAAGAAAAACAAACAATTCACTCAAAAAAAAATGGGCAGAGGACCTTAACAGACATTTCTCCAAATACAGGACATGTCCAAATACAAGACATACAGATGGCCAATAAACATATGAAAAGATGATCAACATCACTCATTATTAGAAAAATGCAAACCAAAACTACAATGAGGTTATCACCTCATACCGATCAGAATGGCCATCATCAAAAAGTCTACAAAAATATACGTTGGAGAGAATGTGGAGGAAAGGGAACCCTCCTGCACGGCTGGTTAGAATGTAAATTGATACAGTCACTATGGAAAACAGTAAGGAGATTCCTTTAAAAATTAGGAATAAAACTTCCATATGACCCAGCAATCCCACTACTAGACATATACCCTGAGAAAAACACAATTAAAAAATACACATGTACCCCAATGTTCTTTGCAGCATTTACAATAGCCAGGACATGGAGGCAACCTAGATGTCCATCAATAGATTAAGAGATGAAGAAGATGTGGTATATACATACAATAAAATATTACTCAGTCATAAAAAAGAATGAATTTGAGTCAGTTGCAGTGAGATCAGTGAACCTAGAGCCTGTTTTACAGAGCGAAGTAAGTCAGAAAGAGAAAAACAGGTATCATACATTAATGCATATATATGGAATCTAGAAAAACAGAACTAATGGACCTATTTGAAGGGAAAGAACGGAGATGCAGATGTAGGAATAGACTTTTGGACACAGCAGGGCCAGGAGACGGTAGGACAAATTGAGAAAGTAGGTAGCACTGACATATATACAATCATGTGTAAAATAGCTGGCCAGGGGGAAGTTGCGATATAACACAGGAAGCCCAGCCTGGAGTTCTGCGACAACCTGGAGGGGGAGGGAGACTCACAAGGGAAAGCAGATATATATATAATTATAACTGACTAGCATTTTTGTATGGCTGAACACCATAAAAAATTTTTTCCAATTCAAAAAAAAGAAATAAAGGAAACTCAAACCAAAAAAAAAGAAAGAAAAAAGGATGAATCTTTTAAAAAGTTTAACCACTGTTCTCTATAATGGCCTCACCATTTTCTGCTTCCTGTCTTTGCCATTCCCTCTGACCCAAAGGCATTTTTTCACTTCCATATGAAAATATATCTATAGGTTTTTCCATGAAATATGAAGTTAGAAGCAATTTCCTCTTATGAAATTTCACAGTACCTTGTTTGTAACTTATTTATGACAATCACTTTCGAACACTTTGAACATGAAAAATAAAATCAAAGTTTTAGAGTCCAAAGCAATCCTGAAGAACACTTCATTCAATTTACTTTGCAGACAGGGAAACTGAGGCTCAATTAAATTATGTGATATACCCCAATTTGCACAGAATAGATGTAGCATCAAGATCCTAGGTTCATCTAGGATTCATCTAGGTTCATCTAGATGGGCCTTAGGAAGCATCACGTTGAACAAAGCTAGTGGAGGTGATGGAATTCCAGTTGAGCTATTTCAGATCCTAAAAGATAATGCTGTGAAAGTGCTGCATTCAATATACCAGCATTTTTGGAAAACTCAGCAGTGGCCACAGGACTGTGAAGGTCAGTTTTCATTCCAATCCCAAAGAGAGGCAATGCCAAAGAATGTTCAAACTACTGCACAACTGCACTCATTTCACATGTTAGTAAAGTAATGCTCAAAATTCTCCAAGCCAGGCATCAACAGTATGTGAACCATGAACTTCCAGGTGTTCAAGCTGGATTTAGAAAAGGCAAAGGAACCAGAAATCAAATTGCCAACATTCGTTGGATCATCAAAAAAGCAAGAGAGTTCTGGAAAAACATCTACTTCTGCTTTATTGACTACGCCAAAGCCTGTGACTGTGTGGATCACAACAAACTGTGGAAAATTCTGAAAGAGATGGAAATACCAGACCACCTGACCTGCCTGCCAAGAAATCTGTATGCAGGTCGAGTAGAAACAGTTAGAACTGGACATGGAACAACAGACTGACTCCAAATTGGGAAAGGAGTATGTCAAGGCTGTATATTGTCATCCTGCTTATTTAACTTATATGCAGAGTGCAACATGCAATATGCATGATGAAGCACAAGCTGGAACCAAGATTGTGGGGAGAAATATCAATAACCTCAGATACACATACGACACCACCCTTATGGCAGAAAGCAAAGAAGAACTAAGCCTCTTGATGAAAGTGAAAGAGAAGAGTGCAAAAGTTGACTTTGTCAACATTCAGAAAACTAAAATCATGGCATCTGGTCCCATCACTTCATGACAAATAGATAGGGAAACAATGGAAACAGTGACAGGACTTTATTTGGGGGGGAGGCACCAAAATCACTGCAGATAGTGACTGCAGCCATGAAATTAAAAGATGCTTGCTCCTTGGAAGAAAAGCTATAACAAACCTAAATAGTGTATTAAAAACCAGACATTACTTTGCCGACAAAAGTCCATCTAGTCAAAGCTATGGTTTTTCTAGTGGTCATGTATGGATGTGAAAAGTGAACTCACTCAGTCATGTCTGACTCTTTGCAACCCCATGGACTGTAACCCACCAGGCTCCTCCATCCATGGAATTTTCCAGGCAAGAGTACTGGAGTGGGTTGCCATTTCCTTCTCCAGGGGATCTCCCTGACCCAGAGATCAAATCCAGGTTTCCCACATTGAAGGCAGACTCTTTACCATCTGAGCCAACAGGGAAGCCTCATGGATGTGAGAGTTGGACTATAAAGAAAACTGAACGCCAAAGAATTAATGCTTTTGAACTGTGGTGTTGGAGAAGTTGGACTTGAGAATCCCTTGGACTGCAAGGAGATCAAACCAGTCAATCCTAAATGAAAACAGTCCTGAATATTCATTGGAAGGACTGATGCTGAAGCTGAAGCTCAAATACTTTAGCCACCTGATGCAAAGTCCTGACTCATTGAAGGAAGGAGGAAAAGGGGATGACAGAGGATGAGATGGTTCGGTGGCATCACCTACTCAACAGACAGTAGTTTGAGCAAGCTCTGGGAGTTGGTGATGGACAGGGAAGCCTGGCGTGCTGCAGTCCATGGGGTCACAAAGAGTCAGACATGACTGAGCGACTGAACTGAACTGAACTGAGGTTCATCTAGGCTCCATCTAGGATCCTAGGTTCCTATTGTTCCTCCTTACAGAGTCATGCCTATTTGGAACTAGTGGTTATTTTTCTTAAGTTGAATGGCAAATTTTGTCAACGAAGAGTTTTAAGTTACTTTTCCCCAATGAGTTAACCAAGTGTTTAATGACTGTGCTTGGTACAGCAAGAACTGACTGAGTTTATACTTCCCTACTTTATACTCTGATCCCTTTAAAATACCTTTCCCCATAGAATCCAGGTTTCTAACAAATATTCCAGTGGACATTTCACGTTAGTTAATGGCAATGTAGCTTGTCAAACAATGGTTTTATTTCTTTGTAATTGAGTATTATTAATGTAATTGAGGGAAGAAACAATAAGTTCAAGGCTTCCTGAAAACAACACATCTTTAGCTTCGGTCAGATACTCATTGGGCTTAGAAAGACCCATATATTTATAATTTTGAAGGAAAAGATGGAAATTAAAGAATATGTTCAAAAACCTGAAAATATATTATCAAATATTTTCTTAAAGGCAACATTTTATAACATTTCAACTATCTGGGAAAGGAAATCTCTTTATGTAGCCTATCTCAGACGCCACTCAGGCGCCAGTAAATCGTCTATTAATTCGTTTTGACTTTTTGTTCCTGGATAAAGGAACTGACTTGTGCATCAGCTCCCTGGGCTTTCTTCCCTTTATAAAATATTGGTTCTTCCCCCTTTTGTTCAGAAGCCAAATGATTAGCTTCAGACTCAGGACTGATTTCCCATTGTTCCCTTCCCTTTAACCTCTTTCATTGTGCCAACACTCCGGACCCCAGAGGGATTTGTCACAGTTCTCCAATTCTCTTTCTCTCTTGGCAGCAATTTTTTTTTATTTTTCTTTTCCTTTGCTTTTATAAAAAGAAAAATTCTCATGTTAACACTTCCCTTTGAATTGTCCTTTGGTTATGAGAGAAAGAAAAGGCCTTAACTTCTTGGAACTCATACAATATTGACAGGGAAAGCTTGTGCTCATTTCTCTGGGTTACAACCCTGACACTCTTAAAAATGGTACTGCCTTTCAATCTATATTTGAATCTGTTCATCATAATGACAAACTTTGGTTTGATTCTATCATGGAAGTTACTTTTTTAATCACCTACCAACGTAAAAATAATCAACAGTTACTTTAAAAAAATTATCTGGAAAAGAAGGAAAAATGATATTTTGATCTCAAAGAAATGGTGTGACTTTCAGGTACCAAAGAACATTCCATGATAATACAAACACAGCTGCTGAAATCATTCTGAATGGGGAAATTTGTTGTCATCAGTGGTAATAGTAGCAACAATGAAGTAACAAAAGCTACCATTTGTTGAAAAGTCTCCATGATCCAGGCAGTATACATCTGGAGAATGTATTTAATCTTCGGGACACTTGGTGAAGTATAAAGTTTTTAATCTCCTCTTTTATACATTAGGACACAGTCTCAGATAGGTTGCTTAAGTTCAATGTTACAAAGCAGAGACAAAATGAAACCTCACAGGTGCAAGAAGTAAGGCCTGGATCCTGTATCAGATTCTGTTCTACTATCTTTGTGATTTGACCAAAAACAAGAGACTGAATGAAAAGATCTCATTTAGTTGAAATGACACCATCTCTTCTGGTGCAATTTTTGAGCATATATTTTTGTAAGACAATATAGTAAGTGAAAATATTTATACCTAACACCCATTTTCCTGAATTTTGAATAAAATCATACAGAGAAACTATTCCAGAGGATAAAAAACAAAATTCAAAGGTTTCATAAGAGTCATCTGATAAAGAATTATCAACACTATTAAGAACTTTATCTTCATACTTGAAAATATTAGATTATATCTTTTTTACTATAATCCAATCTGTTTAAAATAATTTTTGTTCCATATCACTCATTCATATATAGTATATCACTTGAAAGAGTTTTAAAATATTTATGCAAAGAAAACCATCAAGAGTATACTCAACTTACAGTGAAGTGAAGTGAAAGTCACTCAGTCATGTCTGACTCTTTGCGACCCTATGGACTATACAGTCCATGGAATTCTCCAGGCCAGAATACTGGAGTGGGTAGCCTTTCCCTTCTCCAGGGGATCTTCAAAACCCAGGGATTGAACCCAGGTCTCCCACATTGCAGGAGGATTCTTTACCAACTGAGCTATGAGGCAACAGTAGAAATTTGAAAACAGACCACAAGTTTTCTGAAATTCTAATATTTATTTTCTTTATTTGTATTGGCACTAAGATGCAATAGATATGAGAGAATCCTTTTAGGAGCATCCCAATGACTATAGGATAACTTTCATCTACAATTCACCTCTTATTTGACACCAAACAATACAACAAGGGGGAGCGGCCATTCAAATTATTACAAATCAGTTCTGAATTACACAATATGCAAACTATTGTTGATTTTGCCATGAATTGTTAAAGGTCTTTTTAACATTGTTTCCACTCATGAAATAAGATTCCCTAACTTCAGTAAGAGCTGCTTCCCTACAGATTGAAGAATTCAGTTCTTAATCTTAGAAAAAATGGAAAATTATTTTTCTAGTTGATTTCTCCTTTCCCCTTAAGATTCTTAAGTCAAAACAGTGACTCTCTGTCTCTTCTTATGTGGCTATAATAGCATTGAACAATTTTTAATAATAATATGAAATGGATCTGTGTCTTAAATCCCTTGATTTGGGGATGATTAAAAACAACTAACTGTTGAGGAATGGAGGACTTAGAAAAGAGAGAGAGCCAAAATACAATTTGGGCCAAAATTGCCAAAATACCATTTCCTACTACACAGTTACATGAGGAGACTTTAAAAGACTAAACCGACATCCTGCGCACTTCTGAGCTTAACAGCGAAACAATTTGACAAGGAAAGTTATAAACAGATAAGATACACATGGAACGTTTCCCTTGAAATTCTCAGGGTTTTAAAATCTAACAGATAATGTGCTTTGAGCTTTCATTTAATTCTCCATTCTTATGAAATTCAATGATCCTGAACATAGAGGCTCTCTCCCTCACCTAGGATTATGAATCAGTCTGGAAACAGTAGTCACATATCAGAGCTGACCATTGACCTGGGCACATAAAAAGATCCGATGCACCAAATCCATGCTGAATATTCAGATGTGTAATCCAAGCCCAAGAGACACATCAGAAAGTACAAGGGAAGAGAAAAAGAAGTAAAAGAGGCAAATGAAACAAAAATGTCACAAGAGTATTATTGTAGGGACATTATTGCATTGACTGTGCATCGACAAGCCTCAATCTTGCAAGATCCCAGTACATTAAAGCAATATGAATCAAATCTATCAGCCTAAGAAACAATACTAAAGTAGAGCATTTTTCCTTATGTTCATTGGTCACAAAAAATACACTTAATCAGCTGAAAGGGATGTATCCGTACAAGGGAAAAAAACACTTGAACATATTCCATTTAATACTGTCTTGCAGCAACCAATCTCAGAACTTTTATTAACTTTTTTAATATAAGTGATTCCTTAGGAGAGGAATTTCACAAACTAGTAATGTGAAAATAAGCCAGTAGCTTAGGGACCTATACGCAAAAACATTTCTGGCAAGAGATGAATGGGCATTGCAGTCCACTGTAACAGCATAACTATGCTGAGGGCATAGTTACCTAAGGCCTAAAAATGCTATAGAACTTACCACTAGACTAATAAACTTTTTTCAGAGAGTCTTCTATCCTGAAAGCTCGGTGATGAGTATCATCATGGTCATCATATTTAATGCATCAGTAAAGGGTTCAGGCCTCAAAGAGGTCAGACCAGATCACAGCTCTCAAGATGGTTTTAAGGATTAAGTAACATCATATACAATGTTTCTATATAAATCACACTTAGAGATACAAACATAATAGCTTAAAATTGTATAGTTTACACCTGGTTCAACATACCACAATGAAGTAAAAGTCACTCAGTGAGTCTGACTTTTTGCAACCCCATGGACTATAGCCCACCAGGCTCCTCTGTCCTTAGGATTGTCCAGGTGAGAATACTGGAATGGGTAGCCATTCCCTTCTCCAGGGGATCTTCTCTACCCAAGGATCGGTCCCAGGTCTCCCGCACTGTGGGCAGATTCTTTACCATCGAAGCCACCAGGGAAACTCAATATGCCATAAGAAACACACATATTCTTCTTTCCTCCCAAATTCTCCTTGAAATAACCAGTAAAAGTAGATTTTTTTAAAAAGAAATCCATGGCACCATAAAGTCAAGAAAGGATGCCTTCTACAGACATGATATACTGATGTAGTAATGTTTTCACAAATTTCTGGAAGGTGGAAAGAGAAAGGAATTATATTTACAAACCCAGTCTTACAAAGCCAAAACTGTTGTGCTTATCTACAGGAGAAGGCTGAATGGGGATATTGTCTTTCTATTGAAACTGATACACATTCAGGAGGGCTGTAGCATTCATCTCCAGCTGCAGCCCCAAGAAATTTTCACAGAAAACAGTGTAAGATTTGTTTGGGAAGGATTATTAGCATTAGTGTTTGGGCTGGGAGTACAGGCAGAGCACCCCTACAAGAACTCCAAAATAACTCAATGAAGCGGAAGAGTAAAACAGGAATGACAGTTCCTCCAATGAGTAAAACTCACTAAAGATCCGTATTATGGGCTGAATCACGTCTTCCTCAAATTCATATGTTGGATTTCTAATTCCAATACTTCAGAATGCAACTGTACTTGGAGGCAGGGTTTTTTCAGATCTAATTAAGTAACAGCGAGGACGTTAGGGTGGTCCTTCATCCAACATGATTGGTATTCTTATAAGAGGATATTAGGAAACATCCATAGAAGGCAAAACCGCGTGAAGACAAAGGGGAAAGAATTCCATTCACCAGCCAAGAGGAGAAGCCTCAGAAGAAATCAGCCTGGCTGACACCTTGATCTCAGAGCCTCCAGGAATGTGAGAAAACAGGTTTTTGTTGTTGAAGTCACCCAGTCTGTGGTACTTAGTTATGATAGCTATAGCAGACTAACACAGCCACCCCCAGTAAAACTGCCCCCAATAAAATCTCCCCTACTTCGAAAATTGTGAGGTGTCCAAGCATTAGCCTGCAAAATGACACCAATGGAACCGAAAGTCTGTGGACAATAACTCCACTCAAGAGAGACCTTTTGTAAAGAAGATTCCATACTAGGTATTTCTATGAATCAGTAAACTCCCCGTTTCAAAAATATGATTGCTCAACCAAAACTCAACAGGTATCTAATGAAAACTGACAGAGTGACATGGAAAGATTTACCCTAAACAGACAAAAAATAATACGTGGCAGAGATGCAATCTTAAAAAAAAAAAAAAAAAAAACAATTCCAATTAGTATCCTCAAAGTGTTTCAAGCTATTATGGAAATAAAGAGTCGGTCTCAGAATGGAGAGCTATCTCATTTGAAATTCCCTTTTCATACCCAGCACACCAGCTAAGGCAGCCACCTGTTTCTTTAAACTCTAGACAGTGAGGCACAATTAGTAATTAAGAGAGGAAAATACAATGATAAAAATAACTAGGTGGACAGGTTTGTTTTTGCTACATCATTCCAGAATTTCAAAATATCTGGTGAGAAGGATTTAGCTAGTACCAGAAATACAGTATATTCTAATAACAGATAATAGTAGAATATCTGTAAATGAGTCACAAACTTTAAATCTCACTGTAAGGCTAAAGTACAGAGAAAAAGCAATTTCTTTATTTCATCTGTATTGACTGGCCTGTTTTTACCCATTGGTAAGCAAAAAATATGTACATGAATAATGATGACAGATAGATAGACTTGCT
This sequence comes from Muntiacus reevesi, assembly GCF_963930625.1. NCBI lineage: Eukaryota > Metazoa > Chordata > Mammalia > Artiodactyla > Cervidae > Muntiacus > Muntiacus reevesi. Next base: position 256,273,330 of record NC_089251.1, on the reverse strand, counting down.
AAATGGCCAGTCTTATATAAGTTTAGTCTCATTTTAATATATTAAAACATTCTCTTGGCAGTCAATTCATATGATGGCATCAAACCACTCTGACACAGCAGTGCGTGGCTGGCGATCTCAGATCCGGATCCTCCTTAATGGCTGTGTGTCTCTTCATCCCTGGCTGACTACGGGCCCCAAACCCTCTGACTCATCTTCCATCAGGCTCCCAGTTCATGGAGCCACCCCACCACTGGCAGGCCGGCTGGAATTCCAGAGTCCACATCACATGGGAAATCTATATTTAAAATACCCACACTATTTTAACCCATTTTTTTTATCAAGTTTACGTTCATGTGGCTGTGTCTCAAGTGTTTTGTGGGGGAACTTCAGAGATAGCCTTCTCGTAGAGCCCTAACAAAGAAGGGAAAGGCAGTGTATTTCTAAGAGCCCCTCTGCCCTTGCTGTTACCTCATAGATTTAAGCCCCTCCCTCCCTAGGACATCTGAGTTCAGCCATTACTACCCTCTTGCCTGAACCTTCCTTTCTGACCAGGGTGTGAAAGGACAAGCTCTGTCCACTTCCTCTTCCTCCCTAAACTTCTTGCACATAACATCACCTAGAGCAATCCACCAAGCCTAGACCTTGATAAGCTAAAAGGAAAGATAATGGATTTAGAGAATCCTTTCTGAAGACACTAGTCTTGCAAAGTCTTCCTTTTGAACATGAACAGTTAAGTATTACCTTTGCTCTTCTTGCATCTATTCCTATTCTTCGAAAGCCAAACCCAGGACTACAGATGCTCAAGAACAACCAAAATTATGCACTCAAAAAAAGAAAGACAAATGAGACTTGCCTGGTGGTCAGTGGTTAAGAATCCACCTTCCAATGCAAGGGATGTGGGTTTGATCCCTGGTCAGGAAACTAAGATCTCACATACTGCAGGGCAATGAAGCCCAGCATAGCACTGCCGTTGGTGGCATGCTGATACCACTTGCCATTCCCCTGTGTTGCAGATGAGACCCAATGTAGCCAAATAAATGAAAATTTTTTAAAAGAAAGAAAAACATATACAATTTTTTAAATGACCCCAATTGCTCACAGTTTTTTAAACTTTAGTCATATTTTATAGCAGAGACTTATTTAGTATGGTCCTCACATGCCAACCAGGGTTTCTGTATATCTATGGATGTAGATCAATACCACTGGAACTCTTGTTCATGGCCTGTGGAATTTTTAATGCCCTTCCTAAGAATTCTATGAAATCTGAGGAGCTTAGTTTTCCTCGAATCATTCCTTTCCTTTCCTCTGAATCATTTCTTGCCTCTGAATTTTTGTTCTCTTTTCTGCTTTTTGTGACTCCCTTCAGTGTTTTTCACTAGCATCAACCCAAGCAAAAGTCATGGCCCCTCTCTTTGATTCCCTACTCCTGCTCTAAACACAACTCAGATGAGTCAGTCAATGGCTTTCAGCAGACATTTGGAAGTAACCATGACAGTGCCACAATTGTGGCACATTAACATCGTGGAAATTTTTAAATTAAGCATTAAACATCAGTTTACTAAAAATTTTCTTTTTCCTTTTCACAAGCTCAGATTCCCACTTTTCTACTCTTTTGTTCAACCATTTCACTCTCTATACAAACTGCAGCACAACGACTCTAAAAGTTTTATTCCAGGAAGAATGCATCCTTGTCCAGCACTTACATCCAAATTCATCAACTGATGAATAGATAAATAAAATGTGATCTATCCACACAATAGAATACTATTTGGCAATAAAAAGGAATGAACTACTAATTCATGCTGCAACATCTATGACCTTTGAAAACATAAGTTAAAGAAGCCAGTCCTGAGAAGATGACATATCATATGATTTCACTATATGGAACTTTCAGAACAGGCCATCTATAAAGACAGAAGATTCTGAGTAGCTGCCTGGGGCTGGGGAATTAGGAGGAAATGAGGAATGACTGTGGGTACATGGGTAAAGAGTTTCTTTGACATTTCTCCAAAGACATACAGATGGCTAACAAACACATGAAAAGATGCTCCACATCACTCATCATCAGAGAAATGCAAATCAAAACCACAATGAGGTACCATTACACGCCAGTCAGGATGGCTGCTATCCAAAAGTCTACAAGCAATAAATGCTGGAGAGGGTGTGGAGAAAAGGGAACCCTCTTACACTGTTGGTGGGAATGCAAACTAGTACAGCCGCTATGGAGAACAGTGTGGAGATTCCTTAAAAAACTGGAAATAGAACTGCCATATGACCCAGCAATACCACTTCTGGGCATACACACTGAGGAATCCAGATCTGAAAGAGACACGTGCACCCCAATGTTCATTGCAGCACTGTTTATAATAGCCAGGACATGGAAGCAACCTAGATGCCCATCAGCAGATGAATGGATAAGGAAGCTGTGGTACATATACACCATGGAATATTACTCAGCCGTTAAAAAGAATTCATTTGAATCAGTTCGAATGAGATGGATGAAACTGGAGCCCATTATACAGAGTGAAGTAAGCCAGAAAGATAAAGACCAATACAGCATACTAACACATATATATGGAATTTAGAAAGATGGTAACGATAACCCTATATGCAAAACAGAAAGACACAGAAGTACAGAACAGACTTTTGAACTCTGTGGGAGAAGGTGAGGGTGGGATGTTTCGAAAGAACAGCATGTATATTATCTAGGATGAAACAGATCACCAGCCCAGGTGGGATGCATGAGTCAAGTGCTCGGGCCTGGTGGGCTGGGAAGACCCAGAGGAATCGGGTGGAGAGGGAGGTGGGAGGGGGGATCGGGATGGGGAATACGTGTAACTCTATGGCTGATTCATATCAATGTATGACAAAACCCACTGAAAAATAAAAAAGAAAAAAAAGAGAAAAAAAGGTAATGAAAATGTTCTAAAATTGTCTGTGCACAACCCTATAAATAAACTAACAACTGTTAAATTTTACACTTTAAAAGGATAAATTCATGGCATGTAAATTATATCGGAGTAAAGCTGTTGTGAAACAAAGACAAAAGGACTTGTACACAGCATTCCCTATTGACAATTATAGTCAATATTTTTTAATGGTAGACCTTTTAATTTTTTTAATTGGAAGATAATTACTTTACAATATTGTGATAGTTTCTGCATGCATCAAGATGAATCGGCCATAGATATACATATGCCCCCTCCCTCTGAAGCCTCCCTCCCACCTCCCTCACCATCTCACCCCTCTAGGTTAACATAGAGCACGGCTTTGAGTTCCCTGTGCCACACAGAAAATTCCCGTAAGGTCAATATTTTGTGTGTGGCCATAGTGTGTGCAGCAAGTAAGCAGCACCTCCTACAGAAGGGTTTGTCCTATTCAGGAGTATGATGTGCCATCGTGGCTCCCGCGTTGATTGATAGCTGTGATTTAGTAACATCATCAACCTTCATTTGGCGTACTGATTACACCATCCAGTGCCACCTGTTCCCCACTTGTCTCTTGCTGTGACTCCTATTGTTCTGTTCATCTTATTATTAAATAAATCTGTTTCATTTCAAAAAGCTGTGTTTTGGCTCCCACCGTGCAACAACAAGCCCTTGGAAACTTGGCTCTTCACACATGTTCCTGATATCATTTTAATGGACTTTGGCACACACAGGCAAAGTTCAGGTAGGTTATTTTCTAAAAGAGTCTTTCTTTGGAATTGATGTAGAGACATTAAAATCTCAGAGAAGACATTTTACAGAGATTAACTTTCTCTTTAAGGTCTTCAAAACTGTAAGATAATAATGAGTACAAAAAAAAAAAAAAAAAAACAAAGCTGGTAAAGCCAAAATTCTTCATCAGAGCATTAATGTCAATTGTTGAAGTAATACTTGAACAAATCTATTTTTTCTTAGTCATGAAAACTATATAATAAATAACTTTTCAAATTTATGTCCATCTGTGGAGGCTTATTTTGGGCTAATATGGGCCCATGAGGACAAGGAGGAGGCTCGGGTCTCTGTTCCAAACCAGGGTTGCCAGAAAAGTAGAAATCTGAGTTCATGTGAGCTCAGGAGATAAGGGACAATTCTAGATTGCAGAAAGGGAAAGAACTGCACCTGAAGCAAAGCGTCTGCAAAGGACAGGCAAAGTGGATGACCGGGTCCTCAAGGCACAGTCTGAAGAGATCTCTTATGGGAATGAGATACAGAAGGTGAGATGCAGCGGGAAAGAGCTGTATGGGAACAGCTCCTAGAACCAGCCTGTAAACAAGAGAAAATGTGAAGAATACTAGCATTCTGGGTTTTTTAAGCCTTATTTTTTCTGAGTATTTAAAAATGCAGTAGATGCTATGCTCCTGCATATTTTTCAAAATCTTACATGAGAATTGGAAATGCAGCTCCAAAATCTTCAAACCTTCAAACGTATTTGATCTCAAAACCCATATTCATTCCATATACAATAACTTTTACCAGTTTCTTCCTGTGACCTTCATACCACCCGGAGTTAGGAGCAGAAGAGAGACTCGAGTATCCCACTCAGACACAATTTACCGCAAGTTTCCAAATGAACACTTTACAAATTCACTAAAATAAAACCTAGACAGGAGAAATAAGAGAGCCAGGTTTAGTAGAGATGAGTATAGGTGCTCAGTAAGTGTCTGGTGATTGAATATAGATGACTAAGTATATGCCCAAACTGAGTACTCATAAGCACTCTCAAACTCATGTAAAATAGAGACTTTTAGACCCATTGACAAAAGACTGCTGAATACTGTGTAAAGACACTACTACAAAAACATTCATATTAATCCTTTCAACCCTCCAGAACAAAGGCCCCAACTGAAAGTCAGACACTATAACTATGTTCATCCTGATTTTCAATAAACTCCAAAGCACTGTAATGGATCACTTTAACTATTTACTTCATACACTTACTCTGAAGCTTCCAGAGTAGATGGGAAACCAGTCATAATTCCATGAACACTCTACAATATTCCATGAACGTTAAAACTGAGGACTATTTAACTATGTTAAAGAATATTTGTGTCCTTCCCATTTTCTACATAGAAATATTCAATATGTTCATAACTATGCATGAAATTACAGAATATTTAGAAAAGAGAGTTTCAGGTACATTAAAAGAAAGGATTTATAAAATGAATGTGAGATGAAAATGCCCTGAAGAAATAGCTAAAATGTTAATCCTATTGACAGGATTGAATACTTTACACTATTAATTATTCTCACACAACATTCATTTGCAACTTTTTCCAAATTTTAAGTAAATATAAGAAATCTTTGATGGAAGTCAACTTTATTGTGAGATTGTCAGTAAAACCTACTACTTTTCTAATAAGTAATTGTCAGTCATGACCAACCTAGACAGCATATTAAAAAAAAGAGACATTACTTTATCTCAAAGGTCTGTCTAGTCAAGGCTAAGGTTTTCCAGTGGTCATGTACGGATGTGAGAGCTGGGACTATAAAGAAAGTTGAGTGCTGAAGAATTGATGCTTTTGAACTGTGGTGTTGGAGAAGACTCTTGAGAGTCCCTTGGACAGCAAGGCGATCCAACCAGTCCACCCTAAAGGAGATCAGTCCTGGGTGTTCATTGGAAGGACTGATGCTGAAGCTGAAACTCCAATACTTTGGCCACCTCATGCGAAGAGCTGACTCATTTGAAAAGACCCTGATTCTGGGAAAGATTGAAGGCAGGAGGAGAAGGGGACGACAGAGGATGAGATGGTTGGACAGCATCACCACCTCAATCGACATGAGTTTGGGCAAACTCTGGGAGTTGGTGATGGACAGGGAGGCCTGGCATGCTGAGGTTCATGGGGTTGCAAAGAGTCAGACACGACTGAGCGACTAAGTTGAACTGAACTGAATAAGAGGCATCTAAACTACCATAGACCCAAGTTCAATCCTTGGGTCAGAAAGATCCCCTGAAGAATGGAATGGTTACCCACTCCAGTACTCTTGCCTGGAGAATTCCATGGACAGAGGATCCTGGCAGGTTACAGTCCATGGGGTCACAAAGAATCAGACACAACTGAGTGGCTAAAAAAAAAAAAAAAAATCACATATTCTAACAAACAATCACGTACTTTATAAGTTCAGTGAATGGGAACAAGATAGTGAAAAACAAGGTGGAAAACCTTTTAAGCACATGAGAAAATAGAGATATGTAATTCTGAAGTGATTAATTCAAAATCAAGTCAGCACTAACAATAAGAGTAATCCTAATCACAAACACAGTGGGAAATTTTTTAAATCACAAAGTTCAAAGTTTATAAGGAAAGATAACTGAAACTCTTGGAGACACGAATTTTTTAAACTATAGGCAATACAATTGACCTACAAGAGCTATTTGAACACTTTGAGAAACTTAAAAAAAAAATCTAATTTTATTAGCTGCTGCTGCCAAGGAATGCATCAAGTTAAAATAAAAATGTCAAGCGATGTGTCCTTCAGCATAAAATCACCAAAGTGTTCTATGTTATTAACAACAAGCACCTTTATTATTCATAGAGAACTTCATCTCAGTGCCTTTGAATTCACAGGGGTTAACTTAGTGAACAGTGTCTTCCATTTATTGCATAGTTTCTCTAAAGCCCTGGACATTTCCAGCTGACAAATACAGACACAGTTTTCATTTTCAGGAACAACATTAGTTTGCTGCACCATTGGGTGAAATCCAAGCATTTAGTCAGGCTTGTTTCCCTTGCTGCCTGGCTTAGCACATATAATGAGAATTATGTCTTTCACTTCCACGCCAACTTGAATACATTAGATGCAAGAATAACAGAGTCAGCACTATATCAAGATAGACATGACTGCAGAAAATAATCTAATATGTCCTTACCCAGGTGGCATTCAGCTTCTAAGCATTATAACTAATGAACCACAAAAAACTAATGACAGGCTACAATTTTATATTAGTCTCATAAAATTTCACAATTTAAACCATTCAACCCACTTGTTCTTTTAAGCAGAATTATCCTGAGACTTATCAATAATCTACTCAAGTATTTTTGCCCATTTTGAAAATAAGTATACAAGGAACATGAAAATATGACCAGCTTTTTGTTGAGAGGTTAAAAAGGCCTACATATCACACCAAAGGGAATATTATTTTCTAAAGAATAGTTAAAAGCACAAAAAGTAAATCTGAATAACTCTTGGTTTGCTTTTTTACTTATTTTTATTTGTACATTTTGGAATTTTTTTCCAGTAAAGTGCTAGGTGCTAGACTATATCATTTTACAGTTTACATATATTTTCTAGTTGAAGCTTTATACTCATAAATGGGGTTTCCCAGGTGGCACTAGTGGTAAAGAACCCAGCTGCCAATGCAAGAAATGTAAGAGGGTTCGATCAGTGGTTTGGGAAGATCCCCTGGAGTAAGAAATGGCAACCTACTTTAGCATTCTTGCCTGGAGAATTCCGTGGACTGGTGGGCTACAGTCCATCAGGTCACAAAGGGTTGGACATGACTGAGCACACACACAGGAGAAGGCATGGACTCAGGGAACTTTCTGGCTGTTGTGGTAGAGACTATTAGCTAACTATCCCAATGGCCACTCCCAAGACCCTTCCCTGTTGCTTACCTCTGCTATAGCATTTGGATACTTCGAGTATTCACTTTTCAGACTCCCTTTCAGCTAAGAGTGGCCATCTGACATGGTTCTATTCAATAAGATATAAGTAAAAGTCACCTGGGGAACTTATGAAAACAACTCTGCTGCCTCAAGAAAGTGACAAATGTTGCTAGCGTCACGCTTTTCCTCTTCATTCAGCCTAGACTCAAAACATAATGCATGGAACTGAGTCTTCCATCTTATGTCCAAGAGTCAAAAAATATAAGGGCAAAAGAATAACACACAAAGATGGCAGCATAGATATGGAGCAAAAGTTCTGAGAGGCCACTGCCCCCATGACAGTCACACTTGGGCTTCTTTTAACATATCAGTATATATCCTTAAGAACTGTACAAAAAAGATCTTAATGACCCAGATAATCATGATGATGTGATCACTCACCTAGAGCCAGACATCCTGGAATGTGAAGTCAAGTGGGCCTTAGAAAGCATCACTACTAACAAAGCTAGTGGAGGTGATGGAATTCTAGTTGAGCTATTTCAAATCCTGAAAGATGATGCTGTGAAAGTGCTGCACTCAATATGCCAGCAAATTTGGAAAACTCAGCAGTGGCCACAGGACTGGAAAAGGTCTGTTTTCATTCCAATCCCTAAGAAAGGCAATCCCAAAGAATGCTCAAACTACCGCACAATTGCACTCATCTCACACACTAGTAAAGTAATGCTCAAAATTCTCCAAGCCAGGCTTCAGCAATATATGAACCGAGAACTTCCAGATGTTCAAGCTGGTTTTAGAAAAGGCAGAGGAACCAGAGATCAAATTGCCAATATCCGCTGGATCATCGGAAAAGCAAGAGAGTTCCAGAAAAACATCTATTTCTGCTTTATTGACTACACCAAAGCCTTCGACTGTGTGGATCACAATAAACTGTGGAAAATTCTGAAACAGGTGGGAATACCAGACCACCTGACCTGCCTCTTGAGAAACCTGTATGCAGGTCAGGAAGCAACAGTTAGAACTGGACATGGAACAACAGATTGGTTCCAAATAGGAAAAGGAGTATGTCAAGGCTGTATATTGTCACCCTACTTACTTAACTTATATGCAGAGTACATCATGAGAAATGCTGGGCTGGAAGAAGCACAAGCTGGAATCAAGATAGCCAGGAGAAATATCAATAACCTCAGATATGCAGATGACACCACCCTTATGGCAGAGAGTGAAGAGGAACTAAAAAGCCTCTTGATGAAAGTGAAAGAGGAGAGTGAAAAAGTTGGCTTAAAGCTCAACATTCAGAAAACTAAGATCATGGCATCTGGTCCCATCACCTCATGGGAAATAGATGGGGAAACAGTAGAAACAGTGTCAGACTTTATTTTTTTGGGCTCCAAAATCACTGCAGATGGTGACTGCAACCATGAAATTAAAACACGCTTACTCCTTGGAAGGAAAATTATCACCAACCTAGATAGCATATTAAAAAGCAGAGACATTACTTTGTCAACAAAGGTCTGCCTAGTCAAGGCAATGGTTTTTCCAGTGGTCATGTATGGATGTGAGAGTTGGACTGTGAAGAAAGCTGAGTGCTGAAAAATTGATGCTTTTGAACTGTGGTATTGGAGAAGACTCTTGAGAGTCCCTTGGACTGCAAGGAGATGCAACCAGTCCATCCTAAAGGAGATCAGTCCTGGGTGTTCACTGGAAGGACTGATGCTGAAGCTCCAATACTTTGGCCACCTCATGCGAAGAGTTAACTCGTTGGAAAAGACCCTGAAGCTGGGAGGGATTGGGGACAGGAGGAGAAGGAGACGACAGAGGATGAGATGGCTGGATGGCATCACCGACTCGATGGGCATGAGTTTGAGTAAACTTTGGGAGTTTGTGATGGACAGGGAGGCCTGGCATGCTGCAGTTCATGGGGTCGCAAAGAGTCGGACACGACTAAGCGATTGAACTGACTGAACTGATATATCCTTAGAGTTGAGGCTCTCTTGACTGCTTTTTCTATAACTCAGAACCAAAACACAATTCAGCCTGGCTAGGTTCCAGGTCTTGGAATACAGCACATTTTTGTGGAACTCACATTCTCATGGAAAAGGCATTTAATAACAAGAATTTCAAGAGCTGGGAAGAATATTAAAGCAGGGTAATGGTACACACCATGACAAGATGCAGGGAAAGTTTCTCTAAAGAGGTAACACTTAACCTAAGTAGAATTTGGAACAAAATTATGTTTTGGAAAAAGAATCATTGCAAGTTCAGGAAATAAAGGCCAAGACAAGAAAATGCCTGACGTATTCAGAAATCCACAAATGGCTGGTGTTGCTGAGCCTGAATTGGTAAGAACAGAACATTGCCTCAAAAGTAAGAAATTTTGCTAATAGCCATGAACTTTCATTTTAAAGCCTTTTATACATTTGCTAGCATTTATCTTCTTAAATGCCATTCATTGGACTTTTGGCAATTAGCTGCCCAGCATTTAAAAGTTTTTGTAAGACAGTGTGTGTGTGTGTGTGTGTGAGAGAGAGAGTCGCTCAGTCATGTCTAACTCTGCAACATGGAATATAGCCTGCCAGGCTCCTTTGTCCATGGAATTGTCCAGGCAAGAATACTGAAGTGGGTGGCCATTCTCTCTTCCAGGGAATCTTCCCAACCCAGGGATCAAACCCAAGTCTCCTGCCATTTTTAGGCAGATTTTTTATCATCTGAGCCCCCAGGGATGCCCATGTAAAACATTATCCTATCTCAAATATCATTTATCCAAGGCAGTCTTAGAATGATTTCAAACACATACATTCACCTGTGTTTTTTTTATTTTAAATCTATTTTTATTATTTTATTCAAGTTTTTACTTGTTATTTGTAATATTTTCAAACTTACTGATAAGGTGCAAGAATAGTACAAAGAATTCTGTTATATCCCTAATCAAGAAACCTCACTAGAATTTTATCAGCTGTCCAGTTATGCAAAAGGATTCAATCCTGAATCATTGCACTTAGCTGTCATTTCTCTTCAGCATCCCTTACTTTGGAATAGTTCTTTTGACTTTCCTTGATCTTCATGAATTTAACAATTTTAAAAATTATAGGCCAATTACTTTGTAGAATTTCCTCAATTTGGATTAGTCTGTTTCCCCAAGAATAATTTCAGGTTCTGCATTTTCTGCCATTCACCTGTTTTTAAGGATATTGGTGACACCAAGGAATGGGGAAGGTTCTTCAAAACTTGACAGTAGACATGGAAGGGATGAAGAATGGCACTTGCTGGGATCATAAAATCAGATCTCTGAACAGAGGTCTGACATATTTTTCACACTTCTTTCCCTCAGATGTCCTTAATACTATCCTACAATGCTTTTTTTTTAAACTGAGATAGCACCTAAGAATAGAAAAAATTAAACAATTTCCTCCCAACATGTTCAGAAATTTTTGACATCGACATTTAATGATGAACTATGAGATTCCCTTCAAGTCACCATCTGTTAACAGAGGTGCCTTAGGAGCAGCAGTGCTTTAAAGATGCTGGATAGGTGCCTCCCAAGGAGACAGCTGGTAAGCAACAGAAAGATGACAGATGCTCATCTAACATATATCTGATTTTCCTATCCCTTTGTATAAGCATTATGGCAATCAGCTAAGAATAACTGCTTTTTACCTTGCATCTTAGAGGGGAAAAGCAATGGATTTGCAAAAATTAGAACAATTCTAAAATCAGCATTAGAGGAAAATGCCATGTGGCAAGACTGGGTAGCATTTTAACACATATTCCTAATTCTAATGTTAACGTGTAACTGAGTGCATGATAAAGTAAGTCTCCAGGACTCCATCATGAGTCTAAATATTGAATCAGAAGATAAATATAGACATTGGCGTAAACATCCATATAAATAAAAAGTATTAAATTATGTTTTCTTCTATACTGGATTGAAATATTCATGAATGGTTCTACTCAGTCAGAAGAGAAAGTTTGTCTTTATAGAAGAATTCCAGCTAATACCTGTCAAATAATGATAACATTAGAATATCACCATTTTGTAACCCAAATGAAGTCACTGATTTAGACAATTTTCATCAGTGATTGACACCTTTAAGCAACAAGTTGACGGTGAGCTTTTCCATGGGTGGCATCAGGCTGTCACTACAGACACTTCTAGAAAAACTCAGTCTTACAGCATGTACGGGGCTACCTGACATCATGCCTCCAGATGTGGTGTGATAACATCACATAGATCACCTAGAAATAGTCTCGCCAAAAACAGCTGAATGTGAACTTACTTAAACACTAGAACTAACTTTCACTTAGAGGGAGTTCATGTAAGAAAGGAGGAACAATTGTAACATCAAAAACAAGTGAAGAGACAAATTCAGAATCTAGGTGATCAGTCAGTCAATGGCATGGCAGAAAAAGCTAATGAAGGGATTGCTTTATACGAAAAAAGACTGAGGGTAAACAAGCATCAGATTTTAAAATGTGTGAAGAGACCTTTAAAAGTTATAGAATTGTAACTATGAACTGCACTTTGGGTGAAATTAATTTTTTAAATTATTGTTGATTTTGAAAATGAAGCTATAAGAAAATACCTCTTTTATTTAACAAGTGAATACGAAAGTTTATATGTCTTAATTGATATTATATTTGGAGTCTGCCTTAAACTAAATCAATAAAGAAGTAAGGAAAAGAGAGGAAAACAAATTAAATATGGCAAAATTCTGGTAATCAAAGTAATAGGTATAGGATTTTATTGAACTATTTTTCCTATTTTTTCATATTTGAAAGTTTCATTAATTTTTAGTATGTATTAATTAGATCATCAAGCAATTCATTTGAAATTGTCAAATGTCAAATTCATTGAAAATGTCTCTTCTAGGACAAATAATAATAGCAAAGGCATTTAAAAAGAAAATATGTGATTACTGAAAGTAATAACAGGTACAAGCTCTCGTATATCCATGGTGTGCCACGTAAAAATAATTTAATTTATAATAGCCTATTTTCATTATTTCTGAAATCTCTGCTCAGTAGGAAAAATATAAGAAAATTATGGAAAGGGGTTCCAAAACTGATCCTGTTCTTATCGCTCTTTAAGAAAAAGTCACATCAGAGCCTATATATACAAATATATTTGCCAATCTAGGATTTCTCAGAGCCAGGTAGCCAATAACATTTGGACATCTGCAGATTTTAATATCGGTACACTTTTGTACAACTCTTAAATTTTGCTTATTTAAAAAGGATCACTGCAAATCACTGCAGTCTTCTTTGAGAGTAATCAGACAGTTAATGGCTGTCTTATTCACTTCGGACTGCTAAACAAACTACCATAAATTAAGTGATTTAAACAAGCATTTACTTCTCTGGAGGCTCTGAGCTCTGAAGTCCAAGATCAAGCTGCCAACAGAACTGGTGTCCCGTGAAGGCACCCGTCCTGGTTTGCAGGAGACCGTCTTTTCGTACAGCGCCCTCGTGTGGTAGAGAGAGGCAGCGAGCGCTCAACGTACTTAGGATAGAAAAGCCGGGCAAAGAGATAAATCCACGTACCTACGGACACCTTCTCTTCGACAAAGGAGGCAAGGATATACAATGGAAAAAAGACAACCTCTTTAACAAGTGGTGCTGGGACAACTGGTCAACCACTTGTAAAAGAATGAAACGAGAACACCATACACAAAAATAAACTCAAAATGGATTAAAGACCTAAATGCAAGACCAGAAACTATAAAACTCCTAGAGGAGAACATAGGCAAAACACTCTCTGACATGAATCACAGCAGGATCCTCTATGCCCCACCTCCCAGAATATTGGAAATAACAGCAAAAATAAACAAATGGGACCTAATGAAACTTAAAAGCTTTTGCACAACAAAGGAAACTATAAGCAAGGTGAAAAGACAGCCCTCAGATTGGGAGAAAATAATAGCAAATGAAGAAACAGACAAAGGATTAATCTCAAAAATATACAAGCAACTCCTGCAGCTCAATTCCAGAAAAATAAATGACCCAATCAAAAAATGGGCCAAAGATCTAAGCAGACATTTCTCCAAAGAAGACATACAGATGGCTAACAAACACATGAAAAGATGCTCCACATCACTCATCATCAGAGAAATGCAAATCAAAACCTCAATGAGGTACCATTACATGCCAGTCAGGATGGCTGCTATCCAAAAGTCTACAAGCAATAAATGCTGGAGAGGGTGTGGAGAAAAGGGAACCCTCTTACACTGTTGGTGGGAATGCAAACTAGTACAGCCACTATGGAAAACAGTGTGGAGATTTCTTAAAAACCTGGAAATAGAACTGCCATATGACCCAGCAATACCACTTCTGGGCATACACACTGAGGAAACCAGATCTGAAAGAGACACATGCACCCCAATGTTCATCACAGCACTGTTTATAATAGCCAGGACATGGAAGCAACCTAGATGCCCATCAGTAGATGAATGGATAAGGAAGGTGTGTTATATATACGCTATGGAATATTACTCAGCCATTAAAAAGAATTCATTTGAATCAGTTCTAATGAGATGGATGAAACTGGAGCCTATTATACAGAGTGAAGTAAGCCAGAAAGATAAAGACCAATACTGTATACTAACGCATATATATGGAATTTTAAAAGATGGTAATGATAACCCTATATGCAAAACAGAAAAAGAGACACAGATGTACTGAACAGACTTTTAGGCTCTGTGGGAGAAGGCGAGGGTGGGATGTTCAGAGAGAACAGCTTTGAAACAAGTATACTATCAAGGGTGAAACAGATCACCAGCCCAGGTTGGATGCATGAGACAAGTGCTAGGGGCTGGTGCACTGGGAAGACCCAGAGGGATGGGATGGAGAGGAAGGCGGGATGGGGGATCGGGATGGGGAACACATGTAAATCCATGGCTGATTCATGTCAATGTATGACAAAAACCACTACAATATTGTAAAGTAATTAGCCTCCAACGAATAAAAATAAATGGAAAATAAATGCTGTCTTGCTTGTAGAGGTCATCATTACTGTCTTTCTAAATTCCATATATAAGCATTAATATCCTGTATTGGTGTTTCTCTTTCTGGCTCACTTCACTCTGTATAATGGGCTCCAGTTTCGTCCACCTCATTAGAACTCACTCAAATGCATTCTTTCTCATAGCTGAGTAACAGTGCATTGTATGTATGTACCACACCTTCCTTATCCATCCGTCAGTCCAGGGACTTCTAGGCTGCTTCCTGTCCCAGCTGCTGCAGACAGTGCTGCAGGGAACACTGGGGTACACGTGTCTCTTTCAACTCCGGTTCCCTTCCCTGAGGGCTTTTTCACTCTGATAACCCTGTAGCTATGTTCTGCTTTTGGTCCTTGAATTACTTAAGCCTTCTCTCTGTTTTCTCAGTTTTGTGGTGCTACAGCTTGTGGCATAATGGTTCAGTTATACATATGTGTGTGTGTGTGTGTGCATATCCTTTTTCCGATTCTTTTCTCTTGTAGATTATTACAAAACATTGAGTAGAGTTCCCTGCGCCATACAGCAGGTTCTTGTTGGATACCTATTTTATAGTAGTATTTATGTTAATCCCAAACTCTTAATATATCCCTCCCCCACCTTCCCCTTTGGTAATCATAGATTGTTTTCTTTGTGAGTCAATTTCTATTTTGTAAATAAGTTCATTTGTATCCTTTTTTTTAAATTCCATCTAAAAGTGATATCATATGATACTTGTCTTTGTCTGACTTATTTCACTCAGTATGACAATTTCCATCCATATTGCTGCAAATGGCATTATTTCATTCTTTTTAATGGCTGAGTAATATTCCAGCACATATTCAAACTGTCTCTTCTTTATCAAATCCTCTGTCAACAGACATTTAGGTTGCTTCCAGGTCTTGGCTGTTTACAATGAACACTGCAATGCATGTATCTTTTAGAATTATGGTTTTCTTCAAATACTTGCCCAGGAATGGTATTGCAATATCATATACTAACTCTATTTCTAGCTTTTTAAGGAAACTCCATACTGTTTTCCATAGTGGCTGCACCAGTTTGCATCCCCACCAATAGGGTAAGAGGATTCCCTTTTCCTCACACTCTCCAGCATTTATAATTTTTAAGTTTTTTAATGATGGCCATTGTGACTGGTGTGAGGTGATACCTCATGGTAGTTTTGATTTGTATTTCTCTAATAATTAGCAATGTTGAGCATTTTTTTCATGTACCTTTTGGCCATCTGTATGTCTTCTTTAGAGAAATGTCTGTTTATATCTTCTGCCCATTCTTTGTTTGGGCCATTTATATTTTTGATATTAAGTTGTAGGAACTATTTGCATATTTTTGGAAATTAATTGCTTGTCAGTTGCATCACTTGCAAATATTTTCCCCCATTCTGTAGGTTATCTTTTCAATTTGTTTGTGTTTCTTTTGCTGTGCAAAAGCTTATGAGTTTAAATAGGTCCCATTTGTTTATTTTTATTTCCATTACTCTAGGAGATGGATCCCAAAAGATATTTCTGTGATTCATGTCAGAGTGTCCTACC
Source organism: Muntiacus reevesi (assembly GCF_963930625.1). Taxonomy (NCBI): domain Eukaryota; kingdom Metazoa; phylum Chordata; class Mammalia; order Artiodactyla; family Cervidae; genus Muntiacus; species Muntiacus reevesi. The sequence goes on along the minus strand of NC_089251.1, from coordinate 256,257,239 downwards.
TGTTTCCCTCTAAGAGTTTTATAGTGTCCAGCCTTACATTTAGGTCTTTAATACATTTTGAGTTTATTGTTGTGTGTTAGAGAATGTTCTAATTTCATTCTTTTACATGGAGCTGTCCAGTTTCCCCAGCACCACTTACTGAAGAGGTTCTCTTTTCTCTATTGTACATTCTTGCCTCTTTTGTCGTAGATTAACTGATCATCAGAGTATGGGCTTATTTCTGGGCTTTCTGTCCTTTCCATTGATATTAATATCTGCTTTTGTGCTGGGGATACATTTTTATGTTAATTTCTCAGTTTAGAATTTTCTAAACAATCAGGGTACTATAATTTAAATTCCAAATCCATTTGAAGGCTAGTCCCAGGTTTAAATTTCTCATAGGAACTTTCTCTCCCAACCAAATCAAGAAGAGGAAATCTTCATTTTTATTTCCTTCAGCCTCCATCCTAATGGATGGATGTTTTTAGTCCTTTCTGTTGCAATACAACTTGACAACAGTCAGGGCATTATGCATGGGTCCCACCTCCAACTCTCTAGCTCCAGAGCCCAAAGCCTACCCTCACATTCATTTGTAGGTTTTCACACCCAAGCCTCTAGTCGCTACCTCGCCCAAGACCTCCTCCAGGCTCTCACTGTCCATGTCTCTACCTTTCTCTCCAATACTCTTACTCCTATTTCCTCTGGCACCTGAGGATTTCCTCCTTACACTCTTTTAAGTCCATCCAAGCATATTTTTAAAATATTTTGCTCTATTTTCTCAAGCATTTCTAGGTATTTGTAGTGGGAAAGTTTTCACCAACATTCTAGAAGCAGAAATAGCAATACTTAACATTTAATGAGTTTATGTCTGGCTGCCATAAAGTTGGCAAGTCTTCATGTGAGAATGAAATTATCCCGCTTTTAACTCTGCATTGAATTAAATTATTTTACTAGTTACAAAGTCAAATTTTTATTTTTGTAGTGATAATTCACAATTGAAAGAATTTTATACAATTAGAGGATAAAATATTTGATAAAATGACAGGATTTTGATGTGAAAATCAGGCAGAAAATTTATAGCTTTATTTGTTACACACCAAAACTATAGGAACACAAGTGAACATGATATTAAATTGATGCCAAGTGAAGACAAATGGAATCACAAAGTTATTTTATAAATGAAGTTTCTCAGTACATAGAAAATAAATAATAGAAGTGAGTCGTCAACTATAGATGACACTATTGCCATCGTTACCAAAATTCTTATAAAATATGATTCAACTTCAGATAAACATCACCCTCTATCATATTAAATAGTTTTGCTAATTTGAATATTATTTGCTTTTATGGATTGATTGATATTTAATGTATAAATTTGTTATGATTTTGAAGTTGGGTTAGTGCTACAAGAATTGAAAGAGTTTGTCTACTATTATATATAGAGTACATATTTTGTAACATTATACAAATGTAAGTAAATACTAGAAGCCAGATACTTTTTTCTTTTAAAAGACTGAGAAACATAAATGCAAGTACAGAAAGTTATTCTACTCAGCTCCATTTTCAGTTGCAAAATATTGAAAACATCCCATATGTCCATACATAGAACATAACTATAATAAACTGTGGAACATTGACTCAAAGGAGTCTTATGCAGCTATGAAAATTGGGAAGAGTCTCCATGTGTTGATACAAATGATTTCCCAGATATGTTGTTAAGTGAAAAATGGCACAGGTACAAAAGACTATATCGTATGCTACTTTCTTGTAAGATGAGGAAATAGAAACACACATATATATCTACCCAACTGTGCAAAATAAAACACAGGAAGTTAAACCAGAATCTAACGAGGTAGGCTGCACACAAGGAGTAAATGGAATTGGGGTAAAATGCATTTAAAAATAGAAACAGAATGTGTAAGAAAAATTATACTTTCCTAAGTTTATCTATTTTACAGTTTGACTTTTAGAATCACTTCAAATGTTTACATTTCCCAATTAATAAATAATTAAAATCAACAAGTACTAATAAATAATTAAAAGTGAATGCAGAAAGAAACAGATGATCTTAACTGTATTACCAATGAATAGCATAACCATATGAAAGCAGAACAGAAAAAACTAACATGTAACTTTGGAAAAACAGTGACCATAAACTCTGAAAACAATAGTCCAATAGCACTCTCAAATAAGTTGCCTTGTTTACACAGGGGTATGGATTAACAATTCAGAAACTACTTTTAAGTATTTCAGTATTGAGCAAATCCATAAATATATTATGAATAAGGAAGGCCATGTTCCTTCCTGAGTAGAGAACAGAGCTACAAATAAGGAAAGAGGGACGGCTAGAATGATCAAATGGTATTATACCAGATCTGAAGGTATCAATAGAAATTTATGATTTTTAAGGTAGAAGGGGGCAACAGAGGATGAGATGGTTGGATGGCATCATTGACTCAATGGAGATGAGTTTGCACATACTCCAGCAGGAAGCCTGGCATGCTGCAGTCCATGGGGTTGCCAAGAGTTGCATATGACTTAGCAACTGAACAACAACCAGAGATAGGCAGATAGATAAAAAGATAGAGATAGACAGATAAACAAACTTAGGTGTGTATGTATACATTCATATATTCCCTAACTCTGTCCATTTAGAAGGTCTAAAAGCAATGATATTTCAGTACCAATACACAAACCTAGTGCCCAGATCTTGGTTTTTATCAAGTTGACTAAAAATTTCATTTGGGTTTTTCTCTAAGATGAAAATGAAAAACCTGAGTGAACTTTTTGGCCAACACAAATAAATGCTATTCTTCAGAAAAAAGAACCTGGACTCTGGAGAAACAGCTGATTCCAGGGCTGGGTTAGTGAAAGCACTGACCTAGAATACCTTGAAGTTCCAGAAAGTAAGGAACTATATGCATGCGCACACACATGCAAAAGCAGAAAGGACAACATGTCAAGATCTAGGAACCAACTCCGCATGGGTAATGGGCAATGGGCAAATTTTAACAATCTAAATATGATTATAACCTAAATGGATTATAATCAACAGAATAAAATAAGAATCCACAAGTACAGACATATATAAATAAGTAATGAAAAAACAGAATAGAAGAGAAAGCCCTTCTTTAAAGTAGAATTCCAGTTACTATAAGTACAAAGAAAACAGAAAATCACCATTTGTAAAATACCACAGTAAAATTTTTTTCAGTCAAGAATTATCAACTGATACTAAAATTGTGGGCAAAAATGTATGAAAAAGAAGTTATTTACCTAGTCTCAAAATATTTTTTCAAAAATGGAAACAAAATAGTTACTTTGTGAAGGAGAAAGCTGGCAGACACCACCTTAATTAGGCGATAAAATTTGAGTTCAGGCATAATTGGACAAATTGTCATCATTTGCCTCCTGATGTGATGCACTAAGAACACAAAAATGTTTCTGTGATACTCTTGCCAAAAATGCATCACCGATTATAATGACGAGGAAGATCAGGACAACCCAACTTCAGTGACAATCTATAAAATAACTCGCCAATGCTTAAAAATTGTCAAGACCATAATAATACTATTATCTAGTTGATGAAACTTTTCAGAGGCCCTTAGATAAGATATTAATTACTATTATATTAATGTTAATTGTCAGGTTTTATAATCATATGGCAGTATATAAAATGCTAACATTTGGAGTGCCTGAAAAGATATATGGGAATGTTGAGTTCTATTTTTGAAACTTTTCAAAAGTATGAAAGTATTTCAAAATGGTTTTTTAAATTAAATAGACAAGAATGTGAACATTCTTCAAACCTGAGAAACATGATGAGTTAGGTACAGCTAGCCAAGGTAGAAATAAAAATGTGCAATACCAAAACTAAGGTGAGAAAGAAAAGACATATTTTCATATTCTTTGTAAAATATATCAAATGTAAAATGTAGCTATTTAAAATACTGAAATAGTTTTATATCATTTGAATTATTGGTTTGAATCCCCAGGTGTCCCCCTTAAATCCTCCAACCATTCAACCCCTCTTATGAGACCCCAAGAACCTCCTATGATGGGAGAATAATGGGTTGATGCTTTGGGCCGTATTTGTCCTGACTGCCCACTGTCCATGCCATAGCAGTTGTTAAATATTTCGACTAGCATCACTTATAAATGTTCTTTGAACCAGATATTCAAACATTACAAATAACATAATAACCAGCAATTTCTGAGTTGTTTTTTTCTATGTGTTAGGGTGTATCACAGTGCTTTACACTGACTATCTCGTTTGACCTTTGCAACAAACACATCAGTTTAATTTAACTAAAAATGAAAATCATACTGACATAATGCAATAACTGGTATCAAAAAATCAATAGCATAAAATATGGATTACATTATGGTAATGGTTACTGAAATGTGTAAACCTGTAGAGCTAGCCATCCAAGAGTCCTATTAGCCTAATTGCGCACATGGAAATCTTCTAATCTCAGGATCCTTTGGCACCACCTTGTAGGTAGGGGTAAACTCATGCTAAATTATGAACAGGGATAACTCTGACTATCTGGAATTTCCAAGACAGTAGCAGGGATTCAAAGAAGCTTCTAGTAAGTTCATGCCCATTCTATCAGTCTATTATGGGGAGAAAACTGGGGACTTGTAAACATCCACTGCAATTTCACAGTCACATTTCCTACTTAGTTTCACCCTCCTTCCACCCACAGAGGAAGAACTAGGGCCAGTAACCAACTGGATCTTATGCAAACTTGTATGACTGTGAAGTAGGTGATTGTGACCTTTTACTTTGTTGAGAGTTCAAGAAACTTGAGACTACCAAACTGCTGTTCCAGTGTCTTCTGCATTGCAGGCAGATTCTTTACCATCAGAGCTACCAGGGAAGCATAGTACTATTTGTTGTTGTTGCTTTTCAGTTGCTCAGTCATGTCCGCCTCTGCAACCCCATGGACTGCAGCACGCCAGGTTTCCCTGTCCTTCACCATCTCTCAGAATTTACTCAAACTCATGTCCATTGAGTCAGTGATGCCATCCAACCATCTCATCCTCTGTTGTCCCCTTCTCCTCCTGCCTTCAATTTTTCCCAAAATCAGGGTCTTTTCCAGTGAGTCAGCTCTTTGTATCAGGTAGCCAAAGTATTGGAGTTTCAGCTTCAGCATTAGTCCTTCCAATAAATATTTGGGGTTGATTTCCCTTAGGATTGACTGGTACTGTTTATTAGTACTATTAATACTATGTTTTGGACATCAAACCACAAAGTACCTTGTGATATTCCTTCTATTAATGTTAGTTCCCAGAATTATTATTTTGTCTTTAATTCATTTTTAAGATGTTTACACATACTTTTGACAAGATTTCAATTAATCTGAGACAAAAACTATGTTGTTGTACCCCAAATCTCTCTCATTGCCTTGCATAGAACTGACAGTATACAGAAAATTATTGACTGAAACATGAGTTTCTGAGTGTTGCATGTTGAATTCAGACAGAGGGAACAGAATGTGCAAAATTTCTTGATTGCACATGAGGAGTTTAAGAACTAGAAGATGATGAAAAAATCAGAGGCTAGAAAACACACAGACTTGGAGGTCCTGGTAAGGATTTTGTTCATAGCCGTATGACCAACAGAAAGCTATTAAGCATTTCTCAGAGCATTGTCAAAATGAAATCTGGTTTTAGGTTGTCCTTCGTTAGTCATCCATCTCCTTTTAACTTTCTCAGGTGGTTTTTGGAAAAGTACCCTCACTGACTTTGCTTTAATGAAAAACAGTTGAGGATTCAGTTCCCTTGTCATTATTTTAGATTGCTTGATTAACAAGACTATAAGAGCAAGTGTAGCAATATTTTAAATTAATCTCCTTAGTCCTTCTACAACTCTTCAATCCAATCACACTTTTAAAATCTTCACTTGCTAAAAAGAGTCTCAGGTCTCTATGGCTAAATTCTAAGGATCTTAAAATTGCACATAAGTGGGTTCTCTCATCAAATTTAGGAGGGTGTATATAAAGGCTCTTGACTAACTCAGACCTCTGAGAAGTTCTTGGAAAGGTTAGGGTCTAGAATAGGAGGTACAATAAATATGCAAATAACTTCAAAAAACAAAAACCAAGAAGAGACATCTTCAAAATAAAGACACAAACCTGGCATTATATAGATTTAAGGGGACCATGTCCAGTTGGTGCCATTAGAAATAGCTTGCTAAAGAAGGAATATTTGAGAAGGAGGAATATACGAGATTAAAAATAGAGTATGTTTCATGATTAAAAATATAGTATTGTTTCAGAAAAACATCTATTTCTGCTTCATGGATTATGCCAGTGCCTTTGACTGTGTAGATCATGACAAACTGTGGAAAATTCTTTAACAGATGGGAATATCAGACCAACTTATCTGCCTCCTGAGAAATCTGTATGCAGGTCAAGAAGCAACAGTCAGAACTGGACATGGAACAACAGGCTGGTTCCAAATAGGAAAAGGAGTATGTCAAGGCTGTATACTGTCACCCTGCTTATTTAAGTTATATGCAGAGTACATCATTGCAAATGCTGTATGAAACACAAGCTGGAATCAAGATTGCCAGGAGAAGTATCAATAACCTCAGATACACAGATGATACCACCTCTAAGGCAGAAAGTGAAGAACTAAAAAGCCTCTTGATGAGAGTGAAAAAGCTGGCTTAAAACTCAACATTCAGAAAACTGAGATCATGGCATCTGGTCTCATCACTTCATAGCAAATAGATGGGGAAACAATGGAAACAGTGAGATTTTATTTTCTTGGCCTCAAAATCACTGCAGGTGGTGAATGCAGCCATGAAATTAAAAGATGCTTGCTCCTCGGAAGAAAAGCTATGACCAACCTAGACAGCATATTAAAAAGCAGAGACATTACTTTGCCTACAAAGGTCCAAATAGTCAAAGCTATGGTTTTTCCAGTAATCATGTATGAATGTGAGAGTTGGACCATAAAGAAAGCTGTTCGTCAAAGAATTGATGCTTTTGAACTGTTGTGTTGGAGGAGACTCTTGAGAGTCCCTTGGACTGTAAGGAGATCCAACCAGTCCATCATAAAGGAAATCAGTCCTCAATATTCATTGGAAGGACTGATGCTGAAGCTGAAGCTCCAAAAGTTTGGCCACCTGATGCAAAGAACTGACTCATTGGAAAAGACCCTGATGCTGGGAAAGATTGAAAGAAGGAGGAGAAGTGGGTGACAGAGGATGAGATGGTTGGATGGCATCACCAACTCGATGGACAGGAGTTTGAGCAAGCTCCGGGAGTTGGTGATGGACAGGGAAGACTGGAGTGCTGCAGTCCATGGGGTCACAAAGAGTCAGACACGACTAAGCGACTGAACTGAACTGACTGATGTTTCATGATTACTTGCAAGAATTTTAGAGTCATAGTTTTTTATTCAAAACTTAGCTCTTCCAGTTGTATGATGTTTCCTACTGTCTAAATGACTAAATTTCTTCATTTTCAACATAAGGAAATTCACAGATTGTTGCTAAGATTAAATGAGAAATAATGACAGAAGATATTAAGTATTCTGATGAGCTCAGTAAATTCTAATTTCTAGTAGTAGTAGTATTGTATTATTCAACAGATAAACAAAATGAGTTCCATTAAATCATCAGACCTTGTTTCAGATTTTACATTGCATAGGATCTGTTTAATTCTCCAATTGTCTTCACTGAAGTGTGGTGGAAAAAGCCTTTGCTAGTGATAGAGACAGAATAAAAGAGTCCAAATAGGTGATTAAATAGCTAATCCCACTAGGGGATTGTAAGAAGAAAAAATCTGGGAAACTCCTGTAAGTTAAAGATTACTCGAGAAAGGAGCTTTGCTTAACACAAAACCAAGCAAGCTTGCTTAGCAACAACGCCGCGCAGCAGGAGCACTGGACATGCCCCAAAACGATGAAACAGTGGTGGCATAAGACCCACGTCCTGCGCGATGAGTTCAGTAAGTCAGCAACCCCCGAAACAGGCTCTGTGCACACAAAAGCCATCGTTTATGGAGAGCTGACTTTTCAAAGTGAAAGACCCTCAATTGTACTGAAACTTGAAAATATTTTTCCAAAGTGCTATATGACAGTCCGGCCTGACCATACGGGGCCAAGTAAACCTCCCTGCCCTATCTGGAGGAGCAGACAATAGAAACGGGACCGCTACTTGAGAAAAAGAAAGATCTCCCCACGCTCCCCACCCCTCTTGCTCTGATTATAAAACTGTAACCCACTAAGTCCTCCGGGTGCTGGCATTTCTCACCCACTTCTAAGCCTCACGCGCATCCTATTCTAATAAATCACTTCCTGTTTACCACTCTGCTCTCGCTGAATTCTTCTCCACGTTGAGACAGAAAGGACCGCAGTGGCAGGGCTCCTCGGAGGCCCCCTGAAATGACACCGATCGCTTTCAGCAGCACAGACAAAGGACGCCAACTAAAGTTCCAGTTTGTCTGCACACACCTTGGGCAAGCCCCTTTTTTCACTCCCCATTTCCCAGTGTCTAACCACAGGGCTGTGCTGAAGCCTTACAAGAGAACATAGACGGTGAAACTGGGTGGATCAAACAAGGAACTTTGGAAACCTGAGGCTAGCCTCTCCAGGCAGTCTGAGATCAGTGCTTAAAAGTGAATTCTTCATTATGTGAAACTGAAATGACATTCTCTATTGTGAAAAGCTAATATCAAGATCCCTTTTCAATAATTAAGGAATGAAGGTAACAGGGTGTCAAAAAGGAAAAATTTTTCATCTATCCTTCTAGGTTCTTCTGGCTGGTCTAAGGATTAAGTTGACAAGAAATAGATTAACAGGAAGAAATCAAACAAAAGTTTAAAATCATGTATACATACAAAAGACCCAGGAAAATTGAGTAACTCACCAAAATGGCCAAAACTCTTACCTTAAATACCACCTCCAGCTAAAGACAAAAGATGATATTGAGGGTAGTTAGTCTGATACTTCCAAATGGAGGAAGGTAATTCACACAGAGATGGAAAAGCAAATGTTTGGTAAACTAATGTTTTCTGGACGTGCAGAAACTATGAAGAGAAATTTCTCACAGAGAGAAATGTTTAAAAATAGACTGCTGGTTCCTCCCGGTCTACCATGCCTCGCATGTGCGTCTGCACTTGGTAGGGTGTGGCTCTTTGCGACCATGGACTATAGCCCACTAGGCTCCTCTGTCCATGGAATTTTCTAGGCAAGAATTGAACCAGTCTCTCTCTTGCATCTCCTGCATTGGCAGGCGGATTCTTTACCAGCTGAGCAACCAGGGAAGCCCCTACCACACTTAGTTGATAATACACTTATCGAAGGTGATAGGCCCTTCCTGAAACAGGTCCTCCATCTACATTCTTTTAGGCAGTTGGGGGGAAGGTTAAAAGTTTTTCCTGAGTCTTTGCAGTCTTAAAAATAATCAAACTAAATCAGTCCTCAGTGCCAAAGAGACACCTCAGGGTGGCACATTTTGCTGCCCTACAGTATAAAAAATTGGTATGAGATATACCATGAGATATACCATACTGATTTCACCATTTACTAACTGTGTGACTTTAAGCAAATTAATTAACTACACTGAACTTCAGTTTTCTCCTGTGTAAAGTGGAGACAATAAATACCTAAAAGGACTGCTGAGGTTCATTTTTTAAAGCACAGTGACTAACACATAATCCATCTTAACTCAAAGTCAAATCCCCACTCCCATTTTTACTTTATTCTATAGATGACAGGCAATAGACTCCTGATTTTTTTAACCTTTGAAGATATTCATATGCTGTAAAACTCTTTATGATACTTCATGGTAATTCAAATGTTTTTAAGGAAACAGCAATGGAAATGAAATAATCCTATATTTAAAATATCAGATTATATTGAGTATTCAATAAGTGGTGAATTTTCTATTTGTTTGGATAATAATATATTTTATACTTCATTATGGGCTCCCCTGGTAGTCAGTTGGTAAAGAATCTGCCTGCAATGCTGGAAACCCTGGTTCAATTCCTGGGTCAGGAAGATTCCCTGGAGAAAGGAAAGGCTACCCACTCCAGTATTCTTGGGGTTCCCTGGTGGCTCAGCTGGTAAAGAATCCACCTGCAATGCAGGAGACCTGGGTTTGATCCCTGGGTTGGGAAGATCCCCTGGAGAAGGGCATGGCAACCCACTCCAGTATTCTTGCCTGGAGAATTCTCATGGACAGAGGAGCCTGGTGGACTACAGTCCATGCAGTCGCAAACAGTCAGACATGACTGAGTGACTAAGAACACACAGACTTCATTGTAAATATTTAATTTATGACATATAGATTTGAGTAAATATTTTATCCAAATAAAATATTTTCCTTAGCATAGAATTGCACTGGAGTTAATTATAATGATTTATTAAGAGTTGTTATTGAACTTGAATTTTTAAAGGAGCTAATTCAGAAAAATTATAATTCACAAATTTAAGAAATATTAGAGATTTTACACAGGATTAATCAGACAGTTAATAGTTTTCTGAACACACAATATAATGAATGAATGAATGTAGAAACTAAACAGACAATTCAGCCAACATAAGCCCTAAAAACAGGGGAGAGAAGAAAGTTTAGGTTGATAAAACTTTTCCCTACTAATGGATGTGTTTGGTCTAAAGTTATCCAGATATAAACCAAAGTATTTTTCATTCTTGCTTGAGTAGTTAGCTCATGTAGGCACGGCCTAAATACTTAAAAATCCAAGCTGTTATACTTTAAAATGCCAATAAGTAAAAGTTAATATCAAAAGTAAATCTGTTTAGACTACTTTAAGACACATGTTTGGTACCTAAACAATGATATTTATGGTAATATGATACAGGATATTCACAACTTAGTTTTAACATCAATGTCTTTCACATTATGTACATAAATTCAATAAATAAAATGCTTATTAAAGTAGATAACACATGTGCTGTGCTGTGCTTAGCCGCTCAGTCGTGTCCGGCTCTGTGTGACCCCATGGACTGTAGCCCACCAGGCTCCTCTGTCAATGCAAGAATACTGGAGTAGGTTTCCATGCCCTTCTCCAGGGAATCTTCTCAATCCAGGGATCAAACCCAGGTCTCCCGCATTGTAGGTGGATTCTTTTACTGTCTGAGCCACCAGAGAGACCCAAAAATACTGGAGTCAGTAGTCGATCCCTTCTCCAGGGGATCTTCCCAACCCAGGAATCAAACTGGGGTCTCCTGCATTACAGGCAGATTCTTTACCAGCTGAGTTACCAGGGAAGCCCAAATAATATATTTTTGTACAAATCAGTGTTAATATTTATTAAAGGTTTATTTTGTCCAATGATACAATCACTGATTAAAATCATCTATGATGAGATTAATGTTTCACATTTTAAACCTAAAAATTGCTATTCAACAATCTATGACCAGGAAGCCATGTATATCTTATTAGTCATTAAATTTAACTTTCTTCCTCCATCAAATAAGTAACTGAATGAGACAATTTGATATTCTCTTTACCTTCCTCTCCCTGAGACTATTTAGAGGTACAAATACATGACCACAATAAAATGACCACTAGTCCTGACTAATAAAAGATTTTTCCATTGCACACAAGAAGAGTTACTTATGAAGGAAGCATAGCACATTTCATATCCACCTACAATAAAAGCTTATCAAGTTATTTAGCCCTCAAAACTTAGCTCAGGAAACCAGATTTACTGAGACATATTCACAAAAACCAGAAGCACTAAACGGGATTTTGTAGTGCAGTATTAAAAATATGGCCCAAACATTTTAGAAAGAAAAAATATATACATATATAGTTACAGCTATGTTGTTCTTGTTGTTATTCAGTCGCTAAGTCTTGTCCCACTCTTTGCAACTCTATGGACTGTAGCCCACCAGGCTCCCTCTGTCCATGGAATTTCCAGGTAAGAATACTGGAGGGGGTTGCCATTTCCTACTCCAGGGGATCTTCCCAATCCAGGATCAAACCCACATCTTTTATGTTTCCTGCATTGGCAGGATTCTTTTTATCACTGCACAACTTGGGGGAAAGTTATATATAATTTTATACTATCTAAATTGCCCTATGTAATTCCAAGAAATAAGATGTTTTAAAAAATGAGATGAGGAATAGCTAAGGGTTTTTCAAAAGTATTTTGGTGCTTTATTAAAGATTTCTTAAGAAAGAAAACAGCTTAAAGCAAAACTTTTTATGAATAAATAACATAAAGCAAAGATCTGGGTAAAGAATTTTAAATGTGGGGGAAAAAATAGAATCTCAGCCATCTGAATTATTTCATAAATGCTAGTGAATTGCAGCAAGAATAATGTTAATTTAGCAAAGGCTGGTGATATTGCTAGCTCTTGTGGAGCCCATGTGAAGAGGCAGATAGAAAAGCAGAGTGGAAAGTTTGACAGCTTTATGGCAAAAGAATGCAACCTAGATAAATATTAGGCAGAAATTATAACAAAACTGTCCAGACTTCTCGTTTACAGTGTGGCACCTCAAACTGCAGGATCTTCTACAGGGCTTAGCAGTCATTACGTGTCCCAATCAAAGCGCTGCTTTTCAAGTACACCTATCCCCTGCTTAGTGATGTTCATTAGTGCTCGAAAACCCTGCCGTTAAGAGCTTTGAAACTTTTTTTAAATGTGTTCCCATTAAATTTAATGGGAAAATTGTGATGTGTTCCATCTCAACACAAGATACTCAATTTTCACAGCGAGAAAAATATATCAGTTGAATGAAAACAAGTTTATATTAGTAATAAACAGCAACTTGAAAGTAAACAAATACAACTTGTATATAAAATGCAGTGCTACTGTACTTGTCCTTTACTCTTATTTCTAAAGTATTTTCTTCATCAATTTTTCAGATCTAGAGGCTGATTATTTTGCACTTAAACTGCACTAAAAACCATATGCCAAAAAAAAAAAAAAAAAACACCTTTGGGGCAAAATATAGGCTATGGTTGGGAGGGCATAACAGACTGAAGATGCACAGAAGATACTACATCTTCATCTCCCTCCTTAGAGAGGCACACGATGGAATTCAGAACACACTACCCCAAAATCAGTGCCTTGACAAGTTGTTTTAAACTAAAGGAATCCGAGAAATGGCAAGTGCAGAAAGGACTCTCAGATCTTCTTTTCTCTCCTGAATCAGGACTTGTAACCCCCATGTGAGAGGTGTCCCCCCAAAACCCTGAGGAAAGAATCACCATTGCTGGCGCCCACGGACAGCCCCAAGGCCGTGTGCAGGCACTGCGGCTGCGCCATCAGCCGCGGAAAGCGGGGCGACGAGGGCCCCAGCTGCCTCATGCGGCACCTCTGCAGGCGCCACCCCGAGGTGTCCGGGGGCCAGAAGGGCCTCCTGGGGGCCGGCCTGGCCGGCTCACCCTAGGCCACCCTGGCTTCCGCCGAAACGTCCTCCCGGTTGACGGACCTGCAGACCACGGTCACCAAAAACCATCAAGCTGTGTTTCCCGTCAACAGCAAGAAGACCTCCAAGCTGTGGAACCATTTTTCTGTCTGCTCGGCAGACCCCACGAAGGTGGTGTGCCTGCACTGCGGCCGGACCATCAGCCGGGGCAAGAAGCCGACGAACCTGGGCACCAGCTGTCTCCTGCGGCACCTGCAGCGCTTCCACGGCGGCGCCTGGGCCGCCCCTCCCTCCGCCCCGGCGCCCCGGCGCCCCGGCGCCCCGGTACCCCCGGGCCCGCCGTCCGCAGGCGCCGCCGCCTCTCACGACGGCGGCAAGAAGTTTTACGATTCTCACCCGGTTGCTAAGAAAATCACGAGTCTCATTGCTGAGATGATCGCCCTTGACCTCCAGCCGTACTCGCTGGTGGACAATGTTGGCTTCAACAGGCTGCTGGCATACTTGAAACCTCAGTACTCCCTGCCCCCGCCGGCCTACTTCTCCAGGACGGCCATCCCGGGCATGTACGAGGACGTGAAGCACGTTATCATGGCCCACCTGCAGGAAGCCGAGAGCGGCGTGGTCCACTTCACGTCGGGCATCTGGATGAGCAGCCAGACGCGGGAGTACCTGACCCTCACGGCCCACTGGGTCACCTTCGAGCCCTCGGCCCGGCCGCACTGCGAGGACCACCACTGCTCAGCGCTGCTGGACGTGTCGCAGGTGGACTGTGACTGCAGCGGCGGCAGCATCCAGGAGCAGCAGGAGTGTTGGTGGGAGGCCTGGGTGACGTCCAGTGGCCTGCAGGTGGGCATCACCGTCACCGACAACCCCAGCATCGGGAAGATGCTGAACGAGGGGCGCGCTCCAGCGTGCCGTGCTTCAGCCACACGGTCAACCTCATCGTCAGCGAGGCCATCAAGAGCCAGAGGATGGTCCAGAACCTGCTGCGCACTGCCCGGAAGATCTGCGAGCGGGTGCAGCGCTCGCCCAAGGCCAAGCTGGCGGAGCTGCAGCGAGAGTACGGGCTGCCACCCCACCACCTGCTGCAGGACGTGCCGTCCAAGTGGAGCACGTCCTTCCACATGCTGGAGCGGCTGCTCCAGCAGAAGCGGGCGGTGAATGCGCTGTCCGTCCAGTGCGAATTCCGGGAGCTGCTGAGCTGCGACCAGTGGGAGGTGATGCAATCCGTGTGCCACGCCCAGACGCCCTTCGCCGCCGCCAGCCGGGAGATGAGCGCGCACGTGTCCACACTGAGCCAGGTCATCCCCATGATCCACATCCTCAGCCGCAGGGTGGAGATGCTGTTCCAGGAGACCACGGGCATCGACGCCATGCTCCGCGCCCTCAGGGAGGCCATGGTGAGCCGCCTGTCCGCCTCGCTGCACGACCCCAGGTACGTGCTGGCCACCCTGCTGGACCCGCGCTACAAGGCCTCGCTGTTCTCCGAGGAGGAGGCAGAGCAGTACAAGCAGGACTTGATCAGGGAGCTAAACGCTGGATCCTACCTCAGAGCCCGCGCCCGTCCCCAACGGCTGCGAGCCGGGCTCCCCGCCCCGAGACTGCGCTGGCGAGGAGGGCCTCTGGGCGCTCATGGCCAAGCTGAAGAAGAGTGAGCGCGGAGGGCGGCCCAAGGTCCCCGAGGCCGTGGTGCTCGCCTACCTGGAGGAGGAGGTGCTGGATCACAGCTGCGACCCTCTCGCCTACTGGAGCCTCGAGAGGGCCGCCTGGCCCGGCCTCTCCGCCTTGGCCGTGCGCTTCCTGGGCTGCCCGCCGAGCATCGTCCCCTCCGAGCGACTGTTCAGCACGCCCCCCGAGAACGGCAGCTTCGGCCAGTCCAGGCTCCTGATGGAGCATTTTGAGAAACTCATCTTTCTGAAAGTGAATCTTCCCTTAATATGCTTACAGTACTGAAGAGCCCGCCGGAGCCACCCGGTGAGAACCGGCGTCGGCCCAGGCTGGCGTTCGCCGCAGCTGGCCCTGCGGGAGGGCAGGCCGGGCGCTCAGGTCCACGGCCGCGGGAGGGGCTGCCCGGCCCTCGCCGCTGCGGCCACACGTGCCTTAACCAGTCCTTCAGGCAGGTACCACGGTGTGTGTTTTCAGAAGTCCACTAGAAGCAGCTTGTCTCGTCAGTGATGAAGTAACGATGATTAGGTTTTCATTCGTAACCGTAAAGTTTTTTACAAGTTGGGTATCAGTAGTTTGTTTCAGTAGAATGGCAGAGGAGAGGTGAGCAGTTTTATTCTGTAGGCTTTTTATTAGATTATGTAAAATCAGATCAGGTACTGTACTTTAGTTAAAAATTGCTTTAATTGCAACAGAACAGCCTTTGTAGCTGTCAGATAAAATCTGTAAATAGGAGGTGGAGTTGAAGCCATCTTGACCGAGCAGTTCCTACTGCGGCTCTAAAGGGCGTTGAGGGGGAGAGTGTTCTGGGAGGAAACTGTTGACCATGACGGAGACGTGGCTTCGGCGACAAGCCCGAGCTGATACATGACGGAGGGTCGGTCGCGTAGGGTTTCCGCAGAGAGCGCTCCCATTTCAGGGGCTTGCCCTGGCGCCACGTGGACGGTTAGCTTGGACACACACCCACGTCCGCGGTGCGCGCAGTGGGGCCGCTGTCGGGCCGGTGCACGGCGTGACACGTTTACAGCATCCTGTTGATGAATCTCCAAGCCTCTGACTCAGTGGCTCTACACCATGAAGCTGTCTTGAAATTTGTGCACTGACCCCCAAATTGATCCAATTATGTACACAGTTCTTTTTAGAAGAGGTGGCTTATTAACAGGGAAGAAGATTGCTATGTTATGGTTGTAAGAATAGCCTTAGGCGTTTAGATTTTCTTTTATAAAATAGGGAAGATTCAGCCATCAGTGGGGTATTTTAGGATCCCAAGGAAATCAGAATGGATTATCAGTCATCAGGGTTTTTTTTAACAGTAATATGTCTTCAAAGTTTTTGTCTCAGTGTCTAGAAAAGAATTCATTTTCTTATTTCAAACCAGTTAAATATTCTGGGTGAAACGAGTCACTGATTTGCCTATGACCTTTTAGAAAAGTTGTTGTTTTGTTAAAATACTGTACTTATTATTAATCTGAATTTGCATTGACTGTTTTTAGTGTATCTATAAATGGTGAACTCAGTTTCTGAAATTAAACTTTTTATTTGTTAAAAAAAAAAAAAAAAAGAATCACCATTATCCCTAAATATGGAAGGACCTGGAGAGGAATGTGAATGGACAGGCCTTGCTAATTTTCCCCAGTTTATAGCCTTAGGTCACCCCTTTGTCCTGACACATTTTTCATACTTTCCACTCTTCATCTAACCTAGTATGTGTGTGTAGTCACTAAGTCATGTCCAACTCCTTGTGACACCACGGACTGTAGCACATCAGACTCCTCTGTCCATGAGATTCTCCTGGCAAGAATACTAGAGTGGATTGCCATTTCCTTCTTCAAATCTAGTATAAAAATATTCAGATTTAACCATTTCTTTAGGTCTTCATATCCTTATGAAGCTTCCCCTATCACATAAAACATGAGTTCTACACGACATGGGAGGCTTTATAAAGAAATTAAACAAACTTGTATGCTTTTCTCTTATTAATCTGTCTTTTGCCAGTCAGGACCCCAACCAGAGAAGACCTAGGAGGTTAGAGGGGAAAGATTTTCCCCTCCCCTACACACACAAAGCAAAATGTTTTGGACTCATCCATTACTGGCAGGCAACTGAAATATATTTAGTATGATAACCTCTACCCAGAAATTATGTCAAGTAAATTGCTGAATGTGTCTTTGCCTGATACTGTAATGTTGAGATGTCACTCTTTATAGTTTTAATGGGCTTCCCTTGGGGATCAGCTGGTAAAGAATCTACCTGCAATGTGGGAGACCTGGGTTCAATCCCTGGGTTGGAAAGATCCCCTGGAAAAGGGAACAGCTACCCACTCCAGTATTCTGGTCTGGAGAATTCCATGGACTGTATAGTCCACGGGGTCACAAAGATACTATAATGTTGAAATGTCACTCTTCACAGTAGGCTTATTTAATGTATCTTGGTGAACAAGTCGTTTTAGCTGGAAAAAAGAAGATTCATTTGATCAAAACGATATCACTTTTCAAGAGTCATCATGGTGGGTGAAAAGTCATTTCATATTGAATGAGTGTTCACTCATTATGGGGGCAAATCTGAATAGAGTTATAAATGTAAAATAGATTATTCATTTAACAAGAATTGCTTAAATGCTTACTTAAAGCAGATTGGACTGCTCATGTAATCTAACCCTTAGGATTATTTAACTACCTAGTTTATCTTTTCTTGAGATTTTGCTAGAGGAAATATAAATACCACAGACTTAACCTCTCTAATCTCAACTATGACTTTTCTTTAAGAAAGTTCTACAAAACAAAAGATATATAATTTTTGCTACATTTAGCCTCATCTATTAGTTAATTTCAACTAGCACTATCAACCACACAATTCACAGATCAATCTCATATCCTGAGCAACTATTATTATTTCATCTCAGAAATGTCTTTAACTGGGGAGGTCAGGAATGGCATGGGAGGAAAAGCACAGTTACCCGGCCAGGCAGGATCAGCCAACTCAACCCCAGCATGACATCACTGCAGCTGATTTCCCTTTCCTCTGAACACTATACTAACATCATCTCCTCTTTCTTCATAGCTAAGCCAAGTAGCTCCTGTTCCGTAGTGCTTCATACAGGTAGTTAATACTTCACCATTTTCATTATCTTTCAAAAGTCTAAGACAATTAAATATGGATTATTGCTCCATTAGCTGAGCCTATTTGGCTGTAAATTTCATATAGATGTCAAGAAAGCAATATAGCCAATGGAACACAAGGTTGAGAGGTGATGCTGTTATGTCTACTCACAGTTCAAGTCCTTTAGCAACAAACTAAGGCAGTGCTAGTCAAAAGAACTTTCTGCAGTGATGAATGTGTTCAATATCTGAACTGTCCAATAGGATAGCCACTAGCCAATTTCAATTAATTTAGATTTAAATAGCCATATGTTCCTGTAAGGCAAAGGAGAGACGCAAACAGTGAAAGGCTGGAAAGTCCTAGCAAAAGAGTCTGTGTAGCATAGCACAGAAATTCAATGCAATGCAAACTGACATCTCAAATTAATGGTTTCAAGCAAGAGGCCAGAGCTGGCAAGCCTTCATCTCTTTATCAAAGAAGCAAGAGCCATAATTCTGCTTGTTCATGCAGCTAGAGCTCATCTAACACGATTGCAGGGAAGAAAAAAAATTTCCCTCCACCCTCTTAGGTCCAGTATCTGGGGCCTGTGAATTAAAGTGACAAAAGACACAAAATTACCCATACATATAGGTAATTCATTTTGTTGCACAGCAGAAACTAATGCAGCATTGTAAAACAACTATACTCTAATAATTTTCAAAAATGACTACAAACAGTGGCTCCTACAACAGTGTATAAACAATAGCTTTTGTGTAAGAGGGCTTCCCAGTGACTCAGATGGTCAGGAATCTGCCTGCAATGCAGGAGACCCAGGTTTGATCCCTGGGTTGGGAAGATCCCTGGAGAAGGAAATAGCAACCCACTCCAGTATTCTTGCCTGGAGAATTCCATGGACAGAGGAGCCTGGTGGGCTACAGTCCATGGGGTCACAAAGAATCAAACAAACCATTTTTTGAAACCCAGAACTAGGTTAATAGGCAAAGAGGATGGGTACTAAAATTTTATCACAAATCCTCTCAAGTCCTCAGAATGATGCCTGAGATTTACTAAACTATTAGACCATAATATGATGGTTATTCAGGTGTAGATAGCAAGAGCCCCAGAAAGGTGAAGATAGAACAAATCTGAAGAAATAGTGAAATTATAGTACTTGGTGACAGAAGGAGTACAAGGGATGAGAAGAAATCATGAGATACTCTCAATAGGTGACATGACTCCAACCCAAGACCACACAGTTCCCAAGCGGTGTTTGTTCATCTGGAGCTCTACATTTTACTTCGCTCATCTAGAAAATAGGTATAGCCAGAGCTTCCAAATCAAGGTGGTGCTGTGAGGGTTAAAGGGCTAGTAAATACGAGCATTTGGAATGGTGTCTCAAAAAGTGTAGCTGGTTCAGGACACACACAAACTCTGTTGAAATAAATTTAAGTAAAATCAGATATCTCACATGTTTTGTTTTGACTTCAAATAATAGCAATTCCATATTGCAATCTAGGAAAATTGAAGTTAATATTTACAAGGTCTTTTCAATATAAATTTTGTTGACTTATATGGTTTAGCTGCCCCATTTTATTAACTTTAATTTTTTGGTTAGTTATTTTATATACACTCAGGTACCTCCTTTAGAAATAAATCTTGTTTATTCGCTTTTTGACTCCCTATTGAGTTTAATAAGATATTTACTCTTAATAATGTAATAATTCTAGGTAAAACAGCATGAGTAGTTTGAAATTTATTTTCTAAGTTAATAATATATCTAAATCTCTAGATAGAACTCTTTGGCAAGGCTAGGATCAACTAAGAAAATAATCACCTTCAAGATGATGAATAAAGGTCTGGGGACATCAAACCAAAAAAAGTGGCATTCTTGTACTTTGAAACATCTTTGGGAAAGGTCAAAAAAGGAAGTATTTTTATTTGAAAAATGATTCATACTGCTCTTGCAGTGATTACAAACACAGTAGAAACTATTTCATTATATTTCAATACTTAAACTGTAAATCAAATAGCTATTTGGGGCCATAAGTATTTACAACATATAATAAAGTTTTCAGTCACAGTGCTGATAAGAATCAAAAGTAACATTTCTATTCCTTTCTTTGTAAAATGATTAAATGATGAACATAGCTATCACAAAGGAACTAAGCGACTGAAATTGCTCTGCTGCTAATTGTTACTAAATCCTACATCCTGTTCTGAACTTGAATTTCTTCTTCTTTTAAATTTTAAAGCAGTAGCAGTTTGAACTTCGTCTCCTTCTTATATAAATGCCATTTATTTCTAGCAACTTTCTTTTAATAATTGTTTTAAGTTATTTAAATGCATGCAGACTTCATACTGGGTGCTGAAACTGTGTACCAGCACCTAAGAGTAAAATTAAACAACTCATTTCTTTTATAATCAAAGCTGCAAAACTTTTCTTGTTATTGTGTTGTAAATTCCAGCAAGTAACTCCATTTATTGAAATTTTTTCTTTCAGATATTCACATTCCAAGATATTGTATAGTAAGTGAACTGGTGGTTTTTTACAATGTACTTCAAAATTTCATTTTAAATGCCCTACATCAGGGAGGAGCCAAGATGGCGGAGGAGTAGGACGGAGAGACCACTTTCTCTCCTAGAAATTCATCAAAAAAATAACTGAACGCAGAGCAAACTTCACAAAACAACTTCTGATCGATAGCTGAGGTCATCAGGCGCCCAGAAAAGCAGCCCATTGTCTTCGAAAGGAGGTAGGACAAAATATAAAAGATAAAAAGCGAAACAAAAGAGCTAAGGACGGAGATCCGTCCCGGGAAGGGACTTAATAGAGGACGTTCCCAGACACCGGGAAACCCTCGCTCTGGCGGGCCTGGGGGAAGTGTTGGAATCTCAAGAGTTTGAATCTGACTGGGAGGGATACAATAAATAAAACCCACAGATTAAGAGCCTAAAAGCAACTCCCAGCAGAAAAGTACCCCAGACGCCCGCATCCGCCACCAGCAAGTGGGGGCGGAACGGAGAGGAGCGGGCGGCAATACTTGGGGCTGGATCCGGGCCTGAGCACCCTGAGGACAATCAGAGGGAGCTTTTGTGAGTTGCCAACTTGAACTGTGGGACAGCAAAAGAGACAGAAAATTAACCGGCCCGAACACACTGCCGGCCGTTCGCAGAACAAAGGGACCGAGATTCTGGGCGGCCGAAGCCCGCCGGGAGGGTCGTGGCGAGACGGAGGGCGCGGGCGCCCGACCGGCGCGGGCGGGAACTGCGGCTGGGGACACGGAGGGCAGAGGGCGCGCGCTCCCGACTGGCGCCGGCGGGGACTGAGACTGGGACCGCGCGGGGCAGAGGACGCGCCGCACCCGGGGAGAGAGCGCCCGTCAAGCGCCTGGCTGCCTGGGCCGCTCGGGCGGCGTGGGGACGGAGCGCGGGCCCGGCTTTGTGTGCCGCGCTTTTGTGAATCGCCCGAGGGCTGGAGCCGCGCGCAGCGTGGCGCGCGCTTCAGACGGAGCAGCCCGGAGCCTGAGCAGCGCAGATCGAGAAAAGAGCGCAAGCCTCTCCCGGGAGCGCCGGTCCCTCCCCGCACAGCCCCTCGCCGCAGCGCGACGGAACTAGCTACCTGAATAAGAATCCACCTCCGCCCCGTGTGTCAGGGCGGAAATTAGGCGCGGAAGAGAGACCGGCAACAGAACCCAAATAAACAAAGGGACCGGTGTAACAGATTAAAATCCCTGAAGAAACCACGGACTGACTACACCGGAAGGGCCTGTAGATATCGAGAAGTGTAAGCTGGAACGAGGAGCTATCTGAAGCTGAGCCGAACCCACACTGACCGCAACAGCTCCAGGGAAACTCCTAGATATATTTTTTCTTTTTCTTTTTTTTTTTTTTTTTTTTTAAGTAAGGAAAAAAAAAATTTTTTTTTTCTTTCTTTTTTCTTGGTTCTCTTTTATTTTCCTTTAAAAATTCCTTATTACTCCCCCATTACTCCTTAACTTTCATTTTCATAGATTTTTACGATTTTTTTTAATTACGCAAAACAATTTTTTTTCTCATTCTTTTTTCTTTTTTTTTTCTTCTTTTTTTCTTTTCTTTTTTCTTCTCTTCTATTTTCTTTTTCTTTTTCTCTTATTTCTTTTAAAGCCCTCTAGCACTCCTTTTACTACGCCTTAATTTTCATTTTCAATCCACTATAACCTTACAGAAGAAAGAGAAAGGGAAGAAAAAAAAAAAAAAAAAACAAAGAAGAGAAGCCCTATTTTTATACCAAACTTCATATATATTTCTAAAATTTCTTTTGTGTGTTTTGGTTTTTGTTTTTAATATAGTATTTTTAAGAGTCTAACCTCTACTCTAGATTTTTAATTTTTGTTTTTCAGTATATGATATAAATTGTGAACATTTAAGAATCCAATATTCAGCTCCCATTTTTATTCACGAGTGTGTTGATTATTCTCTCCCAATCTTGACTCTGTTTTCTACCTCAGAACACCTCTATTTCCTCCTTCCCCCTTCTCTTCCCAATCCAATTCTGTGAATCTTTGTGGGTGTCTGGGCTACGGAGAACACTCTGGGATCAGACAACTTCGTAGATCTGTCTCTCTCCTCTTGAGTCCCCCTCTTCCTCCTCCTGCCCATCTCTATCTCCCTCCTCCCTCTCCTCTTCTCCATGTAACTCGGTGAACCTCTCTGGGTATCCCTAACGGGGGAGAAACTTTCCACCATTAACATAGAAGTTTTATTATCAGTGCTGTATAGTTGGAGAAGTCCTGAGACTATAGGAAGAATAAAACTGAAATCCAGAAGCAGGAGACTTAAGCCCAAAACCTGAGAACACCAGAAAACTCCTGACTACATGAATCTTTAAGTAATAAGTGACCCTACAAAAGCCTCCATACCTGCAACGAAACCAACCACCACCCAAGAGCCAATAAGTTCTAGAGCACGACATACCACGCAAATTCTCCAGCAACGCAGGAACATTGCCCTGAACGTCAACATACAGACTGCCCAAGGTCACACCTAACACATAGACCCATCTCAAAACTCATTACTGGGCACTCCATTGCTATCCAAAGAGAAGAAATCAAGATCCGCACACCAGAACACTGACGCAAGCTTCGCTAATCAGGAAACCTTGACAAGCCAATCGTCTAACCCCACCCACTGGGTAAAACCTCCACAATAAAAAGGAACCACAGACCTCCAGAATACAGAAAGCCCACTCCAGACACAGCAATCTAAACAAGATGAAAAGGCAGAGAAATACCCAACAGGTAAAGGAACATGAAAAGGGCCCACCAAGTCAAACAAAAGAGGAGGAGATAGGGAATCTACCTGAAAAAGAATTTAGAATAATGATAATAAAAATGATCCAAAATCTTGAAAGCAAAATGGAGGTACAGATAAATAGCCTGGAGACAAAGATTGAAAAGATGCAAGAAATGTTTAATAAAGATCTAGAAGAAATAAAAAAGAGTCAATTGAAAATGAATAATGCAATGAATGAGATCAAAAACACTCTGGAGGGAACCAAGAGTAGAATAACGGAGACAGAAGATAGAATAAGTGAGGTAGAAGATAAAATGGTGGAAATAAATGAAGCAGAGAGGAAAAAAGAAAAAAGGATCAAAAGAAATGAGGACAACCTCAGGGACCTCTGGGACAATGTGAAACGCCCCAACATTCGAATCATAGGAGTTCCAGAAGAAGAAGACAAAAAGAAAGGCCATGAGAAAATACTCGAGGAGATAATAGCTGAAAACTTCCCTAAAATGGGGAAGGAAATAGCCACCCAAGTCCAAGAAACCCAGAGAGTCCCAAACAGGATAAACCCAAGGCGAAACACCCCAAGACACATATTAATCAAATTAACAAAGATCAAACACAAAGAACAAATACTAAAAGCAGCAAGGGAGAAACAACAAATAACACACAAAGGGATTCCTATAAGGATAACAGCTGATCTATCAATAGAAACCCTCCAGGCCAGAAGGGAATGGCAGGACATACTGAAAGTAATGAAAGAGAATAACCTACAACCTAGATTACTGTACCCAGCAAGGATCTCATTCAGATATGAAGGAGAATTCAAAAGCTTTACAGACAAGCAAAAGCTGAGAGAATTCAGCACCACCAAACCAGCTCTTCAACAAATGCTAAAGGATCTTCTCTAGACAGGAAATGCAGAAAGGTTGTATAAACGTGAACCCAAAACAACAAAGTAAATGACAACGGGACCACACCTATCAATAATTACCTTAAATGTAAATGGGTTGAATGCCCCAACCAAAAGACAAAGATTGGCTGAATGGATACAAAAACAAGACCCCTATATATGCTGTCTACAAGAGACCCACCTCAAAACAAGGGACACATACAGACTCAAAGTGAAGGGCTGGAAAAAAAATATTTCACGCAAACGGAGACCAAAAGAAAGCAGGAGTCGCAATACTCATATCAGATAAAATAGACTTTCAAATAAAGGATGTGAAAAGAGACAAAGAAGGTCACTACATAATGATCAAAGGATCAATCCAAGAAGAAGATATAACAATTATAAATATATATGCACCCAACATAGGAGCACCGCAATATGTACGGCAAACACTAACGAGTATGAAAGAGGAAATTAATAGTAACACAATAATAGTGGGAGACTTTAATACCCCACTCACAACCATGGATAGATCAACTAAACAGAAAATCAACAAGGAAACACAAACCTTAAATGATACAATGGACCAGCTAGACCTAATTGATATCTATAGGACATTTCACCCCAAAACAATCAACTTCACCTTTTTCTCAAGTGCACACGGAACCTTCTCCAGAATAGATCACATCCTGGGCCATAAATCTGGTCTTGGAAAATTCAAAAAAATTGAAATCATTCCAGTCATCTTTTCTGACCACAGTGCAGTAAGATTAGATCTCAATTACAGGAAAAAAATTGTTAAAAATTCCAACATATGGAGGCTAAATAACACGCTTCTGAATAACCAACAAATCATAGAAGAAATCAAAAAAGAAATCAAAGTATGTATAGAAATAAATGAAAATGAAAACACAACAACCCAAAACCTATGGGACACTGTAAAAGCAGTGCTAAGGGGAAGGTTCATAGCATTACAGGCACACATCAAGAAACAAGAAAAAAGCCAAATAAATAACCTAACTCTACACCTAAAACAATTAGAGAAGGAAGAAATGAAGAACCCCAGGGTTAGCAGAAGGAAAGAAATCTTAAAAATTAGGGCAGAAATAAATGCAAAAGAAACTAAAGAGACCATAGCAAAAATCAACAACGCTAAAAGCTGGTTTTTTGAAAAAATAAACAAAATTGACAAACCATTAGCAAGACTCATTAAGAAACAAAGAGAGAAGAACCAAATTAACAAAATAAGAAATGAAAAGGGTGAGATCACAACAGACAACACTGAAATACAAAGGATCATAAGAGACTACTACCAGCAGCTCTATGCCAATAAAATGGACAACTTGGATGAAATGGACAAATTCTTAGAAAAGTATAACTTTCCAAAACTGAACCAGGAAGAAATAGAAGAGCTTAACAGAGCCATCACAAGCAAGGAAATCGAAACTGTAATCAGAAATCTTCCAGCAAACAAAAGCCCAGGACCAGATGGCTTCACAGCTGAATTCTACCAAAAATTTAGAGAAGAGCTAACACCTATCTTACTCAAACTCTTCCAGAAAATTGCAGAAGAAGGTAAACTTCCAAACTCATTCTATGAGGCCACCATCACCCTAATTCCAAAACCAGACAAAGATGCCACAAAAAAAGAAAACTACAGGCCAATATCACTGATGAACATAGATGCAAAAATCCTTAACAAAATTCTAGCAAACAGAATCCAACAACATATTAAAAAAATCATACACCATGACCAAGTGGGCTTTATCCCAGGAATGCAAGGATTCTTTAATATCCGCAAATCGATCAACGTAATACACCACATTAACAAATTGAAAGATAAAAAACATATGATTATCTCAATAGATGCAGAGAAAGCCTTTGACAAAATTCAACACTCATTTATGATTAAAACTCTCCAGAAAGCAGGAATAGAAGGAACATACCTCAACATAATAAAAGCTATATATGACAAACCCACAGCAAGCATCACCCTCAATGGTGAAAAATTGAAAGCATTTCCTCTGAAATCAGGAACAAGACAAGGATGCCCACTCTCACCACTACTATTCAACATAGTGTTGGAAGTTTTGGCCACAGCAATCAGAGCAGAAAAAGACATAAAAGGAATCCAGATAGGAAAAGAAGAAGTGAAACTCTCGCTGTTTGCAGATGACATGATCCTCTACATAGAAAACCCTAAAGACTCTACCAGAAAATTACTAGAGCTAATTAATGAATATAGTAAAGTTGCAGGATATAAAATTAACACACAGAAATCCCTTGCATTCCTATACACTAACAATGAAAAAACAGAAAGAGAAATTAAGGAAACAATACCATTCACCATTGCAACAAAAAGAATAAAATACTTAGGAGTATATCTACCTAAAGAAACAAAAGACCTATACATAGAAAACTATAAAACACTGATGAAAGAAATCAAAGAGGACACAAACAGTTGGAGAAACATACCGTGTTCATGGATTGGAAGAATCAATATTGTCAAAATGGCTATTCTACCCAAAGCAATCTATAGATTCAATGCAATCCCTATCAAGCTACCAACGGTATTTTTCACAGAATTAGAACAAATAATTTCACAATTTGTATGGAAATACAAAAAACCTCGAATAGCCAAAGTAATCTTGAGAAAGAAGAATGGAACTGGAGGAATCAACCTGCCTGACTTCAGACTCTACTACAAAGCCACAGTCATCAAGACAGTATGGTACTGGCACAAAGACAGAAATATAGATCAATGGAACAGAATAGAAAGCCCAGAGATAAATCCACGAACCTATGGACAGCTTATCTTTGACAAAGGAGGCAAGGATATACAATGGAAAAAAGACAATCTCTTTAACAAGTGGTGCTGGGAAAACTGGTTAACCACTTGTAAAAGAATGAAACTAGAACACTTCCTAACACCATACACAAAAATAAACTCAAAATGGATTAAAGATCTAAATGTAAGACCAGAAACTATAAAACTCCTAGAGGAGAACATAGGCAAAACACTCTCCGACATAAATCACAGCAAGATCTTCTATGACCCACCTCCCAGAATATTGGAAATAAAAGCAAAAATAAACAAATGGGACTTAATGAAAATTAAAAGCTTTTGCACAACAAAGGAAACTATAAGTAAGGTGAAAAGACAGCCCTCAGATTGGGAGAAAATAATAACAAATGAGGAAACAGACAAAGGATTAATCTCAAAAATATACAAGCAACTCCTGAAGCTCAATTCCAGAAAAATAAACGACCCAATCAAAAAATGGGCCAAAGAACTAAACAGACATTTCTCCAAAGAAGACATACAGATGGCTAACAAACACATGAAAAGATGCTCAACATCACTCATCATCAGAGAAATGCAAATCAAAACCACAATGAGGTACCATTACACGCCAGTCAGGATGGCTGCTATCCAAAAGTCTACAAGCAATAAATGCTGGAGAGGGTGTGGAGAAAAGGGAACCCTCTTACACTGTTGGTGGGAATGCAAACTAGTACAGCCACTATGGAAAACAGTGTGGAGATTTCTTAAAAAACTGGAAATAGAACTGCCATATGACCCAGCAATACCACTTCTGGGCATACACACTGAGGAATCCAGATCTGAAAGAGACACGTGCACCCCAATGTTCATCGCAGCACTGTTTATAATAGCCAGGACATGGAAGCAACCTAGATGCCCATCAGCAGATGAATGGATAAGGAAGCTGTGGTACATATACACCATGGAATATTACTCAGCCGTTAAAAAGAATTCATTTGAATCAGTTCTAATGAGATGGATGAAACTGGAGCCCATTATACAGAGTGAAGTAAGTCAGAAAGATAAAGAACATTACAGTATACTAACACATATATACGGAATTTAGATAGATGGTGGCGATAACCCTATATGCAAAACAGAAAAAGAGACACAGAAATACAGAACAGACTTTTGAACTCTGGGGGAGAACGTGAGGGTGGGATGTTTTGAAAGAACAGCATGTATATTATCTATGGTGAAACGGACCACCAGCCCAGGTGGGATACATGAGTCAGGTGCTCGGGCCTGGTGCACTGGGAGGACCCTGAGGAGTCGGGGGGGGAGGGAGGTGGGAGGGGGGATCGGGATGGGGAATACATGTAACTATATGGCTGATTCATGTCAATGTATGACAAAACCCACTGAAATGTTGTAAAGTGATTGGCCTCCAACTAATAAAATAATATTAAAAAAAAATAAATAAATAAATAAATGCCCTACATCAAAGACAATACTAGCTATTACCTAGCAGTGGAGTGAGTCAGTTTAACCTTTCCAGATTTTGACGTTTAAAAGAAGTCTAGAATCATAGATAAAGTACCTCTTAAATTAATGCTGTAGGATCAACATCCAGTAAATAACACAGTTGCCATTAACTATTTCTGAACACATTTCCTCCTCTAAAGAAAAAAAAAAAAAAAACATCTTCTTTCCTAAACAAGGTATCCTCTTGTGAGTAACTTTAAATATTAAATAAATAAGTTTCCAAAGTCACAAAGCATATTTGCTCTTTTTCTACAAATATAACAACTCTTATACCTCCTCTTATATCACAGCATCATCCTACTGAGAAAGAAAAAGAATCAGAAACTCTACATCACTAAAACCTGGTAATTGCTAAATGGTCAGTCTCAAGACTCAAGAACAAAACATCAAGAATCCTGGTAATTGTTTTTTTTAAAAATCTGTGGAATCTTGATATGACTATCTGATGGTGGTTCATCAAGGTAGCTTTCTAACCTCCTTTAAAATAAACTTTCAAAAAATAAATAAATAAATAAAAATAAATAAAATAAACTTTCTTTCCTCCTTTAAAATCTTACTCAAGATCAGTTTGCCTGTAGATGGAGAAATATTTTAACTCATCAATCACCAATAGAAACGTGATCTTCATATGTCAAGCAAATTGCATTTCTGGTCTTGATGAAGACAACAGCAAGACATCAATCGGTTGACATGCCATTCCAAAAGATCTCTTATGAGATGAATTGGGGCAATGTGATGTGCCATGTGACTATTAAAAATTATAAGGGCACAGTACAGTTTGGTAGGTATCTTTCACTCTCTTCCTTTTTCTTCTACATCCATCTGTCACCAATACAGTCATTCTCTCATTGTCATCTTCCTTTCCTTCACTTGTTCTTTCTACTCCTTTCCCAGGTTCTCATCATCTTATGCCTGAATAATTACGATATTCTCCTAGCTCAGTAAATCTCAGCCATCAATCTGAGGAGACATGCAAGTGTATGACAAAGTTTCACTGGTGAAAGAGGAAATGAGAAAATAAGGACAATGCAGTAAGTCTTTAATAACACCAAGATTATTCATTTTTAATGTTCTGTCCTTTACTCTGGAAGGACACTCTTGCCCTTCCTACCTATAATTTGAGGTTAAAATTCAATTCTTTTTTGAAATAGTGAAGATAAGATAAGGTGATTTTTTTAAACATCCTTCCATAGGTAAATAAATATTTGACAACTATATGCTAGTCCTCAAGAATTCTTTTAGGAACTTCACTAGTCTATGAAACCAAAATTTTGTAAAACAGTAAAAGCTAAGCTTCTTGAGTCTGGTTACTTCCTTCCAAATTTCAAAACTCAAAATCAGGCCCAACAGATGTAATATACAACATGATGACTATAATTAACAATACTGAATCTTTTTGTGACAGATGCTAAGAGAATAGATCTTAACAGTTCTCATCACAAGATAAAAACCTGTGTAACTATGTGATGGATGTGAGGTGATGGATGTTACCTAAGCTTAGGATGTTACCTAAGCTTATTGTGGCAAACATTTTGTTTCATACAACAATGCACATATAAATATCAATGTATCAATACATATACTGATATATCAATGATATTATAATATCACTAGTGCTATATGTCAATTACATCTAAATAAAACAGAGAAAGAAAGAAATGTCTTTGAACAGCAACAGTTCTTCTCTGCATTCAGCATGCATTCTAACACCAAGAGCAGCCCCTACAACCTGGCCTTCCTGTCCCTGTCAACCTCCTGCAGATAGGCAGTGCCTTCACTGTTTCCTACATAATATGCTTCTACCTCCAGGTTTTTGATCATGCTCGTAGCTCCTGGAGGTAAACCTCTGTCATTCTCAATTTAAATATGCCTGAAACTAAACAATTCTATTTCTTCCAGCAAATGATTGCTCATCCTGTTTGTTTGTTCTGCTTCCCTTCTAGAACCAAATTCCCTGAATTTCTTTTCTTCCTGAGTCAGCGATAAATGTTAATCTTATTGTCTTGAGTGTTTCCAGTAGAATGGGCATATTCTCAAGGAAGCTGCCTTTGAGGCTTTTATTCTTATAAATTTGAAGTGAGAAAAGCAAAGCAAGATTTTTTAATCTAGTGTTCACATATCTATTCCTCTAATTTTTAAAATTCTCTAGATAGCCTAGATGTTAATCATATACATATCTGCCTTACAGACAGAGTATTATTTTGAAGATTCATAGACACTGATAAATGAGTCAGAGATGCTGACAAAATTTTGTCATGAATATTTTAGGACAGACCGAAACTTAAATCAACAGTCTGGTGGCTATATTTAAGAAAACAATCATATCCAATTACTCTTCCTACTAGTTCTACCCAAACTTCTTTAACCTCTTCTCATTGCTGAAGAGTATCAAACAAAAACAAACAAAAAAGAGTATCAAAAGACCCATTTCTATGTTAAAGATAGTGTAACCATGTCTGTTTAGAGAAGAATGATACAAAGGAATATCTACTAAAGTGCAGAATAGTTCTTTACTGCCAACCTAAACTCATCTAATATCTAAACTCATTCAACATATAAGATCTTGACAAAATAACTTAAATTAGGAGAAATGTATGGGCTTGCAATCTTTGAACAAAACTGTCAATTTAAAAAATCAATTTCCTTTGAAGTGCTACTGTATCTATATGTTGTTAATTATGTACTGGTACTACATCTAAGCAGCTGAGGATAGTAAAAACAGCTCTAAACTCAGAATCAGACTTGAGCACACACACACTCATAAGCTGTGGCAATGTAAATATGATAATTTATCTTCCTGTTTGAGTTTTCATTTCTTCATCTGTAAATAGGGGGAAAATAAAAAACCCTTCAAAAAAGTTGATTGAGGATTAAATGAAGAAAATCTTTGTAATGTTATTGCATATACTATAGAGAAGTCTCAAATTGAATAAGCCTTCTCATATGTGTGCTCAAGTATTGTGACTGTAAGGCAGGAGGAAAAAAAAATTAAAAGCAAGCTGCCTGTAATCAAAATCCCAACTAAAATAAATAAGAACAGAAAATACCTTGAATACTTTCAAAACTTGCAACCGAAGGTAACATTTCAAGTGACACAAAAATACGTTTATTATACAAGTTTCTGTTTACTGCTAATAAAAATGTTATTTCTTATTCCATACAGTTTGACTGACAGTTTCAATTTTCTCTTTGGCTAAGAGGAAATGAACTACTCAGCAAATAATTGTGTACTGTGTCATAATATAAAATTAAAGAGATTTAAGAAGAAAGTTTAAAAACTAATTATATATGATTTTTATGAAAAATTTCCTTGCTATGAGCCATTTCACTAAATCAATGAGGTCAAAAGTCAATTTGCAATAGGCTGAAGAGGTGAAAAAATGCGAATTAAAATTATATGCTTCCCCAAAAAAAAATTAAAAAAAAATAAAATAAAATTATATGCTTCCCTTGTAAGAAGTTCTACTAAGAAAGAATGGAGGAAGTTACCACAGAATCTAAAGGGCCCCAACAGAGACAGGGAAACGGTAAGGAGAAACTGGTAGACTCATAAGCAATTACTGATGTTTGCAAAGTAAATGAGAGGCAAGGAAATGGCAATAGTAAGAGCCCTGCTCTTTCTCCAGTCCAGATCTGGATTTTTTTCCCTTTGGTTGTCATTTGAAAGGCACTGTTTTTTTCACATTGCATAACTTACTAAAACTGCAAATGACCTAAATGCCAAATCAAATGAACACTTTTCAATCTCTATCTTGCAATGAAGCATTTGATGTCTTCTTGAAACTTCTTCCTCATTTTTCTTCTTGAATCGCCTTGAAAATCTCTTTTTCTTAAGGCTCTCTCTGAATCATTAGGATAGAAAAGGTTATGAGTTGTAAGGAACAAAACACTGGTGCAACCCAACAAAAGTGTCTCCCTCAATTACGCTGCAAGTCTGGGACCACTCTTAAGGGACTTTGATACTGATAATCACTCAGGGAATCAGGGTGACAGAGGCTTCAGCTCAACGCATTTTATAATCATCAGGACAAGGAAAAAGGAACCAGCTGACTCCTGTATTGCCTCTTAAAGCTCCTCCCCAGAAGTGATACACATCATTTCTGCTCACACTCCAGTGACCAAAGCAATAATTTCACAGTCACCTGAGAAGCACAATACTACCCTATGTCCAAAAGGAAAAGAAACATTCCCTATAATTATATTCTTTCCCTCCCATTATAAATGTTTTACAAAATTAGACTCAATCTCCTTTTTCCACATTCTTCCTGAGTGACCTTATTCACTTCCTATGTGACAATAACACAAAACCTCTCTCATAAACTCCAGACCCATTTATCCCTACTTGAATAGCCCAAAAGCACCTTTAATTTAACATGTCTAAATCCAAACTAATTACCCACCCTATGCCATCTCTCATAGTGAAGAGAGATGTTTTCTGTTTTTTCCTTTCTATTCAACTGTAATTTTCTTTAGACTGCAGCTATGTTTTATTTATGCTTGTATTCCCAGGACCAAGCAAAATGCCTGTCACTTAATAAACTCAAGAAAAATATATTTGTCAAATGAATGAATGATGGAGGCCATGTTCATGAAGCTTGCATATATCCTTCAGAAAGTTCAAATTGGTTATACAAGTCTCAGGATTAAGTGCTTTAAATTAAGTGGATGCCTGGTAGTGAAGAAAGTACTTAAAAATAAGACTAAGAAAGAGGCTTCCCAGGTGGCACAGTGGCAATGAATCCATCTGCCACCACAGGAGATGCCAGAGATGTAGGTTTGATCCCTGGATCGTGAGGAACCCCTGGAGAAGGAAATAGCTATCCAGTCCAGTGTTCTTGCCTGGAAAATTACATAGACAGAGGCGCCTGGAGTCTACAGTCCGTGGGGTCGCAAACAGTACACATGACTGAGCAACCACCCTCCCCACCCCACCGCCACAAACACACACACACACACACATACACACACACACACACACACACAAAAGAATAAAGGGTAGAAACGGGAGACTGGTTAGAAGACCAATGCAGTGAAAGATGATAGTGGGGTAGAACAAGGCAGAGCAATGGTAATAAAAGGATTTGGTGGGATTCTTGATATATTTTGAAAATTGAGTTAGCAGGATTTACTAAAAGATGAATAAAATGAGGACTGTAAGAGAATGAGGGAAGTCAAAAGTTGACTACAAGTCACAACCAGAAGGATAGAGTTATCATTCATTAACATACAGAACTGCAGAGGGAACAACTTTGGGAGCTAGCATGAGCAGTTCAGTTTACACATTTTAAGCATGATGTATCAAACATCTTGAGAAGAGATGTCCATTAAGCTGTTGAATATTTGAATATGAAGTTCAGGAGAAAAGCTGGAGAGGAGATATAAATTTGAAAGTTGTCAGCAAAAATAACGTTTCAAAGCATGAAAATAGATGAGCTCACCTAAGGAACGAGAGTGGACACAGAGGAGATGGCCTAAGATTGAGCACTGGGCACTTCAGCATTAAGGAGACAGAGAGAAAAAGGGATTGAGAAGGAGTAACCGATAAGATAAAATGAAAATAACAAAGCATGCTGTCCTAGGGGAAAATAGAAATGTGTATCAAGGGGAGAGGAGTGACTACTCTGCTGTATTAGTTGCTCTTAAATCAAGTAGACTGGAAGGACTGATGTTGAAACTGAAGCTACAATACTTTGACCAGTGGATGCCAAGAGCTGACTCACTGGAAAAGACCCTGATGCTGAGAAAGACTGAAGGCAGGAAGAGAAGGTGGAGACAGAGGATGAGATGGTTGGGTGGCATCACCAACTCAATGGCCATGAGTTTGAGCAAACTCTGGGAGATAGTAAAGGACAGGGAAGCCTGGCGTGCTGCATTCCATGGGGTCGCAAAAAGTTGGACATGACCTGAGCAACTGAACAACAACAATGAAATCAAGTAAATGAGGACTGAGAATTGACTGTGGAATGGAGAAGGTGCCAGACATTAGTAACCTTGTCTGGTGTTTCAGAGAAGCTGTGGGGACAAAAGCCTGAGAGGAGTGAGCTTAGAGAGAACGGAAGGAATAGAAAGATCCATCCTTCACATGAGGAACCGGGGCATGAGCACAACTGGTAGCTAACATATACTCATCATTTTAACCAGTAGTTAAAACCACCTTTATTTAAGAAGGAATACCAAGTTTCAGGGATTTCATACAACCTATTCAAACTGTGGGTTTGATGGGGATAATTTTCTTTCTCATTTGCCTTGCTTTGACCAATAATTATCATTAAATAAAAATTTATAATCTTATTCATGATTTCTACATAGGTCACGCTCAAAGGAAACTTCATTTCTAGCTTTTAAAATTTTAAGCAACCTGGGCTTCCCTGTGGCTCAGATGGTAAAGCGTCTGCCTGCAATGTGGGACACCCAGGTTCAACCCCTAGGTCGGGAAGATCCCCTAGAGAAGGAAATGGTAACCCACTTCAGTACTCTTGCCTGAAAATGCCATGGATTGTCGCCTGAGGAGCCTGGTAGGCAACAGTCCATGGAGTCACAAAGAATTGGACACGACTAAGGGACTTCACTTTTACTTTCTTGTCTCTTTGTAAATTTTCTCTTCCTTCCCCCAACCCCCTGCCATTTTCTTCTTTCCTGAGCTTCACTTCCAAGTGAAGTGCTTAAAAAGTAAAATTCCACTTTTTTCTAACTTTTATCACAATCTTGATGTACTGATTGAGCCCCAGTGATTTAAAGAATTAAAAAGTAAATATAATTGTTTTCAAAGGATTCAATTGTGGGTGAGTGAGTGAGTGAAAGTCACTCAGTCATGTCTGACTCTGTGACTCCATGGACTATACAGTCCATGGAATTCTCCAGGCCAGAATATTCGAGTGGGTAGCCTTTCCCTTCTCCAGGGGATCTTCCCAACCCAGGGATCAAACCCGGGTCTCCCATATTGCAGGCAGATTCTTTACCAGCTGAGTCACAGGAGGAGCCCAAGAATACTGGAGTAGGTAGCCTATCCCTTCTCCAGTGGATCTTCCCAACCCAGGAATTGAACAGGGGTCTCCTGCATTGCAGGTGGATTCTTTACCAATTGAGCTATCAGGGAAGCCCCTCAAATGTGGATATATTTGTATAAAAATGTGCGTTAATGTCAGAGAACGTTTAACAGGAGGATTCCTACGTGCTGTTTCTCATAAATCCTCTGTTCCTTATCACTCCCAGGCAACAGGAACGAGTGGAACGGCATGCTGCTCCCAGGACTGAGGTCATAGGATGAGACACATGCATGAATCTCCTTCAGTAAACATTCTCCTTACGACAAAACTGCTTAGACTCGCTCCTCTTTCTTGAGATATGGACCGTCTCCTAACCCTATGACCATTGTTAACCGCTTGTTCCCTTGGTAACGGTTGCTGTATGCTTGGTTTTCTGGTCTTTATCATTGTCGGAAGAAATTCCCTGTACAACGGCCTATATATACTCACAGAAATATCATTAAAGCACCTTTGCTGCATCAGAGCTGAGGTCCTCTCTCTCTCTTCCCCCCAGCCCCCTCCGGCTAACTCTCTGGAGCTTAGAAGCCCGCAGAGCTCATTCCCCTGCCCGAGTTTTCAAGAACCCCTCAAGAGGGCGTCCTGTGCCTTCGTGAGCGGTGCAAGCCCTGTTCTAGGGTTTTATTGGTTCTCTGCTTAAACCACAAGTATCAGCTTCTCTCTCTTTCACTTTCCTATCATTGACTCCAGACCACTAGGTCCCCGTCCATTAAAGGACTGCAACAAGTTAAAGTAAATGTTAAAAAATTAAATTATTCTTCATATATCTTATAGTTTATTTTCATCTTAAAATATGCAAAACTATTTCTTAAAATTAAAAGGCATCCTGCATTGTAGGTGGATTCTTTACCAACTGAGCTATGAGGGAAGACCACACTAGTGGGTTAATTTTAATAGAAATGATTTAACGTCAATAGATTTAACTTTTAAAACATATATCACTATTTTTAAATACTTTAGGAAAAAAAAAAACCATTCCCAACGTTAGCCTTCACTAGCCATCTAGTTGTCAATGTGGCAATAACTTAATGCATGTTGTATCTAAACAAAAAAGCATACAAATTTAAGAATAAAACAAATTGTTTACCACTGCAAAATATTCCTCAGCCACCAAGTGCAACCACTGAGAATGCTAACTTATGAGTACTTCCAAACCCACATGCTGGAACACAAAGTGAAACAAGAAAATGGCACTACTGCATTCAAGCTCTCTGCAAGAAGGATGTGCTAAATCCATTCATTTTTCTTCTCCTAAGTGTTTCCTCTGTTCACATTCTCTCCATGCCTTGAAGCTGTGTTCTTTATTATGTGAACAACACCACAACACACAATCCTCCCAGCATTTTGCTTCCAGGACTTTAGGCAAGAGAAGTAGGGAAGTTTTCCCAGAGGCCTGAACAGTGGGTCCTGAGAGAATGCTCTGTCACTGAATTTCACCATTGGCACATCTCTCCCCTTTCCCACCAAGAGAAAGTTCAGAAAGGGTCAGAAACGTTCCCACTTTGTTTCAACAGTAACCTTGTGTCCACTATAAGGCCATGGGTTGAAAATAAGACCCTCTGTTATCTGCACACAATCACCAAAGAACAAATGAAAAGCTTTGAGACCCAAGACATGCTGGACAGTTGAAGACTGTCACTTTAAGGTAGAAGACTGAAAGTGGTGTGGCTAATCTCTGAATGTTACTGGAAGCATCTCAAGTGATAAAGAATAAAGAACACCCAAACGTCTTTAAATGATATCTCTTCAGTTCAGTTCAGTCGCTCAGTCATGTCTGATTCTTTGCAACCCCATGGACTGCAGCACGCCAGGCTTCCCTCTCCATCACCAACTCCCAGAGCTTGCTCAAACTCCTGTCCATCAAATGTATGATGCCATCTAACCATCTCATCCTCTGTTGCTCCCGTCTCCTCCCACCTTCAATCTTTCCCAGCATCAGGATCTTTTCCAATGAGTCAGTTCTTTGCATCAGGTGGCCAAAGTATTGGAGTTTCAGCTTTAGCATCAGTCCTTCCAATGAATATTCAGGACTGATTTCCATTAGGATGGACTGGTTGGATCTCCTTGCAGTCCAAGGGTCTCTCAAGAGTCTTCTCCAATACCACAGTTCAAAAGCATCAATTCTTCACACTCAGCTTTCTTTATGATCCAACATCTCACATCCATACATGGTTCCTGGAAAAACCATAGCTTTGACTATTCGGAACTTTGTCAGCAAAGTAATGTCTCTGCTTTTTATTATGCTGTCCAGGTTGGTCATAGCTTTTCTTCTAAAGGTAAGCGTCTTTTAATTTCATGGCTGCAGTCACCAACTGCAGTGATTCTGGAGCACAAGAAAATAGACTCTGTCACTGTTTCCATTGTTTCCCCATCTACTTGCCATGAAGTGATGGGAGTGGATGCCATAATCTTTGTTTTTTGAATGTTGAGTTTTAAGCCAGCTTTTTCACTCTCCTCTTTCACTTTCATCAAGAGGCTCTTCAGTTCCTCTTCACTTTCTGCCATAAGGGTGGTGTCATCTGCATATCTGAGGTTACTGATATTTCTCCTGGCAATCTTGATTCCAGCGTGTGCTTCATCCAGCCCAGCATTTCTCATGATGTACTCTGCATATAAGTTAAATAAGCAGGGTGACAATATACAGGCTTGTGTACTCCTTTCCCAATTTGGAACCAGTCCACTGTTCCATGTCCAGTTCTAACTGTTGCTTCTTGACCTGCATACAAATTTCTCAGGAGGCAGTTAAGGTGGTCTGGTATTCCCATCTCTTGCAGAATTTTCCAGTTTGTTGTGATCCACACAGATTAAAAGATTTATTGAACATGTATTAAAGATTGACTGAGCATGGCCCCCACCCATCAAAACAAGACCCAGTTTTCCCCATAATCAGTCTCTCCCATCAGGAAGCTTCCATAAAGCCTCTTATCCTTTTCCCTTAGAGGGCAGATAGAATGAAGACCACAATCACAGAAAACTAATCAAACTGATCACATGGACCACAGCCTTGTCTAACTCAATGAAACTATGAGCCATGCCATGTAGGGCCACCCAAGATGGATAAGTCACAGTGGAGAGTTCTGACAAAACATGGCCCACTGGAGAAGGGAATGGCAAACCACTTCAGGATTCTTGCCTTGAGAACCCCATGAACAGTATGAAAAGGCAAAAAGATAGGACACTGAAAGATGAACTCCCCAGGTTGGTAGGTGTCAATATGCTACTGGAGAAGAGTGGAGAAATAACTCCAGAAAGAATGAAGAGGCAGAGTCAGAGTGAAAACAATGCCCAGTTGTGGATGTGACTGCTGATGGAAGTCAAGTCTGATGCATAGGAACCTGGGCTATTGCACAGGAACCTGGAATGTGCCACGAATCAAGGTAAATTGGAAATGTTCAAACAGGAGATGGCAAGAGCGAACATCAACATTTTAGAAATCAGTGAACTAAAATGGACTAGAATGGGTGAATTTAATTCAGATGACCATTGTATCTACTACTGTGGGCAAGAATCTCTTAGAAGAAATGG
Source organism: Muntiacus reevesi (assembly GCF_963930625.1). Lineage (NCBI taxonomy): Eukaryota > Metazoa > Chordata > Mammalia > Artiodactyla > Cervidae > Muntiacus > Muntiacus reevesi. Next base: position 256,218,120 of record NC_089251.1, on the reverse strand, counting down.
AGTAGCCCTCATAGTCAACAAAAGAGTTCAAAATGCAGTACTTGGGTGCAATCTCAAAAACAACAGAATGATCTCTATCTCTCTTAGCTTCTTAAAATTTCCAACTCATTACTATTAAAAATTTCCAAAGGAAGGTCTAGCCTAAAACAGAAAATCACCTCTAGTTTTGGCAGACAACTATTCTCTACTTGAAGATCCTTTTTAATTCTGTCTTATTTTCTTTAGCTTAAATTTTAGTTCCTATAAATGGGCTAATTTATGTAATTGCATCATATCAGTTTTCACTCATAGGAGAAAGTTCTATAGTTTCACATATAGTCTGATGTATGGGTATAGTTATGCAGAATTTTTTAAAACAATGAAGACTTAAATGTTAGCTTTTTTGGAAAAAAATTTCTTCCAAGAAGGTGGTGTACTTTTTTTAATAGTCACAGTGTTCCATACTTAATTCAATGAAAGGCTTAGTCTTCCATTGGGCACATGATAAAACTGATCCCAGATGCAGTTTTTTATTTCACTAAATGCAACCTGAAAATGAACATACTCGTTCATTTGGGAACAAAATTCAATTATAGAGAAACAGAAAAATGCAATCTGCGATCAATAGCCTATTATAGTGCCAGCATGAAGGATAATTTCAGCTCAGTTTAATCTACTGAAATATGTGGCTATATACTGTTCATTTGCTTGTTCATTCCTACATGCAAAGTGACATACATTTAGTTTAATTTTATTGAAATACAAATGGCATATGTAGAATTGAGGAGTGTTCAAAAGCATAATAGAAAATTCAAACTCAACATGCTAACAACCTGAGGCCAAAAAATATGTATATATATGTATTTCGGTAAGGTATATAGTCCCTCCTTAAAAATACAATTGGAATTTTAATATCCACTAGTCTCATTCTAAAGAACACTATATTTTTTTTTTAAAGTTAACTGACAAGAAAACAAAACACTCTCCGAACTAGAAGTTAATTTTAAAGATTCATATTTTAATTTCATAAATTTGTTTTTAAGGTAGGAGTCTTATATAGATCATGTAATTTACTTCTGCGTTTTCATGGATAAGCCAACAAGATCCAGAGGGACTGACTTGTTAATTCAACCAGCTAGTTAGCTGGGATAAGAAGTGTGGTCTCCTAATTGGTTAAATGGGATAGAAAGCCTCCAGAGTTGAAATGTCTCTGACAGGGCTCAAGACATGCTACCCCCAAATATGGCACCTTGACATACTGGATATTTTAAGCTGAAGTTATTTGAGAGACAGCATGTTAAAATAAATATCAAATTGGTTGCCACGTTAGCTAACCAAAACTTAGGTAACTTTCATGTCCCTGTAAATGTTTCACTTGACCATAAAAGCAAGTTTCTGCCTATTTACTTAGTTATCAGTGTATTCATTTAAATATTTTACTACAAAAGCATTACATGCTTGTTTTAAGCATGAACAAAAGCTATTTTCTTTTTTTTCTTTTGCTTTCTTACAAATTTATCAGCCTGGAGAAAAGAAGTCAGATATAGGTCTTTTCCACATGTTCTAGAACGAGAACAAACAGGCTTCCACTTTTAACCTTCTCCTTTCCTTTGGGGTACTAAATCTAATGCTCAGTCTGAATGGAAGAAGAGTTATTTTTGCTATTGTATAAAATAAAATGTTATATTAGTCCTCTTTGCACAATTCTAAGTAAAAGAAGCCATGGATCAACTTGGAACTAGGGATTACTAAGGATAAAAACACCCTGGTGGCCCAGTGGCTAAGACTCCATGCGGCCAGTGCAGGGGGCGCAGGGTCCCTCTCTGGTCAAGAAACTAACAGCCTGCATACTGCACAACACAGCCAAACAACTAAACTAAAATAAAAATATATTGGGTTAGTAACTCCACACCAACAACTATTTTCTACGTGCTCTGTGTAATTTGGAGCCGAGTTGAAAATACTTTGACTTTCCACGATGTCTTTAAAGGGTGACTTTTTCAAACCAGTATTTCATTCTGTGATTGTTTTATTCATATTTTGTTGTCATTACTGTCTTTTGCTTTAATTTTAAAATCTGAGGTGATTTCCCAAAGGGAAAAATTTTTTTTAATCAAATCAATAGATATGCTTTACTGCAACATAAACTGTGAACCCAAAATATTGCACCAAGTGATTATGGTGAGATTACTTATGCATTCCCTTTTAAAGGTCACTCCTCTAAATTGAAGGCTTTCTATCAAGTTGACATTGCCTTTGTTTTGCTGATCACTGTTTAACCTATGACAATCTATTTTCCTCTTAGGAGAAGAAAACCTCCTTAATTCACATTAATACACACAGGTTTGACAGCCAATGTTGTTAGGACTTCAATGCTTATTAATAGTTATGTACCACGATCTTACTGAGAACTTTTCTTCTTATCAAATAACACACTGAAAACATTATATGAAAATATAGCTTCACCAAAGAGGCTTGCTTGAGAGTTAATGTTGTACCTAATGATTCAAAAAATTTATTCCATTGATTGTTCCTCTTCAATTCAAAGTTTAATAGACTAATTCATTAATCATACAGAGTTGCTGTATGAAGGAAGGAATCAATTCATTTGCACTAAATGTGTTTTTGTGATGGGGCAACATGGACTTTTTTGAGCTAAACTACAAATACATTGATGGTTAGATAAATGGTATTGAATGGCAAGGTAGAAATATAAATTTTTATAATGAACAAACAAGTCTTAATCGTATAGCAGGAGAAACTTAATACTGTGGCTATAACAACCCCAGATTTTATATTTTATTGTAGTTTTTTCATGTTATATCTCATTAGTGGAATTTTTCTATTAATACTCATGCTTCAAATCAACTACTAAGAGGAAATGTTTGCAGCCCAAAAATGGGGTCATTTTCTCAAGCAGAAAAGGAAAAATGGAGAAAAGCAGAGGACCAAAGGAAAAGAAAAATCAAATAAGGAGACCTACCAGCAAATTAAGGACTGTAAACAAAACATATTGTCCAAATTGATTAGTGTTATATTCATTCTCTCTAAACCCTAGAGAAGAGCATTAAATAATTTCAGAGAAATAAGTTTGTGATGTGCTGAGGTACTAGAAGGTAAGTAATTCTCTGACAAGCTATAAGTAACACCCATTCATTCATTCAAAATCTACTCAACACTATGTACTCTGTGAGGGACTGAGGATACAGTTAATAAAGTTCCTAAACTACTGAAGCTAATTTGAATGCTATTAATAGAGTCTGCCTATGAAGAAAACTGTCACTTTGTTCAAACTATGCTTGAATATTTCCTAATAGCTATAACTAGAAACGAGGGACAAGAGCAGCCCATATTTCTCATTCTTAGGTACACCTGCTTCAGAAAAGAAAAACACAATACCATTGTATTTGACTTGCCTATTCAGTTTAGCACTAGTGCTGAATCCCAACAAACAGTGAAAGTCCAACTGAAGTGAACTCCTCAGCAACTGAAACAGCTATGGGTATGGATGCAGCTGTCTGACTTGGAGGTTAAGGTGGAATCAGTGAGTATATGACTTAACACAAAATTACTATCTTACAATTCCAGAAGTCAGTAGAAGAAAATAGGTCTTACGGGGCTAAAATCAAGGTGTCAGCAGGACTGTTTATTCTGAAATTTCCAGGGGAGAATTAGCTTGTTTGCCTATTCCAGCTGCTAGAGACCACCGTGCATTACTCGGTTCAGGGCCCCTCCTTCCATCTTCAATGCCAGCTGAACCACATCTTCAATCTGACTCTTCATATTCCTGCCTCTCCCTTTCACTTATTACTGTCTTTGCAATCACACTGGGAGCAACCAGATAATCCAGAATAATTGAAATCCCTAATTCTATCACATCTGCAAGGTCCCTTTGGCCAGGTAAGGTAGCATAATCATAGATTCTGGGGGTTAGGACATGGACATTTTGGGGGGCCATTTTTCTGCCCATCACACTCGAGTTTTATTTTATGACTAGTTATCTATGAAACCTTTTCAGTTAAACTTCCCTGGTGGTCCAGTGGTTGAAAGTCCACCTGGACTAACTCGATCCCTGAGGCACTAGTTCGATCCCTGGTCTGGGAGGATTCCACATGCCACAGGGTAGCTGGGGCTGTGCACGACTCCTGCGCCCACACACCTCAGAATCCATGTTCTGCAACAAGAGAAGCCAGCTCAGTGGGAAGCTCATGCATTGCAATGAAGACTAACCCTCACTCACCACAACTAGAGAAAGCCACGTACAGCAACGAAGACCCAGCACACCCATAAGTAAATAAACTTTTTCACAAACACTTCCAGGGGATGGAGTTTTATTAGAAGTTTTCAGAAATTAGCTATGCATGGACAATGCAATATTTAGAGACCTAGCCTATGAAAAAGTCAAGAAGAGAAAATTAACTGTTAAAACCACCAAGAGGAGTCTATTGTTTGCAGGAGACAGATATACAAGTAATTGTTGTATTTATACTCTTCCTACCAACATTTTCAACTGAGACAGGACTATTTTTAGTAGTTACTAGGTGGTTAGTGAATATGTCAGTTAGCTAACTGACTGACTGGAATGTTTTTGGTTGTCAAAATAATTGGGAGGGACACTAGTGGCATTTAGACATGCCAGATACACCACAATATGAGGACCAGGACTGCACAAATTATGAAGTGACAAAAAACACACAAGATTCTTGTAGGTAAAAACCTGTTCATAATTACTTGGGCCTAGAAACTAATTCCATTTTTATATGTAAATACAAAGTATTTTTTGCATCCTTTCATCAGAGATCACACAGCAGGCACTAAGAAAATGAAGCAAAACATGTAGTATTTTTATCTAGCACTTAACCAAGAATTGCTTATCATTTTGGATAATCATACTATTATCAGTCATGCTTTCTCAATTTATCAGTACAATACAATCTGCATCCTTAGCTATTGCATGCAGCATGCTTCTGTGTATGTGCAAGCCCCTCATGACATCATCATGCCTTCCCGTGTACTTGTGCTCATGGATTTACATACTGAAATACATGTTCATTATATATTAATATATATTTTTTGTTGGCCTCTATCCCATTTTTACAATTAGGGCATTACGTTTATTTTGTAAAGTAAAAGTAAAGTGTTAGTCGTTCAGTCATGTCCTATTCTTTGTGACCCCATGAACTGTGGCCCTCCAGGTTCCTCTGTCCACAGAATTCCCCAGGAAAGAATACTGGAGTGGGTTGCCATTTCCTTCTCCAGGCAATCTTCCCGACCCAGGGATTGAACCCATGTCTCCTGCATTGTTGGCAGGTTCTTTACTGTCTGAGCCAGCAGGGAAGCCAAACCCCTGTAAGGGAGGCATAATAAAACATGTTACAGAAAGGGAGCTGTAGGGCTGTGCTGGATTTTCAGGGCAATAACTACCACTGATCCTTACTTTGGCAGGATTTTAGGTAGCCTTGAAAATTAAGTAAGTAAGAAAGATGCTTCTTATTGCAATTAGCAAATAACGATGAAGATTTTGCTTGCCACTTGTTATATTTCAGTTGGCTTCTGAAAGCTTTGTCATATACCATGACTAATAGTCTACAATACGCCTCTCTACTAGACCCCAGGAAATTTTTCTCCAATACTATTCAATCTACAACTGTGGATGGTGAAGGATATGAGAACATTATTGAACATATTTCATTACACTGGTAAATACAGGGTGATGAAATAGATCCCACTTTTTTAAAACAGAGAAGGTTATGACATCAGTTACCTAGAAAACTACAAGAAGAATCTGGTTTGTATAAAGTGTGTTTTATTTCAGTAACAAACAGTATGCCCATAAAAAGAAGTTAGATATTGAGTGTTATAAGAGACAATGGTCTATTCTCTTTTTTTAAAAAAAAAAAAAAAAAATGAGAATGTTGTATCTTATCTCCAAATTTTGGATAAAAATTTTTCATTTCCTAGAGAATTTTTGATGTGCATGTTGAGTTTTTAGAGGAAAGAACAATTCCTTTAAAAGGAAATATTCTGGATAACCCTAGGTAAAAGGATATAGACACATAAAGCATAATGGAGCTTCCATGAAGCCATGGGTATCAACCAAGAAACAAACAAAAAAAAAAAAAAAAAAAACAAGTATTGCATGAGCCTCGAGAAATTATGTATTTACCATGGTTTTCCTGAAAGGGGCAGTACCAGGGAAGTTTTACATAGTACCTCACACACCATGTTGCCTAAAATTCTTCTTGACATTTCTCTCTCCTCCTAAAGTGCCACACACATGGCTATTATTAAACTTTCTCCCCAGTGTCTGTATATTTTCAAATTCTGATCCTTCTTACCAACCTCTAAGGATTATGGATTTGTACTCCATGATGACTGCATTTCTTAAGAGATCAGTCCCCAAGAATACTGCCAAACAAAATTCTTCTCAACCTTCCAAGTTAACGTTTATTAATCATACATCCCAACTGGCTATAAAGTTTCTGTTCCCCCTCTTAGGCTGTGTCTTATGGACTATCTCAGATGCTCTGAGCCCTCTGTACCTCATCAGTCTACACTACTACTTCCATCCTTACAAATCAGGAGCCAGACCAGAAGTTCCTCAATCTGTGATACTCTACGGTACACTGTGATACTATGTGGTAGCTGTTAAAACTATCACTAGAGTCTACCTGCATATGTTTTCCTGTGCTTATTTTCTCCAACTTCAGGTGCTTTCTGTCTAGAATTCCAAAATCCTTCCTAGGACTTTCACTTCTTCAAGAACTAATCCCATTAAACAGATTAGGAAACAACCGTTACAACATTCTTTTTCCTACAAATTTATTTGCTGTTGATTTCTTAGGCGTGAGAGCATTTAAACATTCATTTAAAAATTTTATAAAATATTTACTGTGAAATCATTTATATAGTCTTTATTGAAAAGATAAAAATTAAAAGCTTTTTGTGACTCAAGTGTAATTAAATAAATACACTTTTTTTGCTTCAGTTTCTCAGCATATGGAGTTAATTAGTTTCTGTCCAGCACTGCCCTAAGGAGATTTTACATCTGGAAAACACCATCAGTGTTGTAACTAGAAATATGTACACTATACAGATGAGTTCTACATTAAGGAGACCACAAAATTCCTCAAGCTTTTTGCTCTAATTCTATTTCATCCCAAAGAGTAATCAATGAATTGGAGTTAACTGTATATCAGATAGATATATATTAATATATATGATATGACATTATATCAAATCTATTGATGACTTTCTAGTCCTGAAAGTTCTGCTTTGCTTCAACCTCCAAATGGGTCAGCAACTTAGAATATATAGTCTCCTTAATATAAATTTGGTGATATCAACTTTTCTATAACATCTGATTTTCTATTCCATGCAAAAATATTCTTAAACAGAAAAGCAAAGAAAAAGAAAGGAATGCATGAAAGGAAAAAACAATTTCCTTTTACATTCTTCAATTGGTGTTCCCTTTAAATAATTTTCATCCTGTAACATTATATTTTTAGAAGTTACTTCAAATGCTTTTTGGAAAGGACCAAAGTACAAGTATAGACATATATCTACAGAACATAGTTATACTATATTTCCTTCTGACCTTTGACAGTGTAATCCCTATATTTTCCCACACTTTAGAAAAATCTCTTTAACACAAACTGTGATTTCAAAAAAATTAAACATTAAAGCAGCATCTATCAAGCTTAATATAAATGTAAATAACTACTTTAGGAGCCTCAAATATTACTGTTTTTAGCAGGAAGAAAAGGGCCTTACAGTTGAATGGTAATATAATTAGCATTATGTCCAGCAAAAAAAAAAAAAAGAGGTTAAATTTTAAGAATGTTTTTAAAGCTGCAAGGAGTTCACGGGCTTTTTTTTTTTTTTTTTTTTCGTAGTCACAGAATTGCCAACCTCAAACTTTTATAGTCTAAAATCACTCAAGAAAGGCTTCTTTAGAATTTAACAGAACATACATTTGCTCTGTGAACTGACCTGTAAGTGCTATTACTTTTCTACTGCCTGCTCTGCACAACCAGCAAGTAAGTCTCAGTAGCATTTTGAGTGCCGTGATTGGTAATAGAATAAAATATTTCAAGCATATTAGATATATCAAACTTACTAATAAAATTACTCATGAAGACTGACTTCTTTATGAAGTAATTTAAGTGCATAAGCTTTGTAATTTCCCAGTAATAGGATGTCTGCACTTAATGAAACTAAGAATAACTTGCTTAACATTTACTTTTATAATACAGTTGACCCTCAGGGTTAAGGGCACCAACCCTCCACACAGTAGACGAGGTATAACTTTTCAGTGAACCCTCAATAGACACAGTTCCGCATCCACAGATTTAACCAACCTCAGATGGCATTCTGCTCTGGTATGCATTTAGTGGAAGAAAATTTGAGTATAAGTGGACCAACACATTATAAGTCCTTTGTGTTCAAGGGTCAACTCTATTTACTACTTGCCATGCACTCTCTAAGCACTTTATAAACATTAATTCATTTCACCCTTTCAACAGCTCCATGTGGTAGGCACTAGTATCATCTCTTAAGATCATATAGATTGTGGGTGGAAGACTCCATCCCCAGAGTGCCCGCACACTGAATCATTAAGACCAAACAGTCTTTCATTTGTTTTTGTCTAAAAGCATTACTGAATAGGATGGTTTTTTTTTTTAATGGATGCAGGTAATCAAAGGTAGAAAGAGGGAGAGATGTGCCTTTGTGAAGAACTATGAACTTCTGCCACCACAAAAGTTGTAATACTGTACTTTGAATTTAATTACCTATGTCTGTAACCCTTTTTTTACGTGTTTCCATGTAAACATGCTTTGAGTAACTAAGTTTAGACCTGGGTCATTTGTCAATTACCAATTATCACATGCATTTTAATAAACTATCCCCCAAACTTAGAATCTTAAACAACAACCATTACTGTTTCTCCTGTCAGTCAGCTGGGCAGTCAGGTCTTAGCCCTCCTCACTCAGATCTCTGTCATCAGCTAGGGTTAGCCAGGCAGCTCTGCTGATCTGGGCCAAACTTGAGTGGATTCAAAATACCTGGGAGGTCTCAACTTTGTTCTACCTACTGTCTCATGCTCCACTAGGCTAACCTAGGCTTGCTTTTATGGTGATGGCAGGATTACTGCAGGAGAGAGAAAGAAGAGTGCAAGGGCCGGCCTAGACTTAGGACTTTTACACTATCAGTTCCATTGATTCCATTAGTCAAAGCGACTCACTAAACCACCCCAGATTCAAAGAGTGGAGAAATGGACCTCACTCTGTGATGCAACAAACTGCAAAGTCACATTCCAAAGGGGACATAAGGTGAATAATTGGGTTTTGTGATCTACCACTGTATACGCCATTTTTTCTGTATTATTCTGAAACATTCTAATATATGGTCTATTTCCAATTATTTCCAATGTATATGAAACATACAAGAAGACAGGTCTTCTTCAAGGCCATAAAACAAAAAAGATCTAATCTTAAGAATAGACATCATAAAATTGCATTTTCAAATCATAACAGAACTATCTAGAAATCAATAGGAAGGAGTTTGGAAAATCCTCAAATACAAGGTAAATAAACAACACAGTTCTAAATAAATAAGTCAAAGAAGAAATCTTGAGAGAAATTTTTAAATATTTTGAACCACATGAAAATTAAAATCCAACACTTTTAAATGCATAGAAAGAATACCATTAAAGCAATACTTAAAGAAAAATGTATGACATTAAGTGCCTAAATTAGAAAAGAAGAAATATCTGAAACCAACGACTTAGGGTCTATCTTAAGAAACCGGAGGGCGGGGGGTACTAAACAAAAGGAATAAAAAACTAAATATTAGGGCAGAAATCAGTACAATTAAAAATATAACTGAGAAAAATCTATTAAATCAAAGGTAGCTGACTCTAAATGAAGTTGAAATGAGAACTTCCTTGAAAGATTATAGTGCATTGGTTCTCACACTTTTTAGTCTCAGGACCTCTTTACACTCTTAGAAAACACTGAGAACTCCCCTGTCACCAAATTTAGAACACAAGAATACACAACCACATTTTCCATTAGCCATCATAGAGATATTATCATCACATATTATTTAGCCTCTGAAAAACTGTACTTAGGAGTACTCACGTAAGAATGGAAAAGGCAAAATAATGTCTTATTATTATGAAAAAAAATTTTTGAGCTAAACAAGGCTCTCAGCAACCCCAAAGGGTCCCCAGATAATACTCTGGAAAATCTGGAAGAGGAAGATACCAAAGGCTTAGATAAATCAGATGCTGGCAGAATTCATCATGTAGACTTGCTCAGCTACCCCCCAACGCTGTGTCTCCTGAAGAGTCCAAAGGACACTCCTTTCACCAAGACCATGAAATAAACATTCATGAGGGGTACCCCAGCATCTTCAAAGCTCTGAGGTGGCTGTTCTCTGCAGGCCAGAAAAGACAGAGGAACTGCTGCCATTGAACTGGGCTCCTTGAATTCAATAGGGATAGTAGCAGAGTGACAGTGACCAAGTCGCAATACTTAATTGTCAAAAATAGGTTGATGTGGTTACCATAAACGGTAGTAAAGTCAAAGCATTAATCAGAATAATTTGAAATAAATATATACCTTTGGCATGGGTAATTGATCCGTGTTCTTAGGACTGAATTAGAAGGGGAACCAAAAGTCTTAATTTGCAGAAGTGCAATATTCTAGGTTTGACAAGAGTTTGGTTCCCCCAAAAATCTCAGAATGCAGCTTCTTAACTCATTCTGAATAAGTTTACATTAAATTTTACATTAAAGCCCTCAGTCTCCTTGGTTTTCAGTAATGCAAAGTACTAACTCCTCTTTCCTAAATGAATCATAATACTGATCATTAATATTTCAAACGTTTTAACTTAAATCTGACAAGGTTACATTGGAGTTAGGGTTTCAGTAGGAGCAGAAACTGGCTTTCAGGAGAAATTGTATTATGCTAAAGATTCAGTGAGACCAGGCTTTATTGACCCTTATGAGAACCAATTGCCTAATATTTGGTTCAATTTACAATGCATAAATGAAACTTAGTAAAGTAACTTCATATATTTTATTTTATAAAGCTGTGGAAGCAGTAATACCCATTGTGCCCAGCACTTTACCACAAAGAAAGAGGATTAAGTTCTTTCTTCTCCAAAGAGATGGGAGTTTGTCCCTAAGAATGTTTACTTATTATAGCTCTACCACTTCAAAATGGTTTTTTAAAGATAGTGTCCTCCTAGTGCAAAGCTGTTCAATTATTTTGAAACACAAAAGCACAATAGAGGACTAGCTTCCATCAATATGTATACTATTAATATACTGAATACAGATGATTTTGAGGAAATCTCTTTGTAAGAACATTCTGTGAGTAACTGCTGAGTCCCATTTTGGGCCTTTCTGCCTGTTGGCCTAGAGGTTTTCCTTAGAACCTCAAATTCTTATCCACAGCTGATGGAGAAGCTCTGTGGTCCTGAGCTGAAATGTGATGCCTCAGGTGAATTAGGCTTTAGTAAGCTATTATTCTACACAAACTTAGAAGAGTTATTTACTGAGAATTGACTCAAAAAACACATATGCTGCTTCTGCTTGAGACAGCCAAAGTGGAATGCTATGGAAAATACATCCAAATTTTAAGAAATATTGAGACAGCAGTTTAAAAACAATCTTAATAGCTTTTTATTCCTTTCTTACTCTTTAGTAACTTCAGTTTTATTAAGGACTTACCTTATGGGAAGAAAAAACTGCAAAAAGGGGGCTAAAAAGGAAGCGGTAAAGACTGGCTTCAGAGACAATTCAAGCCTGACTTGCTACAGATAGTGTTATTTTTCCCAAAGAGAATGAAGTAACTTTAAATTATTTAAATTGTTCCAAATCATATTAATCTGGACTTCTTGGAAAAGAAATATATATTAAAGCTGAAATTAAGAAAATGTAAAAAGGCTTTTCAAACTGTCAAAAACAGTATCTGCTATTCAGGGTATAAATTACTCAGTTTTCAACTACCAAAGTCAGAAAGTGATTAACTTTAGTGAGAGATTAATTGTAAAAAAAACCACTTGTATTGTCAAGAGAGCACAGAAATTTGCATAATTAGTAAAAAGGACCCAAGTCCTATCATAATACTCCTCTACTAAAGTATTCAATTGCTGTCACTCAGTGTGTTTTCTGTTACTGACAAATCAAATTATCACAAATTTAGCAGCTTAAAACAGTGTCAATTTATTACCTCATGGTTCCAACAGGTCAGAAGTCCAAGAGCTTAAACCAGTCTGAGTCTTAGAAGGCAAAAATCTAGAAGTTAGCAGAGATGCGTTCCTTTTCCAATGTTTCAGGAGAGAATGTTTTCTTACCCATTCTGGCTGATCCCAAAATTCAGCAGTTGTAGGACTGTCTCCAATTGCTTGCTATCAGCTGAGAACTCTTCTCAGAAGCTCTGTTTCTGACTTGGGAGGAGGAGGGGATCCTCTGAGCGGTCTAAGGGCTGATTGATTAAATTGGGTCCACCTGAGTAACCAATATACTCTTCCCACTCAAGGTCCATACTGTTTTGTTCGTTTGCTTGCTTACTTTTTTTCTTTAATTGCGATATAAGATATAAAGGGGATGAGACAGTTGGATGGCATCACCAACTCACTGGACATGAGTTTGAGCAAGCTCTGGGAGTTGGTGATCGACAGGGAAGCCTGGCATACTGCATTCCATGGGGTCGCAAGGAGTCAAACATGACTGAGCAACTGAACTGATGATTAAAGGGGAAAAGGGGAGGGAGGGATATATTAGGAGTTTGGGATCCCCTGACGAAGGGAATGGCAACTCACACTTCTTGCCTGGAGAATTTCATGGACAGAGGAGCCTGGCAGGCTATAATCCATGGGGTTGCACTGAGTCGGACCAACTGAACAACCAAAACACAGACACACTACTATATATACAAAACAGATAACCAACAAGGACCTACTGTCCAGCACAGGGAACTATACTCAGTATTTTGTAATAACCTACAAGAATCTGAAAAAGAATATATCAATGTCTCTCTCTCTATATATATATCTGAATCACTTTGTTGTACACCTGGAACTAACACGTTATAAACACATTGTAAATCAACTATACTTCAATTACATAATTTTTTTTAATTGAAGTAAGAATGACATATAACATTTTATTAGTTTCATGTGTATAACAATGAATTGATATCTGTATGTAACAGCAAAGGATCACAATAAGAAGCCAAGGTAACATCCATCACTACACATGGTTAAAATCATTTTTCTTGAGGTAATATTCAAGATCTACTCTCTCAGCAACTTTCATATATGTAATACAGTATTATTAACTCCATGCTGTGCATTACACTCCATCACTTATAACTGGAAGTTCGTACAATATCTTGCGACTCCTCTCACTCATTTTGTCCTCCCACACCCCACCTTCGGCAGCCACCAACCTGTTCTCTCAGACTGTGAGCTTGGTTGTTTTGTTTAACATTCCACATGTAAGTGAGATTATACATTACTTGTCTTCCCCATCCAACTTCTTTCATTTAGCATACTGCCCTCAAATTCTATCCATGGTGCCACAAATGGCAAGATTTCACTTTTCATGAAAAGAAAGTCACTCAGTCATGTCCGACTCTTTGCAACCCCACGGACTATACAGTCCATGGAATTCTCCAGGCCAGAATACTGGAGTGGGTAGCCTTTCCCTTCTCCAGGGGATCTTCCCCACCCCGGGATGAAACCCAGGCCTGCTGCGTTGCAGGCAGATTCTTTACCAGCTGAGCTACATGGCTGAATAATATCCCATTATATATATATATAATAATCGAGAGTACATTATGAGAAAGGCTGGGCTGGATGAAGCACAAGCTGGAATCAAGATTGCCAGGAGAAATATCAATAACCTCTGATATGCAGATGACACCACCCTTATGGCAGAAAGCCAAGAGGAACCAAAGAGCCTCTTGATGAAAGTGAAAGAGGAGAGTGAAAATGCTAGCTTAAGACTCAACATTAAGAAAACTAAGATCATGGCATCCGGTCCCATCACTTCAAGGCAGACAGATGGGGAAACAATGGAAACAGTGACAGACTATCTTTCTGGGGGCTCCAAAATCACTGCAGATGGTGACTGCAGCCATGAAATTAAAAAAGACGCTTGCTCCTTGGAAGAAAAGTTATGACCAACCTAGACAGCATAGTAAAAAGCAGAGACATTACTTTACCAACAAATGAACGTCTAGTCAAAGCTATGGTTTTTCCAGTAGTCATGTATGGACATGAGAGTTGGACTATAAAGAAAGTTGAGCTCCAAAGAATTGATGCTTTTGAACTGTGGTGTTGGAAAAGACTCTTGAGAGTCCCCTTGGACTGCAAGAATATCCAACCAGTCCATCCTAAAGGAAATCAGTCCTGAATATTCATTGGTAAAATTGATGCTGAACCTGAAACTCCAATACTTTGGCCACATGATGCAAAGAACTGACTCCCTGGAAAAGAGCCTGATGCTGGGAAAGACTGAAGGCAGGAGAAGGGGACGACCAAGGATGAGATGGTTGGATGGCATCACCGACTTGATGGACAGGAGTTTGAATAAGCCCTGGGTGTTGGTGATGGACAGAGAAGCCTGGCGTGCTGCACTCCATGGGGTCGCCGAGTCAGACACGACTGACTCTGTAATTTATTTACTATGATTATTTCCTGCTGTCTCTTTCTGCTGGAGTATTAGTTCCACAAGAGCATCTTTATCCCTCTGATGTAACCCAAGGCTACTGCTCACTAAACACGTTGTTGTTTAGTTGCTGAGACGTGTCCAGCTCCTTTTGCGACCCCCTGGACTGTAGCCCACCAAGCGCCTCTGTCCATAGGATTTCCCAGGCAAGAATGCTGGAGTGGGTTGCCATTTGCTACTCCAGGAGATCTTCCCCACCCAGGGATAAAACCTGCAACTCCTGTGCCACTGGGGAAGCCTTGGAGTAGACACTGGGAGCTCAATAAGTATTACTTGAATTGGTAGTTTAAAGAAGTTTTCCAAATATTGATGGATGGATAGGATTATATGTATATGTTCTATGTTCTTTTTGTAGGTCATGCGAACTGCCATAGAGCTGCCTGAAATACTGAATTATCTCCTTGGTCCTTACCAATTTATCCTTTTTAAACCAATGACATTACTCAGTGTTTTCATATTTTAATTCATTAAGATCAATATTTCTTTTATTCTGGCTCAAAAGAAAATTTTGGGAAAAAATGACTTATTTATAACTGTTCATTCCCTTTAAAAAATACTTTTGACCTTTTATGATAAAGAAGTACAGTAAAACTAACAAGTACACAAAAAACAAACAAACAAAAAAAGGCAAAAAGAAACAAAGATGTAAAAAAGAAGTTTCATCAGTTCCAAAAGCCTGAATACAGCACTGACTTTTTATCTCAGGTTTACTCTGAAACATTTTCACTTTGGACACTTCAGACAGTCACCACAAGAGGGAGGCACATCTGCAGTTTGAGTTAAACACTTTTCTGAAGTAACAGGTACACAAATGGCTGTTTTCACCAATAAAAGAGTCTAACCAGTTAAATTCCACTTGAAATTACACTTCAAAAACTACTTCTGCAAGACTTAGCTACTTACAAGAAACAGCCAGTAAGAGACAGATGGCTTAAATTTATAAAGGATTCTTTACTGATTAATCAATAACCTGATCATTTAAGATATGACCCAAAGGCTCCAAAGACACCTGTTTCGCTGACACATCTCAGAAAAAGGTTTTGAGTCTCTTCCCAGTGTCAGTCTCTACTCCAGCATACACTGACCTGAGAGTTCTCACAG
Organism: Muntiacus reevesi; assembly: GCF_963930625.1. Lineage (NCBI taxonomy): Eukaryota > Metazoa > Chordata > Mammalia > Artiodactyla > Cervidae > Muntiacus > Muntiacus reevesi. The sequence goes on along the minus strand of NC_089251.1, from coordinate 256,202,294 downwards.
ACTGCAGAAACTTGGAGCTAAACCACCCACGTGTCCTCTGGGCCAGAGATGCCTTTGTGTCTCCCAAATTTCCCTCTGCCTTAATGAATGAATGAATGAATGAAAGTTGCTCAGTCGTGTCTGACTCTTTGCGACCCCATGGACTATATAGAATCCATGGAACTCTCCAGGACAGAATACCAGAGTGGGTAGCCTTTCCCTTCTCCAGGGGATCTTCCCAACCCAGGGATTGAACCCAGGTCTTCCGTACTGCGGGCGGATTCTTTACCAGCTGAGCCACAAGGGAAGCCTAACCCTAGATAATAAGTGCTGGCACAAAGAGAATGTAGAATATTTAAATGAAGAATTTATCAAACTTTAATGATGTTTATATATTCACAATTAAATGTGTGCAGTGATTTATGTTGAGTTGATGCTTTATATATTGTAAATTCTTAAGAAACTTTATAAGACCAAAAGTAACTCATGTATAGTTTTTAACACTTTCTTTTTAAATATTCTATTACATAATAGCTATTTTTACAGCCACAATTGGAACCCAGGACATTCGTTAAAACAGTTCTCAACTCCAATGCATCTTAATTAAATGACTTAAAATTCAAATAATCTTAAGTTTTAAAGAAAATATACTATAATTCCACAACACTGAGCTCTACAGAATCTGGGTTTCTGTCCAATTGCTATCACTATATATCTATATGATTTTAGGCAACACATGTGTAACGTGTTCTTACCTTCTGTTTCAACTGCTCCATAACCTACCTCCCTTAAGCTTAGTAGCTTCAAACAACCACCATTTACTCTTATATCTCACGATCATGTGAATCAATAACTCATACAAGTCTTGGCTGGGTAATTCTCCTGTTCCATGATATGAATGGGCTCCTGGTGATACTGAGCTGGCAGCTAGGCTATGCTAGGAGTCTGCGACAGCCTCACTGACATACTTGGTGCCTTGTTAACAGGAGGCTTTGCTGAGAGCTAAGTCCCTGGTCCATTCCATGCAGTCTCAGAAGGCTTTGTTGTGCACTAAGTCCCTCTCCCATTCCATGCAGTCTAAGGCCCTTTCCATCTCTCCCCCACAGGATGATGGGTCTTCCCACCTGGGAGATCAGGAGTTCAAGAGACCAAGGTGGAAGCTGCTAGGCTACTTCTGGGCCTGGCATACCATCACTTACACTGTATTATATCAGTTAAACACATACACACACAGATACACAGGAAGGAGAAATCGATCCTGTGGCTCAATAGGGAGGAATGTCAAAAATATGCTGCCATCTTTAATCCATCACATACTCATTTTTTTAATGAGACTAATTAGCAAGCATATTAACTATTAATAGTTGATGTTTAATAGATGCATAATGCATGCCAGTGGAGAAGGCAATGGCACCCCACTCCAGTACTCTTGCCTGGACAATCCCAGGGACGGGGGAGCCTGGTGGGCTGCCGTCTGTGGGGTCGCAGTCGGACACGACTGAAGTGACTTAGCAGCAGTGCATGCCAGATGCTATACTAAGTGATTTACATGCAAATCACATTTAATCTTAACAACCCAATGACGAATATGCTATCATCATTTTATACATGATGAGGCTGAGGCACAAAAAATGTTAACTTATCCAAGGTTATATAGTTATCAGACAGGAGTTTTAAATAGTCTCACTCCAAAATCTATGCTTTCAGTCATTATAAAAAGCAAATTCCAGTAACTTTAAACACTACCTTTTAATTAACCAGCTAGTATTATAGTAATTTGAACTGTATAGGTTACCAGCATTTGAAATTAACATAAGAACACTGAGTCAAGAAAATGAGTATTAGACCAAGATAATCAGATACCCATTTCGGAAAGCTATTTAAAAATTACATCATTACATTACCTTTTAATAACCTAGTTAAAAATTTTAAGGTAAAATAATTTTGGTTCAACTTATTTACTAATGTGAGGTGAACTTCCAAAGCTGAATCTGAGTCACAATACCTACACTTTTGCTTCATTAACACCCAGAAGTCTTACAAGCTTACTAAGAACTTTAACTTCAATCAGATTTCTACTTCACATAGAAATCTCAACCTTTTTCAAGTCTGACTGAACCTACAATGTACTAGTGTATTTTACTCTTAGTCTATTTCTACATATTGAGATTTTTTAAAAATGCCTGGCAAGTACTTGAGGTTTAAAAGAGTACTTACATTTAAGGTTAACTGTGTAAATCACAGGAGTGTCTTCATGCCCTAAATCACATAGCCATTGCCAACCAACTCACAGGAAATTGGAGAAACGGAGACTCACCTTCTCCTTAGTGTCATAACATGCAGGTGTCTAAACTATGAATAGAAGGAAAGAAGTATGTGGAGCATTTGCCATTTAAGTTACTCTGGACATCAGAGACATAGATGAGATAGAAAACACGAAACTGAAAAGGAAAAAAAAAATCAAAACACAAAGTCATCTAGCCCAAGATTTGTCAATGGCCATACCCTTTCCTTTATGTGCAAGTTAGAAGATAATAAAGCTGTACATCAAACTTAAACTTTGATTTAAAAATCACAATGCAACACAACAGTTTGTTTGTCTTTTTCTAGTATTCTATTTTTTCTATTATTCTTTCTTCATAGTGTGGGGAAAGATGAGGGGGGCTGGAGAACCGATACAGGTAGTGAGACTAAAGAAGGGTAAACAAGGTAAATCCTGGGTGTGTGTGTGCATGCTCAGTCGCGTCTGACTCTTTGCAACTCTATGGACTGCAGCCCGCAAGTCTCCTCCGTCCATGGAATTTTCCAGGCAAGAATACTGGAGTGGGTTGCCATTTCCTACTCCAGGGGATCTTCTGGTCCAGCGATGAAACCGCATTTCTTGCTCCTGCACCGGCAAAAGGATTCTTTACCACAGCACCACCTGGGAAGCCCAAACTTTGGGTAAACAAGAGTGAAAATGGCAAGGGAGTGGAGGGAACACTAAATAAATTAACCATCTATCTTTAATCTCAGGGGAAAAGATCAAAGTCCCACGCCTCAATCTCCAGTAACCAGCACAATGAATAAGACAAAATAAACACTCAGTAAACATTTGACAAATGAATGATAAGAACTTTAAAAGAGTTAAGATCATGCTCACTTCGGCAGCACATATACTAAAAAAAAAGAAAAAAAAAGTTAAGATCAGGTAGCAACAGGAGAGATAGAAGGGGAAGTTCTCCTTAGTTTTACAACACTTTATGAAACCTAATTAACATTTTGGGGAAAAAGGCAAAAACATTTCAGAAAGGAATGAGGGGATTTAAATGCAAACTTTGAAGCTACAGATTCCTATCTTTTTAACCAAGATTGGTTTCTTTGCAGAACTTAAGCTCCTAAACACATTTCTACATTTCTTCACTCTTATTGTCAAAAAATAGTAATAAAACCATTCCCTTTATGGATCACTGCCTTGTTGTGGCAAAGGGAGGCGGGGGGGGGTTGTGTAACTCAATGAAGCTATGAGCTATGCCATGCAGTCAGCCAAGACAGACGGATCATAGTGGAGAGATCTCACACAGAAGAACTGTACAAACAAGGTCTTGATGACCCAGATAACCATGATGGGTGTGCTCACTCACCTAGAGCCAGACATCCTGGAGTGTGAAGTCAAGTGGACCTTAGCAAGCATCACTACCAGTAAAGCTAGTGGAGGTGACGGAATTCCAGCTGAGTTATTTAAAATACTAAAAGATGATGCTATTAAAGTGCTGCACTAAATATGTGAGCAAATTTGGAAAACACAGCAGTGACCACAGGGTTGGAAAAGGTCAGTGTTCATTCCAATCCCAAAAGAGCAGGACTAAAGAATGTTCAAACCACCAGGCAACTGCACTCACTTCCCATGGTAAGGCTCTGCTCAAAGTCCTTCAAGCTAGGCTTCAGCAGGACTTGAACCAAGAATGTCCAGGTGTACAAGCTGGGCTTAGAAAAAGGCAGAGGAGCCAGAGATCAAATTTTCAACATCTGCTGGATCACACAGAAAGCAAGGGTTCCAGAAAAACATCTGCTTTATTGTCTATACGAAAGCCTTTGTCTGTGTGGATCACAACAAACTGTGTAAAATTCTTAAAGAGATGGGAATACCAGACCATCTTACCTGTCTCCAGAGAAACCTGTATGCAGGTCAAGTAGCAAAGTGAGAACCTTACATGCAACAACTGACTGGTTCAAAACTGGGAGAGGAGTATGACAAGGCTGTACAATGTCACCTTGTTTGTTTAACTTATATGCAGAGTACGTCACATGAAATGCTGGGCTGGATGAGTTACAAGCTGGAATCAAGACTGCTTCGAGAAATATCAATAACCTCAGATATGCAAACGATACCACTCTAATGGCAAAGCCAAGAAGAATTAAAGAGCCTCTTGATGGGGGTGAAGGAGAGTGAAAAAACTGGCTTAAAACTCAACATTCAAAAAACTAAAGTCATGGCATCTGGGTCCTTCACTTCATGGCAAACAGATGGGGGAAAAGTGGAAGCAGTGACAGCTATCTCTTCTAGGGCTCCAAAATCACTGTGGATGGTGACTGCAGTCACGAAATTAGAAGACGCTTGGTTCTTGGAAGGAAGACTATGACAAATCTAGACAGCATATTAAAAAGACACCACTCTATTGACAAAGGTCAGTACAGTCAAAGCTATGATTTTTCCAGCAGTCACGTACAGATGTAAGTGAGAGTTGGACCATGAAGAAGGCTCACCACCAAAGAATTGATGCTTTCGAATTGTGGTGTGGGTGAAGACTCTGGAGAGTCACTTGGACAGCAAGGGGATCAAACCAGTCAACCCTAAAGGAAATCAACCCTGAATACTAATTGGAAGGCCTGAGGCTGAAGCGCCAACACTTTGGCCACCTGATGCGAATAGCCAACTCATTGGAAAAGACCCTGATGCTGGAAAAGACTGAAGGCAAAAGGAGAATATGAGATGTTGGATTAGCATCACTGATTCAATGGACATGAACTCAGGCAAACTCTGGGATACAGTGAGGGAGAGGAAAGACTGGCGTGCTGCAGTCGATGGGGTCGCAAGAAGTTGGACACAACTTAGCGACTAAACAACAACAAAACCACAGTTCATCTGTGAAAACATCCAACAATTCTGCACACACACATACTCAAATATGTCATCTATTTCCTGGCTCTCTTTAAATAAATGATACGATATATACGAAGATAGGTCAGAGACAATACTGGGTAAAAAGAACAAACTCAAACACAGCAAACAAATATTTTTAGTTAGAAAGCAAACTTCATGCTCCACAGAGGTCTAAGAAAATAAAATGCCCTCTCAAAACAAAAATCCACAGCCCTTTTACAAAAATGCAACTCAAATACAAATCCAACAGTTTTAATGGGAGAAGTATCCAGTTCTACCTTGAATAACTGAGTTCTGTATGTAATGAAACAGGATATAAAATACAATCCTATTTTAAAAGTTGGAAAAGATTTTTAAAGTTTCAGACAAAAAGTACTTTATAAATGTAATGATAAATAAACTTTCACCCATCCCAGTACACTCTTTAGTATCACTTCATCGCAGAGAACTAAATAAGTCTTCACAGTAGTTTACTGCAATTTAAAAAGGGTATCAAAACCTTCCACACAATGTGTTATTTTAGTTATTCTTTATATAAAGAAAGATGCAGACTACCTAGAGACATGTTCTGTGGTGAAATATTATGTCAATCAAAACTTCCTTTTCACACAAGTGCCAGCTTGAGGAGGTTTTCACTGGCCAAGGAGGATAATTTGAGTTAGGACGATGTCTGCAAGCAATTGAAACAATGAATTAAAAAAAAAAAAAAAAAACTTAAAGCCGTAAGTACATATGATACAAAAGGATAAAAAGTTTTTTTTTTTTTTTTTTTTTTAAAGTTTGTTTTTTAAACTCAGAACAGCAGTGGAGGTTGCCAGGGCACCAAAAATTACTTTAAAAATTGATAAAGGAAACAAATTAAATATTTATCCTGGCATCCTGGCATGAATGTATTCCATGATAACCAAACAGCCCTAGTGGATGGCCCGAAGTTCTTCTATATGAAAAGAATTACAGCTAATAAATGCAACGGGAATGAAAGAAAAGCATCATTTTACAAACCTTAATGAAATCACTGATTCATGCAAACTTTTAAAAATGTTATATAAAAGGTTAATGGGGACCTATCCAATGATAGTGTCTGGCTTTTGCCCAGTGACCAACCTCAGGATTAAAAGTGGGACAACCAGAACTAAATGTCCCCTGGTTTAACATAAAGTATCCCATACTACCATGAAGTATTCTTGCTCAAACAAATGAGAACAGAATCTAATTAACCTTCTCTAGATATAACATCTAGGATATGGGACAAATGACAGAGTAAGTAAAACAAAAAAAACTACTGATCAAATTCTGTCCGTGGGACACTACAGAGGCAACTCACATGGTACTTTCAACAAGTCAAGGTGTACTGAACAGTGGAGAAGAGCAGGGAAACTTTGATTTAAACTTCAAGACACTCCAAAGACAAAATCAAACACACTGTGTAGATGTGGTCTCAATAGTGACTCAAACCAACCAACTATAAAATTGAAACAAATTTTGGAAACAACTGGAAAACGTTTTTACAGGACTAGATATTAGAACTTAAGAAATTCTTCTTCTTTCAGGTGAGATACTGCCATTGTAATTACATGTGGAAATATTCTTTCTTTGATATAACCTCAAGTATTTAAAATCACATCTCAGATATACTTAAACAAAAGAATGAGAGACTAAACTAGCATGGCAAAATAGTAATGGTTACACAGTTACGAAAGCTGGATTATAGGCAGATGAAGGTTCATGACATAGTTTCTCTATTTCTGCAAAGACTTCAAACTTTTTATACTAATTAAGAAATCACTTTCGAAAACTGCTCAATACATATAATTGACAAGTTTATTATCAAGAAACTTCGTTTTTTTAAAATATTGCATTGGCTTTATAAGACTGAAAGATGATCATCCAGGAAAATATAAACAAGGATAATTAAAATATTAAATACTATCTAAATTAAAAGACCCTAATTCAAATTGTTAATTATAATCTTTGTGTCTTGTTAGAAGCAGCTGTAGTTACCCTTCATGAAATTCACCTCACCAACTTATGAAGACTACAAAGCCTCACTACAAACTCAATTATATAATTTATAGTAATCAATGAGTTTTTGCAGTTAATCATGCACTATCACAGGAAGCCCAAAATCTTCTTTACAGGGATTTGTTTCTTTAAAATGTATCTCAAGCATCTTTTAAAGTGCGAGCTACAAGTATGCTATATTCTTAAAGAAAAAAGCTTCCAAAGGAAGTATGAGACAGCTATACGACACTGTCAAGAGTGGTTATATAACTAACCGAAGAATCCCAGCAGCACCCTGCTAACTCTGCTTTAGTGTGGCAGTCTTCTCCTCTGTACTTGACGTCTCAGCTCTTCCTACACTACCAGCCGAACATGTATTCCATTGCTTTGGATACAAGACTTTCATCTTTCTTTGGTGTTTGTCTGTCAGAAATCACCTATCAAAAAAACACAGATACATAAAATTGTATGGTTATGGTTTTAGTGTCAGAGTCCATTCTAGAGTTAACAGCTAATTTTAAACTACCAAACACTAAAATGGATTTATAGCACAAAATTGTATATTTAAAGATTAAAACACAGGCTTAGTTAGAAGATCTATATGCTTTTAAGAATGGCAGAATTATACTCCTTTGGCAAAGCAAAGTGCATCTGCTGCCCAATTAGTAAAATGGCAAACACTAAAGCTACAGGAGATGAGGACTTTACAATGATGATTAAAAGAAAAAAAAAAAAAAAAAACTAAAAGGAAAAATTAAGCCAGTTCTAGAATGACCCCCAAATTTCAAGGGGAAGGCCACCTGCTCTGCTGAAGTGTCTTATTTGCTGTCTTAGGACTTGGGTCTGTAGCCGGGCAGGTTTAGAACTCCTGGCTAATTAAGCAAGAGACAATTATATACTGAATGAGAGCCATAATATTTCTAGTATTCTTCAATAAACGTAATGAACTTTTCCTTTAAGCTTTTTTGAAATGGTAAGTTTTGAAATGGGAGCCGGGCAATGTTTTCTTTTGATCACCAAAACTGCTTCCAATCTAAGGTTCCTCATTTGTGATACCATCAGATTTAGTTATCAACTAATATAGTTTTAACATTCTCTCACGCCAGAGATGTCCACAAGAAACTTTTTATATATGCAAACATAACTTAGAAAAAACTAAAATAACAACTCTCAAAATGTTTTTTAAAATGAAGACGATTTTTTTTTGAAAATTCAAGATAAATTTCCATGGCCAAAATTGTAATTCATAAAATAGAAAATTTAAAAACACAAAGTGTATTGGTTTCATCAAGGTAATCAATTTCAATAGGAAATATTTAATGGCATTTAATGGCATACAAATCAACCCAATGAAAAAGTTAAACAAACACACTATGCACTGCAGCCTTTAAAGTATGTTCTTTCATCCAATCCTTAAAATACCTGATAGTCACTAGTAGAAGCTTTGTATGCTGTAGCAAGAGGTCTCATGGTAGAAATCCTAGGAGTACTTCCAGGCTGGGTTGGTGTACCTAAGGTTTTGATCGGTGGTGTGAAGGCAAGAGATGGAGATGATAAAGCACACCTGTCACTGTTTTCCATGACGCTCTGGAGAAATAAAGAACTTCTGTTTATTAATGTAAAACATCTTATCCACTATTACGTCCAAAGAAAACATCATTAAAAGAAGCATACTTTATTTGATCTAATTCACCTTTCACTAATTTTAGACTTGATAAAACAATACCTGCTTCTTAGCTAGCACATGAGACTACAAATGCTCAAACAGAAATCTCACTTGAATGACCTCAAATATCTACTATCAACTCTCAAGACTCTCCTAACAAACACAATGGAAAATCAGTAAGAAAGACAAGAGAATTTTGGGGGAAGTTGAGGTGGGTAGGGGATCAAAGTCCAATGCTATTTTATACCCAGTAACCCCAAATTTTCCTCTAGCCTCTATGATGATCTGTTGCAGCACAATGTAATAATTACACAACTACTAAGCAATCTAATATTATGATAACAGGAGCCATGTCTAATTCATGCACTAATATATATATATTAGTATATATATATATATATACACACTAATATATATATATATTAGTAACAAGCACAGTGCCTGGTAGGTAAAAGTTCACATATATTAAAGAATGATCATGATTTTACAAGCTACAAAGAAAAGTTTAAAATGTACTCAGTTTATTTAAAAGTATATAGATATATGTCTGTGTGTGTATATATGAGTCACTCAGTCACATCCAATTCAGTGCAACTTCACGGACTGCAGTCACATCCAACTCAGTGCAACTTCACGGACTGTAGCCCACCAAGCTCCTCTGTCCATGGAATTCTCCAGGCAAGAATACAAGAGTGGGTAGCCTTTCCCTTCTCCAGGGGGATCTTCCTGACCCAGAGATCAAACCCAGATCTCTTGCACTGCAGATTCTTTACTATCTGGGCCACCAGGGAGGCCCCATATAAACATATAGTATTATTTAAACATTTTAAAACAGAAATGACTAATAAAAAAGCTTCACCTTACAACAGCCAAGACATGGAAGCAACCTAAATGTCCATTGACAGAGGAATGGATAGAGATGTGGCACATATATACAATGGAGTACTACTCAGCCATTAAAAATAATGAAATAATGCCATTTGCAGCAACACAGACAGCCCTTGAGATTGTCATACTAAGTAAGTCACATAAAGATAAATATCATATGGTATCATATGGTATCCACCTATAAATGAAATTTTAAAAGATACAAATGGACCTAGATAACAGAAAGATACTCACAGACTTAAGAGAATCAACTTATGGTTGCCGGGATAAGGACGGGAAGAAGGAATAGTTACGGGGACATGAACACACTGATATCTTTAAAACTGACAATCAACACGGACAGACCTACTATATAACATAGGGAACTCTGTTCAGTATTATGTAACAATTTAAATGTGGAAAGAATTTGAAAAAGAACAAACACATGTGCATGTATAACTGAATCACTCTGCAGTATACCTGAAACTATCACAATATTGTTAATCAACTATATTTCAACATAAAACGAAAAGTCAGGAACTTCCCTGGTGGTTCAGTGGCTACACTCTGCACTGCCAACACATAAGACTCAGGTTCAATCTCTGGTCAGGGAACTAGATCCCACATGCTGCAACTAGGATTTGGCACAGCCAAATAAATAAATACAGTTTTTAGGAAGTTTTAAAATATATATATAAATAAATCTATTTGATACTACATTTTAAAAAAAGCTTCAGTCTTTCTACAGAAACCCTCAGTTACCATTCATATGGAATACTTCCTTCTGAAATAGCACCACTCCTTTAAAGTACTTAAAGACTCTGATGTTGCTTTGTGCAAAAAAGGGAATGGGTTAAAAGTTAAAAGACCTAGAATGTAGGCCTCACCTTAACAACCCTGGGTACGTTACCTGAGACCTCCTGACCTCTTTACCTGTAGAGTGAAGGGGTTAGGATCTATTATGTCTAGAGTATTGTGACTAAATATCTTTGACTTATCATATAAGAGTGCTATAACATCATCCATCACATGTTTAAAAACTAAGCAACAGCAGCACAGTGAAGCAAAGTGACACGCCACCAGGGTTAGAACTTCGCTCTGTGTTCTTCATATAAATGAAGCTGTTTTCCTCACATCAGCAACAACTTACTTTATCTATACACGGTTTTACACCAATCATGATAGATTCTCCAAAAATTCTTCCATCTTTGCTTAAGGCTTTCCGGGCCTGCAATTTAGATTGATAACGAATATGCATCCAATTTCCTGTGTTAGACATCTGCAAAAAATGAAGTTTTTTTCTTAAATTAAAATATAAAGTATATAAAATTCAAATTTTCTATTAGAAAATAGAAACATTCAAAATAAATCTGCTTCTAGTTTTTATCTGATGTCCTGTAAAAGCTGTATACTAGAATTCAACAAAAATTCTACTTAAACAATTTCAGTATCTCTAATTCTTAAATCTCTTATATAAAGAATATGTGGCAAACATTCCCTAAAAGCAAAGTAATTCTCAAAAGATAATTGTTTCTTACAAAAAGGTCTTATCCACACTTGCTATGAAATTTTTTTAAAACTGTATTCATCTATCTGATTTTTTGTAGGAGTTAAACAAGTCAATCTCTAGCAATAAAAAGATTTGTTATTTATAATTTATTGTGCAAGGTAATTTAAAGAAAAAAAAAAGCTCTCTGCAAAACTAAAGAAACTCTAAGAACTCTAAGTAAGAAATACCCTTTTCGTTTTCATTTACCCCAATAAAACAAGCTCAAATTGGAAAACTTTCATAATCTTTTTTAAGAGACTGTTAACTATTTTTAAAAGGGGGAAAGCCTGAAACTCTCACTTATTTATCTTCCCTATCTCTTTTTATCAAATACTATGCAACTTCCAGCCTGTCAGACTCCAACAGATATATTCTCTGAAAATTTTAAAAAAGAAAGAAAAACTTTTAAGACATTCAGCAGCAAATTCACAGATTATCTTTCCTCAGCTTAAATTTTGAACTGAAAAGAATTAAGACTTACCACATGTTTTAAGATATTCCCATACTGTGCAAATTGTAATAATATATAGGAAGCAGATGCCTGAGGAAACCTGGGGAAAAAAACTTGCCCAATCAACTTCAATAATGACGAATGCAAATTAACTTACAAGCATTTCAAGATAAACACCCCCCAGATGTCTAGTACATTAATAAGAGACCCTTGATCATTCTGCTTTCCTCTATTATTAGTTAAATCTAGTCATTTGCCCATCACCCAAAAGCAAATTATGTTAAAATTAGTTCTGACTCAGTCGCTTTTTTCCATCTCCAAATTCCGCCCCCCCCGAAATTTCTAAAATTCAAGTCACAGTTCTGTATATAACTTATTTTACGTGGGTATGTGTATGTGCATACATGCATGTGAGGGGGGTGGAGAAACACTGAGATATACTACTATGGTTATTAAAGAGCAAAGAACTTTACATTATACAGAGTCATATCAATATATACTGAGCACCACCTGAAAATTCAAAAATGTGTTCCTGAAACAAAAACTCAGAACCAGAATCAATGGTAAACAATCAATTAAAAAGATGGCTACCAAAATTTTAAATGGCCTTATTTCTGTATGGAAAATTCTAAGTGATTTTTACTTTCTTCTTCATAAAGTGCTGAATGTCTTGACTATCACAATGAGATGTAAGTTTGATAGTTCAAAAAATAAAGCTATTTTCAACTTGAAAATCTGGAGTTTCCTTAACCAATAACTTCAGTTATCTGAAGTTTGAATTAGAAATTTAAAAGAAAAAATGTGAGTCACAAAAATAAATAAGAAAATCCACATATTAAAATCTATGTGACTAAAATACTGCATTCAAGATTGGAAATTTATTTTATGTTATGTAAGTCTGGATATAAGGTTTCTAACTCCAAAGAAAACAACAAAAAAGTCGGGATGACTGCACAGCAGTACTAAAAAATACCAAAACCAGAGAGAGAGATAATGTTTGCACTTGAGGGAGGCACTTGAGAAATAAAACGTAAGAGTCTAGAACCACTCTGAGGAGAAACAGTCCAATATATCCTGTCAAAGAATCACTCTACTCAAGAGGGAGGGGATATATGTATACTTATGCCTGATTCACCTTGTTGTACGGCAGAAACAAACATAACACTATTAAGAAACTGTCCTACAATTAAATTTTTTTTAAAAATCATTACACTAAAAAAAAATTGCTATTTCATGATGACCCTGAGTCAGAAGGAAAAAAGTCAAATCATCAAAGGAAGAACATATATAATGTATTTTAACTGTACTTTTTAGCTGTACTTCCCTATAAATAATCAAAAGATGATATTTTATCCCTTAGAAGAAAATGTTTCCATTCTTGCAATTAAACTCATAAGCAGGGTTACTAAAATATAAAACCAACAGAAAAATATGTGGGTGGGAAAGGGTAAGTCTTAACAATGAAGGACTAACAGAAGTATAATACTTCAATTAATTTATCCAACTACTGAGGAAGCTTAAAAGTGACACCATTACTACTCAACTTGAAAAACACACTTGAGTGTACAGATACATTCAAAAACATACCGACAAGCACTTCATGAGAGAATACAAAAATTTAAACACAAACATAAAAAAAAAAAAAAAGCAGCAGCAGTCAGCTTAATGGCTGTGGACACAGGGCTGAGGGTGGGCTTTCTGGAGAGCAAGGAAAAGCAAGGACCCTGCTTTTTACCTAAACAGAATCAGCAACAACGACTCTCTCTGGAAGGTGACACAAAAGGCAGGTGGCAGTAACGACCTTACGAGGAGAGGAACTGTAGCTGCTGGGGAAAAGGTAAGAAGGAAAACTTCACTGCGATCTTACACACCCCTCTGAGCTTAAATAAGCCGAATAAAGTACATTAACACCCACCTGTGCATTGCTCTCTCCTTCAAGCTCACATGTTCCTGTATTTTTCACCCCAAAACTAAGTGTAGTGAAGTCCAGCAACAGCATGACATCACACTGTCAAATGCATCTAGGACTACCATGCAGTTTCTATTAATGTTCGATATTCTACAGCTAGTAGGTACCAACCCTGTGGCATAGTATGCATATATATACAAATACAATTCAACTTGTTAGTTCAAAACTGGGAAAGTCCAATAGAAGCACAGACACAGTTCCAACAAAGGAAGGGGCTTCCTAAGTCTAGTGGGGCAACCCTCTTCCAATATTCAGCAAATATGCTGAAGGGAAAATAATTTAAGAAAAGGCAAACAGAAAAATGATGAAAAAACTATTAAAAATCAAAAAGTAATATACATGCTGAAATGTCAAGGGCTTCCCTTGTGGCTCAGCTGGTAAAGAATCTGCCTGCAATGCGGGAGACCTAGGTTCGATCCCAGGGTTGGGAAGATCCCCCGGAGAAGGGAAAGAAATGTCAAGAGAAGAGAAGAAATGTCAAGGTGATATATACTGATGTCTGCAACGTACCCTGAAATGTACCAACAATAACAAGAAAGATGAATTTAGGTGAATCTAGGTGGATAAATGAGTGTCTGCTATGCAACTATTTTAGTTTTTTAAAATATATTTGATAATATTCATTAGAAAACGTCGTTGCTTTAAAGATAAATTATCTAGAAACCTTACCCGAACACAGTCACCCAAGTGTCATCAAGGTGATCTTCAGATGTCAGAGAATCTCCTTGAGTATAAAAAGGATCCAACTGGGCAGGAGATAATGTTGTCTTTCGGGGTTGACCAATGTTTGCTGGACTAAACATACTTTGCCCTATATTAGTATATTTAGTAAGTTAGTTATCAATATAAACATCTTGGTTTATTTTAAATGAAAGCTTTAGTTTTAAATGGAAAAGTATATTAAAAGTTGGCAATTCCATAAATAATTCAAAATATACACTGTAACCAAATCATAATTATATACTACTATACAATTTGAGAGGAAACCATTAAAATTTGAGTGTAACTTATGACTTTGCAAATTTATTTTTTATTACAAATTTCTAAATGTTTTATTAATTTCCACTTAAACCTACACCAGAAGGATCTCCAGTCAACCTCAAGGACTTCTGTTGGACTCATCTTCCAAACCCACCACTTTCATTATGGCACCTCTGCCTTAAAAATACTCAATTACTTCTCATTAGACACTACAAAATCCAACTGCCTTGGTCTCCACAATATCAGTTCAGTTCAGTTGCTCAGTCGTGTCCGACTCTTTGCAACCCCATGAACCGCAGCACGCCAGGGCACCCTGTCCATCACCAACTCCCAGAGTCCACCCAAACCCATATCCACTGAGTCAGTGATGCCATCGAACCATCCCATCCTCTGCCTTCCCCTTCTCCTCCTGCCCCCAATCCCTCCCAGCATCAGGGTCTTTTCCAATGAGTCAGCTCTTCGTATCAGGTGGCCAAAGGATTGGAGTTTCAGCTTCAACATCCGTCCTTCCAATGAACACCCAGGACTGATCTCCTTTACGATGGACTGGTTGGATCTCCTTGCAGTCCAAGGGACTCTCAAGAGTCTTCTCCAACACCACAGTTCAAAAGCATCAATATACTTCCAACCTTATTTTTCCAGTGTGCCCCTCCACAGTACTACCCTAGTCCCTAAGATGTAAATGCAGTTTTCTCTTATTCAGGTTATTTCTATCTGAAATGTCTGATTCTATTTTTTCTTTTCTTATCCTTCAACAACTACAATTAATGAGTACTTCATGTCCAACATGTCAAGCTAAATACTTTACATGGTCATTTTATCTCAGAAGCTCTGTCCTACTGAGACTACATATTTCTGAGAAACAGAGACTTTAAATGTACACTAAGGATCATTCCAGGTATTAAAGATACAAAAAGTGACCAAGTCAGACCAAAGGGAGAAAAAAAATCTCTAACAGAGCTTAAATTCTCATGGAAGAGAGACAAGCAAATACCTAGTATGTTAGAAAACAAAATCCTGTAAGAAAAAAAATCATAATGCAGAGAAGAGTGATAAGGAATACATATGCAGATAGGAGTTAATAGCCAAAATACATAAGGAACTCACACAACTCAACAGCAAAAAACAAACAAAACAAAACAAAACCAATCCAATGTAAAAAAAAAAAAAAAAAAGGAAAGAGGAACTCAATCAACATTTTCCCAAAGACACACAAATGTCCACAGGTACAAAGAAAGGTGCTCAATATCACTCATCATTAGGAAAATGCAAATCAAAACCAGAATGAGATATCTCATGGCTATTCATCAATGGCTATCATTAAAAAAAAAAAAAAAAACCCCAAGAGAAGGGTTGGTAAGGATTTGGAGAAAAGGGAATCCTTATACACTGCTGGTGGGAATGTAAGTTAGTACACACACTATGAAAAACAGTATAGAGGGTACTCAAAAAAATTAAAAATAGAGCTACATATGATCCAGCAATCCCACTTCTGAGCATATAGCCCAAGAAAATGAAAACAGGATCTCAGATATCTACACTCGCATGTTCACTGAAGCACTATTCACAACAGCCAAGATATGGATACAGTAAATAGATGGATAAAGAAGATGTGCCACGTAAGTTCAACGAAATGTCATTCAGCCATTTAAACGAACGAAGTCCTGCCATTATGGATGGACCTTGAGCGCATGACATTCAAGATGGTAAGTGAAAGAAGTCAGACCAATACTGTATCACCTCATTTATATGTGGAGTGTAAAAAAGCAGAACTCACAGCAGTGGTTACCAGGGACTTGGGGCTAGGGGACACGGGGAGTTGTTCTGGTCAAAGGGAACAGCTGAACAAGCTCCGGGGATTTAAGTACAGCATGCTGATTATCACTAATAATACCAGATTACATACCTAAAAGCTGCTAAGAGAGTAGAGTTTTCTCACCACAAAAAAAAAAAAAAAAAAATGGTAATGCAGTAATATGATGAAAGGTGTCAGCTAACACTAGGATCATTTTGTGATATATCAGTGTAGCAAATCAGCACATAGTATACAATTTAAACTTGACTGTCAATTATAGCTCAGTAACTCTGTAATGTTAAGTTTCCCTCTATTATATCCATAAATTAACCTGCAACAGTAGACTGATACATTACTTCAAGAATCAAATGGAACATTAGACAGATAAGAACTCACACAAGTTAACTATTTTAACAAGATAGAACTTCAATACTATGAATGACGCACTTGGTACAATTATTATTTTGCATCAACAGCACAAATATATTCAGAGTCAAATCTAAAATAAAAGACTTCCAAGAATGATCTCCATTCTCTTGCCTTCAAGCAGTATCAAACCAAAACGACAGCCTCAACAGAATTAAAAGTCAAAGGCATCAATAAAGTAAAAAGTGCAATGTAATAATGTGATTCTAACTGAAGAGGAAAAATATGATCATTTACAAATTTCAAAGTTCTTAATTCTTTATGCCACACAACTTGAATTCCCTTACATCATCTGGACTCAAGTTTAGAAATCAGAATTAATCTAATTTAACACATTAATATAGCCTTTCCTTAAGAAAATAAATAAATAATTTCAGATCACCTCAGATCTGTTAGGCTAATTAAGAAATCTATTTAATTCAGAACACTATCCTAGCCCCTACTAGAAAATAAGAAAAGATGCTCAAAACTGATTTTTTTATGTTCGGCCATCAAGAAATCGGGCTAAAACGATTTAGCAACTAGAATCTTGACAAACAAATATTTAAATATTTTTACAACAGTAATCAAGCAAAAGAAGGTATGGAACAGTTATAAACTCTAGAGAAAACAAAAGGATATCCAAGAAGGACATGGAATTCTAGTATATTACATGGTTCAGTTTATAGATGTACCTAATTTTAAAATTAAATTCATGCTTAAGAGAGACAATACAAAGTAAATAACTTAAAGAATGTTAAACTGCACAGGATGCTAGAATACATTTGGCCACTTTTCTTTTCCCTAGCAATTATTCTTTTCTTCATCATCACAGAGGCATTTAATAGGTATAAAATATATCTAAAATAAGCCTGATTTAAAATCTAACACCCTATTTTAATAAGTGAGCTAATCAACTTACCAACTTTCCTGCTAGGAAATACAGAGAAGCGCACAAAAGATAACCTTAAGTAAGTTTAGTTCTTACTACAAAGACATGCCTTTAACACAATAAAAAAGATGGTAAAAAGGCATTTTAGTATAAAATCTAAAGCCAATTCAAAAATTTTATGTCCTGTATTACCATTAAGAAGGTACAATTTAGCTTTCCTATTTCATGTAATAACCTTCAAGGAAGAAATTAAATGAAGGATCAAAATAAGACAACCATTATGACCTTTAAAAATAAAACAAATCAAAATTAAGTCTCAAATAAATAAGCAATCTAATTTTTGCCCCATCAACTACTCTGAAAAACATAATAACTTATACTAATCTAAAACTATGGACATAACTTTAGCTTAATGCCCCCCCACCTTGTTAATGTTTCATTGGTCCAGTAATTTTACTTCCTTTCAATCAGACTTCTGGTGCCTGCAAGCAATGCTTTGTAAAATGAAAAAGTGTGCCTATCAAACCACATCAAACTGCATCTCCCTTGGTAAACCATTACTCAAACAGTCTTAAGATCAGACTGGAAGTGGAGGGCAAAAGAACTTATTACCTTTTATGAAAATGTCTTCAATTAAAGACCAGATTCAATTATTTCAAAATAGACCACTAACCTAAATGAAAATAAGAGATAGAAGGAGTGGGAAATTTAAAATAGATACATGGCATATGAAACTTGGGAGAAAAAGAGGTTCCTGGCAGTGCTATTACCTTCTTATCATGAAACAACCTATAAAAAAGAATTTGGTCTCAGTCCAAAGAGATGTTTGGCCTTTTCAGGTTCCTGGGAGATAACCCCTACACCCTAGGAATTTCCCCAGCCAGGAGAGTGTTTTTGTTATTTGTGGCAGGCCCCTCAACCTCAAGTGAAGCTAACAGTTCATGCTAACAAGGTGACTCCTAGTGAAGTAGGTCATGCCATAATGACCACCCATAAAGACCATTCATGTTATTAAAAAAGGTCACCTCTGGGCAGAAGAAGGGATGGAGACTGAGTCTGGCCACTTGATCAATGATGCAATCATTTTTATGTAATGAAACTCCAATGAGAACTCAAGGCATGGAGGCTCTGTGAGCTTCCCTACTTGCCAATACTCTGAGCACAGTGCCATATGTCGATGCCAAGAGGACAACATGTCACAGTCCTTGTTTGGAACAGTCCCAGACTTCAGCCTACGTATCTCTTTCTTTAGAAGGTTCTAATCTGTATCTTTTCTACAATAAAACTAACTGTAAGCATTGCACTTTCAGTGGATCCTCAATCTGTCTGGTGAATTATCAGACCTTAGAGTGGGCTTGGGAAAGCCTGAATTTGCAGCCAGCAAGTCTGAAATGAAAGTGGCCCTGGGGATCCTTAAACTTACAGTCGGCACCTGAAGATACAACAGTCTTGCAGGGACTGTATGCTCAGACTTGCAGTTTGACAAACGCATCATACCCGGGTGAATGTAACAATATCCAAAATAGTACAGTGAACTGAACACCAGTGTTCATCTCCAGTCCTTGTCAGGTGACTAATGACAATCATTCTGGAAAGTCCAAGGTTTTGGAGACCAAAGAAGGTGAGAGACAGACCCCTGGTTGAAATCAAGGAAAACCAGTTTGAGAGAGGATATGATAAGAGATGAAAAGGCAAGCCCTTCCCCATCCTGTGCAGCTACTCCACCCCCGAAAAACCAAGGTGTCCCCTTGGAAAAGAAGTGCCAATAGCTCAGGACTCAGCAGGTCCCAGTCACAGAGGAGAATAACTATGTAAGAGTGGAAATCTGCATACTGAAAAGAAGACTTCTCCCATTCTACATTCAGAACAGCAGCTTAGACATTAATACTGAATATTAAAGAACTTTTCTTTGGGAAATTTAAGAGAAAGGACCTATATATGCTGAAATCAGAGATTTTTCCGACAAAAATTTGTCTAACTGTCTAATGCTCCTACAGCAAAGCCCAAAAAGAGACAGAATAACCTCTCTCCACTAATTTCCCCTTTCCTACCATTGTCAACACACACACACAGACTCCAAGTAGCTATTTAGTGCTTCATTCAATATGTATGCCTTCACTAAGAAAAGGCATAAGAGATTAAAAAAAGAGAGACAGAGGGGGAAAAAAAGATCTAGAAGGAAACAGACGGTATAAACAGGAATAAAAGTCCAACGTGAAGTTCACTGGTAAGTTATTTTAACCATGAAACAAGACAGGATGCTACATTTTAAATACTTTAAGAGAACAGCAGCAAAAAAGATCATTGATTATTAAAATATCAAAATAAATTATTAGATGCACTGGAAATTGATATTATGGACATCTTTCAGAAAGTAGAATAGAGATATAAAAGACACTCTAACACAGAAAAAGTAGAAATTTAGAAATCTCTGCAGCACTCACAAACAGAATAAATTCCAGAGAGATAGAGAACACAGAAAACAGTGGGAAAGCTATTATCAAATACAAGGAAGCTTGCCAAAACCCAGGGTAAGTGTCTTGATTTAAAGGATCCATCAATTCCCCCAGAAAAACAAAGTCCCAGAGCAGGGCAGATTTGTGGAAATGAAAACAACAACCCTACAGAGATCTTAAATTTTTTGAAACCAAGCCCCTATAGCACCTTAGGAACCATCACTGCGTATGACTTCTGCAGAACATTGGAAGCCAGAAGACAAAGGAATGATGCCCCCAAAATTCCAATCTAGAACTCTATACGTGGCCAAACAAGCAACCCACTATAAGGAAGATAAAAGGCATTTCAAACTCAAGGTCTTAAATTTTATTTCACACCTAAGTTTTCCTAGAAAGGTACTCAAATATGACCTTCACCAAAATGAGAAAATAAACTAAAAAAACATGTTAACTAGGAAAAACAGATCAACTCTAGAAACTTGCTAAGGCAAATCCTGAGGTAAGAGCTGTACATCGTGCTGATATAGGAAACAGCCAGAAGAGAAGCTGAGAATGAGAAGTTCTCAGTTAAAAACAAAACAAACAAAAATGAAACTATGAGCATTTTTAAAAAGACATAGCAGCAGAACATTTGCTTAAAGGAAGCAAATGGCACATAGAAAATTAGGCAAATGGAAAAAAGAAACAATTACTAACTAAGGAAAAATTAAAATTTTACAGGAAGAATAAATTATAATATACTATCTGATGAAACACTAAACAGAGCTTACATAATCACAGTAATATAAAACACTGACAAAGGAATAGAGTTTAATATATTTCAATTCTATTCAGATAATGCAGGGGACATAAGATAATTTTCTTCAATTACCTTAAGATACAGCAATTTTAAAAATGAAAATCAAGAATTAGCAATATAATTACATACAGCCGACTAAGAAATGGCCCTCTAAGATGGCTACATCCTAATCCCCAAAACCTGTGAATGTTACTTTACACAGCAAAAGAGATTATGCGTTTATGATTAAGGATCCTGAGATGGGAAGACTATCGAGGATTATTCAGGTGGACCCCCAATAAATCCACTAGTGTCCTCACAAGAGATGTGATGTGATGATGGAAAGAGATTGGAGTGATACAGTACATTTTTAAGTTGAAAGAAGGGACCACAAACCAAAGAATACAGGTAACCACTAGAATCTGGAAAAAACAAAACCAAAGAGCAGGGGAATGGATCCTCTCTAGGGCCTCCAGAAGGTAACCAGTCTTACCAACACCTTGACTGTAGCTCAATGAAACTGATTTTGGACTTCTGACTTCTAGAACTATAAGAAAATAAATCCAAGCTGCTTTAAATCACTGAACTTGTGGTAATATGTCATAGTGACAACAGAAAGCTAATACAGCAACTCATTCAGGTAACGGGAGCTAAATTCCAAAAGGAATAGCTCTAAGGTCTGGACTGGCTAGTTCTGGAGGAATAAAGCTAAAGACTGCAGCATTTCATTATGGTACTGCATTTAAGTACTACGAGCTATTTTTAAACAATTTGGAATTATTATTTTGACTAAAACATATTATTATCCCACTAAAATTAGAGACCAATCAATGGTACCATGGCTAGTTTGGCATGAAACTAAATAAATTTTGGTGATTAATTTTAAAAAGTTAATGCCACAGGCAGAAAAATGGTCCCCCAAAGATGTCTATGTCCTAATATCCAGGAGTTGTGAATATGTTACATTACATGGTAAAGAGAAATTAAGGATGCTATGGAATTAAGACTGCTCATCATCTCATCTTACACAAGAAGATTATGCTGGACTAATAGTGAACCCAACAGAATCACAAAGGTCCTTAAATGGCGAGGGGAAACAAATGATGTTAAATAAAGGCTCAACTAACCATGGCAGGCTTTGAGGTTGATAAGAATGCATGAGCCAAGAAATATGGGCAGTTCTAAAAGCTGGAAAAGAGGAGAAGAAAACAAGATTCTCCCCTAGAACCTCCACAAAAGAATGGAGTCCTACTAACACTCTGATTTTAGCCCATTGAGACCCATTCCAGACTTCTGACTTCCATAATTTTAAAATAATAGAGTTGTTTGAAACCACTGTAATCTGTGATAATCTGTGTCAGCAGCAATAAGAAACTAATATAATCTAGATTAAGGCTAATGTTTACTCAATGTATTAAAGAAAAACTATGCCACGCCAAGTTGGACACAAATATTCCAATCATCATTTGGTGTTGGGATGTCATTGCCTCAAAACACTATATACATATAGGAGTTTCCTCTGTCTGCTCTAACAAACTACTACAAACTGAGTGGCTTATAACAGCAGAAATTTATTCTCCCACAGTTCTGGAAACCAGAAGGCTAAGAATAAGTTTTCAGCAGAGTCTAACACCTGCTGAAGGCCAGCAATCAAAGAATTCCTTGCTTGCTGGCTCCTGTAGCTTCCAGAGACACTGGTGACTTTTAGTGTTCATTGATCTATGGCTACAACACTTCAATGTTTCCCTCACTTCATATCACCTTCTCCTCTGTATACCTCTCCTGTCTGTGCCAAATTTCTCTGGGCCTCTAGGAACACTTGTGATTGGATTTAGGGCGCACTTGTATCCAGGTAATTACCAGGATTATCTTGCCCTCTTTTCCTCTCTCCTTAACTGTCCATTCTCCTTGAGACACCTCTCTCATGATCCTTAGCTTAATATGCTTTGGCCACAAAAAGCAGTACTCAGGGTTCCAGGAGTTACAACGTGAACAAGTCATTTTGGGGGCCACCATTCAACTCACTACAACTCACATCCATCAATCCACTCAGTCAAGCAACATTTACTGACATCCCTTTATACCCAGCTCTGTGACAGGTAAACAATGAAGATATATAGAAGGAATCTCTGTCCTAAAGATCATAACCCAGTAATGGAGAAACATAAAAGCCTAGCAGAGAGAGTTCCATAGGCGCACATACACGGAACAGCTAACCCAGATCAGAAAAAGAAGTGTCAGGGAAAAGTTGCTCACAGAAAAATCAGTCCTTTATCTGCTCTTCTGGGAACACTATTAGAATTATGAGTTCCTGGCATCAACAAAAGGAACCAGAAATGGCTATAATCTAAACATCATACTTAACCTGTTAACAATATGCTAACACAAATAAGGATTCTAGCTCAGTACATGTAAATGCTATACTATTTGTGAGAGGTGACAAGTAAATGAAAGAACTTCTCAAGAAAAAAAAAACTAATTAAAAATAAGATGAAAAATAGAGGAATACTTAAATAGCAGAAGAAGAAAACTGATCAGTGAGGATGGGGAAAGATAGGGCAAACCTTCAGTATTCTTTACCAGAGGCAATAATGGTTAAAAAGTTTCTGAAATTCTTTCATCTGGACTACCTACTTTGATATATGACCAACATTTTCCTGCACCAGAAATAAGATTTTAAGAGAGATTTTTAACCTCAGTTACAGAATTAAAAACTAATCAAAATCTCCTTATTGGATACAAGTTCAGGTCAGTTCAGTCACTCAGTCGTATCCGACTCTGCAACCTCTTGGACTGCAGCACGCCAAAGCGTCCCTGTCCATCACCAACTCCCGGAGCTTGCTCAAACTCATGGATACAAAGACCTCACTACATATTATAGAAATTTTTGTTTATTTAACATTAAATGTAAGACTTTAAAAAATGAAAAGTCTACACATTTTCCTTCAATTTTCTCAACTCTTTTTTTCAATTTCCTGTTTAGTATCGACCATGCATCATAGTCCTCATGCCAACAACATGTTTTCAAAAGTATTCTTTTTCACTTATGTCCCATTAAGACTTTCTTTACATAAATTCTTTAAACTCAAAGAAGCAGCAGCAGTGGCTCCCCAGTGAACAATTTTATGACAGGGATGTTTCCCTATCACAGTTTTTATATTTTCATGTATGGTTTCTAAAGTTGCAAGAACTTCATAGGAGTTACAGTATTAGGAAAAACAGATTAACAAAAGGAAGTTTAATTAGCTTTAACCCTGTACTCTTCTACTTGACAGCAATAAGAATATTATAATGTATGCTTTTTAGACAACTAAGAAATGCTTTAAAACATATAACACATTACTTAAATTACATGCTTTTGCATTTCCAGTGTCTCTGGAGTCACTTACTGACTCACCCAGTCACTATTCTAGCAAACAGTCAAGCAGCAAGGTATTATCACACAACAAAGCATGTCACCTACCTATTTGTTTGATCAGATTAAGATGGCTAAAACCTGAACTAATTCCCCTAAAACATTTCACCTCAAGTAAGTAACTGAAACAGAAGTGACATCCTAGATTTTTCACCATGATATGTGGTAGACAGAAATCTAAAGACATCACCCCAAAGTTTCTGTCCCTGGGTTTGATTGATTGGTAATTCAACCAAACTCTAATCCAAGTATTGCTGAAGGGATTTTACAGATAGAATTAGGTTACTTATCAGTTGATCTTAAAATAAAGAACTACCCTGGACTACTGCAGTGAGCCAAAGAATCAAATGATCCTTTAACAGCAGCAGATGGCAGAAAAGTCAAATCAGAACTATGAGAACAGATAAGTCAGAGAGACTCAAAGCACCTGAAAAAACTTGATCTGCCACTGCTGCTTTTGAAGACAGAAAGAAAACCAGAAGCCAAAGAATGAGGGCAGCCTGTAGACACTGAAAACAACCAATGGCAACAGCCAGTAAAGAAACAGAGACCTCAGTCCTACAACTGAATGCAACTGAATTTGGCCAATGACCTGGATGCAGATTCATGCAGTTTCCAGAAAAGAACAGAGCCCTGCTAACACCTGAGCTATAAAGAACCAAGCTCTGCCCAAGACATCTGACCACAGAAACTATGAGATAATAAATGTGTGTTGTTTTAGGCCATTAAGTTTGTGATAATTTGTTATAACAAAAAACTTTTTTTTAAATACTGATTTTGAAAAAAAATAAAAAATAAAAAATAAATAAAATAAAATACTGATTTTGGTACCAAGTAGAAAGCTGCTGTAACACCTTTAAGTGTGGGCATACTATTAGAATGGGGCAGTGGGTAGAGGCTGGAAAAAATTTGAGGAACATGATAGAAATAGCATTGAACAAACCAGTAGTAGAAATCTATACTTTAAAGAACATTGCCAGTGATGGCTCACACATTGCTTGAAGAAATCAAGATCTGGAGGATAAAAAGATCTGTTTGTCATCGGGTATTATTTTTGTCACCCATTTTGCCTTTAAACAGGAGTGTTTACCACAGTTTGTTTATATAATTGTCCGTTCGATTCATTTAAATCTACTGTCTTGCTATTGCTTCTCTCATTTCATCTGCTTTTGCTGTCGCTTCTCTTTTCCTCCTTTCCTGTCCTGTTTTATGTCTAAGCCACCATCATCTCTCACCTGGGTTAAGGTAGTAGCCAACTATCTGATCTCCTTGCTTCCACCCTTGCCCCTTACTCCAAAGTCTATTCACATCACAGGGGCAGTCTCATCCTATTTTTTTCTACCTTTTCTGGGTAAAGACCAAGTGCTATTAATACAATAACCCCCATTCCCTCTCTGGCCTCATGTCCTATTATTCACCCCCTCCCTCACTCCATTTCACACTAACTTCTTTACACGTTAGTCCAACTTCTTCAAACACTCCAGACACAATCCCACCTCAGTGCCTCTGTACTTGCTTCTTCCTCTGTTTAGCAAACCTTCCCTCAACATTTTTGAGCAAATGTTAGTTTTCCGTAACTATTTGTAGTAAGCAGAATAAACGCCCTCCCACCCCAGATGTCCGTGTCCTTAACCCTAAAACCTAGGAATCTTACATTACATGGTAAAGGAGAATTAAGACTGCAGATGTTAATATTACTAATCAGATGACATTAAAATAAGGAGATTATCCTGACTATCCAGAAGGGCTGGAAGCATTCACCACGGTCCTTAAAAGAGAAAGAGCAAGACTTGACATGAAGCAGAATGATCAGAAAGATACAATGCTGCTGGCTTTAAAGATGGAGGAAGAGGACCAGAAAGAAATGCGGGCAGCCTCTAGAAGATGGAAAAGGCAGAAAACGGATTCTTCCCCAGAGCCTCCATAAATTAACATGGGCTACCAATGCCTTGATTTTAGCCCACTGAGACCCATTTCAGATTTCTCACCTCCAGAACTGTAAAAATAACACACTGAATTGTTTAAATCACTTTTAAGTTTATGGTAATATGTTATGGCATCAAAAGAAAACTAATACACTTACCTTAATTATATAAGCCCTTATTTCTTACTTCCCTTTGCTGCTTAATTTTCCTCCACAAAATATATTACCTTCTAACAAACTATTTACTTTATTTATAAATGTAAATTTCATAAGTAAATGTAAGCTCCATAAAGGCAAAGATTATCTTTTTTTTTCAGTTTCCCAGGGCCTGGTACATGGTTATGTCAAGTATTTGCTGAATGAACATTTGATAGATTATAAATACATAAATATGTTGAAAAAGCTATGCTTATGATGATGCTAACAGTGACAGAAATACCATTAATCTTAAAGAAAAACGAGATATAATCAATGGCTGTTTGTAGTCAATGACATTCAGATTTACAGCTATGCATTAATATCCCTCAAAACATCTTTATTATTCAGTCTCTGCATTCCTCATCTTCTCAATTGCAATTTTTTTTTTAATTACAATTATAACAACTCAGGAGACACAAATATATAATCTTTTAAATTCTTATCGCTTTTCAGTAGAATATCATAACCTTATCTGTAAGTTCAGAAAAGAACCAATATACAAATATTTCCTTCCTAAAGAAAGTTACTGACATTCGAGAAAGTCTCCAAGTTTGAAAAATAAAAGACAAAATTTTGGCAATTACCAACAAAGGTCTTACTATCTTCATTCAAAGAGTAAAAAACTGTCACTGGTATTGAAAGGCATTGCTTACCTGTTCCAGGAGTAGTTGTTACAACTCCAACGAGAGGACTCTGCATTACTGAAATGTTTGCCTACGCGAAAACAGAAGAAAGTGTTCAGGTCAAATGCAAAGTTCTAACCATAAAATAACCACAATATATGTTGAAGAACTCCATTCAACAGACAACTGAATGTCTACCAGGTACTGGAAATGCCCTTTACTAGCTCACAATTGAAGAGTACTTTCTAAGTTTGCTTGTTTTGTTGTGTTTTTTTTTAAGTTGAATACTACTAATCTAAAAAGGCAGACTCATTAGCATATTATAATGTTTAAAATAAGAAAAGCTGCACTAGGTAAAAAGACACTATTTTTATTAACATAAAAATGTTATTTGTTTTTAGTACCTACAGTATTTGAAACAAGAGATATAATGGTGATTCTTCAAATCATCAAAGTTCACACTGAAAAACAGAAAGTTGGCAAAACTGTATTTCTACATTGACATTTACAAACCATGAAATAGTATAGATTCAAATCAGTCTACACAGTAAACAACAGCATATCTCTGCCTCTACCAGTAAAAAACACTAGTTCCTTTAAGTCTGAGAAAAAGATTCAAGTAGTTAAAAAATCTTTCTTTTCCCCCAATTATTTTTATTAGTTGGAGGCTAATTACTCAAGTAGTTAAAACATCTTTCTATAAACAAAACAGAAAACAATAATAGCTAACCAAGAATGAGAAAGACTGTTTCTCTAGAAGTAAACAGAGAGAAATTTTTTTTAACAGACTCTGATTAAACCAAGAAAATCTAAAATCTGGTTATTACCCAGCAACCAGATCAAATGTCAAGAGATTATTAACGGGGGATACAAATTCACTGTTCAATTCTTAATGAGAACTTATGAGTAGAGAGAGGCTGACCAAAGTCTCAGGGGGTAAAACTAATTTGGACTTTAATAATATTCTTAGCAACTTTCAAGTCAAAAGCTTTCTCTACAAATTATGGCTCGCAAGATTTTTAAACATTTGAACATAGCAGTAACTATAAATTCCCTTTCTTTTCAGGTATTATCAGAGGAGTAATGAAAGATGGCATAAACTTATAAGCCAGAGGGCCTTATACCAAATTAAACATCAGATTTACCTATCAACCTTTAGAAAAATACAACAGGATATTCAGGACTTAGTTAAGTTTATCACAATACTGTCCAAACATAACACAAGCCACACAAGTAATTGTTTTAGAGTAGGCATGTATATCTGTTAGGGAAATTATAAATAAAATGGAGGGAGTCTTGTTCAGACTTCAGAAGCAGAAGAGCAGGCCTCTGACTGATTTCTGACCATGCCAAATTATGTGCTTGCCAGCAAACACACCAACGGTTACCAGCAAATCAAGTGGCACTTTAGATAAGAAGGGGAGTGGTTTTTGTAATTTTTGAGCCCCTGGAGGCCTGGCCAGCCTCCCAAGGTCTAAGAAGTCTTATGACTCACAAGGTAAAAGAAACAGCAATGTGAAACTTGAAAGCCGGAGCTGCATTTTTGCACACAAACTGATGATGGTATTATTTTGCAGCTTGGAACTGTAAGCAAGAGTCCCCAAATACTTACCCGTGGAGTGGACACACTGCCCAGGACTCTCTTCCCTAAGAGGGACTCCAGACTGCTGTTACTCTAGACTTCCCAGCACTATTCAAGTCTGGATGTAGGTTTCGGCCCAATTTGGTGATGTGTATGCAGTTACTTTTCTCTATTGTTTCTATTTCTTTTCTCTTAGTGGCAGTATATTGAAATTAATCAAATAAGCCTTTATTAAGTATCAAAACTGTTTATTGTGTGTGTAATGAAGGACTTCTTTTGTTAACCAATCCTTCTAACCTAAAATGAAGGATTTAAAACTTTCCACAAAACAACATCTCAGTTAACTATAGGACTAGCCACATTTCAAGTGTCGACAGCCACACTGTGCTAGTAGCTACTAAACTAGATGGGAGGGCAGGTGCACAAGTGTTGGTAAGAGAAGGATTCTGTTTGACACGATGAATTGATTTTGCTTTGCTTGACAAATAGGCCCAGAAGGCCAGGTCTATCAAGCCTATAATCAAAATTTTCTGAAAGATTTTTCTACTTTTCTTGAACTTGCCAATAAATATATTATATTTGATTTAAAGAAAGGCCTTTAATATTCCTCCAAATCAAACAGCAGAAGTATCTTTATACAACTAACTTAGCAGTTTAGCTGAAACACTTTGTTTCTGTATCCTACTAAGCATAACAGTAATAGCAGAGAAAACTTTTGACTATAAAAGCTCCTAAACTTGCTACTTAAAAGAAAAATCCATACTACCTTTCAACTGACAATCAAGACTAATCACAGTAGTATTAGCACAACATTGTTCTTATAAACACTGGCTCTAGAGTCAATATTCCCTGGGTTTAAAATCTGGCTCAACTAGACTAGCAGACTTGGGCTTTTGGTGTCCTAGTTTCCTCAGTGATAGATAAAGCTCCTAAGAGATTCATTCATCCCAGAGTCACTGTTAGGATTAAATGAAATAATACATGAGATGAGGGCATGTACACTACAGACACTTCATAAGTACTGGACACTTTTTTGTGCTATTAGTCCCATCAGAACAGAGAATCTCTACCTTGCAATCCATAATCGAAAGTAACACTAGCAGGACACCTACATCCACACCAGCCAAGATTTAGCGTCACCAGCAGAACACCTACACCAGGAACGTACTAAGCCATCACTCATAAACACGCAGAAGGAAGCATTTTTAGTAAAATAAGTAAACAGCTCTAAAAGGGCATTGGTCTTATACTAATAAAACCATCCCTAAAAATAATCATCTCAAATCATCACAAGGTACCTGAGATCTGGATAAAACCCTGGATCTTCATTTGTTCTGTCACAAAACTATGTATATTGAACTTTTAAACAATCATTGACTTAAACAATAATCATTTCTACATGTTTATTAAAGAGGCTGAGGGTATGGACAGGTGTAATAAGTACCTCTTTAAAAATCACTGAATTACCTACACAAGGAAATTACCTGAATTCTATTACATTTTTAAGCACATTTCATAATAAGCACAATTTAAGTAGACTCTATGGTAACTGTCCCTAATGCTTATTTCTATGCAACAGAGTTATACTAAAATAGACTTCAGGGAAACATTTCAAATTACTGACCCTCACTGTATAACCACATGAAAACATGAAATGAGTACGTATGGTCATAAATGCGGATATGTATATCACCTGTCTTCTTGAAGTTAAAGGCGTCGATCCAAGTCCTGGGCTGGAAATGTCATCATAAATACTTCTAACTGGCGGAGCTCCACTTTTATCTTTATGAGCTGGTACAACAGGCTGCGGCGGTGATCCACCTAACAACGTACAAAAGACACAGTCGGGTGAGGAAACAAGGGAATCTCCCACCTAGCTGGTAAGACCCTTTAATGTTTTTAAAGGAATGGCTTAAACTCCTGTCTCCCAGTGTTTCTCAAACCTTAATACACAGTCACTTGGGCATCTTGTTAAAATTCGGGTTCTGTCTCAGACCGTGGGGAATGGAGCCTGAGATTATGAATTTCTAACAAATTGCCAGTGATGCTAGTGTTGGTGATCCATAGATTGCCCTTCCAGAACAAAGCTTCCAGAACAAGGACTATATAGAAATTTTAGTTTTTAGTGAATGCATACAAGTTTTGTTTTCTCTACAAAATGCTTAACAATTCAATACCAAATTTAATCCTATTTCTCACTAGAAATAGAATTTTAAACAGCTCCAGTTTGTATATGCTTGAAAAAATATAATATTTTAATATGGAATTTGACGGTCAAGTTCCTATGTTTCTCACAGTAAAAATTTATAAAGAACATAATAAACATAGAGGAAAAGGACCAACTTTGGGGGATACAAAGAGGCCTGCTTAAGTCAGAGAATCATCAATGTCAACTAGTAGAGCAGCCCACACCTTCTGTAAGACTAATGTCTGAGTCAAGACAGTACATTGGAGCACAGGCTACAGAACAAGACCGGCCCAACCTTTAACCGCCTGTGGTCACTGACCAGCGAGCTCCAGCAAGTTCTACACTGCACTTAGCCTCAGTTCACTCCTCTAAGAGAGAGGCATGACCAGCTACTCTTTAAGATCAATAAAAGAACAGGATCACATATAAAATGCTTAATAAGATACTCCCTGGCTCATAAATACTTAATATATGGTAGCTACAACAATAAAATAATACACTTGAAATATGTAAAAATAAATAATCTGTCTGAGATAATGTTTCTAACTGAATCGCTTCAGTTATAACTTTGATAATTCTCCCTGATAAAACTTTAAAAAAAAAAATTATAAACCACTTTAACACAAATAACACCTCACAGGCATGCATGCTAAGTTCTTGAGTCGTGTCCAACTCGTTGCCACCCCATGGACTGTAGCCCACCAGGCTCCTCTGTCCACGGGATTCTCCAGGCAAGAAAACTAGAGTGGGTTGCCATGCCCTCCTCCAGGGGATCTTCCCAACCCAGGGATCAAACCCAAGTCTCTTACATCTCCGGCATTGGCAGGTGGGTTCTTTACCACTAGCACTAATTGGGAAGCCCAATAATATCTTAAGGACAATTAAAGAAAGAAGAATTTCCATTTAAACATCTATTAAAACACTTATTAGCTCACATTGGAATTCACCATTTCTGTAGCTCTCAATACTCGTGGTCAAAACTTCCAAATTATCTTTTAAAATATTTGTTTGCTAAGAGTCTGTATCAGATGTTTCATTTACATAACAATATTTTGTGCTGGCAACTGCAAGACATAGTTTGTGGAGTAAGTCCTTTCACTAAACACAGTGAGTGAGAATCTTAACTCATTAAGACTAGAAGTTAAATTCATATCTACAAATTTACAAATTATACTTCTTTTGACTGAATATTTGCTGCTATTATTTTAAGAGGAATTTTTTAAACTGAAGCAGGTGAAGTTGAATGACCATATTCTCCTCTCCCCACCCAAACACACTTAACATCTCTGAAATAGGAATAATTTACAAAAAATGGCAAATGGTGTATCATATTTAGTGTTTTTCTCTCCTAGTGGTGCTTAATGGTGAATGTTACAATCAATGCTAGATTGAAAAAATGCAGTATGCATATTTTTAGGAAATGATTGTTAGAATTAAAGTAAACTACACTGCTTACACCTGTTTCAATAATTTTAGTTGATGAAAGTGAAAGCTGCATCACTACTCTTTTTAAAATTCTAGTACATGTACTGATAGTACTTAAAACTACACTAAGCAATTTAACTTTGTTGTCGTCAAATTACTAAGTCATGTCTCAACTCTTTTGAGACTCCATGGACTGTAGGCTGCCAGACTCCTCTGTCCATGGGATTTCCGAGGCAAGAATACTAGAGTGGGTTGCCACTTCCTTCTCCAGCGGATCTTCCCAACTCAGAGATCCAACCCGCATCTCCTACATTGGCAGGGAGTTTCTTCATAGCTGAGTCACCAGGGAAGCCCAAGCATTTACCTACCTCCAAGTAAAGGTGATCTCATTTCCATTACTCCTATGGAAGGGCCACTAATCGATCGAGGCTGTGGAGTCACTGGAGCTGGCAAATCTCCCATTAAGAATCCAGGTAAGAATTGGGCATTAACCCCTGGCTTTGGAGACGTGGGTGAACCCAGCATCATTGGTTCAGATCCTAAATGAATCAGAAAATAAAATACAGAGAAAGGACTTCAATGTAATAATAGGTAACAAAAAGATACAAGGACCAGTATAAACAATTTTGAGAATTTAATAAAAATTGTTAAATATTACAGAACCACAGTTAAATTATTTTAAAAACCATAAAATTTTTCCAGAAAAATATGAAAATATTTGGAACAAAATAATATTTGACAGCTGTTTACATTATTCATAGATTTAAGAACCAACAATTATTTTTAAATTTTAGCTTACTGACTAAAAAAAAAATCCCTAATACATATAGAACAACTTCTTTCCATTTTTGGCAGTTTCTACTATGTAACAACCAAAAACAAGGACAGGATGAACTAGCAACATAAAGTCGAAGCAAATTAGACACAACAGGTTTAGCTGCATGTCCCATTTTTCTTTCCCCATACACAAAAACCGTGTCATTTCTGTAATAAAAGTGTAACTATGCGCACATTAAAGCACATATGAAATAACAGTGATGACAGCATACCAACTAAGAAATATGCTTGGGGTAATTTTTTAAAACCATTCATTTTAAAGTTAGGAATAATTAATAAGTCTCCCTAACAGAAAACCAATTAAGAGGAGAACTGATACTTCATGATGATCCATTCAAAAGTATTTTTCACAATTTATAGGATAAGTAATATTATTATTCCAACTATGAAAATAAGGAAGCTATTCAGTTCAGTTCAGTCACTCAGTCGTGTCCGACTCTTTTCGACCCCATGAACTGCAGCACGCCAGGCCTCCCTGTCCATCACAAACTCCCGGAGTTTACTCAAACTCATGTCCATCGAGTCGGTGATGCCATCTAGCCATCTCATCCTCTGTCATCGCCTTCTCCTCCTGCCCCCAATCCCTCCCAGCATCAGGGTCTTTTCCAATGAGTCAACTCTTCGCATCAGGTGGCCAAAGTATTGGGGTTTCAGCTTCAGCATCAGTCCTTCCAATGAACACCCAGAACTGATCTCCCTTAGGACGGACTGGTTGGATCTCCACGCAGTCCAAGGGACTCTCAAAAGTCTTCTCCAACACCATAGTTCAAAAGCATCAATTTTTTGGCACTCAGCTTTCCTCACAGTCCAACTCTCACATCCATACATGACTACTGGAAAAACCACAGCCTTGACCAGATGGACCTTTGTTGGCAAAGTAATGTCTCTGCTTTTTAATATGCTATCTAGGTTGGTCATAACTTTCCTTCCAAGGAGTAAGCATCTTTTAATTTCATGGCTGCAATCACCATCTGCAGTGATTCTGGAGCCCAAAAAAGGAAGCTATTACTTCTCCTAATTTCAAAACAAAATAGCACAGTAAGGAAAACATGAGTTCTAGAGTCAAGAGACCCGGTTTCAAGTCTTTCAGAAAGATGGACATAATCACAGCACTCAGCTTTGATTAGAAAGATAGCTAATAAAGCACTTAACTCAAGTGCCTAATATACAATCAGTACTCACAAGTGTTAGTTATTATTATTATTATTATTATTATTATTCTAATAGTACCTTACAATAGCCAAAACTCACTACTGTGTACATGTAGAATTTGCAATTTCTGCTTATGAAAATTTAATTTTTCAATTATCTAACAAGCCTGATTTGTGATTTATGGCACTCAGAAAGTTCAAACACTTGACACTTTATACGGCCTTTATTAACTACACCGGTTGGTGATGGACAGGGAGGCCTGGAGTGCTGCAATTCATGGGGTCACAAACAGTCAGACACGACTGAGCAACTGAACTGAACTGAAAGCATCAAAATTGTGTTTAGTGCTATCCAAATGCTGTCAGTATTTACTCTTCCTCTTATTTCTCACTATAGCAGACCTTGATAGTAACAATGCAAGCACATGAAAAAGGAAAAGAAAGCAAATACTGAAACAGGTGTGAAGAGCTACATTACATTGTAATTACTTCAAAGTGCTAGGTACCATGTTACCACAGTACTACTAAATGTTTCCAAAGAACATAATACTAAAATCAAATCAAAAGTCTAAACAAAAGTATATTATGAACATATATTTATAAACCCAAAGTACAAAGTTTTAGGTACCATCTCCCAGCCCCAAAAGAAAAAAAAAAAAAAACAATACAAAACATATATGGGCTTCCTAGGTAGCAAAGTGGTAAAGAATCACCTGCCAATGCAGGAGACACAGGAAATGGCAACCCACTCCAGGATTCTTGCCTGGGAAATCCCCAGAACCTTCCATGGGGTCAAAAAAGAATCAGGCATGACTTAGCTACTTAACAACAATAACACCAAGTATAGTAAAAATTAAGTCAAAAAAATTTTGGCTCATCTATATCAATGTATGACAAAACCCACTGAAAAATAAAAAATAAATAAATAAATAAAACATTAACCTGCAAAAATTTTAGATGTATATATAGATTTAAAAGTTTAAAAAATCATAAAAATCCCCAAAATAATCTCAAATGTAATATTAAAAAGAAAAAAAAAATTTTTGGCTCATCTAAATACATATTGTGATACAAGAGAAATAACCAGAGTGGGGAGGGCCAAAGGACTCTTACCTAAACTGTCACTTACCATCGGGCCCTCAGACTAATGTTCCTTAGAGAGTTACATTGGTGGATCCTCAAGCCTTAAATTTCCATTTCCGAGTCTCTACTCCTAAAATGTTAAGTGGTGTGTCTTACTCAGCTAGCATTGTTTGTTGAAGTAACCATTAGTTTTAGTGCTCCATTACGTGCTAGGAATGCTCAACTACTGCACAATTGCACTCATCTCACACGCTAGCAAAGTAATGCTCAAAAGTCTCCAAGCCAGGCTTCAACAGTACATGAACCATGAACTTCCAGATCTTCAAGCTGGATTTAGAAAAGGCAGAGGAACCAGAGATCAAATTGCCAACATCCGTTGGATTATCAAAAAAGCAAGAGAGTTCCAGAAAAATATCTACTTCTGCTTTATTGACTATGCCAAAGTCTTTGACTGTGTGAATCACAACTGTGGAAAATTCTTAGAGACGGGACTACCAGACCACCTGACCTGCCTCCTGAGAAATCCGTATGCAGGTCAGGAAATAGTTAGACCTGGACAGACATGGAAAAACAAGACTGTACCAAATCGGGAAAGGAGTACGTCAAGACTGTATATTGTCACCCTGATTATTTAACTTATATGCAGAGTACATCATGCAAAATGCTGGGCTGGATGAAGCACAAGCTGGAATCAAGATTGCTGGGAGAGATATCAATAATCTCAGATATATAGATGACATCATGTTTATGGTAGAAAGTGAAGAACAACTAAACAGCCTCTTGAGGAAAGTGAAAGAGGATAGTGAAAAAGTTGGCTTAAAGCTCAACATTCAGAAAACTAAGATCATGGCATCTGGCCCCATCACTTCACGGCAAATAGATGGAGAGACAGTGGAAACAGTGACAGACTTTATTTTTGGGGGGTCCAAAATCACTGCAGATGGTGACTGCAGCCATGAAATTAAAAGACATTTGCTCCTTGGAAGAAAAGTTATGACCAACCTAGACAGCATATTAAAAAGCAGAGACATTACTTTGCCTACAAAGGGCCATCTAGTTAAGGCTATGGTTTTTCCAGTAGTCATGTATGGATGTGAGAGTAGGACCATAAAGAAAGCTGAGCGCTGAAGAATTGATGCTTTTGAACTGTGATGTTGGAGAAGACTCTTCAGAGTCCCATGGACAGCAAGGAGGTCCAACCAGTCCATCCTAAAGGAAATCAGTTCTGAATATTCATTGGAAGGACTGATGCTGAAGCTGAAACTCCAATACTTTGGTCACCTGATGCAAGGAATTGACTCATTTGAAAAGACCCTGATGCCGGGAAAGACTGAAGGCAGGAGAAGGGGACAACAGAGGATGAGATGGTTGGACGGTATCACGGACTCAATGGACATGAGTTTGAGTAAACTTCAGGAGTTGGTGATGGACAGGGAGGCCTGACATGCTGCAGTCCATGGGGTCGCAAAGAGTCTGACATGACTGAGTGACTGAACTGAACTAAGGTGCTGGGAAAATGTTTATAGCTCGTCTGGAATAAGGATTTAAACAATATCAGCTAATGTCAGATTTCGACCAGGGGTTTATTCATAATTGTAACCCCAAGAAATATATACTCGACAATGCTTTTGTTAAGCAGAACACTTTCATACTGGAAATGAAAAGTTTTCTGACCTCTAAAATAATACAAGACATAAATACCTAGCCATTAGCTGAGTATCTCCCCTGATATTACACATTTAGATTTTTATAACTAATAGTAAAACAGTTCAAATTACTCTATTGTCAAAAGAAACTGATTTTGTACAAAACATGGCCAACATCATATAGCCTTCAATTCTAATAAAACTCATTCTACACAGACATACCGTGCTTGCTCTCCTTTCCAAAGTCAGAAAGTTATAATCGAATTTTCAAATACGTCTCTATGATAATAGTTTATTTTCTGTTTTTTTTTTTTTTGGGGGGGGGGTTCTGTTTTAAGCTATTCCACGATTCTCACAAAAGCCACAACTCAACCGACACACACACAATAATCGACATCCAAGATTGACATGCAATATTTTTTTCAACAACATATATCAGCAATGCCCCCATTATATAACGGAAATGATTGTTTAAAATCATTCTGCTGCTGCTGCTAAGTGTCTTCAGTCGTGTCTCGACTCTGTGCGACCCCATAGACGGCAGCCCACCAGGCTCCCCCGTCCCTGGGATTCTCCAGGCAAGAACACTGGAGTGGGTTGCCATTTCTTGCTTCAATGCATGGATGTGAAAACTGAAAGTGAAGTCGCTCAGTCGTGTCCGACTCTTCGCCACCCCATGGACTGCAGCCCACCAGGCTCCTACGTCCATGGGATTTTTCCAGGCAAGAGTACTGGAGTGGGTACCGTAAATGTAGAGGAATGTAATGTAGAGAAAAAGATCCTCTACAATAGAGTCATTTTCCCAAGATAAAGAAAATGAAGCGAACTCATGGCTTCCTATTAAGGGAGTATCTCAATGGTTGCCATCACCTGGTTAATTAAATAGCGAACAACTCAAGTTTCCATTCAAAACACATTCCTTTCGCGAATCCCGGGAGGAGTTGCAATCAAGCAGTAAGGAGAAGCCTAGGAGACCGAAGAGCGGTGAAAGGTGACCACACTCCAGGGAACCGCCCACCCACGCGTTCACAGGTGAGGACCTTCCCACCACCGCTTGACAGGATCCGGGAACCCAGCACAGCGTCCGCCGCGCCGGCGGAGTCTCAGGTATGGACAGGTCTGGCTCTGGCTTGTGGGGAGGATACAAAGCGGCTTAGTCACCACAAGACCGCCGTTTCTTCGACTTCCTCGGAGCCCGCAGCGTCCCGGAGCCCCCTTAGTAGCTACAGGGTGGCGACGCCTAGAGAAAGCGGTGGACTTGGAACCTGGGGGCGTGCCAAAGGGCTAGCTCTTTGCGGCTTGAAATTAGCAGACAAGAAGCTACGATTACTGTCTCTCAGCGTGCCCGCTTTCAAGCTTACAGTGTGCATCGCAGTGCTAGCGGAGGAAAAGCAGGTTTTTACTCACCCAACGTGGGCGCCTGGGGTTCCACAGCAAAGGCTGCCATCACAGCAGCAGCAGCACTCACCCCCGGACCTTCCTGATTTTCAAAAATGGCGGAAACTCTCCCCACGGGTGTGGGCGCGCTACCTTATGGGATTGCGCAACTTCCGGACATGCGCTGTACCTCTTGTGGCGCCGGCGCTGTCATTTTGGCTTAGGGCAACAGTCCGCTCAGACTACTTGTGCGGGAAGAATTTCTCTGGTAAAGTGATGAAACAACGTGGAAGTTGTGATTTCGGGACTTCAGCCTCCTGATTTGTCGATGCTTGAGTCGTATAGGAATACAAGTTACAGTAACGCTTTCATAGTTAGCGAGAGTTTACCCAACGCTCTTTCTCAAGTACCGCCTGGAAAAGTTGCCTTTGAGAAACAGATGATGCCGCTTTCCAGTGTCAATTTCTGGGCCTTAGCTGCATGACACCATTCTCAAAGCATATTTTCTACAATCTCTATGCCTTTTTTTTTTAATTTTAGGTTATAGAGGCACAGTTTAAGTGAAAGTGAAAATCGCTCAGTCATGTCCTACTCTTTGCGACCCCATAGACTATATAAATTCTCCAGGCCAGAATACTGGAGTGGGTAGCCTTTTCCCGTCTCCAGCGGAATTTCCCATCCCAGGAACCGAACTGGGGTCTCCTGCATTGCAGGCTGATTCTTTACCAGCTGAGCTATCAGGGAAGCCCATTTTACTTAAAGCATAACTTATACTTGCTGTCTTATTATATACGAATATAAAAAAAAGATTAAATAATGAAGGCTAATGATACCCGTGAACTCACCACATTGCAGAATCTTGTGTGTTCCTCCCTATGCCATCCCTGCTGTCTGCCTTTCCCTACTGCGCTGCTTTTCTTTAGATATTATTTGAAGAGTGCGCACACACACACACACATCTTATTTATCAATATGTGTGTGTGAAAATAAGTTTGCAGCAACATGAATGGACCTGGAGATTATCATAGTGAGTGAAGTAAATCAGACCAAGAAAGACAAATATAATATCACTTATATGCAGAATCCAAAAAAAAAAAATGATACAAATGAACTAATTTACAAAACAGAAAGAGAAAGAACTTATGATTAACAAGGGGAGAGGATAGGGAGGACGGATAAATTGGGAATTTAGGACTACAACAGATAACCAACAAGGACCTACCGTATAACACAGGGACTTCTGCTCAACACTGCAATAACCGAAATGGGAAAAGAATTTGAAAAAGAATTCATATATGTACCTGTATAACTGAATCACTTGGCTGTACATCTGAAATTAACACAACATTGTTAATCAACTGTAGTATAAAATTAAAATTAAAAAATAAAAGGAAAAAATATGTTGTTTAGTTTTGCTCACTTTGTTTTATTAAAGTGATGTGCTACATGTGTGTATTCTGAGATTCTCTCTGATCCATACCAAACTCACTATCCTCCAAATACTCACCATCCTCCCTATTTCCTCTGGGGTTTTCCTGAAATCCCAAATCCAGCCAGGATTTTTCTAATCTGGGTGAGGTAATAACAATTCCAGCATTAAATGACAAGTTTCCAGAAATCAAAGCTTAAAACCACTTACAGATGAAGTGACTTTTTCTTAACAGATGTTATGTATGGGTTGAACTCTCGCCCAAGATAAATGTTAAGATCCTAACCTCCAGTACATAT
This sequence comes from Muntiacus reevesi, assembly GCF_963930625.1. Taxonomy (NCBI): domain Eukaryota; kingdom Metazoa; phylum Chordata; class Mammalia; order Artiodactyla; family Cervidae; genus Muntiacus; species Muntiacus reevesi. The sequence goes on along the minus strand of NC_089251.1, from coordinate 256,162,185 downwards.
GAATGTGACCTTATTTGGAAATACAGTCTTTGCAGATGTAATCATGTTCAGATGCAGTCATACTGAATTACTACAAACTTCGGGGCTTAAACCAACACAAATTTATATTTTATAGCTCTAGTGGCCAGAGATCCAAAATGTTTGTTATAGGACTAAAACCAAAGTGTCAACAAAACTGGTTTCTTCAAGAGGCTCCAAGGGAGAATCTGTTTCCTTGCTTTTCTAACTTCTGAAGGCTAACCATATATTATGGACTTAGCTTCTGGCCCTGTCTTCCTGCTTCAAAGCCAGTGGCAGAGCATCTTCTATCTCTGACACTGTTTCTCTCTGCTTTTGCCGCCACATGGTCTTTTTCTTGTATAGTAAAATCCCCCTCTGAGTCCATTTTATAAGGATCTTTGTAATCACATTTAGGGCCTACTCAGACAATCCAGGATAATCTTCCATGGTGGTAATCAGTTGTGGTGATTAAGTTAATAATCATGTCTATAAAGTAACATTCATAGATTCCAGAGATTAAAATGTGAATAACTTTGGAGGCTCCATTCAGTCCCCCACACCCAGCGATTCCCTTTCTAGAAACCAGGTACCAAGAAAAATTCATCAATGATGGGATTTCAATATAAATTATGATCTAGCCAAATAAGAGAACATCATGCACCTGTTAAAAAGAATTAAATGGATGGGATATGTGACTGTATGTATTGATCTAGAAAAATCTCCATGATTGGTGTGAAAGAAGCAATTTGAAAACATTATATAGCATCATTTCATTTTAACTTAACAAAAGTATAGATTTGAGAACAGATGCAAAGAGACAGAGAGACAGAGATGCTTATTTAAATAAAGGAAAAATCTAGAAAACATTCCTTCCAAACTATTAACAGGGAAGGTAGAATGGGAGAGGGGTTTGTAAATCAGGGGGCTTAAGAAAGGCCCTTATTTTACCTTATATAACTTTTAGTAGTTGATTATAGGCATTATTTACTATTTTTAGTATTCTTCGAATTAACACACTCTCTCTCCTTTAAGAAAGCCATTTTCTTTCAGTTGCTTTTCATTCTTCTACCCTTTAAAATTGTCTCTTTCCTTACCAAGTTATAAAGATGCCTAGTTGTCCCTCTCACAGAAACTTTGCTATATCTTGTTCTTTTTCCTAACTACCATACACGAATTTCTCTCACATTTTCTCTCCTTTTCTCAAGATCTCAAAGTAAGAGCCTACAGATTTTCATAGATGATCTATTTCCCTAACTTCACCATCTTATTGTTCAATTCATTACGTACTGGCTACTATGTAAATCTTATGAAATTACTGATCCCCATCTATTTTTCTCTTTGTGGCCAGATTAAGCCTGTCTTCTTGATATCTGCAGTAGTCAACAGCTTTGACCATCTTTTCGTCTAGACCATGTTTTCTATGTTTTTGGTGAGGCTACACTTCCTATTTTATCCCATAACTTTCTTTTTCTGGTTTTTCTATACCTGATCCTACTTTATTCTAACCTGGACATATTATTAATAGTCAAGACTTTGTCCTCTCTCTTCTTAAATTCTTTATGTTCTTTCTGGGAGTCCTCGTAAATTGTCATGTCTATGCCAAAAAAAAAAAAAAAAAAATTCCAATAATGTAAGCCCCAGCTCTCTAAAGCCAACTGATACTTTCCCAGATGCTTGATGAGCACATCAAGCCTCAAGAATAAACTCATGTTACCCCTAAAACCAGCCCCATTCCAGTTGTCCCTCTTTCTATTGACCTCTTAGAGATTCAAAATCACAGTATGTCAGAGTAGACTCTAAAACGATAGACATTTCTTCAAAGTTCAACTCATACACTTAAACCCTGTATTACTTCAATTTGTATTCAATCTCTTTAGATTGTAAAATAGAAACAACACCTACTTTGAAAGGTGGTTATGCTTAGTGAACTGAAGTGAATGCTTAGTACAGGCTTCCCTGTTGGCTCAATGGTAAAGACTGCCTGCCAAGGCAAGAGACATAAGAGAAGTGGGTTTAATCCCTGGGTCAGGAAGATCCCCTGGAGAAGGAAATGGCAACCCACTCCAGTATTCTTGCCTGGGAAATCCCATGGACAGAGGAGCCTGGCAGGCTACAGCCCATGGGAGTGCAAAAAATTCGAACACGACTTAGTGACTTAACAATAACAATATGCTCAGTACAGTACCTGGTCCGTTTCGCTTTTTCTGACTTCCATTTTCCCTTCCATCAAACACTCAGATACCAAGTCCTATTCTTTCTCTCTCCTCAGTGCCTAGACAATTGCGGTCAACTCTGAACAACGCCATGCCTTCATTCTCTCCCACCAAACACCACTATCCAATGCCCCCTTCCTTGGACACACGAGTCAGCTGTCCCAAACTCGCACTGACTTCCTACTCCCTACAGTAGCCTCATTTTCTCCAACTTCACAAGCTTCACATGTGGAGCACTTGCCAGCCACTGGTGTCTCCCATTACACTGTATACATTCTCACCCAGGCAACGAGAGAAGAGGAAAATAAGAATCCTTTGTGGGTGGAAGTTGCTGTAGACTGAATATCTGTGTTCCCATAGTTCATTTGTTGGAAATCCTAGCACCCAGTATGATGGTATTTGGGAGTTGGGAACTTTGGGAAGTGGTTAGGTCATGAGGGTTAAGTCCTCATGAATGAGATCAGTGCTCTTATACAGGAAACCATCCAGAGCACGCCCCAGTCCCTTTGGTCATGTGAGCATAGAGCAACAAGATGCTGTCTGTAAGCCAGGAAGCAGGCTCTCACTTGACACCAAATCTGCCATATCTTGATCTTGGACTTCCCAGCCTCCAGAACTTTGAAGAAATAAACTTCTGTTGTTAACACATCCCCCAAGTCTATGGTATGCTGTTGTGTGTGTGGTCAGTCACTTCAGTCATGTCTGACTCTTCACAACCCCATGGACTGTAGCCTGCCAGGCTCCTCTGTCCTTGGAAGTTTTCAGACAAGAATACCAGAGTGGATAGCCATTCCCTTCTCCAGGGGAACTTCCCAGCCCAAGGATCAAACCCATGCCTCCTGCACTGCAGGCAGATTCTTTACCATTGGGCCACCAGGGAAGCAAACAGCACAAACAAACTGAGACAGGTCAGCAGGAGCATCTCTTTTGCTGATTCAGCAGGCACCCTAAAAGGAATATATATTGTCACCCTGCCTTCACCAGGGGTGGGTGAGAACCTCAGTTTCAAAACAGTCTCTTCACGCTCTCACCCTAGCTTTCTGCTCCAATCAATTCTCCCATTATTCCCCTTTGCAAGTGTTTCAACATTTTGTGAAAGATCTTCACATTATACTCCTTGCTCACAGCAGTACCCCTGTTTAGCATCTCTTTGCTTCCCATCCCAATTTACAAATTTCTGTTATTGCAAGTGGCAGCTCTCTTCCACCAGGAAACATGCTTCAGCCCTGCCAGCCTTCAAAAATCAATTCATCTCAAAATGCCCAACCCATCATTTCTCCAACTCATTTGCTACAAGATACTTGTTGTTTTTTTTTAAGTTTTCTTTTCAGCCCTACTAGATGAATTTTCTTGAGGATAGGATTGTAATATTTTCTATTCTGTTTTTCTATCACTTTTCAAGAAAACTATGTTGAAAAAGTAAATGAACAAATTTTAATAACAAACTCTATATAAACAATGAATAAGTGTAATTATCTGATATAACTTATTTGATGCAATTTTCATGTTTTAAAATGTTTAAAATAATAATTTTACACATTAATTCTATTAGAAGTGCTTATTATACATATTATAAATTGAAGACCTATTTGTAGTTCTGCTTATCCTTTTTTGGTAAAGTGAAATTTGTATAAAATTAAATAAAATGGGTTATCTTGAATGAGTAACATTGTATAGCACAATTTTACTTCTTATGTTTCTTGTTAAACTACTTTAGAAATACTGCATAGTCTTCATCATAGTCTTCTGCACATGGATATTATTATCTTAATTGAAATACTTGCTTTCCTACTTTCTTTTCTGAACATGGTAAATAAAATGTCAAAGTGGAACACCTGTTCCTCATTTCTATTCTGGGTTTGTGGTTCTCTGAATGCTGCCTTCCAGTGACATATGATTCCATCAGTGTTATTTTTGATCAATGATCAGTAGGTCATTGATTTTCAGACTTATATGGAATACTCTTTCATTTAACAAGGTATTGTGCAGATACTTAATACATACAACAGAGCCACTCTGGTTGAGGGGGAAAAAAAGACAGGAAAAGTGCAAGCCCCACTAACTCAGGATTCTTGCCCCCTCAGCTATCAATTATCACCTTCAAATGACTGAAGCACTTGGGTGAAATCCCTAGGGCTACAGAGAGTCCAATCTAAAGATTAGTTTCCGGCTAATATACATTTCAACTTTCTTCCAAACACAAATTTTTAAAAAGTCAGAAATGTATTTGAGACATGAAGTCTCAAAATATATTAATTTTCAATATATTTGATGTATTTGCAGCCAAACTACTGTGTGTCTGTCATAGACACTGAATACTCATCAACCTGTTTATAAATGTCTACTAATATAAAATGTTTGTATATAAACCTAAATTATTAAATCCCACTCCTAGTCTATTTTAAAAATAAAAATAAATAATTTTTTAACTGACGCAAAGAAAAATGATATCCACCTTTGGTAAGAATTTAGAGAAAGAATAGAGTTTGTCACCTTTGAAAAGAGAGCCAACAGAGGCACCATCGTCGCACTCACGTTCCCATCATCTGAGCTTTTGGCAGCTGGTGTAGCATAGGCAGGCCATGGCGTAGATTGTGATGTCACATAAAGCATATGGAGAGACCATGATTTCATAGGGCCCAGGGACAAGTGATCTCCAAAAAAGCTTTGTGGTGTTTAAAATGTAGGGATTTTGTCCAGAAAAAATGCAAGTCAATTAGTTGTTATTTGCATTGTCTGATCACTATAAATAGTAATGGCAAAAGCTACATCATTAAAAATTAAAATCAATATTATATTTGGAAACTTGCCAGTATTTTTCTGATTTCATTATAGTAAACAACTGGCAGAAGGAGGGTAGCCAAATATCAAAAGATATATCAGTGTAACTGACTCACTTGTCTTTTAACCGATTAGATGGTTCTTAACACCTGTTGGGACTTCCCTCGTGGCTCAGCTGGTAAAGAATCCACCTGCAATGTGGGAAACCTAGGTTCGATCCCTGGGTCAGGAAGATCCCCTGGAGAAGGGGAAAGCTACCCACTCCAGTATTCTGGCCTGGAGAATTCCATGGATTGTATAGTCCATGCGGTCACGAAGAGTTGGACACCACTAAGAGACTTTCACTCACTCACTCACTCACTAACCACCTGTTGGAAGTAAAAAGATAATATCAAAACATACATATAACTATAGGAGAGAGTGGCGAATAAGCAGAATACAGGATTTTTAGTGCAATGAGACTATTTTGTATGATATTATCATGGTGGATACATGTTATTATAAATTTGTCAAACCCAAAGAATGTAGAACACCAAACGTGAATCCAAAGTAATGTAAACTATGGATCTGGGGGGTGATAATGATGTTTCAATGTAGTTTCACCACTTACAACAAATGTACCACTCCGCTGGGAGATGTTGATAAAAGAAGAGGCTAAATATGTGTGAGGGCAGAAGGCAGAGGGACATCTCCATACCTATTGTTCACTTTTGCTATGAATGTAAAACTGTTCTAAAAAACGTAACTTTCAGGTGTTATAAATTATTTTTTATAAATATAAACATATTATAAATAAGATTTCATTTCCTGCTTTTATATTTGAACTATTAGATAGGTTTAATCAGATACTTGAAAGCCCCATGGAAGTTTTAGCAGGAAAAATGGACAATACTGGAAAAAAATAGGATTTACTTTAGAAAAAGTTTTGTCTGGGATTTTCCTTGAAATAATCCTCTGTAATAAGTGAGGGCAGAAGCAGTGGAAGAAGAGGACAGTTCAGCATATCCTTTAAACAAGAAAAGCCATGAGTTGATCACTGTTGATGGCTAATTGATTATAGTATTCTCTAATTTTGTGTATTTTGACATTTTTCCAAGTTAAATTCTTTTTTTAAAGCAATAATGAGAAGGGATAGGCTACCCACTCCAGTATTCTTGGGCTTCCCTGGTAGCTCAGACAGTAAAGAATTCGCCTGCAATGCAGGAGACCCCAGTTCAATTCCTGGGTTGGGAAGATCCACTGGAGAAGGGAGAAGCTACCCACACCAGTATTCTGGCCTGGAGAATTCCCATGGACAGAGAAGCCTGGTGGGCTACAGTCCATGGGGTTGCAAAGAGCTGGACACAACTGAGCGACTAAGCGCAAGCACAGTACTAGGGTGTTCAAAGATCATACATTCTCGCCCAGTTTGTGTGAACAAATGAGAGTGAAAAATCAGTGAAAAAGTTACTCTTTTCCTACTTGATAATGTCTTCACTTAGAGAAGTGGCGTTTTGTTGAGGAGAAGTGCAAATCTTGACTTAATAAAAATACTTAGTAGTTATATGACATTAACAACTCTAGGACTTAATTTTTTATTCTGAATAGTGGAAATTATAGTAGCTACAATGTATTGACTTACTCAGTGATATATAATATTCAATATTCAATATATATTCAATAACTGAAATTTATCCTAATGCTCTTGTATGTCATTCAGCCTACTACATAGCTTTTAATAAGCTTATTTGGCTTCTTCCCCCATTAATTCACCAAACAATTCTTGCCAACATCACCAAAGACCTACATAAGGCTAAAGCCAAGATATTGTCATTTTATATCTCATATAACTCTTAGCAGCATTAGTTCACAGTAAACCTTCTTTGAAATTCTCCCTAATTTCTTTGACTCTCTTGCTTTCTCTCCTACCTCTCTGACCATGTGGCTGTCTCTTTCCTTAGCTTATCCTTCCCTATCTACCCCAGAAATGGTCCCAAGGCTCAATCTTAAGGTCTGGTCTTACTCTAAACTCTTTCTCCATATAATAGTATTCACATCAATTGTCCTAATGACTCTCAATTCATATCACCAACCGAAATCATTCTCTGACATCCAAAATTACATATACACTTGCCTACAGGACATCTATACTTCAATATCTCAAAGGCACTTCAAAATCAAATATAAAAAGCCAAACTTACTATCTTTTCTGTAAAATTTAATTATTTATCTCAGAGAATGGCCCCAGCAATTATCTAGTTACTAAAGAATGAAATCTTGACATGGTCTTTAAACACCAATCCTTTCAACACCAATCCAATCCTGTGAATAATACCTCCTAAATACCTTCCAAGTGCATCCACTTCTTTGCATTTTTACTGCCTTCACCAAATCCCAGCTTGACCATCTGATTTAGCTTCCTGGTTAGTCTTACCCTCCCTAATCCACACTCCACAGCACAGCTGAAGTGAGCTTTTAAAAATAACATTCTGAGCAAGTTGCTCTTCTGCTCAAAATCTTTCCATCATACTGCTCTAAAAGACCAAAATTCTTCTTCCCATCATTCCAATGTGTCATGCTGTTTCTCACCCCTGGGTCTTTATATGCCTTCTTCTCTCAGTTCTGGAAGATCCTCAACACCCTACTTATCTTTCAGCACTTATCTCAAACAGCACTCATCTCAAACATCACTCGGGAGAGCATTCCCTTATAACTTGACAAATTATGATTTGAAATATATACTTCTATAATTCTAAAATTATCTATTCCCCCCAGCTAAGCTGTAAGCTTCATGAAGTTGGGTACTTGGAGGCTTTTGTTAATGGTTTTATTAAATTAAACTTTGTTATATTGAGATGTTTGTGGGTTCACAGGAAGTAAAAAATAATGTAGAGAGATGCTCTGTACCCTTCACCTGGTTTCCCCCAGTGGTAACATCTTGCCAAACTACAGTACAATGTCACAACCAGGATACTCAATGTTGATACATTTACATCTTTACCAGGATCTTTCCTTTGCCTTTTTATAACCACACCTACTTCCCTAGGCTGCAACCACCTTCTTAACCCCTGGAAAACACTAATCTGTTTTTCCTTTCTATAATTTTGTAGATACTCATGTAATACTGACACGCCCTGAACTATGGACTAGGAGAGGGCTAGTATTCTCTTTGCTACAGAATAAGGGAAGGCTATGTTATAGAGGAGGATCAACATATCCTGTACTGCCAACAAATATTTTACAGAAAAAGCACAGCAGCGTCTGAAGAATGTCCAGGATGACTAAAAAAATTTTCCTAAATCAAAATAACAAAACAATAATTCTAGTAGTATAGCACTTTACATTTTTAGAAAACATATTTTCATACAACTCAAACGTAGAGCCATTGATTAGGGGAGATGATATCAGGTTAACAGGTAATAAAAGGGAATATCTTGCCTCTCAGTTTGCTCCAGGCTTGTTTGACCAAAGTTTTGAAAGGGAAGACCAACTGTTAACTGATCTGAGTGGGGTTAAGCCTCAATAGCACCAGGAATATGAAATGTCAAGGAGTCACTGCAGCATTTGGTTAGCTTGTTGTATTACTTGTGAACTTGTGAACACAGCTGTTCATTCTCGCTGAATAGGAAAAGACTGCAGAATTGAATTCTATTGATTTCCCAATTTCTTAACTCTACTGAAAAAAAAATGTACTTCTTAAACAAAGTTTTAACAAATGCTTCTTTTGTCTGGAATTAATGAGAATTGCAGAAAATATTAGTACTTACTGAAAAAGAAAATCTTCTTGAGATAGAAATAAGTGCTTAATCTATCCTAAGGATATGGACCATATAGTGAGAAAATTTTATTTCTAGGCTACTCATCATTTGGAAATCTACTTCAATTTTTTATTTACATTGAATACTTACTATTAAGCTAGGCGCTATTACTGCAACTTCTTTAGTATCTGCAACTTAATCCTATTGTAATAATAATTACAATATCTTCCAAAGAAACAAAAAAATTTTATAAACATTAAATTGCTAATTCTTTCAACTTTCTTGTGAGGACGGTTAATTAACAGTTTACCCATACAGACACGGTCAGTCAAGGACTCCATACTTTGACAGAACAGAAACAGTATCAACTCTTGTTTCTGTAATTATCAGCTTGATTAATATTTTAAAAGATTATAGGTGTTTTGAAAGTCAGTTATAAAACACATTCACTGCCTACAAAGGAATATTTTGTATGTGTTTGTAGCTTGATCAAAACTGCACATTGGGGAAGGAAGTTTTTAATATATTTTAGGGTTCTTTTCTGTAATAGAATATATAATTGATATCTGTAGACAAATTTTTCTGGTGATTACTAGGAAATTGCTCTCTTTAAACTTTGGTAATTATTATTAATTAATTGTAGGTAGATGTTGGTGAGGAGGAGTTTTTGTGTTTCTTCTTAAGGCTACTATTTACTTCAGCAGAACCAGGAGTGGTTGTGTTGGGAGATCCTTAGAAAATTTTGCCCTTGGTCATTTGCCCACCTCTCCTTAGTAAACAAAGACCTCCATGGTTCAGAAACGTCAAAACAGAGGAAAATCTAACCAGGAGAAGGCTGAGTGATCAATGTAGATGTGTCTGGTTATTATACAGTGGTGTTACTTTGAATGCAAGCTCCATGGGGGCAAGGATTTTGACTGTTTTGCTTATCATTATATCCCTAGCACCTAGCACAGTATTTGACATGCAGAGGAGTCCCTGAATGTGAAAAAAAAATTATTTTTTATATTGAAAACTACTAGGAAAATCTGCTAGTGATATTCCCAAAGCAAGATCAGTTATATTTAAGACATGCTGTGACAGTGTCATAAAATTGAAGATAGGCAATTATTATACCAGATTTTTTTTTTAAGAGGAAAGGGAGAATGCTCTAACTTATACATAGTAAAGCTATAACTTATACATAGTAAGCTGTATGCCAATCCTAGAGAAAATGTAGGGAACTTTTTGTTTGTGAGCACTTATAAAAGCATTTGCTATTACAAAAAGATAAATATACATATGTGTGTGTATAAACATCACACACACACCACTAGTAGTGAGACATTAGCTGTCTTCATTTACCCTGAGTTCACAAAGTTGCATTATCAGTAATTACAACTATTAGTAAGTGGATTCACAAATTTAGTAGCACAACTGGACTATGCAAAGAGGGCAGTGAGAATTCAGCTCAAGCACTGAAAGCAATTTCCTCTCCTCCTGGTATGATATACAAATGCGAAGAGTGGGTGAAAACATAAGAGCAATAGCAAATTACACTATATGTGCTTTTATTTTTTTTTAACTTTGAAGAATTCACCACTCTGTAGACAAGAAGCATTAGCAAAATCAGGTCATTGTGTTTATACCCTTAAACAGAACACTGTTAATATTCATAGAATTATTCTCTCAAAAAATAGTCCTACAACATTAATTACTATTTGAGCCTTTATTATCATAAGTTGCATGGTTGTAACATAGCTTGACCTGCTACCAGAAACACTCCACAAGGATAATTATTAAAATAATTGACTGTAAATTATAGGCTAGACAGCCTAGGTCCATCTGGAGATAAACCACACAATAAAAGTGGCAAAGTTTAATATAAAAGTTTATTAGCTATAATAGGATTGGAGTAATGAGGGATTGGTTAGCAAGGAAGAAGGAAAGTGCTCTAAACAATAGCGGATATAGGAAGAGCGGATATAAATAACAGTCACCACCACTGGGGAAGTGTTTAAGGAAAAAGTCTCCCAGGGTTGAAACCTGGATCTTGTTGCAGAGTGAAGCCATGGCTCACAGAACGGCAGAGGTATGGAAGAACTTTCTGGAAATGCACCCTCTAGGATGCCAGGCAAAGCTGTCGACAGGGAGCTATTTCACGTCATTCAGTTGTGTCCGACCCTTTGCAACCCCATGGACTACATAGTCCATGGAATTCTCCAGGCCAGAATACTGGAATGGGTAGCCTTTCCCTTCTCCAGGGGATCTTCCCAACCCAGGGATCAAACCCAGGTCTCCCACATTGCGGGCGCCTTCTTTACCAGCTGGGCCACAAGGGAAGCCCTGCTGTAACACCACCCCAGGGAACTCCCCCGGAAAGCTGCTGCCGCAGGGTGCTGAACAAGCCTGGCTCCCAGGACTAACTAGGTGGTGGAGAAGCTGTGGGCACTGTTGGAGTCTATCTGAACTGCAGCAGCCTGCCTTGAAAGCACACCAAGCCCAGTAGAAATGACCCTTCCTCCTGAAGCGCTCTCCCACACACAGCACCTTCTACTGACAAAGCGCAACGTCACAGCCACTGTCAAGAGAAAGGTATGTAAATTGCCCATCTTCCTTTTTATAGACACAATTATGAGTGGATTTGGAGCTGAGACAATAAATGGATAATTGGCACATAAGTCATTATTCTTTCATATCTTGCGTGAAAGCAAAATACTATATCCTGGACACTCTTGCTGGATGTTTGATCAACTTTTTAAAATTTCTAAATAACTTTGGTAGAAAATTATTGAGGGAATTTCCTGGTGGGCCAGTGGTCAGGACTCCAGTCTTCTACTGCAGGGAGTGCGGGTTCAATCCCTGATCAGGGAACTAAGATTCTGTAAGCTGTGGGGATGGCCATAAAGGAGAAAGTAAATTGTTCAGAACTTAAAACGGACACTCATGCTTTCTGTTGTGTAGGATGCCATGCGGTCCTGTTTCAGACCTGTTACTCACGTTCCCTGCTGTCGCCCTCATGCACTGACACGGCCGCAGATGTGACTTGAAGCTCACCTGCCAGAGCATAAATGATGACCTGCAGTGGGCACTGTGAAGCTGGCACAACAACATGCATCAATTCTTTTCCTTCCTTCCCCCCTCCCTCTCTTCTTTCTAACAAGAAATGTCTGAGTGCCTGTTATGGGGTACACAATGGTACAGATAAACAACATAGTAAAAATCTCTGCCCTCACGGGGAGCCCAAGTTTTGATGGGAAAAGCAACAAAATAAATAAAAATATATACAATTTTGGTGACAATTAGGGATATGCAGTAAATAAAACAAGGAAAGGCAGATATAAGTGCTAAGGATGGAAGCAGCTTGAAATAAGGTGGTCAGAGGTTTTACTAAGAATGTAAATCTCAGCTTAATCAGAGTAATTTAGCATCGTCTCTTGACTTAAAGTACTAGGATATGCTATTGAATTTTCACTGCCAATTTATCCACAGTAATGCCAATTACAAGAACTGACTTTAGCTTTTCACTTCTTTTTTTTTTTTTTTTACCTTTTCACTTCTTGAGATGGCTGGAGCATCAAATTTCCACAGACCTTTAAACTAATTTATATTCTAAAATATATAACTCTGTGTTTTGCCAACAAGATTTTTTAAATCCAGAATTTGATGGCAAATAAGTCTTTTAAAACAAATAACCTCAAAGAAGTAAAGATACTAATGGAAGAAATAGTAAATTTATTATTTTTATTAAAGTATATCAATACCCAGAAACAATAAAGGGCACATTATAAATATGGATACAAAACAGTAAGCCAAAGTTTCACTTGAAGCAGAAAAGTTTAAACTGTTTTAAGTATGTCAATGAAGACAAACCAAAAATGTGTTCATTATAAATACCATTGCATGTAACATATGAATATAAAACCTTAAAATCTTCTGCTTTAAAGTGTTAAATAACTACAGGTAACTAAATATGTTCAGGAGGCTTTGGGCAGAAAAATCAACTACTTAGGGGCAGCTGGAAAAATCAAATAATTCATTGTGCTACATTTCTGTTTTTTGTGGGTTTTTTAAATGTATTGTGGGTTTGCTTGTAAAGGTGTTAACTCACCCAGTTTACTGTGTAAGGTAAAAGGACAATACTATGATTTATACTTGCTACATTCCAGAATCTTTGGAGAATTTACCTTTGAAGGAGACTTTCTAAAACAGGGAAATCTGTTTTAAAACAGAGGCACAAAGTCCTTGAAATAGTTTTGTCACTCCCTCAAAACAGATGCATATTTGAGATCTGTTCATAATATGTGAGGGCTTCCCTGGTGGCTCAGATGGTAAAGAATCTTCCTGCAGTGCAGGAGACCCAAGTCTGATCCCTGTGTTGGGAAGATCCCCCGGAAAGGAAACGGCCACCCACCCCAGTATTCTTGCCTGGAGAATTCCATGGGCAGAGGGGCCTAGCGGGCTACAGTCCATGTGGTCACAAAGAGTCGGACACGACTGAGCAGCTAACACTCACTTTTTCTATAATATGTGAAATAGAGGATCATAGTAATAAAGCTCCTTTTTGTAAATAACTAGATATGACAGAGTGACATACTCATGGGAAGCCAAATAAACATGTTACATGTATAACCTACCATTGCCTTACAAAATACCCCTCATTTAAAAGACTGAATTCCCTTCACTGATTTATTTTGGATACAGCAAACTAGTACCATTTAAGAGAAAACAAAATTGATGCTCAATGCCCTTCTGTAGATGTGCCAGAATATACATGTTTGCACTGTAACCACATCACTACAGGCAACAACATATAACTACAGACAAAAATAAACCATCCGTAAGGAATAAGTTCTATTTAAGGCTTCATGTTCACATTTAATGGCTGAAAACTAAATAACAATAACCAAGGAAAATGTATTTAAATAAATACTTACACGTGACCAGACAAGGTTTACCCAGCAAATCCTCAGCAATATTAACTATAAAGACAATATTATACACCAATCTCATATTTAAGAGGATTCTGTCTGCCTTGTTAGACTTCAGACAGCTTACTGTAGGTTGATTATACTTATGCTGCTTCTTAACAGATGGAAAGTTCATAGCTTTGCACATGATGACATCTTGTCAGGCTATAAGCAATCTTAAAACATAATTTGCATTTATCACTTCTACTTTTTGCTCCTGCCAGCATAAGAAAGCCTGCTTTTTCAAATGCACAGATGTGCTCAATGTGCATTTTCCAACTTATGTATAGGAAAATGCTTCTCTCTATAATGTGTATCTAAGAAGAGCTCAAGATTTTCTTATTAAAATCTACAATGCAGTGTTATTTTCCAAGTCATGCAAGTCTACCTGAAAGCTCTTAAATTCTATCTTAATTATTATAATTAATCTTAAGTGCATTTTATTCTGAATAATATAAAGCATACCTGTAAGCAAATTCATAACGAACAGAGTTTAGCCTTGCCAACATGGAGACATAATAAAAAAAAGAAACCATTCAAAGCCTCTGGCCAGAAATAAAATTGTAAATGATTTTGGGCTTTCTAAAAATGTATTCAAAATTTCTTACAAAACCATAAGTGTTCTTTCCTTAAAAATATGTTCCCTAGTAGAATACTGAACTAGAAAACAGATCACATTTTAAAAATGATTCTTCAGTTTGAAACACTTTCCTACAGATTCAAGGAGATCAGAAAATTATGACATGGAAACCCAAAACAGAATGCTAGGAACCCAGAATAAAAAGTACACAGTAGAAGAGACTAGCACCTAATTAAAGAACCATACGCTCACAATAATGGAAGAGAGCACAGCTATACAAAAAAATGTTTAAAAATAAACACGGATGGAGAAGGAAATGGCAACCCACTCCAGTATTCTTGCCTGGAAAAGTCCATGGACAGAGGAGTCTGGCGAGCTGAAGTCCATGGGATTACATGACTGAGCATGTGTACACGAGGGTGGAGGGAAATGGGTTGGTAGCAATAAAGTGGTAGAACTAAAAAAAAAATAAAATAAAATAAAAATAAAAATAAACATGGAATATAATTTAAAAAGCAAAATGAAAAGTGGGTGTATTTTCATAAAAGGACATAAAAATTTTGTGAATAATGTAACTACTACGTAAGTATTGTGTAAACCTTCAGATTTTGGTTACCTTTTTGGGGAGGTTTAAGGTATTGTTTCTTAATCTTAAATTCTTTACAAAGAAATTTGCCTTCTTCATAGCACTTCATGTTTTTTCTTTCATGGAAATAGTTGCTGGCATAGAAAACTACCAGAAGTTTTAATCAACTAATTTAATCTTTCATGCTTTAATACAGACTTGAAATGTGTAAAGCTTTGCTTTCTATAGAAATCAATTATTGGTAATACATTGTTATTTTCCCTTAGCAAATCAAAGAAGCATTTAATCCCACATTATAATACTAAAGAAAACATGATATAATTTAAAAATTTATTTATACCCTAGTTTAGGACGATCAGTTGACCTCTATTTCCACTTGAAAAAAAAAAGCATGTGAAAAGGAGGTTTCTACTAGTTTACTCTCCAAAAGAGGAGGGAAGGTGGCTCCAGAGACCAACTCAGAAATTACAGTTGTCCTTCATCGGCTAGAATGTAACTCAGGAACTCTTGCTTCTTCTAATTCCTGTGGTTTGTCACATTTATTGCTTTCTTTGCCCCCTTGATATGTACGAAGCTGCTCCAGAAAGCCAGCATTGGGACATATGGAAGGCCTTGCATTTTTCACCAAAGAAAAAGCACTGGTAAATGAGATTTCTTCAGAATTCATTAGGAAGCCTATTACAATTGCAGCAGCCCTGGAAACTCCTGCATTACAATGAACAAGAACCACTCCATCCTATAATAAAACCAAACAAAAATCTTCATTATTTATTTAAGAAAAGTTGTACTGAAATCTTATACTATTTAAAAACTATAAGATAAAAATATTAACTTCATTAATTTATTTGACTCAATTTATTCAATCATCAGAAACCAATGCACTATAGGGAATGAATGGAAAAAAAAAATCAATCAATTAATCAACACCTTTTCCCACCTCCCAGGTTTGAAATGCTTTGATGATATATTTGGAATTCTGAAATTATCTTTTATTACCCTGAAGTAATCTAGTAAAGTACACATAAAAGCCTAATAACTCAGTAGCCACAGGCCTATAAATAAGAGAAAAATCAGAGGAAATATATGTGGAAATATAAATAAAACCACAATCATAAACTACACAGAAAGCTTATATACTAGGTACATGTACTGTTCCTATAAAGAAACTAGTGCCACTGGCTTAGAAATCTATCTATAAAAATGATCAGTAAGGAAAAAAATGTTCTTCTTTTAGATCTATTTTATTCTGGAGGGAAATAACCTAAAAAAATAGTTAAACTTATGAAGTAGTAAAATGTTGACTCAAATAGCTCATGACAACATGAGGTGGAAAAGGTAATTAGACACCAGCATGAGGTCAATAAATGCAAAACGTTTCAGGTAACTTGCAAATGATACTTTACAAGTGAAAAGGGACACAGTGCAGGACCGATGCTGATGGGGGTAATATTGCATTAATAATGAATGTGATATATCTGATGGATCAGCACCGATACAGGTTGGCTTATCTCAGGCCTGTTAAAAGTTAATGATCTTGATGAAATGTAGTGAATGGTGAGCACACCCTACAGAACCAGACATTGTAGTTACTTCATTTCTTGATTTTTCTTTTTGTACAAACAACATGGGAACAGGGAAGGGGAGAAAAAACCTTAAAACTGAAAACTCTGCCCAAAGCATACATTAACAATGCTATGTTCATGGTTTATTAGATTATTTTACAAGGTAGTTCTTAGATGCATAAATCCGTTGCAAAATTCCTTTCCTTGGTCTATTATAACAAGCGTAGCAAATGTATCTCACTTCAAGAAAGAAAGATGATTCACAAGATTAGTTAATATTTTAAAAATTCTCATACCAAAAAGACAATTTCAATTGTTTATATTTATATATTTCAGAGTCATTTCCAGATATTAATTGTTTCTGCATAAGAAAACCAAAACAAAAATATTCACTCTGCACATACAGAACTTTTCTCACTTTGTACAATGGTTCTTTTTAATAAGACTTAAGACATTTTAAAATCATATTACAGTAACCAACAGACACTGCTAAGGAACTTTTTTAAAAATAATATTTACTTATTTATTTG
This sequence comes from Muntiacus reevesi, assembly GCF_963930625.1. Taxonomy (NCBI): domain Eukaryota; kingdom Metazoa; phylum Chordata; class Mammalia; order Artiodactyla; family Cervidae; genus Muntiacus; species Muntiacus reevesi. Next base: position 256,145,247 of record NC_089251.1, on the reverse strand, counting down.
GCTGCACTATGTCTTATTTGCAGCTGGCAGTATCTTTAATCATTTCTTGTGGCACGTGGGCTCCAGTTCCCTGACCAGAGATCAAACCAGGGACCCCTGCAGTGGGAGCTCAGAGTCTGAGCCACTGGATCACCAGGGAAGTCCCACTATTAATGAACTTCTCTTAACGTGAAACAAATTAGATTTTCCAAAGAAACCTGGGCTCATAACATTAATAAGAGATACCCTCCAGTGTCATTTTCAATGTTTCCTGACTATGTATCAATTATCGCTATCTTATGATCTACACATATACTTTTGAAAATGAAACTAGCTTTATTTTTAGTCTTACAGTGTAATCAGTTTTAGCTATTATTTAATAATGTTAGTATTTTCTTCTCTCTTACCTTCTTTATGTAACAGATACTTTTCTGTTAGTTTCTACAGCCTTTGAATTTATTTACCTCTTATTCCTTGGCTATCATACTGCCCTTGAAAGTATTTTCAAAGAAACTACTAACTTCATATCCCCTTTCAAGAATTCAAAGTAATTACAATTAAATAATTTATAAAGCAATTTTACTTTTGCATTTGCTGTTGTCCTATGCTTAAAAGGCTTTTTCCTCTCCTTGGTCCAGCTAACCATGGCTTCTAAGAAGCCTGTCTCTCTGCATGAGAGGAGGGTAAGAGGAATATGCAAGACATCTTTTTATGTCTAGTACTTAGTGCAATTTTTGGCACATAGTAGGTATTCCATAAATGTCTGCTAAGCAAAAAAAATTTTGCTATGCATTTTGAGAAAACATTCTCTTAAAAAATCATATCACCATTTTGCTATGGGCAGACAGGAATTATAGTATTTCCGTTTTAGGTAGCCTGCTTTGTTCTCATGTTGTTATTAATAGCTTTTCAATTAGATGGCCAGCTCCTTAAAGGCAGCATCCTTTAGATACATGTATCCTAAAGATACATCCCTTCTATCTTCTCAGAATAAGTAACTCATATTTTTTTGACAGATCAAGTTCAGATCTTTTTAAAAAAATGAGTCTTTTAATATATCGAAAAATACATTAAAATACTACATGTGGTTGTATGTATTGGTGAAAATGGGTGATCTTAATTTTTACTTATTTATATTTTTCCAATGTTACAAACTACTTACATGTTTTTAAAATCACATCTTATAATTAATAAAGTAAATGTGGAATATCAAATACACATTTCATACTAACAAACAAAATCTTCTGCACATAAAAAAGGGGATCAAGTAAATACTCCAGTAAAGAACTCTTGAACCTATGGAAGTTATCTCGCTACTAGCATGTCATTGTATTTCTGTCCCTTTGGGCATAAGCCTGGCAGATAACATATTAGGTGGAGATACAAGAAGGACAAAGAAACCAAACAAACAGGGTTTTATAACTACAGAGGAAAATGAGGAAAGACATGGGGAAATGAAAGACATTCTATTTGGCAGGTATATGTGAAAAGACGAAAACAACAAACTAGGGCCTAGGAAGGTAGTTTTGAAATAGGCAGTTCACCGAGTAATCACATTTAATAATACCTGAATATACAACAGGCAAAATCATGAAGAGATTTCTTCTAGGGAAAAAAAAAATAGAATAAAGAAAATTCAAGAATTCTATTGCTAAAGTTAAACGTGCATTATCTAAACAATAAAGAGTTTCCAGGGTAAGGAAATAATGGCTGAGGCTAAGGTTCCAGTAAAACACATAAGGCTTGAGAAATTAGAACATAGTACAGAATTCAAATGTATCTTACAGAAGAAACACTCCAGGCATCTCCTCAGATTCCCTTGATGCCATCATCACATGGACCCTCAGCTGGTTCCACCTCGGCTGCCTCCTCTGTGGCTGACTGTTTCCCGTAGGCCTACTGAGTTCTGCTTCTCTAAGAACCCCTGGCTCTTCCCCCATGTCAGTCTCTGCATGGGCCGGTACACCCTGAGTTCTGGATTCTCTTGCTGCTTCTGAACTTGGATGGCAAGTCACACCACAGGGCTTCAAGGTGGCTGCTGAAAAAGTGGGGTGCTGTAACCTGGAACTGTGGGGTGAGTTACCTCTCCATGTGTAAACTCTGACCAATGGGACACAGGAGCTGAAGAGAGCCAGGCAGGTAAATTCTCTCTCTTCTCTATCTCCCCAAATCTGTATTGAGGTGCAGTGTCTTTGGATTCCTGCCTGGGGATGTCTTGGGTACCACCTTGCCAAGGAACCAGCTATTTCGCTATCAGCTCATTGTGAAGCTGTCGCTCAGCAGGGTAAAAACATCATCTTACATTGCTTCTCATCCTTTTCAGAATCACTTCCCTTTCTTCTCACTCTCACTGCCTAGGGACTGCACCTCTCAAATGAAGCATCAGCTCTAAATCCTTGCCTCAGGTTCTGTTTTCTGAGAAACTCAAACTAAGGACCACTTTAATTAACTCTTTTAATTAACCACTTTAATTAACATGTGACAGTCTAGAATCTATATAATTTTTCACAAGCTAAAAGAGTGACCAATATCAGGCTTTGAATCAGAAAACCTCTTTTTTTTTTAATCCAAATATCTACTATTAAATAAGGTTGACTAGTTTAATATTTCTCCAGCAATCTAGAGGAAGGTTATCTAGAACAGTGTTGGGCACATAAGGCACTCAATAAATATTACTAAATGAAAGGAAGGAGAGAGGCAAGGAGATAAGGTAGAAGGAAAATCATTAGAATTTAATTAAGCTATAATGTTAACTATCGTTTATTGCCAAGTGCTCCATGACAGTTAACTTTTCTCTATAAGTGCTTCTACATTCCCATCTACTTATCTCACATAAATTTTATTTATTTTTTTATTTATCTCACATAAATTTTATAAGAATTATATATTGACCAAAAATGATATAATTTCAAGGCATAATAATTGGTAAAGCCAACCTAGAAGCCCTGTCAGAGTGTTCCCTTGGATCTAGTACCAAGATCAAAGTACTGTATTTTCTGTGGATCTTCTAAAGTCAGAGAAGCAATGGACAGCTTTTGATCAGCATTTTCAAACAATCTTAGTAATATTCATCTTCATAAATACACTAAGGACCAGAGCAGTCTCTGTTCCATAGTTCACCTGATTACCTCGCAAAGTGGTCAGAGGGCAGATGGTTAGAGACGATCAAAAGGAACCTTAGTACTGGGTTGGCCAAAAAGGTCATTCGGATTTTTCTATAAGATGTTACAGAAAAACCCAAACAAACTTTTTGGCCAACCCAGTTGAGCAGAAAATTTTAAATCTTAACATTTCTTAGGAAGGCATAGGAAGATGAGAAATTAAAGTTAAAAAATAGAGACTTCCCTGGTGGTCCAGTGGTTAAGAATCTGCCTTTCAATGCAGGGGATGTGGGTTCGATCCCTGGTTACAACAAAGATCCCACATGCTATGGGGCCACTGAGTCCAGATGCCACAACTACCGACCCTGTGCTCCTCAACTAGAGAGTCTGAGTGCCTCAAAACACAGAGCATGCGCGCTCTGGAGTCTGCACACAACTGCAGAGCCCATGCACTCTGGAGCCCAAGTGCCCCGGCGACAGGGACACCCACGGGCTGCAAGATGAGCCCGATGCCACAGTCATGGCCCAATGCAGTCAGAGCAGTAACAGTGAGTAAATGAAAGAAAATAAAGTTCAAAGTAAGGACCTCATGGGAAGACGCACAACTGGAGGACTGAACAATTATAGGAATTAACGAAATATTGTTGAAGGGGAAATTTCATAATAGTTCTTTCTTATTCATTATAGAAAGAAGTGGATGATGGACCAATATTTTAAAATTTCTGTTCTTGAGGAACTGTGAATCAACACCAAACTTACCTTCATTTTTGCCTGTTCTATAAATTCAAAACATTCTGGAAAATAAGATAGGATATCGGTCTCAGGCAGATCCAATATAGAAATATTCTTATATATAAAGTCATTGAGGAAAGCATTTTCAACTCCATATGCAACATTGAGAATATGAGTCACCTTAAAGAGAAAAAAAAGATAATTTTTTAAAAAATTCACATGAATTAGGTTAATTAAACCTAAAAAATTAGGTTTAAATAAAATTAAACCTAATTAGGTCACTTAGGTTAATTAATTAGGTTAATTAAACTGAGATGTTGAGATCTGTAACAATAATACATAATTTAAGCATGACTCACTTGGGCTTCCCCGGTGGCTCAGTGGTAAAGAAACTGCCTGCAATGAAGGAAATGCCAGAGGCGGAGGTTCAATCCCTGGGTCGGGAGGATCCCCTGGAGGAGGAAATGGCAACCCACTCCAGTATCTCTGCTTGGAAAATTCCATGGACAAAGGAGTCTGCTGGGCAACAGTCCAAGGACTCACACAAAAGTGAGACACGACTGAACACATGCACACTTGAGTAACACTTCCTTCAGGGAGCCTTCTCTGCCTGCCTCATCCCTCACCAGAAGTGCTGGTTCTACACACTCATATTGGTTGTTACTGTTATTTAGTCGCCATGTCATGTCGACTCTTTTGTGACCCCCATGGACTGCAGCCCACCAGTCTCCTCTGTTCGTGGGATGTACCAGACAAGAATACTGGAGTGGGTTGCCATTTCCTTCTCTAGGGGATCTTCCCAACCCAGGGATCAAACCCGCATCTGCTTGGCAGGTAGGTTCTTTAACACTGAGCCTCCAGCGAAGCCCATATACTCCTATAGTACCCTCTATGTGTCCTAAAATAGCCCTTATCACCGAGTTTGTCTCCCACATTGTGCTGGAAACCCACCAGGGTAGAGACCATATTTAGCCTACTCACTTTTATAAGTAAGCACTGTGCGTGAGCAGGAAACTTCGCACAGAAAGTACTTAAAATATCTGTTGAATAAATCAATTAATGTCCATTAAAAAATGAAAGTAAGGGACGTGCATTAGTAGCAGTAACTTCCCTTTCAATACTTACTTCCCTACTTTCCTTTTGCATTCTTTGTAAGTACAGTCGTTCTCAAGTGTGGCTACACACTAGAACTACCCAGGGAGCTTTTTAAAAGTCCAATAGGTACACCCTGAGTTCTGGATTCTCTTGCTGCTTCTGAACTTGGATGGCAAGTCACACCACAGGGCCCTGGGTTTGGTTTCAAGGTGACTGCTCACCCAGGGAGGTTTCCAAAGGCACCAACGCCAAAGGGTCTCAAACCCAGAAATTCTGATGAATTAGTCTGGTTGAAAGGGGGGATGGTCGTGAAAGATTTGCTTTCAAAATGTGAGCAACCTCCTCCTCCATCTATGCGTTCAAGCTCCTTTCCCGGAGTCCACCAAGCAAACAGAAGCAGCCCTGTGGGAAGTTCTTTAAGAGAATCCAAAGGCTAAAAGGATCGGATTCTGCCTTTCCTGCCCCCACTACCTTCACAGGTGTGGCTCTGGCAGTGCCTTGCTAATTGGCTTCCGGTGGACACCTGACTTAAGCTGGACTGATTTAAGAAATTTAGAAAGAGGTGTATGAGACAGAATAATCCACACACTCAAGAGCTTTAAGACAGCCATTTTGTAGTAAGTGTTATGAGAAGCTGAAGGATCCCTGCTTCCAAATGAGAAGGGCAGATGTGCAGAGAGGGGCCGTGCGCCAGTGGATGCCCTTCTATTCTCTGGCACAGCCACTCTCCTCCCAGGTTCCAAAGCGCTCCCCCCGCCCTCGTCCCCCGGCCCTGAGATCATCGTGTGCATTCTCTTTCCTTGCTCAGGTTTCTGTGGTCCACAGCCACAAAAGTATTTACTAAGATATTCAAGGAACTAGACCTCATGAAGAGAAGGCCATAAGCTATTTACAAACCTAACTGCCTCGTGGAGGAAAACAACAGAAAAAAGCCTCTAATCTACTTGAGAAGGGGAGGTGGGAGAATTCTAGACAGAAGGGAAGAACACTTTTAGAAGATACTGTCTGAAATGTCCTTCTGCCTTCCCTGGTGATGGCCTCTCAGGCTATGTCAAGTTACCCTCCCACTCCAAGAGTACCTCTGGCCAGAGCTGGATGACTCTGTCTTTAATTACATAATAGATATTCCAATGTTGAATAATACTGATGTGTTTGCCCTGTCTTTAGAACTATATTCTACATCCCCCAAAGACCAAAAATGAGGTCTGACCACTTACAGAATATATCTGTATCTATCACGGGATTATGACGATGACAAAATGAGAATCTTGGAGAAACCTGCTGAAAGGTAAAAGTGCCTTACAAATATTGTGGGCTATTAAACTATACAAGGTCTGGGTAGTTTCGCTGCTTGGAAATGCAGTTTGTATGTGTATTGATTCAATGATCCTGCTTGAAAAGAACTGTCCTAAGTCACAGGTCATGGTGGTGGTGCTGGAAGTGTTAGTCACTCACTCATGTCCCAGTCTTTGCGACCCCAAGGACCGTAGGCTGCCAGACTCCACTGACCATAGAATTCTACAGGCAAGAATACTGGAGTGGGTTGCCATGCCCTCTACCACAGGATCTTCTAACCCAGGGAACAAACCCAGGTCTCCTGCAGTGCAGCAGATTCTTTGCCATCTGAGCCACCAGGGAAGCCCAAGATGGAAGTAGTGGGGACCTAACCTAAAACCTTTCTAGCAATTCAAGCATACTTCCAAAATGCAGTTTCAGAGGTCCTTTCAATGGTTGACCTTGGGATGCCCTTTAAAATAAGGATAATTTGAACAGCCCCTTCATTTAGTACTTAGTATGTGCCAAGCACACAGGTTAACTCACTTAAACCTCACATTTGGGCAATATCAAAATTTTAATTTTTGAAGTCGTTCAAAAATCAAAACATTATTTAAAAAATCTTCAACCTGTCCTTCTCCACTCCATTATCGCCCACCTACATGGTAACTACCTTTATCCATTTCTCATATATTCTTTTAGGGTATCTTTAAAAGATATTTATATCTTATAAGATAGATATTTATATCAAACATTTTATTTACTCTCTTACACAAAGGCAACACTGCGGGGATTTTTGGCCCCATTTAAAAATGGCCTTTCATATCAGTATTCAAAGACTTTTGTGTGCTTTTAAAAACTATATAGCATTCTGTCATTGTTCATTTAACCAATTCCCTACTGATGGAAATGTGGGTTGCTTCCAATAATTTGCTATTATAAACAGTGCTGCAGTAAATAACTTGGAACACTCCTGAAGCATTTCTTTTTACCTTGAGTCTTTTCAATGTATCCAGATCATGAGCAGCATCTTGTGACCCTATAAGAAATAAATCACATCACCTTGAACAGAAAAATAATTATCCTGACTTTTAATCTGAATTTTGTAACAATTTTGTTAGTTATTCATTTATTTTAAGAAATACATCTTGGGAGGACCTGAATCCAACTCTTTGAAAGATAATTCAGAAATATTCATCAAAAAATATTCATCCTGTAAATACTTTTGGACTCTGAAATCCCACTTCTAGGAATTTTTCCTAGAAGCCATGGGCCTAGGGCCATGGATGGGGCATTGGGTTTGGGTGGATTTTTGTTTGTTTTTGTGGGGTTTATTTTGTATTACCAGCAATACTGTGAAGAACATCCTAATAGCTAATCTTTGCAATATCCAGAACTTTTAGGAAAAATCCCTAGAAGTGGGATTTCAGAGTCCAAAAGCACTTACAGGATGAATATTTGTGATGAATATCCCATGAAAATATATACAGCCCTTTGAAATGAGAAATGTAGAAGAATATTTATTGCATGGAAATATATTTTCAATTATATTAGGTTATAAAAGCAGGTTACACAACATCAATCATTTTTGTAAAAACAAAAACGATGTATATGCTTAAAAATGGGCAGGAATTATATAGAACAAAATGTTACAGTAAGATTATAGGTGACTTTTTTCTTCATGCTCACATGTACTTTTTATAGTAAGTATCTATTTCTTTTGCAACTGAAGAAAAGAATATTAAAAAGACACCCACAAAATGATTTAGTGCCAGCTCATCTGGGAACACTCAGTAACTTAGAGCAAACACTGTTGGTCTACAGAGTTCCACCCACGTTCCATGCACAACTAGGGCTGTACCCTTTTCCAGTTTCTCCCTGTGAAAGTTGGCTTCCCAGATCTCCTACATCTGAAAAATGACTCTAGTTAATAAGCAAGTTTATACAGGAGAATAACTAGTTAATATAAAGTGAGTTACACAACTGAAAAATAGAGCATTTATTATTTAAAGATTCAAGTATTTTACTTTCCTGAATTAGGTTCCATTTCTATAGAAAACATTTTTTTCACCTTAACTGTCTGGGAAATCTGCCAGCTTCTACCATGTGATTTTAGGTAGCTGGAAGGTCAGCAATATGCTGGTTGGCCAATATTCTCTTGGTAATACAAAGCTCACAGGCTCCTTACTGAATTTACATTCAAATTTATTCTACTTAGAACTTAGGCTATCAAAATATTAACATTTGTTAATGGTAGATATGTAATTGCTATAGTCTGTAATTTTTTACACATTTGAAATACCTCATAATTTAAAAATAAAAATTCTCAGTTTTCTGTAGAAGTCCTATTCATCTCCAGGAGGAGAAATGGGTTAAAGTAAGTTAACTGAAATTTGGTGGTTTTATATGCATGCTATCTTTTACATAATAATTTCACTCTATTTCTTACAACAGAAAAAAGACAAGAAAAGAAAGAAACAGGCATGAATGAAACTCTTTTTTTTCCTACCCTCAACTGTCACTATTGTATTTCTCGAAGCTGGATATTTTCATTATTTCCATTAAATACACATACACCCCAAAGAGAATGAGTTAGTCATTTTTCAGAGTTGGTTGTTACATTTTGAAAATGATTTCCAGGCTATGAATACATTGATTCAAATTCAGTGTTCTTGAGACCAAAGCAACTGACTCTTCAAACACAAGGAGAGTGTTAATAGTGTGGCCGGATAATTTCAGTCAGTACAAATGGACTTTATGTACTTGTCCTATGTGTGTCATCTAATACTTGGTAGTATTCCGTTCATGTTACTTCTCTCTAAATTCTAGATATAAACATTAGCTTTTCTCCAATTTTAAATGGTTGCTTTGCGTCGCAGTCTTCTATTAAGCTTTTGTTGGAAAAACACTGATTATTAAAAGAAATACTCTAAATCACTACAACAATGTGTTATTTAAACCTTTGTTTTGAAAAAGTAGAATGTATCCTTTTATAAACTACCCTAATTAACATTTTAAAACAAATATCAATTTTAAGAATTTTATGATTTTAACAGTAGCAACATTAATCTATGATTGTGTTAAATTTAATAGAACTGAATAGCAAATCAATTTTAACTGTATGGTAATTTAAAATAACAAAAAGAAGTTGATGAATAGGACTACAACTAAAGAAATAAGTTTAATAATAATAATGTACAGTTGTATTTTACATTGACATAATCCAATAATATTCATGACCCTGGCCAAAAATTATTATGGAAATATTATAGATGAAGTAATGATTTAGAAAGCATATTACGTGCTATTGGAGTTGGGACTTCTAACACATTCAGTGTTTTGAAATCATATGTAGCATAAAAAATAGGCTATGTAAGATCTCTAGAATTCTGTTTCTGTTTTTACTGAAAATACCAAATATTGTATAAATTCTGATGTAGCATGTCTTAATTTACAAATCTCTATTTTTATCATCACAGAAATAGACAAAAAAATTATTAATGAAACAAACCAAAAAGATATTATTACATTACTGAAAAGGGAAATAAATAATATTCTAAAGAGAAACATTTTGGTGAAATTTGTAGGAGTGAATGTTCATAAATGGATAGAAATAGGAGCATAAATTTATATAATGATAAGGTAAAATAATATTCATGAAAGAATTTTACAAAATAAAGAGCTTTACAAATTTGATGTATTATCTGCCTTCTAAAAATACTGAGTTTCCTAGATATCAGAAATCCTCTATAACCTTATGTGTTAGTCGCTCAGTTGTGTCCGACTCTTTGCAACTCCAAGGACTGCAGCCAAGAAAACTGGAGTGGATTGCTATTTCCTTCTCCAGGGGATCTTCCCGAACCGGGATTAAACCAGGTCTCTCTCAGGGCAGGTAGATTCTTTACCATCTGAGCACCAGGGAACCCTTATAACCTTATAAAGGATTCGCAAATTTTCACCTAGAATTGAAGATCTCAAAATGTCACCGATTGGGACTTTGTAACAAGACGGACATAACAAGAAGTAAGTGTACCTTTTTAAAACTACCCAAGATAAATGGAATTTTCCACTTTCACAAATCAAGTTGGATTTAAGAAAAGTCCTAGTGAGATTTGTTGTAAAAATATAATTTGCAACACCAAGGACAAAAACACTAACTATGATCTTTTATGAACCTGTTAGGTATTTCAAGGGTCTATGTAAGATTTTTGAAATGCAGGAGCTTGGGTGAATTTATGAGCAAACTGAAAAAGATACAGTATATTTGTACAGCTTTCCACCTTCTTTATCCACCACCCAAAGTAATATTTAATTTCATGTAGTACTAGGTGAGAGCTGTGTTGCTTTGAAGAGATAAGGAAGCTTTTTGAAGCAACCTAGAAACAACCCCTGTAGCATTCACCTGGAAAAACTTTAAATGTAACCATGCATAGGTCCCTCGGAATAAGTTGTTTGTAACCATCTGCCTCTCTTGTAACCATCTCCTTCTCCCAAGAAAGGAGGTTGTACCTGATGAAAATATCTCATGCCCTGATTCAAAGAGGAGACCATGTAAAGACTAGTTTCAGAAGTCCCTCCCACCACTCATTCAAGATCCTGGTAAGGTTCCAATGCCAGTCTTAGAAGACTACCTTGATCAGCCCACTTTGGATAAGTCTAGATTTAATAAATAAGCAAAGTTCATGAAGACTCTGAAACAGTGAATGATCATTTTAAATTCTACCATAATTATTTTAAACCATTATTACTACAATAGGAGCCAAATAACCAAAAAATGTGCCTGGATATGTTTCCTTCCCTAGAAACGCTGTGCAAATCCTGGGTGAAATTTTCAGACTAACTAAATGACTACTAAATTTTTCACTGTGCTGCAGAAACTAACTGGACATATTTATTTGGTGAATTTAAAGACAGGTCATGTAACAATGCACACAATACATACTACAATAAATAACTCAAATGTATACTGCAATTGATATGTTTCAAAAAACTTTTGCAACAACTTTAGGACAACCCTATAAGATAAGCAGATATCCTTACTTCAGTTTTACAGATGGTTTCTTGGAGGACCAGAAAGAATTAATGAGTTGCACTAGCTCATCTACTGTAAGTAGAGTAGGAAGAATGAGGCTCAAAGCCTGGACTCTGAGGCAGTATATGTTAATGATGGAGAGCAGGAGTGACAGCAGACTTGAGCTGTGCAAGTTATTTAACCAATTAAGTTCAATTCCAATCTGAAAAATGGAGCTGATGATCTGTTTCACAGAGCTTTTAAAAGGAGTGTGCACATCACACAGCCGTCTCACTGGCTATTTCTGACTCCCAATTCAGTGTTCTTTTTACACAAGAGGGGCTTGGTTATATAAATATTGAAAAATCATTGATTTTTCCAAGTCTTAATTTCTCTATTCATAAATGAAAAATTATTCAAACCTACTTAAAACACTGTTGACTATTTTTTAAGAACACTGCATCACATTTGTGCCAAGTTAACAAGTTTGCACATTCATATCTGTGCTTCATTTGCTCTTTGCGAATTACGCGTTGTGCAGGGAATCTGTATTTATCATAATACAAGAAATCATAAACCATCAGGCTCATAGCCATAAAATAACAATCCACCTTCTTAACAGTCCAAAAACAGACACCAAGAACAGATGTGGCCACAGGAGGCATGCACTCCATATAGTTGCAACCCCAGGGCAGGCAAACAAGCACTTGTCTTTTCAAGCATTAACTTTTCTACAACTTTAACCCTCATCACTAGTAGTCTTGCTTAATAAAAGCATTATTTTTAATTTGATAATCTTTTAAGGCTATATCGTTTCATAATCCAGTAAAATACACCACCAATGTGTTGTCCTCCAGACAAGTTAGAAAAACAGGAAAAACGCTTTTCTAAAATTCAAATACCAGGTGGTACGTGCTACTAGAAACTATGCCTCTTAGGTTCATTGTGTGGCAGAAACAGTCCTAGGCAGCTAGTGAAGTTCCATACCCAGAAAAGGAAACATTTCAATTTTCTGGAGCTTTTAGCTGATAGCACAGACTACTATATACTAGGGAGAAAAATGAGAAGTAATATGGTTAAAAGAGCTCAACGATTCAGCGGCAAATCAAATATACTCACCCAGGAGCAACCATGGCTTAATAACACCAACTTGCAGGTCCAAGCTAAGGTCCTGCACATAACCACAACCTCCCCCGCCGCTCGGCTCTGTTTCTTCCACAACATGAATTCTGGCATCTTTCCATGTTTCTATAATTTTCTTTCCAGTTAGCGTTGTCACCCTGGTGCACTGCTTCCTGAGATTATTCCGGGAGAATGCCTTAATTTCCTGGTTAAGGGAGTGCATTACCTGAGCAGTGGCTAGGAACAAACACAAGCAAATCCAGCCAGCACAGTGAGGGGCCGAACTGAGCGTCCCTTAGTGTTCAGGTAACAAAAACAACCTCATGGGCACACGGGCCGGCAGGTAACTCTAGCTGACACTGGCCGGGGGGCGAGACAGCCCGGCTCCGTTTCTCCCAGCGCCGCAATGTAAGCAGAAGTTTGATTGGCCGTTGAGAAAGGGACGCCGATTGGATGCTGTTTCTCCTTCCTGTTAGCGGGAAAGAATGCTATCCCGGCGGACGTCTTTCCTGTTGTTGCTGCTTAAAGCTATCTTTTTTATTCACGCCGATTGGTAAAATATAAGAGATAATTGCCGAGCTGGTACTTCCTCGCACCTTAAAAGCAGTGGTTTTCCGGACATATTCGATCGGTGGCACTTGTGGTTGGTGACCTGGGTATCCCTCCTGCTCTAGTTAGGCTACCGCGCCCGCTCGCCTGCTTTTAGGCTAACCCGGGGGCTACAGCAGACGTTAAAAGTTAGACTTAGCTTTCTGTGTTCACACCTTTTCTTTCTGCTGTTACTGCCAAGAGGAACATTTACTCGATTCAAAAAAAAAAAACAAAAAACAAAACACTGTTATGTAGGCTAGTAACAATTTAAATAAAATTTGCAAAAGTAATTTTTTTCTTTTTAATTTTCTAATTGTATATAAACAAGATAAACAAGAGCTTAATATATTTTCCCCCCTGACTTCTCGCCTGCATTTTCATTATCAGTAAAACTGCTGAAAAAGACTTCATGCAATAAATACACACTCTTTATAAGAAGCATTGCAGCAGTCTTTTCATACATAGTTTCAGAAATTGGTGGTGCAAACATCCACTTTTACTAAACATCAATTATAGAATGATTCTTTAATTAGAATCATTATTCTAATAATATAGAATATTCTAATAATGAAATTAAATGTAGAATTAGAATTCTATATATTATATATATAATTAGAATATATTATATTCTAGTAATATAGAATGTATTACAAAAGAATGATTTGTTTTTCTCAAGAAATCCCAATTCCTTTAAATAGAAACTTTTCTTAGCCCACCTAAAAGACAATGCAACTTTGAATGGACTTACACATAGCATATAAATTCATGTATAAAGTGACAAAGTTGCTCTTAAAGAACACTTATTCACAACACCACATATTGAAATTTTTGTTGTTGTTGACATTGATTTAAACCAAATTTCTCCCTATTAGCAAGAGTGAGCTATTAGCCCAAGCTAGCTACCCGGCACCCTAAAATGAAAAACTCAATAACTTTTTTGCATCACTTAAACAAGTATGTCTTCATCAAAAACTACTCTGACCACATATTTTTCCATGTATTTATCATGAAGTGATTAAAAAAAAAAAAACAACTATTGAGCACACTAGATGCTAGGTCCTGTGCTTATAAGCAGTTTTTAAATTCTAAGTGTTATATGTCAGGTACTTTACACACATTATCCCATTTGCCTCACCCCAAATTTATTATGAGGCCATTGTATTATAATTACCTACATTTTACAGCTGAGGGAGCTCAAATGCAGAGATTGCAAATAAAATATCCTACATTTCACAGATCATAAGTTTAGACCCACAAGTAAGATTTAGGTTTGTTTCAGTCCAAAGCCTTAGTTCTTGTTTACTATGGAATACTGCACTGCCCCTTAAGTAACTGTGTTAACAAATATTTATTGAGCAGTTACAATGTGCCAGGCACTGTTGTAGTCCCTGGGGATATAGCAATAAATAAAAACAAAGTCCCCTCTTTTATGGAACTATTTTCCAAATGGAGGGAGCAGATGGACAGATAATAAATGAATAAACTGTAACTATGTTAGGTCATGAAATAAGAGCTAAAAAGAGAACCTAAGTGAAATAAGGTGACAGAGGGAAAGGGCAGTGTGCTATTTGCTACAGGTTGGTGAAAGAATTCTCCTCTGATAAAGTGACATTTGAGTCGATACTTGAATGAGGTGCAGGAGCTAGCCCTGTAGATACCTAACTGAAGAGCTCCGCAGGTAGAAGCAACAACAGCTAAGACAGGAGTGTGCTGCTGAGAGGTAGGAGTTGGGGGGGTTTAAGGAATTGCCAGCTCGCAAGTGTGGCTTTAGAGAGGGATTGAAGAGAAGTGTTGAAGGAGGAGAGGAGGGCAGAAAGAAATGGCGGAGACACTGGATCTGATTCTGAATGAGATGGAGAGCCACAAGAGAGAACAGAATGGCGGAACCTGTGTTGTGCTACCCAAATCCCCCTTCAGTGAGCCCCTGCTGTTTAGATGTGCTATTGGCTGACTGGTAATGACCCCTTCAGGACTGCCTCAGCTACAGAGGGCTGCCTTGCCTGAGCTTGCAGCCTTCATGGAACAGACCACAACCAAGACTGACTGATGAGGTAACATAAAGACCTGGCTATCTTAGCCCAACTTGAGACAAACTTGAAGAGCCATTCCAGCTTGAAAGACCAACATGTGGTTGGCCAAGTCTATCACTGGGCCTGCATAACCTCTTGACTTCTGCTGCAGCCTGATCCTTCCACTCCCTTCTACAAATGTTGATCCCAAAAGCACTCCTTTAAAAAGGCCTGCATGCTAAACACTACCTCAATCTGCTTCCAGGGATCCAGTCTGTGATAAGTGACATGCTAGCTTATGCTGTAAAACGGTGATCTTTCTGGCAGCTGTGAGGAGGAGTAGAGGCAACATGGAAGCAGGGAGATTTGTTAGGAGGCTATTACAATGACTCAGATGGAAGACAACAGTTACTAGGGCTAGAATGGCTGTAGATGGGGAGGGAAGACACAGTCAGATGCTAGATATATATGAGAGCTGAGCCAAGAGACTTTATTAGTAGACTGATGTGGGAAAGATTAGGATAATTTTTAAGTTTTTTGGCCTAAGCAACTGAAAAGTAGATCTGCTATTTACCAAGAAAGGAATGGTGTGGCGATGAAAAGCTCTATTTGGGACATGTTAAGTTTAATGTACCCATTAATCTACCAAATGGAAATGTCAAGTGGGAAGCCGCACATGTGAATCTGAACTTCATAGAAGAGATCTCTGCAGGAGATGGAAATTTTGGAGTAATCAGCTTTAAGACACCATTAAAACCATAACACTGAACGAGATGATCTAGTTATGAAGGTTGATAGAGAAGCCAGACTTGTGCCCTCATTTAAGGGTCAGGAAGATGAGAAGGAGTCAGCAAAGGAGACTAAGATGAAGAGATCTTGGAGGTAGGCGGAAAGGAAAGAGAGACAGTTTTGAGAGTATAAATAAAGCGTTTCAAGGAGAACAGTGTGATCAGCTGTGTCACATGCTGCTGACAGTGTTGAGGGACATGCAGACCAAGCTCTTACACTAGATTAAAGGCCTCCTCAATGAGAACACATGCCATTTCCCAGCACTATACAAACATTGCTTCCTGACAGCTCTGTGAGGGAAGTAATATAGACCACATTTTTTTTTTTTGGCCATTTTTTTTTTCATTTATTTTTATTAGTTGGAGGCTAATTACTTTACAATATTGTAGTGGGTTTTGTCATACATTGACATGAATCAGCCATGGAGTTACATGTATTCCCCATCCCAATCCCCCCTCCCACCTCCCTCTCTACCCAATCCCTCTGGGTCTTCCCAGTGCACCAGGCCCGAGCACGTGTATAGACCACATTTTTACAGAGAAGGGCATTTAATGTGCAAGGTAGAGACTAGCCTTTGGGCACAGTTTGGGTTTGTTTGTTACTAACAAGAATGGTTGAACACAGTTCCATCTTACTCAGAAACCCATATTCTTTGTACCACATCATTCTGTAATGGATGAGTAGAACTGTCAACTACACGCTGATAGCTGCAGTCCCTGCTGATAATACTGTAATACTCACATGTTAGTATCGCTGGATACTTAGACACTGTGCCACTCAGCTGTTCATTTTACAGAAGAGTAGCCCAAGAAGTAAGCTTATTTGCCCATTGTCACTACTCGTGGTCCCTGGTCCCTTAACGTAGTATCTAATGCTTGTTCTACTGTATTATATGGTTATCTAAAAAGTCCTTTAAGGGAAAGATTCCTTTTCATTAAGCTAGCCTGTGGGTGGGCAGAGGAGTTGGAGTTCTGGCAGGAGAGAAATAAGAGGCAAAAGGTCAGAAAACCTAGGCAAGAGGAAGAGGGCAGCGTTCCACCCGCAGGAGAGGCATTGCTAACGCTGAGATTTGAAAAGGATTGTTTGATAAAGGTTTGATAAAGGATTGTTCTGGAAGAGGGAGCATGTTCTTATAAGAATTAAGGGGTATGGGGAAAGGGGGGAAGTGTGAATTGAATATGTTCTGGAATTTGTTGCCATGTCCACCATATAATTTCTCTCCTAACAGAATTAAAATGTCTATACCAAATGCTATGCACTTTTCTAGTATTATCTCTGGACATCACTAGAATCTCACTTTTGGATAAAGCACAGTTGACTGCTAAACAATACAGGGTTGAACTACATGAGCTCCATTATACGCAGATCTTTGTTAATGATTACTGGACCACAGTACTACACAACTCTAGGTTGGCTGAATTCCCAGATATGGAACTTATGAATATGGAGGGCTGACTAAAGTTACACTCAGATTCTTAGTGGTTCATGGCTTAGTGCCCCTAACCACACATTGATCAAGGGACAACTAAAATTGAAATGCAAAGAGCTAGTAAGCAGTGGCTCTTGTACTCAATCTCAGGTCTATTGGATCCCAATAGACCTTCATCCCACTACATATACAACTTGTGACATATTTCATAATAAAATTGCTATGGAAATATCTACTTTTCATTAACTCAGATATGATTTATATGGATAAAAATATTTATAAATAATCAAAAGTCCAGTTGGCATGCAATTTTGGCTTGAGTTAATAGTCTTAGTTCTGCGTTTCACTGAGAACAGAGACAGCCTGAAATGAATACAGAAAAAAATCAGATTCATCTTATAACACTGCTCACTTTGCAATCTTTTCTGAATTATTTATTTTTTTCTGGCTTTGCTGGGTCTTCATTGCTGCAAGTGGAATTTCTCTAGTTGTGGAGAGTGGGGGCTACTCTCTAGTTATGGTGTGCAGACTTTTCATTGCAATGGCTTCTCTTGTTGCAAAGAAAAGGCTCTAAGGGCACAAGCTTCCGTAGTTGCAGCACATAGGCTCAATAGTTGTGGCTCGTGGGTATCAGAGTTGCAGTGCATGGGTTTGTTGCATGTGAAGGGAGAAGGCAATGGCACCCCACTCCAGTACACTTGCCCAGAAAACCCCATGGACGGAGGAGTCTGGTAGGCTTCAGTACATGGGGTCGCTAAGAGTCGGACAAATGACTGAGCGACTGCACTTTCACACGTTGGAGAAGGAAATGGCAACCCACTCCAGTGTTTTTGCCTGGAGAATCCCAGGGACGGGGGAGCCTGGTGGGCTGCCGTCTATGGGGTCTCACAGAGTCAGACATGACTGAAGCGACTTAGCAGCAGCAGCAGCAGGCATGTGAAATCTTCCGGGACCAGGGATCTAACCTGCATTGGCAAGTGGATTCTTACCCACTCTACCACTAGGGAAGTCTCTGCAATCTTTATAAAGACTTTTTTTTTTTTAATCAGTTCAACTAAAACAGTTTTGAATGCAAATTTTCTTTGTGAATACAATATCTCACATGAATTTGTTATTGAAGCTTTTGATTATAAAACATTGTTTGCTTATATATGCATGGTTATAGCAATAAAACAAAAGAAGCAACGAAACAGAAGCAGGAATTTTCTATATTTCCTTTCAGATATTAATTATTTGCATGTCTGTGGTAATATTTAAAGATCTCATGTAGCCCAAAACAAAGTGAGGTTTTTTTTTTCAAAGCCTGAAACAAAAGGGCTTAGGGTATAATTCAGAAATTTAAAGTTCAATCTGTTGTGATATCCATTTTTTTAAGTAGGTGCCACACAGTTTCTCATTCTTTTTTATATGTTCTACCTACCTTCACTCCAAAAAAAATATTCTGTTGTTATTTTTGAAATTACTAACAAGCTGGACATGTAAATTATCTTTAGTGCAGCCACTTCTGTGGTTCAGAACTTTACAACCAGGAAATAAATTAACCAGCAACCATTTATGGAGTATCTGCAATGACCTTAATATTTCACCAAGGACTGTGAGGTCACCCCAAAATGGTATTTCATTAAATTTAAGATACCACTGATTATAAGACACACCATTATTTCATGTACCACCAGGAAAGAAGTACTGCCACACACTTTTACAAGATTTATGACAATGTTGATGTTAATTAAGATGTATCTTTATTTCAGAGAAGTTAATAATATGAAAGCATGTGTATTTCAGAATAGATAAAATTCAACAACAACTAAAAATAGGTCCTGATTTCTAAGAGCTTACAATTCCATTTTGGAGGGAAAAAACATCAGCAGAGAAAATGAAATCACAGAATAAGAGAACTAGTATTAGCAAAAACATAGAAGTGATAAGGATACATGTTTCAGGGGGAACTTTCTAGCTCTTTAAGAAGGGGACTTCTTAGGAATAAAATTTACACAGTATGGTAGTTTTAGATTATGGAAGCCTCACAAACCAGCTGGAAATTTTGGGGCTTGTAGTGTTTATGAAGAGTAAGAGTGATATGATAAGAAATACTATATAGGCTGAAGAAAATTGTCAAATGACCAATTAAGAAGTAAAGATAATAACCCATTAGGGATGTGGTAACATGGATTATGTTGAAGTATATACAAAAAATGGATCACTCAAACAGTACTTTTTAAAAATAAATGAAAGTTACTGAAAGAATAAATATAGGAATTGAAGTAAGAGGCTCATCAAAGATGACCTGACAGTTTCTAGCTAGTCTTGTGAGATTTGTGAATTGTATTTTTATAGAGTGTTGAGGAACATAATTTATTTTACTTAGTGCCTTCCATAATGTAAGAATTTAATGAATATTTCGTAGACAAATGAGTGAGTAAAGCTAGAATATTTGCATTGTGATGAGATCATTCATGTAGAAGTGATGGTTGAAAGACAAGAAATGAATTTATTAAAGGAGTCAGTATAAAGAAAGCCCAGCCAAGGACAAAATTCTGGGGGACAAATCTTGGGGACCTAAAAAGCAAATGAAACATGAAAAGGAAGCAGATAAGTTATAGAGGCCTGTAGAAAACCTGAGCCATATTATCAAACGGTAAATACAGTTTTTAAAGAAATGTTGTTCAATGATATAAAAAATTACAGAGAAGCTAGGACACAGAGAACCAAGAAGAGAAAACTTGACATGATAAAATGAAATCAAGTAATGATTTTATATATAAGAGCTTCAATAAAGTGGTGGGGACAACTGTCAAATTAGATTAAAGGAATTTAATAGACTGGAGGTGCAGGCAGACAGAGGTTGCATTTAGAAAATTGCTAGATTGGCAATGACAGAAAATTCCATTCTATAGTGGAACCTCAAGAAATGTTGACCTCTTCACTTTCTGCCAAGAATTTATTCTCCTTTAAACATCTTTAATTGCATTAATTACAAAAATGCATGCATGCATGTTAAGTCACTTCAGTTGTGTCCCACTCTTTGCGACCGACCCTATGGCCTGTAGCCCGCCAGGCTCCCCTGTCCATGGGATATCCCAGGCAAGAATCCTGGAGGGTGTTGAGAATTTCTTCTCCAAGGGATCTTCCCTGCGGGTTCGATCCCTGGGTTGGGAAGATCCTCTGGAGAAGGAAAAGTCTACCCACTCCAGTATTCCTGCCTGGAGAATTCCATGCCCTATATAGTTCATGGGGTCACAAGGAGTTGGACACAACTGAGTGACTTTCCCTTTCATATGGATGTATTAGAAAGCAATGGAAATTCACCCTCAAAATGTACCTCAGTGTCAGCATTTAGCTGGATAACTAATTGCGTACGTGCTCAGTTATGTCCAACACTTTTTAGATCCCATGGACGATAGCCCAACAGGCTCCTCTGTCCATGGGATTCTTCAGGCAAGAATACTGGAGTGGGTTGCAATTTCCTCTTCCAGGGGATCTTCCTGACCCAGGGATCGAACCCATGTCTCCTGCATTCTAGGCAGATCCTGTACCGCTGAGCCATAGGGGAAGGGATGACTAACTGGTCCAAAGCAAAATGACATGTTTTATATTTTTATCTTCAATCCTCTCTCAATTGAGTCAGGGGTTTCAAGTAACTTTTTCCCCCTAGAAATGCTCCTAAAGAATACATATTTCTCTGGAAATATCTGTAGAGATAGATGGAATATCTGTAGAGATAGATGGATCTAAGATGGCAACTGTGGAACTGGAAACCACCACTACTCCTTATCATTTCATGGCAAACAGATGGGGAAACAATGGAAACAGTGACAGACTTTATATTCTTCGGTTCCAAAATTACTGCAGATGGTGACTGCAGGTATGATTAAAAGATGCTTGCTCCTTGGAAGAAAAGCTAAGACAAACTCTGACAGCATATTAAAAAGCAGAGACATTACTTTGCCAAAAAAGGTCCATATAGTCAAAGCTATGGTTTTTCTAGTAGTCATGTATGGATGTGAGAGTTGGACCATAAAGAAGGCTGAGCACCAAAGAATTGTTGCTTTTGAATTGTGGTGTTGGAGAAGACTCTTGAGAGTCCCCTTGAACTGCAAGGAGATCAACCAGTCAATCTCATAGGAAATCAATTCTGAATATTCATTGGAAGGACCGATGCTAAAGCTGAAACTCCAATACTATGGCCATCTGATGTGAAGAACTGACTCATTAGAAAAGACCCTGATGCTGGGAAACATTGAAGGCAGGAGGAGAAAGGCACAACAGGGGATGAAATGGTTGGATGGAATCACCGACTGAATGGACATGAATTTGAGCAAGCTCCAGGAGATGCTGCAGGACAGGGAAGCCTGGCACGATGCAGTCCATGGGGCGGAAAAGATTCAAACATGACTGAGCGGCTGAACAACAAATCCCTAGAGATATTCTATGATGATGAATAGTAGAAACTAAAATCACCACAGCATGCAGATAGTAGAAAGTACTCATTTTTTGTAAACAATGGGTATTCAAAACTATATTACTTTGGGATGAGACTGCATAGAGTGAAAGAATATTTTTTTCTGATCTTGGATAGGTAGCTCATTCTGTGATAGTTAAGTCTTAATACTTTTTGCTTTAAAAGACCAAGGTGTAAATAATTTAGATTTTTAAATACCTGAATTTCATATAAATATATTACTAAATAAGTACTCAGTTCAGTTCAGTTGCTCAGTCATGTCCAGCTCTTTGCGACCCCATGGACTGCAGCATGCCAGGCTTCCCTGTCCATCAGCAACTCCTGGAGCTTGCTCAAACTCATGTCCATTGAGTCGGTGATGCCACCCAACCATCTCGTCCTCTGTCATCCCCTTCTCCTCCTGCCTTCAATCTTTCCCATCATCAGGGTCTTTTCCAATGAGTCAGTTCTTCACAACAGGTGGCCAAAGTATTGCAGTTTCTTCAGCATCAATCCTTCCAATGAATATTCAGGACTGATATCCTTTAGGATGGACTGGCTGGATCTCCTTGCAGTCCAAGGGACTCTCAAGAGTCTTCTCCAACACCACATTTCAAAAGCATCAATTCTTCAGTGCCCAGCTTTCCTTATAGTCCAACTCTCACATCCATATATGACTACTGGAAAAACCATACATAGCTTTGACTAGACAGACCTCTGTTGGTAAAGTAATATCTCTGCTTTTTAATATGCTGTCTAAGTTGGTCATAACTTTGTGCAGACCAGGACCCAGGAGAAAGGAGCAGTGACCCCACAAGAGACTGACCCAGACTTGCCTGTGAGTGTCCAGGACTCTCTGGCAGAGGCATGGGTCGGTGGTGGCCTGCTGAAGTGTTGGGGATACTGAGTGTAGTAGTACATGCATGAGGCCTTTTTAAGGAGGTCACCATTATCTTCATTAACTTAACAGCCCAGCCCATCAACAAAAAATGGGATTAAGGATTTACTGAGCATGGCCCAGTGAGCAATGCAAAAAATCAATGCAAAGAAATAGAGGAAAACAATAGACTGGGAAAGACTAGAGATCTCTTCCAGAAAATTAGAGCTACCAAGGGAACTTTTCATGCAAAGATGGGCACAATAAAGGACAGAAATGGTATGGACCTAACAGAGGCAAAAGATATTAAGAAGAGGTTGCAAGACTACACAGAAGAACTATACAAAAAAGATCTTCTTGACCCAGATAATCACGATGGTGTGATCACTCACCTACAGCCAGACATCCTGGAATGTGAAGTCAAGTGGGCCTAAGGAAGCATCACTACAAACAAAACTAGTGGAGGTGATGGAATTCCAGTTGAGCTACTTCAAATCCTAAAAGATGATGCTGTGAAAGTGTTACACTCAATATATGCCAGCAAATTTGGAAAACTCAGCAATGCCAAAGAGTGCTCAAACTATGGCACAATTGCACTCATCTCACAAGCTAGCAAAGTAATGCTCAAAATTCTCCAAGCCAGGCTTCATCAGTATGTGAACTGTGAACTTCCAGATATTCAAGCTGGATTTAGAAAAGACAGAGGAACCAGCGATCAAATTGCCAACATCCATTGGATCATCAAAATAGTGAGAGAGTTCCAGAAAAACATATACTTCTGCTTTACAGATTATGCCAAAGCCTTTGACTGTGTGGATCACAACAAACTGTGGGAAATTCTTTTTTTGGGGGGGGGTGGAATTCTTAAAGAGATGGGAGTACCAGACCACCTGACTTGCCTCCCAAGAAATCTGCATGCAGGTCAAAAGCAACAATTAGAACTGGACATGAAACAACAGACTGCTTCCAATTAGGAAAAGGAGTACATCAAGGCTGTATATTGTCATCCTGCTTATTTAACTTACATCCCAGAGTACATCATGAGAAATGCTGGACTGGATGAAGCACAAGTTGGAATCAAGATTGCCAGGAGAAATATCAGTAACCTCAGATATGCAGATAATACCACCCTTATACAGAAAGTGAAGAAGAACTAAAGAGCCTCTTGATGAAAGTGAAAGAGGAGAGTGAAAATCAAGTTGTGTTAAAGCTCAACATTCAGAAAACTAAGATCATGGCATCTGGGCCCATCACTTCATGGCAAATAGAATGAGAGACAGTGGAAAAAGTGAGAGACTTTATTTTTTGGGGGCTCCAAAATCACTGCAGATGGTAAATGCAGCCATGAAATTAAAAAAGACACTTGCTCCTTGGAAGAAAAGTTATGACAAACCTAGCTGCTGCTGGTCCTAAGTCACTTAAGTCATGTCTGACTCTGTGTGACCCCATAGACGGCAGCCCACCAGGCTCCACCAAACCTAGACAGCATATTAAAAAGCAGAGACAGTACTTTGCCAAGAAAGGTCTGTCTCGTCAAGGCTATGGTTTTTCCAGTAGTCATGTATGGATGTGAGAGTTGGACTGTAAAGAAAGCTGAGCCCTGAAGAATTGATGCTTTTTGAACTGTGATGTTGGAGAAGACCCTTGAGAGTCCCTTGGACAGCAAGGAGATCCAACTAGTCCTTCCTAAAGGAGATCAGTCCTGACTGTTCATTGGAAAGACTGATGTTGAAGCTGAAACTCCAATACTTTGGCCACCTGATGCGAAGAACTGAATCATTTGAAAAGACCCTGATGCTGGGAAAGATTGAAGGCAGAAGGAGAAGGGGACGACAGAGGATGAGATGGTTCGACAGCATCACTGACTCAGTGGATGTGAGTTTGAGTGAATTTCGGGTGTTGGTGATGGACAAGGAAGCCAGGTGTGCTGCGGTCCATGGGGTCGCAAAGAGTCAGACACGACTGAGCGACTGAACAGAATCATAAAGTAAAATAATGCGGGAAGCTGGGTAATAAAGTTAACCATATGGCTTAAGTATCAAAGTTGGTTGATGGATACATGGTGCGGGGGTTTTGAAAATGTCCACTATAGAAAGATTAAAAATAAAATAATTAAAAGAAATGTTAATCAAAATTTATTCCTTTGTAATACTCTGAAAGTGGTCAATGTCTGAGGAATTTAAGTATCTCAAAAAAAAATATTTCTTGAAGAAAAGGTAAAGGAAAGGAAATAAAAGGAAAAAAAGACATAGCTCACAAGATAGAGGAAGACAGAGAAACACTAGGCAATTGCCTAACATTATTGAAAACTTTGGGAAAGTAACAAGAATCTTTTGTAATACACTCTATCTTTTTTAATGTTCTCATTTTTATATTTCTGCTTTAAAGAGTAGTGACCTCTAAGAAGTATATCCTCACTATTTACTTGTTAAGTATGTTATTAGTCTTTAAGCTTGGTTTAGGCTACCTTACAATGTTTTCTAAAAGTAATTTTTATATATTTTATATATTTTATATATTCTATATTGCATATAGAATTTGCAAATTCTTCCATCACTAGAGATCAGCACTGCATGGAATTTTTTTCTTGGCCACACACATGTGATTTTAGTTCCCCAATCAGGTATCAAACTTGAACCGCCTGCACTGGAAACATGGGATCCTAACCATTGGACCACCACTCAAGTTCCCTGTATGGATTTTTATCATTCAGTTCAGTTCAGTTCAAGTCACTCAGTCGTGTCCGACTCTTTGCGACCCCATGAATCGCAGCACACCAGGCCTCCCTGTCCATCACCAACACCCGGAGTTTACCTGGCAAAACCATTACATCTGAGAAGTATGCTCAGCAAATCGATAAGATGTACCGAAATCTGCAACACCTGCAGCTGGCATTGGTCAACAGAAAGGGCCCAATTCTTCTCCATGACAATGCCTGACCACATGTGGCACAGCCAAGGCTTCAAAAGTTGAACAAATGGGGCTATGAAGTTTCTTCTTATCTGCCATATTCACCCGACCTCTCATCAACTGATATCACTTTTTCAAGCATCTCAATAACTTTTTCCAGGGAAAATGCCTCCACTACCAGCAGGAGGCAGAAAATGCTTTCCAAGAGTGCATAGAATGAAGCACAGATTTTTATACTACAGGAAAAAACAAACTTATTTCTCATTGGCAAAAATATGTTGACTGTAATAGTTCCTATTTTGATTAATAAAGATGTGTTTGAGCCTGATTATAATGATTTAAAATTCACAATCTGAAATTGCAAAAATACATTTGCACCAATCTAATATTACGTTAAAGAAAGAGAAGAACAATTAAATTCAGTGTGCATGTGTGCATGGGCTCGTGTGCATCTATGCGTGTATATTGGCTATTTATGGCTTAGTAGCATAAAACACTGCAACTGGAAAGCTATAGAGTCATACACCATGTGCTCATCTCCATGGTAACCATTTCTAAGTTAAATGCACTTTTGAACAATGGTTCCAAAATAGTCTATTACCCATTTTTGTAGATTTCCATTGTAGCAGCCAGAAATAATTTTGAAAAACTTTGTTCCATTCCTAACCAACCGAATGAGAGACAACAAACATATACCCAAAACAGCAGAGAAAATATGGTTAAAAGTGTAATGATGATTTCTATAATAAACTCCAGATTTCATCTGGTCTGATTTTCATTTTATGGATTATATATACTTACTGCTTCTCTCACCACTTTTTGGCTTCCTACATTTGAACCATTTATCCTTTCTGAAATTTCTCTGCCATAAAATGAAAAGGAATGAATGATCTCCCAGGCCCATTTAGCTCTAAAATGTTATTATTTTCTGATTTTTCTACTCAATTTGAACCATTATGAGAACATGAGCCCAAGAAATGAAAACAGTTGAAACCTAATCAGGCCATCTTTTCCCCTTACTAGGTTAGACAAAGGAGAATTTTTAAACTAACACAATGACTGCCCTTGCCATTCCTACAAAACTCAAAAACTTCAGCTTTTTTTCCTATAAAGTTGGCTATTTTTTATTAGCATTAGAGTATCTTAATTTTCTAAAACGGGGACAGATTTAAAGGGGTCTTACGTTTGGGGAAATAATTTCTGTAGCTTTACAGATGCTCCTTTTATACTTACTCTTCCACACTTCCTCTGCTGGAGGTTCAGTCTTTCAAGGGATGGGGAGAGTCTATGATTCTCACATGGGCTGGGCCAGACCTGTGTTAATGGAAAGAACAGTAAAAAATAGCAGCTGACGCTACCTTTAGTTCCAGGGAAACGGAAAGCTGGCTCCAGGGGTTTTGGTATCTCTACTACCTCCCCTCCCATCACGACCTTCAGTGACATTAAATTCTCTGTTCTCCAAGATTTAGAGGAAGAGAGAGGAAGCAGGTTTCCTAAACTGTTATCCAGACAGCTTTAGGCAGAATTATGACACCATACATTTCCTTTGAGAGCAGTTCTTACTTTAAGCGTAGTTCTATGAATAAGTGCCTTTTAAATTATTTCCTGCCTTTGGAGTCCCACATCTTCTCCCACAGCCCTCTTGAATGTTGACTCTCTTTAGTGAAAGGAAACTTCCTCTTTCTCTTATCTGGGAAGATATGTCCCTATAGCACACCCTGGCCAGAACGCCAAGATTATCACCGTTTTCACTCTAAAGATACTATGTCCTTTTCTGTCTTACCCTCAGTATGAAGCTGCCTGCTGACCTTATCCATGCTAGCAAAGGAAAAAGAGGGACTACGAGTTTGTATTTACCTTTTGATATAAGTACATTTTAAAAGCAGCTCTTTGCAGTCACTGTCACTACATTTTTTGGCTAAACTAAAAGATGACGGAGATTTTAAAAGGGTAGATCAACACATGGAATGCATACAAAGGGGATGGCTTTGACAATGGCCTTTTCAGTCTATGAAAGGAATAGCTTTGGCATTGGGCTTTGCAGGTACCACAGGAGATACAAAGACTCCTGAGGGCAAAGTTCATTTTGGTCCCCACAGGTCAGTAGATTTTATGCCTTAAAAGTCCAGCTCTATCAGCCATTGTCCATGCCAGCCATTATGGATCTGGAAACTGCTGTGCTTGCCTTGTCCGGACCCCTTGTCAGACCACTAAAGTTCCAGGTTTCACTATTTGAAGGTCTATTTGGCTGAAAAACTTAATCTTGGGTTATGACCTTTCAAGGGGCTTGAAAGATAGTTTAGTATTTCCCTCACTTTCTCTCTTCTGCTATAGAATCTGAGCTGAGGAAACGTATCACTCTAATACCTTGAGTGTTATATATAATTACTTATAGGCAGAGTACATCATGTGAAATATCGGGCAGGATGAAGCACAAGCTGGAATCAAGATTGCCAGGAGAAATCTCAATAACCTCAGACACACACATGATACCACCCTTATGGCAGAAAGTGAGGAGGAACTAAAGAGCCTCTTGATGAAAGTGAAAGAGGAGAGTGAAAACGCTGGTTTAAAACTCAACATTCAGAAAACCAAGATCATGGCATCTGGGCCCATCACTTCATGGCAAATAGATGGAGAAACAAAGGAAACAGTGGCTGACTTTATTTTTTGGGGCTCCAAAATCACTGCAGATGGTGACTGCAGCCATGAAATTTAAAGATGCTTGCTCCTTGGAAGAAAAACTATGGCAAACCTAGACAGCATATTAAAAAGCAGAGACGTTACTTTGCTGACAAAGGTCCGTCTTGTCAAGACTATGGTTTTTCCAGTAGTCGTGTATGGATGTGAGATGTTGGATCATAAAGAAAGCTGAGTGCTGAAGAATTGATGCTTTTGAACTGTGGTGTTGGAGAAGACTCTTAAGAGTCCCCTTGGACTGCAAGGAGATCCAACCAGTCCATCCTAAAGAAATCAGTCCTGGGTGTTCATTGGAAGGTCTGACGTTGAAGCTGAAACTCCAATACTTTGGCCACCCGATGCAAAGAGCTGATTCATTTGAAAAGACCCTGATGCTGGGAAAGATTGAGGGCAGGAGGGGAAGGGGTCAACAGAGGATGAGGTGGCTGGATGGCATCACCGACTCAATGGACATGGGTTTGGATAGGCTCCAAGAGTTGGTGTTGGACAGAGAGGCCTGGCGTTGCTGTGGTTCATGGGGTTGCAAAGAGTTGGACACGACTGAGCAACTGAAATGAACTGTACTGATGGTATTGAACTGTGGTGTTGGAGAAGTTCTTGAGAATCCCTTGGACTGCAAGGAAATCCAACCAGTCAGTCCTAAACGAAATCAGTCCTAATATGAATTGGAATGACTGATGCTTAAGCTAAAACTCCAATACTCTGGCCATGTGATGTGCAGAACTGACTCGCTTGAAAAGACCCTTATGCTGGGCAGGATTGAAGGCAGGAGGAGAAGGGAACGATGGTTGGATGGCATCACCGACTTGATGGACATGAGTCTGAGCAAACACCAGGAGTTGGTGATGGATAGGAAAGCCTGGCATGCTGCAGTCCATAGGGTCATAAAGAGTGGGACATGACTGAGCAACTGAACTGAACTGAACACCTTAAGTACCAAGAGCTTATGGTGTTACTCATATCTCATCAAGCTGTTGATCTACTTGTTTTCATTATAGGGCCTACTTTGCCTACAAAGGCCTACTTTGTAGTTCTCAAAAGCTAAAAGAAGACTAAGAACTTTTGTCAAAAGCTCCAGCTAGCAAGACATACACAGGAGATTTTAGTTAAGACCTGTATATTCATGTTTTCTTTCATTGATATGGAATTACTTAGAGTTTTCTTGATGTGGATGGTCTGTAACTCTTGTGACTATTTCCTACTATGAGAATTTAAGTTGTAGCTAATCTATTTTATAATAAATAGTATCATTGTGCACAATATTTTTTTTTAATTTAGGATTTTTTTTCCTTAGGGAATACATCTGGGAGCAGAATATATGAGCATGAGGAACAAATCTATCATGGGACACAGCAATCCCACTACTGGGCATATACCCTGCTCAATTCAGTTCAGTTCAGTCACTCAGTTGTGTCCAACTCTTTGTGACCCATGAACCGCAGCACACCAGGCCTCCCTGTCCATCAACAACTCCCGGAGTCCACCCAAACCCATGTGTCAGTGATGTCATCCAGCCATCTCATCCTCTGTTGACCCCTTCCCCTCCTGCCCCCAATCTTTCCCAGCATCAGGGTCTTTTCAAATGAGTCAGCTCTTCGAAGCAGGTAGCCAAAGTATTGGAGTTTCAGCTTCAACATCAGACCTTCCAATGAACACCCAGGACTGATTTTTTTAGGATGGACTGGTTGGATCTCCTTGCAGTCCAAGGGGACTCTCAAGAGTCTTCTCCAACACCACAGTTCAAAAGCATCAATTTTTGGTGCTCAGCTTTCATTATAGTCCAACTCTCACATCCATACATGACCACTGGAAAAACCATAGCCTTAACTCAATGGCCCTATGTTGGCAAAGTAACATCTCTGCTTTTTAATATGCTGTCTAGGTTGGTCATAACTGTCCCTCCAAGGAGTAAGCATCTTTTAATTTCATGGCTGCAATCACCATCTCCAGTGATTTTGGAGCCCAGAAAAATAGTCAGCCACTGTTTCCACTGTCTCCCCATCTATTTGCCATGAAGTGATGGGCCCAGATGCCATGATCTTAGTTTTCTGAATGTTGAGCTTTAAGTCAACTTTTTCACTCTGCTCTTTCACTTTCATCAAGAGGCTCTTTAGTTCTTCTTCACTTTCTGCCATAAGGGTGGTGTCATCTGCATGTCTGAGGTTACTGATATTTCTCCCAGCAATCTTGATTCCAGCTTGTGCTTGCTCCAGCCCAGCATTTCTCATGATGTACTCTGCATGTAAGTTAAATAAGCAGGGTGACAATGTACAGCCTTGACATTCTCCTTTTCCTATTTGGAACCAGTCTGTTGTTCCATGTCCACTTCTAACTGTTGCTTCCTGACCTGCATATAGGTGTCTCAAGAGGCAGGTCAGGTGGTCTGGTATTCCCATCTCTTTCAGAATTTTCCACAGTTTACTGTGATCCACACAGTCAAAGGCCTTGGCATAGTCAATAAATCAGAAGTAGATGTTTTTCTGGAACTCTCTTGCTTTTTCGATGATCCAGGAAATGTTAGCAATTTGATCTCTGGTTCTTCTGCCTTTTCTAAAACCAGCTTGAACATCTGGAAGTTCACGGTTCACGTATTGCTGAAGCCTGGCTTGGAGAATTTTGAGCATCACTTTGCCAGCGTGTGAGATGAGTGCAATTGTGTGGTAGTTTGATCATTCTTTGGCATTGCCTTTCTTTGGGATTGGAATGAAAACTGACCCTTTCCAGTCCTATGTCCACTTCTGAGTTTTCCAAATTTGCTGACATATTGAGTGCAGCACTTTCACAGCATCATCTTTTAGGATTTGAAACAGTTCAACTGGAATTTCATCACCCCCATCAGCTTTGTTTGTAGTGGTGCTTCCTAAGGCCCACCTGACTTCACATTCCAGGATGTCCGGCTCTAGATGAGTGTGAGTTATCACACCATCATAATTAATTGGGTCGTGAAGATCTTTTTTATACAGTTCTTCTGTGTATTCTTGCCACCTCTTCCTCATATCTTCTGCTTCTGTTTTATATATATACATATATATATATATATATATATAATATGTTATATATATAATATCTTAATATCTTCTGCTTCTGTTATATATATGTTATTTATATATACACTCTGAGAAAAACCACAATTCTGAAAGCCCCATGTACCCCAATGTTCACTGCAGCACTATGTACAATAGCCAGGACATGGAAGCAACCTGGATGTCCAACAGATGAATGCATAATGAAGATGTGTTACATATATACAAGGGAATGTTAGCCATAAAAAGGAATGAATTTGAATCAATTCTAGTGAGGTGGATGAACCTAGAGCCTGTTATACAGAAAGAGAAACAAATATTGTATATTAAAGCATGCATATGGAATCACGAAAAATGGTATTGATGAATCTATTTGCAGGGATGAAATGGAGACGCAGATGTACAGAATGGACTTGTGGGCACAGTAGGGCAAGGGGAGAGTGGGTCGAATGGGGAAAGTAGCATCAACATATTAATATGCATGTATGCTCAGTCGTGTCTGACTCTTGACCACCCTAGAGACTGCAGCCCATCAGGCTCCTCTGTCATCATGTGTAAAATAGATAGCCAGTGAGCGGTTGCTATATAACACAGAGAATCCAACTTGGTGCTCTGTGATGACCTAGAGGGGTGGGATGGGGGGAGGGGAGGGAGGGGAGGGAGGGAGGGGATATATGTATAATTATAGCTGATTTGCATTTTTGTATGGCAGAAACCAACACAACTTTGTAAAGCAATTTTCCTTCAATGAAAAAATAAATAAAGGGATATACCAAGAAGTCTTTATTATATTTTAAAAAATCAGATAATGATCCTTGATATAGAAAAAAGAATATATGAATGTCTGTTCATATTTAGAAGGCATGGATATTTTGAATGTTCTTTATACATATGTCGAAATTAATCTTCAAAAGGGTTACAGCACTGCATGAAGTGTGCTTTTTACTACAAGAGCAGTTTAACTTATTTTTTACTGTTTTCCAAAGTATGAAGTCTTGCTGCTCTAAATTTTAAAGACTTCTTTTTTCCCCCACATTGTAAATTCATGGGGAAAATACAGTTTGGATTTTGTATGTTATAGAGAGAAAAAGGCACTTGATATCACAAACAATATAAAATTATAAAGATTAATATTTCTCTATTTTATTACAGCATTTTTTCTTACAATAGATCTTAGGCTTAACCTAAAATTTAATAAACAAAAATTAAATGAAGAGTATATTTATCAAGCTTATCAATATAATAAGTTAATATCCCCAAAGTTATAGCCAGTACTGCCAGCAAAAATGCTCTTCTATGATTCTTTGGAAACAGAAAAAGAAGAAACGTTTCCTAGACTGAATTAATCAAAATGATTTTGTAATTTTTCTTGTCAACTAGTGCAAATTACTAGCATATATTTAAAACTAGCTGAAAAAAGTTTTAATAAACATAGCACTATGATTCTGAAAATTATCTGACTTTTTAAAATTGTTTTTGTAAAAAAATAAAATAAAATAAAATTGCTTTTGTTTACACCTATAAGCCAGTTAGCTCAGTTGGTAAAGAATCTGCCTGCAATGCAGGACACCCCGGTTCAATTCCTGGGTCAGGATGATCTGCTGGAGAAGGGATAGGCTACCCACTCCAGTATTCTTGGGCTTCCCTTGTGGCTCAGCTGGTAAAGAATCTGCCTGCAATATGGGAGACCTGGGTTTAATCTCTGGGTTGGGAAGATCCCCCAGAGAAGGGAAAGGCTGCCCACTCCAGTATCCTAGCCTGAAGAATTCCATGGACTGTGTAGTCCAGGGCATCGCAGAGTCAGACATAACTGAGTGACTTTCACTCACTTTATTATAAGCCAATTAATCTTAAAGGAAATCAACGCTGAATACTCATTGGAAGGACTGATGCTGAAGCTGAATTTCCAGTACTTTGGCCACTTGATGCAAAAAACCGACTCATTGGAAAAGACCCTGATGCTGGGAAAGATTGAAGGCAGAAGAAGAAAAGGGTGACAGAGGATAAGATGATTGGATGGCATCACCGACTCAGTGGAAATAAACTTTGGCAAACTTTGGGAGGTGGTGAGGGAAGCCTGAGGATCTCAGGGAAGCCTGGCACGCTGCAGTCTATGGTGTCACAAAGAGTTGGACACCATTTGGTCACTGAACGATGACGATGATACATCAGTTAGAGAGTTTTTTACATAACCAAATTCCCATGGTCAAAGTTGCCCGAGATCAAAATACATGAAATGAGCACTGGATGAGTGCCAGTCTTCAAAGAATTGTGAATCACCTAGAAGAGAAAAATATGATTGTTCAGTCGGTGGTTTATCTTTCTGTTTTTCAACCCAGTGACTCAGTACAATGAATGCACTGGCTGCACTCTTCATTTCTTTTCAAAGAAATGGATTTAGGAAGCCTGACTCATGCAACGGTGTATCACATGCTATTAGCTCAGCTTCAGTTTGATAGAGAGATATGTATTTAACTGAACTTAATAAGTTTGACCACTTGGTTTGGCTATTGCTAAGCATGTTACTTTGATACTTATTCTTACAGTCTCCTCTTTTAAAAATGTTTCTAAAAATTACCATCAAGCACCATGAAAATAAAATTAACTCCCATTAAGAATTCTATCTATAAACCCAATTACTTTCTGAAGGAACAATAAATAGTTGTCTTCTAAAAATAATTCAAAATGATCTCTTTCAAGGATTTCCAATATTTTACGGTTTATATTATTTATAATCTGATTACATGTTATTTATTATATAAATAAAATAATTCTAGTTTCAATTATAGATACATTAAAACTCTTTACAGTCAAGTTTGGGAAAATGTTAAGTGTCAAAGCTGGATAATGAATATATAGGAGGCCTTTATACTCTTTATTCTTTTTATGTTTGAAACAATTTGCTATATAAAGTTAAAATTTTAAAAAATCTTCCAATAAAGGTAGGGACACAACTTTAAATAAAAGAGATATAAAAGAAAAAAAAGCTTTCACATAGATTAAACTAACCTGTCTCCCATGGAGACAAGAAAAAAATCCCTTAATCCTAGTTTTTTATTTTTTTTTTGAAATGATCTTATTCCACAAAGAATTTGAGGCAGCTCACTTAAGTCCGATAATTGTAGTCAAGTCGATTATTTTGTGTCAAACATTTAATGTTAAATGATGGTGGTGGTATTTACTATATATTTACTTTTTGCCTACCTGAAAAAGCAATAGCAGTGTGGAACATGGGCATATTGTACACTGCAAAGAGTGAATCTGCCACTGGGCTTTGAGGTCAAGAGAGGGGACATTTCATTAATAAGAGTATATTGTCAGCATTCAAAAACATATAAATATCTAGGTATTTGAAAATTAATACTGGATTTTGTTGGAATTTATTGCTTTCTCCATTTTTGTGATCCTTTCTTATATTCTGTGTCCTTTTCTTAGTCATGTTAAATTTTACTTCTTATTAATCCAGTGTGAATAGAGTGTACCAGCGACAGATTTCCAAATGTGCTGCTTTATACAAAGCAGCTTTGAAGGCTGAAAGTTGGCTGGGTCTGCTTTAGCAGCATGCTTCTGAGACTAAATTTACAATTTTTCTGCATTCATTCTGAGGCAGACTGACTACAGCTTATGTAATGTGCAGAAGCCACAGAATCTCTTTAAGATATTTATATATTTCATTAAGGAGGCAGCCAATGCTATATTACATATAGCAGTAAGAGAAAGGGCAAAAACTTAGAGCTAAATAGCAGTTTCCTTTGCACCAAGCTATTTAGTCAAGGTATTCAACTGAAAATAAAATAAAATCATTTGAGTTTCATGCGTTCAGTTCTTCTTCCTACTTTCTGTTGGAGGTGCCAAAGTCTGGCACCAGAAGGAGGCAGATAAAGAAGGAACATGAGTAATCCAGCTACAGTGGGATATTTAGTCCTGATAAGGCTGTTGATTACAAAGTCTACACTTTCACTCCTGTGGAAAGATTACTATAGAGTCAGTCGTTATGCGTTGAACTGATCAGGAAAGAGACACTTTTTACACTCTGAATGCTGGTCTGAACATTTGTTTTTCAATATTTATGTCAGGTTAAACCTGGACACATAACAGGTTTATGTGTTTATGTGATTACTCTGGGTATACAACTGCTCCACCTGTAGCTTTTTGAATGGACTCGTTACAGTCCAGAATAGTTCTGAATCTTTGGTCTGTGGGCCTTACATAGGTTTTAGTGAGACTGTGAGCTCTTTAAAACTGCACTAAAATTTTGTATATTTTTATGGACAGGATGCCTAGTTTTATTAGATTTATATAGCATCCATGATCCAAAGCTAATTAGGAACCTTAATTAGAAGCAAGAATTAAAAAAAAAAAGAAGCAAGAATAAATAGGCCTATAAAGACCAAAATGTAAGGAAAAAATGATTACAGCTTTGTTTTTGTTCTGCTTCAACTCGTTGGGGGAAATGAGTAAAGACGAGTTGTTAGCTTCATTTCATTCTTCTGATTCAAGTCATGAACTTTAAGTCTGTCACACCCTCTCTTAAAACAAGAGAGTGAGCTAGACTAACTTTGTTATTTCCAGAACTGGTTGACTACCAATGTCCCCTTCTGGTGTTTGGAAGTACTATAGTTTGTAATTTAGTGGTTGCAGTTTTAACTAAAATATTAGATAACAGAATGACTATCATTTTTAAGCTAATATATTAGATAACATAAATATTTTCAACTTACAAAGGTCAAACTATTCTATAATTAAAATCTTACACAAGAAAGTATTTACACATACATATGCATATGCTAAAGTTTGTTTTAACATTCTCCTAATATTGTAAATGTAGAATCTATGATGTGAAATAAGTAAAAAAAATTTGATACTAGCTGTGAAACACAGCTTTCCTCTTTTCACAAACTGAAAGTTAATTGTTCATCATATTATTTCAAGTGTAGCAGAAATAAAGACCACTGGGAATGGGAGAAATACAAAAAGTGTGGAAATTTTAAATAAATTCTGATTCTAAAGTTTTGTTGGGAAAAGAGTAATCAATTGAAGTAATTAGAAATAATGGAAGAAACAGGAAAAATGTACCATACAAATAATCTAGGTAGGACAATGAATGTTCATAGCTTTAAAGCAAGGAAATGGTAGCAGCTTAGTTTGTATGATGGTGGTTAAGTAACACTGGATTTGAATTTACGTGGGTATAGAAAGTTGAATTTAAGCGTCAGTGAACACTTGACTTATTGTAAACATTTAGACTTTCGTGATGTTTCAGTAGGGGAAAATCATCTTTTAATGAGTTTATAATATTTAGCATAATGTATATTTTATAAGAAAAATTTACTGTTCCTAACATTTGCACATAATCAACACTTAGAAGCTTAATTATTATGCTGTGTGTCTAACATGAAATAGAGGAGCTGTCTTTTTCAGAAATTATTACTTTGAAATAGGAATTTGTCAAACAAAGCAACGCTAATACAATTAGACAAGTTTTAAAAACTTTTTGGTTGAGTCTTAAAACACAGTTAGCTATATCATTCTCTAACCACTACTCTCAGTTCCGCTGCCACTTTCTCTTTCCATAGCACTCACCTAAAAAGAGAAAAATCTACAGCTCTTCCTCCCTTGTGTGCCACATACCAATGTAGAAAATCACACAACTGGGCAGGCTGGGACAATAATAATAATCACCATAGTAGTAGTAACAAGAAACATTCATATCACTGAATTACACAAGGTACAGTCCTAAAATTATTCCATACATTCCTCAAACAATCTAGTGAGGTAAGTACAATAATCCTCATTTAAGGTGAAAGGTTGAGGTTCAGAGTGCTTTAGTCACATGTTGAAGATCCACTGTCGTGGCAAAACCAGGATTCCAGTTCTGTCAGTCTGATCCCAGAACCTAGGCTTTTTTTCTGCTAAACATTCAATATTTGTGACACATGACCTCCCCTTTACACTGATGAACTGCTTCTAATTACTGAGAAGATAGAAGATATGAGGAAACTTTCCTATCTTTCCCAAACCAATTCTGCTGACCTACATCAGTATTCTCATTAAGTGGTTAATAGCCTGAGCTTTGCCCCTTACCAGCGGTGGCCTTAGGAGCAACTTCTTCATCTGTTTAATAGGAATAATAAAGTGTTCCTATTTCAGAGTTTGTTATGAAGATGAAGCACATTAATATGTGTAAGACACTGAAGCAGAACATGACACAATGCTAGTACTCAATAAATGTTATCTCGTATCATTATCTTGGCTTTTCCTGGAACTCCCAGTCAAAATTAGTTTGTCTGTTTATCATCTGCTTCCCCTTCATTTCCTTTCTTCCTGTTCTGTCAAGGCTTCTGTACCTTTGATTATCCTTTCTGTCGGTAAAGTGAAAGTGAAGTCGCTCAGTCGTGTCAGACTGTTTGCGACCCCATGGACTGCAGTCCACCAGGCTCTTCCGTCCATGGGATTCTCCAGGCAAGAGTACTGGAGTGGGTTGCCATTTCCTAGTTATAAATCTCTCCCTCTTTACAGGATAATCTGACAACGTCCCCTGAAAATAAACAAAGAACCCTCCCTGGACCCCTCCGGCTAGTGCCCTAGTCTCTGGTTGCCTTCACACTCTTGTTCAGTCTTCTTTGCTGACTCCACTTAACTGTATTTGATTCCTAAAGTCAGAGTTCTTCAGGGCTTTGGACTAGGCCCTAATTTCCTTTTAAAAATACTCTCTCCAGAATAGTATCAAAACATGTATATTATCAAGGGTGAAACAGATCACCAGCCCAGGTCGGGTGCGTGAGACAAGTGCTCGGGGCTGGTGCACTGGGAAGACCCAGAGGGATGGGATGGGGAGGGAGGTGGGAGGGGGGATCGGGATGGGGAATACATGTAAATTCATGGCTGACTCATGTCAATGTATGGCAAAAACCACTACAATATTGTAAAGTAATTAGCCTCCAACTAACAAAAATAAATAGAAAAAAAAAAAGATGAAGCAGGAAAAAAAAATACTCTCTCCAAAAAATGATCTCATCTATTGTCATGATTCCAAATATCATTGATATTTTGATGATCCTAAGTTTGTACTTCTAGTCTAGACTTCTTGGAGGTCGAGTTCAGTGTGTTCGATATTCTTCCCAATTTTTGAAAACTATTCATCTTTAGGGTAGACTAAATGTAAAAATATAACCTGGAAGTTGGGTATCATCATAGGCTTAACCTATAGTTTAACTTAAGCTTTGTTTTACCATTGTTTTTTTTTTGCCAATTTTACATGTAGCATTCTAATATTTTAAAATACTTAAGACCAAACCCCACAGATGGACCATTAAATGTGTGTATACACTGATACGTCATCTACCATCTAAGTATGTCTAAGCCTCTCTCATGGCTCAGACAGTAAAGCGTCTGCCTGCAACGCGGGTGACCCGGGTTGGGATTCCTGGGTGACCCAGGTTCGATCCCTGTGTTGGGAAGATCCCCTGGAGAAGGAAACAGCAACCCACTCAAGTATTCTTGCCTCGAGAATTCCATGGACAGAGGAGCCTGGTAGGTTACAGTCCATGGGGTCACAAAGAGTCGGACACGACTGAGCAACTTCACAAGCACAATACATTTCTAAAGCAAAAACAAAAAACTCACGAGTCCTTTGCATCGCAAAAAGAACCAAGAAGAATTAAAACCAATCATAAACAGAAATTATTCATTACATTAGAGTTTTTCCACAGAAAGAATCTGAAGTTCTTTGAGTGGTTTTAAAAGGAAATTTAGTTTGCAGAGCAGAAGCAAACAAACATATGTAAAGTGCATTATCAAGATCTCGCAGGCTGCAAGATGAATTTAATTGCATGTGAATGGTCAAGATCAAGGCTGTAATTAATTTTTCATTGTTTTCTTTTTGAACTTTTACGATCAGTTCTATTTTTGGCATGTCTTCTGCTGACTACTGGAGACATCTTCTGTTTCATTTAGACCTCTCTTGGTTACTCCTTTGCAATACCAAGTTGCAATCTCTGGCTAAGTCCTAACTTCTTATTCACTTACTACCGATACTCGGATACTGTTGCTGCCTCTTTCCCTGTTCACTATCTTAATCATTTTTAGTTGTGTAATTTTCATACCTTACGGTCTTTGTAGGAGAACACAACTTGAAGTATTGATTTAGCATGTATCTTACTGTCTACCCTTTTTATGACCACAGTTAAACTACAGTGAAATCTTCTACTGTCCTTTTCAAAGTTCTTCACCCAAAATTGGTTCTTCTGTCTATGGTGTGGTCCAACTATATGCAATCTTTAGAACAGTTTAAAAAAGTAAAATTTCCTTGCAAAACTCCATTCGTTTCTTATTTACATATGCCTAATCTTTCCCCACAGCCTGATCCATTTTTCACTTTCTGCACTCAGTTTTGTTCAAAGGTAGCAGTTTTCACAAAAGGAAGGAATGGGGAACAGGCAAAAAAAAAAAACAACACTGTATGTCTACTGCTTTATTTCTAGGTTTTTCAGAGAAATTTGGTCAGACATTTCTAGTCATACATAGCTACCTGGTTTGTATGTGAGGAAAAATGTTGCATTTTTCTTTAAGAATTAGGGGAACATTAATTTTGACAGTAGATATCCTAATCAAAGAACTTTACACTAAGAACCTTGGAAGAAGATCATTGTCAATTTGTCTCTCTTTTTGCTCTAAATAGGGAAGCAACAGAAGGCTGGGTGATTTAAAAAAAAGGCAAACTGAAATATACTTTATGATTAGGAAAAAGTATCACAGAAAAAAATTACCATTCTAGCTTCTGGAGGAGGCAAAAGCTAAAGAAAAACACCTTTGTAAAGTAATTAGCCTCCAACTAATTAAAAAAAAAAGAAGAAAAAAAAGAAAAACACCCAAAAAACAGATATATTAGTGTGGGAAAAATATGGCTGAGTCTAGCAGTTAATTGAAGAACATTTAATGAAGGGGCTGTTTAGGAAGGTTTGGGCAGAGTTAAGGAACTCTCCAGAAACTACAGAATCTATTCATCAGATGCATGACAAATTTATGCCATCCAATTTGTCGGTTATAGCACAGTGGTTAAGAATATGCATGAATTTTGGAGTCAGACTGACAGAATCTAATACCAGCTTTATCACTTTCTATGGGCATGTCTTTCTGTAATTAAAAAAAAAAAACTATCTGCATTTTAGTTTCCTCACCTGTAAAATCAGGATGAAAATATTTCTAAGGAATATTATTCTCTGAAAATATTTAAAGAATACCTGGAGAATCCCCATGGACAGAAGAGTCTGGAGGGCTACAGGCCATGGGGTCGCAAAGAGTCAGACACGACTGAGCAACTAAGCATGTTAAATTGAGAGAGGCAGATGAGAAAATGTAACTCAAAGCACCTGACACACAGTGTGAAAAACACATAAATATTAAATTGGATTACTAGTCCTTATTTTATTCTTAGTAATGATACTATAATTTGACCACAAAAAATATTATTTAGGATTAGGTTTGGTTGAGAATAATTTTTTTAAAAATCCCAGCTAAAAGAAGCTTAAATAAAACTTTGTTTCACACAAAATCCAGATATAGAACGGGAAGGTTTGGTATGAGAGTTCTGCTCTAAGAAGCCCACTTACATCTTCCATTTCTATGCTCTGCCATACACAGTGAGTGGCCATTGTCTTCATGGATTGAGATAGTGGTCTCTGGGTCCTTGTTTCATGTGGGAGAATGAAATGAGGGGAAGACTGTCAAAAAGAGAACACAGCAGTCTCTTAAGGTTCGTGAAACTTATGTCCTAGAGGCAAGAACTAGCCTGCAAGGGAGACTGAGAGATGTAGACTTTATTCTAAGGAAGAAGGAGACACTGAAGGCTAATTAATAAAGTCAACAACTATTTCAAATTGTCTTTATTATCCTCAAGTTCTCAAAAGCTACCTTTATTTTTCCCGTTTTTTTTTCTCCTGCTTTAGCAATCACAGGCATACATATTTTCTGTTCTACCTTCAACTTTCTTTGTTCTTTCATGTATGTGATGAGCATTCCTATTATTCTCCTGCACTTTAAAAAAAAATTATTTTGCACTTATTAAAGTTGAGCAAACCTAAGTTTTAGAATAATCCTTAGGAACTTTGGGCTTCACTGGTGGGTCAGACAGTGAAGAATCCGCCTGCAGTGCAGGAAACCTGGGATAGATCTCGACACTATCTCTACACTATCGATCTCTATTCCTGCCTAGAGAATTCCATGGATAGAGGAGCCTGGTGGGCTATAGTCCATCGCAAAGAGCTGGACATGACTGAGCAAATAAGTCACGTGAGCAACGCATATACACATGCTTAGGAACTTCAGGAACTTCAATTTGGGACTCTTCTCTCTAGACTTCTCTCGAAGCCCTGTATCTCAGGCTGCTTTATATTAGACTTCCTTGTGTATGTACAGTTCTATGCTCACCCAGTATGTGAGCTGAAAAAAAAAGTGAGAGTTAGTTGCACAGTTGTGTCTGACTCCTTGTGATTCCGTGGGCTGCAGCCTGTCCCACTCCTCCATCCATGGAATTCTCCAGGCAAGAATACTGGAGTGGGTTACCATTTCCTTCTCCAGGAGATCTTCCTGACTGGGGGATCGAACTGGGTCTGCTGCACCGCAGGCAGAATCTTTACCAGCTGGGCCACTAGGGAAGCCCAAGTGAAAGTAAAAGTCACTCAGTTGTGTCTGACTCTTTGGGACCCCAAGGACTGTAGTCCACGGAATTCTCCAGGCCAGAATACTGGAGTGGGTAGCCATTCCCTTCTCCAGGGACCAAACCCAGGTCTCCCACATTGCAGGCAAATTCTTTACCAGCTGAGCTACCAGGGAAGTCCAGAATGTGAGCTAGGGAGATTAAAGTCTACACCTCATACAGCTTCATATCTTAGAATAACAGTATTTTGCACATTTTAAGTATTTATTGTACAAACATTTACATTTAAATCCATCCAGAACTGTCACTATGAATGATCAACTATTTCACAACACATATATAAAAAGTTATATGTCATACCCGTGATTTGTTTCTGAAATCTTTTAAGTAGGATTTTATAACTGAATCATTGTAAAATACATTTGTGGGTCACAAAATGTAATTCTATTATGAATTCTTCTATAAAGCCAAATTTATTCCTCTTTCAATTTATATATTTTCCAGTTTGGGTTTTCAAATGTTTACTTTCCTTACAGTGGGTACTTTTATACTTCTCTCAACAAAAAATAATTTTCCAAAACACAGTTCTGTAACTTCTAGTCAGATTTATTGAGATATACTTTACACACAGAAAAATTCACACTTTTTAAGGCCTATTGGTCTATGTTAGCTAAATTTCTATGATTACTGCAAATAAAAAGCTATCATCTACTTTCTAAATCTCTCTGAAGCCTTATGTTCTAGGGACAAACAGCAGAAATCTCTTAACTGAAGTGAAACAATTTGAAGATCTTTAGTACCAAAGGAACTGTGAAGACTATGCTTTATTTGATGAGGGAAATAAAATCTCCAATCAAGCTTTTTAAAACTTACTTAATCTTTTCTAAGTTTCCTGATCATTTTTAAAATTTTTTGCTTTTCCAGAAAACAGTAG
The DNA here is from genome assembly GCF_963930625.1 of Muntiacus reevesi. NCBI lineage: Eukaryota > Metazoa > Chordata > Mammalia > Artiodactyla > Cervidae > Muntiacus > Muntiacus reevesi. The sequence continues at coordinate 256,102,572 of NC_089251.1, read as the reverse complement.
GAAGAAAAAATCTACAAGATGGGCAATTCTTATAATAACTTTATAGGCCGATTCACATAGTATGACATATTTTCAAAGACTGAAATACTGAGAGGAAATAGAAAAGGATATACACTAATTATACTTGCCATAAAATCATGTATGCATAGGAAAATACATGATTATTACCTAGCACTTACAGTAAACTTTATATTATGCGTGACCTCAATCACTTCTGTGGTGTCTGACTCTTTGCGACCCTATGGACTGTAGCCTGCCAGGCTTCTCTGTCCATGGGTTTCTCCAGGCAAGAATACTGGAGTGGGTTGCGGGGTCCTCCTCCAGGGAGGATATTCCTCATCCAGGCATCAAACCAAAGTTTCTTGCATTGTAGGCGAATTCTTCACTGCTGAGCCACTGGGGAAGCCTACTTCACACTACATATATGGGCAAACTTCAAAAGGGTTGGCTCAGGAACAAAATTCTTGATGCAAAATGTAGAGAAATGCAAGAATTATGAATACGTCACTTACACCTGATATAAATATTCTATTCAATCTAGGACCAGTATGTCTAAAAGTTAGTTATAATAAAAATTCAATGAGACTAGAATCTACAGAGCTCTCCCTCTATCCAGTACTTCTGAGTTATAAGCAGCTTCAAGTGTTCAAGTTCATATGGAATCATGAGTGGCTTTTCTAAACAACAGCTGTGTTCAAATTTTAATGTGGCACCACTTTATTGTCCTCTCTATACAGCAGTTTTGAAAAACTAGAAAATGATATAATCTTTCTTTGTAGGACTCTGTCTGGTTAAATTTGCCCTTGGTCCCTGAAAAAAGCACATCTTTACTCCCCACCCCGCTCCCTACAGCCCCTCCTTCTCAGGCCTGCCCTCACTATCTCAGGTTCCAGACTCTTACCTTCTCTAAATTAATATTTAAACTATCAAGTTGGACTGCAACCAGATAAATTAAATCCTGCAATATGCTAATAACTAATACTAGCTCAATAGGTGATCTCTCTGAGGTGTTTCTATTTAAAAAAAACTCATTCAAGTTAATTTTGTGTACAGGATTCCAAGCATAATGGCAGGTAGGATTTTTCGGTGAATATAGGACTCTTTTCAAAGCTCCTTAAATCAAGTTCAATCTATTGCCTTTATCTTGTAATATTAAAACGAAAATTTCTGAAGGAACTCTACCTATACTAGCTTAAAATGTTTCAGAATATATTCCTCACAACTTCCTTTCCATAAAGTGTTTTGATCAATCCAATGACACTTACTTTTATAATGTCGTTTACTGAAGGTGGCAGGATATTTTGTCACTTACTTAAAAATTAACACATCAAACGAAATTAAGGCGAAAAAAATCCATCAAAACAGCTTGACTCCTCTTTGCTGGAGTTCCTCACCCAAGTCAATGACATAAGTCCTTGAGTTTGCTCACTTTTGGAATCACGTCTAACATATTTGATCAGAGGGGCAACCTTCGGGTCTGACTTGGAGGAATTTGATCAGAAAAAAAAAAAAAAGATGGAAAAGCAGAATGTTGCCAAGAAGGCGTGGGATTTGGGGTGGAGGCCAAGAAAAAAAAATAGGAAAGTTCCTTCATTCACTTGAAGAAACATTTATTTCTGCCTCCCTCAGGCCAGGGCCCCTTCTGTGGACGTCTTCTCCGGAAGGGTAATCCCGTCGACCAATGTCAGATTCTGATTATCTGAGGAGCTCGAGTCGCCCTCGCTTCCGACCCTCTCTTCTGAACTGCCTTGAAGCGGGGGAGACAGGCTGGAAAGGGGAGGAAGGCAGAGGCGCAGGCCGCCTCGCAGAGCACATCTGCTGTGTTCAGCCGGAGCGTCTGTCAAGCAGTGGGAGGGAAAAGCGCATGGAGCCACCAGCCCACTCTCGGCGAAACTCGCCAGAAAAAAGCCCGCCCTGCCCCGCCCCCTGCCCGCGGCTTCTGCTGGGCGGCGGTGGAAAGGCAACTTTTGGAAACTTGAAAGGGGGGGCTGTGTGGCGGCCAGAAAAGCGTCACCTCAGCAGGTCGGGCTGAGGCTCCCCGGACAGTGGGCGGGCCAGGCCGGGTTGGGTCGGGTGTGGAGCCGGAGCCGCGTCCCGAGCGGCGGCTACAGCGAGGCCGGGCGAGGCGGGCCGAGCCCCCCGCCCCCCGGGCGCAGTTCCGCGTCCGGCCTGGCGAGGGCGCCGGCGCGGCAGATCAGGTGACCGAGCGCTCGTCCGGGGCTGCGGGGAAGCGGCCTCGTTCTCAGCCGCCTGAGACGCCGCCGCCTCCGCCACACCTAGTGGAGGAGCCGGGGAAGGCGGCTCGGCGGTGGGGGCTGGGGCGGAGAGCGCCCCGGGTGGGGACGGAAGGGCGGCGGGCCGCAGGCAGGAGGCTGTCGGGGCGCGGGCTGCTGCGGGGAGAGGGACGACGAGGCGTCCGCCGCGGCTCGCTCTGTCCACCCGCACGGGATTGGGGCGCGAGGGCCATGGGCGCGCGCCCCTGAGGCGGAGGTCACGGGCGGGAGGGGAGGAGGCCCGACCGAGGTAGCTGCGGAGGCCGCGGGCCGGTGACTGGGCGCGAGGCCGGCCGCGCCGGCCCCACCACTGCCACCACCGCCGCCACCATCACCACCACCACCATGTCGCGCTCCGTGCTGCAGCCTAGCCAGCAGAAGCTGGCGGAGAAGCTCACCATCCTCAACGACCGGGGCGTCGGCATGCTCACGCGCCTCTACAACATCAAGAAGGTGCGCACGGGCCGGCGAGGCCTCGGCGGGGCCGGCGGGCAGGCGGAGGCGGGAGGGAGGGCCGGGGAGGCCTGGGCCCTGGGGGCGGCGGGCGGCGCCCGGGGCGGAAAGCGCGGCCTCGGGCGGCAGGCCCGCCCGGGGTCGCCGGGATGCGCCGCGGCCTAATGCGGAGCCCTGGCGTCTCTCCCGCCGGCTCGCGGGCCGGCCAGGGGCGGAGAGGAGCCATTTGCCCGCTCCCAGCGATGGGAACTGGCCGGCCCGGCGCGGGGTGAGGGGCGCCGCCGCCGCCCCCTCCTCGGCGCCCTGGCCCCCGGGACTGGGTCTGCGCGAAAGGGAGGAGGATGGATGAGATCCTAGGAGGGGGCTAGGAAAACTTGGGTGTTCCGTAACAGATCGAATGGTAGAAATCTGGCGGAGATGGAAGCAGGTTTTTTTTTTTTTCCCTCAGTTCTTTTGGTATGTAAGTGGGAGCGTGAGAAGGGAATGGCTCATCTGGATGAACCCTACATCTCCTCCACTTGGCCATTTTATTCTGGATCGCCAAAATAAAAGCCATTGAAGAGTGTGTTGACGATTTGGAATTATTTCATTTTGAAGGTGGAAAAGAGGTGGGAGTGAGGGTGGAACCAGTTTTCTCCTGAAATACTTCTGGGTTGTGAGTCAGTAGGACAGGAATAACAACCTTCTTGTCTCTCTTTACTCCTCCTCATCTTAGTTTTTCCAACCATGTCGATAATATCGAAACATCGTTGCTTAAATTTCTTTACGTTCGGTATCTGTACAAAATAAAAACTGATTGTGTTGCTCTTATGCTGATTTTATGGTGTAGTCTGATTGAGTAGCTCTAGCTAATAGACCCATTGAAAGTATTTACATGGCTTTCGCAACATTAAGGAATGAAAGGCTGAGTTAGAGTTAAGAAAAATAGATGGAAGGATAGAGCAAATATTACATTATTTTAGACAAGAAAGACCAAAATTCTATTTCTTTCAAGTAAGTTTTTAGTAATTTGATAAAGAGAAAACTTAAGATTTTTTGATGCAAGCTGGATCCTGACAGTTTCCAGTGTGTATTTGATGTTACAGCTTCATAATTATTTTTGTTGGCTTTTTAATGCATTCTGAATATTTCCTTTTAGTTTAATCGTAGCAGTAGAGTTGTAGCCCTTGTAAATTAGGTCTCCTGAAGAAAAGAATACTTAAAAAAATTCGTATGATGGAGTTCAATATAAAATTGACCTATTTCAGCAATTTAATGTAGACACTGAAATTCTAGAGAAGACTGTCCTGGTTTAATAATGATAAATTTTGTGTAGCGATGGCTGTGTTCCATTGGCTTCCCTGAATATAAGGATTGGTTGACTTTAAACTTAGTGCACTCTGGAGAGTAAAATGCCTCTTCACACTTCAATTTTGTGTAACAGGAGCTCAGGGTCATTCCAATGAAGCCCTCTGCATTTACCGAGAAGAGACTTGGTTATAAGTTTATATAAGTTTGTAATAATTTTAGATAGTGTTACTTATAGGTTCATTGACCTGAACTTTTTTGTGAGATTATGCTCCTTAACTTGGAAATTCATTCCTATATGAGCTTTGTGCAAAAAAAACAAGCAAGACAAACATCGCTAGAAGTTACTAGACGTGTGGTATTGTGGTTAAAGGAAATGGTTATGATGGTTTCCAAGAGAGGAAGTGAGAGTAACATCAAAAGTGATTCGGGTATTTAGGCAAAATTCCTCTTTTTAAAGCATTCGTTACACATTTTTATGGCATGAAAATAGATTTTACAAATTTCATCTTCATAAATGATCTAAGATTAGATTAAATTCGAAGCGTTCAAATGCTTCAGTTCACTGCCTTTTCTCAAAAGCACATTTTTTCACTTCCTGTTTTGAGAAACTTTAGGCTCTTGCATTACTGAACTAGTACAATTTAAAGTGAGTTGATCATTGTATCCAAGTGTCTAATATTTTGAATTATTGAAATGTTATATTTCAGCACTTAACACATTTATAATTTCTTGAGAAATACTTCTACCTTGTCTGAGTGACTATGAGTTTCCCGCTCGGTGGGGACTGTTGCCATTTTTGAATTACTAGTACTTGGGTCTTACCTGGTCAATGAAGCTTTCAGTTAGGGCTTGTTGAAAAGGATGAATACATTATGCATATTATGTATGTATATGCAACATATATATGAGCGTGTGTGTGTGTGTGTGTGTGTGTGTGTGTAAAATCTTGCTCTAGTTTTAATAATAATAGCTTTTGATCTGCCCTCCTTGTGTTATTTTATATACAGATACATCAGATGGATTTTGAGTCTTTGAGCTTGTATAGAGTTGTGTATAAAGGCTGGCATATCTTCCTGGCTGGCTGGGGTTGAAACATTTGTTCAAAAATCTTGCCTAAAAAAGTGATTAAGATCTGTTTACCATGTGTTTATAAGATTCGTGCTGTCTACATTTTTATGGCAGTATAAACCCACGTAATCTTTTCAATCTCAATCTCTTACAGTCCTCAAAAAAAAAGAAAAAACCCCTTCTACCACATAATACATGTCTGCCAGTCAGTTACCACATTTTCATTAATTCATGGTTGCATTAGATTGTCTATCAGATCTGATTACTGTTTCAACTTAAAGTCTGCAATGGCAATATTTTAGTGAGCGTATACAGTGAAAAATACTTCAGTGACCTAAGTATCAATAAAATAACTTTAAGTTACTATAACCAAGAATAATAGGCTTTAATACTTAGAGGAATATAACATGGCTCCTGAAAAATACTTTGCTATTTGAAGTAAAATTTTATCAGTTGAGTAATTTTTTATATCTTAATATGTGCAGGCTGGAGAAGGAAATGGCAACCCACTCCAGTATTCTTGGCTGGGAAATCTCACCAACAAAGGAGCCTTGTCCATGGGGTCGCAAAAGAGTCGGACACAACTGAGTGATTGAACAACAACGAATAAATATGTACAGGTTATGAAAATTTTTAGAATTTGTGATCAAATCAGGGATCTAAGAAGATGTGAAGGAGGATTTTAGGGGGTAAAGGTGAAGGTGGTAGGTAGTTTTACATTTAAATTTATTTATTTCATAATGTCTTAATTTTTTAAAAATTAAAAATGTCTTCCCTTTTCTGGAGCGAATACTACTACCCACTTCTATAGGGACTTTTAATGTGTTCAGCCTGCTTTTATATCACTCATTGTGACAGGGCAGGCAGTGTGGTGAAAGGAGAGTATCCAGCCGGAAGTTAGGGGACCTGCCTTCCGGTCTTCAGTATGTCTCTGAGAGTTTTGTAACACTGGGTGGGTGTCTTGACTTCCCTGAGCTTCATTGTGTCTCATCTGTGAAATGGGGGAAAATTAACTGTGAAAGGAACACTCAAGTCTGTTCCAACTCTGATTATGTTTAAGGCCCATTGTTATTTTAAACAGTTTAACTGAGCTCTGTTTAGTTTTTCTTAATATAGGGATGGTAGTAACATGATCTGTCTACTTCATAGGATTGTGAAGATAAAAGATTATAACAATGTGAAAATAGTCTTAAACTTCTATGAATGTAAGATGGTATTTGTTTAAGACTCTCAGTAACTTTTAGGAGCAACATTTGTTTTTTTCTGAAATTTTGCTGCTGTTTAGCAAACACATATACCAAAATTCCAAAAAGGAAACATTTTTTAACTGAACTTAATTTTGTGTGTGTGTGTGTGTTTATTCATTCTTACTTTTTCTATTTTTTCTTACGCCATCACCAACATGAACTTGATAACTCTGTACCAAAAAGGTCTCAGTTAATGCTTGTAATATTTTTCATCTTGTTAAATTACTGCTTCAATTCTAAAGGACAGAAAGGCGAAAATACCTATCCATCTATTGCAAACTTCTTTTTAATGGAGTATTTTTATTACAGGCTTTTGCCCGTGATTTTGGATAATTTTATTTTATGAGTAAAGAAGTTAATAGCAGTGTCAAATTGAAAGTCTTTACCTGATATCTGCTTATCTAATGGAGGTAAAAAAAAAAAAAGTATGTGAAATATGCAATCAGGGTAAAGGAATCAGCTTTAGTCTTCCCTTTCAGTGTTAACATTTCTCTTCATTTAAGGGCCTTATTTTCTGTGTGGGTTAATCAGGAGCAGAAAGCATGTTCCAAAGATTGGATTCTGGCAAGTTGTAGAAGTACTTTTAGTACCTATAAGATTTTTCTCCCCAGGGAGATTTTCATTATCAAAATCCTTAAACATGTGTAGAAAGCATTGTCTCTTCATCAATCTGTATTTAAGTTATATTTATGTATATATATAAAACATGTATGTATTTATGTAAACAAATCCTACCACATCTGTTTGTAACTTTACTTTTCAAGGAAGCTGCTTGTAAAAATGAGGATTTGATAATTCTGTTTCTTGTTAAATTGGATGGTAGGCAGAGGAGATAAAGATCCCTGAAAAATACTTAGGAAAGAGGGTTATTTTTATTATTTTTAAGTGGCAGTGGTAAATTGCCCACCTTTGGTTTCCTTTGTGGAATTGTTAAGTAACTTAATTTTTTAAATGATTACAGAAGGAATACTTGTTATTGTCAAAAACTCAAATGTGACTTCAGAAATTCTCTGCCTGTTCATCTCCCACTTTTAAAAAATAAGCTGTGTATACTTATACAATTTTTTGTACAAATGCTGACATTTTATTATATTATAACTAAAATAGATTATTTCCAAAAATAAAGTTGAAGAAGCAGCATGGTACCGTTTACATAAAAATGAAATTAGGATTCTTAATCTGTTGCTTGTATATATTTTAAGAAAATTAAAGGGATGGACCTACTTAGTTAGCTACATCCAATATGTTGAAAATGAGGAGGCTCAGATGAGAAAGTATCAATATTGAAAATTCTTGTCTTTACTGGCAAGGGTGATCAAAAATTTTAATTTGTATTCTTGTTTGATAATTTACTTGCAGTGTTAGTATTAAGTAAATTCCAACCATAATTTCAGATCATGTTCAGTAGATGTACATTTTATATGTTAAAAATAGTTTTATCTCTTGTTGTTGTTCATTCACTAAGTCATGTCTGACTGCAACTCCGTGAACTGCAGCATGCCAGGCTTCCCTTTTATGTCTTTGTTTAGCAAAAAGAACATGTAATAAAAGTAAAAGTAATGCTAGCTATTTATTGAATCCCTACTATATCCTAAAGTAAAAAATTTTTTTCTTTTAGTTGTCCACAGATCTGTGATTTATTCTCTAGATCTGTGATTTATTCTCTAGATAAAGCGATTGAATTTAGTTAACTTGTCCAAATCTTACTCTGAAAAATAAAAGTTTGGATTGACTCCTTTCTTTCATAACCACTAAGCCTGGGCTCTTAATTTATTTTTGTCATTAGATTATAATCATTAGTGAAATTTTTCAGGAAGATATAATTTTGATTACACAATAATCTTAACCTAAAAGAAATAGGCAATTATAGAAATAATTTTCTTATTTACTGTAAACTACTTTTATATGAACTTTGTATGGGTTTGTTATGAAAAGGCATTGAGGTCATAATTAACAGTACACCAGTGATTATAAAGACTTCTAGTTAGCTTTGTAGTATATTGAAATGAGAAATAGTTAGAATTAGGAAATTTAGAATTCAATTTATTGACATTTTGGGGGAACTTACTAAGTATTTTATATTTACTTTTTATATTATATGCATTTTTTTCTTTGTGATTATTTCTAAGGTTAGTCCATGACATATTGAAAGCACAAACTGAAAGGACTAACCATATGAATAATACTATGAAAACTGAAAACTAACAGAAAATTTTGCTTAAATTGAGGGAAGAGTACATATAAAACAGGAAGGAAGGTGTAAACTCAAACAGTGAAAAAGCATTTATCTTCCTTAATTTTAAGGATATATACAGTCATTTCTTCATTGAAGATGCTTTGTCTCTTGAGATTTCAAATATACATTTTACATTTTGATTTTTAAAGTCAAATGGCAACTTTTTTTCCATTGAAAAACCCTGCATGAGATAAAACAAATGCCATTAAGGAAGTACAGCCAATGTGTTTCTTTCTGTCTTGAACTTTCCAAAATTAGTACTATTCTTTTCTGTTCCCAAGATGTGTTTTTTTGTTGACTGGTTTTAATGTTGTTGTTTTTAGTAAATGTAGTAAAATCTTCTTAATTTTGATCCTATTATGAATTTGCAGTATTGTAATTATTAATTTTGTCTCACTTAATATGACAGAGTCTTCTAAATCATTTCTTTAAATACTATTGTACTGAAATGTTTTACTACAATAAGTTTAACTTAATAAGCTCTTAAATTGCAAGTTTGTAAGAGTTGAATGGCAGAAAATGGCTTGGACATCTTGAGAATTGAATGACAGTAACTTTTATTTGAATCATTAACATTTTTAATAATTTTGAAATATATAGTGGGTTAAAGTTTTTGAAGAATATCTTGTTTTAAATATTGGAAAATATCTTCTTATTGCATACTTGATTATTTTAGATACTTGACAGTAATAAAACTATCTTTAATAAAACTTTGGAACTCATATTATGAGCTTTTCTTTAAGTTAGTAGCAAATATTGGGAGTTTGCTTTTCATTCATTCATTTGTTGAATGGCTTACTGGACACTGGGAAAACAAATGAAGATACAGTCTCCAGTGCCAAGAAATTCAGATTGTAGTGGGTGAGACAGACGTGTAGATAATTAAGACGCAGTGATTAAGTGATGTTGTGGGGGGTCTTGAGAGTGGAGTTAAAGATTCCTGTCTGGGGGAGATGGGAAGAAGAGATAGTGATTTTTGTGCTTGGTTTTGAAGTATGAATAGAAACTTCAGCTAGGCAATGACAGGGAATAGCCAATCAGTCAAGATTCCAAACTTTTGTTCAGTGAATATATAAAGATATATAAAATTTTAAAATCCTGTATTAATCCTTCTTGTCATACAGACTCTAAACTTCTGGTTTTTTCCCCCATACTTGTAGCATTCTGTGTGTTGAGAGGACTAGATTGTAGATAATACTTTGATACTTTTTTTTTTTTTAACTTTGGACCAGTTGTTTAAGCTTTCTGAGTTAAGAGTTCCTTTATTTATAAATTGAGGAGCCCCTTGGTTCTTAGTCAGAAATATGTAACATAACTATTTTAAAAGGTTTTTAAAAGTACATCTGGATCATGACCTATATCTACTGAATAAGCAAAAGCCCCTGAAGTTAGTCTGAAGAACCACTGAAATAAGTAAAATTAACTTCTTAATATTTCTGATTTCTTTTTCTGATAATTGCAGTGATTTGATTTTGATTTTGAGGGATAACTGACTTTCTGGAATGTTTGGCTGCACATAGACTCTGTACTAGCAAAATCATCTACAGGGTGCTTATTTGCTCTCAGCTTCTCCTACACTTCAAGTTACATTTTTTGGTTTTCTAAGCCTTGTTAGTCTTATTGACTCTAATTCTTGCAATCTTAGATATTCCTGTTTTTCCACGTGTGGAACACTCTTTAATTAGCATTATAAAGTTGAGAATTAAATGGGTTAATTCACAAAGTGCTAGTATATTGCCTGGCACAAGAGTAAGATGTGAATAAATGTTGGGTATTTCTGGAACTTGAAACATAGTTGGCAATTACTAAATGTTCACTTTTTCCTAATAAATCCAGCTCAATACCATCTTTAGGAACATTTCTTAACTATTCCTTTTTACTGCCTGGTATTATAGTTTGATACCTACTTACTGCTAATACAAAATAGCTATTTGTTTTTCAGAAGTATGTTTCCCAGCAGTCCTTTAAAGAGCAACTTCTTTAGAATAGTAACAGTGTGACCACATACAACCCTTATTCTTTGTTGGATATAAACTGAAATGTTTCTGTGTATGAGAAGCTGAGAAATGTTTGAAAACAGTAACATAGACATCTTTTTTGAGTATTGAATGGTAATTAGAAACTTTGATTTCTTAACATTTTTAATAAAGGATTTTGAAATATATAATGAGTTGAAATATTTCTTAAGTTTATGATTTTCCGAGAACTCGTCCTTAGGAAACAATCATAATCTTTATATACCTTTAAATCGGCTGTTATTGACTCTGTAAGAGATGATTTATAAAGTTATGTTAATTTTAAAGCAGTTCCAGTAATTTCAGTTTACTTTCCTATCAAGTTTTTTAATCCAAACTATAGAAGTGGGTTACTTTTTTTCTTTTCCTGCCCCCCCCCCCCTTTTTTTTTCCCACCTACTCAGTCTCAAGGGGGAAGTTGCAAGCATATTGATTGGCCAAAATGTAGGTGATATGCATGAAAAAGAAAAAGGAAAATTTAACCAATATTATTAGAATTTGAGGCTTGTTTTGGTCTTGATAGTTGGTTTTTTTTTTTTTTTTTTTAGATTTTTTAATACTGGAAAGTTGCACACTGAAACTCATTATTTTTAAAATTAGAAAAGAGTTATAGGCAAGTTCTTTTTACAGTCCATGGTCTTAAGTGATGTCCATTTTTCCTCTAGGCATTAATATCAATTTGTTGAAGACTCAAGGAAGAATTTTAGTCCCCATATACCTTCAGTTTTGCAAAACCTGCCTTAAAACAGGTTTATTAGTTCTTGTTTATGGAGTAAAATTAAATTCATCTTTCATCTTGATCACATTTTGTATTTTTCTCTTTGCTAATACGATTCAGGTGAGGCTGATTTCTTTCCTATACTCTCATAAATAGCAGTCTCACTCTGACCCCTGGGATTTTGTTCATGCTTTTTCCAATTAAGTTACTGTATTAAAAGAAATTATTTTGTTCTATAATATTTTGGCAAAAGAATGTATTTTAAGTTAGACTGGAAATTAAAAAATAAAACTGATTGAAGTAATCAAATTTTTTTCCTTTAATAATGATTACTTCAATAAAAATTTTGACCAGCTGAGGTATTGAAAGAATGGAACAATTTTTACATATTTTTTTGGAGTATATATTTTTCAATAAGTGTTTTTAGTGTTTTTTTGGTTTGTTTGTTTTGTTTTTAGTGTTTTGAAATACTTGAGTATTCAAAGTTAGTAATCATAAAGCCCTGAGCGAGTCACTTAATTTCTGATGCTCCTTTTCTCTCTGTTGAGTAAAGGTTTAGATAATTTCTAAACCAAGGTGTTTTGCATGCAACAGGTGCCTAGTAAATGTTCCTTTTACTCCTGATTCTTATATTGTTATTGTTTTGTTTTCTCTTGATTATTGCTTAATCTCTTATGCATAGAGGACTGTTTCTATATTTTTAATTTTTATTTTTTAAACATTGTGGTAAGGAAGTTCTTGGAAAAATATGTAACGTTAACCACGCAAAGTTAAGCTGTGGTACGTAATCTGTGTTGTGACAACCCGAGGAAAGACCTTGGAAGGGATTTCAGTGGTAGATTTGGCAGGAAGATTTGTTTAAAAGTCATACTTTAAAACTATATTAAGTCTGATTTTGAGGTTTTTAATCAAGGATGTTTATTTTGTGGCCTGAATAAAATGTGGTTTTCTGAAATATCTTTGTTTTTTATTTTGGATAATAAAATTATATTTGTATTTTGTGAAAAAATGAACTAGGAAGTACTGAATTGACAACACTGACTTTAATTTGGTTAAATGCATGATCTTTTTTGATAATTGGGAACTCATTATAGATATCCATCTGTTTTGAAAAGTTCTATTTTAAAAAAATAGAAGATTATTAAAACTTATAAGAATTTGTGTGCCAGGCACCTGGAATAAGCACTTTTTGTGTATTTTGTCTTCTAAAAATCTGAACAACCTACCTTATTAAGTAGGTAATAATAGTATCCTTAATTTACGGGTTAAAGTACTAAGGCTCAGGGAAGCAACTTGCCTAAGGCTGTATGGGCTGTGATCCATTTAGAGATAGTTATTAATTATTACATTTAAGTACTTCCTTTAACACTAGTATAATTTTATCTGCCAGATTAGTCTTAGCTTTGTTAAATTTAAAGATAATTAGAATATTCATGGGAAATAAAGTTTCAGTTCTGAAAACTGGAAATTTAAGTGTATAAATATTTAAATTTGCTTTAGATCTTCTGGAATTTTAAATTCTGGTATTTTATGCATTATGAAATCATGCTAAATCAAGATAAAAGAAGGTTTTAGAGTGGTGCTTTTTAAAACAATTCTAAAATTACAGGTATAGTTTCCTTTTTGCTTGATGAAATAGCCCTTTTAGCCAATTATTGTTGTTGTTTTAGTTGCTAAGTATGTCCAACTCTTTTGTGACCCCATGGACTGTAGCTCTCCGGGCTCTGTTCCATGGGATTTCCCAGGCAAGAAGCCTGGGGTGGGTTCCAGTTTCCTCCTTTGGGGGATTTTCCCAACCCAAGGATTGAACTGGGGTCTCCTACACTGGGAGGTGGATTCTTTACCTCTGAGCCATTTGGGCAACCCCTTAACCAGTTATGCAAAAAAAAATTTTTTTTTTCCTTTTGTAGAGCTATAAGATTCAGGGGTTTAGACAAAATTTTGTCCTTTACTCCCCTTTTCTTTTTTTTTGCTGGGTGGGGTGATTGACAGGTTAGATGTACTCAAGTTTAATTGAATTGAACAAACCTTTTGATTCAGTCTTTGTGGCAAGCCTTTCTGGAATATATTAGTTTAAAATATACTGATAACTAAGTATAGTAGTATATTCAATTTTTTTTCTTTCTTTCTTTTTTCTTTTTTGGCTGTAACTCATGGCTTGTGGGATCTTAGTTCCCCAACCAGGGATTGAACCTGGGTCCTCGGCAGTAAAAGCTCAGAGTTGTAAACCACTGGATCACCAAGGAATTCCTTATCATCTTCTTAAATATGTTATTTCAAAGGGTAATACTTTTAAGAGTGAAAGATGAGTTTTTTGTAATGTTACTGTAGTAGGACGAAGTAAGAGTTTTAGTGTATCAACTGCAGGCTGTGTTTTTAAAATATAGGTTATTATCTTATGATTTCTTTGTTGTTGGTATCATTAAAATGAAAATTTTGAGTTAGAGTGGAGAAGATTAATCTCTATAAACTGAGACATCTGGTTAGTTGGAATATTGTTGTATTCTTTCAGTATGGTAGGACGTTATTTTTCAGTTAATTATTAAGAATGGCTTTTTGCCAAGATGTATTTACCTAAATACTAGTTTTTAGTCAAGTTTTGTTTTTTTTCTTGCACTTTTTTTTTTTTTGACCTGAGTATTTGCAAGTGTGTCTATTGGTATCTCAAGTAGGTTGGTTTCAGAAAAAAATAAAATGGTGCCTAGTACTCTTGTATAGTGTCTGTGAGTCTTGTGTTTTTTTATTGGCATTTTTGAGTGAATGTAGTATGCCAGATACTCTTAAAAATTCTGCTCATATGTACACACATACCCACAAGCACACACAGATACTAATCTAATGGGCAAAATCTTTTTAGGGTAGATTGCAGTTGTGATTTATTTAGCAGATGAAGAAACTGAGGCACAGAAAATCACTCGATTATGGTTATAGCTAGGAGCCAGGATTTGAACATGGACAGCTTATCTTGTAACTCGTGTTCTTAACTGCTAGGCTACTTGTTTTCTGTGAGTAAAGTAAATTTGGTTATGTTTAGACTTGGGGTAAATAAAGAATAAATCACTGGAGGAAAGAATGTTAGTCATTATTTCTAATTCTGTTTACTATGATAAAGACTATTCAGTGGTTGCTATTCACATGAGACTTTTACTTAGGTAATTATAATTATAGCTATTAGGTAAATACTAATTTCCCCATTTACACATGAAAAAATTGAGATTAGGAGGTGTGCCGTAATATATTCAAGTATGGATCATGGATAGTTAAGTGATGAAGATTGAAATTTAGTCAGTCTTCTATTCCAGGGTCTGTATTCTTAATCTTTATGGCATACTGTCTCCCAGTGTAGTTTGTTTAAATGTGGCTCACTGAGTAGTGTGGAAAAAGGTAAATTAATTCCAAGGAAATACTATATAACCACTTACTTTTCCACTGAAATGAAATTCCATTCTTTTTGTTTTCTGTGCAGTAAGAAAGAGCTGTTTAAAGATATATCTTTAGTTACTAGATTAAATTCTTACACAGTAAAATTTGTGATCACTGGGAATGGGTATGGTAGTCTATTATATTTTATTAGTTTTTTCACTTATATTGTTAGAACGGATAACTGAATTTTAAAATAATTACAGTATGAAAGATAATACATACTATTTAAAAAGAATTTGGAATCATTTTAGTATTGTGTACTACCTCAGGCATGTTCTTGAAACTTGGTTTTCATTTTATCGTTGATACAAGAAATTGCTAATATGTGGCTATTTCCATTGGTACAAATTCTTAGTTATGTGGCTTTCAGTTATTCCTGTATATAATATTTTTGGGGAAGTGGGTTAATTGAAAGATTAATTTATGAGAAATAGTATTTTAAGCTAGTGGCAGTCTACTCTGAGGAAAAGTCAGATATGTTAGTATTTATGATATTGAAATGGAATTTATACAGTAGCTTTGTATCAGTCTGGTTAAAGATTCTAGAGGTTCTAGATTTCTTATAGTTAATTCTGTTTTATCTAATTATGTTTGAGAATTAAGATAATTCCTACTGCATTCCTATTTCCTTTTGGAAAATATAGGAATTTTTGCATTGATTTTTATACTTTGGCTTGGTAAGGAGTTAGTTGATATTTGAAAAATAGTTGCAATTTGAGGTAAAGTGCAAAAGTCATCCAATAACGACTTATTTTTATTCTTGGCTACCGTTTCTTTTTAAGGTATGTAAAATTTCACTGATGGTTTTGCTCCTGTTTTAATAGTTGCATGTAGTCTTTATTTTTCCTTCTAGTATTATTTTTAAGTTACTTAGAAAGAGCACCAAGAAACTGACATGGTTGTACACCTCACAGTAGTATTTAAATATATATGAATAATATAAACTCTATAAACTTATTGTATACTAAAACTTGCTACTTAGAATACCTTTAAAATTGTAGCACCATATAGTTTTCATCCTGTTTTGTTATTCATAGTCTGCAGTGCATAAGTTCTCTACTGAAACGTATGTCATAGTTTGGCAGTCATTGTTTACAAGTAATTTTCTCTCTTTTTATTACAATGCTTCCCCAGCAAGGACAAGTTTGGAAGGTTTGCAAAGCTTTTCACCTTCCCTCTGCCCGCTTGCCCGCTTTCAGATCAGTTTTCATGTTTCATAATTTCTCTTTCTGCAATCCACAACATAGCTCTAGTAAACAGTGAAAAAACATTAAATTACAGTATTGTATTTCCTCATACATAATAGATAACTTTTCAAAGGACCTACCCTCTTTAAAATACAATGAAAAGAAGTTAAGTAGAAATGTTACCATTTTATTAATTCACTAGGAAGCAGTTAATAATGTCACAGAATGAACAGTATTGAAGATTATTCTGTATTGCTAATAGTTCAGATAAAAAGTTCTTTCTAATAATACCTTACATTTGTACAATGCTTTACAGTTTAATACAGAGAATGCTGTACTGCTGATGTGGTCAAAATGTAAACATTTCCATTTGTTCTGTGCTTATGAGATATAGAATAGATGTAGATTTCATTGTTTGAAGTGCTGCTGGTATGATGGAAAACAATGTTGTAACTCAGATTTTTGGCAACACAAGTTAGTACTATAAGGCCAGTTTTAGCACCTTCCAGTTCTTTTGAACTCGGGCTCTTGTATTTAAAATGTTTAGATTGAATGAGGAGAACATTTTGGAAAAGACATTTAAACATAAGCTTTTATTATATAACACATAGAAACATTTCCAGTACTCTTATTGAATATTTAATTTTGTAATACTTTATTAGCTTCAGATGAATACAATCCTACCTCAAACCAAGAATTTTTTTTTTTTTTTCTTTTTTTTTTTTAGGTTTGAGCTTTTCCCTTCACTGCTGTTCTGCGCTAACTGCTTTGAAACTCTCCATGCATTTTTTTCAGTAGAAGAACATCTCTGTACTGTCTCCCATTGCATACTTCAGCTGTGACAATCCCTGCACTCTGCCTGTCCATCTTATCACCTGCTCACCAAAAACAAGTCTCTCTCTGGTTTATGATTACAGATTTGCTATTATTTCCTGGTTTTAGAAAAGGATGCATTTCACTTTTTTTTATTACTGTTGTTTTATAGGCTTGTGGAGACCCCAAGGCAAAACCATCCTACCTTATTGACAAAAACCTGGAATCTGCTGTGAAATTCATAGTCAGAAAATTCCCTGCTGTAGAAACTCGCAACAACAATGTAAGTGATTTAAATTTTTATATTACTTGATTTTAGCCATCTGTAGTATAAGTAATGGTCAGTACTTGAAGTAGCTCTTATTTATCTAATTCTTTGTATTTTGAATATATAAACTATATACATTAAAGGTTTTTAGAGATGATATTCTTATCTCAGAAATTGGTGAAAAAAATGATTGAGCTACATTGCCATTTTTTTTATAGAAAAATAGGATCTTAATTTCTTATGTATACTTACTCCTTTTCAAGTTGCAGCAAAGAGTAAGGTAATAGATATGCATATATTTTCAAATATTAGTATTTGCATGACTAGTTAGGGAGGTTTTTGTTATAGTCATAGGTTTAACTTTGTCTTGAAGTTAGAAAATATCTTCATAGAGCTTGTATTGTTTTTAATAATTAGCTGTGTTTAGCTTTAAAATGTGTGTTTCTTTTTATAATTGAGAAATACTTGTTATACTAAAAAAGATAACAAGCTGATGGTGTTAGGACCTTTATTATTCCATATTACATTTTCTCGGATGGTAAAATTTTTCATAGTATTATATTGAAAGATGGTCACATTTGGAGTCTTCCAAATTCCTTCGCATATCTTTTGGTAATTCTTTATAAGTGCTATGAATAACTAATTTTAGGAAATTAGGGTTTTTTTTCACCTTACTGTGGTCTTTTCATTTAAATTTTGTTGACTTGGACTCTTTCTGCATGTCTTCTCTTTTTCTTTTTTCTCTGGTGGCCTTATAATTCTTTCTCTTTTTCTTAATGTGCAAATTTAGTCTAGAAATTTCCTCTTACATATAATCTCCCTACTTTTAAGAAGCTCTGCTTAAAAGATATTTTGTCATCTTTTGGTTTCCTCAAATCATGTGGATGTTCATTGAAGATTTGTATTTAGCCTGTTATTCAACTTTCACTTAAAAATATTTTAATGTGAAGGAAAAATATCAGTTAGAACTAACAAAATAAGTCTGAAGTGCTTTTTAAATAATTTCTTAAAGTTTTTTTTTTATTTTAAAAGTTTTCTGTTTTTTGTGAATATAGGTTAATAGAAATCTTTCCTTTGTTTCAGAGAAGATTTTGTTTTATCATTAGTATATTAAGATATCACAGTTAGTTCCTGATTACATATGGGTAATTGAAAATGTCTTCAGAACACTATTATTGTGTGGAAAACTCTTTCTTCAATTGTTGATATTAGTTTGCTAACTTATCTGAGAGATTATATGTTCACTCTAAAAGAGATTTTATAATGAAATCTGTTTTACATTTAATTTTATGCTTCTCTTTCTCATGGCTCATAAAATCTGTGATATGAGCTCTTCAGAGAATCTTTTGAGTTTAATTTATATGTGTGTGTAAATTTCTGTATGCGAATAAGCATAGTTCCTTGATATGAGACCTTTCATTAGAAACTTAGCAAGATCTGATTAAACATATATTCACTATTTCACATCAGCAAAATTTTTTGTTGAATAAACTGATAAATTTTGTTCTTGATTTACTGGGCATACTGTTTACAATAATGCTAGGTTTTATTGTTGTTTGTTTTTTAATAGTTTATTTTTCATCTTTGTAACACAAAATTGATTTTAAAATAGCTATTCAAATACGATTCACATAGCATACAGTTCACCTGTTTAAAGTGTACAGTTCAGTGGTTTTTAGTTCATCCACAGAATTGTGCATCCCAGTGCCACAATCAGTTGTAGATCATCTTCGTCATCCCCACAAGAAACCCAAGACCCATCAGCAGTTTCTCCTGCCAATATCCCCACCATCCCAACTCCAGGCAGACATAAATCTCCTTCTGTATGCTTGCCTGTCCTGTAGATTTTATACAGATAAAATAAATAATGTGTCTTTTTTGACTGGCTGCCTTCACTTAGTGTGATGTTGTCAAGGTTTATCCAGGTTATAGCATATATCAGCACTTCTTTTCTTTTTATTGCCAAAAAATATTCCATTGTGTGGATATATCACCTTTTATTTATCTTTTCATCAATTGATGGATATTTGAGTTGTTTCTGCTTTATGGCTATTACGAATAATACTACTATGAATGTTTGTGTAAAAGTTATATGGACATATGTTTTTTATTTCTCTTGGAAATATATACCTAGGAGTAGAATTACTGGGTCATGTGATAATTCTATGTTTAATTTATAAAATCAATTATACACCATTGTTAAATGTTATCTCTACTTGTAGAAGGTTCTCTGGTTGTATTGTTTGCAGTCTGAATTTTGTCATATGACCTTTACAACTATTCTGTGTAATGCCATTCTGTTGTTTTTTTACATACTAAAGTGCTGTGTGTACTGTTTGTGTAGTTTTGTGATCTTAGTTTTTATTTGGGCTTGCTTAAATCCTCATGAGAAGTTCCTAGCGAGTTTGCGGTAAGAAGTGAGAAATGAGGGATTTCATCTTGTAACTTTTTAATTCTAGAGATGTGGTTAATAGAAGTATAAGGACAGGGAATGACAGTAGTGTCTGGGATGATTGGAGCTTACAGATTTCTGGGTAAATACACTGAAGAAATGGTATTGACATCACAGTTGCCTTTTTTCTTTTCTTATTCTTGGTCTTTGGGCCATTGTAGAGATGTGCTGTAGAGCAAGCTTGTATTATCTCAGGGATCAAGGAGAGTTACTGATCAGCAGTATTTCTGTTTTCATGCATGTTACACAAGCACCACTTGTCCCCAATTTCAGAAAAGGCAGTCACAAAAAGGTTGTTTCAGTGGAAAATTGAGCACAGTTTTTGCTTTCAAGTTTCTAAAATGGTCCTTACAAAAAAGCCAGTCTTATTTTGCAGTGAAAAGTTGTTAATTTTTTTTATTGTTTCTCAGGTATCTGCTCTTGTGCCAGCTCCCATACTCTTAAATCCAGTAGAAACTGGGAGCACATAGATATCTCGTATACAGTGAAGGAGGGCAGTGCCAACTAATAGGATTGGTTTCTAACATGGCTTCAGTGGTGATGATGCTGAACCCCGTTGAGTCACTTTTACTGTCTTGTGTAGTTGTGACTAGTTGTAAATTTACAAACTCCACCCCACCCCCACCCCCAATTTTGCACTTAGGGAGAGTCCATACCAAGGAATGTGATTTTTTTTTTCCTGGATCATGGTGTTGAATTAAATGCCCTATATGCTCCAAAGCAGTTGATTGAATAAAATTCAAGTGAATAAAAGCCAGTTTTATTATAGCAGCTACTTAATTGAGTGTCTAATATATGCCAGGCTATATATATAATACATATATTACATATATATATATATATAACATATATGTGTGGAGAAGGAAATGGCAACCCACTCCAGTATTCTTGTCTGGAGAACCCCACGGACAGTGGAGCCTGGAGGGTCCATGGGGTCACACAAAGAGTTGGACACGACTTACGACTGAACAATGTGTGTGTGTGTGTGTGTATTTTTTTTTATTAAGATTTGTTTATTTAGTTTTGGCTGAGCCTGGTCTTGGTTACTGTGAGTGAGCTTTCTGTAGTTGCTGCAAGCAGGGGCTACTGTCCAGTTGCAGCAGGCAGGCCTCACTCCGGTGACTCCTTTGCTGGGGAGCATGGGCTCTGGGGCACTTGGACTCAGTCGTTGTGGTGCATGGGCTTAGTTGCTCCTTGGCATGTGGAATCTTCCCGGACCAGGGAGCAAACCCATGTGCCCTGCATTGGCAGGCAGATTCATAACCACTAGACCACCAGGGAAGCCCCTGGCTATATGTTTTAATAGACTTTATAGATTTTCTTATTTAATTTAGATAAGGAAAACATTTCTGAGCTGAGAGGTTATTTGTTTGTACCATATCTTCCATTATTTTGAAAGTGTAACTGTCAAATCAGTTTATTATTTGCTTCTCATAGATATCTTATGAACATATAGAGGGGGAAATCTGTTATTTCCCTGGATGAGGAAAAGACTAGAAATTCCTTTTTTTATCAATAGGTAAAAGTTGTTTTGCCCAAGAAATTCTGAAAGCTAATGTTCATGTGTATATTAAAACTTTTAAGAAATTTTTTTCCGAAACTTCTAAAAACTTAATTCCCCCCTTTCTTCCTATGCTGTATTTACATCTAAAAGCTAGTTTGTTTTTTAAAACCGTAAAAATATCTGGCACAAAAGTATCATTAAGGAATTTTCTTATTTATTGTACATTTAGTACAAAACTTTGGATTTGATTCCCAAATTAAGGAGAAAATGATATAAATTACTGTCTTATGTATGTTCAGTTAGGTCTTAACTCCCTAAGAATGAAGACATTGTTAGTGAGTGGGGTGGTATAATAATACAGGGATTCTGTACTTAGGTATAGGCCATTATTGAAATAATTTGAAGTTAAACTTTCAAACTTAGAGGAATATTTTGTGTTATACTTATTCTTTATTTCCTCTTTCTTGGAGCATAGTATTACAAGATGCTATTATATGTAATAAACATTTTTAATTAAGTAGGTCACTCAAAGTCACTTAAAAGATCACTCAAGACAAGACAAAATAAAGCAACTCTAGAAGTGTCATAATTTCATCACAGTTTGTTCAGAGGCACAGCGTTAAAGTCTGTTTTTAGACACCCTTTTATCCCTAGTGCTTGGCTCATGAGAGACACTAAATAGTGATGAGTAAATGAACCTAATTGATATGCTTTAACTTAGCTAGCTTTCATTTATTCAAATATTGTCTATAACTATGTCAAGATCCAAATTTATCAACACTTTAAAACACTTTGTTATTAGCTATAAAAATATTTGTACTTTTTAGTGGAGCCCGGCTTCTTAAAAGTATAAATGTGTTTTGGAGGTGGGGTGGTGGTATTGAGGATGGATATGGGGAGGCTCTTGACACATGCACTGTGGTTTAGTCAGGAGTTAGAAGGAAAGGGTAAGGAAACTTGCTTATTCCTAGTTAGTCTCTAAAATGGGCATTACTTGTCTTGTCGTGGCTTCCATCATGATGGTACCTATATTGGTTAAAAGGATGAACAACAAACCAAAATGTGAGTTTTGGTTTTACTGCTCAGCAGATTTGTGTAACACATTGCTTTTGAAAAATGGAAGCTTTTATTTATATTACTTCTCTAACTTTTAGGTCTGCTTCACTGACTTCTTTTTCCTAGCAGCTCTTTTCATGTGGATATTTCTAAATGACCTTTTTTTTTCCCCACTTCCTGCAATATATATATGTAAGAAACATTTTACTTCCATGGCTTCATCTAAAGAATATATTATCAACTAAGTAATATGCTAGCTACTATACTATCTAGTAATATACTGTCTGTAGTTACCCTTTGGACAGCTCCACAAGCTGAACATCACACTTTGTGTCCGGTGTTAAACCCATGATTATCCTCCATTCTGTTTGTCTTCTGTATTCTTTGTTTTAAATCATTACAGTTCGCTTGGTTACCTAAACCTAGAACTTTCAGAAACCCCATCTAACTTTTACAAAATGTTAAGCTGGTCATTGAGGGTTTGTCACTTTTAATACTGTCTTTAATGTCTTCTGAATGTATCCTTTCAGATCTGTGAGTCCTGCTCTGACAAGTGAAGTGCTGTAATGATCCCATCAAGGCCTTTCATGCTTCCCAGTCTCTCCTGTTATTCCCCTCCTTCCTTTTCTCCAGCCTCCACTAGGGGAAGCAAAGCAAAAGTAATCTCTTTCTTTGTGGAACCTCACTCCTCTCTTTTCCATGCACCCATCTTTCAATCTCTGTTGACTTGGATGTAGTAGGCTAGCAAATAATACTTTGATTGTAGAAGGAATCATCTTACAGTAAAAGTAATGTAACAGTTTTGATGATGTATACTTTTGAATGAAGTATGTGTATATCCTCATGGAAACTTAAAAGAAATACTTAATTTTGACTAAAATTCAAGAAATTTTAATACAGTGAGAACAAACTTGTGTCTATATTTTTTTAAAGTGTCATCAACATTCAATTAATATCTCTTCCACATGTAATAGTCTTTATTTCTAGCTTAAATAAGAAAGAAAATTAATAAAAGAGTGAACCCCTCAATAGAAAAAACAAGTAACCCTTGCTTTGATATATTTAAAAAGTATTTGAAATAGGTCAAGTGCTGGCAGGGAATTGCATCAGCACTAAAGACCTACCTAAACTGACTTAATTTTTTTTTTTTTTTACTTTTAATTTTTACCATGCTAACATGAATATATCATAATTAAATAGTCTAGAAGAATTTAGGATGAAATGTGAGTATATGTAATCCTATCCCCCTCTTTCCTATCCTGCTCATATTTCTCAGGGGGAACCTGTATTTTTAGTATATCTGGAGGCTACCTCCAGAACTATAAGATATATGCTTATTCTTTTATATACTTATTTGCCAACTTTAGACAGCATCTGTTAACTCTTTGTTACAATATATGATGATTTAGCTCATTGTTTCTTCCCCTCCTCTATCCTCTCCCCTCTTCCTGATGTTTGATGTTCTTTTTGTTAATATTTTTGTTTCGTTGGTTACTTCCTTTTTAAACTTTAAATAGTGTAGTTCTCTATATTTATAACCTTAACCTTGGTCATTTACTTCGATGTTGTCAGAATTGTTAACGTTTTCCTTTGGTCCTGTAATCATGTAGTGTTCTGAGATTAAATTATATGCTGATTCTAAAAGTTAAAATAATTGGCAAAGACCTGAATGTTTGATTCGCTTTGCTTCACTCCATTATCACACTTTGGACTTCCTTAGAAGTCCAAATAATATTATATGTTTATATTGCTTGTATTTATATATATATTTATTATCAAAATGAAATGGATTCTGTCTCCCAGAACTATTTCACAGTTAAATTTGTTCCATAGATAAATATTATGACTTTCTTAAATTAGTTTTCTTTATAGAATATTAAAATTTATCCAGTCTAAAATTCATACCACCTTTCTGTAAGCTTTCCTATTTTTCTGGAGCCCACTCTCCTGTAACCCTCTGTCTTCTAACTTTCCTCTGGACAATTTTCTTAAGCCTGCTGCATAGCTTTCATCCCAGGATATATTTCTCTTTATTATTCCAAGTGTATTGGTTCTCACAAAGCCTTTGACTGTGTAGATCACAACAAACTGTGGAAAATTCTGAAAGAGATGGGAATACCAGACCACCTTACCTGCCTCCTGAGAAACCTGTATGCAGGTCAAGAAGCAGCATTTAGAACCAGACATGGAACAACAGACTAGTTCCAGATTGGGAAAGGAGTACATCAAGGCTGTATACTGTCACCCTGCTTATTTAACTTCTATGCAGAGTACATCATGAGACATGCTGGGCTGGAAGAAGCACAGGCTGGAATCAGGATTGTGGGGAGAAATATCAGTGACCTCAGATATGCAGATGACATTACCTGTATGGCAGAAAGTGAAGAAAAACTAAAAAACCTCTTGATGAAAGTAAAAGAGGAGAGTGAAAAAGCTGGCTTGAAGCTCAACATTCAAAAAATGAAGATCATGGCATCTGGTCCCATCACTTCATGGCAAATAGATGGGGAAACAATGAAAACAGTGAGAGACTTTATTTTTGGGGGGCTCCAAAATCACTGCAGATGGTGAGTGCTGCCATGAAATGAAAAGATGCTTGCTCTTTGGAAGAAAAGCTATGACCAACCTAGACAGCGCATTAAAAAGCAGAGATATTACTTTGCCAACAAAGATACGTCTAGTCACAGCTATGGTTTTTCCAGTAGTTGTGTATGGATGTGAGAGTTGGACTGTAAAGAAAGCTGAGTGCAGAAGAATTAATGCTTTTGAATTGTGGTGTTGGAGAAGACTCTTGAGAGTCCCTTGGACTGCAAGGAGATCCAACCAGTGAGTCCTAAAGGCAATCAGTCCTGAATATTCACTGGAAGGACTGATGCTGAAGCTGAAATTCCAAATACTTTGGCCATCTGATACGAAGAACTGACTCTTGAAAAAGACCCTGAATCTGGGAAAGATTGAAGGCGGGAGGAGAAGGGGACAAGAGAGGATGAGATGGTTGGATGGCATTACCGACTCGACGGATATGAGTTTGAGCAAGCTCTGGGGAGTTGGTGATGGACAGGTAAGCCTGGTGTGCTGCAGTCCATGGAGTCGCAAAGAGTTGGACACGACTGAACAACTAAACTGCCTGACTGATTGAACTTTCACATTGAATTTCATAGAGTTTGGGAATCCCCTGAAATTGTATACAGAGTTGATGTGTCAATGTATTTTTCAGCTTTTGTCATATTCCCAAGGGTGGTTCTTGTGATCCCATAACACATCTCTTTTAAAATCACCTTATTTTGTGAATCGTATGCCTTGTATGTTCTAATTATACTAAACTACAGTAATAAGGATGCTGTCATCTTTTTGGCAAATAAAATGGCCAGTGAGCCTTGTGTTGGGGTTTCATAGCATAGTCCCCAACAGGATGCATTTCTGCCATTTGCTATTATTTATTCATTTTCTTAAGATTTCTTAAAGTTATATCTTGCCAGTTTTTTAGCCATCTTCCAGATGTTGTTAGCTAATCCCTTTGACTGCAATGATGATTATGATTTCCTTCATAACAGCAAAGTATGTTACCAAACCCAGTGGTATTGTTGATCTTTAGTTTTTGTTTTCTTGAGTCATTTCTTTGAGGGGGCTTTTGGCCGCTTTTTACCTGGTATCCTTTGAGTACCTTTGACGTGGTATCTGATTATTGTTTTTCATGGCCAGTCCAGTTTTACCTTTTGTCAAATAAAAAATTATTTGCCAAGCTTTAAAATCAAAGATAGCAAAAGGAACTATAAGGGAATACATAATAGATGTTGCAAAATATTTGTTTTACTTTCCTCGTTCTTAGCACTCATCTTGACTAATACTGTTTTAAATACATACCCTAATGTTCCTTGCCCAAGAATATATAGGATAGTATACTGTGTTAGCTCTCATTGTCCTCATTGGGGAAATAGACTATTTTTAAAGCAGTATTGTATTTGGGGAGAGGTATTTGTACACTTTGATGACACAAATAGCCATTCTTTCTCTTGCCTCTAGCATTTTGTTATTTTTATTATCTAGAAAAATCTTTCTCTTCCATATTCTTTGACTAGGCTAATTTCTGCTTGTCTTTCAGGTCTATCCTTAAATGTCACCATTTGGGAGAAGCTTTTTCTAACCCTTTCCAATTAGGTTACGTACCGCTTATATGTGTTCCCATAGTCCTATTTATTCATTTGTTTATTTAAAACATTTACTGGGTGCCTTCTATTAGCTGAGTCCTGTTCTGGGAGAGGGAATCCAGCAGCAAATATATCACATCACTGGTCTTATAGGTTATACTCTGCTGTACAGAGATAGATTAGAATAGGAACATCTTGCCAGGTAGAGATGAGTTCTAAAAAGAACGAAGAGTGATAATGGGGAGATGCTAATTGACTTGACCTGGGAATGGCCTTACTGAGGAGACAGTGGGGCGGAGATTTAAAGTTAGGAGGATGTGAGGTGAGCTGGGGGAGGAGCCTTCTATGTTTAGGGAGCAGCAGCGTGAGAACCTCAGGTGGGAGTGTACCTGGCTTGTTCAGGGAACAGGAGTAGGCCAGAGTCCACCCTGGGGAAGGAGCTGGGAGACAGTGATAGGAGATAAGGACGATGGTTGAAGGGACAGGCAGATCATAAAGGGCCTTCTCGAACAGAGTGAGGACTTTGGTTAGTTACTCTTGAGTTGAGATGTTATTGTCGAAGAGTAATAGAAGAATGAAGTGATATACCTATGGTCACTGTGGTTGCTGGATTGAGAAATAGTCTGCAGAAAAAGCAGAGGGAGAAACAGAAGCTGATTAGGCAACTTGTAGTCACTGAAAGAGTCGAGTGTGGCATGGCCTAGGGTGGTAAAGGTAGGAAATGTTCAGATTCTGGATGTTTTGAAGACAGAGCCTATAGTGTTTGCTGATGCATTGGGTATGGGATATATAAAACAGTGAGAAATAAATTTCTCTTAAAAGACCCTAAAGTTTTTGGATTAGGAAATGTCAAGATTTACTGGGTTGAAGAAATAAGATTACTTAGGGTTCGATTATAGAAGAGATAGTACTCTGTAGCTCAACATTAGATATGTTAAGTTTGAGAGACCTACTAGAAGTCTGAATGGAGATGTTGAGTAGCCAGCTATTATATATATAAGTCTTGGGCTTAGGCAAGCATTAAGCTGAGAATCAAGTTGAAGAGGCATTATTGGGAGAGAGGAGGAGTCGCATAATCACTGAGGAGAGTTGGGAGAGGGAATTGATGGTGAAAATGGCATAATGTTGCAACTCATTTACGGTTGGTGATAGTGAATTCAGGTTGAGATGGAGTCAGAGCATAGGTATAGGCTTTCTCCTATTGTGGGTTTTACCTGGCAAGTATGACAGAGGCAGAGAGTTACAAGGGAGTAATATAATGATGGGCCATTTGATCTTAAGATGGATAAAAGGGGAGACTGAGTAGGAGATGGTATGTTTTCAAGAAAAAGTAGTAGAGTGTGTGGATAGGAGCTCCCTCTGAGTTCAAAGAATTGATGAAGGTAGGGTATTAAGTACCCTACCCTGCCTGGGCTTCCCTTGTGGCTTAGCCGGTAAAGCATCTGCCTGCAGTATGGGAGACCTGGGTTCAATCCCTGGGTTGGGAAGATCCCCTGGAGAAGGGAAAGGCTATCCACTTCAGTATTCTGGCCTAGAGAATTCCTTGGGGTCACAAAGAGTCAGACACGACCGAATGACTTTCACTTTCAGGGTATTAAGTGGATATTAGGGTGGTATTAGAAAGTGGGTATTAAAAGATCAAGTATCGAGTGAGAATTATTCTCCCATTGACACCTCTTCAGCTTAACTCCAAATCTCCCAAGAACATCAGATGTCCAAAAAGGCCAGAAAGAATCCAAGACAGTTTAAGCATCAACTTTATTCCTCTTTACAGACCTTCTGATTGAGGCAGTCCATTATATTCTCCCCTCTTCTGTCATTATGTAGTCAAGTAGCAAAAATAATCCTTGAGTGTAAGGCCCTCCTTTAATTTTCTCTATCTTGCTTATCATCTTTACTACCCTTTGAAGCTCTGACCTTTCTTGTAGTATTTCTCATAGGATTTTGTGTATAGGTTGTTTTTTCTTTTAAACTTTTTTTATGTTTTTATAAGTTGATGAGGGTCTCTGTCTTGAAGGGAGAGTGGGAATTAATCATCACAAATTTTCACCAGCTTTGAACCTTCCACCTGTAAGTTAGTTGTGGTGTAACCAGATTTTAAAACTGTATATACCTGTAAAACCAGATTTAAAACCTGTATATACTTTAAAAAAAAAAAACCTGTATATACCTTAAAAAAAAAAAAAAAAAGAAACTGTATATACCTTTAAAAAAGGGAGAGTTACCTGTATACCTACATAAATATTCCTCACTAGATTGTATGTTCATTTAGGGCCAGGGCCAGCATTCTATTCATAGTTTATCCCCAGCTCCTCCAACAGTGTCTGACAGTGTAACATCAGGTTGGGGTGTCAGTTGAATAAATACATAGTATATAATTGCAACAGCTTGACTCTTATCTGGAGGTTACTTTTCTTATCACATGCCTCTCTGACTGGCACTTGAGAACTCAGAGGGAAGCAATACCACTTCTAGGAATCTGCTCAAGAAAAATGAAAGTACTTTACATGTCCACACATGGCTGTGTTTATAGCAGCATTCGTTGTTCAGAATCGCTTAAAAATGAAAGTAATTCAAATGCCCATCGATTGATGAATAAACTAAACTGGTATATGCATTTAATGTAGCACTATTTAGCAATTAAAAGGAACAGGCAACCAACACATGTTATAGCATGGATGAACTGCAGAAACATTAGGCTAAATGAAAGAAGCTGGTTGTATAAAGTTTATATATGATTTCATTTTATAGGGTATGTCTGGAAGAAGCAAATTTATTGAGGCAGAAAGCAGATCAGTATTAGGACTGGAGGCGAGAATGGTATTAACTGTAAATGGGCACAAGAGAACTTTTTGAGATAATGTAAATGTTCTAAAACTGGGTAGTGTTGGTGGTTGTACAACTCTTATGAATTTACTACAATTATTTAATTTTCAGTTATTTAATTGATGAATGAATTTATGATATGTAAATTATACCTCAGTAAACCTGTAAAAAAAAAATGAGCTATTTTGAGTAACCAGAAATAGTAGTTTATAAAAAGTGAAGTTTATTCAGAAATAAACTTTTTGGTTCTCCCTGTGCCCAAGCTAGTTGAGTTTACTTAGGTAAAATTGTAAAAAAATATATTTTTCAAAGCATTGATGTTAAAAGGTACTTTCATCAGGAGCAAATGATAATTGATAGGAAAAGAAATAAAAACTTTAAAAAGTAAAAAGTATGGCTGGCAAGGATTCCTTAATATTTTCATGTTACCTTGCACATGTCAATAGTACATGAGGCCATCTTGACATAAATAGTTCAGTATAATTATCAGTTACAGTTGTGACGTCTAATGAGTAAGAAAAGCCTAACTTATTTTTCTATACCCAGGTTATGAAAACAAGCTAATCACATATTTGAAAGACTTTTAAAGAATATTATTAAAACTGAGTGTAAAGAGATTAGCTTCATTTACATTTTCATTCATAATGGAAAATGGTGCCTTTAGATAGGAAAGACTAGAGATCTCTTCAAGAAAACTAGAGATACCAAGGGAACACTTCATGCAAAGATGGGCCCAATAGAGGACAGAAATGCTATGGACCTAACAGAAGCAGAAGAATTAAGAAGAGGTGGCAAGAATATACAGAAGAACTATACGAAAAAGCTCTTCACAGCCCAGATAATCACGATGGTGTGATCACTCACCTAGAGCCAGACATCCTGGAATATGAAGTCAAGTGGGCCTTGGGAAGTATCACTACGGACAAAGCTAGTGGAGGTGATGGAATTCCAGTTGAGCTATTTCAAATCCTAAAAGATGATGCTATGAAAGTGCTGCACTCACTCAATATACCAGCAAATTTGGAAAACTCAGCAGTGGCCACGGGACTGGAAAAGGTCAGTTTTTATTCCCATCCCTAAGAAAGGCAATGCCAAAGAATGCTCAAACTACCGCACAATTGCACTCATCTCACATGCTAGTAGAGTAATACTCAAAATTCTCCAAGCCAGGCTTCAGCAGTACGTGAACCGTGAACTTCCACATGTTCAAGCTGGTTTTAGAAAAGGCAGAAGAACCAGAGATCAAATTGCCAACATCCGCTGGATTATCGAAAAAGCAAGAGAGTTCCAGAAAAACATCTACTTCTGCTTTATTGACTATGCCAAAGCCTTTGACTGCGTGGATTACAATAAACATGGAAAATTCTGAAAGAGATGGGAATACCAGACCACCTGACCTTCCTCTTGAGACACCTGTATGCAGGTCAGGAAGCAACAGTCAGAACTGGACATGGAACAACAGACTGGTTCCAGATAGGAAAAGGAGTACGTCAAGGCTGTATATTGTCACCCTGCTTATTTAACTTATATGCAGAGTACATCATGAGAAAGGCTGGGCTGGAGCAAGCACAAGCTGGAATCAAGATTGCCGGAGAAGTATCAGTAACCTCAGATATGCAGATGACACCACCCTTATGGCAGAAAGTGAAGGAGAACTAAAGAGCCTCTTGATGAGAGTGAAAGAGGAGAGTGAAAAAGTTGACTTAAAGCTCAACATTCAGAAAACTAAGATCATGGCATCCAGTCCCGTCACTTCATGGCAAATAGATGGGGAAACAGTGGCTGACTTTATTTTTTTGGCTCCAGAATCACTGGAGATGGTGATTGCAGCCATGAAATTAAAAGACGCTTGCTCCTTGGAAGGAAGGTTATGACCAACCTAGACAGCATATTAAAAAGCAGAGACATTACTTTGTCAACAAAGGTCCATCTAGTCAAGGCTATGGTTTTTCCAGTGGTCATGTATGGGTATGAGAGTTGGACTATAAAGAAAGCTGAGCGCTGAAGAATTGATGCTTTTGAACTGTGGTGTTGGAGAAGACTCTTGAGAGTCCTTTGGACTGCAAGGAGATCCAACCAGTCCATCCTAAGGGAAATTGGTCCTGGGTGTTCATTGGAAGGACTGATGTTGAAGCTGAAACTCCAGTATTTTGGCCACCTGATGTGAAGAGCTGACTCATTGGAAAAGACCCGGATGTTGGGAAAGGTTGAAGGCAGGAGGAGAAGGGGACGACAGAGGATGAGATGGTTGGATGGCATCACCGACTCAGTGGACATGAGTTTGGGTAAACCCTGGAAGTTGGTGATAGATAGGGAGTCCTGGCGTGCTATGGTTCATGGGGTCGCGAAGAGTCAGGCATGACTGAGCGACTGAACTGAACTGATATGAGGTGAATTGTATTGTCATTTACACAGTGTGATATCTTTTATAAAGATAGACCTGACTGACCACACTATACTGGGGTATATAACTAGTGCTTTTCTAATACTTAAAATTAGTTTCATCAGTTTGAGTTAGTTCAACCAACTTGTGACCAGAAGTCTTAGATTTCCAAGATTTTTCCTGGTGCAAGTTATCGTGCTCTGGTAGTAAAATAAAAACTATTTTAATTTGTTAAACTTGATATTAATCTTGTTTCCACTACCTAGTGCTATATAACAGACCACCCGAAATCTTAATAGACTTAAAACAACAACAACTTATTTCTTATTCTGAGGTTGGTCAGGCAGCTCCTTTGCAGGTCTCACCAGTCTTAGGTCACAGCTGCATTCATCTGGTGGGTGGCTGAGGCGTGGGGCCTGTTGGGATAGCAGCATGTTGAACCTCTCTTTCTGTGGGATACGATATCTCAAGCTTCCTCATACATGACACTGCAGGACAGTGTTCTAAAAAAGAGCAAAATATGAAGCTATAAGGCTGTGTAAGTTACAAGCGTATCACTTTCCTTGTTTTCCATTTGTCGAAGCAAGTCTCAAGGCTCCCTGAGACGGTAAGGGTGGAGAAATAGATTCATGATGAGAGGAACAGTAAAGTTCTATTGCAAAGAGGCATGGATACAACCTTTAATTTTTTTGGTCTTTCTGTTCTTTAAAAAACAAAACTCTGCTTTTCATATTTGAACAGATGTCAATATAAACTTGAAAAACGTTGCTTTAATGTATAAAATGAACAGGTTGAATTAGAGTTCTTAGAAGTTCAATCTGTGAGATTGATGAAACTACAATTAAATAGAAGTATTTTCTGGGAAGAAAATAGCGTTAGCTTTACTTATTCCTATATTCCTTTTGTCATTGTATGGCAACTTGAATTTTGAAGTGTATTGAAGAGGTATGTTGAACTTTGAAATTTGATTATCTATATTAACATATTACCATTTTCTAGTCTGTTTCTATATCTGGAAAATGATAAGAATGTGCCTTGATTGGGAAGATGACAAAAATTCTGCAGATAGATGAGGGTGATGGATGCACAATAATGCAAATGTGTTTGTAAGTGTGAACTGCACACTTATAAAATATGAGCTTAGTGATATATTTTTTGCTGTGTTTTACTATAATTTAAAAAATGAACCTTGAAAAGCAGTTATGAAGGTTAAGTTTAGTAACAAATATTAAACACTCAATCATTCATTTTTACTAGGTGTTAGGAAAACTTTCCCTAGAATTTATTTACTACCTTTTTCTCAGAAAAATCCATTTCTGAAATAGTGTATGCCAGTAGAATTATTTGTATATGATAAAAGGAAAGTTTGATAACGTCCCACAAACCTTTTTAAGAAATGACTGATCTTGGTGTTAATTTGGATTTTCATGTACGCTTAGGAAATTTATTTATATTTGATATGAGTATGTAATTCTCTTTAGATGTTTCTCATTTTTTATCCTGTAAGGACATAATGAAGTATTTTACCCAACAGATTTATTCAGGGGATTAAATCACCACTCTGTATTAGGATACATGAACTTATTTGAGACGTGAATTGATACCTGATATTGCATTCATTTATAATTAGCAGTACAGTGTAAAAATTGATTTCATGACTTTTCTGTTGAGAAACTTGATCGTTTATTTATTTAAAGGATATCTGCTATGTTCTAATATTCTAAACCTTGGAGATAACAGCATGAAATAAAACAAACCTTGCCTCTGTGGAATTTAAATTCAAGTTGGGAATGTGAGACAACAAACAACTAAAGTGAATAAATAGGTACTTTTATTTGGAGATAAGTAGTAGGAAGAAATAGAAAGCAGGATAAGGAATTAAGAGAGTAACATGGGTGAGAAGATCATCTTAGATAAGTGCTCAACAATAGCTTCTCTGAAGTGAAAGATTGAGCTATGGGAACAAAGTGAAGAGCATTCCAGACATGGTAAAGAGCGAGTGCAAAGACTGTGGGGTGGGGCCAGTCTTCGTGAATTATTTGATGAGCAACAGCATGCAGACCAGTATGACAGCTACTGAGAGGAGGTGGAGGAGTATGAGGGGAGATGAAGCTGTGGAGACAGGCAGGCGTCCTCTTTAGATTTTATTGAGACATTGGTAAGGACTTTGTATTTTAAGTGTAATGAGAAACTATTAGAATTTTTTTAAAGCCCTTTATTTTGAAATAGTATTAGACTTGAACGAAAATAATATAGTGAATTCACATTATACTCTTTACCCATTGTTAATACCTTGTATTGCTGTCGATCAGTTGCTATGTCATATCCAGCTCTTTGCGATCCCATGGACCCCATTCGTTGCTCAAACTAATGTCCATTGAGTCGGTGATGCCATCCAAACATCTCATCCTCTGTCACCCCCTTCTCCTTCATTGGAATCATCTCTTCAGGGTAGTGTGTTACCTTGAAATGTCCACTCTCCTTCTGCTATGTGGAAAACACTGAAGAGGCAAGAGCAGAATACAGAGACCAGTTAGGAGGCTGCTATGCTTACAGAGTGGTTGCAGGACAATTCCTTAAAAGAGGAATTGTCTTTTAAGCAAGTAGTCTCTCTGCACTCTTATTTTTAAAAACCTGGTTTAGAATATCTACTAAGAAATTGAACAAAGCCTTCCCTAAACCAAACTTCTGTACTTGGTTGTTTTTTTAAGAGGAACAAAATACTAATATATTTTAGGTCAAGAAAAGTTACTTAACTATGCATAAGCAGTTTTGATGATGAAAGAATAATTGACATAGGTGAATAAAGGACTTCTGTCACTTTCCTTTATATTGAAAGTCTGTGAGTTAGCTCTGTTTGTCATTGGTTCCTTATCGTAATTTGCTAGTATCTTTTCTCTGAAAGAATGAAAGCTAGTAAATACTAAGTTTCAATCAGTTTAAAAAAGATTATTTATTTATGGTTGCACTGGGTCTTCGTTGCGGGGCACAGGCTTCTTATTTCAGGGCTTCTCTCGTTGCAGAGCACAGGCTCTAGGCGCGTGGGCTTTTGTTGGTCTGTGGCATGTGGAATCTTTGCAGACCAGGGATCTACTTGCATTGGTAGGTAGATTCTGCACCACCAGGGAAGTCCCTCAATCAGTTTTTAAGGTACTTGTATTTTGTGTGGAAAATGTTTTTTCATTGTACAGAGATTAATTACCAGTATTTTTCACTGAGGAGATATGATTTTATTTTGTGATCTGCATGGCTTATCCTTTTATTTTGTTTTTACTTTGAATTTTAAAAATAATGGTCCACAGTTAGAAACTTTAATGAAAGCACTGTACAGATATTTTGCTAATATATTTAACACTTGTATCCATGATATGCTTTTAAAGTGTTAGCAAATAGAATCTTACCTTCTCAAAATTGTACCTTTCCAGTGTTCTGTTCTGTAACATCTAATGGTCTGTTACTGATTATATTCTTAAACCATTTCCTACTTTTTATTTGCTGTGAAATGATGAGATGGGAGGTGGAGGACTTGTTCTGGATGTTGAACCTAAAAGCTAAACACCTTTTGGTAGTGTCTGTTCTCCTTCACTTTAAAAACAAAAATGGAATATTTTTGCAGTTGAAGCCCAAGAGTTGTAGACACTTTTATTTTTGTTGTTACAGTTGAACTTTCATGCAGAACTTTATGGAATTTATTTATTTATTTTCGTTAAATAGGGAACATAATTGTAACTTTTTATGGAGATGTTGAGAGGATCATGTGAAATACTTGCACAGTTTTTGGAACACTACCTGGGAGAGAGAGCATGCTTAGTTAATATCAGCTCTTACTAGGGTCTGTGAGTAGTGTTGAGATTATTTTAAATAGCTTTATTTTTTGCTCATTTTGAAGAAGTGGTCTGTGTGTGTCTTCTGTTACTCACTTAATAATTAAAGCGCAGCTTCTGGCTGCCCTGTACATTATCTTGGCTAAACTGCCCACATCAGCTCCCATTTTAATATTGAGGATATTAGATAGTGAGAGGGTAAGTTATTTAGCCATGATTCCACAATAAGAGGTGGGCTGGCTAGGGTTAACTTACTAAAACGTTATCTGACACTGACATATAAAGGTCTTTTTCTTTTTAATTTTAAATTTTTTTTTTAATTGAAGGATAATTGCTTTACGGAATTGTGTTGGTCTCTGCCATATAGCAACACGAGTCAGCCATGGGTATACATATGTCCCCTCCCTGTTGAACCTCACTTCTGCCTTCCTGTCATCCCACCTTTCTCGGTTGATACAGAGGCCTGCTTTGAGTTCCCTGAGTTATGCAGCAAATAAAGGTCTTTTCAGTTTGTCCTAACCACTCACTTGATAGATGTTTATATTAGATGTTTTTGTGCAGAGCTGCATGATACGGACCGTGGCGTTTGGTACACTGCCTCGCAGTGTGGGAGGACGGCGATGCGAGGTAGAAAGGGATAATTATTAGAGACTGTGCACATTGAGAAGAGGGAGGTGCACTGGGGGAAGCAGTTCAGTCAGGGATGGTTTCTTGAAAATGGGGTTAACATTTAGATTGAGTAGTTTAGGAGTAGTGAGATTTGGACATGTGTAAGTAGTGAAATTTGGACATATCCATAGAGGAAACAGTAGAGAAAATGTGAGACGTTTATATAAAATAGTGGATAGTTTGTTTTAGCTACTTAGTATAGTCTGTGAATGGATGTAGGGGAAATTTAGATTGGAAGGTATATTTAGACAAAGGTATGTAGAGCCTTAAAAACTTAAATAACTATTTTAAATTCATATATAATTAGTTCAGTAAATTTGTAGAGGCTTTGTTGATGTTGTTCAGTCGCTAAGTCATATCCAACTCTTTGCGACCCCATCAACTGCAGCATGCCAGGCTTCCTTGTCCTTCAGAATCTCTCAGAGTTTGCTCAGACTCATGTCCATTGAATCAGTGATGCCATCCAGCCATCTCATCCTCTGTTGCCCCCTTCTCCTCCTTCCCTCCATCTTTCCCAGCATCAGGGTCTTTTCCAATGAGTTGGCTCATCGCATCAGATGGCCAAAGTATTGGAGTTTCAGCTTCAACGTCAGACCTTCCAATGAATATTCAGGGCTGATTTCTTTTAGGATTGACTGGTTTGATCTCCTTGCAAACCAGTCCTTGGTCCAGTCCAAGGACTCTCAAGAGTCTTCTCCAGCACCACAATTCAAAAGCATCAATTCTTCGGCTCTCAGCCTTCGTTAATGGTCCACCTCTCATGTCCATACAGACATTGGCCTGGACCATAGCTTTGACTATACGGACCTTTGTCAGCAACATGATGTCTTTGCTTTTTAATACTCTGCCTAAGTTTGTCATAGCTTTCCTTCCGAGAAGCAAGCGTCTTTTAATTTCATGACTGCAGTCACCATTTGCAGTGATTTTGGAGCCCAAGAAGAGAAATTCTGTCACTGTTTCTACTTTTTCCCCTTATATTTGCCATGAAGTGATGGGACCAGATGCCATGATCTTCATTTTCTGAATGTTGAACTTTAAGCCAGCTTTTTCACTCTCCTCTTTCTCCCTCATCAAGAGGCTCTTTAGTTCTTCTCTTTCTGCTATTAGAGTAAGTATCATCTGCATATCTGAGATTGTTGGTATTTCCCCTATCATCTTGATTCCAGCTTGTGATTCATCCAGCATGGCATTTTGCATGGTGTACTCTGCATGTAAGTTAAATAAGGAGGGTGACAATATACAGTAGAGGCTAGTTATATACAATTTGGGGGAAATAAATTGGAATGAGAAATTGAGACCATGATGAGATTTTACTGTTAAAAAGGAAGATGGGGGTGGGGGTGAAATCCCCCCCACCTCCATGTGAAATGGTAAGAAGAACACTTTATTGGGAGTATGGATATGAAATTTTAATCCTGGCCCATTCATGTTAACTGGGTGTATAACTTTGGGGAAGAGTTTTAAGTTCTGTGGGCATTAGCTTCTTAATATGCAAAATGAGAATTTGTATAAAAGGTCATCAGGGCCCATAATAAGATGGTGATCTGTTATTTTTTTGTTCAAACTAGACACTGAAATTGAAAAGGAGGCACTATAAATATAAACCCAGTAGCAAACAAGTTATATTTTTGCTTTTTATCCTATTATTAGTTTACTTGCACCTGTTACATTTCAAAATTAAAATTTAAAGTACTGAAAAGCAGGGGAAAGGATTAAGATATCAATTATAAATGTTAAATGTTGTTGAACAAGGTAAAAGTAGTATCATCTGAGGGAATAGAATCATTTTAAAATAAGTATCTGCCTGATGTTGTGAGTGGTAATGATTAAAAGTGTGCGTATAAATATAGAATTGTTTTGAAACAGATATATTGCTCAAAATAAAGTCAACTAGTAACGCAGATAAAGCTAGAACAGCTACACACATCACTGTAAGTATATACCTCAGTTTGCCTGGTTTTAAGGGGAGGTAGAGTATAATGAAGTATTGTTTATACTTTTTAAAAAATGTCCTCAGGGCCTGCAGTATTTAGGGTACTATATAGTCGTTGGGTCTACCAGAATGCTGTGCTTGCTACTGTAAATGCTTTTATGCATTTACATACATTTTAGGTATGTTTTTAATCCTCTGATGTTATGCTTACTGTTAAGAATTTTCTGACTTAGCATAATGTGTAGAGGCACCTCTTCCCCCAACTCTCCTGTTTTAGGTGTCAGTATGAACTGCAGGAGGGTCTTAGAACTGGATGGCCTTTGATAGCAAGTTTGATATTTTGAACCATTTTCTCATATTTTCTAGTTTTCTCATGTCCTAGGTAAATTACATTTAACATGCATGCAGATCACCTAGGTATATTGTTAAATGGCAGATTCTGATTTGGGGTGAGCCCGAGATCCTGCTCTTGTAACAAGTTTCTAAATGATGTGGGCATTTCTTTTCTGTAGGCTACATTCAGAATATCAGATAGTTCTAGATGGTTTTGTTGAAGTTTGGCAGACTTGTTGTTTACTGCCTACATTTCTGATATGGCTGGGTTCTATCAGAAATTATATTAATAGTTGTTTTAAAAGAAAACTTAGGACTTCTGTAAATTTAATAATACAGTTGATTGAAATAATGTTTGTCTTTTATATTCACATTTCCCTCTTCATATGTTTATGCGTCTTAACTCTAGTTTTGCTTCTTTCTCATTTCTTTTTTGTTGTTGTGATTTTTGCTTTTCTTTAATGTATTATTGTGTTTTGTGGATCTGGTCAGGGAACCGTTACTGTATTTTATGTTTGTATCTATATTTTATTTTGCATGCGTAACGTGGCTTTGCCTGGATGTTCTTTTTGGTAAGTTCCAAATTTATAAAGCATATTGTTTTTTGTAGTGTAAGTTACAATGTTTTTCACCTTCTTTTCTCCCACTTTTAGTAATGTGATCATGCTCATGAGTTGCTTTTAATTTTCTTTTTAAAAAGTTCATTTGATAGTTATTTTTTTCCTAACACTTTCCAGTTTTCCTTAATAGTAGTGCAGTTTGGTACTAATCTGCTTTGATTCGTTTTATAGCCTCACACTGTCAGTTGCTGGTCACTATTAGAAGTTGCTGTTTCAAGTATTTTGGTTTTTTAAAAGTGCCTTAATCATCTAGAAATATTGTTCTAAAAGCTTGTGTTTTCATATAGCAATCATAAAAGAAGATAGTTTCTATTAAACTTAATAATTTTGTTCATGGTAAACAGTGCATTCTAATTTTGTTTTCACAGCAACAGCTTGCACAACTGCAGAAAGAAAAATCAGAGATTCTGAAAAATCTGGCGTTATATTACTTCACATTTGTAGATGTTATGGAATTTAAGGTATGTATTTTATTTAATACATACAGTTTAACATTTCACAGATAAATTGATATTTGTTAATTGTATAAATTGTTCTGTCACTTGTGGATAATAAAGTATGTGTTTTCTGAATTTAGTAGTAGTCATATAAGTAAAAGATTAAAATAAACTTTTATTTTCAGGACCATGTTTGTGAATTGCTGAATACTATTGATGTTTGCCAAGTCTTCTTTGACATTGTACGTATAATTTTCAGAAAAATTTCTAATTCTTCTCTGTGTTTCTAGTAGTAGAACTAAGGGGATCAAATGCTTTTCTTTAGAGATAATTTATATGATTAGTATATAAAATTTCAGCATTGAATTTGACTTTATTTTTTAAGGTAAGGAGTTATACTGTATCTCTGTTTTTACTTATTTGATTGTCACTGAATATAAATCTTGTACATATTGGGAAATAGTTATTAATTTTAGTATTTTATCTGAATAGGCTCAATTTTAAAAGGTTACACAAATAATTTTTTCTCTATAAAAGGCATACTTGATAAAATCTTTCTTAATAAGACAGTTTCTAGATATAAGAAATCAGTGAAAAACATCTCCGCTGACTTAATGGTGAACCTATTCATTAATTTAATACTCCTTTTTTCTTGCTTAGTGAGAATTGCTTCCTTGCTTATTATTATTGTGGTTTCAGCTATTCTTTTAAATTGTTAGCAGTTTGAATAGGATGATCACAAACTCTTTTTCATCTGTAAAATTGTGTTACAAACACAAAACTATTATGTGTAACTCCCACATTTTAGACATGTTTTTGGTGAAAGGAATTAGTTAGAATTTCAGAAATGGAGATATAATAAATAACTACAGAAAATTATTAGCTTACAGTAGCTGCCATGAAGATACTTTTGTGTGTGCTTAAAAGTTTGTGAAATAAAAAGTTGAACTTAATGTTTTTTTTCCTTAGACTGTAAACTTCGATTTAACAAAGAACTACTTAGATTTGATCATAACATATACAACACTAATGATACTGCTGTCTCGAATTGAAGAAAGGAAGGCAATCATTGGATTATACAACTATGCTCATGAGATGACCCACGGAGCAAGGTATACCTGCATTAAAGAAATGTGTGTGAAATTCTCAGTTTGATGGCTTACAATTCAGTGATGTTTATGTGTCTGTTCTAAGTGACCGAGAATACCCACGCCTTGGTCAGATGATTGTGGATTATGAAAACCCTTTAAAGAAAATGATGGAAGAATTTGTGCCCCATAGCAAGGTAAGAGCTGGTTTTTAGGGGTGTTTCAATAGGCATATGAGGGCTTGAGGGTGGATAGAGTGATAAACTGCTTCTAAGAAAGAAAATCTTAATGAGATATGATTTATAGTTATGTATGGTTTTATCTAATTGTGAACCAGAGAAATGATTAATTATATCCAGAATCATGAATATAAACTCTGGAATATATTGATCTATTGTAGTTTTTAGGTTCTCTATAGGAAATAGAGTTAGTGAAGTTTAGTATTTGAGAATGTCTACTAGATTCATATCAGACTGCTTTGTTCTAATCCCAACTCTGACAGTTACTGTGTATTATCGGGCAGGTTACTTAACCAACTTCACTGTATCTCAGTTTTCTTATCTGTAAAAATGCAGTAATAGTAATCCTACTCTATGTGGCTATTATGAGTATTAAATGAGTTATTTTGTGAAAGGTGTTTCCACACATAGTATTTGATAAATCTTAATTATGTTGTTAGAATATAACCTCATAATGAGAAAAAATTGCAGGAGTTTGTGATAATTTTAAATGTCTATCCTTTATGATATATTAAAAAATAGTTCTTAATGAAATAATTTTGGTTTAGAGTCTTGCCATTATGGCTTCTCTGAAGGAGGGCTAGTTCCTTAGCTTGTCAAGGAAGTTTATTGGTATCCTCATAAAGATAAGGAAATTGAGGACTGGAAGTGATATAATGAAGTAAGCCATTTGGCAGCAGTTGTGGCAAAACAAGGTCTAGGATTAGAATCTTGGTCCATTGTTCGCTTTGAATGATGGGAGTTAGGTTTTTAATAATACAGTGTTTTATATGAATCTGTGCTTTATTTTTTTGACATACAGTTAGCAATAAGAATTGTCCTTCATTTTCTTACTCCCATGAAAATTCTAAAGATGCATTTCCAGTTTAACTTCTCTGCATAGCTGTATTATACCCACAAATTTATGTAGGTTTAATGTCTTAGAGTTAGTTGTACCATTAGCTTGAAATAGTCTATTGAAAGAGTCTAGTAGATGATACCAATTTTGAAGTAAAAATCAGCATTGTAGATGGAAGTGTTAGGGTTTCTCAGTGCTAAGCAGATCATCACCTGTCTCCTTGATTTTATTAGTGCTTTTTCCTCAGCTACTCATCTCTTGTTTTTTCTCTGGATCTGTTTCTAACTTTTTGCCAATCAGATATGGCTTTGCTTTTAGTTAGCCACTTCAGATTTGGCTCTTTTCCCAGTTAAATGATAAACATTTATTTTAAAGGCTTTTATATCTTTATTTAGGACTCCCCTGGTGGCTCAGATGGTAAAGAATTTGCATGCAATGCAGAAGACCCAGGTTTGATCCCTGGATCGGGAAGATCTCTTGGAGAAGGGAGTGGATACCCCCTCCAGTATTCTTGCCGAGAGAATTCCATGGACCGAGGAGCCTGGTGGACTGCAGTTCACGGATCACAAAGCGTCAGGCACAACTGAGCAACTAATACTTTCACTTTCACCTCTTACATTTCTGTTTAAGTTCTCCATAGCCATTAGCACATACTAGACTGTTAATAATTACTTGAGGAGAATTGTCTCTTTGGATTAGACCAGTTTTTTCCTAATCTTTAAGGCTTTGATGTTAACAGAAAGTCGCTCAGTTGTGTCTGACTCTTTGTGACCCCATGGACTGTAGCCTGCCAGACTCCTTGGTCCATGGAATTCTCCAGGCCAGAATACTGGAGTGAGTAGCCTATCCCTTCTCCAGAGGATCTTCCCAACCCAGGAATTGAATCCAGGTCTCCTGCATTGCAGGCGGATTCTTTACGAACTGAGCTACCAGGGAAGCCCAATAGAAAGACCATCATGTATTTACTAGGATTTGTTCAAATTAATGTAAAAAAATATTCAAAATCACTTGGTGCAGTGATAAAAACAGTTCCTAGGTTTTACTCCCAGGGGTTCTGGCTTAGGCAGAGCCCTGGATTTTCTTTTTCTGAACAAACTCTCCTGGCAGTTTATGCATAGCCAGATTAAAGGCCCACTCTGTACAGAATTTTTAGGAAGCAGGAATGAATAGCAAGAGAGTTAAAAGCAAGCAAGAAGCAAATGAGATGAAAAATACCTTGATGATAACTTTATCATTAATAGACTAAATGGCAAATAGAAATAATTTATTAAGATTAAAGTACAGTGGATCATTTTAGAAGGCATTCTTTGAAGAAATATGAAACATGTTGAACTCTGTTAACACTTAGTCATATAACCTTAAGTACTACTTTTTCTTTCAGTGAGCACTATTAGAGTAGAAAGTGATACACAGAAGGATGATGCTAGACTCTGTACCCTTTTTAAAATAAAGATCACATGATTACCATACATTTTCACCTTTAAGAAAGTAACATTTCCTGAGCTAAGCTTTAGCTGAGGAATGCAGAATTTATGTAACTTTCATGAGATTAAAAACAAAAAAAATCTAAAGCATAACTGGGACCCACCTCAAGTGTCATATGGAGCTTACTTGTAATTAGGCTTTTGTTTTATGATGGTACAGTTAGAAACACACAGCACTTATAGCTGGAAATTAAATGGAAAGTAAAAAAAACCTCATTCTTCAACTTTCTTTTTTTCTGTTTTAATTAGTCTCTTTCAGATGCACTCATTTCTCTTCAGATGGTGTATCCTCGAAGGAACCTTTCCGCTGACCAGTGGAGAAATGCCCAGTTGTTGAGTCTCATCAGTGCCCCCAGCACAATGCTGAATCCCGCACAATCCGACACTGTATGGTTCTGTACTTTCTTTTTTGAATGAAAAGAGTAAAATTGATTTTTAAAAAAATCAATTAAGCAGTGCTATTGCACTTTTTCTTCTAATTAGGATTAGCCTGTCAGTGAAGTTTATTGTAAAATGCTCATTATTTACGTTGTACTATTCACATTTTTCACTTTTACTTTTTTTTGCCCATTCACATTTTTTAAATTTCTTAATGCTGATGCTGAGTACAACTAGTAGTATGGGTTCTTTTAAGGCTTAAAAATTTGCTTTGCTTTCTTATGGTAGAAAATTTGGAAGATTCAGAAAATTAGAAGAAGAAAAAAATCACCCCAAGTCTTCCAGACTTACTAGAGAAAATCACTATTGTATTCTGTATTTCTTTTCAGTCTTTTTTCTGTATATATAAACATAGATGTTAGGCATATGAAGAATAAACACACATAATTACTGACTTTGGTGAAATAGCATCCAGGTACATAAATTTTTTTTTTTTAATAAAATTTTATCCTTTGAAATACTGCAAGTTCTGCAATGAAGTTGGGAAATTTGGAAGTAGTTATTTACTAAATTGAAAACAAT
The DNA here is from genome assembly GCF_963930625.1 of Muntiacus reevesi. NCBI lineage: Eukaryota > Metazoa > Chordata > Mammalia > Artiodactyla > Cervidae > Muntiacus > Muntiacus reevesi. Next base: position 256,058,787 of record NC_089251.1, on the reverse strand, counting down.
TTAGCAACCGTGTTTTTTAAAGAGAAGTTTCAGGGTGTGTGAATATGAAAGAGGAATGTGAAAGAGGCACAGCTTTCATTGTCTTTTATGGACCACGGGTATAAATATAGGTTATAAAACTTGCATCCAGTGTTTCAACTATGTTGTGGTGGTATTTGAACCAAGAATTGAGTAGTCAAACTTCTTAGAAGGAGGAGAAAGAGGAGTGACTCAGTGCAGAATTTTTTCCTTAAATCACAAATTTATATTTTCTTTTTTTAAGATGCCTTGTGAATATCTCTCGTTGGATGCCATGGAAAAATGGATTATCTGTAAGTAAAATTGGTTAGTTTTATGATTACTCTTCAGTTTTAAGTTTCAGAGAGAAATAACCGTAACATGGATTGCTTTAATAGTAAGCACTGTGCTAATCCTTCTGTGTGCATCATCCAGTCCTTATATTGATCTGGTTAGAGTAGGTTGGTCTAGTTTATAGATGAGGAATTAAAATTTAGTCCGCACAGCAAGTAAGTGACAAAGACAAAGAACCATCAAAGCTCATGGTCTACATTATATTGCCTCTCAACAAGGCCATCAAAAGTATATTTTTATTTTATTTTTAATGATTTTCTTGATGCTGCATTTATTCAGTTGTTTTTGTTTTTAAATTATTTTGGTACATATAATAGACATCTTATATGTTTGCATGGGAAATAAAATTACTTGTTTGCACTCCTACAAAGTTCACAAACTACGAGAGAAATAGACACACACATACAGTATAAATGAAAATTGCTATAAGTTTTTCTACTACCCCCAGGTCCACTGGCAGAGGGGAGTAATTTTGAGCAGTTTGTGCTTTTTAGTTCTTATAGCTGTTTCTTAATTTATTAACATTTAGGTATTATTTGATGACTTTTTATTATACTGTTTCTAAAACTGGTGAATGACCAATTTTTCTCTTCTAGTGATTTTTGGATTGGTACTTTTTTATAAAATACATTGGAACTAAATTAGTGGAATTATCAGAAATAAAGTAATAAGCGAAGATGAAATAAAAGCCTACATTTTGATTATTAGATTCAATATTTAAGTATTAATCTAACAATTAAATATTTAATCCAACAATTTGTTACTAGATTTCTACCCCTAAGTTGCTATCAGTGAAAAGTTTTCTAAATGAAAGTTTCTAAATACTCTCAGTTCTCTACTTAATCTCATTATGCACTGGTGGTTTGAGTAACGCGGTTATTAGTATGAAGGAGAAAGAATTTAACACACATTGCCTGTCCTTAGCCATTTTTATTATAATTTTTACATTGATCAGGTTTGTGATCCTTATATTTTTTCCTATAATGATTGTTAAGGTTTTTATGCTTTTGTTGATTTAAAAAGACAGCTTTTGGTGTATTGATTTTGCTCGAAAGCATGGTGATCCTTGATTTTTTTATGTTTATGGATCTGTGGATGAAGAACCAGTGTGATTAGTAGTTAGGTGACCTGAGTGACATCTAATGTTAAATAGAACTATTTCTATCCAGTCTCTACCTTGAAAGTGTTCAAAATGTCAGTTGCTTAGTCTTGTCTGACTCTTTGCAACCCCATGGACTGTAGCCCATTAGGCTCTTCTGTCTGTGGAATTCTCCAGGCAAGAATACTGGAGCGGGTAGCCATTTCCTCTCCAAGGGATCTTCCCGACCCGGGATTGAATCCAGGTCTCCTGCATTGCAGGAAGATTCTTTACCATTTGAGCCACCAGGGTAGCCCAGTCCTTACCTTAAATGGGAATAATGAATGCAAGGCTTTGTGTAATGAGCAGTGAGGTTAAGTCAGAAGGCAGAATACCCTAATGGAGGATGCCTGGGCATGGAAAAGGCATACTAATTTGGGATAGCCACAATTGCCAAAAGTCAGGAAAGTTATCTCAGTTTTGCTGCTTTCATTTATTTGAGCCTTGGGTAGAGTTAATAGAGTTACATCAACTTTGCACTTCTCCCCCCCACCCCCAGCTTTTTTTTTTTTTTTAATTTTTCTCTTTTTGACACCAATTCCTGTGGTAGAACTTTCTATAAAAGATAGTCTATTTTCTTTAGAGCTTTACTGTAGATTAGTTGAAAGAGTAGCAGTATCATCTTGGAACTTATTAGATATGCATATATTGATTTTCACCCTAGGACTTCTGATGAAAAACTCTGAATGGATCCCAGCAACCTGTGATTTAATAAGCCTTCCCAGTGATTCTGATAGGAAGCTGAAGTTTAAGAATCACTGGTCTAGATTCTAGCCTGGGCCAAGGGTTGTTGGGGCTTCCCAGGTGGTGCTAGTGGTAAAGAACCCGTCTGCTAATGCCGGAGACATAAGAGACTGGGGTTTAATCCCTGGATTGGGAAAATCCCCTGGAGGAGAGCATGGCAACCCACTCCAGTATTCTCACCTGGAGAGTCCCTTGGACAGAGGAGCCTGACGGGCTACGGTCCTCAGAGTCGCAGAGTTGAACACGACTGAAGCGACTTAGCACATAGCACGGGGGTTGTTGAGGGTCTGGAATGTTGAGGATCCAGCTCTTTGGAATGTGATTTCACAGTAACTTGGGGCTTACCTGGTGGCTCAGACAGTAAAGAATCTGCCTGCAATGCAGGAAACCCGGGTTCGATTCCTGAGTCAGGAAGATGCCCTGAAGAAGGTAATGGCTACTCTCTCCAGTATTCTTGCCTGGAGAATTCCATGGACAGAGGATCTGGCGGGCTGGAGTCCATGGGATCGTAAAGAGTCAGACAAGACTGAGTGACTAACACAGTAATTTATACAGTAACTTATCCTGGTAGTCTTTTCAGGATTTGTTCTTATTCTATTGACTATACCCAGATGACTCCTCATGAAAGATCTCTTTTTAAATTGATAGTACAAAGATTTTCTCCAGCTTTCTTGTTTAGTATTGATTTTCTATCTTATTTTCCTACATTTTCATGACTGAAAAAAAGTTTTTTTTCCTGTCTTTTTGCTGAGAACTTAGTGGGGAAAGGAGGTTAATGTGTGGTTTAGTTAATAGACTGTCTTCCTAATCTTGGGCTATTTTAAATTAATTTACCTTTTATTGACCTGATAGTAAATGGATATACTTTATAATATAACCCATGTCTTACATAAGTAAAGTTTACAGTGACCCATAATGATACTGATAATATTCTCAGAGAAACTTTTATTATCAACAGCAGTGTGTTATGAGTCTAAGTGTACATTGAGGTACAAGACACTAAGTGAAATCTCATTTTAGTAAAGGGATTAGAGTATCAAATATCAGTGCATGAGGCAAAAACTTTCACAAAACTTCTCTTAGGGATTGTAAAAATTTCCATAAAGGTGTTTTGTTTCTTTGGTTATGTACCAGATCAGATAATTAGACTTGCATTTAGGGACCCTAAATGTGTAAAAAACATTTTAATATATTTCAGGAATTTTTAAGGAAGTTATTAATAAATGTACATCTGTATGTATGATTCTACAATATTTGCCTACCTAGAGTTAGTTTGCCTCTGTAGTGGCCGTTTAAAAGGAATGTTTAATTAAAAGATACAAGGCAAGTTAAATGTTAGTGATTGAGGAGTTTAAAGATTGAAATGACTGTTGAAAATCAGAGGGAAATCTTACAGAAAATAGAATTGGTTTTTAACTGGCCCAGCATGATACCTAGTTTATAATATGCATTGAGTACATGTTCTAGGAATGAAAGATGAAGTTTTATGACTTCCCTCATAGCTCAGTTGGTAAAGAATCTGCCTGCAATGCCCCCGGAGAAGGGATAGGCTACTCACTCCGGTGTTCTTGGGCTTCTCTTGTGGCTCAGCTGGTAAAGAATCCACCTGCAATGCAGGAGACCTGGGTTTGCTCCCTGGGTTGGGAAGATCCCCTGGAGAAAGGAAAGGCTACCCACTCCAGTATTCTGGCCTGGAGAATTCCATGGACAGTCCATGGGGTCGCAAAGAGTTGGACAGGACTGAGCGACTTTCACTTTCTAGGAATGAAAGATGAGGTTTTATGGCCTAGAATAGAGGGTCAGGGAAGACCTCAGTAAACGTACAGGATTACACATTTTTGAAGAATTTCTAAATTAGATGACAAAAGGTAAGATACTAGAATTTATAGAACAGAAAACTGTGTAACATATTGAAAGAATATTGGCCTTTAAGGGTAACTACTTGAGGAAAAGTCTGGTTCTAATACTTTATTAGTGTGACTTTGGGCAAGTCATTGACCCTTATTTCTTCAGTTGTAAAAGAAGGATACCACTGGTCTTTCCACTCTATACGATAATCTTATGAGATAATATATGTGAAAGAACTAAATTAGTACAAACTATAATTTGCTATGAAACTGTTACATGCTATTTCATTTCCTATAATGACTTAAAAGTAGCTTTCTTTTTCAGTTACTGTAACAACTGTAAGATAATTGTATATATGTAAACTGGTAGCTTCTCATCTCTGGTTTAAAATATCTTTTACTCGTTTGTTAAAGTCAGTTCCTTCACAACCCAGAAGTGACATTTTTTTCCATCAGTGTAAGTTCAAAGCACTGGCTTTGCAAAGTACAGAAAATTATTTTTGAAAAAGAGAAATATTGTTACTATCTTGTATGTATATGTATTACTTGTCACTTAAAAGCCTCAGTTTAAGTGATTGTGTTTATGTTTCTTTATTTTTAAAAAGCTACCCTGCAACTCAAATAACCTAACTTAGGAAAACTTTTATTTTCTATTTCTTCTTCTTTTGTTTCAAGTTGGCTTTATTTTGTGCCATGGGATCCTAAATACTGATGCAACAGCACTGAACCTTTGGAAACTAGCTCTTCAAAGTAGCTCTTGCCTCTCTCTCTTTCGGGATGAAGTTTTCCACATTCATAAAGCTGCAGAAGACTTATTTGTAAACATTCGCGGGTATGTCATTTTCAATTATTTTGTCTTTTTTGGAGAAAAGTAGTGAGTGGAGTATCTATTGAAGTTCTGAGATAGAGAAGGCTCACATTATGCAAGAAGATACAATCTGTACCAGCTTATCAGTCACACCGAGTTGTTTTTAACAATGATCCTGGTATTTTTTACAGGTTACTTCACAGACTGAAATATCTAGTGTTCCTGCTGTTTCAAAATTTGTATTCTAGGAGAAAGAAGATACCTCTTTTAGGTATCATTATATGGTTTTAGACAAATATTACTGTGAAAGCACAATGTACATTTTAGGAGTTATGAAGTTTTTAGAAATGTATTTTAGAATACAGTGCATTTAAAAAAGTATATGAATCAGTCGAAAACTACTTCATTAATTATTTATAGCCATTGCAGAAGTCAGACCACTGCAAAAAGGAAATCATGTTTCCTTATATTGAGGAAGTATTCCAAGTGACTCATTTATACTCATTCCTTGTAACACAAATAATTCTTAAATTTGGTCCCTTGGAATTTTTAATGCTTGCTTTATTTTCCACTTTCGGTTTTGTAGCCAGTATATAAAAACAAGTTCAACTCACACTTGGTAGCCTTTATAAAATCTTTTGAAATTAGGAGTATCTAAAATTTCTTGGGGTCTAATGGAGCTAAAAATATTGAATAATTGGGTTGGATTTGTCAGGTTCATGGATGTGAACTTGAGCTATATTTATTTCATATCCGATTCAGTAATGTCCTAAATGAAATTCAGATTTTAAAAATCTATTAGTTATTACAATGTAAAGATATGTCTAGTACTGACAGTTTAAGCCAGTATACCATCTCAGATTATAGTATGCATATGAAGTACCCTGGGATGTGAATTAAAATCCAGGTTCCTGGGCATCACCCTAACCTCCTAAATCCACTGTATCTATATCTTGGAGAGGTAAAGAAATCTGCCCTTTTCTCCCACCGCCTCCCCCAAGTAGTTTATGAAGGTAAATTTACAGACAGAAAAATGCATAAATGTTAAGTGAACAGCTCAACAATTTTGTGTACGAATACCCCTGGTGACCACTTAGATCAAGATACAGAGTGTTTCCATTATCCCCAGAAAATTCTCTTGTGCCTTTCTGGTCAGTACTGCTACCCCTGGTCCGTTCCCCTAGCCTTCACAGGTGGTCTCTCTTTTCATTTCTGTCACCATAAGTGATTCTGGCCTTCTCATGCAGGGAGTCTCTCAGCCATAGTGTGAGAAACAACACCCTCTGTATTTTTCAACTCTTAGTTCACTTTTTATTTTAGATGGTGGAGTACCTGGAAATATCTTATGTTGTTGTGAGCTTTATCATTTTCAAAGTGATTCAGATCAAAAATCCTGAAACTTATGCCTTAGCATATTGACATCCTCTCTGGGGAATTATATTTAAATATATGTAAACACTTAGAACCAGAGAGTTTCTGTATATTGAGTGAGCATAATGTAAATACGGTACAGATAAATTTAATGACTTCATGAAACCAATTGTCTTTTCATTATGCCATTTTTTTTTTCTGGCCACTCCACATGACTTGTGGGATCTTAGTTCCTAGACCAGGGATTGAACCAAGATCCACCACAGTGAAAGTACCGAGCACTCACCACTGGACCTCTTGAAATTCCTTTGTTATGCTTTTTCTGTGTTAAATTTACCATTTAAGAATTTCTGTATTTAAGTTTTAACTTTTTACTAAATCATGAGTGATTGATCCAACTTAAAAAGTGAATTATAGTAATTAACAAGTCAGACCATAAGTATGAAAACTCATCATTTATACAGGTCAGTGGTTACAGAATTATGACATTTGCTTGAAGAATACACAAATCTTAGCATACTTAATTTAGAAATTGGAGTTCTTGGTATAAGTGGTTAGGAAGATAATTTTTCTTTAACATTTTAGGAATTTTGAGTTTTTATGTATTTAGTAGCCAGGAAATTAGCATATCCTTATTAGAGTTTATTTTATAGATGGCACCTTTAGACTGTCTGATGCTGGTATTCAGTGTCTACTATTTTAAATGTTTTTTAATTTTAAAAAAATGTGCTTTCTTAAAACAATGGTGAGTAAAAATCACCCATAGGTCTATCCCTTAAAATAAGTTAAAGTAATCAAATGCTTTCCTGCTCGTTTTCTCCACCACAGAATTTCTGTTCCTAGTATATATACCTTGAGAAATTTTTTTATGCTTATGAGGTAGCATAAAAAGCCATAAGTAATAGCTTTGTCAGGACTTGCAGTTTTTGGAAATCACTGTTAATTATTTTAGAAGTATAATTTAGTGTCCCTATTGGAGATTTAAGAAAATAAAAGTCTGCTTTGTAAATTTAATTACTGAATTTTAATGTAATACGAGATTATTGTCTTAGGAAGAGCTGATGGGGTACTTAAGGAGCTCAAAATGATGTGGATAGACTTCTTCCATGTATTTCCAGTTTGAGAGCCAGTTTTTCTTGTTGATAATAAGACATTTTTAATTGACTAGTATTTGACTAACTTGTTTTTACTGTTATTGACCAAATTAAGATTAACATACTTCTATTTTTTTATTTTTGGTTCATAGCTATAATAAGCGTATTAATGACATAAGAGAATGCAAAGAGGCAGCTGTGTCACATGCGTAAGTGATTCTAACTTATCTGTGAAACTTTTAATCAAGAATTCCTTTCTTAAAGCATTGTTTTGTTGAAGTGAGTGCAGATTAATGGTGTGTAAGATGTGGCAGTAGAAGTAGGGGACTTCCAATCAATGAGAAACATGTTTATAACTCTGTATCTAGTCATCTTGGTATTAGTATGGACAGATTTTTAATATTTTTTAAGTGTTAAATGCTCTTGAGGAATACCATACAGAGGAATTTATTTTGGTGTCATTCATTTCTCTTATTGCTCCTATGCTCTGGTACCAATACTTGACAAGTTGTGATGATTTTTGTACTACTTCATGTGCATTTCCCCCAATGGTATTTACTTTTCAAAGTATGTTAATCCGGTATCTTTCCCAAATATTAGTAAATATATTTTATTAGAAAATATAGATAAATTAGATATTAGTGTATTTTAAATGTTTGAACAACTTTTCAATTTTCTCATGAAATAATTTGGTAATTCATTGAATTGTTATATGGTGTACTTGTATAGAATATCTTTAGTATGTCTAGGTACAGTAGAGATAACACTATCTGACCCGTCAGTATATCTACAGGACAGAGAAAAGATAACACCACAGTTAGGTGAAAATATAAAACTACAAGAAGTTTTAGAATTTAGGCTTAGGCTATAACATAGATATTAGGAATTTAAATCATCTTTATTGCTAGCTATAGTGTATTATTTTCTTGTGCATTTTATTTTTCACTCTAAATAAAGTGCTTATATTATTGTAAAACCAGTCTCTAGTACAAATAACATGCTTTGGAGTGTGTTAGAATTCCATTCCAGGCCTGCTTATTCATATGTTAAACCCTTGGCAGATATATGGTGTCACAGCTATCTTTTATAAAAGTCTTTTTTCCCTGCATTATATAAAAGAGTTATAAGTAGTGAGCATTAGTAATTCTTATCATTCGTTAACATGTGCCAGACATAGTGTTTATATCTTCTCTTGATGGTAATACTCCTTGTAGCAACCCTGTATAGTAAAGTAATCAAAACATTTACCCACTTTGTTTTTAGACACTACACCAGATGAGTTTATTATTGTCAGTAAGCAGAGAGCCTGTCGTTAGATGCCGGGGTCCAGCCTCAGCAGGATCCAGGGGTACCCTCAGGATGAATGGCGTTGGCTAGAGAAGACAGAGAGACAGAGAGAGAGACGAGACTGGGGGTGTGCAGCAGAGTCTGACAAATCTTTATTTTTTACCATAGCTTTTATATTCTAAGTTAGTACATTTTTAAGGGGAAGATAGTTTAATATTACATCAGCTCGTCCTTCACTAAACCATGGTGTTTTCTGCATACTTCTTTGTGAGAATCTTGTACATTATCTTCTGGCCTTGGGGGTGGGCCTATTGACATTTTTTGACCTAGGTGAATGCAAAGCTGTTTTCTGTAATCTATTCTTTGTTGAACACAAAGGTCAGTTCTTTTGCAGAAGTTATCAGTTAAATTTATCTAAAAGGTTTACCATGCAAGGACTCTGCAGCTCCGGTGAGGCAGCCCCTGTTTAGCATTCCTGGTTAAAATGAACAATTCTAAACTCTTATTTTTCTAAATCTTTAACTATAACCACTTTTAGAATAATATTTTTGTGTTCTCTAATAGGGCTTCCCCACCCCCCAAAGGGCTCTGTGCCTATTAGGGCCTTTTGTGTGATCAGGTTCTTTATGCTGTTTATGATTAAGGTGTTGTGAGCAGTCATGTGCATTAGTACGCATTTGCCAAGCAGGCTAGAATGCCAGCAAAGGGGTCTAAATTGAAACACTCCCTTCATCCTGGATAATCTTACAGGATACCACCATCCAGGGGACATATTAATTAAAGTTCTAAGTTGATTCTGTTTGGAAAGAGATCGAGGAAGGCCTTGTACCCGTGTCACAGAAATTAGGGAGTAGTCTAATATAGCAAGCATCAGAAAGACAGAGATCATCTTTAAGGTGAGCGCCGGGGCAGCTTTTCGAAATCCCTGAGGTCCTGATCTGCCTTGCTTGTCAGGTCTCCTCCTCATGACCTTGTCGTGGGTGGGATCTTGTGTGCTGGCTCCCGGCAGTTAGAATTACACTAACATTGTAAAAGTACTATATGTTAGATATCATGGAAGATAGATCTTGAGTCAGGTGTCATCACCCCTGTTCCTTGATGAGAGTCTGGAGCTCAAGAGAGGTAGAACCTAAGGTCACATAGGTAAAGGTTGGATTTTAGTGTGTCTTCAAAATTAATCTGTGGTGTCAGAGTTACATTTCTCATGTTGCATGTATCTTCTCCTTAGGATTTTGGCATATAATAGATGTGGTGTTCAGTCTCTCAGTCGTGTCCAACTCTTTGTGACCCCGTGGACTGCAGCACAGGCAAGCTTCCCTGTGCTTCACTAGCTCCTGGAGTTTGCTCAGACCCATGTCCATTGAGTCGATGATGCCTTCCAGCCATCTCATCCTCTGTCACCCCCTTCTGCTCCTGCCCTCAATTTTTGCCAACATCAGGGTCTTTTCCAGTGAGTCGGCTCTTAGATCAAGTGGCCAAAGTACTATAGGAGCTTCAGCATCAGTCCTTCCAATGAATATTCAGGGTTGATTTCCTTTAGGATGGACTGGTTGGATCTCCGTGTAGTTCCAGGGGTTCTCAAGAGTCTTCTCCAGCACCACAGTGGCATTGATTCCTTGGCGCTTTGCCTGCTTTATGGTCCAACTCTCATATCCGCACGTGACTACTGAAAAAACCATAGGTTTGACTATACAGACATTTGTTGGCGAAGTGATGTCTGTTCTTTTATAATATGCCGTCTAGGTTGGTCTTAGCTTTTCTTCGGAGGAGCAAGCGTCTTTTAATTTCATGGCTTCATTCACCAACTGCAGTGATTTTGGAGCCCAAGAAAATAAAGTGTGTCACTGTTTCCATTTTTTTTCCCATCTGTTTGTGGAGTAGCATTTTTTTGCAACTATCTAAAGTTTAAAACTTTTTTGGAATGATTTATATTTTGAACAGTATGAGGAGTTAGAGTATTTAGAATATTCTTTGATTTTTTGTTAATTTGTGAGAGTAAATTTTTCTAATTTGTATTTTATTTTTAAGATACCCAGTATATGAATATTTATGATTATCCTTTCCTCATCTTTCTGTTTTCGAACAGTAGCACCAAATAGATTTCATCCCAGTACCTTAATGAATGTAGCTTTGATTTAGTCAGTTTTAAGTCCATAGGGTTGCAAAAGGAGTCAGACATGACCTAGTGACTAAATAATGATATATTTAATAGCAATATGCTTAATAAATGAGGATATAGATAATCAGATATTTATTAAGTTATATTTATTGATTCTACATGGGAGTGACAAAAATGTATACAATTAAAAAGTGCTTACTTTTAAGGATTTCACAGTCCATTTTATAGAGTACTAGGCTATATGGTACTTAACTAGCAGAAATTCTTCAGGATTAAACATCTCTATATTGGGAAATACTTTTTGAAGAGTTGGTCTTGAAGTTTGAGTAGCATCTTGATAGGTAGAAAGAAGTGAAAAAAGGAGCAAGAGCGCAAGAGGCAAGGATAAAGATGAGATTGAAGAGTTATTTAATGACAAACACGTAGAAGATATTTTTAAGGGTTTCTGTTTCCTAAGAAAACTTTGGAAGTTGACTCTGAAGTGATGTTAATTAATTGCCAGTAATAAGTTTAGTAGAAACATAAACTCTAATGGTGGTTGTCTTTTCCTATAGTGGGTCAATGCACAGAGAAAGACGCAAGTTTTTAAGGTCTGCACTGAAAGAATTGGCTACTGTCCTTTCTGATCAGCCTGGCTTGCTAGGTCCTAAGGTAAAAATTGATTTAATTATTGATTCAAACATGCCACATTAAAATTAAAATTTTTTTTTTCTTCTCTCTGAAATTTTACTAAAATTTGAATGTAAGAGATTTTATATTTAGCTGAGAGTGAATTTGCTAACTTGGTTCTTGTAAATCAGACCTTCCTGCATTTTCCCTCACATCTTACTTATGTGCATGCTTTTTTGATATGTGCTTTGAAGTTCCCTGTTCTCTTACTTCTGTCTTTAAGAGTTTATAGTACCAGTTTTGCCTGGGACTTTTCACTTTGAGAAAGATTTTGGATAGGTTTGTTTTTAATTCTTGCATGAGAGTAAACTGTTATTTTTTAATATCTATCAGGCACTTTTTGTTTTTATGGCATTATCCTTTGCCCGTGATGAAATTATCTGGCTACTTCGTCATGCAGATAACATGCCAAAGAAGAGTGCAGATGACTTTATAGATAAGTAAGTTAGTAACATTAAAAAAATATATTTTTTGTATATTTGACTTATGGGCTATGGAATTTGGGGACTAAAGTAAAATTATTTTGAAAAACTTTAAGGCTTTCCATATTTGTCATAATGCAGGGAATATTTAAAATATATTCTTAGGTGATATGAATTAGAATGCAAAGTCAGCTTTAGCTTTGAATTAAGGCTTAAATGTTTCCTCGCTAATATTCTAGGTTGTTGCAGAGGTATGTTTTTGTGCTATAGTATTTCTTATAGGATTCATGTTTCAGAATTATTTATTACACAAAAATTTGAATAATAATCCTAACGGAGTTACAGCTGTGTCATTTGTAATATATTTCTCTTATTTTAGTCCACAGTCCCTCAACAGAAGTTAGATAAATGAATCAGAGAAATAATAGCATACAGAAAAATCTTACTTTTTCCTAATACTCTAACCTTCTTTTATTTATGACTTTTTAATGATGTATTTATGAGATGTCCTAATTTTATTTTTATTTTGTGTCTTCCTTTATCAATTTTTTATTCTTTGCTTTTTTTCCTTTCCATGGTTTCTGTCTGTATATGTGATAATATAAAAAAGTAGTTGACATTAAATATTTAACAATACTTTTTCTAAGGAAAAAACTTGATGTAGCAATATCAAAGGCATTTCATATTTTCCTTGATAGTAAGTGAATTTAATTTTTGAAATGTTTTTTCTTGAATAAAAAAGGCACATTGCTGAATTAATATTTTATATGGAAGAGCTTAGAGCACATGTAAGGAAATATGGACCTGTAATGCAGAGATATTACGTGCAGTACCTTTCTGGCTTTGATGCTGTTGTCCTCAATGAGCTTGTGCAGGTAAAAAACTCTGATACCATTCTCCAGTTTGTTTCTTATTTCCCTCCTTTCCAATAATTGTTTTGTTTGCTCAGTAGACATTTACAAAAGTAATCTTTTGTCTCATGGTGAAGTTACAAATGTTAATAAGTAATGGTCATATTTTGTCAAGAGGCTCATTATCTAGAGCAAAGAAAACATTTAGTTGTATTCCAGTGTTATGGGCATTATGCTTAAGCGTGTATAAAGCTTAAAGTGAACACGTGCAGGGAATAATTCTTTATCTTGGTGGGTAGAGGTGTACAGTAACCAAATTATAGAAGATCTTGCACAAGAGGTTAGTCATAAATCAGGTATAATATTTAGGAAAATCACCCTGGCTTAGTGTGTATGAGAAATTACTGGGGGTCACATGAAGAGGCAGAGAGAGCAAAAGAACAAGAGAGTCTTGAGAGGCCCTTGGACAGCAAGGAGATCCAACCAGTCCATCTGAAAGCACATCAGTCCTGAATATTCATTGGAAGGACTGATGCTGAAGCTGAATCTCCAATACTTTGGCCACCTGATGTGAAGAACTGACTCATTGGAAAAGACCCTGATGCTGGGAAAGATTGAAGGTAGGAGGAGGAGGGGATGACAGAGGATGAGATGGTTAGATGGCATCACTGACTCAGTGGACATGAGTTTGAGTAAACTGGAGTTGGTGATGGACAGGGAGGCTTGGCGTGCTGTGGTCCATGGGGTCGCGAAGAGTCAGACATGACTGAGCGACTGAACTGAAGTGAATCTACAACTATTGGTTTTCCAAAGAAATAACCATACTTTGAAATCCTCATTTTCTTTCAAACCTACCTAAAAATGCAAATAAGAAAAAAGCTGTTCATGTAATTGTTTACCCTGAGTTATAAACAGCTTACAGTTTACTACCCTAGTTTATTTCTTCTTTTATCCACTAGATGGAGCTCATATGCTTCCTTTTAGAAAGTCTGTTAAAAGAGGGAATAAAAAAGCTGCTTTTATCCAAAGCAAAGTGTACTGCTTTGTTGTAGTTATTTTTTTAAAACTTTTTATTTGATGTCGTAGTGTAGCCAGTTAACATGAGGTAGTTTCAGGTGGACAGCAATACAGTTTTTTTTTAATAATAGTTGTTACATACCTGATAAACCAAAGGCTACTGTGCTATCACAGTGTAAAAAGTAAATCAGACTCCTTGCTTTGTGGCATTTTGAAGTTTGCTATGACTAACTGGATATTTATTAATACATTTTACAGATTATGTTAAAGTATTAAAATTTTTAAGCCACTCCATGTCTTTTTGTGTCTTATTTTAGCAATAATGAGAAAATTAATTTCTTATTTTTCTGATACAGTAATAGTAGCAGCAGCAATACTGATACTAATATTGATAATTGACATTTATCAATAGTATATTAACAGCTCTAAGAGTAGGTATAGTGAAGAAAAGAGACCTTATGTAACTTAATCAGTATCACACAGTTCATGAGTACAAATAACACTATTTAAATGTGTTAAATGTCTGAGCTTCTTACCACCCACAGGTAAAGTATTTACATGCGTAGTTTTTTAACCATTTGCTGGTATTTAAATTTAGAACTAAGATAACTTGTTACAGTCATTCATTGTAATATTGGTTAAAATGGTAACTTTTAAATTTAAATTTTAAAATTGTGGTAAAATGTATGTAACATTAAAGTTATCATTCTAACTATTTTTAATTGTACAGTATAGAATTCTGTGTATATTTACATGGTTGTACAGGTCTTAATGTTTTGAAAATTACAGTTTTTGTGAGCTAATAAGCATATGCTTTTTTAAAAGGTTTATCATTTAGCATCTACTTCAGATACAGTTTATTAAATGTTCACTTTTTAAGCCATTTTCACAGGGATTTTTGGGTGCTAATTTTGTTGAGGTAAAATTTATACATGATAAAAGTCACTTGTTTTTAGTGTACTGTTTAATTTGGACAGCTGTATACATTCATGTAACCACCACCAGTCAAGATAAAGAGCATTTCCAACATTTAAAAGTTTTCTTGTGCACCTTTGTAGTTGATTCCCTCTCTAGATCCTCAAAAACCCCTTGTCTGCTTTTTTGTCACTTTTGCCTTGAAAAAAATTCTTCATGTGAATGAAACTATCATCATATAACTTTTTGTTTTTCATTTCTTTCAGTTAGCATGCTTTTGAGTTCATCCATGTTACTGTGTGTATAAACATTCCATTTTTATTTATTGCTTAAAAATATTCCAGCTATGGATTTATCAGTTTATCCACCTACTAGTTGATGGACCTGTGAATTTTTTCCCAACTAGATGCTTTTATCATTATTTTTATCACTTTTTTCCCCCCAGAATCTTTCTGTTTGCCCTGAAGATGAATCGATCATCATGTCCTCTTTTGTTAACACTATGACTTCTCTAAGTGTAAAACAAGGTAATAAGTCTTTTAAATTGAAATGTATTTTCTTGCCATTAGGTTTTCAAATTCTGTTATTGAGGAGAGGACTTAACAGTTAGTTTTTACAGAGTTACTTATCTTACTTTGGAGCATATTTAATCTGTTCTCTTTTGTTTGCTCTGAAGCAAAGGTTTCAAAGATGGATGTGTGGTGATATTTATAAAAATTATAAGAAGTTTAGCTTGACATTTTTTCATATTCAGCTGGAGGCACAATGGTATTTTAGAGGCAAAAAGGTATTTTGTAATTATAAAAAAGAAAAATGAGCACCCTATATCATAACAAACTCTATTTTATGGTCCAGGCATTACCTATGACAGTAATGGATACCATTACTGAAATGATTAATTTGGGTAAGCACTTTATATATATTATCTTATTCAGTCTTCATCAATGTTAAAAAGCTGTTAATTACTTTTATTTAACACATTTGGAAAGTTGAGGCTTAAGGGTTAACCTT
This sequence comes from Muntiacus reevesi, assembly GCF_963930625.1. Lineage (NCBI taxonomy): Eukaryota > Metazoa > Chordata > Mammalia > Artiodactyla > Cervidae > Muntiacus > Muntiacus reevesi. The sequence goes on along the minus strand of NC_089251.1, from coordinate 256,043,143 downwards.
TCAGTTATTCAACATGGTTTGCCCACACTTTTTAACAGATACTAAGTTCTAGAATAGGAACTTAAGTTCAGATCTATCAGTCGCAAAAGTTGATGTCATATAATAGACTGCCTATTAGTTGAATACTCCTCCATTCCAGTAGACTGATATTTTAGTTTTATAATCTTCAAATAAAAAGTATCAGAAACCTTGAAAATTTCTAAGTAATAAATGTATTTTAGTTTTATCAATCTTAATATTGATAAACTGATAACTTGATAAACTTATAAATTGATAAGTTAAACATACTTATGTAATGAATCTGCTGTAAACTTGCCTGATGATATTTGGTTAAAACAAAGTTACTTTGTGGAACTTTAGCATGCTTTCCAAAGTTTCTATTCACAGGATTCCTCATACTCTATTTTAGGTACTTTGAGTTGGTATGTAAGCAAAATGAGAGTCACAGTGTTTAGAGAGAAGTCTGTACTTTACACTTCTTAGCCGAGCTGCCTCGTCATCACCTTTATAGTAGATGAGAATTATTTCAGTCTTAGCTATTGTTTTAAAATTGTGGTAAGATAGAATATGCCACATTACCATTTTTAAGTGTACAGTTCAGTAGAGTTAAGTATATTGACATAGTTGTGCAATAAATATTCAGAACTTTTCATCCTGTAAAATTGAAGCTGTAGCTATAAAGTAACAACTCCCCGTTTTCCTTTCCACCCAGACCCTGGAACCACTGTTCTACTTTGTTTCTATGAGTTAAACTGTTCTAGATACTTCACATAAGTGAACTCTATAGTATTTGTCTTTCTGTCACTGCCTTATTTCACTTATCATTCCCTCAACATGTCATCCATGACATGACATCCATGTTACAATATTTGCTCCCCTTTTAAGGCTGAATAATATGCCATTGTGTGTATATATCATTTTGTTTATCCACTGTTGATGAACTTTTTGGTTACTTCTACCTTTTGGCTGTTGTGAATAATGCTGCTATAAACATTGGTGTACACAAGAACATGGGTTTATTCTTTTGTATATATGTCCAGAAGTGGAGTTGTCCTAGCCCTTAAATTTTAAAATGTGATTATAGGTTACTGGAAAATATTAATTTGCTTTGTAATCTTTTTTCTGTTACTGTAGTTGAAGATGGGGAAGTATTTGATTTCAGAGGAATGAGATTAGATTGGTTTCGATTACAGGTAAGAATAACATTAATTTTCATTGTCATTCTGTTTGTTATTGAATACCTTAGTTAACATGAGAGCATAACTTAATATAAAAATATTCCTTGTATACCTATTGAAAAGACTTCTTTTGTATTGTTATGACTAACATAGTCTTTACCTCATGGAAAAAGCTTTTTTTAATGGAGGTATAAATGACATGTAACATGCCCACCTCATGCGAAGAGTTGACTCATTGGAAAAGATCCTGATGCTGGGAGGGATTGGGGTCAGGAGGAGAAGGGGACGACAGAGGATGAGATGGCTGGATGGCATCACCGACTCGATGAACATGAGTTTGAGTAAACTCCGGGAGTTGGTGATAGACAGGGAGGCCTGGCGTGCTGCGATTCATGGGGTTGCAAAGAGTCGGACATGACTGAGCGACTGAACTGAACTGAACTTCACGTTATGTTAGTTTCAGGTATGCAGCAGTGATTTCAGTGTATATGTGTATTTTGAAATGATCAACAGTAAATCTAGTAAATATTCATCACCATATGTAGTTACAAATTTATTTTTTCTTGTGATGAGAATTTTTAAGATTTACTTGCTTAGCAACTTTCAGATATTAATACAGTCTTATTATAGTCACCATCCTGTATATCGCATGAGAGACAGTGAAAGTGTTAGTCACTCAGTGATGCCCAACTCTTTGCAACCCCATGGACTGCAGTCTGACTAGCCCCTCTGTCCATGGGATTTTCCAGGCAAGAATATTGGAATGGATAGCCATTGTCTTTTCCGAGGGATTTTCCCGACCCAGGAATTGAACCCCAGTCTCCTGCATTGCAGGTAGTGTCTTTACCATCTGAGTAACAGGGAAGCCCATGTTGTTCAGTTGCTCAGTTGTGTCCAACACTTTACTGTTGCAGCAAGCCGGGCTTCCCTGTCCTTCACCATCTCCTAGAGCTTGCTCAAACTCATGTCCCTTGAATCGGTGATGCCATCCAACCATCTCATCCTATCGTCCCCTTTCCTCCTGCCTTCAGTCTTTCCCAGAATCAGGATCTTTTCTAGTGTGTCGGCTCTTTGCATCTGGTGGCCAAAGTACTGAAACTTCAACATAAGTCCTTCAAATGAATATGCAGGGTTGATTTCCTTTAGCATTGACTGGGTTCGATCTCCTTGCAGTCCAAGGGACTCTCAAGAACCTTCTCCAATAGCACAAATTGCATCAAAATAGCTCAGAATAGCACACAATAGCACAAAAGCATCAATTCTTCAGTGCTCAGCCTTCTTTATGGTCCAACTCATCACATCTTTACATAACTACTGGAAAAACCATAGCTTTGACTAGATGGATTTTTGTCGACAAAGTAATGTCTCTTCTTTTTAATAGGCTGTCTAGCTTTTCTTCCAAGGAGGAAGCATCTTTTAATTTCATGGCTTCAGTCACCATCCGCAGTGATTTTAGAGCCCAAGCTAATAAAATCTCTTACTGCTTCCATTTTTTCCCTATCTATTTGCCATGAAGTGATGGGACCAGATGCCATGATCTTAGTTTATTGAATGTTGAGTTTTAAGCCAGCGTTTTCACTCTGCTCATTCACATTCATGAAGAAAGCTCTTTAGCTCATCTTTGCTTTTTGCCATAAGGGTGGTGTCATATGCATATCTGAGGTTATTGATATTTCTCTCCACAATCCTGATTCCAGCTTGTGCTTCATCCAGCCTAGCATTTCACATGATGTACTCTGCATATAAGTTAAATAAGCAGGGTGGCAATGTATAGCCTTGACGTACTCCTTTCCCAGTTTGAAACCAGTCATTTGTTCCATGTCTGGTTCTAACTGTTGCTTCTTGACCTACATACAGGTTTCTCAGGAGACAGGTCAAGTGGTCTGGTATTCCCATCTCTTGAAGAATTTTCCACAGTTTGTTGTGATCCACACAGTCAAAGGCTTTGGCATAGTCAATAAAGCAGAAGTAGATGTTTTTCTGGAATTCTCTTGCTTTTTCTGTGATCTAACAGATATTGGCACTTTGATCTCTGGTTCCTCCACCTTTTCTAAATCCAACTTGTACATCGATTCAAGTACTGTTGAAGCCTAGCTTGGAGGATTTTGCGCATGACCTTGCTAGCGTGTGAGATGAGTCCAATTGTGCAGTAGTTTGAACATTGTTTGGAATTGCCTTTCTTTGGGATTGAAATGAAAACTGACCTTTTTCAGTTCAGTGGCCATTGCTGAGTTTTCCAAATTTGCTGGCATGTTGAATATAGCACTTTAACAGCATCATCTTTTAGGATTTGAAATAGCTCAGCTGGAATTCCATGAGGTCCACTAGCTTTGTTCATAGTAATGCTTCCTAAGGCCCACTTGACTTTGCTCTTCAGGATACAGTTTTATTTATTTTGTAACAGGAAGTTTGTATCTTATGACTACTGTACCCATTTCACCTATCCCTGACTCCCTCTCTGCCTCTAGGCAACACCAATCTGTTGTCTATATCTGTGAGTTTGGTTTTTTCTTTTGTTCATTTTGGTTTGTTTTTGTCATTTTAGATACCACATATAAGTGAGAGATCATATGATATTTGCCTTTCTCTGACTTCTTTCATTTAGCACAGTACCTTCAAGGCCCATCTATATTGTCACAAATAGCAGGATTTCCTTTCTCTTTTCATGGCTGAATAATATTCCTAGGGTGTGTGTGTGTGTGTGTGTGTGTGTGTGTATCCCACAATTTTTTTTCCATTCATTCATCAGTAGACACTTGGGTTATTTCCATGTTGTAACTATTGTAAATAATGCTGCAGTGAACAAAGGGATATAGATATCTTTTTGCATTAGTGTTTTCGTTTTCTTCAGATAAATACCAGATGTGGAATTGCTGGAGCATACGGTAGTTCTGTTTATAGTTTTTGAGGAACCTATGTACTGTTTTCCATAGTGGCTGCACCCATTTCCGTTCCCACCATTGATAAACAAGATTTTCTTTTCTCCACATCCTCGCAAACTCTCTTTTATATATTACCTTTTTTATAATAGCCACTGTGACAGATGTGAGTTGATAATTAGTAATGTTTTAAGTAACTTCCCTAAAATTGCAGAACTGATTAGTGGAGATCAGGGAAGAATACTTGAGATACTACCACCTCCAAATATTTAATAGTATATATTATATGTTATTTTCTTCCAGTTAAAAATGAAGTTTAGAAATTAACATTTTCTTGTGCTAAAATCCTTATGAAACAGTGTGTAAGTCATGCTTATTAAATGACTGAAAATAGAATTGCTGTGCCAAAGGATATATACACATTAAAAAATTTGAAAGTCACCGTCACAAAGTTTGAACTGTTTTCAATCTCTTACTCTCAGTTTATGGGAGTTTCTCGAAGCCAACATTTATGTTCAGAGAATTTTACAGATTTAGATGCCTTTCAAATTAACCCTTATTTGAATACTTCCAGAATTATCCAACTTACTCATTTGAAAAACTCACTTGAGAATTTTACCTTTGTCTGTTGCAGTCATACAGCAATGTATGAAGCTTTAGAGTGAGCATTAGGGGTATAGAATTGATATATCCCTGTATGAGAATGTTTTATTTTCCCTTAGAACACTAATAACATCGCTATCTCTCTTCACATCATCTTCCTTCTTTGTTTATCTCTTTATCCAAATTTCTTCTCTTTATAAAGACACTGGTCATACTGGATTAGAGTCCATTTTAATGATCTGATTTTAACTTATGTCTATAAAGACCCTATTTCCAAATAAAGTTATATTCTGAAGTATTAAGGATTGTACTTTCAACATATCTTTTTGGGAGAGACAGTTTAACCCATAACATTGCTCTTAACCATGATTAGGACAAACAGTCACTCAACTCCTTTCTGTTGTGCATTAGACTCTTATTTTATAGTGATAATAGGTCAAAACATACCAAGGATGAACGTAATGGGACATAAAACTAAGCCTTACCTAGGAAAAGAGGACAAAAATGCAAGGTAGAAGGCAATGTCCAGAACCTAGGTTGCTTGCATAGATGACTAAGAGCAAGTCAACTGTGAGGCTTTGAAGATCACAGACTAGGCTACAGGATGTGGGAGATAAAATACTGACAACTTATACAGTTGAGTACAATCCTTATTTGGATATTTTATACATCTGGCTTTGGAGACAAGGCATAAAAGATAGGAAAATTTAAATAGTTTAAAAGCTTAAGTTAAAATGACAGTATGATTATCAGTACATTGACAGTGTGTTTATCAATTAATTATAGTTTTCTTAGGAAGGAGAAAGTTTTTTTCAAGTGGAATTACTAGTAATGGCTTTATAGAGAAAACAGCTTGTTACCCACACACTGAAAGATGGGTCAAGTTGGAGTAGGAGAATCGCTTACACAGGAAAGGGCAAGAAAAGAGCCTTCTTAATGTAAGATATTACTATAGAAAGAAAAATATCTTCACAAAAGATATGAATGACCTGAATTTGATCAGTGATCTGGTAGAAGGATAAGAGTTACTAGGTGTTAAGTATATGATCAGAGAGAGATGTAGAACTATGTATATATCACTTCTTGAGTAGGGTAGGGCTAGAAGAATACGCCTTTAAGGGAATGTGATAGTATGCTTTGCTACCTTCACTGGGGTCTTTGTAGTCTTAAAAGAGGAGTTCACCCTCTCTACATGTATTTTATGCCATTTTTTCTTTTCCTAAATTAAGATCTCATTCTGCTGTTTGTTCCATTAGTCCCTTAAGCATCTTCAGTCACTCATTCTCTTCTGCCTTCTAATTTACTTGGGTAGTTCATATTTTAGACTTTTATTTAAACCAGTTTTTTTTTTTTAATGAAGTATGTTTCTTCCTCCACTGTTGTCAAGAGTTTTAAATTAAATTGTCTCATTTTGTCACTGTCCATTTCATCTGAATTTATTTTCACAGTGATACGTTAATTCAGAATTTTAAAAATTATTCTCAGTTAGTGGAAGTCTTTATTGAACTCATGACCACTACTGGTTTCTCTTTGTTCTTTAAAACTGATGAAAGGAGGCTAATTACTTTACAATATTGTAGTGGTTTTTGTCATACATTAACATGAATCAGCCATAGAGTTACATGTATTCCCCATCCCGATCCCCCCTCCCACCTCCGTCTCCACCCGATTCTTCTGGATCTTCCCAGTGTACCAGGCCCGAGCATTTGTCTCATGCATCCAGCCTGGGCTGGTGATCTGTTTCACTATAGATAATATACATGTTTCCATGCTGAAAAAAAAAAAACAAAACTGATGAAAGGTAAATTATACTTCGGTTAGACTTAGTTTGTGATGAATGTCCAGAATACATCTTGCCACTAGTGTATTGCCATCATATTCTACATTCTCTGCCTTTTTCTGGTAGAAGACACAAGCACCAAATTATAGAACTCTGCTTTGTGATGTGCCTACCTTAGTGACCTTTTCCACTGGAGAGACTGAAATTTGCTCTTTCTCTTACTTAAAAGGCAATAATTACTTAGTCTCTTACTGTTTCATGGATAGTAGGAGAAGACATGGGGCTCCTAGATTAGAGACAGAGAACTTACTTCACTGCCCAAGAAGTGCCATGAGCATCCAGATATATACATTGTTTTTCCCTTGCTTTCGTGTCTTTTGGGGGTAGTGCAGAGAGACCCGGATGGATGCTGTGTATGCATTGAGCGTGTCTTAAGCTAAGGAGGACTGAGCTTGAGGAACCCTCTGTTTTAGCATCAGCAGTAAGCATATTTGCTCTTTGTTCTACAGGGACACTTTACTTTATTTCTCAAGTTTGGTAGCTGTGAGGCCTGGAGAAATGGCTGAGAATAGTGAGTGGTGTGGGCTGTGCTTTCTTGGCATATCCAGCAAGTTGTGTACGCACATGTGAAATTCATGATGGAATGTCTCTCAAAAGCCAGGACCGTGGCCATCAACCGCAGATCTTCTGTTGCCTACCACATCTAGTCATTCCCTGATTAAACACTTTTGAACCTTACCACCCTAGACCATCTCATAATCCTGTCTGGATTGTTACCACCACTGCCTCCTAAGAATCTCTGCCTCCTGTTCCCTTTCCACTCCTCTGTGTTTCCACCTAAGCATAGAATAGTCTTTCTAAGCAGTAATTATCCATCACGCAGAATCTTCGGTGATGTATCAGAAAGTTTAAATTCTTCAGCATGATACATGGTGTTTATTCTGTAGGCATCCCTCCTGTTCCCTTGCTTGTGAAATGTCCACCACCCAAGGACAGGTTTGCTTTCAATGAGTTGGTACCTGTTTAGTGGAATTTCTTTCCCTCACAACCTGTCCTGATGGTTTTGGTTAAGACCTGTCACCTTTTTTTTTTTTTATCAACTTAACACTAATTTTACCACCTTCAGAATGCTTCTCTAGAATTCATCAATTAGTACAGTGTGTTATGCTCTCCAGTTTTTAATGATTCAGTATAATCAAAACCTCCCTGAGTCAACATGTGCAGTACTTAAGTTTCATCTTACTGTTTTGAATATGTATTTTCCCTTGAACTAAGTTGAAAACTTCTTTTGGTAGGGACACCATGTGACAATTCATTGTTTAATATCTTTGATATGTAGCTTCACGCACTTTAGGAGTTCAAGCTGAATGACCCATGTATTAGATTCTGTTTTCTGGATAGTATTTCAGTTTACTTAAAGAAATTCTTGATAGGAATTTTAAGTTTGAGTCACTGGAGACAATTTTTAAAAGATGATGTTCTTAATAAACTTTAAGCATTTTTCAATAGTGGGTATTTTTTCTTTTTTTTCCTGAAGTTATTACCTAAACTACTTTTGTTTCTTTCTTTACTTTTCCAGGCATATACTAGTGTCTCTAAGGCTTCACTTAGCCTTTCAGATCACAGGGAACTTGGAAAGATGATGAATACAATAATTTTTCACACAAAAATGGTAGATTCCTTGGTGGAAATGCTGGTGGAGACATCAGATCTGTCTATATTTTGGTATGTTGTAATTTTCTTTAAATTAGAATTTGAAATTTTTATGATCCAAAGACATGTTTCTTGATTACTTGACATTAGTGTGTTGCTTAAGACAGTTTTAATTAGAGATTCTAAGAATAAAGGGAATAGAGAACAACCTGCCAGTAGTGAAGTTTACTATGTTGGGATTTTATGTCTGTTTTTAATTCTGTATAAGAGCACCTCTTACTGATGTGAATTTTTTTTTTTTTACACTTTCTTTGAAGAAGTGAAGAACAGTCACTTCAAATTGTGTCATTAAAGGAAAAAAAAAATTTGGATTGGGGTCAAATAGAGCAAATGTTGGAAATTCAGTAGCACCTGGTTTCACTCTGTGGTATTAAGTTGGCTAGTAACATTATGATAATGGGATGACGTTCCCTCGCTGTGCCCCCCTCTGCTCTGCTTCTGTTTGAAGCTCTTCTGTCACTCTCAGTAGTGCGCAGCTCCCCCCTCACTCCCCACATTATGTGGTTCTCGAAGGAGGCCAGGTTTCTGATTCCTTAGTGTCTTAACAGAGCAAGTGCTTAATAAATATTTAAATGAGTAAGTGAGCTTGCTTGTGATGAAATTATTAATAAACAGTGGTGTCGGAACTCAAGTATTCTGATTTCAGAGCTGTGCGGTGTCCACTCTGTTTCTGCTTCTTGAACTTTTTTTCCTTTAGGGAAGCTGATGAGAATAGCCTGGTAGGTTCATTCAATTCTAAAATGCTGAAATAGCCTCAGTGGATAGTGATAGTAGTTTCTCTGTATTGACTAGTGATCATTATGAAAAGCTTGTGATTAATTTTGTTTTGGGGAGAAAACCAGTCTACCCTGATTTTTGCAGTTTGTAGTGGGGCTTTAATTAGCAGTTTTGCAGAAAAAATCCAAATTACTCAGCAGGGAAGACATAAGGGATCTCTTAAAGGAACTGAGGAAATACAGTTATTATATAACAAGTTTGTAAGAGTTTAAAGATTTGGAACCCTGTCCTATTGTCTAACCCAGAGGCTACCTTGAAGAGAAAATGTAGCATTTTATGTTTAGCTATTTTTGAGCTATATATTGTAAAAGTTTGTAACAAGTTTGTAAGAGTTTAAAGATTTGGAACCCTGTCCTATTGTCTAACCCAGAGACTACCTTGAAGAGAAAATGTAGCATTTTATGTTTAGCTATTTTTGAGCTATATATTGTAAAAGAAGGATACAGCAATTAGAAATTCCTCTTCTGGGTACTTTGTGGTGGTCCATTGGCTAGGACTGCATACTCTGAATGCAGAGGACCCAGGTTCTGTTCCTGGTCAGTGAACTAGATCCCACATACTGCAGTGACGACCAGAGATCCTGTGTGCTGCAGCTAAGAACCAGTACAGCCAAATAAATTAATTTCAAAAAGAAAATTAATTCCTCTTTTCTTTCCTGGAAATAAGGTACTTTGAATAATGTTTAAAATTTGCAAATTTTCAGTCATTTAATTAATTTATATTCATACTTTCTCTTAACCACATTCTTACTTTGTCACATCCAAAATAAAGACATGTTCACTACTTCTGTTTGTTTTATTTTTCCAAGATGTATTAAACCTATATTTTATCACCTCATATTCTTTTAGATTTAACATCTCTTCAATCTGAAAATAATTTAAAGTTGATGGTGTATTATTGTTTAATTGACAGTATTTTTTTTTTAGTGGTACATAAAATAATAGTGTTTCTTACAATTGATAGTCTCTTAGCTTTGATGACTTTTGATGCTGTAAGGTTTGAATGGTATATATTCAAATGCCATAGATATGGTTTATTTTCTCTTAACTTTTATTTTAAAATGTGTTAATGTTATATAAATAATATTTTTATAACCCTGAAATGATTATTGGTATGAAAGAGAACTCTTTGGAAAAATAACTTTTTCTACAAGAATAAATGCTGCAGTTGGTAATTTTCATTTACTTGAATCAAATTAAACTAACTTTAACTATAAAAATTGTGATTCTGATTTTTAATTTGTTTCCTTATAGTTTTTATAGTCGTGCTTTTGAGAAGATGTTTCAACAATGTTTGGAGTTACCCTCTCAGTCAAGATACTCAATTGCATTTCCACTACTTTGCACTCATTTTATGAGTTGCACACATGAACTGTGTCCAGAAGAGGTAATTTCAGAGTAGTATTGTGATTAATATAGTATGCAGAATAAGCTACTCCAAGCATATAGCTGACCAAATGTTCACAAAGATAAAGACTCACAAAGTCATAATTACCTAACCTACCTGCCCACCTAATGTATCTCTGTGCAGTCAGAAGAATGCTTGATTAGGCATATGATGTAATATTTATTTAAATGATTGGATAAATGCAGATGCATGTTTCTAAGAACACATCATAAAATCACTTGTTTAGTCACTCAGTTGTGTCCAATTCTTTTGATACCCCATTGACTGTGGCCCGTTAGGCTTCTCTGTCCATGGGATTTCCCAAGCATAAAACCACTTGGAATTAACCTTTATTAAGATAAATAGTGAGTCAGGCATTAATATTTATAGTAAAGTTATATATAATGAGTGATATTTATAGGCTTAGTTTTCCTCTGAAATGCTCACTGAAAATACTTGCAAATCGAACGGAGACATTACTGACTAAATATGACTTTCAAAGAAGAATTTCACTGACTTGTTAAAATAATAGATAGAGTAAGCAAAATTGAGATTTGCCAGTGTTTGTAAGAACTCGCATACTGGCACACAGAGTTACTGAGTAATTAAAGTACTCTGTAGTTTACACATACCAAGTATCTGTCAAAAGTGTGCTTTCAGTATTTCTTCTAATCGTCCAAGAAGAATAACTTAGTGCGTATGGTAAGTATATATTAAAATTAGATAGTATTTTAAAACATAGCTTAGTGTTGAATCCTTTCACTTAGAACTACAGAACTTGTAGAGAAGACACGTCAGAAGAGCAGTAGCATTGTTATCTTTAAGCATTAGGTACTCTCTGTTGCACGTTGTTTTCCAGTAATCCTACAGGAAGTTTATTAGGGAGTGCTTTTAGGATTAATTAATACCTGTGAGATTATATGGCACCACCAATTTTAATAGCACTATGGATTTTTTAGAATGAAAGATTTTTCCTCCTAATTGTGATACCTAGGATGTACTGTCATGTAATGTGTGATGTAAGATGTCAGTTTCTTTCTCACAGTCATCCTTCACATTAATTACTCATCATGTCCTCTTAATTTTATTTGTGTAATGTAATTTCTTGAATCCATCCTTTACTTTCCATTGCTGTTGGCACTATTGTAGTTCAGCTTTTCAAAGGTTTTCATATCTACTCCTAAATAAGTTTTCTTCCTTCAATATTTTTGCCTTAAAGACAAACACAGTGCCACTAGAGTGCGTCTTTACTTCTTAAAATACCGTTAGAGTTCTCCATTGCATATGGAGAAGGTAGAAACTTCTCAGGCATTGAAAATCCTCAACAAATCTGCATCCCGTTGGTTTTTTTCCCCCCTTTCCTTTTATCCTTTGTCTTAAAGGGAGAAAGAAAAAAAATATATATATGTATATGTATGGTGGTGGCTTATTTTCTAAGTCATGTCCGACCCTTGCAACCCCATGGACTGTGTAGCCTGCCATGCTCCTCTGTCCATGGGATTCTCCAGGCAAGAATATTGGAGTGGGTTGCCATTTCCTTCTCCAGGGGATCTTCCTGACCGGGGGGTCAAACCCAGGTCTCCTGCATTGCAGGCATATTCTTTACCCATTGTGCTATGAGGGAGGAGACACACAAACACACGCACACACACACACACACACACACGCTTCCAGTGTGGTGCTAGTGGTCAAGAACCCACCTGCCAGTGTAGGAGATGTAAAAGACGAGCGTTTGATCCCTGGATTGGGAACATCCTCTGGAGAAGGGCATGGCAGCCCCCTCCAGTGTTCTTCGCTGGAGAATCCCATGGACAGCAGAGCCTGGTGGGTTACAGTCCATTGGGTCGCAAAGAGTTGGACAAAACCGGACAATTTTGTGTGCATGCATACACACATATATATACACTTCTCAGGTGACTCAGTGGTAAAGAATTCACCTGCCAAGCAGAAGACATGGGTTCAATCCCTGGGTTGGGAAGATCATCTGGAGGAGGGAATGGCAACCCACTCCAGTATTCTTTCCTGGAGAATCCCATGGACAGAGGAGCCTGGCAGACTGCAGTCTTTGAGGTCACCAAGTTGGACATGACTGGTACTATTCTGTGTTTCACTTAGCTAATTTGTTAAAGCCCATTACATTCCAACCAGTTTTCTTAAACCTGTAATTGAAAGGCTGCAAAGACACAGTCTTTACCCTAGACAAATCCATGATTTGATGACCTGTGTTGTGGTAGAAATACACATGGGGCACTCTTGGAACACTGAGGGAATTCACCTTGGGTGAGAATACAGTAAGCTGGTGTGCAGAGTTAATAGTTCTCAGTGCAGTCTTAATTTATAGTTTTAGTTTTAGCCTTTCATGTCATTTAGATCAGAAGGATTATAGAAAAGGCCTGTAAAATAACTTTTTGATGCAGCCCTTATTTTAAGCTGGAGTATTTAACAGTAAATTTGCAGAAAGATAGTACCTTTTGAATTAGATTTGAAATTCACACCATCTTGGGTCAGCAGGATTCCTAGATAATGGTAGCCAGTACTAATGCAAACCTAATATTGAGTTGCTGCAGCTATACCATCCAGTATAGTAAGCCATTTATCTTTTTCAGTCTCATTATTTAAAAATCTTGTTTATGCTAATGGCTCCTCAGTCTATATATCTGCAGCCCAGATCTTTCCCTTCAAGTTAGATTTTCTCTATATCCTACTGCACTCAAGGTATTTTTAGCCATCTGAAGTGTAACATGTCCAGCATATAATCATTGATTTTTCCCCATTTACCCCAACTTGAAGCCTTTTCTGCTTTTGGCTCTCCTGTTACGTAAGTGTTCAGACTCCTGCCTCTTCTCACCTGTGAACAAGCCCCAGCATCTTCTGCCTGGATGACTGTTACTGTCTCCCACGTGGCCTCTGCTTCCTCCATTATCCTGTTCTCAGCACGGAGCCAGAGTTATACTCTAGTTGTTTTGTTTTACAGTCTCAGCATTTTTGAGCCATTGAAGAGAAGTAGTGAAGTCAGATCTGTATTTTAAATAAGTTAGTTTAGTAAATTTGAAGCAATGCTAGTTCAAGTCCTTTTTTTCAGGAAGAAGGGATGGCAAGGGATGTATTTTCTTTCAGGAGTCAGAATTTGGTTAAACAAAATCCAAATGTCTATAATTTGAAATTTTTTTTTAAGTAAAGTGAACCATTATTTAATTGTATCTGGTCTGTAGATCCCTTTTGGTTTTGCTGCCTGTTCAAGTTTTAAAGGGCATTTAAATCAAATATGTTACAAGGTAATGGTACATCTAAGAACAGTTGTTTTACATGTTTAAGTTTTTTTATATTCTTCTATATTATCTTACATTTTTATTTCAGCATAGAAATAATGTTTGTAATGTCTACATGTTTTTTTATATAATTATGGAAGGTCAGGGAAGGAAAACTTACAAAAATCTGTCTCCAGAAACTAACACACATTTTAAATCAGCTGTACTTCAATAAAAATTTTTAAAATAAAAATAGAAAAGTAAAAATCTGTTTCTTTGTAAAGTATTGCAAATTGTATAGGGCAAAATTATACAGTATTATATATTCAACATTCCAATTACCGTTAACAAGAAAAACCTATTAAACTATTGCAGCACCCACCAAAACTAAAAGGATACAGAATTCTGTAGCTAGAAATAGATGGATTTGAATGAGTGTATGTATCTACATGGTGGCTCAGAAGGTAAAGAATCCACCTGCAGTGCAGGAGATCTGGGTTCAATCCCTGGATTGGGAAGATTCCCTGGAGGACCCCCATGGACAGAGGAGCCTGGCAGGCTACAGCCCGTGGGGTCACAAAGAGCCGGACATGACTGAGCACTCAACACAGCACAGCACATGTGTCTATATATATATAAATAACCTCCTAAGAGTTAGGGATGATGTTCTTTTTTCCCCTATGGAGTTCAGAAAATGCATACATAGTCAGCTTTTTTTCTCTTCTGGGATATGGAGTTTGATTTTAGAGAATTGAATGACTTGTGAATTTGTTTTACTGACTCGATTTTTAATGATATTATTTAAATATTTGAACACTTGTTTTCTGTTTATACACTACAAAATTCTTTGCTAAGATATATATACACACACACGTATGTATATAATCAAGTGAGATCAGCAAATGTTACTCTAAATCTGTTCTTTCATATCATATGTTTGATATTTTAGTATTTAAGAACTGGATACAGGACATTGTGGAATTTGAACATTTTTCATGTTAAGGAAAATAGTGGTCCTTTCAGATTCCTTCCAGTCATACTTGTATAGTCACCAAGTACTTACTTTGTGTCAAATGTGTGCAAATACGATATGGTAGGTTAGTTTTTATAAGAGATAAAAGAGATCTATAACATCTCCCTTCTTCACTCCTTATACAGGATAGGCTTGAACCTATTTTCTATGTTTATTTAAAAACTCTTTTAAATCAAATTAGTTAGTTCAGTCGCTCAGTCATGTCCAGTTCTTTGTGACCCCATGGACTGCAGTACTCCAGGCTTTCTTATCCATCACCAGCTCCTGGAGCTTGCTCAAACTCGTGTCCGTCGAGTTCATGATGCCATCCAACCATCTCATCCTCTGTCGTCCCCTTCTCCTCCTGCCTTCAATCTTGCCCAGCATCAGGGTCTTTTCCAATGAGTCAGTTCTTTGCATCAGGTGGCCAAAATATTGGAGCTTCAGCATCAGTCCTTCCAATGAATATTCAAGACTTATTTCCTTTAGGATTGACTGGACTCCCAAGAGTCTTTTCCAGCACCACAGTTCAAAAGCATCAATTCTTCGGCGCTCAGCTTTTTTTATGGTCCAACTCTCACATCCATATGTGACTGCTGGAAAAAACCGTAGCTTTGACTAGATGGACGTTTGTCGGCAAAGTAATGTCTCTGCTTTTTAATATGCTTTCTAGGTTTGTCTAGATTTGTTAATTCAAATTACTTTGTTATAATTTTTACTGTTTTTGTTACTATTATTCTTTAACAGAGACATCATATTGGAGATCGCAGTCTTTCCTTATGTAATATGTTCCTTGATGAAATGGCCAAACAAGCTCGAAATCTCATCACTGATATTTGCACAGAACAGTGTACTCTTAGTGACCAGGTAATAATTTAAATGTTTCCTTACAGATAGGAAAATTGTGTTGAAGACAAGAAAATCATCTCTTAGCTAGTTTTTTTTTTTTTTCCATTTTTAATTTTATCCTCAAACTCTCAGGAAATCTCATTACCTCTTATTATGAAGCTCTGTTGTTAGGTCTTTAAGAAATTGCCACTGTCTTTAGGGTTATGGTTTAAAATGCAACCTCTAGCGTGGCATTCAAATCCCTTCCCAAGGTAGCTAGAACGTCTCTCCCCCGCATTTTATGCTCCACTACTGAGTCATTCTAATTAGATTTGAGCACATAGTGTTCTATCATAGTTTTGGTCTTCATAGGCCATTTTCCTTCCAGTAAAATATTCTTTCTTTTTCCTCACTTGCCTGGTAGTTTTTAATTTGTCCTTGAACTGTAGCTTTGCTGTAACTAGCTCTATGAGATGCCTCTTCACACAAGATTTACCTGTTTCTGTGTTTTCCAAGCTGAGTGGGCTCTCCAAGCTGGCTAGGTAAACGCTACATCTCACTTATCACCTCTGTTCTTAGTGCTAGCATGTGTGCCGCATAGTCTGGGTTTAGCTGAGGTTTGCCTCAGTACTCAGTGTTTTCAGAGTGATTGTTATGTATGATTTCATTTATTTATAAATTTAGTTGTTGCCCAAGCATTGTGCTAAAACCATCAGTCAAGCAGTGAACAAGAAGTCAAAAAAACAGACTGGTAAGAAAGGGGAACCTGAAAGGGAAAAACCAGGAGTTGAAAGCATGAGGAAAAACAGGCTGGTCGTGACCAAGTAAGTCATCCACTATTACTGTATCCTTTTGTTACAGGTAAAAGAGTTGTTGTTGTTGTTGTTATTGTTTTTCCCATTTTTTGTATGGCATTAGTACTGAGGAAATGCTAGTAATCGTAAATTCTTCATTTCCCTTTTTTTGACATTTGTGAACTTGATTAGCCAGTTGGTGCCTATTTAATCCAAAACTACTTACTTTGGATTTTTGAAGAAAGTACATGTAATAGATGTCATTTGTTTTTATATGTTGAATATTGAAGGCCAAGAAACCTGTCTAAAAATTTGGAGGGGGTATACTATAAGCAATCTGTAATTTTCAGTTTATTTGAAATTAGATGTCTGACACTATTTTGGCATCTTGTTATATATTGAACATGTCAGTTTAAGAGAGAGGAAAAGTTGAATTTTGCCATTACTATTCTGATATACTAATGAAATTAATTTCATATTGCTATTTTGAAATGTTAAGTTTTTTCTTTACTGTTTATTAATATTTTTTCAGCCTTGATAAGTTGCACACTGCACTTTCCGAGTTGTGTTTCTCTATAAATTATGTACCAAACATGGTGGTTTGGGAACATACTTTTACCCCACGAGAATATTTGACTTCTCATCTGGAAATCCGCTTTACTAAGTAAGAAAGAATATAAGCCGTTTTTGTTTGTTGATTAAGTTAATGAGTTTGTTATAACAATTTATTTTTCCTATCTATGCAGTCTTTACTTTTATGAGGGAAAGCATTAGTAGAAATGGTATATAAATTAGTAAAATTGTAGTATAGAAAAATAACTGGGAAGTATGAAGAATAGTGAATTGGGAATTACTTAAATTACCCAGTCTTACCCCCACACTTGTAGACTCATTGTAATACCGGAGAGGCTAGTTAATCTCTGTGAGCCTTAACTTCCTTATAAGAAAAAGGACAGTTCAGTTCAGTTCAGTCACTCAGTCGTGTCCAACTCTTTGCAGCCCCATGGAGTGTAGCACACCAGGCTTCCCTGTCCATCACCAACTCGCTGAGCTCAAACTCCCGTCCATTGAGACGGTGATGCCATCCAGCCATCTCATCCTCTGTCGTCCCCTTCTCCTCCTGCCTTCACTCTTTCCGAGTGTCAGGGTCTTTTCTAATGAGTCAGCTCTTCGCATCAGGTGGTCAAAGTATTAGAGCTTCTTGAGCTTCAGCTCTAGCATCAGTCCTTCCAGTGGATATTCAGGGTTGATTTCCTTTAGAATTGACTGGTTTTGATCTCCTTGCACTCCAAAGACTCTCAAGAGTCTTCTCCAGCACTGCAGTTCAAAAGCATCAACTCTTTGGCGCTCAGCCTTCTTTGCTTCCCTTGTGGCTCAGCTGGTAAAGAATCCACCTGCAGTGCGGGAGATGTGGGTTCGATCCCTGGGTTGGGAAGATCCCCTGAAGAAGGGAACTGCTACTAACCCCAGTATTCTGGCCTGGAGAATGCCATGGACTGTATAGTCTATGGGGTGCAGTAGGACATGACTGAGCGACTTTTACTTTCAGCCTCTTTATGGTCCAGCTCTCACATCTGTACATGATTACTGGAAAAACTGTATCTTTGACTAGACGGACCTTTGTTGGCAAAGTAATGTCTCTGCTTTTTTTAATGTGCTGTCTAAGAAAAAGGAGACGATTGGAGCAAATTGGTGTACTTCAGCCAGCAGGCGGCAGCCCAGTAGGATCATGGAATCAGTTTAGAAAGTTGTAGTGAACATTTAAAGAAAGAAAAGAGAGAGAGGAAAGGAAAGAAGGAAGAAGAAATAGGGGGGAAAACTCAGTGCATTGCACGTAGTAAGTAGAAATATTGTTTCATGGAACTTTTCAGTTATGTATATATTTGTGTGTACTGAGTTGGTGATATTAGATACATATCTTATAGTGGGTCACAGTCAAATGTGTGAAAACCTCAGGGTTGGATGAACCCTAAAGTCTTGTGAACTCCAAAGTATGCTGTTATGCCGATAGAATTCTAGATCCTTGAGGCACTCAATTCTAATTAGTCTTATAAGTTATGTTTCTTGAAATGATATTATATATAACAAGTCAGAAATTTTGTAAATGTTGCTTCAGCCTTTTTCTAAAGTTACACATTTATTTAGTAAAGAAAATATTGATTGATTCAATGCATTTTTCTTAAAGGCCTTTGAGCAATTTATGAAAGAAATTTTGCCAAAGGATTTTCAGGAGGTTTGGCTAAACGTTGTGGTCGCTAACAAGTATTTGTGCCTTATGTGTAACATTGTGTTAAGAAATGTGAGTAATAATAAAACTGTATAAAGCTTAGAGCTGCAGCAACTATAGAAGAAAATAGAATATGTAAATTGCAGTAAATTGAGTGTCAAGTCATCAGTTGCGAAGAGTCTGGTGTTGAGCAAAGAGTCTCTTGCTCTTCTTTAGTAAGGAAGGCATCCTGACAGTGAAACCAAAACTGCTTCAGTATTTAGGCTGTAGGACGTTACGCCTTGTGATACTTGTCACTCGCAACTCGGTGGATTGGTGCAGTGTTGTGTGGAAGGTAGGGTTCAGTGTAAAGCTCCCTTGTTTTCCTTCTGTAAACAGTCTGGTCCGTTAATCCACGGAGAAGCAGATGTTCTTTTTATCAAACATCTACTTAGTGATCAGGTTTAAGGCAAGGCTGTATACTTGTTTACCTGGGAAGTATTTTTATGCCAGGACAGATAGCTTGTGAGTATTAGTTGATTGATTTTTGCTGATTACTTGCACACAATCGTAAAGACTTGGTGGCCATGTACAAGGACAGTTTCGTACAAGTACAAGCAGTTTTCATCTCGAGTTGTTCTTCTGGGACTGTTACTAGTGATGGGGTTTGTTGTCTTTATGAATTTATCCTTACAGATACAAGTCTAAGATCTTTATAAATCTAATGATTAGGGAATTTTTGGGTTTCCCTAGTAGCTCAGCAGTAAAGAATCCACCTGCGATGAAAGAACCACAGGAAACACAGGTTCGAACCCTGGGGTCAGGAAGGTCCCCTGGAGGAGAGCATGGCAACCCACTCCAGTATTCTTGCCTGGAGAATCCCATGGGCAGAGGAGCCTGGCGGGCTACTGTCCATAGGGTCGCAAAGAGGCAGACACAACTGAAGTGACTTAGCATGCACGCATGCATGCACTTCCAGAGTGACCTTAATCAGTTTACTTGAGTTTACCTTATCAGTTTACCTTAGATTTGTTCTTTCCTCTATGAAATGATGGTGATAACGGCACAGTAGTGTTATTAAATATGAAGACTGTGGGTAATATATATAAGGCCTAAAAAACTACTGGTGCGTAACAGTGCTAAAGGAATTCAAGCTATAGACTTGAATAGTCCATTTACTTGCTGGAGACAACACATCATGTTAAAGGAATTTTTAAAACCCTCTTTATTCTTAAATCATTTTTATTGCTGATGCCCTTAGTATTTTTTTAATCACTTGCATCCCCATTTCATTCCTGTATATCTAAGTATGTTCTTTTTTTTTAAAGTTTTTGCTTTGGAAGATAATGATAGTAGTAATATCATGAATTGTAGATTGAATGGCCTATTTACAGAAGTACAAAAATTAGAGCTTTTTAATTTTTTCTACCATCCCCGTTCCAGGTCAATTGTTGGAATGACTATGTATAATCAAGCCACACAGGAAATTGCAAAACCATCAGAACTTCTAACAAGTGTAAGAGCATACATGACTGTGCTCCAGTCAATAGAAAAATATGTGCAAATTGATATTACAAGAGTATTTAATAACGTTCTTCTTCAACAAACACAACATTTAGACAGTCATGGAGAACCAACCATTACAAGTCTGTACACAAATTGGTAAGAAACATATTTAGAAATTTGGAATGATAAAAAATTTCTTTGTAATGAATGACTTACAAAAGTTTTTAAAATGGATTAATGCTTGTTCGTGTTATTAGTCAACTTTAAAATTATATTCAGAAATGTATACCTTAGTAAATTTTAAATTAATTTCTCCAGTTGCAAATTTACTCTTCTCCTTAGGTATTTGGAAACTTTGTTAAGACAAGTCAGCAATGGTCATATAGCTTATTTCCCTGCAATGAAAGCATTTGTGAATTTACCTACGGAAAATGAATTAACATTTAATGCAGAGGAATATTCTGACATATCAGGTGACTAATAATCTGGCATATTTTAGAGAATGAAGAAACCTTGATTCTTTTGGTTTTTGATTCTGTTATGATGATTTTCATTTAATTATGTGAATAATCAAACATTAATTTTAGACTTACGTAGGCCTTTATGTTCTTTCTTATTCTAGAGACTTTTTCTTAAGAGTTTTCAGTTAATAATTTGCTTCTTAAATTTTTTTTTTGGTCAAAGTATAAAATTAATTCCATTTCCTTTCAGAAATGAGGTCATTATCAGAGCTGCTTGGCCCATATGGTATGAAGTTCCTAAGTGAAAGCCTTATGTGGCATATTTCATCACAAGTTGCCGAACTTAAGGTAATACAGTTTTTATTGATTTTGAGCTTTAAAATATTTCAAAAATGTGAACAAACAAGCCTAGAGTGTTATTTCAACCCAACATAAAGTTGTCATGAAATGAAATTATATGAGTTTATATGAAATTTATAAATTCATATAAACTATATGAATTTATATGAAATTTATAAATTATACAAAATTACAGAGCTAGCAAGTTCTTTCTTGCTAGTTCTTACTTGCTACTAGCAAGTAGCATCTTCATTTGCTTCCCTTTTACAAATGATAAAACAGAAAGCCTAGAGAGGTGAATTGACTAGCTAAAAGGGACCGAAACTCAAATTTCTTGACTTTTAGTCATCTTCATTCTGTTGTATTGTGATGCTTTTCTTCCAGTGACCATGTTCAAAGTTCCAGCCAGTCATCTGTTTGAATTTGTGGTTTGAATGTATTACTTTCCACAGATTACAATACAAACTTGTTAGGTTTATGTTTTTTTCTTTTTAAAAATTTATTTATTTTTAATTGGAGGATAATTGCTTTACAATATTGTGTTGGTTTCTGCCACACATCAACATGAATCAGACATAGGTATACCTTTGTCCCCTCCCTCTTGAACTTCCCTCCCACCTCCCACTGTTTTTTTTTTTTCCTTAGGCATTCTTTTAAATTATCTTGTGCCTTTTAAACTGGATGAAAAATGTGCTTAGCATTTTAATAAAGATGTGAAAGAGCTGAAGCAACATTTTGAGTAACTCTAGAAGCCTTGTAGAAAGATCTCAGGGCTAAAGTGATTTATACTGAACAAGTCTGTATATAATAACTATCTAGTTTTTGAAAGAATTTAAATTTATGCCACCAAAATTTTTGAATTTACAAACAAAATAGGAAAGACATGTTTAAAAATGCGACTTTTTCTTTGTGAAAATTTTTTGGTGGTTACTTGTGCCTTCCATCTTAGATTACTTAAGAATATGGTATATAACATTAGTAAGTAGCATGTATTTCAGGTATCGCACTTGAGAAGTCTAAATGTGGTAATTTGATTTACTGAAAATCGAGCAAATAGACAGGTGAAGTCAGTTCCTGCAAGATTAATATTTTGCTGAGTGAATAGAGAGCAAATCTCAGTGTAACTAAAAGGAGAGGCAGTATTACCCAGTGGTTAAGAACTCAGTCTTTCAAGTCAGGCTATAATGGTTTTGGTCCTGTCACTTAAGAGCTTTGACTTTGGGTTGAGAATCACTTTAGGTAATATGTTTCAGCTGCTTAGGTACTCAGCATAGTCCCTGACATAACAATAAGAGCTGAGTAAATATTTTAGTATTCATCATGTCATTAACCTCTCACTACTACTTTAAAAGAAAGATCTACAATTCTTGGTTAGAAATCAGCCTTTAGATACTTTATAATGTGGATTTTAAATGCACAGATATTATACTTTACATAGTTTTAAATACACAAACATTGCAATTCTAGTTTTGGTGCTTTGTTTACTTTACAGGCAATATAATTCTTACTTATTAGACTAATTCCTCTGTAAATTCATGATCTCTTTTCTATCCTCCTGTTCTCTGGTAGCAAATTTGTCATCCCAATTTACTTTCTTATGTTCCTTTCAGTATGAGATAATTATGGTCCAGTTATTTAGCTTTTGCTAACTGTTGTTTGTTTCAAGATTGGATAAAGCAGATACTTCTAGAACTGTTAGTATTTTTATTGCTTCTCTGTCATTTAATGTGGCAGGTTAAGCATTATGATGTGATAATAAAAATTAGCCTACACATATCTGTGAGAATTTAAGGCATCTGATGTCCTTAACAGTATTGTAAGGTTCCAAGAGGATCTGGCCTTCCACTTTTTCTCACATTTTTTACTCTTCCATCCCAGCTGGCCTACTTGCTGTTGTGTCATCTCAAAGTCTGTACACTGAGATACTGTGTTAGCTTTTTTTCTGGTAACATTCATATATTTTTCAGTTATCAGAATATCCTTTCTTGACCACACTTTTAAAAATAGCAACCATTACTTTCTATTCTTTTTATCCAGCTTTATTTGTATGTTATTTGTGACCTTTCATGTCATGCATCTCATGTCACTTTAACTAGAATAAAAACTTAATTATAAACTCTCTTCAAACCTTGGTGTTAAATTGATGTCCAGCAGATAGAGGTGCTTGGTAAATATTTGTTGGGTTCAAAAATAAAAACAGGTAGCTTTCCTGACTTTTTACTTTATTCTAGGACTTTTCTAAGTTCTTTAAATGTATTTCATTAGCTCCTTTAAATCCTTAAAACTGGTATTGTTCCTGTTTTACATATTAGAAAAGTAAAACGAAGAAAGATTAAGTAACTTGTCCAGGCTGACATGCTTAATAATAGCTAAGTAAATTTGAGTCTATATGTACAGTTGCCCTGACTCCAGAGCTTATACTGTGCTACACTGTCTCAGAACATGAAAGAGATCTTAGCAGTCACCTAACCTACCCTTAGCTAATGCAGAAACATACATTTTTCTAGGTGGATGAGTTGATCTTCTTGAAAATGAGGCAGTCTCATCAATTACTGTATATTTCTTACTTATGTTTATATCTAAACTTCCCTGGTGGCCCAGGGGGTAAAGCGTCTGCCTACAATGAGGGAGACCTGGGTTCGATACCTGGGTCGGGAAGATCCCTGGAAGAGGAAATGGCAACCCACTGCAGAATTCTTGCCTGGAAAATCCCATGGATGGAGGAGCCTGGTAGGCTCTGTCTATGGGGTTGCAAAGAGTCGGACATGACTGAGTGACTTCACTTTCACTTTCATATCTAAATAGTAATGTTTGATTGACCCTTACTGTTACCTCAAGAAGTAGAGACTGCCTGTAATAAGATGACCCTTCACATATTTAAAGCAATTTTTAATATATTGCCTTTCTCTTCCCTAGGTGAAATATATTCATATGTAGTCTCGCTCTCTTCTGTCACAAATTCTCTTGTTGGTGTCGCTTATAGAGAATAGTGCCCACACCCGAGAATAAACCTCAGCTAGAGATCTTAGCAGCAGCAGCAGCAGAGATCTGATTAGTGAGAGTGCACTTACTTGCCCTGGACACAGTACTTACTATATAATACAATTTAACATAGCGTCAGCACTTTATGTAGCTATACCATGCTGTTTTCAACTTGGAATCAGGTACTTTTTTTTTCCTTTTCTCTTAACCCTTCTTCCTCCTTCTTCCTACCCCCTCCCCTTCACTCCCCTCTTTTGTTTTCCTACACTAACTTGAACCATGGCTTCCACATCTTTTTTTTTTTAACAAGGTTGTTGTTAAGTCACTAAATTTTGTCTGTCTCTTTGCAACCCCATGAACTGCAGCATGCCAAGCTTCACTGTCCTTCACTATCTCCCAGAGTTTACTCAAACTCATGTCCATTCAGTCAGTGATGCCGTCTCAACATCTCATCCTCTGTCATCCCCTTCTTCTCCTGCCTTCAGTCTTTCCCAGCATCAGGGTCTTTTCCAATGAGTCAACTCTTCACATCAGGTGGCCAAAGTTTGGAGCTTCAGCTTCAGCACCCGTCCTTCCAGTGTATATTCAGGGTGATTTCCTTTAGGATTGACTGGTTTGATCTCCTTGTAGTCCATGGGACTCTCAAGAGTCTTCTCCAACACCACAGTTCGAAATTATCAGTTCTTTGGTGCTCAGCCTTCTTTATGGTCCAAGTCTCACATCCATACATGACTACTGGAAAAACCATAGCTTTGACTAGATGGACCTTTTTTAAGATAGACTTTATTTTTAGAACATTTCTATTTCACAGTAAAATTGAACAGAAGGTGCAGAGATTTTCCATACATGCCCTGCTTCACATGTGCATAACCTTCCCCATTATCAACATCCTCTCTCAGAGTGGGTACATATCATCATAATCAGTGAACCTACATTGACATACTATTATCACCTGAAGTCCCTAATTTACATAGGGTTCTTTCTTGGTTTGTGCATCTTGTGGGTTTTAACAAATGTATGAAGTTAAGTGAAATGAAAGTCACTTCACCAAAGAGTTGGTGTCCAACTCTTTGCGACCCCATGGACTGTAGCCCACCAGGCTCCTCTGTCCACGGGATTCTCTAGGCAAGAATACTGGAGTGGGTAGCTGTTCCCTTCTCCAGGGGATCTTCCCAACCCAAGGATCAAACCCAGGCCCCTGCTTTGCAGGGGACCATCTGAGCCACCAGGAAAGCCCAGGAATACTGGAGTGGGTAGCTTATCCCTTCTCCAGGGGATATTCCTGACCCAGGAATCAAACTGGGGTCTCCTGCATTCCAGGCAAATTCTTTACCAGCTGAGCTACCAGGGAAGCCATAACAAATGCATGTTGTCCTTTCAGATTGACTTTTTTTTTTTTAATTTATTTTTTATTTGAAGGAAAATTGCTTTATAATGTTGTGTTGGTTTCTGCAGTACAATGATACAAATCAGACTTAATTATACGTACACCCCCTCTTTTAAGCCTTTCTCTCCTCCTGCCATCCCATCCTCTAGGTCATCACAAAGCGCCAGGCTGGACTCCCTGTGGTCTTAGCAACTTCTCACCAGTTATCTGTTTAGTACATGATAGTGTATATATGTTGCTACTTTCTCCATTCATCTTACTCTCTCCTTCTTTCACTGTATCCACAAGTCCCTTCTCTACATCTGAGTCTCCATTCCTTACCTGCAAATAGGTTCATCAAAATCACTTTTCTAGATTCCCTATTTGTGCATTAATATACAGTATTTGTTTTTCTCTTTATGACTTACTTTACTCTGTATAATAGATGCTAGGTTCATCTGGCTCACTAGATATGACTGAAATGCATTCTTTCTTATGGCTGAGTAATATTCCATTGTATATATGTACTGACTCGTTATCTATTCATCTGTTGATGGACATCTAGGTTGCTTCCATATCCTGGCTTTGTGTAAATAGTGCTGCAGTGAACGTTGGAGTACATGTGTCTTTTAGAATTGTGATTTTCTCAGGGTATGTGCCCAGTGGTGGGATTGCTGGGTCATATAGTAGATTTATTCCTTTTTTTTTTTTAAGGACTCTACATACCATTATCCATAATAGCTGTATCAGTTTAACATTCCCACCAACTGTGTAGGAGAGTTTCCTTTTCTCCACATCCTCTCCAGCATTTATTATTTGTAGATTTTTTGATGGTGGCTATTCTGACTGTTGTGAGGTGATATCTCATTGTAGTGTTGATTTGTGTTCTCTAATAATGAGTAATGTTGAGCATCTTTCTATCACAGTATATACAGACATACAGATGGTTTATTGGCCATCTGTATATCTTCCTTAGAGAAAAGTCTGTTACGGTCTTCTGCCCATTTTTTGATTGGGCTGTTTGTTTTTCTGATATTGAGCTGCTTATATATTTTGGAGATTAATCTTTTGTCAGTTGTTTCATTTGCAGGGTTTTTTCTCCCATTTCCTCCCATTTTGAGGGTTGTGTTTTTAATCTTGTTTATTAATAGTTTTCTTTGCTCTGCAAAAGGTTTTAAGTTTAATTAGGTCCCATTTGTTTATTTGGTTTTCCACATCTTATATTTTGTATGATATTGTTTTTTAGACCTTTATTATTTTCATAATTTTTCTTGTTAGTTATTGTTCATTTTTTTTTTCATTTATTTTTATTAGTTGGAGGCTAATTACTTCACAACACTGGAGTGGGTTTTGTCATACATTGACATGAATCAGCCATGGAGTTACATATATTCCCCATCCCAATCCCCCCTCCCACCTCCCTCTCCACCCGATTCCCCTGGGTCTTCCCAGTGCACCAGGCCCAAGCACTTGTCTCATGCATCCCACCTGGGCTGGTGATCTGTTTCACTATAGATAATATACATGCTATTCTCTCGAAACATCCCACCCTCGCCTTCTCCCACAGAGTCCAAAAGTCTGTTCTGTACTTCTGTGTCTCTTTTTCTGTTTTGCATATAGGGTTAGCGTTACCATCTTTCTAAATTCCATATATATGTGTTAGTATACTGTATTGGTCTTTATCTTTCTGGCTTACTTCACTGTGTATAATGGGCTCCAGTTTCATCCATCTCATTAGAACTGATTCAAATGAATTCTTTTTAATGGCTGAGTAATATTCCATGGCATATATGTACCACAGCTTCCTTATCCATTTGTCTGCTGATGGGCATCCAGGTTGCTTCCATGTCCTGGCTATTATAAACAGTGCTGCGATGAACATTGGGGTGCACGTGTCTCTTTCAGATCTGGATTCCTCAGTGTGTATGCCCAGAAGTGGGATTGCTGGGTCATATGGCAGTTCTATTTCCAGATTTTTAAGAAATCTCCACACTGTTCTCCATAGTGGCTGTACTAGTTTGCATTCCCACCAACAGTGTAAGAGGGTTCCCTTTTCTCCACACCCTCTCCAGCATTTATTGCTTGTAGACTTTTGGATAGCAGCCATCCTGACTGGCGTGTAATGGTACCTCATTGTGGTTTTGATTTGCATTTCTCTGATAATGAGTGATGTGGAGCATCTTTTCATGTGTTTGTTAGCCATCTGTATGTCTTCTTTGGAGAAATGTCTGTTTAGTTCTTTGGCCCATTTTTTGATTGGGTCATTTATTTTTCTGGAATTGAGCTTCAGGAGTTGCTTGTATATTTTTGAGATTAGTCCTTTGTCTGTTGCTTCATTTGCTATTATTTTCTCCCAATCTGAGGGCTGTCTTTTCACCTTGCTTATAGTTTCCTTTGTTGTGCAAAAGCTTTTAAGTTTCATTAGGTCCCATTTGTTTAGTTTTGCTTTTATTTCCAATATTCTGGGAGGTGGATCATAGAGGATCCTGCTGTGATTCATGTCAGAGAGTGTTTTGCCTATGTTCTCCTCTAGGAGTTTTATAGTTTCTGGTCTTACATTTAGATCTTTAATCCATTTTGAATTTATCTTTGTGTATGGTGTTAGAAAGTGTTCTAGTTTCATTCTTTTACAAGTGGTCGACCAGTTTTCCCAGCACTATTTGTTAAAGAGGTTGTCTTTTTTCCATTGTATATCCTTGCCTTCTTTGTCAAAGATAAGGTGTCCATAGGTTCGTGGATTTATCTCTGGGCTTTCTATTCTGTCCCACTGATCTATATTTCTGTCTTTGCGCCAGTACCATACTGTCTTGATGACTGTGGCTTTGTAGTAGAGTCTGAAGTCAGGCAGGTTGATTCCTCCCGTTCCATTTTTCTTTCTCAAGATTACTTTGGCTATTTGAGGTTTTTTGTACTTCCATACAAATTGTGAGATTATTTGTTCTAGTTCTGTGAAAAATACCGTTGGTAGCTTGATAGGGATTGCATTGAATCTATAGATTGCTTTGGGTAGAATAGCCATTTTGACAGTATTGATTCTTCCAGTCCATGAACATGGCATATTTCTCCATCTGTTTGTGTCCTCTTTGATTTCTTTCATCAGTGTTTTATAGTTTTCTATGTATAGGTCTTTTGTTTCTTTAGGTAGATATACTCCTAAGTATTTTATTCTTTTTGTTGCAATGGTGAATGGTATTGTTTCCTTAATTTCTCTTTCTGTTTTCTCATTGTTAGTGTATAGGAATGCAAGGGATTTCTGTGTGTTAATTTTATATCCTGCAACTTTACTATATTTGTTGATTAGCTCTAGTAATTTTCTGGAAGAGTCTTTAGGGTTTTCTATGTAGAGGATCATGTCATCTGCAAACAGCAAGAGTTTCACTTCTTCTTTTCCTATCTGGATTCCTTTTACTTCTTTTTCTGCTCTGATTGCTGAGGTCAAAACTTCCAAAACTATGTTGAATAGTAATGGTGAGAGTGGGCACCCTTGTCTTGTTCCTGATTTCAGGGGAAATGCTTTCAATTTTTCACCATTGAGGGTAATGTTTGCTGTGGGTTTGTCATATATAGCTTTTATTATGTTGAGGTATGTTCCTTCTATTCCTGCTTTCTGGAGAGTTTTAATCATAGATGAGTGTTGAATTTTGTCAAAGGCTTTCTCTGCATCTATTGAGATAGTCATATGGTTTTTATCTTTCAATTTGTTAATGTGGTGTATTACATTGATTGATTTGTGGATATTAAAGAATCCTTGCATTCCTGGGATAAAGCCCACTTGGTCATGGTGTATGATTTTTTTAATATGTTGTTGGATTCTGTTTGCTAGAATTTTATTAAGGATTTTTGCATCTATGTTCATCAGTGATATTGGCCTGTAGTTTTCTTTTTTTGTGGCATCTTTGTCTGGTTTTGGAATTAGGGTGATGGTGGCCTCATAGAATGAGTTTAGAAGTTTACCTTCTTCTGCAATTTTCTGGAAGAGTTTGTGTAAGATAGGTGTTAGCTCGTCTCTAAATTTTTGGTAGAATTCAGCTTTGAAGCCATCTGGTCCTGGGCTTTTGTTTGCTGGAAGATTTCTGATTGTAGTTTCGATTTCCTTGCTTGTGACGGCTCTGTTACTCATTATTTTTGGATCTTTTTTAGTTCAGATTTTTCTCATAGTCTCTTAGTAATCCTTTTATTAACTTAACTGTCTTAGCTATGTCCTTAATGTTATCAAGTATATTCTTATTCTTTAAAATAAATAGTAAAAGTTGATGGTTTGTTTTTTTTTTTTAAGTTGATGTTTTAACATTTCTCTTTTATATCTTGGAGTGACTGTATTTTCTTAGATATTAAAATTTAAAGTTGATGTAATAATAATATAAATAATGTTGGCTTCTTTTTTAATACTATGGATTTTCTGACTCAAGTGTTATTTCTTGGCTGGGTTCTTTTTCAGACATTTAATAGTATTAAACTTGAGTTTAAAAGCTAGTCAAAAGAAACTTTTTGGGTAAGAGTTTAGATTTATTATCTTTGGAGATATATCAGTGTGAGTTAACTTGGGTTTCTCATTAAATGTAATATACCCCAAAATCAGGATGTTTTATAATACTAAAACTTTTTTTCTTTAAAACTTTTGATTTTAGTAATCTTATTTGTGATTTTCCTTACTTGATATGAGTTTTCAGTTTACCTTCATAAAACCTTGCATATTTTATTAGTTGTAAGACTTTTAGAAAAACCACATGGTTATGTTTTGCTGTTTAGGAGCTTTATATTTTTATTTTTTTGCTTCTCAGCACTAAATCATGATTTAGTTGAGCATTTTTCAGAAGGCTTCTTAATGTGGTCAATGATAAATATGAATGCTTTACATTTCTAGCATTGTGCCCATTATCATTTAGATTTCTGCAAAACAGAGCTAGTCCTAAGGATTTAGCTATCTGGAATCGCACAGTGCTTTACAGTGGTTTTCTTAGAGATCATTCTTAACAATCCCAAGTTGTAATGTAGATTTCTATGAATTTAACTACTTTTGTATTATTAAGAACTGGAGGTATTATTCATAACTTTGTTTTCTCAGCCTCGGTGTACTGAGGCCTA
The DNA here is from genome assembly GCF_963930625.1 of Muntiacus reevesi. Taxonomy (NCBI): domain Eukaryota; kingdom Metazoa; phylum Chordata; class Mammalia; order Artiodactyla; family Cervidae; genus Muntiacus; species Muntiacus reevesi. Next base: position 256,013,000 of record NC_089251.1, on the reverse strand, counting down.
CTTTAGTGTGTATCCTTATATTTTATTCCATAAGAAATGTTATGGTCATAATATCATGGTGTTTCATATAGACAAGTTCAGTTTGTTTTACACTGTTGTATTTTATTGAGATAAATCTCCTAGTACTTGTTTATCAGTGCTGATTCTAATTTTATTTTGCATTTTCAATGTCCTATAAAATTAGTTTGCTTAGAATACTGAGTTTATAAAATTATATCAGAAATAACAGATTTTTGCTTTCAGTATGGGTAGGCTAGATTATTTAGATCAGTTCTTACCTTAAGGACAACTCTTTTTTAAAAAAATGAAGCTAAATAGAGAGATAGGAAGAAAGGAAAGAAGACAGACATCTTCTAAAGAAAGAAGAGCTAAAAAGACAGTGAGGTGTTTATTTCTAGATCTTAGTTCCCCAACTAGGGAGCCAACTTGTGCCCCCTGCAGTAGAAGCATGGATCCTTAACCACTGCACCACCAGGGAAGTCCCCCTGGAAGCCACTTTTGATGTGAAGACATTTGCTAATTCAGAAGTAAGATTTGTTAGATCCAGCTGTAGTCTTAGTGGTCTTGTGGGGCAAGGAGCTCCATAATCAAAACCCAAGACAAAACCTACCCAAAGTGGGAGTGGAAAGAAATTCTGCTTATATTGCCTTTCACCTTCTTTACCTGATGTTCCTGAATGTAACATCCTCTTGTCAGCATCACTTGAGAAGTTGGGTGTGGAAGATGCTCCAGCCAGGCATATAATAACCCTCTTGTTATCAAACCCAAGTCTTCCTTTCTGTGCCACTGCCTACAATTTCTGAGCCCTGCCTAGGTTCCAAGGCTTCCATTAACTTGCCTTCTGTACTTTATCTCCCTTAAAAGAACTTAACTACTCAAATTTCTCACCTCTACTTATTCTTTGCTCCAGTTTTCATCTTCTAGAAATTCATTGGCCTGTCTCATTAGGTCTTGTTTCCTCTGTTGTTTCCTTTGTTATTGTAGATTTATGCCTTTTAAATTTTTTTCCTCACTTCAGTGGATTTCTGGAAGAAGCAGAGTTTAGACATATATATAGATTTTTCTACATTTAGTCAGCATTTCATGAGGTTTACATACTTGTTTGAACATTTTTATAGGAGAAATTTCAGATAGTGAATCGAAGTATGAATATTTGCATTACTTACTGATACTATCAAATATTCCTCAGAAAAGATTGTTAACTCACACTCTGCACGTTAAAGCATAATGGTGCCAATACAGCATTTTAATCTTTTTTGAAATTAATGAATACATTGTTTTGGGGGATTATAATATTTTTAAGATAGTTCTGTAACTTCTTAGCTTTTAATTTTCTGTTTTTTTATATTTAAATTGACATGAATATTATGTGACTCCATCTTCTTTTTATCTTAAAGGTTACCTTAATTGACCATTTTAATTTCTGTTTTAGCTGAGGATCTTTTTGTTTCAGAATAAGTTTGTGGGCCAATAAAATAAAAGGAAAAGTCTCTTTATATTTAATGTGGAAGTTACTCAGTCGTGTTTGAGTCTTTGCGACCCCATGGACTATACAGTCCATGGAATTCTCCAGGCCAGAATACTAAACTGGGTAGCCGTTCCCTTCTCCAGGGGATCTTTGCAACCCAGGGCTCCCACATTGCAGGCAGATTCTTTACCAGCTGAGCCACCAGGGAAGCCCCTTTATATTTAATGGTTGTGAATAAATCATGTCAGAGACATAGTCACCACTAAGCATGTGTGCTAATGATAAAACATGTTTAGTACTTTCTGTAGAAGAACACAACCAGTCTGCATTCCTACTAAAATTCTTGGGGTGTTTGGAGTAGTGCCCATCAAGTCAATTTCTTCTTCCAGTCCTGCTAGAAGAATTGTTTTGGCATTTTACAGATCATTTCTTCTGTAGTTCTTCAGAGTCCTAGAAGGTGTTTTTTTCAAATGAAGTAAGAAATTTAAATATGAATTGTGCCAAGAATTCGACACTTTAGAACAGAAAAGCAACATTTTTTTTCTTAGTAGTAGTCTTGATTTGTTTCACTTGATTAATCTGAGGTTGTTCCAGATCATTTAGTTATAATTCCTAGTATTAGTTTTCCAGCTTTGGGGCCATTTGTCAGAGATAATCATTCATCATGGCCTTAAATATATAGAAAACTCTGTTTCAGGATGCAGTTGAGGGAGAAAAGAAATTTATATAAACTATACTTCCAAGAAGAGACATCATTAGCTTTTCAAGAGTAATGTGCAGCTAAATACTTTAGGGTGATTGTTTTTAAAATATGGTATCCATATCAGCAGAGGCAGGCTTGCTTTGAATCTTAATTAAAAATACACAATTTTTGGTCCTTCCTAAGACCTCCTAAATTAAGACCTGTGGGGTTGGAGCCCAGCAAGTCCTCCAGATCATTCTGATGCACGCTGAAGATAACAGCCGTTTCTTTAGAGTTTAAAAACATGGATATTAAATTTGACATACCTGAATTCAAATTCCACTGTTTAATATCTGTGACTTTGGGCCAGTTACCTAACCTCTCTGAGCCTTAGTTTTCTCAGTTGTGAAATTGTGGACTGTCACCTCCCTCATTTGGATCAGGGTAAATGGGATTGTTTGTAAGTTGCCTAGTAGAGGAACTTAAAAATGATCACTGTATCTTACTATTTAAATATATACTATTTTGTTTTATTGATTCTGAAACAAAATTACCCTATATTAGTATTTCTGAAATTATATGTGTCTTATATGATTAGAAAATATTGTGTCAGTTTAATTATTAGAGTTTTTTTCTTAATGGCACATGAAATAATGGTGCATTTAAAACTCAGTGTTGTCTGTGATTCACTGATACATGATATTATGTTCAAGATGCATGAACACTGTCAAGGTTGGGCATATATTTGAGTGTGTATTGACTGATGAGACAAGTATTGAATTGGCCTCAGAGAGAGCAGGCAGTCTCTCTAATTAGACATTGTAGAGGTTGAATTTAGCAAATAATTGTGACTGGAACTGATCATCTCAATGTGAGTAAAAGCAAAAATAATCCAAAGTGTAACATAAAATTCATACTGGTATAGGAAAAAATATTTTTATAGATTTTCCATATAGTCTTTTTATGCTTCCCTTAAATCTCTTGTCATCAGCCATTGGTTTTTAACACAGTCCTTGTGTCATTTTAACATTATGCTTGCAACATCTTCCAAACCCAGACCTGCTGAATTGAGATATCCAGGCTTTCCAAATATATATATCCATTATCTCTGCCAGAATAAAGTTAATTATAAATTTGTTTTAGTTATATTTTTTAAATGAAATTACTTTTTCCAGTACTGTTTTTAAGAAAAGAATTCTTTAATGAGTTGTACTTTTCTTAATTAACTATCCTTCACCTCCTTCCCTCTCTTCTCTTCCCTTTTCTCAGTGGTCTTGGAAGAGGAGGTAGATAGTTGACATTTCTCTTTAGTGCTGGGAAGCTTTACTGTTTACAATTTTTATGAAGTGGTACCATACCCCTATGTTTTTCTTCCTCTGTTTTTATGTACATAATCCAGCAATGAGCTCTAGGCTATCTTTAGCCAGCTTTAACTTTAGCAAGTTCTTTTTGTTTTGGTTGGAATTTATTGCTTTCTATATCCACTTCAGTGTCTGCTTTTTATTGTAGGTGCTGTACTGTGTCTAAGCATAAGATAATCCTTTATCCTACTCCTTATCTTTATTGCTTTTTCCTGAACTTCTCCCTTCTTGAATTTGCAAGCTGAAGGAAAACATTAATTTTATCTAACTAATTTTAAGATTCTTTTAATGAAAATAACAAAAACATAGCATAGAGCATCTGGATTTTCTGTATTATTTTTTCTACTTACTAATTGCCAAGCATGTTCTTATGTCATCAACCATAAGGAAGTCTGTGCCTGACCTAAGATCTTTCTTTTTTTTAGAAACTTGTGGTGGAGAATGTTGACGTGCTAACACAAATGCGGACCAGCTTTGACAAACCCGACCAGATGGCTGCCCTCTTTAAAAGATTATCGTGTGGGTAACTCAGGCTTTTATAAGAGTTTTTGCTCAAATGTAAATATAAGTAGTAAGTTATGAAAAGCATTCTTCACTAGAATATTTTTGCAGTGAAAGGATCTTTTAAGTGAATGGTTTATCTGTTTCATAATTATTTTCCTTGCCATACTCTTAGTATCACGTATTAAATATTTGATATCATTATCAGTTAACTCATGAGTCCATTAAATAAGTTAACCTACATTAATTTAGACCAAATGAGATTTAACTTCTGAGTCTGTAACTTTCTAAAAATCAGCATTATTGAGGTATAGCTTATATAAGTAAAATGCATTTTAATGAACAGTGTGATGGTTTTTAACAGATGTATACATCCACATGGGCTTCCCTTAGAGCTCAGTTGGTAAATAATCTGCCTGCAATGCAGGAGACCTGGGTTCAATTCCTGGGTCGAGAAGATCCCTTGGAGAAGGAGCTGGAGACCCACTCCAGTATTCTTGTCTAGAGAATCCCCATAGACAGAGGAGCCTGGCAGACCACAGTCCACAGGGTTGCAAGAGTCGCACACAACTTAGCAACGAAACCACCACAGCCATACATCCACATAACCATTACCGCAGTCAACATGCGGAGCAGCCTGTCAGTCAGTCAGCTCAGTCGCTCAGTCATGTCCAGCTCTTTGCAACCCCATGGAGGATCAGTCTCTTCACCTCAGAAAACTCATGATTCCTTGTAGTCAGTTTCATACCCCTCATTCTATCACTATAGAAATGATAAGTTTGCCTATTCTGTTGTATAAACAGTGTATACTCTTTTGTATATATTGTTGAGATTCACCTCTCTTTGTGAAGTGAATCAGTAACTTGTTGCTTTGTATTGCTAACCTAGGATTATTGCATGAAAACTTGAGCCTCCAACTTAAAATTTTTTTTACATATCTTCTTGATACTGATTCTTTATGCAAGATATATTGTGAAATAACAGTGAATCTTAAGTATTTATTAAAGTGTGTTTATTAAAGTATGTTTATCCAGGCAACTGTTTTAGATCCACTTGAGTTAATTTCATCTGCTTTTTGTCCTTGAACTCAGAGTTATAATTAAAAACTAAGTGTCACACTTCCTATTGATTCAATTTAAAAGGCTTTCCAACTTTAAAGACTTAGTGAAATCCTGAATAAAATACTTTCTATATTTGAGAAAACCAGAGAGTTTATTTTCCCAAATAAGAGATAATCCTGAAGTAAATTAAAGACATGCATAGAGTTTATGTACTTCCCCTTTGATATTTTTCTTTTAAATGTTTTGCAGCTATATCAAATTTTATAAAACTATAAAATGACTTAGAGAATCACTTTTTTAGGCTATCTTATCTTGCTTTTAAAAATACAAACTTATTTAATAAAAATTAATGTAAAACTAAACTACAGGAACTTCCCTGGTGGTCCAGTGATTTAAGAGTCTGCCTGCCAATGCAGGGACATGGGTTTGATCTCTGGTCTGGGAGGAAGGTCCCATGTGCCATGGAGCAGCTAAGCCAATACGCTGCAGCTACTGAGCCAGGGCTCTAGGGCCTGTGAGCCGCACTTCTGAGCCCGCACGCCCGGAGCAAGTGCTTCCCAGTGAAAGGGACCACGGCAGCAAGAAGCCCAAGCACCTCAACAAAGAGTTGCCACCACTCTTTGCAACTAGATATAAAGCCCATGCACAATAATGAAAACCCAGAGCAGCCAAAAGTAAATAAAAGCAAAAAAGGTCCCACTGAACTACATTTCAGGTTGCCTTTTACAGCAGATCAGTGTTTGCCGTAGCTATAAAGGGAAAGCAGCAAAAGATGTTTTGGAGGTGATGAACCTTTGCCACTATGGTGATGATGATAAGTAGATCTACGCATGTTAAAAGTTTTTCCTAGAACTGTACACTGAAAGGGGAAAAAGTCAGGTTTACTCTTGGGAACTTTAGGAAATGAAATTTTTAAAATGAAAGAGATTGACTCGGTAGCATTATGCAGAAGAGGAGTGTGAATAAATAGTACTATTATTTAAATCCCTATCTGATCTCTTTTCTTCATTGGTATACTGTATACTTATATTTTCTAGTATGCTTTACTTTATTCTTATTATTTTTATTTTTCATGTTTCTTTCTTTTTTAAATACTCATCTGACCACCCAACTGGCCTTACTGGCCTGAATTTCATGCTAATAAACAACATTCTAACTATATCATCCGGTTAGAGGCAACTGACCCACTGCTGTGTCCAATGCATGTTTACTATTACTTTTAACTCTCCTATTTGTTGAAATGAAACAAAATATTTTTTGTGATTTGGAAAAAGAAAAGGTCTGCTCAAGAGTTACCTACTTAGGGGATAGAGAAAGCTACTATTTGAGTTGAACTATTTTCCAGAATACTGTCTCTAATCTCGTTTTTACCTTTGTGCTAAATTGATGTACTTTTGTAGCAGTTTGATTTTCATAGTCAACTAACACATTCTTTTAAATACCCTTAAAAAGAGAAATCTATGTAATTTATTAAAAGTAGCTCTGGGGTGGCCCTTATCAAAGCTGCAGCTGCTTCCATATAGCTGCTATGGTCAAAAAGGAGCGCAAGGTGACAGTTTTCCTTGACGGTCGCTGTTCTGTTTGCTGTAACTGATCTGCAACATTTAAGGAAAAGACAGTTCCCATTGTACTTACCATCTCTCAGGTACAACCAGAGACCTTTATTAGAACTGACAATGTTTTCAAAGGCCACCAGAAATGTTCCATTGGTGAGGTCTTAACATGCAAGAATAAGGCTTTTGAGAAGTGGCTTGCAGAGGCCAAGAACCAGTATGGAGATGCAGATATGGGTGGGATACCTGTGCTGGGGAAATCCAGGGGCAAGTGATGCAGATTGTGGCCATGCTTTGGGTCTTTGCCCTGAAAAGCTTAAGGCATCTGTCCAAAGGTGAGTCAAAAACCTTGATTCTGAAAACCAGATGAATGGCACGAGTAGGTCATTCAGGACAATAAATTTTAGAAATAAATAAATAAATAAAAGTAGCTCTGGGGAATTCCCTGGTGGTCTAGTGGTTAGGTACTTTCACCGCTGTGGCCCTGGTTCAGTTCTTGGTGGAGGAACTAAGATCTAACAATCACACACTGTGCCCCCCCCCCCCCCAAAAAAAAAAGCTCTGAATTGGGAGGCAATCTGCAATTAACTTTTGAGTTTTTCAGAATTTCTGTGTGACTTGAACAAATTTATTTTATTTATTGAAGCTGTAAATTAAACAAGATTTCTTACTGTGAAGGTTCTCAGAACTTTTAATATGTTGTTATTGTGCATATTTAAGGGGAATTTATAGATACAGTCTTTGCAAACTTTGTTAAATTCTGGGTAACATCCTTTGGGAAGTATATGATTGTATCACACTATTTATTTTCTGATTGCTCGCTCACCTTATTCTCTGGATTCTTTTTTCTGGGTTTCCTGTCCTGTTTTTTTAGACTGGCATGCCCCTTTGTTCTCACTCCTCCTTAATGTCCATAAATTGGATAACCTATTCTTAGAGAAATCTTTGCTTTTATTCTCTTTCTTTCATCTTTTCTAGATAGTAACAACTTCCTAGGAAGTCTCATTTCTTAACTAATCATTTCATTAAACATTCTCTAGTTTTCTGGGTCTTAGGCACTCTGCTTAGTCCTATAGGTAAAAGATTAATAGGACTTGGAATTTGTATTTGTGCCTTACATTGTTAATACTACTATTTTGATTCTCATCACATTTTGGCTTATTTTATGCTTTTTCATGTGTAGTAATAAATGATGTTTATGGTAAAGATTTAAACAAACCACACAGGAGGTAGAAAGTCAAAACAAAATAATTCATTCCTACTGCTCAAAAGTATAACTGCAGTTAACAGTTTTTCTATACATCTGTCTAGCAATTTGTTATATATATACAAATATGTGTGTGTGTGTGTGTTTCCTATAAATCCTATAAATAGGATTCTATTTTCTTAGTTTTCTTGACAGTGCCTTTAGATTGTTACTTAAGGTCTAGGTTATTGTTCTATGTGTATCTGCTTTCTTATTACATAGTACAGTGCCTTGTGTATTAGGAGTAATTCAATAAATGTTGGCTTTTTAAAAATGAAGATATTTATCCTTCTAATCCTAATTTCCCTTGATTTTATTTAACCAAATTTTAATTTTGAATATAATAGTAATAAATTTCAGAATAATGTTCTCTAACCAAAATGTAAATGATCAAATCCATCCATAGTCTTCAGAAACCTGGTCTTATTGCTCATGATCTTCATTGTTTCTCGACTCTCTGGACCTCAACATCTAGCATCTCCAAGTTCCAGGGCCATTTGACTTTAAGGATCCACTTTGATCAGCAGCTTCTTCTTTCCCTAGTCTGTCTTCTCCTTCCTCATGCCTCTACCGTCACTGTGATAGGATTACACAGGAGGCTACTTACATGATTGTTTCAAGATTCTGATGAACCATCTAAACCATTTTAAAGAACATTGTACTCTACTGGAAGTAAACTATAATTTCCTTAATTTTAATATCAACTTTCAATACCTTTGCCTCTTTAGTCATCTGTTGTAATCAAATTGTTTTTAATTGTACCTTTTATCATGGGGGTTTATGACAAAGAGTTTTTCCAAGGTTAAGAAAGAATCCAATTCACTCTCTCCTCTTTTCTCCTTCCTTCAAACTTAGCTGTTGACAGTGTCTTGAAGAGGATGACAATAATTGGTGTAATTTTATCCTTCCGATCATTGGCACAGGAAGCACTCAGAGATGTAAGAAGCCATTTTAAGTATATATTCTATGGCCAAATAGTCCTTTTTAATTTCCCAGAAACTAAAAGTAACTTTTACCATTTATAGTTGGCAATAATATAACTAAAATTCCAGTTTTCATATTTTATATGAAATAAAGCATGTAGAAATCATGGTTACTATTTTTTTGTTTTGGTGATGAAATTCAAGAGGTATAATTTGCCTGGATATTGTGCTACTTTTTCAACTTTTTCTTCATTAAAGCATTTTCCATTTTGACTATACTCAGTTTACCAAATGCATTCCATTAATGGCTACATTAGAAAATCATATGAAAATAGGCATAGTAAAATAATTTTATGAAAGCTGAAAGTAGTTGAGTGGTAACATTTCATAAATTTAGAGATTGCCTTTAAAAAATAATTACTTGTTTTCCTGCCTAGGTCTTGTCCTACCACATTCCTTTTCTTGTCAGTTCAATCGAAGATTTCAAGGATCACATTCCAAGGGAAACTGATATGAAGGTAGTAAAACTTCTATTTGTATTTTACTGTTTCTAAAATGAAATGTTTAACTTATATATGAGGTAAAATTTAGTAAATCCTAAGCTATTAAAAAGTTTAGAGTAATGTGTTAACATTTTTGCTTTTGAAAATGCATCTTTGAAAGCTCAACACCAAAATACTATATAGGCATTATGAAAGTCAGTCTTCCTTGATCACCTATAGCAATGTAAAATGGGTTAATATCAGTCACCTTTTTTTTTTCAAAAACTATACTTCATATTTCCTCTTTTATTACATAAATATCAGTTTAACCTTTTACTATAAGAATATAGACGTTTTAAGAGGATCTTTGTTATTATTTATACAAATTCTCAAACAGTACAATTAATTAAGGTCTCTGGGTTTCTTTAATTCCATGATCTCACATGTTGCTGTGAAGGACTCTAAAAAAAACAAAACAAAAATGCCAACAGAAAAATATACATTCTACCCAGAAGTGATTTTTTTTTTAAAGCCACAAGTCCCAACCCCCACCAAAATAATGAAAGGCATCTACTTCTCCATTTAGAAACAGAATTTTTAAAAACCCACCAACACCTGTTTTATTAACAGAATAGCCATAAGACATGAATTTCAGTCTCCTCCCCTTCACAGGAGGGCCCCTGGGCCTCCTAAGCCAGCTCCAGCTCCTCTGCTCCCTACAGGAAGCCTCACTGTGACTTTTTCATGGGGAAATGTGGGGGAGAGGGAGGGCAGGGCAGACTTTGCATATATAATCATCGTTTTCAAGACCCAATCTGCATCTCAGACAAAAAAAACAGTTCAACTTTCATGTCTCCCACACATTTGTGCTATAAATTAAAGTCAAGATTTAGGAGCATGGTTGGCTCTTCAAATGCTTAGGGACAAGGAGAAAAAGAAAAAAGCCAGAAATGTGAAGTGGGAAACACCGGATGGATGGAGTTTGGGAAGAAGCCAAAACGAAAAAGACATACAAACCCAATCTGCATCTTTCCAGTCCAGGCACAAAAGTGTTTCAGTTTCAAAACATCTCTCTTGCAGAACTCCAGGGCTAAAGAGAAAAAAGTAAACTAAAATAAGGTCGCCAAACGTGTGTGTGTATATAATTTATATATATATAATTTATATACTCAGCAGAAAAGGAAAAAAAGACAAGTTGATGTCAAGTTTCTTCAAAAAAAAAAAGAACCAAAACAAAAAGACAGACAATAGGAATGAAATGAGCCTGAGTAACAGTGCTGTCAAGAGGAGCGATGAGGCGAGGCTAGGATAAGTTACAAAGTGGAAGAAGGGTGAAAAGGCCGTTGTAGTTGGGTTTACTTTTTTATTATTTCGAAATAAAAACCAGATCACAATATTCAAATGAAAGCTTAAGTGAAGGCGGACATTTTCCTCAGCTCCCCAGGGCTGGAGGGATTGCTCACCCCCACCCCCACCTCCAGGCGCACGGTGGCTCAGCCCCTCCTGCAGACCCCAGCCGGGAGGACTGGGTGGTAGGCAGCACGTCCAGGAGCGGGGCGGCGGTGGCGGAGGCGGACACCCCCACCCCCACCCCCAACACACAAGCGTGCACACACACGCAAGAAGGGGAGACGGGAAAGGAGCCAGCGGCTTCCGCTCATCGCCCCCACCCCGTCCGTGCCGTGCCGGGAGGGCGAACTGGGCGGGCGGGACAGACGGGTGCTGCTGCCCCCACCTGACCTTCTCACTGTCCGTCATGCCAGAGGCTCAGGCTGATGCTCTCCAGGCAGCGCTTGGTGATGCGGGTCAGTCACCTTTTCCTTAAACTGATAGCTATTTATACAGGGTCATAAGCAGAATGAAAAAGCCAGTGAAATTTCGAGAGTTTTGTTTTAAATAAAGCTAAATTCAGCTTTTAAAAATTGATGTTAAAAAGTCTTATAAAAGGATGTTAGTTATGGGTTATAGTTTTTTTAATTAATAGTTTTAAATAGAAAGGTTAGTAACCTTATGAGCATCCATAGGTTTCATTTTGAAAATTTATTGGCAGCAAAAGACAGCCACTGATTGAATCACAGCAAATATCCACTAGTGGTTACACATCTAGTACAGGCTTCCCAGGTGGCGCTAGTGGTAAAGAAGCCACCTACCAATGCAGGAGAGGTAAGAAACGCAGGTTCAGTCCCTCGGTTGGGAAGATCCCCTGGACTAGGGCATAACAACCCACTCCAGTCTTCTTGCTTGGAGAAGCCCATGGACAGAGGAGCCTGGTGGGCTACGGTCCATAGGGTCACAAAGAGTCAGACACAACTGAGGGGAGTTAGGATGCATGCGTGCACACACACACATCTAGTAAGTGAGCTATTTTATCCATATTTTCTAAATTTTCATGTTTCACAAAGATTATTTTCTGTTTTGTGTAGTTTGAAAAGCCTTGACTTTAAAAAGTTATTTCTAAACTTTTTGTCTGGTGTTCAGCTGTCTTCTCAAATTTATTTTTGAGGCTTTCATCACTTGTTCCATCCTTCTCTTACTGTCCTCACTTTGTTACTGTACCCCTCTTTTCATTCGGATCCTGTGAGGACCAAATTTTGCTGTGTGCATTCTGTTTTGCTTTGTAATTATTCTTCCTGAAAATCCTGGCATTTTATATTTCTGCCTTTTGAAATCCTGTTTATCTAAATGCCTGATTCAGTTGCCATCTTCTAAGAAATATTCCTGAATCCCCAAGTGATCGTTTCTTCCTTTTCTTCCTTTTAGTATCTTCCTTTAGTCTCTTCCTTTTATCAGAGAATTTTTTGTTTTTGTTCATTGTAAAATTAAATATATTCAACTTTGTATTATAGTTGGGTTTTTACAGTTAAATTTATACTAGATTGTAAACTTGTTGTTAATATCAAGAGCTATCCTGTTTAGGTAGTTTCTAAACTGAAATGTTGAGCAGTCACAGAATATCCTTGAAATCCATATGTGATACCAAAAAACACTAATCGTTAGAACTTACCTTATCAGGTTTTAAATTAGTACTTCTTTAAAAATCTATTTTAGTCAAGAATTTACTGTATTTAGATATACAACATGATTAGGCACTGAACTACTGTAATAAATTTTAAGGTATGGACATAAACATAAGGTCATTAATTTTGAGTCACCTTTTTTTCCCCCCATATCTTTTGGCTTGTTCTTGCTCTTACACCTATGCTTCCAAGAAAAATAGTAGGTTTAGAATGATTCTGTTGGAGTTTGTCACTGTAAATACACAAGTTTTGTTTGGCCTGATAGTATAAAGTTACAGTCAGCAACACACACACAGTACTAAGTCAGCTGTTCAGTACAGTTAGTGGTACTATATAGTTCCTCCTTCTTAAGCCAAGTTTTTTAAATTCTCTAGTGTTCTTACAGGCAACTCGAATTTAAACATTATGTATTTTTTCTTACTAAAGTGAGATTTCTCAGAAATTTGTTAGTATATTTCTTACTGTAGTTTTTATATTTTTTAGGTTGCAATGAATGTGTATGAATTATCATCAGCTGCTGGATTACCTTGTGAGATTGATCCTGCCTTGGTGGTAGCTCTTTCCTCACAAAAATCAGGTAAAATACATTAGTAATCATGTAGTAGTCTTATTAAATGACCAGGGCAACACAAATATAGTTTGTAATACTTATCTGTTCAAGTGTCTGCTTTATATCAGTGGGTTTTTTTGTTTGTTTTATTTTTTTGGTAGTTGGAGTATATCAGTGCAGAAAATACCAAGATCCTTGTCTTCTGGAGCTTATGTTACAGCACAGTCATAGAGATTAGATATTTAAGTCTTAAGACTGGATAAGGTTAATAAGCCCATTTAGTGTGCAGAGGTGAGGAGGATCAGGGTCTGAGTCCTGGGCCACTCTCAAGTTTAAGAGTTCAGGGAGAAGAGGAGGAGCTACCAGAAGAGAAACTGGGAAGGAAGGATCTGTGAAGGAGAAGAAAACCAGGAGAGAATCCCTTCCCTTTGAGTGGAAAGGAATGGTCAGCTGTGTAGAATTAATAGGTATGACAAGAGCAGTGTCAGTGGAGTCCTAAAGACAAAAAGCTCATTAAAGAGGGCTGAAGAAAAAATAGGAGAAAAGAAATTAGAGATAATGAGTATAAAACAACTCTCTTGCAGAATTTTACTGTATAAAGGGGAGCAAAGAAATAAAACTGTAGTAGCTAGAGGCAAAAGTAAAATCAAGAGAAGAATATTTTTCAGATGGGAAAATAACAGTGTTTGTCTGCTGATGGAAATCATCTAATAGATAGAAACATTATTATCTAGAAAAGGGTGTCTTGAGAGTTCCCTGAAAGTCCAGTGGTTAGGAACTAAGATCCCACAAGCTATGGCACAGCCAAAAACTAAAAAAAAAACAAAAAACCTAAAACATAAATTTTTTAAATGTATAAAAAATAGGAAAGTGTGTTCTATTTTATTTGGACTAGAGCTACTTAGCATAGAAATTCTGTGCGTGGTTATGTAATGTTAAATATTTGAAATATTTTAAGATCAGCCCTTTAAAATGTATTTCTCAGAATTCTAGTTTTTACCACAAAGTAAAATGTTTCATCTGTTTCTGGTACTAAAATGCCTTCCCCTACTTCCTTGGATGTCACATGGTGTTTGACTGAGTTCATTAGTTCTTTTTTGATTTGACATCAGTTTTGTTTCATCATATATGCAGTATGTTAATTATAGTCACATGGATAATTCTTTCAACTAGCTTGATTTGCCAGGGCTGCATTTTTTGTAATCAGCTAGGTTTAAGAACATTTCATTGAAGTGTGTATAATTGATTGACGGTTTGTGCCGGTCTGCTGTACAGCAGAGTAACTCAGTTACACACAGAAATATTCTTTTCAGTTGTGATTTATCACAGCATATTGAATAGAATTCCCTGTGCTGTAGTAAGTCCTTGTTGTTTGAAAATGAAAGTTTAGTTGCTCAGTCATGTCTGATTCTTTGAGACCCCATGAAATGTAGCCCGTCAGGCTCCTCTGTCCATGGGATTCTCCAGCAAGAATACTGGAGTGGGTTGCCATTTCCTTCTCCAGGGGCTCTTCCTGACCCCGGGATTGAACCTTGGTCTCCTGCATTGCAGGCAGATTCTTTACCATTTAGCCACGAAGGAAGCCCATGCCATATTTTAGATTCCACATATATTATGTGGTATATATTCCACATGATATCATATGGTGGTTGTCTTTCTCTTTCTGACTTACTTCATTTAGTATGATAATTTCTAGTTGCATCCATGTTGCTGCAATTGGCATTGTTTTGTTCTTTTTTATGGCTTCATCTATTGATGGATATCTTTATCCACTCATATGTTGATGAACATTTGGATTGTTATCATGTTTTGACTGTTATGAATAGTCATAAACAGCTAGTTTTTTCAGATATATTGACTCTTGTCTTAAATTTTTAATTATATATAGTTAGTGGAGTGACTCGAAGTTCTCAGGTACCAGAGAAGTGAAGTACCTAGATAACACACAGTTTTAGTATATGGATACAATAAATATTTTAGATAAATCATTTTAAAATAAATATTTAAAACCTTAGGACAGTGTTACTTATATTCATTTATGACTGGTTCCTCCTGTCTTCTAAAATGAAGAGGTTAGAAATCCAGTTTACACATTTATATCATTTAATAGTAAATATCAGATCACATGTATATCTATTTTAGAAAAAAATTGAAGAGTTTTTGGATGATTTGGCAGAGTAAGTTAGATAATTTTCTATACTGAAACAGAATTTTCCTATTACATAATTTATTATTAGTTATCAAGTTAAAGATTTTAGGATTCTAGTTATTCTAAATATATTTTTAGTCCTGTAACCTTACAATTTAAAAAAGAAAAAGGACATTTTGCCTTACTGTTTTTTTAGATGTCCTTGAAATATGCTTAATGGCTTGATAACAGCTGATACTATTGTGTATTATTTCTATGCATTCTATATTTCTTGTAACAAAAGTGTAATCAGCTCTATAGAGACTCAGTAAAATGCATAAAAATTAAAATGTGCTTTTTCTGATTTAGATCAACTCTTAACTAATCTTGAAAGAAATACCTTGATGTTATTTGTAATTTTTCTGCCTTAGAAAACATAAGTCCAGAAGAAGAATATAAAATTGCCTGCCTCCTCATGGTCTTTGTGGCCGTTTCTTTGCCCACACTGGCCAGTAACGTGATGTCTCAGTATAGCCCTGCTATAGAAGGTAATAGTAGTTTAAAATTGTTTTGGCACTTGGAAAGTTATGAGCTTTGATATAGTAGGTACTTTTCAAGTAATTGTGCTTTTTTTTTTTTAAACACAATAAGTGGGTTAAGTTTTGCTACTTACTAGATGTGTAATCTTACAAGACTGAATTTTTCTTTTTCCAAGCCCCAGTTTCACATATGCATGTGGAGTGTGTACATGTGAGCCTGTGGGTGCCTGCATGTGTATGTGGCAGGGGACAGTGAGGGGACTATCCAACTCTTAGGGTTACTGTAAGGATTGAATGGGGAAATGTTCGTAAAGCGGCTAAGCAGCTAATAAGTTTCCAAGTCAGTGTAAAACTGATGTATGGTTTCTTTTAGGGGTTTTTGAAAATGTGCCTGTTTAATACAGCTATGGTTGTTGCTCTGTCTACACTATTTTTAAAAGCACTAGTTCTCATGAAAGTGAAGAGAGGGCAAGGCAGGTCATGCCTCAGCTCTGTTTTGAATCACGCCGCTATTTATGTAGATTATAAAGTCATTAAAGATTTGATATTTTGGGGTCGCACAGAAACCACACACCCTATATGCACTTTCTCAGGGCACTGCAACAACATACATTGCTTGGCTAAAGCCATCAACCAGATCGCTGCAGCTTTGTTTACAATTCACAAAGGAAGCATTGAAGATCGGCTTAAAGAATTTTTGGCGGTATGTATAATCAAGCAAAATTCATGACATTTTTTTTAGAGTAAATTAAAAATCACAACTGTGGGGTATAACAAAGTAATTCTCTTAATTTATTTATTTTTGGAAGAAGAGACAGGTAAAGACAAGGTATTAAAATCAAGGAGCAGTTAGGTTAGCATTTTTCCCCTTTGGCTAGCAGTCTCTTGTTTCTAGAGCTCTGCAGTATGACATTTTTTTCTGAACTGATGTTTGGACTGCTCTAGAATTTTGCCTAGTGTTTGAAAGAGAAAAAAAAAAAAGTTGATACAGAGGATGAATGTTCCCTCTAAAAGGATGTATTTTATTTATTTCCATTTATTTGGAGAAAGTCTGAATGGAGACAAACTCAAAAATAAGAATACTACTAAGAAGATAGTAATGCTAGCTCTAGTCCCATGAAGTACTGCGGTTAGTTTCTGTGGTAGTGTAGCTCTTTCTTTCCTTTATCAGCGTACCTTTTTCGTATTTTACTTAAAAGACGTACTTGTGATATAAAAAACACTAGAGTATTTGTGTCTTTTCAAGTTATAAATCCTGTTAGCTTTTTAAAATTCTTTTTTTAATTTTTCAAGCAAATGTAGTACTAATTGGAGAATAAAATAACGTCTATTTCAAAGAAAACAGTATTAAGAGTTAAAATTTTTCTTTTTCATTTTACTTCCTTCATTTAAGACTTAATGTCTTAATCTCACTGTAGTAGTATTAACTCAAACTCAGTGTGAAATTTTCTTATTTGTAAATTAAGAAATAAAGTTAGTACAGATGTTGGGAAGAGAAAAAGGAATTTAAATTGTGGTTTTTTTTAACTTGTTCTAAAAAAAAAAATCAGTTTTAAAGACCAGTAAGAATATTTGATTACCTTAACCAAATATTTATTTTTCCAATAATTATTATTGGAAATCATTCTAATAATTTTACAGTAGCATTTATTATCTTTGTGTCTGCTTATACCTTAATAGCTCTTAAATTGTTGCTTAAAAGTATAGAACCTAAGCTCACCTTGTGATTGCAATGTGTTGCAAGTTGAAGCATACTGAAAATAAATATCTGGTGAAAGTTTTATTTTTAAAAACTTATTTACTTAAAATGTATGTATACTTTTAAGCTTGCATCCTCCAGTCTACTGAAAATTGGCCAGGAGACAGATAAAACAACTACACGAAATAGAGAATCTGTTTATTTACTGCTAGATATGGTAAGTCTTATTGTAATTTTTGTTAATGACACAAAATTGCCAGTCATTCCTGATAGTATTTTCTTGGTATTTTAGTCATTAAATGGAAATAGAGCTGATGTACTTTTTTGACCACTTATATTCACTCCACCCAAGCCACACACTTTGTAATAGTTGCTGAAAGACTGCCATATGGTAAGGATATCAGAAAACAACAGAACGAATCACCATTACCTGTAGAGTGTTCTTTTATAAATAGTTTTTCACCCTATTGGGAAACACCCAGGCTTTATGTTTCCTAGTCTTCCTAGTTTCATCTCTTCCAGTTTTCTGAATGTTCTATTTTTTGACTCCATCTCACCCATCTGATAAGATGTCCTGTAACTTCTGTGCCTAGTCATTTCCTTCTCTTCACTGCCTGAAGCCAGCTGTGCTTGTTTCTGTAGTGATTGTTTCCTCACTTAGAATAATTTCCTTTATCTGCAGAGGTCTATGTCTAGCCTAATAATGATGCAGCGTACTTTGTAGCTCAGATCCTTTTTTTAGATAGACTTTGATGACTTTAGCCTACATTGATTTTTCTTCTCTTTTGAAAATTCTAGAATTTAACAGCTTTCCACTTAATCATAGATGGTCTGAGATTTGATTTGGCTTATTAGCTTAGTGTTGTGTTCCCAGTTAGACTTGATGATATGGACCACATTTAAAATAAATAGTATATTGTTGAGGGCAATGCAAGTGCCTGGTATTTCCTGTTGATTAACTGATTTAATTGAGAAGTAGTGATTTAAAATGTTTTGATGCATACACTATGGCATATTTACATTTCAGATTTTAAAGTAAAAGTAAAGTACTTTTAAAGTAAAAGTAAAAATTTATATGTGTTCCCAGTAAGAGCAATATAAAATTATGCTTTACTCGTTGTCAGTAAATGTTCCCATTATAAATAACTTGAATTAATACATTCTTGGAATTTTTCAGATTGTGCAGGAATCCCCATTCCTGACAATGGATCTTTTGGAATCTTGTTTTCCTTATGTCTTGCTGAGAAATGCATACCATGCTGTCTACAAGCAAAGTGTTACATCCTCTGCATAAAATACCTACTTATTGAAGACAAGCACGCAGTTTTGTTGCCTCTGTTTTACCTGTAAACTGTGGAACTGTTAGACCTGAAAAACAGTTGTGTGGATTATAAATTTCTTTCATATGGTTGTATTTTCTGATCATCAGTTTCTTAATATGGTTGTACTTCAATATACTTGGTTGATTTAGGTTGCACATTTATGGAATTCACTGAAATTATTCCAATAATTTTAGAATATCATTTGTTTGAAAAACATACATTCTCTATGTTTTTGATATTTGATAATGAAAAAAAAACTTTGCTTGTTTATTTCTGAAAAAGAATTGTATTTAGTGATTATTTTAGATAGTGATATCATAGCATTCATTGTGTGTAAATTATTTCATATAGGGAAGAGTTCTGACCTGTACCTACTATGGTTCTTATTGAAAACAAAACTGGATGTGCATTTCTGTGATGTTATGAATACATTTCTACTTTATTTTGAAACATTTGCCAAACTAATTACTATAACACTGTATAACATTAAAAGTGTTCATGGACTGCTTAGCATTAGAAGCAGACTGTGTCCCCAAATTCTAAAACAGCAGCAAATGTTGTTGCCTGTATAAAGCCTAATAGTAATTTTTAGACTAATTTCCACAGTGCCCTGTTGGCATTAGCACCATTGCACCCTGCTGTATAATAAACAATCTTAGACATTTATCACCTGTTGATACAAATGTTAGTCCCTAACCACTTTTTATATGTTTTAAATTTTTGAAATTCAAGTGTACCTGCCATAACAAAATAAACACTAGACTATCACATTTTGAATGATTTCTTTTGGGGATCCTCAGAAATTTATTAAGTAAAATGGAAATTTTTTTCTTTAAACTTAGTTTAAAATAAACCTTAGTTTATTTTAGATATATCTGAGTAGCACATTGATACTAGGTCACCTACTATAAGATTTGCTTAAATGTTTTGAAAAATATTCCACTAGAAAAAATATTAAAATCAGAAAATAAAGTTGCATAACATTTTTTAAAATTTAAGAGCTAAAAGGAAACTGGTGTGCCATCAGCTTATTAATTTTTATTGATGAGAAAATGGACAGATTTATTTGAAAGATTAGGGGAAAAACATGGAATGATCACAGAACTCATGAAAATGTTGAAAACTGCTGTATCAGTCAGTAATGAATGGGAAAGACATAAAGAGCCTATTGCTTGGCAGTTGACAGGGAAGGCAGAGCACCTCATTTAATTTCAAAACTAAGTGGATATTTTGCTCTTTGATTAGCGTTGTAAAGACTTTTTCTCATGAGCTGCATATCTGGATATCATAGAGCTTCTGTTGTTCACAGCTTCTTATATATACACTGGTAACTTGTGTTAAGATAAAAGAAAGCTACTGTGAACTTAGTTATAATTTTTTTGTAGTTCAGATACTGGAATGAAATTGAAGTGCCACAAGACTATTTTGTTAATGGTTTCTCCAGTTTATATTTAAAGCAGGGAATAGTTGTCACTATCTGTTGAAAATTTCCAGTGGTAAGGAATTTTTTAATGAAATAGTTTTAGACTTGAAATAACCTAAATACACAGTAAACAGTTGAAAGTAAGATTAAATGCTGTTTGCTCTGAAATACTAGGATCCTAGAGCGGTAATAACTTGTCAGCAGTAATATCCTCAAAGGTAAAATAGGCATTTTGAGTATATATACTTCCATTGGGGCAGTATGTGGAAGGGTTAAGACGTTATTTACCCTTCTCCAGGTGAAGAAAAAAAATCACTCTTTCATAGTCCTGTCAAGTTTATCTTGCCCCAGTTTTTTTCTCATATACCTAAACTGACTGACTAACTGGTGTACTATGGGATTGTTCTTTGCAGAGAGCCTTTCTGCCCCTCCCCCCAAACAGATTTTTAAATAAAGTTAAAAGTAAGTTGACAACTACTATTTTTAACATCTTGTTTGTCTTAACTTTTCTTATTTTCTGCTGAATTTATACTGCAACATACTGTTGTTTTCTCTACAGTAATGTAATCATAACATATATACTTAAATGTAATCTATTTGTTTCACTCAAGTAGAAAAAGTCTTTGATATTTGATATTCTTTTTAATGCCTCTTTGTATACCATACTAGTTTAAAAGTTTCTTTTGGATGAACATTTAGGCAGATTTCGTCTTTTTCATTACAGGCATACCTTGGAGATATTGTGGATTCAGTTCCAGGCCCCTACAGTAAAGTGCATATCACAATAAAACAAGTCACATGAATTTTTTTATTTTCCAGTGCATATAAAAGTTATGTTTACACTACAGTGCAGTGTGTTAACTGTGAAATAATAGTATGTCTAAAAAAACACATATGTTAATTTAAAATGTTTCATTGTTAAAATAATGCTAGGCATCATCTGATAATGCAGAATTACTACCAACATTCAATTTATAAAAAATGCAGTATCTGCAAAGTGCAATAAAGGAAAGCGCAATAAAAGGAAGTATTCCTGTATTATAAATAATATCTTGGTGAACTTGGGCTTTTATCTCCTTTAGCATAATTTCTTACAAGTAAAATTGCTTGGTGGAAGGGTGTATACATTTTAAACATATTAAATTTCCCTCCAGTGAGATTATATCAGTTTTACTCTTACACTTGTGTATTTCAGTATAATTTCCTCCTATGGTAAACTGTTGATATATACCAATTTTACTATTGTTTATGCAGCTTTGCCTCTTTAAAAGATGAAACATAAATGTTTTAATTTGCATATCTTTGCTTATTAGTAAAGTGGAATATCTTTTTTAAGTTTATTTGTTGTTTTTATTTAATGAATTACTAATTTTCAAATGGAATGGTCCAAAGATTTTTTTTTAAATGCTAATGGGACACATTTGCATGTTATTTTTGTGCATGTATTTAGAATTGACAACACCCCCAAACAATGTGAAGTATAGTGATATGGCTATTAAAATATACTCCATAGCAATTCATGTTAGTATACAGCTCCTTTGATTACTGAATTTTAATTGACTTTAGGAGTATAAAGCATTTATTTCCAAATCCAAGTTAAGAACAGCATTGCTATAAAAGTGTATATACCTGTTAAAGAATGAAGAACTTCCCTGGTGGTCCAGTGGTTAAGACTCCAGGCTGCAATGCAGAAGGCCTGGGATTCAAACCCTGGTCGGAGAACTAGATCCCACATGATGGAACTACCATATGTTGCAGTGAAAATTGAAGATCAGACCTGGCACAGCCAAATAAAAATAAATTTAAAAAAAATGAAAAGATATCCAATTTAAGTATATAAACTACAGAGTAGATTGAAATTATGCCAGGACACGAATTCCTTAATTCTGAATTTAAACTGTCAAACAGGTGTATTGGAAGTTACACACTAAGCTAATTCCAAAAGGTACTCTGTATGTAGGAAACTAACAATTTTAACCTCATTTCTCAGATACGTCATTGTGAAAACTTTATGTTCTCAAGTGAAAACATCTACCAATCAATGGCTGATTCATGTCAATGTATGGCAAAAACCACTACACTACTGTAAAGTGATTAGCCTCCAATTAAATTAATTTATTTTTAAAAAGTCTACCTATCAAAAGGTGAAAAGCTGTAAGGCTTTCCTTGCCTTTCATACTGATAGCCTGGTATACATACTTTAAAAAAAAAATCACTTTCCCTCTAAATTGGTGTAATTAATACTAACCTTTTAAATTACCAATAAAATTGCCAATTAAATCACATCCTGTAAAGTTAACTTGTAAAAACTCTTTATATTTTAATGTGCTTGCTGAATTTGTGTTTCTATCATTCATTCCAGCACAGACTTCATTTTTTGGAAAGTTCCCTTTTTACAGAATACTTTGGAACCTTGATAAAGTAGCCATTTTATTATTAAATATTCAGAAGAAATAGAAATTCAATCATATATTAAGTGTCATTAAAGGAAATCACTCCTTAGCTGTCATTAATCCATCTTATCTGTATGTACTGTAGTCACTACCTATTTTTTAGATAGAGCTAATGCAGGATTTCTGATCACAAAGTGTCCTCTGTTCAGTCAGTTTGAGAGCACGTGTCTGAACTGTCGAGGATGAAAGAGATTGCCCCTGCCTTCCAGGATCTTAGAGTGAACTTTGTACTGGTTTAAGTCATAATTTAATCAACTGTTTGTTCTCTCATGCTAGTGTTGCCAGATTCTTAAACCACCGCCCCGCCCCCTGCCCCAAATAGTAAAATATTGGATGCTCACCACCATAGGACTAGGGCTCTGGTATTTATTCAGGAGAAAAGACAGTTGGAAACTTAAGGAAAGGTTGAGTCCAGAAAATTAAGTCAGAACCTGACTTTATGGGTTGTAACTGGCACAGTGCTGTGGTGATGGTTGTGAGTCTGATGCAGCTGCGTAAGTATTGGCTGATGCTGCGCTGTGTTTAGTCACTCAGCTATGTCTGACTCTACGACCCCGTGGACTGTAGCCCACTAGGCTCCTATGTCCGTGGGGATTCTCCAAGCAAGAACACTGGCGTGGATTGCCATGCCCTCCTCTAGGGGGTGTTCCCAACCCAGGGATCAAACCAGGGTCTCCTGCATTGCGGGTTGGATTCTTTACCATCTGAACCACCAGGGAAGCCCAAGAATACTGGAGTGAGTAGCCTATCCCTTCTCCTCAGAATCTTCTCGACCCAGGAATCAAACCAAGGTCTCCTGTGTTGCAGGCGGATTCTTTACCAGCTGAGCTACCAGGGAAGCCCAGGTATTGGCCAGATGAGATAATGTAGTTTAAAGTAGCGATACCCTTACGAAGTCTGTGTGTTTCCTCGGTTATTAAAACAATGAAAAGTGAAATTGGTTGCTCAGTCATGTCTGACCCTTTGAGACCCGAAAAGAGGGGCTCGGCAGGCATAGGTTGCAGAAAGTTGGATATGACTGAGCAACACTTTTCACATTAAAACAGTATGTTAGAGTTAAAATAAGGTGTTCCTTCCTTTCTGTTAGACTCCTGTTCCTTTAGTTTATTCAATTTATCTCTTAATTTTCCCTTCTTTTTCTTTACAAGAGGTAACCATGGAACTTGACACACAGGCTTCCCATGACTTCCATCTTGGATTCTCCAGTTAGTCATTGGCACTCTTCCTAATCATTTACTTCTTTTCTGCTAATTAATTCATCCAGCAAATATATATAGATTCCTGGGTATAGTAGTGAGCAAAATTAAGAAGTTTGCAGTTTCCACTTAAGTTCTCATCTTAACGATGATCGATGGAAAAGGAGGAAACTTCTGACGGTGATAGGGAAATATACGGGATGATGAGCAGTGGAGTGAAAGAGTTGCTTGCGGTTACCACTTTAGAAAGTGTCATCTGGGAAGGCCTCTATAAAAGGATGAAAAAAAACCGGAAATGGACAGAACAGTGAAGGTAAAGCCCCAGAAGGCAAAAACAAACTTTGCATACATGAGAAATAGAAGTATACAAATTAGTATTTTTGTCACAAGGAGAGCTTGACAGAGCCTAACTTGGTTAGCTAGAGCTTTTCCTTTCTCTGGTCTGCCTGTCTTGCTTTGTTCTTTGATTGTATATTAAAAGTTTACAGATCTAATCAAGACAAGTAGGTTATGAAGAAGGAAATGAACTGAACTTATTGATGCTGTGTCATTGATATGAGAGTGATAAAAGTCTATTATATACCATCAGGTTTTCTAAACCAAGCTCAAGTTCTATCAGACAGTGAACCATAATCTACTAGTTAATGTGCATGAAATCATGTCCACCTTTCTATTATAATGACTTGGCTCTGGGATATTTCAGCTGTGTTATTTGTAAAGACTTGTGAATGAATAATCCTGAAAGTAGTGTAACTCATATATGTTCTTCATCCCTTTTTTACAGTCACTTGGGCATGAACCATCATTTCATTTGATTGTCTTGGCCTGAATTTCAAAATAGACACGTTGCTCTCTTTTTTCTAAAGGTACACTATGACCTCTTTCTCCCTCTATGGGGAAAAGAATCGGTTTGAAATCTTAAATGTTTTAATCTTCAGTGAGAAATGATTTTTGATTTATTTGGTCCTATTGAAAAATATTTATTGACTCTGCTCCTGTGTTACTTTCAGGGTGGAAAGTTGCTTTAAGCATATTAAATTGCGTTCTTGTATGAGCTGAACTTTCTGTACCCATTGCTGTAGTTAACATTTCAAGCATGCCTAGCTGAAATGTTGCATTTCCAAGAAAAGTTTTCAGCCTGTCATTCTGACCTGAAAATAACAAAATAGGATAAACTAGCAATCTAGTCAGGAACCTCGCCATAAAGGGCCATATCTCATTTCTGATTAAGTGCACACACCTTGACCCTTATCTTTCTACTTCTTTCTTTTCGGAAGTAAGATGGATAGACAAGTTCTTGGTGTAGGTTCTGGTCAGCCTCTTACATGAGATTCGCAAACCTGGAAAGCAAGTGAGCTGGAGATGGGACTGTGTGGGGCATGCAGCCTTGATGACTGCCATGTCTTAACTGTGGTATATGGCTGAGTCACATTCATAGTGCACATATTGACCAAAAGGTCAGTGATTGAGTCTTGAAATTATTATTTGGCAAAGATCAAAGTTAAAAAGTACCAACATAGGATATAAGTTCTAAAATAGATGATTAAATTTTACTCCAAAATTATATTTTGTTACATCAATTGCATTTAAAAATTGTAATATAGTTTAGAATCATTAATTTCTCAGTTTTGTCAACTGCCCAATTGCTCCCACCCTCAAGTTAAACTACTTATTTAAGGTATTAAATAGTCACTGTCAAGTATACAGCAGACACCAACTCATGATTAAGTTACCATCACATCATTAACTCCATTAGTACGTTAGCAACAGTTCCTCTTTAACTCCTGGATTTAAAGTTTTGGCGGTCAGTGGTGATAAAATTTTATTGTTCTCACAGACTGAAACTACACTGTTGGATAATGTTTTCAAAAACAAACCTAAAATATGGTGCCATGTTTATTTTTTCTAATGTTTTTTGCATGGATTTATTGCATCACACATTTGATTGAGAAAACAATTGTCAGTAAATGTAGGTTCTTAGAAATGTGGCAATGAAGCGATGTGAGTGGCTATCAAGATGAAAATATGACTTCTGAATTTCAAGTTACATATTTTTAGTTGCATGCACATTCACACCAATTTCAGCATCTTCTCTGCAGCAGAAAGAGGATCTTTACAGCAAGTATCATGTAGGGAATACTTGTATTCTAAAGGCAAATTCATACCTAAACTGATGGATAGAATTCAACATAAACACATGGGGAGATTTTCACTCCAAGTTACATCTAAAATGTTTATTTGAAAGAGAACGTTCAATGATTAATTATAAATAGAGATGCCATGCTAATTAAGTATGGCCATAATCTTGTGTAATCACATAGTTATTGATTCTATGCAAGCTCTGGGTGCCAGAAGGCACACTGGGGTAGGCATTCAACTGCTAAACCTTGCCAGAGCCGAAGGTGGAGCAGATAATGTACAAGTTCTGAGGCAGAAGCTGCACTTCAGTTCATTCCTAGTTCTTACCTTCAATCATAAATGTACAAGGGCCCTTGTGTGCAGCTGAAGCAAGGCCCAGCTGGCAAAACTTGAGGTGGGAGCCAAGAGAAAATTTGACCTTAACTGTTAATAGGGGCTTTGTCCAAACTGAAAATTTGGGCTAGGGTAATCGAGAGCTAGTGTTTCCTGAGAGAGCCCCATTTACCAGATACTGCAGTATATAAGTTTTATCTAATTTAATCCTCTATGTATCACTCATTTTGTTCTCACAGTAACCCTGCATGATGATGATTCTCATTTACCAGAAACAGAAGCTCAGGCAAGGTGAGTAACCTGGCTATCAACGCTGCAAGGAAGTGGCAGGGCCAGGATTTAAATCTGGCCCAGAGCTGTACTCTCATCTTTGCATTGTCTCTCATATGTGAGTGGGCTTTTTTCTTTTTAAATCCAAAAGTATTTAAAGCTACACTAATTTAACTGCAGCTCAAGGAGCAGAAGAATAACCCTTACTCAGTGCTTACATTGTGTCACTCAATGCTGGGCATCTTCATGTTTTTAGTTATCTCATTTGATCTCTAAAACCAAATTACTTAGTAGGGATTATTTTCTGAATTTTCATAAACAAACAGCTGTCTCACAGCTTTAAATCCCTGACCCAGGTGTCACAAAATTATTTGGGTGACAGTACTAATAATTAAAATTTTTCAGTGATGGCTGTTGGATTTCTCGCCTATTTGTTGTTCAGTCGCTCAGTCTTGTCTGACTCTGCAACCCCATGGACTGCAGTATGCCACGCTTCCCTGTCCTTCACCATCTCCCAGAGTTTGCTCAAACTCATGCACATTGAGTCAGTGATGCCATCCAACCATCTCGTCCTTTGTCGTCCCCTTCTCTACCTGCCTTCAGTCTTTCCCAGCATCAGGGTCTTTTCCAATGAGTCAGCTCTTCACATCAGGTGGCCAAAGTATTGGCGCTCCAGCTTCAGCATCAGTGCTTCGAATGAATATTCAGGGTTGATTTCCTTTAAGATTAACTGGTTTGATCTCCTTGCTGTCCAAGGGACTCTCAAGAGTCTTCTCCAGCACCACAATTCAAAGGCATCAGTTCTTGCCTCTACTTCTACTATATTGTGCACTTTCCCAAAACAGTGAAAAACATTTTTTTGTGTAAAGAACAGTGAGCTTGAGGATACATGCCCACTTTCTGTCCTTCATGACAGAGTTTACCTCTACACTTTCTCTCTGATCCTTCGTAGTTTAAACTCTCCCAACCCTAATTTCTTTCCTAGTCTATCTTCCCGCTCCCCTGCCTCTCCAATATGTAATAGATAGTATGTCACATTTACCAATTTTTGAAAATACTCATTTTCATTTTAAGGCTCAAACTCACATAGTATTTATACTTTCTATGTTAAGAAAAATTATATTTTAGTGACTTTGTGACGCTAACCCAACTATTGAAGTGAGATCCTACCTTGGAATATTCAGCATTTAGTCTAGTATTACACTTAGTGTAGGGAACTCTGTAAACGTGACTGATTAAATGGTTCTGCACATATGAAAGATGACCTTTTCTTCAAAATAATAGCTAATATGGTACTTGAGTGAAAAATCCATTATGTAACAGTGGGTATAATAAAGGAGCATTTTAGTCTTTTTACTTAGACAGAGCCTTAGGAATTAGCTACTTGAACTACTCAAGGGTTAAGTAATTATACCAAAGTTACACAGAAAAAGACTGGAGCTAGAATGCTGTCTTCGTGATTCCTGGTACAGTGCTCTTTGTGCTGTGTGATCCTGCTTCAGATAGTCTTAATCATCATGGGCATTCACTAGTTCTTGGTAGGATTTTAGGGGTTGATGTGTGAGGTATGATACCATGTCGTCAAATTAATCTGGGATTTGAATCCAGCTCTCACTTATAGATGAATTGCTTCGACTCCTCTGATTTTTGTATCCTTAAATGTAGAATGAGGTTAGTAACTATTGTAAGAGCCGTTGTGAGAATTAAACAAGGTTAGGTATATAAATCAATGAGATTGGAGCCTGCCACACAGGAATTCAGTTAATAGTGGTTATTTCTCTGATATTATTAGGCTATTTGGTTTTGCTTCTTATTAAATTGCCTTCTGAGAGTTCCTCACTTTTTTAGGAATAGTATAATGTCACAATTTACGTTCATGAGAATAGATGTTTTTGTGTCAGGCTAAATTCCAGCTCTGGTTTGAAAGTCATTACATTGTCTTAAACAGGAAAAAAAAATGTCTTAATCTGCTCTATATTGTAATACTTTATACTGTATTTTTGTATACTACACACAACAGATGTAAAGCTTGTATTTTCAAATATCATTGCAACATCTAGAACAATTTCAACAACTGCTCGTTGAAAGCCTCTGTATTTTTCTTCATGGTGTTTCTTATGTCTGTCTCTTATATTCATCACCTCCCTTTCCTGAGCACATCATCCTCTCTTTTTAACCCTGTAGGTGCCTTTATTATTTACTTACTTTATTACTTACTGAATCACAGTGTGTTTGTTACATGCCTGTGTCTTCTTCAATTCCGGAAAAGCCTTAAGGTCAGGGTCCATGTTTATTTCATCTTTCAGTTTAGTCATACCCCCAACCCTGCCTAGCCTTCAGAAAATATGCTGTCAGATAGAAAAGACTGATGGCTAGACAGATACTACAGACCTCCATTGCTAATGATGCTCTTTGCTTTATGATGGGCGCAAGTAGTTTTTTTAATCTTTATTCTTATGGAGGAGCACAGCGATATTAGTTACAGTAGGTGGGGGTTTCTCGCACCCAGAACAGAGGTAGCTCAATGTTGACACAAAAAAGGGGTTTCTGTGATTTCTCCTAATGAGGTGACTCATGTGTCCAGTGTATTTGGGGGAGAAGGTGAGGAATCTGAGCTTCTTATATAAATAGGCATAAGAGTGGGAGCACTGGCAGAATATCAAAAAGGTGTTCCATGTTATAGGAAAAAAATTTTTCTTTTTATTTAGAAATTAAGTAAAATTCCAAGGACGAAGGAGTTACCCAGGTGGCGCTTGTGGTAAAGAACCTGCCTGCCAACGCAGGAGACGTAAGAGACAGGGGTTCAATCCCTGGGACAGATGATTCCCGGAGGAGGGCATGGCAACCCACTCCAGTATTCTTGCCTGGAGAATCCCATGGACAGAGGAGTCGGGTGGGTTGTAGTCCTATAGAGTATAGTCCTATACAGAGTCGGACATGACTGAAGTGACTTAGCATGCACACAAGGACAAAGAAGAGGGACCATCAGAGAAATTACAGAGTGACTGCTCAGGTCACTGTCCTGAAATAGAGAAATGATCCTTTCAGTGTGGTGACTGACCTCTAGCTAGAGTCGGTACTTCATAAAAGAGGCAGGAGCTTTGAGACACTTAATTGTAATCTTATCCCTCTTCAGAAATACCTCCCATACTCAAGCTGGTCTGATGGTCTTCTCATGTCACTATGCACAAGGATTAGTAGACCTTGAAATGTTATCCTATCAGTATAACTTCACATCTAGTCTCAAGATTGCACTGGCAATTAACTCCCTTGGCAACTGATCACACAGTGAAGACCGACCAGGCTCATTTGCTTCCAAGACAGCCAAATACCCTTGAAGAATAAATGCCTCTGCTGCCGGAGGTCACAGCACCCAGAAAGTGTTTAGAGGAAGCAGCTGATGACCTCTCCAGTGAGCTCTGCTATTCTTGTCATATCAAAGCCTAAGTCCAACGGTTGCTGGCAATACCATGACTTCCATCTGAAAGCCCGCACAACTCAATATATTGTCTTCTGGAAAAACAGTCTGCACATTGATTCTGCAGAATGTGACAGTGGGAAGATAGTTGTGGTGTTTTAAGAACAGCTGCTGAGTCCCTCAGGCTATGCTATGTAACCCTCTGGTAGGAATTCTACTTTGCTTCGTATATTAACCTCGTTGTTCCATTGAGGTGAAAGTTCATGAAAAGTTTACACAGGGTGAACCCTCATAATGAGTTTAATTCTCTCTGCAGTGAGAAGGAGGACACCTTAAGAAGTACCTGTATTCCTATGGGGTGGGGTGGGGAACACCCAGGTAGACGTGTTGACTTGACTCTTTGCGACCCCATAGACTATACAATCCGTGGACTTCTCCAGGCCAGAATACTGGAGTGGGTAGCCATTCACTGCTCCAGGGGATCTTCCCAACTCAGGTATTGAAACCCTGTCTGCCGCATTGCAGGTGGATTCTTTACCAGCTGAGCCACCAGAGAATCCCTCTAACATAATTACTTGCTGCCAACAAGAAACAAAGGCCATCTCTACCACAAGCTTTCTGTAACATCTGTCTAGCCATCAGCCATTTCCTCCTTACAGTGTATTTTCTGAGGGAGAAATGTATTACAGAGGAGTGTGTATCCTTACATATTCAATCTTGAAATTAATAGAGCCTTTCATGTAATTCTAAATAGTTTAAGTTCTAAAGAAAATCAGAAAAGGAGAAGGTACTGCGGCACTTTTTACTTTTTATTTTAATGTTATTCATTACGTGACTGCACTGGTTCTTGGCCGCTGTTCACAGGTGGTCTATAGTTGTGGCAGTGGGGGCTACTCTGGTTGCAGTGTATGGGCTTTTCATTGTAGTGGCTTCTCTTGTGGGACTTGGACTGTAGGAGCGCAGGCTTAGCAGTTGCAGTGCACAGGTTTAGTTGCCCCGTGGCATGTGGAATCCTCCCAGACCAGGGATCAAACTCATGTCCCCTGCATTGGCAGGCGAATTCCTAACCACTGGACCACCAGGGAAGCCCTGTGGCACTTTTTAAATACACAGTATCCTCAACAGTGATTATGGGGGACAGTGGGTTTCTGAGAAATTATATACTCATGTTCTGTTTTAGCTGAAAAATCTTTCAAAGATCGATAAATGTTCAAAGTAATGCTTGAGTAGGGAAATGAAACAAATTTCCCACTTTGATTCTACTCCTGCCCAGAGAATTATATCTTTCCAAAGTCCCAAACCTCAGCAACTGTTATTTCATCTCCCTCTAGTCTCCTTCTCCATCCCACATAATTCTAAAATTAAAAGAAACAATTTATTATGTCATATCCTAGCAGTGGTTCAATCAATATTCTTTAAAAAATACCTACTATATACCAAATACTAGAGGTAGAATCATAAAAGCCAAACTAAAAATACAGTTTAACTGGTCTGGTTACCTGCCCTACTAACAGCTTCATCTTGGAGAGATACTCCTAATGAGGGCTCCCTCCTTCTGTGATTATAGATATGCAAATGCATTAGAAAATGAGTGTGAGATAAGCAAAGAAAATAAATTACACTTAAATAGAATTCAACCTGGGCTGGGCTTCCTTTCCTTCCTCCCTCCTCCATTCCTTCCTTCTCTCTTTTCTTTCCTCCTTTTCTTTTTGAGGTCTGGCCACAATATTGTTCTAGTGCACATATTTTAATTTGGTAGAAGGCATGCATAACAAAAGTGAAAAACTGTAACTGTTAGCATATATATTATTTATTCAAGTGACTAAGGAGTGATAGGTATTTTATCAAATTGCACTGTAACATTCAAGTTTCATCTGTATTCTGGCTAATTGGCCAAGAATTTCTGACTCCATAGAATGAGAAAAAAGTGTATTAACTTGTAACAATAGTTCACTGAACTTACTAAATGTACCTTTCCCAATTCATATCTTCTGTCTTATGCAAAAAAAATAGTACCTCCCTCAAATACATGAGCCATGCCATGCAGGGTCACCCAAGATGGACAGATCATAGCGGAGAGTTCTGACAAGTGGAGAAGGGAATGACAAACCATCCCAGTATTCTTGCCTCAAGAACCCTATGAACAGTAGAAAAGGCAGAGATATGACACCGAAAGATGAGCCCCCCAGGTTGGTAGGTGTCCAATATGCTACTGGGGAAGAACAGAGAAATAGCTCCAGAAAGAGGGAAGAGACTGGGCCAAAGCGGAAACAACACCCAATTGTGGATGTGTCTGGTGGTGAAATTAAAAGTCCAATGTTGTAAAGAAATTTATAGCATAGGAACCTGGAATATTAAGTCCATGAATCAAGGTAAACTGGACGTGGTTAAACGTCCAGGAGATGGCAAGAGCGAACATTTTAGGATTGGAATGTAAAAGTCAAGAGATATCTGGAATAACAGGCAAGTTTGGCCTGGAGCATAAAATGAAGCAGGGCAAAGGCTAACCGTTTTGCCAAGAGAACACACTGGTCATAACAAGCATCCTCTCTCAACGACACAAGAAACAACTCTACACATGGACCTCACCCAGCTGGTCAGTACCAAAATCAGGTTGGTTATATTCTTTGCAGCTGAACATGGAGAAACTATATATACAGTCAGCAAAAATAAGACCTGAAGCTAACTGTGGCTCAGATCATGAGCTCCTTATTGCCAAATTCAGGCTTAAATTGAAAAAAAAAAAAGGGAAATACACTAGGTCATTCAGGTACAGGTATAACTTAAATCACACCTCTTATGATAATACAATGGGGGTGATGAATAGATTCAAGTAGATCTGATAGAGTGCCTAAAGAACTGTGGGTGGAGGTTCATAACATTGTACAGGAGGTAGTGACCAAAACCATCCCAGAGAAAAAGAAAGCAGGAAGGCAAAGCGATTGTCTGAGGAGACCTTCCAAATAGCCGAGAAAAGGAGAGAAGAGAAAGGCAAAGGACAAAGGGAAGGATATACCCTACTGAATGCAGAGTTCCAGAGAATAGCAAGGAGAGATAAGAAAGCCTTCACAAGTGATCAATGCAAAGAAATAGAGGAAAACAATTGAATGGAAAAGAATAGAGATCTCTTCAAGAAGATTGAGATACCAAGGGAACATTTCATGCAAAAATGAGCACAATATAGGACAGAAAGTGCAAGGACCTAACAGAAGCAGAAAAGGTTAAGAAGAGGAGGCAAGAATACACGGAAGAACTACGCAAAAAAGGTCTTAATGACCAAGATAGCCATTATGTTGTGGTCACTCACCTAGAGCCTGACATCCTGGAGTGTGAAGTGAAATGGGCCTTAGAAAGAATTACTACGAACAAAGCTAGTGGAGGTGATGGAATTCCAGCTGAGCTATTTCAAATCCTAAAAGATGGTTCTGTTAAAGTGTTGTACTCAATAGTTGGAAAACTCAGCAATGGCCGCAGGACAGGAAAAGGTCTGTTTTCTTTCCAATCCCACAGAAGGACAATGCCAAAGAATGTTCAAACTACTGCACAATTGCGCTCAATTCACATGCAAGCAAGATAATGCTCAAAATCCTTCAAGCTAGGCTTCAGCCATATGTGAACTGAGAACTACTAGATGTACAAGCTGGTTTTAGAAAAGGCAGAGGAACCAGAGATCAAATTGCCATCACTCACTGGATCATGAAGAAAGAGGGAATTCCAGAAAAAAGCACTTACTTCTGGTTCATTGACTACACTAAAGCTTTGTGGATCACAACAATCTGTGGAAAATTCTTAAAGAGATGGAAATACCAGGCCATCTCACTTGCCTCCTGAGAAATCTGTATGCAGGTCAAGAAGCACCAGTTAGAATCATACATGGAACAATGGGCTGGTTCAGACTTGGGAAAGGAACATGGAAAGCTGTATATTGTCACCTTGCTTATTTAACTCCTGTGCCAAGTACCTCATGTGAAATGCCAGGCTGGATGAAGCTCAAGTTGGAATCAAGATTGCCAGGAGAAATATCAACAACCTCAGTATTCAAATCATACCACCCTTATGGCAGAAAGTGAAGAGCAACTGAAGATGAATCTCTTGATGAAGGTGAAAGAGGAACGTGAAAAAGCTGGTTTAAAACTCAACATTCAAGAAACTAAGATCATGGCATCCAGTCCTATCACTTCATGGGAAATAGATGGGGTAAAAAGTAGAAACAGTGACTGATTTTATTTCCTTGGGCTCCAAAATCACTGGGTATGATGACTGCATCCACAAAATTAAAAGATGCTTGCTCTTTGGAAGAAAAGCTGTGAAAACCTATATAGCATTTTAAAAAGCAGAGACAACACTTTGCTGACAAAGGTCTGTATAGTCAAACCTATGGTTTCTCTAGTAGTCATGTATGGATGTGAGAGTTGTACCATAAACAATGCTGAATGCTAAAGAATTGATGCTTTTGAACTGTGGTACTGGAGAAGATTCTTGAGAGTCCCTTGGACTGCACAGAGATCAAACCAGTCAATCCTGAAGGAAATCAGTCCTGAATATTTATTGGAAGGACTGATGCTGAAGCTGAAACTCCAGTACTTTGGCCATGTGATGCAAAGAGCTGACTCATTGGAAAAGACCCTGATGCTGGGAAAGATTGAGGGCAGGAGCAGAAGTGGGCAACAGAGGATGAGATGGTTGGATGGCATCCCCAACTCAATGGGCATGAGGAGCAAACTCTGGGAGATACTGAAGGACAGGGAAGTCTGGCAGGCTGCAGTTCATGGAGTCACAAAGTCGGACACTCCTTAGCAACTAAACAACAACAAAGATGCATCATTTTTTACAGGTCATTGGAAAAGAATAAAACAATTGTTATAATGTGCTAAAAGATGGCATGTGTATCTCATGGGCATGTGGAGAACTAGTGTGAATCCTCTTTGATCTTTGCTGGCATTTTAGCTGAAAATATTTGGACATCTTTTTTGGCAGTAGCAAAGACAGCACTCTAGTGGCTGTTTATAGTGGTCAGTTTTAAGCCACAGATAAGATAGTCTTTGTTGAAGTCAATTCATTAATGCATAATAGGCAATATGTTGCCTTAAAAGCAAATGTGTATTTTTCTCATATCAAAAAATCCACCTGGTTTGTGAACATCAAAGATATTTAAAAGTGGTCTACATTTTCTTTTCCAGTTGATTCTGTGTTGAGAATACTGCAACCCTCTGAGTTTTAGCAGTTTTTTTGAATAAAAGGAATTGTTCATGATATAGGTGATACTGTAACTACTCAGATGTCTCAAGCTTTCAAGGGCTGAGTACATTTGCTGATTTGTTTGCATTTCTTATTCCAGTTATAAGAATTCAAAGACATGAAAAGTCTTGTGAAAAATGCATAAATAATACAAGAATCATCTTCAAGTGGGTTGTCAGAAAGAGTATAAATTATTGCTAATACAATTATGAAAACTTAAACTGAAAAAAGTATAACTCTCAAATTTATCCAGGCAGTTATAAAAGAGTTCATGAAGGAAGGTTCCCCTGAAATACGTTTTTTTAATTCAATAAAGTCTTTTCCCCCCAGCTTTATTGAGTATAGTGATGTAAGTTTCAGGTGTAAGAAGTATTGGTTTGATACACTTAAATGTTGCAAATATATGCAAAATGATTACCACCAGAATATTAGCTATCATCTCCATCATGTCCTATAATTATCATTTCTTTTTTGTGGTGGGAACATTTAAGATCTACTCTCTTAGCAGCTTTCAACTACATAATACAATATAATTAATCATTAGATTCCCAGAATTTATTCATCTTATAAGTGGAAGTTTGTACCTTTTGATCAACATCTCCCCTTTGCCCTGTCCCCATCATTGCCTGGTAATCACTATTTTAATCTCTGTGTCTATGCCTTTAGCTTTTTTAGATTCCACATGTAAGTGATATCATACAATATTTGTCTTTCCTTTTCTGATGTGTTTTGCTTAGCATAATGCTCTCAAGCTTCATCCATGTTGTCACAAATGGCAGGACTTTCTTCTTTCTTGTGACTGAATAATATTCATACATGTAAACCAGAGATTACTGTGAATAGTTATATGCCAACAAATTGGCTAACCTAGAAGAAATGTGTAGATTTTTAGAAACATATGCCTATCAAGACTGACTTATAAAAAATAAACAGATCCATGATGGCTAAGAATATTGAACCAGTAGTCATGCACCTCTCATGCCATATGGCTCAAAGTATCTCAGTTCCCCAACTAGGGACTGAAGTTGGGCCATGGCAGTGAAAGCTGAGTATCCTAACCACTAGGCCATCAGGAAAAATCCCCCCTTTATCTTTTATGAATATGCTGCAGGTTTTTGCTTTGTGGCTACCACGAGGCTGACATAGAACATCTTGTACATATAATAGTCTACATAGATACCAGTTTAGCTTCAAGCACCTACAAAAACTCTTTTACTCCCCCTTTTATGTTTTTGATGTCACAGCTTACATCTTTTTATATTGTATATCCATTAAAAAATTACTGTAATTTCTGTAAGAAATTACTGGAAGTATAGCTTTTTAAGAATACTTTTGGGGGAATTCCCTTGTGGTCCAGTGGCTAAGACTGTGCTCCTGATACAGGGGGATTGGGTTCGATCCCTGGTTAGGGAACTAGATCCCACATGCCACAACTAAGACTCTATGCAGCCAAATAAATAAAAATAAATGTTAAAAAAAAAAAGAATACTTTTGTCCAGTATCTTTTCTGTTAGAGTTAAGTAGTTAACATACTGTTATAGTATTAGAGTATTCTGAATTTGACTATATGTGTAACTTAACCAATGTGGCATATGCATATTTTCATATGTTTCATGTTACTAATTATCACCCTTTCATTTCCACTTGAAGAGGTCCTTTCGGCATATCTCGTAAAGTAGGTATGGTGGCGAAGAAACGTCATTTCTGAAGGGCAGTTTTGCTGGGTCAGTTATT
Source organism: Muntiacus reevesi (assembly GCF_963930625.1). Classification (NCBI taxonomy): domain Eukaryota; kingdom Metazoa; phylum Chordata; class Mammalia; order Artiodactyla; family Cervidae; genus Muntiacus; species Muntiacus reevesi. The sequence goes on along the minus strand of NC_089251.1, from coordinate 255,976,264 downwards.
CTCGATTGGCAGCTTCTTTCTTTCAGCACTTCGTATACACGGTCTCATTCTCTCCTGGTCTGTCAGGGCTGTACTGAGAAATCTCTTCGTCTCATGGAATTTCCTTTCTGTGTATTTATCTATTGGATTCTTCAGTTTCCTCAGTGTATTCTCCAGCTCCAAAATTTCTGTTTGGTTCATTTTTATGTTTTCTATCTTTCTGTTGAACTTCTCATTTTATTTTTCTGTCGTTTTCCTAATACTGTTGAATTCCATATCTGTGTTCTTTTATAGTTCTCTGAGCATCTTTAGAACAATTAGTTTGAATTGTTTATTAGGCAGTTTTTGCATCTCCATTACTTTGGGGTTTTGTTACTGATGGCCTACTGTGTTCCTTTGATCGAGTCATGATTCCCTGGTTCTTTATGGTCCCATGTAGCCTTTCATAGATGTCTCTACATTTAAATAACTAGTCACCTCTTCCAGACTTTGTGGACTGATCTCAGCAGGGGAAGACTTTCACCTGTGGGTTGGGGTGTCCCTGGGTCTAGTGGTACCAAGTGTGGGGACACATGGTGGCAGTGGGTTCAGGGGTGCATGATGTCTCTTCAGCTCCTGCTGCTGAGGTCCACAACATGAACAACTCTTTGGTCCTTGGAAACACTGTGGGAGGCTGCAGTGGCTGCATGAGCTCTTGGGGTCCTCAGTCATGCCTCTCGGTCCAGCAGCTAGTGACCAGGCCAGACGGTGATGGTGGGTAGAGCCAGTAGTGTGCATATGCCTGCCTGCTGCAGGTGCCTGTGGAAAAGCTTGATTCAGCTGCAGACACACATCTAGTGGCGGGGACCAGAGTGTGCAGCAAGGGCTGGAGGAGACCCTGGCTGCTGGTATGCTCTCCTGTGACTACATAGTCTCCCCACTGCAGGGGAGGACGGCACTGGAGGTCAGGCCAGGAGTATGCAGATGCACAGCTAGAGGGAATAGCTACAGGTAGTGTGGTGCGGTGTGCAGGCCAGGGACAGAGGACAGGGCCTGATCTAAGACCACCAGCAGTTATGGGGACCTTGGGTGTCAGCATGCCCGTCAGTGGCTGTATTGTCCCCCATCGGATGTGGACACTGTGGTGGACACTGGTGACAGGTGTCAGGCTAGTGGTGTTCAAAGACAAAGCTGGAGTGGCTATATGAAGTACACTCTAGGAAGAGGATGTAAGCTGTGGGGTCTAGGCTGGCATCTTGCACTCATGTACCCACAGAGGACTGAGCTGGCCACCAGTACAGTCACTTTAAACCATGACTGCTTTTCTTCCTTGTTCCTAACTGTATGTATGTGTCTCAGCTTTGTCAGTCTCTGCGTGGGGGTGAAACTGAAATGGGACCTTCGTAAGGTACCCCGAAGGCTGGGGGAGGTGGCTGCTCACTCTCTCCAGTCTTCCTTTCCTGGTGAGGGGAACTGTTTCTGGTTGTCCTATTTTCTTTCTAGAAGTTCTCTTCTGGCCCTGAGTAATGTTATCTTGAAGAATGGGATAATGCAGGCAAATGAAGCTCCTTTCTTTCCCTTGTGAGGTTATTCTTGGATTTTTGCTCTCCTACCTTGCTGAATGGACTCCAGAGCTCTCCAGAGCTGTTTCTGTTCCCAGAGAGCTGGCTAACTGCTGATCTTTATTGGGGGATGGAGGGTGGGGCTCTCTGCATCACTGTTTTGGTAATATCTCTCCTGCCATCACTTCAGGGAGTTTGTGACAAAGGCCCTGTACTTACATGTGTGTATGCTTCTTCCTAGAGAATTAATTCGTATTGTTCATCAGATTTTCAAAAAGGTTGGGGAAAAGGTTAAGAATGATTACACCGTATGATATATAAAATATTTCTTAAATGAATACTTGCATTGGACTCTATTTCTTCTTGAAAGATTTAATATGCACCATTTCTTCTAGAAAGGTGTCTCCTTTAGAAACTCCTCAGCTAACAAAGCTGAGAGTCTGTTATTTCACTATCAACAAATGAATAAACATTAAAAAAAAAAATTGTTTTCTTTCCCAGAGCTCCCTGCTCCCTTGTTCTGGAATCTTTCACATCTGAGAAGCAAAGTACTCCTGAATGTCTCAGGAGCTACACAGACAAGTTATGGCCCCAACACTTCAGGGCCATTTGTCCCTCCAGACATGAATCCCTGGCTGTGCTATAGTCAGGAACAAAGCCGTCTAGGTCTTCAGTCCGCACAAGACCCACCTCTCGTGGGGCTCGCTCTCTCTTCTTTTTAGTGCTTTGAGAGCAAACTTAATAAAGAATACAGAAAATTCCTGGTGGGCTACTTGTATCCCAGGTGTCATCTATTTTGGCGGCCATGGAACTGTCCGCTCTGGTGCCTGCCACACCCTGCACGGTGGGAGCAGCCTCCAGATCCTGAGCAGCTCCAGCCCCTGTGGGGCTCGGGCTCCTGATGGGGTGTGAGGACTGCTCCCTCCAGCCTGTGCTGGATCTGCAGCCCCACTGAGGCCCAGATTCAGCTGCAGAGGCTCTGGCTCCTCCTGAGGCCGTGGGAGGCTGGGGAGGCCAAGCGCGCAGCAGAGGCCAACTCTGCCCACTCCTTTACTTTGGCGCTCTGGCACCTTTTGCCCCAACAGTCAAGCTTCCCATGGTTGAAAAAAAAATCTCCGTTTCTCTCTGCAGCAGCTGGTTCCTCTTGTCTGCATCTTCCCGTGCCCACTCTGAGCTCCTCAGCTTCATTCTGCCTGGCTCTGCTCCGCAGCCAGCAAGGAACTGGTGAAGAAGGAAAGCTAGAGGAGAGGAGGGAACGGGGCGGGGGAGGGGAGAGAAGGTGGCAAAGCCCGAAAACTTCCAGTTGTGATAACCTAACTTTGAATTGATCTAGAATGAAACCTTTTTTTCCTCCTAAGCTGCAAGTATTTGAAATGCTCACTGCTGTCTTTGGGGTGGGAAATTAGCATAACTTCCTTTTCTCTCAGTCAGGTCTTCCAGCCTCCCAGTGGGGTTTCTCTTTGAAATAAGAGTCGAGTGTGTGGAAAGGATTCAGGAGCAAGACTTGAAGGCCAAGAAGAAAAGCAACCAGCCTATTTCCCATCCAAAGAGTAACCAGATACAGCTGTAACTTTAGACTGAAGTGCTTGGGAAAATGATTCTTATTATTATTTATTATTTTTTAAGAAACAAATGTAGACTGCTGAGGACAGGGCCTAAATCTAGCTTTGATGATATAGTCCAGTATACCGTGTAAAATTTAACAAGCTAGTTCATTTAATTTCTTAGGGAAAAAACTTAAAATTAATATTTTTAAAAAAACAAAATGATTATGTATCAATTTAGAAATACAAACCAGAGATTCTCAAACACCCAGAGGATACAATAGACTTACGGCCTGTTCGTATTTTCTTCCATATTGACTGCATTCAAGTTTGAGCAATTACTGAAGGAAGTTATAATTCTCTGGCATTTTGACTACCTGTGGGAGCTATAATAAGATCTCAGCTGAAACAGGAAACATCCTATAAATCCCCCTTGTATGACTGGAATTGAGTGTAGTTTATGATGTTTGCAATAGTCATGTAACTTTGTTGGGGGGAGCAAGTAAATTACATTGTAAGTTACATATTACCAAATAGCCTCTGCTGAATAATAACCTGTTTTGTATATTTGTCACCTCTTTGAATCAGCAGCCTGTGTCTGCGCTATAGTTAACACACAATCAATCAACTGTGAGATATTGAAATGAAGAGAAAAGAGGCATTTAACACTGAGTTTGTGAAAGTTTATATGTAATGGGATTTCCCATGAGCAAATTATACCAAAAAAGATATACTACATTTTCTTAGTTTGAATAGAAAAAAGTTAGGTGACTTAACAACTAGGGACTATGCCAAGAATATGGTTTATTGGCTCAATATATTTTTTCAAGGAATTATTATTTATGAACCTGAAGGATTACTACGCCTTGTCTTTCTTTTAGCTCATTCAAAAGAATTTCAACAGGTGAAATTCAAGAATTTCAATAGTTATTTTTTAATTACTGTCCCTGGAAAACTAACCTTGAAAAAAGAAAGGAAAAAATAAACTATTATATTTTTTTGAGTCCAATCCATTTGAAAACCCTGTGTTGGAGTTACCATATATGTGGGTTTGAACCAAACTCTTTTTGTTCAAGTCATCTATGCAGTTCAGATTCAGGATACCTGTAGTGCCAGTCACGCCTGACTTTGCATCTCCAGCCTATGACCTAAGCAAGTTGTTGTTGCTGTCCAGTTGCTAAGTCGTGTCTGACTGTTTATGACCACGTGGACTGCAGCACACCAGGCTTCCCTGTCCTTCACTATCTCCTGGAGTTTGCTCAAATTCATGTCCATTGAGTGGGTGATGCCATCTAATCATCTTATTCTCCGTCGCCCCCTTCTCCTCCTGCCCTCAATCTTTCCCAGGGTCTTTTCCAATGAGTCAGCTCTCTGCATCAGGTGGCCAAAGTATTGGAGCCTCAACTTCAGCATCAGTCCTTCCAATGAATGTTCAGGACTGATTTCCTTTAGGACTGACTGGTTTGATCTCCTTGCAGTCCAAGGGACTCTCAAGAGTCTTCTCTAGCACCACAGTTAGAAAGCATCAATTCTTTGGCATTCAGCCTTCTTTATGGTGCAATTCTCACATCCGTACATGACTAGTGGCAAGACCATAGCTTTGACTGTATGGACTTTTGTCAGCAAAATGCTGTCTCTGCTTATTAAAATGCTGTCCAGGTTTGTCATAATTTTTCTTCCAAGGAGCAAGTGTCTTTTAATTTCATGGCTGCAATCACTGTCCACAGTGATTTTAGACCTAAACAAGGGTGGATGTAGTTGGAATGAGATGTGCAAGTGGAAAATCATAATTTCAGTATCAAATGTGTTAAAACACAAATTCAAGGTTTTAACAATCTGCATCTGTTTTCATTCATGATCCTTGCTCTGAGTGTTGTACAATTTTAGCAAGGCATTTTGTGAATCCAAGAACAGACTACAAAGCCCAGAAGCTACAGGACTGTCAGCTGATGGGTTCAGACTTAAGTGAAATGCATTTCTGCTGAGTATTGAAGGAATGCTACCTCATGACTGTATGCATTATGAATAAATTAGGGAGGACCCCGTAAAAATAGGGGGAAAACCTACAAATCACATTCAAGAAAATTAAAAAATAATAAAGAACTCCTTGCCTGAGACCTTTGCACTGACCCTTTTAGGATATCTGCATTTCTTATGTGCTGTTGCCTAGAGTATACCGTGTCTTAAATGATAATGCAAAAATTCAGTAATGATTCCTGTATTATTTTGTGCATAACACCTAGACCTTCTGTCATTATCAGGTTGAATCCCAATCTTCTACAGCTGAAAAATAACAATTTCTTATTTATTTCTTTACAGCTTTCTTAAGAGCCAGCATTCTACAGAGAGGATATTATACTAGGAAAGCTCGACTGTTAACGTATTATTTCCTGGTGGAGGTAACCACTTTTCCTCCAGACTGAGGAGGCAGTCTTAGGTGGACAAGACGAGAAGGAATTGGATGCTAAAACAAGTTTTCCCTCTGCTCCCCAGTCATCGGTACTTAGGTTGACAGCTCGACTCCATTTTGCTTGCCATGTAAAGGTACAGGGTAGAATTAGGGTCATCTTCATTTCAAAGATCTAAAGATGTTTCCCAGGTGAATTTAGAGTACATAAAGCAACCACTAAGTGCCCTTTTATCATCTTTCGGCTCATGGGAGGTGCAAGTTTGTATGAAAAGTCCGATTCCTCGGGAGGCCCTAGGAGATCAAAAGCTACCAAGGCAAGTATTCCCTATCCAAGGCCTGGGACGGTGGCTGTGACTTGGTTCCCATGTCTCTAGGCCCTAAGGCACAGATCAACTCTGCAGCAAAGCCAAAAGGGCATGAGACTACGTTAATGCAAGCTGGACTTGGAAAGTGTAAATACAAAAATATGCACAATTTTCTTTCTTTTAGAATAAGTATGGTACAGTCTGTTAATTGGTTAATATATGATTTTTCTTCTAGTGTATTCCACTTAAATAATTTTTTCATGTTACAAAGTAATACTTGTTTATTGAAGGAAACATATATTTACTGAAGAAAATCCATATTTATTCAGGAAAAATACAGACAAGGAAAAAACACAAATGTGAAATCACCCTAAATTCCATGTTTATTAACAGTTTATCATTTTACATTTTTATCATTAACATTTTATCTAGATATAGATAAAAAAGACATCTATTAAAAAAAAAAGACATCTATATATATAATATACATACACACATGTATATGTTTTAGAGCTATATGCATTTCTGTATCTATATTTATATCTACATCTACCCCATACATCTGTTGATCCATTGATCTCTTGATCTAATTATTTCAGTATCAGTATATGCTTACTTGGTATCATAATACTCACTGTTCGGTAACTTTTTAAAACTTAACATATCATGAACATTTTTCCATGTCATTTTCTCCCACTACTATACAGTCTACTAAATCATTTTTAATGGTTCAATTCCACAGTATTCCATGTGCCATACTTTTACCAATCCCCTGTTGTTTTATTAAGGCCCATATGCAGAAGTGGAATTATGAGCCAAAATTGTAAGGCTTCTGCTATTTAGCAATACTCTCCTCAAATGGTCTCTTCTTGTTTCTACTTCCACCTGCAGGATTTGAAAGGGCCTGCTTCCACGCCTCATTACTGAACATTGCTCTAAAACCCTTACAAGGTGTTCTTGTCTGAACAGCTCAAAGTATCACAGACATCCACTTAACAATGTCGTCTACTTAGACAAGGGAGTGAAAAGGGTTGTTATACTTATTTTAGTGAAAAACATTCAATAGTTGACTGAAGTAGAAACTAAGGTTAGGTCAAGTGAAGACCATGAATTGACTCCTGATCAGCTGACTTCCCAGTTATATTTCTTTCATTTTAGCTATATTGCCAGAATTTCATTTAACTGTATATTCAAAGAACTGTTATTTTAGTTGAGTGTCATGGTTCATTTTGTAATAGTAATACATTTTTTCAGTTCAGAGTTTCAAAATGGATTCAAAATGGATTCTAATTTATTTCAGGGCAACTTCAGGACAAAATGGGCTTTTAAGAAACCTGTAAAAAGAAACTAAAATAAATTCCTATATATCTAAATATCCTTTAAGTCAAATTGGTAAGTATAAATTAATTAAAAAATAGATTAAATTTCTGACAATCCCCGTTGAGTTAAGAAAATTATACTGGTTAGAAAATGCATTGTACTGAACACAAAATATTTGAAAAATAACTTGAAAGTTTTGCAAAGTCTACAATGTATCAGAATTTACTCAATCCTAATTTTGTTGCATTTTCAAATATTAACCTTTGAATTTAAGAGTATCTTCACAAACCAAGAGGAACTATCTCTAAAGGGATGCTACATAAAATATATGGTATAAATGCTGTGTGCTGAAGGATAGATTTACTCTAAGAGTTACTGTAAAATGGAATAATCTGCATTTGATTGATATAGAATCTCAACAAAAACACATAAAAGTTCAATATGGGAAGAAAGCATTTAACGATAGGGGTAGGCACAGTCTGGGTGAAGGTAGGTGTTGCCTGGTGACCACCTGCCATTTTTGCATATGTGCTTACCTCTGATCAGTTTGTCTTCTTTGATACTCATCTCTGACTTCCTTCTTTTATTTCCCCTTTTCTATATACTTTAATCTTTTCTTGCTCTTTTCATGTCATTCTTTATTTTAGGTTATCGAGGTTTCCATAGTCTTTTCCAGTGGAGGAGAAAGAGGGAATACGCTTCTAATTGTGATTCCTTATACTAACTCACTTCATCTCCAATGGAACATTCCTGAGTGTTTCTCTCAAACAGGTAAAAGTATAATAAATGAATAGATAGCATCACTAACTCAATGAACATGAGTCTGAGGAAACTCAGAGACAGTGAAGGACGGGGAAGCCTGGCATGCTGCAGCCCATGGGGTCATAAAGAGTCGGACACGACTTAGCAGCTGAACAACAACAAAATATATAATGGAAGGAATCCTTAGTACCATTTTGCCTGCAGCATCATCCTTCAGCTGTAGGTGTAAAAGGAGAATACTGTCCTAGAATTAGTGATATTAAATGGACTGGGTCAGGGGTCTGAAAGCCCTGCATCCAAATCCAGACCTACTATTCAGCAATTCCTTGCTAGGGGACTGACTTAAAACTCAGTGTCTTTGAAATAGATAAGATAATGTAGCTCCAGCATTTGGCCCAGACTTTGGCATACAGAAAAACATATTTTAGGAGGTGAGATAAACGATCACTTGTGACTATTATTAAGTATGTTTACTCCACTAGGTGTTACTGGGAGTTACTTTGCCCTTTTACAGTTAAACACCATTCCACTGACTGCAGAAAATCCAGTGTTTCCCCACAAATTTCCGTGAATTCCCAAGGAGCTTATGGTCATGGTTACCTATGGCTTCAGTCTCCTGCTTCTGTCAAATGATGTGTTAAGGGACTCACCATCCTGTGAAAGTGTCCATGTTTTGTGACACTTCCATCCTGTCACCCAGTGATTTTCTTTACTTTCATGCATACACAAAAATTACAAAAGATATTTATTTGTATGTAGAAAGCTTGACTGAAGTTTCTGGTAGAGGGATTTATATTATAGACAAGCTAACTTACAAATGAAATGTTGGATACTCTTGATTTTGAAAGTTTCTTGGTCATTTTTGAAAAGTAGGCTCTGGTTTCTGTGAAATGATGATAAATAGTAAGACCTAAATCATAGGATTGTGGTGAGGGCCGAATGAGATAAACCATGGAAAACACTTAGAACAATGCCTGGCGGGAAGTGGTCAGCTACTGCTCCTACTCTTACTATCATCATCACGGTGGTTGTTATCTGCCCCGCTGCCGTGTGGCCTGGCCCTTCTCCCTTCTTTATCTTCTCTCTTTCTTCTGCACCCCCGTTGGTGTTTGTTGTCTTGGCAGCTGCTGACCTTTAGCTCTGGCATTCATCCAAGGTGACTTGGAAAACACTTCCTAAACTGAGATAGTTTCCTTTCCAAGGAGAATTCTGCAGCTAGCTGTTAAGATAAATGTGCTGACAGTTTTTTCACCTATAGCTTATATATTTTAAGCATGTAAAATAAGTTTATTTAATAAGGTAGGCTCCAGATATATCTTAAATCAAGGTCAAATTCATCCCTGTTTCTTATACCTACTAAGTTCTCAGTTTATTTGTTGACCCAATAGTGTGTTTCCTATCTTTGTATGAGAGTGTATACTCTTTGATGGCAAGATTGCATCTGACACATTCTGATCTGACACAGAGACTGTCGTGTAGTGGATGTAATAAATAACGACTGATTGACTCCTTTTTCCACCATTGTGATTGACTCTTTTCCTTGCTGTCTCTTTTACAAAACTTTCAGGTGATTTCTGGCCAAGAAACAAAGGCAGAATCATTTCATTCTCCTTAAACTGTAAATGAAAATTCATAACACAATCAGGTGTATCTCCAAGAGGAGAAACTGATGAAGAACCAGGCTGCATTTGTAAGGAATTGCACATCCAAGACTCATTTATGCTGTATCAAGGTCACTAGCATTTTACCCTGTCAAGCTAAAAAATTGCCACTACCAATATGGTTGGACATATTTTATTGGGAAAATGTTTTTTTAATGTATGCTTCTGCACTAATAGGTTGGTTCAGCAATAAATATGTGAGACCTTTTGTTTAAAAAATATGAATAGATGGAACAATATTGAATATATTCAGTTCTAAGGAAGAAAAGTAGTTTTAAGAAGAGCCAGTAATTTTTTTTTAAGGTAGCATGGAGGTTTTAATTTAATGGTTCTCTCATAGAAGGAGAGGAAGAGGTGATGATGATGATGCAGAGACCACCAGTCTGCACCAGCTGAGCCCATCTGCAGAGGGCATTCTGCAGACGCCTTGCTGCAGCTCAATTCCCAGCCACACAGGAGCTGAAGAGACCTGCGTGGGAGCAAGTGGTCTGCAAGGTCTGCAGTGTGTGGACACATGTCCGGTGGTGCAGGTCTGTGTGAATGAGTATGTGATGTGCAGCAGCGGCGGGGGGGGGCGGGTGTTGAGGAGGTGGGGTGAGGGTGGTACTCTTTTCATCCTTGTGTCTAGTTGAGCCTCCTTTAGATGGCTTTGGATGCATTTGGCCTTTTAAAAATCTTGTAAGTATCCTACCAACCTCAGGCCTAATACAGTTTAGAGCATTTTATTTGAAAGAGGACATTTACATAATTCTTAGAATTCAAGGATTAATCTTTATCATCTGCAAAAATCAGGGATTTAACACATATTCTGCTTTTCCTGATATTTCCTGAGATATCCATGATATTGCCTGAGATATTGCCAAAGAATGTTCAAATTACCACACAGTTGCACTCATCTCACATGCTAGCAAAGTAATGCTCAAAATTCTCCAACCTAGGCTTCAACGAAACATGAACTGAGAACTTCCAGATGTTCAAGCTAGATTTAGAAAAGACAGAGGAAGCAGAGATCAAATTACCAACATTCATTGGATCATTGAAAAACCAAGAGAATTCCAGAAAAACATCTGCTTCATTGACTACGCTAAAGCCTTTGACTATGTGGATCACAGCAAACTGTAGAAAATTCTTGAAGAGATGGGAATACCACACTGCCTTACCTGCCTCCTGAGAAACCTGTATGCAGGTCAAGAAGCAATAGTTAGAACTAGACATGGAACAACAGACTGGTTCAAAATTGGGAAAAGAGTATGTCGACATTGTATGCTGTCACCCTGCTTATTTAATTTATATGCAGAGTACATCATGTGAAATGCCCGGCTGGATGAAGCACAAGCTGGAATCAAGATTTCCAGGATAAATGTCAATAACCTCAGATATGCAGATGACACTACCCTTATGGCAGAAAGTGAAGAACTAAAGAGTCTCTTGATGAAGGTGAAAGAGGAGAGTGGAAAAACTGGCTTAAAGCTCAGCATTCAAAAAACTGAGATCATGGCATCCAGTCCCATCACTTCATGGCAAATAGGTGGGGAAATAATTGAAACAGTGACAGACTTTATTTTCTTGGCCTCCAAAATCACTGCAGATGGTGACTTTAGCCATGAAATTAAAAGACATTTGCTCCTTGGACGAAAAGCTATGTTCAACCTAGACAGCATATTAAAAAACAGAAACATTACTTTGCCAACAAACGTCCGTCTAGTCAAAGCTGACTACTTTGACTACTGGTTTTTCCAGTAGTCATGTAGGGCTGTGAGAATTGGATCAGAAAGAAAGTTGAGTACTGAAGAATTGATGCTTTTGAACTGTGGTATAGGAGAAGACTCTTGAGAGTCCCTTGGACTGCAATGAGATCAAACCAGTCAATCTTAAAGGAAATCAGTCCTGAATATTCATTGGAAGGACTGATGCTGAAGCTGAAACTCCAATACTTTGGCCACCTGATGTGAAGAACTGACTCATTGGAAAAGACCCTGATGCTGGGAAAGATTGAAGGCAGGAGGAGAAGGACAGAGGATGAGGTGGTTGAATGGCATCACCGACTAAATAGGCATGAGTTTTTGAGTAAACTCCGGGAGTTGGTGATGGACAGGGAAGCCTGGCGTACTGCAGTCCATGGGGTCACAAAGAGTCAGACATGACTGAGCAACTGAACTAGGAAAAAAAATGTAGAATGAGGAGTGAGTTATTAGTGTGGTGTTTAGTATGATGGAGTAACAAACGGCACTGGTGAGGAGGAAAGTCAAGGAGAAAATATGGAAGGAAGGAAAGAAGGGAAGAAAGAAAAGGAAGGAAACAAGGAAGAAGGAAGAGAAAGAGGTATGTTGTGGGGGGCGATTCTGGGGCCTGCTATGAATTTACTCAGTATTCACTGTGGTGGGAATAGGGTCTGGGAATGGAAGGGGATCAGATATCTGGTTACTTTCTTTTGTTTTTTGAGATGTAATTGACATACAACATATGAGTTTCAGGTGTACAACATAGCAATTTGATATTTGTATATATTGCACAGTGATCACCACAATGTGTAGTTAACATCTGTCACCAAATATAGTCAAGATTCTTTTTCTTGTAATGAGGAACATTCTCCTAGCAACTTTCAAATATGTGATACATTATCACCAACTGTAGTACCGTGTTGTACATTATAGCCCTGTGATTTACTCATTTTGTAACTTAAAGTTTGTATTTTTGCTGGACACTTTCTAATTATGGCATTACTTCATTGGATTCCAAGGGCCACAGAATCCAGCTGCCCTGTCTGATCTGTTCATCACTGTAAACTCCTGGACTAGAACAGTGCCTAGAATAGAGTAGATACTTTGTGAATATTTGTCGAATGAATGCATTCACTTTTTTCAGAAAGACATCACTTTATCTGTGTTTCCCATATTTAAAATAAACAGTTCTCTTCATCCGGCATGCTAACTTGTGGCTGGAAGACTCACAGAAAGGGCTGAGCTGACCTCCCTTTTCTGGAATCCCAAACCAGGGAGGATAATAGGAATCCCTGGGCTCCACCTAGACGAGGCACAGATCACAGACCCGTTTACCCTTTCTAGTCCAGAAGAAACAAACAGCAGAAACTCTCGGAGTGAGAATTTCCAATTTAGCTTGCCAATCCCTCCACACGCCCTTTGTAGGAACCATGGAGGTGGTCTCCTTGGTCATGAAGGTACCGCTGGCTGAGGTGACTCATTCAAAGCCAGAAATCACCTCATTGACAAGCACTGGAACTATTATTACACAGAAAAATCTGTTTTTAGTTCCATACGTTTCTATGAAGATTATCTCTTACACAGAGAAGAATGGGCAGTTATTAATTACTTATTTCCTTTGATGAGAAAATACCAGTATTGAGTTCAGAATGGGATAGGTGGGGGAAATGTCCATGTTATATGTGGGAAGAGCAGGTATCATTAAAAGAGAGATACTTGGACAGGTAATGTGCCCACCTAATAAAGGGGCGGGGCATTTTTAGGATGAGGAGAAATACTTTCTCAGACAAAACTAGTAATCATCATAATAGCTAACGTTGATCAGACCAGGCACTGTTCTAATTGTTTACACATATTATCTCGTTTAAACCTCACAACAACCTCATGAAGCCAAATACTGTTAACATTCTTGTTGATAAGAGGGAGAATGAGGCTGAGAAGGGTTGAGACACTTACTCAAGGTTACACAGTGTATTGGTGGCCTCCTCTATTGATGAATGGGGGAGATAGGCAATTTGGTAAGCTCCAACCCCAGAAAAATTAAAATGAAGGGCTAAGATTCTAGGCGCTTATGCTTCTGTTCCTGAAGTAAGTTGGTAAGCATAAACCTGGGAGCATGACTCTTAGCAGTTGCCAACTTTGTAACTTCTGATGCTGGCTATCTTTGTTATTCCTCTCAGTCCCTGTCAAAAGTTCATTTTACAATTTTAAGTGAAATGAACTGGACAGCTTATACCTAGGAGCAGTAAGGAAAATTGAGCTTGGGTCCAAGAGACAGGTCAGGTTTGGTGGCTGGGTCCCTGGAGTCTGTTGGAAAAAGAAAATCACAGGCACAGGCATGTAAAGAGGCCATGGAGATGAGCAGATAATTCCAGGATACGAGATTATGTACATCATGGAAGCAGACTCAGGCATCTTTGAGAGAGGTTGTGGAATATTCTTTTCTGAAGGTGTTTAGACTTGAGCTTATTTCCTAGAGCTCTGTTTTTATATTATCACTGAAAAGGACATGTGGTTTCATGTGTCCTGGCCACAGCATCTGAAATAGTCTGTCCCCACACCCACGCCAACTACTCAGACATAGGCGACTGCTTCCCCTAGACTCACTTCTGAGTCTAAGAGTTGCTAAGCATTGCTAAGAGTGCTTAAAGAGCTGTAGAAACAAGTACTTTGCTTATTAAAAATTTTATTTGAAAAATGATGGGAATATAATGTAAACACTCTTATCCCATCTTTGTATCATCATGATATAAGGTAAGTGGCTAAATTCCTCCTCCTACTTGCACACACATTTAATTCTGCTCTCCAGGGGAAAATATTTCATCCTTTCCATTTTATCCTTTTATCCTCGTTTTATCCTTTTCCAACTTGTTCCTACAGAGACTTGTATGTTTTTGTAGATGTTATTTTAACCTAAAACTGCCTTTTGATGTCAGATGAGAAGGAACTATTATGACCATTTTACAGATCAGGATATTCAGGCTTAGAGAAGTTGAATGACTCACACAAGGTCATTATGTTAGTATGAGATGGAACCATGACTCAAACCAGTGTGCCTTGCTAGTCTTCACATTTGGTGAGGTTACCATAGTGAATAACTTCTCAGTGTTGCCATTCCTTTCTATAACAACCAATAAAGATTTCTTCACAGTCACTCATTTACTAATTCATGCAACAAATATTTTTTGAGTGCCTTCTACGTGCCCATTATAAGCACTACAACAAATGGTCAAATCACTACCTGCATTAAGCTTAGGGAAGCTTAATTAAGCTTAATTAAGCTAGGGGAAGAAGATAGATAATAATATAAATACATATATTATAGAGAATATTAACAAGGTGCTGAGTTAGGGAGAAGAATAAAGCAGTGGAAGAGGGGGGATAAAGAGAGACACAAGATTGGGCCTTTACCTTTTTAAATAGGGTCATCAGGGAAGTCTTCCTTGAGAAGTTCACAAGTAAGAAAAAGCTTGAAGGAGGTACAGGACTGAGTCATATAGACATCTGGAGAAAGAGTACTCCAGACCGAGGAATCAGCAAGGGCAAAACCCATGAGTCAGGAGCATTTCCGTTCCCAGTATGTTCAAGAGCCGGCAAGGGAATGTATGTGGTGTAGTGGAGTGAAGGAGAGAAAAAACAGTAGGAGATGGAGTCAGAGAGGAAAGGGGAAAGTAGATTCAGCTGGTCTTGTGGACTGCTGGAAAGACTGTGATGTTTACTTTAAGTAAAAATGAAGGAAGTGTAACTTAATCCAACTTATATTTATAAAGGGTCACTCTCACTGCTGTGTTGCGATTAGACCGGAAGGGACAGATTGGAAGCAACAGGACTGGTCACCAGGCTGTTGTGATAATAGACTTGTTCCACTGTTCTAACAGTTGAGGTGATGAGACGTGGTCTGGTTCTTTATATGTTATTTTGACTGTAGAGACACAAGGTAGAATGACCCCTAGGATTTTGTCCTGAACCCGTGGTAGGATGAAGCTATCATTAACTGAAATTGAAAAGATTGCAAGTTTAGGCCAGGTTTTAAACTTTTTATTCTTCCCTTTCTTTTTTGGCTTGGTAGTAGCAAAACATCAGAGCACAATTTGGGGCATGCCAAATTTGAGGTGTTTACTAGATATTGAAGTAGAAATGTTGAGTACATTTCAGGGTCAAAATCTGAGCTAAGAGACATAAATCTGAGAGTCACCAATTTCTAGATGGAAGATAGAAGTTGTGAGATTGAATGAAACTGCCAAGGGAGTAAATACGGAGGAAATACGAGGATCAAGGACTGAGTCCTGAGGTCCTCCAACATTAGGAAATGAAGGAGATGAGGACTTCAAGGATCATCTCTTAAATAGAAAATACACCAAGACTCTCTTGGGGGTCCAGATAGTCTGTCACCATCACCTCACTCCTAACCACTTTCATCACTTCCGTGACCACTTAACTCTTCTATGATGTGATGTCGATCGTGTGAACTGGATCTGCCATAGCAGTGCTCCTGTCCAGGAGGGTGGTAAATTTGCTGAGTGGAGAAATTTCTTAACTGACATTCACATAACAAGGAACACCTCTGATTGTACTACTATCACACATTGGTCCAGAAAGGGTCTTTGCTGTGGATTAGCATGCCTCAAATAGAGAAGCTAGTAGAAAAAAAATCTATTCTTATTTAGATTATGAATACTAATCATCTACTATGGGACCAGCACAATACAAAGTATAATGGGGTACATGAAGAGTTACTATATGGCCCTCAACCTTGAGGCATCAGAAATTATTGCATGCCTCTATAACAAGGGATAATCTGATTAAGTGATAGCGTCGTAAATAAGTATGGTCATTGATTGCCAAGATGGGGAAAAGTTCATGAAGGTTATCCTTATCCAACTGCCTTCCTGGAGCAGACAATATGTATTGAGAAAGAGCTGTGTGTTGGCTTGGATGAAGGAGTGGGAAAAGGTCTGTGTAAGGGACATGAAGAGACCAGCATCAAGGGAGTCTTGGGGTGGTGGTGGTTGGTGGTGGGAGCACGACTTGACTGATGGGAGAATGTCAGGGTCTGGCTATCCCAGACTAAAAGCGTTTTGACAAAAACCTCCAAGGGTAAGCCTCAGCTCCAGCCCACCTCTTATGCCACTTTACAGAGGGATTTGGGCAGAACTGGACACTGGGACTCTGGGAAGCTTCTCATGGAGGATGTGGAAGCTGAGTAGCACCACTGAACTCCTGGGTCCTCCCTTCTGTTCAGGATGAGAGGCACAGAAGGTGATGGACTGTTTTATTTCATCCTCACTTGCTACTAGTGTTAAGTTTAACCTCAGTAGGAAAATGTGTTCTTAATTTAAAAAAAAAACAAACAGCTTTCTTTTTTATATTGAAACAGTTTTGAAGAAAAACGGTTGTTAAACTGGATAAAATGACACATATTCTTTGCTTTACTTATTTATTTTATGTACTCGTCCTCATAACCTACATTTATTGAGCATCTACTCTGGGAGATATCGAGCTGAGGACACACAATGGATGGAGCATAATTCCCTTACTTCTCTGCAGGTCCCTGTCTTGTGCTCACATCATTTATCTTATAGTTGCAATATTTTCTGGTATAAAAGAACCTCATTTGAGCATGTGCCCCATCACATCCACTCTCATAACCTTAAACAGGGGTTCAGTTTAATTCAGCCACTCCCTGCACCTGTGTGCCTCAAAGGAGAAAGTAATGGCCAGATATTCTGTTGAATAAAGCCAAGTTATTCTTTTTGTTGCAGTTAGTCTCAGGGCTGAAACTGCCCTTGTGCTCACGCTGAAAGTTACTGGCCTACAGAAAAATCTAGTGCTAAACTTGCTTAGTTTTACAACTTTATTCCCATAACAAGGGATGTTTTCCATTAAGTGGGAAAGAGGCATAAGACATTTATTTGGTGGGATAGGCGGTCTGGTCAAAGCATTTTGATTCCGTGATTAACAACATCAGATTTTCTTCTGAAAGCCTTATTTTGGGAAAAGCATGTTGAACTTCAGAATGTATTTTAAGTGCTACAATTGTTCTAATAAAAAAAGATAAATACTGTGACCATTTCATAAGTTTCAGTGTTCACATTATTTCTTTGCCACCCAACAAAGCCAAAAGGAAATAAATGAGCTCTAGAACTTTCAGCATATTTCATCTAAAATGTTTTTTGTTCGCTTTCTAAACACTTAGAAACACTTTCTAAACACTAAAACTTTCTAAACTCCTGTGTTGTCCATTTAGGACTAGGTAAGGGCAGCCACACTGACTTTAGCAAAAGCTCATTCTTTCTTTTTTTTCAAATTGAGATTTCTGGGTCATTTTCAAAACATTACACTAAGGAACCTTTAAATGGTAGCAATAAAAGTGTTTTTTTTAAGCTTAGTCATTTGATAGTTCATGTTTGTCTGAGAAAGACTCCCTAATATGGATCTACCAAATATCATCAAATACACAAAGTAACTTAAATTTGTAGTTCATTATTCCATCTTAAAGCAAAATGCCAGTCCAGGAGAATTCTCACATCAATGTAACATTTTATGGGTTTCTGTAAAATGTTTAATGTGAATAAGCTATTTTAAAGGCTTTAATTTTAGGTTGGCATATTATTCAAATTGTAATAGAAAGCCTAACTCTTTAAAATTTTTCTAATTAGTTTACTTTAAACCAAATGGACTTAAAATTTGTTGTTGATTTGAAAAGCTGTATAGATTACATGTTAAAAATCCTGTTTTTAAAAATAGAATGGAATGCCTTTCTCAAGAGTTGTATTTTGTTCATATTTAACCCAATTGCAAGCCTCCTGTCTTGCTACCAAGATAAAGTTTATAGGCAGCTCTTAGCCACAGTTGATGGCATTATTCACAAGTAGACACTGTCTCATCTCTAGAGGCCACAATAATGAGGCACGAAATCTACTTCTAAATTTATGGTGCTTCACTTGTCAAATCAGAGACATCTCATCAGGACTAGAAAGAGGGAAAGAGGTGGTGTTGATAAATGGCTGATGAAGTTGGCGTGGAAGGTTCTTACACTCTGTTAGTGCAACTGATTGCAACCCTGGATAGTTTCTCTGTAGGTCTCAATGACCTGTTTTTTCCACTTCTTCCTTCTCCTCTAAATTATCATTGTCATTGAAACAATTAATGTATACTTTGGAGCTACTGGAACGATTTAAGCTATATAAATTTAGTTGAGAGTTGGTTTATCATTGAAAAAATAGATTTAAAAAGCCCTAACACTACCCCCCCGGACAGCCAGATAAGTAGAAATTCAATTACATTATTTTTTATCTTAATTAGTCAAATTTGTTTATTAACATGTAGATTCCATCTAAGGGCTTAAAATGTATACATAAAATTGATCTAAAATAAATAGAGAACATAAAAAGAAATAGAAAGATATGCCTATATTTGTGTGTGTTTCCTTACATACACTTGGTGAGAGAAGAAAGAGAAGGAGAGAGAGAGAACCCTGGGTCTGGCAAGAAAGTGGGGCTTGAGGGTCACAATGTGGAAGAATTATGTGTCCTCTGGAATATTTGCAAGTGTAAATAATTTCAGACCATGTCTGCTTTGAAGTACAGAGATACATTTTGAAGTTTTTAGCTTCCTTTTCATCTCTGCTTCTCTTGTGTTTTCTCCTTCCTTAGTTTGTAAGTTATATGTTCTTTTGCTGTTTTTGTAGTGGTCACCTGAAATTTTTTTAGAGGATGCATTTAACCTAACACAGTCTAATATTAATGATTAAAAAACCAAAGTATCAGTCCACATGATAAAGGGTTTTGGAATATCTTAGCAGGGCTTACCATTTCTTTTGGAATTATACTCTATTGTTAACTAGTAAATAAGTATCTATGGGTGGACATTCTCTAAAAAAAAGATTTTGGGGAGCTAAGGATTCAACAGATGTGCATTTTTTATAAGCAATTTATAAACTAACTTACAGTGAAAATGTATAGGAACTGTTACCCCTCAGGCATTAATATCTTGTAACCATTATGTCTTGAGTTGAGCCTTAGTTCACAGGCCCATATGATCATGCTTGGAATTCATCACTTTTATCAGTGGGGAGTTGCAAATAAAAGAAGCAGGAGAGTCTTAGTGACAGTAAATGATAAACCTGGTGGGATATATGCTGAATTACAAGCAGATTTACACAGAAGCTCAGCGGTTTTCATGGATCTTACCCCAGAATCTTATAATATTTTATGGCTTTAGCCACAGTATAGATCGGATTCCTGAATAGTCCTCATATCATAAAAAAGGTGTAACACAATTTTGGCCTTATAAAAACATACAGTATGTCAAAAGCACTTTTAGTCCTATGCTTTTTCCAGGGGTAGGGAAAGGGTTACTCAGCACACCATCTGTTCCATCTTATATTTCTGTAGTACTTAATCTCCAGGGCGTTTTTGTTTATAGATAGGCAAAGAACAGGCAATAGAAGAGGAAGATTGGTTGGGGGTCATGGCACACATGAGAAAAATTAGAATGGTGAGAGTTGAAGTTCTGGTAAATAGTGCTTTATACTCATCATCTGTGACCTATTTGTTCTTTGTAATCATTTTTATAAAAATAAACAATGTTGTTAATAAGAGTAGGACTTTGACATGGAGTGATCTTTTTGGGTTTGTATCCTTCATGGGGATGTACTGCTGAGGCACTGCACAGAGGTGTCATTACTGTCCCTATTATAGAGGAACTAGTGGGATGAAATTAGACACCCGGGAAATCTTGAAGGGGTTTAATACAGAAAGCCCTCTCTTACCAATCCAAATTGGGATTTCAATTAGAAAAAAAAAAAAACCTTATAGAGCATCAGAAGAGAAACTGATGGATGTGATTACCGACAAAGGTGATTGGAGAACATGACTTTATTTATAACTTTTGATCGCAGGACTAAAAAGAATTAAATCCCCAGTCATAGGAGTGCTCGGCCATTGTAGGCCTTCCCTGCAGTGGTTGTATGACTCTAGAAGTGACCAGATTGGTCATCAGAGGGTTTGAAGATTTCCAAAGGAGAAGGAAAAGCCCAGAAGTTTTCTGCACTCAAGGTCACCAGGAAAGTGGCTCTTCCGGTCAGGTTCTTCCTGTGTTTTTGGTCCTGGGGAGGGGGACAGTTCCTCCTCTCTGAGGAATTATCTTCTTGTTTCCCCACTAGCATGAAGCGGATCCCTAGTGTCCTTCCAGCCTGTCTTTGCTGCACCTCTTTTCATTTCCTTTGTTCTTCTTCCCTGCCTGGGATGGAGGGGGGCACTCCAGGGGCAGCTATCAAATATTTTTTTGGCCTAATAATTTGTTTCAATCACGTAGCCTGGCCTTAGGGATATATACTATTATTTGTTATGTTGTTGTTTAGTCCCTAAGTTATGGCCAACTCTTTGTGGCCCCTGAACTGAACCCCTCCAGGCTCCTCTGTCCATGGGATTTCCCAGGCTGGAGTGGGTTGTCATTTCCTTCTCCAGGGAATCTTCCCCACCCACGTCTCCTGCATTGGCAGGTAGATTCCTTACCACCAAGCCACCAGGAAAGCCCCATTTATAAATGCAACATATACTTTGTATATTTTGAGATCCATATTGAAATGACACAAATCTTAGTTCTCTATAGTTAGGAAAGAAAATGTAAATTTGTACTGAAGTTGAAAACATGGAATGTGTGAATACCTACATCCTAAAATGTAGAATAAGTTCATTCATAAAGAAAACCTACAAATTGTATTTCCCTGGAGGCAGCAGTAGCTAGATAGAAACAATGGACTGACTGTCTATTTGGATACTTCTCTCTTTCTAAATGTGATTGAACTTTTCTATGTAAAGTAGTTTTTTGATTGCCTTAGTCATAGTCTTACTATAAATCAAGTGTTACAATTTTATGGTTTTCTTTGGTTCTTCTTAAATACTTTAGGGAAAATCTTAGCCTGTTGTTGGCTTGACCACATTCTTCAGAGAAAAAATGAGCTCTCAAACAAAATGCGTAGCAGATGTAAAGCATGCAAAGTTCCCCACCTAACCTTTCACCATAAATGATATTTTTAACACTAAGCAGCTCCCACTGAGTGACTGACGTGGTGCTGCGTGACAGAGTCCCCTGAGGCGTGTACCACCCTGGCAATTATGGTCTGACAGATACTTCTAGTTAAAATTTTTTATACCAAGAAGAGGAAATGCAATCTTCTGCAAAAAGAATATCCATGAATGATGTCGGAAAAGAAGGGAAGACAACAGGGACCTGTAATTTGGTAAAATGAAACATGTTACCTACATAACCAAGAATTATTTCAAATGTACACACTTAGGCTCTTATTATATAAAAAGTGACTAAATAAATACATACTGAGGTGGGAGGTAGATGCCCCGCCCCCTCCAGGATAAAGTGATTAGATATTCCCTGTGGACTGAAACTAGAAGACAAGAATAGCAGGACAATTAAGAGAGGAGGCTGGGCCCTGCCTAGACCATGTATTTCTCATTCTCCAAGTCGGGAGACCTTCCCGACCACACATGCACAGAAAGGCTCCTTGGAGGCCAAAGGGGGTTGATGTCAGGGATGTTCTACCCATAAACCTTTTCAGTAAAGTCGATGTTGACTAAGAGTTGTGTGCGCATACATGGGAAGACCCTGAGATGTAGCAACTATGGACTATAAAACAGGCAAATCAAAATGATTGTCTAAAGGAAACTTGGAAGAAATACCTCGTAAAAGTAATTCAGACTTCCACGAGGGTGGAACTTGGGGACTCTCCCTCTGAGTCTGCCTGTCTATCCACACATATTGTACTCTTTTTCCTCTTAATAAATACTTGTTTCAGTACTTTCCATCTTATGGGAATTCTTTTCTGCAAAGCCAAAGGGCCAGAGCCCTTGTCATGGACCACTGGTCTAGGGGCTAGGATCTGGTGCCCTCACCAACACCACTCAGCTTCAGTCTTTGACTGGGAACCCAAGCACCGCTCCAAGCCATTGCAGGCCGAGGTCACCCATGATCATGTACCAAGCAGAAAATATGTTAGGGAAATGTAAGTAGTTTTTCACGAGAAGTTTACAGGTACTATAAAAAATGCCAACTTAACTTATTTTCCACCTGCCATTTCTATTAAAGCATCACCTCCCAGGCCTCCTCCTTCCTCTTCAAGTTTGGGGCCCATCTGAAGAAAACAGTGATGTTTGTGGTTGTGCTTATAAGGTCAGTCAGTCAGTCAGTTCAGTCGCTCAGTCGTGTCTGACTCTTTGTGACCCCATGAATCGCAGCATGCCAGGCCTCCCTGTCCATCACCAACTCCCGGAGTTTACTCAAACCCATGTCCATTGAGTCAGTGATGCCATCCAAACATCTCATCCTCTGTCATCCCCTTCTCCTCCTGCCCTCAATCTTTCCAGCATCAGAGTCTTTCCAATGAATCAACTCTTCGCAAGAGGTGGCCAGAGTATTGGAGTTTCAGTTTCAGCATCAGTCCTTCCAGTGAGCACCCAGGACTGATCTCCTTTAGGATGGATTGGTTGGATCTCCCTGCAGTCCAAGGGACTCTCAAGAGTCTTCTCCAACACCACAGTTCAAAAGCATCAATTCTTTGGTGCTCAGCTTTCTTCACAGTCCAACTCTCACATCCATACATGACCACTGGAAAAACCATACCCTTGACTAGACAGACTGTTGTTGGCAAAATAATGTCTCTGCTTTTTAATACGCTACTTAGGTTGGTCATAACTTTCCTTCCAAGCAGTAAACGTCTTTTAATTTCATGGCTGCAATCACCATCTGCAGTGATTTTGGAGCCCCCCCAAAATAAAGTCTGACACTGTTTCCCCATCTATTTGCCATGAAGTGATGGGACCAGATGCCATGATCTTAGTCTTCTGAATGTTGAGCTTTAAGCCAACTTTTTCACTCTCCTCTTTCACTTTCATCAAGAGGCTTTTTAGTTCCTCTTCACTTTCTGCCATAAGGGTGGTGTCATCTGCCTATCTGAGGTTATTGATATTTCTACCGGCAATTGATTCCAGCTTGTGCTTCATTCAGCCCAGCTTATAAGGTGGTGTCATCTAAACCCCTGGAAGACAAAGCTGTTCTCTCTTTCTACACTAAGGGACCAATTTCAGCACTTTATCAACCTCAACCTAGAATATCCTTCAGATCTAGTGTAAATCTTCTTTGCTATAACATCATGTTTTAAATTAGTCTTTCCTCAGTTATGATATAGGACCAACCATTATACAGTTCTTTCCATTTTGCAGAGAAAACTTATAACACTGTATGTTTTATGATGGCCCAAGCTTATTGTGTCATCTCCACAGCTTAAAACCAGCACTTAGAAGGCAGCAATACGTGTTCAATGAATGAATGGATGAATGACATTTTCCAGGATAACAGTATTCTTTTAAACTTCAGAGATTATATTCTACCTCCTCACCACTGCCAAAAAGAAGTTTCATTGTTTCCTCTGTATCCTGTTTACTTTGGTCCAATTAGACACAATATTCTAGACCTTGATAGCTATGCTGTCATTGTGTTAATCACCATCACTATCATCATAGTCAAAAACATTAGAACATTTATGTTGTTTATAAAACAGTATAAATAGACTCCAGTGGGCACTCTACTACAAGATCCTCTTAAACCCCTAGAATTTGTTTTCATTCAAAGCTTACAAATTTAAATGGTTTTAGTTTCAAAATTGAGAAGAAAGGAAATCTAAGAAAAGGGACGCTATTTCTCACTCTTACAAAATATTTAAAGAATTAATTTGTTTTTGTTTGACAATTACGAGTAAAAACTAGTCAAACTCTGAATGTCTATCAAGAGAGATGAAGGATTTACAAAATGTCTCAGCTTAAAAGTATCTGGATGATCTGAATCGATCATCAGGTTTTTACCTTTATCAGGCCAAGGGAAAGAATGGCTGATTTTCTGTCCCTTTATCTGTAGAAATCTTTCAACACCTATTTCTGAAGTTCTGATGAACATTTATTCTTCAAAACTAAAAAAATATATATTTTTTAAGTTCTCTGGCTTTCGTAATTGATATAGTTGCCAAGCTGGCAGAATAATGTTCTCATTATTTATATAACTATGGAAGAGACTGAGTCATCTTCCAACTTAAATATGATATGTACAGCTCACATTTAACAAATCACAGATGACAGAGGACTAGCGGGATTATCTGACCAGGAACTGAACCTGTACTCTCAGCAGTGAAAGTGTGGAGTCCTAACCACCGGACTGTGAAGGAATTCCTGGGTTATTGCTTCTTATTGATTATTTTTGAAGGATTTCTAATCTTGCAGGGGTCATTTTAATGCCATTTTCTAATGTGGCCTTGATGGTTACAGTCAGTTGCCCAGTTGTTTATAAGTAAGGTTGCAATGACGTGTGTGCTACTTGACTTCTCCATCACTGACCGTAAGGGAGAGAACTGAGGAGTAATTCAAATCTTCTATGGATAGAATACTGGAGAAGGAAATGGCAACCCACTCCAGTACTCTTGCCTGGAGAATCCCGTGGAGGGAGGAGCCTGGTAGGCTACAGTCCATGGGGTCACAAAGAGTCGGACACGACTGAGCGACTTCACTCACTCACTCACTCACAGATAGAACAAGATGAAAGATGTAGCAGAACATGTATGTCTATTCAAGAGTAAAATGATAGAAAAGGTATTCTGGAAATCATCTGCAGTTAAATTTTGTTGAAGGGAGATTGGAAAGAAATCCAGGATCTTTTGGGTTTCAACTGACAGTAGGCACAGGGAGGGCGAGGAGGAAGTGTCCCATACCTTCTCTTCTGGATTCCCAAATCCTTTTAAGCTGTTTGGAAGGTTTGTAAGATTTTAAGGGATTGTGTAAACGGATATACTTTATACAGGCACTTGGTGTTAAATGAATGAAAAACACACACACTTTCAACAGAAAAGAGGATGGTGTAAAGAGAAAGAATATTGAGCCAGGCACATTTAACCACTAGTAACTGAGTTCATGACTTTACATAAATGATTTTATCTCTGAGTTTTCTCTTCAAGTTAAGATAGGAAGGGATGGGAAGTGAAGGAGGAGGAACAGGTGGGTGGGTTATATGGCTGAGCTTCATTCATTTACTGAGATACTATGGTTCCTTCTGGAGCTTCTTTGAGGCTGGATCTATTGTTCTTTTGTTGCAATCGGAGTGGAGTGGTGCTATTTTCCTTTAGAAAAGTACATTGGGGTCAGAATGCCTGCTGATTTCATTGTTGGGCCTCACTGGGGCTCTGAGGACAGCCTTTGAATAACTAACTGAGGTATCTAGTCCTCTCTACCTTCCTACCTCTCTTCAGAGTGTCATTAGCTGTTAGGCTGCTTTATTGAAATTTTGTTTCAAATTCTTTGTAACAGAAGACAACCAGGAGATAAAAGTCATGGAATCCCTTTAGCATGTAAAGTTTGCTAAAGGTAAATCAGAGCTAATACCTAATTAAAAACAGTGATATTCACTGTTCCTAGACAGCAGTATCGGCATCACTTGGGAACTCATTAGAAATGCAAATTCTCAAACTTTACCCCAGAACTACCAGGTAAGAAACTCTGAATGGGGCTCAGCAGTCTGTGTGTTCAGAAGCCCTGGAGGGGATTACATTACAGTTTGAGAGTCTCTGCCCCGAGGCTGATATAGCTAACAGGTGGGGGGGAGGGGGGGGGTTTATTGGGTTGCTTGGAGACTGGAAAGGTCAGATCTTCACAAAAAGGAATTACGAGGTCTGCAGAATAGCTCAGGTAGAGGCCACAAAGCAGGAAGTTCTCCCTGTTTGGAGCTCAAGGCTTTGCATTCTATTCCTGGGCAGCAGAGCCGGAGGCTGACAACTAGTATGGCTGGGTTCAGACAGAGACCCAGGCTCACAGAGAGTCCTGTCTGTCTTTCCCATTTCCCAGCTCCTTTCTGCCCAGGAAGAAGCGGGATTGTTGAATTCGTGAAGAGCATGGACTCAAGTCCTGCTTCTGACAGGCCCTTAGCCAGCTGTGGAAGCTTTGGGAAATCCCTTCCTTGCTCTGAGCCTCAGTTTCTTCATCTATGGAACCTGTATCTCCTGCAAAGCATGGTGTGGTTTACCTGCCTCACTCGTAGTAAGTGCTTAATAAAGACTTGTCCCCTTGCTCCCGGGCACCGGGTTCCCTTGCTCAGCTCATCCAGAATGAATAGCTGCAGTCTTTCCGACTGCTCAATGTCTGTTAGTTACTCCACATGTCAGCCCCGCACATTTCCTTAGCAGGACAGATGTGGACAGCCTTACAGCCTGCTCCTGGGATAAGTTTAAAGAGTATTTAACAGATGAAAATAACGTTAAAATTTAAATGATTGACAAAACAAGATATTGCAAAAATTGTTTTAATTGGTCAAACTTAAATTTTCAAAAAATGACTATTTCACAGTGATAACCTCTAACAAGATCTTTTTCTGATGTCTCCACAGGAACCCTTGTCAGGAAGTTAAATGGAATGGCACTTACCGTGGTGCCAGAGGCATTTTAAGAGGACTGATTGGCTGTAACTATGTATGGATGTAGTTTCTAAGCAGTTATCGAGCCCTGAATTGATCCACAGGCTGAACTCGGTTCGAGGGGGCTGCGAGAGCCGGGTGCCACGAGGTTACTCTGAAGTGCCCTCATCCCTGGAAGAGACACCTGGATGAGCCTTGGGGAGCCCTTCGAAGTCCTGGAATCTGGTTTTCATAAGATCTTTTTCAGCAAGGTATTGGTATCAAAAAGTTGCATTTACCATCTTAATGACTTCCTCAAATATAAAATCCACTGCATAAAACTCTTGATTTTCACCCTTAGTTTTAAAATGTGAGTTGTTAAAGATCCCTATAGCTATGCCCATCAAAATATCATTTAAAAGTTACAATTCTCCAGCCCCTTCTGTGTGGCCCACAGATTATCTACCTTGAGATTTCTTCACCAGATAGGGAGAAATGCCTCAAGATGTCTTTCAAGTACAAGCCCAGGAGCAGTTTTACACACAGTGTTCTCTCAGTTAAACGCTGGTTAAATAAAACAGTGTAAAATGGAATCTAAGACTTATTTCCTCTGGGGCACCAGGTTTCAGCCTTCCTTTGATTTTCTCTTTGTGACCCCATGGAGTGCAGCACGCCAGGCCTCCCTGTCCTTCACTATCTCCCAGAATTTGCTCAAACTCATGTCCATTGAGTCGATGATGCCATCCAACCACCTCATCCTCTGTCACCCCCTTCTCCTCCTACCCTCAGTCTTTTCCAGCATCAGGGTCTTTTCCAATGAGTTGGCTCTAGTGTGGGCCAATTTGAAGGCACTGTTTTGGGGGGATCAGGTCATCCACTAGTGGAAATTATGCCATGTCTCATTTGTTTCTTTCATGTTCCCACAGCCTACTTTTCAAACTTGGCTATTGTAATTTACTCAGTTTGTATTGTACTTCTCTATAAGATATGTATATGTTAATATTTAAAATACTGCATTCCAAGTTCCATCAGCCAACATTTCTTAAATGACTATTTCAAAAGAAATAGAAGATGAAATCTCTTCTAAAAAAGAAATACCTACTATTTAGAAAGACAGAGCACACCCAGATGGAATAATGAAGAAAATTTTTTGAACCAATAAATTGGCAAGTGCTAAAGAATAATTTGCAAAAAAAAAAAAAAAAAAATGATGTTCAAGGGGAACTAACTAGAAAAATGAACAGAACCAGGCAGAGTACTCAAAAAAGCTTCTGAAGGCCAGTAGGTGTATGAAAAGATGCTCAACATTGCTAATTATTAGAGAAATGCAAATCAAAACTACTATTAGGTACCATCTCATACAGGTCAAAATGGCCATCATTAAGAAGTCTGAAAATAAAAAATGCTGCAGAAGGTGCGGAGAAAAAGGAACCTTCCTGCACTGTTGGTTAAAGCATAAGTTGGTGCAAGCACTAGGAAAACAGTATGAAAGTAACTTAAAAAACTAAAAATAGAACCACCATATGATCCAGCAATCCCACTCTTGAGGGAAAAAACTAAATCCAGAAAATCCAGAAAAAAGCTAAAAACAGCAACAACTAAAAACTGATCTTCAAAAAGATACATGCACTATTTACAGTAGCCAAGACATGAAAGCAACCTAAATGTCCACAGGCAGATGAATAAATTAAAAAGATGTGTTTATATACATATTATATATATATTCATATATAATGGAATACTACTTAGCCATAAAAAATAATGCAATATTGCCTGAAATATTGCCATTTGCAGCAACAAGGATGGACTGAGAGACTATCATGCTAAGTGAAGTAAATCAGAAAGACAAATACTACATGATATCACTTATATGTAGAACCTAAAATATGACACAAATGAATTTACTTATAAAACAAAAACAGACTCAAAAACATAGAGAACAGACTTGTAGTTGTCAAGGGAACGGGAGTTGGGGGAGGAATGGATTGGGATTAGCAGATGCAAACTATTGTATATAGAATGTATAAACAACAAGGCCCTACTGAATAGCACAAGGAGCCACATTCAATATCCTGTGACAAATCATAATGAAAAAGGATAGGAAAAAGAATACATACATATATATGAATCTCTGCTGTATAGCAGAAAGGAACACAACATTGTAAATCAACTCTATTTTAAAAAAATTTAAAAAAGGCTTCTGGGAAGCACTGAAATTTATTTTAGATTTTGACAAAGACAAATTTGGATTAGAAAAATGTTGTGAGGGTACATGTTAGACAAAGGAGATATTTTACTTTTGTGCAAGAGAAGGAAAACACTTTATTTCAGATAACTGTAGAACCGTTAAAACAACTGGCTCATTCTTTTTCTCATGCTGTTAAGATATAAGATGAATAGAAAAATATATTTATCAAACAATCTATTGTATCTACTCCTCACTTCTAAACTATTGACAATCCCACCTTCATTTTCTTTACAGAGCCCACAAATGCTCTAATATTGACTGCTTTTGTTTCTTCCCCTAGATGTTACTTGCTAAATCTTTTTTAATCTAATTTATTTATATAATTTTGGGGTTACTTTTGTTAAATGATACAAAATAATCCTAGACCAGGCAAAGTTTGCTCCCTATCTAACATCTGTGCTTTTTTTTTTTTCTTCTTCTTCTCCTCCTAAGTGGAAGAAACTTCCTTCTGAAATAATTTACTGCAGTCCCAAATGGCTGTTTATGGTCATTTTAGAGATAAAATTCTATAAATTCAAGTTAGCACTGACATTTTATAAGTGCTGTCATGTCAAGACTGGGGAATGGAAACCATCTCACTGGGTTCTCTAAAGTGGAAGCATCTTTTGTCTGCTTATTACTGACTGTGAGAAATGGCCGGATTAAAGCCTCCAAATGTTTCAGTGATGCAGAGCAAAGGTGACTTCCTGTTTTGGTTTAGGGTTTGTTTCCTTCTCTTCTCAATGAAGGCTGTGTTTTCTGACATTCTGCAATCTTTTTGCTCAGTGATTTCCCATTGAAAGGGCAGGGTAGGAGGGCCTCTGCAGGTCATTCCATTTACAATATGCCCTGAAAAGGGAGGAAGGGGGAGAGGGAGGGAAGGAGGAAGCTCATTAGTGGAAGGAGCAGAGCAGGAGGGGATCTGTTTTCCATTTTCTTTTCTGGATTGAGCTCATTTGGATGGAAAGGATTTTATTGTTATCCTTATCATCATTATCATTACCAGTGTGGTGTAATTTTCCTACACGTTTGTCTCAAGTGTGAGGTGAATTTATTGGTAGAAGAGTTAATAAGTGCCATTTTATTTTAGTAAAATCAGGGGTGGGTGGGTGAGGGAAGCCCAAGTACTTTAAAGCAGTTTTCACTTTAAAGCTTAAAATGCAAAACTCAAAAGTTTTAATTCTGCAGTGCAGAAGAAAAAATTAAAAGAAAAAAAGACCTGTTGCTTGCTTCTCGTGGCCTATTAGTAATTATGTACAGCGTTTCTTCTCTTTTTATGAAAGGCGATTTCCGCCCAGACCCCCACATCCCCCTACCCGGGTCCCCCACACCCCGCTACCACCTAGTTATTAAAAATGCAGACCTCTGCAGCCAGGAGTTCTAGATTGATAAGGCTCCATCATCGCTGCAGGGGTCCCTGTTTTCTGATCCTTGGACATTTTTCAAGGGACGTTGCTTAAATCTTCCCCCTCAGGTCTTCCTGCAGAGCCGATAATCACAGAGGCGAGGCTCGAAGTTGCTTAAAGAAAATACCTCCAGGGAGCGTGGGGCTCGGGTGGGTTCCCAAGTAGGGAACTGGGGGCACTCCTTCGTGGAGATCTGGGGTGGGCTCTTCCGTGAGAGGCTGGGGGCTCTCCTTTGGAGCGGGAGGTAGGGGGTTGCGGTGTGGGTCGTCTCAAGTCCGCTCTGTCTCGGGTTATCGCATCCTCTCTGCTTTTGCTGGCTTCTTCCTCCGCCTCCAAACCACAGACCCCTTCCCGGGAAGGGGAGCTGGCGCTGGGGGCGGGGCTGCCTCTCGCTCCCGGAGGCAGGAAAGCGAAGAGCCGCGGGACCGAGGCGCAGACCTCCCGTCGCGGCTCCCCGGACGGGTCCCCTCCAGCCAGCGGCGGTCGCTGCAGCAGCCGCAGCTCACACCAAAGACCCGCAGCTGGGTCTTTTTGCTCAGCCTATCAGACTTGCAAACTCTTCCTGCACCCTAGTCCTGCCTTAGGAGTCTTTGCCCTCTCGTCCCCCCTCCTCCACCCCCCGTCCTCCTCCTCACTTGGGAGACTTTAATGCTTCTTTTAGCACCTTTTTGTAATCCAGGGGACGTGACTCCCCAGAGCTCCAAGTACCTTAGCTGAATTCTACTTTTGTTTTTATTCCTCCCTCGGTTCCTCTTGTTTTCGTCTCATCTGCGAAGTCGGACGCTTCTGCCAGAGGGAGCGAGGAATTAAATAGATGCCGCGGCCCCAGAAGGCTTAGACGTCGGGAAAGAGCAGCCGGAGAGGCAGGAGCGGCAGGGGCGGCGGCGGCTGGCGCTCGGCGCAGCTTTTGGGACCCCATTGGGGGAATTTGATCCAAGGAAGCTGTGAGATTGCCGGGGGAGGAGAAGCTCTCATATCATTGTGTCCACTTCCAGGGGGGGAGGAGGAGACGGCGGAGCGGGCCTCTCGGCGTTCTCCGCACTGCTGCACCCTGTCCCATCCTGCCGAGATCATGGTCTGCGGCAGCCGGGGCGGGATGCTGCCGCTGCCGGCCGGGCTGCTCGCCCTGGCTGCGCTCTGCCTGCTCCGCGCGCCCGGAGCTCGGGCGGCGGCCTGTGAGCCCGTCCGCATCCCCCTGTGCAAGTCCTTGCCCTGGAACATGACTAAGATGCCCAACCACCTGCACCACAGCACCCAGGCCAACGCCATCCTGGCCATCGAGCAGTTCGAGGGTCTGCTGGGCACCCACTGCAGCCCGGATCTGCTCTTCTTCCTCTGTGCTATGTACGCGCCCATCTGCACCATTGACTTCCAGCACGAGCCCATCAAGCCCTGCAAGTCTGTGTGCGAGCGGGCCCGGCAGGGCTGCGAGCCCATCCTCATCAAGTACCGCCACTCGTGGCCGGAAAGCCTGGCCTGCGAGGAGCTGCCCGTTTATGACCGCGGCGTATGCATCTCTCCGGAGGCCATCGTCACTGCCGACGGAGCCGGTGAGTCCGACGCTGCCCAGCCTGCCCCCTCGCCCCTGCTTCCAACCGCTCGCTTCTCGGAGTCCTTGTTACTCCCCTCTACTCTGGTTTTGTGGATTCGAATCACTTCGCTTCATCTCTGTTAATTACGCCTCTATCGAACACCGTGCCTTTTTTCTCTCTTTTCACCTCCCTTCTAAACCTATTCTATTCTTATAGGCGATCTGTCTTTCTAAAACACTCAAGTTCATTCCACTCCCATCACACTTCTGCTCAACACTGCCCCTTCACTTCCACTGTTTACATGTCCTAGTAACCACATATAGGGGTGCTCTTTTCCTACCTTAATTTGTTTATAATCACTGAACTTTTTTGCGTTCTCAGCCATCAGTTTTCTGTATCCCTCGTGTTTAGCTACTTGTAAAGACTGTATGGTGAAAATAGAAGACTGAAGCACCGTTTTCTTCTTATCATTAAAAATGCCAAGATAGTTTCAGTAACCTTACCCCAACCCACAGACGTTAGTGCTATGCGTTTGCTCAACATCCAATTTGAGCAATTACCTTCACCTTAAATTTCCCTCTCCTTTCAATGAGATAAATTGTTCTTCCATTCCAGACTGAAATAGCTGTGAAACATTGCTATGCACTGCTAATTAGCTTCTGAGACTTGCTCCAGCCACAGAGCTGGGTGAAGTGAAATTGCTGGGCTCTTTTCACATTCCCACATGCCTTCAAGTCATTTTGTAAATGACATATGGATGAAAGGAGTTATATTTAAGGCATGTTATCATCATACACTCATGTAATGTTATTTTTAATCTCACCCCTTATCCCACTCTTATGCTTTGCAAATAATTTGTCTTCAGTACCTTTCTCTGTGTGCATCAACCAGAGATTCATTTCAATCTTTCCCTACTGTAAAACTTTATTACAGTTCTGTGTTAAATGGAATCAATCACGAGTTGTTTTCTCACTAGTGTTTGGTCTAATTAGGACAGTCATAACTCTTAAGACTCCAACTAAACCTAGTTCATTACGGTCCATTTAATTCTAACTCCATGTCATTCCTACCGATTACCCAAAACTGGAAAATTTCACCCTTCATATACTTTAAATATAAACCCAAGCTTTTATGACTGGCCCCCTTTCACACCCTCCCCAGATCAACTCTGCCCATAGGTGTGATGACTTTATACCTCCTTCTCTATTCATTTCTTGGGCATTAACTTTTTCTTTTGCCTCTCAACTTGCTCAGCCTAAGCTCATGTCCTTCGTCCATTCCTAGGTGAACAGTTCTTGGTCAAGGAATTGATTTGGAAAAAATGCTTTCTGTGCACAGTGGCCCACTTAACACAGAGGACTAGGGAGGGGAAAAGTACTTGTACAAATAGCTGCAAAACCAAACTGAAGAGGAAGATTTCCAGAGTTTTTTGATGGTCACCTCAGTTTATCACCTTTGACTACACCTATTGTCGTCTTGGTTTTAATAATCAACCAACAACTGATTGTTTAAAATAATCACAAAAAATGTATTTCTTATTTATCTTTGGGCTAAAAAAGCACTTGAGCTTTTATACCCATTAATGTTACAGGCTGTACAGATGCCGGGAGAGAGCTGCCCTGGTCTGTCAGGCACTTAGATCAGTTAAATGCAGACACCCCTCTCAGGCCAAGGGCTAGGAATGCGGTGGCCACGGTTCACTCTGAAACGCATTCCTCCTCCTGCTCTGAAACCTCTCCTAGAGATGGACCTCAACTGAGAGAGGTTTGGCAAGGTTAGTGGCTCTCAAAAGCCATGGTCAGTATGGATAGGAAGCAGTTTCCTCAAGTGTCCCTGAGTTACCTATCGTCTGGACCAAATGTAGAACAATTGCCTCATTGACGCACTCAAATAAGACACGCATGGAAACAATTTGTCAGTCCTTGGGACCTGATTACTAAGCTGCTTTAAAAGGCCATAATGTGCTTTGCCGACAGTTGCCCTTGCTAGAAAAAAAAGTAGGGGTAGGTGGCAGTTGGAGCCGTTTGTTAGTGATGTTCTCCCTTCCCCTTACCGTATCCCTCAGTGTGAATCAGAGACGGTGGGGGCAGGAGGGAGCTGAAGGGGAGGGGGGAGGGAAGGGAGTGGTGGATTCTAGCCTGAAGGGTCCCCTGGCTTCCAAGACTGCAGCTTGCTGAAAATTACATTCCCTATGCTAGGTCAAACTATCAGGCACCTGGAATTACTTAAGAACTACCACATGTGACCAGTTTAATTTACGATGCAATATGCGCCTTGCTTCAGTGGGATATGATAGTTCATGAAGCAGGGTTGTTTTTTTTTTCCTTCCTCTAAGTATAAACAGAGTTCCTATGTCTTATGCCTAGAACCTAGCAGAATATAAAAATGAGGTCTCCCAGAATAAAATAGAACCACCTATTACATACCTTCAATGTCAAGAGGATTTTCAAATCCTACCATTTACATAAATCTGTTCCCTTGTAGGATATTATGACTCCACCAACAAGTTCAAGGACATTTTACAAAGCAGAATTTTATTGAATGGAATATTGCTTCAGTCTACTTTTTGTTTTGAAGTATTAAGGACAAGTATATTTTTATACAGAAAATATATTCTTTTGATGATTACTAATAAATTCACATTAAGTTTATTCTTTTTCTACATTTTGTATTTATTGTAGACCTGTGACTGCATGTACACCTGCTTTATCTGTGAATTCAGTTCAATTTATTCATTCAGCCAGTTAATAGTCAAATATTTAATATTGTATGATGAATAGAGGGTATGGGCATGGAGTGGGGAAGACCAGATGTTGAATCTTGACTCTGCCTCATATCAGCTATTTCTATAGGACAGATGTATAGCCCCTCCAATGCAGAGTTTTCTATTCTGTGACATGGGGACATACTGTCTACATCCCACGGAGATGGTGAAGATGAAGTTAAACAGCATCTGTAGTGTCTCATGCATAGTTAGTCCTCAACAAATTGCTGCTGTTGCTATTGCTATTTTACCGTTATTATCATTGCTATTAAAATTTATTTTTTTGTTTGTTTTATTTGGACAAACGTAGTCTGTTGGTAAATGCAGATAGAGCTTAGAGCTTTTGTCAGTTCAACTCTGGGAAACAAACTTCACATTGAGAACTCACTGGGTAGGCCAATCTTATTTCTTCTGAATATAAACTTAGTATTTCATTTTACACAAATTGACCTGGACCTCGGGCTCAAGAACAAATCCCTTTGGGAGCAATAGGAATAAAGAATGAGCTTGACGGATGTCTGTTAATTACAAACAGTTTATCTCAGAAATGTAGACATTGAGTGTTTAAGAAAATGTATGGTATGATATTTCACAGCCGTTTATGCTGCCCCCTGGGTTACCATGCCAAGGGCTTTATAATCGCTCCTCAGTTATTGCTGCTTTTTGCTGTCACCCAGCTCTTGAGCAGCACATTTCTCCCAGCCCTCTCTCGCCTGGCAGAGCTGCGCCAACTTTCACATGCATGCACTGCTGTTTAATCATTTCTCCACTTTCTGGGGAACAGGCAGCCTTTTCTTTAGCCCTGGTCTACAAATATTTGAGGGGCCAAACAGCCAGAAGGGAGAATTATTTAGTGTGATACGAGGAGGAAAATGGAATGAAAAGGAGAAATGGAAATTTTAGGGTAAGACTTCATTGTGTGAAATTTTGAAAGGCACTCTGGATGGGAGTAGGAAGGAGTACCTTAGAACACAATGATATTAAATTATGTTTATAGCTAACACAGTTATCAGTGGTAATGGGATCTTAGGTAGTCTCCAAATTGTATATTAAGAATTCTTTTCTATCTTGTTTCCACAAAATTCTAAATAGTTGTTTGCTACACATAGCAAAATTGACTAAGTTATATTTGTCCTTTCTCCTCCTACTAGGTGTATGGAAAGAGGAGACCAATTAGCACCATACAGATAGAGAGTTTTGAATGATTAAAAATTGGCTGTATGTCTTCAGTTTAAAGAAAACCAGTTTTAGAGTTTTGGCCCTTGGTTGGAATCCCAGATTTGCCATTAATGTTATACTTTGAGGGACTTCTCTGATGGTCCAGTGGTTAAGACTATGTGCTTCCACTGCAGAGGGCGTGGGTTCGATCCCTGGTCAGGGAGCTGCATGTTGCAGCCAAAAAAAAAAAAGTTATACCTTGAGCAAGTCTTGCGGCATTAACATAGAGACTGTGAAGAGCAAAAGAAATAGCGATATGAAGTGAATGAAAAAGGGTGAAACAACAGCAGTGTGATTGGGAAGATATCATTCTCAGACCAGGAGTCATTACTGGCCACCGTTAGAATAAGAACTAACAACGCTTAGTATTTGGCATGTGCTGTTCTACGTGGGTGATGCATATTAATTTCTTTAATTTTCGTAATAACTACATGGTAGGTACTATTACTCCTATCTGCAGAGAGGGAAGCTGAGGCCCATAGAGAAGCTAAGTGAACCAAGTCCATAAAACTATTATTAGAAGTTTCAAACCAGGACCTGTTCTAAGTTATACTTGCTCTCTTATGAAGAAACAGGTGACGTTAACTGTACAGAGAATCGGTGTCTTTTGACCATCAGAAGGGCTTTCATGATAGCTCAGTTGGTAAAGAATCTGCCTGCGAAGCAGGAGACCCTGGTTCGATTCCTGGGTCAGGAAGATCCCCTGGAGAAGGGATAGGCTACCCACTCCAGTATTCTTGGGCTTCCCTTGTGGCTCAGCTGGTAAAGAATCTGCCTGCAATGTGGGAGACCTGAGTTCAATCCCTGGGTTGGGAAGATCCCCTAGAAAAGGGAAAGCCTACCCACTCCAGTATTTCGACCTGGATAATTCCATGGATTGTATAGTCCGTGAGGTTGCAAAGAGGCGGACACAACTGAGCGACTTTCACTTTGACCATCAGATTTCAGTTACAGTAGCACCTTTTTTTCATTGTATTTTGATTTATATATGGCTTTAGAGAATAGAAGGCCGCTCTGGACAATGAATTCCAAGGGATGAGAGATAAGTACTTCTCTGCACTTCCGAGACAGGAGAGAACATACGTTCTGTTCTCTCCTGTCTATTCCTGAGTGCCTCGGTCTCTGCAGGCCCCAGAGTGAACTCCTCATGTCCTTACCTTCACAGGTCTGTTCTCTCCTAGTATTTTCTATATTGTTAAGGGGCACACCCACCCATATTCCAGGTCTGAAGGCAGCCTTGCTTCCGCCTTTTCTTTATCCCCCACATTCAGTCGGTATCAGGTGCTTTAGGTCAACTCTGAATACAGTTCCCTCCCCTTCTTCTCTAATGCTGCTTTCTTTGCTCGGACCTCACCATTTCTTCCATGGATTGTGGAGCTAGAATAATAATTGGCTTGCTGACCTCCAGTTTGGCCCCTCCATGTTCCAGTAGGGTGATCATTCTGAAATACAAAGCTGTCGTTTAAAATCTTCTGGTGTGTGCCGCTAGCCTTCATGATCTCATGCCTTCTTGCCCCTCTGGTTTCCTTTCTGCCTACTTACCCTACTCCGTTAGCTCTGCTGGAAGGCTTGTAGGTCCCTCCACCCCATGAGGGCTTTGGTTTCTCACCCCAGACTCTGGCATGTGCCATTTTCTATTTGGAAGACCCTCTCTTCTTTTCCCAACTCCTTCTTAGAACTCTTCTTCTGGAAACCTCTATGACACCTACTTCAAATCCTTGGGGCATTAAAACCTGCTAGTAATGCCCACTATTTTAATTTAGGATAATTTGTTAGCATTCCTAAGTTTAACTTTCTGAAAACAGGCTTTTTTGGGATTATTTATAATCAGAAAACTTTGGTTTTCTCTCATAATTCTAACAGCTGATGTCTAAGCACTTTAAAAAAGTGTAGAAACATTTTCCTATGAATAAGAATAAAAGAAGAAAACCAAACTCCCTGCTTTAAAGGGGTTTTCATTTTCCAAGAGAAGAATTTTTTCAGTTTTATTTCAACCTGTTGACATTAAACAATTACTTTAAATGTGGGTCAGTATACTTTTTTAATTTAGAGAGAGATCATCTTTGTATAATTCTTGTGCATATTTTCCTAGGCTACAGCTTTTTTCTTATTTTTTATTTATTTTTAACTTTTGGCTGTACTGGGTCTCTGTTGCTGCACGTGGGCTTTCTCTAGTTGTGTCCAGGGAGGCTACTCTCTCGTTGCGGTGCGTGGGCCTGTCATTGCAGTGGTTTCTTTTATTTTGGAACATGGGCTGTAGGTGCACCAGCCCAGCAGGTGCGGCGCGTGGACTCTTGAGCATGGGTGCACAGGCTTAGTAGCCCCACAGGGTGTGGAATCTTTCTGGACCAGGGATTGAACCCTTGTCCTCTGCATTGGCAGGTGGACTCTCAACCACTGGACCACCAGGGATGTCCTTTTCATATTTTTTCTTTTTCGTTTTCGACCACACTGCACAGCTTGCAGGATATCAGTTCTCCCACCAGCGGTTGAACCCTGTCCACGGGAATGAAAGCCCAGAATCCTAACCACTAGGTCACCAGGAAACTCCCTAGGATATAGATTTTAAAATACCAGTTGATGATTACTAAGCCTGGGAAAGTAATCCATTAATTGTAGTTTTGAGTGTTATTGTTCTAAAATGGTGTTATACCTTCTTGTTTCACTTATTTATGATATGACCTATGAAGTAAAAGGACAGAGGAAGAGCATTATTTTCTGTTAGGATAAACAGAGGCATTAAACTCATTTAACATAAAGTATTAATGCAAATGTAAAATGCTGGTGTAAGTGTACTGAGCTGAAGTGTCAGTAAGAACATATAATTATGTACAGCATGATGCTTTGTTGGGGCAGTCAGTATTATTCATTAGAGGCTGCTTTCTTAACTAGAACAAAGAAGAACTTAACATAATCACCATTTTCATTAGCATTAACCATGTTACCATTTTCTGGGATTTGAGGATCTTAAAAAGAGTCAGTGGCAATTTCCAATTATTATTATGTCTATTAATTGCACTGGCTTGAGTGCAATTGAGTCCCTTGATGGTAGACTTCCTTTCTGCTAAACACCTGTTTGGTGTGCACTTAACTGGGAGCACAGAAATGGTTTCTGCGTGTTTTCCTTAAGCACTAAGAATTAAAATGTATGCCAGCAAAGTGTGATACATCTATTATTGAAAAGGTATATTTAGTTATTGTCGCCATCACGAAAAGTGTTGGGTGAGTACCTAGTATATGCTTTACTGTTGGAAATTTTCATGAAACTCAAAAACTTTTTTATTAAATCCAGAAATGTATCCATAGCTGATGAGGATTCAAAAGAGTATATCAACTTTCAGTCACATGAAAATCACATGAAGGAATGCATCTTGTCCTTATTTGACTTACAAATGATAGTGTCAACCTCATGACGCAAATAAGAATCCATTTCCTTGAGGCACCTGGGTTCTTATCCAAATCAGCTTGTGACTGAATTAGATTTCAATGTGAGAATTCTTGAAATAATAATGAATGTTATGACTTACTGTACTCTATCATCTCCTTTCAGATTTTCCTATGGATTCTAGTAATGGAAACTGTAGAGGAGCAAGCAGTGGTGAGTATACCACTATCTTTCTGGTTTTCACTTGTGGTCAGACTAGTCTTGATGTTACCTAGATGCTGAAATCTTATTTGGGGGAGTTTGTGCCCTGCATGGGCTTCCCCGATAGCTCAGTTGGTAAAGAATCCGCCTGCGATGCAGGAGACCCTGGTTCTATTCCTGGGTTGGGAAGATCTGCTGGAGAAGGGAAAGGATACCCACTCCAGTATTCTGGCCCAGAGAATTCCATGGACTGTCTAGTGCCTTACATATTAAATGGAAACTTATAAAAATGTTCCTTTGTTTGTATTAATTTTGTTTTAAATTAATGATAAAATTTGATCTTTTATTTCCATATACAGTTCTTTGAATTTTAACACATATTTGAATTTGT
Source organism: Muntiacus reevesi (assembly GCF_963930625.1). Classification (NCBI taxonomy): domain Eukaryota; kingdom Metazoa; phylum Chordata; class Mammalia; order Artiodactyla; family Cervidae; genus Muntiacus; species Muntiacus reevesi. Next base: position 255,936,453 of record NC_089251.1, on the reverse strand, counting down.
GTAACCACCAACACAATCAGGATACAGAACAGTTCCATAACCTCAAAACAAACAAAAAACTCAGTTCAGCTCATCCTATTCCTTTATGATTACAAGCTTCTCCCACCCTTAACCTCTGGCGATCACTAATCTGTTTTTCATTGCTATGCTTTTGTCTTTTTGAGATTGTAGCGTGCATGGAATGATACAGTATGTAACTTTTGGACACTGGCCTCTTTCACACAACAAAATGTCTGAGATTTATCTAAGTTTTTGCATGTATCAGTAGTCCATTCCATTTTGCTGCTAAATGTTTTCTTACTTGGATGCATTACCATTTCCTTGTCCATTTATGTCTTAAAGGATATTTGGGTTGTTTCTAGTTTTTGGCAATCATAGATAGAGCTATTATAAACATTTGTGTATAGGTTTTTGTGTAAGTATAAGTTTTCATTTTTCATTTAGGGTAAATTATTGGGTTAAATGGTAAGGGTATGTTGAACTTTATAAAAAAAACTGCCAAACTGTTTCCAAATGAGTGTTCACTGTTACACTAGCAATACTTAAGAGTTCCAGTTGCTCTGCATCTAAGAATGACTCTAGTTGCATTTCACTAATTTTGAAAGGTTTTGTTTTGATTTTTCTTCAGTTCAAAATGTTTTATAATTTCCATTTAGACTACCTCTGTGACTTATGCATTATTTAGGACTGTGTTGTTAAATTTGGTGCTGTTTGGAGGTTTTTTCTGTTCCTCTTATGTTATTAATTTTTATTCTAAATTCCCTTATGGTCAAAGAATATAATTTGTATGATTTTAGTTTTTTTTATTTGTTAAGATTTATCATATGACCCAGGATATGATCTGTCTTGGTGAATGTTTCATGTGTCCTTGGGAAATATGTATTCTGGCACTGTTGGATGGAATGTTCTTTAAATGTCAAGTAGATGAATTGATTCTTGTTAGTTTTTTGTCTACTGCATCTATTGATCACTCTGAGAGAAGTGTTTAAGTTTCCACATATTGTAGATTTTTCTATTTCTCTTTTCAGTCTGTCAGTTTTATTCCATGAAGTCAAATGTGATACTATTTGGTGTGTATACATTTAATATTTTTATGTCTTACTGGTGAATTGACCCAGTGATGTAATGTTCCTCTTTATCGTTGGTAATTTTTCTCTTTTTAAGTCTATTTTGTTTTATGTTAATATAGCTACTCCTGTTTTCTTTTGGTCAGTGTTTGCAAGGTGTATCTTTTTCTATTCTTTTTCTTCTAACATATCTGTATCATTATCTTTTAAATAAATTTCCTCTAGACATAATATAATTGGTTTTTAGGTTGGTGTTGGTTTTCTATCCATTCTGTCAATCTTTGTCTTTTGATTAGTATGTTTAGATTATTTACATCTGTTGTAATTATTAATATGTTTGCATTTAGCACCTTTTTAAAATTTGTTTTATGTTTGCTCCCTCTCTTTTTCATTCCTGTTTCCTATTTGCTAGCTTTCTCTTGGGTTATTGAAATGTATCTCTCCCTCTTTCTCCCTCACCCTTGTGAACGCGTGTGTATACACACACAGACACATCCATGTATGTGTCTGTGTGATATATATATATGTATCCTTCCATAAGACAATGTTATGTTTTCTCTTTCAACCATTAGTGTCTGTTTCAAACATTAAATATGTCTAAATAGCTCAAGAGGAGAAAAATGGCCTACTGTATTTATACAGATGTTTATAATTTCTATTGTTCCACCTTCTTTCCTGATGTTCTAGGCTTCCTTCTGGTATCATTTTCCTTGTGTCTGAAGAACTTCCTTTATACTTGGCTGCTGGCAGCCAATTCTATCAGTTGCTTTCATATAAAAATGTCTTTATCTCATATTCATTCCTGAAGGATATTTTCACTGGATATAGAATTCATTTATACTATTTCATTTATTTCTGTCCTCAGTGTTTCTCATGGGAAATTGGTTGTCATTGAAATCATTGTTCTCCTGTAAGTAATGCATCAGATTTCTCTCGCTGCTTTCAATAATTTTTTCTTTGTCTTTAGTTTTTAGCAGTTTGATTACAGTATATTTAGACATTGATTTCTTTGGGTTTATACTATTCAGGGTTAACCTAACTTCTTGTATCTATAAGTTTATGCTTTTTCTCAAATTTGGGGAACTTTCAGCAGTTATTTTTTCAAATATTTACTTTTATAACACATTCTCTTCTACTTGTGAGTATATGGTTATATGAATTTTAGATCTTTTGGTATTTCCCATAGGTTCCAGAGGCTCTGTTCATTTTCCTCCAGTCTTCTTTAGATTGGATAATTTCTGTTTGTATTCCTTCAGGTTTATTGACTTCTTCCTTGTTATCTCCATTCTGCTGTTGAACTCATCCAATGTATTTTCAATTTTCAGTTATAATTTTTAAAATTAAGATTTTTCTCTTGACTATTTTTTTTATTCTTTATTATATCTTGAGTTTCTTTGAGTCTTTCTATCATCTGCTTCATTTCAAGGGTGTTCACCATTTACTTTTTGGAGAATTTTTAGAAAACTGCCTAAAGTCATTGTTGGATAATTTCATCATTTGTGTCATCTGATTTTTCTTTTCCCATACAACCTGAGATTTTCCTGGTTCTTCATATGCAGAATAGTTTTTTCTTATATCCTGGATATTTTGAATATTATGTCCGAAGACTTTGGGTCTTTAAGATCATATGGAGAGTGATGATATTTTTTTGTTCTAGCAGCAGTCAACCTAACTTGATTTAGGCTGCAAATTCTGACTAGTCTTCTGAAGGTTGGTTTCCGAAGGCATTTGTGGTGGCTTTCAGGTCTGTCCCATGTGTGTGCCATTTAGTGACCAGCGTGAGATGAGGGCAGTGATTTATACCATAGTCCAGTTTTCAAAGTCGATTGATTGTATACTTTTTAGTGTCAGAGTCACACATGCCCAGGAGTGAGCCCAGCAGTTCATTAGTATTTCCATGGGATCATTTCCCAAGCTCCTCCCTCTCCATAACTGCCTCAGTACCCTTCACTTTTGGGGGGCTCCCCCTTTTGGTTCTTTGGCCAGAAAGCCGGGGCTTTATTTATCCCGCCCTGTGACGTACTTCCTGTGACTCCTTGTATATCAGGGCCGGTGGTGAGGACAGAGCCGCGGGGCTCGCCCCAGTCTCCACACCACGCGGTGTCCCGTCGGAAAGGAAGGTTCTCCGCGCCAGCGGTCTAGGCGTCTGGCGACTTCCCTTGCAGCAGCCGTTGCTGCCACCACTGTCCCAGGATCGCTGCAGGGGGGGTGGAAGGGCTGGGTGTCGGCAGACCCCTTCCCACTTCCTGAGTTAGAACTGGAGGGCTTTTTCTGGAGGACTGTCTGCATGATATCTGCTTCCAGGCTGTGCTGAAACCAGGCGGGAGGGTACTAGAAGTGGAAAGGATGACAGATGCACCTTCGGTTTGATGGTGCTGGGCTTCTTTCGCAAACTTCCTACTAGTTTCCTTTTCAGAGTCCTTGAGGCGCTGCTTCTCGGATTCTGTTTCATAACTGCGTTCAGTGGGGGAGAGGTGATGGAGGCTACTTATTCCATCTTTCCGTAAAATAAGCACTTAAATGAGGTATAGCGTATGTGCAGAAAAGGAACACATCGTAAACATGCAGCCCAGCGCATTTTCACCAAGTAAACACGCTTATGTAACCACTGCCCAGATCAGGATGGGAACCATTGCCAGCTCTCCTGAAACACTTCCTTGTGCCACCTCCAAGTCCCTGATTCCACCTTTCTTCCCAGAGGTAGCCTCTGGCAGAAGTTCTAGCAGTACAGAATAATTTTGTCTGATTTCAACTTTTATGAGAGGCATCATTTTATATGTATGTATAGATAGACAGTGTGTCTATGTGTGTGCCTTCCTCTGTTCTTCATTATACTGTCTATAGCAGAAGTTTTAAATTCTAATTGCTGTGTAGTATTCTATCATATGAATATACCACTCTTCATTTATTCATTCTAATGGCCCTGAAAATTTGCATTATTTCTAGGTTTTTTCCCTCTCTCTTTTTTTTTTTTTTAAAGTATGACTAATGTTGCGTTTGTTTCTGCAACTAGTTCTTTTTTACTTTCTTGAAATAGTAATTTGTACTGATTTGGTCTGTAAGTTGTCATATGTGGAAGTGGAATCTTTATTAAGTTGTAAATAAGTTTGAAGCATCAATTTTCATTAGACTAGAACAGTTTTACTGTTGATTTCCACTGAATCTTACCAGAGTGACAAGTATTTGACATAAGGCAATGTGCATCAAAGGTACCTCAAACAGTTAACTTTTAAAAACACAAGTGAATTAAAATGATTTATTTAGAATTATGTTGCTTTTGAATGCAACTGAGTGTTTATAGTGTTGTAAAATCAGCTGGAAATCACTGGTGTCCAATAGTAGTGCTATTTTAAGGATTACTCCTGTTATGGTTGCTCAAAACAAACTGGAAAGCTCATTTGTATTGTATATAGTACACTTAGTGAGTCAAAATTTCAGACCAAGTACATGCATGTTCTATCAATTTGTCTAGAACTTATGGTTAGAATAATACAGCACTTCAACGTGTGAAAGAGAGAAGACATTAATGACACTATAAATACAAAAACAGTTCAATGTGTAAAAGCTGGAGTGAATATGTTGTTCCTGTGTTCAGCGTTTACTGCTCCTCTTTATAAAAGAGGAATGTTTTTCTGTCCCCTAGTGTAATGGGAGTGATAAAAACAGACAGGTAAAACCACGCTGACTTGGTTGTGGAGAAACACATTGACATGGTCACATGTTTCAAGAAGAAAATAAAATTTGTTTACACTCAAAATGTCATACTTTGGAGGAATATAACAGCTGAAGTTGATTATGATAAAAGAAATGAGGAAGACACAAAAGCATTGTAACCCTCATAACCACTCTTTCAAAAGTGTCAAGCTGTTTATGTCTGAAATTTGGAAAAGAAATTCTTTCACTCCAGTTAATTTATCCTTTGCCTCAAAGCCTAGCAGCCTTCTTTTTTTTGGAGATAATGACTATCAGAGCAGCTTCCAATTTGTGAGTGTATTTTGCTGTTGTAAATCCACTATCATAATAAGAGGTACATTCTCTCTAGTTTTCATCACATGGAATTTGGAGAAAAACAATTTTAGTTCTGTTCTGCTGAGTCACTTGGTCTGGTCAAATCAACCCAGAAAATTAAGGCAGGTATTCAAATGGTGCAGTGAAAAGCTAAATTGTTTATTAAAACAATTCTGAAAAAGAATCCCCCTCCCTTGCCCCAGTTTTCTACTTGGTGATGGTGACCAATTTATGGACTTCTGTATTTGAAAAATACATTTTCCCAATGAGGTGATAATAATTAGTAAATTCTGACATTAATTAAGTGTATGAGCATGACCAAATTACTTAACCTGTTATTCTGGGTCTGTGTATAAATATAAAATCAGATAATACTGATTGCTGAGTTCTGATATTTATTTCTGGTATATTTTCAAATTAGGGAAACACGAGTAATATCTGCTGGGCTTTCCTAGTGGCTCAGACAGTAAAGAATCTTCCTACAATGCAGGAGACCTAGATTCGATCCCCGGTTTGGGAAGATCCTCTGGAGAAGGGAATGAAAACTCACTCCAGTATTCTTGCCGAGAGAATTCCGTGGACAGAGGATCCTGGCGGGGTACAGTGCGTGGGGTCGTAAAGAGTTGGACACGACTGAGTGACTAACACACACACACACTTTCACACGAGTTGGATACTCTTGCAGTTTTAGCTAACGCCTTTCTGGTCCTTTTTCAGAAGTGCTTCAGAGAAACCCCTCTGGGCAGCTGAGTAACTAGCGATTCCTGACTGCCTGGACCTGCTAGGTCTGCCCTGGCCATCCCCCCACCATCCCCACCCTCTGCCCTGCAACAGCCAGCCTCCTCTTACTGAGATAACCAATGCCTAGCTTGGGTAGTATGGACCCATTCTCTCTCTTTCCTTCTCCAAATCTGTTGTTGTTCAGTTGCTAAGTGTCTGACTCTTTGTGACTCCATGGACTGCAGCACGCCAGACTTCCCTGTCCTTCACTATCTCCCTGAGTGTGCGCAAACCCATGTTTATTGAGTCAGTGATGCCATCCAACCATCTCATCCTCTGTTGCCCGCTTCTCCTCCTACCCTGTCTTTCCCAGCATCAGGGTATTTTCCAATTTATTTCCTACTAATCTGGGGAAGGATTCCAATTTTTTTTTCCTTTGGTGCAATGTTTGTTCACTATAAAGTCTGAATTAATTTGTGGTAACTTCGACTCTTTATTTGAAAATAAAATTAAGATAGATAAAAATAATATTTTGTAATTATATAGTAGCTTATCTGTAGCTCAGTCGGTAAAGAATCTGCCTGCTGTGCAGGAGACCCGGGTTCAATCCCTGGGTTGGGAAGATCCCCTGGAGAAGGAAATGGCAACCCACTTCAGTATCCTTGCCTGGAAAATCTCATGGGGAGAGGAGCCTGGTGGGATGCAGTCCATGGGGTCTGAAAGAGTCGGGCACAACTGAGCGACTAACACTTACTTAACAAATATATGCTTTTTTCACTGTTTTCAGTATTGGACACTTTGGATGAATACTCATTTCTGAGAATTCTTCTCCCTGGGCTATTACCCAAATTGTCCTAGTTCTTCTCTTCCTGTCCCCCAGCTGTGGGCATTCCCCAAGGTTCTGTGCTTGGCCTCTGCTCCTCCTTACAATGAGTTCTTCCTGTTGGAAGTCATCTAGTTACATAGGCTGGATGCTACATATTTCACCTCCAATAAACATTTCTACGTGGGCAATCTGTTTGTACTTCAAAGGGTATATATTCAATAATTTTCTTTTCATTAAAATTTTACCCCTTGCAACTTTTGTTTTAGTGGCACCATTGTTTTCCCAGATCCTCAACACTTAACCGTCATCATCCATCTACCAATAAACTCTTTAGTCCATCCACCCCAACCATTCATCAGAAACGTGATGACCACCCCTTGTCCTGGCATACTCGATGCCAGGAACAGGGAGGGAGTGAAGGAGTTGATTGCACTTTTCTCCCACCCCTTTTCTGTGTGGTTGGCATCAGGTAGATGCATGATGTCCTGAAAGACCTACTTTGCTTTTCTCTTAATTGACCTTTGTTGTTTTTGGCCATGCCGCGTGACTTGAGGAATCTTCGTTCCCTGACCAGAGATTGAACCTGGGCCTCAGTAGTGAAAACTTGATGCCCTAACCACTGGACCACGAGGGAATTTCTTCTTAATTGACTCCTTTAGAGGACCTGTACCGCACAAAGCTAGCATTTCAGGTCTCACGAGAGAAAACAGGCATACTGCCTTGGTTCTCTACATTTTGTATATCCCGAATGACTTTTGGATCCAGAAACCTTCTGAAAGGTAGTTTATTTAAAATTTTCCAAAGATACAAATCCTAAAGAAATAGAACTAAATTTCTTTTTTTTAAATATAACATTAGTTCCCTCAATCTTAAGTAATTCCCTTTTACAAAGTGCAAATTACTATGAATTGAGACCTTTATTGCAACATTTGAGGTTTGTTTTTTCAGCTAAATTGAGCAAATGTTAGTTTTGCTTTTTAAAGCTTTATTATATTACCTGAGTTCACCAATTGACTTAATTGCATTTTCCATATACAACTCTAATCCAGAATAAAATCTAATATGATATTTTTTGCCTAATGTATATGTTTAGGAAATAAATTTTAAACATGTAATGAACAGCCACTAAGTCATGACGCTTTATGGAAAAATGAAAGGAATTCATATAATTATGAATTCATATGTTAATTTACTTATAGTAAAATGCACAATTCTTAAGTGTATGGCATATTGAACTTTCACAAATATATATACCTGTGTAGCTATCACCCAGATCAAGATAAAGAACATTTCCATCTCCCTTGAGAATTCCCTTGTGTCAACTCAATCACCCACCCCACCATGAGTTGAGCACAGGTGTGATTTTTATTACCATGGATTAATGTTGTTTGTTCTTCAGCTTCATACAGGTGGAATCATGCAGCACATACTCTTTTGTGGCTGGCTGCTCTTGTTTTTGTATAATGCTTTTGAGATTTACCCATTTAGTTATGTGTATCATTTTATTGTGGAATAGTTTGCCTTTGTGTGAGCATAATACCAATATGATTTCTAAATTCTATTTTTTATGCAGTTCCTCCCAAACTAAATGTAATAATCTAAATTAGCTTTCTATCTCCAGGAAAAATTTGCCAGATTTTTATCCTCAAACTTATAGATGATTTTTTTGTTGTAAAATTTTCTCTTCTGTTTTATAAACTGCTCTTAAATTTGCATAAAGTATTTTCTGATCCTTTTGTTTGTTTATATATAACTAGTACTACTAGCTAGCATTCAATGAGTGATTAAATACCAGGCTCTGTGCCAAATTCTTTATGTGAATTACTGTTTAAATTCTTATAATAACCTGATGGGGTAGCCAGTGTTAGTTTAGGAATGGGTATTGTAACTTGCCCAAGGCAACATAAGCAAAGAGGGACAAAGCTGGGATTTAAACGCATGTGTCCTTAATCAATTTGCCATACTCTCTCGCGCTAATGCTTATTATTAATATAATGGCCACATAATATGATCATTCTGGCTTGCTAACTTCCATTCTTCAAATTTTGGAAGTGTACATGATAGTTCAAACGGACTTCCTACATCAGGGCAGAAATTAGCTTTGTGAACTTGAAGCAAAATAGAAGACTCAGGCACTATTGAAAAAATCCTGTTACTTTGCTTACTTATGGTAGGTACCACAGTTCTCTCAGGTAGCAGGCAGCCTTGGGAAAATATTGCTTCCCTTACTCATTAAATGATCTTTACAAATGAACGATTGGGATTCTCAGTGAATCTTATGCAAAATTAAATCCGACATTTATGGGCCATTGTGTGCTAGGTACTGTGAAAGGTATTTTATGTTTATTACTTAATTCTCTCAGTAATTCTGCAAGATACCACTTTTTAGATACTAAAAGTTACATAAATAGTAAGGCATGGAGCCTACTATTCACATCCATCTGTGTCTGATCATAAAAGTCCATCCTTTAATCATAGCATTTTCTGTACTCTGCCTCAATAGTATAGACCTCCTTAGTGGTACAGATCAGCATGGTTCCTGATTCTGTAAGAGATGCATTGTTGTTCTTTTAAAAAATTTTCTGGACTTCCTTGGTGGTCCAGTGGCTGAGACTCCGCACTCCCAGTGTGGGCCCTGGGTTCGATCCATGATCAGGGAACTGAATCCCACATGCACCAACCAAGAGTTCACATACCACAACTAAAAATCCTGTATGCTTCCACAAAGACTGAAGACCCCTTGTTCCACAACTAAGACCTGGTGCAACCAAATAAATAAATAAAGTAAACAAATATTAAAAAATAAAAGTGTTCTTTCATCATTGAAATCAGGACACCACAGTTCTGTTTTCTTGTCTGTTTTTTTTTTTTTTTTTTTTTTTAATGCCCCAGGAGTAATAATATCCTCTAGATTTTCAATAAAGTGTCCATTTCATGACTTATAATTTTGGGAAGACAGAATGTGGTCCTAGGGCTGGAATCCAGGCATGTTTCACCATCTCTTTGTTTCTAGAAGGGTAGTGAAACTGATTTCTGGAAGGTCTATAGATAAATAGATAAATTGCCTACCTTCCATTAAGCTCTATCTGTGCATGTTCTATAATGACACCCATCTCTGTTGCCATTTTGATGACTTTGATGATAAAGATCATTCATTTAGTGCACTGACTTCTTTACTTCGCTAACCTGTTTGTTCTGCCCCAGCCATCTATTTTCCAGGGGCACATTCTGTACCTTGCCATCTAGCAATAGTGCCAGCTCTGTAATCCTAATTTCAAGTATACCCTTCTTTGCCTACCAACTTTTTTCATCCGAGCAGATTTGCTCTAGTATCATCATTGCTGTAATTTTACTCCGCTGGGACTGCCTATTCATCATATACCACTTACTATTATCGTTCAACCCTAACCTCCTTGCCTACCTGAGATTTCATGAACTATTGTAATACACATTCCGTTGAAAATACCTTCAATTCATTTGCCTATCTTTTCTTCTGCCATAGTCACCTGATGTATTCTCAACTCTTGTTGCTGGACAAAATTACTTAGCTGGGGTGACTGGTTTTACTTTAAATTCAAGATAAAATTCGAATACGTGATCAGCATTGCCTAGCAAACTACCTTGTATCTCTATTTGCCTTTCCACTCAGTAACTGTTTTACACTTTCACTTCTCTCCTTACTCTTCCATACCCTGCTCTTTTAGCCCCTCATCTCCTGCAGCTAATAACCTCATCCTTTAATGAGAAAGTAAAAGCTATCAGAAGGAAATCTTATCACCCTACCAACAGTTGTATAAGCTGTCAACATCAGTACCCCTTTCTCCTTTTTCTTCTTATGCAGTGGATCGAGTGTTCCCCTGATTTTCACCCATTTTTTCCTTGCCAACTAATTTTCTTTTTTTTTTTTTTTTGCCCATGTCATGCTAAATGATCCTAGTTCCTTGACCAAGGATCAAACCCATGCCTCCTGCAGTGAAAGTACAGTCTTAACCACAGGACTGTAAGGGAAGGTCCCTTGCCAACCGAATCTGATAGACCTCCTTTTCTTTTCAGTCATTTGAACTTTGAGGGTGTTCTCCTCAAAGAGAGCTCACCTGTTTTCTTGCAACACCATCCTTTAGGTTTTTGACTGCACTCTCCTGTGTTTCTTCCTCATTTTTGGGTGCTCCTTCCCAGTCGGTTTTATGACTTCTTCACTATCTTATACATAAAGATGGAGTTCCTACCTAGATAACAGCTGATCTTTCAGGTTTCAAGCTTTAATGTCGTTTCCTTAGAGGACTTTGAAGACCAGACTAGTGTAGGTCCTCAAGTTGTATATTCTGATGGCACATTGTACTTTGCTTTCATTACATGTATTATACATGAACATAAATTATTTTGTGTGTAATTATTTGTTCAATGTCTGTATCCTGTTCTGAATTGTCTGTGTTACTCATCAGGTGTTCTACATGCCTGGCACAGGGCTTGGCATGTAAGAGACATTCAATAAATATTTGTAGAGTGAATGAATGACATAAGTGACTCAAGATGTTCAACAAATGTTAGTTCTCTTTTCCTTTCGCATCTCATATTTAGAGAAACATAATTATCCCAGGTTTGTAAAGTCAGAAAACACTCTTTCTGTAGAAGAAAGGCAGTTCTATGATGTGATAGATATTGACATATGTTTAAGTTATTTAAGCCATGCTCATTTATAGGCAATGGAAAGTGTAGAAGACTTCTTAGATAGTCTTCTCACAAAGATAAAAAGAAGACTACTTCTTTCTTCAGTAACGAAGTCAGAGTTAATGATCATAATTCATTTTTATATCTGTTTTTAAAAACTGTTAAAAAAAATTGCTGTGGTCTGCTCCTATGTGTCTTAAAATGGAGCGAAGTGGGTTTCCAGGATCAAATGCAAAACATATATTTCATTTGGTACAAATTAAAATTATTTAAACTCTGACCCAATTAGAAAGAGCCAATATTAAGAGTTATTATAGAAATTGTAACACCAATAGAATTATATTTTATTTTTTTCCCTACTTTTTGAAAATAAATCTTGAGCACAGATCTAAGACCTTTTCCAAAAAAAGCAGAAAAATATTCACTAACAGTAGTATTCCAAAGTCATGGGATGTGAAAAGTTATAGGGGTTTTGGAATCTGCCAAAGTTAATTATAGTCTTACAGCTCTGGAGGAGACCCAAGAGAAGTCAGTTTCAAACAAAGGTCAGGATTCGTTAGAAAGTTGTATCACACTTAAGCTTGAACTCAAACAAGGTTGCCCTAAACAGTGGAGGTCCAGTGAGCATCAAATTTCAAAACTGTCAGATGCTTATAACATTTAGATCTTGTAAAAATTATAGAGCCCTTTAAAAAAGACTGTTGCCCTTGTGTGTTTTCAATAAATGAGCTGATTTTTATGTGTAAACAAATGAATAAAGAAGGATGTGATGATGTCCACTCAGAACTGTTTCTAAGAAGCCCCAGTGTTGAGAGAGTGAGGCTGTTCCCAGCTCAATCACTGCAGTGCACAGTAGGGCAGCTCCCCTGAATTGCAGACCAGATTGTATGCAGCACTGGGCATATAAATGTTACAGACTCACATTCATTCTAGTGGGGTAGACTCATGTTCATATTAGGATAATGAACAGTTTTCAGTTTCACTAGCAGAGAAGTAGGAGATCATTGATTCTAGAAGAGCAGCTGAGAGAACCCAGCTAGAGGACCGAGGGAGAGCTGCCCAAGAGAGCTTCCTGGTCCTGCTCCAAGGATGCTGTGGGATACAGGACCACATGCTGTTATGCGACTCAAGAGAGTTGTATTTAATCCTAGACTGGAGGCAATGAATTGCTAATATTAAAACCTTCCCCGCATTTGAAGAACTCCTCTCACTTTATTTTGTCAAAGCCAGCCTCTTTAAATTTTCTGTATTTTTCCTTAGATAAGAGCACCAAAGCAGTTCCTTTACATGTTTTTCTTCTCAGCAGTGGAATGCAAGCAGATCGATTCCTATTGGTCTTTGTACAAAGCTCAGCAAAAGAATAGATTTTACTTTGCCACGATAGTGGAACAAATCCTAGACGCTGTGCCATTTGGAAGCTGGGGGAGGAAGACTACTCGCAAGATCATTGGTGAATTAAAGTAGATATGATGGTAATGCTGCTGGCCACGTACAAATCAGAAATCAGCTATTGGTAGTAAACAAAAAAAACCTTGCAGTCTGCTCTAGGGTGGCTAATACATGCAGCATATGCCTCCATGAATTTTTTTTTTTTTTTTTTTTTGCCATTTCCCAATTCTTGGGCTTTCAGGGATATATATGTAGATGTGAGTAGACATACTTTACAATAAAGATATTCCTCCAGAGCTGTTGATCTAAGATATACTTTTCATGAATACCCTCAGATATGAATATGTTTGGGTTGAGTCAGCAGAAAGAAGTGAAAGAAAGTTCTTCTGTATTTGAGCCTTGTGGATATAAAATTCCATCCTCCTTTTTACTCAGCTATTTTATTGAGCTACTAGGTACTTCAACTAGACAGATATTTGCTTCTAGCAAGAGCTAGGGATTGGCCCACAGGAAAGGCCTTAAGTACATAGTATGGCATTTCTACCTCTGAGGCCAGCAGGAGAAACAAGTGCATTGGGGAGGAACAGAATTCAGTCCAAAGAATATAATGGATATATTAGTTCATTAGCTATTAGGGATCTAGCTAATATATGTAGTTGTACATATGGTTGTGGAAATACCTACTTGAAAAGTTCCTAAATTATTTTACAATATAATATTTTGGAAAAAATCTCCGCTTGGAAGTTTTGTGAAATCCTTTGTTTATGCTTCAAGTAATCATGTTAGAATCAATCCAGTAATAACTGCTGTATTTTTCTAAATCTATTTAATTGGCAGTTGGTGTATTTTTGCCAAGAATTTTTTATTAGAACATGTGCAGATTTCTGAAGAATTACAAATATGTAGATAATTTATCTTCATGTGTTATTTTTAACGAGTAGTATCTATTTTTAAAGAGAAAACCACAAATCCATATCTATATGTAGGTGAGGATAATTTGTAAGTCAAAGACCGTAGCATTTATTTCTTCGGAAATAGTCTCATCTCAAGAATCGCTCTTTTAAAAGCGTGTTACATTTGGTACAAAAGAAGGCAACCGTACGGTAGAACTAGATAACTTTTCAGTCTGTTTTAAATGGGAAGACAAATGCTTTGCTAATAAAAACGTCATTTTTCGAGGAATCTTCTTCAAATAGCAACCAGCACTGATACGACCTATTGTCTATTGAGATCGTTATTCCACAGAAACAGTGTTAAAAATTATCTGCAGAATAAGAGCACTGCTGTGTGTAGCGCTGAGGCCACCCTCACCTCTCTCCTGGGGAGGAGAGATGCTTGTCTCTAGAACCGAAAAGAGGGTAGGGAGGTGCTGTTCTCCAAAGGACTGCTACTTCAAAGCACCTTATCCGTGAGTTCAGCTGGAAATAACATTTATTATGATAAGGAAGGGCTTCCCTGGTGGCTCAGATGGTAAAGGATCTGCCCGCAGTGTAGGAGACCTGGGTCCAATCCCTTAATCAGGAAGATCCCCTGGAGAAGGGGATGGCCACCTACTCCAGTATTCTTCCCTAGAGAATCCCATGGACAGAGGAGCCTGGTGGGGCTGCCATCCTAGGGTCACAAAAAGCTGGACGTGACTGAGTGACTCACACACACACACACACTTAGAAAACATAATGTCAAATTGTCAACAAAAACTTCTGCTTTTTACTGGTCTCCATGCTAACATAAACCACTTTTTAAACAAAAAAATTTTGTTGGCTTGTTTTCTGTGATTCGTGTGCCAAGAAATCTTTACATAAATGAATGCTTTCTCAGGTAATTGTGTATTATTTCCAATTTTTAGGTTGACTTTAATGACTAAGATTTTATTATGGTTATGATGTATGCATGAGGTGTATTTCTTAGCCAAGTAATCTATCATAAACAATGTAGTAATCTACTCTCTAAGATGCTAAATGATTTATCCTATATATGAAACACTTTGAGATAATTAAAACTTTTATTACATATGCTTGTTTTATATTACATAGAAAATGTTCTGGTCACTACTCACCAGATATTTAAAAAAACACAGAACATCTTATTTCAAAATATGTATATAGTAACTTCCTCCAATAAACACAGAACTACCATTGAGTTAAATACCAGTTATTCTGCCTATAGATAGTGCTCGTGAGAATCACTGTGTGGTACACCTGAAACTGTTAGGGTAATGTAAATCATGTATACTTCAGTTAAAATTTTAAAAAATTAGATCCAAAAAAGAAGGAGGTTATGCCCCTTAAGAACTTCAAAAAACTCACTGGGTTATAATAATATGTGCTTATCTTATTGTGTTGATTTTAGATCCAAAAACTATTTGGAGGTGCGTTGTGTAGTCTGTAAAATGTCTATGAGCGCAGGGGGCCTTGAACAGGGGTAACTAGTTACTTGAGCTTAAGCATCATTTGCCTCTCAGTTGGCATTCATTCAACTGCCTTAAGCACTGAGCATGTCTCTTGCAGGATTCTTGGTCTCTTCATGCATGGTGGTGAACAGTGCTTCCTCAGGATTGGGAACTTTGACCCTGAATAGGCAGCTCTGTAGACAGAATAAATGTGAATGTAGTTGCAGGAAAAAAGGACCAGACACAGAGAATATGAGCTTCCTTGCTACTACATTTGGGTCTGATCTTACCAAAAAATGTGCATAAACAAAAGAAAGCTAACGTTGAACTTTTGCTCATAATAGATAAAATGTTATGTTTTTTAGAACGCTGCAAATGTAAACCAGTCAGAGCTACACAGAAGACCTATTTCCGAAACAATTACAACTACGGTAAGGATAACTCTATGAACTGCTAGGTTCAGAAAGGGGTTTGTGTGTGTATGTGTAGATTGATAGAACAACTTACGAATAAGGCTTAAAAACGAATAAGCAAGGACAACTTTTAAGAGTATAATCTCTCTGTTCTAAACAATTAAAATGTCTCATATGGGCACTATTCCTAACAAATGCTTGATTTTGTAATGCATTTCAGGCAGCACTGCTGGCATCTTAGGGCCATGCAGTGACACATACAGGCAGTTGAGAGATGCTCTTCCCTCTCTGATAGGCCGGCAAGGGTATGGAGCTGCAGCGGGTCATCAGTTGTGATTCACTGGGGTGAACAGTCAGTGGGGTAAACAGAGGAGCACTTCAATGCATAAGGAGTGCTTAAAAGAGTCAAACTGGATTTTTCCAAACATTCTATCTCTTGGAAAACATTGACAGAGTTGGAACGTAACACAGAGGTCGTTAGTATTCAAAGAAATGTTTTGTTATCTAGCCTGACCTAGATACGTGCTGTCTGATAAGCAAAGCTGACAAATTTAACCGGGGGAGGAAAAACCTTCTGTCTCTGTGCCAGGTGATGTGTTAGGTCGTTTTCATACACAGTCTTAGGTGATTTTCTCAACTGCACCGTGAAACGTTCTATTATCCCTATTTTATCAGCGATTATTGAACCTAAGTTATCCTTCCTTTAATTATTCAGAATGTACTCTTGGGTATTGGAATGCTTCAGAGTCACAAATATCAATCACCGTTATACTTAGAAGGGTCAGTTAATAGAGTTTGCTAGTTGATAAAATAAGCAACAAATCAGTATTTGCTGTATTCTATTGGTATTTTATTATGATTCTTCCACTCTAGCATTTATGAGATTAATAAAGTTCATGTTACTATCTCTGCCGAAGACTGTCAATGCTGAGTAAATGAATAAACATGGCAATTAAATGGATTTATAAAGTGCCTTCATTACTGAAATGAAGGCTTTATTATTGAGTTTACTTTAGAGAATATAGCACACATACAACAGAATTATTCCTCCTTTTCTATTATTTGGGAATTGGAAGGAGAGAAATGGATAATCTCTGTAAGAGTAACCTTTGATATCTTTGAAAATACTGTATATTGAAAGATAAAAAGTAAAAAATTCAGTGTAGTTAAATCTCTTTAAAATAAATATAGCTAGTTTCTCAAATTTTTCTTCAATGGATTCAATTTTTATTTTTTTGTTTACTAATTATCTTTAGAGGAATCTATAGTTTCTCTTAGCCAATGGTAGACATACTTTCTAAGGTGGAAATGTAAGAAATCAGATGCCTGGCTGCTCATCTGAGGACTATCCTCTATAAATTGATGTGAAATTTCACAAGGAAAGGAAACTTTTAATTTTTAGGAGATTAACCTTGTAAGATTGAAAAATGCTATATGAACTTTTAAGTTAATGAGTTGTATTAAAGACAAAAACATGAAAAATTTTATATTGGGAAATTTTACTTAGTTTGTATTTGTTTTACTTATTACTAATTTTTACTTTATCCAGCCTCAGTGCTGCAATGGTTAGTGTGACTATTTTTGTTAAAAGATAAAATGGTTACAAGTCATAGGAAGAGAAAATCTTCCAACAAGGTAGCTGAGTGAATATTATAGCAGAAAATAGGATACAGATCACAGTTAGTGGAAAAAAGATAATTTTTTTCTCATGGTTAAACAATAACTAGATTTCCCATAGTTTAAGAATTTTCACTTATCTAAGTCTTACTCAGAGCTTCTTTGAGAAAGACAGGCACTGAAATTATAAAAGAGAAGGAAAACTTCTAAAAAGAAAATATATTTTAAATTTAAGAATATGTTGATTTTTATCTTTCTTAAATATCTGTGTGTGTCTGTTGAGAAAACAAAGTGGAGGTGGGAGCAAATTGATAATTCAGATGAAACCTCTGCTTCATTCAGATTAATTCAGTTAAAAGCTCTTGAGCTTTAACAAAATTACTTGAATAATAAAGTAAGTCTTGTAGAGAGGTATTTACTTTGGAGTGGGTACATGTGCTAAAAATTTCTAACGAAAATAGTAGACACACTGGGTAAATAAATCATTAGTTTGAGAACGTTTGCACAGTTCACTAATCTCTAATAGTTGATGAATGCTATGAAGCACATTCACATAAGCCAGGACACACAAAAATGTGTGCTAGCTGGGGCTGTGAATCTATCATCTGGTTCTCCCAAATGACATTTCAAAAAGGGCAACCTTATCTTTTGTTAAAATAAGAATAGAACACTAATGAAAAAAGACCCCTTCACTCAGAAATCACACCAAGCAGAGAGGCTGGGCAGTTACATTTTGTTTGCTATAAGCTCTCATACTTGAGACAACTAATTCTCTGAAGATTGAAATACCTGTGAAGCAAAATTGAGGTTTTGTTCTAAAGTTTTTAGAATTAGTAGCTTAAATCTTTTTGTATGTGTCTTGTACTGGTGGAATGTTATTGAATAAATTTCTGTATGGAATTGGGGCATTGATGGGGGGCAGTGGTTTATTAGCTGGCTTTATATTTTCATGGATTACTTTTTCCTTTGTAGTCCAAAACCCCTAAAATATGTGGGAAGGAACTCAGATGAAAGTGGTTGGCAGATATGTGCCTAAGAGGCTTTTAAAAAGTACATTCATTTGTATATGTTGTGTTTTCTTCTGTATAAAGTCCACGGATATTGAACTAGAGCAATGAGGCTGCCTGGGCAAAAGCTGTTGGCTTCTTACTAATTGACATTTTTTTTGCTTCTTCTTAGGCCTTTTCAAAATCCCCTTAGGAAAAAAAAAGTAAAAAGCTCATTTACCCGAAGTAGGAATCTAAAGAATTTGGCTCTTCCAAGGGAGAGAAATACAGAAAAGAAGCAGAACAGTACTTTCTAGATTCTGGGTCAAATGTTTTGAATTTGCAACTGAATTTATTCTTTTTAAAGCAGTTTTGTCTTTATTTTGAGAAGTCATGCCCAACCTTATGAGATAAACTGGGTGCCAGAATACCCACTGAGACGGTAGATTAATGCAATTGACCTGTTAGACCTTGTTTCATAGCACATGAGTGGGGACGGTTTTTATTCAAGCAGAAAATGCAGTGTACCTAAAGGGGAGTGTGAAAGATAGTCTGTAGTGAAACAGAGGAAGAAAGGGGCTGATGTCTGAGCAGTGAGCTAAGGTGAAAAGGGTGGAAAGATTGCAGAACTAGCCCGAGAACTTCGTGGAACAGGACCACTTTACGACACTAAAGAAAACCCTAAGTGGTTAGAAAATCTATTAATAGACCTGATGGAAAAAATGCTGAGCGTGAAACAAAGCATATTTAGGTGGTAGGTCTTTGTACATAGTGAAACTAATATGGGTTAAACTCCTCTTGGCACAATTGAAACTGTACATATCTAAACAGTTCTCATCATGAAATACATGCACACATATGCATATATACACACAAATATAAATGCACATGCAAATTTGCAGGGGATCAGGGGTGGATATTAAGGGGCAGGTGTGCTGTATAGTGTGTTACTCACTACTGTCTAAGGAGAAAATATCTGCCTGACTTTTTCTTTCCATTCATTGAGCATCAAGTGGATATGAATTGGCTAGAAAGAAGTCTACTTGTCTTTTTTGAATGGGGCACCTATTGTGTATCATATTGCCATATCAGCTTTATTGTCTTTTATCCAGTCATTCGGGCTAAAGTTAAAGAAGTAAAGACCAAGTGCCATGATGTGACTGCAGTCGTGGAGGTGAAGGAGATTTTAAAGGCGTCTCTGGTAAACATTCCAAGGGAAACTGTGAACCTTTATACCAGCTCTGGCTGCCTGTGTCCTCCACTTAACGTTAATGAGGAGTATCTCATCATGGGCTATGAAGATGAAGAGCGCTCCAGGTAATTCACTCCTTGAGGATTCAGACTAATTTCTATGCACATCCTATGCGTATTGCATTTCTTTAGAGAGCTGACTCTGGGGGTTGTTCTTTGGGATCTGTCTACCTTCTGGGGAATTAAAGATCAGTTTTAGTTGGATCCTTCAATCCATGTATTAGATAGGAAAGTATATGTGGGAAATTTCTAGGTGTGCATTTTTCTGGGGAGAGGGATCATAACTTTGTTTGTTCTTAAAGGGGTCCATGACTCCCAAGTAGTTGAGAATTACTGTTCTAAAACATGGCTGTCCATTTTAGAACATATACTGTTCTAAAACATGTATAAACAGTATGTGCTTCTTGACAGTGATTCCTTGTATTTTTCAGTAATATGTTTTAATTTTTCAAAAATGGCTGCTTCTTTAAAATACAGATTACTGTTGGTGGAAGGTTCTATTGCTGAGAAATGGAAGGATCGACTTGGTAAAAAAGTTAAGGTAAACCTAAATTTCATTTTACTATTTATTTATTTAATTGTAAATTATTTATTTATTTATTTGGCTGCATTGGGTCTGAGCTGCCCCACAGCCTGTGGGATCTTAGTTGCTTGAGTAGGGATCAAACCTGCGTTGGAAGGTGGATCCACTGGATCACCAGGGAAGTCTCAACCTGAATTTTATATTGAAAGTGATACCCAGAAAATTAAAGCAGAAAGCCAGCCATTTGTCATTTAAACAAAATAACTACCTTCAACTACATGAAAAATATTAAAACCTGATATATTTGTGTGTGTGTGTGTGTGTGTGTGTGTGTGTGTGTGTGTGTGTGTGTGTGTGTGTGTGTTACAGACATTACAAAGTCAGGTTTTGGAATATTAAATATATATATATTTTTTTGTTTCAAAACCCAACTTTGTCTGTAATGTCTGTTTCATTTAAGGAGCAAATTCTCTGTATGTGTATCAGAGATCTAGCTACAGATACCTGACTTCTCACTGTGGGAAATCTAACTGTAGTTAGTCCAGCCTTGTTCCTGTGGCTTCATAGTCTCAGTAGAGCTCCAGGCTCCTTCTAGCTTATTTTTAAATAAGCTAGAGATATTGTCATTTTTAAAGATACTGCTTCCATAATCAAGTTTAGCTGGAGGTCATAGCATGGCTGCCCCACCTCTGCATCACACCTACATTTCAGGGGAAAAGAAAAGGAGGTAAAAGGAGATTCCAAGCGTCCTGCCCAACCATATGTTACTTAGGACTGGGTCCATCCCTAGCTGCAAGAGAAGCTGGAAAATTAGAGTTTTGTTTTGTTTTTTAGCTGGATTTGTTGATTCCTTGAACAATTGCAGTTCTGTGAGTCAGAGAAGATGGGAAAAATAAAGCATGGGTAGAAAACTGTGGATATACATTGTCCCAATGTACAGACACCAGTTCCTATGTACAAAGTGCAGCCACAATCATCTGTATATAAGAGATCTGACCAAATTGGGTTCTTAGAGCAGTAACGTAGCTTTATTTTAAAACCAATGACTCTTAGATTCTGCAAGTGATGCATTTTAAGAAAAATACAGGAAACCAGCTTATTATGAAAGGTATCGTTTCCTTTTACTAAGTAAATCTATTTCAACAAAAGGAGTGTGGGGGTAGCATTCAGAGGGACAAAGAATCAAAAAGGGTGTGTGTGTGTGAGTGTGTGTGTGTGTGTACGTGTGCATGCACATATGCAGTAGCCGGATGGGGAGGGGAGAGTGGGAATTGTACTAGACATAATACATCCTCTTCCTTCTGGGAGTTTGAAGGCTTGGGAAACATTTATGGGGTAAGTTAAACACCCCTGGGCAGTTTATCTTATACATCTGGGACTTGACACAGCAGACACATTTCAGTTTAAGTGACCTACAAAAATATAGAGGGCATTATTTTGCAGGGAGAAAATACCCTCCAAAACGCTCTTTTATTCCCCTCAGTATTAGGTCAAAAGTGTGATGTATTTCAAGTTTACTTACAGAATTCTCTATTTGTATCTCTTTTGAAGTAGTTTGGTGTCTGTTAAAAAGTGGCTCTTCTTTAGTATGTGGGAATCTCTTACTGTCCTTTTAATTCAGTCTTCTGCTTGCTAATGCAGAGCAGGAATTTGTCCTAAATTCCTGTACCAGTTGGAAAAGCTTTCAGCATCATTGCTGTAAAGCATGTAACATGGCTTGCTGCTTCTCTTTTGGTACCAAAACAATTATCATCATGTAAAGATACAGGACATCATGGCTTGTTGGTCCTATTCCTTAGTTAGGAAAGCATTTTTTTTTTTCATTGCTTTCTACAGGGAGCTCTCAGTTATTGTGAAATCACTTATATTTTCATCTGGTTGCTGATGGGAAGAAATAACTTGAGTAATTTTTAATTCTTTCTGTGATTTTCCAGTCAATTTTGAGGATGTAAAGAAAGAGTTTTATGGAGGATATTGGTTTTTTTTTTCAAATAAGAGTTGTACTCAGCTGATTTGTTTTTTTCTCTCTGGGTAGATCAAGAGCAATAAAAACTTGTTTTTTATGGTCTTGCCATGCAAAAAAAAATTTTAACTTAAGTCTCTGTTATAAGATGTTGTTCAAATCAAGATATTTGACTTACCTTGGGGAGTAGAAAATCAGACTGTTTTTTAAAATATGGAAACCCAATAAAATTGTGGAGTAAAAATGTGCTGAAATGAAGAATTACTGAAATTAATTGAAAATTGAGAATTTGTTATGGACTAGGAATTTTATATGTAACTCTTATTCTTATTTACTACCTATAATATCCATAATACAACTTCCTTTTAATTTGTTATATTACATGTGAGCATTATTGAAGTTGTCAATATGAAGCATTAGTAAACTTGATTGTAGTTTTTTAAAACCATTTGTGATGTGGTCCTTTATAAAACTTAGAATGAGGGCAGAAATTTGCTCTGTTTTGTTGTACTTGGTAGATATAACTTAGAAAGATATTTTTAAAGTACCCTGTCCTCTCTTCCCACTTTCATTTTTTTTACTGCTCAAATCACTTAGGTTTAAAAGGCTGTGCCCTTATGTGTCACAAGAGAAGAAAATTAAAAATAGCACTTTCTTCAAATTCTCTATGGAAATCTTATATTTGTTGATCACCCATGAAGTACCAGATTTGTGTATATTACCTCAGGAAATACCCACAGATATCAATGTTTATTTGTGTCACCATTTACTGACATGGAGATTTTAAGTTTAAAATTTGACATGAAACCATTACTGATATATTATAGGTGTCCAGTTTTGTGCTTTTTCAAATTAAAGTATTACATTTACATAGCATCGATCTCATTGCTACCCCCGGGATATAGATTATACTTTTGGAAAAGTAGTAAAAAATGCTTTTGAGATCTGATTTTGCAGTCCTAGTTGTTAGAATAATGGAAATGATAGCCCCGGTAATATATGCTTGTGACTGTTTTCTGTTTTAAATTTCACAGCGCTGGGATATGAAGCTCCGTCATCTTGGACTGAATAAAAGTGATTCTAGCCATAGTGATTCCACTCAGAGTCAGAAGCCTGGCAGGAACTCTAACTCCCGGCAAGCGCGCACCTAAATCCTGAAGTGCAGAAAATCCTCAGTGGACTTCCTATTAAGACTTGCATTGCTGGACTAGCAAAGGAAAATTGCACTATTGCACGTCATAGTCTATTTTTTAACCACAAAAATCAGGTGGTAACTGATATTACTTCTATTTTTTCTTTTGTTTTCTGCTTTTCTCCTTCCCCCATCCCCTTTTATGTGGTCTGAGTACAGATCCTTAAATATATTATATGTATTCTATTTCACTAATCATGGGAAAACTGTTCTTTGCAATAATAATAAATTAAACATGTTGATACCAGGGCCTCTTTGCTGGAGTAAATGTTAATTTGCTGTTCTGCACCCAGATTGGGAATGCAATATTGGATGCAAAGAGAGATTTCTGGTATACAGAGAAAGATAGATAGGCTGTAAAGCATACTTTGCTGATCTAATCACAGCCTCATTTTTCCATGCTTTTTGGCAATCTCATCACGCTTAGAAAGTTCTAAATGTTTATAAAGGTAAAACGGCAGTTTGAAATCAAATGCCAACAGGCAAAGCAATCAAGCACCAGGAAGCATTTATGAGGAAATGACACATGAGATGAATTATTTGCAAGATTGGCAGGAAGCAAAATAAATAGCTTTAGGAGCTGGGGATAGAGCATTTTGCCTGACTGAGAAGCACAACTGAAACTAGTAGCTGTTGGGGTGTTAGCAGCAGCATTTTTCTTTTGGCAATACATTTGATTTGTTTGTGAATATATTAATCAGCATTAGAGCAATGGATTGTAACCAGACATCGGCTGTTATCAGCATAGCTCTGTTTAATTTGCTTCCTTTTAGATGAACCTACTGGTGTCTTTTTTTTCTTCTTTTAAAATAAATCTCCCTTGCTGCATTTGACCAGGAAAAGAAAGCATATATGCATGTGCACCAGACTGTTATTTTTAAGATATGTAGCTCTCTAAAATGCTATAGTCAAAAGATGGTAAAATGTGCAAGATTCTGGGTGTGTGTATCAGAGTGTGTGTGTGTCCCTATACACTCACACTCAAGCTGAACTGAAAGACAGGCCTGTGCACTGGCCTGCACTTTATCACTTGGATTTGTGCTGTTTAATGCTCAGTAAAATATGCTTAATAAAAGGAATTATGGTTGTCAGGAGAGAGGTGATTCTGACTTTTGAAACAAATGCTCATTACCCAAGGTGCAGTGGGATCCCGCAGGGACCATGGGGAACAAACGATGCTCTTACTTCTTCCTCCAGCAGGGTTCCTTAGAGCCTGTGCCCAATACTGAAAGTCTCATTCTCTTAAATTTACATAGTTGATATTAGTAGAACCAAATTTCTAAGTTGTGGTGTGCTGGAAACACTTATGAAGCAAATGGTTTTGTTTCCTTCTGTAAAGACAAACCTGCAAGAATGCAATTCATTCCTGAACAAGTTTCCTAAAATAGTAGATAACAATGCATCCAAATTCTGTCTTTGGGAAGGAAGAGAACGCCCCTGTCTTCTGACTCACCCCCAAACCCCAATGCTCTCTGTGATCCCAGAAGAAGTTCTCACCTTTGCTGCGTCAGGACCACTTACTCTTTGAGCTGCCACATGGTTGCTTTCAGGTACTGTCTCCGCCTGCCTGTTGGGCTTTATTCTCGGGTCTAAGACAGGTCATCTGTTCCCGGATGCTGATGTTGCAGCCCAAAAAGGGGTGTCTGGGTGTCGTGGGGTGGTAGTGAAGTCCTGCAGAGGAACTGCTGCACCTCAGTGTTCATCCTGACTTCAACTTGAGCGTCAAGGACTGAGGGCTGGGAAACAATACTTCTGCATTCTCCTGTTGGTCTCCTGCCTTTTTCATGTTACCGATGGGGAGAAGGGCAAGAAATCACTGCAGGAGATTCAAAGGAATTGGTTTCTCAGAACCACAGAATGCCATCAGCTCTTCCAAACCTTAGTAAGAGGAATTTAAGTAGCAAGATCTTTTGATGTTCAATGAAAGCCACAGATGTTTCCAGCTCCTCAAGTTTTCTTTTTCTGGGGGGAAGGAAATAATATTTGTGTAGAGATTTGATACAATTTATGCTCAATACATATACACTTATGATATTTATAAGCAAAAGAGGACCAGAATTTAAGATTCAGCAGTGTTTTTTTTTTCCGCTTTCCATTTGGCTCGTCAGTGTTAGGCTTTGTCAGTTACAGTTTTTAATGGTATAAGGTCCATGAATAAAACACATTTGCTTTTGCAGTTTGGTAGTTGCAATATCTCCATTAATAAATTGTGGATAGGCCTCTTTTAAGGCTGTCATGATTTTTTATCTTAATTTTTTATTTTTAAATTTTAAATTTAATCTTTAAATTTTATCTTAACATTTCTAATCAGATTGCAAAATCATTTCTACTCTGTAATCGCCATATCAGAAATACATTTAATTAATGCCCCTCCATGGGCTTTTCTGACAGGTATTAACTTTCAAAGCCACTAAAATTTTAATACACATGCTTCCTTGTCAGTAACCTTGAGATTTACAAATTTAATATAATATTTCTTTGGAAAATTTTGTTCACCTTTAGGATTTTAATTTTCCTAGCCAAATAACAACATCAAAATCATGTTTTAGATGCAGGCTGAATAAACTAGCAAAAATTAAGATAACAGCAAACTTGGATTCTCTTCACGGATATGTGAGTATTTCACTGTGTCTCAACCAGAGTGTAATCTGATTCAGTGCCATATGTTGCACTCAGCTTTTGGGGGTGGGGTGGGACAAAGCCATGTCATTCCACATCTGCTATAGATTAAGAAAGCAAATACAAAAATTATAATCACTGTGAGTAAATAGCACTACTTACTGTCTTCTGCAAGACATTATTTGCTATTATCTTTCAACAAGTAAAATGACTGAAAAGTATTTCAAGAGTGGTATTTATTTAGACAGAATTTTAATATTTTAATCATACAAAATTTCAAGAACCTGGGTGAAAATGAGGTAAAGCAGAGGTTTGTGATACTGTTGTTGAAATCCAACCAATAGGATTTTAAAATATGGTTGCCAGCTATACTGATATTACCAAAAACAGTGTAGTTTTACGTTGGATAATTTTCCTCTTTATAATGTCTTTTATAATGTTCTCTTTATAAAGGGTAATAATGTCTGATAGTGGCTCAAGCACGCTATACAACACTGGCGTGTATATTAGCTCATGTAATCCTTGCAAATCTGTGAAGGAGGAGTTGTCATTTCCATTTTACAGAGAAAGAAATCAAGAGTTTAGAACTTCAGAGTTATGTAAGTAGCAGAGTTGGGCCTCAGACCATCTTATTCTTATTCCCCAGTTATATGTTTTTCACTATTGCAATTGCTAATAAAAAAAAATAAAGAGTAACACTGAAACATATCATTACCATGTGTAAAACAGATAGCCAGTGGGAATTAGCTGTGTGATACAGGGAGCTCAAATCCGGTGCTCTGTGACAACCTAGGTAGGTGGGATGGGAGGGGACCCGTGTATACCTATGGCTGATTTATGTTGGTGTATGGTAGAAACTGGGGCTTCCCAGGTGGCCTACCGGTAAAGAACCCACCTGCTAATGAAGGAGACATGAGATACGCAGGTTTGATCCCCAGGTCACAAAGATCCCCTGGAGGAGGACAGTCTTCTAGCCTGGAGAATCCCATGGACAGAAGAGCCTGGCAGACGGTGGTCCATAGGGTCACAAAGAGTTGGACACGACTGAAGTGGCTTAGCACGCACACATGGAAGAAACTAATACAATGTTGTAAAGCAATTATCCTCCAACTAAAAATAAAAAGAAATGCGCTTCCTGTAAACACCCAGTGCCATCAGCCTGGAGCTAGAGCTGCCCACACTTCTTTTTCTCCGTAGAGACATTTTGTCATTCAAAATGGGCCCCTTATCATACCTTGAAAAGAGGTTTGCTAGAGCACCTGGAGGCAAATCCTCTGTGACTTGCTGGCTGTCTAGTGCCCGTGCGAAGTTCTAACATCAGGGGAGCTGAGCTGGCTGGAGCTCGTTGGGCAGTGCCTAGAACATGGGAGGTGTCAGAACTGTTTCACCTTTTACTTATGAATAATTTCTGTGAGGTACTCAGTTCTCAAACAGGGCTCTCACGAGTGCTTAACCGGAGAGGAAACGTGGCTCCCAAGAGCGCCTATCCCCTGCCCTGCTCTCGCCTCCATCTTTAAGGTGCCAGACTCAAACCTTGCCCCCACCCCTGCAACTCATCCTCAAGTTGAAGAGGATTGAAATGCTTTTCTTTTTCCTCCTCCAGCCAGGCAGATGTGCTTAGAAAGTAACATGATCAGGAGACAAGATGAATACTTACTCAGTTTTTTAGAAGATAGGATTTTGTATAAATAACATAGTACTCAATTCTACAAATGTATCACTGGTATTTCAAACATGATTAATTTTGGAAACCAACCAAAATACTTTTTCATTCACTTTTAAATACAGAGGATGGTAAACCTATAGAAAACTTCCTATCTCTGTGCTGGTTATCTCAATGGAGATGTCAGCTTCTAAATGAATTCACTTAATCTCTCAATGCTAAAGTGGAATTGGGATTTATACTTTGCTATTTTCCATTATAAGCATGAAGTAAGAAATTACTTCACATCAAAGGACAAAGCAGGTCAAACAGTTTTCTCGCAATTATTGGTAAAAGTTTGGCTCTCCAAAAAAGTTATTGTTCATGGTTTAGGTGAGCAAGGAGAGACCTCTGGCAAAGATACCTGTTCTCAATATGAGCTGAATTCTATCAGAGGAGCTTCTTGGTGTTTTTCGTTTCCTGGGGAGTTAGTTCCAGAAGTACTAAAATTATATCGAGACAAAGTGTTTATGTTTCAAAAGTGCAGGCTCTGCATTCCAGGCTACACACTGAGGGTTCTCAAAACAGAGCCAGCTTTTACTGAAACTTGGAAATAAGGATAACTCACAAGGACTTGGACTAGTACATACTGGAAAAATAGAAGATAACCCAAGAGCCAGCTAAAAAGGGAAGAACTTAACCCAGGAGTTTCATGGTAAATTCTTAAGACTTTGTGGGTCATATAGTCTCTGTTGCAAGCTCTGCTACTGAGGTTGAAAAGCAAACACTAACATTACATACATGAGTGAGCACTGTTCCAATAAAACTTTATTTACAAAGACAGGAGGAAGGCTGGATTTAGCCTTTGGGCTATAGTTTGCCTGTCTTCATGGATCTAATCAAATGCTCCCCACCTAGTTTGAATTATTTCATCATTTGTTGGATTTAATGAAATAGATGGTTTTGGTAGCATAGAGAAATTAACTACTAAGAAAATTTAGATTTGTGCTTAAAGGAGTACTTTGCTTAAAATTTTATCATTAGAAGTTCAATTTATGTGTTGAACATTGTTCTCTTTAGGAATCTGCTTAAAATGCAAGGGCTTAGGAAATGTATCCTTAGTATTAATTAAGTACTAACTAATATATTAATTAGTATTAACTAACTAAAGTTAATTAAGTACTAACTAATATATCCTTAGTATTAATTAAGTAGCTAGGTCTGAAAGAGGCCCTAGAAGCTGCCAGAGAATATACAGTACCTAGCGTAAAGAAAAGGGGATTGAAAGGGGAGAGCCATGAAACAGATGTGTCTGTCTCCTGGCTTTAAACAATTATCCATAGGATCCATTTGACCATCCAGTAATATTTTTTTGTTGTTGTTCCTGCAAAGGCACATTCTTTAGGAATAAAGTCCTGCATGAATAAGTGCTCAGATATCTAGACCGAGGGTGCCACTTTGTTCACTGCACACCCATTCTGCACAAACACAGATTTAGTTGCAAGGCTCAGGGCTAGGAAATGAAGGTAAGAAGTGGAATAGGATAATCCAGCAGGGAAAATCCACATATAATACAAAATGGCAGAATCTACAAAGGAAGCAAGAACAAAGGGTAATTCTTTTTATAAGTCCCTCAAACCGCCGGTCTCATTTCTCTCTGCTCCCCCTGCCCCCAGTTCATTCTAGTTTCATGTATTGAAATGTGTTCCTAGGCCTAATTATTACTTATTTTTAAAGCTGGCGTGACAATAATAGTGAAAAACTATAAATATGGTGGTTGGTAGTTGGTAAAACCTTACTTACTCCTTGCTATTTCCTTAACATTTCCATTTAAGTTGCTCAAACTAGAAAAAGATACTAGGAAGTGTTGCTCATGCATTAAAACCCCCTTGTGTGTTTAACCCATTCACCATAAGCTTGATTTACAACAGCTTCCCTTGCTTGATGAATCCCACATGCCCCATAATTTAAACATCTTAATGTGCCTCTCACTGGAGTGCCTTTTTATTTGAATTTAAATTGATTCTGAAACTGCTCCCAGTTAGAAGTTTGTTTGGTAAGCCGTAGCTTACAGTGGAATATGGTCACACTGAGGTCCAATCTGCAAGGTATCTGATGGAGGTTCAATAGCTACCATAATTAACCTAGTTCAGGTTAATTTAACCATAGAATATATACTCTGGTGACTGTTTAATCTGCCACAAATAAATGAATAGCAAAGATCCTGAGCCACTTGACAAGTGAAATACAGTTTGTTCATATAAATACAGAAGAACCTCAAGTTCATTTCTGGATTTGTGTAACTTATGCTTTTTTGAAGAATTTTCAATAAAAGGCAGACAAGATTTTTGTATCATTCTGAACTTGAGAGCAATCATCCTTGTCTAGTCCAGATAAAACCAAACTTAAACCATTTTAAAAAACTGGTTTATCATTTCTCCTATTCAAAAAGAGTATGCTGGAAGTCATTTAATGATTCTTCCAGTGATATGGACAAGCTTGCAAACAAAAATGGGAATATAATGAGGCAATGGGTGCACAAAATGTCCAGAGAGGAGAGGTCTGAGCCTGCTGAGAGCTGAGGGCTCCACAGAGGATGCAGCCCTGGCCCCTGACTAGCATCACCACAGCCATGTTGATTCAGATCCTCCCCCTAAAGCACAGAGGATGGTGATTCTGATCCATGTAAACAGGCCCACCCTCTTGGACAATTGATTTTTTATCTCCAGAAATTAGGTGGCCTTAAAAATTCCTCAGGCTTGTGCTTGGATTGGCAGCATATATACTGAAAATTGAACAATACAGAGAAGATTAGCATGGCCTCTGTGCAAGGATGACATGCAAATTCCTGAAGCATTCCATATATTTAAAGAATATTACGAAGATAAGGAAGGACACTACGTAATGATCAAGGGATCAATCCAAGAGGAAGACATAACAATTGTAAATATCTATGCACCCAACATAGGAGCACCTCAATATATAAGACAAACACTAACAGACATAAAAGGAGAAATTGACAGTAACACAATAGTAGTAGGAAACTTTACCGCCCCACTCACACGAATGGACAGATCATCAAAACAGAAAATTCATAAGGAAACACAAATGTTAAATGATACATTAGATGAGATGGATTTCATTCATATCTTCAAGACATTCCATCCAAATGCAGAAGAATACACTTTCTTCTCAAGTGTACATGGTATATTCTCCAGGATAGACCCCATCTTGGGTCACAAATCAAACCTCAGTAAATTTAAGAAAATTGAAATCATATAAAGCATCTTCTCCGACCACAGTGCTGAGACTAGATATCAATTACAAGAAAAAAAAAACCTGTAAGAAACACAAACACATGGAGATTAAACAACCGTTTCTAAATAACCAACAGGTGACTAAAGAAATCAAAAGGGAAATAAAAAAATTTCTAGAAACAAATGACAATGAGAAAATGACAACTCAAAACCTATGGGATGCAGCAAAAGCAGTTCTAAGAGTGAAGTTTGTAGCAATACAATCCTACCTCAAGAAACAAGAGAAATATTGAATAGACAACCTAACTTTATACCTAAAACAACTGGGAAAAGAAGAACAAAACACCCCCAGATTAGGAGAAGGAAAGAAATCATAAAAATCCAAGCAGAAATAAATGGGAGAAAAATGAAAGGAACAATAGTAAAGATTAATAAATCTAAAAGCTGGTTCTTTGAGAAGATAAACAAAATTGACAAGCCTTTAGCCAGACTCATCAAGAAAAAAAGAGGGAAGAATCAAGTCAACAAAATTAGAAGTGAAAAAGGACATGTTACAACAGACAATGCAGAAATACAAAGAATTATGAGACTATTATGAGCAACTATATGGCAATAAAATTGATAACCTGGAAGAAATGGACAGATTCTTAGAAAAATTCAATCTTCCAAGACTGATCCAGGAAGAATTAGAAATTATGAACAACCCAATTACAAGCATTGTAATTGAAGCTGTGATTAAAAAATCTCCCAAAAAACAAAAGCCCAGGACCAGATGGCTTCGCAGGAGAATTCTATCAAACATTTAGAGAAGAGCTAATGCCCATCCTTCTAAAACTCTTTCAAAAAATTGCAGAGAAAGGACCACTTCCAAACTCATTCTACAAGGCCACTATCACCCTGATACCAAAACCAAAGATGACACAAAAAAGAAAACTACAGGCCAGTGTCACTGATGAACATAGATGCAAAACTCCTCAACAAAATTTTAGCAAACAGAATTCAGCAACACATCAAAAACCTCATACACCATGATCAAGTTGGGTTTATTCTAGGAATGCAGGGATTCTTCTGTATATGAAAATCAATCAATGTGATACACCATATTAACAAACTGAAAGATAAAAACCATATGATCATCTCAATAAATGCAGAAAAAGTCTTTGGCAAAATTTAGCAGCCATTTATGATTAAAACTCTTCAAAAAATGGGCACAGGAGGAACCTACCACAACCTAGTAAAGGCCGTATATGATAAGCCTACAGCAAACATTATTCTCAATGGTGAAAAACCGAAAGATTAAGATCAGGAACAAGACAAGGGTGCCCACTTTCACCACTATTATTGAACATAGTTCTGGAAGTCCTAGCTACAGGAATCAGAGAAGAAAAAGAAATAAAAGGAATCCAGATTGGAAAAGAAATAAAGCTCTCACTGTTTGCAGATGACATGACCCTGTACATAGAAAACCCTAAAGGTAGTATCAGAAAACTACTAGAGCTAATCCATGAATTTAGCAAAGTTGTGGGATACAAAATCAATAAAACTGAATCAATCACTTGCATTTCTATATACTAACAATAAAATATCAGAGAAATTAATGAATCAATTCCACTCACCATTGCAAGAAAAAGAACTAAATATCTAGGAATAAACTTAACTAAGGAGACAAAAAGAACTATACACAGAAAGTTATGACACTAACGAAAGAAATCAAAGACAACATAAAGAGATGGAGAGATATTCCATGTTCCTGAGTAAGAAGAATCAATATTGTGAGAATGACTATACTACCAAATGCAATCTACAGATTCACTACAATCCCTATCAAATTACCAATTGCATTTTTCATAGAACTAGAACAAAAAATTTCACAATTTATATGGAAATACAAAATACCCTGAATAACCAAAGCAGAAGAGAAAGAAGAATGGAGCTGGAGGAAACAACCTTCCTGACTTCAGATTATACTACAAAGCTACAGTCATCAAGACAGTACGGTACTAGCACAAAAACAGAAATATAGACCAGTGAAACAAGATAGAAAGTCCAGAAATAAATGCATGGACCTATAGGTACCTTATTTTTGACAAAGGAGGCAAGAATATACAATGGGGCAAAGAGAAACTCTTCAATAAATGGTTCTGGGAAAACTGGACAGTAAAAGAATGAAATTAGAACACTTTCTAACACTGTACACAAAAAATAAACTCAAAATGGATTAAAGACTTAAACGTAAGACCAGAAACTATAAAACTCTTAGAGGAAAACAGGTGAACACTCGATGACATAAATCAAAGCAAGATCCTCTATGACCCATTTCCTAGGGTAACAGAAATAAAAACAAAAGTAAACAAGTGGGAACTGATTAAACTTAAAAGTTTTTGCACAGCAAAGGAAACTAGAAGCAAGGTTAAAAGAAAACCCTCAGTATGGGAGAAAATAATAGCAAATGAAACAACTGACAAAGAATTATTTTCCAAAATATATAAGCAACTCATACAACTCAACACCAGAAAAACACTCAGTTAAAAAGTGGAAAAAAGACCTAAACAGACATTTCTCCAAAGAAGACATACAGATGGCTAACAAACACGTGAAAAGATGCTCAACATCCCTCATTATTAGAGAAATGCAAGTCAAAACTACAATGAGATATCACTTTACACCGGTCAGAATGGCCAGCACCAAAAAGTCTACAAACAATAAATGCTGGAGAGGATGTGGAGAAAAGGGAATGCTCTTGCACTGTTGGCAGGAATGTAAATTGACACAGTCATTATGGAAGACAGTTTTTTAAGATGAAAATGCCTTAAAAAGCTAGGAATAAAACCACCATATGATCAGCATTACCACTCCTAGGCATATATCTGCATAAACCAGGGTTGAAAAAGGCACATGTATCCCATTGTTCATTACAGCACTATTTATAACACCTAGAACATGGAAGCAACCTAGATGTCCATTAACAGATGAATGGATAAAGTTGTGGTACATATACACAGTGGAATATTACTCAGCCATAAAAAGGAACACATTTGAGTCAGTTCTGATGAGAACCTATTATACAGAGTGAAGTGAGAAAGCTAAATATCGTATTCTAATGCATATATACGGATAATCTAGAAAAATGGTACCAAAGAATTTATTTACAGGGCAACAAGGGAGAAAAAGACATAGCGAATAGACTTATGGACATGGGGAGAGGGGAGGAGAGGGTGAGATGTATGGAAAGAGTAACATGGAAACTTACATTACTATATGTAAAATAGATAGCCAATGGGAATTTGCTGTATGGCTCAGGAAACTCAAACAGGCTCTGTAGCAATCTAGAGGGTTGGGATGGGGTAGAAGATGGGAAGGAGGTTCAAAAAGAGGGGATATATATATACCTATGGCTGATTCATGTTGAGGTTTGACAGAAAACAACAAAATTCTGTAAAACAATTATCCTTCAATAAAAAAAAAATTTAAAAAAAAGAATATTAAACCATTTAAAAAAAATTATTGAGGCTTGAAGTAGATAGAGAGGACATAGAAATTGCTTCCTCCATACCAGGAATCATGACATATTGTAAGGTTCTTATTATGGGAGAGAGGGACAGAAAACAAGCCTGCTTTGATCAGGTACAGATTTAAATTAGTTCTTTACATTTAGCTAGCATTGTTAATTGTTAAAGGACATTTCGTCACCCACTCATTCAATGGCACATTGATGCGACGTTTGGTGGTAGGAGTTTTTGCAAGGTACCCACCCTGCTGGAATGCACAGTCTGCTGTTGGAGACAGACAAGACAGCTGACAAATTGTGAGAAGTGGTAAAAAGGGTAAAGAGGATTTGCTAATAGAGGCCATGGGCTGGAGGTGAGGGTAGGTGGAGAGGACCTACTTAACAAGGGTAGTCATGGAGTAAGAATCATGGTGAAGGTAATGATCCTAAGCTTTAGAGTCCTTCACTTGTTCCAGCCATGGAGCCCCATGATCGTGTGTTTTTTAATAAGATTTACAAGTTTAAGATTTACAAATTTTCTTTAGAAAAACTTCTCCCAAATTACATAAGCTTCAGAGTTTGCAATATCTGAATTCATGCCTGGTGGTCAGGGAAGGTTTCTCTGAAGAACAGACATTTTGGTTGATTCCACTAAGATAAGGAGACTGCCATGCTTGATGGGAGGGTGGTAGTCCTGCTGGGTTGAAGGGCCATTTGAAAATCCTGAAGCTGGAAATTGCCCAACCCCTTGGAGGAAGTGTGGAGGGAGGAGAATGGAGAGAGAGAGGGAGGAGGCAAATTTGGAGAAAGTAGCAGGGACAAACCTTGGGGGGTCATGGGGGTCACAGGAGGGAGTCTGGTTTATGTCAAAGTGATACGGAAAACCACTGGAGTGTTCTGGGCAGGCAAATGACACGATCAGATTTATGTTTGTAAAAGATTTCTCAGGCTATAAGAATTGATACAAGGTTGGGAGCATGATTAAAGAAAGGAGACTGTGGCAATATTCCAGGTGAGAGACGTTGGTTTAGATTTGAGTGGTGATTGTAGTGGTTATGGAGGGAGGTGGAAAGATTTAGGATACATATCAGATTTTGAAATCATAGCTGATGGGTTGGATTGTAGGGAGCTGGGAAAATAAAAGAGAAAAGATAAACTAATAAATAGATATTGGAGGTGGGGCAGAAATATTGCCAGGAGGTTGCAATAATCACAAGTTGTGTTAGGAAAATCTAGGAAGGCACTTATTAATGTCATGGCTAGGGCTTTATATATGTGAATATGTCAATGCTGACATCTCTTTGAAGGTGATGTAAAAGCAGGATTACATAGTTAGACATTATTCTGTGTTACTTAATCCCACTCGAGTGCCTAGGAATGAATTAGGTATGTGAAACATGTATACCATCTTCATAAATCAGACTTTAACTTTGTTATCAGAGTTCGTTTACATTTCTTAGTGGCCTGTGGGAAACAATTACATGACCACTACTGAATCATTCCAATCATTGAACAGACCAGCCTTTGAAAGCTCACGTGAAATGTGGCCAACATTGTGTTTGCCTGTGGCTTAAGACCTTGACTTTAGGAGGTTTCATTAGGAGATGTTTTCCTAGAGTTAGAAACACATTTTTGCAAAAAAAGCAGTGAAGAGAAGTATTGCCTAATCTGACTCTCTACTTTCTTCCAAGTATAACTGAAAGTTCTAAGGTTAACTATAATTAAACACAATCTGAGAGTTTAGGATCCTAAAAAATCCATATTTGTGTGTGGTATATACAGCATGAGAGACAATTCCAAAGAGCTGTGAAGAAAAAAAACTGTAAGGAGAGAGTAATTGCTATGCTGGTCTTAAGAAAATTCTTACCCTTTCCTTAGGGAATATAAAGCAATAAACATAACTGGTAGTTGCAAATGCAATAAAAGTCATATTATTCTTAAATGATTATATTCATTAATTAGGTTTTTACAAAATAGAGGTATTGAAATAAACTTGGAATTCAGGAAGGAGATCATTAGACTGCAAAATAAGTTTCTTAAGGACTGACATCTTTAACTATGTAATGTGAAGAATGACAGTCAACTTAGCATTTAACTCTATATGAAATCTTCCAAGAGTGGATTTTGTATAAATGAGTTTCTATCTTATTTCAGAGCCCTTTTCTTTAGATTCTTCTCTGTTTTTTGATGAGAGTTGGTGATCTAGGAGTTTTTATATCTTGTCATTATGGAACTTCTGCCCTTCACTATCCTCACACACAATTTCT
Source organism: Muntiacus reevesi (assembly GCF_963930625.1). Lineage (NCBI taxonomy): Eukaryota > Metazoa > Chordata > Mammalia > Artiodactyla > Cervidae > Muntiacus > Muntiacus reevesi. The sequence goes on along the minus strand of NC_089251.1, from coordinate 255,900,169 downwards.
GAAATACTTATTTTGAAGCCTAGTGTATTTGACAAGACGTTTAATCTAGCGGGGGGAAAAAGGTAGGCATGAGAAGGTAACAGAAGACAAATGAGCCCAACAGGAAAGCCAGTGTAAGACCAGGAGGGGTGGAATTAATAGTTTTGGGATTGCTTACACTGGAGTGTTAAACCCTGAAGAAGTGCAAAGTAGGTATGATAAAAACATTTTCGATTAAGGTAGGAAAAGAGGCAAAACGATGCAAATTAGAATGGAATGATTCAGGAGGCCTTGCTGATGGTGCTGGAAAGAAAAGTAATGCAATCTGAAATTCTGCCCATTGCAGAATCTTTGGTATGTAAACTAAAGAGCAAGTAGAACAGCCACCCTACGCTGTTTCCTTGCGAGGTCTCTGTTAGCCGTCAGCCAAGAGTTATGTGCAAATCAAACTAAGGCATCAGAATTAAGTGTTAGGAATTCCCTGGCAGTCCCGTGGGTAGGATTCCACACTTCCATTGCAGGGGCACAGGTTCAGTCTCTAGTTGGGGAACTAAGATCCTACAAGCTGTGTACCACAGTCAAAAAATAAAAAAATAACTGGTGTTAGCTTAAAAAACATGAGTGTTAGTATGTGGAAAGCTAAAGCCACCAAGTGTGAACTCTGAAAAGTAACCCTTCCCACCTTCTGGCTGTGACATGTCGAGGACCTGGGAGTCATTCCTGCTGCTGGAGCCAATCTCAGTGCCGACTCCTGGATTTGCAGCTGTCACCTCCGAGCCCTACCAGGCATCCTGGGGAACCAATGTTACATGGCTTCTGGAGAGTGGCTGCACCAGTAGAACATGAAGCATCTGTCTGGAAACTGCCCCAGATCCACCCCCAGAGCCAGATTCCACCCAGGAGCATCTCCCACTCTGCCCCTGGAGTCCCCTCAGCTGACCTACCTACATGTAGTTGTTGGCACTGTTTGGGTTGTTTCACCAGTTACACTGGACTATTGCTACAACTAAACAATTCAGTATGCTTATGGCTCCCCCTGGGTTGTGAAGATCTGCTGGAGAAGGGATAGGCTACGCACTCCAGTATTCTTGGGCTTCCCTGGTGGCTCAGATGATAAAGAACCCACCTGCAATGTGGGAGACCTGGTTTGGTCCCTGGGTTGGGAAGATCCCTTGGAGAAGGGGATGGCTACCCAGTCCAGTATTCTGGCCTGGAGAATTCCATGGACAGAGGAGCCTGGCAGGCTACAGTCCACGGGGTTGCAAAGAGTAGGATACAACTGAGCAACTTTCACTTTCACTGGCTACCCCAAAATATCATCGCTGGATGTGTCGCTCATAAAATAACCTTGTTTTGTCGCTATGTCATGTCCGACTCTTTTGCGACCCCAAGGACTGTAGTCCCCCAGGCTCCTCTGTCCATGGGGTTTTGCAGGGAAGAAAACTGGAGTGGGTTGCCATTTCCTTCTCCAGAAGATCTTCCCTACCCAGGAACTGAACCCGTGTCTCCCACTTCTGCATTGCAGGCAGATTCCTTACCACTGAGCCACCTGGGAAGCCCTTATATGATACTTATTTTGTTTGCCTTTGGTTAAAGAAAAAAAAAAAATCAGTTTTTATTAAAAGAAAACCCTGAGTGAATATGAGGTCTTTATCTCATTGTTGCCCAGTATGGTATGGTTTTTGTTAAAGCTTGAAGAGTAAGAAAATGGATGACTTTAATCAGCCACTAATGGGGAAAAATAAGCTTAAATATGTGACTTTCCATAAGATTAAAATTTGGGAAAACTAGCTAGATTTGCCCCTGTCTGTTGTGTTCTTCAGTAGGTACATGACAAAAATATATGGCAGCCACGTTTGCCCCTCCACTTCGTGTATTAATAAAATTAGTTGTTGTGCAGTTCAGTTGACCCTGCCTTCTGCAGCCTGCAGCTGCTTTGGCATGCTAATTGAATTGTCAATAATAAACACAGGAAAGGAGGCCCTTCAAGCTGCCATTTCGGGGCCACAAAACCTTCACTTAGAGGCTGCCTGCTGTTTCTCCCAACTGTGCATGAAAGGCAATTAAGAAAAGTCTTGTGTAACTGTAGTCTGCTAAATCAAGGATAAACTGTATGCTGGAACTAACAAAAGACACACAAAACGCCTGCAAATCTTCTCAGAACCAAACTGTGTGCAACGGTGCTTGTAAGAATGTGTGGCCCAATTAATGGGAAAACACTGAACTAAAAGTTAAATTATCCCCTTGCCTTTTGCCCCATAAACTGGTGTCTAGCCTCAAGCAGGGGAACCCTCGCTGAATGCTTATTTTACCAAGATGGAAACACAGTGAACGGACATGAACCAGTCTAATAACTCTACCAGTCCTGGGCCAAGGATTACTGCTCAGAATTGATACTGAAAGAAGCTTCTTTGTTATTTCTAACTGTGGTGGTGAAAAGGTTACTAAGTTCCCACATGTGATGATACAAAAGACACTGTCTGAACACAACAGCTCCATCTGACACCCGTGGAAGCAGCGACTGCAGAGGCCTAGGCCGAGATAAACATAAAATAAAATAAAGTTTACATTTGTTGGCAAGTAGATGTGCCATGGTAATGTAAATTTAAGTTACCAGTTTCTAAAATCTTGTGAAGTCATTCTCTTGTTACTAACCGGTTACAATTGTGACATGTGTTTTATCACTGAAAGGTATTTATAAACTGTTCTAAACTCCTAAGGCATCTCGGTTTGAGGTGTTATTGATATAATCCCTGGAACAGAACACCTATAAGACTAATATTTTGCCTCTAAAGCTGTTCCCAGGTGGTATAGTGTGTGTTACAGTGAGGGATAACCACATAACCATGTTAACCCAGGAGAGGCCATGAAAACTGGCCCACAGGACCTGGAGAAATATTTAAAGATACCAGTCAACAATTTTCTTAAATGTAAGATTTTGAAACTACTGAAGTAAAAACTTGAAAGCTGCTAAAAGTAGGCAAGCTTAAAAAGTGTTACCCCACAAAAAAAACATTTTAACCCTGCATTTAAAATTAAAAGTAAATAATTAACAATCATTCTTATGTTAATGTGCACATAATGAAAGTATATACAAGCTTTAAAACGCTGACTTATCAAAGTTTTAAAATTAATGTAGAAGGCTAGAGTCTGTGGGAGTGTAGATGTGTGTGTGTGTGTGTATAGCTATTTATTAGACGTAAAAATAGTTTCATCGACTCATTCAAACTTATCCTTAATTATGTTTTAAAGATTCGAGGATGACATATTATAGTAATTTAATTTTTTAAGGGTTATTTTTGTTTCTTCAACTGTGCCTTTACTGTAGACACCAGCATTCTTTGTTCTGTGAAGTAAAAAACAGCTGTAATAAGATTGGGTTCTTTGCTTCTGTCTCTATTTTTAGTAAATCAAGGATATGTCCTAGAGAATGTTCCCTATGATCTTTTTTTTCTTACGGTGTCCAGTGAATCAACTTTAGGAAAATTAAAGTCTAAATTGTATAACATGTTAATCCAAATTCTGTGGATTATGCGGGCAGAATAGATTTGGTATTTCTTTCTAATAACAAAATGACTGCAACTACATGCTAATATTCTGCTGAATGAATAAATATGATACTGATAATCTGCATCTCTCTCCCCTTCTCACTCATAGAACCTTTCTTTGTTTAATGAATCGTTTCGGGTAAAACGTGGTGTATATCAGGAAGAGTTTATAAACCTAAATTGTAGGGAAAGTTTTTATTTTTCTTTTGCCCTTCTCACTTTTATTTCATTCTTGCATATAAAAATTCTGTGGCAAGAATCACTGGTATCCAAAATATAGCCTCTGAAGTTACTACTCTTACTTACCAACATGAAGCAGCTGTAAAACCTGAGGGGATCACATGAGTTTCCAAACACTACTATTTAGAAGTACCTATGACATATCTTGAATGGTCAGAGGGCTGTTTTGCATTTTGGGGGTAAAGCTTTTTGGGCTCCTGGGTTCTCCTTAGGCCTCGGTGAAGGCTATGTAACTCCAATGTGCACTTTTGAAAATATTCAGACACCAGTGTAGAAGGTTACCAAAGAAAAAAAAATTCAGCCAACACAAGACATTGCCCCTAAATGTTTGCATCAATTAAAGTCCTGTTCAAGGCCAGCCTGGCATTCCTCCAGCCGCGTGTTCCATGTAAAATAAAATACTGCCAGCTGTGGTCAATTATTTGATTTCCCAGTGAAAGACGAGAAACGTGTAATCACTGTTAATATGGTAAAAATTGATCAAGTGTGACAGGCTATGTAATTTACTGATTGCAATAGCCTTTTAGGTACCAACTCTGAGACCAGTACCTGCTGATTAGTTTCTAGATGTCTAGAGCTAAGGTAAGAGTTATGGTAACTTTAATTTAGCTTTATGTCTGTCACATGACAGGGGATTGGTTAAAAGATTTACTTGCCTGAGAGAATACTACCAATTATTCAAACATTTTTGGAAGAGTGTTTAATAATGCAATAAATTCTTATGATATAATTTAAATGAGTAAAGCAGGACTCAGAGTTGCCATAGATGATTATAATTGCCTAAAAAAAACCTGAGGTTAAAAAAATGTTAGAACATCAAAATATCTTTTTTTCTGTTCCCATTTGTATTAAGCCAAATGTAATGATTCAAAACATGAGTTTGAGTAAATTCCAGGAGGTAGTGAAGGACAGGGAGGCCTGGCATGCTGCAGTCCCTGGGGTCTTTAAGAGTCAGATACGACTTAGCAAGTGAATGACAACTGATTTAGAAAGTATAGTTGGCAGTCTGCATATGATTTGAGAAAGATGCAGAGGGGGAAAAAATACATTTAAAGCATCAAAAATTGTAAAGTACCCAGAAAATAGTGAAAAAAAGAGGGATCTGAAAGCCCAGCACCTCTCACCTTTCACTTTTACAACTTGTACCAAGAAATTCATTCTCGTACTACATGTGTTTTGGTGATAAACATCCTTGGGGATCTTAATACACTGGTTATCTCTGGAGGAGGTCATAACGATAAGGCAGTATAATCGCGTCATGGTCAGGAGGGTGAGCTCAGAGTTCAAGTTCTATCTCCCTACAGCATTTCTTCCAACTTTTGTTTTCCCTGAGTTTTGCAAATGATTTCAAAGACAAGGTCCAAGACTTTATGGAATTCTCAGCAGGTAGTTTTTGCAGTGAGTATCCATTCCCAGAACTGTTTAGAATATCGTGAGCAAAATAACAGATGTGCTTTCCCTCGGAGGATAACCACAGTGCTCCTCTTATGTTTCCTTTATGCTCATTGAGCCTCCTGCAAGCACAGAATAGATATTGTAAACGTTTTATTGTCATTGGGCATGGAGACAGGTTGGCACTCAAGTTCCCTATAAATAACATGTGCTTTCAGTGATTCTCCCTGAACTGCAGCTTGATCATTTTTTTGTGGGGTTACCAGATAACACACAGGATTTTGGGATGTGTTGTATTTGATGTTCTAATCAGGGTAATTCATGCAACCAAAATGAAAATACTAAAATTTGAATATGTTGGTCAACATTTAAGTTCCTTGCAACAAAAAGGTTATACTACTACTAACTACAATGCCAGGTGATCACTTAAACTGAAAGAAAAAAAAGACCCAAATCAAATCAGTTGATAGTAATAAAGGCAGATAAAACCAGAAAAGGTAGGATTTGTGTGATTGTGTTACTTTATCTAAACATAAACTTCACTAGTGAACTCACAAAGCAATGTCTCATTCCCGTTTGGAAAATCGCAATTGGCATTTTTTTCCATTGTCTATTTTGGTCCTTATGAAAAGAAAGTGGAAAAATGGCCTGATGAGGTGGCATAATGCTTAAATCCACACCCAGTGTCCAACTTTTTCCCCCACGGGGTTCAGTCTACAAAGTCTCTAACACTTGGTGCTATTAATAAAAGCTGAATAAAATGATGCCTTTGTCTGAAGACATTAGCAGAATTGTAGTTGTGTTCCAAAGGATTGGGGCCTGAGAAGAGGGAGGGAGAAGGCCAGCTGCCCAGGGCACCGATCTGAGGGGTTGCTAAATTTGTTGAGGGGGAGGGCACCCGGCCAGCCATCAAGGACCACAAATGCTCTGTTGCCAGCCTAGGTGCCCATGATGCTCAGAATAGTTCTGCTTATTTTAAGCAGTTCTACCACATGGGCTCAGAAATTCTAACGATCGTTTATATTTTTTTTTATTGAAGTAAAATTTAAGAAATTGGACATGCAGTTTTGCTCCATACTCTGCAACTACTTTAGAATTGAGGTTATAAAGACAGCTAAGTGTTTTGAACTTAAACCAGGAAACCACCACCAACCCTTTTCTCCCCCACCCCTGAAACCCTCCAAAGTATTTTAAAAAATTTTGTTTCCCTAGTTGGTTCTTATTTGAGGATGCTGCAATGTTACACCATCCTGGTCAAATAGTAGAATCGCCTAGAAACTCTGAACCACATTGCAGTCCAATTGAAACTGGTCTCTGGGGGTTGAACTTAATGCTCCCCTCAAGTTCTGATCTACACTCACTGTGTTGAATGAGAACCACCTGACGATGGTTGCTATTAGACCCTCAAATCTTAGCTCACATTAGAAATACCTGGAAGGCTCGTGAAAACCACTCCCCGGGCCTTAACCTCCAGAGTTTTTAAGTAGGTCTCGGTGGGACCAGAGCGCTTCTGGCTCCCTCAAGTTCCAGTGCCCGTGGATGCCGCCCCAAGGACAACAGTTCGAGAACCACAGCCCTAAAGGAGATCCTGCGTATCCTAAGGTACTTGCACTCCTAGAAGAGCTTTTGGCAGTGTTCCTGTTGTTGAGGGGGGAGATTTGGAGGAGCACAGAGCTGGTGCCAAAGGGCAGGTAGTAGAGGGAAGGGACTTTGAGAAAAAAGTTAAGATGAGTGTTATCAAAACTGAAGAGGGGAAGGTCTGAACTTTTAAACTCTGAGCTAGGCAGAGAAGTTTTACCCAAGAAGTTTGAGGAGAGCAGACTAGGGGAAGCCTTAATAGATGTAAGAAGATTGAAAGGAAGTTTTAAAGAAGTGTTGTCAAAGTCTCTATTTTCCCCTCCATATGATAAGAAATGCAAGCAAAGGATGGCTTTTGATTGTGTCACATCTTGCCAGTGCCGCATCTCTCTGGGATGAACCGTGTGTATCAGGCTTTTATAAGCACTGTGTGTGCACGTGTGTGCACATGAGTGCTAAGGTGCTTCAGTCGTGTCCAACTCTTTTCGACCCTGTGGACTGTAGCCCTCCAGGCTCCTCTGGCCATGGGATTCTCCAGGCAAGAACACTGGAGTGGGTTGCCATGCCCTCCTCCAGGGGATCTTCTGGACCCAGGGATCAAGCCCTCATTTCCTAGGTCTCCTCATTGGCAGGCAGGTTCTTTACATCCCCTACTTTTCCACCTTCATTCTTCTCTTTAGGAGAACCATAGCAACCTAACTTCAACTCTGTAAAGAAATAAGAATTAGAAGCAATTGGGGCTTGAAGACCCAAAAAACTGTGTTCTTTAAAAAAAAAAAAAAAAAAAAAAAAAAAAAACTGTGTTCTTGAGGCTTATGGAAAAAGTCATTTGCCTGAGTCCAGGAGAGACTGTGTTCAGGGCTATAAAATGGGTGTGCAGCAGAAGGTGGAAACGTGTATCCCATGGCTCCCACTGGTGAAAAGAGATCCTAGTGTGTGAAAGCCTCAGCACTTCAGCTGTGTGTGTTTCTGGGGGTGGGGTGGGAGTGGGATGGACAAGGTACCCAGGAGGGCCCCCTATTGGAGGGTGCCTTGGTGGAGGCGGGTGCCCAAAGCACAGGCAGGCTGCCCCTGGGGAGTTGTGAGGGCAGACACAGCGCTGGGACAAGATACATAAGGGCTGCGAAGTCCTGAGAGTGGTGGGAGAGGTGTGTGGTTTAGTCTGGAGGGTATGGATGCTGGTGGAGTGGTTGACGATGCCCACACAGAACTCTTAATTGCTCATGTGACAGTAATCCACACACAAAACAAAAACCAGCCGCAAATACTAATAAGCCATTTGTCTCTAAACGTTCTCTTTTAGATTTACCAGCTCTGTAAATTTAGCAGACCAAGGCATACCCCCCCCCCCTTCATTCATAGAGTCCATGCTCACTGCAGGAGACATGAAGGAGCAATGACAAGACCCTAAAGTAAAATGGGAGCGTGGGCTCCGGTTACCAACAAACAGGATGCCACCTTCTGGATTAGTGAAAGTAGCTAAGACTGAAATGAAGAAAAAGTGGAATTCAGAATTCATTTTAGAAGAATCAGATGGGATACACTGTCTCCTGGAAACACAATGTTTTAGCCACATATATTTACAGGTACTTTAAAAGGGCACCCACAAGCAGTGGGAAATAAAGTGTGCTTAGACTCAGAACACCTGAGATCTAGTTCTAACTCTGTTGATAACTAGTGGCAGGTGGTCAAGTTACCGACTTCATGAGTCTCACTGTTTTCTTACAAAACGGAGATCTCTGAGGCCAGCCCTGAGAAAATACCCTGTGAAAGAGATGAAGAAGCCTATGTTAGGTCTCGGTTAGGCACCTAGTTCTTGAAGTGTAAAATAAATTTGTATTTTTTGCCAGTCCTTAACTAACATTAAAATTAGGTAAAGTTCAGATTTCTTTTTCCTTGGGTTAGGGGTGAGGCCAAAATAAGATTTTATAAAGCACAAATAAATCAGTCCAGCCTTGTCCTCTAGGTAGGAACATACAGGACAGATGTTGGGACAGTTCAGTTTCAGTAAACAAGAAATTTGGCTGTATTACCACAATACTGGGGTAGAGTTTAGTAACTATTAAGGTTTTTTTCTTTTTTTTCTGGAGGTGGGGATTTACATTCCTCAAAGGACATGGACTAAAATAGATGAGACTTAGACTGGAATTTTTTTTGTAACAAACAATGAACCTAATTTCCCAGTTTCTTTTGTTGCCCTCTGTTGGTTTTGAAACTGGCACAGCAGAACAATTTCTTTTAAGAGGGTTTAAGATTCAGACATTTATTTTATGAGAAAATTAAGCATATTTCTTCTTTATTCCTGGTTTTATTTCTGTCGCACTTTCAAAGGTAATATATTTTATAGATAAAGTAGAAAGTTTTTCTAAAAATTAAAATTCTGATGGAACAGGTACAAATGACAACAGAGTTATTAAGAATTGAATCAGGAATTTAAAATCAGGTGTACTGATAAATATTAGCTTTTTTCTCATAATTGTGTGATTAAAGCAGTAAGAAACTAGTATTATAAAATAATTTAAAAAATCACCCTTTACAGATTATCTGTGGCTTATCAATGACATTCTCCCAGTCTTACAAACAGTATTCATTGTATTATCGATATAAGAGTCATCCTTCCGCTAGTTTCTGAGCCCTTCTACCCTCTCACTGTGGTTTCTCCTTCCAGTTTCCCAAAGCTCTCCCAATTGGGTTATTTTTGCCTCCACATATAAATGTGCTCAGTAAGTTCTAAACTTAAACAATTAGATCCCATCTACCCATCATCTAGTCAAGGCTATGGTCTTTCCAGTAGTCATATATGGATGTGAGACTTGGACTATAAAGAAAGCTGAGCACCAAAGAATTGGTGCTTTTGAACTGTGGTGTTGGAGAAGACTCTTGAGAGGCCCTTGGACTGCAAGGAGATCCAACCAGTCCATCATAAAGGAAATCAGTCCTGAATATTCATTGGAAGGATTGATGCTGAAACTCGAATACTTTGGCCACCTGATGTGAAGAACTGACTCGTTGCAAAAGACCCTGATGCTGGGAAAGATTGAAGGCAGGAAGAGAAGGGGATGACAGAGGATGAGATGGTTGAATGGCATCACCACCTAAATGGACATGAGTTTGAGCAAGCTCCAGGAGTTGGTGATGGACAGGAAAGCCTGGTGAGCTACAATCTACGGGGTCACAAAGAGTCAGATGTGACTGAGCAACTGAACTGTCTTTCCCTGTCCTCCTTCCCCAGCTGCTCCCTTTCATTCATCCACTGGGGAAGTGCTTTTGAGGGTAGGGTTGTATCCTGTGTACCTCACACTGTAGTTCTGGAAAACATGGCTGTACTGGAAAGATTGGGTTCTACCGTCATGGAGCTTAAAATCTGGTTAAGGAGACAGACATTTGGTAAAGCAACAGGTGAGTATCATCACCTGCACTCTTCATCTCCAACTATTGCAATTCAGCTTGAAGCTCCAGCCCAGGCCTTCAATCGCCAATCAGTTCCAGAAGCACAGACTCCTTTTTCTTTTATTTACACTTCCAATTTCTTGTAGGAGTTTATCACTTAATTCTGGAAACATCTTTCTCCTTCGCCTTCTGTACTCATTCTTCACTGGTTTTCTTATTCCTTCTTATCCCCTAGGCCCTTTTGGTACCCTTTCCTATAAATGGGTGTCACTTCATAATGCTCTCCAACCAGTCCCTTTATGACATTTCTAATTTCTTGAGGCAAACCCTCCTACTCTCATGCCTTCTGTTGCCCCCTATGCACTGGTAACCAAATGTTCAGTCAGATCTCTTTCCTATCCAGTCAAATGGGTGGCATCCCATCTCAAACTCAAAAGGTTCTGAATTGAACTCTTTTTTTTTTTTTTTAAACTGTGTCCTCCTTATGTGTTCCCTGTTTTATTTTAGAGAATCACTGTACCCACAATCACCTAAACAAGGCTTACTCTTGTAAATAAGAGCAGCAAGATTTTCAAGACTGGCTTTTTAAGATAATATTCAAATTGAGATCTAAATGACTTTAGGGAGCCAATCACACAAATATCTGGAGGACAGAGTTTTCTAGGCAGAGGAAACAGAATGTGCAAATGTGGAAAATGATTGAGGAGTTCATAGGACCGAATGGAGACCAGTGTGGCTGGAGGGTGTGGGACAAGACAGAGGGCAGTGCCAGACGAGCTTGAGAAATTAGCAGGAGTGTCACCACCAACACTGATGTAGATCATGGGAAGGTTTCATTTTATTCTAAGTAAAATGGGGTGCCATTGAGGGATTCTGCAGCCAGTGTGTGACTTTTAATTTATACTTTGTAGAGATCACTTCTACTACTCTATAAATAAATTTTGGAAGAGTAAGAACACAAACAGCGTCCAGCTAGGAGGCTGTTAGGCTATGTAGGCAGGAGATGCTAAAACCTGGAAATAGAGCAGTACCATGGGAGGTAAAGGAGGAAAAGTCAGAATGTATTTTGGAAGTAGCATCAATAGACTTCCTGATGAACTGGGTATAAAAGGGGAGGCAAACAAAGGCATTAAAGACTATTTCTAGGTTTTTGGTATGAGCAACTGTGGAGCCATTTCACTGAGATGAAAAGATAGGGAAGGAACAGAAATTTGGGGGGAAGGTCGATAGAAAGCCTTGTTTTGATTATGTAGTTTGAGATGCCTTTAAAATCTGAAAAGAAAATGTCAAGTTGGATAATTGAAACTGGAGCCTAGAAGAGAAGTCAGAGCTGGTGACCTAAATGTGGGAGTCCCTGACAGATAGATGATGGTCTCTAAAGCCATGGGAACACATAAGATTGTCCAACAAGTGAATGTGGGCGGAGAAAAGCAGAGGGCAGAGATCGAGGATGGAGTCCCGGGTTACACGGACACACTAGTGTTCACAGGTCAAGCAGAAGAGAAACAAGTGGATTAGTTAAGCAGACGAGTGAGGAAGGGGACCAGGAGAATGAAGTGTTGTTGAAGCTAAGAGAGGAGTTTGCTTTACTGGACAGTGATCAGTGTTACTGAGAGATCAAACAAATGGAGGGCAGAAAAAGGATGTAGGATGGAATTTGTTGATGACTCTGACAAGAGCAGTTTCACAATGCAGGGTGCCCTGCCTTTGAGAGTGACCACTTCACACTGCCCTGACATACTTTACTTATTGTATTATTTTTCATTAAGCTTCTGTATTTTTATTTTTCATTAAATGGATGTATTAATATTTCTCTAGTCCTTTATAACGGGCTTCCCTGGTGGCTCAGGCAGTAAAGAATCTGCCTGCAATGTAGAAGATCCAGGTTTGATTCCTGGGTCAGGAAGATCCCCTGGAGAAGAGAATGGCAATCCACGCCAATATTCTTGCTTGAGAATTCCACAGACAGAAGAGCCTGGTAGGCTACAGTCCATGGTGTCACAGAGAGTTGGACACGACTGAGCAACTAGCATACTTATGTCATAATAGACATTATTGGTGAGAGCTTATTAGAATAGTGTATGCAAAGGCACAGACACACAAAAAATGATACACACTTTCAGGACGGGGCATTAGTTGCACTTGGCCAGAATGTGTAGTATGTGGGTGAGAACGAAGGTGGAAAGGATCAACCAGAGTGAAGGTAAAGTTGGACAGGTAGACAGGACAGAAAAGAGTGGAATTTTACAGTTTGGTCGTTTTTCAGAGTTTTGTCATTTTCTTCTTATAGATCTTGTATGTATTTTGTTAGATTTCTACCTAAGTATTTCATTTGGAGGGGTGCTAATATAAATGGTGTTGTATTTTTTAAAATTCAAATTCCACTTGTTCATTGCTGACATACAGACATATCTCAGAGACACTGCAGGTTCAATTCCAAACCACTGCAATAAAGTGAATATGCAATAAAGTGAGTTATGTAAGTTTTTGGTTTCCAAGTGCTTATAAAGGCTATGTGTACACTATACTGTTGTCTATTAACTGTGTAACATACCATTATACCTAAAAAATGTACATATCTTAGTTTAAAAATGCTTTATTACTAAAAATGGTAACTATCAGCTGAGCTCTGTAGTGAATTGTCTTTTTGCTGATGGAGGGTCTTGGGTCAAAGTTGATGGATACTGAGTGACTAGGGCTGTGATTGCTAAAGGGTGGAGTGGCTGTGAAAATTTCTTAAAAGAACAATAAAGTCTGCTGCATCGACTAATGAAGCTTTTCTTTTCACAAATGGTTTCTCTGTAGCCTTCACTGCTTTTGATTAGCTACTTACCTACAAAAAGCAGGACTTTTGAAATTGGAGTCAGTCCTGTCAAACCCTATTGCTGTTTTATCAACTAAGTTTATGTAATATTCTAAAGAAATTGCCATTTCTTTAGCAATAGAATATTTTTAATACCAAAAAGTTTCAATTAAAAAATGTGATATCTGCAAAATGCAATAAAACGAGGTATAATCTGTATAGGAAAGTGATTGACTTTTGTATATTAACTTTGTATCCTGTAACTTTGATAATTGCTTATAAAATTTTCCTGACAAAGGTTCTCTGATGCTGTTGACTCTTTGGATATTCTAAAGAATTTTACCTACAAACAAAGTTTTATTCCTCCCTTCCCAATCTGTATACCTTTTATATCCTTTTCATATTCCATTAGCTAGGATTTCCACGGCAATGCTGAAAAGCAGTCTTGAGGGGGAGTATCCTTGTCTTGGTCCTGATCTTAATAGGAAAGCATCAAGTTTCTCATCGTTACATGTAATGTAAGCCACAGGGCTTTTTGTGTAGGGGTATGCATGTATGCATACTATCAGATTGAGGAAGTTCACCGTGATTCCTAGTTTACTGAGAATTTTCATTATTATGGGTGTTGGCTAAATTCTTTTTTTTCTGTATCCATTGATATGATCATGTAATTTCTCTTTAGCTTAACAACAAATTGATGTGATGGATTGCATTTTTCACTTCTAACTTTTAACTTCTAGGTAGCTTTTACTTTTAAGGAGCTTTCACTTTTTGCTTTCACTTTTGACATTTTGCTTTCAACTTTTACTTTTCACTCGTACTGTCTACTTTTCTTTTTACTTTCATTTTAAGCAAGCACTTTCACATTTTACTTTCATTCCTGCTTTTCGCTTTTATTTTTAATTTGTCATGCTTAGTTTTCCTTTTCACTTTGCTTCTACTTCCACTTTTTCTTTTTACTTCTACTTTTACTTTAAAGTTTTAACTGTTACTTTTAATTTTTATTCTCTTCACTTTCATCTTTTACTTTCACCTTTCACTTCTACTTTGTACTTTCACTTTTTAGTTTTCCCTTTAACTCTTCACTCTTACACTCTTTAACTTTACTTATTTGATTTTGAATGTTAAATGAACCTACCTGGAATAAATCACACTTGGTTAAATAATTCTTTTTATAAATTGTTGAATTTGATTTTCTAACATTTTATTGAGGGCTTTTATATTTATGTTCATGAGAAATGTTGGTTTGTAGTTTTCATATAACATTTTTGTCTGGTTTTGGTATTATGGTAATGCTGGCTTCATAGCATGAGTTAGTATTTTCTCTGCTTCTGTCTTCTAGGAGAGATTGTAGAGAATTGGTATAATTTCTTCCTTAAATGTTTGATAGAATTCACCAGTGAACCTATCCAGACCTGGCGCTTCCTACTTTATAAGGTTATTAATTATGGAGTTAATTTCTTTAATAGATATGGGGCTATTTAGGTTGTCTATTTTCTCTTTGTGAGTTTCATCAAACTGTGTCTTTCAAGGAATGGTTCCCCTCATATAGGTTATCACATTTGTGGGCATACAGTTGTCCAGTGTTCTTTTATTATCCTTTCAATGTCTGTGTGCATGTGTGCTTAATCGCTCAGTAGTGTCCAACTCTTTGCAATCCATGAACTGTAGCCCACCAGGCTCCTCTGTGCATGGAGTTTTCCCAGGCAAGAATACTGGAGGGATTTGCCATTTCCTCCTATAGGGGATCTTCCTGACCTAGGGATTGAATTCAGTTCTCCTACCTTGGCAGGTGGATTCTTTACCACTGGATTCTTTACTACCTGGAAAGCGCTCAATGTCTCCAGGACATTGTAATCATTTCACTATATATATATGTGTATGTGTATATACATATATGATATATATGTAAAATATTACATGTATATATATTCGTCTTCAGTTCTTTTTTCTGCCTTTTGTGGCTGGAGTTGGCTGTTTCCCTTCCCCCGAGTCAATTAGATTCTGATAAAACCTTAGCAGGTTAGGCTCTGTTTAAATTGTTTCTCTTGAGGGTGAGTCTTGTTAAGAACATGGTGTTCTACTGTATTTTAAAATGATTCCTTTTCCCTTCCCCTGATGGAAGCATGAAGAAATTTTTCTCTGGTACTCACTGTGAGAACTTAGCAGAGTTTCAGGAGGTAAAACACAAACGTGTGAGGCCCTTTAAAGATTGGATCCCCTTGGAGATTTTCTCTTTGACTTGTCCATAGTATCTAGCGGTTCATCAGTTATAGTTCAGGTTCAGATGGGGGTTTTGTTCATAGGTTTCTGGCCTGCTAAGTTGTTGATTCCTTGCACGCACTTGTCGGTCTCTCGAATCTGGGGGGCAGCAGCTGTCCCTGTGATGGACACTTCCTTATGGATCTAAGAAGAGTTGATGATTTTTTAAACAGCAGCTTCAGGCTCATAGCATAATTGAGAGGAGGTTATAGAGATTCCTATATACTATGCCCCTACATGTGCATAGACTCTCCCCATTGTCAACATTCCCCATCAAAGTGAAACATTTACCATAAATGGTGACCTGCATTGACACATCGTCTCTCAAAAGACCGTAATTTACAGGAGGGTTTACTCTTGGTGTTGTCTATTTATGAGTTTGAACAAATATATGATGTCATGTATCTATCGTTACAGTATCATACTGAGTGTTTTTGCTGCATAAAAATCCTCTGTGCTCCACCCAGATTTTTCCGTTTGCTTAGTTTTTTCTTTGTTGTTAGGGTAAAGTAGTAACTTCTAAACTTCTTACATATCAGACTGGAAACTTCTTAACCTTACTTAATTTTTTAAAATAAAGTTTAAGATCAAGAACTTTCTATTTAATAAGAACTTTGAGTCAATTTGGAGCTTAGTCAAGGTTTTATTGTATCTTAAGCCAATTGAAATGATTCTTCTGAAATATGTATTGCAGCTCACAGCACAAAGAAAATCTGTTCATACTGGGGAAATATTATCAACCTATTATATAGGTTCTATTATCAACCTCATAACTATTGTTTTAGTTTAGAATTATTCACATCTGAACTTTAATTTCCTGGCTTGCTCAATTTTCAGATCTCTAGTTATTTTGAATCTAGAACACAAAAACACTAGCATGCCCCCAAGTGGCAGTCTCATGGTGTGGTTTTCCTGTGACTAAATAGGAACAATAGGCTAAATTCACTTACTTGAAATCATATATTTTTCATCACAATAGTCATTGTTGTTTGAAACTGAGAGTTTAGATTGAGGAAGGTAATTTTCACTGTTTAGAAAAGAATATAGTTTTTGTTTCCAATACCTGAAGCATCAAAAAAGGGTGATTGTTTCATGACACTGAAGTGTTTCTGGCACTAGGCTAAAGGGAAATTTATTTGAAAATGGAAAAAAGAAACAGTCTTGGTGTGTGTACCACTTACCGTGTTTCCCATTGTCCTCATGCAGATCTAGCCTTTCAAGTACTGATAACCTAAAAGCTGGATCCAGGGTACTTTACGAGGATTGCCGTAAAGATCATCAATAGAAAACTTTCCTCAACTTTTATTTTTAATTTATTTTAAAACTGAAGTATCGTTGGTTTCACAGTGTTGTGTTAATTTCTGCTGCCCAGCAAGGTGACTCAGTTATACACATGTACACATTATTTTTAAAGTTCTTTTCCATTATGGTTTATCCCAGATATTAAATATAACTCCCTGTGCTAGACAGTAGGATCTTGTTTCTTATCTGGTTTATATGTAATAATTTGCATCTGCTAACCTCAAATTCCCAGTCCATCCAGCCCCACCCCTATTTTGTCATATTTTGAAGTGCTTTACTGCCATATCTTAGGTAATTATTCTGGATAAATCATATTGTTGGAACTCTCGTATTTTGCTACCTTTGAAAACTATAATTGCTTTTGTAAGTCAGGATCTCACTAAGAGGGGACATTTACTAATGAGACATTAAACAACTAAAAAGTCTCATTAATGTAGTTTTTATATAGCAATACAAAAGACAGAAATATAAAGGTGAAAATTATAGTGGCTGGTTTGCTAAGGATGTGAGCAATTAAAGTATGTTTCCCTAGTAATATTATATTATGATACTGGATGGAATCACATGATGACAGGAAATCTTTCCCTCAAAAATACATTAGAAAATTAAAAAATGATATGAAATATTTGAAATTACTATCTGAGATTGGACATTGTGTATTCATTGCTCTAATTTTATTTTTTCTCATCCAATTATAAAACATGCAGTAGGTACTTAATAAATATTTGAATTAATGAGTGATATTATTTAATTGTCATGATTGAATGAGTGGCATTATTGAATGTGAAGTCGCTCAGTCGGGTCCGACTCTTTGTAACCCCATGGACTGTAGCCTACCAGGCTCCTCCGTCCATGGGATTTTCCTGGCAAGAATACTGGAGTGGGTTGCCACTTCCTTCTCCAGGAGATCTTCCCGACCCAGGGATTGAACCCAGGTCTCCTGCATTGTAGGCAGACGCTTTACCATCTGAGCCACCAGGGAAGTCATTGAATATCATTAATGAATGACAAATATCGTTTAAAAGTACTCATTTTTATTGCTCACGTGAAGAAAAAACTGCTACTGTGGTTATGTTAATAAAAAGAAATCTGTACCTCAGATACATGTCAAAATATAATTGGTTCTCATTTGTTGTGGATACACTAAAATGTATTTGCAACCCCTAAATCGGTATCCATGGTGCTTCTGCGGCCATCTGCAGACACGTGTGGAGCAGCAGGAAATGGAGTTGCCCGATGCACACGTTCCCAGATGCGGCTGATCGCAGCGGCCCTCAGCCTCCTGGCTTCCGTTCTCACCCTGGAAACAAGCGGCCTCCCCGGGTTCAGAGCGCCGTGTTTCTCACGTTTTTGTGCTTCCTGCTCGTTACTTTGCTGTTTCAGATGGCCTCTGAGTGTACTGCTGAAGTGTTGGGTAATGTTTCTAGCTATCAGTATAAGACTCTGGTGCAGTACATTACCGAGAAGAAACATGCATTAGGTAGACCGCTTACATGAGTTATGATGTTGTTGACCTCGAGTTCAGCGTTAATAAATCGGCGCTATACCTCAGGGGTCTTCAAACTGACACACACAAGAAAAGCTATGTATTGACTAGTGGTTCACAATGTGACCAGAGGCTCATAGGAAACTCTTTTTCTCTCTCACGAGTAGTGGTTCAGTATTTGCTAATTCAGTGTTTGTGATGAATTTATAGAATATAACCAACCAGAAAAATGAGATTTGACTGTATTGACTAATGAAGTGAGAGAGCAATCTGGGGTTTGCTTAAAATTAATTCAGGGAGGCACAGGGAGTTGAGTTGGGGCCTGGATGGAACAGTGATGAGCTAAAAAAAAAATTGGTGAAGTTGCAATTAGCTGCTCATTAGACTGCTTTCTCTATTTTCATACATGCTTGGCTTTTCTGTAATAAAAACTTGTTTTTAAAGTCCCATTCGAAGTATTTAAAGACTTTAATTCCAAATATTTTTTATGGACATTTGCTGTCCCCAATTTCAGTACTCGACTCAAAATTTTCCTAATTTCCCCCTTCCTCTATCATTCTGTTTCCTCCAGGCTTACCTGATTTTATTGTTTTGGGTAGGAGAAAATGGAAGGGATTAGAATACAATCTGAGGGCTGTGAAAAGAGTTCAGTTGAATTTTACAGACCCAGAAAAAGTAAATTATGTCTTGCAGGGTTCTGTTCACTTCTCTAGAACAGTTGACACATTAAACAAGCAAGCGGCTGCCAGGGATTTTATTTGCACAGCTCTCTTCCTACCTCAAGGACTTGGGGGCATCCTTTGCCTTTTGCTTTTCTCTATAAATTCTCCAAGGGAGATTTCCTGTAAGCATTAACCCCTGTAACCATGTCTAGCAATGATTGGCTGAGAGAGTTTGTTTATCTTAAAGGGAAGAAAGTTCTTTTCTGGTTTCTAGTTTACCTTGACTCTAGAGTATAGAGGATGATCTCAGGACTGCCCTTGAAAGATGAAGAATGTATGATGTTCTATGATGTTGGCTCACAGACAGGAAGGAATAGGCCACCAGCCCTGTTTGTTTATTTAAAACCCTTGTTTATTTAAAAACAAAAAAAGAAAAAAAAAAAAAAAAAAAAAAACCAGCCAAAAACCAACCAGAACTGAAAGAAATAGGAGAAAAATACAAGGAAAACAACATAATTGTACCTTGTGTTTTCCTAATGTTTCTTGCCTGTAGGGCTCAAAATATTGACATTTACTCAAACACCAGTAGCTCCAAGGTACAGACAGGGCAAACATTATTACCCTCATCTGAAAGATGAGATTAGGTAGGGCAGGGAGTCCATAGGGCCAAGACAAGGACTCAGAATCTGACTGTTGTTCAGCAACCAGCAAAGTGACTCCAGGACTCCACGTTTCTTCTTCTGAGTGGTTTTTCTTCCTCACCTTTGTTGTTATCCATCTGCTGACCATATGTTTCCCTGATGGCTCAGAGGGCAAAGAATCCACCTGCAATGTGGAATACCTGGGTTCAGTCCCTGGGTTGGGAAGATCCCCTGGAGGAGGGCATGGCAACCCCCTCCAGTATTCTTGCCTGGAGAATCTCCATGTACAGAGGAGCCTGGCGGGTTACAGTCCATGGGGTCGCAAAAAATCGGAGATGACTGAGCCACTAAACACACACAAGCACACATCTGCTGACCACAGAACTTTTGTGTTATCTCTTCTCTCATCAGGGAGGCCTTCCTGGACCACCCTGTCTAAGTAGTGTCACTGCTCCCAACCCCCATCAAACAATGTCCTTCTCTAGCAGTGTGGTTTCTTCTTGACCTTATTACCTGGCATATTGGTCATTCCTGGCCTCCCTTCATTATGATGTTCCATGAGGAAATACTGCAGAAGTGTGCCTCTAATGCCTGTTGAGCCCAAAGTGGGTGCTGAGTAAATATTTGTTGACTAAGTCCCTTCCTTTATTAAAACTTGCTTTTAGTTAAAAATTCAATAGTGTTATCTCAAGGGGGTCTAGAAAGCTTAATATATCCCCTAGGGGTTACTTTCATTACAAAAGAAGCCTTACTGTGATTTAGCCAAAGGAACAAAGCTCTAAGTCATTACAACTAAAAGTTTGAAGAAAGTATTTTTGCCCAGCAAGGGATCCTTTTTGATGATCCCTGACCTATGCCCAAGGCCAGCTTTCCCAACAACTGTCATCAGAGACGGAGAGTGAGAAAAGTGGATGAGAAACAGATTTTGTATAATGTACATCAGTTGTCCTATTTAAATTGTGGAGAAATAAAACAGCATCTTATTTTAACTGAAGTATATTCAAGTGCAGAAGTAAAACCTTTCAGAGCTTTTAAACCTCCTTTTCTGTCCCACATCTTTCTTTATGTCAGGTATCTGACTTTCATTTTTTTTCTGAATAAATGATCTCCACACACTTATGGGAAAAGAGCCCTTGCCTTCTTAGCAGAGAATCGGAGAGATGCTTCCTTAGAGCCCCAAACGCTCATCAAATCAAGGATAAGGCAGACAAATCCCTTTCCTGCAGGTCTGTCTATTGATTAAGAGTTTGTGTAGCTTCCCAATGGCAAACTCTGAATGGTTATGTGGTGTGAAAGGTGAACCTTTTCTCACAGAAACCCATCATCTGGACAAACTGTAATTAGGAGCAAATCAGAGTGCAATCAGATTTCTGGTGGCTTCCAAAAGGTTCGAGGGCCAAGTTAAAGTCTATGTAGATGATAATCCATATTGTAGTTATTGTGTGAGTTTATTTTTATAAAAGTTAATCAGTGTTTTCAAATTGGCTATTTCTAATTCATTCTCAATTGCTTTATGCATTTTTATTTATTTATTTTACACCCAGTCTTGGTCCAGGAAACATTTAAGGGGTTTATACACACACATACATATACAATAAGAAAAAAGGTTAAATTAAAAATTGATGGGAGAGGAAATCAATGCAGTGGAAAAGTGAGAATAGGCCAGATGATATAAAAATAATGCCTAAACGTGCAGAGTCAGACGTGACTGAGTGACTAACAGACACGCACACACAAACGTACCATTTTCTGGGGGAAGGTTAGGCGCTGTTCTAAGCACTTTGTATATATGGACCCATTTCATCATGACTACATCCTCACAAGATCAGTGCTGTTATTTTCAGTATTTTACCAATGTTATTCTCAGTAACTGAGGCATGAAGAAGTGATTGACACCATACACATAGTAAGGGATAGAACTCTGGGGCTTAAAGCTGGGTACTCTGGTTCCATCATGCCTCACTGATTCAACAATAAAGCTGGAAATAAGATTAATGCACAAAGTAGAAATTGTAAGGTCCTACCAACCTGCTAGAAGCTGACCACAAATTTACCTCTAAGATTTTTGGCAGACAAAATCGAGAAGGAGAAACGATCAATACATGATTCACAGTGTTTAGGAGATAAAAAACAAGCTAGTTACTCAAAGAGTAGCATAATTATTTCTGGTTGGGAGACCAGGAAGAAAATTCCCTTGTAAATGTTCACAAAGAAGTCACTATGTGATGAAGTGGACTCTATTCTCCAGTTAGGCTGTCAGGGTTTCAGAGGTCTGTTTTTTACAACATCCTTCACTATGTCATAATGTATAATCAACCCCAAAGCCAAGTTAAGTAAAAGGCAATTCTGCAAGGGTGGGGGATTTCTGAAGATGTGGTCAGGTTTGTGGATCTCTGCTGGTCTGGCTTAATTTGGGAAAATATTTTCGGCTATTTAGAGGGAAGAATGGACTGTAGATTCTGCAGACCACTGTCCATAATTATTATTCCTTTCAATTGAGCTTTTGTGAAACTTTGAGTGGTGGCAAGTTTGAGGTTATTTCCTGACCGGTACCTGGAGTGCAGCTTTTCTGTGCTGTTGGTTAAGTACAGAGCTTCAACTTTAGTGGCCAGCTGAGCAGGGCAAAGGATAGATTTGCTTGTAAAAGCTGGGGGAATGCAAGGAGACTCTTTGACTAGAGGGCCACCCAGTCTGTATGTATAGCTTATCCCTGGTGGCTCAGATGGTAAAGCGTCCTTCCTCAACGCGGGAGACCCAGGTTCCATCCCTGGGTGGGAAGATCCCCGGAGAAGGAAATGGCAACCCACTCCAGTACTCTTGCCTGGAAAATTCCATGGACAGAGGAATCTTTTAGGCTACAGTCCATGGGATTGCAAAGAGTTGGACACGACTGAGCGACTTCACTTTTCTTTCTTTCAGTCTGTACAGGACTGTATCCAATGGGATAGATTTTGGGGCCTTGGTCACCCCCAAAATACATGGAGCCAAGATGACTCTTTGGGGGAACTTTTTGATCCCCACAGGGAATTTCAGTATGGATTTCTTACAGCAGGTGTAACCAAATACATACCTTAGTGATTAAAAAAAAAATCTCAGTAAAGGACTCCTAAAAAATTTAAACTTCAAACTGAAGAAATAAAAATATACATGTAATTTTAGAAATAAAATAGTATAAAGAAACTTAACCAGAAAACCAATCATCATTTATAGCAGACCTCTTCTCTCCTGTTTCACTCACCAAAAGTTACCACTTAAATTTTCTGTTGTTTTTACCTTTTACTCACTTATAATTTTAAAAAATATCCTGCCACATTTGCTTTAGCATCAGCTCACTTTACATCCACAGAGATAGGTAAAGACATATGATTAACTTTTTTGACTATTTGAGAGTACTTTCAACACATCATGGCACTTTACCCTTAGAAACCTCCGTGTGTATTTCCTAAATACAAGTTGAATATTCTTTTACAAAACCACAGTACAACTCTCAAATTCAGGAAACTTAACATCTGCTCAATATTTTATCTTATCTATAGTTCATGTTACAACTTCATCAATTGTCCCAATAATGTTCCTTAGAGCAGCCGTTCCCAAACTTTTTGGCACCAGGAATGGTTTCATGGAAGACAAATTTTCCATGGACAAGGGAGAGGGGATGGTTTCAGAATGATTCAAGCACATTACATTTACTGTGCACTTTATATCTGTTATTATTATAGCAGCTCCGCCTCAGACCATCAGGCCTTAGATCCCAGAGGCTGGGGATCCCTGATTTAGAGCATTTGTTCTCTTTGAGTTCAAGATTTGGTTCAAGATCAAGTACTGACTTATTATTCCTCTTAATCTCCTCTATTCTGAAATGATCCCTCAGCTTTTCTCTTTTACAATGTAAACACAGTTTTACATTTAAACAAATTTTATTAGCGAGAATTGCCACTCAGGAAACTGTACATAAGTTGTGCAATTTGAAAAGTTTTGGAACGCATGTATAAGTTTCCACACATCCCTTTGGAATTTCTCCCTCCAGCCACCCATCTCCTCCATTCCCCACACAGCCACTGATTTGCTTTCTAGTACCAGATTAGTTTATATTTTACAGTCATAGTGGAAGTATAAAGTGTGTACTATTTCTTTCAGCATAACTTTGTGAGATTCATCCATGTTGGTGCGTACGTCAATATTCCATTCTTTTTATTGCTGCAGTGTTCCATGGCATGGATGTGCTATAGATTGTTATCCATTCACCTGTTGGTGGACATTTGGATTGTTTCCAGTCTTTGGAAATTACATATGAAACTATGAACATTCATGTACAAGTCTTCTATGGATATATTTTTATGTCCTTATGTCCATATGGACATAAAGACCTATAAGGAAATATGTGAATTATAGAGTAGGTGCTGTTTGCTTTCTTAAGAAGGTGCTGAATTTTCCAGTGATTGTACCATTTTCTCTTCCTACAGCTGTGGATCAGATCCTCCAATTTCTAGTGAACACTTAGAATGGTCAGCCTTTTTAATTTTAGGGATTCTCGTTAAGCATGTAGAAGTATCTTGTTGTTTTAGGCATTTCCCTAATGACTAACTATGCTGAGCTTGTTTGATGCATTTGTTATATGTATATCTTCTTTGGTGAAGTGTGTTTTCAAAAATTTCCCTTGATACTGAGACTTAAAAATACTGTTTAGTTATTTATTTTGAGCTGTGCTGGGTCTGCCTTGCTGCACGCGGGTCTTCTCGTCGCAGCGAGTGAGGGCTGCTCTTTACTTGTGAGCAGGCTCCTCACCACGAGGTTTTCTCTTGCTTGGAGCACAGACCCGAGGGCTGGCAGGCTTCAGTGTTGTGGTGCATGGGCCTAGTTGCCCTGCAGCTTGTGGGATCTTCCTGAACTGGGAATCGAACACGTGTCCCCTGCATTGGTAGGTGGATTCTTAACCCGTAGACCCCAGGTAAGTCTGATATTGAGACTTTCGAATGCTTCTCAGTTTGGGTTTCCCTAACGTTTCCGCCATTCCTCAGGCTGTGCATACCCAGCCGGAATGACATAAACGTAATATTTCCTTCTTGGAGCACCTTGCCTGGAGGCACACTTTCTCTCTCCACTCTGTGTTGTTAATATAATCACCAGGTTAGGGTGTGGCCTGGTCTTCCTACTCCATACTTTCAACTAATAATTTGTGGAGAGAGACTTTGAGACCTTGGAAATACTCCTGTTCCTAATGAAATTTCCCCCTGATTTTAGTATCACTTGATAACTTCCTGAACCAATCTTAACTAGTATCGTTGCAAGGTGTTGACTTTATGATTTAAGCACTCCCACATTTATCAGTTCAGATGCTACTATGAGAGAGAGCCCGCCTGATCTCTCCCTTACTGTTGATGCCCTTTCTCCCTTCTCTTTCTACCTATCACCCGTGTGGACTCATGAATTCCTATTTTATTCAGTTACTCAGTGAGTTACAGTTCACTACTGTCTGTCCTTTATATTGATGCCCCAGTTTTACACCGAGGGCGACCCTTCAAGCTACTTCATGTGTCCCTGTGACATGCCCACATCAGGTTTTGAGTATGTCCTTACTTTCTGTCACAAAAAGATATTCCAAGTTCGCCTTCTATCTTTCCTGCTGCTATCCTTGAAGTTAGTCATTCTTCTGAATGGCAAGGGAAATTTAGAAATTAAGATCTGAATATTACTTGTGCTAACTTCTACTGGGGTGTGATTACTTCTAGACCTTTTTAAGCAGATCTAGGAAACCTATCTATCTCTGGGAACTGGAAAAATTTAACAACTAGAGCTAGTGTGGCAGAGGCTGGGAGGGGCGGGAAGACCTACAAGGGGTACAGTAATTAAGCCAACAAAGTTAGGAGTAAATTTTTGAATATGTAGGCCATTCACATGATTTCAAAAGTGCAAAAAGGTTTACTTAGAGAAGTGTTGCTTCTCCTCCATCCCTTCCACTCTTTTCTACCACACCCCTGATAAGTTTCTGATTGCACTGATTTCTTATATTTCCTTTATGTGTTTCTTTTTGCAAAACTAAGCAGACACATGTATTTCATAATTCCCCTTCTTCCTTAGATAAAGATATCATATATAGATACCTTTTACCTTTCATTATTCACTTAATGGTATATCCTAGAAATCACTCCGTATCACTTTATATAGAACTTACTCTCAAAAAAAAAAAAAAAAGAACTTACTCAAGAAATAAACTTAAAATTTTTTCAGAGTACTTGGTACTCTATTGGGAGTATGTACTATAGTTTATGAAGCCAGTCTCCTATGTATGAGTGCTTAGATTATTTACAGTATTTTGCAATTACCAACAATTCTGTGCTGACAAACTCTGGGCACGCATGTTTCATATTGTTGAGTGTTTCTTCAGTGTAGATTTCCTAGAAGTAGGGTCATTGGGCAAAAAGCAAATGCAGAAGTAGTTATGCTGTATGTTGAGAAAACTGTTAAATAAATTAACTTCTCTCTTTTAGTTCTTCCTTAACTATTTAAGTAACATTCTCATGTGTCAGTTGCTAAGTCATGTCCAACACTTTTGAGATTCTCTCTGGGCTGTAGCCCACCAGGTTCCTCTGCCCATGGGATTTTCCAGCCAGAAATCCTGCAGTGGGTTTCCATTTCCTTCTCTGGGGGATCTTCCTGACCCAGGGGTCGAACCCCGGTCTCCTGAATTGCAGGTGAATTGTTTACCACTGAGCCACCAGGGAAGCCCCAACATGCTCATGGCGCTCTCTAAAAAACTTAGATAAAGGCTTTGGTTTCCTATTGCGCTAGGTGAGGACTTGCATACTTACACTTTTTCTCTTCCTCCTTCTTCCGCAAACAGTTTTTTCACTGTTCTCCAGCTCTGGCACTTAGAAGTGGGTGTGGGAAAGGAACTTTAGCTTTTTTGCTAGCCCTCTCCTGAAATAAACACAAATAGTATACTTGTAGTGCCAATGAAGCTTTAAAGTAAGACCCCTAACTTGACTTCAATAGATTGCCCCCTTGTGTTATTTATTTATTATTTTATTTGTGTGTGTGTGTTTATATGTGTGATAGTTTAAAAAATTGTATTAAATTTAGTTGATTTACAATGTTATGTTAACTTCGGGTGTATAGTAAAGTGAATCAGTTATAGATATAGACACTCCTTTTTAGATTCTTTTCCCATATAGGCCATTACAGAGTATTGAGTAGAGTTCCCTGTGCCATATAGCAGGTCTTTATTAGTTATTTAGTTTATATATAATAGTGTGTATATGTTGGTCCCAATCTCCCAGTTTCTCCATTCCCCTCACTTCCTGATTACAAGTTTGTTTTCTACATCTGTAACTATTTCTCTTTTGTAGATAAGTTCATGTGCACCTTTTATTTTTGATTCCACTTGTAAGTGGTATCATATGATATTTGTCTTTTTCTGTCTGACTTCATTCAGCATGATTATCTCTAGGTCTATCCATGTTGCTGCAAATTGTATTATTTCATTCTTTTTATGGCTCAGTAATACTCCATTGTATGTGTGTGTGTGTATATATATATATCACATCATCTTTATCCATTCATCTGTAAATGGACATTTAGGTTGCTTCCATGTCCTGGTTATTGTAAATAGTGCCGCGATGAACATTGAAGTGAATGCATCTCTTCGAATTATGGTTTTCTTTGGATACACGCCTAGGAGTGGGATTTCTGGGTCACATGGTAACTCTACTTACAGTTTTTTAAGGAAACTCCACACTGTTCTCCACAGTGGCTGTACCACATTGCATTCCCACCAAGAGTGTTTACCTGTGTTTTAAAATTTTTTTTCCTTTTTAAAGAAGCATAGTGGATTTATAATACTATATTTAGTTTCATGTGTATGACATCATAATTCAATGTTTTTATAGATTATACTCCATTTCATGTTCTAAAATAATGGCCGTGTTTTCCTGTGCTAAACAATATATC
Source organism: Muntiacus reevesi (assembly GCF_963930625.1). Lineage (NCBI taxonomy): Eukaryota > Metazoa > Chordata > Mammalia > Artiodactyla > Cervidae > Muntiacus > Muntiacus reevesi. Next base: position 255,872,939 of record NC_089251.1, on the reverse strand, counting down.
CTTGTAGCTCATTTGTTTTATCAATAGTAGTTTGTACCTCTTAATTCTCTACATCTATCTTGCCCCTCCCCTTTTCTCTCACCCTACTGCTAACCACTAACTTGTTCTTTATATCTGTGAGTCTGTTTGTGTTCTGTTATATTCTTTCATTTTTAAAGATTAACATATAAGTAATAGCATACAGTGTTTGTGTTTTCTGTCTGACTTATCTCACTAAGCATAGTAACCTCTGGGTCCATTCATGTTGTTGCAAATAGGCAAAATTTAATTCTTTTCTTATGGCTGAGAAATATTCCAGTGAGTGTGTGTGTATAAACATAGCTCTCTAAATAGCCAAGTGGTAGACATTTTTTTTACTCCAATTTTAATGCTATGATCACTCAAAGGAGAGAGTCTGAGTGCTTTCTTCCTTTCTATACCCCAGCAATCGCCTCCTGTATATTCTAGTTTTTTCCAGACATGAATGTGCCCGTATATCTCCCCTTTCCTCCTCAGAGACTGCTTTCCCAGGGCCTCTCCTCTTGGCTCCAGTCTGACCTGGTCACCTTCAGTCTTCTTGCTCAGCTGTTGTTATGTGATTTTGCTTCACTGATTTCTTGGGTTAGAGCCATTGTTTCTTGCATCTCCTGCATTTTTTAATGCCTTTCTTTAGCGGAGGCGTACCATCAGCTAACTGCCTAAGAGAAAACATTTTCATCACCTGCCTGTTGTTTGTATCTGAGTATGTGTGTATAATGGAGAAGGCACTGGCACCCCACTCCAGTGCTCTTGCCTGGAAAATCCCATGGACGGAGGAGCCTGGTGGGCTGCAGTCCATGGGGCCGCTAAGAGTTGGACACAACTGAGTGACTTCCCTTTCACTTTTTACTTTCATGCATTGGAGAAGGAAATAGCAACCCACTCCAGTGTTCTTGCCTGGAGAATCCCAGGGACGGAGGAGCCTGGTGGGCTTCCATCTATGGGGTCGCACAGAGTTGGACACGACTGAAGTGACTTAGCAGTAGCAGCAGCATGATGTATAAAAGCCCAGCTTAAAAATATTTTCTTCTCGGAACTTGGAAGTCTTTCCTTCACAGTTTTCCAGCATACCCAGAGTTCCAATTACAATCTGATTCTTGTTCTTCTGTAGATAACTTAGAGTGTGTGTGTGTGTGTGTGTGTGTGTGTGTATGTGTGTGTGTTTCTTGTCTGGAAGTTTTAGGACCTTCTGTTTGGTTCTAGAACTTAACAGTTTTATGCTGAGTAAAAATTAAAGGGCTTATAATGCCCTGCAACACCCTCTGAAGGCTTCTCTAATGGCTCAGGGGTTAAGAATCCGCCTGCAATTCAGGAGACACAGGAGATGTGGGTTCAATTCCTGGATTGGGAAGATCCCCTGGAGGAGGAAATGGAAACCCACTCCAGTTTTCTTGCCTGGGAAATCCTGTGGACGTGGAGCATGGTGGGCTACAGTCCAAAGTGTTGCAGAGTCGGACATGACTGAGCACGAAGTATGAAAGGCCCTCTGTGGTCTGGCTCCCCATTCTCAGTTCCTCGCCAGACCTAACGCTCTCCAGTACCTCACTCCACTCCGGCCACAGTAGACTCCCTGTTGTTCCCTGAACTTTTCCAATATGTGTGAGCCTCTGCTTTACCTCTTCTCACTACTGATGTGCTCCACCCATAGATAACCTCCTTCAAAAGCATATGCTTCATATGATGCATTTAATTCTAATGAAAATGGAAAGATCACAGCATAGAGTTTAAAGAACAATTGTTCATTGGTGGTATATATACATTTGTGAGAATTGCTTATAAGTGGACTTGTGTACCTATTTTTTCTTTCCTTCATTTATTCTCCAAAAATGTGTTGAACGCTGAATCCATGGGATCAAAAGTAAGCAAGGTGCAGTCCTAGCATCAGGGTTCATGTAGCCTAGGGTGAGGAGACAGACAAGTGATGAGGCCAAATTTACACAGTGAGTATTAGAATCCTGTTTTCTGATTCTCTAGGATACTGTTTAGAGCTTAAGTATTGATGTGAATTTCAAATTAGGCAAATACAAAATATAATTTACAAAAACTTCAAGCATCCATTGTGGAAATGTGAGAGGCACTTCTGACTTTTGAACATTTACTTTATACCCATGTTGCAATTAATTAAAACATGACTCTATGAACTCTAACTAGAAGTCTTACTGCATCTTATAATGATTATATTCCTGTTTTTGAAGGATCTTACACACACTATATTTGAGTGTCTCAAAACTTTGTGAATAATATGTATGCCGGATGCTGGATTTATTAAGCAGAAAAGAGAGAGGAGATTATAGTAGTCATAGATGAAGCCAGGCCCCACGCATCAAGGAAAATTTCAGGGAAGAGGCCAGTTTGAAGAGGATCTTCAGGATGAGATATGGAATTGGAGCAGTTTGAGCCAATATTCTGTTAACAACTATTTGATCATCATGCTCAAGTCTGTAGTCCCCTTGCATGATGTCACAACACACAATGACATTTAGCCAGGCTGAACTTTTAAAGTTGGAGAGTTTATGTGCTTTTAAAATTTCACTTGACAGCAACTCACTTGATACTAATTTGGCCAAAATGGTTTTTAAAAATACTGTGTATACATGGTCACCTGAATACATTCCTCTCTCAAATTCTAACTCTTGAGACTTGGTGAGGAGTTCTTGTGTTAAGGCTTATTCACACCAAGAAATGCCAACTTTTGTTGCCAACTAGTTATGATTCAGGAGGACTAAAAACTAGGCCCTAGAGTTGTTGTTGTTTTTTTTTTAATTTAAATTGGAGAATTACAGCTTGGATTCAGTTTTTATGGCTTGATTCTGTAATAGATGAATTGGCCTACTTCTGAGGGAACACATGTCTTGTAGGGTAGCTCTGTGTGTGGGTATTTATCCACTACATTTATACAGTGTGCGTTTTATCCCAAATGAAGAACATTAAAAATATTTACTTGAAAGTAAGTCATAAAAGTTAAATAGTGAAACACAGATTAAAAATAGTTGGAGAGAAGGGGAGGAGGAATACTGTTACTTGGAGGAAGTAAGATAGAGAATAAAGCAAAGACAATGTCAAAAAGCAAGTCAGCTTAGCTGGCAATGTAACTGAGATATTAAGCAACTAAAGTTATTTTGTAATTGATGTATTGAGCAAGTAAAGTTATTTGATTTTAGTGCTGGAAGGCATAAATGTTACTGGTGTTATTTAAGAAAAGAGAAAACATGCTTCATTAGATAATGGCTTTTATAATTGACACTTTATTTCTTTTACTGATCTATAGTTGATCTACAATGATGTGTTTCTGGTATACAGCAGAGTGGTTCAAATATATATACATATGTGTTTATTCTTTTTTCATATTATTTTCTATAATGGTTTATTACAGGATATTGAATATAGTTCCCTGTGTTATACAATAGGACCTTGTTTATACATTTGATATTTTGCATAGCATATTTAAACACATCTAAGTATTGTTGAATTCTATAAGGCCAAAATATTTACTGAACATTTTGCAAACTTCTCAAATTTCACATGTTGTTTTCACAACCATATGAATGTACTCAATACTGTTGAACTGTACATGTAAAATGATTGAGTGGTAAACTTTGTTACATGTGTTTAACCATGATTAAAAATTTTAAGGAATCAAGAGCTGTAAGGATGACACAAAATGACCTTTATTAATTTGAAACTTCTTTCTCTCCCTGGTAGCTCAGATGGTAAAGTGTCTGCCTACAATGCAGGAGACCCAGGTTCGATCCCTGCATCGGGAAGATCCTCTGGAGAAGGAAATGGCAGCCCACTCCAGTATTCATGCCTGGAAAATCCCAGGGACCGAGGAGCCTGGGGGGCTACAGTCCATGGGGTCGCGAAGAGTCAGACACGACTGAGCGACTTCACTTTCTTTCTCTCCAGAGATAAAACCTAGACATACTTGATATTCCTGCCATAGTTAGTAGATACTTCTTTAAATAAAAAATAGTTGACAGTACTTTTCATCTCTGTGTTCTAGTGAAAAATAGTCACTAAATGTAAGTGATTACAAAGTCCCAGAATGCAAGGGCATTTTAGAGGACTTCTAAATATTCTGTTCTTGCATTTTCCCAAGAAGAAAGCTATTTAGCTTTCTCCTAAGATAAATCAAAGTCCCTTGTGCTGCAGGAACTATTAATGGCTTACCTTCCTTCTCCTTTAGGACTAAAGAACACAGGACTAACTTTACACCTAACCATAACTTTCCTGCGTGTGTGCTAAGTTTCTCTGTCGTGTCTGACTCTTCACGACCCCATGGACTGTAGCCCACCAGGCTCCTCTGTCCATGGGATTTCCCAGGCAAGAGAACCGGAGTGGGTTGCCATTGCCTTCTCCAGGGCATCCTCCCCACCCAGGGATTGAGCCTGGGTCTTCCACATTGCAGGTAGATTCTCTACCACTGAGCCACCAGGGAAAAGGCCTAAATCTAGAGTCTGTTGCATTCACAGGCAGATTTTTGTTCTAACTCATGGACTGTTTGGTAGTAGACCATGGGTTTGTCTGAACTTCTTGAACAGCAGAACTCGAAAACTATTTGGAAATCAAAACACCGGGTCAAACAGTAGATAGAGTAGAAATTTCCTTCCCCAATTTCTAGCGCCTTAAGAAGCAAGCTCCCCCCCAAACCAGTGGGTGATGTGTCCCTCGCTGGAGCAGGATTGACTACAAAAGTGGTACCACTGTGACTGTGGCTCATGCCCCACGGTGTTCACGCAGCTGGTGGGGCTGCGACAGACGTGGATGTAGGACTGCAGTTGTAGGAAACGCCGAGACCGGGCTTAATGTCAATCTGCTCCTTAGCTTGTCCCAGCCGGTGTTTTCTCCAATGAATGAGTTTTTTTGAGATAATTTTGTTTGAAATTGAACTTGATCATGTTCGTACCACCTATTAAGTACCACTCCAGTTTAATTGTTTTGTATTGCAAGAGGAGACAGGTGATCATTATCCAGTTACCACTTGTATATTCCAGAAGAGAATCCATGTGAGCCCATTTCACATGTTAATTATACTAGTTTATTGCCTTTGATATACCAAGTTTCTTAGATGAAGAATATTATTCAAAGGTATAGAAAATCATCTGAGTAGATGCTGCACAATGCACAAAACTCTCCTACAAGGAAAAAGTCTAGTTTCTCATAAACACAAGATTTTGTACAGAAGCAGTACTGAGAGAATAACAGGGAACTGGTGGGCTGCAGAGAGAGAAAAAGATCAATTAATCCAGGGCAGGAAAGAGAGATTCAGTGCAGGAAAGATCACCCCTGAGAGGAGGAGCCACTGATGGTTGGCAATTCAAAGCTGTGGTATCCATCAAGGGCAAAGGCTAGGTGCTGCCAGCCATGGAAATGACCCGTGGGAACAGCAGAGATGGCCTGTTTGGGGAAATGATGTAACTGCCCCTTCAGGTCACCCTTGCAGAAGATGGTGAGACTTCTGTGTATCATTAGTCTGGTTTGACTAGCCAATCTCTAGTCAATTCTTTCTGTTTGAGAATTCAGTGTTATGACCTGAGCAGGGAAACAGCATCATAATTTTCAGGCACTCTGACAGCTTGGGCCAATGACATAGGCTCTAAATAGTGAAATGGCTCTTAGTTTCCAAGCTGGGAGGGAATAATGAAAGGGAAATGAAATGCACATATTCTCTTTCAAAATAGTCCTACTTAGTGCCAACCAACTCCATCTTTATCCTGTAGTAATTTTCCTACTTTCCCTAATACAGCGAACTAATTTATATCTGGCAAACAAATGATTATAAATTTGTCACTTGGGGTTCTGTATAAGATTTCAATAGTTATAAAGACAGTATTTTGCTTTTGAAAAACTTATTTAAAAGCTTTATTATAGAAATTTTCAAATTTAATTTTTAATTAAATGTTGTTTAATTCAATTTCTATTGATCTATTATTCAGTTCCAATACTTAATACTATATCCCAATCTCGTTTCGTTTGACAACCACTTTCAGCCTCTGGATTATTAATCCCTTTGCCTTTGGTTTTGTTTTCCCCCACATCCTAGTCACTGAATTATTTTCAAGAAAATCCTGGACATATCAGTTTGTAGATACCATTAAAACAGATACCTGAAAACAACAATTCTCTCTCATGGAGGAATACTTAGTTAATATCAAATATCCACTCAGTGTTCTAGATATCCCCCACTGTTTCATAAATTATTTTGCAGCCTCTTTTTTCAAATTGAAATCTAAATAAAGTCCACACATTGCCTTTGGCTAATGTGACTCAAAAGCCCCTCTCTCCAACATCTCTTTTAATCTATAGATCACTCTTCCTTCTGTATTTTTCTTGCTATCCTTTTAAAAGAAACCATGTCATTTGTTCTACAAAATTTCTCACATTCTTAATTTCTGTTGCCTGCATAGTTTTTAAAAAAACATGCCATCTAATTTTGTCTACACAACTACCTGATGAGGTAGATAGAAGAGATAGTTTTACCATTTAGCAAAGGAGGTGATCAGGGTACAGAGAGAAAGCAGTTTGTCCAAACTTGTAGTAGGTAGTTGACCCAAAAGTAGAATCCAGGAAACACATTTCTTAGACCAGAGAGCAGCTTTTTTAATCTAAACATTGAGCCTCTTATTTCATGAATTAAAGCAGTATTAAAACACCAAAAAGCCTGAAGAGACTTTGAATAAACAAAAATTAAGGTATTGGACCTCTCTGGTGGTCCAGGGGGGTAAGACTCTGCATTTCCAAGACAAGGGGAGCAGGTTCGACCCTTGACTGGAGAACTGAGATCCTACATGCTGCAAGGTGTGGCCAGAAAACTAATTAATATTAAAAAATTTAAGGTATTAGTATAATTTTAATGTTCTGTGATTTCTTAAAAGTAATCCATGTACACTGTTATTCAGGTACCATATTTCATGAATGGGAATCACTGAGCCTCAATATATGTATATATGTTTACTTGTCTATAGTATATGTGCCTATATGACTGTCTTAAAACTTACTCTTTCATATCATACACGTTTGAGTATTTAAGTCTCAGTTTCTATACTAGATTATAAACTTTTAGATGCAAAATAGTGTTAGTTTCTTTGCAATTTCTCATAGTCAAATGTATGTGACTGATACTCAGGATTTTTGGTGTAAAACAAAGATAAAATAGACTGTGTGAATTCTCCTTCCATACTGGAGTAGAACAGAATTTTCTGAGTAATGAAATACTCAGAATGTCTCTGCTTATTTCTCACTGCCATCTACTGGTGCCTGATGTTATTTCTGATTAAACTCTTTCAGGGAAGTCTATCATAGGGACTTAATGGTGAAAAATAAGTTGTTCAGTCGCTAAGTTGTGTCAGACTCTTTGCGACCCCTTGAACTGCAGCACTCCAGGCTTCCCTGTCCTTCACTATCTCCTGGAGTTTGCTCAAACTTGTCCATTGAGTCAATGATGCCATCTAATCATCTCATTCTCTGTCACCCCCTTCTCCTCTTGCTCTCAACCTTCCCAGCATCATCAGGGTCTTTTTCAATGAGTCAGTTTTTCGTGTCAGGTGGCCGAAGTATCAGAAGTTCAGCTTCAGCACCAGTACTTCCAGTGAATGTTTAGGGTTGACTTCCTTTAGGGTTGACTGGTTTGAAGTCCCTGCTGTCCAAGGGACTCTCAAGAGTGCTTTTCAGCACCATAGTTTGAAAGCATCACTTTTTTAGCACTCAGTTTTCTTTATGGTCCAACTCTCACATCCATATGTGACTACTGGAAAAACTATAGCTTTGACCAAATGGATCTTTGTTGGCAAAGTGATGTCTCTGCTTTTTAATACACTGTCTAAGTTTGTCATAGCTTCTTTTCCAAGGAGCAAGTGTCTTTTAATTTTGTGGCTGCAGTCACCGTCTGCAGTGATTTTGGAGCCCCCCAAAGTGAAATCTGACACTTTCCACTTTTTCCCCATCTATGTGCCATGAAGTGATGGGATCTGATGCCATGCTCTTCATTTTTTGAACGCTGAGGTTTTAAGCCAGCTTTTCACTCTCCTCTTTCACCTTCATCGAGAGGCTCTTTAGTTCCTCTTCACTTTCTGCCATTAAAGTGGTGTCATCTGCATATTTGAGGTTGTTGATATTTCTCTCAGCAATCTAGACTCCAGCTTGTGAGTCATCCAACCCAGCATTTTGTATGATGTACTCCGTATAAGTTAATCAACATAGTGACAATATACAGCTTTGATGTACTCCTTTCCCAGTTTTGAACCAATCCGTTGTCCCAAGTCCAGTTCTGTTGCTTCTTGTCCTGCACGCAGGTTTCTCAGGAGGCAGGTAAGGTGGTCTGGCATTCCCATCTCTCTAAGAATTTTCCAGTTTGTTGTGATCCACACAAAGTCTTTAGCATAATCAATGAAGCAGAAGTAGATTTTTTTTTAATTCCCTTGCTTTTTCTATGATCCAGTTGATGTTGGCAATCTGATTTCTGGTTCCTCTGCCTTTCCTAAATCCAGTTTGTACATCTGGAAGTTCTGGGTTCACAAGCTGCTGAAGCCTAGATTGAAGGATTTTGAGCATATTCTTGCTAGCAAGTGCTATGCTGTGTTTAGTCGGTCAGTCATGTCTGACTCTTTGCGACACCATGGACTATAGCCCACCCGACTCCTCTGTCTATGGAGATTGTCCAGGCAAGAATACTGCAGTGGCTTGTGATGCCCTCTTCCAGGGGATCTTCCCAACCCAGGTCTCCCCAATTGCAGATGGATTCTCTACTGACTGAGCCACCAGGGAAGCCTAAGAATACTGGAGTGGGTAGCCTGTCCCTTCTCCATGGGATCTTCCTGACCCAGGAATCAAACCTGGGTCTCCCGCATTGCAGGCGGATTCTTTACCAGTTGAGTTACCAGGGAAGCCTGGTAGCATGTGAAATGAGTACAGTTGTATGATAATTTGAACATTCTTTGGCATTGCCTTTCTTTGGGATTGGAATGAAAACTAACCTTTTCCAGTCGTGTGGCCACTGCTGAGTTTTCCAAATTTGCTGGCATATTGAGTGCAGCACTTTAACAGCATCACCTTTTAGGATTTGAAATTGCTCAGGTAGAATTCCATCACCTCCACTAGCTTTGTTATAGTAATGCTTCCTAAGGCCCAATTGACTTCACACTCCAGGATGTCTGGCTCTAGGTGAGTGACCACACCATCAATGGTTATCTGGGTCATTAAGAGCTTTTTTGTACAATTCTGAGTATTCTTGCCACCTCTTCTTAATCTCTTCTGCTTCTGTTAGGTCCTTGCTATTTTTGTCCTTTATCTATTGTATCCATCTTTTTTTTTAAATTATTTTTTAAATTTTATTTTTTCCAGTGGGTTTTGTCATACATTGATATGAATCAACCATAGAGTTACATCCCATCCCGATCCCCCCTCCCAACCTCCCTCTCCACCCGATTCTTCTGGGTCTTCCCAGTGCACCAGGCCGAGCACTTGACTCATGCCTCCCACCTGGGCTGGTAATCTGTTTCACCATAGATAATATACATGCTGTTCTTTCGAAACATATTGTATCCATCTTTGCATGAAATGTTTCCTTGATATCTCTAGTTTTCTTAAAGAGATCTCTAGTCTCTCCCATTCTATTGTTTCCCTCTATTTCTTTGCACTGTTCGGTTAAGAAGGCCTTCTTACCTCTCCTTGCTATTCTCTGGAACTCTGCATTCAGTTTGGTATATCTTTCCCTTTCTCCTCTGCCTTTCTCTTCTCTTCTTTTGTCAGCTATTTGTAAGGCCTCCTCAGACAACCACTTTGCCTTCTTGCATTTCTTCTTCTTGGGGCTGGTTTTGGTCACTACTTCCAGTACAATGTTATGGACCTCTGTCCATAGTTCCTCAGGCACTCGGTCTACCAGATTTAGTCCCGTGAATCCATTTATCACCTCCACTGTACAATCATAAGGGATTTGATTATGAAGTCATAAAAATTCTTTGAGAAGGCACCCTTCAAATGAAGAGGGGCTTTCTTGATAGGTAAAGCCATCTTAAACGTAAAATAAAAATGACTACCTTCTAAAAATTTTCATACCATCTATTATGATACCCTCTAAGCATTATAAAAGTTGCTAATTAAATTTATCATATGCTAGTACTTTTTGGTTGATGGACAGGGAGGCCTGGCGTGCTGTGATTCATGGGGTCACAAAGAGTCAGATATGACTGAGCAACTGAACTGAACTACTTTTGAGGTATAACATGAATACAACTTCTAGCCAACAATTCTTATCACAGTTGAATCACTGGCAAATGAATTTTTTACAAATTTAACAATATAGAATGATACTTCCACTTTATATCTAATATAAATAATGCATGCTGCAATATACATGGGGGTGCAGATATCTTTTTAAGTGTTTTTATATCCTTCAGATAAATACACAGAAGTAGAATTCTGAATCATAGAGTAATTTTAATTTTTAGGAATCTCCATACCGTTTTCCATAGCGCCTGTAGCAATGTCCGTTTCTACCGTCAGGGGATGAGACTTCCCTTTTTACTACACCCTCATCAGCACTTGTTATTTTTTTGTCTTTGACATCACCTCACACCTATTAGAATAGCATTATCTCACTGTGGTTTTGATTTGGATTTCCCTCATGTTAGTGATGCTGAGCACCTTTTTATGCACTTATTAAGTCAGTTTTATATTTTCTCTGGAAATATGTCTATTCAGATTCCTTGCTCATTAAAAAAAAATCTTTTGCAAACATTTTATAGCATTCCATAGGCTGCCTTTTCATTTTGTTGATAGTTTTCTTTGCTGCATGAGTTTTTTTTAGTTTGATGTAATCCCAGCTGTTTATTTTTGCTTTTGTTGTCTTTGTTTTTGGTGTTAAATGCAAAAAGTCATAACCAAGACAGATGTCAAGATGCTTACTGCCTATGATTTCTTTTATTTTTTATGATTTCAGGTCTCATGTTCAAGTCTTTAATCTGTTTGATTTTTATGTACAGTATACAGTAGTGGTTCAGTTTCATTCTTTTGTATATGGCTGCCCAGTTTTCCCAACTCTACTGAACACACTGTCCTTTCTCCAGTGTATATTTTTTGCTCCTTTGTAATAAACTGGCCATGTATGCATTGGTGTATTTCTGGGCTCTTGATTCCATTCCATTCATCTATGTGTTGTTTTTATGCCAATAATACACTATTTTGGTTACTATAATTATGAAATATAGTCTTTCAAGATTGCTTTGGTTATTTGGGGGTCTTTTGTGGTTCTGTACAAATTTTAATTCTGCAGGCGCTGGAGTCGTGTGCAGCTGAGAGGAGATACCCCACTCCAAGGTCAGGAGCAGCAGCAGTGAGGAGATACCCCACGTCCAAGGTAAGAGAAACCCCAGTAAGACAATAGACTCTGAAAGAGGACATTAGAGGGCAGACAGACTGAAACCACAATCACAGAAAACTAGCCAATCTGATCACATGGACCACAGCCTTGTCTAACTCAGTGAAACTAAGCCATGCCATGTAGGGCCGCTCAAGATGGTCAGGTCATGGTGGAGAGGTCTGACAGAATGTGGTCCACTGGAGAAGGGAATGGCGAACCACTTCAGTATTCTTGCCTTGAGAACCCCATGAACAGTATGAAAAGGCCAAAAGATAAGACACTGAAAGATGAACTCCCCAGGTCAGTAGGTGCCCAATATGCTACTGGAGATCAGTGGAGAATAACTCCAAAAAGAATGAAGTGATGGAGCCAAAGCAAAAACAACACCCAGTTGTGAATGTGACTGGTGATAGAAGCAAGGTCCGATGCTGTAAAGAGCAATATTGCATAGGAACCTGGAATGTCAGGTCCATGAATCAAGGCAAATTGGAAGTGGTCAAACAGGACATGACAAGAGTGAACATCGACATTCTAAGAATCAGCAAACTAAAATGGACTGGAATGGGTGAATTTAACTCAGATGGCCATTATGTCTACTACTGTGGGCAGGAATCCCTTAGAAGAAATAGAGTAGCCATCATAGTCAACAAGAGTCCAAAATGCAGTACTTGGATGCAATCTCAAAAATGAGAGAATGATCTCTGTTCATTTCCAAGGCAAACCATTCAATATCACAGTAATACAAGTCTATGACCCGACCAGTAATGCTGAAGAAGCTGAAGTTGAATGGTTCTATGACCTACATGACCTTTCAGAACTAACACCCAGAAAAGATGTCCTTTCCATTATAGGGGACTGGAATGCAAATGTAGGAAGTCAAGAAACACCTGGAGTAACAGGCAAATTTGGTCTTGGAGTACGGAATGAAGCAGGGCAAAGGCTAATAGAGTTTTGCCAAGAGAACGCACTGGTCATAGCAAACACCCTCTTCCAACAACATAAGAAGACTCTACACATGGACATCACCAGATGCCCAACACTGAAATCAAGACTGATTACATTCTTTGCAGCCAAAGATGGAGAAGCTCTATACAGTAAGCAAAAACAAGACCAGGAGCTGACTGTGGCTCAGATCATGAACTCCTTACTGCCAAATTCAGACTGAAATTGAAGAAAGTAGGGAAAACCACTAGACCATTCAGGTATGACCTAAATCAAATCCCTTATGATTATATAGTGGAAGTGAGAAACAGATTTAAGGGACTAGATCTGATAGACAGAATGCCTGATGAACTATGGATGGAGGTTCGGGATATTGTACAGGAGACAGGGATCAAGACTATCCCCACGGAAAAGAAATGCAAAAAGGCAAAGTGGTTGTCTGAGGAGGCCTTACAAATAGCTGTGGAAAGAAAAGCAAAAAGCAAAGGAGAAAAGGAAAGATATACCCATTTGAATGCAGAGTTCAAAAGAATAGCAAGGAGAGATAAAAAAGCCTTCCTCAGTGATCAGTGCAAATAAATAGAGGAAAATAATAGAATGGGAAAAAGTAGAGATCTCTTCAAGAAAATTCGAGATCCCAAGGGAACACTTCACACAAAGATGGGCTCAATAAAGAACAGAAATGGTATGGACCTAACAGAAGCAGAAGATATTAAGAGGTGGCAAGAATACACAGAAGAACTATACAAAACAGAGCTTCACAACCCAGATAATCACGACGGTGTGATCACTCACCTAGAGCCAGACATCCTGGAATGTGAAGTCAGGTGGGCCTTAGGAAACATCACTACACACAAAGCTAGTGTATGTAATGGAATTCCAGTTGAGCTATTTCAAATCCTAAAAGATGATGCTGTGAAAGTGCTGCACTCAATATGCCAGCAAATTTGGAAAACTCAGCAGTGGCCACAGGACTGGAAAAGGTCAGTTTTCATTCCAATCCCAAACAAAGGCAATGCCAAAGAATGTTCAAACTACTGCACAATTGCGCTCATCTCACATGCTAGTAAAGTAATGCTCAAAATTCTCCAAGCCAGGCTTCAGCAATACGTGAACCATGACCTTCCAGATATTCACGCTGGTTTCAGGAAAGGCAGAGGAACCAGAGATCAACTTGCCAACATCTGCTGGATCATTGAAAAAGCAAGAGAGTTCCAGAAAAACATCTATTTCTGCTTTATTGACTATGCCAAAGCCTTTGACTGTGTGGATCACAATAAACTGTGGAAAATTCTGAAAGAGATGGGAATACCAGACCACCTGACCTGCCTCTTGAGAAACTTGTATGAAGGTCAGGAAGCAACAGTTAGAACTGGACATGGAACAACAGACTGGTTCCAAATAGGAAAAGGAGTATGTCAAGGCTGTATATTGTCACCCTGCTTATTTAACTTATATGCAAAGTACATCATGAGAAACGCTTGGCTGGATGAAGCACAAGCTGGAATCAAGATTGCTGGGAAAAATATCAATAACCTCAGATATGCAGATGACACCGCCCTTATGGCAGAAAGTGAAGAGGAACTAAAAAGCCTCTTGATGAAAGTGAAAGAGGAGAGTGAAAAAGTTGGCTTAAAGCTGAACATTCAGAAAACTAAGATCATGGCATCCAGTCCTATCATTCATGGCAAATAGATTGAGAAACAGTAGAAACAGTGTCAGACTTTATTTTTTTGGGTTCCAAAATCACTGCAAATGGTGACTGCAGCCATGAAATTAAAAGATGCTTACTCCTTGGAAGGAAAATTATGACCAACTTATACAGCATATTAAAAAGCAGAGACATTACTTTGTCAACAAAGGTCCATCTAGTCAAGACTATGGTTTTTCCAGTAGTCATGTAATAATGTGAGAGTTGGACTGTAAAGCTGAGTGCAGAAGAATTGATGCTTTTGAACTGTGGTGTTGGAGAAGACTCTTGAGAGTCCCTTGGACTGCAAGGAGATCCAACCAGTCCATCCTAAAGGAGATCAGTCCTGGGTGTTCATTGGAAGGACTGATGTTGAAGCTGAAACTCCAATACTTTGGCCACCTGATGCAATGAGCTGACTCATTTGAAAACACCCTGATGCTGGAAAGAATTAAGGGCAGGAGGAGAAGGGGACGACAGAGGATGAGATGGTTGGATGGCATCACCGACTCAATGGACATGAGTTTGGCAAACTCAGGGAGTTGGTGATGAACAGGCAGGCCTGGTGTGCTGCGGTCCATGGGGTCGCAAAGCGTCGGACACAACTGAGTGACCGAATTGAACAAATTGTAAGACTGGCTGTATTGCTCTCGAAAATGTCATTGGAATTTTGATACTGCAGAGTCTACAGATTGCTATGCATAGTATGGACACCTTAACAATATTCTTCCAATCCATGAGCAAGAAATGTCTTCCCATTTATCTGAGTCTTTTCAATTTTTTCAATATAGTAGTTACAGGTCTTTCACCTTCTTGGTTAAATTTATTCCTAGATACCCTTTTTGATGCCATTGTAAATGGGCTTTTCTTAACTTCTCTGACAGTTTACTACTGTGTAGAAATGGAATTGACTTTTGTGTATTCATTTGGTATCCTTCAACTTTACCAATTTATTAGTTCTAACAGGTTTTTTTTTTTTTTTGTAGAGTCTTCAGGGTTTTCTATATATAACATTCTTGCCTAGTGGCTTTGGCTAGAGCTTCCAGTGCTGTGCTAAATAAAAATGGCAAGGGTGAATATCCTTATCATGATCTTGATCTTAGAGAAAAAGCTTTCAACTTTTCACCATTGAGTATGCTGTTAGCTTGTCATACATAGCCTTTGTTATGATGAGGTACAATTCCTTTGATACATAGTTCCTTGAGAGATTTTTATTATGAATAGATCAAATTTGATCTATTGAATTTGATCTATTGTTGAATTTGATCAAATGCCTTTTCTGCATCTATTCAGATGATCATATCATTTTCATATTTCATGTTTTAAAAATGATTTGTAGATGATTTGCAGATGTTGAATCATCCTTGCATCTCTGGAATATATCCCACTTGATCATGGTGTTTGCTCATTTTACTGTATTTTTGAATTAGGGTTGATAATCTTTTGTTGAGGATTTTTGCATTTCTGTTCATTAGGGATATTGACCTGTAATTTTCCTTTCTTATATTAGCTTGTAACCTTCCTTTTCTTGACTGGTTTTTGTATTAGGGTAACACTAAACTCCTAAACTGAGTTTGGAAGTTTCCCTTTTCTAATTTTTGGAAGAGTTTGAGAAAGGTTGTCATCTGGTCTTGGACTTTTGTTTGCTGAAACATTTCAGATTACTGATTCAACCTCCTTACGTGTAATGGGTCTGTTCAGATTTCTCTTATCTTGCTAAACTGTATGTTCTAGAAATTATCCTTTCTTCTCATTTATTCAATTGAAAGTTTTATCAATTTTATCTTTCAAACAAAGCATCTCAGTTTCTGTTGTATCTTTAGTCTCCATTTCATTTATTTCTGCTCTGATATTTGTTATTTTCTTCCTACTACTCTTGGAATTTGTTCTTGTTTTTCTAGTTCCTTTAGGAGCAAATTAGGCTGTTTGAGAATTCTGTTTTCTTTTCCTGTAGGCTTTTTATCACTGTTTGCTTCTTAGAACTGCTTTTGGAGCATCCCATGACTTTTGGTATTTTGCATTTCCATTTTCCTTTGTCTCAAGTTTTAAAAAAATTTTCCTTTTGATTTCTTCTTTGACCCATTTGCTGTTCAGGAGAATGTTATTTAATCTCCACACATTTGAGAATTTTCCAGTCTTCCTTTTATACTTGGGCTCTAGTTTCCTACCATTTTGGTCAGAGAAAATGCTTGATACGATTTCAAACTTCTTAAATTTATGAAGCCTTTTTTTCATGGCCTAACATATGATCTACCCTGGATAATGTTCTATGTGCATTTGAAAAGAATGGGTATGTTTCTGCTTTTGGATGAAACATTGAGTCCATCTGCCCTAACGTGTTATTTAAAAGCCCAATGATTACATGATATGTTTTCGTATGCCTTAAGTTTGAGACTACCTGTGTCCTTAAGGCTGAAGTGAATCTCATCAGTAGCATATAGCTGGGTTTTGTTACAATTTACATCTTTTTATCTTGTATATCCATTAGGAAATAATTGTAGTTCATTACGGTCTCTTTTGTCTTTTAACCTTCACAACTAGATTTGTAAATGATAAACTCACCATTAGAGTATTCCACATTAACTATACATTTACTTTTACCAGTGAGATTTATATTTTCATGTTTTCCTCTTACTAATTAATGCCATTTTGTGCATGCTCAGTCATGTCTGACTCTTTGTGACCTCCATGGATTATAGCCCACCGGGCTCCTCTGTCCATAGGATTTTCCAGGTGAGAATACTATAGTGGGTTGCCATTTCCTTTTCCAGGGCATCTTCCTGACCCAGGTATCGATCTTACGTCTCTTGCATTAGCAGGCAGATTCTTTCCACTGTGCCACCTAGGAAGCCCTAGTGCCATTTTAATTCAGCTTAAAGAGCTCCCTTTAACATCTGTTATAAGGCCTGTCTAGAGATGATGACGACCTTAACTTTTGCTTTTTAAGAAAACTCTTCAATTCAGGACAACTTTTGCGTTTTTTTCCTTTCAGCACATTGAATACACTGTGTCACTCCCACCTGGCCTGTGAAATTTCTGCTGATAAATTCATTTATAGTTTTAGTGTGGTTCCCTTGTATGGAACAGTATTTTTTTTCTTTTGCTAATTTTAAGATTCTCTTTTGCAATTTAATTATAACTTGTCTCAGTATGGGTCTCTTTAGATTGTATTTAGCACTTTGAGCTTCCTGGATCTGGGTGTCTTTCTTTTTCCAGGTTAGTAAAGCTTACAACCATTATTTCTTCAAAATTTTCTGTCCTCCTCCCTTTCCTTTCTGGGACCTCTGTAGTGCAACCTCTGGGTTGCTTGATGGTGTCCTATAAGCTATCTTCACTCTTAACTCTTTTACTTTTTGCCGCTCTGAATTCTACCGTCTGATCTTTGACTTCACGTAATGATTTTTCTTAGTCTACTGTTGATCCCCTCTATTGAATTTTTCAGTTACTGTATTCCTCAATTGTGTAATTTTTATTTGCTACACTTTCTATTTCTCTGCTGACATTCTCACTTTGTTCATGTGTCAGGGAGTACCTTTATGGTAACAGTTAGCATTTATTTCATTAAGATCTTTTTCTGAAATTTTCTTGTGTCCTTTTGTTTGGGACACAGTCCTGTTTCTTCATTGTCCTGACTCTGTGTTGGTTTCTCTGCATTAGGTAAAACCACCTCTCCTAGTTTTAAAGGAGTACTTTTGTGTAGATTAACCTTATCAACGATGGCCTAGCCCTTGGCTCTAATACCTTTGTGAACATTCAAGCAGACTTTTTTCCTCAGTGGCTCTCCTTAGCGGAGTGAACCAAGACCTGTCAGTGTCCCAAAGGGGAGGCGCTCATTCAGCACTTGGATGCAGGCTGACCGGAAACTGGACTCTCAGGCAGCGGATTGTAGAGTAAACCAACAGACCACTTCAGGGGAAGGCTGGGAGATGGTCTTGGCTCTCTTTGCACTGAGGCTTGAAGGGATAGCGCATTACGGACTGTTTGCTACAGTCCCACAGGCTCCACAAGCAGCGCTGCCACCAGCACCGGGTGAGCAGTCCCATGAGTGGCAGCCGCAACAGCTGGGGCGCCAGGTGTTTGCACAAGCTCCTTCCCAGGAAGTTCTGGTGATCTGGTGTGAGGCAGAGGGACAACACACCTGCACGCCTCCGTGGTCTCTGGAGAGTAAGGAAGTGAGCCCCAAGAAGGCTGTTCCTCAGGCTAAAGCATATAAGATAAGCAAAATAGGCCTGTTTTACATTAAGACTGGGCAGCTTCAGGATATTCCCTTTTGGCTAAGCCTTCGGGAATTAGCCACTGTGAGTCCACACAAGCCTTTGAGGAACTGCTTCTCAGACTGCACTAGCTCTTGAGTCTGAGAGATGCAAGCCCTTGCTGGCTTTCAAAGCTCCATGTTTTAGGGACCCATCTCTCCAAGTCTTAGAAGCTGCAGCACCAGCTGTGGGGTCCAAACCTTTCGATCCTTAGGAGAAACTTGTAGTCCTGACATCCCCCCTGGTTGGGTCACTGTGTCAGGTGGGGTTTATGGTGAGAGCCTCTCCTGCCCATTCCAATGTGGGCTTTTTCTCATCCACCTGATACGTAAAGTTACTCAGTTAGATTCTGGATTTCTTTCAGAATGTTCTGTATGCAGTTCTTATTTAATTTGTCCGTGGGAGGAGGTGAATTTGGGAGTCATCTTGTCCTGCAACCTACTGATTAAAAAAAAAAAAAAATCCTTTACCTCCTCAAAATGTTTGGAATAGCAGTTATTTAATGAATTGTTCATCAGTAGTTAATTAACATATAACAGTAATTTTGGTGAACGGTTAGCACAGACTCTTAACAGACTTTTGGCCCAGAGGGTGGATTGATGGAGAGCACATTCCTGGGTTTTCCTCTCTCCTATGGTGTCTGGTCATGATGACCAGTCCTTCAGTTCAGACTGTTAAATGTGCAGTTGTCTCGGGGGCCCTTGATGGAACAAGTTTCTCGACACACCAGGACCCTTCTGTTGGACTTATTTTTTCTACTGGGCTATTTTACTTACCCACTTTTGAATCTTAGGCAAACAAACTAATTTAGAGCAGAACAGGCCTTTTCAAATATGATTACTAATTTTCAGAGCTGGCTGTTAAATAATCCACACCAGTAACAAGATAATGCAGTCAAATGATCCAGACACCACATTTCGGGATTCATTATTGATACGGCCCTGTTTGACATCAGCCTCCATCCATTATTCTGGTGAGTTACTGCTCACAAAATATACCCCTCAAGCAGACTGGATGACAGTATAGCTGTCTCTTGAATAATGTGGGGGTGAGGGGTGCCAACCTCGAGCAGAGTTAAACACCCATGTATAATTTCACAGAGTTGGCACTATATATCTACAATTCTGCATTTGTGGATTCAGCCAACCATGGACTATGTACTGTAGAACCTCTTTATTGAATAAGATCTGCATGTGACTGAACCTGTGTTATTGAAAGGTCAATTGTTCTTGAGTCACACCGTTGTGCCTGACTCTGTGATCTAAATGCAAACCGACTATTAAATATATATATATATATAAAGACTCAAGTCAGTAAATCACTAACGTTTTTATATATGATCAATAATTTATACTGAGCATGGTGGCTGACCTACACGACTTCATGCTAATCACTTCAGTGGTGCTCGACTCTGTGACCCTATGGACTATAGCCTGCCAGGTTCCTCTTCCATGGGATTCTCCAAGCAAGAATACTGGAGTGGGCTGTCATTTCCTTCTCCAGGGGATCTTCCCAACCCAAGGATCGAACCTGTGTCTCTTACATCTCCTGCACTGGCAGGTGGGTTCTTTACCACTAGCACCACTTGGGAAGCCCAAAAATATGAATTTGCATGTCACCGTTGTGCAGTTGCCATTACAATCTTTAATTCTGCCGGCTGTCTTTAAATACCCAATGACACTGGTATGATTGCAGAAAATTCTAATGTATGTCACTTTTATGATACATATTACTTACTATGTCTCCCAGGTAGCCCTGGCTTTTGAGCTAATTCCATAGGCACTTATTTAGGCCTAGTTATGGGATAGATAATATTTACTATTTCACTTACAGCCTAAAAGATGTTTCTCAACAAGTGAGTCTGGAATTCTTTATATAGATAACAGTATAGGTACCTGTAAGCTTGTTTACGGATTCTGTGTCAGAACTATGAGTGTACAGACACCAAGGAGACAGGGCTAAGGCTTGTGTTTAGTTTACTTCTGCACACTCCTCAGTGTCCAGCATGGCACTTGTACGAGTTCAGTAAATATTACCAGAACTTCTCCAGGCATTCCATTTTGGAATTCTTGTAAAAACAAGTCAATTTGGAAAATCTTCTGGTGTTTGTAAATTTAATAAATGAAATGCACTTGCCATTACTAATCATAAGTTAAAAAAAAAAAGATGTAAGATTAAGGTTAGAAGTGGTGACTGTTCTGTATATGCTCACATGCATAAAGTGGAGTTGAAACAATATGGGAGAGAATATGAAGAATAGGGTTAGCATATGGGAGAGAATATGAAGAATAGGGTTAGGTTAGACCTGACAATGAAAAAAAAAAACTGATCACTTTTTGGATAAGGTGCAATTGTAAATTAAACCTTTATGAGGACATTTTGGAGAATGGGGTAAAGTGATATTAAGAAAAACACCAAAAACTCTCCCAATATAATAAAGCATAATTCAAATAGGTTTTGGGAAATTTAAGTTTTTTAAATAATTTGTTGACCTCTTGATTAACTGGGATTTTTACCATTTCATATACTCTGCAATATAATTAAATAACTACATTGTTAATGTGTAAGGAAAAAATAATCGGATTCTTTGAGTCTGAACAACTAAGAAATGAAAAGATCCCATTCTTACATTTTTATACTTGATTTTCTTACAGAAATAACTTCAGTTATTATGCCAATATTTACCTGAAAATGGCAGCCTCCAACAGTAAATAATTGAAATAACCACAGTATCATTATGAGCTATAGTGAAACAAACAAAATTTTTCCTTCTTGACTAATAAAGTTTGGAAGAGTGAAAAACCACAACTATGAAGGAAAAAAGGCAAATGTAAATAAAGGACACACATCAAAGCCCAGGAGCTAAAAATGAATTATTAGAAAGATGCTTCAAAAAATCAATTACCATCACAGGGAAAAACTATTATGAAAGCAGCTCAAAAAATAAATGAACACTTATCTTTAAAACACAGAAATACTTGAGATAGTTTACAATGCCCAGTTAATTACTATATATAATTTCCCCCCTCAGGTATATATGAATAATGTATAAGTCAATAGGATTTGTTTACTTACTGTTAGAAAGTTTTTTTCTTATATGTGAAAAATTACAACCAATTCTTCAACCCTTGAAAGATAGGTTTTCCCACATTTTGAATGTTTTTTTTTAAATAATACATGGTCAGAGCATTAATCTCAGAGATTTTTTTTTAGAACAGGTGACTGAAAACCAAGTTCTCTTTACAGGCCAGCTACAAAACGTTAAGTGATAAAATACACTTTAATCACTTAGGCCAGCTAGCCTAAACACCGTTCTGGGAGTCAGCAATCTGTGGCCCATAGGCTGAGTGTGGCTTGTGGCCTATTGGTACACAGCCCTGAGTCGAGAATGGTTTTTACATTTTTTAAAGGGTTGTAAACAAACCAAACCAGAGAATATGTAACAAAGAACCATATATGGTCTACAGAGCCCAAAATATTTATGATCCGGCCCTTTATAGAAAAGTCTGCAGACCTTTCATTTATATCAATGTTGTACAGAATTCAGGCAGTGCAATTACAAGTCCAAGATAAGTTTCATTTATTCCCATCATGAATATAAGTAACTTTCTGAGAAGGTATCTTCTGATGTCATCTGTCGATTTCTTTTCAAGTTTTTCTTCATTTTCATCATTAAAGTTCATCCTACAATAATAATGTAGAAGTGATTTAATTCCTTTCTCTTAAACAACTAATGTTAAAAGGTAAAAATAATTAACTGACCTAAGTTTTACTTTTTCAAAAATTATTAATATTCTTATTTTATAGATCACATGGAAGTATACCTTGTCTAACCGTGGGAAAGGGTATCTCACAATTCTCTCTTGCCCATGGCATGTAATACAATTATTATAACTTACCACACTTTCAAAGTCATCCTTTGGCATGCTCTTTAACTTCATTTCAGTTATTCTACTTTTGACTAATAATGTTTGATTTCAAAAACATTGTGAGAAAACTAACAAAGCCAAAATGTCAGAAAAAATTTTTGGTCACGAAAATGGAAAAAAATACTTTTATCTCTATCTTTTAGATTTGGATAAAATAGAATTCTTGAAGTAGGCTGTAAAGCTTTGTATGTGAGGGTCTATAGTTCTAATACAGCTCTATAAAGCCAGATTCTCTAGCCATCTAGCAGCTGTGTAAAGAATTCAAGAAACCTTATATGTGAATGTATTAAATTTCATTCAGAAAGCACTCAAGCATTTGTAAACTGGTTGGTCTGTTTCTAAGTATGTCTTACAATGATACTGATTTTAAAAAAGGAAAACATGAATAGCCCTCTTTAGAAGAGCAAGAAAGAGGTTGTACTGCTTCTTGATAGATTAGTAATTCAAGGCGGTGGGACAGGTCAAGATGAACACGGATTCTAATATATCCTGACTATATCAAGAACAAAAGAAAACTTGCTCTCCCGAAGGTGTTTTGAGGCTCAAATAAATGTTTTTACATCTGAACAAAATTTATGACCATAGTTACTATTTTTCTGTTAAACGGTTTTACTTGTCCAAATTTCTAAGCATTTTAGAAGCTACATTCTGATTGTCAGTTTCCAAAGGAAAAGTTTCTAACCACTTGACTGTTTCTTGAAGCTTTGTTTTACTGTTTGATACATATACTGTACAGTAAGAATACATTTAAATAATGTTTGTCAAAGTCAGTTCTAGATTGCGTCCTTACCTTATCTCTCTTTTCATGATTTTGGAGCTTTTCCAATTTTTCATATATGAAGGTAGCAATCTCTTTTGCATCTCTGGAATCTATTTGCTCTCCCCAAGTATTTCTCTAAAATTGAAAATACTCTTCTTATAACCTTTTAAGTATCTAATCAAAACATGACATTTCCACCTAAGAAACTTGATTAAATGCTTAAAACTTAAACTTCTTCAAGGAAATGCTGCTGGCAAAAGCAATCAAACAATAACTTACCAGAAATAAATACTAACAATACTGTTATGGAAACATGTAAATTAATTAATTGGTTAAAATGCATTGCTAACTCCAAATGCCTCAAAACATCTAAACTGTATAAGAAAAGATGTCCCCAGAGGACTCAAAACAACAATCTAGTCACTGGTTGGCACAGACCAAACTTGGACAAATTACAATGCAAAGCCATGTATCTCCTGGTTCTCACCCACCTATGGCAGGAAGGTGGCTGAAAAGCAGGGGGAAGGGTCAGGTCAACGCATCCAGGTCTGTCTGTTTAGGATCTGGAGCCGCCAGTTTCCTTTCCTGGTGGAACTTCACACTTGGATCTTTATTCTGCTGTGGTCTTGTCTGCTGGACTTTGCAGGGAGCCGGCCTGAACGTACAGGCCCCTTACGGCCCTAAGAGAGAACAAAGGGTCTCTCTTTGTCCTGCCACCCCTTCTTGTTAAGGTGTAGACTGGCATTTATCTCCTTCAGGGAAAAAACACCCCGGTGACCTTTTGCCTGTTTTCCTGGTGCTGATAAACTCATCATGCTCGAAACCTGTTTTCCATCTAGTTAATGTTCTATTGATGAAGCCTGTTTTCTATCTAATGTTCTATTGATCTTAATCATGTTGGGCGCTAGGGTAATTAATGCTTTCCTGATCTTGAGTGTGGGAATTTAAAACATCTGTAGCTCTGCACGTATGCAAACCCTCGATCTATTCTTAGTAACTCCTGTTAGCGTATATATAGGCGTGGTATTCTTCAATAAAGTCGGCGGAGTCAGACGCAAGCGGACTCCGTCCCTCTCAACCCCGTCTTTCTGAGTCTTATTTTCCTAGGTACTCTGGTAATTGCCTTCTCGACCAGTTCGTTTGCCAGCAGGACTTCTGGATTCTACCCTTGCCTTTCCATCGGACATATGGTGACATCATGTTTTCAAACCCTCTACGGCCCGGTTAATTCTGTGACTGCTCATTATACTGATATTTCCCTAACATCATTCTACCTGAATAAGACACCTACTTATGTATCTAACTCTCAAGGTGTCTGAGAACTGGGAAGCCAGAGGAATGAAGATTCAGGCTTTGGTATAAAGTTCCTCTACTCTGAGTTCTGCTTACCCCCAGAATGTTGTTAAGACAGAGATACCTTCCTCACGTATCAGAATCCCACTGAAAAATGTAGGTTGTCTGACAGGTCTAGACTTCTGAAATTCATCTAGTTTCTTTAGCTCTATTTCAAAACGTATTATAATCATAAATAAATTACACAAGATCTTAATCTGATATACTTTCTCAAAAGGTATGTATTAAAACATTTGAAATTATTTATCTCAATGTTTTATCAGAAAATATGTATGCATAACAAATACCTGTCCATCACAGCTTTATTGTCAAAAATGTCTTAGTCTTTTACTTGGGAAGACAGCAAAGGTCATGAATCCTTTCAGTTAGCAGTTATACTGGCTGAAAGGTATACACTTTTGTACTGATGACCATAAAGACCCAGGTCTAATGGGTTAAACTGTCTTTAAAAACAAAGTTAAAAAAAGCACAGTATCAGTGGCCCAAAAAAGAAATTATGAATGAATCACAAAATCCTGACTTTAATAGTCTAAACCATTAATGCATATTCCTCAAGATAAATTTTCAGGTACTAAGGCTATTTCAGAAGTATTATGACAGTATTCTCTTTTTCTTTTTCTTTCCTGGAAGAACTCATCATAAAGGTAATATATGTTAATTCTATAAAAATAGGAAACACAAAACTTCACAGAAAACAATTACCTTAAATTCTACCACCCGCACAAAACCACTATTAGTGTTTTGGTATGCCTATTTAGTAGCTCCCAATTCATGAGTACAGAAATTTTAAGGTACTGGAGACCATCATATCAACTGGGAGGCAGAAAAAAATTTTAAAATCACTTCGTGTATATGTGAAAAGCAGCTGTTTCAGTGGCATGCAAAACAGTGAGAAATGACAAAAGGAAAGAAACTAGAAAAAAAGTGTTACCTCCTAAAGAAAAGTGACACAGAGGAAGGTGTGTACATACCTTTGTCCTTTCATAAGGATACAATCTCACAGTCGGATAGGCTCTGATACCAGCTTTCTGGCAGGTCTGAGCATAAGCCTGACAGTCTACTTTTCCAGCTTTCACTTTTCCTTTAATCGTCTGAAAAAAGAAAAATATGCTTTGCTATTATTCTCTTTGGTATCTACTACTCTGGCAACCACAGAGCAATATGATACTAAAAATTCTAGATATTTTTATAAATGCAAGGATTTGTTACTTTAAAAAAACCAAAACCAAAACAACATAGTTTTAATCTTTTCCATTTAAGCAAGATTGCTTCCAAATTCTTACTAGCTCTGAACTCTTATTTACCTAGCATGGCCCCTCCAATAGCAAATAAACTCTCCTTTGCTTTATCAAGAAAATTGAGAAGCTTTACCCTGAAGGATCTCACCTTCTTCCTGTCACCCACAACACATCTGTCACACCACAAACGTCTTGAGATTCTGTCTTTCTGTTCCTCCAAGCTCTGGTCTCGTCTGCTGAGGTGGGCAACTTCCTCCCATGAAAGGCTGACTATGCCAACATTCTCTGGTCCCTTCCTGCCAGAGTTCTTACTCACTTGTTAGCATATTCTGTTGGTGTTGTTTAGCATATATACATATGATCAAAAAAGAATCCCCTCCTTAATGGCACTGATTTTCTGCCACCCTGCTTCTTTTTTTTGAGTTTATTCCTTGATCACGTCCCCATCATCTACTTATGATCAACACAGTTTAGCTAGCTTCTGTTCTCACGGTTCCCTCCATTGAAACTGCTGTAAGTTCATCAGTGACTTCTATTTGACCAAACTCAATGAACACTTTTCATTCTTCTTAATGAGTGTCTGACACGACCGACCACTC
Organism: Muntiacus reevesi; assembly: GCF_963930625.1. Lineage (NCBI taxonomy): Eukaryota > Metazoa > Chordata > Mammalia > Artiodactyla > Cervidae > Muntiacus > Muntiacus reevesi. The sequence goes on along the minus strand of NC_089251.1, from coordinate 255,846,801 downwards.
CTTTCTTTCCTTTTTTCTTTCTTCACTTATCACTATTCTCTTGGCTACCCCTATTCCTCTGGTTATTGTTCTTCATTTCTAGCAGGGGGAACTCCTCCTACACCTGCCCCTCGAAATGTTCAACCACAGTTCTGTATTTCATCAGCGATTTTTTTCACTGTGAACAATCTCCCAGGGAGATTTTATACACCTATAAGCTGCTGAACCTCAACGTTCCCTTGATTTCAGTCAACTATGTACTGGCCTGTCTCACCTAAAGCACCTTAAAGATACCATTTCTAAAATGACTCCTTTCCCCCTTAACCTACTATCCCTTCTGTCCTACTATTCACTTAATTCAGGCCAGAGACTAGGGCCATGCCAGACTCCTTTTTCTCCTACACTTATCACAAATAAACACGAACTAAATCCTAGTCTAATTCCTTTACAATCTCTCGTTTCTTATTTCCTTGAAACCCCCGCGAACAGGTGGGCGGCAGTGGGTGCAACTGAGGGACTCTGGAGGGGGTCCTCTTTGCTATGTCCAAAGGCACTATTGGGCTTCCCTGGTGGCTTAGACGGTAAAGCGTCTGCCTGCAATGCGGAGACCTGGGATCGATCCCAGGGTCGGGAAGATCCCCTGGAGAAGGAGATGGCAACCCACTCCACTATCTTGCCTGGAAAACCCCATGGACGGAGGATCATGGTAGACTACAGTCCATGAGGTTGCAGAGAGTCGGACATGACTGAGCGACTTCACTACTACTTCAAATCCTAGTCATCTCTCATATTTGTTCCATATGTTTTTATGACTACTGCCATAATCCTGGTTCAGGTTATCAGCTCTCACTTCAGGACAACTAAAATATCCCTGCTACCTCTAATTTTGTCCCCAAGGTTGGGGCACTAAAGGCAGACTAACTTGTGCCAGGGCAGCAGCAAGGCTGCATGCAGAAGCACACACACATGCACACACACTCCCTCTCTCATAGTGACGGTCAGAGAAAGCTAGCTGGCTTGTACTCTCAGTTACAGGACACTACACTGCTTTTTGTGCTCTGATCTTTCTCTCGTCTTGACGGTCCAGGTTCAGTCCACTCAATGTGATCCTTCTGACTGATCCAACAGTTCTCCTCCCATGCTTCTACAGAATACATTCTAAACAGTGTGAGAGCAGTGAGGCGAAGCGTCCAGTGTGAAGAGCACAGGCAAGCTGACCACACCATCTCCTTGCCTGGCTAAGAGCCTGTTTTGGCCACGCCCCCTTTGTCTTTATCCTCTGGTGACACTGGACCAACAGAGGAAGAGCCTGAACTTGCTCCGCGGTCTGTGTGTCCTGCATCTCTGCAAACTCTGTCTCCTGTGTTTAGAGGACTCCTGAGTCAACCCTTCCAAGTGCCACAGTCCTAGCCATGCTGCGATTCCCACCTCCCACACCACTTCCCGTGGAGCCTCCGGCCTCCTGGTATGACTCTGACCTGCTCCCCATGCTCTCGCTTTGCTCTGACTTCACTATAGTAAAGATCCTACTGATTTATATGTATTTGCATTTTACCTTCCCACTAGATTAAAATCTCATTTAAAAAACATGCAATATTCATCTTTCCATTTTTTCAGCCCTAATGTTTGGCATAGTGCTTTTTACTTGGTGCTCAGGATTTGCTGAATGACCTCTTAAATACTTTTCTGCTATATTCAAGATACAGTTGCATTACAAAATATGCTAAATTAAGTTTTTCAGTACTTAAGAGATAAGGGAATAAAACATTTTTGTCTGGATTATTGCAGAAAAAGAAGCACAAGAGCAAAAAAGATACGATAAGTAGGAAAAAAAAAGAATAACCTTTTATTTCAAAAACCAGTCAATAACTGAAACAATCTCTTATAGCTCCATAGGAGTTTTGAAATCTCTTTGCTTAAAAAAAAAAAATTGCTCCTGCCTGGGATGCTCAGCTTTTGTTTCAGACTGGTGGAACTAGTGCTGGCTTTAGCATTCTAATGAATGTTTTGTAGCCAAAGGCAAAATTCCTGAACAGAGGTGGGGAAGCTAACAATCTGGATGAGGCCATTAATAGGATTTATAACAGAAATACCAAAATAAACTGTGTTTACTTTAACTTTCTAAGTGTTTATCGAGTTAAAACATGGGATATACAGATAGGTAAGACATATACCGCTTTCAAGAAGCTCACAGTTTATAGAGGAGGCAGATACAGTTAACATACAATGTATAAGCATACTGAAGGAGCACTGGGAAGGGGAGAGAACACAGAAATCCCAAAGGAGCTGGGTTTTGTAGATTAGGGACAAAAAACAATCCAGATGACCAAAGTAAGGAAAACGCAGTTTAGAGAGGGAACAGCATGGACATAAAAGCACCTATTCAGAGAACCTGGAGCACTTTGCTGTGCCTGGAGTATAAGCTCAGGGAGAGGGAAAAAGCTAAAGAGGTCAGAAGGGTCAGATTAGAGAGCTGTCATCAAGAAATGTGGTTAACAGAAAGCTAGAGAAGGCAATATTTCAGAAAGATCATTAGCGTGGAACTGAAGATGAAGAAGGAAGGCTGGCAGAATGAGACTAGTTAAGAGGCTCATATAACTAAGTCTAGATGATGAAGGCGTGACCAAAAAGCTAGCAGAAGGATGTTGGATTTGAAAGAAGTTTAGGAGACTGAACTGACAGGATCTAGTGACAGGATCTAGTGACTGCCTAGAGGGCAGCATGAAGAAAAGAAAGAACAAGGGAAGAAGTGAGGTTTCTGGCTATTTTGCTTAAGTAGATGTTTTCAGTCAAGATAAGTAGGTAGTTACAAGCTTTAGTGAAAAAGCAAGAATCTACTGTAAAGATTAAAATCATAGAAATGGAGCAGAGTTTTTAAATTCAGAGGAAACTTTTAAGGAAAAAATTATTATTTACAAAATCTTATCTAATTATTAAAACATGAGGGTGACTACAACTTATTTAAGTAGATAGATAAGACTTACCCTAGCCAAGAGCTCAAACTCTGGAGCAAAGTTCTGGCAAGGTCCACACCAAGGAGCGTAGAAATCAACCACCCAATGGTTTTTCCCTTGTAAAACCTTTTCATTGAAAGTCTGAGGTGTTAGATCTATAGATGCTTGAGGTAAAAATCTGTGACAAGGGATCAAAATTATTTATTATACAAAGTCAAAGCAAACATCTAAAAGAGACTATTGCAAATCTTTATAAGTTAAAAAAACAATTCAAAGAATGACAGTATAATAAAGCATAACCTTATCTTGGTAAATTATATTCTTTCCTAAGTGCTAGAACTTTCCTAAGTGTTAAAGTGCTAGAACCTTAACTGAGTAAATTTAGCCACAGACATAAAAGGAAGATAAAGAGCATTGAATATAATTTATACAAATATACATAATTTAATTACTCACCCTAGACCCCAGATTCTTAGGGAATAAGCATCTCTATTCCAACCATTGTAACTACTGAAAGAAGAAAAATATGTAAGCTGTAAACAGTTATTTCTATTATTGGGTATGTTCAGAAAACAATCCCTTTGTAGCAATTTAAAAGTTTAGTTGACTGGCTTCATTTAGCATCTCTTTTCTCAGATATACCTTAGCTGCAAATACTAAGCTTACATGGCTTTCCAAGCATATTTTTCTCTAGTCTCGACATTTTTTTTTGGTGTGTGCGTGTGTGTGTGCTCAAAACAGACCTAAATGTTTAGATGTCTGCTGGACACCTCCCACAGACCTATGGTAATGGCAAAACTCAAAATCTCCAAGGCTTTAGTTCTGAAACCTTTACCCTGGTTATTACAGTCCATCAAATTCCTATCCACTTTTTAAGACACATGTCAAAAGGCACAGTGTAGTTCTTTTGCTCATTTTTTGATTGGGTCATTTATTTTTCTGGAATTGAGCTGCAGAAGTTGCTTGTATATTTTTGAGATTAATTCTTTGTCAGTTGCTTTGTTTGCTATTATTTTCTCCCATTCTGAAGGCTGTCTTTTTACCTTGCTTATAGTTGCCTTTGTTGTGCAAAGGCTTTTAAGTTTAATTAGGTTCCATTTATTCATGCTTTTATTTCCAATATTCTGGGAGGTGGGTCATAGAGGATCCTGTTGTGATTTATGTCAGAGAGTGTTTTGCCTATCTTTTCCTCTAGGAGTTTTATGGTTTCTGGTCTTACATTTAGATCTTTAATCCATTTTGAATTTATTTTTGTGTATGGTGTTAGCATGTGCTCTAGTTTCATTCTTTTACAAGTGGTTGACCAGTTTTCCCAGCACCACTTGTTAAACAGATTTATCTTTTCTCCATTGAATACTCTTGCCTCCTTTGTCAAAGATAAGGTGTCCACAGGTGTGTGGATTTATCTCTGGGCTTTCTATTTTGTTCCATTGATCTATATTTCTGTCTTTGTGCCAGTACCATACTGTCTTGATGACTGTGGCTTTGTAGTAGAAACTGAAGTCAGGCAGGTTGATTCTTCCAGTTCCATTCTTCTTTCTCAAGATTGTCTTGGCTATTCGAGGTTTTTTGTATTTCCATGCAAATTGTGAAATTATTTGTTCTAGTTCTGTGAAAAATACCACTCATTTCTCCAAAGAAGACATACAGATGGCTAACAAACACATGAAAAGATGCTCAATATCACTCATTATCGGAGAAATGCAAGTCAAAACCACAATGAGGTACCATTACACGCCAGTCAGGATGGCAGCTATCCAAAATTCTACAAACAATAAATGCTGGGGAGGGTGTGGAGAAAAGGGAACCCTCTTACACTGTTGGTGGGAATGCAAACTAGTACAGCCACTATGGAGAACAGTGTGGAGGGAAGATTCCTTAAAAAACTGGAACTAGAACTGCCATAAGACCCAGTGATCCCACTGCTGGGCATACACGCCGAGGAAACCAGAATTGAAAGAGACATGTGCACCCCAATGTTCATCACAGCACTGTTTACAATAGCCAGGACATGGAAGCAACCTAGATGCCCATCAGCAGATAAGTGGAAAAGAAAGCTGTGGTACATATACACCATGGAATATTACTCAGCCATTAAAAAGAAATACATTTGAATCAGATCTAATGAGGTTGATGAAACTGGAGCCCACTATACAGAGTGAAGTAAGCCAGAAAGAAAACCACCAATACAGTATACTAACGCATATATATGGAATTTAGAAAGATGGTAACCATAACCCTGTGTGCAAGACAACAAAAGACACAGATGTATAGAATAGTCTTTTGGACTCTGAGAGAGGGCGAGGGTGGGATGATTTGGGAGAATGGCATTGAAACATGTATATTATCATATGTGAAACGAATTGCAAGTCCAGGTTCAATGCATGAGACAGGGTGCTCGGGGCTGGTGCACTGGGATGACCCAGAGGGATGGGATGGGGAGGGAGGTAGCAGGGGGGTTCAGAATGGGGAGCACATGTACACCCGTGGTGGATTCATGTCAATGTATGGCAAAACCAATATAATACTGTAAAGTAATTAGCCTCCAATTAAAATAAATAAATTTATATTAAAAAAATAAAAATAAAAAAATAAAAGCACTGGACTCTGAGTTCCAGGCAAGTGGGGGGGGGGGGGGGGGGGAGGGCACAGCAAAAATGCAGCCTCATGATTTCCTCTTATGGTTGTGACCCTTTTTTATGAAATCCGTGGTTCATTTTTACTTTTTAACAATCTTTATTATATTCTTTTTTGTATTTGAGTTTCCTACTTGAAATGTCATATGGGTGTTATCAAAACAGCATGGGTGACACCGATCTGAGTTCAAACCCCAGCCTCAAACCGTAGCAGCTGTGTGACTCGGGAAAGTTATCTCTAATAGTAGGAAGGGTAATAATTCTTACTTCTCAAGAGTATGTGTGAAGACAAGTGGAAGTAATATGAGCAAAAAGTATCTAGTACAGTACCTGAAGCCAAAGAGGGGCTTAATAAATGTTCTTCCTCTCATTTTCTTCTTTACTAGATTGTCAGCTTCACAATCAGTGGGTCCATTCAGTTCACTTTTCCCTTTGTAAATTCCTCATTTCCACACTATTTTAAGTAAGGTGTGGGCTCTCCCAAAATATTGGGTGATTTAACTTTTATTTAGTTAGGATAACTTCAAAATTTTAACTGTATAAAAATAAATGATTATATAAATGCCTTCAAATTTTAGAGAATACTTACTGATATTCATAAGCTTTATTTGATTTTTGGGGAAAAAATCTTATCTCAGGGTATCTCCGAACATTTTCTTGGGCACAAAAAGAATGATATTGTTGGCAGTCTATACTGCCCACATTGATCAGTCCAATTAATGTCTATAAAAGAAAAAAAAAAGATGAATAGATCAAAGTAATTAGAATTAAATTACCTCCATAACAACTTTTTATGTTTACAATAGAGAAGGGCTTAAAACATAATAGAACATTTACAATAATGAATTAGAAATCTAATTTTGTAGTCAAAAACTCACTAAAATTATTGTAGATTTAAGTAATTGAATTCATTCATCTATTACATGGGGAAAATTATGTATATCTAAAATTTGATGTGTCAGAAACCAAGAATGAATTTCTTTCCAACAGTCCTTCAGAATTGCTTTTTAAAATGGAAATGTGGATTGCAGATATAATACTGAGTCATGCCTGAATTTAAAAATTTCATTGGAAAGAGTGGAAAATTATATTATGAATTTAAATACTAGAAAGAATTTTAACTCTTAGGTTTATTCATTTTTTACCTTATAAATAGATAAAATAGTAATTATATCTTCCATTCTGGTATTTAAATAATTTGTTTCCAATCTTTCATGATTTATAATGCTCTGTAGGAAATTTAAAAACCTAACTATTTCATTGATCAAGGCCATTTTTTATCATCTTATAATACTGTGAAGAAACTGTATTTCTAAGCTCTAAAAATGAAGAAGCAGAAAAAATATTAATAGGAAACAAAGAGAATCTTTGTGTTGATATTGGCAGAAATTTGGTCAAACCAAGGGACACAGATAAAAGGGTCCTTACTGTGTACTACTACTCAATGCTAGACAGAAGCAGAGTTGAAATCTAACTGTTAAATAAAAAATGATCAAAACTCTTATTAAGTGACAATCTAGAGGTAACTTCATTCATCTCAGTTTCAAATGCTTGTTAAATGAACATTCTTAGTAAATGTTAAGATTTAAAAATATATTATTTTACTATACTCGCACAATAAAGTATGTTACTATACCCGGGCCATTCTTTTCCATTCTGGCATTAAGACTTGACATGGGTGACACCATGGAGAATAGAAATCAACCATCCAGACTTCATCATGCTTTCTTTGTTTAACCAGTTCGTTGAAAGTGGTAGGTGTCAAAGAGATCACAGAAGGATTCATAAGATCCTGAAGAGAATATAGCATTCATTGCAACAGATATAAAAAAGAGTAGTTCACATATTCTTGGGCAAACTGTTGGTATATGTCACTTAGAAAAGTTTCTGCTTTTGAATAATCAAAGGATACATTAGGATATTTAAAGAGAATCTATAGTGGATTATTTGAAGAAATGATCCTTAATTTACTTTTTAAGTTTGGATTCTGCTCATCAGTCTTATTAAATCAAGGAATATTTTCTTATTTCTATGTATCACTAAAACCATCTTAGGCAGAGAAAAGTGGCAACTTGAATTAAGGTTGTGGGTAGATGAGGCAAGAGTTTTAAGAGCTGCCCAGATGTCTACGTAGGCCATGTAGTTCTTTTTGGAACCAATAATTGGTTTGGAAAGGACCCTTTAATTATTAATAGAAAGTCTACTATCCTATTTTTCTGACATTCCCACTTGAGATACTGCACAACCTCAGATCACTTGCTCCAAATGTTGTTTTGTTAATAACGAGCTTCAGTTTATCATGATTGGGTAATATTAATCCTGTTAGGTTCCCTGGGGAGACAGACAACACAAAACAAAAAGCTATTATTTTTCAGGAGGAAGAAGAGAAGAGTAGGACGGAGGCTGGGAGGGCAACTGCATAGATAATAAGCTATAATTGTTCATTATTCTGTTAGGAGTCCCCTGTTAACTATTCTAGTCGATTAAGGTTAGTAGTGATTAAAAAAAAAGGGGGGGATGCTCTAGTAGAGCACTCCTGGGCTAATAACACAGCAGGCTTGGCATAAGCTGTTGAGGTGAAGAAGCCTTCCATTGGTGGCTGAGGTAGGCCTGTCCTTAGCCACATATTTCTTGGAACTATCCAAGAATGGGACTCACTGCTATCTAATCTATATGGGACCAAAAAGAAATAATCTGTGGTAGATCAGAGAAAACTAGAGAAAACGGGTGGGGAGAGGGCTGACAAGGCTTTATGCACAAGTTTTAATTTCACGTATTCAGTAATACATGTACAAGGCACCATACCAGGTAACAAACAAAACACACTAGTATGAACTCTGAGAATAAGTCTATTAATAGAAGAGTAAAAAATTTGACAAATCCTATTATTAAACATTATTAAATGCTCATATGAAGTATATACATACATGGAAGGATTTATAGCTATATAGGCTATAACTTAAAATACCTCTACAAACTCCAAGATTTGTTCAGCAGAGTGATGTCCTTCATATTCATGAATGTTGGACTGGTTGAATACCACTGTTGTTGGATAAGCCTGAATGTTATACTGTTAGGAATGAAAATACAAATTAAACATAAGATTCTATATATTTTACCTATTTGCTTCAAATTTATAACCAGCTTGCCTTAAGTAACAACAGTATTTTAAAGGACGCAATGCTTAACTGATGACTGAAAAATTTTAGCCTAGCCAAATTTAACAAAGGAAATAGATCTACTGCTGTATCCTGAGCAGCTGATTCTTACACGTAGTTACTCCATTAGCCACAAAATCCGTAGGCACCAAACACTGAGGAGGGAGATGGGCATTTCTGAGTGCAGTCCCCTCCTGCTCTCCTGAGCCAGGGTGGATGGGGTAAGAGCAGACAGAGCTCTGGTTTGAGTGTGTGATTATTTTTTTTTAAACCATAATAAACACTCCAATTTGTTCAGAAGTAGAAGAAAATCAAGGACATAAAAATAGCAAGAATAAGGAAATAAATTAATAATCCACGTGCACACAGCCACTTTTAAATTAGAGAATTATGAATCATGTGCTAAAAATGAGGTCACTTTTTACTGTTTGCTCATTTATGATGTGTGTGTGTGTGTGTGTGTGTGTGTATAAACCCACTATAATTTCCTTCCTCAGAATTAACATGAGCACTAATTCAGGAAGCACTTCTCAAGTTTTTTTTTGTTTTTAAAGGTTATAAACAGATCCCCATCTCTAAATTTGCTGTAGCTGAACTATGCATCCTCAAAGCTGACAAGCACTCATTAGCAAATTGAACTTCAAAAATAACTTCAGAAAAAGTGATGGAAATATTTATCAAACTTTTGTAAATGAGCACAAATAACCCATTAGATGGAAAAAACTATTTATCTAACATTTGACAAGTCCTTACTATGTGTTGAGCACGTTTTTTAGCACTGAAATGTAGTTTCTCATCTCTTCCTCAAAACAATTCTATTTGGAAGCTAAAATCACTTAATCAACTTTACACATGAGGAGACTGAGGTACTGAGAGGCACAGTGACTTGGTGGAGATTAACCAACTAGTGAGGAAGGAATCCTGGCCTCTATTCCAGGTGAATTGTTACAACAGCTTTAAATATCTACATTCTGCTGAATTATCTATAGAAAATTAAAAACAGATGAAAAGTAGAGAAACTACAGAATTCAAATTACTGTTGAAAACAATTCTTCATTTTTGCTTAGCAACTTTTCAAAGTCCCATACAAGACATTTAAAACCAAAGGCCTTATTTATTTCATTTTTTAAACTTATTTTAATGAAATTTCAAACATGATATACAGAGACTCATTTAACAAATACGTATCTCTACCACTACATTTAGGGATGATTAACTTTTCTGCCGTTCTGGCAGATCTTTGGAGGTTCTCCTTTTTGATCCCCTTCCCTTCCCTTCCTGATGCTAGGAATAACCAATATCCTGAAATAAGCATGTATCCAATGCACTGATGTTTTACACTTTTGCTACATGCATGTGTATTCCTAAACAGTATACTGTAATGTCTGAGCACTTATAAACTTTCTATAATTTTATCACACTCTGTATACTACTCTACAACCTGCTTTTTTCATTAGAGTCTTGAGATTTACCATACATGCTGGTAAAGACAGATCTAGTTTTAAATTCTCTATGATTATTCTACGTGTGACTGGATAATTTATTCATGTACTTGTTACTGCTGGTCACCTAAGTTTTTTTAATTTGATGGAGGAAGGGTATATGACCTCTGCAATAACTTGTACTTTATTGAGGAGCAGTGAAGTTGAACATTTTTCACATTTATCGAATTTCTGCCTTTATAAAATGTCTAAACCTCCTCATTCTTTTGCTATTTTAAAAAACTGATCTGTAGTCTTTAAACATTCTGGACAGTAAGGCTTTGTCAGTTGTATGTGCTGCAAATATTTCCTCAGTCTATTGTTTGTTTCAACTTTATAATGTCTCTTTGACAACAGTTTTAACATTCAATGAAGCTAAAATCACTCTTAACTTGTATCCTCAGTTTATGTGTGCAATGGCAGGCATGAGCATCTCTGTGGAGTGAAATTATTCCTCAGAGAGATGCATAAAGATTTCACCCTACATTTACTTCTACTTTGCTTTTAAAACACATTGCTTTCTAAAAAAATTGAAGTATAGTTGATTTACAACATTGGGTAGACCTCAGTTCTACAGCAAAATGATTTAGTGTTATACATATATATATATTTCAGATTATTTTCCACAATAGGTTATCACCACATACTGAATATAAATCCCTGTGCAGTACGCTGTCTTTGCAGCTTATTTTATGAGTAGGAGTGTGTATCTGTTAATCTCGAGATTGTAACCTGTCACCTCAGGTTTCAGTAACTAGGTTCGTTTTCTCTGTTTGTGAGCATGTCTCTGTTCTGTATACAGGCTGATTTGTATAATTTTTAAGATTCCACATATAAGTGATATCATATAGTATTTGGCTTTCTCTGACTTACTTCACTAAGTATAATATTCTCTGGCCACAACCCCCCCCACATCTTAAGCCAACTGTCTGCTGATAGCCACTTGGGTTGTTGCCATATCATGGCTATTGTAAATACTGCTTCTATGAACTGTATCTCTTCAAATTAGAGTTCATTTTTTTTGGGTATGTACCCAGGGTTAGGATTGCTGGATCATACAGTAGTTCTATTTTTAGTATTTAAGGAACCTTCACATTCTCCAGTCGCTGTACCGATTTATGTTCCCATCAGCAGTGTGGGAGGACTCGTTTTCCTCTACACCGTCTTCAGGTTTACTGTTTGTAGACGTTTGGGTGACAGCCATTCTAACTAATGCGAGGTGGTACTGTCGCTATTTATACTTCTCTAATAACCAGAGTTGAACAACCTTCCATAGGCCTGCTGGCTATCTGTATACCTTCATAATAATAATTACTGAAAATCATCAGAAACTCAGTGTTCAAGTTTCTTCAATTATCTTTTTTTGAGTTGGTTTGTGTGAATACAAGGCCTGAACACTGTATTTGAATGATATGTCTTATCAGTCTTTTTAATATCTTTTTTCCTTCTTTTCATGTGTATGTCCAATAAACTGCTATTTGTCCTATAAAGTTCTCTACATGCTGGGATTTGAAGACTGTATGCATAACCCGATATCACTTAATATGTCCTCTGTTACTGGATTTCCTATACACTAATATCTGTAGGCTTGATCTGATTTAGGAGTTCCCCCCAAGAATATTTTATAATTTCTATTTCTTCCTAAACTGAAGAGTAAATATTAACCTAAGAAAGTATGTTATGTAAATAAAGGTTTAAAAAAGCCTGCTTAATTTCTATTAACTACACTTAGAAGACACAGAATAAAAACTATAGGTTGCCAGAAAGAAAGCGTAGTGAAAGTGTCAGTCGCTCAGTCCTGTCCACTCTTTGCAACCCCATGGACTGTGGTCCGCCAGGCTCCTCTGTCCACAGGTAAGAAGACGGAGTGGGTAGCCACTCCCTTCTCTAGGGCATCTTCCCGACCCAGGGTTCAAACCCGGGTCTCCTGCATTGCAGGCAGATTCTTTACCATCTGAGCGACCAGACATGCCCATAGGTTGCAAAAAGGTAATATTAAATTAAAAAAAAAAACCCTTAAATATTTATGTTTAATCCAATCACAATTTTCATAATTTTATATCATTTTGATGAAATAATTTAAGTAATGTTACTACTCTAAATGTTAGATGTACTTTTGAAAGTTATTTTACTGCTTTAATGTGAGGCTGCTGAAACATTTTGCAAAAACATTAGAACAAATATTTACACTTTGCCTTACCATGTTACAGAGTCCTTCGTGCACTGTACAATCTAATGTACCGAACTTAAGCTGACCATAAAGATGCTTTGATGCTTTTCGCAGCTCTGGCAATAAAGCTCGACATGGTGGACACCACTATTGAAGGAAAAATATTCATAAGCACCAAGCCAAATGAAACCAAAAAACCACATATTTTTTTGCAACAAGCAATATGCTAAGATAAACAATATTTATTAGTTACAAATCTTAAGCATTTATATACTTAGTCCTTGGAAGGGCAAGTATGTCAGCCTTTCTTAAAAACAGTATGTGACAGTAGCCAAATTGAGTAACATGACTCTAATAGTCATTGTTCAAGGTTACCTAGAAATTTTTTTTTTTGTCATGACAAGAGAAAACCTGAAAATGTTGAAATATGACAGATAAACATAACTTACAGGGGCAAAAAAATCAACTAGCCATGGTTCTTTTTCATTGGCAGGAAAATTCTGAGGTCCAAGTGTGGTAACATGAGAATTGACACTTTCCTTGGCAAAGGCAAGTATGTCATATAGAATCTTCTTTCCTTTGAAACAGAGAAAAAAGAAAAAAATTAAAATCTACATTTTGTCTTTTTATCCATAGAAACATTTCAAAGCTTTTATACCTGAAATACAGAAAAGAAGATAAACTTATGAATAAATTGATTTGGTGGAGGTTTTAGTGTTCTGTATACTATGTAAGTTTGCTCTGCCAGAGAAACCTTTGCTTTACACTCTGCTTCTTGCAGATCAGATAAAACGTCAAGACCTCTTTGAAAAGTTTCTTCATCCTCAGAGGGAGAATTATTGCCTCCCAATGTTCTTGGAGTTCTTTTTGCTTGCCTGAACTACTGTTATGGCCTAACTCTTAAGTCTGTTTCTTCAACCGAGACTTCTCTTATGAATTCAAGACCTGAGTTACCCAGTGGAAATATTTACCTGGATGTCATATGAACATTTCAAACAAAATATACATTAAATCAAGTTGAGTTATTCTTCCCTAAACTTGCTCCTTTTCTCACCTTTCCTATCTTGACAATAGCGTAATCATCCACTAGGTGGTAAATCAGATTTCCTAGAGTGATTCTTGCCTTCTCTCTTTGCCTGTGTATCACAGCTCCAACCATTCTATCTCTTACCATCTCCAACCCCGATTTAGGCTACTGCCTAAATTTAGTCTAGCCTACTGAAATAACCAAGCTGGTCTTTCTATTCTGCCTTCCCAACTAGTTCATTTTCTACATTGCTACCAGAGGCAAGTTATAAAAGCATTAATCTGATTGTGTGGTCCCCTTGCTTAAAGGCCACTGCTTAAAGAATATACTCCTTGCCTTCGCAAATACTAGCTTTCTTAGGACCAGGACATAATCCATTTTCCCATGTGCCCTCTGACTTATTCACTCAATGGTTAATGTTAAGTAAAGCACCTATTATGTGTAAGGTCCTGTTTTAAATGCCACAGCACATGCAAAATAAAAGATACACACTTTCCCCCTAAGGAGTTTATAGGCCAAAAGAAAAGAAACATTTCATAAATATGTAAACAGTGATAAATGATATCACATTCTCCTGCTTTTTCCCCACTCTTTAGCTACTGCTGCTTGAATTGCTTCATAAATTCTTCTATCTTTGACAGTCTTTTAAAAATGATTCACAGGGTCCCAATCTTGTCTCTGTCACCTTTGGACAAGGTCATCCTCACCTAAGGCTTCAATTACCAAAGAAAAAGTTTTAGCCCAAACTCTTCTCCTGAGACCAGGCCTATATTCAGCTGTGAACCAGGGGTGTGTACTCCATGTCACCTCCTCCCCCAGTGTCCTCTTTCTTACAGAATGGTGCAATCACTCAGTTGCCAAGTCAGAAACTTGAGCTTCCTTTCCTTATCTCCCTACGTTTAAACACAATCATCAAGTTATACTGATTTTGCATTCATGTAAAAATTGTCTAGTTCTCTTCATCTACATTTACCAATCTTATCTTACATCAATGACCACATCAGACTTCTACTTGCTTTCCCTCCCTCCAATTCTAGGCAGCCAGTTAACTTTCTAAAATGTAGAACTAGTTAAGTCACATCTCTGCTTAAATCCATATGAGTCTGCTGTCTCCAGGGTAGAGTCCAAACTAATTTATTACCTGACAGATGAAACACACAATTGGGACCCCGGTGCCATTTCCAGCCTTAAGTCTCAGACCTTTCCACACTCCACATTCCAGTTATCCTAAAATTCTTGCCTTCTAAGAATGAATAAGGCTCGCTCTTATTTCAGAGTCCAAGAATACACTTACTGGTTCCTGTGCTTGGAACATATTTAACACCTCTCTATTTGTATAACCATTACTTCTACTTAGATCTCAATGAACAGACTGCTTTCTCTAACCTCAGAAAATTACTCCATCTATGTATTCTTCCCAAGTGTAACCCATACTCATCTTAGGGTAGATGTCTCCAAGATAGCCTTCAACGACCCCTGTCTCAAGGACTCATACCACGGTTGTACCAGGGTTGGTGTATATAATCAATAGAATATGGTGAGTGCCCTGGTTTATACTGTCTGAGATCAGATTCTAAAAGATACTACTGCTTCTGTGCATGTGTGTCTCCCCATCATTCCTTCTGGGATAAGCAAGCAGCCCCCCAGAGAGGCCCATCCTGTGAGGAACGCAGGCCTCCTGGCGATGCCATGAGTCAGTCTGGAGCCAGATCTGCCGGCCACAGTCTAATCCTCAGACGACTACAGTCCTTACCCACCGTGACTGCAACCTCATGAGAAAACCCGAGCCAGAACCACTTAGCTAAGCTGTTCTCAGCTTCCTGAACACTAGAAACTGTGCTGAGTTAATAAATGGTCATTGTTTTAAACTGCTAAGTATATATATTTGGAGAACAGACAATCTGTTTAACACGTGGTGTTGGGAAAACTGGTCAACCACTTGTAAAAGAATGAAACTAGAACACTTTCTAACACCATACACAAAAATAAACTCAAAATGGATTAAAGATCTAAACATAGACCAGAAACTATAAAACTCCTATAGGAAAACAGGCAAAACACTTTCTGACATAAATCACAGCAGAATCCTCTATGACCCGCCTCTCAGAGTAATGGAAATAAAAGCAAAAATAAACAAATGGGACCTAATTAAACTTAAAATCTTTTGCAAAATGAAGCAAACTATAAGGTGAAAAGACAGCCTTCAGAATGGGAGAAGATAATAGCATATGAAGCAACTGACAAAGAATTTCTCTCAAAAATATACAAGCAGCTCCTGCAGCTCAATTCCAGAAAAATAAATGACCCAATCATAAAATGGGCCGAAGAACTAAACAGACATTTCTCCAAAGAAGACATACAGATGGCTAACAAACACATGAAAAGATGGTCAACATCACTCATTATCAAAGAAATGCAAATCAAAACCTCAATGAGGTACCATTACATGCCAGTCAGAATGGCTGCTATCCAAAAGCCTACAAGCAATAAATGCTGGAGAGGGTGTGGAGAAAAGGGAACCCTCTTACACTGTTGGTGGGAATGCAAACTAGTGCAGCCACTATGGAGAACAGTGTGGAGACTTCTTAAAAAACTGGAAATAGAACTGCCATATGACCCAGCAATCCCACTCCTGGGCATACACACTGAGGAAACCAGATCTGAAAGAGACACGTGCAGCCCAATGTTCATCGCAGCACTGTTTATAATAGCCAGGACATGGAAGCAACCTAGATGCCCATCAGCAGACGAATGGATAAGGAAGCTGTGGTACATATACACCATGGAATATTACTCAGCCATTAAAAAGAATGCATTTGAATCAGTTCTCATGAGGTGGATGAAATTGGAGCCTATTATACAGAGTGAAGTAAGTCAGAAAGAAAAACACAGTATACTAACACATATATATGGAATTTAAAAAGATGGTAACGATGACCCTGTATCAGTTCAGTGCAGTCACTCAGTCATGTCCAACTCTTTGCGACCCCACGAATCGCAGAGCGCCAGGCCTCCCTGTCCATCACCAACTCCCAGGGTTTACTCAAACTCATGTCCATCGAGTCGGTGATACCATCCAGCCATCTCATCCTCTTTCGTCCCCTTCTCCTCCTGCCCCCAATCCCTCCCACCATCAGGGTCTTTTCCAGTAAGTCAACTCTTCACATCAGGTGGCCAAAGTACTCACAAGTAGCTAGAGCTAAAATTATTTGCAGGGGCAGAGGTGGGAGATGAGGTTGGAAAACCAGGAAGAGGCAGGTTAACTTTTAACTTAACAACTATTTACTGAATTCCTGTTAGGTACCACCATTCTAGGTGCTGGAAATACAGTAGTGACCAAGACAAAGTCATTGCTCATATGCTAGGGAATCTGAAGTTTATTCCTAATGAGATCAGAAGACTCAAGGCAGAAAAGAGACATGTGAAGGTTCCAGGTATCCTATGGTAATAAATCTGCAAAGAAAACAAATAATTAATTGTAAAGAAAAAATGTTGTGAGGCAGATAATTATCCTGGAGGATATTAGACAAGATGGAGATGATGGACCTGAAATAAGGCAGCAAGCATAGACTACAGAAGGAATCTGAGAAATATTTCAGAGGCAGAAAAGAATAGAACCCTATGAAACCTTAGGTCATTTCCAGCACTTTTATGAGGTGGCATAGTTTAGTGCAGCTGAGTCTAGGCTTCAGAGTCAGACATATTTGGATACAAAATCTATCTTCACCAATTATTTTATCTTTCTGAGCCTAAGTTTTCTGCCTTGCTGTGAAGATATAAATGGACATGCACAATATGCAAAGAGCTTTAGGAAAACATCTCATTTATAAAAAACACTGAATAAACAGTAGTTACTGTTAAATTTACCTTGTTGTCTTTGCTCACATAGTTCCTTCAATCTAGGGGACCTCACTTTTTCCTTGTATTTGCCTGGGGAAACTGAGTGTTCAAATGTCACCTTAATTCAAATATCACCTCTTGATGCAAAAGTCTCTTTATTTGATCTTATAATTTATAATGACTGTTACAATGTCCTTCATATTTTCTTAAAAATCTCCCTTTTTTCACCCCCCCTGCCACTAGATGATATTTTAAACTTCCTGAGAACAGAGTCCATATCTTACAATTTTGCATTCCTAACACCTATAAGAATGCTTCTCACATTACAGGCATGATATCAATATCTGTTATTTACTGTCATTGTTAGTAGTTTGTGTCTATCTTTTCCTACACTTGGCCTTTTTCAGGACAGAGACAATGATCTATACCAAACCTCAGGAATTGGAACTGCACCTACATGATGCAGGGCTAACGTCCTGAACAAGCTGAAATGCAGAAATACAAAATCAAAATTCAAGAACACTAAAAAAGCAGTTAACAGAGATGTTTGGTCATCAAGTATTGGAAAAACATCTAATAGACTATCTAGAAATTGCCCATAATGGTTGAGATGGTACATTAGGTACACTGAAATGGAAACGATAGGTGTTGCTTACTTTTGTCAACCAGTAAGACCCTTAAATTCTTTACTAGCCTGACAAGTCACTAGAGTTCTTACTGAAACACTGATCAAAATATTAGGTAGAAGAAAAGGATTTATTTTAAAAAGAATAAAGAAGATAAAATAACTATATATAATTAAACATATCTTTCCCTTTAAGAAACATGTACTAACAAATGAAAGCAAAGTTATTTTAAAATAATCATGTCCATATAAAACAAGGTAAAAAGTAAAATTAAAAATGAAGAAATTTTTAAATCATTTTTTCCTTCTTACCATGATGAATTTCAAATTCTTTGGTTCCTTGTCCTTTAAATACTGCTAGACATGGCTGAAAAACATAGAAGTTACTACAGACGTCTGGTGCAGAGGAACAGTCAAACTTGCCAACCTAAAGGAAAAAGAAAGTTCAATATGTTGAAAATAAAATCTTATCCATTCAATTAAATATTCATAAGGATAATCTGAAAATGACATTACTATAAAAACAACACAGCTTCTAAACAAGTTAGTGGACCATGAAAATAAGAAACAGGAATCATTAATTTACATTTAACACTGAAACTACATTTAGTTTAAATAATGCCTCTTGGAGATCTCAAAAACCTGAGAGGAAATTACCAAGAAAATATTAAGTTGTTTATGAAGCCCATCCTTCTAAAAACTTAGAGGATATTTATATTATCTTGACAAGGGGGAGAGAAAGAACGTCTTAAGACCGCAGAAGCAGAAATAATAAAAAGGTCAACATTTTCATACAGTGTGGGAAAAAAGCTAGTAGGCAAGTGATAAACCAAGAAAAAATATTTGCACCATTTAAGACAGAGGATTTCTTTTAAGAAATAAAAGATAAACATCCCATCAGAAGAAAGTGGGGCAGAGACATACATAGAAAATAAAGTAGAAAGCAAATAAATAAAAATGAGTATTATTAACATCTCCCTTCTGGCCTATCCAGGCACTGCTGCTTATAAAGAGTGTAACACCAGGCCTGGCACTGGTGCGGGGAAGCGGTCACTCCCACGCTGTCAGTAAGAAGGCAGGCTCGATAATGAGGACAGAAAACTTTTAAGAAAATATAACCTTGGCTCAAAAAATTCCTCATAGTGCATTTTCCCAGTGTATCTTTCTGACATAGAAATGGAAACAACTGAAAGTTACCAGTAGGACAGAACAGGTTAGACAATTATAGTGCAGCCATACAGTGAGACACGACTCCGTCTCCGGATGATGACTGATACACAGACGTACACAAAATATACACATCAATATATGTTACACTGGTATGTAGAAAGGCTTTTAATCACTAAACGGAAAATTTTACAGAAGAGGATAAAAGCATACATATAAATTTACATGTGTATGTCTGTCACCATGGCCATTACAATATGCACAAAGGTGCACATATATACATATGTGCACATACTATCACAAACCCACGTCTAAAAAGCCTCAAGAGTTATTAACAGAAAATTCCTCACAGTGGTGAAAATATGGATAATTTTTAGATCTAACTCATTTTTGTACTTATTTATAATATCTTAATTTAAAATAATGAACATGAATTACTTACATAAAGAAACAAGTACTGAAAAAAGGCTATAGTTTTCTGCATTCCAGAAAAACAATATCATATAGATTTATCACATACCAACTGCTCAAGAGTAATGAAGGTTAAACTTTTTCAGATAGCATTTTAATTTTCAGTAGAAAAAAAAATAGAAGAACAAAAGCATTTAGGGGTTTCTAAATTTAGAATTCAACTAAACATCTTAATGTTATTTAAAACATAACTTTATGTACTAAATTAAGACAGCACAAAAGCAGAAGGGTAGGCAGAATACATTTTTCTTACTTGAATATGTTCATTTTTAAGAAGAGTTTTTAGTTTCTTCAACTCAGGATCATTTGAATTTTCATTTTGTCCAAAGTGAAAAAACAAGAGCCACCGATGATGAGCTAAACGATCCTTAAAAATGATTTAAAAAGAACGTGGTAAAGGGAAACAAGAGATGAGAAATCCTAAGAGTTCTAATCTTAATTTCTTTAACTATCCTACCCATTACTTCAAAATACTGTCTAGAATTCAGACCCAGTCATATTCTTATTTCCTGGTTTATATATAAACCAATTATACAGTACTAAACAGCCACTAAATCATGAAATCTTAAGGTAGATGACTGTGCTAAGAAAAAACACGGTTTTAATGACACAGCTAAAAAGCTGAATGGTGGGGAAGTCAGATTTTTTTCAGGTTTAACATAATGTTTCATAGGGATATAGACTTAGAAAACTCTGGGATCAATAAGTAGAAGAAATTAATTGATTCTACTACAAGTTGAATGTTTCTAAAGCTGCTCTGTAATTCTCAGTGAACAACACAAATTGTTCTGTAGGGAGGAACACAGAGCTCCAGATCAGATTCAAAGTTGCTTTCTGATCAGTATCTTGTCTTTTCTGGTGCTCTTCCTGAACTTGCCTTCAGGACTAGTTACACAAAGCTATGGGTCCACCCTCACAAGTTGCAATCCCAGCAAACCTGGCATTAAGAGTTTAACTTGGAATCAACTGATAATGTTAAAATCTGAAATGTTACCAATATTTGTTACTATTTATTATTAAAAAAAAAATTACCTGTAGTGTATTTGCTGAAAGGAGTTCAAAATCTGGAAGATTATGCATTATTTCCAAATAAATTTCTTTAGCATCCAATGAATTAAGAAACTAAAATAAGAGAATCATATTGTTATTTTTTAAATCAACATTTGAGTACTTCAGTATCTTAGTTTTCCAGTTTTCAGAGAAAGAACTTTTAAGAAAAAACCATAGAAGTAACACAGTTTTCAAGCTATTTATCCTAAATGTTTTCCTTTTCAAAAAAAGACAGTATATCATATTTTGGCAATTATTAAAGAGTTATATAACTGGGTTGTTTCCTTAAAAATAGTGATGCAAAATAAATTTCATTATTAGGTGTTTTATTACCTGGAATTTTCTGTTAACTGTGCTGGATATTCTATGATAATCTTCAAAATAACCTTGAGGGACCTCTGGCTCACTGGCGGGAAAAGCTGTATCATATTCAATCTAATTTTAACGCTAACCAAGTTTTACAGAATGCCAGTGCTTTACAAATTGACCATCTAATACGATGCTTTATGGGCCTCCCTGGTGGCTCAGTGGTAAAGAATCTGCCTGCAATGCAGGAGACCAGGGTTTGATCCCTGGGTTGGGAAGATCCCCTGGAGGAGAGCAAAGCAACCCACTGCAGTACTTTTGCCTGGAGAGTTCCATGGACAGAGGAGCCTGGCAGACTATAGTCCACGGGGTCGCACAGAGCTGGACATGACTGACGCAAGTAAGCAGCTGCAGCAAGACGCTTCATATCCCAATTAATACTGGCAGAGAGTGCAGAGGAACTGAAGAGCCTCTTGATGAAAGTGAGAGAGGAGAGTGAAAAAGGTGGCTTAAAGCTCAACATTCAGAAAACTAAGACCATGGCATCCAGTCCCATCACTTCATGGCAAATAGATGGGGAAACAGTGGCTGACTCTTTTGGGGGGCTCTGAAATGACTGCAGATGCTGAGTGTAGCCATGAAATTAAGATGCTTACTTCCTGGAAGGAAAGTTATGACCAAACTAGACAGCATATTAAAAAGTAGAGACATTACTTTGCCAACAAAGGTCCGTCTAGTCAAGGCTATGGTTTTTCTAGTAGTCATGTATGGATATGAGAGTTGGATTATAAAGAAAGCTGAGCACAAAAGAATTGATGCTTTTGAACTGTGGTGTTGGAGAAGACTCTTGAGAGTCCCTTGGACTGCAAGGAGATCCAACCAGTCCATCCTAAAGGAGATCAGTCCTGGGTGTTCATTGGAAGGACTGATGTTGAAGCTGAAACTCCAATTCTTTGGCCACCTGATGAGAAGAGCTGACTCACTGGAAAAGACCCTGATGCTGTGAAAGATTGAGGGCAGGAGGAGAAGGGGACGACAGAGGATGAGATGGTTGGATGGCATCATCAACTCAATGGACATAAGTCTGGGCGAACTCCAGGAGTTGGTGATGGATAGGGAGGCCTGGCGTGCTGTGGTCCATGGGGTCGCAGAGGAATTAAGAAAAACTTATGGGAAAACTGGAATGGACCTTGTTTATTATAGAGGTTTATAGAAATAAAGGCCCTGAACCAAACCACTGAGGAGTTTTGCAGGGTAAAATGTATATACCTAAAATATGTATTTTAAATTAAATACACTTTACATCTAGGTCTGTTATTTAAAACACAAACAACTGAAATAGACACATCTCAATTCTAACAACTATCTATTTCTGTCCATATTTTATCCTCAGCATATTTTTTTTCATGGAACTCTCTTTGCCAGTCTAATTCTCATGGAAGCAGCTGGTGTTACCAAAAGTGTAGCAGCAGTTACAGGGGTTGATCAGTTTACTGTCTATCTTTAAACTATTTTCCTGACAATTCAAATATCACCTCAAAGATATAAAACTCTATTAAAAACCTGTAGAAACTATTACTGTATTCAGTTCAATTATGTTCAACATGAGAACACAATCAAATGGATAGAAACAATGTCTATAAGAAAAGAAAACTCGGTTTTTCTGCTTAAAAAAAACTATAGCATACTCAAAATAATTTGTTACCAAAGGGCTTAAAAGGTCAAAACAGAAAGCTTTCCTGTTTCAGTACTATAAAGCTCATTCACTTTACTCAGTCATCAAAAATTTTATGTAATTTATAAATTCACTAGACTTCATTTTAAATCTATTTTAGAGTAAAATTTGGTAGTTTTATTTACAAGGGTATTGTGCAGCCTCTAAATTTCACCTGCCAAATGTATTTAGCTAGCATAGTATTTTACATTTTTAAAAAACTTGAATGCTTTTAGGAGGGACAAGGACTTTAATTCATCACCCTGTGTTGTCACATGTCTAACATCACTTACTTATATTTCCTGAGATATCTGAGCTCGCTGTTTTAACCAAAAAGTCCCAAGATCTCACTGAAAAATGAGATTGTTGTACTGAAGGCAAGAGCCTATGTTTAGTGTTGACTAGAGTACAGGAAATCCTCATGAGCTAATGGCACAGTGTAAAATAAACCCAGGTTTTCTGGGAAATCTGGCAACATGAATTGAATTTGCAATTGCTACCGCCATCTCATTCTAAATAGATAATGGAAGAACTGCACAAAGGTGAACAAGATAGTTCATTATAACACTACTTGTAATCATGAAAAAGTAGAAATTTAAATATATATATCCAGAGAGAACTGGTTAAACTCATTATGTTACATTTAGTCAATTAATTAGTTTTTAGGAATGTGATGCATACATTCACAGGAATATCATATATACTACTATTCAGGGACACACACAGACAGACAGACAGACAGACAGACAGACACACACACACACACACACAGTATAAAGCACTTAAGCAGGCACTAAATGGGCTTCCCCTGTGACTCAGCTGGTAAAGGGTCCGCCTGCAATGTGGGAGACCTGAGTTCGATCCCTGGGTTGGGAAGATCCCCGGGAGAATGGAAAGGCTACCCACTCCAGGATTCTGGCACTATATATAGTACTTCTGTGCCAGATACTCTTCTACGCCCTTAGGATATGTCAGTGAAAAATTCAAACTTAAAATTTACTGCAAGAGAATAAATATAGTATATAAGGTGAAAGAATAAATATAGTATATAATGTGATAAGTACAATGAGGTGGATTATCAAAGATTGTAAAGAGATCCAACTATTTTCCTGATGAATAGGGTATAGGTTATAAGGTATGAGAAAAAGAGGGGTCAAGAATGACTCCAAGGTATTTGGCCAAAAAGATGAAGCTTTCATTAACTGAGATAGGGAAAAAACTAGGTAGAACAGATGTATGGGGAAATATCAGGAGTATAGTTACAGACACCTAATTTTGAAACATAGATCATCCCAGGGGTGATACTGAACAGGCTGGAGGATAACCATGTCTGTAGTGGAGGGCAGAGGTCTGGGCCAAAGGCAAAATTGGTGAGTTGTCTGCATGAAGTCCTAATTTCATACACATATAAGCAGAGATCTGGAAGGGTATGTACTAAGATTTGATGGTGCTTGCCGATGGGCGATTTAGTTTTAACAAATTTCAAATCTTTCTTTACACATTTATAAATCAAATATGAATTTCTATAATGAATACATGTAATCTATATCAATATCAAAAAAATAAAAATAAAAACAGAAAACTACAGGTAGTTTGTCTTATATCAGAATCTTTTTCTTGTGGGTTCTCTAGAGACCTATCCAATAACCCAGTATTTGTTTCAGCTCCTTGACAGCTATCTTGAACCTCAGCTTCTTCATTCATAAAATTAGGAAGGTGAACCAGACCAGTAGATCACCAAACTAAGTTTATATCAGAGTCAAATAGGAGGCTTTAAAAAAAACAGACACCAGATTCCAGCTAAACCTACCAATAATCTGTATTTTAACATTAGAAAATATAGAAATAAATGGAAACCAATAAATATTCATTTAACCTAAGAATGTATTCATTACCTTTGGGATTGTTAAAAGTGCAGTTTAAAAATAATCCTTACAGTGTAACTTTATAGACTGAAGTATTAAACAGAATCCCAAATATTAAGTATTTGTTCTAAATAAACTAAGTGTTCCATAATCAGATGATAGAAACTGGTTCATTTTTTTTTTTGCTCATTGTGTACAAAATGATATATTTGAATACATGTGTTATATATCTATATGTAAAGAAATTAAAGGGATTCATACCAAAACACCGCTTTTCTCTTTGTTATTTAAAGTGGCTCCAGGAGGAAAATAGGCAGTGGTACTTGTTGTAATATCCAAACTCTTACAGAGGTTGTCCTGGGTGGCACAGTCCACCCATCCTACGTTAACAAGACCATCCTAAAAAGAAAAGAAAAAATAATATTGTAAGTTGAAAAAAAAAGCTAAAAGGATGTATATTTAGCAAAAATACAACTTCACTACCATAAAAATTAACCTTTTAAAAAGAACATGAAAAATGATGCCGATCTGAATAACATGATTAATAAATTTGATCAAATAGATATAAAAATTACACCTCACATAGGAAACATTTTAAAGCATACATAGAACACTAACAATCTTTGTAAAACAAACAAAATCTTGGCCAACTCCCAGTCCACAAGGACAGTTTTTATAGTGTTAAAGTATCAACACATAGACTGTACTCCCTGACCATAATAGGATGAAAGCTAAGTAAGTAAAATAACAAAACAACAAAAAATTACAGTTTGGAAAGGACAAAAACACTAACTCTCTGGTTAAGGAGGAACTCATAATTAAATTATGGAATATTTAGGAGTGAATGAAAACACTACATGTTAAAATATATTGAACACAGCCAATCAGTTAGACGCTAATAACTATGAATACATTGATCAGAAAACAAGGAAGATTACAAACAAGAGAGTTAAATGTTCAAGAAACTGGCAAAGAAACTATCTGGAATCAGTTTTTAAATGTGTTTCTTAACATGGTGATACAGTTTTGCAAAATAATTGATGCTTACCAACATACCACTTAATCTGAGACGTGTCTGTGAGGTCAAACAATCTGGGGGGAAGAAAGAAACTTATGAGGAAATTTCAGCTATTAAGTATTAAATCTATACTTTCATTTGCGGCAAACCATGATGTTGATTCTAAGGCAATTAACTGGGCTGTGCTGGAAAATACTGAGACTATTATTTACTAGGTAGACACAGAGGTCAATGTCTCATTCTTCTCCCTCCTTCTGACCTCTTTCCCCTCCCTTCCCTCCCTCTCCTGTTCTCTCCCCTTAGTTTCTTAGGATTTCTAGCCAAAGAAAAAAAAAGGCATTCCCTCTCAAGCACCTCTTTAAGATATTATGCTAAAATAGCTCCTCCTATCAACAGTCCCCTTGAACCAAGGATCTCATAATTTGGGGTAATAAAATGTAATGGACCTATCTGATTAACATATACAACACATTCTTAAAATACAGTACAATCTTAAATAGCTTCTTCACTCTTTCTTCACCCTTATGGCAGAAAGCGAAGAGGAACTGAAGAGCCTCTTGATAAAAGTGAAAGAGGAGAGTGAAAAAGCTGGCTTAAAACTCATTATTCAGAAAAATAAGATCATGGCATCCAGTCCCATCACTTCATGGCAAATAGATGAGGAAACAATGGAAACAGTGAGGACTTTATTTTCTTGCGTTCCAAAATCACTATAGATGGTGACTGCAGCCATGAAATTAAAAGACGCTTGATCCTTGGAAGAAAAGCTATGACCAACCTAGATAGTATATTAAAAAGCAGAGACATTACTTTGCCAACAAAGGTCTGTCTAGTCAAAGCTGTGGTTTTTCCAGTGGTCATATTTGGATATGAGAGTTGGGCTATAAAGAAAGCTGAGCGCCGAAGAATTGATGCTTTTGAACTGTGGTGTTGGAGAAGACTCTTGAGAGTCCCTTGGACTGCAAGGAGATCCAACCAGTCCATCGTAAAGGAGATCAGTCCTGGGTGTTCATT
Organism: Muntiacus reevesi; assembly: GCF_963930625.1. NCBI lineage: Eukaryota > Metazoa > Chordata > Mammalia > Artiodactyla > Cervidae > Muntiacus > Muntiacus reevesi. The sequence continues at coordinate 255,820,326 of NC_089251.1, read as the reverse complement.
GGAAGGACTGATGCTGAAGCTCTAGTACTTTGGCAACCTGATGTGAAGAACTGACTCATTAGAAAAGAACCTGATGCTGGGAAAGATTGAAGGCAGGAGGAGAAGGGGACGACAGAGGATGAGATGGTTGGATGGCATCACCGACTCAATTGAACATGAATTTGAGCAAGCTTTGGGAGTTGGTGATGGACAGGAAAGCCTGGTGTGCTGCAGTCCATGGGGTCACAAAGAGTCAGGCACAACTGAACAACTGAACTGAACTCTTTTATGAAAGTTCTATAAATATGAATGCTAGGATACAATGAGATAGTTTATAAGGGAGATACAGCATCATGGAACTTACAGAGATAGGCAAAATCAACCTACCTGTTATATAAGTAAAATAATGTGAGAAAGTTTTTAAAGTTTTCTTTACGTGTGGAAAGGACAGAAACATGTGCATTAGGCCAAAATGAGATAAAATCCCTCAATGACAGACTAAGGGTGATTAGGTGATTTTTGTTGCAAGGCAATATCTTCCGAAGATGGGATAAGTGGTTGATTTTAGCTGCAAAGCAATAGCTTTTCAACACAGCGGCTTAAAGGCTGAGAGATGTAGTATAGGAAAAAGACCCTTGTTGGAGTTAAACAAAGAGGAGTGTATTAATTGGGATATTTTCTAACACTAGGACCAATTTTTAATCAGTCTTATTGCTTAAATATAGTTTACAGTTTGTGTAGGGTATTGAAATTTCAACTTGATTTACTAAGGTAAAAGGTCCTAGAATTGGAAATTTATCATCTTGAAATGTATACTTTAATGGGGCAAACATGTACATTTTTGAAATGAGTAAGTATGAGGAAAGAAATAATTTTGAGAGTTATATCTATCAACAATTATTTTTGCAAAGTGCCCAAAACATTAGTAGCTTACAGTATAATTTCCTATGAGTACAATTAAGCTGAAAAATCTGCCCACTGAACATAAACCACAATGATACTTTAAGAAATTAATAACTGTAAAGAGAGATCAAGTTGGTAGAGTATGAGGACATAGAGTTCACCACCCCCGACAAACATTAAAAAAAAAAAAAGCATGTGGAACAATTCTCATGGAAAACTAACTGGAAAACCGCAGAACGACTCCTGTGCAACCAAGTCTGCAAAAAAGATGTTCCCACAACCAGGTGGGATGGAAAAGGCAGAGGGTTGGGACACCTGCCTGAAAGGGATCTGAAAGGAAAAGAAGGTTGCCACAAAGAGACCCTCACCATGGGGAACAAGTGGGCTGAGTCACAGACTGGGCAATACTGTCATGGGGTTCCTGCGAGGAGGAGACAAGACCCTTGGCTCCTGGGAGAACTGGTGGGACAGACAGAAGGCGTAGAGAAGCTGAGACGATTCATGCAGCAAACACACGCGCTGGCTTACCAACAATCAGGGGGAGAGCTTTGGAGGGGCAGTCGCCACCTCACCACACTCTCCAACATGAGCAGCTTGAGTATCTGGCCCTTCTCACTCCACACCACAGCCTGAGGTTAGATCTGGGCTGAGCAGGTCCTGGGAAGACTCAGTCTAGCTAGGCAGAGACAGACTGGGGTCCCGGGATGTGATCTGGATGCAGCGGAGGTGGTCATGTCAGCACTCGCTTGGGCAGTGCTACAGGGGCCCCTGCAGTTTGCCTCCCAGCGGGGCCAGCGCCCTGGCCTTGGGGTCGGGGGAGACAGGTCCTGGGAGAGGACTGCCACGGAGGCAGCCCTGCTCTCTGCGTGGTGGCAGAGCCGCCTCAGGTCCGAGAGCCACAATGCCCTGAGCCCCAGCCTGGCAAATGCTCTGGCCCCACCACTCCACACCACAGCCTTGCACTAGACCTGGTGTGGACACAGCAGAAGAAAGGAGGAGACCTTGGGCTGCATCTGAGTCGAGCCTCAGACACCTGCACGGGTGGTGCACTGGTCCTGTGCGCACACAGGCCTCACCTGCTTCAGCAGCCGCCTCCTCAAGGGGCAGGGCACCATTCAGGGAGAAAGCAGCCTGGTTCCCCCTGACCCTCAGGGCAGCTACTCCGACAGGTGGGGAGCAGACCTTATCCCTGACAGGGTGGCGGCAGCCATGGAGCAAAGAGAAAAGTCCCACCTCACACTCTGCACAGGCTTTAGACTCCCCAAACCAACCAACGCCCCCCAGTAAGGGGATAACAACCAGTGGCAAAATGTAAGGACCTGAAGAAAGACGGGACTGGTGTCCACATCAAAACTAACTCTCCAGACACTGTACATATGGTCTACGTAGGGATGCTCCCATACAAAAACACCCCTCTAAGACCATAATAGATAGTCATTTCTCCTAAATTCAGAGACAGAGAAAGTAAAATGAAAAGGCAGAGGAACTATTTCCAATTGAAAGACCAAGAAAAATCCACTGAAACAAATAATGAAATAGAGCTCACTAGTCTATCTGACCCCAGGCTCAAAAAAGTGGCAATAAAAATGCTAAATGAATTAAGAAAGATCATCAATATAAATGCAGATCACTGTAACAAGAACTAGAAACTATAAAGATGAATCAATCAGAAACAGATAATTCAATTTCTAAGATAAAAAGCAATCTAGAAGCAATGAACAGCTAACTAAATGACACAGAAAAATGAATAAATAATCTAGAAGACATAATAGAAATCACCCAATTAGAAGAACAGAAAGACAAATGGGAAAAAAACTGAAAGAAACATACAAGATATATGGGATAATGTAAAATATGCCAACCTATGCATAATAGGAGGAGAAGGCAATGGCACCCCACTCCAGTACTCTCGCCTGGAAAATCCCATGGATGGAGGAGCCTGGTGGGCTGAAGTCTATGGGGTCGAGAAGAGTCAGACACGACTGAGCGACTTCACTTTCACTTTTCACTTTCATGCATTGGAGAAGGAAATGGCAACCCACTCCAGTGTTCTTGCCCGGAGAATCCCAGGGACAGAGGAGCCTGGTGGTCTAACGTCTATGGGGTTGCACAGAGTCGGACACGACTGAAGTGACTTAGCAGCAGCAGCATGCATAACAGGGGTTCCAGAAGAAGAGAGAAAGACATTGAAAATTTATTTGAAGAAACTATGGCTGAAAACTTCCCAAACCTAAAGAAAAAGAGAGAACCAACCAGGTACAAGAAGCACAGAGGTTCCCAAAGAAGATGACCCAAACAGACCCACAACAAAACATATCATAATTAAGATGGCAAAACTTAAAAAGAGAATTCTAAAGGTAGCAGGAGAAAAATGAAGAGTTAATTACAAGGGAACCCACATAAGGCTATCAACTGATCTGCAGGCCAGAAGGCAGTGGCATAATCTACTAAAGCCCTGAAAGGGAAAAACCTGCAACCAAGGATACTCCATACAGCAAAACTACCATTCAGAAGGGGAGATAAAAAAATTTCTCTGACAAGAAGAAACTGAAAGGATTCAGTAATATTACACCTACCCTAAAAGAAATACTGAAGGGTCTTCTCTAAACGGAAAAGGAGCAAGAAGGAACTCATAATAGGCAATGCAAATACACAGTAATGATTGAAGATCAACTTATATAAGCTAGGATGCAGATTAAAGCAACTGTAACTACAAGCACAGGATGTAAGACAGGGTATCAAAACTGCAAAACAGCAAGGCGGGGAGTAAAAATGTACATCTTTTAAAGTATGTTTAAACTTGAATGACTATCAGTTTAAATCAAGTATTAATTGGTAAGAGATATGGGTCAACATACATGAATTCCATGGTAACCACAAATCAAAACACAAAACAAATTTTAAAAAACTCAAGAAAAGGGAACAGTCCCAAATTCATTAGACAAAGACACTAGAAAGAAGATTACAGGCCAGTATCTTTGCTGAGGAAAATTCTGAAAGAGATGGGAATACCAGACCACCTGACCTGCTTCTTGAGAAATCTGTATGCAGGTCAGGAAGCAACAGTTAGAACTGGACATGGACCAACAGACTGGTTCCAAATAGGAAAAGGAGTATGTCAAGGCTGTATATTGTCACCCTGCTTATTTAACTTATATGCAGAGTACATCATGAGAAACGCTGGGCTGGAGGAAGCACAAGCTGGAATCAAGATTGCCAGGAGAAATATCAATAACTTCAGATATGCAGATGACACCACCCTTTATGGCAGAAAGTGAAGAAGAACTAAAGAGCCTCTTGATGAAAGTGAAAGAGGAGAGTGAAAAAGGTGGCTTAAAGCTCAACATTCAGAAAACTAAGATCACGGCATCCGGTCCCATCACTTCATGGCAAATAGATGGGGAAACAGTGGGAACAGTGGCTGACTTTTTTGGGGGCTCCAAAAATCACTGCAGATGGTGACTGCAGCCATGAAATTAAAAGACGCTTGCTCCTTGGAAGGAAAGGTATGACCAACCTAGACAACATATTAAAAAGCAGACACATTACTTTGTCAACAAAGGTCCGTCTAGTCAAGGCTATGGTTTTTCCAGTAGCCATGTATGGATGTGAGAGTTGGACTACAAAGAAAGCTGAGCACTGATGAATCGATGTTTTTAAACTGTGGTGTTGAAGAAGACTCTTGAGAGTCCCTTGGACTGCAAGGAGATCCAACCAGTCCATCCTAAAGGAAATAAGTCCTGGATGTTCATTGGAAGGACTGATGTTGAAGCTGAAACTCCAATACTTTGGCCACCTGATGCGAAGAGCTGACTCTTCTGAAAAGACCCTGATGTTGGGAAAGATTGGGGGCGGGAGGAGAAGGGGACGACAGAGGATGAGATGGTTGGATGGCATCACTGACTCAATGGACATGAGTTTGGGTAAACTCCGGGAGTTGGTGCTGGACAGGGAGGCCTGGTGTGCTGCGGTTCACGAGGTCGCAAAGAGTTGGACACGACTGAGCAACTGAACTGAATTGAACTCATCTTTGCTGAATATAGGTGCAAAAATCCTCAACAAAAGATTAGCAAACTGAATCCACCAACCCTGAAAAAGGATCATATACCATGATCAAGTTGGATTCATTTCAGGGTCACAAGAAGGTTTCCACATGTGCAAATCAATCAATGTGATATTAACAAAAAAGACAAAAATCACATGATCATCTCAACAGATGCAGAAAAATCATTTCACAAAATTCAACAGCCATTCATGATAAAAACTTTCATAAAAGTGGGTGTACAGGGAACATATTACAACATAATAAAAGGTCACTTACAACAAAGCCACAGGCAAAAACATAATACTCAACAGTGAAAAACTGAAAGCCTTCCCTCTAAATTCGGGAACAAGATGAGGATGCCCACTCTCATCGTTTCTATTCAAGCGACTGAATTGGAGGTCCTAGCCACAGCAATCAGACAAGGAATTGTTCAGAGCAATCCTAAAGAAAAATAAAGCAGGAGGCATCATCCTACTAAACTTCAGACACTGCTACAAAGCTATATTAATCAAAAGAGTGAGGTATTGGCACAAAAACAGATATATGGATCAATGGGACAGAATAGAGAGCCCAGAAATAAACTCGCACACCTATGGTCAATTAACTTTCAACAAAGGAGGCAAGAATATACAATGGGGAAAAGATGATCTCTTCAGCAAGTGGTGCTGGAAATGTTGGAGAGCCACAGGTAAATCAACGAAGCTGGAACACACATGTCACCATAGGGAAATAAACTCAAAATAGCTTCAAGACTTAAATAGACGATGTAACACCATAAACCTCCTAGAAGAAATCACAGGCAAAACATTCTCTGACATAAATCATGCCAATGTTTTCTGAGGTCAGTCTCCCAAGAGAATAAGAATAAAAAAAGTAAACAAATGGGACCTAATCAAACTTAAAAGCTTTTGCACAGCAAAAGAAACCACAAACAAAACGAAAAGACAACCTACAGAATGGGAGAAAATATCCTCAAACAGCACAGCCAACCAGGGCTTAATTTCCAAAATGTAAAAATAGTTTATAAAATCCAACAGCAAAAAGTCAACCCAAACAAGAAACGAGCAGAAAACATAAAACAGATATTTCTTCAAAGAAGAAATACTGATGGCCAATAGACACATTAAAAGATGCTTAATGTTGTTAACCATTAGAGAAATGCAAATGATAACTGCAGTGTGGTACCACTTCCAGTCAGCATAACCATCATTAAAAAGTCTACAAATAACAAATGCTGGAAAGGGTGTGGATTAAAGGGAACCCTCTGACATTACTGGTGGAATGTCAGTTGGTACTGCCATTATAGAGAACATTACGGAGCTTCCTCAAAAAACTAAAACTAGAATTACCATTCGATCCAGTAATCCCATCCCTAGGGATGAAAGTGAAAGTGAAGTCACTCAGTCGAGTCCGACTCTTCCTGACCCCACGGACTGTAGCCTACCAGGATTCTCCATCCATGGCGTTTTCTAGGCAAGAGTACTGGAGTGGGTTGCCATTTCCTTCTCCAGGGGATCTTCGTGACCTGGGGATTGAACTCCAGTCTCCTGCATTAAAGGCAGACGCTTTATATATCCAGACAAAACTCCAATCCAAAAAGATACATGCAGCCCTATGTTCAGAGCAGCACGATTCACAACAGCCAAGATATGAAATCAACCTAAATGTCCATTAGCAAGTTAATGTATAAAGACGTGGTACAATACACAATGGAATACCGTTCAGCCATAAAAAGAAACAACATAATGCCATGTGCAGTAACATGGATCCAATTAGAGGTTATCATGCTAAGTGAAGTAAGTCAGAAGAAAGAGGAAGACAGCATATGATATGGCTTATATGTGAAATCTAAGACATGACACAAATGAATCTATCTATGAAACAGGGTCACGGATACAGAGAACATATGGGTGGTTGCCAGGAGGAGAGGGTTTGGGAGGAGGGACAGAGGAGGAGGCTGGAGTTGCACAGAATGAATAAACAGGGTGCTAGCGTACAGCACAGAGAACTATATCCAATATCCTACGATAAACCACAATGGAAAGGAACAGAAAAAAAAGGATGCATACACATGTATAACTCAATCACTTAATTACAGCAGTAGTTAACACAACTCTGTAAAACAACCATACCTCAATTAAAAAAAAAAATAAAGCTTTAAAGACCTAAATATAAGACATGACCTCATAAAACTCCCAGAAGAAAACACAGGCAAAGCATTCTCAGACATAAATTGTAGCAATCTTTTCTTAGATCAGTCTCCCAGGGCAAACACACAAAAAAAGCAGAAGTGAACAACTGGGACCTAAGCAAACTTACAAGCTTGGTTTTGTAAGTATGCACAGCAAAGAAGTCATCAATAAAATGAAAAGACAACTTAAGAAACAGGAGAAAAATGATGTGACCAAAAGGGGTTAATAACTAAAATAGTAAACAGCTCACATGACAGAAATAACAAAAAAACAACCAACCCAATCAAAGAATGGGCAGGGACTTCCCTGACTGTCTAGTGGTTAAGAATCCACACTTACAATGCAGGGGTCACCAGTTCAATCCCTGGTTGGGGAACTAAGATCCCACATGCTGTGTAGTGCAGCCAAAAAAAAAGGAAAAAGGCATAAGACCTAAGCAGACATTTCTCCAAAGAGGACATATATACAGACAGCCAACAAGAACATGAAAAGATGCTCAATGTGTCTACTTATTACAGAAATGCAAATCAAAACCACAATGAGGTATCACCTGACACCAGTAAGTATGGCTATTATCAAAAAGTCTACAAATAAATGCTGGAAAGAGTGTGGAGAAAAGGAATCCCACCAAACTGTTGGTGGGAATATAAACTGGTACAGCCACAATGGAAAACAGTATGGCAGTTGCTCAAAAATACTAAAAATAGGTCTACTGTGTGATCCAGCAATTCCACTCTTGGGTATATATCCAGAAAAGACAAAAACTCTTTAATTTGAAAAGATAAATGCACCTGTATGTTCAAGCAGAACTATTTACAATAGCCAAAAACGGGAAATAACCCAAGTGTCCATCAACAGCTAAGAAGATGTGGTGTGGATACAAGGAGTAGTACTTGGCCATAAAAAAAATGAAATGTTGCCATCTGTGGAAACATGAAAGGACCTAGAGAATATCATACTTTGTGAAGTCAGACAAATATATGGTATTTAATTATACAAACCAATCTATATACAAAACAGACACAGAAAACAGACTAACGGTCACCAGAAGAGAGAGAGACGAGGGAAGGGACAGATTAGGAATGTGGGATGTGGGATTAACGGATACAAACTACTACACATAAAATTGATACGAAGGATTTACTGTATAGTACAGGGCATTTTACCCAATATCTTGTAACAACCTATAATGGAAGGTATCCCACAAAAAATCAAACTGAATGCTATACACCTGAAACCAACACAATATTGCAAATATATACTTCAAATTAAAACAAGCAATGAATAATTTTATAGCCTTATGTGTAAAAGAATAAAAAGATAAATATTCATTAAATAAAAATTATAACATTAAACTAAAAAGTATAAATTGTACTTTGAAAATAGAAAATAATCAATTATAGTAGCATACTTAAGATTTTTACCTAGTCTAAGAGTACATACTTCCAATTATAAGACTAGTAACTTCTGAGGACCTAATATACAGGATATAGTGATTATATCTAATAATACTGTATTAAATCCTTGAAACTTGTTCAAAGAGTAATCTTAAATGTTCTCATGACAAGAAAGAAATGGTAATTATGTGACAGGATAGAAGTGTTAGCTACTATCATGGTGGTCATCATTTTCTAACATATAAGTGTTTCAGATCAACAAATTGTACACTTTAAAGTTACAGAATGTTCTGTCAATTATATCTCAATAAAGCTATGGAAAAAAAAGACTGTCACCTAAAAATCAAATGTCATGGTCTCTTCATCATAACAAAACAACAAATAATATTACCGCTTCCTTCGGAACAAAAAGTGATCAGCCAGCCAATACCAGCAGCAAATGCAGTTTGTATGGAGTTAACAAAATTTCCTTAAGAGAAAATAAAGAAAATTTCTGATCATTTACTACTCCACAATGGAAACCATTTTCTACATGGGTTTTCCCATCTAATCTCATCCATTTCCAATCTACTCTTGAGCAGTTTTCAGGATTCCTATTGAGCATGTCAAATTCCTACCCTGACTTTTTTTCAATCATATAAAATCTAAATTTATTATTAAGAAAGGAACTCAAATTGACAAGTTAGGCCCCTTGTGATCTGAGCTTTGTCTACCCGTTCAGTTGGTCATTCCTGCCCCAAACCACTCTACTCATCACCCATCTTTTGTTAGATTCATGAAATATTGCAGATTCCCAATACAGTGACCTTTTAAGGATTCCTCTTCACTTTCACAACAGATTGGATCTGATTTCATTCAGGAAGAATTTCCTAACCCTTCCTCCTTTCCCCACCTGAATTCTTTCATATCCTTCATGCTTCCCTAAGCTTACCTCTATCATAATAGTCACTACTCTGTATTTTAATGGTTTAATAATGGGGTCCCAGAAGGCAAAGATTATACAGTTTATGGCTGCAGCCCTAGTACTTAACAGTTTTGGAGACATAACTGGATTCATTAAATGATATGAGCATCCCTTTAGAAGTAAATACTATCATTTCATGGGTAGTATAATTACATAACTCCCCTAAAGACACCTGATGAATTAAATGCCTGAGATTAGAAGAGTTCTTAAACTTCAAAATTAAATTGAATAGGCATAAATTTACACCTGATATAGTATACTTATGAAAGAAATAAAACACTTGTTTTACTAAATATTCAGTTGCACTTTCAAAGTTGCCTTTTTACCTAGCCCCATCTCGTATCCATATCCTACATCAAACTTGTTTTCGTTTCTGTATAAATTTATTAAAGGCCTACTATTTAGCAGAGCTCAGAACAAATGACATAATTCCTTTCTAAGAAGCATGGAAAAGATAATATGACCAGAACATTAATATTACTACTGAAAAATCTGAAATACCAATTCAAAGTATCCTTGAAAATCAAGCAAATTATGAAGACAAAATTACCTGTCCATAATTCTGTCACTGTACTTGTAACATGCTGCATGGCGAAATTCATTAAACTTTCCTTTGATCTGTCACCATGGTATTTCACTGCAGCCTATATTTTCATTTATAAAAAGAGAAACATCTTTTACTTTTTAAAACTCAAACAAATTGATTGATTTGATTCTCCATTATTCTGAATAAGTAAAATATGTCTTTCAATGGTAAAGTGTTTTTCTAAATGACATGCTAAGAATCTTGATTACACGGATTCCCTATCAGACATTTGAATAATATTACTTATAACTGTTTTAGTTTCAGTTTTATCGCTTAACACTGGGGAAAGAAAGGGAAATTAGAACTTCATATTCAATGAGAAAAATACCTGTAAAATACTTTGTAAATTATAAAGTACAACACACATATTGGTTATCATTATATTCCTTAAGATGGAAACTGAAATTGGCAAACATTTTGTTATAGCAATGTCATCTAAAAAGTATTTATAGTATAATCAAAAGTGTTTATTATGACTATAGCATAGGTAGATAGCACCTAAAATAAGAAAAATCAAAAGACTCTACAGATTCACATATTGTGTTTTCTCTAGTATTCCTCTTGTTATAATGTTCCATCAAATTAAAAACAAAAATGCCAATTTTATATCTTACCATTCCAGACCTAAAAATGAAGAGGCTGGGATAACTGTTGACTCCTTTCATTCGGCAAAGCATTCTATCATCGCCACAATTAACTGCTCCAATTCGAAGCAATCCATCTACTTCTTTTGCAAAGTCTCTCCACTATGAAGAAAAAAAAGTAGTTCTCTGATAAAATAATTTACGTTTCCTTGAACATTCTTCAAACTACACTTCCTTAAAAGAGAATATATTCATGAAATAAAACCATAAACATGTGAAAAAATATGATAGCTATTTCTGATAGTTAAATCCTAACATTTTCAAAAACATTCAAATAATAGATAAACTGTAAATAGTAAAACTTTAATAATCAGGATGTAAAAATACTTACTGTGGGAGCCAAATCATGGCAGTGTGAACACCCTGGGGAGTAGAAGTTCACAAACCACAGTTCTCCAGAATTAACAGCAGCATCTAAAAATACATAAACAACTTGTAACTATTTACTAAAGGTTTGTACATGTGTTAGTTCAAAATTTTCCTTGAGATCAAAATGAAAAAAATAGTCATACATCTTTCATACTGCCTTTATCATTTTCTATATATATTTTTTTCTATAAGAAGAAAACATACTATTTTGACTGTCAAACAATACCTTTAAACAAAAAAACAACAAAAAACCTCTTCCAAGCTCTATTTCAATAAGATGCAGTCTTGAACAGCATGATCTATGTCACTAAGAAGCTGTAAAAATAAAGGAAGCAACCTAAGGAAGCAACAGTCAAACCTCATGAGAGGCTGTGTGGATGACAGAAATGGAGAAATGACCAGAGAGAGAGACTGCGGTTTCTGCATCTGCAGCACCGGTTTAGCACACAGTCAAACTCTGAGAGCCACTCCAGATTACAGAAGAATGCGGTCAGCGACCTACAGTAAGGGCTGTGGAGATTAAACCTAACCTTTGCTCTTAATAGGGGCTTCTCTTGGGACTCAGCTGACAAAGAATCAGCCTGCAATGCAGGAGACCTCAGTTCCATCCCTGGGTTGGGAAGATCCCCTGGAGAAGTGAAAGGCCACCCACTCCAGTATTCTGGCCTGGAGAATGCCACGGACTGTATAGTCCATGGGGTTGCAAAGGGTCAGACATGACTCAGCGAACTTCACTTTCACTTTTTGCTCTTAATAAGACATTTTCTTTGAAAAACTGAGTTATCCGAAGTACTAGGATCAAGGTTTTTAACAATTCAAAACATGAATACATATTTGCTAATAGACCCAAACACTACATAATATCTACTCAACAATTACATTACACGTTATAATCTAACCTATAAAGGACCTGATACAAACAAAATCCATTCATTTAAACATTTTATGATTGTAAGGATGTGCTCTAACATTCAAGACAAAAAGTTTAAGACAATTTGCTTTTGGCTAAAGAGTTTCCATATAACTCCACACTAAAATCAGCAATTTTGAAAGAAAATTTCCAAAAGTCATAATAAATTGTACTAAGACATCAAAACATGCACACTATTCGAAATACATATAACTGATTCAGGTTAATTAGTAATGTGTGCAGTAATGTTCACCTACATTTCAATGCCAAGACACATGGATCTGTGGGAAAAATTACAGGCAAAGTGTGTACATTAGGATTTTATTGGCTGTGCTTTGGCAAAGTTTAGAAAGTCTGATGAATAGACCACTCTATCCAGGTTGTGAAAATAATGGCCATGCTGCCTTGGACCACCAACTGGTAGGAACTGAGGTAAAATCTTACACGTTCTCTGCCCCATTCTTCTGGGACCTCTATCATGCAAGTGTTAGTATGGATGATGACGTCCCAGGAGTTTCTTAAAACTGTCCTCATTTCTATTCTGTTTTCGTTTTTCTGTTCCGTTTCAGTGATTTCCACATCTTCTTCTGTATCATATAATCTACTTGTTGACTTCTTCTAGCGTATTTTTTACTTAAGTTATTGCATTCCTCACCTCTGTTTAGTTGCTCTTTGTTTTCTCTTTATTCAAAAACTTCTAACTTCTCACTCTGTTCATTCAATCTTCTCCTAAGTTCTTTGAACATCTTTAAAGTGATGAAAGGGAAAACCTACAGCTAAGAATACTCTACCCAGCAAGGCTGTCATTAAGATTTGAAGGACAGATTGAAAGTTTTACAGAGAAGCAAAAGCTAAGAGTTCATCGCCATGAAACCATATTTACAAGAAAAGTTATAGGGACTTCTTTTCTTAAAATTTTATTATTTTTTTTAACTTTTCTTTTATTGGAGGATAACTGCTTTACAATATGGTGTTGGCCTCTGCCATATACTAACACGAGTCAGTCACAAGGGACTTATCTAAGTGAAAAAAGAAAAGGCCACAACTACAAAGATGAAAACTATGGAAGGAAAAAAATCTCACAGTTAAAGCCAAATATACAGTAAAGGTAGTAAATCTGTCATGTATAAAGCTAGTAGGAAGGTTAAAAGACAAAATAGAAAAATCATTTACACCCACAGTAAGTAATTAAGAAACATACAAAAATATATAAAATATGATGTTGAAACCTGTGAATGTGGTGGTGGGGGGGCGTAAAATGCAGGGTTGTCATGGTGACTTTGAACCTATGAGATCAGCAACGTAAAATAACCATACACACATATACAGACATCTATGCAGTGTGAGGAGTATCCTCAAGAACTATACCGTTTCTGTGTATGGTGACATATAGTAATTAGACTTACTGTAGTGATCATTTTGAAATGCACAGAAATGACAAATCTCTATGTTGTGTAACAGGAGCTAATACAGTATTGTAGGTCATTATACTTCAAAAACAACCTCCCAGAAAAAGAAATCAGATTTGCGGTTGGCAGAGGCAGAGGTGGGGGAAAGGGGTAATTGGATGAACGTGGTTGAAAGGAACAATCTTTTAGTTACAAGACAAAAAACTACTAGGGATGTAATGTACAACATTATAATCAACAATGCTGTATATTATATATAAAGTTGTTAAAAGAAAATCCTGAGCATTCTCATTACAAGAAAATTTTTTTCTATTTAAGTTTGCCTCTATATGAGAATGAAAAGAAAATTGTTTTCCACCTTGGTACTTTGTTTTCATAGAGTACTTCTAATTTGCCCAGTTCCCACTACTGTTGACAGTATTTATAAAACTCTATATCAAAGCTCAATGAGATGTTTTTGTACAACTCAGTGACCCAGAAAAGAACAAGTATATTTCAAAATGTGACTTTCAATTTCTAAACTATACAGCTAATGTTTGTTAATATTTATACAATTATAGCTAGCAGCTTCTGTTAGCCCCAGAAAAACGTTTAAAAAAAAAGCTGAAGTGCTTTGAGTTCCTCTTTCGTTTCTTGAGTTTGTCTTCAAAAGAATGCATGTATTGTGTGGGTACTACTCCAAATGACTAGTGTTAAGTGCAGGATGTTCTGGTTTTGCAGATACTATCTAGAACTTGTTTTTAGTAACAATGTAATACTTTCCTGTGACTTTTAAAAAGATAATACAAATCATGTTTAATGGGAAGGATAAGAACTTCAAAGTGAAGTGTATTAATCACATTTTCTCTTCTGTATCACAGTTGAATTCTACTTCTGATAAAAGTGAACTATGTAATCTGAAGAATTGATGCTTTTGAACTGTGGTGTTGGAGAAGACTCTTGAGAGTCCCTTGGACTGCAAGGAGATCCAACCAGGCCATCCTAAAGGAGATCAGTACTGGGTGTTCATTGGAAGGGCTGATGCTGAAGCTGAAACTCCAATATTTTGGCCACCTGATGTGAAGAAATGACTCATTTGAAAAGAACCTGATGCTGGGAAAGATGGAAGGCGGGAGGAGAAGGGGACAACAGAGGATAAGATGGCTGGATGACATCACCGACTCAATGGACATGAGTTTGAATAAACTCTGGGAGTTGGTGATGGACAGGGAGGCCTGGTATGCTGCAGTCAATGGGGTTGCAAAGAGTTGGACACGACTGAACTGATGTAATTTGGATTAACTCTCCTACCACAACTGAAGAATTGGACAAAATACAAAAGACCTGCGTTGAAAGCATCAGAGTTATCAATGTGGTTGAAGAATTACGGGACCCCTAGGAATGGCAGGAGGTAGAAATGTTTGCAGGGGGCCAATGTTTGCCACCTCTTGAGAGGCAAGAAACTAAGCAGAGCTTTCAATAGATTCATGAGACAAGAGACACAAAAATGAAGTTCAGGGCACACGTAGAGAGGGTTCTATATATAAAGGTGAACTGAAAAGAGGCTGGTATTGTCCATGTCCAAAGCTCAGCTTTTGAATCATTTCAATCCTTGGAAAAAACTGATCTAAGGTTGTTAGTGACTGTAGTCAAAAGAAAACATAATTTCTCTCTAGAGCAAAAGAACATAAAATACCTTAAAAATAACTTCATAATTACTTATTAGTTACACAAAACACAAGTTAAGTAACCCCAAAAATAGAAACTACTGGTAACAGGAAGAGACCCACACCAAGTAGGCGGATGGGATCTTTACATAGGCACAAACTGGTAAGGACTATCCATCCTCGGCCTCCTCCCTCGGCTTCTTCAAATGAAACTCTGGGTCACCCTGCCTTAGTCCGCTCACACACAGGGTCGTATCAGAGTTCAAACGGAATACTGGCCACTTTGCACTGGACCTGTCGACGTCATTTAATTATTTCTGAATAACTGTCTCTAAGATTTTGTGACTGTAATCTATTTTTAACTACTATTTGCAGTTCCACACGAACTATTAGCAGTTCTGAATTTACCCTTTTCTCTGTAATGACTGATCTGAAAAAGTCTGAACCCATGTGCAATACAGCCATCAGGAAAGTCTTTCATTCTGGGTAGGTTCATGGATTAATCAGCTTGCAGGTTTTGTTCAGTTTCTCTATCTCTAATTCCAAAGTTTTCTGTCCCATAGGACCACAAAATACTTACTGATAGACTAGCAGATGAGACAATAACGACATAAAAAGCAATAGGTTCATATAACTACCTGCCAGTAAGTCACGATTCTGCCAGCCTGTGACATGAGTTATCAATTCTGTCTACCAATAATACAAACAAATAAAATTTTCTTCCATTTCTTTTATAAAGATATTCATTAATGTTCCTTAGAACTTATTCAGGTATTCACTACAAGACTTTAAACAAAATAATGTACTGAACAGCTACCTTGTAGACCTGAACTCACTATGTTGTAGAAAATATGAATAGGATGCAACTTTTGCTTACAAGGAACTGTAAAAAACTCACTGGTTGTAACACATTGTTTATTAAAATGAGAAACTATATATATTTTGCACCTAGTAAGTTATTTTAATTAAATGAAACTGTAACAAAGCAAAATAAAATTGAAATATGATTTAAGGTAAAATATAGTTTTAAAGTAGAATATTTTATTAAAAGTGTACCAGTTTGAAAGTATAAGAATAATGAATGTTTTCTAAAATACACTGCAAAGTACAGAAGTATATTTTTATATCCATTTTCACACAAATCAGAGATCAAAGTAAATCTACTTGCAATACTTATTTAAAACTCTGAAACACAAAACTAGAAGTATTTCTGCAAGTTTGCAGGAAGCTCACACGGCATACAAACTTACCCTGAACTGATATGGGGGGCTGTGTATAATGTTCACTTCATTTAGTATACATGCTGAGGCATTTCACTGCATAAGTATTTTTTAAAAATAGTATACTAAAAAAAAAAAAAAAACAGTATACTGCCCCACATTCTGTTAAGAACTTTGTTTTTAATCAGTGCTGATATTTTTATTTTGTTCCCACCCAGGTTTTATTCTCTACGGATATATATGTACACCTCTTGTATGATCTGTATTATACTGCATATACATTTTTGTATTAGGCTTTTTTCATACAACATACTCTTAAATATACACATTTTTTAATAATGTGAAAAAATATAGAGAAATAGAATAGATATTGGTTCATTATCTCAAATGTGTCAATTATACACAAACACACAAGTATAGAATGTTGAGGATGTTGCTAGCACTTCTATGGTTTCCTCAACTGCCAAATAAGAGGAATAATAGCATTAATACACAGGAATGTTAAAAAAGTTCATTAACATAATAGAAGGAAAGTTGATGATATGCTAAAATCTACAATAAAAGAAACTGTTAAAATCTCGATGGTGATTATAAAACATTATTTAAAATACAATATATACCATTTACCTTGCTAAAATTAGAAAAATTTCTAAATTCTAAATACATTTGTCTTTGAGGGAATTTTAGTTAAAGAGACTGGTCTTAAACTAGTTTTGGAAAATCATAAATGCACAAGCTTACCAAATTCTCTTCTATCCAATGTTATGATTTCAGGATCATCATCATAAATACCTAATTTTAGAAGTAAATAAAATTATAAAATTAAAACTTCATCATAAAAATAAACACAGTAAAAATGTCATTTTCTTTCAATCATCAAAAATCAGATTATTCTAAATCTCAAGTTGAAGAATCTGCAACACTAAGAATCTATTCTATTTTTCTAGGGGTAAAGCAAAGAATAAACAGTAACAGTGGTGATACATTTAAAGAGCGATCAAAAGACACTTCCTGATATGTACTGTCACAGGTGTGTGTGTTGGGGGTGTGGCTCCTAACAGTCACACGATTTCATCTCCACAGAAAATTTTTATTGTTTTTTTGAAAAAGCTTTTATTTGAAAATAATTATAGACTTTTATTAAGTTGTAAAAATAGTTCAGACTTCCATTTACCCAGCTTCCCCTAATGGTGACATACTATGTAATTTTAGTACAATATCCAAACCAGGAAATTGGCAATAGTACATTACTTTCAGACCTCATTCACTTTCAGATTGCATGTTTTTCTTTTTAATGTGCTATCATTTAAAAATGTTCTGTACCACTAAATGTCTTATATAATTAGAGTATTTGCAGAGGTAGAGGCAAGCTTAAATATAAAATTTATTTATTATAATAACACCAATGTAGGAAAGCTTCTCATTACTATATAAAATATCAATGAATAAATATTAAGTGATAGATACATACACACGTTAGTATTTGATTTTGTGAGACATATGATTTCTGTCACAACTATGCAACTCTGCCCTGAAGTGTGAAAAACAATATGTACATAGATGAGCAAAACTGTATTCCAGTAAAACTTTACAAAACTAGGTGGCAGGCCAGACTTAGCCTGTGAAATATTGACTACCGACACTTGTTATAGACTATCAAACGATAGTGAATATACGTGAAAATACTATATTAAAAAGTCAGTCTCGAGAAATAAATACTCCAGATGTAAACTGAAAATACTTTATTGATTCTAAGATAAAAGCATATTTCACTTCTCAGCCTGCATTTGAGGCCAATAAATGACCACTGCTATCAGAACGCTCCCTCTTCGCTTGACACCTGTGTTTACTCTCCCCTCCCTCGATCTCTTTCACTTGTTGACTCTCTCTGCGCCTGCCTTCTCATTCCTGTCACACCTTAAGCCATTATTCATTACTAATTAAGAAGGATGGTATTTCTACTGAAGTGACCACTATTAAAGGAAACTTCAATCTTTCCTGGAAAATATGATACTCTAAAAATACTAGAAGGCTTCAATATTTAACTTCTAATACAAATATTTAAAAAAATTAAATACAATTGTTATAAGTATTTAACAAGATTATGACCAAAACACCTCCATATTTACTCAGGTATCTACATACTACTTGACTTTCCTCTTGAATTCCACTCCCATGCTGCATTAAAAAGAGGGTCTAGAGGATGCACATTAATTACATAAATAGGCTAATGGTGAAACAAAATTAATTTTCTAAATTTACTTAAATAAACAATAACTTCATAAGGAATATCTATCATCTTACCAAAATCATAACGGTAGTAATTCCAGCTTTCATACTGGCTTCCTTGATTATCTGCAAGTCCCTTTTCTCCATATTTGTCGTATTTTTTCCGCAGATCTTCATCTTTGAGTACTTCATATGCTCTATTTATTTTCAAAAAATCACTATGTGCATTTGGGTTATTCTATTAAAAATATTAGATATAATATTTGTTTCAGATACACAATTAACTGATTTAATTCTGAGAATTCTTTGAGAGTAGATACCAAGATAAGGAGTAGTACAATATGAAATGGGCATCACACATTGAAATAAAAAAGTAAAAAAGTATTTTTAAAAAACTACAATCTTAAAAAAGAAGAAAAGTAACAGAGAAATGAGAATTAATGCCTCAAGAGGTTGACAGAGGTGGTCATAAAATATGACCTCTAATAGATGCAACAGAAAAACTGGACTAATGAATCCTTGAAAACAATATGGTAAATATCATGTGTGGCCTCTAAAACAATCACAAAGAAAATTTTAGGTTACCTATTTGAGGCAAAATAAAAAAAAAGTATGTAACCCAATCGATTATGACATAAGAACTAATACCAAAGTAATAACTCAAAACTGGACTGATATGTTTCATTTGTCAGTGTTTCATAGAATTGCTTTTTGAAGAATGCTTTCATTTAAATCAGCAAGCCCCAACCATTTTGGCACCAGGGACCCTCTCAAAGAAGACAATTTTTCCACAGATGGGGTGTGGTTTTGGAATGACTTATGCACACTACATTTATTCTATATTTATTTCTATTATTATTACATCAGCTCCACTTTAAATTTTCCGGCATTAGCATCTCGGGGTTGGGGACTGCTGAATTAAGTACTTAGGTGGGTCTACCATCTTTTATACAGAAACTTAAATGACATTTGAAAATTTAAAGAAAAATTTGTAAAAATGAAAATCCTAAACACAACAAAATGTTGATCTCAGGAAAAGATTACCAATTAACAAGAGTTTTAGAGAAATACCAATTCTATTGCTCGGCTTTATGTGATGGAAATAAAATAATCCTACTTAAAATTCTATCTAGGGACTTCCCTGGTGGCCTAGCGGTTAGGATTCCTTTTATTGCGGTGGCCTGGGTTCAACCCCTGGTCAGGGAAGATCCTGCAAGCAGAGTGGTGTGGCCAAAAATAAAAATAAGCAAAAATAACTTAAAAAATAGTTATTGAAGTTAACAATAAAAACTTTACCTAGAAAATTATAGTTAAATCTTCCTTATTGATGAATATCAAATCTCATTAAGAAAAAAATGAAATGAGATAAATAATAAAAATATCTTAAGAATTAAAACAGTTTTGAAAGATTTCATTATGGAATACATAACCAAATATTTATGATCGGCATTAACTGGATTTGGCTGCCAAGTTTTAATTTGTAATACTTTCTGACTCTGGTTTTAGATTTGTACATAGGAGAAAAAAGTTGAAGCATGCTATTAATAGCTCTTGCTGCTGTTTTTAGCAAGACATACCCTCTGTATGTTGTAAGCAAATAATTTTTCTTACTGTTCTAAAATACTTGATTTTAACCTGCTTTACAAAGAAAACTACTTCTGCTCTGTGACTAACATCTGTAATAGAACTGCTGAAAACTAGTTTTCAAATTGAGAGAACTGCATTTTGATATTGACATTCCTTTAACTCCTCTAAACTTAGACTATTTAGCTTCCTCTATTTTGAGCACAGATGTTGAACTGTGATTTTTGACTAGTAGTGGCTGTTCTTAAGAATTCTGAGCACTAATTTAAAACACATTAATCAGAAATGGTTAAAAAGAAATTTTTACCTACCGGGTTTTTATCAGGATGTAGCTTCAATGCCAATTTCTTGAAAGCTTGTCTTATTTCTCTACTGCTTGCAGTTTTGGACACTCCAAGTAAACTGTAAAAATCCTGATCTGTACCCACTAAAATGGCCATATACATTATTAGAAAAAAGAGCATGACCCTTTTCAAGTCTCTGACATAGTCATCTTTATTTAACCAGATTCCCATTGTTTTTCTTGTACAAGTTCCGATTTAAATAAACATTAAGATAAGGCCACTGGTTCCAGTTGATGTAATATGCAAATTTGAGAACTTCTGTCCACATTACTCCAAAAGTGAAACAGGCATCATAAATTGTCTCCCCAAATGTTAATCTAAAGAGAAAAAATCAGGTAAAATACATTAAAAACCACCACCAACAAAATACCCCCAACCCATCAATAGCACTATTTACAAAATAACATGACCAGTAATATAATCTCCAGTAAATGGCAAATCAGGGTGAGTGCCTTAGGCCCTGTTCTTTGGGGGCCTGCTTCATTCCTTCCATTATCTAGGTAGCCAGATTCAGGCGATCATTCGCGTCCAGACAGCAGATAAAGGTAAAAAAAAGAAAAGGGAGCTAGTGTGGCTGCAGCTATCTAGAACGTTTCAGAAACAAATAAATGCAGCAATTCGCTCTCTCAGCATCACAACAGGGGAGGCGGGTGGTGAACAGGAGGTGAGGAGCTACTTCCTTCCTTCTTCTACCCAGCTTAAGACTGGCCCTTTTAATCTGCTTCCTTTTTGGTTATTTCTCCACCCATTTACGCCTATCCAGTTTTCATTTCAATCAAATTTCACTTGTAGGAAATATCCTTTGGGGGTACAAGAAGCACCAGATCCTTCCAAAGAGTCTGTATTTTTCATAAAACCGATGCAAGAAGAACGGCAGTGAATTTCTATCACTGTAACAACGTACAAAGTCGCCCGTTTTTTCTTCTGAATTTTCTCAGAAGGTGCTTTTGTTCTATCTAAGAAGTTACTATTTTATATATAACTTGCAGAATAATAACTGCAAGTTAATAGTTTACATTTGGCATAAATAAAAATAGAAAAACAGAAAAGCAGCAATCAGTTATTCAGACACGCTAACCTGGGCAGGATAAAAATAAAATAAAATCACATGCAAATTTGTATATACTTTAGTTCCAAAGATCTCATAATGTTTCGAAAAACCCAACTTTCCGAGCATTCTCAGCTCCTCCTTTCGTCCTTTAATCTTAAATGCCTATTTTAACTTTTTTTTCTCACCTGTGAACGGTTTTCGATTCATTTCTAATGCTTCCTTTTCACGTCTCCAAAAAAACCTTTGTAAAATAGAGCGATGTAGATTAATAAACATCCAGACTAGAAAACATTTAGAATGAAACAGAGATCACATCAGCAAACACCATTTGACAAGCGCTATTTGTTCCCTGCGCAGCGGTGGTTCTCAGAGTCAGCGTGGGCGTGCCGGACTAGCTGCGCGCCGAGGTGCGGGGACAGGTAGAAGCTGCAGGTAAATGCAGCACGAACTCCTTGCTGCCACCACTTCAGAATGGGTTGCGGCGACTGGGGAAAGATGCAGACATTGGGAGCCAAGGGGTGCTGGTGTGTGGGACCGGGTTAGTGTGCCAGGAATCTGGATAACTGAGGCTAAAGCGAGAAACTAAAAGCGCGTACCACTGAAGAAAAGGATGGTGTAGCTAGCAGCGGGAAAGACGACTGGGAGCGAGAACACTAAAATCCAGCCACAGGAGAGAAGAGCGCCGGGGAAGATTCCAGCGCACAGGCCATTTCCGCCCTCCCTTGCCGGAGAGCCCAGGCCGCCACCAGCTCCAGCAAAGCCCCGGCCCCGGGTCCAAGCCCACCTCGGTGTTGCGGGGTCGTCTCCTGCAGCTACTTCCCCATCCTCAACCCCCGGGGGCGGACCCCACACGGCCAAACACAACCTATGCGTTCCGGAGAGAAACACGTACTCTCTGACCGCTGGGCCGCCGCGCCCGGGATGGGGCTGGACCAGCCACACCGGCAGCTAGCAGCGCGGCCGGCTCCGGTCTGCGCCTCGCGCGGCGGTCTCCTAGGCGAGGCGGGGCGGGGCCTGGCGCGGGGCATTGTGGGAAAGGCGTGGAGGCCGCTGCCTGGGAGGATTCGCCCAAGGACCTGCGGGCCGAACAGCGTGGGGAGGGCGGTGTAGGTTTAGGCTGACGTGGCCCTCGGCGCGGAATCCGGCTCCGGCTCCGGCTTCAACTCGGAGCTGAAGAACACGCTGTAACCACGAAGCCCCCGCACCCGCACCATTGCGGCTGGCGCGCGCCGCGGGCCGGACGCAGGACGACGTAACCCGCCCCTTCCTGCTCCCGTTGCTGTGGTTACGGCGACTATTCGGAGGGCTGGTTTAGGCTTGCAATTTCTCGTTGACCCTGTTCTTAAAGGGAAAGGCAGACCCATTACCGCACTTTCCTGTTTGGTGGGTGAGTGGGGCAGCAAGGGGAAATTTTGAAGGAAAAGGGAAACTTACCTGAAGTGACATTGATAGCAGTGTCAGTCTAGAGTGAAGAGGCAGTAGGAAATTTGGAAGAAATAAAAATATTTATGAGTGTGTGTGTAGGCGACAAATGTGAGTGTTCTACTGTTTTGTCTGACTTCCTGGTCATTCAAGCTGGAAACTGGGGAGTTGTGCATACTCCTCTCTCCCACGTTTATATCTAAATAATATGGTATGGAAACTGCATTTTGATCTGCAGCATTATAACTAGGCTTCCCGGAATGGTAAATCAGCCTGCCAGTGCAGGAGAGGTAACAGACACAGGTTCAATCCCTGGGTGGGGAAGATCCCATGGAGTGAAAAATGGCGAACCACTCCAGTATTCTTGAGTGGTAAATTCCATGGACAGAAGAGCCTGGCGAGCTACAGTCCATGGGGTCACAAAGAATTGGACATGCCTGAGAACACTGAGCGCACACACAATATAACTAGAACAGTTGAGGTAGATGCATTTGCAACCATGAAAAGAAAAAACGTCCTAATGAAAAGAACGCCTACGTATGACAGCAACCTTAATATAAGTGGTAATTGGTAACAATTTCACGTGTAGTAAATCAAATGTCAGCTTGTTAAAAAATGATGAGCTTGTAGGATCCATAGCTAAACTAACACCTGACCGGAAAGAAGAGAAAGTAGCCAGAGCAAAGGCAGAAATATTAGAAGTAGCCTCATGTAGCTAAGGAGTGCCATGAACTGGCCTAAGTACACATGTAATTCAGTCCTCCAAGTTCTCTTATATGATAGTGACTATTATTATATCCATTTCACAGTTGAGGATAACAAGGTAAATATATGATAGAGCTGGGGTTCATACCTGAGCAGCTTGGCTCCAGAGACTGTAATGTTAATCATTATGCCACACTGTGAGTCACCAAAATCTTTAGAGTAAATTGAAAAGCAAAAAGGAAAACTGGAGAATCAAGAAGGGACCACATTACAGTGGGTTTTATGCCATGATGAAGACTACCTTTCAGGTAATAAGAAAGCTACTTAAAGCTTTTAAGTAACTGAGATTGTATTTTAGATCATTCTGGTAGCTACTGGAGAGTGAATGCAAAGGGGCCATGACTGGAGAAATGGAAAACAGAAAAGTAAATTTGGCAAAAAATGGTAATAGTTGGATGTGGGAGATAGAGAAAGGACCTAAGGTTAACTTCTGGTTTAGGGGGCTGAGTACCACTCACTGAATGAAGATCTATTTAGGGAAAAGATAAAGGTTTCTGATTTGGATATATCTGTTTCACATTTCCTAGATCATGTCCAAATAAAGACAAGAGTATAATATTCATGTAAAGTGTCTAGACTAGAGAAGAAAACAGGAGATTATCCTGTGGTAGTTGGACCCATGAGCATGAATAAGATTACTCAGAAAAAGTATGCAGAATAAGAAAAGTTGTGGACCAAGGATAAAATCTTGGGAAACTCCAACATTAAGAATGTCTTATAGTCAGGGAAATATCAACAAAATGATAAGGCAGTCTATGGAATGAGAGAAAATGTTTGTAAATCATGTATCTGATAAACATCTATATTCAAAATATATGAAAAACTCATACAACTGAATAGCAAAAAAACTCACAAAACAAATTTTAAAAATATCCAATTAAAATATGGGCAGAGGATCTGAATAGACATTTTTTCCTAAGTACAGGTGTCCAATAGGTACATGAAAAGATGCTCAGACTCACTAATTGTTATTGAGTCCAGGGTCATACTCACTGCTTCCTGCACAGCATTCCAATAAATAGAGAGACCAGCTTTTTACCAACTTTATTCAGAAAACCATCAGACTGAGAAGATGGCAGATTGGTGTCCTAAAAAACCATCTTGCCTGAGTTAGAATTTAGGCTTCTTTTATACTAAAAGTGGAAGGAGTAAAGTCAAATGTTTCCTGGTTCAGGTCAACGTCCAGAGGGGTTGTGTTAATTTTGTCCTGCCTGTAGACATTCACCGGTGGGCCTGGTCAGGATGTTTCCTGTGAGCTATACAAAGGAATTGTAGCTTAATGCTCATTATTTGGGAGGCTGGGTTCCCAGAGATGGATATTATGAATAATTTAAGCTTATAGGCACCATCCCTTTAGTGATTAACTTGTAATAGAATACAAAGTTTCTTCCCTATTACATAATCATCAGTTCAGTTCATTTAAGTTCAGTTGCTCAGTCATGTCCCACTCTTTGCGACCCCATGAACCGCAGCACGCCAGGCCTCCCTATCCATCACCAACTCCCGGAGTTCACTCAAGCTCATGCTCATCGAGTCGGTGATGCCATCCCGCCATCTCATCCTCTGTTGTCCCCTTCTCCTCCTGCCCCCAATCCCTCCCAGCATCAGGGTCTTTTCCAATGAGTCAACTCTTTGCATGAGGCGGCCAAAGTATTGGAGTTTCAGCTTCAGCATCAGTCCTTCCAATGAACACCCAGGACTGATTTCCTTTAGGATGGACTGGTTGGAGCTCCTTGCAGTCCAAGGGATTCTCAAGAGTCTTCTCCAACACCATAGTTCAAAAGCATCAATTTTTCGGCGCTCAGCTTTCCTCACAGTCCAACGCTCACATCCATACATGACCACTGGAAAAACCATAGCCTTGACTCATCAGGGAGATGCAAATCAAAACCACAATGAGATACCACTTCATACCTGTTAGAATGGCTATTGTTATAGAGACAAATGCTGGAGTGGACGTGGAGAACTGGGAGCCTTTGTGCACTGTGAGATCAGTGTGGACAGGTGTAGCCGCTGTGGAAATCAGTATGGAGGTGCCTCAGCAAGCTAAAAATAGAGCTCTCACAATGTCTAGCAAGTCTACCTCTGGGTATTTATCAGAGGAAGATGGAAACACTAATTATAAATGAAATATGCAGCAATATGTTCACTGCAACATTATTTACCATAGCAAAGATATTGAGACAGCCTAAATGTTCACTGAAGGGTGAGCAGATAAGAAAAAAATATATATATATATGTATATATATATATGTAGTGGAATATTATTCAGCCATAAAAAGAATGAGATGTTGCCATTTGAGACAAATGAATGATCTTTGAGGGTATTATGCTACGAGTAATGAGCTTGTAGAGTGTTATTTCACTTATATGTGCATTCTAAAAAAATCCCAAAACAAAAGACCAAGCTCATAGATATAGAGAATAAATTTGTGGTTGCCTGAGGCTGAGGGGAGGAGGGGGGAATGGGGGAAAGGGGCAAAAGTTTACAAACCTCCAGTTATGAAATAAGTTCTAGGTATGTTAAGTACAGCAGGGTGACTATAGTGAATAACACTGTTTTGCATATTTGAAAGTTGCTAAAAGAGTAGATCTTAAAAGTTCTTATCACAAAGATCAAATTCTATAAAATCCTTATTATGGTGATGATTTCACAATATATACAATTATCAAATGTTACGTCGCATAGATGTGTGTGTTCAGTTGCTCCTGATGCTTTGCAACCCCAGGGACTATAGCCCGCCAGGCTCCTCTGTCCATGGGATTTTTCTGGCAAGAATACTGGAGTAGGTTGCTCCAGGGGATATCCTTGACCCAGGAAACGAACCCACATCTCCTGTGTCTCCTGCATGAGCAGGTGGTTTTTTTTTTTTTTTAACCACTGTGCCATCTGGGAAATCCCTACATTATACACCTGAAACTAATATAATACTGCAAGTGAATTCTACCTTAATTAAAAAAACAGAAGAATGTAGTTCCTCAAAGAAAGGGATTTTTGTTTAATTAGTATTGTATCCACAGTTGTTCCTGGCCTATGGTAGGTACTAAATAAATATATTTTTGAATAAACAAATTAATTTGCGGAGTAATCTGAAAAAGAAGACCTCATCAAAGAGTCAAAAATGAGATAATTAGAGATATTCAAAGTGAACTAAACATCAAGGAAGGTAGTGAGAAAAATTAAGGTAAGATAGTAACTAAAACTTGTCAATTGAGTCTAGTAGTTTGGAGGTTATAGCCATCACAGAAAGCACAATTTTAGTGGGTGATAGGGTGGAAATCAGGTTGCAGTAGGCGGGAGATTGGATGGGAGCTGAAGAAATGGAAATTGTAAGTCTACAGGAATCTCCTGAAAGTTTGAGTGAAGAGAGAAACAGGGAAACTTACTGCAATTCAAGGAGGATGTGGATTCAAGAGAGGAAATGCTGTAGGTTTGAAAAGACTTGAACATCTTTAAATCTGCTTAGGAGCCAAAAAAGAGAGGAAGGCTGAGACATAGGAGAGTCAAGGGCTCAAATGAATGGATTGATTTTAAACAGTTCATTTATTCACTAGTATTGTTTATTGTCCTCTGGGATAGGTCCTTGGGATATCATGATGAGCAAAGGTACAACTCTACCCCAGAGAGGTAGGATAATGGAGGACACATTAATCTTATATTCAAAGAAATCTGTAATTATGAAGGGAAAATACACAGTGCTGTGAGACTAATTAAGGGAAAACTGACCTTGGAGAGGCAAAAGTTTTGTAATGGTATTACCAAAATAAATAAGATAAAAAAGAAATTTAATGTATATGGGCAATGAATTAGAGAATGTTTTAGGCAGAGGGAAGACAAGAGCATGAGCTTGTACCTCAAAAGTCCATGGGTTGTTTGAGGAACAAAAAGAAGGGAATGCAGTGAGCCTAATGAGGAGTCAGCAGGTGACAGGATGATCATGCAAAGTCTTACAGTTCACTTTAAGGATTCTTATCATTTTTCCTAAGAGCAAGAAAAAGTTAGATAAGTTTTAGACTGTAGAACACCATCATAATCATCATTGTTATTGTTATTATTTTATTAAAAAAATTTTTTGAACAAGCTTAGACTTCCGAAACAATTCAAAGTGAAAGTGAAAGTGAAGTCGTGTCCGACTCTTTGCGACCCCATGGACTGCAGCCCACCAGGCTCCTCTGTCTATGGGATTTTCCAGACAAGAATACTGGAGTGGGTTGCCATTTCTTTCTCCAGGAGATCTTCCCAATCCAGGGATTGAATCCCGGTCTCCTGCATTGTAAGCAGACACTTTACCGTCAGAGCCACCAGGGAAGTAAGAATATAATGCAAATAGCTTTGTTTTCTTCAACAATTTGAGAGTAAGTTTCTGATGTTTTCCCATTATTTCCCAAAACTGTGGTATGTATTTTTTACACACAAGGGCAATCTCCTATATACCCACAATACAGTCATCAAAGTCAGAGAACTAACACTGGCACGGGTTATTCCCATCTAATCTACTGCCTAATCCTCATATCCTTGTAGGCTTTGCCAATTGTTCTAATAGGGACTTTGCAGGATCCAGCACAGAACTGCTTGTTTAATTGAGTTGTCATAACTCCTTAGACTCCTTCAGTTGGGAATAGTTCTTCAGTTTTTCCTTGACTTTCAATACTTTGATACTTGTGAAGAATACAAGCCAGTTATTTTATAGATGTCTCCCTTTTTTGGCTTGTCTGATGTTTCCTCATGACTAGATTTAGGTTATACATCTTTGTCAGGAATATAATAGAAGTAATATTATGCTGTTTTCATTGCATGCTATCATGTGGTCCTAAATCTTAATTTGTTCCATTGCTGGTACGTTAAACTGGATTATTTGATAAAAGAGGTATCTGTGAAGCCTTTCCTTTCCACTGTAAAGTTACATTTTTCCTTTTTATAATTAAGTTGTGCCACTCTCTGAATGCCCTTTTTTTTCGTCACTAAGTCATATCTGACTCTTTGTGATCCCCATGGACTGCAGCATGCCAGGCTTCCCTGTCCTTCACTATCTCCCAGAGTTTGCTCAAACTCATGTCCATTGAGTTGGTGATGCCATCCAACCATCTCATGATTCTCCTCCTGCTCTCAGTCTTTCCCAGCATCAGGGTCTTCTCCCATGTGTCAGCTGTTTGCATCAGGTGGCCAGAGTATCAGAGCTTCAGCTTCAGCATCAGTCCTTCCAGTGAATATTCAGGGTTGATTTCCTTTAGGATTGACTGGTTTGATCTTTCTGCAGTCCAAGGGACTCTCAAGAGTCTTCTCCAGCACCAAAATTTGAAAGCATTAATTCTTTGGCAATAAGCCTTCTTTATGGTCCAATGACCCTATTCCTCATCAAGCTTTCAGTTTATTCATTAATTTTTGTTATGGATTCCTATTTTGTTTAAAGGGTTAAAATATATTACTATGGATTTTTAATGCCTGA
Organism: Muntiacus reevesi; assembly: GCF_963930625.1. Classification (NCBI taxonomy): domain Eukaryota; kingdom Metazoa; phylum Chordata; class Mammalia; order Artiodactyla; family Cervidae; genus Muntiacus; species Muntiacus reevesi. Next base: position 255,791,220 of record NC_089251.1, on the reverse strand, counting down.
CAAATTATTTAGATGCCTAAGTTGTTATGGATTTGACTATTTGGAATTGTTTCAAGCTGACTTTCATGTTTTTTTGACAATCCTCATTATTTTTTGAATTTGCTTATTTTAATGCACAGGAAGACATTCTAGACTTATCCAGTACTTTTCCTGCCTCAGTCCTGATACCAGTCATTCCTATAAAGTCCTGATTCTTTAGGAGAGTGGTAATTAGATAGCAAGATCTTGGTGCTAACCATGATACATGCTTTTGATGACTTGGTCATGGTGGGAAAGAAAAAGATATCTGAAGACAGATCTCTACTTCAGATGCCCACTTGCTTCAGGGAAACCAAAGCTTTGCCAGCTTCAGTATAATACTACATCAAAATTTGATACAATCACTGTATCATATATGCATGAGATATGTTATAATGAGGAGACTGTTTTATTCAATTTTAAGTTCCATCTAAGGAACTGCTATTCATCTTTTAAGATCCAGTTCATGCTTCTTTTAGACATTAATTTTCTGTGAGCCATTCAAGCATATTTGATCACTCCATCCTTTATTCCATTTATCACACCATATTGTAATTACATTTCATTGGTTGGTCTACCGTAATGAATTCTTTGAGATCAGGAATCAGATAATATTTACTTTTTACCTCAATGTCTAGCTGAAACAGTTCTTGGCACTTACTCAATATATGCATTATGATGGAATGAAGAATCAATATTTATCATGTGCAAAGAGGAAAGAATGGCCCTTTGTCTCTAAAGTCATTATTGTCTGTCCTGGGAGGACAGTATGAAGAACACACAGTCACTTGTAGAAATGTAGTAAAGATTGGATGAATGATATAAACAATGTATTCCATAGGGATTCAGTTTGGGGCTCAAGTGAACAGAGTAGAATGAGAGGACATTCCGAGGCTTCCCAGGTGGCGCCAGTAGTAAAGAAGCTGCCTGCCAATGCAGGAGACATAAGAGACTCAAGTTCGATCCCTTGGTCGGGAAGATTACCTGGAGGAGGACATGGCAACCCACTCCGGTATTCTTGCCTGGAGGATCCCATGGACAGAGGAGCCTGGAGCGATACTAGTCCACAGGGTCACAAAGAATCCAACACGACTGAAGTGACTTAAACACACATACATGTACAGAGTAGAATGAGAGGACAGTATGGGTGTTTCCAAATTAAAAAGAAAAATTTTCTAATAAATTTGGAATTTTAGAACTAGGTAGAATCTTTGAAGTTGTGAAGTTTATTCCTCAAATTCATAGGGGAGGGAACAGAGGCCTAGGAAAGTTGATGAGTGACTTGTATAAAGAATCAAATGAGTCAAAAGGCCCATTATTCAAGCATGAATGAATCAAATAGGATTACAACCTGTGTTTCCTGATTTCCTAGTCAGTATGAAATGATAGACATAATCATAATAACTGAAACTTAATATGCATCTTATGTCCCAGTCACTATATCAAGCACTTTACTTATAGTAACACAGTTAATTGACCTAACTCTCTGAGGTAAATGCAATCATTATGTCAGTTTTGTGGATAAGCATACTGAGGCTGAGAGAGGTGAAGCTACTTGCCCAGTGTTGCGCAGAGTGATGCAGCCCTGCCCAATGTTATCCACTGAGTGGTGGAAGTTGGATTCAAACTTGGGCAGACTTGATTTGGAGTCCATAATCAGCTCATTAATTGAAACATTTTTGACAGCATTTATTTAATAAGGTGTTATTTTCTTTCATTTCTTTCCATAATAACCTATCATTAGTGGTTGACTTTTGGGGTATTGTAATACTCTATTAGATCAGGCTTAATTTGTAAAGACCAATTGGTTGACATCTTAAAATCACTTATAGAACCTACTGATAGAATTGATATTCATTCAGTTCAGTTCAGTTCAGTTCAGTCGCTCAGTCGTATCCGACTCTTTGCAACCCCATGAACTGCAGCATGCCAGGCCTCCCTGTCCATCACCAACTCCCTGAGTCTACCCAAACCCTTGTCCATCGAGTTGGTGATGCCATCCAATCATCTCTTCCTCTGTCGTCCCCTTCTCCTCCTGCCCTCAATCTTTCCCAGCATCGGGGTTTTTTCAGATGAGTCAGTTCTTCACATCAGGTGGCCTAAGTATTGGAGTTTCAGCTTCAACATCAGTCCTTCCAATGAACACCCTGGACTGATCTCCTTCAGGATGAACTGGTTGGATCTCCTTGCAGTCCAAGGGACTCTCAAGAGTCTTCTCCAACACCACAGTTCAAAAGCATCAATTCTTCTGCATTCAGCTTTCTTTATAGTCCAACTCACACATCCATACATGACCACTGGAAAAACCATAGCCTTGACTAGATGGACTTTTTAATATGCTGTCTAGGTTGGTCATACCTTTCCTTCCAAGGAGTAAGCGTCTTTGAATTTCATGGCTGCAATCACCATCTGCAGTGATTTTGGAGCCCAGAAAAATAAAGTTAGCCACTGTTTCCCCATCTATTTGCCATGAAGTGATGGGACCAGATGCCATGATCTTAGTTTTCTGAATATTGAGCTTTAAGCCAACTTTTTCACTCTCCTCTCTCACTTTCATCAAGACGGTTTTTAGTTCCTCGTCACTTTCTGCCATAAAGGGTGGTGTCATCTGCTTATCTGAGGTTACTGATATTTCTCCTGGCAATCTTGATTCCAGCTTGTGCTTCCTCCAGGCCAGCGTTTCTCATGATGTACTCTGCATATAAGTCAAATAAGCAGGGTGACAATATACAGCCTTGACATACTCCTTTTCCTAACTGGAACCAGTCTGTTGTTCCATGTCCAGTTCTAACTGTTGCTTCTTGACCTTCATATAGGTTTCTCAAGAGGCAGTTCATTATATGTGTTGAATTCAGTTGAATTTGCAGCTGCTTATATTTCTATGGTAATTGTAATTTCACATCTTAATCTCCAATAAACAGGTGTACTTTTAGCTATAACTGATCTTTCTTTTATACTTGTTTTCCTATATCCCATTTTTTTTTTTTTTTTTTTACAGGTTTTAGTGGTAAAGATTCTACCTGTAATGCAGGAGATGCAGGTTTGATCCCTGGTTTAGGAAGATCCCCTGGAGAAGGGAGTAGTTTCCTCACTCCAGTATTCTTGCCTAGAGAATTCTATGGACAGGGAAGCCTGGTGGGCTACAGTCCGTGGGCCATGGGGTCACAAAGAGTCAAACATGACTGAGTGACTAACACTAGTGTTAAAAAAAGTTATGTGGTAATGAAATAAAAAAGTCATAATAAAGCATACACAAAATGTATAATACATAAATATACATATGTGTATATACACATTACTGTATATATATACTTTGTATTAATATTTCTTGGCACTGATTCCTATATACGTAATTGCTAAGTTGACTTGAAAGCACATCCCAAGTACTTAGAGATGATAGAGAAGGTTTTTTTTTTTTTTAATCCAAATCATTGTTGCAAAACAACAAGTACTCTCACTGGACCAGAAAGGTTTTCTTTTTTTTTTGTTTTAAACTTAGAATTTTTTTATTTTTCTTAACTTTGTTTTTGGTAATTGACTTTTTTCCTGTTTCTTTATTTTAAAATTTATTTATTTTTTAATTGAAGGATACTTGCTTTAGAGAATTTTGTTGTTTTCTGTCAAACCTCAACATGAATCAGCCATAGGTATACATATATCCCTCCCCTTTTGAAACTCCCTCCCACCTCCTGCCCCATCCCACCCCTCTAGATTAATATGGAGCCAGTGTTTGAGTTTCCTGAGTCATGCAGCAAATTCCAGTTGGCTATTAATTTTACATACAGCAATGTAAGTTTCCATGTTACTCTCTCCATATACCTCACCCTCTTTTCCCCTCTCCCCATGTCCATAAGTCTGTTCTCTATGTTTGTTTCTCCACTGATGCCCTGTAAATAAATTCTTCAGTACCAATTTTCTAGGTTCTGTATATATGCATTAGAATTCGATAGTTATCTTTCTCTTTCTTACTTACTTCACTCTGTGTAATAGGCTCTATGTTCATCCATGTCATCAGAACTGACTCAAATGCACTCTTTTTTATGGCTGAGTAATATTCCATGGTATATATATACCACAACTTCTTTATTCATTCATCTGTCAATAGACATCTAGGTTGCTTCCATGTTCTAGCTGTTGTAAATAGTACTTTTATGAACAATGGGATACATGTGTCGTTTTCAATTTTGGTTCCTTGGGGTACACGACTAGGAGTGGGATTGCTGGGTCATATGGTGATTATATTCTTAGGTTTTTAAGGAATCTCCATACTGTCTTCTATAGTAGCTGTATCAATTTACATTTCCACCAACAGTGCAAGAGCATTACCTTTTCTCCACACCCTTTCCAGCATTTATTGTTTGTAGACTTTTTGATGATGGCCATTCTGACTGGAGTGAGGTGATATCTCATTGTGGTTTTGATGTGTATTTCTCTAATGATGAGCGATGTTGAGCATCTTTCCACGTGTTTGTTAGCCATCTGTATGTCTTCTTTGGAGAAACGTCTGTTTAGGTCTTTTCCCCACTCTTTGATTGGGTTGTTTGATTTTCTGGTATTGAGCTGTATGAGCTGCTTGTATATTTTGGAATTAAATCTTTGTCAGTTGTTTCATTTGCTATTATTTTCTTCCATTCTGAGAGTTGTCTTTTTACCTTACTTCTAGTTTCCTATGCTGTGCAAAAGCTTTTAAGTTTAATCAGGTCCCACTTGTTTACTTTTGTTTTTATTTCCATTACTCTAGGAGATGGGTCATCTTGCTTTGATTTATGTCATCGAGTGTTCTGCCTATGTTTTCCTCTAAGAGTTTTATAGTTTCTGGTCTTACATTTAGGTCTTTAATCCATTTTGAGTTTATCTTTGTGTACGGTGTTAGGAGGAGAAGGCAATGTCAACCCACTCCAGTATTCTTGCCTGGAAAATCCCATGGATGGAGGAGCCTGGTAGGCTGCAGTCCATGGGGTCACAAAGAGTTGGACACAACTGAGCGACTTCACTTTCACTCTTTACTTTCATGCATTGGAGAAGGAAATGGCAACCCACTCCAGTGTTCTTGCCTGGAGAATCCCAGGGACGGCAGAGCCTGGTGGGATGCCGTCTGTGGGGTCGCACAGAGTTGGACACAACTGAAGCAACTTAGCAGCACCAGCAGCAGATGGTGTTAAGAAGTGTTCTAATTTCATTCTTTTACAGATAGCTGTCAGTTTTCTCAGCACCACTTACTGAAGAGGCTGTCTTTGCCCCATTGTATATTCTTGCCTCCTTTGTAAAAAATAAGGTACCCTTAAGTGCATGGGTTTATTTCTGGGTTTTCTGTCTTGTTCCATTGGTGTATATTTCTGTCTTTGTGCCTGTACAATACTGTCTTGATGACTGTAGCTTTGTAATATAATCTGAGGTCAGGGACGTTGATTCCTCCAGCACCATCTTCTTTCTCAAGATTGTTTTGGCTATTCGAGGTTTTTTGTGTTTCCATATGAATTGTGAAATTTTTTGTTCTAGTTTTGTGAAAAATGCCATTGGTAATTTGATAGGGTTTGCATTGAATCTGTAGATTGCATGTGGTAATATAGTCATTTTCACAATATTGACTCTTCCTACCCAGGAACATGGAATATCTCTCCATCTGTTTAAGTCATCTTTGATTTCTTTCATCAGTGTCTTATAATTTGCTGTGTACAGTTCTTTTGTCTCCCTTGGAAAGTTTATTCCTAGATACTTTATTCTTTTTGTTGCAATGTTGAAAGGGATTAATTCTTTAATTTCTCTTTCTGATTTTTCATTGTTAGTGTATAGAAATGCAAATGATTTCTGTGTATTGATTTTTTATCCTGCGACTTTGCTAAATTCACAGATTAACTGTAGTAATTTTCTGATAGTATCTTTAGGGATTTCTATGTACAGGATTATGTCATCTGCAAACAGTGAGAGCTTGACTTCTTTTCTAATCTGAATTCCTTTTATTTCTTTCCCTTCTGTGATTGTTGTAGCTAGGACTTCCAGAACTATGTTGAATAGTCGTGGTGAAAGTGGGCACCCTTGTCTTGTCCCTGATCTTAGGGGGAATGATTTCAGTTTTTCACCATCAAGGATAATGTTTGCTGTAGGCTTATCATATAGGGCCTTTACTATTTTAAGGTAGGTTCCATCTGTGCCAATTTTTGAAGAGTTTTTATTGTAAATGGGTGCTGAATTTTGTCAAAGACTTTTTCTGCATTTATTGAGATTATCATATGGTTTTTATCTTTCAATTTGTTAATGTGGTGTATCACATTGATTGATTTGTATATATTAAAGAATCTTTGCATCCCTGGAATAAATCCAACTTGATGATGGTGTATGAGCTTTTTAATGTGTTGTTCAATTCTGTATGCTAAAATTTTGTTGTGGATTTTTGCATCTATATTCATCAGTGATATTGACCTGTAGTTTTCTTTTTTGTGTCATCTTTGTCCGGTTTTGGTATGAGGGTGATGGTGGCCTCGTAGAATGAGTTTGGAAGTGTTCCTTCCTCTGCAATCTTTGGAAAGAGTTTTAGAAGGACAGGCATTAGCTCTTCTCTAAATGTTTGACAGAATTCTTCTGTGAAGCATCTGGTCCTGGACTTTTGTTTTTTGGGAGATTTTTGATCACAGCTTCGATTTCAATGCTTGTGATTGGGTTGTTCATAATTTCTAATTCTTCCTGGTTCAGTCTTGAAAGGTTGTTCTTTTCTAAGAATCTGTCCATTTCTTCCAGGCTATCCATTTTATTGCCATATAGTTATTCATAATAGCCTCTTATAATCCTTTGTATTTCTGCATTGTCTGTTGTAACCTCTCCCTTTTCATTTCTAATTTTGTTGATTTGATTCTTTTCTCTTTTTTCCTTGATGTGTCTGGCTAAAAGCTTGTCAATTTTGTTTATCTTCTCAAAGAACCAGATTTAAGTTTTACTAATCTTTACTATTGTTTCTTTTGTTTCTTTTTCATTTATTTCTGCTCAGATCTGTATGAATTCTTTTCTTCTGATAATTTTTTTTTGTTCTTCTTTTTCCAGTTGTTTTAGGTGTAAAGTTAGGTTGTCATTCGATATTTTTCTTATTTCTAGAGTTAGGATTGTATTGCTATAAACTTTCTTCTTAGAACTGCTTTTGCTGCATCCCATAGGTTTGAGTTGTCATTTTTTTTCATTGTCATTTGTTTCTAGAAATTTTTTTTATTTCCTTTTTGATTTCTTCAGTAACCTGTTGGTTATTTAGAAATGTACTGCTTAATCTTCATGTGTTTGTGGTTTTTTTACAGGTTTTTTCTTGTAATTGATATCTAGTCTCATAGCATTATGGTCAGAAAAGATACTTGATATGATTTCAATTTTCTTAACTTTACTGAGACTAGATTTGTGACCCAAGATTGGGTCTATCCTGGAGAATGTTCCATGTGCACTTGAGAAAGTGTATTCTTCTGCATTTGGGTGGAGTGTCCTGAATATATCAATGCGATTCATTTCATCTAATGTATCATTTAAGACTTGTGTTTCCTTATTAATTTTTTGTTGTGATGATCTGTCCACTGGTGTGAGTGGGGTGTTAAAGTCTCCTACTATTATTGTATTATTGTCAATTTCTCCTTTTATGTCTGTTAGTGTTTGTCTTCGGAGAAGACAATGGCACCCCACTCCAGTACTCTTGCCTGGAAAATCCCATGGACGGAGGAGCCTGGTGGGCTGCAGTCCATGGGGTCGCTAGGAGTTGGACACGACTGAGCGACTTCACTTTCACTTTTCACTTTCACACATTGGAGAAGGAAATGGCAACCCACTCCAGTACTCTTGCCTGGAGAATCCCAGGGACATGGGAGCCTGGTGGGCTGCTGTCTATGCGGTCGCACAGAGTCGGACACGGCTGAAGCGACTTAGCAGCAGTGTTTGTCTTATGTATTGAGGTGCTCCTATGTTGGCTCCATAGATTGTTATTGTTATGTCTTCCTCTTGGATTGATCCCTTGATCATTATGTAGTGTCTTTCCTTATTTCTTGTAATATTCTTTAAGGTCTATTTTGTCTGATATGAAGATTGCTACTCCAGCTTTCTTTTGCTTTCCATTTGCATGGAATACATTTTTCCATTCTCTTGCTTTCAGTCTATATGTGTCTTTAGGTCTGAAGTGGATTTCTTGTAGACAGCATGCATATGGGTCCTGTTTTTTGTATCCATTGAGCCAATCTGTGTCTTTTGGTTGGAGCATTTAATGTGCTTACATTTAGAGTAATTACTGATATTTATGTTTCTATTGCCATTTTCTTAATTGTTTGAGGTTGATTTTGTAGATCTTTTACTTCTCTTGTATTTCTTGCCTATATAATTCTATTTAACATTTGTTGTAAAACTGGTTTGGTGGTACTGAATTCCCTTAACGTTTGCCTGTCTGAAAAGCTTTTGATTTCTCCATCAATTCTGAATGAAACCCTTGCTGGGTAGAGTGATCTTGGTTGTAGATTTTTCCCTTTCAGATCTTTATATCCTGCCATTCCCTTATGGCCTGCAGAGTTTCTGCTGAAAGATTAGTTGTTAAACGTATGGAGTTTCCCTGGTATGTCAACTTGTTGCTTTTCCCTTGCTGCTTTGAATATTCTTTCTTTGTATTTAATCTTTGTTAGTTTGATTAGTATGTGTCTTGGTGTGTTACTCCTTGGGTTTTTCTGGTGTGGGACTCTTTCTGCCTCTTGGATTTGATTGACTATTTCCTTTTCCATGTTGGGGAAATTTTCAACTATAATCTATTCAAAAATTTTCTCATATCCTTTCTTTTTCTCTTCTTCTTCTTTGAATTATAGGGACCCCTACATTAACTGACTATAATAACTGACTATCCTCAGTTATTTTCTTTCTTTTTACTTTATTCTGCTCTTCTGAAGTTGTTTCCACCATTTTATCTTCCAGTTCACTGATTCATTCTTCTTCTCAGATATTCTACTATTGAATCCTTCTAGAGTATTTCTAACTTCAGTAATTGTGTTGTTTGTCTTTGTATGTTTATTTTTTAATTCTTCTGGGTCTTTGTTAATTGATTCTTGCATTTTCTCCATTTTGTTTTCAAGGTCTTTGATCATCTTCACTATTATTATTCTGAATTCTTAATCAGGTAGTTTCCCTATTTCCTCTACATTTATTTGGACTTCTGTGTTTCTAGTTTGTTCCTTCATTTGTGCAGTGTTTCTCTGCCTTTTCATTATTTGTTTTTAAACTTATTGTGTTTGAGGTCTCCTTTTTCCATGCTTCAAGGCTGAATTCTTTCTTTCTTTTCATTTCTGTCCCCCAAGGCTGGTGCAGTGGTTTGTGTAAGCTTCGTACAGGGTGAGATTCATGCTGAGTTTTTATTTGTTTGTTTGTTTTTCCTCTGATGGGCAAAGCTGAGTGAGGTGGTAGACCTGTCTGTTGATGATTGGGTTTGTATTTTTGTTGTTTGTTGTTTGGATGAGGTGTCCTGCAAAGGGTGCTACTGGTGGTTGGGTGATGTCTGGTCTTGTATTCAAGTGATTTCCTTCATGGGAGTTCTCACTGTTTGATACTCCTTAGAGTTAATTCTCTGGTAGTCTAGGGTCTTGGAGTCAGTTCTCCCACTCCAAAGGCTCAGGGCTTGATCTCTGGTCAGGAACAAAGACTCCACAAGTGGTTTGTTTTGGCGTTAAGTGAGATTAAAACAGATACCCAAAAACGAGAAACCAAAGGTGAGCCCCAGACAAATGGCAGTCACAAAATCAGGCAAATATTAAAATAATGGCATATATACATATACATCCATAATCAAAATCAAAACAGTCCAACCAAAATAATGTATGGTATATTGACCTGGTGAACAAAGGAAACCAAAAATTATATCTACCAGTTAAGAACAAAACTAACTAAAGCACAAACTTGAAAACAAAGCTCAAGCAAGCTGCCAAGTGGGGAATAAAGCAATGAAAACTAAACTAACAAATATGTTGAGAGGAAAAGAAAGAAAGACTAGATATGCAAAGTTAAATAGGGGTAGATAAAGAAGTTTTATATACATTAAAGATTAACTGCAAGGGGAAAAGAACAGTAGGAAAAACAAACAAAGGAATAAATGTAGAAAAAATAATAAATGTTATAAAAAATTAAAAAGAAGAGAAAAGAAAAAAAATTCAAGGGAAGAGAAAAGAGGAAAAAAAAAAAAAAAAGAAAAAAGGAGAACTCCACAGAAGCAGAGGTTTATAGCAACAATAAAAAGTGTGATTGAAAAAAAACTCCAAAGCTTAATTAGATTTCATAGTGCCAATAAAATGGACAACTACAACAGAGAGGGGAAAATGAAAAAAGAAAGAAAGAAAGAAAAAAATCCAAAAGAAACTACAGAACAAGTCAAAACATAAGAATAACAAATGTTTTTCTTGAGTCACTGTGGTCTGGGTCCTTTCCCTCGCTGGGAGTCACAGTCCACCTCACCTCCCTAGGATGCCCTCTAACACTGCGCTTGTCTCTGGACCTGCTGTGGGGCAGCTCAGATTCTAATCTGGTCCTGCTCCTGTGTGTCCTTGCCTCCAATGTTCATAGCTATCAGAAATAGTGCGTTTTCATTTGCGGGAGCTCTAAACATCTTTTTATATATTTTGTAGACACAGAGTCTGCCTCGTTGATCATGTGGATTTAATCTAAAGCTTGCACAACTGGTGGGACAGTTTTGGTCTTCTTCCTTAGCCACACTGCCCCTGGGTTTCAATTGCGGTTTTATTTCCACCTCTGCGTGTGGGTCGTCCACTGGGATTTGCTCCTGAGGCTGCCCTGGAGGACTTGGGTCTGTCCCTGTGAGGGCCAGGTGTGGAGGTGGTGCAGCTGCTTGGGTGGTAGGGGTTCTGGCAGCACCAGGTACTCAGGAGAGTTGGTGGCTAGGGCGGCAGGAAATATGGTGCTCCAGAGGGGATGGCGACCAGTATTGGCCAATATGCTCCAGTATTCTTGCCTGGAGAACCACTCCGACAGAGAGGCCTGGCAGGCCACAGTCCACAGGGTTGCAAAACGTTGGACACAACTGAGGTTACTCCATGTGCATAGATGCAAGACTTTTTTTTTTTTTTTTTGCCTGTGGCAGCTCTGCCCTAGTGAGGTGGCTCAGTTGCTTGGGTTGAGGGGACCCTGGCAGTACCAAGTGTGCAGGGACGTGGACTGCCTCAGCTGCAGGAGTTACGGCCCTATCAGTGTCTTTTTTTGAGCCTCTGGTAGCTGGCGATCGAAGTCTCTTTGGCTAGTCTTTCTCCATAGCTCTGCCGTTCAGGCACTTGGAGGGCTCCCTTGCCTGGGGTCCTCTGTTGTTCCGTGTGTCAGGCACCTAGAGGGGCCCTCCTGGCTGGGGTCCTGCTCTGTAGGGCGGTGAGTCAGTCGCTTGATGGACCAGCCTCTGTATTGTTCAGCTGCTGATGCTGTTGTGCGGGGAGAGAGAGGTATGGTGATGGCTCCAGCTGCCACGCGTGACTCAGCAGTATCACCTTGCTTCTGTAGCTGCCTGGCTTTCCTCCACAGGAATAACCCACCACAATCTCCTCCCTCACATCCCCTCAGTCTGTCTCTTCACAGTCAACGGCAGCCCTTGCCCTGGGATTGCTCCATGATTCCTAAACTACAGCTCCCACCCGCTGCCCCTTCCAGGGGACCTGCGCCCCTGTCCTGGGTACCTATGGCTGCAGCAAGGACTGTCTGATGCTCATTCCATTTAGGCTGCCACAGATCAGCTGTTTCACTCTCAGCCTTAAATGTTTCTCCTCTGAATCAGACAGTTGCCCCACTGTGGGGATTGGACCCCTGCTTCCCCCACCTGCCAAGGGCAGGTCCAGTCCTACTGATACTCCTGTTTTCCTCTGATTCCTTCATCTTACTGAGTTTTGAGTCGTTCTATATGTTCTTTTCTGCTGGTCAGGTACTCCTGTCCGCTCTCAGCTGGTGTTCTGACTGCACCCCTGTGTCTGAAGGTGTTTTCCTGATGTATCCGTGGAGACAGATACACTCCATGTCCACCTACTCCTCTGCCATCTTGTTCTCTGGACCAGAAATTTTGAGGGATCCTTGAAATGTGGAACACAGAAGATGCTGAATTGACAGAAGAAATCACTGAGCAAAGCACAAAGGAGAAGAATGTTACAAAATCTGAGAATGGCTCTGGATATTATTAAGAAGAAAATCATATGAGAATGAAGGAACTTGGAAATATTAGTTGGTTGAGGCACTGAATTGAGGGTGGCTGTGTAGGCGGGCCCCTGTATTGGGCATCTTCAAGACAATCCCCAAGTTTGATGATTCATTAGAATGACCCATCTGACTGAGAATATAATGGCACTCATGGAAAAAATTTACTATAGGGAAAAATTACAAAGCAGAAATAGTGAAGGGGGAAAATGCATGAGTAGAGTTTGGAGGAAATCAGTGGAAGCTTCCAAGAATTCTCTTCCAGTAGTCACACAGTCTGCACAGCTTCAGCAATGAGCTGTGATAACATGTGTGCATGGAAGTTCGTGAAAGACTGGCTAAGGTTTTTATTGGCAACCAGGCATGTAGCCATCCTCTGCTCAGTAGGTGCCACAATTGTACACCCCTAGAAGGAAAATGGGGCTTCCCTGGTGGCTCAGATGGTAAAGAATCTGCCTATAATACAGGAGACCTGCGTTCAATCCCTGGATCAGAAGATCCCCTGGAGAAGGGAATGGCAGTGGGCTGGTGCACATCCAGGTGGCACTGGGCTTCCCAGGTGCTGCCAGTCGTAAAGAACTTGCCTGCCAATGCAGGAGACATAAGAGACGTGGTTCGATTCCTGGGTTGGGAAGATCCCTTGGAGAAAGGCATGGCAACCCACTCCAATATTCTTGCCTGGAGAATCACATGGACAGAAGAGCCTGGCAGACTACACTCCATGGGGTCAAAAACAGTCAGACATGACTGAAGCGACTTGGCACTCAGAAGGAAAATAAATGTTCAGCACAACCCACATTGTTTTAGAGTTTAGGTACAGTAAGTAATTTTGTCATTTAAGGAAAGTTTTGTATCAGGAAATTGCTTACCTACCAAGTTTCCAGACCTCAGACAAAGACCAGCTTCCCAGCAAGAATCTCCAAGGATAGCAGTTTCAGGTTTGCTATGTTAAGTCGTTTTTGCACAGTGTCCTCTAATTATTCTCCTCCAACCAGTCCAGCAGCACACTGTAGAGGCATCTGCTGCCAGACAGGTACACTGAGGACGTGGTATTTTTCAAGGTGTCAAGGAAAGGTCCTGGCTTTGCTAAGAGGGGAAAAAGATGATCTACTCAGTAAATGAATGAACGGCACATTCATCTTAGCAGCACATTTTCTCTTTCTTTATGAACACAGAGGAGATCCTATTATACAGTTCAGTTCAGTTCAGTTCAGTTCAGTTGCTCAGTCGTGTCTGACTCTTTGCGACCCCATGAATCGCAACACGCCAGGCCTCCCCGTCCATCACCAACTCCTGGAGTTTACTCAAACTCATGTCCGTCGAGTCGGTGATGCCATCCAGCCATCTCATCCTCTGTTGTCCCCCTCTCCTCCTGCCCCCAATCTCTCCCAGCATCAGGGTCTTTTCCAATGAGTCAACTCTTCACATGAGGCAGCCAAAGTATTGGAGTTTCAGCTTCAGCATCAGTCCTTCCAATGAACACCCAGGACTGATCTCCTTCAGGATGGAATGGTTGGATATCCTTGCAGTCCACAGAACAGCATATATATAGGCTATCCAAAAGAGGTGCAAAAACAAAGATAGCCTACCTAGGAATCACCAAAAGTTGAGGATCAACTCAACAAAAAAGGCACAAAACTAAGAAACAAAAAACAAAACAAACAAAAATAGAACTAACAAGAGTTGATAGTGCATACAGAGAGCTACATGTACCCCCAGGAGACACACAGGTAATCTTTTGGGGGTAGGGAGGAAACTTTTTAACTCTTTATTTTTAAAAAAATAATTATAAAAAAATCCAACTTTACTTATTTTACTAAAATGTCAGCTAATCAGAGTCAAAGAATATTGTCTGCATTCCCTATATATTCAAGAGGTGTCTGTTAAAGAGTAGATTTTAGTATTTGTTGCAGGGATAAATGGATACATTTAATATGTGAGCTAAGAGCAGCAATGTTACAGCATTTATAAAGAAATATACTGACAAAAGTAAAACCCTCATCCTTGTCTGCCCTGTTCCTTAAAAAAAAAAGTGAAGTAAGCCAGAAAGATAAGACCATTACAGTATACTAACACATAAATATGAAATTTAGAAAGATGGTAATGATAACCCTATACGCAAAACAGAAAAAGAGACACATATGTACAGAACAGACTTTGGGACTCTGTGGGAGAAGACAAGGGTGGGATGCTTCAAGAGAACAGCATCAAAACATGTATATTATCTAGGGTGAAACAGATCACCAGCCCAGGTTGGATACATGAGACAAGTGCTCGGGCCTGGTGCACTGGGAAGACCCAGAGGGATCGGGTAGAGAGGGAGGTGGGAGGGGGGATCGGGATGGGCAAATACATGTAAATCCATGGCTGATTCATGTCAATGTATGACAAAAACCACTACAATATTGTAAAGTAATTAGCCTCCAACTAATAAAAATAAATGGAAAAAACAAAACAAAACAACCAAAACTGGAGACCAGGACAGGTTGTTATAAAAAAGAAGTGAATTCATTGCAAATACAAAGGAAAAGTATAATTATTAAAATAAAAATCTCAAAGATGGACTAGGTAGAGCGGTGGTCACACAAAACCAGCAAGCTAGAAGATCAAATGGGGAACTCTCTAGGATTGTAGGACACAAAGATGGACCCATTGATTTGAGAAGCTGGGAACTAAACAGAGATTCCAAGAAGGGCTTCCCTGAGAGCTCCGTGGGTAAAGAATCCACTTGCAATGCAGGAGACTCCAGTTCGATTCCTGGGTTGGGAAGATCCACTGGAGAAGGGATAGGCTACCCACTCCAGTATTCTTGGGTTTCCCTTGTGGCTCAGCTGGTAAAGAATCCACCTGCAATGTGGGAGACCTGGGTTCATTCCCTGGGTTGGTAAGATCTCCTGGAGAAGGGAAAGGCTACCCATTCCCATATTCTGGCCTGGAGAATTCAGAGTCGGACATGATTGAGCAGCTTTCATTTTCAAGAAGAGGTGAGAGTACAAATGCAGTGTAAGAAGTTTCAATGTTTCCTACAGTGGGAGTCTCAACTTTTCAGATTAATAGGACATACTGTACTGAACAGGATGAATGAAAAATATGTTTTGTGATAAAACCAAAGCCTCAATGGAAGAAATAAAGTGTTAAATGCTTCCAAAGAAAAAAAGCACACATGATTTTCAGATTAAAGGCAAACTAAATACAAGAAGACATTTTCTCAAAATTCTGAGGGAGAATGATGCTGAACTTTATTTTTTGATGCTATTATAAATTTTATAATTTACATTTTTAGTATATTTTGTTCATTGTGAGTATACAGTAACACAATTATTTTTACTTGAATTCTGCACCATCATTAAATTAAGGAAATTTGGTAGCTTTTCTTGTAGGTTACATTGAATTTTCTTTAAAACATATGTTGTTTATGCATTAAGACAATTTTATTTCTTCTTTCCAATGAATGCTTTTTATGCCTTTTTCTTGCTTTATTGTACTGATTAGAGCTTCAGTACAAGCTGAGTAGAAGTGTTGAACAGATTTTCTTAACTATGGGGGAAAGCATTCAGGGTTTCACAGTTAGGCATGACGTTAGCTATAGCTTTTTTGGTAGATGACTTTTACCAAGTTGAGAAAATTCCTTTCTCTTCCTAACTTGATGAGAGGCTTTATTAGAAATGGGCTTCTTTGGTGGTTCAGCTGGTAAAGAATTCGACTGAGATGTGGGAGACCTGGGTTTGATCCCTGGGTTGGGAAGATCCCCTGGAGAAGGGAAAGGCTACCCACTCCAGTATTCTGGCCTGGAGAATTCCGTGGACTCTATAGCCCCTCGGGTCACAAAGAGTTGGGCATGACTGAACGACTTTCACTTACACTTTATTAGGAATGGAAGTTGTATTTTCTCAAATGAATTGTTTCTATTTATTAAGAAGATCACTTTTTCTTTCTCTCCAGTTTGTTAACTTGGTGAATTAAGCTGACTGATTTTTGAATGCTAAACTGTCCTTGCATGCCTTGGATAAATACACTTGGTCATAATACAGTTCCTCTTAATATAATATTGGGCTCAATTTTCTGAAATTTGTTTAAGATTTTTGCTTCTCTTTCTATGAGAAATATTAGTTTGCAGTTTTCTGTTCCTGTAACGTCTTAGTTTGGTTTTGGCATCAGTATAATGTTGGGCTGATAGAATGCAGTAGGACATATGTATTCACTCCTTTGCAATTTTTTGGAAGAGTTTGTGTAGAATTGGTATTTCTTCCTTAAATATTTGGTATAGTTTATCAAAGAAGTCATCTGAATCTAGGACTTATAGCTCAGTCGTGACCAACTCTTTGTGATCCCATGAACTGTAGACTGCCAGCCTCCTCTGTCCATGGAATTCTCCAGGCAAGAATACTGGAGTAGATTGCCATTCCCTTCTCCAGGGGATCTTCCCAACCCAGGGATTGAACCTGGGTCTCCCACATTGCAGGCAGATTCTTTATTATCTGAACCACTGGGGAAGTCCATGTTATCTGTGGAAAGGTATTTAATTTTTAACTCAATTAAAAAAATAGATATAGAGCTCTTAATTTTATTTATTTATTTTTGTTTAACTTTTTATTTTAAAATAATGATAGATTAACAAGAAATTAAAAAAGAAAATACAAAGATGTCCAGTGAAGACTTCTTTCAATTTTCTTCGATGGTTATATTTTATGTAATTTTAGTACAATATCAAAACAAGTAAATTGACATTGATATAACATTTGCATCATTCTGTACCATTGTTGTCACTCAAGACATAGAATTATTCCATCTCACAGAGGTCTCCTTTATGTTACCCATTTAATCACAAGATTACCAGCATCTCCCCCAACATCCTATCACCTCTAACCCCTAATAACATATTTCCATCTTTATAATTTTGCCATTTTGAGAATGCTACAGAAATCAGTGTGTGACATTTTGAGATTTGATTTACTCTTAGCCTTAAACCCTTAACATTTATTCAAGTTGTTGTGTTAATAGTTTGTTCCATTGATTTTATTTCTGAACAATATTCTATGATATACTTAATCATTCATCGACTGTAGAACATTTTGTTTGTTTCTAGCTGCCATGAATATTTGTGTGTAGTTTTTGTGTGTATACATGAATATAAATCTTAATTTCTCTAGAATAAATTCCTAGGAGTGTGATTTCTGGATTGTATGGTAAATGTATGTTTATTTTTTAAAGAAACTAGCAAACAATTTTCCAAAGTGGCTGTACCGATATGCATTTCCACCAGCAATTACTGAGATTTTCTGTTGCTGAAACTCTCATCACAAAACCAGGAGATGGGACTGCATTACCTGCTCAGGAGCAAACGGATCTACATTCCTTCCTCGAATGTACAGTGATTAACAAGCTTCCTAATTTCTGGTGGCAATGTCAGCAGAGCTAACTGCATAAGACTGAGAAGGGAAAGATGCCACATGTCTGGAGTAGGACTCAGAATTGTACCATGCATATAGGACAGGAGCCCTGGGAGGCACTAATCTACAAATGGAGAGCAGGTCCTGGGGCACACACAGATATGAAATAGTACTAGAAGAAGGGGCAAATGAGGGAGAAAACTTCCAAGAAAGATGAGCTCTGATCAAGAATTGTAAACCTAGTGCTTGTATAGTAAAGACATCAGCTATAAGAGACATATGAAATGGGTTTGTTTCTTCTTCTAAAAAACCTAATTTAAAATAAAAGGTGAAGATATGGTAAATGAAAGGAACCAACACTGTTCTACATCATAATATGATATACTTACCCTGTTGTGACAGAAATAACCTTTTACATTTTGTTGCAGTCAGATACTTTTTTCTATGAAAGAGCCAGTTAGATTTTAAAAAGGTGGAAGATCTTACACAAGAAGAAATGGGAAATCTAAGCATTACAAAAAAGACTTTAAGTATGTAGGTTGAAGATACACAAAAGAGTAAAGCAGGGTGCAAGGTTAGAATAAATTTGTTTGAGACTTATTTCCTGAAGATTCTTTTCTCAGAAAAGACTTAACCTTTTGTTTTTCCATGATTTCCATGGGAATAAGTCATAGCTGAGTGTTTAAGGATCTCAGGGCTGGTAGAATTCTCTGGTGATAGGTCAAGCAACTGGTCCAACATCTGTAACTACAAGGTTTAAATCCAGAACCCTGATTGTGATGGGGAGGATTTATGTTTTCCCAGTCAAATCCCCACAGCACCCAGGCCAGGCTGTGCTTTCTGAGTCTAGAGTCTGCCCTTCCAGATGCCTGGGGGCCCAGCCCAGGATGAGCTAGGCGATGGAGGAGCTGCATACCTACTACTTCTTTGGTAGGAATTTTATGCAGGCCTGGAGTGTTCGGGGTTGTTTGCTAACTAATAATTGGCCCCCAAAGTAGGGCATCTGCCCAACATACTGAGGCACCACAGATTAAAGACCTTTCTCTGGAAATGGGAAAATCCCACACAGTGTAGCATGACTTGCTTCAAGGACTGTGATGGATAATAACCAACTCATTGCAGGAAATAGTCCTTTGAAGTCCCAAGTTTCTTAAACAATAAATTTGCTAAGAAGGTCAAGACCTGGGGAGATACAGAAACAGATATTTTCAATATTCCCTGGCTGTTATTAAGGCCTGAACAGGAGTTATACAGGAGGTGAAACAGGAGAGGAAGGGTGGACTGGAACTGGAGGTGAAACTACTAGTTGCATATTCTGATGGGTGGAATGGCAAAGAATTTCAGATACTGTAAGAAGAAATAAATGAATTATATCCCTAATCCACTTCCTAATTAAAGCAATGTAGGTTGTCATGAAACCATGTCAAGATTAGGTGTCATGTGTCCTGTCAAGATTAGGTCATATGAGACAGAATGTTGTTAGGGCAGTATGTGGAGCTAGAAGTGTGTGACCTTTATGGCCATCCACACTGCCTGCTTCCATGGAAGAGATAACTTTAAATCTGACCACATGAACTGACAGAGCTGCTGGGTGGACCTCCACTCTGAGGCTGCCTCTTGGAGGACTATGAAGTTATGGCATCTAAATAAAGGGTCCAAGTAGAAAAACTCAGAAAGTGTCCCCAACTATGTTATATGAGAGAAATTAGAGTTTAGGGATCCCTTCTTGTAAAAACCAAACTGAGTGCTTAGTGTGTGAGATAAAGCGAATATTAGGGGAAGGGCCATATCATCTAGAAGATGAGAACAAGGAGGAACCAAAAATTATATCCCCTCATATGACATTTGGGCTTCCCTCATAGCTCAGCTGGTAAAGAATCTGCGTGCAGTGTGGGAGACCTGGGTCCAATCCGTGGGTTGGGAAGATCCTCTGGAGAAGGGAATGGCTACCCACTCCAGTATTCTGTCCTGGAGAATTCCATGGACTGTATATTCCATGGGGTTGCAAAGAGTCAGACATGACTAAGCAACTTTCACTTCACATGACATTTAAATAATACAATAGTTTTTCTGATAAGGTATGTGTCCTCTGGGTAGTTGCTAACCCATCATGACCCCAGAGTGAAGCAGAGGCACTGATTATCCAGTTGCAGATGCTCATACACATGGTTGGAACATTGGTGCCGTCGACTCTTGAGCTGTCCAGAGACCCTCCAATCAGATGCTAGATTATACTTCATGGCCCAGAAAATATTAAGTTGGGCATCCTAGCATAGGCTATTCCATGTATATATCACCTGCAGACTGTGTGGAAGTAAAATGCTGGAACAGGTCACTGAAAAGGACAAATTTCATCAGTCTGCTGTTCATAATCCCATTGATAGACTGAATGTGTCACTGAATGCCCATTAGACTGAATGCCTCATGCTGTATCTCCCTTAGGTTCATCTCTCCAAGAGTTTATCTGTTTTTAGCTATCTTCTTGGCTTCCCTGGTGGCTCAGATGGTAAAGAATCTGCCTGCAATGCAGGAGACCCAGGTTCAATCCCTGGGTTGGGAAGATCGTCTGGAGAAGGGAATGGCAATCCATCCCAGTATTCCCGCCTGGAGAATTCCGTGAACAGAGGAGCCTGGAGGGTGTTATAGTCCATGGGGTTGTAAAGAGTGGGACATGACTGAGTGACCAACACTTGCACTTTTCAGTTATCATCTAGTGATCCAGAAGGAGGCATGGAAGCTTCTGGAGTAGAACAAATACAGGGCAAGACCCAGGCCTAGATATGATTTCCCATAATCTCTCTCTTCCCTCCTCCCTGACTCGATCAATCAGTTAGGAATCCTAGACCGCATCCTGTGCCCGTGGGTGGATGAACACCAGCCTGGAGGCACTGCACAGACACTCTGCTGTGAGGATGCTACACTTATCGTTCTTGTTACACATGCACTCATTCTTAGCTGTGTAAGAGTGGGGGAGTGTGGTGGCAACAGGGGAAGTTCTAGATCTCGGAGAAATTGGTTTATGGTTTGACGGATCAGATAACACTCAGTTTATGATTCAGCTTACTTGATAGGCCAGGGTCAGGCATTTGGTACTTGAGTCTAGGAGAAAACTAATTCACATGGATAATATTCATTACAAGAGGATATCATTGACATATAACAAAACTCTAAAGGCTTAGGCTGAGTCTTCTATTGAGACATATCAGAAGCACTTTATAGTATCTCTGTCTGCCAAAGGCACTTTCAATATTGTTAGTCTGCTGGTCATAAGTCCCAAGTGACAGGACCATTTGCATCACAGTTTAGATCTGTTGGGTTGGCCAAAATATTCATTACATCCTATAGAAAAACCTGAACAAAGCTTTTGGCCAACCCAAAATTTATTTGAGACCCTTTCTTAATCAAGGTCTGTCCGAAATTGTCCAGTCTCATCAATTAATTGGTAAGTGAGTTGGAGTAACACATTGAAATGTTATTAACATTTCCTTCAAAATTCAAGAAGCCGCCAAAAGTTTAACTTCTTCCTTCACAATAGGTGCAGCAACTCACATCATTATACCACTTATGCCATTATAATTTATATAAACTCATACTTTTATACTACTTTAAAAGAAATATTTCACCATGTCCTAGAGCACTGGACCTCTAGAAATTTTACAAGTGTAGCAGATCCCGAAATCTGTCTCCTATTCTCTGGCATATTTATGACTTAGTAAGACTTGGTACATTCTACTTATCTGTTCCACATTAATAAAGTGGGTCAATATGATAGACTTTAGAATATCAGAATGATTAAGGACCCTCCAAACCACAATGGAGAAGGCAATGGCACCCCACTCCAGTACTCTTGCCTGGAAAATCCCATGGACGGAGGAGCCTGGTAGGCTGCAGTCCATGTGGTCGTGAAGAGTCAGACACAATTGAGTAACTTCACTTTCACTTTTCACTTTCACACATTGGAGAAGGAAATGGCAACCCATTTCCTTGTTCTTGCCTTGAGAATCCCAGGGACAGTGGAGACTGGTGGGCTGCCATCTATGGGGTTGCACAGAGTCGGACACGACTGAAGCGACTCAGCTGCAGCAGCAGCAAACCACAATATGACAATAAGAGGTTTGCCATAGTTCTGAAATAAGGTAAAACTATATTGTTGCTGAAACTGAAACTATACTGATGCTGAAGCTGGAACTCCAAAACTTTGGCCACCTGATGCAAAGAACTGACTCATTGGAAAAGATCTTGATGCTGGGAAAGATTGAAGGCAGGAGGAGAAGGGGGTGACAAAGAATGAGATGGTTGGAGGGCATCACTGATTTGATGGACATGAGTTTGAGCAAGCTCTGGGAGTTGGTGATGGACAGGGAGGCCTGGTGTGCTGCAGTCCATGGGGTTGGAAAGAGTCGGACACGACTGAGAGGCTGAACTAAACTGAACCGATATTGTTGCTGGTGCCAGGTACATGCAAATTCCTTCTGCTTTCTCTTATCCAAGTGAAAAAAAAAAACCAAACATTTAAACAGCTACACACCATGTGCCAAAGACGGCTACGTTTTTTTCAGCTAAGAAAACATACTTGCAAATGTAACTTCCTTTGGCATCACCATTTTATTCTCCGAGAGTCAATGACTTTTGACCCAGTTAAAAAGGCAAGTTAAATGAGGATATGTAAGGAACTACTAACCCTGCCTTTCTCAGGCCTTTAATGGTGATGTTAATGTTTGAAATTCACCCAGAGATGTAATCCTGCTTTTGGCTTGCTTACTGTGTGTCTGTGTGCAACAGTTCAGATGCTTCCATTTGACTCTTTCTATCATAAAATCCCCACGTCCCCTCAAGGAACCAGTTCTTGGGATTCTGCCAGTTACTTAGCATATCAGTTTATATTATACATTTTAGGACTGGGAAAACAACCACAGAACGGGTTCACATTCTCTTGGGCTTACTATTAGATTCAGCTCAAAACACCATGCGTTGTACCTTGCTTAGTAGATCATGGTGATATGTTGAGTTTCCAGGAAACAGCAAAAACTCAGAACTAGTGTCTGAAAACTCTCAGGATATATGGCTACTTCCCTTTCACAAAGGCAATGTCAGTCTGGCCAAAGGGCTCTGGATCTCCTGGGGAAGGCTCAAGGGGAAAAATCACAGTGTATTTCTGTTGTCCTGTTGCAGGCATCTATCTCAGTTGAAGGACTGTATTTGGGAGCTGATTCATTCTGGGAGTGAGGAAAGAGTCTGTGAATTCCAGCTATGGTTACTTGAATTACTTTACATTTGGTATATCTGTGGAAGGAGGGAAGTTCAGGAGACTCTTATGCCCCCATTGTGGTCCCTCCTCTGCTATCAAGTTCTTTCTAAGTACCAATTTAGTGGCATGTGTGTTTTATTCTTATTCAGTTAAAAATATTTTTAATTTCCCTTATAATTCTTATTTGGCTCTTGGATTATTTATGTTAGGTAGGAAGTTAGCCATGAGCAATGAGGGGTGGCCTAGCTGAAAAGGATGCAAGCTGATCTCTAAACCCTATCCCGGAGGTACCCAGGAGAGCTCACAGATATGCTATAAAAATAACCACAGAGACTTTTCCAACCCTTGCACATGCACCCTAGGCACACAATGGATACAGACTAACCACAGGGTTTTCTCCAAGTAACTTTAGGCAACCAGAAGCCCATTAAGGATTCATAAATATTCTATACACATATATATCTTATAATAACAGATTGAATTATGGGAAGACCTACCCATAATTATGGGAAGACCAACAGAGCCTGCTGTGATATAACTTGCAATTGCAATTGGCTTTGAGAACATTTGCATTCCTTTTCATTGATTGCCTATTTTGCACAGGGCACAACCAAAAGGAGGAGACAGGAAGTTTAAAAAGGGAGAAGCCAAGAGGGATGAGGACAACTCCTTTAGGGTCAGCCTGCTCCCATGTCTTGGAAGTGTCTGCTATAAAAGATCTATCTGCTTGAGCTGAACTGAGCTGTAACTTGTCTGTTGTCCACTGTTCCAAACTTTTGTTGCAGAGACAAGAACCGAGGAAGAGAATTAAACCAACTTGACATTTAGATGTAACGAGGGGAATGAACTAGTGCTAATCTCAAATAATTGTTGTGAAGAAGTAAATGAATCATTGTAGACGAGTTATATAAGCTATTATTTTCATTGTCAAATTTACCTTTCCACATTCTGCTTTAAGGAAAAACCTGCATTTTCTCTAACCTCTGATACTATAAACCCATTTAAACCACTGCCCTCTATTTCATTCTCATTTGTTGCTACCAGTGTAAAATCAAAATGCTTTGAGGGCCCAGGCTTTCTCACATTGCTAACATATAATTGATCTCTAATTAACCAGATGTTTTGTGGGTAAGAGAAAACCATTATTTGTTTTGTGCAACTTCTGCTTGCTTTAGCAGCCATGTGCCCTTTAAAATTTTGTGGTCAGAACAAGAAAACAAACAAAAGAATATGGGTGTGGTGTTTTAAAAAGAAATCTTGTTACTTCTTTGATAGCCTTTTTCCATCAGAAAAGTTTACTTTGGCAGTGTTGGAATATATTATTCATTGTAACCAGCTTCAAGTTATATTACTCTTTGCTTCTTGGTGAATTTATTTCTAAAGGAATTTCTTTACTGAGTGTTGTTTCCAGGGGTTATTCATGTTTCCCTCCTTAACATTTTAAAATATCAAATAAAACTGAGTGTGCCTTTTCCCTGAATTAATATACTCAGAACTGAGATTAAATAAAACTGTTAAAATATCAGTTGCATACTAATACAGAAAGACTCCTCCTTGATGTTGAATGGAGTTGCTAAATAAAAAGGACAAGCATTCTCTATCTCTAAATGAAGGAATAGGATTTCAGAGAAGGGAGTAGACGATGAAAGGCTCTGAGATTTTTAAACATTGAACCACTGTTTCTATCTGTCTAGATACAAGTGCCTGACCTGGTTGATGACATCTTTGGGACTCTACCTCTCACATATTGCATAACAGCAATATCACGTAACAGCAGCCTCTCACATATTGAAACAGGCTTCTATCCTGTTCCCCATCAAAAGGTTTTAGTTTCTACAATAGTCAGACTTTTCAACAGAAGTTTAGTGCTAGACTGAACAGTTTGTTTAGCAAAGCTGACCATGAAAATCTGTTAAGTTTCCTCTCAATTACAGTGGATACTTTAATGCAGTTATTCCATTTAAAAGAACATTTTATAGTGAAATCAGCAATATTCTGCAGTTAAATAGTATTGTTTAATTCTGTTGTCATAAATTTTTCATTTGAAGAGTTAGTCTTTATCAAGGTCAATTTATATCCCAAAGATCTAATCTACGTCTTGTAAAAATGTGCTCTTCGGTGGCTTTTCCTTTATTCATTAGCAATGTTAATTAGCTGAATAATTTTTTACTTTACAAAACTAAGGGTCAGACGGCCACCAAGTTGATGGCAGCAAACATATTGTCACTATGCTATCTCCTCCTATCTCCATTATCATTGTTTTTGTTCAATTCATAAAGACACCACTGAGGCAGCCAAGTGCCACTCACTATTAATTAGGTGAGATTAACTGCCAAAGTATACTGGGGAAGAAACTGTCTTTCTATTGAGCAAAACTTCCCTTTGTATAGAGTTTTTGCTGGAGGAATTATTGTACATGATATGTGGTCCTGCAGGATACCTGGAGGTTTTCTATATTCTTAAAGGTAAAGCCTAAAAGTTTTATTTGATTTTGTTTCTACTTGATCAATTTGTCAGTTGCAAAAAAAAAGAAAAAAAAAAAAGAAAGCCACAGGCTATGGTTTGTCACATTCTCCTGGACATATCTGGGGGAAAAAAAAAACCAAATCTTGAATGCTTCAATCAATCATTAGGACAGGAAGTATGAGCTAGGGACTCTTGGGGATTCCAGACTCCAGCATCTTTCCAGTTATTCATGAGGTCAAAGTCATTTTCATAATAATGAGATATTAACTGTGTTTTGCTCATTCTCATTCTGTCACAAGTATACATTGAAAATTTCCAGAGTCTATATGATATTTCATATTGCAGTAGATTGAATACAGAGACAGATATGAAAATCTAGTCCTCTTGGGTAAAGCTAGACATTGAAGAGATTTATAGAAACTTAAAATACTGTCATCATCATTAATTTGGGGGGAATTTTTCATAAACATGTATTTTAATAAGTAAAGATTTGTTATTTTTAAAATGAATTAACAAAAGATTTTAAATTCCTCAGTTTAACTTCTAATATGGTAAATATCAATAGACACAACAGACAAACAAAAGCTCTTTGAAGTTCTCAATTCTTAACCTGTGAAAGGATCCTGAGGCAAGAGTTTGCAAATCACTGACAATCTGAGTGCCAAGAAGACTTCCTAATTTTCCCACTTTACCCTGAGAATTGTATACTTGAATATTTACCTAATAACCTTACTCATTTGAATGACCTCAACTCCATTTTTAGTTCATGTATCCTATGTTCTCCCATCTCTTGTTCCAGCTCTAGATTTACTGCCAGATCAATTACCTTGTGATCTTTCAGACAGGTAAATCACACAAAGTACTTTCTAAAAGTAGCCTTTACTTATTAAGATTTCAAGTCATAACAACAGTGATGAAAGTTAATGATATGAAAGTGTATTTTCAGTTGTTAAAGTGGCACAGAACTGATCAAATTTTTCAAAAGACTAAAAAAAGCAAGATGAAATTTCTTTTCAGGAGGCAGTATGGGAAAGCATTTCAATATATATATATATATATATATATATATATATATATATATATTTCATGTTCTATAAAAAATCCTACCTGGGATTTGGTTTTACTTCTAATAACTCTTCAGTCCCTAGTGTAAAATTCTTAAATTTTATAGAAGTCTGAATACCTGAAGCAACTTGAAGACTGAAAGGAAAAATTGATTGGAGAGGTATGAAGATGTAAGAGTAGGAATGGTGAGCATCAAAGAACTGAAGTTTTATGACTGGTAGTATTAATATTTCTCCTATAATCCCCACATTCACATAACCAAGGTAATGAGACTTGACCAGAACTAGATACTTACAAACAGTTTGTAATATGGCATTCTACTAGCTACTTAATGTCTTTCATTATTTTTGGTCCTCAGGTTTCTTTGGAGGTATTCATAATTGACTCATTTCATGGATGAGGAGATGTAATTCAGGAAAGTGAAATGATTTGTTCAAGACAACACAGTTAATTGGTAGAGCTGGAGTTCCCAGCCTGGCCTGGTTAGCCTCCCAGGCCACGTGTGCAAGAGATGCCTTTCAATTTATTGTATAGTCTTTCTTCTTCTTTAGGTATTATATTGTGGGAGGTCTGCACCATAATAGATATTTAATAAATAATTTTTTAGAATGGAGGCATACATTTGACCCAACTGAAGAGGTGAGTCCTGTTTAACCTTGTTAAAATTCTTTCTGTTTTCTTTCAGAATATTCCAGCCCCCTGGTCAGAATCAGAATTTCCAACTGTTTCCTCCGCTCAGAAAAGCATTTTAACCAGAGAACTTTTAGCAGGGAAGTCACCGACTTTTCAAGGGCTGTGAAAATTAACGACTGGAAGATAGGCCTATTTCTTAAATTAGAGAGTCTAAGAGAAACTGACATATTAAAAAGCAGAGACATTATTTTGCCAACAAAGGTCCATCTAGTAAAGGCTATGGTTTTTCCAGTGGTCATGTATGGATGTGAGAGTTGGACTGGGAAGAAAGCTGAGCACTGAAAAATTGATGCTTTTGAACTATGGTGTTGGAGAAGACTCTTGGGAGTCCCTTGGACTGCAAGGAGATCCAACCAGTCCACCCTAAAGGAGATCAGTCCTGGGTGTTCATTGGAGGGACTGATGCTGAAGCTGAAACTCCAGTACTTTGGCCACCTGATGGGAAGAGTTGACTCATTGGAAAAGACCCTGATGCTGGGAGGGATTGGGGGCAGGAGGAGAAGGGAATGACAGAGGATGAGATGGTTGGATGGCATCACTGACTCAATGGACATGGGTTTGAGTAAACTCCGGGAGTTGATGATGGACAGGGAGGCCTGGTGTGCTGCGATTCATGGGGTCGCAAAGAGTCAGACATGACCGAGCGACTGAACTGAACTGAACTGAAGAGAAATTGAAAAATAACTTGCCACTGGGGACTGAAGGGTTTATTAGAAGTAAAATCAAATCCCAGGTAGGATTTTTTATAGAACATGAAAAATATATATATATATATTGAAATGCTTTCCCATACTGCCTCCTGAAAAGAAATTTCATCTTGCTTTTGTTAGTCATTTGAACCATTTGGTTGGTTCTGTTTCATTTTAACAATCAACTGCAAATACACTTTCATATCAGTAACTTTCATCACTGTCGTTATGACTTGAAATCTTAAAAAGTAATGGTTATGTTCATAAAGTACTTTGTGTGACTTACCTGTCTGAAAGATCACAAGGAAGAGAATGAAAAATTCACAAAAATCCAAACTGACATATTTTGATTGCCACCTATTTACTCACTTTATTTCTAACAGGAAAAAACTCGATTTTACACTAGTCACATTCATAGCGTGGTGAGGGTGCAACACCAGTTACTTTGATAGTAAATTTAGATTAACTGAAAGCAAAAATTTTTAATGTGGCCTTTGATAAACAGAGTAACCTAAATAATTAAGAAAATAGTTTTAAAATTATTGCTGTCATTTAATATCAATGACATAAATTTCTTTATTCAGAAAAGATTTTTATAGCTTTTATAGTTATGAAAAATAAGACAAGTCTCTATTTTCTCTGACTCCACCTGAAAATTCAGTGTGCATATTTTATGATGAGCATCCCATACAACCTAGTGTACCTTTCACTGAAGAATAAGGTCTTGGTCAGTTTTCTTTGGGAGAGAAACAGGGCTTGATGACTAGTAGCACTGACAGCAGCCTCAGTACTATGATCAAGAGCAAAGATTGCAGGATGATGAGAAAGACCTGGGTTTGAATCCCAGCTATGCCATTTCAGCCTTGGACAAATCAGTTAACCTCTTTTATCCTTTTCTGTAAAGTAGTCATAATGATGACCTCATCAGATTGTTTTGAGAATTATAAAAGACCATGTCTTTAAAAAGCCTGGTATGTGATAAGCATTCACAAATGGTAATGTACAAGGAAAAAGCAAACAAACTTGTTCTTTCTACAGGAATAGTCTTACAGCAGAAAATAGTATTTCATCAGGCTGTTTAAGCCTACTGGAAATATTTCTTAAAAGTTTGTCACGTCATCTAAAATTTTACATAATCTAAATAACTTCCTATATTCCATTATTTTTGAAAATGAATCAAGTGAGATAGTTATCTTACAGTGTAAAATCACATACCTGCATTCTTGACTTTAAATGTTTCTTGTAAAGTATATTATGTATATCAAAATTATGGTGCTTTATTATCTCCTCTGTGAAGTGATAATATCAGCTTTTAGAAACTGAAAAGTAAGAAAAATTTGATCCTGAAGTTTGGTATATTAACCAAAATGCAACACCTGTGAACTTGAAATAATCAGCAGGTCATGCTCATTTCTTTACTGGGAATAAGCTGAGTAAATTGCCTCCTGAAAGTGGATAGTCAGCTATTTCATACAGAGTTTTGTCTAGAGCATGAGTTATCTTGATGAGTGTAATTTCTAGCCTGATTTTCTTTATGAAGATTAGGGGTGTGGGCTGAGGCCTTAGTATTACCACTTATCCCTTCTCCCTGAGTTATGATCAAAAGAGAATAATCACCGAGATTTGAGTCAAAGAGAAATCAAAACAACAACATTATTACTGATAAGGGCTATGTCAGGGGAAGTCATGCAGTCTTTAAAACTCAAGAATAACTGAAATACATTATCGCCTCATCCACCTGTTAGTTGACAAGTGCTGCCAACTGTCTGTAGACATTTCTTGGGAACCAGACGTCTCGGGGCCAAATACACTGTGTTCTCAGGTTCTCCCACATGAGTATATTTAGAGATGAAATCAGCTTGAAATGAACATTAGGAACAGCCTTAAAGAGGAAATGAATTCACAGCCATGTTGTTTTACCCCTTTGCCTTGGTGATAGGCTATGTTAGGCACTCACTGTATCTAATGTCTCTGGGCTTTAAAAAGAAACATATATATATATATATATATATATATATATAATATATATAAAATATATGCTTATAATATATAAAACACACATATATTATATATATATTTTGTAATTATATATATAATTTTTATAATATATTATATATATTTTATAATAGGAATATATATTATACATATATATTTATAACAAGATATATATTTTATAATAAGAATAGGCATGAAAGGAAGTAGAAAAGGAAGATGATGCTCATCTTCCACCACTCAAATAAAAGTACTATTGTACTGTGTGCACTTTTTATGTCTCATTCTGTTTCTACAGATTTGTAAAAATATTTATTCTGTCCTTTCTATTCAAATTCTTGACAAATATTTTCAATATTACAACATGATCTTTATAAATTTATTTAACAATACTGTAGTTTATAATATTTCACCAAATAGATTTAGCATAATTTATTTAAACACTCACCCCACGGTTATTTCCAGTTTTTAAAGCTGCTTCCAAATTTCCCTTTGCTAAGGTAAACAATGCTGATGTAAGTATCACTCTGGATAAAACCTTTGCCATTTTCTATTTCTTACCCTTAGAATCTCAAGAGTTGAATTTTAGAATTCAAAGGTATATTTAGGGTCTAAGGTATATCCCCATAAGACATTAGAGTAGAGGGCAAGGAACCATTTTTTCCTAATAAAAACCTAATCAGCTTTCTAAAATGCAGTGCTTGAAAGTTGTCCTGAGGAGCTGTACTTTAAGAACAGTAACAGAGTGTATGAGACTTGTGTATGGGAGTTGCATTCTGTCACTGATAATAACCATTTAGCAGCACTGTTACCAGAGGAAGATGCTGACTGTCTTTACTGCTCTTCTGATGCATGTTGTTCATTCGTTCAGTTATGTTTGACTCTGAGCGACCCCATGGACTGCAGCATTCCAGGCTTCCCTGTTCTTCACTATCTCCCAGAGTTCGCTCAAACTCATGTCTATTGAGTCAGTGATGCCATCTAATTGTCTCATCCTCTGTCGCTCCCTTCTCCTCCTGCCCTCAATCTTTCCCACCATCAGGGTCTTTTCCAATGAGTCGGGTCTTTGCATCAGGTGGCCAGAGTATTGGAATTTCAGCTTCAGCATCAGTCCTTTCAATGAATATTCAGGACTGATTTCTGTTAGGATTCACTGGTTTGATCTCCTTGCAGTCCAAGGGACTCTCATGAGTCTTTGCTAACATCACAGTTCAAAAGCATCAATTCCTTAGCACTCAGCCTTCTTTGTGGTCCAATTCTCACATCCATACATGACTACTGGAAAAATCATAGTTTTGACTATACAGACCTTTGTTGGCAAAGTGATGTCTCTGCTTTTTAATACACTGTCTAGGTTTGTCATAACTTTTCTTCCAAGGACCAAGCGTCTTTTAGTTTCATGGCTGCAGTCACCATCTGCAGTGATTTTGGAACCCAAGAAAATAAAGTCTGTCACTATTTCCATTGTTTCCCCCATCTATTTGCCATGAAGTGATGGGACAATAAATTCACAAAGATATATGTAGCCATCATCACTATATAATTTCAGGACATTTTCATCAGCTCAAAATCTCATTAGAAGTCACTCTCCACCTGCCACCTCCACTACCCCATAGCAATTCCTAACTTATTTCTGAATCAATAGATTT
Source organism: Muntiacus reevesi (assembly GCF_963930625.1). Classification (NCBI taxonomy): domain Eukaryota; kingdom Metazoa; phylum Chordata; class Mammalia; order Artiodactyla; family Cervidae; genus Muntiacus; species Muntiacus reevesi. The sequence continues at coordinate 255,759,836 of NC_089251.1, read as the reverse complement.
GCCTGTACTGGACATTTCAAAAAATGAAATTGTACAGTATATGCTCTTTTGTGTCTGTTTCTTTCACTTAACATAATGTTTTCAAAGTACATCAATGTTGTATCATATATCAGAACTTTATATGGCCAAATAATATTCAATTATATGGACACACCTCATTTTGTTTACCCATTCATCAGTTAATATACTTTGGGGCTGTTAATACTTTTTGGCTACTATGATTAATACTGCTATGAACATTTGTGTATGAGTTTTTGTATGTACATATATTTTCATCACTTTGGGGTACATATCTAAGAGTGGAATTATGGGAGTACATGGAAACTCTGTTTAACCTTTTAAGAAACCATTACAAAGTAGCTGCATTATTTTATATTCCCACCAGCAATGTATGAGGTTTCTGATTTCTCTACATCCTTGCTAACACTTATTACGTCTTTTTTATTCTAACGATTCTAGTGGGTGAGAAGTGATACCTCTTTGATTTTATTTAATAATGTTGAACATAACTTCAGTTTCAATGTACTCATAGTCCATTTGAACCTCTTCTTTGTAGAAGTATGTTTGCTCATTTGTTAACTGGGTTATTTGTAATCTCATTGTTGAGTTGGTGAGTTCTTTATATATTCTGAATACTAGACCCTTATCAGATATACTTTTTCAAATATTTATCCCATTCTGTTGATTGTGTGTTCACTTTAAAAATAGTGTTCTCTTAAGCATAAAACTTTAATTTTGGTGAAGTCTATTTGGGGGGGGCTTGCTTCTGCTTTGGGTGTTATATATAAATGTCTAAAATACTATTGTTAATACAAGGTAATGATGATTTACATGTACATTTTATATGTGCTAAGTCACTTCATTTGTGTCCATCTCTGCAACTCTATGGACTGTAACCAGCCAGGCTCCTCTGTCCATGAGATTCTCCAGGCAAGAATACTGGTGTGGGTTGCCATTCATTTCTCCAGGACCTCTTTGTGACCCAGGGATCAAACCCACGTCTCCTGTGGCTCCTGCATCGCAGGTGGATTCTTTACTGCTGAGCCACCAGGGAAGACATATTATATATATGTTTTATATGTATATATATAATATATATGATTATATATTATATAATCCTAGCTTTTACATTTAGGTCCTTGATCCATTTGGAATTAATTGTTGTAGATGGTGTGAGGTAGGAATCCACTCATACTTCTGCATGTGGATATCCAGCTGTCCTAGCCTCATTTGTTGGTTAGACTACCCCCTTCCTGATTAAATGTTTTGGCACATTTGTAGAAATTCAATTGGTCACAAATGTATAGATTTATTTCTGGACTCTCAATTCCATTCCTATGATATATATGTTGATTTTTATGCCAATACCATGCAATGTAGATGATACAATGAGTTTAGATGAACACCATGCATTTAGAGTGTTTGTGTCGAGGAACATTGGGATTGTATAGAATTCACTGCTTTTACAGCAAGCAGTAATTAAGTCTACTCTTTGTCTAGAGGATGATGTAACTCATGTCTTAAAATATTCTTAATAGATACACAAACAACCCTGAGAAATGACCCAGGTGAAATAATAGTTAGGACATTGCAGTTTTGACACACTCAGCAGACCAGAGATCCATGAAGGATTGTCTTTCCTGACAAGGGGAGGGCTACTTAGAGTTGGAAACGGCTGATGGGTCTGTGTTAGGACAAATGCTGACATAAAGGACACATACCTTTAACTAATACAGCCTGTTCATATGCTTAAAAATAACCCAGAGAGAAGAAAGCATAAAGATTCAGGAATAGGAGGAGTAACTAATGGAGAAACTCTTGAGAAGATAAATGATGGAACTGGAGCTCTAGTAGGAGAAAATGAAAGACTATTGATTTTATGTAGAGAAAAAAATGAGCAAAAATTTTTAAGACAAGAAATACAAAAGAAATTTAAAAAGTGATTGTGTACAATTATGGTATTATTGACTTGCTTTACTTCATTTACCTTTCCATTTTTGAAAGCAGATTATTTTTCTAATGTAGAAAGCAATCACTGTTATGGACAAATTTTAAAATCTGAAGAAAACATTCATAATATAAGATTTAAGAATTTAATAGCTGTAACTAATGAAGGATTTCTTTCTTTGAAAGGTATCTTTTAGAATTTCAGTCCTCATATGATTTAAAGACCAAGCACATCTTCTGAAATATATGCAGCATGAAACAATACTATTTCTTATAGGTCATTGCTATAGTCATGATTTAAGTCATATAAGTCAGACAGTAAAGAATCTGCCTGCAGTGCAGGCAGATTGGGTTCGATCACTGGGTCAGGAAGATCCCCTGGAGAAAGGAATGGCAACCCACTCCAGTATTCTTGCTTGATGAATTCCATGGACAGAGGAACCTGGCGGGCTACAGTCTGTGGGATGGCAAAGAGTAGGACACAACTGAGTGACTTTCACTTTCACATAGAACTCAACAATATTTATGTATAGTTTTTTAAACATTTCTAAATGTATTTTTAGAAATACACACAACCCAGATAATCACAATGGTGTGATCACTCACCTAGAGCCAGACATCCTGGAATGTGAACTCAGGTGGGCCTTAGAAAGCATCACTGCAAACAAATTTGGAAAACCCAGGAGTGGCCACAGACTGGAAAAGGTCAGTTTTCATTCCAATCTCTAAGAAAGACAATGCCAAAGAATGTTCAAACTATCACACAATGGCACCCATTTCACACGCTAGCAAAGTAATGCTCAAAATTCTCCAAGCTAGGTTTAACAGTATGTGAACCGAGAACTTCCAAATGTTCAAGCTGGACTTAGAAAAGGCAAAGGAGGCAGAGATCAAGTTGCCAACATCCGTTGGATCATTGAAAAACCAAGAGAATTACAGAAAAACATCTGCTTCATTACTATGCTAAAGTTTTTGAGTATGTGGATCACAACAAACTGTGGAAAATTCTTCGAACTGGGAATACCAGACTACCTGACCTGCCTCCTGAGAAACCTGTATGCAGGTCAAGAAGCAACAGTTAGAACTGGACATGGACAAACAGACTGGTTCCAAATAGGAAAAGGAGTATTTCTCATTACAAAATGTTGTGTTGACTGTAAAAGCAGTGCTAAGGGGAAGGTTCATAGCATTACAGGCTTACATCAAGAAACAAGATAAAAGCCAAATAAGTAACCTAACTCTACAACTAAAGGAATTGGAGAAGGAAGAAATGAAGAACCCCAGGGTTAGCAGAAGGAAAGAAATCTTAAAAATTAGGGCAGAAATAAATGCAAAAGAAACTAAAGAGACCATAGCAAAAATCAGCAAAGCTAAAAGCTGGTTTTTTGAAAAAATAAACAAAATTGACAAACCATTAGCAAGACTCATTAAGAAACAAAGAGAGAAGAACCAAATTAGCAAAATAAGAAATGAAAAGGGTGAGATCACAACAGACAACACTGAAATCCAAAGGATCATAAGAGACTACTACCAGCAGCTCTATGCCAATAAAATGGACAACTTGGATGAAATGGACAAATTCTTAGAAAAGTATAACTTTCCAAAACTGAACCAGGAAGAAATAAAAGATCTTAACAGAACCATCACAAGCAAGGAAATCGAAACTGTAATCAAAAATCTTCCAGCACACAAAAGCCCAGGACCAGATGGCTTCACAGCTGAATTCTACCAAAAATTTAGAGGAGCTAACACCTATCTTACTCAAACTCTTCCAGAAAATTGCAGATGAAGGTAAACTTCCAGACACATTCTATGAGGCCACCATCACCCTAATTCCAAAACCAGACAAAGATGCCACAAAAAAAGAAAACTACAGGCCAATATCACTGATGAACATAGATGCAAAAATCCTTAACAAAATTCTAGCAAACAGAATCCAACAACATATTAAAAAAATCATACACCATGACCAAGTGGGCTTTATCCCAGGAATGCAAGGATTCTTTAATATCCGCAAATCAATCAACGTAATACACCACATTAACAAATTGGAAGATAAAAACCATATGATTATCTCAATAGATGCAGAGAAAGCCTTTGACAAAATTCAACATTCATTTATGATTAAAACTCTCCAGAAAGCAGGAATAGAAGGAACATACCTCAACATAATAAAAGCTATATATGACAAACCCACAGCAAACATTACCCTCAATGGTGAAAAATTGAAAGCATTTCCTCTGAAATCAGGAACAAGACAAAGATTCCCACTCTCACCATTACTATTCAACATAGTATTGGAAGTTTTGGCCACAGCAATCAGAGCAGAAAAAGACGTAAAAGGAATCCAGATGAGAAAAGAAGAAGTGAAACTCTCGCTGTTTGCAGATGACATGATCCTCTACATAGAAAACCCTAAAGACTCTTCCAGAAAATTACTAGAGCTAATCAATGAATACAGTAAAGTTGCAGGATATAAAATTAACACACAGAAATCCCTTGCATTCCTATATACTAACAATGAAAAAACAGAAAGAGAAATTAAGGAAACAATACCATTCACCATTGCAACAAAAAGAATAAAATACTTAGGAGTATATCTACCTAAAGAAACAAAAGACCTATACATAGAAAACTATAAAACATTGATGAAAGAAATCAAAGAGGACACAAACAGATGGAGAAACATACCGTGTTCATGGATTGGAAGAATCAATATTGTCAAAATGGCTATTCTACCCAAAGCAATCTATAGATTCAATGCAATCCCTACCAAGTTACCAACAGTATTTTTCACAGAACTAGAACAAATAATTTCACAATTTGTATGGAAATACAAAAAACCTCGAATAGCCAAAGTAATCTTGAGGAAGAAGAATGGAACTGGAGGAATCAACCTGCCTGACTTCAGACTCTACTACAAAGCCACAGTCATCAAGACAGTATGGTACTGGCACAAAGACAGAAATATAGATCAATGGAACAGAATAGAAAGCCCAGAGATAAATCCACGAACCTATGGACACCTTATCTTTGACAAAGGAGGCAAGGATATACAATGGAAAAAAGACAATCTCTTTAACAAGTGGTGCTGGGAAAACTGGTCAACCACTTGTAAAAGAATGAAACTAGAACACTTTCTAACACCATACACAAAAATAAACTCAAAATGGATTAAAGATCTAAATGTAAGACCAGAAACTATAAAACTCCTAGAGGAGAACATAGGCAAAACACTCTCCGACATAAATCACAGCAAGATCTTCTATGACCCACCTCCCAGAATATTGGAAATAAAAGCAAAAATAAACAAATGGGACCTAATGAAACTTAAAAGCTTTTGCACAACAAAGGAAACTATAAGTAAGGTGAAAAGACAGCCCTCAGATTGGGAGAAAATAATAGCAAATGAGGAAACAGACAAAGGATTAATCTCAAAAATATACAAGCAACTCCTGAAGCTCAATTCCAGAAAAATAAATGACCCAATCAAAAAATGGGCCAAAGAACTAAATAGACATTTCTCCAAAGAACACATACAGATGGCTAACAAACACATGAGATGCTCAACATCACTCATTATCAGAGAAATGCAAATCAAAACCACAATGAGGTACCATTACACGCCAGTCAGGATGGCTGCTATCCAAAAGTCTACAAGCAATAAATGCTGGAGAGGGTGTGGAGAAAAGGGAACCCTCTTACACTGTTGGTGGGAATGCAAACTAGTACAGCCACTATGGAAAACAGTGTGGAGATTTCTTAAAAAACTGGAAATAGAAATACCATATGACCCAGCAATACCACTTCTGGGCATACACACCAAGGAAACCAGATCTGAAAGAGACACGTGCACCCCAGTGTTCATCGCAGCACTGTTTATAATAGCCAGGACATGGAAGCAACCTAGATGCCCATCAGCAGATGAATGGATAAGGAAGCTGTGGTACATATACACCATGGAATATTACTCAGCCGTTAAAAAGAATTCATTTGAATCAGTTCTAATGAGATGGATGAAACTGGAGCCCATTATACAGAGTGAAGTAAGCCAGAAAGATAAAGAACATTACAGTATACTAACACATATATACGGAATTTAGAAAGATGGTAACGATGGCCCTATATGCAGGGCAGAAGAAGAGACGCAGAAGTACAGAACAGACTTTTGAACTCTGTGGGAGAAGGTGAGGGTGGGATGATTTGAAAGAACAGCATGTATATTATCTGTGGTGAAACAGACCACCAGCCCAGGTGGGATGCATGAGTCAAGTGCTCGGGCCTGGTGGGCTGGGAAGACCCAGAGGAATCGGGTGGAGAGGGAGGTGGGATGGGGGACCGGGATGGGGAATACATGTAACTCTATGGCTGATTCATATCAATGTATCACAAAACCCACTGGAAAAAAAAAAAAAAAAAGCAAAAAAAAAAAAACCAAAACCAAAAACAAAAACAAAATGTTGTGTTGAATTTTAGGCATTGACTTTTTACTCTCACTTTTTTCTATTTTGAGCTTGGTTAGGATGAATGGTGCAGCTATTCCAAAAGTTGTAGATGGATTCATCATTCAAGAAATGTTGAAAGGTCAAATTGTCCCAAAGCTCAATCCTCCTGGTCTACCAAGATGCCTGAAAATCCCACCATTAGAGTCAGTCCTATCCCTTAAGATATTATGTTCCCAGAAAGCCTCTACTAAAATAAGAATGCGCCAAGCAGAAATGAGTCTCATGCAGGCGATAGTGCTCTTTGGCACAGTGAAAAGAACATGACCCTTGGGGTCTAGGTTTGAGTGTTGGCTCGGCCCCTTGCCACTTAGTTATGTGACCTCAGTAAGTTGCTTAACATTGGAACCTCAGGTTACTTATCTATTACAGAGAAGCTGTTCTCCTTTGGTCTATGTTGACCAGAAGGCAAGACACTATACTGCCAAGTGGACAGGAAACTGCTTCTTGTCCTCTGGGGCCTGTCTGCTCTCTTACACAGTGAACAACTGTGTTTTGGGGTGTTTTGTTTTTGGCCATGCTGCATGGTGGGATTTTTGTTCCTCAACCAGGGATCAAACCTGGGCCCTCTGCAGGGGAAGTGCAGACTCTTAACTACTAGACCACCAGGGAAGTTGCTAGCACCTGTGTTTTTAATCTTTATGTGATAAGCAGACCAAGGGGGCTTGCTTTCTCAACTCCAACTTTTCATCTGCAAGCGGATAGACAATAACAGATAGATGGATTCCAAAATCTAGGCTTGGAAGAAATTAGGAGATATTTCACATCCTTCAATCCAACTTTTCCAGTAACATGTCTGAAACACATGTGCTTCAGTCCAGCAGGTTGCAGAGGTGGACACGACTTAGCGACTGAACAACAACAAGGAAGCTCTATAGCACAGGTTTGTAGTTTCTCTTACCTGAGCTGTGTCTGGCTGTATCCGAGAATCGGTACTTTTCACCTCCTACCACATTTACCAGCGGTATCACTCAGTACCTGGCTACCACTGCTTGTCTTTCCTTTTTTTTCACTGCTTGTCTCTCTATGATTGCTGGTGCCTTCCTGCTGGTGGTGTTGATACTGTCATTGGTGTCATTGTCTGGGGCACCAAAATGGTAGGTGCCTCCATTGTGTCCAGGGTCTCCTTGGTTGAAGGCTCTCTCACCACTGGAGGAAGGGGAGTGTGTGGGAATTCAGGGTCATGGGCACTTTTGTGTCTTAGAATATTCAATCTTCCATGACTGAACCAGGAAGAAATAGAAAACCAGTACCATGCTCGTTGGTTGGAAGAATTAATATTGTTAAAATGTCCATGCTACCTAAAGCAATCTATGGATTTAATGCAACCCTGTCAAACAAGAGTTGGACACAACTGAGCCACTGAACTATCAAAACAATGGCTTTTTTTTTTTTTTAGAGAACTAGAACAAGTAATCATAATATTTGTATACAATCACAAAAGTCCAAAATTGCCAATACACTCTTGAAAAAGAACAAAGCTGGTTGTATCATACTTCCATACCTAAAACCGTGCTACATATCGTGCGTGTGTGCTAAGTCACTTCAGTCATGTCCGACTCTTTGCGACCCTATGGACTAAAGCCCACCAGACTCCTCTGTCCATGGGATTGTCCAGGCAAGAATATGGCTACTATTAGAGAAATGCAAATCAAAACTACAATGAAGCATCACCTTACACCAATCAGAATGGCCATCATCAAAATGTTTGCAAATAATAAATGCTGGAGATGGCGTGGAGAAAAGGGAACCCTCCGATGCTGTTGGTGGGAATGTAAATTGGTATATCCACTATGGAGAACACTATGGAAGTTCCTTAAAAAACTAAAAATAAGTTTCCATATGACCCAGCAATCCTGCTCCTGGGGATATATCTAGAAAAGATGAAAATGATAATTTGAAAAGATACATGTATCTCAATGTTCATAGCAGCACTGTTTACAATATCCAAGACATGGAAGCAACCTAAGTGTAAGTCAATGGATGGATAAAGAAGATGTGGTATGTGTATATATATATATATATATATATATATATATATATATATATATATAAATTGAATGTAAAAAAAAATGGAATAATGCTATTTGCAGGAACAGGAATAGACCCAGAGACTATCATACTAAGTGAAGTAAGTCAGACAAAGAAAGACAAATATCGTACAGTGTCATTTATATGTTGAATCTAAAAAAGTGATACAAATGAATCTATATACAAAACAGAAGTGGACTCATACACACAGAAAACAAACTTGTGGTTAGCCAAGGGGAATGAGGGGAGGGATAAATTAGGAATTTGGAGTTGACGGATACACACTACTCTATATAAAATAGATAATTAAGTTCCTACTACATAGCACAGAGAACCATATTCAATATCTGGTATTAATATAATGAAAATAATATAAATGAAAATAATCTGAAAAATTATATATATGTATATATATATATATATATACATACTCAATGAAGATATGCGTCATGACATGCAGGGCCACCCAAGACGGACAGGTCAGAGTGATGAGTTCTGACAAAATGTGGTCCAGTGGAGGACGAAATGGCAAACCACTTCAGTATTCTTGCTGTGAGAACCCTATGAACTGTATGAAAGATGAGCTCCCCAGGTTGGAAGGTGTCCAATATGCTACTGGGGAGGAGCAGAGGACAATTACTAATAGCTCCAGAAAGAATTAAGCATCTGGGTCAAAGCGGAAATGACGTTCAGTTGTGGAAGTGTCTGCTGATGAAACTAAAGTCCAATGCTGTAAAGAACAATATTGCATAGGAACCTGGAATGTCAGGTCCATGAAACAAGGTAAATTGAATGAGGTCAAATAGGGAATTGTAAGACCAAACAATGACATGTAGGAATCAGTGAACTAAAATGGATGGGAATGGGTGACTTTAATTCAGATGACCATTATATCTACTATTGTGGGCAAGAATCCCATAGAAGAAATGGAGTAGCTCTCATCAAGAGTCTGAAATGCAGTACTTGATTGCAGTCTCAAAAATGACAGAATGATTACCATTCGTTTCTTTTCTTTTTTTTTTTTAAATATTATTTTATTAGTTGGAGGCCAATCACTTCACAACATTTCAGTGGGTTTTGTCATACATTGACAAGAATCAGCCATATAGTTACACGTATTCCCCATCCCGATCCCCCCTCCCACCTCCCTCTCCACCCGCTCCTCAGGGTCCTCCCAGTGCACCAGGCCCGAGCACTTGACTCATGCATCCCACCTGGGCTGGTGGTCTGTTTCACCATAGATAATATACATGCTGTTCTTTCAAAACATCCCACCCTCACCTTCTCCCCCAGAGATCAAACGTCTGTTCTGTACTTCTGTGTCTCTTTTTCTGTTTTGCATATAGGGTTATTGCTACCATCTATCTAAATTCCGTATATATGTGTTAGTATACTGTAATGTTCTTTATCTTTCTGGCTTACTTCACTCTGTATAATGGGCTCCAGTTTCATCCATCTCATTAGAACTGATTCAAATGAATTCTTTTTAACGGCTGAATAATATTCCATGGTGTATATGTACCACAGCTTCCTTATCCATTCATCTGCTGATGGGCATCTGGGTTGCTTCCATGTCCTGGCTATTATAAACAGTGCTGCGATGAACATTGGGGTGCACGTGTCTCTTTCAGATCTGGATTCCTCAGTGTGTATGCCCAGAAGTGGTATTGCTGGGTCATATGGCAGTTCTATTTCCAGTTTTTTAAGAAATCTCCACACTGTTTTCCATAGTGGCTGTACTAGTTTGCATTCCCACCAACAGTGTAAGAGGGTTCCCTTTTCTCCACACCCTCTCCAGCATTTATTGCTTGTAGACTTTTGGATAGCAGCCATCCTGACTGGCGTGTAATGGTACCTCATCGTGGTTTTGATTTGCATTTCTCTGATGATGAGTGATGTGGAGCATCTTTTCATGTGTTTGTTAGCCATCTGTATGTCTTCTTTGGAGAAATGTCTGTTTAGTTCTTTGGCCCCGTGTTCATGGATTGGAAGAATCAATATTGTCAAAATGGCTATTCTACCCAAAGCAATTTATAGATTCAATGCAATCCCTATCAAGCTACCAACGGTATTTTTCACAGCACTAGAACAAATAATTTCACAATTTGTATGGAAATACAAAAAACCTCAAATAGCCAAAGTAATCCTAAGAAAGAAGAATGGAACTGGAGGAATCAACCTGCCTGACTTCAGACTCTACTACAAAGCCACAGTCATCAAGACAGTATGGTACTGGCACAAAGACAGAAATATAGATCAATGGAACAGAATAGAAAGCCCAGAGATAAATCCACGAACCTATGGACACCTCATCTTTGACAAAGGAGGCAAGGATATACAATGGAAAAAAGACAATCTCTTTAACAAGTGGTGCTGGGAAAACTGGTCAACCACTTGTAAAAGAATGAAACTAGAACACTTCCTAACACCATACACAAAAATAAACTCAAAATGGATTAAAGATCTAAATGTAAGACCAGAAACTATAAAACTCCTAGAGGAGAACATAGGCAAAACACTCTCCGACATAAATCACAGCAAGATCTTTTATGACCCACCTCCCAGAATATTGGAAATAAAAGCAAAAATAAACAAATGGGACCTAATGAAACTTAAAAGCTTTTGCACAACAAAGGAAACTATAAGTAAGGTGAAAAGACAGCCCTCAGATTGGGAGAAAATAATAGCAAATGAGGAAACAGACAAAGGATTAATCTCAAAAATATACAAGCAACTCCTGAAGCTCAATTCCAGAAAAATAAACGACCCAATCAAAAAATGGGCCAAAGAACTAAACAGACATTTCTCCATTCGTTTCTAAAGCAAAGCATTCAGCATCACAGTAATCCACGCCTATACTCCAACCACAAATGCTGAAGAAGCTGAAGTCGAATGGTTCTTTGAAGACCTACAAGATGTTTTAGAACTAACACCAAAAAAGAAGATGTCCTTTTCGTCACGTGTGTGTGTGTGTGTTAAGTCACTTCAGCCATGTCTGACCCTTTGCGACCCTTTGGACTGTAGCCCGCCAGGCTCCTCTGTTCCTGGAATTCTCTAGGCAAGAGTACTGGAGTGAATTGCCATGCCCTCCTCCAGGAGATCTTCCAGACTCAGGGATCGAACACATGTCTCTTATATCTCCAGCATTGGCGGTGGGTTCTTAATCATTAGTGCCACCTGGGAAGCCTTTTCATCATAGGGGATTGGACTGCAAAAGTAGGAAGTCAAGAGATACTTGGAGTAACAGGCAAGTTAGGTCTTGGAGTACAAAATGAAGCAGGACAAAGGCCTACAGAGTTTTGCCAAGAGAATACACTCATCACAGCAAACACACTTCTCCAACAGCACACACTGGTCATAGCAAATACACTTTTACAATAGCACAAGAGATGACTCTATACGTGGATATCAGCATGTCTGCTTTATTGACTATGCTAAAGCCTTTGATTGTGTCAATTCAGTTCAGTCACTCAGTCATGTCTGACTCTTCGGGATCCCATGGACTGCAGCACGCCAGGCCTCTCTGTCCATCATCAACTCCTGGAGTCTACTCAAACCCATGTCCCTTGAGTCAGTGATGCCATTCAGCCATCTCATCCTCTGTCATCCCCTTCTTCTCCTGCCTTCAATCTTTCCCAGCATCAGGGTCTTTTCAAATGAGTCAGCTCTTCACATCAGGTAGCCAAAGTATTTGAGTTTCAGCTTCAACATCAGTCCTTCCAATGAATATTCAGGACTGATTTCCTTTAGGATGGACTGGTTGGATCTCCTTGCTGTCCAAAGGACTCTCAAGAGTTTACTACAACACCACAGTTCTAAAGTATCAATTCTTCAGTGCTTGGCTTTTGTTATAGTCCAACTCTTATATCCATGCGTGACTACTGGAAAAACCATAGCCTTGACTAGACAGATCTTTGTTGGCAAAGTAATGACTCTGCTTTTTAATATGCTGTCTAGGTTGGTCGTAACTTTTTTTCCAAGGAACAAGCATCTTTTAACTTCATGGCTGCAGTCACCATCTGTACTGATTTAGGAGCCCCCCAAAATAAAGTCTGCCACTGTTTCCCCATCTTAGTTTTCTGAATGTTGAGCTTTAAGCCAACTTTTTCACTCTCCTCTTTCACTTTCATCAAGAGGCTCTTTAGCTCTTCTTCACTTTCTGCCATAAGGGTGGTATCATCTGCATATCTGAGGTTATTGATATTCCTCCTGGCAATCTTGATTCCAGCTTGTGCTTTATCTAGCCCAACGTTTCTCATGATGTACTTTGCATATAAGATAAATAAGTAGGGTATATACAATATACAGCCTTGACCTACACCTTTTCTTATTTGGAACCAGTCTGTTCCATGTCCAGTTTTAACTTTGCTTGCTGACCTGCATACAGATTTCTCAAGAGGCAGGTCAGGTGGTCCGGTATCCCCATCTCTTGAATAATTTTCCACAGTTTATTGTGATCCACACAGTCAAAGGCTTTGGCATAGTCAATAAAGCAGAAGTAGATGTTTTTCTGGAAACTCTCTTGCTTTTTTGATGATCCAGCATAGTTGTCAATTTTATCTCTGGTTCCTCTGCCTTTTCTAAATCCAGCTTGAATATCTGGACGTTCACGGTTCACATACTGTTGAAGCCTAGCTTGGAGAATTTTGAACATTACTTTACTAGCGTGTGAGATGAGTGCAATTGTGCAGTAGTTTGAGAATTCTTTGGCATTGCCTTTCTTAGGGATTGGAATGAAAACTGACCTTTTCTAGTCCTGTGGCCACTGCTAAGTTTTCCAAATTTGCTGGCATATTGAGTGCAGCACTTTCACAGCATCATCTTTCAGGATTTGAAATAGCTCAACTGGAATTCCATTACCTCCACTAGCTTTGTTCACAGTGATGCTCTCTAAGGCCCACCTGACTTCACACTCCAGGATGTCTGGGTCTAGGTGAGTAACCATACCATCATGATTATCTGGGTCATGAAGATCTTTTATGTACAGTCCTTCTGTGTATTCTTGCCACCTCTTCTTAATATCTTCTGCTTCTCTTAGGTCCATACCATTTCTGTCCTTTATTGAGCCAATCTTAGCATGAAATATTCTCTTGGTGTCTCTAAGTTTCTTGAAGAGAGCTCTAGTCTTTCCCATTCTCTTGTTTTCCTCTATTTCTTTGCATTGATCACTGAGGAAGGCTTTCTTATCTCTCCTTGCTATTCTTTGGAACTCTGCATTCAAATGGGTATATCTTTCCTTTTCTCCTTTGCTTTTTGCTTCTCTTTTTTTTCACAGCTATTTGTAAGGCTTCCTCACCAGCCAGTTTGCTTTTTTGCATTTCTTTTCCATGGGGATGGTCTTGCTCCCTGTCCCCTGTACAATGTCATGAACCTCCATCCATGGTTTATCAGGTACTCTGTCTATCAGATCTAGTCCCTTAAATCTATTTATCACTTTCACTGTATAATTGTAAGGGATTTGATTAGGTCATACCTGAGTGGTCTAGTGGTTTTCCCTACTTTCTTCAATTTAAGTCTGAATTTTGCAATAAGGAGTTCATGATCTGAGCCACAGTCAGCTCCCTGTCTTGTTTTTGCTGACTGTATAGAGCTTCTCCATCTTTGGCTGCAAAGAATATAATCAATCTTATTTCAGTGTTGACTATCTGGTGATGTGGATTACAACAAACTGTGGAAAATTTCTACAGAGATGAGAATACCAGACGACCATACCTGTCTCCTGGGAAACCTGTATGTGGGTCAAGAAACAGTGATTAGAACCTGACATTGAACAATGGCTTGGTTCAAAATTGGGAAAGGAGTATGTCAAAGCTGTGCATTATCACCCTGCTTATTTAACTTACATGCAGAGTACATCATGCAAAATGTTGTGCTTGATGAATCACAAGCTGGAATCAAGATTTCCAGGAGAAATATCAATAACCTTAGATATGCAGGTGATACCACTTTAATGGCAGAAGAGGAACTAAAGTGCCTCTTGATGAGGGTGAAAGAGGAGAGTGAAAAATCTGGCTTGAAACTCATCATTCAAAAAACTAAGATCATGGCATCTGGTCCCATCACTTAAAGGCATATAGAAGAGGAAAAGTGAAGCAGTGATAGACTTTATTTTCTTGGGCTTCAAAATCACTGTGCGCAGTGACTGTAGTCACAGAATTAAAAGATGTTTGCTCCTTGGAAGAAAAGCTATGACAAATCTAGACAGCATATTAAAGAGTGGAGACATCACTTCACTGACAAAGATCCATATAGTCAAAGCTATGGTTTTCCAGTAGTCAAGTATGTATGTGAGAGTTGGACTGCAAAGAAGGCTAAGCACTGAAGAACTGATGCTTTTGAACTGTGGTGATGGAGAAGACTCTTCAGTGTTCCTTGGACTGCAAAGATATTAAACCAGCCAATCCTAAAGGAAATCAAACCTGAATATTCATTGGAAGGACTGATGCTGAAGCTGAGCTCCAATACTTTGTCTACAAAGTGGATGCAAAGAGCTGACTCACTGGAAAAGATCCTGATGCTGTGAAAGACTGAAGGCCAAAGGATAAGGGGATGTGAGCGGATGGGTTGGTTATATAATGTCACCTACTCAATGGACATGAATCTGTGCAAACTCTGGGTGATAGTAAGGGATAGGGGAGCCTGGTGTGCTATAGTCCATGGGGATGCAAAGAGTAGGATACGTCTTAGTAACTGAACAACAACAGCAAACATTTCCTTACATGTAGATAAATAATACAAGTATTAACAATGACATGATACTGTATTTCTTACTTGCTTCAAAATAACACAGGGTAGGGTAAATGACTACATTGACCAAAATTGTTAGCTTTTGAAGTTGGTAATGATAAATGGAGTTCTCCAGACGTTTCATTGATTTTTATATTTGAAATCTGAAGCAAAGGACTCCAGGGAATTATTATAAAGACTGAAAATTTGCCAGATATTTAGGGCAATCAAAATGGAAAATGGATTTCTAAAAAAAAAAAAAAAAAACCAAGTTAGGTAATCGATGATTAAATTGGATATAATCACAGATATTCAAGAATATAAATTTCCTAAAATGATCAAAGAAGGAAGTATTATCCTAAAATAATCAGTAATCTACATTGATTACTATGTATGAAATGCAAAATGTTTTTATGGTAATAATAAAAATTTACCAAGTCCAGATTGTTTTACACCTGAATTCAATCTAACTTTCCAAGAACAAATAACTCCTCTATTATTTACTATTTCAGACCACAGGAAAAGACTAATTAATTTTTCAAAGATAACCTTATTACTGAATACTAGTAAGAGCAGTTCAAATATATTTGTGAACATAAACACAAATATCATAAAAATTAGTGAGTTAGATTGAGCAATGTATTAGAGAGTAATAGACAATAATTAAATGATTTTTTTAGTTTTCAGGGTTGAAAGATAATTTAATATCAGGAAATCTATTAACATAAGACATTACCTTAGCAGATTAGATAAGAAAAACCATGCAATTGTATTAACTGATATATTTTTTTTTCAGTATTGCTGGCATATTTGGAAAGTATATTTTAGTTCTGTTCTCACCCCAGTTTGCAGATAGCTTCTGGAGCAACCAGAACATTTTCCAGTTGATAAACTTGTATAGTGGAGTCAGAAAAGGAAGTGTATAGAAAATCTTTTTCAGTTCCCCTGGAAGAACAGGTTGCTAAGGCCATCCAAATAAGTTCAAATTGGTTTAAATCAAACTGTGGTATGTAGTATAGAATCATGATATGATATATGATGATTAAGATTTCTCTAATGACTAATGAAATAGATTTTGTGTCTAATTACAATGCAAATTATCTCAGCAGGGATAATGTATTCAGCTCCACTTGCCAATTACAGCAAAGGAGACTTCATCAGGAGAGTGGAAAAGAGGACAAATATATTGGATACTTAAGATGGGGAGGAAGGTGCAGCATCAAGAAGGCAAAAGTATTTCAGGAGAGCAATTTTACTGCCCTAACACTTCGGCTTAGCGTGAACCCTGGATGTCTATGCTCTAATCACAGAGGCCTCATATGGAAAGAGAAGGGCAAATTCAGAGGCAGAGCAGACAGAAGAGGAGGTTAGTATTCACAAGGTATTAACACTTTCCATGGTCACAGCTTTTGACAGGTATTTAATAATGCAGGTACTATGATCACAATTTTTAAATGAGGCAGCAATTTTAGGAAGGTTAATATCTTAAAATGCTAAGCCAAATTTTAATTCAAGTTTGTGTGACATCAAAGTCATTATTCCTTCTCTACTGACATAAAGTATATTCAACAATACAGTTTTCTTCAATAATGAGAATATGAGATGAGTTCAATAATGAGAATATGAGATGAGAAGTACATATACATATTATGCAAAGTATGCAAATATTTCATTAACTGATTCATTAAAAATTTTAGTGAGATTTAGAAGCAGAAAATGTCTTTTTTTTTGGTTAAATAATAAGAGAACAGCCAGTAAGAATTATTTTGCTTTTTTAGGCATTAAATTTAATTTAATGTTAATTAGACATTAAAACCAGTCAAGCCAACTGTCTCTTTTTGATAGAGGTTTTACAAGGGTTTACAAGGGTTTACAAAATTATTTTCGGGATAGGTATATCTTTTTCTTCCTCTGCCTCTCTCTGAAAGATAGATATATGTATATATGTATGTATGTTATATACGTATCGTGCATGTTCACTCGTGTCTGACTCTGCGATCTAATGGACTGTAGCCCGCCAGGCTTCTCTGTCCACGGAATTTTCCTGGCAAGAATACAGGAGTGGGTTGCCATTTACTTCTCCAGGAGATCTGCCTAACTTAGGGATTGAACCCGTGTTTCTTGATCTCCTGCCTTGGCAGGCAGATTCTTCTCCACCATGCCATGCATGTGCTGTGCTGTGTTTAGTCGCTCAGTGGTATCTGACTCTGCGACCCCATGGACTATAGCCCGCCAGGCCCCTCTGTCCGTGGTGATTCTCCAGGCAAGAATACTGGAGTGGGTTGCCATGCACTCCTCCAGATATATATGTATATGTGTGTGCAAATATATGTATATATGTATATGTGTGTATGTATGTATCTATATATATACTTCATATATATAAAAATGATACCAATATAGCCTCTCTAATATATCATTTAATATATCAGGATTTTAACATTTATCTGGGCAATTGAAAACTATATGTTGTGAGTTTCAAAAATAATTTTGAACGTTGCTTTTTCAAGAATGTTTGTTCGTGAAACGATTACCTACATAAGGGTTTGCAGGTTGAGTTTTTGTCTTTAAAGCAGATTAGGAAATAAATTAGTTTTTCTTGGTTAGAATTGTTTAGCTTAAATGCGTGTGGAGCTTATTTTTCTCATATATTTAATTAGCAATCTACATTAGCTAGTAAATAAAAATACAAAATACATATACTATATAAAATTATATTATGTATTTTTGTATATGAGTATATTCAAGCAAATTATCTTAATATTTTGCCACTTTATCTTTGTAATGAAGTTTTAGAAATAGTTTGGGTGTTTCACTTATACATAATTTTTAAAAGACACTGTTATAGTATTTTGCATTCTCATCACAAATTTCTTCAAAACCTTACCAACAGAAGATGTTGTCATACTTTGATTCCTAATCTGGAATAGTCAGAATTATAGAAGTTTCCATAATGACTGAAATGGTATGTGGCTGATTATTAGATAGTATATCTTCATTAATATTTGGTAGCAACTGTATTCTGATAATATTATGGAAGTTGTTATTTTTTCTGACCTATTATCACTCTTTACACTCTGGAAAAGTTACTCTGACGTTTTCTAAAATTCAGTCCTGGGGCTATGTCAATAGCCAAATGACAACTCTATTGGATTGGCTAATAACCACTGAATATAGTACATACACATAAGGGTTTCCCTGGTGGCTCAGCAGGTAAAGAACTTGCCTGTCAATGCAGGGGACATGGGTTCGGTCCCTGGGTTGGGAATATTCCCTGGAGAAGGAAACGGCAACCCCCTCCAGTATTCTTAACTGGAAAATTCCATGGACAGAGGAGCTTAGTGGGCTATAGTCCATGGGCTCATAGTCAGACATGACTGAGTATATGCACCCAGGAGGATGAAGAAGAAATGGACAATGCTTTAGAATGGGGATTCCCAATCTGGAGGCCATAAAATCATTATTACAAGTTATAGTGAAGATCAGGAATTGTCTCGAGAATTGAGAAATTATCAGGGAGCAAGTGGTGTAAGTTTAGTTTAACTAAAGTGGATATGTTAACAGAAGGATTCTGGCAGACCTTACACAGAGGCAGCCTGTCATGAACTCTGCTCAGCTAAACTCTTAAGGTTTCTCAGAGAATCCAGAAGTAACTAAAATAGTTTTTACTAATGACTAGCCAACCTGTTCCAGGGCAGACTGCCCAGACTTGTTATTTTTTTTTAATGGTTTCTAGCCAATCAGCTTACCCAAAGAAAAGAAAAACAAACACATTGGTCTCAGACAATCTGTGTTTTAAAATACTTCATCTGTTCTTTGTTTTATAGATTCTGTTTCTGCTATTGTTCAAAAGGGTTTAATGACTTACTCATAAAAGAAATCTTTTGTGTGAATATTAACTAAATGTTTTTGAGTTATTTGTTCATAGTCTGAATTCATAATATTTCTTGTGTGTAAACTATTTTGAAGTGTATATGTGCTGTTTTGTTAAATAGCACTTTATATAAAACATTAATAAATTTACAGATATTTTAATTGTATATTTTCTCAGTTAATTGATAATAATGAAGACAATGGTTCTTATGATAACCATTAATCAATGAGCCAGTATTTTAAGAATGCCTTTTATTTACTTAGCATGGTCTCTGAAGACAGGGATATCGGTAACACAAAATGTTTAAATAATTACTAATTATTTTATTAAGTATGAAAATGATCAGTTTAGACAAATATTCTACCAGTTTAGAGGACAGGTTTAGCAGGCAGAGGTGGAGTGATGGAGGGATTGTGGAGTGTGTGGTCATGAAGAAAGTAAAGAACATTTTGTAAAGTCACAATAACCAAAGCAAAGAGGCAAATGATGCTAGTAAGGAAGATGGAAGAAATACATGTACAGGAAACATGGAGTTTGTATAGCCTGAATGCTGGCTATTGACAAAGATTCTCTCATTGGCCAAACTCTACTCACACTCCTCTGAACTCCTTTCCATCTAGACCTGACTTTTGGACTTCCATGTTCCCTTCATTTTCCAATTTTAGCAAGTATCCTGCTAAGTCAATTAAAAAAAACAACACATTTATTTATTTGGCTGCGCTAGGTCTTAGTTGTGGCATGTGGGATCTAGTTCCCTGACCAGGGATCGAACCCAGGCCCCTTGCATTGGATGTGCAGCCTTAGCCACTGGACCACCAGGGAAGTCCCTCCTGCTGAGTCAAATTGTAATCAGTATTCCTCTCCCTGGATATCTGCCTGGGTTTCTCATCTTCCTACACCCCTCAAATGATATCTGATCACCTTCAGTTCAGTTCAGTTCAGTCGCTCAGTCATGAATCGCAGCACGCCAGGCCTCCCTGTCCATCACCAACCCCTGGAGTTTACTCAAACTCATGTCCATTGAGTCGGTGATGCCATCCAGCCATCTCATCCTCTGTCGTCCCCTTCTCCTCCTGCCCCCAATCCCTCCCAGCATCAGGGTCTTTTCCAATGAATCAACTCTTCGCATGAGGTTGCCAAAGTATTGGAGTTTCAGCTTCAGCATCAGTCCTTCCAAAGAACACCCAGGACTGATCTTTAGGATGGACTGGTTGGATCTCCTTGCAGTCCAAGGGACTCTCAACTTAGCCTGTCTTAAACAAGAATCCTATTAAGTTGGTTTAATCGGAGACTCCATAATCCCTGATGTTTCCTTTCAGTAATTTTCCATCCACTGATTCCCACCCAACTCTTTGGCCATAAATACCCTCTTGCCCAAGTTGTATGCAGAGTTGAGCCAGTCTCTCTCCCCCACTTCATTATTCTATGTTGCAGTCCCTGTACACATCTTGATAATCTCCTCCTGCTGCCCTTGAATAAAGTCTTCCTTATTGTGTTTTAACAAATGTCATTGAATATATATTTTTTCTTTAACAGTACTCAAAAGTGTGAATCATAGACCAGCAGTATAGGCATTAACTTAGACCTTATTAGAAATACAGAATTTCAGATTGTATCCTACATTTAATGAATTAAACCAACAGTCTTACAAGATTTCTCATGTGATTTATACACACATTAAAGACTGAGAAATATTGCTAGGTGATTGGTTTCCAATGCTTGTCACTAAACCAGGACTGTTTTGGCTAAATAATAATGCCTAGAAAGCTTGGTAAAAAATAGAAGTCCTCAGAAACCTCCACTGAAAAATTATAATTCACTAACCTGAAATTCAGGCATGTTAACATGCTTCCCTAGGCGATTGTGGTGCACCACTGCCCTAGGCCTAGGACAGTATCTTCCAACTCTGACTTGATCTAGTTCCAGGCCACTGATTCTCAACCTTGGCAGCACATTGCATTCAGTCGGCAACCTCTTTTAAAATACTGATCACTGAGATCCAGTCTGAAAGTCTGATTTACCTGTGCTGCTGTGGAACTGATGAATCCGTATATTTTTAAAGCTCCGCAGGGACTTTCTCGTGCACTTAGGATTGAGAAATTTGTTGTTCAGTTGCTCAGTCGTGTCCAACTCTTTGCGACCTCATGGACTGCAGCATGCCAGACTTCCCTGTCCTTCATCATCTCCCAAAGTTTGCTCAAACTCATGTTCATTGAGTTAGTGATGCCATCCAACCATCTCATCCTCTGGATTAAGACATACTATTTCTTATAATTTAGTTAAATAGTGTTAGGTGGAAACAAATAAAAGGAACATTTCTCTCAAAACAGAAGAGTTACCTATGAGATGGGCCTAAGTGGGAGATTATTTTCATGGTGGTTTTAAAAAATAGATTAAAAAGAGAGAGATGAGCAGTGTGAAAACCACTCATAATAGTCCAATGGAGAACTGTTCTACTGAGGCACTAACAGTAAAAATGGAAAGGAAGATTTTGAGAGAAGAAATATTTAGAAGGAAGAATTATCAGGTCTTTGAAACAAAGTCTTAGTAAGAAGTAGGTATAACAAGAGAGTCTGTAGAGAGGTCAAGAAAACTGAGTGTTGAGAAATTACTATTGGATTGGATGGTGAGGAAATCATGAAGATTTTTTAGAGTATTATTTCAATGAGGGGGTGGGAACAAAACTTAATGTGTAAGAGACTGTAGACAGAATTAATGATAAAGAAAATATGGTTATGGGGTGACTGCATTTAAAATCCTTAACCAAGAAAAAAAAAAAAAGAGTGAAATAGCATGCTTCTAAAAAGGGAAAATAGTCTAGTGAAGGTCCTTGTTGTTTTAAAGGGTGAAATTAACATGTAAAGTGAAGTTAGAGAAAAGACTGAAAATAGAAAGCAAACCAAAACAAACCTTTAATTTTCTTTTTAAACATTAAAACTATGGAAAAAATTCAACACATATCGGTTGGCTGATGGGAATATTTGTCAAAAGGTGCTGTGGGTTTGAAAAATGATTCAGATGTTGTCAAAACAACTCTCATCACTTTAATCCATCGCATAGGAGCACCTGAGTCCACTGGTCCATTGTATGATAACAAAAGTTATGCTTTAAAAACACAACTGAGAACGAATAACTTCTCATTTTGAGAACTGATCTTTCTTTGTGATTTTGTAAATGGTGGGGCTGGGGTGGGAGGATTTTGCATTTTAAAAATCACTTAGTCTCTTTGGTCTAGAATAGCTTCTTTGGGGGAAATTGTCAGTTAATTTAGAGTTTTTTCTTAATTTTATTGAAGTGTAGTTGATTTACAATGTTGTGTTAATTTCTGTTGTACACTGAAGTGATTCAGTTATACATACACATATTTTTTCATCATGGTTCATCACAGGGTAGTGAATATAGTTCCCCATGCTATATACAGTAGTTACCTTGTTGTTTATCCATCCTACATATAATAGCTTGCATCTGCTAATCCCAAACTTCTAAATCCTTCCCTCTCCATCCTTCCTCCCTTGGCAACCACAAATCTGTTCTCTATGTCTCTAAATCTGTTTTCTAGGTCTTTGAGTCCATTTCTGTACTGTAGATATGTTTGTTTGCATTGTATTTTAGATTCTACATATAAATGATATGTGGTATTTGTCTTTCTCTTTCTGATTTACCTAGCTAAGTATGATAACTGCTAGGTCTATCCATGTTGCTGCAAATGACATGATTTCATTCTTCTTTATGGCTGAGTAATATTCCATTATATACATACCACATCTTCTTTATCCATTCATTACTGACGGACACTTAGGGTGTTTCCATGTCTTGGCTATCGTAAATAGTGCTGTTATGAACAAAGGCAGGTATGTATCTTTCCAAATTATAGTTTTGTCTGGGTATGTGCCTAGGAGAGAGATTTCTGGATCATGTTGTTGTTCAGTTGTTCAGTTATGTCCAACTCTTTGTGGCCCCATGGACTACAGCACTCCAGGATCATATGGCAACTTTAGTTTTCTGAGGAACCTCCAAACTGTTTTCCATAATGGTTGCACCAATTTATATTCCTCCCAACAGTGTAAGAGGGTCCTGTTTCCTCCAAACCCTCTCCAGCATTTATTACTTACAGACTTTTTGATGAAGGCCATTCTGACTGGTATAAGGTGGTATCTCGCTGTGGTTTTGATTTGCATTTCTCTAATAGTTAGCACTGATGAGCATCTTTCCATGTGATTATTGACCACTTGTATGTCTTTGGAAAAATGCCTCTTTAGGTCTTCTCCCCATTTTCCAACTGGGTTGTTTTTCATTGTTGGATTGTACGAGCTGTTTGGAAATTAAACCTCTGTTGGCCATAGCATTTGTAAATATTTTCTTCCAGTCTGTAGGTTGTCTTTTTCATTTTCTTTCTTTATTTTATAAAAATTTTATTTATTTATTTTTTACTGTGCAAAAATTTATGCACTTGATTTTGCCCTATTTGCTTACTTTTGCTTTTATTTCTGTTGGCTAGGGAGACTGGCTTAAGGAAACATGAGTATGATTTATGTCAGAGAATGCTTTGCCTTTGCTCTCTTATAGGAGTTTTGTGGTGTCATGTCATATATATCTAAGTCTTTAAATTATTTTGGATTTATTTCTGTGTATAGTGTGAGGGTCTGCTCTAACTTCACTGATTTGCATGACTGTCCAACTTTCCCGACACCACTTGTTGAAGAGAATGTCTTTTTCCCATTGTGCATTTTTGCCTCCCTTATGGAATATTAATTGGCCATAGGTGTGTGGGCTTGCTTCTGGGCTATCTACTATGTTCCATTGATCTATATGTCTGTTTCTGTGCCAGTACCACACTGTTTTGATTATTGTAGCTTTGTAGTATTGTCTAAAGCCTGAGAGGGTGATGCTTTGTGCTTTGTTCTTTTCCCTCATAACTGATCGGGCAATTCTGGGTCTTTGGTGGTTTCATATAAATTTTAGGAAAATTTGTTCTAATTCTGTGAAAAATATCATGGATAATTTGTAAAAAGTTTTAAAATTTCTTGAATTCTTCTGTGTTTTTCCTCAAAAAGTTTAAATCTTTGCTTTTAATATGCAAGCTTTTAATTGTCTTGGATTAATTTTCTGCTATTTCAGCATTGTGGGTTTTTTTTTCTGCTTTAACTTTTCTTCACTGTGCAATATTGTTTCCCAAGACATATCTGTTCCTTGGTTCTCTACTCTGTTCTATTTGTACATTTTAGGCCATATCACACCATCTAAAACTATATAATAAGCCTTGATACAATAGAGTAAGCCCTTCCCATGTTCAATTTTGCTTTCAAAATGATCTTTGGCTTTTCATATAAATTCTTTTTAGAATAAGCTTGTCAAGTTCATAAAAAATTCTCTGAATTTTTGGTTGGTATTGTAACAGTTTAATTGAATAATTTGGGAAGAGTCTCTGTCCTTGTGTTATTTAGCTTTCTTTTCACAATCTTTATAGTGTCTTACATATCCTTTGCCAGATTTATTTCTGGGTACCTTAGATATTTTTTGTGACATTGCAAATAATATCACTTAAAATTCTATGTTTCAGCTAATTATTGGTAGTGTTTAGGAATGCATTTGGTACCTTATATTTAATTAATTGTAGTGATTAATCAATCTCTTAGAGGACTTTCATGTAGACAGTAATATTGTTTGATAATAATGCCACTTTCCCCCTTCTCCTTTCCAATACTTCCATCTTTTATTTCTTCTTACCTTTCTTTATGAGTAAGGACAATGTCTAGTACTATGTCAAACAGTGTAGTGATAGGCAGTATTTTGTCTCTGATTTTAATGGTAATGCTTCTAATGATTCACCATTAACTGTGAAGTTCCTAAATATAAACAATGATTGGGAATGTCTGATTCTAGAACTTAACCTTGTATCTGGTATATAGAAGATATTTATTAAATAATTTTTGATTTAATTTTCATTATTCTGTCTGGTATATGGACATGTACTGGGTAAGAGCATTTCTTTTAAGCATAAAAAATCTTAGAAAATTATACGCTTAAGTGTAAAGTGATTACAGCTTGCATGGTAACATCTTAAATTATCCAGAATGGGTGTCAACTTGATATTTAAGACTCTTTCTAAAACAATAAAGAACCTTTCTAATCTCTTTGATAAACATGAGGGAATTATCCCATGACTGAGGAGAATTGATTTATAACAAAATTGCTATTTTTAAACATCTGTTAATACCAACCCACCAGGCATAAGCATTCAAATGTTAAACATTTCATTCAGACACTATGTTTTTGTGCTTGCCTTCTTCATAAACCATGGTTCTTCAAACTAGGCATTAGGAGAGGGAAGGCAAATTCTGTAGTTTCGCTTCTGTATTAGATTTCAATTGTTCTGCAAAAAGTTTTCATAAATTTAGCAGCTTAAAACAACAGTAATTTATTATCTTAGAATTTCTGTAGATCAGGAGTCTGGGCACAGGTTAGCTGGATTTTCCACTCAGAACTCAAAGGGCTGCAATCAAGATGCTGTGCCACAGTTCTCATTCAGGTTATTGACAGAATTCAGTTCCTTGCAGCTTCAGAATTGAGGTCCTCATATTCTTGCTAGGTGTTGACAGAGGACAACTCTAAAGAACTGAAAGTCATTCTTTTCTGTAGGCAATTCACAGCATGGCTTCTTCTATCCTAAACCAACCAGAGAAAATTTTTGCTTTTAAAGGATCACCTTATTAGGTTAGAATCACCCAAAGTAATCTTCATGTTCTGATTTGGAACCTTGATTACATCTGAAAAACTCTTTTTGCCAAATAATGTACTGTAATCACTGGGATGATATCTCATCATAGTCACAGGTTCTACACACACTCAAGGGAGAGGAGTAACCAAGAGTAAGGGGTTATTGGGGATCATTTTAGCATTGTATCACAGCTACTATATAATCATATGTAAAGCGTCACTTTCCTTCTTCCATTGTCTCAGAGAAACTTTTTTTTTTCTTGCTTTATAACATCATTTTATGAGTGTCAACAAATCTTTCTCTTTTTCCAAATATTTGCACATACCTTAAAACTTCCATGTGTCTTAACTTGATAGTTTGATTTTAGCCTTATTTCCTGGGTAAGCTTGGGGCTATCTTTTCCATGTGCCTCATAGTATTTGGATAATTGATGAATTTTAACCCAAGAACGTCTGGATTTCACTGCTTTTAAGCTTCTTTTCCAGCTATATTCAAAGCCATATGGACACACACACACACACATTCACATCACATACATAGCCATATTCATAATATTTCGGGTGATTTGTCCCAGAGTTTTGATATTGTCTTGCTGTTAGTCAGTAATTTGTCCCTGGCATAATTTTTCTCTCTTCCAGGTTAAATACATAGAATGTTTTAAAAAATTGTGACAGAGCTTCCATGGTGGCTCAGTGGTAAGGAATCTGTCTGCCAATGTAGGAGACATGGGTTCTGCCTTTGGTGAGGGAAGATCCCGCATGCTGCAGGGCCACTAAGCCCATGAACAACAACTTCTGAGCCTGTGCTCTAGAGCTGGAGAGACACAACTACTGAAGCCCAAGCACCCCAGAGCCTGTGCTCCACAACAAGAGAAGCCACCACGATGGGAAGTTCATGCACTTCAGCTAGAGAGTAGCCCCCACTTGCTGCAACTAGAGAAACACTCATGCAGCAATGAAGACCCAGCACAGCCAAAAATAAATAAATAAATAAAATGATCAGAGGCTTAGAGAATCCTAAAATGACAGAAAAAATCATTTTAAAGGTATTTTATCTTACCTTTGGGAGACGTGCACATTATTAGCAGTTCCCTTGTAGCTCAGTCAGTAAAGAAACTGCCTGCAATGCAGGAGACACGGGTTCAATCCCCGGGTTGGGAAGATCCCCTGGAGAAGAAAATGGCAACCCACTCCATTTTCCTTGCCTGGAAAATCTCATGGACAGAGGAGCCTGGTGGTCTACAGTCCACGGGGTCACAAAGAGTCGGGCATGACTGAGCAACTAACACACACAACACACATATTTTATTAGCATTTTACAGTTTACAAGGTGTCACACCACGTGTTTATGTCATTATGCTTAGCAACACTGTTGTAGGGCAGGAAGTAAGGCCTGCATTGGGATTAGGCAGAACTGAAAATTCAACCCAAGACTTTTGCCTTCAGATAGAGGTTTTCATACAGCTGCTTCACTACCACATGAGTAGAAAGAGTTTATAAACATACCTGTTATATTTGCATTAAATAATACAGCTTTCTGGAATTGAAGGGATGCTCTTTTATATAGTCTTATTTTGTGCAATTCTGAACTGGTTTCAAAGGGTGAATCTGTCGTTTTCCTACAATTTATGTTCAGATTAAACTGGTTTTGAATTAGTTTTATTTTATATTATGAGCTATCATTTATAATCCGGCATATGTTTCTTGTCTGCTTCAGGCTGTCCTTATATTTCTATGAAGCTCTGTATCGTCTCAGTTAAAAGAGGAAACAAATGGAAAACATGCCAGTTAATAGATTTACTCAAGGATTTCACAACCTTTCACACTGACTCTATTCCTTATCGCCCACATTTCATTGTCTGATGACAAATTTTCTAACAAAAGAAGGATAAGAGTAACCACAAAGGAAATATTCATAAGGTCTGGAAATTTATGAGGTTATTGTACTATGCAACTAGCTTCTTCTAGGTAGATGGAACTTACAAATATGATGATAGATGGTATAAACTGGTAGATATCAGGTGATTTTTAAAATAAAATTATTTTGTATAAGTAATATAGATAGATGATTGTTGTCATTGTTTAAGCATTAGTTGCTTAGTTGTGTTCAACTCTTTTGTGACTCCCCATGGACTGTAGCCTACCAGGCTCCAATGGTCCATGGGCTTCTCCAGGCAGGAACGCTGGAGTGGGAAGTCATTTCCTTTTGCAGGGGATCTTCCTGACAGGGATCAAATGCCAGTCTCCTGCTTTAGCAGGTAGATTCTTTACCACTGAGCCACCAGGGGGGCCAGATACATGGTAAATTCAAATAAATGAAAAGAATGAGTAGTGAGAAGTGAGTTCTTTTTCTAATTCCATGTTCCAGACCCTGTCAATATTTTAGAGGCTTGCAGTGAGTACTTGGAGAGGTTTAGTCCTTCTTCAAAATGGGAAAAGGGATTTGCTAATGTTTGAAAGTATAATAGGAGTTAAAGATGAGAGGGAAATGGCAGTAAAAAGAGAAAACTTCTGGGTATACAATGTCCAAAACAATATTGCCCTTAAACCTGACACAAAGCTGAATGACTAAGAGAAGATGCCACTGTTTGTGCATTCTTGGATTTAGCCCAACATAGCAAGCATGGAGAAAGCAAGGGAGTTCCAGAAAAACATCCACTTCTTCACTGACTACGCCAAAGCCTTGGACTGTGTGGATCACAACAAACTCTGGAAAATTCTTAAAGAGACTGCAGTGTCAGACCACCTTACCTGTCCAAAGAGAAACTTGGATGCAGGTCAAGAAGCAATAGTTAGAACCAGAGAAGGAACAAATTACTGTTTCCAAACTGGGAAAGGAGTACAATGCTGTATATTGTCATCCTGCTTGCATGCCTGCTAAGTCACTTCATTTCTGTCTGACTCTTTGTGACCCTCTGGACTGTAGCCCGCCAGGCTCCTCTGTCTATGGGATTCTCCAGGCAAGAAGACTGGAGTGGGTTGCCATGCCCTCCTCCAGGGGATCTTCCCGACCCAGGGATGGGAACTGCCTCTCTTATGTCTCCTGCATTTGCAGGCAGATTCTTTAACACTAGGGCCACCTGGGAAGTTTTTGACTGTGTAGATCACAACAGACTGAAAAATTCTTAAAGAGATAGGAGTATCAGACCCCCTTACCTGTCTCCAGAGATACCTGTATGCAGGCCAAAAAGCAACAGTTAGAAAGGGACAAGAAACCTCTGAGTGGTTCCAAACTGAGAAAGGATTATGACAAGTCTGTATACTGTCACCCTGTTTACTTAACCTCTATGCAGAGCACACCATGTGAAATGCCAGGCTGGATGAATCACAAGCTGGAATCAAGATTGCCAGGAAAAACATCAACAACCTCAAAAATGCATATGATACCACTCTACTGGCAGAAATTGAAGGGCGACTAAAGAACTTCTTTGGGAGGGTGAAAGAGGGGAATGAAAAAACTGGCTTGAAACTCAACATTCAGAAAACTAAGATCATGGCATCTGGTCCCATCACTTCATGGCAAATAGAAGGGGGAAAAGTGAAAGCAGTGACAGGCTTTATTTTCATGGGCTCCAATATCTCTGTGGACGATGATTGAGCCAGGAAATTAAAAGACACTTGCTCCTTGCAAGGAAAGCTATGACAAATCTAGACAGCATATTAAAAGCAGAGACATCACTTTACCAACAAAGGTCTGTATAGTTAAAGCTATGGTCTTTCCAGTAATTACATATGGATGTGAGTTGAACCATAAAGAAGGCTGAGCGCCAAAGAATTGGTACTTTGAATTGTGGTCCTGGACTGCAGGGAGATCAAACCAGTCAGTTCTAAAGGAAATCAACCCTGAATATTCATTGGAACAACTGATGCTGAAGCTGAAGCTGCAAAACTTTGGCCACCTGATGCGAAGATCTGCCTCATTGGAAAAGACTCTGATCTGGAAAAGACTGAAGGCAAAAGGAGAAGGGGCAGCAGGAGATGAGATGATTAGAGAGCATCACCAACTCAATGGACATGAATCTGAGCAAACTCTGGGAAATAGTGGAGGACAGAGCAGCCTGGAGTGCTGGAGTCTGTGGCGTCATAAAGAGTCATTGATTTATTGACTGAACAACAACAGCAAACATTTATCACTTTATTGAACTGCTTCTACAGTGTTCCTGCTCACTTTGTTAACAGAGGCCCATTCTTTCAGTTATTTTCATTCGAACTAATCTCTTAGTTATGGTAGGGAAGAATCTTACGTCATTATGAAACCAGGAGGTGTCATGTGTTGGATTGTATACCTCAAAAAGATAACCTCTGGTACCTGGGGGATGTGGTCATATTTGGAAATAAGGTCTTTACAGATATAATCAAGTTAAGATGATAATATACTGGATTAGGGTAGGCTCTAAACCCACTGACCAGTGTCCTTATTAGAAAGCAACATGCAGACACAGCCACAAACAGAGAGAAAGCTGTATGATGATGGAGTTAAAAAATGGAGTGATGCAGCTGCAAGCTAAGGAATGGCAATGATTGTGGGGATCATCAGAGTCTAGGAGAGAAGCACTGAACAGTGTCTCCTTCAGAACCTCCAAAGGTAATCAATCTTATTTCCACATTGATTGTGGACTTCTGGTTCCAGAAATGTAAATGAATAAATTTCTGTTGTTTTAAGCTACAAAATTTGTGCTATTTTGTTAGGGCAGCTCCAGGAAATTAAGCAGGAAGAAAGGCATAAAAAACTTTTCTCCCCACTAAGATACTACTTATATGCTAGGCACTGTAATACATGCATTATCTCATTACTGTTCCTTTCATAATAGCCTTACAAGATAAGTATTATCCCTGTTTACAGAGGCAAAAACTCAGGCTCATAAGTCTTGACTAATCTTTCCAAGGTCACACAGTAGATATTCTCTGATAAGGAAGCCATTGCATCACACTATTATTGATGATCACCCATTTATAAGAAAAGACAGCTAAACTTAAAAATGGTTTTATCATCTGGGCCCCCCACTACATGGTCTGATTATAGAAGCATTAGGAGCAAAAGTTTCTCCTACTAAGGCCTGAAATTTCACTCTTTCCATAATTAATATTTCTTTAAAAAATGTGATTATCCTAGAAGGATTAACATATTATGCCTATGAAAATATAAATTTATCAGAGAGTTTTCTCTTTTCTGATGTCATAGGAGATCTATGAGTTCAAGAACATTGCTTATTTGGTGATAAAGATTAGAGTGGGAGAGTGAAAGATACACAATATGAAGAAAGAGGGTAGCAGCATAAAATAAATTATTTTCGCTTCAAAATTTTGCTGAGTTTTGGTAATATTTCTTACATAGCTTTTCTCCAAATCAGTTTTGTTGTTAGAGCTGACACTGTCATCACTGGAGATTTATATTTGTAATAGTGTGAAATAGGAGGACTAAATGGGAATATTTGGTAGGTAAAGCGTTCAGTTCAGTTCAGTTCAGTCACTCAGTCGTGTCTGACTCTTTGTGACCCCATGAACTGCAGCATGCCAGGCCACCCTGTCCATCACCAACTCCCGGAGTTTACCCAAACTCATGTCTATCGAGTTGGTGATGCCATCTAGCCATCTCATCCTCTGTCGTCCCCTCTCCTCCTGCCCCCAATCCCCCCCAGCATCAGGGTCTTTTCAAATGAGTCAACTCTTTGCATCAGGTAGCCAAAGTATTGGAGTCTCAGTCTCAGCATCAGTCCTTCCAATGAACACCCAGGACTGGTCTCCTTTAGGATGGACTTGTTGGATCTCCTTGCTGTCCAAGGGACTCTCAAGAGTCTTCTCCAACACCACAGTTCAAAAGCATCAATTTTTCAGTGCTCAGCTTTCTTCACAGTCCAATTCTCACATTCATACATGACCACTGGAAAAACCATAGCCTTGACTAGAGGGACCTTTGTTGGCAAAGTAATGTCTCTGCTTTTTAATATGCTATCTAGGTTGGTGATAACTTTCCTTCCAAGGAGTAAGCGTCTTTTAATTTCATGGCTACAATCACTATTTGCAGTGATTTTGGAGCCCCCCAAATTAAAGTCTGACACTGTTTCCACTGTCTCCCCATCTATTTCCCATGAAGTGATGGGACCAGATGCCATGATCTTAATTTTCTGAATGTTAAGCTTTAAGCCAACTTTTTCACTCTCCTTTTTCACTTTCATCAAGAGGCTTTTTAGTTCCTCTTCGCTTTCTGCCATAAGGGTGGTGTCATCTGCATATCTGAGGTCATTGATATTTTTCCCGGCAATCTTGATTCCAGGTAAAGGGTAGTAGAATATAAATGACACATCACTTGGCTCAAGCAACTGTTTGACATTCTAAATCTGGTTGCAAATAACTTTTTTTTTTACTACACATAATACATTTTCATTGCAAAGTATTTAGAAACCATAGATAAGATGAAAGAAGAAAATGACAATTAGCTGTAATCATACCATCCTAGGTCTAGTAATACTACATTTTGGTATACATTTCCAGGACTTACTGTATAAATACTTAAAAAAATTACATAGGATGAAACTAACATGTGTTTTTAAGCTATTTTCAAATGTTAAATATAATGAAAGTATTTAATTTAGGAATAGATGCAGAAAAATTTATTTGGCATGCCTAGTTTAGTTAAAAGATTATTTGAATTTCTGCTAGTTATGTCTTATATTTTAGGTGTCGATACTCTTTGAAGACTAAGTAAAAGGACATTTTAAAGGAACGTTTTCATTTTGTGTGTAAGTTAACATCTCATCCTAGGGCACAAGAAGAGAGGAGCCTGATTTACTTCGTTTGCTGTCAGTTTATAACTCTGACACAGGCTCACCCAAAATAGATAAATGATGATTTTCTTGTGTTTGTCTCAGTTCAAACACATTAAAATGGTTTCAAAATGAAGTTATAGAATGTGCACTATAAATAAACCTCAAGCTGACTGGCTGATAAAAGTAAGATCAAGTCAAATCATTTAGATTTTCAGAGATTTTAATTGTAACAAATGCTGTTTTGCTACATAAATATGTCCTTCAGGTGTCTAAGTTTTTTTTTTTTTTTTTTTTTTTTTTTTTTTTTTTTTAGGAAAAAAGTGATTTATTGGTGCTAAGTGAAATGAGGAAAACTCATGGCATGATGTGGTGTCACTATGGCTAAGAAGCTCACCTGTGGTGGACTGGTAGAAGGTAAAATACTGGATAGTTCTAGTCAATAAGTGATGTGGGGGTGATGAGGACTAGGTATTGTCTGGACTATGTTAACTGCTTTGGAAGTCTCGAAGGAGGACCACAGGCTCAGATCAGCCAGTTATCAACTCAGGCCACTGAAAGCCAGAAGGCCTTCACAGCAGTGTTTAAAGTGGCTCTCATCTCTTAGGGCCAGGGACCAGACTGAGACTGGGACTGAATTGTGATGGTAGACAAGATGCAAAAGAAGTGGAGAGATAGCCAAGACAGGTCTCCTAAGTTGGAGTCAGGGCCCTGAGAGCAAGGACTTGAGAAATAAGATGAGGAAACTGGCTGGATGTGCCAGAGATTTTTTTAACTCTCAATTCTCTTGGGCTGGCAGAAGTGACACCTATCCATGTGCTAGAAAAGAGCAGAATCTCTTTGCCTACATGAGAGACCTCAACAGAGCCAAATGCCTTGAAAAATGATGCTTTTCCTCCTTAAGATGTATTCCTTTCCTTTATTGCCTAGAGATGAGACTCAAGTGTCAAATTTAAGCATAACTAAGATGGAAGGCCTGAGGAATAGTTTACTTTTCAAAGAAATGCAGGATCTGGATATGATGTACCAGCTGGAACTGGGGAATGTGTGTGGGTGTAGACCTTCAGGGGCCTGGTCTCAGGCTTGTGCAGAATATAAGGCTGGAAAGTGGAGAGTTTACTGACTTGTCTTTATGATCCCATGATTCAAGGTTTAACAAACTCTCCAAGACACCTGGAGCCCACGCTGATGGTCTTTGTGATAGCTCTTTAAGGCTAGGTGTAGAAACCAAAACTTCCTTGACAGAATATTGAAGAATGGAGTTATAAGTTGAAGGAGGTTGGCATGTTAGAACAGATTTATTATGAGAGACTAGAGAATCCATCCCTGCCTCTGCTTCCTGGAGAGCCCAGGAAACATGCCATTCACTAAAGCAATATGGAATGTGCTGTTGAGGGAGACATCGATATCTTCGAGAGGTTCTGTCATGGCTGTCCTCTCAAGCTGCAGTTGATAGTTGGACACTGTCATCTAAGGTTGCCTAAACAAAATGGGAATGATAGGATTCCAGAATATCTGAAGCCAGATAACGGCGTATGTGCTAAGTCATTTCAGTTGTGTCCAACTTTTTGCGACGCTATGGACTATAGCCTGCCAGGGTTTTCTGTCCATGAGATTCTCCAGGTAAGACTACTGGAGTGGGTTACCATTTCCTCCTACAGGGGATCTTCCTGACCCAGGGATCAAATCAGAGTCTCTTACATATCCTGCATAGGCAGGCGGGTTCTTTACCGCTATCGTCACCTGGGAAGCTTAATGATGGCATAAGTTGTTATTGTTCAGTCACCCGGTCCTGTCCGACTCTTTGGGACCCTGTGAACTGCAGCATACCAGGCCTTCCTGACCCTCACCATCTCCTGGAAATGCCCAAGTTCATGTTCATTGCATCGGTGGTGCCGTCCAACCATCTCATCCTCTGACGCCCTCTTCTTCTTCTGCCCTCAATCTTTCCCAGCATCAGGGACTTTTCCAATGAGCTGTCTGTTCACATCAGATGACCAAAATAATGGAGATTCAGCTTCAGCATCAGTCCTTCCAGTGAATATTCAAGGTTGATCTCAAGATTGACTGGTTTGATCTCCTTGCTGTCTAAGAGACTTTCAGGAGTCTTCTCCAGCACCACAGTTTGAAGGCATCCTTTCTTTGGTGCTCTGCCTTCTTTCCAGTCCAGCTCTGACAACCATACGTGACCACTGGGAAGACCAGAGCCTTGACTATATGGACCTTTGTCAGCAAAGTAATGTCTCTGCTTTTCAACACGCTGTCTAGGTTTGTCATTGCTTTTCTGCCAAGAAGCAATCGTCTTCTGATTTCAGAAAATGATGGCATATAATTAGATATAATTATAGCAATGGACAAAAAAGTCAGAGTGATTCAAAAGTACTGCTTTGACCCATTAGTGGCATGACTTTGATTGTGGCCAGTTTCAAGTGGGGCTTGTAGCAGAAGAGTGTGCTGCAGCAAGTCTAAGCTGTAGTGCAAGCTGCCCTGTCTCTCAGGTAGAAACTCCTGATTTTATCATGAGCTCCTCATGGCAGTGGACCAGCAGCTAAGGAGAGGAATTATTATATTCATAGGGGAAATGAGCCTTAAGATCATGGAGATCTAGGACTGCTGTTAGACAATGGAATTGAGGAGATACAGTGGTGTTTTCAGGCTTCCCTGGTGGTTCAGATGGTAAAGAATCTGCCTGCAATTCAGGAGAATTTGGTTTGATCCCTGGGTTGGGAAGATCCCCCAGAGAAGAGAGTGGCTACCCACTCAGTATTTTTGTCTGGAGAATGCCACGGACAGAGGAGACTAGCAGACTACAGTCAATAGGGTTGTAAAGAGTCAGACATGACTAAGCAACTAACACATTTTTAGTTATGTTTTCAAGTCTGGTGATACTGATGAACCAGCAGTTGCAGTGACCATAGCATGATAAAAACAAAGCAAATAAAAGCTCAGATTCTCAGATTGAGGATCTGGATTATTCCACTAGGCAAGCAACTTGGATAAGCTGAGGAGGGAGTGAGCAACCTGGCA
The DNA here is from genome assembly GCF_963930625.1 of Muntiacus reevesi. Taxonomy (NCBI): domain Eukaryota; kingdom Metazoa; phylum Chordata; class Mammalia; order Artiodactyla; family Cervidae; genus Muntiacus; species Muntiacus reevesi. The sequence goes on along the minus strand of NC_089251.1, from coordinate 255,724,248 downwards.
GACAGAACAGAGAGAAAAATACATAAAGGGTGACAGAGAAGTGAGATGATGAACATGAATTTCAGTTTGGATGTCAGTTGTAGCATTTGTGGCTTGCAACTCTATCCCTTGTGTACTAAGCTTTCTGGAGAAGCAAACACCTTGACCATTTAGTGATGGATTGTATTTAAAGTAGCACACAAGTTGATCTGAGTTGTACCAGAGTGGATTTATCAAGGTGACTCTGGTATACTTATACACTCTTAGTCATTTCTCCTAGTCCAGTTGTGGCTGCAGAGGATAATTCTGAGTATCTTTTTACTCACTTTGTACTGAAAGCAGGTTGCCTCAAATGCATTGTATGTCTCTGATTTCAAGCTCAGGGCTCCTCAGACGTTATGCGTAAAGGAGGTATGAAATCAGCCCCTGAAATTTGGATTCAGATTCTAGGAAGTAGGTCTGTAGAGGTGAGTTAGAAGTGTTGTCAGACTGTAGAAAGTATTGGAAGACATTGGAGGGAAGGAGCTTCCATAGGAAGAATTTCAAGTGAAAACAGAAAGATCATGGGGAAATGTCCTAAAGAATATGTAGAACATTTATATTTGAGGAACAGTTAATATGTGTGCAAAGAGGGAAAACTGGCAAAAATCTTGAAAAGTGGCTTGTGATTCTACCAGGAGAATGCTTAATGTTTTCTTTTAAGGATGGTCTTACTTAGCCAAACTCACTAATCTTCTCAATTTTATATAGAGAACAGAAATAATACACACACATGTACACAGACACAGTTCTTTATAATTTATAAAGTCCTTCTATACATTTTCATGTTTGAGCCATAAAAATATATTAAACAAGCTCAGATTTCAAAGTTATCCCCATTCTAGAGATAAGAAAATTGGAACCCTGACTTTATTGATGAAAAGTGAATAGCTGGATGTTAAAGCAAAGCCTACCTCTTGTAAAACTGTAGGAAGTAAGCTGTTCATCCTTTTAGACTTTGAATTTTAGTTTCTGGTTTAAAGTCTGCAGCTTCAGCCTTCACATGTTGTTTATAAACCTGCTCCTAGCATGCCTTTTTTTGTGCCCTCATTCTGACTTGTGTGTCTTAAACAGGACAATTCTAGTCACAACTCTATTAGAATCAGTGTAGGTTGATTCATTTATTTGTAAAAGTATTTATTAGTTATTCTCATGCATTGTCCCAGCATAAAGTAGAGGCTTCAGATGTTACATTAACAAAGAGTATTTTGGGAGCTTACAGACTGAAATGGACTTAATATAAACTGTTGAGTCCTACCCCAAGGCCACAGGTGCGAGGCCTTGTACTGAAGCCACAGAAGAGGAGCCCAGAACAAAGGCCACCTCTGAAGCTAACCGAGCCAATTTGTAACTGTTGCCAAAAGCTCCTCCTGTCATCACTAACAGTGTTCCTGAACCCAAATTAGGCGAAGATATCCACTCCGGTAGCCATTGTTTAGCACTCTAACCAACCATCTAATGCTAACCTCCCAGCAGGAATTTTCTTTGTCATGAGGCTATGAAAATTGGCTACTAACCCACGAAAACTGTTGACCCTCCTGAGCCTGTCAGAAGTTGTCGGCCCACTGCGCTCACAGTGCCGACATTCCCTCTGCTTTTTGTTCTTAATAAACCTACTCCTTTCTGCACTACTCTGTGTCTGGAAATTCTTTTCCAACCTGTATTTGGACAGCCTCAGCATAAACAAATGACATATATAAATAAAAGACGAAACTAGCTTACTGGCATTAGATTTGCTTCAAATAAAGTTGTATGTGTAGACCATAGCAAAAGTAAAATAAAAAGGCATACATTAAAAAAAAATTAGTTTTTTGATTCTATGTAGATAAGTAATATTCAAAGATTTCTGTTGGAGGGAAATAATTATACTAATTTTTATAGATACATACTTTTTTTTTTGTAGAAGCAATAAACAAATTTGCCACATTTCTAAATTTTAACAAACGTAGCCAGAAATGGTCAAAACAATTTCCCCTTGATTTGGCATTAAAAATACAAGCAAGACTCTAGAGGGCACCCTGCTCCTGTGCTTTTCAAGAAGTACAATTCCTTTCAAATGCAGCAATGAATGTACGCCTGAAATTCATTGTGAATACTTCCAAAGAAGGTTAGAATTCTTATGCAAGATCTTGAAATTAGTATGTGTTAGTCAAACTTTTGTGTCTTATTTTACATGTTTTCATTTGGGATAGTTTATGTTCTTTAATGCCTAGAATGTTCTTTTTTTTTTTTTAATTATTTTTTTATTTTTATTTTTTCAGTGGGTTTTGTCATACATTGATATGAATCAGCCATAGAGTTACACGTATTTCCCATCCTGATCCCCCCTCCCGCCTCCCTCTCCACCCGATTCCTCTGGGTCTTCCCAGCCCACCAGGCCTGAGCACTTGACTCATGCCTCCCACCTGGGCTGGTGGTCTGTTTCACCACAGATAATATACATGCTGTTCTTTCGAATCATCCCACCCTCACCTTCTCCCACATTACAGTATACTAACACATATATATGGAATTTAAAAAGATGGTAACGATAACCCTATATGCAAAACAGAAAAAGAGACACAGAAGTATAGAATGTTCTTAGGAAAATATTTTAAAACTATATTTTAAAAGTTAAATGTTCTAACATGCATAGGTCTAATTGTTTTCCCTGCATTGCTTACTTATGTTTAATTTCTTTACTTAATTGTTATCACTAGTAATAACATACTATTGTTACTGTTATTATTAAAATTCTTTTGTCAGGATTTTGGGATTTTTCTGGCAGTGAGGTCATCATGTTACTTTGATCCTTCCCTAATTACATGCACATTAAACGTATATGGAAAGCGCTCATTTGGTTCTTTCCTAATTACATGCACATTAAATACATATGGAAAGGGCTCATTCGGTGCCTGGACCACACTGTGTGTTAAATGAATGTTTCTTAAATCTGAATATGAAGGTTAAAAAATCTTTCAATATTAAGATATTTATGTCTGTGCCCCCTTCCAATGGCCATTCGTGGGTTTGGTGATGGTAAGAACCTCGTCACTCAGGGTTTATTTTAGCTCCCTGGAGTAGGAAATGCCACCCACTCCAGTATTCTTGCCTGGAAAATTCCACAGCCAGAGGAGCCTGGCAGGCTACAATCCACGGGGGTGACACAGAGTCAGACGCTGAGCGACCGAGCATTCAGGTTATAAAACCTCTGAAGCTGACTGCATTTAAGCCACTGCATTCTAAATTCTAACAGTAGCCACGTTCCCTCACTGTTGTACCTTACTTTCCTGCTATCTAAACAGTTCTGTGTTCTGAAAACCCTTGGATACATCCAGAATCTTTTGCTGGTAGCAGAAGTCTCTGTTAAACATCATTTTGTGTGAATAAGTGCTGCCTCCTTAGTTTGGTCTATCGACTCTTGTGTATAAATCTCTGGCTTCCTGAATCCCTCCATTTTTTAAGCTGAGATCTTATTTCCATTTGTACCCTTAGCTTTGCCAGACTTGACCAAAGAGAACTGAAGTTTTAGGAATAACTCATTTTTGTTTTTCCTACTCTGACTTTGCTTTCAGGGCTAATATCTTGTGTTGCACAAAGTTCCCATCATGAGTTCCATCCATTTCCAGAAAGTGGGCAGCTTCAGCCTTCACATGTTATTTATAAACCTACTCTTATTATGCCTTTTGTTGTGGCCTCATCCTGACCCATGCCCCCCCATATTTCTGAATACACCCCCCCTTATTTCTGAATCTTATCTTGCTAACCTATCAGCTACCCAGTTCATCCCCAAGTAACTTGAATCTTGCTTCACTGTTTATAAATAGTGTGGCACCTGGAGATGGTAGTTGCAGGTAACCTGCAGGCCACTAGAGGGGGTACGTTATCTCATTTGTTCCCTAAGTCATGTCTGAATCTTTGCAACCCCATGGAGTGTAGCACCTTAGGATTCTCTATCTTCCACGATCTCCTGAAGTTTGCTCAAATTCATGCCCACTAAGTCAGTGATGCTACCCAACCATCTCATCCCCTGCTGCTCCTTTCTCCTCCTGCCTTCAATCTTTCCCAGCAACAGGGTCTTTTTCAATGAGTTGGCTCGCATCAGGTGGCCAAAGTATCAGAGCTTCAGTTTCATCATCACTCCTTCCAATTAATATTCAGGATTGATTTCCTTTAGGATTGACTAGTTTGATCTCCCTGAAGTCCAAGGGAATCTGAAGAGTCTGCTCCAACACCACAGGTTGAAAGCAGCAGTTCTTTGGCGCTCAGACCTCTTTATGGTCCAACTCTCACATCCGTTAATAACTACTGGAAAAACCGTAGCTTTGACTATACGGACCTTTGTCAGCAAAATGATATTTCTGCTTTTTAATATGTTGTCTAGGTTTGTCATAGCATTTCTTCCAAGGAGCAAGTCTCTTTTAATTTTCATGCCTGCAGTCACTGTCTGCAGGGATTTTGGAGCCCAAGAAAATAAAATCTGTCACTGTTTCCATTTTCCTTCCTTCTATTTGCTGTTAAGTGATGGGACTGGATGCATGCAATGATATTAGTTTTTTTTTTAATGTGCATTTGAAGTCAGATTTTTCTCACTCCTCTTTCATCCTCATCAAGAGGCTCTTTAGTTCTTCTTCACTTTCTGCCATTAAAGTGGTATCATCTGCATGTCTGAGATTGTTGATATTTCCCCCAGTAATCTTAGTTCTAGCCTGTGACTCATTCAGTCTTGTATTTTGCATGATGCAGTCTGTATAGAAGTTAAATAAGCAGGGTGACAATATAAAGTCTTGACGTACTCTTTTCCCAATTTGGAACCAGTTCATTGTTCCATGTCCGGTTCCAACTATTGCTTCACACACAGGTTTCTCAGGACAGGTAAGGTAGTCTGGTATTCCTATCTCTTTAAGAATTTTCCAGTGTGTTGTGATCTGCACAGTTCAAAGCTTTAGCATAGTCAATGAAGCGGAAGTAGATGTTTTTCAGGAACTCCCTTGCTTTCTTCATGATCCAATAAATGTTGGCAATTTGATCTCTGGCTCCTCTGCACCTTTGAAACTCAGCTGGTGTATCTGGAAGTTCTCTGTTCATGTATGGCTGAAGCCTGACTTGAAGGATTTTGAGCAGAACTTTGCTAACCGGTGAAATGAGCACAATTGTACAGTAGTCTGAGCTTTCTTGGCATTGTCTTTCTTTGGGCTTAGAAAGAAAACTGAGCTTTTCTAGTCCTGTGCCTACTGCTGAGTTTTCCACAAATTTGCTGGCATATTGAGCGCAGCACTTTAACAGCATCATTTTTAGGGTTTTACATAACTCAGCTAGAATTCTCTCACCTCTACTAGCTTTGTTTGTAGTAATGCTTCCTATTGATGAACTTGACTTCACACTTCAAGGTGTCTGGCTCTAGGTGAGTGACCACACCAACATGGTTATCCAGGTGATTAAGACCTTTTTTGTATAGTTCTTTGTGGATTCTCACCACCTCATCTTAATCTCTTCTTCCTCTGTAAAGTCTTCATTATTTCTCTCCTTTATTGTGCCCATCCTTGCATGAAATATTCCCTTGATATCTCCAGTTTTCTTGAAGAGATCTCTAGTCTTTCCCTTCTATTGTTTTCCCCTGTTTCTTTGCACTATTCATTTAAGAAGGACTTCTTATCTCTCCTTGCTAGTCTCTGGAAATCTGCATTCAGTTGGGTATATCTTTCCCTTTACCCCTTGCCTTTCCCTTCTCTTCTTCCCTTAGCTATTTGTAAAGCCTCCTCAGACAATCACTTTGCCTTCTTGCAGTTCTTTTTCTTTGGGGTGGTTTCGGTCACCACGTCCTGTGCAAGGTTGTGAACCTCATTCCTTAATTCTTCAGGCACTTTGTCTGCCAGATCTAATCCCCTGAATCTATTTATCACCTCAGCTGTATAATCACAAGGGATCTGATTTAGGACATACCTGAACAGCCTAGTGGGTTTTCCTACTTTCTTCAATTTAAGCCTGAATTTTGCGGTAAGAAGCTCATGATCTGACCCACAGTCAGCTTCAGGTCTTGTTTTTACTGACCATGTAGAACTTTTCCATATTTGGCTGCCAAGAACATAATCAGTTTGATTTTGGTATTGACCTTCTGGTTATGTCTATGTGTAGAGTCATCTGTTGGGTTGTTGGAAAAGAGTGTTTGCTATGACCAGAATGTTCTCTTGACAATACTGTTAGTCTTTGCCTTGCTTCATTTTCTACTCCAAGGCCAAAGCTGTCTGTTATTCTGGGTATTTCTTGACTTCTGACTTATGCATTCCAATTCCCTATGATGAAAAGGACATCTTTTTTTTTTTTTTTTTGGTGTTAGTTCTAGAAGGTGTTGTAGGTCTTCATAGAACTAGTTAACCTCAGCTTCTTCAGCCTCAGTGCTTGGGGTGTAGACTTAGATTACTGTGATGTTAACTGCTGCCGCTTAAAATTGCATTGTTCGGTTCTTTTGATCTATATTCCCATTGTGGTACTTCCTCACCCACCATAAGGGCATACCTTGTTGGATTCCCCAACACTTGCCCTCATATTGTTTACTTGGTAGTCATCCCTTACATTTATGTAGCACTTTCAAAACATATTATTTAACTTACTAACTGTATCAGCTCTAGTAATAAGTGTTACAAATTGGATATCATCACTTCTTTGTATAGATGATAAAAATGTGGCTGAAAAAGTAAAAATTTGCATCCATGTCTTCATATTGCAGATATCAGGTTGCTTTGGTTGTTTCTTTAAAGTAGTTGCAACTGGTAATAGATAGTAACTTATCTTAACTTCTTAATAACTAGGGTTATGTAATAATTAGAGTCTGCTTAAGCTTTCACCCCACATTGTGAGGCCTCGATATTTTTGTTCTGTTCATCAGAATCAGATTCCCTATTCTGAATCCTACAATTGGATTATGATCTTGTTAAGAATTAGGTCCACTGTTCCCAAGGCACAGAATTTCACAATAAGCCCATAAAGGCATCTTCTCAGATAATAACTTGACATTTGCTTTTCAAACAGTATATTCCAAGCTTATCTGAGAAGAATCTCTGTGGCCTTGTTATATGTGCAGATTGCCAGGTTACTGGATTTCTTCCCCAGGCACACTATAGCTTAGCAGTTCTGGGCTGAGGTCTGAAAAATTTAAAACAAGTTTGTAGACAGTTATCCTTATGCAAATTTGAAAATCAACTTCTTAGAGCAGAGCCTTTTAGAAGGGTGTGAAATTAATCTGTCCATGCTCCTTGCCTTTTCTGTGACTACTTTCCTCACTAGATGAATTTGAGTATCTTTCTTTTTCCCTCCTTCTCTACCTAGCTCCCCTGTCAATGACAGAATTTCATTGATAGCTTATCAGCCTACTGTGTAATTTGAATCTGGAAAGTTATTCTATCTATAGATGCTCCTTGTCCTGAATTGAATTGGAGTAAATGATTCTGAAAATGTACCCATTCAAGATAATTTGTGCCACAGCATTTCTAAAAGGCTCATATTAATGAATGAGTTTTGGAGCCACATGGTTTTGGACTTACATTCTTTCCTCCTCTTCTCAGAAGCAGGTGACATGCTTTTCCTTAAATGACCCTATTCCATCCTTGCAGAAGCTGCCAGTCTATTTGCTTACGTTAAATTCTAGAGACCACTGACACATTATAAAGACAAATCACGTATCTAAAGATTCCCACAAGAAAAATGACAATGAATGTAGTGTGGCTATTTTTGTGGCTAAATTTCCTACTTTTTTTTCTTGACACAATTTGGGGAGGCACTATCAGTATTTGTAAACAACCGTGATTTTGTAGTATTAACCTTTTAATTAAGTCATAATTTCTTCAGCTATATTTTAAGCTTTAATTGAATTTCATTTATATTTCATTGACTTGGAAGTTAATACCTTTTGGGGTGACTTTGTTTGACTATTGGGGCTTTCCTGGTGGCTCAGATGGTAAAGAATCCACCTGCAATGCGGGAGACCTGGGTTCAACCCTTGGGTTGGGAAGGTACACTAGAGGAGGGCATGGCCACCCACTCCAGTATCCAATATGTTGAACTATTACTGTAATTATCCATGACCAATCTGGTCTGTATCCTTATTGACCTAATGATACAGAAGAGTGACTAAAGACCTTTTTTCCTTTTTCTTTTTACACTGTACCCTTTCATTTATTGGAGAAGGAAATGGCAACCCACTCTAGCATTCTGGCCTGGAGGATTCCATGGATGGAGCAGACTGGTGGGCTACAGTCCATAGGGTCACAAAGAGTTGGAGATGCCTGAGTGATAACGCTACTAACACTTTCATTTATGTATATTTTATATCCTTAAGTAGACTCTCATAAGTTATTTTCAACTGAAAAATAATAGAAAAGCTGTGGATCACTAATTCAGCTATTTAGAAAAAGAGAATTTAGAAAATTTCTTTGCTTTTGGATGACACTAAGATGAATAATAATTTACCTTATTAGGAGAGAGAGAGTATTTGAAACATGGATTTCTCTTAACAATGGAACAAGAAGCTATTATAACTTTTACTGTTTCAATCTGTCATTTTAATAATTCCAACTATATTGTTCTTGAATTTAGCATATTTTGTTCAGTATTGGCCACATTTATTTTCATTAGGAATCGAAGACAAACAAGGTATTCTAAAAAAAGATCATGTTTTATTTACTTTAGATATCTATTTTTTGGCCAATTTTTTCCCTGAGCATAATGATATTGATTAACAGTGTTCTACTATTATTTGAATATCTGGCATGCTTTCCATTAATATTCCAAGTATTACTGCAGTTGACTTCAGTCTGATAGAAAAAAAGGTAAGTTAGCCTGGACCCCAACATTATTGATGTGTTTTGAATATGAAATGTTAGCCATGTTTCCGTGGCTTTGTATGGATGAGGAAAATGTGAAAAGAAATAAATGGGCAGTGATAATTTTATGATAAGTGACAATTTTATTAGAAAGAATACCCCAAAGAAATAATATTTCATCAGGCAAAAAGGAATACTTACATTAAAACAACAACCCATAACAGAAAGCAGTTGCAAAAAATGTGGAACATGTGGGTGTGACTGAGGATGTAGGAAATGATTTATGCTATTTCAAACTGTTATGCTTTTGAAAATTGAAATAACTTAATAGCATTATTTATCTTTCAAATATATGTGTTCACATAATTTTCCTTATTTTAGAATCCACTTATGTTCAAACACTTTGGCGAGTTCCACTGGCCTTGCTTATGTCTTAAATAGGACTGAGAAAGAAGAGGAAACCAGACATGTTTCCTGAAATCACTCAGGATTCTAAAGTGAGTGTGAAAGCCTTCAAAGAAACCCTTTTCAGAACTTTTTAAAGCTTATTTGACTAGTTTTGATATCTTAGCATCCTAGACAGCATATTAAAAACATAGATGTCACTTTTCTGACAAAGGTCCATATAGTCAAAGCTACGGTTTTTCCAGTAGTCATAAACAAATGTTAGAGTTACACCAAAAAGAAGTCTGAGTGCGGAAGAATTGATGCTTTTGAACTGAGGTGCTAGAGAAGAGTCTTGAGAGTTCCTTGGACTGCCGGGATATCAAACCAGTCCATCCTAAAGGAAATCAACCCTGAATATTCATTGGGAGGACTGATGCTGAAGCTGAAGCTCCAATACTTTGGCCATCTGATGCAAAAACCCTACTCATTGGAAAAGACCTTGATTCTGAGAAAGATGAAAGGCAAAAGAAGAGGGTGGGAGAGTCTGAGATGATTAGATGGTATCACCAACCCACTTGACATGAATTTGAGCAAACTCTGGGAAACGGTGAAGGACTGAGGAGCCTGCTGTCCTGCAGTCCCCGAGGCTGCGAAGAGTCAGACGTGACTTAGCAACAACCACGAGAAAGTCTTAGCATCAGGTACAAGAGAAGAGAAAAGGACAGAAACCTCTTTAGCATGACCCTTTAGGGACCCATCCTTTCTCATTTCATAACAGTTAGGTAGGCTTCGCCAGGCCGTATGTTATCAATGCCACTTGGCTTACGATTCAGGTCTGCCCATTCAGGGCACTGTGTTCCCTTGACTTCAGTGCTTGATACAGGGATGAGCATGTGACTCAACAGGCATGATTCAGAGACGGCCAGCTTTCTAACTTCTACAATCCATATGGTTTAGGGATACCTGAAAGCATTTTGTTGATACATAGATAAATCCCACATGATTTGAAGCAAAGCAGAGGCAAACAGAATCAAACTCAAAAGATGCAAGAAAACAAAGTTCTGCTGAAATTGCTTAAATGCCTGGATTCAAGAGATACACTTTTTGGTCTTCTCAATCGCATTTTTTCTGTCACTTGATACTGAAAATGTTTTGGCTGGAACTGTTCCATGGTGTTAAGCTCCAAATATTTCTCACTATGTGATATAGTTTGTAATCTAGCTGAACAAAAATAAAAGAAATATTTTTTCTCTAAAAATAATTTAATATTCTAGGATTCCTTATCATATGTAGACCCTACTGAGATATTTGCTATAGTTTTAGAAATAACAGATAGATAAATTTGTCCCATGAAGCTTATAGTGAAAATTTTTTCTCATACAGGTCTTTGTTTTTTATTAATTAGGTTAAATACAATCACTCAGTAAAGAAATAGTTTCTACAGTGACTTCAAGTATGCCAGAGTAAATTAGGAAAATGTACAGATCGTCTTTCTTTTATGTGTCTTTTGACAACTGAAGATTATTTAAACTGTTCACTATGAAGACATGTTGTCTCATATACCATGAATAGGAGCTATACTGAAGTGCTAAACTTTTCAAGTGATTATCATGTCTGTTTAAGAAGAGTAACAATAAAAATGTTACTTGCAAACAATAATATGGTTTTCTTACCTTGGAAAAACTTTGCAAAGTTCTTTAATCATAGTTGTAAAATTAACTCATTATATGAAGATGTAAAAGAAGACTATTGGTACTCTTAGAATATAAAACTATAATAAATTATTAATTATAAATTCATTTCCTTCTCCTTGTTCATAATAATGATCAATTTTTAAAATCTTGAATGAATAAGCCTAATTAACTCATTTTGATTAGAGGCTTGCTCTTGGTTAAAATATTTCCATTTATATCTGCTTTTTTGGGTGAGGAATGTTGAAGTACCCAAGATATTGGGAAATATTTAATAATCACTTTAATTTTCTATTAGGTATAAAATATTGGGCATAACTTAACTATGATACAGACAACAGATAGAAAGTGGGCCTAATTGCTAATGACTGAATATATTTTTAACACTATATTTAAATTCATTTTTTGATTAGGTAAGAGTAAAATTAATTAAATTCAGCAGAAAATCTAAACCATCTTTTTGCCCCATATGCCTAGTACCTCCTCTATATTCTTCTTCCCACCGCTCCCCTTGTATAGGCAATCCCTTACTTCCGTGTGTGTGCGCTAAGTTATTTCAGTCGTGTCCGACCCGCTGCGACCCCGTGGACTGTAACCTGCCTGGCTCCTCTGTCCATGGGACTCTCCAGGCAATAATACTGGAGTGGGAATTTCCATGCCCTCCTCCAGGGAATCTTCTCAACTCAGGGATTGAAGCTAAGTCTCTTAACGTCTCCAGCACTGAGATTCCTATATATCCTTCCAAAATTTCTTCATATATGTACAAGGAAACATATGTATAGAAACAATATACATATAGATATACATATAGAAATATACATATAGAACATACATATACATATAGAAACATATGTATAGAAACATGTATAGAAACTTATGTATAGAAACACATATTCATGTGTTTTCTTACATGGATTTGAAAACTTTTACTATGAAATCTGCTGTCTTTGCTTCTTATTCTTTATATGTCTTCTGACAATTAAGCAGGATTTCCCCCCTCCCTTTGGTTGTCTTTATATCTCTGTAAAGACTACAGTAGTAATCCTACTAAGAGAAATAAACATGTTTCTTCTCCCTTCCTGTTCTCTCCTTTTTATTTCACCATCCGATAGTACAGAATAAAATTATCTTTCTTAGTATTTACCCTTATATTGCTAAATATGCATATATTTCTATTAATTGATTTATCAGTTTCAGATAACATTTTTGACTCCCAGCTCTTACCAATAAGACAATCAGAAAATTTATTTACTTACTCTTTACCTTTCCTTTACTCGATACCTGTTTTTATTAGTTTATCATTTATGAATTTTCAGAGCATACAAAGTTTAGATTCTGATTTTTTGCTCTTATGCTCACTTATAGGCAGTGTCAGTTCTACAGTTGCTTGTATTTAAGTCCTCATTTCCAGTCTTGTTACTGCAGTTTTCCAGACCTTGCTTGGATAAAGTCATCCTTTTGTATCTACTACTTTTTTATGTACTATTAGAAAAGAAATATTTGAAGATATTTGTATTATTTGAGGATAATATGATTGTTTATTAACCCTCCTCCCTCCCCAGGTAATCAGTTGAAAACCTGCTATAAATAAGAACATTCAGTAAAGTTGAGGGACACAGAATTAATTAATTAATCAAATTTTTTTGAACACAGAATTAATTTAGAGAAATCAGTAGCTTTTGCTATGTAAGGAGCAACTATAAAATAATACAACAAATGACTCCATAAAATACCTGGGAATAAATATATCAAATAATATATAAAACTATATCTAGAAAATTTTAGAATATTCCTGAAGTGCACAAAACAAGAATTGAAATAATGGTAAGATATACCAAGATTTTGACAGGATGATTCAAAATCATAAAGTTATCAATTCTTCATAACTTACAAATTTTAAAGTGATCCAATAAGAGTACTAACTGCTTTTAAGCTAGAAAAATTGATTATAAAGTTTATATAGAAAAAACTTACCAACAAAAATATTGAAAAGAACTCTGAGAAAAGGAGCAATAGTGGTAGGGGCCAGATTTTCTGGTATTAAAACATTTCATGTCTCAATAATTCAACATAGAACTAGTATATAAATAAACAAATGCCCAGAAAGAAATACATGAAAATATAGTATATTACAAAGGTGCTATCTCAAAACTAGAGGGTAAAAATGGATTATTAAACAAATGGTCCTGGGATGATGGGTGGCTCTCTGGAAAAACTAAAACTGGATCCACATTGGACCCAATTATTTATTGTGATGAACTTCAGTTGCATCAATAATTTACATATAAAAAAGAAGCCATTAAAATACTAGATGAAAATTTACTTTTCATTAGGAAGACTTTTCTAACTATGAATCAAAAAACAAAATCTGTAAAAAAGTATTAGTGAATTTGGAACTATATTAAAGAAAAACTTTCTTCATGACAAAAATGTCACATGGTAAGTAAAAAGACAAATTGCAAACCTGCAAAAATTTTGCAATCCATATCACAGGCAAAAAATGACTCTTACCATTATATAGAAAACTCCTAGAGCTCAACCAAAAAGCAACAGCCTAAGATATGAGAGCAAAAAATACAGATAGCTCACAAATAACAAAATATGAATAATTAAAAAATGTAAAAAGGTAGTCAACCTCGCTGAAAATGAGAGGTTTTGATAATGAAGGGTACCCAATTGATTTATTGTTCTAGATTTTAAAATTCAAATTATGCTATTGAGATCCTGTAAGTTGCATGGTATTACTTACAATAATTGCAACTGCAGTTTATTTTCATACAGAGTGACATTTTATACTCTCTTTTATTTTGCACCTGTTTTCAATATTTCTGGAACAGGTTCCAATCACTAGGATGAATGTAGCAATTAAGGGCCTACTAAAGATGAATCATCCATATATGCTGTGTGAATTTTGATTGCTCTAATATCTGCCACTGCTATTAAAATAATTCATTCTCATTTCATCAAGTATTATTTCAGACTTATTTTTCTTTTAGTCCTGACATTAGAAAGTTGTTTTTCTCTTTGAGGATCACAAAATGCTACCCATGTGAGATGAGAATTTTGCATTCAAGGCAAGCGTAACATTATTTCCTGAATAATAGTGACACCTGCAATCCTTACCATCACAGAAAATGGTAATTGGATCAGCTTTGTGTGAAACCCTCCTTTGGCAAAGCAGTTCTCTTTCTACTGCTTGTTTTGTTTCATTTGTGTTCTTATTCTACCCCATTCCTAAAGTTATTTTCATTTCCTCCAATACTTGGTATCTTGGTATTATAAACATATTGGAGATGGATGGTTATAATACATCCTTCTTTTTTGATCTCTTCTGCAGAGACAGTACCCGGGGACAACTGGATTTTCCCATGTCTGGCTCAAGCTTTACTGAGTTATGTTGGTCTATGAGGTCACATTTGGCTGAGTAGAGGCTTTCTAAGCACACCTTGATTTATCCAGCTTGCCCACTAAACTGGGGCTCTACATTCCCTCTGTTCAACATAGCCATACCAGAGCAAGCTGAATGCAGATGACTGAGGCCGGCGCTCTCAAGCACTCAGTTCCTCCTTGGGCAGTTGCATGCTTATGTAAATCAAGACACTTGGTGACTTCCCTGGTGGTACAGTGGTTAAGACTGTGCTTCCACTGGAGGGGATGCAGGTTTGATCCCTGGTCAGGAAACTCAGATCCCACAGATTGTGTAGCATGGCCACAAAAAAAGAAGCTTGTTCCCACATTTTTAAAAATGCCAGTTTTACTGTAATCACAACAAAATAATTTCAATTAAATATTCTATAAGCTGATAAATATATAGAATGAAAAGAAAGTGTTGTTGTTTCCATGATAACTAAACAGAATGCTTTGGAAAAACTCAACTAGAAAGGTCACTTAAAAACTCTGTCAGACATTTCTCCAAAGGAGAAATACACATGGTCAATAGGCACATGAAAAGATGCTCAACATTACTAATTATTGGACAAATGCAAGTCAAAACTACAACGAAGCACAACCTCATGCAAGTTGGAATGGCCATCACAAAAGGTCTACAAATAACAAATGTTGGAGAGGGTGTGGAGAAAGGGGAACCCTCCTAAACTGTGGGTGGGAATGTAAATTGGTGCAGCCAATATAGAAAACAGGACAGAGGTTTCTCAGAAAACTAAAAATAGATACCTTATGATCCAACAATCCCATTCCTGGGCACAAATCCAGACAAAATTATAATTCAAAAAGATACATGCACCCCCTATGTTTATAGTAGTACTATTCACAATAGCCAAGATGTGAAAACAACCTAAATGTCCATCAACAGATAAATGGACAAAGAAGACATAGTACATATATACAACGGAGTATTTAGTCATATTCAGTCAGTTTAGTCACTTAGTCGTGTCCAACTCTTTGCGACCCCATGGACTGCAGCCAAGTTTCACTGTCCATCACCAACTCCTGCAGATTACTCAAACTCGGGTCCATCGAGTCGGTGATGTCATCCAACCATCTCATCCTCTGTTGTCCCCTTCACCTCCTGCCTTCAATCTTTCCCAGTGTATTACTCAGCCATAAAAAAGAACAAAATTATGCTATTTGCAGCAACATATATGGACCTAGAGATTCTCATACTAAACAGAGTAAGTCAGAAAGACAAAGGCAAATACCATATGATGTCACTTACATGTGGAATCTAAAATGTGACCCAAATGAATTGATCTAGGAAACAGAAACAAAACCAGGGACATAGAGAATATACTGGTGGTTGCCAATGGGGAAGGTAGGAGTGGGAGTTTGGGATTAGCAGATGCAAGTCGGTGTATATAGAACAGATAAGCAATAAGGTCCTACTATACAGCACAGGGAACTATATCCAACATCCTGTGATAAACTATAATGAAAAAGAATATGAAAAAGAATGTATGTGTATGTATAAATGAGGCAGTTTGCTGTACAACAGTAAATGGCATATTTTAATTCAACTATAGTTCAATAAAAATAAATTAAAAAATGTTTTAAAAAGGAATATTAAAAAAGCACTAAAAAAATTCTGTCAGATTAAGTATTGTTGAGACACCAGTAGAGAAATGATACACTATGAAAGAAATTCCTTATTCAGATTGTTCTGAAAGACATACCTGAGATTTCTCTTTATATTGAAAAACTAAAATGCAATCTAGAAACCCTAGACAGCATTGTGAGTTTGGTTCATGAAAGGTAACGTACAAAACTCCAGTCAGTAGATTCCCAAGTTGTGAGCACATACAGAAGTTCTGCTCTACATGAAGAAAACTGGAAAATGAATGTATATTTGTATGTTTTAAATTCAGGTAACATATTTAAAGCATGTGTGTAACACTTTTAAATGATTCAACTGTTTATACCAACTGATTTTGATTAACTGAGCAGTTACAAATGCTGATTGTCAGATAAGACAGTTTGTACTGAACTTGAATTTGAATGGTGTCCTTTTAAAATTTTCATGTGGACTTAAATTCTTTGAGATAGGTAGAAGTTTGTTTTTGGAAGAGTAAATGTTCTTTTAGCATTCAGGTGAAGAGAGTAGAAAGATTTATCAGATTATCTGAAATAAGGGCAGGATAAAATAGAAGTGGAAGCAAAATGAGAAAACTGTGGACTTGGAAGTCATTCTTCCTAATCCTGCTGGAAGAAATCTATGACTTAAAAATCATAAGTTAACACCTCTTCTCTTCCCCTCCTGGTTTCTTTTAATAAGAGACAAAGACTTTCAAGCTAATAGTAAGGATATTTCAAGTATAGGTAACTGTACATAACACTAGCCACTTCTATTTTAGTGTGAATTTGCTTTTAAACTTTGTGTAAATGACCAAGACTGGTGAGGTTTCTGCAAGGTAATGTGACTAAGAAACAGGAAGAAAAATACAAACACCAGGCTAGACCAGGGTGAGACAGGATGTACCTTCCTTAAGTAGTATTATATAAAGAAAATCTCTTTGACTACATGGACAAAGCTGTTGGTTTCAAAATTTTCCATGCAATCAGTGTCACATTGTTGATCTGAGCAACTGAAATCTTATTGATGTGCTTTTTGCCCATTTTATGCTGACCTGCTATTACTGTGACAAGGTGTATTAACTGTATTTGAGTAAGTCTATTCATCAAGCCATTTTATTTTACTTTGTTTTGGTTGTAGCAATTGGAGCCAATATGAAATTCATCTTTATCTGTAATCTAGCAGGATTGGAAAGTAAGTCTCTAAGACCTAAATGGATACAACATAACCTGAGTGCTAAAAATATGTGCTTTGAGTTTATCATGTCATGAAATCATTCTCCTTTTTCTTAGGTCCTGGGGAAAAATTATGCTTTTTATTTAATGAACTAAGAAATTCAGAGAGAAACAAAGCGATATTGGCACCTGATAGTAGTCATAATTTGATATCATCTTATAATATCATAAACTTGATCCCTTTACATAAAATTACATAAAATCCCTTTACATAAAATATGTAAACTGTGTGTTTATAAGAATAATAATCTTTTAAAATAAAATTTGAATTATTGCAAATAATTCTCTGTTGAATTTCATTTTCTTTCACTTATAGAGATACTTGAAAAATAATTTAACTCTGTAAAACTAGAAAATTACTTATAGTAAATCTAGGACCCATTTGGGCACAGAAGCTGTGAAGGAAAGAAGACATAATTTTCAAGGTAGAAGAATATTGCCTCTTGCAGTGTCTTACAGAGCTATTGTACTGCTAGAGTGAGAAAAACGGTAGCTAGAGAAGCAGGGAACATAATTACAAGCAAAAAGGGAAATATAATTATATTTGAATTTACTGTAAAATGTTTAGAACATTTGCAGTTATTCTTCCATTTACTCAGGTGAATGATAAAATCTTGCACAGTTGATAGCAAAAACCTCATATTTTATATACTTGGCTTTGAGGGTAAAAGTAGTCTGGTTAAAATAGATTGGGAATTAAAATGTTTATTTTCAGTGGTAGTACAGTTAAAGAGAGCATAGTGTGTTTTTGTTTGATGTTAAGTCTGATGAAATATTTGTCTGGAAGAAAAATACGCTTGATTTTGTGTCTATGTCTGTGTGTATGTGCATGCACTTGTGTTATCATCCCAAGGCTTTCTACCTTTTCTGTCTGTCTCCTCACAGGCCAAACCAATTCTCTCTCACATTCTATATACTTTAGTCTGGAAGTGAATAAAACCCTCCTAAAGTTGTTTACAGTTAGCATAAAAAAGGGGGAAAGAAATTATTGACTATAGTTTAGTATCAATGTATCTGACTCCACTGATTTGATTAGTATGCTTCCAATTTGTGGAAATTATAAGAGCAAATGGTAATTATTGCCCTTTCTGCTGGACTTTGAGTTCAACCTACACTTTTGAGAATAGTAAATATAAATTTTTATAATTTTATGACATTATACTTGACAGAAATGTAGAGAAATACTTTTCATGTGAAAACTTTGCCAGATAGGAGGAAAGTGAATTGTAGCGAAGCTTTTGTTTGCTTTCATATAAAATTAACTTTTACTAACATAACTTCTGTTGAAGCAAATCCCCAAATACACAGGACCTCAACACGTGTAAGTGCTTTGCAATTGTGGGAACTCAAATTCTCACTAAATGAAAAAAAAACATTAAAAATAAAGGAGAAAATGGAGGGGAAAAGGAGAAATGAAAGTTTGGATAAAAAAAATAACATTAAAATGTGAATCTTCTAAATGTTAATATAGAAACAAAATTAATTTTTAATCAGAACTCACACACTATTTTTTTCAGTTTGTTGAAGTGTTTTAAACATTTTTATGAAGGTAAAAATGCATGTGGTAAGGTAAGATATTTTTGGAAAAGAGGACTAGAGAAGGAAAACTTTCTCTGCTAGATGAGAACATGCAGTAATTTACTGTATTTGAATCAATATGGCATTGGCATCAGAACAGACCAATGGAAAAGAATCCAAAATCTGAAAATAGATTTGGTGAGAATGAAAATTTAACATATGGCAAAGGTGATATTTTAGCTCATTGGGAAAGTGTTTTTTGCAGCATAAAATGCTAACATGATTTACTTTCTGATTGGCTATCCATCAGGAAGTTCATAAAATTTTACTGGTACCTCACACCATAGAGACAAATTTGGATGGATTAAAATTTAAATTTAACAAAAACACAGTGACAAACACCTGTAAGAAAATCTAGAAGACCATGGGTATAAACTGAGTGAGGGGGGTGAAGGAGAGCTTTAAATTTTTAAAAAGTACATAGAAAAAGTAACATATTTCTAAAAGATATTTGCATATAGAATGCAGATAGATTAATATTTATAATATATAAAGAGTTCTTAGAACTGACAAGGAGATATTCCAGGAGAAAATGGGCAAAGGATAATAACTAGGCAAATCAGAAAGCAACTAATCCAAAAATCTCAACCTCCTTTTAGACGAGCAAAAGTTAAACAAACTAATATCTGTATACCTCTCACACTGGCCAAAATTAAAAAGAAGGAAAACACCACTTTCTGTCCAGAAATGGAGATGTGAGAGTATTTCGAGATGTTACTAACAAAAATGTAAATTATTGCATCCTTTTTGGAAAGAAATGTGGTAATGTCTATTTAAAGAAACAAATGCATAGTCGATCTTGATCTTGCAGTCCCTCTGTTAGAAATCTAGCCGGTAGAAATAATAGCACCCATGAAGATTCTGTATACAGAATATTCTGTGTACAGAATATTGATTGTAACATTATTCATAGCGGCAAAGAACTAGAAACAAAAACAAACACTCATCATAGCACATTAATACCATGAACTATTTTGCAGTCATTAAAAAGACTGTATTAGAACCATTCTAGGATACTTGGAAGGATTTCCATGAGGTATTGTTGAGTGAGAAAATACTGACAATACTGCATAATATTCTAACTTTGAAATGTAAGTAAAATCCCTCACTATAAACATGTATATGCATTTTAGAAATACTTATAGTTTTATAATCTGAGAAATTTTGTCACCTGGCTTACCTAGGTGGTGCTGGTGCTGGTGATGTTGCAGGTAAGAGGAGTAGAGAAAGGAGAAAGGTAGTGAATTAGTTTTTTTGTTGTTGTGTAACAAATTAACTTCCCTCGTGGCTCAGCAGTAAAGAATCTGCCTGCCAATGCAGGAGACACAGGAGAGGTGGATTTGATCCCTGGCTAGGGAAGATCCCCTGGAGAAAGAAATGGCAACCCAGTTAAGTATTCTTGCCTGGGAAATTCCAGGGACAGAGGAGCCTGGAGGGCTACAGTCCATGGGGTCGCAAAAGAGTGGAACAAAGAAACTTAAAACATCATACAACTACTTTCTCACAGTTTTTGCGTGTCAGGAGTCACATCTGCTCAGCTGATAACTCTGCTCAGTGTCTTAAAAGGCTGCAAGCAAGGTGTTGGCAGGACTGATGTCATTTCTGGAGCTCATGATGCTTTTCCAAGCTCACACGATTGCTGACAGAATTCACTGCCTTGCAACTGCACAATTGCAGGCCTTGGCTTCCCTGTGGCTGTTGTCTGGAGGCCGCCTTGATGTCCTTGAGGCCACCTGCAACTCCTCACCACATCCTTTTCCATCGACAGTTCAAAACACAGCTGTTTGATTCCTCAAGGCCAGTAGGAGAGGCTCTTGTTGCTAAGTCAGCTAAGATGTCTTATAAAATGGAATATAATCATGAGAAACAACCCATGCAATCACTTTTGCCATATTCTACTGGTTAGAAGAAAAACAGAAGTTTCGCTAACATTCTAACGCAGATTATTACAAGGTCATGGATCACTGGGGGCAGTGGGGAGATGAAGAGTAGAGTGTGTTTTGTTGTAGAAAGCCAAGCAAATAATGAAAAGAAACAATATTTCAAAAGACCAAAAAACTAATTGAAAACAGAAACTATCAAGATTCATGTGACCATACATATATGTAATAAATAAAATCTGAAAACAAAGACCTTTAAAAAAAGAAAACGATTGCCACATGTCAGATCATTAGCGTTATGCCTTTCCTTGTGTTCTTTGCAGACCATTAATATGACATATGGTAAATGTGCTTCTTTGGCTTCTACATGAAGAATGCGCTTTATTGTTTTCTTTCATGTTTCAATTCACTCTAAATTTCATCCATTCAAAAATTCTGTTTTCAGAGACCCATTATTTTATGTATAACATGAAAGAAAAGAGAATTTTAGTTAAGCTGAGCCTTGCAAACACCATCACTTATGAGACATATGCCAATATAAAAAACTTGAAAATGTGAAAATATATTCAACTAAGATTTGATGAAAATCTCTTGGGAAAATTTTTTCCTTGGGAAGACTATCTTTAGCTTCCTGCTGGAGGCCTTTAAAATCCAATGTCAATGTATGGCAAAAACCACTACAATATTGTAAAGTAATTAGCCTCTAATGAATAAAAATAAATGAAAAAAAAAAAACCGTGTTCAAAATAAAATAAAATAAAATCTACTTTGTCTTAAAAAAAAAAAATCCAATGGGTAACCTCCTCCCTCTCAGACATTGCCTGCTGAAAGTGACTGCTTGCATCACATTCTTCTATTTCCTAGTCAGATCTATAAGAGGTTAGGCCAAAGCAGAAATGATGCTCAGTAGTGGACATGTCTGGTTGTGAAAGTAAAGTCCAATGCTGTAAAGAATAATATTGCATAGGAACCTGGAATGTTAGATCCATGAATCAAAGTAAATTGGATGTGGTCAAGCTGGAGATGGCAAGATTGAACATCAACATCTTAGAAATCAGTGAACTAAAATAGAAGGGAATGGGTGAATTTAATTCAGATGACCATTATGACTACTACTGTGGGCAAGAATCCCTTGGAAGAAATGGAGTAGCCCTCATAGTCAACAAGAGTTCAAAATGCAGTACTTGGATGCAGTCTCAAAAACAACAGAATGATCTCGGGTTGCTTCCAATGCAAACCATTCAACATCACAGTATTCCAAGTCTATACCCTAACCACTAATGCCAAAGAAGCTAAAGTTGAATGGTTCTGTGAAGACATACAAGACCTTCTAAGGGATTGAAATACAAAAGTAGGAAGTCAAGAGATACCTGGAGTAACAGGCAAGTTTGACCTTCAAGTACAAAATGAAGCAGGGCAAAGGCTTACAGAGTTTTGCCAAGAGAACTCACTGGTCATAGCAAGCACTGTTTTCCAACAACCCAAGAGACAACTCTACACATAAATATCACCAGATGGTCAATAGTGAAATCAGACTGACTATGCTCTTTGCAGCCAAAAATGGAGAAGCTCCATACAGTCAGGAAAAACAAGATCTGGAGGTGACTGTGGTTCAGATCATGAGTTTCTAATGCAAAACTCAGGATTAAATTGAAGAAAGTAGGGAAAACCACTAAGCCAATCAGGTATGACCTAAATCAAATCCCTTATCATTATACAGTGGAGATGATGAATAGATTGAAAAGATTAGATCTGGTAGACAGAGTAATCTGAAGAACTATGGACAGAAGTTCATAACATTGTATAGGCGGCAGTGACCAAAACCACCTGAAAGAGAAAGAAATACAAGAAGGCAAAATCGTTGGCTGAGGAATTCTTACAAATAACCAAGTAAAGAAGAGAAGTGAAAGGCAACGAGACACCCAACTGAATGCTGAGTTCCAGAGAATAATAGCAAGGAGAGACAAGAAAGCCTTCCTAAGTGATCAGTGCAAAGAAATAGAGGAGAATGGGAAAGACCAGAGAGTTCTTCAAGAAAATTAGAGATACCAAGGGAACATTTCATGCAAAGATGGGCACAATAAAGGACAGAAATGACAAGGACCTAATAGAAGCAGAAGAGGTTAACAAGTGGCAAGAACATACAGAACTATACCAGAAAGTTCTTAATGATCCGGATAACCATGATGATGAGTTCACTCAGCTAGAGCCAGATGTCCTGGAGTGTGAAGTCAAATGGGCCTTAGGAATCATTTCTATGAACAAAGCTAGTGGAGATGATGGAATTCCAGATGAGCTATTTCATATCCTAAAAGATGATGCTGTGAAAGTGCTGCATTCAATAGGCCAGCAAATTTGGAAAATGCAGTAGTGACCACAGGACTGGAAAAAGTCAGCTTTCATTCCAATCCCAAAGAAGGGCAATGCCAAAGAATGTTCAAGTTATCATAAAATTACACTCATTTCACATACTAGCAAGGTAATGTTCAAAATCCTTCAAGGCAGGCTTCAACAGTATGTGAACTGAGAACTTCCAGATGTACAAGCTGGATTTAGAAAAGGCAGAGGAACCAGAGATCAAATTGCCAATATCTATTGGATCATAGAAAAAGTGATGCAAGTTCAGAAAAACATCTACTTCTGCTTTATTGACAACACCAAAGCCTTTAACTGTGTGGAAAACAACAAGTCATGGAAAATTCATAAAGTGATGGAAATACCAGACTTCCTGACCTGCCTCCTGAGAAGCCTGTATGCAGGTCTAGAAGCAATAGGTAGAACTGGACATGAAACAATAGACTGGTTCAAAGTTGGGAAAGAAGTATGTCAAGCATAAATCACAGCAGCATCCTCTATGACCCACCTCCCAGAATATTGGAAATAAAAGCAAAAATAAACAAATGGGACCTAATGAAACTTAAAAGCTTTTGCACAACAAAGGAAACTATAAGCAAGGTGAAAAGACAGCCCTCAGATTGGGAGAAAATAATAGCAAATGAAGCAACAGACAAAGGGTTAATCTCAAAAATATACAAGCAACTCCTGAAGCTCAATTCCAGAAAAATAAATGACCCAATCAAAAAATGGGCCAAAGAACTAAACAGACATTTCTCCAAAGAAGACATACAGATGGCTAACAAACACATGAAAAGATGTTCAATATCACTCATTATCAGAGAAATGCAAATCAAAACCACAATAAGGTACCATTACACGCCAGTCAGGATGGCTGCTATCCAAAAGTCTACAAGTAATAAATGCTGGAGAGGGTGTGGAGAAAAGGGAACCCTCTTACACTGTTGGTGGGAATGCAAACTAGTACAGCCACTATGGAGAACAGTGTGGAGATTTCTTAAAAAACTGGAAATAGAACTGCCATATGACCCAGCAATACCACTTCTGGGCATACACACTGAGGAAACCAGATCTGAAAGAGACATGTGCACCCCAATATTCATCGCAGCACTGTTTACAATAGCCAGGACATGGAAGCAACCTAGATGCCCATCAGCAGATAAGTGGATAAGAAAGCTGTGGTACATATACACCATGGAATATTACTCAGCTGTTAAAAAGAATTCATTTGAATCAGTTCTAATGAGATGGATGAAACTGGAGCCCATTATACAGAGTGAAGTAAGCCAGAAAGATAAAGAACATTACAGTATACTAACACATATATATGGAATTTAGAAAGATGGTAATGATAACCCTATATGCAAAACAGAAAAAGAGACACAGATGTACAGAACAGACTTTTGGACTCTGTGGGAGAAGGCGAGGGTGGGATGTTTCAAGGGAACAGCATGTATATTATCTATAGTGAAACAGATCACCAGCCTAGGTTGGATGCATGAGACAAGTGCTCGGGCCTGGTGCCTTGGGAAGACCCAGAGGAATCGGGTGTAGAGGGAGGTGGGAGGGGGGATCGGGATGGGGAATACATGTAACTCCATGGCTGATTCATGTCAATATATGACAAAACCCACTGCAATGTTGTGAAGTAATTAGTCTCCAACTAATAAAAATAAATGAAAAAAAAAAAGTATGTCAAGGCTGTATATTGTCACCCTACTTATTTAATTTATACACTGAGTACATCATGCAAAATGCCAGACTGAGTGAATGACAAGCATGAATCAAGATTGCCAGGAGAAATATCAGCAACCTCAGATATGCAGATGATGCTACACTAATGGCAGAAAGTGATGAGGAACTAAAGAGCCTCGATGAGGGTTATAGAGGAGAGTGAAAAAGCTGGCTTAAAATTTGACATCCAAAAAACTAAGATCATGGCATCTTGTCCCATCACTGGGACCATTTGGCATCATGGCAAATAGATGGGGAAGAATTGGAAACAGTGGCAGATTTTATTTTCTTGGGCTCCAAAAACACTGCAGATGGTGACTGCAGCCATGAAATTAAAAGATGCTTGCTCCTGGAAGAAAAGCTATGACAAACCTAGACTAAGCATTTTAAAAAGCAGAGACATCACTTTGCAGACAAATGTAAATATTTTCAAAGCTATGGTTTTTCCAGTAGTCATGTATGGATATGTGAGTTGAACCATAAAGAAAGCTGAGTGCTGAAGAATTGATGCTTTCAAACTGTAGGGCTGGAGAAGACTCTTGAGTGTCCCGTGGACAGTAAGATCGAGCCAGTCAGTCCTAAAGAAAATCAATCCTGAATATTCATTGGAAGGACTGATGCTGAAACTGAAGCTCCAATACTTTGATCACCTGATGGGAAGAGCCTATTCATCAGAAAAGACCCTGATGCTGGGAAAGATTGAGGGCAGGAGGAGAAAGGGGTGATGGAGGATGAGATGGTTGGATGGCATCACTCACTCAGTGGACATGAATTTGAGCAAACTCTGGGAGATAGTGAAGGACAGAGAAGCCTGGTGTGCTGTAGTTCATGGGGTCACAATGAGTTGGACACAATGAATGAACAATAACAACAAGGATAAGTTAGACAGTTTCTGAGAGCGATTTCCTTAGTGGTTTATGGTACCAGGGTTCCATTTTCAAGTTAACTATGCAAACTCCTCTAAACATATATTTTACTTTAATTTTTTGTTGAAGGAAGCATAAGGTGAAAATAGTATAACAAAATTTTTGAATTAATTTTAATTGTCAGCTGCAACTGCTTGGGAAACTTTTTTTTAGCTAAGCACAGCAAATAGATGTAATTATAATACTCTGTGTTAGCAATGTTTTACCTTAGATAAAATGAATGCTAATCAAACTTGTAGAGTAATTTAAATGAACTACCTGTTATGGCAATTTCAAATGCACTGAAAGTAACTTAATTTCTGTAATGAGATAATATTTTTAAAAATGAAGGTAATTTCCTCTTTTATTTGACTATTTTTTTGCTCAAAGTCTTTCGTTTATTAGGAAACATTTTTCTTATGGGATCTATAGGTTGCTGCTAAATTTTTATACGATATCTATTAGCATTCTCCAGATAAAGTCTGTTACCATGTTTTTTCATACCTTAGTATTAAAAACAAATTTAGGTGTCTTTTGCTTCCATTGTTAGTTTGTAGATCTGAACATTTTTCTCTAACCTTTCTCTGAAATTGAATTTCATGGTGCTAATCTAGTTTTCATCAATAAAACATTTTAACTAGAACTCTAAGAATTTATATATATTTCCTGTTTCAAAGTGACCTGAAGCAATCTGGTGTCTAAGTTTTCTTTTTCTCTTCAGAAAGCAGTGACAGCATGTCAGATATAGCTTCAAGCTGGAGTCTAATTTTCAGTCACTTTACATACCTCCCATATGCAGATGCCCTACAGATTTCAAGGGCAGAGATGAGATCAGCAGGATCAGTTACCCATTTGTGCTTTGTCAGTGTTATATTTACTGTTGTAGGAGTACCTTTTCTTTCTCTCTGCCTTTGTCTCTGATCTTAAGAACTGCTTGAATTTTACCCTTATAAATCTTAATTCCCTGTTTCCTATTTTGATTTTTTCACGCACAGGCAGTAATAGATGCTGGTGCTATGGCACACATCGCTGTCTCTGAGGATGGGTGTCCTTATTAGTAAACATAAATGCTTGGGTTTCTTTTCTTCTGGGTTAGAAGTATATGATGGCTTGACCATTTAGTCCTGGGGTCCTCAGAAATATACTTTGGCTTTATGATATTATATGATATTGACATGTTGAAAGCAACATAAACTGATCTTACATTTTCAAGTTTTTGTGAAAATAAGCTGAAAGATTTAACCTCACCCAGAACTGGTGAGTGGAAAAGGAAATGGCAACCCACTCCAGTATTCTTGCCTGGAGAATCCCATGGACAGAGGAGCCTGGAGGGCTATAGTCCATGGGATCGCAAAGAATCAGACACTACTGAGTGACTAAGCCCATTAACAAAAATGAGGCAAACCAGCTCCCTAACTCTCTAATTGTCTTTACCTGCATCAAGTCAGAGCACTAGAACATCTTGTATTCGCGGAGGACTATCTCATCTTGCCTTTTTTTCTGCAGTGTTTTTATAAGGTTTTTCTTTAATCCCACTAGGATTGCTTTAATAGTATAGCTTTGACTGGGTGACTTAAAATACAGTTTATTTCTCATAGTTTTGGAGGCTGGATGTTTGAGATCAGGGTGCCATTATGACTGGGTTCTGGTGAAGACTGTTTTCCTTGCTTGCTGATGGCCACCTTCTTGCTGCACCCTCGCAAGGTGAAGAGAGGAAGCTCTTTTTCTTCCTCTTCTCATAAGGGCACTAATCCCGCCTTGGAGGATCCACTCTATTACCTCATTTATAACTAATTACCTTCTAAAGGTCCCCTCTCAATACCATCACATTGAGGGTTAGTGCTTCAGCATATGAATTTGAAAGGGGGACACAAATATTCAGTCTATAACAGATGTAAAATCTTAGTTTTATTTTTTAATAGAAGAACACAACACAATGATACTGGGATAGATGAAGCAGTTGGAAGGTACAGCTCTTGGTTACTTACAGCTCCAAATGAGAGAAGAATATGCTCAGGACTAGGCAGAGGGTTGCACCCAGAGAAGGGTAGCTACAGGCTGTGCAGAAGTGGTGTTGGTGGTGGTAATGGTGTAATAGGAGGCAGTTTGTGAAGGGCAAGAAGGACGAGTTTAGCTCAGTTGTGTGGGCCTCCTGTGGATTGGCTTGTTTGAATAATTTTGCAGGTTCTGGGGCACAGAGGCTGTCCTCTGATGTTTGATACTTGGCCTTGGGGCAAATAGGTCAGGAGCACAGACACCCAGAGTCTGAGAGAGTCTGATTAAGGGAAGTGGTTTTGGTGTGGACTCAATCAGCTGCTGAAGAAGAGAAACTAACCATCTTTAGACAAAGTTTTAAAACTGGGTTAAGGCAGCAGAAAAAAATTATATTACACGTGGTTGTTAGGAACATGATTTCCTATCATTCTCTCAGTTTTCATTAGAGGTTGGTATGAGGACTGGCAACAAGAGAAAGGTTTCTGTGACTTTTAAAAAGTTCTATTGAAAATACTGCTCATTGGTATCCATGATACCAATATGAAGACTCATTTTATAAATTCTTAGGATTTAGTGTTATTGACAAGTGTTTCCCAATGTATTGGTATGGAGCATTTAATTATTGGGTAACAAATACTGTGGCTTCTGGTTTTTCTTTTGAGTAAAGATCTCTTCAATAAATAGCTGCATTCATGAGTAGAGGCCTCCACCTGGGCCTTGAGCATGTAGCAAGCTTATTATTGTTTTAAATCAGGAAACCTAAAGCTAATTTCATGATGGGTGATATTGAGTACATTTTAATCTTTTTTGAACTTCACTGTAAAAGGGCAATAAAACCTGTATCATCACTTACAGGGTTTGTATGAGATCC
Source organism: Muntiacus reevesi (assembly GCF_963930625.1). Lineage (NCBI taxonomy): Eukaryota > Metazoa > Chordata > Mammalia > Artiodactyla > Cervidae > Muntiacus > Muntiacus reevesi. The sequence continues at coordinate 255,695,775 of NC_089251.1, read as the reverse complement.
AAGTGAGATGATTTTATAGAAATTATATAAAACAGTGTTTTTCTGAGTAATAATATAATTCATATAGCTCAGGCTGCAGCCTGTGGGCACAAATACAATCATTGGTATTGATATCCAAATACAAAGGGTTTTTTAAGCTAGAGCCTGCTCATGCAAGACTCTCAATCCCCAAGACTCTCCATGTATATTCACTTGTCTCCTGAAGATTGTCTCACAGGTGTTCAGGGGGGCTCTGTGGCCTCTCGCTTATATCTATTCTATGTAATAGAAGTCAAGTTGCTGGTGACAATCCTAAGCCTGAGGGCTTAACCCTAGTCTGTGGAAGACCAGGTAAGATGTTGCCTACTTTAATTTGGGTTGTTTTCTGTCTCTTAGGCCTAATACTAGTCTCCTTGAGACTTCTTGAGCCTGAAATGCCACTTAGGTATTGCTAGAGAAGTATACTAGGTCTGTCTGCTCCCAAATGTCTCTTTCCATATAGTGTCTACACCAGTCCATTGGCTGGGCATGCTGGATAGTTACTATGCTATCACCTCCATCCTCATTTCTGCTCTCACTAAATTCCCAGTTCCATGCATGCATATGCCTACATATTTATGTCTTGTCCTCCTCCTTCTTCTCAGATCCCAGAACTTTCATGGATGTCAATTCATGCACTAGAACATGCCAGACTTGCTGTCCAATTTCTGCAAAGAGTAGGTCAGTGTAGATTTAAGCATAACACTTCATTATACTAATATTGATCTCGTTGAGGACCATTTATTATAAAGTCACATCATGTTTTGATTGTTGTTCTAACTGTGGTTCACACTCACAGAGTCTCTGCTGTTACTAAAATGCTTTCTTCCACTGAATATTGCTGTTTGAAACTCCATTTTGAATAATTTCCTTCAATTTGTCTATTTTTTGTTGTTGACCCTTTGTTTCTGATCCCAGTTTTCTTCTCGTATTGGATCTCTTCTTACATCTGGTTTTACCAGACTCTCAGAGTCCCTAGTTTCTGGGCCAGCCTTGTATTCCATTAAGTCTAGCTCAGCCTTCCAAGATCCTAAGTCCTGGTCAATGCCTTTGCTTTCTACTCACCAGGGAAGGGATATTGGGGACTTGGATGTAGGATGGTATGAACTGATTCCTAAAAACAACATGCAGTCATTTCTGTCATTTCTATAGAGCTTTGCAGAATATTTGTTTATTTTTAAATTGTTAAAGACTGCTTCTCTTGGCAAGGACTTAGTTCAGGATAGTTTATCTTATTCATATGGGAAATTATCATTGTATAGTTTTCCTTCTTGTGTTTATTCACTCCTTGACCTAATTAGATACAGCACACTCAACCCTAGCTGCACATTTTAAATCATCTCAAGTGGTTTTGAAAAAATGCTTTATTCTAGATCAGTTGAATCATAATCTCTACAGGTAGATTCAAGACATGAGTGTTCTAAAAAAATCTTTCTAGATGTTTCTAATATGTATTTAGGACTGAGAATCACTGGGATTAAAAGAAGGTTTCAAAATAATTGCTTGCTTTATAATTTTAGATAGTAATTCTATCTCAAACTAAAAACCTCTTTTATTTTCAATCTATTCTCTTTACAAGTAAAAGTATTTAAAACATAATCATTCCTCAGTGTTTATCTAAGATAGAGCATTTGCATATCTGGAAATGGGCTAACTAGTCTATGATATTCAATAGTCTATAAATGAAACCATAATTAGATTTTCAAATCTCATTCTCTAAAGTCATGAAAATTATCTCCTGAGGCTATTTCCATTATTAAGTAAATGCATTATAAATTAGGAAACCATAAGACTGTGTATGAATTATAATTCATATCCTGTAAATTTCAGACTAAATCAGAAATCTCCTTTTCTTTAGGATGTATTGCTGTATGCTTATCTATCTATCATAATTATGTAGCAATTAAATTCTTTGAAATCTTTAGGAATTTTGTAATGTTGATAAAAAACAGCAAACATCTTGCTTTTAACAAGCTTTTAACAAACAGCAAAAATCAAGTTTTTAAAATTCCTGTTGGAGACCAAAATTATCACAACACTCTCAAAGGGAGAGAGAAACAACAATTGAAAGAAAAGTTGTTTTAAATATTTGAAAAATACTTGATGCACATAGACAATCACCAAGTATAATTTTTAAAAATTGATATTTCCCCTTAGGAGAGAATGATAGGTTGGAAAGTAAAACAAACAAACAAACACAACTTTGGTCTCTGCTTTTTGTGTTTTAAAAAGCTCAGCCCCACTAAGGAAATTATATTAAGTGCTCTTTGAAACAAAAGCATTTGATAGAGAAAGTGATTCTTCTACTCTTAAATAAGATTGGACAATGGGGTTCAACTGGGGGTAACCAAATATTCTCTCAGGTTTTAACGAGCTGATGGATTAGGGACCACAGACAGAGGAATGTGTGGCCCTGCTTCTGAGATAGAATCCTGAAGAGGTAAAAAGGTATGAGAGGTTTATAAAAGACAGGAAGGGATCGGCATCCAATTTTCAGACATAGAGTCTTGAGACATAGCAAAACTTCAGAGAAGGGATGGCTGCTTGATGCATCTGGGTAGACAGGGCATGTAGAACCCTGAGCCCATGATACTTGCATCACTAAGAATGCTTATGTCACTAAGAATGCTTGTGTCTCTCCAAGTTCATATGTCTAAAGTAACAAACAAAGATTGAATGACTATTGAGAAATCATTAAAAAATCAAATAATTAAAATTCAACTTAATACAGAAATGTATCAGTAATTACATTCTTAGAGATGCAGACTCATTCAATTCCTATTTATTGAATAAATAAATACATTTAATAAATTATAAATCTTTTATTTAGTTTATGGGATGCTGCACTTGGCTTAATTCCAACAAAGAATCCCAGCAGATTTTCTTGTATGAAAGCCCAGTGGTATGGATTTCTCCTGAACTACCATGTAAATGTAATGTATCAGAATGAAGTTTCAATAAAACAAATAAAAATATTTTTTGTGATTTACAATAATGCAAAATCTTAGATCTCAGTGTTTCACAAAGAGTATTTCCCAATGTCAAAAATTTCTTTGAAAATAATTTTTTTAAATGCAGGTATCCATTCTATGTGCAGTTCTGAAAAAATCTGCAGTATTTCCCTTTGTCACTTTGGTTTGATCATGTGACTCTGTTCTTCTGGTTACTGAGGGGCTTGTGTGGTTGTACATTCCTCTGCTTGTGTGAATCACACAGTGTATTCTCAGAACTTGCCCTTTCTTATCTTCTGAGGCATCTATAACACTTTCTGGACATGCTCACACTTTAGAATTTCACACATCAGTAATATATCCCCCTTAATTTGGGGGAATTATCATAGTGTTATAATTTTCTATCTGGCCAAGTAAGCATGTTAATAAAACAAACTGATTACCATCCATTCTTATCATATTGAATAAACGCATATTTCCATTAGAGGTAATAAATAAGGAAAACATAACTACAGAAATTAAGAATGTAGAATTAATTTAGATTTGGATAAACTTGTAACAGTATCTTTTTTTTATTGGAACTGCAGAGAAATCAGTGACAACTTAAGTACTGAGTGGCACTGAACCAAAGTCTGGAATTCAGCAGTCACTGCCCTAGATAATGCCTCCTTGTTCTGGCCAATTTCAGTAGTGCCCATCATTCTAAGATGGTGTCAGAAGAGGGACTGTCTTTCTCTAAGGTTTATCTTCTTTTTGTGGGGCACTCATTTATTTAACAGACACAATCCAGGCCTGCGCTTTGTGCCAGGGACATAGAGATAAAAGTCCCTGCCTCCTCAAACTCAAAATCCATAAACAGATAATTTTTCACTTGAATCCTACTGTTACTGACTCATGTTCCTGGAAATAGCTGCATATATAAAAAACATGGAAGAGAAATATAATACATACCACCTTTTAAAGCAGTTAACTTATTGTCAACATGCAGAGAAAACTTTCAATTACTTCTGTCTTTATTAAATTCTCATTTATATCTACTCATTTTTTTTTTGAAAACAGAATCCTAATTTTTATAACAATTCTTACTATAAATTTTTTGACCATTTCTCTTAGACTATTAATGTATGCTGCTTGCCTTCCTCACCACTCTTTCAACTTTTACTTGAAATCAGTTTGTTATTTTGTGGTCTTTCCCCTGTGTTCCCCCATCCTAATTTCTTCTTTTGGTTGTACTTATTTTTGGTTTTCCAGTAACTTCTTACAAATTAAAAAGATGAAACATAATAACACAATATCCATGACCTTAGAGAGGGAGAAGAGGAGAAATGAGAAAGCAAAGCAAGCAAGATGAGTATAAAATATTGAAGTTTCTCTGCTGCTAATATTGGATCTTTGTCAACTTCCTATCAAGGATATTTGAGGTTGAAAGAAACTGAAAATAACAAGCTTCAGATGTGAGTTTACAATCTGGCAAATGTACTTTAGATGTAAGTACAAAGTCCTATGAGAATATGAAGGGCAAACATGTAATATAGATGTAATATAGATGAAGTGTGGAGGTTTCTGGAAGTAAATGACATTTGAGACAATTTAAAAAATGAGAAGGATTGAGTTGATGATGAATATGAGTAAAGGCATTTTCAGAAAAGGAAAAGCTGATGTAAAGACATGGAGATGTGAGAAAGGATGCTGCTGCAACTCAAAATGAGGATTACTCAGGATCGGGGCCATTTGGTTCTTCACAGAGGAGATGATCTGAGCTGGGTTTACTGACTGAATAACCACAGGAAAAGTACATGAAATTCCAAGATCACTCTCATTTCTGATGTCAATTGCAAATTGATGCCACTCTCAGGTTTAATAACTCACTATAAAGACACAAAACACATCAAAGCCATTATATTCATGGTTATCGCTTATACGTGCTTGCCAAGTCACTTCAGCTGTAACCCCATGGACTGTAGTCTGCCAGGCTCCTCCATCCATGGGATTCTCTAGGCGAGAATACTGGAGTGGGTTGTCAGTTTCTTCTCCAGAGGTTTTCCTGACCCAGGAATCAAAGCCACATCTCTTATGTCTCCTGTTTTGGCAGGCAGGTTCTTTACCGCTAGTGCCACCTGAGAAGCCCTATAGTTTATACACATGGTTATAGTTTATTACAGCAAAAGGTAGATTTATACAATGTAAAGGAGGAAGTGAATAGGTAAGGGTCCAAGTGCATAGGTAAAACTCATGATTCTAGGCATGAGCTCCCAGTTTTCCTTTTCCAGTGGAATCTTGAGGACAGCACTAAAATTTCCCAGCAATAATGTGTGACAACACTCGAAGGGTATTGCCAGCAAGGGAATCTTACTTGAGCCTTGGGGTCCAGAGTATATTTTGGGGCTTGGTTATGTAGGCATGTCTGATTATTCACATGGCTGACTTTAGTCTTCAGTCATTGGTCTGACACCTTGTGTCTCAAGGCTCTAAAACCATAAGTTATATTCAGTTCAGTTCAGTTCAGTTCAATCGCTCAGTTGTGTCCAATTCTTTGCGACCCCATGAATCGCAGCACGCCAAGGCCTCCCTGTCCATCACCAACTCCCGGAGTCTACTCAAACTCATGTTCATCAAGTCGGTGATGCCATCCAGCCATCTCAACCTCTGTCGTCCCCTTCTCCTCCTGCCCCCAAACTCTCTCAGCATCAGGGTCTTTTCCAGTGAGTCAACTCTTTGCATGAGGCGGCCAAAGTATTGGAGTTTCAGCTTCAGCATCAGTCCTTCCAATGAACACCCAGGACTGATCTCCTTTAGGATGGACTGGTTGGATCTCCTTGCAGTCCAAGGGACTCTCAAGAGTCTTCTCCAACACCACAGTTCAAAAGCATCAATTTTTTAGTACTCAGCTTTCTTCACAGTCCAACTCTCACATCCATATATGACCACAGGAAAAACCATAGCCTTGACTAGATGGACCTTTGTTAGCAAAGGAATGTGTCTGCTTTTTAATATGCTATCTAGGTTGGTGATAACTTTCCTTCCAAGGAGGAAGCGTCTTTTAATTTCATGGCTACAATCACCATCTGCAGTGATTTTGGAGCCCCCCAAAATAAAGTCTGACACTGTTTCCACTGTTTCCCCATCTATTTCCCATGAAGTGATGGGACCAGATGCCATGATCTTAGTTTTCTGAATGCTGAATCTGACAAGGTTCAAAGTTGTCAAATAAATGAAAACACTCTTATCAGACAGGACATTTCAAAGACATTGAAATTACCTCCTAATTTGGGCAAGGTTAATCCCTTATTGTATACCAGAAAGCTCTAAAATATCACCCGTATTTCCTTCAGGGTAAGTCTGACATAAGGTGTATCTCATTGGATCATGGTTCATATTCATTGAAATTTGTTGGATTTCAACTCTGGCTACATATTGGTCTTATTTAGGAGTACTTAACATTGATGACGTTTAAGTCTGTTTCCTCTGATCAAGAGATTTTGATTTAATTTGTCTGTGACAGGTCAAGAATTTGGTTGATTTTAAGGTTCTCCAGGTGATTCCAATTTGTGGTCAAGATTGGGAACCACTCACTACTGGAAGTAATTGGGAGAATTCTGTGTGATAAAAAAAAGCTCTCAGGAACATGATGCTCTCTGTTGAAGTGTCAGAATAAAAGAAAAGGTTGCCTCTTGCAGTGGGTGTAGACAAAGGTGCAGTCTCAGGAAGAGAATTGTAAGCAGAGATTCTGAGTTAGAGAATGCTTTTCTACTGGAGTTGCTGAGATATCCAAACAGACATGCCAGTTCTCATGAGGTGTTACTCTACTATTGCTAAGCTGGTTTTCTGTATGTTTCTTTATCCTTAGAATGGTCATTAACTATCAGAGTCATCTGTGTTTGTGCTATGCAATTTGATTGAGTTTACCTAATACTCTGGCTGCTGCCTCTTACCTCCCGAGGCAGGTTAGTTAATCCTTTAAGCTCCAGTTATCTCATTGGTAAATGAGTAGATACCCTATAAGATATTCTAAGATTAAATAATCAAAACCTAGCCACTGTGCCAAATTGTTTAACCTAATACATGATTTATTTAATTTTTGTAATGTCCCAATGAAATAAGTGCCAATTTAATAGCTGAGAAACTAGGACTTCTTAAAATTCAATAATTTGTTCAATATTGTTCATGGCTTGTTCCATTAATAAGGCTACTGATGAAGTTAATTTATTTGATTGTCTTAATCTACTAAGTATATTATTGTCACCATGTTTATTTAACTTCTACACAGAGCACATCATGAAAAATGCTGGGCTGGATGAGTTACAAGCTGGAATCAAGATTACTGGGAGAAATATCAACAACTCAGATATGCAGATGATACCACTCTAATGGCAGAAAGCAAAGAGGAACTAAAGAACCTCTTGATGAGGGTGAAGGAGGAGGGTGAAAAAGTTGGCCTAAAACTAAATATTAAAAAAAAACTAAGATCATGGCATCCGGCCCCATCACTTGATGGCAAATAGAAGGGGGAAAGGAGGAAGTAGGGACAGATTTCCTCTTCTTGGGCTGTAAAATCACTGTGGATGTTGACTGCAGCCATGAAATTAGAAGACAGTTCTTTCTTGGCAGGAAAGCTATGACAAACATAGACAGTGTTAAAAAGCAAAGATATCACTTTATTGACAAAGATCCATATAATCAAGTTTATGCTCTTATCAGTAGTCACGTATGATTGTGAGAGCTGGACTGTAAAGAAGGCAGAGCGCCGAAGAATTGATACTTTCAAACTGTGGTGCTGGAGAAGGCTCTTGAGAATTCTTTGGACAGCAAGGAGATCAAACCTATAAGTAAAGGAAGTCAACTGTAAATACTCATTGGAAAGACTGATGCTGAAGCTGAAGCTCTAATACTTTGGCTACCTGATGGGAAGAGCCAACTCATTGGAAAAGACCCTGAAGCTGGGAAAATTGAGGGCAGAAAGAGAAGAGGGTGACAGATGGCTGGATGACATCACCGATGCAATGGACATAAACTTGGGCAAACTCTGGGAGATGGTGAAGGACAGGGAAGCCTAGCGAGCCACAGTCCATGGGGTCATGAAGAGTTGGTCATGACTTGGCAACTGAAAAACAACATCTACTAATAAATAAGTTTCTTATTTAGCATCTGATGATACATGGTTTTGTACTGGTTTTGAATTTTTCCAAGTGTAGTTTTGTCTTTCCAATGAAATTATAAATTTTATATTCCCCATAAGATTATAACTTTCCAATAATATATAATATACAAGTAACCGACTCTTATGTTTTGTTTGCATCCCTTGCTGCTCTTGGAGCAGGAGGAGAATGATCCTGTTATGTTAAAGAGAACCAAACTGATACCTAGGGATGTCAAATAATTTCAGGTTACTCACTGAAGGGGAAGTAGAACCTCAGTCTACTGACTTTTATTCTGAAGACTTTCACTGGACCTCATTCTCATGGAAACAGGAAAGAAATTTATGTAACAATTGCACACCTTCTCAAACCATCTGCCATAGCTACATGGTTTTGGAAACAGTGAAAATGACATAATTCTGAACTCAATTACAAATGAATTTTCAGGAAAATAGAGTATCCTAGTTAACCAAATATTCTGGTTAATGAAGACTTTCTATACATGTCATACAGGAATTATCTATTGAAAAATCTCATTATATGAAAACTACACAGCATGTACCATACTTACATTTGATAAGTCATAAAAGTTTGTTGCTCTGGTTTAGACCACAGGAGCATCACTCAGGTAAGACTGAACAGATAAACTAAATTATTTTAAATACTATATAAAAAGTAACTTTATAAAAATAGCAAAGAAAAAATTTTCATATAATAATACTGCAAAAATGAAAAAATAAGTTAATCAGGAAGATAGAGAATTAAAATTTATAGAGTTTCTATGATCATTATTTTAGATACTTTTACATGCAAAATGTACTGTTTTGCAATAGCAAACTCCTCCTTTTTGTTATTAATATTTTCCTATCTTGAATACATGTGAAATTGATGTCTCTGTCTAAGCAACCTGATAATACACAATTCACAAGGACTAAATTCTTATATATTAACTATATTCATTCAGAACATAGAATTCTTATAGATGAGATGACTAAACAATCTGCAATTTTCTCTGAATACTGAAATACTGTACATACATATCTATTTTGGTTGAAATTTGTACTGGGCTCATGTCCTTTGTGAAGCAAAGTATATTTGAGTTGACTCTTTGTTGTCCTATTACAAGCTGTTGCTTTGATACAGTTCAGTGTTGAGACTGAGACTTTGTCAGCAGGATACAGAAAGCGTCTGAGCAGCAGGCCAAGCCAAACTTGTTTTGAGTAAAGTCCTAATTTTGTCAAACATTATCATTCATTTATATTTAACTTTGCTGCCTGAAGTCAATTATCAGTTTCAGGTATTACAATTCTTAACATTTGCATACTTTTGCAATTCTTTTCACATAAATCTGATTTTTTTCTTTTTTCCTCATTCTCCCCCAATACATCTCTCATGGCAGTAAATTGTTAAATTTAAAAACAATGACTAAGGGAAGGTATAAAATCATCATCTTTGGAAGTCTTTAGCAATAGGATAAATTTTCTAGGGTTATTTTAGGCCATAGGTTAAGGTAGAGGAGAGACTCTGCCTGCAATGCAGCAGACCTAGGTTTGATCCTGGGAAGATCCCTTGGAGAAGGGAATGGCTATCACTCTAGTATTCTTGCCTGGAGAATCACATGGAAAGGGGAGCTTGGGGGGCTACAGTCCACGGGGTAGCAAAGAGTTGGACATGATTGAACTACTGACACATTTTTGGGAGGGGAAATCTTTAACAATAAGACAGATTTTCTAGGGTTATTTTAGGCCATAGGTTAAGGCAGAAGAATAAATTTGTGTAATTTTCAGAGTCTACTAGCCTTAGGGTTCTGGAATCAATGCTATATCAAGCAAAATGAAAGATGAATTGAGATTAAATTTACTGACTGCTGGTACTGGTTGAAAGTGAAAGTCTTTCAATCGTGTCCGATTCTTTGAGACCCCATGGACAGTCCAGTCCAGGGAATTCTCCAAGAGCTTCCCTGGTGGTTCAGATGGTAAAGAGTCTGCCTGCAACCTGGGTTCAATCCCTGGGTCAGGAAGATCCCCTGGAGAAGGAAATGGCAACCCACTCCAGTACTCTTGCCTGAAAAATTCCATGGATGGAGGAGCCCAGTAGGCTACAGTCCATGGGATCACAAAGAGTTGGACATGACTGAGCAACTTCACTGGTACTGGTTGAGAAGATTAGATCAATGAAAAGTATAGCAAAAAGGGAATACTGTGCCATGGCATTACTTTATGGTGAATCTTTTGGCATTTACATTTAGATACATTTTTGTGGGGTAATGTTTCCCTTCTTTGAGATCACTTTTACCTAGTTTAACATTGAAGCTTATTTTTCCTTGATTTTCCCTAATTCTAAGCTACCCACATACCCACAATGTAGGTGGTAAATAGCTTGGAATTCTGTGTGACTTAGATGCTGAGTAATTCTATGTTATATAGTGTCTTAAAATGTCAGTACATGGAATTAGCAGTGGGCTGAATCATTTAATTGCACTCTTTAGGTATGGAGGTCAGGGGACTGGAGGGCCAGGGAGACACAAAGAAAATTGGGCAGTATAGGGGCAGAGCACACACTCACTGCGTGAATGTTGATATGTCCAGGAGGGATGAGTGAAAGGAATGAGGGACAGAGGTGACAAGGCTGTCTCTAAATGCCTTGATAACCTCAGATTCTGCTTTTAGGCTTAAAAACTTTTCTCAGATCATATGACAATTCTAACTTTAATTTTTTGAGGAATCTTCATACTGTTTACCATAGTGGCTGTACCAGTTTACAGGTCCACCCACAGTGGAATAGGGTTCTAGTTTCTCCACATCCTAGCCAACACTTGTTATTTCCTGTCTTTCCCAATTATAGTCATTTTGACTAGTGTGAGGTGATATCTCATTGCGGTTCTGATGTGCATTTCCCTAATGATTAGTGATGTTGAGCATCTTACCATGTGCCTATTGGCCATCTGTATGTCTTCTTTTGAAAAATGTTTATTCAGATCCTCTGTCCAATTTTTTAAAAAATTTATTTATTTTTTATTAAAGGATAATTGCTTTACAGTATTTTGTTGTTTTCTGTCAAATCTCAACATGAATCAGCAATAGATATACATATATCCCCTCCCTTCTGAACCTCCCTCCCATCTCCCTTCCCATTCCACCCCTCTAGGTTGATACATAGCACCTGTTTGGGTTTCCTGAGCCATGCAGCAAATTCCCGTTGGCTACTTAATGTGTGGTAATGTAAGTTTTCATGTTACTCTCTCCATACATCTCACCCTCTCCTCCCCTCTCCCCAAATCCATAAGTCTATTCTCTATGTCTGTTTCTCCATTGCTGCCTGGTAAATAAATTCTTCAGTATCATTTTTCTAGATTCTGTATATATGTGTTAGTATACGATATTTATTTTTCTCTTTCTGAATTACTTCACTCTGTATAATAGGCTCTAGGTTCATCCACCTCATTAGAACTGACCCAAATGCATTCCTTTTTATGGTGGAGTAATATTTCATTGTGTATATATACCACAACTTCTTTATCCATTCATCTGTCGATGGACCTCTAGGTTGCTTCCATGTTCTAGTTGTTGCAAATAGTGCTACAATGAACAATGGGATACATGTGTCATTTTCAATTTTGGTTTCCTCAAAATTGGTTGCTTGTATAATTTTGGTATAAGCCTAGGAGTGGGATTGCTGGGTCATATGGTGGTTTTATTCCTAGTTTTTAAAAGAATCTCCATACCATCTTCCATAGTGGCTGTGTCCATTTACATTCCCACCAACAGTGCAAGACCATTCCCTTTCTCCACACCCTCTCCAGCATTTACTATTTGTAGATCTTTAGATGATGGTCATTCTGATTGGTGTGAAGTGATATCTCATTGTAGTTTTGGTTTGCATTTCTCTAGTAATGAGTGATGTTGAACATCTTTTCATGTGTTTGTTAGTCATCTGTATGTCTTCTTTGGAGAAATGTTTTTGAAGACCTGTTTGGGTCTTTTTCCCACTTTTTGATTGGGTTGTTTGTTTTTCTGGTATTGAGTTGTATGAGTTGCTTGTATATTTTAGAAATTAATCCTTTGTCAGTTGTTTCATTTGCTATTATTTCCCCCCATTCTGAGGGTTATCTTTTCAACTTACATCTAGTTTCTTTTGCTGTGCAAAATCTTTTAAGTTTAATCAGGTCCCACTTGTTTACTTTTGTTTTTGTTTCCATTACTCTAGGAGGTGAGTCATAGAGGATCTTGCTTTGATTTATGTCATTGAGCATTCTGCCTATGTTTTCAAGCTTTGTAGTTTCTGGTATTACATTTAGGTCTTTCATCCATTTTGGATTTATCTTTGTGTATGGTGTTAGGAAGTGTTCTAATTTCATTCTTTTACATGCAGCTGTCCAGTTTTCCCAGCGCCATTTATTGAAGAGTCTGTGTTTCTCCCATTGTATATTCTTGCCTCCTTTGTAAAAAATAAGGTACCCATAGGTTCATGGGTTTATTTCTGGGCTTTCTATCTTGTCCCATTGGTCTATATTTCTGTTTTTGTGCTAGTACCATACTGTCTTGATGACTGTAGCTTTGTAGTATAATTTGAAATCAGAAAGGTTGTTTCCTCCAGCTCCATTCTTCTCTCTCAAGACTGCCTTGGCTATTCAGGGTATTTTGTGTTTCCATATGAATTATGAAATTTTTTGCTCTAGTTCTGTGAAAAATGCCATTGGTAATTTAATAGGCATTGTATTGAATCTGTAGATTGCATTTGGTAGTATAGTCATTTTCACAATATTGATTCTTCCTACCTAGAAACAAAGAATATCTCTCCATCTGTTTGTGTTGTCTTTGATTTCTTTCATTAGTGTTTTATAATTCTCTGTGTACAGTTCTTTTGTCTCCTTTAGGTAAGGTTATTCCTAGATATTTTATTCTTTTTGTTGCAATGTTAAATAGGATTGATTCCTTAATTTCTCTTTCTGATTTTTCATTTTTAGTATATAGGAGTGCAAGTGATTTCTGCCTATTGATTTTGTATCCCTCGACTTTGTTAAATTCACTGATGAGCTCTAGTAATTTTCTGATACTATTTTTGGGGTTTTCTATGTACAAGATATTTCCATTTGAATGCAGAGTTCCATAGAATAGCAAGGAGAGATAAAAAAGCCTTCCTCAGTGATCAGTGAAAAGAAATAGAGGAAAACAACAGAATGGGAAAGAATAGAGATCTCTTCAAGAAAAGCAGAGACACCAATGGAACATGTCATGCAAAGATGGATTCAATAAAGGACAGAAATGGTAGGGACCTAAAAAAAGCAGAAGATATTATGAAGAGGTGGCAAGAATACACAGAAGAACTGTACAAAAAAATTCTTCACGACCCTGGTAATCACGATGCTGTGACCACTCACCTAGAGCAAGAAATCCTGGAATGTGAAGTCAAGTGGACCTTAGAAAGCTTCACTAGGAACAAAGCTAGTGGAGGTGATGGATTTCCAGTTGAGCTATTTCAAATCCTGAAAGATGACACTGTGAAAGTGTTGCACTCAATAGGCCAACAAATTTGGAAAGCTCAGCAGTTATCACAGGACTGGAAAAGGTCAGTTTTCATTCCAATCCCAAAGAAAGGCAATGCCAAAGAATGCTCAAACTACCTCACGATTGCACCCATCTCACATGCTAGTAAAGAATGCTCAAAATTCTCCAAGCCAGGCTTCAGCAATACATAAACCGTGAACTTCCAGATGTTCAAGCTGGTTTTAGAAAAGGCAGAGGAACCAGAGATCCAATTGCCAACAGCTGCTGGATCATCGAAAAAGCAAGAGAGTTCCAGAAAAACATCTATGTCTGCTTTATTGACTATGCCGAAGCCTTTGACTGTGTGGATCACAATAAACTGTGGAAAATTCTGAAGGAGATGGGAATACCAGACCACTTGACCCACCTCTTGAGAAACCTATATGCAGGTTAGGAAGCGACAGCTAGAACTGAACATGGAACAACAGACTGGTTCCAAATAGGAAAAGGAGTACATCAAGGCTGTATATTGTCACCCTGCTTATTTAACTTATATGCAGAGTACATCATGAGAAACACTGGGCTGGAAGAAGCACAAGCTGGAATCAAGATTGCCAGGAGAAATATCAATAACCTTATATATGCAAATGACACTACCCTTATGGCAGAAAGTGAAGAGGAACTAAAAAGCCTCTTGAAGAAAGCGAAAGAGGAGAGTGAAAAAGTTGGCTTAAAACTCAACATTCAGAAAACTAAGATTATGGCATCTGGTCCCATCATCTCATGGGAAACAGATGGGGAAACAGTGGAAACAGTGTCAGACTTTATTTTTTGGGTTTCAAAATCACTGCAGATGATGATTGCAGCCATGAAATTCAAAGACGCTTACTCCTTGGAAGGAAAGTTATGACCAACCTAGATAGCGTATTAAAAAGCAGAGACATGACTGTGCCAACAAAGGTCCATCTAGTCAAGACTATGGTTTTTCCAGTGGTCATGTATGGATGAGAGTTGGACTGTGAGGAAAGCTGAGCCTTGAAGAATTGATGTTTTTGAACTGTGGTGTTGGAGAAGACTCTTGAGAGTCCCTTGGACTGAAAGGAGATCCAACCAGTCCAACCTAAAGGAGATCAGTCCTGGGTGTTCCTTGGAAGGACTGATGCTGAAGCTGAAACTCCAGTACTTTGGCCATCTCATGCGAAGAGTTGACTCATTGGAAAAGACCCTGATGCTGGGAGGGTTGGAGGCAGCAGGAGAAGGGGATGACAGAGGATGAAATGGGTGAATGGCATAACCAGCTTGACAGACATGAGTTTGAGTAGACTCCAGGAGTTGGTGATGGACAGGGAGATCTTGGCGTGCTGCGATTCATGGGGTCACAAAGAGTCAGACACGACTGAGCAACTGAACTGAACTGAACTGAACTGAACTGATGTACAGGATCAAGTCATTTGTAAACAGTGAGAGATTTCCTTCTTCTTTTCTGATCTGGATTCCTTTTATTTCTTTTTCTTCTCTGATTGACTTCCAAAACTATGTTGCATAATAGTGATGAAAGTGAGCACCTTTGTCTTGTTCCTGATCTTCAGCGGAATGCTTTCAATTTTTCACCATTGAGAATAATGTTTGCTGTAGACTTATCATATATGGCCTTTACTCTGTTGAGGTAGATTCCTTCTATGCCCGTATTTTGAAGAGTTTTAATAATAAATGGTGCTGAATTTTGTCAAAGGTTTTTCCTGCATCTATAGAGATTATCATATGGTTTTTACCTTTTTATTTATTAATATGGTGTATCACATTGATTTGCATATATTGAAGAATCCTTGCATTCCTGGAATAAATCCAACTTGATCATTGTGTATTAGATTTTTGATGTATTGCTCAATTCTGTTTGCTAAAATTTCATTGAGGAGTTTTGTGTCTATGTTCATCAATGATATTGGCCTGTAGTTTTCTTTTTTTTGTTGTTGCCTTTATCTGGTTTTGGTATCAGGGTGATGGTGGCCTCGTAGAATGAGTTTGGATCTGGTCCTTCCTCTGCTATTTTTTGAAAGAGCTTTAGAAGCATAGGCATGGAATATATCCCCCCCCCCCCCACTTTCAGTCTATATGTGTCTTTAGGTCTGAAGTGGGTTTCTTGTAGACAGCATATATATGGGTCTTGTTTTTTGTATGCATTCAGTCAGTCTGTGTCTTTTGGTTGAAGCATTTAATCCATTTACATTTAGAGTAATTATTGATATATATGTTCCTTTTGCCATTTTCTTAATAGTTTGGGGTTGATTTTGTAGATCTTTTTTCTTCTCTTGTATTTTTTGACTATATAAGTCCCTTTAACATTTGTTGGTTTGGTGGTAGTGAATTCTCTTATCTTTTGCTTGTCTGAAAAGCTTTGTATTTCTCCATAAATTTTGAATGAGAGCCTTGCCAGGTATAGTAATCTTGTCTGTAGATGTTTCCCTTTCAGTACTTTAAATATCCTGTGATTCTCTTCTGGCCTGCAGAGTTTCTGCTGAAAGATCAACTGTTAAATGTATGGGGTTTCCCTTGTAGGTTGCTTGTTGCTTCTCCCTTGCTGCTTTTAATATTCTTTCTTTGTGTTTAGTCTTTGTTAGTTTGATTAATATGTGTCTTAGTGTATTTCTCCTTGGTTTTATCTTGTATATGGACTCTTTGTGCCTCTTGGAGTTGATTGAATGCTTCCTTTTCTATGTTGGGGAAATTTTCAACTATAATCTCTTCAAAAATTTTTTCATATCCCCTCTTTTTCTCTTATTACTCTGAGATTCCTATAATTTGAATGTTGGTTCATTTGATATTGTCCTAGAGGTCTCAGACTATCCTCAGTTCTTTTCTTTCTTTTTACTTTATTCTGCTCTTCTCAAGTTATTTCCACCATTTTATGTTCCAGCTCACTGATTTGTTCTTCTGCTTTAGATATTCTGCTATTGATTCCTTCTATAGTATTTTTAATTTCAGGAATTGTGCTGTTTGTCTCTGTATGTTTATTCTTTAATTCCTCTATATTTTTGTTAATTGATTCTTGCATTTTCTCCATTTTTTTCAAGGTTTTTGATCATCTTTACTATCATTATTCGGAATTCCTTACCAGGTAGTTTCCCTATTTCCTCTACATTTATTTGGACTTCTGTGTTTCTTGTTTGTTCCTTCATTTGAGTAGTATTTCTCTGCCTTTCATCATCACTATTATTATTTTTTTAAATTATTGTGTTAGAGGTCTCCTTTTCCCAGGCTACACAGAAAGTTGAATTCTTTCCTTGAAATAGGTTCAATTCTTTCTTCCTTTTTGTTTCTTCCCTCCTAAGGTTGGTCCAGTGGTTTGTGTAAGCTTTGTATAGGGTGAGATTTGTGCTGAGTTTTTGTTTGTTTGTCTTTCCTCTGATGCGCAAGGCTGAGCAAGGTGGTAATCCTGTCTGCTGATGATTGGGTTTGAATTTCTGTTTTATTGTTGTTTAGATGAGGTGTCCTGCACAAGGTGCTACTAGTGGTTGGGTGATGCCGGGTCTTGTATTCAAGTGGTTTCTTTCGTGTGACTTCTTACTACTTGATGCTTGCTAGGGTTAGTTCTCTGGTAGTCTAGGGCCGTGGGGTCAGTGCTCCAACTCCTTGGAGTCAGTGCTCCAACTCCAAAGACTCAGGGCTTGCTCTCTGGTCAGGAACAAAGGTTCCACAGGTAGTTTGTGATGGCATTAAGTGAGATTAAAACAAATATTCAAAAATAAGAAACCAAAGAACCCCAGACAAATGACAGTTACAAAATCAGGCTAATAATAATTAAAATAATGGAATATACACATATACATATACACCCACAAGCAAAGTCAAAACAGTCCAACAAAAATACAGTAGATTGACCTGGTGAACAAGAGAAAAAGTTATATACACCAGTTAAGAACAAAACTAACTAAAGAAAAGAAACCTAAAGTAAGGTGCCAAGTGGGGAATAAAGCAATGAAAACAAAACTAACAAATATGTTGAGAGGAAAGGAAAGAAAGAAAAGAAAGAAAGAGTAGATATGCAGAGTTAAATAGAGGTAGATGAAGATTTGTATACATTAAAGATTAACTGCAAGGGAAAAGAACAGTGGAAAAGGCATACAGAGGAATGAATGTAGAAAAAATATAATAAGTTTAGAAAAATTAAGATTATACAAAAGAGAAAAGAAAAGAAAAGTAAGAAGAAAGAGAAAAGGAAAAAAGGAAAATCCCACAGAACTGCAAAAGCCCAATGTAGAGGCAGAGGTTTATAACAACAATATAAAGTGTGACTGAATATACACATATACATATACACCCATAATCAATATCGGAACAGCCCGACAAAAATAAAGTACAATAGATTGACTCGGCAAACAAAGGAAAGCAAAAATTACATCTACCAGAACAAAGCTAACAAAAGCACAAACTGGAAAACAAAACTAAAGCAAGGTGCCAATTGGGAGATAAAGCAATGAAAATAAAACTAACAATATGTTGAGAGGAGAGAAAGAAAAAAGAAAGAATAAATATTCAGAGTTAAATAGAGGTAGATAAACAAGATTCATATATGTAAAAGACTAACTGCAAGGAGATAAGAACAGTAGGAAATGAAAAGAAAAGAATAAATGTAGAAAAAATAATAATAGGTTTGAAAGATTAAAAATTAAAATTAAAAAAAGAGAAAAGAAAAAAAAAAAAAAAAAGGAAAATTCCACAGAACTGCAAAAGCCCAACGTAAAGGCAGAGGTTTATAACAACAATAAAAAATGTGACTGAGAAAAAAAGCTGAAAAGCTTAATTGGATT
The DNA here is from genome assembly GCF_963930625.1 of Muntiacus reevesi. NCBI lineage: Eukaryota > Metazoa > Chordata > Mammalia > Artiodactyla > Cervidae > Muntiacus > Muntiacus reevesi. The sequence continues at coordinate 255,677,377 of NC_089251.1, read as the reverse complement.
TCTTAGTGTCAATAAAATCGACAACTACAACAGTGGGGGTAAAAAAGGAAAAAAGAAAAAAATCCAAAAGAATCTACAGAACAAGTCAAAACATAAGAATAATAAGTGTTTTTCTTGAGTCACTGCTGTCAGAGTCCTTCCCTCGCTGGGAGTCACAGTGCACCTCACCTCCCTAGGATGCCGTCCCACCCTGTGCTGCTCTCTGGACCTGCTGTGGGGCAGCTCAGATGCTAATCTGGTTCTACTCCAGTGTGTTCTTGCCCCCAATGTCCATAGGTATCAGAACTAGTGCGTTTTCTTTTGTGGGAGCTCTCAATGACCTTTTATAGATTCCATAGACACAGAGTCTGCCTAGTTGATTGTGTGGATTTAATCGGCAGCTTGTACAGCTGGTGGGAAAGTTTTGGTTCTTCTTCCTGAGTCACACTGCCCTTGGGTTTCAACTGTGGTTTTATTTCCACCTCTGCATGTGGGTCGTCCACTGGGGTTTTCTCCTGGGGCTGCCCTGGAGTTCTTGGGTTTGCCCCAGTGAGGGCCAGGTGTGGAGGTGGTGCAGCTGTTTGGGTCACAGGGTTCTGGTAGTACCAGGTACTCCTGGGGGTTGGAGGCTAGGGCAGCAGGAAATATAGTGCTCTGGAGGGTATGGCAACCAGTATTGGCCAATATTCTTGCATGGAGAACCCCTCTCCCTGACGGAGAAGTCTGGCAGGCCACAGTCTATAGGGTCGTGAAGAGTTGGACATGACCAAAGTGACCCTGCATGCATAGACACAAGACCTTTTTTGCCTGTGGCACCTCTGCCCCAGTGAGAGTTGGGTGTGAAGGTGGCGCAGCTGCTTGGCTTGCGGGGACACTGGCGGCATGAAGTGTGCAGAGACACAAACTGCCTCCATCGCAGGAGTTATGGCCCTATTAGCGTCTTTTTTCAAGCCTCTGGTAGCTGGCAATCAGAAGGCCTCTCTGACCAGTTTTTCTCCACAGCTCCGCCTGTTCAGGCGCGTAAAGGGCTCCCTTGTCTGGGGTCCTTCTCTGTTGTTCCATGCATCAGGCACAGAGCGGGGGTCCCTCTGGTTGGGGTCCTATCCTATAGATTGGCACGTCAGGCACTTAAAGGGGCACCTGGGTGGGGTCCTACTCTATTGTTCAGCGTGTCTGGCTTTTAATGGGCCAGCCTCTCTATTGTTCAGCTGCAGATGCTGGCATTTGGGGACAGAGAAGCTATGGTGATGCCTCCACCCCCTACGCGTGACTCAGCAGTATCGCCTTGCTTCCCTGGCTGCCTGGTGTTCCTCCACTGGCATTTCCCACCACAATGTTCTCCCTCACATCCCCTCGATCTGTCTCTCTGCAGTCAACAGCAGCCCTCACCCTGGGATTGCTCCACAATCCCTAAACTCCAGCTCCCAGCTACTGCACATTCCAGGGGAGCAGCATTCCTGTCCGGGGTATGTACGGCTACAGCAAGGACTGTCTGATGCTCATTCCATTTAGGCTGCCACAGATCAGCTCTTTCACTCTCAGCCTTAAATGTTTCGCCTCTGACTCAGACAATTGCCCCGATGTGGGGATCGGACCCTCTGCTTCAGTTCCCCCACCCACTGAGGGTAGGTCCAGTCCTACTAACACTCCTGTTTTTCCTCCTAGCTCTTTAGTCCTTCCAAGTATTGGTTCTATATATTCTTTGGAGAAGGAAATGGCAACCCACTCCAGTGTTCTTGCCTTGAGAACCCCAGGATGGGGGAGCCTGGTGGGCTGCCATCTATGGAGTCACACAGAGTCAGACACAACTGAAGCGACTTAGCAGCAGCAGCATATATTCTTTTCCACCGGTCAGGTACTCCTGCTTTCTCTCAGCTGGTGTTCATCAGGCACTTCTATGTCTGAAGGTGTATTCCTGAGTTATCCGTGGAGAGAGGTGTACTACAGGTCCACCTACTCCTCTGCCATCTTATTCTCCCGTCCTCTGTCCACTTTTTAATTGGCTTCTTTGTTGCTTTTTTATATTGAATTGTATGAATTCTTTGTATATTTTGGATATTAACCCCTAATCAGATACACCATTTGCAAATAAATATCTTCTCCCATTCAGTAGGTAGTCTTTTAATTGTATTGATTTTTTTTTTTTAACTGTGCAAAAGCTTTTAAGTTTTATTAGGTCCCATTTGTTTATTTTTGCACTTATTTCCCTTGCCTGAGAGACAGATCTAAAAAAGTGTTTCTAAGACTGATGTCAAAGAGAACATTGCCTATGTTTTCTTATATTTCTGTAGTTTCCAGTCTTAAATTTAGGTCTTTAATCCACTTTGAGTTTATTTTTGTACTTGATGTGAGAAAGTGTTTTAATTTTATTCTTTTACATGTAGCTGTCTAATTTTTCCAACACCAGTTTTGAAAAGACTCCCCCCCCTGCCCCACTTATGTTATTGCCTCTTATGTTAGAGATTAATCCAGTAATTCCACACCCAGATATTTATTAGAAAAAAATGAAAACATTAATTTGAAAAGATATACATCCATCCCAATGTTCAGAGCAGAATTACTTACAATAACTAAGGTATGGAAGAACCTAAGTGTCCATCAACATATGAATGGATAATGAAGATGTGGTATTGTGGTATATATAATGGAATATTGAGTGAGTGAAGTGAAGTTGTTCAGTCGTGTCCGACTCTTTGTGGCCCCATGGACTGGTGCCTACTGACTCCTCCGTCCATGGGATTTTCCAGGCAAGAGAACTGGAGTGGGTTGCCATTTCCTTCTAAGCATAAAAAAGAATGAAAGTTTGCTATTTGCAACAACTTGGATGGACCTGGAGGGTAATATGCTTAGAGAAATGAGTCAGAGAAAGACAGATATGTTTTCACTTATATGTGAACTCTAAAAAGTGTAACAACTGAACAAGTAAACAAAACAGAAAGAGACTCACAGATACGGAGAACAGACTGCAAGTTGCCAGGGGGAAAAGGGTAGGGATAGGTGCAAAAAGGGTGAAGGGGATTAGGAGAAACAAACTGCTGGGTATAAAATAGATAAGTTACAAAGATGTAATGTCTTGCCCCCTCAACTTCCTCATGTTCTCCATATTCCTGAACTGAACAAATGATTACTTTTGACATTTTAAATGGCTCTTAATAGGAAATGTCTTTTTCCCTCTTCCCTGAATATGACTATCTTCTGTGATAATGAAATGATTGACAATGTTTAAAATAAACATCATTTAGTTGTATTCTGACCAATTTCCAAAAATTAGCAAACTTACCTTTGAAAGTAATTGCGTAATGTCCTCAATTTTCTATTGCTAGTTTAATCATGGCTTAAAAAGATGATAACACTTTGAAATTGTTAGACTGGTTATGCAAACACTTCTACATATAAATGAAATATCTATTTTAATGCACAGAAACCACAAGTTAACCAAAATTATTACCAAATAATACAAAAATTATAACCAAAAATAATACCCAAAATTATTCCAAATAAAAAATTAAGATAACATTTGGTTATAATATTTAATTAGAATCACTTTCAAATATGAATTTTAAATTCTTATTTTATATTGAAATTTCACCATAATTTATAGTTTAGGAACAGTGTATAATTAAACAAAATTTTTTTTTTTGCTAAAAGCTACATTTTAAGAGTGTTAGTCGCTCAGTCGTGTCTGACTCTTTGTGATTCCATGGACTAAAGCTGACCAGACTCCTCTGTCCATGGAATTCTCCAGGCAAGAATACTGGAGTAATTTGTCATTCCCTTCTCCAGGGGATCTTCCTGACCCAGGGATCAAATCTGGGTCTCCTACATTGCAGGCAGATTCTTTATGTCTGAGCTACCAGGAAAGCCTCACATTTTAAGAAATAATATGTAAGTTATTTAATAAAATATCTATTTTAATTCAATGAAATATTAGTGGTTTGAGATATTTCAGAGTAAAATAAGATTGCAGACATCATTCTACAAAATTAGGAGTTTAATTTGCTGCAATTTAAAATCTTATTAATACTTTGACTCTTTCTTGATATGGAATTCATATTTTTGGATGATGTTTCTAATTGGCATGAGTTTTATCTTTAAAAATGAATTTAAGTTGAAGCAACATCTTGTAGAATAAAATAAACCTTCTGTGACTTAATTTAGACATTATTTTTCTATTTTGCTTTTCTCACAGTTTGCATTTTACTTGAGTACCTTACCTACACCCTGCAACTGTTAATAAATTTTACTCATCCCTTGTTTTTCATTCTCTGTTGACCAGTATGGTTATAGTTGGGCTTCCCTGGTGGCTCAGATGTTAGAGAATCTGCCTGCAATGCAGGAGACCTGGGTTTGATCTCTGGATCAGGAAGATCCCCTGGAGAAGGGAATGGCTAGCCACTCCAGTATTCTTGCTTGGAGAATTCCATGGACAGCAGAGCCTGGTGGGCTATAGTTCATCGGGTTGCAAAGAGTTGGACACGACTGAGCAACTAACACTTTGACTTTTTCATAATTATGGTTAATACCATTTTCATGGAGTGAATATTCAGCAAATCCAATGACATATTCCTCAACCACTACTTACTGATAGGAAACATGACAGAACTTCTAGAAGCAAGGAAAGACATAGTACACCTCAGTTATGACCATGAACTTATTCTTTCCATTGATTTGGCCTATCTTTAGACCTGATCATATTGCCTTTCAAATTAATATCATAGATGAAAGATATAGGGACTATTTCAACCTCCCTTACCATGGCATTATTTTTTTTTCTTTTTTAAAGTACAATCCAGTGTTCACTCCTTAGATGCTCAGAAATTCTACGGGGATATCTTATACTCTTAGATTTAATATAATTAGTTTCAACGTCCAACCTGAAGATCTGGGTGTAGAATATATGATTTCACTTTTTGATTCCTATAGAAGGAGTAGAGTTTAGTACTCTGACACATGTAGTTATTCAGAAATATAATCAGATATCATATTTTAATCTTTAACAGCCATAATTGAAACTCTCTGGCACATATCACTAGGATATGTGCTTGAGGAGGGTAATCTGATAAAATATGGGACATTCAATTAAATTTGAATTTCAGATAAACAACAATTTTTTGTGTGTGTAAGTATGTCCTAAATATTGCACTGGAGATCCTATTTATGCTAAAAATGATTGATCTGAAATTCAAATTTAATGGGGAATTCTGTATTTTTATTTGCTTTTCTGACAACCTTGTCAGTTTAGAACAACATGAAGCTTAAGAGTCAGGATATGTACATAAAAAGTATAAGTAGAAATACAAGGAAATACCTTGTGGTGGTTTAAACACATATATCTACAAATTCTTGGGCACTCCTTCATTGAGAGATGGAGAATATGTCTCTTTCTTTGAATCTGGTTTGAATTTAGGGATTTCCTAGTAACCAAGAGAATGCAGAGGAGATGCCACTCCATAGCTACCAAGCCTGGGTCATAAAAGGCAATGTGTGCAGACACTCACTATTAAAGCACTGAGTTACCAGGTAAGAAGACTAATTACCCTGGGGCCTCCATGCTGTCTGGAAGCCGAGGCCACACAGACAGGCTCAAGTGGCTTCTTTAGTTGACAGCCCCAGCTTAAGTCCCAGTGAGGCGACAGCTTAGAGCCAACAGCAATTACCAGGCCTGTGAGTGAAGTCATCTCCAGATGGTTCAGACCCTAGCCGCTGAGTAATTCCCAGCTGAAACCCAGAGATAAGCTATCCCTGTTGTGTCCCATCTGAATTCTTGACCTACATCTTCTGAGAGCATAATAAAGAGGTTGCTTTAAGCCACTAAATTTTGGGGTAATTTGTTATGCAGTAATACTGATTGTTATACACATGTAAGCACAAAGTGAATGGTTAACAAACTGTGACTCAGTTTAATGGAGGGAGAAGTCACCAAAAGCTTGGGTGGGGATGAGGTTCCCGCTTGGCTTTCCACACTTGAAAGGAAGTGCAAGAAATGGACAATGAGAAAGGGAAAGTGTGAAAGCAGGTTTAATGGCAAAGATCTTTGTTCTTTTTCCTTTAAAATTCTTCTCTTAGAGCAATTGGAATTTAAAATAAATCAGCTTCCAAAGCAGTGGGAAAAGAAGATAAAAAATTGAATGGAGAAGGAATAAATTAAACTCCCATCTTCATTTGTGGACTGTGCTTCTAGAGTGTTTAAAGATGAAGTTATTATGAGTGTGTATAGGACTTAATAATCTTTAGGCAGATTGATAACTGAGAAAGAGGTTGCCGTAATTTTGGTTTGGTGACCCACTAGGCTGACTCAGTCACTTAAATTTCATATTTCTTTAAAATTCTGAAACAAGGGCATTCTTAAGTGTTCTATTAAAAGAACAGAAGAGTTTCATGGGAGAGCAAAGCAATCCGGTGGAAAGAGACTTTTCTTCATGATTTAATGCCTTTGAGGAAGTTTTCAAACTGCAGGATGATGAACAATAAAGACAAAAACAGATTATTTTGCCTTTATTTGTGGAAAGATTTTTTTGGGAGATCATGTGCAGATAGTGTGGCAAAAGATGCTGAAGGTTGAGTCCTTTTCTTTGAAAACTTTATAGTGTCAGGAGATGTTTATAATGTGAAGAATGTTTGTACACTTCTCAAAGGTAACACCTAGAGATTGCTATGTACAAAGGTGATAGTATACTTTGTGATTTAGGAGTGGACTTTGAGCAAAATGTTGAGGTAGGTGTTGCTGAAACAGCTTCCTTCCTCTTACTGTATTCTTACTCTACATACTCCTGTTCCCTCACGTCTCTCTGGACCTTCCCAGAACTCCTCAGTTCTCACGCTGTCTGGGCCTATCAATCCCTGGGTTTTCCAGGATAGGTAATATACAAGTAATCCCATTATCTCCTTATACTGAAATTCCTCAGAAATCCCAACATTTTGATATCAAACTGTATGTCTCAGAACTTCACTAGATTGAAGAGGGACCCCAAATCCTTTTAGATCATGTGTTTAGATTCCTTGTGTTAAAAATTCTTGTCCTCCATACCTCTTTTTACTCTATCTTTTAAAAAATCAGTGTTTTGGTTACTCTACAGCTTTCATTGGATACACTGGCATTTGCTTTACTCTTCTTGTCCTTGCCCAAGTTATGGTATTTTCTCATCCACCCACCCATCCGTCCATCCAGTTTTCTATTTATGTGGACAGCTCATATTATAACAGAGCTTCATAGTTACTTGTAGTTCTTAACTTTGATACCTTTATTTCTTTTTCATTTTAGTTATCTGGCACATAGTGAACATTATGTTAAGGAAATAAAAATACTTAAAATACAAACATCTGCAGATTTTTGTAACAGATGGAATCATCAGGTACTGATAGCACAAATTTCACTCACCCTCACTGTCTCTAAGGATGTGGTACTTTTATTGTTGTTTAGTTGCCAAATCATGTCCAGCTCTTTGCAACTCCATGCACTATAGCCCGCCAGGCTTCGCTGTCCATGGGGATATTCCAGACAAGATTAGTGGAGTGGGTTGGCATTTCCTTTTCCAGGAAATCTTTCTGACCCAGAAATCGAACCCAGAAATACCTCCTCTAAGCCCTGCAAATTTTCACCCAGTTAAGACTTTAAGCTCCCTGAATGTGAGGGTGGTGGTGGTGACTTATATACGCCTCACCAAAGTGTCAGGTTCAGCCACTGTACACTCTCTCCTGGTTTTCCTCTGTCACTCCATGAGCTTCTCAATCTCCTTAGCCTGAGGGGATGCTTGTAATGCTCTACCTGCAGGTTCAGTTCAGTTCAGTGGCTCAGTCGTGTCCGACTCTGCGACCCCATGGACTACAGCACACGAGGCCTCCCTGTCCATCACCAACCCCCAGAGTTTACTTAAACTCATGTCCATTAAGTCGGTGATGCCATCCAACCATGTCATCCTCTATTGTCCCCTTCTCCTCCTGCCTTCAATCTTTCCCAGCATCAGGGTCTTTCCAAATGAGTCATCTTTTCGTATCAGGTGGCCAAAATATTGGAGTTTCAGCTTCAGCATCAGTCCCTCTAATGAACAACCAGGACTGATCTCCTTCAGGATGGACTGGTTGGATCTCCTTGAAGTCCAAGGGACTCTCAAGAGTCTTCTCCAACACCACAGTTCAAAAGCATCAATTCTTTGGTGCTCAGCTTTCTTTATAGTCCAATTCTCACATCCATACATGACTACTGGAAAAACCATAGCTTTGACTAGATGGACCTTTGTTGGCAAAGTAATGTCTCTGCTTTTTAATATGCTGTCTAGGTTGGTCATAACTTTTCTTCCAAGGAGTGTCTTTTAATTTCATGGCTGCAGTCACCATCTGCAGTGATTTGGGAGCCCCCCAAAATAGCCTATTACTCTTTCCCCATCTACTTGCCATGAAGTGATGGGACCAGATGCCATGATCTTAGTTTTCTGAATGTTGAGTTTAAAGCCTGCAGCTATCTTTTGTGAAAACATCCATGCTCATGCCACATATTGACTATTTTTGAATTTCCATGGTTTCCAGATCTTAAGGTAGGAAAGAATGCAACCTGTTGTTACACTTTTGTCTTGGTGACTCAGCAACTTCACTAGGCCTGTCTTATCTCAGATATTCCTTCATGAAACAAATGGTTTTTACAGCTTTTGATTTAATTTTCTTGTGCTGCAGGCTTTTAGCAGTGGTTTTCAACCTCGACTGTGCCTTAGAATAACCTAGTTAAACCATCCATTTAAAAATGCTGATGCCCTACCCCCTAGAGATTCTGATTTAATACATCTGGGTGGGACCAACATTAGGTGATTCTACTGTGCTGTGAGGGGTGAGAATCTTTGGTTTATAGGCACTGACAGGAGGTGGCCATAGTGCTTATCTCCTCCCAAGCCCTCTTTCAGGAGTCTTCAAAATAGTGTTTCTCCTCCTTTGGATCAGAACAGCCTTCGAACTTCAGCAAGTCTTATCAAAGCACCTATTTGAAGGTGAGAGAAGTCTGCATTTTAATCTGGTGCTTAAAGTAAGAGTCCACAGCAGTTTTTATAAGAAAAAATTCCAAACACAGACTTCCTGGGGGAGAAAAAGCCTTACTGGGGCTGAAGGCTTCCCCATTCTAAGCTATCAGAAAAATTTTTGGTCCAGTTTTGAAAAAGATTGACAAAAAAAAGCATGTACTACCTCATTTTCATCTTTAACCTGTCTGATTTTTCTATTAAATGTATAGGAACACAGTTAATGTCACATATAATTCTGGATTTTGATAGGTTTCTCAGTTTCCCAGGGTCACAATTTAGACTAAGCACAGGCAAATCATTTGAAAAGTCAATCAATTGTGTAATTTTCTCTGAATAATCTACAAGGTGGGTTTAGTGATGACAATAAAGTTGGGACCTAGAAACGCTGGGACCTAGAAATGTCTCCCTATAATCATATCTTTGTAAAATTTTTATAAGAAGGCTTTTTTATGTTAAGAAGGATTTTCTTCCCCAAACTGCAAAAGCTTCAGCCTTCCCTCAACTTGATCATGTGGAAACCTTGAGGATTGTGTCAAAGTGAAATAGTTCTTATTTTAATGTCTTTATCTTTCATTTTCTTTTCTACTAGAAAGAATAGCAAGAAAGACTTAACATAGGCTTAATTTAAGCCAATATGTGCCACTAACCATGTACAGTTGTTAAATGAAGTACCACTCTACCTTTTGGTAAAAGATCCATGCCTCAAGCCCCCAAATGCCCCCCTATACTATCATTCCATCTTACTGGTTGTTCCCGTGAAGCTGACTGATGCCTCCCATGATCCAACCCCTAAGAAGGCAACATCCAGCATACCAGGGAGCTCTTCAGAACTCTGATTCAGTGCTATGATTACCAGCATCCAATCTGATTGGTCAATACCTGTGCTAAATTAATTATTAAATATGTCAATTATTATTCTTGCTTAAAAACAACTTCAATATTATGCAGTTATGTATCATAGATAGAAGACTAAATGTTTAATGAAATGTTTTTATACAATAAGTGACACTATAAAAAAACCAATCTCTTTTAGAAATTATTTTTGGAGGTCTGTTTTGAGCCCATTCAATATCTGGTTTCTATATGACTAAGAAAATTCATGTCATATAGAAACCAGATCTCAGCTCAGTCAAAAAGGATTTGAGGAATACCTTAATAGACCTTTAATTTACAACTAGGATATTTCTTAAAATATACTGAGAAAAGGAAGCCAGCTGCTAACACAAAGGAATACACAACTTAATAGACATTGTGTAGGAGTTGCTGTGAGTTCTAGAAAGGAGACAGCACAGATATTCAACAATTGCTTAAATCTTTACCAAGAAATACATTTGGGAAGGTGCTGTAATTACACTCTATTTAGAGTTGATCCACATTTTAGGTTTAGAGAGTTATGAGCTCAGGGCATTCTATGCATAATTTGGCAAACTAAGAGTTAATACATCATTTGGATCAAATTTGATGCACATGAAAGTTGAAAGTATATGAAAAATTAAAACTAAGTTGTTTCAAACATATAAGCTCACTTTAGAACATAAATCATAGCATGACCTTTGCAAAGAATAACCTCACATTATTATTTTCACATATTTTAATTGTAAACTGAAAACAATCTTTGGTTATGCTGCTGGTGTTTTGTTGTTTAATCACTAAGTTGTGTCCGACTCTTTGCGACCCCATGGACTGTAGCTCGCCAGGCTCCTCTATCCATGGGATTTCCCAGGCAAGAATACTGGAGTGGGTTGCCATTTCCTTCTTCACGGCTACTCTATATTTATAGATTTAAAAGCCCTTGTTTGTTGTTGTTCAGTCACTCAGTGATGTCTGACTCTGTGATTCCATGGACTGCAGGACTTCAGGCCTCCTTGTCCTTCACTATCTCCTGGAGTTTGCTCAAATTCATGTCCGTTGGAAGCAACCCAGATGCCCATCAGCAGATGAATGGATAAGGAAGCTGTGGTACATATACACCATGGAATATTACTCAGCCATTAAAAAGAATTCATTTGAATCAGTTCTAATGAGATGGATGAAACTGGAGCCCATTATACAGAGTGAAGTAAGCCAGAAAGATAAAGAACATTACAGAATACTAACACATATATACGGAATTTAGATAGATGGTAGCGATAACTCTATATGCAAAACAGAAAAAGAGACACAGAAGTACAGAACAGACTTTTGAACTCTGGGGGAGAACGTGAGGGTGGGATGTTTTGAAAGAACAGCATGTATATTATCTATGGTGAAACAGACCACCAGCCCAGGTGGGATGCATGAGTCAAGTGCTTGGGCCTGGTGCACTGGGAGGACCCTGAGGAGTCGGGTGGAGAGGGAGGTGGGAGGGGGGATCGGGATGGGGAATACGTGTAACTCTATGGCTGATTCATGTCAATGTATGACAAAACCCACTGAAATGTGAAGTGATTGGCCTCCAACTAATAAAATAATATTTAAAAAAAAAAAAAGAAATTCATGTCCGTTGAATCAGCGATGCCATCCAACCATCTCATTCTCTGTCACCCCCTTCTCCTCCTGCCTTCGGTCTTTCCCAGCATCAGGGTATTTTCCAATGAGTTGACTCTTCTCATCAGGTGGCCAAAGTATTGGCGCTTCAGATTCAGCATCAATTCTTTGGTGCTCAGCCTTCTTTATGGTCCAACTCTCACATCTGTACATGACTACTGGAAAAATCATAAATTGGACCAAATGGACCTTTGTTGGCAAAGTGATGTCTCTGCTTTTTAATATGCTGTCTAGGTTTCTCATAGCTTTCCTTCCAAGGACCAAGCATCTTTTTATTTCATGGCTGCAGTCACCGAAAAACCCTTAATATAATATAATAATATAATTATTAATAAACATATAAAAATAAGCAACAAAAGGGACAAGTAAAATATATTTTGGGATAAAAAATCATGACATAAATACTTTTTCAAAGCAGGTTCATTTGAAGTTTCATAAATGGCCCAAAATCACTCAAGGGTATACTCAAATTTATAGATGCCAATAGCTTTTCTGAGTAAAAATCTGCCTATTCATTCCAGACTGAAAAAATATCCTTTGTTGAGTATGTAATATATTCCAGGTATTGCATTAGACTATACATATAAAAGGATGAAGATGACACAGTCCCTGTCCTAAAGGGCACATTCTCAGTGGTGGAGACAAACAGGTAAGTAGAAAGTTCCACTCAATATAACATGTAAATGGTTTGTAAAAATGAACTAGTGGTCTATATAATTATATATCTTTTTAGTATAGGATGCTGCTTGGCAGAAACTCCAGAGTTTTCAAACCCAGCATGGATTCTCTCCCACGAGTATGACTCATCAGAAGAGATTATACTGTCCTTGTTATGCCTGGAGTCCAGATTCCCTGAGTACTTAATTGGTACAACAGTGCAGCAGTGGGGATTCCATTTGATCTCTGCCAATCTCTCCCATTTTTCTGGTCCATCTGTACTGCTCTTCTGCCCATATTTCTAAGACAAATACTATCTGTTCTTTGCTTCTTTCATAATGAAAGAAAACTTAGCCATAATTGGATTCAAGTGCACACTTGCTCAGCTTAATCCCCAAGTTTGAATCCCAAATTCCACCAGCAGGTGGTAGGGAAGTCAAACACAGTAAGCCTGTTTATAATTGTTTTGGGCTGAGACCACAGTACAGTAATGATTTTGACACTTCTGGGTAAAAAATATCTTCTATGTTTATAATAACACTTGTAGATATTCTTCTTGATTACTTTATTTGGCTCCTAAAATTTGTGTATTTTTTTTTTTTTGAATTACATTTTTAGTCTCAGAATTTCAAGCATCAGCATTATTGTTAAAGAATACTGTGTGAGTGTATTTTTGTTTGGCTATTTAAAGCTTGCTTAAAATGAGTCCCTGGGGGCTCAGTTAGTAAAGAATTTGCCTGCAATGCAGGAGACCTGGGTTCGATCCCTGGGTCAGGAAGATCTCTTGGAAAAGAGAATGGCAACTCACTTCACTACTCTTGCCTGGAGAATTCCATGGACAGAAGAGCCTGGCAGCTACTGTCCATGGGGTCACAAAGAGTTGGACACGACTGAGCGACTCACACACACACACACACACACACACACACACGCACACACACACAAAGCAGCCACAGTCTTCATATTCAAGAAGAATACCATTTTAGAATCTGAAAACGTAATTCAAATGTGTAAGTACAATATCTAGTAAAGTTCTCTTTTTAGAATAAAAAAATCTGAGAGTCCATAAGGTTGCATTTTAAGTAAACTTTGTACCAAATATCTCCATGAATGTATTCTGAAAAGAAATTATTTTTAAAGGGCACAGAATCTAGGGTGTGTCTACTTTTAAAATTGACCAGTTATGATTTCTTTTCAAGACAGGATCCCATCCCAGTAAGAAATTGTTTGGAATGAATAAAAAATTGTCCAGTAGAGTGACAAGTAGAAGGGACCAAACAAAAATGTTTAGGTAAAACTGGGGAAGGAGACAAAATATGGGAAATCTCAGCAAGTTGTCTTATTACTTACCTTTCTAAAAACCACTCCCCAGAACAGGGAGCTCTGAAGTTAAAAACATATCTGCATTTAATGTCATAAAAGTTAATGGAAACCAATTTTACATAAAAACCCCAGAAACTATTGATGTCATATAAAAAAAAATTGTTACAAGAATAAAAGAGAATAAAAATGAGAATAACATTTTTATAGATAACACAACTCTGTTAAAAAGACATGTTCCTAAAGCAGGTAAAAGCAGTAAAATCTATACTACTTCAAAATGAGTTGACAATAAGAAAATGATGCAAATTATGAAAATAATATAGTTAAAATTAGAAACTCTAAGAAAGTAAGTTACGGAATGTGAGAATTAGAAAAGATAAAGAAATACAAGAGTGAATAAGTACAACAAATAATGCTTTAAGAGAAATATGAAACAAAGAGAAAAAAAATTTAAATCAAAAAGAAAAAAATAAGGATTTGAGAATAAATTATAGATACTGAAAACAAACAGAGAAAATCTAATATAAGGATAACAGAAGTCATTTAAGAAGAAAAACTAAAGCAATGAAATAAAATATCATAATATGAAATTTAAGAAAAATCTCCTGAATTTATAGAATATGTATCTGAAATTATATTTTTGAAACAGCATATAATGAACCTGAGGATACTGACCCAAATGACTACCACCAAGACATATAGTAATGAAATTATTGAAGGAAGAACTCCTTTATTTCCTAATTGAACATTACATGGAAACTAACAATTGCATACCTCTTGTTTGAATGATCAAACTTGTATGTGATTAAATAGAAGTATGTAAAAGTCTAAATGTGACAAATTTGTTAGGTATATTGAAAGCAATTACTTCAGATATTTTGTCTGTTTACTGGATGTTTGAGGCAGGAGGGTAAGTTCTATACCTGGAACGCCTTCTTGACTAGAAATTAAAGTGCTGTTTGGCTGCCTTTTATTTATGTCTTACTTTATCTGTGCTTCCCCAAGACTCAAATCCACAAAATCTTGTAGTTTCCTCAAAGCACAGGAAATATCTGTATTTCTACATAAAATAAATGATTCTTTGACATTAAATCGATAAGTCTTTGAGTGTTTTTCCCTGATGTTCCTTGTCACATCACCAAATAGTCTGTTTACCTCGTATGTTTATACCAATCTTTAAGGAATATTATAATATTTTATATTGTTGCTGCAATACATTATCACAAATTTAAAAGCTTAAAACAATCCAAATTTATTATCAGTCTGTCGGTCAAAAGTTTGGGCACGGAGTGGCTTGAGTGTTTCCTTTGCTTCCAGCCCCACAAAGCTGGAATCAAAGTGCCAACTGATCTGTGATCCCTCCTGTAGGCTCTGGGAGAGAATCTGCTCCCAGGCTAATTGTGTTGTAGAAGGAATTCAGTTCCATGCAGTTGTAGGACTGAGGTCCCTACTTTATAGGTGTCAGCTGAAAGGGGGGATGCCCTTGTCTTCAGAGCAGGTGAAAACTGGAGTCTGTACTTGCAAAATGTTTCTTAGCACACCACTCCTGACTTTATTACCCAGAGGTGACATATTTAGACAATGGCAACATAGCACTATGGTTTTCTCATTGGGTGGAGAATAGCTTAGAGTGTTCCCTCCTTCTCTGTTGGCAGGAAAATCCAAAAGTGAAACCTAAAACATGCTAAGTCAAACAAACTCACTTCTTTCCCCAGATGCATTAATTCATTTCTTTTCTTTTAGAGGGAGTTGATTAATGAGGGAATTGAGAGACATCAGGAAAATAGATGAGGAGTAACGTTCCCTCTTCTCCCCATCACCAGTTTATAGGGATGTGTGATTTCTAATCATGGACAAGAGGTTCTTTCTCCCATGCAAGTCAACGAAAATGGTATTAGGAGTATATGGGACGGATTACCCTATTCCACATGTCACAGGTACCACACCTCTAGTTCTCTTGCTACATTCTCCTCTGAGCAACTTCTTTGTAGTTCCTGCACAGATGTCCACTCTCACCAAAGAATTTTTCCTTGGAAGAAATAATACTATAGTCTTTCCCCTGGGGGCATGTAACTCTCTTCACATCCTAAGCAGTTAGTATATATGAATGGTATTTTGTGTAGGTAAGCTTAGCTGTTGGGTAGAATTTGTTCCAGTTTCTCCTGAGACTTCAATTGCATCTGTTTCTGGGTGGGTTATTCACACACTAGCACACCTTCATGGATAAGGCCTCTGGGTCATCTAGATCTTTTACACTTAAGAGTTCTTTGGTGGGTAGATTAGAAGGTCTCAGTACACTGTCCAGGGAAGGAGAACAGTATGTGTGGAAGAGATGTCTGTCTTGATAAATTTATCAATTTTACTCTATTTCCTCCCTGTTTTACTTCCTGATTCCCTCTTTCTTTTTCTCAGCGTGTCAGTCATAAAATCTCTGCCACTCTGCCCAGGGGTATAATTTATCTAAAACATCTCCATGGGGCTGTGATTATTTAACTGGATTCACTTGATTTGACCTGCTCTATTTTTGCTTGTGTTTTATACACAAGAAAGTAGTCTCAGCATATCTAATCATGGATGGGGACTAGCCAGTTTTTATCAGCATAATCATTATTTTACACAGGTCTGGCATAACTAAAATTGAAATCAGAATAATCTAAAACCATCTCTCAATTTTCATTTAGGGTAGTGATGGGAAGATATGCATCAGTCCTCAGGTTAAAGAGAGCCTGTATGTGGATATTCTTCACTATTCAAATCTCATTGTCCAAATATTTACTTTACATATTTGCAAAAATTTTTCCTCATAATTCCTTGAACTGAAAACCTGCTATAATAAATGTGTTTGTGCACCATCAAAATCAGTTTAATTGGGCAGGACCCAGGGGGAGAAGATGTAAAATATTTTGCATCTCAGCTGTTCTCCTAATAGAAATAGAGTATGTGTGTTTTTAATTGTTCAATGAGTTTGCATTATTGCTATCAGGTTTATTACTTTTGCCCTAAGAGTTCAGCCTTTAAGTTTCCCAGTGTCTGTCTCCATGAAGCACCAGCAGGTCCTGCCAGTTACAAATGGTAATTTTATTTAAAACCAGAAGGATGGTTAGTTAGCATTTGAAATACTCTAATCAGGCATACTCTCTCAACACGCAGTTAGTTAGCATTTGAAAGAAACTAATGAGGAGAGCGCTCTCCAGAGGCACCTGCTACTAGCACTTTCACTTTCTTCATCTAGATCAATACCAGTAGATGTCCTAATTACAGCATGTGGGAGGTTGAAATGAGTTTTCATTGGTGAAATGATTGTTCAAGGTATATGGGTTGGTTAGAACTACTGCAAAGACATACATAAACAGACATACATTAAAAGAGCCGAGATGACCTGTGATCCAAGCAGCCTAGATTGGGGGTCCTTGGCTAGGGGGTAATTTTTCAGTTTGGTGATGTTTATAGTTTTGGTTGTCTCAACTGGAAGGAGGGGCTGCTGCTGACATCTTGGGGGTAGATGACAGGGATGTTACTTACAATGCTATAATGTACACCACCTCTGCCCCACCAACATCCTCCCGACAAAGAATTCAGTTCAGTCGCTCAGTCGTGTCCCACTTTTTGTGACCCCATAGACTGCAGCACACCAGCCTTCCTTGTCTATCACCAATTCCTAGAGTTACTCAAACTCATATCCATCGAGTTGGTGATGCCATCCAACCATCTCATTCTCTGTCATCCCCTTCTCCTCCCACCTTCAATCTTTCCCAGCATCAGGGTCTTTTCAAATGAGTCAGTTCTTCACATCAGGAGGCCAAAGCATTGGAGTTTCAGCTTCAGCATCAGTCCTTCCAATGAATATTCAGGACTGATTTCCTTTAGGAAGGATTGGTTGGATCTCCTTGCAGTCCAAGGGACTCTCAAGGGTCTTCTCCAACATCATAGTTCAAAAGCATCAATTCTTCAGTGCTCAGCTTTCTTTATGATCCAACTCTCACATCCATACATGACTACTGGAAAAACCATAACTTTGACTATTCAGACTTTGTTGGCAAAATCATGTCTCTGCTTTTTAATATGCTGTCTAGGATGGTCATAGCTTTTTTCCCCCCAAGGAACAAAGCATCTTTTAATTTCATGACTGCAGTCACCATCTGCAGTGATTTTGGAGCCCCCCCCCCCCCATAAAGTCTCTCATTCTTTCCATTGTTTCCCCATCTATTTGCCATGAATTGATGGGGCTGGATGCCATGGCCTTAGTTTTCTGAATGTTGAGTTTTAAGCTAACTTTTTCAGAACAAAGAATTATCCAGCCCAAAATACTGGTAATGTTAAGGTTGAGAAACCCTCACCAGGACTCTTCAGGATGGTGCCCTAGGTCTAGGGATTTATTTGTCTCTATGCATCACTATTAACTGAGGATTTGTCTTCTGCTTTTAATTAGAAGTTTAGCTGACATTGGCTGCCAGAATACTGCTACAATTCCCTCAAGTAAATCTTTCCTGCAAGGTGCTACTTGGAGTTCATAACAAGTCAGAGAACTGAGACACCACTATTATTGTGCCTGCTTGCTAATATATGTTTGGATGGAAAGAACAAATAGTCAATATTATGGTCAAGGTGTCCACTTGAGAAAGGCTGGCTGATTATTAGGTGTTATTATCTTGCTAAGTGTGTAATCATAAATCTTGTGAGGTCACTCTGAGAGTGGATGTGCTAATCACTGATGTGATGAACTCCCAGCAACCAGACTCATGAGGCTGATGAACAGAATACTCGTTAATATACCAGTATTTATGAGTGTTGGCATATTCAGGGTATTCTCGACCTTCAGGCACATCTATTTGGAATCAGAATCAGGGCACTGAGATTCAGATACAAATTTCTTTAGTGTGATGTATCTATCTCCCTGAAAGGAAGAACATTTTTCATGAGAATGTAGTACTCTAAGTGTAATTGGCTAAGATGTTTTCTCTCTTGAATAAAGTTTGTCTGGGCACTCCTTATTTTTACTCCTTGAATTTTCAGTTTTGATAATTTCATGAGAGAACACTCCTACTTTTCCATGTCCTCCACCAATTTATGATGGACACATTCTTTCTTTAATGATATCACTCATTCAGATTGAATTTTGTCCTTTTGGCCAGAAATCTGTGTACTCATGAATTAGTTATTGATTTAAAATCTCAATTAAGACTGTCACATATGCCATTAATGAATCACAACATTGACTGTGTTTCCCTTCCTTCTCCCCTCCTTCCCACCCATCCTCTTTTCTTTACTTTAGTCTTCTGTCTCCCTCTCTTTCTTCTTCCATTTCTTACTCCCTTCGTCTTCCTTCTTTCCTTTCTCTCATATCCGTTTTCCCCTCTCTTTCAGAATCATATCTACTCTTGTTAAATTAAAAAATTATAATAATATAATTGTGACAAAAGATCATAAAAATTTACTCTTTGAAATTGTTACTTTTATTGAGTGCCAAGGCAAATTTAAATAATATTAGAAGCAAAGAATTAAACCTCAATCCTTGTCTGGTAGATTTATAATCTTAATTAGACATTTAAATATGACCACTTAGACAGGCCGAGATACCTTCTAAAATCTAGACAATAGATATGATAAAATTGTCACACAGGTGTTCATTTTTAAGAATCTTGCAGTGATATTTAAATTTATTTCTGAAGAGAAAATTTGACAGAAGTTAAGAGCTTCAGGGGAAGATTAAGTTTCTAGTACTTAAAAGGTCTTCTAAACATTCAGAATAAGAGAAAGAATTTATGGAAATTTAATACTTCAGGAATTTTTTTACCTAACAGAAAATTCAGCAGACAAGAATTGCTTTGAAGTGTGCTAAGGGTCAAAGATAAGGGCCCCTGGCCCACTTCTTGAGATGTAAAGACGACTCTTAATAGAGCTGGAGGGAAAAGTTCAGCTCTGCTCCATTTTCCCCAGAGTTTGTTTCATGCTACAATGAACAGATGATAACGCGGAAATGCTTTCAAATTTATTTACTTTCAAATAGACATTCTACAAAGTTTTGCTTTGAGTAAGGATAGTTAATAGCAAAGCAGTGCTACCAGTTCTTCATTCTTCAAATTCCAAACTGATTCCATCAAAAACACATTCTGCTGAGACACAGTAACCCCTTGGCCAAAACAGTCTCCCAATATGTTGAGCATTCATTTGACTTTCTTGTTAGTGACTCAGATATTACTCAAAGTCATATCAAGTTGCTTTTTCTCTCATACTAAATGTCTTCTTTAGTTGTGTGGTATATTGAATAAACATCACCTGCATATTTAATGTTTTTAATTCACACAAAGAACTAAATTCAATGCTTACATAATGGATGAATCAGACACTTAATTTTTTAAAAATTATGTTCTTATGATACAGAACTGCCCAATAGAATTTTAGACAAATACAACAAGATATAGCAACAACTCTTGGAGAGGGGAAGTCAGTAGGCTTTTTCCAAACCTGCTTTTGATTTGCTCCCATCTTGGTTTAATCTATAAGTAGCAAATTAATGATATACTTGCCTTATTTTCTTAAAGAACTTGGAGCATTACTTGAATTAGTATACAAAAACTTGATTTGATTATAACCACATAAAATATCTTTAGAGTTACTTATGTAACAGTGAAAAAATATAGAATAGTTTTAGTTTTAATTACAGAGATACTTTTCATTCTATTATGGATAGACCTGAAACATTGATGGCTTCTGTCTGTACCTGGTTAAAGAGTGAGAAACTGGAGACGTTTTGGGCTGGCATAGACACATTTAAGGACTGAGAGCAGAAGAACAGTTATTTGAAGTTACAAAAGTCACAGCTCGCTTGTCCAGAGTCATCATCTTGAAGGGCAAGACCACTAAAGTCAAAACTCTTTAAATATGAAACATAAGACCTCAAACTATCATAAAATTGTGCTCTTTTCTCATGCTAGCTTGGTAAAATGCTCAAAATCATTCAAGCTAGCCTTCAAAAACACATGAACTGAGAACTTCCAGATATACAAGTTGAATTTAGAAAAGGCAGAGGAACCAGAGATCAAACTGCCAACAACTGTCAGAAAAAGTGACAGATTTCATTTTCTTGGGTTCCAAAATCACTGTGGACAGTGATTGCAGCCACAAAATTAAAAGATGCTTTCTCCTTGGAAGAAAAGCTATGGCAAAGCTAGAGAGCATATTAAAAAGCAGAGACATCACTTTGCCAACAAAGGTCCATATAGTCAGTTTTTCCAACAGTCATGTACAGATGTGACAGTTGGACCATAAAGAAGGTTGAGTGCTGAAGAATTGATGCTTTCAAATTGTGGTGCTGGAGAAGACTCTTGAGAGTCCCTTGGACTGTGAGATCAAATCAGTCAATCCTAAAGGAAATCAGCCCAGAATTGGAAGGCCTGATGCTGAAGCTGAAGCTCCATTTTGGCCACCTGATGTGAAGAGCCGACTCGTTGCAAAAGACCCTGATGCTGGGAAAAATTGAGGGCATGAGGAGAAGGGGGCAACAGTGGATGAGATGGTTGAATGGCATCACTGACTCAATGGACATGAATTTGAGCAAACTCCAGGAGATAGTAAAGGACAGGGAAGCCTGCATGCTGTTCACAGGGTCACAAAGAGTCGGGCATGACCGAACAACAACAACAGCAACAACAAAACCTCATGTAACCTGGTCTTTGCCTGTCGCTTTCAGGGCCCCAGTAATGCTGAGCTGCTTTCTCACCCACAGGTTTTTGCTTCATTGTCCTCTTTGTCTAGAACACTTTGTCCCTCTTTAATTTTTCACTGAGCTGATTCCCACTCATCTTTTTGATGTCTGCTTAAGTGCCTCTTCTTTTGTGAAAGCCTTGATACCTCAAACTGGGTCAGGTGTCCTTTCATTATGCTCTAGCATATCTGTGGTAATATTTTACATACTAAATTGTAGTTGAAGTTTTCTTGTCCACGTCTATAATTAGACTTCAGGTTAGGAAAGGATAGACACTTTATCTTTCTTACTTTTGTATTCCAGTGCTTGATACACAGCATGCATCTGATAGACATTTACTGAGTAAATTGATGCATAAATAAATAAATGTTAATGTAAACCAGTGGTTTTCAACTGTGGTGCTTGATCTTGCTTACCAGGAAACATGTGGCAATTTCAGAAACATTTTAATTAATATTTGGGGGAGGTGGTACTATATCATTTAGTGGGTAGAGGCCAGGTATGCTGCTAAAAATCCTACAGTGCACAGGTTAGCCTCCACAAACCTCAGATAAACCATTATCTGATCCAAAATGTCAGTAGTGTCAAGACTGAGGAACTCTGGAGTGAATAATACCATGTTTATTGTAACAGATAATACAAAACTGTATTCAGGAGTAAGTAATAGAAAAAAGTGGGTAGCAAATGTAAATAATTGGCATGTTTGTAAGCCATTCAAACTGAGATACAAGGAGAATTGTTCAAAACTAAGGTCATGGAGAGCAATAGGAACCAATCTTCCTGTGATAGTGGTACTATGTGTTGTGGATTAAGTAGTGAAGTTCCAAAGTTTCACGCTTAGATGTACTCTCTAATATATTTGTTATTCTTTTCTTAGAAGGTCTAGTTACTGCTTTTTTGTTTTGCCTTAATTTCTGCCTAGTGTCCATTAAATATTTGTCACTCAATCCTGAAGTTTAAAAAAATATTCTTTTTGAATATTTCAGATTGTATACTGAAGAGGAAAGCTGAAAATGAATTCCCCATAATTTGTAGGAAAAAATTGAAGGAGAGGGTGATAGCTTATGGTGAACAGTGTTAGATTCATGATCTCTGAAGAGGATTCAGCTTCAGGACCAGGGACCAGGCTTGGTCACTCAAGAGCTTTTGTGTAGGAGAGGTTTACTACAGTGTGAAAAGCGACAGAGAAAGCTTCTGACATAGACATCAGAAGGGGGAGAGAGAGTGCCCCCGTGCTAGTTTTAGCGAGCTGTTTCATGTTTGATAGAAAGCTATTATTCAGATAAGAGAGCCACCTCAAGGCTGAAGGAGTTTCACCAGGCCCCTCTTCCACAATATGCATTTTTGAGATAGGATGGCATGAGGTGTGTCATCCCCCAGCCATAAAACAATTGATACGAATACTGGTTTATTGAGCTATTATCAGCTTAAGGTTTGAAAAAAGTTAAGTTCAGGTGGAACCAGGTGTCGTCATGGCAACAGATAATTTTAAGAGACATTTGCAGCCTATTTCCTCCTGCCATTTAAGGGAGAGATAAAAAATGTCTGACACTTGCAACCTGTTTCCTCCTTTTGGAGACCCCTGGTCTTCCTGCCTGTTACCCTCTCAATAGAGCCTCAAGTGTTTCCTATATAAGAATAGAGACAAAATTATCTTTCTGGTCTATCTTGTTAGAAAATAGGGGTATATTATGTTTTACTGTCTATATTACATTTTTCTTTGATCATGTTTTGTCTAAAGTTAAACATACTATTTTTTCTATATATACACTTGAAATGCCTCTAATGTTAAATAAAATAGGCTTTTAAAATCATATTCAGTATAATAAAAATGGAACTAATTTGTAAACAAGAAAATGTTTGGAATATTAAATAAGGACAGATGATATTTAACTGGCTTTGTAATTTATGGTCTATCATTCTGATTAATAACCAGACTTACTGTATCTATGGAAACGAAGGGAAAATTACTTCTGCTTCCAACAAATGTACAAAGATGAAAAATATTTTGCTTCTCTAAATAACTAGCACAGATGTTGCCTTCTTTGTTAACCTTGTGTTATTACCTGTTTTATCACAAAAACAGCAAAATCATGTGGGTGGAGATCAAAAGATGTAAGATTAAGAAAATGTATTGAAGATGACTTAAAGAAAATTGTATACTATCTGTTAACTGAGGAAATAAAAAATGTTCAAATCTAGATGGTTTCTAAATCAAGTCTGTGACTTGACTTTTAAATATGACCATTTTCTGTACACATTTAAGAGAAAATTTTATAGAAAATCTTTAAGATTAAGAACACAGAAAAAAAAGAACATGAAAGAATAAAAATTAGCCAAAGTGGGAATCTAAAATATATTTCATAAAAATAATATTCCATTAATTTTTAAATGAGATGTCCTGTGAACCATGCTGATATCATGAATCTGGTTTTCATTAGGATATATAGTCTGATGAGATTTCCTGAAAGATATCAATACTTTCCAAGTTATTCTCATCAGATATTAAAGAATAAATAGAGTTTATATGAGAATTGGGCTTCCCAGGTAACACTAATAGTAAAGAACCTGTCTGCCAGTGCAGGAGATGTAAGAGATGCCCATTTGATCCCTGGGTTGATCAGAAGGGCATGGCAACCGACTCCAGTATTCTTGCCTGAAGAATTCCATGGATAGAGAAGCCTGGAGGGCTACAGTGCAGTCAGACATGACTGAAGCAACTTTGCTCGCAGGCATGCATATGAGAATTAGGGCTGATATGCAATTCCTACCACCCCACATTCATCATCCATCTCTTATCTCTCTAAAGAAATTAAAAGATTGATGTGTCCCTCTATTTTGGCTTCAAGGTTTTATAATCAATATAGCTTTTTAAAGATCAGGGAATTGAAAAACCCTCCTATTTGTTTATATCAGGCTTTTTGTTTGACTTTGTTTTGTGGTTTTTATGGAGGGGAGGGAGTAGAATCAACTGGAAAATGAAGTTTTTCTCATGTTGTTTTTCATGGTGGGTTGCATGTAATCTGCCTGCATAGTTAATGGTTGGGCTTGGTTCTTGTCTTATGCTCTAGAAAGTCCGAGGCACTGTTCTCCTGGATTAAGGGAAAGGAGAGCCAGTTACCTCATGGATCCAGGCAGGCGCTCCATCTAGACGTCCTGCTAAGGGGCGAGTCACAACTGAAAATGCTGACAGGACCCTGGTAAGAGGCTCCCGTCACTTTAAGAAGGAGGGGAGGTGGTGAGAGCAGAGTCTCCCCCGGAGGAGTCTGTCTTTGCCTTAACACAACTAGTCAACGCCCTCGGTAAACACTGCAGCTCTGCACCGCCATCTAACACTCCAGTGGACTGAGACGGTACTAACGGCCGCCATGTTCCTCACACACATTTCCTCACATACGACCCACACAACTCCCTGGCCAAGGGAGTAGGTGTGTCTCGTTTTGTAAAGACAAGAAAATAATTTGCTCAAAGTCAAAATCAGTGGTAGAGTTACGTTTCAAAATGAGGTCTCTCTAACCCCAACACTGCTGTGTTCTCTCTCTCCTACTCCTTGTGGTTCCTTGCAAGTACTCCAGAGTTGTCTTTCCAACTAAATGAGGAAGTAGCATTGGTCATATTTCCAAGTCAGATCACACAGAAATTCTGTTTTCTAGTCTGGCAATCAGAGGCTAAAGGATTTTATAATATTCTAGAACCTCTTAATTAAAATCTTGACTCAATTATATTGTTAACTTTGAATAATTTTGACTTTTTCTGTGCAAAAAATTCATCACTCCAGTGTGCTATCTCATACAGCAGTTCTGTGGAAAACTTAATGGATGATCTTAAAGTTTCTGCCCTGAGACATCACATGATGAAGGCAAAGTGTCATCACTGATTGGGAACACAGAATAGCAGGAATATATCAATAGCTTTTGATGTCATTAATCTCAAAGAAAAATTGCACTGGACAAAGAGTAACAAGTAGGGAAGGCTTTTCCTCAAGACGACTGCAACCAATGACAGAGACTGAACTCAATTTCACTGAAACAAAGGGCTGTAGAGCTTTTAAGAGTTGGGATGAGGAGAATCATAAACCATCTGTACCTCCCAATTGTCCTAACCCAAATAAAAAGTAAACTTTCTCACATCTTCACAACAGAAAGAAGTCTTGTAGCAAGGTATCCACTGAAATTAGGCTCTAATCCTTGCACAAACTCTCAGAGATAGGGGCAATATCTTACTTAATACATGTGATTCAAAATGATGACTGTTAAGTCTTTGGGAAAGGCATTCCCATAGACTGGGTCATAAAACTAGCAAGACGCTTCTAATGAGATCTGTATGCATTTTAAAGAGAGCAGAGAAAGAATTTGTGATTTTAAGTTTTGTAAGGTAAATGCTCTAAGAAAAGGGACTGCAGTTTGGAAGAAACATTTAAAGTTTAGTCAAGCTGAGGGGAAGGTTGAGATCATCTTGGTCATTAACAATAAGGCTTTACTGAAGCATCACTACAAACAAAGCTAGTGGAGGTGATGGATTTCCAGCTGAGTTATTTCAAATCCTGAAAGATGATGCTGTGAAAGTGCTGCATTCAATATGTCAGCAAATTTGGAAAACTCAGCAGTGGCCACAGGACTGGAAAAGTCAATTTTCATTCCAATCCCAAAGAAAGGCAATGCCAAGGAATGCTCAAACTACCGCACAATTGCACTCATCTCACATGCTAGTAAAGCAATGCTCAAAATTCTCCAAGCCAGGCTTCAGCAATACGTGAACCATGAACTTTCAGATGTTCAAGCTGGTTTTAGAAAAGGCAGAGGAACCAGAGATCAAATCGCCAACATCTGCTGGATCATCAAAAAGCAAGAAAGTTCCAGAAAAACATCTCCTTCTGCTTTATTGACTATGCAAAGCCTTTGACTGTGTGGATCACAATAAACTGTGGAAAATTCTGAAAGAGATGGGAATACCAGACCACCTAACCTGCCTCTTGAGAAACTTGTATGCAGGTCAAGAAGCAACAGTTAGAACTCGACATGGAACAACAGACTGGTTCCAAACAGGAAAAGGAGTACGTCAAGGCTGTATATTGTCACCCTGCTTATTTAACTTATATGCAGAGTACATCATGAGAAACGCTGGGCTGGATGAAGCACAAGCTGGAATCAAGATTGCCGTGAGAAACATCAGTAGCCTCAGAAATGCAGATGACACCACCCTTATGGCAGAAAGTGAAAAGGAACTAAAAAGCCTCTTGATGAAAGCGAAAGAGGAGAGTGAAAAAGTTGGGTAAAAGTTCAATATTCAGAAAACTAAGATCATGGCATCTGGTTCCATCACTTCATGGGAAATAGATAGGGAAACAGTGGAAACAGTGTCAGACTTTATTTTCTTGGGCTCCAAAATCACTGCAGATGGTGACTGTAGCCATGAAATTCAAAGATGCTTACTCCTTGGAAGGAAAGTTATGACCAACCTAGATAGCATATTAAAAAGCAGAGACATTACTTTGCCAACAAAGGTCCATCTAGTCAAGACTATGGTTTTTCCAGTGGTCATGTATGGATGTGAGAGTTGTACTGTGAATAAAGCTGAGTGCTGAAAAATTGATGCTTTTGAACTGTGGTGTTGGAGAAGACTCTTTAGTCCCTTGGACTGCAAGGAGATCCAATCAGTCCAACCTAAAGAGATCAGTCCTGGGTGTTCATTGGAAGGACTGATGCTGAAGCTGAAACTCCAATACTTTGGCCACCTCATGTGAAGAGTTGACTCACTGGAAAAGACCCTGATGCTGGGAAGGATTGGGGGCAGGAGGAGAAGGGGATGACAGAGGATGAGATGGTTGGATGGCATCACCAACTCGATGCACATGAGTTTGGGTGAACTCCAAGAGTTGCTGATGGGCAGGGAGGCCTGGCGTGTTGTGATTCATGGGGTCTCAAAGATTTGGACACGACTGAGCGACTGAACTGAACTGAAGCCTAAAATTAGTGCTATATTTGTTATACATTACAATGAATATTTGGGAGCTGGCGTTACTTGTTTCCCAAAGACTTATGGGCTCTGAATAATCATATTGTTTTAAAGTCTGCAGACTAAGAAAGAAAAACTCAGATATTTTGGATAAATAGACAACCATATCTCCATACATGTAGCATAGTCACAAGTATGTAGTAGGCATTCAATAGCTTTTTGTTAAAATACATCAATCAGTTTTTATGCCTCTTTGGAGAGAATACCCACATCATGATGCCAATTGACATAACTTTAAAGATTCCTGTCCATGGAATATTATTCAGCCATTAAAAAGAATTCATTTGAATCAGTTCTAATGAGATGGATGAAACTGGAGCCCATTATACAGAGTGAAGTAAGCCAGAAAGATAAAGAACATTACAGCATACTAACACATATATATGGAATTTAGAAAGATGGTAATGATAACCCTATATGCAAAACAGAAAAAGAGACACAGAAGTACAGAACAGACTTTTGAACTCTGGGGGAGAAGGTGAGGGTGGGATGTTTTGAAAGAACAGCATGTATATTATCTGTGGTGAAACAGACCACCAGCCCAGGTGGGATGCATGAGTCAAGTGCTCGGGCCTGGTGCACTGGGAAGACCCTGAGGAGTAGGGTGGAGAGGGAGGTGGGAGGGGGGATCGGGATGGGGAATACGTGTAACTCTATGGCTGATTCATGTCAATGTATGACAAAATCCATTGAAATGTTGTGAAGTGATTGGCCTCCAACTAATAAAATGATATTTAAAAAATAAAAAAAATAAAATAAAGATTCCTGTCCAATTTCTTGCTTTATATTTCCAACTCTGTGGAACGGTCCATCTAAATGGACATTTTGATCCTTTCCACCTTTGCATTTAAGGCCAGGACAGCCTATAATGTGAAATGTTGGAATGTGATTTGTAAGTTAGAGTGAAGGGGGCAGGCAAGTAAATTGCCTGTCTTTAATGATATACTAGATCACTTAAAATTCTATTACATAAGAAAACTATTGTTCACTTTGGTGCATAATTCAAATACTGCTTTAGGTTAAAGCAAACATACAAACAAACATTGCTGTCAGTATTCACAGATAATGGAATTCTTATACAAAGTCTCTTCAGTTGCAGAATATGTTTGCTTAGCTGGTGCCGCCCATTTTTCAAATCTACAGAATGCTGCTGAATGCTGACTGAGTCTGTAGACTCTCCTCTTGGGATGAGAAAATCTCAATGAAGTCATTTGTGTTTTTTTCCCATTCTGTCCTTTTGTGAATCTATTCTCTAATAATTAAAACTATGAGAATACTTCAACAACCTTTATTTTTCCTTTGCCAGGTATTTCTCGGGGATCCTTGTTCACTGAATTTGTGTGACACCTATGAAAAAAGTATTTTGCTCAGGGACTAAAATTTGCTTTGGTATAATTAAAACCAGCTAGTGGGAACAGTTTTAAGTTACTAAATTTTCTCTCATCATTTTTTATTGCCATAAAATTCAATTTGTGAAGGAAATTATGACTGTTTTTGTGATTATCTTACTGGATATTATCTAATATTGTAACCAAAACTGAAAGCAGTAGAAATAGGATAACACACTTTAGACTGGGAGAATAAGACTGACATGATACAGAAAAGGCACATTTAATTTTACAATTGGATATCATTTTTACAAGGCATACAATTACATGGAACAATGGGAAAAAAGAAAAGCTTAAATATTCTCTAAGTTCAGTGAATAATTACTCTAAAAAAAGATAAACAATGAAGCTATACAAGACTAACGCTTTTGTTGAGCAGGTGTTAGGCAAAGAATGTTTATAAAAGCTGTTGAAAAGAAGTTCCCCGTTTGTTAAAGATCTCTTGGATTTTGGTATGCTCTTTTATTAAAAACTTTACTATACATTATTCCTGGTAGTTAGAATGACACTAAATACATTGAATAAGTTGGTTGAGAGCACAGTTTTTCATTAAAGTAGTAGTAAAATCTTTTCTTTGACTTTGTTATCAGCTGAATTATGTCCTCCCACATTCATATATTAAAGTCCTAAGCCCCCTCAGCATGTGACTGTGTTTGGAGATAACATGTGTGTGTTTAAAGAAGTGATTAAATTAAAAGGAAACAATAGGATGGGTCCTAATCCAAATGACTGGCAGCCTTATAAAATGAGGAAATCTGGACACAGACAGGCATAGAGGGAAGATGATATGAAGACACAAGGTGAAGATAGCTATCTGTAAGCCAAAGAGAGAGGCCTCAGAAGAAACCAACCCTATCAACACCTTTATCTCAGATACTAGCCTCCAGGGTGAAAATAAATTCTATTGCTTAAGCCACCCACCCAGTCTGTGGTACTTTGTTATGGCATCCCTAGGAAACTCACATAATCCTTGAGACTAGAATTCAGTAGTTTCTGAATGATTGATTTTGCTTTGATTTTATGAAAGGAAAATGAATTTATTAATAATTTTAAGTCATTTATAAGAAATAAAGATGTAATATCAAGTTTAAAACTGGAGGCTCCTAAGCATTTTAGGTATAGTGCAATTCACTACAACTGGCCTGGTAAAGGATTAAGTCCATAATGAAAATGTAGTATATGTCTCCTAGAGTTGTTATAACAAGTAACAAACTGGTGACTTAAAACAGAAATATATTATTTCACAGTTTTGGACTCTGAAAGCCCCAAGTCAAGGTGTTAGCAGGGTCGCTCCCTCTGAAGCCCTAGGAAGGAAGGAAAATCCTTCCCTGCCTCTTCCTAGCTTCTAGCAGCTGTCTGGCTAGCTTCGATGCTCCTTGACTTGCAGCAGCTGCAGAACTCCAATCTCTGCCTCCATTACTGTGGGCCGCCCTTCCTATGTCTCTCGTGTCACTTCTCTCATAACGCTCAGGCATACTGGACTAAGGGCCTATCCTACTCCAGTGTGACCTCAACTTAATTAATTGCATCTGCTATGGCTTTATTTCAAAATAAGGTCACATTCTGAGGTACAGGGGCTTAAGATGTCAGCATATCTTTTAGTGTGACACAATTCAACCCATAACATACCCTTTAGGACAGTGGTCCCCTACTTTTTTGGCACCAGGGACTGGCTTCATGGAAGATAATTTTCCCACAGATCGGGGTAGTGGGGATGGTTTTTAAATGACTCAAATGCATTACATTTATGGTGTACTTTATTTCTATTGTTATTACATTAGCTCCATCTCAGGTCATCAGGTATTAGATCCCTGAGGTTGGGGACCCCTGCTTTAGGATATTGTGAATTTCTTGCTACTGGAAGGGCAAATTCAGGAAATTCAAATGGTTATTTATTTAGCGTTAGTAGTCAAAAGAGTGGTTCTATATAGCTTGTTTCACAGATGCCATTAGCATCTGGAATATTTACCTGCCTTTAATTACATCATATCGCATATTGTTAGTCACTAGTGAAGTATGTGCTGGTGACATCATGAGGAATATGAAGGTTTGCCAGACATTTTATTATTAACTGCTCTTCTTGTGGAATGAATACTCTCTATATTCATTTCAGTCCCAGAGTCATTATTCTTTTGCTAAAATCATATGTTTATATTGATTTATTTTAATAATTTATATTAAAGAAATTTAGATTTAAAAACTCATTTCTCCTTTTCTGAACATACCATATGTTTGCTTTCAGGTATGAGGGAAAACAGACATCTTCCTCTTCTAAAACTTGCTCTCTTTTCAGATTTATGCCAATAATGATAGTCTAAGTGGCTATATATACCCTTGGCTGACCTCCAAGCTGCTACAGAACATACCACTTGGGAGAAATTAAAGATACTTGTTATTCTTTGCAGAAGAAATCTTCATTAGCTAGGCTAATTGCTATTGTTTTAGAAGTTTACGTCTCTGTTTCACTAGGAGGTACTTGAAACAAAACAATCATATAGCATAGCACCTAACTCATTTATTGAAAACTTATGTGCCTGGCACCATTTTAAGGGGATTATCTTTTATTTTGTAGATAAGCAGATGGAGGCCTAAAGATAGGTTAAATAATGAGTTAAATACTCCACTCCAAGACAGCGTCAGGCAGAATTTGAATTCAGACGTTGGATTGCAGGGTTTGGGGTTAGCTCCATTTAGTCATTCTGCCTTCTTACATATAATAGACTGCTAACCAATAAATAGGCTTCCCTTCTGGAGAAGGAAATGGCAACCCACTCCAGTATTCTTGTCTGGAGAATTCCATGGACAGAGAGCCTGGTGGGCTACAGTACATCGGGTCACAAAGAATCAGACACGACTAAGTGACTAACAACACTGTTGGCTCAGACAGTAAAGAATCTGCCTGCAATGAGGGAGACTTGGGTTTGATCCCTGGGTTGGGAAGATCCCCTGGAGGAGGGCATGGCGACCCACTCCAGTATTCTTGCCTGGGGAATCCCAATGGAAACAGGAGCCTGACAGGTTAATCGGACATGACCGAGTGACTAAGCACAGCACCACCAATAAATACATTCTTTAAATTCATGGTAGGGTGTTTATATGGGGATTCTCTCTAATAATCAAGTTAAAGTGTTCATGACCTCAAAAACTGTTTTCAAGTTACTTATTTCACTCAAAGTAAAAAAAAAAAAAAAATTCCCTTTCAAGTGACTAGATTACTACTAAATGTCCTTTAGGAAAAGGAAAGGTAAACAATTTCATTGCCTAGAATTTAATTTTAGAGATCATATTTTTTGAGGTCTGGGCAGAACTTTACATTTTTTCTTTACTAGGTTAAAAATTACAGAGCAGTACTTAACTGTTGCAAAAGATTGAAATATGTGTCTTTAAAGAGCCTGATCATATCCTTC
Organism: Muntiacus reevesi; assembly: GCF_963930625.1. NCBI lineage: Eukaryota > Metazoa > Chordata > Mammalia > Artiodactyla > Cervidae > Muntiacus > Muntiacus reevesi. Next base: position 255,645,372 of record NC_089251.1, on the reverse strand, counting down.
AACTCTTCCTCTGGTCCTAAACTAATTAATATTTATATCCTACTGTCTGCCCTCCTACACTCCATCCAAGTAGGAACAAAGTATATACATTTCTACAACTTGCTGTTTTTATTCAGCAGAAATATCATCCCCTCACGTTCATATGTAAAGATTTATTTTTAAAATAACAGTATAATTTTTCATTGTATAAATGCACTGATTCAACCATTTCCTTAGTGAATGGTTTTCAGGTCATCTGTACCCTTTGTTGTTAAAAAGTGAGTTTGTTGGTCAAAGTATACATAGATTTAAAATTAGATGTTGACAGATTTTCCTAATTTACTTCTCTAACCCTTTATAATATAGACTTTCTTTTTGAAATCAGACACTATTGCCTTTTTTTTTTTTTTACTTTTTTTTTTTTTTTTTTTTTACTATTGCCTTTTATATATATTGGAAGCTTTAAAATCTCTATTGCAATCTTTTACTTGTCTGTTATATCCAGAATAAAATTCATCAGAAACTCAGGTGATATGCTTAGTAGATATATAACTAAAAGAAGACCTTTAATCTTGCTTCACGATTCCTTCCAAAGGGTAGAAAGGAATTTGGAGAAAATAGATCCAGGTTATATTTTATTATGAGGGTTCCATGACTTAGGTTGGCTCATGATCTTGGTGGGATTTAGGTTGGTTCATGTTTGAAAGCCGGAGGAGAAGGGGATGACAGAGGATGAGATGGTTGGATGGCATCACCAACGAAATGGACATGAGTTTGAGTAGGCTCCGGGAGTTGGTGATGGACAGGGAAGCCTGGTGTGCTGCAGTCCATGGGGTTGCAAAGAGTCAGACATGACTGAGCAACTGAACTGAACTGAACATGGCCTTTGGTTCCTTCTAGACCAAATCTCACAGTTCAAAAAACAGGGAGAAAAAACTTTCTTTATGGTCTCTGTGCAAAGATACTTTTTAACTAAATTCTTCTTCACTCTTATTTATTGAAAGGGTGTGCATCCAACTGTCTTTGGCAATTCCATAAAGTGCTGAGTGCAATTTTAGAGACTATCTCAAACAATGGACCTGCTGCCATATTCAAACATTTCCTGACTATCATAGTGTTTGAACCCTTCAACTCCTTGCTTAGTTATTCCAAAAAGTGACAGTCTGCCAGAAGTTGTGACTGTTTATCTTTCCCTGAGTCTAAGTACTTCACATGTCAATGAAGATTGTATGTAAGATATTTGGCTGTCCAAGCTCTGGCATGTGGGAAAGAGTACCTCTTAATCAATGTAATCAGACTGTATGTTTGTAGAACTGAGAAATATGCACATTCAAGATGGGACAGAAAGTTTATTCTAACTAATTCTTAATTATGTAAAATATAAATATTTATATCAGTACTACAGCATAGTTTAGTAGAATGCTGTAACTGAATTTGAAACTCAGCTTCACTTTGTAGCAGTTGTGTGGACTTGGCCCAGTTAATCATATTCTCCAAGCTACAATTTGCTCAGGTATAAAACTGGGTTATAACACCAATCTTTCAGGGTAATATAAAATGAAACCAGATAGTAACAAAAGCAAAATTAGATAAATTAAACTATATCAAAATTAAAGACTTGTGCATCAACTGGCATAATCAATAATGTGAAAACCAACCCATAGAATAGGATAAAAATATCTGCAAATCATAACCCTGATAAGGGGTTAAAATCCAGAATATATAAAGAACTCCTACAACTTAACCACAATAAAGATATTTCAGATTCAAAAAATGAGGAAAAAACATGAATAGATATTTCTCTGAAGAAGATATACAAATGGCCAATAGGCACATGAAAAGATGTTGAACATCATCACTCATCATTAGAGAGAAGCAAATCAAAACCACAAAGCCACTGATATAACCACATACTCATTAGGATGGCTACGGTAGAAAACTTAGAATATAAAAAGTGTTGGCAAGGATATGGAAAAATTTGAATCCTTAGGCACTATTTGTGGGGATGTAAAATGGTGCACCCACTATCCTCAAAAAATTTTAATTACTATTAGCATATGATTCAGCAATTACATTCTGAATATATACCCAAAAGATTTGAAAGCTTGACCTTTCAGAGATACTTGTACACCCATGTATATAGAAGCACATTCACAATATCCAAAAGGTAGAAGTAATATGAGTATCCATAAATGGATAAATAAAATTTGGTATATACATACAAAGGAACGCTATTCAGCCTTAAAAAGGAAGAAGATTTTGACACATGCTCTATCATGCAGGAATTTTGAGGATGCTTTGCTAAGTGAGATAAACTTATCAAAAAAAGACAGATGCTATATAATTCCACTTACATGAGGTACATAGAATAGTCAAATTAATAGAGACATAAATGTGTGTTAATATACAATGTTTGTTTTTCTCTTTCTGACTTAACTACACTCTGTATAACGGGTTCTAGGTTCATCCACCTCACTAGAGCTAACTCCAATTCATTCCTTTTATTGTATATTTTATATACAATATCCCATTGTATATATGTACCACATTTTCTTTATCCATGCATCTGTCAATGGACATCTAGGGTGCTCCCATGTCCCAGCTATTATAAATAGTGTGACTATGAACATTGGGGTATATGTCTTTTTCAATTATGGTTTTCTCAGGGTATGTGCCCAGTGGTGGGCCTAGAGGGATGGGGTGGGGGAGGGGAGAGACGTCAGGTGGGAGGTGATATACGTATAATTAAGGCTGAATTGCTTTGTTGTATGGCAGAACCAACACAACATTGTAAAGCAATTATCCTCCAGTTAAAAATAAATACATTTTTAAAAGAAAAAAGACTAATAATAAAAAATTAATAGAGAAAGAAAGTACAATGGTGATTGTTAGAGGCTGCAGGAAGGTGGGTATGAAGAGTTATTGTCTAATAGGTATAGAGTTTCAGTTTTCAAGCTGGAAAGAATTCTGAAGATGGGTGGTGGTGATGGTTGCATAACAATGTGAATATACTTAATGCTTACTAAACTGCATACTTATAAGTGATTAAGACAGTAAATTTTATGTGTATTTTAACACAATTTTGAAAAAAGTGAATCAGGTAATATATGTATTGCAATTGGTATGGTTTCTAGTTATAGCAGATGATTAGTATATAGTTTTTTTTTTACTAACAACAGTGATAATTAATCTCAGTGGGTTACTACTTTTCTCTAATGTTTTATTTTTAATTAAAAACATCCTTTTATATATATAAGTTTTAAAACATACAGAAAAGGTGAAATAGCTCAGTAAACAACTATAGATCCTTAGCGAAGATTCAGCAGAATTAACTTTTGTCATGTTTTATATCTACCTATCCATATATTTATGTGTTTATGTATGTTTGTATACATATATTTCTATCTATTTGACTGATACGTTATCGGAATTTTGTATATTCTATGAAATATATTTTTACTGAACCATTTAAGCTATTATTTAAAATAAATTGAAGAAATCATCACACTGTACTAAATATTTTAGCATGCACTTCTTAGGAATAAGAATAAACTTCTACATAATCATATGACTATTGTAATAACTAAGAAAATTATGTATCACACATTCATACACAAATATTATATCCAATTATCTCCAAAATGTTTTTAACAGATTTATTTCAAACCAGGATCCTTTTAAGATTTACGCTTTACATTTGGTTATTATATCTCTTTAGACTCTATTCTAGTTCAGCCCCATGTTTTTTTTTTCCTGTGTCACTAGTTTTTTGAAGAGATCAGTCTAACTGCTTTGAGAAACATCACACATTCTAGACTAAAAAAATAAAATGATTTCCTTAAAGCATGGTTCAGATTGTTCTTCTATGTCTTCTATTTCTCTAAAGCTGGAAGTTAGATCTAAAACCTTGATGATATTCATATAAAGTATTTTAAAAAATAACTTTATTGAGAAACATCTTTGACATATAACACCTATACATATTTAAGGTGTGCAATTTAATGTTTTAATATATGTATGTGTACCTCGTGGAAAGATCACCACAGTCAAGCTAAATATCTTATTCTTCACCTCTACATAGTTACCATTGTGTGTATGTGTGTGTGTGGTGAGAAAATTTAAGATCTGTTCTCTTAGAAAATTCCAAGTATATAAGATAAAACATTTTGGCAGGAACCACCTCACCAGTAATGTCTTTATATTAGCTCCCAAGAGGCACATAAAAGCAGGTTTTGCTTCCATGAGTTTGCTAGGATAGATCAATGGGGTAAGAGAGGGTTGTCAGACCTTTGTGCTATAAAGGATACAATGTGATTGCCAAGCAATCTGATAAAAACATGTGTGAAGCCTGCGTCATACCAGCCTTACTGCACATGGAAAGTTTAGTGAAAGTGTTAGTTGCTCAGTCATGTCCGACTCTATGAGATCCATGGACTGTAGCCTGCCAGGTTTCTCTGTCCATGGAATTCTCCAGGCAAGAATAGTGGAGTGGGTAGCCATTCCCTTCTCCAGGGGATCTCCAGGACCCAGGGATTGAACTGGGTCTCCTGATTACAGGCAGACTCTTTAACATCTGAACCACCAGGAAAGCCCTTAACGCATGTACCTTTAGCATTCTTTGATTAAATCAATATTTCATTGGGAGTTTTAAAATGGCCATGAATTAGAATTTCTCCAAAACAAAAGAGCAAGTTAGATATTGAATTCTTCCTCTTTAATGATCAATTTTCAGGAAATAAGAATTGGGAATACCTGTCTCTTCCAGTTGTGGTAAATGAGATTTGTCTTTCACTTTCAAACACTGTAGGTCTTATAAATGTATAGCAATGGATTTTACAACAAAGCAAACAATTCTTAACAAGTCCACAGCTGATATCTTGCCATAATTTTCTAAACTGGGTTATAGTGATCATGATTTAAGGTAACAAACTCAGATCTAAGAAGAGAAGGAGCCTGTTTATACCAATAGAGGATTAAACAACCTTCTCTTGCCTTTCTCCTTTACCAGATCCCTCCAGAGTTACATCAAATTATTCCCCTTGGCTGAGAGGAGACATTATTGTATGAATCTCTTCCTCACTCTTCTTTAGTGAATACTCTTTATTCCTTTTCCTTCTGCCCCTTCTGTTCATAAAATAAAGGCTCCTTACAAGCACATAAAACCTACTCCTGGGAATACCTTCTGCTGACATCCATTTGAGCAGCAAACCATTTTGAACAGCTGCCTAATGAAAGGGATAGACTCAGTTTCTGGATCTACACAGAGGTAAAAAGCACTGTCCTTGTCTTTTAGGAGCTTATGATTCATTTTGAAACTATCTTTTGAAGAGTAGTAAGCTGATGCTTCAAGTATAAGAGAAATAAGCTATGACCAATTAGGAGGTCATTGCAAAGATGACAGCTAGTCATTTGTAGGAAGTGAACATAGAAAAAGGTCAATTTTAAAAAGAACATTATCTGGATAATGAGACAGGGTTAAGCTGTTGCCTGGTTGAAGATTTAAAATCCTGCTGACACTGTTTATAATAGCCAGGACATGGAAGCAACCTAGATGCCCATCAGCAGATGAATGGATAAGGAAGCTGTGGTACATATACACCATGGAATATTACTCAGCCGTTAAAAAGAATTCATTTGAATCAGTTCTAATGAGATGGATGAAACTGGAGCCCATTATACAGAGTGAAGTAAGCCAGAAAGATAAAGAACATTACAGTATACTAACACATATATACGGAATTTAGATAGATGGTGGCGATAACCCTATATGCAAAACAGAAAAAGAGACACAGAAATACAGAACAGACTTTTGAACTCTGGGGGAGAACGTGAGGGTGGGATGTTTTGAAAGAACAGCATGTATATTATCTATGGTGAAACGGACCACCAGCCCAGGTGGGATACATGAGTCAAGTGCTCGGGCCTGGTGCACTGGGAGGACCCTGAGGAGTCGGGTGGGGAGGGAGGTGGGAGGGGGGATCGGGATGGGGAATACATGTAACTATATGGCTGATTCATGTCAATGTATGACAAAACCCACTGAAATGTTGTAAAGTGATTGGCCTCCAACTAATAATATTAAAAAAAAAAAAAAAAAATAATAATAAAATCCTGCTGACATAATGCATCATAATCTCTTTTCCAAAAATTTGCTACTACATTGGAGATCTAAACATTGTTCAACCTTCGATGCCACTCTCAAAAATCAAGTTTACTGGCATGTAAACTTTATACAATTGATATTATTTTTGTTTTTTTTTAATACAAGTTTATAGTCTATTTAGTAGCTACTACATTATTTTTTCCTAATGTGCCAGGAGAGCAGCAATTCATGTTACCTTTAATCCAGTAAAAAGTAGTTCTTGCATTTTACCAAGATTTTCATTTAAACAATGACAGAAAGAGATTATCTTCCTTATAACTCATGACATTTTTTTTCACCATTCCATACTCACTTTAGATAAAGAAATTAAAATCATTGACTAAATAAATCTCCAAAATCTTACAATTCATAGATGACCATCTCATGCCATTTTCTTGTACTTCTTTTAGATTGGCCATACCAACTTTTCTATCATTTTATTCAGAGAATAATACTAAATATATCTGTATTTTCCTTTTCCATTCTTTTCTGCTTCGTAAGACTACAATGACTCAAATTTTATTTTATCTTTTAAATTAACTTATTTAATTGGAGGCTAATTACTTTACAATATTGTAGTGGTTTTTGCCATTCATTGACATGAATCAGCCATGGATTTACATGTGTTCCCCATCCTGAACCTCCCTCCCCGCTTCCTCCCCATCCCATCCCTCAGGGTCATGCCAGTACACCAGTCCTGAGCACCCTGTCTCACGCATTGAACCTGGACTGGTGGTCTGTTTCACATATGATCATATACATGTTTCAATGCTATTCTCTCAAATCATCCAACCCTCGCCTTCTCCCACAGAGTCCAAAAGTCTGTTCTTTACATCTGTGTCTCTTTTGCTGTCTCACATATAGGGTCATCGTTACCATCTTTCTAAATTCCATATATATGCATTAGTATACTGTATTTGTGTTTTTCTTTCTGACTTACTTCAGTCTGTATAATAGGCTCCAGTTTCATCTACCTCATTAGAACTGATTTAAATGTATTCTTTTTAATGGCCAAGTAATATTCTGTTGTGTATATGTACCACAGCTTTCTTATCCATTTGCCTGCCAATGGACATCTAGGTTGCTTCCATGTCCTGGCTATTAACAGTGCTGCGATGAACACTGGGGTATACGTGTTTCAATTCTGGTTTCCTTGGTGTGTATGTCCAGCAGTGGGATTGCTGGGTCTTATGACAGTTCTATTTCCAGTTTTTTAAGGAATCTCCATACTGTTCTCCATAGTGGCTGTACTAGTTTGCATTCCCACCAACAGTGTAAGAGGGTTCCCTTTTCTCCACACCCTCTCCAGCATTTATTGTTTGTAGACTTTTTGATAGCAGCCATTCTGACTGGCATGAAATGGTACCTCACTGTGGTTTTGACTTGCATTTCTCTGATATTAAGTGATGTTGAGCATTTTTTCATGTGTTAGCCATCTGTATTTCTTCTTTGGAGAAATGCCTGTTTAGTTCATTGACCCATTTTTTGATTGGGTCATTTATTTTTCTGGAATTGAGCTGCAGGAGTTGCTTGTATATTTTTGTGATTACTTCTCTGTCAGTTGCTTCATTTGCTATTATTTTCTCCCATTCTGAAGGCTGTATTTTCACCTTGCTTATAGTTTCCTTTGTTGTGCAAAAGCTTTTAAGTTTAATTAGGTCCCATTTTTTTAATTTTTGCTTTTATTTCCATTACTCTCGGAGGTGGGTCATAGAGGATCCTGCTGTGATTTATGTCAGAGAGTGTTTAGCCTATGTTTTCCTCTAGGAGTATTATAGTTTCTGGTCTTACATTTAGATCTTTAATCCATTTTGAGTTTATTTTTGTGTATGGTGTTAGAAAGTGTTCTAGTTTCATTCTTCTACAAGTGGTTGACCAGTTTTCCCAGCACCACTTGTTAAAGATATTGTCTTTTCTCCATTGTATATTCTTGCCTCCTTTTCAAAGATAAAGTATCCATAGGTGGGTAGATTTATCTCTGGGCTTTCTATTTTGTTCCATTGATCTATATATCTGTCTTTGTGCCAGTACCATACTATCTTGATGACTGTAGCTTTGTAGTAGAGCCTGAAGTCAGGCAGGTTGATTCCTCCAGTTCCATTCTTCTTTCTCAAGATTGCTTTGGTTATTCAAGGTTTTTTTGTATTTCCATATAAATTGTGAAATTATTTGTTCCAGTTCTTTGAAAATTACTGTTGGTAGCTTGATAGGGATTGCACTGAATCTATAGATTGCTTTGGGTACTATATACATTTTCACTATATTGATTCTCCTGATCCATGAACATGGTATTTTCTCCATCTATTTGTGTCATCTTTGATTTCTTTCATCAGGGTTTTATAGTTTTCTATATATAGGTCTCTTGTTTCTTTAAGTAGATTTATTCCTAAGTATTTTATTCTTTTTGTTGCAATGGTGAATGGAATTGTTTCCTTAATTTCTCTTTCTGTTTTCTCAGCAATGACTCAAATTTTAAAACAAAGCACATTAAAAACATTATTCTAAAAATTTGAATTGTGAGCAAAACCTTCAGTTTCTTTCATAATAATGGTTCTTGCCATTCTCTTCATAATAAGGAAGAACTGAGTGAATGACATGTGGGCATCCTTTGAGATAAAATCCTTGGTGTGCCTTCTCAATTTTCTGTTAAGTATTTCAACATTACTATCTGTTTAACATAAATTAGTAACTATTTTATATAGTAGTTATCACATGCCAGCTCTTGTTCAAACTTTATCAACATTACTGTTATAATGCTCATATCAATTCAATGAATATGGGTACTATTATTATTCTCATTTTGTAGATAAGGAAGTTAAAGCAAAGAAATCTAAAATAACTTACCCAATGCACTACAGTCAATTATGTGGCAGAGCCTGTGCATTTATCTCTATCCTATGCCACTTCCCCACACAATGTCACATGTCAAATATATGGAAACATTCACCTTAAACTCTCCACCATCTGGCCTACCTCAGAAATGAGGTTAAGAGAGTATTACCTATTGATGACTGAAGGATATGTTCCAATTATTTTTATTGTGTCTATTAATATGATTATTTATTTCAAATAATAAGAAAAAGAATATTAAAACAACTCTCTATAAAACAACTTTCACTGCTGTGTTTGATGTCATGCCTTTTATTGATGAATGCTATAAGATTGGCCTCATAAGCCCATCATTGTATTTGACATGGGAATGTTACTAAGGACATTCTCTACTATATTACTGACTCCTGCATTATAAAGCACTGAGTGAGAAATTCTTTTTAAAACTTAGTGATAGGAAAGGGATTTGCTTTCACTGATAATTCCCCCTCCTTCAGTTTTCAATAGTAATTTAAAATTGGTCATATTTCTGTTTTCTATTTAGCTACCAGGAATAGCATAAGTAGCTTAGTCAAATATGTTTTTTGTCAAAAATGTAGCCAATGATAAAAGTTTTAACAGTTGGTTCTTACAACCTCCATTTTTATATTTCATACTTCGTACTTCTGTCCTCTTTATGTCTTGGCTTCCTATTTTAGCTTATATTTTTTCTGCTCCAGTTTTTAGTGCACATATTATTACTTTTGAACATTCTCTGTAAGTTATCTCAAATGTCTCATGGAATAAGACAGGTACAATCTTATGTCCCAGGGATGCAGAGAAGCAAAAGGCATGGTGTCTGATCTTATGAAGCTCAGACATTACATCACTGGAAACAGCACATAGTCACAAAAATAAATTATTAATGAGGTTGAACATGCTATGAATTCCAAATGAGTGGTATAGATAAAAAATTCTATCTGAATCTTGAGTGAAGTCCAAGGAAGCTGGAAAAAATAGAAATAGAAACTAAGTTGGACACTGAAGAAAAGCTAGAACTACAATAACAATAATATGGAATGGAGGAAGGCATTTTAGGAAAGCAAATTTTGCTGAACAGAGATACCGAAATGGAAATATGTTTTATTTGAATAACAATGGATATATAAATATGGCAGAAGAGTGTTAGTTCCTTGCTCTGACATTCATTCTCCTGTTTTTCCTCAATTGCTGAATCTTAGTTTTATTTCCAGTAGTCATGTATGGATGTGAGAGTTGGTCCATAAAGAAGGCTGAATGCTGAAGAACTGATGCTTTCAAATTGTAGTGCTGGAGAAGACTCTTGAGAGTCCCTTGGACTTCAAGGAGATCAAACCAGTCAATCCTAAAGGAAATCAACTCTGAATATTCATTGGAAGGACTAATGCTGAAACTGGAGCTCTAATACTTTGGCCATCTGATGTGAAAAGCTGATTCACTGGAAAGACCCACAAGCTGTGAAAGATTGAAGGCAGGAGGAGAAGAGGGCGACAGAGGATGAGATGGTTAGATAGTATCACTGACTCAATGGACTTGAATTTGAATGAACTTGGGAGATCCTGAAAGACAGAGGAGCCTGGTGTGCTGTAGTCTATGGGGTCGCAAAGAGTTGGCCATGACTCAGTGACGGAAAAACAACAATTTTATTTCAAAGCCAACATGCAACCACATTAAAAAAAAAAAAAGTTTTCCAGCTTCACGTTGAAACTAAGTTCAGCTAAGTATTGAGCTTTTGGTAGTGACATGTAAGCACAAGTGTTACATCACTGCAAGGGACTTTTGGAAGGTCTCCTTTAAAAGAAGAGTGATAGAAGGAGAGAAGGAGGACATCCTCCTTCTATGCTGAAAGACATAGAAAGCCTTCTATCACCCTACTGCCCAGAAGGCCAAAGAACAGTTGGAGCTTAAGTGGGCATCTTAGACCTTCAGGATAAGGAACACACATCACCATGGAGCTGAGAGCTGAAAGCAGCTTGGGCCCCTGATGCCTCCATCAGTGGCCAGACGGTGCCGGACTGCCCACTTCTAGACTGTTTTCTGTGAGAGACTAAAGCCTTGTGAATTCAAGAGGGATCTTTTCTAAGTTGCTCTGATTCATATACTAAATGCAGTTCTTCCCTGATAAAACCATTAGCCAGAGTAGAGAATTTATATAGCGCATAATGAAAAATTGAGGGTCAGAGCTAATATCAGGCAAACAAATACGGACTTTATTACTGAAGAAAACTGATTGTATGTGGACTTTCAAGGAAAAGTTTCTAAATTGTTTTATTCAGTTAAACTTGTATAAACCAATTTTTTTCAAGTCATTACATGTTTTATGCCAGTGAGAAATATAGAAATACATACCAAGTCTGTGTTTACTGTTACTATAAAAACATTTTACAAGAGCACAGAAGACACATTTGGAATACTTTTAAATGTCTTTAATAGCAGCTAAGGAAATCAGGAATACAAGTTCAATGAAAAATATATCCTTTCTTAAGTTTATAAATAGTATCTTCAGTTTAATAACTCAGTTTAAGGACAATAAAAATTGAACAATAGTATTAACTTAAAAAAAAAATCTAACTAGAAGTAACTACATAAAATTGCTGTACAAAAAAGTTGTTTACAAAACTTAAGCTTTATAAAAATTTATTATGTAAAAGACCTTGAAAACTTATTATTAAAAGAGGACTTAAATTTTCTCTTAACTAAGAATGTAAACAATAATAATTTGAATATTTTTTTTTCACTATCCAGTTTTGCAAACAGATTTACAACTAACCCTTTAAAACATTTTTCTTGGCCTTTGCATCTTCACACCTATGTAAATTTAAGGAATTGTATTTACTTTGAAACTCTATTAAAGAAATACAAGGAAGATGAGAAGATATATACATGCTGTGGAAATCTCCCAGTTTGGAGGTGTTTCAAATCTAAATGAGTAACGATTTTACTTTTCACAGCTGATTGACCCTTAGTTTGTTAACCAGGTGTATCACATTCCAGGTTTCTTAAGTAGGTGCCCTCAAAATAAATTAACAGTACTTCTGCTATAAAACTCCTTCCTCCTGCTGAAAATTACCTGAGAGTATCCGGTCACCAGCTGGCAGAGATACTAAGAATGATTATGAATCAGCTGCCAAGAAAATGAAATTTCTTACTCATTTGACTCAATGATCACAATAGGAACTGAGACTTTTGTGGTAATCAGCTAATTTTCTTGCTTATTTTCTTATTCTTGACCTCAGCAAGCAGTTGTGAAATGGCATCAGTGGGAGTGATTAATAATATCATGCAACAAAATTGGTTACAGCAGAAAAGAATGTTACTTCATTTGAGTGTTATAATTAACTAATTGCCTAATTAATTAATTGCCAAGCTAGACACTTCCAGGGCTTTTAACTCTTCAAAATTATTCACTCTAAAAAAAAAATTATTCACTCTAAATCATGATCATATAGGAAACAAAATTTATAAGGTTATTATGGATTTATTTCTATGTTGCAAAGCAAGGATAAATACTAACCCAAGTCTAGGTGTTCACAAAAACACATTTAAAATTTGATTGCTTGAACTTGTTATGCAAAGGCCAAGTTTATAAAAAATATTTGCATAGCAGTGCTGCAATTTAGAGAAGGTGTAAAGCAAACTCATAACTGGTAGATGGTCTTTTTTTTTTTTTTTTTTTTTTGGTAGATGGTCTTAGACTGTTAACAAAGAAAGAAAGACTAGGCAAAATCACCACGAATTGTTTTTCCTTATTTATAGAAGTTTTCCTCAAACTTCAAAACTTTAAAGGCATACTATCAAAATAAACACCTAAAATTGATGTCTTATCCAGTTCCATGTTAGAAGTCATACCTTGAGTAACTGGAAAGAAATATTTAAAATAAAACACCCAAAACTCACCTCTTACTCCTGTATCATAGCATTTATACTCAACATGTTATTACACAAAGTAATATATATTTGGAATATAAAACAAACAGAAATCTTTGTCCTCTCTCCATTATTTCCTATCTTTCTTCTTTCTTTTCCTTTTAATCTTTATATGTATAAGTATTGATAACTAATAAGTTTCCCAGAGTTACATGAAATATAACTTTAAAAATTACATTATTAGGAGCAGTAGGGACAAAACTGTGGCAGATACAGAATGAATGGAGGATGAATTGATGGAAAACTGGAGAAGTTTAACAAAAGGTTCTGACCCAGGCTGGTTATATTTCAAAAAGGGAGGATGTAGAAGTGAGATATAAAGGAAAGTTTGTGGATGGCCTGTATAAAAACAAGTCAGTGTTTTGAAATTTGAAGTTTAAAGTAAGAATGTCAAGAAGAGGATCTGGAAGCTAGTTTTAACCATCCTTAATGCTCTCAGAGCTCCCTCAAATCACTGATGTGTGTTCTCAGTGCTAATGTGTTTACTAACCCCTCCACCTACAGGCTACTTTCCAGCCACTGGCCACACCCTACCTGCTCAAAGGGTAACCATCACTTTGTCCTTTAAAAATGTAGATTAGATTTGCCTGTTTTAAAATTAGATTAAATTTATTTTAAAAACACCTAATGGAATCTTTACTGTGAACTGTTTTGTGTTTTTGTTTTTGTTGTTGCTGTTCAGTCACTAAGTCCAGTCCGACTCTATGACCCCATGGATTGCAGCATGTCAGGCTCCTCTGTCCTTTACTATCTCCTGAAGTTTGCTCAGGTTCATATCCATTGAGTCAGTGATGCTATCCAACCATCTCATCCTCTGCCGCCCTCTTCTCCTTTTGCCTTCATTCTTTCCCAGCATCAGGCTTCTTTTCCAATGAGTCAGCTGTTTGCATCAGGTGGCCAAAGTAATGGAGATTCAGCTTCAACATCAGTCCTTCCAATGAATATTCAGGACTGACTTCCTTTAGGATTGACTGGTTTGATCTCCTTGCTGTTCAAGAGACTCTCAAGAGTCTTCTCCAGTACCACAATTTGAAAGCATCAATTCTTTGGTGCTCGGCCTTCTTTATGGTCCAACTCTCAAATTCATACATGGCTACTGGAAAAAACCAAGGCTTTGACTATACAGACCTTTGCCAGCAAATTAATGTCTCTTATTTTTGATATGCTGTTTAAGTTTGTCATACTTTCTTTCCAAGGAGCAAGCATCTTTTAATTTCATGGCTGCAGTCACTGTCCACAGTGATTTTGGAGCCCAAGAAAATAAAATTTGTCATGGTTACCACTTTCCCCCCTCTATTTGCATGAAGTGATGGGACCAGATGCCATGATCTTAGTTTTTTGAATGTTGAGTTTAAGGCAGCTTTTTTACTGTCTTCTTTCAACTCCATCAAGAAGCTCTTTAGTTTCTCCTCACTTTCTGCCATTAGCGTGATTTCACCTGTATGTGTGAAGTTGCTGACATTTCTCCTCACAATCTTGACTCCAGCCTGTGATTCATTTAGCCCAGTATTTTGCATGAAGTACTGTCCATAGAAGTTAAATAACCAGGGTGACAGACTTGTCATACTCTTTTCCCAATTTTGAACCAATTTGTTGTTCCATGTCCAGTTTTAACTGTTGCTTTGACCTGCATACAGGTTTCTCAGAAGACAGGTAAGGTAGTCTGATACTCCCGTCTCTTGAAGAATTTTCCACAGTGTTTTGTGATCCATACAGTCAAAGGTTTTTCTGTAGTCAGTAGAGCAGAAGTAGAAGGGAATTTATGAAATTCCCTTGCTTTTTCTATGATCCAATGAATGCTGGCAATCTGCTCACTGGTTCCTCTGCCTTTTCTAAACCCAGCTTGTACACCAGGAAGTTCTCAGTTCATGTAGGGTTGAAACCTAGCTTGAAGGATTTTGAGCATAAGCTTGCTACTAATAGCGTGTGAAATGAGCACAACTGTCCAGTAGTTTGAACACTGGTTGACACTGCCTTTCTTTGGGATTGTAATGAAAATCAACCTTTTCCAGTCCTGTGGTCACTGCTGAGTTTTCCAAATTTGCTAACATATTGACTGCAGCACTCTAACGGTATCATCTTTTAGAATTTGAAATAGCTCACCTGGAATTTCATCACCTCCACTAGCTTTACTCATAGTAATGAGTAAGGCCCACTTGATTTCATACTCCAGGATGTCCAGCTCTAGGTGACTGACCGCACTATCATGGTTACCCAGATCACTAAGGCCTTTTTTGTATAGTTCTTCTATGTATTCTTGTCACCACTTCTTATCTCTTCTGCTTCTGTTATTACCATTTCAGCATTTTATCATGCCCATCCTTGCATGAAATATGCCCTTAATATCTCCAATTTTCTTGAAGAGATCTCTAGTCTTTCCAATTCTATTGTTTTCCTCTATTTATTTGCATTCTTCATTTAAGAAGCGCCCCCCCCCTTTTTTTTTAAATCTCTCCTTGCTAGTTTCTGGAACTCTGCATTCAGTTGAGTATTTCTTTCCCTTTCTCCTTTGCTGTTCAATCTCTTTTTTAAAAAAAATTTATTAATTTTTTAATTGAAGGGAAATTCCTTTACAGAATTTTAGTGTTTTCTGTCAAACTTCAACATGAATCGGCCATAGGTATACGTATATCCCCTCCCTTTTTAACCTCCCTCCCATCTCCCTCCCCACCCCACCTCTCTAGGTTGATACAGAGCACCTGTCTGGGTTTCCTGAGACAGAGCAAATTCCCGTTGACTATCTATTTTACATATGGTAATGTAAGTTTCCATGTTACTCTTGCCATACATCTCACCCTCTCCTCCCCTCTCTCCATGTCCATAAGTCTATTCTCTATGTCTGTTTCTCCACTGCTGCCCTGTAAATAAATTCTTCAGTACCATTTTTCTAGATTCCGAATATATGTGTTAGTATATGATATTTATCTTTCTCTTTCTGACTTACTTCACTCTGTATAATAGGCTTTAGGGTCATCCACTTCAATAGAACTAATTCAAATGTGTTCCTTTTTATGGCAGAGTAATATTCCACTGTGAATATGTAGAACAGTTTCTTTATCCATTCGTCTGTTGATGGACCTCAAGGTTGCTTCCATCTTCTAGCTATTGCAAATAGTGCTGCAATGAACAATGGGATACTGTGTCTCTTTCAGTTTTGTTTTATTCAGGGTATATGCCTAGGAGTGGGATTGCTGGGTAATATGGTGGTTTTATTCCAGTTTTTTAACAAATCTCCATAACATCTTCCAGTGGTTTTATCAATTTACATTCCCACCAACAGTGCAAAGGTGTTCCCTTTTCTCCATACCCTCTTCAGCATTTATTGTTTGTAGACTCTTTGATGATGGCCATTCTGACTGGTGTGAGGTGATATCTCATTGTAGTTTTGATTTGCATTTCTCTAGTAATGAGTGATGTTGAGCATCTTTTCATGTGTTTGTTAGCCATCTGTATGTCTTCTTTGGAGAAATGTCTTTGAAGATCTGTTTTTCTGGTATTGAGTTGTATGAGTTGCTTGTATATTTTAGAAATTAATCCTTTGTCAGTTGTTTCATTTGCTATTATTTTCTCCCATTCTCAGGGTTGTCTTTTCACCTTGCTTCTAGTTTCCTTTGCTGTGCAAAAGCTTTTAAGTTTAATCAGGTCCCACTTGTTTACTTTTGTTTTTGTTTCCATTACTCTAGGAGGTGAGTCATAGAGGATCTTGCTTTGATTTATGTCATCGAATGTTCTGCCTATGTTTTCCAGCTTTGTAGTTTCTGGTCTTACATTTAGGTCTTTATCCATTTTGAGTTTACCTTTGTGTATGGTGTTAGGAAGTGTTCTAATTTCATTCTTTTACATGTAGCTGTCTAGTTTTCCCAGCACCATTTATTGAAGAGGCTGTCTTTACCCCATTGTATATTCTTGCCTCCTTCGTCAAAAATAAGGTACCCATAGGTTCATGGGTTTATTTCTGGGCTTTCTATCTTGTCCCATTGGTCTATATTTCTGTTTCTGTGCTAGTACCATACTGTCTTGATGACTGTAGCTTTTTAGTATAATCTGAAGTCAGGAAGGTTGTTTCCTCCAGCTCCATTCTTCTTTCTCAAGACTGCTTTGGCTATTCAGGGTCTTTTGTGTTTCCATATGAATTGTGAAATTTGTTGTTCTAGTTCTGTGAAAAAGGTCATTGGCAATTTGATAGGGATCGGACTGAATCTGTAGATTGCATTTGGTAATATAGTCATTTTCACAATTCTTCCTACCTGGGAACATGGAATATCTCTCCATCTGTTTATGTCACCTTTGATTTCTTTCATCAGTGTCTTATAATTCTCTGTGTACAGTTCTTTTGTCTCCTTAGGTAAGGTTATTCCTAGATATTTTATTCTTTTTGTTGCAATGTTGAATGGGATTGATTCATTAATTTCCCTTTATGATTTTTCACTGTTAGTAAATAGGAATGCAAGTGATTTCTGTTTATTGATTTTGGCTTCTGTGACTTTGCTAAATTCACTGAATATCTCTAGTAATTTTCTGATACTACTTTACGGTTTTCTATGTACAGGATCATGTCATCTGCAAACAGTGAGAGCTTTACTTCTTTTCCGATCTGAATTCCTTTTATTTCTTTTTCTTCTCTGATTGCTATAGCTAGGACTTCCAGAACAATGTTGAATAATATAGGTGGAAGTGGACAC
Source organism: Muntiacus reevesi (assembly GCF_963930625.1). NCBI lineage: Eukaryota > Metazoa > Chordata > Mammalia > Artiodactyla > Cervidae > Muntiacus > Muntiacus reevesi. The sequence goes on along the minus strand of NC_089251.1, from coordinate 255,627,795 downwards.
CCTTGTCTTGTTCCTGATCTTAGGGGGAATGCTTTCAGTTTTTCACCACTGAGATTAACATTTGCTGTAGGCTTATCATATATGGCCTTTACTATGTTGAGGTCAGTTCCTTCTATGCCCATTTTTCAAAGAATTTTAATCATAAATGGATGCTGAATCTTGTCAAAGGCTTTTTCTGCATCTATTGAGATTATCATATGGTTTTTAATCTTTCAATTTGTTAATATGGTGTATCACATTGATTGATTTGCATATATTGAAGAATCCTTGCATCCTTGGAATAAACCCAACTTGATGATGGTGTATGAGCTTTTAAACATGTTGTTCAATTCTGTTTGCTAAAATTTCATTGAGGATTTTTGCATCTATGTTCATCAGTGATATTAGCCTGTAGTTTTTTTGTGTATGTGTTGTCTTTGTCTCGTTTTGGTATCAGGGTGATGGTGGCCTTGTAGAATGAGTTGGAAGTGCTCCTTTGTCTGAAATTTTTTGAAAGAGTTTTAGAAGAATAGGCATTAGCTGTTTGCTAAATGTTTGATAGAATTCTCCTGTGAAGCCATCTGGTCCTGGACTTTTGATTTTTGGGAGATTTTTGATCATAGCTTCAATTACAGTGCTTGTAATTGGGTTGGTCATACTTTCTGTTTCTTCCTGGTTCAGTCTTGGAAGATTGAACTTTTCTAAGAATCTGTCCATTTCTTCCAGGTAATCTGTTTTATTGTCATATAGTTTTTCATAATAGTCTCATAATCCTTTGTATTTCTGCATTTTCTGTTGTGACCTCTCCTTTCTCATTTCTAAGTTTGTTGATTTGATTCTTCTCTCTTTTTTTTCTTGATGAGTCTGGCTAAAGGTTTGTCAATTTTGTTTACCTACTCAAAGAACCAGCTTTTAGTTTTATTTATCTTTACTATTGTTTCTTTCATTTCCTTTTCTTTTATTCTGTGGTGATATTTATTCTTTTTTTCTTTCTGCTAATTTTGGGGTTTTTTCTTCTTCTTTTTCCAGTTGTTTTAGGTGTAAAGTTAGGTTGTCTATTCGATGTTTCTCTTGTTTCTTGAGGTAGGATTGTATTGTTATAAACTTCCTCTCAGTACTGCTTTTGCTGCATCCCATAGGTTTTGAGTTGTTGTGTTTTCACTCTTCTTTGTTTCTAGAAACTTTTTGATTTCCATTTTGATTTCTTCAGTAACCTGTTGGTTATTTAGAAATGTGTTGTTTAATCTCCATGTGTTTGTGTTCTTTATGGGTTTTTTCTTATAATTGATATCTAGTCTCATAGCATTGTGGTCAGAAAAGCTGCTTGATATGATCTCAATTTTCTTAAATTTAATGAGGCTTGATTTGTGACCCAAAATAGGGTATATCCTGGAGAATGTTCCATGTGCACTTGAGAAGAACGTGTATTTTTCTGCATTTGGATGGAATATCCTGAAGATATCAATGAGATCCATCTTATCTAATGTATCATTTAAGACTTGTGTTTCCCTATTATTTTCTTTTTTGGTCATTGTCAATTGGTGTGAGTCGGGTGTTAAAGTCTCCTACTATTATTGTGTTACTGTCAATTTCTCCTTTTATGTCTGTTAGTGTTTGTCTTATGCATTGAGGTGCTCTTATGTTGGGTGCATAGATATTTACAGTTGTTACATCTTCCTCTTGGATTGATCCCTTGATCTTTATGTAGTGTCCTTTCTTATCTCTTGTAATATTCTTTAAGTGCTATTTTGTCTGATATGAGGATTGCTACTCCAGCTTTCTATTATTTTCCATTTGCTTGGAATATATTTGTCTACCCTCTCATTTTCAGTCTATACATGTCATTAGGTTGAACTGGGTTTTTTGTAGACAGCATATATATGGGTTTTGTTATTTGCATCCATTCAGCCAGTCTGTGTCTTTTGGTTGGAGCATTTAATCCATTTACATTTGAAGTAATGATATATTTGCTCCTATTGCCATTTTCTTAATTGTTTGAGGTTTGATTTTGTAGATCTTTTTCTTCTCGTATTTCTGGACTATTTAAGTCTCTTTAGCATTTGTTGTAAAGCTGGTTTGGTGTTAGTGAATTCTCTCAACTTTTGCTTGTCTGAAAAGCTTTTTATTTCTCCATTAATTTTGGATGAGATCCTTGCTGGGTTCAGTAATCTTGGTTGTAGACTTTTCTCTTTCTGTACTTTAAATATATCTTGCTATTCCCTTCAGGCCTACAGAGTTTCTGCTGAAAGTTCAGCTGTTAAATGTATGGGGTTTCCCTTGTATGTTACTTGTTGCTTTTCCCTTGCTGCTTTTAATATCCATTCTTTGTGCTTAATCTTTTTTAGTTTGATTAGTATGTGTCTTGGCATGCTTCTCCTTAAGTGTATCCTGTATGGGACTCTTTGTGCCTCTTGGACTTCATTGACTATTTCCTTTTCCATGTTGGGGATAATTTCAACTATAATCTCTTCAAAAATTTTCTCATATCCTTTCTTCTTATTTTTCTGGGACCCCTATAATTCAAGTGTTGTGTTTGATATTGTCCCAGAGGTCTCAGAGACTATCCTCAGGTTTTTTCTTTCTTTTTACTTTATTCTGGCCTTCCAAAGTTATTTCCACCACTTTATCTTCCAGCTCACTGATTGATTCTTCTTCAGATATTCTACTATTATCCCTTCTACAGTAATTTTAATTTCAGTAATTGTGCTGTTTGTCTCTGTATGTTTATTCTTTAATTCTTCTAGGTCTTTGTTACTTGATTCTTGCATTTTCTCCATTTTGTTTTCAAGATTTTTGATCATCTTCACTATCATTATTCTGAATTCTTTTTCAGATAGTTTTTCTATTTCCTCTTCATTTATTTGGACTTTTGTGCATTTGTGCAATATTTCTCTGCTTTTTCATTACTTGATTTTAAGCTTATTGTGTTTGAGGTCTCCTTTTCCCAGGCTTCAAGGTTGAATTCTTTCTTCCTTTTGGTTTCTGTCCCCCTAAGGTTGATGCAGTGGTTTGTGTAAGCTTCATATAGGGTGAGATTTATGTAAGTTTTTGTTTTGTTTTGTTTTTTCTCTGATGGACAAGGCTGAGCTAATCCTGTCTGTTAATGATTTGGCTTGTATTTTTGTTTTGTTTATTGTTTGGATGAGGCGTCTAGGGTCTTGGAGTCAGTGCTCCCACTCCAAAGGCTCAGGGCTTGGTCTTGAATTTTTCATGATTCTATATATTCTTTTCTGCTAGTCAGGTACTCCTATCTGCTCTCAGCTGATGTCTGCATGCACTTCTGTGTCTGAAGGTGTATTCCTGATGTATTTGTGGAGAAAGATGCACTCACATCCATCTCTTCTCTACTAGAGTAGATGTACTCTACTCCTCCGCTATCTTGTTCTCTTCATTTTTTTTCTTTTATTAGCTATTTGTAAATCCTCCTCATACAACCATTTTGTCATTTTACATTTCCTTTTCTTTGTTATGGTTTTAGTCACTGCCTCCTGTACAATGTTAGGACCCTCCACCCATAGTTCTTCAGGTACTCTACCAGATCTAATCCCTTTAATCTATTCATCACCTGCACTGTATAATCATAATGGATTTGATTTCGGTCATACATGAATGGCCTTGTAGTTTTCCCTACTTCCTCAATTTAAGCCTGAATTCTGCAATAAGGAGTGGAAGATCTGAACCACTGTCAGCTGCAGGTCTTGTTTTTGCTGATTGTATAGAGCTTCTCCATCTTCAACTGCAAAGAACATAATCAATCATCACCATCTGGTGATGTCTATGTGTAGATTTGTCTCTTTCATTGTTGGAAAAGGATTTTTGCTATGATCAACATGTTCTCTTGACAAAACTCTATTAGCCTTGCCCTGCTTCATTTTGTACTTGAAGACCAAGTTTGTTTTTACTCTGGGTAGCTCTTGACTTCCTACTTTTGTATTCCAATCCCCTATGATGAAAAGGACATCTTTTTTTGGTGTTAGTCCTAGAAGGTCATGTAGGTCTTCATAGAACCATTCAGTTTCAGCTTCTTCAGTATTAGCAGTTGAGGCATAGATTTGGATTACTATGATGTTGAATGGTTTGCCTTGGAAATGAATTGAGATCATTCTGTCATTCTTGAGATTGCACCCAAGTACTGCATTTCAGACTCTTTTGGTGAGTATGAGGGCTACTCCATTTCTTCTAAGGAATTCTTGCCCACAGTTTTAGATATAATGGTCATTTGAATTAAATTTGCCCATTTCTGTCCCATTGAGTTCATTGATTCTTAAGATGTCTATGTTTAACCTTGTCATCTCCTGCTTGACCATGTTCAATTTACTGTGATTTATGAGACTAACATTCCAGGTTTCTATGCAATATTGTTCTTTACAACATTAAACTTTACTTTTGCCACCAGACACATCCACAACTGAGTGTCATTTCTGCTTTAACCAGCCTCTTCATTCTTCCTGGAGCTATTAGTAATTGCTCTCTCCTCTTATCCAGTAACATATTGGACACCATCCAACCTAGGGGTTCTCATCTTCCTGTCATATCCTTTTACCTTTCTTACTGACCACGTGGTTCTCCAGGCAAGAATACTGGCGTGGTTTGCCATTTTCTCCTCCAGTGGATCAGAACTCTTCACTATGACTTGTCCATCTTGGGTGGCCCTGCGTGGCATGGCTCATAACTTCATTGAGTTATGTGGGGCCCTTCATGACAAGGCTGTGATTGATGCCTAATGATATTTGTGAAATTCATTCATGTTGTAGATTCATTCTAATTCCTGTGCAGAACTTCACGGTGTGAATAGTGCATACTTTATCCATTGTACTGTTGTTGGAAATTTGTGTATTTTCCAGTTTGGGGCTACTTGAATAATGCTTTAATAATAATTCCATTAAAGCGTTTGTTTTTATTGGACATAGGCATGCATTTCTATTCAGAATATACCTAGGATGGGTTTGTTGGGTCAAGAAATATGAGTGTGTTCAGTTTAAGCAAACCTTGCAACATAGTTTGCCAGAGTGGTTGTATCAGTTTACATTCTCATTGCTTCTCATCAGGAGTTGTATCAATTCACAATTCTCATCAAGTGTTTGAGAATTCTGGTTGCTCCATATCTTCACCAACATTTACTATTGTCAATATAATGTCAACTGCGCTAATGAATGTTTTGTAGTCAGAGTGATTTTTATTAAAGCCATAAATAAGATTACATCTATTCCTTTCTTAAAAAACCCTGCAGTACCTTCTAAACTCACCTAGAATAAAATCCAACCTTGTTGTGATTTATAGACCTTTAAATGATCTAGTCCTGCTTATCCCTGATTTTACTTTCTCTCACAATCTCCCTTATTCTCAGGATTCTAGACTCACAGACTTTATTTCTGTCTTTTGAAAATTACAAACTCTGTCTCACTTAAAATTTTACTTAAGGTTTTAATCTCAGATCTTTACTTATCCAATTTGCTATTTTAATTCTAAAAAGCTGATTATTTAGCCAGAAATAAGAACAAACATGATTTGGAAGGTTCACTTTGATTGGGGTATTGTATCAAAGTTTGAAAACAGTGAGACTTAAAAACATCCATTTTGTTTTCCCTCTGGATTTAGGTTTAGCCTTTGTTGGTAGTGAGGATCATCAGAATTTGTTGCCCAAGTAGTGCTAGTAGCTCAGTTCTGTTTGACACTTTACGATCCCATGAACTGTGGCCTGCCATGCTTCTCTGTGCATGAAGTTTTCCAAGCAAGAATACTGGAGTGGGTTGCTATTTCCTTCTCCAGGGGATCTTCCCTATCCAGGGATCAAACCCAGGTCTTCTGCATTGGAGGCAGATTCTTTACTATCTGAGCCATGAGGGAGCAGAGAAAACTCTTCAATAGCCTTTTGGAGTCACCAGAGTAGAAGTGTTGATATTAACTCAAACCCACTTCCTGATCTGCATAAATTTCTTTTCCAAATGGAGACAGGAGGGAGAGTTCATTTCCCCCGCCCCCCGTGGAATACTACATGGTATGAGCATTGACAGTTTAACTATTGTACACTGTGATTTATGGAGAAATGGAAAGAACATCTATCATTTTTGGAAATCTTTTCCCTTCAGCATGGCTCTTATAAATCATTCTTGTCATGCACTATGAAAGAACGATTGGACATTTTATTGTTACTATATTCTTTGTCAGTGTTCTGAAATTTTAGTTGATGATATATTTGTTGAAAAGAAAAGATTGACAAGATCTTGTATTTTTTACTTCTGGTAACAGTACTGGTTTTATGGGAATTTGAAACAATTATGACTGTCATAGTATTTATGTGCTAAAATAATTAATGATTATTAAAGCTTTAATATTTGTGTTTTTGTATTATTAATAACTGGTAAAGAGTTAAATAGCAAAATACAGTGGCAGTGAATACAAACATTAAGTAAGCATATGAGGTATGTAAGTTTGGAAAGATCCAATATATTCTTTTTGAATCAACAAATATTAATCAAATCTAAACATAAAACAATAATAGATATTAGATTCTAATTCTAATCTTTGTAGACTTACTTGTTGTGTCTGCCTTATAAAAATTAGTTGTCAAACTATTTCATATTTCTTTGAAAATTCTTCACATCTAGTGAGAACAAATTAACAGAAAGATATTGACCTTGTCCCTTCTAAATTTACAAGGAAGAAAAATCCTACACAATTATATAAAGCATCAGTGATAAATAATATTCAACTCAAACATAGAAAAGAACATGGAAATATAAAGAAGGGTGTTAGAGAAAAATAGGGCATCCAAACACATTTTGTACTTAGTATTTAGCACAAAATGTTCAAAACAACAGATTTTTATAACAACTTCTTAAAAAGAAGAGCTCAAATTTTTGTGGCTATGGCAGTTAAGAATTTCAACAGAAATCATGTTGAAATGATTGCTACAGACTACTAGCCATTTTCAATAGTTGATAATGAAGCCTTTTAAAGATTTGCTTAAGTAATGAAATGTTAGCATAAAATTCTCTCTAGGAAATATACTGCTTAAAACTGTTTCTTGAATTATATTTTTCAGAGCATAGAAAAGTTAAATACATTATTAAGTGGACCAATTGAAGTAGGAATCTATGGTATACTGACTGCAAGAACAATTTAGAGATGATAGGGCTGAGAACTTATTCTGAGACAATGATATAAAAATTTAGAAAACTGAGGACTAGAGTTTTAAATAACCTGAAGTAATAAGTGTTTTTGATAACATTTTATTTATTCTTATGTAAGATGCTTTTTCCATGGTGACGATATTTGGTTTTGAAAGTGAAAAGTGAAAGTTGCTTTGTTGGGTCCTACTCTTAGTGACCCCATGGACTATACAGTCCATGGAATTGTCCAGGCCAGGATACTAGAGTCAGTAGCCATTCCCTTCTCCTGGGGACCTTCCCAACCCAGGGATCAAACCCAGGTCTCCCACATTGCAGGCAGATTCTTTACCATCTGAGCCACCAGCGAAGCCCAAGAATATTGGAGTGGGTAGCCTATCCCTTCTCCAGCAGATTTTCCCAACCCAGAAACTGAACTGGAGTCTCCTGCATTGGAGGCGGATTCTTTACCAGCTGAGCTAATGGGAAGCCCTGTTGGCTTTGAGAGACTGTTAATTCTAACAAAGCTTTGTGGAAACACATATTTATGGCACCACTGGTTTTATATGTTCATTAATGATATGTATGTACTAATAGTCTGAGGATTTTAAGTTCAAAGCCTACTATCTTAAGTACACAGTAAATTATATGTATTACAAAATGGACAGAGAAATGGAAATAAAGGCTGAAATGAAAAAGGCTGAGTTAAAAATGACATAAACAGTATTTTTAAATGTCAGCTAATTATCATGATTTCCTAATATCATTAAGTAATATTTTAAGAAATAAAATTAGGAAAGTGCATTCATCATAAGTAAAAGTTAATGTAAATCCATCTTATAAATAGTCTTCACAATTTTAGATCTTTAAAGGGATGATTAGGCTGTCATTATTTTAAATTCCTACTGTGGCTATTGAAGAGCACTTCCTAACAGGACAAGTGTTAACTTCCTCCATTTCTTACTGTTTGCTGTTACTTGCAGTATTATTATATAATTAATCTTTAATTTATTTACAGGAATATTTTTTAAACCATTTCTGCATGCTCTGAGAATGATTCAGTTAACACTATAGAATAATCTATAAATCAATTTAACTATTTATAGGTAAACCATGAAGACTTAAATATTCTGGTGGCTTGAAACTCTGTTCCTCTCTTACTACCCTGACAACGAAATTGTCTTTAGATCTCAGCCTCATCACCATACTTTCTTTTGGTTATGGTCTTTGGTGGGAACCTTTAAGATGATTTAAATAGATACTTATTTCTTAAGGCTCCTCTTGCTCCATGTTTGTGGATACTATTTCAAATAATTTTAATGTAGTCATATCTGACTTCTTTTAAGTACTAACAATTTCATTGTTGGCAAGGATTTTAGATCTAATGTATGTCAACTCCCTCATTTTAGTCTTTGATTTCCTTCTATTAATAAAGAGTTAGTTTTAATTTTTTTCCCTCTTTAACTTTCCAATTCTTCTTTCAGTTCTCTAGCTAATTATAGACTGTCTTATTTTTAAGTCAAAACAATGCTACACTCAAAGAATATTACCTTTAAAAAATTCCTGATAACTAATAATGACATTTCAAACATTTCCTTTGTTCTAAACATATTTTGGCAAACATTTTCTCAGTGCAAAGTATATTCATTCTCAATACATGCATGTTTTTAAATGGTGAAGAAAGGATTTTATGATTTTTAAGACAGTCATTTTTTCCCCCACTGCACTATAAGACATGTTTTTAAAAGAACTGGATAATTTGCATGAAAAAAGAAGTTAATTTACATATACAAGCATTTACTAGTTATGGTAAGTGGCATCTACATGGATTATAAATAATTTATTTTATTGTTGTTCTTGAAATCTTGATTCTATTTTCTTACTTGTATTATCAAATGCTCTGAGCATCTTGACAAAACATTTCCCAGCAGTGTGTTTGGAAAATGTAATGAACCTGATCATTACATGCATGCAGTAGCATGTAGCTATATATGATATATCTATATATATAGCATATAGATATATATGTAGATATATAACATGCAGATAGCATGCAATTTGTTTCCTGTGAATTAGAAAGAAACTTCACAAAAACCTCTCTCTTTTTTTTTTGGTTAAGGTTCTGTTTATTGTCTAGAGGATTTTGAATCAATTAAAAGCTCTGAAGTCAGGGAAGCAATTACTGAATTTATTGAAATTAAACTTGTCAAACAAGTCATTGCCCAGTTGTGATGTCAGGTAATAGATTACATTTGTTCACATTTCTTTACTTTATATGAGTGTTACAAAACAGATAGCATTGATAAGGTCTTTCTCTATTTATACTTTTGAAATCTAGAAATCCTAACAGGGTTATGACATTATCCACAGTTTTTGCAAGGAATTCCTCTCAGATTTTATGATGAAATATAGCTAATGGGTGCAGCATTTATTTTGGCAAATTTCATCCTGAAACCAAATTTTTCTATGGGATGGTAGAAAGAAGAAATTTCTGAGGCAGCTATCCAATACTGAAAGATGATGCCTTGGAAGTTAATAATAATGGCATGAACAAAAATAATGATAATACTATCAATCATTTATTGAGGAGTTACTCTGTGTTGGGCACTGTGCTGAGTGCTGTACATGCCTTATTTCTTTAGGATAACACTATGAGTTTAATGGTAATTATATTTCCACTTTATAGATTAAGATTCTGGAACTCTGAGAAAAAAGTTAAATAATTTGCCAAAGTTCACATGAGTGGAAGTGATGGAATAGGAATTTAAATGTAGGTCTGCTTAATTCCAGAGCCCACGCTTTTAAGCACCTATCTAGATATATCATCCTTGGAGATGCAAGCCTAGACCAGAAGATGGCTTGGCAAGGATATGCTAGAAAGGCTTCCAATATCAGCTGGATGGTTGAACCAAGTGAATTAAAACTTTCAAACCCTGAGAATCTGTGATTCTATGTTTATATCACTAAGAAATGTATTTTTATGTACCTTTAAACTTCAGAAGAAGAATCGTGACTAGAGTTTCATCAAAGATGGATTTAAAATCAGTTTTAATTTGAAACACTAAAAAGGAATATGAAATAGTTTAGAAAATTTGGTTCCAAAACAAATGTTCGCTTCAAATTGTGAGTTAAATTTAGTCAAAGAAAAATGGTGCAATGCCTTTGAAAGATGCCTTGTTTCAGGCCCTTGTATCTCATCTAAATATTGACATTCCTTCTTCACTGGTCTCCCTGCTTGAGACTAATTTCAATGCACCATATACCCTATTCATGTCAATCACCATAGAAAGTCCCAGATTTCCTGGTCAATCCATCTTCAGCAAAATCCTGATTATTATTGACTCCTTGAATGGTCCCTTTACCTTCTTGCTCCGGTGGAAATTGGCCTTTTTACAAGAGCAGTGCTTTCCTGTAGCCTTCTTAGGTTATGGCTGGTTTGTATTCTACAGTTCTTATACAGGTTCACCTGAAGAAGGGGACAGACATTCTCTTTGTCCCTAGCTGCTGTTTTCACATCATTCTTTTCCCGTCCTCTCTAAAGCTCTGAACTCCATACTGAACTGCCTACTGTTGCTGTTATTAACTAATTCACAGGGTACCCCCAATCCTGTATTCTCTATGATTTTGGTTTGTGGCTCAAAATCCACTTTCCTTAACATTGTGACTTTATAGGTAAAGATGAAGATCAATATAGTTGGCATCCCACTTCTTTGATCTTCTCTTCTCCAATGATCTATTGTCCATACTACTTCTGTCACCAACAGCCATTGTCTAAACTCCCTTCTCCTCTTACCACACTTGTTGTTTTCTTTCCTTCTCTCCCCTCCATCCCTAGCTGCAACTGTGTTATTCTTTACCTTATAAAAGACTATATGATTTAATTTATTCTGTTTTATTCTGCTTTTGTTTTCCCCCATATAGACTGTAAATACCTCAAGACCAGAGATTTTTTTTTTTTTAATTGATTGCAGGAAGTATTGGCTAGCTATTTTTCAAATCTTTCTTCCTGGCACACAGGTAGACTGTATTTCCCAGTTACCCTTGTGATTTGTTTCGGCTAAGGAAATGTGAATGAAGTGATACCTCCATGTTCTCTCTCTTCCTCCATCGTCTCTATGAATACAGAGAATGCAATCTATGACTGATGCTGTCTATATGGTAGTGGAGCGACAAGACAATAACAACCTGGGTTCCTGAATCACCTCCTGATGGCAGCTCAGCAAACATACTCACTGATCTTTTTACCTGACACAGAAGTAGAGTTCTATTGGATTAAGCTTTGAGAATTATTGAGTTGTTTGTTATGGCAGTTAGCTATTCTGAATTACACAGTGTTACAACTCAAGCACCTGGATTGTGGCTGAAGCATGATAATTGTTCATAACAGTTTCATTTTTCCTTTACACTTCAATATGATGGAATTAAAGATCATAAAATAGCTAGCACTTGCTTAGCTAGAATTTCAAAACTAGTCATATACTAAGGCTAGTATAGCTTGGCTCAATTGCCCTGAACTTTGATGAGCTATGCCTAGAAAGTAGTAGCCCAGGGCATGATTTCCCTGGAAAATCAGGTTTTACTCTAGTTGTAACAAAATAGAATGGAAATGCTAGTGAAATACTTTTGTGAATTAATCTATTCCAGACTAAGTTATTTATTTCTTTTTTCTTAGTGCTTAATACCTTTGTTTAGTGCTCAGGACATTTTTGATGTACTTGGAAAGACCAATTCAACTCATTATCTACCATTCTCACATTTACTTTATTGACAGTAATAGTTTTCTAGTATGCCGAACATAGTTGATACCCTATTTTAATGCCAATCTTATGATTTTCTTAGATATCTGAGCTTAGAAATATACTGCTTCTTTTCTAGGAATCTCCAAGATTTACCAAATGTTTACCAAAAATATTTCTCTTCTTATTCATAAATGGATAAAAAATTTGATAACTTTGAATGACAATGAATATATAAGTAAAAAAGTTGCCAGGGAAAAGTTAACTACTACATAAAGATAATACCTAAATTCAGAATAATAAGGCTTTCTACCTGATTTCAAGTGTATATCAACTTACCTTAACTAAATGTTATTATTTGCACAAACAAAATTATATATCACAGACAACACAAACCATTTAATAACCCTGGCCATAAGTGGCATGAACACACACACACAAACAAACCAAGAAACATTTCACTGAAAGAACCCTAATAACTTGGGAATTAAAGGAAAGCAATATATGTTAGGAATACTATTGTTGCTTCTTTTTTCTGTATTACTTCTATTTAACTTCAAATATTAATAGATTTTCCCAGTTTTGCCCTTACCTATAGTGAGTGACTTGAAGCAATAATAAAATCTAGACTGAAAAGGCATTTGTTTTTATATTTAAGTACACAATTTGATCATATTTACAGACATTTGCCAGAGATCTGCAAATCATATTTTGATTTCCTAATTCACTCTTTTCTTCTGCCACATGCTATATATTCATGTATAATACAATCCTCTGTTGCTGATTACATTACCATTAATTCATGACTTAACATACGACTTTTAAATAGCCTGTGTTCTTTCAAAAGTATTGGCTTTATGTCTTTTTAGATTATTAGTCAGTTTGTCACTCAGTCTGTCTGACTCTTTGCAACCCAATGGACTGCAGCATACCAGGCTTCCCTGTCCATCACCAACTCCTGCAGCTTGCTCAAATTCATGTCCATCGAGTTGATGATGCCATTCAACCATCTCATCCTCTGTCATCCCTTTTTCCTCCTGCCTTCAATCTTTCCCAGCATCAAAGTCTTTTCCTTTTCACATCAGGTGGCCAAAGTACTAGAGCTTCAGCTTCAGCATCAGGCCTTACAATGAATATTTAGGACTGATTTCCTTTAGGGTTGATTGGTTTGATTTCCTTGCAGTCCAAGGGACTCTCAAGAGTCTTCTCCAACACCACAGTTCAAAAGCATCAATTCTCCCATGCTCAGCTTTCTTTATGGTCCAACTCACATCCCTACATGACTACTGGAAAAACCATAGCTTTGACTATACAGACCTTTGTTGGCCAAGTAATGTCTCTGCTTTTTAATTATTATTATTAGATTATTAGTAATGCTTGTAATTTAAAGAAGCAAAATATAAATGAATAGAAAAATAGCTCTGGTTTGCAAGTTAAAGTAGAGACTATCTCATAAAAACCTTCAACAGGAATTGACTGTGTCTGGTGTTATAATTTTTTTCAAGATTTTTCTTGAAAAGGCTATTCAAATATATTTCTAATGCTTTTTGAAACATTTCTGCCCTCCCCCCAGAAGAATATGTTTCTCAAGGTATTATGAAACACTGATGACTTAAGGATTCAAAATTTCTATAATCCAGTGTATTACATTTGAGAACTTCAAAGTAGCTTATAAATGTTAATTTGTTTTAAAATGTGTACTAGTATACAATTATCTTCACTCTGTATTATAAGCTGGACTTAAAAATATTTAATATGTCTCTTGTTAGTTTTGTAAATTGTGATTTTAGGAAATGTTTTTTAGTTGGCTATCCCATGGAACATTCCTCCATTGCAGTAGAAGTCTCCAAACATTTAGAGAACATGTACTGGTCAGTTTTTCCATTGTGGAGTTGCTATTTGACCTTAGCGTGACCTATCTGAGGGAACCCAGAACCACAAGTGGAATCTGATTCCAAGTGGGAAAAACATCTTATAGTAGTGTGCATGATCTAGGAAACTACCAAAGAGTCCTAAGCTACCCCAGACGGGAGTTTAGTCATTGAGAGAAAGAATTTCATCCACAAAGGTAGAAATCTTTAATCTGGGGGAAAGTGCCCTAACACTCTAATTTTAAAAATTCCTTAAAAATGCAAAGAGGAGCAGCATCTGCCTCTTTGTTCTCTGTGTGCTTTTGAATAAACTCCCCAGTGTATCTTTGACCTCAGTACAGTTTATTAAGAGCAGTTGGCAGGCACAGATTTGGGCCCACATTTTCCTAATCTGCCTTCCAAATTCCTTCTTTCATTTTACTTGGTTGTATCCTGTGCACTTCAACTTGGCATTTCAACATTTGTCACTGATCCTATTTTAAAAATCTAGCTTGCCGTTGTTTTGGCTCAGGTACTTTAAAAACAAAAATTGAAAAGCAACCAACTATTTAGGAGGTCTTGGGAAAGAAGGCAGGCCAGCAGCGATTTCCTGTTACTAAGAGTTGAATGTGTAACATACGATTTCTTCAGGCTCTGGTCTCATCTTCTGTCCACAATTTCTCTTTTGAAGTCTAAGAAAATATCATATCAACTGAGTTAAGATGAGAAGAAAAGCAAATTCCCCTTCCAAATTTCAGGGAAGTTCTTTGGGAAAAATACAAGGTTATGAAAGGAGTTATGTTTATTTTAAATTTGAGATAAGAATTAAATGGAAGAGAAATCTAATCCTAGGAGAAACTGTGATATTTGCTTTAGGGTAAGCCATTTCCAGCAAGGAGATCCAACCAGTCTATCCTAAAGGAGATCAGTCCTGGGTGTTCACTGGAAGGACAGATGCTGAAGCTGAAACACCAATACTTTGGTCACCTCATGCGAAGAGTTGACTCATTGGAAAAGACCCTGATGCTGGGAGGGATTGGGGGCAGGAGGAGAAGGAGACGACAGAGGATGAGATGGCTGGATGGCATCACCAACTCGATAGACATGGGTTTGGGTAGACCCCGGGAATTGGTGATGGGCAGGGAGGCTTGGCATGCTGCAATTCATGGGGTCGCAAAGAGTCGGACACGACTGAGCGACTGAACTGAACTGAACTTGAGCATTCTTTGGCATTGCCTTTCTTTGGGATTGGAATGAAAAGTGACCTTTTCCAGTCCTGTGGCCACCGCTGAGTTTTCCAAATTTGCTGACATATTGAGTGCAGCACTTTCACAGCATCATCTTTTAGGGTTTAAAATAGCACAACTGGAATTCCATAACCTCCAGTAACTTTGTTCATAGTCATGCCTTCTAAGGCCCACTTGACTTTACATTCCAGGATATCTGGTTCTAGGTGAGTGTGAGTAATCACACCATCATGATTATCTGGGTTGTGAAGATATTTTTTGAACAGTTCTTCTGTGTATTCCTGCCACCTCTTCTTAATATCTTCTGCTTCTGTTAGGTCTCTACCATTTCTGTCCTTTATTAAGCCCATCTTTGCATGAAATGATCCCTTGATATCTCTAATTTTCTTGAAGAGATCTCTAGTCTTTCCCATTCTATTGTTTTCCTCTATTTCTTTGCACTGATCACTGAGGAATGCTTTCTTATCTCTCCTTGCTATTCTTTGGAACTCTGCATTCAAATGGTTATATTTTTTCCTTTTCTCCTTTGCTTTTTGCTTCTCTTCTTTTCAAAGCTATTTGTAAGGCCTCCTGAGTTTTGCCATTTTGCTTTTTTTGCATTTCTTTTTCTTGGTCTTGATTCCTATCTCCTGTACAGGATGGTCTTGATTCCTGTCTCTCCTGTACAATGTCATGAACCTCCATCCATAGTTCATCAGGCACTCTCTCTATCAGAGCTAGTCCCTTAAATCTATTTCTCACTTCCACTGTATAGTCAAATGGGATTTTATTTAGGTCACACCTGAATGGTCTAGTGGTTTTCCCCACTTTCTTCAATTTAAGTCTGGATTTGGCAATAAGGAGTTCATGATCTGAGCCACAGTCAGCTCCCGGTCTTGTTTTTGCTGACTGTATAGAGCTTCTCCATCTTCTCCATATACAAGGCTATATATTGTCACCCTGATTATTTAACTTATATGCAGAGTACATCATGAGAAATGTTGGGCTGGAGGAAGCACAAGCTAGAATCAAGATTGCCGGGAGAAATATCAACAACCTCAGATACTCAGATGATACCACTCTTAAGGGAGAAAGTGAAGAAGAACTAAAGAGTCTCTTGATGAAAGTGAAAGAAGAGAGTGAAAAAGTTGACTTAAAGCTCAACATTCAGAAAATTAAGATCACGGCATCTGGTCCCATCATTTCATGGCAAATAGATGGGGAAATAGTGGAAACAGTGTCAGACTTTATTTTGGGGGGCTCCTAAATCACTGCAGATGGTGATTGCAGCCATGAAATTAAAAGACGCTTACTCCTTGGAAGGAAAGTTATGACCAACCTAGATAGCATATTAAAAAGTAGAGACATTACTTTGCCAACAAAGGTCCGTCTGGTCAAGGCTATGGTTTTTCCAGTGGTCATGTATGGATGTGAGAGTTGGACTGTGAAGAAAGCTGAGCCCTGAAGAATTTATGCTTTTAAACTGTGGTGTTGGAGAAGACTCTTGAGAGTCCCTTGGACTGCAAGGAGATCCAACTAGTCCATCCTGAAGGAGATCAGTCCTGGGTGTTCATTGGAAGGACTGATGCTGAAGCTGAAACTCCAATACTTTGGCCACCTAATGGAAGAGCTGACTTATTTGAAAAGACCCAGATGTGGGGAAAGATTGAAGGCAGGAGTAGAAGGGGATAACATGGGATAAGATGGTTGGATGGCATCACTGACACAATGGCCTTGGTATTGGTGGACTCTGGGAGTTGGTGATGGACAGGGAGCATGGCGTGCTGCAGTTCATGGGGTCGCAAAGAGTCAGACATGACTGAGTGACTGAAGTGAACTGAACTGATCCTCAGATACTGCTATGATAAGCACTGTTATTTAACTTTCTTGAAGGTCCTTCAAAACTTACTTATCCTATGTGCTAACCTCTCAGAGAATTAGAATTCAATAATTGATCAATTAATTAATTCAAAGTGTTAAAAAGTAACTCTTAAATGCACTGGCTTTTATTTTTAAGTAAGCAGCACTGATGCACTTTATGCTAATCATAGAAATTTTTAGATCTGTAATAGGTCATTTCTGAGGGTCATTTTGGTCAGCGTGAGTCTTCAGTAGCTGCCAAATCTCATTATATAGGCAACAGCATCCTTGATCTCTTTAATGTGAATGAATGTAGACCTATATTTTTTTAGGATGTTTGTCCATGCATCCTTCCTATGCAATCTAAAGAGTCTGACAAGTGTCTCTATGAATTACGTGTTTTAGTTAGCCCTTTCTGGTGC
The DNA here is from genome assembly GCF_963930625.1 of Muntiacus reevesi. Classification (NCBI taxonomy): domain Eukaryota; kingdom Metazoa; phylum Chordata; class Mammalia; order Artiodactyla; family Cervidae; genus Muntiacus; species Muntiacus reevesi. Next base: position 255,610,613 of record NC_089251.1, on the reverse strand, counting down.
TGTTGGTAAAGGAGGCCTCGCTTCTTTTTCTGGTTCTTCTCAGGTAGACAAACGTGGAGAGAATCAAGAAGACACAGATAATATAGGCAGAAAATCAAAGCTAGTTACTGCAATTATAAAGTGTTGAAACAATATTACATACACAGCATTTTAAGAGACATTCTCCCAACTGAAATGAGAAGAAGGAGAAGGGATTGGGAATGAGAAAGAATATATATCAAACAAACCCACCTCTACTGCATTTTTTTCCCCTTAGGCTGACCTTGATTTCTTGCCACCAGAGCAGGTTCCTCAGATGTTTAATTTTCTGAGCTAGCAGTATGTCCCGAAGCTCATGTTTTAATGAATATTGTACACAACATTTTTTCTTATGACTTAAACTCATCTAGACTCAAGGATCTACATTTGGACAGTAGAAAGAAGCATAAACAATAAAAGGAAGCATCTCTCTTCCTATAGAAGAGAAAATCCTTAAAAGTGGACTATAAACAGGGGAGAGAAATAAGACGACTGTGTTGTGCTTCAGTTCTTTTTTGTTTACTCCTGTCAGGGATAGTCTAGCTGCCACTCTGAGCAATTTGCTCTGCTTTAATTTTGTCAGTTTCTATTCATCACCTAGCCTTGGGCTTTAATTATGGCCAAGTAATTGCTTCTCACCTCTAATCTCCATTTGGAGATGTTTTATATGTTGATAGCCCTATAACTTTAAGCAAGTCACCAATTTTTAATAAGGTTAGGGTTCTTTTTATTTTCTGCCTTTTATGATTAAGAGATCCTTACTGAAGAACACAGAGACCACTGTTAAGTAATTTATACCAAAGGCACCCAATATCATGACAGAATTCAGGATGTGGTGGGAGACTGGCAGGTGCGGAAGGAGACAGAGAGGAGTAGTTGGCAGGACCTGTGTGTATCATCTTCTTAGTTTAGAAGCCCATATGGTGCTTCATAATGCTTTGCTCAATTGCCTTATAGTTTTAGTCTAAATTTTATTAAAAATAAACTCTAATAGGAAGAACATTTAAGATAAATTATAAATCTCATAATCTACAAGAATTTTTAAGTAAGAGTGTTCTAAATTTAATATAGACTAACCTTGAAAGATAAGACATTTACTTTTTTCATGAAAAAATATACTTATTTCTGAAAGGTATTTCTACTATTTAAAAATTACATGTAATTTTTTAATTAGACTTAGTCTATTTTTTAAAATAGACTTAAAATAAGGTTAAGTGCAATTTTAATGTCATGAACAAAATAAAACAAAACAAGACATAACAAATAACCCCCACCCCCCCAAAATTCTCCCACACTCTACTGTCCATCACGGAGTCATGCTCTTTTCCTCTTATACCCTGATGTAAAAAGATGTAAATTGTAATTTTGAACACTGGGGATGAAGTACCCCAGAGAAATCACAGTCCTTGACCTTTAGAATCTTGTCATTTAGTTTGTCTGATTAGATACAGTTATAAGAGCAGGTTGTAGTGGTGACAACAATAGTCAGCAACTTCTTAGGGACTAATCTTACAGTTGACAGTGTGCTGCTTGGAATTGGTCATACCAACCTGTAAGTTCTATTTATTTTTTAGGACAAATTTTGGAAAACATAAATAAATGTAATTAGAATATTGATATTTTTATATCTGAGCTATTTACACCATCAACATTTCATATAGAGTTACCAAGCATATTTGGCGGTCTTCAATATTTGCATTGACTGTGTCAGTGTCAGAGGGTCACTCTGTCCTCTGATGGCTATACTTCCTACTGCCCAATGCTTCCTGGATTTATAACAATAAAACAGAGCAGCTGACTTGAGTAGACTTACTCAGAGCACACTCACAAAACAGAGACTCCTACAAATGTCAAAGGGAAAGAGATATGGAAGTAATGAACATCAGTGATAATTTTGATAAATGTACTCACCCTCTGATCTGCTTTATCATTGTCCTGTAAGTTCTGCCTTTTGAATCTGGAGACATATGCTTATTTTCATTAGCATGATTTCTCCCTAAAAGACAAATATATGGGTTTGGCAGAGAATTCTAAACAAATGTGAAAACTGAGAAACATCCAAGTTGTTATCTTGACATTTGGCTTTTATGCACTAGTTGGACATCTTTAAGAACTCAGATTTATCATCAATTGACATAAATATATGGTGTAGAAATTCTAAAGATATGCCATGGAACCAAGAGATTTCTATTCCCAAAATAGGTATTACTATTTTGTTATTTTTAATTAATATTTATTGCAGTATTGTTGCTTTACAATGTTGTATCCGTTTCTGCGTACAGCAAAGTGAATCAACAATACATGTACATATATCCTTCTTTTTTGGATTTCCTTCCCATTTGGGTCACCACAGAGCATTGAGTAGAGTTCCCTATGCTATACAGTAAGTTCTCATTAGTTGTCTATTTTATACATAGTATCAATAGTGTATATATGTCAATCCCAATCTCCCCACCCTCTGTTCCCCACTTGATATCCATGCTTGGTTCTCTACATCTGTGTCTCTATTTCTGTTTTGCAAATAAGATCATCTATACCATTTTTCAAGATTCCACATATATGTGTTAATATATGATACTTGTTTTTCTCTTTCTCACTTTCTTCCCTCTGTATTACAGTATAACAGACTCTAGGTCTATCCACATCTCTACAGATGACCCAGTTATATTCATTTGTATGGCTGAGTAATATTCCATTGTACCACATGAACTACATCTTCATCATGGACCACAGGTACCACATCTTCATCCATTTCTCTGCTGATGGGCATTTAGGTGCTTGCATGCCCTGGCTGTTGTAAACAGTGCTGCAGTGACCACTGCGGTGCATGTGCCTTTTTGAATTATGGTTTTCTCTGGGTGTATGCCCAGTAGTATGATTGCTGGATCATGTGGTAGTCTGCTTTTGGTTATTTAAAACTAAAAACCTTCCCTACTCTTCTCTATGGTTGCTGTATCAATTTACATTCCCATCCAACAGTGAAAGAAGGTTCCCTTTTCTCCACAGCCTCTTCAGCATTTGTTGTTTGTAGGGTTTTTGATGATGGCCATTCTGACCAGTGTGAGGTGATACCTCATTGTGGTTTTGATTTGGATTTCTCTCATAATGACTGATGTTGAGCATCTTTTCATGTGTTTGTTGGTCATCTGTATGTTTTCTTTGAAAAATGTCTGTTTAGCACTTCTTCCCATTTTTTGATTGGGTTGTTTGTTTTTTGATATTAAACTGTGTCAGCTGTTTGTATATTTTAGAAATTAATCCTTTATCCGTTTCTTAATTTGCAAATATTTTCTCCCATTCTGAGGGTTGTCTTTTTGTCTTACTTATGGTTTCCTTTGCTGTGTAAAAAATTTTTAAGTCTAATTAGGTCCCATTTTTTGAGTTTATTTTTATTTTCATTGTTATTTTATTTTTAATAGGATAATAAAATATACTATAAAGAATAAAAATGAGATTCATAGTAATCTCAAATAATAAAAATAGCAATAATAAAAGAATGCAATCAAGTTTTACATTTAGAACATATGAAGTATTATGTATAATTTAATTCACACTGGGCAAATGAGAGAAAGAGACTGGCAAATCAAATATTCTGGTTGATAGTAACAATGTGAACATTAACAGTCTCTTAATGAGGTCATTAGTATAAGCAAACAGGTTACAAAATTTGAAAAAGTTCCCTTTAATGTATGCATAAACTATTTAGTTTTTCTTTCCTGATTCCAAAGTTATGTCAGGCTTATTATTTGGATCATAAATTAGTTTCATATAGCAACTAACTAGCATGGTACTCAGTAAAAATTTATAGAAGAATAAATATCTGCAAGCAGATGGTAACATGATTCTGCTTGAGAGAATGAGTGGCTAACATATTATATAGAACATGTAGCACTTACATTGACCTTACAAAAAATTTTAATTTATACACAATGTTAAATATTTTCATACATTCCTAGTGATTTTTTCTACCCCAAATTTGCCTGATAAAACTACTTGGTAGCAGTTTAAAAAATTTGGCATTTTCTTTAGGGTTATAAAGTAATTTGGTCTTAACGCACATATATAGATACATCTGTCAAATAAAGGCTAAAGATGCATCTATTTTTTGTTAAATTGAGCATAGTTAAAAATAATCACAGAATATATGTTAACATATTGAAGTATTTAAGGTTGAGTTTTTAACTTTATATATTTCCCTGAAACTGTATAAGTTTAGATATTATAGAATGACAAACTAATTTGAAAATACCTAATTTAAAAATTATCTAATAAAATCAATGTATTTTATAACTATAAAAATTATATTAGGTTTTAAAATATTTTCAGTAAATATTTCTAAATACCCAATGTATGACCCTCAAATTGATTTTAATTTTGAAGCTTTGGACTTAGAATTGATAGGTTTATTAGTTGGAAAAGGAATTTTAAAGTCCAGGCACAGCCTTAAGGCAGTCATTTCCTGCTCTATTCACGTAAAGCTTCATTTACAGTAGTTAGTTTGGGATTTTAAAACTTAATTAATATTTCCTTTTCTAACATTTGGAGGTAATTAAGTCAGAGCAGATTTGCCTATAAATATTCATAACTAAGTAACTAAATACTTCTAGAGTTTCTCCTATGTTCATTGCATTAATACTCTATTATCAGTTAAGTTAATTAAGTATGAACAAATATAGGCCTAATGGTCAATCTGGAATGGCTTTAAAAGTAATTTAGATGTGTAATAATTTTTCATAAACACTAGAGGCTGAGCCTCACAAGAACAGTCCAAGGTTGGCAGGGCGGCTTTTCTTAAATCTCCTTATTTTGTCATGATAGTTCTCATTTGTTGACTCTTCTTCAGTGAAGGACCGTGGTGACTATGTTATATGCATTATCTCTCTGTGACTTCATGACAACCTAATGAAGCAAGTTCTATTATTAGTGGCACATTATAGTTGAGGAAACTGGAAATGTAAAGTATAATAATTTCCTCTAAGATTGGGTAAATGGTGAGGCTAGAAATAGATATGAGCTTATCTTTACCACTTTGGCTTCTTATTTATAGACTAAGAAATTCAAATATAAAAAATGCATAAGATGACTAGCAAAATTAGATTACTAGCAAGGTATAGGGTTAGAAGCTGAATTCAGTATTAGTTCTAAAGTATTTCCAATGAATATTTAGATTTAAAAATCTCTATTCACATGTACTGAGATGTTTCTGTTGTCCAGAGTCCATTTGTAAGGTATGAATAATTACTAGATTAATTTTGGAATTCAAAGCTGAACATTTGAAAGGAGCCAAATATTTAAGCTATTTTGCTTATATTGCACAAAGCAAATAAGATTAGAGATGAAGTTCCTGCTCTATTTAAAAAACATGGTTTTTAAAAAATGTTAAACTGGGGAGGAGAAAAAAATCTAAATTCTCTAAATTAACTGTAGGTTAATATCTTTTCATATATTATATCACTTAATCTTCACAATATCTATGGAAGATATGGTTGTTCATGACATTTACTTAACTAATATTGGTGGAGCACTTACTTTATTTCAAGCACTGTTCTAAGTGTTGTAGGCATATCAACCAGCAAGAAAGATATGGTCCCTGTTTTCATGGAGCTTACATGGGAGAAAGAACAACACGCCACAAAAAAGTAAAATACAGGATGATGTGACTGAAAGTGTCACCAGAAGCGGACTGGTATTTTTGGTTGGATAGAGAGACAAAGGATACCAACGGAAGCACACATTTGAAGGTAAGAGACAGGTGCTGGTGAAAGGGAGAGGAATCTCAAAAGCCCTAAATGAGGCAAGAGCTTTGTATGTCTGTTTAATCAATGGGGCTCCCCAGGTGGTACAGTGGCAAAGAATCTACCAACCAATGCAGGGGATGCAAGAGACTTGGGTTCAATCTCTGAAAGATCCCCCAGAGTAGGAAATGGCAACCCACTCCAGTATTCTTGCCTGGGAAATCTCATGGACAGAGAGGCCTGGTGGGTCACAGTCCATGAGGTTTCAAAGAGTCAGACATGACTGAGTGACTGAACACACATACATACATGTTTAATCAGCAGAAAAAAGGCTAGTATAGCTGGAGCAAAGTCAGTGAGAGAGACAAATCAGGGTAAGTCAACCAGAGGGTGCTTTTAGTACATAAATCAGAACCCTTGACTCTCTCGCTCAAAATCCTTCAAAAGTGTCCCATTTACACCCTGGTGGCTAAGTTGGGAAAGAATCTGCCTGCGAAGGAGAAGACACAGTGGGTCAGGAAGATCCCCTGGAGGAGGAAATGGCAACCTACTCCAGTATTCTTGCCTGGGAAATGCCATGACCAGAGGAGGCTGGTGGGCTACAGTCCATGGGGTCTCAAAAGAGTCAGACACGACTGAGACTAAACCACCACACCCACACATAGAACACAATCCTTCAAATTTCCAAAGGCCTCTAAGGTTCCACGTGGATATAACTCCTGGCATCAATCCAGTCACTCATCCTATAGTTTGCTTTCCACCAGCGACCTAGCCTCTTGCTGGTTGTCCTGTGTGCCAAGTATCCCTAGCCTCAGGATGCTTTAAAAAAAAAAAAAAGAAAAGAAACTCTTTAAAATTTTCTAATGAAGGACAATTGCTCCACAGAATCCTGCTGTCCGCTGTTAAACCTCAACATGAATCAGCCATAGGTATACACATATTCCTTCCCACCTCCCTCCCGATCCCACCCCTCCAGGCTGACACAGAGCCCCTGCCTCAGCCACACAGCAAATTCCCGTTCGCTATCCACTTTACACACGGTAGTGTAAGTTTCCATGTTACTCTTTCTGTACATCTCACCCTCTCCTCTCCTGTCCCCATGTCCATAAGTCTATTCTCCATGTCTGTTTCTCCATTGCTGCCCTACAAATAAAATCCTCAGGACCATTTTTTCTAGATTCCATATATATTTGTTAGAATACAGTATTTATCTTTCTCTTTCTGACTTACTTCACTCTGTATAATAGGCTCTAGGTTCATCCACCTCATTAGAACTGACTCAAATGTCTTCCTTTTTATGGCAGAGTAATATTCCATTGTGTAGATTTATCACAACTTCTTTATCCAGTCATCTGTCGATGGACATCTAGGTTGCTTCCATGTTCTACCTGTTGTAAAGAGTGCTTCAGTGAACAATGGGATACATATGTCTCTTTCAATTTTGGTTTCCTCAGGGTATATGCCTAGGAGTGGGATTACTGGGTCATATGGTGGTTTTATTCTTAGTTTTTTAAGGATCTCCGTAACATCTTCCATAGTGGCTGTATCAATTTACATTCCCACCAACAGTGCAAGAGTATTCTCTTTTCTCCACATCCTCTCCAGCATTTATTGTTTGTAGACTTTTTGATGATGCTACTCTGACTGGTGTGAGGTGATATTTCATTGAAGTTTTGATTTGCGTTTCTCTAATAATGAGCGATGTTGAGCATCTTTTCATGTGTTTGTCAGCCATCTGTATGTCTTTGGAGAAATGTCTATTTAGGTCTTTTCCCTACTTTTTGATTGGGTTGTTTGTTTTTCTGGTATTGAGTTGTATGAACTGCTTGTATATTTTAGAAATTAATCCTTCATCAGTGGTTTCATTTGCTATTATTTTCTCCCATTTTGAGGGTTGTCTTTTCACCTTGCTTCTAGTTTCCTTTGCTGTGCAAAAGTTTTTAAGTTTAATCAGGTCCCACTTGTTTACTTTTGTTTTTCTCAGGATGTTTTCATTTGCTGTTACTTCTGCTTATATTTCTCTTTCTATGAATATGAACATGGCTTCTTCAGGCTTCCCAGGTGACTCAGTGATAAGGAATATAGTAAAGAATCTGCCTGCAATGCAGGAGACATTGGTTTGATCCTTGGGTCAGGAAGATTCCCTGGAGAAGGAAATGGCAATCCACTCCAGTCTTCTTGCTCGGGAAATCCCATGGATGGAAAAGCCTGGCGGGCTATAGTCCATGGGGTTGCAAAAGAGTTGACCCTGATCAAAAACAACAGCAACATGGCTTTTTCATGGTTTCATTCACTTCATTTTCATTCTCTGCTCAAGAGTTACATCACTGGAGAAGCCTTTCCTGATTATCAATAAAATCGAATGCCCTCCTATCATTCTCTTTTCCTTTACTCTGCTTCTTCCAGTTTCTAAGGCTGCATCAGAAATTGTATCAAAAGCTGGCTGCTTAAAACAACAGTAATCATTGTTATCTCCCACAGTGTCTACAGGTAAGGAATTTGAGTTGCTTAGCTGGGCAGTTCTGGCTTGGGATCTCTCATGAAGTTGCAGTCAGACAGTTGTGTCTGGGGTCACCTCTCAGCCTTCATTCACATGACTGGTATCTGGTCTGGATAACACTCAAAAGACTGGGAACTGGAACAGCTGGATTTCCTAAGTTACTTTTCTCTTTCTCTATAAGGTCTCTCCTGCATGGTGGCTTCAGGACAGACAGAACAATTACTCTGAGAGAGACAGAGAGAGGCATTAAAAGAGAGGCATTAGTCATATCACCATTTATGACCTAGCCTTGGGAAATCAGGCAGTGTCACTTTTGTTGTTTTCTGTTAGTTGGCACAGTTACAAAATTTTACCCAGCTTCAAGGGAGGAGAAGGATATAGGCCTTGTATCCTGATGGGCAAGTGTCAATATATTAATAATATTGTAAGAAGAACATGTGGGATGAGAGATATATATTCTCCAATATTTGGAATATAAAATCTGTCACATTGCTTTATTCTTTCTCCAAAGCAGTTTTCACTGTGTTTATTGCCTGTTTCTTACAACTCTTGATGGTCTTCTTTGCTGCTGGTCAATCTTCTCTGCTACCCAAATCAATGACTAGCATATAGTAGGCACTTAAATTTTCTATTATTGAATAAATATATATTTCTTGAACCAAAGATCTATCAAGCACTAGTGTTTTAGGGATGGAAAAATTTTTTATAATATTCTGTAAACTGTTACAGAAATGTAGTAAGAGAACAGAATATACTAAAATTATGCTAAAAGTGAGTAGGCACATAATGTGTGCCTAAACAGAAAAATAAATGCCTCTTTTATAATATTTTGGAAAAATTAAGACTTTTAAATGACATTATACTTACTAAGTTTTTGGTTGATACAAGTCACAATAGTGAAAGAAGTGTAAATTCAGGATGTAATCTGCTTATGTGTGCAGATTGGTGCTGCTGCTGCTAAGTCACTTCAGTTGTGTCCAACTCTGTGCAACCCCATAGATAGCAGCCCACCAGGCTCCCCCGCCCCTGGAATCCTCTAGGCAAGAACACTAGAGTGGGTTGGCATTTCCTTCTCCAACGCATGAAAGTGAAAAGTGAAAGTGAAGTTGCTCAGTTGTGTCTGACTCTTCACGACCCCATGGACTGCAGTCCACCAGGCTCCTCCATCCATGGGATTTTCACTTGCAACATTGCAAATAGTACATTAATCTTGCAGTCACAGCTGTACAAATGCCATCATTCAGCTCATTCTAATATCAATGAAGATGAGCAGGGTCCTTTACTCTCTATTTTTGACTGTTCACTTGACCATTTTCAGTGGGCCTAAATTTCTGCTTTTTAAAAAAATTGACGTATAGTTGGTTTACAATGTCGTGTTAACTTCTCCTTTTTTTTTTTTTTTTTAAAGCAGATTGTTAACATCTAGAAGGAAAGTATTTCTTCAATCTTTACAGAAAAAAAAATGTAATTTTTCTGAATCCAAGAAATATTCATTTGAAATTCATTCTTCATAAGTGTCAGTTAGTGATTTGTAACACAGCCATAGGAATGGGACTTAAGATTGACATTTTAAGAATAAGTCTCAAGGACATGAGAATCAGTACATGAACAAGAAAAATGGGTGATTTTTTTTCATCCCAACTTAAAACAACCTAAATGCTCACCAAAAATAGTCGAGACACTAATTATGTACCACAGGTTAACATACAGGCACTTAAAAAGATGTTGCAAAAGAGAAGGCAAAAGATAATTTTTCATAGCTGGCGGGATTACCTAAACTAAACTACATAAAGCTCCAAGATAATTAATTAAAAAATCAGAACTAATATAAAATTCATTGTTAATTTGGGTAATATGAATTATAAAAAATGAATAGTTTTCTGATAAACAAGAAAGATTAGAAGACATAATGGGAAAGTAAGAAAGCATAAAAGCAATGAAATATAAAACAGGACTGGCAACAAGCTGAGATAGACTAGGGACAAGACAATAAATTTAAGAAGCTCAGCCCTGCTCCATACTCAGCCCCTCAGCAAGTGGGCTGAATGGGTCTGCAGACCTTAAAGGAAAAAACTGTCCCTGGTGACAAAAGTATGAAAAATTGCGATTTTCTGTTTTCACCACCAGCACTTACCGTAAGAGCATCTATTCTTTTTCTGATGCAGAGTTTGCCATCCAAGAATGTAGGCAAAGCTAGAGGACTTTTCAATTTCCTTTGCAGGGTACAGATGCACAAAATTTAATGTCCTAGCACGAGAAGTGAGCCTCAGGCTTGTTTTGCTTCAAAGACACCACTGAGTTAGAAAACTCTCCTCAAATCTGGACCCAGAAACAATCAAGTGGACATCAAAATGACCAAAGGAATTCTCCAGAAACAGCAGTGGGCAACCCCCTCCAGGGTACATGAAACCAGCCTTTGAAGACAGGCTTCCTGCAGTCAGACTGGGCTGCCCTGCGTGGCCTGGACACCTCAAGCTCTCACAGGTCCAGGGGGTTTTCAAAACAAATGGTACCTCCAAGGACCAACATCTGGTTCTTATTCTTCAGACACTCCTTCCATAAACACATAACACCCACCCTCTAATTCCGAGAAGACCCTTCAGGGATGCTGTCCCAAGACAGAACTGGAGGGTCCTCGGAGGCCAGCAGAGAGGAAGGGCCCCAAGTAGACCTACCCAGACTGACCCCTTCCCTGCTCAACACTTCTGCCTCTGGGAAAGTGGCTGTTGTCCCTTGGGAGGACTCGAAACGGAAAGGCCCATGGCCAAAAGTCAACCATTCCAGGTGTGGCACAAGAGGCTAGACTTTGGCTTCTCTGATGATGCCACCAGCAAAATGCTTTCCTCACTGAAGATACTTGATGTAGCATGTTCAGGATTACATAGAAAAAATTCAAAAGGAAGGCTAGACATACCAGACACTGCGGGCCCATTCAGGAGAGAAACTCAAGGTCACATATGAGTAGACTGCCCAAGTCTGGAGCAAGGCCCAAGGGGAGGCCTTTGCCTTCCCAGTGATCTTGAGGAAGAAGCATTTGCTCACTGGAGAACATTCAACAGTAAACTAAAGAAAATGATGAGTTGACCAGAATCTGTTGTCTATCTCATGTATAAGATCTGATGTAGAAGTTTCTGACCAATGTCCACCTCTCCTTCCTGTCTGTCTGTCTGGTTCTCTGTTAGATTTCGTGTTCTTCTCTCTTGACCTCAACTTGTTTTTAAGCTGGATTGCTTCAAAAAGAAGAGTAAAGAGGATGGACCTAGGTACTAGCATAGTGAGAAAGCCAGATAGAGAAAGAAAATATTTCATGATACCATTAATATGTGGAATCTAAAATGATATAAATGAAATTATTTATAAAACAGAAACAGACTCAGACATAGAAAACCAACTCATGGTTATCAAAAGGGAAAGGGGCAGGTGAGGGATAAATTAGGAGTTGGGGATTAAAATGTACACTACTATATATAAAATAGATAACAAACAAGGACCTACTGTATAGCACAACTGCTACTACTAAGTCACTTCAGTCGTGTCCGACTCTGTGCGACCCCACAGACGGAAGCCCACCAGGCTCCCCTGTCCCTGGGATTCTCCAGGCAAGAACACTGGAGTGACTTGCCACTTCCTTCTCCTATATTTCAGTTAAAAAAAAAAGAGAAAGCTTCCCTTTCATAAAAAAATTAAAAAAAAGAACTTAAGAGTACTAGTTTTGGAATTAAAAACTTCCCAAGTAGCACAGTGGTAAAGGAGACACAATTGTGTCTCCTCCTCAATTGTGCAGGAGACACAAGAGATGTGAGTTTGGGCTTGATCCCTGGGTCTGGAAGATTCCCTAGAGTAGGAAATGGCAACCCACTCCAGTATTTTTGCCTGGAAAATGCATGGACAGAGAGCCTGGTGGGCTATAGTCCATGGGGTTGCAAAGAGTCAGACACAATTGAGTGACTGAACACACACACACAGTTTTGGAATTACATACTAGATTTAAATTCTGACTCTGTCATGTACTAGCTGTAGGGTTCAATCTCTTCTACCTGTTTCCTTATTGATAAAATGAGCATAATTATTGAAATATTGATGCAACATTGATAGATGATGTATGCCTGGAAAATGCACTTGAAAATAATATCTATTAAATATAGTTTAAAATGCATCAAAATCTTATTAGTAACTATCTGTGAGAATTACATATCAGACAGATGGAGCAATAAAATAGCACAGATGCTTCAGGGTCAAAATACTAGTATGTATAAAAATATAATGTTTGATGAAAGCCACAATACAAATCAGTGAGAACCGAAGAAAATATTAAAAAAATGGTTTTGGACTTTGGGTGAAATCTTTGGAAAAAAATAGCTAGATGTGTGCTTTTCATGTAAACACACATAAATTCCATAAAAATTAGATTGTTAAATAAATAAAATGAAACTATCCATCAATTAGAATAAAATTGAAGTCATTATGTATTTGCTACTGACGGGGGGGGCAGGGGGGGGACCTCCAAGGCAAAAGAACAATGGCAGAAACACAAAGAATGGATAGACAGATTTGACTACATAAAAAACTGACCACACCAAAAAATATAATGAAAACTACAAAAGGTAAACTAAAATAATACTTGCATGCACTAAATGCACTAAACATTCATGATAGACCAGAGGTTAATATAAATACCTAAAGAAAATGTCAGTTCAGTTCAGTTGCTCAGTCATGTCTGACTCTTTGTGACCCCATGGACTGCAGCACACCAGGCTTCCCTGTCCACCATTGTTAGGGGAAGCACACTGATTGAAACCGCCCACCCTGGCCAGGCACCATAGTAACCATTTGCATGAGTTGTTTTATGACAGGAGATCCTGATAAGGAATACGGAACTAATAAGCCACCACCAGCCAGAAGAGTTCGGGAAAGGTCAAGAGGAGACACTGCCTGTCCGTCCACTTCCCAGAATCCCTCTCGCTAGCATCCATCTTGGCTGAGTGATGCGTGCGCCACCAGGAAAGACTCTGAATTAGAATGATTGGTCAAAGACCACCCAGAAACTAATCCCATCAGCATAAAACCCAAGACTGCAAGCCACGCGGCAGAGCAGTTCTCCTGGGTTCCCTTACCCTCCTGCTCTCCACCTGGGTGCCCTTCCCAATAAAATCTCTTGCTTTGTCAGCATGTGTCTCCTCGGACAATTCTTTTTTGAGTGTTAGACAAGAGCCCAACTTCGGGCCCTGGAAGGGGTCCCCCTTTCTACAACACCACCAGCTCCCAGAGCTTACTCAAACTCAAGTCTATTGAGTCGGAATTGCCATCCAACAACCTCATCCTCTGTCATTCCCTTCTCCTTCTGTCTTTCCCAGTGAAAGGTTGTTGCTGAACCAGGAAAGATGCTGGGATTCTTGGCCCCCAGAGGAGAATAATTCATTCCGGGGCCAGAGATGAGGCTTGATTGTTCAGAGCTTTTGTGTGACAAAGTTTTATTAAAGTATAAAAGAGATAGAGAATGCTTCTGACATAGACATCAGAAGGGGGCAGAAAGAATACCCCCCTGCTAGTCTTTAGCTGGATGTTATATAGCTACTAGCAGTCTGCTAATTAAAGAAAGGAAATGTCTCAAAACTCAGAGAATGACACTATGCCCCTCACCAACAAGATGCATTTTGAGATAATCTTGGCACCAGGTGAGTCACCCCAGGCCATAAAATGATTGACATGCATCTTGAAGAAAGGCAGATTCCCATACAAATATACAGTTTCATCAACATAGATTAGGAGAACAATGTATGAGTATAACATACTGGTTTGTCAAGTTGATTCTGAGCCTTTAGGCAGAACTGACTTGAAGACAGAGTCTGGGGTAAATGCATAGTACATTAACATAGCTTAAGACAAACATTTCCAATAAGAAAAATGCATTGGTTAGCTCAAGGTTTGAGAAAAGTTAAATTCAGGTGGAACCAGGTGTCATTATGGGAACAAAGAATTTTAAGAGAAACCTCTTTTTAAATTTGTATAGAGAAGGGGAAAAAATGTAACAATAGTTTGTTTCTTCCTGCTGCTTAAGAGAGAGATAAAAAATGTCTGACACTCGCAGCCTATTTCCTCCTTTTGGAGACCCCTGGCCTTCCTGCCTGTTACCCTCTCAACAGTATCAGGGTTTTTTCCAATGAGTCAGTTCTTCACATCAGGTGGCCAAAGTATTGGAGTTTCAGCTTCAACATCAGTCCTTCCAATGAAAAGACTGATTTCCTTTAGGATTGACTGGTTGGATATCCTTGCATACCAAGGGACTCTCAAGACTCTTATCCAACACAGTTCAAAAATATGAATTCCTCAGCACTCAGCTTTCTTTACAGTCCAACTCTCACATCCATACATGACTATTGGAAAAACCATAGCCTTGACTAGACAGACCTTTTTTGGCAAAGTAATATCTCTGCTTTTTAATATGCTGTCTAGGTTGGTCAAAACTTTTCTTCCAAGGAGCAAGCATCTTTTAATTTCATGGCTGCAGTCACCATATGCAGTGATTTTGGAGCCCAAGAAAATAAAGACTGTCACTGTTTCCACTGTTTCCCCATCTATTTGCCATGAAGTGGTGGGACCAGTTGCCATGGTCTTAGTTTTCTGAATGTTGAGATTTAAGCCAACTTTTTTACTCTCCTCTTCACTTTCATCAAGAGGCTCTTCAGTTAATCTTCACTTTCTGCCATAAGGGTGGTGTCATCTGTGTATCTGAGGCTATTGATATTTCTACCAGCAATGTTGATTTCAGCTTGTGCTTCATCCAGCTCAGCATTTTGCATGATGTACTCTGAATATAAGTTAAATAAGCAGGGTGACAATATACAACCTTGACGTACTCCATTCCCGATTTGGAACCAGTCTGTTGTTCCATTGAAGAAGGAATTCATAGGGCCTGGACTCCATCTCAGGCCTGTCTGTGCTGATCATGCTCGGCCACCTCTCCAGTGAACTCTGAACTCTCTGCTTTGTGCCTGTGGGAACGACAATGGGAGGATAAGACCCCCTCCGGACAGGGGAACCTTGAAGATCATATCCAGGTTACTCATCACCTAAGAGAAAACAGACACTAATCACCCCTGCCTCCGGACACTATCTATCAGAATGTAAACACAGGTTTATCGGTTATTAACTATTTGGAATGTAACTGCTGGCTTATTGATTATTGACTGTTTGAACACACTGTTTGAATGATGGGGTTATTGTAGTTGTATTTACCCTTCCTTTGTTTATGTAAGTCTCAAGGGAATTGGGGTGGTGGGTTTGGACACGTACACATGGGGTAGGTGGTGGGTTTGGACACGTACACATCGTACACATGGGGTATAAAAGATTTTCACAAATGCTGGTCGGGGTCCTTGGCTAAGAGGAGACTCTGCCTTGGGCCCGCCAGTGTAATAAACTGCACTCCACTATCTGCATTGTCCTTCTGAGTGAGTCTGTTTCCCGGAAAGCGTGGCTATAACACCATGTCCGGTTCTAATTGTTGCTTCTTGACCTACATATAGATTTCTCAGGAGGCAGGTAAGGTGGCCTGGTATCCCCATCTCTTTGAGAATTTTCCACAGTTTGATGTGATCCACACAGTCAAAGGCTTTGGTGTTGTCAATAAAGCAGAAGTAGATGTTTTTATGGAATTCTCATGCTTTTTTGAGGATCCAATAGATGTTGGCAATTTGATCTCTGGTTTCTCTGCCTTTTCTAAATCCAGCTTGAACATCTGGAAGTTCATGGTTCATGTACTGTTGAAGCCTGGCTTAGAGAATTTTAAGCATTACTTTGCTAGCATGTGAGATGAGTGCAATTGTGCAGTAGTTTGAACATTCTTTGGCATTGCCTTTCTTTGGGATTGGAATGAAAACTGACCTTTTCCAGTCCTCTGTCCACTGCTAAGTTTCCCAAATTTGCTGGTATATGGAGTGCAGCACGTTCACAGCATCGTCTTTTAGGATTTGAAATAGCTCAACTGGAATGCCATCACATCCACAAGCTTTGTTCATAGTGATGCTTCATAAGGCCCACTTGACTTCCTATTCCAGGATGTCTGGTTCTAGGTGAGTGATCACTCCATCATGGTTATCTGGGTCATTAAGATCTTTTTTGTATAGTTCTTTTTTATATTGTTATCACCTCTTCTTAGTATCTTCTGCTTTTGTCCTTTATTGTGCCCATCTTTGCATGAAATGTTCCCTTGGTATCTCTAATTTTCTTGAAGAGATCGCTAGTCTTTCCCTTTCTATCGTTTTCCTCTATTTCTTTACATTGATCACTTGGGAAGGCTTTCTTATCTCTCCTTTGCTATTCTTTGGAACTCTGAATTCAAATTGGTATATATTTCCTTTTCTCCTTTGTCTTTTGCTTCTCTTTTCTTAGCTATTTGTAAGGCCTCCTCAGACAACTATTTTGCCTTTTTGTAATTCTTTTTCTTGGGGATGGTTTTGATCACTGCCTTCTGTACAATGTCATGAACCTCCATTCATAGTTCTTCAGGCACTCTGTCTATCAGATCTAACCCCTTGAATCTATTTGTCACTTCCACTGTATAATTGTAGGGGATTTGATTTAGATCATACCTGAATGGTCTAGTGGTTTTCCCTAGAAATGTAAATAAGGAATGTTTACAAATCAATAATAAAAATTGTAAACCACTAAGAGAAAAATGAACAAAAAGTGGAGCAAGTATTTTGCTATAGTGGTACAAAGAGCCAAAAAATACCCCAAAACAGTTAGTATATAAAAATCTCAACAGCAAATTTAAAGACATTTTTTGCATACCATAGTGATATTAATTCAAAAGAAAAGTAGATAATTATTATCATTATTAGTCAGGGTATCCTGCAATTTGAGCATTCACAGATTGCAGATGAGAGAATAAATTTGAATAAATGTTAAGGAAATCATACTAGATTTATAACTCGACATAAATTTTTTTTACAAATTTATCTTAGGAAATAGAGAAGCAAGCAAGCACTGATACACCAAAATATTCATTAGTGGATTCTTTTAATAAAGGAAAATTGGAAAAAATAAATGGGGATGGCCTAAATTATGGTACAACCAAATGATGGTATACCATGCAGCAGTCAGATGGACAATTTTGAAGTAAAGTTAAGGCAATGGGAAAATGTTTATGGTAAATTTTATAAGTATAAAGGAGTACACAATCTTATAAACTTCTATATCATAATCTAATTTTTAGTGGTTATTTTCTCTTAGGGGTTATGGATAGCTTTCGTTTTTTACTTTGCTGTTTTTTAGTATTGTTTAAAAATTGTCTTTAATATTGATATGTAGTTTTATATTTGGGGCTTCCCTGGTAACTTTATATGTAGTTTTATATTTAGGAAATGTGCAAAACACTGCTCTTCATAGTAAGTAAGTGAAACTATGAAATGCATGTGCAGATGGTCTTAACTATATAAATGAAACTATCCATTTTAAAATCATTTTAAAGAAAACATAAAAAGGCAAGAGCCTGAGAAGAAAGAGTTTTAAGTCTATTGGCAACCAATGGACAAGCTGAGAAAGTTTGTGGGCAGGGCATCATGTGATCAGAACAGCAGTTAAGATGAATCACTTAAGAGGGGTCTAACAGCTGTTAGGTAAAGATGACTCAGATCAGGTTCTATTGGCAAGAAGGGGTTAATGTTGAGTTGTTACTCAATGTCAGGCATAGAACTAAAAGTACTTGGAGAGTGGGGAGTGGGTCATGAAGGATATGTAGGAACCAAGAACAAAATTTTCTGAATATTAAAAATATATATGACTATTGTATAAAATTGAAGTTATACAAAAAGCACAAAAAAGCAAAATAAAAATAACAGTAAATATTTAAAAACAAAGTGCCAGTTTACATGGAAATTTCGAGGAAAAGCTGGTTTGCAATAGATGATAAGTTAATTTTTAAACTTGAGTGGAATGTGTGCCAATAGGGTACTAAAGATATATTCAAATATCTCCTTTAGTTTTTATTATGTAATATATGAGCATAGTAACAACAATCAAATAGAGAAAATTATACATTAATATCAAATTTTCCACTGACTTTCCTATACTACAAGTCCTACTCTTCATTAGTAACCACCTTCAATTTTCATTTACTTCCTCTGGTGATCAATTCCATATTTATGGAACTCAAATCTTGATATTTTGATCTCTCAATATCAAATGTTACTTATTTTCTTCATACTCTGAGAGACCTGGAAACTGTCCTCTCTTCTTAATCTTATGTTAATAATTACTTTTGGACATTATTGGTAACAATTTTAGCATATTATATGTACACTTCTGTAAAAAGTTTAAACTTTTATGTCTCCGTTGATCAGCTTCAGACAGTATGGTTGAAATCCCTCGATATAAACTGCATCTGTGATTATAAATTCCACCTCTCATCCCTCTTTTTTTCCCCTGTATCTACCAGCTTAGCTATTACTTTTAGTAAGGTTTAAAACATTTATATTTTATTCTGTAACTATAATAAAATAATTTATATTTTGCCTAGAGGTTGAATTCTAAAAAGTAAAACTGATAAATAGAATTTAATAATTGTATGATTATGTAAACATTATTGATGTAGAAAATATTCAGGATCCATTGAGAAAGAAACAGAATTCTTTTTTTTTCTTTTTAAACAACTTGCACACTATAAAATTCACCCCTTTTAAGTATACAATTAAAGACATTTAGTGAACTTACCAAGTAGTGCAATCTTCACTGTAACCCAGCTTTGGAACATTTTCATCACTCCAGTAAGGTCCCTCAACTCCATTTACAAATAATCCCCTTTCCTACCCCCAACCTTAGGTAAACATTAATCTACTTTCTGACTCTGTAGATTTGCCTTGTCAGATTTTTTTTCCTCTAAGAAACATGGTTTTAAGATTTATAGATGTTGCAGCATGTGCCAGTATTTTGTTCCCTTTATTGTTAGATAGTATTACTTTATTTTGGTTTATCATGACACCAGTTGATGGACATGTGAGGTTTTCCACTTTTTGGATATGATGAAGAACTCTACTGTGAACATTTGTGTGCAGGTATTTGTGTGAACTTATGTTTTTTATTTCTCTTTGGTTGATACATAGGAACTCTAACTTTGTATTTTTCTATACCAGTCTACTCCTGTAATATTGTACAGGTGGTGGGTGACCAAAACCATACCAAAGAAAATGAAATGCAAGAAGGCAAAATGGTTGTCTGAGGAGGACTTACAAAAAGCTGAGAAAAGAAGTAAAAGACAAAGGAGAAAGGGAAAGATACCCAACTGAATGCAGAATTCCAGAGAAGAGCAAGGAGAAATAAGAAAGACTTATTAAATGCACAATGCAAAGAAATAAAAAACAATAGAATGGGAAACACTAGAGATCTCTTCAAGAAAATTGGAGATACCAAGTGAACATTTCATGCAAGGATGGGCACAATAAAGGACAGAAATGGTATGGACCTAGCAGAAGCAGAAGAGATTAAGAGGAGGCAGCAAGAATACATAGAACTATACAAAAAATGTCTTAATGACCTAAATAACCATGATGGTGTGGTCTCTTACTTAGAGTCAGACATTGTGGATTGTGAAGTCAAGTGGACCTTAGGAAGCATTATGATGAGCACAGATAGTGTAGGTGATGGAATTCCAGCTGAGCTAGTTAAAATCCTAAAAGATATTGCTCTTAAAGTGCTACACACAATATGCCAGCAAATTTGGAAAATTCAGCAGTGTTCATAGGACTGGAAAAGGTCAGTTTTCATTCCAGTCCCTAAAAGGAATGCCAAAGAATATTCAAACTACCATACAATTGCACTCATTTCACAGGCCAGCAAGCTAATGCTCAAAATCATTCAAGCCAGACTTCACAAGTATTTATTTAGAAAAGAGGAACCAGTTTGCCAACATCTGTTGGATCATGGAGAAAGCAAGGGAATTCCAAAAAACATCTACTTCTGCTTCATTGACTATGCTAAAGCCTTTGACTTTGTGGATCACAACAAGCTGTGGAAAATTCTTAAAGAGATGGGAATACCAGGCCATCTTACCTGTCTCCTGAGAAACCTGTATGTGGGTCAAAAAACAACAGTTAGATCCAGACATGGAACAATGGACTGGTTCCAAATTGGGAAAAGAGTATGTCAAGGCATATATTGTCAACTTGCTTATTTAACTTAGAGGTAGAGTACATCATGGCAAATGCCTGGCTGGATGAATCACAGGTTGGAATCAAGATTGCCAGAAGAAATATTAACATCCTCATATATGCAGATACTACCAGTTTAATTCTAGAAAGTGAAGAGGAACGAAAGAGCTCCTTGATGAGGGTGAAAGGGGAGAGTGAAAAATTTGGCTTAAAATTCAACATTCAAAAAACTAAGATCATGGCATCTGGTCCCATCACTTCATGGCAAATAGCTGGGGAAAAAGTAGAAACAGTGACAGATTTTATTTTCTTGGGTTTTAGTATCACTGTAGCAGTGACTGCAGCAAAAATTAGGACTCTTGCTCCTTGGAAGAAAAGCTATTACCAACCTAGACAGCATATTAAAAAGCAGAGACATCACTTTGCCGACAGAGGTCTGTATAGTTAGAGCTATGGTTTTTCCAGTAGTCATGTACAGCTTTGAGAGATGGACCATAAAGAAGGTTGAGTACTGAAGAACTGACGCTTTCAAACTGTGCTGGAGAAGACTTTTGAGAGTTCCTTGAACAGCAAGGAGATCAAACCAGTCAATCCTAAAGGAAATCCTGGATAATCATTGGAAGGACTGATGCTGAAGCTGAAGCTCCAATACTTTGGCCACCTGATGCAAAGAGCTGACTCACTGGAAAAGACCCTGATGCTGGGGAAGATTGAGCAGAGGAGGAGAAGGAGATGACAGAGGATGAGATGACTGGATGTCATCACTCAGTCAATGTGTGTGAGTTTAAGCAAACTCCAGGAGATGGTGGACAGGGAAGCCTCGTGTGCTTAGTTCATGGGGTAAAAAGAGTCGGAAAGAACTTAGTGACTGAATGACTGATGACTATCCAAAGGAAAATATCCCAATTACTAAGAGCCTCTGGAGTTTTTTTGTTTTCTTATATGTCATTAATTAACTTTGAATTGTTTCATATTTTATTATCTAATCATGGTTTTTCATTCAGATATTTTCCCTTAGAAATTTAAAACAATTTTAAAATTAATATTGCATAAATGCTAAAAGTATAAAGATATTACCCATAAACCTTCATATTTACAACCTACTTAAGAAATAAAATACTTCCAGAACAGTTGACAGATCTTATGGATTTTACCTCAATAGCATCCCCTCTCTTCTTTTTAGAGATTACCATTATCTAAGTTTACCATCTTTATGCAGTTTTAAAGACTTTTACTAAGTATATAAGTATTTCTCAATTAGTTAAAAACAAATATTTATGCAGTTTAAATTCTAACTGGACTTGACTTTTTTCTCAACATTTATTTGAGATTTATCCATGTGGATAGTTTTTTTTTTAGCTGAAAATCATACATTTTCATTGCCATATTGTATCCCATTTTATGAATATGCCAACATCTACCCATTTTTCAGTTAATTGGAAGTTAACTTTTTTTTGCCACTATAAACATTCTTTGTCCCCGACCCAAGAACGTCTTCTGTCAGCATCCAGCAAACTGTTGTAGGCTGACATGACAGCTTGTATAAATGGTGACATCTCAGAACCATAACAGCTCTTAACATTTTATTTATCAATAAGATATAGCAATTTTATTGATCTTCTCAAAGACCCAACTTTTTATTTCATTGTTGTCTCTATTGTTTTTGTTTTCTATTTTATTGATGTCTGATTCATTTTCTTTTTTTAAACTTATTTTGTGTTTAATTTTCTCTTCCTCTTCAATTTTTTTAATGTGGATCCGGAAGTCATTACCAGGGGAGCTTTGTTTATTTCTAATATACTGACATAGTGCTGTAAATTTTCCCATAAGTACTGCTTTAGCCACAGCTCATAGATTTTAACATGTTGTGTTTTCATCTTCATTCAGTTCAAAACACATTTTGTGTCCCTTTTATTTTCTTCTTTGACTTGTGGATTATTTAAAAGTATATTATTTAGTTTCCAAGTATTTGGGGATTTTCCAGAGAACTTTCTGTTAGTTACATCTAATTTAATACCACTGGGGTGAGAGAACCTAGTTGGTATGATTTGAGTCTTTTTAATATTATTGAGGCTTGTTTTATGGCCCAGAATGGAGATTCTTTTGGTAAATATTCAATGTGTACACTTTAAAATAATGTGTATTTTGCTGTTGTTGAGTATACTATAAATGTCAATTATGCAAGACTATAGATAGTGTTGTTCAGATATTTTATATCCTTAATGGGTTTCTATTGGTTTTAAAAATGAGCAATGTCAAATATCTGACTATTTGAGTGTAATTGTAAATTTGTCTAGTTCTCTTTAAAATAGCATTATTTTTGCTTCATGTATTTGAAACTGTTATTATTAATATGTGCATATTCATTTTGACACCTTCATTTTATATAGGCCCACCTCTGTGTTTAAAATTATATTTATTATTATTTTCCAAGATTGGAAAATGTTTAGTCTACAGCCATACCACCCTGAACACGCCCGATCTCATCTGAAAATGTTTTTTAGCTTGGAATTTTTCTGCCATATTATTAAAATTTATATCTTTTCTGGATTTTTCTCTTGTCAATTAAAAAAATATGCTTTCATTTAATCAATAAAATAATTAATGTTTTTAGTTTGTTGCAATTCTTGATAAATTTCTTTTTTTTTTTCCTTGAAGCTATCCCTTTGGTTTCTTGTTTTAATGTGAACGAATTTCTTCTTAAACATTCCTCATAGATGTAAACCTGGGATTTTGTTTTTAATCTCCATGGCTAGGTTAGGTAAATGCCTCAGATATTTGTCACTAATCACTTTTTTGATTTTCAAGTGTACTGACTCATGCAATTATTTTAGAAAAGTACTTGAGTGATATGGTTTTTGAATTTGGAGCTTCTGAATGTCATCATTTATCTTTGTCATTATATTATAGTTTGCTGGATGTTGAACTGTAAGTTTAAAATTGGATTCACAGTTTATGCTGTACTATATTTTGACATCAATCGATACTGAATGATCATTCTACAATTTCTGTCAACATTCCAATTAAGTATTAGGTAATAAGAATAAACGAACTTCTTATTATAATAGAGATAATTTATGTGAATATAGAGTTAAAGTAAGAGATATAACACCTGAAATAAGAGACATATTAGATCAACTTTTGTCATATTCAGGACTATGTTCTAAATTCCTTTCAGAACTAACATTTACTGTTTTGTTTTGGCAAGCATATTTTAATTTCTTAGAATCCACTCTTGTTGTCTTATTTCTTTTTCTCAAGTCAAACTTTTTTGATTTAGTTTAACTTTACAAATGCAACATTTCAAAATTTTCTCAACATATTAGAAAAAAGTTATATGCTATACCCTATGTCCTACTCTGTTCTCTTCAATGTGACTTATTTTTTTATTTCATTAGTATAACTTGCAAACAATAGTTACAAATTAGAAAATAAAACTGTTTTGAATTCTGTATATTGACAGAAATAGCTTTTGATGATGCTTAAGGCTGAAGATTATTTTGGGTAAGTATTTAAATAATAAGCTCTTTTATGTATTAAAAATTTTATTTTATGAAACATTTAAGGCAATAATTAAGCATTTTTGAGTTTTAAGTCAATATTTAATCAATATAGTGTGAGTTCTTAAACATCAATTCAATATATGATCGAAGTGACATGCTGAAAGCAAAGGGCAAGTGAATTTTAATGAGGAGATAGCATTCACCAACAAATACTTGAGTAGAATAGACCTCACTCTTTACATTGCAATACTATTGGTGAGCTGGCCAATGTGAGGGCTTGAAATTTCAAGGCATAATTAGAAAATCACTTGTAGCCTCAAGGACTTTATCTTGGCTCATAAAATAATAGCGGTGGAGTACTTGCTTTTTATGGATATTTTCACTGTGATTCATCTTTGAGTGCTGAATTCATATGTTTGTTGCCTATCTCATTACAACAAAATCAGGTAAGAGATTATTACGTGAATGTAGCTACGGTTATAAATGAAGGCACAGTTATAAATGAAGGTAAACTCTGCTTTGAGCAAAGACTAACTTACTTCTGACAACTCTGGTAACTGCTCATAAAAGTGAGGCTGTGGTTGTGTAAAGCTGTCTGCTAGCTAAAGACATTAAATTCAGGTGTCAAGTTCAGGAAATAGCTTTACAGAGAGGAAAACTGAGGTTTCACTTGATTTAACCTCGTTTTTTTTTTTTTTTCTTTTTTTTTCCTTTCCTAGAAACCGTTTATTCCGTCAACATTATTTCTATCCGGTGTTTAAGAGTAGGAGAGAGGCCAGCTTAAGCCCACTCAGGGGTTGCTCCTACCCGTTCCGCAGTCGGAATGGCGGGCCGCACACAGCCATCGCCGGCACTGAGGCTTGTCGGCAGTGAGGAGCTGCGGGGTGGGCACGGAGGACACCAACGCCTTCAGACTCGTCTGTGACCTCGGATGCAGTAGCAGTGAGTTGGGGTGCTGAAAGTCCCCCTCGGTCACAGCCTTTCCAGACCGGCCTGCTGTTCCTTTCCGTCTCGGGGATCTCTGTGGAAGTGGAGGCCCGGCTGACCTCTCAGGACTGCTGACAAATGATCCTTCCGCGCATGCGCAGAACTTTCCGGGTCAGCGTCTCGTCAGACCCCCAAGGGGGCGCCCCATTGCCCTCCGGAGGTGATGACTATGTCCACAGGGTGCAGAGGAGAGTCTGTGTCATACAGGGCGAGATCGGTGAGTTCACATAAGGACCTCAGAGGCTGGTGGTCAGCCCTGGGATTGGTAGCCGCCTGAAGCTGTGGCTGTGGAAAGGCGGCCAGTAATAGGAGTGGCCTCGGTGGCCAGTATCCCTGGAAGATATGATACTGGCATTAGTCCGTTTTAACAGTGGAGCTGCTTGAGGAAGCATCTCCTGTTCTCCTCAGATTTCTGAAATAGATGCCCTCACTTTTTATTTTGTAGATGATTGTTACACTTGGAAATCAAGGTTGGTGCCCCCTCAGTAGGTTCCTGAGGACATTCTCTTTCTTCATTTGCAGTATGTCTGGGGCTCAGGACACGGTGAAAATTACCCTTTGAGTTACCACAGGAACACAGACAAGATATGTAGACCATTCTCTGAGTAACATTGAAGAACCATCTCTTCTAACTTGTTAATCAGAGGGAAATTCAAAGATCCTTTTTTTCCTACAGCTGACCCTTCAACAACACACGTTTGAACCTGTGTGGGTGTGCTTATACATGGATTTTTTTCAACAGTTAATACTGTAGTACTACACTGTTGTAGCCACTCATTCCGGGAAACAAACTCACTCAGAAGGACAATGCAGATAGTGGACTGCAGTTTATTACACCGGCGGGCCCAAGGCAGAGTCTCCTCTTAGCCAAGTACCCCAACCAGTTTTTGTGAAATGGCAACCCACTCCAGTATTCTTGCCTGGAGAATCCCATGGACAGAGGAGCCTGGTGGGGTACAGTCCACGGGGTCGCAGAGTCAGATATGACTGAGCGACTTCACTTTCACTTTTTATACCCTAAGTGTTTGAGCATAAGCCCACCTCTCCAAATTCCCTGACAATCAAAGTTAACCTGTGATTCATATGCCTTAAGCCTAAGGTAGTTAACAGCGGGCAATTATCAATAGGCCTGTGGCCATACCCCAATAAGCATAATAGAATGTATGATTCTATTCGGTTACACAGATAATTAGGGTATTCTTTTAGGCGATAGAGAGCCTTGGGGGTCTTCCTTCTGGGAGGCCGGTTTTCCAGTTGGTACGTCATTTCCATAGATACTGGGCATATAGCTCAAAGTCCACAGTCCGGCCCAAGATGGAGTCCTGCTTTCAAGATAGAGCCTGTTCTGTTTCTTCCTTCAACACCATCTGCTGATGAGGAACTGTGGCTACTGAAGAATAGTGAATACAGATATGGAGAACAGATATGTGTATGGTGGGCTGACTGAAATTTAGATGCAGATTTTCCAATGAGGGCTGGGTTGGCACCCCTAGCCCCTGAGTTGTTCAAGGGTCTACTGTTCATAGGAGAAGGAAATGGCAACCCACTCCAGTATCCTTGTCTGGAGAATCCCATGGATAGAGAAGCCTGGTAGGCTACAGTCCATGGGGTCGCAAAGAGTCGCACATGGCTGAAGTGACTCAGCACGCACATACTACTGTTCATATTACAACTTTAACTACTAATTATGGTCAGTGTTTCTTAGACATAGTAGCTTTATAGTGGAAGGTTTCTTTGACAGTAAAATCATAGTGCTTATTTTAAAGGATTGGATTTAAATCTGAGGACTGTCTTTATTTCTCAGTTTTCTCAACTATTAAATGGAAATATTACCTACCTCATAGACTTTTTATAAGAATTTGAAAAAGTAATAAATACTATTAGGTACTGGGAACAGTGTTTGACACATAATAAGTACTCAATAAATATTAGATATTGTTACTTATCTACTGTCTGTGAATATCTCTACCTTAAACCTTAGGATAACAGACAAGCTTTCTTGCAGGGAGGAATAAAACTACATTTGTGTCTCTAAACAAACAAAAAGAGGTATTGCTTTTAAGTATATTTTTTTTAGCAGCTTGCACATAGCAATAGCTGTTTTGAAGCGCATACTCGAGGTCTGTGCTTGTTTCAAAGAAAGCTCACCATGTGTTGGGAGTTTGGCAGACAACTCAGTTCTGATCATTTTATGTCCACTTTCTCTCATTTTTCTTCTGAAATGCACAAGCAGCACAGCGTCGTTTTCTCTCTTCTTCTCCATCTTCTCTTCCCCCTCTACTCTTCTTTCCCTTCAACACATGCACACAAGCATGCATGTTAGTTTTCTCTTATTTATTTTTTTTAATCCCCAAGGGACTCACGGAGCAGTCTGTGTGCAGCTGCTGTGTTTTCCACTTGTTAAATTGGCAGTTACCTGCTGTGTAGAGTTGCTAGGAGAAGGCGAATAAGCATGATTGGAGCATCATCGGTGCACACATTTTTTTCAATAACAACCTGTGGAGCTCTGTGGTCTGTCTTCTGTGTGGCTCTTATGTTATTTTTGTCATTGTTGTCATTAATATTTGTTGAATTTATCGTTAGAGGGTTGTATTTTTTTTAACTCTTTAAATCCCAGATCAATTGAGAGACAAAAACCTTGGCATTTAAACCAGCCACTTTTTTCTCAGGGTGGTGCTGCGGATACTGGTTCCTACCATCTGTTTTCTTATTACATCCAGCCCTCCTTCCGTTGGTAGAGAGGGATTCGGCTTCTTCTGGTGCGCTAAAAGTCATTCATGTTTCTCTTTTGAATAATAGATCTCAGAAACTGTAGGAATTCTGATGTGCTTCAGTGCATGGAACAGTAACAGATGAGCTGCTTTGGGGAGAGCTGGAGCGCTCAGTCGGTCAGTAGTACAGTAGCAGGCTCACATGTGCCGATTGTTTCTGTGAGGTCAGAGGATCTGTTTATACTGCTGTCTGCTTGAAGGGGGGGTGGGTGATGTGGTGAACGGTGGATATGCCTGTCAAAGTCAATAGCAATTCTGGCAGAAGCTGCCGTCAGCTTAGTAAATCTGCAATGTTTTGATAGATAAGAGATGCTAGTGTATAACTGTTTGGGATTTGTAGTGGACTGAGGAATGCTTGTTCTAGCTGCTGAAACTGACTGTAAATATATTGCCTTAGGCGTATCATCATGGGGTCTACTGCTACGGAAACTGAAGAACTGGAAAACACTACTTTGAAGTATCTCATAGGAGAACAGACTGAAAAAATGTGGCAACGCCTGAAAGGAATGTGAGTAAGCTCTTTGCTGGGTTCTGTGTTTTTATCCACCTCTCTGATAAAAATTTTTTTTTGAGTATTAACATATTGAATTATTGGCACTTTCTGACTGGATTAGTGTTTCCTTTAGAAAGATTTTCTCTTAAAAAAATGTGTCAGTCTCAGCTAACAACTTGCTTGAAGGGTGAATAGTTTTTGTGCAGGTATATTTTATGTAAAGTAAGGTAACTCCCTAAGAATTCACTTCATTGTTAGACTGCGTGGCTTCTTTTATACATTCTGTATGTGTTACTTAGATACGTGGTTTAGTTATGCAGAAAAGTAATTAGAAAAGCTGCTTGCCAGGGTACTTGCGGAAATAAAATTTCTCTCAGATAAAAAGAGAGATTGCTGTTAGCACTTATTACTTTGTGATTAGATTTTGAAGAAAAAGGACAGGATTAATATGATAATAGATCATTATATTCCATTGTGCTTATTCATTATGCCTTAATTAATAGTACATTTTTAAGGAGAAAAAGTTTATGTTGTAAAATTACTAGTAGCACACCAAACTTGCTTGAGAGTTTTGGCTTAAATCAACTCACTTCTGAGACTACAGAATAGCTCATGGTATGAAATAGACTTTTGTAAGATGGGTCAAGAAGTGTGCTTATGTCCGCATGAAATGTAAGTACTAGAGTCAAACTTTAATTGCAGTGCTATTTACCTTGCTATTTAAAGAGCATCTAGGTTTTTTTCCCAGTGTATGTAAATTATTCCTGCCTAGTGTTCCAGCACACTATGTTTATATGCTTTTAAAAATTATGTCATAATTGTAAAATCAGATTTAATATTTGTATAAAAATATGAAATATGAATTTTTACAGCCAATTGCAATTACTTAGAATATTTGCAGACTTCATATGAAAATATATTTGCTTTTCTATAATAATAGCTGAAGGAATCCTACACTAGGAGATACAGAGGTTTTTCAGAATTCTTATTTCTAATGTTATGTATACATTTTGTTGTATAAAATGCAACATTTGAATAAATTTAATGTTGCTGTCTTGATATATATGATTTTTTTAAAGAAAAATTATATCAAACTATGTTAGGTAAAAATTCTACCTTCCTCTATTTGAAATGTGTTTAATGATGTGTATATAATTAGTGTTCACTGTATATTTTTTTACACTTGAAGTAGTACATGATGTTACAGTGCACTGGTATAAGAACACACTAATAATGCAAACGTTTAACAGAGAATCACTTTTTAAAAGGAAGCCATCTTTACATCATTTGAATGAATTAAAGAAATATGTTTCCAAGACTCATTGAAGATTTAGAAATCACAGGTGTTTTTTTTTTTTTACATAGAAGTGGTTCTCTAGTAAAACAAATAATCCTAAAAAGCAAATAACAGCTTACAAAATTAATCAACACAGATGAAAATTAGACATTGGCAGTCATCAGATGATTTGCATCCTAACCTGATGAGTGGTTGAACATCTGTACTGGAAAAATTATATTTCATATTTCAACCTAGTTTAGATTTTCTTCCCTTTAGCAGGACAGGATGGTTTTGGTTTTTAGTTTGTTCTATTTTTCTGCAGTTATTTGAATGCATGAAGATGTATGGTAGTGAGTTTATGCATATGTCTTTAAAAAATTTAAAAAGTGAATGTGTGTCTACCTAACATTTTAGGGCAAAGTTAACCGACTTTCACTTTTAACACTTGCTGTCAAAGATCAACTTCTCTTTTTTGTTTTCGGAAGAAAGTGATAGAGTCATTTAGCAGTAGAGCTTCATGACTTGATATTCAACATGGATGTAGGATATTTTTATATACATACCTATATAAATTTTGAATTATGTCTATGTGGAGCCACTGAATGACCATATAGAACACCGAAAGACCAAATTACTAACCATTTTTTTTGTTTTTTAATTATTGCTAACCTGATGGAAATAACACTTTTGCATCCCAAAGCAAGAATTTCATTTTGATACTATTTTAACTTGTACTTTGACTTGAGACATTTCCAGTATTCCAGGTTTAGAATTGTCAAAATGAAAAGCTCTGCATCTAAAATCTGCATGACTAATGACAACCGAATTGTTTAATTATGGTCTTTTGTGTAGTCTGCATTCAAAGGCATGATGTGAGGGACTCCCTATTCCATTGCTGAGATTGTCTTGCCTATTTAAAATGTTATATTGACTCAAACAGAATTTTAGCTTATTGAAATGTCTAGTATGAGAATTCCAGTTTTAAGTATTGGCAATTAAAATTATGTTACTCATGAATGCTATCAAATAATTTTACAATAACTTCTTAGTTTGGCAAAAAAAAAAAGAAAACAACTCAATCCTTAGGATGTTTGTTTGGAAAGTAATTTTTGAAAAAATTTTGCACTGCACAATGCAAACTTTACAAATGTATTTATTTACTTCAAGAGGATATTCTATTCTCAAGTGGGTTTACAGTAAGTACATTTCTGAGGTTAAACAAAAATAGAGACAAAGGTTAAAGTAAAATAAGGTAATTCCAGTATACCTTAAAAATGGAAAACAAGAATCACTACAGGTAGATATTTATAGAAAGTATTTTATAGGTGTTTTTATATAACATTACATTTTAGAACACTTTTTTTTTTCAGTCCATAGAAGTAAGTTTTATGTTTTGTAGCACATGTGAAAATGTTGGTAAACTGAATTAAAATATCAATTCTTCTCTATCATTTTGTTGATTTCTTTCATTGAACTTTTAAATCTCCTCATACAATATTAATTGAAACAGTATATTCAGTGATGTGCTAGGAAATCTCTTATTCCTTTGTGGGAACAAAGGTGAAACAGTTTTCCTTTCCCATTTCTGATGTAGACTTGTATGCTTTGTTCTATTAATTTTCTTTTTATAGTTGTGGACTTTTCCTTAGCTTTCTTCAATCCATCTTCTACTACTAATTTGTCAGTCAGAATGACAATTTACGTTCTACACAATGACTCACCATCTCTGATGGTAGGAATGTTAGCAAATGACTATGGCATCATGCTATTCATAAACTACCTTTAAAAAAAAATCACATACTTGTCCATTAATTACCAGCTGTTTAGGATTTGGAAAACACTTCCTAATTCTTTGCCACCTTTACATCTGATGAAATTCTGGTTCAGAAGTTTCCTGTGACTCTGGGGCCTATATTACTTCTTACACATTGAGAATAGTTTTCTAACAGTGGTCTTTGCAAAGTTGTTAAGTTTCTTCTTTTCTATGCAGAAAGTTGAAGATTTTATATTTTTTTCATTTATAGATAGTAGTTTTTTCAATTTAAAAATAATCTTTTTGTGTGTCATGATAAAATTGCTGATAAATCCCAGTCTCTATTCTCATGTGGATGAGTATGTGACTCTTTTGATGGCTTAGCGAGGCAAATCAGTTAAGAAAATCAGTTCGTTCGTCATAAAACTAATTTGAAGAAAACCATCTCATGAAACTTATATTGGTGTGTAGATAAAATGTTAATATAAATCTCCTTGGATAGCATTATGTTGTGAGTAACATTATGTTATAGTTTCTCTGATAGGCATTGCTGAGGTGAAATACCTTAGAGATTAAGAAATTGAACTCTGGAAACAGTCAGTTATTTTCTAATGCTATCCATTATTTAACTGAGTGACTGGAAAGATTCTTAGCTTTTCGAACTTCACTTATTTGTTAAATTGAATTGTTTATTTAATCATTCATTCAGTCATTCAATAAATACCTACTGATTGTGTAGTGCGTCAGGCATAGGCACTTACATTCTTGATGAGGAAACAAGTGACAAAAAAGTAAATTACAGAAAAGTAAGCTAAAATGGAGTAAGAAATGACCTGAAGAAAATGCACCAAGTCATGTGATCAAGAGTTACTTGGAGAAGATGTTTTGGAGAGTCAGGAATGACTTCTCTCAGGAGATGACCCTTCAGCTAAGATGGACAAAAACTGATATCTATCCTATTAGATCTTGGGACAAGAGAGAGAGCTAATGAATGACACAGATAATCTTTGCCCAAGTTCAGAATTAAGTGAGGGACAGATATAGGAGTCCATAGATGGAGATAGAAATGACAGTGAAAGTGAAAGTATGAAAGTGTTAGTTGCTTAGTTTTGTCTGACTCTGTGCGACCCCATGGACTGTAGCCCACCAGGCTCCTTGGTCCATGAGATTCTCCAGGCAAAAATACTGGAGTGGGCTGCGATTCCCTTCTCCAGCTGATATTCCTGACCCAGGAATCGAACCCAGGTTTCTTGCATTGTAAGCAGATCATTTACTGTATGAGCTACCAGGGAAGCCCTAGAAATGACAGCCTTATTGAAAAACTAAACTTTTAATGGAGGGTAGGTTTTTAGTTTGCAGCAAAAGAAGCCAAAATGCTTCTGAATTCAACTGACTTCCCCAAACTGTAGACTTTCCCAAACAGAAACAAAATCACTTTTCCTAAATTTACCTTATGATCTTTAACATATGAGATATGCTTTCTTACAAGTAGAATATCCCTTCCACACCTCCTGAAAAGGACAGCTTCATACACCTAAGTCTAATTTCTTCTGCACAATTCACCAACCAAATGTTGCTTCTCTTCCTTTGTGAAAGAGTGTGAAAAGCAGCAAAAAGAAGTCTGGAAGGCTTTTCAAATAAAAGGTCTTTCTACCTAGAAGGAAGTTTTAGGATCTGGAAATCTAGGTTTGCCAGAATCAAGATAGTGAATATTATAAATAATGTATAACTGAAAATGGGAAAAATATCCTTATCAATTTTATAGTTGTTGGGAAGATTACATGCTTTAATGCTTATAAACTGCTTAGAATAGTGTCTAGAATTCAAGAAACCCTAAGTGTATTACCATTAGTACTGATAATATATGCAGAAGCAAAGTACTATTTCTTAAGGTAATTTTCTTATCAGAATCAGTAGATAGAACAGGATTGTCAAGATGAGAAAAGAAAGCTTTCTTTTAGCTCAGAGGAAGTGGTCTCACCAAGAGACCCAGGTTTCCCTTTACCAGAACAATTACACTCAAGGATTTACATTTCTCTGGGGCAAGCGCCTGTTATGTCAGAATAAAATGCTGAGGAAGAGAAGCAAAATGGTCTTGAGAGTTTCACTGATAGACAATTGCCTTGATGGATTCACTGTCTTTTGTTCAGCATTTTGTAGTGGTCTTAGAATAGATTTTAGGTCTCCATAATCAGGTATGACCTAGGGCTAATCTGGTTTCCTGAGTCACTCAGGCTTGAAAACCACTCATTAGGTCTTTTCTTATCCCTGTCTAGGTCTGATTCTTAAGAGAGTTTATTTTATTTTCAAGTAATAATTGTCATGTCCCATGGTCATTCCTTGTGTCAGTTCATCTTAGAATATACCAGATTACCATTATGTTATTAGATTTTGTCCTTTATTCTAACATATTTCAGTCAGCTAATCAAATTAAATATTTGAGCAAGTCTGATTCCCATCCGAAAGGACTGTGCTGTAAGCCATTTGTATTTGAAAGAAACTGTTCATTAGCATTGTTAAACAGATGAGAGTGTTAAAGGCTTATGAGAATTCTTTTCAGGTATTCCTCATACCTGATCTGAGAAATAACTATTTATTGTTAAGAAAAGTTATAAAAATGTTAACAAGTTATAAGAGGCATATTTGTGAGATGTTTTGACTCTTGGTTTCTCCTTTTTTTTTTTTCTTGAAGTTGTTCAAAGAGATTATATTTTATTTTATAATTTATAAAATATTTAAAAACACATTTTTGTTAAATAGACCCCAAAATGCTCAAAGCAAATAGTTTCTTGTGGGTAAAATTTTCATATTTATAGCTATTCAAAGAAAGTTCATAATGAGTCATGAAAAAGTAGTAAAATTTCCAAGTGCCATTGTCTACAGGGCAGCAAAACAGAAGTAGACCTTAATTAAACTCTACATAATCATGGATCATTAGAAGATTCTTGGAATTTTGTATATGAATCAGGTCCTTGATAAATTAGAAGAAAATCACAATAGACTCATTAGCTAAGCAACAGTATGATGGCTTTAATTCATTTAAAATTGATTAAAGGCTTTCTAAGACTTGGTTAAAAATAAACTGCATTTGGAGCAAACCAAGAAAAAAATACTTAAAAATCACCTTACAAGTGAATCATAGTGATAATCACACCTTATAATTCTTTTGTGCTTTATTCCTTCTAAAATATATTCTTTTGATCTATATAGTTCAGATTTACATGGTTCAAATTATCCTGTTTTTCTGGTGAGAAAACTGAGCCTCAAAGACATTAAATCACCTGACTAATGTTCCTCTATTAGTAGGAGGGGAACAAGATACCTAGGCCCATATCTATTTCATTTAATACTGACTTAGATAATTTCATTTAACATTTGAGACTCACTATAAAACCTGACATTTCAGGAGTTAAAAGCTGCTCTCTTATTTTGATTTTTCCACAATCCTGCCATCTGTTTGCCTAATTCTAAATACTCAAAGATGAATACTAAGGGGAGTTATCACTTGGCATATGCTTTAGATGTTG
This sequence comes from Muntiacus reevesi, assembly GCF_963930625.1. NCBI lineage: Eukaryota > Metazoa > Chordata > Mammalia > Artiodactyla > Cervidae > Muntiacus > Muntiacus reevesi. The sequence goes on along the minus strand of NC_089251.1, from coordinate 255,575,901 downwards.
GAAACCTCCCCAGTTCTATTTCTCTCCTTTTCTAGGGTATGTATCACCATTATCCCTTTAATTAAATTATTTAAACAATGATCTTAGCTAGAATTTAAAAAGGAATTTGACCTTTCCTAAACTTTATTGCCCTTTTCGAACTTGGACTCTTACAAAATTATTCTAATTTATTTGGCTGCTAGTAAGCCAAACAACAGAGGAAGATAACCGTGCACAGTGGAAACATCAGGATGTCTGTCTCTGAAGATTTTTATTTACCAATGATAATAAAGCCAGGAGTTCTAATGATTAACACTAAATATTTTATTTTGGCTATGCTTTCTCTTCTTTCCATACTATAAAGGATTTTAAGCACATGATACAGTTCTTTTTCAAAGTGAGCATTTCTCCTTTTGTTTGTTTTAGAAAAATCACCTAAGTGGAGTTTATTCTGCTTTATTGCCCATAGTTAAAGGCACATAGTATTTTCCTCATTGTTTCATTTGGAAATGGTTACTAGATGGGTTAAGGAGCTCTTTTGAACTGTAAGAATTCTCAAAATCTTTGGTACCTCCTGGTGGTTCCAATATGAATAAGTATCTTTATTTGCGTGACCCTTTTGATATTTCATCCCCCAGCCCATCTCTGCTTTAATATCTCAAGTTTTCCAAAGATCTCTCTATTTTCCAGGAATTCTTTTATGCTGTTGTTTACTATTACAGTATGGTCTAGTTTGTTCATTACTTTCTGCATCCACTCTGGGATTATCCCTCCCATACTGACCTGCGCTTGTGTGTTGGCTGACTTGCTTTGGCCAATGGGATGTTAGCAAATGAGATACAAGCAAAGGCTTGGGAAGGGCTTATGTTTTGGGGTTTACTCTGTCATGTTGCTCTTTGGAACTCTCATATTAGTGCTGGAAGAAGCCTGGTTAAGCCTATTGGAGAATGAGCATGTGGCACAGATATAAGCCATTTCCAGCTGAGACTCCTCTAGACCAACCAGACCATCAACCATGAGATGTGTGAGTGAGATCTTCCTGGATTATCCAGCTTCCTCAAAATCATGACAAAATAGTAAATGTTTATTGTTTTTGGCTACTAAGTTGCAAGATTGGTTTGTTATACACATACATAGACCACCCCCCCCACCCCCACCCCCCCCCCACCCCCACCCCCCCTGCCACACGAGATTAACTGATAGATAACTAAAATCAAACTCTTAGCCTCTAAATTTTTTATATACTTCTCTGGCTTCTAGTTTTTTCCTGCTAACTCTCATCTTTTCTTTTTCATCATCTCATATCATTCATTTCTTTTACCCAGTCAAAAATTGGGAAATATTTCAGAGATTATAAAAATAAAAATGGAAGTCCCTATTTTCAGAAAGTGAGTCTAATAAAATTCTCTTCCATGTTATTTTCACCAGTAACAATACCCATGATACGTACACACACAGTATTTCTTCCAGTACATAATCACTCAGTAGCCTATGCATTCAAGTTGTATTGCTCTTAGATTTCTTTGAACAAATATAATTTTCCACCAAATAGAAGAGAAACATAGAATATGGCAGAGAAACTGAATAGTTTCATAAGAGAAGATGGTTCATATCCCGTTACCCTGGCAACAGGCACTGGGAACGCCAGGGCTCCCCACACATCCTGTTGCCCTGACAACAGGTCAGGCAGGGCATGGGAAGGCCCGGTTCCCACTCTTCTAGGCCTTTTCCTTGCAACCACAAAGAAAAAGGAGAAAGTGATTTTGCATTTTGTTCTTCCCTACTGGAATATTTCTTCTATTATCTGAATCATTCCAGTATAAGATTATCTTTCCAGATGTATGAGAGGGTAAGAAAATAGTGACCTGAATTTTTATATTCATAATCTCTGAAACATTTACTGATTTTTGACTGAGCTAAAAATGATAGGAAAAAAAGGAGAGGGAGAGAATAAAGCAGTAGAGGTAGTAAATTGTGGAAACCAGATCAGTAGTGTACGAATAATACAGCGGCCAAGAGCTGATTTGGAGTCTGTGTCATTTAGCTACATTGGTTAGGCTTAGTTAAATTTTAAGGAGTTCATCTGAGAAAGTCAAATCTGTGAAATGGTTGCTTATTTGGTTCCTGTATTTTGTGAACAGGCAGTGCATAGTCAAACACCATAAAATGACCTTCTGTTATAAATTGTTTTGCCCAATTAATTTTCAGTTCTGTAAAACTTTTCCCATTTTTTATTCTTATTCAACTCTTACTATCTTTCATCACTTATCTTTTCTTATGATATAGAGTTGATAAGAAAGCAAGCCGTTTGAATTCTTATTTTCCTTCCCTCTCTGTTACTTAAGCAATTGGTTTGATTATGTAAAAGAAATACACTTTATTTTGGGGGCTGGAAGTTATTTTGTCTTTATAATTTTTAGTTTTGTATAAACTAGTTGTCTGTTTAAAACTGACGAAAACATTTGTTGTTTAGTTGCTAAGTTGTGTTTGACTCTTTTGCGACTCCATGGACTGTAGCCCTCCAGGTTCCTCTGTCCATGGGATTTCCCAGACAAGGGTACTGGAGTGGGTTGCCATTTCCTGCTCTAGGGGATTTTCCCAACAAGGGGTCAAACCTGTGTCTCTTGCACAGGCAGGTGGATTTTTTTTTTTTTTTTTTTTTTTAATCACTGAGCTACCAGAGAAGGCCATGACAAATAACATCAGTTATGCTATTACTGCTGCTGCTGCTGCTAAGTTGCTTCAGTCGTGTCCGACTCTGTGCGACCCCATAGACGGCAGCCCACCAGGCTCCCCCGCCCCGGGATTCTCCAGGCAAGAACACTGGAGTGGGTTGCCATTTCCTTCTCCAATGCATGAAAGTGAAAAGTGAAAGTCAAGTTGCTCAGTCATGTCCGACTCTTAGCGACCCCACGGACTGCAGCCTACCAGGCTCCTCCGTACATGGGATTTTTCAGGCGAGAGTACTGGAGTGCTATTACTAGTCTCCACCAATTTCCCCATGAGTTAAAATCTTAGTTGATTCCTTTAATTTTAAAAGTAGAATAACAGAATACCTAGAATTTCTGGGTAGAGTAGCAAGCTTAAAATTCTATAAAACAGAAATCTTGAACTTCTGTAAACCAGAGTCTTATTGTTGAAGAGAAGAGAAGCTAAATCTTTCACTCAAAAAATAGGAAAAGGGATTTGTGGGGAAAAGACTAAATTTAAATGGAGTGAAAAAGGAACTATAGGCTGTAAAGAGGAAGTATCTTTGGGAGACTATAGCTAAGTTAAAGCTGAATTTCTGAAAGACAGGGTAAGAAAACTGAAGCCTAATCAGAATATCACTAAAATCTGTGAAAAAACACTCAAGATTATGTGAGACTAGATAAGATGGCCCATCTAGTTACTCTAATTGTACTTCACGCATTATTACTGGGGGCTTCTCTGGTGCCTCAGATGGATTTTCTGCCTTCCTGGTAACCCTTCCAACTTCCCAAGAGGTAACAAGAGGGGAGAGGTAGTATCCATTTGCCATTTGTTTAGTATTATATTCTCAGTACTTTAGAATAGTACATTAGGTAAAGTAAGAACTTCAAAAACTGTTTCACAATAACAAAAACCAATAATTAGGCAGTGTGTAACAACAACTTCAGCTAGTAAAGCTATATTGTTTCAGTTCAGTTCAGTCGCTCAATCGTGTCTAACTCTTTGTGACCCCATGAACCGCAGCATGCCAGGCCTCCCTATCCATCAACAGCTCCCGGAGTCCACCCAAACCCATGTCCATTGAGTCAGTGATGCCATCCAACCATCTCATCCTCTGTCGTCCCCTTCTCCTGCTGCCCTCAATCTTTCCCAGCCTCAGGGTCTTTTCAAATGAGTCAGTTCTTCTCATCAGGTGGCCAAAGTATTGGAGTTGCAGCTTCAAAATCAGTCATACAATGAACATGTATGGATGTGAGAGTTGGACTATAAAGAAAGCTGAGCACCGAAGAATTGATGCTTTTGAACTGTGGTGTTGGAGAATACTCTTGAGAGTCCCTTGGACTGCAAGGAGATCCAACCAGTGCATCCTAAAGGAGATCAGTCCTGGGTGTTCATTTGTAGGACTGTATTGTTTAGCAGCAACATTAATTCAGGCTGGAAGGTCAAGAAGGTTTGATGGATTGGTAGAGATTATTGCGGATGAGATTACATGACAAACAAAACCAAAACCAAAAGATAAGCCTTATGCTACAGTAGTTAGAATCTCAGAGGGTGGTCATATTGTGGCTGTTCAGTCTCTCAGTTATGTCCGACTCTTTGAGACCTCGTGGACTGCAGCAGGCCAGACTTCCCTGTCCTTCACTCTCTCCCGGAGTTTGCTCAAAGTAAAGCCCCTTTAGTCTGTGAAACCCTCCAACAGTCTTGTCCTCTGTTGTCCCTTTCTCCTCCTGATTTCAATCTTTCCCAGCAGCAGGGTCTTTTCTAATGAGTTGGCTCTTTGCGTCAGGTGACCAAAGTATTGAAGCTTCAACTTCAGCTTCAATTCTTCCAATAAATATTCAGCATTGATTTCCTGTAGGATTACTGGCTTGATCTCCTTGCAGTCCAAGGGACTTTCAAGAGTCTTCTCCAACGCCACAGTTCAAAAAGTCAGTTCTTCGAAGCTCAGTCTTCTTTTTGGTACAACTCTCACATCCATAGATGACTACTGGAAAAACCGTAGCTTTGACTATATGGACCTTTGTTGGCAACGAATGTCTCTGCTTTCTAACATACTGTTTAGGTTGATCATAGTTTTTCTTCCAAGGAGCAAGCGTCTTTTAATTTCATGGCTGCAGTCATCATATGCAGTGATTTTGGAGCCCAAGAAAATAAAGTCTCTCACTGTTTCCATTGTTTCCCCATTTATTTGCCATGAAGTGATGGGACCAGATGCCATGATTTTTTTTTTAATGTTGAGTTTTAAGCCCACTTCTTCACTGTCCTCTTTCACTTTCATCAAGAGTTCTTTAGGAAATCTTTGCTTTCTGCCATAAGCGTGGTGTCATCTGTATATCTGAATTTATTGGTATCTTCCCCTACAATCTTGATTATAGCTTGTGCTTTATCCAGCCTGGCTTTTTGCATGATGTACTCTGCATATAAGTTTAATAAGCAGGGTGACAATATACAGCCTCAACATACTCCTTTCCCAAGTGGAACCAGTCCATTATTCCATATCCAGTTCTAATTGTTGCTTCTTGACCTGCATACAGGTTTCTCAGGAGTCAGGTAAGGTAGTCTGGTATTCTCATCTCTTTAAGAATTTTCCACAGTTTGTTGTGATCCATGCAGTCAAAAAGGCTTTAATGTAGTCAATGAAGCAGAAGTAGATGTTCTTCTGATATTTCCTTGTTTTTTCTATGATCCAACAAATGTTAGCAATTTGATCTCTGCTTTCTCTGCTTTTTCTAAATCCAGCTTGAACATCTGGAAATTCTTGGTTCACGTACTCTTGAAGCCTAGCTTGGAGAATTTTGAGCATTACTTCACTAGCATGTGAAATGGGTGCCATTGTGCAGTAGTTTGAACATTCTTTGGCATTGCCTTTCTTTGGAATTGGAAAGAAAACTGACCTTTTCCAGTCATGTGGCCATTGCTGAATTTTCCAAATTTGCTGCATATTGAGTGCAGCACTTTAACCACTTCATCTTTTAGGATTTGAAATAACTCACTGGAATTCCATCACCTCCACTAACTTTGTTCATAGTGATGCTTCCTAAGGCCCACTTGACTTTGCACTCCAGGATGTCTGGCTCTAGGTGAGTGATTACACCATCGTGGTTATCTGGGTCCTTAGGGCCTTTTGGTGTAGTTCTTCTGTGTATTCTTGCCACCTCTTTTTCATATCTTCTGCTTCTGTTAGATCCATATTGTATCTGCCCTTTATTGTGCCCATCTTTGCATGCAGTGTTCCCTTGGTATCTCTAATTTTCTTGAAGAGATCTCTAGTCTTTCCCATTCTGTTGTTTCCCTCTGTTTCTTTGTATTGATCACTTGGGAAGGCTTTATCTCTCCTTACTATTCTTTGAAACTCTGCATTAAGATGGATATATCTTTCCTTTTCTCCTTTGCCTTTCATTTCTCTTTTCTCAACTATTTGTAAGGCCTCCTCAGACAACCATTTTGCCTCTTTGCACTTCTTTTTCTTGGGGATGATTTTGATCAGCACCTACTGTTCAATGCTGTGATCCTCCATCCATAGTTCCTCAGGTACTCTGTCAGATCTAATCGCTTGAATCTATTGTCACTTCCACTGTATAATCATAAGGGATTTGATTTAGGTCACACCTGAATGGCCTAGTGGTTTTCCCTACTTTCTTCAATTTAGGTCTGAATTTGGCAATAAGGAGTTCATGATCTGAGCCACTATCAGCTCTCAGTCTTGTTTTTGCTGACTGTATAGTGCTTCTCCATCTTTCGCTGCAAATAATACAATCAATCTGATTTCGATATTGACCATCTGGGTGATGTCCATGAGTAGAATCGTCTCTTGTGTTGTTTGAAGAAAGTGTTTTCCGTGACCAGTACATTCTTTTGGTAAAATTCTGCTACTCTCTGCCCTGCTTCATTTTGTACTCCAAGGCCAAATTTGCTTGTTTTTCCAGTTATCTCTTGACTTCCTGCTCTTTCATTCCAGTCCTCTATGATGAAAAGGACATCTATTTTTGGTGTTAGTTCTAGAAGATCTTGTAGGTCTTCATAGAATTGTTCAACTTCAGCTTCTTCTACATTAGTGGTTGGGGTATAGACTTGGATTAAATGATTTGCCTTGGAAACAATCAGGGATCATTTTGTCATTTTTGAGATTGCACCCAAGTACTGAATTTTGGACTCTTTTTTTGACTGTGAGGGAGACTCCGTTTCTTCTAAGGGATTCTTGCCCACAGTACTAGACATAATGGTCATCTGAATTAAATTCGCCCATTCCAGTCCATTTGAGTTCACTGATTTCTAAATGTCGATGTTCACTCTTGCCATAGTAATTAGACCACTTCCGAATTACCTCGATTGATGGACCTAACATTCCATAATGTTCTTTACATCTTAGGACTTTACCTTCACCACCTGACCCAGCCACAACTGGGCATTGTTTCCACCTTGGCTCAGGCTCTTCATTTCTTCTTGAGCTATTTCTCTGGTCTTCTCCAGTAGCATATTGGGCACCTGCTGACCTGGGGAGTTCATCTTTCAGTGTCATATCTTTTTGCTTTTTTGTATTGTTCATGGGATTCTCAAGGCAAGAATGCCGAAGTAGTTTGCCATTCCCTTCTCCAGTGGACCATGTTTTGTTAGAACTTTCTACCATGACTCATCCATCTTGGGTGGCCCTACACAGCATGGCTCATAATTTCATTGAGTTAGGCAAGGCTGTAGTCCATATGGTCCAGTTTGGTTAGTTTTCCATGTTTGTGGTTTTCATAGTGTCTTCCCTCTGATGGATGAGTATAAGAGGCTTGTGCAAGCTTCCTGATGGGGGGCACTGACTGGCGAAAACTGGGTCCAGTGTCTTGCTATTGTGGGCGGGCATGCTCAGTGTTTAATCTGTTTTTCTGCTGATGGGTGGGGCTGTGTTCACTCCCTGTAATTTGGCCTGAGGCCACACTATGATCTTGTTTCCCTGGACTGTTGGAGTCAGTGCTCCTGACCCAGCATCAGGCCACTGTAGACCCACACTTCCACCAGACCTCTGAAACAGACTCTTGTGCCCTTCAAGAGTCTGTTTCCCCAGTCCCATGGGAGTTCTGTAATCAATTCGCACTGGCCTTCAAAGTCAAATTTCTGCTAAGATGGTGGAATAGAAGGATGTGTGCTCATCTTCTGCAAGAATACCAAAATCACAGCTAGCTGCAGAACACCATCAACAGGTTGTTGATGGTAGGAGGGGCAAAATCATGTTTAGACTCAAACTTCATACTCACTAGAGATGCTGGGAGGGCATAAACAAAAGCTTGTGCACCCTGTGACCCAGGGAAAGGAGTACTGACCCCCACTGGAGACTGAACCAGATCAACCTTTGAGTGTTTCTGTGTCTCCTGCAGAGGTAGGGTTAGCAGCGGCCTGCCACAGGGACAGGGGCTCTGGCTGCAGCAGACCTGGGAGGTGCAGCACGTGGCATAGTCCTCTTGGAGGGGGTCGCCAACAGCCCCACCGTAAACCCAACCCACAGACTGTAGATGATCCACAAACTGAACAAATACCAAGGAAGTTCTCACACTGTTGTGAAAGTCCTAGGGCCCACAACAGATTTCCCAACCCTGGGATCCAGCGAAGGGACTGAGACCCCCCCCAGGGAATTTTACTTTGAGGGCCAGTGAGATGGTCATGAGGGTCATAATAATGTAGTTAAAGTGCCCATACCCTGTGTCTGGCACAAAATAACCATCTGCAATTGTAAATTGCCTTTATGGCACAACTATGTATGAGACAGTGTGTTTGTTTTTGCCCATTCCTCTGCCAAATATAGATTGAGATAAAAGTTGACCCTTAAAACTGTATGATGGGTAGAGGTAGAGCAGATTAAACATTGAGTGAGCTTCCCACTCCAAAATTCTGATTTCCTAAGTTCTGTATAACACATATCCTTGGAAAACTCAAATTTCTGTTCATTGTGTAGTTGAGCTGTTGGGATTGTACTGAGAATATCTTTCAGTGATTAGTGAATATTCTGAGTTGACTTGGCCCAGTAGCCCAGAGAATTCTTGGCGAGTGAAGACTACTGTGTATCCCATGAGAGTTAGTTTCCTGCTAGAATTTCCAAACTAATGAGTCAGACAAAAGGTGATAAACTAACCGAATTTGGAGGAGATCAGCTTAAATACTTTATATTGGCGTCTGGGCTGTAGCAGTTTGTCTGCTACTGAGTTGGAGAAGACAAACTAATCCTCTTTGCACAGTTCCTCAAAGAGAGACTGCAAAAGAAGTCTTAAAATGTCACAATTGACTGAGAAGTTTTAACAGTGCTTGAGGTTTATTTTTACCAGACATTCAAGTCCAAGGTGTGTGACAAGGCTTCAACTAAAGTCATAATTTTCAAGCTGTCATTTAATATTTGTGTTCTCTGACTTCATGCTGTCATGTGAATCATATTTCAATTCAGGATAAATATTTGCAAAATGTGTATCAAAAGATGCCTCTGAGAGCAAACCCTTCTACCATTAATGGAGTCATGAATTAAAGAAAGATCATATATACTTAATGAGTGAGAATGTTCCAAAATGAAATTCACAACCAAAATAGTAGTATGCAATTTAAAGAATTAAACTATAACTGGCATTAGTCCCCAAATGACTTTATTATATATACTTTCCCTCTGTTTTACCTAAGGTATTATAACAAATTTTTGATTTGTTACCAAAATGGTTTTAGTTTTCTAAGTAAAAAAATGATTAAATGAAATGCTAAAAATTCTTTTGTTTACCATTATTCTAATAGTTCTTTAATTTGTATCTATAATAAATTAGCATAACATCACATTCTCTTATTAGATAAGTTGGTTGATCCATTGATACATGGAAAATAAGAAATAACATGGAATTACTTTAGAGCACTTTGGAATTAGAAACAGGTTGCCAGGTAATCTTAGTTCACTAGAAAGAGGGAATGTTTAAGTTTAGAAATAGGGAATTAAGAAAGAACTCTCCTTGATAAACTCGAATTGTTTTTTTAAGTATATGTTTTATGGGTATCAAAGTAAACACTAATTTACACAGTGTGAGTCAATCTATGGTTATCTTAGTCACTGATTAAACTATCTTAAGAATGAGAGTAAGAAATAAAATTGTAGCAGAAGTTCATCAGGACTATACTGACATTTGTAAAGATATTGAGGTACTTTGTAAAGGAGAACTAGTATTATTCAATTTGCCCAATTCAGATGGCTTGTTAATAAAATTTAATCATTTGTTCATTCAATGACTAATCACTGGGCACACAGAGAGTCCCAGCATCGTTCTAGGCACCAGGGATACAGTGATAAACCATACAGTCATGATCTGTACCTACATGGAATTAATCATATTTTGATGGTGAGGATGGATGATAGACAAGCAAACAAAAAAACATGCAATGTAATCTTAATAAAAGCAAATAGAATAAAATGGCAGTGTATCTGGGAGGTTCAAATGTGGCTATTTCGGCAGAGTGCTCATGGAAGGGCTTCCATGATACTGACTGGTGAAGAGGGCCCTTAGTAGAATGAGGGGTGAGCTCTGCCAGACCTGAAGTAGTGGGGTCCTAGACAGAGGGAGCTGGGCACAGCCCCCTTGACTGGATGCATGTGGCATGTGGAGGAAAAACAAGACCAAGAGGACCTTGGATCACAGTGGGTGAGGAAAAGAGAGGAAGAATTGTGTGTGGAGAGAAAGGGAGAAGCCAGATCATCTAAAACCCAACAGGTCATGATAACAAATTAGGGTTTTATTCTGAGCCTTGTAGAGAGATTTTGGAGCTTTGAAGCCATGGAGTGGAGTGTCTGACTTGGGTTTTAAGAAGACTTATCTGGTCATTTTGTGGAAACTAACACTGACGAGGGGGAAGGCAGGGAAGAGCAAGATTAGAAAAAGCATATGTTAAGAGGTTATGGCAATTGTTCAGTTGGTAGCTTTGGTTAACGCTGGTACTTATAGAATTGGTAAGAAATATTCAATATTCAGATTTAGACATGTTTAAGATTCAAGCTGGTAGGACTCACAGTGATTTGGATTGGGAATGTAAGGTTTGAAAAGAATGAGATATAATGCCTTATTTTGTATGTGTGCGTGTGTATGTGATCCTTTTCAACTGGGTCTGTGGTCCCTTGTCTGAAATCCTTGGACCCAAATGTGACCTGAATTTATAACTCTTCAGATTTTAAAATGGTAATAAGATGCCTATTAAAAAAATTACTGAATATTCTCAGTGGAATCCAGGGTACCTGCCAATGATTACTTCTGGAACAAAACAAGTAAATATTCACTTAATAAAGACAAAAATCATCTGTGTTCAGTTCAGATTTTGCTGCCACATAAGTTCAGGTCAGATTAGATTTTACTGCCAAATGAAAATGTCTGGTTTTAGGATTTTCAAAGCTATGGATAAGGGATTATTATTAACCTGTTACATCTCCCCATATGAAGAAGTTGGTGGTGAAGACAAAAATTTGTTTTGGAACCATGAATTTTCAGATGCCTAGTAGACATTCAAATAGCCTTGCAAATAAATAAACACCTGGAAAAATTAGATGTCAGGGATGAAGGTATAAATTTGGGAGTCATCAATATATGGATATAAAGTCATGGAGCTAAATGAGATCATCTGTGGAGTTAAAATTGGTATAAGAAGAGAATCAAAGGTTGGGCCCTCAGCCACTCCAATAATTAAAGGTTGGGAAAGGAGGCAGTAAAAGACACCGAGGAGTAGCCATTGTGCCGTGGCATCTTGGAATCCAAGAGAAGACTTTTAAGAAAGCGAGTGTTTTGTCAAGCACTGCTGAGGGGTCATGCAGTGTGAACTGTGCCTTGACTATTGGCTTTTGTGTTGTAGAGGTCTTTGGCTGCTTTGGCAAAACCCTCTCAGTGAACTGAATGGACAAAATTCTAATAGGACTGGGTAGAAGAGAAGACGAGGTAAAGAAGTGGGGGCAGCATGAATAGCTAACTCTTCAGAGAATTTTCTGTAAGGGAGAGCATAAAGGTAGGGTGACAGCGGAGGTGGTTAAGGGTAAAGAAGTTTATAAAATATAGAGATGCTACTAGAGGATTCTGATGGGAATGATGATAGAAATGATTTGTAGAGAGTGAAAAATCAGTGCAGAGAAAGAGAGAGAGATCTACAGCTCCTTGAGTAGGTGAGAGGTAAGGACTGCTTAAGCATAGGGACTGGATCTAAGAGCAAAGGTGACCATCTATGGCAACAGGGAGGAAGGTGGAAGGTTTGGGAACACTTGCAAGTAGATAGGTGTAAACATGGTGATGATCTCTTCTGGTTACTTTTATTTCCTCACGGAAATGAGATAAGAGGCTATCTGCAGAGACTGAGAAGGGAAGAAAGTAGTGGAGATTTTAGGAGAACATGTGAAACAATCACCTCAGAAAGACGGACTGTGACTAAGGTGGACTTGATGGGCAGAGCTCATCCACTTCAAGCGTATATTTAAAGGGGCATCAGCCTACATCCCTGTTTGCTTTTTTTCCTGCTTCTATGGAGGGTCAGAGCAGATGTAGAACTGGGTTTACAGAGTTACTATTTTGTCAGAAAATGTAAATGCGATGGATGAAGAAGGGGAAACTGGGGTTGAGGGCCTCTTTAAGGTTAAAGTTAAGGGGAAACGTGAGAGCGTGGGCAGAATGATGGTCAGTGAAAAAGTGGATAAGGTCAGAAGATTGGATGTAGGGACAGAAATAATGAATTTCTGGAATGAGATGCTAGAATCAGTGAACTTTTTCTCTTCTCAAAGACACAAACTGATATAATAAACACATATTATGTGTAGACAAGCCTATATAAGAAATACAATTTGTGAAATGAATCTATGGTAGGTGATTTTATTTTCCCCTCTTTACAAAAGTCTGCTCTGAGCTCCTTTACATTTTGTTACTAGGCTTTCTCTTCAAAACAGAAGAGGCTGTTAGAAGTGTGACCATTCCTGCAAAGAAAACAAAGCTGTCAGAGCTAAATTTAGAATGCTTTTCCTTGACAACAGCCTTTTAAATATTGCTTATACAACAATATAAATTGGCTCCAGAAATTAATGAGAGTGCGTTTGGTCAGGGAGATTCAATTCCCTTTACACTTGAGCTTTTCACAGTGTCATGAGAACATATCATAGGGTTTTCCCTTCACTTTGCTCCAGTGACTGATGTTTTACTGTTTATTGTGTTCTTGTGGTAGATGGTGAATTTTAATATATGTATCAGTAAAACGGGCTGAACATGAAATGAAGGACTGCTGTGAAATATGGTTTTCACAATAGGATATGGAGATTGTTTCACTACATAAGGGTTGTTGTGCCTCTTTATTTTGATGGTAGCTTAGATAACCTAAATAATTCAGACTTTAAGTTTCTGCTTGAGAACCAAATCATGTTGTGAATCTGTACGTGCTAAGCAACTACTTGTCTCTTTTTTAAATGATTTTATTAGTAAGAGTGAAATATGCTTGATTGAAATTGTATAATAAAACAGTCACATACATAAATACACACATATTCACACAAAATAATGATATTTAGTTATGTACTCTGGTATAAATGCAACTTTCATTTAGTAGCTATATATAATATTAAGCTGATCAAGTGTAAAGTGAATTAAATGTTGTAGTTTCTTTTGATATTTATTTATTTATTTTTGACCATACCACGCAGCTTGAGGGGTCTTAGTTCCCGGAGTAGGGACTGAATCTGGTCCCAGCAGTGAAAGCACTGAATCCTACCCACTGGTCTGATTTTTATCATGATGTCACTATATATAGAATTTGGTAGGTCATGACGTTAGATAGTTATAAGACTTAAAGGTAAAACCCACTTGTGGATAGACTTTATGTTTACTCTTCCCAGTAAATTGAATCTTCCGTTTTTGTGAAATAAATTAATTTGAGGATAATCATATGTGAGTTCTATGAATATTTGAAAATTATTCTTCTAAAATGGTTGCTGTATTTTCTGTTTGGCATTTGAGGGTTGATTTTATTTGAAATTTGGTACCAGATTGCTTACTCTAAAATAATTCTTATAATTCTTAGACCCTTGTTGAGATGTCCCCATAGGTAATGCTATGCATTTTACTGTTGGAAAATTACATTTCTTTCTCCAGTGCATGGCGATCTTCCCTCCTGATTTTCCTTCCTTTGAGGATTGGCATGAGTATGATCTGAAACTACATGACTCCTGTTTATTTGCCATCAAAGCTGTACTTGAATGTCTAAAAATGCCAGTCACATGTTTTGGCTGGGTCTTTAGAGAAATGTAAACTTGGCTTCCTTGGTGCTAACCCTGTACATTGTATAATACTTTTAATTTCAGAAATTAATTCTAATTTTTATTAAAGTATTACTGTAAGACAAGGAAACAAGTTTACTCCCCCACCCCTTGATTCTACCTGGGTTGTCTTCCTGAGACATCGACTTTCATCTTTTAGTTTTTTCTTCCTATAAGTTGTCTATAGTTTAAAATACCAATTTTATATAGTTGTTCCTTGATTTATCTATTTTGGACATTATTTGACTTCATATAGCAATGGATGAAAATGTAGCACTCTTAGACCAAGTTCTAGCCACTCCCTGCTTGACTTACTCGTCCCTCATTTTTCTACTGCAGTTCTATTATCAATCCAGTGAATCACTATTTGGTGCTTATAGTATATGACTGAATTGTCTTCACTTCCAAGCCAAGAAATGAAATATGGATATATTTCCTGTAGAAATACCCCTTTGTTTTTTTCCTGAAATTATTAACTATTTCATGTTAATTGCTAGTTTATTGACCTCGATTACTATATACCTATCCCTATTTCTTTCCAGAGTCATCAAAAAAATTGTAAGACACTCTTCAATATATTTCCCACATTTCCAAGCACACTATGTGCTTTTTCTGCCCCACTCTTTTCCTTGGAGACATTGCTCTTTGAGTCTTTGTCTCAGCTCCTTCTGGAGCTCTCCATGCCCAAGGCACAGCTCTCCCCTGAGACTTACCACTGCCTTCATTCTGGGAAATACCATCAACACCCTCAGGAGTTGGGTCTGTTATTTCCTGGGTCTCATTCTTTCTTGGTTTACTTTCAGTTAGGGTATGAGCTTCATGCAATAGGACCGTTGAGAAACACACTCTCTTAAAGTACATTCATATATGAAAATATACTTTTTCTTTTATTTTGCTACAACTTGATTGGCTCTGAAAGAATAAGTTAAAATAATTTTTTCTCAGAATTTTGAAAGTATTGCCTCACTGTGTTTTAACTTTTAGTATTGCTACTAAGAAGTCTGACACCATTTAGCCCTGATGTTTTTCTGTGATATTCTGCCCAACATCCATAAGCCAGGACTTTGTTTTTATTCCCTTTTCTTTGAAAATTCCATGATAATAACATTGGTATGAGAATTTTATAATGGAAAATTAGTTGGTCCTTTCAGTCTGGAAATGGATGCCCTTCAGTTTGGGGGAAATTTCTTCTTTTTTTTTTTTAATTTGATTATTATTATTTTTTTTTATGTTCCAAGTACTATTTTATTTTATTATTTTTTATTTTTTTTTAAATTTTATTTTATTAGTTGGAGGCCAATTACTTCACAACATTTCAGTGGGTTTTGTCATACATTGATTATTTTCTTCTTGCCATTTCCTTCATTTAATCTTTCTGGGATTTATGTGTTTTTCCTTCTGCATTAAGTCTCAAATTTTCTTTTATTTACTCTCTTGTCCATTTTTGCTTTTTACTTTTTATTTATTGAGGCAACATCAGTTGATAACAAGTTTCATGTGCACATTATATTTCGACTTCTATATATACTAACAGCATGTTCACCACCACAGTTATTTTGACCATATAGTCATTTTTACTTTTTTTAAAAAAACTTAAAACTTTAATGCTTATCTTTCAATATCTTCAATACTTTCCAAGACCTGATCTCGTTCTTATTTTATTTTTTTCTTTTTTTTCATTTATTTTTATTAGTTGGAGGCTAATTACTTTACAATATTGTAGTGGCTTTTATCATTCTTATTTTAATGGATTTCTATTTGTAGCATTCCATGTTTAACTATTAATAATGCATTTAATAACACTTCTTATGGCTCTGAAATTCATTTTTGTTGATTAATGTTTTTCTTCTTCTATTTGAATATATTCCACTGAGTTGCTGTTTTCTGTGTGTTTGTTTCAGTTTCTTTCATGTTAAAGACTCTTCTTAAAGGTCTCGTGATTCTTGACTATCCGCTCACTTGTAAAAGGGAGACACTGTGAAGCTAACTGATGCTTATTTCATGTGAATGGGCACTGCTTGTTGACGTGTGGTCTTCATAATAGGGTGTGAAGTGCTCAACTACTTAGATGATTACAAAATGCCTGTAATCAAAGTCTTTTCTCTGGAGCTACTTATTTTCTATCTGAAAGACAGTCTAATCACCAGTCTTGAGATGTTAAAACCTTGTTGTCCTTATTCTAGGACTAAGAGTTGGGGTTATGTATTTCATTAGGTAGTTTTAAACTTAGTTTCCTTTTTTACAACATAGAAGCTCACCTCTCTCATCTCGGTGGTTTAATGTCACTAGAAGATAAACATCTAACTAGATAAACATCTATCTTCCATGGTGACATGAAGGGGGCAGGTAGTTGTCAGATATTAAGGAGGAAAATGAAGGAAACCCTACTTTCAGTCCTATTCTCATTCTCTGTTGCAATCTGGTGCCTCCAATTCCTGCATCTTTTCATGGTTCTTAGCGTGAAACATTGGAGAAGGCAATGGCAACCCATTCCAGTACTCTTGCCTGGAAAATCCCATGGACAGGGGAGCCTGGTAGGCTGCAGTCCATGGGCTCGATAAGAGTCAGACATGACTGAGCAACTTCGCTTTCACTTTTCTTTCTTTTTTTTTTTTTTTTTAAATTTATTTATTTATTTATTTATTTTATTTTTCAGTGGGTTTTGTCATACATTGATGTGAATCAGCCATAGAGTTACACGAATTCCCCATCCCGGTCTCCCATCCCACCTCCCTCTCCACCTGATTCCTCTGGATCTTCCCAGCCCAATAGGCCCGAGCACTTGACTCATGCCTCCCACCTGGGCTGGTGGTTTGTTTCACCACAGATAATATACATGCTGTTCTTTTGAAACATCCCACCCTCCCCTTCTCCCACAGAGTTCAAAAGTCTGTTCTGTACTTCTGCGTCTCTTCTTCTGCCCTGCATATAGGGCCATTGTTACCATCTTTCTAAATTCCGTATATATGTGTTAGTATACTGTAATGTTCTTTATCTTTCTGGCTCACCTCACTCTGTATAATGGGCTCCAGTTTCATCCATCTCATTAGAACTGATTCAAATGAATTCTTTTTAATGGCTGAGTAATATTCCATGGTGTATATGTACCACAGCTTCCTTATCCATTCATCTGCTGATGGGCATCTAGGTTGTTTCCATGTCCTGGCTATTATAAACAGTGCTGCGATGAACATTGGGGTGCACGTGTCTCTTTCAGATCTGGATTCCTCAGTGTGTATGCCCAGAAGTGGTATTGCTGGGTCATATGATACCGTGTTCATGGATTGGAAGAATCAATATTGTCAAAATGGCTATTCTACCCAAAGCAATCTATAGATTCAATGCAATCCCTATCAAGCTACCAACGGTATTTTTCACAGAACTAGAACAAATAATTTCACAATTTGTATGGAGATACAAAAAACCTCGAATAGCCAAAGTAATCTTGAGAAAGAAGAATGGAACTGGAGGAATCAACCTGCCTGACTTCAGACTCTACTACAAAGCCACAGTCATCAAGACAGTATGGTACTGGCACAAAGACAGAAATATAGATCAATGGAACAGAATAGAAAGCCCAGAGATAAATCCACGAACCTATGGACACCTTATCTTTGACAAAGGAGGCAAGGATATACAATGGAAAAAAGACAATCTCTTTAACAAGTGGTGCTGGGAAAACTGGTCAACCACTTGTAAAAGAATGAAACTAGAACACTTTCTAACACCATACACAAAAATAAACTCAAAATGGATTAAAGATCTAAATGTAAGACCAGAAACTATAAAACTCCTAGAGGAGAACATAGGCAAAACACTCTCTGACATAAATCACAGCAAGATCTTCTATGACCCACCTCCCAGAATATTGGAAATAAAAGCAAAAATAAACAAATGGGACCTAATGAAACTTAAAAGTTTTTGCACAACAAAGGAAACTATAAGTAAGGTGAAAAGATAGCCCTCAGATTGGGAGAAAATAATAGCAAATGAGGAAACAGACAAAGGATTAATCTCAAAAATATACAAGCAACTCCTGAAGCTCAATTCCAGAAAAATAAATGACCCAATCAAAAAATGGGCCAAAGAACTAAACAGACATTTCTCCAAAGAAGACATACAGATGGCTAACAAACACATGAAAAGATGCTCCACATCACTCATTATCAGAGAAATGCAAATCAAAACCACAATGAGGTACCATTACACGCCAGTCAGGATGGCTGCTATCCAAAAGTCTACAAGCAATAAATGCTGGAGAGGGTGTGGAGAAAAGGGAACCCTCTTACACTGTTGGTGGGAATGCAAACTAGTACAGCCACTATGGAAAACAGTGTGGAGATTTCTCACTTTTCACTTTCATGCATTGGAGAAGGAAATGGCAACCCACTCCAGTGTTCTTGCCTGGAGAATCCCAGGGACGGCGGAGCCTGGTAGGCTGCAGTCTATGGGGTCGCACAGAGTCGGACATGACTGAAGTGACTTAGCAGCAGCAGCGTGAAACATTTGTTTCTAGCTGATGTTCTTTGCTAAGATTTCCACTCTCCTGTTTCCAAGTTTCCAAAAAATAAGTTGATTTTCTTGTGTTCTGCTTATTTTTTCCCACTTACTTTATAATTATGGGAAATTTACAGTGTCTTTATGTCTTTACAGTGATGACAGTGGAGTTTTAAGACTTAGCAATGATAAATGCATGTTCAGTTAGCATGATTAAAAAGAGATATATATGCTGGACTGGGTCCCTTTGCTGTTTACCTGAAACTATCACAACATTTTTAACCAAATGCAAAATAAAAAGTTTTAAAAAAGTATTTCATAATTTTAAGATTATTTAGGATAAATTCAGGATATCTATTCTTTATAACTCTCCATAAAAATCCAGTTAAATGCCAATTTAAACAAGTTATTCAGTAAACCATTCCCAAACTGGAGGTTAGCATCTGATTTACATTATTAAAGATGAGCATCATCAATAAGGTATCTTACTATACATGAGAATATTAACAACTTATGAAGTATATCTATACTTGTTAAAGAAAAATGATAAATTTTGTCTAGTAACTAAATCTTACTTAAATGTGTATATGTTCATATTTCATATTCTAAATGTTTCTTATTTTAATGTCTCTAAATAAATGAATCTAAATGGAAGTAAGACTGAAAAAGCAAATTAAATGACACCAAAGAAAAAACCTTTGAGTTGTATAAATTTCTGTAGGAAATAAACATATAATTCTTCACTTTTGAATATGTACATATTTACCTAATAAGAATCCTAATTAAGAAATGTGTAACAGCATTAAGAACAGGAAAAAAAGAGATGCATTAAAGTTTTTCAATATTTTTAAAATTAGTCCAAATTTTCTTTTCTCTTTATTTCTCTTGAAAACCTGTGAGGTAAGACCATAAGTCCTTTTACATGTAAGGTACCAAAAAGAGGTGATCTTAGAGATGATCTTCTCAAAGAAGTAATTAAATTACACGGGGTTCAGTGCAGGAAGCAGAAACCATGCTGGCATTTGAAATAGAAGGGGACTCAATATAGGAAATAGATGTTTACAAAATCATGGAATGTTTGCAACATCATAGGAATGTTTGCAGGGGCTAGAAGTCAGGAGCCACCACTTGACTGGCAAATTGAATGTGATTCAGAGGCAGGAAGATACGACAGCTGGGCTTCCAGAACTACTGCTACCACCCCACTGCCTCTAGACACCTGCAGAGCCAGTGGCTGGTGATGAAAGCTGGAGTCCAGCCAATAGAACTGTCTCATGGCCTTGTTTGTCAGCCAAAAACAGTGGCAGGAACATAGCTTCTCCTAAAATTTAAACATTTAATTATAAAAGAATAAAAATCACATTCAATTTGTGGCCCAAATGAAATGAGTATCTAAAATACAATAACAGTGTAATTGGCAAGTTTTCTCTGAAGGCTTTTGATCCCAGCAGTATTTGGTATTATTGAAATGGAAGATTTTATTTTGATTTTCATTGCACAGAGCACAGGGACCTATATTACATGCTGAATATTATACTAGACCACTTGAGGAATACAGAAGTAAAAGTCTTAGTCTTTAAATGGGTAGATAAAACTAACTTGTATCAATTGGTTGTACATGTTAAAATATGGAAGATAAATGTTTTCTTTGTGGATGAGCAAAAGACTGTCAGGAACTATATTTTAATCATTTAAATCTTCATACAAAATTTGTAAGTTAAAATTGCCATCCCTAATTTAGAGAGCAGTAAATTGCCACTCAAGAAGTTTAGAGAACTCACCAAATCATGTTGACATTGGACTATAGAGAAGGATTTAAATGTTAGACTCTTTCTTTTATACCAGTATCCCCTTTGAGATTTAATATGAACCTGGAGGATACGAACTTCATTTAAGCTGGTTTTAGAAAAAGCAGAGGAACCAGGGATCAAACTGCCAACATCTGTTGGATTATCGAAAAAGCAAGAGAGTTCCAGAAAAACATCTATTTCTGTTTTATTGACTATGCCAAAACTGTTGAACTGTGTGGATCACAATAAACTGTGGAAAATTCTGAAAGAGATGGGAATACCAGACCACCTGACCTGCCTCTTGAGAAACCTGTATGCAGGTCAAGAAGCAACAGCTAGAACTGGACATGGAACAACAGACTAGTTCCAAATTGGGAAAGGAGTACATCAAGACTGTATATTGTCACCCTGCTTATTTAACTTCTATGCAGAGTGTACATCACGGGAAATGCTGGACTGGAAGAAGCACAAGCTAGAATCAAGATTGCCGGGAGAAATATCAATAACCTCAGATATGCAGATGACACCACCCTTATTGCAGAAGGTGAAGAACTAAAGAGTCTCTTGATGAAAGTGAAAGAGGAGAGTGAAGAAGCTGGCTGAAAACCCAACATTCAAAAAATGAAAATCATGGAATCCAGTCTTATCACTTCATGGCAAATAGGTGGGGAAACAATGGACACAGTGAGACTATTTTTTGGGGCTCCAAAATCAGTGCAGCTAGTGACTGTAGCCTTGAAATTAAAAATGCTTGCTTCTTGGAAGAAAAGCTATGACCGACCTAGATAGCATATTAAAAAGAAGAGACATTACTTTGCCAACAAAGGTCCATCTAGTCAAGGCTATGGTTTTTCCAGTAGTCATGTATGGATGTAAGGGTTGGGCTATAAAGAAAGCTGAGCACCAAAGAATCGATGGTTTTGAACTGTCATGTTGGAAAGACTCTTGCAAGTCCCTTGGACTGCAAGGAGGTCGAACCAGTCAATCCAAAAGGAAATTAGTCCTAAATACTCATTGGAAGGACTGATGTTAAAGCTGAAGCTCCAGTACTTTGACCACCTGATGCAAAGTACTGACTCCTTAGAAAATACCCTGATGCTGGGGAAAGATTGAAGGCAGGAGAAGGGAACGACAGAGGATGAGATGGTGGATGGTATCACCGACTCAATGGATAAGAGTTTGAGGAAGCTCCAGGAGTTGATGATGGATAGGGTAGCCTGGTGTGCTGCAGTCCATGGCATCACAAAAAGTCAGAAATGACTGAGCAACTGAACTGAACTGAACTGGAGGATATAATTGGATTTGGATGGAGAGAGGGATAGGTCATAGTTGAGTCAAATCCCACATAGACCATTGTTGAGGAAGGTGGGTTGGATGGTGACTATGGCAACTGAGAGGATACCTGTTGCCTCTTTAGTCAGCAGCCTCTTAGCTCAGCTTCTATTTATTTGTTGTATCTCCAGATAACCTTAGAAATAGCTGAGAAAAAAAGAGAAGCAAAAGGCACAGGAAGAAAGGAAAGATATACCCATCTGAATGCAGAGTTCCAGTGAAGAGCAAGGGATAAGAAATCCTTCCTAACTGAACATTGCAAAGAAATAGTGGAAAACACTTCTTTCAAGTGGAAAGACTTGAGAGCTCTTCTTGAATTTTCTTGAGCTTTTCAAGAAAATTAGAGATACCAAGGGAATATTACATGAAAAGATAGACACTATAAAAGACAGAAATGGTTTGGACCTAACAGAAGCAGAAGACATGAAGAAGAGGTGACAAGAATACACAGAAGAAACTATTCAAAAAATATCTTAGTGACCTGGATAACCATGAAGGTGTGATCACATGCTTAGAGCCAGACATCCTGGAATGTGAAGTCAAGTGGACCTTAGGAAGCATCACTATGAACAAAGCTAGTGGAAGTGATGGAATTCCAGTTGAGCTACTTCACATCCTAAAAGATGAAGCTGTGAAAGTGCAGAGTGAACCGGTGGAGTTGGGGTTGAAAGAGGGAGGCGTGAGTGGTCAGGTAGAGGACAGAACATCACCTGCCCTAGGAATTGCAGTCAGAGAACCCAGAGGGAAAATTTCCAAAAATCCTGTGTGTGTTGGGATCACACCAGAGTAAAAGTCAGTATCTAGAAGGAACTGACTTAGGAAATCAGTTGTACCTGCTGAATAAAACTGAGCCATTCCTCCTAATTCCCTTTCTCCTCTGCCCTAGTGACTTAGAGAGTTGGGCAGGAAGGAAACTCTCACCTGAAGCAGGGCTGAGCTTGGGGGTGGGAAGATGAGGCTAGAAAATGCTTCATTTGGAAAAAAAATATAGTTCTGACTATTACACTGGATGTTGGACATTTTGACTTCTACAGTGAAATTCATCTTGTAACTGAAAGGGGCCAGAAAATTTGTGGGAGCTGGCTTTCATCTGGTAGTGGAAACGAAATTCAGAGGGTGGGTGTGAAGGGTCAATGTGGGAAAAGAATAAAAGTTTCCTTATTGATTCTAGCATGTTTCTTCAACATATGTCTGTAAGACATGTGTCTGCAAGTGAAGACTGTATGTCTTCATTTGGAATCTCTGGGATAGAGAAAGACAGGTGTTTTGGGGACAGGGAGCAAGCATAGGATGAGAATGTATAATCAGTAATCAATAACACTAAGTAATAAAAGCTTGGAAAGCTTTCTGCATAAAGAAGCAGCATTCTATTTTGCCTTTTTTAAAAAATTGTAGAATCCAAATGACTTTGTAAGGTCCTTACTTCACGTTTAGATGAGTGAACAGAATTGAGAGTGCTACTGCTTTTAGACAGGTAGATGGTTAACATTTATTTTAGCTTAGGAGATAGCACAATAAAGATCATTCAACTTTTCTTCAAATGATAACACATTACTCACTGACGACTCAGTAAATGATTTTGTAGCTCCTTTGGAGTCCACGGCAGTTGATTTTTAAGATGTACATTTTTATGATGTTAAAACATTTTTTAAAGTTTTAACAATATCATCAAATTAAAGAGCAGTATTGTTTCCTGATTACATAACTTTTGAAGTGCGATCATCTGGAATTTGTTCAAACAGTGGTATAAAATGCATTGCAAAAGATCATCTGAAAAGACCTCTTGCTGATTGCAAGTTTGTGTAAGTGAAGGGGGAATTTGTGTTATGTATGGCAAAGAATACTTTGACTAATTGTTAACATTTTTGCTTTGAATTCCTGTTAGTGTCTTCTTGTCTTGGACTGTGTAGCTTCTGCAGTGATTTTGACTGAGGTTAGCACAGAGTAGATGTTTTACACAAAAAAGACAGTGTGGTTGAAAACCCTGCTGGTCCCTTGCCCAATTGCTGTCACGCCAATAGAACACGTGGGCATTGCACTGCCTGACACTCATTCTTAGCCTGGAAATTGTTTGTGTTTCCCCACACAATTAACTATGTGAGTAACAAAGGCAGTACTAATGACTTTTTGGCATGTGGATATCCCTTGTCACAGAAATCTCTTTGAGAATCAGACTTTATTTAAAAACATGTTTCACTGGATTAGAAATAAAATTCATTTAGCATTGTTTTGAAGTATCACAATAAACAGCAGTTTGTGTTTCACAAAAGCACATGGTAGGAAAATTGATTCCCCCCTAAGTGAAACTAATTCACAAGATGAATAGTTTTCTTTTGATCCACAGTCTGTTTTAAGGTCATATAGGCAAAGGTTCTAATTTATGTGATGATTTTATAACCCTAAAACATTTAAATCAATAGGTCAGGCAGTTAAATTCAATTCCAGAGTTTGATAGAATCTTGCTACTAGATATTTTATGTAAGGTTTAGAATTGAAATTTGAAAAGTATACATAGATCTTCATTTATTCATTCATCACCCATTAATTCACTCCCTGCATCAACTCCCTCATGCACTCATTCAGTAAAATGTACTGAACTTCTACCAGGTGGAGAGCCTGCTTTTTAGGTACATAAAAAGAAGACTCTGAAACCTTAGGAAGTGGGGTGCTTAAAATCTAATTAGAGAATTTGACATTAGCACAAATAATCAGATGCGATATATTTATATATTTGTAATATATGTTTATGTAAGCACATATTTGTATATGTATGAACACATACAATGTGGTGTGCATACAACTTGGTGTCTGACTTGTTTTCGTTACATTTCATTCCCTGCTGCTTCATTTTCTTTATATATTATGTTTGACTTGGTAAGCGGTGTTTACTGCTTCTTTGTTGCTAGACAACTGTGTTGTTTCCAATTTAGGGCTGCTGTATAGATAACACCAGGAAACATCTTTTCCATAGATTATATTTTTCTTTCCAACACATTTCCAGAAGTACGTATACTGGGTGAAATCTAAATTTAAAGTGGCCAAACCTCCTCTTATTTTTAAGCCTACTCCTCCTAGCACCTCCAATCCAGGAGGTTTTCACCCTACTGGGACCCCCAGTTCATTATCAATCTACGTTACCTTATCTTTGCTCCTCTCATGTGCTCATGTTTCCCCAACGAGCTTTAGATTCTTAGGTTCGTTCTCATATTTCTTGCTTGTGTACTCATTGACTCCCTTGTTCCTCTCATAGGTACAATTCCAGAAAAATCCTATATCTGGTTAGTCACACATTTTGATCATTCATGCCCACACTTATGTAGGTGAGTTTGGCTAGACAAAAACACACTTCTATGCTGACTGCTGTTACTTTTAAAATGCAGGACTAGGAAACTCAAATGGACCGTAATTGTCCACAGACACATTCTTGTGTTCCCTGTAACCAAGAATGGCTGTTCTGGGCCATCTCCTACCTCCTGAAACCTTAGATGCTTCCTTCTTATTTCTCTGAGCAAATGTATCACTACCCAGAACCCTCCTCAGTCAAGTCTACAACCCCAGGTGTCCCTCCCCACCCATATTCTGCCTTCCCATCTGTTACAATGAATAAACTGTCAGTGCTTCTATCTAGGACCACCCCTCATTCGTGTACTGAAGTGTGATTGTCACTCAAAGACAACATTCCTATAATTATACCTGCTTTAGATTGCATTCCCCCCTTTTCTACCATATAATTATATCAGCATATAAGTATATGGTAATAATTCCAAGTTGTGTTACCTTCCATTTAAGTCAGATTTCCCCTTTACAGTAAAACCTTTCAAAAGAGTTGTCTGCACATACTGTTTCTACCCACTCTCCTTCCATTTGTTCTTGAATCCACCTTAATAATTTTGCATATTTATTTGCTAATTTTTTTGTCTTCCATTAGAATGAAAATTTCATAAAAGCAGTCACTTCTTTTTTTCTTCTTTTTTGATCATTCTCTCTCTCCAGTGCCTGGGTCATGCCTGCAACTTTCTTGACAGCTACCACTTTTTGTGTTGAATGGATGAATCAATAGTCTATTTACATTGATATTGTTGAATCATATTATCAAATTTTATATTACATAATTTCTGTGAGAGCTGTTTTCATTGCACACCTACAGGTATTGTGTATTATTTTAATTCTTGCTAGTTTAGAAAAATAAAATTACATGTTTTTGATTACTTATACATTCCACCTTTCAGTTTTCACAAAGCTAGTGGAGGTGATGGAATTCCAGCTGAGCTATATTTCAAATCTTGAAAGATGATGCTGTTAAAGTGCTGCACTCAATATGCCAGCAAATTTGGAAAACACAGCAGTGGCCACAGGACTAGAAAAGGTCAGTTTTTATTCAAATTCCAAAGAAGGACAATGCCAAAGAATGTTCAAACTACCATACAACTGCACTCATTTCACATGCTAGCAAGGTCATGCTCAAAAATCTTCCAGCTAGGCTTTAACAGTATGTGAACTGAGAACTTCCAGAGGTACAAGCAAGGCTTAGAAAAGGCAGAGGAACCAGAGATAAAATTGCTAACATCTGCTGGATCATACAAAAGGAAGGGAATTCCAGAAAAACATCTCCTCTGCTTCACTGACTAGGTTAAACCCTTGACTGTGTGAATCACAACAAATTGTGGAAAATTTTTAAGGAGATGCAAATTCTAGACCAGCTTTCCTACCTCCTGAGAAACCTGTATGTAGCTCAAGAAGCAACAGTTAGAATCGACATGGAACAACGGACTAGTTTAAAATTGGGAAGGAGTATGAAAGACTGTATATCATCACACTGCTTATTTAACTCTGTGCATAGTACATCATGGGAAATGCTGGGCTGCCTGAAGCACAAGGTGGAATCAAGATTGCCGGGAGAAATATCAGTAACCTCAGATATGCAGATGACACCACCCTAATAGCAGAAAGCGAAGAGGAACTAAAGATCCTCTTGATGAAGGTAAAAGAGGAGAGTGAAAATGATGGCTTAAAACTCAACATTCAGAATACTAAGATCTTGGCATCTGGTCCCATCACTTCATGGCAAATAGTTGGGGAAGCAATGCAAACACTGACAGACTTTATTTTCTTGGGCTCCAGAATCACTGCGGACAGTGACAGTGGCCATGAAATTAAAAGACACTTGCTCCTTCGAAGAAAAGCTATGACAAACCCAGGTGGTATTTTAAAAAGCTGAGGTATCATTTTGTTGACAAATGTCCATATAGTCAAAGCTGTGGATTTTTTTCAGTAGTCATGTACAGATGTGAGAGGTGAACCATAAAGAAGGCTGAGGGCCGAAAAATTGATGCTTTCAAACTGTGGTTCTGAGAAGACTCTTGAGAGTCCCTTGGACAGCAGGAGGATCAAACCAGTCAATCCGAATGGAAATCAACCCTGAATTGGAAGGACTGGTGCTGAAGCTGAAACTCCAATACTTTGGCCACCTGATGTGAAGAGCCAACTCATTGGAAAAGACCCTGATTCTGGGAAATATTGAGGGAGGAAAAGAAGAGGTGTGACAGAGAATGATATGGTCAATCACTGACTCAAGATATGAGTTTGAGCAAACTCCAGGAGATAGTGCACGATATGGAAGCCTGGTGTGCTGCAGTCCATGAGGTCACAAAGAGTTGGACATGAGTGAGCAACTGAACGACAACAACAGTTTCTAGTGGGAATGTAATAGTAATTGTATCTCATTTTGACTTTAATTTATATTTCTCTAAAGACATAAGTGTGAACATCTTTTCATGTGCTCATTACTTACTTGTACAGTTTGTTTCATAGAATATTCAAGTTTTTGGCCCATTTTAAAAATTGTGTAACTTATTTTGAATTTTAAGAGTTCTTTATATACTTTTGTTGCAAGTCTTTTATCATATCTGATATACAACCTACAAATACATATATTTTTCTCTATTGCTTGTCTTTCATTTTCTTAATGGTATCTTTTGAAGAGCAAAACTTTTAAAATTTAGTGAAGCCCAATTCAATTTTTTTCTCATATGGATTGTGGTTTAAGTATTATATCTAAAAAAATATTTGCCTAATCCAAGGTTACAGGATTTTTCTCCTGTTTTCTATTAGACGACTTTGTAGTTTTAGGTCTTACACTTAAGTGTGTTATCCTATTTGAGTTAATTGCTATGTATGGGTTGAAGTAAGTGTCTACGTGCATGTATTTGCATGTGGATAGCAAATTGACCTGTCAACATATGTTGAAAAGACCATCTGTTTCCCACTGGTATCTTTATTCAAAATCAATTGATAAAAATGTAAGAATATATTTCTGGTCTCTTAATCCTGTTCTATTTGTCTGTGTGCCAGTTTATACCGTACCAATTGTCTTAATTATTGTAGCTGAATAGTAAGTTTGAAATCAGACATATAAACCTTTTAACTTTGTTCTTCTTTTAAAAAATTATTTTGGCTATTCTATGTGCTTTGTAATTTTATATCAGTTTTAGAATCAGCTTTCCAATTGCTACAAAAATGCCTGGTGGAATTGGGTTGAGAGGGAGGTGGGAGGGGGGATTGGGATGGGGAATACATGTAACTCCATGGCTGATTCATGTCAATGTATGACAAAACCCACTGCAATGTTGTGAAGTAATTAGCCTCCAACTAATAAAAATAAATGAAAAAAAAATGCCTGGTGGGATTCTGATAGGGATTTTATTGCATCTATAAATTGATCCTAGGGGATTACCATGTTAACAACATAAAGTCATCAGCTCATAAACAGTCACCAGCTCATAATGAAAAGTTCATTAATTTTTATTTTCTTTAATTTCTCTCAATAATATTTTTGTAGTTATTACTGTACAAATCTATGTTCTTTTATTAAATTTATCCCTTAGCATTTTATTCTTTTTGATGATATTTTGAATGAAATTTATTTTTTATTTTGAATAGTTACTATAAAGACCCATGTCCAACTCTTTGTGACGCTATGGACTGTAGCCCTCCAGGCTCCTCTGTCCATGGATCCTCCAGGCAAGAAACTTGAGTGGATAGCCATTCCCTATAATTGAATATTAGCTAAACATAGTGTGGTAATCATTTCACATTAAGTTATATAAGTTAAACCATTATACTGTTCACCTTAAACTTATACAGTGCTATATATCAATTGTATCTCACTAAAACTGGAAAAAAATTTATAGGCAGAACAATAAAAAATGGAACATTATAATAAAAAATATAAATAAAAATGCAGTTTAATTTTTATATTGATCATGTATGCCCCAAACTTGCTAAACTTATTTATTAGCCTCTAGTAGGTTAATTTCAATAGTTCTTTAGAATTTTCTACATATAGGAACATGTAAGCTGTGAATAAAGGCAGTTTTATTTCTTTCTAATTGGTATGCTTATAATTGCTCTTAGTTGCCTTATTGCCCTGGGTCAGTCTTCCGGTATGATGATGAATAGAGTGCTAAGCACTGATGTCCCTGCCCATCTTAGGTGGAGAGCATTCAGCATTTCTCTTTTCAACTAAAGGTGCCTTTTAAGTTGATGTTCCTTTTTATGCCTTGTTTGTGAATATTTTATAGTGAATATGTATTACATTTTGTGAAAGTTTTCTTGCATCTATTGGAATGATGATATGCTTTTGTCCTTTATTCTATTAATATGGTATATAATATTAATTAAATTCCACATTTTAAACCAATCCTTCATTTTCTAGAATGGATATTAAGTATAATCCTTTTATATATTGTTGGTTTGTTCTTATTTTGTTAAGGACTTTTTTGTAAGTGTTCCTGAGGGATATTGCTTTGTAATTTTCTCTTCTTGTGATGTTTTATCTAACTTTGGATTTATAGAATAAGTTGGGAAATGTTCTTCCAGATGCTATCAGATGAAAGAATATTATTTCTTTAAAAAAATTTTTTCTAGAATTTACTGGAGAAGCCATCTGGACCTGAGTTTTCTTTTTTGGGAATATTTTTAGTTACTTGACAATGTCTTGGGTTTCCCTTGTGGCTCAGCTGTTAAAGAATCTGCCCGCAATGTGGGAGACCCTGGGTTCGATCCCTGGGTTGGGAAGATACCCTGGAGAAGGGAATGTCTACCCACTCCAGTATTCTGGCCTGGAGAATCCCATGGCCTGTATTGTCCATGGGGTCGCAAAGAGTTGGTCATGGCTGAGCGACTTTCACTTCACTTCATTTAATGTCTTTACTTGTTACAGATTTATTCAGAATTCCTGTTTCTTCATTAGTCAGTTCTGATAATTTATATCATGCTAAAAATTGTCCAATTTTATTTAAGTTGTCTAATTTTTATTGTAGAGTTGTTCAAATTATTCCCCCATTGTCCTTTAATTTCTGAAGGGTTGATAGTGATGTTTATGTTTTTATCCTTAATTTTAATGATTTGTGTCTCATCTCTTCCTGGATAATCCAGCTATACAAAAACCAATTTTGTTCATCTTTTCAAGGAGCCAACTTTTTATTTCATTGATTTTTCTCTATTGTTTTATGTTATTTATATCATGCATTTCTGAATTGTTATTATTTTGCCTTTTGCTTGCTTAGGATGTAATTTGGTTTTCATTTTTAGGCTATTAGTGTGGAAACTTGGGTTACTTTTTGAAACCTTAATTTTTTTCTAATGTAAACATTTAGAGATATACATTTCCTTTTTAAGACTGATTTAGATGTGTCCCACACAACTTGATATGCTGTATTTTCATTTGTTAGGTTCCAAGTATGTCCTAATTTCCATTGCAGTTGCATCTGTCCATGAGTTATTTAGAGTATGTTATTTTTTATATATTTGTGAATTTTCTCAAATTATTTTCTGTTGTTGATTTATAATTTAGTATAGATGTAGTTGGTAGAAAGGAAAGTATATTCTGTTGTTTTGGAGTGGCATGTTCTTTAAATGTCAGATCTAATTGATTGTGTTTTTCAAGTCTTCTATATCTCTGTATATTTTCTGTTTAGTTTTCTAACAACTATTGAAAGTGCAGTGTTGAAATATACAACTCTATTTGTTTAATTTTCCATTTTCTTTTTAATGTGGTCAGTTTTGCCTCAGGTAGTTGCTGCCTCTCTTTGGTATACATTTCTAAGTACTTTATTTCCCTGATGCATTATGAATGCTCCTTTTTATGGTTACATTTCTTGTCTCAAAATTTGTGTTGTATGATATAATAGAGGCAGGTTACTCCTCTTATGATTGCATGACATATCTTTTCCCAGTGGTAAACAGTACACTTGCCAATGCAGGAGATACAAGAAATGTAGGTTCCATCCCTGGGTGGGGAAGATCCCCTGGAATAGGAAACGGCAACCCACTTCCGTATCCTTGCCTGGAAAATACCATGAACAGAGAAGCCTGGAAGGCTACAGTTCATGGACTTGCAAAGAGTTGGACATGACTGAGAGGCTAAGCGTGCGTGCACACATGCATTTTCATTTTATATCTTTTGTGTCTAAAGCATGTCTCTTATAGATAGCATATCATTTCATCTTGCTTTTTGGTATAGCCGGACAATCTCTACCTTTGGAATTTTTAATCAAATCACATTTAATGGAATTGTTGGATTAATGTCTCTTATTTTGCAGTTTATTTTCTCTATGTCATATTCCTTTTTGCCCTCCATGTGTTTGTTGTTGTTCAGTCTCCAAGTCATGTCCAACTCTTTGTGACCCCATGGACTGCAGCACACCAGGCTCCTCTGTCCTCCACTGTTTCCTGGAGTTTGCTCAGATTCATGTCCGTTGAGTTGCTGATCTAACCATTTCATTCTCTGCCTCCCCTTTTCCTTTTGCCTTCAGTCTTTCCCAGAATCTGATTCCAATGAGTCAGCTCTTTGCATCAGTCAAAATATTATGTTTCAGCTTCAACATCAGTACTTCCAATGAATATTCAGTACTGATTTCCTTTGGGATTGACTAATTTGATTATATTCAGTCCAATAGGCTCTCAAGAGTCTTCACCAGCACCACAGTTTAAAAACATTAATTCTTTGGTGCTCAGCCTTCTTTATGGTCCACTCTCACATCCATACATGACTACTGGAAAAACCATAGTTTTGACTATGTAGACCTTTTCTGGCAAAGTGATGTCTCTGTTTTTTAATATGCTGCCTAGGTTTGTCATAGCTTCCCTTCCAAGGAGCAAGCATCTTTTGGTTTCATGACTACAGTTGACATGCACAGTGATTTTGGAGCCCAAGAAAATAAAATCTGTCACTGTTTCCACTTTTTATTCTTCTGTTTGCCACGAAGTGATGGGACCAGTTGTCATGATCTTAGTTTTCTGAATGTTGAGTTTTAAGCTAACTTTTTCACTCTCCTCTTTCACCTTCATCAAGAGGCTCTCTAGTTCCTCTTCACTTTCTGCCATTATAGTGGTGTCATCTGTGTATCTGACTTTGTTGATATTTCTCCCAGCAATCTTGATTCCAGCTTGTGACTCATCCAGTCCGGCACTTTGCATGATGTACTCTGCTCATAAGTCAAATAAACAGGTTGACAATATACAGCCTTGATGTACTCCTTTCCCAATTTGGAATCAGTTCGCTGTTCCATGACTGGTTCTAACTGTTGCTTCTTGACCTGCATACAAGTTTTTCAGGAGACAGATAAGGTAATCTGGTACTCCCATCTGTTTAAGAATTTTCCACAGGTTGTCGTGATAGACACAGTCAAAGACTTTAACATAGTCAGTGAAGCAGAAGTAGATGATTTTTAGAATTCCCTTGCTTTCTCTATGATACAACAAATGTTTGCATTTTGATATTTGGTTCTTCTGCCTTTTTTAAACTCAGGTTGTACATCTGGACATTCTCAGTTCATGTACTGCTGAAGCCTCGCTTGATGGATTTGGAGCATAACATTGCTCGTATGTGAAATGATCACATTGTATGGTAGTTTGAACATTCTTTGGCATTGCCCTTCTTTGCCCTCCATATTCTGTTCCATGAGGCACTTCCAGCAATGAAGTTCCTGGTTTTTAAGCCCAACATCACTGTGGTAAAACTATTATGTTGATCCAGCTAAAGTGGTAGATGGAGAGTAGCTCTAGGTTAGAATGCCATAGACTCTCAGCTTTAACTGATGGTCAGAGTTTTTGGTGAATGTATGCTTTTAAATTTGGGTAATTTTTGCCTTTGGTTGATTTTTACAGTCCTGACAGTAGATTGTATTTGACAGTATTTCACCAGTTGCATAACTTTTGTTTTTATAGAGAGTATTTTTATTCTTTCACTCCCCCATAACCAGAATTCCCCAACATTTTAGATTTCATGAAACATTTTGATGAAATATGTGGGCTTTATTTTTTCCAACAAATAAAATACAGTAACTTTAAAATCCTATATTTATAGTCTTTTCTCTTATAATTGATTAGATTGTTAAAGTTAAGATAAAGGTCTTGGGAAATAAAAGTTATCCTCAATATTGATATATTATTTGATCTTATGGCAGTCTAAAGAAAAGCTGATGACCTAAAAGTTACATAAATTTTATAAAGCTTAAAATTTAGTTTTTAAATGCATACTTCCTACAGTTATAATGGGGAGAGTTTATTTTGTTAGTGTGCTTATATTTTTGGTTTTGTCAGATTATAAATTGTAATTAAAGGTATACAAAGTGTTAATAACAAAGTGAAGTGGTTATGTAAAAATTCTACTTTGTTACTAATACATAACAAAAGCAAGGAAAAGGCAGAGACTCTTCACATTTGCTTTTAGTTAAATCTCTGGTCTATTCTTTTAGATTTTTGTCCCTGCAGAGCAGACAGCTCAGGGCCCCCTTGTGTGCTTGTTACAAAGGGTTGATCAGAAGGAGAATGTCTCATATGACTAATAGGAGATATCTCTTGTGGGTAAGAACATTAATTTTAGAATCAGGCAGACATGGATCTGCTCTGCCCGTCGGTAGGGCTGGGTGACCAAGCAAGAATAATTTATCCCTAGTCTTCATTTCTTTGTCTATCAGTTGGGTTACTCTTCACAGGGTTTTCATAAATAACATATACAATAACATATTCCAAGCACTTAAAACAGAACTTGAAAATTAGTAAGTTTTTGATAAATGCTGGTTATTATTTATTGATTTTTAAGTTAATTCAACAGATATTTAGTGAGTACTTACTATATGCCAAATACTGCACTAAATGTTGGGATTATAAACAGTAATATTTGTTGGAAACAAAAAGCTATTAAAAGCAGTAAACACACACATTTTGGCTTTCATGGAGCTTATAGACTTGTGGAAAATTCTAGATAGATAGATATACACATAAATGTATAAATATATGAAAAACCATTAGTGCTATTATACTTTTAATAATAAGGGATATGTACAATATATCTTGAGGTCTAAACATAAATTTTTTCTATAATTGTACCTGGTTATATAATTAAACATCTCTCTTCCACACAAAATAGTGGCCCCCTTAATAAAATATCAGTGGCTTTAGAAAACGTCTCAATCTCTTTTGGTTATTAAATTAATGCCTTTTGTTTCATTAAGACTTGGTCGTGTTCATTTTAAGCTATCAGTCTTATATTCAATTTAAAACTCTTCTCATCCCTTCCTTAACCCTAAGTGCAAGAGAAGGAATGGCTTTTTCTATTCAGACAACCTGCTTGCCACACCTTCCTCCTTGGCACCAGATGCTCTGATATTGAACCTGGGGAAAGAGCAGGACAGACCAAGGGTCCCCAGGTTACTGCAAAGTACAGGCGATGGCTGTAGCAGAGAAGGAGGGGAGGGAATATCCTCTCCACGAATGCCGCAGCCCTTCCTCAAAAGTGACCTTCCCATCAATCATTCCTTCATACCATTCTTCTATATTAGGAGACATCTGTGTGTGTGTCAGGATTTCTAGTTCTGTTAACCAGTCCTTTTTAAGAAAGCCCTTCAGGTAGGTGGTTATCTGTAACAGGTGAAGCTCTCTGACCTTTGGAAATGATCCTTGTAATTGGTGCTTTTACTCTTAGCTATGGACTTTAATCACCATGTACAGGTTTCAGCATGTGGCACCGCTCTGTTCCTAGCTATGAAAGAAAATAAATGCTACTTGGCCATACAGTACACATGTTGGTAGTAGATTTTTGCCATTGGGAGGGAATATGATATTGGATTCTCTTTTATAGAAAAATTACTATTTTTTTTAATAAACAAACTTTTCTTTTTCTTAGCAGTCATATATGTAAATACTATTGATGATCTAACTGGTGATGGTCTATTTTTTTGTTGTTATTCTTGAATATAATGGTGCTGGATATATAATTGCAAAAATTGTTTGTAATTGAAAGGAGAAGATAATTTACACCATGATTTTTAAGAAGTTCTCTTCTTCATATGACATAGATGTGGTAGAACCATTTTTACCAGGTTATCAATGACAATAGCACAGAATTTATATCTACTAACTCTGTTAATATCCTATAGAAGTTTACATTGCCTGTCTTCCCTGTATACATAAAGGAATCAAATGACTTTGCAATAAAAGCCTTTTATAAGAATATTATGATAATGTAATAAATAAAAACAAGAAATTGTGATGCAGGATATGATATATATGAAAAAAAGTGAAAGTTAAATTCTGTTCTGTCAGAAGAAAAAGGGCTTCGCTAGTGGATCAGCTGGTAAAGAAGGCGCTTGCAATTTGGGAGACCTGGGTTCAATCCGTGGATTGAGAAGAGCCCCTAGAGAAGGGAACAGCTAGCCACTTCAGTATTCTGGCTTAGAGAATTCCGTGGACTGTATGATCCATGTAGTCACAAAGAGTTGGACACGACCGAGTGACTTTCACTTTCATGATATATATATATATGTTTCTATAACATTTCTAAGACACTGTATACTTTATTATGTATTCAATATTTATTTAATAAATGCAGAGTGCAATAAAAACAGAGATGCATCGTATATTTATCTTTTCTTTAAAGTCTTTTATAGTATTTACTGTTGTGCCAGTTGCACTTTATGCATTTTCATCTTTTGAGACTAGATCTAAATCAGTTTTAGATCTTAAGCTTGCCTGTCTTTCTTCTTTATTTCTTTTCCTGTTTTTTTTCTTTTTTCATGAAGAAAAGGACAAAATTACATCTGCAAACCTGACACTACTGATTTTGTAAATTAGAGGTTCAATTAAAGCTTTCACATTTCATTAAAACTTGTAAAATCCAAGTTTATCTAAGAATGATTAGAAGTGTGAGTGTGGTAAGCTGTCAGTTTAACTATCTTTTGGATGAACTTTCAAGTGCAAGTAAATGTAAAGACAGGCATATTGCTTTCATGTATTCTTGAGGTTGCCTACAACTGCTGATTTTTATAAAAGTGAAGTTTGCTTTCCATTCTTTAGGTTTATCTAAAAAAATTCTAACACCTCCTATATAGATTGTCCTATAAACATGTTCTGAAAGGATTATCTTTTGCTAGAATTAACACTGATGTCTTTTTGAAGTACTTTAGGCTTTCATTTTTTATCTTCATTTCTAACTAAATGGGATCAATAGGAAGTGACATATATGTGTGGTTTCAGTAACTTCAAGTTAAAGGAAGCATCATCAATCAAATCCAATGTGTTTTGGCATAAAATTTTCTGTTATAATACAACAGGAAAGGAGTCATTTATCAGACATCGTGACGTTATATTTTTAGTTTGGACAA
The DNA here is from genome assembly GCF_963930625.1 of Muntiacus reevesi. NCBI lineage: Eukaryota > Metazoa > Chordata > Mammalia > Artiodactyla > Cervidae > Muntiacus > Muntiacus reevesi. The sequence goes on along the minus strand of NC_089251.1, from coordinate 255,539,674 downwards.
GAAAGTGTTTTAATAGTCAAGTCATCAAAGTCAAGAACAGAGGCATTCCCACATGATGCCATGAAGATCCCATGGGCCAGAACTAAGACTTGACACAGCCAAATAGATAACATTAAAAATGAGAATGCTCCTAAAATGGGAATTGTGTACACGTGGCATGCATGAATTTCTCTGCCAAGGTCAGACATTGTTCATCTATCATAGTACCCCTTCCCAGTGAGTCTGGACAAGTCCCTCAACACAGGGCTCCAGGTCTACTGCTAGTTGGCCAGAATTAGGAAAAACTTGTGCCTGTTTTTGTGTGTGTGTAACAGTAGTAACCAATTGAGTACTCATTAGTGCCTAATGGATATTTGCTTCATAAATGAACTGAACAAGATTGTCCAGAATTCATAAAATTGTCTTGGTGTTTTGTGAGTTGTGGCAAATACAGCCCAACAAAGAAATTTCTCTTTGGAATTATTTTCAAACTTCCAGTCAAAAGAAATACTTGTCAAGAAAAACACACAGAAAAATTTAGTGGTGGATCCCTTATGTTTGTTTATATTGGTTTGAACAGCTTCAAGATTAATTTCAACCCAACCCGCAGGTTCTCTTTTGCTCCCGTCACATGGGAGCAAAAATATTCTTGTCATGGCAAGAATATTGAGGCAGGTTCCATGACTTCTCTGCAACAAAACCTCCCTGTTTTCTGCTATGTACCTGACATCTAGAGAGCAGAGATCCTCCAGGCCTCCACCAACAACACCGCCTGAATGACCTTTTCGTGACTGTGTTTTGAACTATGCCATACAGTTTCTGACAAAAGCATGGAAGGGTTTGGGTTTTCCAGCTTTGATATCTGCCCAGTTTAAGCTAACTATACAATCTTGGGCTTTATATGACTTCAATTTTCTTATCTGTAAAATGGACATTCCTATAATAGCGCTGTATACTGTTTGGAGTGGTTTTATGAAATGAAATTAGGTATGTGAAAATGCTTATAAAGTTGTAAAGAAGTGTCAGTTAGTATTCAGGCTGTGCACTATGTCTTTCAGAACATGGCACTTAACAAATGGGGAGGCAGGATAATGTGAGAATTGAAAGCATTGTCTTTGAAACCAAACACTTTAGGGTTCACGTGTCAGTTTCAGCATTTACTAACTCTGTGACTCAACGTGGATTTCTTAACCACTCTGAGTCTCACTTTCTCCATTTGTGTAGGGGAAAGCCAACTGTTATGAGGGTTAAATTGTCCCATTTTTAAAGCACTTGGCTCCTTGCTGATGTCAAGTAAATAGCCAGTTAACAACAGCTATTATTTTTTTGCTATTTTATTTAAAAATTTATTTTATTGAAGTATACAATGTTGTGTTAGTTTCTGCTGTATAGCAAAGTGATTTGGTTATATACACACAAATATAAATATAAATATATATATATATATACATGCATATATTTTTTATCTTACTCTTTTCCATTATGGATTTTCAAAAGATATTGAATATAGTTCCCTGTGCTATACAGTAGGACCTTGTTGCTTGTCCATTTTGTATGTAATAGTTTGCATCTGCTAATCTCAAACTCCCAGTCCATCCCTCTTCACCTTACCTTCTCCGTTGCAAACGTAAGTCTGTTCTTTATGCCTAACAATGGCTATTATAATTGATAAATACTAGTTGATGTAATGAAAATTATAATCAGAGAAATGCTACCCACTATGCTTTTATTTTTTGGGCTTCCCTGGTGGCTCAGACAGTAAAAGCATCTGCTTACAATGCTGGAGACCCAGGTTCATTCCCTGAGTTAGGAAGATCCCCTGGAGAAGGAAATGGCAACCCACTGCAGTACTCTTGCCTGGAAAATTCCATGGACTGGAGTCTCCAGAGTCTGCAGAGTCAGACATGACTGAGCAACTTCACTTTCACTTTCATACATTTTTTAGTGTAACGTGTGTCAGATAATCAAAAAGCTACATATACGAATTGCTATGTATTATCCTGCACTACAATTATCACTACAGAACACCAATATCCTTTAATTGGCTTTGTATTGATGATCTTTTAAAATGATGAAAGTACATGAATGCCTTTGAATCATTATGCTGTTCATTTTGTTCTTTGGTTTCCTTATATAGCAACTCATGTAACAAACTCTTAATAGAATTTAAATATTTAAAAAGTTTCTTCTGATTTATGAGGTGAAATAAGTTGTATATAGTGCATAACATTTCACTTTTTATCTCAGCTACTAAGAAATTTAGAACAATGGTTAATTCACAAAAGCTTTAGCCATATTAAGAATTGAAATTTCCTTATATAATTATTGCTCCCTGATCACTTATACTATTGATCATTACATTTTCATGTTAAAATATTCCAGTTCTATAGCTTAATTTTTCTTTGGCAAACAGGCACAAGTCTCTTTAAGTAGATGGATCACTGAAAATTAGAAGAATATAAACTACTAAGTTCTGATAAACTTTGATTCTCCCTTTGCTATATTGTAACATTTGGATTTAATTTTATTCAATCAGGGCTAATTTTGAGACTTAATTAAATGAAATGCTCCAGTAAGCAAAGCAATGTGTTGTATATTATGACAAAATGAGTGCATATGAATTTAGCCTTAAAATAGGTAACACTAATTATGATAAATATATTTTATGCTAATTGACAGTTAACCTGTAGATGTAGAAAATACATATGTAGGAAATACACATTTCCTTTAAAGGAAAATTAGTCACAATATTAAATAGCCTTTTCAATATTATTATGATTTTTTGAGCACATGGATGAAATTTAGTTTTCTCTTGGTGAGAAAATAAGAAAATTTGTTTTATTCTCCAGGGCTTCCCTGGTGGCTCAGATGGTAAAGAATCTGACTGCAATGCAGGAGATCCGGGTACAATCCCTGGGTCAGGAAGACCCCCTGGAGAAGGAAAAGGCAATCCATTCCAGTATTCTTGCCTGGAGAATTCCATGGACAGAGGAGCCTGGTGGGCTACAGTCCATGGGGTCACAAAGAGTCAGACACAATTGAGCAACTAACACTTTCACCCTTCACTTACACCTTAAATGCACAAAGTTCTTTATCAGTATCCTACCTTCTCATTAGTTTTACCGTGTTATTTTAAGGGTAAAACTGAATTAACTGAAATATTATTATATAACATTTTAGGAAGTAAACATTTAAGGATTAAAAAAAACCTCTAATTTCATTCATAGTACTTTTTACTAAGTATATAATCTGAAGAAACTGAGAAAACACTTTTGATAAGTGAAATAAAATAGAGTTGTTCCTTATTTTCATTAAAGGTAAGAGCTGAAAAAAAGATCTGTTGTATCTGAGAAACATTTTGTGGTACTTGTTTAATGATGGAAGAAAGAGTGATGAGAGTATTTTTTTCGAAAGGGTGTAAAATAATTTTGGTTACAAAGAAATGTAACCTTAGCTTTTCTAGAATGTACAATATTAGTAATATATCAAAGCAGTAATGGAAATGGTAAAACAATGTAGCCTGACTCCCAATTCCAACCCCTTGGAGTTGCTTGGGCTGCAAATCCCTTCTCATCTTTCATATTTATTCTCCTCAGTCAGCTCCAGGCCTGTTTGGGGTTTGCAGAGGAAGCAGAGATATTCATTAGTGTTAGCTCACATCTCTTTCGGGCTTCCCATGTGGCACAGTGGTAAAGAATCTGCCTGCCAATGCAGGAGACACGGGTTCGATCCCTGGGTCCAAAATATCCCCTGTAGGAGAAAATGGCAACCCATTCCAGTATTCTTGCCTGGAAAATTCCATGGGCAGAGGAACCTGGTAGGCTACCGCTCATGGGGTTGTAAAGGGTTGGGCATGATAGAGCATGCACATACACATGCACACACATCTCTTTCCTGGTCTAGCCTCTATCAGTGGTGTTAATCAACTAATCAATGCGCCGTTACCTGATGGTCTCCAGCTGCATTTTTTCCTACTAGCCCAAGCAGCACTGATCTGGGTCTTTTATCTGGGGTCTCACCTTGACATTGGTGACATTTCTCACCATGATATGAAAGTCATCCCATTGTTGTCACACACCTTGGAGTAAGAGAAGATTCTGTTTTCTCATTAGGCTTCTAAAAGGGTTTAACTTTCTTTCACCTTCTTCTTCTTCTTTTTTTTTAAGAAGCTATAGTCAATCCTTAAGGCTAGAGAAGAAGCCATTCAGGGGCAACAAAGAACTACATCTAAAAATGCTGTTTCAAGAGATCCCTGAGGGTGATGCCCAGGTTCCAGCCATACTGACTCTTCTCTCTCAGAGACTGTCCATTTTCCATTGGACATGGGAGAAATTGCAGAGGGAGTCTTAATTTCTGTACATCTGAACCCAGTTGTCCACATCACTATCTTCTTCTCTTAGAATACCTTGTGGTCTTCTGTAAATAGGACTCTTCAGGGTCAACTTGAGACAATTGAGAGTTTCTGGTCCTTCTCTCTCTCTCTTTTTTTAAAGAGCAAACTAAGGCATCCCATCAAGGTACATATATATATATATATAATTGTTTTCATGTTCTATAGTTTCCTTTTTCCATCTTATTGAGAAAAAGCATCAACTTTAGAGGCCTCCTCTATGTCACAATAAATAACCCAGTTAAGCAACTAGTATATGCTTCACAATAATCTCCTTGAATTTTCACAAAATTCACGAAAATAGAAATGTACATTTTATGGATAAGGAAACCAAGATTCAGAGTTGAGTAGACTGCAGATTTACTCCTCAGACTTTTAGAGAATTGAATAACCTGTCTTGCTGTCATATGTTATGTGAATACATTCCTTTGATAAAAGTGTTTACAAAGACATATTTCTCCACCCAGAAGTGAGTCTGTCTTAAGTAAAAAGTAAAATTTTCATGATAGTAAAATACCTAGATCCAAGTAAATATGTATCTCTATGTTTATTTATCACTTTCCACAAAATAGTTATACAATATATAAGCATCAGTTAATTGGTAACATTGAGGGAAGCTTATGAATCTGGATACTAAAGGTAGATCTTTATATTAAAGAAGTACCTCTTTAAGTTTTAAATGGATTTTAAGATAAGAAAGTTTGAGAGGAAGAGAGTCTCATGAAACTTGCTTTGCAATCACGTTGCTGAGCCACTGACTTTTCTATTGATATTCACTAAAGAGTTGGAACACTAAAGAGTGTGATAATTTCTTTCCTGTTGAAAAAACTTTCAGCAAAAGAGTGTTTTTTAAAAAGAAGAAAATGCCAACTTAAAAAATTCTCTTCTCACAGTTCAGTATAACTTAGTAGTGAGCAGTGCATAGCATCTGAATGTGTATAAAGAATTGGGTTGGCATATCTTGAAGAAGAAACACTTAAGAAACTTTTACTTTACTTTCCACCCTTCACTCAAAGGCGATTTTCACTTTAACCCAGATTTCAGAAGTCAAAATTCAGATTAAAGGGATTTCTTTGTTTTGCTTTATTTCAAGTGGGCTTCCTATGACAATAGCCAATAATTGTACTATTTATAAAAGAATACTGGGGACTTCTAGTAGTTGTGGGATTAGATGAGGTCAGTTCTTTAGTGGGCATAAGGAAAGTTTCCTGTTTGTATTATTTCATCTGCTTAGTAAATATTACCTTTGTGATATGTTATGTTTTAATTCAATGAATAATTACTGAAATTTATCTCCATTATAATTTTTATGTGTTCTAAAGCCATATGATTATGTATTATATTGGTGATTTTAGAAAATATTTTCCCTCTGGATCTAAATGAATCGATCTGTAAAGAGATTTGATTTCCCTGAAACTATTTAGAAAATTTAGTTCACTCAGTCGTGAAGATTGTCATTTGCCTACCCTCTGTGTTCTGGGTAAGTGTATATAATTTTAACTGTTTGAAATGTTATTCCACCTACATGCAGCACTCAAGTACAAAAATCACTTAGAACACAGACAAGGTAATTCATGAAAAACAAATCACTTTATCAAAATAGTCATAGTATCACTCTAAAATGTGAAGTCAAATGTCATCTCCCACTGAATTGAGCCTAATGTGCCATGTGCAAAACCTTTTATTCTAAGTGTTCTGTAACAGGATACACGCTCTCTTCACTCTGTGAGTGTATCCATTTATATTTCCTACCTGTTCCATGAGCAATGTGTATTCTCTCTTGCAACTATACTCACTCCTGCAGGTCAGCTCCTCATCCTAGGGTCTCACTTGACATCAGTCCACTCTCTGAAGCTTTCCTGGACTAGAAGACTGGGTTAGGGGCACCTTAATTTTGACTTTACAGAATCCTGTATTTGCCAACATCACAATGTTAGTCATGCTTTTATTGAAATCTCTGCTTTTCCTCTTTCACTAAACTCTAAAGTTCTCAAAGAGAGAGGCTATCTTCTTGTTAATTGTTAAATAGTTATTTCTATAATAATTGCTAATAGATGGTAACTGCTCAATTAATACTGAGCAGAGAGAGTTGCATTTAACTGAACACTTAGAATTTTATATTGAGAAATTTATTACCCTGACACAGTTCATGATGGGAATTACAGGCAATAGCATGAAACTACCTAAAATGCCTAAGTATGCATCACTAGATTGATTACAGTACTACTGCCTGCACTTTACATATAAACAAGATGAGCCCACTCCACTAAAAGTTTCTTACTCATCATCCTGTTTCACATAGGCTATGTAGACCAGTAGCTCTGTGGTTGTTGAGTGAGTGAGTGATGTGTGCTCAGTCACGTCTGACTCTTTGCGACTCCATGGACTGGAGCCTACCAGGTTCCTCTGTCCATGGGATTTCCCAGGCAAGGATACTGGAGTAGGATGCCATTTCCTTCTCCAGGGGATCTTCCCAACTCAGAGATCTAACCCACATCTCCTGTATCTCCTGCATTGGCAGATAGTTTCTTTGCAGCTGAGTCACTGGGAAGCTCTGTGGTTTTTGAATGTCTTTCTAAATCCACAGCAGTATTTGAAAACAGACAACTTGGATTTATGCTTTTTCTGAGATTTAGAAATAACAAATATATAGCACTTTCTTTTCCTATTGAAGCTCAGATTCTAAAACTATCATGTTAAAGAAAAGTTGATAAAACTTTTCCTGGGAATCTACTATTTTCAAGGAACTGGGCTAAACATTGTTTTAGGTATGAAGTCATTGGTCTCATTAGCCAAGATTCTTAGAGGAAATTATTTACTATTAGGTAAAATCCATAGATTCTGAGAGATGAACTTTTTGCAATTTTGGCAGAACCTGAAATTTTCATTGTTTTTGTAGTTGTCTAATTACAACTTTGGGGTTTTAGAGGAGGCCATGATTAGTAACTATGACACAGTGGGTGTTTGCTTCTGTGACTACTATTGTAGGACTGACCTGCTCCTTAATTTTTCTGAGTTTTCTAGGAGAACTGAAGTCCAGAGAGGTGGCAAAAATTGATCATTGTCAAACACTTGAGAGAATTGGAATGAGAATTCAGATCTAGAATTTTTCTCTCTTAGTCTAATTTTTTTTTCTTAGTCTAGTAGATTTTATGTGGTGAGGAATAGGGAGCCTTTTTAGGTTCCTATGAAGATAACTCATGGGAAGAAAATGTGATCTGAGCAAGATAAATATGATATCTTTAAATAACAGGGAGCAAGACGAAACTATGACAGGCACAGGAGCCAAGAGGCTTGAGGTATCCCTGAGAACACAGGTCAGGTTAGATTGTGGGTCAAATAGAAAGATATGACTCTAAAGATATTGCAAAGAAAACATGTGACAACGCATATAAGACCTTGGGAAATAAGAACTGGCAGGATACAAAAAAAATAGGATTGGGCCTACCTTAAAATTCTTGCTCTGGATTAGCATACACCTTATCATATTATGTCTGGTATAATAAATATTAATGTGTTTACCTATTTATATAAACTATTTTTACGACTTAATGTTTCTAGACTTATTCTAGATACTGGGGACACAAGCCTGAATCATTTATTTAATGATGTTCTCACCACCAAAATACATATGCCAGAGTTTTACTAAGATTGTTGAAAAAGAAAACTTTGATTCTGGAGTTATTTTTTAAAAGAGGAAGTCATAATCCTGAATCTGGAAATACTTAGAAATAGATTCCAAGTTTGTTTGTGGATAACACCATTCAAGTAGGCATGAAAGCAGAATATATGTATTTTTGTTTAATGAGGACAAAAATTATTGTTTTAACTTGCATCAAACAGGCTTTAAATTTAATGTTATTGGAATAATTTAAGTAATGCTATTCTCAAATACCATACTTGACAAAGAATAGAAAAAAGGAAATGCTTCTAAACTGAAGAGAATTTTTTATCCTCTTTAAAAAATACTTATAATCCTTGTGATTTGTTGGAAGTACAAAGCTCCTCAGTATATCAATATTATATATCCAATTAAAATTTTTTGAGACACTGCTTTAAATTTGTTTATCAAAATATACTTAAGTTTCTCAAATCCCAATTCTATTATATGTATATTTGGAAAGGAAAAGTATAAAATCCTCAGATATAGACATTTACAGGATTTTTGGCAAAATGCAATGGCACTCTGAGTTGACCAGCAAACTTTAGGTTAAATTTGAAGTATATGATGGGCCCAAATTCCTGTTACATTATCATTGGTAGAATCTTTATGAACCAAAGGCATTGTCTCTTCCTCTGACTCTCATGTCTTAGAATGAAGCCAAAGAAGATGAGGTAATATCGAGGTAATCTACCCAAAATGATTCCCTAAGAAAAGTGAAGCAAAAATAAAAGGCAGTGAAAAGTGCACATTCTGACTATTTCTGTTTAAGTCTCTGTTAAGTCTTTAAGTCTCACTCTTTGTCATTCAGTCAACATATTGTTGAGGGCTCATCATATGTCAATCTTTGCACTTTGCAGGAGAAATACAGAGGTGAAGAAGGCAGAGGGGTCCATCCATGACAGTGCTTTCTTCTAGATAGTGAAGACAGGTATTAAAGAGTTAGCAAATAAGTAACAGGATACTTTCCGAAAATGACAAGTGACTTGAAAGAAATAAGCTATGGAATAGAAAATCAGAAGTTGTTGTGTCTACTTTATAAGAGAGTGGCCAAAAAAAGTCCTACTGAGATGTATTACTTGAGCTGACCTGTGGAAGAATTAGAATTTACTAGATTCACAAAATTGGATGCAGGAGAATGGACTTAGCTTTGTAATGTCCCCAAAATAAATGAGCCCTTTTTAATAGATTAGGTTCTAAAAGGAAGTAGCTTTGCCTCTGCATCCAGGATGACATTTCAGTTTGACATCTTTCCTACCCGTATGACAGACTTTCAAAAGAGAGTAAGAACAAGGCAAATGGAGGACAGTGTTGCTAGAAGTAATAATAAAGTTTGGTCTTTACACGTTTTCCTTTCAAAAGTGTAATTTTTACAACTAAAAAATTATCCTCTGGATTTGAAGAATGATTCTGAATATGGTATCTATGTGTCATTAAGTTTTTTGATTTGGGGCTTTAAAAATAATTGACTCCTTTTGTTTCCTATACCACCTAGTTGTTCTGACCATAGTACATCTTTTGAGTTGAGTGGAAATTTGCTGTTTCTATGGTAACTTACTATGACTAGAAAGAAGTTATATCAGTCGAAAATAAGAATAGTCACTTTGATAAGCCTTTTTGTTATTTAATTAAAAGCAAAGTTGAATGTACTCAAAAAGCATCCTGAAATGCTTAATGGGTTGACAAAACTGAAGTGCTTTTTATAATACCCCAATTATTTAACAATAACTTTCTCTTCAGTCCCCAACACAAAAATATTATTTCTCTTTCTCTCTCTTTCTCCCCAGGATTTCTTAGATTCACTGTGTTTAAAGAAGGGCAATTTTCAGTCTTCAATCAGAAGCCTGGTTTTAGCTCTTAGGTAGAACTGTTCTTAAATTGTTCTAGATAGATGTACATTCTCTTCTATTAAAAAAATTCTTTTAAGAAGAAATGTTATGTTCTCCTTTAACAGCCCATTTCTGGCATGAGAGCCTTTCTCTGTAGAATCAAATATAAAACTGATGGTTTTGGAATTTCCACTCAGAGTTTTAAGGGGTGAGAAATTCTTCTAGTCTCCACGAAACCAGTAGCCTAAAGAAAACACAAGGAGTTTTTTTTTTTTTGAGTTCTGGATCCTTGGTGTTGTGTGCTGTAAATGACCAGAACAGGATGCAGAAGAGAGATTGGTAGAGTCAGCATAGTCATCACCATGGCTCTCAACTCCTATTCACTTCTCAGACAGATAAAGTGAGAGATGGGGCTGGAATAGAAACAACTCTGTCCACATCATTACCAGCTGACTCCCGTGGCAGGAGTTTCCCTGCCATGAGATAGCTCAGTTACCAAGGGCTCCCAGAAGTGTTCCTTGGCAGCTCTGAGTGAATCTGGAGTGTGATTTCATGCTTTTGCTTGTTTTGCCTGTGATTTTTGAAAAACTAACTATGAATTTTTAATTATTTGTTCATATTTTACATATTATCTGAACTCTATAGGAATTTGGACATTATCTTTTACGTACTTGTTAATTTTAACAGGACAAAGTTTTTTCCTCTTGAAATGCACTTTTTCTTCCTTATATAGAGTAGTATGTGTGAGGGAAGATTCTTGAATTCTTGCTACTTATGTCTGCCAGAAGAAAATAAAAGTTTGTCTTCCATAACCATTTTCTTATGGTAGCCAGTGTTATTTGAGGCTGTTAAAATGCCAGCAAGTGCCCCCTCTTCTAGTCCAATCCAGTGCAACATAAATATTCTCTTCTTTTCCATAAAGCAGCTGAATCAGAGTGAATTTAATTCCTATATCTAAAGGTTAAAGGCTAAGGGATGAACTGAGCCCAGTATATTCTTTGTGATGTGGCTGCTGTAAGATTCCTGGGGATGAGACATAGGTTAGCTTTGTAATAATTTATTTTTTTAGTAAACTAATATTTTTAGATACATCGAGATCCTTAGATTTGGGGTCATTTTATTAATAAGATGCAGAAGATCAGTTGTAGAAAAATATATTTAAATTTGACATGAAGCTCATAAATATAAAACATATTGTGAAAAAACATAATCGTTGAGTTTATAAACCATAGCAAATCCACACAATAGAATATTATTCAGTGCAAAAAAAAATGAGAAGACATGGAGGAAACTTAAATGCATATTACTAAGTGAAAGAACCTCATCTGGAAAAGATATATACTGTATGACTCCAACTGTATGACATTCTGGAAAACATAAAACTATAGTAACTGTAAGATCAGTGGTTACTGGGGTTGAGGAGGAGGAGGAAGGACGAGTAGGTAGAGCACAGAGGATTTTTAGGGCAGTGAAAATACTCGATATGAAACTGTAATGTTGGATATAGGTCATTAACATTTCCCCAAACCTATCGGATGGGCAACATTAGGAGTGAACCATAATGTGGACTTTATAATGGACTTTTATATATGGACTTAATAATGGACTTTGGATGATTATGATGTGTCAATATAAGTTCATCAGTTGTAACACATGACCCACTGTGGTGGGGAATATTGGTAATGGGGGAGGCTATGCATGTGTTAGGCAGGGAGTACGCAGGAAATCTTTGTGCCTTCTTAATTTTGCTTTGAACCTGAAATTGATCTAAAATATAACATCTTCATTAAAAAAATCCATAATCTCTTATTTTCTCCTTAAAATTTCAACAAAGAAAAATAATTCATTGTTGACATTTTATTTTTAATTTAAAAAATAAGCAGAGAAAAATAATGCAAGAATTTATTATTGAGGGTGGTGGGCAGGAGTGTTTGCCCCCACTCTCCACTCCACTACTGCCTTGCCAGCTCCTTGCCTATTTCTTTTTCTTCCTGATCCCCTCAAAGGTGGAGATATTGGTAATGTGACTAGTTAGTGTCTGGGAAAATTGGGCAGAAGTATTGCAAGCTAAAAGGCAGAAGCCATGCCCAATTCCCCTCTCCTACTTCCCAGTGCACACCTTGAGCAGATTAAGCCTACTGAGGGCAGTCCCTGTAACTGTCACTTCCTACAATCAGGCCTAAGCCCACTTGAGTTCTCAATCCCAAGATTTTGAATATGAAATTGCTGAATAGGGAACGAAGTATGTCAAGCTGTATATTGTCACCCTGCTTATTTAACTTATATGCCGAGTACATCTTGAGAAATGCTGGGCTAGGTGAAGCACAAGCTGGAATCAACATTGCCAGGAGAAATATCAGTAACCTCAGATATACAGATGATACCACTTTATGGCAGAAAGCAAAGAGGAACTAAAGAGCCTCTTGATGAAAGTGAAAAGGAAAGTGAAAAAGTTGGCTTAAGACTCAACGTTCAGAAAACTAAGATCATGGCATCTGGTCCCACCACTTCATGGCAAATAGATGGGGAAACAGTGGAAACAGTGTCAGACTTTATTTTCTTGGGCTCCAAAATCACTGCAGATGGTGAGTGCAGCCATGAAATTAAAAGACACTTGCTCCTTAGAAGAAAAGCTATGACCAACCTAGACAGCTTATTAAAAAACAGAGACATTACTTTGCCAACAAAGGTCCATCTAGTCAAAGCTATGGTTTTTCTAATAGTCATGTATGGATGTGAGAGTTGGACTGTAAAGAAAGCTGAGCATCAAAGAATTGATGCTTTTGAACTGTGATGTTGAAGAAGACTCTTGAGAGTCCCTTGGACTGCAAGGAGATCCAACCCGTCCATCCTAAAGCAATATATTCTGAATATTCATTGGAAGGACTGATGCTGAAGCTGAAACTTCAATACTTTGGCCACCTGATACAAAGAGCTGACTCGTTTGAAAAGACCATGATGCTGGGAAAGATTGAAGGCACGAGGAGAAGGGGACGACAGAGGAAGAGATGGTTGGATGGAATCATCGACTCGATGGACATGGGTTTGAATGAACTCCAGGAGTTGGTGATGGACAGGGAGACCTGGCATGCTGCAGTCCATGGGTTTGCAAAGAGTCGGACACGACTGAGAGACTGAACTGACTGACTGATGGGAACCTAGTCTCTTTTTCTTTCAATAACAGATCCAAACTGCTTTTGAAAGCCAGCCCTCCTCCATTATTATTGGTTGATGGAATTGACCTCATTCCAAACACACAATGGACAGAAGGGCAGGAGGAGCCCTGATTGGCTTCATCCAATAAGGATGGGCTACCTCCCTGGTCCTGAGACTGGTTCACAGATGGGCATGTAACCCTGTCAGAACTATAAGATACAAGAGAATATTTTGGTAGCTTCTGAGAAAAAAAAAGCTAGGGTCTTCCTTCTACTAAATGTGAGAGTGTGAAGACACAAGGATTAGAACTGTGTGGCCTTTTTGCTACCAAAAGGGATTTACCATGAGGATGAAGCTGACTCACAGAGGAAAGCACAGCTGAGACACAGAAACCAATCTCGATGACATCATTTCAGACTCTGGGTCAAATCACAGCTGAAGGAAGCTCTCGCACTGAATCATCCTTTTATAGGTCTGCGTATTTCCCATTTTTCTTTAAATCAATTGACTTCGGTTCTTGTTACTTGGAAAACAAGGATGCCCCTGAGCCCTCATAGCAAATAGGCTAATCTCTGATACATGTAATGCCCTCTGAGCCTGCCAGCTGAGCAATATGCTTGCTAAGAATCTATGTTTCTTTCCAAACTCATTAAAGCCCATTGTGCTTTACATAGTAATTATACAAAGTAGTTAAATGTTAAATTAATAAAATGTAAGTATGAGAAGAAAGTTATTATTATATCAAAACTAAGTTTAATATTTTGAAAAGCCTCATGCAAATTAAGTCACACTAAAAATGTATCTAATTTAAAATGAAAAACATAAGAAGTGCTTGGAAGAAGAATTAATTAAATAAAACTAGTATTGACCTTAGTTTGCTTTGCAGATATCTTAAATTCTTATTTCACTTAAAAAAAAAAAGGAAACTAAGATTCACAGAGAGGCAATTTGATTGCAGTTTATACTAAAAATTGAATTGATTCTCTGATTAGCAGACTCATGCAAAGAAAAAGCTTTGCTTCTAAGCAAATGATTGGCCAATAAAAGCATTTTCACAAATTTCAAGTTAAATTAAAAATTGTTAATTATAGTTTAATGCTTTCCTGCTTTAACCAACACTTTGGATGACAATTTCACTTTTCCAAATTCTATGCAATCAGGGGTTTTTACTGCTCTTGATTGGAAGGAGGAACCAGGGATGAGAAAGTCTCATTGATGAAGTGATGCTCAAACTGTCCAAGGAAATGAATGTGCACCTGTTACAGGGGAGGCTGGAGGCACTGTGATAAGGAGAAACTGTTAATTAGGGCATCAGGGTGTGAGATATTCTCCTCTTTGCCTTTGACACAGGTAACCCTTGTAGGTAGTCAGCAGCTAATTACTGATGGATTTTTAGGCAGATTTATATTGTAGAAAAATCACTCTGGTGGTATGTAGGAAGATGAATTGGAATGAACAGGAACTATATTAAAGGAGGATTGTATCAATGGATGTGGTCACCAACTAAATAACAAGAGTGAGGAAGAAGCAGGAACAAAGGTTGGCTTGGCAGTTGTCAGTGAATGGAGAATGAGGTGCCTAAGAAACAGACTCTTTGATCTTAAAGAGTTTAAAGTTGAACAGTATGCTGAGATGAACAAAATATTTATGGGGCCATTTTGGTGCTAGATATGTTGCTGGGGACAATAGGGAAGATTATGAGTCTCTAGAAGCTCAAGAGTTTTGAGAAACCATGCTACAGTGGATATTTTCTAGGGTTTAAAATTATTTATTTTTGTTTGCTCACATTCAACCCTTTTTGTAGAATTCCCCATGGGATGTTAGCAAAAGGGTAGTTTATCTCCCATTACGGAGGCCAAAGGTGGCCAGACATTTCCTCTCCCTTCTCCCTGAAAGTTATCATTCCTTTAGGGGACCCAAGATCAGCCAAAGGGATGTTCTTGACCAAGCTCAGAATTTGGAGTTATTGATGTAAAGATATTGGGTGGTTAGAGATAGTTAGGGTGAGAGTCCAGCTACATAACAGCCTTCCAGTAAATTCCTTTTGTGGCCAAGTTTGATCAGAAAGATATAAGCGCAGGCTTTACAGGATAGAACACAAAGCATGATTTCATAGAGTAGTAAATGAGAGGCCGTTAAAGCTTGCCATCAGTACTGAAGGAAATTCTCTTGGCTCACCTTCCTTCTAATATGCTTTAGGAAGACCCTTCTCAAGGGGGATATTGATAATAACATTTCCTCCTCTGAGAGCTTAGCTTAGAGAGGAGCCCTGAACTCTTAAGATAGTAAGATTTTAGAATTGTATAAGGACTTCTGTCTTTGGCATTGGTATATCAAACTTTCATTAACTGCATATTGACAGCTTACACTGGGAACATCTGCATGTTTGCTGGGTTAATTTAATGGCAGATATAAATGGAATAAGCCAGACAGCAAAAAGCAAATACCACATGGTAGCACCTAAATGCAGAATCTTAGAAAAAAAAAATTCATAGAAACTGGGTAGAAAAATGGTTGCTGGGGCCTAAGGGGTGGGGGAATTAGGAGAGATTGGTAAAAGGATTTAAACTATCAGTTATATGACGAATAAGGTCTGAGAGTCTAGTGTATATCATGGTTACTATAGTGAATTCAGTATAACTGAAGCTTTCTAAGAGAGGAGAACTTAAATGTTCTCACACAAAAAAAGGTATATGTGTGATGTGATAGACATGTTAATTAATTTAATGAGAGGAATTCTTTCATAGTGTATACGTCTGTCAAATTATCACATTGAGCATTAAAATATCTTACAACTTTATTAATTATACCTCAATAAAGCTGAAAAAATAATTTAATAGCAAATGATAAGTGTATGTATTTTACATTTAAGGGTTGAATGAAAATTGTTATAAATCAAATGCATTTAAAAAAGAGTTTATGAGTTCAGGAAACATCACAAATGAATTTATTATGTTTATATGTTTTTTAAACTATATTGTATAAAAATAAAAATGGAAAAGAAGAAAGATTTTAAGCTTAAAGAGTCATCTTTAGAATATGATAACTCAAAATTTGGACCACTAATAAATAGAATATCTGTGATATTCTGTTTATCTGGCATAGATAACTATTTGGCATAGTTATCTGTGCAATGAAAGCACTTAGCATCATTTTAATTAGTGTAAATTTATAATGTTGTTTTTGCTCCCTAGTGTTTTTAAAAAGTAGTTGCCTACACATCAGTCCTGGCTTCTCTTTCATTTTGCTCTGTTAAGGAAAGCTCTTCAAACCAGAATAATTTCTCCTGATCAGATTTAGATGGTATAATAATATGAGTACAAAGCTGAGCTGGGAACCTAAGACTTAGTACTAGATCTGCTTCTTCCTGTGATTCTCTCTGGGCCATAATTTTCTCATCTTAATATAAGACTCAACTAAACCCACTTTATTTCCTTCAGAGTGCTTTTGTGAAGATTAAAGTAATGACAGATAGAGAATATCACCCCATCACTCTCCATCCCACACACTGATTGTTTATTCTTACAATGCCTCCTATCCTTGCTGTGTTTGCTTACCCAATTATTCTCTACCTGAGCTAGAATGGAAACTCCATGAACACGGAGACTTTATGAGTTTTGTTCACTGCTTTATTCCAAAAGAATAGAGTGGTTCCTGACACAGAGCAGGTTCTGAATAAAATTTGGTTGGCTAACAAGTGAAAAACGCTGGGCTGGAAGAAGCACAAGCTGAAATCAAGATTGCCGGGAGAAATATCAATAACCTCAGATATGAAGATGACACCACCTTTATGGCAGAAAGTGAAGAGGAACTAAAAAGCCTCTTGATGAAAGTGAAAGAGGAGAGTGAAAAAGTTGGCTTAAAGCTCAACATTCAGAAAACTAAGATCATGGCATCCAGTTCCATCACTTCATGGGAAATAGATGGGGAAACAGTGGAAACAGTGACAGACTTTATTTTCTTGGGCTCCAAAATCACTGCAGATGGTGATTGCAACCATGAAATTAAAAGACGCTTACTCCTTGGAAGGAAAGTTATCACCAACCTAGAGAGCATATTAAAAAGCAAAGACATTACTTTGCCAGCAAAGGTCCATCTGGTCAAGGCTATGGTTTTTCCAGTGGTCATATATGGATGTGAGATTTGGACTGTGAAGAAAGTTGAGTGTCAAAAAATTGATGCTTTTGAACTATGGTGTTGGAGAAGACTCTTGAGAGTCCCTTGGACTGCAAGGAGATCCAATCAGTCCATCTTAAAGGAGATTAGTCCTGGGTGTTCATTGGAAGCACTGATGCTAAAGCTGAAATTCCAACACTTTGGCTACCTCATGCGAGGAGTTGGCTCATTGGAGAAGATCCAGATGCCAGGAGGGATTGGGGTCAGGAGGAGAAGGGGACGACAGAGGATGAGATGGCTGGATGGCATCACTAGCTCGATGGGAGTTTGGGTAAACTCCGGGAGTTTGTGATGGACAGGGAGGCCTGGTGTGCTGCGATTCATGGGGTCGCAAAGAGTCGGACACGACTGAGCAACTGAACTTAACTGAACAAGTGAAAACAAATACTGCTACTCTGAGCTATGAAAGCCTTTCTTGGAAACATTGTCTCGGGTTGAGATTAGGCCCAAAATCTTTGATTCAAGGAAGTTTTTTTCATATTTGATGAATGATCTTCTCTGTTTGTTTTCCTTTGTACTACTATTTTCGCACATTATCTCAAGATGAGATCGACTGCATCTTCTGAAGTTTTTATGCAAACTATTTGCTATAGCTACTGTTTGTACTACTATTTTCGCACATTATCTCAAGATGAGATCGACTGCATCTTCTGAAGTTTTTATGCAAACTATTTGCTATAGCTACTGTTTTTTATTTTTAAGTAAATATCTCAATATCTTTATATTGCTTTTATTTGCTAATATTGGTACTTTATACATGACTGTTTCCTTTATTGGGAGAGAAATATATGGGAATTTTGGCTCAAACATTTTACTTTGCCCAACACATCATAAATAAATTTTTGTACAAAAGTTAATACACTTTTAGAATCAAAGTTGCTATAAATTAAACAGGACACTCTTGGGAAAAAAAGACTTCAAGGACATCAGTGAGAAGCAGGAATCTAATCTTTGTAAGGGCAGCATGTGTCTGTCTTGTGACTGCATATAACCAGCGCGCAACAGAAATTCTAGCTCCGAGTTGTCACTGATTTGAATGAGGAAGGAGAGATGCTGAAAAAGGCAGTACAGAGTGGAAGTAGTAAGGAAGCAAAGCAGTAAAGAGAGCAGAAGAGAGTAAATATTCTTAGTGCAAAGGCAGCTCCGAACTGGCACCGGAGACAGCAGCATGGCACAACTCTTAGCTTCTGCAGGTTACTCTTGCTCTCTTTCCACATTCCTTGCACCATCAAGGTTTAAAGCAGCCAGAAGATAAGCTGTGCCCTGGGGGGCTTCCCACTGACCTCAAGTCCCTGTGGCCTCAAGTCTCTGACCCTGGCTTGAAAGAGGAGCAGGATCCCCTGTAATTCATGATTTCTTTTACAAGGTGAGGAGTTTAATACATTGCAGTGATTTTTATGAAAAATGGTTAAACATTTAAAAAAGGCTGAAAGAATCCAGCTTCAGTTGCCTAAACAATTAAATAAGACATGGTATTTTCTGATGGTGACAGTTGCCAACAAAAATACATTTGGGGACAGTGTGTATTTCTGCATTTCTCTTTTTATATATGCAAGTATATTATGATACATTTAAAATATTTTTACAAGAAGAAAAATAGCTTTCAATTACATATTTCTATAGTATTGGTCATTGAAATATAATTAGGAACCCAGCCTCTAAGCTCAATGGCAGTTACAGAATACAGGCATGCATTCTTTGTAAATTAAATTTGTTGGAGGAAGGCACTTGCTTATGGTGATTCATGTATTTTTGCCTTTCTCTATTAGTTTTAGAAACTGGTACACCAAATAGTGCCAGCTGTAGTTATCTATTTTCCCCGCTTTGTAGTCAAGATACATTAACTATTTACAAATGTAAGCAATTCTTATTTTTTGTGTGCTTCTCATCTTTTTTACACATAGTGAAAAGCCAGCAGTTCACATACTGTATTGCTAATGTAACATCTCTGAAGAATAAATTATAATTTCCGAAGCATGACTCCTTGGAAATTTGAAAAACAAAACAATAGCATTAAAAGGAATGAGCCTGATTTGATCTTAACCAGTTCTTGATTTAATCAAACTGCAGGGGATTTTCATTTCCTTAGTAATGTTGTTTATTTTATTAAAAAAATATTTTTGAGAGCTAGCTTGATGTCATTAGTATATTGTTTCCTGCCATAAGCCAATAAATTCACTTTCATGGGTAAATACTTAGTTTTTGGCCACTAGGCACATGAACTGAGGTGGAGTCATAAACTGGCGAGTCCTGAATTCTGCTCAAGGAGGATTTTATAGTTTTTTTCTCCAACTGGAAACTATCTGGCTCAATTTGGCACTTTATGTCCCCATTTCTTCTAGTTTTCTTTCATCCATTCCATCATTCTCTCTAGTTAGTAAATTTTTATGAGTGCCATAGTCCTTTGAAGACATGATATTTGCCTGAGGATCCTTTTAGTTCCTTTGATGGGGAAGAAAAGAGAGAAGGCAGTCGGCATGCATACTTGCATGCTAAGTCACTTCAGTTGTGTCGACTCTTCATGACCCCATGGACTGTAGCCCGCCAGGGTCCTCTGTCCATGGTTTTCTCCCAGCAAGAATACTGTAGTAGGTTGCCATGCCCTCTTCCTGGGGATCTTCCCAACCCAGGGATCAAACCCTCATCTTCACTGGCAGGAGAGTTCTTCACCACTAGTGCCACCTGGGAAGACCAGGCAGCTGGCATAGGAATAATTAAGAATAATACCAATGAGAGTAATGATGGTGATAATGAAAAAGCCAATACTTATTGAGCTCTTGCTATGTACCAGGTACTGCACTCAGAGATGTGTATGTTTGTCCAATCTTATTTAATCTTGACAACAGCCCTATGAGGTAACGATAATTTTAACTAACAAGTTTTATGTGATAATCAATATTATAGAGGTTTTAAATGAATTATCTAAGTTGATTTAATTTGATGTGTTACAAACATTGAGGCTGAAGTCTAAACATTTTAAAAAATTTAAGTGCTATACACATTATAGAAGTGTAAAAATCTATTGTGATCACATTTAACTATTAGGGCAATCCTATATAGGATTTATTATTCTCAAGTCTACTTAAGAAATATGAAAACTGAGGCAAAGAGATGAGAAAGTTATCCAAGTTCAAATAACTAGTAGGTGGTGAAGGCCAGTATTCCAACCCAGGTCTTTTTCATATTGGTTTTTAATGAATATCTATACTTTATGATGCTTCTCAGTAATAGAGATGAACATGCCAAAAAAGTGTTGAATCCCTCTCAGTGACTGTGGAAAATAAACCTGAATGAAATAAAAATTAGATCGCTATACTTTCTCCTTTCAACTTGAATTACTCTTGCCAATATTTAGACCTCAAATACCCTCTTTCTTGCTAAAGGAATAGGGTAGAGGTAATGAGGGGAAGGAGTTATTTTTCTTTTCCTTTTTTACTGTTAATGATATTGAATGAATTTTTCATCGAGGTTTCACTTTTTTTTTTTAAAGCTAAACTGGTGATCTTTTCATTTGCTATTTTTTGGTATATTTCCTGGGTCAGTCTGGATATTTAACAGGGACACTTCCACATTTGGGTGTGTTGCCATTTTGTGATACCTTTTCTTTATAGGCTTGTTACAAGAACTGACAAGACTAGTATCTAAGATTTTGAGGGGTTTCTCATCTGTGTGTATGTGTGTGTATTCCTGTAGATTGTATGATTCTATCAATTGCCAATAATTATTTTAAATTTAAAATTGCATTTGAAAATATAGAGAAGAATTAACTTCGAGTTTGTGAAATAGAGGGAAAGGAAACTGCTTTAGTGTGTCTTGTGGCCTCAATTTTCCCCAGAGGAAAATACAGGGTCTGAAGTACTGATAGATGTTCTCTATAGTACTTCTTCACATTGGACACATAATTCATGTTTGCACCTGCCATTGAATGGAATCATAATAGATTATGACAACTTCTGTAATACACACAGCCTTTAAAAAATATCATTTAGACTTCAGCCATTAAGCCACACTAAATTAATTTAAAACTCTGTGGAAAAGAACTGTAAATGAATACATTTGTTGATAGATGAACACTGGTTGGCATGCACAGTCATTAGCAGTGGGTGATAATTTTTTTGACTGTAATGTGGAAAGAACAGGAAGCAAGTTTGGAATGCCTTTGAAGTTTTTCTTTCAGTTCTAAATATCTGAGATTCTTTACATTTTTCACAGTAGAATGCTCAATAATTTTTCCTGGGTCTTAAAAAAGTCACATATGCTTTACAGTCATGGAATTTCAGGGTACTTGTAAATCAGACTTCAATAAGAAAAACTTGTAAGTTGAAAACAGTAATTCAAAGGTAACTCTAAATTCCATGTCTTTAAAGGCCGCTTTTAATATGAAAAAGTAAAAACAATCAAAGTGATAAGATTAAGCAAATCACATGGTTTTAAGTTTTTTGTTTTTTTTTTTTTTTTTAATTTGAAACATATGCTCCAACATGGTTCAAATGATTTAAAATAAGAAAGGAAGGAAGAAAATCAAGTTACTGAGCATACCCAATGTGCCAAGCATGAGTGTCAGGAGCTTGAAATGCTAGGAAAGCCAAGGATTTGCATAATTAGAAGAGTCATCGACTTCATAATGGAGTGCTAAAATGCTAAAATGCAGCTTCAGGTCATATGAAGTGCCTGGAATCTGTGAGAACAGCCGTGACATTCAGGGACGTGGAATAAGAGCTTCCAAGGAGATAAAGCCAGGGCTCCAAGAAAAACTTGTGTTCTAGCTTCGTAATGTAAAAAAAGTTTTCCAGTGTCAATACTCATCAGAAACATCCTTGTAACAGAATATGGACAGAGCTGTGAAGCACAAGACTGTCCAGACAGTTTAGAAGTTCAAAGGGGGCTAGTTGATATTTATTTATTCATTCACCCATCCATCCATTCATCAAGTTACTAACTACAATGCACAGAAGCCTAGGACAGATGTCATGGCCATAAGGAGTAGAAAGTGAAAGGTGTACGTCAGTTCTGTGACTTTCCACAGAGTGGGTGGCACCTGGGAAAACATCACTGAACAGATAGGCTTTGAGCTGAACCTCACTGGGCAGGCTTGGGTGTCTCATAGAGAGGTTCCTTTAGTATCCAAGACTTCCTAAGTTAGGATCCTTACTGGGACGTGTGCGTGCATGCCAAGTCGCTTCAGTTGTGTCTGACTCTTTGCGACCCTATGGACTGTAGCCTGCCAGGCTCCTCTGTCCATGGGATTCTCCAGGCAAGAATACTGGAGTGGGTTGCCATTTCCTCCTCCAGGAAATCTTCTGGACCCAGGGGTCGAACCCGTGTCTTATGTCTCCTGCATTAGTAGGCGGGTTCTATACCACTAGCACCACCTAGGAAGGCCAGGTGGGAAGTGTAAAGACTGATTTGGTGGTGGATTTCCAGCATGTATCTTCTTTTCCTACTTGTGATATTTACTCTCATCAGCAAAGAGGTATCTTTATGAACTGAAGTAGGGAGGGTTGGTGAGGGAGGTTAGAATTTGGTTGTAAGGGGGAGAAGTTGGGGAAGGGGGTCAAGGTATATCTGTAATCTGTAAAGACCCCAGCTGATCCTTTTGTGGTTTCTTTGGATGGCCATCTCTCTTTCACCTACTTGGAAATTATTACTCATAGATGACATGAGATATTAGGACATTAAAACTAAATGCTACTTTATCTAGGAATATTTGGTAATTGAGAGCTGCTAAAATTTATGGGAAGGGGTTCCTTGTAATAAAGAGAGTAATATAAAATATGAACAGAGTATACATGTACATGTATCGTAGGGGTGGAGAGACTTTCCTTCCACCTTCCTAGTTTTTTCTTTAAAAAATTTTTATTTATTTTAATTGGAGGATAATTTCTTTACAATATTGTGGTGGTTTTTGCCAAACACTGACATGAATCAGCCACAAGTGCACATGTGTCCCCCATCCTGAACACCCCTACCACCTCCCTTCCCATCCCATTCCTCTGGGTTGTCCCAGAGCACTGGCTTTGACTGCCCTTCTTCATGCGTCGAACTTGCACTGGTCATCTGTGTTACATATGGTAATATACATGTTTCAATGCTATTCTTTTGTATCATCTCACCCTCACCTTCTCCCACATAGTCCAATGGTATGTTCTTTACATCTGTGTCTCTTGCTGCATTGCATATAGGATCATTGTTACTGTCTTTTAAAAATCCAGATATATGCGTTAATATACTGTATTGGTGTTTCTCACTCTGACTTACTTCACTCTGTATAATAGGCTCCAGTTTCATCCACCTCATGAGAACTGACTAAATGCATTCTTTTTTATAGCTGAGTAATATTCCATTGTGTATATGTACCACAGCTTTCTTATCCATTCATAAGCTGCTGGACATCTAGGTTGCTTCCATGTGCTAGCTTTTGTAAACAGTGCTGCAATGAACATTGGGTACATGTGTCTCTTTCAGTTCTGATTTCCTTGGTGTGTTTTCCCAGCAGTGGGATTGCTGGGTCATATGGCAGTTCTGTTTCCAGTTTTCAAAGGAATCTCCACACTGTTCTCCATAGTGGCTATACCAGTTTGCATTCCCACCAACAGTGTAAGACAGGTCCCTCTTCTCCACACCCTCTCCAGCATTTATTGTTTGTAGACTTTTTGATGGCAGCCATTCTGACTGACCTGAGATAGTACCTCATTGTGGTTTTGATTTGGATTTCTCTAATAAGAGTGATATTGAGTGTCTTTTCATGTGTTGATTAGCCATCTGTATCCCTTCTTTGGAAAAATGTCTGTTTAGTTCTTTGACCCACTTTTTGGTTTGGTTGTTCATTTTTCTGGTATTGAGCTGCATGAGTTGCTTATATATTTTGGAGATAATTCTTTGTCAATTGCTTCATTGGCTGTTTTTCTCCCATTCTATAGCTGTCTTTTCACTTTGCTTGTAGTTTCCTTTGTTGTGCAAAAGCTTTTGAGTTTTTTGAGTGACATTGTACAGGAGACAGGGATCAAGACCATCCCCATGGAAAAGAAATGCAAAAAACCAAAATGGCTGTCTGAGGAGGCCTTGCAAGTAGCTGAGAAAAGAAGAGACACTAAAGGCAAAGGGGAAAAGGAAAGATATTCCCATTTGAATGCAGAGTCCTAGACAATAGCAAGGAGAGATAAGAAAGCCTTCCTCCATGATCAATCAATGCAAAGAAATAGAGGAAAACAGCAGAATGGGAAAGACTAGAGATCTCTTCAAGAAAATTAGAGATACCAAGGGAACATTTCATGCAAAGATGGGCTCGATAAAGGACAGAAATGGTATGGACCTAACAGAAGAAAAAGATATTAAGAAGAGATGGCAAGAATACACAGAAAAACTGTACAAAAAAGATCTTCACCACCCAGATATTCATGATGGTGAGATCCTTCACCTAGAGCCAGATATCCTGGAATGTGAAGTCAAGTGGGCCTTAGAAAGCATCACTACAATCAAAGCTAGTGGAGGTGATGGAATTCCAGTTGAGCTATTTCAAATCCTGAATGATGATGCTGTGAAAGTGCTGCACTCAATAGACCAGCAAATTGGAAAACTCAGCAACGGCCACAGGACTGGAAAAGGTCCGTTTTCATTCCAATCCCAAAGAATGCTCAAACTACTACACAATTGCACTCATCTCACACGCTAGTAAAGTAATGCTCAAAATTCTCCAAGCCAGGCTTCAGCAATACATGAACCGTGAACTTCCAGATGTTCAAGCTGGTTTTAGAAAAGGCAGAGGAACCAGAGATCAAATTTCCAACATCCATTGGATCATAGAAAAAGCAAGAGAGTTCCAGAAAAACATCTACTTCTGCCTTATTGACTATGCCAAAGCCTTTGACTGTGTGGATCACAATAAACTGTGGAAAATTCTGAAAGAGATGGGAATATTAGATCACCTGAACTGCCTCTTGAGAAACTTGTATGCAGGTCAGGAAGCAACAGTTAGAACTGGACATGGAACAACAGACTGGTTCCAAATAGGAAAAGGGGTACATCAAGGCTGTATATTGTCACCCTGCTTATTTAACTGCTATGCAGAGTACATCATGAGAAATGCTGGGCTGGAAGAAGCACAAGCTGGAATCAAGATTGCCAGGAGAAATATCAATAACCTCAGATATGCAGATGACACCACCCTTATGGCAGAGAGTGAAGAAGAACTAAAAAGCCTCTTGATGAAAGTGAAAGAGGAGAGTGAAAAAGTTGACTTAAAGCTCAACATTCAGAAAACTAAGATCATAGCATCCAGTCCCATCACTTCATGGGAAATAGATGGGGAAACAGTGGAAACAGTGACAGACTTTATTTTGGGGGGCTCCAAAATCACTGAAGATGGTGATTGCAGGCATGAAATTAAAAGACGCTTCCTCCTTGGAAGGAAAGTTATCACCAATCTAGAGAGCATATTAAAAAGCAAAGACATTACTTTGCCAACAAAGGTCCGTCTGGTCAAGGCTATGGTTTTTCCAGTGGTCATGTATGGATGTGAGAGTTGGACTGTGAAGAAAGTTGAGTACCAAAGAATTGATGCTTTTGAACTGTGGTGTTGGAGAAGACTCTTGAGAGTTCTTGGCCTGCAGGGAGATCCAACCAGTCCATCCTAAAGCAGATCTGTCCTGGGTGTTCATTGGAAGGACTGTTGTTGAAGCTGAAACTCCAATACTTTGGCCACCTCATGCGAAGAGTTGACTCATTGGAAAAGACCCTGATTTTGGGAGGGGTTGGGGGCAGGAGGAGAAGGGGACGACAGAAAATGAGATGGCTGGATGGCGTCACCGACTCTATGGACATGAGTTTGAGTAAACTCCAGGAGTTTGTGATGGACAGGGAGGCCTGGCATGCTGCAGTCCATGGGGTCGCAAAGAGTTGTACACGACTGAGTGACTGAACTGAAATGAACTGAGTTACCTTCCTAGTTTTGATAGCTGGACAACAGGTAGAATAATAGGAGAATATATATGTAAATTTATTAATTTTTAATATTACTTACAGGAGTGCATAACAGAAAAAAAGCTGAAATTCAAAAAAGCATTGAGAGTTGAGATCTCATATACTGTCTTAATAGGGACACACAAACACAAATATGTAAAAATTGTGGTTCGTTCAGCATTTAAGAACTGTGATGCAAAGAAAAAAAATCCTCAAGGTAAATATTTTTCCCAAGGTTGTCCTTCTGAATCTAATCAAATTGTAATTCTAGACTTTTGTGTATAGATTCAGATGAAAAATGAAACACAATCGCTTACCAGGGATATATATTATCTCATTCAAAAACACACAAATTCCCACACAGGTGGTCACAACTATTACTCCTTTGCAGATGAGGAAATTGAAATTTGAATTTATAAAATAACTTTCCAAATGCCACACACCTTGTTAGAGAAGTGGCTGGGATTCTAACCAGTGTAGGTCTTTTCAGAGATTTGATGCTCTTTATATCAAAGATGATATTATTTAAAGGTGCATAAGAGTATTTATGCAAACATTTAATTATTTGTACTTAACATTTCGCATGTTATGTGGGTCAGTTAGTAAGCAAACATCAAAACCACTGGACTTGTTAATTATACTTTTATCCTTCCACTTCCATGCATAAAGCAATGTCTGTCTGAATAATTACTCTTTGCTTCGCAGTAAATGGACATTGATTGCTAGTTCTAAAATCTGACATTTCAAACAGGGCATTGTTGGTCTCAGACGAGGTATGTTATAGTAAGCACTCTCTACCAAAACAGCAGACTGTACTTAGTTTAACAATTGTTTAATGTCAATAATATTTCTTTCCACCCTTTGACCTGATTTTATTTGTAGTAAACAACATGCCTTTATGTGATCAGTGGCTAAGATAAATTTATCTTTGTCCTATGTTAACTGAACCTTGTGAGGATATTCACGTCGTTGGTATGCTGTTCTAATAGAGTGGAGTGGTCCACAATCTCTTCCAGGCAGGAAGTTTGGTATCAGCGCATGCTTTTCATCTAGTGAGCTTTTTAAGATACATAAAATATTCCTGAGAAACCATTGCTAACCATTTTACTTTTTAATTAGTTTATTCTACTAAATTAATAACAAAAGTTGAGATGATATAAACATGATGCCAAGACCACTATTTAAGCTGAAATGAGTTGAAAAAAAAAACTTATTTGTACTTTTATCTTGCATATTAGCATTTTAATTAGGATAACACTTGTACTTTTATCCTGCATATTAGCATTTTAATTAGTGATAAATATTGAATATTCATGTCCCAGCATGCTATCATTTCTATCATATCTAATTGCCTAATAAGGTTTGATGAAATTTTGTTTTGATGGTAAAGGCCTTTGACCATATCAAACATTTTAAAATATTAAGTCATGATGAGGGTTAAAGAAAATACTCTTAAGAGGCATGAGTGATTTTATGCCAGCATGCTAATCTTTAAAACAGCCCAAGTATTTTTGAGCTGCAATAATGGAAAAAACAACAATATTGGGCAGGAATGAAACAGGAAATGTTTAAACTCTTATTGCCCTAAGTAGAAACTGATGTAAGTAATGGTATTAAAATACAGTATTTTGTCTCTTAATATTGCCAGAATATAGACTTTCCTCTTATGTATAGCTTTCATACTGAAGCTAATTTGATTTTTATTGGCATAAGATATTTTCCTTTAAACTCCCAGATCAGCTAAAACAATATTTATAGGTTTCAATTCTCCTGAAGGGAATCACCAACATTCATGGACCCTAGGAAAAATAACCTTGTTTAGAAGCAAAACAGTGTCATTTGATTCTCTGTCAGATGGGAAATGGAATGTTTATTTTGAGGAGATAGCTCAAGGCATAAACTATTTACTCTGATTTGTTTTACTGTTGTTCTTATGCCAATAAAATGTTGACTTCAGACCATTCTATCAACTCTGTTGAAGTCTTTATATTTAGAAAGAAATTCCTTTATACTTCCTCATTGTCTTTTGCAGATATTTGCATTTCTATGTCTTCAATAAATAGTCTTAAGTTAAACTCCATTGCCTTTTATCTGCATTAGCCTCAAGTGCTGAGAAGTATACAATCATTCACTTTTCAGCATATACTTAAATTATTTAGTTGCACTGAATGCTCAGACATCATGTTATACATTTTCAAACACAATTATAGTATGGCCCAATGTAGTCTAAAATTCCATTTTTCACAGCCAATAAAAACAAGTTTTTGGATCAGGTCCAAGGTATGCCAAGTTTAACTTGTGTATCATGGGACTGATTTAGCATATTAAACCCCAAAGGGTTAGCTATCTTTTCCACTCTTTCCCCCTTGTTCTTCTAAAGAAGAATGAGTACTAAATTAAATACTGAAGCCAACCTCTAGGAAAATATAGTTATATATGCATTCATGTATGTGTGAGTAGGTGATAGATATATAGGTAGGTAGATAAGTTTCTTTATTAGAGGACAGTATATAGAAGCCAAGATCTGGGTGCTGGATGTGCCCATTTCTACTGAACTGTCACTGCTTGCAGACCTGCCAGTGGACAGAACAAGGAAATAAGAGAGAGAAATTTCCCCCCAAACTCAAAATTCATCGGTAGCATTTTGCAAAAATACAGTACAGATAGACATTTAGTCATTGCTAATGTATTTTATGCAAGGCAGTGAAAGATGTTTGTTATTTCTCCAACATCAGTCAGGAAAGTTACAGTTAATGGTGGACCAAAAGAAGTTAAAAAAAAAAAAAGATATTGCAGTTATGCTATAGATTCCTTAGAAGTAAGAAGTGGAAGTAAGGATGCTCAACGAGCAGAGAAGGGACATCCACATCAGAGTTGGTTCTCAGTGAAGGCTCTCAGAAGCAAGGGATATCCACACTGAGAGTTGACCAGTAAGCAAGAAATGGCTGGAGGAAGAATTTGAAGGAAGTGTATTCTAGACTGAAGAACTCAGAAACTGTAAATTTCTATAGAGAACATAATGATCTAAGTGAAATGAAAGTAATTCAGTATGGTTGTATATCTATGTAATGAGTAGTGGGTGGCAGATTTTGAAAGATATAGCTGGAATATATAATATGTATTATATATGAAACATATAATACCATGTAATGTATCATTTTATATAATATGATGTTAAAGAGTTTACACCTTGTGGACATTCGGGAATCATTGAAAGATTTTAAGCAAATTGGAATTCTACCTAAATTTAAAGAGCTTTTTTAGCTCATTGTCAGAGATAATACTTGTATAAATAACTCTTATCCAAGACAGAAGGTTTTATATAGTCCAGAAAAGTTAAAGAAACAGTGGTATATAAGCTAAGAGTTAGAAGATTATTCCTACTTGAAGAGCTAAGGGAAACCTTTGTGAAGGGAGAACATTTGGTTGGGCTTACAACTCAGCCAGGGTAGCACATTATTTATTTATTACTGATCATTTGCCTTTACAAAATAATTGTGAATATAAATAACACACAGGTGTCATTCTCCTAAAGTTAACCTTGCTTCTGAAAAATGACATTTATGGTTTGATTTGCAAATTTTATTGTAAGATACAAAATTTAAAGGTAATGCTGAATTATAAATTACAATGAAAAGTCAATTGTACTTTGATTTTTCAATGTCTAAGATTTCAATCCAGATTCAAAAATTAAAGTTGTAACAATGTTAAAAATTTTTTTTCATTTCATAAGATTTTAAAGTTTAAGAAAAATTACAGGAATAGTACAAGGAACTCCAGGAGCAATTGTTTATATTTTGCTCCATTTATCACTCTCTCTATATATAAATAAATAAATAAATATATTTCTTATTTTATTCAATGGATAACAATAGATTATAATCATTATTTACTTTGTTGCTCAAATTTCCCATATTTGATCAATATAACCTCTTTAAGCTGTTTCCTATATTTTTTTATGTCCTCTTCATTCTTTGAATGTTTCCTTACAGGTTTATGTTGTACTTTCCTTCCCTAGCCCTAGATTCAGCCTATTTTTTAAGGAATTCTGATTTCTTTTAAGGAATTCTGGTTATATAGAAAACAAAATTTGGGTGAGTGTCGTGTTAATTGTTAATGGTGTCTCATTGCTTCTCAGCCTCCTCAATGAACATAGCTAGACTTATATTGATTACCTATAGTTCATACCACTATCTCTAACTTCTTTGCAACATCACAGGATATATTCTAGTCTTTCACTTTCCCATATGTGGAGTTCCCTTCTCCAATCATGAAAAACTGGCTCTTGGCTCTTTAATTTTTTATATTTGATAAAAGAAGAAAAATTGGTATGGAAGAATACATTTTTGTAGAAGAATAACTTGTATATGTACTGAAAAAAATTTTGTGGGAAGGGGGAAAACTGAAGGAGGACTGGTACTACCCAGTGTTCAAGCATACTGAAAGCTTTGTTAAATAAGCCAGTGTGATACTGGGGCACAAAAATCAGCAGAAGAGAAGAGACTCTGGGCCAAATAAACATGAAAATTGAATGTCTGTGAAAAGTGGTGTTTGAAGGTAAAAGAGAGAAAATAAACTAAAGGAGAACTTTTATCTTGCTGAACATATGATTATTCCAGCATAGAAATTGCTTTTGTTAAGGCCACCAGTCACTTTTATATTGATAACTTTGATAGAGGTTTTCTGATTTTTTTCATGTCTCTTTAAAGTTTTAATTTGTTCTCTTTTTAATTGTTCTGCACATTTGGTACTAGTGACACCTTTCTCTTCCTTGACCTTCCCTCCTCTTTGGTTGTAGGACGAACTTTCTCTCCAACTTTCTAGTCTCTCTGAGATCTTCACTGGATGTGCTTCCCTCTGTATGTCAGGTTTTATTCTTGAGTCTTCACTCCTCTAACTTACATGTTCTCTCTGAACAGTATTATCCACATTCATAGTTTTATACTTAGGTAGCAACACCTCCACCTTCCACATGCATATTTTATCTCTATAACTGATTTCTTTACTTTCTCCCTGTAATTTAAATATCTACTTGTCCATGAAACATCTCCATTTAGGCCATCTTTTGGTACTGCAAATTCATTATGCCCCATCAGTGAACTTTTGATTATACTTTTTTCTTTTTTATAGTTTCATTATTTATATTATTTTATACTTTCATTATTTATTATTTTCACTTTTTATGCTTTCATTATTGCTCTTTTTACTATTTGGTTCTTGGTGGTGGTACCATCTACTCAGATAACAAGCCAGAAATGAAAGTATTGTCTTTAAATTCTCTTCTTTCTCATTCAGTATACCAAATCATTTACTAAGCCCTATGCTTTATGGGCTTCCCTGGTGGCTCAGTTGGTAAAGAATCTGCCTGCAATGCAGAAGACTGGGTTTGATCCCTGGGTTGACAATATCACTCCAGTATTCTTGCTTGGAGAATTCCATGGACAGAGGAACCTGTTGGGCCACAGTCCACGGGGTGGCAAAGAGTCAGACACGACTGAGTGACTGGCATTTCACTTGATACTTTACACCTATTAGTGTCCGGAAGAGGCCCTTTTTTCCAATTATGTCTTTGCCTTACTTTAGGTCATTATCATCTCTTACCAAGATTACTCTAACAGACCTTTTACTGATGCCACTATACCTGGACTTAACTCTTCTCAAAATGTCTCCCACATTTTTATCAGTGAGATTTCCCAAGACCGTAAAGCTGAAGGTGCCATTTCCCTGACTGTAGCCCACAGTGAGTACCCATGCTTGTTGGATATAGTCTAAGCTCCCTATATGGCACATACAATTTGGCATTTGTTGATTTTCCAGCTTTATTTCCTGCCTCTCTCCCTCACACCTATACCCTCAGTCATAGCAAGATGCCTATCAGTTTGTGAAACTATGGTATTTCACGCTTCTATGTTGTTTTTCATCTTCCTTTGCCTAGACTTTCTTCACTGTATCTTGCTAGTAAACAATTTTCCCTTGCTGAACTTCAACTTACTGGATAAAACTTGGTAAAATATAATAAATTCCTCTGTGAGTCTTTATTTCTCTCCCTTCTGGGTTTCTTCTGTCCCTTTTATTTTATTAAATCACTTATTAAATTGGATTGAAGTTGCTTTTAAAAGTAGATGATTTCTTTCCTTTTAAACTTGAGCTCCCTGAGGGAAGAGCCTGTGTTTTAATAATCATTGTTCTCTTAACCTCTAGTACATCCTTTGTCACATTGGCTAGTGAAATTAAAGGTAGTGTATAAAAGGCAAAAAATTTACCTAAAATAAAAATTTACTTTTCAATGTGCATAGACAATAACTACATTGAGACTAAATACCACTTTTCTGTACTCCCAACACAGCCAGTTTTCCCTTGTTGCTGGAAGAGACTGTTGTTTGATTGTGTACCAGGTGTAGAGGTTAGTATACTAAAGTCTCTATCTTGAAACAGAAATAGCATTCAACAAAATGAAACTCTCATATTATGAGAGGTTCTTGGGGAATGGAGATCAAAGAAACAGCAGATTGACTTCTTCAGCTCAGAGACATTACTGTAAGCCTTTTCTGAGAGGACAAGCAAGAGGAATTCTGCAAAGGATTGGAAGGTGAAAAACTTAATGGCAAAGGTTCCTTTGGGTTCCAGGAGTCTATGATTCTATTTATAACAAGTAACTCATTACCTCAAAGCCAAAAATAAAAGTCCACGAGCTCTTATACTGAGACAATGTGTACATTTAAAACAATAACAGTATTCTGTATTTGTCGAACAACTGAGGAGAATGAATTCACAAGCAGCCACGATTTTAAGAAGTTAGAATTGATGATCTTGGAGTTCATCATTGGAAAATGGAATTGTTCATGAAGCAGGAACAAAAGGAGAGGGAGAAGATTAAAAAATACTAAGTGACCCTGAGAAACAGAGAAAAGGAAATCAAAGTGAACCATATTAGTTAGCCCCGATCACGGGAGTCGTTGAATGCATGGGCAATGGAGGAGAGCAGTCCTGGGCTTAAATCTTTGCTTAACCAGTCCCAGCTGTGCAACATTAGCTTTCTCTAAAAGAGAGATCCAACTCCTATCCCAGGTTGCTGTTAGGAGAATTCAATGTAATAAGTTTTGTAGAATCTTCAGAGTGCCTGGCCCATAGGATGTACTTAGTGAAGCAACAGTTATCAATATTATCCTTGTAGTAGAATATAGAGGGTAGGTAAGGCAACTCTGAACTTTACAAGTCTATGACCCATCCAACTTTCTGGTGAAAGTTAAGTATTTAATAATGCAGTTTTGAAAGAGGGTGAAAGTGAAAAGTGAAAGTGAAGTCACTCAGTCGTGTCCGACTCTTTGCGACCCGTGGACTATAGCCCACCAGGCTCCTCCGTCCATGGGATTCTCCAGGCAAGAATACTGGAGTGGATTGCCATTTCCTTCTCCAGGGGATCTTCCCGACCCAGGGATCGAACCCAGGTCTCCTGCATTGCAGGCAGATGCTTTAACCTCCGAGCCACCAGAAAGAGGGTAGGGAATTCTACTTAATGGATTAATTTTTTAATGATTTGGATTTCTTGTGAACATGATTTTAAAGAGAGGATTGCATTATATACATACACTTCAGCATTGCAGAGCCATTCTGTATATTGGGGCTAGAACCACAACTTCACTTATATATTTAGTCTGAGTTTTTTTTCCTTAAAGTTTCTCAGTGATATTTTGACCAAAGTTTTATTTATCCATTCTTCTTCAGTAGAGATTATAGAGCAAAGAATAGTAAAACTTAAGCTTTAAGATCTTGAAGTTTAATCTTCTACTTTTCTTCTGGTTTTTGGGCTTCACTCATCCATGTATGTGTGAGGCCTATATTGTGAGAATGACCCAAAGCGAGCTAATGTGTCTCTGAAATTAAGCCCGTATTCTCTCTAGGGCTGTACCTAATTCAAATGGTCAGTGTATTATAGTTTTCAAACTGTGGTAGTAAACTAGCATGCCTTTTTGTTTAAGGCTGCTATTAAAACACATTCTAATGTGATCATGAGGAGGCAGTGTTAGTAAGAGTTAAAATATCAGCATCAGACAGAACTGGATTTAAACCCTATTACTGTAACATATAAGATATACAGCCTTTGGCAACTTATATAGTTTTTCTCAACTCTAGATTCCTGACTGTGCCTTGAAAGTAAGAGAATCTGCTTTCTAGGTGTGCTGTGTACAATTAACTGAAATAGTGCATGTAAGGTATTCTGTCTAACATACATTAAATGATTGATAAACACGTAACAACCCCCTTGCTTCCATACTTTCCATTGGGCTAGATGGAGAAAAGAATAGATGGGGGAGGACTGTCATTTTATGACTATACAGCTTGATAGAAGTTAATAATGTTTAGAAAAGATGCAGAATTTCTAAGATAGACATCATTTCCAATATTTTGATAGGTATTGGGCCTTGTGTCAGATGATACAGTAGAAAATGTGTTTGGTGTTGGGCTTGGGAAAATATTCAATGATCAGTTTAAATCCTCTATGAATTTAAATGTAGATTTTAATTAAATGAATGTAAAAATAAATTATGATAAGTATAATATGTCATGGAATAATTGACAGAAATAATGCATTTATATGAAAAATAAGATATTTAAAGCCAGAGATGAAATTGGCAAGGATAGATCATTTCAGTGGATGTGGAGTAGAAGAAAGTCAGCAGAAATAGAAAGAAAAGCTGAAGCTGGACTGAGGTTTTTGAGAAATGAATGGGTGTAAAGGTACAAAGTATGTATGGCCTATAGTTATTATAAAATAAGATAGTTTTTATTTAAAAAGGTGTAAGCAAATACATTTGAGTTATTTATCAATATATAGAACCTAATCAATATATAGAACCTACCACACATACTATTATAAGCTTGGCAAACTGAGTGATTGCTTCTATTCAAAGTCACGATTATCTCTATTTCTGTCTAATTCTAAAATCTTGGAGAGTCGATAGGTTAGCATTTAGGAATTTTCCACTTACTGACATTGATTTGATTCATTTCTTGGTGGTAACTCCACACATTTATTCATAGGCATTACTGGAAGCTTAAGACAGATTTTTTTAAAACTGCTAATTGGATTTAAAGTCATGTTGAAACCAAGCTTAAAATATTGAGGAAAGCTGGTAATGATGACTCAGTACTGATGCTAAGTTAATGATTTAGTGATGAGTTTCAGACCTACAAGGAAACTCAACCAGCCTCGGTGTTTAACTACCTTTGGACAACTTCCACTGACTGAAAAATTGCAGATAACATTTTTGATGTATTTGGAGAGTGATGAAATCCTTTGACTCATACGCCTTTAAACCGTGATATCACATTATTTTCCTAATTGTGACCACACTTCTTTTGTGATGGTGGAGTCTGTGATTCTACAGATAATGTGATAGGATTTACTTCACACTGCCTCAGTCGTAGTGTGCCCTCCAAATCCCGTGTTGTTGCCTCATGCTTAGCGATGAAAATATCCAGCTTGCCTTTCCTCTTAGCCTGCTTGTTGAATATCTATTCATCCTTCAAGCCTCTGTCCAACCATCTCTTTCTTAGTCCTCTGACTCAAAGGGCATTTTATATTAAGGAGGTCTCTTTTTGTAATGTTTATTCACTATGTTTACTCACTATGCAAAAGCCGTTTCCTTTTATAGTAGATTTGATGTTGCTTGATACACATTGGTGTTTTGGCGTTTGGCTGTGAGAATATTTTTTAAATGATTCTTTTTGTTGTTGTTGTTGATAATGATATTTTCACAGAATGTCACATTCATTCAAAGGAAGTTGAATAACTGCCAGCACTAAAGGCTGTCAGAACTTGTGTGCGTACTGAGTGGAACCAATCAAACTTTAGTTGACCTGTTTGTATAGTTCAGTGACAAAGAGGAATTTGTCCTACTATTTGAACCGAAAAGGCTCTATTCTTACACCAGGCTAAAGGGTTAGCCAATTTGAAGAACAGTTTTTCCTAGCCACTTGAAGCTATAAACCTGGTCTTCTTTGTTAATTAATTTTAGAAAATAATTCTGATATATTTTTTATTGAATAAATGACCAATAAGTGTTAAGTTTGACACACAAGATAAGCAAATCTAATTTAAATCTCTTAGCTAGGTAGGTGCTTTTTGCCCCTAAGGCAGAAAACATTTCTTAGTCAAATTGAGAACTATTTCCAAAGTGATTTTTAGTTGCCTTGTCAATATTAATATTCCTATTGTATTTATTCTCAGATAAATAGAGTTTCTGATTTGAAGAAGTGTAATGACAAATATTTTAAGATGGAACACGTATGTAATCAGAAAATGTTTTGAAGCATTGCAAGAGATCAGTGAGTTTATTTTTAGGTTATTACAGACACACATGAGGACAAACACATTTTCAGAGTAACTTGACTAGATTTATTTATTTATTTTTTAGAATAAGAGGTTTATTTACAGGACCAACAATATTTTTAAAATTGAAGTATAGCTGTTGTACAATATTATGTAAGCTACAGGTGTGCAGTATAGTGACAAGGACAGATCATTTTTAAGCAGGCCAGGAGCAGGGATAATGTGGTGAAAAAATGAAGATTTAATTTTAAGGTAGTCAGGAACAGTTAGATGTTCTGATCTTTTCCTCAGTTTATTGTATGCTGCAGAATGGACATGTTCATTCATTGAACAGATGGATTTGTAAATGAATATAATGCAAACTATGATACTTGCTTTGAGAGAAACAGAGAACTGAAGGTATATAAAATACATATGGGCTTGTCAGAGGAGTCACCTCTGTGAGGAGGGGAGATTGCAGCTACATATGAGCAGTGAGCAGGAGAAAGAACATTTTAAGCAGAGGGAACAGTACATGGAGAAAAGGCAGGGAAGACGGTGGAGTGTTTGAGGAACAAAATGCCGATATGGCTAGGGAAGAATTGACCTAAATGTTAGGGTTTCGAGATGGAAGTATAGGTAGGTGAGGGCTAGATAGGGCAGATGGTTGATATCGTGGTATAGTTACTCACTATGTACCCACTGAAATGAATGAATAAGAATGCTTCACAACATAATGGGAACAGTGTGGTTTTCTTTCTTTCATTTTGATGTACATGATCTTTCCTTTTTCCCAGTCTGTCAGGCATTCATTTGCCTCATGCAGTGTGGTGAGAGGGGTTAATGTTAGCCAAGTTGAAAGACAGGCTTAGAGAGTCTTGCAGCAGTCTTGCGGTAAAGGCTGATTGGGCTCAATGAGGAGATGACCACCGTTCCCAAACTGAGCCAATGGAACAGACCAGCTACAGATTTCAGCAGTAGATGTCAGCAGGGAGTGAAGTGACCAGACAGTTAAAGGACATGGTTGCAGATTCCAGAGAACACAAAGGATGGCAGGAACCTGTGGGTTTGGGTTTGAGGCTCACTTTTTTCTGCCACTGAAAGGTCACAGAAGCCCGCCTGTCTATAAACTCAGATACCTCTTTGAAGAAAAATAGTGGGTTGGAGGAAATACATAAGACTGAACATTTACCAGATATGCCCAAGTTTTTAGAAAAAGAATATACAAGAAAATAATGAGGTAGCATTAATTAGCACTTTGTGTTCATTCATTCAATAAATAGCCATGACTGTCTCTTACATGGGTTTCCCTGGTGGCTCAGTGGTAAAGACTCCGCCTGCAATGCAGGAGACAGAGAGAGGTTTGATCCCTGGGTTGGGAAGATCCTTAGAGGAGGGCATGGTTAACCCGCTCCAGTGTTCTTGCCTGGAGAGTTCCATAGACAGAGGAGCCTGGTGGGCTGCCGTCCATAGGGTTGCAAAGAGTCGGACCCGACTGAAGTGACTGAGCACACATTCATGCCTCTTATATATTGTGCATAGGGAATACAACGGGCACCAACCCTTGTCTTCCTGGAACTCACATTCAAATGACTAGTTCCCAGTTGAAGCTATAGAAAGAAAGAAAACTGCCTAATTAGAAAAATGAATATGTAGTTGCGCATTCAATAGTAGTATGTTAGCTTTAATTTCACAACAGCAGTAACGGAAAGTATTCTGGTGGTATGCATGACCTTGTTGTGGTCAAGAAAAGCTAAAAATGATTACAGAGTTTATTCTTGCTTGGACACTAAGTTTAAATAACTTGACATCTTATCATATGTCAGTTATAGAGTCACAAAAAGTTAGGGCTGGAAAGGATCTTAGAGGTCATCTAGCCTGACATTTTAGTTTGGCTGGTAAAGAAAGAGATATTCATAGCATTGAAGAGGATATCACTGCTAAAGTTGGGATTTAAATATGTGTTCCTTGACATTAGTTCAAGGCTGTTTGTAATGGAAAAGAGTTTCCATTCAGATCTTTGTAGAACATATTCATTGATTATTTCACCTCGATATCCATAGACCATTTCTTGGGCGGGCTCTTGTAAGTATTGGAAGCATAACGGGTCATGCAGTGATGTTTAAGTAAAGATGAGGATTAGGAGAAGAATAGACACTCATCAGAGGGATTAGTTTCTTTTGTTTCTCTTTAGAATGTGGATGATAGCCCAGAAAGGACCCAATGCCTACATTTTACCCCTACTCAGTAGGGGTAAAAGCAGGGGCTCAGGAACACGGCATCTGGGTTCATATCCCAGCTCTACCATCCATCAACCAGCTTCATCATCAGTGTGAAACCTGTAAAAAATTTTAACTCATATCGTATGTATACAACGAGAAAATCTATAATCCCATCTGATCATTTCTTTCTTGCACTTCCTTCCTCTTTCTCCACTTAATTTAAAAACTCACTTAAACATATAACTTGTAACATTGTGCTTAATTGAATTGTGTTGGGAAAAAAGCACAACCTCTTTGTCTCAGACTGATATTTGAGTAGAGTTCTGCGGTAAGGTAACAGCCAGTAGCTGTACTCAATTTCCAGTTCTTGGACTGACATATTCACAATACTCTATGATTTTTATACTATTGCATGCTGTTTAGCTCTTGTATATTACAAACAGGGTCAAAGAATAGATTGTTACAATCAAAAAACAAGGAAAAGTAAAGTTTATCATTTTCCACGAGGCTTCACACAAAATGCCATGACATACTTAGTATCTACTTGGTTGGAAAAATCATGCAAGTTAATCCATGTTTTTCTTCATATAAAATGAGTTGCTTATGATAGATATGTTCTGTGTGTTATGCTAAGAATTCTAATACATTAAGAAATACTTATTGAGCACCTATTATAAGAGTCTAACAGTGCTGAGTTGGGGGAAGTGTGCCGGTATATGTACGGGTGTGTGCGTGTGTGCAGAGTAGTGGTAAAAGTGTTAGGCTAAGTCACACTGAGAGTTCACCTTAATAGAAAAAATATAAAAACAATTTCTGACAGCCAACTCCTGGAAAAACTATTCAAAATATACTATATTTAGCATATTTTAATAGGAGACAGCTTGTATGATAAGTTTTAGCATTTTTCGCAGTATACTTGTGTTAAAGACTATATTTTTGGAATTTAAGCAACAACAGTGAGGTTATTTCATCTTATTGAATACTACATTAAATTAATAAAGCAAACTTTTCTTTCCAATATTGTTTAAATGCTGTTTGAAAAAATGTTAATGAAAACTTTTAAGAAATAGATATTTTTCTTTGTGTCAAGTGACTATTTAACTTACTGTTATCTTCTTATGGATCCTTAAGTTTTAAAATTGGACTTTAAAATAAATTTAGTGCTTGATGTAAGTGAGAATATAAGTTTTCTACTTTAACTTCAGAGCAAAAAGAATATGAACCTAATGCAACAATGATGTTATGGATTTTCTGCAATTAGCTTAATAGCTTTCAGATTCTGTGGTTAATAATCAAGGCTTTGAGCCTCAAGTAAGATTGTATGCTTGCTTGTCATTTGAATTGTACCTTGGCTAGATGTTTGTTAGTATTTTGTTGAGTTCCTTCTAACACGTTAATGAAGAAGTCATCACACTTTTCTAAATCAAAGTAGACAAAGTGGAAGTTATTTTTAAAAAGTTGATAGGCTTATTTTTCTCTTGAGTTGTTCCTCAGGGATATTTATGCTAAATTAATAGTGATATAGATAAACCATGAGTACAGAAATTGAATGCCATCCATAAATGCAGAAATCTTTCCAGAAGATCACTGTAATGTGCTATTACATATACAAAGAAAGCAAAAGCATAAGGTTGTAATGAAGCCACTACCCTAAGTTCGGCATATCAGTTTACATGTAGATGGTCTCTGGATATAGCTGTAATATTGCACACATGTCAAATTATGATTGAATCCTTATTGATGGTGAAGAAAACCTTAATTTATACATAATTGCATTGATACATAATAGCTACATAAATATATAATATAAAATTGTCTTCCTTTTTATGTATTACTTCACATAATGAAAATGTATTTTTTGGAGTATCATGTACCATAAGGCCCATGCTAGTATCTCTGCAAGCAGCAGACTAATCATACTTAGAGAGTCTGTTGGAATGACTAAAGCTGGACAGGAACATAGAATTCAACTAATATAACTTTATTTTACAAACAGAAACTGGAGTTCAGATAAGTCAAGAAATTTTCTTACAATGGCCCAGCATATTCATAAAACTAGGACTAGAAGCCATTTATTTTATTTTTAGTTCAGTGCTTTCTCAGACTGATTCCATTTCCTAGCATGGATTAGAACTGCTCAATGTAATCGGTGATTTATTTTTAATTCCCTTTTTCTTTGTCTCTCCTGTGCGAGGAAAATAGAAAGGTGTTCTTGCTTCTGTGGACATATCTGGAGGGTGCTAAGAGCTACAGACTGCTATCATATAGAGCATATCCCCCTCTGTGACATTTAAATCTTATTTTTATGGATCATTCAGTGAAAACATGTGTGTTTCTCAGTTTATCCTCCTTTTAACATGTGTACTTTTAAAACATTTAATCATGCTTTGAGAATTTTTTTTTCATAACAAACCTATAGCCTGGAATCTCATGACATTACTGATTGAGAAGAAATTTGTTACTGATTTAGATACAGGAATGTCTCCAGAATATTATATTAAAATATGAGGATTCACCTTATTTGTAACTTGAACAAAAGTCCCTACAGTGTGAGTCTGTCTTCCAAGTAAAACAATTTTTACTGTTTATTTTCAGTTCACAGCTTCTCTCTTATGCCTACTTTTCTTCCTTTTTATTTTCATAAATTAAAATTTGATTTTATCATATAAAAACCTTAGGTTCCTAGGGAGTTTTGGGAACTAAAGAAAAAAGTATGATGTGTGTGCGTGTTTCCATATCTTTTTGCAGTGTCCTTTCTTATTTGAAAAGCTGCATTTGGGTACAGTGTCACTGGTGGAATTGAGCAATTTTTGTTTTTCTAACTTCTGTAGCTCTGGCCAGCTTCACAGGGCTTCTATCAGTTGAAATGGCATCTTTGACTTTAGCCAAGTGTAGGTTATTAGGTTATGAGTGCCAAAAATGATGAGTTGTCTCCACACTTGATCCAGCATGAATAAAAGCAAGATTGTAAAATAATTATAATCTCTCGGAGCAAAGCCAGCCATGCAGCTTCAGCCCATCTTTCTTCATTAATTTGTATACAGTTCTTATTTTAACAGAACAAACTTTCTGAGGGTACTCACATGGGACTGCTGAGCCAGCTGTACAACTTTTATTTTGAAGAAAAAAAGTTGAGCCTCTGAACGGGCTGTTTTAAAGACAGGGAGGGACTTAGCGTTTCCGAGCTTGACCAGCATGTGGAAGGAGTGCTCTCATGGCTGCGATAACTTAGGGAGCTCCTACCTGGGTGCCACAGGGGTAGGAAGGTTTCTGGTCGTTTTGCTCTGTTTCCGAGGGTCCCGTGCAGGTCCCTTGCCCATGTCAACGTGACTGTTGGTGTTTCCGCACACCCTGCTCTGTGGGGGAGTGCCCCATCGTGCCTGTCTTATGTGGCCTCTATGGACACATTACTCAGCTGGCAGAGAGCAGGGAAGTTTTCTCCCAGCACCCAAAAAGAGAAAGAGGAAACCACTTTTGCCTTCTGGGCTCCTTGCAGGACAATAGATCAGGATAAGCTTCCACATTCTCTCCCTGGATTTCTGGAGTGGTTTCCAGGAACAAGCTAAACTTTCACCTTTAAATGGATGACCATGTCACAATCAGGAGGAAGCATCTCCAAAGACCCATCTTTAGGTAAGTCATGATGTATCCTAGATGGCTCCAGGGCTATCAGGAGAAATAATTTCTTTTTCATCCTTAACTTGTGAATTCTGGCACTAAGTTATAACAAAGCAATAAAGACTGTGCCTAAAGTGTAACTTCATGCATCCTGAAGGAGTTCTTTTAATTTTTATTTTCTGAAACCCAAAGCACAAGCTTTTGTCAGTTTTTCAAGATGTATTTTAAAAACGTATTAGCTTTTCATGTACTTCAGTGACATAGCACTAGAAAAACTTTTGAAACATTATGCAATCCCTTGCTGTTTCTAGTGGTTGCATAGCCCTGTAAATGGGAAACGTGTGGTTCTTTCAACTGATTTCTCTCAGAAGTAGTATTTTAATGCTGTGAATCCTATGCTTTTTTGCAGTAATGTATGGGGAGACAAATTTGAACTTGATGGCTATTGTACTATAGTATGTACCTTTTATAGCTAATTTAGGAGTATCTGTATAGCAGTTAAAGAAACAGCAGGGCAATAGGAGATATTTTGTACTGGGGTGGAATCTTTGCCCAGGCAGAATGTAGATCTCACATAACAGATTGGGCTAAGGTTTTATTTTGAGGGGGGAGAGACTCTTTCACTAGGAGACAGCAATTTCTTCTGTCTTGATTCTTTAGTTACCTGTTATGTAATTTAGAATCCAGAATTTGGAATTAAAGTTAACCATATATCAAATTTGGGCCTCCCCCCAGATACTATCTTAAATATAGCAAAGATATCACATGTTAACAACACTAAATGTTAAGTTGTAGTCACTGGCTGTTGATCTTGAATTAACTACAGGGTTGTTGAAGTTTATGGATAAAATTCCTGACATTCTGTGGATGTTAAATAGTGAGTGGGCCTTCAAGGAATAGAATTATATATAAAATGTTTCCATTCTTATGTATTAATTAAGCATTACTACAGTATTGCTAGCAATATCTATATACTTTCATAATGCTTAAAACAAAATGTTAGCTCAAATCTGTTTTAAAATCTTTTGAAGATATTTTCAAATCTCCATTACAAATTTAACATTATATGTCTATTTAAATATGCACTTGTAAATTTAACCAAAAATCCAAAAGGTGTATTCAGCTCCGTGTTTCCCATGGCAGGAGCTGGAAACGTTCTTTCAGTTCCCGTGCAGTTCACTATTATTTTCTTTCCAAGCGCACGTGTGACTTCAGGAGGCATGAAAGTTGCACAGACAATTCCAAACTCAACCCCACTGAGACGTCACTTAAAGAGGGTACCTACAGAAGTTCAGGAAGGCAGGGCTGTTTTGGATAAAATCAGATGCACTTAGCCATCAACTTAAGTGTGTTATCCCATTGTGGAACTGTTGATGGCAGGTGGTCATTCACTGCTTTAATGCCAAATCCTTGTCCCCTCCCGACGAATGCTATGTTAAGGTGCCGCTCTCAGGGGGATTGCAATTCAGGTGTGCTGCTCTTCTGTATAAAGAGCAGATCCTTTGTGGAAGGTGGGATTCTTTGTCCAGATGATTAGAATACAGTTTGGTAAATTCAAATGATTGTTTCACGAGACTGATGACCTAGAAGAGAAAACACAGCTACCAAAGAGGCTATACGTTTACCCAGGCAATTATTTCAAGCAAGTGCTGAAATAGGTTCCTGATTGAACACAGGTTAAGGCCAGATGTGAAATCATGGGTCTACTGGCATATTGACAGCTGGCTTTGCTTTTATCAAGATATGACTGTTATGAAGGAAAGGAGGGTGGAGAGTATCTTAAAAAATCCAAATGACTAGACACACTTTCTCAGAAAGTTTTAGGCTGTCCTTTAGTGAAATGCAGCATGGGCTTTCTAATAGCTAGTTGTGCTTTTGGGCAAGTTGAGAAATGGGTTAAGCTTTCCTTTGGCGTCTTTGGGCTTATCTGGTAGCTCAGACTAGAGAGCCACCCTTTTTAACTCTGGTGGCAGTAAAAAAATCTGCCAGCAGTGCAGGAGGCCTGGATTCTATCCCTGGGTCAGGAAGATCCCCTGGAGAAAGGAATGGCAACCCACTCCAGTATTCTTGCCTGGAGAATTCCATGGATAGAGAGCTTCGTGGGCTACAGACTCAGTCCATGCGGTCGCAAAGAGCTGGACATAACTGAACGACTGACTCTCTCTTGGCCCCTTTGGCTCTTATCCCATGTCCCACTTTATTTTCTTTGTTAGCCTCCTTTTCCAGCTCCCCTGTTCCCTTGGCCTTACCCTGAGCTTTCCAGCCTTTCACACTGAGACATCTCTCTAGGCTTCCTTTTCTGGTCAGAGTCCGTGTACACCCCACTTGCTAAGAGATTTGCACACCTGTTCTCAATCTGTATGCAAATCTGTGCTAGATTGTTTCATATGTGCTTGTTACAAGTTTAATAGAAATTTTGTGAAATATCTTTGCTATTTTTTATA
This sequence comes from Muntiacus reevesi, assembly GCF_963930625.1. NCBI lineage: Eukaryota > Metazoa > Chordata > Mammalia > Artiodactyla > Cervidae > Muntiacus > Muntiacus reevesi. The sequence goes on along the minus strand of NC_089251.1, from coordinate 255,494,929 downwards.
AAAAACTCATTTAAAATTTTTGTCTTTAAGAGATCAGCCTGGGATTTTTTTTTTTTTTTTAGAAACATCTGACATATTGACACCATTCAAATTTCTATATACAGGCTATTTTCTTCTGCAGTTGAACCCACAACTTTAATTCAATTCACCTGTCATTCTCTGCTCAACTAGACATGACCATATCTGGGCTAAGGCATTGGGGAGGCCAGGGTTCCCAAGTGGTAAAGAAACCACCTGCCAATTCAAGTAATACCAGAGATGCAAGTTTGATCCTTGGGTGAGGAATATCCCCTGGAGTAGGAGACAGCAACCCACTCCAGTATTCTTGCCTGGAAAATTCCAAGGACAGAGGTGGGTTACAGTCCCTGGGGTCACAAAGAGTCAGACACAACTGAGTATGCATGCACCACTGGAGAGGCCAGACACAATAACAAAAAAGCAACCTTACCTGCCCTTACAAAGCACATCGTCTAGCGTGTATCTAGGTAACCATGACACAGACAGGTGATGGGTACCAAAAAGAAGACAACAACATCTTGGGAAATTATAATGGAAAAGACAAATTTCAGTGAAAACTAATTCTGGCCCCTAAGTGAACTGAGAAAGATAAGAGCAATATTTTTTTATATTATTATTATTTTTTAATGTTATATTTCCTTCATTTTCTAATTTTTTAATTAGTTTTTATTGGAGTACAATTTACAATATTGTCTTAGTTTCTTCTAAGAGAAAGATTTTCTTTTAAATTTAATTTTTGAGACAGAATTAATATTAATGTTTCATCAGCATGATCTCCCTAAATTTCAACTAATAAAAATCATCCATCAAGTGTAAAAAATTAGCTGAGAGGTTTTAGAGGAGATAATGAATATTGAAATTCCGTGGCTGGTATGCTATTGGGAAGGCTGGGAGGAGTCTTATATGCTATTTAGAAACTGTCTCTAAGAATGTCTTAGTCTCCCACAGTGCTGATTCCCAAATCATTTCACACAGCTAGGTTATCAAATCCATGTTTTAAAAGCCTTCCATGGAAAATTAGATATACATTTTCATGTCAGATCTGTGAAGCAAGGAACAAAGACAAGGCTTCCTTTATGGCCAAGGCTGGAGTCTGTATGTACACGTTCACACATTTTGCATGTTACTTTGGGATAAATGAGACTGTTCAGCCTGGAGCGTATAGAAATGATGCATCGCAGACACATTTTGTGGCTCACTCAGCTGATATTCTTGCCGCTCAGAATTGTAAGAGAAATCACTCTCCCTTTACTCAAGAGAAACACTTTAGGCTTTATAATTTTCCAGGAAGGAAACACTATTACAAAACATATATTAATGTGTTTTCCGTCAACAACACTGAGTTTGTTCCTCAGCACTTAGAAAATGACTTTGTATAGATCTTTAACAATCTAAGATTTGAATCAGCCCTTGATATTAGAGCTCTCGGATACACACATTCTTTAGACATTTAAAAACTTCTTTTTCTGTGTTACCACAGAGTTTGATCTCTAGTAATTACAATTAATCTCCCTATATAAAAAGATTCATCAATTTATAGCACATTTCAGATGAAGTACCTTTGTCTAACTTCAGTAAAAGAATTGCTGAAGATACTTCCATCTTATTGCATGCTTATATTGCTTAGTGAGCTTTCTATATTCCCAGAATATTACTCAAACTTAGATTTTGATACCAAGAAAAATCTATTTCTCGTAATAAAATTGCATCAGTGAAAATAATTCTTACCTGAATTACACTGCTATGAAATATATAAGTCTGGGTTTTTGTTATAATTATCTTCCCCCACTTGATTTGATATTTTATTTTTATCAAATTCTACTATATATGCATCCTTTTTTTCTGTTTGTTGCTTCAAAGCCTTTCTGGAAGTATGTAGGAAAAATGAATTAAAAAAATAAATTGAAACTTTTTTCATGTTAAGCCTTATTTAGTTTTCTTTGGAACCAACAACCTTTTGAACCTCTCTCAGGATTCAAAAGTGGATGTTACTTTTGTGGTGACTTTACATTAGAAGTAGCATGAGAAAGCTACAAATGAAATCATGCAAATGGTTCTTCCTCAGCCCTAGAACTGAGAACTGATCGATGAATCCAGGAGCTGAGACAGTAAAGTGCAAGTCGAATGGCTGCCAGGGGCCAAGACCAATGAAAATCATGTTGGGTTCCTCACAGCATTTAGAACATGCTGTTTCTTCTCTTTATGCCTTTTCAAAGTTTTATTTTTACAAGTGGCTGTTAGCAGAGGAATTCTGAGTGTGTTTTTGGCAGGCATATTCTCTTCACATGGAGCTGTAGAAAGCAGTGAGATGCCTAGGAAAAGAAAGGCAGTCCTAATTTTGTTTGTGTACCTAATGGGGGTGATTAGTACACTATTGCTGGGTCTGAATTTTATTTCAAGGTTGTGATCTATGCTTTATAGAGAAATAGCATAAAATATCTATTACATATTTAAAATTGTATACCTTTTGGAGTGTAATCGTTTTTATTTAGTCCCACATTTAAGCTTAGTGTGTTAACATCGGTGTTAAAGCTAGTTCAGAAGTTTCAGAGGTGACACCACATTCCTGATTTTCAGATAGGAGTAAGTAATCTGTAATATTGCTGATTTTTAAAAAAAAATTTTAAACAGTAATAAGGTGGAATACCTCACCACTTTGTTGATTTACAATAGTTTTCTAGGCAGTTTTCTACTCAATGTTTCAGAGCCATTTACTTCAGTGTTTTGGGAATAATAGAAAATGGGAACAAGTAACATAAAATGTAAACTCACTTCAAAATTTAAAGAAATTGTTTTGTTCATACATTATTGATATTGACATTTTCATCTCATAAATATGTATTTATAATATCCTGTGCTTTAATTTCTTTTTAACACTTCCTCAACAAAAAATGTGTACTTTAGCCAGAAATTTTATTTTATTTTATTTTTTTTCTTTTTCTTTTTTTTATTTCTATTTTTTTTATTTTTTCAGTGGGTTTTGTCATACATTGATATGAATCAGCCATAGAGTTACACGTATTCCCCATCCCAATCCCCCCTCCCACCTCCCTCTCCACCCGATTCCTCTGGGTCTTCCCAGTGCCCCAGGCCCGAGCACTTGACTCATGCATCCCACCTGGGCTGGTGATCTCTTTCACCATAGATAATATACATGCTGTTCTTTCGAAACATCCCACCCTCACCTTCTCCCCCAGAGTTCAAAAGTCTGTTCTGTACTTCTGTGTCTCTTTTTCTGTTTTGCATATAGGGTTATCGTTACCATCTTTCTAAATTCCATATATATGTGTTAGTATGCTGTAATGTTCTTTATCTTTCTGGCTTACTTCACTCTGTATAATGTAGCCAGAAATTTTAGTACAAAGTCATCAGAGTGAAAATTACATAGAAAAAATTAGCTGGTGAAGTAGTATAATATATTGGGGCTTCCCAGGTGGCTCAGTGGTAAAGAATCTGCTTGCCAATGCAGGAGACTCAGGAGACACAGGTTCAATCCCTGGTTTGGGAAGATCCCCTGGGGGAGGAAGTGGCAACCCACTCCAGTATTCATGCCTGGGAAATCCTATGGACAGAGGAGCCTAGTGGGCTACAGTCCATGGGGTCGAGAAGAGTAAAACACGACTGAATGCACACACATACACACCCACCCAAAAACGTGTGATTCAGATAGAAATGTATATAGTACAAAGTTATCAGAGTGAAACTTACATAGAAAAAATTTATTAACTATTGAAATAGTAGAGTATGTTAAATACCTTTTCTTTTATGAACTGTATTTTCTCCTAAGAAAAAGTTCTATGTAAATCAAACCCAAAACTTAATACAACTTTATATATATGAAGATATTTTGCCAGTTTTTGTTTCTAAGACAAGTGATTGTGAATTCATTTATTTAAGAGAGAAAAAGGAAGTTGAATTGACTTGCAATGGAAACTTAGGTTCAAGGGTTTTCTTTAATAAATGATAATTTTAAAGTAAGTGACAATTGATAGAAAAAAATAATTGCATTTATTTCTATTTGCTATAAAAGTGAAAACTACTTCTAGAAAATAGACAAAGTGATATGAATTTAAAGTTTATGACATTATCAGACACATTGCTAATTAATAGAACAAATATATTTTATAACAGACATTTATTAATATTTTTGCTGTCAAGACACTGTTGCTGCTAGTCAGAAGTCATTGTGTGACTTATAAGGAAGAAATAATTACAAATTGATCTTCAAAATAAATCCTGAAGGTCAGAGTAAAACAACAAATACATTTGAATGTAAGGCAGAAAATATTTATCAAGAAAACATCTTAGACATTGTTGAGCCTTTTTTTCCAGTTGTGTTAAAAGTAGCTCTAATTTTTAAGTGGTTATCACAAATAAACTATAATTTGTTATACATTTTGAAGTCAGGCAATGAGTAATCTACTCCCATACTATTACTTTATCCACAATTTACAAAAATTTAAATTATTTCTAATAAACTTACAACTAGTGGTAACAGCAGCAGTAGATATTAAAATTAATACTAAGAGCTACCATTCATTAGAATCTTAGCATATTTTTAGACAAGATACAAGCATATAATCTTCAAGGCAACTTCATGAGGAAGTATTAAATTCATAAATAATAATTTTGGATATAGGACTTCCCTGGTGACTTAGATGGTAAAGAATCTGCCTGCAATAGAGGATACCCAGGTTCAATCCCTGAGTTGGGAAAATCCCCTGGAGAAGGGAAAGGCAATCCACTCCAGTATTCTTGCCTGACAAATTCCATGGACAAAGGAGCCTGGAGGGTTATAGTCCATGGGGTTGCAAAAAGTTGGACATGAATGAGTGACTAACACATACACACACATGGATCCAGGAACAAGGAATAGCTAAAACACAAGAAAGCACTTCACACTAGGGAGCTATGCAAGTCCTATTTTCTAAGCTAGAGATGCTTGGTGTTGTTTGCATTTATCTTGTATATTGGTATTGTTTAGAAACTGCTTTTCAAATGTTTGTAATGTTTGAAATGAGGAAAATCAAGATTATGCAGGTAAAATGATCTAGTGGGGATAATTTTATGGTTTATATTATCTTGAAATTTTTTTACTTGAAAATAAATTTGAAATAATCAGCCTATTACTTATAGTGTTCAGGTAAAAAGCAATGAGAAATAATAATAATGGCAATGAAAAAATATTAGTAAGCTTAAAAATGACCTGTTGGTTTACAGAGAACAAGGTTAAAGAAGTCTGCATTATTTATAAACCTAGTCTCTGGTTCTGTGACTCGACATGACATAATTTCAATAGTTCTCATGGGAAAACTTCAGTTTATTTATATATTTGATTAAGTCCATTTGGACATGATCTTTAATTGAGCAAAATCCAACATTTCCTGAATTGGAGCTGCTGCAAGTGTAGGGGCAAGTCTACAGTGCACTTGAAGGAAAAGATGATAAAGCTTCCAGAGTTATCTTTGAAACATCCCAAGCGTGCTCTGTTAGAGTCATATTTTTGTTTTGAAGAAGTGTTAATTCTGAGTCAGATTTGTGTCAATTTTTGCTATTTTGGTGACTCTAGCTTTTATTTTTTTTTTATTATTTTTTTTACCCATATTTCAAACCAATTTTATTTATTTTGGTCAAGAGAAAAGTCCTTTTTTTTTTTCTTTTTTTTTTCCATTTATTTTTATTAGTTGGAGGCTAATTACTTTACAATATTGTAGTGGTTTTTGTCATACGATTTACACGTGTTCCCCAACCCAATCCCCCCTCCCGCCTCCCTCTCCATCCCATCCCTCTGGGTCTTCCCAGTGCACCAGCCCTGAGCACTTGTCTCATGCATCCCACCTGGGCTGGTGATCTGTTTCACCCTTGATAGTATACTTGTTTCATTGCTGTTCTCTTTGAACATCCCACTCTTGCCTTCTCCTACAGAGTCTAATAGTCTGTTCTGTACATCTGTGTCTCTTTTTCTGTTTTGTATATAGGGTTATCGTTACCATCTTTTTAAATTCCATATATATGCGTTAGTATACTGTATTGGTCTTTATCTTTCTGGCTTACTTCACTCTGTATAATGGGCTCCAGTTTCATCCATCTCATTAGAACTGATTCAAATGAATTCTTTTTAATGGCTGAGTAATATTCCATTGTGTATATGTACCACAGCTTCCTTATCCATTCGTCTGCTGATGGGCATCTAGGTTGCTTCCATGTCCTGGCTATTATAAACAGTGCTGCGATGAACATTGGGGTGCACGTGTCTCTTTCAGATCTGGTTTCCTCGGTGTGTATGCCCAGAAGTGGGATTGCTGGGTCATATGGCAGTTCTATTTCCAGTTTTTTAAGGAATCTCCATACTGTTCTCTATAGTGGCTGTACTAGTTTGCATTCACACCAACAGTGTAAGAGGGCTCCCTTTTCTCCACAGCCTCTCCAGCATTTATTGCTTGTAGACTTTTGGATGGCAGCCATTCTGACTGGCGTGTAATGGTACCTCATTGAAGTTTTGATTTGCATTTCTCTGATAATAGTGCCACAGTCATCAAGACTGTATGGTACTGGCACAAAGACAGAAATATAGATCAATGGAACAGAATAGAAAGCCCAGAGATAGATCCACGAACCTACGGACACCTTGTCTTCCACAAAGGAGGCAAAAATATACAATGGAAAAAAGGCAACCTCTTTAACAAGTGGTGCTGGGAAAACTGGTCAACCACTTATAAAAGAATGAAACTAGGACACTTTCTAACACCATACACAAAAATACACTCAAAATGGATTAAAGATCTAAATGTAAGAACAGAAACTATAAAACTCCTAGAGGAGAACATAGGCAAAACACTCCAACATAAACCACAGCAAGATCCTCTATGACCCACCTCCCAGAATATTGTAAATAAAAGCAAAAATAAACAAATGGAACCTAATTAAACTTAAAAGCTTTTGCACAACAAAGGAAACTATAAGCAAGGTGAAAAGACAGCCTTCAGAATGGGAGAAAATAATAGCAAATGAAGAAACAGACAAAGGACTAATCTCAAAAATATACAAGCAACTCCTGCAGCCAAATTCCAGAAAAATAAATGACCCAATCAAAAAATGGGCCAAAGATCTAAACAGACATTTCTCCAAAGAAGACATACAGATGGCTAACAAACACATGAAAAGATGCTCAACATCACTCATTATCAGAGAAATGACTCTAGCTTTTAGGATCTTAAGATGATATTTTTAGACATACTGTTTATTAAATCAAAACAGATATTTAAATATTAATTATATACTCATTAACCAAGTGTTTGGTAGGCATTGAAAGTCATGGACTTTTATTATGAAAATCATCACTTCAGCTTTAAAAATATGAATATTTAATTTGACACTTTTAAGGATCAAAGAGCTTACAACAAATTGTTTAGAGACCACTGGTAATAAAAAACAATAGGATTGTATCTTCAACATACAAATGTGGCAATTTTCTGAGTCCTAATTAAGGAATGAAAAGAAAATTCTAATAGGTCAAGTAACTTTTTAAATTGTATCATTAAATTAAAATTTGGATGAAAGCAGAGACATGTGACAATCTGAACCACCTGTTTGTTGGCGATCTCTAATGAAGATTTCAAATGCTTATAACAATTCCAGTGGTGATGTCTTTGAGAAAAAACATTAAAAAAAAAGTCTGTAATTTCTCTGCCCACTAATTACGCATTGGCTTCACAATGCAGCTACATTCAATTGTTTCTAATTCTGTGACCCATTTCATTTTATCTGTATCTCTTTCACTGCATGTTTTACTTCAGTCTATTATAGTTACCTAAGGAGATCACCTCTTCTTCAAAACTGTAGGATTCCTGAGGCTAGAATCCATATTGAATCTCTGTATTTCCTATAGCTTTTGATAGAATGTGAGTCGTAAGTAAAAACTTCTGTTCAGTTCAATCACGCAGTTGTGTCCGACTCTATGTGAGCACATGGACTGCAGCATGCCAGGCATCCTTGTCCATCACCAACTCTCGAAGCTTGATCAAACTGATGCCCATTGAGTTGGTGATGCTATTCATCCATCTCATCCTCTGTTATCACCTTCTCCTCCTACCTTCAATCTTTCCTAGAGTCAGGGTTTTTCTAATGAGTCGAATCTTCCTATCAGTTTGCCAAGGTATTGGAGTTTCAACTTCAGCATCAGTCCTTCCAATGAATATTCAGGACTGATTTCCTTTAGGATGGACTGGTTGGATCACCTTGCAGTCCAAGGGTCTCTCAAACACCACAGTTCAAAAGCATCAATTCCGTGCTCAGCTTTCTTTATAGTTCAACTCTCACATCCACACATGACTACTGGGAAAACCATAGCTTTTACTAGATGGACTTTTGTTGGCAAAGTAATGTCTCTGCTTTTTAATATGCTGTTTAGGATGGTCATAGTTTTTCTTCCAAGGAGCAAGCGTCTTTTAATTTCATGGCTACAGTCACCATATGCACTGATTTTGGAGCACAAAAAAATAAAGTCTGTCACTGTTTCCACTGTTTTCCCATCTATTTGCCATGAAGTGATGGGACCAAATGCCATAATCTTAGTTTTCTGAATGTTGAGTTTTAAGCCAACTTTTTCACTCTCCTCTTTCACTTTCACCCAGAGGCTCTTTAGTTCTTCTTCACTTTCTGCCATAAGGGTGCTGTCATCTGCATTATCTGAGGTTATTGATATTTCTCCTGGAAATTTTGATTCCAACCTGTGCTCCATTCAGCCCAGCATCTCTCGTGATGTACTCTGCAACTCTGCATATAAGTTAAATAAGCAGGTGACAATATACAGCCTTGATGTACTCCTTTCCTGATTTGGAACCAGTCTTTTGTTCCATGTCCAGTTCTAACTTTTGCTTCCTGACCTGCATACAGATTTCTCATGAGGCAGGTCAGATGGGCAGGTATTCCCATCTCTTGAAAAATGATCCACACAGGCAAAGGCTTTGGCATAGTCAAAAAAGCAGAAGTAGATGTTTTTCTGGAACTCTTGTGGTTTTTCAATGATCCAGTAGATGTTGGCAATTTCATCTCTGGTTCCTCTGCCTTTTCTAAATCCAGTTTGAACATCTGGAAGTTCACAGTTCACGTACTGTTGAAGCCTGGCTTGGAGAATTTTGAACATTACTTTGCTAGCATGTGAGATGAGTGCAATTGTGCAGTAGTTTGAACATTCTTTGGCATTGCCTTTCTTTGGGATTGGAATGAAAACTGACCTTTTCCAGTCCTGTGTCCACTTCTGAGTTTTCCAAATTTGCGGGCATATTGAGTGGATCTCTTTCACAGCATCGTCTTTTAGGATTTGAAATAGCTCAATTGGAATTCCATCACCTCCACTAGTTTTTTTCTTAGTAATGCTTCCTACGGTCCACTTGGCTTTGCATTCCTGGATGTCTGACTCCAGGTGAGTGATCACACCATTGTGGTTATCTGGGTCATGAAGATATATTTTGTATAGTTCTTCTGTGTATTCTTGCTACCTCTTCTAAATATTTTCTGCTTCTGTTAGGTCCATACTGTTTCTGTCTTTTATTGTTCTCATCTTTGCATTAAATGTTCCCTTGGTATCTCTAATTTTCTTGAAGAAATCTCTAGTCTTCCCCATTCTATTTTTTCCCTCTATTTCTTTGCAATGATCACTGAGGAAGGCATTCTTATCTCATCTTGCTTTTCTTTGGAACTCTACATTCAAATGGGTATATATTTGCTTTTCTCCTTTGCCTTTAGTTCTCTTCTTTTCTCAGCTATTTGTAAGCCCTCCTCAGACAACCATTTTGCCTTTTTGCATTTCTTTTTCTTGGAGATAGTCTTGATTACTGCCTCTTGTACAATGTCATGAATTTCCATCCATAGTTATTCAGGCTTTCTGTCTATCAGGTCTAATCCCTTGAATCTGTTTGTCACTTCCACTGTATAATGGAAAGGGGTTTGATTTAGGTCATACCTGAGTGGTCTAGTGGTTTTTCCTACTTTATTAAATTTCAGTCTTAATTTGGGAATCAGGAGTTCATGATCTAAGCCACAGTCAGCTCCTGGTCTTATTTTTGCTGATTGTATAGAGCTTCTCCATCTTTGGCTGTAAAGAATATAATCAATCTGAGTTTGGTATTGATCATCTGGTGATGTCCATGTGTAGAGTTGTCTCTTGTGTTGTTGGAGGAGGGTGTTTGCTATGATCAATGCATTCTCTTGACAAAGCTGTTAGTATTTGCCCTGCTTCATTTTGTACTCCAAGACCAAACTTGCCTGTTACTCCAGGTGTTTCTTGACTTTCTACTTTTGCATTCCAGTCCCCAATAATGAAAAGGATATCTTTTTTGGGTACTCTAGAAGGTTTTGTAGGTCTTCATATAACTGTTCACCTTTAGCTTCTTTGGCATTACTGGTTGGGGTATAGACTTGGATTACTGTAAAATTGAATGGTTTGCCTTAGAAAGGAACAGAGATCATTCTGTGGTTTTTGAGGTTGCATCCAAGTACTGCATTTCAGACTCTTTTGTTGACTATGATGGCACTCCATTTCTTCTAAGGAATTCTTGCTCACAGTAGTAGATATAATGGTCATCTGAGTTAAATTCACCCATTCCAGTCCATTTTAGTTCACTGATTCCTAAAATGTTGATGTTCACTCTTGCCATCTCCTGTTTGACCGCTTCCAATTTGCCTTGATTCATGGCCCAAACATTCCAGGTTCCTATGCAGTATTGCTCTTCACAGCATTGGGACTTTACTTTCATTACCAGTCATATCCACAACTGGGTGTTGTTTTTGTTTTGGCTCCATCTCTGCATTCTTTCTTGAGTTATTTCTCCACTGATCTCCAGTAGCATATTGGGCACCTACTGACCTGGGGAGTTCATCTTTCAGTGTCCTATCTTTTTGCCTTTTCATACTGTTCAGAGACTGAGCCAGCACTGTACTTGAGTGTCTCGTGTGGAGGTACGGGCCAGCAGTGGCCTGCCACAGGGAAAGGGGCTCTTAGTGCAGCAGACGTGGGTTATGGCCTAAGTGCTCTCGGAGGAGGTCACCATTACTTCACTGTAGAGCCTCCAGAACTTACACAAAGCTGGGGAAACAGACTCTTGGAGGGCACAAACAAAAGCTTGTGTGCACCAGGACCCAGGAGACGGGAGCAGTGACCCCAAAAGGGACTGACCCAGACTTGCCTGTGAGTGTTCAGGAGTCTCTGGCAGAGGCGTGGGCCAGTGGTGGCCTGCTGCAGGGTCGGGGACACTCAGGGCAGCAGTGCATGCATGGGACCTTTTGAAGGAGGTCACCATTATCTTCATTACCTCCACCATAATTTGACCTCACATCAAGCAACAAGGAGTGAGCACAACCCCGCCCATCAACAGAAAATTGAATTAAAGATTTACTGAGCATGGCCCTTCTATCAGAACAAGACTCAGTTTCCCCCTCAATCAGTCTCTCCCATCAGGAAGCTTTCATAAGCTTCTTATCCTTATTCATCAGCGGGCCAACAGAATGAAAACCACAATCACAGAAAACTAACCAAACTGATCACATGGACCACAGCCTTTTCTAACTCAATGAAACTATGAGCCCTGCCGTGTAGGGCCACCCAAAGTGGACAGGTCATGGTGGAGAGTTCTGACAAAATGTGGTCCACTGGAGAAGGGGATGGCAAACCGCTTCAGTATTCTTGCCTTGAGACCCCAATGAACAGTATGAAAAGTAAGAACTTACCCAGTCTTTAAACTTAAATACCTAAAAGAACCAGATCAGTATTATAAATATTTGAAATAGGAAGTGTTGGGAACTGTGATAGATGAAAAGCAAAAAGCATTTGGTCTCACATTTTTAAAAAACACTTATAGACTAGACAAAATCCAACTGCAGTCTGTTAGGTGATGACTTTTAAAACGAATGAATGATAGAACAAAGAATAATTTGTTTCCTTAGGTCCACATAGTGGTCATCTCTCCATTTTCAGGGTAAATTATGGGGGTAAATCTTGACTGAGAATTCTGGCGACTATATCAAGAGGATTACTAGAGGAATGGGTACATGGCTCTTGTTTCTAATGCCAGTTAAAGAATGAGAAAACCACTATAATCTACAACACACTTGTACTGATAATCTGTATATAATTTTGTAGCACTAAAGGGATAGATGAAGAAACATGTAATGACTAAATGAATAAAATAGATTCATTTTAGGCCCATCTCGAATCATCCTAGAGGCAGGGAATTCAATGTCTATAGCCCTATCCTTCAACAACTATGACTTATTAGAAAGTACTTTGTCAAATGGAGATCTGTCTTTCTATCAATACAACCTTTTTTTCTCTCTTAGTAGAACTGGCATATGAAGGATCCAAATGCTATCTATAATAGCACAACCTTTCAAACACGGAAGACAATTGTGTCTGCTTTTAATGTTTATAAATCTCCCTAATGGACTTCTCAGGGGCAGAGTGGTAAAGAATCTGCCTGTCAATGCAGGAGACGCAGGTTCGATTCCTGGGTTGGGAAGATCCCCTGGAGCAGGAAATGGCAACCCACTCCAGTATTCTTGCCTGGAAAATTCCATGGACATCGGAGCCTAGTGGGCTGCAATCCACAGAGTTACATAGCATCAGACTTGACTGAGCACACACACACACAGCATAGCAACTTAAAATGATGTGAGTCTACAGATTAAGCCAAGAGGTTTGGTAATCTGTGTCAAATTCGATAGATCTCAGCGGAGCTTTCTCATGCATCTATGGCCAGAAGATGAGTTTGCTGTGAGCTGGCTGGTCTAGGAGGACCTTGGTTATATCAATACAACTTGGATTTCCTCCATGTGTCCCTTTTATCCCTTCAACAAATTAGCCTGGTCATGTTCTCATGGTACTAATAGGAATCCATGAGAAGCAGCATAAACTCACAATTTTCAAGGCTCTGATTCAGTCTGCTTTCTACTTCCCATTGGAAAAATCAGAAAGTTACATGACAAACCCAGAATCGGGTGGATGGCGTTAATAAAAAGAAACACATATGGCTGAGTCAATTAATACAATTAATGCTCTCTGAAAGCACTTTCTGAGTTTCTTTCTGATTCTTCTTTTCTTTAGTCCATCTGTAGTTCATTCAACCATTGAAGAGACAGCAATAATTTGAATTTTGCTTTCATTCTATTAAAGTTATCTGAGTGACCAGGGAGAATAGGAAATATATACATATATATTAGCAGAACAGTGAAGTCCAGTTGTTCCTTAGGTGGCTAATAGGCCAAATGTGGCTCACCTGACTTCAGGTTATAGCATGCCTGAAATTATTGGTTTAAAAAGTTAAAAAAAAGAAAAAAAGCTTAAAGTTAAAAAGGTTTCACTTAATTGCCTAAAACATGAGCTGTTAAATCCATAATGATGGCCTATACTTTCCTAATTCCTTTTGGAGAATTGATTTTTACTGTGTCATGCTAACAGACTTGAGAAAATTAGTTATCTTAATAAAAGCTGAATAAAATTTATTACATGATTTTGGGCAATTCTATTCCAGTTCCACTAAAACTATGAAAAACTATTAGAAAAAAAGGCCTTGTAAATAGTAAAATAAAATAATACTTCCTTTTGCATTTGAATACTAAAGTTTCATCAATAATGTGTCTTCTCTAGGGATTTATGATTATATTCTTTTAAAAAGGATTTATTTTTTATGAAATGGATTTATATTGTTTTCTATTACTTGACCCTCCAAAACAGTACAATAATAAGTAGATGTTTTCATAAAACCAACAAATTATAAAATTCCTCTTTTAAATCAGTGATTCACGGAATGAATGTTTGCTATTGACACTAGAATTACTGTTTACAAAACTAAACTAAACTGAATTGAACTAAACTAAAATAAGACAAACTTCTGCAGTCCCAACCTCAGAGATTCTGCTTCTGTAGGTCTGGAAGTAGGAAGCTTTGGTGATTTTTCGTGCTCCCCAGTCTATTGCTGATTTATGTCTAGATTGGGAGCCACTTCCCTTGATGATATAATTTACATACAATAGGAATGGAAAAGCAGAGTAATTTGGAAAACCTTTTCATAAGATCAGCATCAACACTGGAAATATAAAGCAAATTTTTTTTTCAGGTGCAATGAATGTTGTTAATTAAATAAAACAGTAATTAACTTTATTTAAAGCAATATATCCCTTCCCCTTCCCACATCTGGCATCCAGCAATCTGTGCTCTGTACCTATGAGCTTGTTTTGGTTTGTTCTAGAAATACATAGGTGAGGGCATATGGTATTTTATTTTTTCATTCAAAAATTTCTGTGAGTACAGGGGACCTATGAATATGAAGAGGGCTAAGTTTCTCCTCTAAAAAACCTTAAACCCTTTTTTAGGATGTAGGTCTATAAAATACAGAGACAAATTACCATGAACTCCAAAGCAGTGGTTCTCAGCTTTGGCTGTTTTACAGTCACTTGGGAATTAAAAATCCCCACCTATTATATCAAAATTTCTGGATGAGACTTAGGAACAATTGTTTTAAAAACTCTGTAATTATTCCTAATGCATTAGGAATGCAGCCACATTTGAGAACTTCTGCCTTTAAGAGGAGCATACATGAAAGACGGTGACAGGAGCGGGAGGAACGACGGAACACTGCGCAGTACTAGGCTTTTGACAGGCAAGTAGAAGAAAGAAAAGACATCAAAAAGATGGCGCAGCATAAGCAAAGGCATGGGCATACAAAGGTACATGAAGTGTTGGAGAGTATTTTGCCAATAGGGAGAATTTCTGAAAGGGTAGCATAGAACTGAGTTTTGTATGTGGAAAAGGCTTGTGGCTGAAAGCTTGCTTGGGGCTAGTGAGTCAAAGTCCATACTACATTTATTTTGTAAAGATGTGCTGTCACTCCCCTGGTCTGTTGTTAAAACTGACAGAACTGATGAATCAAACTCTTGAGCTCAGTATTTCCAAAATGCTATTTTGCTTAGAGCGCTGTTCCCCAGAGATACTCTGAACAAAACCATTGAATAAGTTTGGAAAATGCTGCCCGTCATCCTTATTCTCCTCTTAGAGATTTATAAGGAATATTAGAATTCTTGCAGTGAAACAAGTTTTTTACTCCAGTATTACCCAAATCATATTGTTTCTACGTGATGCCTATTAATAATCTCCGGCAATTTATGCTTCAAAGTATACACTTTTATTCCCCTAAATTTTTTTTTTTTTTCAAAAAATGACTCCTTTATTTTTCTGAAATTCATTTTATTTTTCAGGTAGTCTTGTTTTCTTCCTTTAATTATTTCTTCTCTTATTTATGTTACTTAGGATAGAGTCTGACCCCAAGAAATGTCTTCATATTTAACATTTTTTATCCACTCTTACAGAAGCTTAGGCAAAAAAATGTTGCCTAGTTGAGTGAATAGTTAATATTCTATTACATAACTGTGACGGTGTGAGTTTAAAAAAAGGAAAAGAAATATTTTGAAAAGGTTGAGAAGTGATGAACAATGTCACATTATTGAAACAGCTGAGAGCAAATTAAGAAATAACAGATGGGAACTATGTGTGGATTATCACACCCAGGTATCACTATACACACAAATTTGGCTGCATTTTATCCACATCTTGTGCTTCATTTTCTGCAAGGTTCTTTCTGCTACCTAGCAAAATGAAGTTTATATTATGGTAGAAACAAATCTCTTCTGTTTAGAAACATTTTCAAAGTAACCATCTGAACTGTACCTTTCTATTCCCTCCTCTTTAATTCTTCTAAAGACAGTATTTTATATCCTAAAATTCCTAGTAAAGGCTTTACATGTGACATGTCAAAACTGTATAATTCTCACAGTAAATCATGTGGCTCAGAGAACACATAGTCATTTACTTTTGCTCTGTTTTTCCCTTGCTTTACCTAGAGAAAAGAAAATGTTCATGTGTATCATGTGTATTAAATAATTGTGAGTAGCTAATTTTAAAAAGTGATTCGGATGACTACATTGTTAAGTGAGAATGCGTTATACCTCAAGGAATGATCGTATAACTGCCTTGACATCCACATTAATTTCTCCTAATGTTATTTGTGATGAAGGTGCAAGCTATAATGGAAGCCAGACTTAAATGCTTGTTCTTAATGTCAGCACTCTTTACTGTTTCTTCCTTTGACTTATTGTGATCCCTTGAGTGTCAATTTCTTTCTTCACCTATGAAATAGTTTTCATTCTATTTCATAAGGATATTGTGTGAACAGATAGTATAATGGATGTAAAATAAATTTTTTTAAGGCCTTGACATGAGATTCTACACAAGCATAAGCCATCATTATTAAAAATGGTGTTATTTATAGATTAAACAGTCTACATTTCACTAAACATGAATTTAAGGGCAATGCTTTTTTTTTAAGCATTTTGTTGGTACTAAGTACATTCACATTGTTGTACAATTCTTACCATCATCCATGTCCTGAATTTTTCACTTTCCTAAACTGATACTCTGTTCCATGAAACACTAAGTCCCAGTTCCTCCCACCCACCTCGTCCCTGGAATCTACCAGTACACTTTCTGACTCCATGAATTTGACTATTCTAAGTACCTTGTGTAAGTGGAATCAAACATTATTTGTCTGTACCTACTGTATATTGGAATGCATTTTTAAGGTTAACTTTAATGTAGTACAGATTGTACAATGGTGCCACTCGCAGAGATGGGGATGGACCTAGACAGTGTCCTACAGGACGAAGAAAATCAGAAAGAGAAAAACAAATATCATATAACATACAAATGCATATATGTGGAATCTAGATGAACCTATTTGTAAAACAGAAATAGAGACAAAGACAGAGAGAGCAAACATGGATATCAAGGTGGGAAGGAGGTGGAAATAACTTGGAAATTGGGATTGATATATATAAAATAGACAACTAATGAAAATCTCCTGTATAGTACAGGGGAAGAAAGATCATTCTTGAGTGCCATAAATATTCCATGTTTTGTTATTTTAAGATATTTTACTTTATTGTGATAGCTTTTCTAAAAAGTTATGCTAAAAATCTATTTTTTGGAGGGAAAATATTAGATTAGGTTGGTGCAGATGTAATTGAAGTTTTTGCATTGTTGAAATTTGCCATTTGATATTGGAATACTTTCTTAATAAAGGTGGTTATGTTATACATCATTTCGTGCCCCTTTCTTGCTTTATGTTTTTGAGAATGGCTTATTATTACTTGCTGTCTGTTTTATAGTTATTTTAGACTATGGTAAATGTTGTTATTAATAGGCAAAAAGCAAATTCAAGCAAATTTTTAAATTTGAGTTCAAAGTGGGTTATAAAGCAGCAGAGACAACTCACAACATCAACAATGCATTTGGCCCAGGAACTGCTAACAAATGTACAGTGCAGTGGTGGTTTAAGAAGTTTTGCAAAGGAGGTGAGAGCCTTGAAGATGAAGACCATAGTGGGAGGCCATTGGACGGGGACAACAGCAAACTGAGAGCTGTCATCAAAGCTAATCCTTTTATAACTACATGAGAGGTTAATGAAGAACTCAGCAGCTGACCATTCTACGGGCATACGGCATTTGAAACAAATTGGAAAGCTGAAAAAGCTCGATACCTGGGTGCCTCATGAGCTGACCACAAATTAAAATAATTGTCATTTTGAAATGTCATCTTTTCTTATTTTGTGCAACAAGAACCATTTCTCAATTGGATTGTGACGTGTAATGAAAAGTGGTTTGTATATGACAACCAGCGATCAGCTCAGTGGTTGAACCAAGAAGCTCCAAGGTACTTCCCAAAGCCAAATTTGCACCAAAAAAAGAGGTCATGGTCACTGTTTGGTGGTCTGCTGATGATCTGATTCACTACAACTTTCTGAATCCCAGTGAAACCATTATATCTGAGAATTATGCTCAGCAAATTGATGAGATGCATTGAAAACTGCAACACTTGCAGCAGGCATTGCTCAACAGAAAGGGCTCAGTTCTTCTCCATGACAGTGCCCAACCACACATCACACAACCAATGCTTCCAAAGTTGAACGGACTGGGCTACAAAGTTTTGTCTCATCTGCCATTTTCATCTGACCTCTCGTCAACCAACGACCACTTCTTCAAGCATCTTGACAACTTCTTACAGGGAAAGCACTTCCACAACCAGCAGGAGGCAGAAAATGCTTTCCAAGAGTTTGCTGAATCTTGAAGCACGAATTTTTTATTCTACAAGGAATGAGCAAATTTATTTCTCATTGCCAAAAATGTGTTGATTGTCATAGTTCCTATTTAGATTAATAAAGATGTGTTTGAGCCTAGTTATAATCACTTAAAATTCACAGTCCAAAACCACAATTACTTTTGCACCAACATAATAAATGCTACATTCTATTAGGCAAATAATATAGTGCACTTGTAAGGCTATTTTCTCTGCCTTAAGAATCAAATATTTAGGAAAGTTTAATAAAGGATATTTGTTTTGTGGCACCGGGTAATAAAGATGCAAGCTGTTTAAAACATATTCCGTTTCCAGAGTGGATTCATTATTTCTTGATATTTGCTTGTTTAAACAATGGAAAACACTTCCTGAGTATATTCTGGGTATCTAAACAGCTGTTGCTACTAAATAACCATTGACCTATACTTTATATAAAAACTCCTATTAATTCTGTATACAAACTTTTAGACAAACTCATGTGGAATTTAAATTGCTAAAGCGGGATAATTTTGATTAGTGTGTATAATCAGGATAATTCGTTCTGCTTAACCCTTCTTACCTTCGAAAACATTATTCTCTCTCTTTTTAGCCCACCTGGGGATTCAGCTTCAGTTACCCAACTTGTCTAGGTAAAAATTAATGTTACTCCTTCTTACCCCCTGCTCTTTTCTTTCCTTCTCCTCTCCTGCCAGACCCCAGAATGCCTAGCATTTCATGTGAGAGCAGAATTTACTATACACCGAGAAAACTAATAGTTATGCCAATTAGTGTGTTATCCTGAGGTGTTCTGCCTCCAAGTATAAACATTAGAACATTTAAGGCCACCTTAGAGCTGTGAGTTTAAATCTGAGACAGTGGCCTGAGGACTTCCAGGTGGAGTATCAGATCTGAATTTCCCCTTAAATATTGAGATGTCAAGAGAAGAATCCGTATTTAAGACTTGTCTTAGACTAAAATGTTTAGGTGACATCTCCATAACTTACTGAGTAACTTGAAGACCTCATTCTGAAACAGTTTTCCCTTAGGTTTTCTACTCTAAGTTACAGTTCAATCTCTCTTCCTTCTATGCATTAGTCTTTAAAATGTAGACTTCTGTTGTTTCCACATCCTCTTATTAACTTCCCCAGTCCCTTGCAAACCATCTCCTTTTATAATCTCAATGACCTGCTCTGCTAGGAGATTCCTAAGTTTACATTTATAGACCTCAGCTCTATCTTCCCACCTCAGGTATGTTCGCCTGAATGACCTCCAATGTGTGCTGTGCTGAGTCCCTCAGTCATGTCTGACACTGTGACCCCATGGTCTGTAGCCTGCTAGACTCCTCTGTCCATGGGGATTCTCCAGGCAAGATTACTGGAGTGGGTTGCCATGCCCTCCTCCAGGGAATCTTCCCAATCCAGCGTTTAAAAACAGGTCTCCCACATTGCAGACAGATTCTTAACCAATTGAGCTGCCAGGGAAGCCGTGACCTCCCAATACCTGATACTAATCTACCCCAAGGAGATTTATTACACCATGAACTTCCTTTGTAAGAGTAAGTTCAGGAGCATACGTGTGCCTGTCTCCCCAAACTTTGTCTCTTGCAACATAAGTGCCCCATGAGAATTAATAGTTTTATACACACACATGTATACACACACACATATTACTATACTATTTCCTAGAACTTTATCATGTTTATGTCAAATGTAAATATTTAGGAGGATGATATGCTATTCAGTGTTTCTTAAATTGATAGTGGAAATCTTTGTGTCAAATAACTACAAAGATATTAAAGTCTTCAATAATATTTTTTGAGAAATATTGCTTAGATGAACAGCTTAAGCTTAGATACTGTGTTGATAGCTATTAGAGAAAGCATAAATTTTTTCTCTGTCCTTTTACTTCTCTTGCCATTTAGACTTGAAATCGCAGTTATTTTTGATGCCTCCCTACTTCTTATCTTCCATAACAAAACAAATATCAAGTTCTTTCAGTTATGTCCTTAGAAAATTACATATTTCTCTCCTCTTTTCTTTGTGACTTTTTACTTCAAAACCCTTTCTCCCCATCTAAAATGTTATGATATTTTCAAACTTATTTTTTAGTCTACGCCCCTCCCTTTCACAATTCCTTGTTTCTAGAGTTATCAGGTTAGTCTTTAGATCTCTGCCATAGTTATGTCACTACCTTCTTCCATAATTTACAATGACCCTTCTTTTAATTAAGATAACTATTGATTCTTCTAGCATTCCAAGCGCCTTTTACCTACTCTTGATTACCTTATCTCCTTCCTTCATTCACAAATCCCAGGCTACAGTCATGTTTGATGATTCATTTTCCCATAAGACTGTCTTACATTTCCCTTCTTGAGCTTATTATATCCACTCTGCTTCAGTGTTTCTCCTCCATCTCCCGTCTGAACTTTATCCTCTTCAAGTTGTAATTCAAATGCTACTGTCTTCATGAAGTGTTCCCTGATTTTTCCAGCAAAAATAAGCTTCTCTTCTCTTGAGCTTTAATGGTAATATACCATTTTTTCTTGTAGCTCTGTATTTCTGAGTATATTTGCAAGAAATTGATATGATTTAGTATATATATTTCTTTCCTTACTATGAATCTGTTGATGACTGAAGCTTTGTCGTGTTTATAGAATTATAAAAATGATTAGGTTGAGTATCTTATATCTTGTGAAACTCTTTTTTCATAGATGAATAAACAAAAAAACTTCAAGACACTAAATTTCTTGACCAAGTTCATATATATCATATATTCATCGAAGACAGGTACATACATATAATATATCAAAGACTTGTACAAGCATGTTCTTAAAAGCACTATATGTAATAAACTAAACTAAAATATCATCAAATATTCTTCAAAAGTAGAAAGCATAAATACATTGTATGAAATGCTATTAAGCAATGATAAATAAGGAAACAAACTTACATGCAATAAATGGCTAAATATCACAAAGATCTGTTGAATGAAAGAATCCAGACACAAAAGAGTACATATTGTACAATTCCATTTAAGGTTGAAATACAGGAAAAACTAAATTAGGTATTAAAAGTAAAAAAAGTGGTTATCCTTGGAAAAGAAGCATGAGAGGTGATTCTAGGCATGGCAGCATATTTTTATGTGGCTTCTTGTTACATCAGTTCAGTTTAGTTGTTCAGTAGTGTCTGACTCTTTGCAACTCCATGGACTGCAGCACACCAGAGTTCCCTGTCGATCACCAACTCCCAGAGCTTGCTCAAACTTGTGTCCGTCGAGTTGGTGATGCCATCCAACCATCTCATCCTCTGTCGTCCCCTTCTCCTCCTGCCTTCAATCTTCCCCAGCATCAGGATCTTTTCCAATGGGTCAGTTCTTCTCATGAGGGGGCCAAAGTACTGGTTTCTGCTTCAGCATCAGTCCTTCCAATGAATATTCAGGACTGATTTTCTTTAGGATTGACTGGTTGGATCTTCTTGCAGTCCAAAGGACCCTTAAGAGTCTTCTCCAACACCAGAGTTCAAAAGTATCAATTCTTTGACACTCAGCTTTCTTTATGGTCCAACTCTCACATCCATATGTGACTACTGGAAAAACCATAGCTTTGACTAGATAGACTTTTGTTGGCAAAGTAATGTCTCTGCTTTTTAATATGCTGCCTAGGTTTGTCATAGTTATTCTTCCAATGACCAAGTGTCTTAATATCATGGCTGCAGTCACCATCTGCAGTGATTTTGGAGCCCAAGGATATAAAATCTGTCACTGTTTCCATTGACTTGCCATCTACTTGTCATGAAATGATGGGACCATATGTCATGATCTTTGTTTTTTGAATGTTGAGTTTTAAGTAAGCCAGCATTTTCACTCTCCTTTTTCACTTTCATCAAGAGGCTCTTTAGTTCCTCTTTGCTTTCTGCCATTAACGTAGTATCGTCGTCATATCTGAGGTTATATATATTTCTCCTGACAATCTTGACTCCAGGTTATACTGCATCCAGCCCAGCATTTGGCATTAGGCATAATGCACATAAGTTAAATAAGCAGGGTGACAATATACAGCCTTGATGTACTCCTTTCCCAACTTGAAAGCAGTCTGCTGTTCCATGTCCAGTTCTAACTGTTGCTTCTTGACCTGCATACAGATTTCTCAGGAGGCAAGTAACGTGATCTGGTATTTCCATCTCTTGAAGAATTTTCCACAGTTTATTGTTATCCAAATAGTCAAAGGTTTTAGCATAGTCAATGAAGTAGAAGTAGATGTATTTCTGGAATTTTCTTGCTTTTTTGATGATCCAGCAGATGTTGGCAATTTGATCTCTGGTCCCTCTGTCTTTTCTAAATCCAGCTCGAACATCTGGAGGTTCTCAGTTCACTTACTGTTGAAGACCAGCTTGAAGAATTTTTAGCATTACTTAGCTAGCATGTGAGATGAGTGCAACTGTGTAGGTAGTTTGAACATTCTTTGGCATTGCCTTTCTTTGGGGTTGGAATGAAAACTGACCTTTTCCAGTCCTGTGGCCACTGCAGAATTTTCCAAATTTGCTGGCATATTGAGTGCAGCACTTTCACAGCATCATCTTTCAGGATTTGAAATAGCTCAGCTCGAATTCCATCACCTCCACTAGTTTTGTTGGTAGTGATATTTCCTAAGGCCAACTTGAATCACACTCCAGGATGTCTGGCTCTAGGTGAGTGATCACACCATCATGGTTATCTGGGTCATTAAGTTCTGTTTTGTATAGTTCTTCTGTGTATTGTTGCCACCTCTTCTTAATATCTTCTGCTTCTGTTAGGTCCATACCAATTCTGTCCTTTATTTTTCCCATCTTTGCATGCAATGTTCCCTTCATATCTCTAATTTTCTTGATGAGATCTCTAATCTTTCCCATTCTATTGTTTTCCTCTATTTCTTTTCATTGCTCACTGAGGAAAGCTGTCTTATCTCTCCTTGCCATTCTTTGGAATGCTGCATTCAGATGGATATATCGTTCCTTTTCTCCTTTGCCTTTTGCTTCTTTTCTTTTCTCAGCTATTTGTAAGGCCTCCTCAGACAACCATTTTGCCTTTTTTGCGTTTCTTTTTCTTGGTGATGATTTTGATCACAGAACCATGTACAATGTTACAAACCTCATCCACAGTTCTTCAGGTGCTCTATCAGATCCAATCCCTTCAATCTATTTGTCACTTCCACTGTGTAATCGTAAGGGATTTGATTTAGGTCATACCTGAATGTCTAGTGGTTTTCCCCACTTTCTTCAATTTGAGTCTGAATTTTGCAATATGGGTTTCATCATCTCAGCCACAGTCAGCTCCTGGTCTTTTTTTTTTTTTTTCTGATTGTGTAGAGCTTCTCCATCTTTGGCTGCAAAGATATAATCAATCTGAGTTCGGTATTGACCATCTGGAGATGTCCATGTGTAGAGTTGTCTTTTGTGTTGTTGGAAGAGGGTGTTTGCTATGACCAGTGTGTTATCTTGGCAAAATCCTGTTAGCCTTTGCCTTGCTTTTATTTTGTACTCCAAGGCTAAACTTGCCTGTTACTCAGGTCTCTTTTGACAACCTACTTTTGCATTCCAGTTCCCTATGATGAAAAGGAGGTCTTTTTTGGTGTTAGTTCTAGAAAATCTTGTAGGTATTCATAGAACTGTTCAGCTTCTTTGGCATTAGTGGTTGGGACATAGACTTGAATTACTGTGATATTGAATGGTTTGCCTTTGAAATGAACAGAGATCATTTTGTTATTTTTGAGATTGCACCCAAGTACTGCATTTCAGACTCTTTTGTTGACTGTGATGGCTACTCCATTTCTTTTAAGGGATTCTTGCCCACAGTAGTAGATGTAATGGTTATCTGAATTATATTTGGCCATTCTGGTACATTTTAGTTCAGTGATTCCTAAAAATGTCAGTGTTCACTCTTGCCATCTTCTGTTTGACCACTTCCAATTTACCTTGATCCATGAACCTAACGTTCTAGGCTCCTATGCAGTATTGCTCTTTACAGCATCGGACTTTGCTTTCATCACCAGTCACATCCACAAATGGGTTTGTTTTTGCTTTGGCTCAGCCTCTTCATTCTTTCCTGAGCTATTTCTCTGCTCTTCTCCAGTAGCACATTAGGTACCTATCCACCTGGGGAGTTCACCTTTCAGTGTCCTGTCTTTTTGCCTTTTCATACTGTTTAATACTGTCCCTTTGCATATTTTTCATACTGTTCTGTTTACATGGTGTATTTTATTTTCAAAAATTCATCACCCTAACACATGATTTGTATGGTTTTTCATTATGAATGATATAATTTAGTAAGAAGTTAGAAGAAAACTAGAGCATTTTCTATGGAAAGACCCAAACACTCCATATTAACTGACTGCAGATGAAGCTTCAGGGAAAACTGAATTGTGGTGGTGGAGAAGTTTGGATGGGGATACATTTTGCAAATGACTCTAGATTGTGTGGGTGGACGTGAAAAGAGTGAACAATACTTCTCTTCTATGCCCTGTTAATGGAAACCTATCAGAGAAATTATTAATAAAAGTAGAGGACAAATTAGAAGTTGGTGGGAATACATCTAATTTTTAAATTTTCTATGTTTATCCACACATCTCACAAGCTTTATTATTTTATGTCATTAATGAAAGTGATTAAACTAGTCTCATGAAGTAGAGTTTGAGAAATGGAAATGCTTTACACATAATGACACAGATCATGTGATCCCAGCTATATTATTCTATTATATAGCTATATATTAATTGTATTGTGATTTTTATATGTTCATTAGCTAGATATTCCCACATTCATAGTTTAGATTATCAGTCATTATTTTACAGTTGGGAACAATTCATATCAAGGTACAGGCTTTATATAAGATAAATTATACTCTAATAAATGTTTAGTTTCAAACTGTGGGTCTATTTTAAAGTGATAAGTTCATTGATTTTTTATTATACACTTTTGAATTTTTTCAC
This sequence comes from Muntiacus reevesi, assembly GCF_963930625.1. Classification (NCBI taxonomy): domain Eukaryota; kingdom Metazoa; phylum Chordata; class Mammalia; order Artiodactyla; family Cervidae; genus Muntiacus; species Muntiacus reevesi. Next base: position 255,469,790 of record NC_089251.1, on the reverse strand, counting down.
AAGTTTATTCTTATTAAATATAAATTTAGAAGTGATTCATTAGGAGATATCATGTGGAAGCATGAGAAATGCCCGGTTTCAGAGGGAGAGAGGAGAATAAGGAACGGAGGAAATAACCAGAGTGCCACAGAGCAGTTACTGACTAGTAGTGAAAACGGAGCAAAAAATGCATGCTTTGGAACTGATCTGTGTCTCCACCCAGCCTCTCGCTAGTGAGACGAATTGGCCGAAGTTTTCTTTTGAAGGGTGAGTGAATTGGCCACAAGCAGATTTTGCAGTCCCTGAATTTGTTGAACCCTTTCTGAGAGAATGAGCAAAGGCCATGGAGTTGATCTTTGTTGATAAGTGAGGCTTTTAGAAGAATGGAAGAAAGCATGAAACCATGCGGTGCTAAAGAAGGGGCAATGAGTGTAGATCATGTTTATCAATAGTTTATAAGAAACTACATTTTTAGCAAGAAAGATATCATGATTAGTTTTAAATGTATCTTAGGAAAATAAAATAAACCCTATGTTTAGTCCATCACTTATCACAAGTAATTGCTGCCCAAAGAGTTTGAAATATTTAAGAGTTGGTAGGAGATGGTGGGTGCATGGCCAAGACTCAGGGATAATCGTGATAGTTATGCTGAATGAGCACCTAAGGAGTAAAAGTGCCTTTTCATTTGTTACATGTGTAAGTTTTGTCACGCTGGCAAGTATTTTCTAAAGTTGAAAAATTAAAATTGAAGGGGTAGCTAACTTGCTTACAATCTCACAGTTAGAAAGCTAGAAAGTAGCAGAGCCAGAACTCAAACTCAGTCTTCCAGACTATGCAATCCATGCAGTCTAAGCACATTGTATTGTCTCAAATAGCTGGGAGTAATAGTGTGGGGAATACAATATGGTCAAAAGATCAGGTAGCCACTGTTTTTTAATTGACTAGTACTTTAAATATTATTATTTTTGCATTAATTAACTGAGTAAATCCCTTTGGCTCAAACCAGTGGAAATTGGCAAGTGTGGGACAAGGCAGTTGTCCTTAATGGCAGTCAGGCACTATGATTGACATTTTCTGTAGAGAATTTAAAAACAGTAATAACCTGCTAAAAGTCAGCTTGCTTTTAATTATTACCATGTTCCAGCAATGCTAAGCAATATCAGTCCTAACACCTCCTAACTCCTAAATAATTGGTTTAACTTCTAAAGAATTCCTGTGGTACTGATGAGTTTTAATTATTTACATATCTATACACATTATACATGTATACATGTATATATCATGTGTGTGTGTGTATATATATATATATATATATAGTATGTTTTTGTGTTTATACATATATTTTATACATACATACATATATTACTCATTCTTTAATAAACATTATGTTCTACATGGGAGATACTTTGAGGGAAATTCCACTTAGTCTCCCAGAACATGAAGACTCAGCTACATCCGTTTGTTTCAGAAGTAGGTAGTCAGCCAACTTTTGTTGTTTTGGTCACCGTGTAACCAAAAATGTGGTCTGCTGCTTTATCATTTATACCCAATTGTCACACAAACATTCTACATGTGCTTTTAGCAGTAAACTTAAAGCCAGCAGTGATGTACATCATGAGTAGTTATACTCTATGACAACTTAATTAAACAATTTTTTCCATCCTGAACATTGGAGTCAAAATTATGGTTAGAAACAAAATAATACCTTCCCATTAGAGTTCTCTGTTATCAAAATCAGATCAATATTCCAGGAAAACCTTGTTTTCTAAACAGAGAGAGAAAAAAGCAAATTCAGTCTTGCATCAATTTATACTTAAAAAAATTCTTTACCTAACTAAATTCAGTATAATCTTAATCCTGAAAATGTAAAAGTTCTTTTCTCAAAGATCCTTTTTCAGAAATTTTTTTTTTATCATTTTCTGGATCCATACAAATTTTTCCCTTTTTCCCATCCAGAAACAACCAATTGTAGGACAAAGTTAATCATCATTTTTCCTCAACAAAAATATCTCCATTCTTTATAATATGTCTCTCTCTGACAACATATATCCTACTTGCTTCATACACCGTAATGTCTCCCTTGCCATTTTGTACTTATTATGATTTTTAACCCTTGAAACTTCAACAAAACCAAGAAACAAGTGATTGGAATATTATACCAGCATTTTCTTGTTGGCAAACTTAAGAAAATATTCCTTCATAGCACAGTTTCTCTTTAATGTGGTACAATGTGTATTTAATAAACCCAAACATCTTTAGTTTCCCTCTTGGTCTTGTAAGAAGACAAAAGTAAGTAAATTTAAATTTGACTTACAAAGCACTTAGTTTTAAAAGCCAATTAAAAAGAACTCTTTATAAATTAACCTCATCAATATTATCCAAAGACACATATTGAGACATGCATACATCCAAACAGAGATCTCATTGTTTCATCTTTTTACATTTTCATGAATTAGGCATCAGAGTTAAACTTATCAGTTTGTGAATAACAGTCAGAATTATCAAATTTATACACTCAATTTTAAAAGACTTCTTTTTCTTCCCTCCTTTTTCCCCCCTTGGCTTGAAGTTTTATTAATTAACCAAAAGCTGAGGTCCCAGGCAAAGTGGGCTGTGTTTATATTTCAAGGACATGGTTAGAGTTAACTTCAAGTTTTCTCCTAGGATGTTTTTGTTATCTCAGGAGCAGAATTCTGGAAAAAGTATTTTATCAAGCTAGTTTTCTCTAGCTGCATGTGCAAAAAAGAACTTCTGGCATTTTCAATAGCGTCATCTTAAGCAATTTTTTCCAGAGTCTAAAGAATACTGTAGCCATATATCGGTTTAAAAAAAAAAAAAATCTTTCTTCTTCAGTCATAGTTTTACAGCTTAATGAATTGAACTTGAATTTCTCATTTTATAAAAGGCAACAAGAGCACCAATCACATAGATAGAATACACATTCACTCACCAGAAGACAGAACTGTCACAATTCTGCAAGAGGATGACTGATAGGAGGCCCAAGCACTTTTCTGACACAAATGGTCCTTAATGGTGGACAAACATCAGAACCAGTGACCCTTAGTGCTCACAAACGGTTCTCAGTATTAGACACACATGAGAACCAGTCGACAAAAATGGCCACATAGCATTTGAGCACTTTGTACACAAAAGAGAAGTTTGCCTGGGTGCCCACTGGTGAACTTACCCGTCTTGGAGCTTGTCAGCTCAGCCAGATGCCTGTTTCCATCCCACCAAGGAAGAGAATAAGTTGGCGTATAGTGATGAGCAGGGGAGAAATAGGGAGGATCTCCAAAACAAATAGTTTTGGCAGCTGCTAGGAACGTCCCCCATATCCCCTTCTCTGGGCTAGCTAGCCATAAGAAGCTAGCTCATGACAACCATCCCGGTGTGTTGTCATGGCTGTGACTCTCCTCTGGGAAACCCAGGGGCATGAGATGTCACAAGAACACAGGAGTCGCAGCAGCCCCATATTGGTTGCCAAAATCTGCAACTGAAATTGGGGTCTGGCTGCTCGCCACTCCAAAGTCATTAAAGAGGTTGGTGGAAAGGAAAGTTTGCTCTGTGTGGGATACCGGCAACCAGGGTGGGGAGGGAGTAGGGCAGATGCCTGTCCAAAGGCACATGCCACACCCCCCGCCCACTGACAATCAGTGGGAAAGAGCTTTTATAGGCTGAGGAAGGGGGCTACATGCAGAAATAGCACAGTCAGTTCTTATAGTCATCTTGAAATTGATCATCCGTGGTCTGATGAGTGTCATCTTGATTGTCTTAAGTACAGTTAATCTTTAGTTCCAGGGTTGGCTTGTTTCCATTTCCAGAGGCCAGTTCTAGAAGTTGTTGGAGCTTTTATCCTGGCTACAGTCTGGTCATCCTGTAGTTAACTTCTTCCACATGATGGGGGTTTCAGGCTCTATAAGACAGCTCACAGGATGTGGCTCAGAATAATATCTATAGCCCTTGAGAAGGACTAAAAGTCCTTGACTATGCTTAATAACTAGACTATAATTATTTGGTCTCCTCTGACTCTTTTTGCTTCTACATTTTCTCACTTCTCTGATTAACCTTATTTGTCGACTAAAGTTTTTCTACAGACAAAAGGCAGACTGAGGACATGGTGGTGGTGGTGGTGGGGACCGTAGAGTCCTGCTCTGTCTCAACTGGACTATCATTTATTTCAAATGTAGTGTTTAAAATGTGCTGAAGAAAGTAAAAACTGTACTTAAATCAGACACAAACAATTCTGAGCAATTATAAACTTTGGAAAAGTTTACCAAGTGTAATACAAATTAATGCAAACTTTGTAAGTTTGCAAACTTTTCCAGTAAAGATATTTTAGTAGCAATATTTTGACCAAAGAGGTATTTGAAAGCAATTAGAATCAATTCTGAAGAACAAAGACATGAGCAACATTTTATTGTTGAGATGGAATTTTGTAAATCTCTGCCAAATTAGGCTTTAATATGTTTCCTATAATTTGATATCAGTTGCTTCATGTGAAAGAGATATTTTTAGAGTAAAATTCAGATAAAGTGCTTTTTGAATTACTCTGAGCAAAGATAGATCAATTAATCTGGTTACACTGTCTGCTGAAAACGACTATGTAAAGAAGATCAATTTTAACAACTTTGTTGAAAAATATTCAGAAGTTAAGGATCAAAGGGAAAACTAATATTATTGATGTCCTTAATAAAATCCTATGTAGATATACTTTTGCTACCTTTCATAATTAAAAAATCAATCCATTCCTTTTACATTTTTCTGTAATATCTCTAACACATTTGAAAAAATTTTTTATATTTGTATATGGGTATACGGGCACAATTCATCTAGAGAAAATGTTTACTCTCTATATTTCCTTTCTGGCCATTTTTATTATTGGTTTCATTTCATGATTATTTCTGAAAACAATTTTTTCATATATATAAGAGGAGGATTAAAAATGACCTACTTTGGGTATCCAGTGTGCTAGGTATGCCACTGGCTAAAACAGTTGTTTTTTAAAATCTTAAGTGATTGTGGAAAACTGCTTTTTATTGCTTTGCTTCTACCAGAGATCTAAGCATAGCAGTTGATCATACATACTTATTGAATGAAAAGAAAAATGATGAATGGATAATAAACAAATGCTTAAAATAAGCCATGTTTGGTCTGCTAACATTACTGGAAATCTACATTTTTACTGTGAGCCAAGATCCTAAAAATAATTTGACTGCTTATCAAAACTACTTCTTTAGGTTTATGGCTGAAGATGAAAAGTACTAAATAAATTCAGTAAACTTTAGAATTTTTAAAGCCTGATCCCTTAAAAAGAATCTGTAAAGAATTTTGGAATTTCAGTCCTGGCTTGACCTTTTGTTTTCTTCATCTGGTGAAGTGAGAGTAATATAGTAGGGCCATATAAGGTTAGAATGAGAGTAAAATGAGATAATACAGAGAGAGGATTTAACAATGCTCAAAGTAGTCTAAGCATTTGATAATCTATAGCTACCATGATCACATAGAAACTTAATTTTTTTGGTTAATTTACTCTGACCTAAAATGCGTCCATAATCCTTTCCATTTGAGGTGAACATATTTGTAAGTCAATGTTTTTTTCCTTAACACATCGTAAGACACTAGGACTTGGTGACTATAGTTCTTGTCAGAATCAAATGAAAGCCAGAAAATGATGAAAATGGGAAGGAATACAAACATAAAGTAGACAAAGTGATGAAATCTTTTGCGAGAGACAGACATCTTTATAGTTGCCTGCAAGCTAACATTATGTCAGACCATTCAACAAAATCCTAGAACTCAGGCTTATGAGATGCCAGTCTCCCCCGACCCTGCTGGCATCTTGCAGTGTAGAGCAGCGGTAGGCTCCCTTTCAGTATCAGCTCTGTCTTCTTGTTTTCCTTGTATAAATAACACTGGAGATGTAGAAGAGTAACAGAGGATGAGATGGCTGGATGGCATCACCGACTCAATGGGCATGAGTTTGAGTAAACTCCGGGAGTTGGTGATGGACAGGGAGGCCTGGCGTGCTGCGATTCATGGGGTCGCAAAGAGTCAGACATGACCGAGCGACTGAACTGGACTGAACAGTTCACTTATACATTTAATTTCCTGTGTACTTCTCATTTTATCCTGAGATAGGACTGTGCCACTGAATTTTGTATATTTCTGTACCATTGAAACTCTGTTCTCAGTTATGCCATCCACCAACATAGCTGTGACGTGCCTTCACTGCCTGTAAGTGTACACCACTTTGTGTGATTCATTCTGTTGTCATTTGGATCTTATTGACCCATAGCAGACTCTCTTTATTGCCTGCTTGTTTTGGGAAAAGCAATAATCCTCTCTCACATTTTTTTTCTTTAGGCCAATAAAGAAATAATAAAGTTAACTAGTCTATTTCTATAGTTCATATACATTCTTCTATTGTTTTAGATTTAAATCTGATGCAAATCCCAGAGGAAGAGGTAGCACTTATTATTCTTCCTACATATATCACAAAAGAGATGGTTATGGGTTGGAGACCATAAGTGCAGAGTCAGGAGTAACATGTTTAGTAAGTAGTGAATTCCCATCAGGAGCACCTTAGAGTTTATGATAGAAATTTGCAGTGAAAATACAGTTTGTAGCAAAACAATATTGGATTGAGAAGGTACAATATAAGATGATAAAAGCTAACTAGGAATTTGAATTTTATTTTGAAACCAAGTTCAAAACTTCTGTTGAACAAGTAATCATGTTAAGGGAGTGATTGTATTGTTATTACTGATGCAGTAATAATTCCACAAGTGTGGAAGGCTCTCAAGCAACTCCAAGAGAACAATTTTGTGTGACTCATTTTTCATCACTGTTGTGTTTCAGTAATTTTGAGAATGGGGACATGTTGGCCACCAGTAAAGCAGCAATCGATAGAGATTTATGCCCAAATCTAATTCTTGACAAGCAGTCTTCTGTTATTTTCACTTATAATCATTGTGAGACTAGGCAGTTTATTTTCTCGTGACTTCAGGTCCTGCCTACTAACCTGCACTTCTTATTTTACCCCTTTACTGTGTGGTGCACTGATATTAAACATCCCCATGCTTGCAGCTTATTGAGTTTCATGTTTTTCTTAAACAGAGCTGGTAATAGTGATGTACTGGTAAATTACCTCTATAAAAAAATATAAAAGCCTTTATTTGTAGCATTAGCCAGTTTCCATGGTGTAAATATTTCCATCATGGGCTTCAAACTGGGAAGACATAGCACAATGAGCTCTCAAGAGCTAGAGGGGCTGGCTCCAGCCCAGGACTGGGAAGGGGATCAGAGACCACCCCACTCCGACCTCATAAGTCACAGAGGAGGAAACTGAAACCAAAGCAAAAGTGAATGCTCACCCTTTCTCTTTTTTCTCCAACTGTGAGTACATAATTTAGTAATTTACTATAAACTACCTGAGGGCTGAGCCATTTATCCCAAAGAGGAGGTGGAGGTAAGTAGAGGGCAGGATTTTACTCTATAAAGTATATATAGTGGATTGGTGGTAGAGAATCTGGCTGCCGCTGCAGGAGACACAAGATGTGAGTTTACTCCCTGAGTCGGGAAGATCATCTGGAGAGAAGGAAAGGGCAACCCACTCAGGTATCTTGCCTGGGAAATCCCGTGGGCAGAGGAGCCTGACAGGCTTCGGTCCGTGGGATTGCAAAGAGCTGGACATGACTTGGCAACTGAGCATGAGCATGGGAGATGAAATAAAGTTAAAATGTGTTGATAGCCAGAAGTCAAAAGAGCTGATGGCAGAAAAATGCTCTTCTTACCTATAGATGTTATTCTGTAACCAAAGAGATTAGATTGACAAATTAAAAATCATTGAGCACTGGACTGATGCTTGGACTCTGATGCTGGATATTGGAGAGATAACTGTTGCTTTATTTTTTAATATTTATTTATTTGGTTGTGTCGGGTCTTGGTTGTGGCAGGTGGGATCTTTCGCTGTGGTGCAGGGGCTCAGCAGTTGTGGCGTGTGAGCTTATTTGCTCCATGGTATGGGGGATCTTAGTTCCTCGACGGAACTGAAGCTGTGTTCCCTGCATTGCAAGGCAGATTCTTAACAATTGAACCTCCAGAAAAGTCTCTAGAGATATCTGTAGCTTTAAGTAATCTGTTACAAGTTTGTATTTTTCTATCTCATTGATTGGCTAAGTCACAGAGTGACTTCCTTGCTGTTGTTCAGTTATTCAGTGTGTCTGACTCTTTGCAATCTCATAGACCGCAGCACACTAGGCTTCCCTGTCCTTTACCACCTCCCAGAGCTTGCTCAAACTCATGTCCATTGAATCAGTGATGCCATCCAACCATCTCATCTTCTGTCATCCCCTTCTCCTCTTACCTTCAATCTTCTCCAGCATCAAGGTCTTTTCTAATAGGTCAACTCTTCCTATCAGGTGGCCAAAGTATTGCAGCTTCAGCTTCAGCATCAGTCCTTCCAGTGAATATTCAGAACTGATTTCCTTTAAGATTGACTGGTTTGATCTCCTTGAAGTCCAAGGGACTCTCAAGACTCTTCTCCAACACTACAGTTCAAAAGCATCAATTTTTCGGTGCTCAGCTTTCTTTATGGTTCAACTCTCACATTCATACATGACTACTGGAAAAACCATAGCTTTGACTAGATGGATCTTTGTTGGCAAAGTAATGTTTCTGCCTTTTAATATGCTGTCTAGGTTGGTCAAGCATTTCTGCTAAGGACCAAACATCTTTTATTTCATGGCTGCAGAAACCATCTGCAGTGATTTTAGAAGTAAAAAAAATAATGTCTGTTACTGTTTCCATTGGTTCCTCAGCTAGTTGCCATGAAGTGATGGAACCAGATGCCATGATCTTTGATTTTTGAATGTTGAGTTTCAAGCCAGATTTTTCACTCTCCTCTTTCACTTCCATCAAGAAGCTCTTTAGTTCCTCTTCACTTTCTGCCATAAGGATGGTATCATCTGCATATCTGAGGTTACTGATATTTCTCTTGGAAATCTTGATTCCAGCTTGTGCTTCATTCAGCCCAGCATTTCTCATGATGTACTCTGCATATAATTGAAATAAGCAGGGTGACAATATACAGCCTTGATGTACTCCTTTCCCAATTTGCAATCAGTCCATTATTCTAACTGGTTCTAATTGGTTGCATCATCTAGTCCTAACTGTTGCTTCTTGAGCTGCATACAGATTTCTCAGGAGGTAAGTAAAGTGGCCTGGTATTCCCATGTCTGATCCACACAGTCAAAGGCTTTAATATAGTCAGTGAAGCAGAAGTAGATGTTTTTTCTGGAACTCTCATGCTTTTTTGATGATCCGATAGATGTTGGCAATTTGATCTCTGGTTCCTCTGCCATTTCTAAATCCAGCTTGAATATCTGGAAGTTCTCTGTTTATGTACTGTTGGAGCCTCGCTTGGAGGATTTTGAGCATTACTTTGCTAGCATGTGAAATGAGTACAATTGTGCAGTAGTTGGAACATTCTTTGGCATTGCCTTTCTTTAGGATTGGAATGAAAACTGACCTTTTCCAGTCCTGTGGCCACTGCTGAATTTTCCAAATTTGCTGGCATATTGAGTGCAACACTTTAACAGTATTATCTTTCAGGACTTGAAATAGCTCAACTGGAATTTCTCACCTCCGCTAGCTTGTTCTTGGTGATGCTTCCTAAGGTCCACTTGACTTTGTATTCCAAGATGTCTGGCTCTAGGTGAGTGATCATGCCATTGTGGTTATCTGGGTCATTAAGATCTTTTTTATGTATAGTTTTGTATATTCTTGCCACTTTTTCTTAATATCTTCTGCTTCTGTTAGGTCCATACTGTTTATGTCTTTTATCGTTCCCATCTTTGCATGAAATGTTCCCTTCAGTTCAGTTCAGTTCAGTTGCTCAGACTGATTTCCTGGGTATCCAACCCAGGACTGGTTGGATCTCCTTGCAGTCCAAGGGACTCTTAAGAATCTTCTCCAACACCACAGTTCAAAAGCATCAATTTTCCAGTGCTCAGCTTTCTTTATAGTCCAACTTTCACATCCATACATGACCACTGGAAAAACCATAGCCTTGACTAGATGGACCTTTGTTGGCAAAGTAATGTCTCTGCTTTTCAATATATCTAGGTTGGTCATAACTTTCCTTCCAAGGACTAAGCGTCTTTTAATTTCATGGCTGCAATCACCATCTGCAGTGATTTTGGAGCCCAGAAAAATAAAGTCTGTCACTGTTTCCACTGTTTCCCCATCATTTTGCCATGAAGTGATGGGACCGGATGCCATGATCTTAGTTTTCTGAATGTTGAGTTTTAAACCAACTTTTTCTCTCCTCTTTCACTTTCATCAAGAGGCTCTTTAGTTCTTCTTCACTTTCTGCCATAATGGTGGTGTCATCTGCATATCTGAGGTTGTTGATATTTCTCCCGGCAATCTTGATTCCAGCTTGTGCTTCCTTCAACCCAGCATTTCTCATGATGTACTCTGCATATAAGTTAAATGTTCCCTTGGTATCACTAATTTTCTTGAAGAGGTCTCTAGTCTTTCCATTGTACTGTTTTCCTCTATCCTTTGCATTGTTCACTTAGGGAGACTTTCTTCTCTCTCCTTGCTATTCTCTGGGTCTCTGCATTCAGATGAATAGATCTTTCCTTTTCTCCTTTACCTTTCACTTCTCTTCTTTTCTCAGCTGTGGTAAGGCCTCCTCAGACAACCAGTTTGACTTTTTGCATTTCTTTTTCTTGGGGATGGTTTTGATCACCGCCTGCCATAGTGTTATAAACCTCCGTCCATAGGTCTTCAGGCACTCCATCAGATCTAATTTCTTGAATCTATTTATCTATTTGTATAATCATAAGGGATTTGGCCCACCCGAAGGGCCTAGTGGTTTTCCCTACTTTCTTCAATTTAAGTATGAATTTTGCAATATGGAGTTCATCATCTGAGCCACAGGCAGCTCCCAGTCTTGTTTTTGCTGGCTGTATAGAACTTCTCCATCTTCATCTGCAAGAATATAATCATTTTGATTTCGGTGTTGACCATCTGGTGATGTCCATGTGTAGAGTTGTCTCTTGTGTTGTTGGAAGAGGGCATTTGCCATGACCAGTGTGTCCTCTTGGCAAAGCCCTGTTAGCCTTTGCTCTGCTTCATTTTGTACTTCAAGACCAGACTTGCCTGTTACTCCAGGTATCTCATGACTTCCTACTTTTACATTCCAGTCCCCTGTGATGAAAAGGACATCTCTTTTTGGTGTTAGTTCTATACAATCTTGTAGGTCTTCGTAGAATGTTTCAACTTCAGCGTCTTCGTCATTAGTGTTTGGGGCATAGACTTGGATTACTCTGATGTTGAATGGTTCACACTGGAAGCAAACTTATATCATTCTGTCGTTTTTGAGACTGCACATAAGTACTGTATTTGGGACTCTTTTGTTGACTATGAGGGCTACTTTTTCTAAGGGATTCTTGCTCACAGTAGTAGATGTGATTATATCTTTATGATTATACAAACAGATAAGTAGACTCAAGGAATTAGATCTGAAAGACAGAATGCCTGAAGATCTATGGATGGAGGTTCATAACATTGTATGGTAGGCAGTGATCATCTGAATTAAATTTAGCCATTATGCTACATTTTAGTTCACTAAAATGTAGATGTTCACTCTTGCCATCTCCTGTTTGACCACTTCCAACTTACTTTGATTCATGGACCTGACATTCCAGGTTCCCATGCAATATTGTTCTTTACAGCACCTGACTTTACTTCCACCACCAGACACATCCACAACTGGCTGTTGTTTTTTCTTTGGCTCAGATTCTTCATTCCTTCTGGAGCTATTTCTCTGCTCTTCTCCAGTAGCATATTGGGCACCTAATGACCTGGTGAGTTCATCTTTCAGTGTCATATCTTTTTGTCTTTTCATACTGTTCATGGGGCTCTCATGGCAAGAATACTGAAGTGGTTTGCCATACCTTTCTCCAGTGTACCACATTTTGTCAGAATTCCACCATGACCCATCCATCTTGGGTGGCCCTACACAGCATAACTCATAGTTTCATTGAGTTAGACAAGGCTGTGATCCATGTGATCAGTTTGGTTAGTTCTGGATTGTGGTTTTCAGTCTGTCTGGCTGTGACTTTCTAGTGGTTCACTTAGATGCTGATCCAGTGATGGTTTTGTTGCTATTCCTCCTGAACCACACTTAACTAGTTGAGTGTTAGATTTTATCTCTAATCCTTAGCTTTTCATTTGTACTTGGTAAAGCTAACTGGGACTTATGCACAGATGAGGCTTGACACTGCCATTGTTTCAAGATGTTCTGATTCTACTTTTAGTTTTTCTGGCTCTTCATGTAGATTCTGACATCTGTTAGGCTTGGTTTTTGCCATCTCACTCCTGGTTTCTTTGTCATTATTTTTTTGAGATCAGTTCTGCTGGGTTATTCTTTGACTCCTATGGGATTATCCACCTGTCAATGCTCTACTGCTGTCTTCTGATATCTTCTACATAGCTAACTCTTAGCTTTTATTTAGCAGGCTTCCTGTGTGGCTCAGTGGTAAAGAATCTGCCTTTTCTCCACACCCTCTCAGGCATTTATTGCTTGTAGCCTTTTGGATAGCAGCCATCCTGACTGGCGTGTAATGGTACCTCATTGTGGTTTTGATTTGCATTTCTCTAATAATGAGTGATGTTGAGCATCTTTTCATGTGTTTGTTAGCCATCTGTATGTCTTCTTTGGAGAAATGTCTGTTTAGTTCTTTGGCCCATTTTTTGATTGGGTCATTTATTTTTCTGGAATTGAGCTTCAGGAGTTGCTTGTATATTTTTGAGATTAATCCTTTTTTTCTTCATTTGCTATTATTTTCTCCCAATCTGAGGGCTGTCTTTTCACCTTACTTATAGTTTCCTTTGTAGTGCAAAAGCTTTTAAGTTTCATTAGGTCCCATTTGTTTAGTTTTGCTTTCATTTCCAATATTCTGGGAGGTGAGTCATAGAGGATCCTGCTGTGATTCATGTCGGAGAGTGTTTTGCCTATGTTCTCTAGGAGTTTTATAGTTTCTGTTCTTACATTTAGATCTTTAATCCATTTTGAGTTTATTTTTGTGTATGGTGTTAGAAAGTGTTCTAGTTTCATTCTTTTACAAGTGGTTGACCAGTTTTCCCAGCACCACTTGTTAAAGAGGCTGTCTTTTTTCCATTGTGTATCCTTGACTCCTTTATCAAAGATAAGGTGTCCATAGGTTCGTGGATTTATCTCTGGGCTTTCTATTCTGTTCCATTGATCTATATTTCTGTCTTTGTGCCAGTACCATACTGTCCTGATGACTGTGGCTTTGTAGTAGAGTCTGAAGTCAGGCAGGTTGATTCCTCCAGTTCCATTCTTCTTTCTCAAGATTACTTTGGCTATTCAAGGTTTTTTGTATTTCCATATAAATTGTGTTGGTGGGAATGCAAACTAGTACAGCCACTATGGAAAACAGTGTGGAGATTTCTTAAAAAACTGGAAATAGAACTGCCATATGACCCAGCAATCCCACTTCTGGGCATACACACTGAGGAAACCAGATCTGAAAGAGACACGTGCACCCCAATGTTCATGGCAGCACTGTTTATAATAGCCAGGACATGGAAGCAACCTAGATGCCCATCAGCAGATGAATGGATAAGGAAGCTGTGGTACATATACACCATGGAATATTACTCAGCCATTAAAAAGAATTCATTTGAATCAGTTCTAATGAGATGGATGAAACTGGAGCCCATTATACAGAGTGAAGTAAGCCAGAAAGATAAAGAACATTACAGTATACTAACACATATATATGGAATTTAGAAAGATGGTAACGATAACCCTTTATGCAAAACAGAAAAAGAGACACAGAAGTACAGAACAGACTTTTGAACTCTGTGGGAGAAGATGAGGGTGGGATGTTTCGAAAGAACAGCATGTATATTATCTATGGTGAAACAGATCACCAGCCCAGGTGGGATGCATGAGTCAAGTGCTCGGGCCTGGTGGGCTGGGAAGACCCAGAGGTATCGGGTGGAGAGGGAGGTGAGAGGGGGGATCGGGATGGGGAATACGTGTAACTCTATGGCTGATTCATATCAATGTATGACAAAACCCACTGAAAAATAAAAAAAAAATTTTAAAAAAAACCACACACACACAAAAAAAGAACATTACAGCATACTAACACATATATATGGAATTTAGAAAGATGGTAACGATAACCCTATATGCAAAACAGAAAAAGAGACACAGAAGTACAGAACAGACTTTTGAACTCTGTGGGAGAAGGTGAGGGTGGGATGTTTCGAAAGAACAGCATGTGTATTATCTATGGTGAAACAGATCACCAGCCCAGGTGGGATGCATGAGACAAGTGCTCGGGCCTGGTGCACTGGGAGGACCCTGAGGAGTCGGGTGGAGAGGGAGGTGGGAGGGGGGATCGGGATGGGGAATACGTGTAACTCAATGGCTGATTCATATCAATGTATGACAAAACCCACTGAAATGTTGTGAAGTAATTAGCCTCCAACTAATAAAAAAAAAAAGAAGAAAAAAAAAAAAAGAATCTGCCTGCTAATTCAGGAGACACCAGGAGTCCCAAGTTCAGTCCCTAGGTTGGGAAGATCCCCTGGAGGAGGCAGTGGCAACCCACTGGTATTTTTGCCTGGAAAATCCCATGGACACAGGAGCCTGGTGGACTACAGTCCATGGGATCACCAAGAGTTAGACCTGATTTAGTGACTGAGCATGCACTCACCTTTTGTTTAGCGTCTCGACTTGAATCTCCTAACCTGTGCTCTATCTCTGGTCTCCCCATCCACCAAGCCCATGTCTCTGGTCTGAAATTATCAGATATAAGGTGAAAAGGATAAAGACACCATTTTTTGTCTTGTATAATACTTAATTATTAATTATAATTTTAAGTATTAGTTAGTTGAAAGATGACTTAATGAAGATTCTCTCAAAAGGCTTCTAGTCAATAAATTTGAATAACAGTAATAAAATGGATGTATTCAATTCTGTATTTGACCATTTTTCCCCAGATATGGGGGGCTTGAAAAATTGACTAAAAGTGAACTGTTAGTAAAAATTGCAACTGTCAGGTGAAAGAAAAAGTTGGACTTTTTGGTATAGAAGGGCCTTCTTGGGATGTTCTTTTGTGTGCCAATGTATGAGTCATCTTTCTTGAGTAATTTTTTAAGATCTATCAGATGGTCTGTCTATACATGGTCTATAGGATATAAAATTTTTATATACTTCTCATAGTAATTTCCCTCTGCTCTTCTCTTGGGCCATTAGTCAAAAGATATCCAAGAGAGAAAAGGATGGAGCCACCAGATTTGGGGCTTGGATGAACTTCTAGTCTGCCTGTAACGTGGAACTTCTTGGCTTATTCCATATTCACTGAAGACATTTTCAAAGTATACTTTTCTTCTAATAGAATATAAATTTTTAAAAAATTTATTTTTATTGATATGTGATAGCCCAGACTAAAATAAGCCTTTTGCCTTATTCTATGAAGAAAAGCCTTGGGAGATAGTTTTTCCATGTGCACTTATGATTCATAAATAAGGACTTATAGCAAAATGTGAACATAGTGGAATAATAAAAACTCCCCTTTAGTAGGAGTTGTTTATGTTTTGCACTGGACTTGAAGGCCAAAAATGCTGATATTTTTGACAAAGGTGGCATTTTCTACTACGTGGAAAAAATCTCTGTGGCAGGTTTAGAGCAGGTCAACCAAAATAGTGCCTCCTATTATTCATCCCAACAAGTGGTCCTTCTCTGGCCTGCTGTTTTGGCCTCATTTTCCTAACCTTTTCCCCAACCTGTCCTTCCCTTCATTGTATTAAACTCAAAATATATAATGTCACCTTCTCTTCTGGCCATAAGAGAATGATTCCTTTGAATAAAAACACTGCTATGCTTAGTCCTTTTGTGGCTTAATTTGAATCTCTCCCCTCAGGCTTGTGCTTCAGTCTTCCTGAAAAGATAATTAGGGCTACAGCATCTAAGGAGACATTCACAGACTCCTGCAAGTCAAACTGTAAAGAGCTAGGACAGTCATGATATGCATGCTGGAAAGCTCTTCCTGCAGCCGTAAACAAAGGCACATTGCCTGGGAGCATTATTCCTAAAGGGTTTATCTAAAGTTACTATAAAACAGATGAAGCAAGCATTTCTCAGTTTGTAGAAGTCTATTTTAAAATGTAAAAATCTACTGCCACCATGTCAGAGAGGTTGCTAACTTGAGACAATGCTTGGGGAAAAGAAAATGGGAAATTTTAATGTAGTTTGCTCGGTATCTGCTATATATCAAGGAAACTTACTTTTCATTTAGCCATGTGAAAACTCAAATAGTTTAATAGAAATGTGTTCAATGACATGAACAAGAAACTAAAGATTAAAATAATTACTACTAATTATTGTGAGTCATGTTATGACCAAACTTCTCCCCAGCTACTGAAAAGAATGAGTTCTGTATTAATCTAGTGTGCATCTTCAGTCACTCAGCCATGTCTGATTCTTTGCAACTTCGTGGACTATAGCCCACCAGGCTTTTCTGTCCATGGAACTTTCCAGGCAAGAATACTGGAGTGGATTGCCATTTCCTCCTCCAGCAGATCTGCCTGACCTAGGGATCAAACCCGCATCTCCTGCACTGGCAGGAAGATTCACCACTGTGCCACCTGGGAAGCCCAAAAATAATCTGGAAATATTCCCCAAATATATTAATATTGAAAGAGTAAGCTTGTAAATTGTACATTCAAATGGTTTCACTAAAAGAAAGTATAAGAAAAGAAAGAAAGTGAAGCCGCTCAGTCGTGTCCGACTCTTTGCGACCCTGTGGACTCTAGCCTACCAGGCTCCTCCGTCCATGGGATTCTCCAGGCAAGAATACTGGAGTAGGTTACCATTTCCTTCTCCAGGGGATCTTCCCAACCCAGGGATCGAACCTAGGTCTCCCGCATTGGAGGCAGATGCTTTAACCTCTGAGCCACCAGGGAAGCCCCCCCCAAAAGTAAAGGGCTCTATAAACTTAAATATATATATATATATGATTTATAAATTGAGTATGGAGAAAGTTGTAGAAGGGTACATATCATACTATAATGTTGATTAGCTTAGAATGAATGGAATTGGTAAAAAGAATGGGAACACACTGATTTTTAAATTTATGTACTAATGCATATATTTTTAACTCTTTAGAGTAAGCATGTATTAATTTTACTGTTAAAATGTATAAAGTTGAGGAACATATCTGTAATTTCTGGGGATGAAGTGCTGGGGAAGTTGCTCAAGAGAGCAACATGAGGGTGGTTTTCAGCTGATGGACTGGTTCTGTATTTAGTGTGATGGTAAGGGTTGACACATGAATCTGTACATGTTCCAAAATTCATAGAATTTTACATCAAAAAAGCACATCTTATTGTATATGAGTTTGTATTAATAAGAAACTAAAAATCAGTGAAGGAAAAAACTGAATGTTTTTTAAAAGTTGAGAACTGGATAATAAAAAATAGTTTCCCCAAATCTACTAATTATAGACTGGACTAAAAGACAATTTTTTTTTTCCAAGAGAAAACTATGCTATTGTTTTGAAAGTTTTAATATTATTTGCCAGTTTGAGCCCACTTAGTCATTGACGGTCAGGACAGTTAAGTCAGTTAATTGATAGGATAGATCAATAGGTATTATTCACCCAGTTTTATAAATAGCTAAACTAAAGCTTAGGACTATTTAGTAATTTACCCAGAGCTACATAGTTAATAGGACTTCAAGTTTAAATTCAAACTTCAGGAAAAAAAGGAGGTCAAAATTTCTAAAAGTGAAAAATACATGGGATACAAACTGTATGAAATAACTATAATGTCAGCAACGAAAAAGCTAGCAAGATTTGAGATAGCAATATGCTCCTTAACAATAAGAGTAATAAAACGGTAGTTACCCATCTACCCAGGCACTCTTGCAGTCACTATGGATAAGTGATACAAATTATTGGAATTATCCAAGTGCATAGTTCCATGATGCTGAAAATAAAGTAACATAATTTTTTATAAAGAATCTTAATTCTATTCTGCAAAAGAACTTGACTTACACACTTGCAAAAATCCATTAAAAAGTGAAATAGTGGAGGGTAAAGAGTCAACGGTAAATGATTTAACCTGGGGTCACTGCAGTAAGAAGAGGAGTATAATAAATTTGAAGTCTGTTTGGTAGTGCTTCATTAACATCGTATGACAATGTTGAACCCTGCGTTTTCATATTAATAGGAGTTAAGTGGCAAAAGAGATCAGAGTTACACAGTCAAGGTTGACAGTTTTCATTGTAATTCATAGATATGTACATTTCCAGTACTAGTAGTGAATATGAAATATCTGTCTTCCTTTTAAGTGATCATAATTTAAGACGGTCTGTCACACTCAGTTACTCAGTCGTGTCTGACTCTTTGCGACCCCATGAACTGTAGCCTACTAGTCTCCTCTGTCCATGGAATTTCTTAAGCAAGAATACTGGAGTGGGTTGCCATTTCCTCCTCCAGGGGATCTTCCTGACCCACCTTTCTTGTCTTCTCCTGCATTGGCAGGTGAATTCTTTACCACTCAGGGCCATCTGGGAAGCCCCTATAATCAAGATAGCACATTGTAAATATAAACTGTTTTACAAAAGTAAAACAGGAATTTCCTCACTGCCTTCATCCAAGTCAAGGTTATTTATTTATTTATTTTTAAATTTCCTTTTATTTTTCTTTTTCAGTGTCAAACACTGCTTGTCATTTTTGTCTCATCTGTCTAAACCGTGTTCATCCTTTCGGAGCTCAGCTGAAAATTTTTATGTAAACCTCTTTGGAAATAACACTTTTTATTTTCTAAAATCTTACCATACTTAGTACAGTATGTTAATTTCATCTCTCCAAACAGATGTGAGTAATTTAAGTGCAGGGACTATATCATGCTCCTTTGACAGTTCCCTAGCATCCATTCATTCAAGCAGTTAATAGGTACTGATCACCTTCTCTGTTCAAGGTACCATACTAGCTGGGGAAGGAGATACAAAGATGATCTAGAATTTGTCTTGATTTTAAAGCAGTGATCTCCAACCTTTTTGGCAGCAAAAACCAGTTTCGTGGAAGACAGATTTTCCACAGATGGGGTGGGAGGATGATTCAGGGATGATTCAAGCACATTACATTTATTGTGCATTTTATTTCTAAACTAATGCTGACCCTGGTCTGACAGGCGGTACCATTCTGTGACCCTGAGTCTGGAGACTCATGCTTTAAAGAATTTATCATTCAGTAGAAGAGTTAGAACTTGCTGTTCATGTTACTCCATTGTGTGGTACAAAGTGATGAAAAAAGAGATTAAAAAAACACTGGAGTATTGGTACAATTGGTGAAGGATATTTTCTTCTGATTTTTGAAACATTTAATGAAATTTCTATCCTAGTCTGTTTTATTATCCCAGAAAATTTCCCTTATGTCTTGACACTAACAATAAAAATTATATGTAACTTTTTTTTCTGGGAAAGAACTTACTGAAAAATACCATTTTTTTTCCAATTCATTGCAATGATGTACAATCCCCTAGATTAAAATATACCTGAAATTAGGTGATATCTTTTAATAAATGATGTCTTATGATGCTCTTTGAGAAGATGACAATCATGACATATTCTGTTAAACAGAATGAAACTGATATAAACATTTTTTGGCCTAAAAAAGCAGCAATTTTATATGACATAATTGCCAGCCCATTTGTAAATTTTGTTATTTTTCCCATTCATCTTTTCATCAGCTCAGGTGATGTTAGTTATCATCTTTTTACCATACATGTTGAGTTATTAGTTGTCTGTGAAGAAAGGCATGAAAACAGGGCAGCGGGCCCTATATTTGACACTGTAGCAAATATTCTCTGTGGGCTTCCCAGGTGGCTCAGTGGTAAGAACCCACCTCCCAGTGCAGGTGACGTGGGTTTGATCCCTGGGTTGGGAGAAGGAAATGACAACCCACTCCAGTATTCTTGCCTGGGAAATCCCACGGACAGAGGAGCCTGGTGGGCTACAGTTCATGGGGTGGCAAAGAGTCAGACACAAATTAGCGACTGAGTGTGCATGCATTCACTATGGGGTGCCGCCAAGTCGCTTCAGTCGTGTCCGCCTCTGTGCAACCCCATAGACGGCAGCCCACCAGGCCACTATGGGGTAAATGACCTCAGTTTTCCATTTTCTTGCAAATCAATAACCAAAGGCTTGAAGAGATTTCAGAGGTGAGAAACACAAGTAAAACCGTGCTATGTTTTTCCTTAGGTATATGCACAAACATTGCTTTTACTCTCCAGCTAATACAACTGAAAGTAATAGCAGTTTGCAAAATCACCTGGATTGGTGAAATAAATACCAAAGTGATGATAAGTACTCCAAAGTGACCCTCAGTGCATGCAGGAATATTGTGAAATCATTCTTTTATGGCTTAATTGACAGTTTTTGTTTCTTTTTAGTGATATGAAATTAATAGTGTCTCACAAAGCTTTAGATTTAGTGCCACTGAATAATTTATATATTTGTTCTTTCTTTAAGTACTTGCTCTTTTAGAAACATTTGAAAAGTTGTTTACACAGATTATACTATACAGAAATATAGATTGTTCAAATGACTATATTCTTTCAATTCAGTCACTCAGTGGTGTCCGACTCCTGGCGACTCCATGGACTGTAGCACGCCAGGCCTCCCTGTCCATCACCAACTCCCAGAGCTTATTCAAACTCATGTCCATTGAGTCAGTGATGCCATCCAACCATCTCATCCTCTGTCGTCCTCTTTCCTCCCAGCTTCAATCTTTCCCAGCATCAGAGTCTTTCAAATGAATCAGCTCTTTGCATCAGGTGGCCAAAGTATTGGAGTTTCAGCTTCACATCAGTCCTTCCAATGAATATTCAGGACTGATTTCCTTTAGGATGGACTGGTTGGATCTCCTTGCAGTCCAAGGGACTCTCAAGAGTCTTTTCCAACACCACAGTTCAAGAGCATCAAGTCTTCAGTGCTCAGCTTTCTTTATAGTCCAACTCTCACATCCATACATGACTACTGGAAAAACCATAGCCTTAACTAGATGGACTTTGTTGGCAAAGTAATGTCTCTGCTTTTTAATATGCTGTCTAGGTTGGTCATAACTCTTCTTCAAAGGAGTAAGCATCTTTTAATTTCATGGCTGTGGTCACCATCTGCAGGGATTTAGGCCTATGGTTCAGATCATCTATTCAGACTTAAATTGAACAAAGTAGGGAAAACCACCACACCATTCAGCTATGACCTAAATTAAATCTCTAACAATTATACAGTGGAAGTGAGAAATAGATTTAAGGGACTAGATCTGATAGAGTGCCTGATGAACTATGGACCAAGGTTCGTGACATTGTCCAGGAGACAGGGATCAAGACCATCCCCAAGAAAAAGAAATGAAAAAAGCAAAATGGCTGTCTGAGGAGGCCTTACAAATAGCTTACAAACACCCATTTGAATGCAGAGTTCCAAAGAATAACAAGGAGAGGTAAGACAGCTTGATCAGTGCAAAGAAATAGAGGAAAATAGAAGAATGGGAAAGACTAGAGATCTCTTCAAGAAAATTAGAGATACCACGGGAACATTTCATGCAAAGATGGGCTCAATAAAGGACAGAAATGGCATGGACCTAACAGAAGCAGATATTAAAAAGAGCTGGCAAGAATACACAGAAGAACTGTACGAAAAAGATCTTTATGACCCAGATAAGCACGATGATGTGATCACTCACCTCAAGCCAGACAGTCTGGAATGTGAAGTCAAGTGGGCCTTAGGAAGCATCACTATGAACAAGGCTGTTGATGTGATGGCATTCCAGCTGAGCTATTTCAAATCCTAAAAGATGATGCTGTGAAAGTGCTGCACTCAATATGCCAGCAAATTTGGAAAACTCAGCAGTGGCCACAGGACTGGAAAAGGTCAGTTTTCATTCCAATTGCTAAGAAAGGCAATGCCAAAGAATGCTCAAACTACTGCACAATTGCACTCATCTCACATGCTATAAAGTAATGCTCAAAATTCTCCAAGCCAGACTTCAACAGTACATGAACCATGAACTACCAGATGTTCAAGCTGAATTTAGCAAAGGCAGAGGAACCAGAGATCAAATTGCCAACATCCACTGGGTCATCAAAAAAGTAAGAGAGTTCCAGAAAAGCATCTATTTCTGTTTTATTGACTATGCCAAAGCCTTTGACTCTGTGGATCACAATAAACTGTGGAAAATTCTTCAAGAGATGGGAATCCCAGACCACCTGACCTGCCTCTTCAAAATCTGTAGGCAGGTCAGGAAGCAACAGTTAGAACTGGACATGGAACAGCAGACTGGTTCCAAACAGGAAAAGGAGTACATCAAGGCTGTATATTGTCACCCTGCTTATTTAACTGCTATGCAGAGTACATCATGAGACATGCTGGGCTGGAAGAAGCACAAGCTGGAATCAAGATTGCCAGGAGAAATATCAATAACCTCAGATATGCAGATGACACCACCCTTATGGCAGAAAGCGAATAAGAACTAAAGAGCCTCTGGGTGAAAGTGAAAGAGGAGAGTGAAAAGGTTGGCTTAAAACTTAGCATTCAGAAAACTAATATCATGGTATCCAGTTCCATCACTTCATGGCAAATAGATGGTTGTGTTATATTAGACGTAAAGTTTCTTTATAACTATGAAAATTCAAATAATTCATATAGTAATCATTCCCTATATTTATGATATGATCTCTGTCTTCAATGAATCTATGATCCATATAGAGCAACGAGTTAAGTAATAGTTCAAGATGACATTAGAGATGACAGAATAAATATGATGGCAAAATAACTGGCGCAGACAAGTGCTTAGGAATTCACCAAAGGAGATGATCTTGAGAGTGGGTGTAGAATTTCAGGAAGGATTTTGTGCCTTGAAAGATGGGTGGCAAAACATTTGTTTAGGTCCTTTGCCTATTTTTAGATAGGATTATTTACTTTTTTGCTGTTGAGGTATATGGATTCTTTACAGAGTTTGGATGTTAACCCTTTATTTATCTGATGGATATATGGTTTGCAAATAATTTCCCCCATTTCTTAGATTGCCTCTTCATATTGATTTTTGTGTATGTTGTGAAATAAGGATCCAATTTCTTTGTTTTGCATGTAGATATTCAGTTTTCCCAACACCATTTGTTAAGAACACTATCCCTTTCTCATTGTGTATTCTTGGTATCAAAGATCAGTTGACTATACATGTGTGGGTTTATTCCTCGGATCTTTATTCTGTTCTCAAAGATCAGTTGACTACACATGTGTGGGTTTATTCCTCGGATCTTTATTCTGTTCTCAAAGATCAGTTGACTACACATGTGTGGGTTTATTCCTCGGATCTTTATTCTGTTCTCAAAGATCAGTTGACTACACATGTATGGGTTTATTCCTCGGATCTTTATTATGTTCTACTGGTTCATCTGTTTTTCATGCCTGTACCTTACTGTTTTGATTACTATAGCTTTGTAGTATGAATTCAGGGAGCATGATACCTTCATCTTTGTTCTTCTTTCTCAAGGTTGTTTTGGCTATTTGATCTTTTGTGGTTCTGTTTCAAATTTTAGAATTATTTTTTCTTGTCCCATCAAATATGCCATTGGGATTTGATTGAGATTACATCAAATTATAGACTGCTTTGGGGCATATAGATACTTTAACAGTACTGATTCTTCCAATCCATGAACACTGAATATCTTTCCATTTTTTGGTGTATATTCTTCAATTTCTCTCATTTGTGTCTTAAAGTTTTCTGAGCACAAGTCTTTTACTTTCTTGGTTAGAATAATTCCTAGGTATTTTATTCTTTTTGATGAAATTGTAAGTGAGATTTTCTTAATTTTTTTCCTGCTAGTTTGTTATTTGAAATGCCACTGATTTCTGTATTTTGTATTTCTGTATTTTGTATCCTGTGACTTTGCTGAATTCATTCATTTATTTATTTATTTTCCCTTAAAATTTTTTTTAATTAATTAATTTATTTATTTTACTTTACAACAGTGTATTGGTTTTGCCATACATTGACTTGAATCCTCCATGGGTGTACATGTGTTCCCCATCCTGAATCTCCTTCCCACCTCCCTCCCCATCCCATCCCTCTGGGTCATCCCAGTGCACCAGCCCTGAGCATCCTGTGTCATGCATCGAACCTGGACTGATGATTCGTTTCACATATGATAATTTACATGTTTCAACACCATTTTCCCATATCATCCCGCCCTCGCCCTCTCCCACAGAGTCCAAAAGACTGTTCAATACATCTGTATCCCTCTTGCTGTCTTGCATACACGGTTATCATTACCATCTTTCTAAATTTCATATTCTTTTGGTGAAGTCTTTAGGATTTTCTATATGTAGTATTATGTCATCTGCAAATGGTAACAGTTTTACTATTTCCTTTCCTATTTGCTTGCCTTTTATTTCTTTTTCTTGATTAGTTGCTGTGGCTAGAACTTTCAATACTCTGTTGAATAAAAGTGATGAGATTGAGCATCCTTATTTTGTTCCCAATCTTATAAGAAAAGCTTTTAGCTTTGATTTCTTTGATGGCCCATTTATTGTTTAGTAGCATGTTGTTTAACCTCTATATTTTGTGGTTTTTCATGCTTTTTTATTCTTGTGATTCTTTTCTAGTGTCACACCATTGTTTTGGGAAAAGATGCTTGATACAGTTTTAACCTTCTGGAATTTATTGAGATTGTTCTGTGTGAGATAATTTCTAAATAGCTTTTTAATTTGGTAAAAAATTAGCACACATGCTATTATTCTCAACATGGATAAGGAGATGTATCACAGTGGTATGAATGGGTAGAGACAATAGTTTATTCTACCAAGACAGGAGAGAAAGAAAACTTGGAAAGTTGAAAGAACAGCTGGGTTTTCTAAGATGAACTAGTTTTGGAGAGGGGATCAGGGCAAACATGAATAAAGGCAGAGGTACATGATAGAGCTGGGGACTGTAATGGAGAGCCTAAAGAGAAGGTATAGGAAGAGAAGACAAAAGAAAAGAAGAGAATAAGACTTTGGTGGATCTGATCTATAATGCTTAGAAGTGTGTCATATTGATGGTGTTCCAGATTCTTCAGGTTAGCCTATGATTTGCTGCAAAGTAAGGTGTTCATTCAAGTCCCTGGACCATCACGAATGAATAGAATAGAAAATATTTCATCTTGACAGAATCCACACTGACTTCTTTAGGCCAAAGAAAGATGATCCTGACAAATATCCACTTTTGAAAAGAAAAGATATTTTATAAGTAATGCATGTTTATCTTTGAAGTAAGAACAGCCCTGTTAACACTTTATGCTTAAATATTTGTTTTATATTATGTTACTGTACATTTCTTTCTACCTAAACTTTGCAGAATGATGCATTTTTATTTCCTCCATTTGCAGGATTATTTACTCCTACAAAATCCTTGCCTGTGAGCATTGCTTTATTCCTGTTTGTGCTGTTAAAGTTCAGCCAGATGGAACTCTTCCAAGCCCTCATTTCAGTCAGACATGTGAGCAGCTGGGATTGTGTTGTTTCTGAGTTTGAAGGAAAGAATCTGTAGAGCTTGTGTCAGCAAGGGCATGAGCTCTCATGATCTCTCTCAGTAGTTTTATATTCACACAGTTTCAGTTAAAAAAGACTAACATCTTAATTTGTGCCAAGATCAAGAAAGTGAAAAGAAATTGCATCTAATATCTGACTTTTAACATTTCAGGCCACTTGTGATTGCTTTATTAAACTCACTTTAGAAAATTGTAATGATATCATTATTCTATCTTGTGAAGTCACTTGGCATGAAGTATGTATTAAAGTGGCTCTAGGATAATTTCTTTTGAAAGGGGGTTGAGATTCACTATGTTCAATTTAGATCATTAAGTGGAAGATAATTAAGAAAAATTGGTGTTGCTGTAGCATGTGAGATTTATCTCAAAGATAAAGTTAGTTTTGAAAAGTATTCCTTATACTATTCAAAAAGGATAGATTTTATTTTAAATTCTGATAGTTGTTATAAATGAGATTTAACCAAAATGTTTTTTCTGTTCTCATTTTTCATAGCTTAATATTCATAAAAATGATATTTAAAAATGAATGTTAAAATAAGTCAATAAATTCCCACTTATTGTGTGTAATTTTGTGAGTCATGTTGGAAGTCTAAGCAAATGCCGTGATCAGATTAGAAACCACCGAGTTTTGTTGCAGATAAAGTTATGCTAAAATAGTATTGACTCTTAAAAATAAGATAACACTGGATAATAAAAAGATTTCATAGTAAAGATTTGTAGTAAAAAGCAGGATTTTAATAGTAATATAATCCTGACTGGAGATGAAATGAGAAGTTGGGAAGATTGAGAGCCTTTGAATAATACAGTGAAAGACATCTGAGTCACAGCTCATTAGTTGCAATTTGAAACTCATTAAAGAGCTATGTGATGTTAAACTTCTAAAATAATAACATGCAAATAGCTCTAAGTATAATTTATGGAGTCCCTTCAATAATTATTTTCATGGAAGCTAATACTTGGAAAATTGTTACAGTTTTGAAGAAAATTTTAGAATAGAAAGGGACTCCTAGAAATCATGTGGTTTAATTTCAGTTCTGTTTAATTCTTTGGGGCATAATTGACATACAGTAAAACACAGATTATGTGTTTATTCCAATGAAATTTGACAGCTGGGCTTTTGTCTCAGTCCCCTTTCACAAGTAATGAATAGATACCTCACCTGTACGTACTGCCAACCTCAATCTCTGTCCTTATGCCATCCCTGCTTCTGGGTTGTCATGTCCAGTCTTTCCTCTATCCAGGAGACAGTCTTGCCTTATGGTTCAGGTTGGTGTTTGAGCATATTCTGCTTTTGAGAATGCTCCCCAGATGATAACCACTAGTCCGCCTTACTCTTGAGCATTCAACATGGTTCTGAAATCCTCTGTTTGGTTCTCCAGTGTTCTCAGATTGGCTATAGAGAATGAAAGGATTTTGAATTTGAAGCAGAGGTTGTAGCATTGCACCTTCTTAGACTTTGTGCATTCTTACCCTGAAGAGCCAGGCCTGGGTTGAAGTGTGTGTCTCACATCTCT
Organism: Muntiacus reevesi; assembly: GCF_963930625.1. Classification (NCBI taxonomy): domain Eukaryota; kingdom Metazoa; phylum Chordata; class Mammalia; order Artiodactyla; family Cervidae; genus Muntiacus; species Muntiacus reevesi. The sequence continues at coordinate 255,442,653 of NC_089251.1, read as the reverse complement.
ACCTTTCCTGGCCCTGGATTCCTCACTAATTCAGGATGTTGTGCTTCCCTTGTACTTCAGGAACTGCTCTGATACTGGTGTGTAACAGTGCTATCTGTTTAACTCTTTATCATTACTATTTTCACAATTTCACTGTTTCAAACAATTCACAGTGTCTGCTGAGATACAGTGGGGAGAGTTTTCTCTTACTTTTATTTGCAGTTGTTGGCATCTTATCTCAGTACAATCCTTTCCCTTCACTCAGCTCCCTCAATCCTGTTAATAGTAAACATTTGTCAGAATAAGTTTTCATCTCAGGAGACTTGATAGTCATATTTAAAAATAACATTTCAAATAAGATATTGCTTGGAAGTTTCTTCTGATTTTCTTTCCTTAGCAAAACAAAAGTTGGCAGGATCTTGATCTTAAATAGAAACTGATGCCTGTAGGTATTAAAAGAGTAATTTAATATGGAAGAAATCTATATTTAATAAATGTTTATAATACATATTTTATAACCACTTTTTCCATGATCTTTTTTGGGACTGTTCTAGTGTTTATCAGTGATGTTAGAATTGTGTGACGTTAAGTTGTGATTCTACGCAGCTGCTACTTTGGATAGGCAAAGACTGTGTGCCTATTTGATTCATTCTCCCTTTCTTCTTTTCCTTCTCATGGTAAACATTATAAAGCTTCTCTCTGAAGTTTTTTTTTCTTTCTTCTTTATTTGTTGGAAGGTCCCTGAAGGCATCTAAAAGATCACAGTTTCAGTATCCTCATTAATAGCCCATTTAACAAACTCTTAATAAATTCTTTAATCCAATGATTTCCCCACTATTTCAGCATCACACTCCCATAGTCCTATTTTTGAGATCTTGAATTTTGAAAGTTCCTTTCTGGCCACAGTTTTCTTCCTATTCTTGCCTGAATTCTTCTAGCTGTTCATAATTCTTCCTTCCAGTTTGTTGCCTACTCTTGGCCTTCTTTCTCTCCCTGCCCTGATCGGAGAGTGTTTTAATCTCTTTAATAGCAGCCTCGCCAGTAACAACAGTCCCCTCACATTCTTTGGGTCCTGCCTTCTAGAGTCAATCATCAGCTTCCTCTTGGCCTGCTTCTGGTCCAAATAGTGCTCAGGATGGATTGCCTGACATCATTGCTAGTCATTCTTAAGGAAGCTTCCAGTCACAGTCAGTCCTTCTTGATTTCTAGTTGATGTCATTCATATTTACTGACTAACTCATAGAAATCTTTACAAGTTTTCTCAAAAACTCAACACTCAACAAGTTATCCATTTATTGGATATTCAAAAAACTGGAATCCATTAGGTATAGTCCCTATTAATTTCATCCATCTTCATCTCAAAGTTTACCTAATTAATCAGCCACGCTTTCTCCTCTTATCTGAAAAGGAAAATCTGAAATTTCTTTTCAAGACTTTCTTCATACCTACCCTCATTTGAAGTTGTGAATTCATCTATAGTCTTTCTGTTGCTAGCAAACTTAATTTAAATTCATAGTTTCTCATGTATATTACTATATGTGAAATAGATGACCAGTCCAAGTTCGGTTCCTGAAACAGGGCTCTCAAAGCTGGTGCGCTGGGATGACCCAGAGGGATGGGATGGGGAGGGAGGTGGGAGGGAGGTGGGTGGGGGACTTCAGAATGGGGGACACATGTACACCCATGGCTGTTGTCATAGGAGTCAAAATAGTTAACAGGTTTAATAACAAATTAATAAGAGATGGCTTTTATCTCAAGGATCCTTAATATTCACACTCATTTAGCATATACATTTTTTTTCATCTTTTCATCTGGTTTACAAATCAAAAGAATGAATAAAACAGGCTTGTTAATTTTTCTAAATTGCCAATTTTGTGAACTATTAAATATTCTTGACCGAAAGAAGTGGTCTGTTGTTTGCCATAGTGGCCAACAGTAATTTGAAGAAAGATGGTCAACAAGTACTTGAAACTTGCTTTTATAGTTTGTAGTGTTTTGTTAGGTTTACAGCTATCTTGTCATAATAAAAAGCCTGTGATGACTTAACATGGGCTTGTGACAATGATGCTTTCGTCTGTTTATTTCTGTACCACTCTGATTGCTGAAGGAGCTGCTCTCTTCATCCCACATTAGCCATGACTGCCAAGTCTACTAGTCAAAACAATTTTACAGTTGAACATTAATGGACTCAAGAACATTAGCAGGAGCAAACATAAGCAGGATGCCATAGTAACCCATGGAATCTGAGGAAATGATGTTCTGTTAAAGGGACAGATGATGTCCAAAAATAAAGTTTTACATGAACAGATTGACTTCTCATATTTGAAATATCTCTTAATGTGAAATGAGCTTCCAATTTCACACTCTCTGTATTTCTCACTATCATCATAGTACTTCAAAAATACGATTAATACATAATTCATTTTTAAAATTTAAGATTGATAGATTATTAAATTAATTGGGGAGAAGATACTATTATGTTATATAGAGGTAGTTTTGAGTTTTTAAAGTTGTCTGATAAATTAAAAAAAATAGGCAAATCATAGGTAATAGATTACTGTGTTTTTAAATTCAGCATTCACAGAAATGTCACTTCACCTGTAAAGGCTCATAGGAACACATCCCTCATTCTATTTCTTTTTTCTCATCTTTTTAATTATTTTGGTCAATCACCTCTCTGCAAACCTTTATTACAGTGGATTTCATACTTTTCATGTTTGAAGCAAACTCTTTAACACTAGAAGTTTTGGAGTCTCCCCTGAAAGAATATTTTAAAAAGAATACCACTAAACACAGAAGGAATAAGTAAATTTTCAAAACTGCTCCAGTAGAGATACTTCTCACAGAGTCTACTCCTATAAAAGTAATCACAACTGCACAGAATTCATGTCATCACCTTTCAACAGCGTGTCACTGAATATAACTGTTTATTGCCACATGAACCTCTTTTAGTACTTAGGAGGCAAATTCCTGCACGTTGTACACACTTTAGCATCTTTCAACATTTGGCTACACACCTAGGAAAAATGTGGTAAATAGCAGAGGTGAGAACCACTAGTTTATTGAGTGTTTACTGGGTGCAAAGCCCTGTTATTAAGTTCCACGTACTCTCTTCATTTCCTACTTTGAGTTCAGTTTCTTTGGGGGCAATAAAAATTGAGGAATACCTTTCTATGCAAGGGAACTAGCAAGAGAGTTTTTGTATTTTATTCAATCAGGATTCTAGGATGAGTCAGCACATTTTTAATATTGAGAAAAAAAGCACAAATCTAAGCAATATTAATTCTGTTGTAACAGGCCCTAGAAACTGGTAAGGAGGCGGGGGAGTTAAGGAGAAGAATATAGTGTAAACAGGAAGAAGGAAAGATAAGGCACATGTGGAGTCAGTGATTCACAGGCAAGAATTAACTTAGGAAGGTGCTTTACCATTAGTTTTATGTCCATTTTGTGATTGAGAGGCTTTAGTTTAGAAGATTTAGTCTAATTTGATTCTCCTTGCTTTGTAATACATAGTTAATATATTTATACTCAGCTGAGTTAAATGTGTAATGCTCAAAGTCATGCCAGCAGAGGGATGATCTAAAATAACATGATTATATTTAATTTCATGAAGACAGGAGAAAACAGCGATAGTATTTGGAAATCATCAGTTATTTGAAAGAATAGTTTGTAAAGGAGGAATCATGTAAATTCATTATGACCCATATGTAGGATGCTGTTTACTTATTTGCCTGTCATTATCCCAGTTTATACTTGCTATCTCCCCATGTTTACTAAGGGTGTCCTATTTCATCCTTGGAAGTGTTCTGGCATGCATGATAAAGAATATAAACACCCTTTTCATGTAGTGAAATTATAGTGATACAGATTTATTAATACAAATTTAGAAAGAACTTTCCATAAGTAAAATTTGTTCAATAATGGAAGGAATTGCTTTAAGAGCCAGTTGAAATGTTTGTAGTTCTCAATCAGATGCAGAAAAATGATTAATCAAGGGGCCTAAACCAGATAATGAGCTTCCCTGGTGTCTCAGACGGTAAAGAATCTGCCTGCAATGTGGGAGACCTGGGTTTGACCCCTGGGTTGGGAAGATCCCCTGAGGAAGGCATGGCAACCCTCTGCAGTACTCTTGCCTGGCGAATCCCCATGGACAGAGGAGCCTGGTGGGTTACAGTCCATAGGGTCACAAACAGTCAGACACGACTGAGCAGCTAAACACAAACCAGATAATGGTGAGAGAAGCAGATTTATCAACATGAATTACACAAAGGTGCCAATATTTATTAAATTTGTAAGACTGTTATTTTTATATGGTTCAACCTAATATAATGACTGTCAAACTCTAGGAGTCTGTATTATGTTTATAGTCTCTGAAAAGATGTAGACAGATTATCTATATCTATTTGAAAAGTAATCTACAAATTGTTTTGCTTTGAAATCTTATCAGAAGTAATAAGTTTTCTGATGAAAACTTCATCAGAAATAATAAAAATTAAGCTATTCCTTTATGTGCTATGCCTTTAATGGAATAATAAAATGTATGAGTCAGAGGGACAGCCCTGAAAGCTTAAGAGAAACGTTGAATGTATTTTGATGCCAAGCTGTCATGAAATGTCAGAGCACTATACTAGCACTTCCTGTAAGGGATAAGATTCCTAGAAAAGAATTCAGAGTACATTTTTTAAAAACAGAGTGTTCTAATGTAGTCTGGGAATGCTATAAAAGCCATGTTAAATTAAATCATGATTGATAACAGTTAAGATTAGTGAAAGGCTTAAAAAGTAGATGAATATTTATTGATTTGTAAGACTGCATTATAATTGTGTTTTCCAAACAGATAACAGTCTCCAGGGCCCCTGTTATTTGGGAAATTGTATTGAGGCAATGGTTGCCTGTAAGCATATTAACTGACAGACATTCTTAGGAATGAAAGGACAAAAAGACTCACAGACCCAAACAAAGATACTTGAATCAAATGGTTTATTGAACCAAAAGAAAAACAGCAAGAAGCAAGGGAAAGAGTAGAAGATAGGTTAACATACTTGGGATAGAATACTATCTGAATCCTGTATTGCAGAATTTGTATTTGTTCTGACTCTCTCTCTGCTACTGCTACATCAGACTTTCTTACTGAAGATGTGATCTATTTCTTACTGAAGATGTGATCTATTAAAATCCAGTATGATAACACTTTTAAGGGGTCTGTTTTAGAGACAGAGGAGGCGTGGAGTGGGGGGACATGTAAAGAAAAGTTTCACAGAAGAATTGAATATTGAACAAGGATTGAAGGAGATGAGAAAATAATTAGAATAAGGATAGGAGAAACACCTGTAGACAGAGGAAATGGCATTACTGAGGGCATAAAGGGAAAACAGATGTAGATTTCAGATATAGAATTATCAGGATATAGGACCAAGACATATCTGGTTATGAATAACTTTTATGCTATGAAATAAAGATTAGAACTCTAAAGCTGAAAAAGAGTATCTGAAGAATTTTAAGAGAATAGTATTATCATGTGAATATATTTGCAATTGGAAATATAACTATGGGAGAGAAGAATGAAAAGAAGCAAGACTCAATTGATTAATAATCCATGATAACAATCCAAACAGAAAGCAAGGGGTGGAGAAGATTCTCAAGTTATTTAGAGAGCTTGTTGTTGTTTATTTGAGAAGTCATGTCTGACCCCATGGACTGTAACCCACCAGGGTCCTCTGTCCTTGGGATTTTCCAGGCAAGAATACTGGAGTGGGTTGCCATTTCCTCCTCCAGAGGATCTTCATGACCCAGGGATCGAATCTGCATCTCCTGCATTGGCAGACAGATTCTTTACAGGGGAGCCTCCTGGGATGTACATTTAGAGAGCTACTGAGGATTAGATCACATCTCCTGACTTCTAATTAGCCCAGTACTATTTCTACTCTTCATTCCATCACCATTACAGAGCAAATACTGGTTAATACCATACACATCTGTAAAATATTTTTTGGCTTGCACTTCAGTTTAGAAAATGTGTGTTGACTTTTTAGTCATTTCACATGTTGCATCAGAAACATTTTCTCTAAGCTTAGCTCCCTGTAATGAAATTTAAAACTGTTGAAGTTCACATATGTGAAATGAAATTAGTTTTCTTTATTAATATCACTGTAGCCTCTTATTGAGATACAAAGCAAATGACTATAAACATAAAACGATGTTGTTTGTATTATATAGAAGTTATTTTCTAAAGTTATTTATGTTCATTTTTAAACACTATAGGTACTGACTGTCTCTCCCCTCAATCTATAAACCTCTTACTCATCAGAGCTCTAAGTCTTTCAAACCTTGTGTCTATAATTTGTGGGAAACATCCCTTAGTGAGACCATAGCCTTATTAGTCTCTAAAGGCATTAGTTTCTAATTCTTCCTGATGAAACCACTCCATGATTAATTTTCTCTTTCTAGGCAGTGTTACATGCTGCAGCTAAATAGTGTAGGAATATTTGAATTTTCTTTCTGACTTCCTCTCTTACTACTCTGTACCCAGCCCAACACTGGGCTTCACTTTCCCTCAGATACACAAAGCTTGCTCCCTGGTTAGAGTCTCTGTCTGTGTTGTTCCTTTTGCCAGGAACACACTACTCCCCAGTGATCCATGTTGCTGACTTACTTTTAATAATACTTTTAATAAACACATTCAAGTTTGTGTTCCAATGTCATCTTGTTAGTAAGCTTCTTCCCTGAATATCTTACTTAAAGTTGCTTCCTTGGGTCAATCCCTCTCCTCTGTTCTAGTTTTTCAATGATACTTAGCATTCCATAATGTGTTTCAAGTTTCATTTATTTATTGTGTTTATTTTCTATCTCTCTTCCTCCATTAGGACAAAATGTCATTGAGGTAGGGATTTGTATCTTGTTTTCTTCCTTCTATTCTGTGTAGGGATATATGTGCATGTATCTGTATGGTTTTTAAATATCAGCAACTGCATTCTCAATAAATAAATTTGAAAATAAAAGGAAGATAAAAAAAGAAAATTGAAAATTAGACAAACATCTTTGGCATCTTATTATGGTTTGCCTGGGACACAGTTTTTAGCACTAAAAATTCCGTGTCTTGGGAACCCTCTTAACCTTTAGCAAACCAGGACAGTAGGTCACCTTTTGTTCTTGTAATTGCCTGTCATTGTTTAATGTCTTTATCACCTATTTCTGTCTTGGTGTGAGATGGCTATGCCACTGCCGACCTCTATGTTTCTAATAATTCTTAATAGCATTGTGTATGCTTACCCCATCAATGGCCTGACGGGCTTCCTCCTTTAACTGACGAATTTCTAAGTTGTCATTTCTTTGTCTTCTGACTTGCATTGCAGGATGAATGCATGTTCCTCTTACTAATGCTTCTGTTATTATGAAGGAATGACAGACTAGTAAACAAATTCTGCCACTAATCCGCTCAAATCATCTCACTACTCTAGCCTTGGCTTTTTTCTTTCTTAAAGTGAAGAGAACAGATGTTAAACCACATCCTTTTCACCACTAACGTCCTCGAATTCTAGTCTGTGGGTTTCTTCTGACCTGCAATTGTAACTGTTGGTTTTGCTCAGGAGATGGCTTAGCCACTTTACCCCCTCAACTGGAAAATTGGGCACTTGGGAAAAAGCAGGAGCCTTCTTGGGCCACAAAATGTTGCAAAAACTTAATTTTTTTATCTTCTCTATGTTAGAGCCTTCCCTACCCTTTTCAACTAAGATTTCCCCATGACAAACTGTGGTATGACTCAAAAACATTTTCTTCTGAAGTAACTTTGTTTCCTGCTGGATTAATTTGTTTTTTAAAGGACCCAACTGTCTTTTGAACAATTTACAACTTAATTTGAATTTCACAATTTACCAACAAGTTCCTCATAAAATACACATGTGCATGACTGGAAAAAACACACGTCTCTGAGACTGAACTGCATGTGTGTGTATAGATTAAAGGAAAGCTAACAGCTCCTGTATTTTCCTCGTTTAGGTTTAAACTATAGTTTTATGACTTTGACTAAAACCTGGATGACAAACAATTAGTTTCGTTTATATACAGCTCTCTTATTTGGATCAAAAATGCTTTGGGGAAAAATGTTAACAAAAGCAAATGTCATAATTTGCAATTAAATACTTTACATTTAAATGATGCTTAGGTATTAAGAAATCTCTTCCTTCATCTATGGATCCTCATAATGACTCTGGGAAGAGAAAAGGTATTCAAATGTGTACCTTGAATTTGTGGGTTCATATGTTTGCTCTACCACTCCCTAATGTGGGTAATTGGGGAATCAAGTCAGCTCTCTTATCCTCAGTACGGTCAGGTGTATGATGGTGATTGCAATGTCTGCTTCATTCAGTTTAACTTTTCTCCGAGTTGCCGTGGGACTAAATAAATTAACACTTGTACCTCGGACAGTGTTAAATACATAGCCACTGTTATTATTACTGCTGTTTATAGAGAAAGAAACTGAGAGTAGAGAGGTTAAGTGACTTTTCCAATTTACAAAACTCCTAACTTGTGGAACCAGGATTCTAGTCTAGGGTGTTTTCTCTGCCAGCCACAGTAATAATTCGAAGCTAATCAAGAATCAACTCAATAAGAGTTTACCTGAGTTCAAGGCTGCATTATGACTTTCTTGGACTGTGGACACTTTGCTTTCATGGGCTTCTTTCACCTTAGAAAAAAGTCCAGGTGAGATTCATTGCAATATATGCATTACTATTATATTTACTTTTTTCATACTTTAAGGAAATTAAAATAAGAACATATCCATGGGTCTCTAAATATATCATGGACTCTAGACACTGTACTCACTGTACCTAATGGTTCAATGAACCTCAAGTTAGAAAAAACCTGCTTTGTACTGAGACAAGCAATAAAACAATGCATTCTTCTCTCCTGATGTTTGCTCTTGCAATTCAAGGTTCTAATGAGGTCTTTCAGCTGTCTTGCAAAATATGCTATGGTTAGCTTCAAAACTAAGTTAGACAAGACTGGGACATCAGCCAAATCCTATTCCCTCATTCTCTGAGGATGATGGAGAGGATTATACAAATGTAAAGGATCATGATAAGGAAGTTAATATTTTAAAACATAAAATTCAACAATTCTTCCCTATGGCAGATAATGTAATCTAAGATTAATCGCAAACAAACGCTCACTAGGAAATGTAGTAATTCATCATCTGTTCTCCAGAAGTGGTATGTATATTGAAAGTTCCCAAACAGTGTCAGAGTCAGTGTCTGGGGTCAGTGTAATCAGGAAAGAAAAGTGGCCTGGAGTCATGCATTTTAAACCTGTAGATGTCCTCTGCTAATTTCCATGAGGAAGAGGAACACTATAGCATTTGGGCTCCACTTTGAAGACTGTAGAACTTAGGAACTGAGGGCTTGAACTGTATACAATCATTGGACCATCTTCAAGAAACAGAGATAAATAAGTCATTGCTGTGTAATCTCAGGATAAACCTACCCTTCTTTGAGGGGTATTTTTTGGTGTGGCATGACTCCCCAGACAAGACGGTTTATGAATGCGGGGAATAGAAGCTCATGGGAAAATGCCTTCTGTAACCTTTTCCCTGTTACTTTTCTTGACTAGTGGGAGCTTTATTCTCAGCAGCATAAAGTGTGTCTACAACACACAATCCTGTACAGATTTTAACTAGTCAATTACTATGCTGACATGGACATCAAACCGCAAAAAAAAAAAAAAATACTTTATTAAAGTGACATCAATAATCTTTCTAATAAACAAAATGCTGCTTCAACTTGGGGGAAATGTATTAGTTCAGATATAAACTTAGGCATCTGAATTGTTACAGCGAGCAACTGAACTCAAACTGAAAAAGTTGTTTACATTAATCACTGAGGTGTCGGCTGAAAGGTTATAAATTTGTCATCTCTAAAAGAGGTTTTACGTGATAAAGTCACTAAAATGAAACCCTTCAAGTATGAGATGGAGGGGTTTATTGCCATTATTTATTGCAAATTCTAACATAATCATTTCTGTTTTTCCATTTAAAAAAATCAATTAAATGAGTTAGTGTGCTCTGAAAGAGTATACTTAAATTTTGCTTCAAGTGGTTTCTGGTTTTCATCAGTTACAAACTAAGGAAACAGAACTGTTTATATATAATTTACTTAGATCTGTCATACTTTTAAAATGTTTGTTTGGGAAGACACTGTGCCTACCTTTACTTAAGATTCATTCATGTGTGTTCAAACAGCGTTAATTAATTTGTTCAAGAAACATTTCTAACTACTATAATAGGCAATGGAAAGTGAAAGAAAGCAAAAAGAAGAAAAAAGGAAGGAAAAAGACAGGATAGGGATAGTTAAGAATGAGGGTTATGGAGTCTGATGGCTAGAGTTTGAATATTATTTCTTCCAATACTGAATGAGAAACAAGGCCTTGAGAATTTACTTCTCTCTGCCTTAGTTTTCTCATCTGTAACATTGGAGTGATAACAAGGTTGTTATAAGGATCAAATGGGTTTATGCATTTTAAGTGCTTAGATTCATGCCTGGCACTACTGAGTAAGTCCTCCATAAATGTTAGCCGTTAACTGACTATCCCTGCTGTCAAGAAACTCATACTATCTCAGGAAAACAGCAAAATACAAATGCAGATATATCATATAATACAATACTATAAATACTATGATATAAATCTGAACAAAGTGCTAGAGAAGGCACAGAGATTATTCTAAAGGAAAAAAAATAATATTAATAGGCAATGGAGGTGACAACTGACAGATTTTATTTTCTTGGACTCCAAAATCACTGTGGATGGTGACTGCAGCCATAAAATTAAAAGACACTTGCTCCTTGGAAGGAAAGCTTTGATAAACCTAGACAGTGTATTTAAAAGCAGAGGCATCACTTTGATGACAAAGGTCTGTATAGTCAAAGCTGTGGTTCTTCCAGTAGTCATGTACAGATGTGAGAGTTGAACCATAAAGAAAGTTGTGTCCTGAAGAATTAATACTTTTGAATTGTGGTGCTAGAGAAAACTTTTGAGAGTCTCTTGGACAGCAAGGAGATCAAACCAGTCAATTCTAAAGGAAATAAACCCTGAATGTTCATTTTAAGAACTGTTGCTGAAGCTCCAATACACTGGCCACTTGATGCCAAGAGCCGATTCATTGGAAAAGACCCTGAACCTGGGAATGATGGAAGGCAAAAGGAGAAGGGGGCAGCAGAAGATAAGAGGGTTAGACTGCATCATCAACTCAATGCACATAAATTTGAGCAAACTCCAGGAGATGGTGGAGGACAGAGGAATCTGGCCTGCTGCAGTCCGTGGGAATGCGAAGAGTCAGACATGACTTAGGTACTAAACAACCGGATAGCACAAAGGAGGAGAGGTCAATTCTGATTAGTGAGTCAGACAAAATAACAGTGTAAGTTGTCTTAAGAAATGTCAAACTGTAAGATGTCCCTCGAGGGAGGGAGTGGCTGAGTGGAGGGAGATGAGTCTGGAAAGGAAAGTTAGAATCAGGCAGTCTGGGGCTTCTGATTAACGTATGAGGACTATGAAGTCATTAAATACTTAAAAAGGTGATGCCACTGGATCTGTCCTTGAAAAAAAAAAAGAGTGTAGAAGAGTGCAGTTATGCACACTCAAAATGGAGCTGGGAAACTAGAGTAATTATGAAGAAAATAGAAGGTGGCTAAGAAATGGTTGAAAGGCAACCAACAAGAGCTGCAACACTGCTCATCAGAGTGAAAGAGGTGCCCACTGCCCATCCCACTTCCATCTTCCTTGATCTAGAGTTCTAGAGTTTAGGCATCAGTCACACCAAACGCTACCTTGGGGCAAAATGCTTAGAAATCTAATTCTTTCATGATCTACTGATAATAGTTTATTTCTTTGAGGCGTGTATTTAACTCAGTGGAGCTACCTTTGAAATGCATTATTGTTATTCAGTTGCTCAACCGTGTCCAACTCTTGTGGCCCCATGGACTGCAGCACGCCAGGCTTCCCTGTCCATGACCAACTCCTGGAGCTTGCTCAAACTCATGTCCATTGAGTTGGTGATGCCATCCAACCATCTCATCCTCTGTTGCCCCCTTCTCTTCCCGCCTTCAATCTTTCCCAGTGTCAGGGTCTTTTCAAATGAGTCAGCTCTTTGCATCAGATGGCCAAGTATTAGAGCTTCAGCTTCAACATCAGTCCTTCCAATGAATATTCAGGGCTGATTTCCTTTAGGATTGACTGGTTTGATCTCCTTGAAGTCCAAGGGATTCTCAAAGACTCTTCTCCAACACCATAGTTCACAAAGCATCAATTCTTCAGCACTCATCCTTCTTTCTGGTCCAACTCTCACATCCATAGACAACTATTGGAAAAACCCTAGCTTTGACTATATGGACCTTTGTTGGCAAAGTAATGTCTCTGCTTTTTAATATGCTGTCTAGCTTTATCATAGCTTTTCTTTCAAGGACCAAGCGCCTTTTAATTTCATGGCCGCAGTCAACATCTGCAGTGATTTTGGAGGCTAAGTATTTTCTTAGCCTTTATTTTAAGTCTGTCACTGTTACCATTGTTTTCCCATCCATTTGCCATGAAGTGATGGAACCGGATATCATGATCTTAGCTTTGAATGTTGAGTTTTAAGCCAGCTTTTTCACTCTCCCACTTTCACCTTCATTAAGAGTGTCTTTAATTCCTCTTTGCTTTCTGCCATAAGGTGGTGTCCATCCGCATATCAGGTTATTGATATTTCTCCCAGCAATCTTGATTCCAGCTTGTGCTTCATCCAGCCCAGCATTTCACATGATGTACTCTGCATTTAATTTAAATAAACAGGGTGACATCTTTCAAATCCACATTAAATATCCAATATCCATTCAAGACACTTTTTCCAAAGAAAAGCTGTAAGAGTCTTAAACATGTTTCTATATTATCTGTGAACTTTTCAAAAACACTTGGCATATAAAGAGATAACAAATACTTAGACCACAAAGTTTGCTCTTTTCCATAGAGTGTCATAATAACACTTTATTAAATTTTGTGTTTTAGTTCAAGTCTGGAACCTTCCATTACATGTGCAAAACAGCGTTAGTTATAAAGCTAATTTTTTCCAGGCTCCCTCCAAAGCAATTTTTTTTAATTAATTTTTTTTGTCATGGGGAAAGGGGAGGAGAGGGTTAAATGTATGGAAAAGAGTAACATGGAAACTTATGTTATCTCCAAAGCAATTTGATAACTAAAATAAAATATGGACACAGTAATATTGTATTCTTACTCTTACAGGTTACATTATTGGTTAGATTTTTAATAAAGCATTTTTATGAGGCTCTATGGGAAAGAGTAAACTTTGTGGTCTAAGTATTTGTTATCTCTTTATATGCCAAGTGTTTTTGAAAAGCTCACAGATAATATAGAAACATATTAAAGACTCTTACAGCTTTTCTTTGGAGAAAGTGTCTTGAGTGGCTATTGAATGTTTAATGTGAATTTGGAAGAATTATTATTTTGTACTTTTGTCTTTTAAAGTTGAGTTATGTTGATTTCAAAAACATTGAGAGGTATTTTGTGTAAACATTTAAATTCCTTGTAATTCTTTTCAGGAGGATGATATTAGTAGTTTTTTTCTGCTGAGATTTGATATTAATAAAGTAGTGATATTCTTATATAAATCATAATGGCCCTAATAGCCAAGGAAATAAGTAAATTTTCTGCAACTCTCAAAAGCTTTTTGGTAGTATAATTCAGTAAAACTTAGTATTTTAATATTGTAAGTTGATTTCTTATTTTAAAGAAAGGCCAGTGAATTTGTGATAATTAATGTTGTTTCAGATTTTTCCATATACACTTGTCAACAAATATTAGTCAGTTAATTAATTAATCTAAGAAAGAAATGGAAAATTTTATTTGAGCCATATTTGAAGATTATAATACAGAAAGAGCATCTCAAAGCTCTGAGAGCTATTCCACCAGTCAAAGCACAATTGTGTGCATTTTTTAAGACAGGATTGTACGTTAAATGATGTTATTAACAGCTTAAAATCCAGATCTAAATGTCATCATGGCCGTTTATATGATGGAGAAGGAATGTTATCTTTTTAAGGACTTGTCGTTGCTGCTAGGAGAATATTGGTCTTTATGGTTGAGCAAGTATTTCTGTTGATGCAGGAGACTTGGTTGTGATGATGTATAATGTAGATACACAATGCACAGTGTATGGAGAGAGGAGGCCAAAACAGAGAAAATTTTTGGTTAAATTTTCCTTGTCTTGCCATAAAATATAAGTTTTATTTCACATCAGTTCAGTTCAGTTCAGTTGCTCAGTCATGTCTGATTCTTTGCAACCCCATGAACCGCAGCACACCAGGTCTCCCTGTCCATCACCAACTCCCAGAGTTTACTTAAACTCATGTCCATTGAGTTGGTGATGCCATCCAACCATCTCATCCTCTGTTGTCCCCTTCTCCTCCTTCCCTCAATCTATCCCAGCATGAGGGTCTTCAGATGAGTCAGCTCTTCGCATTAGTTGGCCAAAGTATTGGAATTTCAGCTACAGCATCAGTCCTTCCAATGAACACCCAGGACTGATCTCCTTTAGGACGGACTGGTTGGATCTCCTTGCAGTCCAAGGGACTCTCAAGAGTCTTCTCCAACACCACAGTTCAAAAGCATCAATTCTTCAACACTCAGGTTTCTTTATAGTCCAACTCTCATATCCATACATGACCACTGGAAAAACCATAGCTTTAACTAGACAGACCTTTGTTGGCAAAGTAATGTCTCTGCTTTTTAATATCCTGTCTAGGTTGGTCATAACTTTTCTTCATTACACTAAGATAATTTAAGGCAATAAACTGATTTCAGGGATGATGAAAATATTGATGTCATCTAAGTGTTTAGACAGCTACCTCTCTTCTCCTCTCTGGTCTTCCTTTTGTCATTCCTCTCTTTAAAAAAATTTCTTCCTCGTTCTCCTTCTCATAAAATGTTTATCATGATATTTATCATAAAATAGCTAGATCATTAGAAGCCAAGGAGAAATTTCTATTTGGGTTAATAATTTATTAATTAATGTTATAAATTGGTATAATAAAATTCTCAAGATTATTATTTTTTATTTTTAAATGGATCCAAAAAGATATTTAACATAGGCATATCCCCAAGGTCATGTAATCTCTTATTTTTTTGGTTTTTTGCTCTGTAACTTATTATACTATCAAAGCATTTCTTAGTTATTATTAAAGTCTTCTGTCTCTGGAATTCAGCAACTTTGTAAAATATCTTTGCATTTTTTGTGTGGTTCAATTGTTTCTTAATATCAACACTCAGCAGGGTAGATTAAAAGCTCTTATTACAATCAAACTGAACTTTAGCTATTTTCAAATTGTGCAACTTTTACATAGGAGATATTATCCAACTTGGACTTCCCTATCCTGGAATATAAACAACTCATAAAATTGTTGGTAAGCTTTGTTTCTTTCCAAATCCCTATAACTCAATGTGACTTGAAAGTATTGCAAACAAATCATTTTAAGGGGGAGAATCATTTGAAATTAAAAACCCAAAATTTCATTAAATATGTGCTCAATTAGAATTGTTCACTTTGAACATTACATTGAAAGAACTACACTGAAATAATGAGTTGTCATAGAAATAGCATTGCCACCAAAACTCTACCTTAATTAAAATCATTTAAAAATATGTGCCTTGAAATTATTTTTAAGAAACAGATGTCTTAGGTAGTTTTAATTTGATAGCAATTATTTTAGTATTAATGGATACATGTAAAATTCAAATGAGGATAATATGATTATAATAAAAGCCACATAAACCATGTAGATGTGAAATCCAGTCATTTAGAAATGACTGAAATATC
The DNA here is from genome assembly GCF_963930625.1 of Muntiacus reevesi. Classification (NCBI taxonomy): domain Eukaryota; kingdom Metazoa; phylum Chordata; class Mammalia; order Artiodactyla; family Cervidae; genus Muntiacus; species Muntiacus reevesi. The sequence goes on along the minus strand of NC_089251.1, from coordinate 255,426,818 downwards.
TTTTGAATGTTTCTTAGTTTTACAATTTTATTTTCAAAGCTAGACTCATTTTATAAGAACAAGAAAAATTGGAATAAAATTTCCTGTTTAAAATGACAGTAATTTTGACATATTATATTATAATACTTCCATACTCTTATCATCTTCCTGTGCTATGAATACCAAGACAAATTCTGACATTGATTAATTTACATATTGATGGGAATATGGTACTATGCTTTAAAGATAGGAATACCCATATTTATTTTAGTGTAATTGAGCTATTGATAGAACTGTCAGTAGAGTATTCACATATATACATTTCATTTGCATTTAATTACATTTTGGGAGGTATATGAAAAGATAGGCTAATAGTAAATATTCATGTGAGTTAAAATATGAGACCTTTACATATCTTCTATTTGTGTATTCACCAAATTCGCTGACAAGTTAGTAAACTATATATTTATTTATACTTAAGTTCAGAATGGCAAGAGTTAGAGCATACATATTCAGATGTGGAGTGATCAGAAAGTAAACCTATATTTGCATTCCATCAGTATACTTGATTTTCATAATACACATGTCACACCAAAGAAGTTTGGACTTAGCAAATGCTATTAGGCTACTATCTTTGATAAATGTTGGCTGTCTAAGCAGTTAAGTAACTGATTAATTTTTAGAATACAGGTAAAAGAGAAGCATAATTGAATTCAACATGCCTTTCTTACTATGGCCGTTAATAAGAACTTTTCTGGTTTGTTTTATAAGTTTTCACCTGTAAATAGACATGAATTTTCCGTGTGTAATTGTGATACTAGTTGTCAAGGCACAGTTTTGCCTATCCAGATGTTCTAATTTAACTACTATTACTTTGTAGTTACAATGTTTCATTGGAACTCTACAGTCCAGCCCAAGTGAAATGTGTTATTCAAGTACTGAATTTTGATTTTTACGTGTCATATATTTGAGATACATTATGTTAAGTTGTTGGCTTAATTTTTTTATGATTTTAAAGTTCTCACTTTAAAACAGATTGGCTAATGGTTTTCTTGACTCAAGATGAAATGTGTTTACTGCTTAAATAAATGCAGCAGCTGTGTTTTGTTTACGAAATCTTCCCTAAAATAAATGCTTTCTGCCATGTATCAAGTCAACTCTTGTAGGCAACTCCTTTAGTCCAGCTGGCAACTGGGCAGAGCACCCATACAATTAAAAGGAAAATTAACACTTTTTAAGGAGATGAGCATTAGTTTACAGTAAGTTAAATGTCCTAGTCTTGATATCTATGATATAGTTTCTTTCTTTTTATTTCCTTAATTTATTTCCTTCTTTCCACTTTCCTTGGAAATGAAATGTAATGTTAATTTTGTTTCAGTATTTTTTATTTGTATCCCTTTGTCTTGGAATAGATTAACCCTGTGCTCAGTCCTTCAGTCGTGTCCAACTCTTTGCGACCCTGTAGACTAGAGCCCGCCAGGCTCCTCTGTTCATGGGATTTCCCAGGCAAGAATACTGGAGTGGGTAGCCATTTCCTCCTCCAGGGGATCTTTCCCACCCAGGGATCAAACCCATGTCTTCTGTGTCTCTTGCATTGCAAGAAGATTCTTTACCACTGAGCTGTCTGGGAAATTCCAGATTTAATCCTAGTTACAAGCAAATAAATTAGCCTATTACTGCTTCATAGATACTGGCAGAAGACATGAGACTTCTAGGCTAGAAGCAAAAACTTTCTTACTCGAGGCTCTGCAAGCAGCATGAGTATCAGCATGTGTATTTGCTACCCTTGACCCCAAATCCCACAGGGCAGCTTAATATGGATTCAGATGGACACTGCCCATGTAGTGCCTTTATGTCATAGCTAAGGAACACTGGGCTAGAGGAAGCCACCTTTTTATAGCAAATAGTAGCCAAGCCTTCTCTTTGTCCTAAAGAGAGACATTATCACCTCGTCCCTCAAAGTTGTTTACTGCAGACGCAACCTGAAAAATGGTTTGGATGAAAAGCAGCCATCGTCCTGAAATCTCAGCATACTCAGCAGGACATGTAGGAGGGCTCGAGACCCATGGAGGCCTCCATCATGTAACACCCTTATGTGTGGATATTATAAATGCTTTGACATGCATAACCCTACTTTAGGGAGGTATGTGTGAATATTTTTCACATTTTTTGGCATGTGACTAACTGAATATGTATATGACAAATTATATATTTATCAGTTCACCTTATTGGTCCAGGTTATGTCCTAGAACATTAGCATCAAGTAACTTATCCACGTTAATTAGTTATAGTTCAGGTTCATTGCCTTAAAAAATCAACTTATAGGTTCAATAAAGTTTATATGCACACAGCAGAATACAGCAGGGTCTTGAGTGTGGTTTTACATTTGGAAGCTAGAGTAGACTGCTGTGACTGATCTTTAAATGTCTGTGTAAGGAGCCCATGCTGACACCTGAAATACTTCAAATGAAATGATTAGTTTATGACAAGCTTTCCAAATTTGGGAAGAAAAATGACTTATTCTCTGATATGACCCTTTGAATATTTTCACTTTATACCCACTGTTTGGGCTTCCTTGGTGGCTCAGATGGTAAAGAATCCACCTGCAATGCAGGAGACCCAGGTTCAATACCTGGGTCAGGAAGATGCCCTGGAGAAGGAAACAGCAACCCACTCCAGTATTCTTGCTTGGAGAATGGGGTACAGTCCATGGGGTTGCACAGAGTCAGACACGACCAAGCAACTAATAGATTTCATCAGACCCACTGTTCAGTATTTACATTCCAAGCTTCTATTGATAATCTTCCAGATGTGGGCAATCACCTGACTTTCAGTTATTCTATGAGAAATTGACTTTCATCAGTTTGAGACATTTAGAGAAAAATAAACATCTAGAAACTACCCCTAACTGTGACCATTGTTAATGTATTAGAAAATGCAGGCACTTATCTGCATTTATGACTATTGAAAAAAATGGAAAATTTGATAACTACTTTGATAAACAGCAGATTAAATTGTAGAAGCAGTGATCTAAGAGGGCAAAATCATTTGTGCTGCTCAAGTGGTGCTAGACATCAGAGTTTAATGAAATTATTTTTAAAATCCCTAGAAGTCAGGACCTGACTATTTCAAATGTATTTTTGTCTTCAGATTATCCTGAGAAGAACATGTTCTGTAGCTGTGTGCTTTTTGTAAACATTGCTGAAACAATAAAAAAGCAAAATGGCCATCCTTTGCTATGTCAGCCTTTAAATTGTCATAATTCATAAAAATAAAAAACTGTACAAGTTGTAACGACCAGAGCCCTTCTCTGGGAGTCAGGAAAATCAGAGATCAGAATATTGTAGGTTAGGAAGTAAAGACAGATGGGGGAGTCAGCTGGTGAGTGTGATAACAGTGGTGGTTGTGGCGGGGGGAGTCAACCATCCTTACAGTTGAGTGCTGGGGTCCTCTACCCTGGTTCCTGCTCTAGCCTCCTCTGACCATGCCCACAGACAGAGAAGTCCACAGAAGCAACTGGAAATGTTCTCTGAGTGCCTGTACATGCCTCAATTCTTTTTAAAATAATTTTATTTATTTATTTTTGGCTGCACTGGGTCTAAATGGTGCACGGGCTTTCTCTGGCTGTAATGAGTGGGGACTTCTCTCTAGTTACAGTGTGTGGGCTTCTCATCACCGTGGCTTCTCTTGTTGTGGAGCACAGGCTCCAAGTGCCCAGGCTCAGTACTTGTGGGGCATGGGATTAGTCACCCCACGGCATTTGGGATCTTCCTATACCAGGGGTTGAAACCCAGGACTGGCTGGCAGACTCTCAACCACTGGAACACCACGAAGTCCACAAGCCTCTCTTCTTGACCACATTTGAGGAGCTTGGAATGCCAGGATTCCATACCCATGTGGATTAGAATCTGATTCTAGGCCCTGCAAGAGATTCCTCCCCAAGTCTATCTTCCTGAGGGTGGACTGATCCACCTCAGTAATAATACCATTTACTTCCTCTCCTATGATATGGTTTCCTTCACATACATTTTGCTTCAGTTGAGTTTCATGTGGTTTCAGAACTTCTCCCTCAGGAAAAGGCAGATTTCACCTAAATGTCTTAAAATTCTGTCGCTAACGTCTATAGGTCTAACTCTACTTTCCTTCAGTCATTAAACGCTATAAATAATTATATTGCAACTGGCCTCCATTGAGAGCTCGCCACTCTTACTGTGGCTGTTTCTCTTGGCTGGATCTGATTTGTAGAACTTTAATCTACAAACATGTATGGTATGATTTCTCTCTTAGGACATGCTTGACTTCCAAGAGCTCTGGAAATTTCCTTTTCATTTTTACCTTAGCTGACCTCCTGAACTTGACTCTTTGTTTGTTTTTGCTACTCTTCAGCTCTCTTCTTTTCAGAAAGGTTCTTGTCTTGGTCTCTCTTTGATCAGGCCACGGTAGTTTCCCTTTCTTTTCACTATCATTTAATTTTCTCTAGATATTGTCTTTTACATAATTTTCTCCTTTTTCACCTCAGAGATGCTTTTGTTCCTGATTTTAGTATTTCAAATATAATTGCAAATATTGCAGAACAGGATAAGGAGGTAGAAGGGATTCACCACAAGCATTTCTTTTATATAAATCCCCTTGTGATGAATGGCCGGTTTTTGTACATGCCTAGGGATGGTTTTCGGAGAAGGCAATGGCAACCCACTCCAGTACTCCTGCCTGGGAAATCCCATGGAAGGAGGAGCCTGGTGGGCTACAGTCCATGGGGTCATGAAGACTTGGACTCGACTGAGCGACTTCACTTTCCCTTTTCACTTTCATGCATTGGAGAAGGAAATGGCAACCCATTTTGCCTGGAGAATCCCAGGGACGGGTGAGCCTGGTGGGCTGCCGTCTATGGGGTCGCATAGAGTCGGACACAACTGAAGCGACTTAGCAGCAGCAGCAGCAGCAGGGATGGTTTTACTGTAGATTGGGGCAGGGGGGCTCATGGAAAGGGGAGATGCCTGCCTCAATTTCCCTAAAGCCCACCCTGGGACCTGGCATGTTGCTCAAGGATACTGGCATTCCTCAGAACTGACCTATTCACAGGTGGGCTCCTGGTTTCTTATGAGGGTCTGCAGGCAACTGAGAATCCCTTGCCCCACTGAGAGAGTTTTTTGGCCAAATATGTGCCTAGGGACCCTGCTCTTCCTTCTTGTAGCCTTGTTGAGTCTGGATTGTGATTGTTCTGGCCAGTCTGAGGGAATTATGCAACTTTGGTGACTCCACATATAAGCTGAGTGCTATTATGCATGTGTGCCTAGTCGCTCAGTTCTGTCTGACTCTTTGCAATCCCATCGACTATTTGACCCTCCAGGCTCCTCTGTCACTGGGGATTCTCCAGGCAAGAACACTGGAGTGGGTTGCCATGCCCTCCTCCAGGGGATCTTCCCAACCCAGGGATCGAACCCAGATCTCCTACATTGTTGGAGGATTCTTTACAGTCTGAGCTACCAGGGAAGCCTGAATGCTATTATAGTTGCATTTAAAACTGGCATTCTACAACATAGATATAGAGGGCACAATTCCTGCTAATAATTTTAACTTTAAAATTTTTCTTTACTGGAAATTTTGTTATTCACCAAGTCAAGAGGAAGAACATAGGAAAGAGGAAAAAATTATACCTCTAACTGCACTTTTCCTGCTTTTTAAAAAGGGAACATTGTATTTTTATTTTGTACTGTGCCCTGCAAATTTTGCAGCCAGCCCATATGTAGACATTCTTTGTGAGAAAACACTTCTGCTTATGCTCAAATAAGGATGCAACAGTCAGCACACTAACGCTGAGCAGAACATGCTGGTGAAATCCAGCAATTCAACTCCTAGGGAAATGCCTAGTAGAAATACATAATATATTCATCTAAAGACATGCACAAGAATAGTCGTAGAAGCACTTTCTCTCACAGCTCTAACCTGAATGCTATCCAAAAGCCCAATAATGTGGGAAAAAGTCATGTCTAAAAGGAAAAATATGCTAAGGAATCCACAAAGATCATGATGAATGAAAGAATCCAAATACGGAAAAGTGCATACAATATCATTCCACTTATATCAAGTCAAAAACAGGCACGACTACTCTATAGTTTTAGAAGTCAAGATAATAGTTACTATTTTGAGGGGTTGGGTAAGTACAAAAGGAAGGCATAAGTGGAAATTTTGAGGTACTGATAATATTTTCTTTCTTGATCTTGATCCTGATATAAATGATAAGTTCATATGTGGAAAATTATCAAGTTGTAACTTAACATTTGTGCACTTTCTGTACATGTATAGTTCAATAAAAAGTTGAAAAAATGTATCATGAAACAGCCTCCCTTCTTCTCGTCACCACTACTATATAGTATGACCTGATTCTGTTCATGTGAAGTTCAGTGGAAGAAATAATATAGCAAAATGAATTTACTTTCTTGTTTATGCTAAAATTACTATAGGGCTTGTAAATAAAGAAGAAACCTTTGTTTTTGATTAAAACTTTGTAAAAATATAAAGAATAACAAGAGGGAAAATACATTTCTATCACAAAAGTCCCTCCAGACAGCAATTGGCAATGACTTGAAAGGGGTGACATTATAAGAGATGTCCTATGGAGTATAGTTCATGAATTAGAACCATCCTTGGTGAGGTTAAAGCAATGTGCCTTTGTAATTAAATTAAAAATGGGTGTATAAGAGGAATGTACTCCTGCTGGTTTAGTCTAATTATATATTTTCTCTCTTTTGTTAATTGTCAATATTGATTTATGAGCAATTAATTCAGGCAGTTTTCAAATATCCTCAGACAGTTTTCTCATAGGATGTGAAAACTTTGTATATTAATAGATTTTGGCAAGTTGGAGAGGATTAGGCAAATACAAATTCTTACTAAAACATAAATTTGTAGAATATTTAAAATAATTAATATTCTCTACTTTCCAATATTTGACATTTATTATTGCCAAATAGTTTCAAATCCATGAAGGTTGAACTATAATAGAAAAATAAATGTCTGATGATAGACTATTTAGCTAACTTATTATTGTCTGTCCCTACCATATTTGCAGATTCCTATAAAGTTTCTCTGGGGCTTCCTGGGTGGGTCAGCGGTAAAGTATCCTCCTGTCAATGCAGGAGATGCAGGTTGGATCTCTGGGTCAGGAGGATCCCCTGGAGAAGGAAATGGCAACCCACTCCAGTATTCTTGCCTGGGGAATCCCATGGACAGAGGAACCTGGCAGGCTACAGTCCATGGGGTCCCAAAGAGCTGGACATGACTTAGCAAGTACCCAGCAGCAGCAGTATAAGGTTTTTCTGCCAATGGTCTCTTTAGACAGTTCAGCTTCCTTTCTATCACAAGTTAGTTTATTTAAAAACAAATCTGGTAATATTAATTATGTAGTTACAAGTGTGACTTCCTAGTACGTTTTGAATAAGATCCAGTTTACTTAATCTAGTCTACAGAGCTCTTCACGGTTTGTTCCTAACCTGGTCACAAACTCTTCCTTTGAGAAGAGGCAATAAATTGAAATTCCAATCTGCTCCTACTATATAACGACAGCAGGACAAAATATTCTCCTACTGTTACCCTCCAGAGACTTTAAATATCTTTCCTTTTGAATATATGTCTGTGTGTTTGTGTTGGTGTTTTAATTTTCAGACTAAGTATCATATCTAGCAGCCTATGGCTTTGGAAAGGAATGCAGTTTGACAAATCTTAATCTTCCTAATCAGAAAATTGATGGTTCACAGAAATTTCAAGTGCCTTTCAACGTCAGAAATACTACTAAAAATTCCACCAACCTGATCTCTGACCAAGTTCAACAGAAAACATGACAGAAAAGTCTAAACATAAATGCCTGTCACTGGAAAGCTTTTCCATTCAATTTGTTGTTGTAGTTAAGATCCCAAGGACTCAATGGCCATATTATTTTACTGACCTGTACTGGCTCCATTGGAGGTCAGTACATGATTTTGGCAAAGAGAAATGGAAAGTGTGTCTTTTTCAGACAGATTCTATGTTTGTCCTGTTTACTTATAATATTTTAAAAAATTATATTGTTCACCCACAGATGCTTCCCTTTTCCCCCACTGAGGTCCATTTTGTAATCTGGACCTGAGTATATCAAAATCCTGCTCCTGGCATCCACAGCCAAGAGCTTTCTGACTAAATAAATTTAGCAGTCAAAGGTCTGGCCTGTACACTCACTTGGGTTATTTTCAATTCTCCTGAGACTAAAATCACCATAGCAATGACATTTTATTCTACCTAACTCCTTATTGGAGATGCCTATTAATATACCATTTATCAGAACAGATTAGTTTATTTTGGTACTATAATAACACTTTTTACAGGAATTCAAACTATCCCTCCTCTTTTGCACAGCCTTTTCTTTCTTGAATTCTTTCCTCTGGTCACAGACAAAATCAATCTGTTTCACTATGGAAAAGCATAGAGCAATTTGAACCCCATATTTAGAGTAAGATACAATTACTGTCCCAGGTGTGTAGGAGCCCAAAGCTCTGGTACAAGGTAAGACTCTGAGATGCAGGGCTGGAACTTCGAGTGTAACTGGACACGGAGCTGAAGGGAACAGACTACTCTGTACTGCAGGAACAGAATGGGTGGGATCACGTGCAGTCCAGAGAGGCAGATGGCTAGATGTGATCCACACACTTCAGTAAAATGTGCCGAAGAGAGGAAATACATGTGTGAGGAATGAGGAGAAATCCCCTAAGCCACATGAGAACACAGGAGGAAGCTTTCCTGGGGAATCTGTGGTCCATGGCTAGGTGGTCTGAGCTGATTAGTATGGGAAATGAATATGCCCAAATGCCAGTGACCAGCAGAATACTGCTGTTCTATGCTCGTTCTTGGCCGCATTCACCTTTTCTATATACTCCTTTCCTCTTGACTCTGATCATTTCTCTTTCTTACTAGAAGGCTCTAACAATCTCCCTGAATTCCTGAAGATTCTTATCAATATACACAGACTAGGCGAGTGACCCTTTTCTGCCTTTTGTATTCTTTCATTTGCCCGTCCTGATTCTTCAGGTTATTGATGTAAAATCACTATATAATTTAACTGGTACATTATTTTTTCTTAAACGATTTGGGTTTACAGAGAAGAAGTAGGTCTGGAAGAAATAGCAAACACACTATTGGCTTTACATCATCATAGCATTATTGAGTTTAATAATGTCTTCAAATTTCCAGGAGTGGATTTATTTCATTTGTGGCTAGCACTAAATTTTTCCTATAAAGTACCTATTGCTTCCTTTAAAAATGATCTTGTACCACCATAACACTGTGCCTTTTTCTTATGCTTTTTCTCTCATCTAGCATAAATATTTAAAAATTTTCAACTTTCAAGTCCCTCCTTCATGATGCTATTTCTGATCCTCTCTGTCAAAATCAATGCTTTCTCTTAAATGCTCTCATTGTACTTTATCTCTTTGTTAATGTTTTTACATTATGATTGTTTATGCATTTCCCATCGGATGGAAATCTCTTTGAGAATGGAGGGCATGCCCTTTTCATTCTTATTGTACAGTATGTAGTGTGGCACCTGTCTTAAATTAGGCGTTTGATGTATATTACAGAAAATTCATGCTACAATTAACAAAGTTTTCAATCCATAATTGTATCAGAGGCAAAGGAAGTAATAAGTTATTAAGATCATAAGAGAAACATAATTTTAACAAAATGAAATAGATATCCAAGTGCATTAATATTGATACTGAATAGATGAGTTATATACTGGAATAGCACAAATTAGTTATAACATTGCAGTCTCCAAAGGCTTTAGTATTAATTTCAGAGTTTACAACTTTAAATTAGATTAATAGGTGAAGTCAGCAAATTGCTTTCTTTGTAGCAGAGTCTGTGTATACTCCCTTCCCCTTGGGTTATTAATGAGAGATAAGGCCAGTTATCTATTAAAGGAATAGCTGGAGCTTTAAATAAAATTACAATTTAAAAAATTTCATATCAGGATTTAAATTAAATATATTTATGACAAAGTAGCTTTTACATTTAGGCCACAGGGAAAAACAAAATTGAGTTTATTGTTGTATTCTTCTTTCTCACATGGATGAGGATTTAACCCTTAACGTTCAGATCTGCCTTTATAGACCTTTATCTCAGATCTTATTTAGAAGAAATTTATTGGAAAAAACAAACAGAAGGTCTAACTACTTACTTCTTAACTAGCTGTCAAATGAAGGAAAAGTGCTTCTATGGAGGACAAGTCAATTTCTTTTCAACTCTTTTTGGGGCTTCCCTGTTGGCTCAGATGATAAAGAATCTGCCTCCAGTGGAGAACCAGGTTCAGGCTCTGGGTTGGGAAGATCCCCTGAAGAAGGAAATGGTTACCACTACAATATCCTTGCCTGGAGAATTCCATGGATAGAGGAGCCTGGCGGGCTATAGTCCATGGGGATGCAATGAGTTGGACATGACTGAGCAGCTAACACTTTCACTTTCACTTTCTGGGTGAAATACCTGGAATTTTTCTTGGTATGGGCTTTAAAATCAGACAGGCAGTAGCTCAGACACCAGTTCATCCATTTATTTTCTGAGTGATTGTGGGATTGTCATTCAGACTGAGTTAATTTTCTTATTTTTAAAACAGGACTCAACTATCACTGGTGTAAAAATATGTCAATATGCATACATTTGTATATGTGTGTGGGTCACTTCTAGAAGATTTTCAAAGAAATAGTTATAGTCTTTCCCTCCAGGAAAGAAACAGGTGACTTCTGGGTGTCAGGAATGGAGGACAGATGTATTTCTTATGGTATATCCTTTTGTAGATTTAGAACATTAGAACATTGTATCATTACATGTATTATCCTTTCCAAAGTAAGTTTCTTAACTAAAAAAATCAAACACAATAAAATATAAAATAAAAATTTGAACCCAGTTCCTGACCTGGCCGGGGAAGGCTATCCACTCCAGTATTCTGCCTGGAGAATTCCATGGACTATATGGTTCGTGGGGTCACAAAGAGTTGGATACGACTGAGTGACTTCCACTTTCCTGATTTGGTATCCAATAAATGTTATTGTTTACACCTTTCCTATTTCATCCTCTAACTTAACCCTCACTGAACTGATATCCGTGGAAAATATACACACTCTTCTATGGAAATTTTAATTCTATTATATTTTATCTCAATTCATCTCTGGGTTTCACCAAAGGAACTTTTATTTTGCTTTTTCAAGCATTTGTGACCATCAGTTCAGTTTGGTCATTCATTCATGTCTGACTCTGCGACCCCATGAACCGCAGCATGCAAGGCCTCCCTGTCCATCACCAGCTCCTGGAGTTTACTCAGACTCATGTCCATTGAGTTGGTGAGGCCATCCAACCATCTCATCCTCTGTCGTCCCCTTCTCCTCCTGCCTTCAATCTTTCCCAGCATCAGGGTCTTTTCCAATGAGTCAGCTCTTGGCATCAGGTGGCCAAGTTATTGGAGTTTCCGCTTCAGCATCAGTTCTTCCAATGAACACTCAGGACTGATTTCCTTTAGGATGGACTGGTTGGATCTCCTTGCAGTCCAAGGGACTCTCAAGAGTCTTCTCCAACACCACAGTTCAAAAGCATCAATTCTTCAGCACTCAGCTTTCTTTATAGTCCAACTCTCACACCCATACATGACTACTGGAAAAGCCATAGCTTTGGCTAGACAGATCTTTGTTGGCAAAGTAATGTCTCTGCTTTTTAATATGCTATTTAGGTTTGTCATGACTTTTCTTCCAAGGAGCAAGCGTGTTTGTGACCATAAAGTAAGCTAAAATTCAACACTAATTTGAAATATTTCAAGGTTTTTTGTTTTTGATTATTACTTCTTGTGGGTAGGGATACTATATTTTAGAAAGTTAAATCTTTTAGGCTATTTCAGCTAAAATGGATAAATGTTAAAGATGTTGATGTTTTAGGAAATTCAAGTTTTGAGCACTTAGCTTGTCATAATTTTGGGTAATGAATATATATATATAAAAGTCTGATGATAGCACATTCATTCCTCCAAGAGATTTATATGTGTGGGTGTCTATTTTTGCTGTGGGTGTCTATTCTAGACTCTTGAGCAAAAAAGATAACTCTCCTTCTCCTTGCTGAGTTTACATTACATGAGACAGATAATAAACAATAAACATGATGAATAAGCAAATTATTTAGTATGTTAGGAGGTAGGATTTGCCATGGAAATAAGACAAAGAAGATCAAGATAAGGAAAAATGAGGGCACCAGGATTTGTGATGACATTCACTACAGTAGTCAGTGTGGTAATATTGAGAGAGACTTAAGCCAAGACTTGCAGTAGATAAGAGAATCAAACCGCACAGATCCCTGAAGGAAGAATAGAGAGAACAACCATTTTAGATTCTAAACAGAAGCATGCCTGAGTGGTCAAGGAATAGCAAGTGAATGATGCAAGAGGAATGAGCAAAAGGAAATGTGATGGGAGAGGAGGTTTGGGAGCAAATGGGTTAAGATCATGTAGAGTCTTGTAAGATGTATTAAAAAGAAATCAGTTTTTACTCTGAGTGAGATGGGGAGGCACAATGGACTTGCGCAGAGGTTGGCTGCTCTGTTCAGAATAGACTGTAGGAAGGCAAGAAAGAAAGCAAGAACTAGTATTTATCAGTGTACTGTAGGCAAGGAATTGTGTCCAGAGTGGTGGCCTTGGACTTGATAGGGGATGTAATTGACAGGCAAATCCCAAAATAACTTGAAAATATGTAAGTGGGACACCTGGAAGAAGGGCTTCTCCATTAACTTAGATGGGGATAACTGAGAAACGATTGAAAATGGAAGGGGGTGATATTGGCAGTTCGTTTTTATACATATTAATTATGAGATATTTATTAAATATCTAAGCGAAGATGGAGATGAGGCAGAGAGGTTCAGGTTAAAGATAAAAAGGTGGTAGTCATCAGTCTAAATAAAGACTCTGAAGCTAGTCACCTCCTTCCAGCCCCCCACCCCCCCAAACAAGTTCACGGATCTATCTACCTATAAAGGAGATCCTTGTTGATCTTAAAGCAGAGAGTACAGACCTCATAGAAAGCCAAGGGAAAGGGCAGTGGTCACTGTATCAGGATGTAGAACACATAGCTGTCTCTGTGGTTGCTTAAGAATAAAGTGCCTGTTTCTATATACTGTGTTTGGGACCAGCTCATTTTTTTTTTCTGCAAAGGTTTCTTTCAGGGAAGACAAATAACCATAACTGGCACTTTGAACCAGACCTCCGGATAAAAATACCCTTCTGAAATCTTGGAAATCTTGTGTGTGTGTGAGAGAGAGAGGGAAGAAACAAGAAAAACAGGCAAGGAAAGCCCAACACACACCACACTATTAAAGATGCAAGCCGTTTTTTGCCTTGCAAAGATAAAGATACCTTTAGTGCAAATATTTCTTTGTCCAGAGGAAAGCACAAAAGTAATGACATCACTGTGAAGCAGAAGCCGTGGCTGGAAGTGGAGGTGTTTAAGAAGCCAGGGCAACAATGAGCTGAATGAGCTGAGTGATTGTGTACAAATGGTGGGGATGTGGGATTGCTTATAGACTAAGTTTCCTTTGTAAAAGATCTAGTTGTAATCATTAAGTGGTATTAGTAATTTTTGGTCTTTAGCATGGAATGGTTTCATATTAAAGCCTGAACTTAACTGTGTTGTAGGATTTAGAAGGGAAAGTTTGCTATCCACATTTTGGTCATTTAGGTCGCTAAAGGAGAGTAGTGCGCCCCCAGGCAAGGGTCAAGGGCCCAGAGCAGTTTACGTGAGCTGCAAGGGTATGCTGAGGGAGGCAATAATGCAGTGCTCATCAAAACTGGAAAGTAATACACTCACATCTTGGACTTCCAGATACACCTAAGGATGGAGGAAACCCCAAAAGGAATCTCCTTAGGTGGAGGTCAAAGCTAGCAGAATCTTGGCATACATATGAATGTGATTTTATTCATACACTTAGGGTGGTAAAGTCTGGAGACAAATTATATATAGTTAAGTAATAATAGCTGAGAGGATTGAAGCCAATTTGCAGTCATTACTAAGAATAGTAAAAGTAACCATGCAGTGAATTTGTATATGCTGATATATATTTTTTTAAACTGGGGAGTGGGGGTAGGGTTTAAGCTTTGTTCCTTTTTCTTTGTAAATATTTCATTGCATATTTGAAAGCTTTCTCATATTCATATATTTTATAGCATAATTCAAGATATAAATAGTATTTTTCAATAGATATTAATGATGGTATCGAAAACATTGTGAATACTGTCTTACACGTTGTTATATAATTCAGAAGAAATATTAAGTATAGACTATGGATAATCTTGTCAAAGATGACATTTACTACTTAATTCCTAAAAATGAGAAATCATAGTTATAATGTAATAATTCTCCCACTTTGGTACTCAGTTTAATCATGATGATTTTGATAACTATATCCCAAAATGCTTTAATAGTCTGAAGATGTAGATCTGTATAAAAATCCAACCTTGTCAATTAGACTGCAAAAAACTTTAAGAGTAATAATTTTTAAAGAAGGGGCAATTTTAGTGACAGATTTTCTAGTTTTTTATCTTAAAGGAAACATTGTATTCTATGGTTTCTTTGAGAACAAAATTCAAAAGAAGTGTCACCTAGTTTGGTCTATTGCTTATTAAATTATACTGAACACCCTCAAACCCCTTTTGTATTTAAAGGATGTATTATTCTATAAAGTGGTTGATTTCATATAGTGTTGTATATCTATCCAATAAAAAAATTACCAAATGAATACCATATGCTTACACAATAGGCATTAAATATGATTATTGAATTTAATTTATAAATCAGCCCATATTTTTTGATTTTTGTTTCTCATGATATCATTCTATAAAGATGTTTACTGTATTAAAATTTTCACTTTCAAACCATAGACCATATGATAAAAGCAATATATACTTTGCAACTTTTTCTAATTTCTTGAAATGAATACTATAGTCATTATTAGCCTTTCTTCATTTCTACTATCTACATTTAGTGATATATGCATTTTCCTCTATTTTGTCTTTTCTGC
Source organism: Muntiacus reevesi (assembly GCF_963930625.1). Classification (NCBI taxonomy): domain Eukaryota; kingdom Metazoa; phylum Chordata; class Mammalia; order Artiodactyla; family Cervidae; genus Muntiacus; species Muntiacus reevesi. The sequence continues at coordinate 255,411,767 of NC_089251.1, read as the reverse complement.
ATGTAAAATTGCATTTTTGTTAATAATTCAGCTCAAAAATAGCTTGTATAAGATTGTCTCTGACCCATGGATTGCATATAGGGGATTTTCTACTTATTATTTTGTTGTTGGTTTCTGTCAGTGAACTGCAAACACACTCTGTTTCCAAGTCTTTGAGATTTGCTTTATAATCCAGATTCTCAGTAGCACAATAGGAGCAAATTCTGCTACTATAGAGCAGGTAACTAAAGAAAAGAATGTACCAAATTTAAAAGTTTTTTCAAAGAAATTGTACCATATAAACACAATAAAACACTAGAATAAGAACAATTTTCTTCCTGTGAAGTTACAAAGACAGTTTTATAGGTAAAGGCTTATGCTGTGTCTGGGTAATAGCAAGAACAAAACTGCATCTTACACTCTGTATTGAAATGTCTGACCAGGTCAGGATGGAGTTCTTGGGGATGCTGAATCTCAGGGAGGGTTACCAGAAGATAGACTGTAAAGGTCCCATATTAGATCACTATATGGGTACATACTGATGATAAAAATGACATCTATAAACACGTTGTTAAAAGACATGCAGGAGTTAGAGCCACAAATATTTCTATTTCTTTCATTGTTAGAAACTTAGAAAAGTAACCTACCTCGACAATAACCATGACTCAGAAATGACTTCATTAATAGAGTTCACTGGTTGGGAGATCAGAAAATTGGAATTTGGTGCCAGATTAGCTATTCCCTGCATTTACAATTTAGGTAGGACTCTCATTCCCTTGAATTTTGGTCTCTCCTTAATGAAATGAAAAGAATTACTACTGCCCCTCCTCTCAAGAGATTGTGAGAATTGGGAATCAAAAGTTATGGTATTTGAAAAAGACATTTTAGACTGTAAAGTATTATTAAAAATTTAGATTTTATTATTAATGAATAGTCTAGTGTCTGCAGGCTCAACACCACATTAAGCAGTACCAGAGGATGCCAGAGAAACATAGTCACTGACCTGAAAAAAAAATGTGTACTTTGGAAAATTCTAGGAGAAAAGCATTATTTTAAGTCAGAGTGCTAAGAACTCAAAGAGACATTAGAAATTTAAATTACATATCCAAACTCTCCATTTTACAAATGCAAATTCTAAGACCTAGAAAGATCTGTTTCACTCGTTCAAGGTTCCACAACTAGTGGCAAAACCAGGCTTTTATTACTCTAAGATGGTCCTACCATACCATTACATTGGCTAGTAAGGAGGGGAAAGTATGCCATCAATAACATCTTATTCTTTGTGTGATATTTCTAAACATTCATGTTAAAGTTGAACATCTATGTTGATCTAATATTTGTAAATATGTATTGAAATGCTTGTTTAGAATTTGAATTGGATTACATAAAATTGAGTGTGGGTTCATCAAATAACATATTTATATTTAAAAAATGTAACTTGTGTGCCAAGTACTGTGGCATGAGCCTGCTCTTGTTGAAAAGGCAGTTATCACATTTTGGAGCCTCTTTAACCTTTATGATAATTTCCATCTATTTAACAGTATCTTGGGGTGTCAATAGAGAGAAAATATATCTTAAAAATTTTTTATTTTTAAATATTTTTTCTTGTGTTTCTTATAAAAAAGCCTACAGAGTAAGAATGTATTTATATTCCTTTTCTAATGGGAAGACTACTTTCTGCCATGTCTTTTTCTGAATTCAAGGAAATATTTTATGCAAGTCCAAAAGGTTTCTAAATAAAAGTTGAAAAAATTATATACAGTTAACCCATTTGATGTGTGAAAATATTCATCCCCATTAATAAATTATTAAATTATATTCAGTTCCCATATTCCAGTTTATTTCTCCCTGTTTTAACATCAGAGCTATTTTCCCTGACATTCTAGATATTTTAATGCCATGCATGGCATAATCATACAATTTTTAGGGTAAAATCTTCCTTAAAAACTTTTCCTACATGAAAATCTGAGGATGCTGTATCTTCTTAATATCTAGCGCTTTTTTTTTTGTATTCTGTTTCTAGTTTCAAAGTCTTCACTTTCTCTCGGTTTACAAGGGGTATTTTATGAAGTGAGTTTTATGAGACAAGGTTCTTTGGGCTTAGATTAATGGCCAAAAGTAAAAGGAGAATTCGGGGACCAAAATAGGCTTCAGAAATTTTGTTCTTCAGAATTTATTCCACTGGGAAGCTCTCTGAAAATTTGACAGCCAGTTAGTCTTCAATGATGAGAGCAAACATTAGCCATACAGAAGTTATGATTGTGCATTTTATTAGACAAGCTTTTTGAAGAATAAAATTTAAATTTGATGTAATATCCCTGAGAGCAAATGAAAACACACATGTTGTATTTTTTACAAATGGCCTTAAAAGTATCTATTTGGTTATTTTGAAACTATTTATACTTTTGACAGTCCATAAATCCTGCAGACTGAATATACTTCATTTACTATTTATCTTGACTTTATCATAATTCAACAATCCCCATAAACTACTCTTCAATAAAAGCTGCATTTTATAGTATAATCTCAGTGATCTATGCCCAAGCTATGAAACAGGAGATTCTTTTATCACTTTGAGGCAGTTTTATATCTTTACAATGACAGGATAATGAATATATGGTTATTACCTCCTCTACCCCAAGTAAATTGAGTTAAGACATTTAGAAAATAAAAATTACATTCCTTCTTTCACAAAACATAAATATAATTGCATTATGATTCACCTTATGAAATTCATATAAAGCAGACCTGTTCAAAATCTCACAGAGTGTTATTATTTTTAAAAAAGTTCTGCAGGTATTTATGATTCAACAGTTTTGTGAACTTTTGTCATAGATAGAAGTGAAATGTTTACTTTTGCCTGAAAACAGGATCAGCCCTTGCCTTATAATTCCTAGTCATTCAAGATTTAAAAATGCAAACGTTTCCCCTAGATTGAACAGAACACTTAGAACTTGGGGCACTTTTATGTTAATATTTTTACCCAGAGAATTAGATTGAGTCTCTTTTCAAAGAAATTACATTCTGATGATTATTTAAGACTACATATTGTTAATGAAAAATTTTTATTCAAATTAAATAAATTTTGTTTCATCTAGATCATGTTAGAAGTTTATAGCTCTCTTTAAAATGCTTTTCAAGGAGTAGATTTTGTTGCCATATTTTCATTTATAAAACAGAAATTTATGGGTACTTCATAACCATAACATCTAGTTTATACTAAACATTTCCTTCAGTTCAGTTCAGTTCAGTCACTCAGTCATGTCTGACTCTTTGTGACCCCATGAATGTAGCATGCCAGGACTCCCTGTTCATCACTAGCTCCCGGAGTCTACCCAAACTCATGTCCATTGAGTCAGTGATACCATCCAACCATCTTATCCTCTGTCGTCCCCTTCTCCTCCTGCCCCCAATCTTTCCCAGCATCAGGGTCTTTTCAAATGAGTCAGCTCTTCGCATCAGGTGGCCAAAGTATTGGAGTTTCAGCTTCAACATCAGTCCTTCCAAATGAGTACCCAGGACTGATCTCCTTTAGGATGGATTGGTTGGATCTCCTTGCTGCCCAAGGGACTTAAAAGCATCAGTTCCTCAGTGCTCAGCTTTCTTTATAGTCCAGCTCTCACATCCATATATGACCACTGGAAAAACCATAGCCTTGTCTAGACGGACCTTTGTTGACAAAGTAATATCTCTGCTTTTTAATATGCTATCTAGGTTGGTCATAACTTTCCTTCCAAGGAGTAAGCATCTTTTAATTTCATGGCTGCAATCACCATCTGCAGTGATTTTGGAGCCCCCAAAAATAAAGTCAGCCACTGTTTCCCCATCTATTTGCCATGATGTAATGGGACCAGATGCCATGATCTTAGTTTTCTGAATGTTGAGCTTTAAGCCAACTTTTTCACTCTCTCCTTTCACTTTCATCAAGAGGCTTTTTAGTTCCACTTCACTCTCTGCCACAAGGGTGGTGTCATCTTCATATCTGAGGTTATTGATATTTCTCCTGGCAATCTTGACTCCAGTTTGTGCATCTTTCAGTCCAGTGTTTCTCATGATGTACTCTGCATATAAGTTAAAAAAGCAGAGTGACAATATACAGCCTTGACATACTCCTTTCCTGATTTGGAACCAGTCTGTTGTTCCATGTCCAGTTCTAGCTGTTGCTTCCTGACCTGCATATAGGTTTCTCAAGAGGCAGGTCAGGTGGTCTGGTATTCCCATCTTTTGAAGAATTTTCTACAGTTTGTTGTGATCCACACAGTCAAAGCCTTTGGCATAGTCAATAAAGCAGAAACCAATGTTTTTCTGGAACTCTCTTGCTTTTTTGATGATCCAGTGGATGTTGTCAATTAGGTAACAAAGAAATCAAAAGATAACATGAAAAGGTCTTGGTATGATAAAAGCAACATTGAAAAGTACAAATAACCTCGAAAGATCTCACAATCTATTAAGCAAACAGCAAAGCCTTCTTCTTGTGGTTCTTTTAGCTCTACCAAGACCTATAATTTTTTGTGTATGTGTGTGTGCAATGATTCAAAGAGAAGGAAATATGCCTTTGAGGTTAGAGCAAAGTTATCCTTTCATAGATATACAGGGGAAAAATAAGCCTTCACAAATCCATGAAGACTTTCATGAAAATTCATGTTCTTCAGTAAGACACTAATAAGAACTGAGCGAAAACAAGGTTAAGAAAGGGTTTCAAACAGATCATTAAATGCAGTCTCATTACCACTGAAATATTGTTTTTTGCCATCGGTGCAGTCATGCAAGAGAATACAGATGACTCACCTGCCTGTCCTCTCAGACTCTTGTCTCCTGGTTACAAATGAAACCATATGCTTAGCAGAAGTGACAGGGACCATCGTGAAAGTGAAAAATGGTTTTGATTGCATAGGTGCTTATGTCAATTGCTGTTCTAAGAGCTCAACTATTAAGAAAAGGGATCTCATATTAGTTCAGTAAGTGACCTGACATTGATTGAAAGCAGTTAATGTGCTCAATTCTTTAATTCATTGAGAAAGTGGTATTATCCTCATTTTACAGGTGAGGAAACTTAGGCCCCAGAGGCCCAAGTAACCCCACGTCAAATACTGGGTAGCAGAATCCGAGTTCAAGGGCAAGTGTTTCTGGTTCCAGCACCCTGCCTTCTACCCTTGCCCCATTTGTGACAGGAAGAGAATGAACTCAGTGGGTCCAGAGTTCCATACATTTTAGAATGATTGCTCATGTCTCTGGCATTACTTCTAGAATGACAGTGTTAGAACTCATCAGTCAGTCCTCTGTGCTGACAGTGTGAAGGTACTGCTGATGGATATAATAACATGGGGCACCCAGTAGAAGGAATATAACTAAAAGTTGAAAATGATATAGGTATAATGGCCCTGGAACTTCAAATGACAGGTAACTCTTAGAGGACAAAAATTAACAAAGAAGGTTTTGGTTAGTGTCTAATGTTTTACTGGAGACCGCCTGCAATAGAGCAGATGTAGATTTGATTCCTGGGTCAGGAAGATCCCCTGGAAAAGGAAATGGCAACCCACTCCAGTATTCTTGCCTGGAAAACTCCATGGACAGAGGAGCCTGGCAGGCTACATAGGCTCCAGTCCATGGGGTCGCAAAGAATTGGACACAACTTAGCAACTAAACCACCACCACCAATGTTTTACCCTAGGTATCACCAATGATAGTGGGATATGAGTCCTTTCTCTGAAGAAAAAAAAAATCTATTGATATAGTTACCTTTAGTATACTGAAATAGATCATCTTGGTTTTTGTCAAAAAGACAGAAATATACATTTAATCCAGTTTGACAAAACCCTCAGTTCAGATAAGTTCAGTGGCTCAGTCGTGTCTGACTCTTTGTGACCCCACGGACTGCAGCATGCCAGGCTTCCCTTTCCATCACCAACTCCCATTACGGGATAGACAAAACTCTATCTTTTGATAATTGTTATAACAGATGACTCTTTGGGTAAGAACCAAGCCTATCAGTCACATATAGGGAAAGGAAAACAAGATGTCTTTAAAAAAAATAAATAATTGGAGTACAGCTGATTTATCAGTTTAGTTCAGTTCAGTCGCTCAGTCATGTCTGACTCTTTGCGACCCCATGGACTGCAGCACACCAGGCCTCCCTGTCCATCACCAACTCCTGGAGTTTACTCAAACTCATGTCCATCAAGTCGGTGATGCCATCCAATCATCTCATCCTCTGTCATCCCCTTCTCCTCCCACCTTCAACCTTTCCCAGCATCAGGGTCTTTTCCAATGAGTCAGTTCTTCACATCAGTTGGCCAAAGTATTGGAGTTTCAGCTTCACCATCAGTCCTTCCAATGAATATTCAGGACTGATTTCCTTTAGGATGGACTGGTTGGATCTCCTTGCAGTCCAAGGGACTCTCAAGAGTCTTCTTCAACAGCACAGTTCAAAAGCATCAATTCTTCAGTGCTCAGCTTTCTTTATAGGCCAACTCTCACATCCATACATGACCACTCGAAAAACCACAGCTTTAACTAGATGGACCTTTTTGGGCAAAGTAATGTCTCTGCTTTTTAATATGCTCTCTAGGTTGGTCATAACTTATCTTTGAAGGAGCAAACATCTTTTAATTTCATGGCTGCAATCACCATTTGCCCTGATTTTGAAGCACAAAAAAATGAAGTCTGTCTGTTTCCATTGCTTCCCCATCTATTTGCCATGAAGTGATGAGACCAGATGCCATGATCTTAGTTTTCTGAATGTTGAACTTTAAGACAACTTTTTCAATCTCCTCTTTTGCTTTCACCAAGAGGCTCTTTAGTTCTTATTCGCTTTCTGCCATAAGGGTGGTGTCATCTGCATCTCTGAGGTTATTGATATTTCTCCTGGCAGTCTGTGCTTCCTCTAGCCCAGCATTTCTCACGATGTACTCTGCATATAAGTTAAATAAGCTGGGTGACAATATAGAGCCTCGATGTACTACTTTCCTGATTTGGAACCAGTTTGTGGTTCCATGTGTAGTTCTAACTATTGCTTTCTGACCTGCATACACATTTCTCAGGAGGCTGGTCATGTGGTCTGGTACTCCCATCTCTTTAAGTATTTTCAAGTTTATTGTGATCCACACAATCAAAGACTTTGGCATAGTCAAAAAAGCAGAAGTAGATGTTTTTCTGGAACTCTCTTGCTTTGATGATCCAACAGATGTTGGCAATTTGATCTCTGGTTCCTCTCCCTTTTCTACATCCAGCTTGAACATATGGAAGTTCATGGTTCATGTAGTTTTGAAGCCTGGCTTGAAGAATTTTGAGCGTTACTTTGCTAATGTGTGAGATGAGTACAATTATGTGGTAGTTTGAACATTCTTTGGCATTGCCTTTCTTAGGGATTGGGATGAAAATGGACATTTTCCAGTCCTGTGTCCACTGCTGAGATTTGCAAATTTGCTGGCATATTGAGTGCAGCACTTTCACAGCATCATCTTTTAGGATTTGAAATAGCTCAATTGGAATTCCATCACCTCCACTAGCTTTGTTTGTAGTGATGCCTCCTAAGGCCCACTCGATTTTGCATTCCTGGATGTCCAGCTCTGGGTGAGTGATCACACCATTGTGGTTATCTGGGTCATGAAGATCTTTTTTTTCTTTTTTGCATAGTTACTCTATGTATTCTTGCCAGCTCATCTTAATATCTTCTTCTTCTGTTAGGTCCGTACCATTTCTGTCCTTTATTGTGCCCATCTTTGCATGAAATGTTCCCTTGGTATCTTTAATTTTCTTGAAGAGATCTCTAGTCTATCCCATTCTGTTGTTTTCCTCTGTTTCTTTGCATTGATCACTGAGGAAGGCTTTCTTTTCTCCTCTTGCTAGTCTCTTGAACTCTGCATTCAGGTGGGTATATCTTTCCTTTTCTCCTTTGCCTTTTGCTTCTCTTCTTTTCTCAGCTATTGGTAAGGCCTCCTCAGACAGCCATTTTGCCTTTTTGCATTTCTTTTTCTTGGGGGTGGTCTTAGACCAGACCAAGACAGTTGATTTATAGCGTTGTGTTAACTTCAGGTGTATAGCAAAGTGAATCAGTTATTTATGTACTTATACTGATTCTTTTGTGATTCTTTTCACCTATAGATCATTACAGAGTATTCTATAGGGTTCCCTATTTGGTTCTTATTAGTTACCTATTTTACATATAGTAGTATATATATGTCAGTCTCAGTTATACAGTTTATTCCTCCCCACTTTGTCCCCCTGGTAACCATAATACTATTTTCTACATGTATCACACTATTTCTGTTCTGTAGATAAGTTCATTTGCACCATTTTGTTTTTAGATTCCACATATAAGTGATATCATATGATGTTTGCCCTTCTCTGTCTGATTTACTTCATTCAGTATGACAATCTTTAAGTCCATCCATATTAATGCAAATGGCAATATTTTGTTCTTTTTATCGCTGAGTAGTATTTCATTGTATACATGTGCCTATCTTTTTTATTCATTCTCTGTTGATGGGCATTTAGGTTGCTTCCCATTTCAGTTACTGGAGGAAACCATAATTCAAAAAGATATGTGTATCAATGTTCATTCTAGCACTATTTACAATATCCAGACATGGAGACATTCTGAACGACTTCTTTTTGATATGCTTCTGTTTCCTTCTAAATTCTTAGATATCTGAAAGTATAAGACGAGGCCATTCCTCATTATTTGTTTTTTGTTGTTCAGTCACTACGTTGTGTCTGACTCTTTGCAGCCCCATGGAATAGAGCACTCCAGGCTGCCCTTTCCTTCCCGACCTCCTGGAGTTTGCTCAAACTCATGTCCATTGAGTTGGTGATGCCATCCAACCTTCTCATCCTCTGTTGTCCCCTTCCCCTCCTGCCCTCAATCTTTTCCAGCATCAGGATTCTTCCAATGAGTCAGCTGTTCACATCAGGTGGCCAAAATATTGGAGTTTCAGCTTCACCAGTCCTTCCAATGAATATTCAAGGTTGATTTCCTTTAGGATTGACTGGTTTGGTCTTCTTGATGTCCAAGGTCCTCTGAAGAGTCTTCTCCAGCACCACAGTTCAAAAGCATAAATTCTTCTGTGCTCAGCCTTCTTTATGGCCCAACTCTCACATATATACATGACTATGGGAAAAACCATAGTTTTGATTGTAAGAATCTTTCTGGAGAAGGGAAATGCTACCCCCTCCAATATTCTTGCCTGGGAATTCCTTGGACAGAGGAGCCTGGGGGGCTACAGCCCATGGGGTCATAGACTTGGACAAGACTGAGTGAAGACCTAAAAAAAAAGTCTTTTTGTTGGCAAAGTGATGTCTCTACTTTTTAACACACTCTCTAGATTTGTCATAGCTTTCCTTCCAAGGAGCAACCATCTTTTATTTTGTGGCTGCTGTCACTGTCCATGGTGATTTTGGAGAACAAGAAAATAAAATAAAATCTATCACTACTTCGACTTTTTCTCCATCTACTTGCCATGAAGTGATGGGACCAGGTGCCATGATCTTCATTTCTTGAATGTTGAATTTTAAGGAAACTTTTTCGCTCTCCTCCTTCATCCTCATTCATGAGGCTCTTTAGTGTCTCTTTGCTTTCTGCCATTAGAACATTATCATTTACATATCTGAGGTTGTTGATATTTCTCCTGGCAATCTTGATTCCAGCTTGTGATTCATCCAGCCCAGCATTTCACATGCTGTTCTATGCATATAAGTTAAATAAGCAGGGTGACAACATACATCCTTTTTGTACTCCTTTCCCAATTTTGAACCAGTCCATTGTTTCATGTTCACTTCTAACTATTGCTTCTTGATCTGCATACAGGTTTCTCAGGAAACAGGTAAGGTGGTCTGTCATTCCCATCTCTAAGAATTTTCCACATTTTGCTGTGATCCACCCAGTCAGACGGTTTAGTGTAGCCCATGAAGCAGAAGTCGATGTTTTTCTGGAAATCCCTTGCTTTCTCCATGATCCAGTGAATGTTGAGAATTTAATCTCTGGTTCCTCTGCCTTTTCTAAACCCAGTTTGAACATCTGGAAGTTATTTGGTATTGCTAAAGCTTAGCTTGAAGGATTTTGAGCATTATCTTGCAAGCATGTGAAATGAACACAGTTGTATGGTGGTTTGAACAGTCTTTGACATTGCCTATCTTTGGGATTGGAATGAAAGCTGACCTTTTCCAGTCCTGTGTCCACTGCTGAGTTTTCCAAATTTACTGACATATTGAGTACAGCAGTTTGACAGCGTTATCTTTTAGGATTTAAAATAGATCAGCTGGAACTCCATCATCTCCACTAGCTTTGTTCATAGTAATGTTTTCTAAGACCCACTTGACTTTACACTCCAGATGTCTGGCTATAGGGGAGTGACCATACCACCATGGTTATCCATATCATTAAGGCCTTTTTTGTATAGTTCTTCTATATATTCTTGCCACCTCTTCTTCATATCTTCTACTTCAGTTAGGTCCTTGCTGTTTCTGTCCTGTGTTGAGCCCATCTTTGCATGAAATATTCCCTTGATATCTCCAATTTTCTTGAAGAGATCTCTAGTCTTTCCCATTATATTCTTTTCCTCTATTTCTCTGCACTGTTCACTTAGGAAGGCTTTCTTCTTATCCTTGCTATTTTCTTGAACTCTGCAATCAGTTGGATGTGTCTTTCCCTTTTTCCATTGCCTTTTGCTTCTCTTTTCTCAGCTGTTTGTAAAGTTTCCTCAGACAACCACTTTGTCTTCTTGCATTTCTTTTTCTTGGGGACGGTTTTCGCCATCACTTCCTGTGCAGTGTTACAACCCTCCATCCATTGTTATTCAGGCACTTGTCTACCAGATCTAATCCATTAAATCTATTCATTACCTCCACTGTATAATCATAAGGGATTTGATTTAGGTCATTCCTCATTATACACAGGACTTAAAACTATTAATCTGAGTAAAATTTGAAGATCTTATTGGCTTTATTCAACAGTTCATGAATCAGGCAGCATTGGTCTAGTGACAGAAAGGAACTCTGAGGAGCTGTACAAAAGGAAAGCCTTTACAAGCAAACTCCAGGGAGCAGAAATAAGGAAGTACTAATAAGAAGTTGATTGGTTATGGCAAGGTCATGTTCCTTTAGGGGATGGCAGGGATCCATCAAACCACCTCACTAGTCCTGATCGAGGGATTCCAGATTGTTGGGTTTAAGACTCCATTTCTGGGAGAGGCCAAAGTTGATTAACGTGTCTCAGTTTGGTGATATGGGGCTTTGCATGTGTGACTCTGTTCTGAGTCTGCTGTCATAGTTTTAGCAGTGGAAACACTGGTGAAAGCTAATTTCCAGATTGTAGAGGCTAATTTTCACAGTTGAGAAGATAAAGTGACATATTATTTACCAAAAACTTCAGGTAATTAATAATTTTATGACTTTGAAATGACAGAATTATTCATTATTCTGTCAAAGATTCCACACATACTTTCCATTTAGATGGTAAAGTCAATGTAACTTAGTCTTATGATGTGATGACCTAAATATATTCCAAATAATGTTAAATGAAATTAACTGTGAAGCTCCGTTATTAGGTAGGAGATTTTTTTTTCTTTCCATTTAGTTTACTACTGGTTTTTCTTTTGTATATCTTTCATGTAAAAGTTCATAATCTTTCTTTCTGTCTGTCTTTCCCTGCTCAAATCCTTTCCCCACATTTGAGAATTTGCACCTTACACTGTAACATATAATGCAAAGGGAACAGATTCAAACCCTAGGTAAGGAAAATAATGCCTAACATGTACCTACCATTTACAATGTATCAGGTACTCTTCTAAACACTTCATAGTTTTATTGCATTTTAATTCTCATAGCCAACTTATGGCATAGGGGCTATTTTTTTTAATCCATTGTTATAGATGTGAGAACTAAGATACTGAAAATTTAAGTAACTTACCCAGTTACTAAAGTATGATGCTTCTGATCAGCTGCTCTATAACTGTGTGATTTCTCATTGTTGTTGTTTAGCTACTAAGTCATTGCTGAATCTTTGTGACCCCATGGAGCCCACCAGGCTCCTCTGTCCATGGAATTCTCCAGGCAAGAATACTGGACTGGGTTGCCATGTCATTCTCTGGGGGATCTTCCCAACTCAAGGATTGAACTAAGAACCTCTCTGTGCCTCCCCCTGCTCATCTGTTATGGAGGTAGTAGAAATACAAAGTAAATAGATAAGCTTCAAAGAGTTTGGAGTCTTCTTGATAGAGATGTTGAATGAGCAAGTTAAAATGTGACTCTGGCATTGAAGAGGCAAGGTAGAGCTCTAAGCCTGGAGACCAGCCCCAGAGAGCACCAGGGAAGCCCTGAGGGTAAATGAGACCTTCAGGGAGAACTCCCTGAGTGAGTGAGAAGATTACCAGAGCAGGACTCCGTGGGGCAGGGGGAAGAGGAAGTATGATCTGGGTGCTGAAGGATGAAAGGCAGAGTGTGGGAGGGAGGTTAGAGAGGCTGGAGCAGCACGGAGTGATACTCCTGAAGCAAAGGACCTGACCAATGAGGTCAAGCATAGCTTTTTATATTTAAAGCCTTGTCATTGTGTTTGGCGATGAGGTCATTCCTGACCTTTTGAGAGACGCCTTCCTAGAGCTGCAGTGGTTGAAGTGGGCTGGCAGCAGATTCTGCAGAGGAAGAAGAGGAGGCATGGGCAGGGTGGGGAGTGACAGTCCAACCAGTTTGGTGTAGAGGGCGGGCTGCAGCCCGAGAGAATGCAGTGCTGGGAGAAAGGCTTGTGGACAGGGCCCATCTGCGTGTGTTTCTACACAGAGTTTAAGGATCAGAGGAACAATAGGGAGAACCTGAGAAGAGGGAGGGTAATAAAGTAAACTTCAGGAGAAATAGACAGGCCTATAGCCCTTCTGAAAACATTTGCATTTTACCAATTTTTCAGTGCTATTGCTCAAGAAATAACTGATGAAAATTTGAGATTCATTCAACAACTAATTTTTGTTAAGTTGTCACTACATATCTGCTACCACTTTAAGTGCTGGAAATCCAACAATGATAGTAAAAGCAATATAAACAAAATTCCTGCTCTTAAGACACTTTCATTATGGAGACTGTTTAAAATAAACAAGAAACATGCAAAGGAATGGATGGAAAGTGTTAGTATGTCCAGTGGAAATAAGTAGTATGAAGAAAACCAAATTGGAGTAAAGGGGTAGAACTGACCCCTAGGGGGTTGGGATTGCTGTTGTTGATGAGGAGTAGGAAAGCTTATTTGACAGGGAGATGTTTGAGTGGAAATTTAAAGGAATGAGAATCTGACTTTTATAAATATGTGGTGAGAAAATATTTCAGACAGATGAACATGAGTGCAGCAGGCTATAAGTGCAAAGATTTTGTTAGATTCAAGGAATAGCTACAAAGCCTCTGTGGCTAAAGTGCAATGGGCAAAGATGCCAGTGGGAGCTTGGCAAATGTAAATTGTATAAACAGGAGTCCCTATGCCTATAGGTAAAGACAGCCTTAGGACTGCATTGCAGTTAAATGATTATTTTACTTTTCTTATATTTTCTTTTGTTTTGGTAGTAGTTTATGTATTGGGGGATATATGACCATTGTGAGAACCTATTGAAAGCCATGGATTCTTAAAGGAAAAAAAAAGGACATAGGTACCCAAAGAAAAGAAGTTGCTTACAATTTTAGAAGATTCTGGGATTTCTAAAATCCTTTCCATAGACTCTAGGTTAAGAATTCTTGCTTTAGAGGAAGAATTGGTGAAATGGTTTCCAACACTGTTCTTCAATGTCACTTTGATTTAAATAATGAGGAGACCCTTACTCACTTATCCGTGAAGAGTTAATCATCCTCCTCACTGTTTCTCCACATAGAATACTGGCATTTCAATTCCTTGATCCCATCAGCCATTTGCAACCACCTGCCACCATGATCATACTCTGAACTGAATGACTGTGGCCTTTCCACATTCTCAGCTTCTAGCCACTCAGTTTCTAAAAACAACTTCCTGTTTTTCCAGTTCACTCCCTCCAGTGTCCCAGCTGCAAAAACCTTGAACCGAATGAAACCTACTATCCATTAATCCACGGGCTTCCGTGGTGGCTCAGACAGTGAAGAGTCTGCCCACAGTGCAGGAGAGCTCAGGTTGACCCCTGGGTCGGGAAGATCCCCTGGAGAAGGAAATGGCAACCCACTCCAGTATTCTTGCCTGGAAAATCCCATGGGCGGAGAAGCCTGTTGGGCTACAGTCTATGTGGTCACGACTGAGGACCTAGCATTTTCACTTTCATCCATTAATCCTACCACCTTTTAATTTCGCCCCTGTCCTTGAACTGTGTCCTTATTTCTGTCCTCACACAACTCAAACTCAGTGGTTCATAATTGCATTCATGACCTTCCTTACACTCTCAATGCCTTGTTGCCATGACTTTCTATATTATTCTTCTGGCAAAACCCTGACACTGTAAAATTTCACTTTCAAACTATTTGCACCAGTCCTTGGCAAATGTGGCTGAATAGAAACAAAGTCAAGAGTAATATTCTATGTTCAAATTCATAATCACAAACCTCAAATAATTGCTTAAGCTTGCCTGGCAATCATACTGTTTCCCTGCTGCTGCAGGCTCCAGCTCTCTCCTAGAAAATATTTTCCATTTTCCTAGTCTTTCCTTTCATGTTACCTGTCCCTGGCTCTCAAATGGAGTCTTTGTGACTTTGTTTCCTATTTCACTGAGAAAGTAATTCAGGCAAGAACTTGCAAGATTGATAGCATACCCACCCTCCTAATTGCACCGTTTGTATATTCTGCCTTCAATCCTGTAAATGTAGGTAAGCGTGCTCATGAGAGCCATCACTTCTACTTATACCTTAATTGTATTTCTTCTCTCCTTCTCAAAGATTTTATCCATCACTCCTTCTTTTCCCCACATCATTTGTCCTTTTGGACCAGTGCTTTCAGCATAAAAGTATACTTTTACATTTTCCATTTAGAAGAAACTGTCCTCAAACCACATTTTTCTCCAGCTTTCTCTTCATTCTCCTTTACCATTTATAATAGCAAAATCCTAATGTGTTATCTATATGTGCTTTCTCTACTTCCTTCCCGCCCCCTGCCCCCCTCTTCCCCCCCCCCCCCCGTATTTCTCAACCTGCTTGGATTAGGCTTTATTCCCACCTCTCCACTAAAATGGCTCTAGTCACTCTTCAATGACCTTATGTTTCTAAACTCAGTGGTCCTATATCTGTCTGCTCAGAACTATCAGCAGCACTTGTAATAACTAAATTCCCTCTCCTAAAGACATGATTTCTTTTTTTTTTTTTTTTTAAAAAAGCACTCTTTAGTTCTTTATTTTTGGCTATGCCAGGTCTTCACTGCTGCGTGAGCTTTCCTCTAGTTGCAATGAGCAGGGGCTGCTTTCTAGGTGGCCGTGCACGGGTTTCTCATTGCAGCGGGACCTCTCATTGTGTCTCCAGGTTGCACCGGTTTCAGTAGTTGCAACACGTGAGCTAAGTAGTTGCAGTTCCCGGACTCTAGAGCACAGGCTTATTGCTTATTGCAAGCAGACTTGCTCAAGCCCAAGCTTATTGCTCACAGACTTAGTTGCTCATGGCATGCAGGATCTTCCAAGACCAGACCTGTGTCTCCTACATTGACAGGTGGATTCTTTACCACTGAGCCACCAAGGAAGCTCCTTGAGACAGTTTCTTCACTTAGTTCCACCCTCATCTCATTGGTGACTCTGTCTCAGTGACTTTGATTGATTCTCTCTCATCTTCTTATCTTTAAAATTTGAAGCATTTTTTAAATACCTCTGCTGCATTCATACTGACTTCCACACTTTCTTGAATGCCTGTGTTTCCTTATCTCAGGGCTTCAGCAATTCCATTGTCCTCTGCCTGGAATCCTCTTCCTGCACAAATCCACATTGCTTATTTTCCTTTCATTCAGATCTTTAATACCACATCATCACTTTTTTTTTTTCTCGGACAGGTCACTGGCCACTTCTTAAAACATCCCTCACCTGCTCTCACCAAGGCAGTCCCTTCTCCCCCAAACACTGCTTTATTTTCCTCCAGCATTGATCACCATCTAACATTACATATTTACCCAGTTGTTCATTGTCCGTCTCTCCTCAAGTATGTCAGCTGTATTAGGACGGGAACTTTGCTTTATACACCATAGTGTCCCCAAAGCCTAGAGTAATTCTTGGTGTGTGCTAGACATTCAGTCATCATTTGTTGAATGAATGAGAGGAAACAAACTGACGTAGCATCACAGGTTTGTGTGTGATGTACTGTTTACTCAAAATAGCCTGTGAGCGTTTTGAGAACAGGCGCCATGACTTCCTTATGTTATATAAATAGGGAACAAAACCCTTAATACATAAGTATAAAATGTTGAATAAATGAACAAAAAAGCAGCTGCATTGCCAATGTTTAAAGTAATGTGTGCCTTCCCTCTAACTTTGACCCTAATCCACACAAGTACATTTTTTTAAAGGGTTATAAGCTAAAGGGTTGTGAGCTCACCTTCTTAAGTAAATGCAGGCATGTATATTTTTAAATTGTGGTAAAGTATACATAACATAAAATTTACTATTTTAATAGTTTTTGAGTCTACAGTTCCATGGCATTAATTACATTCATATTGCTATGCAATTACCACTATTATTCTAGAACTTTTGGATCATCTTCCCAAACTGAAACATTTTCCCATTAGACAATTCCTCATTCCTGGTAACTACTTATTCTAGTTTGTTTCTATGAATCTGACTACTCTAGGAATTTCATGTAAGTGAAATCATAGTGTATTTGTCTTTTTGCCTCTGGTTTATATTACTTAGCATAACATTTTCAAATTTCATCCATGCTGTAGCATATACTAGAATTTCTTCCCTTTTAAGGGTAAATTATATTCTATTGTATGTGTATGTCACATTTTGTTTATCTATCCATTCATCAATGGACATTTGGTTTGTTTCTATCCTTTGGTTATTATAAATAATGAGTCTATAAACACTGATGTACAAATATCTGTTTGAGTTCCTGCTTTCAGTTTTTGGGGGGATGTTCCTAGAAGTAGAATTACTGATTCATATGATAACTCTATGTTTAATTTTTTTTGAGGAGTTGTCATAATATTATCTATAGTGGCTGCACCATTTAAAATACCTATCAGCAATGCACAAGGGTTTCAATTTTTGCACATCCTTCCCAAGGCTGCTTATTTTCTGTTTCTTGTTTTTTTTATACTAGCCATCCTAATGAGTGTGAATTGTCATCTCATTGTAAATTTGATTTGCATTTTCTAATGATTAGTGATGCTGAGTATCTTTTCACGTATTTATTGGCCATTTGTATATCTTCTTTGAAAAGATTATTATTCAAGTCCTTCGCCCATTTTTTAATTGGGTGGTTTGAGCTTTTGTAGTTGAGTTATAAAAGTTCTTAGCATACTCTGTATGTGAATTCCTTTTCAGAAATATGGTTTGTGAACTTTTCCTCCCATTCTATATGTTGCCTTTTCTTTCTTTCTTTTTTTGATAGCGTCCTTTGATGCACTTTGTTGTTGTTCTTCAGTCTCTCAGTCCTGTCCGACTCTTCGAAGCCACGTGGACTGCGGCAGGCCAGGCTTCCCTGTCCTTCACCAACTCCCTGAGCTTGCTCAAACATTGTGTTGGTGATGCCAACCAACCATCTCGTCCTCTGTTGTCCCTTTCTCCTCTTGCTTTCAATCTTTCCCAGCATCAGGATCTTTTCCAATGAGTCAGCTCTTTACATCAGGTGGCCAAAGTATTGGAGCTTCCGATGAATACTCAGGGTTGATTTTCTTTAGGTTTTTAATTTTGAGAAAATCGAATTTTTCTCTTGTTGCCCAAATTTTTGATGTCATGTCCAAGAAATCATTGACAAATACAATGTTATGAAGTTTTTCCCATTTCTTCTAAGAGTTTTGTAGTTTAAGCTCTTGTGTTAGATCTGTGATCCTTGTTGAGTTAGTATTTGTATAGAGTGTAAGGTAAGAATACATGTATACTTTTCAGTCATATATGGTTGTCATGTGTTGGCACAATATCTATGTGTTACTAAATTATTAATCAAAGAGTCTATATTTGCCAATAATTGTCATATTGAAACTTAAATCCTCCTACTTCTAATTTCTCAACATGGTCATCCTTTATTACACTTTTTGCTCCTGTTAACAATGGCATCACCAACTCAATGAAAATGAGTTTGAGTAAGCTCCGAAAGTTGGTGATGAACAGGGAAGCCTGGCATGCTGCAGTCCATGGGGTCGCAAAGAATCGGACATGACTGAGTGACTGAACTGAACTCAACTTAATAAATGTTTATTCATGGCCTAAGATGTTAGCCAAGATGTGTTGTTGGTATACAAAAAAAAAAAAAAGGCAATGAATTCCAAGTCCAAAGCATGGATTAAATCCTAGCAATAACTAGTTCCATGATGCTGAGCAAGTCATTAAACATTTCTGAGCTGCAGGAGTAATTGTGCCTACCTCAGAGTTTGTTGTGATAGTTAAAGCAACTGGCACGTAATAAACACATTAATGTTTGTTGACTCTATTGCCCAACACTGAACCTCTAATTTTTTCTGAATGACTAAGATCAGCTGACTAGTCCTGTGTTGAGGGCAGTCAACAATGCAGTAGACAGAAGGTGGAGAGGGCAAACCACCCATGCTGGAATGATAAAGGCCTGGTGCTGAGGGATATCACAGAGGAGTGTAGGTGTGGAGTGAGCACGTTTACTTCAGTAGGGACCTGCAGAGCAGTGGTTTTGTTTTCTTATAGATTGGGGCCGAAATATAAAACTTCAAGCAGAAAGTAATGGCCATAGCAAATTTGATCTCTAAAATAGAAAAATTCTTGGCATTAGGTAGAAAGTACAGTGCTTGGATTGGGGAGAAAGTCTGAAGTTTTATTACATAGGAGATCTCTGATTTCCAACTCTTTTAAATTTTCTCACATACAGGTAATTATTAAAGGTAAGTTTTTACATTTTGAAATTCCCTAAGTTATGCATATAATTTTTATAACTAGCATAATTATAATTTAAAAATACCCTTAAAGCTGTATACATGGATCTGAAAATGGATGATCCCAAAATGGAGTTTTAAAAAAAGGATTAATATGAGGGAGTCAGTATCTAGTGAGAAAATTAAAATTGGATAGATTCTGTTCCCTGATACTTAACTACTGAGGCATAGAACTTTTAGTGTTTTAGTCTCTCCTCAATAAAACTGAAATAATATATTTTACCTTATCTCCTTCATAGTACTATCATGAGGTATAAATGAAATGAAGCATATAAACTTGTAATGAGTATTTTTTCCAGGTGCTAGTCTTGGAAATGGACAGTGAATGCTAATAGCACCACTAATATTTATGGCTCTGCCTTCCACTCTCCTGCAGTATTTCAAAACTGGGATGTCTCCTGTCCTAGCTGTCCGGAGTCTCTGATTGATTCCCTAGCTCACTAAGAAAATCTGTGCTGTACCTGAAAAAACTGTTTATTACTCTAGAAATCTGCAGAGCAGAACTTCATTGCCAGGCTCTGTAGCTTTGTGTAGGAAGGCAGGGCTATACCCTGGCCTAGCCTGCCAGGACGTAGGGCTCCTGCCAGAAGCCCCTTGAAAGTGATGCAGCCTCTCACTGCTAGAAGGAGGACGCGCGGATGGCTGCTCTCAGAGTTCCTGCGCTTTTCAACACCACACTTGTGGTCCTTGGGGACTCCTCACCTTGTTTCATTGATGACAGTTGGCCATACTTCCCCAGGCAGGATCTACAAGCAGGGCTTACACAGGAGGTAGATTTAGCCAGTTCTCCTCTGACAGACACTTATGTCTTTCCAAAGAATTCCCCCTTCTCTCCATAAACTCGAAAGAAATTTTTAGCTCGAATTGCTAGACATTAGGGCAGCAGTTGAAATGTTTTCCAAAAAAATTTTGTTTGGTCTGATTTTAGTCTGTGTTCAATTTCCTAACTGTCCCTGTATTTCTTCTTAGAAAAATATTCATTATTTTAGTTATTACTTCCTTAGTAGAGAATTTCTCTATATAACTTTTGTGACTGAATCCCTACCAAAAAAACAAAAACAAAAACTAGTTCCTTATTTTGGGAGGAAAAGTGTGAGTTTTTTTTCTTATTAATATCATAAGATGTATTAACCAGCATTGACAATAAATGAATATTTTAAATTATTAGACAAAGAGGAAAGAAACTGGATGTGTTTTCCTGTTCTTTACTTGTATATATCTTCTTGAAATATCCTTTTCTTCCCCCACTGCTTTAACTTGTTTACAATACCAAAAGCCTTTACAAAGCCATTTATTTTAGATCTGTTTGTTAAAACTCATCAGAGTAAACTAATATTTCCTTATTTTGTAGCTTCCAGCTTCACCATTAGAAATTAGAAAAACAAAACATCTTGTAAAACAGATGTATTATACATAACACTCAAAATATTGAGCACTCTTGGGAATTCAACTAAAATTCATTTTGTGGAAACTAAATGTGTTTAAAATTTTATTAACTCAGGTAGTTATAGTATTGCTTTCATGGAACACCATCTCTGATATGATTTCTGGGTCTAAAGCCTATTTACTTATTCATTTCTGAGAAGCCACTTAATCTCTCCTCTATTATTTCATAAAATAGAAAGAATAATAAAAAAAGAATATAGCTTCACCTATTTATTCCACTGGCATGTTCTACAAATGTTTTTACTAAGATTCATGAAGTATTCTAAATATCTCAAGTAAAAATTCCATCAAGTTGAAAATGAAAAATATTGGTGAATCACATATAATTTTACTTGTGTAGCAGATTTTATATCATGAGAAATGAATTCAGCTTCTAATAATCCAAGAAACTGTGAAGTCTGGGATTGCTTCTGTGGCTTATTAGTTGTCCAACACCATAGTAAGAAATTTCCATACAACACTGGATTTAATCCTAGGGATGTAGAGCCTACTCTCATCTCCTTTTATAAAAGAAGTCTAGGGAAAAAACCTAACTTGTTCAAAATCACCTAACTGGTAAGTGGCAGGGAATGACTTAAAATCCAATGTAACTTGATAGCTCTCATTTCCAATGATTAGTGACAGACCAACAACTTTTATTCTAAAAACAGTTACTTTGAAGTTATAGAATCAGAGGAAGACAACATCCTAGAATCTTTGAATGGTGAAGCTGGAAGAGATCTTAAAAGATTACCTAGCAGTTTATAAACTGGTTCTTAGCCTTGAAACTCTACCTGTAACTAAAAAATTAACTGTCAGCTCAAATACCTATTTGGAGTCACTATGCAAATTCAGAGAGCTCTGGATGTTTTGAAAGAACAGCATGTATATTATCTATAGTGAAACAGATCACCAGCCCAGGCTGGATGCATGAGACAAGTGCTCAGGCCTGGTGCACTGGGAAGACCCAGAGGGATTGGGTAGAGAGGGAGGTGGGAGGGGGGATCGGGATGGGGAATACATAAAAAAAAAAAAGAAAAGAAAAAAAAAAAACAAAAAACAGAGAGCTCTATCACAATGAGTAAGGGCAGAAGGTAACCTTGTGCAATTCTCAGTTCGGGGTGCTTTCTGAGGGAGTCCCAAAGAACCTTGCCAGAATAAAGTCCTAGGGGAGTAATTTGGAAAACCACTGGTAAGGTCCGATTATATTCATTCCAGAAATGAAAAACAACAACAACAGATTTTTAGTAATGTAGTTAAAATGAAAGAAATGCTATCCAAGTGATAAGGTCTCCCCTGTTTATGCTTTATCTCTCTCATTGCAGATTCATATGGCAGGTCACTGACCACATTTTTTTTCTTCTACTTTTAATTACTAAAGCTCATTACCAGCTGCCTGGTAGGCACCTAATAGCGACTCAACATTTTTTGTGTGAATAAATTAAAGAATAAATGCACAAGATAACTTTCTTTAAAATGTGTGTGTGTATGCTAAGAGTTGTGGGGGGAAAATAATTTTTATAGTCAAATGTACATCTGTAACGAAAATCTTCAGGCTTGCTCCAACACATTGCCTTGGGGAGAGCTTGTGAACTATTAAAAATGGGACACAATGTCCCTTCACAGAGAAATAAGCAAGAAGTGGAGAAATATGCCAATTGAAACTCCAGGAGAGCTCAGAAATTTTGGCTGCGATTGCATGAGTTGGAATCCGGGCAGAGGGCATCAGTAAATGTTCTTAGTGGAAAATGCCATTACTGCTGTTTTTAATGACCCTTTTAGTTTTATATCTTGCTCAGTACGCAAAACATCTATCTACTTTATAGTCACACAGAAGTCATTAGCCATCATTTGCCCTAAATAGTATGTTTTACTTCTCATTGAAAGCAGATTTATTTTCTTCAGAGCACTTTATTATCACCTATTGAAAGAGACTGAATGTGTAAATATTAAGATAAATTGATATTTAATTAATTATATTCCTGCTAGTGGTATAGGACAAAATATTTTGCAGATATGTAGTAATTTACTTGCAAGATATTTCTGGTTTAGGGTAGCAACTTGGAGATCATCCTATGGAAATTAAGGAGTCACAAAATCAGAAATGGTGAATCTGCTATTCTAAACCCTCAAGATAATCTGTCAAATAATATGTATAACTTTATGTTTAACAGAGGCTTTTGTAAAAAGTAGCTCATTTGCAAACTGTTCAATTGAAGTTAGCTAAGAGCAAAGGAAAGGTGATTCAATACTAAAAATAACAATTAATTTTAAAAAACTAGTTTTATTTAGTCCCCCAAAAAGTAAATTCAAAACAAATTCCTACTTATAGGTAATGATATGTACTTATTGAGATAATAAAGATAAATATGAATTTTTTAAAACATATTTCTTTTGTTCTAGAGAATATTGTTCTCTTATTTGATTTATAATATAGCTTTACAACATAATAATTAAAATATTTCTTAAGCTTGTGGAAAGCCATACTTTCCTCTCAAGTTTCCTTCTACCAATTTCTTCCTGGTCAGTGTGGCTAAACAGAAACCTTGCATCCTGCACCTCCTAGAGGCTCTGGTACATTAGAGTAGATAATCTGCTGCATGAATACATAGGTGCCACAGCTTGCACACCTTTGTCCACTCAGACAACCTACTAAAGCAACCTGGCACATTCTTGGCTCTCTGGACATAATAACAAAGAAGATGGTCAGGAGTCTCCCATACTTAGATTGTTTGTCTTTAATTTCAGGGTCATACTAAGTGTCATTCATGACTTTGAATATTGATTAATTAAACAATTACTGCATTTTTCCAGTCTTCACTTTGAACTTAGACAACTTGTGTACCTTCCAGCTGGCCCTTATTTTATAGACCTTAATGGATGGCAGTCACTGACATAGGCTATACAGAGCCTACCAGTGTCCAGTCCAAGCTATGCAGACCACAGACATAGTGCATATTCTTCTGTAGAAGAAACTTCAAAGTGGAAAGCTGCTTTCTGATTTAGCATGGCCTCAGTGGCTCAGATGGTAAAGAATCTGCCTGCAGTGCAGCAGACCTGGGTTTGATCCTTGGGTCTGGAGGATCCCCTGGAGAAGGGAATGGCAACCCACTCCAGTATTCTTGCCTGGAGAATTCCATGGACAGAGGAATCTGGTGGGCTACAGTTCATGGGGTCACAAAGAGTCAGACAATACTGAGTGATTAACACACACACATAGAATCCAGTAGAGGCTGAATAAATATTCAGAATTTTATGGTCTAAACACTGAAGAAAATAATCCCATTGCATGACAATTAAACAATGTGTATCATATTTATTTGCTTTATCATGCCAATTTGCAGAGGAACTGCAACTTTTTGTTGTTTCTTGATGGGTTTCTGTGCTTGTTAGTGGGGACTGAAGTCATTCTGGCAGCTTCTTAGGAACAGCTGTACAGATAAGGATGACTCAGCCAAGAGAAAAAGGAAGAGGGCTTAAGTATACTTCCCACTTCTCATAGCGTCCCTCTGAGCCATCAGAAACTCTATCTAGAGAAAATTATCTCTTAGGTTGGTTACCACAGAAGTAAATTAAGTCCATGTAATGATAACCCCATTTTAATACATTTATTCTAATTGTTTAAGCAAAGGAGTTCTCATACAGAAGTATGAGAGTAAGTAAAAATACAAGTACTACTAAATATGAACAGATTTAAAATGCAAAATTAAGGGCAAAACCATCCTGAGCATTTTAAAGTTTGTTGATTAGAGGCAGAAAAATTAAACTAGAATTTTAGGATTAATTTATTATAGAATCTTTAAAAATAATCTCCTTTAATAACTAAGACTTTCATCATCAGTGTTTTAGATAACACTGTGTATTTTAATAATATCAATTAAACTTGGTAGAATATTTTAGGTTTTGTAAGGATTAAGTGTTGGTTTTTCTCCTGTGTGGTTTAGTTGCTAAGTCATGTCAAACTCTCTGTGACCCCATGGACTGTAGCTCACCAGGCTCCTCTGTCCATGGGATTTTCCAGGTAAGAATACTGAAGTTGGTTGCCATTTCCTTCTCCAGTCTGCTGAGCATTGAGCCGGCAAATCTCCTTATAAAAATTAAAAAGAACCAATTTATCCTTGTAAAAGAATCATATTGCGTGATTTTTTTTTTTTTTGCAAAACCAGAAATTACAAAAGCAAGAAAATCAATACATGATGAGAAATAACCTTGCCCTTTCAAGACATAAAAGCATGAAGGGTAAAATGAGAGAGGGGGCGATGGAGTGAAAAGAAAATATTCATTCTCAAAGGCAGTTCTGAATACATTTACATATACATGGGAAGGATGACTAAGAAAATAGGATAATGAGTAATTCATGTTGAGAATGCTAAGATGCTGAAATAAATATGGGCTTAGCAGAATCTTCTTAAGTTTATAAAAATGAACAGAATAAAGAGCCCATATCACATAGAATGAATCACATGTAACTCCAGAGGAAATTAGGACCACTGATGTCCTACAAAATTTTAGAAGCCGGGAATTATCATGTTGTTATAAAGATGTTACTTTCCCCTTGGAGTGTCTGTGACATTGAAGTATTTGGCAGCAGTATGCATCTGTGGGCCTCCTGGTGGCTCAGACGGTGAAGAATCAGCCTGCAATGCAGGAGATCTGGGTTCCATCCCTGGGTTGCGAGGATCCCCTGGAGAAGGGAATGGCAGCCCACTTCGGTAGTCTTGCCTGGAGAATTTCATGGACAGAGGAGCCTGGTGGGTTACAGTCCATGGGGTTGCAAATAGTCAGACACGACTGACCAAATAACACTTCCACTTTCTGTCCTGTGGGTGAAGATCTTTTCATTCACATGGTCGTCACAGGGGCATCATGGTGAGAGGGCCAGAGAGAGTGTGAAACCAGCATCCTCTTACTGTAGCACTGAATTCCAGGGGAAGAGCCTTTCTACCTCTCATCAATGCTTTCAGTGAAACTTGTTTCTTGATTATATAGATTTATATATATAGTCTTCTGAAATGTGGAGGGTACCAAAAATGGCAAACATCGGGACTCATTTCTTCATGTGAAACAGCATTAGAATGTGTTAGGCTAGGGTTAGTAATTTTTAACTGGGGTGGGAGGGTGCATGTAGGTTGAAAAGTACATAGTTGGCATTGTAATTTTATATTTGAAAATAAATATGTATTACTTGATTTATATTTCAAACTAGAGGGATTGAAAACCTTTGCTAGTGAAAATTATGGTGATTTATATCGAGGGAACATATTATATCAACTGTAAGTGTGGGGTGAGATTTTCATGTTTGTGAAAGGCATAAGGAGGTTTTAAAACTTGGAGAAACTGGTGTAATTAAAAGAAAATGCATATTGTAGCCAGTACTTGATTCCCAGCTCTGTTTGTGTGGCCTAGAGCATCTGAATTCTACTCTGAGTCTCTTTGCATTGATCTTTAAAGTGGAGACAACCATATCTTCACACAGTTAGACACTCGTATCTATATATTTTTTAAGAAGTTATAGTACTTAAGGTGCCTGGCACATGAACTAACCAAATAATAATTCAGGCTCTCCGCTTCTCTGCCTATTTTCCTCTCTCTCGAATGTTTGTTCTTGCTGTCTTTCTGGCTTTCTGATCTCTATTTTTTTTTCCCACCTAGCATATAAGCATCCACAAGAACTAGTCAAAACCTAAACAGAGTACCGCCTCTTTTGCTGCTCGGCTCTCCACCTTGTTCCCACTCTGGCTCTCTTCTTCCCTTCACAGTCCAAGTTCTTGGTTCCCATTCACTGACTCCACCTTCCCATCGTCTGGTCAAGCCTCCACCCTCTGCAACAGGCTTTGTTCTCCGTCATTCCAGTGTAACAGGCCCTATTAACGTCCCTGGTTCCCTTAGTTGCCAAATTTAATCAGTAGTTTTCAGGATTTTATTTCTGGACCTCATCTTCAGGAGTACCGACATTCTAACTCTTCTGATACATGCTACCTTGAGGTTTTCTCCCCCAGGCTCCTCATTGCCAGTTCGTTTCTCTCCTTACATTGTCCATCTTTTCTTGGCCATCCTGTAAATAATGTCATTTTCATGATTCCAGCTTTAATGTCCTTTCTTCCTGTTTATAGAGTCTTCTGGAGATGTTTATTCACATCAACAGCTTCCACTACTCTTCATGACTGAGTGTGTGGTCTCTAAACAATGTGCTTTGGAGTCACTTATGAACCCTTTGTAGAAGTGCAAGTCTGAGGCTCCACCAGACCCTCTTCTGCTCATATTCTGATATATTTCAAGTACATGTCACCACTTCAGATCTCTCTTCTGAATGATAGACCAAGTACCTGGCTCCTTCTCAGTATTTTCGCTTGGGTGTCCCATGAGCTCCACTTGCTTGAGGTGCTCAGAACTGAAATGGTCATTCCTCTCAGTCCAACCTGCCACGGCCACTCTCCGGGTGATGCTCACTAATCTTCCTCAGTTTCTAAATTCTAGCATCTCCCTCTCTTTCATCATCACATCCCATCAGTCATCAAGCGCCTCCTCTCCACTCACACTGCCTTCTTGTGTTTCATACTTGGGTAACAAAATAGCCTTGGTTTCCCTGCCATGGTCCTATCTCTCTTAGATTTGTCCTTCAGCATACTGCAATGTGTCAGGAGTGGCATTACCTACTTTTTTTGGTTGCTGGCTCCCCCACAAGCCTCTGAATAGATTCCAAACCTCTTCATGGTGCATATGGCCCCTACCTGCCTTCTAATATCATCAGCTACCACACCTCACATAGGGGCCCTAATATCCGGTGTGTTTAATGATTTGCAGTTTCTGCAGGCATCTTACTCTTATCTGCCTTCAAGTCTTTGGGCATGTTATTCTTTATGCCTGGGTTTCTGCCTTCATGTGACTAACTCCTACTATAGCTTCAGTACTCACTGCAAGGGTAACCCCCAAAGCTCCCCTCAGGAAGCTTTCTACATCATCTGGAGTGAAAGACACATGCTTGGTTTGTTTGTTTGTTTCATAATAATCTATGTTTTCCTTTGTCACAGCATTACTCATCTTATATGGTGACTATCAGACCCCTTGTCTGTGGGCACGTCTAGTCTGAGGGAATAAGAAGAGCACCTTTCAATTAAAACTCTGCCACACCATACACAGTACCTAGCATAGAATAGGTATTCAATTAATATAAGCTTGTTAATGTACTGATTTGTGAGCTAATGGCTTTTTAGGTGGATGACGATAGCATTGTGAGTGGAAAGAAAGATACTCTTTGGAATGTCTTAGTTCAGCAAGTCATGGTTTTATCAAACAACACTTTTTTGTTGTTTTTTTTTAATTGAAGTATAGTTGACCTTCAATATCATGTTAATTTCAGGCACATGACATAGTGATTCAACATTTTTATACATTATGAGCTGATCCCCATAATGAGTCTGATTACCAACTGTCACCACACAGTTATTACAATATTACTGACTGTATTTCCTGTGTTGCACATTACAACTCATGACTTATTAGTTTATATATTTTTTTAAAGTTTGTGATAAATGTTCAAAGATCATCTGTTTTCTTAAAAAATTTATCATAAATATTTAAAATTTAACTCTGGAGCCACAAGTGTCATAAGGCATAAATGTGTGAGAGTATTAACATCTGGTTAGGATGAAACTATGTTTAAGTGTGGGTATTAAGATGTGTTGCATAACTGAATGAGTCTAAACTTCAAACCAGAAATTTATTATTTGGAAGCAAGATGAAACCAAAATACAAGCCTTTTAAATCTAAACACAGCCTAACCAGAGGAAGAACAGGGAAAACATGTCCATTCTTAATGTCTTACAAAAGGAGATAAGTAACTTTTCATTTTTGTTAATGAGTTCTGCAATCAAACAGGAATTTGGCAGATTTTCTTCACTTAATATTAAGCTGACATATATCAGAAATGAAAGAAACTTCCAAGGGACTCTCAAGAGTCTTCTCCAGCACCACAGTTCTTACAAACCTAGACAGCATATTAAAAAGCAGAGACATTTATTTGCTGACAAAGGTCCATCTAGTCAAAGCTATGGTTTTTCCAATAGTCATATATGGACGGAGAGCTGGACCATAAAGAAAGTTGAGTGCTGAAGAATCGATGCTTTGGAGTGTGGAGTTGGAGAAGACTGTTGAGAGTTCCTTGGACTGCGAGGAGTTCAAACTAGTCAATCTAAAGGAAATCAGTCCTAAATATTCATGGGAAGGACTGATGCTAAAGCCGAAGCTCCAATACTTCCTGATGCAAAGAACTGACTCATTTGAAAAGACCCTGATGCTGGGAAAGATTGAAGGCAGGAGGAAAAGGGGACAACAGAGGATGAGATGGTTGGATGGCCTCACTGACTCAATGGACATGAGTATGAGCAAGCTCTGGGAGTTGGTGAAGGGCAGGGAAGCCAGGCATGCTGCAGTCCATAGGACCACAAAGAGTCGGACAAGTCAGAGTGACTGAACAACAAATTTATTCAAATGATAAAAATATATGAATGCTCTTTGTAAAACTTTAAATGTATATAAACTAACATGTCAATAAAAGTAACACATTGCAAGTTGAAAAAAAATAAGGCATTTTTTTCAAAGTTGACAACATATATTACCTCATTTTTATAAAGATAATCTGTTACCCTGTTGTTCACGAGGATGAATGAGGATAATCTAACATTGCGCATTTATTTCTTAATAACCTGTGTTTAATATTGACTCTTAGATACATATTCCCAGCATAGATCTACTAGTCAAATTTACAGCCTTACTCAGTCAGTGCTGGGAAACATTGGGATGTTCCCTCTGCACTCACAAACACCATGCAGATTCTGCTGGTTATGAAAAGCTGATGCCTTGGTCAGTTTTTATTGCTTGTGAAGTCACTTATGAGCAGAGCTTTGCCAAGCCCCTGCTGCCAGTGTCCACAGTGGAAATGATGATGTGTTTGCGTAGAGGCGCTTTCTTCTGGCTCTTCTAACACTTCATTCCCCAGAATCCTCCCTGCTAAAACCAGATGGTAGTCCTTGAAACTGTGGGAATAAACATCTCTTTTCTACTGTGCTGTACTCAGTTGCCTGAACAATATAAAATTCTGTTCGTGCCCCAGAGTCCATTCCTTAAAAACCCTCATGAAAATATTCCTAGACCACCCAGCTATGTACTTTTTATCTCTAATGGAATCAGTCTCTTGAGTGGGGCATGGAGAGAATCACTTCATTAAAAAGTGCTAAAGTGTTTTCTGCACTAAGTCACCCTTTTGTATTCCTATGACATCTGAGTTTCAAATTGCTCCATCTCTAGGTTTCTTCAGTCCTTTTAGATGTTAGACTTTAATATTTGATTAATTCAATGTTTATGTAATTATTAAAATGATTTTTAAGGAGACTGCTTTGTAATATCTTTTCTTCACAAACCTACTAATCTTTTATCCTGTACCTAAAATAGATCTATAATATCAGCCAACTGATAAACAAAACAGTATTCCCTATTAGGTACTCATAGCAATGGAAGCCTCCTGCTTTCTACTAATTCTCAATATGCTCATAAATGAAGATCAAGGCAGGATGTGGAAGTGCACAAAAAGAGGCCAAACAGAGAAAGAAAAATTCCTTGCCAATTAGAGCAAAATGGTCTTGTTTATCTGTAAAAACTGGGAAATACAGTGTAAGCTGGGTTCCTAGGAGGGAAAGGATATGAGATTGTGAGTACCTGGTAGTGTCTCTGTCATAGGTATGGATCTGTGAAGGTGAGATGTGTAGTCTTAGAGTGCTGAGGAGTCCATTTATGCGTAGGAAGCTAGTAACATATGTAAGAGAATGTGGGAGGAACTAGAGAGAGGAGTACACTGCATGCCAAGATTAAGAAGTTTATATTGTCCTTGGGGCAGTAACTGGCCAAAGGTGTCCTTGTAAAATAAGATGATACTTGCCTATTACTCAAAGGTATGCTGAGGAGTGAATACAGTAGTACCCTGAGGCTGTCTTTCCTGGTTTATAAAGCACTAAATGAGCATCTGGGAGCTTCCCAGGTGGTGCAGCAGGAAAAAATCTGCCTGCCAATGCAGAAGACGTAAGAAATATGGATTCGATCCCTGGATCAGGAAGATCCCCTGGAGAAGGAAATGACAAGCCACTCCAGTGTTCTTGCCTGAAGAATCCCAGGTACAGAGGAGTCTGGCAGGCTCCAGTCCATGGGGTTGCAAAGAGCTGGACATGACTGAGTGACTGAGTGCATACACACACACACCTACACACACAAATGAGCATATGACAAATTTTGTGTTTATTTTAAGTTTCTGCAGTTGCAAAACAATCGTTATGTTCAATGACTTTCCCTGGAAAGCTCAAATTTTTTCAGGAACTTTTGAACTTCACTAATAATTCGCTCCATACTCTCCAAAGGAATAGTTACTTCCTTTGCTTGTCTTATTCCTCTCAGCAGAAAAGATAACAACTTATGAACTATAAAGGAAATGAAGCCACAAGATTTCTTACAACTTTTCTGTTCTTTGCGGTCCTAATGTGTTGAGGCTAAGGATATAGTATTACCATCTGTGCTAATAAAAATAGCAATAATGTGAACAAATAATGTTGAAATGTAGAATGATGAAGTATTATTTCAAAAAATGAAATTAAGTCCTATTTTGTTTCTTTCTGCAGATGTCATTTTTGCCTTGTTTGTATTTTTCTTTTATCTTTAGTATGTTCATTGTGCCCTGCCTCAATTACCCAGAGAACTCTGCTTCTCTCCTTAGGGTTGTCTCCCAGCTGATCACTTCTAAACCAATTTTGTTACATTGGCATTCTCTCTCTCTTTCTTTTTAAATTACCTTCTCAATAACTTTGAATCCAATTTAAACTATTTTATTGAGTTACAGAACAATTTTCACATCATTCCTGAGCTAGTCACATCCATCACTGTAGTTATTTCACCTCTCTGCATCTTTATGTGAGAAACACTCTTAAAATTGTCCTTTTGATATTTTGCCCAACTGTATTTTCATGCATATTTTTATCTGGCTGCATATATCTGCAAAGTAAATGTTTCCTTATCAATTCACTCATTTCAGCTTTTAAATAGCAGCTCATTTTTTGAATGAGATTTTAACTGAAATGACTGGCTTGATATTCAGATTGAGTAATTTATCCTTTCTCATCTTTGATGTTTTATCAGACTCCACCAAACATGATCATGGCAAATACTTTATAGTCTTAGAAGATAATTGTGATTCCATTACTGGGAAGCTGGTCATCAGTCTTTCTCCTATCACTTTGGTTACCTATTTGTTTTTCTGCTTTCTAGGCTCTGCATTTCATTACTAGAAATGGAAATGTTTTGGTTAGGCATAGGAGCAATAAATGATCTTTCATTGCGTTTACCCACAATTATGAAATTATAGTAATAGTATTATGTTCAATATTATTCTGTATTCTACACAACAAAATCTCAATATAAATATAAAATGCTAATTTTTCTATATATAACTTGATATTATATGAATTAAAAATATATATGTTTATATCAAATAAAGATAGTTTATCAGTTTTCTCTTTTCAGAATTAATAGCAAATTGAGTCTCATAAATAAACATAAAAACATACCCAACTTTTCACCTGAAAGGAAAACCTAGGTTTCATGAAATTCTTAGAGACTGATTTGCAAACCCTCTTTGTCACTTTTTTTTTTTTTAGCAAAAATAAGATCAAGGCCTACCTTATAAACCTACTAATTGCACAAGTGCATGTGTCCTCAGCTGGTGTCCAGCGTTTTGTGACCCTATTGACTGTAGACTGCCAGACTCCTCTCTTCGTGGGATTATCCAGGCAAGAATAAAGGAGTGGGTTGCCATTTCCTCTTCCAGGAAATCTTCCTGGTCCAGGGATCAAATATATGTCCTGCATCTCCTGCATTGGCAGGTAGATTCTTTACCACTGAGCCACTGGGGAAGCAAATAGATGTTTATGTGGCCTTTATGAAAAATAGTAGAACTAAGAAGTAAGGACAAAAGAAATACTATTTAAATTTTAAAAATAAAAACAAACATGGCAGATCCTGGATAAGTAATAGCACTAAGCTGGGTTTTTTTTTAATAAATTCTGGAGAAGGAAATGGCAACTCACTCCAGTACTCTTGCCTGGAAAATCCCATGGGCAGAGAAACCTGGTAGGCTACAGTCTGTGGGGTCGCAAAGAGTCGGACACGACTGAGCGACTTTATTTTACTTTACTTTTACTTTAATAGCCTTTTATGGGATACAGACTGTGCTTTCTAACTAAAGAGAAAAAAGTCACGTACATTAGGCCTTCGACAGAATAAAAGAACTTAGTTGAATTGTTTCTTATGCTTTTAATTCTTTATAATGTAACTCATGTTGTATCTGGAAAAATACATAAATGTACAATGGGCTGCAGTCCATAGAGTTGCACAGAGTTGGACATGACTGAAGCGACTTAGCATGGATGCATAATTGGATGAAAATGAAAATTTTCAGTTGAACGATTTATGGATATATAGAAGAATGAGGCAGTAATTCCAAATACCATAATTTTTCTCTCTACCAGTGAATCACATTTATATTATCAGTGTTGTTTAAAATTTTAAAAACTGTGCTTGGCCAAATTTTACTTTTAATATTATAACTATTTATAATATAAATAACTATTTCTGTTAATTTCTGAATTGTTCTATTTAATCTTTTTTATTTTGCTTGTTTAAAAATGAAAGAGGAGTAATAATGATAAACATAAGCATTTTGCTAATTTACAATTGTTTAGTATGCAGAAATTTGGTTTTTAAAGTTTTCAGTGACTTGAGCTTATCTTTCAGTTTATTAAAAATTTCATTGTATTTTATTTACCACTTCAATCTCTAATTTTTTTAGCAATTTAAAAGTGATTATTTACATAACCTACATTCATTTTTATTGGAGTGAAGACATTTATATTACTACATAATTGAATTCATTATAACAGTATGATTTAAACAATGACTCTTTCATGCTTCTAAGTTATTACATATATTACATGTGGCTTGTCTTCCTGAGTGCTCCAAGCTGAAAATTATTCTCTTCTGATTTAGGCTATAACTATTAAACTTGTGCAGAATATTATTGTCAGCAAGTCTTGTCATCTGGAAAAAAAAATGTCCTCAGTGTATATTATTTTTCAAATTATGTTTTCAATAAAACTGTCAACGCCTTAATGCTAAATGTTCAAAAAGTTCACTTTTAAAGATAGCCTGTTACAAATACATTGTTTTTACTATAAAATACTAATTTCAAAATACAAAATCTGGGCAATTATTTTAGATTAAGTATGATTTTTATAAACTTTATAATCTCTTCAAAGAGATATTCATAATTTCTTATGACTTGGAGAAATTTCTAAAGTCTTTCTTGAATATAGAGGCAAATAATATAGAACTTTAGACCACGAAGGAAACTTAGAAATAATGTAGGACAAGGATAAGCAAACAATAACCCAGGGACTAAATCTGGCTGTATTCTGTTTCTGTAAGCAAAGTTTTATTGGAACACAGCTACTCCCTTGTAAAACCTTCCCCTGCTCAACACCCTGGGAACAGTACCTCTTATATGGCAGAACTGAAAGTTGAGTATGGGAAGCACCCATCACCCACGTGGGTCACTGGGAGAGACAGTACAAGGGACTATTCTAGTTTGACTCTTGGTTCTCAGAGCCATGAGTTCTAGCTGTTTAGAGACATGTGCTGTGCTGGGCTTAGTTGCTCAGTCCTGTTCAACTCTTTGCAACCCCATGGACTGAAAACCCACCAAGGTCCTCTGTCCATGGGGATTCTCCAGGCAAAAATACTGGAATGGCTTGCCATGCCCTCCTCTAGGGCATCTTCCCAACCCAGGGATTCAACCCAGGTCTCCTGCATTGCAGGTGGATTCTTTACCATCTGAGCCACCAGGGAAGCCCTTTAGAGACATCGCATCACACAATAGCCGCTGACTCTTAAAGGATAGACCCCAAGCCCACAGAGTAAGAGTGTCATTCATAAACTAGTGGTTTTCTTGTGCCTTGAAGAAACACAAGATAAAATCCAACATTTTATCAGTCCAGCAGATTTGGGGTAATGCAATATATAGTAAAATGAGTGATATCTCATAGCCATGCACTTTTTGTCACCTTTCCTCGACTGGTTTTTCCAGTGGTCATGTATGGATGTGAGAGTTGGACTATAAAGAAAGCTGAGCGCTGAAGAATTGATGCTTTTGAACTGTGGTGTTGGAGAAGACTCTTGAGAGTCCCTTGGACTGCAAGGAGATCCAACCAGTTCATCCTAAAGGAGATCAGTCCTGGGTGTTCATTGGAAGGACTGATGCTGAAGTAGAAACTCCAGTACTTTAGCCACCTGATGCGAAGAGTTGACTCATTGGAAAAGACCCTGATGCTGGGAAAGATTGAGGGCAGGAGGAGAAGGGGATGACAGAGGATAATATGGTTGGATGGCATCACCAATTCAATTGACATGGGTTTGGGTGGACTCTGGGAGTTGGTGATGGACAGGGAGGCCTGGTGTGTTGCGGTTCATGAGGTCACAAAGAGTTGGACATGACTGAACGACTGAACTTAACTTCACTGTAATAAGGCCCTTTTTTACTTGCAATCAAAAAGAAGTTATACAGGATCCAATGACAGTAAATCTCCCATTCTTTGAGCTCTTGGATAGTACTGCTGGATGAGACACTTAGGAAGAAAAGGCAAATCCATAGCAAAATATTTATCAATCCCAGCAATGACAATTAATTGCCCTTTCCGTGAAGGAAAGGGTCAAATATTACCAACTTGCAGCCAAATGACTGGCTGGTCTCCTTAAGGGAATGTGTCATATCAAGTCATCACTGTTGGTTTTTGATTATGACATCGGTCATTCAACAGAGGTAATATTAATAGCTAGATTAGCTTTCAAAGAGAAAGCCCATGCATAGTCTACATCTGTAACACAATAACTATTTCTCCAATGGGCCATTACACAATAAGTGTAGCACCCACAGGGAGAAAACTTATTCCACTAGACAGGTAATTCTATCCATTGGTTATTCAGTGTTTATACTGCAATAAGGCATTTGTACAAGAAGAGAAACTCTACAGGCTTTGTGACTGCCTCCAATAATTCCATCCACTATTTCTTCTCTAGACACTATTATCTCTAATCTCCCAATCCATCTTTCCAAAGCTCTCAACCACACAGTCAGATCATTTACCACTGTTCAGTATTCCATACAAAGCCTTCGGTTCAGTTCAGTTGCTCAGTCATGTCCAATTGTTTGCAGACCCATGAATTGCAGCACACCAGGCTTTCCTGTCTATCACCAACTCCCAGAGCTTACTCAAATGGCTGTCCATCGAGTCAGTGATGCCATCCAACCATCTCATCCTTCGTCCCTTTCCCCGTCATCCCCTTCTCCTCCCACCTTCAATCTTTCCCAGCATCAGGGTCTTTTCAAATGAGTCAGCTCTTCGCATCAGGTGGCCAAAGTATTGGAATTTCAGCTTCAGGATCAGCCCTTCCAATGAATATTCAGGACTGATCTCCTTTAGGATTGACTAGTTTGATCTCCTTGCAGTCCAAGGGACTCTCAAGAGTCTTCTCCAATATCACAGTTCAAAAGCATCAATTCCTCAGCACTCAGCTTTCTTTATAGTCCAACTCTCATATCCATACATGACTACTGGAAAAACCATAGCCTTGACTAGATGGACCTTTCTTGGTAAAGTAATGTCTCTGCTTTTTAATATGCTGTCTAGGTTGGTCATAGCTTTCCTTCCAAGGACCAAGCATCTTTTAATTTCATGGCTACAGTCACCATCTGCACTGATTTTGGAGCCCAAGAAAATAAAGTCTGTCACTGTTTCCATTATTTCCCCATCTATTTGCCATGAAGTGATGAGACCGAATGCCATGATCTTAATTTTCTCAATGTTGAGCTTTAAGTCAACTTTTTCACTCTCCTCTTTCACTTTCATCAAGAGGTTCTTTAGTTCTTCACTTTCTGCCATAAGGGTGATGTCAACTGCATATCTGAGGTTATTGATATTTCTCCCAGCAATCTTGATTCCAACTTGTGCTTCACCCAGTTTGGCATTTCACATGATGTACTCTGCATACGTTAAATACGCAGGATGACAAGATATAGCCTTGACATACTCCTTTCCTGATTTGGAACCAGTCTGTTGTTCCATGTCCAGTTCTAACTGTTGCTTCTATAGGTTTCTCAGAAGGCAGGTCAGGTGGTCTGGTATTCCCATCTCTTTCAGAATTTTCCATAGTTTGTTGTAATCCACACAGTCAAAGACTTTAGCATAGTCAATAAAGCAGAAGTAGATGTTTTTCTGGAACTCTGTCACTTTTTCAATGATCCAATAGATGTTGGCAATTTAATCTCTGGTTCCTCTGCCTTTTCTAAATCCATCTCGAACCTCTGGAAGTTCATGGTTCACATACTGTTGAAGCCTGGTTTGGAAAATTCCATGGCCAATTTGTCCACACAGTTGGTGACCAGATGCACTACTCAAGGTCCTGCCTCCTGGGAGGATTTCCCCTTACTATTGTCTTTCAGGGCTGTCACTGAGATGTAGTGTGGCATTTTCAGCTCCCAACAATTTACTGCAATGGATTATCAAGAAACCAAGCACAGATTTTCCTCTAGCTCCATCAGTTTGTCAAACAGAACCACCCGTGAAGTCATAGGAGTGAGCTGAGAGAGGTGTCATTGCAACATAGAAGTCTAGTCCACCTGTTCCTGAAAGTTACTTTCTCAGTATACTAAGTATATTAGACTTCATCCTATAAGTAACATTGCCAAATGTCTTATGAAGTAAATGCCTTCAAAATGTGTTCCTTTCTTACTGCTGGAGGTGCAAAGTACAATAACATGCTCTTTATCTTGTAACGTGTTCTGGCATGTTCCCGACAACTGGGCTCCTAAACCTTCACTTGAATCATTAGAGGATTTGTTTCTTATGCTCTGTCAGACAGATGTCCCAGTGTGGGTTTCCTTATCTCTTGCTGCTGCTCAAGTTTGAGTAACATGTTTTCATTAATAGAGTGGATTAGTGTGATGTTCTTCAGATTTTCCAAATGGTCAAGGTCCCTGTATTGGGTCAAAGAGCAGGAGAACTAACAATCCTGGGGCATAATCATGAACGTATGCTGCTATCTAATCCATGAATCTAAACTCCTTCTGATCCTCCTTTCTGTGGGATATTGAAAGGAAAACATTTACCACTTCAGTAGTTGCATATCATGTGTCAGAAGCTTTGTTCATCTGCTCTAGAAAAGATAACACATTTAGCACAGAAACAGCAAATGGAGCTATTAATATTGCTTAATTTGTTTGCGGTTAGTTGACCAACATCTGTCATAATCTAGCCTATTTCTGCAGAGCCAGAAAGATAAATTAATTGTGGAGATAATGGAAATGATGGTCTCTGTATCTTTGTCTTCCATGGTGTACGAATATCTGCTACTACACACAGAATGCTATATTGCATTTGATTTACATTCCTCACCAGAGGGAAAGAAGAAATTTTAAGGACTTGTACATGGTTTTTCCTGCCATAATGTTTCTTACTGTAAAGATTTAGAAATCAGTTCAAATATTTTATCAGTTTACATCTGTCCAGATTATGCATTCAGAGACAAGGGAAATAATCATAGGATAGATCCATGGACACAATGGATCCACCATGAGATAGATATGAGCCAGGACTCCATTTACCTCCTGACATCTATACATGAACTCTAAAAAAATCAGTCCATGATGGTATTTACGGTCCCCTGATATCCAACAGCCCTCAAAAATGTAAGCATTTTTTTTCAGTGCATAGCAATACTGGTATTTGGGGGAACTTGGGGGAATGTTGGGGAATTTCTACTCAGCATATTTGTTGTGCTGTTGCAAGGTACTTCCTCAAGGGGACCCTGTTTCCCTAGTTGATGGTTTTGAGTCTAGAACAAGTTCCGCTCTGGAAACTGGCTGAAAGATTACAGCAGCAAATATCAAGCTTCTGTTCACCTGATCTCTTATTTCTGTGTGTGTGCATGCATGCATACCAACCTTAGAGTCCACTCTTTGTATTTCAGCCCTTATATTTCAATATCCTCAAGATCAATTCTCAGGCATGTGCTCTCAGTTTTTGCTGTTATATAGTATCAAGCTCCTACAGCTCTTTGTGAATTGTCTCTTTCCTCTTATAAAAGGAACTGTATTTCTCAAGCCAGTTCAAGCTAAGACTTGACTCTAGTGATTGATTTGGAAGTAGGGAAGTAAAGTGAGGGGAGATCAGCTTCTGAATCATCGGTACAGACTCCAGAGAAGAAAAGCCTGTTATTCTTTAACAAAGGAGTGATTCACCTCTTTTAGGGTTCAATGGAATTTGAGATTTGTTTACCAGGTACATCCACTCCACATCCTACGGTCACATTCCATTTTTAACAAGGCCTTACTGTAATGTAAGGGACTGTCCAGTTTTGTGTTTCAGTCTTTCTCACAATAAGGTCTTAGGACTGATCTACAACATATTCTTCTCATTATAAAAGATAAGTGTCTAAATGCTACCATAAATACGTTGTGGCCCTCACACCTTCCTCTGAGTTGAGAATGGACTTGATAGACTCTGTCATTTTCTTTCTTTAAGCACTGGTCGACACTTAACAATAAACATTCAAATCCATAGTTCCTTTAGTTACCATTGATGCCATAGCTCTTGAATACTTTGCATAAGTACCTCCCATCTGTCTTTTATCCCTGTTCTTCACAAGTGAGCTAGCAACTGTGATGCTGGAGTACAAGGATTATCACCATCGCAATTATAACCAGCAGTGGGATTCTTCTTGCTATCTGGCTGGCAGATTATCCAATTCCACTAACTTGTGTATCTGCTTTTTTAATATAGAAAAACACTGTCTTTGTTTATGCCCTCCCAAAAGCTGATCTGTTGATTTCTGGAAACAGTGCTAGGGAAGAGATACATGGAAAGATGTGTTAGCAAGCAAGTTATGAGTGTGGGCAACTGGGATTTACAGGGAAATTCTAGGAAGCAGTGTGGAACATGTGCCATGAAATGATGCCATGCAAAGGGTGAGGCAATTATTATGACAAAGATTGCTGTTGTCAGGTACTACTCAAGGCTACTTCCAGCATCAGGTGTGACAGAGTGGGCAGCGGCATCCAGAGACAGTCTCAGGTAAAGATGTGTGGGTGCTGATGTTGGGAGTATAGGAAGCCTAGATGAAAGTAATAAAGCCTAAATAAATAGCACCTGGTGTAAGTGACTGGCATAACATCTCAAAGTCTATATGTAGTATAATGAAAATAAGAACATGGGCTTTCAGACTTCTGTTGTGGTGAACCTACACTAAGCTATTTCTTTCACATTCATTTCAAAATTCCAAGAATATTGTCTAGTTTGTACTTGAGAGTGGCATATGTAAAAATGACTCCCAATCAAATTTAATGAGAAAATCTTCTCTCTGTTGTCAGCTCAGGGATAAAAGAAAAACAGCTCTTGGTTTTTTTTTTCCCCCTCTGAGCTCAGGAAATGGAGCTCAGGACAATTAGCAAGGACAATATCTTCCTGCCAGTGGGAGGAGGAAAGTGGGAAAGAGGATAAGTAGGACTTTTTCCACTAATGGAAAAGAGCAAAACAAACAAAAAGAGACAGAGGAAGTGTGATGCAATAGGTAATAGTTTTTGTAACCCAGGGATAGCCAAAATTTACTTTATAGTTAATCAAGGCAGGAGCAGAATATACATCTTAACACACCCACCGCCTCGCAGGTTAGATTTTAGAGCCTATAAAGTCAATTTTTCAGGGTATTCCTTACTTGAAGATGAGTGTCCTCTTCATTAATTGGCATTATTTCTCTTGGGAAAGAGGCCTTGGGCCACCCACTGTACACCCCTAAGGGAAGAATAGAGAGATTCAGGAAGGGTTCTAGGAGCAGCCATGCATACACTGACACATCCGCACGCTTGCAAAACCAAAGGTGCTTTTTTCTCAGTGCACCTTTGCTGTTAGGCAAGCGCTAGTGTGCCTTGCAGAAGGAAATGGCAACCCACTCCAGTATTCTTGCCTGGAGAACTCCATGGAC
Source organism: Muntiacus reevesi (assembly GCF_963930625.1). NCBI lineage: Eukaryota > Metazoa > Chordata > Mammalia > Artiodactyla > Cervidae > Muntiacus > Muntiacus reevesi. The sequence goes on along the minus strand of NC_089251.1, from coordinate 255,371,215 downwards.
AGAGGAGCCTGGAGGCTACAGTGCGTGGGGTCGCAAAGAGTCAGACACGACTGAGTGACTAACACACTGTGTGCCTAACCTCTCTTTCATCTCCCTGTATATATCTGACAGCGAGGGGAAGTAACAAGACTAAGAGAAAGACGGTGAAAATCTTCATAGTGGGAAGGTTGGGGCACAGCAGCCAGAGAGCCTGTACACGCGTTCTGAGCCAATCCCAAAACTCACTTGTAGGCAGTTTACTTTCAGTTAGCAGTTTCTGCTTCATTTCATGGATTCCAGTGCATCACATAGACTTTTACTGCACCTTGCTATTGTTATATATTTAGTTTACTCATCAGTATTGTGGTTGAAACTTTAAAGGCATTACTATTTAAGTAACTAAAACGTTTGAAGTACTAATGTTGTTAAACCACTATCTTTTGATAATGTTTTAAAAATGTAAACACTACTGTTTTCTTCTAATTTATTCCAGATTCCTTTAGCCAAAATAAATCCTGCAAGTTTTCTTGGAGGCATTTATTAATGATGCAAGAGCTCTAGATTTTTTGTTGCCTGCAAATTCTCTCCTACATTCAAATCTGAATCTGTGAGGAAGGATCTCATGCCACTTGCTTTGTAGAGGATCCAGAGTCTTTAATTCTTAATTAGCAATTCTTAAAAAAAAAAAAAAAAGGAGCTGTGTGTGTATGCTCAGTAGCTCAGTCATGTTTGAGCCTTTGTGACTCCATGGACTGTGTCCTGCCAGGCTCTTCTGTCCTTGGGATTTTCCACACAAGAATACTGGAGTGGGTTGCCATTTCCTCCTCCAGGGGATCTTTCCGGTCCAGGGATCGAACTTGTGTCTCTTGCATTGGCAGGCGGATTCTATACCACTGAGCCAAATGAGTAGCTAACTTAAAAATAACAGGTATGTAGGTTGTTACTGCCCAATAAGAAGTGTAATTATCAAGAGGTGTGGAGCCTTGTGTTATTCATTAGCGCACTGTGTCCAGTACACTCTACAATCATGATAAACTAAATTGTAATCAGGTACCTTGAGGATGGTGGAAGCTTGCAAGTCAGGGAAAGTGGTTAGATGTCCTTAGTTGCTGACATCTCCGTACTTGATTGCCCAGTGTATCCATCGTCTATGGCTCATCTTTTTTGAAAAACTTTTTATTTTGCATTGTGGTATCACCAACTAGTGGGTAGTGTTGTAATGGTTTCAGGTGAACAGGGAAGGGACTCAGTGTGGCTCATCTTTTTGTTTATCCCTTTTTTAAATCACCACCTACTTAGGATTAATATTTTTAATACAGCATGTGACATTCAGGGGAAAATGGTATATAATGGATAAAGACTAACATTTTAAGAACTCTTATAAACTGAGTAACCTGTGCTCTCAACCTGGAATACCCTCTCCATCTTTTCCACTAACCATCCCATCCGCCTTCCCAGCGTGAACCCTGAGGTGAGTAAGCTGGGGCAAATGGCCAGGTTGAGGATTAAGGCTGCTACATGGGATGGATTTAGGATGCAAAGGCATATGTTTAAGATTTTATAATTAGAAGTGCACACTCTTTTGAGTTATTACTTATTTGTTCTTTAGCTAGCTATCTATTTATATGTGAGGATGATAGGTAGGTACATAGGTAGGTAGATAAATAAATATATAATCATTCTTTGCCTATTCAAAAAAAGTGTAATCGTTCCAAATAAATAGCACATTTCTGAAGTATATGTGAAGTTTTTAGACTTCTTCATAATCCCCTGAATACCTAGCAGGGTGACATTTGCCAAGATGATTCTCAAGTAATATGTGATTAATATGGTGAATAAAGGACTTCCCTGGTGGCTCAGATGGTAAAGAATCCACCTGCAATGCAGAAAACCTGGGTTTGATCCCTGGATCGGGAAGATACCCTGGAAGAGGGCATGGTTACCCACTCCAGTATTCTTGCCTGGAGAATTCCATGGACAGAGGAGCCTGGTGGGCTACCGTCCACGGGGTCACAAAGAGCTGGACATGACTAAGTGACTGTGCACACACACAGCACATAGTGGATAGTGGAGCAGGGGGGGTGATGTGATGACTGGCCCATAAGCTCTGAAACACCTCAGTAGCAGTCCATGTAACTTTCCAAATGAAAGTCAAATGGTGAAACACTAGGATGGGTAGATATTCTTCCAAGAGCACAGATTTACTTTATATTCTAAAGGGCTCCTTCAAAATCAAATAATAGGAAACAGACATCTAAGGATGTAAATAACCACGCACCCATTTTTGTGCTTTTTTGTTCTCTAAAGAATGCCTACATTTCTTCATTCTGTTCTTAAAACTTGTTTCCACTCATAATTCATATTATGGAGAAGTATTTATTACTATGACATTTTACAAGCAGAACCTGAAAATCATACAAGAATAAAGGGGCAAAGTTAGTAATATGAATTGAAGTAAAAAAATTGATGATTTTTAAACATTTTCTAACTGAATTCTACTAAAAATATTCTTGAACATATTCTTTTACAGACTACTTTTTTAAAGAGAAGATGAACATTTCTTAGATAAAATGATAGTAGACAATATTTATTGGATGTTTAACATGTCAGACACCACTGTATACATTTATGTAAGTGGAATATAGCTGAAGATTCTTGTCTTTTTAGAAACAGGTAAAATGAAGAGATAGTTGCTCTGTCAGAAAATAAAATGTGCATAATACTACCATAATAAAGAGACAATATTATATCATAATAATAGAAAAAATAAGTTAATAGTGTGTCTAAGTAGTATGTTGAGATTTTAATATATCATACATGTGAAATTTGAAACTAGTGTGGGAAATATAGACTACAATGTAGATGATTTGGAAATACCAGTAATCAGTGTTCAATAGAATTAATTTATGCCATATTTCACAACATATTAAATTTCAGAGGTACTAAACATCTAAAGACTAAATATACTTATGAGAGTAATTTTAGACAAAAACTTGAAACAACCTATCAACTCTACTAACATGAGAATAGTTAAATATTTTTGAAATGAGATATGATGGTGTTGTATGATTATATTTATATACATTTCTATAAGCTAAAACTAATCTAGGATGAAAAAAATAAGAACAGTAGTTGCTTGAGGTGAGGGTGGGTGATGCAGTGTTCTATGGGAAGTGATGCAAGAGATCTTTGGGAGTGATGGAAATGTTTGAGTATCCATTTACACTAGTGCATACATTTGTTGAAATTTGTTAAACTATACACTTAAGATTTATGTGTTTCATTATAAATAAATTATACTTTATTCAAAATGTTAAAAGATTTGTAACTATATTTATATCATACTGAATTGAAAACCTGGTGCTGAAACATGAATACAATTTTTTAAAAACATTGCAGAATAGTGTGTAGACTATATCTCACTTTTATAGCAAAAAGTTGTGCTATCTATATGGATATTTATAGGTAGACATATTATTATAGCCATGGGGAAAATTTTGGAATGAGAAGCATCAGGTTTTTAATTTAAAAAGAGAGTTTTACCTCTTTATATTCTCCTAAATTATATAGTATGTGTGGTTTCTACTTTCTTTTTTGTATTTTCTGCATTAAGAAAATTAAAATGCCAAATTTTATACTATTATTCAGTCATACAGAGTTATTGATGAAAATATACTCTGAATATAATATGATGGGACTATACTATGAATGTTGAATATTCTTACTTTTGAAGAATATATATTCTGAAATGAAATCCTTATAAAAATTATGGCACAGACTACCTAAACAAAAATTAGGGCTAAAAATGTTAAATTTTGTTTTAATTACAAATAATAAATATACAAATTGTACAAGAAATGTAAGGCACTAATAGTGTAATTCTTTGTAAATGTCATAGAAATCTATCAGATCTATAGACACTACAGCCTCATGTTCATTTGTTAAAAAGTTAGTCATAGAGTGCAGTCAATACACATAACCAAGGAAAGAGCTCTCCTAAATATCTGCAGTATTATTTCATGATAGGATTATTAGAGAAAGAGCCTCTGGTCATTCAGAAATTTATATGGATAACATTTGTGAAATCACTTCACACGGTATATCCAGGAATTGAAGGATTAAAAAAACGAGAGAGAATACTTCCCACTTTTACTGGACAGATATTGATTTCCAGATTAATGATGTATTTTCATAGATCATACTGCACTGTGATCCTTATTTTTAAAGTAACACAGGCTTTTTATAAGTAACACGGGCTTCCCAAACATGTTTTACACAGCAGTAATTCAAAAGAATATTTTCAGGAGGGAGAACGTAATGAATATATTTGACCTTCAGGTTTCATACAAAAACATGATTAAAGAAATTTTAAGAAAAATCTTTTGAATGTCAGAATTTAAATTATATAAACAGACAAATAATAGTTTTCCCCCATATTTAACAGAACCCTTTCTGCAGACCCCCAGGATAGGTTTTTTTCTTTTTTAGGAATTGTTCATTTCTTCTGTGCTTATACTATTGCAACCAGTTTCCTACTTGTTTTCTGGTCACCATTTTCCATATTCCAATTTATGCTCTAAGTTACTGTGGGGTTTATCATCCAATTTAAAAAAATTCTTTTGTTTCCCAGTGTTCTCAGAGGAAATTGGTGTGTTTTTATGCTTAAAAATTCTGTTCACTCTCCTCAAAGTTAAATAGCCACAATGCACAGCCTCAAAGAGCTTACAATCCAGTATAGTCGTGTAGACATTTAATCCTACAACAGTGTAGTAAATACAAAGTCAGAGATATGCAGCATATACAATCACATTAGCAGAAGGAATTATTTAATTCTGTTTCAGTATGTCAAGAAAAATCTCACAAAGGAGAAAGCTTTTTATTGAATTCTTGAAGGATGACTAGTAGTATATCATCTTCCAGGATATGCTAAGGAATTTCCTTTCGGAAATCCAAAGGCAACAGGGATCCTGAAGAGTTTTTACCTTGCTTGAATATGTGGTTTATTAAGATTATCTCAGTGGTAACATAATGAAGGATTGTTAAAGCAAGTGTCTGGGAGCATCTAGGGGGCAGAACAATTAGTAGACCAGACTGACAATCCAAGCAGGAGATGATCAGGATTTGAAGTACAGTTATTACTGTAAATAAGAAGAGTGGTTAAAAACACGAGGTATGATGGGAACTTAGTGGCCGTCAGGTGGCTAACTGCATATCATGGATTAGTGTTAAATGTGAAGTCTGAGATAAGGCTGATAACCACAGTTCTAACCTGCAGAACGGGATGGGTGGTGGTGCCATTATTTAAAATACAGTGTAGAGAGGAAAGAGCAGGCTTGGGGTTACTAAGCTCAGTCTGGAGTTATGGAGGTTGAGGTCACTGGGGGCATCTGCATAAGGAACACGGGTAGGAAGTGCTGTAAGTTGGAACCTTCACGAGGGGCAGGGAATGTGGATTTATGCTGCCAGTGTAGAGGTGACAGTAGAATCTGGGGACACGTAGGCTAAAATGAGAAGAGAAGCAAGTATGTAATGCTGAGCGACATTAACATTTAAGCTGAATGATGAGAAGAGAACTAGTAAGAGGCTATAAAGTAGGACCACATGAAGCAAAATGAGAAGTCAGAGAGTGTCACAGGGGCATGGGAATACAGGATTTCAAAGAGGACAGCATGACAAGGATCAAGGAGGCCAGGGAGACTGGACTGTTTATTCTTTATATGTGAGGTACAAACTCATCTGCCATTAGTTCTTCCATATTTTAAAATTAAACCCAAGTTGCAACTCACTCTACCCTTGTTTTTCTCATTTTAACCATGGTTAGTGTTGGCTAGACAACAATGTTAAGCTTTGGGGAAATAAGCAAATATTCAGTTGAACTCCATTAATTGTGGACTTTAATCTTTCCTCCTAGGGATTTAGAGATTATAAAACACATTATTTTGTTTTGAATGTTGCATGTGCTGGATACTCACTTTGTTTTTTAAAAAAAAACACATACAAACATTACCCATAAGTGAAAGTAAAGTCGCTCGGTCATGTCCGACTCTTTGCGACCCCATGGACCGTAACCTACCAGGCTCCTCTGTCCATGGGATTTTCCAGGCAAGAGTACTTGAGTGGGTTGCCATTTCCTTCTCCAGGGTATCTTCCTGACCCAGCGATCGAATCTGGGTCTCCCACATTGCAGGCAGACGCTTTACTGTCTGAGTCACCAGGGAAGCCTAACATTACCCATAAGATGCCCACAAATATGCAAATACATGCATATTCTATATGCTTTTTTCCTGTAGAGTTTTATCATTAATGTAGATTAAAAGTAACAATAGACTCAAAGGTGAAGGGGAGAATTTTAGAACTAAGTATATTTGCCTTAGTAGACAAAAGGCAATAATAAATTTCAGGTCTGGAAATCCAGTAAAATAAATTGAACGAACTGTTACATTTGTAAAAGTAGCTGTAGAAAATGTCCTTATTGTTAAATGTTAAAATGGCCCCTCTTGAAATCTGCTTTCTCTTGAAACTAGAAATGAAAACTAAACAAAGAATAGTTTGTGATTAGAGAAGACACAGAAATACTAAAACACTGGGAGTAATGGCTCTCGCTAGTTTAAATATTTATACACATGTTTATTTCATTTGTTCTGGCTGTTATGTTACCATTGCTCTTTTGCCTCTGTATCCTTCTATATGAAGCTGGCACTATGCCCCAAGTGACTTGAGGGACTCTGACAAGTAACTGCCTAAGATATCTTTTTGTTCTGCTTAATTTCCCCAAATCCCAATCACTGGAGACTTCAGAAGGTGTGTTTTTAAGTAAACAAAATTTTTGCCAAGAAAGAAAGAAGTATTTCAGACTTTAGCCTTTCTCCTTTTTCCTGATATCTAAGCAGATAGAAAACACAGAAAATAAGGATAATAAGATAGAAACATACTGATATTGTCATGGCAGTTGGAGAGGAATAAAGTAGCAGAATCAGAGAAGGAAGCAAGCATAGTGGTCTGGGGGAATTACTTAGGAAAATAATGTCTTTGGAAGTCACATAGATCCCAGGAACCCTAAGGAGCTATGAACAACCAGAAGCAGTAACAGGAGGAAATTGTGCTGTAACAGAAAGACCGGGAATCCAGGAACAGAAGCTGGAGTTCCAGCCCTTGCTGTCCCTAATGACAGACCTCTCTGAACTAATTTGTTTCATTGACAAAATAAAGATCTTAAGCCCAATTAACCCAAAAACATCCTTCAACATATGGAATTCTGAAACAATGATGTTTTAACTCTTAATGTAGCATCCAGTTCTAATAATCTACTGTTTAAGCCAGAATGAGGTTGGGAGAGTGGTGAAGTAAAGTCGAAAGGGAAGCAAGCATCAAGGTTCACAGCAGTGCTAGAAGTAAAATGTAGCAACTCCTTGTAGATAACAGGTCTGGCACTGCATCAGTGCTTTTGTTCAAGATTTCAAGTTTCCTGCAAGCTAGATATACATACCCTCTCTGTCTCTTACATGCAGAAACTAGCATTACAGGTAGCTTTTATTGCCTTGTTGGCCATGAAGTAATTCTGAGTAGATTTGTGAGAATCTATTATGCCTCATATCTAGGCAGGAAGTATTGAATGATAGTGTCCTAAATAAAAGGGATGTTTTAGTCAAATGCTAGTATTAGAATTTTAGATAGTGTGATTGTTGATAGGCAAAGAACACTGTTTGCAAATTTTTTTTTAGCACTTCAGGACATAGCTGTAACATTGTGGTTTGCAAATCTTATTTGCCCTGTGTATAGTGGTTACTCTTGATAGCTTTCTGATTTCAGGAAAGTTACAAACTCTTTTGCTTCAGTTTTGAAAACTCATATAGTTCTTATAAAGTATGCACATACACGGACTGGCACGTCAGAAGTTCTCAGCAATTATTAACTGCCATAAATTTATTGCTTCAAACTTTCTATTGGAGAAGAAACAAAATAAAAAATCTTAATTCCACATTTAATCAAACTAAATTACATTATTAAAATTATTAAATATTAAAAAATATTTTTCATTGTTTTAAGTATCAACAATTTGACTTTCTTTGTACCACTGTGCCTTTTAACTTCTAATACACATTATAAGTTTGTTCTACATTTGCACTAAGATTTCTAATGTAAACTGGAAGAATAATCTAATTAATTAAACTGAAGAATCTATTTTTTCCCAGACTTTAAAATTTAATAGTTTCACTACATGTAAAATTTTTATTTAGGGGGAAAAAGTCCTGAGTCAATAGAGAAAAGTATATTATATTTTCTATCCCCAGACATTCCATTCAGATTTTTAGGCTCAGTGGGAAGTAAAGAGGACCCAAGTTGGTCAGCTAAGACTTTATGCATAATTTGACAAGTTTGTTTCCTAGTAAGTTTAACTTTCAGCTATCTTTTGTAATGTTAATTTAAGAAACAAACCTGCTTTGCCTTTTCAGCTCAGTGGAGTTGGTTAGGGCATGAAAGTTTGCCTGCTCATGCATAGAAATTTTAACAAACTTCATTAATGAGTCAAATTTGCTGAACACTAACCATAAGGTAAACAGTGCTAGCATACTAGGGTGGTGGATAAAACACAAAATGATCTCTGCCTACTTATACTATGGGAAGAATAGATAAATGAATAGTTACATAGATAGTTAGGCAGATAGATAGATAGATAAACTTACTAAGTAGATTCCTGATAGAAAGCAACATATCAAATTGTCATAAGATCTATGCAGAACATTAACAAAGAAGGATGTACTAGAAAGTGACTGGGTGACTATTTTAGATGGGGTTGTCAGCGAGGACTTCTTTGAAGAAGTGTCATTTAAGCTGAAGTCTTAGTGGGAGGAAGGGTGCTAGCCATGTGAGGATTATAGAAGAGTGTTCTAGGAAGAGAGAAGGGTCAGTAAGAACACTCCAGGAAGGAATTTGTTTGGATAGTCAAGGAAACAAAATAAAATCAGTGTGAGCATCCCCTAGTGCCTGATGAAGAGATAGACACGAGACAGGTTCAGAAAGGTAAAGCAAGGATAAGATTACAAAGCACTGTGTAAGTCAAAGTAAGGAGTCTGGGTTTTAGTCAACACACTCCTGGGAGATGTTGGAGAATTTAAACATGGGAGTCAGATGATCCAATTTTTGTTTAACCAACAAAAATTCTGGCTCCTGCCAGGAATTGAATGGTAGGAGAGCCAGTTCTGGAAGGACAGAGGCCAGTAAGGAAAGTAGGGCAATGTATGGCTGACCGTTCATCACACCCATCACCTCTCTTTCCTTGGCACACAACTGGATAGCCCTCTCAGTCTCCTTAAAAGTGAGATGTGACTGATTTCTGGTCGGTGTAAGATGAGTGGAAGTTATGAGCACCACTTCGATCTCTCAACCCTAATGCCTTCTATATGCAAGAGTCTATGCTTTTTTCCACTCCATTGGCTTGATATATAAGAGTTCAGAGATCATGGAAGCCAGTATTGAAAATAGTGGCACCATATGAAGGAAGGAACTTAGGTCCTAAATCATTTACTAACCAGAAACTCATAGCTTGAATTCCTTATGAGAAATAAATTGTGATTGTAATAAGCTACTAGGCTAGAGTTTTATCTTTTATAATAGTGAGAAATACTTTAAAATTGGGACTAATGGAGTAAAATAAGTAAATTAAGGTACTAGCAGTAGGAGAGAAGGAGATGAATAAATGACATATATTGGAGGCAAAATTGAAAAAAAAAATTGATTGAGGATTGGACAAAAGGGTTAATGAAGGAAGAATCAGAGGAGACAGTTTGATCGCTTGTGAGCTGTGTGAAACGAATTGCCATTTTCAGTGTTAGGTACCAAGGAGGAGGAAATATAATGAGCTCACGATAGCACCTATAGATTTTAAAGTCTTTAAGTGACTTCACAAAGTAGTTTGCAGTAGCATATTTGAGTCTGGAGATGAGGAGAACCTTCTTTGGTGGAATAATAATAGCAGGCATCAATTGGGGTCATATTATATGTCAGTTTTTCAGTCACTGTGCTAAGTACTTCACATGTATTATATCATGTGCTTCATTTCCTCAACAACCCAAGCAAAGCAGACATCATTTTCCTTTGACTTTACAAATGAAAGCACTTAGAATTGTGTTATGGTAGTTTATTTGCCATTTATCACAGTCTCACACTTTGATAGTGAAGCTGAACTTTAACTTCCTAGTCATTTACAACATTTGATTTTTAAACCTTTGATTTCTTATTCATGGATCTGCATATCTGCTGTTTCTCTGCTGACCTCATCTCGGATCAGTTCAGCAGGCCTCCAGGCTGTAGGTTAGATTCTAGTCTGTTCCACATGATTCCTCATTGTCATTAGCCGGCTACTACTTGGAGTATGTTCTGCTCCTGTTGAATCACAGGAACCCAAGAGAAGAAGGCAAACTGCAAATACATTCAAGACTGCCACTTGTTTCAAAAAACACATTGCATTGGTTAAAGAACGTGGTCAAGGTAAATATCACTGCAGCAGATGTGTAGGATGGGAGGGTTATACTCAATCTATTGTACTGCACAGGCTCTTAGAAAGGAAAATTGAGAAAGAAACTTTAGCACACCATATAAAGATGATGCCAGAGTCAACGAGAAAGGAGAACATTCCAGAAAGCATTCAGAAACGAAACGTGCTGTAGAGTGTGAGAAGCATAAGAACCAAGGAGCATCCCTGGATGTAGCTATGAAAAAATCATGATAGGCAAGACTGATTTCAGTGCCGTGGCATAGGTGAAAGGTGGGCCCTGAGGAGGGAATAGTGATCAGAAGCAAGAATGTGACTATTTGTGGGGAAGATTGGTAATGAAGGGATGGCAAAAGACTATAAGAATAGTAGCTAGCAAGGACTAAGGATAGCATGGTAATTTTTTAAAATTTATTTTGCTTTTGGTTGCACTGGGTCTTCACTGCTGATTGTGGGCTTTTTCTAGCTGCAGCAAGTGGAGGCTACTCCCTAGTTGTGGCGCATGGTGAGTTCTCATCGCTGCGGAGCTCAGGGTGGGGGCCCAGGGCTTCAGTAGTGCCAGCACGCAGCCCCAGTAGCCGTGGCTCCCCAGCTCCAGAACGCGCGGGCTTCAGTAGCTGTGGCATGAGGACTTCAGTGCTCCGGGGCATGTGGGATCTTCCTGAACCAGGGATTAAACCTCTGTCCCCTGCATCGGCAGTGGATTCTTATCCACTGTACCACCATGGAGGTCCAGCGTGGTAATTAGTACAATATTGAAGACTGTCTGGCTACCTATCTAAGACACGACTTGCTCGTTGTGTGATCTTGGGTAGGCTACTTAATCTCCCACTATCTCAGAATGCTCATATAAAATCAATATAAATATAAAATTATCTAACAGGATTAACGGAAGATCAAATGAGTTGATAAGTGTAAAGCACTTTAAAGAGTTTCTGACACAATGTGAATGTTTAATAAGTTTTAGCAATTATTTTTATGGGAAAATATTTACCATGTTTATATGTTGATGACAGAAAGCTTGTACAAAGAAATGATTAAAAACCTAGGGAAAAGAGAATTTAATGTTATGTTTTTATTTGAAAAATCACCACTCATCTATATTTTCTGTTGACTTAAATGAGAAAATCTGAAATTTTTTATTTTCTTCTGATTAATTTAGCCAACACGTCCCTTAAAGCAAAAACAGCTTGTTGCATATCTGATAGTTAATAACATTATAATGATATTCCATTTATATTCCTTTCACTTCAAAATATATTTTTATTACTCTGTAGCAAAGATTACTGAAAATAAAAAAAAATTAGCCAGTGATTCTTAAAGTTCATGAGTTTGCTCAAGTTGATTTTATGTGCTAGTTTTGCATCATAATTCTCAGTCATCTAATTAAACTCTTAGTGATATATCAGTTGATAAAATCCTGTAATGCAGCTAGTCACCTATAAGTATAGATATTACTTTGGATTTAAGATTCTTTCCAGCTAAAAATTAAGCCAGATATTCCTATCAAAACTGCTTTTGTCATGACCATTTCCTGAAATCACTCATGTAGTGTAAGGTCTAGACACCTGACTAGAATTTAAAATAATAGATAATGGGTCTTCAGTGAGGCCTTACCCCTTCTTGCCATCAGCACATCCCCATATAAGCCATCTCCTTACCTTACTGTCTATTGAATTCTCAAATTCATATATGCTTTTCTGCAATAGGACAGGTTAAGGCTACCAGGTCACTAGTTGCTTGAAAGTTGAGACCTAATTCAATTGGAGAAGGAAATGGCAACCCACTCTAGTATTCTTGCCTGGTGAATTCCGTGGACAGAGGAGCCTAGTGGGCTATAGTCCGTGGGGTTACAAAGAGTCGGACACAACTCAGTGACTTTCACTTTCACGTTTTACAACTTTTACTATTAGAAAACCACCTCCTTGAGCTCCTAATGCCCCAGTTATCCTAAGTGCCATTAGGTGTCAGGTGTCATTGACATTTTACACTATCCTTAGAATAAGATGTTAAAATGGAGTTTGAGCATATACAATTTTTAAGACAGGATGCTTTTCACAAGCGTGGGTTTGTTGCCATGGAGTTCTAGAAAACCACTAATTTAACCAAAAGCATTTTTCCTTGTCTGGCTTTCACTTTATAATTTTTAAATGTGTGTCAAAAAATACCAAGTTATAGTGATGCTCCTTTGTGTCTTTTGTTTTGGGTTAGGACTGTAGTTCCTAAGAATGATATATTTTCTTTTGCAAAGAAGTGTTTTATGTTTCCTTTCAGAAAAACTTCAAATATGTGTCTTTCTTTGTTAAATTAATGGTCACTCATGATTTGTTCTGAGTTAACAGTTGAAAAGATTTTAAAAAAACAACTTCAGAAATAAAATCAAAAGCCCAAACAGAGCCCCATATTGTTTTATCATTTTCTCAAATCTGTTTGTATTCTATAGCATTAATGAAAGTTGCCACTGAGTTATAAAATGTGTGTGCGTTTGTGTGTGTTGTGTGTGTGTGAAACTCAGGTACCCTTCAAACCAAAACCGAGTTTCCTTATTGATAAGGTAGACTCCTGAAAGGACAATGTATTGTCCTTTTTTTTTTTGAGCAACGTGTTATGTTATTCTCAGAAGGATTTGGCGGTCGAAAAATTCCATAAGAAACACTGTAATTATGCCATATCCATGACCATTTACTACTAAGTATAGGACTTAACAGGCTGTATGTATGTGGACACTCAGCAGATGTCCAGAACTGTTTACTTTGCTATCACTTTTACTAATCTTTAAGAATGAGTGCATCAAAAGCTGACAGTTTAAAATACAAAGATTTGAAAAGAAAATATTCTTTCCTATTGCTTATTGACATTGGCAATATTTCAGGTATTTGCTAAACATAATCAGTCTTGTATTTAGCTTGATACATAAGGAAAAGTCATGAATTTTTGAGAAAAATGGACTAGTTTTAGATATGCTTCTTCCACTGTTTAATTGTGTAGATGCGAGCAGTTTAGTTAAAACTCTGAGCCTCAGTGTCCTAACTTTAAAATTGAGAATAATTTGTTAAGGTTTTTGTGAGAATTAAATAAGTTTTATGATCTTCAGATAGATTTTAAATAGTTTTTTGAATAAACAGGACTACCAATGGTAATTTAGGACTAGGAGATTTATTATGCACATGACTACATGTAGACTATTCACATATTGGATGAATCATTTATAAATTACAAAATATTCGATTAAATTCTTGGTATATGTAGGGAAATAGTGCCAATTTTGAAGCTGATGTTTGTGTGTAAATACACACACATACACAACTAACACAAAGTTTCAGTGTTAATGTATATGATATGGGTAAACGGGGATGTCCGTAGTTGGATCCCAGGGTATGCTTGTACAATGGAACCGAGAGTTGGACTTGAATGGAAGCAATGCTTTTGTGCTGAGTTTTTTGTATGGTTGAGTTAAGGTTGCTGCAAATTGTATATCATTGTAACAGAGACACCTATGAACCTAACTAGTTCAAAGGGGTGAGTTTCATCTACATAGAACGTTTTTCTTAGGGAAAATGATTGATAATTCAAGTCAAACTTTGAGATTAGAGGAAAGGTCACAACTTGAAAAGTATATGTGTATTAAGTAAACAGTTAACAATACTGTATTGTATTCTTAAAACATGATAAAAAGATGAATCTTAAAGTAAATATCATCCCTCCATACACAAATACTATATACATGTGATGGATATGTTATTTAGTTTAACTTTGATCTTTTCACAGTGCATATTGATATCAAAACAAGTTACATACTTTACATATATACAATATTTATATCTTTAATATATCTCAGTAATGATGTTCTTTAAAAAAAAAAAAAGGATGCAGTGACTTCCCTTGACAATGACCATTGCCTCTGAGAGGAGAGGAATAGCCAAGACCTAGCTGAGCGTTGGCAATTGAGGAAGACTTACTATACATAACAAGAAATGATTAAAGGAGAAAGCTCAAGAGCAAGAAGGTAATGAGGACAAGTGAGGTGAAGAGCAATAGAGAGGTTAAGTGAAGTGAAGTAAAGTGAAGTTGCCCAGTCGTGTCCGACTCTTTGCAACCCTATGGACTGTAGCCTAACAGGATCCTCCGTCCATGGAATCTTCCAGGCAAGAATACTGGAGTGGGTTGCCATTTCTTTCACCAAGATTATGGTTAAAAATCTTCTCTGTGACGTTACTGAGTTGAGTCATCAGAGTTAACTGGATGGATCTACTCCAACTTCAAGATTTAAGCTAGATAGTTTTAACATTCTGTCTGAAATAACAGCATCACTGTATTGAGGATGACATAGTTTCAGATGATCGAAAGCCACAGCTACTGGGGGAACAATCTAGATGGTCAATAAAAAAACATACAAAACTTTATTGATAATGTATTGGTTTCTTATTTCCAACATTTTAATTCAAGGTTTATTTCTTTAAAACATCTTTTGTTGTAGTTCAGTCACTAAGTCCTGTCCGACTCTTTTCGACCCCATGGACTGGAGCACGCCAGGCTTTCCTGTCCTTCACTATCTCCCAGAGTTTGCTCAAACTCATGTCCATTGAGTCTGTGATGCCATCCAACCATCTCATCCTCTATGGCCCCCTTTTCCTCCTGCCCTCAATCTAAGCAGTCACTGAGAAAGGTAGTTTAAAAAAAAAAAAGAACATGTTTACAACCTCATTTCTTTGAATATACTGACATTTGTCACACACCACTACTTTCTTCATTTCTCTTCTGGCTATAAAAGCACTTGGTGAATGTAATGTACATTGAGTGTGAATAGCTATTTTCCCTTCCTTAGCTGCAGTAGCAGCAGTGCCTTTTCTCAATATCTGGCTCTTTCATGGGGCAACTGTTAACTGGAGTTCAGATCAAGTCTTCTAGTCCATATGGTTAGCATTCAGATAGGTTTCTTGATGTTACTTTCTATTTTGTCAGTATCATTTTAAAGTTGCATGACTGTTTTGCAAACTTGGTTTAAGTAGTTACTTTGAAAAGTAATGTTCTTTTAAATACCACTAAGATAAAGCACTCATTATAACATTCTTCAGCATGATTTTTTCATGCTGAAGACATTTAAAGCCAAACGGCAGTAGAAAACCAGCATCTCTGTTACAGAACCTAGAGAATATCTCACCTTTAGACAAAAATTCTAAAGTAACTGATGAAGACAGAAAATTAATGCTAAATTTAACAAAAGAAAATGACTCATGCATTTTAGAGTACACTGACTCCTTCAGAATTTGTCTCCCTGAGCCTTTATAGTCGTCGTCGTGGGGGTGGATGGGAGTAATGAAGTGGAAAACCATTGAATTGCATGCCAATCAAGATATTGTTTCTATCAATATATCAAACCTGATTCTCCCTACTATCCAAGTGAATTTTCAGCTATAATTCTTTATTTCTTGTTTCTCCAGTCATTTTTTCAGCCCCAGAAAAAAGACAGTTTTTCTTCTGCTTGTGAAAACCACTCTGTAATCTTTTCAACACCAAATGGTTATGCCCATTTGTACCAGCCCTCTGTTTCCTGCCTCATTATGAATATTTTGTTTAATTATTGAGGTACTTCATCAAAAATGAGTTTTCATCTTAGCCATACCGTATTATCTTCTTTTTGTTAATTTAGTTAGGCAGCAAGAAAAGAAAATGCTTACCTTTGTATAAAGATAGTGGCCTGATACGTGTATCTTTTTTCCACTTGAGACCTCCTCTGGAATGATACTACAGGAGTAAAATTTCATAAACTTACAAAACCAAAAAAAGAAAAAAGGAGGTATAAAGGGTAGGATATTTTAATGAATTTTTGAAATATGGAAAACAGAAGGACTCTCAGAATAGAACAAGTGACCAAGGGCTTTACTCCCTTCAGCAGAAGAAACAAAGCAAAATTTTCAAATTTTAAGAGAAAATATTTAGCAATCTAGAATACTCTGTCAAGCTGTCAATCAAATGAGAAGAAAGAACAATGATTTTTAGCAGAGATTCAGACATTTATATCACATGCATACTTTCTTGGTGACTACCAGCAAAATGTGCACTTTTCAACAAAATGGGAGAATTTAGAAATAAGAAAGATGGTAGACTCCAGAACCAGGGGCTCTACAATACTAGGGAGTGTGGCTAAAGGAAGGCTCAGGATGAAAACTGTGTTTTGGGTCTGGAAAATAACTCATGGAGATTTCAACCAGGAGATAAAGAACTCCAAGACAGAGCTCTCCAGAAAAAAAGGGAATTGCTAACTGGTATTTGGCACACACAAATGAGATTTTAGGGGGGGAATTTAGAATAGACATAAAAAACAATGATAGTAAAAAATGAAGCACTTAATAACTTCACGTAGTTTGAGCATTCTTTGGCATTGCCTTTCTTTGGGATTGGAATGAAAACTGACCTTTTCCAGTCCTGCGGCCACTGCTGAGTTTTCCAAATTTGCTGACATATTGAGTGTAGCCCTTGCACAGAATCATCTTTCAGGGTTTGAAATAGCTCAACTGGAATTCCATCACCTCCACTAGCTTTGTTCATAGTGACGCTTCCTAAGGCCCACTTGACTTCACATTCCAGGTTGTCTGGCTCCTGCTGAGTGTGAGTGATCACACCATTGTGATGTTCTGGGTCATGATCTTTTTTGTACAGTTCTTCTGTGTATGCTTACCACTTCTTCTTAATAGTCACTGCTACTGTTAGGTCCCTACCATTTCTGTCCTTTATTGAGCCCATCTTTGCATGAAATGTTCCCTTGGTATCTCTAATTTTCTTGAAGAGATCTCTAGTCTTTCCCATTCTGTTGTTTTCCTCTATTTCTTCGCACTGATCTCTGAGGAAGGCTTTCTTATCTCTCCTTGCCATTCTTTGGAACTCTGCTTTCAAATGGATATATCTTTCCTTTTCTCCTTTGCTTCTTGATTTCCTTCTTTTCACAGCTATTTGTAAGGCCTCCTCAGACAACCATTTTGCTTTTTTGCATTTCTTTTTCTTGGGGATGGTCTTGATTCTTATCTCCTGTATAATGTCATGAACCTCCATCCATAGTTCATCAGGCACTCTAGTCTATCAGATCTAGTCACTTAAATCTATTTGTCACTTCCACTGTATAGTCATAAGGGATTTGATTTAGGTCATACTTGAATGGTCTAGTGGTTTTCCCCACTTTCTTCAATTTCAGTCTGAATTTGGCAATAAGGAGTTCATGATCTGAGCCACAGTCAGCTTCTGTTCTTATTTTTGCTGACTGTATAGAGCTTCTCCATCTTTGGCTGCAAAGAATATAATCAATCTGATTTCGGTGTTGACCATCTGGTGATGTCCATGTGTAGAGTCTTCTCTTGTGTTGTTGGAAGAGGGTGTTTGCTATGATCCAGTGTGTTCTCTTGGCAGAACTCTATTAGCCTTTGCCCTGCTTCATTCTGTACTCCAAGGCCAAATTTTCCTGTTACTCCAGGTGTTTCTTGACTTCCTACTTTTGCATTCCAGTCCCCTATAATGAACAGGACATCTTTTTTGGGTGTTAGTTCTAGTAGGTCTTCATAGAACTATTCAACTTCAGCTTCTTCAGCATTAGTGGTTGGGGCATAGGCTTGGATTACTGTGATATTGAATGGTTTACCTTGGATACGAACAGAGATTATTATGTTGTTTTTGAGATTGCTTCCAAGTACTGCATTTCAGACTCTTTTTTTGTTGACTATGATGGCTACTGCATTTCTTCTAAGGGATTCCTGCCCACAGTAGTAGAAATTCACCCATTCCAGTCCATCTTAGTTTGCTGATTCCTAAAATGTTGATGTTCACTCTTGCCGTCTCCTGTTTGACCTTTTCCAATTTGCCTTGATTCATGGACCTAATATTCTAGGTTCCTATGCAATATTGCTCTTTGCAGCATTGAACCTTGCTTCTATCACCAGTCCCATCCACAACTGGGTATTGTTTTTGCCTCGGCTCTATCCCTTCATTCTTTGTGGAGTTATTTCTCCACTGATCTCCAGTAGCATATTGAGCACCAACCGACCTGGGGAGTTCATCTTTCAGTGTCCTGTCTTTTTGCCTTTTCATCCTGTTCATGGGATTCCTAAGGCAAGAATACTGAAGTGGTTTGCCATTCCCTTCTCCAGTGGACCATATTGTATCAGATTGGACCACATTTCTGGCTTTAGAAAAGGCAGAAGAACCAGAGATCAAATTCCCAACATCTGCTGAATCATAAAAAAAGTAAGAAAGTTCCAGAAAAACATCTATTTCTGCTTTATTGACTATGTCAAAGCCTTTGACTATGTGGATCACAATCAACTGTGGAAAATTCTGAAAGAGATGGGAATACCAGACCACCTGACCTACCTCTTGAGAAACCTGTATGCAGGTCAGGAAGCAACAGTTAGAACTGGACATGGAACAACAGACTGGTTCCAAATCAGGAAAGGAGTATGTCAAGACTGTTTATTGCACCCTGCTTATTTAACTTACATGCAGAGTACATCATGAGAAATGCTGGGCTGAAAGAAACACAAGTTGAAATCAAGATCACTGGGAGAAATATCAATAACCTCAGATATGCAGATGACACCACCCTTATGGCAGAAAGTGAAGAAGTACTGAAGAGCCTCTTGATGAAAGTGAAAGAGGAGAGTGAAAAAGTTGGCTTAAAGCTCAACATTCAGAAAGCTAAGATCATGGCATCTGGTCCCATCACTTCATGGCAAATAGATGGGGAAAAGTGGAAACAGTGACTGACTTTATTTTTCTGGGCCCCAAAATCACTGCAAATGGTGACTACAGCCATGAAATTAAAAGACACTTACTCCTTGGAAGGAAAGCTATGACCAACCTAGACAGCATATTAAAAAGCAGAGACATTACTTTGCCAACAAAGGTCCATCTAGTCAAGGCTATGTTTTTTCCAGTGGTCATGTATGGATGTGAGAGTTGGACTATAAAGAAAGCTGAGCGCTGAAGAATTGATGCTTTTGAACTGTGGTGTTGAGAAGACTCTTGAGAGTCCCTTGAACTGCAAGGAGATCCAACCAGTCCATCCTAAAGGAGATCAGTCCTGGTTCTTCATTGGAAGGACTGATGCTGAAGCTGAAACTCCAATTCTTTGGCCACCTGATGCAAAGAGCTGACTCATTTGAAAAGACCCTGACGCTGGGAAAGATTGGGGGCAGGAGGAGAAGGGGACGACAGAGGATGAGATGGTTGGATGGCATCACCGACTCAATGGACATGGGTTTGGATGGAGTCCGGGAGTTGGTGATGGACAGGGAGACCTGGCATGCTGTGGTCTATGGGGTTACAAAGAGTCAGACATGACTGAGCGACTGAACTGAACTGAACTGAATAAATTCAGGAAATTTTTTTAAAATCCAAGGGTGGAAATGTAGTCAATATACACTATTTGGCCATGTAACAAGCATTTTATGTGCTGTGCTTTGTTGCTCAGTCACATCCGACTCTTTGCAACCCCATGGACTGTAGCCCACCAGGCTCCTCTGTCCATGCGGATTCTCCAAGGAAGAACACTGAGTGGATTGCCATACTCTCCTCCAGGGGATCTTCCCAACGCAGGGGTCAAACCCTGGTCTCTTGCATTACCTGTACAAGGGAAGTCCAAGCATTATATACATAATCATAAAATGTAGACACTGATTAAGTTATGAGTTGTACTGAGAAGTATTAGGAATTTAGAGTAAAGTAAAATGTTCACTCAGAAATGTGAAACACATGTCTTCAACTATCCTAACAGGAAGTTGATAGTTATCAAATATTAAAATTGAGAAATAGAAAAATAAGTATACCATTAAGAAATAATGAGAAAAATCCCACAGAAAACAGCAAGATAGTATTTTAAAGTAGATGTTTTGGTGAACAGAACATGGCATGAGACTAGGTTGGTGAAGAAACTGCCAGGTTTTTTTTTCGAAAAAAATTTCAAATATAGAATAAATTATATACTTCAGTAAATAATTTAAAATATATTAGATTATATATTTAATAGTCAAATGTATGTATTTAATTTTGTGCATGATTTACTTTGGCTTCCCTGGTGGCTCAGTTGGTAAAGAGTCTGCCCACAATGCAGGAGACCCAGGTTCGATCCCTGGCTTGGGAAGATACCCTGGAGAAGGGCATGGCTACCCACTTCAGTATTCTTGTCTGAAAAATCCCAGAGAGAACAGCCTAGCAGGCCACAGTCCTTGGGGTCGCAAAGAGTTGGACACAAGTTAGTGATTAAACCACCACAATTTGATAAAAATATTTTGAGTTAAGGCCAACAAACAAGAAAAAAAAAAAAGAAAAACCTTCTTATTTTAATCTTACAAAAATCTCCTTATAATAAGTCAATGCTATAAATTTGAAACCCCAAAGACTACAGCGTAGGAAACCAAGATTGATTCACTATAGAAAGAAAAGGAAAGCAAAATTCTAGAAGTTGGGGCCATGAATGTACTATCCATAAGGAGAATTACTCTTCTCAGCAACCAAAATTATCAATACTTTGCTTTGTTTGGTCATCAGCTACTCAGGAAACCAACCCTAAAAAAGAATGAGAGCCAATGGGTCTTTGATCTTCGCTATTTGGCTACTGCTTTCTAACTGAGAACACAGACAGGCCACTTATTATAGTATGAGATTATCTGGAAGTTGAAAAACAGGCATAGCTGTTAAGCCCAAAAGGGCATGGACCTTAAATAAATAAGGAAGCAAAGAGAGAATAACCTTTTTAACTTGTTACATATCTTAGAGAGTTCTCTGATTCTGTTGTGGTGGGTGGTTTGTGAGGTTCTGTATATTATGATCATTTAGGTTGTGCTTGCTAAGTTTATAGGATGATGCTATTTTCCTCCTACTACAAGCCATTGTTGAAAATCTGCTCATCCTCTGCCTATTAACCATGAATATTCATTGCCTATATAACAATATGTATAATAAATATGATTTATATAATAAATCCAAGGTTAAAAAATCAAAGTCTACTTTTTAAGAATCCTGCTGAGATACCTTGTTTTCATTAAACCCCAGCTATTGTTTAGTAGAAGATAATTTATGGAAGGTCTCTAAGAAACTATGAAAGTCTGTTACTTGCCAAGATAAGGGGTCTGGGGGGAAAAAGGGGGAGAGAGAAATGAAGTTGAACCTTGGAATTTCAGCCTTAAACTTAAAAATAAAATAAAAAAAACTTCAAGCCTTCTTGGGAGGGTCAGTTCTATCAGATTTTTCTTCCTGCAACCTCCTTCAAATTAACCACTGCTGAGCTACTATAGAGAATGAGAGAGAGGTTACTGTGGTGAGGACTATCTCTGGAAAACCAAGCAGGTATTGACTTCGAAGCCTGCTCTTACATTTCAATCTGCATGAAATACTGTCCATTTTTTTTTCTGAGTGTTGACAAGAATCTGATCTGATGTGTATGTTCAGGCTCTCAGTCATGTCTGTCTCTTTGCTGCCCTATGGACTGTAGCCTACCAGGCTCCTCTATCCATGGAATTCTCCAAGCAAGAATACTGAAGTGGGTTGCCAAGCCCTCTTCCAGAGGATCTTGTTGACCCAGGGATGGAGCCTGCATCTCCTTCGTCTCCTGCATTGGCAGGTGGATATTTTACCACTGAGCATCAGGGAAGTGCAATGCAGGAAATTAGGGGCAGATAAAAATCCTGTTTAGGAAAAAGTCTAGGACAACCAAGAGTACAACTCAACACTGTCCTTAGGGGAGAACTTGGAAATGCCAACTCCACAAGACAGAACCTATGACAAAAACCCTCGAGGGTGGGACCATGGTCTTCACTCAATACCACAACTACCAAGAAACCAGGTGTTCTAATTTATGGATTTCTCCAGTGTTCTCTGGCCCATCTGCATTTTTTCCAAAGACTGTGGATCACCAAACAGAAAAAAAGTGACACAAGACACTTTTGTGATCAGTAATACACCTTAACTCCATAATCATATCCCAAGAAGGCAGAATGCCCAAAATAGTTGTATTAAACACATTGTCCTTAGGAGAAGGAGGGAAAAAAAAAAACAGGTAGATATCACACTTCAGCTTAAAATCCAGTTCTGCTCAAATGACGTCACTTGAAATGTCCTTGATGGAGATCAGAGTTGTTCCCTTCTTCAAAGCTGGGTGCCTAGAGCAATGAGTCTTTATTCCCAATAATCTTAATGCAGGATTATTTGCACAGTGTTTTCCTTGGAGATCAAAATTTTTTCTTATCAGGACCCATGGGCATGCCAGTCATGAGCATGGAGTTCATGTTTATCTGTCCTGCAGAACCACTGCTGCCATTCATAGGCACCGAACTCCAAGCTGCATGATTCCCCTGGTGGGCAAACTGCTGCTGGGAAAAGGAGTTGTTTCAGGCCAGGGTTCCTGATGGGCAGCCCTTCACTTCTGAGGAGATGGGTGCAATCTGGGTGCTGCATCATGGGATTCTGGGAGACTTGACTCAATTATTTAAGCATGTTAATCACATTTTTAACCATGCTCAATTCCAGATTAGCCTTTGTTTTGAGGTAAACTGGAATCTTTGTGGAGTTAAAGGAAAGAACTAAGAATTATATTTCTCAAAAAACTGATGTGTTTAATCACCATATTAGAGATGCTTTGTGAAGAAATTTTGATCTTCCAGAAAGATCAAGATCTAGAAATCATGTTCAGACACAGAGAACACAGATTTGATATAGGTCTAGTGCTGTGGATTGATTGACATTAAATAGACTAACTAAGGGTTGAAAACTCAACATTCCAAAGACTAAGATCACGGTATCTGGTCCCATTATTTCATGGCAAATAAATGGGGAAAAAATGGAAACAGTGACAGACTTCATTTTCTTGGACTCCAAAATTACTGCTGACAGTGACTACAGCCATGAAATTAAAAGACATTTGCTCCTTGGAAAGCTATGACAAACCTAAGCAGCATATTAAGAAGCAGAGCATCACTTTGTCAACAAGGGTCCATATAGTCAAAGCTATGGTTTTTCCAGTAGTCTCTTATGGATGTGAGAGTTGGACCACAAAGAAGACTGAGCACAAAAGAATTGATACTTTCCAATAGTGGTTCTGGAGAAGACTCTTGAGAGTCCCTTGGCCTGCAGGGAGATAGAACAAATCAATCCTAAAGGAAATCAACCCTGAATATTCATTGGAAGGACTGTTGCTAAAGCTGAAGCTCCAATACTTGGCCACCTGATGGAAAGAGCTCACTCGTTGGAAAAGACTGAGTCTGGGAAAGATTGAAGGCCAAAGGAGAAGGGGGCAGCAGAGGATGAGATGGCTAGACAACATTACTGACTCAGTGGATCTGAATTTGAACAAACTTGGGGAGACAGTGGCATTCAGAGGAACCTGGTGGGCTACAGCCCTTTGGGTTATAAACAGTTGGACACAACTAGCAACTGAACAACAACAACAAAGGCTGGTACTTGCCAGGCACTCACTGTAACCTAGTTATGGCAGGGATTCAAAAGAGTTGGACAAGGATTTGATTTTGTGACTCATTCCAGATGAAGAGCTTTCTTGACAGCTCATTATTGTCTCAGAGACCATTTAATTTTATCTGAAATACTTGCTTAAACTCTGTAGCAGTGCATCTTAATACACATGGGGGTGCACTGACCTCAATCGAGTTGGAGGAATTTGCAGAAAAGCACCTAATGTGAGGTGTCACTCAAGTATCTAACAATTCTCTAGTCAGAAAATCTAGACCACTGAGAATTCCCTAAGAACTAGTCGGTTAAATTGGCCTAAGGCAGTTTTCTTATTGTTTAGCATGTCACTTCATGTTTGAAATCAGGAATCTGTCTTACTGAATTACTTGCCTTGTTTGCCTCAGTTAGGAGCAATGGACTTAGAAACAAAAATATGTGGAGAATTCTGTCTATGACTGTGTAGTATGAGTATGGGACAGGATCAATGCTTGGTCTGTATTTTGAATAACAAAAGAATGCATCCAGGTGAGGATAGCAACTGTTTGTGGGGTTCTCAAGGCAAGAATACTGAAGTGGTTTGCCATTCCCTTCTCCAGTGGACCATGTTTTGTCAGAACTCTCCACCATGACCTGTCCATCTTGGAAGGCTCTAGACAATGGCTCATAGTTTCATTGAGTTAGACAAACTGATCCATGTGATCAGTTTGTTTAGTTTTCTGTAATTGTGGTTTTCAGATTGAAGGCAAGAGGAGAAGGGGACGACAGAGGATGATATGGTTGGATGGCATCACTGACTTGATGGACATGAGCTTGAAGAAGCTTTGGGAGTTGGTGATGGACAGGGAGGCCTGCATGCTGCAGTCCATGGGGTCGCAGAGTCAGACACAACTGAACAACTGAACTGAACTGAGGGTAGCAATGCTGCTGTATGTATCTGCTAGGAAGGTGCAGTTTCCCCAAATAGTTGCTATTTGGAGCATCTCTTATAGGGCCATTAAAAATTTTTTTTTCACCTATACTATAGGAATTCATGAGAGTTATGTCTTTATTAGTTCTGAAAGAAATTAAGAAAGAGAGAAAAGAAACAGAGAGAAAGGAAGGGAAGGGAGAGAGGAAATATTTTACAGTTTTATGTTCCTTCTTCCATTTTAGATTTAGTTGCATTTTTCGTTGTTTTATGTGTTGAGGGTGTTGGGATAAATTGTACAATAACTTGTAATACTTTTGTTAAAATATACTTTTCAAAAAGGTAAAATCATGAGTGATGCAAATACAAATTAAATATCTACCAATTTTTTCCTTAAATCAGTATTGAGGAGATCAGTAAGATGTTATGACTTGTTCAAAAGACATTTAAGAAGGTGTACATAGACAATGTTCTGATAAGATTTCTGACGTAGATGCACAACAGGCTAATGCTTACAGACAGGTCTTAAACCTGTGAAGTTGTTTGTTCCACTGGATAAAACTATTGTTCACTTCTACAATAGATTTCTACAAGGCAGAAATCTGTAAGTACAATGAACAAATAACTTCATTAAATCTGAATCCTTTAATCAATAGCAAGCTAAACTACCTCCATTCCTCTGGATAACTCTTGATTGGATTTGTCCAAACTGAGAGAGAAGACATGTCACCCACCTTTCTGCCTTATTTCCAAATCTCAGAAAAGATTTTTGACACTTTCTGGTTACTGTGTATTCAGATGTATGACTTGTTTGCCTTTGGGTCTACTCCTTGTTCTATCCCTGCTCTGCTCTGTATCATCACAGCTGAATTTCCCAGCCTCCTTTGTCAACTGGTATCTGGCTGAATTTAGCCAAAGGCAGACACTGTGAGGAGGTTGAAGGATAAGTGAGGAAGAAAAGAGAAGTCATGGTATATTTCTCCTTCCTTCTCTGGCCTTAAGGAAGCCTTCCTTGTATCAGTTGCATCTTTTCTGTAATTCTAGATGCCCCTCCTGTGTTCCTTTTTTCTACAGGAGCTCCCAAAACAGCAAGGATCTGGAGACCCTGTCTTTTCCCCTTGATTCCTAAAGTCTCCAGTAGTTGCTTATTTAGAGGAATCTACACTATTTTCCTGGTTGTCTTATGATCTTCCATCCTCCCAGTAATCAATTTTCAGAATTAAATTTTCAGTTTTAAATGTTCACAGCTGTTATGTTTCCTGGTTAGAACATGACTAATTCATTCTAGAGTATTTTATGTTTTATTCCTATTGTTTGGTTCAGTTCCTGAGTCATCTCCAACTATTTATGACCCCATGGACTGCAGCACACCAGGCTTCCCTGTCCATCACCATCTCCCTTAGCTTGCTCAAACTCATGTCCATCAAGTCGGTGATTCCATCCAACCATCTCATCCTCTGTCGTCCCCTTCTCCTCCCGCCTTCAATCTTTCCCAGCATCATGGTCTTTTCAAATGAGTAGTTCTTCGCATCAAGTGGCCAAAGTATTGGAGTTTCAGCTTCAGCATCAGTCCTCCCATTGAATATTCAGGACTGATTTCCTTCAGGATTGACTGGCTTGACTCCTTGCAGTCCAAGGGACTCTCAAGAGTCTTCTCCACACCACAGTTCAAAAGCATGAATTCTTTGGTGCTCAACTTTCTTTATGATGCAACTCTCACATCCTACATGACTACTGGAAAAACCATAGCTTTGACTAGACGGGCATTTGTCAGTAAAGTAATGTCTCTGTTTTTAACTGGCTGTCTTAGCTTTTCTTCCGAGAAGCAAGTGTCTTTTAATTTCATGGTTGCAGTTACCATCTGCAGTGATTTTGGAGCCCAAGAAAATAAAGTCTGTCACGGTTTCCATTGTATCCCCATCTATTCACATGAAATGATGGGACTAGATGCTATGATCTTCATTTTTTGAGTGTTGAATTTTAAGTCAACTTTTTCATCTCATTTTTCACTTTCATCAAGAGGCTCTTTAGCTCCCTCTTCACTTTCTGCCATAAGGGTGGTGGCATCTGCATATCCGAGGTTATTGATATTTCTCCCTGCAATCTTGATTCCAGTTTGTGCTTCATCCAGTCTGACATTTCACATGATGTTCTCTGCATATAAGTTAAATAAGCAAGGTGCAATATACAGCCTTCACGTACTCCTTTCCCAATTTAGAACCAGTCCATTGTTCT
This sequence comes from Muntiacus reevesi, assembly GCF_963930625.1. Lineage (NCBI taxonomy): Eukaryota > Metazoa > Chordata > Mammalia > Artiodactyla > Cervidae > Muntiacus > Muntiacus reevesi. Next base: position 255,344,156 of record NC_089251.1, on the reverse strand, counting down.
ATGTCTGGTTCTAATTATTGCTTCTTGACCTTCATACCAATTTCTCAGGAGGCAGGTAATGTGGTTTGGTATTCCCATCTCTTTAAGGATTTTCCACAGTTTCTTTTCATCCACAGTCAAAGGCTTTAGTGTAGTCAATGAAATAGATGTTTTTATGGAATTTTCTTCCTTTTTCTATGATCCAGCAGATGTTGGCAATTTGATCTCTGGTTCCTCTGCCTTTTCTAAATTCAGCTTGAACATCTGGAAGTTCTCGGTTCACGTGCTGTTGAATCCTGGCTTGGAGAATTTTGAGCATTACTTTGCTAGCATGTGAGATGAGTGCAATTGTGCAGTAGTTTGAGCATTCTTTGGGATTGCCTTTTTTTGGGATTGGATTGAAAACTGACCTTTTCCAGTCCTGTAGTCACTGCTGAATTTTCCAAATTTGCTGGCATATTGAGTGCAGCACTTTCACAGCATCATCTTTTAGGAATTGAAATAGTTCAATTGGATTCCATTACCTCAACTATCTTTGTGTGTAGTGATGCCTCCTAAGGCCCACTTGACTTTGCACTCCGGGATATCTGGCTTTAGGTGAATGATCACACCATTGTGGTGATCTGAGTCATTTTTTGTATAGTTCTTCTGTGCATTCTTGACACCTCTTCTCAATATCTTCTGCTTCTGTTTGGTCCATACCATTTCTATCCTTTATTGAGACCATCTTTGCATGAAATGTTCCCTTAGTATCTCTCGTTTTAATGAAGAGATCTCTAGTCTTTTCCATTTATTGTTTTCCTCTATTTCTTTGAATTGATCACTTAGGAAAGCTTTCTTATCTCTCCTTGCTGTTCTTTGGAACTCTGCATTCAGATGGATATATTTTTCCTTTTCTCTAACTTTTGCTTCTCTTTTTTCTCAGCTATTTGTAAGGCCTCCTCAGACAATCATCTTGTCTTTTTGCATTTCTTTTTCTTGGGGATGGTTTTGATCATTGCTTCCTATCCATCCTCTATCCATGGGATTCTCCTAGCAAGAATAGTCAAATGCATTGCCATTTCCTTCTCCAGAGGATCTTCCCAACTGTGGGATCAAACACTTATCTTGTATTTGAGGCAGATTCTTTACCACTGAGGCCACCAGGTAATGTTCCTATTGTTAAGCTGTACTAAATTTGGGACTCAGTAGTTTAAACTAGTGATGATGCATTCTCAAAACTGATTCTGTCAATGTCAATGTAGTGTTCCTGAGATCTCAGAAGGAAAGAATTATTTCCAGTGATCCTGAGAGATTATGTATATGAAAGTTACATTTCTATGGAGGCAAGGAAGATTCTGCAGAATCAAAGAGGAATTTTTGTCCTCCAATTTTAGTAGTGTCTTGAAATCCAGAGTATTCATATACAATATGGAGGTGGGTGAGATCGGCAGGGAGAAGGGAAGGAGAGTAGTAAGTGAGAGTATTAGGGACAGGAAAAGAGGGAGGGAAAGTGGGAGGAATTTGGGGAGGGATAGGGAGAGAAAATCATTCAAATTAGGATAAAATGATTTTATCTAATACATATAGCAACCTTTGCAGTAAAAGCCATCTTCTCAATAAATTTGTTGGAAGTCAGTTTGGTCACTTTTTATTAACATGTCACCAATTTCATCCCAATGAAGGATTGCTCTTTCAAGACACTCTGGTTTAATTGACCCCAATTTTCCTATCTCTGGGTGATAAAATTAACAGGAGAGCTTCTCTATTTCTCTGCTTGCTAGTAGGATTTTAACTGTATTTGCCATGGAAATATTTCTGCTTCTTAGGTTTTCTGATGTTTATGATTTATTGTAACTGGAAAAAATCCATGTTGACTTTTCTCTCCATAGTTTCATATTTTTGAAGGCATATTTCTTTAAAGATCTATTTTAATATGATTTTCCTTCTCTGGTAGTGTATTTTTGAAGCATTTTGGTACAAGTACTGCATTAATTAGGAATAAATGTCCTAAACACACTTTTAAACATTCCTTTGCTATTTTTGGTGGAACTGATGCTAAAGTTGCTTTGCCCAGCCGGTATAGTTGTAGACTTTCTGGTTTCCTGTCCCTTATTGCTTTAGGAGTACCGCGGATCCATCATGCTGTTTCCATGCTCAACCTCTTGTCTGCTATCTTTCTTGTTGTTCAGTCACTAATCGTGTCCAGCTCTTTGTGATCCCATGGACTGCAGCACACGAGGCCTCTCTGTCCTTCACTAGCTCCCAGAGTTTGCTCAAACTCACATCCATTGAGTCAGTGATACCATCTAATCACTTCATCTTTTTTTGCCCCTTCTCCTCCTGCCCTTGAACTTTCCCAGCATCAAGTTGTACTAATTTTAATTCTTTCTAAACCACATCTTCATCTGACTTTTGTAGCACTGCTTACTATGCTTTTCCCCTTTGTCTGATTTTGCAAAAATATGTAATAAATTCAGCCATCATAGTTCACTCTACTCTCATGTTTTGTAGTATTTCCCCATATTTCCCTTTCTGTTTTTCACATATTTCCTTTTCTGTGTCTACCTCAAATCTGAAATGTATGTGCTTGTTTTCAGTCAGTTTAGTCCATGAGCCTAGAACATGTGATGAACAGGTGTATATTTAATTATTATGTATTATTTTCTTTCCTTTGGCTTCACTGTGTGTCTAAAAGAGGCTAGAACACCTGGGCTTCAACATAATCATCAAATCATGATTGAGGTATTTTGCTATTTTGTACCCTTTTAAAGTCTTTGGTCGCAATTCAGGATGAATTTTGACGTCTTGCTATTTTTCAGTCATTTAAATTTGTTGTGGTCAGTGATTCCAAAAGTACTGAATAATGAACTTGATTTCTAATTTAAATGTGAGCAATTATTGTTTTGTGAACAATATATCAGATGTTATACTTTAATAGGGGATTATTTCATTAAAACTCTTTTTATTATTACTTAAAAAAGCAGTCAATTTCCCAGAATTAAATAATCTCAATGATTTAGTTCATTTTAGCTATTTTTTCTTTAGCATATTTCCAAATAATATGCCTTTATATTTTTTGATTTATGAATTTCAGACTTTACCAACTGACATCTGTAATGTTAACAGAGGAAATTTCTATTGTATGTTAATTTCAACTTCCCTAGCCTCATCTTCTCAAAAGAGTTTTATTATATCTTATTTTGTTTTAAAATCACTGCTGTTTATAGCAGTGTGGTTTGTAAGTATTATTCACTTCTCAATCAAATAGAGTCAATCAAATGACTTATATCTTGTATAATTTTTTTCTTTCTCCTTGATTTCATAAGTGGTGTATTTTTATAATTTTATGCTCAACTGATCTGTCAGAACAAAATTCCAAACATCCCATCAGTTTCTTTGTTCATCAGTTCCATTTTTACCCCCAGAGACTTCCCTCCTACTTCCTTTCTTCTGTACTCCTACTTCAATCTGGACTAGTTAATTCCTAGGATGCACATATATCTCCTTTGGAGGCTTCTCATTTTCACTTCTCTGTATTAAAGTTCCTGCTATGTTCTTGTTTTGGTCAAATGCATCTCCCAGTTGCTTATTGAAATAGAATGCATATAAAGTCAAATTTTTGCAGTCATTGAATGTCTGAAAATGCCTTTATTCTTTCTTCAAGCTTGATTGATAGTTTTACTGAGTATAGAATTGCAGGTTGACCGCAGGACCAGCTACATAGTATACAGGGCCCAGTGCAAGTTGAAAGTGTGGGACTTCTTGTTCAAAAATGATTAAGAATTTCAAAATAGTGACAGTAAAGTGCTAAACCAAGGGTTGGGGGGAGATTCTCCTAATTGCAAGGTCCACTATGGCTCTGAGGTTGGATACTCATGAAACTGACCCTAGTGGTTAGTTGGGCCCTTACAAAATAGAGATTTTTAGTTCTAGAAATTGTCCTTTTTTTGAGAATTTCCTCCATTCCTGGTGTCTAGAATTTTGCTAATTAGATATTAGATCTCCAAAATCAGCATTCTAATTTTCTTATCATTATTATTCTATTATTCATTTTGCTGTCTTTATGTCTACTTCATGGGTTATTAGACATTATCCTCTACTTCTTCTGTTGACATTTTTATGTAAATCATCAGTTCCAGAATCTAAGAGCTTTTTCAGCACTATTTATTCTATTTTTAAAAAGTCACAGCATGTTCTTCTCTCATGGATGAATGTCTTCACTATTTTTCTCAGTTTTTTTTCCTCAGTTTTTGTAAAATGAAGTATAGTTGATTTATAATGCTGTATTAGTTCCAGGTATACCACACAGTGAGTCAATAATTTTATAGATTATACACCATCTAAAGTTATTATAAAATAGTTTGTTCTCTCTATTGATGAGTCTGTTTATGTTTTGTTATATTCATTCATTTATTTTTTAGACTTCACATATAAGTGAAACAGTGTTTGTCATTCTCTCTTCAACTTATTTCGCTAAACATAATACCCTACAGGTTCATTCATGTTGTTGCAAATGACAAAATTTCATTCGTTTTCCATGGCTGAGTAATATTCCATTATATATAAGTGTGTGTGTGTGTGTGTGTGTGTGTGTGTGTGTGTGTGTGTACACCACACTTTCTTTATCCATTCATCTGTTAATGGATGCTTAACTTACTTTCATGTCTTGGCTATTATAAATAATGTGGTGATAAACATTGGTGTGTATATATGTTTTCAAATTTGTGTTTTCCTTTTATTCAGATAAATAGCCAGAAACCTCCATACTCTTTTCCATAGTGACTGTACAAATTATATTCCCATCATCAGTGAACTAGGGTTCTCTTTCTCCACATTCTTGCCAATGTTTATTATTTGTTGTCTTTTTTATGGCAGCCATCTAACAAGTATGAATATCTCATGTGGTCAGTTTTTGATTGGAGTTTTTTTGTTTTCCTTTCATCTTGATATTATTTCTGTTTCTTGTAAGTTTCTTTATTTTATTTAGATATATCAGTGTCTTTCATGTTTGGGATTTTTCTTCAAGGCTTGCTCATTGATGACAGGCCATTAATATTGAAGAATGTGTCTGAAAAGTGATTAGAATCTCTTTGTCATAGGTGGTGCTTGTCACCTTCTGGGCTTCACTGAAAGTTGGAGGGAGAACAAGGACAAACTTTTGTTTCCAAAGTTTTATTTGTCTGGGACTCTTCCGTCTCTCCTGTGGTTAATCCCACAATCTCCATTCTGTAAATAGGTGGGAGAAAGGAACCTGAGGTATCATCACTCAATATGCTGACTTTTGTTTAATTTCCCTGTTTCCAATCTGGCAATCTTGTCTCTTTTCTAGGTTTGCTACAGGAGTAGGTAAGGATAATCTCCTGCTACTTGGGGTGGAGAAAGGAATCGAAGCTGTGAAAAGATTTTCACCATTTTTTTTTTTTTGAGCATAAAGACAGATCCTTGGATTACAAGATCTTTGCTATCCCTATTTCCTCAGCTATTCTGAGCTTCTCTGGACATTAGTCATCTTGCTTCTCTCAATGATCACCCATCAAAAGCTCTTTGCTTTGTTTGTCTTTCTTGTTATCTGCTGAATCAGTTACCATATTTCACTATTTTCCCAGAAACTGTATTAGAAGCTTTTCTTTGCTCTGTTATCTTCTGTTCTTTCTCCTTGTACCTCTTTTATGTTTTCAGTCTGTTTATGTTATGTTAATGATGTTTCAGGGATGAACAGTAATAAAGGCATTTTTTACTCCATCAGGCTCCACTGCAAAGCACAGTTCTTCTTTTGTCTGTTTCTTTCCTTTAAATTAAAAAAATGATATCGCACATTCTCTGACCCAGCTAGCATCAGTCAACCTCCATAAACACTCCTTTCCAGAATCAGGCTCCTCCTGTGTGAGGGTGGCCATTCAGTCGCACGGTTCTCCTGCATCTCCTATGGAGCATCTGGTCCTCAGCATTATGTGCAGTTTCCCTGGGCAGAGCTCATCTAAAGCTGATCACTACAGAAAGCTGGAAGTAGCCCTCTATTTAGGGTGTTGCTTCTCTCCAGGAACACCAGGAAAAAGTGAATGCAAGTTGAGTGAGCACCCACTGACTTTAAAGCTCTAGCCCTACAGTCTTTCCAACACTACAGTAGAACTGTATTGAACGTCTCTGGTATGAGAGGATGGTGCTGTAGGGAGTGTCACAGAAGTTAGGTAAAAAAGATTGATATAGTAAAAACAGATCATTTGAGGAGTAACTAATTAATAGAAAATTAAAGTTGTTACACCCATGTAGGGAACTACCAGGGTAATGCAATACCTCTAGGCTGATAACATTAGGCTCCAGGGATGTGTTATACTTGAAAAGAGAAAGAGAGAGAGATTGAGAGGGGACTCTGGAGAGGGTTGTTTGACAAATGACCTTCGGTGGCGGGTGCCTCTCCAGGGAGGAGAGAAGAATAACAGGGCCTTCACGCCTCCCTTCCTCCTGTTTCCTGAAACCGATTTCAAGGTCTGCTGAGGTCTCTGCATTCTCCCCCTCAGGGCCAGGAGCAGGGCAGAGCCCAATAGATGGATCTGGAGGGGCAAGTGAAAGACATTTAACACAGAGGGGCCACCTAAGCTCAGTGCTAGGCATGTGTTTTGCAAGGTCCAAGAGAATGACATAAAATGTTGAACTATGGCTAACAAACACATGAAAAGATGCTCAACATCACTCATTATTAGAGAAATGCAAATCAAAACCACAATGAGGTACCATTACACGCCAGTCAGGATGGCTGCTATCCAAAAGTCTACGAGCAATAAATACTGGAGAGGGTGTGGAGAAAAGGGAACCCTCTTACGCTGTTAGTGGGAATGCAAGCTAGTACAGCCGCTATGGAAACAGTGTGGAGATTTCTTAAAAAACTAGGAATAGAACTGCCATGTGACCCAGCAACCCCACTTCTGGGCATACACACCAAGGAAACCAGATCTGAATGAGACACGTGCACCCCAATGTTAATCGCAGCACTGTTTATAATAGCCAGGACATGGAAGCAACCTAGATGCCCATCGGCAGATGAATGGATAAGGAAGCTGTGGTACATATGCACCATGGAATATTACTCAGCTATTAAAAAGAATTCATTTGAATAAGTTCTAATGAGATGGATGAAACTGGAGCCCATTATACAAAGTGAAGTAAGCCAGAAAGATAAAGATCAATACAGTATACTAACACATATATATGGAATTTAGAAAGATGGTAATGATAACCCTATATGCAAAGCAGAAAAAGAGACACAGATGTACAGAACAGACTTTTGGACTCTGTGGGAGAAGGCGAGGGTGGGATGTTTCAAGAGAACAGCATCGAAACATATATATTATCTAGGGTGAAACAGATCACCAGCCCAGGTTGGATGCATGAGACAAGTTCTCGGGCCTGGTGCACTGGGAAGACCCAGAGGGATCGGGTAGAGAGGGAGGTGGGAGGGGGGATCGGGATGGGGAATACATGTAAATCCATGGCTGATTCATGTCAATGTATGGCAAAAACCACTACAATATTGTAAAGTAATTAGCCTCCAACTAATAAAAATAAATGGAAAAAAAAATGTTAAACTGCTCTTCAGTGGGTCTGCTGTGTGTGCGTCCTATCTCTAAGCTTTCTTCCCTGGTTTAAATAAATATTTAGTAGTAGGTGAGAATCACTACTTTTTCTTCATCAGAACAAATAGATAAAAATATATGTATATAAAATATAAGTATGTTTATCTACTTAACATATAAATATATTTACTATATAAAAATGGAGTTTACAAGTATTTTATATTTTTACAAATATATGTTTTAAATGTGTGTTTATATGGTCAAATATTTAAATATATTTAAATATGTGTATATTTACATATGTATTTACTATACATAGTTATTTAAGTATGTGATTTTAAAGAAAATCCTTGAGTTGATATAGCCTGTAGTATTTCAGAGGCGTGACAGTAACCAGGTATAAATGATTGGTTTTCCCTTTAAAGTTAATATGGTCTTATTGTTCTTTGCCTCTAAGGAGGAACAAAATTGATCTTGAAAGCATTTCGAACTATTCCAGTGTTTGTATCTCTGTACTTAAAAGGAATACTTCAAAATGTTGGGAACCATGCAGTGCCCATTTCTGTAATAAAAAGTACTCTCTTGAAGTAAAGTGATAAATAGTTAACCCAAAATGTGATTTGGAAGAAAAGGAAGAAAAATTATATATTTCTTTGCACTTAAAAATTCATTTTTCCATTCTATGTTCTCCACTTCAGTGGGATCATTTTGCTTCTTTAAACGTAGAATATACATATAGTTTAAAGGTCAATAATGTTTGCCATACAATTGTTCCCATTTTTTCAGTGATGCCAATTGTTTTGGGAGTTATTTATTCTATAAAATAGAGATATGAAGGGATTTTACAACTGTAACATTGGCCTTTGTGGGAAAAAAAGTTTCTTAAAAAGACTTTCAATTTATAAGCCTTGCTTTTTCGACTAAGGTTAGACTTTAATTTCCTAAGCATTGACCTGCAGAATAGACAAGAAAACTTCACTAAATAATGCCTTCTTGTCATCATTTTTTAATCATGTTAGAATTAGAGGCAAGCAAGACTTACTAAAAATGACATAGCAGCTTCTAGTTCTGGCAGTCCCAGTTTGTATGTCTTTGTGTACTCCTGTGTGGCCGTATTTTAATGTTAATGTTAATATCACTATAGATATTCCTTTAGCATTACCTCTTCTGCTTCTTAGTATGGTATTCTTACAACCACATCTTCTCTCTTTTGTATTTCAATTATGTAAAAAATAGGGACATTGATAGAAGTATGATTATTTTCAATTCTCTTTTAAGTTAAAATTATTAACATACACATCACTAATGCTTTACAGCATTAGAGATATCCTGGGCATTTTTATCCTAGAATTAATGAAGACATGCATAGACACATGGGACTTTTCAGTATAATATCCTTATTATGTAAGTGGTTCTTTTGCAAGATAGGGTTTTATAGCAATATCTTAGAAGCTAAGTTTAGAATATATGAAGTACTTGATTCTGAAAACTACATCATTTTACATTGCATATTTTTTCATTTGGAAAGTGGCAGTTCTATATTTGAATAAAAATACTCAAATCATTTTCTACAGCTCAGTACTCTTTGTTCAAAAGTAGAAATTGCTTTTCTTCTGTGACTGCTTGACTGGATCACAGATCTAATCAATTATTTTCAAAGATAGTTTCTATTTTCATTGCTGGCTTCTTTTAAGTGTTCTGATCCTTATAAGGTGAGGAAGTAGTCTCACCAAAAAGCTAAAAACATCAAAACCTGTTCAGTACATAATACTCAGGCTGATTTTAAAAGTCTCATGAATTATCAAAGATTAGTGCCTTTCTTTTTGAAGAAAAACCATTAACATTTTAATGCTGCTTTAGAGTGCTTCCATGTCTTTGATATTATATATTAAAAATTTAAGTATTTTAATGGAATTGGTTAAAAGTACAGATATGTAACAGAAGCATCTATTTTGCACATATCCATTTTCTATCTCAAATTACATATTTCATTTTATAATTTATAATTTGATAAGTATGAACATATGTATGTACCTATGAAACCATCCCCACAATCAAGAAAATTAACATTTCCATTACCATCAAAACTTCTTCCAGCTCCTTTGTAATCTTTCCCTTCCTCTCTTCCTTCATCTCTATTTCCTAATTCCGGGCAACCTCTGATCTGCTTCCTGTCTCAGTAAGAACAGATTGCATTTAAAAATTTTATACAAATTGGATCATACAGGATGCATATATCCTATCTCACTCACCATAGTTATTGTTCAGTCACGTCATTGTGTGTATCAACAATTTATTCATTATATTGCTAAGTAGAAATTCTTTGGATGGATATGGCCCAGTTTGTTTTCCCTTTACTTGTGGATGAACACTTGGTTTGCTTCCAGTTTGGGTCTATTACAAATAAAGCTGCTATGACCATTTATGTCCAAGTATTTGTAAGGACATACATTTATTCTTCTCTCCACCAAAGAATAGAACAGTTGAGTCATATGACAGACACATGTTTAACTTTTTGGGCAATTGTTTTCCGAATTGATTGTACTTATTTACATTCCCAGAAGTTGTGTGTGGTAGTTTAAATTGCTTCACATCTTTGCCAGTATTTGGTATGATCAGTTACTTTAATTTTAGTCATTCTAAAAAGTATTTGATTCCTTGTTGTTTTAATTTGAATTTTTCTGGTGACTACTGATTTTGAGCATCTTTTCATGTTTGCCATGAATATATCATTTTTGGTGATACGAAAAAATCATTAGCAGATTTTGTATTGGATTATTTATCTTATTATTTAGGTTTGCAAGTTCTTAACATGTTTTCTAAAAATCTTTATCAGATATATGGTGTACAAATATTTTCTCCCAGTCTGTGGTTGGAGTTCTTAATATTGGTGAAGTTCAACTCATTATTTCATTGCAGGTGTTGTATGTATGACATCTTTGGCTTAACCAAGATCACAAACATTTTCTCCTATGTTTTCTTCTACATGTATAGTTTTAGTATATACATTTAGATCTGCAATGCAGGGATGGAACAAAGTTCCTTTTACGCATGGATATTTCTAATTATCCAGTATAACTTGTTGTGAAGGTTATCCTTTTTCCTCTAAATTATCTTTGCATATTTTCCCAAAATAAATTAACTATATATTTGCGGGTCTATTTTTAACTTTATAAATCTATCGATTTATCTATTGTATTATCTTGGTGCTAATAATGCAGTGTATTGTGCCGTTTATACTGTACAGACTACTATAGCTTTAGAATGTCTTGAAGGCTTATGTCTTGAAGTAGTGTAAATTCCCCAACTTTGTTCTTTTTGTTAAATTTGACTATTCTAGCTCCTTGATTCAATGTGAATTTCAGAATCAACATGTCAATATATATAACAACAAGAGAGCCCACTGGGATATTTACTGGGGTTACATTGAATCTATAAATAAATTTTTGGAGAAATGACATGAAAACAATATAAAGTCTTTCAAGCCATAAGCATGGGTGTATCTTTCCATTTATTTAGATCTACCATTTCTCCTTTCAGTGATGTTCTATAGTTTTCAGTGTATAGGGCTTGCACATACTTTGTCAGATTTATAGCTAGGAATTTTGCATTTTCAGAACTATTGTAAATAGTATTGTTTTATATTTTAATTTCAGATTGTTCATTATTATTGTATAGCATGATATTAATTTTTGTATCTTTTTATATTGTAAACTTGTTAAAATCATTTATAACATTTTATCACTTCTAGTAACTCTTTGGTATATTTCCTCAGATTTGCTACTTAGACAATCACATTGTCTGTGAATAAAGACAGTTTTATTTCTTTCTTTCCAATATGAATACCTTTTATTCTTGCCTTGTAGCTTTGGCTAAAAGATCCAGTGCAATTATGAATATCTGTGGTAAGAGTAGAATCTTGTTCATGATTTTGGAAGGAAAACTTTCAGTCATTTAGCATTATTTATGACATTAGCTAGATTTTTTTAGACTTTTTCAGGTGAGGCAGCTCCCTCTAATCCCTAAAGTGCTAAGAATACATAAGTGGTATATTTTTAAGCTGTTTCAAAGTATGAAACTCTTTTACTTTCTACATAAAAGGAAATTTTACTAAGTACAATGTGTTTGGATTATAGAATTACAAAAATCCCCTAAAACTCTATGTGTTGCTCCATTATTATCATATTCCGTATTTTACACAAGCCTCAGAGCCAGGCTTAATTTTTCTTTTCTAAGTAACCTGTTTTAGTCATTGATATTTATTTTGTTTTGCTTTGCTGACTCTGGACAAATAAGACCTTTATCGACACATGGAATTTATTTTGCAAAGTTGTTGTTTGATAATATTTTATCATACAAAAATATGTGACACAAAAAGTAATTGTAGTTGTCTGAATAAGAAGTTTTAAGCTAGGTATGGCTCTTTTCCATGGAGAAATAAAGTTTCTTATGGATGAAGAAATGTAAAATACCACTGCTGAAATTTGTAACTTGTCTTGATACCCTAAACTGTGGTATTGGAAACCATCCAAAGTAAGTTTTCGGAGAATCTGTTATACTATCTTTAAGGCAGTGCCTAAAAGTAGATGTATTCTATTTTCTCTGAAATACCTTTTCTCAAGAAATTAAATTCTGCCTGCTGACAGGAAAATGGGTGAATTGTATTCGCAATGCTTATTTATAGTGTATAGTGACTAAAGAACATGTTTTCTTTTTCTTTTTATTAAAGGGAAGTATCTTTAGAAACCCTTGGTTTATAGCTAATGCATAGAAATTTCTACAAGTGTTAGAAAATTATTGAGATAATTTGTACTATTTCACTCCCTGAGATATCTATTTCTGCCTAAAAAATTATTTCAAAATGTAGTGACTTAAAACAACAGTATTAATTACATGACAGTTTCTGAGTCAGAGATCCAGAAATGCTTTAAAATTTCTCAAACAGTTGTGATACATGATTCTATGGGCAAAAACATGAGAAAACATTTTGTAGTTTTGCCTCAACTGAAAAATCATTGCAATAAAAACACTAAGCTTGTATACATATATTTTTTCTGATCTTAATTATATTTTCTTGAATCTTTTGCCTTTTATTTTTGTTTCTACTGCTATAAACAGTGAATAATTGATACAATAGTGGTCAAAGGAGTACCCGTTAAGTATTTCTTATTGCCAACTCTGAAGAGGCACAACAGCCATAGAATAAATTCTACTATTAGAAATAGTTTTATGAAAATAACCTATATTGTTTGAATTTTCAGAAAAACTGTGTTTGAAATATGGTACATAAACCTGCAACCTATAGCCTTAATGTTATTGAGAGGTGAATATAATTTCTGATAGTTGTTTAAGTAATAAAGATTGATCTTAATTATACCTCAAATATACCTGGACATATTGCTATTTAATAACCTGGAAAGATAAGTTGAAAGTTTAACCCAATTTGCATATTTAATATTGACTCTTTTCCTTATAATCATGATAAATCTCTTTCTTTTTCTTTTCTTGGCTACTTTTTGAAATAGACTAAGATGCTTAGTGAAGCAGTTGGAAAAAGGTGACGTTAATGTCGTCGACTTAAAGAAGAATATTGAATATGCAGCGTCTGTGTTGGAAGCAGTTTATATTGATGAAACAAGGTAAGTTTTCACCTCCTTGCCCTTTTAACTTTTTTGCTTGTCTCCTTTTTTCCCCTTTTTTCTTGACCCTGCTTTCATATCTTGGCTAAGAAACCAAAATCAAAATCTTATTAAAACTTAAAATGTTCTTCTTGATGTAGCCATATTAAGAACTATGATTCTTTCTTTTTAAAAATACACACTTTAATCTAAATGCTTGAATGATACAAAACAGTCAATCAATAAAGTAATAAGCAAATTAAAGTCTCCTCTCCCCCTGCTCTCATAGTCCTTAGGCCCAGAGTTTTAAATGTCAGAGATAGAGGTAAGCTTGCACTGATTTTCACTGATATAAGAGCTTCCCTATTATCTCAAGATTTCAGAGTTCCTTCTGAGAAAACGTGTCACATGTCCATATCATGAGAGATACCTATCAGACACTGTATAAGGACTTACTAAGTGTAGTTCCCCATGTGTATTTGATAATCATCTAAACTCCATCATCCAGCCTGATAATTATTAATACCAGAGTGGTAAGGAGATTCGGAAATGGGAATTCATTTGAAGAGGATTATTACCTTAGTCCTATGGCGCTCAATCAGGCCATTTGCTTTCAAGGTGTCATTGGGCAATTTCTGGAGACACTCTTGGTTTGGCTGATGGAAGCTAGCTACTGTTTTAACAGATAGAAGTCAGGGGTGCCACTAAACATCATAATATGCACAGGAAAATCCCCCACAAAAAAGAATTATCTAGCCCCAGATGTTAATACCATAGAGGTTAAGAAATCTTGGCCTAAAGGAGAACTGTTGAGGGATCCTGTTGAAAGAGAATGTACTTCCAGATATTGGTACAGAAAAGGTACTGAGTTTTTCAAAGTCAAGAGGCAGGTGGAGGAGAGGTCTTTTGAAGGCGTTGTCCAACAGATACGGATTTCAGAGGGTAAAAAACAGACTTTGTGGGCTGATTGTTGATATAGAAGACAGAGTTGGAATCAAAAATTCAGCATAAATATCAAAGAACAAGGTACCCAGTTGGTGGAGGGTGTTGTCTCTGAAGGTAGCACGGAAACTCCTCAGGAGAGAAAAAGTAATCAGCATTTGGGTATTTGTCATGCAGATGACAGCAAACCCACCAGTCTTGTAAGACCCTTTGACCCCTGTCTACCCCACCACATTGCTGAACAAGAAGAAGCCGCAGAGTGAGTGGGACAGGGGACCAAACACGGAGGCTGAGTCCATCACACGTGTCTCCTCTGCAGGTGTCTCTGCCTTGTCGGCCTGAGTGTGGGGCAGGTGAGAAGTGTTAAATCAGATGTGAGATTGAGGTGCACTGGACTTACACACACACACACACACACACACACACACACACTAATGTTATTTAGTAGGTAATAAATTCACAAATCAAAAATCAAAACAATATAAAATGGTACCTTATGAAAGTCTTTACCCACCTGTTTGCTAGTCTACTCAAGTTCCCTAACTCATAAATTTCTCATGAATATTTTCAGTGATTTTTTACAAATTTTTATTTCATATTTTCCCTCTGGCTCTCATAGAAGATAACATACTATTCATAACTTTCATTTTGATTTTTCCGCTCAACAAGAAAACTTGATCTTCCCATATCATATACCAACATTTAAATTTTAGGCCATAAGAATTTTTACTGGTAACTGATAAAAAAGGGTGTGGTGAAGACCAGGCTGCACAGTGATTCTTTTTCTCTAGAACAGAACTCCTCTGTTAAAGCACAGTGTGAAGTCATAAATTAAGAGAAAAAAATGATAGGCACACTTTTAGAATGATTTTTAGTTAACTTTCACTGAATGTACATAAATGTATATGATTCTTATACATGAACAGAGATTCAATGTGTAAATTTTTTTAAAAATCAAATATTTTTCCTATAATTTCCTTGCCTTCATTTTTGTGTGTGCTTTTTCTTGTTTACAAGTTGACTGAACTTACTTTAAAATTTCTTCAATCTTTCCTGGACATTTCATTTTTTAAACTTATTTATGAAACTTATGAAATTTTGCCTTTAATAATTATTTGGAAATTTACACTATCCATCTTGTAATGACATAATACTATCCATTTTGACAAAATATTATGTGCTTTATTTATTAATTTTTCCTTTATATTTCCTTTCCTAGAAAATTATGATTTCATAGATATTTTTAACTTAGTTCCCCAGGATCCTTAATTCATTTAAACATATGTTATATTTCAAAGTATAGTTCCTTTTCATTTGAAACTTGCTCTTTTGTGGGAAGAAAAAAATGCTTCACTGCTTCAGGATACAAATGTGGTGTTTTTTTCATCTTTACAATATAACAAAGCATCCCAGCTCTTAACAACACATTATTTCCAAATGCTTACTCAAATGACACAAAACTTCTCACTCTTTTATTTTATGCCTCAATAGCATCATGAAATTTAAATTAGATTAATAATAACATCCCACGTATGTACCATCTTCCAAGAGTTCTTAGTTTCATTAACTTATAGTAATCTCAACACAGTCCTCTGTAGTTGGCAGGGTGATCATTACTTTCTGTATTTTACTAGTGAAAGAACCAAAGCTTCTTGAAGTAAACTGGTTTGCCAAAGGCCACAAACCTAGACTTTGGCAAAATTGGGACTAGTAAGTAACATATGACATCTTTCTTAGTGCTCATCCCTCTATAACTGGCAGAGTATTGTTATCAAGCATGGTTCAATGAACCCTGAAAGATTTAGATGACAATGTGTAAAATATTCTGACAGATTGTAAAATCTAGAAAAATAGTACCTAGCATTTATTACTAATAGCCTATTATTATAGCTATATGACAAGAACTCTTCTAAGCACTTTAATGTACTATTTCATTTAACAATCATAAGAATTCTAATGAGATTAAAACTTATATTATTACCATTTTACATATGAGCAAAGAGAGTCACAGGAAAGTTAAATGGCTTATGCAAGATAACACAGAGGGTAATTTAAAGAGTAGAGTTAGGTCTTGGTGCCTGACTCTACAGGCTGGGTTTAAGCACAATTCTCATCTGCATCCTTTTATTCACATCTGACAAAAAGGTGATTTTAGAGACTTCCTGGAGTTTTGATGAAAGCTCACATAATATAAGGATTGTCAGGCCCATTGGTTGGTTGACTATGGTTACATCTTTTCTCAACTCTGCCTTCAACATAATTTGCTTGAAAGAGTATTTATGGAATGCAAAAGTAGGAAGTCAAGAAAAACCTGGAGTAACAGGAAAATTTGGCTTTGGAGTACGGAATGAAGCAAAGGCCAATAGAGTTTTGCCAAGGGTACACACTGGTCATAGCAAACACCCTCTTCCAACAACACAAGAGAAGACTCTACACATGGACATCATCAGATGGTCAGCACTGAAATCAGATTATTTATATTCTTTGCAGCCAAAGATGGAGAAGCTCTATTCAGTCAGCAAAATAAGACCAGGAGCTGACTGTGACTCAGATCATGAACTCCTTATTGCCAAATTCAGACTTAAACTGAAGAAAGTAGGGATAACCACTAGACCATTCAAGTATGACCTAAATCAAATCCTTTATGACTATACAGTGGAAGTGAGAAGTAGATTTAAGGGACTAGATCTGATAGACAGAGTGCCTGATGAACTATGGGCGGAGGTTCGTGACATTGTACAGGAGACAGGAATCAAGACCATCCCCATGAAAAAGAAATGCAAAAAGGCAAAATGGTTGTCTGAGGAGGCCTTACAAATAGCTGTGAAAAGAAGAACGTAAAAGGCAAACAAGAAAAGGAAAGATATTCCCATTTGAATGCAGATTTCCAAAGAATAGCAAGGAGAGATAAGAAAGCCTTCCTCAGTGAACAATGCAAAGAAATAGAAGAAAACAACAGAATGGGAAAGACTAGAGATCTCTTCAAGAAAATTAGAGATACCAAGGGAACATTTCATGCAAAGATGGGCTCGACAAAGGACAGAAATTGTATGGACCTAAGAGAAGCAGAAGATATTAAGAAGAGGCGGCAAGAATACACAGAAGAACAGTACAAAAAAGATCTTCATGACCCAGATAATCACGATGGTGTGATCACTCACCTAGAGCCAGACATCCTGGAATGTGAAGTCAGGTGGGCCTTAGAAAGCATCACTACAATCAAAGCTAGTGGAGGTGATGGAATTCCAATTGAGCTATTTCAAATCCTAAAAGATGATGCTGTGAAAGTGCTGCACTCAATAAGCCAGCAAATTTGGAAAACTCAGCAGTGGTCACAGAACTGGAAAATGTCCGTTTTCATTCCAATTCCAAAGAAAGGCAATCCCAAAGAATGCTCAAATTACCACACAATTGCACTCATCTCACACGCTAGTAAAGTAATGCTCAAAATTCTCCAAGCCAGGCTTCAGCAATACATGAACTGTGAACTTCCAGGTGTTCAAGCTGGTTTTAGAAAAGGCAGAGGAACCAGAGATCAAATTGCCAATATCCGCTGGATCATCGAAAAAGCAAGAGAGTTCCAGAAAAACATCTATTTCTGCTTTATCGACTATGCCAAAGCCTTTGACTGTGTAGACCACAATAAACTGTGGAAAATTCTGAAAGAAATGGGCATACCAGACCACCTGACCCACCTCTTGAGAAACCTGTATACAGGTCAGGAAGCACCAGTTAGAACTGGACATGGGCCAACAGACTCGTTCCAAATAGGAAAAGGAGTACGTCAAGGCTGTATATTGTCACCTTGCTTATTTAACTTATATGCAGAGTACATCATGAGAAATGCTGGGTTGGAAGAAGCACAAGCTGGAATCAAGATTGCCAGGAGAAATATCAATACCTCAGATATGCAGATAACACCACCCTTATGGTAGAAAGTGAAAGGGAACTAAAAAACCCCTTGTTGAAAGTGAATGAGGAGAGTGAAAATGTTGGCTAAAACTCAACATTCAGAAAACAAAGATCATGGAAACTGGTCCCATCACTTCATGGGAAATAGTTGGGGAAACAGTGGATACAGTGTCAGATAATTTTTTGAGCTCCAAAATCACTGAAGATGGTGTTTGCAGCCATGAAATTAAAAGACGCTTACTCCTTGGAAGGAAAGTTATGACCAACCTAGACAGCATATTAAAAAGCAGAGACATTACTTTGCCAACAAAGGTCCATCTAGTCAAGGCTACGGTTTTTCCAGTGGTCATGTATGGATGTGGGAGTTGGACTGTGAAGAAAGCTGAGCACCGAAAAATTGATGCTTTTGAACTGTGGTGTTGGAGAAGACTCTTGAGAGCCTTGGATTGCAAGGAGATCCAACGAGTCCATCCTAAAGGAGATCAGTCCTGGGTGTTCATTGGAAGGCCTGATGCTGAAGCTGAAACTCCCAGTACTTTGGCCACCTCATGCGAAGAGTTGACTCATTGGCAGAGACCCTGATGCTTTGAGGGATTGGGAGCAGGAGGAGAAGGGGACAGCAGAGGATGAAATGCTGGATGGCATCACTGACTTGTTGGACATGAGTTTGAGTAATCTCCAGGAGTTAGTGATGGACAGGGAAGCCTGGCATGCTGCAATTCATGGGGTTGCAAAGAGTCAGACACGACTGAGCGACTGAACTGAACTGAACTGAAGAGTATTTATACTATAAAAATTGGCATATGATACAAATTAGGATTTTTTTTTCTGGTGAATATGTGTTTAACTATTTGTTATCATGCTACTGCTTAGACCCAACATTACTTTGTAGATATCTTCTAAAACTAGTTTGATGATTAAAATATTAGCTCAAGAAATTTTAGAGGAAAAATACTTGAAATGGTTTGATTTCCTATAGACTTAGTAAGACACAGGGCTTCCCTGATAGCTCAGTTGGTAAAGAATCCGCCTGCTCTGCAGGATACCCTGGTTTGATTCCTGGTTGGGAAGATGACCTGGAGAAAGGATAGGCTAACCAATCCAGCATTTTGGGGCTTCCCTTGTGGCTCAGCTGGTAAAGAATCCACCTGCAATGTTGGAGACCTGGGTTCAATCCCTGGGTTGGGAAGTTCTGCTGGAGAAGGTAATGACTACCCACTCCAGTATTCTTCCATGGAGAATTCCAGGTGCTGTATAGTCCATGGGGTCTCAAAGAGTCAGACACAACTAACTTTCTCACTTAGTAAGACACAGCATCAAAGTAAGATACTTTTTGTTGCCATGTGCATATAATTTTTAAAACTGCATTTGCCTCAGGGATATTAATAAAACAGAGATAATTGAGTAAGCATTTAGTTTCTTTTAAACAAAAAATACTGATGACTTCTGAGGTTTTTTTATTAGAAAATTCTCTTTCTAGAAAAAAATGTTTCAGTAAGCATTCAAGAGAGGCATTTGGAGGGGGCTGGACTTCAAAAAAAGATTAAAACATGATAAAGCAGGATAGAATAGAAATTGCGAATTGGTTTAATTCTCCTCTATACACACACACACACACACACACACACACATATATACATGCATACCTTTTCCCACTAAGCTTTAACAACTGCAGGATTTCAATTAAGATAAATCAAAGCACAAAATCTCTCTTGACATATGAATAGAAAAAATAAAAAACAATTTCTTATAGAATTAGAATTCTGACTTTCAGGAATTATAGCACAACTCCCTAAAGAATATGACTGTTGGTTTTTTCACAAACACTTTCAAATGCAAATACCAGCATTTTATGAGTCCTGCTTTCAGATGTATCACTAGACGCTTTTGTTTTTCAAAGCCACACAGATAAAATCGAGAAATATGTGACCTACAAAAAGCTTCTGTTTGATTGTCCTTATTTAGATTTGGATATTGCCAGGAAAAGTAGCATCTTTGACCTCATAAATTGCTATTCATGAAGGTAGGCAGCTGGCTGGGAGATACACTTTAAATGATGGAAATTATGCTTATTAATATTGCCTTGCAATATTAATTTGAGGAGGGCATGGCAACCTACTCCCGTATTCTTGCCTGGAGAATCCCGTGGACAGAGGAGGCTGGCAGGTTACAGTCCATGGTTGCAAAGAGTCGGGCATGACTGAAGTGACTTAGCACACACACACAACACAATTTATAACTTTATTTTCTTGATATGAATTAATCTAAGTCTTACAGTTACCACTGTTTGATTACAGACTCCAAATTCAGAAAGAGTGGGTTGTTCAAAGTTGGAATGCTCCACTCAATACTCTCTTCTTAAGAGTTAAGCAAATGACTTAACTTCTCTATTTCCTAGCTTTATCTTTGTAGATTAACAATAATGACAGTGCTAATTGCACAGTTTTGCCTTGAGGATTAAGTGTAACACCATATCTGACAGAATAAAAGTTAAATTATAGAGTAAATTTTAAATTGGGACTTCCCTGTACCTGACACAGTAAACAATCTGCCTGTAAGGCAGGAGATCCGGGTTTGATCCCTGGGTTGGGAAGATCCTCTGGAGAAGGGAATGGCAATCCACTCCAGTATTCTTGCCTGGAGAATCCCATGGACAGAGGAACCTGGCGGGCTACAGTCCATGAGGTCGCAAAGAGTCTGACACACCTGAGTGACTTACACTACTAAAAGTTAAATAATAACAACTTTTTGTTGTACTAATAAATACAGAGACTTCTGGGTACATAACACAGTAAGATATATAATTTATTTTTAAGAATCAAATAATTTATTGAGAGCAATTTTTGATCCTGAGAAATGAAGTTAGGTGGGCTTAAGTTACCAGGGAAAGAGAACAGAGTGCAAACTGATGGAAACAGACCTTAATAGGATACCCATCTTGATTTCTAAAAAGATCTTTACTTGACTCATCTAAATGTCCTTAATTTTGAGAGATTGTCTGAGTGAGACTGCATGGTTATCAATCAGTAATTCAAGAAGTTAGTCTGCTAGAAATTGACTGAAATCCAGGGCACCTTGAAGTCTAAGTCCCTTGAAATCATCATGTACTGGAATTTACTAAGGAATGTTCACTCATAACACAAATATCTATTGAGTATGTGAAGTGAATACCAGACACATCGCTCATCAGAATCCAGAGTACAACTGTATGGATAGCTGGTCATTAGAAATGAGTCAAGAACTGGGAAGATAAATAGAGGAACGAGGACTAATATGGTGAACATGAAACAGGGAGGTTTGGAGTGAGAGAAAAACCCAAGCACACTGAAAGATTACAAGAGGAAACATGTTTAGCAGCGGTAAATCAGAACAAGAACATGGATATAAAATGGGATAGAAAGTGTAGAGTTAAGATTCCAAACCAGGCATGGTTGGAATTACTTAATATTAATAAATCTAGCTCCCCAGCAAAACTCCCTGTGCCTGTTCTCAAAGAAATGTCTTCTAACAAAAGGAATTAAGGTTAAATAAAAGGGAGTCTGGAATGTGCTAGATATATGGACACGAGAGCTCAGAAATATGGTTCCAGTTAGAGATGTGAATTTAGGGATTATAATCCAGGAGTCTCACGTTGGTTTTTTTTTTTTTTTTTTAATAATCAGAATTCCAATGGTAATTCAATATGTGATGTGGGAACACACCATTTAAAGTTAGGAATGGAGCAACTTCAGAGGATACTCAGGAAGTACAGACATAGAAGAAAGCATATCTGGAGAGTCTGGAGTAGCAAAGCCAGGGTTGCTAAAAAGGGTAAATCAGTATGCCACAGAAGAACTGCTGAATGCTGTTAGGAGAGTCCTGATGCCTCTGAAATGGAGTTTCACAAAGAGAAAAGGCCACCAGTCAGATTACGGTAATATGAGGAATGGAAGTGGAATGTCTCTAGAAGAAAAAAGTGTAGATTATTTTTCAAGAATTTCCTAGCCCGTAGGAAAAAGCAGTGATTTAACAGTCTATTTAATAGGAATGAATTTTTTTCATGCTTTTTTTTTAGAACAGAAACCTTCCATGAACCTTAAGATAAAAAAGAGATTCAGATTAAAGAGAAAGAGTAACTATGGAAAGATTAGGTCAAGAAGTTATTCTTTATAAGTTAGTGTAGCCACAGTGAAAAACAGTATGGAGATTCCTCAGAAAACCAAAAATAGAATTACTATATGATCCAGGAACCCCACCCTGGGCATATATCCAGATCAAACTATAATTCAAAAAGATTTAGGTACCCTTATGTTAGCAGATATAAGTGTTTATATACAGAACGCATGAAACAAGGTCCTACTGCATAGCATGGAGAACTATATACATTATCCTATGATAAACTATGATGAAAAATAATATTTTAAAAGTGTGCTGTTGTTGTTTAGTCGATAAGTCATGTCCAACTCTTCTGCGACCCCATGGACTCTTGCCCACCAGTCTCCTCTGTCCATAGCATTTCCCAAGCAAGAATACTGCAGTGGTTTGCCATGCCCTTCTCTAGGGGATTTTCCTGACCCAAGGATCAAACCCGTGTCTCCTGCATTGGCAGGCAGATTCTTTACCGCTGAATCACCAAGGAAGCCTACAGAAAAATGTACTGAGTCACTGCTGTATTTGCTGTTGTTGTTCAGTTGCTCAGTTGTGTCCGACTCTTTGCAGCTCCATGGACTGCAGCACGCTAGTCTTCCCTGTCCTTCACCATCTCCCTGTCCTTTACCATCTCCTGGAGCTTTCTCAAACGCATGTCCATTGAGTCAGTGTATATTAGTCATTAACACAACATTGTAAATCAACTGTACTTCAGTAAAAAAGTAGTCTTAAGTTATCTTGGGAAGGGGACAAATAGCCAGGCATAGGTGGAAAATGAAGGTGAAGATGGAGCTAACTATAGCACATATCTAAGGATCTTCAAATAAGCAAAACATGCATAGCACAATACAATAAAAAAGGTCAGTAAGCATTGGTTTTAAACTCAGTTGCTCAGCAAGAGTAACAGTGTGACAATAATTTTGACAAAAATTATAGCCCATGGACTCTAAAACTCAGAGATCAACATGATGTAGAGAGCAAACCCTGAGTGATTAATTACGACAACCTACACGTCATGATGGCACTGACTCTTGTGTAATCCTTAGACACTTAGAGCCAGGGTAGGGAAGATGGAGAAGAGAAAAGAGCTGGACTAATGGGCACCTTTCATTAACATTTCAATTACAGGTAATAGAAAAACCAACAAAATCACCTTAAACAAAGTCTCATTGCCAACACTGATGACCAGTGCTGACTGTAAGCATTGGTAAATCAGGACAAAATGATATCAAAAATCTTCCTGTTTTGATTACTCTGGAATGACCTCTCTCTGAGGCTTTGAGGGTAGCAAAACAAGACAGACGTGGTATTTCCAAGCGATACCTCCTCCCACCTTCAAATCCAGCAGGAATAAAAGAGGCTTTCTTTTCCAGCAGACACAACTTTTCTGTTTCATTGGCTCTAGCTAGGTCATTCGCTTATCCCTTACACAATTGTATCCAGAGAAACTGACTATACAGGTTCACTGATAAAGCATCTTATGAGGCAGTTCAAAGGTGAATTTTATTTCAATCACATGCCTAGAACTGAGAATGGAAGAGAGTGCTTTCCTAGACAGCAATAGCCACAGTAGCAGCAACAATGCTCTCTCTAGAGTGAAAACCGAATGTTATTACTACATGCAGGTGGAGCTGGAGCAGAGTCTGTATGGGATACTGAGCAACTCATCCTACATTTGCTCCTGTGACGAACCTTTGGGCAAGAGATTTTTTTTTTTTTTTTTCTCTAGTCAGTGATTTTCTTACACAGAGATGAAGTCACCAGTCCCTTTCTGATCTCAAATTCTGTGGTTTTATCAGTGGTCTCAAAGTCCCCTGAAAAGACCTGCTTATGCCTACGGTCACCAGGAGGGTGACCGAGCCTACTGTTTATCAGATGCCTAGTGGGGGAGCATTTATAAATTTGAACTCTTGTGCTTCTTAGAGTTGTTTCCATTTGGAGGTGTCCCTAAGGAAATCAGTTTGAAGGGTATGTGCTAAGGCATTGCTGGAGTTCAGTGAACCATTAAAAAGCAAATTATGGTTTTTATGAATTCCATTTTTATGGTGTGAGCTGTGGGGAGGGGTGGCTGTTTGGAGTGCTGTGTTTGTAGGCTGTTCTCACCCTGGAGATGGAGTGTGAAAACCAGGCTTAGAAAAAGTTGCAGTAACTTTTGGTTGATTTTCATGTTTTTTGCCATCTGTGATGTGTTACTTTCTGCAAAATTTCAAAAACAGCCTTACTAGTGAAAGGGGGGAAAAGAAATCTGACCAGATCTTTTGAGAGATGGCTGACATAAAAAGCTCCACGTATTAAGTACGATCTTACTATTGTGATATTTTGGGTCAATAAAATATAAATGAATATTTCCTGAATTTGAAAAAGGTAAACTTTTTAATGTTATTCTTTTCTAATGATGATATTAATGACAAGATTATTTGATAGATAATTATATCCAAGGCAATACATTATGCAATTTGCATATATGATTCTATGTCTCAAAAATTCTGTAATACATATATTATTTTCACTATTAAGTTAAAAATGTGAGACATAAAAAGGTAATTAAACTGCTGAGAATCATGTAAGTATTATGTGTCAGAGACAAGTTCAAACTGAGATGGAGATTACCAACATCTATTCTTTTCTTCCTTGGTAATAGAACCCTTTTTTCTTTTTTCAATTATTCACTCTTCTCTGGAAAGCCGGTGATTCATGGGAGACCAATCTTAGCCCCAGGCTTAGGATGGGTATATCCTAATTGATCCAAATCAGAAATTAGTCCTCAACTCCCTAACCAGCAAGTTTGGACATGGACATGTGATATAATTCTGGCCAATGAGACAAATGGGGGGGGGGGTGGTGTTCATCAAAAGATTTCCTCCCCATGGAAAAGGAGTCCTTTGCTTCTGGGTATTATATCTGGGTATAATGCTTGAAAATGATACAACCATCTGGCTGCAAGCTTAGAGCTAAACCTAACACTAAAGTTGGCAGCACAGAAAGATGGCGAAAACCCGAGTCCTTGATGATACTGTTGACTACTGATTTTTTTAAAAATCCCTACTGGAGTCTCCCTGTCTTCAACTTTCCTGTTAAGGAAAATAATAAATCTAATTATTTAAGCCACTTTGGGTTAGGTTGGATGTCACTTGCTACTGAGAGCATCCTTATAGCCTTAAAGATCTTCCTTGCTTCAAAGCTCATGTTCTTAATCTTCAAACCTTGTAGATAGCCACCTTATCCTAATAATAAGTCCTAATACAAATGTGTTATCTAAGATATCTAAGATAACTATTTAGAATATATTTTCCCATGAAACAAGGCAAGAGGTTGATTGAGTTTCCAAGGTAAATCATGAAATATATTGACCCCATGATACAGTTAAATAGCACAGATGGTTCTTGGGCAAGTACCAGGTACTGAATGTCAGAGACTTGTTTTTTCTTATTAAAATAAAAAGGTGCAAAAAATAAATTAAAAAAAATAAAAAGGTGCAGTAAGGGGGTGGGCAGGGCATCTAGCATCCTTCTGCTCCAGGATCCTAGAAATATATTGGGATGTACTATATCCCCACTCAATGTTTGACTTGGTTTGGAGAATTTCAGGTTGGACTCAAGTGTCCTTTCTCAAGATCTCTTCTGTCTTCCTAATTAATGTAGGGCTTCTTTGGATGATAATAGGAATGGAAACTCTGCTCTGAGTCATCACATATTCTTCCATCATCTTTGGGCCTTTGCTCCTTCTCTAGGACCTAGATTTTGAAGCTTAAATCCAGGAACAGGAGTCTTTCATCCCCAGGTTATTCTGTGTCATACATAAAG
This sequence comes from Muntiacus reevesi, assembly GCF_963930625.1. NCBI lineage: Eukaryota > Metazoa > Chordata > Mammalia > Artiodactyla > Cervidae > Muntiacus > Muntiacus reevesi. The sequence goes on along the minus strand of NC_089251.1, from coordinate 255,318,221 downwards.
AGTCAGTTAATGAAGACATGGCTAAATATATGGCCAGGGTAACAGAGAAATTTTAATCGTGAGATTATCTTTTCACACATGGAGTAAGACATGACTGAAAATGATTTTATTCCTCACCTAACTACTGTAAGTATCTCAATATTCTATAGCCTCTAAGACAAAGACTCTCTGCCTATGTTTTTATACATTTATTCACTTACTCAACAACTATTTATGAAGGACACTATATGCATTGATAATTATTTTGCTATTCTGTTTGGCTTTTGTTAACTCCTTCTTGTCATTGTCCTTAGTCTTTCAGCTTCATAGGTTTAGAAAGAAGTATATTCCTCCTCTTCCTTCACACCCCCGTCCTTCAGATATACCCCAGCTCTTCTTAGTATCCATTCTCTGCTCCCTGAGGATTTGGCGCCTCTGTACAGCATGGTGACTATAGTTAATACTGCAGTGCGTTTTAAGAGTTGCTAAGAGAATAGACCCTAAAAATTGAGAAATTGACTCTTCTATTTTTCAGTTAAGTAACATACAGATTATTCTTGTTCATAAAATGAGTTTAAAGATTTATTAATTAAGATACTTTTACTGAGATTCTTCTGCTAGTTCCTTCCTATTTTGTTCACTCACTTCTCTCATAGTGAAATAATGGGCATATGAAATAAGCAGTACTGCTAAATCCACGTTGCAGAAAAAGATTAAACCTTACTTCCTTGGCCATGATCTTCCACTGATTGGCACACCATGAATGGGTGAGAACAGTTCTCAAAGTATTCATCAGAATCACCTGGAGGGCTTGTTAAATCAACAAGTCTGGAGTAGAGCCCTTGAAGTTCCAGGTTTAACAAGTTCCCAGTTGCTGCCGGTTCTGCCAGTCCAGAGACCACACTTATAGAGAATGTCAAATTAGGCTACAGTAGGAAAAATATACTGCCTGGAGAATTCCAGGGACAGAGGAACCTGGTGGGCTGCCATCTATGGGGTCGCACAGAGTCGGACATAACTGAAGCGACTTAGCAGCAGCAGCAGCAGCAGGAAAGATATACAGAGACTATTGGGCTTCTCATGTGGCTTCAGAGGTAAAAAATCCACCTGTCAATGGAGGAGACTCAGAAGACATGGGTTCGACCCCTCGGTCAAGAACATCTCCTGGAGGAGGAAATGGCAACCCACTCCAGTATTCTTACCTGAAAAATTCCACAGACAGAGGAACCTGGTAGCTACAGTCCATATGTTCACAAAGAGTTGGACACAACTGAATAGACATGCAGACACAGAGAATGTTAGAAATCAAATGGCTAGAATTTTGAGGCCTTATCAAAGGAATGTGGCCCAAATATTGCCCCAAGTTGTATATGAAGCCTGGGGGCTAAAATGCCTCCCCCAACCAGAAAATGTCATCTTGCACTAGGAGCAGTAGGCAAGGGCGCTGAATTGGAGGTAAGTAGTGCCTTGAGCAACAGCCTGTCCTTGGGTCTATAGTGTCATCACCTCTCCCAGATCTGGCAAACTGTGGCCTTAGGCTTCATCTCTGGGCCACAATCTCAAATTTTTTCTTCAGCCTGCAACTTGGAGAGCCATGGAAGGACACTTACTTAAATTGACCTTGGAATACCCTCCTCTCTGTCTTATTACCTTGATTAGAAGAGGCAGCATATCATTCTCTGAAAAGTGGGACAGGAAGATCAATACTAGGTAGATATTTTAGAATTGTCATAAAATGTAAGATAAAATGTACCATTTTCAGTGTACAATTCAGCAGAATTAAGTACATTTACAATGTTGTGCAACCATTGCCACTATCCATTTCCAAAACCTTTTCATGATCCCAAACAGAAATTCTATACCATTAAACAATAACTCCCAGTCCCCCTCTCCCCTCAGCCCCTGGTGACCTCTATTCTACTTTCTATCTCTATTAATTTGCCTATTCTACTCTTTAAAATTTTAAAGTAGGTAAAAAATATTTTTGGCAATCCCTCCCACTCCCTCCTTACAACCCATAGAATGCATAAGTTTTTCTTTGGTTCCCACAAGTGCACTTTGACCAACTTCTTCCTTTAATGTCGGAAACACTTCCGTCACAAGATACCTTCCTTTTACTGCACGTCATAAATTGATCTGCTTAGACTAATTCATGCAGGTATATAAATGGCTGGAGGTTACTGAGGGCTTGCCTTGTGTCAGACACTATTCTAAGTGCTTTCTGTAACTATTTCATCCTCCAACCCCACCACTAGATGTACTGTTACTATCAGCTCTATTATCAGATGGTAAAGAAGCTACCTGCAATGAGGGAGACTTGAATTCGATCCCTGGGAAGATGCCCTGGAAGAAGAAAATCCACTCCATATTCTTGCCTGGAGAATTCCATGGACAGAGGTGTGTGGCAGGCTACAGTCATGGGGTCACAAAAAGTCAGACATGGCTGAGTGACTTTCAGTTCACTACTTATCACTATTATTATCTCTCTTTTATTGACAAAGAAACTGAGATTCAAAAGATGGACTGTTTTTTCCAAGACCACACAGCTAGTAGGTGATGAAGCCAGGATTTCAACTCCTGAGGCAGTTCTCTTAACTGTAGAGGATGCTTACTAATCAAAAAAATTGGTAATTAGTGGAATGTCAGGCTTTGAGGCTAGAGGAATATTTTTGAAGATATTTTGAGCCAAAAGGACTTCCTGGTAGGAAGCCAAGAGTCATCAGTGAGGCCTAGGGCAGTTTTCTGCTTTACCCATTGCCTCCATTTCCATCTCCCAACTGACTCCCTAAATACAATCTTGATCCTAACTCTCTGAGATCCTAACCCCTTCTCAGAGCCTGCCCCAACATTTCCTGGCCCTTCTTTCCTGTCCCAGGGGATGACCCTCCCGTTCCTGGAACTCTGCTTCCTTTGGTGGATGCAGACGGGGTGCAGAGCCTTGCGCCTTAGCTTGGACAGAGGCCTAGTCAGGTAGACAGAAAAAGAAAATTGCCAAAAAACCAAAACCAAGCAAATTTTAAAAAGCTGTTGAAATAAATCTGTGAGCCTGCCATTTTAAGTCTTTTGAAACAAGACAAATAATAAATAAATAAGTGTATATGGGTGGTGGCCTGGAAAAATTAATTCAAATGTATTTAGTACTCAGGAAACAGCTTCCAAACAAGTTGACAAGGCTTTTCAAATGTATTACCACATTCCATCCTGGCATTCAATTTATTACGCTTCAAAGTACCCTGAAATTCTACCATCCAGATATATTTCTCTCTGAGAAAATGATTCAACACACCAGTCATGGAAAACAAATTTAAGCTTCCTCTAATCATAATTCTAGTGAACCAAACTCCTTTAAGATTTTTTTTTTAAGATCAATTGTTTTTAAACCTGAATTTCAGCATAGAGATGGGGTAGAGAATAATGATTGCTGATATTTTTGTCTGAATTTAAAGGGAGTCTGGACACTTAGTCAACAAAAGACACATTTGAGGTAAAGAATAGCTCATCAGTTAAAAACTCAGATCCTGAAATCAGAAAGACTTGAGCTCAAAAAATGGCGTGGCTGCCTCCAGTTGTATGATTTGAGCAAATCACTTACGGTGTCTGTACCTCAATTTATGCATCAGAAAGTACAGGTACTGATAGAAATATCTTCCTTATGGTGGTGTTTTGACAATTAAATGAAGTAAAGCATGGCTCCTTGCCTGGTTCATAGTAAGTAAGCAATAAAGTTAGCTGACTTTATCATCAAATACATCCTCGGATGGTTCTGAAGTCTGAGTGAAGGCAATTACCTTGGGTTTTTTTGGTGGACCAGGGATGTGTGGAGAGGTTGCAGGCACCTCAGAACATAGACGTATGTTAACTAAAGAAATAATGCTAATAGACTGGCTTATGAGAGAACCACTTATCTCCAAAGAATAACCATACTGTAGAAATATCAACTTCTTCTAATTCTCCCAGTTATACCAGAGGGGCTCCCTTGGAAGGTGTTCACCGAATATGAGGCCAGTACCACACTTAGCCAGTGGAACTGCTTCCCTGGACACTGTCCCCCACATGATGGTGCCTAATGATGGCCATCTTTTGGTCTGCCCCTTCCCAGGGGTTAGAAGGTCTCCAAGGCCAAGGAGAAGCTGAGCTCATGACTTTTCCCTGCTGGATACTCACATCTTGGAATTCCCTGCCCTGTCCACTGTGCCCCTCTGCCATATTCTGACCCTGAGACCCCAGAGTTCTCTACCCGAATGTCTATCAGCCTGTCTCCTAAGTCTTCATGGGCTTCCTCCTTAGATCTTTTCTCCTGAGGAGGCCCAGGGTACTGAGGGTGTGTACACCTCTCCACCCTTAAAGAATGGCCAAGCAGCAGCTGCTTTCAAGCTTGGGTGGATTCACGGAAATTGTACTGGGACCACAGTGTCCACCTGTTCTTACAGCAAGGGCCTGAGCTGCAGGCAGCCGGGTGCAGCCCTATCACACAAGGAGTTGAGAATCCTTGTTTCCAACCCAATTTGTCAGACTTTTATGAAACTTATTAAAAGGATGAAGGATAAAACAAATGTAGCTGTTTGTTCTCTTGATATATAGCTTTAAATATTTAGTGGTGAAATATTCAGAGATATGCGCTCCTACTGTGGGCCCAGCAAATATTAGAGGAAGAGGAGAATTAGTTAGTTTTTTGTTGAAGTGTGTCCTTTATAAGAATATTAAAGCAGGAAAAAGAAAATTTCAAATTTAAATCAGTTTCCCTTAATTGCATTTGGTACTTGAATTTTGATACTTAATAGGTATAAACGTGGGCACTGAATGCCTGGAAATAACTGTTTGGGTACATGAGTGTAACTATTTTCCAAGAGTCTACTGTGGACAGAAATGTTTTCACTGATATAATTGTAAGAGTCAGAATCCCATGACCTCTCCTTCCGTGGCTGCCTCTTTCTTTATTCCCTTTTCCTACAAACTCTCTAGTTCAAAATATAAGCCCTTGGGGAATTGTGTCATCAGATTTCAAGAAAAAATTTGGAGTATAAATAGCTCCCAAGGATCAGTAGAGTGCTGATTGGAGGCAGGGTCAGTTTTCACAGCTCACCATCCCCCGAGTGACCCACAGCTTATGTTTAGGGACCCCTCACTTTATGCTTTATTGACTAAAAACGTTGCATCAAACACCAGCTGAAGCATTTTTCAGAGGTCAACAGTGCTAACATTTTGGAGGTATACTCCTGATCCTTCTTTTTGGTATAGTGCATTTTAAGAATTCCCAAGGGAAATGTACCAATGATTTTTGTTTTCATGTTGTAAGTTTCTTAAACACAAAGTCTTTGTTTTTTAAGAGCACTCATGGAATAAACATTTATGCTCACTCTGCCATCCAACCCTAGGATAAAGAGCAGTCAAGTGGTTGGATGTTTTGGAAGCAAGATTCATTATAATATTTGAAATCTCATTTTAACAAGCTACTTGAACAAATGTATGCCAAAAATGAAATGAGGGCAAACTACTCTAAAATGTTTGATGTGTGATAGTCTTATTTAGATATCTTCACATCTTAGAGAAATGTATAGAAAAATTATTTCTGATAACTCTTTAGCAGCCCAGGATTACAGGATTGCTATTTGATATTATACTGGAGTTTCCATTCTTGCCCTATCTAGCATGGTCAAATGAAATCTGAAGGTCTCGCTGTCGGCTGTCATGCTCAGAAGAAAGAGTGTTCAGGGCAGGTGCCAGGGAAAGGAAAAATGAATAAGGGAGGAGAGGAGAAATATGCTCCATTAGGTGTATCTGTTTATTTTAAAAATTCATTTAAGTTTCATCCCCCTGCCTTTAAACTTTCTTCTATCCAAACTTAATTACTTATCTTAACCCACTCCAGTACTCACCTGGAAAATCCCATGAACGGAGGAGACTGGTAGGCTACAGTCCATGGGGTCGCAAAGAGTCGGACATGACTGAGCGACTTCTCTTTCACTTTCTTTCACAACTTATTTGTGTCTTTATTAGGAATTTATTACCATGCTCTGGGCTTCCCAGGTGGCACAGTGGTGAAGAATTGCCTGCCAATGCAGGAGATGTGGTTTGATCCCTGGGTCGGGAAGATCCTTGGGAGGAGGGCATGGTAACCCATTCCAGTATTCTTGCTTGGGAAATGCCATGGACAGAGGAGCCTGGCGGGCTCCAGAGGGTTGCAAAAGGTTGACACACCTGAGCAGCTGAGCATGAGCTTGAACGTGTATCTGTTCATTCCAAACTCCTAATTTATCTCCTGCCTATTTTTTCCCCTTTGGTAATGATAGTTTTTTTTCTTTCCCCTATGTCTATGGATCTATTTCTGTTTTGTATATAAATTCATTTGTATCATTTTTAAAGATTCCACATATAAGTGATATCATATGATATTTGTCTTTCTCTGTCTGGCTTACTTCACTTAGTATGATAATCTCTAGGTCCAACCATGTTGCTGCAAATGGCATTATTTCATTCTTATGTTGAGTAGTATTCCATTGTTTAAGTGTACCACATCTTCTTTATCCTTTCCTCTGCTGATGGACATTTAGATTGCTTCCATGTCTTGGCCATTGTCAGTAGTGCTACAGTGAGCATAGGGGTGCACGTATCAGTATCTTTTCAAATTACGGATTTATCCAGATATGCTTCCAGGAGTGGGATTGAAGGATCATATTGTAGTTCTATTTTTAGTTTTTTAAGGAACCTCCATGCTGTTATCCTAAGTGGCTACACCAATTTACATTCCCACCAACAGTGTAGGCGGATTCCCTTTTCTCCACACTTTCTTCAGCATTTATTTTTAGTCTTTATAATTATGGCCATTCTGACCAGAGTGAAGTAATACCTCGTAGTAATTTTGATTTGCATTTTTCTAATAATTAGGAATGTGGAGCATCTTTTCATGTGTTTTTTGGACATCTGTATGTCTTCATTGTAGAAATGCCTTTTTAGATCTTCTACCAAGTTTTTGATTGGATTGTCTTTAGGTTATTGAGCTGTATGTGCTGTTTGCATATATTGGAGATTAATCCCTTGTCAGTTACATCATTTACAAATATCTTCTCCCATTCTGTAGATTGTCTCTTCATTTCATTTATGGTTCCCTTTGCTATGCAAAAGCTTTTAAGTTTAAGTAGGTCCCATTAGTTTATTTTTATTCTTATTTCCACTACTCTGGAAGATGGATCCCAAAAGATATGGCTGTGATTTATGTCAAAAAGTGTTTTGCCCGAGTTTTCCCTAGGAGTTTTTATAGTATCCAGTCTTACACTTGTCCTTAATCCAGAAAAATGTCTAATATTTTTCCAAGTCAAATAAATATTTCCCCATAATTTGCTTCAAAAATTGTAAAGAGATCGTTCAAGAGCAAATTAACATAAAGGTAATAAAGAGATGATGGCTAATAGTGAACTACCCTCAGGATGCTCTTGTGCTTATCAATCAAAGAATATGGGACTCTTTAAAAGACTAAAATTTCTTATACTATCTCCATCCTTACTCCACTTCCCAAAGGTAATCACTTGTAATAGTTTAGTGTAGATCTTTCTGGGTGTTGATCCCCCGAATCTGTGCCATTTACTGCTGTAGATGCCGGTACAACAGTGCATAAGATACAAACCAACTCTCTGACCTGTCTTTATAGTCTACTGGATAAAACATTTTGAATAAAAAAAAAAACCAATAAACATATGGCATGACTTTAGCAGTGGTAAGTGCTACGAAGTCTATAACAGGATAAAGAGAATCAAGGTGTTTACTATTTGAGTTGGGGGGTGGGTGGTCAAGGAAGCACTTTCTACCTGAATGCAGTGAGGAAATGATTCACACATCTTGAGAAAGAGATTCTAAGCAGGGGAAACAGCAAGTGTAAAGATTCTGAGCAGAAGCAAGCTTGGTAGATAAGATTATAGCAAGGAGGCCAGCACCATCGAAGCAAAATGAATAAGGTAGAAATTGTTAAGAGATATAAGTAGAGATGTAGCTTGTGGTACACTTCATAGGGCTGTATGAATTAAGTATTGGCATGGTCTGACTTGGGTTTCCCAGGTGGTTCAATGGTAAAGAATCTGCCTTTTAATTCTGGAGACTCAGGAGATATGGGTTTGACCCCTGGGTTGGGAAGATCCCCTGGAGGAGCAAATGGCAACCCATTCCAGTATTCTTGCCTGGAGAATTCCATGGACAAAGGAGCATGGCTATGGTCCATAGGGTCACAGAGAGTAGAACATGACTAAACATGCACACACATGGTCTGACTTATACTTTAAAGGAGGCAGACACTGGCTGGAAATTCTGCCAGATGTAAATGTTGAGTCTGACAGTAGTTTGGAGGCAAGATTCCTTCTTATTGTTTAAGGCCTTTGATTGGATCAGGTCCACTCACATTATGGAGGGTAGTCTGCTTTACTCAAAGTCTACTGATTTCAATGTAAACCACATCTAAAATATACCTTCACTACAAGATCTAGACTGGTGTTTGACTAAACAACACAGCATCATAAGCTAGGTGTGTGAACATAAAAAATTAACTGCCACAGAGTTGTTTGTTGCTTTTTTGAGATTTGCTTTTTTGTACATTAGAATATTTCATGCTTTTCTCCTTATGCATTCTGTTCCTCTATTTTTATATTCATTAATTAATCTATGTCAGTCTTTTCCCCCCTGAAGTTATATATTCTTCCCTCTCAATAAATGACATCATACATGATGACTAAGAATTGCTAGACTCCTGGGTACCACATCTATATATGAACTCTCATATGCTGATTTGATCATGTTTGATGAACTGTCATGGATAATTTATTATTTTAGAACATATAGTCCTAAAGTCCTCTACATCAGATTCGCAAAGGACCAATTGACAACCATTACCGTGTGTCTGTCATTCTACTCAGTGTAGTTGAAAATCAAGGCAGCAGTAGAATTCTTGGAGCGCAGTGACATCATAGGATTACACACAATGATTCCCATTCCACCTGTTCTGTTCTTTGGCTTTATTTGATCATTGCATAAGGAATAACAGAAATGGCATCAATAATAATAGAAATGGCATAAGCCCTGAAATTTTCAAACTATGTAGTGGAATGTCTTGCTGTGATTAACTGAGGAATCTGATTTTAAATGAGCAAAAAGAGGAAAAAAACAATTTGCTTTGAATTACAATGTCCATGTGTTAGGTGTAAATCAAAATCATCCAAATGTAAGAGCCAAATGAGAATTAAATATGATTTAGAGTAAGTATTAATATTAACTTCTAACTATGTCTTTTTTATCTTCATGTGTGTACATGTAATTTTGTACTTCCTGCACTTAAGTTGTGTATATTTTTTCATAAGGTATTTCATAAATACATTCATACTTGTTTAATACTTTGAAAAATAAATATTGGCAAAGGACTGTCCTCCAAACATTTATAAAATGCAGTGGAACATAGAGGAAGTCATATTATCTTTTGAGCCTCTTTTTGATAGTTTCGGGTGCTTTCGATGAACTTCCTGCCTTTGTGCCCTTTCCTTGATCCCTGCTCTCTAGAGATGATATGTGGCTTGTTCTGGAGGCTTAAGCACACGCTGTCAGCTCTGGCTACCTTCCCTACATCGGCTCGTAATCCTTAGGCCTCAATCTGTAAAAAAGAAATCTACCAAAGCGAATGGAACCCAAAGGTCAAAGCTAAAGTGTGCCAAAAATAGCTCTGAGTTCTTAAATTGGTGCACCCACAAAGAAACAACAGTCAAGCGACAGACAGAGCTAGCCTGTGTTCTTCCTGGAGGCAAAGTTCAATTGCTCTGTAAAGTCTCTGTGTATTTGTGTGAAGCCTTTCACACTATTTTGCCAGTTCAGACCCTTAGGAAGTTCTGGATCACTGGAGCTGCCCAGCCTTAATGCAGTTATTACTACTGGCCAGTGCCGTCAACGCTGTCTATCTGGGGCTTATACTGGAGAGCGGCAGGGCAGTACTTTGAGCTCCTGGTTACTTCCTCCTCGCACAGCTGATTTTCTCAGCCAGCAGCTCTAAGCCCATCAGATCTGCACCGTCAGGACAGATAGCATTTGCTCTAACTTTTCCACTTGACACTGGCTGGGTCACCCAAAATGAGCTTTTTCATTTGTTTTCATCTTTCTTTTTTTCACCTTCTCATCTGTGTTGTTGATAACAGAATGAATATCTATAGAGTATTTTCCTAAAATTTAAGGATATGCATCAAATAAAATAACACATGTGAATGACTTCTGTAAACTCCATGGACTATACAAATAGTATGTACTTTCTGTGCTCAGTATACACAAACTTATTAAATAGAAGACAATTTTTATAACTTCAATTCCCCTTTTTCTTTCCATCCAATATATCCTTTAGTAGACATCTGCATATGAACTCTCTTCCCTACCTTATTTTGTTGTTTAGTCACCAAGTACTGTCAGACTCTGTGACCCCATGGATTGTAGCCCACCAGGCTCCTCTGTCCATGAGATTTCCCAGGCAAGAGTACTGGAATGGGTTCCATTTCCTTCTCCAGGGGATCTTCCGGGATCAGGGATCAAACCCACATCTTCTGCATTGGCAGGCGGATTATTTGCTGCTGAGTCACCAGGGAAGCCCCTTCCCTATTTTATCTTAGTTTTATTCATTATTGGAATAATATATTGATGATATTAATAATCAGTATCTCCAGACTGATGTCACTGTACTTAAATGTTTGGGAACTTCTTAACTGTTCAAGTCCATTAGTCTTTGCCCTCAAAAGATGACCAATTTGAGAAACTCAGAGCTTTCCAAATATTAACCTAGTGAATTTTTGATATAGCTCATATTAAAAGATGATCAGAGAGTGACTTGCTATACTTCAAATCCTATTTCTCTGCTTGCTTTGTTATTAGTTTTTCTTCACTTTTTCCTAAAGTTTAACCACTATAAAATTTTTAAGTTAATTAATTTTAATTGGAGGATAATTACTTTACAATATTGTGATTGTTTTTGACATACAGCGACATGAATCAGCCACAGGTACACATGTGTCTCCCCACTCTAAACCCCCCTCCCACCTCCCTCCCCAACCCATCCCTCTGGGTTTTCCCAGAGCATCGGCTTTGAGTGCCCTGTTTCATGCATCAAACTTGCATTGGATATCTATTTTATATATGGTAATACACATGTTTCAATGCTATTCTGTCAAGTCATCCCACCCTTACCTTCTCCCACAGAGTCCAAAATTCTGTTCTTAACATCTGTCTCTCTTTTGTTGCCTTGCATATAGGGTCATTGTTACTGCCTTTCTAAATTCCATATATATGTATTAATATACTGCATTTGTGTTTCTCTTTCCAACTTACTTCACTTTGTATAATAGCCTCCAGTTTCATCCACCTCATTAGAACTGACTCAAATGCATTCCTTTTTATAGCTGAGTAATATTCCATTGTGTAAATGTACCACTACTTCCTTATCCATTCATCTGCTGATGGACATCTAGTTTGCTTCCAAGTCCTAGCTATTGTAAACATTGCTGCAATGAACATTGGGGTACATGTGTCTCTTTCAATTCTAGTTTCCTTGGTGTGTATGCCCAGCAGTGGGATTGCTGTGTCATATGGCAGCTCTATTTCCAGTTTTTTAAGGAATCTCCACACTGTTCTCCATAGTGACTGTACTGTTTGCATTCCCACCAACAGTGTCAGAGGATTCCCTTTTTCTCCACACCCTCTCTAATATTTACTGTTTGAAGACTTTTTCAGGGCAGTCATTCTGACACGAGTGAGATGATATCTCATTGTGGCTTTGATTTGTGTTTCTCTAATAATGAGTAATGTTGAGCATCTTTTCATGTGTTTATTAGCCATCTATATGTCTTCTTGGAGAAATGTCTGTTTTGTTCTTTGGCCCACTTTTAGATTGGGTTGTTCTTTTTTCTGGTATTGAGGTGCATGAGCTGCTTGTATATTTTGGAATTTAATTCTTTGTCAGTTGTTTCATTTGCTATTATTTTATTCCACTCTGAAGACTGCCTTTTCACTTTGCTTATATTTTCCTTCATTGTGCAAAAGCTTTTAAATTTAATTAGGTCCCATTTGTTTATTTTTGTTTTTATTTCCATTACTTTGGGAGGTGGGTCATAGAGGATGTTTCTGTGATTTATGTCAGAGAGAGTTCTGCCTATGTTTTCCTCTAAGAGTGTTATAGTTCCTGGTGTTACATTTAGATCTTTAATCTATTTTGAGTTTATTTTTGTGTATGGTGTTAGAAAATGTTCTAGTTTCTTTTATATGTGGTTGTCCAATTTTCCCAAATCCAGTTGTTACAGAGATTGTCTTTTCTTCATTGTATAATTTTGCCTCTTTTGTCAAAGATAAGGTGTACATAGGTGCATGGATTTATCTCTGGACTTTCTATTTTGTTTCATTGATCTATGTCTGTCTTTGTGCCAGTACCATACTGTCTTGATGACTGTAGCTTTATAGTATAGTCTGAAGTCAGGAAGGTTGATTCCTCCAGTTCCATTCTTCTTTCTCAAGATTGCTTTGGCTATTTGAGGTTTCTTGTGTTTTCATACAAATTGTGAAATTATTTGTTCTAGTTCTGTGAAAAACACCATTGGTAGCTTGATGGGGATTGCATTGAATCTATAGATTGCTTTGGGTAGTATACTCATTTTCATAATATTGAGTCTTCCAATCCATGAACATGGTATATTTCTTCATCTGTGTCATCTTTGGTTTATTTCATCATGTTTTAAAGTTTTCCATATATAGGTCTTTTTTTTAAGGTAAATTTATTCCTATTTTATTATTTTCATTGCAATGGTGAATGGGATTGTTTCCTCAATTTCTCTTTCTGTTTTTCATCATTAGTGTATAGGAATGCGAGGGATTTCTGTGTATTAATTTTATATCTTTCAACTTTACTATATTCATTGATTAGCTCTAGTAATTTTCTGGTGGTATCTTTAGGGTTTTCTATGTAGAATATCATGTCATTTGCAAACAGTGAGAATTTTACTTCTTCTTTTCCAATCTGGATTCCTCTTATTTCTTTTTCTTCTGATTGCTGTGACTAGGACTTCTAAAACTATGTTGAATAGTAGTGGTGAAGGTGGGCACCCTTGTCTTGTTCCTGATTTTAGAGAAAATTCTTTCAATTTTTCACTATTAAGGATAATGTTTGTGGATTTGTCATTTATAGCTTTTATTGTGTTTAGGTATGTTCCTTCTATGCCTGCTTTCTGGAGAGTTTTTATCATAAATGGGTTTAATCACTATAAATTTTTTGTAGGAGACTGCTGGATACTGATGATGAGCTCAGTGATATTCAGTCAGATTCTGTCCCATCAGAAGTCCGGGACTGGTTGGCTTCTACCTTTACACGGAAAATGGGGATGATGAAAAAGAGATCTGAGGAAAAACCAAGATTTCGGAGCATCGTGCATGTTGTTCAAGCTGGAATTTTTGTGGAAAGGTAAGTGAACTTGCTGGTATATTAAGACAAAATTAAAAAGGCAGGAAATATACTTAATATATCAATATTATGAGAGTCCTGTAGTTATTGAGGAAAACTGTAATCATAAGTATACCTGGAATAAGTAGATTTAGGACTTTATGAGGGAATTTACCCTATAACAAAAAATATCTTGTCCTGGATTTATTTTTATTTATTTTAAATTAATATAAAGACTTAAATAAAGTATAGACTTTTGAATGGCCATTCTCAAATGAATCTTTATGAGTAACTGTTTAAAAATAATTATAATACATTCATATGCTATAAACCTAACATTACCCAAGTAAAATGTAGTGCCTGATAAAATAAATTCTATACTACATAATAAAATCATGCAGGCCTTTTCTCCACACTTAAGTGAAAAGGCCATCCTCTTACGACCTTGGAGTAAAGCTCTCTCATGTCCAGTCTCCTTGAAGAGCTTTTTAACTTTTCTGTCACTGAAGGACTTCTGTTACTTGCTGGCCCTTAGAAGCAGCAAGTCAAATCACTAGAGTTTCTAATGTGAAATACATGTTAATATGACAGGATTTTATATTATTTAGCCCTTAATAACATAGCTTATTTTTCTGTCTGGAAATAAGATGCTTCAGAACTAAAACTATAAAAAGACTCGAAATAAACATCTTACATCTGACAATGTTGAGAAATAGTTCTTAAAAGTTACTTATAGTTACTTAGACTTAAAAACAATTATGCTACATTAAGTTATAAATAACAAAGGTTATCAAAACAAAATTAAGGAAGAGAAATTTTTTATCAATGTGTTTAAAATTAAAGGAGACCACATTATTTTTTAACTTCAGACATCTCTAGTTATTACCTCTAATAAACTTCCTAAACTTTCATCTTATTCCTAAAGGAACAATGAGAAGCCCTCTTGGGTTTCTAAAAATCTAAATGACAAGGATTGCAAGAAGTATTTGATGTGATTTAAAGATATATTATAACCATAAGAAACAAAGCATCTATGATCTTGGTTTATGCCTTTATTACCCAAATTATTATTATTCAAATTGCTTTGTGTATTTTTTAGCCATATTTAATTGCCTTTGATAAAAGAACCTTCATAATAAGCATAATGAACTTGATTAGTTAGGTGAGATGATACCTCCAACACCTAGTGCATAAACTGCTCCCAACTCTGCCAGATGGGACCTGAAATCTGAAACAGACAAGTAGGGCTGGAGAGAAATAATTTTTATAATAATATTCCTATTTTTTAAAACAAGTTAAGTAAGTGTGTAACAGTTGATTTTTCTTAATATCAGTTTGAAAACATCTAAATAGTAGTTCAGAAAATCAGTGAAAGAGTCAGAGATAAAAGAGTGTATGTTTGCTTTAATGAAGAAATGTATATTTTACCTTTTTGTTTAAGAAAATATAGAATTTGGCAAACTGAAAAATAAATTAAAATTGTAAAAGTAAACCAACTAAATTTCCATTCTCATTAAATAGAAAATCAAAACAAATTCTGTGAAATATATTGATATGTTAAACTTTCATTTTTTTTTTTTTCTCATTTGCTGCACAGAAAAATCTAAACGTACTTAAGGTAACTAAATTAGTAAGTAGTCTTAAAGAAATCAAAGTACTAAAACACATAGACATGAAATATTTTCTATTACTTTTGAATTTCCTTTAGTAAATATGTAAACAAAAAGATATATTTATCTAGAATTTTCAAAAATAATCATCTTCAATCATGAAAGTTAGAAAGGCTTCTTGAGTCTTTTCTCAAGTAGCTCCTTCCAAGAATCAGCCCCTCAGCAAGTCCAAGCAATTTGCTTACACCAGTGTATCCCAAACCTATTCACTTTCTCATCTCCTCTCCAGAAACCCCAATCTAAGCCTTTGCCACCTGCCATCAGAAACATGACAATAACTGTCAACTAGGCTCCCCTCTTCCTCACTTGCTTTCTCTAAGCAAGTCACTTTCTACAGTGATTTTTAAAATGTAAATTCAGTTCTGTCATTCTTAACCTTAAAATTATCTGATTGCCTTTACCATTTCACTGGATGTACCATTTCACCTGGTATTAAAGGCAACTTCTGTATCACGGCTTGCATGACTAGGCTTCCTTACCTTCTAGACTCATCTAATGCTACTATCACCCTTTACTGAATATCTAAACTAGTGTAATTTCAACTCCATGAATATCCAATACTTTGGCCACCTGATGCAAGAAGTGACTCACTGGAAAAGACCCTGATGCTGGGAAAGATTGAAGGCAGGAGGAAAAGGGGACAATAGAAGATGAGATGGTTTGATGGCATCACCGACTTGATATGAGTTTGAGCAAGCTTCAGGAGTTGGTGATGGACAGGGAAGCCTGGCGTGCTGCAGTCCATGGGGTCACAAAAAGTCAGACACGATTGAGCGACTAAACTGAGCTTTCTTCCCTTGGGATCAGTAATTCTGCTCTTTCCTCTATCAGAAATGATTTTCCCCAAACTTCACTCTGACTAGCCATTTCTATCTTTCCAGAGGCCTTTCCTGGTTACTCTGTATACTGTTCATCACTTTCTTTATCCCAACCAGTGGTTTACCTCATAGCATTTAGTGCTCTTTTTACTCATGTATTATTTCTTATTTATTGTCCCTCTTCACCACTAAATAAACCCCGTGAAAACAACACATAGGTTTCTTATTCTCCACTGAGTAGTCTCTTGTCCACCACAATGTCCGGCATATGATAGTTTTTTTTTTTTTAAGTTTTTGTATTATATTCTGCAACTGTAATAAAAAACCTTCCAAAAATAATCTTCCCTATTTCCAGTGAACTTTTACCACTTACAGGAGAACAGGAAATCCATTGTTCTTTTTCAGTAACCTGTAATATAATGACTATTTACTCATATGTGAGACCACTGCATTAAGGTTTCTCCCACATTCATTCTCCAGAATGAGTTATCCTACTTTTCCACACTAATTTTTAAAGTTTTCACCCTAATATCCTATTCCCAAGTATAGAGTTAGAAAATGATAATGAAGTGGTTTCTCCTTCTCCTTAGAAGAGTAATCCTCTTTCTTCTCTTTCTTTATATATAATGAGAATATACAGGGATATTCATTTCTCAAACCTGCTCCAAGTCTAGGAAACATGAGAGTTCTCACCAAACCCAGAGATCCTTGAAGAATGTCAGAATTGGAGCCAATGGCATTGGCTGCGGAGTAATGAGAACAGTAATGTTAATATTAAGAATAATGACTTTCTGGGAGTTCCCTGGTACTCCAGTGTTTGAGAATCCTTCTGCCAATGCAAAAGACACTGGTATGATCCCTGCTCTGGAAAGATCCCACATGCCTTCAGGTAACTAAGGTCATGGGCCAGAATTACTGAGCCCAGGCACCCTAGAATCAATTCCCCCCAACAAGAGAAGCCACCACAATGAGAAGCCAGCACACTGTAACTTCTCCAGTTGCAGGGACCGGGAGCTGCTAAAGAGTAGTTCCTGGTCACTGCAACTAGAGAAAGCCTGAACACAGCAACGAAGACCCAGGACAGCCAAAAGTAAACAAACAAGCATTTAAAAAATAATAACAGTTTTCTTATATTGGTACTTATAATAATGTTACACTAGGCGTTTATATCATTTATCTTCATAAAAAGTGTATGATTATCCTTATTTTACAGATAACTGACATTAGCTTTCTAGAGGTCACACAGCTAGGGATTGGATAACCTGTGATCCAAGATCCAAATTGTGTGTTCTCTTTGCTACATAATACTGCCTTTTGTGCCATGAAGTTACACAGATTTAAAGTTACTTAATTTTTAAAGTTTCTTATTCCTGACCACTTATGTCCTTGCCCATCCAACTTCCATTACCCCTGTACCTCCATTTTTTAGTAATGATTCAAAAAATAGAAAAAACTGTTTCTTAAAAAAAAACAAAACTAAATATAATTTCAGTTCAGTTCAGTAGCTCCATTGTGTCTCTTTGCCACCCCATAGACTGCAGCACTCCAGGCATCCCTGTCCATCACCAACTGCTGGAGCTTGCTCAAACTCATGTCCATTGAGTCAGTGATGCCATCCAACCATCTCATCCTATGTTGTCCCTTTCTCCTGCTTTCAATCTTTCCCAGTATCAGGGTTCTTTTCCAATGAGTCAGTTCTTTGCATCAGGTGGCTGAGTTTCAGCTTCAGCATCAGTCTTTCCAATGAATATTTAGAACTGATTTCTTTTAGGAGGGACTGGTTTGATCTCTTTGTAGTCCAAAGGACTCTTCAGAGTCTTCTCCAGCACCACAGTAAAAAAAAGCATCAATTCTTTGGCACTCAGCTTTCTTTATGGTCCAACTCTCACATACATACATGGCTAATGGAAGAGCATAGCTTTGACTAGACGGACATTTGTTGACAGAGTAATGTCTTTGCTTTTTAATATGCTGTCTAGGTTGGTCAGAGCTTTCTTCCAACGAGCAAGTGTCTTTTAATTTCATGGTTGCAGTCTGCACTGATTTTGGAGCCCAAGAAAATAGTCTCACTATTTTCATTGTTTCCCCATCTATTTGCCATGAAGAGATGGGACTGGATACCATGATCTTAGTTTTTCGAATACTGAGTTTTAAGCCAGCTTTTCCACTCTCCTCTTTCATTTTCATCAAAAAATTCTTTAGTTCCTCTTTGCCTGGACCTTTTATTTATTTTTTTAATTTTTTATTTAAAAAATACCTGGACCTTTTATATTATGATTAAATTATTTCCTTATTCTGCAAGATTGAAATATATATACCTATCTTAGTGGAGCAAGTAATGTTAGTATTTTTCTGATAGGCTGCTCTGAAATCTTCCAGTTGAGATAGAGGATAAGGATAATTTTTTATTATAACTGTTTGCCACATCTAAAAGTTATTTAAGGTCATTTAAGACTTCCTGGTGGCTCAGACGGTAAAGCGTCTGCCTACAATACGGAAGACTTGGGTTCAATCCCTGGGTAGGGAAGATCCCTTGGAGAAGGAAATGGCAACCCACTCCAGTATTCTTGCCTGGAAAATCCCATGGACAGAGGAGTCTGGTAGGCTACAGTCCATGGGGTCACAAAGAGTCAGACACGACTGAGTGACTTCACTTTCACTGTCAAGACAAAAATTAAATTGTGTTCAGTAGCTCAGTAGTGTCCGTTTCTTTGTGACCCCATGGACTATAGCACAGCAGGCTTCCCTATTCTTCACCGTCTCACAGAGCTTGCTCAAACTCATGTCCATTGAGTCAGTGATGCCAACCAACCATCTCGTCCTCTGTCATCCCCTTCTCCTCCTGCCTTCAATCTTTCCCAGCCTCAGGGTCTTTTCCAAGGAGTTGGCTCTTTGCATCTTGTAGCCAAAGTATTGGAGCTTCAGTTTCAGCCTCAGTCCTTCCAATGAATATTCAGGACTGATTTCCTTTAGGATTGACTGGTTTGATCTCCTTGCTGTCCAAGGGACTCTCAAATCTTCTCCAACACCACAGTTCAAAAGAGTCAGTTCTTTGGTGTCTTCTTTATGATCCAACTCTCAGATCTGTACATAACTACTGGATAAACCATATCTTTGTCTGTAGGGACCTTTGTTGGCAAAGTAATGTCTCTGCTTTTTAATATGCTTTCTAGGTTTGTTATAGCTTTTCTTTCAAGGAGCAAGTGTTTTTTAATTTCATCGCTGCAGTTGCCATTTGCAGTGATTTTGCAGCCCAAGAAAATAAAGTCTGTCACTGTTTCCATTGTTTCCCCACCTATTTGCCATGAAGTGGTGAAACCAGATGCCATGATCTTAGTTTTTTGAATGTGAATTTTTAAATGGGAACATGGAAATAAAGTAACAAGGTCTCTGTAATAAAATGGGAATATACTTTATCAAGAAAACCTAATCTCTATATAAGTAAATATAATAAATACTTTCATTCTGAGCATCTGAGAAGTGAAGATTAAAAAGGAAAACATGAAAAATTATTTGGCTTTTATTATCTTTAAAAAAAGATAGCATTTACATAGGAACTGAGTAATGTCTTATGGATTTTTAATATAAGATACATTGAGTCAAAAGGGTTAGTATTTACCTTAGTGATTCTATAAAAGATGCAGATTATTTTTTTATATTTCTTATATTGACCCCCAATATAATGACATAGTCATTAAATTATGGCTTTGTTCAGGCATCTTGTGAGGAGAAGTTACTACAGTGTAATCTAGGAATGAAACTTGCTTGTGAGCTAACAATGTAAAAATTAAGGAACATGATTATTCCATGGTTTTCACAGGACTTTGTGGAGGAACCATGTTTCTTTCAGTTCTGGTTAGAAACCTATTGCTATTTCTACACATTAGGGTTTCATGTTGATTCTATTTTTGCACAAATCAGTGGAAGAGTTTCTTATATTTATTAAGTCATCTTGATTTTCCATTGGAAAATGGAACCAACAAATTACTGATTAATAAAAATATTTTTATTGTTGCTATTATAAAAATAAAAATATCCTTTCTTGATAATCTTTATTAAATAATACTAAAAAGACAGTTTGAACAAACTTAAGCAACTTTTTTCAATATGGTTTCTCCCAATATTCTTAACTAAAACAAAAAAGTAAGCTGTGTAAATTCTGATGATGTTACATATTCTCTTCTATAATTTTCATTTTGTGAAAAAAGAAAGAAAATCTATAAAGGACTATTTCAGTGACATTCAGCTTCCAGACTGAAAGTTTCGTAACACAGGACAGAAAACAAGGCTGCTCTGCTGTCTTGAATATGATGGTCCGCTAAAAAGTATTGTTGCTGCATATGCAAATGACAGTCTTTTTTTTTTAATAAGATGAAGTTTAGGAAAAGATCTCTTTACATAGACATTAAAACCATATTGACTTTATATGTGATTGTGAGTAAACAAAATACTATTTTCATTGTAAACATGTAATAAATGATGGCAATAATTATCATTGCTGCCAGAAAGAGAATCTGTATCTAATGATACCAGGTCAACAAGTCAAAGGTATTATTTTTGTTTTTAAGAAATAGTTAAAAACTTTGAGTAAATGCTTTTTATATACACACTTATTTTTCTTTTTCAGAATGTACAGAAAGTCCTATCACATGGTTGGCTTGGCATATCCAGAGGCTGTCATAGTAACATTAAAGGTAAAAAGTTTCAGTTATCTTAGTTTATCAAATAGTCACTTTTTCTAGTCTCTTTAAAATGATGGGAGGAAAATAAGAATAGGTCTTTGATGTAGTTTACATATCAGAATATAAAAAATTATTTTAACCATTTACAAATGTCATGTGTTTCAAGTCATAACTTGATTTAAATGAGGATCAGTTTGTTAATGTTTATACTAACAAACTGTATCAATGCATATAGATGTTTATCAGTAACAACTGTTAATATACGTGTATAAATACACATATGTATGTGATATCTTTTTTATGCTTTATGCTTTTTGCTTTATTTAGGTGGATCTTGTATTCAACTTTGAGATGGCATGAGCATTTGTCAGAATACATATATTTTGTTATTATATATTATGAAATGAATTCATTATCAGTGAAAAGACATTTCAGTCAAATATCATTAAAGGACAAAACTTAGATCGAAGAAAATTATTTAGAATTTTAGGTCTGAGAAAATATAAAAAGGAAGATAAAATTAAGAAAGTAAACAAAAAAGAAATTTATCTCTTTTGTCTCTGACATTCCCTGTGGTTGCCCTAGTCTGAGGCCCAGTTACAGTATTACACGCGTTAGAAATAACTAGAGTTGAAAATCTGATGTGGTAAAAGTTTTTGACACACTTGTTCTCACTTTGTTTGTGTGTGTGTATGTGAACACTGTTCCTAGACTATATTACTAAAGAGGCATTTTGTAGGCTTGTCATTCTACATTCCCTATTTCATTCTGTTGCTTAATTTGGGTAGGAAATTCAACTTTGTCTTCTCTAATAGCTTTATAGTGGTTTCCTGTATTAACCAAAAATTTAAAGAATACTAGCAACAGAATATACCAAGTTACTTTATTTTTGATATATTAAACCCCTTTCCTAGTTTACATTTATATTGATTTCTTTTGTTCCTTAATTTCCTTTTAAACATCCTCTTTGCATCCCCTTTGTTTTTTCTCTGTATTTGTTTTTTTCTCTACTGCATATTAGATTTTAATCTTATTCATTTAAAAAAGCAATTTGTTTTTCTCAGAAGCTTTTTTATATTCCTGTTTCTAAAACTATAATAGAGGCTAGTATATAACTGAAATGTCATATTATTGGATATGAATTATTCCTTAGCTCTTAAAAGATTTTTATTTCCTCATTATTTCCTTAACTGTAGGCAAGAAAATCAATTTTATTTTTATAGAAACCAACTACCAGAATATTTTGGTATGAGAGAATGCAAGCAGATTTCAAAAACGTAGTATAGAGGAAACACGAACTAACAGATTGAGGAGAATTATCACTAAGCATGTTTTAATAATTCTGCTTTCCTGAGATACCTCCAGCCTTGTTCTCAGCCTGACAAAGTAAAAGCCAAGCATCTGCAGAAGTTTACAGATATAAATTATCATTGCTGATTAAAAAAAAAAATGCCCCCAAATGGAGAGTTAACCTTTTCCTCAGTTGGAAACCCCTAGCAGGAACTGTAAACAGCAACTTTGCAACAGTCTGAACTGATTCCTCTGTGTTAGCTTTGGAATTTAGTAAGAGATTTGTTTGTCTCCTTTGAGCTTTATTAATGGCAAAATGACTTCTAACAGAACTCTGAGAGATTTTAAATTTACAAACAGATCAAGCAAGTATTTGGGGATCAAATTAAGGCCAAATGCAAAGAATTTAACAAAGGTACACAAGCAAGCCAAAAAATATTTCCTTGGTATTCCCAAATGATTAAAACTGCATTTGGAGTTATTGTTACTGTTTGTCAAAAGAGTTTTAAAAGATGGCTTGAATACTGTTTATCATATTTTCAGTTTATTTTCAGCTTATTACATTATGAATTGTTGTCTCTGTGAAATATGCTAAATGAAAAGTTCTAATACAGGGCCTGCTTAAATTTGAAATTAATATACAGCTTTAAGGTTACCCACTTATTATCCAATGCTAAACCTATTCTGTGTGTGCAAACACTAGACCTTCTTTGCTAATAATTTCTGATAATTATTAGAACTGATTCTGCTGTGTTTCTGTAGATTCTAAGTTTCAGAGATTTATTTATGATTGCAAACTCAAACTTTATCTTAATACATCTTTAACGTACTGATAACACTTACTGCAAGTCCATTTGTGGGCTTCTCTGCAAGTTTTTGACCTGGAATTACCTGAATCAATATCCTTAGGTGGCTGGACTGGTTTGGTATACCTGCTCATTGCCCTCTTTCCCACAATTAGGGGGTACTTTCATAGGGTATCTGTTTCACTACAGGCCTGATCACTTCCCTGGGGAATGGCCTGAAATGCCAAAAACACTATCCTCCTCCCCAGTCAAGAGGCCCACTTCCTTTATCTCACCATCTGGCCCTGGTAAAAAAAGTAAAGATGAATCATCCAAGGTTAGAGTGAGGAATAAGGTACAATCACTCTACCTAGAAACAGTACTCACTCTCTCTCTAGAGCACCTGCATATTAAAAAAAAAAAAGTTACTTATTTTTGACTGTGCTGGTTCCTCATTGCTGAGCAGGTATTTCTCTAGTTGTGGAGGACGGGGCCTCTTCTCCAGTTGCGATGCACAGGCTTCCCATTGCAGTGGCTTCTCTCAATGCAGAGCACAGACCCTAGAGCACGCGGGCTTCAGTAGCTGTGGCGTGTGGGCCCCGGAGTTGCCACTTCCCGCCTCTAGAGCACACGCTCCACAGTTGCGGTGTACAGACTTAGTTGGTCTGCAGCGTGTGGGATCTTCTCAGACCAGGGATTGAACCTGTGTCTCCTGCATTGCCAGGCAAATTCTTTACCCCTGAGCCACCAAGGAAGTATCTGCATCTTGAAAAAAAAGAAGACTCAAAATATCGAAGGTCTAAAGCAAATTAGTAGCTCTTAAAAGGTGGACCCACCAGTCCATCCTAAAGGAGATCAGCCCTGGGTGTTCATTGGAAGGACTGATGCTGAAGCTGAAACTCCAATACTTTGGCCACCTGATGCGAAGAGTTGACTCATTGGAAAAGACCCTGATGCTGGGAGAGATTGGGGGCAGGAGGAGAAGGGGACGAGAGAGGATGAGATGGCTGGATGGCATCACCGACTCGATGGGCATGAGTTTGAGTAAACTCTGGGAGTTGGTGATGGACAGGGAGGTCTGGCGTGCTGCGATTCATGGGGTCGCAAAGAGTCGGACACGACTGAGCGACAGAAAGAACTAAACTGAAAAGGCGGACGTTCAAGCAGTGTAGTAGGTGTGTTGGTGGGGAAGGTAAATCGGGGTTATCTTCCCTCTATCCCTCAATTAAGTCACCCACATAACCTGGAATTCTACCTTAAAATTAGGCCCACTTTGGGAAAATAACATGGCTTTCATCTGGAGAGAGACTAAGGATAAGGGAGTTATAGTTTATTATATCAAATTGGATAACCTTGGGATTAAGGGGGAGAACTTAAGTATACAGACTTCACTGTTGTGGATCCATAGACACGGTGTGCTTGTCATATCAGATGCTGGTGAAAGTAAAGTCTGATGTGCTGAATTGAAATCTGACCTGCTGGATGTATAATTCCTGATCTTTCTAAGAATTTTTCATAGAAAGAAACAAAACCACGTGATGTTGTCATATAAAATGTTTACTTTTTTTCCTACAGGATGTTGATAAATGGTCTTTTGATGTATTTGCCTTGAATGAAGCAAGTGGAGAACATAGTCTGAAGTTTATGATTTATGAACTATTCACCAGATATGATCTTATCAACCGTTTCAAGGTCAGAAACGTGGAACAAAAGTAAAATGCTCTTAGAATGCGTTATCTGTATGAGAGTGTAAATGCAAAACATTGATTCATTAATCAATTCATCTAAAAATGTTTTTGGGTTGGCAGATCACAGAACTGTGGGGATGAGTTCACCACATGATATGGCTATTCTCCACAAATCACTGACATTTCTTTATTTCCACTGTGGTATCATAAAGCCATGATAGTGTCATTGCAACAAGATATGAATGTCACCTTGAATTACTCATGGAACATTCGTGTACACATTGGAATCTGTTTCTTAAAGAAATATGAGTTTCCTAAAATGCAAAATGAACCGTTTCTGGCAGCTTTTCTTAAAATGAAAGGGCTTCTGATTAACTTCACTTCGAGCTATCTCAGCCACAAATTTGATTCAGATTTCTCAGTGTGTATCTATGGAGTCATGATATTTTTTAGAATTAGAAGTTACTGGGAGGTCATTTATTTTAACCTCCTTGAATTACTGGTAGAAAAACTAGATTTTACCAGTTGTAATTGGAAAATTTTATGCCTTTAAAAACTAGCCTTCTTATTTGACTCTAGAAGATATAAAAATTTAAAGATTGCTATATGGTTAAGACTGTTATTTCGTCTATCTTAATTAAACATTTGGGGGTTATAATTCTCATCAGCATTGAAAACTGACAGATTAATGAACTGTTTTCTTGGAACAATCCACATTTAACTTTAAGAAACTACTGCCCACATCTGACTCACTAATGTGTCCCATCCCAAGCATCTTTATGCTCATGTTAATTTAGTGCCACTCTTTTGGTCAAAATATAATCATAATTATTACTTTCTGCAGATTCCTGTTTCTTGCCTAATTGCCTTTGCAGAAGCTCTAGAAGTTGGTTACAGCAAGTACAAAAATCCATACCACAATTTGATTCATGCAGCTGATGTCACTCAAACTGTGCATTACATAATGCTTCATACAGGTATCATGGTAAGAAAGTCTTTGTGATTGAAGTTTGTTAGTTTGCAACATCTAATCCCATTCCCTTCTCATTGTTTCTTTATTACTCATAAAAGTATTATAAGTAACTATCTTCTGGATTTTTTAGGGTTAACAAATTATCTATAATATACATTTTTCAAAAAATATTTTAATTCAGTGAAAAAAGATCTCCAGAAGCAAGTGAAAATATACTGCAAATTCTTCAAAATTTGGACCATATGACATTTTTCATTTGTAAATTCCTGTGGCTCAGATAGATGGTAAAGAATCCACCTGCAACACAGGAGACCAGGATTCAATCTATGGGTCGGGAAGTTCCCCTGGAGAAGGGAATCACAACCCACTCCAGTATTCTTGCCTGGAGAATTCCATGGACAGAGGATCCTGGCAAGCTATCTACTGTCTATGGTGTTGCAAAGGGTCAAATATGACTGAGCGACTAACACTCACTCACTCACTTTCCCCATAGGAATCAACTCCCAGAAAAGTGACCTAGAAAAAAAGCCTTTGGAATAAAAGTTAGTTGTAGTGCTCTTCCCTCATTTCATTAACCAGGCTGACCTCACTAGCTTTTTCTCTTCTACATGTTTGTATCACCAATTACAATCAAATCCTAATAGATATTTTTGTAAATTATTCATGTGGATTTTCCCAAATTCTTCTTCTTCCTCTTTGCATCTGAATGGATCAGTTGATGACTGGATAAGTGGTTCAGCAGTGCAAATATTGGGGCAACAATAAGTAGATGATGGGAAGTCTGAGACAGCCTGGAATTCCTGTAATGTCTCAGAGCATAGGATGACTTCCAAGAGATAAAAAGGGAAGGGCAGACCTTCCTTCTGAAGGTTCCAAACTGGGAGGGGTTCATCCCAGGGTATGAGTCATTGTTGAGATCCCCAACATCTGAGTACATTTTTGAATTCTTATGTGTTGACCTACATGAAGCAATACCATAAAACACATGTAAGTAAAATAAGTAGAATGGTCTAGCAAACCCCATAACATACTTTGCCTACCTGTTTAGATTTCAGACATCATGTCCTGTTTATTGGTATATGTCATTGGCATTCAGAGCTATATGACTAGTACTCCTCCATATTTCTGCCCAGAGACTGTATTCCTTACCTAGTGACACGCAAAACCCTTACAGACACAGTATGGAGACCTGAAGATCTTGAAAACTTATAACAGGTACATGATTCTCCAAGTTTACTGTATACCCCTGTGTTATATGCATTTTTCCCCCAAGAATCCAGTGTATTATTTACTACATAAGACCCCTTTGCTATGATTTGTCGAAAGGTGCCTCACACAACGAGTAAAAAAATGATCTATTTTACTTCTCCATCTTTTTTTGCCTCCTAAATATTGCAGATACATCAATGCTTTGGGCTCAGATTCCACTCCTGCCCGGTGTTTCGATGATCTGTTTCTTCAAAACAAACTACTCTAAACCTCAATGGCTTATAACAATAATTTATCATATTTCTCAAGGGTTGTTGGTTAGAAGGGTCCCAAACAGAAGGTTCTCACTTGGGGTCTCTCATGTGATTGTGACCAGCTAGCAAGTGTGGACACAGATATCTGAAGACATCACTGGGCCAGTATCCACAGTGGTTCAGTCCTACGGCTGGCAGTTGACAATGGCTAGTAGCTGGGAGCTCAGCTGGGCTTTTAATGAAGAAATTTTTTGGAATATCACTGCCAATTCAATAGAAATGTGCATTATATTGACAGGATCAGCAAGTAATATAACTGCTTTGGAGTTAAGGCCTACTTTGGGAGAGGCAAAAACCAAAAACCTTTGCTGATGCAGTAGCAAGATTCTCTTGTAACCTTCTAGAAGGCTGAATTATATGTAATTGTGCCTTTGTATTCTCTTTTTAAGTTGTAAATATAGACATCACTCAGCTAAGGCATAAATGTGCCCAATGAGCCAAATCAAATGTAGTCATGGTTGGACTTGGTCCTTGGTTGAAGTTTACTCATAATTCATTTGACACTTAAAAGGAAGAAGCAGGTAGAAACATTCAAAGATATAGCTTTAAAATATTGTACAATTTTAAGAAGTAGTATATATGACTTTCTTTATATCTGTTTCTCTTCCCAGCATACATGCATATGCATACACACATACACACAAATTCTTTTAGAGCTCCCATTGGTTTAATCAGACTTCATTGTCACAGCTGTTCCTTGAACTCTGTTTTCCCTGGGTTTTATATGCATGGCAATTAATGTGAAAAACAAAATGCCTCCTGACACCTGCACTTGCTGTTACCCTGGGAAAAAATGCTGTAACATCTTCCTGGCTAGATCTGCTTGATTTTTCCTTTCTAAGGCCTTGGTCTTGAATCTGATAGTGAGGTGGTTTTCATTTTACGTGTTTAGCGTTTCTTCTTTTCTGAATCCTGTGGCATTGAAAGGTTAACTGAAGAATGAAATATTAAAGTGTTAGTTTGAAATGGAAACTGAACTAATTACGTTTCCTCAGAACAAAATAGAATGGAAAAGCTCTGCCTGCTTTGGTATAAAAATATCGACTTTAATTATGAAGTATGAGGAGAAGATATATGCCATTTCAGGGTGGTAGGTAACCAGGATGTTGTTCTAAAATACATTTTTTTGCTTAAGTACTACAATGTAAAGGCAACCAAATAAAAGTCTCCTTGTTCAGCTTTGGAATCTCTGTGCTGAAGGTGACATTAAACAGATGAGGGATGCTATATTAGCGGGCAAATAGAGAAATTCAAACCCACAATATGAGTTTACCCTCAGACTTGCAAAGAAGGCTTGTTCCAGAATCTAACAAGCTATTCCAACTTCTCTGGGAGATGGGAAATCTGGCCCAGCCTGGCATGACTCCTAGAAAGTTTAAATTGTTAGTAAAGATGACATAGTCACTTTTTGAGATACTAACCGATAAATATAACTTCACTATACTATAGCACGTTTGGTTTAGAAACTTATTTCTAAATTCATCCTTTAACAAGAAAAGTGTCAGTGGACTCCATTCTTACCCCTTAGCTTGGCCATTACAAAAATAGTTGAGTTGGAGACTGTCAGTATTGTCTAGGATCAGGAAAATATATTTAAATGATTGCAAAATTTTATGATTGATGATGAGAGGAAAAGCAAAATGAATTTTCAGTGTATTGACTATTTTGTCAAAACTAGGTTATACTACCAGCTCGATGGTTTTTTGCAAGGTATTTTTAGAAGTATTTTAGATTAAAAAAAAAGTGGTAGAAGTTGAGTATTAATTTTCGCACATATGAATGTATTGGTTCTTTGAAACAAACAAACAAAAAAAGCCTTATAGAAATATGCATTTAGCCGAAGACTCAAAGATTTGATATGGTGAAGACAGGGTCACTTACATTACTGTTTTAGCCAATGCCCTGCTGTTTCAGAATGGTCTTATCGGCATGACGTTTATGGAGCACTCCAGTAGCAGCCTAATACTGTCAGGCGACTGGTGCAGCCTGTTAGCTGCGAAATGTTTACAGGACCATTGCCTGAAAAGGATTATAATGAAGCCACTGTCCTTCAGTTTGTTAGTGTCATTGGAATGCTCTCAGGCCTGGAGCAGGCAGTGCAGCGCTGATAAGACAGCTGACCCTCTGTCTCCCTCTGTCTCCTTTTCTCACTTAATTGACTTGTTGCTCTGTGCAAGGTGACGGGAGCGTGTGGTAGCTTGAGCTATTTGCTAAAGATCAAATGCTTCACCACGTACTGCCAACCCGCTTCCAAATGACTCTTCGAATATGAAACCATCTGAGGGCCTTGGCAAGAGAACACTTATATTTGAGGGCTCCTGGCATTGTGTTCTCTCTGATACTGAGTTGAAGAGAAGTAACTTGAAAACTATTCCTTTGGAACTTGTGGTCCACTGACTACACCCCGAAATAGCCCCTCATACTTTGAAACTACTCAATTTTTCTCCAGTCTACAAAAATTTACCACTATGTCTCTATTCTACAAACTACATGGAAATTCTCTTCTTGTAAATGACTTCTAATACAACAGTGTTTGGAAGAGTGGACACAGTGTGGGCTTTCAAGGCAAGCAGATGTTGATTTCAAACCTAACTTCCCCACTACCTAGCTTCCCTGCTGTCTACTCTGTTCCCTTGTCACTAAAATGTGGTTTAATAATCCCGACCACCTGGTAGTATGACAGCGAGGGGTAATGATATCATATGTGTAAACCTAACCTAGTTACTGAAACATAACAGCAATTAGTAAGACATATTATCAATTTATTACACTATATATTAATTTATACATATTATGTATTAATACTATTATACTCACTTTCCACATTGGGTTAGTTATAGCAGACTAACTCAGTCTATTCAAAGGGATAGAGAAAAAAGGTTCAAAACTACCTATACTGTAAGGGGTTATTAATTATGCTTTTTTAGATACACCAGGAACCAACAGGTTAGTGTGACTTTCTAACCTAAAACTCTCCCAGCCTTATACACACACACATACATATACATTCTCTATTGTACACACACACACACACACACAAAATAATTCAGATATGAAAATTACATCATAAGTCTTAAAGCTTTGTTAGCTTCCCAATCCATCAGTGTATCCAGTTAAATTATCTAGAAATTCTGCTTTTGAAACCTTAAAAGAATATATTTAACATATTACTCCCTTAAATAATGAAGGCTATTGTCATCCACAGAAAGAAGGAACACTGTGATCTGTTGAAAGAATAGAAATTTTGGAATCAGACAGATACAGTTTGAATTCCTGCCCTGCCACTTGAAAGCTATGTGACCTTCTGCAGATTGATTCACTTCTTTAGGATTTGGCTGTGTTATCTGCCAAATGAGGTTTAAAACATTTACCTTGTAAATGGTAAATAGGGTGATTATAAAAATTTAATGAAGCCATCTGCCTAAAATGTCCAATTAATGTTAGTTCCTTCTCTTTTCTTTCCATCAACACTGTACATGGTGTTAATGACAGTTAATACCTTTCTCTGGTGTAATTTGAGGACTTACAAGTAAGTCTACCTGAGCACTTCTCTAGGCAAAATGCAGTTTAGATGAAGCACAATATCTACACTCCTCATGACTCTTCATTTTAACTCTTATTTTCTGTCCATTAGGAATAAGAACAACTTAGGTTATGTTTGTGATTTGTCCTCATGAGTCATTTACAAAATCCTCAAATTTAAGCAACCATTTTCTGAGTTAGAAATCTCATTTGTCACCAGTATAAAATAAATTTTCAACTAAGAAGATAAAAATTAGCCCCAAGCTCTACTTTCACTAATATGAAATAGATGCATTTTTCAATTAAATATGAAAGTTCAATGTTTCTCTCTTCCCAAACTAGTTTGTTATGTTAAATTTAATTGTTAAGATGGTAGTGTGACAAAAAACAAGATGAATTCATGAAAGAAGTACTGTTTATGGGAGGCAGAGATTAGTAAGACCAAAAACAGGAAGCATATGTATAATCAATTTTGACAGCTAGGAAGATAACAATTTAAAATACTTTGATATAATCTATAACTAAAATTTATCTCTGATTTCCTAATTTAATTTTTTTACAATTGCAACTTCATAGTCTCTGTTATCATAGTAGATATAAAATGTTGCTTTTAAAATCACAGGTAAGTCTATAAATCTTAAATATAACCAATAGGAAATATTTAAGAAAATGGGTGATTTTTTTCTCTAACAATTTTCTTTAATGAAACAATGGATTTCTGGGGGTTACAAAATTTGGTCCAACTTAAATTGCTATTCATTTCATGATGTTTAATTCCATAGTTTCAATGGAGACATTGGAGGCTCAGTCCCAGTTCAGCCTGTAATATAAGCCTTTAATATGTCATTTCCTTTTAATGACTCACAATTAAATGCACCTATAAACACAGTGCAGCTAATTATATCAACTCTCCTTGGTTCTGAATATCATTTCTGCTTAAGTCATCCAACTGTGAGGCATTTATTTTTGAATTGCAATCAGTAAAGATATGTTAGCTCACTATTATTTTCCAGATTCAATACCTTAAACAGTGTATTTAAGGAAATGAAAGTCAGTCAGTTGTGTCCGACTCTTTTGAGACCCCATGGTCTATACAGTCCACGGAATTCTCTAGTCAGAATACTGGAGTGGGTAGCCTTTGCCTTCTCCAGAGGATCTTCCCAACCCAGGGACTGAACACAGGTCTCCACATTGCAAGTAGATTCTTTACCAGCTGAGCCACAAGGGAAGCCCATTTAAGGTAATAAGTTTGGTAAAATGCCATTTATTCTGTATTTACTATATGATAAGACTTGTGACAGGTGCCACACATATATATCAACTTTAAATTTCTTTTAAAGTCCACAGGGGAATGATCACTAATTCTCTTTTCATGGAAACTGTACCTGAGAGATTAAATAACTTATTTGCCTGGTTTAAAACCAGAATTCTCTGATTGCACAGTCTCTTTCCACCATTCCCTATTACTTCCTCCTAAAATTAAAACTGGTGAAATTCAATTCAACAGACAAATGTTAAGTTTCTACTATGTGCCAAATACCATGATGTGTTATATGAAAGAAGCAAAGATGAATAAGACTGTGCCTTTTGGCAACCATGAAACTCAACAGTGTCACCTCCACTGTTTGATTCATAGACTTACAGTGTCTTCTCCTTGACTTTTATTCAAAATCCTAATTCATCAGTTCTAATCAAGGTAATCTATTGATTCTTTCCCATATTCCACCTTCTCTTTTCAGTCTCCCTTCTCTTGACTCTCCAACACAATTGTATTATTAGCAGTGCAATTTCCATATAGGCCTCTACAGTACCATTCCATATTTACTCTATTTAGAATCTCTCTGTTCTCAACGTTGCATTTAACTACCAATATTTGTCCATCCTTCATTCAAGATCCACTGCCACCAAATAGATGTCCTATCTACACCTTTATTCTGTGAGCTTTCTTCAAGTATGCATGTATTTTACATTGTATTTTTCTGCTACTTTGTGTAAAAAATATAAGAGCAAGTTTCGTGTCATTTTGGATCTTCCGTTCCTGCCATCAGGTACTACCCACTTACAGCACTCTCCAATAGAACTTCCGTGGTGATGGAGATGTTTTTTGTCTGCACTGTTCTATAAGATAGCCACTTGCTATGATTGACATGTGGCTACTGTGACTGAAAAAGAGAACATAATTTTACTTATTTTTAATTTAAATAGTCACATGTGATTGTCATATTGAACCATGCAGTTAAAGTGTTACACAAAATGTGAGTGGTGAACAAACTATTGAATTACATAAATGAACTTATAAGAGTAGAGAAAATTTGTTAAACCATCCAATTGATAACAACAAAATATCAATGTATTTGAAGCAGTGCTTTGGATTTTACGTGAAAACATTTACTCTTTCATTGCTATTAAGTTTAACTGTATAGTCATAAAATAGATGTATTAAGAAGAGCAAGCAATAACCTCTTGGAAACTCTTCTAAATTTCTAAATATAAAACTTAAGTTCAGTTTCTCTAATGACCAAAGTAAACATTTTCAACTCTTTTCTCATAGTAAATTCTTCTACAAAAGTTGAGCTAAAAGACATTTAATATTGTATAAGTTATATGTTAAAAATTACTAAACTCTAAATGATTTCATTAGAACCCAAATTGGTAAGGCTGTAAATTCAAAATTCATTTAGAGCTCACCTTTTAAATGATAAAATATTACCATTTTTTCCAATTAAAAAGGAAAATTACAATGTCTTGATTTTTAACTTACAAGTCATTAAACAATTATCAACCTTGTAAAGCATACACTATGTACAGTTAATGGAGATGAAACAGGGAAAATTATTTAAACTTCATGAAAAGAACTTTATAGAATGATTTATACTCTGTGCAATGAAGCGTTCTGTAGAAAGATGACATTGATTCTACTTTTTGATGTGATGGAATCTTTCCTTAATTTAATAGCACTGGCTGACTGAACTGGAAATTTTAGCAATGGTCTTTGCCGCTGCCATTCATGACTATGAACATACAGGGACTACAAACAATTTTCATATTCAGACAAGGTAAGGGGAAGGATTAACTTTTCTAAGTTAAAATTTGACATTTGTTTTTCTGAGTATTACTTATTCTTTAAGAGGATTTCAAAATATTAATGATGTCTAAAAAAATGAATTTAATAGATTTTAGCAAAATGCCTTAAGCTGCAAACACTTCAGTCAGTTCCTATTTATCAAGAATCTTGTATTTTTTGGTGGCATATTTAGCAATTTAAAGAACATAAAAACACATAAGATAGTTTTTCTCTGCCCAGAACTTACGTTAAACTATCACACAAGTCAGACATCGATTCCCTGGAACAAATCTTGCATCATTTGTTTGATGTCAGTTTGTCAGTTTCATGTCAAGGCATCAGTTTGGTGTCATTATGTATTTGAAAGCCATGAAAACTTATTTTTGAAAAAAAAAATCTAAAAATAAAAGAAATCTTATTTACAGGTTAATAAGAAATGTTAAATTTAAAACAATAAGAAAATTGGATTTTTAATTGTGGTGATAATGGTAGTTAGAATCAAAATACCAGAGTAGAGGAGCATTAGTTGGTTAAGGCTGTCACACAATACTACAGTTTGGGTGGTTTAAATAACAGACATTGTCTCAAAGTCCTAAAGACTAAACATGCAAAATCAAAGTGTAAGCAAGTTTGGATTCTTCTGAAGCCTCTCCCCTAGGCTTCCAGATGGCTGTCTTCTTGCTGTGTCCTCAGCGACCTTTTTTCTTGCTTGAGCATACCTTGGGGTCTCTCCTCGTCTTACAAGGACATCAGTATATTGCATCAGGGCCCCACCCTTATGAGCTCTTTTAACATTAGCTATGTCTTTGAAGGCCTTAGCTTCAAATGCAGTCACATTCTAAGGTACTGGGGTTAGGATTATAAACCTATAAATTTTGGGGAACTCATTCAATCCTTAATAGAAAGGGGCTTTAAGCTCTTTCTGGTTGCAAAAAGATCTCATTGCTTGAGAGGCAGAATTTGGTCCAGGACCATCAGGATTCGATTCACTTGTATACATGGGATCCTGAATTTCTGTCTCTTCCACTGGTCAGAGATGCT
The DNA here is from genome assembly GCF_963930625.1 of Muntiacus reevesi. Taxonomy (NCBI): domain Eukaryota; kingdom Metazoa; phylum Chordata; class Mammalia; order Artiodactyla; family Cervidae; genus Muntiacus; species Muntiacus reevesi. The sequence goes on along the minus strand of NC_089251.1, from coordinate 255,283,754 downwards.
TAAGATGGAGATGTAAGTTAAGAGACTGATTTCACTCTGGAATTACTGTAGAGCTCTCTTCATGTTAGGGGAAAACTAAGCTTAGTTATTTTTTGTTGTTTATTTTAACTCCTAAAGTAGATTTAGATTTACATAAAAATTTAACAGAAAGTACAGAGCTCCCATGTACTCCTACAGTTTCACCTATTGTTAACATTCTACCTCAGGTGTGGTATAGTTGTTACAATTGATGAACCAATATTGATACATTATTATTAGCTAAAATCTATAGCCTACATTTGGAGAAGGAAATGGCAACCCACTTCAGTATTCTTGCCTGGAGAATCTTGTGGACAGAGGAGCCTGATGGGCTGCTGTCCATAGGGCCGCACAGAGTCAGACACGACTGAAGCGACTTAGCATGCATGCATAGCCTACATTACAGTTTACTGCTTGTGTTATATGTTTTATGAGCTTTACAAATGTGTAATGACAAGTATCTACTATTACAGTATCACCCATAATAGTTTCACTGCCCTAAAAGTCCTCTGTGCTTCATCTTTTCATTCCAGCTTCCCTCCTTCCTGCTTTAACCACTGCAATCCCTGATCTTGTTAAGGTCTCCAGTTTTGCCCTCTCCAAAATGTTATATAGTTGAAATAATACAGTATAAAGCCTTTTCAAACTGGTTTCTACACTTAACAATATGCATTTAAGGTTCCTCTATGTCTTTTCATGAATTGATAGCTCATTTCTTTTCATTACTGAATAATATTCCTGTGTGTGGATGTCCCAGAGTTCACTTATGCAACTCCTGAAGGGTATCTTGGTTTCCTCTAAATTTTAGAGTTTATGTAAATGTTCTTGTGCAGATTTTTGTGTGGTCTTTTTTTGTGCAGTTTTTTAACAGAAATATTTTTAAAACTGACTTCCTAGCTATAGGAATTTGTTGTTTTTAATGTGGGGAGCATAGAAACATTAAAATACTTGGCATTTTAGAGCTTCAAGGGATTCTACAGTGACCGAGATCCACATTCTATAACCTCTGGTCTAATCCTCACAGTCTAAGAAGAGACAGCAAAGATCTCGAAGGAGGAAATTACCTAACTACATGTACATAGTCGCCTGATGGCAGTAGCAGGGCTGAGACACTGAGATGAGGGATACTTGCTCTCAACCCAGTGTACTTAATGTAACTCTGCTCCCATGGCCAAAGACAGACATGTAACGGTCATGGTCTTTTATAGCCTTCAGTGGGTGGACTTCAGAATTATGGCCCCTTGACAGAAACAGAAGAGTTGGAATTCAGGCAATGAAATGTTGGAGAACACATTCTGTCTACCCCTAGAGTCTCCCAGATTAAAAGAGCATGAAGTGAACAGGAAGGCCTTGAAGTCTGGTTGTGCAGCAAGAATGTTACTAACCTAACATTTATAGCATATGGAGATGTTGTGTTTTCGTTTGTGTTAAACATCAAAAGAAAGGGAAACTATGCTGATCATTTTTGCTTAGCAAAGACTTTTCTACATCCACTAAATTCATAAGTGGGATTTTAAATACAGCTCATTACTGAGCTGGGCCCTGAGTAGGGTCACAGTTTGGGGAGTTAGAGAAGGGAGCAAGTGATTTGTTTCCTAAAAAATATTTCTTGCTCTTTCTACTTTGAAAAGTAAAGGCAATGGACTGGCCTCCAGCAGCAGTATAAATGATCATTCCTAGCTTTCTCCTTTTATCGTTGATTTACAACTGGATGAAGATTCGTAAGTTATAATTTAGACAGCAGAGAAGAAAAGTAGATGGCGAAAAAGGAGGAGGAAGAGAAGGAGATAGAGGAGAGGGAGGAGGAAGATGAAGAAGAATACACTTTTCTCCATTTTATATTAAGAAGCTTTGTATTAAAAGTGAGGGAAAGGTCTAGTATTTTATTTATTTTCTTATAAGTTTTCTATTAGGATCAATTATTTAATGGATTAATTCTATAAGAACTTGAACATTTTATGAACAAAAAGATTGCAGTGATCACAGATGCATCAACATGATGTGCTTTTAGAAGCTCTATTGGCTTTACATTTTGTCCAAATATATATTGGTCTTATGTTACTGATATTAATAATTTGTACTTTTTATTATTCTTTGTTACTTGGATTTAGAGTTGCTTTTCTAATATGGAAAACTATTTACTAGATAATGCAAAATGTCTGAAAAATAATTTAAAACATGGTGCAAGGCTAGATTTGAGTTCAACACAACCATTGTAAGCCATAGAAATCTTTGAAAGTGTAAATAAATAGAGATAATTTCCTCTTTGTGAAAAGCAAATGCTAAGCGACTTGTTACCATGGACACTGAGTATTGCTTAGAATTCTGTTCTTTCCATAGCAGTCAGAGATTATCTCAAACATTAAAACCATTCTGTATTCTCAGCATCTTGTTGGATTTATGAGACAAAATCACATAGACTTTGCTGTAATTAAATCTGATTAAAAAACACATCCTTACTTGTTGCTGAAAGGAAGAAATAGTGATGCTTAGATCCATATTATACAATAAACTTGACAAAACTGCCATGGCTAAATCTGAGATTGTATGATACAAAATATGTGATTTGCAAATCACAGTTTTACCTATGATCTCAGTAAATTTCTGAAGATACTTGCACAAAATATATTTAATTTTCTCTAAAAGGATAGCATATATATGTTCCTAGTTCAATTTTCTGTATATTGAGCTATGATTATTGTAATAAAATTTAAAAGGAAATGACCTATTAGGCACTAGAATAGTTACTTCCTCTTTTGTTTCCAGAACTCTTATAAAAGTGGAATAACATATGCAGTTAGCTAATGGCATATATCACCTCCCCCCAATAGATTTCCTTTTAAATTTGATCTTTAACAAAGAAGCAAATGCAATACAATGGAGCAAAGATAGTCTCTTCAACAAATGGTGCCAGACAACTAGACAGACACATTAAAAAAAAAAAGAATCCAGACACAAACCTTATATTGTTCACAGAAATTAATTTAAGATGAATAATAGACCTAAATGTAAAATGAAAAACTCTAAAACTTCTAGAAAATAACAAAGGAGAAAATGTAGATGATCTTAGGTATAGCAAGAGAGTTACAAGATTAGCCAAAGAGTAGGAGAAAATGTTTTCAAAAGGTACATATGATAAAAGAGTATTGTACAAAACATATAAAAAACTCTTAAAAGTCAGCAATAAGAAAACAGCCTGATTTTAAAATGCTCCTTACAGACACTTCACCAGAAAAGATACACAGATGACAAATTAGCTTATGAAAAGATCCCCCATATTATATGTCATCAGGGATATGCAAATTAAACAATGAGATATCACTATACATCTATTAGAAAGGCTAAAATCCAGAACATTGACACACTAAAAACTAATGAAGATGTGAATCAACAGGAACTCTCAGGCGTTACTGATGGGAATGCAAAATGGTACAACCATACTGGAAGACAGTTTGGTAGTTTCTTATGAAACTAAATATATTCTCACCATATGAGCTGATAATTACTCTCCTTGGTATTTATCCAAAAGAGCTGAAAACTTATGTACACATGAAAACCTTCACATGGGTATTTATAGCAGCTTTGTTCATAATTGCCAAAACTTGAAAGCTACTAACATGCCATTTAGCAGGTGAGTGGATAAATAAAATGTGTTACACCTAAATAATGTAATATTATTTAGTGTTCAGAAGAATTGAGCTATCAAGCCATGAAAAGATATGCAGGTAGCTTACATGCATACTAAAAGTTACAAGAATCCAATCTGAAAAGACTACATAGAGTCATATGATATTCTGGAAAAGGCAAAACTGTGAAGACAATAAAAAGACCAGTGGTTGCCAGGTATTAAGGGGGATGGGAAGGGAAGTCTGAATTGGCAGATCACAAAGGATTTCTAGGGCAGTGAAAGTACTCAGTGTAATACATTAATGGTAGATACATGTCATTGTACATTAGTCTAATCCCATAAAATTTACACCACTAAGAGTAAACCCTTAATGTAAACTATGGTCTCTGATAACGATGTTTAATGTAGGTTCATTAGTTCTAATAAATGTACCTCTGTGGTTGGGAATGTTAATAATGGGGGAGGCTATGCATGTGTGAGACCAAGGGGTATATGGCAAATGTCTGTACATTCTGCTCAATTTTCTTGTAAACCTAAAGTTGCTCTAAAAGATAAAGTCTGTTTTTTAAAATTGTTATACAGTAAAAAAAAAAAAAAAAAAAAAAAGGAAACTAAGTACCTCTGTAAATTTAGGTGTTCAATTATTGGATTTTTACTGATATTATTATGCCTTATGACTTGGGTATTTTTAATAGATACTCATGAGGTCTGAAGAAATCCTCTAGTAGGCATTTTGTTTTTATTTCTAGGTCAGATGTTGCCATTTTGTATAATGATCGCTCTGTCCTTGAAAATCATCATGTGAGTGCAGCTTATCGACTTATGCAAGAAGAAGAAATGAATGTCCTGATAAATTTATCCAAAGATGACTGGAGGTGAGTTTCAGAGGAAATATAGAGGAAATTTAATTTCAGGGAAAATGTTATGTGATTTAATGTGAAGAAAACAGATGAAAGTCAATCCTTTAATCACAAAACAAACCAAATTCCTCTTGATTGGAAGATTAGTACTGGAAGACTATTCAGGAACAAGGCCCCGTAGATGGAGCTGAACTATTTCAAGACCAATTCAACATCTGTATGCATCATAACCAATCCATAAGACCACATAACACCTTAAAATACATAATTACATACTCCTTGAAATGGTGCTAAAGTGCTTAGTCACTCAGTCATGTCCAACTCTTTATGATCACATGAATTGTAGGCCCCCAGGCTCCTCTGTCCATGGAATTCTCCAGGCAAGAATTGTAGAGTGGGTAGCCATTCGCTTCTTTAGTGGATCTTCCTGATCTGGGGATGAAACCCGTGTCTCTTGCATCTCCTGCATTGCAGGCTGATTCTTTACCATCTGAGTCACCAGGAAAGCCCTCCTTGGAATGGAGTTCTGCTCAATTGTACCAATATGTGGCCTTACATTAATTCAGAATTTTTGTGTCTGATTCCTTCATATATTAATTTTTTGTACATGGATATGAGCTTTTCTAAAAAACAAAAATTCGCTACTTGGGGAAAAAACTACAAATATGCTAAAATGACCTAGATGCAGAGGGTAATCTTAAATATTTTCCAAACCATTTGTATTGTTAAAAAAATTTACATGAAAAGGTATTGCTTATTGCCATGCAGGAGAAAACAAGATGTACCCCTCCCACTCAGCATAACATTTCCTCCTTTCCTCTTAATCCTCTAGTCATCATTATCCCCTTCATTTACTGTAGGATTGCCAGATATATCAAATAAAAATAAAAGACATACAATTAAGTGTAAATTTCAGATAAACATAGAGATTTTCTAGTGTAAGTACATCCCTAGCTAGCTCTATGGTGGGGCTAATGGTGACCTCCTCCAAGAGGGCTTATGCCACACCCAGGTCTGCTGCACCCAGAGCCCCAGCCCCTGTGGCAGAACACTGCTGACCCACACCTCCGCAGGAGATGCTCAAGCCCAGTTCTGCCTCAGTCTCTGTGGGGTCCCTGGGTCCTGGTGCACACAAGGTTTGTTTGAGCCCTCTCAGCGTCTCTGTTGGGAATGGGGTTTGATTCTAAATGTGAATTCCCCTTCCTACCGCCTTGCTGAGGCTTCTCCTTTGCCCTTGGATGTGGGGTATCTCCTCACAGCTGCTGCAGCACCTACCGTCTTACTGGGGTGTCTCTGACCTTGGATGTGGGGTATCTCCTCATGACTGGTCCAGCGAAGCACAGCCGCCGCCCCTGACCTTGGACGTGGGGTATCTCTTCACGGCCGCCACTCCTGACCTTGGACGTGGGGTATCTCCTTTCCACACAAAACTGTGATCAATAGACTGTAAACATGCTCCTTAAGTTCCTTGGCTACATCCTTTAGGTCACCCAGGACTAATTCCAGATCCTCCATGATGATCTTGATCTGTTCCTTCACCTTGGTTTTCTTTGGGCTCCAACAAATTTTGGGGGGGGGCTCCAAAATCACTGCAGATGGTGACTGCAGCCATGAAATTAGAAGACGCTTGCTCTTCGGAAGAAAAGTTATGACCAACCTAAACAGCATATTAAAAAGCAGAGACACTACTTTGCCAACAGAGGTCCATCTAGTCAAGGCTATGGTTTTTCCAGTAGTCATGTATGGATGTGAGAGTTGGACTATAAAGAAAGCTCAGTGCAGAAGAATTGATGCTTTTTGAACTGTGGTGTTGGAGAAGACTCTTGAGAGTCCCTTGGACTGCAAGGAGATCCAACCAGTCCTGAATATTCATTGGAAGGACTGATGCTGAAGCTGAAACACCAGTACTTTGGCCACCTGATTCGAAGAGCTGACTCATTGGAAAAGACCCCAATGCTGGGAAAGATTGAGGGCAGGAGGAGAAGGGGACAACAGAGGATGAGGTGGTTGGATGGCATCACAGACTCAATGGGCATGAGTTTGAGTAAACTCCGGGAGTTGGTGATGGGCAGGGAGGCCTGGCATCCTGCAGTCCATGGGGTAGCAAAGAGTCGGGCCACTGAGTGATTGAACTGAACTGACATCCCTAGTATACTGTGACCTACTTATATTTTTAAAAAGTCTTTATCTTTAACAAAGATCTGGTTAAATCAGTTAATGTGCTGAAAAAAATCCAATTCAGATGCAAACATCAAAGGTTTGTTTGCTTTTTAATTTAAATCAAGCTAAAAGGAAATGTCCAAAGAAGTAACCTGGGATTAAGATCTGCCTTAGGTTAATTTAGAATTTAAAAGAAGCCCTAATTTCCCATGGTTATTTTTTCAAATATTCAAACTTTCTGGATTTTCAAGGCCAGGAAAAACATGGGCTCACTTTTACAGACATAGAAAAAGCTCTAACGTGGGAGGAAAAAAGCATTTTGTTTTGAGAACCCAGTTCAGGTCTTACATTTCATTCCACAGGAAACATAGCCCAGTTGGGTCACCAACCTAGGAAGGCCAGGATCTAATCATAAAAGGCACCACTGTTGGGTATGTGGAAAATAGAAGGGTAAGGGTAGAATCAGGTGCAGAGTTGGTTCCTAAGGTCCCAGAGATTGACTCTTTCCATCTAGAATATTAATTTATTGCTTCATCAGTGATTATCCTTCCCAGAGGTTATATTTACATTATTAATTTTTGTTATTCCTTTGAATTAACCCTCTTCTTCTCTAAGTTGATTCTGTTGCTGTTTTGGTGTGATATTTTTCTATTACAGTTTTTTCTTTAACATCTTTATTATTTATTCTAATAGTTTGCTCCTGTAATATTTTATATTTTTGTACAGTAACAAGTAGCTTACTGTACAAAACATCCTAACAATGGTTTTATAAATTTTTTTTTTTGGCCATGCCACACAGCTTATGGGATCATAGTTCCCCCACGAGGGATTGAACCTGTGGCCCTGGCAATAAGCGTACCAAGTCCTAACAACTGGACTGCCAGGAAGCTTCCAAATTTGTTTAACAAATACCATAATATTGTTACCGGGTCCAAGCTTTCTCTGTTTGCTGCACAATAGGCCAATGAATCCTAGAGACAGATGTTGAGGCAAGGAAGAGACTTTAATCCGGGAGCAGACAGACAGAGAAGATTAAGTAAGCTAGCACCTCAAAATAGCCATCTTATTGGTGTCTGGATGCCAGGTTCTTTTTATATATTAAAGGTGAGGGGAGGTGAGAAATCAAAGTGAAATGGCTATTAATGTTGCAAACATCTCCTAGAATGGCAAACCTCAGGCAGGGAATGTGTTAATTTCTTCCTTCCTGCCACCCGTGGGTGGACAGGGTTGTGAACAAAGGCACTTCAGTTTAACAGTCAGGCAGAGGGGCAAGATTCTCTGAGGCAAACCATTCTGTATGATTATAATAACAAAAGCAATGAAAAACAAATCAAAGAGACAGTTCCAACACAGAGTCAGAATTGGCTTCCTCCCTGCAGCATATCACATGATTTATGAGTTGACTTATATATGATTTATGATATGGTAGAATTTAATAAATCCAACGCTGTTTCCAAAAGCTATAAAAATGTATTTGCTAGTATAACCTTAATACTATTTCACCAATTAAAATATGTATAGCTTTTAAAGACATAGGTTTTCTGTTTGCGTATCTATTTCTTCAAGTAACTTTAGTAACCATGAATGCAGCGATTTTTACATTTTGGCAAGAAAAGTTTATAAAAAATACGTTTCCTTTGTGTACCAGTTTATTGATATATTATTAGTTGATTATTTTTAACACCTAGCACTAACTGATTACTGTTACAAAACAGAATTCAACTGAGTAAATTTTAAAGATCTTATTGACTATTCAAGAATTCATGAATTGGGCAACATCCCATCTAGTAGATAAAAAGGAGCTCCTAATAACTGTACAAAATGGCAGAATTTTATAAGTAGAAAGAGGCAAGACAAGAAAGTTATTCTAGCAAGGATCTGATTGTTTCTGGCAAAATCACCTTTCTTTGGGGGATAGTAGGGGTCTATCAGGCGGATTTCCTTCCTAGTGCTGACCAGATAATTGGTTGGTTTAAGTTTTCACTTCTGGGGGAGGTTAAAACTATAAATTAGGTATTAAATCTTGGTTTGATGTGGGTTTAGCACAAATAATGCATTTGGGGTCTGTTGTTTCTTTTTTCACATTACATCTGCAAACTACAATGTATTTATTAAATCTTACAGATTTCATAAAGCTCTTCTCTCATTTTTCCTACTTAACATGAATGTTTTGGTACAGTTGGTATTGTAACATAGATATCTCATAGTTTGGAAGAAAAAATGTAATTGAGAATAATTGTATTAACTTCCTTGATAGCCTCCATTCCCTTAATATTTGGGTAAAAGTATATTCTAAGAAGGCTATCCAATATCATGAACAATAAGTAATCAGTATTATTTTCTCATTGCTCCCATCTAAAAACCCAGACGAATTGAGCACCCATAATTTTCACCAAGAATCTCCAATATGTATTGTTTTTAAAACAAATCATTCAGTCATACCAACTTTAGGTAAAACATCTTTGACACATGATCATAATTCAAGTTTGCCATACACTTGTAATTTAGCTTACTCTACTGGCCACAGAATAAAGATAAAATATTATTTCAGGCATAAGTGACTGTTTTACCTATCTGTACTGAGCAAGCAATGAATTGTAGAACATGCGAGGCTTTGCTAGGGTTACTCATCTCCTGCTTAGTGTGAGAATGATTTATTCATACATAGGCTTTGTGATATGGTCACCATATTTACAGTGTCTTGGTTACAATTTCAACAGTACCAATAGCTCTATCTATGATATGTAGGATCAAGGTCCCCAGAGCTTAAACAGAGAATTCCCAGTCACTTATAGTCTTGATTTCCTGGAGTTCTTATGATGGAAACTTGGTACAATGGAGTGGTCCAACTGTCAGCTTTGGTAGTACTACTCTTGCGGTTGAGTCTGATCTCTGCTATATACCAACTGTGTGACTGGGCAAACAACTCAGTCCTCTTGGGTTGGAAATAATAGTGCCCCTCACATAAAAAGCACTTAAAGCACTGTCTGGATTGAATAAATATTGAATAATGGTGGTAGTTTTATTAATAGTAAATTCTGCCTTTAGAGTGGTTTTTCTCTAGAATTGGTTAGGATCCCTTCTGATATTAATTATTTCTAAAAGTAATATTTAGAAAGTATGAGTGGGGAAGGGTTGTGTATATGGGAGGGAAAGCATCCAGTTCTTTAAAAGGAGATGTTACACAGCATCATTCACAGATTGCTCTCCTGGCGACATCCTAAAGCCAAACTTCCATAAGCTCTTTTATATTTAAAATTATAGCATCTTTTCTGCTCATACCATTAGAAAAAATAAAATGTAATTCTTCATATTAAATGTTTCACTTGAGAACAAAGAAAAAAGGCCAAACCTTTCTGCTTTTCATGACTCCACAGGGATCTTCGGAACCTAGTGATTGAAATGGTCTTGTCTACAGACATGTCGGGTCACTTCCAGCAAATTAAAAATATAAGAAATAGTTTGCAGCAACCTGAAGGGTAGGTTATAATTTTGTTTTCATTTTAAAGATCTGTGGGCTTGGACTTGGAAAAGACTGTAGTTGGTTATTTTGCTCTGATAATTTGAGGATGCCCTTGTTTTGACAGGCTTGACAAAGCCAAAACCATGTCCCTGATTCTCCATGCAGCAGACATCAGTCACCCAGCCAAATCCTGGAAGCTGCACCACCGATGGACCATGGCCCTAATGGAGGAGTTTTTCCTACAGGTGCCTCTTTCACACTCTGTCTGTGCAAATGCTTTTGGAAATAGTGGCTCTGTGTATTAACATACCTCTTTTCTGTACAGAATCCAGACCTTGTGACGTGATGTTACCAACTGGCCACAACACATTTTTGAGACTTCAGGCAGAATGTATTAATCTCTCAGATAAATGTATTAAATAATCCTATGTAGTATTATACATGTTTTAAAGAGGGTCAAGTCTTGGATCTTAGATGCCAAGCTAGAGAGAAAGAAATGAACAGATTAGAGTTGTTATCTGCTATCCAAAGGTAAAATGCTAGGGTTAGAGTTTTCAAGGACAGAAAATAGCTTTCATCATAAAAAGGGAAAGGGAGGATGTATAACACTTCTGCATACATCTTTTTGTTTGGAATTTACTTACACATGCATAGTTGCAAGGATGGCTGAGAAATATAGTTTTTAGCTGGGTGAACATGTACCTAACTGCAAGAAGCTATTGTTATGTGAAAAAGCAAGCCTGGATATTGTCAACAAAAAATTATTCAATAGCCAATATAAGAAAGAAATGGAAAATTTTATTTGAGTCAAACTGAAAATTATAATCGAGGAAAGTCTCTCAGAGAGTTCTGAGAACTGTTCTGAAGAGGTAAAGGGGGAGGACAGTATATATGTGATTTTGGCAAGAGGGATGCGTGTAATCAAGTACATGTTCCACAGAAAGTTGTTGCTAGTCACTAAGAACAGACATCTTAGTTACACTTTTCTAAGTATGGAAAGATACAAGACAGGTTCATAAGAAATTTCTGTTGAAAATATTTAACTGTCTAAGGGCCAGTTCTGTCCATTGCCCTAGCACAAAGTGCCTCATTCTACTCTTCACTCTGAATTCCTTTCAGTGTGTGTTATAAATCGGCAACCGCAGTGGCTAATGACTTCTTGTAGAACTGGATGGTGGGCAATATTCTTTATTTTACAATCCCTTCCCTTTAGGTCCTAATTTTGACCAAGATTTAGGAGACATTTCATGACCAGTTTGTCCCATGGTGCTCGGAATGCTCATTCCCATGTCAGGCATGTGTTTCATTGATAAACCCACTCAATATACCATTAACAGTGGCCAAAAACTTCCGGAACACTTCTCATACTATTCTGTTATAGTTCAGGAAATGGTTTCATCTTGTTGCTTCTTCCCATACCTAGAGTTACACTTTTATAATCATTGATCCTATAGAACTGTGTATTTGACCAATTGTTTCAAGCTGACTAGTCATTAATTTTATTTGAGTCTCAGCCACACATTTGGTAATACAAGAAACAATAATCGTGAAAAATCAGCAGAATACAAATGACAGAGCTAGTAATATTAATAAGTTTATAAGTGAGTACTTAAGAACTTCCGTTAGGTATGGTCCATATCTCCCCAGGTCACCTGACCTGTCTGTTTTGCATGAATCACTGTCTTTAAGGAAAATGATGTCTTGGCATTGTATATAAAGTTCATCAAAGATGGCTGCACATAGAAAGCAAGCAGTGGGTCATTTTGACTCCTGGTGACATTGAAAAAGTTATGTTATTTTCTAAGGAATGACATGGCTCGTGCCAGAAGGAGAAAACTTCTTCTTTATGATTAAGCAGCTATTTCTGCCCCTGGGGAGATTTGGTTAATACATAATGCACATGCACAATGGACAGTTGAGGGGAGGGAAAAGGCCCAAATGGGCAGAGCAAAAAATTATGTTTAAATTTTCCTTGTATTGCCTTAAAATGTGAATTTTTATTTCATCAACATGGAGAATGACCAGCATTCTCTACAACATGTATACATGTTTTTTCCTCTATGGTGTCCCTCTTCGGTTTCTACTCCCACTTGGGGTTCTAGAGTATAGTGAGTCAAGTAACTCAGGAAATTTCTACACTTAACAATTATAATTTTATTATAAAGAATACAACTCAGAACAACCAAATAAGGACGGAAAAGGGCAAGGTTTGGAAGGGTCCCAGACATGGATCTTCCATGCTCTCTCCCCATAGAGACAGGGTGTGTTCACCAACCAACATGTGCTGCTCAGCTTTGGGGTCAGGAGTTTTTATGGGGGGTTCATTACATAGGCATGATTGATTAAATCATTGGTCAATATAATGGAAGTCAATCTCCAGCCCTCCTTTCATACCAGGAGAGCAGGCTGCCCCAGTATTCCAGGCCTCTAATCATGTGATTATTCTCTCTGGTGACCAGCTCCAACCTGAAGCAATCTATGGGGTCTCGGCCATGACTCACACAGTTGTTTTATTTTTATTTATTTATTTGACTGGGCCAAGTCTTAGCTGCAGCATGTGGGACCTTCCTTGTGTCGTGTGGAATCTTTTGTAGTGGTGTGCAAACTCTAGTTGTGGTGCATGTAGAAGGGCCCATTTTTTAGAAGGAATGAAGGAAAGTAATTAGATGAGCTAACTCCCTTAAGTAAGTTGTTTCAAGGCCAAACTAGTGCATCTTCTCCTCCTTTCACAATTAAATTTCCCTATAGAACTAGTGACCCCTCAAATTCTACCCTTAGTCTTAGAGTGCCCTTCATGCCTGTGGTCAGGAGCTTGCTATGTGCTTGCTGTCGATGTTGCTTCTGAGATTAAAAGCTCTTCAGTGAGCTTTTAAAAGTGAAAGAGATTTCTCAAGATATCTGTACTTCACCCTTTTTTTAATCTTCTTTATTACTTTAAAACTATAGAAATTGTTTTGGCTTCAGAGAAAATGCAAAAATGAAAATAGAAAAACGTGCCATTAAATGACTGGATTTGACATCTTGTTGACAGCTGTCAGAGCATTTCACTCTGTTAAGGAAGAGTTAAAACAATTACAGACATAATTCATTTATTGTACCTCATTTTATTGTGCTTTGCAGATACTACTTTTTTTGTTTTGTTTTACAAATTGAAAGTTTGTGGCAATCCTGCATATAGCACGTCTATCAGTGACATTTTCCTGATAGCATTTGTTTACCTCATGTCTTTGTGTCACGTTTTGGTAATTCTCACAGTATTACATGTTTTTATTTTTTTATTGTTATACATATATTTGTTGAGGTTTCTCTGGTGGCTCAGTAGTAAAAAAACAAAAACCCACCTGCCAGTGCAGGAGATAGAGTCTCAATCCCTGGGTTGGAAAGATCCCCTGGAGAAGGAAATGGCAACCCACTCCAAGATTCTTGCCTGGGAAATCTCATGGACAGAAGGAGCCTGGCAGGCTACAGTCCTGCCAGGTTGCAAAAGAGTCAGACACGACTCAGCAACTAAATAACAACATATGTATTTGTTATATATTTTTCACTATTACTATACATGTTATTATTATATGTATTTGTTATATGTATTATATGATCAGTGACCTTTGATGTTACTATTGTAATCATTTTGGGGTGCCACAAACTACTCCTATGCAAGAAGGTGATATTAATTAATAAGTGTTGCTTGTGTTCTGACCACTCACTGACTAGCTGACCATTCCCCTGTCTCTCTCCTTCTCCTTGGGCTTCCCTATTCCCTGAAACAAGACATTATTGGAATTAGACAAATTAACAATCCTATAATGGCCTCAAAGTGTTCACGGGAAAGGAAGAGTTGCGCATCTCTCACTTTAAATCGAAAGCTAGAAATGATTAAGCTTAATAGAATGTATGTGTTAGTCACTCAGTCATGTCCGACTCTTTGTGACCTCATGGACTATAACCTGCCAGGCTCCCTTGTCCATGGAATTCTCCAGGCAAGAATACTAGAGATTCCCTTCTCCAGGGGATCTTCCCAACCCAGGGATTGAACCCAGGTCTCCTGCACTACAGGAAGATTCTTTACCATCTGAGCCACGTGGGAAGCCCAGCTTAATAGAAAAGCACATCAGAAGCTGAGATGAGCTGAAGGCTGGGCCTCTTTTGCAGATTAGCCAAGTTGCGGATGCAAATAAAAAGTTCTTGAAGAAAATTAAAAGTGCTACTGCAGTGAACACATGAATGATGAGAAAGCAAAACAGTTTTATTACTGATATGGAGAAAGTTTTAGTGGTCTAGTTAGATAAAAAAAGCCACAATATTCCCTCAAGCCAAAGCCTAATGCAGAATAAGGCTCTAGCTCTCTTCAAATCTATGAAGGCTGAGAGAGGGGAGGAAGCTACAGAAGAAACACTTGAAGCTAGCAGAGGCTGGTTCCTGAGGTTAAAGGAAAGAAGCTATCTCTATAACATAAAAGTGCAAAGTGAAGCAGTAAGTGCTTCAAGATACCCAGAAGATCTAAACAGGACAATTAGGAAGGTTGCTTCACTAAACAACAAATATTCAATGTAAGGAAACAGCTTTCTATGGGAAGAAGATGCCATCTAGGACTTTCATAGCTGAAGAGGAAGTACATGACTGGCTTCAAAGCTTCAAAGGCTGACTCATTTGTTAGGGGCTAATGCAACCGGTGACTTAAAGTTGAAGCCATTGCTCATTTACTGTTTGAAAATCCTTAGGGCCCCTAGTGTTAGTCGCTCAGTTGTATCCAACTCTTTGTAATCCCATGACTGTAACCTGCCAGTCTCCTCCATCCACGGGGTTTTCCAGGCAAGAATACTGGAGTGGGTAGTCATTTCCTTTTCCAGGAGATCTTCCCAACCTAGGTCTAGAACCTGGGTCTCCCACATTGCAGGCTGACTCTTTACCATCTGAGCCACCAGGGAAGCCCTTAAGAATTATGCTAAGTTTGTTCTACCTGTACCCTATAAATGGAACAATAAAGCCTGAATGATAGCACATGTGTTGACAATATGCTTTACTGCGTATTTTAAGGCCATTGCTGAGACCCACTGCTCAGGAAAAGATTCCTTTTAAATTATTACTGTTCGTTGGCAATGCACCGGTTATCTGAGAGCTTTGATAGAGATGTACAAGATAATGTTGTTTTCATGCCTATTAACACAACATCCATTCTGCAGCCATGGATCAAGGAATAATTTCCACTTTCAAGTCTTATTATGTAAGAATTACATTTCATAAAACTATATCTGCCATAGATAGTGATTCCTCTGATGGATCTGAGCAAAGCAAATGAAAACCTTCTGGAAAGAATTCACTATTCCAGATGCCACTAAGAACATTTGTTATTCATGTAAAAAGTCAAGATATTGACATTAACAGGAGTTTAATAAAAGTTGATTCTAACCCTCAGGGATGATTTGGAGGAGTTCAAGACTTCAGTGGAGGAAGTAACTGTAGATGTGGAAATAACAGGAAAGTTAGAATTAGATGTGAAGCCTGAAAATGTGACTGAATTGCTGCAATATCATAATAAGACTTCAATTCATGAGGAGTTGCTTCTGATGGATGAGCCAAAAAAGTGATTTCTTGATATGGAAACTATTCATGGTGAAGATGCTGTGAAAATTGTTGAAATGACAACAGAGGATTTAGAATATTACATAAGCTTAGTTGATAAAGCAGTGGCAGAGTTTGAGAGGGTTTACTTCAATTTTGAAAGAATTCTGCTATGGGTAAAATGCTGTCAAACAACACCACGTGTTACAGAAATACCATTCATGAAAGGAAGAGTCAATTGATGTGCCGCATTCATTGTGTTCTTATTTTAAGAAATGGCACAGCCACCCAACCTTTAGCAACTACCACCCTGATCAGTAAGCAGCCATCAGTACTCAAAACCCTCCACTAGCAAAAAGATTACAAATCCCTGAAGACTCAGATGATGGCTAAAATTTCTATCAATAAAGTATTTTTTAATTAACCTATGTATATTGCTTTTTTAGGCATAATGTGAGTACACACTTATTAGACTACATTAGACTACAGTATGGTATAAACATAACTTTTATATACACTAGGAAACAAAAAAAATCATAGCTCACTTTATTGCAATGCTTGCTTTGCACTAGGAAACATAAAAACTAATATAACTCACTTTATTACAGTGCTTGCTTTATTTTGGTGGTCTGAAACCCAACCTAGAATATCTCCAAGGTATACCTGTACTAGTTCTTTTTTATGGCATTTCAAAGAAGAAATTCCAACAACCCCCAAGGGAATTGCTAAGACAGACATAAACTATCAGGCCTGAGCACATCAGGCTACTTGAGTTTCCAAGTTGATGGAACCACTTTCTCAACCCCTACCTACAGGCTCATCTCCAAGAAAAGATGCATTTATTCAGAGGCATAACTAAGTTGTTGGTTAAATAATTGAGTTTAGTGGTCTCTGTTCTGCTCTATTCAGTTGCTAAGCAAAGTCCAACTCTGCAACCCCAGGGACTACAGAATGCCAGGCTTCCCTGTCCTTCACTAGCTCCTAGAGTTTGATCAAATTCACATCCATTGAGTCTGTGATGCTATCTAACCATCTCATCCTCTGCTGCTCTCTTCTCCTCCATCCCTCCATCTTTCCTAGCCTTAGGGTCTTTTCCAATGAGTCAGCTCTTCACATGAGGTAGCCAAAATTTGGAGTTTCAGCATTAGTCCTTCCAATGAATATTTGGGACTGATTTCCTTTGGAATGATTGGTTTGATTTCCTTGCTGTCCAAGGGACTCTCAAGAGTCTTCTCTAGCACCACAACTCAAAAGCATCAGTTCTTTGGTGCTCAGCCTTCTTTATGGTCCAATTCTACATCAGTACATGTCTACTAGAAAAATCATAACTTTGACTATATAGACCTTTGTCAACAAAGTGATATCTCTGTTTTTTAATATGCTGTCTAGGTTTGTGATAACTTTCTTTCCAAGAAGGAAGCACCTTTTAATTTTATGGCTCCAGTCACTGTTTACGGTAAATTTGGAGCCCAAGAAAAAAAAATCTGTCCCTATTTCCACTTTTTTCCCTTCTATTTGCCGTGAAGTGATGGGGCCAGATCCTATGATCTTAGTTTTTTTTAATGTTGAGTTTTAAGACAGCTTTTTCGCTCTCCTCTTTCACCCTTATCAGGAGATTCTTTAATTTCTCTTCATTTTCTGCCTTTAGGGTGGTATAATATGTATATCTGAGGTTGTTGATATTTCTCCCAGAAATCTTGATTCCAGTTTGTGATTCATCCAGCCTGGCATTTTGCATGATATGCTCTGCACACCTAAGGCTTCCGAGGTAGCACAGGGGTAAAGAATCTGCCTGCCAATGGGAGTTTCCGGTTCAGTCCCTGGGTCAGAAAGATCCCCTGGGGGAGGGCATGGAAATCCACTCCAGTACTCCTGCTGGAAAATTCCCTGGACAGAGGAATCTGGCAGGCTACAGTCCATAGCATCACAAAAAGTTGGACATGACTGATCACGTACATATACACTCTACATGTAAGTTAAATATGCAAGGTTACAACATACAGCCTTGTTGTACTCCTTTCCCAAATTTGATCTTCTCCATTGTTCCATGTCGAGTTCTAACTGTTGCTTCTTGGTCTATATACAAGTTTCTCAGGAAGCAAGTAAAGTGGACTCATATTCCCATCGCTTTAAGAATATTTCACAGTTGTTGTGATCCACACAGTCAAAGACTTTAGTGTAGCCAACGAAACAAAAGTAGATGTTTTTCTGGAATTCCCCTGCTTTCACCATGATCCAGCGAATGTTGGCAATTTGATCTCTGGTTCTTCTGCCTTTTCTAAGCCCAGCTTGTACATCTGGAAGTTCTCGGTTCGTGTACTGCAGAAGCCCAGTTTGAATGGTTTTTCACGTAACCTTGCTAGCATGTGAAATGAGTGCGATTGTGCATTAGTTCCAACATCCTTTAGCATTGCCCTTCTTTGGGACTGGAATGAAAGTTGGCCTTTTCCAGCCTTTTGGCCACTGCTGATATTTTCAAATTTGCTAATATATTGAGTACAACACTTTAACAACATTATCTTTTAGGATTTTAATGACCTAGGGACCTAAAATTTTGCATCAGCCACTTATCTGATTCAATGCATCAGAATATACATGTATTCAGTAAGTTTTTTTATTTTTAAAAGTATTTTTTGGCTTCCTATGGTTAGCATCCTCAAATGAAAGCACAACCCCCAAAAATATATAAACCAGTTGACTTACACAGTGTCTATTGCTTTTGACCCTGATTTCACTTTGATGAAAAGTAAATGTTCCCTATTCAGGGACAGAATAAGAAAATTGTTAAGTCTGTCAAACTCATCTTCAGGGATCCTGACTCCCTCTTTACATATCTTTCCCTTTCCCTTAGGCGTCTCCCTTGTCCTCTAGGGTTCCTGGTTCCCTCAGAATCTGGCTACAAGGCCCCCTACTAATCTTGTGCTCATGGCCTTTATTCACCCTAAAGAATAAATAACACTTTGAAATATTTACAAATAAATAATTAACTCACCTTAGCATTCAATGTGTTTAGCAGTGGAAGTTTAATATTCTAAATCAATTGTGGAGTACAGGAAGCAAGTATAATATAAAATCTCCTACTTCATCTGTAGGAAGTTCTCTGCATATGTTTGTCAAATGCCTAAGTCCTATATGAAAATTTTAGCATCCAGCATTTTATGAAATTTAGTTCATGGAAAATAAATCATCCCAATGCCTTTATAAGGCACAAATGATCATTTTCAGGTCAAGGAATTTAAATGATATAAATCTAAATCTTTAAAAATATCACCAACACTGTAACTAATAAAAGCAATTAATCATCTTTGCATATGCCAATTAGGAATTTACAGTATTGCATTTCCCATGAGGTGTATAAGTAGCTTTATTTCTATTTTAATAATAGTAATGTCATTTTATTTAACAAGCTATTAATGATATTATTCTTTTACTTTATTCTCAACATGTTAAAATAAAATTCATAATAGTCTTTCAATCAAGCCCTCATACAGGTTGTCTTATTTCTATCTGTAGTCCCAAAGTCTCCTTTTCATTCAGTTTTGAAGCACAAGCCTCATCCTTAACTCATCCCAAGCCACCCCCATGCTGCCTACAAATTAATGTTTCAGAAATAGAATTCCTGTTATGTCAGTTACATCTAGGCAATAGAAAGGGAACGCCAATGCCCCAGTCCATTAGAAGTAAACTAAGTACCAATCCTTTTTCTTGTAGTTTAACACCATCCAAGATATGCATCACACATCATAAATACCTCTAATTTGCAGGTGCTTTTTCTACTATGATTTTTGTTGTTGTTGTTGTTCAGTTGCTAAATCACGTCCAACTCTTTGTGACCCCAGGGACTGCAGCATCCAGTTCCTCTGTCCTCCACTATCTTAATGAAGTTTGCTTAAATTCATGTCCATTGAGTCAGTGATGCTGTCTAACCAGCTCTGATTTTTATTAGTTAATATTTACTGACTACTGACTATATATTAGGTAGTATCCTTAAACTTCATATATATTATCTTAGATAACCTCAGGATAACTCTATTAGATAGATGCTATTATATCCTTATTCCTACAATGAGTCAACTGAAATCAGAGTTAGTTAACAGAGGAGGAGAATTCGTTTCTGCAAAGCCTGTGACTGGTTTGTCTGAAGGAACAGAGATAGCAGTGATACAACTTTGTGTCTTGTGACTCCAGGACTTTGTCCCTTAAGCCAAGTATAACTATTAATTCCAAAAGGAATGGATGTTATTCTCTTGGGAAATGATGAAGTTTCCTGGGAGAGGTCACAGCAATTCTATCTCTATTTTCTACAACTTGTGACATAGTGAAACATTCTTGTTTGTAGCTACTTGGCCTACTAATTCTTTGGTGACCATATTAGATCTTCCTGAGCAATTCTGATTTCAAACTTTCTGCCCCTCTTAATCAGAGGCATGGATCAGAGGAATTGCACCAAAAAATATCATCAGTAAAAACTTTAAAGCCACACATTGACATAATGTAAAGATCATGATGAAAAGATGTTAGAGAAAGCAAAGGGAACAGAATTTCTCAGACAGGTGCTGCCTTGTAACATGGGCTCTGCCACTAAATGTACGCCACTCCCTTTTGTCCCCTGATCTTAGGACCAGATCATATGTCCTAATAGTGGTCTTATGGGGCTTCCCTGGTGGCTCAGGGAAGAATAAAGAATCTACCTGCTATGTCAGAGACCCAGGTTCGATCCTTGGGTTGGGAAGATCCCCTGGAGGAGGGCATGGCAACCCACTCCAGTATTCTTCTTTTTTTTTTTTTCCTTTAAATAATTTTAAAAATTAATTAATTTATTTTAATTGGAGGCAAATTACTTTACAATATTGTGGTGGGTTTTGCCACACATCGACATGAATCAGCCACAGGTGTACATGTGTCCCCCCATTCTGTCTTTTTTTTTTTCCATTTATTTTTATTAGTTGGAGGCTAATTACTTTACAATATTGTAATGGTTTTTGCCATACATTGACATGAATCAGCCATGGATTTACATATGTTCCCCATCCTGAACCCCCCTCCCACTCCAGTCCAGTATTCTTGACTGCAGAATTCCATCTGTCCTCTCCCCTCTTCAAGAGTATACTCTCAAAGTATCCTCTCTCCTCTTTCAAATCTCCTTGAATGCAAAGAGCCAATGTTTGATAAAGCTTATCATAATTAAGGGCTTCCCAGGTGGCACTGTGGTAAAGTATCCTGCCAATGCAGGAGACACAAGAAATGCAGGTTCTGTTCCTGGGGTGGGAAGATCCCCTGGAAGAGGAAATAGCAACCCACTTCAGTATTCTTGCCTAGAAAATTTCAAGGCCAGAGGAGCTTGGCAGGCTACAGTCCATGGGGTCACAAAGAGTCTGACACGACAAAGCAACTGAGCATGCAGTCATGCTATCATAGTAAAAAAGTTTTGTACGTAGTAACCACCTTTAAATCTATTATCTCTTGTGATATTTAGCCTCCCCCCCAAAAATGGAGTTGTTCAATATTTGTGTTCAATTAATCTACAGTTGATAAGATCAAATAGTAAAAAAAAATTGATATTTCAATTTTCTTTGATAAGATTATATTAAAATAAGATTTATGCAAACAGTAGCTCAGTTGATAAAGAATCTGCCTGCAATGCAGAAGACCCCAGTTCAATTCCTGGGTCGGGAAGATCTGCTGGAGAAGGGATAGGCTACCCACTCCAGTATTCTGGGGCTTCCCTGTGGCTCAGCTGGTGAAGAATGTGCCTGCAATGTAGGAGACCTCTGTTCGATCCCTGGGTTGGGCGGATCCCTTCGAGAAGGGAAAGGCTACCCACTCCAGTACTCTGGCCTGGAGAATTCCATAGACGGTATAGTCCATGGGGTCACAAAGAGGCAGACACGACTGAGTGACTTTCACTCACATGCAAACAGAATGTAAGAATATTGACTATGTTCCTCATT
This sequence comes from Muntiacus reevesi, assembly GCF_963930625.1. NCBI lineage: Eukaryota > Metazoa > Chordata > Mammalia > Artiodactyla > Cervidae > Muntiacus > Muntiacus reevesi. The sequence continues at coordinate 255,262,115 of NC_089251.1, read as the reverse complement.
ACTTACTGTGGGAGCTTCAATAAAACTTGGTTTATAGGTAGAAAGATCTTTCAAAATGCTAATACACTTTTTTTTTAAAGTGTTTAATTTTATTTATTTGACTGTATGGGTCTTAGTTGCAGCATATGAATTCTCAGATGCAGTATCAGGATCCAGTTCCCCAAGCAGGAATCAAACGCAGGTCCTCTGCTTTGGGAGGGTGGTGCCTTAGCCACTAGACCACCAAGCGGCTGCTGCTTAGTCGCTTCAGCCACGTCCTACTCTGTGCGACCGCATGGACTGCAGCCTGCCGGGCTCCTCTGTCCATGCGATTCTCTAGGCAAGAGTACTAGAGTGGGTTTCCAGGCCCCCCTCCAGGGGTCTTCCTGGCCCAGGGATGAAACCTGGGTCTCGCGTATTGCAGGCAGATTCTTTACTGCTGAGCCAAGGAGGTCCCTCGTAAGTTTAAAAGGAGTCCAATCATGAATTCTTGATACTGAAGATCTGCTGATGTTATTTGGCATTGGGGGAAAAAAGCAGAAAATTCATGAGCTGGATTGTCCAATGCCAAATAACATACCAAGATGACTAGCTTATGGCGACTTTAGGAAATTCCAAAGAACAAAGGTTTCTCTCTCTAGAATAGCAGTGCAGAGTCTCCAGGTGCTGAAAATGTTCATGTTATTTTACTTCTGCAATGTGTGCCTTATACAACACATCCCCAAAGGGAGACCAACTCAGTAAAGTTATAAGAACTTGAATAACAGCTTTTGGTTTTATAATAAATACACAAAGCCAATTATGAAATAAAATATGCAACTTTTTAAGATTTTTTATCTAAGTTGCTCTTAGCTTAGTTTCTCCACACCAAATCTATACTAATGGGCTTTTCTTTCTGTAGGGAGATAAAGAAGCTGAATTAGGGCTTCCATTTTCCCCGCTTTGCGATCGGAAGTCAACGATGGTGGCCCAGTCCCAAATAGGTAATGCTGAGAATTGGTGGTTATGGAGAGCGAGTGTGTGCCTGTTAGTTTTCATATGGATACACAGTGTTGTTCACTCATGAAAATCTACTCCATATGCATGATAAATTTAATCTTTAGACTGATCTATATGGAGGTGAATGGTAAGAATTTTGAAACGTTCTCACAAAATGAATCAACAGAGCAGAATTAGTTAATAATTGTTATTCTCTTTGTAATCCTTTTATAAAACACAGAACTTTCTTCTCTTTCTGTGCAAGAGACAGCATTTTTTGTTGTTTTGTTGCTGATTATTTTCTGTAATTTAATTCTTTATATATGGAATAATCCAATGAAGATATTAATGTATCCGTTCTGTTATCACTAAATTTGAATAATATGCCTAATGTACTAGCTCATATTCTTTTGGGAAAAAAATCTTAGGATATGAATATGTTAGGGAAACCAACAACAGGAAATTTGTAAAATGACATTGTTCCCAACCTTATTTATTCTTTTCATTTGTGTTTATGTTGGGAACTTCAAATCCAGCCCATGATTAGAACATATTATTGCTATTAATATACTAAAATGGTGTTCCCTGGGCCAGCATCTTCATTTCTGGCATCTATGACCAATAAATGAAAGAATCACCGCCCTACCTCTGTAGTTGGTCCTGCAGCGCCTCCTCCAAACTGGTGATCACCTGTCAGAAAGCTTCTTGTGCTCACCTTTCCCCCTTCCTACCCGTGTTCCAATAGCTGTTTTCCTAGCTACCGTAACACAGGTGCCTCTCATCGTTTACAAGGTGTGGATGCGGCAGGTTAAGGGCCTCCGTGGGCAGACTGAGAAAAATTAAGTTTCTGAGGCTTGTTGCTGTACTGTAATTGCTCCCATGTTAGTAAAGGTGACACATTTGACAGTCTCTAGATCCCAAGCATTTAAAACCACAGACAAAACTTGAAAGAACACCCTGGTGGTCAATTAACAGTGACTTAACTTGAAGTCATCAATTAAGACACAAAACTACTGAAGTTTTTTGAATTAAAAATGTACCTTAATATACACTATGGTGAATCCAATTGCTTGAAATGGAAATTGCTTTATCCAAGTTCCTGATGAATAGGATATTTTTTAAATGTAGATATTTCCCAGGACACTGTCATTGAAAAAGCATCCCCACAGCGTTCTCTTATATTCAGATGATGGTCTGTTGCTCCCAGTTGTGTTTAAGGCAACAAACATTTGATTTCCAGCGCCACACTTCTCCTGGGCCCTCGGGTGTTGAATGTACACAGAGCTTGTCTTCTTCTCCACCTAAACACAGGTAGTAAATGCTCCCTAGAGGACCATGCCCCATTCTCTGTGTCTGTCATTTTCTAGTTTGATGAGTACTTTAAATGTAAAAGTCTTTATTCAGTCCTGACAACTCAAAGTGATGGGATTAATGCTGTCTCCTGGAGATGTTACTGTTCTCTGACAGATTTAACAGAATACACCCACGCTCTGTGAACTAACATTTTGTATCCCGAGAATAATAAACAGCTATTTGAAATATTACCTCACTGGCAGAAAGCTCTGACTGATATAGTATGAGAGAAAAAAAAAAAAAAGTGGTTGCCTTCCTGTGGCTTGAAAAAACAGTCCAACTATTTAGTTTCTTTGAAGCTTGGATATTATGTCTTGTTGGTCAATAACAAAATTCAACAAACAAGTGAAGATTTTTTAGAAAGGAGAGTGATCCCTCTCATTAACAGTGAAAAACAAATTGACTCTGGTTAGTCTGAAATTATTGTTAACAATAATGAGGCTGAATATTAACAGGAAACTCAATACACTTGAGTTAGCAAGTTTAAATTGTATCCCATTTTTACTGCTTGAGAGATGATTTTGTAGAGCATTTAAACTCTCCTAAAGATTGTGTTATTGGATTAAAATTAATTGCAAGGGGTAAGCTAAGCCAACATTGTAGTTGAAAATTGCTATCAGGAGGTTAGATCTGAATTATTACCAATTTAGAATTTAGGAAATTATATCACTTGACTTTATTGATATTTATTTATGTTTTTTGCTTTTGTAGGTTTCATTGATTTCATAGTAGAACCAACATTTTCTCTTCTGACAGACTCAACAGAGAAAATTATTATTCCTCTTATAGAGGAAGACTCGAAAACCAAAACTCCTTCCTATGGAGCAAGCAGGTTTGATTGTTTTCTTTTTTTGTGTCTTTTCTCTTTTACTTATAATTATCTTTATTATTCCTTACATTAAGCAGGAAATTCTTAGAATTACTAGGTAGTATTGCCACCTAATGGCTCTATAATATATTGCATCTGCCTTTGAAATTAGGAACTTGATGTCCACTAGGAAAAATATCCAAGTTTAATACTAAAGAGTATTACAGAATCTTATTCAGTACTCAGGATAATAAATATTATTTGAATTTTTATTGAAATGTGTGAATTATATCCTGGGTATATTAACATATCCAATCGTGGTACGCAGTTGGGAGAGGGGAATTATGTTGTGTTGCTAACAAACAAATTAATCACAGACCACTTGTATATCTAGAAAGATGCCTACTTCAAAGTTAACCTTTTAAATGACATGAATACAATGGATCTGGATAATATGTAATAGTAAAGTTCATTTATATACAATTTAAAACATTTCAATCTAGATTTTTTTTATTGATAAATGTGTTAAAGGATATTATTTAAAACATCCAGTTGCAGAAAAATTATGCTAAATTCTTGCATATATGAACACATAGCTGTTCCTAATAACATACCAACAGGTTCCTTAAATGTTGCCCTAGTGAAGAAACAGAGGGGATGTTCTACCTGAGAAAGATCCAGGTTAGCCTGGTGATTAAATGATGGAAGGAGGGGCAGGGACGGTTATCTGACTTTGAGCTCCAGAACGCTGATGTCTATTTTGTGATGTTCACCAGTGGACTCACCACGAAGTCAGCTGTCTCAAGATTCTGCTCCTCTATTTAGGCCTCACCCACTGCCATCCCCACCCTGTAACACATGCTGTTGGATTATGACCTGCGGCTCTGGCCCTGTCCACGAGGGAAGGAAGGTGTGTGGTGAGCAGCCCTGGGTCTGGCTGCTACCTTCCTGCTTCTCCAGCTGGTTTTGTGAAGTGTTTCAGGCCTTGCTTCCTCATCCTATATTCTGCCCTCGGCATTTTCTGGTTTCTTTGGTGGTTACTATTAGCTCAATAACCTATATGTTATCTCATGTTGCTGATTCCTTTAGACGATCAAATATGAAAGGCACCACGAATGATGGAACCTACTCCCCCGACTACTCCCTTGCCAGCGTGGACCTGAAGAGCTTCAAAAACAACCTGGTGGACATCATCCAGCAGAACAAAGAGAGGTGGAAAGAGTTAGCTGCTCAAGGTACAGTTGTTTATGAGGCCTTCTCCCATCCCTCTCTGTCCTAATGCCTCCTCTGAGATGTTTGATTGTTTTTATCCCCAGATTTCCTCTTTTACAAAATATGCAAGCTCTTAGAGGTATTTATAATTTGGCTATTCATAAGAAAATTGACTATTCATAAGACTTTGACTATTCATAAGAAAATTGGTCTGTCTGTTAAATAAAAAGAAATTCTGCTCTGTTTGTGCCATGTAGGCTGTGGAAGTGTTGACGTGGGTGACAGGAAAGTGGATGTGAAGGAAGGATGGGACAGTAAAAGCGTGACCAAGTTTTACATGGCACAGTACCCTCCTGTTGATTACTAGAGGTGCTTTTGATCCTGTGTTTCAGGCTTTCCAAATAGATTGTGTTGCACTAGGAAAGCAAGACTTTGTGTCAGAGATTTGAGTTGGTTTTTTTTTTCAGTTTTACTAAGTTATTTCTTTGCCTGACAGTTTCACTCATGAGTTGGAAAGATCATTTGTAATTTGCTACTGAAGAAATATGTCCCTGGCATATCATAGGTGCTTTAAAGTTATTTATTGAATGTGTTTTCGAATGAAAGAGTGAATGAATAAACTTCACTTTGAATCTATTTATTCAGAAAGGAAAACAAATGAACATATTTTCAGAAATAGAAAGAAGACAGGAGGGAAACAAGATTTCTGAAACGCCTCCTATGTACCAGGCATTTTACATGTATTATCCTCTTTCCTTTTATAACTGTCTTTTGAAGTGGAAAATATTACGCTCATTTTGCAGTCTGGAAATAGAAGATCATACAGCTTCTAAGCACTAGAGTCAAAACTGATTCTCTACCCAAGGTTTTTCCCACTGCATGCTATTATACTGTCCCGTATCTTTCAAGAAAGTATGAAAAAAATTGAGTTGAAATATTTATATTCAATAAATCCAAGAATCCAATTGACCAAAACGCACTCTTCTCTAAGAAAGTTTTAACTAAAATAAACAACAGTGAACCCCAAACATCAACCCATCGCTTAGAACCTATTTGTTATAAAGGAAAACTCTGTGTCAGAATTGGATTAAGTACAATTGCTCTCTTTCTAATAAACTTTATTGTGTTGCACACAGGGGTAAATTTTAGATTTGCATAAAGTTCTCAACTTACATTTCTGAAATTGACTAATAATTCATTCCTGCAGGTATAAAATGTACAACCAAGATTTGAACATAGGAAGTCTAGCTTTAAGCAAATTAAAATCATAGAGCATTTTAATAATATAATTTCCAAGAGTACTTATGAATAGCATTCCTTGTTTGAATAAAGAAGCTTATGTTGAATTTTATTTATAAAATTACATACTTGGTTTCTATTTCCAATGCAATGGTAAACTAGATAAACTTAAAGAAATATGGTAAAAAAACAACTAGCAATGCTGGATGAAATATTGCTGAAAAGAAATTGGCACCCATAGTGAAAGTGAAAGTGTTAGTCAGCTGACTCTGCGAACCCATGGACTGTAGCCCACCAGGCTCCTCTGTCCGTGGAATTCTCCAAGCAGGAATACTGGAGTGGTAGCCATTTCCTTCTCCAGGGGATCTTCCTGCCTCAGAGAATGAACCTGGGTCTCCAGCGCTGCAGGCAGATGCCTTTCTGAGCCCCCAGGGAAGCCCTGGCACCCATAGAACCTGTTCAAATAAGGAGAAAACAGAACTTCAGAGAAATAAAGAAACTTTGAAGCAAGGATCTCTCCTGAGGGCATCTGTTTACTGAAGTCATGGGTTTGCAGACTGAATTTACTACCACATTGGGCTTATGCCAGAAGCGCAAATTTCACTTTACATTTAAAAATTCTATTACTGCACTCATCATATTAATGATAGAAAGAGAAAAATGTAAGACCTCAAGAAATGCAGAAAGAACATTCAAGAAAATTCAGTATACATCCACTTTTTAAATTCAGAGGAACATTCCTAATCTATTTTTGTTTTCCTACTTGTCTTGCCTTCCTTCTTACTGCTTGAGATTTCTTTTTTATCCCAATATATTTCCTTTATGGTTTGAAATACTTGCACTCTATTCCTATTATTTTCATAATTAATTAGGAAATGTTAAATCTAATAATAATAATAGTAATCAATAATCAATAGTAAATAACAGAAAAGTTAACCAGTAAGTTTACCTTTCCACCATACAACAGAAAAATCTTAAAATATAATTTTAACTGATATTTTATTTTTTAAAGTTTTAGAAATACAGAAATAAAGTAATTAAAATTTAAAATGTCTTCTTGAAATTCAAGAGGACAATGTCTTTTTAACATTGTTTTGAAAAATGAAGCTCGTGCAAGAAGACCCCTCCAAGGTTCTTCCTCAGCCAGCCAGATATGTTCCTCGGATAACCATAGCAGAGCTATATCAGACCTTCCAGGTCTATTTGATTGCTGGGATTTCTTTTTGTTAAATCCTGATAGTCTAGCAGTTACTCCAAACTTGGACCACAATCTCAAGCTTGCAAAGCTGTGGGGTTTCCACATTTATTCTAAACTAAATCCACCACTTTATATTGAAGAAACTGTTTTTTTTTTTTTTTTTCCTGTCTTATCCCAACACAAATTGCATCTACCTGTGGCAGCAAAGCTGGTTTCCATTCTCAAGCTGCTGTTGGCAGGGGAGGTTGAGAGCAGCTCCAGGCAAGAAGGTCCAGGTTCCTGCTGTTTGTACCAGAATCTCCAGGAATTTTTCAAGAATAAATGCTTCTCAAAGTGTTGTGTTGCCTTGATTGATTTCCAGTGTGATGGAATAATTGTTTTGTTCATGTTTTCCAATGCTGTATTTCTTTTCTGTGAAGAAGAAACCCTTGGCCTCTTTATATCACAGCAACAGGAAGTCCTCTCTCTCCACATTGGCTTTGGGAAAATTAAATAAGTTGATTTATATAATTTTCTTACAGGTACCTGAAGTAGTAGCCATTGCATGAATTGGCTTTTATTATTGTAATTATTATTTACTGTGCTTCTGCTATGTGTTCTAGGAATTAGGAGTACAGTAAAAAGCAAGCCAAACAACACACACAGAAAGCTAGAGACACTTAACTTCACGAAAGAATTCAAGTTAGGAGCAAGATTATGACTTTAAATAAGGTGCATAGGAAAGATTTTACTGAGAAGGTAATACTGTAAATAAATACATGAAGGTGGTTAGAAAGACCTATGAGGAGGTCTGGTGTAAGGGGTTGGGGAATAAGTTTTCAGACAGAGGAAATGACCAGCACTGGGAGGTGGGGCTTGGCTGACATGCGAGAAATAACAGGAGGCAAATGAAACAGGGAAATTAGGCAAGTGGGAATAATGTAGGCAATGTGATAGATGGGTAACCTGAAGCGACATCATTGGTTTGGGTCCAAGAGAGAAAGGAAACTTACTATAGTTTGAAGAAGAAAACTAAAATGTTATGAACTGAAATTTTAAAAGGACTGCTCTGACTACAGAATGGAAACTGTTATGTTTGTTAGGTAAATATGAGAGTGGTGAGAAGGAGGCAAGACACAGCTGTTCATAACCCAGAACAGAGGTGTAGGCTACTACAGGTAACAGTGGTGGAGGGGCAGGGTCTACAGTGTGGGTGCCTGACCCAATAGGCATGAGTGGGAAGGGATAGCACAGAGATTGGATTCTGGATCCATTCTGAAAGTAGAACTGGTAGAATTTGTTAATAGATTAGATGTGCCATATGAAATCCAGAGAAGAGTCGAGAATAATGCCAGAGTGTTCAGTTTTCTTAAATGTATGTGAGTAAATTCCTATAATCATTTTGCAGAACTTTGGCATTCTCTAGCAAAGCTGAGGACACAATGCTATATTTCCCCAAAATCTCACTTGTATGTTTTTACCTTAGACTTTTGCTCATGTGCATCAGAAGACATAAAACATTCATTGCGGCATTGTTCATGAGTGCAAAAAGCCTAAAAACAGTGGCAAAATGAATTCATAAACTGTGATTCTTATTCATGTTCATACAGCTGTTAATATAAATCTTCATTGTGAATATTAACAGGGATGAAAGACACAAATAATATTAAGCAAAATATGCAGCCTGCTGTGTAATATAGCAAGACACCATTTATAGAAAGTTTAAAAAACTAAAAACTGGATAATAGGTTTTAGAATACACACTAAAGAATGATGGGGAAAATATTCATCATTGTTCTAGGGAAAGGATGGAGAATTTATTTAGGAGTTAGTAATATTTTATTTCTTTAGTTGAGTTCTAGACATGCAGATGTTCATTTGGTGATTACAGTTATGCCTAACATATATGCTTTATATATGTAATAAAATCCATTTTTATGAATAGAGCATTTCATAATACAAGATTTTAAAGTGTGATTTGCTACAAAAACACAGCAACCAAAATAGTCATCTGTTTTGAAGTCAGTGTGTTTCAGATACTGCCATTGTAATTTCCCATTGCCATCATCTCTGATCTGAAATACCCTGAAGATGAAGGTTTCCTTATTATAATTGCATTAAGATGAAAATAAGCAGATTATATGATGCTGAGAACTTTGGAATATTAATTAAACATCAAGGTTCTGAGCAAATGTTTAATCATCGTTATGCTACCTCTGGACTTCCCCGGTGGCTCAGACGGTAGAAGCGTCTGCCTACAATGCCAGGTTCGATCCCTGGGTCAGGAAGATCCCTCTTGAGAAGGAAATGGCAACCCATTCCAGTACTCTTGCCTGGAAAATCCCATGAATAGATGGAGGAGACTGGTAGGCTACAGTCCATGGGGATGCAAAGAGTCGGACATGACTGAGAGACTTCACTTTCACTTTCATGATACCTCTGAAACTATATTTCATAGTTATCTCAAAAACATCCCACTAATCTAGAGCTGTGGATGGTATGGATGACTAGGGTCCATGGTAGGTAGCTCCTGGGTCATCAATAAAACACTTTCAAGAAGAATAATTTCATTCAATAAGTCTTCAATTCAGGATCTGTGAACATCTGTTAAAGAATGTTGTATGAAAATTCATTCCTTTTTTAAACCTATTTTAAACTTTAGACTTTTTATTTTTTATTGAGGTATAACTGATTAACAATGTGATAGTCTCAGGTGAAGAGTGAAGGGACTCAGCCATACATATACATGTATTCATTTTCCCCCAAATGCCTCTCCCATCCAGGCTGCCACATAACAGTGAGCAGAGTTCCATGTGCTAAACGGTAGATCATTGTTAGTCATCCATTTCAAATATAACAGTGTGTACATGCCTATCCCAGACTCTAACTATCCCTTCCCCCTGTCCTTTCCTCTGGCAACTCTAAGTTCATTCTCTAAGTCTGTGCATCTCTTTCTCTTTTGTAAGTGCATCTGTATTATTTATGTTCAGATTCCACATATAAGGGATGTTGTACAATATTTCTTCTTCTCTGACTTCACTCAGCATGACAATCTCTAGGGCCATCCATGTTGCTACAAATGACCTTATTTCATTCTCTTTGATGGTTGAGTAGTATCCCGCTGCATACGTGTACCACATCTTCTTTAGCCATCCTCTGTCAGGGAACATTTAGGTGCTCCCATGTCTTCGCTATTGTCCACAGGGCTGCAGTGAACCTTGGGGTGCGTGTATCCTTTTGGATCATGTTTCTCTCTGGATCTGTGCCCAGGAGTGCGATTGCACAGTCATATGGCAGCTCTATTTTTATATTTTCACACATTCCTTTTTGACACAGGGTATTTTCAAAAAGTAAAGCCCTTGAATGGCAAACACAAAAAGGAAAACATGATTTCTTCCATCCCAAACTCATTTTGGTTAACGGTATCTATTTAGAGTGAGTAAATGCCTTCATTATCTATTCAGCCTTCCTTAGCATCTTGTCTTTGCCCAATCTCCACCTTCTTCCGTACTACTTAAGAGCAGACAGGAGATTTTGAGAGAGTATGTGGCTGTCTTTCTACTGAGGCATGTGGACGGAAATGGTGGAGAGACTCACTTTTCTATTTCTACCTATGGATTTTCAGACAAATTATATAACTTTTCTTACCCTCAATACTTGGGAAAATCATATCTTTCCTAATGAAGGAGCAGACATTCCCATAAATTCTGACCAGTCTCCATTTATGCTCCAGAGTTCTGAATGTCTGTAGCGGAGCATTGAGAACAAAGCATCAAGGAAATGAGAAAAAAGAGTACATTTGATGGTCAGTGGGTGAGAGATACTCCCAATTAACCACCAAGAAAATCCTTTACAGGAAAGAAATGTAAGACTAAATCATTTTCACTGGTGACGTGCCTTCCTATGTCATGAACAATGCCTGTGTCTGAAGCTGAGATGGAGGAGTAGATTGCATTTTGTTTAGAACAGCCCAAGTGGCAAACACAAGTATCTGTTCTCCCAGGAAGCAAAAGAGTTGCTTTTTAAAGTCACCTGAGAGTCTGGATTCTCTTTAGACGTGAGAATTCCAAATTGGCCTAGGTCCACTAAAACTAAAACCATAAATGAATCCCAGATCTGTTTTCTTTCCTATCTTCTCAAAGAGAATGTGTACTTGAGAAAAACTAGTTATGTCCCAGGGTGAAATCTGGGTGGTCAGTCTGGAATGGAATGCACGATGTTTCTTACTGTACTGAGTAATTTTATGATTTATTTGATATTGATTCAAACCCCAAAATACTAGGCACAAGGAAGATTAAGAAGTGGAAGAGGAGGCAACGTGAGAACTGAGACGCTACTGGAGTTGCATTGTGCTCAACCACAGCTGTTTAGAACCAGGAGGAAACCTAGAGCTAGCTTATGGCAAGCGTGACATTTCAGAATATCTATTAAAAATGTCAAACATACCAGCGCTTTCCAGTTTCTTTTTGTGACATGTTCCCTACATAGTTGCTCTAGAGGCATAGAATGTGTTCAGTATAATATCATTCATCTGAAACTTTTGAAACCTACGTTGGCTTAGTAGCTCATATGCTCCACCAAAAAAAGGAAAATAATAGAGTTTTTAGTAGAATCTCTTTGATATAAATTTGGGGAAATTGTCATCTTTATAATATTAAGTCATCCTATTCATATTTATCTTATCATTCTGATGTCTTCTTTCATGTTTATCAGAAAACTTATTTTTTTCTTTTGGTGATAATAACAGTAGTAATGATGACAGAAAATACTTGTTAGTGATATTAGATGTTAGGTACCCTACTAAGCATGTAATATATTATGTAATCACTTAATATTTATGATTAATAATACTATATTTAAAATTCCTGAATATAGTTTGTTGGACTTTCCATCAGTACTTTATATTTTTATTGCTTTGTGAATGAGTATTTCTTGCAGGTGTATAGAAATACAATTTGCCTTTGTATACTTTTCTTCTACAAATCCCTGGAGGAGGGCATGGCAACCCACTCCAGTATTCTTGCCTGACGAATCCCATGGACACAGGAGTCCATAGAGTTGCAAAGAGTCAGACATGACTGACGTGACTTAGCAGGCACACACAGGCACTTCTACAAACGGACAGTTTTTTCTTCTCCAAATTTTTACCTTTTGTGATTGTTTCTTTTGAGACAACTACACCAGCAAGTTTATCTAGAATGATCTGAAATGGAAGTAATGGTGGCATTCAGCTTGTCTCTGAATTTAAAGGGAAGATGTTTCATGTTTCAGCATAGTGTGATATATCTTAATTTCTTTGATCTGCTTTTTATGAGGTTAATTATATTCCCATCAATATCAAGAAAATAAATTTAAAATAAAACATTTAGTTTTAACAAATGTCTTTTCTGTAGCTTTTTAAAATAATTCACATGATTTTTGTTTTTAATTGGTTCATACAGTGAATTACATTAATAGATTTTCTAATGTTGAGCTACCTTGTATTTCTTGGATAAACTCAACTTAATTGTTATGTATTACCTTTGACTTGCATTATAAAATTTATATTTGTGGATGAGATTAGCTGTTGTTTCCCTTTCTCATACTGACCTTGTCTAGTTTTAGTACTGAGATTACAGTAGCCTTATAAAATGATTTGCAGTTTGAAAATCCTTGACTTTAAGTGAAATTGGTAGAACTACCTTTAAAATACCGTTAAGCTCAGTGTTTTATTTGTGGGTTAGTTTTTAATCAGCTGATTCGGTTTCCTTATTATTTACATAGAATGTTTTAAGTTATTCAGTGTTCAGGGTTTTAAAATTTTTGTGAGATACATCATATTGCAAAAGAATATATAAAAACATATGTAGTATTTATAAGTTAATAGGAAAGTATACATTTACAGTGGCCTATATGCAATAGTGGGCTTCCCAGGTGGTGCTAGTGTAAAGAACCCACCTGCCAATGCAAGAGACAAGAGACCCAGATTTGATCCCTGGGTTGGGAAGATCCCCTGGAGGAGGTCATGGCAACCCTCTCCAGTATTCTTGCCTGGAGAATCCCATAGACAGAGGACCCTGGCAGGCTACAGTTGATAGGGTCACAAAGAGTCGGACACGCTTGAAGTGACTTAGCATGCATGCACACACAAGACGTAGTATGCTAGCAAAATTTAACAACTAGCTAAAAAATGTATGTATACACACACATATGTGTGTACATGTGTATATATATGTTTATTTTATTATGCAAGTTTATTACTGTACAGAATGTGTAGCACATAATTTGTAAGTACTAATATACAATAGTCTTATAAATTCTGTATAGCTAATTGATTCTCTCAGAATACTTTCACCAATTTTTGACAAACTCTTGTGTCTATTGTCAACTTATGGTTGCAACTGACAAATGGGTGTCAATCAGACTGATTTTTTATTTATGTCAAGAAGGAAGATGAATGTACAGAAATACATATCTGAATTTAAAAAACAGGAAAGGCATATTCAACTTCACTTGTTCATCAGAGATGCAAATGACTTCCTTGTCATTTAATTGGATAATAGTATTTGAATAGTGGGGGGGAGGAATTCCCTCAATATTTTGTACTATTTATATTGTAGCAATTCTAGACATGACACACTTTTAAATTCAATCTGTATTTTTAACATTATCTCCACCATTTTAGACAGGAATAAAGAAATCAAGCCCCAGTTTGGAAAGTTTGATGATATCCATGGTGTGAATATTCCCACTGTGGCATGTTTCAAGTTGCCTATATAATTTCTCTAAACATGGAGGTGGGAAATGGCAGAAATAATTAAGCTCATGATATAGATAACAGTAAAATGTATCAAAATAATTATCACATGATGGTTTCTAAGTACCATCTTTGTTTTGAATACAATTTATTTAATTGTAAGTTTATATAATTTTACTTTTAAGAGTAAGTTGGTTTAACAAATAGCTTGTAAATTTTCTAAAATGTAACAATTGGGTTTTGATGCAGTATGCTACTACCTATAAAGCTTTATATGATCTGCCTTCACCTCCTTCATCTTGCTGATTCAGTTTCCACTTCTCTTCTCCCTTGCATGCCTTACTCCAGCCACGCTAACCTCCACACTGTTCGTTTCCTTTCTTACATGTCAGATACTTTCTGCTTTAAGAACTTTCACCAGAATCTTTGTTGGAAATGTCCCTCCCTCATTCTCCCTCTCTGCTTTCAAGTCCAGCTTCAGTTGTCACCTTGTCAAAGAATTACTACTGCCCTGGAAAAAATCTTTAAATTCCACCCATGTTCCTCCCTTGCCCCCTGATAATCCCCACTAACTATTTTCCCAAAACACATCACTCTCTAGCCTGTAAATAATTGACTTATTAGCTTTAATTTTTATTGTCTCTCTTGTTGTCATTGTTGTTCAGTTGCTTAGTCATGTCCTGCTCCTTGTGACCCCATAGACTGCAGCATACCAGGCTTCCCTGCCTTTTACACCCAGTTTTTGCTCAAACTCATGTCTACTGAGTCAGTGATGCCACCCAGCAATCTTATGCTCTGTCGTCCTCTTCTCCATCTTTCAATCTTTCCCAGCATCAGGGTCTTTTCCAATGAGTCAGTTCTTTGCATCAGTTGTCTTTTTCCCAATAAAAATAAGGTTGATGAGGACAGGGCTGTGTGCTTTGATCACTGATGTATCCCAAAATGTGAGAACAGTAGCTGTCACAAATTTGAAACTCAAGCAATTATATGTTGAAAGAAAAATAGGAAGCAGATGAGAGAGGGACAAAGAGAGGTAGAAGAAGGAGCAAAAGAAAAAAGATGGGAAGGAGAGAGAAAACCTACCATCTAGGCCAAGAAATAGAATATTTCCATGGCTTAGTAGTTCTACGAAAAGAACAGTATGAAACGGCAAAACAGGTCGATAGGTGCCCAATATGCACTGGGGATCAGTGGAGAAATAACTCAAGAAAGAATGAAGGGATGAGGCCAAAGCAAAAACAATACCCAGTTGTGTATTGAACAATTTACTTGTATTGAAGCAAGGTCCAATGCTATAAATAACAATATTGCATAGGAACCTGGAATATTAGGTCCACGAATCAAGGCAACAGGAGATGGCAAGAGTGAGTGTTGACATTCTAGGAATCAGTGAACTAAAATGGACTGGAATGGGTGAATTTAACTCAGATGACCATTATATCTACTACTGCAGGCAGGAATCCCTTAGAAGAAATGGAGTCAACAAAAGAGTCTGAAAAGCAGTGCTTGGATGCAATCTCAAAAATGACAGAATGATCTCTGTTCATTTCCAAGGTGAGCCATTCAATGTCACGGTAATCCAAACCTATGCCCCAACCAGTAATACTGAAAAAGCTGAAGTTGAACGGTTCTATGAAGACCTACAAGACCTTTTAGAACTAACACCCAAAAAAGCTGTCCTTTTCATTATAGGGGACTGGAATGCAAAAGTAGATATTCAAGAAACACCTGGAGTAACAGGTAAATTTGGCCTTGGAGTACAGAATGAAGCAGGGCAAAGGCTAATAGAGTTTTGCTAAGAGAACGCACTGGTCATAGCAAACACCCTCTTGCAACAACACAAGAGAAGACTCTACACATGGACATCACCAGATGGTCAACACCAAAATCAGATTGATTATATTCTTTGCAGCCAACGATGGAGAAGCTCTGGAGAGTCAGCAAAATAAGACCAGGAGCTGACTGTTGCTCAGATCATGAACTCCTTATTGCCAAATTCAGACTTAAATTGAAGAAAGTAGGGGAAACCACTAGACCATTCAGGTATGACCTAAATCAAATCCCTTATGACTATACAGTGGAAGTGAGAAATAGATTCAAGGGACTAGATCTGATAAACAGAGTGCCTGATGAACTATGGATGGAGGTTCATGACATTGTACAGGAGACAGGGATCAAGACCATCCCCATGAAAAAGAAATGCAAAAAGGCAAAATGGTTGTCTGAGGAGGCCTTACAAATAGCTGTGAAAAGAAGAGAAGTGAAAAAGAAAGGAAAAAACGAAAGATATTCCTATTTGAATGCAGAGTTCCAAAGAATAGCCAGGAGATATAGGAAAGCCTTCCTCAGTGATCAATGCAAAGAAATAGAGGAAAACAACAGAATGGGAAAGACTAGAGATCTCTTCAAGAAAATTAGAGATACCAAGGGAATGTTTCATGCAAAGATGTGTTTGATAAAGGACAGAAATGGTATGGACCTAACAGAAGCAGAAGATATTAAGAAGAGGTGGCAAGAATACACAGAAGAACTGTACAAAAAAGATCTTCATGACCCAAATAATCACAATGGTATGATCACTCACCTAGAGCCAGACATCCTGAAATGTGAAGTCAGGTGGGCCTTAGAAAGCACATTACTATGAAGAAAGCTAGTGGAGGTGATGGAATTCCAGTTGAGCTATTTCAAATCCTAAAAGATGATGCTGTGAAAGTGCTGCACTCAATTTGCCAGCAAATTTGGAAAATTCAGCAGTGGTCACAGGACTGGAAAAGGTCAGTTTTCATTCCATTCCAAAGAAAGGCAATCCCAAAGAATGCTCAAACTACCACACAATTTCACTCATCACACGCTATTAAAGTAATGCTCAAAATTCTCCAAGTCAGGCTTCAGCAATACATGAACCGTTAACTTCCAGATGTTCAAGCTGGTTGTAGAAAAGGCAGAGGAACCAGAGATCAAATTGCCAACATCCTCTGGATCATCAAAAAAGCAAGAGAGTTCCAGAAAAACATCTATTTCTGCTTTATTGACTATGCCACAGCCTTTGACTGTGTGGATCACAATAAACTGTGGAAAATTCTGAAAGAGATAGGAATACAAGACCACCTGACCCACCTCTTAAGAAACCTATATGCAGCTCAGGAAGCACCAGTTAGAACTGGACATGGACCAACAGACTGGTTCCAAATAGGGAAAGAAGTACATCAAGGCTATATATTGTCACCCTGCTTATTTAACTTATATGCAGAGTACATCATGAGAAATGCTGGGCTGGAAGAAGCACAAGTTGGAATCAAGATTGCCAGGGGAAATATCAATAACCTCAGATATGCAGATGACACCACCCTTATGGCAGAAAGTGAAAAGGAACGGAAAAGCCTCTTGATGAAAGTGAAAGAGGAGAGTGAAAAATTTAGCTTAAAGCTCAACATTCAGAAAACTAATACATGGCATCTGATCCCATCACTTCATGGGAAATAGATGGGGAAACAATGGAAGCAGTGTCAGATTTTATATTTTGGGGCTCCAAAATCACTGCGGATGGTGACTGCAGCCATGAAATTAAAAGACGCTTACTCCTTGGAAGGAAAGTTATAACCAACCTGGATAGCATATTAAAAAGCAGAGACATTACTTTGCCAACAAAGGTCCATCTGGTCAAGGCTATGGTTTTTCCAGTGGTCATATATGGATGTGAGAGTTGGACTGTGAAGAAAGCTGAGCGCTGAAAAGTTAATGCTTTTGAACTGTGGTGTTGGAGAAGACTCTTGAGAGTCCCTTGGACTGCAAGGAGATCCAACCAGTCCATCCTAAAGGAGATCAGTCCTGGGTTCATTGGAAGGACTGATGCTGAAGCTAAACTCCAGTACTTTGGCCACCTCATGTGAAGAGTGGACTCATTGGAAAAGAGCCTGATGCTGGGAGGGATTGGGGGCAGGAGGAGAAGGGTACGACAGAGGATGAGATGGCTGGACGGCATCACCAACTCGATGGGCATGAGTTTGAGTAAACTCCGGCAGTTGGTGATGGACAGGGAGGCCTGGCGTGCTGCGATTCATGGGGTCGCAAAGAGTCGGCCACAACTGAGCGACTGAACTGAACTGAACTGAAAAGTCCTTCTCTGATCATTTCTTTCCTTCTCTCCCTCCCATTATCTAATCACTACCCTGAATTTTGTGATAATTATAACTTCTCTCTCTCTCTCTCTCTTTTTTTTAAAATCTGTTACTCCTATTTGGGTAACCTTAAACAATGAATAGCTTAGTTTTGCTTATATTAAAACCTGGTGAAAATGGAATCATGTCATTTATATTCATTTATATATAGTATTCCGCTCAATGCCATGTTTTGTGAGAATTATCCAAGATGACCAAATATCTGTTGTCTATTTCAGCAAAGATTTGTGGATCCTGACAGACAACATGAGGCAGAAAAAAATATATCCAAATACTGTGCAGATTTTTAAAGCTATAAGTGTTTAAATTTTTATTTAATAAATAGTATATTACTATATTATTTCTTGGTCCACAAAGTGGGTGCACAAATAATGTAACTTCCATTATTTTTCTGTGACCAAGCATATTTTCTAGCTTAAGTCCCTTTGTTGCATGATTATAGAAAGCATGTGTGCATAAACTTATTTAAATGTTTTAATTGTATCAGAGTAAGTTTGGTAAGCACTTTCCTAGTGACTCAGGTGGTAAGGAATCCACCCACAATGTGGGAGGTCCGGGTTCGATCCCT
The DNA here is from genome assembly GCF_963930625.1 of Muntiacus reevesi. Classification (NCBI taxonomy): domain Eukaryota; kingdom Metazoa; phylum Chordata; class Mammalia; order Artiodactyla; family Cervidae; genus Muntiacus; species Muntiacus reevesi. The sequence goes on along the minus strand of NC_089251.1, from coordinate 255,243,887 downwards.
GGGTTGGGAAGATCTCCTGGAGAAGGGACTGGCAACTCACTCCAGTATTCTTGCCCGGAGAGTTCTATGAACAGAGGAGCCTGGCAGTCTACAGTCCATGCAGTCGCAAAGAGTTGGACACACTAAGCGACTAATACAGACACACCCACAAGCTTGGTAAATGTAGGATGTTGGGGAGGAAAAATTAAGATCTTTTAACCTCCTTTTCCTTCTTCTTTAGCTGGCATCAAAGTCCCCAGAGACTAACGAAGTGTTATGGGTTTGGGATAAGCACAGTCCTTGTTTGACTTCTGGACATGCTCCCTCTTATCCTTCCAGACCAATATCCTCCCGTCTGTTTCAGGCTATTAGCTCCTGCTTTTGACCGTGAATCCCTCACCTCTATCACTATGGGCCATCAACACTTTGCTCCCCGCAGTCTGCTCACTCTCATTCTTCTTTACTTTTGATGCTTCTCAGGCCTAGAGGACAGGCTGCTCTTCCTCACATATGACTGAAAACCGCTTTTCCAAACTTTTTCTCTCACCTTCCACATAGCCAACTCTACTCTAGGCCTTGCCCCTGAGAGCACCTACCTTGCTTCCATCTCTCAAAATTCTAAATATGGGAACTCTGAGGAGACTAAGTTCTCCTTTACTTGTAGATCCCTGATTTTATTTCTAAAATCTTTCATACTTTCCCACTTAGAAATAACCCAAAATGTGACAGGTCTGGCTAAACCTGGGGTCCTGGTCAGAGGCTGTAAGTTTCTAGTTTTCTTGTATCTTTCAAGCCTCTTCCCTCTCCCATTTTCCTTCAGTTCCATAGGAACGGGAAAAATTTCCACTGGAACAATGAGTCAAACCTCTCCCACCTTCAGTCTGAAGGCTACCGTTGATTTTCTTGTTATTCTTGGTAAAAACCTCAGTCCATGTCCATGAAATGAGAAACCTAGATCTTCTGGCGGTATGAGTGGGGAAGTAAAGAACTTGACTAAGTATCTTTCAAGAAACTTTGTCCTATACATGGATATGGCTTTTGGGTCTGAAGGCTAAGAGTATATGCCTTGTCTCTGGGTATTTCAGTAATAATGCCTATGTCTGCTTGTCTCAATGAGCAAGGACCTTGGTGACCAGTAAGTGGGAACAAAACCAGATAAGCTAATAGTTCACAGCATCAGTGCAACAAGGCAAAAAGCTTTTGTAGTTGTTTCAGAAGAGAAATTAAAAATAAAGTGATTGTTAAAGTGATTTCATTTAAAACAATATTACTCAATGAACATTTATCAAGTGTTTTGCACTACTTTGCAAGAAAAAAAATCAAAGTTTCATTTCTCTTTTAATTTGAATGATTTTAAATGAACTGAATCATGTAATACAGAATGAAATTAATCTTATGTTCTTTGAGGTTTTTCAGTGTGGTTAATAGTTTTAAAAATTGTTTTGGAGGGAAACTGACATTTTTGATAATATAAAAATCAGTTTAAAAAAAGAGAGAGAGAGAGAGAGACAATCATCTCTTTGCTAGTAAGGTCCAGTGCAATCTTAAGACATATTTAGGAAGTTGAATTCAGTTAAACTATTTTTTTCCTGTAAGTACAGGGTCCAAAAAGCCCATTTTAAGAATTGAATGCTATGAAGAAGTGAAGTGAAGTGAAGTCGCTCAGTTGTGTCCGACTGTTTGCGACCCCGTGAACTGTAGCCCACCAGGCTCCTCCGTCCATGGGATTTTCCAGGCGAGAATACCGGAGTGGGTTGCCATTTCCTTCTCCAGGGGATCTTCCCGACCCACGGATCAAACCCAGGTCTCCAGCATTGCAGGCAGATGCTTTAACCTCTGAGCCAACCAGCTTGCTTCATTTCCACTCAGTGTCTAACTTAGGGAACTTTAGGAACAATGGGAGAAACTGTTGTCTCACACGTACATGCATACTCACTGATTGCTCAACATTTTCCTGTCGTTTTTAAAAGTTCCACTATTTAAGTCAGGCTGATTCTTCTTTTTGGTTTCAATTGGGTGTGAGAGTTGCCTCTGGAGCATTCAGGAGTAATCCCATCTGAATGTCACATTTCTCTTCCTCCTTTGCTTCTCTGGGGGAAACCTGGATACTTGGGCATTATCAGGAAACTAGGCTGAGTGACTTCAGGCTCTATTCCCAAAACCTTTAGGGCACTTAGAGAGCCTCATCAGTGAATCATCAAGTTAGAGCTGATAGATGATAAACTGCTCAGGAAGAATGAACTGTTAGCCTAAGTATCACACCCAAACCAGTGACACAGCAGTACTTACACTCCCAAACACCTCTATCACTCTGCACTCTCATAAAACTTGGTTAGTTTTTTTTTCTTATTTGCCAGCAATGCCTATTAGTTCCTAATAGTGCACCTCACTCGTCCATCTGTTCCCTAGAGAGAATAAAAATAGGTTTTTTTGAAAAGAACAAAAGCATGTCCTTGTTACTTTGCATTGAATTACTTTCAAAGGTTGTTTATATATATTTGCTCACAAAATATTTCAGTTACTCCTTTCCATTATCTTTTTATAAAACATAATATATTATGTTATAGCTCCTAAACCTCCAGAACTGTGAATCTCTGCCTATTTTTGAGAAAATATTGCATACTTTTTATATTTCAGAAGGGACAAGTAAACAAGCAGAGGGAAGCAAAGTCTTTCAGAGATAAAAACTAGAGCTCACTCTCATTTTCTCTCTAATTGTGGTAAAAAGTGTAATTGCCAGTCTAAATGAGATCTTGCTAGTAATTTTTAAGTCATATTTTAAATTATGAGTAAATTATGTATTCTATTATAATTTATTGTATTGTTCTTATTTCTAATTTAATCTCTTCAGCTAGCATTCTACATGATATTATTAGTACAATAGAACAAGAGTATGCATTTGGTAGAATGGAATCTTTGGAAGATCAGAATTATAAAGTTGTAAGAGGTGACATCCAGAAAAGTCACAAAAGTTAACCCTAGAAGAGCTTAAGGAACAGTTCACACAGTGAGTATGTGCTTATATGTTATTCATTCATTCACTCACTCATTTATTGAAAAGACATGACTCAGGTGTTTTCAACCCTGGCAGCATATTAGCATCATCAGGACTGCCTTGTTTTTTAAAAGTTCAATTGACTTATCTCCAGTTCAAAGGTAGTTCAAAAATAGAACAATTCTGTGTGTTGAAATTAATATGGAGGACATGAATGGAGGGAGAGTGGGAAACTTCATCAGCTCATGGTCAAGACAAGCCAAGAGATGATTAGGATCTGAGCCAGCTTCACACTGGCAAACTGGACCAGGCAGCAGCAGTATGCACCTTGATAATTCTGTCCCATAAAATATCACCTTGGATCACATGTCTCTACCCTGGAACGTTTGCCTTCTCCTCTGAAAAAGTCAGTGGACTCTCTGTACCTTTATCCTGTTCTTTCCTCCTCATGGAATGTACTTCTTGGACCCCCTCATTCACTTTGCCTATTAAAATCCTACCTATCATCCAATGCTCCATTAAAATGCCTTCTCCAAGAAGCCTGCTACTTACATAATAAGTATAACCACCTCATTCGTGTTTAGAATCAAACCCCATTCCCTCCAGAGACGCTCAGAGGGCTCAAACAAACCTTGCATGCACCAGGACCCAGGGACCCCACAGAGACTGAGGCAGAACTGTGTTTGAGCATCTCCTGCGGAGGTACGGGGCAGTTTGGCCACAGGGGCGGGGGCTCTGGGTGCAGCAGACTTGGGTATGGCATAAGCCCTCTTGGAGGAGGTCACCATTAACCCCCATAGAGCTGCCAGAACTTACAGAGGACTGGGAAATACTCTTGGGGAGCACAACCAGAACCTTGTGCACCAGGACCCAGGAGAAAGGAGCAGCGACCCCACAAGAGACTGACCCAGACTTGCCCAGGAGTGTCCAGGAGTCTTCGGTGGAGGTGTGGGTCAGTGGTGGCCTGCTGTAGGGTTGGGGGCAGTGAGTGTAGCAGTAAGTACATGCATGGGACCTTTTGAAGGAGGTGGCCATTATCTTCCTTACCTCCACCATAGTTTGACCCCAGGTAAATAGTAGGGAGGGAACACAGCTCCACCCGTCAACAGAAAATTAGATTAAAGATTTACTGAGCATGGCCTTCCCATCTCTCCCATAAGGAAGCTTCCATAAACCTCTTATTCTTCTCCATCAGAGGGCAGACAGACTGAAAAACACAGTCACAGAAAACTAAGCAATCTGATCACATGGACCACAGCCTTGCCTAACTCAATAAAACTATGAGCCATGCTGTGTAGGGCCACTGAAGATGGACGGGTCATGGTGGAGAGGTCTAACAAAACGTGGTTCACTGGAGAAGGGAATGACACACAGCTTCAGTATTCTTGCCTTGAGAACCCCATGAACAGTATGAAATGGCAAAAAGGTAGGACACTGAAAGATGAACATCCCAGGTACGTAGGTGCCCAATATGCTACAGGTGATCAGTGAAGAAATAACTCAAGGAAGAATGAAGAGACACAGCAAAAGCAAAAACAACACCCAGTTGTGGATGGGACTGGTGATAGAAGAAAAGTCTGATGCTGTAAAGAGCAATATTGCATACAAACCTGGAATGGTAGGTCCATGATTCAAGGCAAATTGGAAGTGGTCAAATAGGAGAGGGCAAGAGTGAATGTTGACATTTTAGGAATCAGCAAACTAAAATGGACTGGAATGGGTAAATTTAACTCAGATGACCATTATGTCTACTACTGTGGGTAAGAATCCCTTAGAAGAAATGGAGTAGTCATCATAGTCAACAAAAGGGTCTGAAATGCAGTACTTGGATGCAATCTCCAAAAACGACAGAATGATCTCTGTTTGTTTCCAAGGCAAACTGTTCAATATCACGGTAATCCAAGCCTATGTCCCAAGAAGTAATGCTGAAGAAGCTGAAGTTGAATGGTTCTATGAAGACCTAGAAGACTTTCCAGGACAAACAGCCAAAAAAGCTGTCCTTTTCATGATAGGGGACTGGAATGCAAAAGTAGGAAGTCAAGAAACACCTGGAGTAACAGGCAAATTTGGCCTTGGAGTACGGAATGAAGCAGGGCAAAGGCTAACAAGGTTTTGCCAAGAGAACTCACTGGTCATAGCAAATACCCTCTTCCAACAACACAAGGGAAGACTCTACACATGGACATCACCAGATGGTCAATACCGAAATCAGATTGATTATATTCTTGGCAGCCAAAGATGGAGAAGCTCTATACAGTCAGCAAACACAAGACCAGGAGCTGACTTGGGTTAAGATCATGAACTCCTTACTGCCAAATTCAGACTTAAGATGAAGAAGGAAGGGAAAACCACTAGACCATTCAGGTATGACCTAAATCAAATCCCTTATGACTATACAGTGGAAGTGAGAAATAGATTCAAGGGAGGGATTAGATCTGATAGACAGAGTGCCTGATGAACTATGGACAGAGGTTCATGACATTGTATAGGAGACAGGGATAAAGACCATCCCCATGAAAAAGAAATGCAAAAAAGAAAATACCTGTCTGAGGTGCCTTATAAATAGCTGTGAAAAGAAGTGAAAAGCAAAGGAGAAAAGGAAAGATATATCCATTTGAATGCAGAGTGCCAAAGAATAGCAAGGAGAGATTAAAAAAAAGCCTTCCTCAGTGACCAGTGCAAAGAAATCGAGGAAAACAATAGAATGGGAAAGACTAGAGATCTCTTTAAGAAAATTAGAGATACCAAGAGAACATTTTATGCAAAGATGGGCTCAATAAAGGACAGAAAGGATATGGACCTAACAGAAACCGAAAATATTAAGAGGTGGCAAGAATACACAGAAGAGCTATACAAAAAAGATCTTCATGACCCAAATAATCACAATGGTATGATCACTCACCTAGAGCCAGACATCCTGGAATGTGAAGTCAAGTGGGCCTTAGGAAGCATCACTATGAAGAAAGCTAGTGGAGGTGATGGAATTCCAGTTGAGCTATTTCAAATCCTAAAAGATGATGCTGTGAAAGTGCTGCACTCAATATGCCAGCAAATTTGGAAAATTCAGTAGTGGCCACAGGACTGGAAAAGGTCAGTTTTCACTCCGTCCCAAAGAAAAGCAATGTCAAAGAATGTTCAAACTACCACACCGTTGCATTAATATCACACGCTAGTAAAGTAACCCTCAAATTTCTCCAAGCCAGGCTTCAACAGTAGATGAACTGTGAACTTCCAGATGTTCATGTTGGATTTAGAAAAGGCAGAGGAACCAGAGATCAAATTGTCAGCATCTGTTGGATCATTGAAAAAGCAAGAGAGTTCCAGAAAAACATCTATTTCTGCTTTATTGACTCTGCCGAAGACTTTGACTGTGTGGATTGCCACAAATTGTGGAAAATTCTTCAAGAGATGGGAATACCATACCACCTGACCTGCCTCTTGAGAAATCTGTATGCAGGTCAGGAAGCAACAGTTAGAACTGGACATGGACCAACAGACTGGTTCCAAATAGGGAAAGGAGTACGTCAAAGCTATATATTGTCACCCTGCTTATCTAACTTATATGCAGGGTACATCATGAGAAATGCTGGGCTGGATGAAGCACAAGCTGGAATCAAGATGGCTGGGAGAAATATAATAACCTCAGATATGCAGGTGACACCACCCTTAGGGCAGAAAACAAAAAAGAACTAAAGAGCCTCTTGATGAAAGTGAAAAAGGAGAGTGAAAAGTTGGATTAAATCTCAACATTCAGAAAACTAAGATCATGGCATCTGGTCCCACCAGTTCATGGCAAATAGATGAGGAAACAGTGGAAACAGTGACAGACTTTATTTTGGCGGGCTGCAAAATCACTGCAGATGGCTGCTGCAGCCATGAAATTAAAAGACGCTTACTCCTTGGGAAGAAAAGTTATGATCAACCTAGAGAGCATATTAAAAAGCAGACATATTACTTTGCTAGCAAAGGTCTGTCTAGTCAATGCTATGGTTTTTCTGGTGGTCTTGAATGGATGTGAGAGTTGGACTATAAAGAGAGCTGAGTGCCGAAGAATTGATGCTTTTGAACTGTGATGTTGGAGAAGACTCTTGAGAGTCCCTTGGACTTCAAGGAGTTCCAACCAGTCCATCCTAAAGTAAATCAATCCTGAATATTCATTGGAAGTACTGATGTTGAAGCTAAACTCCATTACTTTGGCCACCTGATGCGAAGAACTGACTCATTTGAAAAGACCCTGATGTTGGGAAAGTTTGAAAGTGGGAGGACAAGGGGATGACAGAGGATGAGATGGTTGGATGGCAGCACCGACTAATGGACATGAGTCTGAGTAAACTCTGGGAGTTGGTGATGGACAGAGAGGCCTGGCGTGCTGCAGTTCACGGGGTTGCAAAGAGTCAGACACAACTGAGCAGCTGAACTGAACTGAACTGAACTGAAACTTATTTCTACTGCCGTTAGAATATTTATGTTCTGCCTTCCAAGTCCCAGAATGGGAGGAGAAAAATATATTCAAAAGGAGTATACCAAAATCAGTGCTGGAATAGGAGTGGGAGTGGAGGAGATTCAGAATATGATGTCAATTACACATGCCTTAAAATTCTGATAGTCCCCTTTGGAGATGTGCACCATCCTCCACCCTATGAGACCCACTATGTATTATAAGCTATTACAGTCAGAATGTGTTACACATGCCAAAACTACAGAGCATGATAAAATATTGACAGTTGCTGATGAGGTCATTCTGAAAATATTAACAGAGGCCTACTAAGTTGAAAACAAATACCTATAGGCTTTTTTGAGAGCAGAACTCATGTGATGTTCAGTTTTGGATCTTCAGTGGTTACTGCTCAGGGCTGTGTAAGAACTCTGTTAGTGTCAAGTAGAGGTGAGTTGACTCTTTTCTAGTAATGTCTCATTTTACTGGTGAGTTCATATAAATGAAAGTGGTACCATATTTTTCTTTGTTAGCTTAAAGATCTAAAATTCACAGATAAATGGCAAAAGGAAAAAGTAAATGTGGGGATATTTCCCCTGAACTACTCCCATTGCTCAATGTCTATACTTTTATTTTCAGATACCCAATAACTAGTCCCTTTCTGTAATTCTACTTTGCAGTAAACTGCAATAAATAAGTGTAAGAGTTCACAGGAGTTTCGTTGACTCTGAAAACTCTGGGCTAAGATGTGTGACAATAGATATTTTGGGAATGGAGAAGGTGGTGATGAGGAAGTTTGTGTGGAGCTGGATGCTGCATTGTTGAGCAGAGATTATGGAGGGCAGAGGGGTCTAAAGAGTAGGGGCATTAGGAAGGGAACAACTCTTTGAGACAGTTCTCCCTTTCAGGTCCTACTCTCTTCCAGCACGTGTAATCAGAATTTATACTCAGAATTTGACTGAGTCCTTTACTCAAGACCTTTCAGCTCCTCCACTAATTAACTCAGTTCCAAGTACATTGGAAGCTTTATTGTCTTAACATTATGCTTTAAAGCAAAATTTTAAATCATCGTTTTTCACCACTCACCTCTGTTCTCTCTCCAAAACCTCTATCTTTCATTTCTCTTGACTTAAGAGCTCTCCTCTTTTTCTTCTCTCTGCCTCTAAAACCCCTAGTTGCACAGAGCAATATAGTTCTGGCCTCTCAGTTTTAACCCACTGAACAAAACAAAAACCTGACAATTGGCCTAAAGTATCTATAGTTCTTTAAGCATGCTCAAAAGTCTCTAGTGTGACATGGTTTGTTTATTATTTTCAACTTCATTAAATCCTTATAAAAACTTTAATTTTCTACTACTCTCAGGACATTTTTAAAAAACTTGATCCCTATACCTACAACCTACCTCTGTAATTAGAAAATCACCACAGGAGTTACTGATAAGTTGGAGGCTTTCTTATTTTTAACATAATTTATTTGAAATGTATTGAATATATAATAGCATTATAGTCAAACATGTTTACTTAAAATCATTTATTTTAGAAAAACTCATAGATTTTTCTCAAAGAGAAACTAAAATTTTCTAAAATAGCTCTTATATTATTGCTTGAAAAATTAAACAAAACTGGAAGTCTTTCCCACCAGTAGTAACGGAAACATTTAAAATTGATGAAAGAGCATTAAAATTTTAAAAAATCAAATTTACATTATAATTAGCATAGCATTTTAGTAGACTGTAATAGGTTCACTAATTAAAGCTTACATATTGTTATTTAGATTTGAAATATCTTAAATTGCAATAGTGTATATTATATATAATAAGTAATTTTTGTTATTATACTATTATTAGTGCTGAACCGAATACAAACTTATACTCCACTAAGTACATATTTACCAGCCAGGCAATATACTGAGTTCTTTCATAGTCATATCCATTTAACAGCCAAACAACCTTATGACTTAGGTATTATCACCATTTACCACTGTGAAGACTGAGGTCTAGAGGAGGTAAATTAAGCCACGCAAGCCATAGATTTGCACACGTGTTATAAATAAATCAAGCTTCATTTCTCTTCACAGTTTCATATAATACACTGAGAATAGCAACATGGTAGGAGGAAACCCAGAAAAAGGAAAAAAAATTCTTTGAAACCTTATTTAAGACTAGCATAATTGCTTTATCAAACCTGTTTCTGTCTAATACAAACATACCTGATCCTATGAGCTTTCGAAAAACATGCAAGTTATAGCTTAAAGATGTTTTTTGCTTTAAAATGTTGAAAAATATGAAATGTTGCATCATTTATTGATTTGCCCATTGGTCATTTATACAAACATTTATTATAGCAACTCTACAAGGGAGGAATTGTAGTCTAATAAAACCGAGGCTCAGTGAACCTAAATTATTTGTCTAAATTCACATAGTCTTTGAAAAGGCTGGGATTTGTGCCTAGCTTGTCCATAGTCAAAGCCAGTGATCTTCTGAGTAGTTTCTAGATCATCTTTGAAAAGTTATTTGTTGGTTTATTTGCATTTTCCAAACTACTACGTGTGAAAGTGAAAGTTGCTCAGTCGTGTCCGACTCTTTGCAACTCCATGGACTAGTCTTTCCCTTTTCCAGAGGATCTTCCCAACCCAGGGATCGAACCCAGGTCTCCTGAATTGCAGGCAAATTCTTTATCAACTGAGCTATCAGGGAAGCCTCAAACTACTACATAGCAGAAGGCTTACTGGAACTGTTCACTGATGGAGGAACTATAACAACTGCAGAATTTAGGGGTTTCCCTTGTGGCTCAGCTAGTAAAGAATCCACCTGCAAGGCAGGAGACCTGGGTTTGATCCCTGTGTTGGAAAGAGCCCCTGGAGAAGGAAAAGGCTGCCCATTCCAGTATTCTGGACTGGAGAATTCCATGGACTGTATAGTCAATGGAGTCTCAAAGAGTAGGACACGACTGAGCGACTTACACTTAAATGATTGCTCTAGTATGTGTGAACTCTTCACCTATGTTTGCATGGATAATAAAGCTTGGAAAGAATGTAGGAGTCACAGGCTTGTTTCTCCTGGTGATTATTGGTTGGTTCAGGGATGATGTAGAAATGGTTTCCCCGAGGGTGGTAGGGGTACAACAAGCAGAGATCTGGGCTGGCAGGAAGATGAGTGGAAGGAATATGTGGTCCTTACTCAATTTGGAAGTGGGGGTGGTCTTTGAAGCTGATGTATCTTGGGGCAATAACTCTACATCCATCTTATTTTGGAGATTATTTTACAATGTATATAAATATTGAATTATTATGCTACATACCCAAAACTAATATATAAACTAATAATTATATATATAAATTATACCTCACTTTAGAAAAACAACACAGCTTATTAGATTCTGAGAGTATCTACTCTAGTTGAAATCAATTAGAATTGAGCCCTGGGAATCTAGACTTTTTAGGCAATAATTCAAATGCAGAAAAAAGTAAACTGAATTAGAAAAAAAGAATCATCTTCAGGATCACCACTGACGAATTAAAAAAAATCATGAAAGTTTTAGGATCAAAGTAAAAACATTAAAAATGAAAAATATATCAATTATATTTGTCTTGATAATTTTAGCACAATAATTCTTACAAACATGACTGGTCATAAACGCTAATTACAGTTTAGCTTTTCACAGCTTTTTTATATCATTTCTATAGATTGTTAAAATAAGATCCTTTTTTTCAGAAGCAAAAACTAGTTCACAGAAGTGTTATGTTTTCCTGATCAGTAAACATCTTTAAGTAAAACCTCATGCATGGTGGCAGCTCTAATTTGACCAAAAGACTTGGAGATTTCAGTCTACTTCCTGGAAATCTGTGGAGAGAAAGGGGATCCATTTCTGCAGATTGCTTAATTAGTATTGCCAACCACATAAGTAACAGCTAAAAATTCCTTGGTTCACCTAGCTTAGCTGCTATGACTATGTCAGCATCTTTATGTTCTCAAATATTTGCTTAAGTGGCATTTTGTAGCATTTTTCTTTACTAAGATAATATAGTGTGTCAGTAAATATTCTTTGAGCAGCTAATCACTAGTTTTGTCATTTCTGCAATAAAGTTTATCCTTATATTTCTGCCTTCCAAGACACCGAAAAGGTAATGTTTTTCATAAACTTAATTTATATTTTATATTAATTTAATCTTTGTTCTGCTGACCAAATGCCTTGATAATTTTCTGCCATTATAAATGATTTATTAAAAATTTAAGGGACAGTTATCTTTGAAAAAATGTTTATACTTTAGTAGGTGTGAATGACAGGGGTAAAATAGCCTAATTATTTTTTGAAATTTGAGAATGACTTGTGCAATATATAACTGAGTTTAGGTTTAGCCAAAGTACTTTCCTCCTGAAAAGTTTATTGTTTGGGGAATTACTCCTCTACTCCTTTTTCACTGTGATCCCCTAACAGCTGACTTAATGGTTATAGTACTAGACTAGTAGGAACATCCCAATAATTAATTAGCTGAGACTGATTGGTGTCTAATACTGAAGAATGTATTGTCACAAAGAAATTATTTATTCTTACTCTCTGGATCTGGCTTCATAAAAATAGAAAAGGGAGGGGAGCTATCATTTACTCATCAGGTGTAATTTCAAAGATAAGGCATATAATCATACTGAGGAAAGAAAAAAAATAGCATGTATTAAATCACATCCAAGAAAAGGCTGCATAGAGTTCAGACCCAGAACCCTGGAACTAGACCATCTTATTCATCTCTGTTCTGGTCACTTATTTCTAAGTAATCAACAAGTTATTTAATCTGTTTTCATTTGCTCTTTTCTAAAGCGAGAATCGTAAAAATGACTGTTGTGAGAATTAAATGTCAATACATATCAAGTGTTTAGAACTTAGTGTTTTCTACTGTAGTTCTTTTTATTCTCCTGGACTCACATATATGTCTCAAAATTATACAGAGGTCTTAAAAAAGAGGCTTCCTTAAGGAAGTAGACTATAGAAAAGCGCTACCTGCTCATAAAACTCTGAAATGAGTTTCTGCTTAACTTACGAGAAAATGTGCAGTGGATCAATTCCATTAATCAATTGAGTGAATTACAGTAGAGTGAATTGATCTTGACTCTTCTATCAACTTCCATTCTTAAGTTAATCCATCAGGATAGCCCATAGAGTACATTCCGCAAATCTCTCTCAGATCCATTCAGTTTTCTGCATGAGTAAGGAAGGAATGGAAATGACTTATTCAAGTTACTTAATTTGTACACCTGAAATGTTTCCCCTTTAACTAAATACTTTCTGTTCAGGATTCTGTCACTTAAGATACTTGCTTTTACTTTTTGTCGGCACAGAATCCTTTAGGAAAAGAAAACATTTCTAAAAAAGAGTATTTATTCTGCAGACCTCAGTTCAGTTCAGTTCAGTCGCTCAGTCGTATCCGACTCTGCGACCCCATGAATCGCAGCGCGCCAGGTTTCCCTGTCCATCAAAAACTCCTGGAGTTTACTCAAACTCATTCCCATCGAGTTGGTGATGCCATCCAACCATCTCATCCTCTGTCGTCCCCTTCTCCTCCTGCCCCCAATCCCTCCCAGCATCACTGTCTTTTCTAATGAGTCAACTCTTTGCATGAGGTGGCCAAAGTATTGGAGTTTCAGCTTCAGCATCAGTGAACGCCCAGGACTGATCTCCTTCAGGATGGACTGGTTGGATCTCCTTGCAGTCCAAGGGACTCTCAAGAGTCTTCTTCAACACCATAGTTCAAAAGCATCAATTTGTCGGTGCTCAGCTTTCTTCACAGTCCAACTCTCACATCCATACATGGCCACTGGAAAAACCATAGCCTTGACCAGATGGACCTTTGTTGGCAAAGTAATGTCTCTGCTTTTTAATATGCTATCCAGGTTGGTCACAATTTTCCTTCCAAGGAGTAAGCGTCTTTTAATTTCATGGCTGCAGTCACCATCTGCAATGATTTTGGAGCCCCAAAAAATAAAGTCTGACACTGTTTCCACTGTTTCCCCATCTATTTCCCATGAGGTGATGGGACCAGATGCCATGATCTTAGTTTTCTGAATGTTGAGCTTTAAGCTAAATTTTTCACTCTCCTCTTTCACTTTCATCAAGAGGTTTTTTAGTTCCTCTTCACTTTCTGCCATAAGGGTGGTGTCATCTGCATATCTGAGGCTATTGATATTTCTCCTGGCAATCTTAATTCCAGCGTGTGCTTCTTCCAGCCCAGCGTTTCTCATGGTGTACTCTGCATATAAGTTAAGCAGGGGGACAATATACAGCCTTGACGTACTCCTTTTCCTATTTGGAACCAGTCTGTTGTCCCATGTCCAGTTCTAAATGTTGCTTCCTGACCTACATACAGGTTTCTCAAGAGGCAGGTCAGGTGTCTGGTATTCCCATCTCCTTCAGAATTTTCCACAGTTTATTGTGATTCACACAGTCGACAGCCTTGGCGTAGTCAATAAAGCAGAAATAGATGTTTTTCTGGAACTCTCTTGCTTTTTTGATGATCCAGCGGATATTGGCAATTTGATCTCTGGTTCCTCTGCCTTTTCTAAAACCAGCTTGAACATCTGCAGACCTAAATGCTCTCAAATAGAAGACATTTTAGCTAATCCAGGAAACTTGGCTTGTGGCAATTCACTTTTTCCTCAAAAGAATATTTCACCATTGTAATTATTATCCCTTAAAGTGTGCCTAGAGTTAGACCTTATATACAGCCCAAACTTTTCAATTCTGAGTTTATTTCCTCTAGGAATGTTGTTCAGACTTTGACTAACATAATGTTGCCTTGTTAACTATGGGAATCTAGGAAAGTCATGCGAAAAAAAAGATTTACATCTGAAATCTTTGACCTTTCCTCAGTCAGTTCAGTCGCTCAGTCGTGTCCAGCTCTTTGTGACCCCATGGACTGCAGCATGCCAGGCTTCCCTGTCCATCACCAACTCCCAGAGCTTACTCAAACTCATGTCCATCAAGTTGGTGATGCCATCCAACCATCTCATCCTATGTTGTCTCCTTCTCCTCCTGCCTTCAATCTTTCCCAGCATCAGGGTCTTTTCCAGGAGTCAGTTCTTTGCATCAGGTGGACAAAGTATTGCAACTTCAGCTTCAGCATCAGTCCTTCCAATAAATATTCAGGACTGATTTCCTTTAAGACTGACTGGTTTAATCTTGCAGTCCAAGGGACTCAAGAGTTTTCTCCAACACCACAGTTCAAAAGCATCAATTCTTCAGTGCTCAGCTTTCTTTATGATCCAATTCTCACATCCATACATGACTACTGGAAAAACCCTAGCTCTGACTAGATGGGCCTTTGTTGGCAAAGTAATGTCTCTGCTTTTCAATATTCTGTCTAGGTTTGTCACAGCTTTTCTTTCAAGAAGCAAGCGTCTTTTAATTTGGTGGCTGCAGTCACCTTCTGCAGTGATTTTGTATCCCGAGAAAATAGTCTGTCACTGTTTCCATTGTTTCCCCATCTATTTGCCATTAGTGATGGGTGTGGATGCCATGAAGTTCATTTTTTGAATGTTGAGTTTTAAGCCAGCTTTTTCACTCTCCTATTTCACTTTCATCAAGAGGCTGTTTAGTTCCTCTCCACTTTCCGCCATAAGGGTGGTATCATCTGCATATCTAAGTTTGTTGATATTTCTCCCAGCAATCTTGATTCCAGCTTGTGCTTCATCCAGCCTGGCATGATCTTTCTTAGATATATTTAATTTCTCTGAAGAAATTATGAAAAGTGTAGGGGAAAAGAAAAATGATCCAATAATTCTCTTCAACTGAGGTTTAGTACATAAGCCTTCTAGGGAAAATGGTGAAAACATTCAAGAATCTGATGCTCAAACTTTATTTCTATATCATCTTCAAAACCCAACCTAGGCTCATTTTGTAGCAAGATAACTTATAGTGGGTGACCTTTGAAGAGTTGGGCTACTTGTGATTTGTATCAGGAAACTTTTGTGAAAGTTGAGGAGAGAAATTCAGCACAAGAACCCACACAATAATAATATCTCATTACTCTGGACATGGAATTCTTTCAGAAGTGTTCAGTGTCCACATATCGCCCTTCTGTCTGGACTAAGCATCTATGCAGGTGCTGGTCACAGAAAACCCAGAGTCATCCATAAGAAATAAAAATCTCATAAAATAAAAGAAGTTCAACAAAAATAAGGTAGTAGTTCTTGTGTTTTCTTCAATGTAGAGATAAGAGAGTATCTATAAACTGCAGGTGAAAAGGAAGGACAGGGAAGCCTGGTGTGTTGTAGTCCATGGGATGGCAGAGTCAGACACAACTAATGACTGAACAACAGCAGCAACGATTTTAAATAAGTTCACCTCCATCTCGGAACCCCCCTGCTGGCTCAGACAGTAAAGACTCTGCCTGCAATGCAGAAGACCTGGGTTCAATTCGGGTTTGGAAATATTTCCAAGGCCCCGAAAATAAAGAAGTTTTTCCTTAAAAATAACGGAACATTTCCTTGGGCTTCCCTGGTGGCTCAGATGGTAAAGAGTCTGCCAGCAATGCAGAAAACCCAGGTTCAATCCCTGGGTTCAGAAGATCCCCTGGAGAAGGGAATGGTAACCCATTCCAGTATCCTAGATTGGGAAATTCCATGGACAGAAGAAACTAACGGGCTATAGTCGATGGGATCGCAAGGAGTTGGACACATCTAAGCAGCTAACACACACATCCATCATGAAAATAATTCTGTTACATTAGCCATTGTGGTTTAGAGATCACACTGCTCCCACAATCCTGGCTAAATGTCACAGATCAATAAAGTGCTCTGTGACTTATTGCTTAAAGTGCTTTTATTTTAAAGCATGGCTTTACAAATTATAAATGTACTGCAATAGGAACAAATTGTATACATGACCAGGAGAAGCAATTTATTCTACTACTAATTACAACTAATTATAAGTAGACAAGGTAATCTACATACTTTTCTTCAAAACAGCCCCTCATCAGAGGCAGCCTAAGTTAGGAGGAACATATACATAGGATAGAAAGAGTACGTGGAATGCATTTTGTGAGAACATTAGTCTTTCTCATTCCAGATTAGATAGTTGGATACATGAGACTGATTTCTACTTTGGCTGACTCTTAGACCTTGATCAGTGTAGTTATCAACTAAGCCCTCTAAGATTTGGTGACTAAAACTAAACAAGACAGAAAAAAACAATTGTTTGGGCATTTAGTATCCTGAAGTCAATTCAGTCTGGTATGTTTGTCAAAAAATATGAATAAAATATCATCAGGTATATCTAAAGCCTCCTCGAATTTTGGATTATGCACACCCCTAATATTTTCTGAATCTCTTTTTCTGTAGTAAGTACCTACTTGCTGAAAATTATGTATTCAGCTTGATGAAGATTGTAAGTGGTTTTTGTCTCCAAGGGGAAAATGACAAAATCAATTCATAACTCTTCTCTCGTCTTCCATAGATGGAAAATCATACCAAAAAAAGTGCTCTCTCCACTGAAGAATTTGATCAGAAACACTAAAAAATTAATAATTTGTGATGTTTGCAGTCTTAGAAACAATTGATTGTTTTTGCTATGTATGAATATGCATGGAAAATAGTGTATGCAGTTTGCGATCCCTGAGGTCTGCAGTTGATGGTGTTGCAGGATGCAAGTCAGAAATCACCGAGACAGAAATGATGGTGGAGTTTTCACATTTACACCTTTTGACTTTTTCAGTGTACTTACCTCAGTCGTATATTTATGCTGGATTTTAAATAGAATAACTTCTCATTACTCCCAGAGAAAGGGAATGTCTATTATTTCTTCTCCATGGTATGAAAACATGGCAAGAGAATATTTGGGTCCTTCTTGCACCATTTACTTTGAAATACCCCTGAATATAGGCCTTGTGTGGGTCTTGGGATCTGAGTTTTAGCCTGTCTGTCCTGCAGGTGTTACTATAGGAAGTAAGAGTAAAAAGAAAGTTTTGTTTTGTAGGGAGTGCTGCTCACCTTTCTTACTATCAAACTACTCATTCTTTTATGAAGAACTGAATCTTGAATCTTAATAGTTTGTCAGAACAGGAAGATTAAAAGTGGCGTGTTTTTTCAACTTCAGTCTTTGCACTGTATTTCTCCAGGCAACACAGAATACTATTGCTCTTTTAGAAACCTGCCCCTTTGGGTCAGAGAGTTAACACTGTGTGACCAAACTATTTGATTTAATACATGACTCTGAGGTTGAAGGCTTAGTTCGGCTCCTTAGCTGGTATGTGACTTTGGGCAATAGAAATTTTGGGGAGGATTAAAGGGTAAAATATAAGGAGCATTGGACATAGTGCTTGGTACATGGTAACTATTCTTTGAATATTAACTACTGTTTTTGCTGTTGCTGGTAATACTGTTATTAATAGCAATAAACTTTGCAACTGTTACTTATTAACCTACATTCTAACAGATCACTTATGATTTAATAAATCAATATGTAACAGCACATTCATGTTAAAAATACATGTAGACAGACTTTAATAAAGATTTGAAATTTAAAGTTGTTTATGTATTAATATTGTATACTTTTTAAAGGTTTAGTATAAAGACCTAGTGGAGAAGGAAATGGCAACCCACTCCAGTATTCTTGCCTGGAGAATTCCATGGACAGAAAAGCCTGGCAGGCTGCAGTCCATGGGGCTGCAAAGAGTCAGACACGACTGAGCAACTAATGCATACACTGATAAAGACCTAGAGTTTAAAGTCTGATCATATCTTCCTCATGTTCATGTTTGGGCCCTTTTAAAACACAAGAGCTCAGAACCTTATGGAATATTGTAGGCTAGAGATTGTGGATAAGTGGGAAGATTATATAATGTGCATTCAGCATTGGTTTTTCTAACATTATTAAAATTGAATAATTTAAGAAATAAATTTCTGATTGTAGTAGCATGTTATAAAATCTCACACTGAAATTAAAAACTTAAACTATTTTTTTTTAACTTTCAAATTGAGTAGAATTGATGACAAAGCAGTAAAATAAAGAATCGATCTTTTAATAGTTCCCTAGAGCCAGGAAACATGGATAATACTCTATTCTACATGTATAGGGGAGTGAGAATTAATGACTTATGCTTAGAACAATAACCCTCAGGGTTTTTAGCAGGGTTATCTATTATTAAAACAAATTCAATTATGTTCAGTATTCTCCATTTAGGCACAAAAGTAGATTTGCATTAAACATTTTTACTGAAGGCAGTTGAGATCTCTTTTTTCCTTAATCCAGGTTCAAATAGAAAACCCAATTAACTAGAATACTAAAATCAAAGCCAGAATGTTTTAATCAATTTGAAATTTTTCCCAACTTTTAACTTTTGAAACTAGTTTAGATGAATACCCCAAATTAGTATTCTTTATGTATTTTTTCTCTCTTCATCTATAAAAAATAAAGAAAATGTGAATTTTTGGCACACTTCTCAGACTCAGTTTTCATCCTATATTTTCCCTGATTGAAAAAGTAGCGAAGGCCCATATTGCCTTTCACATTAAATTGGTTGTAAGAGCCAAATCTTAAAATACCCACAACTGTTTCCCATCACTCTTTACAGCAAAGCATGATTTGAGTGCTTTTCGTTTCACTACCCTGAACCTTCTTTCTCCATCTTTCCTACCTTCAGAGATAATCAGTGCCCTTACATTTTCACCATCCCTCTGCCACCAGAGCCTATTTTCTAAAAATAGAACTACCACGTGCATGCTTGCTTAGCAGTTACAGTCATGTCTGACTCTTTGCGACTCAATGGACTGTAGCCCACCAGGCTCCCCTGTCCATGGGATTCTCCAGGCAGGACTACTGGAGTGGATTGCCATGCCCTCCTCCAGGGGATCTCCCCAATCCAGGAATCAGACCCAGAGATCAAACCCCCGTCTCTGGCATTGCGGGCAGATTATTTACCACTGTGCCACTGGGGAAACAACTACCATATGAACCAGCAATCCCACCACTGGGCATGTACCCTGAGAAAACCATAATTCAAGAAGACACACACATCCGAATGTTCACTGAAGCACTATTTATAATAACTAGGACAGGGAAGCAATTTAGATGTCCATCTACAGACAAATGGATAAAGAAGACGTGGTACATATATACCATGGAATATTAGCCATAAAAAGGAATGAAACTGGGTCATTTGTAGTGATGTGCATGAGCCTAGAGTCTGTAATACAGAGTGGAAATATGTCAGAAAAAGAAAAACAAAATATCATATATTAATGAGATAATTGGATGGCATCATTGATGAGTTTGAATAGACTCTGGGAGATAGTGAAGGACAGGGAAGCCTGGCGTGCTGCAGTCCACAGAACCACAAAGAGTTGGACATGACTTAGTGACTGAACAACAAAAACACACATATATGGACTCTAGAAAAATGGTACTGATGAACCTTTGTGCAGGGCAGGAATAGAGACAGACATAGAGAACTGACTTGTGGACACAGGGAGGGAAGAAGAGGGTGGAACAAATTGAGAGCGTTGCATTGACATTTATATTAATACACTACTATGTGTAAAGGGCTTCCCAGATGGCGCTCGTGGTAAAGAATCCACCTGCCAACGCAGGAGATGCAAGACACGCAGGTTCGACCCCTGGGTCCAGAAGATCCCCTGGAGTAGGAGGTGGCAACCCACTTCAGGATTCTCACCTGGAAAATTCCATGGACAGAGGAGCCTGACAGGCTACAGTCCATGGGGTTGCAAAGAGTCGGATACAACTGAACAACTAACACCATGTATAAAGTAGATATCTAGTGGGAAGCTGCTGCGTAATACAGAGAGCTCAACTTGGTAATCTGTGATGACCTAGACGGGTGGGATGGTGGGGGTGGCTCAAGAGGAAAGTCTACGGAAGATGATGGACAGGGAAGCCTGGTGCGCTGCAGTCGGTGGGATCGCAAAGAGTTGGACACGACTTAGCTACTGAACTACAATAGGTGATTCACGTTGTTGTATAGCAGAAACTAACACAGCATTGTAAAGCAATTATACTCTAATAAATAAATTTTAAAAAGACCTGTAATTCAATCAGACAAAGCCCATCTGGGAATAAGTATTTCAATAGATATTAGAGCATTCTCCTAAAAGAATGATGCTGAAGGAGAAATTATTACTTTAGTTATATTGGGTAGGAACATTAAGCCAAGTTTTCTCAACTGGGCTTCACTTCTTCCTTGGCGCATCTCTTTCTTCCCAGTCTCTTGCCTTTGTTCATGTTTGGTTTGTGTATCTCACCTCCCTACTCCCCTTGTTAGGAGAATATTCCTATCCTCATGCCACCAAAACTCATGTTTCCTGTAGACCCAATTTTAGATTGAACTCTTTTAAGGAGCCAGTTCATTTCTGCTCTACATTGTTTTAACTCTAGTTTCAATGGAACTTTCAGATTTCTGGCCGTTGGATGTGGTACTGGCTCTCTAAGTTGAGTGACATGTTATTGAAAAGCAGCTGAGTATAGAAAGAAATCTTGACTTTCCACAGATCACGTCTAATCAGCTCTGTGTAGAACTCACCACATCTTTAGGTGCCTAACACGTGTGGACTGGGATTCATTCTGGCATTTGCCAGTGAGAATCAGTGTGTTTTGTATTGCTTTAGTGAACCAAAAAATAATTAGCCATTTCTTGATTTGTGTCTTATGTAACACTTTATGAAATTAGGTGTTACTTCCTTTAACTTTACAGAGTTGTAACTAGCACATTTGAAAATGGGTGGAATTTTTCTTCAGCAGCCTCACCTTTTTTTTTCTTCTCATCTCTCTTGGTGTTTAGCATTCACTCCTTCCTTTGTTTACTATTATCTTCATGCATGAAGCAAAATTTATCCTCAGGCAGAAAACATACAACTATTTACTCTCAAGAGGCATTTAAATGAAGAGTATTTTCTCCTAGTGTGAAGATTTCTTATTCCCAACCTATAAAGCAAATTGTATCATACAGATGCCGAAACACTGATTAGAATCAGAAACACTGATTTATCTCACATTACATTCTCCAATGACTGTAGCTTTCAAATCCTAGATCATATATTCTTTCTAGTTATTGGCAACATAAGCTATATAAATGGAGCAAAAATAGGACTGGATCAACCTAGACGGATCTACCTGCCTGAGCAAACACTGCATATGAGCAAAAGTAGTATTTTTCCTTTTCAAAACAATATATTTATTTATTTGGTTGTGTCAAGAATTAGTTGTAGCAAGTGGGATATTGTCTTATGTGTTATGTTCTGTTACATGGCATCTTTCACTGGGGACACAGACACTCTAGTTGTAGTGCTTGGGCTTAGTTGCTCTGAAGCATGTGAGATCCTAGCTCCCTGACCAGGGGTTGAACCCACATCCCTTGCATTGCAAGGCAGATTTTTAACCATGTGGACCACCAGTAAAGTCAAGGTAGTATTTTTGTTATGAAGAAATGAGAATGCAGTATAACTTGGAACTAGTGTTTCTGTTGAAAAGATTATACAAACTGATTTTTGGCCAAGTATTTTTCAAGCACTGTTTGTTGTTGCTGCTTGATATGGAAAATTAACTGGAGTATTTTTAAGGGATAATATGGGGGACTATCTCCCAAACCCTTCTAGGCCATGGTGCCTTGCAATAGTCAGTTATCACTTCTCACTGTGTTTTTCTCATTCCTAAGATGGAAATTATGCTGATAGTTTTACTACTGTATGTAGGGATTGTTAAATCAGATAAGAGAGAAATATGTGAAGGCAAATATTGATATAAACCATTAAATTAAATCAATTATTGTGTTTTTTATACCTAAAGATATAAAAAAAAAACTCTGTTAGTTATGACTTCTACATATTAGGAAAACACAACAAGCACATGAAAACTGTTACTTCTTTCAGTTCATTTCAGTTCAGTTCAGTCGCTCAGTTGTGTCTGACTCTTTGTGACCCCATGAACTGCAGCACGTCAGGCCTCCCTGTCCATCAACAACTCCCGGAGTCCACCCAAACCCATGTCCATTGAGTCGGTGATGCCATCCAACCACCTCATCCTCTGTCGTCCCCTTCTCTTCCTGCCCTCAATCTTTCCCAGCATCAGGGTCTTTTCCAGTGAGTCAGCTCTTCGCATCAGGTGGCCAAAGTATTGGAGTTTCAGCTTCAGCATCAGTCCTTCCAATGAATATTCAGGACTGATTTCCTTTAGGATGGACTGGTTGGATCTCCTTGCAGTCCAAGGGACTCTCAAGAGTCTTCTCCAACACCATAGTTCAAAAGCATCAATTCTTCAGCGCTCAGCTTTCTTCACAGTCCAACTCTCACATCCATACATGACCACTGGAAAAAACATAGCCTTGACTAGACGGACCTTTGTTGACAAGGTAATGTCTCTGCTTTTCAAATGCTGCCTAGGTTGAACATAACTATCCTTCCAAGGAGTAAGCATCTTTTAAGTTCATGGCTGTAATCACCATCTGCAGTGATTTTGGAGCCCAGAAAAATTAAGTCAGTCACTGTTTCCACTGTTTCCCCATCTATTTGCCATGAAGTGACAGGACCAGATGCCATGATCTTAGTTTTCTTAATATTGAGCTTTAAGTCAACTTTTTCACTTTCATCAAGAGGCTGTTTAATTCTTCTTCACTTTCTGCCATAAGGGTGGCATCATCTGCATATCTGAGGTTATTGATATTTCTCCTGGCAATCTTGATTCCAGCTTGTGCTTCCTCCAGCCCAGCGTTTCTCATGATGTAGTCTGAATATAAGTTAAATAATCAGGGTGACAATATACAGCCTTAATGTACTCCTTTTCCTATTTAAAACCAGTCTGTTATTTCTTTGGGTATTATTATTTAGGACAAAACCAATCTTTGAAAAGAGAGTAGGTTTAAAGTCTGTGTGTAAAAGAATATTAGTAACTAAGCATAAATGACAGATACAGCAGGAATGGTGAAGGTGGTATGCTAATGATTGTAGTTTGGGAAATGGTGAAGCTAGAGGGCAAGATTCTGGTTTGACTTTGTCAGAGAGATCCAGCCATTAGGTAGCCTTGACACCTGAGGCAGATGACTCAACCTACATCTCTTTCTATAATTTTCCATGAAGATTCAGGGAATTAAGATGAATGAAGCACTTAAAATAGTGCCCACCACTTAGCAGTTGTTCATAAAGTGTTGTTTTTGTTCTGTTTTCAATGTATAGTAATTTATCCCAGCAGATTGTTTTTTAAATAAGAGTTCAATAAGCCCATAACTGGACAACTGGAGTCTCTAATACCCAGCTGATCACATGCCTTACATTATTCCCTGCAAGTATTGTTTTTATCATCTATGAGGCTAATGTATTATATTAGAGTTACTAATATAATAGTGAGCTCAGATTTCAGGCTGAGTTTAGATCAGCTAAATTTAGAGGATTTCTGTTTATTTGGGTAGGTCTGTCCCTCCTATGAGCACTTTCCTCTCCCTACACCCCACCGATTTTACACTATGTTTATAAAGAAAAAACCATATTTCCATCCTTTTACAAATTATTTTTTTTTCAAATTTCAACATTTAGATGACACTTAAAAGCTCTTTGAGATTAACAGAATTATGTTTCCTTACTTGCACTACTTTTTTCCTGGCTATCAAAAGAGCTTCTATGCACTTGCTTTGAGCAAACCCATTGCATTCATTCCTAAGGTGTAGCTTTCTATGTATGTGAACTTGAAAATCTCTTTACTAAAATGAAGTTCCAAGATCACTTTATGGGTTTCTTTGAAATAATAGTAACTTGAAAGTAAATAATTTTGACTTCAGTTTATCTATTAAAATTTCTGGTCTACACTGAAGGAAATCACTTGATTTCTGGGACTGATTCTTACCCATAAAATGAAGTTAGACCAGGTCAAATATTTTAACCCAGGTTATATGGATGGAGTCTGTACATTTGGACAGTGATTTTTTTACTAACCTATAACTGAAATTTAGAATTTCCTTCATTTATAGGCAACAATACACAGAGTAACATTTGTGATAGTTGTGTTTGTCACCAATGGACTTAGTCACTTAGTCATATCCCATTCTTTTCAGTCCCATGGACTGTAGCCCGCCAGGCTCCTCAGTCCTTGAGATTTTTCATGCAAGTAAACAGGAGTAGGTTCCCAGTTACTTCTCCAGGGGATCTTCCTGACCCAGGGATCGAACCCATGTCTCCTTATTGCAAGAAGATTCTTTACCTTCTGAGCCATTGGTGAAGCCTGTCACCAATGGAATCATCAATATTTTCATAACATTTAAATTCATGAAGAAACATTATAGTATCCTTTGATCTTATTTTTTCAGAATTATATAGATGATAGACCTGCAGCTAGACCTTGTTATTTAATGAATTAATGAAAAAACACATATGTTACTGTGTCATATCTTAAGGATTACTTGAAGATGTTGATAATTATATTTGATATAAATGAAATCCTCTGTATTTCATTTATTTGTGAATTTTATTTTAAGGAAATCATAGGTTTTACCAAACTAAAAGAGGGGACAATTCAAAACTGTGTGGGACCTTGCATTATAAGGATGTTTCTTAGAAGGTCTTTTACACAGACCACTCTTTGGTCGTGAAGATTATCTAAAATGTGATGAATTTATCTAAAATCGATGAATGCGATAAATTGAAAAATGCAAATAATTTCTTCTTTTCTGACAATGATATCTCATATTTCAGAATGATATTGCTTTCTCTTTTCATGAAAGCCTACGAGTCACTTTCAAAGAGTATTATCCAAGTTAGTTGTAAAACCTTCTATAACTAAAGATTTATTAACTAAAAGTAATATGATTTGAATATGCTGAAGACCTGAATTCAGTATTTTCCTAAGCATTCTGGCTGACATGCAATTGACTGGTAATGTTATGTATGTGCCCCTGAAACATCTGGAATTTTACAGTGTCAAGGAACACATTTTTTTTCCGCAGGGCTACAAAAGTCTTGTCTTGTGTTGGTCACAGTTTTAAATTGCTACTTTCCTAATTGTGTCTATGGAATAACTCTGGGATGTAGCCTATGTAACATTTTTGTAATGCTGTGTTTTAACCATTTGTTATTTTACTCCTCTTCCATTCTTTTGTTACTGGTGAGCTCTTTATCCACCAGAAATAAGAGCATTTGATTATTGGTAAACCTCAGTGTCTTTTGTCCACTGTAAAAGGTTCTCAAAAATTTTGAGAGGATTACTTAATTACTTATATTTCTTTCTTTTAATTCAATCTTTTTTTCCACTCTGTTCTGTTCTGTTCTATTTTTTTCTGTTCTATTTTGTTCTGTTCTAATCTAGTCATAAGTAGCAAGATTTAAATCAGAAGTTTAAGACAAGACTAGATGATAAATGTGAGAAACACATTGACTTGAGAAGCAGAAACTTCAGAGAAGATCCAAAAGTCAATTATAGGATGCCTATATCCATCACCCAATTCAAATAATTGAAAAGGTCAGGTTGTTGATGGTTAGAATAGGATTTGTGAGGAAGCGTTCTTTAATGCATTCTCTGCTATTGGGAAAGGTATAGAAATTCTTCCCTCTTCACCTCAAATCAAAGGAAGATAGTTTCACCCTTGGAGAGCTTGAAGTAAAGGGGATATTGGGAATGGAATCTGTATTTTATGTGAGAGATATAAGAGGTTAGAAGATGACAGATAAGCTGAAGGAGAGGAAGCTATGTAGATTTCAGCCGTTCCTCAACTAATTTATAGGAATAAAGGCCTAAAGAATGCTTCATGTGAACTGAATGTAGCGTATCTTTATTTGGAAGCATGATAGGGCCTCAGGAGACAGAATCTGGAGATGCACTAAGAAATTTCAAGGGGCTGTGGACATTGTAAAGGAACATGTGTCCATGCCAAGGCTGTGAGAAGTCTCCAAGCGTGGTCCTTGGCAAGAAGTCCCTGGAGAGCCCGTGAATGTGGTCACTGAGTGGTCAGCTCTATACACCTGCCAGGTCTAGTGAATCCAAAGCCATCCTGCAGTGGTGGTCTTAGTCTTCCCTCTCTTGCTCCAGCTCAGGGGTCCAGGCTAGCCAGTTGACAGAGGACAAGCAGCTCTGCTTGCTGCTTGCTTCATAAATCCTGCCTGCTTGAGCTTAAAAGAATAAAGAAAGAAAGAAACATCAATCAAACTCTCCTCTCCCACCCCCCATCACCACAAATTCTAGGCTCTGCAACAAATCCAAGGTTGGGAAGAAGTTTTATCTGTTTTAAGGTTGATGTATGTTGTATGTGGCCAGACCTAAGACACTGGCAATTTAATGTGATCACACAATGCTTTTATTATCTAAGAATGATTGGAAAAGTCCTGATACTACTTAAAAGATTGAACCTGGGACAGAAGATAAGTGTCCCCTGCTAAGTATTTTAAAGAGACTAAAGGACAAACTAATTTTGTTTTGTGATAATACTCCTGTATGTTCACTAATTTTATGAACTCAGTAAAAATCTATTGCAGTTGAGACAATGCAGTCTTACAATATATCTTGGAAAAACAATCTCAAAATCAACTGGTGCAAAGTTTAATTGCCAACATATTTTCAATCAAATTTTAGATGGAAAGAACATTCTATCATATATGACTATGACTATTTTTTGAAATATCAAAGTATTTTGAGTAATTGACTCAAAAACCAACTTCTGCTAATTTTTAACTTTCTCACATAATAATTCTCTTTTATCTGTACATTTTGCTTTGTGTTTCTATTTTTTATACATTCTCTGCAGCCTCTCTAGAAATGGAACATTTTCCATGCTACTTTTCTCTCAAAGTTTATATAGAAGCTGAGTGATTCTAAGATTATAAATTCCATTAGCTTGTTTTGACAGATGATGTATCTTAAACATTACATTCTCTTATACTCATTTTTTAAAATTCATAGCAACTAAGCAATGTGTGATATAAGACAATGAACTTTAGAGGGTTTGTTTGAAAGAATATATTTCAATTAAAAATATTTGGGAAAAGCATGCATAATTTTTATGTTTGATTTAATAGATGCTTGAACATGTCTCATCTGTTTCATTTCTGTATCCCCAGATTAAATTTCAACTTCACAAACTTGTATAACCACCAGAAGATGACTTTTATACTCTATAAATCCACAGGCTGAAAAGAAAGTACTTGGTATCTTTGAAGAAATGTGTCACAGATCCACTATAAAATCTAGTCTTCAGTGTTTTACTGATTGCTTCAGTTTCCTGACCTAATTAGGTTTTCCCCCCTCAAGTCTATTTTGTTTTTGTTTATTTGTTGTTTGTGTGCTTATTTTTCAGGTGAACCTGATCCGCATAAGAACTCAGATCTAGTAAATGCCGAAGAAAAACATGCTGAGACACATTCATAGGTTTGAAACACCTTAAAGACATCTTTCATTATAAGTATGGGAGGTAATTTTATTTTTTAGATGAAAAATTTATTTCTGAAGTGGATGGTTTGGAGAGTATCATTAGAAACAAAGTTATCTTATTTAAAGGTCCTTTTGGATTCTTTTCTTTTAAATCTCTATTTTCTGAGGCAAACCCTTAACAGGTAAGCTTTAAATATTTACTGTTTAAGTTTACCTTTTCAAAGGATTCTTGACTTACTCATCAATAAAAATTATATTTACCGAGACCTTTTAGTCCTTTAAAAATAATAATATGGGGAGGTTTAATTCTGTTTTCTTCTACTACTTCATAAAAGAAATATGAATTTTTTTATACTAGTTTCCTTTTCTACTTCATGTAGGAAATATGAGTGTTTACATTGGGTGATAATAACAAAGCAAGTACATATTATAAAACAACATCAATATTTGCTAAAATCCATGGACATTGCAGCAATGATTATCTTTTTAAAAATTCAGCTTTTAGGGCTCACCTTTGGTCTACCAAATTACCAACTCTCGGAGTGATGCCTTAGGAATCTGAATTTTTGATAATTCAATCTGTTGCAATTTCTATATACTGAAGTTGAGAACCACTCTCTTGGGCAGAGAAGGTGCAAGCAGCTAGAAGGGAATTAGAAGGGAGGAATGTATTTTTATAGTGGAGATGTCTTAATGTCTGTTTAAAAAGTATAAAAATGAGTCTTGCTATTGGCTTGATGGTGGAGGCAAGAAAAAATGCTGCAGGTACCATATCAAGTCTTCGAGATGTTATTAGTAGCACCTCAAATGTTGCTTTAACTCGATGAAGTTAAAATGTGATTAACCATAACCATTTTGTATATGCTGCATTTAGACTTACTTATGGCAAAGAAGGCATTTTTTTTTAAAAGGAAACAAATTCACAAGAAATCATGAAGCTATATAAAAGCTATATATGCCTAAAAAGCTCTGAATTCAGGTCCCATTGCAGTCACAAAGGAATGAACAGAACTCCCAACTCTGCCTTTTTTTATATAGTGAAAGTGCCTTAGCATGGTTGCAGCTGTCACCACTACAGTGAGCTATTTTACAGATGTTTTCCACTGAGCATCACAATAAAGAGAACCTTGCACCATGAAAAAAAAAGAAAAAAAAACATGGCTAGCTTTTAAGATGAATCATTTCCCAGTATTCTTGAGTCAGTTGTAAGATTCTTTAATCGATACTAATAGTTTCACTAAAAGCAACTATCAGTGTCAGGCACTGTGATGAAATCTTATATTTAATCCTATCAACAGTTCCAGAGTTGGTGACTGTGATTAATAGTTTACATATGAATTGCGGGTAGAAATCAAATCACAAAGTGGATAGAAATTTTAAAAACCAGCTCTATATTAAAAATTTTTAAGATATTGTCTTATATTGAAACTCCAATACTTTGGCCACCTGAGGCGAAGAGCTGACTCATTTGAAAAGTCCCTGATGCTGGAAAGGATTGAGGGCAGGAGGAGAAGGGGACGACAGAGGATGAGATGGTTGGATGGCATCACTGACTCAATGGACCTGAGTTTGGGTAGGCTCTGGGAGTTGGTGATGGACAGGGAGGCCTGGCATGCTGCAGTTCATGGAGTCGCAAAGAGTCAGACACAACTGAGTGACTGAACTGAACTGAACTGAACTTATATTAGTTAACAACAATTTCTCTCCATAACCTCCATCCAAACTTTAGACACACACACACATATACACACAAAAGAGATAGGAAGAGAAATTCCAACTGATATAAAAAGAATATCTATCATTTTCTGATAAATCTCTTATTTTTGTGAGGTCAGTAAAGTTCAATCTGAAATTGCCACACAATATTTGATGCCTATATATGACTAAAACATGATCTTCCTTTTCATTTGGATTTTATTTCAGGATAATGAAAACAGCACTAAAATATTCTAAATCCTCAATTGTTCACAAATCTTTTTCTCCTCTTTCAACACACACTCAGAACAGGCCATTTTATGAACTCACATAAGAGACAAACATAAATTCTGAGCTAGGATTTCTAGCCACATAAATACACTCAAAGTTGCTATCAGAGATTTTGGCCAGGGCTTCTGCCATTGCTCTTTCTCCACAATTTGGCCTTCTTCAATCAAACCAGAGAAATTTTAAGGCAAAAGTTGGACATTTTCAAACTTTTATCACTTTCAACCCAGTTATTACATAGGCGACTATGCAATATATGTAGAGAACATGAGGCATTTTAAAATTTTACTTTCTTGCTTTGTTTTACACAGAGTGCTGTAACTACAAAACTTTCAAGCTGCTAAGTAAAACGAAAGCAAAAACAAAATTATAGAAAAATATTTTTGCAGCTCTGAGGCTATTTAGATTGCCCTGTTGTTTTAAATACATGGAAACCAAGTGAGAAGAGGGGCTGCTCAGACGTTGTAGTTGAAGTCCTAAGACAACAATGAAGCATCAGAGCCCTGACTCTGTGACCTGACGAACTCTTCATTGGAACTCTCAAGCGGGGAAACCACAGCGAAACCTGTTCCTGAAAGCAGTGAACCAGCCTACATCCACCACTGTTATTGCAAAGCGCTAATTAGCATCACCCACATGGGGGTTATCACAATGCAAGTCACGCAAGACCTATGATCCAAGATGACAAGAACCTCCAGCCCTTGTTGGAGACAGACACTAGAACTGAGAATGGGATTTGCCTTCTGGGGTGTTAATCTCATCAGGATGTAACAAAATGTATTACAGGTCAAGGGATGAGTGACAAGAAGTGTGTGTGTGTGTGCGCATATGTGTGTGTGTGTACTCAAAACTGTCTGTGAAAATGGAAGCCCACACTTCTGCACAGAGAACATTGTTTGATGTGAATTTATAATTTTACTACAAACTGCAGCCATTGGAGACTGCTTCCTTGTCATGTTTTGCCTGAGCATGTGCAGAGCCTTGCCTTTGTTCCAAATTGAAGAACTACCTTTATTTGTTATTAGCTGCCAAGAAAGGGCAAGCCCAAGTAGGTGGTGTAATTTTCACTGTACAAACTCTTCAATGATCGTGAGACCAAATGAATTTGTTTTTGTGACAGGTAGAAATTAGATGGAAAAGATCAAGAGTAGTCATCAATTAAAGAAGAAAGTGAAGGTGGATATGTCCATCCTAATGAGTTTTCTGTCGCACCTGCTTCTTCCCTGGGTTCCACAGTGCTAAGCAATATTTTAGAATGGATGCAATCAGAAGCTTTTAAGTCTAAGTAGTGGGATTTTATAACTCACAACTTAGGTATCTTTTCATGTGTAAGCCATATTCTATATGCATATTAGGTATGCATTATTCTAATTTAAGATATATTTGTGCATAGACTGTGTATAAGATGCTTTTAAATGTTCTGTGAATAAGGTCCTTAGCTTTTGTTTCACCTAAAGCATATGTACAACACAGATAAATAATTGAATTGTATCGTAGATATTATAATGCAATTGATATTTTAAATGTAAGCAGTAAAGATTGATCTATAATGATGTGTTGCAGGGAAATTTTATAGATATGTACATCATGGTGACTTTTTGTCCTTTAACAATGGATTTCTTATTTCTATTTATGGAGAAACTGCAATTACTGCTTTTAATGTCTTTTATAAGGTAGCTATTTACAAACTAGAAAATATTCTGCATTTAAAATAGAATCTGACTGTCTGGGAAGTCTAATTACTATTGTTCCTATTTGAGCCAGTTGTCTTTCATTAAAGGTATAGAATCTCTCAACAGAGAAATAAATGGAAACACTGCTTCTGAACTGTTATAGGAAACATGTCCACTTTGTTCCTATTAATACTTTAAGATATGTAGATTTTATAACTAAAACAATATAAGAGTATAATGAAGTCATTATTTTCTGTATATGGGTTTTAACCTAATTTTCCAGGCTATGTAACTTATAAGGCACTATGACAGAACTTCCAGGGGATCCAAGAAAACATGCTCCATCCCTTCAGAAGAGTTGTCATGCTGTTGATGCATTTATTCTTTTTAAACTAACCTCCGTCTCACTTCCTCTTTCCCTCCTTCCATTTCCTGTCTTTACTTCTCTCTTCTGTATCTTCCTTATTTCCTCCTTCCTCCCATTAAGACAGCTACTGACTTGTCTTAATTAGCAGGAAATTATAGGGAGGGTAGTGCTGCCCATCCCTTCTTGCCAACATGGTGTTGAATCCATCCTGATGAGAAGGATGGATAAATTTGACTCCTGAGCCTTAAATGTTTTGCTTAGCATTGTACCTTCAGCTACCCAACATATATCTAACAATTTCTAGGCCTTTTTATTTAAGCAGTATCTCTTTTATTTAATTTTTAACATGACAAGCTACAATTCTTGTGTTTTTATTCTGCTGTAATTTTCCATATTTCCTATTATATATGATTGTTAAATAAATCTTACTGGAGGGAAAATATTGTGAGCCATTTGGTGCCTGATACAATTCGATTTGGTAGGGCATTATAAAGTTGATGAAATCAGGGAAAACCAGAAGTACATCATCCTAAAAATTGATATGAGTTCTATCAGAAAGTGATTTTCACTCAGTGAAAGAAATGTTCTTTGAACATGTATTATTGCACCTATTATTTGTGTGCTCCTGGCTAGATGCATGTGCATATAGGATTCTGGAAAGCTGAATCATTACTCTAGAAATTTCCTACTTTATAGAGGAGCAAATCTATACACATAAATAACTAAAATGCCATATATAAAGTAATCAGGTACAAATAAAATGCCCCCCTCTGGATATTAAAGGAGGTAAACACTGCCCTTATCTTCAGGGCTTCCAAAAATGGATGGCACATGAGTTGACATTTCAATAACAAATAATAAACAAAAGCTCATATTCATTGCCTATTTTCTATATACAAGCTCCAGGTAAGCACTTAACAAATGTTATCTCTAATCCTCAATCATCTGGTAAAATGGGGATCAGTATGAGTAAGGAAATCATGTCTCAGAGAAAGAGCCTTGTCTAAGGCTATGTGGGTCTCCAGACTGCAGCTGGTTCTAGAGCTCTCTGGCAGCAGAGGCCTCTTTTTCTTTCCACTGCATCTATATAGGCTGCGGCAGACGCACAGAGGGGAAGACAGTTCTGTGAAGAAGAATAATGTGAATAAGGTAATACTAGAGAAAAAAAAAAAAAGAAGTAAAGAGTGTCACGGTAAAGACCTAGAGAGTTTTAATTAACTCAGTTAAGAGGAACTGGCTCAGTTTGTGTCACCTCTTAGGCTGTGTCTTCATGATGCTAAAGCATTCTCTATAAAAAAATATAGAAATTCATCTAATCATCAGATACATACATGATTCTTAACTTTCTACTTTAAATATGGTTCCACGATAAATTTTCACCTACTATCAAAAAGCTTTTGAAGGTCATATTTTAATTTCGAAAATAATTTAATTTTGTTTAACGTGAGTATAAAACACATCTTTCCTTCAGAAGATACATAAAGCCTTGCGTCCTCTGTTTAATTGCTCTCCTTAAATATCACAAAATTTATCCAGCATTTAGCACAAGCTTTAAACAATAATGAAAATATATACTTTAGAGTCAAAAAACAAACACCTAATGATATGCCACATTCCATCCCTGTCCATTCTTCAGAGATAATTCCAAATATTTAAGACACCAATTCTATATATGGACCAATATGCATATTTAAGCTCTTTGGGGAACTATTTGTCCTTTAGTAGCATTAATAAATTTTCTAGGTTATTTCCTTACCAGTTGTGATGGTTGGCGAGCTTCCTTTGCCTCTCAGGCTGATAGGTTTTTATCTCTAATAATTAAAGAGTCAATTATTTAGTTCTTGTTATAGTCTTACTGCTGCATTATATTATCTCTTACATTATCTCTTTTATTCCCTATAACTGCTCTTTGAGGATGTGTTATCTCCATCTTTGGATGAGGAACCATGACAGAAGAAGGTAAATCATTTGTGTAAGCTCACACAGCTAAGTTGAGGACCCTGGATTTGAAGTCTGAGTGTGACCCCCTAAACCACTAGACAGACTGTCTCTGGCCAATGTGAGAGGATCAGACCTGTCTTCTCCACTCACATTATCCATTACTCTCCTTTTCTAACCTTTACTCCATCCTACTCTTTATTCTCTCTAGGTATTTGTCCCTAAAAGCTACCACTCTGAGAGGGCAGAATTTCTATCGACCAACAGCAGGGGCAAGTATGCTTGGGTGACCAATGAAATCATGTATTACAGCAGAAAAGGCGCTTTGATTTCTCTGGATGGAGGAATTATTACCCATGCTTAATATGTGACCTTAAATTTTTCCTTTTCAGATAACCAGTGGTATTCAGTCCAGACCTTTGCTACTGAAAGTGTGGTCCCTACTTGGAAACTTCTTAGAGACAAAGAATCTCAGGGCCCATACGAAACTTTTAAACTCTAATTGGCCTTTTAGGAAGATAACTGGTTGATTTCTATACATATCATTGTTCTATATGTTAATCAAATATTATGGAGATAATTCTAAATACCTACCAAGCACTTAGACATGCAATTTTTCCACCACACCAGACAAGAGCTCCAGAGTTCACACTCTCAACACTGTTCTACTCCCTCAAAACTAAAGCAAACCAAACCCCTACAAACTCTTCTTTTTTTTTTTTTCATTTATTTATATTAGTTGGAGGCTAATTACTCTATAATATTGTAGTGGTTTTTGCCATACATTGATATGAATCAGCCATGGATTTACATGTGTTCCCCATCCTGAACCCCCCTCCCGCCTTCCTCCCCATCCCATCCCTCTGGGTCTTCCCAGTGCACCAGCCCTGAGCACTTGTCTCATGCATCAAACCTGGACTGGCGATCTGTTTCACAATTGATAATATACATGTTTCAATGCTATTCTCTCAGATCATCCCACCCTCCCCTTCTCCCACAGAGTCCAAAAGTCTGTCCTATAAACTCTTAAACTGGACACAGTTACGATTTCTTCAGTTGTTGAGAAGCTTGCTATGACATAGCACTTGGGTTGATTGAAAATTATGTTGTCTCTATAAGCATTAATGACCCATTTCCTTTTTTCTATCAAGAGAGCATTGCATGGTTTAGATCTTTACCTTCTCACATGTGTTCCACATTTGGCTTCTCTACTTTCAGCTCTTTTCACTTTTTCTTCTCTGCACTCTGTTATTATATTGATTTTTGTATCTTACATATGTACGTACATGAAGTCACTCAGTTGTAGCCAACTCTTTGCAACCCCACGGACTGCCTACCACTGTCCTCAGTCCATGGAATTTCCCAGCAAGAGTACTGGAGTGGGTTGCCATTTCCTTCTCCAGGGGATCTTCCCAACCCAGGGATTGAACCTGGGTCTCCCGCATTACAGGCAGATGCTTTACCGTCTGAACCACCAGGGAAGCCCATTATTATATTAAATCTCCTTAATTCATTCTTTGGAACTACCACTCTTCTTCTCCAAAACAGTTATCCCTGTTTACACCAGGGGTCAGTAAGCCCTTTCTGTTAAGAATCAGGAAGTAGATATTCTAGGTTTTGCAGGCCGCTCCCATAACACTGTCTTTCCTCCTCTTCTTCCTCTTTTCCTTTCCTATTTTTACAAGCCTTAAAAAATGTAAAAAGCAAATATAAAGACAAAGTAAAAGCCATTCTTAACTCGGGGGACAGGAGTGGTCCATCAAACTAGGCCCCCTGGCCTCTGACACTTGCTTTTTTTTCAGATGGAAGAGTTTGTACCCTAGCAGGAAAGAGTGAGGCTGCTGATGCCACTGTTGTCATCCACTGGAGATGTAGCTTCCCCGGGGCCTGCACAGCTACCCTGAGGAAGAGGGAGGTGATTATTTCCAGTTCCCCTGGCACCCAGGCACAGCCCCAGGAGCAGTTTAGCAGGGCCGGCTCCGCCACTGGTTCTCAACACTGAGAAGGCTGCAGCCTCACCTGGAGGGCCTGTTAAACTGCAGATTGCTGAGTCCAACCTCCCAGAGTGCCTGATGAACTACGGACGGAGGTTCGTGACACTGTACAGGAGGCAGGGATCAAGACCATCCCCATGAAAAAGAAATGCAAAAAGGCAAAATGGATATCTGAGAAGGCCTTACAAATGGCTGAGAAAAGAAGAGAAGCTAAAGGCAAAGGAGAAAAGGAGAGATATACCCATTTGAATGCAGATTTCCAAAGAATAGCAAGGAGAGATAAGAAAGCCTTCCTCAGTGATCAGTGCAAAGAAATAGAGGAAAACAATAGAATGGGAAAGACTAGAGATCTCTTCAAGAAAATTAGAGATACCAAGGGAACATTTCATGCAAAGATGGGCACAATAAAGGACAGAAATGGACCTAACAGAAGATATTAAGAAGAGGAGTCAAGAATACACAGAAGATCTATACAAAAAAGATCTTAATGACCCAGGTAACCACTATGGTGTGATCATTCACCTAGAGCCAGACATCCTGAAATGTGAAGCCAAGTGGGCCTTAGGAAGCATCACTATGAAGAAAGCTAGTGGAGGTGATGGAATTCCAGTTGAGCTATTTCAAATCCTAAAAGATGATGCTGTGAAAGTGCTGCACTCAATATGCCAGCAAATTTGGAAAATTCAGCAGTGGCCACAGGACTGGAAAAAGTCAGTTTTCATTCCAGTCCCACAGAAAGGCAATGCCAAACTATCACACAATTGCACTCATATCACATGCTAGCAAAGAAATGCTCAAAATTCTCCAAGCAAGGCTTCAACAGTATGTGAACCAAGAACTTCCGGATATTCAAGCTGGATTTTAAAAAGGCAGAGGAACCAGAGATCAAATTGCCAACACCTTGTTGGATCATTGAAAAAGCACCAGAGTTCCAGAAAAACATCTACTTCTGTTTTATTGACTACACTGAAGCCTTTGACTGTGTGGATCACAACAAACTATGGAAAATTCTTCAAGAGATGGAATACCAGACCACCTTACCTGCCTCCTGAGAAAACTGTATGCAGGTCAAGAAGCAACAGGTAGAACTGGACATGGAACAACAGACTGGTTCCAAATAGGAAAAGGAGTACGTCAGGGCTGTATATTGTCACCCTGCTTATTTAACTTATATGCAGAGCACCTCATGAGAAATGCTGGGCTGGAGAAAGCACAAGCTGGAATCAGATTACAGGGAGAAATATCAATAACCTCAGATATGCAGATGACACCACCCTTATGGCAGAAAGTGAAGAGGAACTAAAGAACATCTTGATGAAAATGAATGAGGAGAGTAAAAATGTTGGCTTAAAATTCAATATTCAGAAAACTAAGATCATGGCATCCAGTCCCATCACTTCATGGCATCAGAGAGACTGGTAGAATGGCAAAATAACAGTGAAGAACATTTAAAGGACTTAGACTGTACTTGACACATTGTTGGTTCTAAATTAACAGAAGTTAATATTATTTTATTTTTATCCAGGTGTTGTTATTTCTTGTTGAATTTTATGTAGAAGACCTGAGGCAAGAAATATCTCATCCAAAGACTGAATTTGGCCCTTAGTTCAATTTCAGACTTTGTTAATTACAGTTTCTGTGATCTTGGCCTCAATTTTCTCACCTATGAAATGGAGATAGTAAGAGTAACTATTTTATGGAATTACTGGAATGATTACATGAAATGGCCCATGTAAGGTGCTGAGAATATCCACTGACATATAGAAAAGCTGAAATAATACAAACTATAAAAATAAGACTATAAGGAGCTCCACCTCAATCTTTTAAAATTAATTATTGCTTATATAGTTGCAGGATTTTTACTCCAATAGCAATATCCTAAAAGTCCACATGATGGAGAGGTTGTTCCATGTGAAGAGTAGGCCACCTGTTTTATAATAGAGGTCAGCATTTATGTCCTTGGCTTTTTAGAAAAGCAAAATTACATATAAATATATTGAAATACAGTTTGAACTATATAGACAGTAACAATATTGATATATGTGCATATTCAATTTTAGGAACTTTATAAAATGCAAATATTGAAAAACATCAGTATAAAGATAAAATAACTATAACCTTTAGACTTTCTGAATGGGGTGTTAAATAAAACACATGATTTGACAGTCCAAGTGTACTTAGAAGCAACAGTAGCAGTTTCTCAAAAAAAACCAAAAATCCTGCAGGCAAACTTCTCATTAACAAAATTTTTAAAAATGCTCTCTTTGGTGGAAACAGAAAAGGGAGGAGAACTTTGATGATGTGGAGATTGTGAGAGAAGAGCAGATGTGTCCACTAAATGTGGTAAGTCAGATGCCTCCTAGGAGCCAAGTGAGTCAACAATGAAACCGTAATCTTACAATACACTGGAGACAAGAGGGCCGCTAGAAATAGCCATGGTGCAGAAGAGCATTCAGCAGGAAATGACTTGGCAGGTGCGGACAGGAACTTATTAAGAGCACGTTGTGCGGTCAGGGAGGGGCGAGAAGAGGAGCTGGTCTTGCCTCTGCCTTGGGCTCGCTCTCTGGGTCCTTCCTCTTCCGCCTCCCACTCTGCCACAGCCCTACGCCTTTGTTTGTTTTGTCTAGTTCATTCTGGGTCTCTCCCTCCATTCCCACCTAGCTTTCTCTTAGAAAATAATTTGAAAACAATAACTTAGGGAAATATTTATTTTTAAGAAGTTTTAGTTCTGTGTGCATAATTTAATAGCAAATGGGTTAAATCTCTTTTTGCCCTTTAAAAAAGCTGCATTTTTATTTCAGTGTGGTTACATTATGTACATGGACATACACAGTTGTACACATATGCATATTTTTTATGGGCTTCCCAGGCAGCTCAGTGGTAAAGAATCTGCTTGCCAATGCAGGAGACATGGGTTCGATCCCTGGGTTGGGAAGATCCCGTGGAGAAGGAAATGGCAATCCGCTCCAGTATTCTTTGCCGGAAAATCCCATGGACAGAGGAGCCTGGCAAGCTATAGTCCGTGGGGTTGCAAAAAGGCAGGCAGGACTTAGTGACTAAACAACAGCAACAATAATGTTTAAAACACCAGACAAATATAACAAATAAGTGACAATCTCAAATAGGAAGTCTATGTCCCATTAGGGCAAAAGAAGAAAGATGAGAGCAGCATCTGGTACTGTGATTAGTACGATTAAGGAAACACATCTACAGAACTTACGCTGCAGGGGAAATGTAATGGGAAAATACCCAATTACTGCAATGCCTTGACAAGTGCTAGTCTCTAAAATATAAAGGAGAGAAGATATTCTCCTATGATTCTTGAAGAGATCTATAAGCATCTGCAAGTAATTTTTGCAAAGTTCTTATTGTTCCACTGCTCTGATTAATAGTTATACCGTTGCAGAGGTTATAGTTATACTGTAGCAGAGGAAAGACAGATTAATAGGAAATAAGTATACATGTACATTTAATATAAATTTTGAAGGACACAGGAATCTTCATAAGGAAATGAAGATCCAAAGAAACAGATCTGAGTGTTTTTTTGCTAGGATTGATGAAGAATGGACAGCCGTGGAAGAATATGACAGGTTAAGAAGTGTGA
Source organism: Muntiacus reevesi (assembly GCF_963930625.1). Classification (NCBI taxonomy): domain Eukaryota; kingdom Metazoa; phylum Chordata; class Mammalia; order Artiodactyla; family Cervidae; genus Muntiacus; species Muntiacus reevesi. Next base: position 255,204,580 of record NC_089251.1, on the reverse strand, counting down.
GGTGAACAGAGGAAACGGGGGAAACCTCTAAGGCCTGTGTGTTTGGATTCCTCGGAGGGTCCCTTTGTCTTCAGAGACAAGGATCCTTCTCCCCAGGTCCAGGGAGGACACCTTTCACATGAGGGTTTTAAGCCTGTTTCAGTGGAGAAGGACAGCGAGAAGGTCAGAGGGAGCCTCCTTTTTCTGTTTTCTCAAAATCCTCCAACTTAAAATATTCAGTATGCCCAGGTGCCATATTTGAGGGTAGTGTGTCCTGAATCCCATCACTCCTTTTGAGAAAAATGGATTTTTAAATTCCAGCGCAACTCCTTCCTCAATTAGTTTGAGGAGAGAAGCAGTTAGAATATTGCTTGGTTCCTCCTTAAGCAGCATGTTGCTTTTTCAATACTGTAATATCTATAGTATATTCTCTATAATTACTCATTTAGGTCTGTGGTAATTATGATTATTTACATTATTTTTACTTTTTTTGCAATATATAATCTGGGCGATGGTATGTGAAAAATTATCATTCCTCAAATTCTGGAAGAGAGATGGGGAAAGATAATTTGATAATAAAAAATAACAACTTGTGCAATTTATTTTTATTTTACAATTTATTAAAAATTAAGAAAAAGGAACAACTTAAAAAGATTGATGTCTTTCTTTCTCTAAGAGTAGATTGTACTTAGGATTGTCATAAACTTGGCAAACCCTTTTTTTGTAAGATACTAAAGACTATTTTTTAAGGGAAGATTGGTGTGCTACAGTCCATAGGGTCTCAAAGAGTCGGACACAGCTGAGTGACTGAACAATTCCAACATAGGAAGGGCTTTCCTGATGGCTCGCTCGCTAAAGATGTGCCTGCAGTGCAGGAGACGCAGGTTCGATTCCTGGGTCCGGAAGATCCCCTGGAGAAGGAAATAGCAACCCCTTCCAGTGTTCTTGCTGGAGAATTTCATGGACAGAGGAGCCTGGTGAGCGACAGTTCAAAGGGTTTCAAAGAGCCCAACCTGACTAAGGGCCTAAGCGCACATGCAAACATAGAAAAGATTTCTAAATGTGCCAAATACTTCAAAAAGAGTTTCAGATTTTCTTTTTTATTGGCCATAGGTCATTTTAGTTTGAAGTCAATGTCAAAGCATCAAAGTAAAACTCAGGTCCTTCTTCCCTGCCCCCGTCTCAACAAAAGTATCCCCATATGCTTTGTGTATGAAATGTAGAAAACTTACTTCTAAGTCAATCTATAAAGCACTATAAGAAAACATAAAAACCTATGGTTCCAAAGGAGGATAGGCCTTTTCATCCTAAAAACTATTACAACTTCTCAAACAGACCGTAAGAGTTTGTTGGACCATTGGTTCATTTAGGGTCACTTTCTTTGGACTCTAGTTTCCTGTTCTGTAAAATGAATCCTACCCATCGTACATATTTAATGTGATTATTAGCTGAAAAACAGGTGAGGCCACTTTATTAATTGTAAGGAACTGAGCGTATAGTTACTAGCAGGATGGCAACAATAGAAGCCTTCTCATTTTTATAACTGACATTTGAATTGTATGTAGTAGACTATCAATAAATATGTGTATGTATATATATATATATATTTGTGGAAATAAATTGAATCAAAATCAATAGCATTTGAAAAGCAAAGGAATAAATAAATATAATGGAATCTGAAAAACAAGAAAGAAAATATATTTAAAAGCCTCCTTATTGTAAGAGAAAATTTATTGCGACCCCATGGACTATACAGTCCATGGAATTCTCCAAGTCAGAATACTGGAGTGGGTAGGCTTTCCCTTCTCCAGGGGATCTTCCAACCCAAGTGCTCAAACACAGGTCTCCCACGTTGCGGGTGCATTCTTTACCAGCTGAGATACAAGGTAAGCCCAAGAATACTGGGGTGGGTAGCCTATCCCTTCTGCAGTAGATCTTTTGGACCCAAGAATCGAACGGGGGTCTCCTGCATTTCAGGCAGACTCTTTACCAACTGAGCTATCAGGGAAGCCCCTATTCCAGAAATAGAGAAACTAAAAATGAATCACTTAAAATTTACTCAAATTCAAGATGTCACTTTTGGCTATAGAGAGAAATAAATTGAAATGAAAAAGAACTTGGCAAATAGTGTAGCATCAGTGATTAGCCAAAAAAAAAAAAAAAAATGAAGGAACAATTTATGAAAAGCATGTTAATGTTTATGTATAAAATATCGAAAGTACTTCAGAGAGCAGTCCTGGAGAAAGAAAATAACACATGACGATGGAGTTGGAGGTGATGGTGGTGATGGGTATTTGTTTTGCGTTGGTATTTTTCCAAGCACAAGTAGGAACACAGCACTAAGTCAGCTTCTGTTTGTTATCAACCCATTTTGCACCTGGAGGAGAAAAAGAAAATAATTATTGCTTCAGAACACAGGGGCAATATTCCAGAGAATTTAATACCATGTCATGTAAATCACTGTAGAGGGAAAAATCTGCTATGCATCACTTAAAGGCAAGAAACTTGTAATGCTTAGATAAATTATCTGATTGGTGATTTGTGGGAGGAAATTTTTCCTTTAAAGGTTTCCTTTTAAATTTTAAAAGGATAAAAATTTATCACCAGTTTTCAGACCATTTTTCTAAGAAGTCAAAAGAGAAAACAATTGGCTACAATGCTAATGCTGTTACATGCATGCATACTATACATACATGTAGTATATGTGTATTTCTAACTGAAACAATTCTGTTCTGGTGGCTCTCAGACAAGCATTCAAAGATACCCCTTTTCTCTTCTGATCGCATCTTCCTTTAGCGCTGCTGCTTTCCGTCTAGTCCCATCTCTTCTGTCCTTTGCTGCTTGTCTGCAGTTCCTGAAAGAGTCGAAGGGGGAAACAAAGGTCTTAGGGTTAGAAAGAGCCTCACATGATCGTCTGGTTACCCCTCCACCACATCATTCTTCACATTTCACTGATTAGGACTGGGTCCCTGGCTTCCCTGTCCATCACCAACTCCTGGAGCTTGCTCAAATTCATTCCAATGAGTTAGTGATTCCATCCAGCCATCTCATCCTCATTGTCCCCTTCTTCTGCCTTCATTCTATCCCAGCATCAGGATCTTTTCAAATAAGTCAGTTCTTTGCATCAGGTAGCCAAAGTATTGGAGTTTCAGCTTCAGAATCAGTCCTTCCAATGAATATTCAGGACTGATTTCCTTTAGGATGGACTGGTTGGATCTCCTTGCAGTCCAAGAGACTCCCAAGAGTCTTCTCCAACACCACAGTTCAAAAGCATCAATTCTTTGAGATGTTAAGGACAATGAAAAGTACCTAGATGCCCATTGGTGTCTGGAGGCACAATTCCAGTTCTGAACATTTTCCTGCATTATATATAAATAAACCTCTATCCATTGTTTGCTGGTTTCTATTATTTGCTGTCAAATGCTTGTTCTAAAAATAATGAAGAATCATTTGCTGAACATACTCTAGAATTCTGTTATTTTTAGGATTCTAACATGATGATGCCATATTCTCCTGGGGCTTGCTGTGCTCATTCCCTCAAATTAGCCTCATTTTTACAAAAAGTGAGAGGAAGGGGAAAAATTTGGTAAGTCATATTTGTAGATTGAGAAGAAAAGTGAAAATAAATCCAATACCATTTTAGTCTACTTTCTCCAATTGCTTTCTTCAAGTTACCAGGCTTCTTTGAGTTCCTTCCTTCACCTCCTTTTCTCTCTAATCTACTCTCATGTTCATCTTCTCTCTACAGACCAAGTCTCCATTATCTGCATAAATTAAGTATGAAATGCAGTGAGAGAAGTGGCCTGCACCAATGTCTGTATCCACAGAATAAGGGAACCTCACACTAAACATCTAGGACAGTTCTATGGTTGAATGGTAGACTGTTTACAAAATGCAATCAGGCACCTGTGCATTCATGTAGATTATCTCATTTAACTCATACAACCTTATAAACTATGTTTTTACCTCCATTGCTATGTGAATTCTATGGGATATTTGTAAAGTTTATCACCATAATTATTTACAATTTACAAAACCGAAGATGCTCTCCATCATTTTCCAAAAGCTCTTCTTACTCTGAAATTTAGTTCTTCAGAATATTATGAAGACTAATAATTTAATTTCTTCAACAGATTTCACATTTCAGTAACATACACATTTTTAATGCAGGAGACATTAGAGATGTAGGTTCGATCGCTGCGTCAGGAAGATCCTGATCTCTGGGTCAGGAAGATCCCTTGGAGGAGGGCATGCTAACCCACTCCAGTATTCTTGCCTGGGAAATCCCATGGACAGAGGAGCCTGGTGGGCTGCAGTCCATGGGGTTGCAAAGAGTCGGACACGACTGAAGTGACTTAGCACACATGCAGGCATGCATACCTACCAGCCCTGAAGACTGGTTTTTAGAATCAAGGACTTAGAAAACTAAGGACAGTTCTTTCCCATCCTCCTTTGGAAAAATCAAGTACTCAAAATTCCATGTAACCGTAAACACTTCAGTGTAGTTAGACATGCTTTTCCATTATCAGTTGCACTTTACATTGCTTGCTTTTAGATATGGGTAAATAGAATTTTTAAAGCAATGCAATGTAAGTGGTTTATTTATGAGTTCATAAATCCATATTGCTTCTAAGCAAACTCTGCAATACTTGCAACTAAGTTATATGCTATGACAATACCCCATAACAGTGTTTCTAAAACTTCACTCAATTGTATATCACTTTCGTGATTTTGAGGTATCACTTCTACTATGATTCAGTTCAGTTCAGTCACTCAATCATGTCCAACTCTTTGTGACCCCATAAACAACAGTCCGCCAGGCCTCCCTGTCCATCACCAACTCCTGGAGTCTCCCCAAACCCATGTCTATCGAGTTGGTGATGCCATCCAGCCATCTCATCATCTGTTGTCCCCTTCTCCTCCTGCCCTCGATCTTTCCCAGCATCAGGGTCTTTTCCAATGAGTCAGCTCTTCGCATCAGGTGGCCAAAGTATTGGAGCTTCAGCTTCAGCATCAGTCCTTCCAATGAACACCCAGGACTGATCTCCTTTAGGATGAACTGGCTGGATCTCCTTGCAGTCCAAGGGACTCTCAAGAGTCTTCTCCAACACCACAGTTCAAAAGCATCAATTCTTCAGTGCTCAGATTTCTTTATCGTCCAACTCTCACATCCTTACATGACCACTGGAAAAACCATAGCCTTGACTAGATGGGCCTTTGTTGGCAAAGTAATGTCTCTGCTTTTTAGTATGCTGTCTAGGTTGGTCATAACTTTCCTTCCAAGGAGTAAGCATCTTTTAATTTTATGGCTTCTGTCACCACCTGCAGTGATTTTGGAGCTCAGAAAAAAAAGTCAGACATTGTTTCCACTGTATCCCCATCTATTTGCCATGAAGTGATGGGACCAGATGCCATGATCTTAGTTTTCTGAATGTTGAGCTTTAAGCCAACTTTTTCACTCTCCTCTTTCACTTTCATCAAGAGGCTCTTTAGTTCTTCACTTTCTGCCATAAGGGTGGTGTCATCTGCATATCTGAGGTTATTGACGTTTCTCCCAGCAATCTTAATTATTTAACTATGATTATTTAACTACTATGATTGTTTAACACCTTTTAAAAATATTGATTTAAAATATACTCACACTTTAAGCTTGTCTCATCCTAAGCAACAATAGCTTAAGGATTGGTGATTAAGTATCCTTTCTAATATATAATCGTATTTATAAATATAAAAATAACTTGTCCATGGCTAACCTAAAATCATCCATTTCCACAATATAGACAGCAGTGGTATAATTGAAATACAATTTAAAATGGATTGTTTTGAATTAAAATTTAAAAGAATGGTGAAATTTTTTTAAGAACAGAAAATTGTCTGAGAATTTTGTTTATTATAAAGATGCTTACCCTGCACAACTCTGGGAAGAAAAGGGGGTTATGAAATTATTGTTTACTAGAAATAAATCTTGCCTAGAATTCTGCTCTACCCCTCTATACTCTCTGCTTCAGGTCCTCATGTGTAGAGGGATTTAGAAAATACTCAGCTAATCCAACTGACTTAATCTTCCCCAGATTCAGAGTATGCAATGCAAGAGCATCAAAGAACAAGTGGCCAGCATGGTCAGAAAGGACTGGGAGGAAGTGATGAAGTATTATCTCAGAAAGGAGACCACTTAGGAGGTGACACCAGAGTGTTCTTCCGTATCTGAACAGATGTGATACGGGAAGGAGGTAAAGTGCAGCAGAAAGAGAGAGATTAACACACAAAAGAAGAAAGTTCCTTGGCTGGGTTTGGGATTCAGCTGGAGGCATTCAAGAGTAAGAGAAGCAATCCCATGTCTGTGCTGTTGTAGGGGGTGTATGCGAGAAGGTTTGGATAGAGAGTCTCAGGTCATTTCTCATTCCAGCAGCACTGATAAACACCAGTTATTAAATACTCATCATGGGGGTCACAGAGAGTTGGACATGACTGAGCGACTGAACGGAACTAAACTGATGCTGGGCTAAACTTTTTATAGACCCATCTCTTTTAATTTTCACAATTACCCAATAAGGGTAAGTAAGTATGATTGTACTCATTTTACAAATGGAGATACTGAGTCTAAAACTTGGTAGAGGTTGAATTTTAACCCAAGTCAGTTGACTCAAAGCGCACCTACTAACCATTATATTACATTATAAATGTTGTCTGGGAAAGAAAAAGTTTTTGTTTTGTTTTGCTGTGTTTTGTTTTGGTCAGAAAATCTTTCAGCCAAACTGAAGCCAAGTTGTCACTGTGAAAAAATTTTGCTGTAAACTGTAACTGTGTGAAAAGGAACCTGAAGAGCCATTATCTCAGCTGGTTTCTTTGAAATTTCTGAGAAAGTCAACACATTTCCAAAGAAAAACTTAGGCTTGTAATTGTGATCTCCATGTTTTGGGGGTACAGAATAAAATAGAAGAAACCAGTGATTCTGAGGGAAACTTGCTCTTTTAATTTTGATGTCTTTTTATTTTTAAAAATGGAAAACAGAAGAATCCAGAGGTCATGCTGTTTATTTCCCCACAATGTTACAAAATCAGCAAAAGCTTTGGTTTCTTTTGCTTGTCTGAATCCTTTTGAAAAAACATTTATAAAAATTTCTGTTCATAAGAAGGGAAGGGCAGTTTTATTTTTTAGCACCTCAGGGTACCTCAAATAATCTCAAGAGGTATCAGGATGTTTTCCAAACACAAATAATTCAAAATCACCTAAATATGTGCCTTAATCAGCTTTTAATCATGGAGAAACTTAGAAAATCAAATAAACAGTAACAGCAGGCAGTCTAGAAACTCCAGAAATTTGGGGTGAAGCTGGCTTCACAAAAACAAAACAAGCCAGGGGGAAGGAGGGAGAAGAGAAAGAAAGAAGGGAAGGATGAGAGGCAGGAAAGAAGAAAAGAAGAAAGGAAAAAAGAAGGAAACTTGGAATAAGTATTCATACATACTTGAGATACTACTTGCCAATGAGTTTTGCGTTTATTTTCTTGGGGAAAATATCCTAAGGAAAATGATTGTTATCTCTATTTCACTGGCTTCTAGATTCACCCATTTCTTTTCATCCATATATTATAAAACTCACAGTCAAAATTAAAAACAGTAGTTTTACTCCTTTGCACCTTGATACTAAGATCCCACAGTAGATTTCACATTTGATTTTTTCTTCCTATCTTAATTTATCTCTTTACTGACTTTTGAGAAATCTTTTCAACTTAATTTTTTTAATCAATGAAACATTTGAACTTCACTAATATTATTAATGTGGGAACCAAATTGGGCATTCCTTCACCTCCATTAGGCTTCCAAGGTGGCTCTAGCAGTAAAGAACTTACCTGTTAATGCCACTGAGACTTAAGAGATGGGAATTCGATCCCTGGGTTGGGAGGATCCCCAGGAGGAGGGCATGGCAACCCACTCCAGTATTCTTGCCTGGAGAATTCCATGGACAGAGGAGCCTGGAGGGCTACAGTCCATTAAATTATGTGGTACAGATACTCTACATTATAATGCAATAAATAATTAATATTGTTCAGGATGCCAGGACTTTGAATTATCAAAAGTCATATTCAGTAAATACATACTGTCTTGGAAAATCTTGCTTTGCACTGATGTCTCTCTGCCAGTTCTGTAGTGGAGAAATAATCTTTCCTCTATTTTCATAACACCCAGCAAAGTACCTTTTTAGAGATAAACTCATAAACAATAGTTGTTGAATTAATAAAAGCATGAATTAATGAAATTTCTTATGATAATAGATTTATAAAATCTAGTTATTCATTAAAATGCAATAGGAAACACCTCATATTTCAAGTAATAGCCAAAAATAAGCAAAAGGGGAGATTTGGCATGTTTTATTTTAGAGTTATAATTTTTCTTTCTGAATAACTAGTGGAAGTGATAAAAAATACATCTCTCACAGCTTAGAAAATGGAGAGACTTCTGTGGTCCTTTAACGATTAATGTGTTGTTGGAGAGAAAAAGATGTTTAATATCTAAAGATGAATACCTTTTGATATTTTGGATCAAAAAATCTGGCATTTCTTAATCATTTTGAAATAAATACCATGTACCATTAAGTATACAGAAACATGATAAATGCAGAGTTTAACTTAAAAGTTTAATTAAATTCCTCTGTAAGTTAAACCCAGACACGTACTCATGTCTAAAGATATTTAATATTTATTTTTTTTCCTTTAAAGTGATGCTATTTACATTTGACCTTAGAAGGCAAATTGTATCAGTAGGACATCAGGGATTAAGCTGGGCAGTATTAAAGTTAGAACACTCACATGTTTGCACATTTTCTATGTTGTTAAAAAGAAAAATCACTGTAAAATAAATACTTATTCTTTAATTGTAAGTATCATAATATGAAACAATCTGTAGGTAGTTCTAAAGTTCCATCCAGGGGCATTTCCCAGGAGGTGTGTTACTATTGTATGAGTGTGGCGAGCAGAGAAGTCAAGCAGTGGCATTCCATGGGCTATTCAGAAAGGTTGATAGTTCAGTTATTCCCAAGAAGCCTTCTTGTTGCAGACCCGTAATTAATGGTCCCACTGCTGCACACTCTCGTTCACGCCTTCTTCCTCTTCAGGGAATGCTGATTCGTTCTGGCCTTTCATATGCTTAACCCCTGAAATTATAAAAATGATGCTCAATTTATTTCTGGCAGATTGACTGCTTTGCTCCAAGAGATGAAGAAAATGACTGGAACGTTTTCATTGGTGTATATGTGTTTTCTCCAAGAATCTCAACAATCAATCCTATATAGACCTTTTAATTAATTCACCGAGGGATTAAAAACACACCCAGCCCAATTTCCATTAGAGACAGGCATCTTTTATAGTAATTAAACCTTCTTCATTAAGAATTGCATCACTGCCTATTAAAAACCTGTTAACTAAAAATCTGCTCACAGGCTCTTATTGTAGTTTTGACATATCACTTAGTTCAAATATTTCTTTTGGCATCCCTGAATTCTGTTACAATGAGAACCATTAGAACCTCAGGAACAAAGAGGTCTGTGTGCACCATTTCTGTAACTTGCAAACAAAAAAAGAATATTGTTAGTCTTCTTTAGGAATAAAAACATATGGATATGATTCTGAAACTTCTGTATTAAAAATTCTTCAGTCACTTTCCCCACAACCTACACAGAGGAAAACCATTGTCACATCTTTGCCTGCTATGTAAGCTTACATGATCTGGCTTCTCCCTACCTATCTGGCCTTATTTCCACCGGCCTTTCCTGCATTCCCCTCTAACAGTAATTTATGCCCTAACAATGCTAACCTGCTCTTAAACATCACTCTATGTGTGTTAATTGCTCAGTTGTGTCTGATTCTTTGCAGCCCCATGGACTGCTGGGCTCCTCTGTCCATGGAATTCTCCAGGCAAGAATACTGGAGTGTTCTAGCCATACTAGCCATTCTCTTCTCCAGGGGAGCTTACCAACCCAGGGACTGAACCTGGGTCTCCTGCATTGCAGGCGAATTCTTCACCATCTGAGCCACCAGGCTGCCCACAGGTCACTCTAGGCTCCCTCAAACCTCCATCTTTTTCTCATTCTATTCTCCCTGCCAAATAGCTTCTTCCTACTCACCCACCTGATAACCTCTCACTCATCCTGATCTCAGCTGGCCTCCTCTGTGAAGGCTCCCCAAGTTCTCCAAGTGAACCTCCGTGGTCTTTCAAATATTTCCCTCTGCTCTTGGATGATTTTCTTTTGTATCAATTACTTTATAGAACTGTATTTGTTTACATGTCTTTCTCACTAGAACAAACTTGCTGCTGTCAGGATTACAGAGTTTCACTTTGGAGTCCCAAGCACACAGCCTGGCAAAAAGGAGGTGTTCATTAACACTGATTGTATAAATGATTGATGGAATTAATAATGTGACACTTAAATATATGTCTTTGGAAGTTCCACACTAATGTATGGTCAGATTTTTTTCAAAATTAATTCAAATTGGGGAGTAAATCAGAAGGCAATTACTACAACCATTCTTTACAAAATTATCTTTCATTTCACTTGGGTCTATTCTGTTAAAACATCATACTAGCTGACACTTTGCCTTATAGTGGTGCTTAACATTGAAAAGTTTATAGATATTATATTTTTCAAAAATTGGTTTAAGAGGTTTTTCTGAATATTTTTGAAAAACATTGTAGTTAGAATTAATAAATGAAAGAAAGTCACTGCTCTTGTTTACTATGAAGTGAAGAAACTAAAAAAGAGAGAGAGAGTGGATTTGCATATACTGTAGTCAGCAAGCCTCAGAGAACCATTTGACAAAGAATGACATCCCTAGGCTTGGGGGATTATCTTGAAAATATATTTGTTTTGTTGTAATAGTATTTAAATACTTTAATTTCATCTGCAAGCCCAGATCACTCACAGCCACCATAGAGAGAACTTCATTGTTAACAAATGGAACTTATTTCATCTTGGTATAGATTACATAGGAGAAAAAGAGGTCTAAATCCTAAGGAGAAGGAAAGGGAGTTTAACTGAGCATTCAATCAGTCACTCTGCTAGAGTCTTACATACCTGAGCTACTAAACCTTACAATAACTACACCTAGATGTAGTGAAAAAAATACCTGGATAGAAAAAAAATACCTGGATGGTGAAATTTAGATGCCAAGAAGATAAATGATTTGTTCAAGGTTACAAGGATAGTAACCTCAGTGACATCAGCAACCTCAGTTATGCTGATGATACCACTCTAATGGCAGAAAGAGAAGAGGAACTAAAGATCCTCTTGATGAGGCTGAAGGAAGAGAGAGAGAGAGCTGGTTTAAGACTAAGTATTAAAAAATAATTAAGATCAAGGCATCCGGCCCTATTACTGCATGGCAAGTAGAAGGGGAAAAGGTGGAAGCAAAGACAGATTTCCTCTTCTTGGGCTCCAAAATCACTGTGGACGGTGACTACAGCCATGAAATTAGAAGACGATTGCTTCTTGGCAGGAAAGTGATTACAAACTTAGACAGTGTGTTGAAAAGCAGAGACGTTACTCTGCTGACAAAGGTCCATATAGTCAAGGCTATGGTCTTCCCAGTGGGCACATACAGTTGTGAGAGCTGGACCATATAGAAGGCAGAACGTCAAAGAACTGATGCCTTCAAACTGTGGTGCTGGAGAAGACTCCTGAAAGTCTCTTGGACAGCAAGGAGATGAAACCAGCCAATCTTAAGGGAGATCATCCCTGAATACTCACTGGAAGAACTGATGCTGAAGCTGAAGCTCCAGTATTTTTGTCATCTGATGCAAACAGCTGACTCATTAGAAAAGTCCCTGATGCTGGGAAAGATCAAGGGCATAAGGAAGAGAGGGTGTCAGAGGATGAGATGGCTGGATGGCACCACTGATGAAATGAACATGAACTTGGCCTAACTCCGGGAGATGGTGAGGGACAGGGAGGCCTGGCATGCTGCAGTCCATGGGGTCGCAAAGAGTTGGACACGACTGGGTGACTGAAAAACAACAACGATGATAGTGTGGTTCCAAGAGAAGTTCTGACACATCAAAGTTCCTCAGTCTAGACTGACTGAATGAATGAATGAGTGAATGAAGTATAAAGTTCCTTTGTCAGGAGACACCCAACTCACTTTCACCTTTAACTTTTTGGATGCTAACCTAAATTAATCTATCAATCTCTAGAATTTATTGTAGGATTACCTACTAATCTGGTTCAAACCACCTTGACATTCCCTCTGAAGTATTAAAGCACAGTAATCACTCAGCTGCCTTCCACTCTTTCCTGAGCTAAAATTGCCTGCATCTCTCTGGATTCCCAAAGGTTTTACTGTCTCCAGAGTTCATCCCTTTTATCCTTGAGGTAATTACAGAGTAATGAAGTTGTGTTCAGACAATTTTATTTAAATTAGGGTTAATTCAATGCCAACATTGATTTGTCAGTATGAAGGGGTCAAACATTTTAAAAAAATGGTAACTAGAATTTCCAATTTATTAAACCATTAATGAGCTATTCCCCATATTTTGACTATAGGTCTATTTACTTATTTATTTTGTAATAATAATGGTCACAAAGTTATATGAGAAAGGCTTCTTTAAAGTAAAATGACTCCAGCAAACCTTGAAACGCACCTTCTCAGCCTTAGCCAAGTGTGGCATTAACCATTTCCAGGTGAAAGATGTTGATGAGGTAGGAGTTGGTGACAACACAAGCTGTTCTACAGAACCACAGATTCATTGGTTCCCAAAGCATTTATCACTAATATCATCTTTCCATTGAGTAACAGATGTTAGTTAATTTGTCTTTTGACTCTTTTTCCTTGCCAGCAATGTTTGGTTGGTTTTAGATGCAATCAATGCTGAGATTAAAGTGTGAAGTCTGTGAGGACTGTCTAAAATGTTTCTCCCCATGCTCCTCCTCCTATCTCCAGACACACATATGCTTTATATTTAAATTTTCTTTGAACCCACATTCAATATTTGAGTAATTCTGGAGGTGAAGGGAAGCACCTTGGTCTGGAGGTGTTGATGAGATTCTCAGAGCTTCCTCTTCTGCCAGATGTTAATGAGCACGTAGGAAAACACCTCACCTGCACAGGTGCTGATCGCCAACATGTGGCAGAGGGCCTCCTGAAGCAGGGAGACACAGGCAGGGTCCACGCGGGCGGAAAGCAGAGGGCTTCCCAGAGGTGCTTTTCTCCACAGCAGGAATGAACACCCAAGAGAAGAAACCATAGACAAGACAAGGATGCAATATGAATCCATGAAGGGATGAAGAAAATAGTTTGAGGAAAAGAAAGCAGATGGAGTAAAAGAAAAAAAGAAAAGGAGTGTTGCCGCCACCCAGAACATTATACTCATGCTCCATTCTGTAGGTCAGGAGGTTAGATGCGAGCTGGGTGAAGTTGTAAAGTGACTGAGTGAAGAATTACAAAGAATTCATCCATAAAAGGAGGCTTACATTTGGCAAACCACAGGCCAGTATGTTTATCAATTAATTCAGAGGGGAAAATGGGCAGGTTTATTACATTAGTAGAGGACATGAAACTTGGAAGGAAAGATGACATGGTGAATGACAAAACTAGTATTCCAAAGGCCATGGGAAGATGGCCTAAGTGATTAAGGTAGAGGTCAAAGGGAGCTTTTTCTGTAGGAAGGTTATTTTGGTACTAAAAGAGAATGAGGACAACCCAGATTGGTTATGGTTAGGGGTTCAAGTGACCACCATTTCATGGTGACCCAGCAGTCACCTGTGTGTAAGATCTGAGCTCTTCTGACAGCAGAGGCAGCAGTTCAAGAGAGGAAACTTCTCCTGAACTGTGTCCTGGTCAGACCATTTCTGGATTGTGCTGCCCAGTTCTGGATTTGGCAATTCAAGGGTTCCATTGAAGGAAATAACTGGGATTGAAAGCAGTTTTATGAAATCTCTTCCAAAAGAACTGGATATAAAACTGGACTGTCAAGCATATAGAAAATTAAGAGGACAAAAGAGGTTGCCATTGATTTCCTCAAAGACTGGAAAAAGAAATAAAATTTATCTAAGTAGCTACTGAGAGCAGACATTCATGTGGTAAAGGCAAATTACAGATAGTTCTTGATTTACAAAAGGGTAAACCACTGAAAATATCATAAGTGGAAAATGCGTTTAATATATCTACCCTACTGAACAGCATAACTTAGCCTAGACTACTTTAAATGTGCTCAGAACATAGATATTAGCCTACAGTGGGGCAAAATCACCTAACACAAAGCCTACTTTATAGTAAAGTGTGGCACATCATGCAATTTATTGAACACCATACTGGAAGTGTAAAACAGAATGGCAATATGCGTACAGGATGGTTGTAAGCGTATTGGTTGTTTTCATTCATCATTGGTTGTTTTCATTCATCATGGTATGGGTGACTGGAGCTGAGCTCACTGCCCTGCCCAGCATTAGGAGACCATAGCCTATTACATATTGTTAGCCAGAAAAAGATTAAAATTCAAAATTTGAAATATAGTTTCTTCTGAATATATATTGCTTTTGAACCATTGTAAGTTGAACCATCATTAAGTTGGGGACATCTGTATGGTTTAATATAAAGAAGAAAATTTCTAAGTTCTTCATGTATGCCCAGCAGTAAGCATGTGAATGTGCTCCCCATCACTGTGTGTGTTCAAGTCAAAGTGAAATTTCCATTTCAGAGGAGAGTTAAAGAAGGAATCCTGCAGTAAGTAGAAGGACAAACTAAAAAACTCAAGGGCTCTGAGATGCTACTCATATACAAAGCAGATCTTTTCTACTGAAAAATCTGCTCTGCTGTGAGTTCTGTAAGTTACAAGAAAGTAATTCTAACTTTAAATGACATAAATGGCCCAAATCCACATTTTAAAACTAATTCACATTGGGAGTAGCAAATGCAAATGAATTCATTTTTTTCAACTGCATATTTTAGTCACTTCCACTCATTCTAAAGTCCTCTAGGGAATTTGTGGGTGTATTTTGAGAGCCTCTGACCCTCTTGGAATTCTATTTATACTTATATCTGTGCCTCTTCAGAGAAGAAGGTCCATAGTTTTCAGCAGAATCTCAGAAGGGTCTCTGACTCACAAATAGTTGTGAATATGAGTTCAAGTCTAGTCTCTTCACTTTAAAGATGAAAGGACAATTTCAGTTGGCAAAGGGACTTGTTTAAATATACATAGCAATCATGGGCTGGGCTAGGACACAAACCTAGGCCCCTATTTCTACTGGGGGCTTTTCATGTGGACCAGTAGGGCTCAATCTTCCATTGTCATTGATCTTTTCCAAATAAAACCTGAAGGAAAATGTAGTAACTTAAGATCATGAGGCCCTTTTCATTATCAAATTCTTTCAATGAATAACAGATATAGATGTAACTTCTCAGTCTTTTTTTCATCATTGCTGTTGATGTTTTTAATATAATTTGTAATCAGGAAGATGTAGAATTTAAATTTAACCTGGAAAAATTCTCAGAATAGAACCAAGTTACAAATAATGTTCGAGTTATCAGAAAAGCAGCAATATGAGTTCAATATAATAATGTTCCTTCTGTGTGTTGAACAGGGGAGAGACACAACTGCAAATCAGATGGGAATGTAGCTCAGAGGTGATGGTGTGCATACAAAAGAAATTAATTCAATGAAAGCATGTTATAGAAATAAAGCATTTGGAGAGTTCTGATGTGAGGAAGAAGAGGTCCAACTCAGGAGACAATAATTTGGACAGTCATTGATGGAGCAATATGCTGGTTAGATTAAGCAAAATAGCAAGTCTAATTTCCATATGAGAAAACTATTTGAAAAATATGTTTAATGATCATTAGTTTTTCTGAAGGCTTACTATGCACAAAAGAGTGAGTTCAATGACTCTAAAAAGATGATAGATTGCTAGTATATCAATCCTTCAAATTTTATCAAAATAATCATATTAATTTACCCAAGGAATATAATTTAAGCTATAATATGGTACATCAAGGCTATGAAGTAAATGCCCACCATTTGTCAGACTGAAAATGTGCTTTGCATTTCCCAAAATGCTTTCACATGTAT
Source organism: Muntiacus reevesi (assembly GCF_963930625.1). Taxonomy (NCBI): domain Eukaryota; kingdom Metazoa; phylum Chordata; class Mammalia; order Artiodactyla; family Cervidae; genus Muntiacus; species Muntiacus reevesi. The sequence continues at coordinate 255,188,549 of NC_089251.1, read as the reverse complement.
TTTATCTAATCTTTTTGTCATTCATTTATAATAAATAGCTATCTATTAATTTAATACTTAGGGTCACAGAGATCAAATGACCTATCCATTTCATTCCAAAGGTAAACACCAAATATGTCCTGAATTCACCTTAAATCCATCCCTTTCTACTTTATTTAAAGTAATTCCATATACATACATAGCACAGTTGTTCTCTGCTCCCATACTATGACTGTTCGGTTCATGTAAATTGCAAATCCACATGTAATCATTTCACTTAACTACTCATTACTTAGAGAAGCATTTCTCTGCAGAAGAATAAATGCCTAATATGCTAATTTCTTAATCATACATAGGAATAGAGGCAGCATGTTTGTCTGATACTCATAAATATTCAGAAGTATCACATATTTATGTATATCTTACTTATCATGTATTTTACCAAAGCTGTTGCCCAAGAGTAAAACCTGGGTGAAAGATTAAGTAGTAAATACTGAGGAGAAGATAAGAGACGAAGTACACTTACCTGCTATCATTAGAAGTATGAATTCAAAGAGTATCATTGAAGAATAATCTAGTCTCATTTTTCAACATGCAAAGTGTTCATACCTTTATCAGTAAGTCTAAGGCTGGAATCAGGCAAGAATATGATTTTTTAATTTCGTGAGGATACTGTTGCTTAGACAAGGTTGAGAATCACTTTGATAGACCAAGTGTCTCTTTTGCTCTCTACAGCCAAGTGCTCTCCCTTTTTCTTCAAAGCTAAAGCATTCCATGAACTCAGAAGTAAAGTTAAATTTTTAAGCCTACACATAATGGAGCTAAACAGTGTTGGGCAATTTTACTTACAGCAAGAGACAGAATGACTCCTTCTCTTGCAAGGCTTGGCTGTCATTGTTTGAACACAATAGCATATCTAAATTAAAGAATGCTTCAATCAGCAGGAGTCAGTGGTTAGCCTGAAAGCACTAAAAATAAAATAATGAATGGAGAGTTGCATTTAAAGCCACAGAACAAATGACACCTTTGTTTTTTTAAGTGTGTCCACATAAGGATGTCCTGTCCTGGCATTTTCAAAGTCTCTGCCTGCCAAGGAGAATACCTTTCTACTGAAGCACTGGTCACTCTAGGCTACCATACCCTTGAAATGGAGTAGGGCCCTATGGCCCTTTCCCTGGGCTCCCAAGTCCTCAGCCTGCCTTTTGTCTGTAGAAAACTTTAGTCAAAAAATAAGTTTAACCAAAAAAATTTAAAAATGCAGAAACGAAAGAAAACAAAGGAGACCAAATGATAATCATTTGGTCATTTGGTCATTAAGCAAAGTCAACGACTTCTAGTTTCTCCTCAAGGGTTGTAGATAATATTCTGAACTGTCTCTTAACTCTTGAAACCCCCTTTGAGCGTCTTTTGAGCTGTATTGTGGATGCTGAAAACCCCGCCAGGTGAAAGGAGTTACCTGCGTGATGACCAGACTGTAGCCATGACTTGAGCTGCCCAAATCCTGAGAACAGGCCACAAGGAAATGGGAACAAACCATGGGAATGAAGAGTAACTGTACTTAAAACAATCAAGATAACACTGATCAGACCACTGCATGGTTAGTTTCAAGATGACTATTAGAGCTGACTGTGTTGTTTCTGCAGGTAACCCCCTCCCTCCATGGATTAAAGTTCTTGCTCACCGATTGTCAGGGGGACAGTCAGCCTTATGGTATTAATTAATCCATCTGTGTCAATGATCACTGAATATCAGTTGTCTAAATGCACCAGAGACCGTTAGATTGTCTGATTTTTCTCTGCTCAAATCTCTAACAACCCTGTGCTCTCTTCACACTTAGTTGATTTTACAGAAATATTTGAAGTAACCATTAATGAATTGACATCAGCATGGCCAAATCTACCAATATATTTGAATCTATACCCATGTCTCTGCCTCCTCTCGTAAGCCCCACCCTTCATTTTTATCCACCCCTCTTCTTTACAGTATCTCTCACCCTTTCAAAGAATTCTCCAAAAATTATAAACTGTCTCTCTCTGGCATCATCAATTTCTCCCATCCTACTAAAATATTTCTATAACCACAAAAACATATTTTCATTTATTCCATTTCAAGAAACTCTCTCTTGACTCCATTCTACCTCTAGTCACTGACCCTTCTCTTTAGAACAAAACTCCTATAGTATAAAAAAAGGTTTATAACCTTTCCTTAACATACTCTAATCAGACTTCTATATCCATCACTCCTTTAAAATAGTTCTTGTCAAATTTCCCCAACAACTCCATTTGGGGAAATCCAGTGAAACTGACATTTCACACCCATTTTACATAAAACCTTGACAGCATTTAACATAATTGGTCACTTTTTGTTGAAACACTAATTTAATTTCAAAATGATCAAACACACCTGTTTTTCCACTTACCTCATTGGCCACTCCTTCTTGGTCTTTATAGCCAGCTAGACAATCCTTTTCATTCTCACTCTACATGCCAGCCACTTCCAGGACTTGGTTACTGAATATTTTCTCTATTTGTACTCACTTCTCAGGTATCTCATCCAATACTGCTTTAAATATAATGTGTAAATTGATGATTTCCAACTGTGTATTGTCAGTCCCAGTCCTAGTCCCACGTCTGAGTTCAGATTCATATAACCAACAGCCTAACTGTATTCTGACTTTTAAATGTTTAATAGGCATCCCAAATTTAGTATATCTAAAACATGGTCTTGATTCTCTCCTGAATCTTCAAACAGAAACAAGCACCTCACCCCTACCAACCTTCTCTTTTCCAAATCTTTTCCATCTTAGTTAACAGAATATTCTCAGGTCTAATGTATTCCTTGCATCTTCTTGTTCCTTTCATACTCCTTTTCAAATGCATGACCAAATTGTGAAGCCTCTGCATGCAAAATTGTATTCCAAATCTAATCAGCTTTCATCAGTTCCAGCACTACCACCTTAGTCCCATCCATCATTAATCTCTACTTGGAGGATCTCAGACAGCCTTCTAACTGGTTTCCCCACTTTCTCTTCTTCCACGCTATAGTTAACTCCCCAAACAATTTACAAAAAAATCTCTCAAAACATTGCATCATTCCTCCAATGAAAATCTTTGATGACTTCTCATTATTCTTTTTTTTTTTTTCATTATTCTTATCCTAAGAATGAAATTCAAATGACTCACCATAAATTCGTAATCATTAAGATGCTACATGATTAAGTTCTGTCTCGTTCTGGACTTGTCTCCTTCTAACCGTTCCCTCACTCGCTTGGCTCCATCGGTATTTTACACACAGGCTTTGCACAGCCTCAGACCTTGTTTGCCTCATTCTGTTTACTGGATTCCTTTTCTTCTGAGGGACTCATATGCATTTTTTCTTCACCTCATTAGGCCTTTGTTGAGATGTCATCACTTCAGAGAAGACCACTGAGTGTCCCATTTAAAACATCTCATGTATCTTTTACGTTCAATGTGATTTAGCTTATTTTTCCATCCTTTCAAGCACTAATCACTTCTTGGTTGCTTATTTATTTATGGATTTGTGGTGGGCCTCCACTAGAATATCAGCACCATGAAATTGGAGCCAACATACTGTTTTATTTGTTGACTGATCGGCAGAGCCCAGAACAATGCCTGAATATTAGAGATGCTCAGTGCATTTTAAATAAGGAAATGACTAACTTTTGATCGAACTAAGTTTTGATCATTTAACAAACTTTAAAATTATCTCACTTGAAAAAAATTTCCTATTCAATGTATAAAGAATTTTCAACCTAGCCAGTTTTTTTTTCAGATGGATGAACTTCTGCCCAATCCATTTAAGCACATCTCCTATAACAAATAGAAAGGGTAGATTATTTTTGACCTGGAGTTAGTTTGTTCTTCTTGGTCTCCCATACTATTTCAGATTACCAGTCTCTACTCATTTAGTAATTATGTTTCTGAAATTCTACCTATCCAAGAAAATATGCAGGAAATCCTAAAGATGAAAAGGAGAAATGGTACTTCCTCAGTATATAAAGTTGTTTTGATCATCAAGCACAGTTAATTAATCCCATTGGGTACATGACTTTCACAATATAAGTAATGTAAATGGACTTGATTTAAGTATTTTGGTCTCCTCAGTGATTCTCCTGTTACTTAATTTTTTTCTTTGTGGAAAAGTGCTAATCCTGATGAGTTGATAGTTTCATGTAGTTTCAAAATCAGCTCAGCTCTCTCCATGTCCTGAGGCTGTTTTGCTTCCCGATTTCTCTGTGGAGGGCCTCAGCCCTGTTTGCGTTTCATTATGCAGCTTGCTGGCAGCCAGGAAGCTTCTGAATGATGAGATTATTCTGTTTCAATCTCTGCCTGACCCAACGACTTGCAGTTCACACTCTGAGCTTTGCCACTCTTTTTCTCTGACCTTGCTTCTTCTGTTCAGATTTACCATTGTTCTCCTAGGCATTCTTGTTCACAGGCAGTTTTACTCTCTGACCATCCATTTAAATAATAGCAATTTATTGTATCACCATGGGACTCACTGACCCACTTTCTTTTTTGATTTTCTGCCCTCCAGTTGGTCTGTTTTACTTGTTGCCCATGTGTAAAGTCACAATCTCTCTTCTTTTACTTAGATCTTTAACAAACTCTGCTTGGATGAGCTGATACAATTTATTCTTTTCAAATCTTGATTTTATTAATACTTGATGCAAAAGGCCTAGTGAGAAGCAAATTTACATTGTTTACATGACAAAGGAAAAAATTGTAAAAAATTTTTTTTGCTTAAAATTCTGATTTTCTGTTATTTCTACCCTATGATATAAAAATGCAATAACTAGGAAAAACAAGTATTTGCCTACCAAATTTATTCAGTTTCTCAACACAGGATTACCTCTTACCTGGGAAATTCTTTTCAAAACCAAACAGAACCCTCAAACTTACCTTTGACATTATAAATTAATTGCCCTAAAACCATGACTTTTGAATTTTCAAATTCTGCTTTTGAAAAGGAAAACAATCTTACTTTCAGTATATATACACTGCATTTAATTTACAATCACCTTTATATTAGAAAAATTCTAAAATTATTAACAAAACTTAATATAAGTCTTTTTAGAAAAAACTCATATTGAATTTCATTTAAACCTACAGATTCAGTTCAGTTCAGTTCAGTCACTCAGTCATGTCTGACTCTTTGCAACCCCATGAACTGCAGCACGTCAGGCCTCCCTGTCCATCACCAACTACTGGAGTCCACCCAAACCCATGTCCATTGAGTTGGTGATGCCATCCAACCATGTCATCCTCCGTCATCCCCTTCTCTTCCTGCCCTCAATCTTTCCCAGCATCAGGGTCTTTTCAAATGAGTCAGCTTTCCACATCAGGTGTCCAAAATATTGGCCTTTCAGCTTCAGCATCAGTCCCTCCAATGAACACCCAAGACTGATCTCCTTTAGGATGGACTGGTTGGATCTCCTTGCAGTTCAAGGGACTGTCAAGAGCCTTCTCCAACACCACAGTTCAAAAGTATCAATTCTTCAGTGCTCAGCTTTCTTTATCGTCCAATTCTCACATCCATACATGACCACTGGAAAAACCATAGCCTTAAGAGGTAGAATTCTCTTGAAGTATGTTTATGGCTTAGCACAGCCAAATGACTTGAAATTATTTCAATTTTTCCCCTAAACTTATTGTGCATCTATAGTCTACTTACCTTTTCTTAGATATTTGTTTCATTTCTCACTTAAATAATAGACACTACTGAGAGGGAAAACATATATATATATGACTTCCCTGTAGCTCAAACTGTAAAAAACCTGCCCGTGATGCAGGAGACCAGGGTTTGACCCCTGGGTCGGGCAGGTCCTCTGGAGGAACGCATACTGTTACCACCTAACAGTATGTTAGGACACACTGTGACCACCACCATCATATTAAGATGTGAAGCAGTGCCTATTTTCTGAAGTCCCACAGCAGAGAGCAATCATTCAACCTAGAACACAGGTCTTCAGACTTCTATTCTGTGTTCTCTGCTTTGTACCAAACCAGACCCAGAAAATGACAAAACAGCTGGTGCCTGGGAGTCCCAGCAGAGTTCCCTTCCCGCCTTCTCTTACCCAACCACAACCTGGTGCCTGATATCCAGGTAAAACCACTAGAAGGTAAAATGTCTTCCATGGTGTGGGGCAACTGGACTTTCTAGATAGATACCGTAATGGGTGTTTTGTTAGATTGAAATGGGCTGTTACTATAATAATTTAGCCAATAATATGGACCCTGTTTCTATAAATTGGCCTGAAAAAAATAGCATTGATTCTATGTATTTTGAGATCCAAATTCCTTAGAAATCAAGTTTCTGAGAACAATCTCTTTTTATAATTAGAGGCTGCATGTTCTGGAAATTCACCAACAGTAGTACCAGAATATAGTTAGAAGTGGACAGAAATAAGAGGTGTAATTTTGTAAGTTTTTAAGAAACATTTATTTCTCAACAAGTAACATTATCCTCCAGATACTCATGATTTGTTCTTTATGATGAATGTCTATTGTTTAGTCTTTTCTCTACCCTCCCCTTCTTATAGGGAATGACTATCCTTCCCACTCATTTTCCTTCAGAATCACTCTTCTCCCCACTCCAAATATCAGGTAACAATCAGCCCTGCCTGGTTCTTATCTTATCCTCTGACTGTTATGCCAAGGACAGGGATATCTGACCCATGCTGCTCTTAGTACAATCCCTTTCCCATGATCTTGTTTGAAACCAAGTCATTATACGAGAGTCTTTAATTTATGGATGATACATGGTGTTAAACTTATTTGCTCTTGATGCCCATGTTTCCTACTTAAGGTGACAGCTGGTCTTCAGGGGACTGTAGGGAGGATGAAGTTATAATAAAGGAAATGGATGAGATGGCAGCCTTTGATTCTCTTTGTTTCCTGAGTCTCAGCTGCTTCCTTTCCTTTCTTGCCTAGTGATTTGCTTTCCCTCATAAAGTAGTCAAATAGTCTTTCAATAAGTTTCTCTTCAGTCACTTCAGTCCCTCAGCCATGTCTGACTCTTTGCCACCCCATGGACTGCAGCACGCCAGGCTTCCCTGTCCATCACAAACTCCCAGAGCTTACTCAAACTCATGTTAATCGAGCCAGTGATGCAATCCAACTATCTCATCCTCTGTTGTCCCCTTCTCCTCCTGCCTTCAATCTTTGCTAGCATCAGGGTCTTTTCCAATGAGTCGGTTCTTCACATCAGGTGGCCAAAGTATTGAAGTTTCAGCTTCAGGTCAGTCCTTCCGATGAATATTCAGACTGATTTCCTTCAGAATTGACTGGTTGGATCTCCTTGAAGTTCAACGGACTCTCAAGAGTCTTCTCAACACCACAGTTCAAAAGCATCAATTCTTCTGTGCTCAGCTTTCTTTATAGTCCAACTCTCACATCCATACATGACTACTGGAAAAAACATAGCTTTGACTAGACAGACCTTTGTTGGCAAAGTAATGCTTCTGCTTTTTAATATGCTGTCTAGGTTGGTCATAACTTTTCTTCCAAGGAGCAAGCACCCTTTAATTTAATGGCTGCAGTCACCATCTGCAGTGATTTTGGAATCCAAGAAAATAAAGTCTGTCACTCTTTCTATTGTTTCCCCATCTATTTGCCATGAAGTGATGGGACTGGAGGCCATGATCTTAGTTTTCTGAATGTTGAGTTTTAAGACAACTTTTTCACTCTCCTCTTTCAGTTTAATCAAGAGGCTCTTTAGTTCTGCTGAAGTGTAATTTGAACTTTACACTAATGACTGGAACTAAAGTAAATTAGATTTGGATTTTGAGATGTGAAGTCCAAAGTGTCTTGAATAATCTATTCTCCCTTTTTAATGTCTTCCCTCCAATCTCTTTCTGGGATGGAAGAAGATAGGGAAAATGAAAGGCAACTGGGATATTCCCTTTTTGTCCCCTATTCCTCCATCTTTAAATGCAACTTTTGATGAGCTGAGAACTAGACAAAGATGGGAAATATTCCACCATGTCTGAGGAGTGAACTTCAAGTTAAATCTGAAATTTATACTAATGACTAGAACTAAAGTAATGGAGAAAATTTAGGACATTTTTTGCAGAGTCAGTAATTGTCACCTCATGGGCAAGGCATTATTTGAAGAATGAGTAGCAGACTTTCAGGTCAGGGTTAAAAATCATCACACTGGTTTCACACTTTCTTTTGTTCCTGAGATGATAATTTTATTATTATAAAGCCCTGAGCACTTATGATCAACTTCACTATGTGGATTTGTAAATAATCAGATGACAGTATTTGCGTGATTGTAAAACAAGTGTTTGGCCCAGAATTGCCACAACTCACTTTTAAAGTGCTTAAAATTTGACGGTTTTCTCAGATTAGACATGTATTCAGTAAATTGTGGAGAAAACAATTGTGGAGAAAATGCCAGATATTGATACACATGATATCAGAACATATTAAAAGCAATCTCCTAAACATCCTAGGAAAACATAGCAAAGAAAACCTTTTTAAAAATTCCCCCAACAATTTAGCATTTGAGTTCCTCCTCATCATTATTTCCATTTGGTTTTGAAAATATAAGTAAGCAGAATCTCTAATTCTTGACACCTCTTATTTTGTTGTTCTTGTTCATCTATATATCTCCCCTCTCACCTAATTTATTCTTGTATTATGATCATAGTTAATTCTAGATAAAAGTGAGGTTCAGTTTAAGCATGACTAACCCCAATCACTTAATGCGGCATCCAAGGTGTCTCAGACTGAAGGATCACTTTGGAAGTTTTATCCTCTTTCTTTCCTTTGTACCTTTATTCTATCTTACCAATATTTACAATTAACATTAACCTACAGTTAGACTCTTCTTTCATTGCCCCCATTATTCTCCTGATTCTATCATGTTGTTTAATAAAGTAATAACATATTATTACAACACTTCTCAATTTATCAGGGCAAAAATTACATCATTCTATCCTCAACATTACACTGGAACATGAAAAGGGCTTCTGCTATTATTCCCATTTCACAGTTGGGAATTTGTGTCTGCCAAAAATTAAATTAGTTGCCTAAGATGCCTTGGCAAGTTGATATCAAAACCCAAAATACCTGGTTTGGAATTTACAGTTGTCCCTTGAACAACATAGAAGTTAAAGGCACCAACTCCCACCTCACCCCCAGCACACACACACGCACACACACACACACACACACTGGATAATCCACATATAACTTTAAAGTCAACCCTCTATATTTGTGTTTCTGCACCTCTGGATTCAACCAACCACAGATCGTGTAGTACATAAGTGAAACGAGCCAGACCCTGTGAGATCTGCCAACCGTAAAAGCCATGTTCCTCTATCTTGTTTGTAGGAAAAGGCTTTCAGCCTCCTCGACCTGCCCTGGGTTCCAAAGGGCAGATTTAAACAGTTACTAATTAGGAGTGTTAGTCGCTCAGTCGTGTATGTCCAACTCTTTGCAACCGCATGGACTGTAGCCCACCAGCCTCCTCTGTCCAAGGAGTTCTCCAGGCAAGAATACTGGAGAGGGTAGCCATTCCTTTCTCCAGGGGTTTGAGCCCAGGTACCCCGCAGTGCAGGCACATTCTTCACTATCTGAGCCACCAGGGGAGTGAGGGAATGCAGAAACACCAGTGCATCCATGGGGTCTGAACCTGATTTCTCCTAGGAGGATATGTATATATCTATTTGACACACATCTCTGAGTTCTTCTACAGGAATTAAGGCTACCACTCAAGTGGAGGATGGTAACTTCAGCGTGAGCAAAGCATGTGGACCCCACTTTGGAACCAGAAGGCTGATGGTTGAGATTCCTGAAACACCACCCTGTTACCTTACCAGCAGTCAACCCAGAAGAAAGCCACACAGCCTGCAGACCTCTCTCCAAATCTTGCCTGTAAAAACTTCTTCCCTGAAGCCCATTGGGGAGTTTGGGTCTTTTGAGCAGGAGCAATCCCTTTCTCCTTGCAAGGCCCTGCAATAAATAATCGTTTCTCCGCTCCAAAAGAGTTTGGGTTTGCTTGGTCTTTTTGTGTGTTGGGCACACAAATTTGAGTTTGACAACAGTAGTACATATTCAGTGAAAAAAAAAAAATCCATGTGTAAGTGGAACTAAGCATTTCAAACTCTCTTTATTCAAGAGTCAACTGTAGTTTTTTTTCCCCCATTATGACACGCAATTTCTCATTCTTGTTGGGCCAACATCTCATTCTTCCAGTCATAATGTATTCCTAATTGAAGTTATCTTCATTCCCAAGATTTACCTCCATTCCCTTGCAATATTTTTGATAAACATTTTAACAAAAAAAAATTTCCCCTAAAGAATATGGCTTCTTTCCTCACAGTCTGAGGAAAGCTTCAAGCAATGACAATTTTAATCCAGGTGTCAAGAAACACAATGATAGATGGAGATGATTCAGAAAATTAGGACTTTGTACCTCTTCTTACATCATAATATTTAGACAGCTGCCTGTTCTCTGACTATTTGGAGAGCTGATGCACTTAGGAATAAGGCAGATATTTTTCTATGACTGTACTGATTTCAAATATGCTAAAGTACTTTTCCCATAAATTATGGAAATGTCCTAGGAATTCCAACTTCTCCTGAACCACTTCCTGGACCAATATTATTGCAAAATTGCAAATGAACTTAGTTCTGATTTTTTTCCCTAGAAAACATAATTGCCAAAAGAATGTAGAGTGACAGATTACATCTGTTGAAGAGTCAATTACTGGAGTCAAATTTTTCAGGTTTTTTATAAACAAAGTTATTTTAGGGTATTTATTATGATAGCCCAGTTATTTTTAGACATTTGTTCTTAGGTTAATACTCTGTACACAAATAAGTGTAGATTAGTGCGTGTTGAGACAGAACAGCTTGTACCTTTTTGCTGCATACTGAATACCATATCATAGGAAGCTACAACCATCATATTTGAAGAAAATCCAAACTTAATGAGCATTTTTTTCTATTTCTTGTATGAAGTCTCCAAATTAAGAAGTGCTTGTGTTTCAAAAATATGCTTGTAAGATGTTTATATTTTTCTACAAGGAGAGATATAAAATACAAGAAATTTTATTTTTCAGGACTGCAGACATACAAATCCTCCAGAAGACCTATATTAGCCATTTTGATAAACTCATTCATATTGGATGCTGGGGCTCTGGGGTTTGTGCTATCACTGGCATCAATGATTCAGAAAAAAAAACACAAAAAACGGCTTGGTTATTATGCATGTGATGAAGAAGAGAAATGCATTTGCTTTTGGAAGAGAAGAAGGGTTGGGATCTGCAGGAGCTAGGCAGCACCTGAGGGGAGAGGAGTGAAGAGAGGATAGATGCTGGATCCCACGAAAGGCAGGTGGGACCTGGAAGACAGACTTGAAAGAAAACAGATCACTCACTAAAATTTTAATAGAGTTTATTGTGGAGTATTTGATATTAAACCTCTCCTCTCTTTATCTGATGAAACTGCCGGTAAATTCTACATTTCTATTTATACCTGTGTGCAATAAATATATTCAAGAAGTGGGAAGAGAAAATTGGGAGGAGCATAGTTTGAGATTCATGACAATTATTCAGGAAAGCCTGCAGTGCCTCTTTACCCCATAAAGATCCAGAAATGCAGAAGCAACAATTCCTTTTTTTTTTAATTATAAAGTTAAATGTTTTATTATTGAACTGTTTCTTATTCTGCCTCAAGGCTGATGCTTCATTGTATAAAAACAACACCAGTAAACACAGTATATTGCACATTTAATAATATTGTTCTTCATCTGACACTGTACAACTAACAAAAGCTCTTCTCCACCACCAGTTATTTCCAATGGGAAGATCATTAGGTATTTTGACCCAAATCCAGGGGTGGCTATAAGCAAGTTAAAATATTATATAAGAAAACAATGTCATCCTTCAATTATAGAATTTTTATAACCAGTTTTTAACCACAGATAACTTCAGGAATTTTGAATATTATAACTGGTGTATGCCTGTTTAGTCACTTCAGTCATATTGGACTCCGCAACCCTATGGACAGGAACCCTGCCAAGCTCCTCTGTGTCCATGGGATTCTCCACATAACACTGGCGTGGGTTGCCAGTGACCTCCTCCAGGGAATCTTACTGACCCTGGGATCGAACTCATGTCTCTTATGTCTCCTACATAGGCTTCCCTAGTGGTTCAGATGGTAAAGAATCCACCTGCAATGTTGGAAATGTGGGTTCTATCCCTGGGTTGGGAAGATCCCCTGGAGGAGGGCATGGCAACCCACTCCAGTATTCTTGCTTGGAGAATCCCATGGACAGAGGAGACTGGTGGGCTACAGTCTATGGGGTCTCAAAGAGTCAGATGTGACTGAGCGTCTAAGTACAGTACAGCGCCACCTGGGAAAACCATTATAATTGGAGCCTAACCTAAAAGTTATAAAAGGGAAAGTCTCTCAGTCCTGTCTGACTCTTTGCAGTCCATGGTATTTTCCAGGCCAGAATACTGGAGTGGGTAGCCTTTCCCTTCTCCAGGGGATCTTCCCAACCCACGGATCTAACCCAGATCTCCTGCACTGTGGGAGGATTCATTACCAGCTGAGCCACAGGAGAAGCCCAAGAATACTGGAGAGAGTAGCCTATCTCTTCTCCAGTGGATCTTCCCGACCCAGGAATCGAACCAGGGTCTCCTGCATTGCAGGCAAATTCTTTACCAACTGACCTAAAGGTTATAAAGTGCTGTGAAAAAGATGCACAGAGTTTATCTGAAACAATTAGCAATTTACGGGGTATTTTCTACAAGTAACATAAGTGGCAAGTAATTTCTTTTGCTAAAAGTTGCTTTCAAAAAACTTAACCACCATTAATTTAAGACAACGATCTTAGATTGTTTCAAGCTCGTTTATTTAGGGGTTCTGTCTTCACTCCTCAGTAGATCTTATGTATTTTTTTCACATGCTTCTTCACTTATCTAGTTGTGCAGGGTTACTGAGTATCATCTTGATCGGCCAATCGTCTTCATAACAAGGTTTGTTGTTAAGTCCTGAACTTTCTGCTAGTTTCATTCATTTCAGTTATTTCTGATAGAGGAGTCCAGAGTTCACTAGCAGCTTTCACACTTTCCAAAGCACCAAATTCCTTTTTTTGTTCAATTTTGTTCTAACTTCAGGCAAACTACAGCAAAGCACAGCTCCCAAAGCGTCCTGTGCAAAATTGCCATTTCCCACTACACCAACACCGTTTTCTGTTATTCATCATTATTAGAGCGCATTGTGAGAATTCACGCTTGCAAAGCTGAGTTTGGCAGTGAAGCCATCGGGAGAGCGCTCGCCTCCCGCCTGCAGCCTCTAGGCCGGACTGAGCACACAGGTGTAGAGACAGGCGTGCAGGCGTGCAGAATGCAGCATGCAGGGCGCATGCTCCCAGCCCGGCACAGTGTCACGTGCCGTGCCACGTGCCGTGCCACGTGCCGTGTCACGTGCGCCGCCTTCACCGCGTAAGCGGCGAGGAGGGCTGCAACCATAGTTCCATTTTAAGCCGGATCCAGACTGGAGTCGTTTGTGTTCAAATACTTTTCAAGTTATGATGGGAGGTGCCGGAGGCAATTTCTTCAAATCCCATCAGTTCCACCGAAAGAATAAAGGTGCGAACCAGTCACTCAATCCCACAGGAAACCAACGTTTAATTTTCTTGTCGGTCCACTCAAAACTGATTTAAGGTGAGGGGGTGGGGAGGAAGGGAGGAGAGGATTCTCATTATCTGTTCTATGTATTAGTGATTAATTCCCGTTTGTTATGTTTCCTATGATGTACTTTAAAACACCTCACGGAGTATGTGAAATGCGTGTGCATGTACAGGAATGAATCTGTGTTAATTTTATCACCCCTTAGGGAGGGTTTATTAATAATATCAAGTAAGCTAATCAGGACTAATACTCCAGGGAGTTAGTATTTGAAGGACCTTAATGGAAAACCTACATAAGAATAGCATCATTTATAACCCCAATCAATGCCAAAATGTTTTAGTTAGCATATAATATGCTAGAAATTTTTCTTCAGGGAAATAAGTGGTGTTCAAGATACCTTTACAGGCTAGCTACGTTCAATGGGCGCCATTGTATTTACATGAACAGAGTTTAAGAATTGAGTAAACCTAATAGTACACATTCTTCAAAGTGGAATCGAGTCTTGGAATTCCAGTCTGTTCTGTGTGTAGTCTTTGTTACTTGATTCTGACTAAAAGTTTGAATTAATCTTGCCCTTAGAAAATTGCCCCCATTGCCTTGAGTAAACCTTTCTCGCAAGTTGCTTGTTGAAGATTCTCAAAGAACAGAGGGCTGAGATGCATTATTTCAGAACAACTTGTATGGTTTTGAAGGAAGGAACTTCTTGTTAACAAATATTTACATGTGTAACAGAATTAGGAGCCAGCCATGCTCATTATCTGAAGGATAGAAATTCTAAAGAAAACTGCAAATATAAAGGTACAGAGGCTGGAGGCAGCTTGATATTAAGAAAATGGAAGAGGGCTATTGAGGACAGAAAATAGGAGCACATTTGAAGCCAAGTGGAGAGTTGTGAAGGGAGGTCAGAGGATTGAAGCAACTAGTTCCTGGGGGATCTAATTAGCCATGGTGAGAAGTTTAATCTGTTTCTAAGGAAAAGAGAAACCCCATTGGAACACAAATTGCTTGTTAGTTGAATGGTATCAATGTCTTGGATAGCAGATACATTTGCCTGAAAAGACCAGGCAAGATGAAACAGCCATACTGTACAAAACGTTAGCTCAGGTTCTGTTAGTGAACCATGCTATTTATCATTAATAGCAATTGACAGTGGACTTAGAGGTTAAGGATACCACAGAGAGTGGTGAGGACCTCTGCAATGAAGATCACATACTTCATCTTGTGAACCTATGTCCTGGGTGGTGGTGATGAGGGGACAGCCTCAAATCAGATTCAGGTGAGGGTTGTCATGCTGAGATCTGAGTCATGTCCCTCCACCACATCCTCCTGTTTTCCAAGACAAGTGGTACATCTGAATCACTGCATTAAATCTAATGCTTAAATGATGTGTGTATATTAGTCACCCAGTGGTGTCCAATTCTTTGTGACCCCACGGACTTTAGCCTGCTGGGTTTCTCTGTCCCTGGAATTCTCTAGGCAAGAATACTGGAGTGGCTTGCCATTCCCTTCTCCAGAGGAACTTCCCAACCCAGGGATCAAACCCTGGTCTCCTGCATCGCAGGCAGGTTCTTTACCATTTGAGCTACAGGGAAGTCTGCTTAAATGATGGTGGGTGATTAAAAAGAAAAATAAATCATTATGTGGAATAAACAAATAATGACCTTATATGGGGCTTACATACTCCTACAAATAACCTCTGATCTATATAGGGAATGTTTAGCTTTCAGTATATATGAAATCTCTCAAGACCTTACTTTCCTTTTAAATTGCAACTTAATCATTCCTACTTTGAAGATAAAAGAATAAAATCTTTCAAGCTAACCCCAACACATTTTAAATTCTACACTCTTAACATCTTTTCATTCAACAAGCATTTACTGAGTGCCCACCATGTTGTAGGTGCTTGAAATGTATGAATGAGCAAAAGATTAAAATTTCTGCCCCTGTGAACTTTATAAAGTCCTGGGAGAACACTTATATTTAAATGGATAAGAGGGAATAGCAGGAAATGAAGTTGTCACAAAGGAGACTGAGGAGAAGAAGACAAATGGTAAAAGTAACAAATGTGTGAATTATATAGTATTATAGAAAACAATCAGTTGATGCTGTAGAGACAAGACAAATAGAGCGGGTAGGTAGGGTTGGTTGTGCTGATGGTCTAGGAAGGATTTCTGTGCACATCTCCAACTCCAGAATCGTTAGGATCCGCCTCTGCTCTGCCTAGTATTTCGTTTTATCTTCTCTCTACTGTGTTCCTCCCCTCAGTTTATTAATGTACTCAAATGTAGTCAAGTATCTTCTATCCTAAAAATAAATAAAGCAAAAAAACTCCTTTAACCATACATATTTTTCTTGCTTCTATCTCACTCTTTGAGAAAGGAGCTGTCTACACTGCTGGTCCCACTTTCTCATATCCTGTCCACTCAGCCACTTACTCTGATATGACTTTCACATCAGTTTCTTTACCAGAACTGTTTATAGAGGAACTTGGATTGGCCTAATCCAACTGGTGTTTCTTAAACTTTAATCGTATTTCACTATCCCTCAGTCTTTGCCACTGTTAAATGTTTACTCTTTCTTGAGGATTCAACTTCTCTTGGCTTCTGGGATATTCTCCCAGTGACCTCCTTGCTGCATTTGTTTACTCTTCCTTCTCAGTTTCCTTCATGTTCTATTTTGCTGCACTTACTACCTCCTTGATAAATGTTAGTATTCCTCCAAATTAATTATTACTTCTTTAAGGCTAGAAAAATAGTCCTTCACCAGTAGTCATCAGAAATTCAACATATCCAAAACTATGTACTCATTTTTTTCCTCTTTTAACCCTGGACTTGGTTAATTGCTTTCAGTATTTGTTTCTAAGAAAGAAAGGTAAAACTTTTAGATTATTTAATCAGCCCTGGGAAACAACAGGTTGCTTATTTTTATTTTCAAATTTTAAAGTTTTTATTTTGTAAAATTATGGTTTATATTGTTATGTAACTCTGAATCTTGGCATGTGTGAATAGAGAACTAGGGTGTGAAAAATTAAACATTAGGTGTTATGAAAAACTTACTAGTTAATATCTGAAAGCGTTTGACTTTCAGAATCTGGCATATTGCCTAAATGTATTCTTCAAGAATTAAGTTTATATTGTCATTTCTGGAAGATTGATTCTGGAATGATTTTATCAATTCATCTTGGACTCTCTTTTAAAATAAGATTCAGTTTAAATATTAGGCACAGCATTTAAAGAAACTAAGCTTATCTGTTCATCAGAGGTTAGGGCAGAAAAAAATTCTCATCTGTTTTTCATCTGTTATAAATACCAAATGTCACCCAATTTATTACTTGTGTAAGGTTGAAGACATTCTTCACCTATTAACTCCTGCAACCTTATTTTCAGAAAGTATACTCAACTACATAGATTCACACACACATATATACACACACAAGACAAATTTATAGTTCAGGAGACCTGTTTAACAGTAAATTGACATAGCATCAGGTGAGAAAATGAATTTTCACTTTGATCCCAAACTGCGACCCAATCAGAATTAGCATTTATCTTTATACAAAATATCATTGGATAGTTTTGTTAAGTCTCCACAGACAGGAATGTCCAAACAAAACATACATACTATGAATGTATACTAAAGGAAAATGAATCAATTTCATCTTGAGAGACTAAATATTTATACTTGAAATGTTTTGCTTTCGGTCAGGTTTTGAAATTAAAACCAGATCCAACTGTATAATTTATAAATATGTGAGTATGAGGAGAGAATATACTATAAGCATGTAAAATGGAATATTAATATAAATTGATTAAAAATATGTGTGCTCTTGGAAGATAATGCTGGGCATAGAATAAAACTGAGGAGATTTATTTACTTAGAACATAAAGTTATATAGTCTGATTTTTAAGGATTGATATGGACTATTATTCATTTTACTGGTTACAGAGTATATAATTAAGAATATTACCAAATTAATTAGCAGTATAGTGATGATTATTGTGGTTTAAGAAAATTGCCATATGGTTATCGTGTTATTTTTTGGCTACCTTTTTATATACTTTAAACACTAGCTTTGTGCTCTATGATGAAAATGAGACTTTATAGAAATATCTACACCTATAAACAAATATTTATAAAACATTTATAAAAAGGCAAAAAACTAAATGTGGGACAAAGCGCACAGTTCACAAACAATTATGGTTATTGAAGAAATACATGAAACATTTACCCCAAAGCTGGCATATTTTTTAATTTCTTAGGAAAGGGCTAGCTTTTCCAACTTGGAATTATGTGCTTTTAGCAAATGCTGACACTTGTGCTTGGAACAGTTTGAGACACCTGGAGACTTACAGTAGTAGGGCCAGTTAAAATTCCAAGTGAGAATTAATCTCTTCATTTTACTACCCTTTCTAAGATGAGTGGGAATGGTTTTGAAGGATTTGGCTTTCTACGTACCTAAAACTTTAAACCAGAATTTACTGCTAATAGTCCTTTCTGTGGAAGTATTTAGTTGTTCTTGTGTTGAAATAATCTAAACAGCTGGAATCTACTTCATAATTGTCTGGCTCCAGCTGGACATGCTTCAAAAAAAAAAAAAAAAAAAAAACCTCTTGTTCAGAGCTGGGTTTTCACTATAATGACAGAATTTAGTTTATAGAACCAAGACATAAATGGTATTTCTTCCTGCCTGGGGCTGGTTTGGCTAGGTTGTCTAGAGAGAAGAAACTCCAACTGCTTATTTTTTTCCTTTCCTCTAGCATTTGAGGTTGTCTCACTCTATTAAAAAGGCCTAGAGGTCTAGGTGCTAGTAGGATTTTGTTAAATAGTGTAAATGAATTTAAATAAGAATTTGTGTACACCAAGGAATGATTCTGACTCATTTCGGTCAAACAAGTTTATCGCCTTATTGCTAATAGAAACTCTATTAGTGAAATTGTTTCCCTTAGTCTTGATTACATTAAACCAAACTTGTAGAGCTAAGGAAAGAACACATTACTGAGAGGCAGAGACAAAGAAATAATCAATGTAATTGAAATATCTGTGAAACTTTTTGGGATAAGAGGAATCAAGCGATAAGAAAACTGCCTAGCACTGAGTCAGCCTTGCCTGGTTGTCAGTCTCTCTGGTAATCATGGGAAGTCACAGGCTGCTTGGTTAGAGCCTCATTCTGTGTTCCTAGCACCTTGACTGCTACCTGTGAACTCTGATGACTAAGCAGTCAGATAAACCCCACCCCAGGGCTGCTATGGATGAACATTGACAACCCTCCTCCAAACTTCACAAACTGGTTTCCAGTTTAGAAGTCTGTTGAAACATGTGGACTGGAAAATTTGTAGATGAGTCCCAAACATGTGTGAAGGATCTGTACTTAATAGCCTAAAGCATGTTAGAATCTATCCGTAGTAAAATCCCAAAGAAAGTGAGAAGATGTTGGTGCCAATTTACTTGTTATCCGAATAAACTACATGGAGAAAATGACCAAGGCAGTTCCCTGAGAGATCTCTTCATAAAGTTTTACATCTTCTGTGCATTGTCAGTTAACAATCAGAGAATGCATGTTGGTTTTAAAATTTTCAACATTAAAGTTACAGGGGAACCTGCACAAAAGTTAAAAATAACTGCTGAGAACTACCAGAAAGAAGGTTATTACTTAAAAGATAGCCAACAGGTGATCACCCTGCTCCCCAAGTATGGTGTTGGCATTTGGAGCAGTTCATTTTTATGACAGAATTTGCAGAGCAGGTAATTACCATCAGTCCATTTCCTAGTGTATCGTTATGCCCTATGGAAGCTCACTAACTACTTATCACCTTTGTGTAACATATAAATTGTATTTCTAATTTTGACCAAAAAAGAAAAATATATGCTATTATAAAGTACGGGCTTGTGACCAAAGGTTGTGCCATGATTGATAAATCCATTTCTCACTCCATAAATCCATTTCTCATTCTCATTCATTCATTCAGCAAGTAGTATGCTAAGTGCTAAATAGCCTACCAGGCTCTGGGGATCCAGTAGTGACCAATATAGACATGATCACTGCTTCATGGAGTTTAAAGTTACTGAGTTCATTAATTTACTCAACAGGTATTTCTTTTTTTTTAATTAATTTATTTTAATTGGAGGATAAGTACTTTACAATATTGTGATGGTTTTTGCCATACATTGAAATGAATCAGCCATGGGTGCACAAGTGGCCCCCCATCCTGAACCCTCTCCCCACCCCTCCCCACCCCATCCCCCTGGGTTTTCTAAAGTACCACCTTTGAGTACCCTATTTCATACCTTGAACTTGCACTGGTCATCTGTTTTACATATGGTAATATACATGTTTCAATGTTATTCTCTCAAATCATCTCACCCTTGCCTTTTCCCATATAGTCCAAAAGTCTGTTCTTTACATCTGTCTCTCTGGCTGCCTTGCATATAGGATTGATGTTACCATCTTTATAAATTCCATATATATGTATTAATATACTATACTGGTGTTTCTCTTTCTGACTTACTTCACTTTCTGTAATAGGCTCTAGTTTCATCCACCTCATTAAAACTGACTCAAATGCGTTCCTTTTTATAGCTGTAATGCAGGTCAAGAAGCAACAGTTAGAACCAGACATGCAACAATAGACTGACTCAAAATTGGGAGAGGAGTACATCAAGGCTGTATATTGTCACCCTGCTTATTTAACTTATATGCAGAGTACATCATGCAAAATGCTGGGCTGGATGAAGCACAAGCTGGAATCAAGATTGCTGGAAGAAATATCAGTAGTCTCAGATATGCAGATGATACCACCCCTGTGGCAGAAACTGAAGAACTAAAGAGCCTCTTGATGAAAGTGAAAGAGAAGAGTGAAAAAGTTGGCTTAAAGCTCAACATTCCGAAAACTAAGATCATGGCATCTGGCCCCATCACTTCATGAGAAATAGATGGGGAAACAGTAGAAACAGTGTCAGACTTTATTTTGGGGGACTCCAAAATCACTACAGATGGTGATTGCAGCCATGAAATTAAAAGACGCTTACTCCTTGGAAGGAAAGTTATGACCAACCTAGACAGCATACTAAAAAGCAGAGACATTACTTTGCCAACAAAGGTCCATCTAGTCAAGGCTATGGTTTTTCCAGT
Source organism: Muntiacus reevesi (assembly GCF_963930625.1). Taxonomy (NCBI): domain Eukaryota; kingdom Metazoa; phylum Chordata; class Mammalia; order Artiodactyla; family Cervidae; genus Muntiacus; species Muntiacus reevesi. The sequence continues at coordinate 255,167,766 of NC_089251.1, read as the reverse complement.
GGTCATGTATGGATGTGAGAGTTGGACTGTGAAGAAAGCTGAGCACCGAAGAATTGATGCTTTTGAACTGTGGTGTTGGAGAAGACTCCTGAGAGTCCCTTGGACTGCAAGGAGATCCAACCAGTCCATCCTAAAGGAGATCAGTCCTGCGTGTTCTTTGGAAGGACTGATACTGAAGTTGAAACTCCAATACTTTGGCCACCTGATGCGAAGAGCTGACTCATTTGAAAAGACCCTGATGCTGGGAAAGATTGAGGACAGGAAGAGAAGGGGATGACAGAGGATGAGATGGCTGGATGGCATCACGGACTCAATGGACATGGATTTGGGTGAACTTCAGGAGTTGCTGATGGACAGGGAGGCCTGGCGTGCTGTGGTTCATGGGGTTGGAAAGAGTCGGGCATGACTAAGTGACTGAACTGAACTGAACTGAGGTGAAGAATACTGATGGCTCAGACAAAACAGGAGGGATTGTGAGAGGTGGCTAAATATTTTTTGAGAGTAGAACCAAGGGATTCCCTGAGAGACTGGATATCAAATTTGAGAGCTGAAGTCAAAGAAGGAGTTTTTGATCTAAGCAGTTAGAAGAATGAAGATATCTTTCACTTGAAGGAAGTTAGTAGGGGACAGCAGATGATCACAATTTTTGTAGGGGATGTATTGATGTCTGTTCATACCCAAAGGAATATTCTTTATATTTCCAAAGTAGTTTGATATGTGAATATGGAATTTAGAGGCTATAAATTTAGAAATCATTTGTACATAAAGGTATATGGAACCTTTAGGCTGGATGTGATTTCTAAGAGGGCAAATATATGAATAGAGATGAGGACCCAGACTAACCCCTGGGTCACACCACCATTGAGAGGTCTGAGTGAGGAGGGTGAAAGAGCAAAAGAAACAGAAGGAAGAACCACTGAGGTGGATGGAAACCTTGGGAGGTGTGGTGCACAGGAACCAAGGAGAGACAGTGCATCAGGGAGGAGGTATTCAACTGTGTTGTATTGTGTGTCATATCTTGTGGCAAGACTCCACCACAAGATTTAGCATACTAAGGGAAAGACAAAAAAAAATCATTAAAAATATGATTAAAGTCATAAAAGACCATTTTTAATGGACTGTTTTAGTGATATGTAGAAGTGTTTCTTTTCCCACACTCTCACAAAATGCAAATATTAAATTTTTAAAGGGAATTTAAAATATATAGGTTGTTTTATTTTTCTTCAATTATGAAAGATAGCTTTTTTTTTCCCTTTGCTTGGGGAACTAATTTTTTTTTATAAAGTATTCACATCTTTATTTTCCTTTTAAAATATTGGCATGATTTTTCCTTGATTAAGAGAGCTCTTGATATAATGATGGTAACATTATATCTGTCATGTCTTACAGTCTGCAGTTTATCTTTCAATGATGTCTTGGCTCTCAGAAGTTTTTTTATTTTTTTCTGTAGTTCTATCACTTTTTTTCTTTGTAACTTTTTAACTTTTCATTTATGTCTTAGATGAATTTTGTAAATATATTTCCATACTCAGTATTTCATATGTATGCACTGAATTCATGTATCAACATTGTTTTCTGGTTATTTTATACTATTATTTAAAAATTTTATTCTATGATCTATCTAGAGTTTATTTTTAATGTATTTATCAGAACACCTTCATTTGACCAAAACACTAAAATATACTGGAGGGCAAAATAGTCCAAATGTGCGTGTTATGTGATCAGCTTTATTATCTGTACCTTCTCTGTTTTAAAACAGTTTCCCTTTAGGCATGTTGGAGTGTAGTTTTTCATTGAAGGAACACCAAATATTTGAACTTCAACAAATATAACTGAGGTCAATTCTGTCATACAGTCAAAGCAGACAGTTGCCTTAGGCAGAAAAAACATTCCAAACATCAAATTCTTTAGGGATTGTTTTTAATGTAAGAAGCTAGAGGCAATAAAATACAAGGCATTTCCCATTTTGTCAAAAGAGAATTAAATCAGAATTTAATTATCTCTTAGAGGTATTGTCTTTGGCACCTATATTCATGTTTATATTCCAGTAGGGCTGGAGGGTAAAGCTACATAAAATAGTAATGAACATTTTAGGAAACAATTTAGTGGCTACCCATTTCCTACAATTAAAGGATAAATATTAAGAATATGTTATTTTTATTGAAAAGAGATGTGTGTGTTTGTATGCATAGAGATGAAAGTGTGTATAAGAGAAAGCTTGCAAAATAAAATAGATAAGAAAAAGTTAATTTTTATCTCTAACTTGTCTCTTTCAATTAGAAGGCTCAAACCAAAAACAATTGAAAATGTGAAAATTCCGTCTTGCTTTATAATTTGATTTTTCCTAAACTAAGGAAATGGCAACCCACTCCAGTGTTCTTGCCTGGAGAATCCCAGGGACAGAGCAGCCTGGTGGGCTGCTGTCTATGGGGTCGCACAGAGTCGGACACGACTGAAGCGACTTAGCAGCAGTTAGCAATCTGAGGAATTAATGAGACTTTAAAGTCAGTAATATTTCAAGTCTCTTTTTAAACTCTTGGACCCACTTAAGACCTCTAAAAATCGACTCTGCCCTGGGCCTATCCCAAGGTGTTCAAGGCTTTGTCAGGGTGTAACAGTGTAGCGTTGTTCACAACGGAGGCCGGGCTGTCTCGCTTCTGTCCCTCCAGGTACCACAGTCCCCCACTGGGTGTCACCAGACTCCACTCGGTGCTCCGGTTTCCTTTCCATGTGGTACAGCTTTGGTGCATAACCTACTGTCAACCAGGGTCCGCCGGACACCAGAAGGGAGGGAAGTGTAGGAGAATGTTTGTAGGTAGGATGTGCTTTCTCCCTTCGTGTTGCAGCTGATTAGAGGAGTTTCCTAGTAAATAATTGCCTAGGCCTTCAGTGTCCAACAGAGCCTTTACTGAAATAATTCTTTCAGTCTCTTAGTTTCTCTTGTATTTCTCTTGGTGTCTTTAATGTTTCTATTGCTAGTCTGGTCAAATATATTCAGCACTTCTTGAGCCCATATTCGGCTAAGACTTAGACACAGGCCAGTAAAGACATATGAGGAAACCAATGTGAGTGATAGAATGGACCCTATGTGCAGAGTCAGCCCTCACTCACACTTTTCCCAGATCAAGTTGAAACTCAGAGTCTGGCCTTTGCCCTTCAGAGTAACTTTCCGACAGTGATTTCTATGCCAAACACACAAAAAGATGCTGTAGAGAAAATGTTTCATATTTTTTCCAGACATAACCTGCATCCTTAAAAACCAGGTGAGATTTTTTGCTATAAAATATTTTCATAACTGTACCACCTCTGATCACATTTCTAAGTTCTGTCACTGTAAAGGCAAATTATTTACTTCCAGCATCACATGCATGCATTTATCTGTAAATTTTTGTATCTTTAGCATTTACCTATCCTGTATTTGAAATTCCTAACTAGCTCATAAGCTTCTTATAAACAAAAAATATCTGTATCTCTTTATAGGAAACAGAATGATAGGTAAAGGGTAATATGTAACCCTGAGTAATTTTCAATATGTTGCGATCTATTTTGTCAAAGTAATAGCTACTGGGGAGGGTAGACATTTTTTTAAAAAGAATGTGTATATACTTAGAACTTTGGGGTATTTATTTTCCCATTATCTGTAAAGTTTCTGCACATGAGGCTTCTCTCCCAGACATCTATGACTTAATATGGCGAATATTGGTATTGTGCAGAATAAGATATATAGCCATAGTGAAGTGAATATGACCTTACACAGGATATGAAGTATATCTAAAGAGTTTTCTGAGTGGCTTTTCAACCACGCACATTATATTCTGTTACTATAATTGCTACTAAGTGCTGTTTTTATTGACAGCACAATATATTTAAAGAAAGCCATTCAGAAGTTATGAGAGCTCACCTCTATTTTAACCCTGCAAGTTTGTCTCAGCAGTCAGGCTTTACTGAGTGACCACTTTTATCTGATCCAGCACTCTTCAGAATCTCAACATTGAATAGTTGCTGAATATATGCTGATTATTCTAGCATTAGAAGTGTAAGAATTTCAAAAGTTTCTATCACAGTGCTCTGATGCTTACTTTCCAGATACCTCATATAATCTCTGCACCATAATGGAATGCATCATCTTTTTGAAACAAGAATGAAAAGAAGTTAACAACACCCATTGATACTCATCTGGAAACTAAGACCTGGGTGATGGGGTGTGGGTGGGGGACACTTACATAATTCTATACCCAGCATTTATCTATTCTCAACACATTTTACCCCCTTTTTATAGATGATATGTGTACGTGCATGCTAGGTCACTTCAGTCATGTCCAGCTGTTTGCGATCCTAGGGACTGTGGCTGGCCAGGCTTCTCTGTCCATTGGGTTCTCCAGGCAAGAATACTGGACTTGGTTGCAGTTTCCTCTTCCAGGGGATCTTCCCAAATCAGGGATACAACCTGTGTCTCTTATGTCTCCTTCATTGGCAGATAGGCTCTTTACTGCAGGCACCACCTGGGAAGCCCTTACAGGTGACATGAGGGCACTAAACTCTGACAGCCCACACCCCTTGCCTAAGGACAGCAGCTCGGGACTCAGAAGCCCTGCTCTTCCTGGCAGCTGCACACACTGTGCCCGAAGCATACAGCCTTGCTGAAATGCAACAGACTGACACACATTTAAGAGGAAACAAGCTATCCAGTGACGCTTCAAACAAACAGATGCAAGAACTTTAGAGAATTCATGTCTCAGCTCAGTCGCTCAGTCGTGTCTGACTCTGCAACCCCATGGACTGCAGCATGCCAGGCCTCCCTGTCCATCACCAGCTCCCGGAGTTTACTCAAACTCATGTTCATCCAGTCGGTGATGCCATCCAGCCATCTCATCCTCTGTTGTCCCCTTCTTCTCCTGCCCCCAATCCCTCCCAGCATCAGGGTTTTTTCCAGTGAATCAACTCTTCGCATGAGGTGGCCAAAGTATTGGAGCTTCAGCTTCAGCATCAGTCCTTCCAATGAACACCCAGGACTGATCTCCTTCAGGATGGACTGGTTGGATCTCCTTGCAGTCCAAGGGACTCTCAAGAGTCTTCTCCAACACCACAGTTCAAAAGTATCAATTCTTCTGGGCTCAGCTTTCTTCACAGTCCAACTCTCACATCCATACATGACCACTGGAAAAACCATAGCCTTGACTAGACGGACCTTTGTTGGCAAAGTAATGTCTCTGCTTTTTAATATGCTATCTAGGCTGGTCATGACTTTCTTTCCAAGGACTAAGCGTCTTTTAATTTCATGGCTGCAATCACCATCTGCAGTGATTTTGGAGCCCCCCAAAATAAAGTCTGACACTGTTTCCACTGTTTCCCCATCTATTCCCCATGAAGTAATGGGACCAGATGCCATGATGTTAGTTTTCTGAATGTTGAGCTTTAAGCCAACTTTTTCACTCTCCTCTTTCACTTTCATCAAGAGGCTTTTTAGTTCCTCTTCATCTATACAGTCCTAAAATTTTATGTGATAGCTAATATTTATTGAACATGTAGTGCTATACTGGCATCTTATATATTGTTTCCTTACTTAATTTTTATGACCACCTTATGGGTAGGTATAACCTCAATTTACAGATGATAACACATCATCAGGAGGATTCAAGAATTTAAATAACGTTCTTAAAGTCATATTTTACTAATAAGGTAACCAATGCCAGCGTTGTGAACTCTCTGACAGAATCCATGATATATCTCCACATCTTTGTTTACGTTTTCTAGATTAGAAGCATAGCAAAAATCTCTTTCTTCCCCCAAAGCTTCTCTTTCCTCTATAATAGTCAGTCTATATGCAGAGTTACTAAATAAGGTTACCTTCATCATTTCTCATTATTTGTGCTCAGTTGTGCCTGACTTTTTGTGACTGCATGGACCATAGCCCACCAGGCTCCTCTGTCCATGGAATTTTCCTGGCAAGAATACTGGAGCAGGTTGCCATTCCCTTCTCCAGGGGATCTTCCCAGACCCAGGCATTGAACCTGTGTCTCTTGTGTCTCTTTAATTGGCAGGGTGATCCTTTACCACTGGCCACCCTGGGAAGCCCTTATTGTATATCACACTCCATCCTTTTCATTAAATCATTTGAACCTATTGTGTGATTTAAAGAAAATGTAAGTTTTTTGCCTCTCTGAAATGTATGTGTGCCTTCATATATGTGCAGGTGTGTGTGTGTATGTTCACTGTGATTTTCTGTGTGACCATGTTATGCTAGTTCTCATCTGGGTGAATGTTAAAAAAGGTCAACTCTGGAAAAAGAGAAGGGAGAATATAACAAGCAGGTTGCTCTCAGGGTAAACTCTATAAGACCAAGTGGTTGATTAGATAAGATAACAAAAAGGAGGAATTATAAACGTTGCTGAGGCTATGACTCTTGGGAAATGAGAGATGGACAAATGGGTTGGTGATACCACTTACAAGAATGGGGAAATCCATTGATTCTCATCTGGGAGTGAAAATGAAGACAGTTTTAGATAGCTTGAGTTTACATGGTGGGCCACTGAGGGAAGCCATCTAGCATATACAATTGTGTATTTGAAATTTGGGTGAAACTACCGATAAAATTTTAGAAGACATCTTAGTTAAAATATCCATGAGAGGCATTATTCTAGTGCTTTAATTACAGTAACTTATTTAACTCTCAAAACAATCCCCATGTGATATGTGGTGGATTGAATAGTGTTGCCCTGAAATTCATGTCCTCTTGGAACCTCAGAATGTGACCTTATTTGAAAACAGGGTCTTTGTAGATGTATTTAAGATGAGATCATGCTGGATTAGGTATCAGGTATTCTCAATTCAGTGACTGATGTCCTTATAAGAAGAGGAGAGGACATACAGAGGGGAGGCCTTGTGAAGACAAAGGCAAGGATTAGAGTTATGCTGCCATATGCCAAGGGATAGCTCGGGCTGCCAGAAGCAGGAAGAAAAAGGAGGGATTCTTCGCTACAGCTCTTGGTGGAAACATGGCCTTGCTGATAATTTGATTTCAGACTTCTAGCCTCTTGAACAATGAGAAAATAAATTTCTGCTCTTTTAAGCCTCCAAATATGTGGTAATTTGTTAAGGCAGCCCTATAAATCAAATCCCTTATGATTATACAGTGAAAGTGACAAAAGGATTCAAGGGATTCGATCTGATAGAGTACATGAAGAAATTTGGATGGAGGTTTGTAATATTGTACAGCAGGTGATCAAAACCATCCCCAAGAAAAAGAAATGCAAAAAGGCCAAATGGTTGTCTGAGGAGGCCTTACAGATTGCTGAGAAAAGAAGAGAAGCAAAAGGCAAATGAGAATAGGAAAAATATATCCATCTGAAGGCAAGTTTCAAAGAAGAGCAAGGAGAGATAAGAAAACCTTCCTAAGTGACCAGTGCTGAGAAATAGAGGAAAATGACAGAATGTGAAAGAGAGATCTCGTCAAGAAAATTAGAGATACCAATGGAACATTTCATGCAAAGATGGGCACAATAAAGGACAGAAATAGTATGGACTTAACAGAAGCAGAAAATATTAAGAAAAGGTGGCAGGAATACACACAGAAGAATGAGACAAAAATAATCTTTGTGACCCAGATAACCACGATGGTATGATCACTCACCTAGAGCCAAACATCCTGAAATGCGAAGTCAAGTGGACCTTAGGAAGCACCACTATGAACAAAGCTAGTGGAGGTGATGGAATTCCAACTGAGCTACTTCAAATTCTCTAAGATGATGCTGTGAAAGTGCTGCAGTCAATAAGCCAGCAAATTTGGAAAACTCAGCAGTGGCCACAGAACTGGAAAAGGTCCGTTTTCATTCCAATCCCAAAGAAAGGCAATGCCAAAGAATGTTCAAACAACCGAACAATTGCATTTATCTCACAGGCTAGCAAAGTAATGCTTAAAGTCCTCCAAGCTAAGCTTCAACAGTACGTGAACTGAGAACTTCCAGATGTTCAAGCTGGATTTTAAAAAAGGCAGAGGAACTAGAGATCAAATTGCCAACATCCACTGAATCACAGAAAAAGCAAGAGAGTTCCAGAAAAACATCTGCTTCTGCTCATTGACTGTGCTAAAGCCTTTGACTGTGTGGATCACAACAAAATGTGGAAAATTCTGAAAGAGATGGAAATACCAGACCACCTGACCCGCCTCCTGATAAGTCTGTTTGCAGGTCAAGAAGCATCAGTTAGAACCAGACATGGAACAACGGACTGGCTCCAAATTGGGAAAGGAAGATGTCAAGTCACCGTGCTTATTTAACTTATATGCAGAGTACATCATGCAAAATGCCAGACTGGATGGAGCAGAAGCTGGAGTCAAGGCTGCAGGGAGAAATAGCAATAACCTCAGATATGCAGATGACACCACCCTTATGGCAGAAAGCAAAGAGAATCTAAAGAGCTTCTTGATGAAAGTGAAAGAAGAGAGTAAAAAGCTGGCTTAAAACTCAAGATTCAAAAAACTAAGATTATGGTATCTGGTCCCATCACTTCGTGGCAAGTAGATAGGGAAACAATGGAAACAGTTATTTTCTTGGGCTCCAAAATCATTGCAGATGGTGACTGTAGCCATGAAATTAAAAGACACTTGCTGTTCGGAAGCAAAGCTGTGACAAACCTAGACAGCATATTAAAAAGCATGTTAAAGACCTTTGCCAACAAAGGTCTGTCTAGTCAAAGCTATGGTTTTTCCAATAGTCAGGTATGGATGGATGTGAGAGTTGGACCATAAAGAAAGCTGAGTGCTGAAGAATTGATGCTTTTGAACTGTGGTGTTGGAGAAGACTCTTGAGAGTCCCTTGGATTGCAAGAAGAGCAAATCAGTCTATCCTAGAGGAAATCAGTTCTGAATATTCAATGTAAGGACTGATGCTGAAGCTGAATCTCCAATACTTTGGCCACCTGATGGGGAAGAACTGACTCATTTGAAAAGGCATTGATGCTGGGAAAGATTGAAGGCAGGAGGAGAAGGGGACAATAGAGGATGATGAGATGGTTGGATGGCATCACCAACCTAACGGACATGAGTCTGAGCAACCTCTGGGAGTTGGTGATGGACAGGGAAGCCTGACATGCTGCAGTCCATGGGGTTGCAAAGAGTCAGACACGACTGAGCGACTGAACTGAAATGAACTGAACAAAACGTACTAAGGGTACACTTTTATACCATAGCTTTATAAGTGAAGAAAGTGAAGCACAGATGAGGAATCCCATGTACTCTCTCAATGTCAGACAGCTAAGTGAGCTAGAATTCAAATCCAGATGTTCTGGCTTTAGATATTTGCACTCAACCACCACCTGTACTCCTCTATTATTTTTTATTACCTGATAATAAAGAGTAACCTAGCCTAAGTACATAGAACTAGAGATAGCACAGTATTCCCTGGAGGCAGACAGTCGCTCAGAATACATAAATGTTAGGCTTAAACCACTTTTTCCTATCTAGCTATTTGATTATAAGACCACTGTTTATTGTCTTGTCAAAACCTAATATACTAAAATAAACACACTTACTGTATATAGCGTAAAAGAGACCTATCAAAGACATGCATTTATTTGTAATAATCTATGACAGCATCTATAACTCATTATCTAAATCCTTTTATAGCAGAATATGCTGTTTACCTAGCTTCTTTTATAGCTGATGTAATAGGTTTCTGGGACCCACGATTCTGTAGAGTCAACTACATTTCTTATCTTCATATTAAAAAGTGAATGGGTTTGAATAATAGATTCTATAAGTATTGATTTCTTTCAATAAAAATTATATGTTTTATATGATTGAACACATATTTTGTGGCCACAGTTTCAGAATTTTTAGAAGGGAAGTTACTTTTCTTCCATATTCTCAGGATCATTCATTCACTGGGGCAGAAAAACCTATATTTCTCAGGAATATGTTAACTACAATTAATGTGCATCTGGTACATGCCAGGCACTATACATACATACATTTCTTTATTTAACCCTCACAAAGACTCTGAGAATTTTATCACCAAATTACTGATGTGAACAAGAGGGAATAGAAAGGACAAATAACTTGAAGAATGCCACACAGATTTTTAATCATCAGACCTGGAATTTAAGCCTGTGTTTCTCTGATTCTCATCCTCTCTCTATTTCAGCTACTTTTTGTGTAGACCATATAAAGATGGTCACCAGTGCCATAAAGATGAGATGCACAGGAGTTTAATTTGTCAGTTTGAAAAAGATGTTCATTTCTTTACATCTTTTATTTTACACTCCCATAGATGGAGTAAAGGTAATATGAATAACCCCCTGCCTAATGGAGAGATGGAACTACTTAAGTGGAGCTTATAGACTCATAAAACTTTCTTTGACTGTAATTCAGAAAAATTACCATTGTTCTGAAGCTTGTTTTTTATTGCAAAAAGCAACAGTATAGATACACATAATGGTAAAATAAAGACAGATGGTGAGGAAGGTGGCTTACAATTTAAGAAAAATAAAAATTATTTCTTTATTATTGCTTATTTCTTTAGTTTAACTCCATTGGGTACCTAAGATTACCCTTCTTTCTCCTCAGAGGGTCTAGTACAGGAAAACTATCGCTGCTTGTGCTTTTTTAACTCCACGAACCAGCAGAGGGCGCCCTAGTGTCATAAGCCGTCTGTTCTTTTCAAAATGATGTAATAAGCACCTAATGCGAAGCTCTTCTTTCTGGTTTCACTGCCAATGAGAAAATACAACCCCCTTTGCCCACATAGTGTTTATTTAAGGAATCAAAACGTCCTAGGGGGATCTATTGGCCAATTACCAGGGTTAGAACAGAGCAGTATTTACACGGCACACACTGGAGTGGCTCCGTGGGATCTGTTCTGGTCTGCCAAGTAATTATATAATTACATGAAAAAATATATTTGTCTTAGAGATCAGAAGGGATTAAAATGCCTGTCTGGAAAATGAAGGATGCTAATATAAATGCAAAGAATTCTTTGATTTGGCCTTACAGGTAAAACAGGACCTGTGGTGATTCAACAGTTAAATACAATAAGATGAAAGAAAGCTTTGGCACTGACAACTGGAACCTGTGGTATTTATGCTGGTGTTTCTCCAGTTTATCTTAGTTCAGCTGTTAGAAAATGTATCTTAACCCCCTTAAAAAAACATTTAAATTTAAGTTTATGACATTTAAAGTATTAATAAATAAATAGTTTATTATAGCAGTTTTTAAGTTATGTGAAAGTGTATTTTGCCATGCTTTGGAGTTCTTTGATATAGGAGAGTTTTAGTTTTGTTTTATTAAGCATGTATTCGTATTTTATGTCTTTGAAACTAGACTAGATTTTTCTGTGTGTTTTCATTAATTCTAGAATGCATCTTCATGTCCAAGTAATTATTGGACATGTTAATTAAATAATCAAATGACACTTTGCTTACTATTGTCTAAGAAAGCCCAAAGTAAAATTATATTATTGTTTTTCACAGTATTGAAGATGACCTTCCCCTGTGGCTCAGACAGGAAAGAATCTGCCTGCAACCCAGGAGATCTGAGTTCAGTCCCTGGGTGGGGAAGATCTGGAGGAGGGCATGGCAACCCACTCCAGTATTCTTGCCTGGAGAATCCCATGGACAGACGAGCCTGATGGGCTACAGTTCCCAGGGTCGCAAAGAGTTGGTCACAACTGAGTGACTAACACTTTCATTTTCAAGATGAGTAAGATATAGTATAAGCTTCTCAGGTGGCACAGTGGTAAAGAATCTGCCTGTCCGTGCAGTAGGACCAAGAGACTTGGATTTGATCCCTGGGTTGAAAGGAACCCTTAGCAACTGATTCCAGTGTTCTTGCCTGGAAAATTCTATGGACAGAGGAGCTTGGTGGGCTACAGTCGATGGGGTTGCAAAGAGTGGGACATGACTGATTAGCCGAGTGCACTCACAGCCACACTGTGTACCTTCAGCTCAGTTCAGTCGCTCAGTCGTGTCTGACTCTCTGCGACCCCATGAACGCAGCACGCCAGGCCTCCCTGTCCATCACAACTGCCAGAGTCCACCCAAACCCATGTCCATTGAGTCGGTGATGCCATCCAACCATCTCATCCTCTGTCATCCCCTTCTCCTCCTGCCCTCAATCTTTCCCAGCATCAGGGTCTTTTCCAATGAGTCAGCTCTTCTCATTAGGTACCCAGAGAATTGGAGTTTCAGCTTCAGCATCAGTCCTTCCAATGAACACCCAGGACTGATTTCCTTTAAGATGGACTGGTTGGATCTCCTTGCAGTCCAAGGGACTCTCAAGAGTCTTCTCCAACACCACAGTTCAAAAGCATCAATCAATGTGTGCCTTAATCCCACCCAAAACTCCAAGATTAGTACAAAGTAGTATGTAGAGTTCAACATTATCAAATAGCCTAAGAATCTTTGGCAAACAAATCTCTGTCCCATATATCTTCATGCTAGGATTTACAGATGTGTTATATAAAATCTAGTTGAGTTACTTAATAGTAGAAATATTGTGATGTTCAAGAAAATAGCATAAATAAGATATCACAGGCATATATAATTGGGAAAGATTAATAGAAGAATATTTTGGAAGTAATTATTGCACAAGGGCTAATTAATTTATTGTTTAGAGGGAATTACATCAAGGAGTAAGTAATAGTAGGGTCAGATGATTTACGAGAACTCTGATAGACTACACTAACCATCAGGGCTTAAAGCATGGAAGGGGAGAAGTGTACGAAATCTCTGATCCAGTACTCCTTCCTTCCATTCTCAAGAAATAATTTTTAAATATATTATTCCTTCCATAACATCAAAAGTAAGGACAGTTACCTTTTACTTCAGTGAATGGAGGGGGAGGACTTCCCTTCTTGCCCCATTCTTCTAGAAGTTCAGAATCCTTTAGAGATATTGAGAACTGTCTCAGAAGATCGAGACTAATTTACAACCTGGTAGAGGATGATGGCTATAGGCTGATGACAAGCACATAGCTCTCAGAATGGTTGGAACCAGAAGGCTGAGATTCCCAAAACATCACTGTGTTGCCTCACCACCAACTAATCAAGAAGTCCACAAACTGATCATGCATCCTGCCATCCTCTCCTCTAACACTGTCATTAAAACCCTTGCCTGAAAGACATTGAGGAGTTGGGGATTGTTAAGCATGAACTCTTTGATCTTCTTGTTAGACACCCTGCCAAAACCTCTTACTTTGCAAATACCAGCTATCTGAGTTTGGTTCTGTGCTGCACAGGACGTGAGCCGTTGTTCAATAGCAATCATTCACAGGTAATTTTCAGTGCATGAAGTATATTTATTTTTCACTGAACTACTATAGATTGAGGCAGAACTGATAATCTAGAGATCATCAAATGAGCCCAAAATGGAAGCTCTCTTCAGAATTTGAACTAGGATCATTAGACTTCATAGTCTCACATGAAATTGTTGGGGGAATGTATAATTTGCTCGGTTCTGTCTGGCTGCAGCAAAAGTTTGAAGCGACAGATGGACCAGTGTTACAGCTCAGTTTTATTTGGCAAGGAAGAGAAAATACATCCTCGAGGCATGAAGGCAGACCAACCCAAAAGAAGCGGAGAGAAGAAAGAGGCTCAATTTTGACTCCTTTTTATATGTATTTTCTTCTGCCCCTGAGCCTGCCCTGTGTAAATTGGGCTAGCCAAGAGAGCTGTTTGTTTCACCTGAGGTTCTCACTCAGGTCCTTGGACCTTCCTTTGTTCTATTTTTGCAGACTTTTTCCTTTCTTTGTCTTTTAACCACTGCTATTTTGGACTCCTTTTTCCTATTCTAACTATCTAACAAAATGGACATAGTGTCTTACGTAGGGTGAAGAGTCAACAAAAATTTTAAGTTAGTTGAAATATTTCTCCAAGTATCATAGTATGGGAGAATAATTTATTATTACTCTAATTATTCACTATTTTCTGAATAATCAACAAAGCATTTTAATGTGGTGTAAAATGGAACATCTCCTGCAACATCAATAAACAGGATGTAACAGCCATCAGTGATTTCAGGCCTCCCATATGTGAGTGAAGGCTCCCAAAAGGATAACAATGCCTGAGATCCAGCCAGTGCTGCCACCCTTCATGGTGATTGCTGAGAAGCTCAGGGTGGGGAGATGTGAGAAATAAAAAAACAAAACAAAACAATTTGCTAGCCCCAAATAGCTGAGATGCATGTAAAAGGAATGACTTCAACAATTCCAGACTCTTACATCTACCCATGCATAGAAGAATGTTAAATTCCTTGAGACATCTGGTTTTCCTTAACTAGTGGTAGTCTTTGATATTCGGATTGCCTGCCATCTTTCTTGCAAACTTCTTTACATCCTGACTCCTTCCCGTACCTCCTCAGAACAGTCTCCCAGGCTTGAAGACCTAACATTTCCACCAAATAAAATAACTCCCTACTGCAGGTTGTGACTAAATTTTTTAGTCAACAGTGGTTGTTTGTGACAGTGAATCACCATGGCCTTGGCAATTTGGCTCAGGAGTTCACTACTCCAAAATGAAAAATCACAATGTTTTCGCATAATCCTTTCAATTTTCCAAACAAAATGAAATGCTTTGTAGGGACAGGAAGAAATCAGAAGCCAGTCTTTACCTTTAGAATTCTGAGAAAGATTTTTTAAAATAATTTTTAAATTCATTTTTGGCTGTGCTGGATCTTCGCTGTTATGTGGGCTTTTCTCTAGTTGCAGTGAGCAGAGTGTCAACTGCAAATTGGCTCAGATGGTAGAGAGTCCACTTGCAGTGTAGGAGACCCAGATTCGATCCCTAAGTCAGGAAGATGCCCCGGAGAAGGAAATGGCAACCCACTCCAGTATTCTTGCCTGGAGAATTCCGTGGACAGAGGAGCCTGGTGGGCTATAATCCATGGGGTCGCAAAGAGTCAGATACGACTGAGCAGCCAACACTTTCAACTTTCTTTTCAGGAGCATTTGCCAGCGACTGAACAACAACAGTGGCATTTGCCATCTGCTTCTGTGGAGACTGTACCCTGTTCTGCTGCAACTGTTGACCATCAATGTCCTCTGAGGGATTTCAGAGTGGAGTGAGGCACTCCAGGTAACCTGGTAGAACAGTCTTTAGATGTTAGATATTTTCAGGAACTGATTTCATGATCCCAATCCTTGTATCTCTTCATATCTAGAAAATCTCTAAAATCCCTTTACGGTGACATCAGCTCCTCCTGACTAACAGAAAACCTTTGTAACGTAAGTGCTTGATTGCACTGGACTCCCCCTTCACCAAAATCTTATATATTGACCTTCCCCCACCGCCTCTTTGGAGCAGTCTCTCAGGGCTATCTAAGGGGCTGTCTCCCTGGCTGCAGTCCTCATTTTGCCCCAAATAAAACTTAACTCACAACTCTCAAGTTGTGCATCTTTTTAGTTGACAGGGGGCTACTCTCTAGTTGCAGTGTGTGGACTTACTGCAGTAGCTTCTCTTGTTGTGGAGCATACATAGGCTCTTGGGCGCCCAGGCTTCAGTAGTTTCAGCATGTGGGCTCCATAGTTGCAGCTCCTGGACTCTAAGGCACAGGCTCAAAAGCTGTGGCACATGTGTGCCACAAGTTGTAGCTCTGCAGCATGTGGGATCTTTCCAGACCAGAGATCAAACACACGTCTTGTGCGCTGGCAGGCAGATTCCTTACCACTGAGTCACCAGGGAAGCCCTCTAGAAAGATTTTTAAAGAAGTCTCCACCACATGTTAGAAGGTAAGGTGTTGACTGAGGCAAAATTGTTAAATAGGCCAAGTTTGTTTGCACATCCTTCCTAGTGTTCTTGAAAGACTAGAGCACCAGTTTATGACCCACTGAGCTTGAGACCCATTACCTGTCATTCACACCCTCCCTGACTCTGCAGCCACTGTGAAATATTTTGAATGAGTATCAAGGCTTCAGAAAAAGAATGAGAGGGCATTCACGCTTGTATTTTTGTGCACTGTGGAATATGTATATACCACAGAGTAGGAGCTCTTAAAAAAAAAAGTGAGACTTAAAATTTTGCATCACATACTTTGACTTTCCTGTCTTTTAAAGTGCATATTACATAAAAATAAACGAAAAAAAAAGTGCATATTACGTTAAAAATAATACAGCATTTTTTTCTGAGTGATTCCAGGTCATTGTTTTGGTCATCTTTTACTGCACAATGATGTAACTGTGTAAATTTGTAGTGTTTCTGCTTCTTCCCTCCTCAGACAGCCAGTGCTCACATCTCTTGCATCATTTTAATTATTACTTCTATAGCTTACTTCTTCTTCTTCTTCTTTTTTTTAAAATTTGCTTCTAGACTGCTGGGGTCTAGGAGGACCAATATGATTTTAAAAATTAAATATTTAATAATAGACTAAGCAGTAGCCTTGGAGTCAGAGGGGAAAAATGATGCCAATTCCAACCCCCAGAGTCCTTTATCAGTTGTAGCTGAGATTGTCTTCTGTTGTTATATCAAGATAAGCATATGAGAACTTTGCTATAAGATAGCCTGTTGGAAATCATTAGATCGCCTTAAGTTTGGTTTTGAGAATAAATCTTACAAAGTTATACAAGAATGCAGGGAATAAAATTTCTGTCAAGGAAAAAAAAGATAGCTTCGGCTTACCTATCAAGGATAACATCTTGGTCCCTATTGGTAATTATACCAGAAAGAAAGAGATGTAGAACAACACAGATCATAAATGCAGTGCTTATCTTGTAATTTTATGTGTGGGCCTACTGATTTCCTAAAACGAATCTTTGGACACTCGTACTTCTGTTTGGTGTTTTATCTCTTAATGAAAAAACTAACATTCCTCAGAATTTGACCTAGAATGTTTTAGAATTTGATAGTTCATTTGTTTAACACATCACTCAGAGTTTTGCATAGAGTTCAAGTTTAAAAATTATTTGTATATTGATTGGCAGCAATGCTGGTATCTTTACTGTCCCAAAATACATACTCCATAGAAAGAATGCAACCTATTCTGACAACTGAAATGTGGGGTACTTTCTCATGAGGACCTACTGAGAAAGGAATTAATGAAACTATTCTTAAAGTTATCTTGTGATCAGATTTTTTTTTGAGTTTCAGAGAAGAACATGTGGTTTTAAAATGGAGATTGTTTAGAAAAGTTTCATAGCCCAGCACAAGTTTGTAAGAATGTAACCCTATCTTAAATTCATCCCACTAAGAACCAATTCTTCGATTTATTTTGACATTTTTATTTTATAACACATTTTTATTTGGATTTCCATTTATTTTGGAAGATACTCTGATGAGTATTTAAATCTCTTACAGCTCAAATATTATATACAAAGTCAAAATGCATTAAAGCGAGAGAAAAAGAGGTTGGTGCTAGTGGTTAGCCATCTTATGTAAATAAGAGCAGTGGAAACAGGCAGATGAACTCAGGAAATAAAATCTGGTGTACACTGATTTTTAAAAGTTAACTCTGTAAATCAGCTTCTTAATCCTTTTCCCTCTTCCTGATATTTTCAAAGCACTCAGCAAGGTAACTTATTAAGTACTCTTAAAAATTGTCCAAAAGCACTCTGTTTTCTCAGGATAAAATCCCAGCCCCTAAGCACTTGGCACACAGGACCTTTGACCGAGTCCCCAGCATCTCTCCATGTTCCCTCCTCTCCAGGCTTCAACCCCAGGGTCACAGGGTTCTACAGGCTCACCTGCCCTCTCAAGTTCTGTGCCTCTGAAACTGCTCGACCCTTTGTCTGGAATCCACCGCACGGGCTTCTCTTCTCTGTGAAAATCTTACTCATTCCTCAACTGACAGAGAAGGTACATTTCTCCTGCAGTCTTTCCTATCCGTGACAGGGTTTCCTAGTGGTTTCCTTTTCCATACTCAAATGGCGTTGTCCACATCAATCTTATGGAAATGATCATTGCTGTTTCACACAGCTTTCTTTTCCATTTGATGATGGTTTTTTCTGTGTCAAAGACTGTGTTTAGCTCAGACTCAACCAAAATAACTTCAATGCATTACCTGCCTGACCAATACTAAGCATCTTATAAATGTTTGTAGAATGAGTGAGGGTGAGTGAGTGAGTAAATAAATGAGTGACTGAAACACAAATCAGAAATGTATAATTTTTTAAATACAGGTAAAATGAAACTGTTAAACTGACATTTTTAAATCAGAAAGATTATTTAGTCACTGAATCAGCATTTGCTAAGAGTCCTCAGGAATGCAAATGGAAAACATAAGAATACTTCTTAAAGACAAAAAGACATTGGCCCTGCTTCCAAGGAATTCAGTCTAGCTAGAATGAATTACTATACCATGCCCACAAAAAGTAGGTATAGTGCATTCTGAATCTCAAAGTTAAAAATTAAAGGATTTAGAAGTAGGGGGCTGAGAGAGAGGATGTTTATGCAAATGAAGCTACAGAACAACCATGGAGGCCAGAAACCACTGTTGTTTTCCAGGAGTTTAAATGCAGCTCAGCATTGCTGCAGTTTGAGATTAAAGGAGATGCGGTGGGAGGTGGTGCTACCCAGGGAGGAGGTGCCAGATCAAAAACAGCCCTGCACATTATTTCCAGCGCTTTGTCCTAAAGGAATGGTTGCGCATTTGAAGTGTTATAAACAAAAATTCACAGGGTCAGATTTGTGTGGTCAGCTCTCAGGGGTGGGGATAGGCAGATTGGAGAGAGAGAATATTAAGGCAAATTTTATTTGAGTACACTGTTATTATATATAGGTCTATAATGTGAGTTTAAATATAAAAAATATGTAGGAACTTTTGTATAAAGGATTTTGTAAAAACTTCATTAAGTTATAAGGCTGAAGGATCTTTGGATTTTACTTAGGGCAAATAGGATATATGGGTCAATGGGATAAATACTGACCCAACAGAAAAGCAAAAAGTGCTCCAGTCACTAATTGACCTTGTAAAGGAGAGTGACATTAAACATGAGAACCCTGCTCTTCTGTGAGCCTCTCTTTCCTCTAAAATAGAAGATCTTACTTGCTTTCCTATAAAAAATAAACTGTACAATAATACATTGTGTATGCTGAAGCACTGCACAAATACAGGGTATTTAATAATTACTCTTTAAGATCTTTAAGTAAAGCAAACAGCTTGTCTCCAAGAGGTTGCAAACTTGTTATCAATTCTGTATCTATGAAGAGGCAGTACAAATCTCATCCAGAAAACATCAGGGGACAACATTGTATTAGGTATTAAATGAAGGAAGACAAGCTCTACAGACAATATCTGCCTGCACTACTAATAGGCATTGTTTTTTTCTCCCTGGAACTCCCACTAGGGAGTTATCAGTGCAGGCTGATAGTGTGGCATTAACCCTCCAAAACACTAATGGATATAATACACTTACACTTCAGCAGAGCAGGAGATAGATTTCTCTATTTTTAGTAACTATGTACTGATACAAACATATATTTTACAGTATACTGATTCAAATAAAAATAAAAATTATAAATTGAGGACTTCTTGAAGAAATAACTGATTCTCTAAGAGTGGGGCAGAAAATATACAAATGAGCCTAGAGTGTCTTGTAGTGTCAGAAAGTAAGAATATGCTAAAACAAACAAACAAACAAAAACCCGGTAATAATGGTGTGAGCAACAAAATAAAGTAGTACTGGGTTGTAACCCAGAGTATTAAGTAAATATCCATGAGTTCATGCTGATGAAAATAAATGATTGAATAAGTAAATAAATGGAGGAAGTAACAAATGTTCTGTGCAAAATGGATTCCAAATAGTTATTTTTTTTTATTTGTAATTTAGTATAAAAATTATACTTACAAAATAATTTTATGTAGATACTTTTTTCCAAGGAGGTGGCGTAAAACTTCCCCCTCCTTGAGTGGGAACTACACATAGTGACTTCCTTCCAAAGTAAAAAATATGGAAAAGAGATTAGGAAAAAAAAAATAGTACTGTGTAGTGGGGAGACCCCGGGCAACCACCTCAGCCAAGTTGATCAAGGTCAACATCAACAGTGATAAATCTGGTTCATAGCATGTACCCTTGATATCATGTGATGAAACGGTCACTTTATATCTGCAGTCTTTCTCCTCAAAGCCCACAACCCCAGTCTGGTTATGAGAAAATATCAGACAAATCTCTTTAGAGGGATATTCCAGAACATACCTGACCAGTACTCCTCAAAACTCTCAAGGTCATTAAAAACAAGGAAATCCTGAGAAACTGTCACAACCAAGAAAAGCCTAAGGAAACATGATAATAAAGTTAAGGTGGTATCCTGGATGGGTTCCTATATCAGAAAAAGGACATTAGGCAAAAGCTAAAATGTAAATAAATTATGGACCTTGGTTAGCAATAATGAATCAATATTGGTTTGTGATTGTAAAAAATATACCATATTAATATGATATGTGCATCATAGGAAAAACTGGATATAGCATATATGGGAACTCTCTGTATTATCAGTTTTTCTATAAATCTAACACTGTTCTAAAATACAGTTTATTTTTAAAATAGTATAATTTGAGTTGGAATTTACTGTGTTTTAAAAGTAATGTTATTGAGAGGAAAGACATGAACCAGACTTTTAAAAATGGAATCAAATGCACAAGGATTTCCAAGTGCATTGAAAAGTGATGTCTATATAGTCTGTTAGTGGAGCCTTTTTAGACTTTGCATGACAGCAAAGTGATTTGTGATAATCCACATAGGATTTAACTGTCTACGTTATGGTATCATCTTAAATGTTTTGTGAGTTTATGTGAACAGAAGAATGAAAATAGTGAGCAGTGTGTTCTACATTTCCATGACACAGTCCATTTAACTCTGCAGACGTGTAAACATGACTCTTCCTTCTATAATCTAAAAGGCCTCCCCCTCTGGCTCCCCCAGACCGAATGTGAGTCTCCTCACACCCACTGATAACTGCTCAAATCCCAGTACGAGGATTTACCATGCTGTGGTCTACCGGGCCACTTGTGCGTTGCTTTTCCAGACTGGTCTCTCAGAAGGGGTGGGTTTTGCCTTGAATCTCTGCAACCACATAGCTTTAAGGCCATGTCTGGAGGCTCATATGTGATGTGTGGCAATACATTTTTACGGCTTATACAACTGAATTTTACCATTTTCAGACTTGGGGAAAATGTAGAGATACTGGGTCTTGGTTTATCTGTTCCAACTAAATACAAAAGTTCATCCTTTCCCCTACCTCTAAGATAGGAAGCCACTTTAAAAGTTGCATGTTATTTAAACAGAAGACTATATATGTAAAAGATTAAGATTAAAATAGGTGTAAATATATACAGACACATGAATGGAACAATAGTGATGAATAGTGGTTTCCTTATCAATGTTTAACTGGCACCACCTGAGATTAAGTTTCCTGTCTCAAACTTTGAACTGGCAATTTAATTTATCTCAAGAAACTTTCAGTCTTTCAACCTAATAATCTATGACAATGCTATAAAATATTAAATGCACTCATACTTGCTGACATTTTCCTCTTATATCACTCTCTCTCAGTGTTGCTCTCAGAAAAGTAGACATCTTAGTGACTTTCAAGAAAGATACATTCTTAGATCAGTTCTCCAATTTGAGGCAACCTTCTGAATTCAGAGAAATGAGGAAAAGATTAACATAAAACAGTGAAAGAAACTGAAGAGAAGTGAAGGAAGTATATCTACAAATAGAAGCAGATTTGGTTTTTTAAAGAAAAAACAAAACAAAACTTGTATATATTTAGAATGTTCTGTGTTATCTAGAAATCTGTTAAAATGTTTCTTGAGTTGCATAAATAAACCCCACCCTATGCAGTAAGTAAACTGAGTCAGCGGGAGCAAAAAAGCCAAGATTTAGAAAGGCAAATGTGATGAATACCTGGAGAACAACCACAGAGGAAAAGAAATGTTTTAAAAAAGGAATGCAATGTGGTGGAGATACTCTGATGAGAAGCTAAAAGATCTTGTTATCTTCACTCCCTGACTTTTCAACATGCAGGGGGTGATGAAAATAGGATATTATGGCTGGTCTATTCCTCTTGAAAAATTTTGTTTTTCAGCACAGTTAAAAGAGGATTCCAATTCAGGAAGAGTGAATTGATCATAATTCTATATAATCATTGTTAGCCTACCTACATTGCCTAATTATAGGCTGCATTTATATGATTTTCTGCTCATCCCTCTGGCTAGAAATGTTTATTGTATGATCTTGTTTAGTACTCCAAATTGACCGTTAACCATCACTTTGTTCTTATGCTATTTTGAAATATACTATTTATTAATTTAAACATTAGTGCCTCTGAGAGGACTGTTAGTTAGCTGGGCAAAGAGGGATGTGGTATCTGAGAGGAGGAGGCTGGTGAAAGGAAGCAAAGGAGAATTTTGTTACAAAGTAAGTAAAAGTTCTAAGACCAGCTCAAGTCTACCTGAGATTGGTACAAATAAAAGTGAAATGAACAGTTGCAAGGTTTGGTTGTCCACTTGCTTATAGGATCAGGCACTTCTAACCCTGGCTCTTCAGCTCCTATTGGGGTGAGAGCACAGCTCTGGCAATGTTTTATTCATCACCAAGACCTTTCATCCCTCTGAAATCTCACCACCGGGCTTCATTCTGCAGACTCAGGTGAAACAAGGAGGGGTGCACCTGACTCGAAATTCAAGATTCAAATGATTACTCAAACTCAATCTTAACATTGTTGTTTTTTAGTCACTAAGTCATGACCAACACTTTTGTGACCCCAGGAACTGTAGCCCCATAGGCCCCCGAGTCCATGGGATTTCCCAAGCAAGAATGCTGGAGTGGGTTGCCATTTCCTTCTCCAGGGGATCTTCCTGACCAAGGGATGAAACTTGCACCTCTTGCATTGCCAGGCAGATCCATTACCACTGAGTCACCCAGGAAGCCCCAGTTTGAAGGTTAACTGGCACTTAATATTACATGGCTCTATACAGTCAGCAAAAACAAGACAAGGAGCTGACTGTGGCTCCAATCATGAACTCATTGCAAAATTCAGACTTAAATTGAAGAAAGTAAGGAAAACGACTAGACCATTCAGGTATGACCTAAATCAAATCCCTTACAATTATACAGTGGAAATGACAAATAGATTCAAGGGATTAGATATGATAGAGTGCCTGAAGAACTATGGACAGAGGTTCGTGACACTGTACAGGAGGCAGGGATCAAGACCATCCCCAAGAAAAAGAAATGCAGAAAGGCAAAATGGTTGTCTGAGGAGGCCTTATAAATAGCTGAGAAGAGAAGCTAAAGGCAAAGGAGAAAAGGAAAGATATACCCATTTGAATGCAGAGTTCCAAAGAATAGCAAGGAGAGATAAAAAAGCCTTCCTCTGTGAACAATGCAAAGAAATAGAGGAAAACAATAGAATGGGAAAGACTAGAGATCTCTTCAATAAAATTATAGATACCAAGGAAAAATTTCATGCAAATATGGGCAAAATAAAGGACAGAAATGGTTTGGACCTAACAGAAGCAGAAGATATTAAGAAGAGGTGGCAAGAATACACAGAAGAACTATCCAAAAAAGATCTTAATGACCCAGATAACCACGACGGTATGATCACTCACCTAGAGCCAGACATCCTGGAATGCAAAGTCAAGTGGACTTTAGGAAGCATCACTATGAAAAAAGCTAATGGAAGAGACAGAATTCCAACTGAGCTACTTCAAATTCTCAAAGTTGATGCTACGAAAGTACTGCACTCAATATGCCAGCAAATTTGGAAAACTCAGCAGTGGCCACAGGAATGGAAAAGGTCTGTTTTCATTCCAGTCCTAAAGAAAGGCAATGCCAAAGAATGCTCAAGCTACCACACAATACAGTCATCTCATATGCTAGCAAAATAATGCTCAAAATTCTTCAAGGCTTCAACAGTACGTGAACTGTAAACTTCCCAGATGTTCAAGCTAGATTTAGAAAAGGCAGAGGGGCCAGAGATCAAATTGCCAACATCTGTTGGATCATAGACAAAACAAGAGAGTTCCCCCAAAAAATCTACTTCTGCTTTATTGACTACTCCAAAGCCTTTGACTGTGTGGATCACAACAAACTGTGGGAAATTCTTAAAGAGATGGGAATACCAGACCACCTTACCTGTCTCCTGAGAAATCTGTATGCAAGTCAAGAAGAAACAGTTAGAACCGGACATGGAACAACAGACTGTTTCCAAATTGGGAAAGGAGTACATCAATTCTGTATATTGACACCCTGATTATTTAACTTATATGCTGAGTACATAATACAAAATGCCGAATGGATGAAGCCCAAGTTGGGATCAAGGATGCCAGGAGAAATATCAGTAACCTCAGATATGCAGATGACACCACGCTTGTGGCAGAAAGCAAAGAACTAAAGAACTCTTGATGAAAGTGAAAGCGGAGAATGAAAAAGTTATCTTAAAACTCAACATTCAGAAAACTAAGATCTAGGCCTCTGGTCTCATCACTTCATGGCAAACAGATGGGGAAACAATAGAAACAGTGACAGACTTTTTTTTCTTGGGCTCCAAAATCACTGCAGATGGTGACTGCAGTCATGAAATTAAAAGACGCTTGTTCCTTGGAAGAAAAGCTATGAGCAACCTAGACAGCATATTAAAAAGCAGAAACATTATTTTGCCAACAAAGGTCTGTCTAGTCAAAGCTATGGTTTTTCTAGTAGTAATGTATGGATGTGAGAGTTGGACTATAAAGAAAGCTGAGTGGCAAATAATTGATGCTTTTGCATTGTGGTGTTGGAAAAGACTCTTTTGAGAGCCCTTTAGACTTCAAGGAGATCCAAGCAGTCAATCCTAAAGAAATCAGTCCTGAATATTCATTGGAAGGACTGATGCTGAAGCTGAAACTCTAATACTTTGGCCATCTGATGGGAAGAACTGACTCATTTGAAAAGATCCTGGTGCTGGGAAAGTTTGAAGGCAGGAGGAGAAGGGCATGACAGAGGATGAAATGGTTGGACGACATCACTGACTCTATGGACATGAGTTTGAGCAAACTCTGGGAGCTGGTGATGGACAGAGAAGCCTGGTGTGCTGCAGTCCATGGGGTTGCAGAGTGTCAGACATGACTGAGCAACTGAACTAGAACTGAACTGAATGACGCATGGCACATCTTTGCCACTGTACATAACCTCCTCCAAAATCACTGTCACTGTCATCCTCCAAAACTGTGTTAGCCTTTTTCTTGGGCCAGTTTGATTTATTTCCTTCCATGGGCTATTCCTTATTTGCATTTATTGCTCTATTATGAAAGACAGTGACCAAATTGAGATAAAGTATCAAGATCACAACCATCCTTGGAGGAAAAAAAAATGTAGGAGTTACGATGCCATAAGCATTCAGAGAAGATCTACTGGACATATTAGAAGAACAATCTCTGGACACTGAAATAGCTAAGCTTTTCCCTTAAAGAAATTGTGAAGAATGAGAGGAAGAAGATGTTTTCAGAAGTTCATGAAAATCTTACTTATAATGTTAAAAATGGTTAAAAATGGTAATGTGTTAAGTTGGTGCAAAAGTAATTGCAATTTTGGATCGTGACTTTAAATTATTATAACTAGGCTCATAACACATCTTTATTAATCAAAATAGGAATCATCACACTTAACACATTTTTGCCAATGAGAAATAAGTTTGATTCTTCCTGTAGCATAAAAATCCGTGCTTTAGGATTTGACAAATTCGTCGAAAGCATTTTCTTCTTCCTGCTGGTTGTGGAAGTGCTTTCCCTGCAGAAAATTGTTGAGATGCTTGAAGAAGTGGTAGTAGGTAGGTGAGAGGTCAGGTGAATATGAGGCAAAACTTCATAGCCCAATTCACCCAACTTTTGAAGCCATGGTTGTGTGACTTGTGGTCAGGGGTTGTCATGGAAAAGAATTGGACCCTTTCTGTTGACCAGTGTTTCAGACATTGCAGTTTTTAGTGCATCTCATCGATTTACTGAGCATACTTCTCAGATGTAATGGTTTCACTGGGATTCAGAAAGCTATAGTGGATCAGACCAGCAGCAGACCACCAAACAATTACCATGACCTATTTTTGGTGCAAGTTTTTCTTTGGGAAGGGCTTTGGAGCTTTTTCTCAGTTCAGCCATTGAAGCTAGTTGTTGCTGGTTGTTGTATAAAATCCACTTTTCATTGCACATCACAATCCAGTTGAATAATGGCTTATTGTTGCGTAGAGTAAGAGAAGACACTTCAAAATGACAAATTTTTTGGTTTGCAGTCAGCTCATGAGGCACCCACTTACAAACTTTTTCACATTTCCAATTTGCCTCAAATGTGGAATGACTATAGAATGATTGACATTCTGTTTTTCAGCAATTTCTCATACAGCTTTTAAGAGGATTAGCTTTGATGACTGCTCTCAGTTGACCGTTGTCACCTTCAGAATGGCGGGCCACTACACTCATCTTCAAGGCTCTCATCTCCTTTGGAAAACTTCTTGAACCACCACTGTACACTTGTTAGCAGTTTCTGGGCCAAATGTGTTAATGATGTTGCGAGTTGTCTGGTGCTTTACAACCCATTTTGAACTCAAGAAAATCATTCAGATTTGCTTTTTGTCTAACATCATTTCCATAGTCTAAAATAAATATAAAATAAACAGCAAGTAATACAAGTCACTAGCAAAAAACATAATTAAGAAATGCACATTAAAATTATGTATAAGATAACCACATTTATTTAAGAATGTGTTCAGTGTCAAAAGGCAAATTTCAAAAATGCAAAACTGCAATTACATTTGCACCAATCTCATGATACTAATGGTCTTTTCATACTCTTCATGAACCTAGACAACCTAGACTAACCTGACCAACCTAAACAGCATATTAAAAAGTAGAGACATTACTTTGCCAACAAAGGACCGTCTAGTCAAGGCTATGGTTTTTCCAGTAGTCATGTATGGATGTGAGAGTTGGACTATAAAGAAAGCTGAGCACTGAAGAATTGATGCTTTTGAACTGTGGAGTTGGAGAAGACTCTTGAGAGTCCCCTGGACTGCAAGGAGATCCAACCAGTCCATCCCAAAGGAAATCAGTCCTGAATATTCATTGGAGGGACTGATGTTGAAGCTGAAACTCCAATACTTTGTCCACCTGATGCGAAGAGCTGACTCATTGGAAAAGACCCTGATGCTGGGAAAGATTGAAGGCAGGAGGAGAAGGGGACAACAGAGGATGAAATGGTTGGATGGCATCACCGACTTGATGGACATGAGTTTGAGTAAACTCCGAGAATTGGTGATGGACAGGGAGGCCTGGGATGCTGCAGTCCATGGGGTCTCAAAGAGTTGGACGCGACTGAGTGACTGAACTGAACATGATACTAATAAACCTGCTATACAAAGCAGTTTTTCAGTCAGTTGCTTTTGTTTCATGTTCAGATTTCCTTTTAAATCGATGGTGCTTGTTTTGCTGTCTTCAGTTGAAGGCATTTGCCTTCCAGTAAAACACACACTCATACACACGAACAATGGGGGTGGAAATGTGTCAGCCATTTCCTGCCTCAAACCTACTTTGCTTTTTGAAAACATGATTCAAGCTATCCAAAAATAATTTAATTGACTGTTCTGTAAATTACAGGGCTGACCACCATGTAAACACCAGAGAAGTCATATGGGTATTCAGTAGTCAGCTATCATTTTTCTGATAATCTTCAGAACTTTCTACTTACATAATTATAAAGCACTATACACACAGGGTAATGGAAAAGTAAGTCTGTTTCCTAAGCAAACTTAAGCTTGTCATTTTATGCATAATATACATTATAAATTTATGACTTATATGGTCAGCACACCAGATCTGAAATATATCAGTAATTATCTAATGAGAGTGTTCATAATATCCTCTGGTTTTAAGGGATGTAATCTTGACATAAGAAGTCTATTTGATAACTTGTTGAATGGTGGCCTTCAGGGGGATCAGTGTCAACTAGAGAGAGATAAGTGTGCTACAGACTTTTCCTTGCCCTGTTCTGTTTGAGATGTCTATTACAGATATAGATAAAAATACCAAAAATAAAATTTATATAATCTGAGGATGACAAAACAATTGAGATAATAGAAAATAGAGTAGAACAGGTGATGGAATCATGATATGAAATTATGACATGTTCCTGTGACAACTGATTCTGAGAAAATGAAATTCAGTTGGTATGATAGCACTGTCTTGCTTTTTGGCCAAGAAAAGATGTAAAATGAGGAATACATTATAAATACTATGGCTTTAAAGCAGTACATGAAAAAATGGCTTTGAAGTTTTGAATTTATGGTAAGTTCACTGTTTGTAACCAATGTATATGGCTGCCAGAAAAAGCCAATACCATTTTGGGTGGCAGCAATGGAATTAAATTACCTGGGATGGAGGAGGTGATAGGCATAATTGAAGTCTCCTTTCTGCTCAGAAAGTGAAAGTGTTAATTGCTTATTCATGTCTGACTCTGCTACCCTATGGGCTGTAGCCCACCAGGTTCCTCTGTCCATGGGATTCTCCAGGCAAGAATACTGGAGTGGGTAGCCATCCCCTTCTCCAGGGATTGAAACCAGGTCTCCTGCATTGCAGGCAGTTTTCTTACTGTCTGAGCCATGATCACACCTTAAGAATAAGTTGATTTAAATGATGCACTTCTAGAATGGTATAAGCTGAAGCTTATTAGGACATCAAGTGTGAATGTGAAGGAACAGGCATAATTGACATTGAAATGTTTTAACCTGGAAAGAGAAATTATGCAAAGCAAGGACCTGGTAGATGTCTTGAAATATTCAGGTAGTTGTCATTTTTAAACTTATCACAAGTAGCAGCAAGATATAGAGCCAAAATCCATGAATATAAATTTTAATAGAGAAATGATCTTTCTAACAGACCAGACAGAATGTAAATGTCCTAAGGAAATGATTCATTCACTAACAGTAGTATTGCATACATTAAAAAATAAATGTTTAAAAGTATATGTATGTGCACTGCTATATCTCAAGCATTGTGTTAAGCCCTACAGATAAGGTAATGCACAAAATAGACACCATCACTGCTGCTGTATAGATCACTTCTGGTCTAGTTGGAGAGACAGACACGTGACAAATAAATGAACACTGTGATTACTTGCAATAAGAGAACTATAGAGAATGTATAACTATCAATAGAGAGTTTATGGGGAAAAAAAAAAGGTAAAAGTGTTAGTTACTCATGTCTGATTCTGCAACCCCATGGACTGTAGCCTGGTAGGCTCCTCTGTGCATATAATTCTCCAGGCTAGAGTGGGTAGCCATTTCCTTCTCCAGGGTATCTTCCTGATCCAGGGATTGAACCCGGGTCTCCTGCATTGCAAGCAGATTTGTATACAGAGTTTACAACTAGAGATAATTTAGAATGATGGTTAGGGAAAGCTCTTTTCAAGATCTGACCTTTAAGGACAGATAAGTAAGAACTAACCAAATAAAGAATGAGGACAAGAAGGAAGCAAAGGAGAATATTATATATGAAGCAAAGAATCTATATAAACTTTTCCAGGAAAGAGTTTGGTGCATTTAGAAGCTGACTGAATGCCAATATGGCTAGAACCTAGTGGGTAAGGGAGGGAGAGACAGATTGGGAAGTAAGCTTTCTAAACTTTGCTCTGGAATAAGAATTTTATCTAAGGACAGTGAGGAGCTGTTGAAAAGTTCTAACCGAGGGAGTGGCATAACCACATTCACGTTTTAAAAGTTCACTTTGGTTGGTGTTTTCATTGTTCAGTCGCTTAGTCATGTCCTACTCTTTGCGACCCCATAGACTGCAGCATGCCAGGCTTCCCTATCCTTCATCATCTCCCAGAGTTTGCTCAAATTCATGTCCATTGAGTCAGTGATGCCATCCAACCATCTCATCCTCTGTCATCCCCTTCTCCTGCCTTCGGTCTTTCCCAGCATCAGCGTCTTTTCCAATGAGTTGGCTTTTCGCATCAGGTGGCCAAAGTACTGGAGCTTAAGCTTCAGCATCAGTCCTTCCAATGAATATTCAGGGTTCATTTCCTTTGGGTTTAAGTGGTTGAATCTCCTTGCAGTTCAAGGGATTCTCAAGAGTCTTCACAGCACCACAGTTTGAAAGCATCAATTCTTCAGCACTCAACCTTTTTTTTATTATCCAGCTCTCACATCCATACATGATTACTGGAAAAACCATAGCTTTGACTATACAGAACTTTGTTGGCAAAGTAATGTCTCTGCTTTTTAATAAACTGTCTAGGTTTGTCATTGCTTTTCTTCTAAGAAGTGAGCATCTTTTACTTTGGTTACAGTGTAGAAAACAAATGGGAAGTAGAGATGAGAGACTGTATGGAGAGTAACCATTTATATACAAGAAATGAAAGTGATCTGAATTGTTATTGTGGCATTGGTGATAAAGGAGAGGAGGCGAAGGTTGGGAGAGATACTAATGGGGTGCACTTCACAAGACCTGGTGCCCCACTAATGAAGAGAGTGAAGGAGAGGGAGAGAGTCATTAGAGACTCCCAGAACTCAGGAATAAGCACCTCCCTGAGAAGGGGAATAATGAAGGACAAATTGACTTGCTCTGGAGATCAAAATGTAGTTTTTAACAAGCTAATTTTGATCTCATGATATTTGATCTCATGATATTTGATTTCTTCCTGTGACATAAGAAAGACATGTTACATAGGTGATTGAATATCTGGAGTCTGGTCAGTTTTTAGACTTGCTACAGCAAAATCACCTGGAACTTTTGATTATCTGGCTATTACCCAACCTAATATATTGTTAATAGAACCTTCAAAAGAACATAGCCAATCTAATACTCTGAGGTTAGATGCAGTGGGAAAAAATGGAAGTGATATTCTATACATCATTAGATAATTGTACCAGTTTCTCTTTAAGCTTGACAACTTAGAATGACTATAATGTTGTGACTAGAAAGGTAGCAAGACCAAGAGCCAAATCTGCTGTTATTTTCTTAGAGTCAATATTCCGATCTAATCATGAAACATCTCTAAAGGAAGAAAACCATATCCAGATTCTTCTATTTACATTGCCAAGTTTGCTTCCTATGATGCTGCCATCTTGGCCACAAGCTAATTGTTGGAAGAATCAGGTTTTAGTCAGAGGCAATCACTTAATCATTCCAGTGGTCCATGAGATAACCTTTGTTAAGAATCCAGGAAAATTGATGCATAATTCTTGATGGTAACTAATTTTCCAAATCAGATTTTCTCTTTGACCAGACGGAAGGGAAGTGGGGAAAAGCAAAAATAGAAAAACAGAAGCATATGGAGAAGTAAGAACTTACCAAGGGGGTGAAGGGGATCAACCAGAGAGTGAGAAGCAAAGAGAAGCAGAAGCAGAGTCACAAGTATGACAATTAGTAGGGCAAGGTTTAAGGGACATCCTCTTCTGAGCAGATGGCAATGTGGTTGAATTCCCCAATTCATTATGGTTATTCAACAAGTTTTTATTGAGCACCTGTTTAGTTCCAGGAACTGTACTAGATGCTGGGAATATCAAATGAACAAGACTGTTGTTATGGACATCTCATTGGTACCTACTGATTAGGGCCATGGAAAAAGTTGAGGTAGTGCTGTGAGGATGTAGATCGCAATGGTAGGAGGGGCAGTTACTGAGAAAGAAAGACCTTTCTGAGGAGGGAACTGTAGCTGAGACGTCTGTGAGGCCACTGGGTAAAGAGTTTCTCAAGCAAAAAATGTGGAAAGCACAAATATTCTGATATGAAAGTGTGTTTGAGGTGTGTATAAATGATGAAAAAGTCCATGACATTGAGCCCTAATGTGAACAGGGGCAAGGTGAAAGGAGATAAGATCAAAGAGAAAGACCAGTGCAGCTCATTCAGGGAGTTGTAAGCCATGATTGGATTTTTCATTGTATTCTGAACGTGACAGGAAGCTTTTGAGGATTTGATCGAGGGGGTAGCATGATCACATTGGTGAGTTAGAGGAATTACTCTGGTTTGTGTGTAGAGATTAGACTGTAGAGGGTCAAGAGCAAAAACAGGAGAGTAGTAGGTAGACTACTTCAGCAGCCAAGGCAAGAAATAATGGTGGTCACACAAGGTAGTGGCAATGGAAGATATAGAAAATAGAGTAGGAGTGGTCTTGAAATCAGCACTAACACAAGTAAGATGACGGTTTGGTAATGGGGAGTAGTCAAGGATAATGCAAAGATTTTTGTTTTCGACGGCTGCATAAGATTTACTGAGATGGGGAAAACCCAAAAAAGAACCAATGAGTTTGGTTTTGGATGTGTTAAATTTGAGAAGTTTCAATAAGTGTCATTCATTCAAGTGAAAAAAATTGGTAGCTAGTTAGAAAATCTGAGGTTCAGGAGATACATTCGGCCTGCAGATATAAATTTGGAGGTCATTAGTCTATCATTCCTGACAGCGTACCTGTTTAAAATGGTTTTCTCTGCTCTATTTCTTACCTCTGCCCACTTCTGAACTTTCATATAGAACTTTCATCATAAGAGGTAACCTGGACATGTCTCTATTTCCAGAAACCTGGTGGGGCCATAAATACCATAGTAATTGGAAGGGGGGGAAATAAATGAATATAGGACCTGGGAGATGAGTCTATCTGGGCATTAACTGCAATGACATTTGGTAGATGTAGAGTCTCTCTCCTGTCACTTTGGCCTCTGTATCCAGTAACTCCTCAGAACCTAATATGAGAGAAGGAAGGAATCTGGCTAGTTTGTTCTGTTTTACTAACTAGCTACTCACTGGGTCATTTATGAAACCCTAGTTTGCCATTTGGTCAGAGTGATTTTTTTCAGAGCTATTAATCACTCCTGGTACTACTTTGCTCTCCCAGCAAATATTTTCACACTCAACAGTTGCATATTCCACTGCAATTTGAAGAATTATACATTTCAGAACAATTGTATTGTTGACTTTGCATTTCAGTAACATTTCCTTTACTAATTCATCTTTCTTATGATTGAAGTTTCTTAATGTGCTCACAAATCACCATATGTTACTATTGCTTAATTCTGTCCTGAAATATTCATTTGTATCTCTAAAGGGACAAGTGGACTGATTTCTCTTTTATCAGAAGCAGGAGACTCTCCTAAGTATTTATAGGTAATAAATGAGGACCTAAGTGGCTATACCCCAATAGCCTCATGAAGGAATTTCTGTCCTTTCTGAAGTTTTTAACTCATGACCAAAAATGATTATCATATGTGTAAAATATGTACAATATGACTAATTTCCCTAAATGTTAGGATCCCACATTCTTATGATATTAGAGAGCTAAATATAATGAAAACTATGAGCCTTGGGATTTGATTTTAAGATTTTCCCTTAAAATTAATGCTATTATTCCCTAAGGACATGAGAACAGTCTTTATTTAGTTAAACTAACCCAAAATAGAACAGAGGAAATCATTAAATGAGTGAACATATATCTTTCATTGGGGCCCATTCATGCCAAAACTGTCGTGTCTTAAAAGTACAAGATGGCTTACAATAGGCAAAGTATCTTCAAAAATGATTACACTGATCTTGAGAGAAGGAAGCCTGATAGCCTCAATAATTAC
This sequence comes from Muntiacus reevesi, assembly GCF_963930625.1. Taxonomy (NCBI): domain Eukaryota; kingdom Metazoa; phylum Chordata; class Mammalia; order Artiodactyla; family Cervidae; genus Muntiacus; species Muntiacus reevesi. The sequence continues at coordinate 255,134,263 of NC_089251.1, read as the reverse complement.
CCTGAAATGAACTGCAATGCTGATCGCATTATTTACTGTAGTCTCATGAACAAGCAAACATGATATTTTATAGCTGCTCAGGAAGGAAGTTTATGGAAAGTAGCTATTAATGTGTCCATTTATATCCCCCCTCTCTGAAAAGGCCCCAAATCTAGAGAGAATACAGAGTGGAAAATTTCACTCCCAATTTAGACATCTCTCTAGACTCCAGAGTAAGCTGCTCAGCTGGCCTCTCTTGTAGTTGAAACAAAGTTGGACGACTGCATGATGAGTCCCTGGGCCAGCGGCCCAAGAGCCAGGCTGGAACATGAGCTGCTGGATGGGACACACTCTCCCAGGTCAGGGATACTCTTGTGTGAGAAAAGAGAAGCCTTCCCTGAAATTGATGTTGGTCAAAATTCTGATACACTTAGATGTTCTTTTAGCAGTTCTAATTTGGAAGGGAAGGGTAGAAACTCTGGGAGAATGCCAGACTCTGAGCTAGCCTTCTTAGTTGTTATCTCAGCATCTGTTATATGTACAGCTAATAGTTGTTTGATTTGATTTCTTAGAGCTGCTTCTGACACAGGACAATGAAGCAACACTTTACACTGTATCTGTCCAAAATTCAAGAAATACTTTGCTTACGCCTAGGGGAAAAAAAAGATAATTATCTGCGAACATCGGCAAGAGCAATTAGGGGTTCTAGAAAAATCTCTGCAAGGAAAACATGTGAGAAAAGATAAAAGAAAGCTTTTGTCATTATTCTGGAAAATCTGAATGTCCAGACTAAGATTTTGAGACATACCCAGTTATTCCTTCTTCAACCATTTCACTCTTGGTTAAACTGAAAGTTACGTTACCAAGTTGTAGAGGTGACATTAGATGTAGATTTTAAGCAGGTATAAGGTGCCTGAGAGCAGAATGCCTGTCAGCCATGAACTTAGCACTCACAAGAACCCGAAACAGTACCTGAACAGTACCTTTCATGGTGGGTGGTGTGTACACGCTCTGCTTCCTTTGCTTAGGGGTTGCATTCTGCGACTGGATAAAGAAAAAAAGAAGTCTTATATTTGGATAAAAAACACAATGCCTTTAACCCTTTGAGAAAAATAAACACCTACTAACAGTTTATTTTAAATACAGAAAAGAAACTACTACAAATCCTTTGTATTTTAAAGACAAACATAAATGCCAGGACAAAATACACTCCAAAACTATGACCAAGGTATAATTATATCTGTCCTTAGGATTGTTAATTGTTCTGGAGGGTAAATGAGAGTCTTTGTTGAGTAATACCAATCTATAACCTTATGGAATTGAGGTGTTCAATCTAATGGCTCCATTTACTTGAAATTACAGTGTTGAGGTACTTTTCCTTCATTTGTTCAAAAGATCTTTCATAACAAAACTGATACTTAACACTCTTACTTAAGCACTTAGGATCAGAATTAATTTATTGGGGAAGAATTTTTTGCACTAAAAATGATACAAATTGGAATACTTTTCAGGGCCAAAGTTTTAAAGTTTAGATGGAGATAGACATATGGATAGATATAGATATGTATATATGTATAAACCATTATTCATTATAATAAATTATATATATGTGGTCTATACTTATATATGTGGTCTATACTTCAATCAGATTATATCAAAAACTCCTTTTTAACAGTGTATCTACTTATATTTCAGTGTGGCAAAGGCTGGAGTTTTCATGTCTGGAGCATTTATTTTTGCTTTAAAATGTTTGAGTATAAATAATTGCAAGATACTTTCTGAGGATTGTTCTAGGCTTTCCATCCATATTAGAAAGAACATAATGTACAGAGTCTGAAAAATACTAGAAACTGTTTCACAGTAAATAGAGCTTTAGGCATCTTTACTTACACGTACTAAAGCTTAATTGCCCTCAAAGGAGTCATCAAGATACTGGTATTCAGAGGATGCAAAAACAATCTCTTAAAAACTAAAAAATTCAACCAAATAGCTACTGAATCCATATCAACCAAAGCAAGTGGTACAAGCAAATTTCCCCAGAATAGTGTTTTAATATGTCTATTATGCACAGATGCAAGTAGGGCAACTCTACATTAGTATAAATGTATGGTTGACTGAGACTTCTGTTGTACCTCTACTGTATTCTGTTACATCTGGTTGATTTTAAGAAGCATTCACTTCCAGTTTTATTATATATTTATTCCCAAATACATATACAAAGATGAAGTAGAAAATTAATTCTACATAAAAGTTGGTTTGTTTAGTAAAGTTTATTAAGTAATAAAAACTATTTTTATGTAAGAATTTAGTTTTCAAACCGTTTCATGTTTACAATTTCATTAAATTTTTAGAAACATCTTGAGAGATACTTTCTGGTATTTTGTTCTCTCCACATTGCTGTATGCCTACTCATGTGGCCATTGATTACTAAGTCTTCATGAATGCTATTCAATATTTATTCCATTTATGGACCACATTTGCTCATTCTCTTGTATTTTGTATATCCTTTGTTATCAGCTATGCTAGCCTCCCCTGGTTCATATTTTCAACCTGTACTCTTCCTGCATGTGTGTGTGGAGCCTCTGGCTTCAGGGTCTGCTCTTGGTTCCACACATCAGAGAACCCTTAAGAGATGTCTGTCCTCCACGTTCTTGTTCCAGGATTTCAACATTGGCTGCCCCAACCTGTGATGGTCACACACAACTTCAGTTTAGTTCAGTTCAGTCACTCAGTCGTGTCTGACTCTTTGCGACCCCATGAACTGCAGCATGCCAGGCCTCCCTGTCCATCACCAACTCCCAGAGTTTACTCAAACTCATGTCCATTGAGTTGACGATGCCATCCAGCCATCCCATCGTCTGTCGTCTCCTTCTCCTCCCGCCCCCAATCCCTCCCAGCATCAGGCTCTTTTCAAATGAGCCAGCTCTTCGCATGAGGTGGCGAAAGTACTGGGGTTCAGCTTCAACATCAGTCCTTCTAATGAACACCCAGGACTGATCTCTTTAGGATGGACTGGTTGGATCTCCTTGCAGTCCAAGGGACTTTCAAGAGTCTTCTCCAACACCATAGTTCAAAAGCATCAATTCTTCGATGCTCAGCTTTCTTCACAGTCCAACTCTCATGACTACTGGGAAAACTATAGCCTTGACTAGACGGACCTTTGTTGGCAAAGTAATGTCTCTGCTTTTTAATATGCTATCTAGGTTGGTCATAATTTTCCTTCCAAGGAGTAAGCCTCTTTTAATTTCATGGCTGCAGTCACCATCTGCAGTGATTTTGGAGCCCCCCAAAATAAAATCTGACACAGTTTCCACTGTCTCCCCATCTATTTCCCATGAAGTGATGGAACCAGATGACATGATCTTAGTTTTCTAAATGTTGAACTTTAAGCCAACTTTTTCACTCTCCTCTTTCACTTTCATCAAGAGGCTTTTTAAATCCTCTCACTTTCTGCCATAAGGGTGGTGTCGTCTGCTTATCTGAGATTATTGATGTTTCTCCCAGCAATCTTGATTCCAGCTTGTGCTTCTTCCAGCCCAGCGTTTCTCATGATGTAATCTGCATGTAAGTTAGATAAGCAGGGGGACAATATACAGCCTTGACGTACTCCTTTTCCTGTTTGGAACCAGTCTGTTGGTCCATGTCCAGTTCTAATTGTTGCTTCTTGACCTGCATACAGGTTTCTCAAGAGACAGGTCAGGTGGTCTGGTATTCCCATCTCTTTCAGAATTTTCCACAGCTTATTGTGATCCACATAGTTGAAGGCTTTGGCATAGTCAATAAAGCAGAAATAGATGTTTTTCTGGAACTCTCCTGCTTTTTCTATGATCCATCGGATGTTGGCAACTTGATCTCTGGTTCCTCTGCCTTTTCTAAAACCAGTTTGAACATCTGGAAGTTCTCGGTTCACATATTGCTGAAACCTGGCTTGGAGAATTTTGAGCATTACTTTACTAGCTTGTGAGATGAGTGCAGTTGTGCAGTAGTTCAAGCATTCTTTGGGATTGCCTTTCTTTGGAACTGGAATGAAAACTGACCTTTTCCAGTCCTGAGGACACTGCTGAGTTTTCCAAATTTGCTGGCATGTTGAGTGCAGCACTTTCACAGCATCATCTTTCAGGATTTGAAATAGCTCAACTGGAATTCCGTCACCTCCACTAGCTATGTTCGTAGAGATGCTTTCTAAGGCCCACTTAACTTCACATTCCAGAATGTCTGGCTCTAGGTGAGTGATCATACCATCGTGATTATCTGAGTCATGAAGGTCTTTTTTGTACAGTTCTTCTGTGTATTCTTGCCACCTCTTCTTATTATCTTTTTCTTCTGTTAGGTCCATACCATTTCTATCCTTTATCAAGCCCATCTTTGCATGAAATGTTCCGTTGGTATCTCTAATTTTCTTGAGGAGATCTCTAGTCTTTCCCATTCTATTGTTTTCCTCTATTTCTTTGCATTGATCCCTGAGGAAGGCTTTTTTATCTCTCCTTGCTATTCTCCTTGCATTCAGATGGGAATATCTTCCCTTTTCTTCTTTGCTTTTCACTTCTCTTCTTTTCACAGCTATTTGTAAGCCCTCCTCAGAGAGCCATTTTCCTTTTTTGCTTTCCTTTTCCATGCAGATGGTCTTAATCCCTGTCTCCTATTCAATGTCACGAACCTCTGTCCATAGTTCATCAGGCACTCTGTCTATCAGATCTAGTCCCTTAAATCTATTTCTCACTTCTATTGTATAGTCATAAGGGATTTGATTTAGGTCATACCTGAATGGTTTAGTGGTTTTCTCTACTTTCTTCAATTTAAGTCTGAATTTGGCAGTAAGGAGTTCATGATCTGAGCCACAGTCAGCTCCTGATCTTGCTTTTGCTGACTGTATAGAGCTTCTCCATATTTGGCTGCAAAGAATATAATCACTCTGATTTTGGTGTTGACCATCTGGTGATGTCCATGTGTAGAGTCTTCTCTTGTGTTGTTGGAAGAGGGTGTTTGCTATGATCCAGTGTGTTCTCTTGGCAGAACTCTATTAGCCTTTGCCCTGCTTCATTCCGTACTCCAAGGCCAAAGTTGCCTGTCATTCCAGGTGTTTCTTGACTTCCTACTTTTGTATTCCAGTTCCCTATAATGAAAAGGACATCTTTTTTGGGTGTTAGTTCTAAAGGGTCTTGTAGGTCTTCATAGAATCATTCAACTCAGCTTCTTCAATGTTACTGGTTGGGGCATAGGCTTGGATTACTGTGATATTGAATGGTTTGCCTTGGAAACAAACAGGGATCATTCTGTTGTTTTTGAGATTGCATCCAAGTACTGCAGTTCGGACTCTTCTTAACCATGATGACTACTCCAGGTCTTCTAAGGGATTCCTGCCCACAGTAGTAGATATAACGGTCATTTGAGTTAAATTCACCCATTCCAATCCATCTTAGTTCGCTGATTCCTAGAATGTCGACGTTCACTCTTGCCATCTCCTGTTTGACCACTTCCAATGTGCCTTGATTCATGGACCTAATATTCCAGGTTCCCATGCAATATTGTTCTGTATAGCATTGGACCTTGCTTCTATCACCAGTCACATACACAACTGGGTATTGTTTTTGCTTTGGCCTCATCCCTTCATTCTTTCTCGAGTTATTTCTCCACTGATCCCCAGTAGCATATTGGGCACCTACCGACCTGGGGAGTTCATCTTTCAGTGTCCTACCTTTTTGCCTTTTCATACTGTTTATGGGGTTCTCAAGGCAACCACCAGTCACTAAACTGAAATTATCAATATCATATCTTTACTCTAAAATCAGTAGTTTATTTTAGAGGTTTTTCCAGGGGTTAGCATTTCATAGGTGGAGAATCAAAGGTAGAGGTCACAATTTAATGACACCATTTTACTGTTTATCCAGTCAGGAAAAGCAAATTAAATAGTTTACACAACAGATTTATATTGATATCATATTTTGTATCACAATCAAATTGAGCTGATTGTGTTTTTAGTTGATTGGATTGGACATATATTTAACACAAAATAGAAGAAAACTTACTTCTGCTTGTGTGTTGGTCACCTTCTTGTCATCTATTTCTGCAAGAGAAGTAGGTGCAATTTAGATATGTTTTCTTATAATATGCACATTAAATTTTCAATAACATGGAACAGAATGAATTAATCATTTTCTCATGCTTATACAATATCCATGACTTAGTCTAGTGGCTGAGAGGGAAGCCAGATGCAGAAAGAAACAGTTGCCTTCTGAGATAACCCTCTCCCAAAGGTTTAAAAAAGGCAATAAAAAAATAACCACAGTGAAATCCCAAATTGCCCATCAGCAATCCAGAAGGAGGACCAGGGAAATGCCTCAGACCAGCTGTTGGCATCATGAACATCACAGTGTTAAGGCACAAATAACCTCTCCTCATGGATTTTGCAGTACTGTGTATTGACTGTTCAGTTCAGTTCAGTCACTCAGTCGTAGCCTCTGTCAATTTTCCTTGTTCACCTATGAGCAGAACAAACCTACTTTTCCACTGAGCCCAGTCCTGACTCTAAGAGAGGCAGCCTTCTCTTTTCTATATGCTCCTGGAAAGAATCAGTAACTTTGTCAGAAATATTTCTTATGACACTTCTAGGGCAACTTCCAAATAGTCTGTGTAAGAAAGAGTTGTGATGAAGCGGAGAGAGGAGAAAAAGGTGTTCACATACTTTCCTTCCACAGAGGGGGGATGTTCTGGGAGGGGCTTCTTTCCTGTCTCCTCACCTGCTTTGCATGGATTCTGCCTCTTGGCTTCTAGACCCAGGTGACCTTTCCTCACCTATAAATTAGTCCCAAAGTTGAAAGACTGATGCCAGGATTTGTATATGAATGAGATATTCATCAAAGAAAGTCTAAAAGCTAGTATAATTGTAACTTTGGTTTGTAATTCTACAGTTTGCTCTCTAGATAATTTAAGAGACTGGTAAATTTAAAGAATTATTAGTTTATGTTTTGGGTCACACAGTGTATAAAGATGTAATTTTGTGATCTCAATAACCAAAAGGGGTGGGGACAGAGCTGTAAAAAAAGAAAGTGTTTGTATGTTTGTGTTGAAGTTAAGCTAGTGTAAATTCAAATTAAAGTATTGTAACTTTAGGACTCTAAATTTAATCTCCATCATAACTACAAAGAAAATAGCTATAGAATGTATGCAAAAGGAAATGAAAAGGAAATATAAACAGTTCACTATAAAAAATTAAACATAAAAAGATAATTTAGGAAATAAGGGACAGAAAAATCATAAGGCATATAGATAACACAAAGCAAAAATACAGGAGGAAGTCTTTCCTTATTATTAACTGCTTTAAATGTAAATAGATTAAAATCTCCAAAAGACCAAGAGTAATAAACTAGATGAGTACATATGATCCAACTATTTGCTGCCTACAAGAGACCCACTTTAGATCCAAATATATAAATAAGGTAAAAGTCAAAGAATATTAAAAAAAATTATATGCAAACAGAAATCCAAAGAGATCAGGCTGACTATACTTATATCAGACAAAATAGATTTCAAGTAAACAAAAAAGTTATGAGAGACAAAGAAGGGCATTATATACTAAGAAAAGATACAGAAAGATGTGAAAGTTATAAACATTTTTATATCTTTTATATACATATATATAACAATATATAAAATAATATAATAAATATATAACAATATATAATATATATATTTATATATATACAGCAGACCATCAAAGCATCTGAGGCAAAACTGACAGAATTAAAAAGACAAATAGACTGTTCTTCAGTAATAGTTGGAAACTTCAATACCTTACTCTCAGTAATGCAGAGAGAAACTAAGAAGAAGATACAGATATAGAAGATATAGAGAAAGATAAGATTTAAACAGCATAATGACTAGATCTAATGGATATATACAAAAGATTCTACCAATTACAATTGCATACATAGTCTTCTCAAGTGCACATGGGACCTTTTTCCAGGATAGACCATGTGTTGTTGTTCTTTAGTTACTAAGTCATGTCCAACTCTTTGTGATCCATGGACTGTAGCCTGCCAGGCTACTCCATTCATGGGATTTCCCAGGCAAGAATACTGGAGTGGGTTGCCATTTTCTTTTCCAGGGGAATCTTTCTGACCCAGGGACCAAACTCACATCACCTGCAATGGCAGGGGGATTCTTTACTACTGAGCCACCTGGACTTCCCAGACCATTTGTAAGGCCACAGATTAAGCCTTAATAAATGTATCCTAAAGTGACTTCTCCAGCCACAATGAGATGAAGTTAGAAATCAATAACAGTGATAAAACTGGAAATTCACAAATTTGTAGAAATTAAACAACACACTTTTAAACCACCAGTGAATCAAAGAAGAAATCATAAACACAACGTATCATAACTTAAGGGACACAGTGATAGCAGGAATAAGAGGAAAATGTATAGCTCTAACTGCTCACTAAAATCAAGAAAGATTTCAAATCAACAACCTAACTTTATGACCGAAGGAACTAGAAGAAAAAGATAAACTAAATCCAAATATGAAAACCTAAGAACAGGGAAGCTGATGGCTTGAGTCCTGGTTTGAGTCCATTGGAAATTTGGACATGAACTAGAACTAACATTATTGAGCTCTCTAGTTCTTAGGCCATCAGATTTGGACTGGAGCTATACTATTGGCTTTCTGAGACTCTAACTTGCAGATGATAGATTATGAGACTTCTCAGCCTCTATAATCATTTAAGCAACCCCTCATAATAAATCTCTTTCTATTGATTCTGTTTCTCTACTCTAATATAGTCATAAAAATAAGGGAAATCTCAGAGACTGTCATAGCCAAGAAGAGCCTATGAGAGTTGATAAGTAAATATAATGGAGTATCCTGGATGACAACCTAGAACTGAAAAGGGGAATTGGGTTAGAAACTTAAGGAAGTCTAAAAAATTTTGAACTTCAGTTAATAATACTATATTAATATTGGGTTGTTAATTATAACTGTGTTACACTTTCATGACTAGTGTAAGATGTTAATATTAGAGGACCCCTCTTCAATTTTCCTGTAAACCCAAAACTCTTCTTTAAAAACTATCAACAAAAACTTAGAGGGAAAAAAGCAAAAATACTAAATACAAACACAAATTACTCCTGAAAATATTTTTTTATTACTGTCAGAATTCTATATGTGATTTGAAGAACCCCAGATAGTTATTATTGGACAGTAGGCAATGTAACTGAAAAGAACATTACCTGATATTCTTCTCAGTGTGTGTAGACAAAATACTTAAGAAAATCATATTTTAAATTAGAGAAAGGAGATACTTAAAGAGAAATAGTTTCTATTCACGAAAGCTGTTAAAATACTGGCACCAGGAAACTGTGATAAATTGTTTATATATAGTAGAGCAATCACTAAAAAAATCTTTACTGGGATATGCACTCAAAAATCACTAAATTACAGAAAGATATAAAAAAGAAAAAATGAAGAGAAGACAGAAAATAAAAACTAAGCCCTAATTTATGAATAATTACATTAAATTTAACTGACCTAAACATAGTAATTCAAAGACAGAGATTGGCACAGTGGATAAAAAATCAAAATGACCAAATTATATATGATATATGTGCAGTATGTGGAGTGAAAAAAATGAGTTTCAAAAGGTCACAGACTGTATGATTCAATTTATGTACTATTCTTGAATGACAGAATTGTAGAGATAGAGAACAGATTAGTTGTTGCTAGGGATTGGGGATCATGGGAGAGAAAGGGGTGATTATCACTATAAAGCTGTAGCAAGAGGGAGATCTTTATGGTCATGCAATAAATCCATTTCTAAGTTGTAGTAGCAAGAATCTACACAAGACAAAAATAGCATAAACTATAAACACAATTTCTAAGAAAGTCAGTTTCATGATTTTATTATTGTACTACAGTTAAATGAGATGGGGGAAACAGTAAAGAAAAGCTTGTTATGCATGATTCCAACTAACTTCTATTTCTTCCCTATTTTGAATTTGGGGGAAGTATCAAAAAAAAAAAAAAAAGGAAACATATTTTATTTAAGATTCATACATATTACTTTTTTCCTAGTTCACTCATTTGGCAGCTGTTCTAATTAATTCCAGTACTTGGGCCACCTGATGTGAAGAGTTGACTCATTGGAAAAGACCCTGATGCTGGGAAAGATTGAAGGCAGGAGAAGAAGGGGACAGCAGAGGATGAGATGGTTGAATGGCATCACCGACTCAATGGACATGAATTTGAGCAAGCCCCAGGAAATGGTGAAGGATGGGGAAGCCTGACATGCTGCAGTTCATGGAGTCACAAAGGGTCGGACACCACTGAGCGACTGTACTGTGGTGAAGTTTAAGAAGCATGGATGATAATTTGTTGACTGATTTTTATTTTTAAAGTGTCCAACAGTGGAAATGTACAGCTATTGTGGCTGTGATATTTAGTTGTCAAAAAAAAAAAAACCCAAAGAAACCTGAGGACTAACCCTTAGGAATATTACCATTTTCCCTTATCAGTTCAGTTCAGTTGCTCAGTCGTGTCCAACTCTTCGTAACCCCATGAACCACAGCATGCCAGGCCTCCCTGTCCATCACCAACTCCTGGAGTCCACCCAAACCCATGTCCATTGTGTCGGTGATGCCATCCAACCATCTCATCCTCTGTCATCCCCTTCTCCTCTTGCCCTCAATCTTTCCCAGCATCAGGGTCTTTTCTAATGAGTCAGCTCTTTGCATCAGGTGGCCAAAGTATTGGAGCTTCAGCTTCAACATCAGTCCTTCCAATGAACACCCAGGATTGATCTCCTTTAGGATGGACTGGTTGGATCTCCTTGCAGTCCAAGGGACTCTCAAGAGTCTTCTCCAACACCACAGTTCAAAAGCATCAATTCTTCAGTGCTCAGCTTTCTTTGTAGTCCAACTCTCACATCCATACATGACCACTGGAAAAACCATAGCCTTGACTAGATGGACCTTTGTTGGCAAAGTAATGTCTCTGCTTTTTAATACTCTGTCTAGGTTGGTCATAACTTTCCTTCCAAGGAGTAAGCGTCTTTTAATGGCATGGCTGCAATCACATAGTTCTACCATGAGGGCTTCCCTGGTGACTCAGTGGTAAAGAGTTCACCTGCCAATGCAGGAGATTCAGGTTCAGTCCTCAGGTTGGGAAGATCCCCTGGAGAAGGAAATGGTAGCCACTGTAGTATTCTTGCCTAGGAAATCACATGGGCGGAGGAACCTGGTGGACTATAGTCCATGGGGTTGCTAAAGAGCCAGACAACTTAGCAACTAATACAACAATCTCTGCACTGAAAAAATCCTTCATTAAACCACAGTATTCCAGTTGCCATCATTACTATTACTAGAGGTTGATTCTTCACCTCTTCATTTCCCTTAATTTACTAACAAGAAAGTAAACACTATAATATCACAGCCTTAATATTCTAGAGAGTGTCTAAATTATTCTTTCTTCCTTCAGGAGACATTATTAACACATTTTGCACAAAAATTATTAATAACACTGGAAACTAAGTCTCAATCATGCACATACTCTTTCTTCATTTATTTTTCTATCCATTTGAGCTAGTGCTTGAAACAAATGCTGCATCTTTCCTCATCAATTTACTCAGTAAAATTCAAAGTATTCAGGCAAAGATAGCTTTATTTTCACATCTGACCTCATGTTTTACTGGATTATGAGAGGCTTTAGTTATGGTCTTATTTTTGTTTAAAAGCAGAATATACTTCCTTCTCTATGGGAAGCATCGCTGAAACATTCAGAATGTTTTTGATCCTCTTCCTTTTAGTCAAGAAAACATGTTTGGCTACTATAATACAGTTTGGTATAAATTGTAGTCAGGTATGTCCTTGAGCTCCAAGATAGGCATGTAAAGCATACCCAAATTGATAAATAAAGTGGAAAAGAATCTTCAATATTAAGATGCTTTTCTTTTAAATTTTCTCTTAACTTTGCACTTGATTTATATACTACTTTTATTGAAAAAATATGTAAGTACTGGTTTATGGATGAGAAGTGGCCAGATATTACTAAGTGAAGCAATACTATTATTTATTTTGGCAAGGGTCTAGAAGAATAAAATAATTTAAATTGACTATGAGATCAGTGAATGCTACGATATGATACTATCATCAGAGAACCAGGTAAGGGTGGCATCTGAGCAGTTAGTCATTAGATGCTGTTAAGAGTCAACATATGCACAAGCAAAGACTTAAAGAGCCAGTAGTGAGTGGTAGATGTAGCAATTTTGCATCCAAAAGACTAAACTGAAACAGTAGTCAGCAGATGGAGTGGGATTCTGAGAGGCAGTTCAGTCCTAAAGACTAGAATTAGGATTTCAAGGCACGGTATAAACTCACACGGTCATATGAATAGGTGATGATGATCAGCTTTCATAAAACCAAGCATTAAGACCAAGCACATGACCACTGAGAGTCTGAGCTGTGAGGAAATGATTACTAAATGACTGACTGGGTAGAAATTACATGGGATAGTTACAGAACTAGGAAAGGAAACAAGGAATGGGGCGGGGGCGAGGAGTGAAAATTGTCTTAATATTAAATGTGACGTTTTGCTTGGGGTCATATGAGCCAGTTCATGGCAGACCAGTGATTTAACTTACCAAAATTAGAAAAGCAAGATAAATTATAGAAGGCAACAAGACCTGCAGAACCAAAGAAAACTATGGAGATCAGAAACATTTCAGAATGAGAAGCTGACAAGTCATATTTGATCCCTGGCAAAGTGCAACTGCAGGCTTCCCAGGTGGCTCAGTGGTGAAGAGTCCTCCTGAGGATTTGATCCCTGGGTCGGGAAGATCCCCTGGAAAAGGAAATGGCAACCCACTCCAGTATTCTTGCCTGGGAGATCCCATGAGCGTGGTGGGCTGCAGTCCATAGGATCATCGAGTCGGACACAACTTAGCGACTAAAGCAACGACGACAAAGTGCCACTGCCGGAGAACAGAAAATCTAGAGGATATTTTGGCAACTATGTGAGACTAACAAAATTGAAGACTTGGGGGACTTCAAGCATACAATTTGTCTTCCCCTTAAAACATTTGACAGATTTTGAAGTTAAAAAGCATAGTGAGTAAATAATTCAAAAACCTCTTAAACATAGAACATAAATTCCAAAGAGACAAAGACCTGCAGACTTCTGGTTGAAAAGACAAGAACCAACAGAAAACATAGGAAAATTGAGCCGAACCAAACCTAAAATTTGGCCTCAGCTTAGTTTATGATTGGATTAAGTGATCAGTCTGCTACTCTATCTGCCTAGAAGAGAAAAAGATGAATACTTTGAGCATGTTAAAAAATATTTTTAAACATCTTGGAGCCTCTAAATTTCTTAAATACAAATGTCCAGTATTCAATAAAAATTACTAGATAAAAAAAGAGAATAATAACTAAGAGAATATGAGAATGTAGAAGCCAAGTCATAGGTGATTCACATATTGAAGTTCACAATCTAAGACTATGATTAATACATTCAATGAAAATAGAAGAGAACAAAATAGATTTAAAGATAAATAATTTTAACATAGAAATAGAATCCATGAAAAGAAGCAACTTCATGAATTTCAACAGATAAGATCTCAATTTAAAATCCAATGGATTAAGGGCATGTTGAATCTAGCAGAAGATACAAACAAGTTAATGAAACAGGAGACAGCTCAGTAGAGTTATCCAAACTAAAGTACACAAAGGAAAAAAAAAAAGAAAGGAAAAAACAGAACAAAGAATAACCGAAAACTGAGGTACAGTCAAAAATGTGTAAAATAAGGGTAATTGGAGTCCCAGAAGTAGAAGAGGGAGAAAATGGAAGAGATAATGATCAAGGATTAAAAATCAGATGACATTGATATAAGGCACTTAACAAACCCCTAGACAGAAACAAGAAAACCAAAAGGAGAAAAAGGAAAATTGTGTTTAGACTTACGATAGCAATGCTGCTGATGGCCAAATATAAAAGAGAAAATCTTAAAAGCAGCCAATTGAGAAAAAAAGTCTTCAAAAAGCAGTAAGGTAGACCAAAACAATAAAACAGTGGAATCAGATGGTAAACATTTAAAGTAGTCAACCCAGAATGTTATATCTAGAGAAATTACCCTTCCACAATGAAGATGATATATTAAATCCTGCCTACTCTAAGACACAGTTTTTGCTTTTTTGTTGTTGTTGTTATATATATCTTTCTTTTGGTCAAAACTGAAGTAGTATAGCTCCTTGTCCAATTCTTAATTTTAATATATTGAAAATTTACAATGTTTTAAATTTCCTTTTGAGTGTAATTATGGCAGTATAGTTCCTGAAATAATATTTCTGATAAAAGCTTGTTGTATCTTTATTCATAAACATCATTAAGGATGCTCAGTGTATGTTTCAGTTATATGTTCCACTCCATTTAATAAAATGGCTTATATACTTTGGCAGAAAACTGAGATATTATCCTAAGTATATTTATATTTTCACTCAGCATTCTTTTTAATTTTTTCTATCCCCACTTTGTAGGAAGAAATTAATTCTGTTGCACAGAGGAGTAGCAACAGAGGAAAACAGTTTAGTCCTCTTTTTGAGGTGTTCTAGAGACTTAATCATGATATTGGTGCCATCTTTAACAGTTGCAGAAGGAATTTACCATCAGATCTCTGAAAACAGCAGTGTTTCTAAATAAAACCACATTTCAGCTGATTATCTTATGTTTATATAGCTTTGAATATATATATATATATATATATATTTTTGGAGATCCTTGGATCACAGCTGATGAGGAGATAATCTGTAGTGGAACCACATAGTGAAGGGCAGACTCAAGGACAAAATTCCCACAAAGGCTTTAGGTTTACTAGTTCAGGAATGATCGATGACCCACAGGTCTTCAGAACTGAATGAGAATAAATCAAATACAAATGAAAGAAATAAATATGCACAGTTCAGCTCTTCGTTTGCATGTGAATTTGTCATTTCCTTGTGGTTTTAGTATTTGAACAAAGACTAAGTCCGTTTTAAAGCACCAGAGAAATCTAACAGGCATTTCTTACAGTAGGGGACTACAATATTGCCTTGTCTCTTTCTAGTAGGGCTATGCAAAATCTCCTAAGACAGCTACGGTAAAGCCTCTGCTTCTGACTTTTTATCAAACTCTTCACTTTCCAAAATGAACTCTATTCATAAGCCTTCTTGCCGAAAACCTGCTGGGCTCTGTTGGAAGCCTATCATTTGGGGCTGTGAGTTAAACCACCAGGCAGTGGTTTCAGCTGTGTTTTTCTTTGGGCTGTTAGATTTAGTCAAAACTAGGGCCCAAACTGAAGCCACCAGAGCAATGAATTTATATGCATTGGAAAGGGGGATGTGGGAAAAAGAAGCAAACGGTAAGGATAGTTTCACCCTGTTATGCCAAGATTCACACAGCTGTGTTTTTCTTCTTATATTATTTATAGCTTTCCACTTTTAATTGACAAAATTAGGGATATAACCTCATTATCAAATAGATTTTTATCTCTCAGAGCTCCCCACGAAATGGTTCATTTTTGTGGCAGCCGATAAGAACCAGGTACAAAGTATTCTATGTGGCGATAGTGAAGGAGACGACAAGGAAAACACAAGATGAATCATGTTGGTTTATTAAGAAAGAACTCTCAACCAGTAATTGTCTTGTAATAGAGGTTAGAAATATCCCAAACTACTTTTATGCTTATATTTCATGATTTCTGCTGTCATTTCCAAACACAGTAAAAGAAGAACAGAAAATCAGATCATTTAAAACCTCAGAAGTCTGTTTTTCATTAGTAGTCTCGATTTTTATAAACTTGGTTTCTCTTATAAAACATTTTTTATCCTACCACAGAACCAGCTTATGTGGGGGTCAAAGAACTGTTGCATCATCTTATCAATTGTAATTTTCAGTCTTTGGTAAAGTTTTTCTTACTGTTTGGCATTTGTATTTCTCACATTTGCTCCAAGAAAATAAATTGATTCACTTAATGCATGGGTTTTATTTGAGGGGATGGCATCTGTTTAAACAGTTACATTCATTCCAGTAATTCTGATTTTTAAAAAGTCTATCTCATTTTCATCAAGTTACCTAGAAGGCTGATTGCAAGTCATATTTTTTATCAACTTTATAGATTTTAAAAAATATCAGATATTTCAGGTAATTGGACTATCAAGTGATTATTTATCAAGCACTTATTATCTTCTCAGCAGTGTGCTCTGTCATTTTGACCAATAAACTTAATACCTTTAACAGGGTAGGATAAAACAAGGTTTTATCCAATTTAAAACACTAAAATCTCACTATTCTATCACATAGAATACCACAGAGGTATTCTTAGCAGATTCCCCAAATGAAGACCCATAACTCAAGTAGGGAAACAAGGTGAACATGAGAAAATTATTCAGAGGTTAATCATTTGAATGGTGATGATAGGGAATTTTGAGAAAATCTACTTTAAAGATAGGTCTAAGAGGCATTGGTATAAGAATAGATTTAGCTTCTTACTAAAATTTGGAATATTTAATACTCTTTCCACTTCTTAGAATGCCTTCTTTTCTTTCTTTTTTTAATTTTTTTCACTAGCTGTTAAAATTGACAGGGACTTTTAAAATCTGATTGCAACTTGTACCAGTCCATCAGAAAAAAAATGGAATAATTTCCATTTTTAAAAAGGTAATGGAATATAAAGGTAAATTTCTTAATGTTTCTTTATAGCTCATAAATTTAATTACTTGATATGATTGTTCAACCTGAAAATATGATCAGTGTATTTCTAATTTAAATTGTCAGTTCATAATTTTTGAAGACCAATTTTGGGGGCTGCAATTTATTAAGAAAAACTTGGAAGCAATGCTACACTTAAAATTAGGTTTAAACATATTATGAAGTCAATCAAAGTGGACATTTGATAATTTTGAAGCTTCTGTACCTTAATCAAATTGCTGAACTAAAGGATTTCTTGTTTAAGTCAAATTCTTATTTCTTGTTTGAGATCCTTCACTGAAAAAGAATTTAATTTTTTCCCAAATTCTTTTGCATTTTTTGACTGTGTAGATGTACCACTATGAATTTCAAAATAATTTTATCAAAGTAGATCTATCATGAACAGACTATTATAAAATGACATAAAGTAATAGTTTCCTTTTAACTAGAATTCTCTATAAGAAGTAAAATTCTCTTTTTTAGTTATAGATGAGAGATATATTCCTAAAAGTCACAAAGTATCTACATATTAAATACACATGTCCCTATAAACATGTGGTAATATTTTCAGAGCTTAAGTCACTATAGGCATTCTGTCATCAACAGTAAATGTGTTTTTGTTAGGAAAAGAAAGAAAGGTCAGTGGAAGTATATCTTTACAATCCTATCCCATTTCATATAACTTTTATAGACTTGAAAAAGATAGAAGTTAGCTTTTGTCTTAGAACATCTATAAACATTTGCTTGACGTTCTAGGTAATATTTCTCCAAAAAAAGATGCTTTATTCAGTTTTAAAGAGTGGAAGATTAAACATCTCTGTAATCTAGTTCTAATACAACTGTTAGTATTTTATCTGTCCTAAAAATCTTAACTTTCATACACTCTCTCAGTTTTCTTGTCTCAAATGTAATTTACTTGAGGATTTCCAGTATGCTCTAAAAAGCAATGATTATTTATAGTAGGTATATATAAGAACTATTAAAGGACAAAGTACTTAGATACTCAATACATTTAGCAACAAGTTCAGATAAAACAGAAAAAAAAATTATGTGTGTGTTTACACATCAAAAGGGAAAATAGCATTATATTTGTATAAGTCTTAAAACATTTTTCCTGTGAATGATGATAGAAGAAGAAAATGAAAACCCATCCTTAAATGCAGTTTGTAAGTTAGCACCTATGATAGTCTGTTCTATGTGTAAGGCTGTTCCTATGGATCTAAAATGGTATATTAGATTTTAAATATATTTAACAGTAATTTATTGCATGTGTAATATGTGTTGGGAGTCCTGCTAGGAAGTGGGGTTTAATCCTCATAGAGAGTTTAAACTGTATTGAAAGAGACTGACAGAGAAACAGCTATGGTACATTGTGATAAATAAGGGCTGTAAGAGAGGAAGCACAAGGTGGGTGGGGCATCAAACAGCCTTGGCAGAACCAGTGGAAGAAAGGACATTTAAGCTGGCATGGTCCTGTCAGTGGAACAGGAAAAACTGATGAGACAAGGAAGTTGGATGGGATAGGACTGGGGAGGAGAATAAATTTTAATCAGAAGTAGGTGTGGGAGTATCTATCACTGGATGTGTGAGAGAACATGATTATTTTTTAGAAATTACAAAAAAAAAAAAAAAAACCCTCAGATATATGGACAGTAGAATGCCAGGGGTGAATTCAGAGAAGAGATTGAAAATCTAATAAGCCAGATACTTTAGGGCTTTGTAAGTACAATGAGGAGTTTAGACTTCATTCTAAAAGTGACGGAAAGTGATGGTTAAAAGTGGTTTTAACCAGAAAGAGGCATGATCAGATTTCTGTTATAGAAAGAGCCTTTAACAGGTATGCATAGAATGGTTTGGAGGAAGCTATCCTTAGTATGGTTAGTTCAATTAGGGAGGTGTTGCTGTAATTCAGGTGGTAGAAAAGGATGATTTGAACTAGATTAGAGAGATGCTTAAGAGAAAGAAGGGTCTGGACTCGGGGGCTCACTGGAGGTAGGAAGGGAGTGACAAAGAAGGAAAAAGAAGTCAAAAAAGTTTCTGGGTCATAAAATGAGTACTTATGGAAATGCCAAAGTACTTATCGATTAAGTGGGAAGAGTTTGGTAATAGTCTTTTCCAAAAGTGAAGCCAAGCTGAAGATATAGGCCTGAAAGCCACTGGCATCTAGATGGTCAGTGATGCCATGGGATAGGATTAAACTATCCTAGAGGAGCATGGTGAACTAAAGAAACAAAGGATCTAGGTGGAACCCCTTGAGTAACAGCAATAGTTGTGGGGTAGACTGAGGCAGAGAAGTCCGTAAGGAGACAAGGAGTAGCCAGGAGGTAGGTGGGGAAACGTGGCTGGTAACCTATGACTGAAGTCACTCTTCAGAGTGAGCATAAATTTGTCCTGGCTCATCCGCTCCACGTTTAAACTAGAGGTTCATACGCAAACTGCTTACACATAACTTGCGTAGCTTATTTGCATTATACCATATCTAAGCACATATGTACTAAAAATAGATAGTATATAGAACTTCCTCGTTTCCTCTTTAAGGCTTCATTTCAACACGGATGCCATTGTAACAGATAAGTCAGATATTATTTTGCTTGTTTATTGCTTATTTTTATTTAAAAACCAGTATATTTGAGGAGGTCAGTACATCTTCCACATTTCAGACTTTTTGAGAGGTTTGGCAGGAGGTTGGGGATATCATAAGACTCCTTGGAAATCAGTTCTTGTAAAAGAAAATGTTGGTGGTTTAAAAAATAAAAATTCAGACACAGATGGATCAAATTTATTTCCACACATATGAATTTGAATGTGAAGTGGTTGACCAAATGCATTTTGCACTCATCTAAATATAACTCTGTGAATAGTGAATTGAAAGAAACTGCTGATTTGTGTGTTCTCTTGTTCTTCTAATATTTAGCCATCACCATTTACTAGTCAATTTTTCTTTGATTTTTGGGGGCCTCACTGGAGTTGCATTTCCAAAGGTTGAGAAGAAAGTTTTAAAATATTCTTGTTAAAATTTTCTTAAAGATTACTTCTCATGGAGGATACTTCAGATAGTCTGTGTCTCATCCCATCAGCCCATCCCTGACTTCAGTCATAGCTGCAGTAAACAGCTCCAGAAACGCTCAGCTCATATACCCCTCCAGCTGACCAAACCTATCTTTTTGTCCTATCTTTTCTTTAAGCTAACACCTCCAGTTCCTTTAGTGCTTATCTGTGTGACTTGGTTTCCATAACTCATGTTATCTTGTTTTTTCTCATCATGTGAATGCCCCCTCTTAAAAGCCGGTGTGCAGAACGGAGACACTACCCCAGGTCAAGGCACAAGAAATTATAATTATGTTATTGTAGTAAATGAATATAATTTTTTTGTTCTCTGCATCCCACCTGCAATATTGTATAGGAAAAATGCATATGTTTGGTTTTCTGAGTTTGGCCTTCAGCCACAATTCCTAGATAACAGCTTCTCAAACATTTGGAATTTCCTGAGATAAGAGCAGTGAGATAATACTTGGACTCTTGTCCTCAGTTCTTAAAGAAAACTCTTATCCTCAGTTCTTCAAGGAAGGTGACTTTGGAACCCACTCAAGGTAGGGGCTGGTTGCCAATTATGTGATTAGAGGGTTGGAACTTTGTCTCACCTCCTAATTTCTAGGGAAGAGGAGAGGGACTTGAGGTTGAATAGGACATTGCCCTATATATCTCTTCATGTGGCTGTTGATTCAAATCCTCTAATATCCTTGTATAATAAACTGGTAATCTAGTGGGTAAATGAGTTTTCCTGAGTTCTGTGAGCCATTCTAGCAAATTAATCAAACCCAAAGAGGAAGTCATTGGAACCTCCAGTTTGTAGCCAGTCAGCTAGTAGCATAAGTACCTAACTGGGCTAACAACTAACATCTGAAGGGAAGGATGGTCTTGTAGGACTGAGTTCTCAACCTGTGAAACATGATGCTATCTTTTATATAGAATTAGAATAGAGTTGAATTCTCAGACACCCTGCTGGTGTCCCGAGAATTGCTTGTTGATGTGGGGAAGAATTGGCTTGTTGGTATGAGGAACACACCCCTGTTGGAATTGGGTCTGGAAATTCTTTTCACCACCTCAAAGGAGAAATGCCACATTTATCTTTCCTCTTTCTCCCTAGTCATTCTCTAGCTCTAGGAGAACTAACCACAGGTGCAGTTATTATTCCCAAGGGACAGTAGGGGAGTGGAGACAGTGTACATGAGTTCCAGCTTCTATTCTTCATGTGGGCAGCACTAGAAAGGCTGTCTAGGTGCTTTTCAGGAGACCCAACACAATCGAGCCTCCATTCTACAGGAATGACTTTGATTATGAGCCTTTTCCTTTTTCCTTTCTCCTTATCTCACTCATTCTTGTTTTCTGAGACTACATTCCTGTTAAAGTACTTCCATCCCGACCCTTTTCTCAGACTCTGCATTCCAGAGAATCTAATGAACTAAGTTGCTTATATTTGGCATTTTACCTATGACGTGGAATAGTACTTGGACTTAATAGAACAAAGATCAAGAAACATTCATTTCTATTCTCATTGAGGTTTCACCAAATTTATAGGAAAAAATAAGTAAATCATAACTTTTTATTCTGGTTCAGCAGTTCCTTTTCAGTGAATATAACTACTTAGTCTAATTGATCATAAGTAATATTTTGTGTTGACTACAGTGTATGCTGACATGTAAATGGAAGAGAGTTACATGTATAGAAAAGAAAAATATAGGTATTAATCCTGACTGCCAGAAGTTTACAAAATAATTGGAAAAATGAGCACTATGAAGTAATTAAACATCATATCAAAGGAATGCAGATAAATATTCTGTAAACTCAATGATAAGCACTTTGAAGCTATCAAAGACAGAAATAAACATAATCATATGTTCTCAATCAAAGGGAAGAAGCAAATATTAAAACAGATTTTGTAGGGTGAAAGGTAATTATATTAACACGTGAATGAACGTATGTTATATGAATAATTTGGTCTACTTATAATTTTTTCTTTTTTTTAACTTTTTATTACATTTTCTTGGCTCATCCATTTTATTTACTATAGGTGGCTACTTTTAGAAAATCTTTTAATAAGATAAGTAAGAGCTTTGTATAAAGTTTTTTCTAATGATGATTGACATTCTATTTTTAGAAATTTTAGAAAGCTTTAAAGAGTAGACATTTTCTTTTTAAAAAAATCTGTAGTGTATTACTATACTACTGTTTAAATATTGCACATGTGCCTAAAATTTTTCAAAATATGACAAAGACTTCTAATTTGCTGAAAGATTGAAGTAGGCAATCCAAGAGAAATGAGAAATCTCTAATAGAGGGCTATTTGAGCAGGACAATTTGATGATCACTTCTGAAACACTTTCTACCAAAAGTCTGATGAAATAATGTAAGATACCAGCATAAGAAAGGATTTCAAAGTAGGCTAGTAACTAGTTCATGTTTCCAGTCCTTATAGTAATTTATTCTGCTCAATAGGAACAATAGAAAAGTAGATCAATACTTGTATAGGTAGAAAAGTAAAATTTTCAGTATTATAGGCAAATAAAAACATAGAAATTTAGAACTGGAAGAGCTTAATATCTACTGTAAATTCTTACTCAAGGAAAGTTACAACATCAAAATGATGAAATAGAAATTTTCCATCTTGTTCCTAAAGAAGCCTGGTATTGAGAATCTCACAAGTCAGAAGTCTGGTATAGAAGTTCCAGCACACTGTTGGAGCAGAAAAAGAAAATCTGAGAATGTACACATTGAAAAGCATAACAGGAACAGTTTCACTTTACCCACACTACTCCTCCCCCAAGGCAGCATAGCTCAGTGAGAGAGAGATCTTCTTTGACCACAGTTTCTCCTACAGGGAACAGAGAGAGTCTGTGAGTGTGGACCCAGCTTTCCCAGTTGTGTGGGTTGCTGCTAAAGAGACCCACTTCTTTCTCAACCTATCCAGGATCCTGAAGTGTGCTGGATAACTAAGAGGTGGGGAGCAGCTGGCAAACTAGCACTCAGGCTCTCAGAGGGCATTAAAGAGATGTGGATCCTACCAACTGTGTTGCAGACTCCATCAGGAAGCCCACCGCAAGCTGCTGGGGGTGCCCTGCCTATCGATCCTTCCAGTTGGCCCCCAGCCCTCCATTCACATCACCCACACACACTCCCACTTCACGCTAGGTCGTGCACTTGCCTTCAAGGGCAGCAGGGGCAAGCTTTTCAGTAGACTAGTGAGCGAGCACAAAAGCTGGCTCAACTCCATGGGACTGAAAGAAAGCACACAAGCTTGAGCATTCAGCATTGCCCGAGGGAAAGTGATCGGGAGACTGTCAGCATTCAGCCTGGCTTTCAGGGTCTGGAGAAGGTGTACAATCTTAGCCTCAGGATCCCTAACAGGGCTGACGGAGGGGTTTCTCTCCTGAAGCCAGTCAGTAGAGATTGGAGTAGGCAAATATTTCTTCATATGTGAAGAGAACAATGCAAGTCATCAAAGACATGACACACCAAAGGTACACATAATTTTCTAGTTACTAACCGCACAGAAATGGAGATCTGCAATTTGCCCCATAAAATATTGGGACAGATGGTTGTTTTAAGGGATCTCAGTGAGCTACAAGAGTCAACAAAAAACAGTTTAACAAATGAGACAATTTAAAAAAATCAGGAATCAAGAACACCTGATTTGTTGAACTTTCTGTATATACATGTATATGTACCAAATAGAAATACTGGAGCTGAAGAATGCAATGAATGAAATGAAAAATGCAATAGAGAGCAAGAGCAGACTTGATCAAAGAATAGAAAGAATTGGTGAAGTAGAAAGCAGGTCATTTGAAATTAACCAGTCAGAGAAAAACAAGAAACAAAAGAATGAAAAAGAGTGAAGAAATCTAAGTGAACGATAGGAAACTATTAAAAGAAGTAATCTATGCATCCCAGAAGGAGAAGAGATGGAAAAGGGGGCAGAAAGTTTATTATTTTAAAAGATGAGAATTTCTTAAATCTTGGGTGAGATTTACAACTCCAAGTACATGAAGCTTATAGATCCCCCAAAAATTTCAACTCAAAAATATGTTCTACCAAGACACAATATAATAAAACTGTCTAAAATTAAGGACAAAGGGAGAATTTTTAGAGAGGCAAGAGAAAAATCCCCACATACAGGAGAACTCCCATAAGACTATGATTGGGTTTTACAGCAGAAACCTTGCTGTCCAGGAGAGAGTAGAATGATATATTCAAAGTGTTTGAAGAAAAAAACAGTCACTACAGAATATAGTATGGAGGTTCCTAAAAAATTAAAAATAGAGCTACTCTGGTGGTTTAGTTGATAAGTTGTATCCAACCCTTGCAACTCCATGGACTGCAGCCAGTCAAGCTCCTCTATCCCATGGGATTTCCCAGGTAAGAATATTGGAGTGGGTAGCCATTTCCTTCTCCAGAGGATATTCCTGACCCAGAGAACTACCCTGTGATCCACAAGTTCCACATCTGGGTAATTACCCAAAGAAAAAGAAAACACCTATATTCATTAAAGCATTATTTAAAATAGCCAAGATATGGAAACAACCAATTGTCCATTAATGGATGAATGAATAAAGAAAATGTGGTATACATATAGATCTTCCTTAACTTATGATGGGATTATATCCTGATAATTTCATCATGCATTGAAAATATTGTAAGTTGAAAATACATTTGATACACCTACCTACTGATCATCAAGTTTAGCCTCACCTGTCTTATACATGCTCAGAACACTTGCATTAGCCTAGAGTTGGGCATAATCATCTAACACAAAGACTGTTTTATAATAAAGTATTGAATATCTTCTGTAATTTATTAAATACTGTACTGAAAGTGAAAACCAGTGTATTTACCCTTGTGATCACATGATTCACTGGGAGCTGTAGCTAGCTGCAGCCGCCCAGCATCAGCAGAGTATGGTAACAAATATCACTAGACTAGGAAAAGATCAAAATTCAGTTTGTTTCTACTAAATGAGTTTTGCTGTAGCACCATCATAATGTTGAAAAATTATATAACTTGAACCATCATAACCTGGGGACCATCTGATATAATGGACTATTATTCAGCCATGAAAAGAAGGAAATTCTGCCATTTGTGACAGCAGAGATGGAACTTTAGGGATTACGTTTAAATGAAATGAATCAGAGAATGACAAATACTGTATGATCTCAAGTTATCTATGGAATTTTTAAAATTAAAACTCAAAGAAACAGAGAGGTTGTCAGGGGCTAGGGGTAGGGAAAAGGGAAGATGTTGCCAAAGATTACAAACAGGGTTATAAAATGAACAAGATCTGGGGATCTAATGTACAGTACAGAAACTAGTGAATGATACCATATATTTTTTGTGCCACCTCAGTCTTATTGATAACCTATGTCCACTTTAAAAAAATGTACAACGTGAGAGCTGCAAGTTAAGTTTTATTGGGGGTAGAATGAGGACTGCAGCCTGGGAGACAGCACCTCAGATAGCTCTGAGAAATTGCTCCAAAGAGAATGGAGGGAAAGATAAGTAATTTTGATGAATGGGGAGTACATGCAGTCAAGCACATATTTTTTTTCATAAAGTTTCTGCTAGTCTTGTGAAAATTCTGCTAATCACAAGAAATAGTCCTCACTGTGAAGGGTTTTAGTATTTTAGTAGATATGAAGAGATACAAGAATAGGGCTCATAAAATCAGCTGCTGAAAATATTTAACTATCTGAAGACCTGTCCTGCCATTTTTTCCAGAGCACAAAGTTCCTCATTTCTTCTATCCTCCCTGAACTCCTTCAGGGGGTGATAAAGGTCAGCATCAGCATCATATGATTTAACCCTTGAAGAGATAGATGTTAAGCACCCATGTTATTATTGTTGTTGTTGTTCAGTCACTAAGTCATGTCTGACTCTTGGACTGCAGCACGCCAGACTCTCCTGTCCTCCATTATCTACTGGGGATTGCTCAAATTCACGTCCATTGAGTTGACGATGCTATCTAACCATCTCATCCTAGCTGCCCTTTCTCCTTTTGCCTTCAATCTATCCCAGCATTAGGATCTTCTCCAGTGAGTTGTCTCTTCAAATTAGGTGGCCAAATACTGGAGCTTCAGATTCAGCGTCAGTCCTTCTGATGAATATTCAGAACTGATTTCCTTTAGAATTGACTGGTTGGATCTCCTTGCAGTCCAAGGGACTCTCAAGAATCTTTTCCAGCACCACAGTTCCAAAGCATCAGTTTTTTGGTGCTCAGCCTTCTTTATCGTCCAGTTCGCATATCCATACATGACTACTGGAAAAACCATAGTTTTGACTAGACAGACCTTTGTTGGCAAAGTGATGTCTCTGCTTTTTAATACACTGTCTAGGTTTGTCATAACTTTCCTTTCAAGGTACAAGCTTCTTTTAATTTCATTGCTGCAGTCACTGTCTACAATGATTTTGGAGCCCAAGAAAATAAAGTCTCTCACTGTTTCCATTTTTTCCCCATCTATTTGCCATGAAGTGATGGGGCTGGATGTCATGATCTTAATTTTTTGAATGCTTAGTTTTAAGTCAACATCTGCTGGATCATCGAAAAAGCAAGAGAGTTGCAGAAAAACATCCATTTCTTCTTTATTGACTATTTCAAAGCCTTTAACTGTGTGGATCACAATAAACTGTGGAAAATTCTGAAAGAGATGGGAATACCAGACCATCTGACCTGTCCCTTGAGAAACCTGTATGCAGGTCAGGAAGCAACAGTTAGAACTGGACATGGACCAAAAGACTGGTTCCAAAAAGGAAAAGGAGTACGTCAAGGCTGTATATTGTCACCCTGCTTATTTAACTTATATGCAGAGTGCATCATGAGAAACGCTGGGCTGGATGAAACACAAGCTAGAATCAAGATTGCTGGGAGAAATATCAATAACCTCAGATATGCAGGTGACACCACCCTTATAGCAGAAAATGAAGAAGAACTAAAGAGCCTCTTGATGAAAGTGAAAGAAGAGAGTGAAAAAGTTGGCTTAAAGCTCAACATTCAGAAAACTAAGATCATGGCAACCGGTCCCATTGCTTCATGCCAAATAGATGGGGAAACAGTGGAGATAGTGGCTGACTTTATTTTGGGGGGACTCCAAAATCACTGCAGATGGTGATTGAAATCATGAAATTAAAAGATGCTTACTCCTTGGAAGGAAAGTTATGACCAACCTAGACAGCATATTAAAAAGCAGAGACATTACTTTGTCAACAAAGGTCCATCAAGTCAAGACTATGGTTTTTTTCAGTGGTCATGTATGGATGTGAGAGTTTGACTATAAAGAAAGCTGAGCGCCGAAGAAATGATGCTTTTGAACTGTGGTGTTGAAGAAGACTCTTGAGAGTCCCTTGGACTGCAAGGAGATCCAACCAGTCCATCCTAAAGGAGATCAGTCCTGGGTGTTCATTGGAATGACTGATGCTGAAGCTGAAACTCCAATATTTTGGCCACCTGATGCGAAGAGCTGACTCATTTGAAAACATCCTGATGCTGGTTGAGGGCTGGAGAAGGGGGCGATGGAGGATGAGATGGTTGGATGGCATCACTGACTCAATGGACATGGGTTTTGGTGGACTCCAGGAGTTGGTGATAGACAGGGAGGCCTGGTGTGCTGCGGTTCATGGGGTCACAGGGAGTCGGACATGACTGAGCGACTGAACTGAACTGAACTGAGTTTTAAGTCAGCTTTTTCACTCTCCTCTTTCCCCCTTATCAAGAGTCTCTTTAGTTACTCTTCACTTTCTGCCATAAGGATAGTGTCATCTGTGTATCTGAGATTATTGATATTTCTCCCAGCAACCTTGATTCTAGCTTGTGACTCATTCAGCCTGGCATTTCGCATGATGTACTCTTCATAAGTTAAATAAGCAAGGTGACTGTATGCAACCTCGACATACTCCTTTCCCAATTTTGAACCAGTTCACTGTTACATGTGCAGTTCTAAATGTTGCTTCCTGACCTGCCTACAGGTTTCTTCTCAGGAGACAGGTAAGATGGTCTGGTATTCCCATCTGTTTAAGTTTCCACAGTTTTTTATGATCCACACAGGCAAAGGCTTTAGTGTAGTCAATGAAGTAGAAGTAGATGTTTTTCTGAAATTCCCTTACTTTTTCTGTGATCCAACAAATGTTGGCAATTTGATCTCTGGTTCCTCTGCCTTTTCTAAATCCAGCTGGTACCCCTGAAAGTTCTTGGTTCTTGCATGTACTGTTGAAGCCTAGCTTGAAGGACTTTGAGCATTATCTTGTTAGCATGTGAAATGAGTGCAATTGTGCAGTACTTTGAATATTCTTTGAAATTTCCCTTCTTTGGGATTGAAATGAAAACTGACCTTTCCAGTCCTGTGGCCACTGCTGAGTTTCCCAAATTTGCTGGCATATTAAGTGCAGTAGTTTCACAGCATCTTCTTTTAGGATTTGAAATAGCTCGGTTGGAATTCTATCACCTCCACTAGCTTTGTTCTTAGTAATGCTTCCTAAGGCATACTTGACTCCACACCCCAGGATGTCTAGCTCTTCGTAAGTGAGCACAGCATCTGGATCATTAATATCTTATTTTGTACCGTTCTTCTGTGTATTCTTGCCACCTCTTCTTAATATCTTCTGCTTCTGTTAGGTTTCTGTCTTTTATTGTGTCTATCTTTGCTTGAAATGTTCCCTTGGTATCTCTAATTTTCTTGAAGAAATCTCTAGTCTTTCCCATTCTATTGTTTTCCTCTATTTCTTTGCACTGACCACTGAAGAAGCCTTTCTTATCTCTTCTTGCTATTCTTTGGAACTCTGCAGTCAGATGGGTATATCTTTCCTTTTCTCCTTTGCTTTTCACTTCTCTTCTTTCCTCAGCAATTTGTAATACTTCTCAGACAACCATTTTGCCTTTTGGCATTTCTTTTTCTTGGGGATAGTTTTGATCACCGATTCTGTACTATCTTACAAACCTCCAGCCATAGTTCTTCAGGACTCTGTCTATCAGATCTAATCCCTTGAATCTATTTGGCACTTCCACTGTATAATCATAAGGGATTTGAAGATCTACAAGACCTTCTAGGACTAATACCAATAAAAGATATCCTTTTCATCATAGGGGACAGGAATGCTAACTTGGAAGTTAAGAGATACCTGGAGTAACAAGCAAGTTTGGCCTTGCAGTACAAAATGAAGCAGTGCAAAGTCTAACAGAGTTTTGCCAAGAGCATGCAGTGGTCTTAGGAAACATCCTCTTCCAATAACACAAGAGATGACTCTATACATGGACATCACCAAGTCAATACCAAAATCAGATTGGTTATGTTCTTTGCAGCCAAAGATGGAGAAGTTCTATACAGTCAGCAGAAATAAGACCAAAGTACTGGAGCTTCAGCTTTAGCATCCATTCTTCCAAAGAATATTCAGGGTTGATTTCCTTTAGGATTGATGGGTTGGATCTCCTTGCTGTCCAGGGGACTCTCAAGAGTCTTCTCCAACACCACAGTTCAAAAGCATCAATTCTTCAGTGCTCAGCCTTTTTATGGTCCAATTCTCACATCCATCCTGG
The DNA here is from genome assembly GCF_963930625.1 of Muntiacus reevesi. Lineage (NCBI taxonomy): Eukaryota > Metazoa > Chordata > Mammalia > Artiodactyla > Cervidae > Muntiacus > Muntiacus reevesi. The sequence goes on along the minus strand of NC_089251.1, from coordinate 255,105,002 downwards.
CATAAATATGGTTATAATGTATAATAATAGTGTACCAGTAATGTATATGTTGCATGTGCTCAGTTGCTCAGTCATGTCCAGCTCTTTGCAATCCATGGACTCTAGCCCAATAGGCTCCTCTGTCCATGGGTTTTTTCCAGGCAAGAATATGGGAGTAGGTTGCTATTTCTTCCTCCAGGGGATCTTCCTGATCCAAAGATGGAACCCACATTTCTTGCCTCTCCTGTGTTGGCAGTTGGATTCTTTACCACTGAGCCATCATGCACTATGTAAATTTGTGTAACATGTTATAAACTAGCTACATAACCTTTATTTTTACATCTATGACTAACTTCATTTTGACCACAGAATTTATTTCCTTCCTCCAAATTTCCCAGTCCTTATACTACCCACACCTGCAGTCCTGCTTGACTCTCTTAGGTTCATCATCTCACATCCATCCAGACAATCAGTTTTGGCAATCAATTGGTTCACTTTTCTCTATGTCTTACATTTGTCTTTTGTAGTCCATTACTTTGCCATCCTCCAGTATATATCCTTCTCACTCATTTCTGGACTCTTCAGTTGGTCTCCCAATTGACCTTCCTTCATTCCTCATTCTACCCCCACATACTGCAGGACTGAGCTTTATTTGATCATGAACTTTATTTGACCGTGCTATAGCTCATACAATGCCAGTAATTCCCACTTTATGCAAAATAAATTCAAAATTACTCATCCTATTCCTTCACATATTGGCTTCCATGTACTTGAATTCTCACTGGTCTTGTATGTGTTAATCATCAACTCCTGTCTGATTGACCTGAGCGATCATCTTTACATGTTCTCCCTTCATGATTTTCTGCAGTCTATGCCTGGAATGAAACCCCACCTCCTCTATAAAGTCAGTTCTACAAACATCAGTCTTCTGAGAGTTCTCACTACTCTGAATTCTTAGAGCATTTACTGTTAACATCATTCATTCAGTGATGAATCATCTTGTATCACTATAACTCCTTTCTGATTTTTCTTGAATCTTTTAGCTGTTCTCATTATCTTGTCTTGTTTCATAAAACTAGATTATAAGCTCACAAATCAAATCCTTGCAGTCTATTTTATCTAGCACACCTAAAACAAAAACTGGGCTCAGTAATTACAACTCAATATTTTTATTTTGCCTTTGGATAGATCATTATAACCAAGAGGTGTAGTGTTGTCATTTTTTCACATTGTGACTATTTTTTTTTCTTTATTTAAAAAGATAGGATCACAGAGATAAAATTTGAGGGAAATAAATTGATTAGTCTGAATAGACATAAATTCTCAAAAAAAAAAAAACTATAGCCATGTTCTTTTACTGACATTAATTTAAAATAATGACCATCCATTAACATAAGTTTCCCATTGTTTTACAGTGCAAAACCAAAGAGTACATTTTTTCTTTCTCTGTTGACATCCCAGAAATTTAGAACTTTAGTATCACATGTCTGTTTGAGACTATAAAGGGGGTTGCAGTATGAGAGTATCAAGGAAAACAACGTGTTCTACCAGTTCAGTTCAGTCACTCAGTCGTGTCTGACTCTTTGCGACCCCATGAATTGCAGCATGCCAGGCCTCCCTGTCTATCACAAACTCCTGGAGTTCACTCAAACTCATGCCCATCGAGTCGGTGATGCCATCCAGCCATCTCATCCTCTGTCGTCCCCTTCTCCACCTGCCCCCCATCCCTCCCAGCATCAGGCTCTTTTCCAATGAGTCAGCTCTTCGCGTCAGGTGGCCAAAGTATTGGAGTTTCAGCTTCAGCATCAGTCCTTCCAATGAACACCCTGGACTGATCTCCTTTAGGATGGACTGGTTGGATCTCCTTGCAATCCAAGGGACTTTCAAGAGTCTTCTCCAACACCACAGTTCAAAAGCATCAATTCTTTGGTGCTCAACTTTCTTCACAGTCCAACTCTCACATCCATACATGACCACTGGAAAAACCATAGCCTTGACCAGACAGACCTTTGCTGGCAAAGTAGTCTCTGCTTTTTAATATGCTATCTAGGTTGGTCATAACTTTCCTTCCAAGGAGTAAGCGTCTTTTAATTTCATGGCTACAGTCACCATCTTCAGTGATTTTGGAACCCAAAAATATAAAGTCTGACACTGTTTCTATTGTCTCCCCATCTGTTTCCCATGAGGTGATGGGACCAGATGCCATGATCTTAGTTTTCTGAATGTTGAGCTTTAAGCCAACTTTTTCACTCTCCTCTTTCACTTTCATCAAAAGGCTTTTCAGTTCCTCTTCACTTTCTGCCATAAGGGTGGTGTCATCTGCATATCTGAGGTTATTGATATTTCTCCCAGCAATCTTGATTCCAGCTTGTGCTTCATCCAGCCCAGCATTTCTCATGATGTATTCTGCATATAAGTTAAATAAACAGGGTGACAATATACAGCCTTGACGTACTGTTTTTCCTATTTGGAACCAGCCTGTTGTTCCATGTCCAGTTCTAACTGTTGCTTCCTGACCTGCATACAGGTGTCTCAAGAGGCATGTCAGGTGGTCTGGTATTCCCATCTCTTTCAGAATTTTCCACAGCTTATTGTGATCCACACAGTCAATGGCTTTGGCATAGTCAATAAAGCAGAAATAGATGTTTTTCTGGAGCTCTCTTGCTTTTTCGATGATCCAGTCAATGTTGGCAATTTGATCTCTGGTTCCTCTGCCCTTTCTAAAACCAGCTTGAACAACTGGAAGCTCACAGTTCACGTGTTGCTGAAGCCTGGCTTGGAGAATTTTGAGCATTACTTTACTAGAGTGTGAGATGAGTGCAATTGTTTGGTAGTCTGAGCATTCTTTGGGATTGCCTTTCTTAGGGATTGGAATGAAAACAGACCTTTTCAGTCCTGTGGCCACTGCTGCCTTTTCCAAATTTGCTGGCATATTGAGTACAGCACTTTCACAGCATCATCTTTCAGGATTTGAAATAGCTCAACTGGAATTCCATCATATCCACTAGCTTTGTTCATAGTGATGCTCTCTAAAACCACTTAACTTCACATTTCAGGATGTCTGGCTGTAGGTGAGTGATCACACCATTGCGATTATCTGGGTTGTGAAGATCTTTTTTGTACAGTTCTGTGTATTCTTGCCACCTCTTCTTAATATCTTCTGCTTCTGTTAGGTCCATACCATTTCTGTCCTTTATTGAGCCCATTTTTGCATGAAATGTTCCCTTGGGATCTCTAATTTTCTTGAAGATATCTCTAGTCTTTCCCATTCTGTTGTTTTCCTGTATTTCTTTGCATTGATCACTGAGGAAGACTTTCTTATCTCTCCTTGCTATTCTTTGGAACTCTGCATTCAAATGGGAATATCTTTCCTTTTCTCCTTTGCTTTTTGCTTCTCTTCATTTCACAGCTATTTGTAAGGCCTCCTCAGACAACCATTTTGCATTTGTTTTCCATGAGGATGGTCTTGATCCCTGTCTCCTGTACAATGTCACGAACCTCCGTCCATAGTTCATCATGTTCCTGTCTATCAGATCTAGTCCCTTAAATCTATTTCTCACTTCCAGTGTATATTCATAAGGGATTTGATTTAGGTCATACCTGAATGGTCTAGTGGTTATCCCTACCCTCTTCAAGTCTGAATTTGGCAATAAGGAGTTCATGATCTGAGCCACAGTCAGCTCCCAGTCTTGTTTTTGCTGACTGTATAGAGCTTCTCCATCTTTGGTTGCAAAGAATATAATCAATCTGTATTAAAGGCATGGAGATGAATGAATATATTTTGCCAAGTACAACATTAAGAAGTGCTCCAGTGAAGCAGTGAGCAATTTCCAATCTAGGGGTTTACCTTAATCTTATGAAAACCTCCACCCATGCCCTCAGTTTTCTTTCTTTTTCTTTTTAAGCTCCTTTTTTCTCTTTTTCCTCCCAGCTTTATTGTAGTGATAAATAAAATTTCTTCACTTCCATCTTCACTTCCCATGAAAGTGAGTGATGATGTGTACATGCACATAACAGATATGAATGTTTTATCCTTGATTCCAAACATGCATGAAGGTTTTGCTTTCTCTTCTGACATTGATCATACCTCAAATCTGCTCTGTTGAACAAACTTCCAGTATCATCCTTGTACTCACCTAGCATCTAAACCCTAGGCAGACTGTGATTTGTACTTAGCCTTGACTCCGAAAGCCCACCCTGGCCTCATCTCCTCAAGAATTGATACGACACATCTTCATTTTATATGTTTGCAAGTCAAATGCCTAGAAAGGTTTAGCAATCTGTTCAGTACCACAGCAAATTGGAAACAAACCTAGACTGGAATTCTATTAATTCAGGAAGCATAAAACAGTAACTCTAAAGTGCATTGACATATCTTGGTTACATATATTTATATATGTATGTGTGTGCTGTATGTTTAGTTGCTCAGTCATGTCCAACTCTTTGCAACCCCATGTCTCCTGCCAGGCTCCTCTGTCCATGGGGATTCTCCAGGCAAGAATACTGGAGTAGGTTGCCATGCCCTCCTCTAGAGGATCTTCCCAACCCAGGTATCAAACCCAGGTCTCCCACATTGCAGGCAGATTCTTTACCATCTGAGCCACCAGGGAAGCCCTTATATATGTATATGTAAATATATATTTGTATGTGTAAATGGCTCCCAGAAATGTAGCTTTCTTAACCAGTTAAGTAATTAATGGCTAAATTCATATTAAATGAATAAATAAATCAGTAACCTAAGGATGTAATTAGTCCACTTTGAACATCAATCTTTAGTGGAAAATATGACATCTGTTAGCCTATCAAGTATTTGGCAAAGACTTCAATGAATGCTAAACCTCGTTAAAGATCAGTAAACTATATTCTATCATGTATTTGTGATGATAAAGAAAGATTCTTTTTAGATCATGGATGAAAGTGAGATTAAAACTTTTTAGTTTTATAATTGGAAATTTGCCTGTGAATCACACAAACTTGATATTTTAGGGCCCAAACTATTAACCAGCATTAAAGTTAAAAGGCTGTCTAACTGCTTTTAAGTAGTTAATAAAAGAAGAAGTGCAATTGACCATATAATCAGAAACTGAGATTCTTAGAGTTAATTATCAGAAACAATGACAAAATTAAATACTTAGTCTGACTCAGTGATGCCTGTGGTTTAAAGAAGCTAGGATGTTCATATGTTTTAGCTATCAAAGTAGTAATCAGTATCTCCTTCAACTATATATCTATGTCTCCTTCAACTATGTATGTAGAAGTATCTCCTTAAAAATGCCATCAATCAAATTTTATGTACTTCCTGGCTAGATGGCAGGGAGGCAAGACTGCTGGGTATGCACCGTCCTCGAATCTACAAGCAAGAGAGCCGGTCCTCTATGCCTCTGGGCCTCTGGTCTGTATCAAGGCAGATTCTGAGTGCCTCTGAGCCCTTGGCTGCTGGCCTGCCTGCACAGACTTCCCACTCATCAGAAAGGGATATCTCCTGTTTGCTGAGAATATATTGTACCTGGTGATTCTGATCTGCTTTCATGCCTCGACTTCAGGGTACTTCTTGTCAGTGATAGAGATGACCTTTGCCGATATCTTTTTTGTTGTCTACATATGTGACCTGCCCACCAAGATACAGATCATCAGCTGGCCTTGGAGTGATTTCTTCTGAACCCTTGTAGCGATCATCCTCTACCTGATCACCTCTATTGTGGATTACGGTGCTTGTTGAGAGAGGAAACAACTCTAAAATCACAGTGGGGGGTATTGTCCTTATGTGCTGCATGACTCTTTGATTATGATACCTACAATACCTTCCCCTTCCCTGATAGCTCAGTTGGCAAAGAATCTGCTTGCAGTGCAGGAGACCCCGGTTCGATTCCTGGATAGGGAAGATCCCCTGGAGAAGGGATAGGCTACCCACTCCAGTGTTCTTGGGCTTCCCTTGTGACTCAGCTGGTAAAGAATCTGCCTGCAATGCGGGAGACCTGGGTTTGATCCCTGGGTTGGGAAGACCCCTGGAGAAGGGAAAGGCTACCCACTCCAGTATTCTGGCCTAGAGAATTCCATGGGCTGTATAGTCCATGGGGTCGCAAAGAGTCAGACAGGACTGAGCAACTTTCACTTTCACTTGTTGCAGCAAAGACATATAGCAGCCCCTACTGACCCTGCAGATGGCTGGATATAGGTGAACTTTCTTCATTTCTCTCAGCAACCTGCAAGTAAACCTTGAAATAACTCCTCCCCACTCTTACAACACTCCCAGTTAACTCCCAGCCTCCTATTGAGGTAAAAGTGCCTTAATCATAAGAATTTGTCTTCTAGCCTGCTAATCAATGCTCCTAGGTATGTCTGTCTTTACAGGTGTGCCTACGCCCGCCTTTTGCAGTATCCAGACAGACATCAGTTCTGCCTGGACAGTGCCCCCACCTAAGAAACATGACAGAAGAGGGTGCCTCAGATTTCAGACTATAGGCCCCATGTTGTAACCCACTCTAAATAACATCCTCAGGGTGTATGTGGGGTGGGGAGTGTTCTGTGGGGGAATAAGCAAATACTAGGCAGATTGTTGGGCTTCCCAGGTGGTGCTAGTGGTAAAGATCCCGATGGCAATGCAGGAGATGTAAGAGATGCTGGTTAGATCCCTGGTTTGGGAAGATTCCCTGGAGAAAGGAAAGACTACCCACTCCAGTATTCTTGCCTGGAGAATTCCATGGACAAAGGAGTCTGGCAGGCTATGGTCCATAGGGTCGCAAAGAGGTGGCCATGACTGAAGAGATTTAGCATGCACGCATGCAGATTATTAGAAAAACTTAAAAGAAAAATGCAAACAGATATCTGATAAAAAAGTTAATATCCAAAACATATAAAGAACTCCTGTAACTTAATAGAAAAGATAAAGAATCCAATTAAAAAATGGACAAAGGACCTGAATAGATATTTCTCCAAGAATGCTCAATATCACTAGTCATTAGGGAAACGTAGATAAAAACCATAATGACATTTCACTTCACACCTATTAGAATGGCCATTATAAAAAACGTAAGAGAGAATAAATTCAGACATGGATGTTGAGAAAAGGAAACTTATGCACTGTTCATGAAACTGTATTATAAATTGGTACAGCCACTATGAAAACCAGTATGGAGGATTTTTAAAAAAAATTAAAAATAGAACTACCACATGAGCAAATTGCCAACATCTGTTGGATCATTGAAAAAGCAAGAGAGTTCCATAAAAACATCTATTTCTGCTTTATTGACTGTGCCAAATTCTTTGTGTGGATCACAACAAGCTGTGGAAAATTCTTCAAGAGATGGGAATATCAGACCACCTGACATGCCTCTTGAGAAATCTGTATGCAGGTCAGGAGGCAACAGTGAGATCTGAACATGGAACAACAGACCGGTTCCAAATAGGAAAAGGAGTACATCAAGGCTGTATATTGTCATGCTGCTTATTTAACTTATATGCAGAATACATCATGAGAAACACTGGATAGGAAGAAGCACAAGCTGGAATCAAGATTGATGGCAGAAATATAAATAACCTCAGATATGCAGATGACACCACCCTTATGACAGAAAGTGAAGAAGAACTAAAGAGCCTCTTGATGAAAGTGAAAGAGGAGAGTGAAAAAGTTGGCTTAAAGCTCAACATTCAGAAAACTAAGATCATGGTATCCAGTCCCATCACTTCATGGCAAATAGATTGGGAAACAGTGACAGATTTAATTTTTGGGCGCTCCGAAATCACTGAAGATGGTGACTGTAGCCATGAAATTAAAAGATGCTTGCTCCTTGAAATAAAAGCTATGACCAACCTAGTTCAGTTCAGTTCAGTTCAGTTGCTCAGTCATGTCCAACTCTTTGTGACCCCATGAATCGCAGCATGCCAGGCCTCCTTGTCCATCACCAACTCCCAGAGTTTACTCAAACTCAGGCCCATCGGGTCAGTGATGCCATCCAGCTATCTCATCCTCTGTCGTCCCCTTCTCCTCCTGCCTCTAATTCCCTTCCAGCATCAGGGTCTTTTCCAATGAGTCAACTCTTTGCATCAGGTGGCCAAAGTATTGGAGTTTCAGCTTCACCATCAGTCCTTCCAATGAACACCCAGGACTGATCTCCTTTAGGATGAACTGGTTGGATCTCCTTGCAGTCCAAGGGACTCTCAAGAGTCTTCTCCAGCACCACAGTTCAAAAGCATCAATTTTTCCACGCTCAGCTTTCTTCACAGTCCAACTCTCACATCCATACATGACCACTGGAAAAACCATAGTCTTGACCAGACAGACCTTTGCTGGCAAAGTAATGTCTCTGCTTTTTAATACGCTATCCAGGTTGGTCATAATTTTCCTTCCAAGGAGTAAGCGTCTTTTAATTTCATGGCTGCAGTCACCATCTTCAGTGATTTTGGAGCCCCAAAAAATTAACTCTGACACTGTTTCCACTGTCTCCCCATCTATTTCCCATGAGGTGATGGAACCAGATGCCATGAGCTTAGTTTTCTGAATGTTGAGCTTTAAGCCAACTTTTTCACTCTCCTCTTTCACTTTAGCTCACATTAAATATGATTTGTTTATAAATACATTTTTTGAGTTGCATTTAACTAACTGATTATGTATTTACAGATATTTGTGCAAATATGTTGATTTATATTTTTAAATATTTTTTAAAGGCTAAATCCACTTAACATTATCAAGCTCTATGTTTTTCAGTAGGTTCAGAAAAAAATCATAGTCCTCAGGCAATATATGTTTACCTGTTTATATGGGGAAAAAATGGTACAGAGAGAAGAAAGGGAATGTGCCTTAGCAAGGTTCCTAGGTTAGTGTAAGTCAGGACAAGAACCCCTATAATTTAGGTTTCTTTTATTTCACTATCACCATATTTTTCAATGTGGCATTATTTTCAAAAGCATAGAAGTCTATAGAAAGCATTATGTATATGGCAGATTTAGGGTTTGTGTTCAAGTGGTCTCCTGTGAATTACAGGCTTTGAGTGGAATTTTAATTGGATATTAAATGACATTTGGATTTTAAAGGAAATGTAATTAAAGTATTAGTAGTAATAGTACTGGCGTTGGTATTTTCTAAAATAGAGAAGCCATAACATTCAGTCATAGGAAAATGAAACACCATGAGCATTCAGTTATTGCTTGCTTTCTGTTAGAATATATATGTACATAGATTGTATGTGTGTGTGTGTGTATAAATCCAACAATAATTATTAAAATTGTTAAATTTCAATACATGGAAAGGATTAAAGGTGTCATGTCATTACATCTCTTTATTTCATAGAAACAGAAAATGACATTCAAAGGCATGAGGTGATTAACCCTTCCATATAGCCAAGTCATGGCAAGCTGGGAATTAAAATCCAGATTTCCTGACTTACAGTACACAGTTATTATGGGGTTTTTTGTTTATTGTTTGTTTTAATTTTTCCCATGTTGCTGCTGCATAAATGAGGTCACAAAAAACAAATAATTTCTGTAGATATAACACAGTAATATAGGCAATAACCTAACAAGTATTTCTTTTTAACAAGAAAATTCCTATCCTACATCCTTATTTTAAACCTACATGATAAGCACTCTAAAAACTATTAACCAACAGTGAGAAGCCAGGTAAACCAATTTACATCCTGATATTGCAATGTTTCTTCAGCCCATGGTTTCCACCTTGCTCATTGCTGAAAACTTTAAGTTTATTGCTTTATTGTAACACCTCAAATATTTCAGTAACAGTTCAAGTGTAGGGTTGGGTTTCAGCTTCTTTGTGTTTTACTCATAATGGCACATGACCCTATGTGCATGTTTCAACACATCTGCCTTAAAAGAGAAAATTACTTAAAACTTAGGGCCACTGTTAGTAGTAAAAGAAAAGATTAGACAGAAAGGATGCCAGGAAACTTTAAAGATGATTTTTAAATTTGTCCATGCCATTTTGTTCAAAACTGTAACCACATTCAACAATAACATTTATCCTTCAGTCTTGAAAACCAACAATGGTTGTCACCAGCAGATGTAAACAGACTAGTTGAAGTACTACCTTTTTTTTTTTTTTTTTTGGTTTTCTTTTCCATCAATGCTCTGAACTATCTGTATGGTCTGATTAGCTTGAAATCCACTTTTTGTCTCTCTCATCTAGTCCTTTTTTTCTGACTAACAAATTAAAAGACAGTGTTTTTTTAAGTCTTCAGAATGTTCCAGTGAAGATCAAAGTAGATGTTTTTAATCTTTTATAATGAAAGACTTACTTCCAAATATTATTTTTATTTTGCTTAGTAAAATCCTAGGCAGTAAAGCAGATACTAGGTCAAATTTCCTTTCAGTGATTTTTAAATTGCCAATTCCTTAATTCAGCCAGTGGAGAAAGTGACACTTCATTCCCCAAATCAATAAAATGACCATCAGTCATAACCAATAAGAGCAAAGACTAGATTGGCAAAATTTCCAGTTGAGTAAGAAAAAGAGCACATATTCTGCTCCAGTAATTTCCAAAATATCATTATTTTACTATTACTGCTATTGACTGTAATGCTGAGATGCTATAATATCAAGCATTTTCATTCATTATTTTTATCCTTAAAACAACTCAATGAGGTTGATACTATTAATTACATTTTGTGTGAGCAAACTGAAGCTCATAGATGATGGGTAACTTGCTTAAAGTCACATAACTATTAAGTGGCAGAATTGGGATTCAGGCCTACATCTTTCTAGTTCTAAAGATTACATCTTTTGATTATACCATACTTCTAGAATACAGTTTTTCTAAGATTGAGGTGGAAAAGACTGAGGATAAGAGAATGACAAAGTAGATAGCATAGTCAGGCATTTATTTGAGACTTGAAAAACTTGACATGAATAACAGAAATGACAGAAAATACATGTAGTTATATGGTAAATAACAAATACACTTGGTTACAGATTGAAACAATTTGCTGCTTTTAACTTTATAAATCTTAAACTTCCAAGATTTATACTTAAATAACTCATTCAACCACACATGCTCACTCTGCTAAACATCAAAAATGAGAAGTACATACAATTTATCAAAGAAGAATTTAAATTTTGCTTCAACTGGACTTTGAATTTAAATAAATGAGTTGAACTGAGGGCATGCAGTTTAGGATTTGCTATTCCTTGGAGCGCGTGTGTATGGAAGAGTGGTCAGACTTAGGATAACACTCATGCCCCAGATTGTCTGGCAGCAGTTTTGACTCAGCAGATAAGTAGACTTGAGTGCCTAATCATAATTGCTTGACTAATGATGTATGTGTTTAATTGGATATCTGTAATGATTAAGAGCAATTACTGTTTTTCAAGTATTATATTGAATCTAGAGCAGATATATTGCAAACATTATTAAGGTAATAATTGCTCGGTAAACATTTCATTTTTATAAGCACATTGTGCTTACTCTTAAAAGGCTCTAGAAAATTGGTTTTTAATACCAGTGGTTCCATTATTGAGGCATTATTTGCAGGAATGTTATGAATATTTCATTTGGAATTTGAATGAGAGCTGTCTTTTTTATCTAAGGTATCCAAAGTAATGCATTCCATTCTGAATTCATCACATTTCACCACTTCTCTCCAAATGTGCACTGCCATTTTAGTAAAGGCTCCCGTGTTGATAGCCTTAACTCAGATTTCTTTTTTATTACTATTCCCCTCCCCACCCCCGGGCCATCCAATTAATCAAGTCCACTGACTTCACCAGAGACCTTCTCCCTCCTATCCATTCTTTATCTGCAGCCACAGGGATCATTTTAGAATAAAATTTGAGCATGTGAGCTATCCTGCTTAAAGCCATTTAGTGAAGCGAAAAGCAAAGGAGAAAAGGAAAGATATTCCCATTTGAATGCAGAATTCCAAAGAATAGCAAGGAGAGATAAGAAAACCTTCCTCAGGGATCAATGCAAAGAAATAGAGGAAAACAACAGAATGGAAAAGACTAGAGATATCTTCAAGAAAATTAGAGATACCAAGGGAACATTTCATGCAAAAATGGGCTCAATAAAGGACAGAAATGGTATGGACCTAACAGAAGCAGAAGATATTAAGAAGAAGTGGCAAGAATACACAGAAGAACTATACAAAAAAGATCTTCATGACCCAGATAATCACGAAGGTGTGATCACTCACCTAGAGCCAGACATCCTGGAATGTGAAGTCAAGTGGGCCTTAGAAAGCATCACTACGAACAAAGCTAGTGGATGTGGTGGATTTCCAGTTGAGCTATTTCAAATCCTGAAAGATGATGCTGTGAAAGTGCTGTACTCAATATGCCAGCAAATTTGGAAAACGCAGCAGTGGCCACAGGACTAGAAAAGGTCCGTTTTCATTCCAATCCCTAAGAAAGGCAATCCCAAAGAATGCTCGAACTACCACACAATTGCACTCATCTCACACTCTAGTAAAGTAATGCTCAAAATTTTCCAAGCCAGGCTTCAGCAATACGTGAACTGTGAACTTCCAGATGTTCAAGCTGGTTTTAGAAAAGGCAGAGGAACCAGAGATCAAATTGCCAACCTTGGCTGGATCATCGAAAAAGCAACAGAATTCCAGAAAAACATCTATTTCTGCTTTATTGACTATGCCAAAGCCTTCAACTATGTGAGCCACAATAAACTGTGGAAAATTCTGAAAGAGATGGGAATACCAGACCACCTGACATGCCTCTTGAGAAACCTGTATGCAGGTCAGGAAGCAACAGTTAGAACTGGACATGGAACAACAGACTGGTTCCAAATAGGAAAAACAGTACGTCAAGGCTGTATATTGTCACCCTGCTTATTTAACTTATATGCAGAGTACATCATGAGAAATGCTGGACTGGATGAAGCACAAGCTGGGATCAAGATTGCTGGGAGAAATATCAGTAACCTCAGATATGCAGATGACACCACCCTTATGGCAGAGAGTGAAGAGGAACTGAAGAGCCTTATGATGAAAGTGAAAGAGGAGAGTGAAAAAGTTGGCTTAAAGCTCAACATTCAGAAAACTAACATCATGGCATCTGGTTCCATCACCTCAGGGGAAACAGATGGGAGACAGTGGAAACAGTGTCAGAGTTTATATTTTTGGGTTCCAAAATCACTGAAGATGGTGACTGCAGCCATGAAATTAAAAGACGCTTACTCCTTGGAAGGAAAGTTATGACCAACCTAGATAGCTTATTAAAAAGCAGAGACATTACTTTGCCATCAAAGGTCCGTCTGGTCAAGACTATGGTTTTTCCAGTGGTCATGTATGGATGTGAGAGTTGGACTGTGAAGAAAGCTGAGTGCCAAAAAATTGATGCTTTTGAACTGTGGTGCTGGAGAAGACTCTTGAGAGTCCCTTGGACTGCAAGGAGATCCAACCAGTCCATCCTGAAGGAGATCAGTCCTGGGTGTTCATTGGAAGGACTGATGGTGAAGCTGAAACTCCAATACTTTGGCCACCTGATGCAAAGAGTTGACTCATTGGAAAAGAGCCTGATGCTGGGAGGGATTGGGGGCAAGAGGAGAAGGGGACGACAGAGGATGAGATGGCTGGATGGCATCATCGACTCGATGGGCCTGAGTTTGAGTAAACTCTGGGAGTTGGTGATGGACAGGGAGGCCTGGTGTGCTGCGATTCATGGGGTTGCAAAGAGTCGGACGTGACTGAGCAACTGAACTGAACTGAATCATAACTCCTTTCAAAATGTTTATAATGCCCCCACCACACTGTGCCTGCCTAATTTCCACCCCTACCTGATGCCACTCCAAGCTGTGTCATTATGCACTCCTCTCACTTCCTTGAATCTGCATTGCCTTGCTCTACTTCTGAAATTTGTCTCTGTTTTCCTCTCTGTCTTAAATATTTTCCCTCCTTTTTCCACCAGGTTCAGCACAAATCTCCTTCCTCCCTTAAGCCATTACTGACTGGTTTATGTGTTCTGTGTGCTTCTAAAGTATCCTATGTTTCTGCTACCACAAACCCCATCACTTTTCATTTGTGAATTCTCATTTACTATATATATACATGTATATATATATGGTGCTGGCTTGTAATAGATGTTCAATAATTAACTGCTAAATTAAGAGTGAAATTTGGGTACCATGCTGAAAAATACAGTATGAATATTACTAGGGAGCAGAATGGTGAGATTTCTGAAAATCATATCATAATCATAAAGACAAGAGTATAAGATCAACAGATCAAAACTACTATACATGAAATAGATAAGCAATAGAATTTACTGTATAGCACAAAAAAATTCAATATTTTGTAATAACCTATAATAGAAAAGAATGTGAAAATATCTATATATATATAACTGAATCACTTTTATATACACCTGAAACTAACATAATACTGTAACTCAACTATATTTCAATTTGAAGAAATATAATGTAACTGAAAATTTTATTCAAGAGAGAACTGAGTGTAAACAAGAAGTGTGTCCCCCAAAATATGAAGGGTTCTCAGTTGGAAGAAGTACTATACTTTTTCTGAAATCCTTTAGAAGAACATAGCAAGATCAGTTGTTAAAAGATTCAAGGATACTCCAACTAGATGTAAGGCATAACTTTCTAACAGAGCTATCTAGTCATAACCATGATGCTTCAAAATGTGCTAAAGTTATCACTGGAAATTGTCAGGTGGAATCTGACTAATCATCAGTTTGGGATTCTTAGAGAAAGTAATCCTGCATAGATTTGAGACCAAAATAGAACCAATTTCATGGCTTTTACCAGTGTTACTGCATGTTTCCTTTGCTTATCAAAAATAATCCTTTCAAACAAAATTAATGGATAAGGATAGTTTTAGTGCAAGCTAAGGTGGGTATTGAGTATTCTTTTTTTCAATGATTAATTACTCTTTTATCAAGTCCAAATGGTAAGATTTAGTTTCAGGGGAAAAAAAAGTGGCAATTCAACAAAAACCATAGAGAATGACTCTTGATTTTATTAAGTTGGAGATGTCACAGAGCAAATCAATGTTCAGTCATAGTAGGATATAGGAAACTTGTGAATTTAAACCACTACCTAACTGTACTTGAGTATGGAGCATGAGTGAGTGAGTGTTAGCCATTCAATCGTGTCTGACTCTTTGCGACTCTATGAACTGTAGCCCACCAGGCCCCCCTGTCCATGGAATTCTCCAGACAAGAATACTATAGTGGGTAGCCTTTCCCTTCTCCAGGGATTGAACCCGGATCTCCTGCATTGCAGGCAGATTCTTTACCATCTGAGCCCAACTTAGTATTAATAATATTTCTCTGCTTTAAGCTACAAGAAGATATATTTCTGGTAAATGTTCAGAAATGAATAAAATGAGAAAATCTGAGCATCTTTAAAGATACAAGTATTTAGTAAAATAAAGTACTGGTGAGGGCATTCTAAGTCAGAAAAAATTTCTGTTTAAAGATTTAATGTGGAATTTGTAAGAGGACAAGTAGCCAGTCTTGTCAGAGACACAGGTTCAGGCCTGGGAATAAAGTAGAGTTGGAGTATTTGGTTCAACACAGATTGTCAAGAATCCTAGATGTCAGGTTAAGAGATCTAAGTGTTATTCTATAAGAAGCAGAGAGGAGCAAATGAAGTAAAATACAAAAGTGATGTTTGGAAAAGATGAGGCAAGAATATGTGGTGTAGATCTAAAATATAAGCACAAATTACAGAGGTCTTTATCACAGTAGTTTAAAAATTGACAATTTATATACTTCCTTATAATTCTGATGTGTTGATAGCTGTCACAATGTTATTAACCACCACCCTCCTCTCCAAAGGTGGCTCCTTACTCTTTGCTTGGCTATGGGAGAAAAAAACAGGTCAATCCTGTTTCATAAGATGATTGATAGAGGATTTTTTTTTTAATATACCATGGCTCTGCAAAGAATACTTCTACAAGTGATAGAAAAAGAAGGTGAGCATTATAATGTACAGATATTTGGAGTGAGCTTATAACAGATTAATTTCATATATGCTCCTGACTACCAAATGTTTGGTGGCAATTAGTATGAATTTGTCTGTATTTGTAATTTGGATAGGAGTGTTTAAAGCATTAAATCAGTCTAGATCATGAGGCACACTAATAAACTATTTAAAAAGCTAGTATATTTTAGTTCTCTGAAAGATCATTTTGGTGCTTCTTTTGTCTTAGTAACCTTTTTCCTTCATCAAAACATTGAACCAAAACTATGAAGAAAAAGCACAGTCTAAGCATTCTACTTTATGAACTAAGAATCTTGTTGCTGTTGTTCAGTCACTCAGTTGTGTCTGACTCTTTGCAGCCCCGTAGACTGCAGCACGCCAGGCTTCTCTGTCCTTCACTGTCTCCTGGAGACCTCCTCAATGATACCATCCAACCATCTCATACTCTGTCGCCCCTTCTTCTCTTGCCCTCAGTCTTTCCCAGCATCAGGATCTTCTCTAATGAGTCGGCTCTTGTCATCAGGTGGCCAAAGTATTGGAGCTTCAGTTTTAGCATCAGTCCTTCCAATGAATATTCAGAGTTGATTTCCTTTAGGATTGACTGATTTGATCTCCTTGCTGTCCTAGGGACTCTCGAGAATCTTCTCCAGCACTACAGTTCAAAAGCATTCTTCTTCAGCACTCAGCCTTCTTTATGGTCCAACTCTCACATCAGTACATGACTACTGGAAAAATAATAGCTTTGACTATACAGACCTTTGTTGGCAAAGTGATCCCTCTGCTTTTTAAGAACAAGGAAACTTATTACATAATAATTTGTTGTTTTGTGGCTAACTGCGTCTGACACTTTGCGACCCCGTGGACTATATAGTGTGTTAGGTTCCTCTGTCCATAGAATTCTCCAGGCAAGACTACTGGAGTGGGTAGCCATTCTCTTCTCCAGGGACCCGACCCAGTGATTGAACCCAGGTCTCCCGCATTGCGGGCAGATTCTTTACCGTCTGAGCCACCAGGGAAGTGTTCTTGGTCAGCTAGGATCCAAATGTAAACTGTCGGCCCTCCAACTAATGTTTTAAAACAGTTATGTTTTTTAATGCATGCATAGCCTGCTAAGTACAGATAAATAGGTATGCAAACAAACATATGCATAAATGACAAGGTCTAACTCTAAGAATGGAATCATGGGAAAGATTTATATTTCTGTTTGGTTATCTGATTTTTTGTTAATATAATAGAAGATCTAGTGTTAAAAACTCTAAATTCCTCTTATCTAGTAAATTATCCAAGAAAAGAGCAAAAAGGTGTAGAATTATCACTCCAAAACAAACTCACATGCATTGAAATGGAAAGAAGTACATTCTGGGGTCAAATCAAACAGAATCCCACTTGGCCGAGCTACAGTGAAGAACTTGCTTATCATTACTTCCTTGAGGAAGACAGAAATAAAATAGTAAGTGTATGATGTTTCTTATTAGTAGAAAAATGTTATTAATGTAGTGGAAAGTATCCTGACCTTGGATAGACAACCTGTGTTTAAATTTCAGACCCAGTAATGTACTAGCTCCTTTGACCCTGAGCAGCTCCCCTATCACCCTCTTTCTAAAATGGAGGTGATAATACTCATCTCACAAGTTGTTAAGGATACATATACTATAGATGAAATAAGCTTGCAAATCATAAAACAACCAAAAGTAAGATATGTTAGTATCAACTTCTTTAAATTTGCCTCTGAGCCTATATGGTTTTTTTTTTTTTAATGTTTTATTTGTAGCTTAGAGGTAATTTTGTCTTTTAGGTCCTAAATTACTTCAAAATGTCTTTTATGTATGCCCCTTACACTGTAACTGTCCATATAAATAGAACACCTGGTGTTTTCTTTGATTCCAATGATGTCAGTGGACCATGCTGCTGCTGCTAAGTCCCTCCAGTCATATCCGACTCTGTCAGCCCACCAGGCGCCCCCGTCCCTGGGATTCTCCAGGCAAGAACACTGGAGTGGGTTGCCATTTCCTTCTCCAATGCATGAAAGTAAAAAGTGAAAGTAAAGTTGCCCAGTCATGTCCAACTCTTAGCGACCCCATGGGCTGCAGCCTACCAGTCTCCTCCGTCCATGGAATTTTCCAGGCAAGAGTACTGGAGTGGGGTGCCATTGCCTTCTCCATCAGTGGACCATAGAATTGTATGAAACTATCTTGTGCTGTCTCCAAGATCTTTAGCAAAAAGATGCTCATCATTGACTGAGTAAATGAGGAATTCTGGGCTGTTCACAAAGTAAAGTGACCTGTGGTGGAATTTGAGATGAGACATTTTAGCTCAATCATTCATGACATTTTACTTCACTGAAATGTGATGGAAAGTGGGTCTCTGGCATTATTTCTTGAAAACATTTTAATTCTTGGAGGTAGGTGGGCTTAGGATCCATGAAGGGAGAGTAGTTAGTCCTTAGAGTGCTTTTTGAAAAGCAAATCTAGTCTGAGTCTGTCCTGCTTGATTTGAAATCCTGCCCATATGGAGAAGTTATTTTCAACAGGAAGGTACCTATGGCAAATGAACAAAGTTCCTGTTTAGCCTTGAAGCCCTCCACCAAAAGTAAAGAAAGAAATTATAAAGTGGTAATGCTAGCCATAACACGATAATTTCCCTTTCTTCTGTTCATTTCTTTTAATCTCAACTTTAGTACAATTATCAGTAATTTGTGTAACAAAGACTCCATAGACTACGTGGAAATGATTGACTTATTTAAAGCAAGAAATAGTAATAATGTGCAGATTATGATGAAACATAATGAGCTAATCATAAGACAACTTCACATGCCTTATTATTATTGTTAGCCATGGCTAATTAAAAGCTAGGACAGGTAAATTATAGTATACAAATTAGAGCTCATAAAGAGTTCCTTTTGAAAAGTAAAGTTTCCCTCATCAGTCACCCATTGTGTATTTAAGTCTGCCAAAATCCTTTCACACAAACCAGAATGGGGAAAGAATAAATCTCCCATCAATTGTGTTATCATGCATCATCTTGCTTAATTCCAGCAACACAACCAGTGTTGGAATTGCCATGATGTGCTTCATAGAAGTGGAACCTAAGACACAGATATTCAGTCATTCCATGACTTGATTCTAAGTCATAATATGTTCTGGAGAAGGCAATGGCAACCCACTCCAGTATTCTTGCCTAGAGAATCCTGTGGACAGAGGAGCCTGGCGTGCTGCTGTCCATGGGGTCGCACAGAGTCGGACACGACTGAAGAGACTTAGCATGCATGCATGCATTGGAGGAGGAAATGGCAACCCACTCCAGTGTTCTTGCCTGGAGAATCCCAGGGACAGAGGAGCCTGGTGGGCTGCTGTCTATGGGGTCGCACAGAGTCGGACACGACTGAAGCGACTTAGCAGCAGCAGCAGCATAATATGTTCATTGATTCTGAAATTAGGGCTCTTAACTCTACACAAAACCACCTCCCAGTGTTAAAGTCATGGAAGAGCAGTTTGGAAGTTACCATATTATTTTGGAAGTGAGTTAGATTCAGCCTGTACAGAAGAATCAGCAGTAGAGCCACTGATAGGTTCAAGAGGCAAGGGAGAAAGAGAGGAGTTGGAGATGATTCCAAGTTTGTATGGTTCAGCAGTTGGAGGAATGAAGATACCACCAGCAGATATGTTGAGTTCAACAGTGTAAATGTGGATGTTAATGCTGGGGGACACATTTCAGCTAGACACTGACTTTCAGATGCATAGGGGGAGCTCACTTGCTGTATCTAATTATAATACTTCTGTATCTAATTATAATAATTCTCCCTGTATTTATGAATTGTGAAAATGGACACAAGAAACCGCCAAAATGAGAAAATAGTCAGGGTAACTAATATTCATAAATGTAACTTATTTTTTAAAATACTTTTCTGATTAAAAAAAAAATTTAACAAATCTCACTATTTGAATCTAGTAATCTAGTAATTTTAATGTTTTTTATTCATGAGTTTTCAAATAATGTGGTTAGTTTTTGATTTATTTCAAAGAGTTAGAAATTTAATAACTATTAACTTTATTCCACTTGTAACCAAAATTCACAAAGCTTTTCTAGATACTTTGTTTCCTAGCCTTTTTAAAGTCAGATCAATTATGGTGGAGGTGGATTTTATTATATGAGTAACTAGCCTATGATGTTTTTACACATAGTTAGGTATTTGGCTTATATGTGCATATGTACATGTGTTTGTGCATGGGAATATCCATGTGTGTGTGTGTATGTGTCCTAATAGTTTATTATTCAACAGGGGAAAATAGCATAATGTGATGTTATATCATTGAGGCAAATTATTCTAAAACTTGAATTCCAAAATAACTATTGTTCTCATTCTTCCATTTTGTGTATTCAGTTGTTTTTATGAGCAGGTAGATACTTATTTATATGTAAAGAGTGTGATTATGAAATTGTTTCCCATAATGATGGAAAATTGCTCCCAGAGAATGAAACAACAAAAACCCAGAAAGGGTACAAATTTCCTAGCTTTTCTTAGTTCACACAGTACATTTTCCTCAGCTTTCTTGCCAAGGTCAAACTGTCATCATATTCTAATTAGACTGTCAAGATATATCTCTTTGATAATGCAGGTTTTAGTAACTTATTTCACAAACAGCCTTAATAAGCACTATAATGATCACTATATTGAATTACTAAAAGTGATACAAAGTCATTGAATTAAATTCATAAACTTCTGCCCATAATACAGAAAAGACTCATAGATTTAACATTTCCCAGCACTTTCTAAGGGCTTCTGAAACACTAAGGAAGATATGAAGGGCCACGCTTGGAGAAGGCAATAAGAACAAACAGACTGGGAGGGAAGAGATGAATCTGGAGGTCCTTAATCTTTGCAGCTGGGGTGTTTGCTCCAGGGCCTTCCTTTCTCTCCACCTCAGGCTTTTTGATCTCCAGGTAGACTACTTTTCTGAAGTGCCAGGACATTGTGTTACATCTGGTCAGAGTCCTGATGTTTTCTCAGAAGCTAGAATATAGTAACAACTTCAAAAGGCAAGATTTCAGGTAGTGTGGAAACTGATTTAGGAAGATATTTTCCAACATCTCTAAAATCTTAACCACATAGGTGCTTCCATCCCTTACAGTGCTTTTTTTCTTTCTTTGTAGTTTTATCTATATAGTTTGACAGCCTTGAATGGAGCCTGCATCCTCCAATTAGACCACAATACCCTTCTCAGTATCCTACATGGAGCTCAGGCAGGCATCTATCTGGACCCTGTGTGGGCATGTCAGCTTAAGCCCCAGGTAAATTCTGCTACCAAATTACATCTTGTATTGCTGTAAATGCAATATGATCACTACTTGGTCAAAGTCATGAGGAGAAAATGGTGAGAGAAAGGATAGAATATTCAAAGCTTGAAGCTTGCTCCTAAGCAAGTCTAAAAATAAATACAGAAATAATTTTCTCCATTAACTACATAGCTTGGTTAGATTTGTTATTGTTGTTGTTGTTAGTGGTTTGATAATTTCCTGTTCTCCTTGAATGTGACTATGAACTAGAACAATTAGAAAGCTGTTAGAAAAAAAAAAAAAAAGGAAAGCTGTTAGAAACTTTTCCTATCTTAAATTTGACACCAAATGTGCCCTTAAGCTCCTGGAATGGCTGATTACACTGTCCTTCATGTGTACTGTTATGTAGAAACAAAAATGCGCATCTGTTTATTCAGTGGATGCAGATTAGCCTTATTTTTAATGAATATATTTTATATTTAGTGAAATTTGGTAGTGTTGGAAAAAAACAAGTTTTAAAAGGGTGAACCACTTTCTTGGCATAACACAGGCAGTAAGAAAACATCTGAGAGCCAGACCCAGGCCTGAGTGATCCCAGCACCTCTACTTTTAAGTAGTACATGCCTGCCTCTCCAAAATAACAGTTGCCATTTATCAAGCATCTAATATTTGTACTGTATTTTACAACACTATAACCTAATTCCCCAAAACATCCTATGGTGAACATTTCTGTACTGAATTGAAATCTATCTTATATTTTGCCACATACTGTTGATCTTACCACCAATATACATGTGTCAGATTATGCCTCAGGTAGGTTTCTGATGAGGTAAGGGATGGTGACTTACTATTTTATCCCTTAAAGCAGTTGACACTGTGCCTTAGTCAGAATAGGTGCCCAAAAAGTTTGATGGATTGCCATTGGATTTGAAAATCTGCTTTTTATCCATTTAAATTTAATAGCCCATGAGCATCTAATATCTACTGGATACACTACTAGTTTTAGTAGCTATATCTACTAGTTTGGAATAAATAGTAAAATTTTACTCTAATGCCAGTTCTTCAAAGTTTAAAGCCAAAAGATCGAAATAAAGTCAACAACTGTATTGTTACATAGAAAACTAAGCATGATAAATGCCTCTGTGTCTTGGTCAGAATTAATTGTACTGTGGTCTGAGCAGCTGGAATTTGTTATTACAGTTGTATCTTGGTTCACTCAGGGGTATTATTCTCTGTTACTTAGTCCACATGTTCTTTAAGGATTTAGAATAAGGACTCAGTGAATACTTAATTGAATCGAATGTGTAAATCAATAAGTAGCTTTGAGAGTTGCAGGTGAGAGGAGCGTATTAGAGTAACAAAACCAGGCAGTGAATCAGATTAGATGGAAAAGTTTTGAGATTTAAATAAGTCTGGGCTGCAATTTAATTAAGATTATTTGGAAAAGATGGAGACTGATTTGCACAAATGAGTCAGTCTAGACTATGTCTTAAGAATTGGCAAAGGAACCAAAAGAAGTAACCAAAGGAAGAAATCTTGGGCAGAATACAGCACAAGGACAGTGTTTGGAAGGAAATGAGAGCAAATGGAGTAGAATCAAATGTGAGCAATCAAATGAGAGTTTAATGTTTATTCTTTCCACAAACTATTAGAAATATGAATTGCACTTTTTTTTTGGTTGCACCAAATGGTTTTCAGGATCTCAGCTCCCAGGCCAGAGATTAAACCCAGACCCTTGATAGTAAAAATGTGGAATCTTAACCACTGGACCACCAGGAAATTGCCATGAATTGCATTTTTGATTGGATACAAATCTTTCATAAAGATCTTTTGCTTTCAGTATATATTTTCATAACTTTATAGACATCAGTAGCATTCTTATTTTTTTAAAAATCCCAAGGACTCGTATTTCATGTAAATTATATTTGTAAACCAGACATGGTCAGTTGAATAAATACCACAGTATAAGGTCCATAACAATTTCTATCCTGATGAAGAATTAGGAGTTATGGTACATCTTTTCTCTAATCAAGAATCACTGCCTCATGGGGACACTGATACTCCCTAATACAGTCAGGACTGGAAAAGAGCTGGGCCAAGTTCTGATAAGAAATGAAGGTTTTAGGAGAACTTAGCTTTTCTCAGCATGGGTATGATGATGCAGGGGGATCGCATGTCTTCATTATCTGTTTGGTTACAGACACTGTGCTATGCATTTTCTTACACCTCAATGTCCTAATTTTAAAAGGCAGAAGCTGAGTGCAGCGAGGTCAGCTGCACACCTAATGTCTCATGACCGAGAACTGGCAAAGGTGGAATTCAAACCCAAGTCCTACTTCATAGGCATTGCTTTACCCACTACGAATACTGCCTTTCTGCATTGTGCAAAAGTAACTTAGGGTTATTTTACTTTCTGTATTACCCATGGGTAGGGAAACAGAGGCCAAGAAAAAGGAAGTGAATTGAACTTATCATCATTCTTTCATATTTCACTAAGGTACTTCTAATTAAAATCAACGTAAAAGGTGAGCAGTATATGAAAGTGGAAGTGTTACTCGCTCAGGTGTCTCCAACTCTTTGTGACCCCATGGATTGTAGCCTGCCAGGCTCCTTTGTCCATGGAATTCTCTAGGCAAAAATATTGGAGTAGCCATTCCCTTCTCCAGGAGGTCTTCCCAACCCAGGGATCAAACCTGTGTCTCTTGCATTGCAGCTGGATTCATTACCATGTGAGCTACCAGGGAAGCCTGCACTATTATTCCAAGTGAGCCAAAGTAATAATCTTGCTGATAGAAAGCACCACTATTTCACAGTTTTATAACTTGCCCCTTTCACTTTGCTCTCACTTAATTTGAAGACTACACCAGTGCTTTGAATACAAAGCATAGCAGACTCTAACATGACTAAGGACTGGAGCCTCATCTTTGGCTCACAATTCCTCCTATTGATTGGGCCGTTTGGCTGCACACACTGAACAGTTATGGGAAAAGAAGTCAATCAATTGTACAGTATATGAACCTCTGAAAGCCACATGCATCACTTATGTTTAAATCATCCAGCATGCTTTGACATTCAATAACTCATAAAAATAACTGCTGAGGAGAAAAAAATAGGCTTTTCTGACAGTTATTAGAAATTAATACCAGTTAAACCTTGAATAGTCTACAAACACTGGACCTTTCTGTACTGCCATTAATATTCATAAGGCAAAATAAATTCTGGAAAATAGCAATAATTGTGGATCAGAAGGTATTATAACCTTATTCTCAAAGAATATGAGAGAAAAGAATGAAACAAAACTGTATGGACTATGGGTTCAGCACAACTTTTACTTGAATACATTTGATTGGAGATCCTTGGGAATGACAAGACCCTCCAGGTCTGGGGCTGATGATGTCTTCCTCACCCTTAATATTCCCAGGAAAATCCTCAGTGTGATTTCTGGAACTTGCACTCAAAGTGCCCATTGTCTTTTGACTATAAACCATTCATTTTGTAAAACAGAGGGTCTCCATGAAGAGAGATTATGAGCATATGAATGCCCTAACACTACAAATAAACCTTCACTCTAACTTGATGACCTGCAAAACCTCCCATCATCAAAAATTCCTGGAACCTCTCTGTTTGAACAAATCAGTCTAATAAGTCCGGCAATATTCTCTGTCATCCTGTGTCTCAGGATTTTAAATTGAGAGGCTTGAAAATCTTATTAATTAACTTACTGTCAAATTCCTAAAATGAAAGCTTCATTTAGGAAGTCACACGCTACTTCCACAATGAACTGTGGCTTCTTTTTTCAGTGTGTGGAGACAAAGAGCCCAATCAATTGGAAATCCCAGTTGTCTTTACGAATAGACTTACTCTCAAGGTTGAAAGAAGATACTAAGCTATTGAATTCATATGTCTTATATTAAGTAATTTTTAAGAACATGATGCATATGAGAAAATACTTTTGTATTTATTCCTCATTTCTAAGGAGCAAAAAGTGCAGAAGAGAAAATCAGTCTCCCCCAAATTTGGCTGTGGTAGAGGGAGTTCAATAAATATCCCCCGCTTTACATTGCACGTCTAGTTCCACTTATCAGATCCACGATAAACTTCTAAATCTAGATGATGCCAAAACTACTGGATGCTTACCCAAATCTTTACTAAGCTCCTGGCCTCCTGCAGCTCACTCATGTTTAATAGGCATTAGGTCCATTAAACTTGATTGTAACCATACTGTCTCTGTTTAATAGTAAGTGGAAAAGAACTGATGCCACAAACTTTAATATTCAGAAGCCCTGTTCTAATCAGGCTTTTTACTGGAAGCCTGTGTCCAGCTCTGGCTCCAAAGGCCTAGAGACAAGGAGAATTTGAATAGAAATCAATATGGGGTACTGAGAATATTCAATCCAGAAAAGAAAATAATGAAGAGTTGTGTATTTTAAAAGGTGAGGAGGGAGTTCCATGGTGACCCAGTGGTTAGGATTCTGGGCTTCACTGCCATGAGTTCAAATCCCTGGGGAACTAAGAATCCCACAAGTCACAGAAGCATAGCCAAATAAATAAATAAATTTTTAAAAGGTGAGTAAATGAATTTCTATTGATAAGAGCAAAGGAAGAGTTATTTTAGAATAACTTTTTATAAAAAAACTATATTAATTCCTAAAATTATTTGGTGTTGAAAGCTAGCTGCTTCTATGAATTTTTCTCTGATACATATAAAACGGAACAAGTGTCAGGGACTTGGGTTGATTTCTGTATCTTTCATCAAGATATGTGGTGAGGTTAGGTATTTTCTGAAATTCTTTCCTAATAGTTTTCTAGTTTTCTGATTGTGTGTGCTTAGTCACTCAGTCTTGTCAGACTCTTTGCCACCTCATGGAGGTCCTCTGTCCACAGGATTCTCCAGGCAGGAATGCTGGAGTGGGTTGCCATTCCCTTCTCCAGGGGATCTTTCCAACCCAAGGATCAAACCGGAGTCTCCTGCATTGCAGGCAGATTCTTTACCATCTGAACCCCCAGGGAATCCCAGTTTTCTGATACTGGTAGCCAAATAAATATACAGTCTTCTCATAAGCCTACTAAATACACATAATGTAAACCTAGAAATGTGAAGAAATAAACTGCAAAAAGGGACATTGCCATTTATTTCTAAGTAGAGATTTACATGTAGTCATCCCTTTAAATAAAAATATAGGAATCAAGCCAGTTAACTACATATTGTACAAGAGTAAAAAAGAAATAGCAAGAAGTACAAGAAGAGACAATGAGACTTAATCATCCCAGAGTGGTTATCATAAATAGGCACTTAATCAGAAAATGAACTAAAAATTCTGAAAGATAAGCAGTTTGCTACAAGGTTACTCAAATTGGCAACCCTGGAAAACATTTGAAAAAGGTGAAATTTGTCTTTGGTGTGCCTCTACCCCCACATCTCTGGCGTCTAGTATCTTTCTGTTACCACTGGCTCTTTAGAGTCATTCCAAGAAGAAAATATGTAGTCTCTACCTTCTCCACCATAGAGACACACCCTTCACTTTTAAACTTTTGAAGTATGATGCCTTCAACTTAATATTTTTTGTCTTGTGCCCCATTACTTTGAATTAAATTAACTAGTCTATGCTGGAGGGTGATACATCATTAACAGGTTATATAACTGTTTCTGTGCTGCTTCTCCTGCTGAGAATTCTAGGCCATTGGTAAGAAAGAGACTGATGTGCCTTTTTGTTGCCCCTGCAATCTTAATCAGGTGCCCTCCTCATCTATGTGTTTACACAAGCTTGGAAATTATCTGGATTTACACGTTGAAATATCTTTCTATCAAATGTAAACAGAATGCATATGTATTTCTAATCTAAAGTTAAATCATTCTTTCAAATATTCTTTTATAACAGACTATTTCTGCAAACTCCTTTTTAAAGTATGCTATATCTAATTCATTTAATCATGATTACAATATATCAGTCTTATCATATGAATTGGAAAGATCTGTTAATCCTGTCTCTATAGCGGAAAATTTAATTTCCTTTGCTTCATTAATTGACAATAAATATTTTCAGGGATTTGAATTTTAAACAGCATTAATGATAGGTGATTCCAACAATACTCATATGTGCCCTGGGCAATTTCGATACATTGAAGAGACTTGTTTATTTGCCAGAATTTAAAGTTGCGCCTGATTTTTATTTGTCAAAGAACACATTGCTTTTGAGGACAACAAGCAGCAACTGCTTTTAAAGCTCATTTAACAATTAACTTTTTTTTTGTTTTGGCTGTTATCATTTGTTTGATAGAGAGTGTTCAGATAACATTTGAAACAAAGAACTGTTGGATAGGGAAGAAACATTTAGTACAGACGAAATTATAAAGATTCTGTTCTTGTTACGTCTTTTCAAGGTTAGCATCGAGAGGTTCTAGGACACTGTAGAGAAGTCAGCCACTAGAGCAAAGGCAGTGACAGAAAATTGCTCTAAAATTACCTTTTCATTTATTTGTAAACTATAGGTACATATCATTTGCACCTCTTATTTAACCAAATATAAGTTAATATTTACTGAGATAACATGTTGAAAAATGATTTTAAAATGCTTAGCACTTCAAAGATACAGGATCAAATTATAATTCTTTGTTTTCAGCAGGAATACATTTGCTAATTTACTTCCCATTAAATGAACAGCTTTCTGTATTTGAGCTCCATGGCTAATATTCTATTAAAATTTTACTTTCTTATCTTAAATATGTTTCTCTAATTAGAAAGGGATCTGAAAAAAATCAAAGACTTTCACCTGAGTGAAATAATTTAAATCATTCACTATAATTTATGCAAACTCATTTTATCCACCCTTATTGTTTATACTTGCAAAATATCCAACAACAAGTCCTGCTTGGTTACAAATTAATGCTGTGAACTTTGCTGTCTTATTTCTAGAAACAGCACTTAAATGTGAGATTAAAATCACCCCCATTCAATAAGTACTTGTTTGTGTATTGCAGATCATAGTTCTTTATCAGGAATAATAATGCAGCTTTACTTTTTATGGGAAATGGAGAATAAAACCTCAACAAATGGATGCAACTCTTCAGAATGGCTCTCAAATGGGCAGTGCTGAAAATTGATCTGGTTACTTGTCAGTTGCATTATTCAGAGATGACATCAGCATCAAAGCTGTAGCCAATTGTGGCTCATTGCCCACCCCGTGGCAACCTTTGATAAATTAAAAAACCTACTCCATAAAGATATAAGCATCTCCAGGGCTGTAATTTGAGCTATGAAACCTAATTAAGCAACTTTCCACCAGGCTCATTAATAAGCACTGAACCAGGTTCTATACAAACACCTGAACACACAACTGTGAATGCTAACAAAGCATTTCATAGTATATCATCACCAGTAAGTTATTCTAGAGGAAAAGCAGTTAGATGAGACAGTTTTCATAGTAGCTATTTCTGACTTTGTTTATATTAGCTTGTTAGATTATTGCTAACTGGAAAACAGAATTGAAATCTTTTGACAATGGCATGCTCTTTGATGTTCTTCAGACAATTCTATTCCATTGCTTTGGTACATAAGATATCATGTTTCTTTACCTGGAGGGTTATGTTCATTGAGAATCACAAGTGATGCTGGCGTGGGTCTTCTTTTCCTGATCTGTGAACAATAAAGAAGCACCTAAGGTCAGAGTCAGATGCTGCTCCAGCTTGCTCTACAGTGTGCAAGGCTGTCCCATCCTCATCTTTTCCCAATATAAAGAGCAAATTTCTGGGAGGCACACAGTAGTTTGCTCACTAATTTTATTTTGAATAAAAGAAAGCTAGACAGTAGAACTGGCAGATGCTAGTATCACCTTCTTTAATCAAAAACTACATTTCCACAGAACAGAAATAGTTGTATGTAATCAAATGATGCCACCAAATATTAATACTGAAGTGCCGTGAAGGTACAGGGATGACTTGCTAATTTCAGTGGCTCTCTTGGAGCCTCATACATTGATGATGCTTTCAAGACCCATTACCCTTATTTCTAAACAGGGTAAGAGCAGCTTAGAAAACTCAAATTTCCAGCAGGTTAAATTTAACAGCATACATTCTTAACTTCAATTAATATTTTAAACTTTTCTTATTTTCTAGATTACTGTTTAGAACAAATTAACAAAGAATGAACATGGCTCTTACAGAAGTATATAATTCACTTAAAACTAATAAATTTTGTTTGTGGTGTTTTTTCCCCCTTATTTTAAGAGTTACAGGAACATATTATTAGAATTTGTAATGTATCCTTGATTATTTAAATATGTAAGTAATTTCCCAAATTAGTAGAATAGTGGATACATTTTACTAACAATATCTTGTCCAGGATAGAACCAATGCTCCGTTTAACATAGATACATGTTCAAGGTTGTATCTGTCTGGCTTGAGTTTGGGTGAATCTACTTCAGATTATCAAAACATCCTAGGAAGATTAAAGTCTCAGATTCAATAATTATTTTCAAGACTTTGTATATGATATTTGTAAACGGATTCAGGAATAAGTCAAGTTTTAAGAAATTAATAATTACATAGGCAGAAATTTTTTTACAAATGATCTTTTTACTAGTTCCATTGAATCAAGAATCTAAGTAAATCTGAATATGAAAGGCGATACAGTAAACCAGCCTCCCATGAAAACAGAAAGAGATAGAAATAAAAATATATAGAGATATTTAACTTGGAAAAATATCCAGGTTGTGTTAAAATACTATTTTTAATATCTGAATGTTTTTTAAATTATACACATACCTATGATCCTGTACTACATATATTTATAGTTGCTGCTTTTGATACACAATAAAAACATAAAATATTAAGCCCATGATCTGAAATTATTCCAAGATTTAATGCTTTCATTGTTAAGTGAATATTTTGATTTGTATAACTAAAAAAATAAAAGCTTGTTAATTCTGAAAAAATATATAAGTTTCTCTAAATATTGAAGCTGTTATTTTAATAAGCAAAAGCAAACAGATTTTTGGATCCAAATCTAAATTGCTGATGTGACCATTTTTCCTTAAGGGGTGCTAATTTTGTATCATATGAAATACTGCATTTAGCCAATAGTTCCTTCAGTGAAACTCAAATACAAGTGCATATGAAAGCAAACTTATTTCTCATTCACATACTCTGGGAAGCCACAAAGTTAGGCAAATTCAAGAGGTAGAGAAGCTTTTCATTAATAACAAGAATGTATGCCTGTATTACTTATGTATAGGAACTGGTCCCCACCCAGTTCCACTTACCTGCTCAGCTGCTTCGGGTGCAATCTGACTCTGGAATAAAGGCACAGCAAATTGTATCTTTTTGGGACTGTTTGGCTCCATGATAATGATGAGAATTAGTCAGAGATGTGAAGGACTCAGGAAGACGAACCCCAGGTGGTGTCTGGGATGTGTTTCCTCAGGCGCACTCCGCCCAGCCACACAGAGTGCTTTGTAATAAATAGCTGTAATTCCAGAGCGAGCAAGTGAAGATGCCGAGGTCTGAGTAACTCTCTTCTTCAACATCCACAGTGATGCCTGGCTTGCCTGTTCCCCACCAATCCCTTAGATCCTCTCAGCACAGTACGGAGAGGAACAAGCTAATTGTATGCCTCTTCACTAATATACACATGCCAAGCATTCACTCAGCAGCTAATTGAAAATGCAATGCTAGCCTTGAAGGACCTGCTGCCCTGGGATTTGAAAGAAAGGCTCTATCCACTGTACATTACTAAGCGGCTGCTCAAAAGTGCATTGTAAGCTCGCTCTGAGTATTGCAGGGATGAGCCATTCATTATTGATGAACATAAAGCAGGAAGTTTTTAGAGTTGGGGGCAGGGTTTGGGTATAGAGTCATTTCATTTCTCTTGGAATACCTTATCAGTCAGACACCTTAGTTACTTCAGATCCAGCTACCAAACTGATGAATGGCCATGGAGGTTAAGCCACAACCAATAATATCAGTTATATTTATGCTGTGAGATCTCTTTAGGTAAGACTGATCACGAGAGACAGAGCATCTGTGGTGTAGTGAGAACATTACCCTCCCGGCTGAGCAGATCTCAGTTCAAGTTCCATTCCTACTACTAACAACTTCTGCGGCCTCAATCAAATCAGTGGCAATGTCTTGGCCCCCATACCTTCCTCAGAAAAACAAGGGATTTGAACTTGATGACCTTTAAGCTCCTGTTCTGTTCCACCATTCTATAATTATAGTCCACAATTTTCATTAGAGTGAAAAGTATTGGACTGCTAAATTTAGCAAATTGCTTGAAAGTCACTGCTTCTGCAATGAGCTCTATTTCCTGATGGCGCCAGTTATAGCCTCTGATTTGGAAGAATACAGAAGTGACTAGACATCAGTGGAAACCTGATGGGATCCAACAGTGTGATTTGTTGTCAATAATGGGGATATATGCAAAGAAAAGGTCTTAGGGGAAAAAAGTGTAAAGGGGGAAATCTTCAGAATGATACAGTCATATGATAAGGATTATGGTCATATTAGCTAGTGGTGAAGGTAGAGGGGGTCAAATGGCCTGCTCTTCACATCTGTTAATATATAAGGGGAAACAATATCATAGCCAGATGGTCTTCATGCATTCAACTCCTTTTGCAAAGGAAGCCTGAAAATGATGCTGCTTTAATAGGAGAAAGAACTTGAGTTCTCTCCTTCCTTATGAAAGATAGTATTTGATGAATGCTAGATATTTAACACAGATTTTTCAATATGTTTTGGACTTATCTACATTTAGACATTGGCTATTATTATAGGTATTTACAAATGTAGTTTTCTCTCTTTTTAAAAAAAATTTTGAGTCCATATCCAGAATCCATTTTAATGATTTAAGTATGCAGCGTTCTGTGGAAAGAGTATAGAAAGTGATGTATGCATTACTCAAATAGTTTTCTATACCATCTAGGGGAAAAAAGCAAATGAAAATGTGGATATGTAAGCACTTTGAGTTGGAGAACAGTGCTGACCAGCAAGAAATCTTGTGATGGGTTCATCTTTGTAGTTTCAAGAGGAAACTTATAAATTACATTTTGTGTAACAGTTTACAAATGAAAATATGAATTGATATCATTAAAGGAGTTATTTCTTCTGTGTATTTCTTCAAATTTCGTGTAAGGAAAATAGGACCATTTCTAGTGAGTAGTTAATCCAAAACTTCATTTAGTGTAATAATTAAGAGGATGCACTTGGCAGCTTTGAGTTCAAATCCTGGCTCTACTACTTAGCTTATCAAGGTGGAGCAGTAAGAGAACTTCCTTTTAGTGAAGTTTAGATGGATTACACGAGTTTATTTAAATGAATTATTTGAAAGGTCTCATTACAAGGCCAGCACATCATAACCACTGAGTAAAACAAGTAGATTTTTCAAAGCTGAAAATACGATTTTAATCTGGATTACAATGGATCTCTACCTATTTAGAATAATTTGATATCAGTTAGAACAATAGGTGGTAAAGTGAAATACCACATGTGCATTACAGCATAAACATCACTAAACAATTCTCAATAACCAATTCTCTGTTTTGAATAGTTCAGCCAGAAGTAATATCATAAATAGTATTGACTGTCTAGACCCTTTAAGCTGCTTCTTCATCAGGCCAACTCCTGTGCACACTTTAGGCCTCAGCTGAGTGATACTGCCTCTAAGTAGCTTTCATAGCCCTCCTCCTACCCATATTGCATTTATGTTTGTTTGGGTTTTTTTGTATTCTTTTTTTTTTCCATTTATTTTTATTAGTTGGAGGCTAATTACTTTACAATATTGTAGTGGGTTTTGCCATACATTGACATGAATCAGACATGGATTTACATGTATTCCCCATCCCGATCCCCCCTCCCACCTCCCTCTCCACCCGATTCCTCTGGGTCTATTGCACTTAGAGCCACCTCTTTCGCATTCCCAAGCACCCAGAATATCTCCACTCAGTGCAACAGCTGCTGGTCTGTCTTTTAACTGCCTAGCATTTTCAGTGCCACGCATTCACACAGCAAGTGTTTGTTGAGAAGATACTGCAACCTACTCCATGCCGCGCTTTTTGCTGTGGCATTAAAGGAGACATTGTGTTTGAAGTCCTTTTAAAGCTAAATTCTTATTCCAAGAACCACTTAAAATGCAACTTAAATTTGAAATAATCTAAAATTTTTAATATGTTTATATGGGGAGTATAGTTCCCTGCTGGCTCAGCTGGTAAGGAATCCGCCTGCAATGCGGGAGACTTGGGTTCGATCCCTGGGTTGGGAAGATCTCCTGGAGAAAGGAAAGCCTACCCACTCCAGTATTCTGGCCTGGAGAATTCCATGGACTTTATAGTCCATGGGGTCACAAAGAGTCAGACACGACTGAGCAACTTTTAAATTTAAATAGTTATGATAAATATTAGGTGAACATTTTTTTTTCTTCCTGCTACAGATAATAGTAATAGTGACACTTACTACGTGCCAGGCACAATTCTAAGTGCTTTATCTGCATTAACTTATTGAATATTATTAACTTATTCATAACAAGTCTTTGACCTAGGTACTATTGCCATCTCTAATTTGAAATGAAGGAACTGAGATTCAAAGAGTTTAGGTAATTTGCCCAATGTCATCCAGCTAATATGTGGCAGAGACTATTCAAATGCAGACAATTCTGCATCAAGCCTGGGCTTTAATCACAATGGCTACTTTCATATAAGGGCTTATAAAGAACCCACCTGCCAATGCAGGAGACCTAAGAGACAGAAGGTTTGATCCTTGGGTCTGAAGATCCCCTGGAGGAGGAAATGGCAACTTACTCCAGTATTCTTGCCTGGGAAATCTCATGGACAGAGGAGCCTTGCGGGCTACAGTCCGTGGGGTCACAAAGAGTTGAACATGACTGAAACAACTTAGCATGCATGCAGAGAAGTCCAGATTAGGCACCAGAATCGCCGCAGTGGTTAGATGTTCTAACCACAGGAGTCCAGTGGTAAAAGACCATAAGGGGATATGACATATGAATAAAAGGAAAGAAAGTAGTATGATTAAAAGATATAAGTAATCACAATCTTACATTTCAAATTGTAAATCAAAATAGAATGGAGAAATTAGGGTTTGATATTATGTCACCAAACTGACTTGAAAGAAGGCAGTTTTTGTTTTTCTTAAAGTAATGGCCGCTATCATTAAAGATTTAAAAAGCTTCTAGAATAAGCAGTAGCTATAGTCTCTCTTCACGATAAGAGATTCTATGAGTAGAGAAGGCAAAACATCAGGACAGCAGACCATTAAGTGAAGTGAAGTCGCTCAGTCGTGTCCGACTCTTTGCGACCCCGTGGACTGTAGCCTATGAGGCTCCTCCAATCATGGGATTCTCCAGGCAAGAATACTGGAGTGGCAGACCATTAGGCCTTCCTAATTTTACTCTGTAATATCTGTCTGACTTTATATTCCACAGCTCCTCAAGACCCCCATTTGGCTACACTTTACCCCATAGCCAGCCTTTCTCTGGCCTCCTCTTCCTTCCTGGGAAGCCTTCTATTTATCCAAATTGATTCATCCTCTAGTTCTACTTCCCTAAAAAGTCACCTTCAAATTCTCCAAACAAGAGAAATCATTCCCTTTTTTCCTCTTGTGGTATTTAACTATATGTAGTTTTATGTTACTCTCCACAGCTTTCCTTTGTGTTCCTTTGGACTCCCGTCCTCAACACCAAATCCTTTTCTATCTTGTCTTAATATAAACAGAATCCTTTTCTATCTTGTCTTATTATATTCTTAATATAAACAGAATATAATATATCCCCAACAACAAGATGTTGAGGATCTAGCTTCTAAATAACTCTACTTAGACTTCATCTATCATGTTGTCAGGAAACAAGGTATTGCAGTATACTTAAATTTTCCCTAGTCTGTAGCTCATTCTTTTAAGCACTATTCAGCTCAGTTCAGTCACTCAGTCATGTCCAACTCTTTGTGACCCCATGGACTGCAGCATGCCAGACTTCCCTGTCCATCACCACCTCCTAGAGCTTGCTCAAACTCATGTCCATCAAGTCGATGATGCCATCCAAACATCTCATCCTCTATTGGCCTCTTCTCCTCTTGTAGTCTATCTTTCCCAGCATCAGGGTCTTTCCCTGAGTCAGTTCTTCCCATCAGGTGGCCAAAGTATTGGAACTTCAGCTTCAGCATCAGTCCTTCCAAGGAATATTCAGGACTGATCTCCTTTAGGATGCACTGGTTTGATCTCCTTGTAGTCCAAGGGACTCAAGAGTCTTCTCTAATAACACAGTTCAAAAGCATCAATTCTTTAGTGCTCAGCTTTCTTTATGGTTCAACTCTCATGTTCATAACATGACTACTGGAAAAACCATAGCTTTGACTATGCGGATCTTTGTCAGCAAAGTAATGTCTCTGCTTTTTAATACACTAAGTTGGTCACAGCTTTTCTTCCAAAGAGCAGGCATCTTTTAGTTTCATGGCTTCAGTCACCATATGCAGTGACTTTGGAGCCCAAGAAAATAAAATTTGCCACTGTTTCCACTGTTTCCCCATCTATTTACCATGAAGTGATGGGACCAAATGCCATGATCTTAGTTTTCTGAATGTTGAGTTTTAAGCCAACTTTTTATCTCTCCTCTTTCACTTTCATCAAGAGGCTCTTCAGTTCCTGTTCGCTTCCTGCCATAAGGGTGGTGTCATTTGCATGTCTTAGATTATTGATATTTCTCCCAGCAGTCTTGATTCCAGCTTGTGCTTCATCCAGCCTGGTATTTCGCATGATGTACCCTGCATATAAGTTAAACAAGCAGGGTGACAATATACAGCTTTGACATACTCCTTTGCACTATACCTTGGTTTTATTTGAGTATTTTAATGGACACTTAAATATTCCATACTTTTACACCTTTTTAAAGGAGTATATATTAATTATTAGTTGTTCTTTTTCCTTTGTGGCATTCATGTAAACAACAGTTATTGTACGCTCTGATCTAGAAAGATGTCATCTGAAGCTATTGATATTTCTTACCACCTTCAGTTCAGTTCAGTCCCTCAGTCATGTCCGACTCTTTGCGACCCCATGAATCGCAGCATGCCAGGCCTCCCTGTCATCACCAACTCCTGGGGTTTACTCAAACTCATGTCCATCGAGTCGGTGATCCTATCCAGCCATGTCATCCTCTGTCATCCCCTTCTCCTCCTGCCCCCAATCCCTCCCAGCATCAGGGTCTTTTCCAATGAGTCAACTCTTCGCATGAGGTGGACAAAGTATTGGAGTTTCGGCTTCAGCATCAGTCCTTCCAATGAACACCCAGGACTGATCTCCTTTAGGATGGACTGGTTGGATCTCCTTGCAGTCCAAGGGACTCTCAAGAGTCTTCTCCAACACCACAGTTCAAAAGCATCAATTCTTTGGCACTCCACTTTCTTCACAGTCCAACACTCACATCTATACATGACCGCTGGAAAAATCATAGCCTTGACCAGATGGAACTTTGTTGGTAAAGTAATGTCTCTGCTTTTTAATATGCTATCTAGGTTGGTCATAACTTTCTTTCCAAGGAGTAAGCGTCTTTTTATTTCATGGCTGCAATCACCATCTAATTGTGGGCAAATTCCATAGATACATAGTTCTTATAGCTGTTTTAAAACTTTTATCTGATGATTACCAACTGTCATTTTTTAAAATTGTCACTTGTCTTTGTCCATTCAGATTGCTACAACAAAATACCAGGGATTGGGTGTCTTACAACAAAAAGAATTATTTCTTACTGTCTAGAGTCTGTAGCCAGTAGAATACAGAGGACGTGACGATACATGACTGTAGAGTCTAGATCACAAGAGGTTGTACTGTCTTGGGCCTCCACCTGGGAATGCGTCCACTAGACACCAGCCACCACACTGTGAAGAAACCAGAGCCGCAGGGAGGATACATCTAAGCACTCTGGCCGACATTTATGTTTTTGTGTGTAATGTGAGAAAAATATTTGAAAGAATATGTTCTGAGATGTTGCTAGGAATTTTCTCTGGGAGATATGTCACATTTTCAATCTTTATATTTTTTTATTTTATGCAATAGGCAGGTATTCAGTTTATTAAAACAAAATGTAGCTTCCAGAATAACAATATAATTTTTAAGTAATATTTTTAAATGGTCTTAATTTTCACACATAAAAGCATTGTTTTCACTCCCTTAAGTCAGAGAAATTGAAATGAAATAGCTTTTAAAAAAAACACACTTTATCTTTTAATTAAGGACAGTTTTCTTTGAATGAGATCATTATTTTCATAAGAATGTTGAATTAAATGCAAAAAAACACTGTGTAACATTCATATTTACCTATAACAACATTATTACAGGAAAGATTATAGATACACAAAGGGTCTTTCAATATACTTGCTGATACATGCAATATAATGCATAGATGGTACAATAATAATTGGAAAAAATCAGGAAAATCTGTTTTCTTGGAATTTCTTTGAAAAACAGCTATTTTTTTGGTTAACTTATTGATTCTCTAAGCTTGGATGACAAATAGAATATATCCTTACTTTTACATAATTAAAATAGCATGAAAGAAAGGTGAGAGAAAGAGGGAATTAACAGGGCAGAAAATTAAGCGTCTTAAACTCTAAGGAATCTCAAAATCTTTTAATCAGAAGAAAGGCTTGAAATATAAATGATATTAAGTTCTACAAAATGTGGTGAGGCAAAGTGTGAAGTAGGTTGTAGTGATACTTCTCAGTTAGATAATACTTGAAGGAACAAGTTCTTACCAAGTCCTTCCCAGTCTTACTCTTTTAGATGTTTTTCAAAAAAGAAACTTGAATAGGCAACACATTTTGAAGAAAACAAAATAGGCAACAGATAACTCCCAGCTAATACTCCATCTGTAGTTTAATTCTTTAAAATCTGTCATTAAATGCTGGATAGAGAGCAATCAACTTCCTTTTTTTTTAGATTAATTTTTCAAAGCAAGGTTTTGTGAATCACCTAAGGCTGGTTCCTTGTGACCTCATATAATTGATGTCAGACACAATGTGATAGTCAAAAATTTTTTTCAGTAGGCTCCTAAACCCTTTCATCCATAATACAGATATCAAGGGAAGCATTTTGTGTACTATCTTTATGGAGAGACTGTTTTAAATGATTAAAGAAGACAAGAAAGGGCTACACTCATGATGACGATGAAGCACTTTACTTTAAAACATGTATAACCTTTTAAAGGGTACTCAGGCATGGCTAGTGGAAGATTATTACGTAAATCCCAGCCAGCTTCAACCTAATTCTGACCCCTGGGGAACAGTGAGAACTCTGATTCATGGTTCTCAGGTTAGGGGCTTCTACCAACCTAACATTGACCTTCTGCTGGTGCTTTGGTGTCTCCCCCTCAACTCCTTCATGCTTGTGCTATCTTAACAACCTGGGGACACAAAGAGGAAATGTGAGTTCCTCAGAAAAATTCCAGGAAGGGCCCCACGGTGTGTAAGGTTGTGATTGAGATGCTTAAGGTTTATCTTAATTCTGGAAGAATCCTATCTTAGAGTGAACAGCAAATCTTTATGCAAAGAGTATGACCAGTCTTATCCAATTACAATTTGTGACAAAAATAGAGCTTTAAGTTTTGTAATAATGTAAAAAAACCAGATAAGATTTTTCATTTAATGTTTGGTTGTTTGGGGAAATGTTTTAAAAGCATCTTCTGCTCAACTTACTTGGACCTGCAAATATTCTCAATGGAATCCAATTTGAAATGTATACTTGCTTCCCCCGTAAGTAGAGTGTTCCTATGAAAGCCTCTGTAAGTTGAAATGACCTAAAGAAGCAATTACCATCAACTTATATGAGAATGTTTTTAAGCATTCCCAGACCCACCCAACTAACCTACTAAATCATATCGTTATATCATTCGCTACGATTGAAATGCTTGTTACATCCGGTTTTATGCTAAGCGTTAACATTCCTACAAACTCTCTCAGACTTTTCTGACATCTTGGGACATATTTTGCTAAGGGTTGCACAAAACCGATCAAGATAAAGCACAGATGCTCAAACACAGTTCAAAGCTATAGAGGCTTGATGCAGAGATGCTGAGTGCAGTTACGTGGAAGGAGCTTGGGGTCATTCTCTCTGCTCAGGGTGTGCGCTGCTTCTGTGATGTTACCCTGCAAAATGAATGCGGAACTCTGTTTTTACTTTTCATCTATTTCTGTAAAAGTGAAAGATCCCCTTTGATTTCTTTCAGTTGTCGAAAACAGATACCAATGTAGGTCTTGAAGAAAAGCAAAGTGGTATAAACGCAATCTTTCAGGTAGTGGGGGAAGCCTGTGTACCACTGAGTTCTATCAAGTGAAATGTTATGTATCTTTAATTAATATTAGGTATCTGCCTCTTGGATTTCTTGGGAAAGAGTGACATACATGATCATATAAATCAACTCTAGATATTGGTTCCCTTTTTTTTTTTTTACTAACCTATAAAAAAGATTTTTTTCTTACCTAAAAAAAGATTTTTCCTTTTTTTTTATATAGAAAAGATTTTTTTTTCTTTTTTTACCTAAAACTCTCTCTATGCATGCTTGTACAAACCTTGTATTAGAAATACTTCAAGGTGGCATAATTGACTGACTTAAGTTTTATCTCTTATCCCTAAATCTTCCTGCCTCTGGTAAAATGCTAATATTTAGGAGATTGCATAAAAGGCAAAAATACGGGGAACACTGGAGACAAATGTCTACATCAGTCCCCAGAAACAGAAAGCTGGTGCTCATGGTGATTTGGCAAGCTTCTCAAAATCTCTTTTTTAAAAGAAAACAATATAATTTTAAGTGAGGTATGCATATGATTTGTAAACTTTCTGTGATATAGATGTCAGTGAGGCTATGGTAGTATATGAATGAATACTCTATTCATATTGAATGTAATTTTAATTTTTCAAAAAATATATTTGATTAGAACACCTCCAGAAGGAAGCCAATTATTTTCTGTACTCTCAGTGTCAGAAAAAGATCTGCTTTGCCAAAAATCCCTTTTCTTCTGACTTATACCTCAAGATATGCTTAAAATTGGCACTTTTAACACTCATGATTTCCCCTTTTCTTATCATCATTATAGAACTTAACAAATACCCTTCTTTACTTTTTCTGCTCATCTCCTGCTCACCTGCATACTATGTAAAGTATATTACATATTTAGTAATTCATATGTATTTTTTGTTGTTCCAACTTCCATTTAAGCAAAGATAGATTCTTTATGAGATGATTGCAACTTTCAGGGGCATGTTGTTGCAATTAGCAATCTTCTGGTTCTGAGTAGACTCTGAAAAAGAACATGATCCATTCTTGAGTGTTTGCCCAAGTTTCTGTGTGCAACTTAGGCTTATTCATGTCCACAAATAATCACAAGTAACAGAACATTAAAAACTAAAATAATTTGCTGCTTAAGATGAGTCACTTCCAGTAAAAGCAAACCTCTTCATAAGACCATGAAACCTGTATTGAATTTCTCAGGGAGTATGCCATGGTTTCTTGATCATGTTGGTCCGTAGTGACTCTGGTTTAGTCTGTAAGTCTGAATTGCCT
Organism: Muntiacus reevesi; assembly: GCF_963930625.1. Taxonomy (NCBI): domain Eukaryota; kingdom Metazoa; phylum Chordata; class Mammalia; order Artiodactyla; family Cervidae; genus Muntiacus; species Muntiacus reevesi. The sequence goes on along the minus strand of NC_089251.1, from coordinate 255,064,296 downwards.
GTTGATCACATTTATTTCACAGCAGTCGATTATGAGGATCATCAGTACTATCCCACAGTCTATGTTTCTTGAGAGTTTAAAATAGTATACACTTTTTTTTTTTTGTCTGTGATTGCCTGGCCCCCTAGTTGTAAAAGTATGTGACTCACCACACTGCTTGTGTAAGATAGGCAGAATGATTTTGGAAGAAAAGAAATCATTCTTAATTCAGAAAGATGAAATTTCATCAAGTTGTCTTGTGCTGAGCACTATTTTCCAGTGCAAATGATGAGTCATGGAACAAAATGGATAATTATGTGCATGCTAAGTCGAGTCTGACTGTGTGATCCTATGAACTGTAACCAGCCAGGTTCCTCTATCCATGGGATTCTCTAGGCAAGAACACTGGACTGGGTTGCTGTACCCTCTTTTAGGGAATCTTCCCAACCTGGGGATAGAAACTTTGTCTCTTGTCTCCTGCATTGGCAGGCAGGTTCTTTACCACTAGTGCCACATGGGAAGCGCCCATTTCAGAGGTGATTCAGTTCAGTTCAGTTCAATCACTCAGTCGTGTCCAACTCTTTGTGACTCCATGGACTGCAGCATACCAGGATTCCCTGTTCATTAACAACTCCCGGAGCCTGCTCAAACTCATGTCCATTGCATCGGTGATTCCATCCAACCATCTCATCCTCTGTCGTCCTCTTCTCCTTCCACCTTCAATCTTTCCCAGAATCAGGGTCTTTTCCAGTGACTCAGTTCTATGCACTGGGTGGCCAAAGTATTGGCACATCAGCTTTAGCATCAGTCCTTCCAATGAACATTCAGGGTTGATTTCTTTAGAATTGACTGGTTGGATCTCCTTGTAGTCCAAAGGATGCTCAAGAGTCTTCTCCAATGCCACAGCTCAAAGGCATCAATTCTTCAGTGCTCAGCTTTCCTTATAGTCCAACTCTCACATCCTACTCTCACATGACTACATCTCTCACATCCTACATCTCACATGACTACTAGAAAAACCATAGCTTTGAATAGATGGACCTTTGTTGGTAAAGTAATGTCTCTGCTTTTTAATATGCTGTCTAGGTTGGTCACAGATTTTCTTCCAAGAAGCAAGCGTCTTTTAATTTCATGACTGCACTCACCATCTGCAGTGATATTGGAGCCCAAAAAAGTAGTTTGTCACTGTTTCCACTGTTTCCTCATCTATTTGCCATGGAGTGATGGAACCAGATACCATGATCTTAGTTTTCTGAATGTTGAAATTCAAGCCAACTTTTTCACTCTCCTCTTTCACTTTCATCAAGAGGCTCTTAAATTCTTCTTTGATTTCTGCCGTTAGAGTGGTGTCATCTGTGTACCTGAGGTTATTTATATTTCTTCTGGCAATCTTGATTCTAGCTTGTGCTTCATCCAGTCTGGCATATTGCATGATGTACTGTGCATATAAGTTAAATAAGTAGGGTGACAATATACAGGCTTGATGTACTCCTTTCCCAATTTGGAACCAGTCTGTTGTTCCATGTCCAGTTCTATCTGTTGCTTCCTGACCTGCATACAGATTTCCCAGGAGGCAGGTCAGGTGGTCTGGGATTCCCATCTCTTGAAGAATTTTCCACAGTTTGTTGTCATCTGCACAGTCAAAGGCTTTCGCATAGTCAATAAAGCAGAAGTAGATGTTTTTCTGGAGCTCTCTTGCTTTTTCAATGATCCAGCATATGTGGACAATTTGATCTCCGTTTCTCTGCCTTTTCTAAATTGGAGGTGATTAGGAGTAGGCAATTAAGAAAACATGATAAGAAAGTCAGCACAAATCATCACCTTTCTTCTCTTTAGAGAAGAAAGTTTAAAACCTTATTTTCTAAGCACATCTCAGGCCACACCTCCTCCACCACCACTGAACTTCTTATTCTGTATTGAATAACTCAGCCTTTGTCCAACACCGCATCCTTTGTGCATGAGGTCACTTGCTCAGAACGTCCTTCTGCCCCACCTTTGTTACTTGACAAATAACTATTCCTTTAGGACTGAGTTCAAATGACCTCCCCTTTGAAATGTCTCCTCAGAATCCACTGGACTTTGAGAGGCTTTATTCAGACATTATTTTCTATCCTACTGAAAACATTCAGAAAACCAAGATCATGGCATCCGATCCCATCACTTCATGGCGAATAGATGGGGAAACAATGGAAACAGTGACAGACTTTATTTTCTTGGGCTCCAAAATCACTGCAGATGGTGACTGCAGTCATGAAATTAGGACACTTGCTCCTTGGAAGAAAAGCTATGACCAACCTAGACAGCATATTAAAAAGCAGAGACATTACTTTACCAACAAAGGTTCATCTAGTCAAACCTATGGTTTTTCCAGCAGTCATGTATAGATGTGAGAGTTGGACTATAAAGAAATCTGAGCGCCAAAGAATTGATGATTTTGAACTGTGGTGTTGGAGAAGACTCTTGAGAGTCCCTTGGACTGCAAGGAGATCCAACCAGTCAATCCTAAAGGAAATCAGTCGTGAATATTCATTGGAAGGACTGATGGTGAAACTGAAACTCCAATACTTTGGCTACCTGGTGCGAAGAGCTGACTCATTTGAAATGACCCTGATGCTGGGAACAAGTGAAGGCAGGAGGAGAAGGGGATGACAGAGGATGAGATGGTTGGATGGCATCATCGATGCAATGGACATGAGTTTGAGTAAGCTCCGGAAGTTGGTGATGAACAGGGAATCCTGGCGTGCTGCAGTCCATGGAGTCGCAAAGAGTCTGACATGACTGAGAGACTGAACTGAACTGATTAAAAGCTAATTATACTAATAGTTGATAGGTGAATAATATTCATTGTCTATACCTGCCTATAGACAAACAAGACACTTACCACGCCCCTTTCCCCAGACTTTACTCACTTGACATAGGGAAACAATCTTTTGCTTTAATTTCAGGTTTTTCTTTGTATTATGTTGTATTATGACATGCTATTTCATTTTACTGCTTTATTTGGCCACCATTATCCTTATATCTCACTTCATCTTAGATTCCTTCAGTTTTGCTGAACTATGTTATTCAGTAAATTTTTAGAAATGAGTCATAGGTAGTAAACTTTCTAAGTCTTGCATATCTAAAAATGAAACTATTTATTTTGCTCTCCCACATAAGTGAGTTTGGTTGGGTAAAGAAATCCAGGTTAATTTTTTTCTTTTGTAACTGTGGTAATATTTCTCCATTGTCAATTTGAATCCAGTGTTACTTATTTTAATTGGTAGAGAACTCTTTCATAGGCTAATTTTTTTCTCTTGAGAAACTCTTAGGATTTTATGTTTATGTTTGGCATTCTGAGATTACATTAGGGTGTGTCTGAATGTGGGTAGTGTTTTTCTATTCATGCTAATCAGAAACTTTGGATCCTTTCAATATTTTGAATGACTCACTTTCATGATTAAGTTTCTTAAATTAATTTATAGTTTGGGATTGCTATTTGTATTTATAGTTGAGTATCTTCATCAAATGGGATTGTTGGAATGTATTTCTTCAGATCAAGTAAAAACCTAGTTTATTGTTCTGTGTTAAACTCAACAAAGGTCGGTCTAGTCAAGGCTATGGTTTTTCCAGTGGTCATGTATGGATGTGAGAGTTCGACTATAAAGAAGTTTGAGTGCAGAAGAATTGATGCTTTTGAACTGTAATGTTGGAGAAGACTCTTGAGAGTCCCTTGGACTGCAAGGAGATCCAACCAGTCCATCCTGAAGGAGATCAGTCCTGGGTGTTCACTTAGTACTTTGACCACCTGATGCGAAGAGCTGACTCATTGGAAAAGACCCTGATGCTGGGAAAGATTGGGGGCAGGAGGAGAAGGGTATGACAGAGGATGAGATGGTTGGATGGCATCACCTACTCGATGGACATGAGTTTCAGCAAACTCCAGGAGTTGGTGATGGACAGGAAGGCCTGGCATGCTGCGGTTCATGGTGTTGCAAAGAGTCAGACACAACTGAGTGACTGAACTGAACTGAAATTCTGAAAACAGAAGATTCCCTAGATGTTTGAGAGGAGGGTTGGACAGGGAAAATGTGAAAGGTATACAAATAAATTTTACTTAGGGTCTGAATATGTTACCTGGTTCACTGTCCACCTTGGGAGTACTGTGTCAGAACTCCCATTTGAGTGCCCTGCCCCAAATTTATCTTGTAGATGATGGAAATCAGTGGCTCTCCTTCCTTCTCTCTCTTTGCTGTGGATTTGTAAGTTCCAAGTTATTTCAGGTTCTGCTTCCCTTCATCTCTAGCCCCATCCTTCATACAGAGGACTCTCCTAATGAGGTAACACTTTGTATATGAAACAGTCTTTCAGGCTTCATCCTGGGGCAAGTACTGCTGTTGCCAACTGCTTTTGTACAGAAGGTGGAGGATCGGGGTGAGGAGCAAGCCAGCTGGCCCAGGTTATCCAAATGAAGTCTTTAATTAATTGCTCTTACTGCTCCCAGGGGCCGCTCCCTGTCTTTGATTTGTTCAGTCTGTGCACAGTGGTTCTCCGAGCCTCTTCAGGAAATGCTAAGGCAATATAGAGCCTTCCTTCTCCAGCAGCAGCCTTTATATTACTACTCTCTTCTGATTTCTCCAGCAAGATCATCACACCTGCTCTTTACCATCAAAACTTCCTTCAAAATTGCCGATTTCTGAGTCCATCTTCTTTACCTAGAGGGTAAAGTGGATTTATTATCTATTAAAATATGTTCTATCATTTCTATGTTTGTGTGTGCCTGCAATTCCAGTAGGCACAGAAGGGGAGCTGGAGCATGTTTTGGTTCACACTTTTTGTGAATGTATTGATTGTACACTGCAGTAATTATTCTCTGCTTACATAAGTCTCCCCACTAGAAAGTGACCCCCACCTGCAGCACTAAGATCTTGGCAATCCCCATTGTGAGCCCAGTTGTCTGTAAGTGGGGAGGCTGGATGAACAAAGGCACAGAAATCTAAAAACACAAAAACTTATGGAAGAGAGAATTCTGACTTGTTTCATTGCTGGAAAGAAAAAAAGAAAGAGAGAAACTGGTGAGGGGAGAGAGACAGAAAATTTTATGTGATACTGAGGTTGTTCTTGATCCCTTTCTGAGCTCCAGTTCTCCCATTTGGGAAACATGACTACAGGATGGCCAAGATACTTTTCTTGTTTAATCTCTGTTTGGTTCCATGAATTTGGTTCCAGGAATCTATAGGCTTTACCAAGACCACTGATCTCACAGCATCCTACAGATAGAAACCATATGGTTTACACTCATCCTAAAATAGTGAGGAAATTATTTCACTATTCTTTTTTCTATGATTTATGAGCAGCACTCTTTTCCCTTCAAACAATTCTCCACTGTTAGGCTTGGTTCTTCCCCCTTTCAACCACCTGTTCTCAATGATATACTCTGTGGCTGATTCTACTAATTTCTGATAAGGCATTAACTGATAAGAGAAGTGTTAGCTGATAAGGAGCGAGGGAAGATTTATAGAATTATATACAGTTTTTTTGAGGCAGCATTTAATAAAAAAACATTCTCTCTTCATCAGTTGCAAGGAGAAAAACTACATACAGATCACATGGTTGAACAACATGGGGGTTAGGGATGCCACCTATGATGGCATCTGATTCTATAGCATGAGTATCTAAATTAAGAGCAATTAATTGGCTACTGTAGAAGTTCTAAACACTTAAAAAGATAAAGTCATACTAGTAAAATGATACACAGTGACACTGATGTTTGAGGAAGGGCACATTACGTGAAAACTTCTCAAATTATAGTCTAGGGTCAAACAGTCACTTCCCTCTTGCTTGCTATCAGGTTTCAGCTTACAGAAAAATGTAACTTTTTTTTACAGTCTTATGCATCTTCACTGATAATATGTTGTATTTTTTCCAGTTGACACTAAAATAACTCATATCTAATTCTTTGAATTCATGCAGATGTCAAAATATTTCCACATACTTCTACCAGGTGCATCTATTTTAAATTGGAGCCAGAAAATTCTAGGCTGAAGACCAGCCAACATAAAATATTTTTTATAAAATATGTGTGTTCAGTAGTCGATAGCATTAAATTTGCTCTATCTAGAGCAGAATTCAAACAGACATAGGCACAAACAATATAAGAGAAATCTTGACTTAAAAACACATATGACTTAAAAACACAAGTTTGTCAGTTGAATAAATAAATAGTAATATTTAGCACTTATTTTATGTGTGAAAAAAATAGTTATTCACCAACATAAGCAATTCTCAAAATGTTGTTACTAGATTCAAGGAGAGTTTCTGCAAAATTTTTAATTGTGAGTTTTCAATGTAATGAAAGTTTAGAAAACAACCTACACACCCAGAATCACTAAAAGTCAGAATGAGGCTACCAAGCATTTTTTAGGATATAGAGCAATTGTCATTCTCTCACACGGTAGTGTGTGTGCTCAGTCATGTCTGCCTCTTTGCGACCACATTGACTGCAACCTGCCAGCCTCCTCTGTCCTTTGAATTTTCCAAGCAAAACACGGGAGCATGTTGCCATTTCCTTCTCCAGGGGATCTATCCGACCCAGGGATCTAACGTGTGTCTCTTGCATCTCCTGCATTGGCAGATGGATAGATACTTTACCACTGCACCACTCGGGAAGCCCCTTACACTGCTAATGAGAGCTAAAATGGCATAGTCACTTTGGGAAACTAAATATGGAATGTCTACAAAAGCTTAATATATGCATACTCTGTGCAGTCAGCTCTGCTCTCAGGTGTCTATCCAACATATATCTCAGAAATGCAAATATTTAGGTCTCAAAATACACTTACAAGAAATTTTTAACAGAGTTACTTATAACAGCCCCAAACTGGAAAGAGTTTGCTGTCCATCAGTGCTAAAATAAATTGTGAAACAGCTGTATAATGGAATACTCCAAAGCAACGAAAGCTCCAATACTTTGGCCACCTGATGCAAAGAGCTGACTCATTGGAAAAGACCATGATGCTGGGAAGGATTGAGGGCAGGAGGAGAAGGGGTCAACAGAAGATGACTTGGTTGGATGGCATCACTCACTCACTGGACATGAGTTTGAGCAGGCTCTGGGAGATAGTGAAGGACAGGGAAGTGCTGCAGTCCATGGGGTCGCAAAGAGTCAGACATGACTTAGCAACTGAACAACAAAGCAATGAAAAAGAATGAACTACAGCTAGATGATACGACATGGATGAACCTCACAATAAGTTCAATAACAATGTATGACACAGAAGAATATATACTGTACAGTTCATTTAAATGAGGCTAAAGCAAGCAAAACTATAATCAGAGAACAAATTATCTTTTTAAAGGAACTATTGACTGAGAGGAGGTACAAGGAATACTTCTGGGGTGCTTGTATTATTCCATATGGAATGTGGTATTGTGATTACCCCTGGGAAGAAGGCTACAAGCCTGCCAAGACTTGACCTCATAGACCATGCACCCTCTCAAGTTTATGTCTTTACAGTGGATACAGATGGTGCTCCACCCACATCCCCTTGGGTCTTCTTATGGAGCCCCCTCAATTTGTCTCTGTTGTACTTTAGCCAGCTTATAGCTGCAATTTTCAGAAGACTCTCCTTTGGTTACTGGAGCCCCTTTGGCTGTACCTGCATGGAGCTGGAAGAGTTTATATCCCCCACAGGGCAGCCTGTGGCTAATGGCTAACTGGTGTGGGAGAGTGAAAGCCCATCTCCTTTCCCCCAAGACAAGACAAACTCTCTGTACAATTACCTAGAGATTAGACTAGAGCTGTGACTTGAAGTAAAACTGCTCCGTTGCTTAGCTTCTTCCCCTTACCTGTCTAGTTTCTCCTACTCCTCTACTGGCTTCTTTTGTGAGTTCAGCCTTAACAAATCTCTTGCCCATAGATTCTCATGTCAAGGTCGTCCTGTAAGAACTGGATCTCAAACAACCATATTGGAAAACCAATATCATATGGATGTGGCTTTCTCTCCTCCATACCACTTCAGAATACTTAACACTGCCTTCCTTATTGCCTAGAGTTTATACCCACACAGTCTGTTTCAGGAGTTAAGGTCCTAGAAGTCTTCTATTAATTAAATGGAGACTAATCCAGGAGGCATAACTCATGAAGCATTCATTCTCATCCTGAGTTCTTGGGTCATCTTTACGATCACTGCTCTAAACTCTTTCTCAGTAGATTGCCTATCTCCACTTAACTTAGTTCTTCTTCTGGGGTTGTATCTTGTTCCTTTGATTGAAACCTGTTCCTGTGCTGCCTCCTTTTGTTTTAGATGCTATTTGTATTTTTATGTATGTGGTAGCTAAGTTGTGTTTCTTAACCTTGGAGAAGTAAGCCTTCAATAAGAGACATCACATGTGTCGCAGCAGTGCATTCCTCTCTCACTGCCAAAGCTGTGTGCTCTAGAGATCCCTCCTAAGGGGGCTGCATGGGTCCTTCTGTTGCGGAAGGCTGTGTGGGCATTCTGATGAGCTTGGTTCCTGTCTCGTCTGGTTGATCACCAGGCTCTGCCTGTGAGGGTGCTGTTGGTTGCTGTTTAGCAGTTCTGGTCATGATGTGGGCCTGCAGAGCCCAGGGCTAGTGCTGGCTCACTGGTGCACGGAGTCGGGGTCCCAAAGACTCTGGGGCTGTTGCCAACCCCTGCCTTCACTGGCAGGTGAAGCAGATCCTGGAGTTGGTGGCACAGTGGTAAAGAATCCATCTGCCAATGCAATAGATGCAACAGATGTGGGTTCGATCCCTAGGTTGGGAAGATCCCCTGGAGGAGGAAATGGCAACCCACTCCTGTATTCTTGCCTGGGAAATTACATGGACAGAGTGGTCTAGTGGGCTACAGTCCATGGGGTCACAAAAGAGTTGGATATGACTGAGCACACACACACACACACACTTGCAGGGAGAGATGGTTAGATGGTTCCTGGAATCTGACTGCAGGGCCTGTGGATCCCAGAGCTCAGTTCATATCTTTTGGAGGGAGTGTGGTTCCTGGTATAGTTGGATACAGAGTCCCGGGTGTCCTGAAGCTTGAGTTGGCCTGCTATAGGCAGGACCAAGACCCAGCTGGTCTCAGGGGAGGATCTAGTCTACGTTGCAGGGTCCTACTTCTGGTGTCTGCCCTCTGGTGGGTAGAGCTAGGTCTTGACCCTGTGGTGGGCTTGGCCATGTCTAGGGGCATGTCCAGAGACAGCTGTGGCTCTTGAGGAAGTCTTTAGGAAACCTGTCTCCTGATGGCAGTGCTGTGCCCAGCCCAGTTAGTTGTTTGGCCTGAGGCACCTCAGCACTGGTGCCTGCAGACTTTTGAATGGCCTTGGCATTAAAGAGCTACCAGGAGTGTTCCAGCAGCTGACTGTCTGGTGTTTATGTCCCCAGGGTGAGCCACAGTCTTGCCCCTCCCCCAGTCTCTCCAAGAGACTCTCCAAGACCAGCAGGTAGGTCTGGTCCAGGCGCCTATCAAATCACTGCTTTTGCCCTGGGTCATCGTGCGTGTGAGATTTTGTGTGCCCCCTCTAAGAGTGAAGCCTCTATTTCCCCTAATCTTGTGGGGCTCCTGCAGTCAAGCCCCACTGGCCTTCAAGGTCAAATGCTCTGGGGGCTCGTCTTCCCAGTGCTGGATCCCAGGCTGAGGAATCTGACTTGAGGTGGAAGAAACTCTATGATATAATTATTCTCCAGTTTGTGGGCTACGCACTGGTGGGAGGGGGGAGGGCGGTGTGTAATGGGATTTGGAATTTGATTAAATGTGGGTTTACCCCTCTACTCATCTCACTGATTTTTTTCTTTATGTATTTAGTTGTAAAAGATATTTTCTGATAAAACCTAATCTTTTTCATTGATGATTGTTTTGCATATAACTGATTTTGATCCGTCAGTGAGAGGAGGTGAGCTCAGGGTCTTTCTATGCCGTCTTGGCCTGCCAACATCTTGTGAAACATTTATCAGTGATTTACATCTTGGAAAAATGCAAAAAGATTAGCAGTGCAGTCATCTGACAGGACCCTCAGCCAGCAGGAGACCCGCTGCTGGCTCGTGATTGGGCTCAAGGAATGATGTTTAGAAAAGGTCCAAAGCACGAGCCTTGATTGGAAAGGAGGCCTGAGTGGGGCATAAGAAACATTCTTCGGGCTACAAGGAGCAGTGTTAGATTTTCATCACCTGGACACCGGAAAGAAAGAAAAAAGACACAGAAAAGAAACTATTTTGAGCAGAAGACAGTCTAACTTCATGAATTTTATCTAGGACTAGCCTTGAACTAATATCTATTAACTCTGTGTGTGAATGCATATTGTGATTTAATAAATCAGGGGACTTAATATTTTTTTTTTTTTTTGGGACTTAATATTTTTAAGTGGTTGCAAATGGGGCAATAACTCCATGTCCCACATTGCAATAACTACCTGTCCCAGATGAAACCACTAGCTTTCATGATTGAATGAGATTTCAAGAACTTGTTTGATAACAGCACAGCTATCCAATGGAAAAGCAGATCAGTACTAATTACTCCAACTCAAATAGGTGATCAAAATTTTTTGGCCCAAAATCCATGCTAAGATTTACCAATATTAACAGCCAGTGGTATGAGCTTTAGAATTAATTATCTAGTGAGTAAATAATCATAAAAATTTCTAACATACCAGATAGAAATTTCAAAAATATTTTAAACCTATACCTCACAATTTCAGTTTATTTATATCTAAAATTATTTTAAGTTGGCCTTTTAAATAGTTTGTACTGAAAGTATTAAGTGATTGAATTGGAGTGAATGGTAATTAAAGTTACCAAAAGAGCCTGTGACAAAAGGAGATGATCAAAACAAAAAATGTACAAAGTAAACTGCATTGACAAAGGCTATACTGAAGCATGCCAACATTTCGGTTGTGTTTATCTCTGCTTGCTAGGATTGAGGCTTATTTTATTATCTTCATCAGGAAAAGGGTAGTTTATGAAAAACACGATGTGTAAGAGCCTCTCTCCAGTTCGGTTACCTCAAATAGAGACAGTGGGTGGCTGTCACCAAGGCATGGGAATGCTGTGAAACACATCATTATGAAGGCTTGTGTGAATTGGGTAGAGAGGTTTACTTTGATTTCTTTGAATTATCCTATACTGCTTAGAGAATATTCCAACATAAGGGAGCATCACAGACCAAAATGGAACTGTTCTTGTTGGTAGTGGTAAGTTTAAACAATCAGCCATTTTCCTAACATCTATTTCGTTGGTGGACAAATACTGAAAAGGAGTGGATCGGCACATGTAAACACACACACATGACCTTTACCTGGTGGAAAATAAATTATATTTGTGCATGTCTCCCTTAGTAATTGCTCAATGACTTCCTTGCAGTTTATAAATGCCAGTAAATTATAAGGCATGCCAGAAAAAAGGAAAAATAATTTTTAAAAAGGAATGAATTTCAAAGAAAAAGTATAGCTAATGAGAACAAAATTCTTACCAAGAGGTTTTAATTAACAAGTTTTTATTACATTGAATGGGATCAGATGTGAACCTGATCGTTTATTTAATACTTGACATTTCCTGTGAGTAATACCTTTCATTTGACCATCTTACAATATTTTTTAAACACAAAACCTCTGTAATACCTGCATTATTGTTTTGTTTTATGATAAGTCATCAAAGAACTTGTAGTCTACAGAGGTCACCTAGAATGAGATTGATTCCATAACACACCCCTCCCCCTATGGCCCTCAATTAGGATTTAAGAACTCCACAACTTCAACTCTAGAACATTTTATAACATGAGACCCATATTTTTAACTTTTAGAGGTAATTTTTAAGGAAAAATTAGTCTCTAGGAAAAAAAAGTCTCTAGGAAAAAATATCTATACATGAACACATACAGTTAAATATAATCTACCTAAGAATATATTCCTTATGATTATACAGTGGAGGTGATGAATAGATTCAAAGGATTAGATTTGGTAGACAGTGCCTGCAGAACTATGGATGGAGGTTTGTAAAATTGGGTAAGAGGCAGTGACCAAAATCATCCCAAAGAAAAAGAAATACAAGGAGGCAAAGTGGTTGTCTGATGAGGCTTTACAAACAGCTGAGAAAAGAAGATAAATGAAAGCACAGGAGAAAGGGAAAGATACACCCAGCTGAATGCAGAGTTCCAGAGAATAGCAAGGAGAGATTTAAAAAGACTTCTTAAGTGAACAATATGAAGAAGTAAAGAAAAACAACAGAGTGGGAAAGACTATAGATATCGTCAAGAAAATTGGAGATATCAAGGGAACATTTCATGCAAGGATGGGCATGATAAAGGTCAGAAATAGTAAGGACCTAACAAAAGCAGGAGAGATTAAGAAGTGGCAAAAATACACAGAAGAACTATACTACAAAAGTCTTAATGACTCAGATAACCATGATGATGTGGTCACTTACCTAGAGATAGACATTGTGGAGTGTGAAGTCAAGTGGACCGTAGGAAGCATCACTAAGAACAAAGCTAGCGGAGGTGATGGAATTACAGCTGAGGTATTTCAAATCCTAAAAGATGATGCTATTAAAGAGCTACACTCAATATGCCAGCAACTTTGGAAAACTCAGCAGTGGCCACAGGACTGGAGAAGGTCTGTTTTCATTTCAATCTCAAAGGTGGGCAGTGCCAAAAAATGTTCAAACTACCATACAATTGTGCTCATTTCACATGCTAACAAGGTGTAATGCTCAAAATTCTTCAAGCTAGGCTTTAGCAGTACACGAACCAAGAACTTGCAGATGTACAACTTGGTTTAGAAAAGGCAGAGGAACCAGAAATCAAATTATCAACATTCATTGGGTCATAGAGAAAGCAAAAGAATTCCAGAAAATATCTACTTCTGCTTCATCGACTACACTAAAGCCTTTAACTGTGTGGATCATAAAAATCTGTGGAAAATTCTTAAAGAGATGGTAATACCACCACCTTACATATCTTCTGAGAAACCTGTATGCAGGTCAAGAAGCAACAGTTAGAACTGGATATGATATAGAAGACTGGTTCAAAATTGGAAAAGGAGTAAGTCAAGGCTATATATTATCACCCTGCTTGCTTAACTTCTTTGCAGAATACATTATGCAAAATGCTGATCTAAAAGTCTGTCACTGTTTCCCCAACATCACAGTTCAAAAGCATCAATTCTTCAGTACTCAGTGACAGACTTTATTTTCTCGGACTCTCAAATCACTGCAGACAGTGACTGCAGCCATGAAGTTAAAAGATGCTTGCTCCTTGGAAGGAAAACTATGACAAACCTAGTCTGCATATTTAAAGCAGAGACCTTACTTCTCTGACAAAGGTCCATATAATCAAAACTGTGGTTTTTCCAGTAGTCATGTATGGATGTGAGAGTTCAACCATAAAAAAGGCTGTTACTCACTCATTCATGTCCGACTCTTTGAGACCCCATGAACTATAGCCCAGCAGGCTCCTCTGTCCATGGAATTCTCCAGGCAAGAATACTGGAGTGGGTTACCGTTTCTTCCTCCAGGGGATCATCCCTACCCAGGGATCGAACCTGGGTCTCCCGTATTGCAGGCAGTTTATTTACCACCTGAGTCACCAGGGAAGCAGAGAAGGCTGAGTGCCAAAGAATTGATGCTTTCAGATTGTGGTGCTAGAGAAGTGCAACAGGTGCAACAGACTCTTGAGAGTCTGTTGGACTACAGGGAGATCAAACCAATCAATCCTAAAAGAATCAACCCTGAATATTCATTGGAAGGACTGATGTTGAAGTTCCAATACTTTGGCCACCTGATTTGAAGATCAGACTCACTGGAAATTACCTTGATGATGGGAAAGATTCAGGGCAAGAGGAGAAGGGGACAACAGAGGATGAGATGGTTGTATACTATCACTGACTCAATGGACATGAGTTTGAACAAACTCTGGGAGATGGTGAAGGACAGGGAAACCTCATGTGCTGCAGTCCATGGGGTCTCAAAGAGTCGGACACCATGTACCTATTGAATAACAACAAGATATACATATAAAGGGTTCATAACCAATGAAGTATTAATAGCAGTAGAACCAAAGGTGATTGCAGCCATGAAATTAAAAGACGCTTACTCCTTGAAAGGAAAGTTATGACCAACCTAGACAGCATGTTAAAAAGCAGAGACATTACTTTGCCAACAAAGGTCTGTCTAGTCAAGGCTATGGTTTTTCCAGTGGTCATGTATGGATGTGAGAGTTGGACTATAAGGAAAGCTGAGCCCCGAAGAATTGATGCTTTTGAACTGTGGTGTTGGAGAAGACTCTTGAGAGTCCCTTGGACTGCAAGAAGATCCAACCAGTCCGTCCTGAAGGAGATCAGTCCTGGGTGTTCATTGGAAGGACTGATGTTGAAACTGAAACTCCAATACTTTGGCCACCTCATGTGAAAAGTTGACTCATTGAAAAAGACCCTGATGCTGGGAGGGATTGGGGGCAGCAGGAGAAGGGGACAACAGAGGATGGGATGGCTGGATGGCATCACTGACTCGATGGACATGAGTTTGGGTAAACTCCGGGAGTTGGTGGTAGACAGGGAGGCCTGGCGTGCTGCGATTCATGGGGTCACAAAGAGTCGGACAGCTGAGTGATTGAGCTGAACTGAACAAATGGGGTAGTCTGCATACGTTAAATAGAAAGGTGGAGTGCTTAGGATTTTTTTCCCCTGACTCCTTTGTCAGATGTAATCTTTCTGAAGTCTCTTAATGTTTGTCAGAGGTTCTCAAATTTTCTTGGTTTGTGATCCCCTAATGTCTCAGTATATTTTTCACCATGCCCCTAAGGGAAAGGAAATACCTAAGTGTTCCATTTATTAAGTAGTTTGGTCTGAACAACTAATAACAGTAGTTGGTGTGATGTCCAACAGATGGCGTTGTGCTTTCCTCAACAATTAACATTCTCCCTCAGCGGCTTCTATGAGCTCACTGCCAGGGGGCTCTTGGGCACCTCAGCTCAGCTTGGGAAGAACAGTTTTAGATAATCTATGCATGAAGTGGAGTGAGCGGCAGAACTGGTCTTGGAGGAACTTGAGACAAGTGAAAGGAATTCCACGGAAGGAGGTATCTTTCATTACAACTCCAGGTAAAAGTGCCTATTACTAAAGACTAATGAGTATAATGCTTACCCTAGGAAAGAGGAGAACAGCAGGTCTCTCATATAGGACACGTAAGAAGCCTCAGTCTAGTGCAGATGTCGCATTCTCCTCTTTAGACAAAACCTGCACTACTACAAACCCTCTACATTGGTTTGTTCTATTCATTTCACCTTTTCATTGTCTGTGACTCATTCTATAATCTACATAACCTCAAGGGTAACTATTTTAAATAAAATAGGCCTCTGTTTGTATCTGATTCACTCACACCAAAGGAAATAGACTTCTCGTAAATACTAAGCTTTGTTTGGGGCAGCCAGATTTAAAATATAAGCATAAATGAAATTTGCTTTGGAGAGCCCTGATAGGATAGCCCAAAGAACTAGGCAGTTTGTGGATCTGACAGTGAAGTGTGATAACACATCTGTGTGCTCACCAGTTGGATGAGAGAAAATGGATGTTTCAAAGTGCCCTGGTCAGAGGAAATGGTTTTAAGTGAACCTGCAGATGAGAAGTTTCAAGAGTAGGAGGCTTTCAGTCGCAGACGTTGATTGGCTCTGGAGCTGACTGTCACACAGGAAACTCCATGAGCATGCATTTGGGAGAATGCAGGGATTTTTGTTTATTTTAGCCAGCAATTGGTGATTCTCCTCCTGTCACTCTAAGAATGCCAGAGACTTTCTAATCAGGCTCTGTTGAGAATGAAATGCTCTGTTCACAGTTAAACACAATTCCTCTTTTTAAGAAATGTAGATACAGTGCCTGCTAAGCACCACGCACTGTCTGGATTTATGGAATATCAGGGCCTGAAGTGAAGGATGAGCAGCGTGAGGACAACTCCTTCCCTTTCAGGGCTAGGCCTCGTTGTTAATTTAAGAAAAACAGAAGGCTCCATTTCACAACTCAGAGGAAACAGAGGAGGTGTCTGGGTAGTTCACTTTCCTCTCTGACTTCAATTTACTCTTTTTAAATGAGGGGGTTGGAATACATGGTCTCTAAGCCGTAACATTCTGATTCTAGTGCTAAATGAAGTTCACTTCAAAGTCAGGGAAAGAGTTACAGCAACATAAATAGACCTCAGGGTATAAACACTGTGTTATCCAAAGGGAAAATAAAGATGACAGGCTACATGTTTTAAAATAAACTCACTGTGGTTTTCAATTCTCCATTCTAACCTTGAATTTTATGAGTATTGATTTCCTAAGAAAGAAAGCTGACAGCTTCTACCTTCCTTAAGTACCTTTTTATTCATTTTACATAAGTCCATTAAAAAAAATTTCAGGCCCAATATATATAACTTTTCATTTAAATGTCATTACCATCCCCAAAAGGACCTTTCTTATGTAACTAAAACAAAAGATTTAATTTTGGACAGAAAAAGTTATACTTGACATTTGCAAGAAATTAATACCTTGCTTTGCCTTAAAAAACAGTCTTGACTGTTAGGTACTTCAATGAAATGTTATTGGTAACACAATGGATGGGCAAACTAAGGAACTGAGAGACCTGCAATACCTGTGATTTACTTAAAATCACACAATTATTTTATATTTCTGTCTCATTATCATCTTAATGTATTTTATTTATCTCTCACAGTAGTCCTCTAGGGTTATTTCCCTGCTCTATAGATAAGAAAATAGAGTTTCAGAGAAAATGTGTTCTTAAAATAGTAATGAATTTGAAACTAGGTGTACCTATCTCAAAAGCTCTTGCAATTTCCCCCTATATCTTATGAGATTCTAGCACTTAATCTTTACTTTGTGAATTGTACATTCTCACATAGATCAAATGGAAAGGGTATCTCCATTTTTCTTCAGAGAATCAGAGGGAGGCAATTGTAAAGAAGGGATAAGGGGGGAAAGTGGTGTTAAAGAACTGCCACTCTATTACTCTAAAATGCTTCCAAACTTACCTTACACTAACCCTACACAGACCTTATATTGTACACAGATTGGATTCCCACAGTTCCTGGAATACACCTTAACTAGCCTCAGCGTCTTCCCTCTTTTCTCTCTCACAATGCCTGTCTTTTCTGCTCTACTTACTGAAAGCCTGTTCATCCTGCAAAGTCCATTTCATGAGTCACTCCCCTCTCATGAGGCTCTTTGAACCTTTTCTCAATCACAGAGTGGAGAAAAGAATTCCGACTGAGATAATCCTATCTACCTGGCAGAGTCATTTAAATGATCATTGACACTTCCATCAGTGATAAAATGTAAAAAGAAAATAAATGTGTTTTTTCTTCACTGTTAAAGATCAAGTTTTAGTAGACCCATAGCTTTTATACTTGCTCTTAGATCGCGTTTTGGCATTAAAAGTTCCAGTCTAGTCTAACAATTGCAAAGATGGAGGCTAGTTCAGTAAAGAAATAAATGATCTAAACTTTTATATGGTATTAAGCTTTAACCATTGATGGAGGTCTGGGAAAGGAGGGGAGGGGTGCCCTTCAAAGGTAGCTTTGGAAGCAACTCATCTTCTGTCTCCTCTTTTGCAATTAAGCCACTGCTCTGTCCTCTCTCAAGTCATTCCCTGGGGAAAGAGGGACTAGAGGAAAGGGGCCATGGCTGGCATGCTCTCCTCTGAATAACTGTTTCGAGCATCTAAGAATCCACCATTTCTTCATGTATCATAACCCACTGAGGCTGTCTTTTGGAGGAGATTCCTTTTTAAGATGACCCATGTCAACTCACTTTTGAAAGGGGTCTCATTTTGTTCTCACAAGCCAATTGGAGTGGAAGTGCATAACATCACAATGGTGTCTCCTTACACCCCTTGACTTTAGACTTCTAAAACTTGAACACCATTATCTGTCTCCTTCAATCTCCAGGAAACAAATATCAGAATCTCCCCACTGTCTTTGCTCATTGGCATGAGGTGAAAATAAAGTATCTTTCTATTTCTGTGAGAACGGAGAAGAGAATACAAAGCTCCCATGAAGAAATCTCTCTACTCTGCAAACTTCATCCTTGTACCAGGGGTACCAGATCAAGCTGGCAAGCTACCTGATAACCATCCTGTTATCCCTTAACATCATGCACAGCACTTCACTTTGAGGTAGAAATTGTTAGGCAGTTAGTGTGGGAACTCTGAGACCTCAGCCTATTTCAATAAACATCCCACTCCATTAACCTAAAACTATATACCCTTTGTTCCAAATTCTTGACCAGTGTGTCCCTGGTCTGATAAATTATCGGCACTTAGATCCAGGAGGAGGAAGTAATCAACTTCTGTTCCATATGTCTGAAAGAAAAACAACTGGTGATCATTAATCTTTAGCCTGTACATCTGATCCATTGTAAAATGGCCAGGGGTCATGAGATAAGGTCACAAGATAACTGACTTAATGTCTAAGAAAAATAAGAATCTGAAGATCAAAAGAAGCCACAAAGAGTGACCTTCAAGCTGGTTGCTTAGAAATGACATATGTTGAAAGTAAGAACCAATCAAAAATGTACAAATCAATACTAGTGTAACTGTTTAAACTGCTCCAAGTCCCGCCTTTTAGGCATGTCACCCCCTCTCAGCGTCCATGCTGAGAGCTTTGAGATAAATCCTGTTTGCTTGCTATTTACTCGCCATTGTGAGTGTTTGTGTGTTTGCTGGGTTCATTCTTCAGCTCTGAGAACAAGAACTCGGACTTCCGTTTCAACTTCATTATCTGGATCGTTGGGGGAGGGAAGGAAATTATTCTTTGGAATCTAGTATATTGATCTTTGTCTTTTGGCTCCATTTAACAACCTGTTCCACAGATAAAGGGTTTAAGGAGTAATTGAACTGTGAATATGAAAGTCGTCATGAACCAAGGAAACTTTTCTCTTTCTCTCTCTGTCGTGAAACAGCTACCATTAACTCTGCTTCTTCCTGCTCATAGTCCATTTCATTCTCCTCTTTCTGCCCAAATTCTCTTTCTTGGTTTCTCTCTGTATCAATACATACAAAAACCAGCAATCCCACAGCTTCCAGTATTTGCTCCTAGAAGCCACAGAAACTGACTAGCTTGAATCTCACTCACTTCAAAATTCCTAGAGAGAAAATACAATTGACCTGGTCCAGACTAAATATTTATTCCTGATCCACTGTCCTTTGTTCAACAAACAGGCTATCTGACCCCATCCCTAAGGACAGGGAAATTCTTGAAGAAAGGAGATAATAGGTTGGGTAGATACTCCCCCGGACTTCCTAGGTGACCCAGTGGTAAAGAATCTACCTGCCAAGCTGGATACATGAGTTTGATCCCTGGTTCAGAAAGATCCTTTGGAGATGGAAATGGCAACTCATTCTAGTATTCTTGTCTGGGACATCCCAGAGACAGGGGAGCCTGGCATTTTACAGTCCATGAGATTGCAAAGACTAGGACACAACTTAACTCACTAAACAGTGGTAGCAGCAGATATTCCCCCACAATGTCAGAAATACACATATTGCCTGCCACATGGTCTGGCATAAATAGATGCTTAGCATTTTCTTCTGCCTTTTCAAGACGTTTATTGTCTTCTGAGGAATTAGATAGAGCAGACATTGTGGTTAGCCCTCCAAATTACTCTCCCTTTCCTTAGTCACTGCCCCAGTTTTCATTCAGATATCTTCACCTCCCCTGGGCATCTCCCACTAGCAGTGGAGCACGTGGCTGAAGCCCAGCTAATGAACATAATCCCTCTCCCTGGTCACAGTTATTTGTTCCAGGATGACTGATCAGGCTGAGGAGATCAAAGTAGAGGTTATCTGGTGATTTCTGGAGAAAAAGTGTCCTCCCTCTTAAATTTCAAGAGCTGGCAAGAGTAAGTTTTTGTCTTTGTTTTTAATTTCATAACCTCTTCTTTATATGTCAAGAAACAAAGCACAGAAATCTGAGAAAAGTATTTTTACTGAAACGTTTAAATATGAAGCATACAAGAGATGACAGGAGGGAGTTTTCAGGTCGAAAAAACAGAAACAAAAAAGTAACAAAACTCCTCCTTAGGTGTGGTGTCTTAGACTGCTTTCCTGGGTTGCTGTAACAAAATACCACAGACTTGGTAGTTAAACAACAGGGATTTGTTTCTCATAGTTCTGAGCTAGGAAGTCCAAGGTTAAGGTGCCTGTTAATTGAGTTCCTGGTGAAGACTTTCCTCCTGGCTTGCAGGTGGTCAATTCACTTTGTGTCCTCATGTGGCAGAGAGAGAGAATGAGGATGTGGGTGTCTCCTTATAAATATGCTAATTTTATCAGATCAGCTTTTTTCTGTTTTTTTTTGGAGTGTAGTTGATTTACAATGTCTATTATGTTAGTTTCGGGTGTATAGCATGGTGATTCTGTGTGTCTGTGTTTAGTTTCTCAGTCGTGTCTGACTTTTTGAAACCTTTTGGACTGTAGCCCACCAGGCTCCTCTGTCCATGGGATTTTTCAGGCAAAATACTGGAGTAGGTTGCCATTCCCTTCTATAGGGGATCTTCCCAACTCAGGGATCGAGCCTGTGTCTCCTGCAATGCAGGTGGGTTCTTTACCTGCTGCGCCATCAGGGAAGCCCTAGTAATTCAGTAATATATATATTTATATTCCTTTCAAGATTCTTTCCCCTTATTATACAATATGTGTATAGTTCCTAGTGCTATATAGTAGGTTGTTGTGGTTATCTATTTTATATATATCTGTGTATATGTGTTGATCCCAACCTCTAAATATATCCCTCCCCACCGCCTTTTTCTCTTTGGTAACCATGAATTTGTTTTCCTAGTCTGAGAATCTGTTTTGCAATTTGTATCATTTTTTTTTTCTAGATTCCACATATAAGTGATATCAAATGGTATTTGCTTTGTCTGGCTTAATGCAGTTAGAATGATAATCCCTAAATCCATCCATGTAAATGCAAATGGCATTATTTCATTTGTTTTTATGGCTAAGTAGTATTCCATTGTATGTATATGTGTATATAGTTATACTGCCTCTTCTTTATGCATCCATCTATTGAGGACATTTGGATTATTTCTGTCTTAGCTATTGTGATCAGTGCTGCTATGAACATAGAAGTTTTGAATTATAGCTTTGTCTGGATATTTGCCGAGGAGTGGGATTGCTGGGTCATATGGTGATTCTAGTCTCAGTTTTCTGAGGGACTAGGAAAACTAGTGTTCTAGTTTTCTACTCACTGTGTTCCTTAGTGGCTGCACTAATTTACATTTCCATCAGCAGTGACAGAGGATTCCCTTTTCTCCATACCTCTCCAGTATTTGTTTTTTGTAAGACTTTTAATGATCACTATTCAGACTGGTGTGAGAAGGTAGGGCATCTCATTGTAATTTTGATTTGCATTTCTGTAATAATTAGTAATGTTGAGCATCTTTTTATGTGCCTGTTGGCCATCTGTATTCTTTGCAGTAAAGTCTATTTAGGTCTTCTGCCCATTTTTCAATTGTGGTGTGTGTGTGTGTGAGTGTGTGTGTGTGTGTTAAGTTGTATGAGCTGTTTTTATATTTTGAAAATTAATCCCTTGTTGGTCTCATTTGTAAATATTTTCTCCCATTCTGTATGTTGTCTTTTCATTGTGTTTATGGTTTCCTTTACTGTACAAAAGCTTATATGTTTGATTAGAATTCAGTTTTTTTGTTTGCCTTTATTTCTATTGCCTTGGGAGGTTGACCTAAGGAAACATTGGTATGATTTATGTCAGAAAATATTTTCCCTGTTTTTTTCTCTATGAGTTTTATGCTGTCTTGTCTTATGTTTAAGTCTTTAAGCCATTTTAAGCTTATTTTTGTGTACAGTGAAAGGGTCTAACTTTATTGATTTAGATGCAGCTGTAAATCAGAGACTGTAAAAAACAGACTGTCTTTTTCCCATTGTATATTCTTGCCTCCTTTGTCAAAGGTTAATTGACCATAACTGTGTAGGTTTATTTCTGGGTTCTCTATTCGGTTCCATTGATCCATATGTCTGTTCTTATGCCAGTACCATGCTGTTTTGATTACTGTAGCTTTGTGGTAGTGTCTGGAATATGCCCCCTGCTTTGTTATTTGTTCTCAGGATTGTTGTAGCAATTCTGGGTCTTTAATGGTTCCATATGAATTTTGGAATTATTTGTTCAGGGAGTGCATGTATGCTCGGTTGTGTCTGATTCTTTATGACCCCATAGACTGTAGCCCACTAGGCTCCTCTTTTGATGGAATTTTCCAAGCAAAAATACTGCAGTGGGTTACCATTTCCTGCTCCAGGGGATCTCTCTGACCCAGGGATCAAAACTGAATCTCTTGTATCTCCCATATTGTCAGGCAGATTCTTTACCAAACTGCACCATCTGGGAAGCCCCCAGTTCTGTGAAAAATGTCACAGGTAATTTGATAGGGATCACATTAAATATATAGATCAGAACATTTTAAAATTAGTTTTTTTATTCTTCTGTAGCCTTTAGTAACTAACTGAATTAATCTTTGACACTTGCTAATTTTATATTTGTCAGAGTTGTATGTTTAATTTTTTTGAATATTATGTTTTGATGAGCATCAAATGTAAATGGTGAGCAAGCTTAATTTAAAAATAAAAACCTACATTTATAAACATTTAATTCACAATGCATGAATTAAAAACACTTCAGTTGTGTCATAGGATTGGCTATCTGCATGGGAATTTTTATTTTAAAGAGATCAGCCTTTTCCCACACTATTCCTTAGGCTGATCTCCCAAGAAAAAAAATGTCAAAGCACTAGGCATACACAGTCTTACTAGCTGACCCTTGAGATAAGTACACAGATCTGTACTTTTAAGTTTCACTAATGTTTATTTTTGTAGAACAGATGGACATGAAAAATAAGAAAAATATTGGGAAAACTACAAAGTACTGTTCAGCCATAACTACATTTAAGACCCTCCAAATTCTTTTAGTCATCATCCGTTGCATAGAGTCCCTAATTTCCTTTTGACCCAGTGATAGGAAATCCTATTAAATTGTTTTACATGAACTTTGAAGCTCACAAAGTTTGTCCCTCTTCTTCCTGAAAATAATCCTAAAGAAAGAGTATGTGGGCTTCTTTCTACAGAAGTCCTTCTTCTTCGCCCATGTTCTACATAAGTTTTCAGAGTTGAACTGTGGGTGCCTGGTTTTCATTTCTCTTGCTACTCTGCCATGAAAAGATCGCAGTTGCTGTCTTGTGCTGGTGATGAGTTTGCTCACAGTACAGTCAAAAGGTGAGGGCCATGTTCATGGATGGCAGAAACCAACACACTATTATAAAGCAATTATGCTTCAATTAAAAAAATAATAATTTTTTTTTTTTAAATATGAGGGCCATAGTGGAGCCCTCTCAAGTGTGGAGTCCAGGAGAGTAGCTGCTGCTTTTTTAGTGTTGGAGAATGAGCCCTGCATCACAATCCTGAAATAAGGGATTATAAACCTTGATTAGTATCTTATAATTGCAGAGAGAATACTAAGGAAATAATCATAAGTTAATATAAAAAAATTATCCCACCAGAACAATCAAGAGTAAAGGCCTGACAGACACTGACTCTGTTAAACCATGCAAAACTAGACTGATAAACAACTAAATGTGAAATTCCACCACTGCTCAACAGTAGGTCTTGAGATAATGACTTGACTAAATTGGTATGTTTCTTTCTAAATAAGTGATTTTGAATCCAGAACAAGTGACTAGTTGTTCAAATAATAGAAAGTCTTTTCTATAGAACTTGCCTAGAAATGCTAACTCATGGGGCCAAATTCTGTATACGTCTCTACGAGACTTGGGAAACACAAACAAGGGAAACTCCTTCACATTTTTAGCTTTCCATAAACAAAGATGACAGAGAGAAGGATGAGCTGCTGATGTTTTTACATTTCATCCTGTGAACCTTTCATTCTGGGAATTAGTGCCAGGGCTAAGGTCTTTGGGCTCACCATAATTGGACTGTTTTACAAGGAATGCAGCCCAACTGGTACTTACTTAGTTACCATTGACAGTGCCGGTGCATGCTGCACACGGGATCTGAGACAATCCCAAATATGTACATGCTGTAACACTGACTTCCAGTCACCAAATACTAAATGCCAGTGAAAGTATTTTTCATATATGTAGCTTCAGTTCACCCCCTTAAGCTTAACATTATTGAATGAATAAAAGGAAACATGGGATAATTCTCTGTTGCTTTTCAAATGGGATTCTGCCAATATTTACTATCTCTACTGACAACATTTGATATGATATTTGTTTCCTACTTTTTTTTCCCATAATCCATGAAACATTTCTAGTAGAAGCAATGTAATCTCCTTGCTCTTGGATTTATGGCTAAAGATATTTAAGTAAATTTTTCAATCACACCAAATCTAGTAAGAAAAGTATCATTTCCATGATCGTCAAGGAAAGTATTGTAGTAAATAGAAGATAAAACCTTTTCCTGGTCTTTGACGAAGATTGCATATGTCTACTCTGAAACATTTAGTGTAGTTCTGGCCAATAGACTTAAATAAAGACAGAGCAAATCCAGAAAATAGAAAAAGGAACTCATAAACTATTGAAGCAAAGTAGATGGTGGGTAGTGGGTAGGAGGAGATCTCATTTTTGAGAGGAAAAAATATCTAGTGTTTTGCAATCTGAAAGTCAGTGTAATAGTTTATTTGAAACCTCTTAAAACTTACTAAGGGCTTCCCTGGTGGCTCGGATGGTAAACAATCTACCTGCAACATAGAAGACTTGTGTTTGATCCTTGGGTTGGGAAGATCACTGGAGAAGAGAATGGCTACCCACTCCAGTATTTTTGCCTGGAGAATTACATGAACAGAGGAGCCTGGCAGGCTACAGTCTGTGGGGACACAAAGAGTTGGACATGACTGAGCAACTAACACTTTCACTTTCACAACGTACCAAATTAATGGATTAGAGACCTCTGGTTTTTACAATTCCAGTAATAGTAGAAATAAGAAAATGCCCTCCAAAACCAGAAACATGAAAATTTAAGACACGTGAAAGAAAATACTTTGCTCAAGTGAGGCAATAAATAATCTGATCCAGCACAAAGTAGTGTGAACTGACAAGGGCTGCCTCCTTTTGGGAGGATTTGGGGACCCAAGGCCCTCTTCATTTTATATTATATCTCTTTCTTTCAGTCTATGCAATACAATTTAAAAAAAAAAAAAAAAAAAAAAAAAACCTTGTGAGCTTCTTATGTATCAGTTTATAACCAGCTCTATTAGAAAAATTCATATCCACAAAACTCTTAAGATAAACCCTTATGTAGTAAGGCTTCTTTTGAGACTTCTGTGGGAAAATACACTTGAGAATCTTAGAAGTCTGATTATTTAACAGAAATGATGCGGCCAGGTAGGTATTAAGATTCCTTAAGGAACTTTCCTTTGTTGAAATGTTTTATGAACAACTGTCTTAAATTCTTCTGAGGTGTTAACAAAGATCTTACAGATTCATCTTCGATTCAATCTTTCCTAGAGCCATTTTTTAAAATTGAGTAATTGTTTTACAGATTTTGGGTATGTAAAATGCTTTTATTTCAAACTCAGCAAGTTTGGGTTCCTTTATATTTAATAGTTTATTCTTTAGATAACTTCTCTGTCGTTTCATCTTAGACAATGAAAACAAAACAAAACAAAAAAACAGGTGGCATTTTGAATATTATACCTAGAACTCTCCTTAGCTAGATCATTTAGTTTATTAGGTACATTCTTCTCTTTGCCACATTATTGCAGACAACTACTGAGGTGATGGAATTCCATTTGAGCTATTTCAAATCCTGAAAGATGATGCTGTGAAAGTGCTGCACTTAATATGCCAGAAATTTTGGAAAACTCAGCAGTGGCCACAGGACTGGAAAAGGTCAGTTTTTATTCCAATCCCAAAGAAAGGCAATGCCAAAGAATGCTCAAACTACTGCACGATTGCACTCATTTCTCACACTGCTAAAGTAATGCTCAAAATTCTCCAAATCAGGCTTCAGCAATACATGAACTGAGAACTTCCAGATATTCAAGCTGGTTTTAGAAAAGGCAGAAGAAAGAGAGATCAAATTGCCAACATCCGGTGGATCATCGAAAAAGCAAGAGAGTTCCAGAAAAGCATCTATTTCTGCTTTATTGACTATGCCAAAGCCTTTGACTGTGTGGATCACAATAAACTGTGGAAAATTCTGAAAGAGATGAGAGTACCAGACCACCTGACCTGCATCTTGAGAAACCTATATGCAGGTCAGGAAGCAACAGTTAGAACTGGGCATGGAACAACAGACTGGTTCCAAATAGGAAAAGGAGTACGTCAAGGCTGTATATTGTCATCCTGCTTATTTAACGTCTATGCAGAGTACATCACGAGAAACACTGGGCTGGAAGAAGCACAAGCTGGAATCAAGATTGCCGGGAAAATATCAATAACCTCAGGTCAAATATGCAGATGACACCACCCTTATGGCAGAAAGTGACGAGAAACTAAAAAACCTCTTGATGAAAGTGAGAGAGGAGAGTGAAAAAGTTGGCTTAAAGCTCAACATTCAGAAAACTAAGATCATGGCATCTGTTCCCATCACTTCATGGGAAATAGATGGGGAAACAGTAGAAACAGTGTCAGACTTTATTTTTTTGGGCTCCAAAATCACTGCAGATGGTGATTGTAGCCATGAAATTAAAATGCTTACTCCTTGGAGGAAAAGTTATGACCAACCTGGATAGCATATTAAAAAGCAGAGACATTACTTTGCCAACAAAGGTCTGTCTAGTCAAGGCTATGGTTTTTCCAGTGGTCATGTATGGATGTGAGGGTTGGACTGTGAAGAAAGCTGAGTACAGAAGAATTGATGCTTTTGAACTGTGGTGTTGGAGAAGACTCTTGAGAGTCCCTTGGACTGCAAGGAGATCCAACCAGTCCATCCTAAAGGAGATCAGTCCTGGGTGTTCACTGGAAGGACTGATGCTGAAGCTGAAACTCCAGTACTTTGGCCACCTCATGCGAAGATTTGACTCACTGGAAAAGACGTGGATGCTGGGAGGGATTGGGGACAGCAGGAGAAGGGGACGACAGAGGATGAGATGGTTGGATAGCATCACCAACTCGATGGACATGAGTTTGAGTAAACTCCAGGAGTTCGTGATGGACAGGGAGGCCTGGCCTTCTGCGATTCATGGGGTCACAAAGAGTCGGACACGACTGAAGGACTGAACAGAACTGCACTGATGTTGGCAGACTCTGACATCACAAAAGTTTCCATTCCTTCACCTTCCAATAATATTTTCCTCTCTTTTTTAATGACTTTGCTGACAGTCTCCTTAAGGCCTTATATGTCTTCCACAACCTGTCTCCCTAAGACCCCTTTGGTTTCACTAACACTCTCCTCAACACCATTCCAACTTCTCCACACAGTCCAATTCCAAAACCACTGTCACATATGGAAGGTTTTGTTACGGCAACACCCCATTTTTAGGTACCCAAATTAGTAGTCGTTTCCTGTTGATATACAGATTATCCCCCAAATTTAGTGGCTTAAAGTAAAAACCATCGTTTATTTTGTTCATTAATCTGAAATTTGGGCATGATTTAGCAGGGACACCTGTCTCAACTCTACATGGCATCATCTGGGATGACTTTCCTGGCAACTGGAGTATCCAAAATTCATGATAACTTGTTCACATACTTGGCACTTTCGTACTGTTCATTGGCTGGCGGTTCAGCCAGAAGCTTCTGTTTTTCTCGTAGATCACTTCTTCCAAGATGTTTGGCCTTCCTTACAGGGTGGTGGCTGGGTTCCAAAACCAAACATCCTGAAAGAACCAGAATGACATGCATAACATTTCTATGTTCTAACCTTGAAAGTAACAATCAACATTTCTACTACACTCTAGTGTTTGAAATAGTCATTAAGTTCCAACCAATTGCAAGGGGAAATAATATATACTCCAGCTCTTAATGGGGAGGTAGCAAGTTTTTAGAAGAGTGTATGGAATAGGAGATATTCTTGGGCCCATCTTTAGAAAATATAATCTGCTACATTGTTAAAAATTATATAAAAATTACTATTTGGCAGTATATTTCTTATCACTGATGCCAAAACTATGAAGAAGAATTAAACACTTTATAACATAGCTCTTGTTCCTTTGAAAGTAAATGAAATTTGTCTAGGTGGATTATAGATCTAACCTAGTTTGGGAATCTTTTTATGCCCATCTAAAATGGACATATCTTTGCACATAAAGTACATGTATACAATTGTTTTCTTCAGAGCAGTTGAGTTGTTCAAGTAATAATAAGAAGAGTTATGCTATTTTTATAATGTTCCATACAGTATAAAGTTCCTTCAATAGGTGAATACTTTCAATTAGCAAATAGTGAGAGCTTCCCAGGTGGCTCAGTAGTAAAGATTCTGGCTTCCAATTCAGGAGTCACAGGGGATGTGAGTCTAATCCCTGGGCCAGGAACATCCCGTGGAGTAGGAAATGGCAACCCACTTCAGTATTCTTGCCTGGAAAATCCCATGGACAGAGGAGCTTGGCAAACTACAGTCCTTGGGGTCACAAAGAGTTGGTCATGACTGAGCATGCACATACTTGCACACAATAAAATACAAGTTAGTTTCTAAATTTTAATCTAAATAGTCACTCTTGCCTCCAAAACTATTCACCCTCCCCAGTAAAAAGTACTATGGTTCTGACTGTAAAATTAACATGTCTGATGCAGTAGTATCCTTTGGAATCATGCAAGTTCCTGAACAACTTTTGATCCTGTTCTGACTCACAACCTTTATCAAGTGTTTAATGTCCTTTTCTCATCAACCAACAATGTATGCTTTTTTATTAAATGTATGGCTTGCAGAATACAATAAATTATTTGACCTGAGTTTTAAAAAAATGGGCATATCCTCATAAAATATAGCTATCAAGTAATAGTGCATGCTTCGATCAAAATAATTTATTGTTTTTTAATAAGAAAAAGTGTCTATATTTACCATCCAGTTTAGTTCCATTTGGGCTTCCCTAGTAGGTCAGCTGGTAAAGAATCCTCCTGCAATGCAGGAGACCCCAGTTCAATTCCTGGGTCTGGAAGATCCCCTGGAGAAGGGCTAGGCTACCCACTCCAATATTCTTGGGCTTTTCTGGTGGCTCAGACTGTAAGGGATCTGCCTGCAATGTGGGAGACCTGGGTTCAATCCCTGGGTTGGGAAGAGCCCCTGGAAGAGGGATAGCAACCCACTCCAGTATTCTTGCCTGGAGAATCCCCATGGATCGAGGAGCCTGGCAGGCTACAGTTCATGGGATTGCAAAGAGTCAGACATGACTGAGTGACTAAACACAAGTTCCATTTAACAAGTATATTTTTAATATCTGTTAGATGCCAAGCATTGAGCTAGGTATACTGTGGTAAATAAGGACTGTTCTTCTCTTTGTGTAGTTCTAAAGGCATATACTATTTTGAAAAAATATTAAAAGTATATACTGTATCCACATGAAAATCAGTGAAGTTGGACCCCTACCTCACATTATATATTAAAATTAAAACTCTCAGTATCCATACAGATCTAAATGTAATTGCTTAAACCATAAAACTCTTGGGAGACAACATAAGAGTAAATCTTCATGACTTTGGGTTAGGCAGTGGTTTCTTTGATATGGCACCAGAACACAAGCAATGGAAGAAAAAAATACATCAGTTGGACTTCATTCAAATGAAAAACTTTTGTGCTTCAAAGACACTATCAAGAAAGTGAAAAGACAGCACACAAAATAGGAGGAAAGGTTTTCAAATCATACATATGATAAAGGACTCATATCTAGGATATATAAACAAAAGAGAAATGGCTTGATTTTTTTAAAATGGTAAATAGATTAGAATAGACATTTTTCCGAAGAAGATATGCAAATGGATGATAAGCACATGAAAAGAGACTCGGTGTCATTCAGGGAAGCTGCTAATCTCTCAGTCGTGTCTGACTCTCTACAACTCCTGCCAGGCTCCTCTGTCCATGAAATTCTGCAGACAAGAATACTGGAGTGGGTTGCCATTTCCTCCTCTAAGGGATCTTCCCAACCCACGGTTTGAACCTGGGAAATACCCATAGAAACCACAATGAGATATGACCACTCAACTATTAGGATGGCTAGAGATTAAAAAAAAAAAAACAACAGTTTTGTCAAAAATGTGGAGAAACTGTAATCTTCATACACTCCTAGTAGAACTGTAAAATGGTTTGCAGGGTAACTCTATTTAACCTTTAATAACTCTAACTTTGGGGTTCCCTTGTGGCTCAGCTGGTAAAGAATCCGCCTGCAATGCAGGAGACCTGGGTTCAGTCCCTGGGTTGGGAAGATCCCATGGAGAAAGAAAAGTCTACCCACTCCTGTATTCTGGCCTGGAGAATTCCATGGGCTATATAGTCCATGGGGTCCCAGAGAGTCAGACACGACTGAACGACTTTCACTTTCAATTCTAACTAGTCGCTTTGGAAAATGGTCTGGCAGTTCTTTAAAAGGTTAAACATAGAGTTGCCATATTCCCAATAAAATCCACTTCTCGATATTTATCCAAGAGAAATAAATATATATATATATCTATAAAAAAACTTGCACATGAAAATTCTTAACAATGTTATTATTAATAGACAAAAAATGAAAATGCTCTAAATGTCCATCAAATGATGGATAAACAAAATGTGGTATATCCATACAATGGAATATTATTCAGCAATAAAAAGGGATGATGAATTGATACATGATATACACATGGATGAACTTTAAAAACATTATGTTAAATGAAAGAAGCCAGTCACAAAAGTTTACATATTGTATTATTCTGTTTATCTGAAATGTCCAGAATAGGCAAATCTTTAGAGACAGAAAGTAGACTAGTAGTTGTATAGGAGGGAGGTGAGACTGCTAAGGGGAACTGGATATTTGGGGAGGTAATGAAAATGTTCTAAAGTTAATTGTGATGATGGTTGCACAACTCCGTGAATATACTGAAAACTGTAGTTTTGTGCACATTAAATAGGTAAACAGTATGATATGTGAATTATGTTTTAAAAAAGCTTATACACTCATACAAAGGTATGCACTAGGTAAAGTGGAGGTAAGATAGTTATCTCTACTTGGTGGATCCCAGAGGGCTTCTAGGAGAAAGATATGCCTATAGTGGGAGGTACTGGAGAAAAATAAAAGGACCTCCAAGCAGAGAGAACAGAATGTACAAATACAGAGAACAATAGAGTAACGTGGTTGAGTGTGGTTGAAGCACATTTGCATGTTGAGAGCTTTCAAGAAATGAGACTTGGAGATGTAAAAAAGGATGTATTTAGACTTCTAACTGCAAAACAATGGGGAGTTGTTGTAAGGCTTTGAGCAAATGTGTGAAGGTAATGGCATCATATTTGTATTTAGAATATTCGAACAATATGGAAGAATATGGACTGTAGATGAATTACTAAATACAGAATGGCCTAGGTGATATATAGTGCCATAACTCAGGCAAGAGATCTTAACTGAGATATTAGCAATGGAGATGATTTGATATGGAGGAGTTAGACTCTCAGGACTTGTAAAGAAGCAAAATACCTAGCCAAAAAAAAAAAAAAAAAAAAAGACAATATTTGCTAAGCAAAAACCAGAACTTGGGGCATTTACTCTGCTATTCAACAAGGGAAAAATGTAAAAATTAAGTGAAATGGCTAATGCTTCAAATGACATAATTTTTGTATGCAATATTCCCTTGAATGGAAAGACATGACATATGGCACAGTCTAGAAATGTATATTTATATGATTAGAATCTATAAAAGTGGGCTCAAGTATATAAAATTGTTAATACAAACTCTTCAAAGAGAGGCCAAATATATATATATATATATATATAAGCAACTACATAACTACTAAACCAGGGACTTATTTTAGATATTTGGCAGTTCTTTATAGAGTTATTTTTGCAAATTAGTGTCGTTATTAGTTAGGAGTCCCATAATGTTTGAGAAATAACTATGATATTTTGTACCAGCAACCATAAAGATAGATGGACAGGGCAGCAGCACCTGCTGCATATGGGATGTTTTTCTAGCATCATGCCAGAAAATTTCAGAGAGGTCTAAACGTTCCTTGTTTGAAGAAGAAACCAGGAAGTTGGCAGTGAACATCACTTCTCAAAAGTGCTTCTTTTTCTTTTTTTGCTTCTAATTAGATATCAGGTCATGAAACACTGATGCCCACACTTCCTTATTTTCAATCTCTGAGATATACAAGTCATGATTAGGTAACTATCACTCCCTTAGCAGTCCTCATCACCCAGAGCTATAAACTCTAGAGAGAAAATGCTAACTGCTCCCTTGTACTGACTTAAAAGTTTGTTGTTGAAATTATATGAAATTTCTGCCAGTTGAATATTCAACTTTAAGTTGTATGTCTTTCAAAATCATATTAGCTTGAAAATAATTTGACTGGTACATATCAATTAGAGCTCTAATATTCTAATAGTAGAACCTCTCAAAAGTAAATAAATAGTCCAGCTATAGTATATTTTATTTCTAATATTTCTGTGTTGATAATAAATTGGCTTGATATATTAGTTTTTCTCAACTTTTTAAAACCCACACTTTACCAGTTCAGAAGATTTTGAAAGGTTGTGTTTTAAAAGACTTATATACCAAAGGATTATTTCTTCAAATATAAAATTATAAAACTGAATAAAAACAACATACCCATGCATATATGCATAAATCCACACACATAGACAGAAAAGTCTGGCATGCTGCAGTCCATGAGGTTGCAAAAAGTTGGGCATAACTTAGTGACTAAACAAAAACATGCACATTCACACATACAACATATGTTCTCATAATTGCCTTTGGCCAACTGAGAATCTCTGCTTAGAGGATTTTTAAAAGCTCAACTCAGTGGTTCATTAATTCATTTTTCAAAACTGAGAAGCATAAAAGAAACAGGAGGATTAAGCTAAGAGAAACAGGGGCTTCCCTGGTAGCTCAGATGGTAAAGAATCTGCCGGCTATGCAGGAGACAAGAGTTCGATCCCTGAGTTGGAAAGATCCTCTGGAGAAGGGAATGGCAACCCACTCCAGTATTCTTGCCTGGAGAATTCCATGCACAAAGGAGCCTGGTGGGCTGCAAGTCTGTGGGGTTGCAAAGAGTTGGACACAATTGAGCAACTAACACATACACACACATGCTAAGAGAATGTTGTCAAGGAGATTCTTATTAAAAAAAAAGTGAATGATTGCAGATAGCCAAAACTAAGGATTTGAGTTTTCTGAAACCCCAAAGCCTTTGAATAGGGTATATTATTATACCTTATTAATCTCCTCTAGTAAACCAAAGAGGAAGGTGCTATTGCTATTTTCAGGAGATTGAGTAAAAAAGGTGGCAGAGTGCTATGGAGAACAGTGTGGAGATTCCATAAAAAACTGGAAATAGAACTCCCATATGACCCAGCAATCCCACTCCTGGGCATACACACCAAGGAAGCCAGAACTGAAAGAGACACGTGTACCCCAATGTTCACTGCAGCACTGTTTATAATAGCCAGGACATGGAAGCAACCTAGATACCCATCAGCAGACGTATGGATAAGGAAGCTGTGGTACATATACACCATGGAATATTACTCAGCCATTAAAAAAAATACATTTGAATCAGTTCTAATGAGATGGATGAAACTGGAGCCCATTATACAGAGTGAAGTAAGCCAGAGAGATAAACACCAATACAGTATAATAACACATATATATGGAATTGAGAAAGATGGTAACGATAACCCTATATGCAAGACAGCAAAAGAGACACAGATGTATAGAACAGACTTTTGGACTCTGTGGGAGAAGGCGAGGGTGGGATGATCTGAGAGAACAGCATCGAAACATGTATATTATCAAGTGTGAAACAGATCACCAGTCCAGGTTGGATGCCTGAGACAAGTGCTCCGGGATGGTGCACTGGGATGACCCAGAGGGATGGGATGGGGAGGGAGGTGGGAGGGGGGTTCAAGATGGGGAACACATGTAAATCCATGGCTGATTCATATCAATATATGGCAAAAACCACTACAATATTGTAAAGTAATTAGCCTCCAATTAATAAAAATAAAAAAAGTGGCAGAGCTAAGCCTGGAACTGAGGTCTGTCTGCCTCTAGATGGGGACTCTTAATGCTTACATTCATCCACTCCCTTCAGTTAACAATATTTTCTTGTTAACTGAAAATATTGTAAATACTGTAAAAATAAGTGTGAACACAGATGTCTTGTTTTTTTAGCACACTCAGTACAGATTCAAACATGTAGCCCAGGTCACAGGAAAAACTAGTTTGTTTTACATACCCGAAGTCTCAAACTCAGTGTTCAAGGAAGAATGACATTTAAAGGATTGTTTATTGATAAAATGTTATATTCTAAACCACTTATGATTTAATCCATAATCAGATATGGCAATGCACAGATTCGAAAAAGAAAGCAATGTTCTTAGAGCAGAAACATAGGATTCAAGAAATCTCTTGGTGAGGAAATAATTTGTAGGTCTTGAAGGGCAAGAGGTAAGAAAAGAAGAGGAGAAAGGAAATGTTGAAATTGAGAACAAACTATAAAAGAAATACACATTGCTCTAGAGTATCTGGCTTTTTCAGTCATAAAAATATTTCCTTACCTAACAGTTTTAAGTTCAGGCTATTATCGATTGTCCCAACTGGCTCCTGTGTTCCTTTTGTTTCTGTTATTAATTGGAAGGTATAGTGTACTTTGAAGAACCTGGTTTACTGCCAGTTTTGCTATAATTCAGCTAATCCATGAACCAAGACATGTTATAAATGAATGGTTATCAGTTTCATTGGTGGTCCATTTTGGGTTCTGGGTTTTACTGATGAAGCCAAGCATTCTGTCACTTGGATTTCTAAAAATTAGTTTATTTATAATAGACACAATTCAAAATCTTTAGAAGGTTAAGCCTGTTTTGGGAAACTGTCCCCAAAACCATGAGTGATAATTATAACTGTATTCTATATCTCACATAGTTTCTCATCATGGATGCAGTTTTGTTCACTGCTACTGTGTCTTTTCACAAATAATTTCTGTCAAATGTATATCTAAAGTCTAAAGAAGTAGAACATCTTAAAAAAAGATGGGGTGTTTCACTCTTTTACCTTTGCCATTATGGGCTTTCCTGCTGCTGCTGCTAAGTCGCTTCAGTTTTGTCTGACTCTGTGCAACCCCATAGATGGCAGCCCACCAGGCAACCCAGTCCCTGGGATTCTCCAGGCAAGACAACTGGAGTGGGTTGCCATTTCCTTCTCCAATGCATGAAAGTGAAAAGTAAAAGTGAAGCCGCTCAGTCGTGTCCGACTCTGTGACCCCATGGACTGCAGCCCACCAGGCTCCTCCATCCATGGGATTTTCCAGACAAGAGTACTGGAGTGGGGTGCCATTGCCTTCTTCAGCTATGGGCGTTACAGGCAAAATAGACCAATCAAAGGCTGTCCTAGGAAATTAACATTTACTTCAAAAAATGGTTTAGGATTATACCTGACAGAATCTGTGATGTTATTTGTGTTCTGCTTTTCACTTGAACAGCAACTGAAAGACAACAACAACAACGAGAAATTGCACCAAAATAAAATTTCTCTTTTGTGAACCTTGAGAAACTTGATCCACATGCTGGCAAATTTGGTAATTTAGCCAATAGTAAAGTAAAGTCACAAAAAATTAACTTTTCATTAGTGTTTTGTGCTCAGGAGTCATCCATTAGCCATGTAGTAGATGACTCTACTTATATTTCAGAATGAAAATATAATAAAAATATAAATTCTTAACATTTTTGATTAAAACCCTTGTCTGTTCCTAAGAGTAAGAGGGAAACAGTTTGTACTTATACTGTGTTCCTGCTAAAGATTCAACCGCTGTTGATTTGAATTAGCTGATTTGCAGGAAGGTGTTTTGGCAGGGAGGAGCCCTTGCCCATACTGGAGAACAGAGGGTGGAAAGAACGGCAATGTTTCTCTCGAGTCCTTTTCACCCCTGGCCAAGCCCCAAGGAGATGGTAATGAAAGCACAAAGAACCAGAATTGTTTTCACAAGGGATTCATGGGAGAAAGGTGGGTCATAAGAAGTGCTTCTTTTCTAACAGTGTAGGAAATGACAACCCACTCCAATATTCTTGCCTGGAAAATTCCATGGACAGAGGATCCTGATGGGCTACAGTCCATAGGGTGACAAAGATTAAGACACAATTGAGCATACATAGTAAGTGGTAATAATGGGAAGAGAAGCTCTCTCTCCACTTCCAAACAGCGTGATACCATCACAACTTTGGCCTGTTGAGGACCCCAGTGGAAGAACAGGGAAGCAAGAGAAGGGGAAATCAGTTGGAAATGACTATTGTGAATATATATGAATAACTCTTGAATACTCTCAGTATAAATGAATAAGATTTGGGAAATGACTCTGTGATTCAGATCAGTCCTCTATCCAGGCACAGGATTGTGATAGATGTTTCTGAATCAGCTCATCACATAATACCTCTGTGCAAGACCTCAAGTGGTTTTTAACCTTGGTACTAGAAAAATAATAAAAGGAGTTATATGAGATATATGAAAACAAAACCATGAATCATTCATGGATGGGTTTACTAAACAATTCAATAGCACAATAACATATTACAGTATGTTCAACACAGGTGTAATTGTTTTGAATCTCTAATCCCTTCTCAAAAGGAATGGTAAACTCCTCCAAACACCAATTACTGAAACAAATTCCACACTGTAGAGCTCATCTCTTCCTGCAGCACCTCCAGAGCTAGTTTTCCTTTTAGGGTCTCCTTCTGGTTCTTGGCTGGCTGACTATGAGGATTCAGACTATCTTTGTGTTTTACCACTGCACAGTCAACACAGCATATACAAACTTATTAGCTGCTATCACAACAGGGCTTCCCTGGTGGCTCAAATGGTAAAGAATCTGAGTCCAATGTGGGAGACCTGAGTTCGATCCCTAGGTCAGGAAGATCCCCTGGAGAAGGGAATGGCGACCCACTCTAGTATTCTTGCCAGAGAATTCTATGGACAGAGGAACCTGGCAGGCTACAGTCCATGGGGTCACAAAGAGTTGGGTATGACTGATCAACTAACACACATATCATTAACAGTAAAATAAACTCCTAGCTCATGCTGTTTTTGCTGCCGCACAAGCCTCTCTTGAACATGGTATGTTTCTATGAGTCCTTAGGTGGATACCCAAATGGTTTCCTTACTATGTGCTGTGCTTATGTTTGTTCTCACTTTTTAAAAATGTATTTTATTGAAGCATAAGATTTACAAAATGAATTTTGTTGAAGTATAAGATTTACAATGTTGTGTTAATTATTTCTGTACAGTGAAATAATTCAGTTATCCACAGGTATATATACACACACATTCTATTATTCTTTTCCATTATAGTTTATCATAGGATATTGGATATAGTTCTCTGTGTCATACACTAGGACCCTGTTGTTTATCCATCCTATTATATAAAAGTTTACATCTGCTAGCCCCAAACTTCCACTCCATCCCTCCCTCAACCCCTTCCCATTTGGCAGCCATCAATCTGATCTCTATCTGTAATTCTGTTTCTGTTTTGTAGATAGGCTTATTTGGGTCATAGTTTTAGACTCCACATGTAAGTGATATCATATGGCATTAATATTTGCCTTTCTGACTTACTTCATTTAGTATGATAATCTCTAGGTCCATCTTTATTGCTGCAAATGACATTAGTTCATTTTTTGTGTGTGACTGGGTAGGATTCCACTGTATCTATGTATTGCATCTTCTTTATCCATTCATCTGTCAGTGGACATTTAGTTTGTTTCCAGGTCTTGACTGTTGTGAATAGTGCTGCTAAGAAAATAGGGGTGCATGTATCTTTTTGAATTATAGGCTTATCTGGATATATGCCCAGGAGTGGGATGGCTAGATCATATGGTAATTCTACTTTTAGTTTTCTGAGGAATCGTCATACTGTGTTTCTTAGTGGCTGCACCAATTTACATTCCCACCAACAGTGACAGAGGATTCCCTTTTCTTCACATTCTCTCCAGTATTCATTATATGTAGACATTTTAAAGATGGCCTTTCAGACTGGTGTGAGATGATGTCTCATGGTAATTTTAATTTGCAATTCTATAATAATTAGTGATGTTAAGCATCTTTTCATGTGCCTGATGACCATCTGTATGTCCTTTTTGATAAAAGGTCTATTTAGGTCTTCTGCCCATTTTTCAATTATCCTGGTTTGTGTGTGTTTGTGTGTGTATGTGTGTGTGCTGGGTTGTATGAGTTATTCATGTATTTTAGAAATTTAATCCCTTGTTGATCTCATCACTTGCAAATATTTTCTCCCATTCTATACGTGGTCTTTTCATTGTGTTTATGGTTTCTTTTGCTGTACAACCTTATACATTTGATTAAATCCCATTTTTCTGTTTTTATTTCTATTGTCTTAGGAAACTGACCTAAGAAAACATTGGTATGACTTATGTCAGAGAATGTTTTCTTTGTGTTCTTTTCTAGGACTTTTATGCTATTGTATTTTATGTTTAAGTCTTTAAGACATTTTGAGTTTATTTTTGTGTTCAATGAGAGGGTGTGTTCTAACTTTATTGATTTACACGTAGCTATCGAGTATCTACTACTGTGGGCAAGAATCCCTTAGAAGAAATGGAATAGCCCTCATAGTCAACAAAAGAGTCCAAAATGCAGTACTTGGGTGCATCTCCAAACATGAAAAAATGATCTCTGTTTGTTTCCAGGGCAAGCCATTCAATATCACAATAGTCCAAGTCTATGCCCCAACCACTAATGCTGAAGAAGCTGAAGTTGAATGGGACTTGAAGACCTACAAGGCTTTCTAGAACTAACATCAAAAGAAGATATCCTTTTCATCTTTGGGGACTCGAATGCAAAAGTAGGAAGTCAAAAGACACCTGGGTAACAGGCAAGTTTAGCCTTGGAGGACAAAATAAAGCAGGGCAGAGTCTAAGAGTTTTGCCAAGAGAATGAACTGGTTATAGCAAACACTCTCTTCCACAGCACAAGAGATGACTCCACATGGCCATCACCAGATGGTCAATACCGAAATCAACTTGATTATATTCTTTGTAGCTAGAGATGGAGAGGCTCTATACACTCAGCAAAAGCAAGACCAGGAACTGACTGTGGCTCAGATCATGAACTCCTTATTGGCAAATTCAGACTTAAATTGAAGAAAGTAGGGAAAACCACTAGACTATTCAGGTATGACCTAAATCAAATCGCTTACAGTTATACAGTGGAAGTGACAAATAGATTCAAGGGATAAAATTTGATAGAGTGCTTAAAGAACTATGGATGGAGGTTCATGACATTGTACAGGAGGCAGTGATCAAGACCATCCCCAAGAAAAGGAGATACAAAAAGGCAAAATGGTTGTCTGAGGAAGCCTAAAAAATAGCTGAGAAAAGAGAAGTGAAAGGCAAAGGAAAAACGGAAAGATATGCCCATCTGAATGCAGAGTGCCAAAGAATAGCAAGCAGAGACAAGAAAGACTTCCTCAACGATCAGTGCAAAGAAATAGCGGATAATAATAGAATGGGGAAGACTAGAGATCTCTTCAAGAAAATTAGAGATACCAAGTGAACATTTCATGCAAAGAGGGTCACAATAAAGGACAGAAATAGTATGGACCTAACAGAAGTAAGAAGAGGTGGCAAGAATGCACAGAAGAACTATCCAAAAAAGATCTTAATGACCCAGGTGACCATGATGGTGTGATCACTTACCTAGAGCCAGACATCCTGGAATGTCAGGTCAAGGGGACTGTAGGAAGCATCACTACACACAAAGCTAGCTGAGGTGATGGAATTCCAGTTGAGCTCTTTCAAATCCTAAAAGATGATGCTGTGGAAGTGCTGCACTCAATATGCCAGCAAGTTTGGAAAACTCAGCAGTGGCCACAGGACTGGAAAAGGTCAGTTTCATTCCAATCCCAAAGAAAGGCAATGCCAAAGAGTGTTCAAACTACTGCACAATTGCACTCATCTCACACACTAGCAAAGTAATGCTCAAAATTCACCAAGCCGGGCTCCAACGGTACATGAACTAAGAACATCCAGATGTTCACAGGAGATTTAGAAAAGGCAGAGGAATCAGGCATCAAATTGTCAACATCTGTTGGATCATAGAAAAAGCAAGAGAGTTCCAGAATAACAACTACTTCTTTATTGACTATGCCAAAGCCTTTGACTGTGTGGATCACAACAAACTGAGGAAAATTCTGAAAGAGGTGGAAATGCCAGACCACCTTATCTGTCTCCTGAGAAATCTGTATGCAGGTCAAGAAGCAACAGTTAGAACTGAACATGGAATGACAGACTTATCCCAAAATGGAAAAGGAGTATGTTGAGTCTATATATTGTCACCTTTCTTATTTAACTTATATACAGAGTTCAGTTCAGTTCAGTTCAGTTCAGTTGCTGAGTCATATCCGACTCTTTGTGACCCCATAGACTGCAGCACACCAGGCCTTGCTGTCCATCACCAACTCCCAGAGTTTACTCAAACTCATGTCCATTGAGCCAGTGATGCCATCCAACCATCTCATCCTCTGTTGTCCCCTTCTCCTCCTGCCTTCAATCTTTCCCAGCATCAGGGTCTTTTCCAGTGAGTCAGTGTTTTGCATCAGGTGGCCAAAGTATTTGTTTCAGCTTCAGCATCAGTCCTTCCAATGAATATTCAGAACTGATTTCATTTAGGATGGACTGGTTGGACCTCCTTGCAGTCCAAGGGACTCTCAAGAGTCTTCTCCAACACCACAGCTCTAAAGCATCAGTTCTTCAGTGCTCAGTTTCCTTATAGTCCAACTCTCACATCCACACATGACTACTAGAAAAACCATAGCTTTGACTAGATGGACCTTTGCTGGCAAAGAAATGTCTCTGCTTTAAAAAATATTCTGTCTATGGGTTTGTCATACATAGCTTTTATTATGTTGAGTTATGTTCCTTCTATTCCTGCTTCCTGGAGGGTTTTTATCATAAATGGATGTTGAATTTTGTCAAAGGCTTTCTCTGCATCTATTGAGATAATCATATGGTTCTTATCTTTCAATTTGTTAATGTGGTGTATTACATTGATTGATTTGTGGATATTGAAGAATCCTTGCATCCCTGGGATAAAGCCCACTTGGTCATTATCCTCAATTGTGAAAAATTGAAAGCATTTCCCCTAAAGTCAGGAACAAAACAAGGGTGACCACTCTCACCACTACTACTCAACATAGTTTTGGAAGTTTTGACCACAGCAATCAGAGTAGAAAAAGAAATAAAAGGAATCCAGATTGGAAAAAAAGAAGTAAAACTATCACTGTTTGCAGATGACATGATCCTCTACAAAGAAAACCCTGAAGACTCCACCAGAAAATTACTAGAGCTAATCAATGAATATAGTGAATTTGCAGGATATAAAATTAACACACAGAAACCCTGTGCATTCCTATACACTAACAATGAGAAAACAGAAAGAGAGATTAAGGAAACAATTCCATTCACCATTGCAACAAAAAGAATAAAATACTTAGGAATATATCCACCTAAAGAAACAAAAGACCTATATATAGAAAACTATGAAACACTGGTGAAAGAAATCAATGAAGACACAAATAGATGGAGAAATAGACCAGGTTCATGGATTGAAAGAATCAATATAGTGAAAATGAGTATACTACCCAAAGCAATCTATAGATTCAATGCAATCCCTATCAAGCTACCAACAGTATTATTCACAGAACTAAAACAAATAATTTCACAATTTGTGTGGAAATACAAAAAACCTTGAATAGCCAAAGAAATCTTGGGAAAGAAGAATGGAACTGGAGGAATCAACCTGCCTGACTTCAGGTTCTACTACAAAGCTACAGTCATCAAGACAGTATGTTACTGCCACAAAGACAGAAATATAGATCAATGGAACAAAATAGAAAGCCCAGAGATAAATCCATGAACCTATGGACACCTTATCTTTGACAAAGGAGGCAAGAATATACAATGGAGAAAAGACAACCTCTTTAACAAGTGGTGCTGGGAAAACTGGTCAAGCACTTGTAAAAGAATGAAACTAGAACACTTTTTAACACCATACACAAAAATAAACTAAAAATGGGTTAAAGATATAAAATAAGACCAGAAACAATAAAACTCCTAGAGGAAAATGTAGGCAAAACACTCTCTGACATAAATCACAGCAGGATCCTCTATGACCCACCTCCCATAGTAATGGAAATAAAAGCAAAACAAACAAACTAACAAACAAACAAATAGGACCTAATTAAATTTAAAAGCTTTTGCACAATGAAGGAAACTATAAGCAACGTGAAAAGACAGCTTTCAGAATGGGAGAAAATAATAGCAAAAGAAGCAACTGACAATCTCAAAAATATACAAGCAACTCCTGCAGCTCAATTCCAGAAAAATAAACGACCCAATCAAAACATGAGCCAAAGAACTAAACAGATATTTCTCCAAAGAAGACATACAAATGGCTAACAAACACGTGAAAAGATGCTCAACATCACTCATTATCAGAGAAATGCAAATCAAAACCACAATGAGGTACCATCTCACACCATTCAGAGTAACTGCTATCCAAAGGTCTAGAAACAATAAATGCTGGAAGGGTGTGGAGAAAAAGGAACCCTCTTACACTGTTGGTGGAAATGCAAACTAGTACAGCCGCTATGGAGAACAGTGTGGAGATTCCTTAAAAAACTGGAAATAGAACTGTCATATGACCCAGCAATACCACTTCTGGGCATACACACCGAGGAAACCAGAATTGAAAGAGACACGTATACCTCAGTGTTCATCGCAGCACTGTTTATAATAGCCAGGACATGGAAGCAACCTAGATGTCCATCAGCAGATGAATGGATAAGAAAGCTGTGGTACATATACTCAATGGAATATTACTCAGCCATTAAAAAGAATGCATTTGAATCAGTTCTATTGAGGTGGATGCAACTGGAGCCTATTATACAGAGTGAAGTAAGTCAGAAAGATAAACACCAATACAGTATACTAACGCATATGTATGGAATTTAGAAAGATGGTAACAATAACCCTATATGCAAGACAGCAAAAGAGACACAGATGTATAGAACAGTCTTTTGGACTCTGTGGGAGAAGGTGAGGGTGGGATGATTTGATCATATGTGAAACAGATCGCCAGTCTGATGCATGAGACAGGGTGCTTGGGGCTGGTGCACTGGGATGGCCCAGATGGATGGGATGGGGAGGGAGGTGGTAGGGGGGTTCAGGATGGGGAACACACGTAAATCCATGGCTGATTGGTGTCAATGTATGGCAAAGCCACTACAATATTGTAAAGTAATTAGCCTCCAATTAAAATAAATAAATTAAAAAAATATATGCTGTCTAGGTTAGTCATAACTTTTCTTATGAAGAGTGTCTTTAATTTCATGGCTGCAGTCACTATCTGCACTGATTTTGGAGACCAACAAATTAGTCTGTCACCGTTTCCACTGTTTACCCATCTATTTGCCTTGAAGTGATGGGACCAGATGCCATGATCTTAGTTTTCTGAATGTTGAGTTTAAGCCAACTTTTTCACTCTTCTGTTTCACTTTTATCCTGAGGCTCTTTAGTTCCTCTTCTCTTTCTGCCATAAGGGAGGTGCCATCTGCATATCTGAGGTTACTGATATTTCTCCCAGTAATCTTGATTCCAGCTTGTGCTTCATCCATCCCAACGTTTCTCATGATGTACTCTGCATATAAGTTAAATAAGCAAGGTGACAATATACAGCCTCGATGTACTCCTTTCCCAATTTGGAACGGGTCTGTTGTTCCATATCCAGTTCTAACTGTTGCTTCCTGACCTGCATACAGATTTCTCAAGAGGAAGGTCAGGTGGTCTGGTATTCCCATCTCTTTCAGAATTTTCCAGTTTGTTGTGATCCAAACAGTAAAAGGCTTTGACATAGTCAATAAAGCAGAAATAGACATTTTTCTGGTACTCCCTTGCTTTTTTGCTGATCCAATGGATGCTGGCAATTTGATCTCTGGTTCCTCTGCCTTTTCTAAATCCAGCTTGAACATCTGGATGTTCTCAGTTCACGTACTGTTGGAGCCTGGCTTGGAGAATTTTGAGCATTACTTTACCAGCGTGTGAGATGAGTGTACTTGTGCAGTCTTTTGAACACTCTCTGACATTGCCTTTCTTTGGGATTGGAATGAAAACTGAACTTTTCCAGTCCTGTGGCCACTGCTGAGTTTTCCAAACTTGCTGGCATATTGAGTGCAGCACTTCCACAGCATCATCTTTTAGGATTTGAAAGAGCTCAACTGGAATTCCATCACCTCAACTAGCTTTGTGTGTAGTGATGCTTCCTACAGTCCCCTTGACCTGACATTCCAGGATGTCTGGCTCTAGGTAAGTGATCACACCATCATGGTCACCTGAGTCATTAAGATCTTTTTGGATAGTTCTTCTGTGCATTCTTGCCAGCTCTTCTTAATATCTTCTGTTTCTGTTAGGTCCATACTATTTCTGTCCTTTATTGTGCCCCTCTTTGCATGTAATGTTTCCTTGGTATCTC
This sequence comes from Muntiacus reevesi, assembly GCF_963930625.1. Taxonomy (NCBI): domain Eukaryota; kingdom Metazoa; phylum Chordata; class Mammalia; order Artiodactyla; family Cervidae; genus Muntiacus; species Muntiacus reevesi. The sequence goes on along the minus strand of NC_089251.1, from coordinate 255,019,666 downwards.
TAATTTTCTTGAAGAGATGTCTAGTCTTTCCCATTCTATTGTTTTTTTCTATTTCTTTGCACTGATCACTGGAGAAGGCTTTCTTATCTCTCCTTGCTATTCTTTGGCACTCTGCACTCAGATGGGTATATCTTTCCATTTCTCCTTTGCCTTTTGCTTCTCTTCTTTTCACAGCTATTTGCAAGGCCTCCTCATACAGCCATTTTGCTTTTTTGCATTTCTTTTTCTTGGGGATGATCTTGATGTACTTGATGCAGAGTACATCATGTGAAATGCCAGGTTGAATGAAGCACAAGCTGGAAACAAGTTTGCCAGAAGAAATATCAATAATCTCGTATATGAAGATGACATCACCCTTATGACAGAAAGCAAAGAAGAACTAAAGAGCCTCTTGATGAAAGTGAAAGAAGAGAGTGAAAAAGCTGGCTTAAAACTCAACATTCAGAAAACTAAGATCATGGTATCTGGTCCCATCACTTCATGGCAAATAGATGGGGAAACAGTGACAGACTTTATTTTCTTGGGCTGCAAAATCACTGCAGATGGTGACTGCAGCCATGAAATTAAGACACTTGCACCTTGGAAGAAAAGCTATGAGCAACCTAGACAACATATTAAAAAGCAGAGACATTATCAACAAATATCACTCACTATAGTCAAACCAATGGTTTTTCCAGTAATCATGTATGGATGTGAAAGTTGGAGCATAAAAAAGCTCAGTGCTGAAGAATTGATTCTTTTGAACTGTGGTGTTGGAGAAAACTCTTGAGAGTCCCTTGGACTGCATGAAGATCAAACCAGTAAATTGTAAAGGAGATCAGTCCTGAGTATTCATTGAAAGAACTGGCAATGAAGCTGAAGCTGCAATACTTTACCTGATGTGAAGAACTGACTCATTGGGAAAGACCCTGATGCTGGGAAAGGTTGAAGGCAGGAGGAGAAGTGGATGAAAGAGGATGAGATGGTTTGATGGCATCATTGACTTGATGGACATGAGTTTGAGCAGGCTCCAGGATTTGATGATAGACTGGGAAGCCTGGGGTGCTGTAGTCCATGGGATCTCCAAGAGTCAGACATGACTTCGTGACTGAACTGAACTCTCCAACTTTCCTAACCCCCCTTGCAAAAGAGCCTCTTTTTCCCATTGTATACTCTTGCTTCCTTTGTCAAAGGTTAATTGACCATAGGCGTGTAGGTTTACTTCTGGGCTCTGTTCTGCTCCATTGATCCATATGTGTGTTTTTGTGCCAGTACCATGATGTTTTGATTACTGAAGCTTTGTAGGATTGTCTGGACTACGTGACCTACTTTGTTCTTTTTCCTCAGGATTGCTTTGGCAATTCTCGGTCTTTTAATGGGTTCCATATGAAATTTAGGATTATTATAGTTCTATTAAAAATGTCATGGATAATTTGATAGGGATCATATTAAATATGTAGGTCATTTTGTGTATTAAGGCCATTTTGACAACATTAATTATTCCAGTCCAAGAGCTTGGAATTCTTTCCATTTCTTTGAATCAGTTTCTTGTATTAATGTTTTATAATTATTTCTAGCATTGTCTTTCACCTCTTTGGTCAGGTTTATTCCTAAGCAGTTTTTTTTTTTTTTTTTTTTTGGATGTGATTTCAAAAGGAGTTATTTTATTATATCTCCTTTTTGATATTTCATTGTTAGTATAAAGAAATGCAACAGATTTCTGTATGTTAATGTTGTATCCTGTGCTACTGTGATTAATCTGTTTATCCATTATAGTACTTTGTGTGTAGTCTTTAGGGTTTTCTACATAGAATAGAATATCTTCTGCATATTGTTGCTGTTTGGTTGCTCAGTCCTATCTGACTTTTCGTGATCCCACTGCTGTACGCCAGGCTTCCCTGTCCTTCAATATCTCCCAGAGTTCGCTCAAACTCATCTCCTTTGAGTCGGTGATGCCATCCAACCATCTCATCCTCTGTCGTCCCCTTCTCCTCCCGGTTTCTCTTTCCCAGCATCAGGGTCTTTTCGAGTGAGTCAGCTCTTTGCATCAGGTGGCCACAGTATTGGAGTTTCAGCTTCAGTATCAGTCCTTCCAATGTATATTCAGGATTGATTTCCTTTAGGATTGACTGGTTTGACCTCCTTGCTGTCCATAGGATTGTTGAGTCTTCTTCAACACCACAGTTTGAAAGCATCAGTTTTTTGGTGCTCAGCCTTCTTTATGGTCCAACTCTCACATTCTTACATGACTACTGGAAAAACCATAGCTTTGACTGTCTGCATATAGTTTTATCTCTTCCCTTCCAATTTGGATACTTTTTCTTTCTTTTTCTTGCTTGATTACTGTGGAACTTCCAACACTGTACTATTGAATAGCAGTGGTGAGACTGAGGCATCTTTGCCTTGCTCCAGAGTTTAGCAGTAAGACTATCAGCTTTTCACACCATTAAGTATCATATCAGCTGAGTTTGTCATAAGTAGCTTCCATTCTGTTGAGATGTGTTCCCTCTGTATGCAATTTGGTAAGAGATTTTTTATCACGAATGGTGTTGATATTTATCCAATGCTTTTTGTGTAACTATTGGGATGATTATGTGGGTTTTGTCTTTTCTTTTGTTGATATGGTGTATCACATTCATTTGTGTATTTTAAACCATCCTTGTGACCCTTGGGATGAATCTAGTTTGGTCATGGTCTTTGATGTGTTGTTGGATTTGGCTTGCTAATATTTTCTTGAGAATTTTTGTATCTATATTCATCAAAGATATGGACTGTAATTTTCTCTACTATCCTTATCTTCTTTTGGTATACATTTGTTTCATTACTACCTTTGGGCTATAATGAAAAGTTCTCTGAAGGTGGCCTCTAAGCTGGCATACATATGGATATAAAAATTCCTTTTCCTGCTTACCAACTCTCTCTCTCCAAAGTAACTAGCAGATAGGTAGTAAGACTTACTAATATAAATCCTTGCTAAAAGTACAAGCATGCTAATGAATTAGAAGCATCAGTTTCGCCTGAGTGCTTCTAGAAATGCAGGAATGTGCAGCCAAGAAAGTAGGACCTGGACCTACACAATCAGAATCTTCACTTCCACAAAATCTCAGGTAATTTGATTTCCATGTGTGGAGAAATACAGAAATATTACTCTAAGTGGTATTTCATGAGAAATTTTTTCTTGTTACAGAGAAAAAAATTTCTTTGTTGAAAATTGAAATTCAGTAATGTTCACCTTCCATTTTAAAAAGGTGAAAGATATAACCAACTGAATGCAGTTTCAAATAATAGCAAGGAGAGATAAGAAAGCCTTCTTAAATGAACAGTGCAAATAGAGAAAAACAATAGAATGGGAAAGACCAGAGATCTCTTCAAGAAAATTGGAGATACCAAGGGAAACTTTTATACAAGGATGGGTACAATAAAGGGCAGAAGTCATTACCATGACTTAACAGAAGCAGAAGAGATTAAGAAGAGGTGGCAACAGTACACAGAAGTATACAAAAATGGTCTTAATGACCCAGAAGACAGTGAGGTGTAGTCAGTCACCTAGAGCTAGACATCTTGGACTTTGAAGTTAAATGGGCCTTTGGAAACTCTACTATGAACAAAGCCAGTGGAGGTGACGGAATTCCAGCTGAGCTATTTCAAATCCTAAAAGATGATGCTGTTAAAGTGCTGCCCTCATTATGCCAGCAAATTTGGAAAATTCAACAATGGCCAGAGAACTGGGAAAGGTCTGTTCATTTCAGTCTCAAAAAAGGGCAATGCCAAAAACTACAAATTACTGTATGACTGCACTTATTTCACATGCTATTAGTAGCAAGGTTATGTTCAAAATCCTTCAAGCTAGGCTTGAACAGTACATGAACCAAGAATTTTCAGATGTACAAACTGGGTTTAGAAAAAGGCAGAGGAACCAGAGATCAAACTGCCAACATTCATTGGATCATAGAAAAAGGAAGGGAATTCCAGAAAAACATCTACTTCTGCTTCATTGACTATGCTAAAGGCTTTGACTGTTTGGATCACAACAAACTGTGTTAAATTCTTAAGAGATGGGAACACCAGACCACCTTACCTGTCTCCTAAGAAACCTGTATGCAGGTCAAGAAGCAGGTTAGAAACAGGCATGGAACAATGGACTGGTTCAAAATTGGGAAAGGAGTATGTCACGGCTGTATACTGTCACTCTGATTGTTTAACTTGTATGCAGAGTATATCACACAAAATGCTTGGCTGGATGAATCACAAGCTAGAATCAAGATTGGCAGGAGAAATATAACAGCCTTAGATATGCCAATACCACCACTGTAATGGCAGAAAGTGAAGAGGAACTAAAGAGCCTCTTGATGAGGATCAAAGAGGAGAATTAAAAGGCTGATTTAAAACTCAACATTCAGAAAACTAAGATCATGGCATCTTGCCCCATCACTTTATGGCAAACAGAAGGGAAAAAGTAGAAGCAGTGACAGATTTTGTTTTCTTGGGGTCCAAAATCACTGTGAACAGTGACTGCAGGCACGAAATTAGAAGACACTTGCTCCTTGGTAGGAAAGCTATAACAAACCTAGATAAGCATATTAAAAAGCAGAGACATCACTTTGGCAACAAAGGTCCATAAAGTCAAAGTTATGGATTTTCTAGTAGTCCTGTACAGATACGAGAGTTAACCATAAAGATGACTGAGCACCGAAAAATTGATGCTTTCAAATTCTGGGACACTTGAAGAGTCCCTTGGACAGCAAGATCAAACCAGTCAATCCTAAAAGAAATCAACGCTGACTATTTCATTGCAAGGACTGATGCTGAAGCTGAAGCTACAATACTTTGGCTACCTCATGAGAAGAGCTGACTCATTAGAAAAGACCCTGATCTGGGAAAGACTAAAGGCAGGAGGAGAAGAGGGCAGCAGAGGATGAGATGGTTAGGATAGCATCACTAACTCAGTAGACATGAAGCTGAGCAAACTCTGGGAGATAGTGCAGGACAAGTGAGCCTGGCCCGTTGCAGTCCATAAGTTCACAAATAGTCAGACATGACCAAGCAACTGAACAACAAGAACTAAAATATTCTTAATTATTTCAACTCCATCCTTTCCATTTCCCATTCATTAAGCCTTTACTAAAACTAAGCCTTCTTGGTAAAGACTTACATCTCCGACCATCCCAGGCTCCACTCTTGCAAATTCTTTTTATGATTTTCATATTTTTTATTTGGTACTTCTAAACTTACCCATTCAGGAAAAAAAGGTGCCCTGTTCTTCCATTGAGACCCCCTCTCATTCATTTTGGCAGATAGCATGGTGGTTGAATATAGTAGCTTTCAAATGTTTGAGTACGAAAAGCTTTAAAATGGGAGTAAACATGAAACTCTGATAGTACTTAAGTTCATTTTATTTTACATGCAAACTTCGTAGGGGATTTGCCCATTGACTCAGGTTGTTTAATATTTTTTTTTTCATTTATTTTTATTAGTTGGAGGCTAATTACTTCACAACATTGCAGTGGGTTTTGTCATACATTGACATGAATCAGCCATGGAGGTACATGTTTAATATTGATTATCAAATTTTGGGTTCTTGTATAGTCAGAAAAGAACTGTAAGTGGCTACAAAGCTGATTAGTTACAAATCATTGATATCTGTATTAGTATTAATATCAGTGTTTGGTTCATATGTATCATTACTATTATTAGAATCAGGTAGACAAATTGCTGAATTTGACTGAGAATTTGACTGAATTTGGCCAGAGAATAATATTTTAATGTCTGTTCTTTGTAGCTTAACAGTACAGTTTATAAAGAAAATTTTTGACTCAGATGGTAATAATTAAGACTACAGAACTAGATGAGACCAAGAGGCATCAGTGTACATTCTTTCTCCATGGTGGTCTAGTATTAACCACATTTTTGAAAGCATCGTAGACGCCTTTTCAGGAAAAGAGAATTTTAGCCTATTAGATTATATGCTCCAAGTCTTTTGGATCTTGTTACTTATCAAATCTAATCCAAATTCTTCATGTTGTGGTTCAAGAAAATAAATCACTAAAAATATGTTAGGCAAAATAAATACTTTATTAATTTTTTTTTTAGAAATCAGCCTTTGTGTGATGTGATAATTCAAACATTTAAAAAACCTTTTAGATATTCTTTCAAAGTATATTGTTAACCTCTCAACCACTTTTGATCAAAATTTCACACAAAGAAATATAATAGGAGTTGAAAATTATAAATGCTAAAGAATAATTCTAATAACATCTGGTTGTTACTTTACACATTTATTTAACATATATAAAACCAAATAGGAAACTACCTTCCTTTTTTTTTTCCCCATAAAACAAACAATTCTCACTGGTTAAGAATGAATTGAAATTTATGAGAAAACAAAAATCTAAATTACTTCCATTTTGAAAAAACAAAACCAGCTTATTCATTTCTATCCATTCAAGTCACAGGCCCCATTATTTTGGCAATACTCTACTATTTAGTCTAAAAGAAGAAACATGTCCTTATAATAAAGAAGTCTGGACAATGCAAAAAAGTACATAGTGTTTAACGTAAGACGTGTTTCCAAAGAAACAAACAAAAATTCCCAAACTACATAAGCTACAATAAAATTACAATTATCTTGGGTGAAATAACAATGCGTACAGTGTAAGAACATTAAGTAGTTTTAGGTAACATAAATTCTATCCTACTGCTATTAGTAACCTCCTCAAGAATGAAAAGCAGTTTTGACAACAGGATAGTTTTTCTTCTCGGAAGTGACACTAATTAATAGCAGTGGAGGGAGTATCATTGGTTGTTTCAAGCTCTCAAAAAACGAACCAGTTATTGCACAGTAAACACCTCATAGAGGTCAGTGTTTTAAGAAGCTAGTCTGAAGAAATACGTTATTTATAAGTTGGTTAAGTATGGAAGTTTTCAAGTTTTAAAATTAATTCTACCTAGGCAATCAACAGGAAAATACTGAAATACAAATAAATATTAGGCTTGTCAAATGGCTACAGTTTTGATAGTTTAGAAAAGAAATAAAGTCAGCAAAGTGCCTACGTTTCTATGTTTTTTGAAAAGATATGCACAGAAGAAATAAACATTGTATACAGTAGCCCAGCTCAGCAGCAAGTATCTTCTGAAGCACAAATGACACCTCCACCAGTGTATATCATTGATAACTCCAGTATCACACAGCTAATAGGACCCATGCCAACCTTAAAAGAAGAAAGAAAAGTAAACATTAAGCGTTTTTCACTTATTCCTGAAAAGTCTTTAAAAGGAAGGATGAGAATAAAGATCCTCCATTATCTATTATGACATGATTAGATGTGAGACCTAATGTACTATGTACAATGAGACCTACGGGATATGTTTCTTTAAAAAACAAAAGGTACTAAAAATTTATGATTAAGTCTTGAAATCATGGACACAACTAAAGCAACTTGGTATGCATGTATGCTTGAAATCTTTATCCATTTGAAGTAATATTATAACCAGGGCAGTGTTATCAAAATTCAGGTTTGAAGGTCCCAATTTCCCCAATTCCAGAATCTATTTACTATAATGAAATTTCAATAAGATGATAAAATATCAATATCACTTGAAGGTTTGAGATTACGAGATTTGACTCACTTAACACTTCAAATGAGGTTATAAAAGGTTTTCACACTGTAAAATAACATATTACATACTTCCTAAAAATAAAAATTTAGCTAGGGAAACAGACCTATATACTAAGAAAAAGCATTGAAAACTAAGTACTAAGTTACATTTAGCTAAACAAAGAAATTCAGAAAAATTTACCTATAAATTCCATTAGTGACTATCTTGCTTAGAATGGGATGCTTTACTTGAAGATACTGCTGCCAGAAGTCCACTTACAATTTCCCGTCTGATTTCCCCAACAATAGACTCTTTAATCTAGAATGGAAAAAGAAGAAAATGAGAATTTAACAGTATCACTATAATCCGTTTTATTCTGTTATCAGAAAAAACAAGTAAATGACATTTAATTTCTACAGTCAGCTAAACTACAGAGAAAACTAAACCTTCATGTAAATCCTTCATGAAATACAGAGAGTGAGCAGGGAATCACATCCATCTATCCTCAAACTTGGATCATGTTCTGAGATTTTGTCTAGCATAATTCAAATAACTCCATTACAAAATATCACAATTCTCAAGTTGAGAATATTAACAAATGTTAAAACTTCATAGATAATTTACCCTGCGACACAAAATAACTTGAAAGAACTGATTATTATGTTCACTTTTATGTTTTTTTTGAAAATTAATGCTATCTACCTAATTGCAGAAAGCAAAGAGGGACTAAAGAGCCTCTTGATGAAACTGAAAGAGAAGAGTGAAAAAGCTGGCTTAAAACCCAACATTCAAAAAACTAAGATTCAAAAACAGAAAAAAAAAAAAAAAAACTAGGATCATGGCATCTGGTCCCATCACTTCAAGGCAAATAGATGGGGAAACATTGGAAATAGTGACAGACTTTATTTTCTTGGGCTCCAAAATCACTGCAGATGGTAAATGTAGCCATGAAATTAAAAGATGCTTGCTCCTTGGAAGAAAACCTATCACAAACTTAAGACAGCATATTAAAAAGCAGAGATATCACTTTGCCAACAAAGGTCCATATAGTCAAAGCTATGGTTTTTCTAGTGGTCATGTATGGATTTGAGAGTTGGACCATAAAGAAGGCTGAGTGCTGAAAAAATGATGTTTTCAAACTGGTGCTGGAGAAGACTCTTGAGAGTCCCTTGGACAGAAAGGAGATCAAACAAGTCAATCCTAAAGGAAATCAATCCTAAATATTCATTGGAAGGATTGATGCTGAAGCTGAAGCTCCAAAACTTTGGTCACCTGATGCAAAGAGCCGACACACTGGAAAAGACCCTGATGCTGGGAAAGACTGAGGGCAGGAGGAGGAGGGGACGACAGAGGATGAGATGGTTGGATGGCATCACCAACTCGATGGACAGGAGTTTGAGCAAACTCTGGGAGATACTGAAGGACAGGGAATCCTGGCGTGCTGCAGTCCATGGGGTTGCAGAGACATGACTTAGTGACTCAACAACAACAACAACAATCTCTTGGTAATCAGCAGGATACTCAAGTGGTCTCATTGTTAAAAAAAACACATTAGTGATAAAATAAATATACAGGTGTATCCCCTATTTATACTAACTGAAAGCAAAGTATCTAAGGAAGTTACATGTTATTCTAACCTAACATGTACATTTTAAGTGGAGAGAATAATGTTCATTTAGTAAAATATAGTTTAAAACATGAAAAAAAAAATCCTCTGAACAGCCATAAGGTCCATCTAGTCAAAGCTATAGTTTTTCCAGTAGTCATGTATGGATGTGAGTGTAGGACCATAAAGCAGGCTGAGCACGGAAGAATTGATGTTTTTGAACTGTGGTGCTGGAGAAGACTCTTGGGAATCCTGTGGACAGAAAGGAGATCAAACAAGACAATCCTAAAGGAAATCAACCCTAAATATTCATTGGAAGGACTGATGCTGAAGCTGAAGCTCCAGTACTTTGGCTACTAGATACAAAGAGCTGACCCATTAGAAAAGACCCTGATGCTGGGAAAGATTGAGGGCGGGAGGAGAAGGGGACAACAGAGGATGAGATGGTTGGATGGCATCACCAACTCAATGGACATGAGTTTGAGCAAGCTCCAGGAGATGGTGAAGGTGCTGCAGTCCATGTGGTAGCAAAGAGTCGTACACGACTGAGTGACTGAACACCACCACCAAAACCACCAGGAACTCTAAGTAAGTCAATATTTAGTTGTATGGTACGTTTGTCACCTGTCTGAAAACTTTGCTTTGAATGAGGATTTACATGTCATTTTATTGTTGGAAAACGCAAACAGATATAGAGGCAATGACAATTCCCTCAAGATTTTCTTCTCCAGATGCCCAAACACTACACATGCACACCTCCATCTTTTTCTCTTTGATTTGTGACCCCATGGAATGCAGCCCACAAATCTCCTCTATCTGTGGGATTTTCCAGGCAATAATACTTGGGTGAGTTGCCATTTCCTCCTACGAGGGGTCCTCCGGACCCAGGGATCAAACCCACAGCTCCTGCATGTCCTGTACTGGCCACAGATTCTTTCCCACTGAGCCACCTGGGAAGCCCAAGGCATCACCTCTGAGTAGCCCTTTGTGAAGGTTTTAGATGTGTGTTTCCTCAAATAAACTGATAATGCCTTCCTGAATTAGCACTCAAGACACACTCAACCAGCTTTTAAAAATTCTACATTTCCAGTTTCCTGTCAGCCTGTCTCTTTCCTAAAATGTTCCTAAGTACATCCTGAACACATCTCAATGGAAGTCTTTCCAAAAATGGCTCTGTAATAATGTCATGCAATATATACGTTACACTATATATATATATATATATTTATACATAAATATTCAGAGAAACAAATGCTCCTTAACTACCCACTATCTGTACTGAAACATATTTAAATATAAAATCTCATTTTACCTTCTACCAGTGTCTCTAAACTTTAAACATCAAAGGTCTGTTAAGTTCATAGTCCTTCAGATTCGTTTTTTAAAGAAATATATATTGGATACAAATATGATACCAGAATTTCTTTGCCACAGCATACAAGTACAAACGCAGTGTGTTAAATTAAGATCCTCTGTAAATCCATATTTACAAAAGACAATGAGTTAGCAGAGTCTTTCAGTCCTGTTGTCCAATGCACATCTCATCATACTTCACTCAAAAATTTTTTTCATTCTTCATCATTCAAAAACAAACTAGCCCAAAAGTATTATCTACAAACCAAAAAAGTGTGCCAACATTTGGGGGGTGGGGACGGGTGCAGACATCACTGCAGTAAAACATAAAAAAGTCTCTACCAAGGATGTTGTTATCTAGTTGGACTCAGAACAAATATTCCATAAAATATTAAAGAGGAAAAACTGTTAACTCGTTAGTGATGTAAGAACAGAATAAAAAATGAGAGACTAGAACGGGATAGAAGGGGAAAAAGTTATCAGGTAACAGCAAACTTTAAGATAGGAATGAAAAAGTAAGGCAAATTGCAGACAACAGTGAGGATGAAAGCAGTAGCAAGAGCACCTTGTGAGAGGGAGCAGGAAGAAGCCTAGCTGATAAGATAGCTCCTACTAGTTAGAGAGGAGAAGGGAGAAGGAGAAGGGACTCAGAATAGGAAGGTGCACTCAAATGGAAATTTATCAGCATGTTCTGGCACACAGTAAGTGCTCAGTGAATGTCTGAATAAATGCCGTCAATGGGAGAGTGAGAGAGAGTATCACGCGCAAACAAGAACAGACAATGAGGAAGAAAGGACCACTTATAAGTGCTGCAGAACGACAGAATGCCTTTGGTAATTTACTGAAGTGGTAAATGTATGAACAAATACATGAGCTCCAAAGTCTCCCATGTGACAGAGGTGGGGAAGGGTAAGTGGTGAGGAAATCAGTGGAATGGACGGTGAAGTCCATTTTATAGCTTCTAGTTGAGATCAAGGCAGGCATGCACACTGGCATATTACCAAGGTGCCAGCAAGCCTGAAGTGAGGGCAACACGTCCGTCTACTAGCCTCTCCGGAGTGTCTCGTGTGCGGCAGCCGTCACTGCACCATCACTAACAGGGCTGCAGCAAGACCACAGGCAAGCTGCGCATTCACCAAAACACATCCAAGAGTGGGCCAGATGAAACGGTTACTCAGAGGCATGCACCAAGTCTAGGAACTTCAATGAACAGAGGAGAAAACTCTACACAGAGCAATCCATCTGTATACTCTGACATTTAGTTCTGTTCAATTTGCTTCTGTGGACACATGCTCATTTATTCTATCAAGTCATCTTTTTTACTTACTTTTTCTTTCAGTGTTCTCTTTCAAAAGAATTCTACTTTATCAGTATTATAAGTAATGAAAACAATCTTTTTAAAAAACCTCACATATGGTGAAATAATGGAAACAAAGGCCTGATAGACATCGTTGTTTTCATGCACCCATGAGAGCAATAAGAACACTTCCCTAAAAGTGTTTGCCAAACATGCTTAATCCTCACCTGCAAAACTGTTCAACCCAAGCTTAAATCTTCCCTTCCTGAATAATGGCTTTGTTAACAAGGTTAGGGACCCAGAATTTGCTGGGAAGACAATTCTGTTTTTCTTGGTAGCTGATACAATAAGAGTTTAAAAAAACTGGAATTCAGTACCATTATATTTAAGGAAAAAGACTACCAATTTTAAATGAACAGAATCAAGACGAATCTGAATTTTAAATATTTTGCAAAGTTTAACAGAACACCATTGTGACTGAGCTAAAATGATAATAACCCAAATGATTTTTAAAATTATAGATGACATTAGACTAATTTATCCATTAACATATGCTTTTAAAGTGCTTCAAAAGAGTTTATTTTTTTAAGGACATCAATGTTCCTCTTATGCCCTGTCTGATCTACTATACAATTTGCTTGGTAAGCTCTTCTTTGGACACAGTTAAAAGCTAAAGTTCCTCCAAACTATGTCAAATTCTGAATCAGGAAGTTTTTAACCAACAGTAACAAATTCTGAAAAATTCTTCAAACATTTGTCTCACATGTCAGTCCTTCAAATTATAAAATCTCCCATATTTAATATGGAGGTTCTTATAAATGATTAAGTAATTCTCTAGCACCACCACAGTATGAAGGGAACAACCAAGCTTTCTATATATGCTAAGCTCTACCAGCACAAAAGAATCAATGTTCCGGTTTAGGGATGCTTTGAAAGTGAAAGTGAAAGTCGCTCAGTCTTGTCTGACTCTTTGCGACCCCACAGACTATCCATGGAATTCTCCAGGCCAGAATATTGGAGTGGGTAGCCATTCCCTTCTCCAGCAGATCTTCCTGACTCAGGAATCGAACCATGGTCTCCTGCATTGCAGGAGCTGTCAGGAAATCACTTACAGCACATATCAGGCCATCCATTGACAACATTAAAAATGAGGACTCAAGTGTGCATTAAGACTCATTTGTGCCAAATGAGTATATAAAGTTCAGTTTTCAAGGAAATTTTTCAAACCAAAGCAAGCTAAAGGGAACAAAAATACCACATTTTGTGTCAAGGGAGATGGGCAGTACCTTAAAACTGATTTCCTCAGTTAACAAATAGGTTGTGGAGAAAAATAATTACTTAGTTCTACTCAAAAATTGATCTTTGATGTGAAACACCATCAGGCACACCTAACTAACTGAGCAAGGTGGATGTATAAAGCCTGCTAAATATTAGCCAGACACAACCAACCTACAAAATAATTACATTTATAGGACAAATAAATTTATAGAATTAAGATCTTTTAAATTTCAAGTTGGTAATTCATGTCATGAAAAGAAATTACATACATGCAGTGTCTTCTGCTATTGACAGAATGCTTGTTTTGTAAGTGTTAATTTGTCTGAATGTTAGCTGAACCTAGGAACAGAGTACCCAACATGTAGAAACATTAAACGGCTACTTAGTTCACTGTGTTATGAAGCACACCTATCTGCATCTGGCATTACAATTTCTGTTGGATTTCATTATCACCACCCTCTACCACTTTCACAGTAACTCACAAGTAACTTATTTTACAGCCCTTCCAAAATCCAATTCCAGAAGCAAATTTCAGGTCTTTTTCAAGGCAGTGTCACACTATTGCAGCATTTATTTCTTAACAAAACAGTGTTACTGTTCTTATTAGGTTTTCACCTTTTCAAAAATATGTCACTGACAAAAGTTTTGAATGTTATGCTTCTAATATTATTTTCCCCATGAGCTCTGTAGATTTTACTGCACAAATCTCCACAGCATGATTTTTAGGAATGCATATATTAATGTCATATAAAGCAAAACTGACTTTATTTTCAAGGTACTTCTCAAGCTACTGTCATGCAGCTGTAAATGATGGTACCTCATACATGAACTAATCTCTGGACCCAGAGGAGCAATGGCTCATTTGAAAAAAACATTTTGGTATGTTGCCACCATTCTTTAAAAAAAAAAAAAAAAGAACAATTTTGTACTGTGTATAGCCCATTAGCAATGTTGTGATAATTTCAGATGAAGAGTGAAGGGACTCAGCCATATATATATACATGTATCCACTTTCCCCCAAATTCCCCTCCCATCCAGGCTGCCACATAACATTGAGCAGAGTTCCATGTGCTATCAAGTTACCATTTTAAATATAGCAATGTGTCCCTGTCCATCCCAAACTTCCTAACTATCCCCCTCTCCCTTCCCCTTGCCAACCCTAAGTTCAGTTCTCTAAGTCTGCAAATCTCTTTCTGTTTGTAAGTAAGTTCAATTGTATCATTTCTTTATAGATTCCACACACAAGGGCTGTCATCCTATATTTCTCCTCTGACTTATTCACTCAGTATGACAATCTCTAGGTCCCTGCATGTTACTGCAAATTGCCACCACCATTCTTGACCTATAACCACTAAAAATTTGTTCAGTGTTACTCACAAATTAATTCTAAAAATGTGTTACATTCACATTACTGAATTTACTGGAAGTACAAAGATTAAAAAGGGAGAGCCACTGACTTATTTCTCTGGTTCATTTCAGTGTTTTCCATTTCTAAATCCTTACTTCTCAGCACATTATATTAACTGCTTTTCTGTATGATTTTTCAACTGTTCCCTGAGTTAGTTCTGTTTACCTTCCTACTAGACTTTACGCTTAAGGAGTTCATGGTCTTACATCCATTTTGCTTTTCTCCTTTACAGAACAGGTACTCATTAAGACACTTGTAAACCATTTTTTTTTTTTTAAAAAAAAAAAAAAACACAGTAGGCTATTCTTTTCACTAATGGAAAGAATGAATGATCCTTTTTATCATGGATTTTAGTAACCCAGTTGGAAAGAGCTATGAATAACTATGGTTCTTCCTCAGAGTTACTCTTAAGATAGGGAACAGAATGAGAAAAATAAATTCAACACGTATAATTTTTATCTTATGCACTCTAATGAATTTTGCATCCAAAGACATAATGTGATTTGAGAAAAGGAAAAAAAAAGTCATACATAAAGATGTATCTATAGCAGTCTCCTTTTTTAAATTATGTCCATACTGTTCCTTACTATCTGATCCTGGTGCCAAAAGCAACTATTTTACTAATTTCTCAAATATTTTGCCTTTGATTATTAGTCTTCCTAAGTTTCTGCAGTCCTTTCAGTAACCTAGAACTATTGTTAAATGCTTCAGGTCTGCATACTGCTAATCACACAGGGTAAACTTTAATTTCGTATTTCTATCTTTGAATGACTTACATAATTTCTATAGGTCTCTACTCACTAAACCAAATAGATTAAATTCTTCATACTTCTTAAAATCTCAATTGACATTATAAAATAGCAGATTTTAATTGTGGAAGAGATCTAAATTATAATCCTTAATTTTACAAAGGTGGAAACAGAAGTCTAAAGTCCTCGTCACATGTTCACCTATTTTGAAACCTACACATACCTTCTTCACCAAAGTGAATATAAAGAATCGCAATTATTTCACATGGGAGTATGAAATTTGCAGAAACAGCATTACAAACATAATAGAAATGAGCTGGATCAATGGGAAAATTACTGAATACAGTGATTCAAAGGAGTATCTTATAAATAATTAATGTTAAAATGAAACCTATTCCAAATAAATTAATTAAGCATAGATTTTACTCACCTCCCTTATGACTTGCTGTAACTCATCTTGCTCCACATTTTTATGCACTTCCTCAGCAGCTGGCAATAATGAGACTTTTCCATGTCCTTCCTCCACTTCAGATTTAGGTCCTACAGCTTCTGAGGTTTCTTCAGTTGCTCCAACTTCCTCAGAACTTTCTACATCTGGAGGTGTCTGCACAGAGCCTGTTCTAGAAGGAGCAGTTGGTGTTAGGGCCACTGACGCTCGGAATAATTTCTTGCTTGGTACCAGATGGGTTTTGGGTTTGCCCACTGAGTCAACAGGAGGTACTCCAGTTCTTCTACTGGCATGAGAGGGACCAGAACATACAGAAGATGACTCTGATGTTGCTTGGGAAAAAACAGATTCTGAGCTTTCTCCAGGAGGAATTTCAAATCCCATTTCTCCATGGCCCAGGCCCAATTCAGACTTTAGGTATGACTGTTCCCGCATCAGTTCAGTGACCTAGAGATCAGAAAAACTTTAATTCTTCTCTTAAATTAAGACTGGTAGTTAAAAGAAGATTAATATCCTCGATGCTGCCCCAAATCATTTAACTTGTAGAGACATGATTCAAATGCACTCATTTAGTTACTACTGAATTTCATTTGCAAAAACAGCAAGAAAAATTAAAATTCACAGTGAGATCAAGCCATAAAATGTTTAACTAGGCTATAGCTGGATGAAATTTTACTTGCTTCCACATGGGTGTCCAAATTACTTACAAAGAAAAGTAACCAGTAAAAAAACCTCATAATGCCCTCAAATGAACTAATTTGTTTAAATTACAATAAAAATCAATCTTTGTTCAAAATGTAGTCATCTTAAAGATCCAATTACCTAAAGAACCTGGAATCAGACTGTGAAAGCACATTTCCTGAAATATAAATTACTTTTTATGATGCATTATTTCCTTTAGGCCATAAAGAGAAATCATTATTGCAATTAACTGGCTTTCTAGTGGCCAAAGATAGCATCGAACTTCCAGAAGTTCCAGACTCACTTCTAATCAAATTAACTAACTTATCAAATTGTGTATTTAATTTTTTTTTACCATCTACATTAGGAAAACTGTGTGTTTATGAAATATTATATCATTCCCTTCCCCAGTGATTTAAAAGGAAAGAGGCTTACTGGTTCCATTACATTCAATGGAGAAGGGCATGACAAGTTATCAGCGCTTCTACTGCCACACATTCCCTGAAAAAGTAAAACAATATATATATATATATATATGTGATATATGCGTGTGTGTCTGTGTGTAGTTTTTTCAAATTGCAAGTGCTTTATAATAAAATGAGCTAATTATTGCTCTAAAGCAGTCCTTTATGTCACAAAAGTCAGCCTCAGCTGTCACAGGATCCTATAAAATGTGTTACTGTGACTGAAGGTTGCACAGAAGATGTTCTGATTCTCTGATCTCACAATGAACATTTCTCAGACTAATAGATCAAAACTGTCGATGACATATTCATTGACAAGATATTCTTAATCTGTGCTATACATATATATATGTATCGGAGAAGGCAATGGCACCCCACTCCAGTACTCTTGCCTGGAAAATCCCATGGATGGAGGAGCCTGGGAGGCTGCCATCTATGGGATCACACAGAGTTGGACATGACTGAAGTGACTTTAACAAAATCAGTTATGTTCAATTAACAAAGAGAAGAGTTCACTGTTTCAACATTTCAAAATAACATATTCTACAACTGAAAGATTTTGGCAAAATAAGAATACAATTGTTGAAGTTGAAATTGCATGAAAAGGAACATTAGGAGTAAGAATAGTGGTACAAAATAGAGAGAGATAGTGTTTGTCTATTCTCGTTTGTATACATGTTTCTCTGCTTTTACAAAGATCTTATTTGATTCCTTAAAAAACATACAGAATGGAAAAGAATCCAAAATAAAGGAAAAGGGTAAAGGGAATAGTTTTTTTTCAAAGGCAAGAAAGGGGGGGAAAAGGTTACATGAAACATATATATGTGTGTTCTTCAGTTATATACAATGAGTAACATCTAAATTAGTCTTATGCTAACCTACTATCATTTATCCTTTAAAATCTTTAAATTTTTGCATTGGTCTTTGCTCTCTATTATTAAATAATGATTTTTCAATATATGTATGTATATTAATATGCTAAATATTTAAGAAGTTAACCACAACTTACACATGCCACTGATTTGTGGGAAAGGCTCATTAAACACTGCATGTTTCTAATGCCATTAAAATACGTTGTTTTTAAATTAAGGCATGTGTCCTAAATTGCGTGCAACGTCATTAACAAGTTCTGAGTGAAAAAGCTGTGACGACCGAGGGCGCATACCATGAGGGCCGAGGGGCGGAAGGGAGGCGGCACGTGCATGGGCCGGAGCTGCTCCTCCAGCCCCAGCAGGCGCTCCTCCAGCTGCAGCTCCAGGTCCTGGAGTTCCATTCGGACTGCATTTCTCAAACTCTGCAGCTGATCGACTTCATACCTGTTAGGAGGCACAGAGCTCGAAAAAGCAGCTTGGAAACTCAGTGCTCACAACTCTCACAAGCCTTGGGAAGGTGCTGAAGCGCCAAGTTCTACAGACAGCACAAGAGCATCTGCAGTAAGTATAACCACTGCAACTGCTTTTTCTTCCTCTAGCTTTCATCACAAATATTCCAGACAATAAGAAACAGATTCCAGCTACTGTCTTCCTCAGTTCAGTGAAGACAGAGAAGATTACTTAGCAAAACACTGTGCCCAATTTTATTTCCACTGGCTCACAGACTATATAAAGGGTACACAGCAGTATAAATAAAATTCAGCTTCCCCCCCAAAAAAATAGTTACCAACGCTTTTTAGAATGAAAATATTTCAAGTCAACATTAAGACATATGAGCTTTTTACCTTTCCTCTTCAGTCATATGATGATAAACCATGGTTTGCTGACGCAGCATTGTCAATTCTAAATCCATCATTTGCGTTCTAAACAAATTCAGGTTCCGCCTCATTACTTGGAGCTCCTGAAAAGTATTCTAAAATGCAATATAACAGCATTAACTTCTAAATCACACCAATTATTCTGTAACACAGAGATTTAAGTAATAACTTACTTCATAAAGAGGTAGAACAGATGATTTCTGAGTACTATACGGAGCAGCAGCAAGATCAGGTCCTCTCATCATAGGGTACTTCAAAAGAGTGAAAGTCCGATTAGAAAGCAGTGTTAAAGTGACTACTTCCACATCATCTAAGGTGTTAAAAAGGCAGAATTTGGGGTGTACATATGCTTCTCTTTGGGGCATAAAACAAAACCTAAAACCACTTCATGTTATAAGCAGAAATCAGATAAATCAGTCACCAGTGCCACCTACTACTTCTATCTGTTTTAGTTGTAAGTCAGTATATTTGGAACAGGAAAGAGGCAAAGGAATATATATAGTTTAAATCTATTAATATGTCTTACAGGACCTCCTTCTTGCCTTGAGAAAGTAGAAAAATAAAAACAAAACTCAGAAATATAGAAGCAATAGCAAATGTCATTCTGAGATCACAGAAACTACTGACTTGGCTGAAGAAAGTGGCAAGCAATCACCACACTCATTCTTAGATATCTGAGTATCTACTATGCATCACTTAGGTGGTGAAAAAGATAAAAGGAAGACAGAAGGCATTCTCAGCCTTCAAGCATTCTCACAGTGGAAGAAACAAGGAGAAAACAGAACTAGAAACATATACATAACGTTGGCTGGGGTTGGTGTGGGGACTGCTATGAGGAAAACAACCAAAAATCCAGACTAGGTTAAGTGTTCTCAATAGTGATAACACCTCAGCCGTACCTTAACAGGAAACAGGACTTGGTCAGGTGAAGAAAGGCAAGGGTAGGCCATCCCAGGTTAAAAAAAAGTGGCATGTGTGAAAAAACCAGACAGCTAGGGACACACATCTATGCAGGAACCTGTATGTGGAGTGTGCTAACAGGGAATGGGCCTGGCGAGACGGGCAGAGGCCAGGCGATAAATGCACATGTCTACTGAGGTGGGGTGGAGTGAGGATGGGGAAATGAGCTGAGTTACTGATGGAACACGGAAGAGAAAACCACATCTAGAGCAGAACAAGCTGGTCTAGACAGGTGGGACATGAAGGTGTAGGTGGACAGGACCCTGGGAATCCCCAGCTTCCCATAACTGCAGCTGAAAGGTTAAATTCTCATTTGTAGACAGAACTATATTTTGTAAGGAGGAAAGAGAGACACCCACTTTCTGGTTAGACTGAAAATCATTAGTAGAAGACAATCATCATGAGGATAAAATCTCTACTTAAAAGTGTATTTTACTACATAACTTTCATTTTTACTGTCAAAGAGGCTTCCTGTCTACATCATCATAAAAAGCAATGCATTAAATACACTCTAGGCTTCTCGACTCTTAGCTGAACCTCCCGCTCATTATGTTCCACTGTCATTCTCTTCATTTCCTCAACTGCCTAATCTAAGTAGCTTAGAAAGAGATTCAGAAAGGCAATGTGAAAGGCAAACCAAGGGACAATTTACTTCTTTTTCAAAACTTATTTTGGAAATTATTTCCATCCCACTCACAAAGCTGAGAGCAGGGACTTTAAAAGTGACAAGACACACAGACTATTTTTATTCAGATTCACACATTTACCTGATCTTTTTCTCTTCTTTTAACCCAGTGGAAGCAGACTAATTCTGTACCGGGAGACCAGCGTCAGGAGTCAGCAGATGAAGGAAAAGCTTAGTCAGAGAGCAACGAGTGGAGCCAGGAGAACACACGGCGACACAGAAGCCAAGGGAGGAAAACTTAGAGAGAAGTGGTGAACACTGTCAGATGGAAGAGAAAAGGACACGCAGCACTTGAGAAGTGTTCTTTTTTAATGACAGAGACAACTTGACTAAGACAGAGACGGTGGAGGAGAGGCTAAAGAAAGGAGGACACCTGAAAAACAAAAGCTCTTCTCTAGGAGGGAGACTGGGAACAGAGACATTCACCTTGTTCAGAGTTAGCTACAGCTTTTCCCTTGAGCTAGGAAGGAAGAGGCTGGGGGGGTGGGGGCAGGTACAGACGAATTTAGGAATGCAGGAAAATGAGGCTGAGGTGGTTGGTGTCTGATGGCTCCTAGATTTTCAGTGAATTAAGAGGAACTCAGACCAATAAAAGAAAACAAGAGTAAGAAAGATAAACTTGGTTTCATACCTGTGAAAGATTCTGCAGTGAATTTCTAATATCATGCAACACTCTTCGCAGCTGCATCTCCATGGCAGAAGGGGGGTTCAGAGAGCACGCCCGGTAAGGGGAGGCGTGTCTGTGTGAGTAAGGACATCCGAGGGGGGCCGGGAAGGCACCGCAGGCGGCGCCTGACACGCTGGGGACACTGTGAGAGCTCAGGGTTCTCATGTGTTCGCACAGGGGCCGCTCCTGCCACTCGGCGTGGAGAGAGTGCAGGGAGCAGGCGGACTGCGCGGCGGGCACCGCGGCGGACAGCGGCCAGGCCGGGCTCCCCCGCTGCCGGCGCTCCTCCGGCCGCGGCGCCTCGCTCGGCCCGGCCGCTTCTCTCTTCCCAGGTGTCGGAGAGATGAAGATAGTGGATGTGACTGAAGACTGCCCGTCGTGCTCGCTCGCTCCTTTTTCCAACCTCTGCTCCTCCTCCTGTGTATACTTGTAGGTGAAGGAAGGGGGACTACATCTGGTCTCTTTTCCAGGGGACAACCGAACATTGACCGATGACACAACCCTCACTGGGCTCAGCAAGGTGGTTGGCAAAGACTGAGACCTCCTCAGCGGGTAGCCAGCTTTTGCAAACAGGTACCTCTGTTTGAACAGATCTTTTGACTTTATCAAACTACGCCCCACTCTTTGAGTAGACAGACTACAAACCTTCATCTGCGCTCTTTGTAAAGCTGTATTAACTCTGTCCACAGAAGAGGGCGACCCCGCTGTATTTTCAGCCCCTTTCTCATCACATTTAGCTTCAATAGAAGCCAGTGATTTTAGAATGTGGTGGGTAGTATACTGGACATATTCACATTCGCTGCTTTTATCCACGTCACTTTCGGCACTTGCTTCCCTTAGTAATTCCACAGGCTGTGCTGCAGACACATCCTCTTTCCTTTTAGTAATTTCAGTAACGTGATCCCCTGCACTCCAGGTGGACCGCTGATGTCCAATGTTCTCAGCAGTTTGGCACTGGAGGAAATCCTGGCCATCTGACCTTTTCTCAGCAACTACTGCTGCCTTCTCTCCTTCCATCTGAGGACAGGTAAGAGACTCCTCCTCTGATTCATTAAAATAAGGCTGGTCTTGTGCCGTCGGTGTGACAAGGTCTTCAGCAAATGATGTGACTGTTGTCTCACTGTCACAGCTATCTGCGCTACTCCCCATGGCTTGCAAGGACTCATGAACCTGCGAAAGGAAAACAGGTAGGAGGATGGAGAATTCAAATAAGTAGGAGCATTAACAAAACACCACACTGCTATGATGCTTCTCTTCTTTTGGAGTCTCCCACCTTGGTTTGGCTCTGGTGCTGTTCTCAACTGCTTTCAGTGTCCTTGATCAACAACAACTCTGCTTTCTCACAAAGATTATTCCAGATCTTTACTATTTTCCTTAAATACCCCTTTCAATATCCATCTCCTTTCCTTCCTGGAACAGGAAATGGCAACCCACTCCAGTAATCTTGCCTGAAAAATTCCACGGACAGAGGAACTCAGCAGACTACATTCCATGAGGCTGCAAAGAGTCGGACATGACTGAGCAACTAAGCACTCCTTTCCTTCCAACATATGACACTGACTCAGAGAAAATGGACAAAGATATCTTAACTTCTTCCTCAATACCTACAAACTTCCCTGTACCTTACCCCATCATTCCCTCCTCTCAATTCTGAAAGAAAACTGTGTCTCTTTCAAAGCTAATCCCTCCAATCTACTTCTGACCACCTCTTCTCAAAGGTTAGGGTATTTCTCCAGGTTCATCCCAGACTTTTCTGCATCAAGCTCTCTTTCTCTTCGCCAAACAACTTTCCTAAATCATTACTGTATAAAAAAGACAAAAAGACCTATAACCCTTCGCTATCATCCTTATTTGAAAAAATAACATAATTCATATCTTCCCTGTCACTGATTTACTCTCCAATCATTCTTCTTATTTAATGCAACAGAACTACTCACTCAAGTACTCAATTTCAGAATAAACAAATTTTCATCTTTTCACTCCAGTGGCTACAGCTCTCCTTTTAAAAGTTTCTCCTCCATCTCTCAATTTTTATGCCTGCTGGATTATTCTGAGCCTCCTTAGAAACTTCTCCTCACTGTCTACTCGTTAAATGGGGGCTCCCCTTGGGGGCTCCCCTGGTGGCTCAGATGGTAAAGCGTCTGTCTGCAATGCTGGAGACCCGGGTTCGATCCCTGGGTCAGGAAGATCCCCAGGAGAAGGAAATGGCAACCCACTCCAGTATTCTTGCCTGGAAAGTCTCACGGACAGAGGAGCCTGGTGGGCTACAGTCCATGGGGTCGCAAAGAGTCGGACACGACTGAGTGACTTTACTCCTTAAACGCTGTTTCTAAGGTTCTTTTTTAGGTTCTTTTTCCTCTTATTCCAGTTTTCTTTAAAATTTCCTTATAGAGGCTTTAAAGACTTTTCATGTACATTATGTACTGCACACATAAACTATAAGCTCCTTGAGGACAGTTTAAGACATTCTGTCTTCTGGGCCATCTAACACACTACAGCATAAAAGTCAAGTAATACTGAGCAAGCTATGGACCCACAGTTTTAGTTAGTTATTAATTATTATAAAATACTGAAATATAGGCACGGATTGTAAAGAATCTGCCTGCAATTCTAGAGACCTGGGTTTGAGCCCTGGGTAGGGCAGATCCTCTGGAAGAGGGAATGGCTACCCACTCCAGTATTCTTGCCTGGAACATTCCATGGATAGAGAAGCCTGGCAAATCCATGGGGTGGCAAAGAGTTGGACAAGACTGAGTGCTAATACTTTCATTTTCTTTCACTGAAATACAATGATGGTAGAAAACTTTTTAAAAAACACAAAATAGGTTAAGGATTAAAATACTCTGTTTACTGGTGGTCCAAAAATGAAAGAGAAGCTTTTTTTGTTGTTGTTTTTAAATATTCAGTCAGAGAAAGATGAAGAATTAGTGTAACTTAAAATGTATAGACAAATGCTCAGATAATAAGACTAAAATTCTAGGATGCAGATGTTACCATTTGAAAAATAAAGATTGCACAGATTGTCTTAAATATACAGACAGTGAAAAATCACCTAAATATAAAGAAGTTAACCACAACACCTACTACTACAGGAAATATTACCTGAAGATGATTAAGCGAGAGGCAGTCTGTCGAATCTTCAGCAAAACCACTGCTATCAGAGTGCTGACTTGCAGTACGTAATAGTTGATCTACCAAAAAAGAAATGCAGTTATACAAAACTGCTATATAGTACTTCGGTGAGTACCTTTATTACATGATTTCCAAAAGATACACGGTACACAACAGTGACTCTTTCTTAGAAAAGTATACATTACTTATGCCAAATTGTGGCTTCATGGCATAGGAAGTGACTTGAATTCAATAAAACTGAATCACATCAGAAATTCTCAGTGTTTAGTTGCAAATTAAGCTCTAATTATAATGTATTTT
The DNA here is from genome assembly GCF_963930625.1 of Muntiacus reevesi. Taxonomy (NCBI): domain Eukaryota; kingdom Metazoa; phylum Chordata; class Mammalia; order Artiodactyla; family Cervidae; genus Muntiacus; species Muntiacus reevesi. The sequence goes on along the minus strand of NC_089251.1, from coordinate 254,995,313 downwards.
GGTCTTATCCTTGGAGAACAACCTGCTGAAATGAAAAAAGGCTCTCATAAAAATTAAAGTCCCAAATAAACCAATTTCATAATGTAAAATATGTAAAGACACTTAGGTGAAATCAGACTTAAATGCAGTGTATAAAACACCTATGGGCTTCCCCGGTGCTCGGCGGTAAAGAGTCCTCCTGCCGATGCAGGAGACACAGGTGTGAGCCCTGGTCCGGAAAGGCCCCACATGCTATGGCGCAGCTTGGCCCACGGGCCACAACTACGGAGCCTGTGACCTAGAGCCCACGTGCCACAACCACTGAAGCCTGCGCATCTAAAACCTGTGCTGCACAAGAAGAGAAGCCACTGCAAGGAGAAGCCCACGCACCACAGCTATAAAGTAGCCCCTGCTCGCCACGCCTAGAGAAAGCCTGCATGCAGCAACGAAGACCCAGCATGACCAAAAATAAATAAATAAAATTCTATGTATTTAAAAAACACCTATTACCTTCCCAATAAGAAAATAAAAATACAATTAAGGCCAACAAATAATCTATATACAAGAAAACTTAAATGTCTCTGATGTTTCAAATGATGCAAACATTTGTAAGTTATCAAACAATTATTTCTTGGCTGAATGAAACCTAATCACATAGGTTCAACTAGAAGGTAATGTTGTTAATTTTTATCATTCCTGGTTAGTATAACCTAAAAAAATTTTTTAAGTAACTGAAACCACCAACTAAGCACAGTAGGCATGATCACATGCCCAGTCACACTGTGAGAACCAGTGGGGGAGACTTTACAGCTGTTACTGTTACTGAGGATGACATTTCATGACACAGTCAAGTTCTGCGGAAGCAACAGGCTAAATAAACGGTGTTTACCAAGTCCACATTCATTTAAGATTTGAATGATAGGAAGTATTCCATAACATGTTTGAATAAAATCCAAAACTAATTCTTGGTTGCCTGACTTTGAAAACTATTCTCATTACCTTAGGTTCAACCTGGAGCAACATGAAACAGAATAATATTTTTCCCATTAAAAATGTAAAATAATTCTGTAATGTTTTGAAGTCAACAAAACTGCATAATTACATATAAGGAACTGATCCATATCCTTGATAAGTTTAGGTAAATTGTAGTAACTGTGAAACTGAATTAGAGTAAGCTGTTATCACAGGTCTTAATTATGCAGTATATTATCTGAGAAAATGATTAATATGCCACAGGAGTCATCACCATAATTATGTGTTTGCATATCTTTTTAAAAAGAAAAACTAGACTCAGTGTTCTGAAAACAGGAACCTTATTTACTCCACTTTGTATCCCAAGTAACTAGAACAAGCCAACAATAAAAAGTATTTGCTGAATTAATCAATCTCCATAAAGTTATCTCCCTAAAGCAACAACAGACTTAAACAGTTGCTGAGAGGATTTAGAAGTGAAACTGACCTATCTGCTTGGGCAAAGGGCAGTTGCCAAAGAGCCCAGGAAGCCCTGACCAGCTCCCTCAAGTTCTCTCCTCTAAGATCTGTCTTGGCGACCGTACAGCAGAGCCCACGCCAAGCGCACTTCTCTGCGGTTAGCCCGGTCTGAATTCACACGCACACATCAGGTCAAGTGCAGACTGCTCAGGCTTCAGAGCAGATGTCAGGCAGTGGAAAGAACAAGGAGGGCTGGGTCAAGTTCTGGCTTTACCATCATAAGCGGTAACCTCTCCTCAGAAAGTGAGATAATCGTTCTCCTACCTCACAGTGTTACTTCAGAAACTAAGTAGAATGTAGGTGAAACCGTTTTTGTAAACTATAAATTACAATTGAGATTCTTTAGTCAGACATCTCAGTTTCACAAAAAACATAGTTTACCAAAGAAAAAGGCAGCATTAAAAAGAAACAGACTTTTGTCCTAATTGAAGCGGTAAGACATTATATCTAATTAAAAACTAGGAAGTTACAGCAAACATTAAAGTGAGAACAAAACAAAAGGTGTAAATTCTATTTATCCAGTATCACAGAGAAACAGTACACCTGTATACTCTGCTAGGCCAAAGAAAATATTGAACATCTTTGGCAATAAGGAAACTGTTGGACTGCTCTTAACATAGCTACTGAATGTTAACTTGTGACATGAGTCGCATCACTAAAGCTCTATTGCAAATCCCAGGACTGGATTTGAGATTTAGATTACTGTAGCTTCAAAAACTCTATTACTCAAGTGGGAAGTATTTTTATACATGTGCTGTGTGCATTTTTACTAACTCTGTGAGATGAATGTATTACCAGTGATTCAAATTCTGCCACTATGATTAACATACTTGCATATCACATCGAAATTTGGAAGGCTACTTTCAAAAAAATGACTAAAACACTATTGTTCTTTCTCCCTCTTTCATGCATGTACACCAAACTAGTTTACTGTTAATTTACAAAGATGTGATTCAAAAAAATGTTACCATTTTTAGTTATGCCACCAGAAATAAGAGCTCCTACAGAAGACAAGAGGAAGAAACTCAGATGTGAACACAAACCACATTCCATCTTTCCCGCCACAGGAAGCTTACTCCTCAAAGATCTTAAGGTAATTATACTGTTTTTATCCCCCTTTTGACACAGGGCAGGCTGCTTTTTCCAATGCATCCCTTTACCTATCTAAAGCAAAGATTCCTGGATGGCTATGAACTCTGCCTTACAGCTCAGGAACACATGTATTTACGGACTCACAAAGGGAAAAAAATTAAGCAGGACAGTTCATTTTGTGTTTGACCAGAACTGTGGTGAGTGAGGATCTTGTTTGCCAGTACTACACTACAATAAAAAAAGAAAATTTATATGCATATTGTTTCATATGGAGTCACTCCAGAGATCAGAAGAGAACATGTAATTTCCTATTCTAGGAACATACATATGAATCTTTGCTTTTAAAAAAACAAACAAAAAAACAGTGTGGTTCAGCATGTGTGAAGTTTTAAAAATAGACACTCCTACCTTCAGTGCTCATTTAACTTTTCTCCTCCTTTTCTTTCTCCCTAAATCTCCAAAGCTTTACAACTTTAAAGATGATCAGACATGTTTTTCTTGTTGCAAGTTAAAAGTGAAAGAAATTGATTCAAAGGGTCTTTGGTCAATAATTAATAACTCAAGAGAAGAACAGTACCTACAGCAACTCACCTTTGATCTAGTTTGAATTTAACTAGCTTTAACTATTGCTGAGAAACTGGTGTTTTCTGCCAGAAGCACATTCATGTATTATACCTAGGAGCTGGATTTAAGTAATGAAAACCCAGAGGTGGCTAATACAAGTCTATATCTCAAACATAAGCACGTAAAAAGTAGGCCTGACTTTGTTGCTCTATCACTTCCCATTTAGCCCTTGTGCAGAACTAAAACATTATTTAGAATACATATAATTGTGCAAGAAGGTCATTACAAGATAAGTGAATTAAAATTACTTTATGAGCACAAAAGTCTTCAGGAAGATACCAATGATTCTACAATCAAACCATAATGAAGCATGCACACCTGTGTTCTTAATTTTCTTTTTATATTTATAAGGACTGCAAACACTGACCAATTAAAAAAAAAATACCTTTTCCACATCACCCAAAGACATTTTGGTAATATGCTTGGAAACCAGTGAGTATGGGTTTACTTACCTCTTTTTGACTTGTTAAGACCTAGTTGGTAAGCAGTAGGAACATGAGGAGCTTCTCCCTCTGTACTTTGGACCTGTAGAAAAGTTTTAGATAGTTAAAACTTGAAAAATCTGTGGCAAAGAAGAATACTTCTTAATAATCATTTACTAACAACCAATCTAACTAGGGAGGTACCAATGCTTTATATATTTAAAAAATGCAACTTATCTCAAAATTGTTATGTCCCACATCTCAATTTTATGATCTATTTTTCAGTTAACAACAGGACTGTAAGTTTATAGCTAACAAAGAAAACTAACTACATGTGTGAAGTATAATACTTCATTAAAAATAAGTTGCTATTAAATGAAAAACAGAGCCATAAGAAAAAGTTCTTCTCTAAATGTTCAACTTCAAAGTGTAAGGTCAATCCCAGAGAAACACTAACACACTCACTGCAGCACGCCGGCACACACTTAAGGTAATTACAAGTCTTGCATCTTGAAAAACAGCACATCATGCTCCCACTGCAAAATCTTTATAGAAGTCCACAAATTTTCAGGTTTCATATAACCACTCAGGTGTAAGACGGCTTTGTCTTGACATAAATGTTCTTTTAAGATATAATTTGGAAGTTGTACATGGACAAGCAGGTTTCATTACAGGATTAAAATGTGAAAGATCTTAGCCATAAATTCTTCATGAAAATTATGTTCAAAAAGATACCAAACCCGCAGAAGCTGTCCTTTTATGCTGTCTTTTTGTTTTCCTACCTGAACAACTATGTAATTTAGGAATTGCCTGATTCTTTACTCATCATACCCACTCCTCCAATACTCTTATCTATCCTAACAACTTAACTCTATACTAAAACTAAATACTTGCAGGGGTATAATACTAATGCCCAACAGTTTACTCTGTAATGATTTGTACTTAAAATAATAAATAACATCCTAGTAAAGTGGGAAAACCCACCAAACATTTGAGCTTTTGGCCTTGAACAAACTGGAAAGTAAATAGCAAACAAGTTTTAGATAGAACCCTACTTTTGAGCTATGAATCCCATTCCAGAGTAAGAAATATTCCATAGGCATGAGTGTGGAAAAGCCAACATGAAAACACTTAAAAAGTTAAAGATCTTCTTACCCAGTTTTAAAACTGCTCTGATTCCTGCTTTGTTCTTAGCAGTAGCAGCAGCTACATAGTGGAACATGAATCCACGTTTATGTATCTTTTGAAAACTGAAAGCCTACTGGTCATTTAAAACCATCATCTATAAATTAATATAAAATAGTTTCTACTATTCTTTGTTATTATCAAAAAATTATATTCTTCAAAGCAGCAGACATAAGTTCAACAGGAAAACCATTGTTTTGTGTGCAAAGAAACAAAATACATTTTCTTTTTATAGTCCACAGAAGGTCTATTATTAGCCTCTATTCAGGCCTAGCCTACTTCAAAGAGTTTTCTGTAAACCAAATATCAAACAGACCGAAAAAGTGTAACAGAAATCCAAATGTCTCCTTAATTTTATTCTAAGAATCTCAGCTTAGGCAAAAGATTATGATCTCTCATTTTTAAGTGTGGAATTATCACATATTCTGTTCTTCGTGTGTGTGCTCAGTCCTGTTCAACTGTTTGAAACTGCATGGACTGTAGCCCTCCAGGCTCTTCTGTCTGTGAAATTTTCCAGGCAAGAATACTAGACTGGGTAACCATTTCCTTCTCCAGGGGGTCTTTCTGACCCAGAGATAAAACCTGTGTCTCTTGCATTGCAAGCAGATTCTTCACCACTATGCCATGGAAATTCCCTATTCTATTCTTTAGATTTATAAAATTAGTCACAAGATAACATGACTTTAATGTATATGTATCCTCAGTGAACTATCCTTCAAGATGTTTCTCCACTGCTAAGAAAAAAACAACAACTCCCTCTCTCCCTCCACTACAAATTCCATAATTAACAACAACAACAACAAAAACAGGGCCCTTAAAAATGAGCTGACAGTATCATATTTTACTAATAAAGCTACTAAAGTTAGGATCCTTCCTCCCACTTACTCAAAATCATCAATCACTTAGGAGACAGACTTGCTAGTGATAATGGTTGAATTTCATAGCTTATTACGTTTCATTATTAGTTACAATTGTGCAGAGAAAAGCACTCAAATTCAAGATGGGGTACCCCACAGAAAATTATAACCCAAACACAGATCTTAAGGTTTATTTGGCAAGATTTTTCCTATTCCATGGTTTTAAATCCTCAGTGAAATTCTGGTCATTTGTTACAAGTTTATCTTTTATTAAATTAACTATAGCTAAATACTGATAACTGAATTGAGTGATGGATAATGGGTGTTCCCTCTACTATTTAATCTCTGGGTAAGTTTGAAGCTTCTCATAATAAAAATTAAAAAAAAAAAACCCATTAAAACAAAATGATAAAATCACTGGGTCTCAGGGTTTTGGGATTTAAAGCTGTAGGAAAACAACTTTATAATAATCCACACATTTGAGTTACTACATTTAAAAAATTTTTTAATCAAACAAAGATTTCTTTTTGAATCAATGTCCTGCTACCATGCACATACCTAGTTTGGTCTTTCAAAACCTGTCACATTTATCTCGACTAAAACACATTTTCTTAGGCACCATACTATTGTACTGTTTTATAGATCAGCAACACATAGAATGTTCTAATTCAAAAAACCCTTCCTCTAAGATTTAAAAAAACTTGTACAGCAAAAAGGTCTTCCCAGGTGGTGCTAATGGTAACGAACCCACCTGCCAATGCAGGAGGCATAAGAGATACGGGTTCAACCCCTAGGTCAGGAAGATCCCCTGGAGGAGGGCACAGCAACCCACTCCAGTATTCTTGCCAGGAGAATCCCATGGACAGAGGAGCCTGGCAGGCTACAGTCCATAGGGTTACACAGAGTTGGACATGATTACAGAGACTTAACATGCAAAAAACCAAAAACCAACTTAGTACAGCAAAAAACCAAAACTGAAGCTTCAAAAATCACAATTCTAATTTTTAATGATACCTCAAAAAATTCAAAGGAAAGAATTATTTTTCCAAAGAGGTATGAAGCTGTGCATTGCATAACTTGAGTTCTTGCCAGTGTCTGACCCTATCAACCAGTCTGACTGTACAACTGTATGGCATAATCAACAGGAGTAGGTTTGTACAAAGACCCAAATTCAAGTCTTATTCTGAAAGACCAATGGAACAATTTAGCTGTCAGGTATTTGACTGGTTTGGGATTACTTTAACTCAGGCCAGTAAATAATGAGAAGAATCCTGAAATTTAATGGCTAAAAATAAGTAATGAAGTACATACATTAAAATCAGTAATCAGTGTGAAGACAGGATTAGAAACATTTACTAAGCTTCAGTAGGTTAAAAAATTGCATATGCAGCCAATAGTATCTTAATTTAAATGTAAACTTATTTATAGACTACAGAGACACAAGGCAACTTATTTACGGAAATACATAGATAAAAGCTCTCCTTCAAGTTCAAAAAAGAAATGTTTCCTTTACACCTAAAAGATGAACAATTGCTTATAGAGTAAAATCATTCTAGTTTAACTGTGAATCATTCACACTACTAATCTGTGGCTCTAGACAGTTACCATGATGTATCTATTTGAAATAAATTATTTCAAGAACACAAGAATAATCCAAGCAAGTCATTAAGAACTAGAAAACTCAAGAGTAGGTCTCTAAAACTTTTAGATACACTGAAACTAGCCTGCAAGATATTTTTTATAAGGCAAATTGATTTTTAATTGAAAATAGTGTCTGGCCTTTTATTTTTAATCATTAAGAGAGTCATTTTCACTCTCCAAGGCCTGGCTCAGTCTTATCATCTATTTAACTTTTTACATTTAAATAGTTCTTCCCTCTGTTCCTGGTGACTGTCAGATCTTACCTTCTGCCTCAGGGGGACCAGGCAGCTTCACACTCAGAGCCATGTCTGCAATTTTTTCTCCCACATAGTTACCCAGAGCAGTTGGCATTCAAGTAACCTGAAAACTGGCTTACTGAGAGACAGTGTGTGCGCTTTAGCTTGTATTTATTCGCTGTTTTTACAAAAGGAAGAAAGTTCCCAATAGGAATCAAGCCTCAAGGGAAAAGAGTGCAAAAGAAAAAAGTAGCAACCTACTTTGAATGGGATCTAAAAGTTTGCTTTAATAAGATTGTTCTCTTCATTTGTCGGTATGATTCAACAAGCTTGGGAGAAGAGGAAATTAAAGAAACACACTATTTCCTTTCTTTATCCATTGTTCTACAAGCTTTCTTTAAAGTTCCCAAAGGGATTAAAAACACAATTCTAGGAGGTTTTTATCCATATTTGAAATATATCTGAAGAATAAGGATTATCCTTAAAATTCCCTGTATTTACAACATAGCTATGGTTGACTATGTATTATTTTTTGAAAACAGAAATCTTCAGTTATTCTTAAAACATCAATGCCTGTAATCTTGGACTTCAAAAAAATACACTTTCATGTCAAGTTACTTTCTTCAGTAACTGCTCTTGCCAGCAGAGGGAGCAAAAAAAAAAAAAGAAAAAAATACCCCTGCCCATAAAAAAACAACATAGTTTTAATGTTCACTTGCCACCAAAGTACATCTATCTATTAATCTACTAATCTATTAATAGACATTGTATTAATCTATTAATAGACACTGTATTAATCTATTAATAAACATTGTAAAGAACTTTTGTGTATATCAGTAACTAAACTCTGGCTTAGAACTCAAGAATTCTAGAAATTAAAAAGCAACATGTAAGAGTGTTTTCTCATCTGAGTCACTAAATCAGGTCTGCAAGTAACCAACAAGTATTTGCACTTTATTGGATTGCCATAGCATAGGGGCCCTAAAGGAAGGCAAGAAGTTACACTTTATGAATACTAGGACAAGTTTAGACCAAGACAAAGACTTTTGGGCAACTGAATAATAAAATGGAACAAAAAAGTTCTATTAAAGTTGTCATCTTCTGAATTCATTATAATGAGATACAAAGAAGCTTACCAAAAAATGTAAAATATTTCAAAGGCCTGCTCTTGCCTCCTTTTTAGTTGGAATTAAAGTACTAAAAGATGCATTCAAAGACTACAAAAAAGATATGAACAATTGAAATTTTGCAATAAATGAAAAACCTTAACTGATATGAGAGATACACCCTCACCTAAGAGGACATTATATGGGCAGAATTAATTATCACTTCCTAGTTCCCTAAAACAATGGCAAGCGAATCTAAAACAGCTGTGAACTATTACTATAAATATTCTGCAATAAAATTTAAAAAGAAAAATTACACATTGTATAATTTATAGCCACAAATCATCCAATTTGAAATTTATGTAAACTAGTGAGAATGTCAGTCAATCCTAAAGGAAATTAACCCTCAATAGTCATTGGAAGGACTGTTTTGTTGAAGCTGAAGCTCCAATGCTTTGGTCATCTGATGGGAAGAGCAAACTCATTGGAAAAGTCCCTGATGCTGCAAAAGACTGAAGGCAAAAGGAGAAAGGGGTGACAGAAGATCAGATGGTTAGGTAGCATCACTGGCTCCCGGCTCAATGGATATAAATTTGAGCAAACTCTGGGAGATAGTAGAGGACTGGGGAGCCTGGCAGGCTACAGTCCATGGGGGTCCCAGAGTCCGACACGACTTAGCGACTGAACAACAATGACAAAGAATATCATGTTAAAAAAAGAAGTTACCAAACACTGGTGGTCTTCCAGGGCTGCAGAAATTCTTTCAAACCTTCTTCCTCAAGGTTCCCTATAGTTTCATGTCCTTTCTAGTCCCACACCAGGACCTAGCCTCCAGATCTTCATCCACACTTATCTTTCCACTCAGATAACATTAAGGAAAGCGTGCCCAAAGGCACACAGCAATTCAGTGACCCAAACAGAACTGAAACCCATCTGACTTCAAAGCCTGTTATCTCTAACTATTATGCAACATTGATCTGAGTTTGAACATACTCTCTCAGGGCATTCTCACAGCATCAAACTGTTAAACTGAGAAAGAAAAACAATGGTGATGGAAGATCTAGAGGAGTCATTATACTGACACCACACAGTCCGGGGACTTCTTGGTTTGTGAAACAAAAAACCTGAAAAGTCAAAATCAAGATGATTTTTTCTAGCATACATCCATTCACTGCCTTTCATTTTAAAAAACAATATATGGGGCACTTTCTTTCCTAACTCACTGTTTGAAACAGTCCTCAGTAATTTTCCACCTACCTCTTCCATTTCAAAGGAGTCCTTCTGCTGTGCCATTATATTTCTTATGGATGGGATCAACAATGGTGCACATGGCTCTTTTTCAGGTGTGGACAAAGGGACATTTTTCAGCTCCCTGCTATTTTCCAGCTCACTGTGACTGGACATGTTGAAATCACTACCTAAATCAGTTTCTATAATACCAGATTCCTCATCCAGTTTATTCTCATGACTTTGAGTTTCTTTACTTTGTCCACTTTCAGCTTCATGGTTAAAATTACTATTTGCTTCATCAGAAAGCCCATCAGTGTCAGAATTCTCCATAAAAGCTGCTGAACTACCTGATGCTTCTTCTTTAACTGTAGCCAACATAGAAGATGACTCTTTCTTCTTCACAATTTTTTGAGACTTCTGATCATTTTTATTGCCACTTTCTTCCATCGCTGAAACATTTATGATCTTTCCTTTGTCAGCTGCCAGGGAAGGAGTACTACCTTCTCCTTTCTCTGTTTTTTCAACACATAAATTTAGTTTTGATAGTGTTTTCATTAAGCGATTTGCAGTGTTACTTCGGGTTAAAGGTGGAGGCGCGTCTGTCTCCTTGTTGGAGGTCACCGAGGACATACTTCCGATTCTCTGCAGGGGAGTGCCAGAGACTTGGGAATATAAGGAAGAAAATGCATTGGCCACAGTAGTAAGCACTTCAATTTGACGAAAACGGCCTACAAAAGTAAAAAAAAAAAAATAAATTATATATATATTTATACACATATTATTAATTAAACCATTATTATGGTTCAGAATTTCCATAATTGAACTACTTAGATCACAAAGATTATGAAACCAGATTTTTCCTTTATCTAACACTTAAAACATCTATATTTACTGTGGAGAGGGAGAAAGATCTTTCACTCTTAAGCACTAGAATTTACATTTTAAAAAATCAGAAGGAAGGACAAAGCATAATGACAACATGGAATAAAATAGACAGAACTGCTATTGATCTATAGCTGTGACTCTCTTTTTAGGTCTTAAACTCTTCCAAATGTTAAGTATATGTAAGTATATATTTTATACCTAATAGGAAGGGGATTGGATTTACAAATCTCTTAAAACTAATCCAAGAACCACCAAGGTTCCCACTGTTGGGGATTTCTGGTCAACAGAAAAAAAAAAAAAAATAATAAGCAGAAGATTTAATGTGAAAAATCATCAAATTAGTCATACCTTTATAGATTTATAGGAAAAGCATCTGAAAGTGACTGACTTTAACTAATAGTAAAAGGCCTCTCTTTTATTTATTTCCTTTTGGAACAAAAGCAATCTGGAGATATGTGTAAGGTTCCACAGGTAAGTTACATTCTCCAATGTAACACTTAAGTAGAGAATGGGGTGGGGGGATAGGTAAATTAACTTCTATAAATAGAATAATAAAAATTTAGAATAAGCAAGCAGCTATTGTGTTTACCTTAATAATTAAATTTCCACAATTACTCCTAAAAATTAGTAAGGCTTTAAAAACAAGACCATCTTGCTGTGTAGATGCCATAATTTTAAAAATAATATGATAACATTTAAAAACCTTACTTGTTAAAGCGTAATTTGGATTTTCTACTTCCATCCGTTGCATTTGTGCACTCAGAAACACTTTAATATCTATTCCTCTGGCAAATGATGATGAATTAAAAAATCTGGAAGGAATTTTAGAAGCAATATCTGGTTCATCTCGTCCAAATCCAAGATTATAAAGGATTTCTTCAGGGTCTTCCTCATAAAGTTCCAACAATTCTGAAACACTAAAAAAGAAAAATCAAGATGTAGAGTAAGTTTATAGTCCACATCACATTATAAATGAATTCACATCCCTACTTTGCTGTGAAAAGATCCTTTACCCCTTCTGCTCTTTCCACCATTATTATTTCAGCATCTTTATACATTATGCACCAAATGTGATAAATAACCCTTAAAGGGAGTCTGTTCTTTCAAGCTGCCAGTTTTGAGAAAAAGAGCTAAGCCCTAAGAACACCCTCAGTAAAGAAACTATCTGATTCCTCACCTTATTTGTTTTGTCATTTTAAGAGATGTCCAGTAAAGCAGTTAAACAAATTAGAGGACAGATGAGGGAGAATAAAGAGAAATCAGATTAAAGAAAAAATTAAAATGGAAAATGGACTAGGAAGTTGGTATAACTCTGATACCAAGGGACACCCTGCAGAACTTGAGTTTTTCTGCTGTCTTTTGCTGTCCTAGAAGAGGCAATACAGGTAACAACTGATCTCAGAAAGATGAGGGAGGAGCTTACTTTCACCTTTTTTTCTAACCACTTGCACCCAGGAAGCAGGAGGAATAAAGTAAGAAGAGTTTGGATTACACAGGGGTCAATTCCTGCTCTAATTCTATTGGGAATTGAACATTTTTTTAACCCTTATCTCTCATGCCAGTGATAATCCAAGCTGAGACTCACTGGGGAAACCAGGAATGTTAGAGACAGAATGTGAGCAGAACGAAATTTCAATTTGTTTCAGAGAAAATGTTCAAATTTCAAAACAATAATCTGGATAATAAACTGGTTGCTTATGCATATGTATTTGCTTATTTTTATATTTTGAAGATCTTTGGTTTTATATGAAGATAAATCTATGCTTAAATATCAAGCTTTAAATTAGAAAGATTTATTCTGATATTTATATCAGAGTAACTCAAGACTCTAGCAGAATGGAAAATTTTGGAAGTAGAAATTATTCCATTATGGAGTTCCTCTCTCATAGGGCTCAAAATACTCATTATGGATGCCAGCAACATTATTAACATATTTGTTAACTTTTGCTTAATCTTCATTTTTAAAAAAAGACACTTCTGTCAGTTATGTTGATCTATGAAACACTCTGGATTCCTCTTGACTTCATACTGTCAAGCCAAACCCAAGGCTTAAAAAGTTATCAGATCAGGTCATCTACAACACAATGTAACTGCAGTATAAGCTCAGAGTAAGGTACCTTGAGACTGTCCCACTACTTTTCCCAGATCCAGTGGAATTCATACTTCTCCCCTTCTGATGAAACTGTAGCCTTCTCTCTTTGGCCAAAATATTACTGCTATAAACAAAAGCAGATTATATAAATTTTACCGCCACAAATATTCCTCGTGTTTAGAAAGGAAAAAAAACAAACAGCTACATACCAATTATCAATCTGAGCATCAACTTCATGGAGGTGGTTTGCTACAGGTAGAAAGAGTAAATGGAGAGCACAACTGTTAGCAAGACGATAACTACTGTGACACCATCGTTTAGAAAGCAAACCAGCCACACTGTTACTGCTAAATGTCTACTATACCAAACTCTTGTCCTGGCACATTAAATCTGTGTCATTAAAGATAATATACAGATAGCTAAGAACAGAAATGGTGGCTTGCGGAGGGTGCTTTGGTTTTGTTTGTTAGCAACATAAAAAACTACGTCCACTGAATGTTTAAGATTAAAAGACATACAAATAACCAATTAAATTTAACAGTTTGAAATAAGTAGTAAGAAGGTATGTGGTATATGTGGTTCTAATTACTAAATTTTAAAACTCTTAATACAGAATACCTAATAAGTAAGAACATGAGTTAGCATTATTTAAGTGTTGCAGTATCTATTCCTAACATGGCTTTTTTAAGGCTAATAATTCACTCCAGTTACAGCCAATTTTTCATGTATCTACTTTGAAAATTTCTACTCATTTCAACATATGTTTTCCTATAAAAGTTGCCTTTCAAGTTTATCCTAGACTTACAAGTTCTAAACAAATTACTGTTTAAGTGTAGAGTAAGTTAAATTTACTGCATTTAAATTTTATGGACAAATATAAAGAATAAAATTATTAAAAGTATATCTTTTTTCAGCACACCAGACTTTTTCCTTTTTTCATTTCTGATCTGCAGAGCCACGGCAATTTCTCATCCAACAGAAATGTGTCTAACACATAGCATTCAATAAATATTTACTGAATGAATGACAATAATCTTGAAGCAATTTTCAGCAGAACAACATAATAGCTCCACTTTCCTCTGAGACATCCTTTCTGGGTCTGGCTTCCAATAAAATCATTCAATATGGATGAATAGGCAGAGCACAGAGTTTAGGGTAGTGAAAAATACATTAGATGATATCATAATGATGGATAAATGTCATTACATATTTGTCTAAACCCATAGAATATACAAGACCAAGAGTGAACCCTAGTGTAAGCTATGGATTTTGGGTAATTATAATGCCTTATTCCAGGAGTTGGTGATGGACAGGGAGGTCTGGTGTACTGCGATTCACGGGTCACAAAGAGTCGGACACGACTGAGCGACTGAACTGAATTGATTCCAGGTTCATCAACTGTAACAAATGTACTAGTCTGGTGGGGGATGTTGACAATAGGGAAGCTATGCATGTACAGAGCAGAAAGCATATGGGATATCTCTGTACCTTCCCCTCAATTTTTCTGTGAAAAGAACTGTTTAAAAAAAAAAACGAAGTAAAAAAAAAATTCTATATTGTGAAACTACTAAGGTAGTTATTAAAAGTGCTATTTACAATAACATTGGAAATGCATTTTAATAAGGGGTTAATAGTATGTTCAACTATCCTGATTAGGGAGCAGTAAGTTTAAGCTTTACACTTTATTTTATAAAGTTTATTCCTGGAAAGGATATTAACAGAAATATAAAAACTAACATATTCACATATTCTAGAGTTTTCATGTTAGACGGCTCTTAATAAGTAATCTATCACACAGATTGGCTTCAGACAGCAAGAGATCAACAATATTCAGTGGGTCAATTCACTATACATCAACTTACAATTCAAAAAGATTTAATAAAATCCTTAATTCTTTTTTAACAAAAAGAACTTATTAATAACTCAGTTATACAGTAACCAATAATTTCAAAATACCAATAAAACAATAAAAAAAATTCTTAACTTTACATTGTGGAAAGCTTTATTATGAATCCGCAGGAAAAGATAATCTGTAAAAATTTAAACATAGCACAATACGCTTTTACAATCCTAATGCAGCTTTGAACAGACATCAGTATAATGACTTCTAATTAAATTCTAGTAACTCTAATTTGTCTTTGTCCTTTAATCTTCTAAAAATCTGGAAAAAGAGGAAGCGAGGAAGGACAGGAAATACTTAAATTCAAAAAAAGGACAAGCTGCAGCTGCATACCTCATACTAAAATAAGTTTCACTGCAATTTTCTCACATATAAATATTTAAGCTTCCTTTTGCAGGACAAGTGTTCCTTCAGTTATATCATCATTATTTGCCCCCAAACAGTTCCTTTAGAGCATTAAAGTCCAATGAAGACCTTTGAGTATTTCACAATGGTTTTCCAGAGCTATTTCTACAGGTCCCCGAAAGGCTCTCACTAGATTAACACATAAAAGTTTCTGTAAAATGTGTCCGAGCCACTTTCAAGAACTTTAACTCTGAGGGTCATAAACCTGAAAATATGTCACTTTCTCTTTTTAAAATTTTAAAACTATATGAAAATACTGTTCTTCCAAACATACCTTCAGCTCCCAATGACAAATCATCTTCAAAACTTCCCCCATTTCTCACAAGCACACCTGAAAGAAACATCAGAAGATTCATCCCAGTATTCTGTTCTTCCTGACCCCCACATAAAATCATTGTTTTAATTTAAACAAACTGACCAAGCAAAATATAAGATACAGTAAAGCATTTCAGACATGAGTGTACTCATAAGTTACTCTCCTTATAATTTCAGGAAGAAGACACAAGTCTTCACTTTATTGTGAAGGAAACCATCATTTGCAACCAGGTAAAATTGTTAGAAGTTCTAATCTACTGGCTATTTTATACTTAATAAGCCTTTAAGATGTTCAATTAGATAATGTATCTTACCCAACAGTTTCACTGAAAACCAGATTCCGGTACAGTCATTTCTTTTACCCCCTTATATTAAGTTGGGAGCTCAAGCTAGATTTTCCTGATACTATAAATATTTTTTATATACCTTGTCGCTACCTGCACATTCTTATTGTACTTTGAACTTTAGAATTCCACCTTGCACAGGTGGTAAAATTTCAGGTGTGGCAATTTCAGTTCATGTAAGCAAAGAAATGCTACACTAAAGCTGACCTAATTCACTCAATATATATTTTCCCTATGTTTACATATCACATTTCTATATTTAATTAGTCTTTATAAAATTTAACTGAACAATAAAAAAAAAAACGAGTTTCACATGTGCAAAGGCTTAGTAATTTGTTTAAACTCACCAGTTTTTATGGTTCATGACAAGGTTTCTCCCTTTTGGCTTTTATCTTAGAACTGCATATTTTATAAACATGAACATCACTTTTATAATTTATACACACACACACATTCACTTTCACTCCCAGGACACTATAAAGTAGGACCCTCATAAAGAACAGATTTAGAAAGGCAACTTTCTCTTACCCTTGAGTGTACTGCTGCTTTGCTCATCCAGTGAGGCTCCCAAAGGGGTACTGAAATCACATAAACATATCAGCCTTAGTCTTGAAAAGCTGTCTGGAGAGCTGCCACTGCACAGCCCGACACTTTTTAAAGGGTTATAGCTAAGCAAGCTTCTAATCACAGTTTAACATTTCTCCCAAACACACAGGGAATGCAAGTGGATTACATAAGTAATATGCTACCAAGCAAATACCTATCATCAAGTCAGCTCACCAGGAATGATTTAATCACACGTCTGATCTGCCAGCAATTAAGAGCAAGAATGGCAATTACAAATGATATGAACTGGCATTTTCTTTACAAAAACAGAAAAAAAGAGAATGACAGTAGGCATTAAGAAAATGTCTGCTCCTCTCAATCCCTTCTCTAGAAACAGGAAACAGAGTTAAAAGAAAACAAATCTTCATCTCAATAAAATTAAAAAATCAGAGTCTAGTTAGAAATAAGGCTCAACAGTTTTTTAAAATCTCATCTAGCATTTTAGAGCACCGCTCAGTGCCTCCCTTACCCCAACTATTACCTTTTCCGATACAGTAGAGAAGTCTGGAATTTATTTTATGCTTTCAAACTGAAAAAATACATATATTCTTCATTTAACTCTGAAAAGATTACTAAAAAGTTGGCTTGAGAATCTATCTTAAGAATTAGCCATTACTAAAATTCTTTCACATTCTTATTGTTCAAACAAGTCTTTTAAATGGAAAATATTTTTTCCCATCTCTTTCTCAAAACTAAGCTAAAGAAACAGATTATTTTATTATAAAAGGTCTACTGTGTGTTATAAGTCTTTTGTCAGTAACGATTTGTACCTGTTATAAATTCACACCGGCCATGGGCTCAATCATAAAAATATCAGTTTCAAAAAAATATTACTGAAATGCCAATGTTAAAAGTTTCTGCAAATATACAAGCAATGGCAAGTCTTTAAAAATTCGTGTTTTTGAAATCTAAAAGAATAAGCAGTGCCATAAAATCTCTAAGTTTTTGCACATATTTTAAAAAGCTCTACTTTACGCCTTCAAAAAAAGTCATTTCTCTTCCATGATGGCTTCTTGTGTAGAACAAAACATTGCATTACTCCTTCTGCAGATATCTCTACTGGCCTGGGCACCAACCGAAAATGGGAAATGAGCAGACTATAACTGGCATTCTCCTTCAGAAACAAGTCTCTCACTCTCTTAATCACTGTCTGACAAATCTTATCAAAAGCTCTATCTCTTCTTAGATGCTACTTTACTCAAGCAATGTGCTTCCAATTAGCTGGAGGGGGGTGGGGGCTGATTTTTAAAATAAAGACTCCTTTTAAGGAACAAGGACAAGGTATCTTTATCTTTATTCAGGATATAGAAAGCAATAAGAAAACAAAGATTATTTGAGAACCTATCATGGAGGAATATGCTGTCTTTAAACCACTTGTACATAATATACAAAGTAGACAATTGCCTGATTCTAGGAAGGATCCTAAATTGTTACAAGGAAAAAAAAATACAGTCACATATACCCTACAGTCAAATCTGTGATGATTAAAACTCACAGTAAAAGACTGTTTGTTCTAGCTTTTCAGAGTACAAATGAATGTCCCTTTTGTACAGAATAGGTACAACAGTAGGGAACAAGAAAGAAACTGATGAAAGAAATCCATGAGGGATGAAGCAAGAGAATTTAGAATCTGCCTACATAAATCAAAATTAGCAACAAAACTTCAGGAATTTTCAGAGATCACATGTCCTGGTGAATGTTAACATTTGCCCACTGCATTTATCTGTAAAGATGCACTTACTTATTGTCTGCTTGCTGTGATCTCTTATACAATCTTAATTCCTATATGTCATAAAAACATGATTCTTCTCTTGTTCTTAAACATTTTTTTTGTGTATCTATAAAAAGAAGGTCCATATATCTCATATTTCAGAAGGGTCTGTGACATCCAGAATAAAAGGAGTTCAACAATGGATTGTTCAGCAAGGCTCCAAGCAATTCACCAAAACAGGATACCAACAGAGCAGTGGCCAGTATTTTGTGTCTTTAGGGAAGAAAAACAAACTGGCATATATAAAAATCAGTTCTCTCTCCTCTCCCAAAAAAGACTTCCCAAACTCTGGTACTTGGACAAAAGGTGAAGAAAAGCCCAAATTGAGATGGCAAAAAATATATACAGAAGCAAACACCTTAACAATGGTTAAAAAGCCTACATTCTTCACAGGAGATTTTATAAGTAGCAGACAAGTTGGAAAAAATAATTAAAATACGGAACAGGCACATTTTACTGTAGTAAGATATGATCAATCTCCTCTGTACTTTATCAAACATTTCTGTACCAGCTATCAAAGCATGTAAATAAACTGATTTATGTAGCTTGAATGGCTTCAAAGCTCTATTTCCCTTCTGTGAATTCCAGGGCCATCTGACAAATCCACGTCCAAGGTGTAAACTACAACAAAATTAGCTAGTTTTAATAGCTCTCCAAACAGAATTAAGGCACCAACATAAAGTTAAAGCCCAGTTAATGTAGTTAAGTAAATTAAACTCATTTAAAACACATTTGAAAGGGAAATGACTATGCCAGATGTACAGATGTCAAAATAAATGCAAAATAAAATACTCTGTGAAATGTGACAAGCCTTTCAAACAAAAACGGGCCAGCATAATAATACGGCATGATTATCTGTTTTAGGTTTCTGATCTCTGATGCTAACATCACGCTCCGGAACTGAAGTCCTAACAACTGTAAAGTCAACATGGTCACCAAATAATCGGCGGTCACAGCACTTCCATTTCTAATCGTTTAGAGGAGGAAGCTATCCGCCGGCTTACTTTCCGGTTCAGAGCTTATGAGGTTCACGGGACCCATAGGGACGGCGCCGGAGTCACTCCGCCCGGGCGTCCCAGCTGAGCGGATCTCCCCCCGGACGCGAGCGAGGACTCACCGGCAGTCCTTGAGCCATATCGCGATCTTCTCGTTGGGCACGTTTCCTGCGGGACAGAGCGAGGGGACAGCTCGTTACCGACCCCAGGGGAACGCCGACCGCGGGGTCACCCTGGATACCCCCAGGGAGACTCTTACTGGGGACAAAATGCAGCTTAAGCCACACGTCGCAGTGACCACCTGAAGGGAAATGATGGCACCGGGGTGTCTGTGTTGACGCTGGAGACGCCTTGCCAAGCGCGCGCGTTTAAAGGTCGAAAGTGTCCCCTCGCCCCCTGCCTGGAGCCCAGGATGTCTTCCAGAACTCAGAGCAGTCGCCCAAGGCGCACGAGACTTTCCTCCGCCAGCCCGCACTCCCCCGAGCTCCCCGCCCGCCACTGCCCGGCCGGGCGCACGGACCTCTCCCGGCGGCCGCCGGCAGCTTCGTTCCGGGGAGGTCGTCCTCGTCCTCGTCCTCGTCCTCGTCCTGCGTCGTCGCTTCTGTGGACAGGTCCTCCGTCTCCGATGCCTGCCAGGAGCCGCGGGACTTGGCCCAGGCCTTCCTCCTGCGACTCGCCACTTGCCACTCCAGTTCCTCCTCCGCCTCCGCCGACGCCGCCAGGGGCCGGTCCATGGCCACACTGGGGCTCCGCAGCCCCAGCCGGAGCCTGTGAGAGAGACGCGGCGGCGGCAGGGACCCCCGCCCCTGGCTGTCAGCGCCCCGCCGGGCTGGGGGCCCCGGGGAGCGGGCGCGGGCGCGGGAGGAGGAGGAGGAGGGGACGGGAGGGAGGGAGGGAAGGAAGGGGAGGGAGGGGGCAGAGGGCCAGCGCTTCACATGAAGCCGGCCGGGCGCGGCGCGGGAGCGCGAGTGGCCCGAGCGAGCGCGGCTGGCAGCCGAGCGCCCGCCAGCCCCCTTCCCGGCTCCCCCGCCCCGCCTCCGCATGACGCCCCGGGGCCTGGCCGGCCGCCGCGCAGCAGCGCGCCCCTCCCTCGGCGGCGTCCACGCCCCCTTCCGGCCGGGGGTGCGCGGGGCGGGCGCGCCGAGCCCCGAGCGCGGAGGCCCGCCCCGAACCCCCGCGCTCCGCCCGCCGCCGCCGCGGCTCTGTCGCCTGTTTGTAGGTTAATAGTCTTTGCAATCTCTCAAGTTCTCCTCTCTCAAGTTCACCCTAAAAGAGAAGGAATGTGGAAAGGCCAAGTTTCCTGGAACCCCCTTCTTCACCCAAGTGTCTGCTTGGGCTCGCTGAAAGTTACTCAGCGAGGAGTCCAAAGAATAGTGTACAAGGAATTGTGGAGAAAGCTAGGAGAAAGAGGCGCATAATTGGTATTTGTCAAAATGTCTAAACAGGAAAAGACTAGACTGCGGGGAGTGCTACTTTATGCTTAAGAAAGTGATTTAGCGTGGCTGTGTTTTGTATGAAATTGAATTAAGAATGATTTAAGCAGGAAGTTCCACGTTGAAATTGGACATAAAGAGGTGAAGGAAAATACAGTGAGAAACTGCTGGGGAGAGTAGAAATGTTTGAATTTGGGTGCTACCACATACAAATGATCAAGGTTTGGAACTATTTTAAAAATTAGTTTGAGCATTTCCTTTTGTTGTTTTTAAACTCCTACTAGCAGAAAGACTATAAAATACTAATCAGCATATCCGAGATCCAGACTAACTTTCCAGAGTCATCATGTATCATTCTGGGCCTTCTGCTGTAAAGTATGAGGGGGAACTAGTACAGGGGTACTGGTATCTCACTGCCTTGAAATTTCACTATTAATCTTTTCTTTGAATCTCAAAAACTTTCGTCTTCAAGAGTCCTATAGCAAACTATAGCTAACAGTTGAATTGCCCTGCAAAATAGGCCAGTCTAGCTGCCTGTAGGAAAGGTAAGCAGGAGAGCCAGTGTGGATGGTACCTGGAGAGAAGGCACTGAATGGGCTGGTTCAGAAGTCACACAAAACCAACCTGTCTTCAGCTTCATTCGGGGCCCAGAGGGACCCCAACTGACTCAGCTCTATCATTGCCACATGCTGTTGTTGACTCTCTCCTAGCCTCTCAGTTCATTCCTTTTCTTTCTGTCCAATACCTCCATGATCTTCAAGATCCAGCCAAGTCAGAAATTTTCCTGGACTGCATCTTTCCACCACCTCTGGTCACATCTTTTCCACAGTTCCCTGGTATGCAACTCAATGTCTGTCTCATTTATTTTGGGACTGAACTTGTGCAGTAAATGATATGACTGGCTTCTAAGGGTATGTCTGGTTTCCTAGGCAGCCTGTAAAGGAAGAGACCAAAGAATACTATTCTATATTCTTGCATCCTTTACACTTTTAGCACAGTGCCTATCCCATGAGGAACACTGAGTTCTCAAGGGAAATTTTCTGTGCTTCACATTCCTCAGAATAGAGAGTCAAATGGACAAAATACTTGACTTTATGTTGTATCTCTATGGCCTGTTATCTTTAGTTTTGTTGTTTAAATACTTTTAAACAACGAAGAATTTTTGAGGATAATGAATCGCATTTTATATTTAAAAACCCACCCACCAGGACCTCCCTGGCAGTCCAGTGATTAAGACTGCACTTCCAAAGCAGGGGACACTAGTTCCACCTCTGATTGAGGAGCTAAGATCCAATATGATGCATGGCATGGCCAAAAAGAAAAAAAAAAAAAAAAAAACAAACACCAAGTCAAATAACAAAGGGGGGAAAATGCCAGCAGATAAACTTGCTGCTGCCGCTAAGTCACTTCAGTCCTGTCTGACTCTGTGCAACCCCGTAGACAGCAGCCCACCAGGCTCCCCCATCCCTGGGATTCTCCAGGCAAGAACACTGGAGTGGGTTGCCATTTCCTTCTCCAATGCATAAAAGTGACAAGTGAAAGTGAAGTCGCTCAGTCCTGTCTGACTCTTAGCGGCCCCATGGACTGCTGCCTATCAGGGTCCTCCATCCATGGGCTTTTCCAGGCAAGAGTACTGGAGTGGAGTGCCACTGCCTTCTCCGCAGATGAGCTTAGAATAACATTAGATAATAGCTTTAGTGCAACAATTCTTGAATTTCTAATCACGCAATCATGTTTTCTTCTACATGATCATTTTTAACCTAAAACACTGAGGGTATAGAAGTAATAGAAAAGGAAATCCTTGTAACAGGAGGTATTTTGAAAAGTAATGACTTTTAATTGTATTCTCAACTTTGAGATTTTACAAAAATTCCCATGTTTCATTTATTCAAAAATGAATAGCACACTACACATGAGGAGAGTCCGTCTGTTTGCTTGCTTCTTCAAGGATTTTATTTTTCCAAACAGCTACTATATTGTAAACCAACTGCCACTACACTTTGCAGAAGTTCTACATAAAGAATAATGTTTGAGTTACTAATCCCCATGGGCTTCTCAAGTGGTGCTAATGATAAGTCCGTTCAGTCGTTCAGGCGACCTCATGGACTTCATGGCAGGCCTCCCTGTCTATCACCAACTCCCGGAGTTTACTCAAACTCATATCCATTGAGTTGGTGATGCTATCCAACCATCTCATCCTCTGTCGTTCCCTTCTCCTCCTGCCTTCAGTTTTTCCCAGCATCAGGGTCTTTTCAAATGAGTCAGTTCTTCGCATCAGGTAGCCAAAGGATTGGAGTTTCAGCTTCAACATCAGTCCTTCCAATGAATATTCAGAGCTGATTTCCTTTAGGATTGACTGGTTGGATCTCCTTGCAGTCCAAGGGACTCTCAAGAGTCGTCTCCAACACCACAGTTCAAAAGCATCAAGTTTTCGGTGCTTAGCTTTCTTTACAGTCCAACTCTCACATGCATACATGACTACTGGAAAAACTATAGCTTTGACTAGATGGACCTTTGTTGGCAAAATAATGTCTCTGCTTTTTAATATGCTGTCTAGGTTAGTCATAACTTTTCTTCCAAGGAGCAAGCATCTTTTAATTTCCTGGCTGCAGTCACCATCTGCAGTGATTTTTAAGCCCCCCAAAATAAAATCTGTCACTGTTTCCACTGTTTCCCCATCTGTTTGCCATGAAGTGGTGGGACCAGATGCCATGATCTTAGTTTTCTG
Source organism: Muntiacus reevesi (assembly GCF_963930625.1). Lineage (NCBI taxonomy): Eukaryota > Metazoa > Chordata > Mammalia > Artiodactyla > Cervidae > Muntiacus > Muntiacus reevesi. Next base: position 254,971,976 of record NC_089251.1, on the reverse strand, counting down.
AATGCTGAGTCTTAAGCCAACTGTTTCACTATCCTCTTTCACTTTCATCAAGAGGCTCTTTAGTTCTTCTTCACTTTCTGCCATAAGTGTGGTGTCATCTGCATATCTGAGGTTATTGATATTTCTCCCAGCAATCTTGATTCTAACTATGCTTCATCCAGCCCAGTGTTTCTCATGATGTACTCTGCATTTAAGTTAATTAAGCAGGGTGACAATATACCAGGCTTGACGTACTCCTTTCCCTATTTGGTGGTAAAGAAACTACCTGCCAATATGGGAGACTTAAGAGACAACAGGTTCAATCCCTGGATCAGGAAGATGCCCTGGAGGAGGAAGCAGTAACCCACTCCAGTATTCTTGCCTGGAAAATCCCATGGACAGAAGAGCCTGACAAGCTACAGTCCATAGGGTCACACAGTCAGACCCGACTGAAGTGACTACTAATGCCTACAAGGTGAAGGAAGAAAAATATGTATACTAGATGCAGATAATCCCATCCAGCATGCTATAGTGGAAACAGTCTTTGGTGTCAGACTGAAGTTTGAAATCTGTTCCTATCTCCTTCTGTCTCTTGTATGGCCTGGGGTAAAGCAGCTGATATCTCTAGCTATCACATTCCTCATCTGTGAAATACTGGTCATGATAACTGCCTGCCCAAAGGTGAAGTGAGGATTACATGAAACAAAGTAGAAATTCAGTATCACTGCTGGAAATGGTATATTGCACAAGATAAAAATCAATCTCACGTGGGGATTTATTCTTATAGTAAATGACATCTACGTGCTTTTGCAGCTGAAATTTTTAAACATTATAAAGTCAGGCTAGGACAGAAAACCAACTCCAGTTAATTTAGCCAATTTTAAGTAGAAAAGCATATATCAAAAGTGAAACATTATGCTCAGTATAATTCATTACTGATAAAGAAGGCTGAGTGCCAAAGAATTGATGCTTTTGAATTGTGGTGCTGCCGAAGACTCTTGAGAGTCCCTTGGACTGCAAGGAGATCAAACCAGTCAATCCTAAAGGAAATCAACCCTGAATATTTATTGAAAGGACTGATGCTGAAGCTGAAGCTCCAGTATTTTGGCCACCTGATGGGAAGAGCTGACTCATTGGAAAAGACCCTAATGCTGGGAAAGATTGAGGGCAGAAGGAGAAGGGGGCAACAGAGGATGAGATGGTTGGATGGCATCATCAACTCAATGAACATGAGTCTGAGCAAACTCCCAGAGATAGTAAGGATAGGGAATCCTGGTGTGCTGTAGTGCATGGGGTTGCATACAGTCAAATATGACTTAGCGACTGAACAACAACAATAAGGCCTTAACATATTCCTCCAAATTACAAAACAAGTTCACTAGTAGGAAAACTGGCTCGTAGCTCAGTTGGTAAAGAATCTGCCTGTGCAATGCAGGAGACTGGGTTCAATCCCTGGGTCGGGAAGATCCCCTGGAGAAGGAAATGGCCACCTCTTCCAGTATTCTTGCCTGGAGAATTCCATGGACAGAGTATCCTGGCAGGCCCCAGTCTAACCCATGCACAATTAGGGTTAGGGTTAGGGTTAGAGATCACAGGGTTAGGGGTCACAAGAGTCAGACACGACAGCGACTAAGCCACCAACCACCATACTAAGGCAGTTTGGTTCTAGTTAAGGTATTGTTTCTTCAGTATTTACATAATTAAAAATTTTATTTTGTGCGTCAAAATCTTAATAATTCAGAATCTAATCAGAAAGTGGTATAGTGTTGCAGTTTACCAAATTAAAATATAATATGCTACACTTTTTATTTAATCTGCCATTCTATTTACTTAACACCTTCCAGATCCCTTTGTCTTAATAATAGAATTATCTGGAGGAAAGAATTCTGTATAAAGTAAGTTTGGTAAACTCTGATTATTCTCATCTCCCCCAATCCCAAGCCAGTCACAATGAATATTAAAGACCTGAGAAGTCCTCAAGTTGTTTTTTTTTTTTTTTTTTTTATTAATAAAACTGTTTAACTTTGCTTAACCCAACATTCTAAAGTTCATTTCAACATGTAATCTTTTGGGCCCCCTCAATATAACTGTTAACGTTTCCAGGGATACTAGTTTAATGATTTATAATAGGATAAAAGAGGATGAAAGGAAAATGTTTCTGAACCAGTGAATTCTTCAAAAACTTTCAAAGATTTGTTTACAAATCATATAATTAAACTATGCAGAAAGGTGGTTAGTTTGCCTTAGATTTTTTTTTATATATATATTTTAAAGTCATTATTAGCCATTAAAGTATTTCTGGTTATTGTATATATTTTAAAGTAATAAAATTGAGTATTTAAGGTCTATAACTTAAACCTATTACCTATTGTCTGGTTTTTTCCACATTAGCAAAAACTCTTACTATACTAGTTCACCATCCTCATGAATAAGTATTAACATAGCAAAATAATCTTCTATTTTGATTTGCCTCATTTTCCCGAGTATACATCAGAAGATACAGGTGTTAATACCACTGGAACTTTGCCTTGCAAATTATTTATATAATCTGAGTAAATTTATATACGTTCTCATTTTGTGCATATTAAAAACTTGTCATTTATCGCTCAGTTCACCATTCCTAGGTTACGAGGTCTTCAGTTCTCCACACAGTGCTAAATTTACCCCCTCCAAGGTAAAACCTTTTCGTCTTCTGGTTTTCTTTTCAGTGGCTCAATTTTCTGGTGTTTCTGAGCAACAGGTGACAATGGCTCGTCTCTCTTCATCAACAATGACACGAAGCAAGACTATATAATAGAATAAGCTTTATTTGTTAAATTCATGAAGGAACTCAAAGAAGGTTGTGAAAGTCCTCATAACTGGTCATAGTAACGCATGGGAAAGCCAAAATGTATTTAATTCATTTGTGAAGATTTAAGATCGGTCCTTTTCTTCACTTCCTTTTCAGTCCTGCCTTGAAATATTGCTCTTAAAGGACTCTGATGTTTTGAATCATGAAAGCTTTGGAAAAGGTATATTTATTGATATCAAATGCTCAGTCTTTGCCACTTGAATTAAACATTTTTCTACGGTACACAACAAAACAGGAGGACGTCATTATTGCATCTTCCAGTTTTCACAGTTTTTTTTAATGTGATTGATTTACTACACATATTTTCTTCCTAGTTTAAGATTAATTCCTAGCTCTTATGTTACCTATATGATTCTTCCTACTTAAAGGCACTTAAAACTTTTTAAAAATTATTTCACTATGCATATATTTGGAATTATATGTTTATTATAATTGTAACCTCTCCTTCCACCACATTTTATGAGGATCAGAAAAACAGATTAGTAACTAGATGAGCCATGTGTCTATATAGTACTGATAATCTATAAAAGCTTTCAATGGTACAGACCTCACAAATGGTCCTGTAAAATATACCCCACACACACACACATACAGTCCTTTTAAGAAGTAATTCTGATGTGTTCCTGAACCTGAATAAACTATAAACTGCACTGACCGCTCCTACCACACTTCCCCTCTCTAATCTCTCTTTCGCAGCCCCTTCATGCCCATCTCAGAACAAACAATCTGCATTCAGAACAGGACCGTTTACAAGTTGAATGGAGTTATTTTGGGTGAGTCACTGAAAACACAGTACAAAACCTTTCCTCACTCACCAGAAATGCATTTTTAAAATAAAGCCAAAGAGAACAAGGCTTGGCAAGTTTGAGGACAAAATGGGGAGAGAGGGGGGTTTCTGCCAGACTCAGCCAGGATTCTGTTCAACCATTTTTGGCTATTCTTTACATTCAGCTCCACCAACTTTCCTTACCATCACTAACCAAAATGTACAAGATTGAGCCGGTAAGTCATCAAAACTGGGACATTCAGTTTCAACCAGCTCTGCACTGGTAGGTAGGGTCAGTAGATCCCTGAGAATTCAGTGACAGTTTTAAATCCCCCCTTTTATCCCCTGAATTCAGAGGTTACACACTTACTTAATAGTTTTTTTTTCTCTGATTAAATCATTTTGACAAATAATGCTTATAGGCAATTTTTAGAAAGTTCTGTATAAATTCAGCATGCAATCTTTTAAAGTAAGAGAAGTTTTATGAGAATTAATCCAACAATAAGTTATTAAAGGAAATAGAGACAGAAAATAATAAGCTAGTTCCTAACAACTTTTAAAATTGAATTAATATAAGTCTATACAATGGCTTGATAAATTTGGGGGTTTTAACATGCAGGTATTCAAAATTCATGCAACAATTCAAGGTCTTATTTATTTATCTATGTATAAAACATGTCACTCACCTTTTATCCTGCAGAATGCTTTCTAGCAGAAATACAAGTGATTACTCTTCTACAACCTAAAATCAACAAGGAGACATCCTTAATATAAAATGGTAATTTAGAACTCCTGTAGAGGATCCTACTCTTAAAAGGAGTCCCTGTTCACAAAGAGTCTATCCCCAAGTGGTGGAGACAAGCCAGGCTCTAGTGGATATAATTATGCAAGTATTCTTGAACTCCCTGCAAATTATCAGTTTCCACAGTCAAGGTGACAATTATTGGTTAGGCAGAATGAAAACTCTGTGTTTGAAAGTTAATCTGGCTATGGAAGCATGAGGGTCATAATAAACAAACACATATTTCCTGCTGTAGTTAAAGTACAGTAAAGAACTCTGGTTTCCCACATTTTTTCCTTTTGTGATTAAACAATTGCTTTAAAGTTATAAAATAAGTACTTACACGACCTTCAAAGCTTATCTTTCCTATCTAAGAATGAGTTTATTGTATTTAGTTATATTGAAATATGATCTACATATTATCAAAGGTTAAAGGACCAAATATCTACTGGTGGGAACCTCAAACTAAGAACTTCTTCACAATCTTATTTCAAAACAGAAAAATAAGGCAAACCTCCACTAAAATTTCTTTGAGGCAAGAAAGTTCATTACTGCTGTTTCAGTGGCATATTTGGCCTGGATTCCATTAGTATTAATCAAACAGCTTAAAGTTGTGTTTGTTAATAGACTGTTATTAAATGAAAGAGCTACAGGGTAAAGGTCAACACACAGGTTGTTTTGCTTAATTTTTTAAAATTCCCCTGAGTCTATGTCTTTCCAATTTTTTAAAAAACAACTCAGCCCAAGTTGGCACCTTAAAACCTTTAAACATTATAACTACACTAGTGGATATTCAACTTGAAGAAATGCTTTTAGAAGAGCATTTATTTCAGTGGACCCAAGGAAATAACAGTGTTAAAAATGGGTACTTTTGATTGAGCACTTGCTTTGTTTCAGACACTGTATTTATACCTGGATTTACAGTGTCTGGTTTAATACAACTCTATACAAGTTTGTCCCTGGAGAAGGAAGTGGCAACCCACTCCAGTATTCTGGCCTGAGAGAATTCCTTGCATAGAAGAGCTTGACAGGCTCCATGGGGTCACAAAGAGTTGGACACAACTAAGCGACTAATGCACACATACGAGTTTGTAATACTTTCACTTTATAGATAGGGAAACTGAGTTTTAGAGAGGTTAGTGCTTGCCCCAGGCCTTATACTAGTAAGGGGCAGAGTGGAACCAGGACTTTCCCCCTGCAGAGCCAGTGCTCCTACACAAGATGTGTGGATGTCTTAGATTGTCTAAGTATAGTTAGAGAAAACTTGGCAACCATTTCTCATCAAACCAAGGGGACTCTGCGCTTAGAGTTGATGGGCAGAGGAAATTGGTAACCCGCTACCACTCCTTAATTTTACAAAGGAGGAAGCTGAGCTGAGAGACTTGCCTGCCTGAGGTCAACCATCTTAGTTCGTGACAATTAGGGATAAAAATCCATATCTTAGCAGTCCTACAAACATAAAGGCAGAGGTTTAAAAAAATTGTTTTTATCTCATCAAATCTTTTGAAAAACTCAGAAAATGTTAAAAACAAAGATTTGAGTGTCCAGGCTTCTTACCAGCATGTAACATTACAGAAGTAAAGTTGATACTTCTGGCCCCAAATCTGTAGCTCCACCTAGCCCTGTTTCTGGAGAGGACTTCAGGTTGGAGACAGTGAGAATCTCTGCAAACAAGTATGTTCTTCAGCTTATGTTTGAGTCCTTTCTTCTAGGATAACATCCTGTTCTCTATTAGATGCAAGACTAACCCAAGACTAGCCCAAGACTTTAATACCCATGGCCCAGACGCGTTCTTGCTCTCAGAGGACTTTCTCAGAGGGAAAAATGTTCATGATCAAAACAAGGGGGTTTTTTCTTCTCAACCTAAAATCTGGTCTTCCAAGCAAGCTTTGACTGCCCAGCATAGGACATGACATTTTAAGACTTCGCCTAGTGACAGTCGCTCAGTCGTGTCCAACTCTTTGCGACCCCATAGTCTATACAGTCCATGGAATTCTCCAGGCCAGAATATTGGAGTGGGCAGCCATTCCCTTCTCCAGGGCATCTTCCGAACCAAGGGATTGAACCCAGGTCTCCTGCACTGCAGGCGGATCCTTTACCAGCTGAGCCATAAGGGAAGTCTTCACCTAAGAAATATTTTAAACTCTATTTTGAAGAGAAACAACTTTCAGAAAGATTTTCTAAAGAAACTTCAGTCACTACTGTGACTATCTAACATATGATATGTGGGCATTTTAATATATTTACTCATGATATTATTAATTATTAAATACATGCATGTGTGCTAAGTCACTTTAGCCATGTCCGATTCTTTGTGATCCTATGAACTGTAGCCCGCCAGGCTCCTCTGTCCATGGGATTTTCCAGGAAAGAAGTGGAGCGGGTTGCCATGCCCTCCTCCAGGGGATCTTCCCAACCCAGGGATCGAACCCGCTTCTCTTGAATTGGGAGGCAGGTTCTTTACCACTAGTGCCACTTAAGCAGACCAGCAAAGAGCTGGGTGCCTTGTTAGTATCAAATTATTTCCAAGAAGATGGTTTTTACAGAATCACTCTATGATTTGTGCAATGGCATCTGCCTATATTGATTCTCAGTTTGAACAGTGACATGGAATGAAATGTGCCATCTCTTGTTAAGTATATCACCCTGTATTCTTTATAGGAGAACCTCAGGAGAAATATCCTTTTACAATATTTGTTCCAAGAAGAGTTAAAATTACCAGGACATTTTTGTTTAATCTCACAGGCACTGGAGCTGGATAACTGACAAAATGTCTGTTTTCACATTGGCAGCTAGAAAATTGAAAGCCAAATGTGTGGCTCACTCATGGTAGATGAGTTGGTCATCATGGTATGCATCTTAAACCTTATTCATGGCTCTATTCTGTCCCCACCCTTTTTTTTCTTTCATCTTTATTTCTTTTCCTTATAATAAATTGTATAATTTTTGTTATTTCTTTCCTGCAACATGACAAGGACTAGCTAAGTAAAATATGTGAGAATATTGTGCAAAATTATTTGTTTCCTACACAAATATTTACATTTTTAGAGGGACATTAGGAGGGATGTAAACAAAGGTATTCTGTTAAATGACAGTATTATGGCTAATGTTTTTCCAGCCTTTTGGAAATTGTATTTACAATTTAAGGATAAAAACTTATTTGAACTTTAAAAGCTCTAAGTATTCCAGAGATACAAACGTGGGAAGTATGTGCCTGACCCCATGCAGTGTACTTCAGTTTGATTATGTTAAGGCAAGTGGGGAACTGTCATAAACTGAGGTTGAAACGGTAGATAAGAGCCAAATTTTAAGGGCCCTGATGTGCTATTCCAAGGGAGTGTGTAAATGCCAGTGTGAAGCTGGAAGCAGCTTTCAGTTTTTAACTGAAGTGTTTTACTGAAAGCTATATAACTGTAACTATATAGTTGGAAGAATAGGGCATGAGAAAGCCTCAGGCAAGGGAGCCAGTTAGGAGGCTGATTAGTGGCAGGGGTTGGAGGATGGAGGTTTATGAAGACTAGAGTTAGACAGTGGAGATGGGGCTGTGATCAGATTTGACATATTAGAAACAGAATGTGGGTGGGGAGGAAGAAATAAAATGACCTCCAAGTTTGCTTTCTAGTTTAGGTAACTGGATAAGTATTGGCATCATTTAACATAACAGAGAATTTAGAATGATTAGTCTTGTGAAATTAATTTGAGAGTAAAGAGAATAGAGAAGAAAGGAAATGGGTTCATTATTGGGCATATTGGATGCAAGGTCAGAAATATAGTACAAAGTTGGAACTATGGATGAAAACTTTGGCTTAAATATTGTAAAGGTGTATATGTGTGTCTATGTACATGTGTATCTGTGTATGTTTGGAATCATTATATCAGACAGCCATTTTTTCCCATATCATTCTGATCAGTCTTCTTCCTATTTCCCAGGTAAGCTACTCCAAGCCTACTGAGGCAGTAGTCATCAATGACTTCTGAAATATCAAATCTAGTGGATCCTTTCAGCCCTCATTTTCTGGATTTCTTTTTGTCAGGATTGACTATTCCTCACATTTCTTTCCTGATCTTACATTTGCATAATTTATTATTTCCCAGTCTCCTTTACTAACTTTCATCCATTTACTAGCATAAACTATTAAGTTCTTATACTCTCTCTGACTGAGATGGAGAAGATTAAAGATGGAGGAGTTCTGGGAGAGAGAAAAGTTTGTTCAGTGTGTTAAGTTTGAAAACCCATTAGACATCCAAGTGGATATATTGAGTAGGCATTTGGGTATTATGAGGGTTTACCTGGTGGCTCAGACAGTAGAGAATCCACCTGCAGTTCAGGAGATTCGGGTTCAACCCCTGGGTCAGGAAGATCCCCTGGAGAAGGGAATGGCAACCCACTCCAGTATTCTTACCTAGAGAATTCCATGGACAGAGGAGGCTGGTGGGCTACATGGGGTCACAGAGTTGGACATGACTGAGCAACTAACTCTAACACTTGGGTAAATGAGTATAGAGTTCAAGGGGAAAATCTGGACTAGAACCTCAGTTTCAGAGTCATCAGCATATAAATGATATCTGAAGCTACAGATTTAGTTGGGGCCACCAGAGGGGAATTGGTGGAGAATGTTAAGATGAGGTATTTAAGGACAGTGTCTTGGGGTGCTTCACATTTTCAGGGCAGATAAATGAGAAGCATCCATCAGAGGAGACTAAGAAAGATCAACTAGCAAGGTAGAAGAGAACTGAAAGTGATATTCAGAAGGCAACTGGGAGAAAAAAGCTTTTAAAGAAGAGGAAATAGTAAACTCTACCAACTTCCTGAGAAGTTGATTAAGATGAAAACTGAGAATTGACCTCTGGATTTGGAAATTGAGATGTTATTGCTGATCTTGACAAATAATTGTGGTGGAATGGTGAAGAATGAAGTCTTGATTGTAGTGGGAGTCTCTAGGGCTAATTCCTTTTAAAAGAGGGAAACAGGAAATAGCAGGGGTAGTCAAATGATAACAATTAATTGGTTATGCTAGAACAAAAGAGCAGGAAAGTCATTACATATAAATATACAAGCATTCAAAATCATGAATATCTATGTCTGCTAAGGTTGGAGAAAAGCCAATTCCAAAGTTTTGATCCCTTGGAGTTTATTCCCACTTGATTTTAATATTAGACCTTCTTATAATTATTATACTATCATTTCTGAATAGTGCAGTCATGAGAAAAGTAAAGGTAGGAACAGGAAATGGAGACATCTGATGAAGAGAAGGATGAAGATAGGAAAATAGCTAAAAGGAAATGTTGAAGGATTTTTGGTTATTTTTTTATAGGAATGCATGGGAATTAAAACATGTTTACTGGTTAGAAACAGGAACAAGTAGACAGAAAGGTTAACTATACACAGAAAAAGTTAGGTATTTGAAGGGATAAGATCTTGAGAAAAGGAAGAAAATTAATTTTAGAAGGTGATTTCTTTCTTTTAGATGGGAAGGAGATATAAATGCACCCATGTAGTTAAATTTCCAGAGTAAGATAATTTAAAGGAGTTCACACCTATTGTCCTATGTGTACCCTGAGAATGAGGCCAGATCATCTGCTGAAGTGATGGAGTGTGAGCCGTAAGAGAATAAGGTTTGGAATAGTTGCTATTAACAATGGAATAAAACTACAAGAGAAGTAGAAACTCCTTTAAGCACCTTATAAATATTGTCTCATTCATCATAGTATCTCTATGAGATGTGTTCAGTTATTATTTCCTTCTTACAGATGAAAAAAAGGAGTCCCACAGAGGTGGTGCCGTTTTGCTACGGGCACGCAGCTGGAAAGTGGAGGAACCAAGAATTCAACTTTGGTGGTCAGGCTCCAGAGCCCATGCTTTTAACCTCTTTAGAGTGCTGATGACAGTGATGTAACTTCCTTTAGCAGGCTTAGGTACATTGGAATGGAATTTCAAGAGACAAAATTTTGGATTCCTCCAGGAGAGGATCTCAGCGCTTAAGTGTGATGACAATAAATTTGTTGATGAGATAAACCACAGAAAGAAGGTCGGACAGAAGAGGTAGGGCAGGAGACGAAAAAGTAGGGTCATAGAGGGACTTAAAGACATGAACCTTTGCTCTTTTCTTAAGGTTTTGGATTATTTATGAAGCCTAACAGTTAGTTTGCTAGAAGTAAAGAAGAGGGATAGTTGAAAGGAGCAGAAACTCAGATTAAGATAGTATGATTGTGAAATGTAATTAAGAGAGGTGAGGAGTTTCCGGGAAAGATGGGGTAGCATTGTCAGTAGATCAGTGAAGTCCAAAGGAGTTAAAGGCCTGGGCAATAGAGGCGGTCAAGAATGATGAGTCCAGGGTGTTGGGTGGGGCATCTCTATGAATACTGAAGTCACATATGAATCACTCCAGATGAGACAGGAAACAGGGTGGAGAAAATGGCTGCTGAAACCAGCCGATGACAATGTGAGTTTGATGAGAGAGTGAGAGACGGCCTGAGATGAGAGAGCAGGCTGAAAACATGAACAGACTCCAGACGGCGGAGTCACACAAGCCAACCAGACTTTCTTGCAGCCACCTGCCTCTGTGAGTATGACAGGGAAGCCAAAATGGCCATTACCCCAAGATGTGTAAACTGGCGGCATTCCTGAAGAGCTTTCTAAAGGAGTTGAACTTTTGAAATGATTAAAGCCTTAAATTTCCTCAGAGGCTCAACACATTAGCAAAGTAAATATTAGCACAATTAATCTAGCCCATATAAAACCATTATCATGTAAGTACCAATAGGGCCCTAAGGATATAGATATGTTTTAAAAGGTGAGAGAGTGGAAGGAGGAAGAGAACACGGGAAATTGAGGTTTTGGTCATGGGTAATGTGAACTAATATAAAGGAAGAAGAAAGAGCCAGCAACCATGTATATGGAAAACCTCTAACAACGTGCCCTAGGAATGATGTAGAAAAAGGGAAGTGTGCAAATGAGCCATTTCCTTCTCTTACTTCAGAATACTCATTACAATTTTTTTACTCATTTTACATACAGTGATATGGGCTTTCCCTGTTCTAATGAAGTTAAAAGCCTCAGAAAACAAAAAATAAATTTTTATAGAAAAAGATCCCACCCCTGAATCAGAAGGCAGGCTAACTCACATAGTTATAGAACTAACTACCTAATATTAGAGGGAATTGTGTTTCAGTCAACAAAAATTCAGATTTGCCTTGGTGACCTGCCAAACCATTTCAGCTCCACTTTCTTCCTTACCACCAGAATCCTTTCTATTCCACTGGATATTGGTTTCTACATGTAACACTAAATGGTATATTAGACATCTTATACCGTGAGTAGAGAGCTGCAAAGAAAAACCAAGATTCTGATAAGTTTCCCAGATTTAGGAAATAATAATGCAAGGTCTCCATTAAATTTGAAATTTCAGTTAACAGTATCTCATGGGCTATACATTATTTAACTAAAATTCAGATTTAACTAAGTAGGTATGTAATCTGACAACTTGTTGATTCTCAGGATGAAAACATGGAAAGTTGGACAGACCCTAAGTCACGGATGAAGTACTGAGTGGCTGAACAGCCAACTCTGCATGCATGCTAAGCCTCTTCAGTTGTGTCCAACTCTTTGCGACCCTATGGACTATATAGCCCATGAAGCTCCTCCTCTTGTCCGTGGGATTCTCCAGGCAAGAATATTGGAGTGGGTTGCCACTTCCTCCTCCAGCGGATTTTCCCGACCAGGGATCGAACTCGTGTCTCCTGCATTGGCAGGTGAGTTCGTTACCACTAGCACCACCTGGGAAGAATATTTTCATATTGAGCATATCTTCCTTACTGTTAAGCCAATTCTTATTGCATTTTCTGTTACAGCCCAAAGCATCCTAACTAATGCAATTTTATCAGCCCTCTCATTTAGCAAGTCAGTAATACATATCATTCATCCTTAAGTATCAACTTACAAATTCTAATTAGTAGTGTCAAAAGGGTTCTTTGTGAAAGTTCTTCATTATGAAGCCCAGTTATCTTTTCTGAATGTATGGCTTTACACCTTTGTAGTTCTCCATAAAAATTATTTTTGTGTAATGCATAACATATAATGTTTCCCTCTGCACAGTTTACCTGGATTGGGTGTTCTCTAAGATCTATTCTAATTCAGAAAATGTTAATTATTATGGGACAAATGAAAGTGTGATATAAACATGGGCAGATACTTTCTTACTTGGTAAAGCACCTAACAATAAAGTCATACAACAGAGATTAGTGTTAAAATGAATTACATAACAAAGGGCTTCTTTTGATAGTAGTCACTTATTTTAAGAGTTAACAGGACTATATTTATAATATTTCATGAAAAGCAGTAATTCAACAACTCTGACATGGAGTTTCTTGAGTTATGAAAAGAGACTAGAATGAAGTCCTTTATGTAATTACATAGTTTCAATTCTTAATATCTCAGAGTGCAATAGAACTTCTGGCAAAATAAAACAAGATAAATAATGAAAAATTTCTAAATTATTATAATCACAGGCTAGGTGGCCCTGGAAGCACCAAAAGTTCTGAATTTTCTATCCATTTCCGAAGATTTACCGAAGGGCCAAATCAGTTTGTAAATGCTCTTAAAGTTCTCTTTTCTACCATGAGTACAACCAGTGTTTTATGAACAGTAAAAGTTTTGCTTTAGAGGTCAGTGTGGAGATGACTTAAGCTGACAGGTGCTTTTTATGTGGTGATATATATCTGTGTGCATGTATGCACAGGGCTGTGTGTGTGTATGTCTGTGAGTGTGTACGTGCACTTAGGCTTGTGAGCCGTCCAGAGGTTACTACATCAAGAAGCGTCTGCTCTAGCCCCCAAGTTCATCCTCAAGGAAGATCCATCTGCACCATATCAGAGCAGGAGAAGTCAGTTTTCCTAAAATCTACAGGCCTGGGTAATGGAGGGGGGCTACCAAGGAGATTGTAATCAACACCTTCATTTGGCACGCCAGTACTCTTCAAAATTATGCTGTTGTCTGAAACTAGTCATCTCATGTCTCTCCCCTCCCTTTCTTTACACAGTTCTATTTAAATGTAATTCTGCTCTCTTTCCAAGCTTGCCTTCTAAGAAGAACTAAAAGAGTGCAGTTATAGACACCATTTATTTTAGAAAACTGTCCAATTAACACTGTGTCACTCATACACACATTTTGATGGACTTCCCATGCACACCCCTCAACAAGTATATCAATGTATCCAGCAAAACTGAGTAATTCCCAGGAAGGAATTAGTTTTCTCCTTAGAAAAATAATTTTATCCATATTGGATTTTAGAAAGAATCATGGTACATGCATGCATAGCCACACACCTCTGCAAGAACTTGAGAGGAAAAAAAGAAAGAAAGATTAGAAACATTTAGCATTCAGTGGGGGTGGTCCAAAGACACTAGAGATTGAAGAAATACATTTAGAAGTTAAAAAATTTTTCATAAAATAATTTTCCTTTGAGAGTGATTTTAACCTATATAACAGGATGTGTTGCTTCGCTGCTTCCCCCTAAAAATTAATAATCATACAATATAGGGACCATTCATTGAATTGACCTTGGAAGGATATTTCTAGCTTACTGTTTCCTTCTTTATATTATTTATTTATACTAGGTAAAATTTTGTCTCCATGTCTCACATAAAGAAGAAACAGAAATATAAACTATCAATGGAAAAGAACACTTCTTCAGGGTCATTTATTTGGAATTTTTTTAAAGGGAATTTCCTTCCTCAATTTTAATTATCTAGTAATAGCCTTTAGTTTTGTATTGTATCCACATAGTATTTCTACTCTCAGAGGTACAAGTTGAATCCAAATATCATTTCTCAAGTAAATAGTACTAACCATTAAACATAATTTATTATTTTCCAAATTATTTTTAAAAGATGATAAAAATTTAAAACTATTGCATAAATATGACATGAAAGCTATGGGTTAGGTCATGGTAATGCTTCCTAAATAGCCATATAGAGTATTCATTTGGGTCTACTATTGCATATGTGATCTTATTAAAATTTTTTTAATTGGAGGTAATAGCTCTACAAAGTTGTGTTGATTTCTGCTGTACAACAATATTAATAAGATACAACTATATATATATATGTATATACATAATTATAAATATGTATATATCCCATCTCTCATGAGTCTCCATCCCCCATCCCATCCTACCCCTCTAGGTCATCACAGAGCACCAGGCTGGGCTGTCTGTGTTATATGGCAGCTTCTCACCAGCTATCTGTTTTGCACATGATAGTGTGTATAAGTCAGTGCTATTTTCTCAGGTCGTCCTCATGCATCAGTACAGTTCAGTTCAGTCACTCAGTCGTGTCTGACTCTTTGCGACCCCATGAATTGCAGCACGCCAGGCTTCCCTGTCCATCACCAGCTCCTGGAGTTTACTCAAACTCATGTCCATTGAGTCGGAAATGCCATCCAACCATCTCATCCTCTGTCGTCCCCTTCTCCTCCTGCCTTCAGTCTTTCCCAGCATCAGGGTCTTTTCCAATGAGTCAGTTCTTTGCATCAGGTGGTCAAAGTATTGGAGTTTCAACTTCGACATCAGTCCTTCCAATGAATATTCAAAACTGACTTCCTTTAGGATGGACTGGTTGGATCTCCTTGAAGTCCAAAGTATTCTCAAGAATTTTCCCCAACACCACAGTTCAAAAGCATCAGTTCTTCAGTACTCAGCTTTCTTTGTAGTCCGACTCTCACATCCATACATGACCACTGGAAAAACCATATTTTTTACTATATGGACATTTGTCAGCAAAGTAACATCTCTGCTTTTTAATATGCTGTCTAGGTTGGTCGTAACTTTTCTTCCAAGGAGCAAGCATCTTTTAATTTCCTGGCTGTGGTCACCATCTGCAGCGATTTTGGAGCCCAAGAAAATAAAGTCTGTCACTGTTTCCATTGTTTCCCCATCTATTTGCCATGAAGTGATGGGACCAGATGCCATGATCTTCATTTTTTGAATGTTGAGCTCTAAACCAGCTTTTTCACTCTCCTCTTTCACTTTCATCAAGAGGCTCTTTAGTTCTTCTTCACTTTCTGTCATAAGGGTGGTGTCATCTGTGTATCTGAGGTTATTGATATTTCTCCCGGCAATCTTGATTCCAGCTTGTGCTTCATCCAGTCTGGCATTTTGCATGCTGTACTCTGCATCAAAGTTAAATAAGCAGGGTGACAATATACAGTCTTGATGTACTCCTTTCCAGATTTGGAACCAGTCCATTGTTCCATGTCCAGTTCTAGCTATTGCTTCTTGACCTGTATGCAGGTTTCTCAGAAGTCAGGTAAGATGGTCTTTAAGAATTTTCCACAGTTTGTTGTGATCCACAGTGAAAAGTTTTAGCATAGTCAATGAAGCAGAAATAGATGTTTTAATGGAATTCTCTTGCTTTTTCTATGATCTAACGGATATTGGCAATTTTATGTCTGGCTCCTCTACCTTTTCTAAACCCAGTGTGAACGTCTGGAAGTTCTTGGTTCACATACTGTTGAAGCCTGGCTTGGAGAATTTTGAGCATTATTTTGCTAGTGTCTGAGATGTGTACAATTGTGCGATATTTTGAACATTCTTTGGCATTGCCTTTCTTTGGGACTAGAATGAAAACTGACCTTTTCCAGTCCTGTGGCTGCTGCTGAGTTTTCCAAATTGCTGGCATATTGAGTGCAACACTTTCACAGCTGTATCATCTTTGAGGATTTGAAACAGCTCAGCTGGAATTCTATCACCTCCACTAGCTTTGTTCGTAGTGATGCTTCCTAAGGCCCACTTGACTTCGGTCTCCAGGATGTCTGGCTCTAGGTGAGTGATCACACCATTGTGGTTATCTGGGTCATGAAGATTTTTTTGTATAGTTCTTCTGTGTCTTCTTGCCACCTATTTTTAGTATCTTCTGCTTCTATTAGGTCCATACCATTTCTGTCCTTTATTGTGCCCATCTTTGCATGAAATATCCATTGGTGTCTCTAATTTTCTTCAAGAGATCTCTAGTCTTTCTGGTTCTGTTGTTTTCCTCTATTTCTTTTCACTGATCGCTGAGGAAGTCTTTCTTATCTCTCCTTGCTATTCTTTGGAACTCTGCATTCAGATGGATATATCTTTCCTTTTCTCCTTTGCCTTAGCTTCTCTTCTTTACTGCATATGTGATTTTAAATCTCTAAAAGCAATCTAGCATCTTTCAAAGAACCATGTACATATTTTTTACCGCCAGTAATTTAGCACAATAATAGAAATGTCCTTGAATATTCAGAACACACTGCCTGCAAGCCTCTAGTACTTCTTTTGTTGAGTACCAAAGGTAGTACCATTTTATTATTCTTATGCCTACTTTAAATTCTTCTCAATTGCCTTCAGCGGGCTTCTATACACAGCGTGCTTTTATACACAGCATGCTTCTATACACTGTGCTTCTATAAAATACAATCCTATTTTACCAATTCAAGCTCATATCCCACTGACACAAACAATCCTCTCCATTTGGTTATATCTTCTTCCTCTTCAGTAAATGTACTCACTCACCCCTCCGCCCCACTTCATTTCTTTGTTCTTGCCACCAGGAATGCATTCTCCTTTACCTTCTACTCTTACTTGAGTGCATCTTTTCCAAAACACTCTTCCTTAGTGTTTTAGTCCATACGGTGCTCTTGCTGTCATTTAATATTCGATTGTCCTGATTCCTGTTAACTAGTTTATTCTTATGTTTTTCTGTAAGTTCCACCCCTTCTTGCATTCTGAAACACATTGGAAGTTTCTCTACCAAACTTTGTTTATTCATTGTTCATTTCTGTACAATTCAAATTTCTAGACATGCTAAGTCAACAAGTACAATTAAAAAAAGAAGGGGTTTACTTGTACAAAAAACTACATTCAAGATCCCTTTCCCTTATTTTGGAATGTAGTTTCTAAATCTTTTTCATGCTGGCTACTAACAGGAATATCAAGTTTGGATCTGATATTCCCCCACTTTCTTCCTTGCACAAGGTAATACTGTGGTTTTCAAATTTGTTTTTTAGGAAGAGTTTTCTGTCACACTCATTCTTACCCAGAATTTCAAATATGTGAAAGAGTTTCAGCAGAATAACTTTTATTAAAGAATGTAGTGTGTGAGGGGGAAAGGGAAGTCCTGCCTGCTTGACACTTCCACAGCCCCACCAGTGGCTCCTGTGGCTCCTTGGAATTCTGGAGACACCCTGTGGAAGCAGCAGAAACCTTTGTCTTGGCTCTGCTCTCTTTTCTTTGTTCAGGCTTGCGCAAGTCTCCGCAACCTTAAAAACAATGAACTTGATCTTCAGAGACCATTCCTATGAACTGCAAATCTCACAATGCATGCAGTACTCGAAACAAATGAAAGATTCAAGCCTAGTCTATTTTGTATTCTATTATTGTTTTCAGTCAACATTTTTAGATACTTTATTATGAAAAAATTGGTTGACGTTTGATAAAAATTAGTATCAAAGATTGATCAAAGATTTGAACAATTCAAGGGGTAATTAGATTCTGGTTTGTACGTACCTTTTATTATCAGTAAAATTCTACTTTGCTGTAGCATTTCAAAAAAGAAACCAAAGTTTGTATTCAACATTCACAACGTCTAATCGTCTGTATTCCTTCAAGGAAGCAAGCAGTGTAACATAGTGTTCCTACATAGAAACAATCTGGTATAAATATCAGTCAGATATTTGCTTTGGCAGGTGTTTTCACTTAACAGAATGTGTGAAGAAATACACAAACCTAGTGTCAGGCAAATGCCATTGAAGAGTACTATCATTCCAGTTAATAAAATATATTGGTGAAATTAGGTCAGTTCATTTTGGCTGTATTAAAAATCTACTTCTACAGGGCACTGATTCATTTGTAAATGGAAAAAAGTCAGGCAAAATACCAAAACAGTAAGTTCCACTTGATTCCGAGCAACCTGTTAAATAAACCATTGCTGCTTTTAACTGCAGAGTACTTAAATGTGCCTGCCAATGTCTGTAATTTTTTTTAGAATTCCTGGTTTCCCCATCAGATAAACTTGATTCAACTATCAATATAAAAGTCCTTTAGCTGTCAGTTTGGCTTGATCAAAACAACTTTTGAGACTACTAAATCTTTTTACCAAAACTTTTCATTTTACAAAATAGATTTATAATGTGAAAATCTAAATGAAAAACCCAACACATCCAAGTGTGTATATAGATATATATATATGAATATATATATATAATTTTAGAAATATTTATTGTGAAATATAGGTATTTCTAATGAGCTTAACTTTGCAGATAAAAGTAATACAATTATAAAACTTACTGAAAATTTAAATTTTTACCATATAACCCTTATTACTGACAGGTCAAATAAAAATTTAAAAACACTTAATCAGTCTATGTACATTTTTATTCATTCAGTAAATAGTCATATCATGCTTTTTGTACAAGGAGATGCACCCAGATAGGAACTGAGTACTAAGATTTTGTTTCTGATACCCAGAAACTTGCAAACTACTGAGAGTCATAATGAGGAACTTCAGTATCAGGTAATTATCATCTTAATTGTATAGGCAAATTAATTATCACTTAAATTATCACTTTAAAAAAATGTTGAAAAGCAAGTAAGTTCTGAAAATGAATCAAAGGGGAACATTTTTGCCTGGAGAAGCAGTGAGAGATTCCTGGTTATACTTTCTCTCCCTTTTTCCATAGAACCAATATTAACTAGCTTTAAAAGGTATAGGTTATAAACAAACAAAAAAAGTTTCTGGCAAGGGTGAGGAGAGTGATTTTGACTTGGGAAAGCCTGATGGACAAGGGAAGAGTAAAGAATAAGAAAGAAATGGAACTAATATACACTGCGTACTTAGCAATTGAACTTTTGTGTCTGTTATGACACTCTTATTTCTGCTTAAAGGGAACCAGTTAGAAAGCTATTGAAACCACTGAGGTATAAGTAGGAGTAGAAGACAAGCAAATAGGATTTCTTATCTTGCTCTGTTTAACTCTGTCCCAGTTGGCCAGTCCTTGAGGGAAGAATAGAAACCAATAGAAAATGTTAAATAAAATTTTCTTTCATGTATTCATGCCTTGAATTTAGTAGCTCATCGGTGTTTTTATTTGGTTTAATTAAGCTATAAGTTACAAGGGAAATGGGTAAATAAAGGTAATGCTCAGAAGAGATATTACGAAATGAGTTTTTGGAATAGATGCTATCCAGGAGCACTTGAATATAACTGCTACTGATAAGGCCCACAAGAATTGTAATATAACCATGAAAAGGCACTTGAAAGTAAAAAGATGTTGAGTTTGGGGTCTTTATGGGAAAGATCCCATTATTTTTCAATAGCTGAAATACATCAAAATAAAATCCCAAAGCAAAGCATTCTGACAGTTAAAATGTTGTAGTTTCATTTTTATTTAAAAGCAATCTCTAACTATACATTTGTGTTTCATTTATCGATGTCAGTTCTTTATTTTATGTTCCAAATAAATTTCCCTCAAATTTCTAGCAATAGCAAATGGGAATCTGGTTCTTCCTGTTTCTCCAAAGTTAAATATCTTAAGAGTAGAAAGACAAGAGGCAGGCAATAATTTGAAGCTATGTATGCCTTCCAGAGACTCTATACTTGGTTCATTTTTATTTTTAACTGGTGAGAATCTATTATCATTGGTACATTTTTACATCACATATCATAGAATTAGAGTGCATCTTGTCTGAAGATGAAGTTTCTAAGGAAATAGCCAGATTTCTGTGCTCAAGTGTAAAACTCTCTGGTAGGAAATGATGACCAAAAGTAAATCAGCCTTAGTGCATATTTTAAAAATAAGAATTATTTGATAATTGCTTCTGTTAAGAGCTAGTTACATGCCAGCTAACCTAAAATATTGATAGGGAAGGACTTGCATGTCATACTAAATTACAACTGTATTAGTTTCACTTTAAGAGGAAACTTTTTCTGAACTTCTCTGGTTCAGGCTAGTCACAGCAATATCAATAAATCAAAATTCCCATAGTTATTGTCAACATGCTTATCTTGGTATGTTGCTTCCTATATTATAAAGTAATAGCATTAAATGCTGTGAAATTCCGTATTTTACTTCTTGTGGTATGCAAATTTCTCATAGAAAATGTACATATAATGTTCAGACATTGTTAATTTTGATAATAATCAAAAGTTTTAATTTGGCTATTTAAATATGGTTCTTAAGGAAAAATTGCTATAGAACAGGATCTGAAAAATTTTTTTTTCATTGAGAGGCCAGAGTAAATGTTTTAGGAATTTATGAGCCTAAAGGTCTCTTGTCAGTAGTCAGTCCCGCCACTGTACCACAAAAGGAGCCTTACGCAGTATGTAAGTGACCGAGCATCGCGGCCTTCCAATAAAACCGTATCTTCAAAAGCAGGTGGTGTGTCAGATCTGGCCTCTGGGCCATAGTCCACTGACCACTGCTGTAGGACATATAAACATTTTACGTTTTCTATGTTTAACAAAGATGATTGACCCCCCCTATATTTAATATGTATTATATATTATTAAATATATTGAGACTTGTGAGGATCAAACAAACCCATGGGGAAGGACATTAAACACTAAAAGTATTGATCAAAGGGTACAAATGTCTAGTTCAAGATAAGTTCTGGGGACCCCAACCAGGCCATCCTGAAGGAGATAAGTCCTGGGTGTTCATTGGAAGGACTGATGCTGAAGCTGAAACTCCAGTACTTTGGCCACCTGATGCAAAGAGGTGACTCATTGGAAAAGACCCTGATGCTGGGAGGGATTGGGGGCAGGAGGAGAAGGGGACGACAGAGGATGAGATGGCTGGATGGCATCACTGACTCGATGGGCATGAGTTTGAGTGAACTCCGGGAGTTTGTGATGGACAGGGAGGCCTGGCATGCTGCGATTCATGGGGTCGCAAAGAGTTGGACACGACTGAGCGACTGAACTGAACTGAATGTATAATATGGTGATTATAGTTAACAATACTGTATTATATACTTACAGATTGCTAATTGAGTAGATCTTAAATGTACTTACCACAAAAAATGGTAATTATGTGATATCCTAGAGGTATTAGCTAGCAGCAGGGGTGGTAATCATTTTGCAGTGTACTCTAAGGACCAAATCAACATGTTGTACACCTTAAACTCACACAATGTTATATATCAATTGTATCTCAATAGAACTGAGAAAAAGACTAGAAGCACCTCCATCTATAAGTGAAAGGCACTATGATTTTGACCATGAGGTATTCAAATATTAATATGTTAAATGAGCATTATCTGTTGTTGCTATCTAGTTGTAAGTTATGTCCAACTCTTTTGCAACCCCATAGACTGTGGCCCTCCAGGCTCCTCTGTCCATGGGATTTCTTGGACAAGAATACTGGAGTGGGTAGCCATTTCCTTCTCTAGGGGATCTTCCTGGCCCAGGGATCAAACGAATCTCCTTCATTGGCAGTTGGATTCTTTAACCACTGTACCACCAGGAAAGTCCATCTAGCTGTAAACATATCAGGACACCTTTTCTAACAGTATAGTCAACGAGAATTATTTCATTTTTCTAACACCTGGGAAGATTTGGAAATATGTATTATTTATGATCCTCTATTATGTTTAATTCTATTATAAATAGGAATTATGTTTGAAACTAATTTGGCATTTTTGGACTTTGCATTTCAAATATATGCAACCAGCAATATTTCTTTTTTTCTACACCTAAAAACTAAGGTACTGATTTTTTAATGAAATATAGTCCCATCAATATAATATAAAATCAGTATCATGGGGGATGAGGAAATTAGGAAAAAAAGAAATGAGCTAAAGAATGGACAGCATCAACACTGTTGCCGAGGGAAGCTGATGTCACTCCCACATGGAAAAGTAGAGAAAATATTAAATCTGAAACTCTCCATGAAGACTGGGAAATATAAATTCTGACCTAGCTAGACAAAGATACTCCTTTAAATTATTTTAATGTAAGGACTGTTTAGATTAAAAAGTGTGATTTATCCATAATAAATTACCCATAATAGATTGAGGACAATTTATTATGGATTGAGGAGGGGCCCCCTGGTGACTCAGATGGTAGAGAGTCCGCCTGTAATGCTAGAAGATCCAGTTCAACCCCTGGGTCCGGAAGATTCCCTAGAAAAGGAAATGGCAGTCCACTTCAGGATTCTTGCCTGGAGAATTCCATGAACAGAGGAGCCTGGTGGGGTATAGTCCATGGGGTCACAAAGAGTCAGACACGACTGAGCAACTACACTTTCACACTTTCAATAGACTGAAAAATTCAGATTGAACTGACAGATGACTCACAGATTTATTACATTAAAATGTTTCTGCTTCAGAAACAACCAAAAAATTGCTTCAGAGTTTTAGAAAAATATGTTTCAGTGTTTACAGAGTCTCAAAAGAATCTTAATTGCATAAATTATGATACCACATTAAGTGTTCTTAGGAATAACTATCACACTTTAGAGAGTGATGACTTTAAAAATATCTTGTAATAATATTACATAATCTAAGGAAACATTTCCAGTTAAGCAGGTGCATATTACATAATTTGCATTTTTAGAGTGTATAAGGGGAGACAAGAGTGTTTGAAAAGATAAGGGAACTAACAATTCCAGTAACATCATCACTCATTTGAATTAAGATCAAACACTTGACAAGTTAGTGCTAATCAGATGTTTTTCTGACCTATATAAAATGATTCAGCTCTCCCACATCTAGTTACTGGTGAAAAAATTAATGAATTCTTTCATTGTTCGCTCCAGGTTTGGGAATGTTCTCTCTAGACTCTCAAGCAGATATGAATTTTATGCATATTTCTATATTAGTACTTATCATATTACATCATAGATATTTTATATTTGCGTACATAGACATTCCTAGTGCTTAACACAGTGTTGGGCACTTAATCACATTTTATTGCTTAAATTGAGTTAAAGACTACACCACAGGAGTTCTGCCGTCACTGATATTAACAGTGTGAAGATGGATGATTCTCAATTTGCTGGCACCATGCAAATAATCTTTCCACAGACTGTCCAGGGCGTCATTGGATGGACAAAGTTGTCTTTCAGAGTAAGAAAGGTACTGTGTTAAAATTCCCTAAACTGTCCAAGTACCTTAGATTTTAATATTTCTTAATAAATGGTTTCAATAGGAAACTTGAACTATTAGGACCCACTATTATTTTGAGATAGTCTACTGTTAGGAGTAACAGAGAAGGAAATGGCAACCCACTCCAGGATTCTTGCCTGGGAAATCCCATGGACAGAGGAGCCTGTCCTCTGGCTCCAGTCCATGGGGTTGTAAAAGAGTCGGACCTGACCTAAGGTTTAAACAACAAAGACTGTTAGGTGTAAAGATTAAAGAGGCCCTAAGCCAACACTTCCCTGTAGCCCATCTGTAGGAACAAAGATGTTCTATAGATGATCTACTGCTGTAAGAATGGCTAGATTGAAACACCAAAATTAGTATATTTTCTTCACACAAGAAACCAGGAAGATGTTTTTCCTTTAGAAACAAAGAAATTGTAATGTATAATTCTAATGCAGATAAGTTTCTTCCTCAGGGAAGAATACCTGGAAGAGGGAAGTGGCAATTTCTCTCGATTGTTAATGAGGTCATTTTCCCTATAAAATATACACTACCTGTAGACAGATCTGCCCTTCCCAGGCCTGAGGCACACATTATATTTAGAAGTATTTTGACTTACGCCTCAAAATGAATGAGTACCAACCTGTCCATCTAAGGGTACTGAATGGGGCCTCTGCATTGCGTACAAGTATTTGTGCTGCCTCTTCTTGACTCGTATTTTCATGACTGGTAGAAAAGAACCACTTCAAGTTCTTCCCCCTAAAACCAGGCCCCAACCCTACCCCAAACTCCACATTCCAGGTGAGCTGATCTGTTGTAAATACTGAATGTTTTGTGTCTTCTCTCATAGCCTTCTGGCACCTTCTCATGCTGAGCATCCTTTCCACTCTGTTGTCTGCTGTTTCTAGTGCTTAGGATGCTTTCCACCCCACCGAAGCCCATGATCTAATTCCTGTCCACACTTCAAAGCCTGATTTAGCTGTAAACTGCTGCAGACACCATCCCCAGTCCTTCCAGATGTGTTAAGCGTCCTTTTATCCGCACTCCTGGCACACCTGTGCAGAGCTGTCCATTCACTGTGTGGTTTTCTCTCTTTGAATAGTTAACCCTGATGACAGTGTCTGCTCCATTAGCTTGTCTCTAGTAACACAAAAGCAAGGAGGCAGCATGGGGAAAGAGCTAAGATTTTGGAGTTTGTTGAGACTGTGGATCTTCGTGTTACGTTAGGCAAGTTGCAATCTCTCTATGGCTTGATTTCATAATCTGTAAAGCAGATATAATACTGTCTACTTTGCAGCATTCTTAATAAACTTTCAAATATGTACTTGCTGTCATTTTTTAAGCACTTTGGCTATATCATCCCATTTATTCCCCAGCACAACTCTGTGAGGTAAGTAGTTTTATTATTTATCTTCTATAGTTAACAAAACTGAAACATAGAAAAGTTAAGTAACTTACCCACAAATACCTTGCTAACAAAGGCATAACCAGGGTTTGAACCTGAGCGGTCTGTCTCCTGAGCACTTATAAGTTCTGTACTGTATTTCCTTCTACATTAAAATTCTAGAGTGTGGTTCAATAAACTGGTTTGAGTTGCCAGTTCTACTGGATATCATACAGATATTGTATTTGAGGATCTTCATCTTCATGTATGTTCGCTTTTAGAAAGTCTCACATCCCACAGCGCATCCCCGGGGGCTCAGCAGTAAAGAATCCTGCAGTGCAGGAGCCACAGGTTCAACCCCTGGGTCGGGAAGATCCCGTACCAAAGGGCACAGCAACCCACTCCAGTATTCTTGCCTGAAGGCTCTCATGGACAGAGGATCCTGGCAGGCAACGATCTGCAGGGTTGCAAAAAGTTAGATACGACTGAAGCAACTTAGCATGCACACATCTCACAAGGCTTTCTATTTAAAGTATACTTAAAGTAAATTGTATAGATTGAAAAAGAATTATAATAAGGACAAGTCCTTCTAAAAGCATGTTTTTAAGGTATGTTATTCCAATTTAAGGAGCAGTATCAAATATTGAATATTTACAGTTTCTTGCCTTAACTCTAAGTCTTTTCTCATAGGCTTTAATACATAAACACATCAAATTCGTGCTTCATTTATATCTGACCTTGATATTAAATGCTCTTATGTGAGATATTACCTCCTTAGGCTTCCAGAGTATTCCAGTGTGTCTAGGAGGCCCCAGCCTCACTCAGACAGGAGGCCAAATCCCTCTGTTTTCTGCCCTTTTTATTCCCTTTGTCAATGTATTTTTTCCAAAAATCTATTTGAACAGTGTTTGTTCTTATTCCTTTTTGCAGAAAAAGATGATCTCCCAACAGATCTACAGATATGAAATTAAACAAACTCTGTTAAGAATAAAAACTCTCCTTACATTAAAATTCTCAGTTCTAAACTGTCCCTTTTCTATTTCAAAACACAGCAATTCAACTTTTCTTGATGGGATCAGAGAGTTGTGGTGGGACTTGAATGTGCAGGGTTTAGACTTCATCCTGTATTCCTTGAAAAACTATTTACGATACAGAAGCCTGGTATAAAATGCCTTATGGAGATTCAGCTGGCAGGTTTCAGGGGGAACTTGTTAGAGAATTGAGACTGTAAGTGAACAGATAGTTGCAATATTGCAAATGCAGGATGTTTTCACTTGGGGAGGGGCAGAGAGAAGTCAGAGGGTTACTTTTGAAAAAGAATGTGAGGCAAGAATCCACGTACTGTCTGAGAGGAGAAAGGAACGCCGGAAAAGAGGGAACAGGAAGAGCAAGGGGTTTCTCTGTTGTATTAATAAAACTGAGTGACCAAACAAAGGATGCTGTAAACAGAGATGGAGAAAGCTGATTTTGGCAGCAGGTGTAGGAAGTGGTTTAGGGTGGTAGACAGGAGACAAGAAGGGGGATGAGTACCTCAGTGACAGGCTGTTTCATGTAAAGGCCGTACAAATGCATCTTATATGTTACATATAAGATTCTTTGTGCTGAATATGAATATATTCTAAGAACCCCAAAGACTTATTCTTCAATTCTATTTCTCTTAAATAATTTCTAAATCATTAAAAACATGTCATTAATTAAAAAAATAGGACATTTAATTTAGTCATATAAAAAACTGACAATACTTTTTGAATGTCCAGAAAATATTGAGACACTTCACATAATACTTCTTTCTAGAAATGACATGTTTAAAAAATGATTTCTCAAATATTCCACAGACCTTAAGTAGTCCTTTCATAGTATGCTCTCTGTCCAGTGAATAAATGAATGAATTAATAAGAGTATATAACCAGTGGGGAGTTACTTTTAAACTGTATGTTGTTGTTCAGCCGTTAAGTCATGTCCAACTCTTTGCAACCCCATGGACTGCAGCATGCCGGGCTGCAGTATAAAGGAGATCAAAAATAAAGCTGTCAGTTTTGGAACTATCCCTAAAGCAGTGACCGTTGGTCAAGAAAACTCTAAGGGAGTGAGAGCCAGTGAGAAAAGGGCACAGCATCTAGGAATATATCTTGTATTAATGCCAAATTTGAGATATAGAGAGGAGAGTGAGAGCCACGCCAGAAGGTTGAGTAGGGTCACAGAAATGAGAGGGTACACAGAATAAAGGATGGAGTCTGGTGATAAATGCAATTGAAGATCTGGGAGGGGGAGGGCTAGAAAAAGTTGTTGTGTGTGCATTCCAGTGGAAAAGCCAGTGAGTAGGAGAGGGTGGAAACTTTGCTAAAACAACAACACTGGATATCGACGTAAAGAAACTGTATTACACAGTCAGGCTTTTGGCATTTGTCCCACACCCGCAATTTATAACGTTGGTTTGGTTCACAAATGCAGGTAATTACAGATCAGCACTCACCTTCATTCTGCACCCTGATGATATATATAGTTTGCTGAAATGCTCAGTGCAGCTGACCATATATCATTGTGCCAATCACAATTCAGGATCTTTTCTTTATTTGCCAGGTATTGTTTGAGTGTGAAAAAATAAAACCAAGTGACGCAAGTAGCTTTTCAGTGGCTGTATTATTTGCCAAAGCTATGATTGGATAAGGTCCAATACCTTTAGGATAGGCCCAGACATAAATTTAAAAAGCCATGTGTATTTTGAAAGAAACTTCTAGAAAAAAAAAAAAATCACATGATTTCATCGTTTTAATTGACTTTATAAGTCGGAGCCCAACCCCTCATTTACAGTGAGAAAAATTGAATGCCAAAGGAGGTCGAATGGCCTGTCCAAGTTCACCAGACTGGTTATTGGCAAAGTTAGGACCAAAGTCAAGTATAATTCTTGTTCCCAGGGCCCTACTCATTTTATAAGCCATGCTGCCTTCCTGTGAATTCACAAACTCTCTGTTGCCAACAGTTTTAGCTCTGACATAGTCTAAAAATACCTTTTTTTCTGTATAAAGCAATCTAGTTACAACACAAGCAAGTACCTTTAGTGTCTGAGACATTCTGAAATTAAGACCTACTACTCCAAACTGAGTCTTGGTAAGGGAAATTTTAACCAAATATTTAATATCAGGTGTTTAAAACAAATTAGTTCAGTTGAACCACTTCCCATATTTTATCTGCCTGTTGTTAGGTTTCACAGGTTAGAAACTAGAAAACACTTTATCTTTTCCATGTGGACTTTGAAATGGCTTTAATGATGAATACAATTCACATTTAAGAATGAATATCTTTTTAATACATGTCATTTTGCAGTGAGGTAACATTAGCTCAAGTTCCTGTTAGAGAAAGCCAGTTACCATTTTCTCTCTCTCATCCTCTTCATCTTTGTCCTTGACAAGGAAAACATTTCCCTGAAGACATTAATGACATGTGATATTTTTTTAACTGTGCTCTCTAAACTGTGTGTGAAAATGAAAGTGGGGCTTCCCTGGTGGCTTAGACTGTAAAGAATCTGCCTGCAATGCAGGAGCCACAGAAGACAAAGGTTCTATCCCTGGGTTGAAAAGAACCCTTGGGGAAAGGAATGGCGACCCGCTCCAGTATTTTTGCCTGGAGAATTCCGTGGACAGAGAAGCCTGGCAGGCTATAGTCCATAAGGTCACAAAGACTCAGAAACAACTAAGCAACTAACACTTTCAGTTTCTAAAGTGCCTGTGGAAGGCACTAAGTCATCCCATGCAAAAATGCTTATTGCCAATGGCAAGAACACTATCTAATGTGGGGTTTTTTTTGGTTTTCATCAGTATTTACAGTTTATATTTAATTTTATTTTTCACAAGACCACTTCATTTCAGTTCAAACTAACATTTAACAGTACCTTAGCAAAACAATCCAAAGTTTATCCAGTATACACACACACACACACACACACACACACACACTCACACACACTCACACTCTACAGTCCTTTTGCAAATGTCAGATACCTGCGATGCCTGCAGTGAAAGAAAACCTGATACTCATATTCTTAAAGATGCATCTCTAGAGCCTACAGAGGGAAGACCCACATAAGTACTATAATATGGTAACAAAAAAGACAGCTTAAAGTGAGAGCTAACTTATTCTTCAGTTGGTTTTTAGGACTCCTAAGGTTTTCCACAGTTCACTGCTTAGGTGGTCATGGGGTTACATAGGCCAAGTGAACATGCAGAGGAGTGTAATGAGCCAGAGAGGTTCTGGCAGAAACCCTCCTTTGAGAGCCTCGGGAAGGCCAGGGGCGGTAGACACAAGGCTGGGAGGGGCACGAGGCTGTTATACTTTAGGCTGGCATCCAGGGAAGCCAGATGAGGTCAGGCAGACTAGAGCCATGGTTCCAGGTAATCAAGGCCTAGAGCCCAGGAAGTCAGAGCATGTTGAAAAGAAAGATTCTGGAGAACACGTGACACTTTGTTCTTTCTGCTATGTGTGGTCATCACAGGTCCCTGATTATTGATCACCACCAGAAGGAGGTTAGAAGTCTGTTCAGCAATTCTGCCTTTCCCTAAGGCAGAGGAGCCAGGATTACATAGTGCATATAATTTTTCCATTTTAGATCACAGGTTACTGGCTTCCCTCTTTCAAATATACTGATAGCCTTGAAAGGAAGTTACTGACTATGTGTAACTATTATATTCTTTATATGCTAATCACAGCTAATAAGATTTAAATCTGTGATATATATATATATATATATATATATATAAATATGAGGAAATAAAAATATCAATAAAATGACAGTGTAGTTGGTAGGTGGGTCCATCATTTCACAAATTGTGTTCTCTTGGGCAGGTTATATAACCATGTTGATTCTCATTTTCTTCACTTAGAAGACTTAATTCCGTCTACGGCCATACCACCCTGAACGCGCCCGATATCGTCTGATTTCGGAAGCTAAGCAGGGTCAGGCCTGGTTAATACTTGGATGGGAGAAGACTTAATTCCATATAGTATACCAAACACTAATCAAATAAAACACTCATCTCTGGGCCATAGTGAATACTTGATTAAATTACTTCCATTAATTCACTTACTCTTCTGTTAGCCATCAAATGCTTCTAAGGACCCTACTATGGGCTGCTCTGGATTCTAGATTCTGGAAAGAGGATGGTCAGCCAGTGAGATGTCCTTGTCCTCAGGCAGTGTATACACTTGCTCACTCTCTCTATTTATTCATTGTTTATTCATGTAGGCTAGTTACCCACTTTCTTCTTCACATAGTAACAGCATATTTGAGAACATGCTTATGTGTAAGGAAACCTACAGATAGTCATAATGATCATGATCCAGGGTGTGGATCACTTAAAATATCAGTAAAATACCTCGTCTCATTTCAAATTCTGGCAAATCAGATCATAGCAGATTAAATTCAGTAGTTCAAGTTGTCCAAGATTAAATACAATGTTAACCTGAGTGGTTCACATATGTGTATTTACAATATCTGCTCAAACATCTGATTCACTTTACTAAGGATTACTTAACTGCATCTTATATAACTTAGTGGCTTCTCCTATTATCTAGACACAAGTCTTTGACTTCTCCACTTCTGAAACAGACTGTAGCTAAAACATCATCTCTCAGAAAAATAAAATAACACGTTCACACACAAAAAATGATCTTATTCACATGCTTCATTTTATTGATCATCTCCTTTCATGTTACCATTCCACTAAAGTAAATATAATTAGAGCTCTTTTTCTTCAAAAGACTAAAGATTGAGCTTTTATTCTCTCTATTGGTTAAAATATTCAGCAGCTCATGAGATTAAAGGCTGTGAAATTTTAAGAAAATCTCTTCCAGAGTGCATACAAGAGAGCAAGGGCATTCAAGGTAAGAGATTGTGAAGATACCAAAACCTAGCCGAAGGGAACCTGGCTAAAGGAGGCTCCACGCATCAGTCTCCTGTTGGACTCTGCAGAAAATAATCCTCCTCATTTTCCCTCAGGCAGAGCAGTGCATTAAGAAGTGAGATGAAATTGATCCTTCTGTACGTGGATGAGAGAAACGACAGCTTTCTAGGCCTTTCTGAAAGGGGCTTCAATCTCATTCTTTTATAATAGATCATTATTGGAAGTATTTCGATGTCCACAGTCAATTAATTGTTGAATGCACCTAATGACAAATCTTTTGTATTGCTCATCCTTTCAGATCATCCATAAGGTTATACCCTCCCTTGATACATGAGTATATTTCAAATATTTTTTCAAATATTTATTTTCAAATATTTAAAAAAATAAAAATATTTTTTTACTATTTTAAAAGATACATAGACACCAGAGCTTGGCATGCACACACCCACACATATATACACACACAGTGTTGCTCTCTGATTCAGCAAGAAGGGCATCTGTTCTGGGCCTTCTGCTTCAAAAACCTCTCTGCCCTTCCTCTACTACTGCCTTTGCCCAAGACAGAGAATCAGGAGCTGAAGGATGGTGCCTACCCTGTAAAGCCTGAACCATGTTTCTCAGCCTTCCCTCAATCGTGGAATTCCAGACTTCCCCACCCAAAAGGCCCCAGCCTGCTTCCCCAGTCCCCTGGCCTGGGTTGTTCCATTTGCATGAAACATCCCTAAGCCTGCGGGAGGCCCAAGAGGCAGCTTCTGCAGGGGATCTGATATGCATATGTGAGTAAACGTGGCCACCTGCTACTCTTAAGACCTCTCATCTTATGGGGTGGAGCTGGGGATGGGAAGGGAAGGGTGGGGGCCTGGGCTGTGGGCTGTTAGGCAGGCTCTTCCAGGATCTCCACTCTTTAAACATGAAGCTGCAAGGTTATCAACGAATTTTAGAAAGTTTTAAAAAATATTTATTTGACTGCACCAGGTCTTTAGTTGCAGCATGTGGGACCTTTTTAGTTGCAACGTATGAACTTTTATTTGTGACATGCGAGATCTACTTCCCTGACCAGGGATTGAACCAGGCCCCCTGCATTGGGAGTGTGGAGTCTTAGCTACTGGACCACCAGGGAAGTCCCTTCAAAGAATTTTAAATTTTAATTTGGGGCTTCTCTGGTGTTCAGCAATAAAAAATCTGCCTTCAGTGCAGGAGATGGGGGAGACTTGGGTTCAATTCCTGGGTGGGGAAGATCCCCTGGAGAAGGAAATGGCAACCCACTCCAGTATCCTTGCCAGGAGAATCCTATGGACAGAGGAGCCTTGCGGGCTACAGTCCATGTGAGCATGGCACAGTAAAGATTTATTTTTAAGGTAGGAGGAAAGAGCATACTTTATTGGAAGATACCAACCATGTTTTATAACTTACTGTTTTTATATGTGTACTGTTTTTCAAGTCCCACAAATGTTTCAAGTCCCACACAAAGGGACTGTGTGTGTATGTGTGTGTGTGTGTGTGTGTGTGTATGTGTGTGTGTGTGTGTGTGTGTGTATGAGTTAATTTTCCTTAACATTTCTGGTATGTGAATTTCCAAGAGGATGACAAAAAAATCTCTACGTTTTATAAGGTATGCTTCAGACCGATTTCATAGTGAGTCCACATTACTTTGGATTGCTTTTCCCAACATGTCTCAGCAAAACATTATATAGCCTGACTAAACAAAGCTTCATTCCCACACAGCTCCACCTTCCGTACTTGGCAAAGATGTAATCTGGTAACACCCTTTCAAGACTATCACTCCAGCCACATTCAAAGGAAATAACCATTAGGACTCAATACAATATTTGCTTTGTTTTGTTTTGTTTTTAAGGTGAATTCTGTTTCTAACCATAGGGCAGGTAAAACCAAAGGAGAAAAATATCCCTAAAGGAATAACATACTTTAAACTTTTCTTCCCACTCATTCTCTCCTTTTTTTTTTTTTTAACCCAAAGCTTTTTGAATTAAAGAAACAAAGCTAAGAAACCAAACAAAATTGAACACCATGGGATCATTCTGATATTTATCTCCCTTGTACTTCCAGGCCATAATAATAATTTATCAGTGAATATTTACTGAGCACCCTCCAGCCCAAGGATATGCTCGTAGGTGTTAGCATTCAACAGATGTATAACCCAGTGTGGAAAATAAGGCAAAAGAAATGCTAGGCAAGAGGAAAGTGTTTTAATGTGAGTTTGAGGGCAGGAAGGATTATTTTAGGCAGTGGGTAGGAATGAAAAAGGGCTTCCCTGGTGGTTCAGACGGTAAAGAATTCACCTGCAGTGCATGTCTCTTGGGTTTGATCCTGGGTTGGGAAAATCTCCTGGAGAAGTGAACGGCGACCCACTCAAGTATTTTTGCCTGGGAAATCCCATAGACAGAGGAGCCTGGTGGGCTACAGTCCATGGGGTCACAAAGACTTGGACATGACTGAGTGACTAACACTATAGGAATGAATATATTTGGTGAAAAGGCAAAAGGGCATCTCATAATTGCATTTTAATTTAGGGCATTCTGGAACATTCCAAGTTTAAATATTGAAAATATCAAAACACCTTACTTTCACATATCCAGGGCACTTAAGATTTGCCAACTGCCTAAAGTAACCCAAAACAGAAATCACAAACATGGTAAGAAGGAATAGAGAAAGGTTGGGCCATTGATTTTCAGGGCATTACTGTCAAAAAGATGACTTTTAAAGAAAAGTATTAACAATGTCTTTAACTTTATAGACATTGAAATTTTGCATTGAAATTTTCATAGCAAATATAACTTCTCTTTGGTTATTGTTATTCAGTGGGAACATAGCATATAGGCAACAATGATTTGCAACATTAACTCCAGTGAGTCATGAAATTAGCACAGCCATATGTGGCATAAATGACAGACTGACCCCATGATACACACCCAGCATAGCCAGTGATGCTCAAAGTAGGCTGTTTATAAGCCACCCATTTTCCATAACATACAGCTCCTTGGAATTCAGTCACCCTGGTGGCATTCACTACGTTCCATATCGTGAGAATATAAGCATACAAGCATAGTTATAAATACTGAGGCCTGACTAACTATCTTTAATTACTCAAACTATCGTCAAGTCCCTGTTGAAAGTTCTGAGTCATAAATATGGTCCATAAATTACAATTTAGGAAACATCACCAAGGCATTCAGTTAAGTTTGCTCAGTTGGATTGAAGCTGCAACATTGGAAACTGGGCTTCATCGGATGTGAAATGTAATATAGGAAACGTTTGGGAGTTTTCTGTTGTTTTTGCCTTAGTTTAAAATTTATCTAGTTTTGAAACATCCAAACAGAATCTTCTTAGGTATGGTACAATATATAGTCAGTTATGGCAAAATGTTTTTAGAAAGGAAACTGTATTGAAATAGGGATGTATACAGAAATTATGCTGTTGGCATTAGAATTACAGAGGGAGGGAGAAAATTTGAACTCAGTCCCAGGCTTCTCAGCTAGTAAAGAATCCACCTGCAATGCGGGAGACCTGGGTTTGATCCCTGGGTTGGGAAGATCCCCTGGAGAAGGGAAAGGCTACCCACTCCAGTATTCTGGCCTGGAGAATTCCATGGACTGTATATATATAACCCATGGGGTCGGAAAGAGTCAGACAGGACTGAGTGACTTCCACTTCACTTCACTTCAACCATATCCCATCTCAGGTCACTGCACTTGCTTCTCCTACTGCATGGAACACTCTACCTTAGCACATCTGCATTGATGGTTCCCTGGAGCCTTCCAGTGTCTGGCTAAATATTGCTTTAATCAAAGAGATTGCTCACTCTCTCTGTCTCACTCTCTACTCTCTTCCTCTGGCTTTCATTTTTTTTCTTAATATGTATCAGCATTCATACTTCATATATTATACATTTACTTGTGGGTATTTTGTTTTTGTTTTTGCTGCTTCACTCTAGAGTGTATTTTTTATTACTTTATGCTCAGCATTATATCCATACCACATAGTAGACACTCAATAAATTTTTCTTGAGGAAATAAGTGGATGAATTGCTGACATATTGTAGGTCAGGATTAATTACTTGTAGCAGCTCCCACCCATAATAACCTTATATACATTAAGTTATATATTTACTTTGGGAAAGAGAAATGCATCCAAACATCTGAGGAACTCAACGGGACAAAAGTCATAAAATATTCAAAAGCGAAGAGAGACACTGTATATACAAATCTACAGAACCAAATACTGATACCTAAAGTTTCTCAGAGTTGAATTTGCTTACTAGGTTACTCAGTAACAGAGAGCTAACACAACTGCTAACTTAATAGCTTCCTAGTGTATGGTTTAAAAGTATATGCAGTTTCAAAAATGTGTGTTGGGAAAACTGGATATCTACATCAAACAGAATGAAGTTAGATACCTACTTTACACCATATACAAAACTTAATCAAAAGTTAATCTTAGACCTTAACTTAAGAGCTAAAATTATTAAACTCTTAGAGAAAAAAAAATGAAAGCAAACCTTTGTGACTGTAGCTTAGGCAATATTTTCTTGGATATGACTCCAAATGAATAAGCAAGAAAACAAAAACAGAAAAACCAGACTTTCTCAAAATTAAAAAAATTTCAAAAGAAACTGACAAAAAAAAAAAAAGGAAAGAGACAACTCACAGTATGGGAGACTATATTTGTAAATCATGTATCTGAAAGTTTATATCTAGAATATATAAATAAATCTTATAATTTAATAATCAGGAAAAACAAATAACAAAAATGGGCAATGGATGTGAACAGACATTTTTCCAAGGAAGATATGCAAATGGCCAATAAGCTCATGTAAATATGATCAGTATC
Source organism: Muntiacus reevesi (assembly GCF_963930625.1). Classification (NCBI taxonomy): domain Eukaryota; kingdom Metazoa; phylum Chordata; class Mammalia; order Artiodactyla; family Cervidae; genus Muntiacus; species Muntiacus reevesi. The sequence continues at coordinate 254,936,364 of NC_089251.1, read as the reverse complement.
ATTAGTTACTAGGGAAAGGCAAATCAAAGCCATGAGGAGATACTACTTCACTTCCGCTAGGATGGCAGTATTGGGGGTTGGCAAAGGTGTGGAGACTTCCCTGGTGGCTCAGATGGTAAAGCATCTGCCTACAATATGGGAGACCCAGGTTCAATCCCTGGGTTGGGAAGATTCTCTGGAGAAGAAATTGGCACCCCACTCCAGTACTCTTGCCTAGAAAATCCCATGGACAGAGGAACCTGGTAGGCTACAGTATATGGGGTCGCAAAGAGTCGGACATGACTGAGCAACTTCACTTTCACTTTCAAAGGTGTGGAGAAATCATACATTGCTGATGGGAATATAAACTGATGTAGCCACTTCGGAAACAGTTTGGCCTTTTCTCAAAAAATTAAATGTAGAATTACCATATCAATAATTCTACAACAAGGTATACAAGCAAGAGAATTGAAAACATATGTTCGCATCAAAATGTGTACTAATGTTCACCGCAGCAATATTCACAATAGACAAAAAGTGGAAACAACCCAAATATCCATCAACTTATTTGTGGATAAACAGTGGTGGCACATTCACACAATGGAATATTATTTGGCAACAAAAAGGAATGAAGTACTGATATAGGCTACAACATGGAGGAAGCTTGGAAACATTATGCTTAGGTGAAGGATTCCACTCACAAAAGGCCACATATTGTATGATTCCATTTGTACACAAAGGTCAGAATAGGCAAATCTATAGAGCCAGAAAATAGATGACTTGTTACTTAGTTCTGGGTTGGGGTAGAGGGAGTGGGAATAGGGAATGACTACTGATAGTTCTTTTGGGGGTTCTTTTGCGGATGATGAGAATGTTTGAAAATTAGATAGTGGTGACGGTTGCACAGTTCTAAAAATATACCAAAAAATCACTCAACTCTACACTTTAAATAAGGGTGAATTTTGTAGCATGTAAATTATATCTGAATAAAGCTATTAAAAAAGCATATGTACAGTTCAAGTATGTGGGAATCACAGCTGGACGGCAAAATATCTCTGTTGGTACATCGAGGTTGTGCTACATAATAGAGGAACACAGAGCAGCATGAAACCCTGTCCTGAGGAATGCAGATTATACAAAGGCAATAGAATTCTTCCCTTCAGGGTCAGTTCTGTTCACAGGCAGAGCAAGAACCTTGGGTTTAAGAGGTGTTCAAAGCCCATTTGCTTATATTTTCTCCTCAGTTTATTGCTTCAAGGTCTGAAATGCCTTTTTATAGGTCATCCTGTGCAATAAGTCATGAATAACCTTATTAAAACAGAAATGCTGTATGTGGAAATGCATAGTACATTAACTTATTAACACTAATAAAAATAAGCTTATTATGAACTTAGCCATGCGTTTCAGTAAGGCCCTAAAGGAATGAAATGTTAATTAAAATTGAAAGGAAGAGAAAAAGATCTGGTACCTGGAACACTGCCCCAAGTATGAAATTTAGAAGTAAAATCATAGATTCAAAATGTGGCATGGCACTAAAGACTATGATTTTTTTGTTTGTTTTGTATATCATAATTTACCTACCTTTCCTTCCTTTTCCTGCTATGTAAATCAACATGTAGGCTAGATTTATACAGTTTTATTCTTTGGTTCTTTAAACTTTACCAGGCAAGTGGGAAATCTAGGATTATAAATCATAATCCTTGGCTGTGAAAAGTTACAGAAGTGCTTTTAAGAAAGCAAGTGTCTTGATCAGGTGTTTTAGAAATATCATTCTGTCTGCAACGTGAACAGATTTGTGGAAACAAGATTGATTGTGGGGAGATAGTACAGGGATCATCAACCCACCAAGATGGAATGTCAATGACTTCAAACTGAAAACATCTGCAGAAAGTAATCTTATCAGAACTTCCCTTATCTGACTAAAGCAGTGCCTTATGGGAGTCAGCTGCCACAAACCCAGTCTCTGGGGAAATCTCTAGTCAGACAGGTGGCTGGCCTTGGGCACTGGGGCATTCCAGAAAATTTTATACACAAGCCTCATCAGGACCTTCCATCTTTTGAAGACCTTAACTCCCCCCACTCCTCTTCATTAAAATTGTATACAAACCCTTACTCCTAGATGTTTGGGGAGTCACTTCTTATGAGGTAGTCTCACTTGCATGTGAAAATTAACTTTTCTTCTGTCAATTCGTCTGTCATCAATTAATTTTCAGGCCCCTAACCACTTGGACATAAGTTGGTAGAGCACATTTTTTTCCTTCCAACAATAGGTTAGGAGGCTGTTAAACTAATACTGGTGAAAAGACAGTGGTGGTTTGTATCAGGGTACCAGTAGAAGGAAGACAGGGTGGCTCAGATGGTAAAGAATCTGCCTTTATTGCAGGGGACCTGAGTTCGATCCCTGGGTTGGTAAGACCCCCTGGGGAAGGAAATGGCAACCCACTCCAGTATTCTTGCCTGGGAAATCCCATGGACAGAGGAACCTGTGGGGCTACAGTCTGTGGGGTTACAAAGAGTCAGATATGACTTAGTGACTAACATACCGAGAAGCAACAGACATGTTTCCAGCAGAATTAACAGGGCTTGGGGTTTGGTTATGCTCAGGAGGGAATAGGGAGAACATGGGAATGAATCCTAGGTCTCTTCCCAGGACTCTTCAAAACCTTAATACCCTGCTGGTATTAAACAGGGTGAATGGCCTTGAATGGCCTTCAAGATGTGAGTATGCTAAAAAAAAAACACCTGTGTGTGGTGGGGGGTGGGGGGGAGCAGGGGCAGGTGAGCAGCTCAAAAGCAGATAACAGAATTTCTCATGGAAAAAAAAAGTCTTATTTAGCAAAAACATTTTAGTGAGCCATCTTTGATCTGCATTTGGAGCATGTCTAAAATGAGCTAAAAAGTGGACAAAGAAGACATTGCCTGCATAATGAAGAAGAATGTTTTGCTTCAGGCAGAGGTGGATGAATCGTATTCCAAGACCAGGAAAAGCAGTGAAGAATAACAGGAGGTAGGGAAGATGGCCCTGCAAGACCTCAGGAGCTAGATCCTGAGCACAAGTGCTGCCTGGTAGCAAGTCTGCCAATGGACTGAGATGTCTGAAGTTCACTGTCATAGTGTGTGCCATGCTGTGCTGGGATCCTTGCATCCTTGCATTGGGATACAATGCCCTTGCATCCCAAGATATACACCCAAATATTTAACCCAACTGCCTGGTGTGATTGTGTTTCAGGTAATTTCTGAACACACTTGTGTTTTATATTTGCATTTGTGCAGAATGGATGGTCAGGAAGCAACAGTTAGAACTGGACATGGAACAACAGACTGGTTCCAAATAGGAAAAGGAGTACGTCAAGGCTGTATATTGTCACCCTGCTTATTTAACTTCTTTGCAGAGTACATCATGAGAAATGCTGGGCTGGATGTAGCCCAAGCTGGAATCAAGATTGCCGGAAGAAATATCAATAACCTCAGATATGCAGATGACACCACCTTTATGACAGAAAGTGAAGAAGAACTAAAGAGCCTCTTGATGAAAGTGAAAGAGGAGAGTGAAAAAGTTGGCTTAAAGCTCAACATTCAGAAAACAAAGATCATGGCATCTGGTCCCATCACTTCATGGCAAATAGATGGAGAAACAGTGGAAACAGTGGCAGACTTTATTTTTTCTGGGCTCCAAAATCACTGCAGATGGTGATTGCAGCCATGAAGTAAAAAGAGGCTTACTCCTTGGAAGGAAAGTTGTGACCAACCTAGACAGCATATTAGAAAGCAGAGACATTACTTTGTCAACAAAGGTCCATCTAGTCAAGGCTATGGTTTTTCCAGTGGTCATGTATGGATGTGAGAGTTGGAGTGAAGAAAGCTGAGCACTGAAGAATTGATGCTTTTGAACTGTGGTGTTGGAAAAGACTCTTGAGAGTCCCTTGGGCTGCAAGGAGATCCAACCAGTCCATCCTAAGGGAGATCAGTCCTGGGTGTTCATTGGAAGGACTGATGTTGAAGCTGAAACATCAAAACTTTGGCTACCTAATGCAAAGAGTTGACTCATTTGAAAAGACCCTGATGCTGGGAAAGATTGGAGGCAAGAGGAGAAGGGGATGGCAGAGGATGATATGGTTGGATGACATCACCGACTCAATGGACGTGAGTTTGAGTTAACTCCGGGAGTTGGTGATGGACAGGGAGGCCAGGCGTGCTGCAGTCCATGGGGTCACAAGTTGCTGGACACAACTGAGTGACTGAACTGAACTGAACTGATGCAGAATGGATAGAAGATGAAGGATGTGAAAGAGATAATTCAGCAGTAGTAGGAACTGAAAGAGTAAAGTGGGGAGGATGAACCCACTGACCTTTGTCACATCTATTGGGAAGTAGGGTAGCAGGCGGGGTGGCAGCAAAAAAAACCCCAAGAAAATTATGTTTCACACTACATGTGAGACCCAGGGTAGGGGCAGAAGCAGTGCCATTTCCAGTCAACTATTGTAGGCAACTCTGAGTGAAGGGGGTGACCAGGACCTTCATGCTGCTGATACATGGATAAATAGCTAAATGAGAATCTTTTAAATTATCTATTCATAAACCTAACATCTGAATTTCCTCATTCTTCGTTTCTATGCAAAAATGTGAGTATTTCTCTATTTGCGAATGTAGGTTATCTTGGACTCACAACTAATGGTTCAGAGTACTAAAGAAGCTATTTCATGTGTGTGATGTACCAATTAGGTGGATGAGTTGAGTGTTGGGAACACAAAAGATAATATTGTCTGGAATAGAAAATAATATTGGACCATTTTTATTCTTATGACTCAGTGCTTCAGCAAGACACAGGTTTTTCTTAATGAAGACTTCTGAACTAATGAAAATGTCTAAATTCCAGTATAAAACTAGTGGTTTCCCACCTGGAATATCTATTAAGTCAGTGAAATATATTTTGAAGGAAAATACATTGAATGTCTTATGTAATATTTTAAAGTTTATTTTCTTATTGTTTCAACTATTCTCTGCAGAGGCCTGCTTGAAACAGAGCAATTTAGAAGTTAAATTATGTACCTGCAAATTATCCTCAGGAGTTATTTTTTAAAAATCATGTCCTTCATTCATGATTTTCATGGAGACATGATTATACTAGCAAATAACTGGATGTCTGTTGTTACCACCAGCAACTCTGATGAAAAATAATTGTTTTCTCCTCCTTTTGAGATCAGTGCAATGTGTAGTATAGTACTTTTAATTTTTAAAGAGGATCTAATATAATACACCATGAAAACAAACTATGAAATGAAGGTTTTTTAAAGTTGTAAGTTGCAGGTGTTTGGTCTTCTGAGTTGTATATTCTACCAATAAAAGGTATAAAACTACACTATTTTGGTTCTGTGATAATGGATCAATTTAAAAACTTAGTAAATAAGGTTTTTTAGATTCTGCAGAAATTTTTAAATTAAATTTATTTAGTTTTTCAGCAGTGATAGAACAAGTACAAACATAAGCATTGTATTTGGTCACTGACTCTTCTTATAGCTGTTATCTGTCCATGCAGCTATTTGCAGTGGTTAGTAATGGTCAGTGTATCACTGAGCTAGCCTAACCTTAATTAGCCTGACATACTAACCAGTGATAGTTAAAATGAAGTTATTTTTTACCTTTGAAAGGTTTAGCTTGTCACCAAGGCTAGTCCCTAACATCATCTAATAGAAAAAATATGTTCCTAGATCTTTCACATGAACAAGTCTACTTTGGCAGTAGACTTTTCACATACAACTTTTTTTTTTTTTGCAGTTTTATATATATATATTTAAGGTATAATTTACATACAGTAAAATTTAACATTTTTAGTATACAGTTTTGCAACTTTTGAAAAGTTTAAATAGGTGTGTACAATTACTACTAAAATCAAGGTACGTAATAGTCCTATCTCCCACAAAATTTCCCCAAATGACCCTTTGTAGTCAGCCCTAACATCCACTCTCAGCCGCTAAAAACATTATTCTGTTTTCTATCCTTATAATTTTGCCTTATGCTGTCATATGAATGAAACCATAGAGCATATAGCCTTTTGAGACTGGTTGCTTTCACTTAGGGCTTCCCAGCTGGCTCACTGGTAAAGAACCTGCCTGCCAATGCAGAAGACACTGGAGCTATGGGTCAGGAAGTAGCAATCCACTCCAGTATTCTTGCCTGGAAAATGTCATGGACGGAAGAGCCTGAAATTCAGCCACACTACTGCATGCTTCACATATAACTTTTAAGTAAGAGTCACTATCTCTAAGATTTATGATGGCAGAAAACTTTTGCAATAGCTCCACAAAATGGGAAGTGAACAAAATGTCTCTGTTTTTGGAAATAAGAATACAGGAAATGAAACATAACTAGTCCTTTTATTTTAGCTCCTTTCCCCAGTTTGTTAATTACATTGTCTAACCAAAATTGGATGTTTTATTATTATAATTAGACCTCTCCAGTCTTTCTCTCATAGTTTTAGTTCTCTCTGCCATTTGAAGAAATCTCAAGAAGAGCAATAGATGGTTCACTAATAACATATTCTCCTCCTCCCAGACCCTTAAAGCCATAGATAAAGAGTTAGACTCTAAAGGAGTCTATTTGCATGTATGGAATGAAATAATTAAAAGTAAACTTTTAGCAATATTTTTTCCCTGGAGTGTAAGTATTTTGAACTTCTTGGGAAAATTTCAGCAAAGGAAATCCCTTCTTTTTAATGGAAGAAATATTGGGCATTTGTAGGAGTAACCACATTTATCACAAAGAAAAATGGGAGGAAAATGAGTTTTATTTTACTAATTAGAAGATGTCCATATTAATGGTAACTATTATTTTCAATTAGCCATTATTTCCCAAGAAATTAACACCTGCTTTGCTATTCATTATTCTAAAATACAACAGGTTTCAAGTCTTGAAGTCAGTCAAAAATGAGAAGAATAAAAGATTGTAGCTTAAACTCTCTCACGCCTTCAGCTTCAAAAGATTACCCAGACAATTAACATATCTAGTAAAATTTTGAGTCTCCATCATCAGCCACTTGCAGCATTTGTGGGAGTGGGAGAAATGAGAGAAAATTCCTCTCGTGTTTCCCTCCCACTGTCCTTTCTTCATGATAAAGGTCACAATTTTGCTTAAAGCTTGGTTTATAGACTGTTGTAGCTAAAAGAGACTGTTTCAGTCATCTAGGTTCATGTTCTTATTTTACACAGAAGAGGAAACTAAGATCCAGAGAATTTAAATGACTTGCCCAAGGTCACAATGCTAAACATGATGGGATAGGAGCTAGAAAATACCGAGCAAGGAAGAGTTTTCCCTGTAAATTATTTTTGTGTGTGTGGTTGTTAGTTCAAATATGTTAGTCCTATAAAATGTTAATTCAGGTGAGCCTGCTAAAAACACTTATTGTTTCTTGATATAATAAAGATAGGGAAAAAAATCCAGAGGAATGAAAAGGGAAGTGGTCCACAGAACAAGTGAGACACAGCATATGTGCTTTGATTTTAAGTCTTTGGGTCAAAATCACACTTACAATCTTGGTAACCAAAAAGAATCTTGTTCTTGGAATGCTTGTAGGAACCTGAATTACTCATAAGCCTCTTAGGAAAGAATTCACCCTTTGTTTGATATTGCAGTGATTCTTGATCAGAATCGAGAAAGGCAAGCAAGTCTTGATCAGAAAGGCAAGCAAGCCTCTCTTACTGTTATGAGCCTAGTCATGCATAACAAATCCCTCGGAAACCTTTGATTGAAGGACCATCTATATTTTGAATGATCTTAGTATGGACTAGATGTTTTACCATTCTTTCCCTATTGGTGCCAGCAGAGCAAACCTCACATACTTGTATCAGGGAGTCAGAGTAGCCAAAAATGATAGAATTTTTAATTGTAGACTTATTCAACTGACGAAATAACCATGGAACATTTATTCCGAAGTACTGCTGAATCATTATTCTTAAAGGTTTAATTGAGAAGTACTCAAATGCCAATATTCAGAGTAAAGTAACTGCAGTGAAGTCATTGGCTTTGGACCAAATATCGGGATCATTTGATAACTTAAGTGACAAGCCTAGCTTCTGGTTTTCCTTCTACTCATTTCTGCCGCCTCCTCCTCCTCCCTGCAAAGTATATCTGTTACTACCAGAGGATTAAAAATTCCTTTCTAATCTACTCTCACATTTAGGAGACTGACCAAAAGCTCCATGGGGTCTTAATTTAAGTTTTCCATTTTGCTAAAAGATAAGAAAGAAGCACTCTAACTTTATTTCTGAAGTCTCTAGGAACAACTTTAGCCTGATATTATATTAAAATCCAACATTCAAAATAATATCTGGCATTTTCTTGACATTCCAGAGGCATACTTGAAATAAGTGATGCCACAAGGAGCTAAAAATGGTGAAGGAAATTACAGAAGTGTTTGACTATCATCCAAAAGATTCTAACAGAGGAAAAATTCCCCCCATCCCACAGTCATCTTAAGGCTTTGTACCAAACAATGCTAAAGATTTTAACTGGTTGGCAAAATACATAGCAGGTGACAAAATATTTTTGACGTGGTAGCTAAAAAATTTTCTTTTTCTTTACATACTTGACCATTTTATAAATAAACATAATAATTAGAAAACAATAAAAAGTCAGGAGTAGGAAACTATAGTCAATATCCTATGATAAACTATAATGGAAAAGAATAGGACAGAGAACATATATATACATACATGTATACATAGGCTTTCCAGGTGGCACTTGTGGTAAAGAACCTGCCTACCAATGCAGGAGACACAGGTTTAATCCCTGGATCAGGAAGATCCCCTGGAGGAGGGCCTGGCAACCCACTCTAGTATCCTTGCCTGGAGAATCCCATGGACAGAGCAGCATGGTGGGCTACGGTCCATAGGGTGACAAAGAATTGGACATGACTGAAGTGACTGAACACGTATGCACACACGCATGCACACACACACACCATAAAACTGAATTACTTTGCTGTAGAGCAAAAATTAACAGAACATTGTAAATCAACTATATCACAATAAATTTTTTAAAAATTCAGGAAAAATTTACATATGATAGAGTCCTCTATTTGAAAACAGCAAGGCTCCTCAATCTTTTGTAGCAAATAGAAACTCTTCAATGCTCAAGTATTTGATTCTCTGGACTCCTCCTCTGTGTCCCCCTGCCCTCATTGAAATACTGTGAGCAGCTTTTCATGCTTACTCTCATGAATCAATGTGAAATTTGACACTTTCCCTTCCTCATTTCAGATATGACTCATTACTCTTGGTGTAATCTCCAAGGACCAGAAGCTCCACTTAAAAGTGAGTAACAAAAGAAGCATCTTTAATTCAACCTGGTTTACCTAGAGAACTCTAATAGTTATTATTCACTGACTTCTTAAGTATGCATTATAAAGCTGAGTGCTTGAAGCTTCCGCTCTTCAGCCTTCCCTGGGGCAACAAATGCAGAGAAGAGGTAAACTGACTGCTACATCTTGGACTTGAAGTTTGTCAGCAGGTCTACCTAACCATCCCTTATCTCTAGGATGCTATTGGATTTCAGCTTTGAGAGCATGTTATTTATTTTCAAGATTCTGGATCATCTTCCCTTCAGACCTCTCTAACTGTGCATATGGAAAGTAATAGATCTGAGATACTTCTTAAAAACCTTTCTCATTTAAAGCTTGATCCCTTTTCTGCTGTGTGATAACCACTACCCCACCCCCCAGTCCCTCTCAGACTTAGAAAGTGCTGTGGAGCTCAATGCACTACAGAAATCTTAAATCATCTAGAAAAGCCTGTGGTCTTTCAAACAAGAAGTAAACATGAATAAGTAAAATCCTGCTTACCCTTACTTGAAAATGGGGGGATGGGGAAACTGAGGCCCCTTTACTTTCCCAAATCCTAGAAACATCTAGTCCTGAGAGAAATTGTTTCTTGGTTTAGAAGCTGAGAAGGGTTTAAGTTAAACAATGATCCTTTTTCCATTTCTTAAAAAAAAAAAAAAGGGCCAGCAGAGGCAAATGTTCTGTTGAACAAATTGTTTCAGCAGATGTTCATTGTCCCAGGGAGAAAACAGCCCCTACTTTGCAGCTTAGCATTTGCAAATTTAGAAACTTAAAATATTTTTAACTTGAAATGGTCCATGTGGTATGAGTGAGATGTAAATATTAAAATCATTTCTGTGACTACATTAGGTATATCTGATCCAGTGATGCAACAGTTGTTATCTATCTGTGCTTTTCAAGTTTCTATAGTTTGTTGTTGTTTTTTTTCCCTCAATCATTTACAGTTTTTCACCTGGAAGAATATTAATAATGTAGTAACATTTTGAGAATACTTATGATGTACTAAGTACTAGTAATTATCCTTTGACATAAGTGCTGTAAGGATGGCTATTTTAAAATGTGGGAACCAAGGCTCACAAAGATTAAATAACTTATCTAAATTACAGAGCCAAGGAGTAAAAATGGAATTTGAATGTAGGCAGCTGGACTCTAAGACAGGGATAGTCTAACTTTTTTCTGTAAAGGGCCAGATAATAAATATTGGATGCTCTTTAAGCCATAACACCTATGTTACAAATATTCGACTCTATCTTTGCAGAACAATAGCAGCCTAAGACAATATGTAAGTGAGTGAGCATGGATTGTTCCAAGAAAACTTTATTTATGGACCCTGAAATTTGAATTTCATTTAATTTTCATATGTCACAAAGTATTATCTTTCTTTGAATTTTTTTCAACTGTTTAAAAATGTGAAAACAATTCTTACCGCATGGGCTGCACAAAACCACAAGACAGGCTGAATTTGGCCCACGGACTAGCCTGTCAGTCCTGGCGCAGAGTTCTTAGGGACTGAATTATTTTTTTAGTAGTGTCTTTTTATAATTTTTTTTTCAAAGCAATTTATAAAACTATATTTACATTCTAGCATTTTTAAGTCAGACTTTATCATAGAAAACTGTATTTTGGGAAAAAAGATTTGCTTTTTATATTATATGTACTAGGTTGGAACATATGAAATTTGCCAATACTGGACTGCTTGACCTATAAAAGTGACAATGTTTCAATATTAATATTTATAAATGTCTGTTGTCTCAGAAGGTAACTCTTATTTTATTAGAGTAATAAAACATAAGCTAGTGACCAGGGAAACATAAACAATTTAAGAATCAGATGTGTAACGAACTAGATGATCATTAAGTTCCCTTTACAATCTTTTCTATGAAATGAATTGTGATAGTCTAGGAGTTATAAAGAAAGGAGAACATCATATTACCACTTAATTTCTCTTTAATAAGTACTAAACTGTAATATCTCATTTAGTTTCCATAATGACACTCTGCTGCTGCTGCTACTGCTAAGTCGCTTCAGTCGTGTCCGACTCTGTGCGACCCCCTAGACGGCAGCCCACCAGGCTCCGCTGTCTCTGGGATTCTCCAGGCAAGAACACTGGAGTGGGTTGCCATTGCCTTCTCCAATGCATGAAAGTGAAAAGTGAAAGTGGAGTCGCTCAGTCGTGTCTGACTCTTCGTGACCCCATGGACTGCAGCCCACCAGGCTCCTCCATTCATGGGATTTTCCAGGCAAGAGTACTGGAGTGGGTTGCCATTGCCTTCTCTGAATGACACTATGAGGTAAGTGTTTTTACTGAGTTTATATTGAGGCAGTCTAGATTCTTGCCCAATTCAGTGCCTTAATTGATGACAAAGTTGGGTCCTGAACAAAGATGAAAAGATTCCTCCTTTTTTTGCTCACACAACAAAGGCAATTTCACTGTAATCTGTCAGTACCACTAAGACTTTTAACGTACAAATTAAAAAAATATATTCTTTTCAAATCATTGCTAGAAAACCAATTGTAAAGGCATAGTATTAGAATTGCTCTCATTTTCAGTAAACTCTAGAAAACATATTCACATAACTTTTAAACATTTTTGTAGCCACATTTATATTGTTTCTTTGGAATTTTTTAAATGGCAACCCACTCCAGTATTGTTGCCTGGAAAATCCCATTGTCGGCGGGGCCTGGGAGGCTGCAGTCCATGGGGTCGCAAAGAGTCGGACACGACTGAGCGACTTCACTTCACTTCAACCTCTGATTTGGGTATGATCTCAATTTATTTTTGAACAGAAGAGTGGAAGAAAATGAGAATATAGCTTTTGGTAAACAGAAACTTCATAAGCTAAATGATTACTTTAAACTGATAGGTTTACAAAGTGAGAATTTTAGAGTATCAAATCTCTTTTTTTGCTTATTAATGTGTTAGCAGAACTTTTAACTCCTATGTATACTAAGAAAACAATTATGCATACACTGAGAAAAAAAAGCATTTGAAAAGGAAAGAAACTACAAAGTAAAATCAAAAGAAATATCTAGATTAGATCATTAAAATTATTAATACCTTGCTTCATTTATACTTCTCATTCCCTCTCTAAAGAAGAAACCAATAATTTCATCAGTGGCTACTGACTAATAAACTATGACATTGGTAAGAAATTCTGAAGAATTTTCCTCACAAGGAAATGAATTACTCTGAGATACAGTTACCCTGGAACTTTTTTCTTCTTTTCTTTTCCCTTTCTTTTATTTCCTTTTCCCTTTTTTCTTGGCATAGTGAATAAAATGAATTTCAAGTACAATTGGCTTCTTTCCACTCACAATTTTCCATCTTTACTTTTATGTCTTTTTTTCCTAAATGCCATATTGACTTCTCTTACTAACATTATTTCAACTCATCAAACTATATTTTCCTTCATTCAAAATTTACTTCAAAAGTCAGTCTTCTCTAGGATGCACATCAAGCAAGTTGAAGATAAAGACATCTGCCAGAAAGTGAAATTCAAAAATTAGTAAAAAGGTTCTTGGCAATTCCAAAGAGACAGAGGGTTTACATGAAAAAAATGTATGAACAGACTTTTGCAACGTGTTTGAAGAAAGGGAGATTTTGGATCTTCTGATTTCCACTAGAATGTAATCACAGCAAAAATATGATTTTTATCTTATTTACTACTGAATTTTCAACAAAAACTGTTTCTGCAACATGATAGGTGCTCAGTAAATATCTACAAAATGAATAAATGGCTATTGAAAAGTGACTTTGGACATGAAATCAGGAACACAACAATTAAGCAGATGATATTATATTATTGTCTTGCCTTAATGAGTCTTCTTTATTCTTTATTCCCTCATTCACAATGAGGGAAATATTGTACAAGTCACTTGGACAAAGCACTATTCAGTACTATGACCTGACATGCGTCTAAAGATAATATGAGCATTGTCATATTTATTTTGTAATAATCAGATTCCAAAAATCAGATTAGCAGACTATAAGCAGATTCTCAAAATGTTCGATTAAAAATTATGTGTGATCCTAGAGGCCAATATAGAAATAAAAGGAATGAAGGCACATGAGATTTCAGATTTTAGGAAACAACTCTAACCTATAATCATATATTTAGCCGGGATGAGCTTTGTGAAGCCTGAAGAGCCATGTTTCTCAGTCTCAGCATTATTGACATTTGGAATCTGATACTTCTTTGCAGTAGGGATTGTCCTGTACGTAATGAGACGTTTAGCAGGTTCCCTGATCTCTAGATATCTGCTAGATGCAGGGAATACCACGCCTCCTTTCTTGGGCAACCAAAAAATATCTTCAGATATTGCCAAATTGAGAACAACTGCTCTGAAGGAAAGAAGAGACACAATATTCTCAGGTTTTAGAAATACTTATATTATAAGCAAACATAGAAAAAGGAATTTATAAGAGTGATTCAAAAATTACATCACTGCAGCTGAGAAATTTAAAATCCCAGTTTAAAAAACTATATTAAGAATAAAAGAAAGGAACATCTCCTGTGGCTTATAATAGCAAGATAAACTTTGGTGCTCATTGTGTATAGATAAACAATAGGATCATTAACATTATGAAAATATTTTGCATAATCTTCTCCATTTAGACACATAGTCTTCTAATATTACAGACCATTTTTAGGTAAGAGAGAAAGAAAATACTTTAATCCTTTATACATTATTCTGATTTCTAAAATTTGGTAAATTTCATATCACAAGAGTAGGGGAAATTATCAAAGGCACAATAATGTTTTTAGAAATATTTGAAATTGTTTTAAAAGTTGTACCATAAAGTAAACAATCCAAATTTTTATAAAAATAATTTAAAATAGGTGGTGTTAAAAAATTGCTAAGTAGTAAGGGTCCCTGAAATAATTCTAGAGCAATCAAAGACATACTGAGTGCCTGTAATAGAGGAATTGACTGTCAAAAACCTTGATTGCACTGTATATGTCAAATTACTTTCCTACTTGACTGGGTTTCTTGAATTGTAGATCAGTGTGATACTAAAAATACAGTGAATTTTGATTTCCACAAAGGGTTTGTGAAATATTCTTAGGCTATCTATGTTCTTGCAAAAGACTTGAAAAGCGTGGGCAGATTGAGAGTTCAGTTTGTTTTCCCTACACCACCAGATAACTAACTATTCCCCCTACCTTCAGAAGGTTTCCTTGTTATAATGCTTTTTGGGAATCTCTAGGACTCCTCAAAATGAATGTTCAAAGTCATTAGACTCAACAATCAATAAGTGGCCTTCAAACTCTATCATCTTATGGTATTTCAACCACTGTGATCTACAAACTGTCAGTGCCATTCAGTCTCTTTTTAATTAAGGTTGAACAAAAATTTTATAGATTTATTCCCATCCCATCTTAGGTGGACATCAGACTTTTTGTAAAAATCTTAATCTACAAGGAAGCAAATCAGTATCAGTTAGTATTTGCTTAGTTTAAAAAATAACACTCAAATAAAAACAGGATTTATTGTTACACTATTAAGTATATTTAATAGTTTACTAATGTCACAATCATTTGGTTTTACTGAAAGAGAAGAAATGGTGTGCTAGATGAGAAAAAAAAACATCTGCCAGTCAGATATTGTATCAGTCTGACTTCTACTCCACTCCACCCATTCCATATATTCACCTGTCACCTTGCTCCAATAAATTCAAAACAACTAGGCAAAAACTTTACTAGCATAGATATTTTAAGCACCATCTGCTTAGTTGCTTCAGTCATGTTCAGCTCTTTGTGATCCCAGGTACTGTAGACCACAAAGCTTCTCTGTCCATGGGATTTTTCAGGCAAGAATAGTGGAGTGGGTTGCCATGCCTTCCTCTAGGGGATCTTCTTGACCTAGGGATCAAACCTTGTCTCCTGCATTGCAGGCAGGCTCTTCACCGCTGAGCCACTGGGAAAGTACATAGCTTAAAGTACTATGGTACTTTAAGCCCCATAGTACTAATAATATCAAAAGTGTATTTTCAGGGCAAAGAGAACTTTTTAAGCAGATGAAAAAAGGAATGTAAGCTAGAATGAAAAATTTAAATTTAGGTCTTACCTGGGAAGAAGTGCACTATTTCAAAAATGGTAATAAATCACACCAAGTGTACATAACTATAGCCATGCATTTATCTAAATGGGCTGCTTAATCTTACAACTACATAAAAAAATACAGTGTAATGAATTTGTGATAACTGATAATACTGTGACTTATTATTTTACTTAAAAAAGTATAGAAATTCTAGAAAAGGGATTCCAGTTTGTCAAGTTAAAAATAAATGGATGGTTTGCTTGTCATATTCAATCATCACTTCATGATAATGATTCATATTATTTCACATAATAGTTTCCTAACCAGAGTATTGGTTCACTGCTGGAAAACCCAAATCATTTATCAGGTAAAGGCATGCTGCCTTGCTTTCTTTCCAGCATCAGCGAGGGTCCTTGTTGCACAGGTCATCTTTATACTCAGATGTCTTCAAACTCTGAACAAATGGAAACTTACTTAATGAGACAACAAACATTTGACCTGACTTGTATCCATGATGATGATCTTCCTTGTAAAAGAAATGCATTCCTAGGAAACCCAGAGCCATGGAGAAGAGGAGGTAAAGCATGACTTTGAAAGGGAGAATCAATAACAGCACTAAGCTAGGATCCTCTGCAAATTTGACAAAGCTTGTTTTCAACATATAGTCTATGTAAACTGTGTGATGTTGTAAGTTTAAGTTCACAGGATTGCAGAGTTCAACCTGTAGGCTTGTGTGAACTCTTTAAGAGTGAGAAGGTGGTTTGACCTAACAAACTCAATACACAGAGTCCTCGTCAAGCACTTGCCCCAAATTATTACCCACGGTAAGCTTTACATTGCCTGGGAGCAACTAACTTTAAATCAAGAAAAGCTATTTTCCTTCCTGAGAAATAAGGGTGAATTTTTTATTTGCATCACATTTGGTCCATGTACTCACAATGAGTTCAAGGACCCCTATTTTGTCTTCATTTTAAAGACACAATCATGAGGAAAATAGCCAACAAAAAAACAGATAAGTTAGAGATTTTGTTTTAAAAGAGAGACAAGTAACTTGTTATGTACTTGATACATAAGATCAACAAGTCTTCCTTTTGAAGTTCTCAAATATAAAGTCCATGTCTCAACTGAAACCAGTCAGATTTGAAATCTTTTCTCCAAATAGAAATAATGATATTTGCTTTCATAGCAATGATTTTAGAAATTTCAACCCTAAATACACTCACTTCTCAGTTTACATGTATCCACTATTTAGAAATCAATGAGAAATGAAGTCTAGAGCCTGTCTCACTGACCTTCATTATTAGGGTTACTTCTTTAAAAAAAAAATCTTTTTCCTCAGAACCTTCATCTGGAAGAAAAAAATCATTTTAGCATGCTTTTACTTGAAAATGATCCCAAGTAAAATCATCATTTCATATTCACTCATTCACTCATAAAAGCATTTAAATGATTTAGGAAAAGTTAAGCATGAGGGAGAGGATAGCACTTTCAAATAAATCCAAATCTTACCTGGTAAATTGAAATGGAACAACACCCTGAAATCCTTCTTGACTTGCCTTCTCTCCTCAAGGGACGACTAAATCACAGCAGCCAATATTCTTAAACCCTGAAAGAAAAATCAGGAAGTTTGATCTGTGCACATAATGGCCTGCACAATGTAAGAAAGCGCCGTTTCTTGGCAACTAGGAAACAATCCTTTTCAATTAACTCAGAGCAATTGGCCCACGTTTGTTGTTAAACAGAGTAAAGAAAATGCTCTAAGAACTCAAAAGAACCTTGGTAATAGCTCACCAAGAAAGTCAGGGCAGTTTGTTCATTTTGAAAAGCATTTTTAATTAATTGACTGCCCATTCCACTCGCCTAACCCTTTCCTAAGAACTTTTATTGACGTACCTGTTTCACTTCCCTGTTGCACATTATTTACTTAAAACCTCAGTCCTGAAGAGTTGCATTCGTTGTTGCAAAAACACAGTGAAAAGGTGAAAGATAATTCTAGCAAGTCAGGAGTGTGTAACGTTATCTTGCATACTATTTGCATACTATATTTTGCTTTCTAAAACATCAGCTTGAATGCAGCCCTGAATGCTCACATAATTCAGAACAGTTGTATCTTCTATTCTTTTCATTGTTAAAGACCACCTCCAGCAGGCACTAATTTCAGGTGATATGTAGGAAGTATAGCTGGGCTTGGTTGATTTGTGTTGATTTAACTATTTTGGGGGGGGGGGATATGAATCATATATGAACACATAATTTTCTTTGGGGAGATTGGTTCCAGCTCCCTACCCCCCACCGAGAGAAACAAACTCCATGGATGCTTAAATACCCTATGTAAAATGGCATAGTATTTACACATAACCTGTGCACATCTTCCCCTATACTTTAAATCTTCTCTAGATTACTTCTAATACCTAACACACTATAAATACTATGGAAATAGTTGCCAGGCAGGTAACAAAGTCAAGTTTTGCCTTTTGGGAACTTTCTAAAATTTTTTTCTTCAAATATTTTTGATCCATGGTTGGTTACATCTATGAATGTAGAACCTACAGATATGGAGAACCAACTGTACTTGTGAGAATTTGATGAATTCTTTGCATGATCTTCTTAGGGTGCTTTGCATTCTCCCATACATATTTGAAATTTAATGTATTAATTGGGGTCCATATGTGGGACCCTTACTTAAGAATTTCTGTTCCAAAAGGCAAGTGGTGAGGAAAATATGTTATATATAGAAAATTTTCGTTGCTAATCAAATTTTACCATTGCAAATGGTAAAGCTTTAACTATCAAGTATGTTTGTATCTCCAAAGTGAGAAGACATTTTAAGATAGATAATCTCCATATTCAGTCAACATCAAATTGGATAAATTTTGTCTTCACACAACCCCCCCCTCCCATTTAGCCAAGGTTGACCAAGAGTATATGTTATGGTGTTTACTGTCAACAACTCTTTTGTTTTCCTTTTTCCTTTTATCATCCAGATCTCCCTAAAATATGTGTCATTCTTGTCATGCTGTCATTAATGGGCAATTCTTCTTAGGTAATATCTTTTAAAAATATAACCTTTTGGAGGGATTGTCTTCACACAAAGCACTTTCTCTGTTGGTGGGAATTTGAGGCAGTGTTGCACACTGCTGAAGGTGATGTATTAGGTAGACCTTCTGGCACCTTCAAATCACATTCTCAACAGCTGTATACACTTTCCATGGATAGAACTGGCTGGGATAATTTTATAAGTGTTTCTTCAACCTTTGTACTGACTCTTGCACTTGTTTGCTCCGTGACCTCAGGTAGATTTGTTAAACATTTTGTGTCTCAGTTCCCTTATCTGTCAAATGAAGTTAATAATATTTACATCATAGGGTTATTTTCAGGATTGATTAAGATTGCATATGTAAAGCTTAAAACAAGGCCCAGCAAATGGTATGTTCAAAGGTTAGCTATATTGTTAACATTGTTTTCGTTGTTTGCGTTTCTGAACTGAGTAACTTTCAAGGTCCTTTTCAGATTTCAGATTCTCAAAATCCTATATAATACTGAAATAAAAATCTAAAGTTATATAAACAAAGGCTTTTGAGACATATAAAATGACTCTTCTTCCTTTTTTATAGATAAGCCCTCATTCATCATCTAATATGTCTAATATTTAGAGCTTTTATATGCCCTTTCACTAACAGAGAAAAATGACAATTGTTTTGAAAAGTGAAAAATGTCTTTTTCTTTCTGAAAAATGCATTCTTGTTAAACAGATTCACTTCATTTAACCAAATGCAGAGAGAAGTAGAAATTCTGCAAGAATCTTTTCTCACAAGACATTTTATCACATGCAATATACTTATTTTAAAAATTACAAGCTTTTCTTCTTATATTCTTAAAAATATATGGACTTTACTTCAGTTTTTGGCATCCATTTAGAAGTATTTTTAACCAGCAGCTACAGATCCTAATATTTGAGAGGTAATGCATGCTTTTGAGTGTTTACTGTAAAAACAGCCCAGC
Source organism: Muntiacus reevesi (assembly GCF_963930625.1). Classification (NCBI taxonomy): domain Eukaryota; kingdom Metazoa; phylum Chordata; class Mammalia; order Artiodactyla; family Cervidae; genus Muntiacus; species Muntiacus reevesi. The sequence continues at coordinate 254,917,007 of NC_089251.1, read as the reverse complement.
CAGAGTGGGCTGTAAAGACTCCATCTGATACTCTACAGCTTAAAAGGCAGGTTTAACCCTAGGTCTTGGCTAAATGCATTGTGCAGCTTCCTCAATCAAATACCACGCCATCTCTCTGCTAGGAGAAAATTCAAAATTATTTTGAGAGACCAAACAAACCAGCCTTCTTTGGAAAGATTGGATTCAGCTACTCAAGTAGATATTAATTATCATATATACCTGGTACATAACAGTGCCTCTCTTGTTCTTTATTTCTAGCAGTCTTATTTGCCTCAGTATCTTGAAATAACAAATTCTGGAACAGGGGAAATTACCTATGAAATGTGCAATAAAACCTGAAAGGACAGTATTTGTTTAAAAGTACTGAACTCTGGAGATTTTAACAGAAATACTCTGGAAAATTTCAATCTGATGTCTCTCTTTACAGAAGATTCGGTGTAATGTGAAAACAGTGCTGCATAAACTACTGGGAAATGTGAATTCCTCATCACAAATTCTGTAATAGCCTAAGTCTCAGAGTTATTTCCCTCCTATACTCTGAGAAAGTCCTCAAAGTTCAGTGCTCCCAACTCAAAGACCATAAAACATAGCATGCTATACAGTTTTTAGTAATAACTTTTGAATACCTTTATTTCTAATTAAATATAATATTGAAAAATGATTCATCATGGGGAATATTACAATTTAAATAAAAATAAAATCAATGCTCTTACACAAAAAATATAGAAGTCACATAATCCTTCTGTGCTTAATCACTCACTCGTGTCTGACTCTTTGCAGCCCCATGGACTACAACCCATCAGGCCCCCCTGCCCTTGGGGATTCTCCAGGCAAGAATACTGGAGTGGGTTGCCATGCCCTCCTCCAGGGATCTTCCCAGCTGAGGGATCGAGCCCAGGTCTCCCACCTTGCCGGCGGATTCTTTACTGACTGAGCCACCAGGGAAGCCCACAATTCAAATAAAAATAAAATCAGTGCTCTTATACAAAAAATATAGAATTCACATAACCCCTCTACAGCTTATAAATTTGCAAACAGGGCACCAGATCTCATGTGACACAAGCTGATGACTTGTGCAAAATAATTTCTATAGACAGTATGTAATGATGAAGTATTTTACCAAATGAAATAGTTTATAAGCGTTGACTAAAAACAGAAATAAAAGTTTACCACTTTATAGTCAATCAAGTCAAATATTTCTGAGTCCTCATTTTTGGAGCCGAGAAGAAAACTGAGTCTAAGAGACTAACCAAATGTCTGTCAGAAAGGTCATGTTTCTGTAATCCAGGATTCTAGGTTTTAAGCCTCCAGTAAGAAAGAACTGACCTCACCTCTGACAGGGTGGGGAGAGCTTCCCCTCCGCCCCCACCGCCCCCACCCAGAGTTACTGACTGAATGTCTTGAAGGAGGTCAGGAGATATGTCTTTTAGTCCCAGCACCGGCACCAGTGAGCTTAGGGCTACTGTTGAGAAAGACACAGGTAGTTGGGTCTCTGCTTCTCTGACAGAGGGAACACTTGGATAATTGAAAGAGAAGGAAAGTAACCAAAAGGGAAAAATGTGATTGGTCATGAGGAAAAAGAGGAAAATACAACTCAGCTTCCCTGAGCCAGAGAATAGGGTAGAGAAGGGTGAAGCATGAATCTTGAAGGCAGAAGATGTAGACACACCTGTAATGGCTTCCCGTTTCCTACTTGTAACGACATGTAATAAAAGCCAAATGTCCTTACTAGACTATAAGTAAGACTATAGTCTTATATAGACTAGCAGACTGGACCTCTCTGACTTCTCATTTCTCACCATTCTCCCCTTGCTGATGACTTGGCTGCCAACTATTTAAAACACAGCATCCTCCTCTGCTTTCTTCACATTGTTTCTTAAATGTCATCTTCTCAAGAACCTTTCTCTGATCTCTCTACCTGAAAGCACAACCCCACCAGACCCCACTGACTCTTCGTGCTCCCTTCTGCCTTCACGGTCTTTCTCATTTATTACCACATTTGATACTTAGAGTGTTTATTTTGTCTGCCTCTACTAGATCGTAGACTCTGTGATAGAAGGGATTTTTCTCTGTTTTGTTCACTGGTATATCTCCAGCATCTAGGCACATTATGTCTACTACTACACAGGATTAAAGAGGGTCCCCATTAACAAGTGTTGTGTTGTTAACATTTAGAGACAGGAATTTTACTTAGCATGAGAAGCAGAGAAAAAATTATTTAAAAGATTCATTTTAAATTTCTCTGGACTTTTCTAGGAAAAAGAAAAGTAAGAAGGAACTTAAGTATGGGAATCTTTTCAACTGTTACAGTGCTTCAAGGCATATTTATTTTCCATTCTTTCACAAAGGTAACCATGAGTAGTTATTGTTTAACCCTATCAAAAGCTAATAATTCTGTCACTTTAGCCTTGGGGAAAAGAAAAACAGGAAACATTTTATCAAGGTGCATAGATTCATAAGTAATATTTTAAAAGGTTATTTGAAGGGTGTTAACAGAATTGCTTTTGAACAGACCTGTATTAAGGTAAAATTAAAAGTTTAATTTTTTTTAAACCTAGAAATTGGCCACTTATCTTTTACGTATGTGGCTAAGCTGAGGGCTTCCCTGGTGGCGTAGTGGTAAGAATCCGCCTGCCAAAGCAGAAGACATGGGCTTGATCCCTGGGTTGGGAAGATCCCCTGGAGAAGGAAATGGCCACCCACTCTAGTATTCTTGCCTGGAAAATCCCCTGGACAGAGGAGTCTGGTGGGCTACAGTCCATGGGGTCACAAAAGAGTCGGATACGACTTAGTGACTAAACAGCAACAAAGCTAAGCTGAATATTATTTTTTGAACAAAACCTTTATAGAAATAAGCCTTAAGCATTGGAACTTATTAAATTAATAATGGTAAGATTAATCCATCATATTGCAGAATGCATTTCTTCCAAATAGCCTAATTCTACAGATTAAGACAGGAATGGCCTCACCAGTTCATCTGAAAAGCAAGGAAAGACCTTTACACCTCAAAATCTTTCTTCCACTCCTTCCCCAACTCTTCTTCCTTAGGAAAATTAACTTTTTATATCAAATTAGGCTTCCCTCCCATAATAATATGACTATACTTCTAAATTATTTGCAGAAGGAAATGGCAACCCACTGCAGTACTCTTGCCTGAGAAGCTCCGTGGACCGTAGCCTGAGGAGCCTGGTAGGCCACCGTCCATGGAGTCGCAGAGAGTCGGACACGACTGAGCGACTTCACTTTCACTTGGTAATGGCCTGGTGACTTCAACTATTTCACCTAGCAGATAGCTGAGTCTTGTTCAAAGTACAACCTCTGACCCCGGGGGCCTCGAAGTGCTGGGTACAAAATTAGAATTGACACGAGAACAGAAGAGGGAGCAGAAGGTGAGAAGTGTTTTCAGCTTCCTGCTTTGTGCTGTGTACAGGAGACAAGTGACGCTCTCAAAGTCACAGAAATCTCCAGACACGTCCTGACATTCCGTTCTTTCTTCATTCCAATATCTTCAAAATTCAAAGTACTTCCTTCACAAGTAAATTCACATTGACAAGTAACTGTCACATTCATTGTTGGTGTTTGTCGTTTACTCACTAAGTCGTATTCAACTCTTGCATCTGCATGAACTGTATCCTACCAAACCCCTTTGTCCATGGGATTCTGCTGGCAAGAATACCGGAGTGGTTGCCATTTTCCTCTCCAGGGAATCTTTCTAACCCATGGACTGAACCTGCATATCCTGAATTGGCAGGTAGATTCTTTACCAGTGAGCCCCCAGGGAAGTGCCATCACATTCATACTACATTTCTAACTATGCTAACGATATATCCTTCCCCAAATATTCCCTGTGTCTCTCCCCCAATTTCTATCTCTCAGTCTCTCTCTCTCCTCCACCCTCTCTCTCTCTTTTTCATACATACAGACACACACACACACACTACCTGTTAAAAGTATGTATACTCCCTCTCATCTGACTTGTTAACTATACGTGTACTTTGGGCCAAGCCCTGGTCAGTAAATTGCATGTGTTATTTCCTTTAACCCTTACAACAACCTCAGAAGGCAAATACTTTTATTTCTATGTTACAAATGAGGAAAATGGGCCACAGAGAGTTTAAGTAAATTTCCTAGTCACACTTATTAACCACAGAGGCTAAAGCCAGATCTGATTGACTCCAAAATGCTTGCTTTAATCATCGTGCTATACGGTCTTTCCTCAACCCCCTGTCATACCCAACAAATGATTATATTTGAAAATTCCCATGACTTTTGTGTGTTAAACAAATAATAGCATAAATTGGAATGCTGGCAAATCTACTGCTTATGCCCTTTTGAATAGATTTCTTATTTCAATTAACTTTTTTTTTTTGGCTTTTCATAAAACACCATGAAGTACTTTTAAGGACAAAAGGAACAAACATTTTCATGTCGTCTTACGTAATGATGGGCAATTTAGACCTAATCCTTTTAGCCCAGAGATGGAAGACTGACACTCTAAACAAAGCTCATTGTGTTCTTTTGTGCTGCCATAACAAGGTATTTAAAGGATGAAATTCTGCCTGGCAGATGGACTTCTTGGCATAACTATACGTGTATCACAGAAATTGTTTTGTTTCAAAGGATTCAAACAGTGTGCCTGACATTTCTCAGAAGACATTTCTACTTGTAAATATGGTAACTTGTTAGATGGGGGTGTTAAGGAACAATAATGGAGGCTTTTAAGTCTTCTGTTTGGCCTGTTTATAACCTTATAACCTTGCATGATATGTAAAAAGTGCGTTTACTGAAGCTGATTCAACCTAAGCAAACACTCACACTTGAGGTCCTGAGTTGCTGTGTTAAAATTCCAACCACCCAAAGCTTGGGAGATGTGAGGAAACTAAGCAGATGTAGGGGCCACATGTGTGTGTACTGGGGGACTGGTGAGCTGAGCTCTCAGTGGACAGTTAGCATCAACAGCCAGCCATGAGAGTGAGCCTTTTTGGACATTCAGCCCAACTGAGCCTGCAGAGAACTGCAGCCCTGGCAACATCTGACAACAACTGCATGAGAGACCCTGAGCAGGATCTACCCAGCTGAGCCCTTCCCCAAACTCCTGTCAGACAAAAGCATGAGCAAAATAAAATGAATGTTGTTTTATATAAGTAGGTTTAGGGAGATGTGCTATGTAGCAAAGGTTAGATTTTGTTACCTGGAAGTAGGGTGCTACCAGGACGAGTGACCACTGAAGTGGCATCAGTGAAGGCCTTAAGGAGAGCGAGTGAAGCATTACTGGGGGCTGGAAGATAGAAGGCCTTGGATATGCAGTGGTGGGAAGCTTCTGTCACTGCAGAAGTCAGAACTGCACCTAGCAAACTGATTGATCTGGATATGGATATTTCTAGGCTAAATGTTCAAAGTGACAGCTAAGGTCTTCTAGCTGCTATCATAAAAATAAAGAGATATGAATTAAAATAGAAATTATTCCATTTTCAAGCAGTATGTAGGACAAATAAAAATTGTCTTTGCTTTGCTAGGTTTAAAAATAAAACAAGAAAAGAAAATAAAATCAATTCTCATCCCTAGTCTCTCCCAAAGTAAGACTCTCAAAAGTTAAAAAAAAAAAAAAAGAGCCTCAGGGCAAAGAGCAAATTCAGAGTGCTGTCTGGAAACATGATCTTTTATGGTAAATATGAAGCAAGATGTATAACTATAAAATCCTTTCTTCAGACATAGAAAGATTTCAGGTGATTTCTCAGAGAATCTTTCAAAAGCCTTGTATGGATTTTTAGGATGTGCCTCACAGACCCTCTATTCCCAATTGAACAACAGCCCTTCTAAGAACCTTAAGTAGTCTCATAGGGAACCCAAAGTAGAGATCTACTCTGAGGTCAAATTTTCAGTTCTTGTACAGGGACACACTGCTCAAGACTAAATATTTTAAGCAAAATGCAAAGTATCATACTACTATACAAGCCAAAACCAAACCAAATTTCAAATGAGAATTTTTTTTTTTAAGGAGTTTTCCTCAACAGACTCCAAAACATAACATTCTATCTGGAAGGGGAAATGTGTGCATGGGCACTGTGATTTTGCCTGACCAAAGGCCCCTACCAAGCTGCATTTGTTGACATAGAGTCCCTCAGGGGCAGGACATCTACTGTTGAATCTGTTATCAGCAAGCTTTGGAACTACCATCAGAAGCTGCTAAGCTCTTAACCATACAACTAGCTTACATTCTCAGGCAGTCCAATTTTAGGGAACAGACAGTGGGATTGTGAGTTTGAAAAGAGCATCCTGCGTGGTGGTAGTGGCAGGTATCAGAGGCAGAGATGTGAAGGAGATTAAAAGAAAACTTACAAGCTTGGCATTAGGAGGTACACATGATCTCAGTCCCACCAGAGCTTCACCTCTGTGACCAAATACTTGACAGTGTTGACAAGTGAACTTGAAAATGTTGAAAGTTGCAGAGACTCGAACATCTGCTCCCCTACCATGCACCAACAAGGCAGAGAATTCTCTGGAAATGTGTTAATACTCGAGAGTCTTTTGCAATGAGCTTTATGACAAAGTGCTATTGAACAGTTTGAAAACTCAGATTCAGTCAAAGCATGTTATTACAAGAGCAACATACAGTAAGGTGTTATTGGAGACGCGTTAGAATGGAAGATCTAAATTCTCCCTGTTAGCAAAGATTGACTCTAGCAGAAAGGTGACAGATGCTGTTTTTATGAAACCCAACCAAATGGCAGACTTGAACTGGAGGCCTCCGTGGAGACATGGAGAGTTATAGCTGATGATGCTGGTATAACAGTCTTCCCAGTAAAATCAACTTCCCTACAAGTAAGGTCCCAAGGAGTGGTCTCCAACTTCCAGTTCTGGTCTGAAACTCAGAAAACCTGATGAGAGACTGTGTCATTTAACTTAATGTATGAAGTCTGAGCTCAGAAAGCTGGGACCATCCACTTTTAACCTAGGAGTTACTCATTTACCTGGTGCGTTTTCAATACCTAAAGCTGGCAGGTGAAAGTATCTTTCTCCCTCCTTTTAAAAATTTGCTTACAGGAAAGATGGGTATTTCCAAGCAAACAACACTTGCTATAGGAGACTTTCCTTGAGTCATCCAGAAACTAACAGCAGAAAACAAGGAGGACCCAAGGAGAAAACTAATCCTTACAAGCAAAATTACCCAGCAGATATTCTGGCTCCTCCTTCTTATAGGAGACAGAGATTATGCACGTGAGGGCTGAAGAGAGCAGAAACTGATGTCCCTTCCTTGTACGTAGGAATCATTAACCTGAAAGTCAGCCTTGATTCTGATAGTGGAAAGGATGACAGAGGGTGCTAGTGGGAATTTCTTTTTTTTTTTCAGACCCATATTCTCTAAAGCTGTGATCTTCAGGCTGCAGGGCCAGCTATATGACGCCCAGAAAGCCACATGCCACAGAAATGTCTGCTGGTGCAGGAAGACTTCCTGGTTAGGCCTGGGCAGTGGCGGTGTTGGCGTGAGTGACTAGCGCTGTGTGAGTGAGTGTGAGAAAACTTCCTAGTATCCAAGTGACAGGGCAGAGTCAAAAATAAGTAGCTCATGTGCCAACTCAAATCCTCAAAGGAAAAAAAAAAAAGGAGTTATTTGGGCTCCCAGAAGAGTTTGAATCTTGGGAGCCAAAAGTGAATTCAGTCTTGTCTTTTCATCTATACCCCAGGATGCTGTATTGGATGCTACTGTGCACCACCAATGTTTGCTTCTAGAACCAACTTACCTACATTGATTGGAATTGTGGATGCTGACCCTTCACAGCTGCCTCCTTTAGGCATTGCCCCTGGCTCAAAAAAGCTGCCTCACCCACAATGCTGCCCTCTTTCTGGGCCGCAGCACACGTTCAGCGTCTGGGTCCTGCAGGGTACAAAGGCTTGTCCTGCTTACTTCATTTCAAGATGTCTCTAAAGGGCCATTCCACCTTCACAGGTGGATTTGCGGAATCCACTGAGGCTGTACTTGTCATTCACAAATCACCTTCCCTTTTCACATGTCCTTGATTAGTGATAATCCTCATAACCAATGAAATATTTTGCTGCTAAAACTCAGTGTCAAGACACTTGACTACATGCTAGGAAAAGCAAAATTATGAACAGGTTTCTGACTTCAAAGATTTTAACTTACAGAAATGATCAATGACTACAAAGTATCTCACAAGGCTGTATGGCCTAAGTGTGAAGGTGCTGAGTCCTTCAGTCATCAAACTTTAAACACCGGGAGGTACTTTGTACAGCCGCTTGGAGGTCGTTAAGCAGTGGGCCCTGCCGCTAAGGATTTCAGTGGGTTCTGGGGAAGAAAGCTGATGTATTTATTGGCTGCACTGGATCTTTATTGCTGTGCGCGGACTTTCTCTAGTTGTGGAGAGCAGGGGCCACCCTCTAGTTGCTTCTCATTGCACCGGCTTCTCTGTTGCAGGGCAGGGGCTTTAGGGCTTGCGGGCTTCAGTAGCGCTGCACGTGTGCTCAGGGGCTGCGGCTCACGGCTCCAGAGCGCAGGCGTAGTTGTGGGGCGCTGGCTTAAGCCGTTCCGGTGGCATGTAGGATCTTCCCCAAGCAGGGATGAAACCCCTGCATCGCAAGGCTGATGCTTAACCCCGGGACCACCAGGCTGGTGCTTCCCTCCTGCGCCCTCATGCCCTAGCCCTTTGTGAAATAATTAATTACCTTTTCTGATTCAACTGAAGTTCTTTTTCTGCAGTGAGGGTGTAGTAAACAAATCGAGCCTCCATGAGGAAACTTAGCAGAGAAACAACACGGAGGCTCCATTGTTGAAGGAATAGCATAAAGGCAGGGAATGGAAGGGCGGTTCCTCACAATTGTTTCTAGTAGCAGCAAAAGAGGGTATTTAACAAGAAATGAGAGTCGAAAGTGAGAAGAAGCCTGAAGACAAAGGTAAGGAATTCTGGTTTTGTTTAGTCAGAAGTTTAAAGGTTGTTTCTAGTTCATCTCCTATACTTAAACCGTATTGTCTAGTTCAGTCTCTGTTTCATGTCCTGCCTTGTTTATTGACAGTATCATGATCGCATTCTAGACATCTTCATTTTATGACTCATCTTCATTCTACTTAATTTGTCTCCATCCTTGGCCATGTTTGTCATCTTGTTTTAAGAAATAATAAGCTGCTGTTGTTTTAAACTACTTGGTTTTGGGGTGGTTTGTTACACCACAGTAGATGACTGATACATAATTTGGACTCTTTCCCGAAAGCTTCCGGGGGTGACCTTGAAAGACAGCAGTGAGAGAGGGTCTCACCATTAGCAGAGGATTGTGTGTGTGGGTGATTGTCTGCTTTGTGTCAGAAGAGAAGTAGATTGTAAGATTACTCATGGGCTCATTAGCAGTGACATGGTTTGGCTAGTTGTTCAGGGGCTTGGAAGGATAAAGAGTGAGAAAAAGTGGTTTGAAGAAGAGGCATGTGAATTGACATATAAACATAGACACGAAGTGTGAATGTCTTTGTTTCACATCAAAGTGTCCACCAGAGGGGACTTCCTTGGGATCCAGTGGCTAAGACTCCATGTCCCCAATACAAGGGGCCCAGGTTCAATCCCTGGTCAGGGAACTGGATCCCACCTGTCACAACTAAGAGTTTGAATGCAACCAATAAAATATCCCACGAGCTGCAACTAAGAGACCTGGGACAGCAAATTAATTAATTAATTAATATTTTTAATGCCGACAGAGAGAAACCACTGCAGAAGGGATACTAAATAGCCGTGCAGTAGAACTTAGCCAGTCTTTTGTTGAAAGTCACTGCAGTGTTGCACAGAGGGTTTATACAGGAGAAGCTACAGAGACAGGCTACATAGCATGAGTCCAGCAACATGTACCACCACTCACCAGGGCAGACCAATCATTTAACCAGCCAGCAGCAAGACTAATCCTTCCCTCTAGTATGGCCCCATGCTTTAAGGGGACCAACTAGACAACGTTGGTTACACTGTGTCCATGAAATTTCGAGAGGAAGAAATTTAGTTTGATGTTCTCTATGTGATTGCCTTTCCTGCTCATTAGGTTCATTGGCTGCACCGTTATCCAAGAGCAAACAAAATGTTTGATATACCAATATGTGATCCTGCATAAATTGCATTGGACCAAGCAGTGCACTTTAAAGCAAATGAGGTGTGACAGTAGGCACCTAACCATGAGATCCACTGGTCTGTCGCATTTTACCACTCTGATTCAGCCAGCCTGATAGAGTGATAGAATGGCTTTTTGAAGGTATACACCAAAGGTGGGAGGTTGGAAATTATACTGAGCAAGAATGTGGTATATACCTTCACCCTCCAGAACAAAGAACACACCCTATATCATCAACTGTTATGTGATACTGTGTTCCCCAAGGGAAATACATGGGTCTGGGAACTACGGGTTACAAGAAGGGTCTGTGCTTATTATCATTTCCAGTGACCCATTTGGGCAAATTGTTCTTCCCATCCCCACAGTCCTGTAAGGATTTAATTCCCAGGGGAATTCCTGGGAATTCCTCCACAGGAGTCCCATTAAACTTCAACTATGACTGTCACATGGTTACTTTTGGTTCTTTGTGCCAGTAAGCAAAAAAGGGATCGACAGTTCTGGCAGGGGTACCTGACTCTGACAAAGAGTCAGACACAACTGGGCACCTGAACAGCAACAATAATTAGAAGGCAGGACTGCTGTTACATATTACATAATGTCGTCGTTTAGTTGCTCAGTCATGTTCAACTCTTGCAACACCGTGGACTGTAGCCTGCCATGTGCCTCTGTCCATGGGATTTCCTAGGCAAGAATACTGGAGTGTGTGGCTATTTCCTTCTCCAGGGGATCTTCCCAACCCAGGGATCAAACCCACACCTCCTGCATTGCAGGCAGATTCTTTACCATCTGATCCACCAGGGAAGCCCTAAGTTACATAGTAGGATCAGGGAAAAGTAAATTTGGCACCCAAGTGATCTGCTTAGGAAAGGAGGTGAAGGGAAGTGGGCTCTTGGTATTCCTCTAACCAATTTTAATGGTAAATGCGCTTGTGCAGAAGCCGTATCCTGAAAAGGGCACAGCAACTATGAGCCCAGATCCCCCAGTTCTGGGGGGGACTGGGGGGGTCTGGACTGGGTCATCCCACCAGGTAAGTGCTGGAGACCAGTTGACTGCCCAGTGGCAGTCAAGGGTGAGTGGATTCTAGTATATGAGGTTAAGAGATGAGGGAGACTATAAATGTCAGGTATGGTCTTAAATATAGTTGTAGGGCTGAGGGCAGGGGAAGAGGGAGAAAGGGAGAAGAAGGCTGACACTGTAGCTGGCCCCACTAAACTTCTAAAAGTTTTCCCTGGAAAGGAGGTGAGTGGTATTCCTAGAGAAGTTGTTCCTTTGTTGAGGGAATATATGACATGAAGCAAATAGAACTAAATGACATGGGAAGGATTGTAGTGAATGCGTTTGGACACCTCCTAGAGGCCCCTTCCTGGTTAAGGCTTCATGATCCCCTATGCTGTTGACTGCTGGTTACTTATAGGTGCCTCCCACTCTGGGAATTGCCCTCAGCTGAAGGAGACTGCCTGGCTCAAGTCTCTGTTCCCCAGTTCCTGGGGGCAGCCATATACGATGATTGATTGTTGTGGGGCCACATTCCTTAATGTGGGACATTCGAATTCCATTGTAGGATCATCTTAGCCTTGAGGGATCTCTGTGGCAGTGGCTGAGGCTGCTGTTTCAACCATTTCAAATCCTACCTCTGCACAATTCACTTCCCTTGCAAAGAGCACTTCTGTTTTCAAGAGCACTGCTGCTAAACCTCCTGCATGCAAATTCTGGGGGAATTTTCCTTAGGAGATTACTGTGTATTTATAAACCTAACTTCCTAAGAAAGGCAGATTCTGATACCTCCTTTATTCTGATAACCTCCCTAAGGGATTTTATGTATCGAGTGCTGAGGGCGAGAGATCCTTATATTCTACACAAAATAAGAATTCAAAATTCACAGAAAGCAGTTTCATAGAGAGGGAACAAAGACTGCATGAGAAAGTAAACGAAAGGTGAGGAGACCTGGTAAACATGGGAGGAGTAGATTTCTTGTTGAAACTGGTGAAGGGAAGTTTTGTTTTGTGAAGGAAAGATTGAGTTTTGCATCCAGGTGGACAAGGAGGGAAGAGTGTAGTATCTATGGTCCCTCCTTGGGATTTCTACAGGTCTTTGAAACTGGAAGACTTCCCTGGTAGCTCAGAGGGTAAAGTGTCTGCCTGCAATGCGGGAGACCCGGGTTCAACTCCTGGGCCAGGAAGATCCCCTGGAGAAGGCAATGGCAACCCACTCCAGTACTCTTGCCTAGAAAATTCCATGGATGGAGAAGCCTGGTTGGCTACAGTCCATGGGGTTGCCAAGAGTCAGACACAACTGAGCAACTTCACTTCACTTTATTTTGGGACTTTGAGGGGCAGAAAAATCCATGGCACATATCAGATTATAAAATAATACACTAGGTGTATCAAGTTGTATTCTTTAGAGTTGAATTTTTTTTCACCCTAGTATCTCTTCCTAAATGTATGCAAAAAATCATTTGGTGCTATTATTATTGTGATTTATCAGCATTGGGGTCATATTGACTTTGCTTTCTCTCACAGGGTACATCTAATGTGTCTAGAAGTCTCAGTGACTCTACCTTCAAAATATATACAAAACTCAGGAAGTTCCTCAGACAAAAAAGAATTATGAGACCAAGCATAAACCTGTATCCACGTCAAGAAGTGAAGAATATGGGAAATGGACTAAGGCAAGGTAGTATAAAGTTTTTCTCATTTTAATTCCTCTAAGAGATAGCTGTCTGTTTTTTAACGAGGTATAGTTGCTTTATAATGCTGTTAGTTTCTACTATGCAATAACACGAATCAGATATTGTATGCATATATCCCCTCCTTGTTTCTTGAGTTAGGATTGTATTGCTGTAAATTTCCCTCTTAGAACTGCTTTTGTTGCCTCCCATAGGTTTTGGGTCACTGTGTTTTCATTGTCATTTGTTTCTGTGTATTTTTTTTTCCTCTTTGATTTCTTCAGTGATCTCTTGGTTATTTAGTAGTGTATTGTTTGTGATTTTTTAGTTTTTTTTTTCTGTAATTGATTTCTAATCTCATAGTGTTGTGGTTGGAAAAGATGCTTGATTCAATTTCAGATTTCTTAAATTTGCCAAGGCTTGATTTGTGACTCAAGATGTGATCCGTCCTGGAGAATGTTATTGTGCACTTGAAAAGTGTATTCTGCTGTTTTCAGATGGAATGTCCTATAAATGTCAATTAAGTCTATCTGGTTTATTGTATCATGTTAAAGCTTATGTTTCTTTATTAATTTTTTCTCTAGATGATGTGTCCATTGGTATAAGTAGGGTATTAAAGTCCCCCACTATTATTGTGTTGCTGTTGATTTCTGCTTTCATGGCTATTAGCACTTGCTCTATGTATTGAGGTGCTGCTGTGTTGGTTACATAGATATTTTAAATTGTTATGTCTTCTTCATGGATTGATCCCTTGATCATTATGTAGTGTCCTTCCTTGTCTCTTGTAATAGTCCTTGTTCTAAGGTCTATTTTTATCTGGTATGAGTATTGCTACTCTAGCTTTCTTTTGATTTCCATTTGCAAGGAATATCTTTCTCCATCCCCTCACCTTCAGTCCGTGTGTGTCCCAAGGTCTGAGGTGGCTCATTTGTAGACAGCATATACGCGGGTCTTGTTTTTGTATCCACTCTGTGTCTTTTGGCTTCCATTAGCTCTCTGACCTCATCTCTTGGTTCTAACCCCTCACTCATTCCATTCAGCCACGCAGTCTCCTTCCTTGCTTTAAGCTTATCAAGCACACTCCCGCTTTGCGCCTATTCACTGATTGACCCTCTGTCCAGAACAGTCTTTCCTCTGAAAGTCACTTGGTTAACTCCTTCACCTCCTTTAAAGCTTTGCTTCAATATGCTTTTCTCAGTGAGGGCTATCCTGACCATCCCATTTAAAATAACCACTTGCCTCTGTCATTCCCATACCTGCAAACTTGCTGTATTTTTTCAATATAGCATTTATCACTTTCTATTAGATCATGTTTATCATGTGCCCTCCCACTAGAATATAAGCTCCTGGAAGACAGTGATTTTTGTTTCATCCTCGTGTTCTGTGTTTTGTTTTGTTTTTTCTGGTATATCACAAACACCCAGAACAGGACATAATGTGCCAGTCACTAAACACGTATTCACAGTATTGAGGGAAGGAGATGTGGGGTGGGGGGAGATGAACACAGTGAGGTGGGAAGGGGAGGGGAGAAGATCAAAGAGAAGAAAAATTTTTGCAATATAATTTTGCTAACATTTAATGATAGATACTGTATTTGAAGTTTTGTTGCAGTGGACACCATACTTCTTATTATAGAATGTATGATTACTTTAAAAAATTCAGTACCCCTTTTTTCTTTTAATATTTGTTTATGTATGTGATGGAAGTTTCTGTTGCAATTTTCATATTTATTCCTAATTTTCCATAGTATTTCATAAATTTTCTGACCTAAGTCTAGCATTTATATGGGGATGGAGTTTGCTCCATGTATGTCTCCATGTTCTAAAAGTTACCTGTCAATGTACACATGCATATTTAGTCTAACGAAGGGATCTATATTCTGAAAGGGGTTTGTGTCTCAAAGTTTAAAATGTTCATTAGCTGTTCATAAGACAATTTAGAGATTAAGATGGTGAGCCTTAGAATCAGACTGTTTGTGACTCTTGGTTCTGCCTTTTACTAGCTGTGTAGTTTTGAGCATGTGATTTAGCATTCTGAGCCTTTGTTCCCTTTAGAAAATGGGTTGCTAAAACTAACCTTGTTGGTTCTTTGTAAGTACAAAAGAGATGATACATGTACAAGGCATGGCAGAGTACTAAAGTGACAGTTATTACAATGACTAATATTTATAAAACCCCATTTAAAATTGATTATTTAAAACTCAAAATGGCATTTCTTTTTAAAATGTTATCTATATTGGATGAATTAATTCCCAGACTATATTAGAAAACAGAAAGTTAATATAAATTACATTCCACACCTAGATTGACTATATAAAATTGTTTTCATAAAAAAGAATTGATCTCCATAGAGGTTGGGGAAGTATCTCTCTTCATTTACTTACTCATTCACTGAACTTACTCATTCATGGTTTTCCATCACCTTCTTTTTGCCAGGTACTAGGTGTGTATAGGGGGCTTCCAGATGGTGCTAGTCGTAAAGAACCCACCTGCCAAAGCAGGCAGACGTAAAAGACGCAGGTTGGATTCCTGTATAAGGAAGATCCTCTGGAGGAGGAAGTGGCAACTCACTCCAGTGTTCTTGCCTGGAGAATCCCAAAACAGAGGGGCCTGGCAGGGTTCAGTCCACAGGGCACAAAGAGTCGAACATGACTAAAGCAACTTAACATGTATGCACTATGGAATCTAGGTTCTGAAGTTCATGGTTCTTCTTAGATTCTAATTGGAGCTACACTTTGTTCTTGAAACTCCTCCAGAGTTTTCCAATTCTTAAGATTCCATTTCTTAAGGTTTGCCCACAAATTGGTTTAGTTATTAAACCTAGCAAAAATGATTGACTTTGAGACAAGATTAGGTTTTGATTTCCTTAAAAGGGCCAAATTGGCAGTTTTTCATTGGCTTCACTTTCCAGACAATAATAAACTAACATACTATTTAAGTCTGCCTCAAAAATGGAATGCCATATACAAGTACGTGTTTATCAGTGTGGGAAGGGATTTTGCTTATTCTTACAGTCTCAATCCAGTTGAAACTGTATTAGAATGCTGTTGGGATGCCCATCAGCATTTCATAATCTCTCAGTCACCTCATGTTTTTCTGTCTAAAGCATAGCACGCTTTCTTCTTTCAGATTTTGAAATTTTAATTCTGAATCACTTCACTGGCTCCATGAAAAAGTTGAACAAAGCTGTATTCAGCTTTTCATTATCTTTCAATTAATTATGATCCTCCAAACACGTTAAGCGTGAGAATTTAAATTGTCAAATTTGCCTTCTGGGATGCTTTTCTTTCACAAATTAGTGTTTCTCTGAAGCATCCCATAAAAATAATGATACTGACATTCTCAACAAACAAAGCAGCTGCTGTTCTTTCAACAGTTCTCTTTGAGCTAGGAGATATAATTTTACATCCATAATTACATCACAGACCGTATTTAAAAAAATATTTAAAAACTGGCATCTGTGTCCTGCAGATGATGAAACTTAGGCGCCCTTGTTGAAGTGTATATACTTTGCCAATGATTTTTTTTTTTAAATTCACAGAAACTTGGTTGGCCAGATGTAAATAATGAATTTTTAGGCAGCTACTAATTTTTTTGTCTTTCAAAGCACTTCTTTGGAAATGGAAGCCATGCCCCCCTGTGCTGCTTGTCCATTCTCTATTATCTGCTGCCACAGCTATCATTGATAACGTGTGAACAGAGCTTCATCTCCATATAACAGTTGGAAAATCGACAGATAGTATTCACTCACTAGATTTTTTTGTCTGTGTACGCAAAACTCTATGCTGTGTATTACACAGGTAGAAAATATAGACATGGCATCTATTCTCAAGGAGTTTGTAAGCAAATAAGGTAGAAGAGACATTGATATGAATATCTATGTCATTATGGAAGAAATGTCCCCTTAAAGATCCATTTTATTTTAACATAGAAAACGGAAGTACAATCCAAGGTAATGTTTAAGAGGCTCACATAAGAAGAATCCTTGATCTTTTTTGCTACTATTTTATTTCATTTAGTCCTGTTCCCATTTCCTGCACTCCTCCTCCCTCTCCTGCACCTCCCACGAATAAATGTAGGCACCAAGCCTCAAGATTTACTTTTCTCGTGGAATATGCTTCACTTAGGTGCTTTGTCTGAGGCTCTTTCTGCACTTATCATAAAATAAGTTATCCAACTCAAATACAGAGTATATGCCTTATTCCCCTCAAAGTGTCATGTATGCTTGATCTCATTTAGTATTAACAGCAGGACATCAGTAGAGATTGATGTATTTACTAAAAGAGGCAACTGAGACACACATAGACTCTTATCTAGTATTTCACATAAGACATTACTTTTGAGGCTGACATTAGAATATGGTTTCTGGAAGCTCTACCCAAAGGAATTCTTTATTAAATTTTGATGTAGTTTATAATGATAATTAGCAATCTGTAGTAATCTAGGATAGCTAACCTTACAACAGAAGGCCCCTCCACCGTACCAGAGACCAAAAAGTTTAGGGATACAAGGTATCAGGATATGGCCACTCCATGTGACCCAGTTATTCAGGGTGAGTAAGTAATGGTTGGATGCCTTCAGGACCCTGTTCCCAGCCATGAGCTAGGAACACAGAACTGATATTGGAGAAGCCAATAGCGTATACAATTTGTCCTTTTATCTAGGTTCCAGTTCTCCTTTCCTTATGTCTTTTTTTTGGGGGGGGGCGGATCTCACAGATTATGTGACTTTCCCCAAGTAGTTAACTGACAAAGTACACTTTGGCTTCCAATTCTGAGCCTCACTTCCACTTCAGATATCATCTTTCTTTTCTGTTTTCCCATGCTCAGACAGTCCATTATTCCCTCCTGATGCTTCATCACACTACAGGCCCTTAGAAAAACAAGCTGGGTCAGTGCTGACAGAGAAAGAATATTAAATGCTACAGCACAAGCTGCTCTTTCAGACTTTGTTTACTTTTCACATCCTGTGTTCACCTCTGACTGTGAAGGGCAACCATGTCATCAACCAAAAATAATATGTCAAGCTCTAGCCATGTTCCAGGAACTGTCTAACACATCATCTCTTTAATGTCTGGAGAAAATACCTACTGAATCATTGGGACATCCTTCTCCCTTGATATGTTTCTCCAATGTGTGTAGCTTTATACTTTTCAATAGAGAAATCTCTACTTAAGATAATAAAATGGAAAAGATAAATTTCAAACAACCTTGCATATTCATAAAACATAAGTATTCATAAAGCAGCCAAGATATTAGATGTTAATACCTTTCATGGATTCATACAATGAAATTTTCTTCAAAGCACCCTAGAGAACAATAGTGAACAAGATCCTAAATTTTCAACTAAGCCTTAAATGAATACACATATTCAAGGCAAGAGTAGGTAAAAGGGTGTTTTCATAAAATTCCAAGTCCCAGTCAATTATATTAATACCAGAGCTTTCATAGTAAAGGAGTTCTTATTCAACATAAGTTTTCATTAAAAAAAAAAAACAACAACCCGGATAACAAATAAAACAAGCAATAACATCATGCCTTATTTACCTCCAAAGTTATAGTTGTAGATGACTCCCTATAAGCCAGTAAGTTATTTCCAAGTCAAGTTTGTTCTTGTAGATGTCACTACAGCATGTGATTCTTCATTACAGTGAATCCAGAGGTAATCCAAAATTCTACATTAAACAGCAAAACAAAAAGTCAAAGTTGAGAGGAGCGGCTTTGGTTCTTAAACTTCTTCAGTTTGTGCTACGAGGCTAATTTTTTTAAAATTAAGAGTAGATTCATCTACATGGCAGTGTTGGCAGTAAATTATCAGAGAGAGAAAAAGATCAAAATTCCCTGAATCCTTTAGTTTTTATTCTTTTGAAATATTCCCTCTAACCAATTGAGTTAGTCCATATTGAATAATCTGGTTCTTTTGTAACATAAATGACATTGGCATTTATCTGTGAAATGTTTCCAAGAATAGAGTTGGCCTTTCCTCCTTAAAGTAGTTATCTCTTCAGGATTCCAGTAGGCCAAACTCAAGATTTCCCACATCCCTAAATGCCACTCTGTTACCACCTCTTAGATATAGCTTGCTAAACTTTCTGCCAAGACTCGCTCAGGAAGTTTGAGAAGAGATAAAAACTTTGAGAAGGGCAAAAGACAAAGAAAAAGTCACTGAAAACACAAATGTTTCAGTCACTCCTTTTCAGTTATAACAAATGTGCTGATGTTATTCCCATTATCAGTGTTTCCTTTGGTTACAATTTAATACTATGATGATCCACAGGGCAAGAATAGTGTTGATGGGTTTCTATTAATCCAGTCCTTTGTGCTGTGCTAACATTGGCACTTAATATATACTTTTAGATAATACCCACTATAATTGAATGGAGTCAAACACATTGTAAATTAGGAGGGAAATAAGCAAATTCCATTTAATTTGCCTTTCCAAATGCAGAAATTGAATTACAGAGTATGTGTGAGTCATGACTACTCATGAACTCCAAGTCTCCCTTCTAAGATGTCCCCAGCTCAGAGCCACTTTGTGCTGAAAATATTTTTGCCTGGTCTTTTCAGAACTGCTTCCGCACAACACCTTTGTCAGTGGAATGTGCTGCCAGTACATTGCTGTTTCCTGCCGTGACCACTCTCGTTACTCTTCACTCTCTTCTCTTTAATTCATCCTTGCCATCTCTAGAGAACGCAGTTAATAACCTTAAAGTATCTAATGTGTCCCATCTTTGAGCACTAACAGTCTTGTCTATACAACATAATATAGTAATTGTATGCAATGTTCTACTTCACTTGTGTGGACTTAGGCTCCCCTTTAGATAAAAAGTGTTTTAAGGCAGAGTCTACATCTTATCATTTTTATTATCCCCTCCGTGCTTGTCCCTGGAGAAGGCAATGGCACCCCACTCCAGTACTCTTGCCTGGAAAATCCCATGGACAGAGGAGCCTCGTAGGCTGCAGTCTATGGGGTCGCGAAGAGTCAGACACGACTGAAGCGACTTAGCAGCAGCAGCAGCAGTGATTGTCCCAGTGATGGACACGTAGGAAAACAAATACATCTCCCAAGTTCCCATACCCTGCAGCGCTCTGGATCTCCCTAGCATGATGCAGTCCTGTGTTTGGATGCTCTAGACAGTTCATCTCTGATACGCTCTTCCTTGCTACATGGCAAAAGCCCAAGTTGATACCATAATTATGGGGTTTTACCAACAGCCAACCAAAGACAAGGCCCTGTCTCTCTAAACTGTGCTGAACAAGGATCATGGCAAATCAATGTTCAAAAGATCTGGAGACATACAGAGGTTTTGAAATCCCTAAAATTACATAAAAGTTAACTAAAATTACATAAAATAGGTAGCCAAATATTCCAGCTGGGCATCTGGCTAGAATTAGTCCCCACTTTGAGCATTCAGCATGTTGTTTATACTAGTTCCTTTTGCTTCAGGGGGAGCTGTTATAGCAAGCGTTGATCAGAATGTAGAAGATCATGCTGCTTTTCAGAAGCATAAAGTGCTCTGCAGAAAACAGAACAGGTGAAATCTTATTTTTTTTTAAAAAAAAAATGGAACTGCTATGTTTGACTGACTTAAGGATAAAGAACAGAACTCTGGAAATAATGAAGAAGACACCACATAGGGGGAAAAGTGTTTTAAAGAACTCATGAATTGAGTGAATCAGAAAGAGAAGTAACTAAAAATGAATTGACAATGCTGGAGAAAACTTTGAATTTTTTTGGAAGCATTGGAATTCAAACATTAGTCGAACTACACACTGATCTTAACCTTTTCACAACTGGAAATGGTGTTCAGATGTGTGAGCAGTGAAGCAGGGAGAGAGTGAGGGAAATAAAGGACTTTGTAAAAGATGATTTTTTTATGTAGTATTTGATTTGTAGTAAAATTATAATCTTCAAGGACCTTTGGAAGAAGACTGGTTGATTTATAAAATTGTATTTATTTTAATATTGAATTAGAGAATTGTGTTTATTCAAAAGCTTCACATTGCATCCAAGAGCATAGTTAGGACCAGACTGTCCACGGATAAGCGTTTTAAAGGAGTAGGACTTATTTGTGATTTGCAATTATTGGTCTATCATGAACACTATTGAACTGTTTCATTGTTGGAGTGAAAAGTTTAGTTTCTTTATTTTAGTGTTTCATCTTACCACGTTCATATACTTAGTAAATCCAACTATAGATTTATGGCAATAGAACTAGAATTTAATGAAGCAGGGTTTGCTGGTCATCAGACTCTGGTTCTCTTGAGTCTATTAGATCTTGAATCTGTTAGTTTAGTGTTTGTAAACTTGGATAACTTCTCAATGCATCATTTTCTCATCAGTAAACTGGGTTGCTAATAATTTGTACCACACAGGATTGTTGTAAAGATTAAGTAAATGATAACATGCAAAACAGTAAGTGTGAGTCAGCTTAAAAGTAGGTATTTAATTAATATTAGTTGCTTTTATTCCTGTGGTAGCACAGGTACCAAATCTTAAACTATGCTTATAGAAAATGTCTTAGGGAAATGTTTCAAAATCCGACAATCAGCACTAGAGAACCATTGTTCCCAAGATCTGTGACATATACATTATAGAAATTTACTTTGTGCTTTTTAAAAAAAATAGTAGTGGATTTCCAGGAATAAAAGTAGACATACTACAATGTTGATCATTATTGGGTACTTTTCAAACTTTATAATGTTTTGCTCATAATGTATTTCTGAGCAAATTATTTTTTTCTGTGTGTTAGAGCTTGCCATGATTTAGGTCACTCTTCTCAAATAACACTTTAATGCTGTATATATGGATCTGGAGCCACCAGCTTTATTGCCTTTCTCACAATACTTTTAGTGTATTCACCAAACAAGTTGGTATAAAATTCCAGTTATTTCTCTTAGATTATATTATTTTTTAACATTATTGGTAAGTTAAACATGCAAAAAATATATAATATTGGTAGAACGGAGAGGTGAAAAGAACATTAGACTGAGTTTTCATAGCTCTAGATTCTAGTCCTGACTTTGCCACTAATAAACCACATGCATTTGGGATTTCCCTGGTGGTCCAGTGGTTAAGACTGCATGCTCTCAATGCAGGAAGCAGGAGTTCGATCCCTGGCTGGAAAACAGATCCTGTATGCCACATGGCTTGGCTAAAAAGGAGAGGGAAAAAAACAACACATACATTTGGCAAATATATTTATAAAATAACATTAACAACCAACATTTACTCAGTTTTTAGTCTTTATGTGCCAGATAGGCTATTAAGCTCTTTGCTTTATTCACTTATACAACTTCTTTACAACTTCTTACTGTTGTTAAGAAGGGTCTGAGGTTTTACTTTACTTAGAAGCTAGTGAATGTGCCTGCCATAATTGCATCGTTGTTTGTGAAAGATGAGACTCCTTGGTCAGAGACCAAGGTCCTTCTTTGGAGTTCTTTAAGGGCCAGGTAATGCCAACACATGCCATAGTTTATGTTAAAGGAGAGGAATCCTGAGATTAGGAAACCCAAATCTTTATCCTGAAGAGTAAGCGTAACTCACTATTGCTCCACAGGGAGACATTAGCTTTATTTGCTGGACAGTAAGCAAACCTGTTCATTGCTCTGGAGGCAGATGCTATCTCTGTCTTTCAAGGCTGTTATCCACATAAACAACTTGGAAAAAGTATTCAGAACAAAAGTAGTCAGCATTTCTGCCTGAAACAACAGGCAGAAACATGAGAAACCTAAGGAGAATTGTCTACCAACACCCATGATATACTACAGATATATAGTAGATACTATAATTAAGAAGCTAAGGAAGTGAGAGGCTAAGTAAATTTCCCCAAGACTTGTGCAGAACTGGATTCAAACCCAGTCAATTCCAAGAGCCTGGGATCTTCACCAGTATAATCAATTGATATTCTCTTGAATGTAAACATTTATTTAAATAAATAGCAAAATGCAAGTGTAAGTTCTTAGTGCCCTCATCCTGCACCTCACTTTACTCATCTCTAAAGTGGGCAAAGGGTGGTGGAGAGAGGGCTTGGGTTAGAGGCTCTCTCTGAAAGACTTTTAGATTTACTATGTCATGATTCTAACATTTCTCTCTTAAAATGAAAAGACAGCATGTGTAAGTGGATGTGATGCAGACTGGAAACACAGAGAAGAAAACAAGAACATCTATTTCATTGTTGGTGTACCTTTATAAATCTTTATCAGGATCTTTGCATGCCTTAATTAAGTTTTATGGGATTTGTTAGAAAAATGAGTGTTCAATTACTACTTAGGGTATTTCTGGCCTTTCTAATTATAGCTTATGGCTGGAGTAAGCAGATACTTTATTTTCCAACTACCCATCATAAAACTTCCTTTTTCTATAATATGAGTGAGAATATTATCTAAGAATAAAGTGAGGGCAGTCTTCAAATTGCTCATGCCTGGCATGTTACCAGGGAAGCATGTCCTGGATAGAGCATTACCAAAGAAGGGAAGGAAAAGGAAAGAAACTGTAATAACATTAGTGAGATAGTCAGGCTGAGAGCACTCTTCACATCCAGAGAAGCTCAAGAGATGGTTTTTTTTTGAGTTGGAATCTGGCTTGAAAACTATATTTAGATATCAACTGTCACTCTAACCTAGAGCATCATATCAGACACTTTATCTTACCATCGTGAGTTAGATTGTGGTCACATGCTGCCCATTTCCTGAAGTCTGTTGAAACCTCATTTTCTTGCCAGAGAAATCCCACTGGCAACCTTCACAAGATGATGTTTCTTAGGACTCTATCCTTGACCCCTATCTTCTGTCATTCTAGCAAATTTCTTTAGTGTGCCTCATCTCTGGGCTTCAAGGACCATTTATATGCTAATCAACCAAATATCTCTAAATATGGTTCACCATGCTCTCTCCTGAGCTCCTGATTCATGCAGTCAACTTTTTGTTTGACGTCTCTACTTGAGTATGTCAAGGGTATTTCAAACTCAGCTTGTCCAAAATGGAACACTGCAAATCCCCTTTTTCTACTTAAATAGTCCCCATACTACTTAAGGGCATCACCATCCACTCAGTTTCCTAAGCCAAAAACCTAGGCATCTTTTACTTTACTCTCAATATCCAATTAATCACCATGTCCTATTAATACTCAGAGAAGGAAATGGTAACCCACTCCAGTTTTCCTGCCTGGAAAATCCCATCGACAGAGGAACTTGGCGGGCTACAGTCCATGGGGTTGCAGAGTCAGACATGACTTAGTGACTAAACAACAATTAATACTCATTCCTAAATTTCTCCATATCCACCAACAATATCTTTGTAGAAATTACTATTAATTTTAATCTTGACTATTATATCATTCCTTAACTGGTCTCCTCTAGCCAGAATTCTCTCTATAAAATGCATACCAGATCATGCAAACCTTCTGCATAAAACCTCTCAATGGCTTCCTAGCTACCTACTAGAAAAAGTCTGAATTCCTAATATGATTTACAAAGCCTCCATAATATTGACTAATTATCTTTATTTAGCATTAGTAGTCTATTTGCAGACCATGCCTCCACAGACTCCAGGCTCTGTCTTCCTGTCCTTCACAGATTGTTCCTCTTACCTTGGACATCATTTCCATTGCCATTCCTACTCACCCTACTCAGCTTAAACTGCATACTGGAGAGTCTTCTCTGACCTCTAGATCACTATAGGTTCCCACAGTGCCTTGAGTTTTCTGTATCATTATTGCGTACTTAGTTGTGTCTGACTCTTTGCGACCCCATGGACTGTAGCCTGCCAGGCTCCTCTGTCCGTGGGATTTTTTCAGGCAAGAATACTGGAGTGGGTTGCCATTTCCTCTTCCAGGGGATCTTCCCGACCCAGGGATCCTGCATCGCAGGTGGATTCTTTACTGCTGAGCCATTTGGGGAAGCCCTCTATCATTAATACTTGTTTCACTTTATAATAATTATGTATAGCAGTGCTCCTGTCTCACTGGACTTTAAGCCTGAGCTAACAGTGACAGTACTTGAATCCCCAACATCTGGCTTTGAACATGGCACTTAGTAAGAACATAATAAATCCTTATGAATAAATAAAGAATCTGCCCAGATGCTCCTTTTTGAGCAGGAAACTTGCCCGTCATCAGTGAAGCAGCATTCAGCCCGTTGTCATTGAAGGTCTGGAGTTAACTCCTGGATCTTTTTCCCAATATATACATGGTAGAGCCTAGACAGTTTCTTGGATCAGGGTTCAAAGTGCCTGCCTTTGATTTCTTAGAAAAGCCCAGATTTAACAGCAGACGTTAAGGCCGTTCAGAATTAGTCTCCAAAATAAAAAAATAGGCAATGTCAGACTTTTAATGCATGTATTATATATTACATGCCTTTCACCTTTGAAAATTGGAATTTTATAAAGCATTTAAATGTAAGAGCAATTAAAATTGTCTCATCTTTCCTTTTTATCCTCAGTTTAAAAAGTATCTGTCCTTAGGTGAATAACAGGACTATTATTTGTTCCTTATCATCTAGGAATTTATAGCAGGGCGTATAACCACATTCCACAACCTCCAAGTTTAGTCAGTGTCTTGGATGCCATCAAGTGTATATCATCAAAGTATATTTTGGGTTAAAGAGCAATAGAAAAAAGGATATTCTTCCCAAATCACAGCAAATTTAAATTATAGAACTCCAAAACAAAACTTATGAAAAGGCTCCTCCCTATTTTAACCCATTTACCCCAGGACACCTCTGTGATGTGTAGGGTGGGTGCTATTCTTGTGGGTTCTAAGCATTGCAGTGGGTTGCTAGGGAGAGAAATACTCTTTGATTTCCTTCTGCACATTGGAAAAAGTAGGTAGAACAGGGGAAGAAGAAAACTGAGTCATACAGTTTCCCTTCTCTGCTCTACCACTGACCACAGATTATGTTTTACGTGCTTGCTTCAGTGATAAATAACTGTGAAGTGGCTGAGAGGAACCTTGGCCTTTCATGCCACAATAATAAAAAATTTAAATGATTGCAAAATTGATATCAATATCAATACATAAGGAATTATGACTCCTTCCTTGAGCCCCATCAACAAAATAACATGATTATAACTTAAATGAGTATATCTTCAAATTTGCTTAGGACAGTCTTTATTTGGCCTGCTGTCCTGGGCTAATTATTAATGACACTTTCACTCTCAAAAATGTCTTTGCAATATAAATTTTTATGAGGTTTTCCTAAAAGTTATGGGCATTTAGCATAACACCAACTTTCTAAGTTTTTTTTTTAATTCTTTATTTTTTTCTTTTTGAAAGCCTACTACATGCCAGTTTTGATGGCTCTTTTTCATTTGCAATCTATTTTTCACAACAAATTCACAGGTAGATAATGTTGCTCTTTTTAAAATAGAAAATCATAGTGTAGAAATACTAAGGCATTGCTTATGGCTTCTCAGGTGGCTCAGATAGTAAGCAATTGGCTGCAGTGAGGGAGACCCAGGTTTGATCCCTAGGTTGGGAAGATCTCCTGGAGAAGGGAATGGCACCCCATTCCAGTTTTCTTGCCTGGAGAATCGCATGGACAGAGATGCCTGAAGGAATATAGTCCATGGGATCTCAAAGAGTCACACATGACTGAGTGCCTTTTTAACACTATGGCCATGCAGCTAATAAATGACAGCTACAATTTAAACTTCTTCCAGGCAATTAAAAAATCCTTCTCTTTAAATACCAGTATATGCAGCTTCAGAATTGAGCCTTAAAAACATACACCCCTCCACCCACAATAAATAGATAAAACATACAGACTGAAGCAGCAAGCAATTCAGAGTGGCAAGATCAAGATAGAGTTTAGTTTGCTCCTGGGTGAATGATGAAGTGTGACCAACTCAACCACAGACACTGGCCTAGATCATAAACTCTAACACAGTTCCGTTGTCCCAAATATATCTTCAGACCCCTGTATATACACGTTGGAGGCACTATTGATTAAGATAATACTACTTCAGGCAAACTTTCACTTTGGGCTTCTCACGTGGCACTGAGGCAGAACGGAACTCCTCCCCTGCCTACTGCCCACTGCTACCAGTCTTTCCCACACCCTAGATAAGAAGAAAGATAATAAGGCCCTCAAATAGAAGTTTCCCGATTATGAGTCATGACTTACTCAGCCTTTGTTACAGAGAACCTGAAAGCCTCTGAAACACAGTGTTGATTTTGGCAGTCTTAACTCCCTGTGCTATTATCAAGAAATGAATTACTTGACTAATTTGCTTGAAATTACCTCTGTAATAAGTATATTAGAGCAGCGTATGTTAAAGAGGTTGGTGTTTAATATTATACATGTGAATATCTACTCATTTCTGTGAGCAATGCTTCACAACTAATAGTTCCTCAATAAAGATCTGTTATATTAAGTCTAAATAAAAATACTAATAAAAAGTAAGATCATTATAGAGTTCTTACTATGAACCATGCATTATATTCAGAGCTTTATGGGAATTATCTTTGTTTCTCTGTCTCTGTTATAGATGTAGATAGACATAGATATATATTTATATGTATATATATGCATTTTTTGCATGATGTGTTATAAAAATAAATAATTTATCCTTAAATTAAGTCAAACATGAAAATAACCACATACATCACCATGGCTTCCTTAACAATTAGTTATTACTTTTGATAAGTACCTTGTAGAGATAATTTCTGAGACAGATTAAGTAGTGTATATTATATAGGAGTATGTATTATACAGATCAAAAATATATTGTTATACTCATTTAAACTGGACTAAACAACATATGTTATTTACTGCTGTAGTATAGATGCTGTTTTTATTTGCAGATCATAGATAATAACATTACCTAATTATTAGGGCTGCCAAATAGATAAAATTAGATAATGCATGTGAAAACTTCTGCCATATCTCAGGCATTTTATAAATTAATTCCATCCTGTTTATAATTACAATGAGACTTTTATTTAGGAGAAAAACCTTGTCCAGTATTATGTGTTAAAGGCAGTGTTTAAAAATATGTACACTTATTTTCTTTGTAAATATTGTTAAATTGTTATTAATATGTAAACTTAAAGTATTAGCTATAAGATTGAGTTGGGAAGGTAAAATTGTATGATCTACAATTTTCCAAAGATAAGTTCTGAAGATTTCTCTTGAAAGAAGGTTTTTTGATGTCTGTTTTTTGTGCTTTGAACCAAAATGATGGGAAGGAAGGTAAAATACAAAATCCTCTTCCTCCTCTTTTTTTGATACAAAGATCCTGTGTTTTATTATGTTATTCTTTCAAAGAGAACTCAATTCAAAGTCAGCGTAGAAAGAAAATAAATTTAAACCTTTCTTCACCTTGCTGGGAATGCAGATACCAAAGTAAAATTCTCTTCCTGCATCTAGAGACTACAGTTCCAGCAGTTTCAGGGTAATCCTTGATTAATCTTAGAGGTATGCTTCTTCCTTTTTTTTTTATTTTTAATTTTTTTCTTTTATTTACATGTGTTTCCCATCCCAATCTCCCCACTTCTTCCTTTTTTTTTTTTTAAAAAAAAACTTTATATTGAGGTACAGCCAATTAACAGTGTTCTGGTAGTTTCAGGCGAACAGCGAAAGGACGCAGCCATACATATACCTGTATCCACTCTCTCCCAAACTCCCCTCCCATCCAGACTGCCTCATGTGCTATACAGTTGGCCCTTGTTGGCTATCCATTTTAAATATAGCAAGGTACACATATCCATCCCAAACTCCCTAACTATCCCTTCTCCCCATCCTTCCCCTGAGAACCATAAGTTCATTCTCTGGAAGCCTGCTTCTTGATTATGACTGGTTCAGGAGAATAAGTATGTTAGTTGATCAGTCATGTCCAACTTTTTGCCACCTCACAGACTGTAGCCTGCCAGGCTTCTCTATCCATAATTTTATCATAAATTTATATCTCATTAGGAGGATGAAGTAAAGTTTAGTGAAAGTCGCTCGGTCATGTCCAACTCTTTGCAACTCCATAGACTGTAGAGTCCATGGAATTCTCCAGGCCAGAATACTGCGTAGCCGTTCCCTTTTCCAGGGTATCTTCCCAACCCAGGTATCCCGCATTGCAGGTGGATTCTTTACCAACTGAGCCACAAGGGAAGCCCCATTAGGAGGATAACACTGTAATTGTTCATTTAGAAAGTCCTCTGAAAAAATAGCTCTCAGAAACAATGTTATTTTTAAATTTACTCAACAAGTATTTATTAATATTATTTATTTTTGGTGCAAATATTAGTTTTTTATGTAAAACACACAAACACACTTACCATTCTCTAGTAAAACTAGAAAAAAGATTGGGTAGTAATAGACTTGTTGCAGTATTTGTCCTTTGGATAAGGGAACTATGGTTTGTGTTTTTCATTCTGTATTTTACAAGCATATATTTATGTTATTATCTAATAAAATTGTACTTCTTTTATTATTTTTTAAGTTGAAGTATAATTGATTTATAATGTTTTAGCAAGTGATCCAGATATATATATATATATTCAGATATATATATATTTGGATATATACTTTTTCTTTTTCAAATATTTTTCCATTATAGATTATCACAATGTACTGAATATAGTCTTTGCTATACAGTAGGTCCTTGTTTATCTATTTCATATACATTTGTGTGTATCTGTTAATCCCTAATTCCCGATTCATCCCTTTCTCATTTCCGCTTTGGTAATAATTAATTTGTTTTCTGTGTCTGTGGGTGTCTTTCTGTTTTGTAAATAAACTCATTTGTATATATTTTTTTAGATTCCACATATAAGTGGAAGTATATGTAGATTCCACAAATATCATATATTTGTCTTTCTCTGACTTACTTCACTCAGTATGACAGTCTCTAGGTGCATTCATGTTGCTGAAAATGGCATTATTTCATCTTTTCTTGTGGCTGAGTAATATACCATCATGTGCATCTGTGTGTGTGTGTGCATCTGTGCGTATACCACATCTTCTGTTTCCATCTTCTTCAGTGGACATTTAGGTTGCTTCCATGTCTTGGCTGTTATAAACAGTGCTTCAGTGAACATTGGTGTGCATGTATCTTTTCAAGTTAGAGTTTTCTCTGGATATATGCCCAGAGGTTGGATTGCAGGATCATATGGTAACACTATTTTTAACTTTTTAAGGAACATCCAAATTGTTCTCCATAGTAGCTGTACCAATTTACATTCCTAAAAATGGTATAGGAGAGTTCCGTTTCCTCCACACCCTCTCCAGCATTTACTATTTGTAATAATTTGACTTTTTACTGATGGCCATTCTGACGAATGTGAGGTGGTACCTCTTTGCAGTTTTGATTTGCGTTTCTCTAGTAATTAGTTTCAACCCTGAATATTCATTGGAAAGACTATTCCTGAAGCTCCAATACTTTGGCCAGCTGACGCAAAGAGCCAATTCATTGGAAAAGATTCTAATGCTAGGAAAGATTGAAGGCAAAAGGAGAAGGAAGCAGCAGAGGATAGATGGTTAGATATCATCAATGTCTCAATGGACATGAATTTTTCAGCAAACTCCAGGAGATAGTGAAGGACAGAGGAGCCTAGCATGCTCTAGTCCGTGATGTCACAAAGAGTCTGACACAACTTAGTGACTGAACAACAGCAAAAATAATAATTAGCAATATTGAGAATCTTTTCATGTGCCTGATGGCCATCTGTATATATTCTTTGGAAAAATGTTCTATTTTGATCTTCCCATTTTTTGATTGAGTTGTTTGTTGTTTTGCTATTGAGTTGTATAAGCTGTTCATATATTTTGGAAATTAAGCCATTTTCAATTGTATCTTTTGAAAATATTTTCTCCCATTCCACAGGTTGTCTTTTTCTTTGGGTTTATGCTTTCCTTTTTTGTGCAACAGCTTTTAAATTTTATCAGGTCCCATTTGTTTATTTTTGCTTTTATTTTCATTATTCTAGGAGGCAGATCCAAAAAAGTATTGCTGTATTTATGTCAAAGAGTGTTCTGCCTGTATTTTCCTCTAGGAGTTTTATAGTATCTAACATTAAATTTAGGTATTTAATCCATTTTGAATTTATTTTTATATATGGTGTTAGAGAATGTTTTAATATTATTCTTTAACATATAGCTGTCCAGTCTTCCCAGCATAACTTATTGAAGACACTGTCTTTTCTCCATTGTATATTATTTCCTCCTTTGTCATAGATTAATTAACCTTAAGTACATGGGTTTATTTCTGGGCTTTTTACCCCATTCCATTGATCTATATGTCTGCTTTTGTGCCAGTATCATGCTGTTTTGATTACTGTAGCTTTGTGGTATAGCCTGAAATCAAGGAGCATGAGTCTTTTCTCTCTGTTTTTCTTTTTCAGGATTGTTCTGGCTATTTGGCATCTTTTGTGTTTACATGCAAGTTAAAAAAACTTGTTCTATTTCTCTGAAAAATGCCATGGTAATTTGATAGTGATTGCATTAAATCTGTACATTGCCTTGGGTAGCATGGTCATTTTAACAATCTTGATTCTTCCAATCCAAGAACATGGCATATCTTTCTATCCATTTGTGTAGTCTTCAGTTTCTTTCATCAGCATATTATAGCTTTCAGAGTACAGGTCTTTTGCCTCCTTGCTGTTGTTCAGTTGCTAAGTCATGTCCAATTATTTGCGAACCCATGGACTGCAGCACACCTGGCTTCCCTGTCCTTCACTATCTCTATGAGTTTGCTTAAACTCATGTCCATTGAGTCAGTGATGCCATTCAACCATCTCATTCTCTGTCACCCCCTTCTCCTCTTGCCCTCAATCTTTCCCAGCATTAAGGTCTTTTCCAATGAGTTGGCACTTTGCATCAGGTGGCCAAAGTATTGGAGCTTCAGCTTCAGCATCAGTCCTTCCAAAATCAGGATTGATTTCCTTTAGGATTGACTGGTTTGATATCCTTGCAGTTCAAGGGACTCTAAAGAGTCCTTTCTAGCACTATGGTTCAAAAGTATCAGTTCTTTGGTGCTCAGCCTTCTTTATGGTCTGATACTTGCATCCATACATGACTACTGGAAAAACTACAGCTTTGACTATTCAGACCTTCGTCAAGAAAGTGAGGTCTCTGCTTTTTAATACACTGTCTGGGTTCATCATAGCTTTTCTTCCAAGGAACAAGTGTCTTTTAATTTTGTGGCTGCAGTGATTTTGGAGCCCAAGAAAATGAAATCTGTCACTGTTTTCACATTTGTCCCATCTATTTGCCATGAAGTGATGGGACCAGATGCCATGATCTTAGTTTTTTGAATGTTGAGTTTTAAGCCAGCTTTTTTTTTCCCACTCTCCTCTTTCACCTTCATCAAGAGCCTCTTTTAGTTCTTCTTCTCCTTCTGCAATTAGGATGATGTCATCTGCATATCTGAGGTTATTGATATTTCTCTCAGAAATCTTGATTCTAGCTTGAGCCCCATCCATCCCAGCATTTTGCGTGATGTACTCTGAAACTTACATAAGCAGGGTGACAAAATACAACCTTTAAGTACTCATTTCCCAATTTTGAACCAGTCCATTGTTTCATATCTGGTTCTAACTGTTGCTTCTTGACCTGCATACAGGTTTTTCAGGAGGCAGATAAGGTGGTCTGGTATTCCCACCTCTTTCAGAATTTTTCATAGTTTTTTGTTATCCACACAGCCAAAGGCTTTAGTGTAGTCAATGAAGCAATTTTTTTTTTTTTTTTTGGAATTCCCTTGCTTTTTCTATGATCAAGCAGATGTTGGCAATTTAATTTCTGTCTGCTTTGCCTTTTCTAAACCCAGCTTGTACATCTGGAAGTTCTCAGTTCACATATTGTTGAAGCCTAGGTTGAAAGCTTTGAGCATTGCCTTGCTAGCATGTGAAATGAGTGCAATTGTATGGTAGTTTGAATATTGTTTGGCATTACTCTTTGGATTTAGAATGAAAACTGACCTTTTCCAGTCCTGTGGTCACTGCTGAGTTTTCCAAATTGGCTGGCATATTGAGTTTAGCACTTTAACAGCATCATATTTTAGGAGTAGAAATAGCTGGAATTCCATCACCTTCACTAGCTTTGGCCATAGTAGTACTTCCTAAGGCCCACTTAATTTCACTCCTTATGTAGATTTATTCCTGGGTGTTTTATTCTTTCTGATACAGTGGTACAAATTATAATTCCAAAAAGGACATGGGCTTCCCTGGTGGCTTTAGATGGTAAAGAATGCACCTGCAATGAAGGAGACCTGGGTTCAATCCCTGGATTGGAAAGATTCCTTGGAGAAGAAAATGGCAACCCACTCCTGTATTCTTGCCTGGGAAATCCCACGGACTTAGGAACCTGGAGGGCTACCTGAGTCCTTGGGGTCTCAAAAGAGTTGGACACGACTTAGCAACTAAACAACAATAACAAAAAAGCACATATACAAAGCCCTTCTTTTTTGAGGTAATGCAGAGTTCCAAATAATCTCAGGGAGTTCACGTTTCATTTCCTACTTGTAATGTAGTGGCTGATCAATCCTATATTGCATAACATTCAATTCCCCTATTGTAAATTTCTTTTTGTCCTTATAACCAGATTGGGTCGCAGTTCATGACCTGAGGTAAGTACCAACTCACATTTTCAGGACTCTAGGCTTCAGGGTAGAAAATCAGTTGCGGATGCTCTAGGGCAGATCGTAAGCACACAAACGTACAGTCAGTGAAAAGATGCTAATATGAAGCAGTCCATCCTGCACAGGAGTCCTTTTGGCTTTAGTCTGGAAATGCACAGGAGGGAAGCTGACCAAGTATTTGAGGTTCCATATCTCAGGAAGAGTCTTGAGTCAGGAAACCAGTCTAAAGTCTCTCTCTCTCACATATTTTCATTCATCAAAAATTACATTCTCTGGGCTAGATTTACTAGTGTTAAGAGTTACATACTCATGAACCATGATGGTGAGGAGTCATAAACCAGAAGTGTAGTAGACAGCAAATTACAGCTAATAAGCAGAAGGTACACATATTCTAAACACTTTTTACTTGCCTTGATGGTTTGTAATCATTCAGTTTCTTCCTGTATTTCTATTTCCATCCTAAACTGAAGAAAGGAGGTGAAGTATGACAGGCAGTTTATTTAGCACAGCTCTCATGAGCTTGACTTGCAATTAAACAGTCATAGGTCTGAATCCCATTTATCACTACAGAAACATATCACCTTACAGACACCTAACCCTCAAATCTACCTCCTCAGGTTATTGTAAAGGGTAACTAAAATAATAGCTGCGCAATGCTTAACTCGATCTCTGATACAGAGGAAACCTTCAGGAAAGGCTAATACCTAACAATATTGTTGTTCTCTTTCTTGATACTTCCTTCATTTGTCTATAATGTCTGTTTTTACTACACAATGGATTCTAAACTGCAAATGCCATTGAGGTAAAACCCTCCAACTATACTTGCTTTCTTATAGTTGTAATGAAGGAACAAGCAAAATAAAAGTGTGTGTAATAGTTTCTAGATTGTGAAGTTTTAGTGTTTTCAGAAATGCCAGGCTCCTAGAGAACAAATAGTTCAGTCATTAAGTCCATGTCTGGTTCTTTGCAATCCCATGGGCTGTAGCACGCCAGACTTCCCTGTCCTTCACTATCTCCTGGAGTTTGCTCAAATTCACCCACTGAATCAGTGATGCCATCCAACCACCTTATCTGCTATTGCCCCCTTCTCCTCCTGACGTAAACCCTGTGAACAGAACGAAAAGGCAGAGAACAAATAGCTGAGAGGAAATTGGTGTATTTGGCAAACTGTTACTTAGTGGGCTGCAGCTCCTTGGGTAAGTTGGCCACAGGAGAGAAGAGGGCTTAGTCCTGATTGCCAAGAGTAAGGCACTGAGCTTAACAGTTCCCTTATAGTAACTATGAAACTCCTAAGAGCCACCAAATCCTTGCTTTCCCTCTGACACCCACTGTGATTCAAGTTGACTTGGAGATCCATTTCTCTCATCTCAGAATGTAAGGGAAACATTCTGGGCAAATGCCCTGGCCTAATTCAAGCCCTTCTCTCTCCATGCCTCAAATATATATCAGAGGCAGCTAGGTGCCGGACTCCCCTTGGACTGGGAACTGACTAGGTTCCACAAGGACACTGCAAACTTTGGGCAGCCAGGATCAGGTCAAACTTAACCAACCCTCTCCAGGCCTTCTGTACTTTATCTCCATCCTTCCTTTTTTTAACTCTCAGCTTCTCAACTGTGCAAAAACTAGGAAAGGGAAAGCCCAGGCCACATGGTTAGATACCATCTTACTCCACATAGTCACTCCATATCCAGAAGCTCTGAAAGGAAATATGGCATTGAAGGACTGTGCTTCAGTATGTATCACTGAAAGAAAAAAAAAAAACCTTAGTTACTAAGTATAGTCAACCCCTTAGTTGAATCCTTGGATGTGGAATTTGTGGATTTGGAGGGCCAACTGTACTGCATCATTTTATATAAGAAACTTGAAAATCCATGGATGTTTGTGTCCCTAGGGGACCCTGGAATCAAACTGCCCTGGATATGGAGGGGCAATCATCAGTTCATTTAAGTCTCTCAGTCGTGTCCAACTCTTTGCAACCCCATGGAATGCAGCACACCAGGCTTCCCTGTCCATCTCCAAATTCCAGAGATTGTACAAACTCATGTCCATAGAGCCGGTGACCCATCCAGCTATCTCTTCTTCTGTCATCCCCTTCTCTTCCTGCCTTCAATCTTTCCCAGCATCAGGGTCTTTTCCAATGAGTCAGTTCTTCACATCAGGTGGCCAAAGAATTGGAGTTTCAGCTTCAGCATCAGTCCTTCCAATGAATATTCAGGGCTGATTTCCTTTAGGATTGGCTGGTTGGATCTCCTTTTAGTCCAAGGGACTCTCAAGAGTCTTCTCCAATACCACATTTAAAAAGCATCAATTCTTCATTGCTCAACTTTCTTTATAGTCCATCGTATGCTGTCTAGATTGGTCATAGCTTTTCTTCCAAGGAACAAGCATCTTTTATTTTCATGTCTGCAGTCACCACCTGCAGAGATTTTAGAGACCAAAAAAATGAAGTTTCTCACTGTTTCCATTGTTTTCCCATTTATTTGCCAGGAAGTGACAGGACCAGATGCCATGATCTTAATTTTCTGAATGTTGAGTTTTAAGTCAACTTTTTCCCTCTGCTCTTTCACTTTCATCAAGAGGCTCTTTAGTTCTTCTTCACTTTCTGCCATAAGGGTTGTGTCATCTGCATATCTGAGGTTATTGATATTTCTCCCAGAAATCTTGATTCTAGCTTGTGCTTCATTCACCCCAGCATTTCACATGATGTACTCTGCATATAAGTTAAATAAGCAGGGTGACAATATACAGCCTTGACATACTCCTTTCCCAATTTGGAACCAGTCTGTTGTTCCATGACCAGTTCTAACTGGTGCTTCTTGACCTGCATACAGATTTCTCAGGAGGCGGGTCAGGTGGTCTGGTATTCCCATCTCTTTAAGAGTTTTCCATAGTTTGTTGTGATTCACACAGTCAAAGGCTTTGAGTAATCAATAGAGCAGAAGTAAATGTTTTTCTGGAATTCTATTGCTTTTTTGGTAATACAGTGGATGTTGGCAATTTGATCTCTTGTTTCTCTGCCTTTTCTAAATCCAGCTTGAACATCTGGAAGTTCATGGTTTACATACTGTTGAAGTCTGGCTTGCAGGATTTTGAGCATTACTTTGCTAGAGTGTGAAATGCGTGCAATTGTGCAGTAGTTTGAACATTCTTCGGCATTGCCTTTCTTTGGGACTGGAATGAAAACTGACCTTTTCCAGTCCTGTGGCCACTGCTGAGTTTTCCAAATTTGATGGCATATTGAGGGCAGCACTTTCACAGCATCATCTTTAGGTTTTGAAATTGCTCAACTGGAATTCTATCACCTCCACTGGCTTTGTTTGTAGTGATGCTTCCTAAGGCCCACTTGACTTCACATTTCAGGATGTCTGGTTCTAGGTGAGTAATCACACCATCGTGGTTATCTGGGTCATTAGATCTTTTTTGTATAGTTCTTCTGTGTATTCTTGCCACCTCTTGTTAATATCTCCTGCTTCTGTTAGGTCCATACCATTTCTGGATGCATCAGACCTGGGTATGGCATAAACCCTCTTGCAGGAGCTCACCATTAACCCCACCATAGAACCACCATAACTCACACAGAACTGGGGAAACAGACTCTTGGAGGGCACAAACAAAACCTTGTGTGCACCAGGACCCAGGAGAAAGGAACAGTAGCCCCACAAGAGACTGACCCAGACTTGCCCATGAGTGTCCAGGAATCTTGGGAGGAGGCATGGGTCAGTGGTGGCCCGCTGCAGGGTCGGTGAGACTGAGTGTGGCAGTGTACACAGGACCTTTTGAAGGAGGTCGCCTTTATCTTCATTACCTCCACCATAGTTTGGCCTCAGGTCAAACAATAGGGAGGGAACACAGCCCTGCCCTTCAACAGGATATTGGATTAAAGATTTACTGAGCATGGCCCTGCCTATCAGACAAGACCCAGTTTCCCCTCTCAGTCTCTCCCATCAGGAAATTTCCATAAGACTCTTATCCTTAGCCATCAGAGGGACAATCATAGTTTCTTATAGAGAAGGGGCACAGAAGAGGTTTGCAAACAACAGACTTTCCATAACACAGTTCTATTTCTTCTCTGCTAGCCTCATTTGCAATATAAATAAGGCCTTGAAGGCAGTTTTGGAAATACATCAAATCATAGAACTGAAATGATCTAAACAACTGATGCATCTATCTAAAAAACCTCACGGGATCCAAAAAGACAATACCTGCAAGGTTAATAAGGATACTTTGCTAATTAGGGTCTTCTCTCTTCTGCCAGAATACCTTGTCATAAAACCTCAACTATGCCAACTGTCTAAGGCTTAGAATTATCACTTCATCACGTGATCTGCAGAATATCAGGGTTTTCAGATCCCTTCTGTCAGTGAGGTAAAGTATAGAATCGTGGGTTTCTTGTGAGGTTTAAAAATTAAAAAGTATTATTAACTTCCTGTTCAGGTGCTATTTAAAAAATAACATCTGAACGCTTTCCCCAGCCCTTACTTTTCCTTTTTGTGTGCTACACTCTATTGCTAATTAACAATAAAAATGATCACTAGGGGAAATCTTTGATGGATTCATTTATTGATGAAAATAACTTGGTACTATTAAAACTTGTACAGAATCAGAGATTTGGAGTTTATTAGATGTAGTAGCAGATTTTGAGCTGCTTCTAATTCAAGATTAATTCTTAAACATTCTCTATATTATACCATACAACTAAAATTATTATTTTCAAGTTTTTAAAAATACAAGTATTCAGCAGAGGTAAAAGCATTGAAAAAGGATTAATTTAATTATGAATACCTTTACTGATTATAAAATTACCGTATACCTAGTCTCTTCCATTGACCATCCCTCAAGTATTTCACTAGGTTAGAGGGGAAATCAGGATGGATAATTATAGGAAAGCATTCTGGAAATATGCTAAAGGAAACAGCAGGCACATTGAAATAAGATGAGCATTTTGATCAACAGATGAGTTATTTCTGAAAAGACAGTTTGCCTTTGAAAATATTTATAATGAATGCAGTCCAAGTCCTTGCCATTGTTAATGATTTCAACATGTTCTAGGCTGGAAGACCAGTTTAATTATTTCACAAATCAAAGAGGGGAGGCTTCCAGCACAGGACCCATCAAGAATAGCTCTTCATAATAATTGCCAAATCCTTGAATATCCAAGTTCCGTGTTATTGTGAGTCAAATTGTATCCTTTCCCCAAATTCATACATTGGAGTCCTGATCACTTGTATTTCAGAACGTGACCCTATTTGGAGATAGAGATATTGCAGGTGTAATTAGTTAAGATGAAGTCATGCTGGAGTAGGTTGGGGCCCTAAAATGACTGGCATCTTTACAAAAATTCAGTGTGACTGGTGCCCTTATAAAAAGAGGAAAGTTGGCCTCAGAGACAGGCACGCAGTGGAATACCTTGTGAAGACTGGAGGTATACAGCCGTAAGCTAAGGAACTGATAGAAGGTAGGAGAAAGGGCTGCAACAGGTTATTCCCTAGCCCCATAGAGGGAGCGTGGTCCTGCTGACACTTCGATTTCAGACATCTGGTCTCCAGAACTGTGAGACAGTAAACTTCGCTTGTTCTAAGCCACCTCATTTGTGATGCTTTGTTACAGCAGCCCTAGCAAACCAATATAGGTATCGATTATCTTTTAACTCTTCTAAATTTTGCTTCCCTTTTCAAACAACACAAAAATGTCCAACAGGGTGTTTCATGAAAGAATCATGAAACAGAAGCACCGTGAGCATGACCAGACACACTTCTCATTCACTCCACTATCTTACCTCTAATCCTCCAACGTACCCAGACTCCATGCCATTGTGGCACGGTGGTGACTTCCACAAGAATAATCTTTCTGCCTTTCTCAGCTCAGGTTCTCGAAAGAGGGAAAGCAAAGCCAGCCCTCAAGGTCAGCCCCATTGGCTACCTGCCTCTAATAAGTCAGGCCCTCATCATAACTTTTCCTGTCTTAGTTGGAGGTTATGTTTCTCCTTTTAGATGGGACTGGGTCCCTTACCCTAGTGACTGCCCCTGCCTTTAAGCAAAAAGGTTGAAATTCTCTCAACAAGAGTAAAAGACTTTCGTTATGTTGACTTATGAAATAAACTGCCCTCTCTCAGTACATATATATACTCCCATACAAACACTATAGCAAACTTTCTAGTGCATCAGAGTCTGATTGGTGGTCTAGAAGATGTTGAAAAAGTGGTATGTGAATGGACTAGCACAAATTTTTGAAGAATAATGTGTTTGAAGACTGACATATAGCATCTGCATAGTAAATACAGAGAGAAGAACAGAAAGTAAAAGATAGTTTTGTTTTTTGTGCCCTCAGCAGGACCTCCGTTCCTTGTTGAGTGAGAGTATTGAAACTACAGGATAATTAGTATGTGTGCCGTCTAGTTTAGATGTGCTGGAATTTGACCAGAACTGCAGTTACAGATTGGGCCAGCTTTTGTAAAAACCTCTTTGTTTCTCTTGCTCTCAAACACATTGTAAATTCATTAAATGGCCCAAGGCTTTGCTGCTGATTCTCACACTTTTGTAAGAGCTTATAAAGGGAGTGTTTGGGGCCAAGACTTCTAAGTAGGACTCAGGTGTGGGAGGAAACGGTACTGATGATTAATCCTCTTCTAAAGTGATAAAATCCCTCATTGGACACAGCAACCCGATGGCCAGGTCACACTGGAAGTCAAACCTCAGCTCTAAGCACACAGCTAACATGGATCTTTGGGGATGTTGTCAAACCCAAGGCCACGAGCAAGCCTGTGACTCAGTCAAAAAGGACCACAGGACAGGAGACATCTGACTGTGCACAGTGTGTTGCCAAGACTGCTTTCTGCTGATGATCAGCTCCTCTCAATTCTGGGGAAATGTGTAATGTGGTTGAGTGA
The DNA here is from genome assembly GCF_963930625.1 of Muntiacus reevesi. Classification (NCBI taxonomy): domain Eukaryota; kingdom Metazoa; phylum Chordata; class Mammalia; order Artiodactyla; family Cervidae; genus Muntiacus; species Muntiacus reevesi. The sequence goes on along the minus strand of NC_089251.1, from coordinate 254,876,795 downwards.
TACTGCATTAAGTAGGAGACAAAAAAAATCATATAAAAGTCCTACAGATAATCAAAAGGGCACATTTTGTACAATGCTTTTGATATTCTGTACATTTACTTTATATCCTGTAAAAAAAGAAATTTTTTTTTTCACCCAACAAGAGATTGGCAGAGGGGAGTGAAGGGGAGAGAAGCAAAAGAAATGAAGAATTTGCAAACTGGATGAGCTGACCCTGAACAATTAAATGTGTTGAAAATATATACATTTCAGGAAGAATTTTAGTGTAGAAAAACCCTAAAGACAGAAACCTTATCTTTAGTATTTAGCATTTTAGAAATGCTACTTTAGCATCTTCTGCTTTAAGTTGTAATTAACACAACATTATAATTCAACAATAATTCCATAAAAAATAAATTTTAAAAAAGTTTTTTTAAAAGCCCTAATCTGCTCCCTGGTTGCCAGCTAGTTAGTTAATAATGTGAAGTGGAAACCTGAAAAAATTTCAAGCATGTGATAAAAGTGTTGTTTTTATGATATAAATATCTTCTAAAATTAAAGTAAAATAATATTTCCTAATTCATTCCATTTAAAAAGAAAAACAGTGGCATGTTCCTATTGAAACGATTCCTATAATTTCACATCTAAAAATAATTACTTAAAAACTTTTGGCAAGATCTAGATGATCATTGATATTGATCAATAATCAATGTCATTGTGAGCATTGTGGAACACTTATCTCATTATTTCTCCTAAAAACATTAGAAATTCGCTACCATTCTGAAACTCTTTTCAACATTTTTAAAATACTTTGTTTTAAAACAGTTTTAAAGGAAAATTGCAAAAATAGTACAAAATGTTCCCGCATACTCCATTATCCAGTTTCCCCTATTATTAACATCTAACGTTAATATGGTACCTTTGTTACAATTAATGAACCAATATGGACACATTATTATTACCTAGTAAAGTCCATATGTTATTCAGATTTCTTTAGTTTTTGCCTGATGTCCTTTTTCTGTTTTAAGGTCCCATCCGAAATACTGTGCTTTACTTAGTCATTCTGTTTCTTTAGGCACCCTTTGTCTGTGATAGTTTCTCAGACTTTCGTTGTTTTGATGACCTTGACAGTTTGAGGAATACTGGTCATATATTGTGTAGAGTGTCCTCAACTAGGGTTTGGCTGGTGTTTGTCTCATGAGTAGACTGGGCTGATAATTGTGGGGAGGAAGACCACCAAAATAAAGTGCCACTTTCATCATATCACATCCGGAGTGTGTACTGTCGACATAGTGGTCCACTGAAGTCACTGTTGATGCTGACCTGGGTCACTGGCTGAGATGGTATTTGTCAGGTGTCTACTGAGGTTATTCTCCTCATCCCCGCTTTATTTCATGTACTCTTTGGAAGTATACTTTTTTTTAAAAATATTGCTTCAACTTTTGAGGAATATTTTGGTTGGTTCCAGTTTGGGGAGATTATGAGTAAAGCTTCTCCAAATAGTCACAAGTAAGTGGATTTTTAGGTGGATGTACATTTTCAGATTAGCTGAATAAATATCTTGGAGCATAATTGCTGGAACATATGGTAAAACTGTTTAACTTTGTAAGAATTTGCCTTCCAAAATGACTGAACCATTTTGTATTTCTACCAATGATCAATCAGAACTCCTTTTTCATTGATTTCAGTATCAATTAGTATTGTTAGTTTTTTTGATCTTTAATCATCCTAATACATTGGTAGTAGAATCTTGTTACTGTTTCATTTTTAATTACCTAGTGAAAAATGATGTTGAGTATCTTTTCATATGCTTATCTGCCATTATATATTTTCTTGGGTCCCCCAACATATTTTTAAATACTTAAATAATTTTATTGTTGAAGTTGGGTCAAAATATTATATAGTTTTTCTATTTACGTATTAGATAGTCTCACCCAAGAAAGTTTCCTAAAATTTCTGGTGTTGAATTACATAGACAGTATTATCCCCCATACATTACCAATTGTGGCATTATTTGTAGAAGGGGTCTATTTTGTTTGGTAAATTATTATATCTGCAGTCTACATAATAATCTTAAATATTTGTGCAATTAAAAACTTCCTCTTTCCACACCCAAAAAGAAAAACAGAGCCCAATAGTACTTATTACCTAACAGTGAAGGAGAGGACCAACATATGCCCTCAGTTGCCACATTGTCATGGGCTGTCCTTGGACAAGTCACGTTACTATGGGAGCCATCAGCATCCTCACCTGTGAATAATGGGGTGATTGTAGATGACCAAGGGTTTCTGCTAACAGTCTAGTTTTATCCTGTATTTTCCTCTAAAGTCTCAGGCACTGAGCAGAGTCTCATTAATACAGTATTCTTTTTTTTTGGCTGCGTTCCTCCTAATATCGCCACATTAAAGCTCCTTTGTTTAGTTGTTAGTACCTTTTTCAGACCACTCCTTAAGTACAACATGTAATTTTGTTGGCCTTTATTAGCTGGAGATTACTTTCCTTTGTTAATTTGCTGTGTTTTAATTTTTTCATATCTAATCTAATTAGGAAGAACTCTCTTTGTTTGAGAGTAATTAAATTTTATCAGGGCAAATTAAATACAAGTTAGCTTATGTAAAAATCATCCTAGACTGCTTACTAAAATCTAAATTAAATCCCTTTTTATTTCTTCACTGGGAAGACTTTGTGAACAGAATTTGGATTCTTGATCAATTTTAGCTTTTGGACCTACTCTTTTTATAAGGGACAGATTTTATAAGTCAAGATATTAAGCCTGAAATATAACAAATCTCCAAAGGGTCTTACTCAGGATATATTTGATAAACTCTCTTTCTTGTTGCTAAATGTATCTTGTTGCCTCAAAAGAAATAAATACACCTACCTCTACAGGGAGCAATTTTCTCTTCAGGGAGTATTTTACGCATTCAAGTTCACCATGGGTCAGGCTAAGAGCAGCACTAGTATAACTCATATTTGTACCCACAGACATCCTTAACTGCTTCAGGATGTGGGATGAATTAGAATATGGACATTAGGCCCAGTGTATGACACACAACAACCACCCGCTTGGGTCGCCATTGTGTTTAAGCCACACATATTGGCCTGTGAGTCATCAGATCGATGTACCAGCAGAGGCTTGCTCTCAGAGTCTGCACGGTTTAGCAGATGATGTATCTGAGAGCTTTCGAAAGTTTAAGTAACTCAAGTGATAGGTAATAGGAAAGCAGCATTTTTTTCCTCAAAGAATAATATATTCCAAACCAGAAAAATAAAACTTTCCCTAATGAGCAACTGTACTGGATTTTCACTCTTAACATTGATCTTAAAGCACAGGTCTCAATCCAGGGACTTGAAGGTGTTCATTGCTCCCCCTAACACATTTGTCATTTATCAGTAGAAAATTGACCTCACTCTGGATGACCAGACTTATATTCATGGCCTTGTGGAGATATGAAATTCAATGCATGTTTATCATTGAATTAGGAAAAAGACGCATCCATGGGTTTTGCATAAAGGCTTAGGAGGTCTTATGCTCAAGTGAAATGCATGACTGATGCCTCAAGCATGTCCCAACAAACATCTTAAGGTGGCTTTACATGAGGCGGCATGCTGTCTCATCTGCCTGCTGTGGGTGGGCCCTAAAACGCCAACAGTTGTAGCAGATCCAGATACTGTCAGATGTCAAGATACCTGGAACGGTTTTAGATTGGAACTTTATGAATATGGCAAATTTAAAACTAAGAAATAACTATGTATGTAGATTACTACATCGTTAACTTACACGAGAGTAACTGCAAAAGTTCTTGAATAGGATTATGAGGTCCTTTAATAAGGAATTAACTTTTTTAAACAAATAAAACATTCTTATATACTTTTTGGGTCTAAATTTCTAAGTTGTTTTATACATTTTCAAACTGCCTAGATTCTACTGATTCTCTTTTGTGCATTCAAGTTGTTCTTTTCCTGGAAAAAATAATATAAGCTAACTTTCTTTAAGGGCCTACCGTATTTGCAGGACTGTTCTAAATTCTTTATGTGTACTAACTCAGGTTTCTTTCTTCTCTCAGGGCCTCTATTTTCCAGGACCTTCTCTGAGTTAGTCTACAACTGCTTGGTGTCAGAATGTAGAAGCTGTCTTATCAAGAAGGAGTTTGCTTTCCCACAGTCTTCCTTACTGAAGTGGGTTGTGAGTTAGTGATTGTCCAGGAATGGCTGCTCTGCTTGTGTGGCTTTGAAATCTGTGTATTTCTTTGATTATATACTGCATGCTGACCTCAGGAATGAACTTCTAAAATGTAACTTCTAGAATAGGATCAAATTGGAATAGCTTTGCCCACTGCCCACAAACATGGAAAATATACCTGCTCTATGAAAGGCCAATAATAGATTAACAGAGCTCTGTGAGAAAAATCAAGATTGCCACTGCAGAATATTGCAATTATAATCTGTTGCCAGCTGCTCACGGTTTATTTCATGTTCATTGTTGTACAGGGTATATATGTACTTTGATACCTGACTTAGCTATGATATCTAATTGGTTCATTTTTCACTTCCCATTTCTCAGATGCATTTTGCATATACAGGATTCTGGATAACAGTTTCACCCAGTCTCTTACTGTAAACCACGCTATTGATGTGTAGTAGTTTGCTATCTTTGCAAGGATTCTATGCTTGACAATAGGGCTCTCAATTTATAATCTGTGTATCCTCTTTAACACTTAGTTCAGAAATAATGTAATTATTATTTTTAAATTATTAAAATTTGAGTCTACAAGTCTACATGCTTTGTATCCTTTATCCTCTTAATCCTCACAGCACTCCTATGAGGTAGGTACTGTTCTTAGTCCAATTTGACATATGATCAAAGTCTGATTTGATCATGTCAAATAATTCACCATTTAGAGTTTAAAGGCTGATTCTGGAATCTGGTCTTCACCGTGATCATTGTGTCTTATACATAGTGTTCATGCTAACAAAACAAAACATGATGATTCACTTGTTAGATGAAGGCAAATCTTAACATTCTCTCTCCATGGTCATGTAAAGTGATTAAGGAGGAAAGTGGAGAAAAGCAAAAGAAATCCTTGCTCTTCAGCCCTAGGGGAGCTCTTGAAGGTTTTTCAGGGTGGATATAAACTGAGCAGTTGAAAGTACTGCTTTTAGCCAAGAGAATGTGATTTGAGTTTCAGCATCTGTCATACTGGCTTATATTAAGAAGACACTCAGTAAGACATTGACCTAAATCCAAATGTGTTCACCAGAACAGCTAGCCTTGGTATGAAGGGAAATGGAACAGAATTACCTAACCTTCGTATTATCATTTTATGGTTTGCAATATACTTTTGGAACCCCAATAAATATTGCTTGTGGGGTAGCTAACGGTAATGCCACCAAGCCACTCGTACCCCATGGTTTTAGAGGTGCTACTGTGTTACCAAATAGCTCACCATCCTTTTACTCCTCCAGTCTTCACAATAGTCCGTCCTATAGATAAGACAGATATTATTATTCAGTTTAGTAATAAACACTAATCTCTTTAGTATTTTAGAAATTTGATTCTAATAATTTTGAAAATTGCCAAGTAAGAGGGGTATCAAGCAGTTTGCACTTTACTTTGTTCTGGGAGAACTGACTTCAGTGAGCCTTTTAAGTCTTGCAGATGCAGATATAGATGGAGACCCATATTTTCAGAAAGTTCAGGGCTATAAAAATCTAACCCAAATGCTGCTACTTCCAATGGATATGTTGAGCTCTATTTAATTTTATAATTTTGTGTTTGGGGATTCTATAATGCTATAAACCCAATTCTATCATTGGGATTTTTAGCAAGACTCTACCACCCCCAGTCTTTATTTAGACCTCCTTAAAATCAAGAATACCATGTTCTTGGAAGGTTTGTGTCTTTTTTGTCTAGCTAATTATTCACAGGATTCTGGGAGCTGAGGCAAGGCTCCAACAGAGGGGGTTACAAGACTCACACTTCCTCTACCCTCTTCCCCCAGTGTGAATCAAGCTGTGACGGGAAATTGACTTGGGGTTTATGCTCTGCTGCCTGGACCGATAGGTTGGTAACCCGAATATGTGCTAGCTAAGACAGAAAAACCCAGATATTGAGAAATAGAGGGAAAAATTGTGATGATCTCTTCTAGGCTTTTGTGGTCAAATTACACACAAGTGGGGGCTGGATGGATAGGCGGGGTCTAATCTCAAGGAAACATTTAGTATTACTGCCTGTCATCCTGGCTTCACTAAAACAAGTCTGTCTTCACTTAAAACAAGAACAAGGAAGACTCCCAATTGTTGGACTTAGGCTGGAGTTTGGAAGTGCTCGAGGATTCTTAGTTGTAGGGTTGAACTGTTCTCCATGAAGCCAGAAGCTGGGGGAGCTGGTCAGGGCCTCTGCAGTCCAGCTGGGTTTGTGGATCCTAAGAGTAACCAGCACGGATTACAGCTGTTGGTTACTCTGCATGAGACTGCAGTTGTATCCAGGTCTTCCGAGACCACCCTAAAGTCACTGACTGCTGTCAGTTGTGCTAAGAATTAGTGAAGGCCGAGCCTTCCCTGGAGCTGGAGAAGGAGGTATCAGTGGGATCACCTCTCTCAGACCCAGTGTCCTAGGGGCTGGCAGGATAAAAAAGGAGACTCACATACCCACGCCTGAATAGTTAATCACTGTGAATGAAGCTGCCTAATTGTCTAGAATATGACCTATCCTCCTACCTTGCCAAGTCTATCGTTCTCTTCATAACCACCTGGGAGATCAGTTCAAACTTAGGCTTCTCTTCCCTCTCCTCTGGCTGCTGCCCACAACCCATCCCCTTCTCTTCCCATGACGGCTCTGTCCCATGTGTAGAGGGGTCTTACTTTCCCATGTGTGGATATCCCAGGCCAATCTCCAAATGCACTCCCACAGCAAACAGCCATCCTTAAATCTTCCTTGAGCCTGTAGGGTATGCCCATCCTATGTTCATGCTTCAGGACAAGGGGCCCAGGATGGAAGCCTGAAGTTACTCTGGGCAGGATATTCTGGAGTCTCTGGGACCCAGAGCATAGTCCAGAAAAGGGCAGGTAGGCCTAGTGGCAGCCCATGGGGTCGGATGTGGCTGGAGGAAGGTCAAAACAGGCACCTCGCCCAGTTCTAAGAGCAGGATGCCAGTAAAGGACAGTTTTCCAAAATGGCTACATTGTATGTGTAAGAAGCAGCAAAATCAACAGTGGGATGGACAGAGAGCAAAAGAGAGGAGGAGGAATGGAGAGGGAGGTCAGAACAGAAGAAAGCTAAAAGGATCCTGCTAGAGATCACAAAACCCCTGAGTAACTCTCAGAAATAGGTGGAGTGGAGTGATACTGAAAGGGTCTCACTTTAAGCAGGTCTGCCACAGGAAGGTTCAACTGTGGAATTATAATTTGGAAATAAAAGAGTGTATCAGTTGAGATAGATTACATCAGACTCAAAGGATTAGATTTGATAGACAGAGTGCCTGAACAACTACTGATGGAGGTTCATGACATTGTACAGGAGGCATTGATCAAGACCATCCCCAAGAAAAAGAAATGCAAAAGGCAAAATGGTTGTCTGAGGAGGCCTTACAAATAGCTGAAAAGAAGAGAAGCAAAAGAAAAGAAGAGGAAAGATATACCCATCTGAATGGAGAGTTCCAAAGAATAGCAAGGAGAGATAAGAAAGCCTTCCTAAGTGATCAATGCAAAGAAATAGAGAAAAACAATAGAATGGGAAAGACTAGACATCTCTTCAAGAAAATTAGAGACACAGAATATTTCTTGCAAAAATGGGCACAATAAGGGACAGAAATGATACACACCTACAGAAGCAGAAGATATTAAGAAAAGGTGGCAAGAATACACAGAAGAACTATACAAAAAAGATTCTAATGACCCAGATAATCACAATGGTGTGGTCACTCACCTAAAGCCAGACATCCTGGAGTGTAAAGTCAAGTGGGCCTTAGGAAGCATCACTACGAACAAAGCTAGTGGAAGTAATGGAATTCCAGTTGAGCTATTTCAAATCCTAAAAGATGATGCTGTGAAAGTGCTGCCCTCAATATGCCATCAGATTTGGAAAACTCAGCAGTGCCCCAGGACTGGAAGAGGTCAGCTTTCATTCCAGTCCCAAAGAAAGGCAAATCCAAAGAATGTTCTAACTACTGCTTAATCACTCATCTTACACGCTAGCAAAGTAATACTCAAAATTCTCCAAGCCAGACTTCAACAGCATGTGAACCAAGAGCTTCCAGATGTACAAGTTGGACTTAGAAAAGGCAGAGGAACCAGAGATCAAATTGCCAACATCCATTGGATCATAGAAAAAATAAGAGTTCCAGAAAAATATCTGCCTTATTGACTACAGCAAAGCCTTTGACTGTGTGGATTATGACAAACTGTAGAAAATTTTTAGAGTTCGGAATACCAGACCACCTTACCTGCCTCCTGAGAAACCTTTATGCAGCTTAAGAAGCAGCAGTTAGTACTGGACATGGAACAACAGACTGGTTCCAAATTGGGAAAGGAGTACATTAAGGCTGTATATTGTCATCCTGTTTATTTAATTTATATGCAGAGTACATCATGCGAAATGCTGGGCTGGATGAGGCACAAGCTGGAATCAAGATTGCTGGGAGAAATATCAATAACCTCAGATACGCAGATGACACCACCCTTATGGCAGAAAGTGAAGAGGAACTAGAGTCTCTTGGTGAAAGTGAAAGAGGAGGTGAAAAACCTGGCTTAAAACTCAACATTCAAAAAACTAAGATCATAGGATCTGGTCCCATCACTTCATGGCAAATAGTTGGGGAAACAATGGAAACAGTGAAAGACTTTATTTTCTTGGGCTCCAAAATCTCTGCAGATGGTGACTGCAGCTATGAAATTAAACAACACTTGCCCCTTGGAGGAAAAGCTACGACCAACATAGACAACATATTAAAAAGCAGAGACATTACTTTGCCGACAAAAGTCAGCATAGTCAAAGCTATAGTTTTTCCAGTAGTCAAGTGTGGATGTGAAAGTTGAACTATAAAGAAAGCTGAGTGTCAAAGAATGGATACTTTTGAACTGTAGTGTTGGAGAAGACTCTTGAGAATCCCTTGGACTGCAAGATCAAACCAGTCAATCCTCAAGGAAATCAGTTCTGAATATTCATTGGAAGCACTGATGCTGAAACTGATACTTTGGCCACCTGATGCAAAGAAGTGACTCATTGGAAAAGGCCCTGATGCTGGGAAAGATTGAGGGCAGGAGAAGGGGACAACAGAGGATGAGATGGTTGGATGGCATCACCAACTCAATGGACATGGGTTTGAGCAAGCTCTGGAAGTTGGTAATAGTCAGGGAAGTCTGGCGTGCTACAGTCCATGGGGTCACAAAGAGTTGGACGTGACTGAGCGACTGAGCTGATTGAACTGACATCAGAACAGGTTACATCACATAATTCCTTCATCACAGTACATCCCCAAATTAGGAGAAAAGAAATTCTAAGGGGTTTTTAGAGGCTTCCACAGTCACGTTTGTACTGCACTGCCAAGTAATCATCCAGCTCCCAAGTCCAACATCATCTGTGACAAGATGAAGAGAATCAGCCCAAGGAGGTAAAGGATCTTTATAGCAAATGTGTTGATGAGAGCTTGGCACAACTTCTTGTTGATACCTGGATGCAAGGAAAAGTTCTCACTGCATTGATTTTCCTCAATAGGTCTTCCCGCCTCAGTGATTTTTGCTACTGAGTGAATTGGACTCCTGGTTGTTGGCAGTGTTTTTATGTCCTTTTGATTCCCCATATCTAATTTTCTAACCTGGTGTATTTTTTAATACTAACCACAATGGATTTCTACTTTGAGTCAACATCATTAGCCCACTTCCCCAGTATAGGCTTATTGACTTTACCAAGAAACTGTTTCCTTCTCATGATGAGATGTTTTCTGACCATTTTTATTGCTTCTTTTCTTATACTGTATGACTAGTTTTATACCCCTGGATCACTCCTATTATATAAATTCTGATACTTTTTAAAAGGAGTCAAGAATGGGTACTGCCTATTGAGCACCTGATTGTGCTGGGCACCTTTATCCTTCAGCAATTCTCTGTGATAAAAACAACAAAAGTAATGGCTAACCTCTATTGAGTACTTCCTGTGTATGGCAATGGCTAAACTCTGTACATCTGTTTGGTTGCTTGCTGTCATGGGCCCATCAAGGAAAAATCACTCCCATTTGAGAAAAGAGGGGACAGGCAGAGAGCATTATGTAAACTGTTTAAGGCCGCTGCTGGTGAAGCTAGGATCTGAACCTCAGTCTGATTCACTCCATGTCCATTTCATTATGCCTGTATTATTTCTCATATTTTGAAATACAGTAATTTAGTGTGGCTGCTTTTTTCCCAGAAGACATAAATCATTATTGATAGTTATTTTACTCTGATCCATAACATGTGGTTTGCCTGGGACTGTTAGAGCTAAAAAAGACATTAGAACATCTAGTCTGATACTCTCTTTTTATGGTCAGGAAATAGAAGTTCAGAGGCATTAAGTGACTTGCTGAATGCTTTGCAGTGAGTTGGACAGAACGAACCCTAAACACTTGTTTTCCAAATTCTTATTCTGGCTTTTGTTTGCTCATTTGTTTTCACAAACATTTTTAGGAGTTTATAATATGAATTCAAGTTGCCAATTCTGAAAATTTCAATTTGTTAATTTTCTCTGTATTATCATTTTTAACCTTCCAGTTTCAACAGTGAAACCCAACATTCTCTAACTATAAAAACTGAATTATAAGTCATCAACTAAATATTCAGGTACTGAAAAAAATCTATATACAAATGGAATACCACTTTTCACAGGTAAATGAGAAGTAACTTTGCTATTATCAGAACACTGATGAAATCAAGAACATTTTTAAATGAACAGTTTTTAGACTTTAAAAGAAAATCTTTATTACTATTGTATTTATAGCCATATAATTGTGCTATGAATACATCTGTGCTTCCCAGCTGGTGCTAATGGTAAAGAACCCATCTGCCAATACAGGAAACATAAGAGACAAGAGTTTGAGGCATGGGTCAGGAAGATCCCCTGGAGTAGGAAATGGCAACCCACTCCAGTATTCTTGCCTGAAAAATCCTGTGGACAGAGGAGTCTAGCAGGCTACAGTCCATGGGGTTGCAAAAGTCAGACACGACTGAGCAACTAAGCATGTCTGTGATCTATAAAGCAAGGCATAAAGTGTGGCAAAATTACTTAACCTCATTGAAGGAATGCCAGTTCACTGCTTCCAACAGTAATACACTTGAATAGAATGGCTTATTAACCATAGGTTGGAAGACTAGCATACAGTGACTAAACCATGTACTAGATTAAATAGTGAATTAATACCCATTAGTAGTTCAGCCTTGATTTCCAAGTATGCTGCTACTTCTACCACATCATTATCAGGCAATAATTGCTGTGTCAGAGAAAACAGTGGGGATGATCCATACTTCTTGCCATTCTCAAGGGTGAATATGCCATAGGAATTTAATAAGGGACAAAAGGGTTAAGTTCAAAAGAAAACAGTTCATTGGGGGAAAAAAAAGGGATATGCGAAGGACCACACACATTTTCAAAGTAGCATCTGGTTTATTAGTCAATGTTGCTCAGGCATGATATCACAATTCTTACATGCCAAGAGCCAGAAAACTCAAAGGTAACGTTAAGAGCCTGCTGCTAAATTCAGGTTATTATATGCCTGATAAGCAGGAGCAGTAGAATAATTAAGTGGTTTCACTACCAACCCATTAACCAGACCACTTCTCTACATGTCTGGCTATCCACTTGCTTGTATACTGTTGTAATTGTATAAGTTTTTGTATGACAAACATGTGACATTCAAGTATTTAGTCAGTTTTAACCTTGAGGATAATGACAAAACATCAGTTATGCTATTATATGACAGCGTATATCTTTAAAATTTTAGTTGAACCAATTAGGAAATATCCAAAGCAATTTTTCATGAATATGCCATATTTTTCTGTTTAGAAATTTTTGCAATTTGTCTCTCTCAGGGAAGTAACACAACATTATATTTCTGTGGATATGTGTACCATGTTCTGGAGAGGTTAATATCCCAAAATAATTGCAAGACATTATGAGAACAATACAGTGTCCTGACACTTTAGTCAGAAATAGTATAGAGATATGTGGTCTGAAGTTTTAGAGAAACCACAGTCCTAAAATACCACTTATTTGGCTTAATTGTAGGCATTGAAGAGGATCTCAGTGTAAAGTAGTGTAGAGTTGGAATTAGAAAAAACTTAAGCCAGAAACCTTTAAACTTTCTGAGAAAAGACATGTATTAGGTTGTTAACCCCCAACCTGAGTTTCCCACCACAGAATCTATACCTGCCCACCCACAGCTCCTCCCATCTGCCCGCAACTTCACTGCTGTCACAGTGGGAGAAAGATCACCCTTCCTGCCTCCAGCCAGCTTCATCCATGTGCCCACTGAATCCTGTTCCCAGTCTCCTCCTGTGAAACTTGGCAGTAGTGATCAGCTCCTCTCTCCACTCCATGTTCTCACACTCATTCCCGTCAAACAATTCTTCCCATCAGCTTTCCTTTCAACGCCATTGAAACAGGCCTAAGTCATGTTTATTTTCAAGCACACAGCCACACACACACACACACACACACACACACAGCCACACACACAGCCACACACACACACACACACACACACACACAGCATTCTCTCTTGTCTTAATCTCTTTCACAGCCAAACTTTGTGAACCCTGTTTTCTCAGTTTTTCTCATTTCCTGTTCACTTGCTTCCTTTTAGGAAATATATTAAAATATTTCAAATCTGTCCATGTTTCCCAAGCTGTTCCAGTCTGAATCCCACTCTGCCTAAATTACTCTTGCTGGGGCAACCAGTGACCTTCGTGTTACTAATACCATTGACCTCTGTGTCGCTAATACCAATGGCGGTGATCAACCTGTATCTTATTTGACATCTCACTGTTCACGAAGAGTTGGCCAGGACTGAGCGACTAAGCCGCACGCAATTCAGCACAACTAACTGGCAGCCTCCTCTCGTGTTGCTTTTCCATCTTCTCCACCTTTCCTTCCCCCTCTATTTTAGCGTCCCTTATCCTCCTCTACACAAGTAAAATTATTTTAATTTTTATTGAAATATGGTTGATTTACCATCAACTGTAGTTTCAGATGTACAGCAAAGTGATTCAGTTATACTTATCTATTCTTTTTTAGATTCTTCTGCATTATAGTTTACAAAATACTGAATATAGTTCTCTGTGCTATACAGTAGGTCTTTGCTGTTTGTCACACACACACACACACACACACATATATATATATGTATGTATGTGTATATATATATTTATTTATTTAATAATTTAGCTGCACTGGGTATTTTTTTTTTCAGTTGTAGCATGTGGAATCTTTTTTTATTTTTTTAGTGTAGCATGAAAAGTGAACTCCTAATTGCAGCATGAGGGATCTGGTCCATGTTGTTGCAAATGGCATCATTTCATTCTCTTTTATGGCTGAGTAATATCCCATTGTGTATACACCACATCTTCTTCACCCATTATTCTGTTGATGGACACTTAGGTTGTTTCTGTGTCTTAGCTCTTGTGAATAGTGCTGCAGTGAACATTAGGATGCACATATCTTTTCAAATTTTAGTTTTCTCCAGCTCTATGCCCAGAAGTGGGATCGCAGAATCCTATAGTTTTTTTTAGGAACCTCCATACTGTTCTCCATAGTGACTATACCAATTTACATTCCCACCAACAGTGTAAGAGGGCTCCCTTTCCTCCACACCCTCTCCAGCATTCATTATTTTCTGCTCATGTTTAAGCAGGGAACTTCTCAGGGAACTGCTTGAAGCATTCATCTTTCCTCTTTCATAGCTCTCACATCCTTGGCAATCTCAAGCACTTCTCTGAGTCATGTACCCCTTGTGCACAGACAACTCCCAGCATATATACCAGCCCAAACCAACATCTGAAATCCAGAACCTTATATCATATTGACACTTCACCATCTCTACTTAGATATGGCACAGACAACTGAAACTCAACATGGCTAAGTCTGAGCTCATTTTCCCACCCAACCCTTCTTTCTGCCTGTGTTTCCTTTTGAAAAGTACATCACATACTCCTTGTTGCTTGTGCCAGAAATCAGGGAACAAGGTTGAACCAAAACACAGACAACAGCAAACCAATTGTTCAACATTTATTTAGTGGGTGTAGTAGTCTCCTAGGGCCACCATAACAAATTACCACAAACCTGGTGACTTAAAACAACAGAAACATGTATTCTCATAGTTCTGGAAGTAAGGTGTCTGAAATCAAGGTGTCAGCCAGGTCACGCTCCCTTTGAAAGCTTCAGGTGGTTAGGGATTGAGTTGCCTCTTCCTACCTCTTCCAGCTACTGGTGGCCCCAGGCGTTCCTTGGCCTGTGGCTGTGTAACTAGTCCTACTTCTGTCTTCACATCATCTCCCTCTTTGTCTCTTAGAAGGACACCAGTCTTTGGATTTAGGGCCCACTCTAAATCCAGGATGATTCACCTCCAGATCATTAACTAAGTACATCTGCAAAAACCCTGTTTCCAAATAAAGTCACATTCTGAAGTTTGAAGTGAACATGAATTTCTGAGGACACTATTAAACTTACTACCAGGGAAGTGAAGAGGAACAAATTTCATAACTGTAAAAATATAGATAGAAACATATTCACTTATTAATTCACTTCCACTGGCCAGAGCAAGAAAATGTTTTGGGGAAAATAACAATATCTCTTCACTTTTCTCCAGTTTTAGTCCTCCTCAGCCATTTTGTTTTCCTTTGCTCCAAAAACTTTATCATTTTTTATTTTGGTAAATGAGAAAGTACTTAAATTCTTATAATAAACAAACAGAAAAACCAATGTATGCCGTTGAATAGCATTAGCCCTAGTTGGTTTTAAGATTTTAACTGGATTGAAGGGTTAATTTTCAGCTGACTGCTCTGAAATAGGTTCCAAGTGTTGTTCGGTCACTAAGTCAGAGAGGCCTGTGCTAATGCGGCATTTTTATTTTTCAGTCTCCACTCATGGGCACTGGATACTTCAGTACTGTATGGTGGGCTGTGTTTATACTTTGCTAAGTTATCCAGTGGAGTTGTAAAGCCTTTGAAAGACCAGCACTCTGACACCTGCCCTGCTGGTCGTTCCAGGAAGCTTGCCTCTCTGAAGTTATCCTTTTGACGTTGCCTTCCCCTCATCCTCTACATCTGATCAAGTCCACTGCTTCTACCTTCTAAATCTCTCTCCAATCCATCTACTCCTCTCCACTTTCACTGCTGCAGCCCGAGTCCGAGCCACTGTTTTTGTCTGCTGGAACCACCTCGATAGCCTCCTAACTGATCTCTCCTGATAAATCTTTCACAAAGAAACAGCAGAAGCTTTTCTAAATGCAAGCTTGATCATTTCACTCATCTGTTTCAGTATCATTCCATTCCTTCATTTTAGAGGCTGAACTCTTTACCAAAGCCCTCACGGCACACTGCTTCTGGACCCTACAACTCTGTAGCTTCATCTCTTAGTACACATCTTCTACAGAACCATGTTCCTTGATGGAGTCAATCTCCCTCTAACCCACCTCAGGGCCTTTGCCTGGTATGTTTCTTAAGAATTTAAAAGCACGGGCTTTGTACTGCATTCAAGATCCTATTCTATTTATGAGCTATATGCCCTTTTGTCAATCTTTTAACTTCTGTAAGCCTCACTTTCTGCATTAAAAAAAAATGTGAATGAAAGTAACATTCTCAAAGTTGGTGTAGGGTTCAAATATGAAAAGTTACAAGTTACATAGTACGGTATAAATCCTAGTTATAATTAGTACCATTATTCTAATAGCACTATCCAGTTGAAGACCTTGAATCTCACTTTAAAGTACAACTTAAGGAAAATGTTAACTTGAAAGATTTGTATCAATATGTAAGTGCTTGCAGAAGACTCTAAAAAAATTACTCTAAAATTGATTGTGTTCTACATATGTGCCTATTATAATAATTCATCAAGCAGGCATTTTTCAAGCCTTTTTGGGGAAAAGTTCCAAATCAGCAGAATCCAAATTGAAGTTTTATGTTATATAAGGGAAAATGAGGTGATTCCCTATACAGTTTTTTTGTGCAATAGGGTGACCAATTTATTTTATCTTGGTTGGCCTGAAATTTTGGAGTCTCAGCACCAAAAGTGTCATATTCCAAGGACCCCCTCAGTTAGTTAGTTAATCACCCCAGTGTACAACTAATGTTCTTGATGTTCCTTCCACCTGCAAGAAAATCCTTTCTGTGCCTCAGCCAAGGCTCCGATTCCTTCCTGATTATATATTCAAGGGTCCTCTAACACATGTGGAAATGGTAGAGTCAAGGGAGGGGTAATACTGCCTGACTTGGTCTCTTTCAAAGCCCTAACAACGCGAGTGATGCTAGCGGCTTAAGAGTCTAATTAACCTTGGAGAGTTGTGAGCAAGTGATGTGATCTGATAGCAAACCCTGGGTTCTGTAGCAACCACAGGGGCCAAGATGGCATCCTATTCTGTGGAAGTAAATACTCAGGGTGAGGAATGGGGACTTCCCCACTCCTAGGGATACATGGGAATTATCCCAGGGATTCTTGCAACTGAGCAGGCCAGGTTTGTCAGTTATAACTCTTTCAAGTCTTGGTTACCCCAGAGAGGTTAAGCAGTGCAAATTAAGGCTATGTTGTACTTGTTCTGCTGGATACTGCTATGCTACCCACTAAGCATGAGACATCTCATGAATGCTGGGGGCTGGGGATCTCACCAGGGGAGAGAGAAATGGGCTTGAAAAAGGGGAAGGACTGCTCATGCCACAAAATCACCATCCTAAAGTTCGGCCCCAGAAGAGGGCAAAAGGCAAGGTTCACTGTCCCAGTGGCCATCAGGAGAGCTGGAGCGGAAGCCTGCCGTGGAGGTCCTTAGGGGAAAGACAGTCTCCCATCAGTGTCACATCATACACGAGTCTTCATGTCCTGCCTGTCCAGAAGGCAGGACATTTATAACTCTAATGCGCCATCCTCTCAGTTCTCTTCACAGCCACCAACTAGGTGCTTACTATCACTTTGGAAACTCAGATCACCATCTTTCCAACTCCTGCCTATTCCTAATGGCTTCCCTCTCCGGGGTGGCATCTCCTCTTTGATAAAATGTTTTCTCCCCTTATAGGCTTCCCTGGTGGCTCAGATGGTAAAGAATCTGCCTGCAATGCAGGAGACCCGGGTTTGATCCCTGGGTCAGGAAGATCCCCTGGAGAAGGGACCCCAGTATTCTTGCCTGGAGAATCCCATGGACACAGGAGTCTGGTGGGCTACAGTCCATGGGGTCACAAAGAGTTGGACACGACTGAGTGACCAACGCTTTCACTTTTTCACTCTTTTCTCCCTTGACATTTGCCCTTTTAAGCGAAGCCATCCATGTCAGTGATTGGCTTGTGATTTCCTGTCTCCATTCATATTATGACCGCTTCATCTCCTAGAGAAAAGAAAGCAGTCTTCAGTGCACTCTCTGGCTATGTGCCCCTTTGGGTGGGACTCACATTTTATCTTAAGTAAATTATTGATAGAAAAACTGGAGGCATGGCTATAATGAAAACATCAGAATGAATCCCAGGTTTTTGTAACAGAAAGACTGACGTATTGTTGTCATGTTTTTGTTTGTTTTTTTTTTTGTAGTCAAAGCATGGGATTCTTTTGTTCTTTCTGATCATAAACACCCTGGGTTGGGATCCAAGTGCTAATTTTCTTTACACTGAAATATCCTAAGAGGATTCAGTAGTGTCCTAGCAGGGGTGTGGGGTCATTGACTTAAACACTATGACACCACTGTCTTGGAGTCTTACATTTTGTCAGAACTTAGCAGCAATTAGTCTGATGCTATCTGTGGCTGTTGGGTGCTTGTTTGCCTTAATCCACAGCTTAGGCCATCCTTTTGTTTATTTTGGTTCCTTTAAAAAGGCCCTCTTTGTGGTCTTGGGCACTGTAAGTAGATGGAGTGAAACCAGGAGTTAATGTGTAAAGTTTTTCATCTTGGGAGAGTTTTGTTTCAGACTAACTCTGGGTCACATGTGGATGGAATTGAGTTTTTGTTTGGACAGAATGCTTTGGCTTGGAGAGAAAGAACAGGAAGTGGTACATTCCAGGCCCCAGGCAGCAGCTTCTGCTTGTCAAGCCTTTGTGGACAATAAGGTCACAGACATTTAGTGAGGGTGGCTCTGGGAAGTAATTTACAAATTATGCTAAGAACAACAACAACAAAAAGGTTTATTATTAAACTAAGAATGATATGAGCACACTGCAGAATCAAGGTTGTAAAATGAGTTTCCTCCAATCCAAGTATCAGGAGACTTTGCCAACTAAAGAGAGACACTTCAAGTGGGAGGGAAACCAAGGACAGAATTGGATTCATCCTCCAGGCAAATTAGTGTCTCCTGGGCAAGAACTTGGAGGAGGAGAAGTAACAACTGCTGCCCAGGCTGTGAAAGTGGGCAGCCAGCAGACAGAAGCAGAACGCCACTTTTAAGTTTCAGCCACAAGGCAACGATGGCGGGCCAAAGTGGCTATCAGAAACTTTGTGCTTTTTGAATAAGGAATCAGACAAAGAAGCCAACAGGCATGGCTGCAGCTATTACAGATGTAACCTGACAAATACACGCATTCAGGTTAGAGAAAACGACTGACATGCTCTGGACTTTCTTGAAGCCTGGGATTCACGATTTCTTGGTATTAAGAAATCGTTTCCTGTTTGTTTTATTCCATCTCTGAAGAGTTCCCAGTGAACAGTCTGTCATGCCTCTCCTGGCGGGGACACCTTGAATGGGCTGAATCATGGATTGCTGTTCTCATGAGCCCTGACCCCTTTCCTGAATTTAGAAAAGGCAGTGCCCGCACTGGAGAGGAGACTCAGATACCATCTAGTGTCATGATGATGAGTTTGTGGTTAATTTAGCATGGCCCAGTTTCTTAGATGGGCCAGATTATATAACCAGACTGTCAGTATCTTCCAAGAAAAAGGGTGGTGGATAATGTACTTTCTCACTGTAAGCATAGTTCATCATCCTAAAGTTCCATAAACAATCTGCATATACCTGAATCATACATCTAACCAGGCCAAAAAATCTTTCACAGGGTAAAAATGGAAACTGACAAGTTTATTACAAAGCACAACTGCTTGGGAAAATAATGAACTTTTATTAATGTTCTTTTTTAAAAAAAAGAGAGAAGAAGAGATAAATCTGTCAAATGAGACTGTTTAAAGACTGATAATTGCCCAGCTTGCCCTCATTGTGCTCGAAAGATGGTAGCCAATTCTTTCAGACACACAGTCTTCATCTAGCCTCCCAGCACGTTGCTTTATTATTAGTAATGCCATTTGTGTTTGAGCTAGGAGGAAATCCAATGTCAAATGAAAGGGGTTTCTCCTTTTTATGAATTAGCCTTTCTTTTGCCATGCCATCAAAAAAGTGAGTACACTACTAATTTCCCAAATCTTTTCCAGGCTGGCAGTGAATAATTCAAGTAAATCACTGGATGCCTTTATCTCCGAGTGACTCATGCTGTTGAGAGCCAGCTTTATGGGTCTGAAACCCAGCTAAGTTCTCACTGCTCCTTTGTCTTCTTACATAGCACAGCTAGGTTTAAGTGAATTCAAAAGTTGTTCTTGAACTGTACAACTTGTTATTATTATATCCTGTAAAATCTTATCTCCCTGCTTCGTTGGATCTAAGTATTATGCTGATATGATATCTTCTTGGCAATCTGAAGTGTAATTTTGACACAATTCTGGAAACTTGTGACATATTATGGTATGTCCCCATAATAAAGAACATCTGTTTTATTTTTAAAAGGGAAACAACAAGGCTCAGTTCTCATATTCTCTGATTTTTTTTAAAAAGATTATATATAATATTTAGGAGAGTGTAGTTAATCACATTTTAATCTAATATTTTAGAAGATAATCTTATATACTCAAGGTGAACTTGCAAAAATAGCAAAGAAGGGATTCAGTCATATGTCTTAATTGAAGTAACGAAATCCAAAACACTTTCTCAAACATGGTAAAAAACATCTCTGCCCTTATAAAAGAAAAAAAATAGAATTTGATATTGAAAGTGTGTCTCCTTTTATTAGAAAGATTTAAGGATTTGGAACCTACAGGTTGGAATTCCTAATTAGCAATATTTGTCTCTGAATCAAGGCTTACTTCCTCTGAGTTACATTCTGAAGAGGTAAGGATCTTGCAGACTTTAAAATCTTACAGAATTTTCAAATGGTTTTAAGAGAAATGTCAGTTTTAAGTGGTTTTCCTCATGTTTGATAAGATCATATTTCATGACTAAGAAAGCAATATGAAGTTAATACTCCTCCAATCCTTTCATTTTGAAGATCGAAATCAAGTTCAACTGAAGAGCCAAAAGAGAAGCACTGTCAGCTTGTTAAGCTGTCATCACAAACAGGACTAACTAATCAAAATAGGCTATGTGGCCCATGAAAGAAAGAGTATTCCTGATCCTTCCTTGTGAATAAATATACGAGTAGCTTGTATCTTAAATAACAAGTAGCAAATACTAATGCTTAATTATTGTTGACATTTGTCAAGTTCTGGCATTTGAGACTCTGATAGTAATAAATGTACTCATCACTCAAGAATTTGAAATGACACATCCACCACTTTCAATACATAGCTTATTAAAGCTAAAAACACGCAAAATAGCTATGAGTCAAATTAAAAAACTATATCTGAGCAAACAGAACAAGAAGTTTTAGAGAACTTAAACTGAGACAAAAACAGACTGTTTCATCAAAGTGCAGGTATGTACCAATTGTAAAACCTCAAAATGGTTACTTATGCCCATAAGTAACCTGAGCTTGGTTATAAGCTCATAACCAAGCTCATAACTCTGAGCTTGGTTTCCACATATTAAAAATTGGATAGTGGATCTTATTTCAGGATGTTATTGTGCATACTAAGTAAGAGAACATATATAAAGCATTTACTGCATTCTTGACATATAGCAGGCATTCAAGTTGCTAGTAGAACTCTCTTCTTACATAACCCCTATATTGTTGTTAATGAGAACTTCATTGTCATGGTGAATGTTTTCAAACTAAGTATCCTTATAAAATACAAGTAAATTGCCTCTGATAATACAGTGATTCAGATAGGAGGGCTACTGAAAAGTCATTGTGATTGGCATTACATCATTCGAAGATCTCCAGAAACAAGAAGATGGTGCTTGTGAAATCTTTCGTGCTCCTCTTACCTATTAGGGCTATAAAAGCAGGACAGGAATTCACTGTCCTGCTTTTCTCTATCTTCTTTGTATATTCTCTTCTGCCTATTCTCTATCTTCTTTGTATACACAAGACTTTAATGACCTAAATCAACCACATTAGTATTGGGGGCAGCACAAGATTAAACAGATGCACTAATGAGAAAGAAAAAAATAACATGAGATGACAACACTTTAGTCACTGAGGTTCTTCAAAACAGGATGTTCTTTCCACACCACCTCTTCCTCTCATTCACTGAGGATGACGACTTACAGTACTTTGGTGCTTGGCAACTTATCATCCCAGAAGGAACTTGGCATACCAGAGATGTGTGTCGCACTTGTTCTGCTTGTGTTCCTCCTCCCTGCCAGGGGTTTCCAGGGTGCTGACAGAGAACATGCAACTCTACCAAAGCATAACTTAAAGTCCTCATGAGAAGGAAGAGTCAAAACTTAAAAGAATTATTATTATAAAGTTTCATTTAAGGAGCTTTAATTGTTAAAGTATCTTAGGTGGATAGCACGTGGGGAGAAATCATAAAGAACTGAAAGGTCTAGCAATGGTAAATCAAGAGATACTGGTACCTAAGAGTCTTAGACAAGGCAAACTTCAATATCCAGTCAATACTTGACCTTTATGCAGTTTTGCTTAGTAGCTATTATGTGCAAGGTACTACAGAAGCCACATGAAATACACTAGTATGGAACTGTCTTGAGAGTCTATGGTGGTGGATACAGACTCAGTAAAGATTAATGATTTTGTGATACAGTAAAACACAGTCACATTTCTGGACATAGTGTTATAGGATCACTGAGGGAGGGGGCATAACATTACTTGGGAGGTACTAGAGAAGAATCCTGGTAGTTGTAACACTGAATCTGAGTCTTAAAGCAGTTAGCCACTGGTAACAAGGGAAGGACAGGTCATTCTAAGAATGAAAGCCCATATGAAAAAGTCTTAGAGGTGCAGTGCATGTGCAGGGAACCAAAACTAGTAGATTCAAAAACTTAAAGAGTATGACAGTGGGTGGTGAGCAGGATGCAGCTTGTGGAGGATGTCATTTTCATATTAAGAATCTTTTTTCTAAATTGGTGTATAGTTGATGTATAATGTTGTGTTAGTTTCAGGTGCATGGCAAAGTACTCTGTTTTATAAATATGTGCTGTGCTTAGTCGCTCAGTCGTGTCCAACTCTTTGCGGTCCATTGGACTACAGCCTGCCAGGTTTCTCTGACCATGGGATTTTTCGGGCAAGAGTACTAGAGTAGGTTGCTGTTTCCTCCTCCAGGGAATCTTCCTGACCTAGGGTCAAACCCGTGTCTCCTGTGTCTTCTGCATTGCAGACAGATTCTTTACCTACTGAGCCATTCAGATTCTTTTCCCTTATAGGTTATTATAAATATTGAGTGTAGTTCTCTTTGCTATTCAGTAGGTCCTTGTTGGTTATCTATTTTTTATATAGTAGTGTGTGTATGTTAATACCAAACTCCTAATTTATCCCTCCCTGCCCCTTTCCTCTTTGGTAATCAAAAGTTTGTTTTCTATGTCTGTGAATCTATCTCTGTTTTGCATATATATCCATTTTAAACATTTTTTCTAGATTCCACATATAAGTGATATCATATGACATGTCTTTCTCTCTTGACTAACTTCACTTAGTTTAATTATCTCTAGGTCATCCATGTTGCTGCAAATGGCATTATTTCCTTCTTATTTATGGCTAATGTTCCATTGCATATGTGTATATACACGACATCTTCTTTATCCATTTATCTGCTAATGGACATTGAGATTGATTCCATGTCTTCGCTATTGTGAATAGTGCTGCAGTGAACATTGGGGTGCATGTATCTTACTGAACTATGGCTTTCTCTGGATATGTGCCCAGGAGTGGGATTGCTGGATCATATAGTAACTCTATTTTTAGTTTTTTAAGGAAACTTCATACTGTTTTCCATAGTGATTGTACTAATTTACATTCCGCCCAACAGTGTAGGAAGTTTCCCTTTTCTCCAAACCCTCTCCAGCAGGTAATAGTATTTGTAGACTTTTTGATCATGGCCATTCTGCCTGGTGTGAAGTGGTACCTCACTGTAGCTTTGATTTGTGTGTCTTTGATAATTAGCAGTGTTGAGCATCTTTTCATGTTCTTGTTGAACATCTGTATGTCTTTTCTGGAAAAATGTTCTGTTTAGATCTTCTGTCTATTTTTTGATTGGGTTGTTTTGTTTTAATATTGAGCTGTATAAGCTATTTGTGTATTTTGCAAATTAAGCCTTGATGGTTGCATCATTTGCAAATATGTTCTCCCATTTCATAGGTTGTCTTTTTGTTTTATTTATGGTTTCCTTTGTTGTGCAAAAACTTTTAAGTTTAATTAGGACCCATGCATTTATTTTTGCTTTTGTTTCCATTACTCTAGTGGATGGATCCCAAAAATAGTGATGCAAGTTATGTCAGAGTGTTCTGCCTATGTTTTCCTCTAGGAGTTTTACAGTGTCCAACCTTACATTTAGGTCTTTAGTCCATTTTGAGTTTATTTTTGTATATGGCGTTAGAAAATGTTCTAATTTCATTCTTTTATATATAGTTGTCCAGTCTTCCCAGAACCACTTATTAAGAGACAATCTCTTCTCCATTATATATTCTTACTTCCTTTGTCACAGATGGATTGACTATTTGCTTATTTTTGTTTTTATTTCCTCTCCTAGAGGAAAACATAGGCACAACAGTCTTTGACATTAATCGCAATAATATCTTTCTGGATCCATCTCCCAGAGTAATGGAAGTGTTTTCACATTAAGAATCTTAAATGTTAACCTATCAGGCCTATAGGATAGTGTAGATGATGAAGTGTTGAAGAGATTTAAGCAAGGAAATAACTAGATCAAGTTTGCATTTTACTTCAGATAAGATTTATTGTACTTCAAATAGTACTGTGGAGGATAGATTTGAGAAGGAGTAACAGTTAGTGGAAGAAAGAACAAATAAAAAACTGTTTCCTTAATCCAAGTAAGAGATGACAAAGACCACAACTAAGGTCAAGATAGGAATGGAGAAAAGGGATTTATTCAAGAAATATTTGCATGCAAACCTAACCAGTATAGACATCTGAGAGGGTAAGGAATGTAAAGTGAAATTTTAGATTTCTAATTTGGATAAATGGTGAAGATACTAAAGGAAAGAGAATATGCGAAGAGGAGCCAATGAAAAAGGAAAAACAAGAATTCAACACAGTCAATTCTGTTTAAGAGGCCAATGAGCTATGTAGGTGGCAAGAACAAATAGGAAACTGGATGTGGAAATTCAAAACTTGAATGAGCGTTAAGACTGGAGATAGTTATATGAGTCATTAGCAAATAGGTCCATGTTCAATCAGAATGGGGACTTTTACTCAGGTGACTCTTATGAGAAAAGCAGTTTGCAAAAGACATAACCCAGGGCTATGGCAACATTTACTGTGTGGGTAGAGGAAGATGTGTCAGCAAGAGGATGGTCAAAAAGATACAGGAATAGCTTGAACGATACAGCTTCATGGATCTTATAGAAGAGAGCTTCAACAAGTGAAGAATAATGGCACCAAATGTAGCAGGGGCTCAGCAAGATAAGGATTGACAGCATCCACTGGATTTAGCAGTCAGTAAGATGTCAGGGACACTGAGGGAGGCAAACATCAGAGTGATGGAAGGGCACGTCGTAGAGAGGCTGAGAAATCAATGGGAAGGAAACAAGTGGAGAAGCTTCTTCACAGGATATAAATCTGTCATGGCACTGTAGGGAAACTGAGAGGACAGTGGGTATTTGACTACTGTTTGTTTTAAAAAAACAAGGATTTAGTTAATCACATTCATAGATTGTAAGGAACACAGAAAGATCCATTTTCTCTGATAAATAACATCAAGTGTTAGTTGCTCAGTTATGTTTGACTCTCTGCAACCCCATGGACTGTAGCCCACCAGGCTCCTCTGTCCATGGGATTCTCCAGGCTAGATGACTAGAGTGGGTTGCCATTCCCTTCTCTAGAAAATAACATCAAAGAGATCATAGATTAATAAAAACTGAAAGAATTAAAAAATTCATTTAAAACCATTATTTCTTCCCCACTAATCTTTCATCTATATGCCTAGCAACCTTCAACTTGGACTGATTGTACTTTTCCTGACTTTGGCAGCCAACATTTCTGCTGGCATTGCTAATAAGCCATGAATGCAAGCAACATAATGGAGAAGGAAATAGGAGGGGGGAAACAAGGCCCTGAAGAATTCAGCTTGGAAAATCACCTTCTGAAGGGGTCCAGGTTGGCTGATCAGACTCTGAGTAATGCCAAGTTGGCTCCACTCCTCTGAAATGTATCCAAACTACAATCTGAAATGCTAAACACTGCAGAACCCAAAAAAAGTCATATGCTATAAAGTATGGGCTTGGTCCACTTAAAAAGGTTATTGTTTTCCCGAGAGAGACTACGGTGTCTGTAAGTGGTGGCATGAAAGCAAAGCAATTACTTAATTATCTTATTTCCCAGCAGAAGATGACATCTAACCATTACTGTTTGGCTGCATACCTTTTAGTATCATCCCTTCTCTGTGAACACCCAGGGGTGGTGAAATCAAAGGTGTTCTGAGAACACTCCTGGGTGTGTTGTACTGACTTTGGCAAGCCCAGGAGCTCTGCCTAGTTTCAGGTGGCAGACTCTTCTTGATTATTACTGTGATGGTAGTACTGGGGCACAGAGAAGGCAATGGCATCCCACTCCAGCACTCTTGCCTGGAAAATCCCATGGATGGAGGAGCCTGGTAGGCTGCAGTCCATGGGGTCGCTAAAAGTCAGACATGACTGATCGACTCCACTTTCATTTTTCACTTTCATGCACTGGAGAAGGAAATGGCAACCCACTCCAGTGTTCTTGCCTGGAGAATCCCAGGGACAGGGGAGCCTAGTGGGCTGCCGTCTATGGGGTCGCACAGAGTCGGACATGACTGAAATGACTTAGCAGCAGCAGCAGCAGTACTGGGGCAAAAGCAATGCAGAAAGTAAAATTTACTTTTGCTGCTTATTGGTTATTTCACATGTTTTGCATAATAATTGGAAAATGAACCCTAAGGACTTCTTATATTTCTGACTCAGCCTTGAAGTGAAAAAAATTTTTATTGGGTTTATTTTTACAAGCTGCCTTAAATTCTTTTTGGGGGAAAGGTAGAATATCCATAACTTAAAAAAAAAAAAGCAAAACCAAGAATACTCAGTTGTGGACACAGAAGTCAATCAGTGGCAAATTCAATGACAAATCAAAATACAATTAACAAACTGAAGCAAATATACAACATAAGACTAGAAAGTTATGTTTTCCTGGTGGTTTCTAGAAGGGAGTGTCAGTACTTGGATCTCTTCTTTGATTTTGAAAGATAGTTCAAAAGATTGAAAGTGGTGAAAATGAGGAGACCTATACTAAAACATATTCCTATGAGCATCAATAATGAATCTTAATAGTTTCCTTACCTATTAAACTTCTACCCAAGTATATCAGTATTTAACCAGGTGTGCCAGCCTCCTTCCTAATGCTTACCCCCCCAAAGTCTGCTCAGCTATTGTTTAGACACCCTAATATAGCCTAAAATTACTCATGATTTCTAGGAAATGATGATTTACATATAAATCAGCAACTTCTCATGACTCAAAACCATTAAGGCAACTAAGAAAAGCCTCCAGAAGAACCTGCTGAGAAAGTTTCTTCTTAGGCTATGGTCTAGGTTAAGGTGGATGCTCCATCTCTCCTGGCATCCAGAACCACTTGTTTCACAGCTGACAGTGGTAGCTGAGATCCTGAATAGCTCAATGAAACATCGGACAATTGTTTAAGGTTTCAAAAGCTCAGCACTGGGAATTTAATGTTTGCTGTTTCTAAGTTCTAGGAAGATGCTGCAGCTTCTAATGTTTAGTGTTAGACCTAGTTTGTTAAAAGTCAAAGAAACTAAAACACTGAGTTTCACAAGTCACAGTCATCTTGGTTTATAGCTCAAAAAAAAAAAAAAAACAACCCAATTGATAAATGCTAAGAAAAAATAATTACATATAATAACTGTATTGCTTATTGACACAGTAAAAAATAGGAGTCCTGTATTCCTCAGACCTCATTAATCTCTCTTCTAGAAAATATGTCCAAGATAACAAAAGAATTAACTCTAATATTTATAACACTTAAGCTTAAATTTTATATATGACTTGTAATATTTAAAAAAAAATCTATCTTTTCCAGTACTGAGATGACAAGTTTTGGAAATCTGGGGACATTTTTCTCTGTTGGTACATAGTAGATGCTAAATTAAAACATTTTTAGATTACAGAATTAAAATTGAAGTGTCCTTGCCTAAAGTCAGAGAGAGCTAGACAATAACAGACCATTATTCATGAAAGTTCTCTTTGGGAAGGTGAGAAGAGTGGAACATTCTTATGATGGTCCTTCTTTGAAGTGAAGGAAAGAATAGATCTTCAACTGACTACCTGGGGGGAAAAATAGAAAATGCCATATTAGAAAAAAAAAAATCTAAGTTGGTATTCCTAACTTTTATTAAGGATCTATATATTGTGCTAAATGCATTGCCTATACCAGTGTACCAGTGCCTATAGCTTACATGTTAAAGAATTAATAGACTACGCCACACACAGGCAGGCACACACACACCCCTCATTGCAGCATGTAATAGTCCTGCCAAATCATCCTAATATTTATTTGCTCCCACTGTAATGAACACCCTTGTCCCTTCTCTCCTCCAAACTACTAGCCTGTCCTTACTCCTCCATGACTACAGTGACACCTCTCCTCCCACTTCCAATTCCTCAAATCAAACTCATGATTATAATTTCCCTGACCAAGAGACTGAAGTAGTGTGGGAGAGAATACATAATTGGCTGAATATGTAGGGGTTTTTTAAGCACTCAGAGCAAATTAAATGACACATAACAGAAGGAAAAATCTGGTCTTTGTTCACACTATTGTTTTCAAAAATGTAAAATTTCAGTATGGTGCCAAACCATACAATGACTAACCAATGAGAAGCCAATAAAATATGACAGATCCTATGAGACTGGGTGATAGTGAGAGCCTGTGGGCCTTGTAGGTGTGTGCCTAAAGATCTCTTACCATCAACCACCTATGCCTATTATTAAAGATCAGCTCAGATACTCACAACATTGAAGAGTTGGGTTTTTTTTAACTTCTTTATTATTTGAAAAATACACTATATTCTTCCATACCAAAAAGTAGAAGGAGCTATAAAAGTAAAAACCAAAACTTCAATGGCTTCCCTGAACATTCTATTTAATATTTGTATAAAGCAGTTTTTAATATAAGAAGGCCTATTGATGCCTTAGAGAAATAGGATGCCTACAACAATCTTGTAATTATCCATTTAAACTAAGGATTTTGATTTTGAGCACAAAATTTCACTGTCTCTAGAGGGGTGAAAAAAAAAAAAAACCAAACCAAAACCTAGTGGGTTTAAAAACAGGAAGATATTTTTATGTTCCTGTCTTAGAAACTATAGAGGGATAGATAATGACCTTGTTTATTCCTTCTCATAGAAAGTAAGAAAATTTATTTAATTCTATTAATCCTTAATTATCTCATTCTCTAAATAGTGATATTTGTATCTTCTCCCTCTGCTAAACATTTAAGAATCAATTGATAACCAGTTGGTTGAAAAGGTGTCATGATACATGTTTTAGAGACAGAAAGCCTATGGCTCATCTCTAAAAGGCCATACCTCTTTATTTACCTCTTCCTCCTCTTGGGTGGGCCCAGCTTCCTTTAAAACATCAGGAGAAAGGAATTAGTTGAATAATCAAGGCAATATAAAAACACCTCATTCCTGCCCTTCCCATTAAGTTGTGACTCATTCTCCAAATGTGGTTGCTGCCTCTGGTAGTTTAGTGTCACATGCAGATTGCTCCCTTAGGGAGCAAATCCAGTGTCTTCAACAACATGCGTATATAAATAGTGTAATTATAGCATTCTTTATGTCACACCAAAGACACTTCAAAGCTATTCACATTATTTATTGCAAAGCTACGGCATTATTAGCTACAATTAGAAAGTAAAACTAACACTAGTTTAAAATATCATTTCCTGGTTAATCCAGATTTTTCAATAGAAGAAAATGATAGAAGGGAGAAGGGATGAGTTTGAGAGGAAAACTAATAAAGTTATCACTTAGTGGAATGCTTTGGTTGTTTTTGTTGTTTAGTCACTCAGTTGTGTCCAACCCTTTGTGACCCCATGGACTGTAGCCCACCAGTCTCTTCTGTCCATGGGATTCTCCAGGCAAGAATACTGGAGTAGGTAGCCATTTCCTTCTCCAGGGAATTTTCCTGACCCAGGGACTGAACCACATCTCCTGCATTGGAAGGTGGATTCTTTATCACTGAGCCACCAGGGAAGATGGAAAAGGAAGTATAAAGAT
The DNA here is from genome assembly GCF_963930625.1 of Muntiacus reevesi. Lineage (NCBI taxonomy): Eukaryota > Metazoa > Chordata > Mammalia > Artiodactyla > Cervidae > Muntiacus > Muntiacus reevesi. The sequence continues at coordinate 254,847,012 of NC_089251.1, read as the reverse complement.
GCAAAAGGAAATGACAAAAACATGGAAAATGACAAGAAATAGGTCCTTGGAAATTCCCTGGTGGTCCACTGGTAAGATTCTGTGTTTCCAATGCAACGTGGGTTTGACCCATGATTGGGGAATTAAGATCCTGTATGCCCTACAGTGAGGCCAAACATAAAATAAATTTTAAAATTGTTATTTTTTATTTTTAAAGGAAAGAAATAGGTCTTTATGAAAGACATAATGCTTGGCTTCCCAGGTGGCTCTAGTGGTAAAGAACCTGCCCGCCAGTGCAGGAGACATGAGTCATGGCTTTGATCCCTGAGTCGAGATCCCCTGGAGAAGGGAATGGCTACCCACCCCAGTATTCTTGCCTGGAGAATCCCATGGACAGAGGAGCCTGATGGGCTACAGGCCATGGGGTCACAGAGTCAGACACAACTGAGTGACTTTCACTTTCACTTTTTCAGGCAAAAATTCCACGCCTGCATTGACTTGACTTTTTGCCATCGGGATGAACCATTTGCTGCCACATCTGAGTGCCTTTCTTGATTTCCTCCCTAGGTAAGAACACTGTCTCCATGGGCCCTGTGTGGCTTGATCAGTGAGACACGGGCCAGGCTGGTCAGTGTCCGGAGCTGGGGGTGGGTGCAGGGGTGGGGATCTGAATCTCTGCCCCACACAACCTCACGCCTTCCCTCTCCTGTGTGTGCTTGCTATGCCCCCTTAAAACCGACGACAGGCAGCGAATCCACAGGGCACCTCCTTTTCAGAGCAGCCCAGAGTAAAGCAAACAACTGGGCAAGATACAGGTTTCAGAGTGCCGCGGCCTGTCTCTGTGCTCTCCTCCCACGGGGAGGCTGAAACCAAACCCAGTGCCTTGACGTTCCTAGGGGGCACAGCCTTTGTGTGTGTGTGTGGGGGCGGGGGGGGGGGTTCCAGGCCAAGCCCCTGAGACCTCAGCCCCTTTTCTGCATGCCCCTGGCACGCTGTGACCCCAAAGCCAGGCGGCCTAGTCCTGGCAAACAGCAGAGGTCACTATTGACAAGATCTTGCCTGTCAGTGACTCCCTTAATAGCTTTTAAGGGGCTTGGCCCTCTCATTCATCTCTGTCTCCCGGGCTTGAGGGGAAAATGCTGCGACTGTTTTCCTGACAACGTCAAGGCCCTACATGCTGTCATCCCCTTTTGATCAGCCACACTCAGTACACTGAACTTTCTCCTCTGCCCTCAAAGTCCCAAGTTGCCAAGCTCGTGTCTGCAAAGGAGTAGTACAGGGCATGCAATTTTAGCCACTAAAGACACAGGAGTGGACTATCTCACGTTCTACGTTCCATTTCACGCGTTCCACATTCTACTTAGAAACAGGCATATGATAGTCTCCTATGCATATTTTTCAGGATGCTCCCCACCCTATATAGTCCTCAGAAAATCCTGCTCACGTGTTTAAGAATTCATTACTTAAATGACACTGCCCCACGCCCTTTCATCAAATGTCACCCTCAAGTTAGCAATTCTGTATCCAAAGCCAAACTTCTGATATGAATAAAGCTGTTTGAAGACTTTGATTCACATATAATAAAAATTGTTGAGAAAAGATGAAAGACCCTTTAAAATGTCATTCTGTAAGTTTCCTTAATAGTATACTTTCCACCTCAATCTTGTCCAGTGTTGGTTTATAAACACCAAGTTAAAATCCTTGCTTGCATGAAAAAGCTTTTAATCCTCTTCATGATCTTCTGGAAGGCCATGCTGAAACCCTAACCGCTGTGGGCCCAATACTATGTCCTTCACCATCCAACCCACGCAGAGTAGATCAGTCTTTGACAGTACAACCAAACAAAGCAGGGAAAAGGGATACAAGTGCCCCACCTCAATTAGGCACACTGGATCTTGTAGCTCTTATTTTTTTTCTTGATCATTTGCATAATTGCAGTTCTTTTCTGAGTCACCTTGCCAGTGGAGACTTGGCTGCCAGCCCTGTAAATTGCTTTCATACAAATCTAAAAATCAAGAAGTAAAACACGTTGTCCCAATTAGCCAAAATCCAACCCAGTTCACTGTTGGACCCCAACAGGACTTTCTAAAGACAGATAAAATCAGTGCTGCTCACTTTAGTATTCAACCCCTAAAGATAAGTTTGGTTTACTGTCCTCCTTCTGGCTGACAGAGAAATAAAGCCTTAATATTCTCGTTCAGGGTCACTGGCTGTGTTGATGTTGCAGAGGTTGCAAAATAGACTGAGGCTGGGGACTGGTGGTGAAAGATGAAAGGAACAAAGCTTCCTTACGGTTACTCAGCCAGCCCCTGCCCACCAGTGGGAGGCCTGGAGAGGATGAGAAGCCAAACTCACCTCCGCGAGGGTAAAGGACGGACGTGGAGAGAACGTGTATGCTGGCTGACGGAGCACACTCTGACGTGTGTGTTAGTGATGGCTCCATTTGTTGACACGGTCGCTCATTTATGCTGCCGCTCTTTGTTCTTGAGTGAACATAGATCATCCAGCAGAGCAAATCTTTGTTTCTTATGAGCTCATCTGCTCCTGCAGTCTGCGGCCACACCTGTAATAATAATTACGGCCCACTGCTTGAGATGCTGTAATCCTTTCTAGTGAAACCAACTGTGAGTTCAAAACAGAAGTTACTTAGCAAAGAGAGGATACCTGAATTGATGGAATCAGCTTCATTAGTCCCTTTTAGCAGTTACTCTGGCTGTTTTTAGCCTTCATTAAGATTCAGATGATTAATATTTTTTAGTAACAGGGAAGAATCTTTCATTTTTCAAGGGAACTTTGGACAAGCATAATGAAGCAGTGTTTTCTAAAGAAAATAGCCTGATACTGAGAGAGAAAAGAACTGGTAAATTTGCACCTCAGATATTAAATTAATAAAGGAAAGAGAATCCATGTAGAATCACTGGAAATAAACACCTAAGAAATGGTGTCAGTAAATCTTTGTGTTGACTGTTTTGATCTTTCTTATGAGATGGGTATGTGTTTCAATATATACATTAATACACTGCAATAATACACTAATAGACTCAAGTATGTTGCTAAAATAATTCTGCAGCATGAATAATAGTCCACCATTAAGTCAGTGCTGTCTGATGGTTTTTCAAATTCACTGTCATTAAAATGAAAAAATTTTAACACAGAACATTTTTGTTTCAGTTATACTGATTTTTAAGGACATGCAGGCCTTGTTCTAAAGTAACAGAGTTCCTTTTTTTTTTTTTTTCCTTTCTGAAGAGGCATTGTTTGTGCTTGATATAATGTTCTTTACTAGATACTCAATAAGAAAAGGAATTTGTGATTATGGGCCTGTTTTCAGTTTGCAGTTAACATCTCTCTCTTGCTCTCTCTCTTTTTTTTATCCTCAAAATAAGAGGAGTGGGTTTTTAAATCCATGTAAAGCAGATAAGACTTTTTTTTCCTCTACAAGGTTTCATTTCTAAAATCTGAGCCCAAATATTACAGCCTTCAATTGGTCTATTGTATTTTAGTCAGACAAAGGATTTAGTCAACTGCAGTGGCATTTCAGCTTTTTAATCCTGTTGCAAATTACTGGATGTACCATGAGATTTTTCTCTGGTGTATCAAATAAAATTCAACTTGAGAAAATAGAAGAGATGAAATGGAAACAAGTAAGGCCATATCTAGGACAATGATAATGAATTAGCTTCATGAGGTCTATATTCAGCTATGAAAAAATGTTTTTGGATAGAATGAGTGTGTTTTACAAAATATATATTCATGAAGGAAAAACTGCTTTGAGTGAGAAGGAACCCCAGAGTTTTACAACAAGCAATTGCCTCAAACCGCTGTTCTCAAAGTGCGGCCCCTGGATGGGAAGCCCCAGCATGGGGCCGGGGGGGACGCGTAAGAAATGCACTTTCTCAGGACACACCAGGGACCCACCTGTTCAGAAACTCAGGGGCTGGAGCCCTGCCATCTGTATTTTAATGTGCCCTTCAAGTGATTCTGTTGCCCACTCAGGGTTGGGAACCATTGCCTTAGATGAGTGCAGGAGCTTCCTATTCAACCTATTTACCTCCAGACTTCTTTGCCCCAAATTATTCTCCATGCTGTTGCCAGGATGTCCCTCAAAACTACTCATCAATCATGGCAGCCCTTTCTTTAAAACCCTTTCCCAGTTCCCCGTTGCTCTTGGACAGGTTATTCACGGTATTCAGAGTTCTTTACGCACTGCTGCCTGGTTAGCTCTGCTGCTCCACCTCTCCTGACTTCCCCTGATCACTCCAGTCCTCCCACACCCGGCAGCCCATGTGCACACACAGGCACACACCTCCACAATGTGCCCACCCACAAGGTTTCAGTCATTCTGACCTCCTTTCAGTTCTGCAGGCACACTATGGGCTTCTTATCATCCCTGGGCTCTGGCCGTTGCTCCCTCCTCCTGAAATGCACCTTGCCCCTGCCTTGTCACCCACTTTCCCTGCCTTTCTGCATCTAGATAACTTGTTTTCATCCTTCCAGTGCTTGTGTTGATTTTTACTTATCTCCTCCAGGAAACTTTGCCTGAACACTCCCACCCATTCCTCGACAGGGTTCCTTTAACATGTGCTACCACAGAACGTTCTGTATACTTCCATCATTGCACTTACCACCCAGAATTACTAATTTGTCTTTCCCCCCCCTGAGTAAACTATAAATTTCTAGATGGGAAGGGCTATCTCTTACAGTTTGGATATCCCAACATCTAGCACAGGACTTGGTTCATAATAAGCATTTAATAAATCTGTCTTGTGAATGAATGTTTTCTTTGGTACAAGGATGAACAGAATTGGGTCCAGAGAGGTCAAGAGGCCTGACATATCTACTTCATTGGCATTAACACCCTGATCCCCGTTAATGGCTCAGTGTTCTTGTCATTAAATCATACTGTTTTTCATACCCTAAGAAAACTCACCCCAATTTTTCTTTTTTTTTTTAGCTGCTCTACTCTAGAGAGAGAACTGGGATTCAGCAGTCTTTGGGATTCAATTTGTAACAGTTTTACTAACTTGATTATGATTTTGCAGTAAGATATTCTAGGGAAGGTGATACCAGGAATCCTGACTAATCACTTAGTATATTACCTCTCAAATTCTCTAGCACACACAGGCCATCTATTGTCTGCATTATACAGGAGATCTTTGCAAGATTCTAGTGCTCTTCAACGTGAAAGGTCTTATAAGGTAGCTAAACCGGGACAGTCACCTCACATGGTGGGTGAGGATATGGGTTCTGGCTCAGACTGGTGACTCAGCTCTTGCCCCAACCCTGTGCTAACTGCTGGGACATGTAAGCTTCAGCTTCCTCATCTACAAAGTCCAGGAGAAGCTGCTGCTTAGCATATGGCACCGGTGTGGAGACTGAAGAAAGGGGATTGATTGAATGCATTTAGCACAATGGGCTGTAGAAAGTGTTTGAGAAATTATTCTAGTTCTGTGAAAAATACCATTGGTAGCTTGATAGGGATTGCATTGAATCTATAGATTGCTTTGGGTAGAATAGCCATTTTGACAATATTGATTCTTCCAATCCATGAACACGGTATGTTTCTCCATCTGTTTGTGTCTTCTTTGATTTCTTTCATCAGTGTTTTATAGTTTTCTATGTATAGGTCTTTTGTTTCTTTAGGTAGATATACTCCTAAGTATTTTATTCTTTTTGTTGCAATGGTGAATGGTATTGTTTCCTTAATTTCACTTTCTGTTTTTTCATTGTTAGTATATAGGAATGCAAGGGATTTCTGTGTGTTAATTTTATATCCTGCAACTTTACTATATTCATTGATTAACTCTAGTAATTTTCTGGAAGAGTCTTTAGGGTTTTCTATGTAGAGGATCATGTCATCTGCAAACAGCGAGAGTTTCACTTCTTCTTTTCCTATCTGGATTCCTTTTACTTCTTTTTCTGCTCTGATTGCTGTGGCCAAAACTTCCAAGACTATGTTCAATAGCAGTGGTGAGAGTGGGCACCCTTGTCTTGTTCCTGATTTCAGGGGAAGTGCTTTCAATTTTTCACCATTGAGGGTGATGCTTGCTGTGGGTTTGTCATATATAGCTTTAATTATGTTGAGGTATGTTCCTTCTATTCCTGCTTTCTGGAGAGTTTTAATCATAAATGAGTGCTGAATTTTGTCAAAGGCTTTCTCTGCATCTATTGAGATAATCATATGGTTTTTATCTTTCAATTTGTTAATGTGGTGTATTACGTTGATTGATTTGTGGATATTAAAGAATCCTTGCATTCCTGGGATAAAGCCCACTTGGCCATGGTGTATAATTTTTTTAATATGTTGTTGGATTCTGTTTGTTAGAATTTTGTTAAGGATTTTTGCATCTATGTTCATCAGTGATATTGGCCTGTAGTTTTCTTTTTTTGTGGCATCTTTGTCTGGTTTTGGAATTAGGGTGAGAGTGGCCTCATAGAATGAGTTTTGAAGTTTACCTTCATCTGCAATTTTCTGGAAGAGTTTGAGTAAGATAGGTGTTAGCTCTTCTCGAAAAATACGAGCCAAATTAAAATTAATAAGGTGTTGAGAAATGTAGTGACCAGTTTCAGCAGAGACCAGATTTATGGAAAAGTTGAAATGCAAGTTAATATCGACTTTAGACTAAAGTTTAACTAAAGGAAAGGGCATTGCTTCCTATATGTGTTATTTTTAAAAATTTTTGTCTAGCAATGGAGATACGATGATAAAAATCAGATCCCTAAAGTTCAGCATTAACATAATGGCACCATTTTTTTCAGCTTTACTAAAGTGTAATTGACACATAAAATAGTAAGATATTTAAAGTGTACATTGTGGTGATTTGATATACATGTATATTGTGAAAAGATTCCCACCACCTAGTTAATTAACACATCCATCACATATTTATCCTTTATTTGTTGAAGGACAATAAAATTTTACCCTTTTAGGAAATTTCAATTATATAATTACAGTGTTATCAACTGTAGTTGCCATGCTTTACATTAGATTCTTAGACTTTATTTGTCTTACAGCTAAACATCTGAATCTTTTTACCGATCTCTCCTTATTTCCCCCAGCACTCTCCAGGTACCCTGGAAACCACTTTTCTGTTTCTGTGAGTTAGATTTTTTTTTTTTAATTTAGCATGTTAGTGATACCATGCAGTCAGTTTGTGTAAACTTTCCTTGTCTTTCATTTAGCTTAGTGTATTTCACTTAGCATAATGCCCTCATAGTGGCACTTTAATGTAAGCTGTTTGTTAAAGGCAAAACGTTTCAGCATTTTTAAATTGTCTCCCTTTTTTCATTTGCAAAGATTGAACACACTGTTAAGATCATGGAATTAAGACAACCACGGTATTTTTGTTTTTCAGAGTACAAGTGCTGGCACGGCTTTGAGTATAAAGGAATATGGTAGACTTGTCCAATTAAGATTCTAACTCTTCCTGCTTTCAAATCATGGTCAGCTCATAATCTTACTCTGCACCCTTTAGAATAATCTAAGCATTAAGCCTTTCTTGGATTCAGTGGGAACACTATGCCCAGCCAGGCTTCACGAAATAGAGTAAGAAGAGAGACAGTCCTACAGTGAAGAATGGAATTTTCAGTTGTCCTTAGATGATGACATTAGGAAGGATTCAAAGAAGGGATTCAATGAATTAGGCCTGTAAGAATGAGTTGCAACTGGCCCTTTTATAGAGAGGCCCTTGTTAGAGCTGACACTCTGCTTTTGTATTCTCCAATGACTTCTGAAAGATAGTGTATACACTGCTTCAGAAGGATCAGGAAATTCACTGGTTTCATTAAGATGTTAATGTGTCAGTAGACATGCTCACTGCATAATTAAAAATAATTCAAACCCCTTTCTATTAATGAACAGATGGCCAATTTAATTAGAACATTGTTAAACATTTGTTGACTGTGCCTTCATTCTTGATGTAGTACTAGAGCTTAGATGATCAAATACATACTCTTTATCAAGTCTATATTTTAAGAGAGAAAAATCTGGCACTTACTAGCTGGGAAATGTTACTTAACCTCTCTAAGCTTTAGTTTTCTGATGTGTTGAATGGAAATCTGTAAAACTGTACATCGTCCTTAGGTCTGAGAGTTAAATGAGATCATCTCTGTGAAGAGGGAAGCATAGTACCTGACTGATAGGGCTCAGCAAACATTAGCTATTATAATACAAACCCGTTGTTTCAAATCTATCATTGGAGGTTAAAAATGTGGAATGAACACACACACAACACACACACATACACACACACAACACACACACACACACACCCTGCCAGTCCCAATTAAAATTTCAGTGGAAGCTCAGAACAAGAGTCTGTCATGATGGGGGCTATAGTTCCCTTCCTCCTGGAAGTTCCATGACACATTTTACACACAAATATGCTCGCACTCAGCTGAGATGGGGCAATAATATTCTGGAACCTAGTCAGCCCTTGAGAGAAGAATGACTGAGAATGTTTGTGCTTTTTCTATTCTTTCACTTGAGGGCCTCAAGAACACACCTTGGCCCCCCATCTCCTCACTCTCCTGGTCTGAGTTACTCCACCTTTCTCTTTCCCTCACATCTGATCATGCTCAGCACTCTCTCTAGATCTGTCTTTTTGCTCTTCTCCCACCAGCTTTCCAAGTCCCCCCCTCTTCTTCTCATGTTTTCCCTCCCATCGTCCTTCCATCCCACTGCCAGCACCTCATTCTAAGAAGCAGTCCCTATAAACCCTTTGAAGAAAGCTCAGTGATGTGTATTTTGTCTCATGCACACAGCGAACTAGTTTGACTGATTAATTGGTCATTGGTGCAGTCATTGGTTGATGGAGAGCTAGAGAGAAGGAAAAAGAGGGTTCACTTCAGCTCTCCATGGAATAGGGGGCATAAGATTAGTGACATCTCTGAAATTAATTCAGAAGGATAACAGATTGAAATAGACTTGTTCATTCTGTTCTGCAATTTGAGATAAATGAGTCTTCCTTGGTGCCTGAAGAGGATACTGTTGTACAACAAATTTGTACAATGAATTCCCCTGCAGGGTTTTATAGACTGGAAATGAAAATCATTTAAGAGGGTATTGGATATGCTATGAATGGTAGATCATATTAAATTCACCTTCTTTGATCAACCTCTATGCTGTTCTCAGGGTCAAATGATAAATTACCTTTTCTTCAGAACCCTATTTTCTACTCTGGAAATACATGGAGCCCTGGAATTTTCATTTCATGCATCTATCCAAAAATGCAAAATATTGTGAGTCCAGAGTTACAGAATGAAAATGTGACTTCAGATAGACTAGTGAAAGGATAGAGGGTAAAGGCTGAGATGTGTAATCTGTTATTGTTGTGACTACCCTGTAGTCACCCCTAAGCTGCCAGCAGTCCTGGATGGCAGCACTTTCATAGCTGACACACCCACAGGGAGGTGCATCTTCACATGCAGTGAGCGGGGGGAAGTTTTTCTCTTACACACCTGTGCATTCAAACACCTCGGGTCAGAGCAGGGTCTCACAATGCCTTTTACTTTTCAATCATCACTTTTGAGGTCAGCATTTCTAATATACCGTCCTAAAGATAACTCTAGAGTCAGTATTCAGGAAGCTAGTTGAGGTCTTGATTTTTTGCTTTTGTTTTCTTCTTCATACTCAGTTATGCTAAACAATTATGTTCATGGGCATGTAGGAAAGAAGAATTAGGAATTTGGCCAATTACTAAAATTAGTTGCTGTTTTAATTGGAAGCAAGTATTTATAAGACATCAGAAATCTCTATCAATTGCAATTTTCCCCCGTTTGAAACAATCAAATTTGACATTTTTTTTAAATCACAAATGTCTTATTTAGGTTCCTGGCTATTTCTCCCAGAATGAATTAACTATAGTTTTGGGATTTTTTTATGGGAGGGCGTTGATTTGTGAGTATAGAACAAACAGACCATCAGAAACTTTTAAAACTTTACAAACCATGCATAAAACAGACATGGGAGGGAACTTTAAGTTTTATTGGATTTATTCTGCGGCTTCCACAGCTTCCCCCAAGGAACTAAGATACAGTTGTGACTATGTTTATTTGAAAGAAGCAAAATTGTGTTAAATAGATACTTTTTATCTTTTAGAAGTCATAGAGTTAAATGTGATACTTTTTTCCTTATATGGATTTAATTGATACTGCTATAAATTCCCTTTGTATAAAGATGCAAACAAAATCACAAAATGTAACAAGAGAAAACAAGATTTATAACGCATGTCCAGAGAAAAAGAATCGTCCCTCCCTCTCAGGAAAAAACAACTCCTTCAAATGAAACATGAACCATGCCATGGTCAACAGATTAGAGCTGAATCTAGGAAGGCAGTGAGGCAAGATAACGGACTCTGGAGGGCAACACCTCGTTTTTGTCTCTACATTTTCCTGCCTATAGAGAAGTATAAACCACCCCAGAGATAGGGGAAGGCTTTGAAGAACTGCAGCAACCTACTTTATAGACTTAGCATCTGAATCCAGAATCATGACGTGTAGTACAGTTCTGTGCCTGGCTTTGCAAATTTGATCAAACTTTTAAGTAAAAGTAGAGAGATGATAAAAGACAAGTGGCTTAAAGATAACTGTAATATTGGTAGATGCTTTATCAGAGCCTAAATTCAGAATTGAAATATTTATCTTTCAAATGCCTGGGAAAGTGGGAGCAACAAAAGGCCTCCTCAGAAAAAAATGATGAGGTTCATTGTTTCCAGTTATTCAACATCCAGCATATGAAGAGCTCAGAGAGGTGGCAGACCGTGGGAACCGTTTCAGCAGTAATACAAAGAAGCCAAATTTAGTGTCGTGTCTGAGGTCCCATAACCCAGTCTAGGGGTGTGTTATTTCTTTTTCAATTCTTTTCCCCAGATGACTGTAGGGTTGATTTCAGTGGGCTTCTAGATCACCTTTCCAGCTCGTGTGTCCTCCTGGCTTCCTTACCAGGGCACATCTGGGGTTCTAACCTGCGAATACCACATATCTTCCTATTTCAGGATCATATGTTTGGTGTTAGTGCTACTCTAGAGAAAAGTGGATCCAGTCTCGAAGCAGGAAGAACGAATCCATGTCTATTTTGTTACGTGTATTCTTCCTTGATGGCCAGGATGTCAACTAGTGATTCCAATAAATTACATATAAAACCGAGGCCAAACCAAACCAAACCAAAACCAGTCCATTTACACATCCTGATTACAAGTTTGATGTGAGAGAGCGGGGCTGATGTGCCTCTGTTAGTGGGAGTGGCTTTAGTGGCAGTCTCTTGAGGGAACTTTGGGAGACTATACCTGAACCCAAAGAAATGTTGGAAAGGCTGAGAATTCCAGGCTCTCTTCGGCATATGATAAAGGTGTTTCAGAGCAGCTGAGTCCTTTGTCCAATTCCATATGTAAATATTTAGGTAGCTCCTTACCCATTCATAAATAGACTTATCATCTAACATTTTACAAACCCAAGTGAACATCTGTGAACAAAGTTTTGATAAATACGCCAAGAGCTGATTTATCAAAGTTGAGATTAAAAGGTACCGATGAGGTTCTATAGGATTATGATCCCTAGTCAGTTTCTGAAGATAGCCTTGTCTGTGAGTTTTACACCCATCTTACCCCTGCGGCGCTGTATAAGGAGCGAGTACAGCAGGGCTGTTTCATTCCTATCGTTTCAATAGGTGGATTTGAAACTCAGTGGCCTGCCAAGACTGAGGATAATTAGTTCTCAGGTAATTTTATCTGATGTAACACATCATTAGAGAGAATGTATTCCATCAATTATCTTTGTTTTTGTATCAATTCCCTCTTCCCAGCTCCCAAGGAGAAATAACATGGAGTCTTAAGTACTGAACATAATATTTGAGGTTCTCTTTATATCCAGTGAAGCATGGTCTTTGAGAATTCTCAACCCTTGTACTATACAAACTGTCTGAACTAAATGGATCTCGCCCGTGTGATTTTTCACAATGCTTCCATTGATAAACTAAGACGTCAGCCCCCTAAGCAAACGTGGTGGTGATGTCATTGCTGATACAGTTCCACCAAATCACACACTCTAGGGAGGCAAGAAAAGTCAAAGTTGCAACATGCTGATGAAAGAAAGCATTGCAGCAGGGATAAGGAGACCAGAGAAGACACTCAGGTGCCAGCTGCTGAGCAGAAAGAGAAATCTATGCAGACTACACTGCTAGCACTGTACAAATACAAGCAAAATATGTGACTGCGTCTTTTTGGGGAAAAAGTGTTACTTTAAGGCAAAAGTGCTAAGAAGTGAAATTTTGAATTCTATGTGACCTGGCAGGCAAAAGAAAGCTCTTATATTATAGTCATCCTGCAGTGCACAACATTTAAACTCAGCATATTGTCATCTTTATCAGCAATAAGGTATATGGCAGTAAACATATTAAAGTTCCCCTAACTAAGGAACCTTCCGTCCTTCACATCTGTCTGAATGGGTTTCAGAGTCTCAGAAAAGTGAGATTTCCAGAAGCACACATCTCTGAATACAGTAACTTCTTTTTATTTTAACCCTTGGATTCCTGAGCACAGGGGAGGACAGTCTATGATAATTTGACCAGAAGTTGGCAGAAAACACAAAGAGCTTTAAGGAGTGGCAGATTCAGAGCAGCCAGTGAGTCCAGTATGGAAAGAGGGAAGCTCCCAAGGACACGGAGTCCTAGAGGCCCCAGAACAGCTCTTCTTAACTCGGAAATGGATGGTATCATCACAGTACTGCAGAGTGAATTAAAAAATCCAAAGACTTTTAAGATTCATAAAATCCAACAAATATTAATTGGATGTCCACTGTACCATGATGAAGAACATAGTCTTTGCCCAGAAGTTGCTCATTTATAGCTGGGGAGATATACAAATAGGTAGTGTAGCACAGATTGGAGCAATGACTAAAATTAGAACTTAGGGGAGACAGAAAATAGGCATCTTTGTTAGGAATGGCTTCCCCAAGGTGATGAAGCTTAAACCAGGGTTAGAAGGTGAGTCTAAGCTAGGTGGAGGAGGAAGTGGGTAGGAGGGCATTACAAACAGAGGAGAAACAATCTGTACCAATGCATAAAAGCAAAAGAGATATGGCAATGTTGGGGAAAATGAAAGGAGTTCAGAATTTGCAGGAGTGTAGGGGACCCCAGGGTTTCCCTGGGAGGTCAGCAGTAAAGAACCCACCTGCCAATGCAGGAGACTAGGTTTCCAACCCTGGGTTGGGAAGATCCCCCAGAGAAAGAAATGGCGACCCACTCCAGTACTCTTGCCTGGGAAATCCTGTGGACAGAGGAGCTTGGCAGGCTACAGTCCATGGGGTCACAAGAAAGTCGAATATAATGTAGTGACTAAACAATAGCAATAGGGGACACCAGGAAAGTGGCAAGTGAGATAAGACTGCAGATATAGGCAGGGACCAGTTCATGAATTCTTCTTTTTCCATCTTCTTTTGTTTCTATACAGAATTTGCTTGACCTTGAAAGAACTAAATGTCTTAAAAATCAGGCTTTGGTATATGTAGTTTACTTTAACATAAAAATACCCCAAATTATAGAATTGATTGTAAATTTTCATAAAAATCTTACTCTGTTCACTTCAGTCGCTCAGTCATGTCCAAATTTTTGTGACCCCATGGACTACAGAACACTAGGTTTCCCTGTCTATCCAACTCCCAGAGCTTTCTCAAACTCATGTCCATCAAGTTGGTGATGCCATCCAACCATCTTATCCTCTGTCGTCCCCTTCTCCTCCTGCCTTCAATTTTTCCCAGCATCAGGGTCTTTTCCAAGGAGTCAGTTCTTCACATCAGATGGCCAAAGTATTGGAGCTATAATTTCAGCATCATTGCTCCCAATGAATATTCAGGACTGATTTCCTTTAGGACTGACTGGCTGGATCTCCTTGCAGTCCAGGGGATTCTCAAGAGAGACTTCTCCAACACCACAGTTCAAAAGTATCAATTCTTCGGCACTCAGCTTTCTTTATGGTCCCGCTCTCACATCCATATGTGACTGTTGGAAAAATCATAGCCTTGACTAGACAGACATTGGTTGACAAAGTAATGTCTCTGCTTTTTAATATGCTGTCTAGGTTGATATAACTTTCCTTCCAAGGAGTAAGCGTCTTTTAATTTCATGGCTGCAATCACCATCTGCAGTGATTTTGGAGCCCCAAAAATAAAGTTAGCCACTGTTTCCATTGTTTTCCCATTTGCCATGAAGTGATGGGACTGGATGTCATGATCTTAGTTTTCTGAATGTTGAGATTTAAGCCAACTTTTTCACTTTCCTCTTTCACTTTCATCCAGAGCCTCTTTAGTTCCTCTTCTCTTTCTGCCATAAGGGTGGTGTCATCTGCATATCTGAGGTTATTGATATTTCTCCCAGCAATCTTGATTCCAGTTTGTGCTTCATCCAGCCCAGCATTCCTCATGATGTATACTGCATATAATTTAAATAAGCAGGTGACAATATACAGCCTTGATGTACTCCTTTCCCAATTTGGAACCAGTCTGTTGTTCCATGTCCAGTTCTGTTCCTTCCTGACCTGCATACAGGTTTCTCAAGAGGCAGGTCAGGTGGCCTGGTATTCCCATCTCTTGAAGAATTTTCCACAGTTTATTGTGATCCACACAGTTTTCACCTATTTCTCAGTAATTTATCATTAAATATCAAAAGCAATAACAAAAAATGGCAAAGCTTTCATCATGACCAATCCCAGGAGTAGGTATGTTTGGGATTGTGTTAGAAAGGCCCCTTGTTCAGAAATATACCACGTGACATCTCACTGGGGTGGTGTCTGTCAGCAGAGCTCAGTTCCTCCCCTCACCTTCTTCAGGTCAGTGCTCAAACACCATCCTCATAGTGAAGGTTCCTGTGAAAACTAGCAATGTCTGCTCTCCCCAGACCTGCCCCCTTTGTATTTCCCTTCTCTGTTTTAGTTTCTCCACAGCAAATTATAAACTTTTATACACTTTATTTGGGTATCTCTGTATCCTCTGTCTCCCATAAACTATACAAAAGCAGAGATTTCCTGTTGTTCGCTGCTGCATCCCCAGGGTATACAGTGCTACCTGTTATATAGTAATTATTCAATATATTTTAATGTAATTGGATGCAATAGTTTTGAATATGCAGACAAAGCCTTATACATACAGGGACATCTAATCTATGACCAAGCTGGCGACACAGGTTAGCAGGGAAAGGATGAATGATTCAGTGAAGTCATTTTATTACCTCTGAAAGTGAAAATTGCTCAGTCACGTCTGACTCTTTGCAACCCCATGGACTATATAGTCCATGGAGTTCTCCAGAATACTGGAGTAGGTAGCCTTTCCGTCGTCCAGGGGATCTTCCCAACCCAGGGATTGAACCCAGGTCTCCCGCATTGCAGGTGGATTCTTTACCAGCTGAGCCACCAGGGAAGCCCAAGAATACTGGAGTGGGTAGCCTGTCCCTTCTCCAGAGAATCTTCCCAACCCAGGAATTGAACAGGGGACTCCTGCACTTGCAGTCGGATTCTTTACCAATGGAACTATCAGGGAAGCCCTTATTCTCTTTACCCAGCTTCTCTTTTTCCTAAAGTGGCCTAGCATTAGCAGAACTGAATCCCTACAAATTAGATTTTTTTTTTAGTCTCTGATCCTATATATTATTCCCTTAATATCAATAAGACACAAAGCTATAGAACAAAGTGGGGGTAATTATCCATACAAATTTTAAAATGTATTTCTTCCATGTGTGTGTGGGTCACTCAGTCGTGTCCAACTCTTTGTGACCACATGGACCATAGCCTGCCAGGCTCCTCTGTCCATGGGATTCTCTAGGCAAGAATACTGGAGTAGGTTGCCATTTCCTTCTCCAGGGGATCTTTCTGTCCCAGGGATCGAACGCTGGTCTCTCGCATTGCAGACAGATTCTCTTCCTTACATCATACCTAAACATTAATTCCAAGTGGATTGAGGACTTGGAAGTGAAAATTTTAGAATTAAAACAAAATAATAGAATTTCTTTTAAAATTCCAGATAAGGAAGAATTTCTTAAGCAAGACAGAAAAAGTACAAATTATAAAGGATCAGATTGATAACTTTGACTGTATTAAGGTTAAGAGCATTTATTCATAACATATTCAGTTCAGATCAATCACTCAGTCATAGTTAGCAAACGGGTGCAGTACTTGGGTGCAATCTCAAAAATGACAGAATGATCTCTGTTCATTTCCA
The DNA here is from genome assembly GCF_963930625.1 of Muntiacus reevesi. NCBI lineage: Eukaryota > Metazoa > Chordata > Mammalia > Artiodactyla > Cervidae > Muntiacus > Muntiacus reevesi. The sequence continues at coordinate 254,830,830 of NC_089251.1, read as the reverse complement.
AGGCAAACCATTCGATATCACAGTAACCCAAATCTATGCCCCAACTGCTAATGCCATAGAAGCTGAAGTTGAATGTTTCTATGAAGACCTACAAGACCTTCTAGAACTAACACCAAAAAAAAAAAACAAACCAAAAAATGTCCTTTTCATCATAGGGGACTGGAATGCAAAAGTAGAAAGTAAAGAGATACCTCGAGTAACAGGCAAATTTGGCCTTGAAGTACAAAATGAAGCAGGGCAAAGGTTTACAGAGTTTTGCCAAGAGAACGCACTGGTCATAGCAAACAGCCTCTTCCCACAACACAAGAGAAGACTCTTCACATGGACATCACCAGATGGTCAATGCCGAAGTCAGATTGACTATATTCTTTGCAGCTGAAGATGGAGAAGCTCTATACAGTCAGCAAAAGCAAGACCGGGAGCTGACTGTGGCTCAGATTATGAACTCATTATTGCCAAATTCAGACTTAAATTTGATGAATATGGATCCTTAAAAGGATGAATATGGCAATATGAAAGTGTACAAAAAAAATAAGTGAGTAACGTTGTTATAAATCAAAGACATGCAAATTAAAACTACAAGAAAATATCATGTTTTACTTTTCAGTTTGGCCAAACTTTTTTAAAGTTGGAAAATATCAAGTCTTGGCGAATTTGGAGTAACAGAGCTCTCATCCATTGCTTGTGGGTGGGTAATTGGTACAACTACTTAGAGAAAGAAAAAAAAAAATCCTTCTGACCCAGCAGTGTTATTCTTAGGTAGATAACTTAGAAAAACTGTTGCATATGTAAATCTAGAGACACATACAAGAATTCAAGATAGAAGTTTTGCTCGCAACAACAAAATGCTGGAAACAGTTCAAACATACATTAATTATAGAATGGAAAAACGAATTTTACTAAAGTCACCCAGTGGAAAACTCTACCACAGTGCAAGGGAAGACCCACACTTCATATGTCCGCCTGGATGAATCTTAGAAACACAGTGCTGAAGGAAGGAAGGAAATCATGGAAGAGAGCATGTGAATCTGTTAAAATAATGTTCAAATCCAGTCACACTTCAGTAGTAATTTCTCTAGATATGTAGCAGAGTGATCCAAAACAGCAATGAATTGTTAATAAGAATGAAGCTAACAGTGTAATTGTTACCCCTGGCTGAGGGAAGCCGTATGGCCATAAGGGGCAAGGGCTAACCTTTTTGTTTGGGAATTAAAACAAATTCTTAAATTCTCTTCCCTTGGCAAAATTTATCCGTATGAAATATTAAAACAAACCAAAAAGATATGGCCTAGCTTGAGATTTCTGAGGTTTTTGTAACATACCTTCCATCATGTAGCATGCCCACCCTCTTCACAATTAAACTTTCTAAACGTGGTGGGCATTACTATTCTCCCCATGAAGGGGCTCAGTTAACTCATGGTTGCAGCGTGTTCAAAGTCTGAAATGACTTTGCTCCCCTTCAAAGTTGTAATTATGTAATACTTGCTTGTAAAGGAAATTGATGTGATCATGTCTGGCTAGCAGGAAATTAAGCAGATAAGTGGTCAGACCATTACACGCAAGCTCTAATGGACTGGCAGCTGGATACCTGGCTCCCTGTATCCCAAGCCTCTGTTTTGCCACACAGATTCTGGGTTTTGTCTTGGTACTATTTTCATATCATCACCACATGTCATTTTAATTACTGTAAAATATTTAAATTATAAAATATTAAAATAACTATTGGAAAGAAAGCTTTTGCACAACTTCAAATGTGGAGCTTATATTTATTGGCCAAAAGGTGCTAAATAACTGGAACAAAGAAACTTAAACCACAGCAGCAACACTTAAAATGATTTTTAAAGTATTATTAGGAATATTCTGTAAACTGCAGCCCAGATTTATAGCCATTAGTTCTTGTAGAAGGAGGTATTGTCTCCCCTTTCTGTATTTGAAAAGGGAAAAAAATTCAGTCCATAAAAGCACTAGAATCATCAATAAAACTTCTTATGACTTAGGGAATATAATTTTCATTTCTTTAAGTCATGGAAAATTTCAGTAGATAGTTTGTACTACAATGAACATAAATACAAACATAAATCACTATTATATTCCGTTATCCCTCAGATATCAAAAAATAAAAACAACAACCTCCCCCAAACCACATGTATCTTAGCATACAGTTGCTGTATTTAGGTTTGGGGAATTAGAATTCGTATTTTGGATACACAAAGGAGATGCCTAAAAGGATTTTGAGAGGCAAACCCTATAATGAGATGAACTCCAAAATAATTGTTTTCAACTTCTTTGCCAGTAACTGTGAGATCTTGAATACGTATTTTTATGTTGGGGGACTCTGTTTCCTCGTCTAGGCTCTCTCTTAAGGTTGCTTCTATTTTAATATTCTATGCTAGATTTCATAGTCTGTCTTTAAACTAAAAGACATACTATTTAAGGACTTAACACACGTACTTGGCAGGGGCAGGGATGGCAGTGTGATGAACCAGTGGAGGGTTCACCCTGCGATACTGGCTTTTTAGGATGTCTTATGCCCAGAAACTCATGTAGAGTAGGTGCTTCACAGTTATGTTAAATAAATGAGTGAACGGATGGAGGAATAGTTTAAACTCAATGAAGCTACCAAATCTTGTAATTTGACTGCAAATCTGTGATTTTTTTTTTACTTCATTAAAATATTGTAGCAAATTCTATGTATGAGTTTTAAATTATCTGGTTTTTCTTGGGAAGTTTTTTTTAACTCCTTATCTATCCAGGCCTTCTGTGGCCTACCCACAAACTAGCAATCTAAAGAAATGGAGTTTTGAAACAGTTGAAAGAACCTGATTAGAAAGCAGATATTTACTTTTCACATTAGCATTTTATTGGCCAACTGACATGCTTTCTACCCACTCACTAAACAATCCTGGGCATGTTAATTCTCCATCTTGGGTCTCTGACTCTTTGAAAACTGGAAATAATGATGTTGACCTATTTTGAGGAGGAAACAGCTAACAAGCCATAAAGATCAAAATTCATCGCTGAGCCTCTGGAAGGCTAATCTGTAACATAAATTAATGAGAGTTATTTACTTGGTTGTTTTCCTTTGGGGAAAACTTCTGGAAATGAAACAGTACCCATTATGAAATTTGGGTTTTTTCCTTCCACAGTTGCCAAAGTTTGTTTGTTTGGATTGTTGTTTGTTGTGGGTTTTTTCCCCTTCTAATTTTCTGACAGAGTTTTGGAAGTAAGATCATTATCCTTGTGGGGTCTCTTTTGGGTAGCAGGTCAAGATTTTGTTCATGATTCATCAAAAGAAGTAATGAGGAGGTGACTAAAAGTCCAGGGGCAGGTTCTTTGTGAAAAAAATCTAGTCCCGACTCTTTTTTTCTTTCCAGTCAGTTGAGACAGTGTATTTCTGGATCGTTATTGCTAAATTTTGGATAGGCACTTCTTAAAGACATTATCACAAAGTTATGAAAATATTTTATCAAAAAAGATCTGATCTTTATATAAAGATCATACCTAGTTTTTATTAAACTAGTTTCTCCTTCCTTACAGGTTTTACTGACCATAGTAGTTAATCTTAACATCAGTTAAGGTCACTTGCCTTGTGCAATAATAGCTTATCAAATAGCAGGGCTATAAAAGAGTGACGATCACCCATACACACTGCACCATATGGCCCAATTCAGTACTAATACGGGGGACGCCACAAGCTTGGTAAACAGCAGGCATGATGTGGCCTGTGTTAACAAGAGTGGGTTTACTTTCTGTCTAGCAGTGGAAATACAAAGTCATATAATGGTAAATTTTGGCCTCACAGAGATGAAGCTAATATCATTAGCCATTTATTGCAAAGGAACTTAAATCTTTTCAAATTAAACTCAGGATGGATTTTAATCACTCAGCTAATGTTGGTAAGTGATTATGCCTGGAGCCATTCTGATAATGATCATTATTAGCAAGAGTCTGTTTTTACAATGTTTCTAATGTTTAAAATTAATCTAGAAGTCAAAAGCCTTTCAATCATTTCACCTGCAGCAGGGTTTAAAAGACATTTTTCACATAACTGCGATTTGAAAACAAAGCTAAGAAGGCAATGGAAAAATACACAATAAAATCAACGTGTTAACTACAGCGCCACCATGTGACCTAACTCAATTCCATATAGAAGTAAAAGTGCAAATACACCAAGGAAAAGAAGTACGTGTAAAACAAACCATAGGAAAAAAATCTCAGATGGATACTGGTTATTGACCTGTAATGAGAGAAAAAAAAGTATGTTTGAGGGATGTAAAAAAGTTGACCATTATATATAAGATGGTGTCAGCTCCCAACATGAAGAATTAAGTGTGAATGAAAATTACTGCACAAAATTTTTAAAGCAAGTCTTCTATAATCTGAGAAATCTGTTATCCTCTCTGGGGGTCAGTTTTCACACCTACAAAATTTTGTAATTCTAATTTTAGAATTCTAAAATTTTAGAATCATCAGACTAGATGATTTCTTACTCATTTACCAGGCCAGGAGTCCTATGGCAAGAATCACTTCCAGGCATGTGGCTCAACAAATTTTATGCAAAAATATGCATATAAATTCTTATACAGAATGAAATTGTACTCTAGTAGTCTAATTAATGACATATATAAATTGAAGTAAATCACTAAGGGTATTACAGAATAAAATTAGAAAAATAGAGATATCACCTAACTCCAGAAAAAAAAATTTAGAAATAATTCATATCAGTAATGTTTAAAACATTTATGCAATCATATATCAAGTATATCTTGATTTCCAATGATGTGCCAGGCATGGTACTTTGTTTTAGGGATTATAACATATTTAGAAATTATTCTCCCAATAGGGAGGGTAGCAATGACAGAAGGAACTCAAAACTGTGTGAGGCTAAGGGAGACATGGGTTGAAGAAGAATGAAAGATTAGATCAGTTTCTGAGAAATATGTAAAGTCAATCTATAGACTAAAGTATCTGACCCCACTCTTATGAGCTATTCCTGGAAATGCTGTTTTCATTCTTAGGCCAAGCATCATAAACTGAAGACCAATCAACCAAACAAAAATGACTAAGGGAATGACTAATGGGAGAAAGTTAAGAGGAGCTAAATATAAGGGAACTGACTATATAGACTAAACCAGGTCTAAAAATAGAACACTGATGAGGGTGTTATTGTTTTATGAGGCACACAGTGATAACCATGGAAGTGAGCAGTAACAGGAATTAGGAAGGGGAAATTTTAGACAGTATCAGAAAAAAAAAAAGCTTCCTGACAGAGAAAATCATGAGCCTAATAGCATCACTCAAGGAAAATGTTAGACTCTCCACTTGTCTATCTGTGGGGAGCCCCTGACTGCAGCTCTGGAGTGTGTATTTTTAGTCTTCCAGGAGGACAATGGGCTGGACACCTCTCAGCCTTTCGGTTACACTCTGCCAATGGTAAGAACGGGAGTGGGAAATCAAGAGGAGGAGGGGGTCAAAGCAAAGCAAGTGTGTTCCTAATGTCATGCAGACATAGATTTTGGAGTTTTTCAAAATTGCAAACTACCCAAGGAAACCATTCCCCCCTCCCACCCCCGCTTTAACTTGCTGTTTCTCTCCCATTGGTTTGAATCAAGGAGAGAAACAGGCCCAAATCTCTACTTCCCTGGAGACAACTGAATTCCAGTTCTTAATGCCTTAACTAGACATAATACAGGACATGTGGTTTGAAAGAAGTCACACTTGCCATGTAGAACAATTGAAATTCCTTGTTCTCTTTCTCCTGTCCTGAACTAATGCAGAAGAAGCCGCCTGGCCAAGGTGTTAGTTCAGAGGCGCTCCGTCGGTCTGCCTTCCTCTGACTTGTCTGCCTCCTCCTGCTCCATGACAGTGGCCTCCAGGGAGTCAGGATGTCCTCAGATCTTGTTGGACGAACGCTGTCAGCCCATGCTTGCCTCTGATCAGACCATGCCAGAGAGACACAGAGCCTTGATTATCTTCTGCTGCCATTTTAAAGGGCAGGGAACATAAAACCTCTGTTGTTTCAGCAGCTGTCCTCTGGCTTCTGTAAGGAGGCACCTTTGCTTGGCTGCCGCTCCCAGTGTAGGCACTGGAGCCCGGCTGTGTTATTCTAATAACTTCTGTCTTGTGGTTTGGACCTTGGCTCTTCTGGTTACTTGTGTGACTTCCGACTGTAACCGTCTGCTCTGTCCCTAGACTGACAAGTGGCTGCACTGTTTCTGGTTTTCTGGCATTTTTTCTCCTACACGTAGGCTTCGACCTTGATGTTGATTTGTAGAACTTTGTACTAATCTTTGCTTGGATTTATGGGGTAATTTTAAAAAATTGTTTTAGGCTTAATCTGCTCAGTTGTGCTGGGATGAAAACTCTTCTTTGTTTGCACACCTGTACCTGAGTATTTATCACGAGAAAACCTGTTTTTCTTTTGCCATTCTATGTACAAAGGAATCATTACAGTAACAGTGATACTCTGCTGAAGTAATATGGTTTAAATTATCCTTTAATCCATAAGTTTGTTATTAGTAATTATTACAGTAGTCACTTTTGCAGGTAAGGGGGCTTTTTTTTTTTTTTTTTTTTTTACTGATTATGCTTTTTTTTCCCTCCCGAAGAATTAAGGTAGTGGAATTTTTTGGTTTGTTTTAATATGAGTGGTTAGATATATAGGTTCTAGAATAATCGTATAACTGATATATCCAATTGGTTTGCTAGGGCATTACTCATCATGACTTATTATGTATACTCTATAATTTTCTTGCATAAGTAAATTATTATTTCTTTTAAGCACAAATGACATTCACATTTCTCCACCCTCCATAATTTAGAAGTTTTGATCAACAGACAGGTAAATAGATGGTGTTTCTTGATGGGTTATAATTAAAGTACCAAACACTTACTTATGTCAGAAAATAGACTGCCTTAAAATATACCTATGAATGTGCCTCAAGAGGACCCATGTAACTTCAGTAGCAGAAAGTACTTATAATAGAAAATTGCAATTCTACACTATGGTGAAGTACAAATACTAAGCCGCCAACACTTGCTAAAACTAGGACACAACTTATAGAGATTCTCTGATTTATAGAAATATCAATCAGTTCCCCTTCTTGTTCTCAACTGCTCCCAGAGGGCAGGTTGTCAAGAAGAGCATCAGTTACCATATCTGCCTAATTTCTCCTTGGTAATCTGCTAGAATTGTCAGAGCATATGACTAGGGTATGGAAGATATAATGACTTATTATATCTTAATATATGCTAAACCATACATTCTCCCCTACCCAATAATTTGTGACATAGGCTTCCAGGCCACATGGATTTTGGAATTCTGTCTAATACAACCATTTTGCAACCATAAATCAGAGATCAACCTAATCACTTGGAACTTCATGGAACCAAAAAAGCAAACAAAAAATACCTCATCTCTATATCATCATGCTATGCTTTTTTATGATTAAGCAATAGGTAATAATTAGATATCAAAAAATTTGTAAATAACAGATCCTAAATCTGAATCTTAGAACCTTAGATATTTTAGAAAATAGATTTTAATTATATCTATTTAACAGTTTGTTAATTGTATCAGTTTAAACACATGTAATTACCATTTTTATAGATTATAAAGGTCAGATGTTAGCCACTTCATAAGGTTTAACTACATAAAATCAGAGGAGAAAAAGCAATTTCATTGAACACAGTTATTTGCTAGACATTCTATTAGACACATATTTTTATCATATTAGAGCTTCACAAAACCCTGCAAGGTAGGTAGTTATCATTCCCATTTATAGAGGAGAAAATGATGTGATGTGACAAAGCTGATTTTGCTGTGAGGTTTTGGTTTAAACCTGTGTCCTTTCCACTGTCCTGTGCTTCTTCCTTAGATTGTTTCGAGGGAATGGCTCCACTTCTAGTCGATGAATTATCTGGAAAACACCCCTAAAGTTTAGTCAAGTAGCCTCTTGTTAGACCCTCCAATGTTCAACCCTTCACTGAAGACTCATACCTTTCAGTTCAGTTCAGTTCAGTCACTCAGTCGTGTCCGACTCTTTGCGACCCCAGGAACCCCAGCACGCCAGGCTTCTGTCCCTATCACCAACTCCCAGAGACTATACAAACTCATGTCCATTGTGTCAGTGATGCCATCCAGCCATCTCACCCTCTGTCGTCCCCTTCTCCTCTTGCCCCCAATCCCTCCCAGCATAAGGGTCTTTTCAAATAAGTCAGCTCTTCACATCAGATGGCCAAAGTATTGGAGTTTCAGCTCCAGCATCAGTCCTTCCAATGAACACCCAGGGCTGATCTCCTTTAGGATGGACTGGTTGGATCTCCTTTCAGTCCAAGGGACTCTCAAGAGTCTTCTGCAACACCACAGTTCAAAAGCATCAATTCTTCGGCACTCAGCTTTTTTCACAGTCCAACTCTCACATCCATACAGGACCACTGGAAAAACCATAACCTTGACTAGACAGACCTTTGTTGACAAAGTAATGTCTCTGCTTTTTAATATGCTGTCTAGGTTGGTCATAACTTTCCGTCCAAGGAGTAAGCATCTTTTAATTTCATGGCTGCAATCACCATCTGCAGTGATTTGGGAGCCCCCCAAAATAAAGTCAGCTACTTTTTCCACTGTTTCCCCATCTATTTGCCATGAGGTGATGGGACCGGATGCCATGATCTTAGTTTTCTGAATGTTGAGATTTAAGCCAGCTTTTCACTCTCCTCTTTCACTTTCATCAAGAGGCTCTTTAGTCCTTCTTCACTTTCTGCCATAAGGGTGGTGTCATCTGCATATCTGAGGTTATTGATATTTCTCCCAGGAATCTTGATTCCAGCTTGTGCTTCCTCCAGCCCAGTGTTTCTCATGATGTACTCTGCATATAAGTTAAATAAGCAGGGTGACAATATACAGCCTTGACATACTCCTTTTCCTATTTGGAACCAGTCTGTTGGTCCATGTCTGGTTCTAACTGTTGCTTCTTGACCTGCATACAGGTGTCTCAAGAGGCAGGTCAGGTGGTCTGGTATTCCCATCTCTTTCAGAATTTTCCACAGTTTATTGTGATCCACACAGTCAAAGGCTTTGGCATAGTCAATAAAACAGAAATAGATGTTTTTCTGGAACTCTTGCTTTTTCAATGATCCAGCGGATGTTGGCAATTTGATCTCTGGTTCCTCTGCCTTTTCTAAAACCAGCTTGAACATCTGGAAGTTCACGGTTCACATATTGCTGAAGCCTGGCTTGGAGAATTTTCAGCATTACTTTACTAACATTTGCTGTTGCTGCTGCTGCTGCTAAGTCGCTTCAGTCATATACAACTCTGTGCGACCCCATAGACGGCAGCCCACCAGGCTCTGCCATCCCTGGGATTCTCCAGGCAAGAACATTGAAGTGGATTGCCATTTCCTTTTCCAGTGCATGAAAGTGAAAAGTGAAAGTGAAGTCTCTCAGTCATGTCTGACTCTTAGTGACCCCATGGACTGCAGCTTACCAGGCTCCTCTGTCCATGGGATTTTCCAGGCAAGAGTACTAGAGTGGGGTGCCATTGCCTTCTCCATATTAGCATGTGAGATGAGTGTAATTATGCAGTAGTTTGAGCATTCTTTGGCATTGTTTTTCTTTGGGATTGGAATGAAAACTGACCTTTTCCAGTCCTGTGGCCACTGCTGAGTTTTCCAAATTTGCTGGCATATTGAGAGCAGCACTTTCACAGCATCATCTTTTATGTTTTCAAATAGCTCAACTGGAATTCCATCACCTCCACTGGCTTTGTTCGTAGTGATGCTTCCTAAGACCCACTTGACTTCACATTCCAGGATGTCTACCTTTGGATACAACCAACTCCAATTTTGTATCTTAGACATAAAATTTTTATTTCTATTGTCAAAATCTGCCTCCCTGTAACCTCTGTTTTCTTCCTGTTTTTGCACCTTGGGCCAACCCAGGACAAGTCTAATTGCGCATACAGACAGCAGTCTTCAGAATCTTCACCTTGATGGAGACAGGGCTATCCTTTAGGATGCAGTCAGTGCATTAAATCAGAACCTTCTGCACGGTGCTATTTTCTCAACAGGAAGAATACCTGGATCTGGGAACCGGAGACTGGAAGTAGGATTGGCTTTCCATCCCTTTCAGTGACTGGGGATTTTGTGCTTCCCACAGCTATAAACTCTACAAAGCTAGTACTCTATCAGTACTCTAGAGGTACTGGTCCCTAGAGAGAGAATACTCTGCAGGGAACAATGAAAGGATTCCATGGAATATACTACTGGCTATGGCTGTTGCTGGGCCACCTTGGACCAGCAGGCCAAAAGAAAAGTGACCGTAGCAGGTCACTGGCAGGGTAACTTACCTTGATCAACAGGAGAGATACAGGGCTGCTTTTACACAATAGCGTCAGAGAAACCTATGTGTGGAACCCCGTGATCCATTTGGACCCCACTGATACCTCCTCGCCTGAAATGGGTAACGTGTGTGTAGCAACTTGGTCTGAAAAACATACGATTGTTGAAGCCTGAGACATTTAAGGAATAAAGATTCAGGTAACATACTCAGTAAGGCACTTAGACATTGCACAGTGGTAGCTGAGAGTGAGGGGAATTTACGATGCATAATGGAGGTTACCAGGCTCAGCCCTGAGACCAGCTGCAGTGATGAGAAGTCTCATTCATCCCATTAATTTCCCTGTAAGTTTCCCCTCATCAGGAGAGGCCCATGGGAACCATGGAGGAACTTTGCCTAAACCTGATTGGAGAGACAGATTTGTGCAGTACAGGTAGATGGGCGGCTATGGTGGCACAGATCTGCTGCAGGGAGCATAGCTGACTGCTGGGTCCAGTTCCTCCCCTCTGGATCCATCACAGTGTTCACACTGAGGCCACACTCCACAGGGTGCTCTCAGCCAATGCCCAGCTGATTCTTACCAGACACAGAGTTTCTAGGACTTACCATTTGAGTTTTGCAATTCCCCAAGTTCTCAAGCATGGCTAAAACTTTCCTAGAAACACATTTTTTAAAAAAGAATATATTAAAATATCGTTGATTTCTAATTTTGTGTTCGTTTACAGCAAAGTGATTCAGTTATGCTGCTGCTTCTTAACTCCTTGTCCTGGCTGACTCTGTGTGACCCCATGGACTGTAGCCCGTCAGGCTCCTCTGTCCATGGGATTCTCCAGGCAAGAGTACTGGAGTCAGTTGCCATTCCCTTCTCCAGGGGATCTTCCTGACCCAGGGATAGAACCTAGGTCTCCTGCATTGCAGGCCAATTCTTTACCACTGAGCTACCAGGGGAGCCCAACTCAGATATATATGTGTGTGTATACTTTTCCATTATAAGTTATTACAAGATATTGACTGTAGTTCCCAGTGCTACACAGTAGGTCCTTGATAGATATTGTACACAGTAGTGTGTATATTTTAATCCCAAACTCCTAATTTATCCTCCTCTCCTTTTCTTCTTTGGTAACTGTAAATTTGTTTTCTATGTCTGTGAGTCTGTTTCTGTTTTGTAGATAAGTTCATTTGTATCATTTTTTAGATTCCACATATAAGCCATATCAGAACTACATTCCAATCTGAGACTCTTTCTACTCAGTCCTCCTTCCTCCCCTCATCCTTCACAGGTCTAAGACCTGTATCATAGTCTGATGCTCTCTCCACCCACTCCTGCTCCCTCTGCTTTATCCTTCATAGGTTTTTCATGGAATAACTCTCTTGCCTGTCTAACCTTACCTTGGTGACCACTTCTTAGAAGACCTGAGCTAACATAGAAACCAAGATCACTGCAGCATCACTCACTATCATTTCTGATCAGATTTGATAACATCACAATGTTTTCACCAATACTGGTACTCTGCCCCTTTCCACCAGTTATGGGAACCATAGATCCTTCTCCAGAGAGAACCAGGAACTCATTTTCCATGTAACATCCTCCTGGCCTAAGGGAGTTCAGTGTAGGAGATGGAAGATGATCAAATAGTGAAGTTGGTTTTACATCTGGCTTTTAAGCCTCAGTAAATTCTTTGTATCTATAATCTGTATCAGCTGTGCCCATCCTCTTCTATCATCTAGCTTGTAGGTCATCAATAAATATTTCTTGTGCTTTTTCTCATACCACCAGTTAAGGGCTTCAACGTACTCGAGGTAGTATGTGCCAGGCAATTGCAATTCCTTCACTTTTTCTTCCACAGGAGAAGAGCAGATTCCTACATGGTGCTTAGGCAACTTGCTTCCAATGTGTCTTCTCATTCTGGAGCCTCTCCCAAGGTACACTCGCTCTTTTCCACATGTGATATACATACAGTGTATAGTGTGAGAGCAGGCTCCTTCAATCCTGGTTCCGATACCTCTTCTGAAAATAGACCCAGCAGTTAACCTCAGCCTAGTGTCCTCATTGCTAAATGGAAGTGATGATATCTCCCTCAGGTGGTTGTTAAAAGTATAAAGTAAACACAGGTTTTGTTTCCATCCCTGTAGTTTTATTGCAGTGGTGACAATGAGACCTGTAACATTTTTTGCTAGGCTCGTGAGTGAAAACTGGATATAATATGTCTTTTCAATATTAGGAAAGATGAAGGAATAAACACCAATATACTAAAAAAAAAAAGTATAAAGTAAAGTAACAGTTAAAAATTGTAAAAGAACATGTAAATATTAGTCATCATTATTTTTTACTTCCACCCCATGGAAACAGGTCCTAAACCACAGACTTCCCTTTGACTAGCTGAAGATCAGTTTCCTCAATTCTTTGTTCTCCACTCTGAACATGAGTTTACTCTCATTCTCTGTATGATTATAAGCACAATGCTGCCCACCTATATGGAAACAACCAAAACTGCTTCACTATTCTTTTGTTTTCTGTCTGAATTAGTGTTTTCTAATCTTTCAAAGGGAAAATAGCCAAAATGAATAATTATATTGACATATGTCTAACCCAGTGACCTACACAATGAAGCTCATAATGCATGCTTAAAATGATAATATGGTAAGCTGTATTGAGGTAAAAATATTTACTGTCCCTCCCTGGTGGGTCTTTCCAGTGAAGCCCCTCCGAGTGACAGGATTGTATTCCCTAACCAGAGACATCTGCCTTGGCCACATGACTCGCTTTGTCCGATGATATGTTATTAGAAATGATGTAAGCCACTTCCAGGAAGAAACTTTAAAAACCATCGTATGGTCCACCATTGCTCTCCTCATTTAACTTGAAAAAGCCAGTGTTTCACATAGAGGCTTCTCCTTCGGCTTAGAGATCCAGTATAGAGAACCCATGGCAGACTTAGCTTGTGAAAGAGAAATGAACGTTCATTTTTGTGCTGCAGAAGCACTTGATTATTCTTAGAGCCCACCTAAGTCCACCTAAGCCGACTGATCGAGTCATAATAACATATTGTCTAAGTGCACCGTTCAATTTCAGTGTGTGTATCAGTCCACAAACGGGTATGCACGAAGGAGCATGTTTATTTTCTGTATACTAACTGGACCCCTTTCTTTGAGGTTAAAGCTTTTGGAAACCAAATGTAAGAAACCTTGGGGCTATTTGTGCTTTTCACGTTGCTCTGTACTCCTCTCTGCTTACAACCCACAGAGACAGACTATTGCTAGAGTGAATGTATGGGGGGACTGGAAAATATAAGTGGGAAACAAATCTCAAATTACTATTTAGTCATACTCTTCACAAAGTAATATAGTGTGAGAAAAGAGTGCAGGGTGTACTGAAATCAGACCAGTGTGATATTTTGCTTATCATGAACAGTTCTCTTTCATTAAAATTCTAGGAATTTTCAGTTTACTACTGTAGACATACTATAAAAAAATAAACATGGTATTCTTAGATTTTGCTCTGCTTTATTTTTAAAAACTAAAATATGCTTGTAATTTTCTTTGTTCTGCAATCCTATACAAAAAGAAACTAGAATGAAACATATGGATGCAAGAAAAAGTTTCATTTGTTGCCAAATAGCTTCTCTACATAACATCTGGACCTATAGAACATCTGCACAACTTTTCATCTGGATGTTTGGCGAATACAGAGAAAATATTTCCTTTCTAAATCTAATTCTTACGCAGTGCTATTCTAATAGCATATTTGTTAAATGCTTCTAATGTCCTATTATTTTATCAAATAAAATATGGATACAATTTTGGAGCATGAATTGTTTACTGTTGTGCCTGCCCACATACAAGCTCTGGTCGTTAAAAAGGAAATATTTTTGGTGAATTCTTTCTCCACAGCCATCAATCTATTTCAAGAGAGATTAACAATAGAATGTATCAAAGCACTCTGTTCAGTGGTCTCTGTTGTGCATGCCCTTGATGGGAGATGAGAGAATTCTATTCTTTGGCCAGATGCTGATATCATCCTAGAACATCTGCATGGATGTCTGCGTGGCACTTAGGGTAAGGGGGGAAATTTGATTGTGCCCTTGAGGGTACGGAACATGGAGACAAGCATCATAATCATCCTTTGCAGAAACTCCAAGGGACTCAGTTACATGTTTTTCCCTTGTCAACATCTGTCAAGAACCACATGTCAATTACTACTCCATCTTTTCTCAGGTAATAAAAGAACAGAGAACTCCCCAATGAACAGTCTTTATCTTTCCAACAATACGCCCAAGGCCTCTGCTTTTGGATGAAACCTTCATAAATTTGTTGTCATTTTCTACTTACAGGGATCTTGGCAGAGAAAGAGGCCTGAATGGAAGGGAAAGATGTTACTTTTAGCACAGAAAACATAAACGAGTGTCTGTGTCAGTATTTAATAAAAAGAAAGGCAGGGTAAATTTAACTGAGCTATTTCACCTTCTCTGGAGCCATCCTTGTGTTTTACTGATAAGATCACCTAATAGCTGATTTCTATTCAGTCTCGTTCTTTTCTGTTTGTACAGTTTTATCTTTAATTTTTCATCTTGCTTGTTGACTTGTACAAGCATGTGTACATGTACACGTGCACCTTAGCTAGCAGAAACCTCTTCTAAAGTAGTGAAAGCATGCGTGGTGATAGCCCTCTGTATGCCTAGGCTGAGACCTATAGCACCTGTGCTTCAGGATAGCGGTATGAGAACTAAGATACTATTTATGTGTGCCTTGGGTAATTTCATCTTCTTCTAAGAGACAGCCAAAACGTAATGCACAGAGGTCTTATTTTAGCAGAATCTTTTAATATAATTTTAATCTGTTGAACAGCATTAAATCATCATTTTCCCTAGATCCCAAGTGTACCATTTGTCAAGGCTTTTTGACACAAATCAACAGAAAGGCTCCATATTTCAGCTCAGACAGGTGGATAAGCATCTGAAAACAGGTGAGCACAGAAGTAGAGAACTTCCTTGTAAAGAGAGGTCAGTAAATTGCCAAAGTCCCTGTGGTAGTAAAATGGTTAGAAAGAATCACCAAATTTCACTATGAGTAGCTTAAGATGACCTGAGGGCTCATGATCTGTTGTAAATTTTCCACCTTGCTTTTTCTCCCATGTAAATTTTATAGGTTATGATTTCTCTACACTTAGTCACTTGACCAATATAAACCCTTACATGAAAAGGGGGGAGATTTCTTAACCAGAAATAGTTAACTGATTAAAAACTTACAAATCAAAATACACACCAAAATTGCAGAGAGCCATATGAGAGCACAGACCTAGTACATGCAAGGAATTCTGAATTAAGGAGAAATGAAAAGTCATAGGAGGCAGTGAGTCGTACAGCTTTAGTACTGAAACCTAAGTTTGAACCTCTACCCCAGCACTTACTATCTTGGTGATCTTAGGCAAGTCAGGACCTTTCTTGAGATTCAGTTTCTTAGTATATGATATGGAAATGACCATCTCTACTTCACAGTAGTTTGGTAAAGGGAAATACATTGGATAATATACATACAGCTGTTAGCCACACAAATTAAGGACTCAGTACTAGCTATTGTTCTTATAATGTAATAATGGAGATTTCTGGAGAAGATGGTTTTGATCTGCATAAAAATTTATCCCTAGACCTGAGTCATGAGATAGGTTGATTTCATTTGTCCCTGAATCTCCAGGGACAATTCAGTTTTTTCTTGTTCCCAGTTAGGTTATGAACTTGTATTGATTTGTATTAATAAAGGTGATGTGGTCATTTTGCATAAACCTTTCTGAGGCACAGGCTGTGATGTGTTTCAAAGTCTATGTGTATCCCTTCTCTTGAACATATAGTTAGGGGCTTTCCCTGGTGGCTCAGATGATAAAGAATCTGCCTGCAATGCAAGAGACTAGGGTTCAACCCCTGGGTCAGGAAGATCCCCTGGAGAAGGGCATGGCAACCCATTCCAGTATTCTTGCCTGAAGAATTCCATGGACAGAGGAGCCAGGCAGGCTACAGTCCAAAGGGTCACAAAGACCCTGGAGCTGGATGTGACTGAGGGACTAAGATATTTTTGCCTTGAGACTGAATTCTGGCTAGTGAGATGTTGGCTAAATAAGCATTGCTTCTAAGCCTGGCTCATAAAAAACTCCTACCTCCAATATTCCACATGATTTCCCCTTCCAGTTGGTTGGACCAGGTTCCCACAGGGTGACCCTTGGGATCCATGTGTTAAAGACAGTGGATTCACAGGTGGAAGGGGATCGGATCCCCACACAGCACTACAGGAGTGCCCCCAACCCGGAACTACTTCGCTGGATTGTAACATGAAGTCGTTGTTCAGTTGCTCAGTGGTGTCCAACTCTTTGCAACTCAGGCTTCCCTGTCCTTCACTATCTCCCAGAGTTTGTTCAAGCTCATATCCATTGAGTCAGTGATGCCATCCAGCCATCTCATCCTCTGTCTCCCACTTCTCCTCCTGCCCTCAATCTTTCCCAGCATCAGAGACTTTTCCAGTGAGTCGGCTCTTCCCATCAGGTGGCCAAAGTATTGGAGCTTCAGCTTCAGCATCAGTCCTTTCAGTGAATATTCAGGGTTGATTTACTTTAGGGCTGACTGGTTTGATCTCCTTGCAGTTCAAGGAATTCTCACGAGTCTTCTCCGGCACAATTCAAAGGCATCAATTCTTCAGCGTTCAGCCTTCTTTATGGTCCAACTCTCATATCCATACATGACTACTGAAAAAACTACAGCTTTGACTAGACTGACCCTTTGTCAGCAAAATGATGTCTCAGCTTTTTAATATGCTGTCTAGATTTGTCATAGCTTTTCTTCCAAGGAGCAAGTGTCTGAATTTCATGGCTGCAGTTACTGTCCACAGTGGTTTTGGAGCCCAAGAGAATCAAGTCTAGCACTGCTTCCATTTTTCCCCCCATCAGTTTGCCATGAAGTGATGTGACGAGATGCCATAATCTTAGTTTTCTGAATATTGAGTTTTAAGCCAGCTTTTTCATCCTCCTCTTTCACCTTCATCAAGAGGCTCTTTAGTTCCTCTTCACTTTCTGCCAGAAGGGTGGTGTCATCTTCATATCTGAGGTTACTGATATTTCTCCCAGCAATCTTGATTCCAGCTTGTGCTTCTTCCAGCCCAGCATTTCTCATGATGTACTCTGCATGTAAGTTAAATAAGCAGGGTGACAATAAACAGCCTTATGTACTCCTTTCCCAGTCCTTTGTTCCATGTCCAGTTCTAATTATTGCTTCCTGACCTGCATACAGGTTTCTCAGGAGGCAGGTAAGCTGGTCTGGTATTCCCATTTCTAAGAATTTTCCAGTTTGTTGTGATCCACACAGTCAGGCTTTAGTGTAGTCAGTGAAGCACAGGTAGATGTTTTTCTGGAATTTCCTTGCTTTTCCTATGATCCAATGGATGTTGGCAATTTGATCTCTGGTTTCTCTGCCTTATCTAAATCCAGCTTGAACAACTTGAAGTCCTTGGTTCACATACTGTTGAAGCCTAGCTTGAAGGATTTTGAGCATTACCTTGTTAGCATGTGAAATGAGCTTAATTGTGTGGTAGTTTGAACGTTATTTGGCATTGCCCTTCATTGGGATGTAAACTGAACTTTTCCAGTCCTATGGCCACTGCTGAGTTTTCCAAATTTGCTGGCATGTTGAAAGCAACACTTTAATAGCATCAGTAACATGAACTAGAAATACTTTTTTTAATGTTAAGCCACTGATAGTTCAGCATTTTTGTATGATGGCTGGTATTGTTATCTTAACTAATAGTTTTAATGGTATTCTTGCTATAGCCCTGCATCATCTATCTTTCACTCTCCCCACTATCCAGCCTTCTTTTCCACAAAAGTAAACCTGATCACATTTTATTTCATTCATTATCTCCCTCCTCAATTGTGCATTCTTCTCTAGTTTGTCTCCCCTAAGACCACCAAGTTCTATACCTTGTCTCCTTAAGAGCTACAAAGATTCTTTCCTGTGAGCTTTCCCCAACTGAATAAAAATAGAAACATTGCCTTTCCTCTCCATTTTTATTACAATTTCCATTCTTTTTCACTCATAACAGGGTCTCTGGATGTATGTGATGCTTACTTTTCTGGAAAATAGTGGATTATTCAATTTTAGAAAATATTTATTTTATTTATTTATTTGGCTGCACTGGGTTTTAACTGCAGCATGTGGGATCTTTAGTTGCAGCATGTGGGATCTAGTCCCCTGATCAGGGATCAAACCCAGGCCCTCTGCATCGGGAGTATAGAGTTTTAGCCACTGAACCACCAGGGAAGTCCCAGTGGTAGATTATTCTTAAATGGTTAAAAATAAATGAAAATTTTAAGTAACAACTATGATTGGTGTGTGTGTGTTCAGTTTATCTGAATCTTTGTGATCCTGTGGACTGTAGCCTTCCAGGCTCCTCTGTCCATGGGATTTCCCAAGAAAGAAATATGGAGCGGGTTGTCATTTCCTTCTCCAGGGAATCTTCCCAACCCAGGGATTGAACTCACATCCCTTGAGTCTCCTGCATTAGTCGGCAGATTCTTTACCAGGGGAGCCCCATTGTACACACAAAACACTATGTAAGTATTTTATGTCGTTAAATTGTAACATCCTTATGGTAAAACTCTCCAGTAGGTATGGCTATGATCTCCATTGTACAGATGGAAAAACTAACAGCTGAGGCATTTGGCAACTTGTCAGTGTCATACAGCTGGTTTATGGAAGAGACAGAAAATATGAAGCTAGAACCTGTACTCTTTTGATTGTGACCTTCATGGCTTCTCAACATGTGGTCAGAGACACCAAGTTATTTTACAGTGTACATGAAAGTGTACAGAAATGTTTTGGAGAAAAGAATATAAAAACACTTGTTCATGAGATAAACCAAAAGTCCCAGGTTACATATGAGCCATTGGTGGTGGTGGTTTAGTCGCTAAGTCGTGTCTGACTCTTGTGACCCCATGAACTGTAGCCTGCCAGGCTCCTCTGTCCATGGGATTCTCCAGGTGGGAAAACTGGAGTGGGTTGCTATTTCCTTCTCCAGAGGATCTTCCCAACCCAGGAGTCAAACCCAGGTCTTCAGCATTGCGGGCAGATTCTCTACCCACTGAGCTATGATGAAAGCCCCGTATTAGCCATTAGCCTATAGCAATTCGTTGCATTATTTCCCACATACACTTTTATAAAGATTCTTATTCAGCAGAGTGTAACATCCTCTTGTCCATAGGGACAGACACTCTGCTTCAGAGAAGGAGAAGCAGCCAGCCCTTTCTGATCATAGTTAGCTCTTTTCTGTGTGACCCATTAAGTCCACTCTCCAGCGCTGAAAGCATTCCATGCTTTTTCAGCTAGAAGCCTCCTGGCACTGTTAGCTATTTCATGGTGATATACTTACTTACAATTTAGAAACAAAACCCACTCAAAAAACATCAGCATGAAGGCTGACATGCACTAGGCACCTATACTGTGCCAAGCAGTATGCTGATTACTTTACATATGCTACATTTAATCCTTTAATTCCTGTGTGATTGGAATTATTTTATCCCTACTTTTAAAAATGAGAAAATTGAAGCAAAGATACAGGGTAATCTACCAAGTTCACACAGTAAGTATAATATCACTCAACTTTGAACTCAGAGAATCTTGCACCAGAGGCTGCCTTCCCAACAACACAATAACGTGGAGCACAGTCCCCAGACAGCTGGTCTGCAGGAGGCCCCTGGAGCAGTCAGCACCTAAACAGTGGGTGCCAACCTGGAAAACATTTTGTATTAAGCTGTGAGTGTCTTGGACTCTTCTCTTTGTCACCGGACAGCGCTCCTGAGTTATGCTGGCAGTGAGAAACCTCAGGCTTGACGGAAGCATTGAAAAGGGTGTAGCTCAACTCACTGCATATATGGGCTTACCTAGTGGCTCAGACAGTAGAGAATTGGCCTGCAGTGCAGGAGACCTGGGTTTGATTCCTGGGTCAGGAAGATCCCCTGGAGAAGGGAATGGCTACCCACTCCAGTATTCTTGCCTGGAGAATCCCATGGACAGAAGAGCCTGGTGGGCTACAGTCCATGGGATCACAAAGAGTTGGACACAACTGAAGTGTCTTGGCATGCACACACAATGCATATATATTTTTGAGGGAGTATTTGTTTTTATTGTGTATTTCATTTTTAACTAATTCCTCAAAGTTACTGAATCTGAGTTTTTTTTAAGTTGAAATAGTAGATTTATAATGTTTCAGGTGTACAACAAAGTGATTCAGTTATACAAATACATGTATCTGTTCTTTTTCAAATTGTCCTCCATTATAGGTTTTTACAAAATATGGAGTATAGTTTCCTGTGCTACACAGTAGGACTGTGTTATCTATTTTATATATAGTAATGTATATCTGCTAATCCCAAGTTCTAATTTATCCCTCTCCCTGCCACTCCACTGCTTTCCCCGTTGGTAACTATAAGTTTCTTTTCTATGCTGTGAATATATTCCTATTTTGCAGCAAAGTTTCTTTGTATTTTTTTTTTCAATTCCACACAAAAGTGATATCATATGACATTTGTCTTTGTCTGACTTCACTTCATGCAATAATCTCTAGGTCCATCCATGTTGCTGAAAATTATTTTTTATGGCTAATATCCCATTATACACACACACACACACACACACACACACACACACACACACACGGAAGTAACGTGGAAGCAACCTAAATGTCCTAAATGTCCATCAACAGGTGAATGGATAAAGAAGACATGCTAGATATATATAAATATATATTGTAAATAGAATGCACACATTTTAAGAGTTATAATTTATTATAGCTTTCTTTGAGAAACAGATACTTCCAGGACACTAAGCTGGCGTGGGTGTATATGAATTGATCTTTATACTCTGTTTCTACAAACACACAACAGGGAACAACTTCTCCATGAGGTTCACTTGGTAGCTGACTTCTTTTATCTGGGGAAGAAGCACTATAGCTCCAGAATACAGACATGACACTTATGAACCCTTTTCCTGGAAATATTCTAAGGGGCATTATATTGGGTCAAAAAAGAAATGAGGCTAGAAAGTATTGTGCTATGTTTTTCAAGCTTTTTGGGACCTAAAGAGCACACACACTAGAATCTCAAAGAAATTAAGTATGTGATGATGTAGGTTAATGTACATGTCTTCTTTCTAATATAGATATGGAACTTCATTTTTGGTCTGGCTATTCAGCCAAAATCTATGCTTTCCTTTGTTTTCGACCTATGCTTTTCTGGGTCTTTGGAAGATCAAATAATCACCTTTACTGTCATTTCTGGCATCCCAGGACTTGTGTGTGACCAGTTATTGTCACAAAGTTACCATCATTTATAATCGGTTTAGCAAAATCCATGATATAGATAAATCAACAATGCATACTTCTTGGAATACTGCTCATATGCAGATATTCACTTCCAAACCAGCTTATCATTCTGGAAGCAGTTTGGGGTCCAGATCTCTTCGTGGGTTTATTGTTGTAACTGTTCTCTCATTCAATTGTAAAATCAATGTACAGGTGCTTTTTCCTTAAGGAAACATGTATATCTGTGAAAAAAGAAAAGCTTATTCAAATCTGCAATATCACACACTGAACATAATAGGGAGGGTGTGAATATATAGATATGTATATATATATATACACACACACACACGTATATATATTTATGCTACTTGGCCTATGAAGTTTCCTCTTCATTAGGGCCAGGCCAGTTCCAATTAATACTAAGATTTTTATGTACATAATTGTATACATAAAATTTGTGGTTTCAGGCCATTGGTTGTAAACAAAAAACTTAAAAAAATTTTATAAACTTAAGATTTTTATATTTCAGTTAGTGCTTGGTTTATAAAATTAGACTCTTTGATTATAGCCTTTCTCTTTTAAACTAACTAATTTGCTGCTTAAAGTTAAATCCCTAGGCTCAATTGTCATGATTCATTGGTAAAATTGCTGCTTGAATGGTTTGAGTGCCTACAGTGTCATGACTTTTATTAAATTGTCTTCATTTTCAAAAACAAATAAAGCATATTAGGGTTTATAGGCAAATTATTATCAGAATCATGCCACTCAAAACAAGCAATTTCCACTCAAAATATACAAAACTTTATAATGGTGAGCTAACAAAAAGAATGGTATTTCTAATAAAAATACAGCACAGCTTTAAAAATCTATTATATAGCTAATAAGGTAGTACTACCTTCTAAGTAGGTCCTTGCCTTAGAAAAGCACCTAAAATGACAACAGCATCTAAAGGAGCTTGTAGAAGACCTGGGGCTGTGAGTAATGGAGACGAGGGCCAGGAGCGCAAAGGTCAGGCAGGAACACTCCGTGAGCACCTCTGGGAGAGCAGGAGCCAGATGGCGCCAGGAGGACGGAGGGCGGGGTGGGCTGGCACAGGGCCGCCTAGCCCAGGATGTTCAGCTGTCCTCATGAACTTTGCATTCAGCTGCTGTTACACCGTGGTATAAAGCGTGAACATGCTGGGGAAGGAGCACAAGTGAACCAATGCGACCTCCAAGCTGACGTCATTCCTCAACCCCAGTTACATAGGAGCTGAGTCACACTGCAGAACACGCATTAAAGCAGAAACACTGTCAGGAACAATAAGAACGATGATTCTGGAAGCTATTGATTATGTACAAAAACAAGTATTAAAAACTTTTAAATAGTTAAAACACAGGCAAAAGAGATAGTGATTAATCTGACAGAGGATATATCAATTACTTCTGTAAAGGGCATTATATTGGCTGTGAGCCCATAAATGCTTATAGAAATATAAAAAATGATAGATAATTAACAAAAACTATATATATGAAAAAATCATAAAGAAAAATCACATACCCCCAAATATCTTGCTTTTCTACCAACTTTAATCCAGTCATTTAAAATCATCATGTGCACTAAAGCTTCTGTGTATGCTATTATTTCTGTACTGCAGTGTCAAACTTTAGAAACTTGACCACTAAACTTCGTATAATACATTTTTCTAACAAACATTGATAAGACTTTGCACTTATTCCCATTCCCCAGAAGTTTCTATTAAGTTGGTGATAATATTCAGTTGTACTCAATTCCAGCTTAATGTTGATTTTAATATTCAGTCATTTGACATCTTTGATGCCCTTGTCCGTAATGAAGAAAATGATGATTTCTGACAAATTTCTTATGAATAACGTAACATAATTTAACTGCTATAAAGTTATGTTGTCTACTATGGTAGCCGCTAACCACATGAGACTATTCAAAGTGATTTAAATAAAAGTAGAAATATAGTTCCGTCACATTCAAGTGCTCAACAGCCCACGTGGAACTGTTGGCTAGTGCGCTGAAAAGTCCAGCTGTAGAGTACTCCCACCATCACAGAAAGTTCAACAACAGAGCAGTTATTCTGTTGACCTGCACAGCTCTGCCAAATTTCTGGAAAAGCACAGTAGTTCAAGAGTTAGTGAACCTTTAGAAAGTGTTAGCAAACCCCTTCTACCTTTCCTCCAAATGCCAAGTGTTGGAAGAGTCCTCTCCCTTGGTTTTGCCTTGGGTGCAGGGGAGAGAAAGCCCGCTCAGGCACCCTCAGACACCATGGACCAACTTTGGCAGATGCTGTCAGTACCCTGCCCACATCTTTGGCTCTGTGACTTCACGATGCTGCAGTCATCTTCCAACAGCCAGTATCCCCATTTCTGTGCCCAAGCCTTTTTCTGAAGGTGTTGTGAGATATTCTGCCTGGACCCCTGACAGGTGCCAGGAAATTAGCACCCAGTAAAAGAAATCTTCTAGTAATATGGTTAAAAGTTGGTATAAAATTGCTCTGGCTGTCCCATTCCTTAGGTGAGCTATGTGTTTGGAAGCATCTTCTAGAGTGCCTCACGGTGTGGGCTGGCCCCCTGCGCTGACCACCTTTCCCTCTCCTCTGCTTCATTGCACTTCCAAATAAACCTCTTGCTCTCAAATCATTGTCCAAACTAAGACAATATCCACTTGGTGAGGTAAAAGGGATAATCAGAAAGGAGGATCATGATACTAAAGATAACCAATATTTATATGCCATTAAATTGCGACTTCCTTGAGAGCAAGGATTATATCTTGGAATTTTTCTCTTCCCCCTGTCTAGCACATCCAGGGCACTCAATAGTAGTATAGCATACAGTGCTTCACACATGTTGTTTCTTTGATATCCCAACAATCCTCTTCAGGAGCTGTTGCTGCTATTTCTCAGCTAAGCAAATTAAAGATCAAATGATCTAAATGAATCGCCCAAAGTCAAACAGTGAGTAGTCGTGTTCCGCCGAGAACCAGGGCTTTAGACACTCCGCGCTCATCCTCCCTGCAGCCAGCTGGTGCTGCTGTGCTGGTCGTTTTGACCACTGACTTGCCTGCTGGCCTCTCAGCAGACCTCAGCTATGCCCATGCCGTGCTCTGAGCTCTGCCTGACTGAACAGAGTGAAACACGTTATTTATTTCTGCTCCTGTTCAGTGGGCTAAGTGTATATTACTAACTTCTCACAGTAGTTTCTCTTATCAGAGAGAGTGGCTCTTGTCTCAAAGGCTTGATCCTAGGACAAAATGCACAGAAGACAACAGTGAATTTCTTACTCTACCCTCTCATCTCTGCAAGTCCCAATCCCTGTCAGACTCGCCCTCAGAAGTCTCAAGGCCCTACCTGATTGTATTTTGTTCTGGGCTTCCCTGCCCAAGCAGTGCCAAGATTCTGGAACCATCAAAAAAGGAAGAGGAACTTCTGCACCTCCAAGCATCACTCCAGATTTTGCCCTTGCCCTCCATCCCCACCCTTCTGCTCTCTGAATTTTTTGCTCAGACTATTATTATTTTAAATTCTCTAAGTTTCAGCATCCTGATCTGTATCATATACATGATAGTGAAAGTACCCATTCATTTAAAGAGTACCCTAAAGTACCCATAGGTTATGAGGATGAAATGAGACAGTCCACATAAAAGCAGTCAGTCAGTTAGTCATTTCAGTCACTCAGTCATGTCCAACTCTTTGCGGCTCCATGGACTGCAGCATGCCAGGCCTCCCTGTCCATCACCAGCTCCCGGAGTTTACTCAAACTCATGTCCATTCAGTCAGTGATGCCATCCAACCATCTCATCCTCTGTTGTCCCCTTCTCCTAACACCTTCAATCTTTCCCAGCATCTGGGTCTTTTCCAATGAGTCAGTTCTTCGCATCGAGTGGCTGGAGTATTGGAGTTTCAGCTTCAGCATCAGTCCCTCCAATGAATATTCAGGACTGATTTCCTTTAGGATGGACTGGTTGGATCTCCTTGCGGTACAAGGGACTCTCAAGAGTCTTCTCCAACACCACAGTTCAAAAGCATCAATTCTTCAGTGCTCAGCTTTCTTTTTTTTTTTTTTCAGCTTTCTTTATAGTCCAACTCTCACATCCATACACTCAGCACATTGTAGACGCATAATTACTATTAGATACTATTATTGGACATATGTTCTATGTTCCCCTCCCCTCTATAAGCCTAGTTTGAACCTCAAGAAATCCAAACCTGTCACTAATGGAGGTGGCTTGGGCCCCCATATATTGAGAAACTGAATTTAGATTAATATGTTATCTCCAGATTAACAGGAACTTTGGGACTCACAATTCCGTAATGGAAAGACATGCATTTTTAATGAGAGCAATCTAGGAAGAAAGCCCATTTGCAAGCAGGGTGCCACAAGATGGTAGAAACCATTTGCCTCTACATAGAAGCCAAGCTGTTTATCTCCCAGTTATTTGCAAGACTGTGCTAAATGCTCAGTTTAGGTTAAACAGCACATCCTGTATGTGAAAGTGGCAGATACATTCTGATAAACACATATATGCATGTTTTCATAACCAAACCCTGCCAAAAGAAAGGGTGGGGCTTCTTCAAATTGAATAATTAAAGGCTGAGGGTATTTTAAAAATCAAAGTCATCTTGTAAGCTATTTTGTTTCTCCTTATTGTGCTTATGTATTAGTCACTTCAGTCATCTCTGACTCTGTGTCACCCCATGACTGCAGCCCACCAGGCTACCCCATCCATGGGGATTCTCCAGGCAAGAATACCGGAGAGGGTGGCCATTCCAAGGGATCTTCCCGACCCGGGGATCGAACCTGGCTCTCCTGCATTGCAGGCAGATTATTTAACATCTGAGCCACCAGTGAAACCCATTATTATGGTTAGCCAAGGGTAAAATATTGATTTCTTATTTACAACCTTTTCTTTTTAAAGTATAGATAACAAAAGTCTATGATACTACATTTCCTATCCAAAAAATTTCCTATACAAAAAATCATTTAAAAAATTTTTATATTAATGCTGTAACTGTCACTGTTACAAATGCATAAGAATTAAATTCCACTGCTATACATTTAATAAAGCACCTAGTGGAGAACATAAACACTTGACAGGAAGTTGGGAAAGCCCCAGAAAATCTAGGCACGGAGGTGGAAAACTGCAAGTGTTGCTGCCTTAATTTCCCTTTCCAGACTTTACCACAATAAAGCTCATCCTCCAGCTCACAGATACTTTCAAACTGGAAGGATTTCAAAGGAGAAATGGCCACTGTCTTTCCTGTATCCTGAGATGAACTATAATTCTCAGGAAGACAAGAATCTAGGCATACAGTCAGAGTTGGTAGAAAAATTTAAGCTATCTATTGCCAAACAAGATGGAGTCAGTCTTACTCCCTAGAAAAGTGTCGGGGACAGAAGCTCTCCTTTCAGTCTCCTTGGTTTTACAGTCTTTTAATAAGCTGTCCTGAAGATGGCGCCTCATGCTTAGCTATGTGACAGCCCGCATCATTTTGTGATTCCATCTGAAACCAAGTCCCTAACAGCTACACAGATTCACAGAAAGACCTGTAGGAAACGCTGCCTTGAAATGATATTCCTAAAGTATGAAGATTAATCTGAATCACTCAAGGAATAATCTGATTAGATCATCTTCAAATTTTCAGTTAGGAAGAGGAGTTACAGGAAAAAATACAGCAAGTGCTGTTTGGGTTACATGAACAGCCTGTTCCAAAACTAAAATCCATCTGTGACCTTGCTCCTTCTCTTTTGTCCTCTCTTTGTAGTTGATGGTACCACCATCTATCACATTGCCAGGGCCAGAAACTTGAATGACATCTTTGATCCTTGTCTCCACTATAAATCTCACCATCAGCAATGCCGCATCCACCCAGTCCTGTCTACACTAGTCCATGAATGTCTCTCATGTGTGTGCTGTCTCTCCATTCCTTCTACCACCAGCAAAGTCCCAAAGTCCCACCCCCTCCTCCCAGTGCCCCTGGAGTAGAGGGTTTGCCATTTGCCTTCTCTCAGTCCACTCTCCATCCTTCACCTAGAGTCATCTTTCCAAAGACAGGCTCAATCATGTAATCTCCCTGCTTACAATATTCCATAGCTCCCTAGCGCTGTCCGCTTCCCTGATGGCTCAGCCGTAAAGAATCTGTCTTCAGTGGAGAAATGCAGGAGACTTGGGTTCGATCCCTGGGTTGGGAAGATCCCCTAGGGAAGAAATGGCCACCCACTCCCATATTCTTGCCTGGAGAATCCCCATGGACAGAGAAGCCTGGCAGGCTACAGTCCAAAGGGTCGCAAAGAGTCAGACACGACTGAGCACACAACACTAGTGCTCTCGGGTCAAATCCAAGGTTATTTGATAATTTGGTTGCCCCCGCCACTGCCCATCTTCCTGGGCTTCATCTTGCAGCACTGTTGCATTTGTTCTTTTGGCCTCATCATAATAGATTCCTTCTCAGTTCCTGACCTGTCCACCGCAGGGTTTTCTATTCCTGCAGCTGCTGCCGTGCCCCAAGCAACAGCTGCAGCTCAGCCCTCTACATACCCGGAGAATCACCACCTCCATCCATCTACTTCCTACTTATCCTGTTGGTTTCTAAATAAACACCCTTCACTCATGGAAGGGACCCATCCAGTAGATTAGGATCCAGCGATCTATGATCCCAGAGCACCCTGCTCTTTCTTGCCTTTCATAGTCATCTCATTTGATCACCATCATGCATGTATTTTTCCCTGGCTAGAGGATAAACTGAGAAAGCAGGAAGGTGCCCGTCCCTAAGCAGCATTCCCACAGTGACCTGTGAGGTCTTTGGTCCTCTGCCTCTATCACCTAGTCTCCTGTCCTGACCTCCTGTGGGTCTCCCTCATTTCTTTGCTTCTGCCTCCTTGCTTATTCCTCTAACCTGCTTTCTCCAGCTTGGCCTCTTTGCTGCTCCTCTGACTTTGCAGGCATGATCCTGCCTCGAGGCCTTCGCACTGGCTACTCCCTTCACCTAGGATGCACTTCCTCCAGTTTTCTTTGTGGTTCTCTCCCTCACCTGCTTTAGATTTTTACTCAAAGGCCACATTCTGAGTGGAGTCTTCTCTGACCACCCGATTTATCACACACACCCCCAGCATTCCAGTCCCTCTCCCGACTCTATTGTTCTCCCTAGCTCTTTAATTGTCTAGTATACTTTCATGCTTGGTTATCCATCTAGAATAATAGTAGGATAACTATCTCCACTAGGATGTAAGCTCCCTGAAAGCAGGTACTTTGGTCTCTCTGGTTCCTTACTGTATCTCCAGCACCTAGAGCTGTGCTTAGTACAGAGTGTCAATGGAACTTTTCAACCTAGTCTCACCTTCAAGATTTCATAAACTAAGTCTTTTCACTTTTTTAGCACTAAGTCATTCTAATTTATGAGTGGGAAGAATTTTATCCTCACCCTAGAAGTCTTCGCTCTTCCTGATTACTTTAGCTTCCTATTTTCAGAACTAGTATGTCTTTTTGGTGGGAGATGAAATCAGAACTAAAAACAAGTCTTCCCAAGAAAACATAAAAGTAGAAACTTGCTGATGTCCTTTAAGTTTCAGTTGTTTCCAAATAATAGTTTCCTGACAACTAGAACATTTAGTGTGAACCTTGTTAAAAGTGTCTCCTCCTAAACAGCTCCTAGAGTGATGGCTCCTTATCTTTCTGTTAATTGATGAGACACTCAGAGAAAAATGTTGGTTCCCTCCCATCACTGGGGCACATGCTGAAGATTTTCATGTGGAAATCCATGAATTTGCCTGGCTGTCCAACCAGTCTGATTATTTGGGTCAAAATGTGAGGTTTTTAAAGCCAAACCAGCTGTGCAGTTAGATGGAATCCAACTTCCTAAGCAGGAAATGGCAAAGAAAAATCAGATTAAATGACTGCAATATGGATACATAGTCCTTTTGTAAAATTTCAGGCTCTTGAAGTGATCAGCAACTCCAGGGGAAAGCGGCACTCATTCTCACAATATGTAAGGCTGATTCATGGCTAATGATTTATCATGAATGTTTGATTTGTCTTCCATTTTCAGAGTTATAAGATGAGCAAGCAGATGCTCACCACCCTCTAATTTCAAGGGAATATCATATTGCAACTGCAATTAAGCACAGTTTCTATAAGAACATGTGAAATGTCATTACAGAAGAAACTGAGAATGATCATTTATAATATAAAATAGGAGTGAAAAAAAATCTCTCACACCAAAAATTGAATTTTTCACAAAGTTTCTAGTTAATTAAAGCCAAGGAAAAGGAGAAAGTCTGATACTCTATTTGATTGAAAATGTGAGCCCATGACTTGAAAAAGCAGCTCGTGTTATTTCACCATACAAGATAGCAGAAGACTTGCCCCCCAAAAGAAAGTCCTTGGGTACAATGAGAAATGGGAGCTGAGGCGGCTGCTATTTAGTTAGGCATTCTCACAAAGGGGAAGGTTTGGGTGACAACTGGACTGTAAATGGTCAAGATGAAGGTTGAGGAAAGAAGCAAGAGAAGAGTGGTCATCAACGGAATATTCCTGGAGTGAATTCTTCAACAGAGAAGAAAATGAAAGTCTCCATGGTGATTTAATTAAAATAGGCTTCTAGACCAGCTGAAATGGAGGCAAGAGAAAGAGAGAAAAGGCAACTTACAGAAGAATTTCCCACAATGAGGAGAGAGCAGAGGTATGGTCAGGGTTCAGAAAAAAGAATGAAAACAGAGACCAAAGCATGAATAAAGTTACAAAAACGAAGCTGTGTAAGTATCTTCTTTTCCAAAAGACTGATCATCAAAACTTGTTAAAAGGATTATATTTTCAAAGATTCCTCAAATTAACAGAGAGATGAAGACCAAGCATAATGGAATAGACCTTCTGGAGTAGAAGTATCACCTAAAATTCAGGAGGAGTTTCTGCTCAACAGAAGCCTAAATGATAAAACTAGGATGATGAGTAATAATATGGAAATCTACAACCATTCCTATCTGGTCTTGGAAGTGATTACTGGATACCTTGATGATAAAAAATAGTGTAAATATACACCTAGGTTCAAAGGAAAATTGGAAGGAAATGGCAAATCCTGAAAAAAACAAAAAAACAAAAAATACCTACCTTCCCATGCACTGAAAAATTGATGCTTTTGAACTGTGATGTTGGAGAAGACTCTTGAGAGTCCCTTGGACTGTAAGGAGATCCAACAAGTCCATCCTGAAGGAGATCAGTCCTGAGTGTTCATTGGAAGGACTGATGCTGAAGCCGAAACTCCAGTACTTTGGCCACCTCATGTGAAGAGTTGACTCATTGGAAAAGACCCTGATGCTGGGAGGGATTGGGGGCAGGAGGAGAAAGGGCCGACAGAGGATGAAATGGCTGGATGGCATCACCGACTCGATGGGCATGAGTTTGAGTAAACTCCGGGATTTGGTGATGGACAGGGAGGCCAGGCGTGCTGCGATTCATGGGGTCGCAAAGAGTTGGACACGACTGAGCAACTGAACTGAACTGAACTGAACTCCCATGTTGAAAAAGCTCCCCTTTATATTGAAACTATTTTTTTTAATTTTTTTTAATCCATAAAGAAACCTAAAATGAAGCACTCTGATCCATTCTACCAAACAGAGTCAAAAAGTATGAACAAATAGAAGCTGACTCTTAAAATATGTTCCACTGAATGCTGTTATCTGGTTATATACACTGGAAATATCAGTATTTAACAAACAAGTAGGTTTTGTTACTATTAGGAAAAGTCCTTGGGCATCCCCATACATCATTCTTACCAGCTGTGCCAACATTGCAAGATCCTTTCCTTCCCTTTCCTGGTCATCCCTTTCCTGGGCCATTTGTCATGGTGGTATTGCAGCGAGCAGCTTGGCAGCACAGCCTCAAGGAGGGAGGTCAAGTCTCCCTCTGGGAATAGACTTGCCAGAAAAAGGGTAGACTCCCCAAGTTCTTAGGTGAATTCCTCAGCTGTTAACACGCATCCATAGGTGTGCAGCATCACTTGGGTCCTCTCTGCATTTCCTTGTGGGTTTGGGGGGATGAAGGGAACAAAGGCAAACATGCTACTCATGCTACTTGCTGTAATAAAGGTCTTCCTCTCTGGCCCAGGAATCTTGTGATCTCCCAGCATCCATGAAAAGAGAATAAGCTATCTTGTTAGTTTGGAAGTGACACTTACTGTAGGATTTCTTAGGACCTTTATTCTGTTACAGTCACTGTGACCCTCCAAGGAGAGAGCATAGCACAAATCATCTCCCAAACTTATGTGATCGTGCAAATTCATTCTCCTGTTTAACAATGAAAAGAGCTAAGATTTTGCACCATGCACCTTGGGATACCCTATTTTAAGGACATTGATTCAGGTCTTGGTGACCTATATAGGACATAGACCCTGATCACTCTTTTCCTGACCCATTTGTCATGGATGTGTTGCAGTGAGCAACTTGCAGCAGGCAGCCTCAAGGAAGGAGGTAGTCTTCCTCTGGGACAGGAGCAAACTTGATGCTTTTGAACTGTGATGTTGGAGAAGACTCCAACAAGCAAACTTGCTGGAGAAGAGCTGGATTCCCCAAGCTCAGGGAAGAATTCCTTGGCTGCAGAAAGATTTGCCTCCCAAATGCATCTCTTTCAATGGCCTGTGTAGTTACCCACAATTTCCACCATTTGAATAATCTTTGGTAGAACACATTGAATACTTTGGTAGAACGCATTTTTTCCAGAATGTTCCTATTAAAATGCTAATGTGTTACGTGGAGGTGTGAGGCATGAATATATTAAGGCTTTAACTTAGATGAGTATCTTAACATGGAGGAGATTTGAAGAGTTGGGCTGATGGGACCTGGAAGGTGGCCTATGGGTTAGGAAAAGCCTTAAAATTGTGTCTGGACAAAAGAGGCAAAACGGGAGCACTGTAGTGATGAGTCCTCTTTTGCCTTCCCATCCTTTCCCCAAATAAAGTACTTTGGGCCAGTATTTATGTTTTAAATGAATTATTGAGATACTGATCTTGCCCCCTTCCTTCTCCTCTCTTAAATTTCTTCTTTTCCCTTTTGAACTCTAAATTTGTCAGCCTCACCAAATGAGTAGGTAAACATTTTAATATTACTTTCTAAATTTTTGTTTATTTTATTTTGGCTGTGCTGGGTCTTCAGTGCTGCTCAGGTTTTTCTCTAGCTGCTGCCAGAAGGAGCTATTCTTGTTGCGATGTGTGGGCTTCTCACTGCAGTGACTTCTCATGCCGTGGAGCACGGGCTTTAGGGCATGGGAGCTTCGGTAGTTGTAGCACGTGGGCTCAGGAGTTGCAGCTCCCAGGCTCTAGAGCACAGGCTCCATAGTTGGGGCGCACACAGGCTGTGGAGCTCACTTGCTCCACAACTGAGATATGGGATCTTCCCAGATCAGGGATCAAACCCCTGTCTCCTGCATTGACAGGTGGATTCTTTACCACTGAGCCAGCAGGGAAGCCCCTGCATATTAGCTTTTTTTAGAGGAGGTTAGACTCAGCATCATTTGGGGGGACAGGGGAGGAATTTATATACTATCATGCAGATATTTTCAAAACAAACTCTTCATCCCTTGAGGACATTTTTCGAGGACCTAAAAAACAATGAGCCTTTAGCTTTACACTTACCCATTCTATTGAATGCCAGTCTTGCTAGCCTGATGTCTTTAGTCATTTTGTTTGCTTTATGTGTTTTTGTTTTTTTAAGCAAGAAACTGGGAGTTTTATAGTAGGTATGGCTCAATAATTTTTTCAATTATAACAGTTTCTGCTTGAAAACCATGCATATTCTAATGCCTTTACTTGAGTCACAACTTTCTAGAAGCTGT
The DNA here is from genome assembly GCF_963930625.1 of Muntiacus reevesi. Taxonomy (NCBI): domain Eukaryota; kingdom Metazoa; phylum Chordata; class Mammalia; order Artiodactyla; family Cervidae; genus Muntiacus; species Muntiacus reevesi. Next base: position 254,797,334 of record NC_089251.1, on the reverse strand, counting down.
TTATCACAGTGATTTAACTTGTACATGATTTTGCTTTGCTTTCATCACCATTTGGGGAAAGTTATTCAGAGAGAATGAACTAGGAGCTTCTATATTTGCTTTCTTTAAAAAAAAAGAAAAGAAAAATGGTTGTGTGACCTTGGCACTCAGGATGTTGTGCGACAGGAAACTGAGATTTTCCATGAAAAGAAGTTTCTCCCTGTGGTGTTTATGGCATGTTCTGCATACATCAGGCTTTATGCTACGTCAAGGACAGGCACCATGTTATCCTGCCATGGCATTTCGAATATCACCATGGCAGATGGGCTATTACAAGAGAAATGTAAAATGTTCCAGAACTGCCAGTTAAATTTCTTTGTGTTTTATAAATAGATCTAACATAATATAGTCTCTCTGGAAGAAAATATTCTTGGATTAACCAACTCTCAGTTCTTGGGTCATAGGCAGAGGTCATCTTCAGTCAGAGGAAACCTCTGAGCAGTGAGCAGGAAAGCTTGACCTGACTCTGACCATGCTGTATAAAGTGCAGGGTTGTTTGGGTCTGATGAATTCTAAAGCCCCAGGGCACATGAGCCACCTTTTAACATAATCATCTTCGGGATTCCTACATGGTCAAAGTTCAAACACAATGAGAAATACAGCTGCATACAGACCCTATGGTTCTTAAAAACAAAATTTCCAAGCAAATCATGAAAGAGAAGACTGCTTGTAGGATATTTTCATTTCTGATTACAGTTGGGACACCCCTTTGGCTCCTTATAATTCATGTTACAACATACTAGTTCTTCCAGGGATTTCACAGAATTTTCTGGCCTAGGGAGGTCATTTGCATTCAAGAACTTCAGTGTGTTGGCATTGAACCTAAGACATCACTCACTGACAAATTATCACCAAAAAATATGAATATTTTCTGTTCACTTGTTAAAGTCTCCAGAGAAGTCTTATTAAAAGTTTTCTGGGAATCCAGGGGCTAGGTCTTTGTGCTTCCTTTGTAGGGGGCCCGGGGTCAGTCCTTGGTCAGGTAGCTAAGATCCCATAAGCCACATGGTGCCACCAAAAAAAATTTTTTTTTCTTCCATTGAAATAGACGGAGCAAAATATTTTAGCAGGGGGCAGTTTTTTTTTTGTCACTTTGTTTCATTTTCTTTGGGCTTCCCTTGTGACTCAGCTGGTAAAGAATTCACCTGCAATGCAGGAGACCTGGGTTCGATCCCTGGGTTGGGAAGATCCCCTGGAGAAGGAAAGGCAACACTCTCCACTATTCTGGCCTGGAGAATTCCATGGACTATATGGTCCATGGGGTCACAAAGAGTCAGACACAACTGAGCAACTTTCACTTCACTTCAGTTCGTTTTCTTTAAAGAGGGGAAAATCCATTTTTAGTTTATGCAGAATTAAGAGTTAATAGTAAAAACAGGAGTTGCTCTTTCAATGCCACTAAAATTGCACTTCTATAACATAGCATCCCTTATGTTTAGGGCCAGTGAACACTTTTAATAACCCCTTCTTCTGGTGCCCAAGGTTCCTGGAATGGTCTGAGTGACTGTAGGTACCTTGTTTATTTGGAAAATTTCTTTAGGTTCTGTCTGGTCTCCTTTTTCAACGCTTCTGACTCCTTTCTGACTGCCTGCAGTGTATCCTGAGCCTTCTTGGCTTAGGAAGACTCCCTCTTAGTTGCTGTGGATACCCTTCTCCTGACCTCTAGGACCATCTCATTGTAGAGCCTGCTCTGCCCAGATGCATGGGAACAGCCCTCATCAATGACCAACAGAAATCAGTAAAGGAAACAACTTTAAATATCTTACAATTTTATGTGTTGATTATACCTTAGCAAAGCTAAGGTATGTGTGTGTGGGGGGGCTTGGGGCGGGTGCGGGAAAGGAATTTTGTGGATACATACCCCAGCTCCCAGCTCGCTTGCACACAGTGGAATAACTGAAGTCTATGTTCTACAGCAGCTTCATTATTTCTCTGGCAGTTTTAAGCTCCCGTTTCCTACAGTAGCAATTCCTTGATAACACGTCCTTTATCCACTGCCTTCATTTTCCCATATTACTTCACCATTTCCCTATCTGTGTTTTCTGAGATAACTTCCCAAAGATCTACTTGGTTTTTGCCCCAGGGCCTGCTTTTGGGGGACCTTAATCAAGATATTGCCACTGTCAGTATTATTCTTTTCTTATATACTTTCATCCTGTATTTAAGTGATGTCATACTCCATCTTCAAACTAGGCAGCCAGATAACATCTTAGTTCCAGTATCCTGGGTCCCTACACATCTGAGGATAAGGCTGAGCATCAGAAGTTATATTTATACTAAAAAGGCATGATTTCATTAGCAGTATAGTTTTCTTTTATTATATATTTACCTTCCTAGACAAATGGATCTATTATACTGATATGCTAATGATTCATGAGTATATGTCTCTAGGCCAGAGCTTTCTCTCTATGTTTGAACATGTGTATTGAATGGCCTACTTGTCACTTGGATATACCCATAACCCATCACATTTAGCATAAACAATCTTTAGTTCAACAAATTTCCTTTAAACCCTGTTCTGCCCTCAGGCTTTCCTGAATGATTCACCCAATTGCTTAAGTCAGAAACTCAGGAAAAGCTTTGACAACTCTGATTTAACCCAGCATCTAAGAGCAAGCCTTTAGCTACAAGTAGTAAACAACTCAATTTACACATACTTTATTAACAGGGGCTTAAGTGCTGCTGCTTTATTTTTTTTCAGGTAACAGCTAGGTTCAAGGTAGGTGGTTGTGGTGTTGATTCAATAACTATAAAATGCCTGGCAGTATTTTTGCAATTCACCTGGTGTTGCCCAATGGGATCAAGATCGAGCTGCATCATTTTTTTCTTTAAGGATAACAGAAAAAAGCTGCAGCGGCCACGAGTCCACTAGGAAACATAGCTTTCCCTGAAGAACCTCCCAGCAGACTTCTCTATATGGCTCATCTGTCAGACAGGCCAGATGATTGGCCCAGCTGCAAGGGAGACCAGAAAGGAGGGAGCAGAATCGCTGTGATTGGGTTACCCCATCAAGATCCATTGACTTGAGATAGGCATGTTGGCACCTTAAAAACACACACACACACGAGAAGAAGGTGAAAATAGATATTGAGTAATTTGCAGCATCTACAACACCACCATCGTCCTTCCAGGCAAACATCAAGGTAAGTCTACCTTATCCTACGTGCATGTGTGCTCAGTCGCTAAATCTTGTCCAACTCTTTTGGGACCCCACGGTCTGTAGCCCACCGGGCCCCTCTGTTCATTGGATTTCCCAGATAAGAACACTGGAGTGGGTTTCCCTTTCCTTCTCCAAGGGATCTTCTTGACCTAGGGATCAAACCAGTGTCTCCTGCATTGATAGGTGTGTTCTCTACCAATAAGCCACCAAGGAAGCCCAAGTCTAGTTTATCCTACTGTATATCTAAAATATATCTCATTCATTTCTACCCCAACTTAGCCTAAACTACTATCATCTGTGCTCAGGACAAGAACAACAGATTCTTCATTGTTTCTCTGCTTTATAGTATACTGCTTCCTTCAATTCTCTTCTCCAAGTTTATTCAATGTGTTCTTTCATGAAATTAAATCTGAACATGTTATTCATTTGGCTTAAACCACTTCCGTGGCAAACACCAGGCAATTTCTTTCCTCTGCTCATCTGGTGTGCCCTACTTAGAACTTGCTTCACCAACCACTCCCACTTACCCACATGTAGTCAAACCCTAATCATCCTTTAAAGTTTTCTCTCATTCTTCCTATCACATCACTCATCTCTCAGCTTCACACTTCACGTGTTTTCAAATAGTATATTTGTATTGTATAATTGTCCTGTTTAACACAATTCTGTTATATCATTGTCTCATATCATTGTCATCACTGCTGAACAGAGTTTCCTTAAAATAAAGCTTTTATTTCATTCACAGCCTGGTCCCTGCTACCCAGCACAATATCTGGCCCATAAGCAATCAGTTAATGCTTATTAGATAGCAATGGACATGAATTTGAGCAAACTCCAGGAGATAGTGAAGGATAGGGAAGCCTATTGTGCTACAGTCCATGGGGTTGCAGAGGTGGACACAACTTTAGTGACTGAACAACAACAACAATAATGCTTATTGAGTAACAGGTTGATTAATTAAAGAAAAATACTTGCATATTGTTAATTGGGCAAACACTGTAATGAAAGAATGAACTAGAGACAACATGACAAGATTATTGTGTGAACTCTGGATCCCTACACACTAGCTCCCCAAGGTCAGCTCTGTGACCTTCTGCTAGTTAAGTGAATCTCTTTGTGCAAATTTTTGCATGTAAAATTTAGATAATGATAATACTTAAAAGGCTGTAATCAGGATTTAAAAAGTTAATGTTTATAATTATAAGTAACACACAGAATAATACCTGACACAAATAAGTGAATAAGACAGTCATGATACGTGTCCCTGCAGAACTTACAGTAGAGGTCAGTGCTGTCCAACAGAAATGTAAGATGGACCATATATATATAATTTGAAATTTTCTGGTAGTCACATTAAAAGTGATTAGAGTACAATTAAAATTAATTTTAAGAATTTATTTAAACTAACATATCAAACTATTATTTAACATGTAATCATTTTTTAGTTATTAAAGTGATACTTTGCATTTTTTATTTTGTATAAGTCCTTGAAATCCAAAGACTATTTTATACTTACAGCACATCTCAATTCAGATACTTGATTTTCATCTGTTACTGAACCTGCCTTTAGATTTGATAAACTTTAAGTTGAAAAAGTAGACACATATCTAAGTAGTTCTAGATATTTTTTAATAAATTTAAAAGTATTGAAATTAAAGTTAGGGGTTCATTTCCTGAGTCATACTAGTTATTTTTCATGTTTAGCAGCCACATCTTGGACAGCACAGGATTAGAGAAAAATATGGCAAGCAAGCAGTTATAGAATGTGATGAAATGTTATGTTAGGGCAAGAAAAGTGCTCTGGGAGGACAGAATCAGGGTGCTGACACCTCTTGGACAGAGGGAGTTTATGTAGGGGATTTGCCTGGAGCAAGCGCTGTCTATTCTGAGATCTCAAGATAGGGAGGAGCTAGCAGGTGACAAAGGGGAAAACCCCATCTGAGAAATGGTGCTGGAGAGGAGGGGAAATGTAGCATTTTCACAGACCTGGGCATATTTCAGAGACAAATGCAAAAGGTACATATGCATGTAAAAAGTGGGAGATGGTTAGAAGGGAAGATGTGGAAAAGGGAGAAGTTGAGAAGGAGGCTAGAGAAGTAAGTGAGGAAGGAGATCTTAAGAGTTTCATGAGACCCTGTGAAGGAGGCCAGACCGTCTGGAAGGTAAGGAGGGGTCATTGAAGGATTTAAACCGGGTAGTGATGCAATCACTGACTACACGATCACCGATCATTCTGACTACATTATGAAAAAGGTTTGGAAGACAGAAACCAATGGCTGGCACCTCATGCCCATCAAAACAGAAAATAGCAACAGGTGTTTATAAGGAGTTGGAAAAATTGCAACCCTTGCGCTTTTTTGGTAGAAATGCAAGTTGGTGCATCCACTATGGAAAACAATATGAATGTTCCTTAAAAATGAAATTAGAGGTATATACCCAAAAGAATTTAAAGCAAGCTTTCAAAGAGATATTTGTGCACTCATGTTCATAGCAGCATTATTCACAAAAGCTAAAATATGGAAGTAACCCAAGTGTCTGTTAATGGATGAGTGGATAAGCAAAATGTGACATATATGCAATGGAGTATTATTTGATCTTAAAAAGGAAGGAAATTCTAACACATACTACAACATGTATGAAACTTGAGGACATTATGCTAAGTGAAATAAGCCAATCACAAAAAGACAAGTATTATATGATTCCACTCATAGGCAGTATCTTGAGAAGTCAAAATATAGAGACAGAAGGTAGAATGGTGGTTGCCAGAAGCAGAGTGGGGGATACAGAGTTACTGTTTAATGTGAATGGAATTTCAGTTTTGCAAGATGAGAAGAGTTCTGGAGATGGATTGTGGTGATAGTTGCACAACTATGTCAATTCAGATTTAATTTTTATCTGTTACTGAACCTGAATTTGGATCTGATAAACTCACAGTTGAAAAAGTAGACACATATCTAAGTATATATAAATGTACTTAAACACCACTGGATTGAATACTTGAAAAAGATTAAGATAACTCTTGTGTGCTCAAATAAAATTTATGTTATGTATATTTTACCACCATAAAAATATGGCTGGACATCAAGTGAAAATCACTATAATGCTGTCAAGAGATAAAGATGAATTGAGAAAGAGACATTGAAATATATACATTACCATGTGTAAAATAAGTAGCTATTGGGAAGTTGCTCTATAGTGCAGGGAACTCAGGCTGGTGCTCTGTGACACCTAGAGGGGTGGGATAGGGTGGGAGGTAGGAGGGAGGTTCAGGAGGGAGGGGACATATGTATACCTGTGGCTGAACCAAGACAACACTGTAAAGCAATTATCCTCCAATTAAAACTAAATAAATTTTTAAAAAGAGATAAAGATGGTAGCTGAAATATGGACAGAAACAAGTGGATCAATTTTAAGGATATTAGGGATACAATTAATGAGAATTTATTGGTGATGGATTTTAATGAAGTATGAGAGAAAGTCAGGAGTCAAGCTATATCCCAGATTTCTAGCATGAAAAACTGGAGTGGACAGAGATGATATTTGTTAAGGCAGGAAATCAAGAGGAGAGGAGACATAGATTTGCCTGGGCCTGGGTGTTCACCTTCAGACACATTGATTCTCAGTTGCTTGCAGTAAACCCATGGGAAATTGTCTAGCAAGAAGTTGGCAATATAGGTCATAATCTATGGAGACAGATCTTAGAGCCACTCTCAAATGGAGTATAATGAGAACTGTAGCAGTGGATGATATCCAAGGAGTATGCCATGGACATTTATGTTGTCTGCCAACATGTTTCCCTCACTTTTCTTTTGAGTATTTGGCACTTCCTCATCAACATTCTGGGTGATTTGAGTAGCAGTCCCTCTCTGGCCCCAGAGGTAGAATAGGAGACCCAGGTCTAAGTCAGGCTGAAGACCTAATACTCCTGGTCACAGTGATTGGGGTGTAGGAGTGGCAGCCTAAACCAGTAAAGTAAGTGGGAACCTAAAAAAGGTATAGGAGCTGCTGACATTGGGGGGGAAAAAAACCTATTCTGCTTGATCCCATTGGACTAGAACCTGGGAAAATAAGAAACTAGAGCTGGTAGCTATTTTGCTACCCTAAGAGAGACAGTCATTAGAGATCAACACAGATTTCAGATGAAGAAAAACTGAGTTCTTTTTATGTCGTTTCAGCCACGAATACAGCCACAGCTGAATTAAGACCTTCCCTGGACATTTCAAGTATGTGAGCCCAAAAATGTGCCTTTTCCCCCTTTATCTAGATTGAGTTGAGTTTTCTGTATCCAGGTCATAACAAATACAGGCAGACCCCACTTTGCATGATAGTGCAGGACCGTAAAAATGACCTTGCAAGCTGAAACCATGCAGTGATGTTAATAATCAATAAGAAGAATTACAGTTGGTCTGTGGCCTTGAAAGAGCTTTCCTAGTGGCTCAGATGGTAAAGAATCCACCTGCAATGTCGGCAACCTGGGTTTGATCCTTGTATTGGGGAGATTCCCCTAGAGAAGGGCATGGCAACCCACTCCAGTATTCTTACCTGGAGAATTCCATGGACAGAGGAGCCTGGCAGGCTACAGTCCATGGAGTCACCAAGAGTCAGACAGAACTGAGCTACTAAGTACACAAACACACAAAATATATTTTAATCAAAACATTAAAAACATTCTTATTTGGGGGAAATAAAAGAATTAGTTTTATATTTAGTACACAGAAATTTAAAACATTAGAAACATTAAGAATTGAAGTGCTTTTTTTATGCAAAACTTATCAAAAGGAGTTTAAATAGTCTTTGCTTTATTACTCTAACTTAAGATGCAGAGTGAGTATCCTTTCTATGCCTTGGCGAGTATCATACTCCTTACTAAGTTTGGATTCGCTTCTCACATTTCAGCTTTTGCACTTTCAGTTGCTGTGAAATATCTCCATAACTTCCTTTGGATTGAAGCATTCTTTGTTTGTTTGTTTTTGCCAACATCACTTCCTCTGGGACATCATTCTTTGTGTCACAGCCACTTTCCTCATTTATGTTCATGTGTTCGCTTTATGAAATCTCTGTGGCTGCATGTCTAGAGTGTCTGGAACTGTGACAGTGTCGACATTCCCACCGTCAGCTGTTTCCTTTCGTGACTCTGTTTAGCTTCAGCTTGAATTCTGCAAAATCATGCCATTTTCTGAAACAATGAAATCAGCCTTTACTGTCAGTAAAAGGTTCTTTTTCAGTCTTCTTGTAATTATTGTTTTTTTTCCAGCACAGCACCTAATGTTAATGTTTGGCCTAAAGTGCTAGTTAAACTGATTGGATTTTTTCATTACAGTCTTCAATCCAAAGTAGAAGTAAATGCACCATTGTTCTGCAGGCAGCTTAAACTAAAATACTGGAACTACTTTACCTTGTTTTTGATTTATCAGATTTTTTCAATATTGTTCATACAGAGGCTTCATATAGCCCAGGTCTCATCCTGGCCTTATTCTGCGGTCTCCATTTTCAAATCTAATCACATCCAATTTCGCTTCTACATTATCACTTTTAATTTCTTTGCTAAACTTTCATTTTTTCCCTATTATTCATTTTTGTTAAATGTCATATGGATTTGTCACCGAGAAACAAGGAGACAACCAACTATAGGTTTTGCTGTCCGTGCCTGAACTGAATAACTATGTACAGTGGCCAGTTACCAACAGACTTTGAAAGGAATGACGTGGTTGGTCACTATGATGCACGTCTGTTATTTATGTAGGGATTCCTAGAGCTATCCATGAAGCCATGAAGCTTATAGTTTATGCAGTTATTTACAGTTAATATACTGTGTAACTGCAATTTGAAGTGTGTTATTGGGGGACTGGGTTATTTAATGAAACCATGGTCAATGAAATTTGTGCATGTCAAAATTCTTCAAAGCAATGACTACCTTTCTATCCAACAGAGATTGTATAAGGAGAAAATAGAAGAAAGCCTAAGAAAGAGCCCTGAGGAAAACCAGGATTTTAGGGGACTGCAAAAGAAGAGAAACATGCATAGTAAGTTATAAAGAATGACCAGAGGGAAAACTGGAAGCATGTGGTATCACACAAGGCAAGAAAGGAGATTGCAGTAGCATCTTCCACTTCTTTAAATTGAGATAAAATTTTCATCCCATAAAATTCACCATCTTAAACTGTACAATTTAGTAGGTTTTAGTATAATCACAAGCTTGTACACCTATTATCATGATCTAATTCTTAAATATTCTCCTAACCCCCAAAAGAAACCGTAAACCCATTAGCAGTCACTCCCCATTCCCTCCCTTTTCCAACCTCTGGAAGCTACTAATCTACTTTCTATGTGGATTTACCTAGTCTTGGCATTTTATATAAGTATAATTTATATAGCATATACCCTTTCACATCTGACTTCTTTCACTTAGCATAATATCTTCAAGATTTTTCCATGTTGTCGCTTCTATCAGTACTTGCTACTTCTATGGCTGAATAGTATTCTATTGGGTGAATATGCTGTATTTATTTATCCATTCATCAAGTGATGGCAATTTGAATTATTTCTACCTTTGGGTTATTATGAATAGTGCTGTAATGAATATTGTGTAAAAGTTTTTGTGGGAACATATGTTTTCAATATTCCTGGGGATATACCTAGGAGCAGAATTGCTGGACCATATGATAACTCTACCTTCTTGAGAAACTGAAGGACCATTTCCACCATTTTATCTTCCCACAGCAAAGTGTGAGGGTTCTTTCACTTCTTTTTAAAAAATCTTACATATGCACACTTCTTCTCATTTTATTCTACTTGTCTAGCTTCTCATTTAATTTCACCAAGTCCATTTCCTCCTTGCATCTTTGACTTCCAAATCCTACATTTGATAAAATTATCTTCTAACTAGGCAAATAATAAATTTTCTTTATACTGTAAGTCACTGATGGCTTTCTTATCCCATACTGTATGCAATTAATTTAAACTATTCAGGGCATAAGGACTCTCACATATCTCAAGTCATTTGTCCAAGCTGTTTATAACCAGCCAAAATATTTCTGAAGTTGATTCAGTATAAATAAGAACCCTTGCCTTCCCTTCCCCTTCAATTAAATTTATTTAATCCATTTCAGTACTTTTGGGATAAACAATCTGCATAATAATCTTATGTTAGGTGAGGGCAATGTGAAGCAAATGGCCTTTTACTCTGAAAGAAGTATCTCTGTGTGCTCCACTCCACTGAACCCCCAGAAGTTTCATTGAGGTTTCAACCTCTTAAATTTTTCTTGGATATACTTCCCATCCTCTGGCATGCATGAATATCTTCAGGGCATCTAGAGTCTGTCACTTCCTACATTCAGCATCTATCAGCATGACACTGTTGACCCAGTGGACCAGCATGATGTTCTGTAGAAGGGTGAGATGATCAAATCCTTGAAGGCTAAATTACTGTATATAATTGCATATACCTGAAATAAAATATGTCAAAGCAAGCTCCTTCAGGTGTCTCTGCTTATGAGGGTAAAGAAAAAAGAACACTTGTGAAAACAATAGTTGAATACTGGGTATCAGTATTGTGTTGACTTGCTCAAGGCTATGGTTTTTCCAGTGGTCATGTATAGATGTGAGAGTTGGACTATAAAGAAAGCTGAGCGCTGAAGAATTGATGCTTTTGAACTGTGGTGTTGGAGAAGACTCTTGAGAGTCCCTTGGACAGCCAGGAGATCCAACCAGCCCATTCTAAAGGAGATCAGTCCTGGGTGTCCATTGAAAGGACTGATGTTGAAGCTGAAACTCCAATCCTTTGGCCGCCTGATGCGAAGAGCTGACTCATTTGAAAAGACTCTGATGCTGGGAAAGATTGAGGGCAGGAGGAGAAGGGGACGACAGAGGATGAGATGGTTGGATAGCATTACCAACTCAATGGAGATGAGTTTGAGTGAACTCTGGGAATTGGTGATGGACAGGGAGGCCTGGCATGCTGAGGTTCATGGGGTCACCCAGAGTCAGACACGACTGAAGCAACTTAGGACAGACAGACAGATTCTCACATCCCACTGACCAAAACTTACGTAGATTGACGCACATAGGTGCAATATGTATGGCAGGAAAATGTTAACTTTTTTCTGAGTGGCTGTTTTTCTAGTTAAAACTTGGAGCTATTACTCCTATGAGAGAAAAGGGGAGCACAGCCATTGGGGGACGAGCAGTATCTGCTGCCTGTCATCTTACACGTTTCAAACCTATGATGCTAGACTAGTCTCTGCAGTTCCCCCAGCATGTGGATTTACTTTGGATAGAGCAGAAAGCTCAGGATGTTTTGCTGAGCCTTCTGTTGCATAATAATCCTCTTTTGGGGGATCAGGGGGCCACCCTGGACATTCACTCATCTCTATGAGCTGGAAACGTCGAAACAACCACAGTATGGGTTTGCAGACCCACAGGTACCACTGTAGCAGAATTAGACCCCCAGAACCGATTGTCATCTCACTTTAGTAAGTCCCTATTCTGCTGGTATATAACTGGTGACATATATGCTGGTGACATCCTGAAGTGTGTTGCTTTAGAGTCGGGGCCAATAATTCCTGAAAGATCCAGCTGTTTCCCTTTTGCAGCTATACAGTTACTTTGGTAAATAGTCAAAGATACTCTCTAAGGAGACTGAGAGAAAGATTATGGGATGGGCTATGATACTACAGTGTCTTCAAGACTGGCTGGCTTCCTCTATATACAAAGAACCGTGAGTTTAGGGATCAACTCAAGTGTGGGAATTGGGTGAGCAACCATAGTGACATTATTGTGACTTGTCACAGGCCTCTATTGGATTTTATCACTCATATGTTATTATCATTATTTTGATCTAATTCATTCCTTGGGGGAATGAAAATTTAAGCTACTACCACATATTTCTCTTTTAAATCTCTGCAATCACCACACTAACTGTGCTGCTAGATTTTTTTTTTCCCCCCAGTGGGTTTTGTCATACATTGATATGAATCAGCCACACCACTTTGCCTCTGATTCTTACATGATGTTCCCTGGCCTGCCACCCTAAAAATCCATGATGACAAACATCAGAAATCCCCTTTCAAAAGTAACATCCCTCTCCTTCCTTCCCAGCTTGGAAAGGAGATTTTTTTTTTTTTTAAGTTGTTGTTGATCCCAAAGTAATGCCCATGTGTTAGTCATGGTGTAGGCAGGAGGTGAGCAAGAATGTCTTGTATAATGAGTTCACTCTTCTTCTGCTTAAAACTTTAGATTGATATTTCTATACCACATCAAGAAATTTTTTGTATTTCAGTTTCATTCTTTGTAGATAGTTTTTGAATGTACCTTTTAGTCAACATCAGAGCAAACAATGAGAACTATCCCCAGGGGCTTCAGCAACAATTTTAATTCAGAATTATTAGTGGTACAACAGTATCCATAAATCTAGCCTGACTCAGCCTATTCTTTCCTCCCGCAACTAGTATGTTCTGAATTTATTTCTATGCCTTTGCCCCTTACTTAGGGAAATAATGAGCAAAACTTTGCAATTATTTTCTAGTCTTCTCCTGAGCCTGGCATTGCTCTTGTTTCACTTGAGCCCTGCTGGGGTCTGACACCAGTCATAGCTGGAAGCACTGACAAGTGGGAGAAATAGGGTATGAAGACAATTTCCTTTTTTTTTTTTTTTTTGCAAATTCACTACTTCAGGCAAACCTTCGCGTGAACCTGGACAGCCTCACTGGATATGGCAGGAGGAGGTATAAGTTGGACGTCAGGTGGACAAGGAGTATATCAGTGTAGTTTGAGTATTTAGAGTACTTAGTCACTCAGTTGTGGCTGACTCTACAACCCTGTGGACTGCAGTCCTCCAGCCTCCTCTCTCCATGGAATTTCCCAGGCAAGAGTACTGGAGTGGTAGTGATTCCCTTCTCCAGGGGATCTTCCTGACCCAGGGATCGAACCTGAGTCTCCTGCATTGCAGCCAGATTCTTTGCCATCTGAGCCACCAGAGAAGCCTCCATTTAGGGTGCTTGGAGCCATCTAAATTCTTCCAAACTTTGCAATGGTAATTGTTTTGCTCCTTTACAAAAGAGATTTGTAGATGATTGTGGTGGAGTATTGGGAACCTTTAATAGTTCTCAAAAGTCAGCATGCATCAGAATCACATGGAGGACTTCTTAAGTCATAGATTTCCGGGTCTCATGTCCACATTTTCTGTTTTTGTAGTTCTAGAATAAGGCCCAAGAATTTCCTTTTCCAACAAGTTCCCAGTTGCTGCTGCTGCTGATCCAGGGATCACATTTTGAGTATCACTGTACTACCCTGTAATTCAGCCACCTGTGTGTGATATCTGACCATATCAGCTCTGTAGTTATAAGTGGTTGGAGTTTCTTTTCAGGATATCAGACATTCCTTAGCTTTTTGACAGTATCTTGAGTAAGTCATGTTCTTTCTTGAAGTTACTCATTGTGGCTCATGGCAGGCAGCCCACCTCTACATCCCTTTCATTCCTGTGCTTCCATAATGGTCCATTGTTCCTGCCAGTCACTGTGGCCCCTTCAATCCAGGCGACAGGTTATAATCAACTAATCCATTGCTGAGTGCCATGGATTACTGTTTCTACTCCTTTAATAGCTTTAACCTAATCACATTTAAAAAAAATCAGCTGATCAGCTCATTCCATCTTCTTCGTGTTCTATTGCCCACAAACCATTCTGGTACCAATTACCAAAAAGAAAAGGGTCAATCACAGACAGTATAATCAACTATCTGGAATCAATACAAATTAATTTCATGATGGGTATAGACAATTCATGGAAATGTTAGGAGGTCTGAAGAAACAGGCTCTAGCTTGAGATTCCAGGTGTGATAACAAAAACTGCATCATAGAGGTAAGCTATTAAGAAAACTATTGCCTTTCTAGAGTCAAGAAGTTGACAAATCAGGAATCTGGCTTCAGTATCTTGCACCAGAATTTGTTCCAGTCGAATAAGTCGCCTGTCCAAGACTCCTCTATTTAACTTGGTTCTAAATAGAAACCTAATGCATCTGATTAGCAAAACCCATACCATATCTGGGGCATATAGAAAACACTGTAGATTTATTCCTTTGTGGTAGCTTTCCAGCCTTTTCATTCTAGAAAATCTTACAAGAAGGGTATGAGTTGGGTGCTGAGTAGAGCAATCCATAGTATCTGCTGCAGGTTTACAAAGTGCATTATGATTATGCATGGCTGAATAAAATAATGTAGAATGGAGAGAATCCTCTAGCTGAAAAGGAAAGTGTACCAGGAATATGGTGGGCCACAACATTTCCCAAATATTTGCTAGTCTTTATTCTTAATCAAACTGGTAGTCAAGTAATCTGAATAAAAGTAAAAGACTCCATCACTTTCTAGATGTGCAACTTTGAACAAGTTACTTACTTTCTCTGTTTCCTCATTTATATAATGTCAATAATGAAAATAATAATGCATATTCATGGAACCATTTTTATGATTAAATGACAGAATTTTTCTATATTATTGAGCACTATTCCTAGCATACAAATAGTGGTTTAATGCTTACTAGGAAGTATAGCTGCACTCAGTATGCCAGCAAATTTGGAAAACTCAGCAGTGGCCACAGGACTGGAAAAGGTCAGTTTTCATTCCAATCCGAAAGAAAGGCAATGCCAGAGAATATTCAAACTACTGCACAATTGCACTCATCTCACATGCTAGGAAACTAATGCTCAAAATTCTCCAAGGTAGGCTTCAACAGTATGTGAACTGAGAACTTTCATGTGTTGAAGCTGGATTTAGAGAAGGCAGAGGAACCACAGATCAAATTGCCAACATCTGTTGGATCATTAAAAGAGCAAGAGAGCTCCAGAAAAGCATCTGCTTTAATGACTATGCCAAAGCCTGTGACTGTGTGAATCACAGCAAACTGTGGAAAATTCTTAAAGAGTGGGAATACCAGACCACCTGACCTGCCTCCTGAGAAATCTGTATGCAGATCAAGAAGCAACAGTTAGAACTGGACATGGAACAACAGACTGGTTCCAAATCGGGAAAGGAGAATGTCAAGGTTGTATATTGTCACCCTGCTTATTTAACTTATATGCAATGTACATCATGCAAAATGCTGGACTGGATGAAGCATAAGCTTGGAATCAAGATTGCTGGGAGAAATCTCAATAACCTTAAACACACAGATGTCACCACCTTTATGGCAGAAAGAGAAGAACTAAAGAACCTCTTGATGAATGTGAAAGAGGAGAATGAAAAAGTTTGCTTAAAACTCAACATTCAGAAAACTAAGATCATGGCATCCAGTCCCATCACTTCATGGCAAATAGATGGGGAAACAATGGAACAGTGACAGACTATTTTCTTGGGCTCCAAATTCCCTGCAGATGGTGGCTGCAACCATGAAATTAAAAGACGCTTGCTCCTTGGAAGAAAATCTGAGACCAACCTAGGCAGCATATTAAAAAGCAGAGACATTACTTTGCCAACAAAGTTCCATCTAGTCAAATACATGGTTTTTCCAGTAGTCATGTATGGATATAAGAGTTGGACCATATTGAAAGCTGAGCACTGAAGAATTGATGCTTTTGAACTGTGGTGCCAGAGAAGACTCTTGAGAGGCCCCTGGACAGCATGGAGATCCAGGCAGTCCATCCTAAAGGAAATTAGTCCTGAATATTCATTGGATGGACAGATGCTGAAGCTGAAACTGCAATACTTTGGCCACCTGATGTGAAGAACTGACTCATTGCAAAGAACTGATTCATTGGAAAATGTTGAGAAAGATTGAAGGTAGGAGGGGAAGGGGATAACAGAGGATGAGATGGTTGGATGGCATCACTGATTCGATGGACATGAGTTTGAGCTAGCTCCAGGAGTTGGTGATGGACAGGGAAGCCTGATGTGCTGCAGTTCATGGGGTCACAAAGAGTCAGACATGATTGAGTGACTGAACTGTAGAGGTATAGTTACAATTTTCAAATTCTTGAAACACTTAAAAGTATAGAATATTGATGTCTCACTTGAAAAGTTATTTTTTGGTGAATTACAACATCTAAATCCCTAAACAACCTGGAGAAAATTGAATTTTTTGATAACAGTGTACCATTTAGCTAATACTGCTTGTCAAACCACCCAAAATGTAGTGTGTTAATGCAATAAACATTTATTATTTTTCAAGCATCTGGGGGTGAGTTGAATGCCTCTGCTGATCTGGGCTGAATTTGTCAAGATTCTCTTTTTCCATGGTCTCTGTTTCAGCTCAGATCACATTGCTTTAAAATTAATAGTTTCTAGGACTCTCCTGTGTACTAAAAATGATGTTTGATTACACACAGTGGCTTGTAGATACTTGTGTAATAAGAAATCAAAGCAACCACAACTGTCAAAATCCTATTGTTAAACTCATTTTGAAGTATCTATAAACATCAGTTTATAGTCTTCAGATAGAAAAATATTCATGTAGCATATCTGGTTGTTATCAATGAAAGAATACTACTGCATTGAAACAGAATGAGATTACTTGTCAGTTCAATTATGAATGTAAAATAAAAAACATTAAGTTCCCATAGCCTAGATAGTATAAATAGGCAAACCTTTTTCTAAACTTGTGGTTTATTCAAACTTGTGCTTGAATAAATATAAATAAAATTCTTGCATAAGGAATAGCCAGAAAAGTTATACAGGAATTGAGGGAAGGCAAGACTTGACTGGCCAGATCAGGGATGAATGGGGAAAAGATTACAAAATGAGACACACACATATGTGTGAGTGGAAGCTAGCGCATGGAGGGCATTATTGGGCCTGTATATGTGCATGTAGAACTAAAGAATACTGGCATTTAGGGTACAGTATATCCGTGAAGACCACATTCAGTGTAGTTTCCAAAAGACCACTTTTACAACATGGTTTCCATAAAACTGACAATGAATTTCTTCATTTGTGTGTGTGTGTGTGTGTGTGTGTGTGTGTGTATCTACTGTAGATTTTTGGCTTGCAGTTACCATGAGGTTTTGATGTAGCTGTCTATATATATGTGTGTGTGCATATGTATATACTGTGTATGTGTGTGTGTATATATATATATATATATACACACACACACACACAAGATTATTTTAAGTTGCTAGTTTCTTTATTTCAACATGCTGCATTTCCAACATCCTGCATTTGTACTCTCCTCTTCTCACAGTCGCTGGTTGTGATATGGTATTTTTGTGTGAGTGATTTCCTACCTTTGCTGTGTGTGTGCCTTTACTAGTGAGCTTTCCCATTCATAGTTTTCTTGCTTCTCATTGTGGCCTTTTCTCTTGCGCCGAGGGAAATTCCCTTAGCATTTGTTGTAAAGCTGCATTGGTGTCACTGAATTCTGTTAGCTTTTGCTTGTCTGTAAAGCTTTTGATTTCTCCATCAAATCTGAACACATCCAACACCAGCATCCTTGCCCCCACAATGAGTCACAGCAGAACCCCACCCTCCCAGGAGACCCTCCAAGACCTGAAGGTAGGCCTGGCCTGGGCTCCTGTGGGGTCACTGCTCTGCCCTGGGTCCTAGTGCACCTGAAACCTTGTGTGCGCCCCCCAAGAGTGGAGTCTCTGTTTCCCATAGCCCTGTGGGTCTCCTGCATGTAAACCCACTGTCCTTCAAAACCAAACGCTCTGGGGGCTCTTCCTCCTGATCCAGACTGCCAGGCTGGGGTGCCTGATGTGGGGCTCAGAACTCTCACTCCTTGAGAGAGCCTCTGTCATGTACTTATTTTCCTTTTTGTGGGTCACTCACTCAGTGGGTATGGGATTTGATTATATCTCAAAAGCGCCCCTCCTGCCATCTTGCTGTGGCTTATCTTTGGTCTCTGGCTATAGCATATCCTTTCTGGTAGGTCCCAGTCTTTTTTGTCAATGGTTGTCCAGTGGCCACTTGTGATTGGTGTTTTCATAACAAGAGGTGAGCTCAAGTCTTTCTACTCTGCCATCTTTTCTCCTTCCTGACAGTGACTTTCATCACAGAAGGAAAAGTAACTTTTTCTGCTTTTAAATTATGCATTTGATGAATCTGCTTATTTATTACCCAGATTTAAATGCATGTTTTGTTGACTATTGGGATCTCTCCATGTTTAGAAGCTAAGATCAGTAATGTTTTTTTTTCTTTTCCATTGTAGTTTACTACAGGATACTGAATAGAGTTCCCTGTGCTATACATTAGGACTTTGTTGCTTATCCATTCTATAAATAATAGTTTGTATCTGCTAGTCCCAAACTCCCAATCCATCCTTCCCCCAGCAATAATTTAATTGTATTAATAAGAGATGCCAACATTTCTTTTTGCCCTTTCCCCATCTCCATGTGAAAATATACTCCTTTAGAAGGGACCAAGCAATGAATATGCCACAGAAAAAGTCTCGAGTTATAACTCAGCTCAGTTGCTCAGTTGTGTCCAATTCTTTGCAACCCCATGGACTGCAGCACACCAGGCTTCCCTGTCCATCACCAACTCCTGGAGCTTGCTCAAACTCATGTCCATCAAGTTGGTGAGGCCATCCAACTATCTCATCCTCTGTCATCCCCTTCTCCTCCTGGCTTCAGTCTTTCCCAGCATCAGAGTCATTTCCAGTGAGTCAGTTCTTCGCATCAGGTGGCCAAAGTATTGGAGTTTCAGCTTCAGCATCAGTCCATCCAATGAATATTCAGGACTAATTTCCTTTAGGATGGACTGGTTGGATCTCCTTGCAGTCCAAGGAACTCTCAAGAGTCTTCTCCAGCACCACAGTTCAAAAGCATCAATTCTTCAGTGCTCAGCTTTCTATATGGTCCAACTCTTACATCCATACACGACTACTGGAAAAACCATGTATTTGACTAGATGGAACTTTGTTGGCAAAGTAATGTCTCTGCTTTTTAATATGCTGTGTAGGTTGGTCTCAGATTTTCTTCCAAGGAGCAAGCGTCTTTTAATTCCATGGCTGCTGTCACCATCTGCAGTGATTTTGGAGCCCAAGAAAATAAAGTCTGTCACTGTTCCCATTGTTTCCCCATCTATTTGCTACGAAGTGATGGGACTGGATGCCATGATCTTAGTTTTCTGGATGTTGAGTTTTAAGCAAACTTTTTTACTTTCCTCTTTCACTTTCATCAAGAGGCTCTTTAGTTCTTCTCTTTCTGCCATAAGGGTGGTGTCATCTGCATATCTGAGGTTATTGAGGTTATTGATATTTCTCCCAGAAATCTCATCCAGCCCAGCATTTCACATGATGTACACTGCATATAAGTTAAATAAGCAGGGTGACAATATACAGCCTTGACATACTCCCTTCCTGATTTGGAACCAGTCTGTTGTTCCATGTCCAGTTCTGACTGTTGCTTCTTGACCTGCATACTGATTTCTCAGGAGGCAGGTGAGGTGGTCTGGTATTCCCACTCTCTAAGAATTTTCCACAGTTTGCTGTGATTCACACAGTCACAGGCTTTGGTGTTGTCAATAAAGCAGAAGTAGATGTTTTTCTGGAACTCTCTTGCTTTTTCAATGATCCAATGGATGTTGGCAATTTGATCTGTGGTTCTTCTGCCTGCTCTAAATCCAGCTTTAACATCTGGAAGTTCACAGTTCACATATTGCTGAAGCCTGGCGTGGAGGATTTTGAGTATTACTTTGCTAGCCTGTGAGATGAGTGCAATTGTGCGGTAGTATGAACATTCTCTGGCATTGCCTTTCTTTGGGATTGGAATGAAAACTGATCTTTTCCAGTCCCGTGGCCACTGCTGAGTTTTCCAAATTTGTTGGCATATGGAGTGCAGCACTTTCACAGCATCATCTTTTAGGTTTGAAATAGCTCAACTGGAATTCCATCACCTCCACTAACTTTGTTCATAGTGATGCTTCCTAAGGCCCACTTGACTTCACATTCCAGGATGTCTGATTCCAGGTGAGTGATCACACCATCATGATTATCTGGGTCATGAAGATTTTTTTTGTACAGTTCTTCTGTGTATTATTGCCACCTCTTCTTAATATCTTCTGTAGGTCCATACCATTTCTGTCCTTTATTGTGCCCATCTTTGCATGAAATATTCTCTTCATATCTCTAATTTTCTTGAAGAGATCTCTAGTTTGTCCAATTCTACTGTTTTCCTCTATTTCTTTGCATTGATCACTGATGACGAACGTATCTCTCCTCACTATTCTTTGGAACTCTGCATTCATTACTGACAAGATGGTGGAGTAGAAGGAGGTGTGCTCATCTCCTGCAAGAACTCCAAAATTACAACTTGTGTTGAACAACCATTGAGAGGAGAATGTTGGAACCCACCAAAAAAAGATACCCCACATCCCCGGGCAAAGGAGAAGCCCCAGCAAGATGGTAGGAGGGGTGAAATCACCTCTAGAATCAAACCCCATACCCGCCAGAGACACTTGGGGGACTCAAACAAATCTTGTGTGCACTGGGACCCAGAGAGCCTGCAGAGACTGAGCCAGAGCTGTGTGTGAACGTCTCCTGCGGAGGCACGGGTCAGCAGTGGACTGCTTCAGAGGCAGAGGCTCTGGGTGCAGCAGAGCTGGGTGTGGCATAAGCCCTCTTGGAGGAGGTCACCATTAACCCACCATAGAGCCGCCAGAACTTACACAGGACTGGGAAATAGACTCTTGGAGGCAAAACCTTGGTGCACCAGGACCCAAAAGAAAGAAGCAGTGACACCAAAAGGCACTGATTCAGCCTTGCCCGGGAGTGTCCAGGAGTCTCTGGCGGAGGCGTGGTCAGCGGTGGCCTGCTGCAGGGTCGGGGCGCTGAGTGCAGCAGTGTGTCCGTGGGACCCTTTGAAGGAGGTCTCATTATCTTCATCACCTCCACCATAGCTTGGCCTCAGGTCAAACAACAGGGAAGGAACACAGCCCATCAACAGAAAATTGGATTAAAGATTTACTGAGCATGGCCCCGCCCGTCAGAACAAGACCCAGTTTCCGCTTCAGTCAGTCTCTCCCATCAGGAATCTTGTGAAAGCCAGAATCACAGAAAACTAACCAAACTAGTCACATGGCCCACAGCCTAGCCTCAGTGAAACCAGAAGCCGCCCGAGACAGACGGGTCACGGGGGAGCGTTCTGACAAAGCACGGTCCGCTGGAGAAGGGAATGGCGAACCACTTCAGTACTCTTGCCTTGAGAACCTCATGAACAGTATGAAAAGGCAAAAAGACAGGACACTGAAAGATGAACTCCCCAGGTCAGTAGGTGTCAATATGCTACTGGAGATCAGTGGAGAAATAACTTCAGAAAAAATGAAGAGACGGAGCCAAAGAAGAAACAACACCCAGTTGTGGATGTGACTGGGGATGGAAGTAAAGTCCAAGGCTATAAAGAACAGTATTGCATAGGAACCTGGAATGTTAGGTCCATGAATCAAGGCAAATTGAAAGTGGTCACACAGGAGATGGCAAGAGTGAACACTGACATTTTAGGAATCAGTGAACTAAAATGGACTGGAATGGGTGAATTTAACTCAGATGACCATTTTATCTACTACTGTGGGCAAGAATCCCTTAGATGACATGGAGTTGCCATCACAGTCAACAAAAGAGTCCGAAATGCAGTACTTGGATGCAATCTCAAAAATGACAGAATGATCTGTTTGTTTCCCAGGCAAACCCCATTCAATATCACAGTAATCCAAGTCTATGCCCCAACCAGTGATGTGGAAGGAGCTGAAGTTGAATGGCTCTTTGAAGACCTACAAAACCTTCTAGAACTAACACCCCAAAAAGATGTCCTTTTCATTACAGGGGACTGGAATGCAAAAGTAGGAAGTCAAGAGATACCTGGAGTAACAGGCAAACTTAGCCTTGGAGTACAGAATGAAGCAGGCAAAGGCTAACAGAGTTTTGTCAAGAGAACACACTGGTCATAGCAAACACCCTCTTCCAACAACACAAGAGAAGACTCCACACATGGACATCACCAGATGGTCAACACCGAAATCAGATTGATTATATGTTTTGCAGCCAAAGATGAATGCAGCTCTATACAGCTCTATACAGCCAGCAAGACCAAGAGCAGGAGCTGACTGTGGCTCAGATCACGAACTCCTTATTGCCAAATTCAGACTTAAATTGAAGAAAGTAGGGAAAACCACCAGACCATTCAGGTACAACCTAAAGCAAATCCCTTACGATTATATAAAGGAAGTGACAAATAGATTCATGGATTGGATCTGATAGAGTGCCTGAAGAACTCTGGATGGAGGTTTGTGACATTGTACAGCAGGTGGTGATCAAGACCATTCCAAAGAAAAAGAAATGCAAAAAGGCAAAATGATTGTCTGAGGAGGACTTACAAATAGCTGAGAAAAGAAGAGAAGCTAAAGGCAAAAGAGAAAAGGAAAGATATACTCATTTGAATGCAGTTATAACTAAATATGACAGTTTTTCCAAATGAAAACAAATGTCTTCAATTCTTTATCAAGGTTAACATAGGGTCATGTTCAATAAAGATTACTTATTTTGAACTAGATATATCCAGAGGCAAAACCATTTGAACTCCTCAAGAAGAACACACTTTAGTGTAATTCTTGAATAGTGTGCTTTTTATGGGAAAAGTTATTTCTATAATGTAGAATAATTTATCTACATCATTTCATATATCACTGGGTAACACCCTTCTCATTACCTTAGAACTCTAATTCCTCGGGAACCCTCCCACTTCAGTCTTTGTTGAGTTCCTTTGTCCTCAGCTTTATTGGATTGATGTGTTTTATTTTCCTTTCCTATACTAATCTCAAGTAAGATGGGTGTCTACTCATGCTCAGTCGTGTCCAACTGTTTGCAACCCCATGAACTGCAGCCCACCAGACTCCTCTGTCCATGGAATTTCCCAGGCAAGAATACTGGAGTGGGTTGCCATGTCCTCTTCCAGGGAATCTTCCCCACACAGGAGTCGAACCTGTGTCTCCTGTGTCTCCTGCATTGGCAGGGTGATTCTTTACCACTGAGTCACCTGGGAAGTTGTGAGTGAATCTTATTAAAGCACCTCCCTTTCACCAGATAGAAGGCTTTGAGAAAGCAGAGAGTAATGTCTGTTTCTCTTTACCCATGTGCATCTGGTACTTAGCAGTGCCTGGCACATAGTAGCCCTCGATATACATTTGATGAATACATGTATTACTCAGTGAAACAGGCAGATTCTGAAATGAAGGGAATGAGGAGAAAAGCTACTTTAGAGCCTTTGCTTATGCCTGGCTCTGGCTCTTCATATAGCCTATACCACAGCATTGTGGACCAACGTGACAAGTATATGATGGTTTTCCCATCAGATGTGATAAATCTTGTCCATATCAAGCCATATGAGGTGGGATTCAAGAGTGAATTCAAAGGAGAAAAAGGCATATTTGACTTAATAGAGGGCTGCCTTAAATTATATCTGTTCTCTTGACCTTTTAAAATTAGCTCCTTAAAGAAATTATTCACATCCAAGATAAGCAGATAAAAAGACTACAAAATGCACCCCTTTTCCTCTCAGCAACAAAGCACCCAAAAGGTTCAGTAGACAATGGTTAGAGACAGCATCCCTAGAGGCTGTACCCTTCTCATCCCCAGCCACATTAACTGTTGCCTCAGGACAAGTCAGGGAGGTAGGCAGACTGTTAGCTGCATAGCACAGCTGCAGCAGAGCATGTTGCCCCAGTCTCCATCCAAAATACACCTCCCTTAGACTTTACTTGTCTCTGAATGTGAACATTAAGTACTCATTCCTTCTTATTTGTGCCCTGTGACTTTGAAAGCACTCCTGTTAGGGCATCAGATTAAGCATTTCTCTAAGTCCTTAAGAAGCATGAACTCAGGGATGCTGTCAACAGCAGGCATGGACCAGGAAAGAGCATAAACATGCTGAGAACACCTGCCAGGGGCTTGGAAAGGTGTCACCAATGTCTAGAAAACACGGGAATATAAGGGGCTGGTGGGGAACACAGAAGACACCTGGGTCTAATTTATAATCTTGGCAATATTGACTATAACCTGCCTCATCAAATTAAACAGTTTTCAAGGAAAAGTTGTGTGGAAGCTCATATAGTTACCCATGGAGAGTGGAGAGTTTGTCTCATATCAGACAGCTGTGGGTATCTGACCTCATAGCTTCTCACCATATGCTGGGATCGCAGGGGTGGCCAGTTCCCTTTGAGATGGCTCTTGGCATTCATACCTCTCCCTCGGATGCTTTTCTGTCCCTCTCTTACTTCCTGAACAAGCTTGCTTTCCTAGGGAGATGAGTCATAGGATGAGTGATGAAAGAATTTCAAGCTACCAGACCATCTCACAAAGGAGAAAAGACCTCACAAGAGGAAAATAGGCTGAAGTGTGTATTCATAACCTGGGAAGCTGTTTTAAAAATCTGGTCCCATTACAAGAAGATTCTTTATTATAACATCATTGTCTGCAAAATGTCTAGGTTTCTCTGGTGGTTTAGATGGTAAAGAATCCACCTGCAATGTGCAGACCTGGGTTTGATCCCTGGGTTGGGAAGATGCCCTGGAGAAGGGAACAGCTATCTACTCCAGTATTCTGGCCTGGAGAATCCCATGGACTGTGTAGTCCATGGAGCCACAAAGAGTTGGACATGACTGAGTGACTTTCACACCAGGCACAGTTGTGTCATTTAGGTGTGCATTTGTGTGTTTATTTACTTGTTTATTTGTTATTAGAACCTAACCTCATAATCAGATTGTCCTGTTTGGGCTCCAAAAGAGGCTTGTCACTTGAGTGAAAGTAATTTCCCATGGCAGGTGCTCCCAGCAGGTGGCTGCTCATGGTACCTGCATCAGAAAGGTAGGTTTAGTTAGAGATTTTATTTTAATATGAAATCTGTATTGCAGCCTGAGCCTCTACTGGGTGATGTGCCAAAATTCATGTCTGCAGCATGATTTATTATGTGAAAATACCACAGAACTAATCAGTGGAGTTACTAATTAATACAAATCTGCATTTTTTGCATAAGCAATTAGTGCAAGGAGAGAGCAGTGAAAGAGGAAGTTCAACTCCTTTAATCTCAGTGCCTACTCAAGCGGAAAGACCCACCAGGGCCAAACTCGGAGATCTACATTTGGAATTTTCCCCCTTTGATTAGTTAAAGACATAAAAGGTCAAATTATCAATATTTAATTTATGTGAAAATGTATTTGTTAAAGAGGAAAAACATGTTATTTTAAAAAGATGAGCCTCTGGGGATAAGTTCTTGAATTAAAAATAATTATATTTTCCATTTCAACAAAGTCTGAATAATATTTAATAAGGATTCTGGTTGCTCATAATATTTTAAAATTACATCCACAATTGGGAGATGTGTATGGTATACATTTCTCAGGTATTTAAATTACCAAAGGTGCTTGCTCTTCTCTACAGGACTTGTTCCAGTTATTTTGGATGTGATGTATTCGTGCAACATTCTAAGTCTGGTATGATTTAGATAATTGTGTGGCTCACCAAATCCGAGCAAATATTCCATTTAGCTTTGGTTGATTTCCCCACTAATTTAATAGAAATGTTTATAGTATGAAATAACTGGACAGTTGATGGGATGATGGGGATGGAAAGAGAATTCTATTACCAATAAAATGTATGCTCAATAAAACAAAAGTAAAGTCATTTTTACATTTTTTTTGTTTCTGTGGACAAAAAATGAATTCATTTTGGTTTAGATGCGATGTGACAGATAAGTGCAAATATTAGAACAATGACTATCTTTCTGAAAGGTATTCAATGTACAGTTTCTTTGTTTCAGACTCGCTAGTTCAAATTATAATTTAAACTTCCCTCTCCCCTAAACCTGGATATCTAGTTTTCCAGGAAACTTGTCCTGAAAAGGAGGTTGCTAATTAAATGCAGATTAACAGGGCTCTCTGATTAAAATTTCGGGATGTGGGAGTCAGAGGTTTTGTGAAAGAAAGCAAACAGGAAAAACCGAAAGCCACTGGAAGGGAAGTCGTTTTGCTGAACCTTAATACTGTGTTTCAGAAGGAGGAATTGTCCACGGTGCTGATACCCTGAGGAAGCCACTTTTCCTACAAGCTGCCTGGGGCTCTAAACCAGGCTTGCCAGGCTTGTCCTGATTTGGGGAGCTTGTCAGATCGCCCCCAAAGCCCTGCAGCAGCATTGTTGACAAGAGAAGCTCAAGTGTCATCGGCGTGTCTCTGCTGTCCACTCAAGCAGCAACACCAACTACCGCGGACTTGCGTTGGCCTGTTGCTCTCTGTTAAGGCAAAGGTTGTCAAATAACCCGCCATTTGTCGGTTACCCAGCCCGTGGTGGTCCCCTTTAGACAGCGTGCTGTTTCTCAATCCAGCTGAAACAGGTGTGAGTCCTCTGTTTATGGTCCTCACCTGAGAGCAGGAGCATCCACTAACACACACTCACTCGTGCACACTCACCCCCCCATATGTACACTCACATAACTTAAAACACATTCACACTGACAAATCACACATATATTAATAATCACATAGGCTCATATGCACATTCACACAGTCACATACACTTGTACACTTCAGCACACGCACACAGGCACACACATAGCTCATCTGACACAGCAGGCCTTGAGCAATTGTGTCAGTAACCCGCTCCAGCCAGTACTTGGAGCTGACTTGATTTTGCGTTGGTGATACGGGTGTTGGATGGATGGTTTAAGGAAAGCCCCTCCCTCCTGCCTGGGAATCAAAGATGAAGTCCCTAGAGGTCTGTAGGCGCCAGGAGGGGAGCTGCCCACGCCCCGGAGGGATTAGGAGCTCGTAAATAATAAATAAAAGAGCCCAGGCGGCCCGAGTTGGGGGAAGCCTGGTGCTAAATCACTCCCCAAATCACAGCCGCGTCGAGCTCCATCCAATAGCTCTAAGCGATTTGTGGGGTTGGGGGTTGGAATCAATTTTTTCCCCCGTTCTCGCAGGTGCAATATGAATCAATTATCTTAATTAAGATTATGCCGCAAGCCCAGGAGATTTGGGGAGGACGGGTTTTGCGCTCGGGGCGACGGCGAGGCATTTTAATAGCTACTCTCTTGCTCCCGGCTCTCCCCCGCCGCCCGCCTGTCGAGCCTGGGCAGCTCCAGCCTCTGGCCAGGATCTGGGCGCACAGTGGCTCCCTGGAGGCGAAGGCGCCAACCCCGCGCTGCGCCCGCGATCTGGGCGGAACCCCCACGGCCTCCCGAGGGCTTCTGGGCCACGGGCCCTCGGAGGGGCCCGCAGCTCTCGGCCCTCCAGCGGACCCTGCACCCTACGGTCTGGCTCGCCGCCCAGCACCTCCCGCGCCTCGAACGTGCCCAGGCCGGCACACCCCTCTCCTGGGAGGCGTGGGGAGAGGGCGCGGGCGCCGCGGGAGGTCGGTGGGGCCGCCCGGGTCGTACGTAATACTTTCATTGAACGCAGACCTCCCTTCGCTAGAGCGAGCATCTGTTTCCCCGAGAAACAGGTCACCGCCGGGGACGCCAGCCCGGCCCCAGCTCTTTATCTCAGCCCTGTGAATGCGCCGCACCGCCCCCTTCCCCCGCCAGCGACACGCTTCCCAGCCCCGAAGTCCCGGCCTCCGCCTCCACCCCCGCCTCTCCCCCCGCAGCTCCGCACGCGGCGCCACACGCCTCCCGCGCCCCAGCCTCGCCGCCCGGCCACACTCCCCTCGCCGCCTCGCGCTCCGCTTCCCGCCGGCGCTCTGGCAGCCGCTGTAACGGCCGGGACCGCCCGGGCCGCGCCGCGCGCTCCGAGCGGGGGCCCGGGGCTGGGGGTGGGGGCCGACAGATTCGGGGCATTGCTCGAGGGCAGTGAGTCATGAAAGCGGCTTTTGTTGCCCGCGCGTGCGGTTCGCGTGCCGCTCGGCGGCCTGCGGCGCCCAGTGGGGACGGGAGCTGGAAGGTCTACCGCCATCGGGCTGTGGGGACAGAGGGACAGGGAGAGGACTGAGGGACTCGGGAGGGGGACGGTGTGCAACCGTCGAAAGAAGAAAATACGGAGGCAGGACGGGGCGCGACTCTTCCACGGTACTGAGCCAGCCACGCGGGCAGCCCATCCTCTCCGAGCGTGGCGGCTGCCACTGTCCTCTGGCCCCAGTTTCTCTCCCCGCTTCCCCTCCCAACAAAAGGCAACTCAATCCAGGCCTCTCCCCTTCCAGATCTGACTACTGGCCTGCAGTCTCCCAGGGCGGGGATGGGGGAGAGAGGGTAGGGGGACGGAGCGGGGGTAAGGGGAGTGGGCAGTCTCCACCGCGGGGCGCGCCGTGGGTAGACGTTCCCAGCGCGCAGGCGGGTCGGCCCAGGGCGCCCGGAGGCTCACTGAGAGCGGGATTAAGGGTGAATTTTTCAAGAGAAGGAGGGAAGGAGTCTAGTTAATTCCCGCGCCGGAGTCTCTTGGCTGGCGACATATCCACATTTCCCTTCCTTGCCTGCCCAGGAACATCTGGCCCCACCAAGAGACTCTTGTAATCTACAGGGTGTCCCAAACTGAGGAAGTTGCCGCTTCTGGGTGGGGGATCCCCTAGGCTATCCGCAGGCCTTCGGGGTAGCTGAAGGCCTCTTCCCTCTCGCCCCCAGCAGGCTCTGAAGCCCCCCTAAGACTGAGAAGTGAGTGCCAGGGCACATCCCCGCGGGCGCGGTGCGCTAGGCTGTCGGGGCAGCTGCTGGGAGAATGGTAACACTTGGTCCACCTGCGCGTGTCCTGGGACCTCCAAGTTGGGGACCGGCCCTGCAGGCTGTTACTCAGATGGCCCTCAAGTTATAACCCATCACTTAAGGTAAAGACTGTACAGGCTAAATATCAAGACTAGGCTCCTGGGTGAATTCTTCTGTACTCTTCTGCGATCCTGGTACACTTAGCAGTGAAGGCAAAAGCCAAAACTCTACAGTTTTGCCCTGGAAGCTCAGCATGGTTCATGCTACGCTTTGGGCAATGGGATCTCCCATCCCTTTATTCCTCTTTCAGATGTGCACTGGACCAGGAAGACTGCATGGCAGCCTTCTAGACACCAGCGACAATGTTAGGACCCTCTGCCCCTCCCCACCGCATCCCCCCTCCTGTTCCCAGATGCACCCAACCCCAGCCTCTCAGCCCTGACACTGTTTGCAAACTCAAGGGGCTTTTAGAGCAATTGCCTTTAAATAAGCAATTCAAGTTCACAGCATTCATTGTAAGGGGACACGGGTCTGGGAGGGGATAAGGGGTTAGTTAATGGAGGATTAGAGGAGAGTCTGATGGAGAAAGAGTGGACAGGGAAGAGATACAGCCAACTTTTATATATATATGTAAAATTCTGAAACATACGTTGGTGGAAACGGGTGAATAAAAAATCACCATTTAAATACAAATATGGGTCCTTTAGAATTAGGAAGCTCTGTGGGTTTTGCTTGACTTGCAAGGTAGAGGGCCACATCAGTCTTTAAGGTCTGGAAAAGTAGCCATCAGCCCTTCCCAGAGTTGTACTAATGCCCTTTCTAGGAAGAGGAGTGAAAAAGACCCCTTTAGAATAGGCCCTTCGCATCCTCCCTTCGAGAAGGCTTGTCTCAGCTAAGTTCCTATTTACAAGCCTGAAAGTAGGGACTAAGGGGGACAAGACAGGCTGTGGCAGGGAACCAGGGTGAGGGCCCACTTTACATCCATCCGATGACCTTGGTTAAAGGGCAGAATCTCAGTGTCAGAGAAGTCCTCTAGTTTTCATGCAAGAGAGCTCCGGAGGCCACTAAGCCAAGGACTAGCGCGATCTGAGGACAAGGGCCACAGGCAAGAGGGCTATACGGACAGAGTGAGGAGTCTCCAGGGTCAAGAGTAGGCGAGCGTCACGAGGGCCGGGTTGCACGGATGGTGAAGCAGAGTGACCAGTACCAAATTCTGTCTACTGTTGGGGCTGGGCGTGGGCGATCCAGTTAAGGAGGCTAGGGACTAGCCTCACAGCTGCGTTTGGAGATGGAAGCTGTTTTAATACAGAATATATGTTGCTTGAGGGGCTGGTGGAGACTGGGAGAAGCCACCCTTTGGTGCCAACGAACAAAGCGTCTACTAAGAGGGAGAAACCAAGAGACTGACATCTTGGAGAGGGCAGGGAGTGCCCAGGAAGCCAGAGCCTGGAGAGGAGTCCAGAGGAGCCTCCGCTTCTGCTTTTCACCTTTGCCCTACTTGCCGGCCCAGCGCGGGCCACTCACTCCGATCTAAAGCCAGTCGGTGTTCGCTTTCCCGCTCTCTTCTCTCCAACTCCTTCTCCCGTCTCTCCCCCCACCGCGCGCCCCTTCTCCCTTCTGCCGCCTGAAAGGGTTAATCTCTCCTGCGGGTAAAAACAGGTCCGCGGAGTCTCTAACTGGCGACAGATGGGCCACTTTCTTCTGGCCACAAAGGGGCCGGAATGGAGCGCTCCGCGGCATACAAATGGGCAGGTCACGTGGTTCCCGGCTCTTGGCTGGACTGGGAGGACCATATGGCGCATGCCGGGGAGGAAGGAGATGGGGCGGGGGTAGGGATGGGGGAGAGGAGAGCCGGAGTCGGCTGCGGGTGGGAGAGGAGCAAGGCTGAAGGGGCGGGGGCGGGAGGGGCAGGGCGGAAGGGAAGGGAGCGCGGAACCCCGGCGCGTGCGCAGGCGCGCGGCGCTGGAACCTGCTCGCCCGCTGGGCTCCTGGCCCCGCCCGCGCTCAGCATCACCAACTCGGCTATATAACCTGAGCGCCCGCGCGGCCGGGACACGAGGAATTCGCCCCACGCAGAAGGCACGGCGCCCAGAGGCCCCAGGGTTATGAGACCATCACTGCTCAGGACTTACTAACAACTGCAGGTAATTAAATCCTTTAATTTTTATTGGGAATAAAAGCAGTTGAAGATGTACCTACATATTCTGTGTGTGTGCGTCTGTGAGCGCGTTTATGCGTTGAGACAGGCATTCCTTTTCATAATTGCAAGGCAGATACGCACACAGTTTGAGTCGCATCACTCAAATATCCGCTGCAGGCATAATAATTTTTTTAAAATGTTTTACTTTTTTTGTTTGTTTGTTTTGTTTTCTGGAGGGGGGAAAAGTATAGGAACGTCTTTAGATTTTCTTAAAATGTAATGCCCTATAACTCTATGGTTATTTCCTAGTGGTGATTTCAAAGTTCTGAAAGCTGCTAACTACTTCAGTATTTCACTTATCAATAAGGGCGATAAAAAGCCCACGTTACCAAGATTTATTTTGTAGACATGTATTTTATGCACATTAGGAGTAGCAAATTATTTTTCAGTGAATGAAAGGGGTGTTGATACTTTGAATATACACACCCTAGAAAATAAACCGGGTTGAGAGGTAGTTTAGTTGAGAGGGGATAAAATGTGGAGAAAGAGAGAGGGACCCACTCCTGCTACCTGTTACTGTCCCAGAGTCGGCCAAGTCCCCAGCAGCCGCTGATTCAGTTGTCTAACTAAAGGCTTTTTATTTTCCTTATTAGAAGCAGCAAGTTCGCTATTGCCATTCTCTGACCATTATAATTACTCAATCTTTTAAACGGAGGTTTGAGGCGAACTTTGAAAAGCCCCAATAAAGAGCGGGCGGCCCATTCAATGGGCTGTTTATTAGAGAGGAGCCTTTCGCACCTGATCCCCGGCGCGCGGAGCAGGGCTCCGCGCCGCGCCCCGGGTTCTGGCCCGGTAGCAAGCGCTTTTATACAAGGCGGAAATTCAGCAGAGGGTCAGCGGGGTGGGAGGTGAGAAAAGAAAGGCAAGGGTGGGAGGGACACCCCCCGCCCACTTTTGTTACCAAATGTTTCGTTGATGGTGAAATAATTTTGTGGAAAATACTTTTTTTCCACCATGCATTTCCTTTTCAATCTCCACTCCGTATAATCTTCTTAAATATCACTGCCAGCGTTAGTAAATTACGTAAGGGATCTTCAACTTTAATCGCCGAGTGCGGGGAGGCCAGAACCGAGATGGAAACATAATTGCAATTTTCAAACTCGTCTTTTTTTGTGGAGTTGTGACTTTGAGCTCATGCAAATACACATGAAGTCGCCGAAATACACACTCATTTTCACACACATTATCCTACCGGATAATCACCATAAACACACACAGTCACAAGGACACACACTCCAGAAGTGTACTTATGACACCTAATCTGGCTCCTATTCGCAGCCCTATCCGGTCTCCTACGTAGCAGCGGGGCACACACAGGCCACTATAGACTGCATTTAACTTTTCCTCGGGGGCATTCATTTTGTAATCAGCTGGTGATTCTTTTCACATGCATTTCTCTAGGGTTAGTGAGAGCTGGAGGCCTATGTAGGTTTTGAATGTAGCGTTTTTTCTCCTTTTCTGTTTTCCCCTCTCCCCTGTTGAATGTAGGAAACCTAAACATGACCAAATCGTACAGCGAGAGTGGGCTGATGGGAGAGCCTCAGCCCCAGGGTCCTCCAAGCTGGACAGATGAGTGTCTTAGTTCTCAGGACGAGGAGCACGAGACGGACAAAAAGGAGGATGACCTGGAAGCCATGAACGCGGAAGAGGACTCACTGCGGAACGGGGGAGAGGAGGAGGAGGAAGATGAGGACCTGGAAGAGGAGGAAGAAGAGGAGGAGGAGGACGATGATCAAAAGCCTAAGAGACGCGGCCCCAAGAAGAAGAAGATGACGAAGGCGCGCCTCGAGCGTTTTAAGCTGAGACGCATGAAGGCCAACGCCCGGGAGCGGAACCGCATGCACGGGCTGAACG
The DNA here is from genome assembly GCF_963930625.1 of Muntiacus reevesi. Classification (NCBI taxonomy): domain Eukaryota; kingdom Metazoa; phylum Chordata; class Mammalia; order Artiodactyla; family Cervidae; genus Muntiacus; species Muntiacus reevesi. The sequence goes on along the minus strand of NC_089251.1, from coordinate 254,764,479 downwards.
CGGCGCTGGACAACCTGCGCAAGGTGGTACCCTGCTACTCCAAGACGCAGAAGCTGTCCAAGATCGAGACCCTGCGCCTGGCCAAAAACTACATCTGGGCTCTGTCGGAGATCTTGCGTTCAGGGAAAAGCCCTGACCTGGTCTCCTTTGTACAGACCCTCTGCAAGGGCTTATCCCAGCCCACCACCAACCTGGTTGCCGGCTGCCTGCAGCTCAATCCTCGAACTTTTCTGCCTGAGCAGAACCAGGACATGCCCGCGCACCTGCCGACCGCCAGCGCTTCTTTCCCTGTGCACCCCTATTCCTACCAGTCTCCGGGGCTGCCCAGCCCGCCCTACGGCACCATGGACAGCTCCCACGTCTTCCACGTCAAGCCGCCGCCTCACGCCTACGGTGCAGCGCTGGAACCTTTCTTCGAGAGCCCCCTGACTGATTGCACCAGCCCTTCCTTTGACGGACCCCTCAGCCCGCCGCTCAGCATCAATGGCAACTTCTCTTTCAAACACGAACCGTCCGCCGAGTTTGAGAAAAATTATGCCTTTACCATGCACTATCCTGCAGCGACCCTGGCAGGGGCCCAAAGCCACGGATCAGTCTTCTCGGGCACCGCTGCCCCTCGCTGTGAGATCCCTATAGACAACATTATGTCCTTCGATAGCCATTCACATCATGAGCGAGTCATGAGTGCCCAGCTCAATGCCATCTTTCACGATTAGAGGCACGTCAGTTTCACCGTCGCTGGGAAACGAACCCACTGTGCTTACAGTGACTGTCGTGTTTACAAAAGGCAGCCCTTTGAGTATTACTGCTGCAAAGTGCAAATACTCCAAGCTTCAAGTGATATATGTATTTATTGTCGTTACTGCCTTTGGTAGAAACAGGGGATCAAAGTTCCTGTTCACTTTATGTATTATTTTCTATAGCTCTTCTATTTTAAAAAATAATACAGTAAAGTTAAAAAAAAATGCACCACAAATTTGGTGCAGCTGTATTCAGATCATATTAATTATCTGATCGGGATAACAAAATCACAAGCAATAATTAGGATCTATGCAATTTTTAAACTAATAATGGGCCAATTAAAATATATATAAATATATATTTTTCAACCAGCATTTTACTACTTGTTACCTTTCCCATGCTGAATTATTTTGTTGTGATTTTGTACAGAATTTTTAATGACTTTTTATAATGTGGATTTCCTATTTTAAAACCATGCAGCTTCATCAATTTTTATACATATCAGAAAAGTAGAAATTATATCTAATTTATACAAAATAATTTAACTAATTTAAACCAGCAGAAAAGTGCTTAGAAAGTTGTTGTGTTGCCTTAGCACTTCTTTCTTCTCTAATTGTTAAAGAAAATTGCACAATTTGAGCAGTTCATTTCACTTTAAAGTCGTTCTCTCTCCTTAAAGTGAAAACCAGATCCATAATTCTTAAGAGAATGAATAAAATCAAGAGATGTATTCCCTATCAAAACATATCAATTCAGTACTTGCACAAGCCTGTATATACATATTATAAACAAATGCCAACATACCCTTCTTTAAATCAAAAGCTGCTTGACTATCACATACAATTTGCACTGTTTCTTTTTAGTCTTTTACTCCTTTGCATCCCATGATTTTACAGAGAATCTGAAGCTATTGATGTTTCCAGAAAATATAAATGCATGATTTTATACATAGTCACACAACTGGTGGTTTGTCATATATTCATGTAATGAATCTGAGCCTAAATCTAATCAGGTTGTTAATGTTGGGATTTTATACCTATTGTAGTCAATTAGTACAGTAGCTTAAATAAAGTCAAACCATTTAATTCATAATTAGAACAATAGCTATTGCATGTAAAATGCAGTCCAGAATAAGTGCTGTTTGAGATGTGATACTGGTACCACTGGAATCAATATGTACTGTAATCTTGCTTGTAATTCTGTATATTATGGTGTAATGCACAACTTAGAAAACACTCATCCAGTTGCAATAAAATAGTATTGAAAAATCTGAACAATTGTTGCATTTCTTCTTAAAGTGATTTTTTAAAAAATATAAATAATTCCTAAGGAGAACAGTTGCTTAACTTGCTGAGTTAAAAAAAATAATAAGTTCTATTTGCAGAAAAAAGTTAAAAAGTTTAGTTTAACACAGACTCTCTAGTCTGTTTATCTTGCTTAGGGAGTCACCAACTCTTTGTAGTTAAGGAATGAACCTAACTGATATTTCATTACTTGGACTATGAGGCTGGGGTTGGGTAAGATTTGTGAAGAGACCAACAGTTGTATTTTTGGTTTTGGTTTCCATCCCTTTATATGAGTTTGTCTTTTCTTCTGTTTTTTTCAAGGGGATTTAGTTAATTCTTAACAAGCAAGACCCAAACAATTATCCTAGCTTAGTTTATCTACATATCTAAGAACACACTAATTTTTTTTTTTTTTACCTTTTTCTTAGTCCTTTGCTGTCTGTACCTGAACTGAAACATTCTGTACTGCAAAATAGTCCTATCCTGAAGAGAAAGTGATATACCTTTAGAATATGGGAGAAATGAATTGATTAAAGAATTCAAGAAGTGGCATTTTATCCTTGCTATGTAATTGTGATGATTTCAGTAATTCTTCAGGAAAAAGTAGTAATGAACTACTTGTACTCAAGAACATACTATTTGTACTGTGATATGTTTTGGGATGGTCTAATTGTTTCCTCACCCCCTTTGGTGTACTATTCTCCTGTTTCATAAATGGAACTCACTGAAAAAAACTTAGACATGATTCTGCCCGTTGGTAAGGCCACTAGAAAAGTTAGGCATTTCTCTCCCTCTGGATGTGCTGACTGACAGGAGCAGTTTCTAGGGAACAGCATGTTGGCACTTGTGCCCTGGCTCTACTGTGGTGCTCTGATTACTGTCATTAGTGACTCCATTGTTCTTCCTCTGGTTCGGATGCCACGTTGGATGACTACCTCCCTTCCCAAGCTTGTCCCTTTAATCCCGTTCTCATTGGTGATTTAGGGGTTCCAGAGAGCTGACCTCATTTAGCATGCTGCTCCAGAAAAATGTGAGTAATCTAATGGACAGGAACAATTAGCCATACTAATAACATTGCCAACGGTGCTACGTCAAGCTGTGACAGTAGCAGTAAGGAATATTTCAACATGAAAAAAATGTTTGAGTGCAATTTAAAATATATCATTTTAGCATGTTTTCCATCAGCCTTCATCACATGGCAGAAATACTTTTAAGTTAGTCCCAACTTTATCCAAAATGTAATCATCTCATTCCAAGTGAAACAGAGTTGTTATTTTGGAATCAAGCTGTTGCTTCCTATATCCAAGATTGCTTTCACTGTTCTTTCTTTAAAAGACATAATACTGAGATGATATCTGAACACTGCCAGCCTTTCAGCCTAGGAGACCATGAAGTGGACATTCAGATCTTATGTGATCTATTCAGCAGCACAGTTTCACCTATAATGAAAATTAGACTTCTTCATGCAAACTAAAAACTGTTGCTGTAATGAACAGAAGAAATAAGAGGATGCTGTATTAAGAATTTCCGCTTTTAAAACAGCAAGCATCGAAATCTGTGGATTGTTTTTTGTAAGGTAGGAATGAAGACTCCAAATTAGGTTTGATATTGCCCCCCCACAGTTTTATATGTATAACTTCGTTCTAAGCTTAGAGATTCTTTCAGTCAGTCAAGGAGTAACTCACATGCCACCATCTTTTATTCAAAGGCAGGCACAGATGTTCCTTCTGCAGGGGAGGTTTTAATTTATGAAAATGATATTGTTTATGCATGAATGAACTGAATGCGCTCTGCATATACACAGTACTTCCATCTGATCAGAGAAATACCCCAGAACCAGTGCCAATGTCAGAAACATATTCTACAAATTTACTCACTTAAATGTTTAATGAATATTTGGAAGGCATTTTCAAACCACAAGAAACCCTTTCAATTATCTTTTTCTTTTCTTTTGGAATTGCTAGGCATATTTAAAAGAGACTTTTAAAGTTTTCATAATTGGCCAATGCCTATATCTAGAAAAGAAAATGTTTTACTAAGTGAAAAGAGACCAAAAAGAAGAAACATCGGCAACTATAGCTTCATTGGGGAAAACATTTCTTTTAGTGTTGATATATATGTGTGCTTACCAGTAGTATTTAGGGTTCTGGGTGTTTGCTTATCTTGAATAATTACTATTCCCATCAAATAAGATGTTTAGATCTACTTATTTAGTGTGAAAATGCTCTGATGAGTTATTTCCAGAATAAGGTGGTGTTTAAAATCAGTAGACTATTCCATAGTTGGAGATGAAATATTTTAAGTAAATACTTTAACAGAATTCCTTTTGACCAGAACACTGCATAACTTAGATTTCATTTACATCGTCAATGACAAATACAGTATGATCTATCTACTTTTACTCTTAAAAAGACAATAGAATATAAATTAAAATAGAGGCATATCTTAGGAATGTTCTACTAAGTTTAGGTTTATAATATGTTATAGAAAATAATATTAAAGTGAATCATAAGCCTTATAATTTATTAATCTTAAAAAAACTGTTTTCACAGTTGAAAGTCTATAATTCTTACAAAATTAATGCATTTCTGAAAGAAGCTAGCAATTACTAAAATGATACATGGATCATTAGCTAACAGTTTGAACCAAGCTGTTTTACTTCTATAATTAAACAAGAGATTTAAAGTGAAAATATCTATTAAACAATTAATAAAACTAGATTTCAAAACATAGGCTGATTTCATTCTAATGGGAATCACATAATAGAGCTATTTCTTAAACCACTCTAAAATCTCCTCTTTTCCTTTTCTACCACCATTACTTATTTCCTGAAAGCCATCTAAATAAAATCTTTAATTCCAGGGTCTGATAAAGAATAAAAGAGCCAATGCAGCATCTTGTGGAACACCAGGACCGAGAACTCTTGTTGTTACCATGCACAGAGGCGTTCTGGCATCAGATGCATAGTGATTTGTATGGTGGCATAATCACTGGCTCCTGGCCAGGCATTATGTTTCAGAGGACACCATTGTCAAGAACCATTCAACTAGAAATCTGCACTGTATGCACTCAAAAGTTGAGATCATCTGCCTTCCTATGTCAGGAAGAATTCTGTGCTGGCAATTGACTCATGGACTCTCTTCACACACACGAACATTTGGTTCAATGGCTCTGATGGAATTAGCTGTGTAACCAAACTAGTGGCATCAACAAGACAAGACAGCAGCCTCTGGGGACTTCTGTTCAAGTTGCTAACCTTCAAATATCTTAAAATGCAGAGTATCATGTTAATCCTGGACTAAATCTTCAGATACATTAAATGTGATTTGGCTATCTCAACAGTATTGTGCTAATTGCCCAGCTAACTTAGAGATAGGTGGATAGTGACAGTAACCATTTTTATGAATCCCCAGGTATGGAGTAATCTAGAGGGGCTGGATTGTGAAATGACATCTAGAGATAAGAGTAAATTTAATCTCTCATTCTTGAGGTAACTTGGTAACTTTGTTGTTTAGTCGCCAAGTCGAGTCCAACTCTTTTGCAACCCCATGGACTGTAGCCCACTAGGCTCCTCTATCTATGGATTTCCCAGGCAAGGATATGGGATTGGGTTGCCATTTCCTTCTCCAGGGCTTCCCAACCCAGGGAACAAACCTGCATCTCCTGCATTGGCAGGCGGATTCTTGACCACTGAGGCCATCTGGGAAGGCCTAAACTAAGTTGGTGACTGACTTTACTGTTAATAAGACTAAAAGCTAACTCTGCTTTGTGCTTTGATGTCGTAAGGAATGACCCGCAGTCACAAGAAAGCCTTCCCATACTTATTAGATAAGTGCTAAGTGTTTTTCATTCATTCCCATATTTCATCATCAGAGTAGCCCTGTATCTTATTTCACAGATGGAGAAATGTTGAGAAGCTGGGAAATGTAGATATTTCATTACTGATTTCCTTCCTTCCTTCAGGTTCTAACTCAGAAGCAACTTTCCTCAAGTTCTTCCTGGTTCCCATTTAAAGTAGCAGCCAACCAAACCAAAATCATTGTTTTCAACTTCATCAAAATGACTACTATGTGGCCCCTCCTGTTTTTCAGAGCATTTATCCATCTGATGTTATCTTGCTTATTTTTAAATTATCTACCTCTCTCAGTAGAATGTGGGCTTCACAAGAAAATGAACCCTATCTGATTTGTTTGTTGCTGTTTCTCTGGTGCTTAGAAGACCCACAGGTCCTCAATAAATATGAACAAATCAAGTTATACTAATCTGATGCCAAAACCTTAACCACTATGCTACAAATTAAGTCAGTTGAGAATGGAGAGCGCTACAGATAATTCTCATCCCAGTGAAAGTTATAAGCATTAATTCTACAAAGAGAGAACAATTGAAATTAATTTTCTATGACACCATGGCACCAAACTCCCCCCACCCCGCCCCTTCTGAGCATTAGTGATCATGAATTACCAGGAATCTTTTCTTTTTATGGATATTGATTGGTTAAATATAATTTGGATCGGAATAAAAGGAGACCTAAAATGTTACAAGCTCTGTCCAGATCATGCCATTTTTTTGTTTGTTTGTTTAAAAACATTAAGAACTCGAAAGCATGCTACTTTCCCCCTTTCTGTTCACCATTCTTTCAGCAATAGTTCTTGATTTATTACTTGTGTTATGTAAAATTGCCCCAAACTTCCTTATCATCACTGAAGAGTTTAGATTACAGCAGATCAGGATCTAATCCATCATGAATATGTACTCCGACAGTGAGTTTGAGAAGCTGAGTAGCTTTTGACAAATTAAAAATAAGCTACACAGAGGCAGATGATGGGACAGAAATAGAAATCCACAATGAAAAGGAGTGCTTTATGGTCACAACAGTTGTTGGTTAAATTCATCTTTCTCTAATGTATCAAACAGATTAGAAATGCCGTAAGTTCATGAGGAATATGATTTTCCTTGTCAATACAACACAATTAAGGGAAAACAGAGTTATTATTTTCAGCAACATTGGGTGGTCACATTAATACTACACATGAATTATTAGGAGAACTGTTTAGGAAGCAGAAAAAATGGAAGAATCAGTATTCTTGGAAGGTGATTTAGTATAAAATCACTGAAAACTGAAGAATAGTGTTCTTTAAAATAATCATATACAGAATGCTCTACTGATTGAGATAAATATTGCTGAATTATCTAAACTATAATATCTACTTCAAAATGTTTATTGTATAAATTTAGCACATCAATAAGATTTCTTTAGTGTTTTCTCCAGGTGATGTCGGTTATGACGTCCATGAAAGGGAATGGCCATGAATGAAAAAACGGTGAATTCCTTACTGCTAGTGTCACTACGGAGAAGGCACTGGCACCCCACTCCAGTCCTCTTGCCTGGAAAATCCCATGGATGGAGGAGCCTGGTGGGCTGCAGTCCATGGGGTCGCTAAGAGTCGGGCACAACTGAGAAAGGACTTCACTTTCACGTTTCACTTTCATGCACTGGAGAAGGAAATGGCAACTCACTCCGGTATTCTTGCCTGGAGAATCCCAGGGATGGGGGAGCCTGGTGGGCTGCCGTCTATGGGGTCGCTCAGAGTCGGACACGACCGAAGTGACTTAGCAGCAGCAGCAGCAGTGTCACTGATGATTGCAGTCCTTGTCTACTCATGGCAGGGAATTATACATTTATAATCTGTGATATGTTGCAAGTATGGGGCCAAGAAATGTTCATATCCAAGAACTGAGTGGAAAATATACTAGAATTCTAAAAGGAGTCTTGGGATAATCTCACTTGCCATTGCTAGATAACTGAATAATTTTCAGCAAATGATTAAATATACAATAAACAGTAGCAAAATGCACACAAGATACAACTAGAATCTAAGTATGGATATTTACTTAAATTATTTTTACTGAAAGAATTCCTTAGTTAACGCAGGCAAGCCTACTTATTTAGATATTTTGAAATCCCAACATATGATTTTTGGATAAAGAAACTCTTAATGTTTATTTGACTCTGACGAGCTTATTAGAAATGTTAAATAAAGAGAGATTTTGTTCCTCAAGATTTCACTTTTAATTAACTAAAAATGCATTTATATTACTTAAAAATATATTGTTAAGGAAAGAAATATATGCTGTACTGAGTTCAGTAATGCCCTCCCTCCACTCCCCAAAATTCATGCCCAGCCAGAACCTCATAATGTGATCCTACTTGGAATAGGGTTCAAATAATACATCTTAAGATGTAGTTAAGATGAGGTCATACTGGATTAGAGTAATCCTTATAAGAAGGGGACTGTTGTCCTTGTGAGGAGAGACAGAACGTACAGACAATGCAAGGGGAGAACAGAGATGTAGGCAGAGATTAGAGTGACAGGTCCCTATGCCAAGGGAGAATTGTTAGAATTGCCAGCAACCACCAGAATCTATGAAAAAGGCGCGGAACAGATTTCCCCTCTGAGACGCCAGGAAGGAACCAAGCCCGCAGACACCTCGATTTGGGACTTCTTCTCTCCAGAAGTGTACATGATACATTTATGTTGTTTCAGGCCACCCCAGTTTGTAATCATTTGCTATGGTGCTTCTAGGAAACTAATACATAAGTCTACAATGAATTGATATGTTAACTATACATAAATATAGAAGAATTCATTTAAAATCTTATAAAATTTTACCATGAAGTTTTAATGACATAATATATAACTACCAACATATTTTTAGTTAGTGCCAGGTTTGGTATTTAAACAAGCTGACAAATAGTAGCTATTTAATAAGCATCTGAATTATGTAAAAGTTTTATTGTTTTTTATTCATTTGAATTAACTTAAGCTGACATCCAGATTTAGTGAAGTGTGAACAGACATCCAATAAACTAAGAGGGATTTTGTCTAAAAGCCTTATTGTAGAATGCATAAAAGTATAGACTAGACTATAAACTTATTAATTCTTCATGTGAAAAATGCCATATTTATTCTCTAGGCAGGGCAGTATGTATACTAAGAAATAGACCTCTGAAAAAACAAACATAGCATTTTCCTTGGGTTCATCGATATGCATTCAACACACAATTTTATGACCTGTAAAATTACATAATTAAAGAAAATGACTGTGGTCCAAGTGAATGTAAGTACCAGGACTTCTAAAAGCTCTCTCTCTTCTAGGTTATATAGGGTTATATATATGACTGTTTTGGGGAACTTAAAACCCTGCAACTAAGATGCCAACCTTAGTTATATAGGACTATACATCTTGTTGTCTGACTGTTTGATTTCTCAAAATACCAGTTAGTGATTGTTTCTTCTGAAGGTATTCAATCAATCAGAAGTTTTAGATTACATAGATCTGGGACCCTATCTTGTTTTTAAAGTTTTTTGTTTTTGAACTGTTGATACTTGTGTCTCTTATGCTTAATTCTTGTTTCAGTTTCCTGCTCACCCTCATGCAGACATGAGTAAGAAATACACCTTCATTGTTTTAAGCCTCCAAATTCTTTCAAACCACGTTGCAACTGTGCTTCTGCTGACTGATAAAGATGTTAACTTCTTAAGGTAACATGACATGCAAGACGAGTTTACTGTGACTGGAAAAGAGAAACCTCCCCAGTTTATGTGGGGAGTAGCAGTGGAGATACACGCTCCTCTTCTGACAAATGTGGTATTTGGATTAGAGGTCTGGCGTGCAGCAGCCGTTTGGCTGTTTGGAAGAGGAGAGTGGTGTAGATGGACAAATATGGAGCAGAGAATGATATATTACAGAAGGCAGAGGGAAGAAGAGCAGAGGAACTGGTTTTTGCAGTGTATGATTTGAGCCACTGGATCAGTTCTCTTCATAATCTATCCCCCACCTCTCTAATTAGGCTTTATTTATTTATTTTTTTAAACCGGTTTGAATTGGGTTTTCTGTCACATAGGGAGAACTGCTTGATACAAAAGGGATTGTGATTTTGTTGTTGCTTGGTCTTTTTTATACATAAAGATGGAGAAAACTGCATATAGTAAAGATGAAATTGATTAAGATGTGAGCTGTGGGTGTGTCTGATGGAGGAAGTTGCTAGGCAGATTGGAGGGAAGAATGTCTGGAACACAAACAATTCTTTTGGGCAACAGAGATACCTTTTTCTAGAGACAAGTCAGGGTGGAGAAAGAGAATTCCAGGACTTAGGATTAGAGAGTATGGGAGTTTTATTCTTACCAGGTTCTTTCATGTGAAGATGGAGGCATGATTACATGCTAAGTGAGAGGGAGTTGAATGAGAAAAACTGAAGGTTTAGAGCAGCTTCTCCAGGAGTAAGGAGAATGAGCTCCATGAACATTGGTCAATCGTAGCATAGTAGGACTTAGAGCCAAGCACAGTTTGAGGTCTGTAATACTGTAGTAGGTTGAGATAGCCTTAACCCACAAGCTTCAGGGGAAATCTCTCAATAGACCATACTTCAGAGTGGAAACAGAAGATAGTTGCAGGTTTTCCTGCATTTGGATAAAAGAGGTGGAGGTGCTGTTAAGGGAGAAGTTGACATTATGTACCATGGAGCCCAGGAGAGCAAAGAGTGAATCCATCGGGTAGATGGGCAAAGATGGCCCCAACACTTCTGTAATGGCTTGGAAGTAGGAAGAACACCAGGTGACTTTGTGGATATGGCTGAGGAGATTTTTGGCAGAATATTGTTAAGTACCAGTTGGCTTCTTTTAAGGTTTTGCAAGGGAGTAAATAAGTCAGTGTAATTTAGAGGAATTAAAGAAGGTGCAGGGCAGATACTCTGGCTTAAAAAAAAAAAAAATCCAAAGCAAAAAATGTCCTCAAAGCAAAGATAAAATGTAGGCTGCTTGCAGTTAAACATGCTCTCAGGTCAAGCTGCAATCAAGCCTGTAGCTAGAAGACAGTTTACTTGGACAAAAGTACTTCTAAGAACATTAAGTAGTGTACCCTAATCCCCTGGATTGGTGTCCAAAGTACAGAGGGGCCGATCTTGAAGAGATTTCTGGGAATGGCTTTTGTATAATATGACCTAATATATATATAAACTTCATAAGTATTTTCCTTTTTTTGCATAAAAGAGTTTGTGTCAAAGTATAACTAAAGCAGTTCTATCCACTTGAACTAAGAGAGACAGAAAGAGTTCAAAATTAAAAGCAGCCTCTGGACCTCCAAGTTTTAATGGGTAGTAAAAGGCTGAAAAACTACTCAACTGTTACCATGGGCCATTTTTTTGTTGAAAAGCAGGGAGGGCAGAACCAAAAGCCCAGAGTCTGGAGCTAAGAGCTATTCATTAGGGTAACTATTTATTAGGGGACCACTCCTAGGGAGCAGTACTGGATGCAAGATAAGGAATGTTCTCTTTCTCAAAGTGTTGGGAACTAATGACCCATGAAAGTGAAAGTGAAGTCGCTCAGTCATGTCCGACTCTTTGTGACTCTGTGGATTGTAGCCTACCAGGCTCCTCCGTCCATGGGATTCTCCAGGCAAGAATACTGGAGTGGGTTGCCATTGCCTTCTCCAGGGGATCTTCCTGACCCAGGGATCAAACCCAGGTCTTCCGCATTGGAGACAGATGCTTTGGAATTCAGAATTGCTGTGGACCAGAGACTGTGATTTGCTTTCTGGATTCCCCCCCCCCCCCCCCTTTTGAGCATCTATTGTAGTTATCCTCTGCCTGTCTCATCATTGTATGTTGACATGTGTGGGAAGATAACATACTTTCAGTTTCCAGATTTCCAGAATAAGAGAAGCACACCCAAAGAACCTCATCTATGAGATCCTCGACTTTGCCTCTGATTTTGTAATAAGGTGAGATTTTGAGGGGTCTTGAAAGGGAATGAGTGCATTTTACCTACAGAGGGGGTGTTAACCACTGTGGCCAGAGGGATGACTGTGTCGGGCTGTCTGCTAAGGTGATTTCTGCCCCAATATACATGCTCTTTTAAATATAACTCCCATCAAACGGCATGCTCTATTTCCCTTTCTCTTAATGACTACCTTTGATGGACAGCAAGTGGCAAAAGTGATGCTATGTTAGTCCAGGTCTAGGTCTTAAAAGACCTGGAAGCTTCTGGTTTTGCTCTTTTGGGATACAGCCTCACTTCAGAAAGCTCAGAAAACATGACTGAATGACAAGAAACCAAATGGAAAGCGTTAGGTCCAGGAAGGCTCCGGCCCTTCCAGCTGTCTCGGCTGAGATGTCAGAAAGGCGACTGAAGCCATCGTGGGTGTTTCAGCCTCAGCTGAACTTCCCGTGAAATGCAGGTGCATCCAGGGGGTACTCCATGGAGCAGCAGGCCTGCCTAGCAGCCAACTCAATCACAGGAAAAAATAATCAATCATTGCTTCAAGTCAGTAAGTGGTGTGGGTTGAGTTGTCTTGTTAGGCATAAATGTCTGGAAGAAAAAAGAAGACGTGACACTGCTAGTTGCCAAGTCAATAGCCATCCACAGCTTCTTCTAGGCCGTAAACACTTTCCCCAGTCTCTCCAGAAGCTACAGCTCAGGCATATTGTCTAGTTCTAGTCGATGATATTGAGAGGAAATTTATTGGGTGGGATTTTGGAAAAGATTTTCTTCCCTAATAGAAATAGGACTGCATAAATAGAAACTGCCTTTGCCACTTCTGCATTTTGGGGAGATAAAATCATGCAGCTGTCTTGGAGCCACCAGTGAAGTCCTTGTTGATACCTGGGCATAGCAAAATAGAAAGTTGAAAAGCCACTGATTTATTTTTTGTTGTTGTTTTTTAATTGACAATAGTTAATTTGTTACATTGTGGTAGTTTCAGGTGTATGGTAATCTTTTTCAGATTCCATTATAGGTTATTATAAGATATTGAATATAGGTCCCTGTGCTATACAATAAATGCTTGTTGTTTATCTATTTTATATATAGTAGTAAAGTGAAGAGGAACTGAAGAGCTTCTTGATGAAAGTGAAAGAAGAGTTTTAAGCTGGCTTAAAACTTAACATTCAAAACACTAATATCATGGCATCCAGTCCCATCACTTCATGGCAAATAGATGGGGAAGCAATGGAAAGAGTGACAGACTTTATTTTCTTGGGCTCCAAAATCACTGCAGATGGTGACTGTAGCCATAAAATTAAAAGACTCCTTGGAAGAAAAGCTATGAAAAACCTAGACAGCATATTCAAAAACAGAGACATTACTTTGCTGACAAAGGTCAGCATAGTCAAAGCTATGGTTTTTCCAGTAGTCATGTATGGGTGTGAGTGTTGAACTATAAAGAAAGCTGAGCGCCAAAGAATTGATGCTTTTGAACTGTGGTGTTGGAGAAGACTCTAGAGAGTCCCATGGACTGCAAGGAGACCCAACCAGTCCGTCCTAAAGGAAATCAGTCCTGCATATTCACTGGAAGGACTGATACTGAAGCTGAAACTCCAATACTTTGGGCCACCTGATGCAAAGAACTGACTCATTGGAAAAGACCCTGATGCTTGAAAGATTGAAGTCAGGAGGAGAAGGGACAACAGAAGATGAGATGGTTGGATGGCATCACCTGCTCAATGGACATGAGTTTAAGCAAGCTCTGGGAGTTGGCGATGGACAGGGAAGCCTGGCGTGCTGCAGTCCATGGGGTCGCAAAGAGTCAGACACGACTGAGCGACTGAACTGAACTGATGTAGCTATTAATCCCATATTCATATTCCTCCTTTATCCCTCCCCCTTTCCTCCTGGTAACCATAAGTTTGTTTTCTATGTCTGTGAGTCTGTTTCTGTTTTGTAATAAGTTCATTCATATTATTCTTTTTAGATTATATACATAAGTGCTATACTATAATATTTGTCTTTCTCTACCTGACTTTACTTACTATGATAATCTGTAGGTTCATCATTGCTGCTACAAATGGCATTATTTCATTCTTTTTTAAGGCTGAATAATATTACATTGTGTATATATGCCACATCTTCTTTATCCATTCATCTGTCCATGAACATTTAGGTTGCTTCTGTGTCTATTTTTAGACATTCATCTAATGCTTCCGTTGCTATTTTTAGGTCATTGGGGTGCATGCATGTTTTCAAATTAGAGTTTTTGTCCTTCCTGGATATATGCCCAGGAGTGAGATTGCAGGATCATATGTCAACTCTATTTTTAGTTTTTAAGGAAACTCCATAGTGTTCTTCATAATGGCTGCACCAGTTTACATTCCTTCAACAGTGTAGGAGGGTTCCTTTTCCACATGCCCTCCCAAGTATTTATTATTTGTATACCTTTTGATGATGGCTATTCTGACCTTGTGAGGTGATACTTCATTGTAGTTTTGATTTGCATTTCTCTGATAATTAGTGATGTTGAGCATCTTTTCATGTGCCACTTGGGCATCTATGTGTCTTTGAAGAAATGTCTATTTAGGTCTGCCCATTTTTTGATTGAGCTATTATTATTATTATTGATTTTGAGTTGTATGAGCTATTTGTATATTTTGGAGATTAAGTTCTTATAAACAGCATTATTTATAAATATTTTCTCATATTCTATGGGTTGTCTTTTCATTTTGTTTATGGTTTCCTTTGCTGTGCAAAAGTTTATAAGTTTGCTTCGGTCTCGCTTGTTAAAAAGCCCTCAATTTCTTTTCCTTTGCCACTTTATTTTTTAATTAAAGGACAATTGCTTTGCAGAATTTTGTTGTTTTATGTCAAACATCAACAAGGGCACCCATGTCCCCTCCCTCCCAAACCTGCCTCCCATCTCCCTCCCCACCCCACCCTTCTAGATTGTCACAGAGCCCCTGTTTGAGTTCCCTGAGTCATAGAGCAAGTTCCCGTTGGCTATCTATTCTACATATGGTATTGTAAGTTTCCATGTTACTCTCTCTATGCATCTCTCCCTCCTCCCCTCCCACTGTGTCCATAGGTCTGTTCTCTAGGTCTGTTTCTCCACTGGTGCCCTGCAAATAAATTCCTCAGTACCATCTTTCTAGATTTCATATATATGTGTCACTATATGATATTTATATTTCTTTTCCTGACTTACTTCACTCTGTGTAATAGACTCTAGGTTCATCCATCTCATTAGAACTGAGTCAAATGCATTCATTCCTTTTGATGGCTGAGTAATATTCCATTGTATATATGTATCACAGCTTCTTTATCAATTCATCTGTCGATGGACATATAGGTTGCTTCCATGTTCTATTTACTGTTGTAAATAGTGCTGCAGTGAACATTGGGATACATGTATCTTTTTCAGTTTTGGTTTCCTCAGGGTATATACCTCGGAGTGGGATTGCTGGGTCATATGGTGGTTTTATTCCTAATTTTTAAATGAATTTCCATACTGTCTTCCATAGTGGCTGTATCATTTACATTCCTACCAGCAATGCAAGAGGGTTCCCTTTTCTCCACACTCTCTCTAGCACTTATTGTTTGTAGACGTTTTGATGATGTCCATTCTGACTGGTGTGAAGTGGTATCTCATTGTGGTTTTAATTTGCATTTCTCTAATAATGAGCCACCTTGAGCATCTTTTCATGTGTTTGTTAGCCATCTGTATGTCTTCTTTGGAGAAATGTCTGTTTAGGTCTTTTCCCCACTTTTTGATTGGGTTGTTTGTTTTTCTTATATCAAGTTGTATAAGCTGCTTGTATATTTTGGAAATTAGTTCTTAGTTGTTTCCTTTGCTATTATTTCCACCCATTCTGAGGGTTGTTTTTCACATTGTTTGTAGTTTCCTTTGCTGTGAAAAAGCTTTTAAGTTTAATTAGGCCCCACTTATTTATTTTTGTTTTTATTTCCATTACTCTAGGAGGTAGGTCATATAAGATCTTGCTTTGATTTATGTCATCAAGTGTTCTGGCTATATTTTCCTCTAAGAATTTTATATTTTCTGACATTTAGGTCTTTAATCCACTTTGAGTTTATCTTTGTGTATGGCATTAGGAAGTTTTCTGACTTCATCTTTTGTGTGTAGCTGTCCAGTTTTCCCAGCACCACTTATTGAAGAGCCTATCTTTGCCCAATCATATATTCTTGCCTCCTTTGTCAAAAATAAGGTACCCATAGGTGTGTGGGTTTATCTCTGAGCTCTCTATCTTGTTCTGTTGCTGTATATTTCTGTTTTTGTGCCAGTACCACAGTGTCTTGATGACTGTAGCTTTGTAGTATAGTCTGAAGTCAGGAAGGTTGATTCCTCCAGCTCCATCTTCTTTCTCAAGACTGAAAAAGTCCTTGATTTCTTAATGGGCAACCTAGAACAGCCTGACTCTGGACCTTTGCTTATGTGATATATAAGATTGTATTTTGAAAACAATTTTAGCTGGATGTTCCATTACTTGTAAATGACAGACAAATGGACAAACCTGTGGTGAAAAGAGCTGAAGTGAAGAGCAGGACAAGCAAGAAGGAACTCACTGGTTATCCCAGTATTGTCCACGTGTCAAAAACACACAGAATCACCTGTGTCTGCTTAAAACACATGTTTCTGGCAATAGTTCAGTTACAGATTCAAAAATCTCAGAGCATCAGTAGGGGGTACAGACTGAGAGTTTTCATTTAAAACATACCAAAGATTGTCGCTTCCCTGGTGGCTCAGTGGTAAAGAATCTCCCTGCCAATGCAGGAGACACAGGCTTGATCCCCGGGCCAGAAAGATTCCCCTGGACCCTGGAGAAGGAAATGGCAACCCTCTCCAGTATTCTTGCCTGGGAAACCCTATGGATAGAGGCGCCTGGTGGGCTACAGTCCATGAGGTTGCAGAAGAGTCGAACATAACTTAGCAACTAAACAACAAAGATTCTTTTTTTTTTAGCAACAGAGATTCTTAAGCATATCCAAGTTTGAAAAGAACAAGAGTCCATGTTCCTGAAGAGTGCCTTTTGAGTTTCAATAAGTTCTACAAGGTTCAGAGGTTGTTCTTAGAACAAGAATGTTTAAGAACATCCTGGGCAACAGAGGACACCATAGGCTGTTGGGATTAGCTGTCATGGCAATGTGTTCAAAATGGTGATGGAAAATGGTGTAAAAATCAAAGGCAGTGAACCCAGTACCAAAACGTTTGATACCTATGGGTAAGCGGTCTGAAAGCAGTGGGCTATTTTCAATAGTGAGAAGGGATGTTGCCTCCTCTGTATCATGCCTTTTTCACAATTGTAATAGTGTGAGTTCTAGAGAGTGAGGATAGATTTCTGATTTAAATTGTTTGTTTATTTGTATATCTAGTTATATCTAATTTAAGATCGATTCTGCTACAGAACTGCCAGCAGTTACTGTGAGAATGTTATACGTTTTCTATTTGGTGGCAGTCCAGGTGGCACTAGTGGTAAAGAACCCGCCTGCAAAGCAGGACTTAAGAGACATAGGTTCAATCCCTGGGTTGGGAAGATCCCCTGGAGAAGGAAATTGCAACCCACTCCAGTATTCTTTCTTGGAGAACCCCACGGACAGAGGAGCCAGGTGAGATACAGTCCATGGTGTCACAAAGAGTTGGACACGACTAAAGTGACAGCACATTCCAAATTGCTCCAAGTTTATGAATGTTCGAACCTACCTGTTAGTTCGGTCTCTCAGCCATGTCTGACTCTTTGTGACCCCATGGACTGCAGCACACCAGACTTCCCTGTCCATCACCATGTCCATCGAGTCATTGAGGCCATCCAACCATCTCATCCTCTGTCGTCCCCTTCTCCTCCTGCCTTCAATCTTTCCCAACATCAGGGTCTTTTCCAATGAGTCAGTTCTTTGCATCAGGTGGCCAAAGTATTGGAGTTTCAGCTTCAGCATCAGTCCTTCCAATGAATATTCAGGACTGATTTCCTTTAGGACTGACTGGTTGGATCTGCTTGCAGTCCAAGGGACTCTCTAGAGTCTTCTCCAACACCACAGTTCCAAAGCATCAATTCTTTGGTGCTCAGCTTTCTTTGTTGAGGGACTTTCAAAACTTGAGGGAAAGGGAAGACATAAGACATAAATGTGTTATTTATTGTTTACCAGGAAGCTAGAGATTACATGGTCATTGTCATCCTATAATTGTTTGAGATGGGTTCTAAAACACAGCTAGCAATTCATTCTAAGCAGAATTTCAATGTGAGTTAAAAAAAAAAAAAAAACTGGCACATGAAGAAAATGTGATATTCTGACTTGGTGGGATTGTACACGTTTTTCTGTTTTCTGTGTGCTTCTTGCAGGGACATGTGGCCCTCTACCTTTTAGGCAGCAGGAGCCCGAGTAGCGGGAACATTCTGACAAAGTCTCCACTCAGCATGAGAGGGAAGCAGTCCCCTTGACAGTGTGACAATGTGCTCAGTTAGCTCAGAAATGATTGAGAGACGGACACAACTGAAGCTCACTTCATCCAAAATATATGCTGACTCGAAGAAATGAAATACACCTTAAAGTTTTCTTTATTTTTCTCACCACAAAGAGAGGAAACATGGATGAAGTCAAGGATTTTGAGGACAGTATTTGCTGAGATTTGGAACATTTTGGGAGAAACAGGTTTGTGATAGAAAATCACATCTGGTTTTAGACATTATACTTCAGATGCTTGTTCAACAGCCAACTAGCAAAGGTAGACAGTTGGATATGGCATCTGAAGTTCAGGGAACTGGTTGGGGGTGACCACATCACTCGAGGAGCACTGAATAGTATGTAAAGCCATGGTATTGAGGCTGGTGTAGATGGATCCTATGGCTAGATCCCTGGAAGGGAACAGTCCATCAAAGGAAGAGAATGGGACACAACCAGTACTTTCATCCTGAAGAAAGGCAAAGCCAATGTTACTGGCTGCCTGGTCTGACAGAAGCTTGAAAAATGGCAATTTGCCTCTTCAAAGGCCCTAAGAAGTAGCCACTGCCTTCAGTGAGCTTTTAAAATGCCAAGGAGCTCTAATTGTGTTGATTTCCTGACAGCTGTGAATACAAGATGCTGACTCCAGAATTGCAACTCACTCTGTCGAAGGCACTAGCCTTCCCCACTGACGAGTGCTGAGCTAAGCCGCCTGTAGGCTGCGTGGGGCCGAGCGGCAGCTGCACCTACTCCAAGAAACAGCTCGCTGCCATTAGATCAACTGAGGCTCTCCCCGCTTTGCCTGGAAGCTTGGGTATGTGTGTTCCGAGCATTAAACAGTAAGAGTCCTAGCTTAACTGGCACACAGAAGCTTTGTATCTGAAAGGGATTTGGCTAGGTCTGTGGTCTCCATCCTCCGGTGTTTGAAATCTAAGTTTGAGCAGGGAACTTTGAGAAGCTCCTCCTGCTACCATTAGCTTCTGTCTGACTTTGCCGCCTGCTGAGGCCCAAGGGGAGAATGAGAAGCAACTGCCTTTCAGAAGTCGCTGGTTAGGCACCAGCACGATGGAGCTAGATTCACCACTCACTCAATGAATTTAACTTCCTCTCCCCAGCTTTTCCTCAATACAGTTATTCGGATGGTATCTATTTATTTGTGTGTATTTCTATATATCTAGACTGGCCTGCTGATTTACTTTCCACTCTCCTCCTCTTGCGGAGAATTCCCTTTCCCCCTGTCTCACCATCACAAGTTGTCATTTCCTATTAATACACTGCTTAGTACTGATACTAAGCTCTGGCTGAACACAGCAGTCATCTGGAGAGCTTTAAAAACTCCTGAAGTCTTGTCCCATCCCCAGAGATTACAATTTCATTGTCTTCGAGTGTAGCCTGGGTATCTGGACTTTAAAAATCTCCCCAGGTAACTCTGATGTGCAGTCATGATTGAGAACCACAGACCAGTAGCCTCTCCGCTTTCCAAATTAACAGCAAACGTCATGAATCTCAGTTATCGTGAAATAGTGCCCCCGTCATTTCCAGGTAACGCCGTATTGCAGCAGTAGCCTTTAGAAGAACAAGCCCCGATGCTTGTCATCTCTCTTCCGGGAGGGTTAGATCCAGGCAGAGACAAGGCTGCAGAGATATCCTGGGGGAAAGTGGGACCCTTAATACTTACTTTTATAGATGCATCTTCCTTTCACATTAAATTTGTTAGAACGAAATTTTGTCTATTTGAACCAGGGACTTATCTTTGGCTTTCTTTCAGGGTTTTGGGGATTGAGTTTTCTATTACCAGCTGCATATAGATCAGCTAACTCCTGAGGACATGCAAGCGTGGTTATCAAGCACGACCTCTGCATTCCAGCGGAGCCCGCGGAAAACCAGGTGGAAAAACAGAGGGCTATGTCCTTGCAATTCTAAGTGTGTTCCGAGGGTCCGCAGCATCACCTGGGAGCTTCCTAAAAACGGCGTCGGGGACCTAGCCCCAGACCAATTCAGTAAGAATCTGCATTTTAACAAGATGCCCGGGGCCGGGGCCGGGGCCGGGAGTAGGCTAATCCACCTTTGAGAAGCGCCGGCCTATGCTTTGGCGGGTACGCGCAAAATCTCGAGGAACTCTAGGGACTAGGCGGAGGGAGCCACTTCTTCCTGTTCCAGGACTGGGGTCCCTTCTAGTGAGTCGCGGCGGCGGAGGCTGGCGGGCCCAGGCGCCGGTCTAGGTCAGGGCGGCCCCGCCTGCCCGCCCCGCCTCCCTCCCGGGTTTCTGCCCCGCGCGCGGTTGCTGTGGCAGCGCGGGACGCCGCCGGAACCGCAGCGGCCGCGGTCTCCACCTCCTCCCTCGGAGGCCTCCCCGGGACCCCAGCTCGGGCCCTGCACGCGCCCCGCCATGCCGCGGGGGAGGCGCGGGCGCCGGGTGAGCGCCCTGGAGGGCGGCCGGGAGGAGGAGGCGCCCCCGGCGGCGGGTGCCTTGCCGTCGGCGCAGTGGGCGTCCGGGCAGCAGCCCGAGGCGGCGGCCGAGCTGGTTCTGCTCCGGGGCATCTTCGAGATCGGGAGGGACAGCTGCGACGTGGTGCTGAGCGAGCGGGCCCTGAGGTGGCAGCCCATCCGCCCCGAGCGTCTCACAGGTGCGTGGCGCCTTCTCCTCCTCCTCCCGGCGCCGTCCCTCCGCCTCCCGCAAGCTCCTCCTCTGTCCCAGCGGGCGACCGCGTCCCCAAGCCGCCACCTCCTCCCTCCAGACCCGGGGAGCCCGAGCCGCCCCCGGGGCCTCTGCCTGCCCGCTCCTGCCGCCTGGGGTGCGGTCCCGGGACCCACGTCACACTCCGCCCCCCTCCGCCGAGCCCCCCAAAGGGCGCTGTTTTCCAAACGCGGGAAGGTCACCCCCTGCTCCCCTCCGCTTACGGCGACGCTGCAAGCAGAAGCGTTTTAGAGTATACCCTACACGTGGGTTCCGAATGCAACTTTCGTTTTGCTGACTTCTGAAAATTTCACCTGAGTTTTTGGTCCCTCTGGACTTTTCCATCCCTCACATTCCTTGCCGTTGTCTCGAATCAAGTCCAAGTTCTAGAAGTTTTTGGTGTTTAATGTGGACTTTGGAATCATCGTGTTGTTTAGGAGTATTTGCCTTTTGACCTAAAACTGTTTAGAGAGTGTTACAATTCTGTACAATAGAAGTATTTCAAGACAGTCTGGAGATGATGTAGGGGAAACCTTGGGATATAGTAAACATTTCTTCTAAATGGTAACTCAGGAAATTAAAAAAAAAAAAATGCCGTCCCCTTGTTTCCTTTGTTGGAAAACAAGCCACAATGTGCTTTTACCTTAAAGACTAAAGAAACGTCACTATTTTACAGTTCCTTGTACAAAAACCTAGCAAAATGGACTAGTCAGGGCCTCTCATTCTGATGGGCAGTTTCTGCTGCACTTGAGGTGCTCGCCTCGCTTCAG
This sequence comes from Muntiacus reevesi, assembly GCF_963930625.1. Taxonomy (NCBI): domain Eukaryota; kingdom Metazoa; phylum Chordata; class Mammalia; order Artiodactyla; family Cervidae; genus Muntiacus; species Muntiacus reevesi. The sequence continues at coordinate 254,742,785 of NC_089251.1, read as the reverse complement.
TTCAGTCGCTCAGTCGTGTCCAAATCTTTACGACCCCTCGGACTGCGGCACGCTCGGCCTCCCTGTCCATCGCCAACTCTCGGAGCTTACTCAAACTTATGTCCATTGAGTCGGTGATGCCATCCAGCCATCTCATCCTCTGTCGTCCCCTTCTCCTCCTGCCTTCAATCTTTCCCAGCATCAGGGTCTTTTTCAAATGAGTCAGTTATTTGCATCAGGTGGCCAAAGTATTGGGAGTTTCAACTTCAGCATCAGTCCTTCCAATGAATATTCAGGACTGATTTCCTTTAGGATGGACTGGGTGGATCTCCTTGATGTCCAAGGGACTCTCAAGAGTCTTCTCCAACACCATAGTTCAAAAGCTTCGGTGCTCAGCTTTTTTTATAGTCCAACTCTCACATCCATACATGACTACTGGAAAAACCACAGCTTTGACTAGTTGGACCTTTGTTGGCAAAGGAGTGTCTCTGCTTTTTAATATGCTGTCTAGGTTGGCCATAACTTTTCTTCCAAGGAGCAAGTGTCTTTTAATTTCATGACTGCAGTCACCATTTGCAGTGATTTTGGAATCCCCCAAAAGAAAGTCTACCACTGTTTCCCCATCTATTTGTCATAAAGTAATGGGACCAGATGCCATCATCTTAACTGAAACTGCCTTTGATTTTAATTTAAAATGTTTGCAGGTGTGTTGAAAAGCAAGGTGGGGTATTTTCTACATCTTTGAGTTAAAAACTAGGGATATGGGCATAGAATTCTGTTTAAGTCTGTTCGAATTTGGGGGCCATAGAAGTTTACCATTAGAGCTTAAATTGGTCTACATGGGTCTTTTAAACCTACGATGAAGCTGAAATACTATAGGAATAAAGTGAGACATTGCGAAATGAGGTATTCAAATCTGTGTTGCAATAGTGGTACGTGAAAAGTCAAATGATGGTATGAAGCAGTAAAATGCTCTTTTATATACTCAGTGCTGGTGGAGGAAAAGTAGGCTGAATTAGTATTCCTGGCTGTTTAAAAGACATCTGGACAGTTATAACTCTAAAGGTTGCAAGTGTTGATCTTTGATTTTGACCTAGAACATGTTGGTTTTCTTTGCCTTCATTTAGATGTACCACCTTTTCTTTGTAACTAATACCTAGTATGCAAATATCACTCGGAGGCCCTGAATATTGGAGGTCCAAAAGCTTAGCACCTTAGCACTTATATTTTAGGAGAAACTAATTATTAAACCTTTATTTTACTTAGTAAAATAAGAGTGGGAAAAGTTTAAAAAAAAGGTTAAGAGATATGTTTAAATGTGAGAAATATTCTCTGTTGTGGAATTAGCCTAGTTGGGTGTGGTGGAAGACAAGTAAAATTGATTCAGGAAATGGAGGAAAACTACAGCCATATCTGGAAGGAGATGGTGTGGGAGGACATTGGGGGAGATCATGTCCCTTGCTGGCCAGTGCCTGGCTGTTCCAGGAAAGGGTAGGGGTGGGGTTGGATCGCTGCTGGGCATTATCATCATAGGAAATGTTTGCAAGACCGTTCAGTTTAAACCTCATAATGCCTTAGTGGTTGTTTCTTTTCTTTTCTTTTTTTTTTCTTTTTAATAGACTTAATTTTTAGAGCAGTTTTAGGTTCAGGGCAAAATTAAGCAGAAGGTATATATACCCTCTGCTCCCCACAATGCATAGCCTACCCCATTATAAGTATTTCCCACTAAGGTCGTACCTTTTCCCACCAAGGTTGTATTTTTGCTAAATCTGATGAATCTACATTGACATCATTATCATCCAGAGTCCATAGTTTACATTAGGGTTCACTCAGTGTTCTGCATTCTCTGGGTTTTGCCTTATTTATAATGACATGTGGTAGAATTCTTCAGAAAATGAGAACTGTGAAAAAAAAAAATATATGTGTGTGTGTATGTGTTTATATACACACACAGACAATACAATGTATATAAATATATTTATATATATTTGAGATTTATTATGGTAAAATATGAAATTGATTATGGCTTCCCTGGTGTCTCAGACAGTAAAGAATGCACCTGCAATACAGGAGACCAGGGTTCAATTCCTGGGTCAGGAAGATCCCCTGGAGAAGGGAATGGCTACCCACTCCAGTATTCTTGCATGGAAAATTCCATGGATAGAGGAGCCTGGTGGGCTACAGTCCATGGGGTTGCAAAGAATTGAACATGATTGATTGACTAACACATGCATTGTAGGAATTGAAGATTATGGAGGCTGAGATATGCTGTTCTTTGCCATCTGCAAAGTTCAGACCCAGGAAAACTGGTTGTATAATTCAGACCAAATTGGAATCCCTGAGCTGATGGTGTAGCCCCTAGAGATTGGACCTACCTGGAGAAGAGGGAGGATGATCAGAAAATCTGTTTTGTTTACTCTCAGCGCTTTGAAGAGTGCCTGACATATAAACATTTGTTACATGAATGAATTTAACTAGTCTCATGAACTTTAGCTTTGCCCATTGCATTGTAATCTGATTACTACATTGCTACTTAATAACTTTTCATCACCTGTAGCAATATCCCCCACCCCTTTTGTTAAAGCATTAGAACTCTGTTTACAAAAACATTCTTTAGCTAACTGGGCCCACTTCTGCACTGTGAGCATCATGGTCAGATGCTCAGCTGTAGGATGGAAAAGAAAGCAATCTATGACTAGGGCATGGATTGACCAGGCTGTCACATCTGTAATACAAACTGTATACACAAAAGGGCATCATCTGCTCAGAAAACTTCATTATTGCTCGCACTGGTGCCTAAATGATCTTTCTATCGGAATCTCTAATTATGGTCGTTCTACTTATGGAATCATGCGTTTATTCATGTTAATTACCAAGTTAGCTGTCTGTGCCCTAGGGTAGTGTGAAATCCTGAAGAAATGGAAGAGGGGTCAGGTGAGGATTTTCAGGTCAAATGAGAAAGGTCAGGCGTGTCTGGGTCACAAGACTCTATAGGCAGAGCAGGCCACAGTGTTAGCCCCCGGCATGGTACCCGGGGCCAGGCGTAAGGTGTCAAAAATTTGAGAGCTCAGAAAGGGAATGTGGGCAAATGCCATGGACCAATATGTGTGTTTTGTCAATTTGGTCCTTAGCTTATCTTGTTACTGGATCAGATATTTTCAGAGTTCAGCATTTTCAAAATGATTGCTGATGGCCTGTGGGCATGATTCTAAATCTCAGTTTGCTAGGGACAAACTTCTAGCAATATGTGTTTACCAAAGTGGTAAACTTCTATTTGAAATGTTAGATAGAAGCAGAAAGTGCAAGCATTTTTGTGCATCCTCAATGCAGGATCTGCTTACTATACTGTAAGATTTGGTTATGAGGTTTCTCATAAAGGAAAATCTACTCTGAGGGAGAGTTAGCAGTCGGTAGGATTAGACTATATGAAGCTCATATATACATATATATGAAGTACATATATATGAAGCTCATATGAAGTACACTTCAGAATGATCAACTTACGGATCTCTATGACCAGAATGCCACATGCCCACAAGTCTTTCTCTGCTGTCTCACATTGGGCACCTTTATCATTTACTAATGAGTAGCACCTTGAATGATGAAGAACACCATAGGATATTCTAAGGCTCTCTACCCCAGCTGTCTGCAGTTTCCCGTCTGGTGAAGGAAAGGTTTCAGGAGTGAGCACCAAGGGACCTGAGGTCCTGTCTGCACCTAAGGGTGAAACTGACTCAAGGCAAATCATTTAACCCCTTTAAATGACAGTTTATTCAACTGCAAAATGAAGTATTTGCATTATATGATCTCCAAGAATCGTCAACTCTGAAGTTGCATTTTATAGAAAACATCCGTTTTTATACGCTTTTGATGTTAGGACATGGTAATAAATCTGAGTAAGGCTTCAATGATCAACTTCCTGGCATGTGTGGAGTGTATTTTACAACAAAGCTTCATAGCCCTAATGAATTTCTAATTGAAATAACTACGTGGAAAATATGGGCCAAGTTTCTTGCTCCCCTTCCCTGGGCTTCAAGGCCAGGTAATGAGAGGTGGACTGTTACCTCAGCACAGATTCTGTCTTTGGAAAGAAAGAAACCATTTTCTGATAGAAAATCATGGGTCAAGGCTAGTCTTAAGCAGATTTTTCATGATGGACAAAAGGACTAGCTTATCCTTTCTTCAACTTCATTTCCTGTACCCTCTTACTAAATTCCTGGGCAAGGATCTTACAATATGCTTGATTATCATGAAAATATTATGTTTTAAATATTTTAAAAAAATACAATGAAGGTTTCAAATCTTAATTATGGTTTACAATTCTCTTGTTATTCTTTGACTTACTACCTCACATTACACCATTTCATGTTGTGTTTTTTCAAAGGGTTGTTCCTACCATGCCCGTGAGCTCAGCTGAATTAGAGAAATAACCAGGAAATCTGAAAAGGATGGGCTTCAAAATAAGATCTTGGAAGTGTTTCTTTTTTTGAGGGAGCTAATGATTTTCTCATGCTTTAAGTTTACATAAACATTTATTTGTTAGAAACTTTTCAAGATGCAAGGTAATGTGGAAAAATGTGAAAATGAGAAAAACCCAATCAATTTTAAAACAACAAGAGTTAGTGATTACTGGGACTTAGCAGAGCTGGGTCCATTCTGAGTATTAATCTGCCTAAGCCGTTTGGGAACAGATGTACGTGAAACAGATCCTGGGCTTCTGTTGTGTACATCCAAAGTGAGACATCTGTTGGTGAACCGTTGGTCAGGAATAATGGAAGTAGGGGTTAAACCCCAAAATGACCCATTACTCACGTAAATTATTAAAGGACTAATTACTCAGTAAAGCACAGTGCTTTGATTCATCAGTCTACATGCGAAGAAGAAAAAAATCTTCTTTAAAAAAATTATTAGTGTGTTCCTAAGCTGCCAAAATGGAAGGAATTTTTAAAAGATGGGTGTGAAAAATCAAGCTTACCAAGGAACTGCATATAATGTTTATGAAGTTTTTAAATGCTTTGACAGTCCTGTTAACCTATTGTGTAAATACTGTATAAGGCACATGTTGTAAAAATACTTAGCTTTTACTTAATGTACATTAGTCCACACAGAAAAACAAAATATAGAATGAATCTCTAAGTATGGCTGTTCTGTTAAAATTTCTGTGCCCATTGAATGCTCTGTATCTACACTGTCAAATACGGTCACCACCTGCCCCTGTGACTACTGAGCACTCAAAATATGGCTACTGTGACTGAGGAACTGAATTTTAAATTTTATTTAATTTTAATAAATTTAATAGCCACATGCAGCTAGTGGTGATCAGATTTTAAAACATAGCTCTAAGACATAGACATATGAAGTTGAAAACATTTATTACTTTGATTCCCAGGCATGGGTTTTCATCTTTATTTTTATAGTAGGTATAGTTTTCAAGTAATCTCAACACAGAACTGAATTACCATCCAATCTGAACTGCTGATTTAAAGATAGATCTCTGAGTCCAGAGATTCCCAAATGGCAGAACCTTTTAACATATTTTGTGACCCCCAAAGCATGCTTTTATTCGTTATTATGACTTAATGGGCTGATAAAGTTTTGTCTGTAAAAACCATTGTCTTATTGCTCATGTCATGATTTACTTAAACTAAAATTTGGCAAGCAATTGGTTTCTTACTGTAAGGCTGGTAGGTTTGAAACAGCCATCCCAGCCTGTGTACACTGACCCCGTGAAAGTCTGCATCCTAGTGCTGTTTCTAAATATACCACAGCCATGTGGCACCATATGAAGACAAGCACTTAAAAGAAATTTCTCTATTTTTGTGTCCCCTTCCTCTCACTTCTCCTCCACGAGGGGGTATTTAGGGTCACAAGTGACACAGAAATATGCTCCTAGAAGTGGTACTTGCATTGAAGGCAAGGGATGTACAAACTGAAAATGGGGATGGACTGGATCAAGGTCAGTAAACCAGAGAGGTTGAGTCATATGGGATCTGCCAGAGTGGGAGGACCTAAAGTGAATTGCAGGAGTATGAACATGATGGAGCTAAAGAATCAAAGAGGCATGGCAGTAAATAATAGGGATCGACAGATGGCGTGGGTACCCAGGAAGGTGCTGCTGCCTAGACTGGGCGTTTCTGTGATCTCTGTAATTTGGGAAGGTGAACCATCTTTGTTCAAAGGGCCAGGGATGTAGAAGATGTGATTCACTGTGATCTAAATGCTAGAATACTTACTGTGAATCTTATCCCTAATCCTGCCGAGTTCATTACTTGACTAGGTTATTTGATTACATTTCAAATGTTGACAAGTCTACAAGCATCATCAAAGTCCTCAACATAGTCCTCTCTAATTCCTTCCATGTGAATTTTGGAAGTACTGTGCCCGTGATGGGGCTAGTGTGTGCTGGGCCAGTGAGTTCTGGTCATGTATGTGGTGAGCAAAGGGAAGGGGCTCTTGGTAGCCATGGCTCTTTATATGCTCTTGTGTTTTCCAAAGTCAGTATGTATTGAGATAAGAGAGGAAGGAGGGAGGGAAGTGAAATTTGAGGGAAATTAAACCTTCTGCTGACTTTTGGCATGTAAACCAGAAGTCGAAGACCCTCAGGGTAATGGATAACAGAATCCAGAGACAGGGAGGCAGGCAAACAAGTGGACAGGTATGGATATGTTAAAAAACAGTTGATATAGTGCTATGGACTTATGCTAAGCCTACAGCTAAGTCTTAAATAATGTACCAGCTGCCAGTAGGGAGTTCCTATATACATTCCAAGATTTTCATAAGGAACAATGTTCTGGAAACTACCACTGTTGCTCTGGATCCATGTCCAGTGTTTGTTTGAAAATGTGTGCATGCTCAGTCATGTCTGGCTCTTTGTGACCTATGGACTGTAGCCTGCCAGGCTTCTCTGACCGTGGGTTTCTCCCCGCAAGAATTCTGGAATGGGTAACCATTTCCTCCTCCAGGGGATCTTCCCGACCAAGGGTTCAAACCCACATCTCCTGCATTGCAGGAGGACTCTTTACCGCTGAAAATAGTGAATGTTTAGTCCTGTGTGAAGTGTATTGTCTTGTTTAATCTTCCCAACAACACTGCGTAGTTCAGATAGGATTTTTATTTCTAGGAGCCAGAGATGACCTTTCTTGCCCAAGGCCATGCTGGTGATGGAGTTTCTGGGATTCCAGGCCAGGCAGCCTGACTCCAGAGTCCACACTGTACCCAGGAGGTTATGCTGCTTCCTCAGTTCAGTAGGAAAGAGTTCTCCCTAACCCCTTCAAGAGTCTATGTGATGTCAGAGTAAGTGGGTAGCATCATGGTTCAAACCAAAATAACAAGCCTTAATACGACAAGAGTATCTGATTTTTTCAGGCCTTCATGACAGTTCTCCCGTAGAGAGCCTATTCTGTTGCTCTCACCACTTGTAATTCCTAAGTAAATGACCAAATGAAAGTTTTTAAAGTCCAATATTTTTATTATGGAAAACATCAAACATAGCCAGATGTAGAAAGAATAATATAGTAAGCCTTCATGTTCAATCCAGTGAGGGTGAGGCTCAATGTGACATGTTCTTGAGTTTAAATGGTTTTCAAGGTCAGTCTTGTTCCACTTATGCCCTAACCACTTCCCTCCTTTGCTTGGAATAGGTGGGAGCAATTCCTAGATATCATATAATTACTTCTATAGATATCTTATATTTATCTCTAGAAGATTAGGATTACAAAAGCATGGAATACAATATAATACACAGTATAGTCACTATTCCAATATAAAATGATCCCGTGTCCTTAAAAATACTAGTGGAGGTGATGGAATTCCAGTTGAGCTATTTCAGATCCTGAAAGACGATGCTGTGGAAGTGTTGCACTCAATATGCCAGCAAATCTGGAAAACTCAGCAGTGGCCACAGGACTGGAAAAAGTCAGTTTTCATTCCAATCCCAAAGAAAGGCAATCCCAAAGAATGCTCAAACTACCACACAATTGCACTCATCTCACATGTTAGTAAAGTAATGCTTAAAATTCTCCAAGCCAGGCTTCAGTGATATGTGAAGCGTAAATTTCCAGATGTTCAAGTTGGTTTTAGAAAAGGCAGAGGAACCAGAGATCAAATTGCCAACATCTGCTGGATCATCGAAAAAGCAAGAGAGTTTCGGAAAAACATCCATTTCTGCTTTATTGACTATGCCAAAGCCTTTGACTATGTGGATCACAATAAACTGTGGAAAATTCTGAAAGAGATGGGAATACCAGACCACCTGACCTGCCTCTTGAGAAACATGTATGCAGGTCAGGAAGCAACAGTTAGAACTGGACATGGACCAACAGACTGATTCCAAATAGGACAAGGAGTATGTCAAGGCTGTATATTGTCACCCTGCTTATTTAACTTATATGCAGAGTACATCATGAGAAATGCTGGGCTGGATGAAGCAGAAGCTGGAATCAAGATTGCTGGGAGAAATATCAATAACCTCAGATATGCAGATGACACTACCCTTATGGCAGAAAGTGAAGAAGAATTAAAGAGCCTCTTGATGAAAGTGAAAGAGGAGAGTGAAGAAGTTGGCTTAAAGCTCAACATTCAGAAAACTAAGATCATGGCATCTGGTCCCATCACTTCATGGCAAATAGATGGGGAAACAGAGAAAACAACGGCTGACTATTTTTCTGGGTTCCAAAATCAGTGCAGATGGTGATTGCAGCCATGAAATTAAAAGATGCTTACTCCTTGGAAGGAAAGTTATGACCAACCTAGACAGCATATTAAAAAGCAGAGACATTACTTTTCCAGCAAAGGTCCATCTAGTCAAGACTATGGTTTTTCCAGTAGTCATGTATGGATGTGAGAGTTGGACTATAAAGAAAGTTGAGCACTGAAGAGTTGATGCTTTTAAACTGTGGTGTTGGAGAAGACTCTAGAGAGTCCCTTGGACTGCAAGCAGATCCAACCAGTCCATCCTAAAGGAAATCAGTCCTGGGTGTTCATTGGAAGGAGTGATGTTGAAACTGAAACTCCAATATTTTGGCCACCTGATGTGAAGAGCTGACTCATTTGAAAAGACCCCGATGCTGGGAAAGATGGAGGGCAGGAGGAGAAGGGAGCAACAGAGGATGAGATGGTTGGATGGCATCACTGACTCGATGGACATGGGTTTGGGTGGACTCCGGGAGTTGGTGATGGACAGGAAGGCCTGGTGTGCTGTGGTTCATGGGGTCCAAAGAGTCGGACACGACTGAGCAACTGAACTGACTAACTTAAATATACAGTTAGTGTTCATTGTCTTCTATTGTTTCTCTTTCCTTTTTCTAAATCTAAATCAACATTTAAATAAGATCCATGTTGCAGTTGGTTGCTGTGTCTTTATATCTTTGATTCCACAGATTCCTCTCCCTTTTAAATTTTTTTCCTTGCTAGTTATTTTCTGGGCAAACTCGGCTGTCTGGACTGTAGTTTTTCCACAGGAAAATGAAAGGTTCATTGGGGGGTCAACTGTCTGTGAAAGATAAAAGGGGCAGGAAGCATGTTGGGAGGGATAACCTCCAATCTGTGATACTAGTTTGACACCTGTAAGGACGGATGAAGCAGGCAGGGGCAGGGAGAACCTCAGCCTATGGTGCTTATCTGAAAAGACTGCTCATTAGCACTCCTGCCTTAGGTGGTGGTGGTATTCAGTTGCCCAGTCCCATCTGACTCATTGCGACCTCATGCACTGCAGCTCTTCACCATTTCCTGAAGTTTGCCCAAGTTCGTGTCCATTGCATTGGTGATGTCTCCTAGCCATCTCATCCCCTGATGCCCCCTCCTCCTCCTGACTTCAGTCTGTCGCAGCATCAGAGACTTTTCCAGTGAGTCAGCTGTTAGCATCAGATGACCAGAATACTGGAGCTTCAGCTTTGGCATCAGTCCTTCCAGTGAATATTCAGGGTTGATCTCCCGTAAGGTTGACTGGTTGGATCTCCTTGCAGTGCAAGGGACTTTCAGGAGTCTTCTCCAACACCACAGCTTGAAGGCATCAATTCTTTGGTACTCTGCCTTCTTTCCAGTACAGCTCTCACAACCACACGTGATCACTGGGAAGAGCATAGCCTTGAGTATACGGACCTTTGTTGGCAGGGTAATGTTTCTGTTTTTCAGTACACTGTCTAGGTTTTGTCATAATTTCCCTGCCAAGGAGCAAATGTCTTCTATTTCATGGCTGCAGTCACCATCCACATTTTAGAGTGTGGTGATTTCAGAGTGCAAGAAGAGGAAATCTGACACTACTTCCACCTTTCCCCCCTCTATTTGCCATGCAGTAATGGGGCTGGATGCCATGATCTTAGTTTTTTTCATATTTGGTTTTAAGGTGACTCTTTCACTCTCCTCCTCATCAAGAGGCCCTTTAGTTCCTCTTCGCTTTCTGCCATTAGGTGGTATCATCTGCATATCTGAGGGTGTTGTTTCTCCATTCTGTCTTGACTCCAGCTTCTAACTTATTTAGCCCGGCATTTCTCGTGGTGTACTCAGCATGTAGGTTAAACCAGCAGGATGACAGCAGACGTCCTGTTGTACCTCTTCTCAATCTTGAACCAATCAGTTGTTCCACTCCTGCCTTAGGTAGAAGTGCCCAAATAGTGTGTTCAGTCATAGGCTGGGGGCTGCCTGAGAAGAGTGAAGTTCAGGTGGGTCCTAAAGGTACCAATAGCTGGAGGTTGTTGCCTAACTGCATTCATTGCAGCAGAAAAGCAAGTTTTTTCTTAAAGGGAAAAATCACAGCAGCCACTGTGACCAATTAGGTTTATTATTATCATTATGAACTCAGTTATTTAAATATATTTCAATTCATAGCAGTGACTCTTCTTACTAATGCTCAAATTGCCCCAATTCTATATTTTTGGACCAATGGGAACCACTTCACGCTGGTTTTTGAGATCTTTTGACATTTTCTTAGATGCCTCTGTTAGCTCCCTTGCTTTCTGAAATGGCAATATATTCCAGGCCCATCTTGAACATTTCATGCCTATCATCAAGGATGCCTGATTTCTTACACTGAGTTATGGTATTTAGAGATCACAATTTGAGTCCCAGGTGTGCTCATTGCTAGTACTTTCCTTATATGGTCTTATTTCCTAGGCTTTTCTGAAAGCAGAGCTAGGAAGTATGACTTTTTTCCCCCTAAAGAATAGATGCACTATGGAATTATGGTGGTATCTCTAGTAAAAGTTCAAGACTAAAGGTTTTTATTTCTCTCTGTGTTCCTACCCTTAAAATTCTGTGTTCTAACTGCAATAATATCATTACTGCTTTGCAATAAATGCACATCACAGAATAATAACACCAGCGCTACCGTCAGCAATGTAATTAATGAGAGCCAGCTATTTAAGATCATTCTGTAATAATTTTGTTTTTGTTGCTTTTAGGGACATACCACTTAGAGTACATGCTGGGCTTAGTCACTCAGTCGTGTCTGACTCTTTGCAACCCCATGGACTGTAGCCCCCCAGGTACCACTGTCCATGGGATTCTCCAGGCAAGAATACTGGAGTGGGTTGCCATGTCCTCCTCCAGGGGATCTGCCTAACCTGGGGACTGAACCCAGGCCTCCCACATTGCAGGTGGATTCTTTACCGTCTGAGCCACCAGGGAAGCCCAAGAATACTGGAGTGGGTAGCCTGTCCCTTCTCCAGGGGATCTTCCTGATCCAGGATTGACCCAGGGTGTCCTGCATTATAGGTAGATTCTTTACCAGGGAAGCCCAGAGTATGTGCTATGTGTAGTCAGATTATTATGATTTTTTAATGGCTCTGTATTTGATAATCTTATTTATTTTTGGTTGTCCTGGGTCCTTGTCGCTGTGTGCGGGTTTTCTGTTGTTGCAGTGGATGGGGCTACTCTCTAATTGTGATGTGCGGGCTTCTCATTGAAGCGGTTTCTCTTGTTGTGGAGCGTGGGCTTTAGGGCACGTGGGCTTCAGTAGTTGCCTCTTGGTATGTGGGATCTTCCTATAGTCCAGGGAGTGAACCTGTGTCCCCACTGGCAGGCAGATTTTTAACTACTGGACCAGGAGGGAAATTCCCAAATGACTATATTCTAAAGACAGTTGGAATCAGTCCTATCTGTGATGTTATATTTCCAACTCAATATGCAGAATTATTTGTTTCATTTTTGCTTTTAGTTTTGGGCATTGCTCTTTTTAATCCTATTTTGTAATTATGTAAAATACATGGTTCCAAAGTCAAATCCACTAAACAAGCTACAATGGGAAGTACAATTTTTGTCTGTGTCCCTTCTACCCTTTTCCTTCCTTCCTATTATTGGTAAGCCTTTTAAATTTTTTGTTTTATTCCTGGATAAGCAAACATGTACATATATTCTTTTACTTACCTCACCCTACCCATCTTCTTAAGTGCAATGTAGTGTACCATGCATGTATGCTTTTTTTCCCCTTTGATTTCTTTTTGAATTAACAGTATTCCCAATATATCACTTGATAGAGGTGTGTAGTGAGAGTCCTCATTTCCTTTTGTATCTGCACAATAATCTGTTGTGTGCTTTAATTTACTAAACCTTCTCTCTGTTGAAGAACTTGGGTGGTTTCCAGTCATTTTTGCTATTGTGAATAGTGGTATAATTAAAAACTTATCATGTCTTTGTTTGAAATGTATTTTTTTGTTTAAATGTATTTTTGGAATAAATTCCTAGAAATGGGACTGTTGACTCAAAGAATAAATACCTTCTATGATTTTTTAACGTGTGTTAAGTCGCTTCAGTCATGTCTGACTCTTTGTGACGCTATGGACTCCAGGTTCCTCTGTCCATGGGATCCTCCAGTAGGAATACTGAAGTAGGTTGCCATGCCCTCCTCCAGGGCATCTTCCTGACCCAGGGATCGAACCCATGGGTTTCTTATGTCTCCTGCATTGGCCAGTGTGTTCTTTACCACTAGCGCCACCTGAGAAGTCTTTTTTTTTTTTTTTTTTTTTTTTTAATAAACTGACATTTAGATCAGTTTTCATTTCACAGCAAAATAAGTGAAATGTATAGAGGTTTCCCATCTACTTCCTTCCTATATAATTTTGCTAAGTATTTCCAAGTCCTGTGAGAAAGATTGTGTTACTTTGCTTTTCTATCATCATTGTATGACATGTATCATCATATGAGGGTACCTGTTTCTGTGCAGTTTCTTCAAAAGATATATTGTCAGACCTTGTTTTAAAGAAACAATCTGAGATAAGAAATGGTATCTCATCATACTTTTAATTTTTATTTTTCTCATAAAATCATTCATGTTTTTAGCTTATTTCTTCTAACATTAGGGAGCAACTATCGTGTGCTAGGTGTCTGATAGATATCAGGGATGCTACGATCAATTTGTCACAATTTTTGCTTTAAAGTGTTCACAATCTGCAAGGAGGCTTATCAGCAAAATAACTAGGTGATCTGTTTTATGTGCACCTGAAGTATTACTTACAGGGCATTATAAAGAACCACGGAAGTGTAGCTAAAGGGGAAAATCATTTCATTTGAGTGGGCAGAGGAGGACGTAGGGGAAAGCTGCAGAGAGATGTGAGGGCAAACTTAAATGTGGGCCTGGAAACATGAGTAGGAGTTGGCAATACAAAAGGATAAGGAAACCATTATAGGAAAATAACATTTTGGAAAAGTTTGGAAAGAATGCTTTGACCTACATGGAAAATAAAGCCATGGCCTGTAGAGAGAGAGTATGTTCATGGGGGAGAGGACAGTGCTTTGTGTAAGTCAGTAGCTTACATAGCACCGTGAGTGTCACGCCAGGATATTGGCGTCTTACCCTGAAGGTTGAGTCAGGGGCGGCAAAGACAAAGTGTCAGAGGATTTTAAGTTTTTGTTTTTTAAGTAGGTGAAATTGGGTTTTAGGAAGACAGCCATAGGGGTAGGATGGGTCATAAATGGGGGTAGGATGGATTTAGATTGATTTCAGTGGCTAGTCCACCAACAGATCCAAGAGGAGGTGTGTATGTGGCAGGGAGAAAGGAGAGGTGAGGTCAGGTGCAAAGGGGGTATTGGCAAAGATAGAATGTAGACGGTCTGGGGTTTGAGGGAAAAGGAAGGCACGGTGGTGATGCTGAGATTTTAAGCTTGGACAGTGGAATGCATCTTGGACACAGCTAAAATTGCTTTTTGTTTTGCTGATCTAAGAATTATCCCACTCGAAATGTATTCTACCAAGCATCAGGTATGCTAGGGACTAGCAAAATGTCCAAACAGAAGGGAAACAGAAACCTTGAACAAAGACATACACTGGAGAAATTGCTCCTGAAGGATTATAAATTGGACTCTAGCAAGTTTAAGATCTGTGCTTTCCATGAGCCTCAGGCTCTCTTTTTTCTGTGCCATTTCTTATTAGGTTGGAGCTACTTGGAAAAAAATAGTTGAAAGCTATTTTCAGAAAACATTTTTCATTAAATATTGGTAAATAAAGTTATGATCTTTGTACAACTGTAATATTTAGTATTATTGAAATATTAAAAAAATCAGTGAAATGATTTTAAATGTCAATTTTTATATGTATAAAAACTGCTTCTGTATCATTTTAAACTAAAAAGATCCATTTATATCATGAAATCTTTAATACAAATAATATTTGTTCCAAATTAAACTTCTAAGCTTGGTAAATGTTACAGGCACATAATTCAAAGTAGTTTCTAGTGCCCATCTGTGCAGGAAGAGTAAGATCAATAAAATTGAACAACTGTTAGCGTATACTGGTTTCCTTATATTTTAGGCATATTTTTATGTATTGAAAGTGTAAAGGCAAGGTAGTATATATTTTGTTCTGGTTTTCATTATACAGATGCATACTTGTTACAGTTAACATCTTGGTGGCTTTTTGAAATCCCATTCATAGCCCACTTATTTTGGATAATATTTAAATATTTTAGGGTTTCCCAAGTGGCTCAAAAGGTAAAGAATCTGCCTGCAATGCAGGAGACCTGGGTTTGATCCCTGGATTGGAAAGACCCCCTGGAGAAGGGAATGGCAATCCACTCTAGTATTCTTGCCTGGAAAATTCCACTGACAGAGGTGCCTGGTGGGCTATAGTCCATGGGGTTGCAAAGAGTCGGACATAACTGAGTGACGTGCGCACACACACACCAAATACTTTAAATAATGTGGATACATTTTTGTCATGAAATTTGATTTATAATATGTTCTTATTTTAAAAGTAGAAATATGTTCTTCTCAAAAATCACTATTTCCATTTCTTTGAATTAGAGTTTTTCATATTTGGGGGACAAAAATGTCTTGATACCCTAGCTTCTGAAAGGAAGACAAATCTGTCGTTTTCAAGGTTGTTTGTTTTACACTGGGAGCAAACCTACTCTTTTAATGAATTTCATGTCATGGAAACATCTTCTGGGGGAACCTGTGCATGTGGGCCAAATCACTTCAGTCCTGTCCGATTCTTTGTGATCCCTTGGATTCCTGCCAGGCTCCTCTGTCTATGGGATACTAAGCAAGTATTGCTATTAGCTTCTAAAATAACTATCTTCATTATTCTAGGGTAAACTGAAGAAAAGTCATGTTAGAGGCTTGTATAAAGACTTCCATCTTCTTATTTGGTTAATATTCTGTCTTTATGTGAATCTCAACAAAATCAGTTAAATAGAAACTCTGAAAATTCAAGATAATGTGTATCATGTTCATTTACTGTTGAACAATACTATGCCCTGGATGTAAACTTCTAATTTTATATTTTCACCTTAATGAAAGTGCTGGTCATTGCTGCTGCCACTGATGCTCTTTTGTCTGCACATACTGTTGCAACATCATGTGTTGTGCATTTGATACGGATATTACCATATTGCCATAAGGAGCTGCTATTATTTTAGACACCAACTGATTCCACGATAGTGTCAGATTTCTTTAACATATGCTTATGTTTTTGTACAAATGACCCCAAGAAACATCTGCTAGTTTTGTGGTGGTATCTACTGTTTCTTTTTCAGAAGTTGACCTGTCAGTCACTTTCTAATGTGAAATTTACAGTATTTCATTAGAGTAAGCTCACTTTCTGGTGATGTTAATTAAAAAACATGTGGGCTCAGCTTTATGACATAATTCAGAAATAAATTGAACTGCCTGTGTACATTAGTTTAAAAATCTCTTTTCATGATTGTGTCATTGATACTTTAAAGACGTGCCCTTTTAGTGGGTCTTTTAGCATCCAAAATGTGAGGTCCCAAATTGCTTTCTAATGGTTCTGAAATACGTTTTCTAATTTTACAAAAGTGTGTAGTAGTTGTGGTGTGTCATTGGTCAATTCATATCCTTTGCTAATCTTCAATGAATGTGTAAGGGCAGACAAAGGCAAAGGAAATGAAGGTTCAATATAGTTGTGAAATCTTTCCTCTAGGAGACTGGAAAAACTTGAGAGAACATAAGCCACTGATTCTGTTACAGGTGGTACCCCCTCTTCTACTTGCCTTGGTATGACCTTGACTAAAACAATGGTCAGAGCTTCTCATTGTCTGGCATTTTCTTTCCTGCTTTCTTCTCTGTTTTCTCAAATGTCTTTCTCAAGACATAGCAACTTATTCAAAGAAAGCAATATGATCATGTATTTATGATAAACTTGGAACAAAACAAAATGAAAAACAAAATTGTCTTTGAATAGCAATATTTGTCCATGTTTTCCAGTGGAAAATATATAGATTTTCCCAACTCCATTGTATCAGAGGACATGATCTATAAAATTTTGTATTACCTACATACTTGATCCCAACTCTAAACCTAATAAAATAAATATACATGAGGTTTAGTTCTTAATCTTGCTCACGTCAAGATAGTAGCACAAGCTTATTTTATTTTCTGCTTGTCTGCTTTCTGTGTATCAGCTGTTGGGCTCTGAACGTGTCATCATTTATATCTCCATGCTCATTCAGTAGCCCTTGCTGCTCTTCAGTTCTTTCTTTATCCCTTGGGTGACTTACATCATTGGATAGCCTTCTGTCCCCTGCTTGTCATCTCTCGGCTGAGACTGAGCTGAGGCCCTTGCCAGGTACCTTTGGCGCTCAACGTGCTGGGATTCAGCTTTGGCCTCGAAGCTGTCTGTGTGCCTTCCATGCCAAAACTCAATTCTGTGAAGGGTAACAGGATGACTGCAAGCTTTAGTTTCAGTGATAAAACCTGAATGAGGTTGTATTGAGTGCCTAAACAGCTTTTTCTTAGGTCTGAAATAGGAGAACTAGGAGCCTCAATGTCCCTTGAGAAAGAAAGATTTCCTTCAGCCTTCTGGGCTCAACGCTGAACCATTTAAGTGGGATTGTGGGCTGGACCCAACGAGGAGTGTATTTTCCTCAAATGGTGGTTTAGTTTTCTTCTGTGTGTGATGTGAGTAGGACTGACTTCAGGGAAGTCTCCAGTGACTTCTCTTGCCTCTTGGGGGGCAGCCCATTTACTTTGTCATGGCTTCCTACCCTTCTGCCCTATGCAAGGCACTGGAGGAGCCGTAGGGATGGGGGAAGATATTCACGAAAAGAGTTTTCAGGTACTGAGTATGTCTGGAGTCCTGTTTAAAGGACAAAGACTATTTAGCAACTGTCATTTTAGTACTTATCATTGCCTATCCTTTTCGTTGTTAGTTTTTAGTACAGAAAATTTTGCCTGTACTATCTTGGTGGAGTGGAGCAGGAAACAAAATGAAATCTATTTTCATTAACTTTGTATGGTGCCTGGTATGATATCATGAACAGGTGGGCTCATAATTGTTTACTTGATGCTCTTTTTAAGAAGTCAATTATGTCATGGGAAATTGAAGAATAGCAAAATTAATTTGTTGAAACCTTCTATAGGAAATCTTGCGTGCATGCATGTTCACTAGAGAAACATGGGGCTTCTCCCATAAAGGACAGGCTTTGTTTTGTTTTTAATAAGACACACTCTTTATAATTAAAACAAAATCCCAGTGTTAAGGGATTACTGTTGTAAATAATTGGATTTCTTTCCTTTGTTTCCCTGATCCCTATATATGAGAATAAATCTAATGGTGTCTTCGGCTAATACATATTTCCAGATTAAATAGTTCTGTTAACTACTGAATTTTAATAATGCCTCAAAGTTTACAGATGATAATATAGAAAGCAATATAACATCAGGAACTTATTTTAGATTTGGGAAAGGCAAAGATACAGAAACTAATTAAGAACAACAGAAGCTGTGGAAACTTTAAATGATATATTGATATTCACTGTAGTAAACAAAAAGAAGCTCTTTGCATAATTTTCTATAATCCTGACCTCAAAATACTAAATTTAGTATTATGTGTTGTTCCCTGGTGGCTCAGATGGTAAAAGAATCTGCCTGAAATCTGCCAGGAAACCTAGGGTTTGATCCCTGGGTTGGGAAGATCCCCTGAGAAGGGAATGGCTGCCTAGTCCAGTATTCTTGCCTGGAAAACTCCATGGACAGAGGAGCCTGGCCAGCGACAGTTCATGAGGTTGCAAAGAGTCCGACATGACTGAGCGACGAACACTTCACTTCATTTTTAATCTCAGACAAATGATTTCCTGAAATGGTATTTTAATGCCTGAAGATGTTTTAGCTTAAAAATGTTTAGGGTTAAAATGATATAGAAGAAAAAAAAATCTAAATGTCTAGTTGTTACTTTTAGAAAAATTCCTTGGATAAGCTCTGCCCCCTTTCTTTCTCTTCTCATTTTTGATTGCCACACTCCAGAGCTTTCTTCTGAGACTCTTAAGTCATGTGTGAGTAAAAGAGAGGACAAGCATTAGGGTGAGTGGTAAGAAGGGAGGGCGTTTTGCCTGAGGCAAAATCTTTTTCCATATGGGACCTTCTTAATACCCTCCCTCAGTGCCTTACATGAGAACTTGAGCTGCCAGGCCAGAGGCTGACTTGGGAGCAGCATTAGCAGAGACGGGGTGGTAGCGGGGAGGTGAGGAGGTAGATGAAGGGCCATTTTTCTGGCTGATCACTTCTGGGCTTTGGTGAACCTTTTCTTTTTTCTTTATTTTTGGCTGTACCACACAGCATGCAGAACTTCCCAGGCCAGGGATCAAACCCGTGTCCCCTGTATTAGAAGAACAGAGTCTTAACCCCTGGACCGCCAGAGAAGTCCAGAACCTTTTCAAACTGACCTGTTTCTCTACTTAATCCTGAGTCAGTCTTGACCATTAACTTTCCACGTATAGCCATACTGGGTCCTCTTCAGTTTAGAAGCTCAAGGAAGCAGTGTTTCTAGTTCCAGTACAGAGTTTTAAAGAACAAAAATATCAAGAACTTTTGAGAGATTTTCTCTTTGATCCCACAGGAAGGCAGAAGGCAAAATGAGACATATTGTAAATGATACTTTCAAATCTTGCACACGTTTCTCGGTTACCCCCATCTGTCATTTCTGGGTTGGGTTGCATCCCTTGCTTATCCTGATTGGTGGTTTAATTGCTAGGTTGTGTTGGACTCTTTGTGACCCTATGGACTGTAGCCCGCCAGGCTTTTCTGTCCATGGGATTTTCCAGCCAAGAATACTGGAGTCGGTTGCCATTTCTTTCTCCAGGGGATCTTCCCAACCCAGGGATTGAACCTGGGTCTCCTGCATTGTGGGCAAACTCTTTACCAACTGTGCCATCAGTGAAGCTATCCTGGTTAATTCCCACCTAAAATAGTTTAGTGTCCTCCTAATATAACTCTTGCTTTCAAATTAATGACAACCTAAGCTGTTATTTAGTGTTTTTTCCCTTGGCATTCAGTATTCTTCAGGGTTCACATTTGGAAATATTGGAACATAGAAGGAAAAAAGGAAAATGATTCATTTCTCTTGTTTGCTATATTTTGCTTGATGTTGTGGTGAGATACAAGGTCACACGGTTTAGAAAATTTGGAGACTCTAAAGAAGAAATTAAAACTTAGGTTAAAGAAGGATGATATATTAGTCTGTCAGGGCTGCCCTAACATAGCATCACTGATGAAGTGGTTTGAACAACAGAAATTCACTTTTTTCTTATGGTTCTGGAGGCTGGAAGTCCAAGATCAAGGTGTTTTCAGAGCTGATTTCTGGTAAGGCCTCTCTCCCTTATGGATGGACACCTTCTCACTCTGCCCTCACATGGCCTTTCCTTTGTGCACATATGGAGACAGATCGCTAATGTTTCTTTTCTTTTCTTTATATAATTAAATTTTTTTAAATTTTTAATTGAAGGTTGATTAACAATATAGTCTTGGTTTCTGCCATATATCAACATGGATCAGCCATGAGTATGCATATGTCCCCTCCCTCTTGAGCCTCCTGTCTCCCATCTCATTCCACCCCTCTTGGTTGCCATGGAGCCCAGGTGTGAGTTCCCTGAGTCATATAGCAAATTTCCACTGGCTATCTGTTTTACATATGTTAGTGTATATGTTTCCTGCTACTCTTTCCATTCATCCCACCCTCTCCTTCCTACACTGTCTCCACTGTGTCCATAAGTCTGCTCTCTATGTCTGCATCTCCACTGCTACCCTGCAAATAGGTTCATCAGTACCATCTTTCTAAATTCCATATATATGGATTAAAATACGGTATTTTTTCTGCTTTCTGACTTACTTCACTTTGTATAATAGACTCTATGTTCATCCACTTCATTAGCACTGACTCAAATGTGTTCCATTTTATGACTGATACTCCAGTGTATATATGTACCACAACTTTTTTTTTTCATTTATTTTTATTAGTTGGAGGCTAATTACTTTACAATATTGTAGTGGTTTTTGTCATACATTGACATGAATCAGTTGTGGATTTACATGTATTCCCCATCCCGATCCCCCCTCCCACCTCCCCTCTCCACCTGATTGCTCTGGGTCTTCCCAAGGCACCAGGCCCGAGCACTTGTCTCATGCATCCAGCCTGGGCTGGTGATCTGTTTCACCATAGATAATATACATGTTTCGATGCTGTTCTCTCGAAACATCCCACCCTTGCCTCTCCCACAGAGTCCAAAAGTCTGTTCTGTACATTTGTGTCTCTTTTTCTGTTTTGCATATAGGGTTATCATTACCATATTTCTAAATTCCATATATATGCGTTAGTATACTGTATTGGTCTTTATCTTCCTGGCTTACTTCACTCTGTATAATGGGCTCCAGTTTCATCCATCTCCTTAGAACTGATTCAAATGAATTCTTTTTAATAGCTGAGTAATATTCCATGGTGTATATGTACCACAGCTTCCTTATCCATTCGTCTGCTGATGGGCATCTAGGTTGCTTCCATGTCCTGGCTATTATAAACAGTGCTGCGATGAACATTGGGGTGCACGTGTCTCTTTCAGATCTGGTTTCCTCGGTGTGTATGCCCAGAAGTGGGATTGCTGGGTCATATGGCAGTTCTATTTCCAGTTTTTTAAGGAATCTCCACACTGTTCTCCATAGTGGCTGTACTAGTTTGCATTCCCACCAACAGTGTAAGAGGGTTCCCTTTTCTCCACACCCTCTCCAGCATTTATTGCTTGTAGACTTTTGGATGGCAGCTATCCTGACTGGCGGTACCACAATTTTTTTATCCATTCATCTGTTGATGGACATCTAGGTTGCATCTTTGTCCTAGTTATTGTAAATAGTGCTGCATTGAACATTGTGGTACCTGTGTCTTTCTCAGTTATGATTTTCTTAGGGTATATGCCAAGTATTGGGATTGTTGGGTCACATGGTAGTTTTATTCCTAGTTTTTAAGGAATCTCCATCCTGTCTTACATAGAAAATATGCAAGCAGCTTATGCAACTCAATAACAAAAACAACCCAATCAAAAAGTGCTTAAAGGACCTAAACAGACATTTCTCCAAAGAAGACATACAGATGGCTAATAAATACTTGAAAGGAGGCTCAACATCGGTCATTATTAGAGAAATGCAAATTAAAGTTGCATTGAGATATCACCTCATACCAGTCAGAATCAGTTTATCTGCTCAGTCATATCCAGCTCTTTGTGACCCTATGGACTGCAACACACTAGGCTTCCCTGTCCATCACCAACTCCCAGAGCTTGCTCAAACTCATGTCTGTCGAGTCAGTGATGCCATCCAATCATCTTATCCTCTGTCGTCCCCTTCTCCTCCTGCCTTCAATCTTTCCCAGCATCAGGATCTTTTCCATTGAGCCAGTTCTTCGCATCAGATGGCGAAAGTATTGGAGCTTCAGCTTCAGCATCAGTCCTTTCGGTGAATATTCAGGACTGATTTTCTTTAGGATGGACTGGTTTGATCTTCTTGCAGTCCAAGGGACTCTCAAGAGTCTTCTCCAACACCACAGTTCAAAAGCATCAATTCTTCATCACTCAGCTTTCTTTATGTGAGAGTCCAACACTCACATCCATACATGACTACTGGAAAAATCAGAATGGCCATCATCAAAAAAATCCCCAAACAGTTAATACTGGAGAGGGTGTAGTGAAAAAGGAACCCTCTTGCACTGTTGGTGGGAATGTAAATCTTCCTTTTCTTTTAAGAACACAAGTCCTATCAGACTAGAGACCACCTTTGCTCCTGTGCGCAATCGCTCAGATGTTTCTAATGCTTTGTGACCCCGTGGACTATAGCCTGCCAGGCTCCTCTGTCCATGGAATTTTCCAGGCAAGAATACTGGAATGAGTTGCCATTTCCTACTTCAGGGGATCTTCCTGACCCAGGAATTGAACCCATGTCTCTTGTGTCTGCTGCATTTTCAGGCAGACTCTTTACCGCCATCTGGGAAGCCCCTAGAGACCACCCTTATGACTTAATTTAAAGTTAATTACTCCTTAAAGGCCCAAATATAGTCACACTGGGGGGTTAGAACTTCTGCATATGAATTTTGGAGAGACAGAATTCAATCCCAAACAAGTAGATTTACTATATTACTCCTTTAGTTAAATCTTCTCCAATCCTGAAAGTGGGTTTTACCTCCCCCCCCCTCAAATTCCTGTTAACGGCAAGGTGAGGTTTTTTGGTTTGTTTCTTTTTGATTTTTATTATAATGGTTGGCTACATCGAATGATATATAACACTAGGAAATAAGAATTTCCTAAGAATAGAAGAATCAAGTGAGCTAAAACATATTAAAATGGTTTGGAATGATATATTTTTTTAATTTAAGTAGGTTTCCTTAACTCTAAATCTGTGTGAACTTGGGATATCTCATCAGTCTAAAAGAAGCCCAAATAACAATCTTAGTTATATAATAACAAGCTCAGATCTCAAAGATTGTGAAATACACTTGAGTACGCTGAGACTCATGAATTTGCTTGTCCTAAAGTTTTCTGGAAACACAATGAACTTAGAGCTTCAATTTTTTTGTCTATGACTATGAATGGTGACTGAACTGAACTGAACTGATGAATGGTGAGATATAACTGTGTCTGATCCGCAACCCCCCCTCCACCCCATTTATTAGGGTTTTATTTTAGGTTTCAGGACTGAAATCAGTGTTCACTTTGTATCTTTCTGGTAAACCTTGCCAGTAACTATTTGCATATTTGGAAGTTCTCAGGACCATCAGATTGTTGGGCAACCTTAAAAGGTCACAGAGAGAAGTGATTTGGGCCAGTATTCCTCTGCTTTATTTAAGTCTGAACAATTCATTTCTGTGGTACAGCCAGAATACTGACCTACATTTGGAAGTGCAGTGCCGCTGTATCTGTTATCTAAATCTGCTCTATAAAAGGGCAAAGCACAGAAAAGAGGTCACCATTATTAATTTCTTTGTTGTCCTGGAGTAAAGGGATTTGTCTTCGGTTTTCATTTGTTTTTGGTTAGATAGTCTGCTTCTGAGCGATAACTGAAGTAGAAACTTCACTAGGATTCCTATATGAATTTATAGGAAACATAAATCTCAGAATTATTAAGTGACCATATTGAAAAATGATATAATAACTTTGGGGCTAACATTTCTCTAAATAAGGGCTGAAATGAGTTAATTCTGTTTGGAAATATTCAAATTAGAATTAGCTTTTACTTTTGATAAATACTGCTTTAGAAAATTTCTACTGAATCTTTAAGCTTTTAATATTTCAGCCATTCTCCTAAAGTAGGCATAGAAGCGTGTTCGTACCTTGGTTTAGTAAGCCTCTGAACATGCAAAGCAACAGATGTTATACCCAGCGTAATTATATGTATCCTGGAAACACATCTTTATAGAGTGGGATTGGTCCTTGGGAAAACAAAAATTTGGCAAACAAAGGGCATTAAACTGCTGATCTCAGCAGTAATTACCTGAGAGAGATTATAATAACCTTGTATAGGTAGCAACTGCATACATATTGGAAAAATAATGTAATTCTGAAATACATTAAAAGGAAAGTGAACTTGTATCAATTTTAGCTCATCTATCCCCTTAAAGAGCAGAAATAGCCCTCATTTTTTTTTTTTTTTAAGAAAGTTCTTTAAACAACTTTTCGGAAAGTATTTCCAGGATTCCAAGTCCTAATATACTAAGGCTTTTGAGAATGTGTCTTTTTTAAATATAATGTCCATTGAAAATAGAGCATTTTAAACAAATGAACTGATCCCTGATCTTCAAGTCTCCTAGTAACTCTGAGTAAATTGGGCACTATGAGAGCACAGCTACTTGAACGAATAGTGACACCAAAGCAACGTTTCTGTAATTTTGATCTCTTCATTCCAAGGGCATCTTAAAGCACTAATAGATAAGACAAATAGATAAAAGAAATCAGAGCTCATTTAGTTTATCACAGAAGGTCTAGAATCATCTGGAGGTCAGTTTGAGAAGCACTGTATTAACGATTTCTTAAATAGTTAGTTACAAGGTTGTGGAGGTCCTTACAAAAATTTCTGAAGTTGATGGTGTCGGTTTTTGAGGTCTGAAGTTTTTAAATAAGAGTTTGTCAATAGTTGTTATCCAAACAGCAAGTTATCACCAAGATCATCGTTAGTCTTTGTCAAAACCATTGTTTGCCACAATATTTGGGCAATATTTGGGCAATATCTGATAGATTTCCCACAATATTTGGGAAAATATTTGTGCCTAGCTAGAATTAGAGTAGTAATGACATGTGAGTCAGCTGCTGGTAATTTTTTCCTTTTACTATTATTTCTTTTTTCTTCCTTTAAAAGATTTTTAAGTTAAATAATGGGAACAGATCTTATTTTTCAATGGATAAAGCCACAAAGAACAGCATTTCATTTAGGGTCACTGTAGATGCATAATTAAGTAACTAAAAAATGTTCTGTCTTGATTATGTGATGAAAGTCTAGGTAAGTCTTACTGTTATTTCTAATTTATCTTCCTAATATTGTCTTTATGCTCTCTGTTTCTGCTTTTCTCCTAATCTATTCCGTAAATTTCTTAGTAGATCCTTTTAACAAGAGAGGTGTTTCCAAGTCTGCTTTAGGGAAGGTAGTCAGGATGCCCACTGATTTTAGGAGCTACCTTTGTAAATTCAAACCAAAGCCAGAGCATTTTTGTATTCTAAGTGAGGGAAGAGGCCTACTGTAATCATTCTTTCCTAGTACCATTCTGTTGTACATGCTACTTTCATGGTTTATCTGGTGCAGGTATTTTGTGTGGTAACTGCAAGATTTGCTGAATTTGTTCAGGTAATAATAATATAATAGTAGTAAACACTTGTATGTCACACTGTATGTATCAGGAACTGTTACCAGAATTTTACATATTAACTCATTAACTCTTCACAACAATCCTCATAGGTAGGGGCTATTCTAATCCCCATTTTCTAGATGAGAAAACTGAAAAGAAAGAATTCAAGTAACTTCTCCAAGGTCACACGGGTAGTAAAAGGCAGAGCCTGGATTCCAGCCACTTTGCTAAGAGGCCGTAGCTTTTAATTGCTTATCTCTGCTGTGTGTCTTTGGGACCTTTTTCTTAACAGAACCTCAAGTGCTGCTTTTAACTTGGATTTTCAGAAAAACAGCAAAAAATCTGCTGAAGTGTGCACCCATTTTATGAGACGAACCATATCTTCTCAAAGCCTAATTATAAAGCATTTAGTAATACAACTTTAGTAACACGGTTGTTCTTTGCAAGTCCTTCTGGTCTGTAGAACAGAGAAAAAGATTGTGAGCTTTAGTCCAGTCTTCTGCCATTGACACCTGTCTTTGATAAGCCCTTCACCTCTCTGAGGATCTGCTTGGTCTTTGTACCAGGGATGCTGTCTCCTTTAACTATCACCATAAGCTGAAGATAACTTAGGATTAAGTGAGATCGAGTATCTGATTTAGTTCCTCGCTTGGCAGGCATGTCATCTCGCTTTCCATTCCCCATGTTTCTGTACTATCCTGCTTTCAATAAAAACTGGCTGCTTTCTTGCATGGTGGGTGGCACATTAATGGAATAAATGTGTAGTAAAGTCATTTGGCAAATATGTAAAGAAAAGTTTCACTACTTAGTATTAGCTTCATACTTGCTGATAGTTGGGAGGGAGCTGAGAGCTTCTGAATACAATGCTGCTACTGCTGCTAAGTCGCTTCAGTCATGTCTGACTCTGTGCGACCCCATAGACGGCAGCCCACCAGGCTCCCCTGTCCCTGGGATTCTCCAGGCAAGAACACTGGAGTGGGTTGCCATTTCCTTCTCCAATGCATGAAAGTGAAAAGTGAAAGTGAAGTCACTCAGTCGTGTCCAACTCTTCGTGACCCCATGGACTGCAGCCTACCAGGCTCCTCCATCCGCGGGATTTTCCAGGCAAGAGTACTGGAGTGGGGTGCCATTGCCTTCTCCATCTGAATAGTTCCTATCTAGTCATTCTTAGATGCTTAATAGAAGTTAATGAAGGGAAGAGTTGGAACAGAGAACTAATTTCAGGCAAATAAAAACTACAGCTTTAGGATGTTTTTTTTTTTTTTTTTTTTTTTTCTGACTATGCTTGTAGAAATTCAGCTAATAAAGAAGAGTATTTAAAAGAAAATAAAAGCACATTTTTCAGAGGGAAATTTAGTTGTAATCTCACCTTTTAATGCAGGACTGTTTTTTTAAAAAGAGGCCTATGGAACATGTGAATGAATCTGAATCTATGTAGAGAAGGTACTCTGGGTAGAAACCAGAATGATGAAACAGATGGAGTGGTTGTTTCTTAAAATCTCTGATGGGTCCCAATATCCTTTTGTAAAGGAATAATTTGGAAATAAGACTCTGGTGAAGCCCCACAAGATGACTAGCTACCTACTATGCTTCTGTTCCCCAATATACTGAACCTTGATGGGGAAAGACCATATCCAGTCATCCTTAAATCTGCAGCATTTAGGTCAGAAAACACCTGGCATATAGTAAGCACTTAGATTTTGGGACTAGATTGATTACTAGTGGAGATACGTTTCTTGTCTTCACAATTTATAAAGATGATCTCTAAATAATCTTTAGAATACCAGGGGAAAATGCCAGCTATAAGAATTGTATATTGTCTCCTGGAGTAGATCTTCCCAATCCAGTATTCTTGCCTGAAAAATCCCATGAACCAAGGAACGTGATAGGCTACAGTCCATAGGGTCGTAAAGAGGCGGACACAAGTGAGCACTCAGACTTGATGCGGAAAGCTAGGGAAGATAAAATAGCTGTCAACCAGTGAGGGCCCCTGTGTGGCTGGTCCTGGCTGGAGATCCCTGGTGTGAAGAGTGGAGACAGATGCTAGCTGTCTGCTGAAATTCAGAGGGCAGCCTCAGTGGTGGTGTGATCAGGCAGCCCGCCTCTGTCTGCTTTGTCCTTCTCAGATCTCTGTAATGATTTCACCTCTGAATCCTAAAGAATGCTTTCCTTGTTAGCATGGTTGTACCAGAAAGCGTGAGCAAGTATCTAGAGCTCCTTTCTGAAGTATTTTGCTGACCATATTTACTTCATTAGGCTCATCAGAAGTGTTGGTGCTCAGTAGAATTGCTAAGCCAGCAGTGTGTCTGAGGGAATGGGGGAATCCAGGCCCTTCAGAGGCGCCCTTGTTCCCCAGACCTGTCCACCGATCTTTCCTGAAGGCACGTGGCACTGGTGGGTCACTGACCTGAGCCAGGCCTCTAGGGCTGCCGCTTCTCTCTCCTTCATGCGCTTCTCAAATCTCTTTTTTTGTTCATGTTACTCTGCTTCTTTGGTTTTCTTGATTTTTGTCCTTACATCAGTGTTCATTTCTACTTCTGCAATTTGTCTTTCATTATTTTTCCTTTCTTTTTTCTCTTATGCCTTACTGTTTCCCCTTTTTGAACAGAGACCCATCAAGAGGGAAGAGCTAAACAACAGTAAAATGAGCTTTACAATATTAACTTACTGTGCTGTTGAGAGTGATGGAAAGATGGGTTTTTGGAGTCATACTGTCTGTTAGAATCTAAGCTTTGTCACTTCCTATGTAACTGCGGGGCAAGCTATTCCAGCTCTAAGCTTCTCTCTCCTTGCCCCCCACCAGTCTATAAAACGGGATATAGTATAACAATAGTACCCAGATTACAGTGCTGTGAGTTTTCAGTGATATAATAAATCTGAACCTCTTTGCACTAGCCTGGAATGGGATTTTTCTCTATTATTAATATTTAGCAACTGTGGTAGCATTTTAGCATCGAAAGAAACTTTCAATT
This sequence comes from Muntiacus reevesi, assembly GCF_963930625.1. Taxonomy (NCBI): domain Eukaryota; kingdom Metazoa; phylum Chordata; class Mammalia; order Artiodactyla; family Cervidae; genus Muntiacus; species Muntiacus reevesi. The sequence goes on along the minus strand of NC_089251.1, from coordinate 254,714,294 downwards.
GTATTAGATATTTGTCATCTTCCTTTCTACAGGGTAAGTTCCTACATTTTCACCTCTATTTCTTTCACAACTAGACTTTTGTCCAGCAAATTAATAATCAATACATATTGACTGACTGAATAAGTGAACAAATCTGTTCCAATACCCTTATTTTAGGAATGAGCTATCAAGTTCTAAAGGTACTGCATTTTCCTCAAGATTGGTGACAAAACCAGAGCTAAAACAGAGGTCTCCTAACTCCCACACCAGTGTCTTTTCTGAGAAGACTTTGTCATTGTCTCAGTATTTATTTTGTATGGTTATTTCCTAGGAAGCTGTATAGTAGTATGAGACAATGTGCTTTGATAATCAGACAAATGCTTAGATAAAACTCCAGCATTCTCATTAAGATCATTGGCACCTGCATATCTTCTATATCCTCATCTGTAAAGTGAGAAAATTTCTACTTTATAGAACCATTATAAAGATTAATTGCGATAATCCATGTAGAATGTTTAGTACTATTTCTTTGCTGCTCCCCATCACCAACTTTTTAGCTTAGTTAGACTTATTATACATTCAGTCTTACCTTGTTTTGCATTCTTTCTTGAATCTTCTGTGATCATGAATATTCTGTGATCAGGCTTTTGACTCTCATCACTCCACAGCTCACTTAGTCCTCATCTGACTTCACCTATGAACAGAGTTTGACAGCTAATCATGCAGTGCTCCTTGATACAACTTTATCTCCTACGAGGTCACTCTTGGAGTTCTTCTTCTACCCCACTGGCTTGCTCCTTCTCAGACACTTCTCTTGGCTCTTCTCATTTTTCCATCACTATCTTCTGACCTCATTGTCTGTTTTCATTCTCTCTCTGGTTCAGCTCCTCCAGTTTCTGGTTTCAGATATTATCTAAATCCCCTTGACCTTCAAATGTATATCTCTAGCTTAAACCTCTCTTTGGAATTTCTGATTTATGAACCTAACTGCCTACTTAAATTTCAACTTACAGGTATAATAGATTTCTCAAACTTATCTTGTTCTAAAATAACCTCCACATTCTTTCCTGCACATTCTTTCCAACTATGTACTTCCTATAGATCTTCACATCTCAGTGCATGAAGATTTTATCCTTCTAATTGTCCATACCAAATGTTTTGGAATCTGCTAGATTCCACTCTCACTCTATATCTTGTCCATTAGCACATCTTATTGCCTCTTTCTTGGAAATGTATCTGAAACTGAACAGGATTGCTGCCACCATCTCAGTATGAGACACTGTCATTTCTCACCTGGAGTATTGTTTAAGCTTCCTTAAACAATCTCTCTTCCTTAAACGAGTCTATATCTAGCCATGTCCTCTGTCAGTCTATTCTGTATGTATCAGGTAGAATTTTACTTTTAAAGTATATGTCAAGAGTACTTCTTTGTTCTGCTCAAAAACTTCCAACGACTTCACATCTTTTTCAGGCTAAAATCCAGAGTTCTTTCTATAGCTACATACACCTGCATGGTCTGCCTGCTTCCAACCTTTATATTCTTGCGTTTTACCCTCCCCATTTTCTTACTAACTCCAGCCACATCTTGCTGTTTCTGGAATATACCAAGTATGCTTTTGCCACTGGGCCTTCATACTTCTTTCTCTTGCTCAGCAACCCTGGAACCAGCTATGTGAAAATTCTGCTATTACCCGATTTTAGAAAGCTAAGAAGCGGCATAAGTTTATGTGTATGTAACACTCACAACCAGTCTCAGGTAGCATTGAATATTCAAATATTGATATTTTTGAGTGAAACATTAAGAATATCTATGCTAAGTGGTATAAATAAAGATTTAAAATCTCATTGTCAGTTCAGGTCCAATTTTGGGACAAAATGAGGTCAGTTCAGGTTTTGTTGCCAAATGATTTACAAAAAAATAATCTTCAGAGCTTTGGGGATTTTAGAATTGCAGATGAGAGATTTTGGATCAGTAACAATACATGGCTTGCTCCCTTATTTTTTTTCAATCTTTATTCGATGATCATTGGTTAGTCAGGGGAGATCTCTATCTAATAGGCTTTTCTCTTTTAGAGCAAGTTTGGCATGCAGAAAGTGTCCAGTTAAAAATTATTGAAAGAAGAAATGAATCTCAAATCATTTTTCGCTCAAATATATATTGTTTAGGAGACAGTGTGACCAGTTTAAGAATAGCTGACCATTATCAAAAACAAAGCACTGTTTGATTAGTGATAGTTAAACACATATTAGTATTTGAAATATCAGAAATACTTAATGACTGAGTCATCTGCTGACACAAAACCCATTATCTACTTTAGTGCCTGGCAGCCTAATCGGTTGGACTCTGTTTCATTGACCTGTTATTGACTTGTCATATAACTTTGTCGGTTTTTAGTATAACTTCATTGTCTTTTGATCATCACCCTATGTCTTAGAGCATTTTCATGCAGTTGATCAAGGATATTGCCACTAGTTAAATGTAAATAAAATAAAAAATTTTGCTACTCATAATATAAAGTATCATGTATAAAATTAATTGAAAAAAAGTCCAAAACTTCCATTAAAATTACTTGAAACTCTAACACCCATTTATAACCCTTATATAAATGAAATCACTTCTCTCTAAAGAAAATGTGAGTAGTAAAGTGCTGTATTGGTGTTTGTCTTAGTTTTGGTTGAGTATCCACAGAAGAAAGTTAGGTGTTAGTAGGAATTATTGTAGTACCACTTTTCCTAGTGTTTCTCCAACAGGAAGATTTTATGTCCTTTCAGAAATTAATCATTTTTCTCTTCTTTCAAACTTTGAGACCATAATTGTATTTAAATTGCTAATCTGTTTTGAAGGATACATCATAAATTGCTTAACATTTATATTCAGTCAAATTTGTAATTTGTATAACACTTGCAGAACATTTGGAAAATTGAATATAAGAAAATGGAAGTGTTATTAGAATTTTACTGTATTTTAAAAAGTTGGCTCCCAACCCCCAGACTGAAATCCTTCTTCAGTCATGAATTTTTATTGCTTTTCTCTCATAGATTAGATAGAGCAGATGTGATTTTATTTTTTAATCCACATTACAGGGAGAGCTTTTTTGTTTGGGTTTTATGAAAAGGATTCTATTTTTTATGGTAGTCATACTTCGGTTGCTTAAGAAAATGCTCTTTTAAATAGGGGTAGTGACTTATTTGCATCCTTAAACTTAGCAAACATGCCTTAAGTAGTCGGTGTTTTTGAAGGTCTTTATATCTGATCACCATGGCTGATATTCAACAGTGCTATTAAACGAAATAAACATAGATGCCTCTTCTGCCACAGAGGCACAGGTGGACCTCTTGGTGGCAAGCCTCATGCCGTGTGACACATGGCAGAACCCAACTGGGGGCAGAGAGCATGCAGCTTGAAGCAAGAGTCATCGTATGTACACTTCGCTGTAGATTTATGTTTTTCTGTGGAACAGGCATCATTCAAGATGTTTACATAGTATGGTATTTGTTTTTTTATTAAATATTTCTTATAATTTCTTAAAAATAGTCAAAAGCCGGTCAGCACAGTCTGTTTACAAGCCAGGGTTCCTCCACCCTGCCCCTTGCTATCTATATAAATGATATTTTTGACTCTGTCCTTTATAATGTTGGCACCCTGTGCATATTGGATGTAATCAGGGCTGAAAGGAAACTTGAATCCATCTGGAAGCAATAAACTTTTCTAAAAGACTGCACAGTGTTATTTAATCCTGTGACTTCTTACTGTGAGTGAAATTAAGGTTTGATGCAGTTGTGTCACATCGCATTGATATCAAATTTATCTTTCTAAAAAAATTACTGACAGTAGTATTTTAGTGCAGTGGAAAAGATGGCTTGCTTTAATCCTACAAGCTATTTTGCTTCAATTACATGTTATATGGTGTAACTAAATATATATTTGATGAAAAATTGTTAAGTTTTCTCTAAAAGTTTCATATTATCAAGTAATACATTTTTATCTTTACCTTTGACCTTTTATCATGGTACTACTTGTGGTACCTTTTATCATAGTACTAATCATGTAGTACATAATAAAAATTATTATGACAAAAGGCATGGAGAAGAAACTATTAGTTTACGTTTATTTAATTGAGAGCATAGCTGAATAAATACCATATATGTAGAGTGTATATATAGAACATTAAAGTTAAACATTGAGCTTATTTTCATATCAGACTCTTTGAATCAATTTCAGGCTTTTTCAGAAAAAAAGTAGCTTCTAACTTCTACTCCAAAATAGCTTTAAAAATTTCACTTCAAATAGGTAGTAGAAGATCGTATTTTGTGTGTGTAGAAGCCTAGATGGTATCAACTATCTAGCATAATTTATAGTTTTGTATGTGTGTTTATTAAAACATAGTTTTGTTTTTTATTTTTACATTTTGCCTAAGTCCAACTGAAAATAAATGTAAAAGGATATTTGACTACCTTATATTGGTAACTTCATTTTAATATTTCTTTTGTGAATCAATTCCCACTGAATTTACTCATATAGAGGTTTTGAATGCCAAAAATAAAGCAGAAACCTAACAATGTTTGTCAGGTATATGCTTTTATGCTTTTAATGGTGGAAATGAAATAAAGCCCCACATTACCCATGTGCCTAGCATATTAAAAATAAACATGAACTTTGTCTTGCAAGTTATTAAGTTGGATTTTTAATAAAACTGATCAGCTACATTAAAATATTTCACTTTTCCTTTGTCTCCACTAAGACTAGGCCTGCAAATATTTTTAGAATATCTCAAATGTGTATTTTTTGAGATGTAATTGACATGTAACATATATATTAGATTTAGATGTTTAACATGATTCAATACTTGTTTATATTTTGATATGCTCTCTACAATGTCTAATTAACATCCATAACCAAACATGGTTAAAAAATTTTAATTTTTGTGATGAAAACTTTTAAGATCCACCTTTCAAATATGCAATAGAGTATTATTAATTATAGTCACCATGCTGAGTGACTGTATCACCATCGCCATGACTTATTTTAAAACTGGACAGACATTTTTACCTTTTGACCTTCCTCACCCATTCTGCCTACCCCTTTCCCCTTGCTTCTGGTAACCACCAGTCCATTCTCTGTGAGCTTGTGGATTTTTTTTTTTTTTAAGATTTTTAAAGATTCCACATACAAGTGAGATCATACAGTATTTGTCTTTTTTTGACATTTCACTTAGCATAATGCCCTCAAGATCCATCCAAGCATTCCCAAAGGCAAGATTTCCTTTTTAATGGCTCAATAATATTCCACCATGTGTGTCTGTATGAGAGGCATTTTCTGTATCCATTTATCCATCATGGACACTTAGGTTGTTTCCATATTTTGTCTATTATGAATATGTTTGTATTTAAGTTTACTTTTGTCTGTTCAATATAAGTAGCTTCTGGCAATTTCTTTTTTATTTTCTCCCCTTGTTTCCTTCACATACACAGTGGTTCCTTGACCAAAAGTGTGCCATTTCTATCATCCGGAAAGTAGACTAATGATAAGTTCAAGTGTCCTGGAGGCTGGTTAGGTAAATTTCTTCCACTTCATTTTGGATGATCAGGATGGTGGCATTCTGTTCCTAGCTGTCTTGGCTCCTCAGATGAACTTTCCTTTCCTGGTACTAAGATCAATCTTTATCAAGTGAAAATTATTACTTTAGTCTCATGCAATGGGTCTACTTCCTTCCAGCAATACGAATCTGCATGTGCTAATTTTAGACAGCCTGGATTTAGATTAGTTATTCTGAATACTTTTTTGGCTTCTTAGGATCAAATAATGACAGTCTTAAAGGTAAAACTGAGCCACAGTCAGCTCCCAGTCTTGTTTTTGCTGACTGTATAGAGCTTTTCCATCTTTGGCTGCAAAGAATATAATCAATCTGATTTCGGTGTTGACCATCTGGTGATGTCCATGTGTAGAGTCTTCTCTTGTGCTGTTGGAAGAGGGTGTTTGCTATGACCAGTGTATTCTCTTGGCAAAACTCTATTAGCCTTTGCCCTGCTTAATTCTGTACTTCAAGGCCAAATTTGCCTGTTACTCCAGGTGTTTCTTGACTTCCTACTTTAGCATTCCAGTCCCCTATCATGAAAAGGACATCTTTTTTGGGTGTTAGTTCTAAAAGGTCTTGTAGGTCTTCATGGAACCATTCAACTTCAGCTTCTTCAGCGTTACTGGTTGGGGCATAGACTTGGATTACCGTGATACTGAATGGTTTGCCTGGGAAATGAACAGAGATCATTCTGTCATTTTTGAGATTGCATTCAAGTACTGCATTTCGGACTCTCTTGTTGACTATGATGGCTACTCCATTTCTTCTAAGGGATTCCTGCCCACAGTAGTAGATATAATGGTCATCTGAGTTAAATTCACCCATTCCAGTCCATTTTAGTTCACTGATTCCTAGATGTCGACATTTACTCTTGCCATCTCCTGTTTGACCACTTCCAATTTGCCTTGATTCATGGACCTAACATTCCAGGTTCCTATGCAATATTGCTCTTCACAGCATTGGACCTTGCTTCTATCACCAGTCCCATCCACAACTGGGTGTTGTTTTTGCTTTGGCTCCATCTCTTCATTCTTTCTGGAGTTATTTCTGCACTGATCTCCAGTAGCATATTGGGCACCTACTGACCTGGGGCGTTCCTCTTTCAGTATCCTATCATTTTGCCTTTTCACACTGCTCATGGGGTTCTTAAGGCAAGAATACTGAAGTGGTTTGCCATTCCCTTCTCCAGTGGACCACATTCTGTCAGACCTCTCCACCATGACCCGCCATCTTGGGTGGCCCCCACGGCATGGCTTAGTTTCATTGAGTTAGACAAGGCTGTGGTTCTGTGATCAGATTGGCTAGTTTTCTGTGACTGTGGTTTCAGTGTGTCCGCCCTCTGATGCCCTCTCTCAACACCTACCGTTTTACTTGGGATTCTTTTACTTTGGATGTGGGGTATCTCTTCACGGCTGCTCCAGCAAAGCGCAGGCGCTGCTCCTTACCTTGGATGAGTGGGATCTTCTCACAGCCGCCCCTGCTGACCTTGAACGTGGAGTCGCTCCTCTCGGCCCTCCTGCGCCTGCGCAGCAGCCGCTCCTTGGTGGCGGGGTAGTTCCTCTCTGGTAGGGCCCCTGACTTCCGGGGTGGGGTAGTTCCTCTCGGCCAGCTGCCTCTGACCTCGTGCATGTGGTAGCTCTTCTCGGCCACCGCCCCTTACCTTGGAGGTGGGGAAGCTCCTCTCAGCCCCGCTCCTGTGCTGTAGCAGCCTGGCGCTCTTGGTTGCTACCCCTGATCTTGGGCGAGGGGTAGCTCCTCACAGCCACGCTTCTGCTCGGTCTGTCGCAGCTGGTGCGCCATGAAGTGAAAAGACGCTTACTCTTTGGAAGGAAAGTTACGATCAACCTAGACAGCATTTTAAAAAGCAGAGACATTACTTTGCCAACAAAGGTCCGTCTAGTCAACCCTATGGTTTTTCCAATACTCATGTATGGATGTGAGAGTTGGACTATAAAGAAAGCTGAGCCCCAAAGAATTGATGCTTTTGAACTATGGTGTTGGAGAAGACTCTTGAGAGTCCCTTGGACTGCAAGGAGATCCAACCAGTCCATCCTAAAGGAGATCAGTCCTGGGTGTTCATTGGAAGGACTGATGCTGAAGCTGAAACTCCAATACTTTGGCCACCTCATGCGAAAATTTGACTTGTTGGAAAAGACCCTGATGCTGGGAGGGATTGGGGGCAGGAGGAGAAGGGGATGACAGAGGATGAGATGGCTGGATGGCATCACCGACTCGATGGGCATGAGTTTGAGTAAACTCCGGGAGTTGGTGATGGACAGGGAGGCCTGATGTGCTGTGGTTCATGGGGTCCAAAGAGTTGGACACGGCTGAGCGACTGAACTGAACTGAACTGAAAGGTAAAACTGAATGGGAGTGGTATTAAAGTGAGCCTTTTAGTGTCTCTCAGTAGTCAAACCTTTAGATTATTTGGAGAGTTGAGGGGAACTTCACCATGACTACTGTGAGATGATGGGGGATGAGACCTGCATAGGTAGGGCATTGATTACTAGTAATGGTGGAGGTGAAAACCGAGGCATTATGACTCTTTGAGGTCCTCGGAAGAAAGGGGTATCAGTGAGTCAGCTTGGACTGTGAAATATAAGGGCATTTACCAGGCAGGAAACCCATACACAGGCATTGTCCTTAGATGCTGACAATAGAAGCTATCATTGTGGCTTAGTCCTGTTTCCACAGTCCAGCAAGTTCCAGGCCAAGAAAGATGAAGGACTCCTTAACCTTTGTTTCTCGTAGAAACAGTTGTCTATGGAGATTGCTCTATTAATATGAGCATTTTAATACCCACACAGAAGTGCCTGGAATGTTAGTGTTCAATCATGTTAATGAAATAAACTTTTGAATTTATTCTAAACTATTACAGTCTGATCTTTCTCTAATCCCTCACCTGTTGCTGTTTTTTTAAACCACCATTTAACTTATGTGGGAAAAAATATATGTAACTTAAATTCTCAAAAGGCTTTGAAGGACCCTTGTGCCTTCCCCCTTGTGACGTTAAGAACCTCTGATATGTGACTGGACTTCAGCTGAGTAGTACTGGGCAGTAGGAGTTCAGAGGGACTGGAAAATGAGGAATGTTTCTTGAAGGAGGGGCTCCATGAGCTCTGACAGATGGTTAATGTTTGAAAAGTCTAGAGTCAAGAAGGCCTTTCATTTGTTGGGAAATGAAGAGCAAAGGTTCAGAGATTGAAATGCATACACCATAATTAAGATATTATCTGATTGATGGTAAATACAGTCAGTAGCAAACTTTTATAGGACACCTATCCTTTTTTGAAGCATTGAGCTGGGGTTGGACTCAGAGATTAGAGATGAGGAGGACAGTGAAGATATTGTTGAAATAAATTACTGAGAACTAGAAAAAGGAAGACTGATCACTATACTTCTGGGGTTCGTGGGGAATCTGCACAAGGGTCATTTAGTAGCATATATATGAACTATAATCCTATATGAATTGATATACATAACTGGTAATGCCAAAAAAGACTAGATTATTGGATTAAGATGAATTTTTATTATTATTTTTTAAATTTATTTATTTTAATTGGAGGTTAATTACTTTACAGGATTGTAGTGGGTTTTGCCATACATTGACATGAATTCGCCATGGGTGTACATGTGTTCCCCATCCTGAACCCCCCTCCCACCTTCCTCTCTATCCCATTCCTCAGGGTCATCCCAGTACATCAGCCCTGAGCACCCTGTCTCAAGTGTCGAACCTGGACTGGCGATCTGTTTCACATATGATATTGTACATGTTTCAATGCTATTATTTCAAATCATCCCTCCCTCACCTTCTCCTACAGAGTCCAAAAGTCTGTTCTTTACATCTGTGTCTCTTTTGCTGTCTCACATATAGGGTCATTGTTACCATCTTTCTAAATTCCATATATATGTGTTAGTATACTGTATTGGTGTTTTTCTTTCTGACTTACTTCACTCTGTATAATAGGCTTCAGTTTCATCCACCTCATTAAAACTGATTCAAATGTATTCTTTTTATTGGCCAAGTAATATTCCATTGTGTATATGTACCACAGCTTTCTTATCCATTCATCTGCTAATGGACATCTAGGTTGCTTCCATGTCCTGGCTATTATAAACAGTGCTGCAATGAACATTGTGGTACACGTGCCTCTTTCAATTCTGATTTCCCCGGTGTGTATGCCCAGCGTGGGATTGCTGGGTCATATGGCAGTTCTATTTCCAGTTTTTTAAGGAATCTCCACACTGTTCTCCATAGTAGCTGTACTAGTTTGCATTCCCACCAACAGTGTAAGAGGGTTCGCTTTTCTCCACACCCGCGCCAGCATTTATTGTTTGTAGACTTTTGAATAGCAGCCATTCTTATTGACATGAAATGGTCCCTCATTGTGGTTTTGATTTGCCTTTTTTTGATAATGAGTGATGTTGAGGATCTTTTCATGTGTTTGTTAGCCATAAGATGAGTTAATTAAACTCATATTTTCTGTTGGTCTCTGAGAATAGTATTTATGTTGGTGCAAAAGTAATTGTGGTTTCAGACCCTGAATTTTAAGTCACTATAACTGGGTTCAAACACATCTTTATTAATCAAAACAGGAACCACTACAATCAGCACATTTTTGCCAGTGAGAAATAACTTTACTCCTGCACCAAAAAAAAAATCCATGCGTTGGGATTTGATGAACTCTTGGAAAGCATTTTCTGTGTTGTCCTGATTGTGAAAGCATTTTTCTTGCACAAAGTAGTCAAGATGCTCGAAGAAGTGGTAGTCAGTTGGCAAGAGGTCAGGTGAATATGACAGATGAGGCAAAACTTTGTAGCCCAGTTCATTCAGCTTTTGAAGCATTGGTTGTGTGATGTGCGGTCAGGAGTTGTCACAGAGAAGAACTGGGCCCTTTCTGTTGACCAGTGCTGGCTGCAGGTGTTGCAGATTTGGTGCATCTCATCCATTTGCTGAGCATGCTTCTCAGATGTAATGGTTTAGCCGGGATTCAGAAAACTGGTGGATGAATTTGGCCGCAGACCACCAAACAGTGACTGTGACATTTTTTTGGTGCAAGTTTGGCTTTGGGAAGTGCTTGGGAACTTCTTCTCCGTGCGACCACTGAAGGGTTGTCACTGGTGGTTGTGTAAAATCCACTTTTTGTCACATGTCAAAATCTGATCGAGAAATATTTCATTGCTGTTGTGTAGAATAAGAAAAGACGGCACTTCAAAATGATGATATTTCTGATTTTCGGTCAGCTCATGAGGCAGCCACGTATCAAACTTTTTCACCTTTCCAGTTTGCTTCCAGTGCCAACCAACCATAGAATGGTTGAGATTGAGTTCTTGCGCAACTTCTCGTGCAGTTGTAAGAGGATCACCTTCCATGATGCTCTGTTAGTCGTTGTCAGCTTCTGATGGCCGGCCACTACGCTCCTCATCTTCAAGGCTCTCGTCTCCTTTGCACAACTTCTTAAACCACTAGTGCACTGTGCATTCATTAGCAGTTCCTGGGCCAAGTGCGTTGTTGATGTTGCTGGTTGTCTCTGCTGCTTTATGATCCATTTTTCAATGGATCATATGATCTTATTTTTCAAATAAGAAAATCACACAAATTTGCTTTTTGTCTAGCATCAATTCATTAGCAAAAGACATAAATCAAGATATGCACCTTAAAATGATGTATAACGTAACCACATTTATTTAAGAATATATTCCGATATCAAATGGCAAAGTTCAACAGTGCAGAACCAGAGTTACTTTTGCACTAACCTAAATACCATTCTCAGAGACTACCTATTTATGAATGTTTTCCCTAAGGAGCAGAAATGTAAGTAGATGTATAAAATGACAGGGGCAAATGTATAACTAGGTAATATAATCAGGTAATACACAATTCCAAGAGATGCACATGTGTGCTCTTACTGAAGTGGAAATGACAAAACCCAAACAACTGCATGATAAACTCTGCTATAGAATATGAAATTTTGAATTGCTCTTTTAATTCACTAGGTTTCATATGTAGTAGAGACTTGTTGCATAGACAGTCTAAAAAAATTAGTGATAAAATCTTAAACTGATACAAAATGATGAAAGATAAAAATGCATAAATCATGACATTTTTAGGCTGCATTTTCTTAAGCTTAGGCCTGTCTTCACAACATTATAGATGGGTCCAGAGTTTCTTGAGCTTTTTTAGTTTTGGAAGCCCTTTACACTCTTAAATTGTTGAAAACCACAAAAAGCCTTTGTTTATATAAGTTAATAACCCCTGATATTTACCATGTTAGAAGTTAAACATTTAAAATATTCATTAAAAATAACAGCAATGAGTCCATTGCATTTTAACATAAATAATGTTTGGACTAAAGATAATTATTTTCCAAAACAATAAAAAGATCAGTGTCATTTTCTTGACTACAGTTTGCAAATCTTTTTTATAGAAGACACAGTATTCCTTAATAGAAGGATTTAGTAAAAGACAGCTGAGTTTTCAAGATTGCTTCTGCCTTCAGTTTGTTGTGAATGTATTTGTTTTTGTTAAAGTGTATAAGAAAAATCCAATTTCACACAGATATTTGTTTAGAACAGGAGAAGTATTTTAATAATGTTTTCAGGTAATTGTGGATATTTTTTGATACTACAGTAAAACTTGGTAAGTGCTAATTTCTTAAATGTTAGTTACAAAGCAGAATCTGTAAACATACCAATTAACCTTCTGTAGTTTGCTATTTGAAAATTTATTGTACTTTGAATCTTTAATTATGCATAATTTTATAATATCCTGCATTGAGTATTTGGAAAAATTGGTCTACTGAGTTATATAGAGCTTCCAAATGTTGACACATTTAATTATATAAATATTTAAACTATCAAATATATTAACATCACTGCCAATCTCAGCATAAGATTCTTTAAATATTGGGAAGCTCTCAAGCTCACCGTGGCGGATACAGGTTTTACAAAATTCTGAGTTTTGCTTGAAAGTTAGAATTTTGTCATTGACAGCATTCTCAGTTGTTTTGCTTGAGTGACTGGCTCACTTTACTCAATTCCCAGAAAACATTTACCAAATACTCATACTCGCATATAATAATTTGCTAGTCAATCTTTCAAGCAAAAATGGTTTTCCGAACAAAATCGAGCTAGTCACAGTGTGAATGGTATGAGTTCTTTTCCTGGGGCGAACTATCACTTTCATTTGTAGCTGAAATGCTTTTTGGTACAATTCCGATTATCACACATAATACATATAAAAAAGAAATTACTAAAGGGTAGAGATTTTTATAAATTAAAGTGTTACTACTTCATCAAGGACAGTTAAGTGATACTTTTTTTTTAAACTGTGAGTTTGAAGTGATGAGGACTGCAACAATCATTAGTGAAATTTAGTGTCACTTCCTTGATTCATGGTGACACTAGATGTTTTAACCACTATTTCCTTTTCACCATCCATGCAAATGTCAGCACAGTGAAAAAGGCAAATAACATCTTTAGTATTTTTATAAAAATCATTTTGATCCTCTATACCTTCTGAAAAAACCTATTGAGAATATTTAAATGGTTGCCTTAATTTGCCAATTTTGCCATTATTTGTATAAAATAACATTATAAGTATGAACATTTATTAATGGTTTTGATTTAGGGAAAAAATTGATTTCTAAGAGTTTGCTATTGGGAACATGAGTTCCAAGAAAAGAGCTTAGAATAGAAATTTGTCAAAGTCAAACTAAATTTTCAATTATACTATTTTTAAATATACTGAGTTTATGTGGTATTTGTGATTAAACATAGACTATGTAATTTTAAATTGTTATTGTCACTTCGTAGCATAGACATTCAATGTTCTGAATAAAGAATTATATATTTATTGTCTATATTTCAAATAATCAAAGAATAATATTTACATCATTTGACTAATCAGTACATTTTAGACTTTATGCAAAAGTACCTATGTATCTTTGGGTGCTTAAGTTCTTAAGAGAAGTCCCTAAGCTGTTTATATATGATAGAAATAACTAGAAATAAGTGGGAAAAAATTGCAGATAGAAATTGAGCATTAATTTTTTTATTTGGTATGACAAAAATGTGACTTTTTGGTATTCTTTTACAAGATAATTTTATTTCTTGTCATTCTTGACAAGTGTTTATATTTAGGAACTTAAGCTTTTATGCTAACAAATGCTAAGTCAGAATTCTTGAGGATTGTAATGCACTGTGATGGTTTTTCAGTAAATTACTGGAGCAGCCCTATTTATTTAAACCCTGGTTTAACCTGATTATTAACAATTAAATTGTGTTTTCTTCTTACAATTAAAGTGTATTCAAATTTATTGGTCCCTTGCTTCACAGATTTATCTCAGTATGTGGTGTATTCAAACAGAATTTTGTATTTTTAATTAGGGGATTAGATAAGTAATTCTGAAGAGCCAAAAAAAAAATTGTTAGACATCACATTGCTTAACCATCTAATATACCATAAGTGTGTGTCTGCACTCTGTTGTGGGAGCTGTCTATCAGACAGCCTTGTTTTTTGGGCAGTATTTTAAAGAGTGGACATGTGCAGGAACTGTGAGCACAATTAGCGCCAAGCAGATAAATCCAGCTCTAATCCTGTTTACGGTCTGCATCAGACAGATGTGCCAAGATTGATTTAGACAAGCCCTGGGCTTACAGTAATATTTTTAAAAGTGCCATTCACTGTTCTATTTCTGTTAAACCTTTGCTAAATATTCTTAAGTGATGTTGGTTTTACTGTTCTTGTTAGCCACCTTAACCTACTTTAAGCAGGTCCTGCTTTGCTCTCATGGTGACAGGGTAACCTGCCAGGAGAGGTTATCTTTATTCCCTGTAATTAAATTGACTTTTCCCCCCAAGAAAATACAACAATAGGAAGTGGGTGCTGAATTAAATAAATAGCATGATATCCAATAGACATATACTTAAATCCTGTGCTGGAACAGATGGTCCCCAGCATCTCTGTAAGTAATGTGAGAGGACAGTTAATGTTCTGAAACAACTAGCTATCACCAATATGATCCTAATGAACCAATAGATTTCAAATAATAAACCACATGCCACAAAGAAAAATTGCACATCATCTGTAAGGTTTTAATGCTCCTAAACTGAGAAAAATGTCTATAGATAATTTTCATATTTTTCTAATGTTATCAAATATCAATTTATGGATAAAGTTCGACTTCATATTTTTTACCAATAAAGGTATGTTTTAGCATTAAAGTAAATTAAAGTTACATTTAAATTATATCCCTAGTATTTTTTAAAAAATTTTAGCTCCTCTTTTACATACTTAGGTTGTGTATGGAAATGTGGCTTTTGCATACAATTATGAAAGCATTTGCTTTTATTCATGGCAGAAACTGGTGATCCTGTTAACAGAGGTTGCTGTGCTGTGATGGAAGTGGCTATCTTACAGATGAACTATTAGGCAGAGATAAAAGACCTAAATATGTTTCAGCATTTTTAAATAAAATAGTTTATAAACCAAAAGCAGTATTTTTCTGATTCACATAGAGAATAAGAGTCTGAGTCATTCTTAAGCTTTTATTATAAAGAGGTATAGATAAGTGGTTGATTTTTATAGACCCCAAAATAATAGTCTTCACTCTGAATATGGTTTCTTTTTTTCTCTTTAATCATATTTCTCATAAATATTTGTATTTTCTAACTGTGTCTCAAAGAGTTAAGTGTTTTGGTGTGGGGGTAGAGGGGAAACAATGACCTTCTTAGATTTTCAGCTTATCCTCTCCGACATCTCTAGAACCTTCAGCTCACTGGGGGCTAGCCTGAGGGCTCTCCACCTAGAAACCTGAGGACCCTTTGGCCTTAGATCTCTTTCAAGTCTTGGAAGCCAGTGTCCTGCTACCCCACAGAGCCAGCTGGTCCGCTGCTTATATCTCACGAACTTAAAAAACAAAACAAAGACACAGACAAGCACCATCTAGTCTGATAATGGGTAAACAACGTTTAGACAGTTCCAAGCCATTAAATAAAACCATTTTAAATTCAAGTTCACACAATTTTAATGAGTTTTATTCCTAAAGACTATATTCAGAAGAAAACAGTTTTCTATAAAACTAGTTATATACATGTCTTTGCATATGTTAGGAAACAGTTTTGTTTAAAATGAGGTATATCCTGAGATTAGGGAGAACTGGGCTGATTTACTCATGTTGTGTAAATGAGTGACGTTGCAGAAATGAATAATAGACCAGAATTTCTATGGAGGAAATTGGCACCTGAGAGATTCCTATCGCTGCTGAGGAAAATAGAGTGCTGAAGAACATTTGCCTATTGCTAGAAATTTGTAAAACAAGCAAAAACTATTTTATTCACAAATCAGTTATCTTTATTTTCATTTCAAGTGAAAACAAAATGTTTGTTCTAAGTCTGTAGTTCTTCCTCTTAGTTTCCTATTCTCACACTGGCGAAGAGATCAGGCATGTGAAAACCCCAGATTTGAATCTGTGGGCAAATGGGGGAACAGATTAGAAGTCCAAGCTGGGAAAGCAGGAAATACCATTCAGAGAGTTACAGGCCTTTTCAGAGTTTTCAGTTCTGTCAACTCCTGGTTGCTACAGTCTAACCTTCCATTTCCTTGAAGGTCACCATGAAGTTTTGAATGAAGTACAATTGACTCTTGAACAACATATGTTTGAACCCTGTTTGTCCACATATATGCAAATTTTTATCAGTAGTAAATGGTGCTTGTTTGCATTCTTGGATGTGGAACCATGAATGGAAGGAACCGTGAATATAGAGGGATGGCTATAAATTATATATGGATTTTTGATGACACTTGAGGATGTACCTTTAAACAACCCTGGGTTGTTTAAGGATCAAGTCTACTAAGTTAAGACACATGAGTGATTTTGCTGTTTTCCTAGGATCTTGTTAGAGACGGAGCAATGGCTTGTCTACTGTTTTAAGTTTGACTAGAATAAAAAACAGACCCAGAAGGTCAGATGAGTGTGTGTTTACTTCAAGAAGGTTGTTACTTCTGAGTAGTGTTGGTAAAGACCAGTCAAAGTACTTGGATTTAGATCTTGGATCTGGCTCCTACCAGATGTATGACCACGGACAAGTTATTTAAATGCTGTGGCCTGAATTCCTCTTTTTTAGGGAAAAGTGTCTACCTTGGGTAGTGTAAGGATTAAATGAGATATTAGGTGTAAAATGCTGAGGGCAATGTCTGGCATATAGCACATGCTAATTAAATATTAGCTTCCCTTATGTTTTAGACAAGGAGATTTTAAAAATTAAAATGAATAATATGACCAGGAATTATTTTAGGATGAGCAAGAAAACCATCTTTTTCAGTTGATTACAGAAATATTTCCATTGTAGGAAAATTAGAAATTCATATACGCAAACTAATTCACAATCTCACTCTCCTTTCAAGTTTTCATATGCATCGTCATACATATGTGCATATGGAAATACATTCCACATACATTATGCATTCAATAAATATATACAAAACAGTAATGGAAATGTGGTACACTGTTTTAGACACTTTTCTAGTCAGATTTCTACATTTTAATGGCTGAATAGCATTATAGTATATGAATATGCTTCATTTTCCGAAACCAATACTCTGTTAGGTCACATTTAGGTTATTTCCAAGTTTCACTCAAATAATGCTTGGGTAAGCATTCTTTTAGCTAAATTGTGCATATTATCTATTCCCTTAGGGTAAATTCCTGGAAGTAAATTGCTTGATCAAAAATATGCATATTTTAAAACATTTTCCCTTTTCTCATTTTAAAAAACTAGTATAATGCTGATTACAGAAAGGAAGGTTTATAAGTAAAAATTAATCTTATACTCTTTTATATCTCTGTTTTCATTGATAACCACTATTTGTTATGTGTTTTCTGCATGGATTTTTTTCTTCTTTTAATGAAAGTGAGATCAGCCTCTCAGATTATTGTCATTTGCTTTTTACTCCACTTACTCATACCTCTTAACATGGATGTCTTTCCACCTCAGAACACAAGGGTCTAATTTTCTCATTGTGAGTTGCAGAAGATTATGATCAAGCAATTCTCCTATTGAAGAACATGAATACTGCTTCAAATAGTTTTGCTATTATAAATACTGCTGCAATTAACATTTTGAAATCTTTTGATAAGTATTCCCACTTGTTCTCCAGCAGTTTCCATTTTTGCATTCCCACCAGTGCTGGGACTCGTTCCCTTTGCCCGCACCATCAATGAGCGTTATTTTTGATCTTGTGCCAATCTAAAAGGCAAAAAGTGGTATCTTGTTGTTTTAATTTGCATTTCTTTGATTACTAATTAGATTGAACTTTCTCATATGTTCATTGGTCAATTTGCATTTCTTCTTTTGTGAAATGCCTGCCTGGGTCTTTAATGTACTCTTCTACTGAAGTGTTTCTTTTCTTGATTAAATAGATTATTTAATTGTCATATGTTGCAAATATTTCTTCCCAGTTGGATTTTGTTTATGACTTCTATTTATGGGTCTTTAGGACTTTATTGGCATTAAATAACCTTTATGTTATGTATCTCAGTCTCTGTTTGTCTGCCTTTATTGCCGTACTATGGCTTTACTAATTTATGGTTATATAAAGTTCTTTGTAATCTAGAAATATTATGTATAATATGTATATTATGTATATACATATAATATGTATATTATGTATACTATAATATTATGTATAATATGTATATTATGTATATACATATAATATGTATATTATGTATACTATAATATTATGTATAATATGTATAATCTAGGAATATTATATATAATATGTATATTATGAAAAAGAGATATTTCTTTTCTTTTTTAAAAATGAACCAGTTCTAAGTCATCTTTTACTAAATATTCCTCACTGATTTTGGATACTACCATTATCACATTTGTGACTTTTAAAATATTTGCAAATGTTTCTTTGGACCATTCATTTATCTATTTCTAGAGGTTTTAATTATTATAACTTTACAAGATATTATCTGGCTGGGTATGTACTTCTCCTCATTACTATTAAAACATTTTTCTTCATTATTTATTCCAAGAAAATTTACAAATCATTTGATAAGTTTCCTTGCTCCTTACATCAAAGAAAATACCATTTAGATTTTGATTGGAATTGCATTATAAGTAGTAATAATGAGAATACTAGCATAAAAATAATGTAATCTTGGAACTTGATATGCCTTCATTTGTCTCTCAATTTATTTTGTATGGCCTTTTCTACCCAAACAAGTCCAGGATCATTTTGATAAATTTGTTCCTGGATAATAATTTGCATAGGGTCTCTTTATCCCCAATATCTTTTCTTTCTAGATATTGATATATTTGTAACCAGCTTCCTTATTGGATATTCTTATTAGTTCTAATGATTTCAAATAGATTCTTTTGGGTTTTATGAATATATTGTGATACTGTTTATAAATAGCTATAGTTTCATCTCTCCCTCTACCCCTTCCACCATCAGTTGTCTTTATTTAATTTTCCTTGTGTGTGATAGTGAGCAGAATGTTGAGAGTAGTAAGAGTAATAATAGGTATTCTTGCCCTGTTTCCATAAATTCTACTAGTTTTTACTACTAAGTTGGAACTTGGTTATTGTTTTAGTATCTTTAAATTTGCAATTACAAGAGATTTTAAATAGGAATAGTCATTGAATTGTTTACTGGCAAAGTAAAGTACATATGGCCAGGAATTCAGACTATAATACAGGACTTGGAGTGAAAAAATACATATTTCACCCTTTTCATTTTTTCCCCTCAGTGATCTTTCCCTCACTTCCTACCTGTCCCCTTTGGTGGTCTTATTTGTTGTATGTTTGATTACATAAAAATTAAATTAATGTGAGACAAAAGCTTATAATGAATATTATAAGACTGTGCTCAGTTGCTCAGTTGTATCCGACTCTTTGCTACCTCATGGACTGTAGCCCATCAGGCTCCTCTGTCCATGGGATTTCCCAGCAAGAATACTGGAGTGGGTTGCTATTCCGTTCTCCAGGGGATCTTTCAAATCCAGGGATTGAACCCTTGTCTCCTGTATAACAGGCAGTTTCTTTACCATCTGAGCCACCAGGGAAGCAACTTTAGGCAAAATACATACCAAAATTGGAATACCAGACCATCTTACCTGCCTCTCGGAGAAACCTGTATGCAGGTCAATAAGCAACAGTTAGAACTGAACATGGAACAACAGACAGTTTCCAAATTGGGAAAGGAGTATGTCAAGGTTGTATATTGTCACCCTGCTTATTTAACTTATATCAGAGTACATCATGCAAAATGCCAGGCTGGGTGAAGCATAAACTAGAATCAAGATTGCTGGGTGAAATATCAATAACCTCAGATATGCAGATGACACCACTGTTAGGGCAGAAAGGAAAGAGGAACGAAAGAGCCTTTTGATGAAGGTGAAAGAGGAGAGTGAAAAAGCTGACTTAAAACTCAACATTCACAAAACAAAGATTATGGCATCCAGTCCTATCACTTCATGGCAAATAGGTGGGGAAACAATGGAAACAATGACAGACTATTTTGGGGGGGCTCCAAAATCACTGCAGATGGTGACTGAAGCCATGAAATTAAAAGACATTTGCTCCTTGGAAGAAAATCTATGACCAACCTAGACAGCATATTAAAAAGCAGAGATATTACTTTGCCAACAAAGGTCCGTCTAGTCAAAGCTATGGTTTTTCCAGTAGTCATGTATGGATGGAAGAATTGGACCATAAAGAAAGCTGAGTGCCAAAGAATTGATGCTTTTGAACTGTGGTGTTGGAGAATACTCTTGAGAGCCATTTGGACTGCAAGGAGATCCAACAAGTCTTAAAGAAAATCAGTCCTGAATATTCATTGGAAGGACTGATGCTGAAGCTCCAATATTTTGGCCACCTGACGTGAAGAAGTGACTCATTGGAAAAGACCCTGATGCTGGGAAAGATTGAAGGCAGGAAGAGAAGAGGATGACAGAGGATGAGATGATTGGATGGCATTACAGACTCCACGCATATGAGTTTGAGCAAACTCCAGGAATTGGTGATGGTCAGGGAAGCCTGGGGTGCTATAGTCCATGGGGTTGCAAAGAGTTGGACACAACTGAGTGACTGAACTGAAACAAAAGATGTGATTTTATATTTTGCCTGTAGGAGGAATATTAGGCAGCTAATAATTATCCATTCTCCACAAACATATAAATAAATTCTAAATTTGCATTTATGTAATATTCTAATTTTATGTTAAATGTAATATTCAATAACATATAAATTTTAGGGGAAAAAACTTCTAAACATACTATTTTTCTCTCCAGTACAATTATTAAAAAGGAAAGCACATTCCTATCATTTCCTCTACCTTAGTTCAAGCCTCATAGACTGGTTTCCATTCCTTCAATGTCTTGCTTATGTTTTCTAAATCTTTATCCTGATGACATAATCATCTTTGCTAAACTAATTTACAGGGTGAAAAATGTACACCACCTTGGGATCGATGCTCAATGAGCAAACTCCCAAGTGTAGCATGAAGATTTGTCATGGACTCATGATAAATCTGGACTCAGACTTCCTCTTCTGCACCTTGTTGGGAGCCTTCCCAACTTCAGTTCAGGTGTCCTCAGCCTTTAGGGGAAGCGGGTCCCAACGCATCCCCTGGGAAGGGTCTTGATTAAGAGAGTAAGTGTTCCAGGTAAAGTATAACATTAGGACAGTGAATAACAAAAAGTTTTAATCCTTGTTCAGGATTAAAACATGTTGAATCTCTCATATATGCACACCTCTTCCCATCCCACTAGATTTGAATAGAGAACCAAATTCAAATTCACTGGCAACCATTGTACAATGATGGAAAGGACCATATTTAAGATGAAGCCAAAGTTCATGGAAGAAATACCAACATACAATGGGCACAGCACACAGTGACACGTGGGCTTGTATGTGCTGCTGACTTGCCTGTCTACTCTCTCTCTTGCGCTGTACACAGAAATCCATTATTTGCCTTCTCTAACTCTGTAAAACTGTCCAGTTCAAATTCTTTTCTTGGGTTTTCCAATAAAAATTAATATGACCCTCTGAGATACCAGAATTCTTTTATGTATATCCCAATTATATCTACTTTAAATATCTATTTTAATCCCTAATAAATTAATGGCCAATCCAGAGCAGGTAGTAGAACTTCTCTCTCTTGCATTCTGCATAGTGTTTAACACAAAGCAATCAACAGAAGTTTCTTAAACTAAATGATACATAGTTATATCCATGTTAAACTGTTTTGGATACTAAATCAATGAAACAAAATAATTCAGTGTTATTGTGTTCACCAGTAAATTTATCCCACTTTTCATTGACTCATCCTAATGTGAATTTCAAACTTTTCCTTCTGCTAATCCTTGAAAATCTTCAGGGAAGGAAACATGAGGTCTGAATCATTTCTTTTTCTTATAAATCACCTTCAAGGAAGCCAAAAGCCACAAAGATCAAAGATTAATTCCTTCATTATAATTTTGTTTTGATTCAGGACGTTCATTGCAGTAGATGCCTTCTTGGGTGGATGACCTTCCCACAAAGATTATTGTTATTCTTCTTTAATTTCCTTCTATCCCATCCATCAAGTCATGAGATGTAGGTTTGTAAACAACAACAGCAACATAGCAAGATTCAGGTGGATCTTTCTTTTTAGATTGGTAGGAATTCATTATGTTTTCTACTCACAGCAGTCTCACCATTTCCTTTTTGCACATGCATCTCTTTACCAAGAATGTACATTTTCTTTCCCTTTCATGTTGCCTTCAACAGCCTGCCTCAAACTCACTTATGTTAGTGAATCCTTTTCTTTCCATTACTTTACTCTGTCCCTGTAAGTAACAGGAAGCCTCTTGCATGATACTAATTTAGTATTACTGATATGTTGCTTTGTTTTTGTTCCCGGAATTCTTCATAAATTGAATATTCTCAGATTCTGAATGTCCTAGGCCTTGTGTGGCAGGGACTCTCTTCCATTTTTTTCTATCTATGGGATAATAGACCTAATTTTTCTTTTTTCCCCTCCTCATCTCATATAGGACTTGACAAAGCATAATCAGTAAAATTACAGATGATAAATATTTTCCGAGTTTTCACTATTTATTTTTCATACATACAAGAATATAAACACAATGGTTTTGTGTTATTAAATTAAAAGAAATTTTAATTTCTTTTCAGGTGATTCCAAGTATGATTTTCTACATAAAGAAGAATTTGTTGAACTCAAGGACATATTCTCTGTCAAACTGAAACGGCGTTATTCAATTAAACAGCAGAGAAGTGGTACTTTATTAGGAATCACTCTCTTCATATGTTTGAAAAAGGAACAAAATAAATTAAAGGATTCTACTCTTGATCTTATTAATTTAAGTGAAGACCACTGTGACATATGGTTTAGACAGTTCAAGAAAATTTTGGCAGGTAAGTACTCCTTATGGAAATTTTTAATGAGTCTAGTTTCCTTGATGTAGGTTATAAATCTAAGCATGGTATTATATTTACCAATATAGTAACCCTTAATTATATTGAGGTTGTTTACTTCTATTTCTAGTCTGTTAAATGTTCTTAGCATGAAAGGTGTTGAATTTGGTCACATGCTTTGTCTACACTCAATGAAATAATCATATAATTTTTTCCTTTCATTCTGTTAATGTGGTATTCTACATTGACTTTTAATAGGTTGAACCATACTTGCATTCCAGCAATAAATCCCAAATAGTCATGGTGTATAATTCTTTTAATATTTTACTGAATTTGACTTGCTAGTATTTTGTTGAGGATTGTAACTTTACTATTCATTAGAGATATTTGTGTGTAGTTTTTATTTATGTACTTTTAGTATCTTTTTCTGACTTCGATATCAAGGTAGTACTGACCTTGGAAAATGACTTAGGTAGTAACTGTTGAATGACTGCTTCTGTGAAGAAGCTTTGATAATCTGAAATAAAACAGTTCTTAAATAATATTGTTTTCTTGGGAGCTGCTTTTAAAAGGATATTTATTTTTCTATTAGTGTTTCTTTTGAGCTTATATTAGAATTTATTTTTCTTGCACCTACACATTGATAGCAAGTGAATGACTTGCTATATATACTAGATGACTTGAGAGTAACAGTTTTTATTAATTGAAATATAATTGATTTACAATATTGTGTTCCAGGTCTACAGCAAAGTGATTTGGTTATATATATATGTGTGTGTGTGTGTCTGTATATTCTTTTCCTATTGTTTTCCATTGTTGGTTATTACAAGATCCTGAATATAGTTCCCTTTGAAATATAATAATTTACTGTTTAGTTTATGTATGGTAGTGTGCATCTATTAATCCCATACTCCTGATTTATCCCTCCCCCTTCCCCTTTGGTACCCATAATACTGTTTTCTATGTCTCTGTGTTTCTATTTTTTAAATAAGTTCGTTTGTCCAGTTTTTAGATTCCACATAATAAGTGATATCATATGGTATTTGTTTTTCTCTTTCTGACTTACCTCACTTAGTATGAGAATCTCTAGGTTGATTCATGATGCTGCAAGTGGCATTATTTCATTCTTTTTTAATGGCTGAGTAGTATTCCATTACAAACGTACATATATAAATATACACACATTTACACATATGTGTCTGTGTGTATATATACACACAGAGACACACACACACATATATATATATATATACACACACGCAGGTGGCACTAGTAATAAAGAATCTGCCTGCCAATGCAGGAAACTTAAGAGACTCAGGTTTGATCCCTGGGTTAAGAAGATCCCCTGGAGGAGGGCATGGCAACCCATTCCAATATTCTTGCCTGGAGAATCCCATGGACAGAGGAGCCTGGTGGGCTACAGTCCATAGCATCACCAAGAGTTGGACATGACTGAAGTTAGGATGCACGCGCGCACACACACACCCATACAACCCATGTCGTCTTTATTCCTTCATCTGTTGATGGACCCTGAGGCTGCTTCTGTGTCTTGGCTGTTATATACAGTGCCACCATGAACACTGGGGTGCATGTATCTTTTTGAATTAGAGCACTTAACTTTTCTGGATGTATGCCCAGGAGTGGGATTGCTGGACTAGACAGTAACTCTGTTTTTAGTGTTTTTAATGAACTTCTATACTGTTCTTCATAATGGCTGCACCAATTTACATTCCCACCAGCAGTGTAGGAGGGTTCTTGTTTCAACACAACTTCTCCAGCATATATTTGTAGAGTCTTTGATGATGGCCATTCTGACCTGTGTGAGGTGATACCTCAGTGTAGTTTTGATTTGTATTTCTCAAATAATTAATGATATTGAGCATCTTTTCACTTGCCTGTTGGCTATCTGTATGTCTTCTTTGGAGAAATGTCTGTTCAGGTCTCTTGCCTATTTTTTTGAAAATATTGTTTTTTGAAATTGAGTTGTATGGACTGTTTGTACATCTTTTGCAATTCTCTCCCAGTCTGTAGTTTGTCTTTTTGTTTTGTTAATGGTTTCCTTTGGTGTGCAAAATCTCATAAGTTTGAGTAGGTCCCACTGTTTATTTTTGCTATTATTTATTTTGCCTTGAGAGACTGACTCTATGAAACATCAATGTGATTTATGTCACAGAATGTTTTGCCTATGTGCTATTCTAGGAGTTGTGTGGTGTTGTGTCTTATATGTAAGTCTTTAAGCCATTTTGAAATAAAATTTTGTATATGGTATAAGGGAGTGTTCTAACTTCATTGATTTATATGTGGCCGTCTAATGAGAATAACAGTTTTTTCAAGATAATTTAAATTATCTTTATTTCAAAGTAGCTTTTCCTGAAGGTAATATCCAGAGAAAAGAGAATGTTTTCTAGAATATTATGTCCTTATGAATTCAGTGTATCTTAAATTTTTGAATGATATTTATACTTTACATATTAAATAAAGTATACATGAATACACATATAAAGTTGGACTGTAAAGAAAGCTGAGGGCCATGTAAAAAAAAAAAAAGAAAAGAAAGCTGAGGGCCAAATAATTGATGCTTTTGAACTGTGGTGTTGGAGAAGTCTCTTGAGAGTCCCTTGGTGCAAAGAGATCCAGCCAGTCCATCCTAAAGAAAATCAGTCCTGAATATTCATTGGAAGGACTGATGCTGAAACTGAAACCCCAATACTTTGGCCACCTAATGTGAAGAACTGACTCATTGGAAAAGACCCTGATGCTGGGAAAGATTGAGGGCAGGAGGAGAAGGGGACGACAGGGGATGAGATGGTTGGATGGCATCACTGGCTCAATGGACATGAGTTTGAGTAAACTCCGGTAGTTGGTGATGGACAGGGAGGCCTGGCATGCTGTAGTCCATGGGGTCCCAAAGAGTTGGACATGACTGAGCAACTGAACTGAACGTATAAAGCACATTAGATTTCCAAAGGTATCTAGTTAGCATATAATCAAACTGAGTTTTAGGATTTCTTTTCTCACAGACTTATAAATCTTGCTTTCTTTTTTTTTTGGCCATTTTTTCCTGTTTCCTAGGTTGACTAGGGCAGAGGCAGCTGTTGTTGATGCACAGTTGGGGTAGAGATGATTCCGGACAGATCTGGGTGCCAGACAAAGAGCAGGCACATGGTGATGTTAAGTTTTCAGGCCTGAAATCATTGATCGAGAAGACTGAGGACCCAAGTTGGTCAAGGGCAGTCAGTTGATACGGTTGTACGTATAGAGGATGGGTTGAAGTGATCTATTAAAACTATGAGTCCTGTTATTAAATGGTCCCTTCAAGTGTAAGGAAACCTGATTAAGAAAACAGGAAACTACAGAGGCCAAAGTTTGGTCCATCTCTCTAGGAACATAAAGAATGTATATATACATATCTATTTATATAGAGAGAGAGACTGAGGGAGGAGATATATATATATAGTGTGTGTATATATATATTTATATATACATTTAAAAGCATTCCACTTTAACAATGGGTCTTTTACAGCATTCTTATTTTAAATTCATTTGAGAAGAGATAAAAAGAAGTTAAAATGAAAATGAAAACTTAATTGAATTAAATTTCCCTTACATGGGCAGGTGTTCATGGGACTTGCATGGTCTACAAAATAGGAATGGGTCATTTGTTCAGGAGAGTCAAAGCTCTTCCTTGCGCTGAAGGTTTTGAAGAAATCTTCTCCCTTGGGACTTCTGAAGGGCTGGCTGAGTGATGTGAGAGACAACTTCCGCAATATATCTCATCCATAAAAACCAGCAGCAAGCAAGCAGGGGGCATCCCAACCAAGCTCAATTTAGTAAAAGCAATTTTATTAAAGAAGAGGAACTTGTCCAAACACACACACCCCACAAAAATACTATCCAAATATTTGTTCAGCTTAATGAGTAATGCTTTCGTTTGATCCAGGATTAAAATCTAAGCTAATTAGGGAGATGAATAAACTACATATTTCTTAGGCTATCATCCTTTGAAAATGTTACTTTTTGTATCATTGACTTTGATAACAGTTGGAGGTAGTGAAATACATGAAATCATATTCTTTGGCATGGTCCTGGAGGACAGAGCAATTTTGCTGATGAAAAGCAAATAGATTGACTTTTGAAATCAACCAGTGCAAACACAACAGAGTTGAAATCATCCAGTAAAAATGAAGGAACTAAATCAAGGTGGTCTGAATGAATGACTGCTAACCATTTCTGCCCCTGAGCGATCTCAGTAAGTCCTTTAGGAGAAGCCAGCTACTACCTCCAAGCCCCAGGAAGACAGTCCTGGGTCAGCTTTGTTATGCAACAGAAGCACTCTTAAGGTTCCAAAGCTCTCTACCAAATGCTGCATGGTACTGATACTTCCTTTTTAAGGTTGCAGTCTTAGAACATTTTTCTTGATATTTTCTTCACTTTCAAAGCCATGTAATCGAGGTGTTCATCGAAGTGCCTATTGCCTGAGAGTCAAATATTTACAATTGGATCAGGATTCTTTCTGTAAGTGGAGGTGGCCTGTGTCTTTCCTGGGTCTTTCTGGGTTCAGGGTGATTGTTTACTTCTTCCTGGTCCTCTTTGGTTCTGATTTCCCCAGAGTTGGGTTTATTTGTGAGTTATCTCTCTGTCTCACATCCATTGTCCTTATGGTCTACTACATACACTGTATCAGGTCTGGCAGTTACTGGTTGTTGGTTTCCAAAAAAATTAAAACAAGAAAAAAGTCACCAATCAAGGAATTTGTGTTTGAAACAGACCTAACTTAAGTTTGGTGGGTGATAGAACTTTGTATCAAAAAAATATAAATGACTTACACTTGAATTTTAGATATCACTATTTTAAGTCCAAAAACTTTATTTTAAACTAGTTCTGTTCAAAACACTGGATTTTAAAAAATGCATATTTTGTTTTATTTATTTTGAATGTTGTCTTTAATCACCAAAGTGTTTTTCCTGTCAATCTTTTACTCCCCCCACCCCTCAACTTATTCTTCTATTGAGATAAACATGAAGAAGGTATTAAAACCTAAACTGGTTGACTTTTTAGTCTAATAATGTTTAGGATATTTGGATATCAAATGTTATTTTCAAGTGTGCATATTTATATTTTGAACTGGAGCAATGGATAGGATGTAATGAATTTTTGAAGAAAGAACAAATTGGCAGCACTAAAAAGAGGACAAAACGAACTCTCAATTATTTGAAGTTTTAAGATTTTGACAAAGAGTGACTAGGTTAAAAAGGATTTCTAAATACAAAAAAATGTCTTAGAACCATTTCTATTTTTATTTGAAAGAGTTAAGATCTTTTACATTTCAATTCTTTACACAATTGAGCACAGTATCTTTTTTTATTAATATAGAGAAGTCACCATAACTTTATTGACTAATAGTAAATATAAGTTAATTCATCCAACACACGTTTGGGATCAGGCATTGTGTTCAGTAGTAGAAATACAAAAAAGAATGAGATGTAATCCTGTATAGAACATTCTTGCCCTAGGAGACAAACAGGCAAACTTGTAGTAAACATGTTAAAGACCACAATGAAGGTATGAAAAAATTGATAGGGATTGTAACCATTGATCATTGATTCAGAAGTTTAAATCTTAAAAAAAATTAAGGCTAAAGTGCAGTCACCAATAAATCTAATATGTAGTCATTGTGGTGAAAGTCCTTTAACATAGTCTTTTCTGCTTTATTTATAGCTGTGATGTGACGATAAACAGGCACATCTACTATAGCATGTGTGTGCACTAGATACATTAATTTTTATCCAATTAGGCTGTGATCCAGTCTCTGCATATTTGAGTTTCCTAGAAATGATGAATTGCAAGCTTCTCTAAACCATGAACCAACCTTTCCTCTAGCTACTATAAACTATAAAGTATATTCATAGGCTTTTTGACAGGTTGTCATCCCATACAGGAAGACAAAACAAAGTGCCCCTCAGGTGATATTTAGGACTACTTGAAACTGAAAGTTTTTCAGCAGTTGCATTGGTTAATCTTCAGTGGAGGACTTAGAATGGTGTGAAAATGAAGAAAAAAAAATTTTTTTTTAAAGAAAAGTATTTTTTTAAAAATCTAAAGCTTTATGTTCAAGTAAGTTGGAGAGTGTTAATATCATAAACAGTGAAATTGGGACACCAATTGATTTGAGGGAAAGACCTTCTATTTGACACATTTGGCATATATGACATCTGTTGGAGATGTTCAACAGGTTGGCAGTTTGAGAGGAATGCATGAAGAGGTGAAGAAGAGCTGATGTGATGGCAATAGATGAAATATTGTAAAGAAGTAGTATATAATTTTTTTTTAAAAAGGCAGAGGGCTAAATACAGAATGTTGGGTAATACTTATATATTAAAATAGTCAGAGAAGATAAAAGCCAGAACTACAAAATAAAAGGAATGGTTAAAAAATAATGAATAGCTCTTTCATCATAGGACTATTGAATTTTATTGTTAGATTTTGGTTGACAAAGGTAATTTTAGCCCACATTTGATTGAATTAGTTCCAGTATCATAATTTTCTATTTCATTTCTAAATGCTAATTTCATGAAGTAGGCAAATATGAATGAACTGCTTTGATTAAGTATACTTTGTCCTTGTAATGTAGTCTGCTCTTAGCTTCTATTTCAATAGCCATCCTCAGTTTTTAGGTATGAAAAATGAAGAAAATAGCAAAATTACTTAAATATTTGACTTTTATTTCTAATAGTAATTTTTCCCAGTTTCCCAAAGATGTCAAATCTGTTTTCCATATGATAATAATCTTGATTTTCAGAGGATTCTTTTCTTGGTGGTAAAAACTGGGGCTTCTAAACAATAGTTTGTTTTATATTTATTTTGTCTTGTGCAAGAAATTAAGGGTGGAACAAATTTTGGGGTTTAAAAAAAAATCCAAACTATATTGTCAATTATATTATCATGAACCAGGTAGAATTTTTGTTAGCAGGAGAACAGAATGATGTAAGTTTTACTTAGATATACTTCCGAATGATATAAGGAAAAATAAATTGGAAATCAAGAATATAACAGTTGTCTTAAAATGAGTATTTGTTATATGTCATAAGTATGAACTTCAGACATTTCGTGTTGAACTGTTTGAGCTGACAACACTTGTTTCCTTAGGGACAAATTATTTTCTGCAAATTTTATGTCTGAAGTATGGGTATTTTTCTTTGAAGCACCAAAAAAAAAAAAGATTTAAGACTTTGGTTTATGATCAGTTGAGTTGGACGTTAAAATTATACATGTCACTTAAGAAAGCTTTTTTAAAAATTTTTTTGACTTTTAAAAAATCTTTTGAAAATTTTTATTGAAATGTAGTTGATTTACAAAGTTGTGTTTCAGGTGTAAAGCAGAGTGGTTTATAATGTGTATATATTCTTTTTTTATAGTCTCTTCCACTATATGTGATTACAAGATATTTAGTGTAGTTCCCTGTGCTAGACAGTAGGTCCTTGTTGCTTATCTATTTTTGTATATAGTAGTATGTATATTTTAATCCCCTAATCCTAATTTATCCCTATCCTCATTTAGTAACCATAAATTTGTTCTCTATTTCTGTAAATCTATTTCTGTTTGTAAATCAGTTTAATTCAGTCGCTCAGTCATGTCCAACTCTTTGCGACCCCATGAATCGCAGCATGCCAGGCTTCCCTGTTTGTAAATACGTTCATTTGTATCTTTTTTTTTTTTTTAATTCCACATGTAAATGATATATTTCTGTTTTCTGTCTGACTTACTTCATGTATATGATAACCTCTAATCCGTCCATGTTGCTTCAGATGTCATTACTTCATTCTTTCTATGTCTGAGTAATATTCCATTCTATATATACACACCACATCTTCTTTATCCATCCATCTGTTGATGTATGTTGAGGTTGCTTTCATGTCTTGGCTATTACAGATAGTGCTGAACACTGGAGTGCACATATCTTTTTGAATTATGGTTTTCTCTAGATATATGTCCAGGAGTAAAATTTCAGTATCATATTGCCTATTTTTTAGTTTTTTTTCGGAACTCCATGCTGTTTCTCATAGTGGCTATACCAATTTACATTTCTACCAACAGTGTAGGAGGGTTCCTTTTTCTCCACACTTTGCCAGCATTTGTTATTTGTACACATTTTTATTTTGGCCATTCTGACCAGTTTGATACTTTTTCTGATACTTTATTGTAGTTTTTATTTGCATTTCTCTAATAATTAGTGATGTTGAGCATAGTTTCATATGCCTTTTGACCATAGGTATATCTTCTTTGGAGAATTATCTTTTTAGATGTACCCATTTTTTAAAAAATTTTATTTTATTAGTTGGAGGCTAATTACTTCACAACATTTCAGTGGGTTTTGTCATACATTGACATGAATCAGCCATAGAGTTACACGTATTCCCCATCCCGATCCCCCCTCCCACCTCCCTCTCCACCCGACTCCTCTGGGTCCTCCCAGTACCCATTTTGAAAATTTTTATTTATTTTTTATTGAAAGATAATTGCTTTACAGAATTTTTCTGTTTTCTGTCAAACCTCAACATGAATCAGCCATAGGTATACATCTATCCCCTCACTTTTGAAACTCCCTCCCATCTCCCTCCCCACCCCACCCCTCTAGATTGATACAGAGCCCCTGTTTGAGTTTCTCGAGCCATACAGCAAACTCCCGTTGGCTATCAATTTTACATATGGTAATGTGAGTTTCCACGTTACTCTCTCCATACATCTCACCCTCTCCTTCCCCCTCCCCAAGTCCATAGGTCTGTTCTCTATGTCTATTTATCTATCATTGCCCTGTAAATAAATTCTTCAGTACCATTTTCTAGATTCCATATGTATGTGTTAGAATACAGTATTTATCTTTCTCTTCCTGACTCACTTCACTCTGTATATATAATAGGTTCTAGGTTCATCCACCTCATTAGAACTGACTCAAACGAGATCCTTTTTATGGCTAAATAATATTCCATTGTGTATTTGTACCACAACTTCTTTATCCATTCATCTGTCGATGGACATCTAGGTTGCTTCCATGTTTGTGCTATTGAAACTGGTGCTGCAGTGAACAATGGGATACATTTATCTCTTTCAATTTTGGTTTGCTCAGGGTATGTGCCTAGGAGTGGGATTGCTGGGTCATATGGTGGTTTTATTCCTAGTTTTTTAAGGAATCTCCATACCATCTTCCAGTGGTTGTATCAATTTACATTCCCACCAACAGTGTAAGAGTGTTCCCTTTTCTCCACACCCTCTGCAGCATTTATTGTTTGTAGACTTTTTGATGATGGCCATTCTGACTGGTGTGAGATGATATCTCCTTGTAGTTTTGCTTTGCATTTCTCTAATAATGAGCAATGTTTAACATCTTTTCATGTGTTTGTCAGCCATCCCTATGTCTTCTTTGGAGAAATGTCTGTTTGGGTCTTTTTCCCACTTTTTGATTGGGTTGTTGGTTTTTCTGGTATTGAGTCTTTTGAGCTGCTTGTGTATTTTGGAAATTAATCCTTTGTCAGTTGTTTCATTTGCTATTATTTTCTCCCATTCGGAGGGTTATCTTTTCACCTTGCTTCTAGTTTCCTTTGCTGTGCAAAAGCTGTTAAGTTTAATGAGGTCCCACATGTTTACTTTTGTTTTTATTTCTGTTACTCTAGGAGGTGGGTTGTAGAGAATCTTGCTTTATGTCATCAAGTGTTCTGCCTATGTTTCCTCTAAGAGTTTGATAGTTTCTGGTCTTACATTTAAGGTCTTTAATCCATTTTGAGTTTATCTTTGTGTATGGTGTTAGGAAGTGTTCTAATGCATTCTTTTACATGTAGCTGTCCAGTTTTCCCAGCACCATTTACTGAGGAGGCTGTCTTTGCCCCATTGTATGTTCTTGCCTACTTGGTCAAAAATAAGGTGCCCATAGGTGCATGGTTTTATTTCTGGGCTTTCTATTTTGTTCCATTGGTCTGTATTTCTGTTTTTGTGCTAGTACCATACTGTCTTGATGACTGTAGCTTTGTTGTGTAACCTGAAATCAGGAAGGTTGATTCCTCCAGCTCCATTCTTCTTTCTCAAGACTGCTTTGACTATTCGGGGTCTTTTGTGTTTCCATATGAATTGTGAAATTTTTTGTTCTAGTTCTGTGAAAAATGCCATTGGTAAATTGATAGGGATTGCATTGAATCTGTAGATTGCATTTGGTAGTATAGTCATTGTCACATTATTGATTCTTCCTACCCAGGAACATGGAATATCTCTCCATCCGTTTATGTCATCTTTGATTTCTTTCATTAGTGTCTTATAATTTTCTGTGTACAGTTCTTTTGTCTCCTTAGGTAGATTTACTCCTAGATATTAATTCTTTCTGTTGCAAATGGTGAATGGGATTGATTCCTTAATTTCTCTTTCTGATTTTTCATCATTAGTATATAGAAATGCAAGGATTTCTGTGTATTGACTTTGTATCCTGCAACTTTGGTAAATTCACTGGTTAGCTCTAGTAATTTTCTGATACTATTTTAGGTTTTTCTATGTACAGTATCATGTCTTCTGCAAACTGTGAGAGCTTTACTTCTTTTCCAGTTTGGTTTACTTTTATTTCTTTTTCTTCTCTGATTGCTGCAGCTAGGACTTCTAGAACTATGTTGAATAATAGTGGTGAAAGTGGACACCCTTGTCTTGTTCCTGATATTAGGGGGAATGCTCTCAGTTTTTCACCATTGAGAAAAATGTTTGCTGTAGGCTTATCATATATGCCCTTTACTATGTTGAGGTAGGTTCCTTCCATGCCCATTTTTTTTGAGTTTTAATCATAAAATGGACTACCTCCACTGCAGAAGTTATGGCCCTATCAGATCTTTTTTCGAGCCTCTGATAACTGGCAATCAGAAGGCCTCTTTGGCCTGTCTTTCTCCATAGCTCTGCCTCTTCAGGCACTTAGAGGGCTACCTTGATGTACCTCTCTGTGATGAGGTACATCAGACACATAGAGGGCCCGCCTGGCTGGGGTCCTACTCTGTAGATCGGCACATCAGACACTTAAAGGGGCCCCCTGGGTGGAGTCCTACTCTGTAGTTCAGTGCATCAGGTGTTTGATGGGCCAGCCTCTCTATTGTTCAGGTGCCAATGTTGGCCTGTGGGGAGAGAGAGGCTAGGTGATGGCTCCACCCCCAACATGTGACTCAGCAGTATCGTCTTGCTTCCATGGCTGCCTGACTTTCCTCCACAGGCATTTCCCACCACTATCTCCTCCTTTACATCCCTTCAATCCATCTGTCCACAGTCAACAGCAGCCCTCACCCTGGGATTGCTCCACAATCCCTAAACCTCAGATCCCAGCTGCTGCCCCTTCCAGGAGACCAGCGTTTCTGTCCGGGGTTGGTATGGCTGCGGCAAGGACTGTCTGACGCTCATTCCATTTAGGCTGCCACAGATCAGCTGCCACAGTTCACTCGCAGCCTTAAATGTTTCTCCTCTGACTTAGACAGTTGCCCTGCTATGGGGGTTAGACCCCTGCTTCAGTTCCCCCACCCACTGAGGGCAGGTCCAGGCCTACTAACTCTCCTGTTTTCCCTCTAGTTCCTTCATCCTACCGAGTTTTGGGTGGTTCTGTATGTTCTTTTCCACTGGTCAGGTACTCCTGTTCACTCTCAGCTGGTGTTCTGCATGCACTTCTTTGTCTGAAGGTGTATTCCTGATGTATCCATGGAGAGAGATGTACTCCACGTCTACCTACTCCTCCGCCATCTTGTTCTCTCTTAGATGTACCTATTTTTGATTGGATTAGTTCTTTTTGATACTGAACTGATTGTAGATTTTGGAGACTAATCCCTTGTTAGTTGAATCAATTGCAAATATTTTCTGTCATCCTGTAGGTTGTCTTTATTTTTTTAATGGTGTCCTTTGCCATGCTAAAGCTTCAAAGTTTAATTAGGTCCTGTTTGTTTGTGTGTTTTTTTTTTTTTTCATTACTCTTGGACATAGGCTGAAAAGGATTATTATTGCTATGATTTATGTCAAAGAAAGTTCTGCCTGTGTTTTCCTCTAGAAGTTTTATAGTATCCAGTCTTACATTTAGGCCTTTAATCTATATTGAGTTTGTTCTTGTGTATGATGTTAGAGAATGTTCTAAAATCATTCATTTGCATATAGCTGTCCAATTTTCCCAGCACTGTTTATTGAAGAGACTGTGTTTTCTCCATTTTATGTTCTTCCCTCCTTTGTCATACATAGATTAATTGGCCATATGTGCATGGGTTTATTTCTGGGCTGTCTATTTTGTTCATTGATTTTCTGTATTTCTATTTTTGTGCCAGTACCACACTGTTTTGATTTCTGTAGCTTTGTATTATAATCTGAAGTCAGGAAACCTGAGTTCTCTGTCTCTGTTTTTTCTCAAGATTGCTTTGGTCATTCACTGTCTTCCATGTTTCCATACAAATTTAGCTTTTTGTTCGAGTTCCGTGAATAATGCCTGTGGTAATTTGATAGAAATTGCACTAAATCTGTAGATTGCCTTGGGTCATATAGTCACTTTGACAATATTGATTCTTCCAATCTAAGAACCCAGTATATCTTTCCATTTGTTTTTGTCATCTTCCATTTCTTTCATCAGCATCTTATAGTTTTCTGATTACAAGTCTTTGCTTCCTTAGGTAGGTTTATTCCTAGGTATTTTATTCTTTTTGATGCCATGGTAAATGAAATTGTTTCCTTATTTCTCTTTCTGACCTTTTGTTAGTGATAGGAATGCAACAGATTTCTATGTATTAATTTTATATCCTCCAAATTTACCAAATTCATTGAGTTTTAGTATCTCCAGGACTTTTCTGTGTATAGTAATCATGTAATCTGCAAACAATGACAGTTTTGCTGCTTCTTTTCCAATTTTATTTCCTTTCATTTCTATTTCTTTTATGGCTGCTTGTATTGAGGTGCTCCTATGTTGGGTGCACATATATTACAGTTGTTATATCTTCTAGTGTTGATTCTTCGATCATTATGTAGTGTCCTTCTTTCTCTCTTGTAACAGTCTTTATTTTACATTTTATTTTGCCTGACATGAATATTGCTGCTCCACATTTCAACTTCTGCTTGCATGAAATACCTTTTTCCATCCCCTCACTTTCAGTCTGTATGTCTCTAGATCTGAAATGGGTCTCTTATAGACAGCATGTATATGGGTCTTGTTTTTGTATCCATTCAGCCTAAATCTTTTGGTTGGAGCATTTAATCTTTTTACATTTAAGGTAATTAGTGATGTTTGTTCTTATTGCCATTTGTTAATTGTTTTGAGTTTGTTTTTGCATTCTTTTTCTTTCCTTGCACTTTCATTGTCTTGTGATTTTATGACTATCTATAGTATTATGTTTGGATTCTGTTTTTTTCATGTGTATATCTACCATAGATTTTTGGTTTGTTGTTACTGTGAGTTTTTGGTATAGAATTCTCTCTATATGGCCTTCCCTGGTGGTTCAGAGGTTAAAGCATCTGCCTGCAATGCAGGAGACCTGGGTTCAATCCCTGAGTCAGGAAGATCCCCTGGAGAAGAAAATGACAACCTACTCCAGTATTCTTGCCTGGAGAATCCCATGGATGGAGGAGCCTGGTGGGCTATAGTCCACGGGGTCACGAAGGGTTGGACACGACTGAGCGACTTCACTTTCACTTTTCTCTCTATATATGCATAATTATTTTAAGTTGCTGATCTATTAATATCAAATGCATTTCAAATATCCTGCATTTGTAGTCTCCTCTCACAGATATTAGTTTAAATATCATATTTGTGTGTGAATGATTTCCTACCTTTGTGTATATTTGCCTTTACTAGTGAGTTTTCTCATTCATATTTTCTTTGTTTCTAGTTGTGGCCTTTTCTTTTCTGCCTAAAGAAATTCTTATAGCATTCGTTATAAAGCTGGTTTGGTGGTGCTGAATACTCTGAGCTTTTGCTTATCTGTAAAGCTTTTGATTTCTCCATCATATCTGAATGAAAGCCTTGCTGGGTAGAGTATTCTTGGTTGTAGGTTTTCTGCTTTCATCACTTTAAATATATCATGCCACTCTCTTCTGGCCTGCAGAATTTATGCTGAAAAACCAGCTAAGAACCTTATGGGGATTCCCACAAATGTTTGTTTTTTGTTGTTTCATTGTTGTTGCTTTTAATATTTTCTCTTTGTCTTTAATTTTTGTCTTTTTTATTAACATGTGTCTTGGCATGTTTCTCCTTGGGTTTATCCTGTGTGGAACTCTGTGCTTCCTGGACTTGGGTGACTATTTCCTTTCCCATGTTAGAGACATTTTCAGCTATTATCTCTTCAAATATTTTCTTTAGTCCTTTATCTCTCTCTCTCTCTCTGAGACCCCTATGATGCAAATGTAGCATTTGATGTTGTCCCAGAGGTCTCTTAAATTTCATTGTTCCTTTTTATTGTTTATTCTGTTCCATGTTAGCAGTTATTACCATTCTGTTTTCCAGCTCAGTCATCAGTGTTTCTGCCTCATTTATTCTGCTATTGATTCCTTCTAGTGTATTTTTCATTTCTGTTATTGTATTCTTCAATTCTCATTGGACTTTATTTTTCTAATTCTTTGTTAAAACTTCTTGTAACTTCTCTGTGCATCCATTCTTTTCCTGAGTTCTTGAATCATATTTGCAATTATTACTCTGAACTCTTTCTCAGGTAAATTGCCTGTCTCCACATCACTGGTTGTTCTGGGGTTCTATCTTCTTCCTTCATCTGGAACATATCCCTCTGCAGGCTCGTTTTCTAAACTCATGTCTAAACTTCTATTTGTATTTTTATGTATGTGGAAGTTCAGGTATGTTTCTAAACCTTGGAGAAGTCTCCCTCTTTAGGGGATGTTCTTTGTGTCATCAAATGGTGAGGGACCAGCTCTGGTCCCAGGGTAGGTTCTTACCTGTTTGCAGACTCAGTTCTACAGACAATGGGACTATTTCTTACTTCTGGTTTCTGACCCCTGGTGGTTGAATCTGGTATAGAGGCCTGTGGGAGGGGTTGGTGACTTCTCACTGGTGGATGGAGTAGGGTCTGGTGGGCAGGGCCACGTCAAGGGGTATGTCTTGAGGTGACTGTGGGCTCAGGAAGTCTTTAGGCAGCCTGTCTGATGGGTGTGACTGTTCTCACCTTGTTTTCTGTTTGTCCTGAGTGGTCCCAGTACTGGAGCCTGCAGCTTATTGGGTGGGGCCAGGTCTTGGTGCTAATGTCCCTAGCAACCCATCACGCTTCACAAAAGCCCAGTAATGACTGATAGAGGCATGCCAAGGTTTTTCTTGCTCCTTTGCTCATTAGCATCAGCTCATAGCCTTGACTCCTTCAGCTGAAGGCAAGCTTGAATTAGTTCTTTAGAAACTATTGATGCTGTTTATACTTGGGATGAGTGACAAAAGACCATCTTCCCAAGGGCCTCTCACGGGTTCTGTAACATATTTATCCTAAGGGATGGATATATTTTGCATATAATTGATAATTATGTTTAAAAACAAGTAGTTAACATCTTAATAGAAGAAAATTATATTCCTGCTTCAGTCACTACAGATTACCTTGAGAAAAGAAATTTGGAGATATATTTATTCTCAAGTTGTTTCTAATATGTTTCAAATTCTTTTGCTATATAATAGTTCTTTTAAATATGTCCTTTGTGTTAAATTTCTTCTCTGGAAAAAAAATTAGATATGTTTTATTACATTTTATCATGTGATTACATCAAAGGCTAAATAAGGTCTTCTCTAAATATATCCAGTAAAATGTTGAATTGTTTTCATGCTGTTAAATGAATTAGTTAATATTTCTCCCTTGACTGAGTTATAGAGAAGTCATTATTTTAAAAAGTTAAGTCTTAATGATAATAGCTGACATTTATTAAGCATTTACTATGTGCCACTTTTGTAAGCAATTTTTATTAATTATCTCATTAAATCCTTATAATAGCATCGAGCTATAAATATTTTCTCATGTGAAAAGGGGAATGGGAATGCTATCATTTATTTTATAAGCTTAGTTGTAAGGTTTGAAGGGTTAAAATGTGCATGATTTAGCAAATAGTAGAATTAAGTAAATTATTTTTATTAATGTACTCATCTTAGTTTATACATGAGAAAACTAAGGCTTAAATAGTTTAACATTTTGCTTGTTTGAAGTTACACAGCTAGTATATGGTGGAGGAGCTGGAAACAAATTTGTATCTGCATAAATCTGGAAAATGAGTCCTTAGCTAATATGCTATTTCCTATAAGATCTATTGTATGCATACTCCACAACTCTTAAAGTATAATATATTTATTGTACATGTTTAGACTCTTTCCTGAAAAAGGGACTTCAAACACTTGCTAGGACGGAGCTACATTATCTTATTTGAAAATTATACCTTTCTTGACTTCTTTTCTAAATATGATGATTTGGAACTCTGTATTCTTGGAGTCTGAAGCTTACCCTTAGCACTCAGGGTGAATAGTAATATTGTACCACATTTCTGAGTCCTTAAAAAAAAAATTCATCCTCATAACTGTCACCATTACTAATTGAGGTCTTCCAGTGCCTTGGAATGGATTAGGAATGAAGTATGAAAAAGATAACAAACAGTTCTTTTTATTAGCCTAAAGGAATTTTAAAAACACATAGAAACACACTGGTTTGTGACTGATTTCCAGGTTTTATGTTTATCAAAATTTCCTAAGCAAATCACAAATGTTATAAGCCTATAGGAAATATTAAAAGTTGGATCAGTCCTTCAATGAGAGTATAATGGATTGTCATTTAACAACTTTTTCACTGGAAAGAAATGAAGTAAAATGTAATAAAGCAGCATTCTCACAGTATGCATAACTAGGAAATACATAATATTTCATATTGTGACAAAATATTATTAAGCCCCCTGGTATTCATTAGAATAACCATTAATGGTAATGAAATTGTATGGTGTTTATGTAGATATTATATGTAACTCCAGGAATTTTATTATAATCAAATATGAATATATTTGTTGCTATTTGAGACAGGTACATGGAGTTTGCAATGGCTACATGCTGAAGCATTGAGCATTTCAGATCAACCATTTTTTTTCTTCTTATTTATCATTATTAAAGAAAACATGTTTTAAAAAACTTTTATTCTTTGAAAATACATTA
Organism: Muntiacus reevesi; assembly: GCF_963930625.1. Taxonomy (NCBI): domain Eukaryota; kingdom Metazoa; phylum Chordata; class Mammalia; order Artiodactyla; family Cervidae; genus Muntiacus; species Muntiacus reevesi. The sequence goes on along the minus strand of NC_089251.1, from coordinate 254,674,154 downwards.
AGTGTAATATTATGTAACTTTAGGGGAGGAGCATTTTCTGTTTCTACTAATTACACACTTTACTTTTTATGAAAAGAGAAGAGATGGGCAAAGATGAAGCTGCTTGCGTGACTTGGTTCTTGGGCTCTCTGTAGCACCTAAGCTGGGCACCGTTCTCTCATCCCTCATTTCCTGCCCACTTGCAAATTGACAAAGTTAGGAAATGCTATCTGTTTGGACTGCTCCTCATGTCCTGTTTGCTCTGAGAGGTGTTTTGTAATTCAAGGCCTGATGTTACCACCAAACTCTCTGCAAAGCTGACTGGCACAGCAAAATCAGGCTTTTAGGTTTTGTAGCAATTCTCATGGGGCTTCCCTGCTGGCTCAGACAGTAGAAATCTGCCTGCAGTGACCTAGACTTGATCCTTGGATCAGGAAGATCCCCTGGAGAAGGGAATGGCTACCCACTCCAGTATTCTTTTCTGGAGAATCCCATGGACAGAGGAGCAATTCTACTACCTCTGATAAAACACAGTCACTTACATGTTCTTTTTTTTTTTTTTTTTTTAAATTTTATTTTATTAGTTGGAGGCCAATTACTTCACAACATTTCAGTGGGTTTTGTCATACATTGACACGAATCAGCCATTGAGTTACACGTATTCCCCAACTTACATGTTCTAAGTGTTGGCTAATGTAGATGATACCTCATTAGACAGAGTTCACTTGAGCTCAGAGATTTCAAAAGCATATAGAATAGAGTTTCATGTATAGTAAGTACTCTATAGATATTTGTTATTATTTTTTATTTCTGATAGTACCTGATTCAGTCAATGCTGGTGAACTGAACTGAATATGTTGCTTAGCTAGTATGTGTTAGGCATTGTCTTAGCAGTTTTTAACAGAAATCAACTCACTGAATTTTTATCACAACACTTTGATTGTGGTCAAGATTTTTCTTTTAATCCTCACAATTAAATACAAAGAAAAAATATTAAAAGCAGCAAGGGAAAAGCAAAAAGCAACATACAGGGAATCCCCATAAGGCTATCAGCTGATTTTTCAGTAGAGACTGCATACCAAAAGGGAGTTGTAGAATATATTTAAAGTGATGAAAAGGAAAAACCTACAACCAAGATTACTCTACCCAGCAAGAATCTCGTTCAGATTCAATGGAGAAATCAAAAGTTTTACAAACAAGCCAAAGCTAAGAGAATTCAGCACCACAAAACCAGCTTTATGACAAATGCCAAAGGAACTTCTCTAGGCAAGAAGCACAAGAGAAGAAAAAGAACCACAAAAGCAAACTCAAAACAAGAAAATGGTAATAGGAACATACATATTGATAATTACCTTAAATGAAGATGGATTAAATGCCCCAAGCAAAAGACACAGACTATCTGGATGGATGCAAAAGTAAGACCTGTGTATATGCTGCCTACAAGAGACCCACTTCAGAACTAGGAAAACCTGCAGTCTGGGTAGTCTCATGTAGGGCTCAGGAATTTTAGGTTGAGCTTCTGTGATATAATTTTTTTTTCCAGTTTGTGATTTGCCCATCCGCTATTCAGAAAACGAAGATCATGGCATCTGGTCCCATCACTTCATGGGAAATAGATGGGGAAACAGTGTCAGACTTTATTTTTTGGGGCTCCAAAATCACTGCAGATGGTGATTAAAGCCATGAAATTAAAAGACGCTTACTCCTTGGAAGGAAAGTTATGCCCAACCTAGATAGTATATTAAAAAGCAGAGACATTACTTTGTCAACAAAGGTCCGTATAGTCAAGGCTATGGTTTTTCCAGTGGTCATATATGGATGTGAGAGTTGGACTGTGAAGAAAGCTGAGTGCCAAAAAACTGTGGTGTTGGAGAAGACTCTTGAGGGTCCCTTGGACTGCAAGGAGATCCAACCAGTCCATCCTAGAGGAGATCAGTCCTGGGTGTTCATTGGAAGGACTGATGCTGAAACTGAAACTCCAATACTTTCGCCACGTCATGCGAGGAGTTGACTCATTGGAAAAGACCCTGATGCTGGGAGGGATTGGGGGCAGCAGGAAAAGGGGACGACAGAGGATGAGATGGCTGGATGGCATCACCGACTCGATGGACATGAATTTGAGTAAACTCTGGGAGTTGGTGATGGACAGGGAGGCCTGGCGTGCTGCAATTCATGGGGTCGCAAAGAGTCAGACTCGACTGAGCAACTGAACTGAACTGAACTGATGTACGGGATTTGATTTTATCATCATTGCACCCCTCCTACCATCTCGTTGTGGCTTCTTCTTTGCCTTTGGACATAGGATATAATTTTTAGTAGGTCCCATCCTTTTTTAATCTGTAGTTTTTCCGTAGTTAGTTGTGATTTTGGAGCTTTTTGTAAGAAGAGGTGAACTGAAGTCCTTCTGTGCCTCCATCTTGTCGTAGTTCCTGTTACACCCACTCTCTTCCTGCAGTAGCTGGGGGATGAGCCAAGGGAGGTGGGGTGCTGCAGGTTGGGGTGGCGCGGGGCGGGTGGGACAGTGCAGCAAGTGAAGGAACTTGGAACTCTTTGAGGCTGGGAGTGGCAGCCAGCCTTGCGGGTGGCGGGGCACTGGGACAGGCGGATGCAGTGGGCCAAAGTAGGAAACCAGGGACTCTCCAGCCCTGGGATAGCATCATTGGCGGAGGAATAGCTGAGCTGGTAGGTAGTTGTGATTGTGGTGTTTTTTGTAAAAAGAGGTGAACTCACTTCTACTCCACCATCTTATCTCTGGACTTTTATGTGTGTATTTAAATTTCCTTTTTTTTTTTTTTTTAATTTTATTTTATTAGTTGGGGGCTAATTACTTCACAACATTTCAGTGGGTTTTGTCATACATTGACATGAATCAGCCATAGAGTTACACGTATTCCCCATCCCGATCCCCTCTCCCACCTCCCTCTCCACCCGATCCCTCTGGGTCTTCCCAGTGCACCAGGCCCGAGCACTTGTCTCATGCATCCCACCTGGGCTGGTGATCTGTTTCACCACAGATAATATACATGCTGTTCTTTTGAAACATCCCACCCTCACCTTCTCCCACAGAGTTCAAAAGTCTGTTCTGTACTTCTGTGTCTCTTTTCCTGTTTTGCATATAGGGTTATCATTACCATCTTTCTAAATTCCATATATATGTGTTAGTATGCTGTAATGTTCTTTAAATTTCCTTTTTTACACAAAAAGTAACATATAGTATGAACTCTTCTGCATTTTGCTTTTTTCACTTTAACTCCATACACTAAACACCACTCTACATCGCTTCATAGAGTGTCATCATTTTTTTAACCTGTGTAAAGCTTTATTGTATGGCCTGTACTTTTGCATTTTGACTGTTTCTAATATTTGTAGTTACAAATAATGCTGAAGTAAACAATTTTGTACATACTGTATCTTGAGCAGTTTTCTGGATTAAAAGATAAGTGGATGTGTAGATTGGTTAGGTATTGTCAAGTTCCCTTCCATAGGATTTGTTCCATTTTTCATGTTTACCAGCAATGTATAAAAGTGTCTATTTCCACACACTCATCAACACTTTACTTACATGCCTTAGAAATTTTCCAGTGAGATAGGTGAGAAATAGTATGTCAGTATAGTTTTAATTTGTGTTTTTTAAAAAATCATCAGTAAAGTTGATCATCTTTTCATGTGTCTGAGGGCCATTTTAATATCTTGTGAATTATCTTTATATCATTTACTGATTTTTCTGTAATACTTTTGGTCTTTTTTACCCTAAATTTGTTAAAGTATTTTATATAGTAGATATATTACCTTTTGCTGTGATACATGTTGCAAATATTTTTCTCCCAATATGCAATTTTTCTCTTGACTTTTCTTTTAGTGATTTTGCCATTCAGAGTTTTTATTTTAAAATTTTTATATTGTTTAACTTGTCACTTTTCCCCCTTATTTTATCTGATATTTGTCTCATAGCAGAAAGCCTTTCTTTATACACAGGTTATAGATAAAATCATCTACATTTTCTTCTAGTATTTGCATGGTTTAATTTTAGATCTCTAATCAATTTGGCATTTGTTTTGTTGTGGTATGCATTGAACTTTATCTTTTTTTCAAAATAGTTATTCAATTGTCCCAGTACCATGTACTTAAAAGTCTATTTTTGTCCCAGAGTTTTGAGATATCACTTTTATCATACGCTACATTCCCATATGAACTTAGGTCTATTTCTGGGCTTTCTGTTCTAGTCCATTGCTTGGTCTTTCCATTCATATGCCAGTGGTTTATTTAGAGGCTTTGTAGTATGTTTCGGTATTTGGTGGGACTAATTCTTCTCTTAGATCTTTTTATTTCATTGTTTCCCACCTATTTTAGAAAGCTAATTTTTCAGATATATATTTTAGTGTCAGCCTATCCAGTTCTAGTGAAAAAATGGTGTTTTTATTGACAGCATACTACATTTGTAAATAAACTTAATTTGTGCATCTAAATTCAGTTTCAGGCAGCTTCTATAAGTTCCAAAATGGTAATGCTAAAGCAGTATCATTTTGTTGAAGAGTATGCCTCAGAATTGTTAGCGTTCTTAGATTGAAGTGTTCCATTTTTGGAAACACATTATTATTATCATTTATAATGTAGGGCTAATTTTATATAAGTTTCAGTTTCCTGAAACTTTTCCTAGGCCCATCTGTGCAATTTCTCATGAAATCCATTTTTAGCAAGATCCTGCTAACTAAAAGACCCCCACCCTCCATATCTGATCATTCTCAACAACTGATCAGAGTTCTCATTCTCTACCATCCTCCTGGTGACATCTGATCACCTTGGCTTGTTGTCAGCAAAGAATCCTGTTAGGTGGCTTTAGCCATATTACGCCTTACCTCTGACATTTCCTTTTTAGTAGTTTTCTATCCAGTGATCCATATCTTACTCCTCGGATATAAACTCCCAGTTTCTCTTGCTGTATAGTGAAATAAGACCAGTTCTGTACTGAGGTCTCTTTCTTCCTATTTCAGTAATTCTGAATAAAATCTGTTTTTATTACTTCCACTACTGTTCAGCTCAGGTTTTTCTTTGACAACATATATTAAAGCACATAAACTTTTCCAGGAATCTTCATTTTACCAAGGTACCTATGTTCTTAGAATACAGATCTTCCTGAACCAATGATGGGGGTGTATCCCAATAAATCCATCACAAGTTGAAAATATCATTAAGTCAAAAATGTATTTAATGCATCTAACCTACTGAACATCATAGCTTAGCCTAGCCTACCTTAAACATGCTCAGAATAATTACATTAGCCTGAAAAGTGAAAGTCGCTCCGTCGTGTCTGACTCTTTGCGACCCCACAGACTATAGCCTGGCAGGCTCCTCTGTTCATGGAATTCTCCAGGCCTGAATACTGGAGTGGGTAGCTGTTCCCTCCTCCAGGGAATCTTCCCAACCAAGGGATCGAACCCAGGTCTCCCACATTGCAGGCAAATTCTTTACATTAGCCTAGAGCCAGGCAAAATTATCTAACAAAGGTGCTGAAAGTGAAAGTGCCAGTTGCTCAGTCGTGTCCGACACTTTGCAGCCCCGTGGACTATAGCTTGTCAGGCCTCTCTGTCCATGGGGTTCTCCAGGCAAGAATATAGGAGTGGGTTGTCATGCCCTTCTCCAGGGGATCTTCCCGGCCCAGAGATTGAATTCAGGTCCCCTGCATTGTGGACAGATTCTTTTGCCATTTGAGCTACCTGGGAAGACCAACAGAAGGAGTTAGTGTTGAGAAATTCATGTAATGCATTTAATACTGTGCAGACAGCGAAGATCAGAGCTGTGTGCTTTGAGTCCCCTTGTAATCGTGGGGCTGCCTGGGAGATGCCACTGTGTGGTGTCATGAGAGAGTACTTTGCCACATATTGGTGGCCTGGAGAAGCTAACAATTCAAAACTCACAGTATAATTTCTACTGAACGTGTATCACTTTTGTACCATCATAAAGACAAAAGTCACAAGTTGAACCATTGTAAGTTAAGGACTACATTAACACTCTGTGATTTTTTGTAGCCCTGAGGATAGCTGAAAACTCTCTTAAAAGTCATACCTATTTACTTACATGTGACCCAGAGATGATACTTTGAAAAAGCTTTCTAACAGATAAAATCATTGAATTAAAAAAATGTTCATGAGGAGGCAGTTCAAGGTAGCAGCCTAAGAAGAGCTTGAACTTGCCTCTTCTTCTGGACAAAAAAAGCTGTACCTACATGTGGAATAATTTCCTCTGAGAAAGACCTGAAAGCTAGAAGAATAGCAGCTCTATAGCAGAGGGTAAAAGAGGTACATTGAGACAGAGGAGGCAGAGATAGTCTTGTCAAAATATGAACCCAGGTACAGCAACCCATAGTTGGGAGGGATATAAAAACTATGGAACTTTTTCCCATGGAGCAAGGGGTTTGTGCCCACATCAGGATCACAGAGCTGGAGAGATGGGGCACCAAAGCACATGGCCTTGGAAACCACTGGGGAGTGTGTCCAGGAGAACCATAGAACTTCAGGGGATGGAGAACCTGCTCTTAGGGCTTGCATGCAGGCTAAGACCTCAGTGCAAAAAGCATCAGTTTGAAAAGTGCTTAAGCCACATGTGAATATTAACCTTAAAGCATCTCCTGGAAAGGCAGGAATCTGCTGGGACTCTCTCCACTGCAGTTGTTGAGTTCATGCAGCCCACACTGAAGATGCCCCTAGACCACCTGGCTTGGTGGCCAGGGGTGTGGGGTAGTACTTCTGGGCCCCAGGGACTATGGTGTACACAAGGTCACTCCTTCAAGTCTGGGAGGAGTAGCTGTTTTGCCTAGTGCATGGAAACAAACACAAAGAGTTAGGCAAAATGAAGAGACAGAAGAATATGTTCCAAGTGAAAGAATAAGACAAAAACCTCAGAAAAAGATCTTAATCAACTGGAGATATCAGGAATCTACCTGATACAGAGTTCAGAGTAATGACTGAAAAGATACTCACAGAATTCAAGAAAAGAATAGATGAACACAGTGAGGACTTCAAGAAAGAGGTAGAAAGCATAAAGTCCATAAGCACATACCAAACAGAAATGGCAGAGTTGAACATAATATTTGAACTGAAAAAAAAAAATACACTAGAGAGATTCAACAGCAGACTGGATAAAGCAGAAGAGCAGATCAGCAAACTGAAAGAGCAATGGGACTCACCCAGAAAGAGCACATGTGTGTACACACACACACACACACACACACACACACACATACCCCTTCTGGGGCAACATCAAGTGGAATAACATTTGTATTATATGAGTCCCAGAAGGAAGGGAGAAAGAGAAGAGCAGAAAACTTACTTGAAGAAATATGGCAAAACATTCCAAATCTAGAGAAGAAAACAGACATCAAGGTCCAAGACGCCCAGAGAATTCCAAATAAGATGAACCTAAAGAATTCCGCAATAAGACACAATATAATTAAAATATCAAAAGTTAAAGAGTTTTAAAAGCAGCAAGAAAACAATTTTTAATATACAAGGGAAACCCCATAAGTCTATCAGCATATTTTCAACAGAAACTTTGCAGCTAGAAGGGTATATACTGCAAAGCTATGGTAATTAAAATAGTATAGTGTTGACATAAAAGCAGACACATAGATCAGTGGAATAGAATAGAGAGCCTAGAAGTAAACCCACTCATAATATGGTCAATTAATTTATGACAAAGGAGGCAAGAATATGCAGTGGGGAAGGACAGTCTCTTTAATAAATGGTGTTGAGCAGCCAATAGCCACACACCAAAGAATGAAACTGGATCACTGTTTATACCGTATACAAATATTTACTCAAAATGGAGTAAAGATTTGAAAGGAAGGCCTGAAACTATAAGTATCCTAGAAGAAAACATATGCAGTAAGCTCCTGGACATTGGTCTTCCTGATTGTTTGTTTTTTTTTTTTCTTTTTTTGGATCTGACTCCAAAGGCAAGGGCAACAAAAACAAAAATAGATAGGACTACATCAAAAAAACAAGTTTCTGTATAGTGAAGGAAACCATCAACAAATACAAAGACAGCCTACTGAATGGGAGAAGATATTTGCAAATCATATATTCAATAAGGTTAATATCCACAATATATAAGGAACTCACACTACTTTATAACAACAACAGAAACCACTCTGATTAACAAATGGGCAGAATATCTGAATAGACTTTTTTTTTTAAGAAGATATACAGAGAGCCAAAAGACATGAAAAGATGCTCAAGATCATTAATAATCAGGAAAATGCATATCAAAACCACAATGAGATATCACTTCATGCCCCCCAGAATGGCTGTTGTCAAAGAACTCTCCTGCAACACTCCTCCATTGTTAGTGGGAATGTAGACAACCACTGTGGGCAATGATGTGAAGGTAGCTCAGAAAGTAAGAATGGAACTGTTACATGAACTAGCAATTCCACTTTTGGATATCTAGCCAAAGAAAACAAAGACAGTAATTTGAAAAGATATATGCCCCCTCCCTGTGTTCATTGTGGCATTATTTATAATAGTTGAGTTTGGAAACATCCTAAGTGTCCATTTATGAAGGTATGGATAAAGAAGATGTGGTACATATATATGATAGAATACTACTCAATCATAAAAATAGAATGAAATCTAGCCATCTGCAAAAACATGGATGGACCTTGAAGGTATGCTGTGTGATTTACTTATATGTGAAATCCGAAAAGTCAAAACCAAACCCAGACTCATAGATACAAAAAACAGGTTGGTGACATTTTATTAACTCTGTTTGCTAAATATGATAACTAAACATATTGCAGTTAATATACAAACACAACATATTGCAGTATATACAAATGTTATATATGTTAATATATATGTTAATATGTTTATACAAATAAACATATTGCAGTATATACAAATATATATGTTAATATGTTTACACAAATAAACATTGCAGTATATACAAATGTTATATATGTTCATATATGTTAATACATATGTTAATATGTTTATACAAATAAACATATTGCAATATATACAGATGTTGCATCTCTGTGTTGTATACATGAAACTATAAAATGTCATGTTATAGTTAAATGAAAAAATTTAAGTTTATAAAATCATTCTCTAACATTTTCATATATTCATGGCTTGTGAAGGATTAAATGTACAATAATTTCATCAAACTGGATTTTCATAGAGTTAGTCATATTTCAGTGCTAATTATTTAAACTAATTCTTGGTCAATTTTTAAGCAGAACAAGGGAATAAAAAAACTTTCCTGAAGCCAGTAACATGTATTTCTTTCAGTCTGGGTTTTGTACTGGGGAAAGTGGTATAATGACCAGAATAAATAAAAATTTATTTTGTCAGGATTATTATAAAAGTCTAGTAAAAATAAATGGATGATATATGTTGTTGAATTTTCTTGCTCCTCTTTCTGTTTCTTCTGGCTCTTTCTATGTAGCCTTAACTCCTGTATTATCTAAATATGAAATGTTGAGGTGATTACTCCTGGCAGCAGGTGATTCTTTCTGCTAATTGCTGCTCAGTCCATTTAAGTTATTGGAAATAGAGATATGTCACACTGGTGGGCTGCATGTGTATTCAGAAGTTATTGAGCTTGTTTGTTACTTTAAGTAGATTATAGTATTTAGATTGTTTTTACTGGTATGTGTAAAGATGTGCATCCATAAGCTTTGGCTGATAATAAATTGAAATCGAGGCATTTTCATATACATCACCTAATATAAAATATTACCAACTCTGAGTGCCACTGGGAGATTGTCAGATCTTATGTGTGAAAGGTTTTTACCATCACTGTTACACATTAACTGGGCAAAGTTTAATATTAATAGCTCCTGAGAATTGTGGCTTTATTTCCTGTGTTTGGATTTTGTTTGCAGCAATTTGGTTGCTTCTCTGTGTACAGTGGTTGAGAGTATAGGCAAGATTGTGACAAGGTTCTGGGCTCTTAACTTTGATGAACACCATGACATTTCCATCATGCTCCACTCAAAACAGCACAGCTGTGAGTCTGGGAGTGGCATCCCCACTGCTCTCAGGAGCCTTTGTTTGGAGAACACCCTGATTAACCCCCACCCTTCACGGTTCATTGACTCACTGATAGATCAAGTTTAAACTAGCATATATTAGCACATTTGCTGCTAACAGAGGAACAGTTGGCCATTCTGTTTTACATTGCTGGTTCATTGAAAACGGGCATGCTAAAAAGGTCTACAGAGTATGAATTGAGAGTTTACCAAAGGATTGAGAACCAAGTCAGTTGCATATTAATTTTGAATCATATCTATATTTTAATCTTAGATTATCATTTGGGGGGAAGCTTATACTGTTGTAAAATTATGAATAAATGATTTATCACTTTCAGATTCCTTTTTTTCAAGGAGTTCAGGGGATTTTTGTGTCTCGATACAGCTTTCATAGTAAACAGCTTGTCATAATTGAATGAAAGAAGAGCAAGGTTGTGACTGCCTGATACTTCCCATCATCTCATTCTAAAATGTCTTCTGTAGAGTTCTTTGTAGCCAATAATTTACAGAAATTTTTGTGGTGAACTATATTTCTGTACAAAGGGCTTCCCAGATAGCTCAGTGATAAAGAAACTGCCTGCCAGTATAGGAGATGAGTTTGATCCCTGGGTGGGAGCGACCCCCTGGAGAAGGAAGTGGCAACCCAGGCCAGTATTCTTGCCTAGAGAATCCTATGGACAGAGGAACCTGGCAGGTTCTTCATTGGGGGCGGGTTCATGGGGTTACAAAGAGCTGGACACAACTGAGCGACTGAGCCCAGTAACACACACATACTGATATTTCTGTATCACATGAAAATGTTTACTGATCTCTTGTTTGGGCAAGAGATCTAGAACACATGTCTATTTTCTCACAAACATTTTAAAATCATCTCCTTTTAACCAATCACATTTCATAAAACAGAGAACTTCCTCTTGCCTACCTTCTTAACCTAGTCTTCAAAGTCTCCAATTTCTCTCCTTACTGTTCTTTTTATGAAAGATAGATTTGCCAGATCATTTGGCAGTGTCACCTGGTGAATCCTTTCTTGGCTTCACTGTTAACACACCGGTGCCATCCTTGGCTACCTGCTTCTTTGCATTGTCCTTCCTCTTGTGAGATGATAGACACAACTGCCCTGCTGGTGCTGAGGATGGCACTCCCAGTCTAAGCCTAAGATGGAACAATGGAGATTGTTTTCAAAACCAGCTAGTGCCGTGGGGACTAAAGGCAGTTTCTTTCTGGCCCATTTTCTGATTATTTAATAACTGATGAGTTGTTTTAGAAGGCAAACTGATTAATTTTCAGTTCTAAGCAAAAGGGTTAAGTATTTGTTTTCATTGTTGCTATAGACTTAATTTAGAAAAGATTTTACCCAGTTCTTAAATGTAATTCTTCTGCTGGGTTTAAGTTTGTATATACAGGAAGTAAATATGAGAATAGGGATTGAATTATTTTTTAAAAGCTTAACAGCAATAAGAGGTTGTAAGATTTTTCATGCTAAATTGTTCTTTCAGAGGATATAAGTGCCTATTGCAAAACCTACTTCTGATAAATCTGGTTCTTTGTGAAGTATTTGCCTTAGTCTTTTTGTTTTATTTTAGGAATTAATGTAAATGGTTACATTGCTAGATTTCTTTTATATCACAGCAATTTTAAAAGAAAGGCTTTTTGCTTGCATGATTGTTTTTTAAAGTGTTGATTTTTTCTTTAATACAATTGGAATTACAATTTTATAATTTATTTTTAACTTTTGGTTTATTTTTTAAAAGAATACACACACACACACACACACACAATATGGCATCTATTGTATGTATGCCAGATACTATTCCGAGGGCTAGTAATACAGCAAAGAGCAGAACCACGAAGTCTTTGAACTCAAGTAGCTTATATTCTGGGCTTCCCCAGTGGTAAAGAATCTGCCTGCAATACAGGAGATGCAGGAGACTCGGGTTCAGTCCCTGGGTTGGGGTGATTCCCCTGAAGGAGAAAATGGCAACCCACTCCAGTATTCTTGCCTTGAAAATCCCATGGAAAGAGAAACTTGGCAGGCTACAGTCCATAGGGTTGCAGTGTCAGACATGGCTAAGTGCCTGAAAACACACACACAGCTTATATTCCAGTGTTAGTGGAGTATCTTAGTCTGTTTGGGATGGTATAACAAAGTACCATAGAGAGGGTGGCTTATAAGTAATAGAAATTTATTTCTCACAGTCTTGGAGGCTTCAAGTCTGAGCTCAGGGTGCTAGCATGTTCAGGGTCTGGTGAGAGCTCTCATGTCTTCACAGGGCAGAAAGGAAACTAGAGCCCTCTGGGGTCTCTTTTATTAAAGTACTGATCCCATTCATAAGGTCTCGGTCCTTATCACCTAACTACCTCCTAGAGGCCTCACCTCCTAATACCTCACATTGGGGATTAGGATATCAACATATAAATTTTGGGGGGACACAAATATGTAATTGCTAAGAAGAGGGAATTGAAAAAAATAAGTGTATTTCTGTGATGTCAAATGGGATGAAAGTATTTGCTGTTGTTCACAGGTGTTCAAGGGAGACTTCATGGGCTATGAAGTTTTGGAAGAAAGCTGAAAGTCGTGGGAGCCATTTGGATATAGAAGTAATTCTAAGCAGACGAAATAGTAAGGGCAAAATGCTGAGCAAGAAAGGCATTTGCAGAGTAAATTCAGGGAGCAGAGTAATTGGAAATGAAGTCACAGAGCAGGCTGGAGGTAATGCATGAAGGACCTTGTAAGGTTTGTATGGTTTTTGACTTTTCTCCTTAGAAAATTAGGGGCCATCTGGGAGTTTTAAGCAGAGGAGTGACATGATCTGACTTACTTTCAAAATATATATTCTGGCTGCCAAGTAGATAGTAGATTGTGTGAGTGGGTGTAAAGATTGCAGCAGGAGACCAGTTAAGTAGGAATTAGTATCATCCAGGCAAGAGATGGCTTAAATCAGGTTAGGGGCGGGAGAGGTGGTTTGAAGTGGTGTCTTTTGATTTATTTTTGAAGATAGAGCTGGCTGGAGTTACTGACTTGGTGGATATTGAAAAAAGTTGAAGATGATGCTAAGATCTATTTTTCACTCTTATGAAAAAATGTCAAACATATAGGTGCCCATTATAATGTTTTTATATTTTCTGTGTTTTTGTTACCTAGATTCTGTACTTAACATTTTTCTATAGTGGCTTCAAACATTTTGTTCTGTCGGTGTTTTTTATTTTATATTGGAGCATAGTTGCTTTTTTTTAATTGGTGTGTAGTTGCTTTACCATGCTGTATCAGTTTCTGCCATATGGCAGAGTGAATCAGTTATATACATACATCCGCTCCTTTCTGGATTTTCTTTCTATTTAGGTCACCACAGAGCATCGCATAGAGTGCCCTGTGCTATACAGTAGGTTCTCATTAGTGATCTATTTAATACATAGTAGTGTATATATGGAGAAGGCAATGGCGCCCCACTCCAGTACTCTTGCCTGGAAAATCCCATGGATGGAGGAGCCTGGTAGGCTGCAGTCCATGGGGTCACTAAGAGTCGGATGCGACTGAACGATTTGACTTTCACTTTTCACTTTCATGCATTGGAGAAGGAAATGGCAACCCACTCCAGTGTCCTTGCCTGGAGAATCCCAGGGACGGGGGAGCCTGGTGGGCTGCCGTCTATGGGGTCACACAGAGTCGGACACGACTGAAGCGACTCGGCAGCAGCAGTATATATATGTCAATCCCAATCTCCCTGTCCATTCCCCTCTCTCACTCCTCCCCCCCCCCTTGGTATCCATTCATTTATTTTATACAACTGTCTATGTGTTTTAAAGTAAATTATAAATATCATGGGTAATTTTGATTGTTGTTGTTGTTCATTTGCCTAGTCGTGTCTGACTGGGTTTTCCTAATTTGCTGACATATTGAATGCAGGACTTTAATAGCATCATCTTTTAGGATTTTAAATAGCCCTGCTGGAATTCCATGACCTCCACTGGCTTTATTGGCAGCAGTGCTTCGTAAGGCCCATTTGATTTCACACTCCAGAGTGTCTCACTTGGAATGGGAGATGACACCATCATGGTTATCCAGATCATTGAGATCTTGTTTGTACAGTTCTTCCATGGTAATTACATGGGGAGTATTTTCCTCAGAAATAGTTCAGTAAGCATCTCTAACAAAAATTATACAAATAGCAAAATATCATTATCCTACCAAATGAATGAGCAATAGTTGTGTTTATTATCATCTAATACCTGGTCCACATTGAAATTTCTGCCACTTTGCAGAATGTCTGTTATCGCTGATATGTACCAGCCAGTGTCCAATCTATTAAATACATTTAAACTATAACACTACAACATGCCCCTCCTCATCTTTTTTATTCTCTTAGAAACTCTTAGCCCATTTAAATACAGATGACTGGTCCTTATTCTCAGAAATTCTGATTTAGTGGTTCTGGTGTGGGCCTTTCTAATGAGCTGTTGGGGGATGCCGGGGTGTCGTTTTGGAGATCACAGACTTTGAGTAGTACTGTTAGGCCCCATCTGATTGTTCTTGGGGGCATCATTTAACTTGTTCTTTTATTCCCTGTTATTTACTATAAGTTGGATTTTCAATCTAAAGAGTTAATTAGATTTATGTTGTAAATTTGGGGCAAGAATACTTCATAAATGATATGTGTACTTCATATTTTATCATCTCAGGTGGTACAGAATGTCTGACTTCCCACTATTAATGAAGCTAAGATGACTTCCCAAGGCTAAGATTTCACCAAGGAGGTGAAAACTTGATCCCTCTGTTGTAATGTCTCTATTTGAAACTAGTAGATAATTTGTTGAGTGATACTCAGGGACCAAGGGAATGTCTAGTCTTCAGTAAGTATTTCATCTAATGATTTTAACATGTGTTGATTATCCTTGCCTGAACTGATTATTTAACTAGGAGTAGATCATAGAGATTTTCTAATTCAATCATTCTTCCTAAAGGAAACCAGATCTGAAAGAGACACGTGCACCCCAATGTTCACTGCAGCACTGTTTATAATAGCCAGGACATGGAAGCAACCTAGATGCCCATCAGCAGATGAATGGATAAGGAAGCTGTGGTACATATACACCATGGAATATTACTCACCCATTAAAAGAATTCATTTGAATCAGTTCTAATGAGATGGATGAAACTGGAGCCCATTATACAGAGTGAAGTAAGCCAGAAAGATAAAGAACATTACAGTATACTAAAGGAGTGCTATTCTTTTTTAAAAATAATGTTGCTTCTCCCAACTGGTACTATTTGGTTAATGGGAAGTATAGTGCATATTGGGCTTCCTGCGTAGCTCAAGTGGTGAATAAACTGCCTGCAATGCAGGAGACCCCAGTTTTATTCCTGGATTGGGAAGTTCTCCTGGAGAAGGGATAGGCTACCCACTCCAGTATTCTTGGGCTTCCCTGGTAGCTCAAATGGTAAAGAATCCACCTATAATGCAGGAGACCTGGGTTGGGAAAATCCCCTGGAGGAGGGCCTGGCAACCCACTCCAGTATTCTTTCCTGGAGAATCCCATGGACAGAGGAGCCTGGCAGGCCACAGTTCATGGGGTCACACAGAGTCAGACACGACTGAGCGACTAAGCACTGCACAGCACACGGTGCTTATTAGAAAGGTGGGATAAATCCTTAAGTAGTTATTCAAAGTAAAGTGAAGTTTCTGACTGGAGCAATTGGAAGGATGAAGTTGTTACTTAGTGAGAAGGGGAAGATGGTGGGTGGAAAGACCAGGTTTGATGGCAAAAAGCAGAATTTTAGTTTTGAAAGCCTTAAACTTGAGATGTCTAGTAAACGTTTGTATTGCTCAAAGTTCAGTTGATTCAAAACAAAAATACTCTAGCTATTTTAAATAGAAAGCTGTTTTGTACAGACAGTGTTACTAAAAGGCTAGAAGAGAAGGTTCTAGTGCATCGACTATGCTGGTGGCCTACAGCTGTTGCTGCCTTGCTTTCCTCATTCCTCTCCCACCCCACATATTTGGCCTCGTGAGATGTTTTCTCTGACCAGTTGACTAAGGGAAATAAATGTCCAGAGACAGCTGTGCATGGTATAACAGAAGTGACCTCCTGAAGTGTTACAGCCCCACCTGAAAGTGTTCTTAGAAGGTAGTAGGGATGGGGGATCCTTCTGGTGGTCAGAACTTGGGTTGATATAAGTTGTTACAGAGTGATGGCCAGAGAGATTAACATGTCTCAATGCATGATCAGTGGTTAAGAGCTTGGCCAAATAGTCAGAAGTAAAAATTTGCAAGGTTGGTGATAGATGTATAAAGCAAAAGTGTATGAATCGCTTTCACAGAATAAGAACAGATATGAGATTTATGTTTTATGTAAATAAAACATTTGTAAATGTAAGCATTTGTAAATGCTTACCAAAGAAAATTTATTCTAGAAGAGGAAATAACCAGATAGGCAAGATGCTCCATTCAGCATCTTTTCAGAGCACATCTAGGCTTGCACAATGAACATATAAACAAAGTAGCCTTAAGGCAGGAAGGGGAAAAATATAGGGGTTTAGCAATAAGCATGTATATTCACTAAGGCTGATTTGATTATCGCCATTTTTTTGAGTACTCTACTTGCAGACAGATCAGCCTTGAGCCCTGGACATCCCAGAGCAACCAGTCAACCACTTGATTGGAGATTGATACATTGAATCCTTTCTCTTGTGAAAGGTCAGTGTCTTGGCCTCATTGCTACCAGTGCTTACATTTGATATGGATTTGGATTTATTGTCCACCGTGTTTCTGCCAGTACTACCATTGGTGACTCTCCTAAATACCTTGTTCAGTGAATTTACGTTTTATACAATACTGCTTTTGATCACGGGACTCATTCACATCAAGAAAAGTAAATCAATTGACTGAGCAGTGTGGAATTCACCAGTCTTACCACATTTCCTATTTTATTATATTGTCTTCCACTTGGGAGACTAAATCTTGTGATAGTAAAGCAGTTTTTAGTTCCGTAAACAGAATACATAGGTCTATGGACCAGTGAATGAGTGAAGGTAAGTGTCATCTCTTTTCTTCACCTTTTGTTTCCCACTGATAGTATTTTTTTGCTTCTGGCCTCTGTGACTTTGAACTCTGCTGATTTAGAGGTTTCAGTTTATATGGGAAAATGATAATGGTTCAATTGAACTGGACATTGAAACTACCTGGTCATGTTATTGAACCATATGACTGAACCAGCAAATGAAAAAGTAATAATAGTGCAGTTGCTTTGCTGGCAAAGGTGATCTGTTCTGATTATCAGGGGGAAATAGGGTTGTTTCTGCTACTCCATAGGAGGACCACATCTGGAAACTGGCAGGCAACCTGGACTGCCACTTAGGAGCAGGATGAAATGAATAGACACATAGCCCAGGAAAGTAAAATTGGCCAAACTGACTTCAGGAGGCATAGAAAATGTAAACAGATGAATTACAACCAAAGAAGTAGAAAATTTTTTGTTACTTCTAAAAAAAAGAAAAAAACCCACCAACTCTGACATTTTCAGATGAATATGCACCATACCTTTAAGGAACAAAAAACTTCAACATTATTTAAAATACTCTGGAGCACAGGAAAAGAATGAAAACTCCCAGATTTTGTTTATAGAACTTGCATGGAATTAATACCAACACCTGACAATGAAGTCCAAAACAGGAAAAGTATAGATTGCTTTTATTTATGAGTGTCAAGCAGCCCTTAATAAAATAAGGAGAGATAGCTATGCTATGAGCATGATAAATATGTGGTTAGTCACCTCAGTCGTGTCCGACTCTTTGCGACCCCATGGACTGTAGCCCGCCAGACTCCTCTGTCCATGGGGATTCTCCAGGCAAGAATACTAGAGTGGGTTGCCATGCCCTCCTCCAGGGGATCTTCCCAACCCAGGGATCAAACCCAGGTCTCCTTCATTACGGGTGGATTCTTTACCATCTGAGCCATATACATCTCATTTTATTTTATTTTAAATTTATTTATTTTAATTGAAGGATAATTACTTTACAATATTTTGATGATTTTTGCCATGCATCAACCTGAATCAGCTATAGCTATACATGTGTCCCATCCATCCCGAACCCTATCCTATCTCCCTCCCCATCTTATCCCTCCAGGTTATCACAGAACAGTGGCTTTGGGTGCCTTGCATCATACATCAAACTCACACTGGTTATCTCTTTTACATATGGTAATGTATATGTTCCAATGCTATTCATTCAAATCATCCCACCCTCGCCTTCTCCCACAGAGTCCAAGACTCTGTTCTTTACATTTGTGTCTCCTTTGCTGCCCTGCATGTGGGATCAGTTACCATCTTTCCAAGTTCTATGTATATGTGTTAATATACAGTATTTGTCTTTCTGACTTACTTCACACTGTATAATAGGTCCAGTTTTGTCTACCTCATTACAATTGACTCCAATGTGTTCCTTTTTATAGCTGAGTAATATTCTATTGTGTATATGTACCACAACTTCCTCATCCATTCATCTACTGATGGACATCTAAGCTGCTTTCATGTCCTAGCTATTGTCAACAGTGCTATAGTGAACACTGGGATACATGTGTCTCTTTCCATTCTGGTTTCCTCAGTGTGTATGCCCAGCAGTGGGATCACTGGGTCGTATGGCCGTTCTAGCCCCAGTTTTTTAAGGAATCTCCATGCTGTTCTCCATAGTGGCTGTACCAGTTTGCATTCCCACCAACAGTGTAAGAGGGTTCCCTTTTCTCCACACCCTCTCCAGCATTTATTGTTTGTAGGCTTTTTGACGACAGCTCTTCTGACTGGCAGGCTCTTCTCACTGTGGTTTTGATTTGCATTTCTCTGATAATGAGTGTACATCTCATTTTAAAGCCTACATGAAGAAATTTGTGAAGGAATCCCATCGAGCTCTGGAACTAATGAGAGTATTCTTCATCAGCACTGTTAGTCACATTCTTCTGGTGAAACCAACCCGTGCAAGAAGAATAGAGAAAAAGCATGAATTTTCATGCCAATTGGAAAGGGAAAATGAAATTACCATCATTTGAAGATGAAATAACTATCAACCTGGAAAATCCAAGAGGATAAAAGGAAATCTATGATGAACAATGAGAAAATTAAGTGCTAGGTGTAGAAATAAATAGTTTTGATATTTGCTGTTAATATTCGGTGAGGAGATGGAGCTGAACACATACTGATGGCAGTTGCAAAAAGGATGAAAAACGTAGACTTGTTCAGCATTCATCTGACAAGCATTTAACATGGTACTGAGGGACACAGAAAGCTTAAAATGGAAAAGCATACCTTGTTTCTGTAAAGAAAGACTGAATCTCATAAAAGTGTTATTGTCCTTAAAAGAATTTATATTTAATATAATCGCAATAAAATGCCAGTAGAATTTTTCCATACTAGACAAACTGATTTTAAAGATCATGTGTAAAAATAGACATGGAAATTCTTAAAAGTAGTAAAGAGAGACCAACTGTACCAGTTATTAAGTCATGTTATGAAACTATGATATTTAAAACGATGATATTTAATATTTATGATACTGACAAGAATAAGTCAATAGATCTCAGACAAGACACTTAGATTCAAACACATCCAGAGACCTAATATATATAAAGTGGCATTTGAAACCTGTGGGAGAAAGATGGATTATGTCATGAATGATGTTGAGATAGATAGATAGCAATCTGGAAGAAAGTTAAGGTCAGCTTGCATAAAATATGAAATTGAGACCATCAAATTATTAGAAAGATACAGAGTTTTTTTTTGTCACAAAGGGAGTTTTTAAATATGATACAAAAGCCAGAAGCTTTAAAAGAAGTGATATATTCAACTACAGGCACGTAAAAATAAAAATAGCATAAATAAAATGAAAATCACTAAATGACACACTGGGGAAAATATTTGTAATTCATCTAACAAAAGGTTGATTTTTCTTACTGTATGGAGCACTACTATAATTAACATGACAATGAATACAAATATTATTTTTAAAGATAGGCTAATGATATAAACTATAGCTCATGGAAAAATAGAAGCAACTGTTAAACATTTTTCAGTGTTTCTCAACCCCCCCTTATAATAAGAGAAATATAAATTGAAATTAGAGTGATGTGCAGTTTTTTTATCCTTCAGATTATCAAAGATCAAAAAAATTGAAAATATGCAAGGTTTACAATGATGTAAGAAAACAGACACTCTTAAGTTCCTAGTGGTGTAAGTTGGTAGTAAAAATAATAGGTAAACTGAGTACTGTGTGTCATGCACTTTCCTAAGTACTTTATATTTACTTATTTAATCATCACATGTACCTTTTGTGAATGGTACTCTTAGCCCGTATTACAGATGAGGAAACTGAAGAACAGAAAAGTTAGACAATAACCCAAAGTCACACAGTTTGGCAAATGGAGCAGCCAAGGTTTAAGATCAATTACTTTTACTTTAGCATTTACTTTTTTTTGGTCACAACTCTGAATTGTTTCAGTGGCAAGTAATTTGGCAGTATACACTCTCAAGGGTACATATACTTTGATCTAGTGATTCTCCTAGAAGTTTGATCTGCAGTTTTCCGTAAATAGATGCAAAATGACATTTATTGCAGCATTATTTTCAGTAAAGGAAGACTGAAAACAACCTGCATACCTATCCCCAGAGAACTAGTTAATTAAATTGAGGTTCATACGAAGAAAACTAGGCAGCTCTGGATAAACTAAGATGGCACTCACATACATTTTCATATGTGCACAGAATAGATTCTCAATGATGCCAGTAGTTGTGTCTCAGGAAGGGAACGGGTGTCAGGGAATGAACTGACTGGTGAGATTTTGAATTCTCAGAAGACAGTGTGTGTATTTTAATCTGTACAGAAAACTACTGTGTGTGTGGTTCTCAATACAGAGACATTTGTATTGAGGTCATTTGGTGAAGAGTGTCACCAAGTGCCTTAGACCTGGATTCAGACTCCAACACTGGGTGGTTAACTCAGCGGGAAAGAGGCTTTGGAACACCTGTAGCAACTTGACTTCTTCCTTGACTTTGGCTGTGACTGGAGGAAGGACAGAATCCATAGAGCTCTGTGTGTTTGGGGTAAGATTCTTCTCAACACCACTCTGCTCTCAGTCTTAACTCTGGCACGCACTTTTTATCTTTTACACATGGCTTTGCTACCTGAAGTCCTTCCTCAGCTAGACTTTCATCCCTCTAAGGCGCTCTCTGTGTGCCCGCTGGCCCGACACCGTCCCCCACTCTCTTCAACTCCAGACACCATTTTATTTTGCCCTGTGGAATGATTCTTCATGAGCAAAATCTTGGAGGAAAACCAAGAGAGTTTCCAGTCTAATATGGAAGATTAACTAATAAATAGATGTAAAGTTACAGTGGTGTGTACCAATCAAGATTGGGAAGTACATGGATTTGTGAGAATAAATGATAAGGGGGAAATGACCTAGCTGAAGTCATAAAGCCAAGGAGGTCATGATAGCCTTTCCTGCTTTCCCCAGAAAGCGATAACTGAGGCGAGGTCAGAACAAGAGAAGAGGAGATTAACTGGGCAAAGTGGTTACGATGGCAGACGGTACAGGTGGGGAGCTCATGGGGAGAGCAGATTCAAGGGCACTTTGGCAGAAGCCACATAGGAATTCAAGAAAATGAGTGGAATAGGAGGAGGCTTGAGGAGGGAGTGTGGATGGAGAGACGGTTGGGGCTTTTTTAGTTATATCTCTTTATTCCACTTAATTAAAGACATTAAAAATGTCCTACTTTATTGGGTAGAAATCTCCATTCTGATTTCAAAATTTTGACATCAAATTGCTACCTAATTCATGTATACTTAGTCTTTAGCTTCATAGTCATCATGTTAAGTTCATCTAAAAGAAAAAGAGAAGTGAGAAAACGAATACATGCTCTGGTTTAAAAAAAAATCGGCTTTGTTGACATGTATTTAAAAACCCCTTGATTGGCCCAGAATGCCTAAGGACATTTCTGATTAATTTAGCTTTCATTACTATTGTTAACTGAGGCTTAAAATAAACTTATTTTGCTTAAATCCTTTTAGAAAGTCTTTAAAAATAATTTTAGCCCCTTTCCTGCCTTAGGTTTGTGTCCCAGAGATTGAATGGGATGTAGAGCATGCACTCTTATACATTTACATTTAAAGTCTGCAAACCTTCAGCTAGAATGTGCTTATCCTCACAAGCCACAATGACTGTTTTTCGTTTCCATGAACGTTTATCCCTTCACAGTCATGATCTAGGAAGAGGGGGGAATAAAAGTTGGTTTGTATGACAGCATTTGGGGACTCCATCTGGTGCTTAGACAGCTTTCTTCCTGGGTCTGTTACTGCTGGAGAAATATGAGTATTCTAACAAACTTACCAGGTAAGGGAAAATTTAACTAGATCTTAGTCTGGACTGTCTGGGGTTGAGAACAAGTTCTAGTCCTTGTCATGTTTTAATAAAAGAGAGCCTTAGATTAATCTGCTTAGCCCTTCCTCATTAAAGGACACTAATGCTGCCCATGGCAGTCTTGTTTTGACCTGATCCAGAATCACATACCTCATTTTGTTGTTGTCTCTTCAGTATCCTTTAATCTGGAACAGTTCCTCAGCTTTTGTCTTCCATAGTCTTGACAGCATTGAGAAGTCTAAGGCAAGTATTTTGAGAACTCTCTTCCACTTGGGTTTGAATGTTTCATCATATCAGGTCCACATTATGCATTTGGGGCAGGAGTCCCGCAGAAGTTGCGTGTCTTAGTGCTGGGCATGGTGTACATGAGACACGTGTGTCTGTCTGTATCACTCAGAGTGTCGTTAGCTTTGATTGCTTGACTGGGGAGGTGTCTGCCAGTTTTCCCTACTGTAAATATCCTTTTTATCATCTGTAAATAGAAGAATAGGGAGGGACAGAGTTTAATAATAAGTAAATACTTTGTTCCTCAACTGACTGTCATCACTGATGGTTTTAGCATCCATTGCTGATTCTTGCTTGCTGCTGCTAAGTTATGTCAGTTGTGTCCAACTC
This sequence comes from Muntiacus reevesi, assembly GCF_963930625.1. NCBI lineage: Eukaryota > Metazoa > Chordata > Mammalia > Artiodactyla > Cervidae > Muntiacus > Muntiacus reevesi. Next base: position 254,651,129 of record NC_089251.1, on the reverse strand, counting down.
TGTGTGACCCCATAGACGGCAGCCCAACAGGCTCCTCTGTCCCTGGGATTCTCCAGGCAAGAATACTGGAGTGGGTTGCCATTTCCTTCTCCAATGCACGAAAGTGAAAAGTGAAAGTCAAGTCGCTCAGTCATGTCCGACTCTTAGCGACCCCATGGACTGTAGCCTACCAGGCTCCTCCATCCGTGGGATTCTCCAGGCAAGAGTACTGGAGTGGGTTGCCGTTGCCTACTCTGATTCTTGCTTAGATCCATCATTATTATTATGGTCAAAGATATTGATTTTCTAACTCTTTTTCTGTATTTATTTTTTTTCTTCTATAAGATAGTTTTTCTTTCTTTGTGTGTATATTTAGTGGTGTTTTTTTTTAAAGAAACTTGGCTCCTAGAGTTTTTTTTTTTTAATTTAAATTTATTTATTTATTTAATTGAAGGATAATTGCTTTTAAGAATTTTTTTGTTTTCTGTCAAAACTCAACATGAATCAGCTATAGGTATACATATATCCTCTGCCACTTGAACCTCCTTCCTGTCTCCCTCCCCACCCCACCCCTTCAGGTTAATACAGAACCCCTGTTTGAGTTTCCTGAGACATACAGCAAATTCCTGTTGGCTATCTATTTTACATATGGTAATATGAGTTTCCATGTTTCTCTCTTCATACACCTCACCCTCTCCTCCCCTCTCCCCATGTCCATAAGTCTGTTCTCTATGTCTGTTTCTCCATTGCTGCCCTGTAAATAAATTCTTCCATACCATCTTTCTAGATTCTGTATATATGCGTTAGTATACAATGTTTGTCTTTCTCTTTCTGACTTACTTCACTCTGTATAACAGGCTCTAGGTTCATCTACCTCTAGAACTGACTCAAATGTGTTCCTTTTTATGGCTGAGTAATATTCTATTGTGTAAATGTACCACAACTTCTTTATTCATTGATCTGTTGATGGACCTCTAGGTTGCTTCCATGTTCCAGCTATTATAAATAGTGCACCATAGTATGTATGGTGTGTTACTGTCTTTATTCCATTTTATGTTGCCCCAGGTTTGGTCAGTGGAGATCCTGAGACACTGAGTCTTGTATCCAAGATTTTTGTACAAATGATATAAAAAATAGATAACAGACGGACAGAAGATAAATAACCTAGGAGCAAGAAGCCTGAGAGGTGAATCTGTTGGTGATCAGGAGAGGCTTCAGTGAAGTGGTATTTGAAGGGAGCTATGAATAAGTGGTCGCCTTTTCACAGGATTGGAGATGAGGCGGAGTGGAAAGGGAGGCTGAATGCAGGAGGACTGGACAGACCTGGTGTTCAGCAAGTGATACAGTGGGTCTAGATCATGAAGAGGAAGCCGGACTGAAACAGAAAACCCTCTGCGCCAAGTTTGCTTCTAGCGTTTTCTGTGCAGGTCTCACGCCTTGGTATTTTCTTCCTGGCCCTCCTTTTGCTGTTTGGGAAGGGGGAGGATGAGGTGTGAGGCAGGAGGGAATTGCAGGTGGTGGAAAGCAGCAGCCTGAGCCCAGAGCCTTACTCAGAGGCTACCTTCTCTGGAAGCCCTTTTTCAGATCCTAACGAGCCCCTCTTCTCTGCACTCCCAGGCCACCTTGTGCCTCTGTGTTAACAGATCTGTTCTGTCTTGTACTGTTTCTGTTTGTGGGTATGTCTTCCCCCTTTGAAGTATGAGCCACATATGAACCACTTCCCTTCTTCCCAGTACTCAGTACAAATGCTTAGTAAGTATTTCTTGAATCTGTGAGAAAGGAAGGAGCAAGGATAGGTTGGAGTTGGTTGGAGAAGGTTCTGGATGTCATTTTCAGGGGTTCAGGTGTGCTCCTCAGGCAGAGATAGGCCCTGGAGCTTTGAACCAGGATTGCTGGGAGCTAGAAGGTCTGAGGATGCAGCAGAAGTGGGATGCTGCAAGACACCTGTGAGTAGCCAGAGAGAGACGGCCCGGAAGGGCAGAGGCATGGAAGCAAACAGTTATCACCACACAATCCGGACACTCATTTGAATATAGGAATTGATTGAAGCGGGGGGGGGAGGGGTTGAGCATGGCTTTGAGGTTTCAAGACTGGATAGTTGGCAGATTGGCAGAGACCTCTCACCAAAACAGGAACCCAGAGCCATTACAGAAGAACAAGGAGTTCATTTCAGCATCGTCCTGTCTGGTCCTCAGCCAAGACTATCCCTGAATTCAAACAATATGATTCGTTGAACATTTTTTATTATATCAATTACGGTAAGAAAAATTTGTGTCTCTGCTGGAGACACAAAAACTGACGTGAGCGTAATGGGCATTTTTCTTTTGGCTTCTGTAACGGTTTCATTAAAAATGGATGGTAGGAACTGCTTTTCTAACCTTGAAGCATGGCCCAGTGAGAGCAGCTTACCATGAAGGAAATAGTAGTCAGCTTTCCTCTGGCTCCTCTGTCCCCTCCTGCCCCTTCCTAACAACAGAAAATTTGCTTTGCACCTGCTCCAACTGGGCTCTAAGTGATAAGCATCTTGCAAGCCCAGAAAATTGTAGTATCAAATCTCAGCTCCAACTGTGAGGCAGCACCATATCCCCAGATCCCGCTGAGAGACGTTGCTTTTCTTGTTCCCCAGGGAAGAGTTCTTTCCCTCCGGCCCCCTTTCAGGTTTGAACTCTGACCTAAGCCCTCTTTTCTACTCCCAGCATGCATTGCTCTGGAGCTGGCCCTGACCTAGCCCCGAATCCTCCACCCTGAGCTCACCAGCAGGTCAGCCCTGGGTAGCCCTGGGGTCACTGGAATACCCAATTCCAATAATGAGCATATTTATCCAAGGAGAGGAAATGGACTTTCCTATTTGTTACAGTCCATTGCTCCCCCTGCCCCCACCCCGCCCAGAAACAGGTGCTTAAGAAACATTGGATATATTCACTATTATTGGTGATTTGGTAAATATACATAAAAATCATCTAATATTCACAAAGTTGTTTTCATTCACACCTTCCTTCACAGGTTAAAAATGCTTCGTTATAACTCAGGACTTAACTTTTAAGAGAGATATTCCTATTTCATTGCTAGGGAATGTGAAATGTTTGAAAATAATGCTGTATTCAGGAAAGCTTTTGCCAGGATTTCAAATAAAAATAGCAAATACTAATTAAATAGGTGTATAACATTCTAACTTGCTTTAGTGTGTGGTTTAAAGGGAAAGAAAAAAGTGCTGACAGAGAGTTTATAATTTCTGCCTTCATATTTCCTCTTAGGTTTTTCAAACAGACCAAAGTCATTAAAAATACTTCTTAACCCCCAAAGCCACAAAAAAGAAGCTACTCAGGTCTATTATGAAAAGGTTGAACCACTGTTGAAGATTGCAGGAATAAAGACTGATGTAACAAGTAAGTATTTTCAGAACATAATTTCGCCTTTAAAAGAGAAATCATACTCGAGGAAGCAAGATAACCTTGAGTTTGTTCTTAAGTCAAATTTAGGAAGCCAGTTGTAATATCTAAAGCTTGTTTATGTGCTTTGATAACTTACTGCAGCCAGCTACAGGATTATAATTCAATTATTTTGTTTCCATTGTATTATTTTTTATTAGAGTAGCACTATTATCTCTTTAGACCTTTTTCAGACTTTAAAAGTTACTAGATATCGTGTTTAAGGGGGCTATCGTGTTTCAGTATCTTCATTGAGATGCTGGCTGTTTGCACATTATCTCTGCAGTTGAGCAGTGATTGATTTTTGCTCACTTAAATGTTAGATGTCTTCCATGAAATCCTTCATTAGGTGGTTTTTGTTCTGACTCTGACCCCTGCTGGTTGGGTCAAAACTCAGCACTTAACTGCTGATTTTAGATGAATTTGGAGAAGCCAGAAGCTTAAAATCATTGTCTAAAACAAGAGAGGTGCTTAGGTTTGTATACAGAAAAACAGAAATTTGCTAATACTGAAGTTCATGGAAAGAAGACATTAAAATCATTTTCAGCTGTTAAAATTTGGTGACCAAATTCCTTTGATTGCTTGACAGTGGTGGTTTAGTCGCTAAGTTGTGTGTCCAACTCTTGTGATCCCATGGACTATAGCCTGCCAGGCTCTTCATCCATGGGATTCTCCAGGTGAGAACACTGGAGTGGGTTGCCATTTCCTTCTCCAGAGGATCTTCCCAACCCAGCAATCTAACCCGGGTCTCCTGCATTGCAGGCAGATTCTTTACCAACTATGAGCTATGAGGGAAGCCCAAAGATTTTCCTAACCAGGAATTGAACCCCAGCCGCGGCGGTGAAAGCACCGAATCCTAGCCACTAGACCACCAGGCAGCTGCTTTGATTCCTTCGAGACTCTTATTTTTCCAAGGGGATGAGGTGAGGAGGGTTGATGCTGTTGTGAATCACACCCTCAGTTTTTCTGGTTTTACTTCTAGGTAGCTTCTATTTACAGTTAACAGATAATATAAATGTGTAGTGAATTTTAATTGATGAAGAGTGTTGCATACACCTACTCAGGATACAAGGCCAGAATGCACTTGGAATCTCCTAGTCCCAGTTATAAGTTCCCGAGGAAGGTGCCCAGAGTGACCTGGCTTTGCTTAGCTGCAAACAAGGGAGATGGATCTCACCATGTAAATAAGGTTTAAAACCTACATCTCATGATTTGATGGATAGGTATGCCTGTGTGTGCTGTGCCCATCGTATTTTGGTATTTCTTTCATGAACCTTGGCTTCATCTTAAATATGGTCCTTTCCATCATTGTACAATGGTTGCCAGTGAATTTGGTTCTTTATTCAAATCTAGTGGGATGAGAAGAGGTGTGCATATGTGAGAGATTCAACATGTTTTAATCCTGAATGAGGATTAAAACTTTTTCTAAAAAAAAAAACCTTTTTCTGGTTAACTTGACTGTCCTAATGTATTACATGTGCTGCACCTGGAGTGCTTTCTTAAGCAGCAAGACCCTTCCTAGGGGATGCAGTGGGACCCCCTTCTCCTAAAGGCTGAGGACACCTGAACTGAAGTTGGGAAGGCTCCCAACAAGGCACATAAGAGGAAGTCTGAGTCCAGATTAAGGATAAATCTTTAGTGCTACAAGTGGGAGTTTACTGTTTGTGCCTTGATCCTGCGGTGCTGTACAATTTTTATCACGGTGTCGTAATTTAGTTTAGCGAAGATGATTATGTCATCAGGATAAAGATCAGAAAACATGAGGGAGACACTGGAGGAAAGAAAACCAGCCTACGAGACTTGAACTAAGGTAGAGGAAATGATAGGAATGTGCTCTCCTTCTTAATAATTGTATTGCAGAGAAAAATATTATGTCTAGAAGCTTTATGCCCTAAAGTTTATATGTTATCAAATATTACATTTAACATAAAATAAAATTAGAATATTACATAAGTGCAAATTTAGAATTTATTTATGTATTTGTGCAGAATGGCTAATTATTAGCTGCCTAACACTGCTGCTGCAGGCAAAATTATAAAATTACATCTTTTGTTTATGAAACCATTTGGGTATTTATATTAGCTTAATATTTATATTTTTTAAATGTTTACCTATTTTATGTGAAAGACACACTAAACATGTGGTTATCTGAAAAATTTTATCCTGCCTATCTCACTGTATAATTTTGTAGTTTGAATAAGGTTATATATTTAAAACTACCTTGTGTATTGTAAAGTGCTATAGAAACATGGTCATAATGTAGCATATTTTAGTTTCATAAATTATGTAATAATAAGATTCAACTTACACTTTTAAAAAGTATGTCTTATGAAACAGTAAAGCAGAAAGAGTACAAATTTTCTGCATGTCCAGTGTGACCATTGTTTTAACGTATGTTCTGTGTACCACTGACTCCAAATGGACTATGAATTATATAATAAAGTCTATCTGATGATGAATTCATTAAGAGAGTGCTGTATAATGAGGCATGATGTAAAACTTGTAACAAGATGTATTCATCACAAGGGCTTCCCTGGTGGCTCAGTGGTAAAGAATCCACCTGCCAATGCAGAAGATGCAGGTTCAATCCCTGGATTGGGAAGATCCCCGGGAGCAGGAAATGGCAACCAGCTCCAGTACTCTTGCCTGAAAAATCCCATGGACAGAGGAGCCTGGGGGGCTACAGTCCATGGGGTCACAAAGAGTCAGACACGACGGAACACACACACACAGACCATATGCTCCACCAATTCCACACTTCTGGGTGTTTAGCCAAAGGAAACAAAAACACTAACTCAAAAGATATCTGTACTCCCATATGCATTACAGTGTTATTTCTTTAAAAACATTTTATTGGAACATAGTTGCTTTACAATGTTATGTTATCTTCTGCTGTACGGCAAGGTGAATCAGCTATATGGGTCCATATAACCCCTCTTTTATGGATTTTCTTCTCATTTAGGTCACCACAGAGCCCTGAATAGAGTTCCCCGTGCTATACAGTAGGTTCTCATTAGTATTTGTTTTATACAGAGAAGCATATAATGCCAGTCTCCCAGTTTATCCCACTCCCCTTTCCCCCCTTGGTGTCCATACATTTCTTCTCTGTATCGTGTGTCTCTTCGTGTTTTGCAAGAAGGTTCATCTGTACCATCTTTGTAGATCCCACATACATGCATTAATATACGATATTTATTTTTCTCTTTCTGACTTTCTTCACTCTGTATGATAGTCTCTAGGTCCATCCAGGTCTCTTCAAAAGGCACAATTTTGTTCTTTTTTATGGATAAATAATATTCCATTGTATATATGCATCACATCTTTATCTATTCCTCTGCTGATGGACATTTAGGTCACTTCCATGTTCTGGCTATTGTAAATAGTGCTGCAGGGACCGCTGGGGCACATGTATCTTTTGGAATTATGGCTTTCTCTGGGTATATGCCCAGGAGTGGGATTGCTGGGTCATATGGTAGTTTTATTGTTAGTTTTCTAAGGAACCTCTGTACTATTCTCCATAGTGACTTTATCAACTTACATTCCTACCAACAATGTGTGAGGGTTCCCTTTTCTCCACGCTCTCTCCAACATTTATTGTTTGTAGACATTTTTATGATGACCAGTGTGAGGTGACACCTCACTATAGTTTTGATGTGTGTTTCTCTAATTAGTGATGCTGAATATCTTTTCATGTGTCTGTTGGCCATCTGTATGTCTTCTTGGAGAAATGTCTGTTTAGGTCTTTTGCCCATTTTTTGACCAAGTTCTTTGTTTTTTGGTATTAAGCTGCATGAGCTGTTTGTATATTTTGGAGATTAATCCCTTGCCAGTTGCTTCATTTGCAAAGATTTTGTCCCATTCCGATGGTTGTCTTTTCATCTTGTTTATAGTTCTCTTTGCTATGAAAAAGCTTTTAGGTTTAATTAGGTTCCCATTTGTTTATATTTGCTTTTACTTTTCATTACGTTTTATTTTCATTACAATAGCCAAGACATGTAATCAGCCTAAGTGTTCATTAATTGATGAACGGATACAGAAAATGTGTGTATATGTATATGTGTGTGTGTGTGTGTGTGTGTCTATACACATACACATGTACATGCCATGCCACAGAATACTATTCAGCCATAAAAAAGAAGGAAATCTTACCATTTGGGGAAATATAAGAGGACCCTAAGGATACTATGGTAAGTGAAATAAGTCAGAGAAAGACAAAGACATATGATCCCACTTATATGTTGAATATTTTTAAAAAATTGCCCCAAACAAACAAACCAGAACATAGATAGATACAGAGAACAGATTTCCAGAGGTTTGGTGGTGGGGGTGAAATGGTTGAATGGTGTCAAAAGGTACAGACTTCCAGTTAAAAAAAAAAAAGATTCTCACCACATGAATAATAGTATATTAATTTCATTTTGGTTAGTGCTGAAAGCCTAACTCCTTCTAAATATAGATCAGCATCTTTTGACATAGTCGAGCTAAAGGAGCATCTCCCCTCTGCTGCTACTTTCAATGCACTATCTTATCTAATAATCATATCAGAAGAACTGGAAGAACCTTAAAAAAGAGTTATTTATTCCTAATAACTTGATACATGAATCAAAGAACAAGAGTGGAAAGCCCATTCTGGCATATGATGCCATTTCTTTCTCTTCCTCTCAAAGCAGAGAAGACTTTAAGAATTACACTGTTAAAGGTGTGAGAGGAATTCTGGACATCATAGGATCACTCATAGAACAAGAAGATTTAAAAAATCAAGGCAACCGAGAAATTAAACTGGAAAGAACAGTGGAAGCCATCTAGTTAAATTTCTCTCCTATGGTGGCATGCAGGAGTGTGGCACTCCTCGTGGAAGAAGTGCCTCTCCTGGGGCATTCACAGCCTGGCCTGGGCATCATGAGGTGGAGTCAGCGCGTGCTGTTACTGGACAACGCTGATGGGCGCTCTCAACTGGAGTTCAGTCACTGTGCCTCTGCATGTTAGAAAAAGGCACCTCCTTTGTCCTCACTTACTAACAGGTGCTCTTTCTTCTGGACTGAGGTAGTCCAAAGTCACCTAGCGTGTTGAATAATCTAATCTAATCTAGTATTAGCTGGATTGCAAACCTACTTGACCCTTTGCCAAACATCTGTGGGAAATGTAAACTGCAAGAAGAACTTGTGAGCTGATGTGTCTCCTTGTGACTTTCCGTGTTGACGTTTATCTTTTGTGCCTGCTAACTTGGTTCAGTTCTGTCCAGCTCTTTGTGACCCTGTGGATGGAGCCCGCCGGGCTCCTCTGTCTATGGGGATTCTCTAGGCAAGAATACCGCAGTGGGTTGCCATGCTGCCCTTCAGGGGACTCTTCCCGACCCAAGGATCAAACCCGTGTCTCTTATGTCTCCTGTATTGGCAGGCGGGTTCTTTACCACTAGCAATAAGTGTGTGCCATCTTGTGTGTACAATCTTTGAGGTGTTTGAAAACAGATATCGTGTATTCCCTTGATCTCACTTGTTCAAGACAGGCAATTCCATTTTCTTCAGTCAATCTTTATAGTCACACAGCTCCTAGACCTTGTTATGTTCATCATCATTATCATGGTCAAAGACACTTCTCTGAATGTAGCTTTGGTCTCTGCCAGTTCAGGGCCCATGGGAGTGCTTTGTCACCAGATAATTTTACCTCCTGTCTGACCCTGGACAGAGTTGTAAAGAATGTAGGGTTTATTGTCACTTTTTTTCCCTCCTTCTGAGATGATGTGTTTAGCTTTTGACACTTTTACCAAATTTCTTCTGATTCTTTCCCTTTGGCTCTTTATGTCTCTATTTGAAGCCTTCCCTTCCATGGAGATACCTCCTATTGCTTCTGATTTCACCCAGCAGAAAGCTAGGTGATCTGATAAAACTGTTAAAAATGATGGTAGTCGGCTGAGGCATTACTCCCTCCCAGTTATACCTACATGTTAACAAAAATCTGGATCGTAAATGTTCACAAATCAGATCCAGCTAGAGAGAGAGAATTATGGGTGAAAAATTCTTTTTATTATCCCTTGAATAATTATGGATATACATGACCAATCCATTTCTAATACTAGGATATCAGTTTGGGAGTTGGAATTTATCCCTGTGGACAATGAATAGTCATCAATGGAGTTTATGTAGGGAAGAGGTATGATCAAACATATGGTTAAGAAAGATCATTCTGGCTAGAGTGGGTAAATAGAGGGGGGCTGGAGGAAAGGCTGATGTAGTTTGCATATTAAAAATGGTGGTGACTGGGTTTAGGGCATCGACTTGAGGAATGTTGGGATGCAGCAGCATAATTAAAAAGCAGAAAGAAATGGCTTTGGGCATACAGTGGTTGCAGAGAGTAAAGAAAGGGATACTCTAGAAAGAAGACATTTCCTATCTTGGGTAGTGAGGAGTGGATGATGGAACACTAGAAAGGATGATGTAATTGAGAGGCAGTGTATTTGAAGGTGAGAATGATGGCTGCTACTTGAACTTACTAAGTTTGAAGTACCTACGAGACAGAAAAGAAAACGACATTTCAGTATCTTACCCTGTTATAGACTTTTCTCACCAAACCAAGAAAGGTTTCTTTTATGTTAGAATCAAAACTCATCTGGTTTAACTTTAGCCTGTTTCCTTACCACCAATCAATATCAACCTCAGGACATTACTTTTCTCCAATATTGTCTTTCTGAAGAAGTAATATTTACACTGAAGGTTCAGGTGTATAGGGATCCCAGCAGTGAGAACTGTGCATTCAAAGAGTTGTAAACAATGAAAACTCCAAATTTTCTCTATAAGAGAGGTGTCAGTCAGGTTGTCAAAGGAAAGTAGCTGAAAGAAGAGGCTAGTAGCTTTCTTGTGATACTGCAGCTTCCAATGGCAGCCCAGGGTGATGTTTATTTGGAGTGATTTGAATCTGGCTCTTTCTGCTTCTAGAGCCCATAATATTCTGTATAAAGACACATTTTGATTCCTTCTACTCCTTCTAAATGGGGCTTCCCAGGTGGTTCTGTAGTAAAGAATCTGCCTGCCATTTCAGGAGACATGTGTTTGATCCCTGAGTTGGAAAGATCCCCTGGAGGAGGGCATGGCAACCCACCCCAGTATTCTTGTCTGGAGAATCCCATGGACAGAGGAGCCTGGTGGGCTGCAGTTTGTAAGGTCGAACAGAGTCAGGCATGACTGAAACCACTTAGCACGCACACACACATAGTCACCTTTCACCTGCAAGATGAGAGGAAGAAACAGACTATTATTTCATATTTTTTGTAAGTAAAAATATCATTTAACTAGAAGATAATTTTAATGCTAATTTTGTTTTGGATGTGAAAAACTTTACCAAAGCAATGTTTGGAATAAAACCAAGACTTGATAAACTGACTCTTAGCATAAATATTTTTTCCCTAATACCCTTAATTATTCTTAATGTGTGTTTGTAAGACACTTTATTATTTTGCTTTTAAGGTTGCAGCTACTTACTGAAGTTACAGATGAATGATCAGCACACCTTCATTGATGATAACCTAAGTTTATCGATGTTGATATTTTATGTTTTGTTTTCTTGTCACTTTCTGCTAAATAGAATTTAATAGAGAGGTTTTATTCCTGTGAATGTTAACAGCATTTGAATAAACTGTGGGAAAATGACAATGTAACGCTGCTGGGTACACAATGATTCTTTTAGACACCAAGACTAATAATTTTTAACAATATCTAAAAACATTGTAGGAAAAGCTTGAACCATGCTGGCACCAGGGACAGACAGGCATGAAAAATTAATGTAATCTCGCATATAATGATGCACATTCTTACACAAAAAATCCATCTGCAGTGTCATGTCAGTCAGCAGAAATCTTTGATGGGTGGATCCAGCTGGGCTGTCTCTTCTGGCAGAGCTGCCCCAGAAAATGCTAAATGCGGTTGGACCGCTTGGTGCCATCTGCAGTGTGCCAGTTTATCCTGTCTTCACTGGCATTTGCAATAGTGTATAGGGCATCGTGAGTGTAGAGACAGCGATGGGGAGTGACAGATTCATTTCCTCGGAGAGTCTGGGCTCTGGTGGGCCCGTGCGCCACCCTCCTTGGCGCTGGGTCTGTTATCATTGGTGTTGGCTTGGCTTCCCATTTTCACATCCAACTCCTCCTCTTTTTAGTCTAGCAGTTCCAGACACACATTCTTCTAGTATGTAAATCTTACACTAACCTTTCAAGTAATTTATTCATGTAAGGTTGCCAAAGCGATTTAACATTGACTATCTGATGCCAGCTAATATGCCTTATTTTCAAAATACTGCTGCTCCTAGGCTTCTGATTTAAAGGAAATGTGTCTTATTTAGGGAACACTAAACTGACAGGCACCAAGATAAATTATCTAATGGGATATTCCCAAATGACTTATGTAGTTGGAATAAATATATGACCCTCTTTTACATAAAGCTATAAAACACATCGGGCAAGTCACGCTTAATCCTCCTTGCCATGATTAAAATATAAATATTCAAGAATAAATCTTGCTTTACGACCTGGCCATATGTTTAGCATATTATTTTGCCAAACCAAGTTAAAAAGTGTAGATCATTTATGTAAAATGTTTACCTTTTCCTGTTTTTTTGTTTCCTCTTCTAATATAGTAACAGAATATGAAGGGCATGCCCTGTCACTACTCAAAGAATGTGAACTACAGGGATTTGATGGGTAGGTTGTGTTCTTCATCTACATATACCATAGAGCTTATGTTATTAAATATTTTCATTAGTTTTTAGCCGCATATTTGGAACTTAGAGTTTTTAGCTGTTTGTGATGGATGTGGTGAGGCAGTATTTCATTCATGTATGTGTAGTAACAGTTGATGATGATAATGTTATATGGCACAGTCATCTACCTCACAGGATTGTGCAAAGAAACACCCAAGGAGGGATGTGAATATAAGTACCGGGAAGTTACCGTGTGCTACCTCATACTTACCTTATGAGCATATATTTACATCTAGAGTTCTTAATTTTTGGCTTTAACCCTGTGAGTGTCTAGAAAAGCACTGATGGAAGATAATATATTGGTCATATGGCATAATTATACTATGATCCTCTTTTGCAAATGTATTGATGGTATTAATAGCTACCCCCAGGTTAATTTGGCTATGATTGAGTGTAAATATTTTACAAAAACAAATGCATTCTTTTCAGGATGAAAAAAGATGTGCTGGTTTTACTTATCTTCTATAATTTAGTGGCTACCAAATAAGTGTGTTATTCATAGTAGGCATTAGAAACTTGTTTTCAGTACATTGCTGGCATGTGTAGAAATTTTTCACTGGCATGAAAACATTGGAAACAAGGCAAGTGACATATATTTCAATTGACGTTTTAAAAATGTAGGTGAATCAATTTGCTAAAGTGCTGGATTGATGTACACGACTAAAAGCCTATTCTTTTAGGGAAGATTTTTTTGCAAGGGTGGGTGTTTCAGAGTTTTAAAAGGTGGCAGGCGTGTGAATTATTCTGTCACATGGTGATGGCGGTGGGGTGGGCAGCAGTAGGCTCACAATATCAGGAAGGGCGTTTGGGTCTTTCAACTGTAATGAAAGGCTTTACTCCTCCTGAAAAATTATTAGATTGTGTTAGAGAGGAAGGTAATGCAATCAGATTGTAGCATTACCAAGGTCAGTTTTCAGAAATCCTTAATATTTTGGGGTGAGGAAAAAAATATTGGATAAAGAAGAAAGTTCGGTAAGTAAAACATAATTTTTCAAAAAAGGAATTTAATTGAAGGGAGTGAATCTAGATGGCAATGGTCTATAAATATTGAGCATGAAGGATATGAGGTAGGAGATTACTGCAGAGCCTTATACTTTGTGCTCGACAGATTGATTAATAGGCTACATTTAGGAAATTACCTTGCAAGTATACAATTTAAGAGAAGTAATTGGGGGAATCATGCCTACCAGCTACCTACCTTAATTTGCTACGTGGTCCATTCACAGCTTGTGAATGTATAAGAGATGTTGCATTGCAAATAAGTCCTTGCTTTAAAATATGGTTATAATAAGAATAACAGATATTGTAGGTATTACACCTTGTCTTGCCTATTAACATTATGAAGTGTTCGGGAAATGCGTTATCTATAAATAGGGTCCATTGGTAATTAACTGTGCAAGGATCAAGAAGAATTTTGCAGAATGATGAAAAACTATAGCTTAAGTGCAATAGAATAATGTTTTCTCTTTACATGAACATGCTTCTTATTTATTCCACGTGGCAGGTGGTGTTATTTTGCAGTGTGGCACTACAAGATCTGTAGATCCTTTAGTTATTACCTACATTTTTTTTCCCACCAAATAGTTTACCTAGCCATTATGTTAATTGAGCTCCAGTGATTTCACTCTATAGCATGCCAATTAATTTAGGATTTATAATAATTTAAAATTTCTTTTGGAAGTCTTCTGTTTCTAAGATCCTTTAAATAGTTAATTTGGTTTTTTTGAGTCCAGTTATTTCAACAGGAGCTAAAATGGTGGTTGGGATAACTATCTTAATAAAATGGTCATTTTAAGTCATTCTACTTAGAATTACGTGGAAAGGCATATATATGAGAACAGTGGAAACAGTTTCTGTAGGCACTTCCAGAGAACAATTCTCTAACAAGTAGAATTGCTTGAAAGTGGAACACACTACATTCATGAGCATCCTGTTCCTGAATCTGTTTGCAGAGTAGTTGTAGGAGTACCTTTTAAGAAATTGATATAAAAGACTCAAGGACAGGATGAGGTAACCCCAGGATTCTTCGGTATTTTGATGGAAGAGGGGCTCAACTTGAGCCTAAGGCATCTCTGCCTGTCTCTACTGGAGCTACTGATAGATAGGGAGTGAGGAGGAAATCACCTAAAGGTTTTTAGACATAGGTCAGAGATTAAGATCCTAGAGAGATTCTATGATATTATTCAGAAGCAAAATGATTTAGTAAATAACGTTTAAGAAGATTATTAAGATTTTGAAGTTTTTTTTAATGAGTTGCTTATGTGTTTATGAAGACACATCGTGATATATTCCTAATGCCAGCAGGAACAGTGGATCAGTCCTCATGACAGCTGGTATGCAACTCCAGTGTGTCTGAGATCCACTGCTGGAGTTTGCAGGGGCGTCCATTTCCATGTATTATGTGTTTTCAGTTCTGTCTGACTCTTTGCAATAGCATAGACTGTAGCCTGCGAGGCTCCTCTGTCTATGGAATTCTCCAGGCAAGAATACTGGAGTGGGTAGGCATTCTCTTCTCCAGAGGATCTTTCTACCCAGGGATTGAACCTAGGTGTCCTGCATGGCAGGCAGATTCTTTATCATCTGAGCCACCGAGGAAACCCTGTCAGTTCCCATATTGCCTTCTCTATACTGGGCATGAACAGGAAGTTTTGTAAAGGCAAAGAAAAGAGTAATATCGGATGCATAGAGTTGAAGCAGAAGCAGTTGCATTTGTAAGTGTGAAAAGGGTTAAGCTAATCTGTAGGTCTTATGCAGTTACACATATATTGTATGTGCTTAGGTAGGCTCTCAGTCATGTCTCTTTGTGACCCCATGGACTGTAGCCTGCCAGGCTCTTCTGTCCATGGAATTTTCCAGGCAAGATACATATACTAATATTTTATTATTTTGTTTCACAGCATTTTAAAACTTTAATTTGTTGAATTGGTTTTTTCCTTCATTTGATTTTATGAGAATCTAGGTATTATTCGGCTTACATTGACATTCTATCACCATTGTGATATCTGTATTAGTAAGTAAGGTTAAGAAGTATCTCTTCTCAAAAAAAAGTTAAGTTGAAAATCCAATAATAAACATTTTAAAAAGGCTATGGGTTGATAGTCAAAATACACAAACACCCATTTAAACTTTTAATCACTTTTAATAAAGAGAAATGAGATATTAGCTCCCAATTGTGCTTTTCTAGGCAGCAAAGCTTTACTTTGGGTCAGGCATGAGAGAGTTTATTCTGAAAACACAAGGTGTACTACTTCTAAAGGGTTACATTTTAGGGTAGCTCTTAAGTGTGATTAAATGAACCCATTTTAAAAGGTTATTATTTTTTTTTTTGCCTTTAAATAGCTAGACTCATGTTTATATTAAGTATATTCCCTAGATTGGATAACTATATCTCGAGATGATCTTAATGATCTAGTATTTGTCAACATAAGTAAGTTCTTTTCTCCTGTTTAATTCCACAGTGATTCTACTGTTAAACTGATTTCCAAAATAATAAAACTCTCGTAAGGCTATTTTCATTGGGTCTTCTATGTAGGAAAGGAGTCTAATATATCAAATAGTATAGTTTCTAAGACCAACTTGTCTTATTTCAAAATCTCATTCTATAACATAACCATAGTATGGTATGACCTTGAAACAGTTGCTTAGTCTTTTTATGTCTTACTTTCCTAATCTGTGAATTGGGAGTAAAAGTATATACTGTGTGTAGTTATTGTTCAAATTAAATAAATTAATACATGGAGAGTGCTGACAACGTCTGATACATAGTAATTGTTCATTAAATGTTACTTTATTATTGTAATTATCATTTGTTTTAGTTCCAAAATATTTACCACAGAATGCCTTATGACAAAATTTCAAAGGTTTGTGTAGTAAAGCATGTTCCCATATGGGCTTCTCTGGCATCTCAGACAGTTAAGAATCTGCCTGTAATGCAGGAGACCTGGATTTGATCCCTGTTTCAGAAAGATCCCCTGGAGAAGGGAATGGCAAACCACTTCAGTATTCTTGTCTGGAGAATTCCCCAGACAGGAGAGCCTGGCTGGCTACAGTCCATGGAGTCACAAAGAGTTGGACATGACTGAGCAACTAACTCACACATGTGTCCCGAGAAAGGCCCATTTCTACTAACTCTAGGAGTTAGAGCTGACATGTACACAATGCTTTACCTGGATGCAGGATTCCAGGGGTCAAATATTACCATTCGATACAGAAGAGGCAAGCTATTTGTGCTAAGTTAGATATGTTGGATGACTTTACCTGAGCTTTTTAGGCCACACACTCTTGGTTGGTAGACAGGCATAGAACTAGGAGTTAAGTCCACAAAATGCTTGAAAATCTGTCCGTAGAGGTCTTTGAAATCATACAGATAAGATTCAAATCAAACCTTGGCTTCCCTATTTATAAAGATGAGGCTAATGCTTATTTTATGGATTTTTTAAGAAAAAGAGCCAATATATTATATGACATGAAGTTGGTGCTCAGTAGGCATAATCACTTTTCTCTGAATCAGTGGCTACATTGATGGCCGCTGGAATCAGTTCAGACACAAAATAATATCCCCAGCCAAACATGACCTGGGTCATATCCCGTATCCTAGAATCTCTCCTAATTAGGATGGACCTTGGATTGCCCAGGCTATGTGCAGCCCTTGCCCTGAACCCCACCTAGGTGCCGGGGCTGGAAGACTGAGAACACGGTGGAGGCAGCTGATGGAGTCAGCGTTCTCAGCCTCAGGGTGCACCAGCTTCTGGAGCGTCCTGAACTTAGGCAACCAGGAACCTCTGCTGATTATGCCTTGTAGGCTGTTCTGTTTGGCAAAAAGAGTTTTAAAATACATCGAATGCTAGTTGTTAATGTTTATGTTAGGACACTTACCCCCAAAGCAGGTCCTGTGGCTTCCCTAGAAAAATCAGAAGATGCGGTCCTCTAAGCCTGCCTTCTGGATGATGCAGTGGGCTGGAGCCAAGAAACTGCTTCTCCTTTAGATGAGCAGACTCTTCTGCAGGGCCTGGGAGGTCGTGGGGCATGGCGCCTGCTCTCAATATCACAAACTCTTTCCCTTTGGGTCAGTTGATGTGCTTTTGATATTTAGTGTTACTGTTTTTTTAATTTTTGGCTATGCTGGGTTTTTGTTCCTGCGTGTAGGCTTCTCTCTAGTTTGGCGAGCCAGGACTGCTCTCTAATTGCAGTGTTCGGGCTTCTCTGTGTGGGGGCTTCCCTCCTGGCTCAGCACAGGCTCTAGGACACACGGGCTCAGGACCTGGGGCTCCCCGGCTCTCGAGCACAGGCTCAGTCATTATGTCACACCGACTTAGTCGCTCAGTGGTCTGTGGTGTCTCCCTGGATCAGGGATCACACCTATGTCTCCAGCATTGGTAGGTGGACTCCTCACCACTGAGCTGTCAGGGAAGCCCGTTATTTTACATCTTTTAAATACAAATGACTATGACAAAACCTCTGACATTCTATATGACTTTCAAGGATTCCCACCTCACCCCTCCTGTAGTGTACTTATGGTGAGGTCCTAAAAAAATTATAGTACTGACTAGAGTCAAAGGCTAGTATCACTAATTTTAAAAGTGCAGTCTTGCAGTAGTATCCAAGAGATGAAAGCCAGTTCAGGTTTGCAATTAACATTTATAACTAATAATAATTAGTAGTTCCTTAAATTAAAGCTTTGTATTTTACATGATTTTTATTGCTGTCTTTTCAGAGCTATATTGAAAATTAGCAGGGTTTTATGCTTTGGCTTGTGTTAGTTAAATGAATTTCAATGACTTATTAACATAAGCAAAATAAAAATAATATGCTTTGGGATATTAACAAAGCAATATCAGGTCAGATGTGAATTAACATGTTCAAGTATTTTGATGCCTCTTGAAAGTGAAAAGTGAAAATATTAGTCGCTCAATCGTGTCCAACTCTTTGTGACCGCATGGACTAGCCCAACAGGCTCCTCTATCCTTGGAATTCTCCAGACATGAATACTGGAGTGGGTAGCCATTCCCTACTCCAGGGGATCTTTCTGACCCAGGGATTGAACCTGGGTCACCTGCATTGCAGGCAGATTCTTTACCATCTGAGCCACTCATCTGACTTTTAGACTGTATGTTTGAATACTTTTTTGAGTTGAACCATAATAAAGTTCAACTAATGTCTTCTTGTGAAGTAAACTTTATCAGTGCAGTGCTAGTGTCTTCTTACCCATTGACATATATTGAAATATTTGAAGCTATGAGTAATTATGCAAATATATAAGATTAATATTTTAAAGTCTGAACTTCACAAATTATTACCAGCTATTCTGATGTCATTCATTCTTTGACTTAATTTCTTTTCCAGTGTGGTATGTGTTGGTGGAGATGGGTCTGCCAATGAAGTAGCCCATGCTTTGCTTCTTAGAGCCCAGAAGAATGCGGGCCTGGAAACAGACAGCATCCTGACTCCGGCTGGAGCCCAGCTTCCACTTGGTGTGATACCAGCAGGCAAGGGAGGGCCCATGGATTTGCCAAGTGAACCCTCTCCCCCATCTCTTTCTGTATTACTCTCTAACCTAGCATCATACAGAGTTAAATGCACAGACTTTGAGTATGAAAGGCCCACGCTTGGCATCTCCACTAGCACATGTGAGATGGTGCCCAAATTATTTAATTTATTTGAGCCTTATTTCTCTAAAAGAGAGAGATAACACACATGATACCCACTTCATTATGAGGTTATTATGGTATTAAATTAGAAGTATATGTGCAGTTTAATATAGTTAAGCAAACAACAAATGGGACTATTATTCTACCTTCCCATATAAAGGTTTAATCATCACACAGTTCCAGATATGAAATTTCAAAATAGGGCCACTCCAGTCAAGCTGCTTATAATTCCATATGGGATAAAAATATAGTAACTCAGTTCCTGTAATTGAAGTATAAACAGATAAGTTTGAGAATGCCAAAAGGATTCATCCTGACTGCTGTATCTCCAGCAGCTAGAACAGAATGCGACACCATGAACGCTTAATAACGTTTAAGTGAATAAATGTAAAGAAATTATAGAGCAAGTGGCACGTGAACTGGACCTAAAAATAGGTAGGATCTGGCCTGAAAGATAGGATTAAGTTATTTTCTTGGCTGCAAAAGTAACAAGTGGCAAGGCAAAATCCAGGAATGCGAAAGAAAAGACCACAGGCCATTTGTTGGGTGGTTCTTGTGTCAAAATGGGTCTAAACTTTGGTGGCTTCTGGATGCCACAGGAAAGGGTCTGAGTTGCTGTTAGGGAACAATGGGAGGTTCAGACAAGGGAGCAACCTTCTGGGAACCTGTTCTAGGAATAAGCCTGATTAGGGGAAGGGAGGAAAAGAAAGTGCAAGTGAGTCAGGGAGAGCAGCCAGAGCAACACTGGCATCTGGAACAGACAACAGCATCTTTTGCAGGTTTGTTACATTAACTGAGTCCTTCCTCCCAAATTATTAATGGAACAAACAATAGTGAAAAAGGTGATATTTTTTCATTTTAAAACATCACATATTATCATCTCTATAAGAAGAGTGGAAACAATTACAGTTGACCCTTGATCAATTTACAGTTGGCCTTTCTTTCCTCTGCATTCTCAAATTCAACCCACTGGGAATAGTGAAGTACTATAGTATTCATTATGGAGGGCTTCACTCGTAGCTCAGTCGGTAAGGAATCTACCAGCAAGGCAGGAGACTCGGGGTTGATTCCTGGGTTGGGAAGATTCCCTGGAGAAGGGAATGGCAACCCCCTGCATTATTCTTGCCTGGAGAATCCAATGGACAGGGGAGCCTGGCAGGCTGCAGTTCATGGAGTGAAAAGAGTCAGACACGACTTAGTGACTGCACCACCACCATAGTATGCACAGGGCTTCCCTGGTGGCTCAGCCGTAAAGAATTCTTCTGCAATTTGGGAACTGCAGGAGATGTGCGTTCCATCCCTGGGTCAGGAGGATCCCCTGGAGGAAGGCAGAGCAACTCACTCCAGTATTCTTGCCTGGAGAATCCCATGAACAGAGGCACCTGGCAGGCTATCGTCCATAAGGTCGCAGAGAGTCAGGCACAGCTGAAGCAACTTAGCACAACTTGGCATAGTATCCACAACTGAAAAATATCCACGTCTAAGTGAATCCACTCCCTCCAAACCATGCTGTTCAAGGGTCAATTGTATTGTTTCCTATGAAAGTAGAAAACAATGCACATGGTTGAAAAAGAAATCAACTTTCTATCCATTCAATAACCAGAGTCATTTAGTATGGATTTTAGTACATTTTGTGTATTATCAATCGACAAAGAACACGAGACATACCAATGCTCTTTTAGAGTAATAAGTCCTTCATAAAAACAATAATTTAAAAGGAGAGGGATACAGGGGTATGTCCTCATGATTATAAAACCTGTTAAGAAAAATCTGTGAAAATAAACCCTTTAGGGAGACAATAACAAAATGCATCAACTCAAAAAGATGCATTGGAACCACACTTTGACCCTTCCATGTCATTGTAGGAGTATGTCTATAATGGTGGAACTTTCCCAACCTTTTCCTTCAGGCAGAGTGGATATGCTTAGCTCACTGTTTCTTTTCTGTAGTACTTACACCTTGAGGTCACTCATTCACTGCTGTGCATCAAAAGTGGAAGGATGGGTGTCCCCACAGGTATGCATTTGACATCAAGTGAATAGCGAGCTAGAAACAATTGTGGTTATGCTTCCTTTTTAATATGCAACTCAGATTTTATAGAGGAATAGCATTGAGTTTTATTATGATCATACTTTTTAAGCATATCTCTGATTTTGAGAGCATAATCCAGATTACAGTGGATATGTATTGATAGAAATGGCATTTGAATACTTTTTGTTTAGAAGATACAGCTTGTTGCCAAAACTTTAGTGGTTGTGTAGTCGTTTCAGCTTATGGATTGCATCTAATAGGAGGAAATCATGTGCAGGATGTAATTAATATGAGGACTCTATGTCTGGTCCCGGCTTTGTAGAGACTGGGAGCAAGAGCTAGGCAGGAAGTTTCTAAGCTGAATGCAGAAGACAGTCTGCCTTTGAAGCCATTTGCCTCCTGGAGAGAGACACCCAGAGGGAGAGTGTTTAGTAAATTACTCCACTGAGCCAACAGACTAAACCGCTGAATTATGGTCAGACTCAGATGGATCAGATGTGGAGAAGCCTGCATTTGAACTGCTGGCCATTAGCAGTGGTGTTTGTTGCTATGGCAACTGGTGCTAAGGAACTATACACAGAGATTCCGATTAAAGGGATGAGGGGGAGGATAGAGAAAAAAGCCAAAGAGGACATAAAAATAAAAAAGCAATCCAGTTGATGTAAAACAAGGTTCAATCCACATACTGATGACTGATACTGATACTGAATATATGGTATTCCTATGGAATTCATAAATAAATTCATGCATTCCAATTAATTTAAGGAGAATAAAATATTGCCAAGGGACTGTTAATTTCTATGATATTTTAGGCAAAGAACCGAAGTGTAGGTGCAGTTTTCATGAGAATTTTAGATATGCTTGACTAGGAAGTCATTACATCACATTTATCTGTTTGGATGTGGGAGACATTAATGGCTTTATGAATATTCATGATGTCTGGTTAATTAAGTTAATTGTTCTGCAGAAGTGCTTGCACTTCCAAGGACAATTTTTTTTTTTTTTTCTTTTTGCCTCTGTAGTTTCTGCCTGGTTCTTCCATCAGTCATGTGTTACATGATCTGCTGCTTCTGTCCTTACTCGCGGGATGTGGCACATTTTAGCAGATTTGGGGAGGTGGCAGTGAGTAAAGTCGCTGGTAGTGTTAAGAAAAACAACTTTTCAGGCTAATTAAAATGTTTACCTTGAGGCAGAACATTTATAGCTTTTGTGAGAATGCTAAAATTACATAGTTTTTATTTATGTGAGCAGCATGTTCTTTTGGCATGTAGATATCTTTTTGAATGGATCACATTTTGTTTCAGGAAATGGTACTCTTTTAGATTATTCAAACAAAAATATGAAGCAATCTACAGTTTTATAATTTTACATCTACTTTCTTCATGAACTTTCCTCTTAAATTCAGAGTGTTAAAAAAAAAGTTCTTCAGGATTTAGGTACAGATTAAGCAGAGTAGGAGATGACTAAAATGATTTCCTGACTTCTGGTCATATTTGTAATCTCTGCCAGGTTCAACGGAATTAAAGGGACGTGGCAAAGCTGCAAAGCTGGAGCAGACATAGAAATAAAAAGCAATCTCTATCTTTCTAAGAGGATTTGTGCTTGGGCATACTTAACATACTTCAAACTCAAGGGAATAAATGGTCTTTATTTTTCTTGAGTCATGATATGTGTCATTCTCTACTGCACATGACAACATTACATTATGTTTTTAAATAGTCTTTCTAGAGGAATGCTTTTATGGCCTGCTCCTAATTAACCATGGTAATGGAGGAAGTGTGTTTCATGGAGTACTGTAATCCACTGATAATCTTAAATATCTCACTCTAATTATGTAGCCTCCTCCAAAACCTTCAACATAAATCTGATTGAAAAGTAAAATAGATTGATTTGGTTTTGCTCCCCCGCCCCAACCCTGCTCCACCTAGTCCAGATTAATTAGCAATTAGATGGCCAAAGGCAGCCTATAGAGGGTCAAAGGATAATTGGAAAGGCCTAGGTGATTGACAGCTGATAAAGATCCACTGAGGAACAGATTTCTGGACCACTTTTCTCAGACCTTAGAGTACATACAAGTCACCTGGAAAACTTGCTGAGACATGAACATCTGGGCCCCACTCCTAGCTACTCCCTTTCCATAGGTTGTAGGTGGAACCTAGAAATTTCCCTTTTTAACAATCTCTAGTATTCTTGCCTGGAGAATCCCGGGGCTGCCGCCTATGGGGTCGCACAGAGTCGGGCACGACTGAAGCGATGCAGCAGCAGCAGCAGTAATGTTGATGCAGGTGATCCTTGAACCATAAATTCTGGAGAAGGGCCTCTCCATATATTATACATAACCTGAAGATCTTATAAAATGCAGACTATGACTTGTTAGGCATGGAGTGGGCCCTCACAATCAGCATTGTAATAAACATGGAGATGTGGCCATTGCTGTTGGATTATGGGAGGTATTTTGAGTAACAAGGGTCAGAACAAAACTACCTTCTGATGAATCAGTTAAAACCAGTTTACCAGTTGGTCAAGGTGGACATTTCTTTGCATGGGTATCATTAGAGGTCTGAAAATCTAAATGTTTAGGTAGGCACCTCATGATTATTATTGCATTGTTTGATAATGGCTGCACTGTCTCAGCTTCTTCAACTGAGAACCCAAGCATATATCCCAAAGTGACAAAGGGATTACATGTGACCGCACAAGAAAGTTCCAGATTACCAGGGCCAGGGGACTAGTGTTTGTCTCAATAGCTGTAATGTGTGCGCACTTAGTCACTTGGTCGTGACTTGGTCGTGTCCAACTCTTTCTGACCTGGTGGACTGTAGTCCGCCAGGCTCCTCTGTCCATGGGGATTCTCCAGGCAAGAGTACTGGAGTGGGTTGCCATGCCCTCCTCCAGGGGATCTTCCCGACCCAGGGATCGAACCCAGGTCTCCCGCATTGCAAGTGGATTCTTTACTGTCTGAGCCTCCGGGGAAGCCTGATAGCTATAGTGCACAATACATTCATGCTAGCAGAGCTCTTGTCAGTTACTGGACTTAAATCAAGAAAAATTATAACTTCCTAATTTTAAATCCTTCTTACTCTCTGGGAATGGACTAGCTTGTACTTTCCTCTTTGAAAGCAGACATTTACCCCAAGATCTCAGACACACAAGTATTACTGGGGTGTGACCTGAGAGAGTTCTTTTTCTGTGTAGGCTGGTGGGAAAAATTCATGTGGATCTTAAATTATCCCAGTGATATAGAGAAATCTGTATCTCAATACAGATTCTCATACTGTGGCAGATACTATGGAAAGAAATGTTTTCTTCATCTATGTTACAATATCTTAGATAATAGAAGCAACCCCCAACTTGGTTAAGAGCTTTGTTGTTTTTCAGTTGCTAAGTCAGGTCTGACTCTTTGCAACCCCACAAACTGCAGCACTCCAGGCTTCCCTGTCCTTCATCATCTCCCAGAGTTTGCTTCACTACCTCCCAGAGTTTGTTCAAACTCATGTCCATTGAGTTGGTGATGCCATCCAACCATCTCATCCTCTGTCGCCCCTTTCTTCTCTTGCCCTCAATCTTTCCCAGCATCAGGGTCTTTTCCAATGAGTTGGCTTTTTGCATCAGGTGGTCAAAGTATTGAAGCTTCAGCAGCAGTCCTTCCAATGATTATTCAGGGCTGATTTCCTTTAGGATGGACTGGTTTGATCTCCTTGCTGTTCAAGGGACTCTCAAGAATCTTCTCCAGTCACAAACGTGTCAATTCTTTGGCCCTCAGCCTTCTTTATGATCCAACTCTCACATCCATGCATGACTAACTGGAAAAACCATAGCTTTAACCATACTGATTTTTGTCTACAAAGTGATCTCTCTGCTTTTTAATACACTGCCTAGGTTTATCATAGCTTTTCTTCCAAGGAGTAAGCATGGTTTAATTTCATGGCTGCAGTCACCATCTGCAGTGATTTTTGACTGTTAAGAAAATAAAATTTGTCACTATTTCCACTTTTTATCTATCTATCTGCCATGATATGATGGGACCAGATGCCATGATCTTAGTTTTTGGAAGTCTGAATTTTAAGACAGCTTTTTTAGTCTCCTCTTTTATTCTCATTAAGGGGCTTTTTACTTCCTCATTGCTTTATGCCATTGAGTGGTATCATCTATGTATCTGAGGTTGTTGATATTTTCTCCAGCAATCTTGATTCCAGCGTGTGCTTCATCCAGCCCAGCATTTCACATGATGTACTCTGCATAGAAGTTAAATAAGCACAGTGACAATATACAGCCTTGATGTACTCCTTTCCCAATTTTTTGAACCAGTTTATCGTTCCATGTCCAGTTCTAACTGTGACTTCTTGGCCTTCATACAGGTTTTTCAAGAGACAGATAAGGTGGTCTGGTATTTCCATCTCTTTCAGAATTTTCCACAGTTTATTGTTTTCCACACAGTCAAAGGCTTTAATATAGTCAATGAAGCAGAAGTAGGTGTTGTTTTTTGGAATGTCCTTGTTTTTTCTGTGATCCAACAGATATTGGCAATTTGATCTCTGGTTCCTCTGCCTTTTCTAAATCCAGCTTGTACATTTGGAATTTCTCAGTTCATGTACTGCTGAAGCCTACACAAAGGGCTTTAGAAAGAATTTAAAGCCTATCTCTTGTAGTTTACAGTGA
Organism: Muntiacus reevesi; assembly: GCF_963930625.1. Lineage (NCBI taxonomy): Eukaryota > Metazoa > Chordata > Mammalia > Artiodactyla > Cervidae > Muntiacus > Muntiacus reevesi. The sequence goes on along the minus strand of NC_089251.1, from coordinate 254,625,637 downwards.
TTTTATATTTTTTCTTAGTTATTATTTGGCTTTTTTTGTGTGTTTATGTGTTTGTCTCTGCTTTCCAGAGCCATCCTTCTACTGTTGGTGCTCTTTTTGGTAAAGAAGTTAGAAGCCTGTTTATTAAAGTTGAATGGGGCAGATTTTGGTATAGCTAACACTCTTTCAGGTAGAAAATATACATTCACAATGGAAGAAGCTGTAAGCAAGTAGATACTATAAATTGTTTTCTAATTTTTAAGTTATTTAAAGATTAATAATTCAGTAGCCATCCAGTGTGCATCTATGATGTGAACAAAAACTTACAAACTTCCATGTAATTTTTCATTTAAATGTTACATAGTGACATCTCTATAAAGTAAGAGCAAATAGTTAGTTTAAAATATTTGCAAGAAATAGATAATTTGGACAGACTGATAATTAGAAGTGAAATAGAATCTGCAATTAGAAAAAAAACAACTTCCTACAAACAAAAGTCTGGGACCAGATGGCTTCATAGGCAAATTCTACCAGACATTCAAGGATAACTTATACCAATTCTTCTCAGACTCTCCAAAAAATTGAAAAGGAAGGAACACTCTTAAAGACATTCTATGAAGTCACCATCACCCTCATACCAAAACCAGACAATGACACCCCTTAAACAAGATTACAGGCCATTATCTTTGAATTTAGATGTAAAAATTCCCCACAAAATGTTAGCAAATGTAACTCAACAACACATAAAAAAGATCATATACCATGTCCAAGTGGGATTCATCCCAGGTTCACAATGATGGTTCATCATACCAAATAAATCAATGTAACATACCACATTAAGAAAGAAAAATTAAAAAAACCACATAAAATGTTTGCTACGCTGATCATCCACATTTTACATTTGATTTGGCAGGATCTACTAATGTATTGGCACATTCTCTCCATGGAGTTTCTCATGTGGTAACTGCAACTTTGCACATTATAATGGGTAAGAATTCTTCCAAAGAAGTTCATGTTTTCTAAGGAAGATTATTTTTATTTCCTCCAGACTTGCCAAGACAGCGTCTTTATCTCTCAAAGCAGAAAAATGTTTGAATAAAAACCAAAAGTTAGTTAGTCAAAGTTTCACTACTTTGACTGATGTTTTTTCACAATACAGGTGCTATAAAGAGTAGAAAATGTAGTTTTACTGTAATCTGGATAGGAAAAATACAATGATATTCAAGATCCCGACTTTATAACCAGGTCAAGAAAATCCATGCACAATATCAGGAACTGTTGTTTGACTGTCAAAAGTCTGGGACTGGTTATTAAAAGAAAAAAAAAAAAGCACAAGAAAAAAATTTCCAGCCTGTGTCCTTCCACTAGACCTTTTACTGTCTCAACTGATATAAAGTATATAAGCACTAATATATGCAAATCTGTTAAATCTGAGTTTACTTTGCGCATATACTTCAACTTTACTTCCTTAGCAAGGTTTTGTTTAAAATAGCAGTAAACTGCAAAATTTACTGCCTTCTTTTTCTTCCCTTAGTACCTAAAAAAGCTATAAATGGCAGTTGCAGTTGTTGTAGGCAAAAAGAGTGCAAGAGAAAGCAGCATATTTTTTACAGTATAAAGTAACCTGACACTTTCTTCTTTCATGAGTAAATAAATATGCTCTTCTATGTTTGCCATTTTGACTGTATTTCCTGACACTAAAATTCGGCATAACATTCAAGGGCATATACAACCAGTCGATGTCTGTACCTTCAGCACCACTGGCAAGTTTCTTCGCTTTGGGTTCTCAGCCATGTTTGGCTTTGGTGGGAGAGCTTTGGCTGTGGCAGAAAATCATCGATGGATGTCCCCTAAGCAGCGGATGGATTTTGCTATCATGAAGGCACTGGCAAAACTAAAGTAAGTCTTTTTTTTTTTCTTAAACCCCAAATTTCATATCCCAGAGTCAATGACTGCTGAAAACAGATTTCATTATGTTGTAGGCCGGAAGAATGTGAAATATCATTTTTACCATTTAACAGCTCTCAGGATTTAGAAGAAAGGTAAGTTAAAAGCTTCACTCAAAGTAATACAGGAATCTTTATCTATTTTTAAAGCATAAAATAGTTTGATATAAACAGTGTATTAGACTTGGGATATTTGGTTGTTATTCTATCATATTAGTGAAGAATATAGAATCATGGAGTGCTACAGATACTATTAGACCATGTAGCTTGGCATTTGCCTTCAGAAGCAACTGTTCACTCTACCCCTCCATCTACCCATCCATTTATCCATCCATCTTTCCATTCAGCAGTTATTTATTGATTATCTTCTCTATGCCAGACACTTTGGACACAATGAGTCAATGAACAAGCAAACAAAATCCACAGTCTCTACCCCCATGAGCATTTCTAGTGCATACTAAAAACATTTTTCGGAGTCACACAAAGGAAGTGCTGTAGTCTTTAAAAAAAAAAAAAAAAGAAAATCATTGTTACTAATAAATCAGTGAATCAAATAATGCAGTAATGGAATTGTTCACATATTTTTACTTACTATCTAATAGTTATAATGCTGAGTTCTACAACCATCTCATGTTTAATAGATGCCATTTTTTGTGTGTGATGTGTTTTTGTCTCTTTTTTTTTCTTTTAGGAGGGCACAAGGATATCCTAAATCTGGTGAGTCTGAAATTACCTCCCTGAGAACTGAGCCAGACTCTATTGACATTTTGCTCTGGTGAGGGAAAATAACTGATCCTTTCCATTACCTTTAGATTGTAATGATCAGTGGCAAATGATCCAGGGCCAGTTCTTGAATGTCAGCATTATGGCAATTCCATGCCAGTGTTCTGTGGCACCTAGAGGCTTGGCACCTAATACCAGGTTAGTGAGTGTTTTTATTGAATTGTTGATAATTTTCTATAAACCATATTTATCTGTCAGAATAGCCAGCTAACTCTTGACTATCTAGAATATGATCAAGAGGAAGTCATCTTTGATTGTATAGTATTAGAGATTCTAAGGCATTTGTCATAAGAGTAGGCTGAGAACAGCTGTTATACTGCAAAAATAATTACTCTGATTTTTTAATATCACTGAAGCTAAAATAATATTCTTTGGGTTTTATTGACATGATCTTATTGTGTTATTTATGCCCACTTTGCTATTTTATTTATGTTATTTACCAGTCATTGAGAACATTATGTTTAATTCTGATACTAAAATTTTCAATTTTAGTGCAAATGTAAACATCCTTAGCAAGAATGGCATGTATGTGTGTATGTATGATATTTTTAGTCAAAGGAAATATTTTAGTTGTATTTAGTATGAATAGTGATGCATCTGAATATACTGCCCACATTTTCATGAGACATTTTATATATCATTTTATCCACAAGTGATAGTTAATCCATCTCTTGTACATCCTTTTCATGTAGTTGTCCATCATTGGTCTGAAAATATTTCTCTTATATTCCTATAGAGCGTAGATGAAAGGGTGATGAATGTTGTGTAACATCATCACATCTAAATTTTTCCCTAAAGTGGAATAAAAGAATGACTTATGTATGTACTTTGGCAATTCATAACATCATTTTAATGATTAGTTTCAACTTCCCTGCAAAATATTTAACCTGAAGGATTAACAATTGGCAAAGGGATGCTTTAGAATGTTTTCCTTGACTAGTGATAGAAAGGTGAGAAACAGGGAAAGTTAGAAAAGAAGAGAAACTATTTAAAAACCAGATGTCAGGGCCCTGATTATCTCTAGTGCTGAAGCTTGCAAGGAGTACTTTGACACTTGTATGGTTTAGAAATTGAGCCTGATTGTCTCCTCCCACTGCCGTCAGAAACCTTAGGTAGCTGTACGCCTCCCGAAGGAAGCGTCCCCGTGAGAAGTGAGGTCCTGGCCGGCTGAGCCGAGCTGTGCCATCCAGGCCGTGACACGGTGCTGCTCTGACCCTGCACCATCTCCACGCGCACATCTGCTCAAGGACCTTTGGGGAGGTAGTCTCACTCACTGGAAGCAGTAGGTTCATGCCTCCTTCCAGCTGCTCCAGATATTCTCCAGCTGGCCTGAAAGTCCACGGCTTACTCTCCAGGTTCGGTCAGCCTTGATGACTTTTTCAGAGAAGGGTGACTGGTTAGAGATGTCTTCTGTGGATTGTAGTCAAACATGCCATTTTTGCAAGGGCCTTTATGTAGGAGCCTTGGCTGACCGAAATACTCAAAATTTATCTTCTGAATGATTCAGGGAAATGACAAAGGGGTTTCAACTTTCAGCTTTTTCACAAGAAAGTATAATTTACTTTAAGATACATCAGTGCAAGTTGCTGATAGGAACTAATTTTTTTGTATTCGAATTTTGCTAAGATTAAATGCAGTAATATATGGAAATATTGAGAAGAGTGCTAGGCACATAGCATGTGTTTCAACTACTAATAAGTATTGAAAGATAGACACATGAAAACTAAAGAATTAAAATCAAGAATACATGAAACACTCGTGTTTTGGTATCGTTGAATATTTATTTCCAGTTGGAAAGAGGTGACATGGTGGGTAAAAAGAATGCTGGGCCCTGAATGAAGGGCTCTGGTTCCAGGGATCATTTTTGTTTTTCTGTCTTTGAACCAATCACTTAAACTTGGGTACTTCTTTTCATTCTACATAAATTGAGTGAATGACTGGATAATCTCCAGGGTCCTTTACAGCTCTAACCTGAGGTTCCCTAAGATTTAAAGAGCTCTTTTTTATGTCGTTGTTGTTATTCTTGGAATAACTTTATATTTGCACTGAAATTGAGCCTAGGAGTCATTTGCACATATTTCTGCAAACTGCCTTCTAAAACTAGATGCATCTGTGAGTGGCTTTTTGGCACTAAATCACACCTCTAAATTTGCAGCCTCTTATATTGAATCAAACAGTTATGCAAGATTAAAATGTGCAGTCATTTAACTGAACATGTATGGTAGTGTTTGTTCATCCAGTTCATCCATCCAAGGGTCTCTTTGATTTATCTGGTTTCCTGTCACTTAGGCCTGCCCTTAAATAAATGTTTAAATCAAATGTTAGATTTTTTAAACTGTTGAACTAGTTGTTACACCATTTGTACTGATTAACTATTTTGCAACACATCTTTAAAAAAAAAAAAAAACACATGGTTTTACATTCCCTAAGTAAGTACATTTCAAATTATGTCTTGATATGTGAATAGGATGCATGATGATTCAATTCAATTCAATTCAAAGCCCTTAATGTCAGTGCTTGGTGAGAAGGAAATTGGTTGTCTAATAAAACTACTCTGAAAGGCTGTTTCATTTTAAGAAGAATGCAGCAAAATATGGTTTAAGAATTTTAGGTAAATAGAATGTCATTTACCTGACTTGCCTACAACTTCTAGTAAAGATTATTTGTTAGAAAGAATGATACAGAGTAATTTCTGATGTAATCTCTTAATAAACGTTTTGATGTCAAATACAAATATTTAATTTCAGATTAAATAATGGAAGCATGGCTCTTATAACTGCACGAAACACTTCTCGACCAGAATTTATAAAACACCTGAAAAGATATGCGAGTATTAAAAACCAGGTATAGTAAAGCATTTGGATTACTTATGTGCAAAGCAATTAATCATGGGGCGTGAGATGCTGTCAGAATTGACATCAAGTCCTGCCTTGTAAGGCTTTATTTTCTTCCGAATACATTAATCCTTTTTTTTTTCAGTTTGCACTTTCTTCAAATTTTGAAAAGTATCCACCAGTGTTAATACAGATTGGCCTTTTTTGAGTTGTGGGTTGGTGGTTATATATATTTTATGTGTGTGTGTGCAGAAAGAAAATAGAAAATGTTATATTGAAATGTGGAGTAAATTAAGGATAAAAATTATACTCAGCTGTTCTTCAGAATGAAGAGAAGTGAAACCTAAGATTTTTAATCTTCTTGATTTTATGATATCAGACTCCCTCTAAAGTATGACCTTTGGATTTTCCTTTCATTTGTTCAAGATCTGCCTACTTACATTGATTGAAATAAATTTTCAAAAATATACTTTAGAATACACCACTTTTATATAGATGTTATTTATTTTGTTCTAAACTTAGATGTGTGTGGTATTTGTAAAGATAGGGAAAATTATTATATTTCCATTTAAGATATTCATTTTAAAGAGAAGTAATAACTATTATAAGCCATATTCTCTTGGCAGGTACTTTGAGTCAGTTATTAGGAAACTGATCCATAAATATGTGAATTTCTGAAATTATGAATCTTGAAGTACATAGTAGGCATATAAACCCATACAGTCTCACACCTTTTTATGGGTATAAAATTGTGCCTGGATGTAGTTGGGGGAGAACAGGTGGAAGGAGGAGAATAAATTCAGCCGGTGACCAGCACTAAATCTTACTTACATAGATAGTCACTGCAAGGCTCCCATTTTTGCTTCTTTATAATTTTAAACTTTCTCGGGCTGGTCTCATGAAGTTTTGGTTCTCTTCTGCCTACTACATTATTTGATCAGTGTGTGTTGAGCAACCAACTGAATGAAATGTTTAGGAAGTTATAACAATTAGATATAGTCCTATTTTCCTTCAATATAAATCTCTAATGAGACAGAGTATACAAAAGCAGATATAATGTAAGTTGTGAGACTGACTAATGACTTTATGGGTGTATTTTGGGAAATAGTGATTTATTGATTTTTAAAGGAATGTATTCCTTTTCAAATGTTGCTAATTTTGTTTGCAACTTTATTATTTTTCTTAATCCCAAAGCAATACATTTCCATTGCTTTTTTTCTAAATCAGAAAATAGAAGCAAAATAGCAATATAAAAAGCACTCAAAATTCTATATTCCAAGAGATAATGAATGTCATTACCTTGGTATAAACTTTTCTATTAAATAGTTCTGAGAATTTAAAGGAGTAAAAACCTTAAGATACTTTCCTTGAGAAGCTGGTATTTATTTTAGGGATGCATGATTGCACAAACTACTTATGGAAGTTCTCTTTTGGAATGGCTAATGGGCAAATGTCTTAGGTAACTTTTCTTTAATCCTTTTTTTCGATATGAAAGTAGCTTTCTTCTGACTTTAAAAGTAATAGATGCTTACTATAAAAATATGAAAATAGTAATAAATATAATTCTGTATCTGTAGGAAAGTAACTTTTTCAAAAGGAGACCATATGATGCAAAATATAACATTTTTTCTTATGTACTTGACCAGTCATATCTTGCTTGTGATACAAGAAACTATTGCCTCTGTGTGTGTGTTTCATTAGATTTAACTGATTAGCTAAGCTCTTTCCAAAAATTCAAGTCCATGCTATTGTCCTGTAATGTTTTGCAAAGAAATTCTAAAATGTTTTGCTTAATGATATATAGTAGGAATAATGTGATTGATTCTCAAGGTGACTGCTTTCATTTGTTAAAAAATTGTAGATGTACATATATACATATACACGTGTATGTAGTCTTTTCATGCTGATATGTTCAAAAATGTAAGTCTCTTCATGCTTATATGTTCAAAAATGTAAATTTATATAAATTATGTAAGATTACAAAGACAAGATAAATATAAAATGCTATTATCTACTGTCTAGTAGCAGTTCTGGTATCCAGGAAGGGAAGTGCAGCACTTCAGCCCAAAGAAAGCAACAGTCTAGGTCTATGAACCACCTTCACCAGGTTGAACTGAATGTTCATGTATGCAAACAGTTGTAGAGCGTTTTGAAGACCATCATTTGTAGGCAACACATCTTGCCTTTCCCATCTCCATGTAAAATAGATAGAAGGTAAAAATTACTCAAGTTCTTTCAACTCCATCCTGTAGCTGACCATTCTCTGTCCATACAATTCCTCATTCACTTTGACCCTCATTTTTGGTAGGAAGTTTAAAACCCTTAAGAGCAGGTGCTTCCCCAGGGATTTATTTGTAACTTGATCTTTTCATGATACCTTTTCCTGGGTGACCTCATTGCCTTCCATTGCTTGAACCACCATCTGAACTTTGCTCACTACCAAGCGTTCTCTCCTCCCTTCTGATCTGCAGGGTCACTGTGCCTTTCTGTGTGCTGAGGTTACAGAACTCACGGGCATCTTGAATCGAGCACATCCACTGTTTACCTTACTGCCCTCTCCCCTGATGGTGTTCCGTTTGCCTACACAGGGCAACGGCACCACTCTCTGCCCATCCTGGGGTTACCCTGGACCCCTCTCCCTCGTTTCTTACAACCAGACCACCACTTAATCCCTTCTTGCTTACAACAGCCTCCTCCTGGTCTTTCTTTTCTCTGGTCTTCCACACTTCTTTCTAGACAGATTTTTCTAAAGTACAGATACGATATACCCCTTTTCTAATTCTTCAATCCTATGGTCATCAGGATGACATTGAACGATCTCATTGAGGAACACGTGGCCCCTAGTATTCTAGCCTTTCCCTGTGTTACAGCCTCACCTGTTGCCGACCTCCACCAGATTTCCCGTGTTTTGGTCATTGTGTTAATTTTCTAGGGCTGCCATTAACAAATACCGCAGGGGGTATAGGTTTGGTTTCTCCCGAGGCCTGTCTCTGTGGATTACTGACTTTTCCCTCTTGTATATTCCTGCCTCCTTTGTCAAACATTAACTGTCTGTAGGTGTGTGGGCTTATTTCTGGGCGCTCTATTCAGTTCCATTGATCTATATGTCTCTTTTGGTGCCAATACCACCACACAGTTTCATTCTTGTAGCTTTGTAGTATTGTCTGAAGTCTGGAGGGTTAGGCCTCCTGCTTTGTTCCTTTTCCTCAAGATTGCTTTGGCAAACCTGAGTCTTTGATGGTTCCATATAAATTTTAGGGTCATTTGTTCTAGTTCTGTGATAAATGCCATATGTAATTTGATAGGGATCACATTGTTTATAGATTGCTTTCAGTAGTATGGCTAAGAAAGAATGAAATATGAAGCTGACCTCTCATTCAAGAGTGGTCAGAAAGCAACCCTAATTATCTTGCAACTTGTGTCTATCTTTAAACTGAGGGTGAGGCAGGCAAACACTGGCAAAAATAACACTGGATAGACTTACTTTCTCTTTTCACCTTCATAAGTTAAACTTCTCGTAATGAAATCCCAAATGTGAAACTTATTCTAGAGTTTGTTTACATCAGCTAAACTAGCTGACAATAATTCAGTGGATTATATAAATCCTCTATAAAAATAGACTAGTATTAAATATTTACTCTTTAATTAGAAATTATTGTATACAGTTTCATAGACATGTACTATTTGTAAGAAAATAAGTTTGCCAGCTGCTACATCTAAATGAACTTGCAAAACTTCAGAAAAGGCTTCATCCAAAGAAATTGGAACTGATAAGTTTCAAAGCTATAAAAACATCAACATGAACACTGATGTTTACTTGCAAGTGAGAGCACAGTGAACTTTACTAATTTGCATTACAGTTAGGTATAAAGCAAGTACCAAGGTTATTTGCATTAATTTTTTTTAGTTCAATTTTCCATTTGTTGATACTTACACTGTTGAAGAAGTAAAAGTTCGCCCAAGGAGTAACAGCAGTGGACCCCATCCAGAGGAAGATCATGGACCATGTGAAACTGCTTCAGGAAACTGTTTCCCTTGGAACGTGGATGGTGATTTAATGGAAGTTGCATCAGAGGTTCATGTTAGGTAAGTAAGTATTCACCACCTTATATGTCTGTCAGACACAGAACTAATAGTTACAAGAAGGAAGTTTCCATTTATACCATGGAAGCAGGCAGCTGTCTAGATGGTAAATCAGGAACGCATAAAAAGACACATGTACAATTGTAATAAAAAGTATAACCTTGTATTTATTCACCAATTGTTATGTACAACCATTTTCTTTGGTTATGAGTCTCTATGTTGGCATTCCAAATTACCATTCTTCATAAACTATACAGATAATGTATGTCTTAAAATTCCACTTTGAATTTCTAAAAATAGATTAAGATCTTATACTTCATGAAGTCATTTGAATGGCAGATGGTTATAATTTAAAATTGTAACCACTTTTAAAATTTCCTTTTACCCACAACAAATACTTGTGTTCAGCAGTTTGCTTTTATCATCTTTCCAAAGCATACTTTACATAAGAACAATTTTACATATTATTTATTAGCAAGAGCAAATGGTTATAAACAGGTAAACTCATTTTCCATAAGTATTATGACTCTGTGAATGGAAGTGTGCAGGGCTTCCTGAGTAGCCAGCTAGATGTGAGCTTTCTACAGGCACAATTTACTGGACTTTTCAGGAATTAGTGCTACTGATTTATCAGGCCCTGCATTTTTTCTAGATGGCAGCTCTGCCATGAATATATGTTTGTTGGTTATCATTAGATTTGAATTTGGTAGTATGCACTGCATTCAATAGGTGTTATGTATGAAAAATAACAGAATGATAGGTTAATCAAATAATCAGTCATGTATATTATATTCTTTACAGAGTACACCCAAGACTTATCAATCTTTATGGAAGAAGCATGGAAGAAATGAATGATTCCAAAGTAACATGTAGTTGTTTATAAGAGGAATGTGGAAACTAGAATTTTAATATGAAAGGTTATATTATGTTTTAATTAATCAGATATTTTAATAAGGGAAAAATCTCTATTTTGAAAAGAAATTAAAATTGCTATTTTTGATGTTACTAAAATTAGCTTCTAGACTTAAAAAAAATAAGACATGAAATATATACAAAACAACTGAAATTTTGGTTTTTGGAGAGTATTTATTGGAATGGAAAATAAACATCTCCAGTATTTGAAATTTAAACAAGGTATATCAATATTTAACTTTGATTAATTCCAAAGTGAAATAATTTGGATTCTTTCTTCCTGGATTTGAGCCCATCAATTCTGATGTTAAATTTCAATAGCCTGGTGCCAACAGATCAGAGTTCATGTAAGAATGTTCTGATATCCTGATGAGGTAAGTATTCCAGCAAGATTATATTTCAAAATTACACATTTAGGAAATCATATAACCAGAAATAATACTATTTTTTTCCTTAAAATCTCTAACATTTAGACTACTTGTCAAAAACAAAAAAAGATGGATTAAAGTTATAGCACCAATTTTGTGACGGTCTCTGAAAGTTGAAAACTCAAAGCTATAGGAGTTTGAAGTCCATTGTACACCAACTATGCACAATATATAAGGAGTCATAATCTGGCCCAGTAGGGAGCTGCGTTCCTCTTGCTCCTGAAAGTCCTGCTATCTGACAATTCTAGCATGTTGTTTGCATTAAACTCAATGCTACCTGAAATGCTGTTATTTCTAGTAGGAAAGAACCAAATTTAAATTTCCTCAGGGATCATCCTTGAGAAAGCAGTTCTAAATTTGGATTTGATTTTCTACCAACGAGCCTAGACATTTTCTTGAAAGAACTACTTTAAAAATTTTAATTTCTTTTGGTTACACACCAAGATAGGAGGTTTCATGCTCACTGGGTCTCACTGCTCAAATGCCTTCACCGATCGCTGTGCATTTCCAGCCACCAATATGTGAGCAGATAACAGAAATGAAGCAGTCTGAGGAACACAGCTGTTGGCAGGGACCTCATATGAAGAAATCCTTTTCCATAGCAGTAAAGACTGGCCCCTAACTTATCACGTCCCATAACAGATTTTGAAAATTTGGCCACAACTTTCATATCAAGTTAGATGTAGGAACAAATCAGATGAAGTTGTGTTCTGCAGTTATCAGCATTTAGTTCATATGCAAGAATAAATATTACAAAAAATGACTATTTGCAAATGAAGAGGCATTTAAAGATAAATTATTTTAGACCCAGAAAGAAACTACTTCATTATAAAAGTATGTAAGATAATAGCAACAAAAAACTTAAAATATTTCACTTATCACTAAAACATGGAAATTTTCATGTCTTTTTATCCAAGCCAAATCTACATTTTTCAATTTACAGTTAAATCTGTGAATTTTGTTTTCTAGTTCCATGCAGAAGAGAATGCCCTTATAGTACTGGTTTCATACTTACACTTGAGGAGAAAAGAATAACATCCAAATAAGAATTTATTTATTTGTTGAATTTTGACAGTCCACACTTAAATAGTATCTAATTTGTATGAAATATTTGTCTCCAATATCATCTTTGGAAGGCTCTGATTTTTAAATTAGTGAGGTACAGTTTTCATGTTTTACATTTATCAGTGTATTTACATTTCAAATATCAGCTAAAGTGCAACATTCAATCTATTTTAGAATATAAATTATAATTCTAAGTATTGTTTTTATAAACAAAAAATTTGACTAAAGATGGATTTTTAAAATTTACTCTTCAGTACCTTTACCTTGATAAAATTGTGTTACAAAATGACTTAATTGGATTTATACCTATATCAACATATATTCTTTTAGAAACTTATTATGTATATATATATATATGTACAAAAAGAAAAAAATACATGGCTGTATAGACAATAATTATCCAGGAATCACCACTTTAAGCTCAAACCATTGTATAAGTTCAGTCTGAAGTTTGCTTATCAGACCATAATATTCATAGACTGGTTGCTGATCAAAGCTCACAGGAAACAGATTACAAATCAGTGTCTTTAAAGATATCTGCTTTAAAATGATAGTGATTCTTTTCTATTCATTAGAAAATTTGGTGACAGCTTGTTGAAAAATTCTGCTAAATATTTCTAGAGAACATATTCCAAACAATTCTCAAAGAGCTATTAGGAATGAGTCATTGCCTATTGGGTGGAATTAATTTTACCAAAGCACACACATATGGTGAATAGTATTTCTTTTAAAGGAATGAAACGAAAAGTCCAAGTCTTCTCCAGATGAGTTGTTTGCTTCCCCCACTTAGTTTTAATTCAGATGCACTTTCAAGGTATCTTCCAGAGATTTTTCTCTTGAATAAGTTGATGCTTTAGTGTTTTTATATTCATTTAAGAGCTGCAATATTATCCTCTGAGAGAAAATAACTCTAAAGGTAATGCTGTAATATATCCAAAGACAATGAAGATGAAAAGTCCAAGCAATGATGAAGACATAATATGTCACATGGTCGTTATTAAAAGAAGTACATAAAAGAAGTCTGAGCAGAGTTCATGGTTTCTTGTAAACAATGTCTAAAATGCTTTTTAAATATATTGTAACCTGAGTTGTTCTGTTAACCTGAAAGAAGTCTTCAATCATCTTTATCACTTTTACTGTTAATGTAACTCCAACTGTCTCTTCTGTTTTCTTCTTGTAGGATAGATTTGTACTGTCTTTTGAAGAAGCCAGCCTGAAAATAACATTGTATAATCACTGCTGTATAGTTATGAACGTATTAAATGTCTAAACAGTCAATGACAATTGTAGTCAGTAAAAATTAGTTTGGGAGATACTGGGTTAAACAGCCTTGTTTTGTTGTTACTATAGGGTTTCTCAGTGCTGCATGCACATGCTCCAAAACTGAAATTCAGCATACTTTCTAAATGCTTTTTTAGAAAGTCTTTCAAAACTTCTGAATATTGAATATTCATTGAAAAATCAATTATCTTTAAGAAAGCATATTTTCTAGAAAGACTCTGGTACTGAAGTTAAGAGAAACATGATCAGTACTATTAAATATCAGTCCACGTAGGAATTTAAAGTTAACATTAAAAATACTGAAATACTTAAATCTAGTAATGTGGGAGTCACAAGTTGGCTTGGGGAAAACTCAGCAATGGAATTTTTAGTGGTTCAACATTGGTAATTATTAAAGGCTTACCTTCCACATAACATAAGAAATGAAGAAAAGTAAAATAAGTCCAAGTAGCAAGCTACTTGAAATAATCATTATAGTGAAATGGCGTCTGGGTCTTTGATGATGTAGTCCTTCGAGGAGAACCTACATAAATTAACCAAAAGAAACAACCACCATTTAAAAAACTTGCCTCTATTTCCTTTGAAGCCCCTCTACTTTCCCCAGCAGTATTTAGAATATTCCTTCCCATTCTCTTGCTGTTCTAACACAACCATAGGAAGCACTGGTAAATGTTTACCAAAACAGGGAGTGTCATGTGCCGTGTCTGGTTCTTCCTCCAGTCCATTCTGCCAAAATCACCTTCTGAAAGAACTGTCATTCCTTCCTGCCAGTTGTACAAAATGCCACTCCCCAGTAAAGTATTTTAGGCTCTCTGTGGTTGGCTGTCTGACCAAACACCCTGGCAATATTTTTTTCCCATAATCTTTATGTTTCAGTTAAAAAGGTAATCTTACATGTGCAACATTCTCATCCTTCATTAGTTCAATAACTTTGGGATTTGGCTCCGGAAAAGCTGTTGCTCTTATTTCAAACTTCAGTGCTCTAGTCTCATCCTGTTTAAAGAAAAGAGACATAGTTTTATTTCATGAAAACATACAGCAGGTAAGGATCATGAGAAACTGAAAGTTTTCACAATTTATCTTCTCCAACTTATTTCACCACTCGTACTTAATTGCAATGCAATGCTTCCTTTAGTTCCAAAGGCATGTCCTTTGTATTAATTAATATTTAATTATTATATAATATATAATTATTATTATAGTTATTAGTATATTTTTTCCTTAGGGAAGACTTTCTTTGTTTGATAAACATTTCCTCAAATTAATTTTATTTGGGCTTTTCTTTTCTTTCTTTTTATTTATTTTTTATTTTTTATAATAGCCAGGACATGGAAGCAACCTAGATGCCCATCAGCAGATGAATGGATAAGGAAGCTGTGGTACATATACACCATGGAATATTTGGGCTTTTCTTATAGTATTTGGTATACTATCTGTTTTGTTGAATGCCTCCTTACTTACCATCCTACCTGTGATCAAATACAGATAGTTTACCAAATGCTACAATGAAAAAATCTGGTACAAATATTTATAGCATTCAAAACTAAAATCACTCGATGAATTCAGTTTTACTATCTAACAGAGAGAGGGACTTCATAACCCAGAATTCAGGGCTTAGACATCTGTGGATGGGCTTCACAAACTCTAAGGCCCTTTGAAATTTTATTCAAAATTGAGATTTTTTTTTTATATGTGCGTTCATTAGGGTAGATGAGAATATATTCTTTGATCAAATTCTTACAGAAGTCTGTGACCTGCAAAAGTTAAAACTACTGTGTAAAGGTTATTTAACATTTTGGAGAGAAGATGTCGAATTTTAGAGCTAAAAATAAATTATGTACTTTATCTGGAGCAGTGCTTTTCAACAGGGATGATCCTGTACCCTGAAGGATGGTCATTTATGTCTGGAGACATTTCTGGCTGGCAGGAATGGGGAGGGGGTGCCAGTGTAGTAGGTAGTGGGCAGAGGCCAGCTGTTCTGAGAAGTATCCTACAAGTACAGGACAGCCCCTGACCACAAAGACGTATCTGGTCCAAAACGCCACTGGTGCCCACTGGTGAGAACAATGAACCTTGAGAGTATGAAGGCAGACCGCAGAAGTTTAAATAACTTCCAACTAAAATGGATAGCTCCTATTTCCCTGTCTGATGCGTCTTCCTCTTAACCACCTTGTGGTCATTTCAACTTCTCCTCTAAACAGAATATGATAGCTGTCATTTCCTTTGGCTTATTATGTGCTATGTACTATTAGCGCTTTATAAAGATCATCTAATCTGAACAACTCTGAAAAAGATCTACTACCCATATTGATCAGATAAGAAAATTTTATCTCAAAGTACTTCTCATAAATATACACACTCCTTTCCAGGAAAAAGTCTAACGTGTATTTAGTTAATTTTTAATTCCAGCCTTCAAAGTTCATGTCCTTAAAAGTGTGTCTGTGTTCTTGTATGTTTGTGTTTTGTTAAATTTTGATGTTTTAAATTTTATGGAAGTCTTAATTTTTAGTAAATGTATACTATATACAATAGTAGGTCTTTAAGCATAATATGTAAATAACTTTAAGGATATATGAAATGTTAAGGCAGTTAACATTGATTTGAGTGACATTCATAAATAGTTGGACATGCTTTCTAAAATCTCAAAATTATAGTCTATTTTGTAGCCTACATTATCTGTTTAGTTACTAAAACCAAGTCATTTAGACAGTGTATTTTGAAGTAATAAATGGGAACAGTTTTAGAATTTCATTCCAGATTTTACAGTCATTCATGCCTTCTTAATTTGTTGAATGCCTCCCTACTTACCATCCTACCTGTATAAGATGGTTGTGTTTGTAAGGTCTGTTGGAAATCTTATCCACAAAGTTGTCACTGTATCATAGACTTACCATTTCTAAAATGGATGGCCGACCTTCCAATTGAATGTGAACACTGGCTTCTTTTCCACTGTCCATTTTCCCAAAATGGCATGAGATATCTAAGCAATATGGATCAGCTTTCATGCAGTACTTAAAAAGAATACAAAAGAGCTATGTTAAAATTTCAACATTTTAAAAAAGATGACTAAAATATTTTACGTGGAATTCAAGATCTGCTCCCATTACTGGCATGTGCAAAAATTTATCTTGCTATAAACATGGAATTAAGGATATGCTTTCATTAGTGGCACTTAAAGATTATCTTGCTTCAAAGAAAACACAAATATTTATAGTAAATTAGAAAAACAAGTATTCGAGCTGTATCATATGTTTCATTATTTTTATGAAAATATGGGATAGAAAAAGACACATAATGAGAGTATTTGCTTTGTTACATGTTCTGTGATCAAACTTGGATCATTTGGAGGCTTTCCTTGTCCCCCCCATTCATATATTCACTAAAATGAAAAAGAGTGGAAATTTCATGCAACCAGAGGTGGTTCAGCTGAGGACAACATCTCGACCAACCCCCTAAATGTCTGGTTGGCATGAATTGGGCACTTAATGTCTAGTATATATTTAACCCTGGGTGTATCTCAACTCTCCAGTCATGCCTGTTCCTCACACACAAGGACATTACCTTACTTGGCTTGTCTCCTAAACTCAACTGACAGTTCAAACCTCTTGGTCCTTGGTTTTAAGTGTTTCAGTCCTGTATGTTGGAAAGCAAAAACTACATCTGAAATACTAAAACTTACCAGGAGCCTCTTATCAGTCTTTGACAGAAATCGGAATATATCTCTAAGGGTCTCCATTGTGCCTTTTTGCTGGTCTGATGCACACTTTCTTTGATAATTCTCAAAATGGCATTCTCCAGCAGTAGTCTATAAAGACAGAGAGCAAGAGAACTCTTACCCATTATTGGAAAGAACAACAGCTACATGGCTTTAAAACTTACCTTTCAAAGCTTACCTTTTCAGAAATGTATCAAATACTTCTAAAATTAGGTGAAAATATTTTTTGACAGATTTGGGAGAGATTAAATCTTTGTGGTTAAAAAAATGCAACAAAACTCAGAAAAATTTTAGAGGCTTGTTATAGCCCTAAATTGATCAAAGGGCCTTAACCTTAAAAACATTAGGGCAGTATGAAAACTGAACATTAGCATGAAACTGCACATTTCCTTAGCTTTTAGACATACAATAAAGTGTTAGAGCAGCCTGCCCTACCATCTCAATCTGGAATTCAAGTAGGATTTTTAAGGATTACCTCTGAAATCTACTGAGTGGATTTATTTGCTGATTGCTTGTCTTAAAACTGGGAAGGTAAAAATAATTCAGATAGAATCAACATAATATTCTTAGTAGTTATTTGATAATAAAAGGCTGAAGTACTGATTTTTCAACATTAGTCTCAAGCTTTATGGAGAATCCAATCAAAGAAGATCTACCAAAAGATAGAGCATAATTTTGTTATCGTCACATGTAGAGATTCCAATGTAATCACACAGTTCTAATGCAATAGTCAAAGTGTACACAATAAATGCACGGCGAATTCACAGCTGAGACTGTGTGTGACTGAAGTAAGGTAACATCTCCATTTTAGCAATATGTCTTAGAGCAAAGGAAGGAACACCATTTTTACCTGGACATCCAAAACGTTGAACAGCTTATCAGTTCGGGGACTAAAAGAATTTGGTATCATTATTTCCACACTAATGTTTGGAGCCATGCTTTGGCCGGTGTTGATGACCTGATAAGCAAAAAGTTTTAAACACTCAAAAAACATGCTTTATAAAAGTACAGATACCAATGAGCTTCTCAGGTGAACCCGTGTATTTCATGCAACATTTATAAGGGTGGAGATTTGTAGTTGGAACCTGCACAGCAAAGGGAGATAGAATATCCACTATCGGAACTTTAAAATGTTTGCTAATAATATAACTAGTCATTATTCCTAGCCCTTTCGTTTTGGTGATTAGAACAAAATGTCTGCACTGATGATTTATTGCAGAAATAGTCTGAAGAAAAAGACATCGATAATATACAGTTCAGGGGGTTAGGGTCACTGACTCTCAGTGCAGTTGAAACTCCAAGTATAACTTATAGTCAGCCCTCTGTATACATGGTTTCTCTGTAGTCACAGATTCAACCAACCAATGGTTGGTTCTAAACTATAGAATTTACTATTGAAAAAAATCCACATCTAAGTGGACCAGTGCAGGTCAAATCACTGTTGTTCAAGACTGTACCTTGGTATGGCACATTACTCATCTAAAAAACCGTGACCAATTGTCCTTATAACTACTCCATGAGGCGGGCTAACATTTTATTATTCACGGGCGCAAGAAGATGCTAAGAGGTATTAATGTTGTATCCAAGGTGACAGTTAAAAAATGGCAACAAGTGGGACCAAAACTTAGGTATCCTAATTCTAAATTCTGTGTTGTTTTCATAAAGTCACTCTGTGCTGAAGGAATAATCATCAGCAATGAGTAGAAATATATTTAAGTTCAGGGTAATTATAATGCAGAAGAACTCAGAAAATTAGAAAAGGGTAGATTATTAGGGTTTAGGGGAAAAAAACAGGTTTTTAATAATATGCATAAAGGGAAGATATTTCTTGATAAATGATAAATATCATGATTCTTGATCATGATAAATATAAATATCAAATATCATATATAATATATATATAATATTTGTAGTTATTTGATAATATTTGAAAATATGATATACAAATATCATATAATATAAATATCAAATTCTTGATAAATGATAAAACAATTTATCATTATCATTGATAAATCTGGGGATTGTAGAACCAACCCTGAAGAAAATTGAGCCAAAATACTTAGTGATCAATGCAAGGTAATAGAGGAAAACAATAGAATGGGAAAGACTAGAGATCTCCTCAACAAAATTCAAGATACCAAGGAAACGTTTCAAGTAAAGATGGGCACAATAAAGGACAGAAACGGTTTGGACCTAACAGAAGCAGAAGATATTAAGAAAAGATGGCAAGAACACACAGAAGAACTGTACGAAAAAGATCTTTAACACCCAGATAACCACGATGGTGTGATCACTCGCCTAGAGCCAGACATCCTGGCAAAGACAAATGGGCTTTAGGAAGCATCACTATGAACAAAGCTAGTGGAGGTGATGGAATTCCAGTGGAGCTATATCAAAACCTAAAAGATGATGCTGTGAAAGTGCTGCCCTCAATATGCCAGCAAATTTGGAAAACTCAGCAGTGGCCACAGGACTCCAAAAGGTCAGTTTTCATTCCAATCCCAAAGAAAGGCAATACCAAAGAATGTTCAAACTACCACACAATTGCACTCATCTCACATGCTAGCAAAGTAATTCTCAAAATTCTCCAAACTAGGCTTCAACAGTATGTGAACTGTGAACTTCCAGATGTTTAAGCTGGGAGGAAAAGGCAGAGGAACCAGAGATCAAATTTCCAACCTCCACTGGATCATCAAAAAGCAAAAGAGTTCCAGAAAAACATCTGCTTTATTGACTATGACATGGAACAACAGACTGGTTCCAAATAGGAAAAGGAGTATGTCAAGGCTGTATATTGACACCCTGCTTATTTAACTTATATGCAGACTACATCATGAGAAATGCTGGGCTGGATGAAGCACAAGCTGGAATCAAGACTACTGGGAGAAATATCAATAACTTCAGATATGCAGATGACACCACCCTTACGGCAGAAAGTGAAGAGGAACTAAAAAGCCTCTTGATGAAAGCGAAAGAGGAGAGTGAAAAAGTTGGCTTAAAGCTCAACATTCAGAAAACTAAGATCATGGCATCCGGTCCCATCACTTCATGGCAAACAGATGGGGAAACAGTGGCTGACTTTATTTTTGGGGGGCTCCAAAATCACTGCAGGTGGTGATTGCAGCCATGAAATTAAAAGATGCTTACTCCTTGGAAGGAAAGTTGTGACCAACCTAGACAGTCCATCCCAAAGGAAATCAGTCATGGGTGTTCATTGGAAGGGATGATGTTGAAACTGAAACTCCAATATTTTGACCACCTGATGTGAAGAGCTGACTCTTTTGAAATGACACTGATGTTGGGAAATATTGAAGGCAGGAGGCGAAGGAGACGACAGCGGATGAGATGGTTAAATGGCATCACTGACTCAATGGACATGAGTTTGTATAAACTCCAGGAGTTGGTGATGGACAGGGAAGCCTGATGTGCTACAGTCCATGTGGTCGCAAAGAGTCCGACACGACTGAGCAACTGAACTGAACTGAACTGCCTCCTGAAAACTATAAAACCAACACAGTAAGTTAGGAAAGAGATGTGTATAATATCTAAATGAAACACCATGGCTCAAAGTCTTGCAGTAATATTCTGAACGCAGACACATAGATTAAGAGGGAGTATGTCTGGCTTTGGGACAGGTGGTAACTGCCGTTCTTGGAAGCACAGAGCAGCTGTAAAAGGTGTCAGCCGTGGGCCCAGCACTACCCAGACCTTTAGACAAGGTCTTCCTGATGCCAGCAAATCACCAAGCTCTCCTGCAATATACTTTATTCGTGTTCATCTAATAACATTCAGAGTTCCGAGAACATCTTCATGCTTGAACAACTCATCAAGTCTACAGACTAAAAGCATCTCTAGGCCCAGTCACTCCATTGTAATTTAACTAGAAAATACTTTTTAACAATTATTTGTAAATAAATAGGCCTTCTAGAGTCCAAGTCAATTTATCAGGACACAGACCCCCATTGGACTGTGACAGGAGCATTCTTGGGGACTTAAAAGTAGAAGACTACATTTTCCCAATACTAGTGTATTCTAGTATAACAATACAATAACTTGAGTATAGACTCAGGGGCATTCTGAGGTCATCCTTCTTCCACAGATTTGAGGCAGAGGCCCAGGAGTTTGCATTTTGGATAAACATCTCAAGTGATTCTGATACACATTTTAAAAAGCATTGCCTTGCAATTATCATAATGTACCTAATCCAGACTCACTCACATTCTATAGATTGTTATATAGCTCTGAGAATGTCTGAGTAGTGTTTTTGATTGAAAAGATATTTTTTTGGACACTGTCTCCAATTATTTGCTCATTATCAACATCCATGCTATAACAAAAATTTCAGTTTGACAATAAAAAATTTTTAATGAATTTATAGCTTATATATTAGTATGTTAACACTTCTAGATGATGATAATATTCTCTACTTTTAAAAAGATTTACTAAATGATACATCACTTGTCACAGAGTCATATACCAATGGTCTGTAAGGCTGACCAGGTGGACATTAAGTGGAGATGCAGAGGTAAAACCTTCACTTGGTAATGTCAGGGTTTGTATAAAGCTTGGACCAAGTTTCACTGATTGGCACCAAAAGATGCCTTCCTCTTGACCTGTTCTGATTTCTGCAGGTATCGCAAGCATATTCAGTTCCTCCCATAACTTTGCCTATTTCAGGCATCACCTCTGTTCCCCCTTGCACTGTAAGGAGAGTGGGCTCAGGAACGGGGACAGGACAATGGGAGAGAAGGGGCCCCTGAAGTGAGGGCATGCGCCCTGAAGCAGCTCCCTCCCCGCCCTCAGCCAGCTGTGGCCTCCCGAGGCCGAGGGACATCACATGCATGTGACGTCCTCTGGGGCAGTGCCTCAGTAACAGTTCCTTCACAGTATGAATACCAAATGTGAACACGGTCATCTTATTGTATTCACAATATGATTACCAAATATGAACACGGTCATCTTACATGGAAAGTGAAGTTCATTTTCTCTGTCATGCACATTTCAAACTCATCTTCCTCCTTTGGTCCATACATAAATGAAGTTGGACTTACAAACCTGACAGAAAAGAATTCAGATTTAATTTAACTGTCTTATTTGATGAGGTATTTAAAAAACCTTTCTCTATCATCTGAATATAGCGTATCTCTTAAATATGACATAATTCAGAGTACAGATGCCTCTAAGTACCAAGGAATAATTTTGACATAGGTAAGAATACTTTCTTGTTAAGATAAGAATTTTGTGAAAATGTAACGAATTTCCCAGGCGGCGCTAGTGGAAAGCTGTGGGCTCTAGTTTGGGTGACAATTTCTCTTCCCCCCAATATCCTCTACTTCCTCCACTGCCAGCTCACTCTAGTGACCATTCCTTCTCTCTCAGCCCTCAAATGATTCATGCAAACTTGAAAAATATGAGATAAATTCTTAGCTTTGCCCTCGGGCTCCAATATCCACTTCAATGTATCTGACAGATTTTTGAATTACTTATCACCATCCACCAATTCTTGCTGGCTATTTGTAATGAACCCCAAGTCTGGGGAACAATTCAAACACCAATAAGTAGGGCAAGTTTCTGTAAAACTACAAGGTTGTCACTCTTTTACCTGAGATGAGACATATGCATGGTTGGTAATGAAGTTCAAGGAATTTTTCTAGGGAAATCCCGATTCCCCAAGTTGTGCATATTTGGCAGCTAATATGAGGTAATATGGGCTTTTTGGTGGCTCAGCGGTAAAGAATCTGCCTACAGCACAGGAGCTGTAGGAGACATGGGTTCGAACCCTGAGTCGGGAAAATCCCCTGGAGGAGGGCATGGCAACCCACTCCAGTCTTCTTGCCTGGAGAATCCCTATGGACCGAGGAGCCTAGCGGGTTACAGTCCATGGGGTCGCAAAGAGTTGGACATGATAGAAGCGACTTAGCACACACGCATGAGGTAGTATATTAGAGGCTCTTTTACACAGCAGAGAGAGATATGTTCAAATGTTGTAGATTTAGGCAGCTTAACAGCTGCAGAGCATTCGTTGCTCAAAATAACAAGATGTGTTTAATCGAAAACCAGGACAACACTCATCGTAACAAAATTAAGGAGGCGAGATACGCATTCAAATCCAAGAAAGATGGAATCAGCTGCTCTCTTCTCCTCAGTCCCGCCTTCGAAGGGCTTCCTTTTCCCCCTGCTTGTTTTATCTAACTGGAGACTCGGTTCCATGGTTTTATTTTTATATGCCTATGTGCCATCATTATGGGTGGTTAAAAATGACTGGAGGTGATTTACATTTAGAGCAACTAGAAAAGCCCATCTATTCATTCTATATCTCATATCATCTATTGCTTTAAGAATGCTGTTTTAAACTAAGATTAACAGGCTTAATAATTTCCAGCAAAATCATGAAAGATTTTCTCAATACTATTTTAAAAATTCCTTCTCCTCACATCTGCTTCCTGAATCAGAGAAGGGTCCACTCCAAGAATTACTAAAGCTGTGAGGAGGCGGTGAGTGCTGGCCCGGGTCTGTAGGGGAGGAACTCTGTAACTCACAGCTGTAGCGAGTGGGCAGGGGGGCCACCACTTCCGTATCTGATCACCCGCCACACAGGTAGGTGCAGGGCTGGGACGAGAGTGACGCGGCCAAGCTCCCACTTCTCTAAACCTCACACGTGCCAGGGCCCGTGGGCACAGCCAAACAGAGTGCACGCCAGCCCTCTGGGGCCCTGGCCTGGGCGTGTATAGCTAAAAAGGCTGCATGTGGCCTGCCAGAGGTTTGGGGGACTCTTCCAGTGAGAAATCTCCTCCATGAGGACATTAATATAAGGTGGCCTCAGTGATGACTACCGAGTGAGTAAAATCACAAACAGCTAAGCGACGGGCTGCAACACCGAGGGTAATTGTTTAGAGGAAACAGCACATGCTCTTTTCATAAGAAACCTTAAACCTGTTTTTGACCAATAATTTAAGAAGCAACAGAACTCAAAATCAGGTCAGAATTTTGCAGGAGACTTTCATGTCTACTCACCCATGAACTGTTAGCATGACTTCATACTTAAGAGGTATTGTTACAGTCACCTTATTACGCTTCACATCGCCTGTTTCCCCTTCATTTTCACTACAGAAGCAAACAGAAGAGACCCTTAGAATCCAGTCAGCACGAAAATTCTCATCAGAGAGAACTAAAAGGCACCCCACTCCAGTACCCTTCCCATGGATGGAGGAGCCTGGTGGGCTGCAGTCCATGGGGTCGCTAAGAGTCGGACACGACTGAGCGACTTGACTTTCCCTTTTCACTTTCCTGCATTGGAGAAGGAAATGGCAACCCACTCCAATGTTCTTGTCTGGAGAATCCCAGGGATGGGGGAGCCTGGTGGGCTGCCGTCTCTGGGGTCACACAGAGTCGGACACAACTGGAGCGACTTAGCAGCAGCATACCTAATGTACTTGGAGGTTGGTTTAAAATATGCTTTTTGAAGAGTCAGAATAAAAGTAGATGTAACAGTAAAAAAAAGTTTACATCAGAGTTGGCAGAAACTTGCTGCCATTATCTACACTGCTACTTTGCTATTTATTTCTATGCTATAAAGCTTTAGGTTAGGTCTTTTGTTTTAACAGATCACATAAGAAAAGTTTTCTCCTGCAGATAATGGAACACAGTCCATGGTTCCCCTAAAGTGACCCCCGTTTCTCTCCCCCAAAGTCAGGGGTTCATCTAACACAGTTGTTTTTTCATAATGAAAAGTACCAGGCGGCATGTACTGTGATGTTGAGGTCCTCTTCTGCTCTGCTGAGTGAGCTGGCATCCAGAAGAAAGCTAACATCTGTCTGAAAAACACAGACAGGGAACGCCCATTTTAAAAAAAATCAAAACCATTCTTTTTTGTTTCCACAATCTGAATTTTAGCTTTTCTTATTGTCTACACTCTGTGAAGTGCAGATTTGAGATGATGTTCTAGAAGCACAGGCTACCCCTCAGACAGAGCTGCGGGGAAGCTGGGGGTTTGTGGCAACGTTAAAGCAGCAGCGTTCCCACGGTGACGTGCGGAGACACAGCCTCCTCTGAGTGTAGAGAGGCAGGTCCAGAGCGAAACAATTCGAGATGCTTTAACAACTTGAGTGTGGACTCTTGCCAGAAACGCCTTTTTGTGTAGCAGAGGTAACATGCCTGGCAGATAGAATCACCTGGGGTGGGCTGGGGGGAGTGTTGGGAAGTGTGAGACTGCGGAGCAGAATCCTGATGGGACATTCATCTGCCCAACCTGACATAAACAGGTGCCCCCCCCTTTTTTTCTTATTTTTTTAAGCAGTGAACATTGTCAAAGATATAAAAATCTCAAGGATCTCAAACCCAGTTAGTTTTGGTTTAACTTCACTTAGCTACTCACTTAGTAAATAATAATAGTAATAATAACAAATTATTTGTATGCAGCACGGATACAGAAAATACTTTATATTCATGTGAGTAACAAAAACTATAAATGCTTACCTTTGATAGATGATCTACATAGATATAACCAACCCTGCAGTCAAGCTTCACTATGCCAGAGCTGTCTGTTACTTCACAGTTTATTTGTTTCTCTTCCTAAAAGGAAAAGTGAGACAAGTGGTTTAGGTAGAAGGGGACAAGAAGTCTGTCACATATGGGTAAGGATGGTTTCTGAAAAGAAAATCATCCCCAGAGAATGTACTTTCTTGGAAGACTGTTTTCTATTTAATTTTGGAATAAATCAGTAGGAATAAAAATAAATTACATAAACATGTGTATATAAGTATATAGCTAGTCTAAAATTTACATAAATTCTCCACAGAATAATTCCTGGACTTACAGCTTTCAACCATGTTTCTGTGTTCACTATTTAACTCAGTGAAAAATTATTAAACAAGGAATTCCTAGGGTCTGCATTTCATTGGCCCTCTTCTGTCTGGGATGTGAGAATGTGATAAAGGTATTTAATTATAAAAAATGCAATCACGATGACACATATATTCAAATGTTCGGGGAAATATACACTTAGGTACATCCCATAGATGCACGTTCCCTCAGCAGCTGAGTTTTTCCTCTCACCATTGTGGGTAGGCCCCCAAGGCTCCAGTGGAAGTGGGGAGTAGATATCTGTGAGAGGTCAGAAGACTTTCTAAATGCCGTGAGTATGAAGAAAGTCTCTGGATGAGAGATGGGTAAATTTTCTAAGAGGCAGAGAAATATCCAAGAAGAAAGTGATTGAGACATTGCTCTTTCAAATTCAACATTACTAATACCTCATGGATGGATTTAAGTGCTCATGACTAAGGCACAATAGTAAAAAGGAAAAAAAAAAAAAGCTTTCCAGATGCTCCAAACTCTTTCAGGAAAAGAGAAACTTGTGTGCAAGCTGGATGACAGGATTTTGGAAATTGACACTGGTTCTAGCATGTTGGAAGTTCTGTGGGAATAAGATAGCATATGTTCACCTACAACGCAGAGCAGTATCTCTAGGAGCCCAGCATGGAAGACCAGTATTGCCCATGGCCAGACCCCAGCCGTGAGGAGCACCGTCACAGCCCCAGATGAGGATGTACCAGTGAGGAAAGCAATGGAAGCTGGCAGCTTGCTTGCGTAACTGGACAGTCACTTCTGTCCCATAGTAGCCTTTGGAAGCAGGAAGTTGACTCTCCTGATCGCAGTCATATCCCAGGAAACTTGCCATGTTGTTTAGGAGCACAGAGAAAGTAACAACACTGGAAACCTGAGTGCTAAGTGTGAATATTAAGACTCACACCTCAAATATTTATACCTCAAACTGATAATGTCATTCATGCCATTTAAATTCTTTAAAAAATTAAGTAAAATACATAGTATCATCATGCCATTAGAGTTTTTGATACTTGTTGTTCAGTCACCCAGTCATGTCCTACTCTTCTTGACCCCATGGATTGCAGCACATCAGGCCTCCCCATCCCTCACCATCTCCCGAAGTTTGCCCAAGTTCATGACCATTGCATTGGTGATGCCATCCAGCCATCTCAGCCTCTGACGCCCTCTTCTCCTTCTGCCCTCAGTCTTTCTTGGCATCAGGGACTTTTCCAATGAGTCAGCTATTTGCATCAGATGACCAAAAATATGTTTGATATTTACCAGATCTAAAATCTTAATGAAGTAAAGACCGGTGGGGAGCTTGATATGCAGAGTTGTCTCATACGCATCATCTCCAGCATTAAATAAAGACACGTTCAACATCAATGTCTTCATACTTCCAACAGCAAGATAGGTTTTATTTTCATGTGGTCTAAAAATGAAGTAATATTATTTAGTTTTTGTTTGAGAACTAAATATCCATCTCTTCATTTATTTATCCTGAACATAAAATATTAACTTGGAAATACAACCACAGTAGATGAACCCATGCAAGCAGATGTAAATCTATGTTAAAAAGAACTCAATTTCCCAGGTTTCAGATAAATTTAGTTAGTTATTACACAAGAAAAGTTTTAAAATTTAGTTATAATTAAACTAGCCTGCTTTCTGTTTTTCTGTTTAACTTTCTGCTTCTATCATTTTACATATTTTTCTCATTATTTCAAAATATATTCCTAAAAGATTTTTTTCATTTTCTTTCTTTATCCTTACATAGACACTGCATTAGCTGTTTCCCAAGCCACAGGGGGACATGGGGAAAATTGAGGAAAAAGAATAGACTATTTCCACCAAAATAGAGGCTGCTCTGGGGGAAGTGGGTACAACCTGGGAAGGGACCGCTGTGGCCAGCAAACGGGTGCCGCTAAAATCTGCTGGATTAGAATTAATTTCTTAAGGCAGACTGGTCACCTCTAGTAATAAATGGACCAAATTAAAAAAACTGCAGAAATGCTTCCGCATCCTGTGAATTGGAACAAGAACACTGTTGCACATCCAGATGGATAGGTGAGTGCAAGTTCTGGCGTAAGTGTCAATGTTGAGTTCTCAGAAGTTCTTCCAGTTGGTACTCACTGCTAAGCCCCTTCACCCAGCATTGCATCCTCCCTACTGAAAGTGGTTTCTCCCTCTCCAACTATCCTGCACCCTGGGCAACCCTATAAACCCATATGTTCACACTGTCTGGTTTTTCTCACCACTAGAATAAGTTCTCTTGGAGAAATGTCCTGGGTCTGTTTTCTCCAAGGCTAGCAACACAATTAGTGTTCAGAGTATATGTGTGATACATAAGTGCAGTAACCTTAAAAATGGTTGAGTAACACTAAAGAAAGTTCTGAAAGATTGAGGAATTATTGGATAAGTGACTATTAAAATTTCATGAACTATATACATTCTATGAAATTACAGCCATGCTTATCTGCTTTGTGATGGAATGAAAATTCCAAATGTTTCATTAAGATAAAGTAAACATCACTACCACATTCATATATTCTGTACCCCACCCACACAACATCATGTTTTAGCAACAACACAATTACTGAGCTGACCAATAAATTGATGGCAACATTGATACTGGAAAGAGTACAGTTTTTAAGAAGCAAAATATTATTAGCCTCAGCTTGTACAAACAAAATTATAATTTTTTGGACACATCTCCCTACTTTTATACCTCTAATAATATATCTTTAAGAAATCAGACATTTCACCTAATTCCTAAAAGTTCTTCCCCTCTTATCCTAATTGCTTTACCACTTTAAACTTTCTTATCAAGGCAGAACATACATAAGGAAAAATGCACACAACCTAAATGGAGCACTCAGTACATTTTTATAAACTGAATACATGTGTGAAAGCAGCACCCAGACTGAGAAAAACATTCTGCCAGCATCAAAGAAACATCTTTGTGCCCCCTTCCAGTTATTGCCACCAGCCACTATCTTGCTTTTAATAGTCTAGACTGGCTTTGCTCAGTTTTATACTTCATATAAATGGAATCACTGACTATGCAATCTTTCAGTTTCTGACATTTCTGTATTCAAAATTTTGTTCTTAAGATTAATCTATATTGATGCATAGAGTTAAGTGTTTCTTCTAACTAGTGTGCATACTAATTTTTATAAATATGCTATATTTTATTTATCTTTTCAACTATCGTTGGGAATTTGGCAATTCCAGTTTGGAGCTTCTATAGTTTTCCAGTAAACATATACATGGAATTATGCTGTGTCCATCAATCTGTCTATCCATGAGCAGACCCTTAACCCAGGGCTAATTCCTGAAAAAATTCTCTAAGTCAGGCTAATTCTGGCAACCAGTTTAAATTTTACTAACAAGTTACATTTAGAAAATACAGTATAAAGAACTATGTTTAAATAATAAAAAATAAAAATGTCCTACAGGATTCTCATATAAAAAGCAAACGTACCATAGAGTAGGAGTTCAAAAACTGCTGCCTGAAGGCCAAATTTGGACGGCTGCCCGGTCATGCAAATAAAGGTTTATTGGAACATAGCCATGCTCATTCATCTGTAGCCACTTTTGCACTCTGACAGCAGAGTTGAGCAGTTGAGACAGATCTCTGTCCCACAAAGCCTAAAATATTTACTGTCTGTCCCTTCATGTAAAAAGTTTGCTGGCTCTGTCATTGAGCAGTCTGACTGAGGAGCATAATTATTTCAAAATAAGCGCCCCACATATTACTATATTTTAAATCAGTATTATTTTGACAGTAACAGAAACTTCATTATTTCAGATGGCACTGGATGCTGTCTTAGAGGAAATGATCCCCCAGACCTCATAATTTGTCTGATAGTAAAGACGTTGAGGAGAAAGGAATTAAAATGTTCCCAGGCAGCATTTCTAGCTCTGACCCCTGGGTCTGAGAAGTTGGATATTTCTGGAAGGATGTATGGTAACTAACAAGGCAGTAACTCTTCTAAAACCTCAGGTACATTTCAGGGTAGAAGAATCTGACTCAGCGAGAGTGTACTCTTTCTCCCAACATGTGAGGGGATGGCTGTGACTTGCTCATTCCTGTGTTGCAAACCTTTGTGTTACGTTAGCACACATCTGCTTGGTGGCTCTGTGTTTAAGGGCAGAGGGGAGATGTGCATAAACACGGCTGTCCCACAACCCCTCTACTTCTCCAGAACCACAGTACAACTGAGGGAACCAAAGAGGCTCCAAAAGTAAACTTCAGCTTGACATTAAAGTTTAATTAAGACTTGTAGAAGAGCTGCCTAGAAATAGACATTTATAAAATATTCTGGCTTGTAACCAAAGCATTAGTCACTGAACACCTTTGGGAAAGAAGTTGGCACTTAGACAAGCAACAGAAGGTGAAAGCAGTGCATAAACAGCTAGGTTCCAAGACAACAGCAAATTAAAGAGAAACACACACTGTTCACATTTCAGCAGCGAGGCTCCTGCTCTGTTTTCCGTTTTTAAGCTATTCTGCCGCATTATCATGATCACGATTCTACTCTTTGTGTATATGTGTGTGTACATGTATATGTACACACACATATATATGTATATATCTTATTGTACCTTGAATCATTAACAAGGGGCCGGCAGAAAGAGATCCACCAGCTTTTTATATGAGACACAATAAAGGACCAGGTGCACATCTGGAAGTGCGACAAGGCTGAACCAGAGCTGTTCCCGGGAATCGTAGTTCATTCTTCATTAAAACATGCATAATGCAGACTTGAAATTTACAAAGAAGCCTAGAATCCACGTAATTTAAACAGATCAAGATACTGGGTACATACAGAATCATAACTTAATAAGGGAAAAATAGAAAAATGATGAATTTCAGCACCAGGCTCTATGTTTTTCCTGAATGAATGCTATTGTTCTGTTTTGTGCAAAATGCTTCCTAAGCCTTAATATAATAAATGCATTTTGCCTCTATAAGATGAATGACTGCTTCATAGCTAACATGTTGTTAATCAAGATGCTATAACAAAATATAATATGAATTAATATGGACCCATGTCAATGTACATGAGTCATTTATTTGACAAAAAACTAACGTGCAGGAAGCGGCCTACAGGCCCAAGTAAACATGTCTCCTCTTTTGTCTTTATTACTGACTTTGGGAAAAAATTAAGCAATGGAAAATTTTCATCTACTGGGAAATATCAGCTACCTGACATTTAAGAAGATTTTACTGAATAAAGATGAACTCATTGAGATCCCAAGGAGGCTAGCAGAAGAATATGACTGGAAGACTGAACTAGTAATTAGAATGTTTAGTGTATAAAGTATACAATTCCTCTTCCCCAAACTCGGTGACATCCTAATATCAGCAGTGTAGAAATGGACAGTGTTGTTAAACTTACTCTTTTGGGGGTAAAAGAACAGTGCAGGTACATACTGCTCACTGTCCGGCTTCCCTGGAGGCTCAGCAGTAAAGGAACCACCTGCAATGCAGGAGACTCAGGAGACTTGGGCTTGATCCCTGGGTCAAGAAGATCCCCTGAAGAAGGAAATGTCAACCCGCTCCAATATTCCTGCCTGGAGAATCCCATGGACAGAGGAGCCTGGCAGGCTACAGTCTTGTGTGGTCGCAAAGAGCTGGACATGACTGAACAATTGCACACGTGTATGTGTGTGCACACACACACAGTCTATCCAACAGTGATCTCCATTCTTATCTGCTAACAGAACCCTGGATTATTCAAGCAACAGGGAGTGTCCCGTTGATACTGCAGAAGCTACGGTCCTTGTTTGGCTTCAGGGAGAGACTTTTGACTAATCTAAGATCATGATGACTCCATGCTCCTTCAACCAGGAGAGATTCAGGGGGAAGCATGTGACCCAGTCTGGTTCATCAGGATAACAAGTCTGATCAGACACTTCCTTCCTCTAAAGCCAGCCTCAAGAGGACACAGGCTTCACAGAACTGAAAACTACTGACCTAGGCACAGTTAGCAGCCCTCTTGGGACATAAAGAAACAACAAACTCTGCACAATAACCAGTACATGCTCAGACAATGTTTAGAATTCATTGGCAACAGTTCATTTGTTTTACCAAATAGAAACTTTTTGGGGGATATGGTCTATAAATATCACAATCATAATGTTACAAAAAATAATAACATCACATTTTCATGTGTACTAGGCTTTGTGCTAGGTAAGGTGCTGGTCTGCATCACTGCATTTTATTTTTAAACAACCGTACAGAGTAGGTACTATTTTACTTTCTTATCAATGAGGAAGGAAGTGTGCAGAGGTTGAAAGTCTTCTCTAAAAAGGTTATTCAGCTAGTAAACCGTAGATAAACTTGAACCAGGTTAGCCTGACTTTAAGTTTAAACTTTAAACCACAACTATTCTTAGATTCTTAGATTTTAGTTTGATAAGAACCACTGATAGCCTTCTTAATAATGAATATCCCTGGCCTGATCCCCATGGATACTGATTTGGATGGTCAGGGTCTAGGAGCCTGCATTTCTATCAAGCATCCCAGCTGATTCTCATGAAGGTGACTCTCAGACCACATCTTGAGAAACAGTGTCCTATCATACAATCATAATGGACTTCATATTTTGACTATAATAAGAAACATTATTTCAAGTAAAATGCAAAGTAAGGAAGTAACTTCTTATTGTGAGAAATACGAAGAAAAACTGATAATTAATGATTTAATATCTTAATTCAGGAAGATATATTTTAATTCTTCAGGAAATTAGCCTTCTTCATAAGTTCCTATAAATTTCAACATTTTTTTTTTCATGGACCTGAGGGATTGCAATGAAAGATGATAAGGTGACAGTGAGGGTGTCTGATTCAAAGAGATGAAAACACCACTTAATTATATCTTAGATAATCTTTACCACACAAAATTATTCTTCTTATCAAAGGCTCATGACAGCAAAAGTACCAGGAAGACTAGGCATTTTAGGAAGAAAATACATGAATGGGAAGGTTATAAATTATTCATCTAATATTTCAACAAAGGCACCACAATTACATGCTGAATTATGAAGCAGTTAGTGGTTGCCGTTTTAGGACTATCTGGCAGCCAATCTGGATGATTTAAGTATAGAGTTCAATTATCAATCAAATCAGTTAGGGCTTCTTGGCCCTCAACTGTGGATGCTCAAGGCTATCCTGGCATTGCCTAAGTGAAAAGAATTAATTTATTCTCTGCCATATGTCATCCCACCCCAGCAGGGTACTCAACACTGTTTGTCAACCTTTTCACTCATTCCTGGTTGACCCTCCAGCCCATTTATTACAGTTACTTTGAATCATTTCCCGTTCCCTTCACGAGGTCCCAAACCCATCCTCAGAGCCCTCACTTTCCATTTACAAACTCAGTTTTTACTCTGGCCATCCGTGAGTTCTCTATATTTCCCCTCCTACCACATTAAAATTTCCTAATGTCAGCATCTGTTCACAGTTTCTTAGCTCAAGATAAAGAAAATCTTAACTGCTTTCTAAGCCTAACCCTTCTACCTACGTCTGATCCCCACGCTGTTTCCTTTAGGTCCTTGCTGCATTCTCAGCAAACATCCATTTGTCACCTATAGCATTCCAGGCACTGTATTTTGCACTAGGGCCACAAAGATGAAAATGCAGACACTTGAAGCAGCCTATAGGGTAGTATGGAGATGGACAGTAATAGTGGTGAGCACAGATGCAGTGGGAACAGGACCACTGGAGGACTCAGGTTTTTGTGGCCACAGACAAAATGGGGCGGCTTTACCTAGGAAACAGCTGAGATTTATAAGAATAAATAAGGGCTAACCACATAGGTAGGTCGAAGTGAAAAGATACAGAGGCTCAGGAGAGGATGGTATGGCCAAGGAACCATAAATATTCTGTAATCAATGGAAAAAAGTTCAGTGGAATTGCTAAGAAAGAGCACTAAGGACTTCAGATTTTTAAGGTTATAATGAGCTACGAAAGCCCTGCTATCATAAGCTTAAGTGAGAACACTCACTCTGGAAACATCTTGGTAGAGGAATTCGAATAATGCAAAATCAGACACCAGTATCCCAGAAAGCGGTTAAGCCCATTGACTCAGGCAGGATATTGAGCACCTGGTTCAGAGCAATAGTCATAGAGATAGAGTAGTATGATGGATAAAAAGCATATCTGGTGGTAGTATCATAAGGCTGGGTAATTTATTTGATGTCAGGGATAAGAAAGAGAGAAGGATGGAGCTGAACTCCAGGTTGCTGGCTTAGTAACTAATGATTGTGTCATTGGTGGATGGTGACTAGGCTCCCAACAGTTCATGTGTGATAGGCAACTGGATGAGTGGGTGTGAGCTCAGAGGCGTGGATCAGCAGTAGAGGCAGGCCAGGGGAGGTCACAGTTGTGAGTAAGATTATCCAGGGAAAATACGGGAGAGTGAGAAAGAGCCAAGAGAGCCAAAATCAGTGATCCTCCAGCACAACTGAGAAGGAGGGGCTAGAGAAGTAGCAATACAAAGAGAATGGGAGTAGGATGGCATCATGGAAATGAAAGCAAAAACACACCGAAAAAAGAATGTGAACAGTTGCCAGACCCTTCACAGGAGAACTCAAGTAGGATCTGAAAGTGTCCCCTGGATTTAAGTAGACCCTCTGTTCAATTTATTCTTTTCCTGCCTTTGATCCTCACATTTGCTTATATCGTCCCATGATTAAATAAATAACCTTTGGTGAATACATAAATATTCCCTTAATCACTGACGCTGTCATTATGCTACAACTGCTCAGACATTTCTATGTTAAAATTTGCTGTGACTTTCTATTTTTCCCCTGCCAGTCACATTTTAAGTGCCAACTTCCATGACCTTTCCTCATTCATTATGGTCTCTGATCTCTACAAAATTACAGTATTAAGTCCCTCTTTTTACATTTTCCATTGGCTAGTTCAACATGGACTTGATTTTCCTCTTGGTTCTACGAAGTTACTTTTTTAGTCTCCTAGAGTAACTCCTTATTCTTTTTAAGCTTTTTAAATGAAATTTACCCACCCTTGCCAAGATTTGATCCTTACTTCTTTTCTCTGTGAAATTCCCATTTCGACCCCAGGCATTTTCCTAAGTCACTAATGTATAGAGGGCCCCCAAATACAATCCTGATCTAGATTTTCCAGTGGAGAGCTACATACAGAAATCTCACCAAACTCAGAATACTCCAGTTTAAACCTGCTTCCTTTATATCCCTACCTCCCCCAAAAGTCTCCCATTTTCCTGCCCTGTCAGTGACGCCTCCTTGTCTCTCTCACTTTTCATACACAAGTAGCTCTTAACCTGGAGTATAGATCTCCAATCTTCATTTTTACATCTTCCCTTCCACATGCAGAATAATGTCAATGGAGAGGACATAAATATGACACAAAATTACAATGGTTTATTTTGCAAACATTTATCCAGTTTGCACTATGTACACTATTCTAAGCATGTTACATGTTATTTTCTTTTTTCTGTTTCCCTTCTATGAATTTAGAAGAGCAAAATGGCTTATTCCCTTTCAAATGTGTCACATAAATTTAGAGATTTTGTGCATCAGTCTGAACTTGTGCATCAGACTTCTCTGGTGGCTCAGATAGTAAAGAATCTGCCTATAGTGCAAGAGACCTGGGTTCAAACTCTGGGTCGGGAAGATCCCCTGGAGAAGGGAATGGCCGCCCGCTCCAATAATCTTGCCTGGAGAATTTCACGGAGAGGAGCCTGGGGGGCTATGGTCCATGGGGCTGCAGGGTCAGACATGACTGAGCAACAAACACTTTTGTGTCACTGAACTATGTAAACAGTTTTTGGGTGATAGAATACTAAGCATGATGTAATAAAGGTTAGCTCACTTTGCCACTAAAATTCTATTAACAGGCACTTTAAAATGTCTGAAAAATAAATACAATTATACTAATGATAATCTAAAACATACTTAAATCCTGAAATACCTGAGTTATCAATAAAAAGATTAAAATTATGCCTGGTAAAACCACGGTGCTCACACAGCCTCATTCTCTCAGTAAGTGGTCACCTTTGAACGTATGCTTATATGACTGCCGTATAGATCACTTAGTCTTTTTCAGCATAATGTTGTTCTTTCCCAGGTCTTTAAATGTTGTTAACCCCCAGTGATTAGTTCTCAGTCCTTTATCCTTTAGAACCCACATGCACATATAAAGTACTCCACCCTGATGAATAACAGAGAGCAAAGTACACTTACTTCAAAAATCCAATTTTTGCAGAAACCTGTAAATCAGCAGTACAGTTTTCATGGGCACAAAATCTGGCAAAGTTTATCTGGAAATAAAATGACAATATTTTTTATTTTAGTTAAAATCGGAAGGCCTATTTCTATGTTTTTTTTTAAAGAATAACTTATCTACAATACATGAGAAAAAATTAATATAGCAAATTGATAACTTTCAAAGAGTTCAATTTGAGAATTAGAAGGTTCAGATAACAATTCCAGGGCTCAAGGAACCAAGTTCTTTCAATAGGTAAATTTAAAATCTAAGTGTGTTAAGTAAAAAAAAAAAGACTCTTTCAGAGTAGCTGTATAAAAAGAAGTTTAATCAAACTGTGATAGTAACCCCTGTAAGTGTTTAAAGCTTGTGCTGCCAAGGCTTTTTCATTCAATACGTCTCGATTTTCTGGTGGTGCCATGTTATCCTGCTTATTATACGTAAGCATGACACAGTTTTCACAGATGGTAGAACAGTGACTTTATATTATGTTGAAAATAATAAAATGCAGAAATTTTACTGTGAAGATACAGTGAATAAAAACAAATGATAGTTTATCAAGAGATTCCAGAATTTATTTAATTCCGGGCATTTTAATAGGACCCAGAGATACTGTAAGGTACACAGGAAGCCCTTAGGTATAAGCTGGACAAAGAAATACAGACATAAAAGATATAAGAAGGAAGAAAGCAGAGAGGGGCAGGTGAAAGGGGGAGAGATACATGAAAGAGAGAAATCTGGAGTCAGAGGAGGGAGCCAGGCCCATGGAATGAAAAGTGAGTGGAGCACTGTCAGATGGCATATCAGACCAGACACTGCCTACACCAGCGGAGCAGAGGGAAGTGCAAAGTTAAATCGTTCCCTAGATGACTTAAATAGCACTTTTTTCTACTACCCTTATTTGTAAAGCAGGTTGTTCGAAGAATCGAAATGTAGCTCATTTTAATAACAAGTTCCTAAGATTTGAGCTTATGTACTTAAAATATTGAGATGTTCATTATTAAAGGCATTTAAAGGTAGTTGATATTGAAAGCTGCAGTTCAACAAAAGAGTGGAAAAAAAACTGACTTCCATAAATATTTTCATACAAGGGTATAGAGAAAGTTTCCTCTTAAGTTATCATCTTCATTTGATTTAGCACAGAAAGCAGACAGTGCTGATTCTAAGCTCAAATATCTTAAAGTGACATAGGGGCAATTTTGCCTGCACAGGATATGACCTAGACCTTTAAATGTCCTTTCCATCTTTTGCATTCTGTGTGCCGTAAGTGAATGTTTTAATGAGTACTTTTACCACAGTCCCAAACATTCTTTGACTTTGTCTTTTTGTTGTTGGATAGTAAAAGTCTGAACTGAACTCCTGGGAATAAACTGTCAGTGAAACTGATATATTTTGGCAAACATTTGAAAAAGCAGTTCCCTGGTTAGAGTGCAGGATCAACCTCAAAATGCATTTAGATCCTGAGATGTGGTTGAAAAGCACATAGTTAAGTTAAAAAGAGAAACTGTTGTGTAATTAAATATACACTTATAAATGAGTAAAATCTGACTAATAAGACATGAGTGAAACTGTGGGCAGGGTGAGAGAGAGGGAGACAAAATGAAAAAAGGAGACAGAAAATGAGAAAGATAAGTTGAAGACACATGACGACACTGAATAACTTGTTAATGCTGCTCACTTCCATTAGAAATCCTTGCTAGAAATACACTTTCTTCACTGACAAGGTATCGAGGAGAGAAAATTAACATTTTATGTATATATGGGAAATCACTGCTATGACTAAATGCATAGTTAAAAGTATTCAGTTCAATATCCTAAAGGGAAAATTAGAAAAAAGAATGGAAAACAAGACATACCATAAATCTTTATAAAAAATTTAATTAAAATTTTAAAAAGAATTCAGATAGTTAACTTCCGCAGAACTATATAATATTAAAAAAATTCTTTAGTTGTATGTCACACAATGTTTCAAATAAAGAAAAATATTCCTACTGTTTTCTCAATGATGTCTTTTTCTTTCTTCTGCTGAAGAATTGGCTGAAGTGGAGGGAATTCCTCTATGCTTCGTTTACTGATGACATGATGCCCCAGGTGGTAAGCGGCTTCAATCTGAATTGGGGTGAGGATGTCCCGTACATCTTTCTAAAGAAATTGAAAACCATATGAATTAATAATAAAAATAAGCCTGTAAATTAAAAAAACATGTAAGTCCCTCCTTTCCTACACAAGGCCAAACACAACATGTGGAAGTAAAAAAAAAAAAAAAAAAAAAATCCTTTCTTTTTAAGCTATATTTTAAAAAAATTGAACTGCACATTTTCACTCATATCAAAAGCATTCATGTTTATTAGGAAAAAGACAAAAGTTATTAAAAAGAAAAACCAGAACTATCTAATAGTTTTCGAGGTGTGCATTTCAGCATATTTTCTTTCATGCTATTTTCTATGCATACAATTTTCTTATTAGTTGTTACATTATTTCTATATTTATTGTGCTTTCACATTTCATAAAGAAAGAGTTCTTGGATTTATCAATTACACAGCAATTGTAACCCATCTGGAGTCCATTTTCCTCTGTATGACATTCTAAGTTTAATACCTTACTAATTTTTACACAACATTTATCATTCTTAATCTTATCTATATGTGATCAAAAAGTCTGAGTGATTAGAATTTTAAATGGTAATGTCTTCTGCCCCCAAAGAAACAACTGTGAGTTTATTCCACTGATTGTCAATTCATATATTTTAATCTTTATTTCTACATGCAGGAATTATTTTTCTCTCTTTTAAAAACACATTCACATGAACTTAAAATTTGTATCATCTTTTCCATTTGATTATTCAATAGCCCCTTTGTTAAATGGGAGTACACTACATTACTATCAAAGTTATCTGCTGATATACACGCACACACTAAAATAACTTGAAATAAATAAAATAATAAAATAAGAAAGTATGTTCAAAAGCATTTGACAATTAATTAAGGAAGCGCTTCCCTAAATAGTAAAGGTGTTCAAGAATCCCAAGTCTGTGAAAAAAAAAATATGGAAGTCAGATAAGATAAAAAACATGACATTCCTTAGAAAGTAATTCTCTGAGCCCTGCCTAGATGGATATAAAAATTTCAATATATACTGAACAAAGCAGACTCATTTATTTTTCTTCCTGTCTTGCTATGACAAACCTAGACAACATATTAAAAAGCAGGGATGACATTTTGTTGACAAAGGTCTATATAGGCAAAGTGAAAAGTGAAAATCGCTCAGTCATGTCCGACTCTTTGTGACCCCATGAACTATACAGCCCATGGAATTCTCCAGGCCAGAATACTGGAGTGGGTAGCCTGTCCCTTTTCCAGGAGATCTTCCCAACACAGGGATCAAACCCAGGTCTCCCACATTGCAGGAGGATTCTTTACCAGCTGAGCCACAAGGGAAGCCCTTATATAGTCAAAGCTATAGTTTTTCCAGTAGCCATGTATGACTTTGAGATTTGGACCATAAAGGAGGCTAAGCGCCGAAGACTTGATCCTTTCAAACTGTGGTGCTGAAGAAGACTCTTGAGAGTCCCTTGGACAGCAAGAAGATCCAACCAGTCAATCCTAAAGGAAATCAGCCCTGAATATTCATTGGAAGGACTGATGCTGAAGCTGAAGCTCTAATACTTTGGCCACCTGATGCAAACAGTCAACTCATTGGAAAAGACCCTGATGCCGGGAAAGACTGAGGGCAGGATAACACGGGATCAACAGAGGATAAGATGTTTGGATGGCATCAAAGACTCAATGGACATGAATCTGAGCAAACTCCAGGAGATAGTGAAGCACAGGGAAGCCTGGTGTGTTGCAATCCATGGGGTCGCTAATAGACATGACTTGTGACTGAACAATAACAAGGAACATGGACAAATAAGAGTCCACTATATAGTAACCCATAAGAATTTATAACAGAATTCAATTGACCATTTAAACTACAAGGAATAAGAAATGTTGATGGCAAATCTATAGAAAAAGTATCTTACGCACAACAGAATTAAAAATAGATATAATCTCGGGATTTGAGAAGGATGCTCACAATCAGATGATGCTGTCCACCCACATAGGAGCTGGGCTTCCCAGGTGGTGCTAGTGGTAAAGAACCCGCCTGCCAATGTAGAAGACATAAGAGATCCAGGTTCAACCCCTGGGTCAGGATCCCCTGGAGGAGGGCATGGCAACCCACTCCAGTATTCTTTCCTGGAGAATCCCATGGACAGAGGAGCCTGGTGGGCTACAGTTGACAGGGTTGCAAAGAGTCGGAGACGACTGAAGTGACTCAGCATGCACATAGGAACTGTGCAGTTTTTCTTTTCTTATTTTGGTATTGTAATTGTTACTATACTCAGAAAATATTTGAAAAATTCCTCACACTCATTGTCTTTCACACTAAAAACATAAATGTAAAGCCTGGCTTGACTCAAGTATTCATATGCCCATTTCAATCTATCAGTTCAATCAGTCAGTCGACCGACTCTTTGCCACCCCATGAACCGCAGCACACCAGGCCTCCCTGTCCATCACCAACTCCCAGAGTCCACCCAAGCCCATGTCCATCGAGTCGATGATGTCATCCAACCAACTTATCCTCTGTCGTCCCCTTTTCCTCCTGCCTTCAATCTTTCCCAACTATGCCTGCTGCCAAGCTGCTTCAGTCGTGTCTGACTCTGCGACCCCATAGATGGCAGCCCACCAGGCTCTGCCGTCCCTGGGAGTCTCCAGGCAAGAACACTGGAGTGGGTTGTCATTTCCTTCTCCATTCCTAACTATTAGTTCAGTTCAGTTCAGTTCAGTTGCTCAGTCGTGTCTGACTCTTTGCGACCTCATGAATCGCAGCACGCCAGGCCTCCCTGTCCATCACCAACTGCCAGAGTTTACTCAAACTCATGCCCATCAAGTCGGTGATGCCATCCAGCCATCTCATCCTCTGCCGTCCCCTTCTCCTCCTGCCCCCAATCCCTCCCAGCATCAGGGTCTTTTCCAATGAGTCAACTCTTTGCATGAGGTGGCCAAAGTATTAGAGTTTCAGCTTCAGCATCAGTCCTTCCAATGAACACCCAGGGCTGATCTCCTATAGTTCTTGTTAAAAAAAATAGAGTCAGCAAAGTCCCTCTTGACCATTAAAACAACTCAAGTGTTTTCACTAGGACTAGATATATTAATTTTAACTATAATTGAGTTATATTTATGAGGTTTATATTTACACTTAGTTCGTTAGTAGATCCATGACATTGTAACTGACAAACATCCTAGTGAATAATGTCAGTGGATTTCTATTTATTTACAGACAATTCAGAGTTGGACTATAGCTTAAACATTTCTGTCTAAAGGTAGATTTCCGAAGCTCATAAATTAATAACCCCTAATGAATAGAAAAAATACCTATCATAAAGATCATAGCTATGCTGCTTACATCTGTATTGATTTTTAATAAAAGTTAGTTAATAAATATGTCACATCACATAAAAGACTACACCTATTCTATGTCTTTATGTAATTAAAAAAGGATTTAATTGTTTCTTCTCATCATTAACAACATATATATATATGGTTAAAATCAAGTGGTCTGAAGGCAGAGTACTAGGGTTCAAACCTCAGTTCCCTCACGTGTTATCTATGTAACCTTGGACAAATTACATAATCTATGGACCAATTACCTCATTTGAAAATGGTTGGTAATAATGGTGATTATGACACCTACACTTTATTGTTGTGAGGATTCAGTGGCATAATGTATGTAGAACACTTAGCTCAATGCTTGGTATGTATTAAGATCTCAACAGATGTTAACTATTAT
Organism: Muntiacus reevesi; assembly: GCF_963930625.1. Lineage (NCBI taxonomy): Eukaryota > Metazoa > Chordata > Mammalia > Artiodactyla > Cervidae > Muntiacus > Muntiacus reevesi. The sequence goes on along the minus strand of NC_089251.1, from coordinate 254,583,697 downwards.
AATTATTATGTGCACATATTACTTCAAAATGTAAGCTATATAAGCCAACCAAAGAATTACAGAACTTTAGTTTCTTATAATAAATTCTGGTGACTATTTGGAAGGAGTGAGAAAAAATAAAATTAGCCTATTGCCAACTAATGAGCACTAAATAGAAAATGAGCTACATCTTCTACTAATACAAGTATTGCTTAGTCAATAAGTTGTATCTGACATTTTTGCAACCCCATGGGCTGTAGCCCACCAGGCTCCTCTATCCTTAGGATTTCCCAGACAAGAATACTGGAATGGCTTGCCTAATTTCCTTCTCCCAGCGATCTTCCCGACCCACGGATCAAACCATGTCTCCTGCATTGCCAGGTGGATGCTTTACTGCTGAGCCACTAGGGAAGCGATTAGACTTGTACTAATGAAGTGGTACCTGGAAGCTGTGTACCATGACTCAAAGCACTCAAGACTCTCATGGCTTTCCCATTTTCACCATGGAGACGATTTTATTAGATTACTCGGTAAGTGATCATCTCAACCTGAAACCTTGACCATACAGGAATGCTGCAAATCAAGGCCCAAATCCCAAGTTATTGACTTGTGAAAATGGAACAGCTTGAAGCCCTGAGTATTACAATAGCAAACTTGATTAAATTATTCCCTAGATGTAGGAGCTAGACAGCCACTGATTGTCCCTCCACATGTCCACTGTTTTAATTCTTCTCAACAAGCTTGCTTTGACCACATCACATGTTATCTAATTCATACTAATTTTCCACAAGGTCTTCTCTACATCTGGTGTATATTACTTTCATTATCCTAATTAGCTATTAATTATGCTTTTCTCACAATATATAAAATGTACGTGCGCTCTTACAAGAACTGTATTTGACAGATATTCACACTTACTTAACTTTAACAGTTCCACCTAATGACAGAGGCTATAATATCAAAAATGTCTTAAAGTGACTAATTAATATATAGGAGGGAAAAAGTAGATTTGTTTAAAATTTTTAATTTGGATGGGCATGTGCTATCTATATTAAAAACAACAAAGATTCCATGCCACATTTTTATGGACAATTACATAAAAATAGGACACTCACAAGCATGCAAATTAGCACATGCCAGAAATTACATAAAGTCTGCCTTATTGTCTGATTTCACAGAAATGTACAGTATGGCCAATGAGAATGGAGCTGTAGGTTCATGTCCTCCTCCTGTGTTTATGCAGTGAAGGAATTTATTTAAAGGGTGGAGCCAGAAATATTTATAAAATATTACCGAATGAAAACTGATGTTGAGGTATAAATAAACATGTGAAGATATCTATTCATGGGTCTACTCTGTAGAAGGCAGGATCTAGGGACACAAAACTGAAAGTCGGTGTCTATGGCACAGTTTATATCCCATAAATCCACACATGTGGTGGGGGGATGAACATTCTGATACACGCAGACACAAGTGCAGAACAGGGAGAGCCACTAATCTATACTTGAAAGGGCGTGGGAAAATGCTTATATAGAAGACTTTTAAATAAGGAGTGTGATCAGATTTGTGCTTTTGAAATGCTGCTCTGGTGCCAATGTGGGGAATGAGTTGGTATGGGAGAAGGGAAGACTAGGGCACAGATTGGAATCTGAGCCAGGAAGGCCATGTGTAATTATAACCATTTCATCTGCTAAGTACGTTTCAGAGGGCAAATTGTCAAATACCTCGGACTAAAACTTACAGAGAAAAGATAACATCCCCAAGACAGGTACTCTAACCATTATACCAGTAGACTATTCTCAGATTTTTTTCCTCACAGAATTATTTTAAAAGCACTGAGAACACATCATCTATAAATTTATTAAATATTATTCAATTAAGGGCCTTATATAATGAGCTGTGCTAGCTCTAAGAATACAAACATGCAAAAGATAATACCTTCAAAGACCTTGAATCTAACAAAGAATTAATATATGTTGGAATAACCAACCTACTTCTAGGATACCGTAATATCAGTATAGTTATGTAGTTTGCTTGCACTTAGATTTTCAGCAGAAAGTCCATAGTGTGTTGAGGTTAAAATATAACTACTTTGGAGCAAATGGTACTTCATTAAACTATGTATAAACTTTGTACAGCTTAAAAATATAAGCAAATAAAATACAAAAAATATATTTACTAATCAAATACACATTCATTTCTTTGTAGTTATTACTGAAAATGTTGGGTTTTAGAAGTCACCCAAAGAATCATGTAACAAAATAAAATTCCATTATTTTAGAAACCTAGGATTCAGAGAAAGCAAAGAAAGAATCAACTATAGTCTACTAAATACACAGGCAGGTTGATTTCATGCTTGTTATAGAACAGGCTAAGGCCACTGAGCTCATTGGATCGTTAGTTCTCTTTCCAAACATCAGTGAGTGTTTTGATGCAGAGATTCCATCAAGATCAATTAAGAAACGTCATCTTTAAAAACCTTAAGGTAAGTCTCACTGGCATGGCTGCTCCAACATTTCTAAAAAACTGTTGGCAATCATTGATTAGGTTTTCCTAAATCAAAATAGCCTCAAAATTATCCCCTGTCCTAAGCTCTTTTCCTAAGAAGTCTCTAAGACCAAATCAAGTTGTACTTATGAAGGCGACAAAGACAAAGATTCATTTTCATATGCTTACATGAATGAGGGAACATTTTAATAAAGGGAAAAGTGATAACTAATAAAATTCTGATAGATAAAACACTATAATTCATAAAAATTAACCATTCTTTTCTATCATAACAACCTTATATTAACTCCCAACTCTAAATTCTAGTTTCTTCTTTCATAACATCCAATAATTTTAAGGCTCTAATAGCAAAAATTAAAGCTTGGCATAATTTTAGACAACTAAAAAATGGAGATCTATAAGGAAAAAATAATAATTTCTACCTTCGTATTTTCTGAAGAACACATTTTGACAATTCACATAAAACAATCTTATGTAATACCTGTTTTAATTATGAGTAGATTAAGTAGACTTGAGAAAACTGATGTGCTTACCAACCAGAAAAATGACCATATAGTCTCAGAAAAATAACATACCAACAAATTTATATTCCAGTGATGTTTTCATTATTAATTGTTAAAAATGTCTACCACATTCTAAGAAGATCTAATATATGAAACTAAAATGTGTGATTAAAAGAAAAGGATGTAATAAAGGTCAAGATTTTTGAGAAGATTTGGAATTTTAAAAATAGCCAAATTATCTACCATCAAACACTGTGACAGGTTTTTAAAATATAAGTAGGGTTAAAAATTTTCACTTACATGAGATTACCAATGGATTATGCGAAAGAATAAAAACAAAATTCAGTCATTGCTCACCTTCAGATCCGCAACGGCTCTTACATGTAAAACTGGTGAGATCTATCTGGCTCATTGTCTTTAATACTCAAGTCCAACAATTTGCTGATCCCACTGGGACCTCACAATCAGCTTTCTCCCCCTGTTCCTCACCCACCTCCTCATGTCCTCTCTCCTCTCCTCACCTTCATGGCCAACACCATAACCACTCACTTGCTTACTCCTCAACTCTTCTTTGTGTCACTCTATTGGCAGACCACAGCCACGGCTGACTGTCATCTACTCCCACCTATCAGGCTGAATGTGACTGGGAAAAACCACAGCCCTACTGACTCATCTCACCTTCTGATGCAAGAGAGAGCCTAATGCCATCTCAGGACCATACTATTCCTTCTCACTCTCTCACACTCTGAGAAGACTATTTCACATCTTCATCCCAAACTAAACACCACCTCTTCCATTCTAACTGAAGCTAATGACTCTGCTTCTTGCTTCATTGAGAAGATTAAAGCAATCAGAAGAGAGCTTCCAGTTCTCCCAACCACACGTGCCCAACATCTGCACATAAACAAACGAACTATGCATGTGCCTACCTAGAATCAATTCTTCATTTGTATAATTAAATCCCACTGCTTTTGCCTTGAGAACTTTGCTCCAACGATTCTTTCCTCTCATCTATTTCCTAAATGTTTCACTCTATTAGAACATACCCATCAGCATAAAAACATGCTACTCCTCTTATCTTAAAAAAAAAAGTCGCTTTACTTCTCCTGTCAGCTACTGACTCCCAACCCCTTTTCTTCAGCCCCCTTTGCAGCAAGAATCTGTGAATAAACTACTCTCTGTCTCCAGTTCTTCTCCTCCTTTCCCTCTACTATTCCTCTGAAAGGCTGTTGTGATCACCAATAACTTCTACACTGCCAATCCCAATGGTGAGTTCTTAGTCTTCATCTTATTTGACTAAGCAGAAGCACTGAAAACATCATCATGCCCTCCTCTTTACCCTGCTTTATTTACTTCACCTCCAGGATGCCAGGAGCTTTTGATTTCCTTCCTTACTGACTGGTCCTTCTCATCTCCATTGTAAGCCTTCTCTTTCAATTTCTTCACGGTGTAGTGCCCAGAGGACAGACCTTGGCTCTTCTCTCTTCTTGGCATGATCTCAACCATCTCATATGACTTTAAACCTCATTCATAAGCCAAAGAGGCATTGTATTTCCAGTTCCATGGCATTCTCCAACTCCAGATGAGTATATTTAAATGCTGAATTGCTCTATACACTTAACAATAAAACAAATCTCTCCAGCTCAGCAGGTCCACAACTGAACTTCAACATTTTCCACCTGAGAGTTGTTTCCCTTGCCCTATTGATGAAAACCGTATTCTTCTAGTAGCTTGGGCTAACAACCTTGGAATCATTTCGGAGCCTTTCTTTCTTTCTCGAATGTTAGACATCCAATCTTTCAGTAAATTGTGCAGGATCTGTCTTCCCCTGTTTTTCACCATATCCACTACCACCGTCTTCACTGGAGCCATCATCTCTCAGCTGACTTACTGAAGTATCCTCTTCCTGTGTCAACCTGTGGCTGCCTAGTCTCAACATAGCAATTAGGAAGCAATTAGAGTATTCCTTATTATTACTCAGTTATATCATGTCACCTCTCTTGCTCCAAACTCTACAATAGATCCCATATTATTTGGAGAAAGAAAATCACAGATCTTATGTGATCTGACCTTTTTTTCTACTACTCTCCCCCTGTTCTCTTTTCCAGCCATCCTTGCCTCCCCATGATTCTCCAAAACAACCAGGCATGTTCTTGTCTTGAGGGTTTTTTTTTTTTTTTTTAACCTAATTCTTCTTTCTGTACTGTTCTCCTCCTGGATGAGGGATTCTCAAAGCATAGTTTCCAAACTGGCAGCATCACCATCACCTGCACCCTTTGTAGAAATGGAAACTTTCAGGCCTCACTGAAGATTTACTGAATCAAGAACTCTAAGTGGGGCCCAGCAATCTGTGGTTTTAACCAGCTTCCCAGGTGATGCTGTTGGATGCCAAAGTTGAGGACCAATGCCCCAGGTATCTGCATTGCCCCTAGTCATTTCCTTGCTTCCTTCAAGTCTTTGCTCAAATGTCACCTTCTGAATGAAACTCACTCTGACCACCCTATTTAAAATTGCACCCTTTACTCCTTCCCCAGCACTCATTTCCTGTGCTCTGCCTGCTCTCCTTTCCTTTTTCCATTACCCGTATGGTGGCTCAGATGGTAAAGAATCTGCCAGCAATGCAGGAGACCCAGATTCATTCCCCGGGTCAGGAAGATCCCCTGGATAAATGAATGGTTACTCCAATATTCTTGCCTAGAGAATTCCATGGACAGAGGAGCCTGGTGGGCTAGAGTCCATGGGGTAGCAAAGAGTCGGAAAAGACTGAGCAACTAACATTCTTATCTTCCTCAAAAATGCTATAAAATTTACATTTTATTACTGTTGTTTATCTCACCACACTACACTATAAGCTCTATAAGGGTAGTAACCTTTTTTATGTTTCAGTCATTGACCTATATAAAAGTCTCAAATAGAACCTGACACCATGCAGGTACTCAATATCTATTAAATTAATTGGAAGGAGGAGTAGAGCTTGATTGGTATAGCCAACAGAACCTATACAAGGGAAGCATGCCCAAGGAGCAGGCGGGTTGTCCTCTGAGAGGTGGGGCTGTGGGCCTGAGAACAATAATTACAAAGTATCACCTTATTTAATTGTAACCCGTGCAGAGGTAGGATGCATGTGTATAATACACCCCTGACACCAGACATGCTTTCCAGAACAAAGGAGCAATTCAATGAATGTTTCTGAATGCCCTGGATACCATGCTGGTGGGGGTGGGAAATGCGCACATTATCTTCTTACCTCTTCCCAAATAACAGCTGCAAGTCCTTGACCAAACTCAAGGTTAGGACAGCTGCTTCTGTAGCTTTTCCACCTACCCTTTGGATTTGTTGCGAGGGAGGGTGTTGGAGTAGCCTTCTGACTTTCTATGTAACAGATTTAAAAAATGTCCCAAACAAAAGCAAGGTAATTTAGAAAGGAAAAACAACATTGGGAGAACCAATCCTTTTTAAATAAACAGTCCCACTATGTACCAATCCCAGAGCTAAATGCTATTTTTGACTTCGGCAGTATGGCCCAAAGTCATGGCTGTAACCTGCTGTTGTCACTACCATGGTAACACAACAAGCACACATGCAACGGACATAGAAACCGCTGCTCAATTGTCATTTCGGGTACAAGCTTATTCTGAGGAATGTGCACAATTTTGATGGACCCTTAGTCATAGGAACAATACCAAGAAACAGGACCAATAAAATCAGATCAATTTACTGCCGTTTATACAAATTCAACACAATATATTTATCAGAGTCTAGTGCTGGTCCTTCTATTATCTTTAAAATGGCCTCAATTTTTTAGTTAGGCAAAAATTAAGCTTTCTAAAATATATATAATACATATTTTTTATATATGTATACAAAAGCTTTTTTCTACTACACTTGATAAAGACGAGAAAGAGCATCAAAAAAAAAAGAAAAAAGAAAGAAAGAAAAAAAAATCTCCAAAAATTGGAGAGCATAAACTAAATGAAATGTGAGGACTGAATATGAAATAGAAAAAGTGAAACAAACTGGGTCAAAGATCATCATAATATAGTCCAATTGTTTTTAAACATGACTACTCATTAGAAGCACTATATCAACAACCTCAGATATGCAGATGATAGCACTCTTAATGGCAGAAAGTGAAGAGGAACTAAAGAGCTTCTACATGAGGGTGAAGGAGGAAAGTGAAAGAGCCAGCTTAAGAATAAATATTAAACTAAGATCATGGCATCTGGCCCCGTTGTTGCATGGCAAATAGAAGGGAAAAAGGTGGAAGTATAAAATGATCTCAATGTTAGTCTCTAAAATTGGTTAACTGGAATAAAATTAACTGTGTAGAATTTTTTAAAAACCTCTCTAATCCCCACCACATCAACGATGGTTACTCTAATATCATTCTATGCTTTTGGCTCTCAACCATTTAGTAGCTTTACCCTAGTACAATAATAAAAATTGTTAAGGGAAATGAGGAAATAGCATAAGGATTATTGCTTTTAACATTTAATAGTCCTGTTGCTTGCTTGCATTTGCTTGGAATAAGCATCTAAGGGAAAATTAAGGTCTAAGCTGAGGCTACTATTTGAAATCCCAGAAAGGGCTCCCGGGAATAGTTTGGCTTTTTTGTGACAATAGATTTTCTGATGAAGTAGACCATTCCCTAATGAAAAAGACCTGGCGCTGCTTCATACGATAAAATGTGACCAATGCAAGGAATGTGATGATCAGTTTGGGAATGAGTGTTTTAATAAAAGAAACATGAAATCGGCTACGCTTTGGCAGAATACACACCAAACCATCCTGAGAGCCATCATCCCGGCCCACAGATGATCCCCACCACGCGACAACTGTGTGAGTTCCCACTGACATCACCAACAGTGCTGGCTCAGAGACAAAGGCACGATCCCAAAGCAGCACATTCAATTCTGCTTCTTAAAGTCACATGAAAAGCAAACCAACTTCCACGGCCTGCCCCCAGCCCCCAGAATCTACCAGGCATAGATTTGGGGCTCGCAGAGCTACCTGATATTTACATCTTTAGGCAAGCATGTAAACAGAGATGGGACAGTAACAACTGAGGATAGGAAAAGGCAGATTCTTAAAAACAGAGATGCCCTCAATGTGATAAAGATGAAACAAAGACGCAGCAGTAAGCAGGGTTTGAATTACCCAGGTCACAGGGTTGTCTAACATTGAGACTACAGAGCAGTAGATTAGTTTGGGAGGCATTAACACTTTTCACTAGGTTTTATAAAACATACCAATGCAATAAGAATTAAATGTATTGATAACACTGAAGCTGACATATCTGTTAACAAAAACAAGTTTACATTACCCGCATAAATGCTTGATGTGTTTGGCAGCTAGTTGCTTTGCTCGATACTTTTATGCTTCTCGTAATCACATCATAAGTTCCATTGGAAGAAAAGTAAAATCTCGATGGAGACTCTGCCTTTCGGTTCACATCCAGACTCATGTTATAAAGCAAAACTGCAAAAATGTAGAGAGAATTGCAATGAATATAATTAATACAGTATTAATTTATTTTCTTTATCTTTGAAGTGATGATAGTCACAGTTATATAGCATACTGGGAACATATTAAATTATCTTTATTAAATTACTTTCTAAAAACTAACCTGAAATATGAAAGAGGAAACAATTTAAAATGTATATTTCAAAAATTATTTTTACAAATTTTTAAAAAATTATAAACTTTGAAAATTAACATCTTTGGTTATTTGCTTAATCCTCCCATATATAAACTGGAGAAGGAAATGGCAACCCACTCCAGTATTCTTGCCTGAAAAATCCTATGGACAGAGGAGCCTGGTGGGTTATAGTCCATGGCGCTGTAAAGGTCAGACACGACTTAGCAACTAAACCAATACCACCACCCATATATAAACATTTCAAAACTACAATACCAAAGTTGTTACTGATCATAAAAGTTCTGAGTAAAGTTTCAGCCTTCTTTGAGTCCTTTTGTCATTAGAACATCTGACTGAGGAAGAACTTGCAGAGTACTGCAGGCAAATGTCACCTGGAATACTTGTATCTTGTGTGGTTACAGAACTAATTTCATATATGATTTGCTACTGCTGCTGCTGCATAGTTGTGCGGTAGTGTCTGATTCTTTGTGATCCCATGAACTGTAGCAGTCAGGCTCCTCTGTCCATGGAATTTCCCAAGCAGGAATACTGGAGTGGGTTGCCATTTCCTTCTCCAGTGGATCTTTCTGACCCCCAGGGGTCAAACCTGTCTCCTGCTTGGCAGGTGGATTCTTTACTACTGAGCTACCAGAGAAGCCCTTCAGGTATGGTTTGGGTTCATTTATTTTCATTTGTTTCTAATTTGAGGGGCTGCTACCTTTCTTTTTATTTTTTTTTAATGTATAGTGAACACATGATGTAAATCAAACCTATATAACAGTTGATTCTGACATCTCCTTTCCAGCCCTAGACCCTGAGTATTTCTCTTCCTTATCTTTATTGATTTCTGGCTTGATCTTCCAGTGTTGATTTGTGCAAAAGTGAATGTAGCCCGACATTCTCTTGATAAATATTCTGGCAGTTTGATAAGAATTTATTTCAAATCTGACATAGTAAATGATCATCTGCTAAAGAAGATCGCCAATAAACAAACAAACAAACAAAAAAAAACAAGAAAAATTTACAACCAAACAATTCCAAGACTGATCTGTTTAGGAGAGAAAGATCTATTTCTTAGATTTAAAGGGTTCTTTGTCAGAGTGGTAGCTGTCAGAGGTGAGGGGTGCAGGATGGGAAATACATGCGAAGAAGATCAAAAGGTACAAAGTTCCAGATAAGTCATGGGGATGTAATGTATGGCATGGTGAAAGTGAAAGTCGCTCAAGTCATGTCCCAACTCTTTGTGACCCCATTGACTCCACTATTCACGGAATTCTCTAGGCCAGAACACTGGAGTGGGTAGCCTTTCCCTTCTCCAGGGGATCTTCCCAACCCAGGGATTGAACCCAGGTCTCCCACATTGCAGGTGGATTCCTTACCAATTGAGCCACAAGGAAAGCCCAAGAATACTGAAGTGGGTAGCCTATCCCTTCTCCAGTGGATCTTCCTGACCCAGGAATTGAACCAGAGTCTCCTGCATTGCAGGTGAATTCTTTACCAACTGAGCTATCAGAGAGCTGCAGTTAATTACACTGTATTGCACATTTGAAAGATGCTAAGTGAGTATTAAAATTTCTCAACACAAGAAAGAAATTTACAATTATGTATGATGAGGGATGATTGTCTTGGTGACTCTTTCACAATATACACAAATATTGAATCACCATGTTGTACTCCTGAACCTAATATAATGTATTCCAATTATACCTCAATATAAAAAATTGAAAAATAAAAAGTTTCCTTGCAAAACAAGTTATATCTAATAGTCTTCTGAGATGTCATTCATTAAACAGGAACAATAATTCATAAGTGATGTTTAAAATAATTTATATAGTTCCTCAAGTGTTCATTTATACTTTAGGAGTAACTTCTTATGGGAGGATTTTATCTACTTACTTCAAGGAAACATAAATATAAAACCTACATCACTCCTACAAACTTCAAATGAATGTTTCATCATTCTTTTTATTTAGAAAATAAAGTTCATCTTCAGAATTACAATAACCGAGATTCAGTGCCTCAGAGACAGAGTTGCAACTGAAATTGCCATCTACAAATTCATCACCCTGAGCTCAGACAAGAAGTACGTGAAAGAAGGGAAATACAAATCCACTTGCAGTAAGAGTCAAAATGTCCTGGTTTTGCTAAATATGTTTACCATGTGAATTATTTCTCCCAAGGAGTCATTTTACAACAACTATAAAGTGTGCTTCAGCAACAATGCTATGCTTATTTATGATTTTCATATATTTGTTTTCCACCATTTAAAGAAGTATTTGGTCACAATGGAATTGCTGGTACAGCACACACTGATTTTCCATAGAGGAGAATAGTTCTATCTATTTAACGTGTCTCTCAGATAACCCATCCGTTTGCCCGCGTCACTGTGCTGCTAGGGTCAGGCTCTCAAATGGCTACTTCTTCAATCAATAATCAGATGGAGGTTCTGCTCACTGTCCCATCACCGAATCTTTAATGAGGACTTTTGCAGTGTTATTAAACATGAATCTGATCTATATCTGTAAGAAAAGAATCTAAGAAAGAATGAATATATGTATAACTGAATCACTTTGCTGTACCCCAGAAACTAAAAACATTGCAAACCAACTATACTCGAATAAAATTAAAGTTAAAAAAATGAATCTGATCTAAAGTAGAAATATCAGGCTCATCCTATACTTCTTATTACAGGCTAATTTAGACTGAGGCCTCTGTCACATATCTAAAGCTTGGTTCAGTATTTGCTTCCTTTCATGAAGTTCAGAGGACAACCTGCATGGTCAAGTTTGTGAACAACTCTTGACAGGTCTTGCGGGGTACAGGAAACATGAATTTTTAACACCAAAACGGTAAACTCTTTTATGTCTCTCTCCTACCATGGGCCAGTTTCATTAGTAGTTATCCTAACATTAGCTTAAATATAATATAATTAGGAACATTAACTTGCTAGAAGAAAAATAAGGCTTATGAAGTGACATATATAAGATCTGAGATTAACCAAAATGTTGGATGAACCACATCAAAGCTAGTTTTCAGGACTCCCCTGGGGGCACAGTGGATAAGAACCTGCCTGCCAGAACACTCTTTGACATAAACCACAGCAAGATCCTCCTAATGACCCACCTCCTAATATAATGAAAATAAAAACAAAAATAAACAAATGGAACCTAATTAAGCTTGAAAGCCTTTGCATAACAAAGGAAACTATAAGCAAAGTAAAAAGACAACCCTCAGACTGGGAGAAAATAATAGAAATGAAACAATTGACAAAGGATTAATCTCTAAAATATACAAACAGCTCACGTAGCTCAATACCAGAAAAATAAACAATGCAATCCAAAAAATTACAGAAGAGTAACCAAACATTTCTTCAAAGAAGACACACAGATGGCTAATAAACACATGAAAAGATGCTCAACATTGCCCATTATTAGAGAAATGCAAATCAAAATTACAATGAGGTATCATCTCACACCAGTCAGAATGATCATCATCTAAAAGTCTACAGACAATAAATGCTGGAGACGGTGTGGAGAAAAGGGAACCCTGTTGTACTCTTGGTGGGAATGCAAAGTGATACAGCTACTATGGGGAACAGTGTGGAGATTCCTTAAGAAACCAGGAAGAAAACTACCATGTGACTCAGCAATCCCACTATGGGACTATACCGTGAGGAAGTCTTCATTGAAAAAGACACACGTACCCCAGTATTTATTGCAGCACTATTTACAATAGCCAGGACATGAAAGCAACCTAGATGTTCATCAAAAGATGAATGGATAAAGAAGTTGTGGTACATATACAAAATGGAATATTACTCAGCAATAGAAAGGAATGCATTTAAGTCAGCTCAATGAGGTGGATGAACCTAAAGCCTATTATACAGAGAGAAGCAAACCAGAAAGAGAAAGACAAATATCATATAATAACACATATATATGGAATCTAGAGATGGTACTGATGACCTTACTTACAGGGCAGCGAAAGGAGACGCAGACACAAAGGACAGACTTTTGGACACAGCGGGGGAAGGGAAGGGTGGGATGATGCGAGAGAATAGCACTGAAACATATACATCTCCATACGTAAAACAGATCGCCAGTGGGAATTTGCTGTGCTCCGTGAAAACCCAGAGGGGTGGGATGAGGAGAGAGGCGGGAGGGAGGTACAAGAGAGAGCGAACATACGTGAACCTATGTCTGATTCATGCTGATGTACGGCAGGAATCATCACAATATTGTAAAGTAATTATCCTCCAATTAAAAAAAGAATCTGCTTGCCAATGCAGGGGTCACAGGTTCAATCCCTGGTCTAGGAAGATTGCACATGCAAATAAGCCCTTGAGCCACAACTCCCGAGCCCACATGCTTCAGCTACGAAACCTGTGCTCTGTGGGGCCCACAGGCCACAACGACCAAGCCTGCGTACCACAAGTCCTGAAGCCCATGCTTCTAGAACCTGCGCTCCACAACAAGCGGAGTCACTGCAATGAGGAGCCCATGCATCGAAACGAAGAGTGGCCCCCACTCTCTGCAAGCAGAGAAAGCCTGCACAAAGCAGCAAAGACCTAGCATGGTCAAAAATAAATAAAATTATATATATAAGCCACTTTCTCCAGAGCGGATAATTGAGAGCTATCTATGTGCAGGCATATGGGCATGGCTCTTAGGAACCGATTGTCATAGTAAATCCTGAAGAGATGCATGTTATTTATCTAAATTAGACCCAGGATCCAGACTTTCAGAGAAGCTTCTTCAATTACCCAAGCAGGATAGGATAAGAAGAAAAGAAACTTCTTCCTCTCAGGTCTGCCCGCTCAAGACTTCAGTAAGCCTAGTAAAACAGGAGGAGCTATGGTGATGCTCTTTTTATTTTAAAGAGATCTTACAGACTAAGCTCAGTTAGTTCACCTTAAATAATACAATAAGTGATATTTTTGTTCTACTTCTTGCCATAATATTTAGACAACTGAAGCCTTAACTTATCCAACTCATTGGAACACAGCGAGAATCCGGAAGGTGATGAAGAAAGGCTGCTGTCTCCTGCCCTAAAAACCACTCCATGGTGAAATAGGGAAAAGCCTCGAAAGATGATCATGGGGTTTATGAGGGAAGTGCATATTCTGTCAGGCGTCAATTCTGTAAGGGCACCCTTACCGATATAATCTGGAACCTCTTTGCCTTTATATGAGAAGCAGAGTGTCAGATCCATGCACACAGAGGGCAATCCATTTTCAATACAGTTAAAATTTGTTCTATTTACTGACTCGGGGTGGTTTAAAGAAGCTTCGACAATCACTACAGGTCTTGTTCTAAGAAGGAAATAAAATTAGCAATGTTAATTGCACAATTATTTTTCATTAAGGTGACAAATACATTTGCATTGTCAGTTTCCACTGATCAAGTAATTTTATGAAACTGCTTAATAGCATATATATATGTATATATACACTCAATTATACTTTCATGTATGAATCAAAATAAATTTTTACTAAAATCTCTAAAAATATTGACTTAGATGATTTAAGTATATATCCAGGTAAGATGGGAAAAGTATCCTAAGTTCAATAATTAAATTTCAGAGTACCAAAAAGAGTGTTATGAGGTCACCATCATGCTGATTTTAAAAACTGCCTCCCATCATTTACAATTAAGCCCAATTGTCGTTAAGTGGTGAAATCTATCAACCTTACCTTAGCAACACAGCAGAATCAGACCGAAAAGCACCAACTGCTACATCTGGGGGAAGAAAAAAATAACACAGATTAATGATCATCATTAGTCAAAGAGAATTACTTTCAGCCATAAATACTTAAGTACATATCACCTTGTGACTATATCAAAATACTATTTACAGAAAATTAATTAGAAAAGATATGCTTACATCTTAAGATTCATTTCACATGTGTCTGAATCTGCTCATTTACAATGACATTCATCCCTTTATCATATAAGATAAACAAAAACATTATGATATAAACATATGATATAAAGACAGCCTTACTAAAACAAAATTCGATTTTTGGACTATGAATGCCCGCCGAGATATCTCCTTTCAAATTATAAAAAAAAAAAAAACCCTCTTCTTTTTATCATCATATGTTCGATTTATTCTTGCGAATGCTTTTAATTTTTTTGAAAACAAGGAATAAAATATTAAGTAACCTACAGTGTAAAAGCTTAGTAATTGTTTGATTATTTCTGACCCATCTGTGAATTCAAGAGTACTAAAAATGAAGGAAAAAACTCACTAGTAAATCAGCACTTTTTTCTACCAGTTGTATGTACTTCACCATAAAGTAGCATCCACAATAATGCTTATTTCAATTTATAAAATACAGTAAATTTTATACTCACCTAGATATCCATTGTTATCTGCATCAATTTGTCCAGATAAAGACTGTCCAAACATACTTAATGATTTACTGATTTGACGTCCTTCAATTCTCTGAAAAAATAGTAAAGTTGAACGAGAAGCAGGGTTTAAACATCTAATATCCCAGAGAAACACTGACTTAGTTAAATAATGAACCCTGACACATTATTAACAAATGCATTGTAGTTAAGGCAAATACATGTGTCTGGGAGAAAGAGTAGTCTCCAGCTTGAAGTGGAAAACTGACATCTATTTTGTGACGTGAAAAAAAAAACGCTTTCTTTACCTTGTGAGCAAAGGGAAAATTATATAGTAAAGATCTCCTAAAACACTCCTGACACTCTCTCCTCAGTTTCTTTTCAGGCTGTATGTTTATTTCCCTAAGCAACATGAGGAATCAAACCAATAAGAAAATAAGACATTTATGATCACTTAGTGGAGCCTACTACTTAGATTTATAATAACCATCTCGTTTAGCCAGATTGCCTTTTAGTATTTGACAAGGACAACTGAAGTCAGATATGTGCTTGCTATCCCACGTGTCTAATCTCATGTCCAGACATTGATTTACAAGTATCAGAGTTGTCCAAGAGAATTAGTATTCTTTAATAGACAAGTATATATCTTTCATGCTATATAGAGGATCATTTACCCACTTTGCCTAATCAAAAATAACAGTATTAGCTAAAGTTTCCCTAAGAGTATCTTTGGAAAAATTTCTCTTCTCTGCATGTGCATGTAGTTTTCTTCTATGCAATGAAATGTCCTGATTTTTCACAATATGAAAGTAAAGTCAGAGTTAGGTCAGGAAACCTTAATAAAGTGCTCTCATCTTACTGCTTTGCACTGAAAGGAACATAGTTTCCTATGTCTTTGCTCTTCCTGTGAAACCTCCATGGAAGATGGGGCTTAGCCGTGAAGCGAGACAGTTAACCAAATCCACATGGGCTTACTTGGAAGAGCAGGGGTATTACCTCAGAACATAAATCTGATGAAATGCAGAGAGAAATCCTGAACAGGTTAAAGAAAAAGTAGGATGGAAGTGAACCAGAACTCTTGTTTATGGAAATAAAATGATTTCATAGAGTTATTAATGACCTTAAAAATGAGACCATCTACTGTTATTATAAGAAAATGGTGAAACAGTATTAAGTATTTGAAAGGGCATGTTAAGAAAAATAAGTGTACGTTAACACTGGAAGTTTTAAGAAGGAATTTATTACCAATGCTTTTTTTGAAAATAGAATAGTATTATCCCACCTGTGAGAAGGTTGTTGAGATCCCATCAGCTCGGCCGTTGTAAATATAAATAGCACCTTGCAAGTCATCTTCCTGTGGGGCTCCAATAGCAACATCTATTTAAGAATTGAAATGGCAGAAAATAAACTCTTAATGCAAAGAATGAGACTCTGAAAACTAGCCTTCATGCTCTTTACTAAATATCACATAGGAAAGCTCCTTATCAATAAACAGCATTTTCACTGGATAGAAAAAAAAATTATGCAACACTATCATTGTCATAACAACATACAGGATTGCACAGTCAAGTCTGTGTGTGGAAACTAGAGTCTGATGGTCTCAGAGGCAGGTAAGAGAATGGTTAAGGACTTGGCCCTACAGCCAGACCGCCAGGGCAGCCTGACCCAGCACTACCAGTGGCCCGCTCTGCTTTCCGGTTGATCGTCGCTGACCCCAGGCACTGCAGCACTCCAGGCTTCCCTGTCCTTCCCTGGGCGCATTTCTTTTCTCCTGTGGCCACGCTGCATGGCATGTGGGATCTCAGCCCCCTGACCAGGGATCACACCTGCACCCTCTGTGTTGGAAGGTGGACTGTTAATCGCTGGACTGCCAGGGAAGTTCCTGGGCCCATCTCTTAACCCCTCTGTATCTGCTTTCTCACTTCTGCACAGGATCATGAGCAAACTCACTGGGCAGAAAGATGCAACTCATGTGAAGTGCTTAGAGCAGTGTGTAGGACATAATAAGTCATTATCATCTCTAAATAATATAAACCATAAGAACCTTTGAGTTATAGGTTTCACTTATTTGCCAAATGACTTCTAAATTAATTCCTGTTCCAATGAAGGATATGTTTCCACACAAGACCAAGAGAAAATGGAAACTGAATAACATGGTTGCTTAAGTGCTATAAACACAAAGTACACAGGAGGAAAAAAAAGTTCGCAAGAACATTTCATTGTCTTCACCAAATATTATGCCAAATTATTTGAGTATATTCATATATTTTTAAGTGATTTTTTCTTATTACTTTAAGGGAAACTAAAATACAGAAAGTTTGCTTTCATGACATTATTTATCACTATTCATCAGATCTAAAAGTTTTGCAACAGCTACAGTTGTAATATTGCACTGCTTTTTCAATGGGAATAAAACTCTGTGCCAAATGCTGCCCAATTTTAAAAATACAAAAGCTTTTCTATTTTAATCTAAAATTAAATACTGCAGCTGCTGCTAAGTCACTTCAGTCGTGTCCGACTCTGTGTGATCCCATAGACGGCAGCCCACCAGGCTCCCCCGTCCCTGGGATTCTCCAGGCAAGAACACTGGAGTGAGTTGCCATTTCCTTCTCCAACGAGTGAAAGTGAAAAGTGAAAGTGAAGCCGCTTAGTCGTGTCCGACTCTTAGCGATCCCATGGACTGCAGCCTACCAGGCTCCTCCATCCATGGGATTTTCCAGGCAAGAGTACTGGAGTGGGGTGCCGTTGCCTTCTCCGAAAATTAAATACTAGACACACCTTAAGCCTGTTTTGCTTAGACATACCAAGGCTAGCGTCTTTTAACTTGTGCAAAGTATTTTAAATTTTTATGTACAAAATATATCCATTCATTTATCCATTCAGTGGAAAACTACTGAGCGCCTACTGCATACCAGATACTTGTCGGAGTATCTACAGGACTCTACAGGACAGCATCACAAAAAGGAACGGATAGTCTAGCGGGGAAGAACAGCAAGTAAAAATAATAACATGGCATGCAGGGAAAAGGTGGTGGAAATTAGGGAAGACTTCGATTATAGTAGGTCAGAGCCAGGTGAAAAAAGGCCATGTTTGGACAGAGGACACAGCCTGTGCATTGTAGGGGACCGAGAGGCAGCTTGGCACACGGGAGATTGATGATTGGAACAGTTGGAGCCATTTCTGTGCAGACTGAATAAATCAAGCAACATAATGGAGAGGGAGAGGAAGCAGGGGAGAGAAAGAGGGAGACAAGGGTGAGTGAGGAAAGGCCGAGGGAGGAAGCACCCTGTAGCCGCTGGATAGGAGCCCACTTAGCGATGTCATTCATGGGGGGTGGGCGTTATACTTCAACCACGTGGCCACTCCCGAGTACCTCTTAACAGGATTCTGTACCTTGATTCTTGATGATAATACAGGAAAAGATAGCAAGTTGGATTATGAAGCTGATACTGCAAGAATTCTATTTATCAGTTACTAGCACAAGTTATCTATATTAATAAAAATATCTTTAAACAATACAAATGAACCTTTTCAACTGAAATATTAAGCCAGCCCAGATCAATTATTTCCAAGCAGAAGATATTTAAGTATATTCAGACTCTGGCTTATATATAGATCCAAACTCTTCCTTCCTAAGATGAAACTTGGATTTATTATATAATGTCCTAAAGGACATTATATAATGTCCTATAATGATAGCTAGAATGATAGCTATCTATAGAATATAGATAGCTATCTATAATGATAGCTAGCTATCATTATAGAAATAAGGAGAATACATTATTAATAATAAAATGCTTTTCCCATGCCTGTGCAACTCAGTTGGGACAAAACATAGAGAATAAACATGGAGATATTTGACAACTCCTTTTACTTTTCATTTGAACATTTATTACACTGATAGTATAAACCATAACAATTATCATTAGTTATGACCATAATAATCTTATCATCAGCTAGTAATTATATTCTGTTTACAAGGCAGGCATTGTGCTAAAGGCTTAACATACAAAATTCATGCTATTCTCACATAACCCACTATAACTCATGTAACTCTCTCAACAGCTCTGTCAAATACTTTTTGATCCTCACTTTTTATAGATGAAGAAGTTGGGTCCAGAATAAAACTCGCTAAAGGTTATAGAGCCAGTATGTGGTAGTACATGAAAGTGTTGGTCGCTCAGTTCTGTCTGACTCCTGGTATCCCCATGGACTATAGCCCTCTAGGTTCCTCTTGTTCATGGAATTCTCCAGGCAAGAATTCTGGAGTGGGTTATCATTCCCTTCTTCAGGGAATCTTCCTGATCCAGAGATCAAACTCAGGTCTCCTACACTGCAAGTGGATTCTCTACCCATGTAAACCATCAGGGAAGCCTGGATATGGTAAGATGTGGTACAGTGGGATTTAAACCCTGCAAGTATGGCCCCAAAACCTGTATCCTCCATCACCACGCTCTATAAAATCATTAACATAGAGTTATGCCCAACACCCTCCCCTCCTAGCATGTGTTCCTCTACTGTGTGAAAGAAATATTCAATATGTGACTTGATAATATATAAGAATTTCAGGGCCACATAAATTGATACAGCATATAGTTCACAACTGCAGGACTTTATTATGGTTAGGCTCAAAAAAATATTCAAAGATACAGTCTAAAAGTCAGATGAATTGCTCAGATGCTAAAGAATCTGCCTGCAACGCAGGAGATTCAGGGTCAACCCCTGGGTGGGGAAGATCCCCTGGAGGAGAGAATGACAATTCACTCCAGTATTCTTGCCTGGAGAATCCCATGGGCAGAGGAGGCTGGCAGGCTACAGCCCATGGGGTCACAAAGAGTTGGACACAACTGAGTAACTAACACTTCCACTTTCCAGGCTCAACTTGGAAAACATACACCGGAAATAACTTGCCAGAACCATTTTATGGCTAAAATACTATCAATTTGTCTGTCTGGTCACATTGGTCGAATAGGTTTGTCTATTCTGTGAAATGTTTCTGCTGGACTCTTGCCAAATTGATCAATTATCATCTGAGAAAATAGCTTGTTTTGCTTTTCTAAGGACACAGGAAATATATTCTAATAAATTCTAATTTTTTCCTTTTGAAGAAAAAAAAGTGATGTCATGAATGCCAAAATAACTAAGGTCTGCTATGTAAAGCATTACAGGCTGTGCACAGTAAAAGGCCCAGAAGTTTGATCTGCGTCTAAGACTGGAGGTGGATGGCAAAGAAACAGGTAGGGTTCTCCTCTCTTTTCTACACAATCCCACGTACTCTGCCGTGAGCGTGAAGTGACTTCACTCATATCCCAGAAAAATAAACTAAGTTAGAAGGCGGGAAAAAAGAAGAGGGAAGCACATAATGAAAAAATAAAAGACAGATGCCTGGCTGGCTCACCCAGGCAGATATGGCAGGATGGAATTAAAGACCTCAGTGAAGAGCTAGAACACACTCAGCCTACTTCCAAGCCAACATGGTCTTGGCTAGCATCTAAAATGCAGAAAACACATACCCATGGGCAAAACGGAAATGCTCCTCAGTCATAAAAAAGAAGGAGATTCTGTCATTTGTAACAACACAGATGGGCCTTGAGGGCATTATGCTAAGTCAGTCAGACAGACAAAGACAAATACTGTGTAACCTCACTCATATGTGGAATTAGGGGGGAAAAAAACCACATAGAAACAGAGATCAGATTGTTGTTTGTCAGAGGATGGAGAGTGGGCTAACTGGGTAAAGGCGGTCAAAAAATGCAAACTGGCAATTAGAAGATCAGTTAAGTCTTGGGGATATACAGCATGGAGACTGTAGCTGACAATACTGTATTGTATATTTGGGAGGTGCTAAGAGAGTTGATCCTAAAAGTTCTCATCACAAGGAAAAAAATTTGTAACTATGTGAGGTGATGCTGCTGCTAAGTCGCTTCAGTCGTGTCCGACTCTGTGCGACCCCATAGACAGCAGCCCACCAGGCTCCCCCGTCCCTGGGATTCTCCAGGCAAGAACACTGGAGTGGGTTGCCATTTCCATCTCCAATGTGAGGTGATAGATGGTAACTAAACATTGTGGTAAGCATTTTGCAATACACATACATCAAATCATTATGTTGTATACCTTAAATTTATTCAATGATATATGCAATTATATCTCAATAAAACTGGAAGAAAAAACTGAATTAGTAAAAGATATATGGTATTATAAACAGGCACTAAAATGAATCAGAATTAATATGGCCACTGGATGTAAATATGTTGTGAACTATATGTGAAATTATAAATAGCACAAAATATGTTGGAATACTGAAAACATTCATTTGAATAATAATCTTCCAAGCATATAGAATTTAGAAGATGCTTGCTGAGGACTCCAAGACACAAAGTTCTGTATGAAACGCAGGGTTCTCATATTCACTCAAATACTGCATCGTGCCCTGAAGATTTCCTCTAAATTTCCCCTTTCTAAGTCTCCTGGATAACACGTTTTCTGCCTGTCCTTCACATAACTGGAAAATTGCCTTGGATTTTCCCAAGTACTGGAGTGACTTTGATAAGGAAATCTGCCTACTATCCATCACATTTTTATACCTCAGTCTGTTTATAAGAATAATTCAAGTTCATCACTGACATTTAGATACTACCGAAAATCATTCCTCATGTGCACATGCACAAATATGCTCAATCAAAAGAGTGAATATCCTTCTTCAGATCTGTCAATTAAAACAGGATGTGGAAGCAATTTTTCATGTCTTAATCTGATATTCCATTTGAATGTAAAACTGAAAAAAGTGTGCCACTATTTCCCTCATTTACATTCATTATGGCACATACTCTATAGCTGGCGTGGTACAACTGACAAAAACTAAGTCCTCAATAGATATCACATAATTTTTAATTAATTGTGAAATGTAATATCCATCTTCACATTTTATAGATATTTTAATGCAAAATTTAATGTGTAATCATAACCACAAAAATACATACACATACTTTTATCTCCTTTTGTTTTAAAAATAGTAAAATCTAGAAATGGCATCTGTAGACCAAATTATACTATTTCACATTCAAGAGAGCTCATTGGAAGCATATTTTCAGTAGCTAACTAGCATTCTCCTTGAAGGATAACATATTTTAAATATTTAAAGTAGAATGAAGCATTTAGGCAAAACAAGATACAAAGTGAGCATTTTCAGCACTTCCTCAATTACGTCCAGTATAGAAGCAAGTTTTGACCTACTTCTACCAGATACCAATTGCCAAAAACCATTTCTAGAAGGTAATTCTGAGCCTTGAAAATATCAAATACTTATTTGTTGAACTCCAGAAATTATACACTCTCCTTACAAACCCATTCATTATTTCAGGCACAGTTTTAATAGACTTAGTTAACCACATAGAACTAGATTGAAGTAAGCACATTTTAAGAGAGAAGGCTGGTAGAGACAGATCCTTCAACAGCAGGACTGCTACCTCGGCAACAGTCACAGAGCTGATGAGACCATCCATCCCATTACTGAGATGCATCCCTCTCGGGTGGCAAACAGCCACTGTCTTCGAGTCTGCCCGTTTCTCCCTTCCTACCACTCAGGATTCTCTCCTGGGATCCCCAACCTCCCACCATCAGCCCCCTTTCCCCACAACAGGACAACCTGAACAAGGAAAGCTTGGCACAGTAAGGGGCTTTCAGAGCCTGGTTAAAGCTCTGCAGTCAGCCTCTACTGGGTTTCATCCATGTCTTACTATACTGATAGTTAAATATATGATCCGATGAGTCTGTGATACACATTTTCTGCCACATTTTCACATTTCTGAAATCAGCGTTCTTCTTAAAATAGAAAAATAGTGAATCACAGTTTAAGAGGCACCATTTCTTAGGGGCACATAAAATAATGACTTAAAACAACTTATAATCAAGGGTGCCTTGTGCTGTCACTTCAGTCATGTCTGACTCTTTGAGACCCTCTGGACTGTAGCCCTCCAGACTCCTCTGTCCATGGGACTTCCAGGCAAGAATAGTGGAGTGGGTTAACATTTCCTCCTCTGGGGGATCTTCCCAAGCCAGGGATGGAACCTGTTATCTCTTACATCTCCTGCACTGGCAGATGGGCTCTTTACCACTAGCACCAATGGTGCCTTAGAATCAATGAAATGAGGTATGTTGAATATCACTCTTTGTTGAAAGGATAGTTGACAACTGAGAAGAAATTGGGTATAACACTAAAGGGAAAAAAAAAACTTAGCATAACAGTCTGCCTCCATATTTTATAGAAAGGCAAACAACATAAAACTCCAATTATATTCTCTCCCATGTCCCATTTTTAAAAGTGGAAATCAAGTACCAAATTAAATAATTTTAATTACCTTCAAAGCCATCATTATCAATGTCGCCAAGATTGACTATAGATTCCCCGAATCTTGCAGCGTATTTGTCACTTCCAATGAGCTCTGTTTCCATTTCATTCATTACTGCTCCCTAGATAGAAACAGGGAGAAAAGTGTCATTACAACACTCCCTGACAACTTGACACATGATTTACTGTTGTAATTGGATATGGATTTTTTTCTTAATGCTTCAAACAGGTTGGACAAACTAGTCTGAGCTTTAGTACACACATCTCAGTTCAATTCAATAAATATTTATCAAGTATGTCAACACATATAATAGTATGATTAGAGCTCAGAGGACAGAAAAAAATGTCAAATTCATGATCCCTAGCTTTGAAAATGTAATAAATTATTTTGATAATTCAATTGAGCAAATATTTAGTGAGTTCCTAATAAAGGCAATGCACTGTACAAAGGATGGATGAGTGAAAGAGGACAAGGCAATAAGTGTGTAAGACACTCCCTTCCCTGAAGAAGCCCCCAGTGAAGGGAAGGCATAGCACAAGCATGTAAATGACTAAGAGGTACTGCTTTGCAATATCAGCAAGCAAGGAGAGCATGCTAACTGTGAGAGCCAGCAGAGATTTCATAAAGGAGGTGGTTGTCAAGGTGGCTACCAAAGAATGGGCAAAGTTTTGATACATAGGGAAACTGACCAGCAAAATACAAGTTGCAAAGAACTTGGCTACCTTGGCCTACTTGGCTAATGATCAGTATGTGCAAATGAATAAGACAAAAAGAGTAAGACTGGAGTTTTATGGGGTGGGACTTTGAATGCTGGCAGAAATTTACTCTCAACTTAGAAAACCAGACAGAGCTACTGAAGGTTTCTGAGTTGAGGAGTGACACGACTAACTGGCCTTGGGAATATTTTTCCAGCAGCACTGTAGTAGGAGTTGGTCAACTCCTGTCTCTGATTTTGGAAAGTGAGTTATTAGACATGAAATAATGTTTCAGTGGATTTCCCTGGTGGCTCAGTAGGTAAAAGAATCTGCCTGCCAAATGCAGGAGATGCAAGAGACTTGGGTTCGATCCCTGGGTCAGGAAGATTCTTTGGAGAAGGAAATGGCAGTATTCTTGCCTGGGAAATCCCATGTACAGAGGAACATGGAGGGCTATAGTCCATTGGGTCGTAAGGTCAGACATGACTTAACAACTAAACTATCACCACCATAATGTTTAAGTAGGAGCTGTGGCAATAAAGCTGCCAGATCTCTTTCCAAACTCTGATCATGTCACTCCCTTGTATTTAAAAAAAAAAAAAAACAACAAAACCATGCACAACTCATCATAGATCTTTTAACTTCTCAAACAAGTCTGTTCATCAATTCCATAGCACACACATATTCTTCCCTTGTGAAGTGCCCTTCACCTTTTATTTTCCAGCTAAAAAAAATTTGATTCTTGTTTTGTTCATAGAGAAATACCCAATTTAAAGAGCAGAAGGCATAAGAGGCTCCAGAGAGGATGAGTAGATAAGACAACACAAGGGCACTGAGTTTCAGGGGGAGAGTTTAAAGAACTGGTGATCACTCTTCTTCAAGTATTCTCCAGTCACAGAACGGCGACCAAGAGTTCACTCAGGACCCCTGAGAGCTCTTTCAGCAGAAGTAGAAGCCAGCATTCATTCAAGTATCATTCTTTCTTCAGTTCACTCAAAAACAATTACTGAGCACCTAACTTGTCCAGGATTCTTTCAAGCCCTGAGGAAATAGCAGTAAATAAAACAGACGATTCCTCTGCACACAGTGTCTACATGCCAATAAAAGAACAGACAGACAATAGCAAACCACACCAATAAATATCAATAACCTCAGATATGCACATGACACCACCCTTATGGCAGAAAGTGAAGAGGAACTAAAAAGCCTCTTCATGAAAATGAAAGAGGAGAGTGAAAACGCTGCCTTAAAACTCAACATTAAAAAATCGAAGATCATGACCTCTGGTCCCATCACTTCATGGCAAATAGATGGGGAAACAATGGAAACAGTGACAGACTTTATTTTCTTGGGCTCCAAAATCATTGCAGATGGCAAATGTAGCCATGAAATTAAAAGACTATTACTCTTTGGGAGAAAAGCTATGACAAACCCAGACAGCATATTAAAAAGCAGAGACGTTACTTTGCTGACAAAGGTCCGTCTAGTCAAAGCTACAGTTTTCCCAGTAGTCATGTATGGATGTAAAAGCTGGACCATAAAGAAAGCTGAGTGCGGAAGAACTGATACTTTTGAACTGTGGTGTTGGAGAAGACTCTTGAGAGTCCTTTGGACGGCAAGGAGATCCAAACCAGTCAATCGTAAAGGAAATCAGTCCTAAATACTCATTGGAAGGACTGATGCTAAAGCTGAAACTCCAATCCTTTGGCTTCCTGATGCAAAGAACTGACTCATTAGAAAAGACCCTGATGCTGAGAAAGATTGAAGGCAGGAGGAGAAGGGGGCAGCAGAGGGTGAGATGGTTGAATGGCATCACTGACTCGATAGACATGAGTTTGAGCAAGCTCCAGGAGCTGATGATGGACAGGGAAGTTTGGCGTGCTGCAGTCCATGGGGTTGCAAAGAGTCAGACATGACTGAGCGACTGAACTGAACTAAACTGAATGTTAAGTAGTAGTTATTGTCTTTTCACAGTTAGGAACAAGAAGGTGGAAGGCAACAAAGGGAGAATAACTTATCGCAGAGGTTTTAGTAGTGGAAATCAATGATGAAATCAACCCCAGTATTCAATACCTCTATTGAGTGGTGTAGAAGTGAAGAGTGAACAAGAGGGTAGTCTAATGGGAGAACTCCTCCCTTGCCCTTTAAATGAAGGCACTTCACTTTTATGTTTTTCATATTGGAAATGCTGAAGATTTCAATGGGAAAAAATGGTTCTTTATTGCCTTATACTAGGTATCTATATCACTGTAAACTGTTCTCAAAAACTTTAGTTGTAAAAAGAAATAAAAGTATGTAAAATGAGGATGTGGCTTCTATTAGGGAGACCATTAATTGATAGGAAAATGTGAAATATATATACAAGAAAAAGTAACTCCTGATTTCACTATTAATGAGATAACAAATGATCACTTCACAGATGATACTGTTTTACTATTCAATTTAGGTTTAAACAGTCTAGGATATGCCAGTGCATAAATGACTTTCCTGCTCTATATTTGGAAGTTAAAGGATCTCTCAGCTTTATAAGACTATTTTCTCTCTTAAATTGTAATGAGTTTAGTATAGTGCTTAATATGCATATTTATTAAATGCTCTGAAATCACTGATTAAACAAAATACCTTCAAGAAACAGATTTTATTTTGTTAATTAAAAATACTGTGACTTAAGAAATGCACTAATTTTCTCACAAACGTGTTATTGCTCTTAAATCAAAGATATAGGCCAAGAAGACCCCATTCAGGCCTTATCAATTCTTTCTTTTGATTTGATGCCAAGAAGACAGACTGGCAAGATAAAGCCAGCAGAGTTCCCTAAATTGAATTGTCAAGCGGTCAGATTCTACTCCAAAAAACCCCTAGAATTGAAAACTCAATCATAAGCAAGTAAATAGTTATTTCTACAACTACTATATCTGCTTTGGAATAAACCAGGCCAGTTTTACATTCTTATCAGGAATATAATCTATATGAATGGAGTAAATTAATATCTTATCAGAACACATCTTGTTTTCAAATCAAGAAATTAAAAACAGTTCATACTTTATCTTCTATGTCTAGTAGTGTTTTATAATTACCAAATTATATGGGGACATTCACCGTCAAACTAATAAGACATCCACATTTTTAGGGCCATATAGAAGTCATTCTTTCAAATCAGAGTTGCACAATGCAACTGGAAGAAACTGCAACTCCCTGAGTAAACACATACAAGTTGTGTACAGAGAAACTCCAGACAACTGATCTCGTCCTTTCAAGATATCCAAATGGGGCAGCAAACCATTCATCATGACGTCCCATTTCATTTTTAAAGCATTAGTATAATATCACAATTTTTACTTTCATCAGTAGAGTAAGCCTACAAAATTTATACTCTCAGAACTTTGGAGTAAGTAGAGCAACAGCTATGATTAAAATCCCATAAACAGCTTCCAATCTGCGCACGATCAGACTTACAGAACCAGAGTTGATGTACACAAACACTCTTCCTTCTTCCCTGATGGTGCTCTGCATGGGGGCTCCCACAAGCAGGTCTGAGAAGCCATCTGCATTGAGGTCCACGGCACAGACAGATGCTCCAAAATAAGACCCAAGCTGCTCCAAGGCAAACCAGATCCAGTCATTGAGAAAAAAGCAAGAGTTACTCACCAAAGCCCTCAGTGATACCAAAGTTAGAGACATATTACCTTTTTACCTTTCATTTCATGTAAGATATTTAGCTCTCTTGCATCAATGCGGAATATGTATGCCTGCAATGGGAAAAAGAATTAGGAAAGATTAGATGATCTTCACATTAAAAACATTTCATTCAAAACATTAATCTTCATAACTTGTAATTGCTCAAATATCTTTTTAAAAAATTCTTTTCAGAGTGATACAGAAGATTTAGGGAACCAAGCTCTCAGGAACAATCCTACTGTTCCTTCAGAGAGAACACAGGAAATGTTGTTTGTCTCAATTTTCAAAGTGAGGTTCATGTAATAATGTAACAAAAACTAGAAAGAGAAGTAACATTTTGTTCTTTCTAGTCTTACCACAACTGTACCAGGAATGTAGCTGCCTCAATTTCTCTTCGGCTATAAACTTGTAAACCATAAATGTATTCCTTGGAATCTTGAGAAAATTCCATCTCAGAAACAGTTACTCATACGAAAGAGCCTCATTTAACTTGTGTAATCTTCCTGAAAGCTCTTCTGTTCAATTTTATCTAAAAGCCACATGACTTTCACCAGTCTTACCACTAAATGTACAGTGCTCATCATTTCCAGCTTCACTGCTGAGAAATCCTGCAGATCGTCCTTTAACATCTTATTCTCTCATGCAATCTATTTGAACCATTTTGAAGGAATAAATTCTAAAAATGTAATTCTTACTTTACCAATCTGTTCATGTTGAGGGGCTCCTCCAACTACCTCGGTAGTGTACTGACTCCGAAAATGACCAGCTCCAACTGAGTATCCTTCAAGAAAATGGATGGAGGTGTGAGAATCATCATTTGGAATGGGTGAAATTCATTGTCATAAGTCCACTTAAAGAATTAATCATAAATCCATTCAGAATTAAATTTTAAGACTGAATTCAAAATGACTAAATAGAGTTTTAAGAATATTTAGCATAGCAATACTCCAAATTGGTTATCATATGCTTTAAGCAATTATTAATGTGTATGCTAATATGTAGCTCAGTTGGGAAAGAATCTGCCTACAATACAGGAGACCTGGGTTCGATACTTGAGTGGGAAAGATCCCCTGGAGAAGGAAATGGCAACCCACTCCAGTATGCTCTCTGGAGAATCCCATGGACAGAGGAGCCTGGTGAGCTATGGTCCATGGGGTCACAAAGTGTCGGACACATCTTAGCAATTAAACCACCACCAATATGGTTTATATTTTTAAACCTCAGAAACTGAAGCTAGCATCTTTAAACATGGTTTGTTAGTCTCTGCAGTGTCAGGACATGCTAGTTTCTAAGATTACAACAGAAATTATAGTGTAAGTTAAGATTACAACAGAAACTTCAGTGTAAAATATAATATTTTGAACTTCATGTAAAAAAAATCTTCCTAAACTTCAACTTTTCTTGCCTGAAAACTTTCTATTATGATAAAATTGTATGACTACAGAAAAGGTAAAATATTCTTATTTTATTATGTGATAAAAGACATAAACTGTTACATTTTTTATAATGCTTCAGCATATCCTTCACCCTTCAACAAGTAAATGCTGAACTGTAAACGAACTTCCTCTGTTTTTAACTAAATTCTTTCTGTTTGAAGATGGGGAAAATCTTGCTTTTTCTTATTATAATTATTTCTAAGTATAGGTTGTTTACATTTAAAGCAGGTTTAAACAAATCTGTATATCCTAAGAAGTTATAGGAAAAGCATTCCTTTTACTACAACAAGGGAATTAATGCCAGAAAAAGATCTTAACTTTCTATAAAAATAAAGACTATAGATTATCCTACTGCTGACTTATTAAATAAGAAGAAGAAGAAGGATAAAAATAGTATGCTCTGGGAAATATTCTAAGAGCTTATGAGGCAAAGGTCAATGAGCTGTTTTTAGACCCATACTCTTCACAGTGTTACCCATTCATCCACAATGCTGTTCTCAGTCCCATTGATTTTCAACTGGTCCTTAAGGAAACTGTATTTACTTATTCACATGATTAAATGAGTTATTCATGTAGAATATTTACAAAAGCTCCCAAGAGATGGCAGGCATTCAATAGATGCTACCTTTATAATAATAAGTTGACTGCTTAAAAATATAAACTTAACAAGTGATTTACTGCAAAAGAATAAATTAAACCAGGAGTTCCAATCTAACAATTATATATGGATGATAATAGTGACATATATAAAATATTAAGTTAACTAAAGTTTCATAGACTATAGCCTTAAAAAGGCAGTTTCTGAAATGGCTTTTTAGTTACTACTGGCCATTTTGATCTTTTGAAGATATAATTTCCCTTATTTATAATTACTAGTATCTGTAAGGCAGCGATAATTCAAGTTTGTCGATTTTTACAGTACCTAAATAACTTCCGAATTTTACTTGGTTGTGTTTGTCTAGGAAAGCCTTGTATTTATTTGTAGTCATATTGTACACAAACAGAGAGCCAGTCCAATAGAACGATCCTGGAGCCCCCATCACAATTACATCCTGCAAGAAAAAGAAAATTTATCATCATTTAAAAGTGTAATCTCGCCACTCGAAACCTCCTCCAGATACATACATTAAACAGTGACAAAAATAATTTTCATGAATTTCTGAAATATAAGCATTTAACGAGTTTAAGAGCATGCCCGAAAAAGCCAGAGAAGATAGCTAGTGAATTTTCACCTAAAATGAGAATTTCAGAGAAGAAAGGCCGAAACTCTCATTTCACACTCATTACTGGACTTCACAATCAAAGGCAGAATCACTGAACACTAAAGTAAGCTGTGGGGAAAAAGGCAATGTGGTTTCTATTAAAGTAAATCATATCTGGGTAATTCATTAGTGCTCATTACAGAGATAA
The DNA here is from genome assembly GCF_963930625.1 of Muntiacus reevesi. NCBI lineage: Eukaryota > Metazoa > Chordata > Mammalia > Artiodactyla > Cervidae > Muntiacus > Muntiacus reevesi. The sequence goes on along the minus strand of NC_089251.1, from coordinate 254,553,149 downwards.
TCATGTGCTGCCAAAGAGTAAAAAATGGACTTAATTTATTTCAATTTGCAAAAAGTCAATGACTAAGTTCCTTAATAATGTTAGCTTGGAAAAATATAACTCAAAAGGAATTGGGACATATTTGATGATAAACGTAGGAATTCAGAAAAAGGAAACAGAGGGAAGATTGGAATGAGTAGACATATTTGTCTGGTGAAATATGAAAACTTTCAGCAATTAAATCTATTTGACATTTCTAAGTTTCCTAAATGATCCAAACTTTGAAAAGAGAGGTCAATTTAAACATAAAGTAAGGAAGAAAGCATTATTATTTTTCCACACTAGGCAATATTTATGGAAATTATTAACCTATAGTTTGATACAGCCTGGCTACATAGATTTAGAAAGCATTCATCACTTCATAGGGGGTTACTCAGAGAAAGTGGGAGGTTTAGGAGTTGAGTACAACTGTCTTTGTGATAGTGTTAGAAAGAAAATAATAGTTTGGGAACGTATTTATTTAAGAGGATATTATCAAGTTCTTAAATCTCCCAATTCTCATACTTCCAATGAAAAATGTTAACTTATATGCTCCGCCCCAATTAGTAACTAAAAATAACATACTTAGCTATTTTCAGTGCTTAAATTAACAAATGACTATGGCTGTTTTTTGATTTCTGTTAAATCCTTAATGAAAGTAACTTTCTTTAGTGTAGACTTTTAATTGGTCTTGGGTGACACAGCCATCTAAATATTTCTATTTTATCAATACCTATGCTGAATATCAAGTGGTAAAATTTAAGTTGTAAAATACTCAAATTTAAGAGATATATTATTTGAGTACAACTCAATCTTTATTTCAAAGCATAATATCAGTCTTTTAAGTCTTCAGAAGAATTAAAATTCTATATGTAAGCATCTATAGCAGCTATTTTTGGACTATTACCTCTGTGTAAAAACTAGATATTCCAGCTTGACATGATGCAAAATTCTCTCCAAACTGTTTCACAAAATCTAAAATAAAGTAGAAAAACAATTAAGATTTCATTTTAAAATAAAGACAAAATCTGCATAATTTGTTTATGTATAAATCCTTATAAGTATGCCTTTTAAGATCTTTTACAATAGTATTTTAAAACTTAGTAAGTAGTAAACTTTAAGGCCGCAAATCTCTTCCATGTTGATCTTCAAAATATCCCTATGAAATAGCAATAGAGATATCTATGCAGTCTCTTTTTCAGGGGAAGAACAAACAATATACAAAAAGTTGTCAGATGAGCATCTAAGACAGAGATAGGATTCATGGCTTCCAGTCTAGGCTTCCATTTAAAGTAGGCTTCCTAGATTTTGCCCAGCAGAAAACAGTAAAGTCAAGATCTGCATGGAGATGGAGGGTCTCCTCTTAACAAAGCCCCCACAAATGCGTGCTTTGGGAAACTTACCATGGGCACAGAGCTTGCTTTTCCTGTAGAACTGACATAAGCAAAACTCTACGAAAACAGAGTGCCATGTCTTTGTTTGGGTTTTGATAACCAGAAATGTTAAACAAATTGCTAAGTCATTTATAATTACCACTCCTTGTCATGTTTTTTAATTCCTTTTTCTATTTTCTCTGCTCCTATATATTTTTTAAGTTTAATTTTTAGTTGTCTTAGGTTTCTGCCATCATGGTTTTTTTCCCCCATAGGATGTGACTAAGTATATATTTGTAGGAGTGCACATTGTCATCCATGGACATTATCAACCCTTGCATAAAGTTATCCAGAAAACACATGAAAAAATGTATGGGACCAAAATCTACACCAACAGAGGCACCAGCATTTAGTGAAGGAACCAGCCAGCAGCAGGACAAGAATTGCAGCACATGAAGCATTCAAGTGCATCATCTCAGATGATAAGAATAGTCAGAAGTGGTTGCTAGGTCAGTTCAAAGCACCAGACGTGGGGCCAGCTAGATGGGGACGGATGCTGCAGTTGAAGAGTATCTTTAGCTTGCATCTCTATTAGACTGTCAAAACAGATTTCTTCAGCCTATACAGCTAATTCCTATCATCCCACTTCTGTGCACATGATTTAGAAGGAAACCGAAATCAGCAAGGGGAAAGGCCTCGTCTGGACTGGAGATTATGATTCCGGCTGGCCAGTCTGCATTATAGAGAGACTGGAAGATCTCAAATGACCATGAGGGCCTCCACAGTCAATCTGAGAGAAATGCCCCAACTGTGAAATATTTTAAAATGTTAACCATAAACTATTATGAAAAACGGGATAATAGCTAGAGTAAGTTTTACTGCAACTAAGAAATTAAAACCCACCTTTTATCTTCTTGGCATTCAAAGACAAATTAGGAACACAGATAATATAACCTTTGCTATGATGTCAAATCCCAGGCATGAAAGAGTCCAGCATTAATAGAATCAACGCAATTTGGCTATTGCTCAAAGTTTTGTCAAGTAATAGAAATTTCCTTTGGACGCTGAGGTAATCATTTTGGTTAAAGAAAACTGGAAACTGGCATTCACATATATTCTTTCTAAAGACACATTTTCAGAATTTTAGTTCTGTTGCAGGTATCATTTCTTCAGTGCCCTGTTAACATTCACCTCCAACTGCTGTTTCAGTTTATTTCCTGGCTCTGTATGCACTATGACCTAAAATTTTTATGGGAAAGGCCTTTTAAACTTACATTACCAATTCCTTGCAGTTGCAAAGAAAGTAAGTGAATTCAAGGGGAAAAAAAAGACATAGTGAGTGGAAAAGATCTGCCCACAATTATATTTTCATTTTTTCTGAATCTTGTTGGAAGTTAAAGATAAAGCAAGAAACAATTTTCTTCCTTCTGATCAGATTTTTCAATCTATTTCATAATTTTACTTAATTGAGAATATATTTAATGCTAAAATGGAAAATTATCAACTAGATGCTAGAACTATTCAAACGAGTAGTTTGCATAATTCCTAGCTCCAAGAAAACAGTTGTTCAGTCGCTCAGTCGTGTCTGGCTCTCTGTGACCCCATGGGCTGTAGCACACCAGACTTCCCTGTCCTTTACTATCTCACAGTTCATTTCTGAAAATTGAAACTGCAATTGGATTAAAAAAAAAAAGAAAAGGGAAATAATAATATGAGACATTAAAGAGAACATAGCTATTTTCAAAGATCCTCCCACGGCTAACCAAGTATCCAAAATTGGAAAAAAAAAAAAAAAGACATTCACATATTTATCTTGATCCAGTTAATATCAAAACCATACCTTACCTTGATAGCATGGAGCTATTCTTTTACTCAGTTCTGTCCGTAAATCAGAAGGCATTCCATAGCAAACACCCGTGGGGAGCTTAGACTCAGTCCTTATGTAAAATATATTTTTCCATCTATGCCCACAAGTCTGAATAAAACATAAAAATAGACCAAATGATGTGAAAGTCACACCCAGGGCATCTGGTTTCACGATGTGATCAGGGAACTATCCCAGCAACCTACCACAATGGAGCCGTTTTCTCCAGGCTGTCTGGAAAGCGTGACCCCCAGCCATTGATTATCTCTTTCTTCCAGGCAAGTCTTTCCACAAGGATCTCCAAAAGGGCTACCTACAGCATTGGAAAATAATTTTATGAGCAGTTACCTTGAAAACAATGTTATTCTACAAGAACAGAGAAAACAAGCATGCATGCCTATCCCCAGTGTTTTTTCCTCCAGCTTCTGTGGAATACCGTCTTTCCCGGCTTCCCTGTCATCATATATCCGGTGCACATTGTGGGGGTAACCATGAGTTACTCTGTGCTAACATAATTGCTCTCTCACTGTGATTTTTGTTTGTAGAAAAGACCTCTGATTGGTAATACCAGGAAGAGATGGCCTTGATATAGGAGACAGCTAACCAGCATGACTAAGAGAGGGGAAACCAGTTTAAACCCACGTGGGTTGTGCAAGTTTAACTGCATTATGTAATGCTTGGCAAAGAATGTGCACCTTTGTTCTGATCATTTACTAGCAATGCAAACAGCATTACCAGAGCACTTTCTAAAATGTTTCAAGTATTGAGACACTAAGAATAGAAGGACTACAATATGGTCCTCAACATTTAAGTCACACTTTGTTGAAGCTGGAAGATGACGACTGTGGGAAGCAGCTGTATACAATTAACATACTAATAAAGCCTACCATTTTAAACAAACCACCCTATGGTTTACAGTTAGTGGAACTGTGATGTTTTCAACGAAGAAAAAAGACTTTGAAAAACTGGATTATCTTAATATAAAAAAAACTTCAGAAGGCACTTTGACAAAGACATGAATAGCCAGAAAGCCAAAAATAAAATATTACACATAAGTAATACTTCTAAAATGTAAAAAAAAGAAAGTGATATTCCCAGTGACTTTTTTCTTATTTTGTTAAAATAACTTCTTTGCTTTATGGCTGGGACCCCATATTAACTGTGATTTCAAGTAATTGGTTTTGAGGGAGAATAAGATGCAGCATATTAAGATTCCTTTTGCTGCCTATTTCCACACACAATTGCAACGTGACAGGTCCATTCCACTTGAACTTAATTCTAAAGGCAGATAAATACATTTGCATCAATTTGATTGGATAAAGACATGGAACTTGGGTTTTTAAACTTAATTTTAGTACCAAATTTCATTGATTGAAAGGTACCATACTCTAAATCAATAGGCACCTATCATCTTAACCCCTAGATAAAGCTTCCTGGGCAAACTCAGAATACTTACACAGATAATGTAGTATTGGAAAGTGAAATTATTTGCAGTAAGTCTCCTGGGTAAGAGAGAATTTAAGGAGTGTGGAAAGATATTTGTGTATACATTTTATACATTTGTTCATTCTCTACCATGAAGTTCAGGACAAACCAACCCTCTGACATAGCTAAACTGAAGTTTCTTAGCCCCTTCTCTGGAGATTGATTTCATAGGTCCAAGTGAGGCCCTGACTACCCCAGGTGTTTTTCATGATCTGGAACACCATTGCTATGCTATATGGCTCATCTTTTTTTGGCCAAGCTTCTTGCAGAACAGTAATGTCAATTCCCACCTCCTGGTAGTGCCTGCCAAGAGCGTGAGACAGAGGAAGACAACTAAGGATAAGTCTGGAAAAACAAGACTGGGCTTGATTAGCAATGGCTACTTGGAATGGGCTTCCCAGGTGGCTCAGTAACAGAGTCTGCTAGCTAATGCAGGAGATATGGGCTCAACCCTGGGTTGGGGAAGATCTTCTGGAGGAGGAAATGGCAACCCACTCCACTATTCTGGCCTGGGAAATTCCCTGGTCAGAGGAATCTGGTGGGCTACAGTCCATAGCGTTGCAAAAGAGTCAGAGATGACTTAGCGACTAAACAACAACTTGGAATGGAAAAGAGATATTGCTGCAGCCTAAACCTTGATCAAGAATGGAAGCATAAGGTTTCTCTATTCAAGCTAATAAAGCAAAGAAGGGACAAGGGGGAGGGAAGGAGAGAAAGACAATTATACTGTAGCATTGTGTGGGTCAAGTCTAACAAAGAAAGTTGTTACTATGGCTACATTATGCCCATGTAATTGAAAGAAAATGAAAGAATAACAAGAAATTTTAATTTTCATTATGATACAAATGTTTGACTTTTTACTAAAACTTCTATTTTTTTTTAATTAATGTCAAAAATAGATGATAAATGGTGGATTCATGAACTCGAAGTTGTGGTGGCAAGAACACACAGAAGAACTGTACAAAAAAGATCCTAATGACCTGGATAACCATGATGGTGTGATAAATCACCTAGAACCAGACATTCTGGAGTGTGAAGTCAAGCGGGCCTTAGGAAGCATTACTACAAACAAAGCTAGCAGAGGTGATGGAATTCCAGCTGAGCCATTTCAAATCCTGAAACATGACGCTGTTGAAGGGCTGCACGCATGCCAGCAAATTTAGAAAACTCAGCAGTGGCCACAGGACTGGAAAAAGTCTGTTTTCACTCTAATCCCAAAGAAGGGCAATGCCAAAGAAAGCCTAAACTGCCAATTGTGCTCATTTCACATGCTAGCAAGGAAATGCTCAAAATTCTTCAAATTAGACTTCAATAGTAGATGAACCAGGAATTTCCAGATGTACCAGCTGGATTTAGAAAAATCAGAGGAACCAGAGATCAAATTGCCAACATCTGTGGGATCAAAGAAAAAGCAAGAGAGTTCCAGAAAAACATCTACATCTACTTCATTGACTACAACTAAAGCCTTTGACTGGGTGGATCACAACAAACTGGAAAATTCTTAAAAAGATGGAATTACCAGACCATCTTACCTGCCTCCTGAGAAACCTGTATGTAGGTTGAGAAGCAACAGTTAGAACTGAACATGGAAAAATGGACTGGTTCCAAATTGGGAAAGGAGTATGTCAAGACTATATATCATCACCCTGCTCATTTAACTTACGTGCAGAGTACATCATGCAAAATTCTGGGCTGGATGAAGCCCAAGCTGGACTCAAGATTTCTGGGAGAAATATTAATAATTTCAGATATGCAGATGACACCATAATGGCAGAAAGCAAAGAGGAACTAAAAAGCCTCCTGATGAAGTTGAAAGAGGAGAGTGAAAAAGCTGGGTTAAAACTTAACATTCAAAAAACTAAGATCATGGCATCCAGTCCTATCGCTTAATGGCAAACAGATGGGGAAAGAATGGAAACCGTGACAGACTTTATTTTCTTGGGCTCCAAAATCACTGCAGATGGTGAATGCAGTCATGAATTTAAGAGACACTTGCTCCTTGGAAGAAAAGCTATGACAAACCTAGACAGCATATTAAAAAGCAGAGACATCACTTTTCCAACAAAGTTCCATATAGTCAAAGCTACAGTTTTTCCAGTAGTCATGTATGGATGTGAGAGTTGGACTATAAAGAAAGCTGAGCACCAAAGAATTGATGCTTTTGAATTGTGCTGTTAGAGAAGACTCTTCAGAGTCCCATGGACTGCAAGGAGATCCAACCAGTCAATCCTAAAGGAAACCAGTCCTGAATATTCATTGAAAGGACTGATGCTGAAGCTAAAACTCCAATACCTTGTCCACCTGATGGGAAGAACTGATTCATTTGAAAAGACCCTGATGCTGGGAAAGATTGAAAGCAGGAGGAGAAGGGAATGACAGAGGATGAGATGGTTGGATGGCATCATTGACTTGATAGACATGAGTTTGAGCATGCTCTAGGAGTTGGTGATGGACAGGGAAGCCTGGCGTACTACAGTCCATAGGGTCACAAAGTTCAGTTCAGTTCAAATGCTCAGTCATGTCCAACTCTTTGCAACCCCATGAAACACAGCATGCCAGGACTTCCTGTCCATCACCAACTCCCAGAGTTTACCCAAACTCATCTTCACTGAGTTGGTGATGCAATCTAACCATCTCATCCTCTGTTGACCCCTTCTCCTCCTGCCCTCAATCCCTCCCAGCATCAGGGTCTTTTCAGATGAGTCAGCTCTTCACATCAGGTGGCCAAAGTATTGAAGTTTCAGCTTCAATATCAGTCCTTCCAATGAATACCAAGGACTGATCTCCTTTAGGTTGGACTGGTTGGATCTCCTTGTAGTCCAAGGGACTCTCAAGAGTCTTCTCGAACACCACAGTTCAAAAGCATCAATTCTTCAGCACTCAGCTTTCTTTATAGTCCAACTCTCACATCTATACATGACTACTGGAAAACCATAGCTTTGACTAGACAGACCTTTGTTGATGAAGTAATGTCTCTGCTTTTTAATATGCTGTCTATGTTGGTCATAACTTTTCTCACAAGGAGTAAGAGTCTTTTAATTTCATGGCTGCAATCACCATCTGCAGTGATTTTGGAGCCCCCCAAAATAAAGTCAGCCACTGTTTCTCCATCTATTTGCCATGAAGTGATGGGGCCAGATGCCATGATCTTAGTTTTCTGAATGTTGAGTTTAAGCCAACTTTTTCACTCTCCTCTTTCACTTTCATCAAGAGGCTCTTTAGTTCCTCTTCAATTTCTGCCATAAGGGTGGTGGCATCTGCATATCTGAGGTATTTGATATTTCTCCCAGCAATCTTGATTCCAGCTCGTGCTTCTTCCAGCCCAGTGTTTCTCATGATGTACTCTGCATATAAGTTAAATAAGCAGGGTGACAATATACAAACTTGATGTACTCCTTTTCCTATTTGGAACAAGTCTGTTGTTCCATGTCCAGTTCTAACTGCTGCTTCCTGACCTGCATACAGATTTCTCAAGAGGCAGGTCAGGTCTGGTATTCCCATCTCTTTCAGAATTTTCCAGTTTATTGTGATCCACACAGTCAAAGGCTTTGGCATAGTCAATAAAGCAGAAATAGATGTTTTTCTGAAACTCTTGCTTTTTCAATGATTCAGCAAAGAGTTGGACACGGATGACTGAGTGAACTGAACTGATGTGAAACCTGGACCATAAAGAAGGCTGAGCACTGAAGAATTGAGGTTTTCGAACTGTGGTGCTGGAGAAGACTCTTGAGATTCCCTTGAATAGCAAGGAGACCAAACCAGTCGATCCTAAAGGAAATCAACCTTGAATATTCATTGGAGGGACTGATGCTAAGGGCTTCCCTTGTGGCTCAGATGGTAAAGAATCTATCTGCAATGTGGGAGAGCTGGGTTTGATCCCTGGGTTGGGAAGATCGCCTGGAGAAGGTGATAGCAACTCACTCCTATATTCTTGCTGGAGAATTCCATGGACAGTGGAGCCTGGTGAGCTACAGTCCATTGGGTCGCAAAGAGTCAGACACCACTGGGCAACTAACACACGCACACAAACACACTGATGCTGAAGCGCCAGTACTTTGGCCACGAAGAGACCTTGATGCTGGGAAAGACTGAGGGCAGGAGGAGAAGGGGACGACAGAGGAGGAGATGGTTGAATGGCATCATGGACTCCATGGACATGAATCTGGGCAAATTCCAGGAGACAGTGAAGGACAGGGGAGCCTGGCATGCTTTAGTCCATGGAGTTGCAAAGAGTTGGACATAATTGAGCAACTGAACAACATCCCAAAAGACACTCCAATAAAGTATCTTCTCTGAAAATACCAATGTCTTTCTAAAATTAGTTAGCATTCAGTTAATGAAGCAATTGTGCAGGAGGGAAATTAAAGACAGGAGGGAACAGAGGTCACAAACAATGTATTATCTCTTTATAATATGTTGATGCTATAATGTATTTATACTACTTTAAAATGCAGTATATTTAATGAACAGTTCCATTAAGATTACGGCCAATATTTAGACACAAGTTTTCTGTTCTAGAGATGCCACCACAAAGTTTAAAAACCTATAGTACTATGCATGCAATAAACATGTAGTTTAAAACCACAAAATGCCATGTAAATAGCATGAAAATGCCTCCAAAGTTTTTTTTGATTAGCATATTTATTTTAACTGGAGGACCATCACTTCCCCACACTGTGGTGGCCCCTGCCACACATCCACATGCATCAGCCATGGGCACACATGTACCCCCCCCCCATCCTGAACCCCCCTCCCAAGGCCCTCCCTACCCCATCCCTCTGGGTCATCCCAGGGCACTGGCTTTGAGTGCCTGGCTTCATGCATCGAACTTGCCCTGAAAATGGCCCAGAAGTTTTTAAAGTTTTTATACAGAAAAACAGTGAATCATCATCTGTTTCTCAGCTGAGTGCTCTTATTTGTTGACTTTAAAATAGAGACTAGAGTGACTCCTATCTCATTAACTGCTTTCTAGGTCCACAGATTATGCCCCTTTCCATCCTTTCTGGTTTAGTTTTAGCTCTCTCAGGTGATATCACAGTGTCATCCCTGCTCAGACTCTCATACTTAAGAGTCACAAACTTAGAAAATGAATAAACACACAGACTCCCGCTTACATGAGTTTCTTCTCTCTACGTCCTAACACTGCTTCTGTCACAGGCAGCACCCAAGAGCATCAATAATCTTGAGCTACTTTCAGCCCTGGTAACAAGACAAAATCAGCTGGAAGAACAGCTTATAAATCTCCACTACTGAGCTGGGTCTCTTCTTAGTTTTGAGCAACTTTCGCCCTCCGCTTCGGCAGTGCTGGCAGGATCTTGGCAGAGGGGTCAGACCACATCACCAGCTTATGCTCTGGGTCTCTCAAGAGCATCTCCTTCACCTCCGTGCACTGGAGGCCACGCCTTTTCACGTGGTTCTCAGCTCTGACTGGCTATCAAGATCAGCTGGGGGAGTTTGGAACAAATGCTGACACCTAGTCCCATTCTCTGGCTCAGACTTGATGTGCCCAGATCGAGATTCAGACTTCAGAATTTTTCACACAGTTCCCCAGGTAATGGTAGCGTGCATCTGGACTTGAGAGCAACTGCTCTGCAATATACATGGTTTTGCCATTTCCTGTGTTATACAATATTTGAAAAGAAACTACTCCATTTAGAAAATAATAGTAATATCTTTTTGCCCTCCTTGGTTTCAATTAGACATTGAAATAGTGTATCAAATATTAAGCCAATTTTTTTCACGTGTAAATACAGTATTTATAATTTGGTCAGAAATGATGATTATGAGAGTTGTCATGAGAAAGTTAAGTCTCATGAATTTCCCTGACAGAACATCATAAATAAATGCAGATGATCTTTGTATTTTATCCAAAAGTCATACTGAAATGATTTATAATCTGGTTTTCAATTCAGCTCATACATTACTGATCTAAACTCTTAGTAAATCAAATCAGCTTCATAATTTAAAAAATGTACTTTACATGGTTTAACATAAACGAGGTTGGTAGAAATTAATATGTGATAATTTTCCATGCTTTTATACAATTAGAATGACTAATTCTTAGCACAGTTGAATGCATTTTCCCAGTAGACATTAAAAAAAAGAAAAAAACAAAGCCACATGAAAATCATACTCCTTATTCTAAAAATTAAATCCATCTTCCTCTTTTGTATTTTTCCTTTTTCAATTTGTATTTGGGAAAGCAAATACAAAGATGTATGCTTACTATTTGGTTTTCATTTCCACTTAGTGATTTTGTTTTAGTATATACATGAGTATATAAATGTTAATAAGTAGTGATTTTGACAGATGGATACAAAGGATATTAGTACAAAGTCAATTAGGAACATTTTTTGCCATTCCCTCCACGTTTTTTTTTTTTTTTTTTTTTTGCTGTTTTTCATGTCATCTATTTTAGTGCCATTGTTTCAAGTGACAAAATATGACAGAGACTATGGGAAACTCGATATTTGCTCTTGACTGTCACTTGATGGGGGAAGATTGACTGTTTCATTGACTGTGGCATTTCCACAGCGCAGAACAGGGCCTTACACGCAGCAGGCAGGAACAAAATATTTGCTGAGGGAGGGAATTCTAATACCCACTTTTTCCACCACAAAATACTCCACTAGAGGGTACTAGAGGTTGGACTCTTGAGAGACCCTTGGACAGCAATGAGATCAAATCAGTCAATCCTAAAGGAAATCAACCCTGAATATTCATTGCAAGGACTGATGCTGAAGCTCTAATACTTTGGCCACCTGATTTGAAGAGCCAACTCATTAGAAAAGACCCTGATGCTGGGAAAGATTGAAAGCAGGAGGAGAAGGGGGCAGCAGAGGATGAGATGGGTAGATAGCATCACTGACTCATGGACATGAATCTGAGCAAACTCCGGGAGATCATGAAGGACAAGGGAGCCTGGCTGCTGCAGTCCGTGGGTCACACAGAGTCGGACACGACTTTAGCAGCTGAAGAACAACAACAGAGGATACAACTGCAAAATGTTCACCATTCAGGGATCTAGACTTTAGAGAGGTCTTCTTTCTTCCTACTATTCTCCCCTACTTCTCTTCCAAAACATTAGTCCCTTAAGTTTTAAGATAGTAACAGATGTTCTGAAGAAAAACAATGTTTGCAGGTTTGAAGATCTTTACAAAGTGAGATATGTGAGTAGGATGGTTTAGGACTAAGAATTAGGTGGGCCTCCAGAGATGGCTGTCTCAGAGGGATTCTGCAAGGACTGTGGGGAGTAAATGAAGGATGTGTGAAGGGCTTGGGCCAGAGCCCAGCAGAGAAAGCAGGCAAACATTAGTTGATGTTGACATTATTAAGGATTAAGCTAAAGACATGATTAAGGTACACATATGTCATGGCATATATCCTCCTCCATAACATAGTTGTGGCATATCACTGTCAGTGACCAACCTAGACAGCATATTAAAAAGCAGAGACATTACTTTGCCAACAAAGGTCCGTCTAGTCAAGGCTATGGTTTTTCCAGTGGTCATGTATGGATGTGAGAGTTGGACTGTAAAGAAAGCTGAGTGCCAAAGAATTGATGCTTTTGAACTGTGGTGTTGGAGAAGACTCTAGAGAGTCCGTTGGACTGCAAGGAGATCCAACCAGTCCATCCTAAAGGAGATCAGTCCTGGGTGTTCATTGGAAGGACTGATGCTGAAGCTGAAACTCCAATACTTTGGCCACCTGATGTGAAGAGCTGACTCATCTGAAAAGACCCTGATGCTGGGAAAGACTGAGGGCAGGAGGAGAAGGGGATGACAGAGGATGAGATGGCTGGATGGCATCACCAACTTGATGGACATGGTTTGGGTAAACTCTGGGAGCTGGTGATGGACAGGGAGGCCTGGCGTGCTGCAATTCATGGGTCGCAAAGAGTCGGACAGGGCTGAGCGACAGAACTGAACTGTCAGCGAGCTCTTACCATACACATTCAATTCATTAATTCTCACAGCGGCAATGGAGGACTGTGTTAACAATCTCATTTTATAGGTAGAGAAACAGAATCTTAAAGAAGTAAAGAGATTTGCCCAAATCCATGGGGCCAGTAAATGGAAAAGGTTAGAATCAAGCATAAGAAATTTTAGAATGAAATACTGCCATTTGCAGCAACATGGATGGACCTCGAGATTATCATATCAAGTGAGGTAAATCAGACAAAGACAAATATGTGATATCAAGTATATGCAGAATCTAAAATATGATTTGAATGAATGTATTTACAAAACAAAAATAGACTTACAGACATAGAAAACAAACTCATAGTTACCAAAGGGAAAAAGGTAGAGAAGGATAAATTAAGAGATTGGGATCAGCAGATACAGGTACAAACTATTATACATAAAAGAGATAAACAATAAGGTCCTACTGTACAGCACATTATATTCAAAATCTTGCACTAAAACATAATGGAAAAGAATTTTTAAAAACTTATAGTAATTGAAGATCTCACAGTAGTTACTTTCCACTAATCTGGAGTATATACAATAGAACTGAATAAATATTTCAAATGTATGAATTATCTGAATAAATTTCACTTTCTAATCTTTCCTGCCAGCTGAAAGTGTGTAAAATTTCTAGTCAACTTTCTAGGGTTCATGAAAAAGGTCACTTTCTTGGTCCCTATCTTACCCTGATCTTTTCCTCAGTTTAGATCAATTCTCAATGCTTTGGCATTTCCACTGAGGAATGAGCAAGTGGCAAGACCAGACTCAGAGGCCTTTCTGTAGCCTTTGAGAGCTTGAGTGACACATTGTGGGCAGGGCAGCTTGGGACTTCTGGACGCAACGACATTTGGTTTATCTGCCTGGGTCACTGGCTTAATCAGTTCAGACATTTAATGGGGGGGTCTCAAACTTGCCTTCTGGATACTAAGACAACACACATATTGGTCTGATCTTTCAAAACATGACATAATTTTCATGTTTTAGAGAAATAGTGAAAGACCTTACCTCCACCAATTACTTTTTTTTAACATGAAGTTCTAGTCTATTGAAAGATTAGTCCTATATATTTCAAACTCTTCCACTCTAAATTTTTCTCAAATAATCCTGAGAAACAAATGACTCTCGTTCTATGTTCTATAAAGAGTTATTCATTCAATAAATCTATTTGTAGAAGCAACCATTACTGAGTGAAACAGAATACAGAAAATACATATGGGATTGAAAGCAAACATACCAATTCAAATATGACCAGAATACAAGGTCTACCATTGGATGGTTATAAAAATTACAGAAAATGTATGCCTGTGCATACAAGACTTTCTGGCACCTAGTAGGTGTTCATTAAATGAGCGGTCAACGCTTCTACTACGCAGTGTACCCACATTGCATTGATGGGGACACGCCAGCAGAGGGAGCTCACGGTGCTGTGCGGTTGGATCAGCAGCATTCCTTCAGCTCTTTAAGCCAAAGGGCCCCTGGTTTTTATTTCTTATCAAACACTAATTATTACTAAACCCATTGGACTATGTTTATTATATTAAACTGTGTACTTTTCCCACATATCTAATAAAATGTGGTGGTGATGTTTCTAAAAGGTAACAGTGATGTTCATGAATTTAACAGCCATAACAATAACTGAGTAATGAAAAGTAAAACACTCCAGTTTTAGGGGAGATATGGGACATGAAAGTACTAAACTTCCGAGAGCATTTCCACCAACTCATCTAGTGGCTATCAAGGATCAAAATATCAAGTTAAGTATCAAAATTAGAAACAATTCTTGATGTATCTTTAAGTGTCATGTTCTTAGACTTAGTAATAAAAATCTGATCATGACGGATAATCATGCTCAATTTATATGAGTAACAGTTCCTATAATCATAGGCCTGAAAAAAACAGCTATTCCAGTCTTCTAGGTCATTTTATTTTAATTATAGTTTTTATTTTATAATTTTATTTATTTTACTTTGTTGTATCTAGGAAGAGTTCCACCCAGAGGTGAATGCATTCAGGCAGCAGAGTCAAACCTGATGGTTGCAGTTTTATAAATCTGGGTTGATCCTGAGTCATACTAGACTTCTGAGCCCTAGAAAACCATTCTACTTGTGAGCCTGAATTTCAGATAAGGGTTTCCTTCCAAGTGTCTTTGGTCCAAACTTCTTCACATTCCTCTAGAAAACCTATACAAGTCTTACTAAATAGAGCAGAGAGATGTACAGCGACTGATATATCTGCCAAGTGTAATGTGAAGAGGGAATGTTGTCTTACAATAACTATTATTTATATACTAAATAACACTTATTAAATGCTTCCCATGTAATAGGCACACTTTTAATATATGTGAACATATGTATTAAGTCATTTAATTTTCCTTATATCCCTTAAAGGTGGGTACGATTATCGTTATCCCAATTTTATAGATGGAGAAGCTGAAATAAAGGGAGAATAAGCATCTTGCCCAAAGTCACTAAACTTAAAAGTGGGGTAAGGAAAGATTCAAACCTACACTGTCATCCACTACCCTATACTACTTCACAGTGATTTGCTATGAGTACTTCTCTATTAATCAGCGAATGAATCCAAGTATTGGCACTATTGACACTCCTATTCTAATTCTGTTTCATAATAACATATTTTAACACTGACTTCCAACATTAGAAAATAAGGAAAAACAACTCTCTGTTTCCATGGTTTTCAATGAGTCTCTTAGACTTAAGGAGTCATTTGAAAAAGTATCACTAATATATAAGTACCATTTCATTTGAAAAAGTATCACAATATTATAGATACGATTGTTCTTTGAAACAAAAACAATATAAAAATGTGAACAGAAAAGGACTCAGGGAAACCTGCCGGCACTTAATGCTCAGTGGTCAATACTGATGTTCTGAGTTTGGTTTTGGAATTCACAGGGTAGGATGGAGGAGGAGGTCAGGGTGATAAAGTTCAAAAATACGTGAGAAAAGTAAAAATCAGTCAGGGAGTCCATGGCATCGTTCTCTACCAGTCAGTGTAGGATCAGACTGAGATGAGGGGTTCCTGACAACAAAGGACAACTTTTCATTCAAAGTTTAAAGAGGGGGATAAGATGTTGCAGAAACAATGTAACAATGATCTTCAGACAAAGTAATGATATTCTAAGAAATACTAAAAAAAATGGTCCCAAGAGAACAGAGCATAGCACTGAGGTTAGATAGACCTAGAATGATTTCAAAGAGGGTAGATACTGACAAGAGACGTCTACCTAGTATATAATTTTAAAAGGACATGTCTAATCCACTTCACAAAGTATTTCCAGCAAAAGAGATTTGACAACTATGTCTACACTCTTACTATATCTGAACAATTCATTGTGAATTCCAGTATTTCATATAAATTATATGAAAGAGATGACTAATCATTTGTTAAAAATCCTTAGGGATAAACTGAGGACATCAGAACCAACACACGGTGTTACTGGACCCAGTCCTGTCCCCTGCAAGCCCACTTCCATATATTCCCCCAGTTTTAAAGACAGTCCATTCTAGACTTCCTGTCTCAGGGGTGCATATTCTTTAGACTGTCCAGTGTGAGTGGACAGAGTCTGGAATGCAAGACTGGCCTAGACCTCTGCGAACAATGCTGAAATATACAGTAAATCCTAGAAGACCCCACCCAAACCAGAAATGGACCCACCCATTTCACATTCATTGAGACTACCATGTGCTCATCAAAACTGGCCAGAGCTGACTCGTTTACTCATGTCCATCGTTCCAAAATACTGTCATCATCCAGCCTCTTCTCCCCATTGTGCATATTTACCCTTATGCTTGTGACATTTCTCATCAGTACTTCTCTGTTTACCTGTTATTCCTGTAACTGAGTTCTTTGAAGGCTTTAGCCATCTTGGCCAACTTTCTATTCCAAGTACCAACATAAGTAATGGATAACATTTATTTAATAAATGAAGGAAGAACCGAGGTGCTATCTGGCACCAATATTTTCTCACTCCTCACCCCTCTGAAGTCTGGCATTACCACTAAAACAGGTCTTTCCAAGGTTCTTAACAAACCAGTTCTTTCTGAATCCAAAGAATCCTCCCAGGCTCTTACGTGGCTTGACCTCTTGGCCTCTTTTGACATGCCAGCCACTCACCTCTTCTCAAGATCTCCCATTCTTCAGCTTCCATAACGCCACATTGACCTGATTCCCTGGCTACCCCTTGGCTTTTCCTCCTCAGTCTATTTTCCTTGCTCTTTTTCCTTCTCCAATGGTTCTTAACCATGGGTGAATACTGGAGCCATCTGGGGACCTCTGGAAACTCCCAATGCCCTACTAAGGATTCCACACCCAGCTCCAATGTGTGTGGGTGAAGCTTTTCCACACCAGCACCAAGAAATTCTCTGATACTAGGCAGGGGTCCTGAAATCCAACTTGTAATTATAATACTATCTACCTGAAGATAATGTCAGATCCCATTGATTAAGGGTTCAGTTCTGCAAGCTCCTTGACAAAGGTCTGAGTAATAGTTTTTAAAATTTAACTCCAGAAGCAAAAGCAACAAAAGCAAAAATAAATGAGACTACATCATACTACAAAGTTTCTGTAAAGAAAACTATCAACAAAATGAAAAAGCGACCTACTAAATAAGAGAAAATATGGAGCAGGGCTGCATAAAAACAGGCCCAGCATCACTGACCATCAGGGAAGTGCACATCAAAATCACAGTGAGCTATCGCCTCCCATCTGTTAGAATGGCTATTACAAAAAGCCAAGAGATAACCAATGCTAGTGAGGGTGTGGAGAAAAAGGCTGTGCATTGTTGGTGGGAATGTAAATTTGGGCAGTCACTATGGAAACGGTATGGAGGTTCCTCAAAAAATTAACAATAGAACTCCCGTATGGTAGAACTACCATAGTTCTAACAATTCCGAGAATACTTTTGGGCACATATCCAAAGAAAAGGAAAACACAACTAAAAATAGCATAATGCGCCCCCCCCCCCCGCCCCGCCCAAATTTACTGCAGTCTTATCTATAATAGCCAAGATGGGATACAACCTAAGTGTTCAATGAAGAGTGAGTGGATGAAGAAACTGAAGTATATATATGCAATGGGGCATTATTCAACCATAAAAAAGAATGCAATCTTCTTGTCTGCAACAACATGCCTAAGCCCTGATGACATTATGCTAAGTGAACTAAGTCAGACAGAGAAAGATAAATACTCTATGATCTCGCTTATATGTGGAATCTAAAAAAAAAAGCTCAGAGAGAGAACAGATATGTGGCTGCCAGAGGTGGGGGAAGGGAGGGAGAAATGCGTGAAGGAAACCAAAAGGTAAACAAAAAGAAAAAAGTGAATACAGTACATTACTGAACAACACTGAAAAATACCTTACTATCACCCAGCAATTTGTGATTATCTTCTATAGGACTAGAAAACTAGGCAACTCTAAAAACTCACATAAAACTTCCTCAATGGGTAATGAGGAAGAAACTTGAAAGGTAAAAATGCACTGGGAGTATGTTTAACAGTTGATTAAAATACATGAAATATTTAAAAAAGACTACTTTCTTTCCATATCACCCCTCAACACACACTTCAGATGTCAATCTCAAGCCCACTGGCTATTGACGTTTCCCTTGATGTTTTCCTTTGGTTTGAGCCACAAGGGTGGCTCACAGAGCTCAAGAGAACCATTTTACTCACTAGATTATCAGTTTATCATAAAAGGAGTAACAGGAACAGCTGGATGGAAGAGAGACACAGGGTGAGACACGGGAAACATGATGGGAGCTCCCAGGCCCTCTCCGAATGCACCACTGGTCCTAAGCCCCCACATGTTCTCAAGTCCTGTCCTTTTGGGCTTTTATAGAGGTTTCGTTGGGTAGGCATGAGTGATGAAATCATTGGCCATTGGCAACTGGTTCAGCCTCCAGTCTCTCTCCTCCCGCTGGTGTCAGGGGGATATGAATGAAAGTTCCAATCCACTGATCATACAGTGTGCTCTGCTGGCAACCAGTCACATCCTTTGGTTCTAAAGTCACCTCATTCACCTAACAAAAGACATATTTATCACTCTAGAGAACTCCAAGGGTTCTAGGATCACTGTGCCAGAGATGGGGTTGAAGGCCAACTATATATTCTTACTATAAATCACAATATCTAACCAAGCTAGACCCACTCCCAGAGATTTTACTAGTTTAGGAGAAGGCCACCAGCACTGGGCTTCTTAAAACTTGGCAGAAGAATCTAGGTTGCAACTAGAGTTGACCAATACTGTTCAAGCTGCTTCTCAAATGGCAGGAGTCCTGTGGGATCTCTTCTGGGTCCAGTGATCCATTTAACCTAGAACATTCCCAGGTTAAACGCATTAACTTCCATGGCTTTGATTACCATCTCTATGCCAATTACCTTCAACTCTGAACTGCCTATATAGGCCTCTCCTGCCCGCGGGGCCCATACATCTAACTGGTCACCAGGTATCTATTTTTACATCTCACGGGACATAGCACCATCATCTGTCCAACAGCCCAAGTCAGAACCTTGGGTAACATCTTTGAAACCTTCTTCCTGTTCATCTCTCTCATTTACCAACTGCAAAGTCCAGGTCACAGAGACCTGCTCTGCACACAAACAGCAGATTTCACAGCTGACTAAGTCAGCGGCCAGTACAGACGCCCTGGACCTCCTGCAGATCTTGCCAGCTTTTGTCGCCCACGTATTAGTGTTCACTGAGCCCTGGGTTCTGCCATACGCCCTTCTGCCTGCCCCGGAGGAGCCCAGGAACCACACTAACAGCCAGCGCAGGCCTCTGTGGCTACCCTGGTGTGAGCAGCTGGCCGACGGAGCTGCTCTCGGTACCCACCAAAGCCAAAGTGCACGACGCCTGCCTGCACCCCAGCGGCCGACGTCACCCTCAGGCCCAGGCTCGAGGTGCGGCCGCGCAGCTGCGCCCGGCAGGTCAGCAGCCTGCTGCCCGCCATCCCGCCGCGCTGCCGCGCACACACCCGGGAGCGCACGCGGCCGGCCGGGGCGCCTGTGGGTGCCTGCGGGTCTGCAGCAGACCCTGCCTCCGTCACCGCTCAGCGCCACCACGCCCGCCGGAGCCAACACCTCCCTCTGCATCTGGGCCCCAGCCTCCACTGCACGGGGCCCTCACGGAGGAAGAGCGTGACCACACAAGAGCACGCGGACAGCCGCTGCTCCTGCAGCTGCCCGAGGACTCACCAAGTGTCACACAATAACCCCTGCTCGCTTCTCTAATCTACGCCGCTTCACATGCCGCAGGTCAACTGCATGCTCTCCTCTTTCCATCCAAAGACATCGCCCTCTCAAAGACCCTGGGTGCTCAGACACGCTTTGCTCTGTGCAGCACCCTTTCCCGTAACCTCTTCCTCTGAGATAACTGATTTTTTCCCTCAGTTTTCCACTAGAATTCCTTAGGAAGACATCACCTTATTCTAACTAGAGTAGATTGTCTCACCATACTTTCCTATAATAACCCAACCTATAGACTGCAAACCCCTTGAGGCAAGGGTGGTGTTTCTTTTGTATGCCCAAGTTCTAGTACTTAGGCATCCCTCAGTGAATGACCAAATGAACCGATGACCCACGTGCACAATGGATCACCATACCTGGCCCAAGAACTGTGGCCAAGGGGAGATATTTTTTAGCCATTGGAAATATCACCCAGTGGTCAAGTAAATTTTTGGCAATAAATAAAAGCATTTTAGAAAACCGCATCTCTCAAACCAGGTGGAAGCCATTCTTTTAGAGATGGAGTCTGGGAAATTGTTGGAAACCAGGAAACTTAATTCTTTTAATATGATAGCTTATTCATTAATCTCTCTGTCTTAATTTTGTGCATAATTAGCATAACAAACCTCTGTTCAACGATGATTTTTCAAAATGACCAGTCTGTGTCAACATCAGCTTCATAAGCTACAATTTAAAGAGTATTGCAAATAAGAAAAAAAGTTATCAAGAACATATTTGATGTTTCAACAGTGAGCGGTTTGTCTTTTAATGTTAAGCTAATAATTCCTACAAATCAGGCAGAAGTGCGAATGAGGTAATCATTAGTTAAATGACACAGCTGCTAATTAACTTAACCTCTTCCAAATAGGTAATGTAATATAAATCAGGAGGCTGGTTAAGGTTATATAATTTCCAGAAAGAAATCTGAAGGGAAATAATGATGATTAACTTGTAATAAACCATTGTTCTCTCTAGTAAGAAAAAGAGGGACAAGAAGGGAGCTTAAAGGTCTAGTAGTTATATGACACTGGTCTAGAAAAGTGAAAATCTTATTCATTATACATATAGACATTGGGCAGGGTTATTTTACATAGGGAAGTTATGTTTTCCTAAAACAGTGCTCTCCAATAGAAACATAATGCAAGTTACATATGAAATAATTTTTACAGTAGTCACATTAAAATGTAACAAGGAATAAGCAAAATTAATATTTTCTTTAACCTAATGCATCTAAAATATTCTCATTTAAATATGCAATTGATATTAATTTCAAACTGTTTATTTCAACATATGGTCAACACCTAAAAAATCAAGAGATTATATATATATGTACACATAGGAATTTTTTTGTACTAAGTCTTTAATATCCAGATGTAATCTGTATTATAGGACCTCTTACTACAAACTAACCACATTTCATGTACTCAATAGCCACATGTAGCTTGTGGCTACTGTATTAGGCAATAATTATAGAATTTTATATATTTTGTATACATTTCATGTACATTTTATAACAAAATTATAACTTTTATTATCCAGACAAGTGTGCATTTGTTCAAGTTTGCATGTTCATACAAACACACATGTATAATATTATTAGTAGCTATCAGTATAAAGCTATTGGCAGCAAGTTAAAAATAATGAAAGATCTAGAGAGTATGTCTTTTGAAAGATGAAATAAAGACAATCTTTTAAATATAATTTTATAGTCATTTACATATTTTATTATCTTCTATCTTCAAATACTGGTGATCATGAATGGACTATCATTAAATACATAAGCAAAGTCATTACCTGTAATGCCTTAATTTAGCAACCAACTGTGTTCAAAGTTTCCTTTTAAAAAAACCTAGCAAGGCTGCAGAGCACCTGAGTAGAAAAGCAACTGAAACTGTGGAAATCACTATGACCTCCCCAGACACAGAGTCTTCACAGACAAGTTTGGATTCACACCTCCTGATTGGAAGACTACCTTCCTCTGGTTCACAGAGGGCAGTACCAAGGACGTGAGCAGGAAAATACCCCTTAGGTAGGCAGGGAGGTGGAAGGAGCCTGTCTGCACGCAGGAAGAAATACCTCTCTTCCCCAGTCAATTCACTTCACTAAAAGGGGTACCTGAGTCTCAACATCTCATCCCCTGAACATTCGAGATAAACAGGCATTTGCTGCTCACTTCTGATTACGGCTACGCTGAACATACCACAGTATGGGGCAATATTATGCACTATAGGGAAGGGGGGTTAGGAGGTAGGGGGAAGGTTATTGATATCCTGTTTTGAAGGAAGGAATCTATCTGAATGAAACTTTGAAATTGTTAGACCTAAAGACTAGTCAATGTATACAGCACTTTGAATTGTGTAGGAGATGAGCGCTATTTTAAGAGATCTTTCAACTTCATCTCCTTGATGGCAACTTAGGACACGAATGAAAGAAAACATCTTATGACATGGATATCATAGCTCAATATTTAGATATTATATTTTTGGTTGAGTCAACAAAAAATATTTTTCCACTGTGTTTCAACTGTTATCTTTTCATTTATACATTTAACTTTTGGTTTCATCTATTAATTGTCTGTATTTATAATCTCACCATGATATAACAGATAACATGCAGATATGGATTTAAGTAGAAGACAGAAATAAAAATAAATATTTTTTGAATGTCAGTTAAATGTAAGATAGTGAGCTAAGCACTGTCCATACATTTGAGACAGAACAACTAAAACCATCTTATACAGATGATTGTGTGTATATATTTTTTCCTTGACAATTCTTCATAAAGACTACTACATAATCTACAAACTTGAGAATTTTAAAAAGCCTTTAGTTACCAATTTATTGTTTTCAGTGTTAACATTCTAAACATTATCCTCAATCCCTTATTTTACAGTTTCAAGTTACTTCTGAGATTGCTCTGAACTGAAACATACAATTTCTTTATATAAGGAAAATACATTGTTTAAAATGTTATATGAGAAGTAATTTCAGTCAACTCTTTTGCAAATGTTCAAAGATGTGCAAATATTTTATTACTATAGCCATCAGTGTTTCTACCAGTTGACTGACTAGATATCTTGTCATCTGCCTTTCACCTCAGTAAATACCTTTTTTACTGATCAAAAAATTTTAAGTTGAAAATATCCCTTTGACTTATCATTTCTAGTTAATTCTTTTATTTACCAACCAGGTTGATAACAATCAAGCTTTCACTTTGCTTTATTCATTTATCCACCCAATAAATCTTTACTTAATGCATGTTTGCTATACATCTACCATGCGCACATTTCTCCATGGATATTTCTGTAGTCACTTCCTATGTTCCACGTGTCCAAAGAATTTAGGTTTTCCTACAATTTTGACAGATTTTTTTTATTACCTTAAATTTTAATACAATATTGTGACAGGATCTTTCCAGTTAAATACAGACATCTAGAAATAGATTCAGTGCCATTCTAGACAGGAAGTAGGGGATAAATACCAGTGGTTGTAATGTCATGAATCAGGAAACTATGACAGGACAACAAAATAAAACATTTCCCTCCTGAGACCTTGTCAAGATCCTCTGGCAGATCAAAGCTGTCTGCTCTGCTCCCTAATTCTTCATCCCACAAGTCTCTTTGGCAAAGACAATTATGCTTTGCAGAGTTATTCCAAATGGATAGGTCTGCGAATGTGTTATGCTTTCCTAGTCTGCCTTTTGGGATGGGAGATGCTTAATAAGAGGGTAGGACTTATTTTAAGCAGTGCAGACAACTTCTAAATTCTTATGGATGCTCTCTGAGTCAAAAATAAAATTCCATTAAGTGCATATTGTATTTGAATTCACTGTCAATGAAGGGAAGCAGTATTCCAATTTGAGAAAAAGCAAAGACTACTACAAAAAAAAGGGAGGGTATTAAAGATGCAGTGACTAGCTTATCCCCAGAGCCCATGGCTAATAAAGATAAATAGGAAAAAGGTACTAAGTATAACCATTTATTCACCATTCACAGGTGACTCACCAGCTCAGCAGACACTATGTTGGACTCTTCAGTGGATTTTATTTGCATTGAAGGTGTACACATGGCAGGAAATGACTTGGACTTTGGACCCAAGCAGGCCTTTCCCAGTGGTCATGCATGGATGTGAAAGTTGGACCATAAAGAAAGCTGAATGTCAAAGAACTGATGCTTTTGAACAGTGGTGTTGGAGAAGACTCTTGAAAGTCCCTTGGACAGCAAGGAGATCCAACCAGTCAATCCTAAAGGAAATCAGTCCTGAATATTCATTGGAAGGACTGAAGCTGAAACTCCAGTACTTTGGCCACCTGATGCGAATAACTGACTCATTGGAAAAGACCCTGATCCTGGGAAAGATTGTAGGCTGGAGGAGAAGGGGACGACAGAGGATGAGATGGTTGGATGGTCTCACCTACTGGATGGCCATGAGTGTGAGCAAGCTCCGGGAGTTGGTGATGGACAGAGAGGCCTGGCGTGCTGCAGTCCGTGGGGTCACAGAGTCAGACACAACTGAGCGACTGAACTGAACTGAGGCCTGACTTTGAGTTGCAGTCCCATCTTCCACTCACTAGCTGAGTAACTTTAGAAAAAGTCCTTGCAACACTCTGAACCACAGAGTCCTCACATGTAAAGTAAGAACAATGCCACCCATGGCCCAGTGTTGTTTTCTGGAAAAGAAGCAACATATATGGCAGTTCCTAACAATGTTTGAAGCAAGATAGGGTCTGAATTAATATTAGTTCCCCTTTCTTTCCCCATGTGTCTGTGCAAAGCAAATTTGCTGTTGACTTTGAAACATGAATTTTCTTCCCTCCCCCAACAGAATGCATTTTTCAAATTGTCACAAATCTAAGAAGAGACATTAAGAAATCAAGAGTTTTTGAAGAGAAAAATTAATAATGATACATTAAGCCTCATTTTATTAATAATTATATTAGCAGTGGAGATGCCAATTTTTTCCTGTGCTCTCCTTTAACATTTCATATCTTAAGTAAAACGATATTATTTTCTTTTCTAGAAAGTCATTGGGGTAAATGACAGGGTGTGGGATCAATTCCAACTGCTATTCCTGATCTGCCCCTTAGCCTGTTCTTTAACAAGGTTGATAGGTCAAAGATGGAAATAAAATTCTCCAGTCTTGGCTGTCATTAATGTGCTGAGAGATTTTAAGATGTGTTTTACACATGGTGTGGGGTGGGGGAGGAGGGAGATGTGAAGAGAAGGTCTGAGGAGGTGTAAGAAATTTTCCTCTACATAGTTTTGTCAGAATACTGCAATCACTGTCATAAGCAAAAGGGAGAAAACCACTGACAGAAAAGAGCCCTCTTTTATGTTAAGAAGGGAACATGGTGTTGACTTAACAGTGAAAATCATCCCCTTTAAATGAGAATAGGCAATATTCTCATTTTTCCCAGGACTTGTCTACCGTGGGGTCCACACGAGTGGGGTGAGGCTCACTAGCTCCCGTCCCCAGACCCCACTCACCTAGCTGCAGCTGTTCGCAGGTCCTGGCGGGATTCTTCCCAATCTTGCATCTGTAAATCGCCCCAGGTTTGACCACTGAAGCGTTGGAGAGCCAGTTGGCAGTGGGCGCCCCGACTACGAGCCTAAGAAGAGAAACGCGCACGTGGGCGCAGATGTTAGCCTCGCTGCCCACTAAACCCCGGCTCTCCCCAGAGGCAGCCGGGCCGCTGCCGCCACCTCTTCCTCCGCCCACCGCCCCAGCACTCAACCCGCCACCCCGAACTTCAGGGCCTGGCGCCAGAACGCACCCCGGCTGCTGCCACCCCAAGATGAGTTCGTTTCCCAAGCACGTCTCCAGCGAGCTGGGTTCCCTCCTGCCTTCTCTATAGAGAGGAAAGTTTGAACCAGGCAGGGAATCCCTGGGGCTTTTTGCTAGCCGCTCTGAGATGCCAAAGGCTCCCGCGTCCGACCCTACTCACCATCGGTTGGCCCCGTGGCTGTGCAGCAGCACCGAGTAGCCGAACAGGGTGTTGGGGGGTCCCTTGTAGAGCAGCGCGCTCTCGGTGTCCACGTTGTAGGGGCGCCCGCTCGGGACTCCCGAGCACAACAGAAACATCACCGCCGCCCAGACGGCGGCCCCTCGGGGGCCCGGCCCGCGCCTCGCTTCCACAGCCATGCGCTCTCGGAGGGGAACATTCAACACTGAACCGCCACTGTCCGTCCCCAAGTTGCGCGGGATGCGACGGCTGGCCGAGGGGAAGAGCGCCCCAAGAGAAGGGGCTCAGCGTGTCCGGCGCCGGCGGGCGGGAGCGAAGAAGGGAGGGAGGAGGGCAGGGACCAAGGGAGGGAGGGGAAGTCTGGCTGCGGCGGGCGGAGCGATCCGAGGTGGCAAGGGATGCGACGCGCCCGCCGAGCCCCACGCGGGTTTCTGCAGCCGGGAGGTGCGGTGATCGTGAGTCCCGGGGCGCGGGCCTCTGGGTGGGGTACCGGGCGTGGTGCGGAGTCGCAGGACCCAGCGCTGACTCCGGCACGCGTGACTGTAGGGGGCGCTGGGGGACCTTGGCTGCGCCGCGCGCGCCCAGGCCGGCCTCCTGGCACTGCCGGCGTTGAGCTGGAAGGGGCCAGGGCTTCGCCTTTTAGCCGCGGTTGGGGCCTAGATACTTAGCGGCGTGGCCTCAATCCTACCGACCGCGCGCGCCCCACTGTGAGCGCAGAGGCTCCTCCGCCTGCCCCGTGTGGCCCAGAGGCCAGCCACAAACCTGGGCACCAGATGGACTGCGAAGGGAACTGTCCTGAACCTTCGCTGATAATTCAGCACTACACCTGATTTGGGGGGCGGGGGGTTAATAAGCAACCACTAGAGAAATTAACCAGGGGACCCCCCCGGGGACCCCCCCCCCCCCCCACACACACAAAAGCACTCCCTGAAGGCGCCCAAGGTACATTTTGGTGGAAAAGACGTTAGGGCATTCACTTGAAGACTTCCACTTCCTTCCTCCGCTTACTTCCTCTTTAGTCCGGGCTGCTTGCTCGGAGCAGCGGCTCTAGCCGAAAGGCTGGGAGGGGCAGACGGTTTAGGCTGTGGCTCGGCTCCAGGGCCAGGTTGGGGTAAGCGAACACTGACTTGCCTCATTTCGACTGATTCTGCCCTCTGGTTCGTGTCCCCTTTCCACACGTCCGCTCAGTCCCACCGGATACATTAGCCATCGCTGGTGAGGTCAAGATACAGACCCCATAATGGGCCTCTGAAAACGTGCCGGGGAACCACCGCACTGACCTGGGTGTGACTCTTGTCCTAAGTAAGCCAGCTGTACCTCGGGTTTCTTTCTAGTGCAGCTGGATAGCCATAGATGATTAGGGTGGTATTTGCAGGAGATGCAGGTCTACTTATTCTTTGGGTTTCCCTGGTGGTTCAGATGGTAGAGTTAGCCTGCAATGCAGGAGACCAGGGGTTGAGCCCTGGGTCGGGAAAATCCCCTAGAGAGGGGAACGGAAAATAAAAGAAAAAGCGTTCATCAAATAGGGTGTGTGTGTGTGTGTGTGTGTGTGTGTGTGCGCGCGCGCGCGCGCACGCGCGCGCGCATTAAAACCATATTGAAATAGTACCTCTCAAGTTGTAAAAGTAGACACATGATTAAAATACTTGTTCATTTACTTAGCATATTAATTGAGCAGGCATTTTGCCAGGCCCACAGGATACCACAGTGAACAAGGCAGGACAAGATTTCAGGAAAAATTTCAGCCAAGTGGTAGACAGACAAATGTTTATTGACTGGAGAAATTTCTGGATGTTTTAGGGACACTTAGAGTTGAAGGAGAAGCAGTTGCTAGGCTAACCACTTTGGGAGAAGAGATGAAGGACAGCAGGGCCAGGTAGAGCGATGGGAAGAGGTGGCCTTTGCTGGAGTGGTTAGTGGCCTCCACACAGGATAGCACATATGAGGTTGACTAGGGAGGTGGGGACATGTTGTGAACCTCCTAAACCAGTTTAAGAATTTTTAATTCTATGCTGGAGCTAGTAGGCAGCTGTTGGAGGACTGGTCTTGGTCAGCTGTGGGTTTCAGAAGTGTGAAGAAAGAAACTGGAGACAGAAAGCCTAACTTTGCAGCCTTCTATAGTAATGAGTGGTGAGATGAGAGTGGCCTGAACTAGGAAGGAGCAGGAAAGAAGAGTTTCAAGGGCTATCTGAGGACAGAATCCAACAGAATTTGGTGACTGGGGCTTCCCTAAAGCTCAGCGGTAAAGAACCCACCTGCCAATGCAGGAGACAAGGGTTCAATCCAGGGATCAATCCCTGGATCCAGGTTCAATCCCTGGATCTGGAAAATCCCCTAGAGAAAGGAATATCTATCCACTCCAGGATTCTTGCCTGGGAAATCCCATGGACAGAGGAGCCTGGCAGGCTATCTATAGTCCATGGGGTTGCAAAGCATCAGACACAATTTAGCAACTAAATAGCAACTGAATTAGGTGACAGTATTGGTAAATAGGAATGTGGGGCTGAGTGAGAAAGGAGTCAGACTGCCCGAGTTTCAAGTTTGGGATCTGGAAATATGATTCTAATTCACAGAGAAAAACACTGGGGGAATAAGGTTATGTGTGTGTGTGTGTGTGTGTGAGAGAGAGAGAGAGAGAGAGAGAGAGAGAGAGAGAGAGAGTATAGCTGGGGGGCAATGGTAGATTAAATTTTAGACAGGTGGAGTTTGAGATATTGTGGAATGTTAGGATATTCTAGCCAAACCCAACCCAATTATTTTTACTCTTCTGTCAACAGATAAAACAAGGGGAATAGTAATCCTCTCTTAGTATTTTCAATAAGGTAATTAAAAGGCAAATAATGGTGAGCGATAAATCTATTGTAAACATGAAATGAAATGGCTTCCAGAAAAGTAGCGTTAAGGGCCCATGATAAATGGTCCTGCTCTGTTTTTCCACTCAGGGCATATTTGTTTCTGGGTAGATTGACATGCCAATTTCAATCCAATTCTACAATTAGCTCATCATTCTGAAATAAGCAGTACCTCTAGCTTGCTGCCACAAAATTTCTAGTTGAGACCTAAAGAAGTGTTAGCTGTGCAGTCATGTCTGACTCTTTGGCATCCCATGGACTTTGTAACCCACCAGGCTCCTCTATCCATGAGATTTTCCAGGCAAGAATACTGGAGTGGGTTGCCATGCCCTCTTCCAGAGGATCTTCTGACCCAGGGATCAAACCAAGGTCTCCTGCACTGCAGACAGATTCACAAAGTTTCTAGTTGGACCTGGGAAGCAGGTATATCAAAGGTCCTCCCACTTACACCCTCCTGGCCCCAGGGGCATCAGAGCCACTGACATGAACTCTGACCTTTTTCTTTCCCTTCTTTCACCAAAATCTTATGCAGTGAAATTCACTCAACACATTTCTTTCACAGGGTAATTAAGAGTAGTGGACAGTAAAGCATTTGATGGGGCAGGAACTTATTTCTATGGTGGTGATTATGGTTATGATTTCATGACATTTTCAGAAACAGCCATATATGACCTCATCCACTATGGTAGCCCCATGTTTTTTTCCTACAAGGCTTGAGGAACAGTTTACTTTTCCTAAATCAGGAGGAATAAAGGGTATTTAACACTGCTGTGACAGAGCCTGAAGATGCTGCTGTCTCCCCAGTCAGCAGTTTTGCTGGCAAGCGTGAGAATCAGGTGAGGAGTGGGGAGCGTGCAGGTAGAATAAGAGAAGGACTTTTAAAACCTGCTCATGCCTATCGCACACTCTCAAATGAACTGAAATACTCAGTCATTCAATTAATGTGTCATTGATTAATATGCTTCAAGTGCCCACTGTGTGCTAAAAGATGTGTTAAGGTCTCAAATAAGCGTAAAAGATAAAATACAAGTGATTTTTACCCCTGGTAAGAAATCC
The DNA here is from genome assembly GCF_963930625.1 of Muntiacus reevesi. Taxonomy (NCBI): domain Eukaryota; kingdom Metazoa; phylum Chordata; class Mammalia; order Artiodactyla; family Cervidae; genus Muntiacus; species Muntiacus reevesi. Next base: position 254,523,331 of record NC_089251.1, on the reverse strand, counting down.
TCCCCAGTAGAGAAGATTCCTATATGGGCTCACCCGGTTTCTCAGCTGTTACCAAGTAAGTATTGCTCCTTCTTGAAAGGCTCTCTTCTCATGACACTTTTTTGACTCTTTCCCTCCTTCTATCTGACCACTTTTGAGTTTCCTCTGCTGGCTTTTTCTCTCCACCCTAAGTATTGCAAAGCCTCTGGGCTCCATTCTGAGCCCTCTTTTCCTCCTTCTTTAAGAGCTCTAACCCATTTCCTGTATCTTTAAATACCAGCTAAATAATCCCACTATATACCATCATGATTCCCAAATTCATGTCTCCAGCCTAGGCCTCTCTCTCAGCTCCAGACTCATATGTCTTACTGCCTACTTGACATCTCTGCTTGGATGTCCAATGGGCATGGTGCACTGAGTTCTAAACCATATTTCAACTATTTCTCCACCCGGTCTTTCCTGAAAACAGAATCTGCCCAGCAGTTCAGACCAGAAATACGGAAAGTAATTCTTGAGTCCTCCCTCTCTTTTTCTATTCCCTACATTGAATCCATCAGTAATTAAGTCCTACTATCAACCTTCAGAAAGTATCTCCAGCTCATCTGTTTGATGAGCTGCTTCTGCCCTGCTATTACCCTCTTCCAATCTGAGCTGTTCCATAACCCGAGACCTGATCTCCCTATTTGTCCCTCCCCAACATCATCAATTTTCTACAGAGAAACTAAAATGAAATTTTAAAATTCTAAATCAAAGCATGCATGCTACTCCCTTGCTTGAATCTTTTCAATAGTTTCCCATCCTCTTCTAGTACAAACCACATTTAACAAGGCCACCAAGGACTGGCCTCAGATCTGATCTCTGACTTCACTGCCAGCTCACTGGGTCACAGGCCCCAGGTTCGCTTTCTTCATGGGCCCTCCTTAATTTCCTTAAGTGCATCAAGGTTCTTTTTTTTCCCCCACCCTCTGGGCCTTTACCCATATTGTTCCCTTTGCCTGGACACACAACCTCTGACTTTTCATATGCTTCCTCTCTTTCTTCAACCTCAGCTAAAAGGTCTCCTCTCACAGACAATTTTCCCGCTCACCCACTTAACATAGGTTACCACATGGCAGGCCGTGCCGCTCGTTCTCTTCAGAGCTGTGTAATTCATAAGCACAGATGCCTGTCTGTTTTCACATAGTCCTTCTCTCTGGAGCCGAGAGCAGAACATGCATGTTGTGTTGTTACGTGGTTCACCTGACATGCTGCCTCACAAACAGCAGGTGTACGGTCAGAATTCTTTTGAATGGCTCTTAATAAGATTTGGACTTTTTACATTCTTATGGTAATAAACTGAGAGACATCTCATATCCAGATTTCTCTCATTTCATATCCAGATGAGAGAAATCTGCATATTCACAAGTTTTTGTTCATGAATTATTTTACACAAAACAATGTCATTTGGAAGACTCAAAGATCACTATAAAACATGGGTCCTGCTCTCAATCAGTTTATATTTTATTAGGAGAGAGATGCTACAGTTTAGAACCAGAGGATATAATCCAATAGAGAACCAGAGAACATAGTCCAATGTGAATGTTATATATCTGGGGGACAGAGGGGAGAGCTGGTTGGTAACAAATGATGTAGCTATAAAGAGCAGCATTTGGGACCTTAGTTTGGGTAGAGTGTAGGGCAAGGAAAATGAAAGAACTGATACACAGACTGGGAAAAAATTGACACAAATTTTCAGGTGCAGTTCTTATGAGGAAGTAAAATCTGACGCATTTTTATAGGCCAGAAAATGGTAGCATCAGGAAAAAATAAAGGAAAGAAAAAAAGCAACCAGAAAAAGAATTGGAGCAGGGAAGGAGAGGTGAGTGTGTTCAGATAATGCTGGCTGGGTTCTAGAGATAGGTCTGACAGAAATGTCTGACAAGTAATTTTCAAGATTTTTTTTTTTAACTTTTAAATGTTTTCTTTAATAGATATTTTTAAATCAACAAAGTAAAGCCTGTAACATGTGAAACAATTAGTGATGCATAAAAAAAATGTTTGCCATCTCTTCCTGCCTCCCTCTAACCGGATCTTCTAAAGTGCCACCTTTCTCCCAATACAGTGACTGCTCCCAAGTACTTCCCTCAAGGTCTGTTCCTGGGGGATCTCAACTAAGACATAGGAGATGTCTTCCCACAGTAATAAAGGTCCCAACATGAAACAAGAAGCTCTATTATCCTGATATGTAATAACAGTCCAAATGTCCTGATGCTTGAATATAAATATCAATGATCAGATTGTTTACCAAAAAAAATGGAATAATGTTTCTCTTCATTCTATGGGTTCTGATCTGTTGAGAAACTGTGGAAAACAAAACTCAGAGTCCCCGCCCTGGAATGTTTATCCAAGGACTCACCCTCCACTGGTGGAGGGCTAACCTTGCCACACTTACGGGTTGCACCTGTTTGCAGATAAGCAGACTTCCAGGTGCCAAAGGAGTCCTCAGGAGGAGGTGAAGGACACGGGTGTCAGCAGGGAAGCTGCCAACCTTCTGAAACCTCACTGTGCTGGGGGATGCTCTGGGAGCTCAGCTGGCCCAACGGGCGGGGCATTGATGGTGCTGGCCACGACTGCCAATCAAAACCTTATATGGTCTGTTGGTGACACTCAAATTTGGTTTTTAATCTCTTAAGCTTTCTCTGGTTGGTTGGGGAAAACAAGTGAATGTGAGTAAAGCACTCTAATATAGTATTTAATACATAATCAATACTGAAAAAAAATATAGCCTTTTCTCCATCCTTCTCTTTTAACATCATCATTCATGATGCAATCTATATAGAAATAAATTGTTGTTCAGTCACTCAGTCGTGTCTGATTCTTTGTGACCCCATGGACTGTAGCATGCCAGGCTTCCCTGTCCTTCACTGTCTCCTAGAGATGGCTCAAACTTATGCCCTTTGAGTGGATCATGCCATCCAACCATCTCATCCTCTGTCACCCCTTCTCCTACTGCCCTCAATAGTTCAATTACCAATAGAAATAAACTATGTATAGAAATCTGAGTTCAGTGTCAATGACTCATGTGGAAGTTTGTCTAAGTGAATAAGTGGCATTTTCTCTTTCTACTTGCTTCTGTTTATTTACTCATCCAACAAATATTTATTGAACACCTATTATGTGTAACTAAGAGATGCTATGCATACCATGGCAGAGAGATTTGGGATCTTTATCCTCTTGATACTTTTATCCCCTTGACACCTTTCAATACCTCGACATACACAAGCAGATTTTTTTTTCTGTAGCTATGAATATGTCATTTCCCTCTTAGTGACCCCTAATGGGTCCTCCCCCAACCCAATACAATTAAATTAGAATTTCTTGCCTGGGACTTAATACCTTCCATGTTTGGTCTCAAAATAACTTTCTTCTAGCCCATCCCAAACATAGCCTATTTTTCCTTCCCTCTGGGAATGTCCCGTGTCCCCTTTAGGAAATGAACAGATCAAAAAATAACTACTTGAGCCAATAGGTACCAAATGCCATACAAAATGGTGTCTAACCGAGAAATCCAACAGACAACTTTCTTCTGACTGGATTGTTTGGGGCAAATTTTCTGGAGCAGAGGGACAATTTTGAGAAATTTCATTTATACCAGTCTTTTTACAACTCCTGAAATTATTGATACTTTATAACTTCTTAAACTAAGTCTATTTCATGCTTCAGTTCAGAAGAAGAAACAATTGCTTCTCTTGTTACAGGGTATAAAGGACCTGGTATAAAACCATTCTCCCCTCAGAGCACATAGTTATTATGTGACAACATTTTATCTCCTGAGAAATCTGATCTGGAAGATTGGATTTGTGCAGTGGAATGATTTAACAACTGATCCATGAAAGATATCAAAGGTTCACAACACACACAGATAGTTTACAGCATCACTCTTTTCTATTGTGAGAGGTCAGAGTCCATGTAAATGGGCTATACAACAGGGTCTTATCTGAAGCCTTTCATACGCATGACCTCATCTTGAAAAGCCGAGTTCCTAAGCATTTTAGAAAGAGACATGGTGAATAAACAGTGTGAAATTGGTTAATCATGGGTAAAGTTTTATCACACAACAAACATTTATGTACACATGTCCCAAGTACTCACTCTGCAGACACTAAACAAGTTGAAGATGTGCTCTTATTCTTGAATAGCTGGCAATCTATTTAAGCAGACAATACACACAAACTGCAAACCAGAAAATAATTTCAAAGCAATGTTCAAAATACGTTGTGAATATAGCAAAAGTTATATAATACAATAGTGATGCTTTCAGAAGAGCAAAATGTTTGGTGACTAAGGGAAATAAACTTAGTTTAATACTACATTTATCTTTCTTTTGCTTTGTTTTCTTTTTTTAATCAGAGCAAACTGGAAGAACACAGATTAGTCTTGGTAGACTAGATAAAAGAGGTAAGAGAACATTAGAAACTAAAATATCATCAGTAAATAGAAGGAATGTAAACAGTGGAAGGAGGCTACATGGCTTTGTAAGGACAATGGTGCAAAATAAGAGAAATAATTTAATGCAGCAAAGTTTCCTGAATTGTTTAAAATCCCAAAGAAACTTTGGGAAAGTAATTCTAATTTGAATTAGTAAAATACAATGAATAGTACTAGAAATACAAAATTTCAGCCTCATGTCATATCTATGCATTGAAAGTCCAGCAGGCAGCTTGGATATTCTATTTTGGGTGCGTACTGAAAAGTTTTGTTTATAACAGTCACACAGTATATTGACCCAGTAAAGTAAATTTCCTCTGTTTATAGAAACTTGAAAAACTATTTTGGTTTTAAAACCACATGTTGTTCATAAGGAACTCATTAGAACTGTGGATGAAAGTGAAAAAAAAAAAAAATTAATCTTACACTCATCTTTTTTATTACTGTGCAAAACATTGGTAGAATTCAACACAAAAATAATTTCATCTCTCTCTCATATCTATGTATCTCAAATATATATATGCACACATATACACACATATGTACACACACGCACACATACACACATATATATTCAGTGGATTGTAGAGTTATTTCTTACCCTTTTCATTGCTTCACATAAAAATCAGCAGACTTTTTAAAAACCAGTTTTAGAAACCACACAGGGATTTATGAGACAGGAAACTGTTAATGGAACTGTCCTTGCATTTTTTACAGCTTCTTTGTTATTGAAATGAAAGTGTCCAATTAAATTGTCACTAAAGTTATTTCCACTCTCCAAATGTTATTGTCTTAAGTTACCACATACAACCAGAGAATCCTGTTCTTTCCGAGCCTGCAGCAGGAATCGAAAAGCCACACACAGACAGATAAGCAGATAAAGGGCATTCAGTTCAGTTGCTAATCTATTCAAGAAGGTGAAATGAGTAAGCACAATGAGAAAAATATTCATCTTGAATAAATGCCAACATTTGCCTCTCTATATATCAATATCTACAATTGTATATCTTAACTATCATTTATATTATCATATGCTGGCTTAATTAGGTATATGCAAGTAGAAAATTTTAACTCCTATATATGTGTCCTTTGATAAATGGCCAAAAAGTAAATTGTGCTTGTGTGTGTCTTTACAAATTTACAAAGTCCTTTTTCCAAGAGGCACTAAAGTGAAGTAGATATCAGTAAAGCTTGTATGGTGCAAAAGGAAATAACACAGAATGCAACATGGTAGCTAAGAATATATGTATATATATCTTAATTTAAAAAACATAAACACCACGGAGACATGATTTTTATCAGACGCCTTATCTGGAATTTCTTCTTAGCAAGTAAGATCAGTACAGCAAAACTCAGAGACAAAATGTCAGAAGACATCTTGGCAGATTACAGACAGACCTCAGGGACAGGGAGAACCACAAAGACAAAACATTCCTAGAGGACTACGGATCTGATTAAAATAATTCTGCAGTGTGACTGGAGAACAGTGGGACCTTTGTTAATGGAGACTGAGGTTTGAGTGAAAATCTGAGAAGCCTCTGTATTTAAAATGAATTGTCTTAATAAAAGGAAGTGCCAGCCCAGGTCCCCTTAATGTTATACAAGTACTAACGAGGGCATGGAAGAAAAGGATGTGCAGGAACTGGGTCAAGAGAATAGATAAGAAACAGTACTGACCGCACTAGCAACAATTTTCTTGGCCACAAGTGGGTAAAGATTATCACTGATTCTTCAGGGAGGACAGAATGAAAATTACTACCCAAAGCCTAACCAAGCTGATTTTTAAAAAATCAGTAGCACTGTAAGTTACTTGTAGTCCACATTACTCTGGAAGTTTAGTTAATCCCAGTTCATGTTTTATTACTCGCACAAAGTACTGAGATATCAGCTTTAATTACACCTAAAGCTTCCCGACTAAAAATAGCAGCCAATACTCTGTTACCAAGAATACGTACTAGTTAGTTAGGAGGTATACCAAGAATATGCACTAGTTAGTTAGGAGGTAATGCTATTTTACCAAGGTCTAGTCCTGGCTACTTAAGTACTTTATATTATATGTTTACCTATTCTAAGTTCATTGATCCTCAGAAGAAAATACTGTTAGATAGGATGATTTATTTCATTTAGAGATGAGGCAATGCTTTCCAAGGTGTTAAGGACTTGCTCAAGGTGAGTGGCTACAGCCCTGACTCTTTCATATCCTGTTATAAGGAGACTGAACTGGATTATCTAGAAAGACAGCTATCAGAGTGGGCGCCAAGGCTTGGGTCTGTGGAAACAGAACTGGGCAAAAATAAAAGACTTTCCTAAAGCTCAAGTTCTAGAAAGCCAGATGAGTGCATTCAAACAAAGAATGGAAGTGGGGAAAGAAAACACAGCTAAGGTCCAGAAAGCAGGCAGGCTCTCAAAACAACAGCAGATCCACTTTGTCCTGGGCAATCGCTGTGAACAGAACAGAGGCATCGATGGCTTGTCCAGACCGGCTTTAATGTCTTACAGACATAGAGGTTGCCTGGGAAGAGTGTTATAGCATTAAGTAACTGAAATAGGTGGCGCTGGTTGTAAAGAAGCCACCTGCCACTTCAGGAGACATAAGAGACACAGGTTCGATCCCTGGGTCAGGAAGATCCCCTGGTGAAGGGCATGGCAACCCACTCCAGTGTTCTTGCCTGGAGAATCCCATGGACAGAGGAGCCTGGCGGGCTATAGTCCATAGGGTCACAAAGAGTCGGATATGACTGAAGCAACTTAGCGCACACACGAGATAGAATTCAAGGACTGGTCTGCTATTCAAATGCACTTTTTTGTTTTTGTTTGTTTTGTTTTGTTTTAGTATTTATTCTAGTATACCCCAGTGCATATGTTCTCAGTGCATACAGAGAAGTTCATTGTCTGAAGACATATGAAAAAGATTGCAGTCTGAGTAATCATCCCTAATTCCTCCAAGAAATGTGGTCTTTAAATGTTGACACTACTTATTTGTTCAATTGCTAGCTTAGTTGACTTCAGATTCACAGGTTTCCTCTTGTTTTCCTTGTAAATTAAGGAAGCCGGAGAAAAGCAGACTGAACCATTCTATCAAAGCAGTTTTGAGAAGACACTCTGCCTAGTCTAGTGCTTTTCATGTGCAGTAAGGGTCAGGAATTGGAAATGAGGCTGAAGGAATGAAATTAAAGGAAGTAATTTTCTAGATCCATGGAAGTCAGACCTTAATAATGAGACTTTATTAAAAGTAACCCTGGAACACCTGACCTACCTATGTTCAGGTATAAAAGTAGACATAAACCTATTTCAATTCTTATTCAGAATAATTTTCAGGTTACTGGCACTTGAGACATAATCATATCTTATAATAAAAGGGGTGGGCTTCCCAGGTGGTGCAGTGGTAAAGAATCTGCTTGCCAATGCAGGAGATGCAAGACACGCAGGCTCCATCCGTGGGTCAGGAAGATCCGCTGGAGGAGGAAATGGCAACCCACTCCAGTATTCTTGCCTGGAAAATTCCATGAACAGAGGAGCCTGGTGAGCTACAGTCCATGGGGTTGTAAAGAGTTGGACATGACTGAGCATGCACACATAATAGAGGGGGTAATAATTACTACCAATAATTAGGAGGGGGCTATATTAACATTTAACTGAATGCCTATAAGTTAATAGTATAAAGACTGTACTCCAAGGCTTCAGCAAGCTTGCAGCTTGCATTATTCATTAGAGGCAGTGGACATGGGTGAATGGCAGAGATGTGGGCCCTGAAGTAGACACAGAAAGGTCTGGGTGGAAAAGATCCAAATCTAATCACATTGCTCTTTTATAGCTGTCACTTCTACAGACTTCACGTTTTATTCAGACATGGAAAAAGTTACTACATGGCTTTCAGCCGTTAAGTGATTTTGGAAGTGTTCATAAATCTTTATGAAAACCAATTCAGTTTCCAACTGGTAACAGTTTAGGAAATGGGCAACAACACTTTCATCACTCCACTGAAAAAAATTTTCATTGATTCAAATGAAATTTTAGTGGCTTGACTGAAATGAATCCTTGTTTTGGGATCAATGTCCATATTGACAGTACTTGCCGCCAAAGCACTTTTAAGCAACTTTGAGTCTCTCAGTTTATAAAATAAAAACCATAGAGCAGAATGAGGGTGAGGCAGGATAAACTCTTTCCGCCACCCCCGTGACAGACTCTTGCCTTAAACCACACTATAATACCATCAGACTATTTTTATTTTTAAACCAGGTTAATTGTCTTTAGAAAACCCTGGATTTCATAACTTCGTTAGATAATTTTTCACAAATAGAACTTGTAAATGGCTTTTCAATCCTATTTGGGGGAACTCCTTGTTTTTCATAGTAGAGAACTCAGCTAAATGAGGTAAGAGATGAACACAGGCTAGGGATGCTTTTTGATGTGAGATGGTAGTATGACTTGTGAACAACATTAGAAGGTCTCCCGTATGGGAATTGAAGTGAAAAGAGAACTATTTGTCTGAGGGTTGTTCTTGTTCAGTCAGTAAGCCATGTCTGAGTCTTTGCAACCTCAAGGACTGCAGCACACCAGGCTTCCCTGTCCTTCATTATCTGCCTGTGTCTGCTCAAACTCATGCCCACTGAGTCAGTGATACCAACCAACCATCTCATCCTCTGTCGCCCCCTTCTCCTCCTGCCCTCAATCTTTCCCAGTATCAGGGTTTTTTCCAATGAGTCGGCTCTTTGCATCAAGTAGCCGAAGTTTTGGAGCTTCAGCATCAATATCAGTTCTTCCAATGAATATTCAGGGTTGATCTCCTTTAGGACTGACTGTTTTGATCTCCTTTAGGATTGACTGGTTTGATCTCCTTGCTGTCCAAAGGACTCTCAAGAATCTTCTCCAGCACCACAGTTCAAAAACATAATTTCTTTGATGCTCAACCTTTATGGTTCAACTTTCACATCCATACGTGACTACTGGAAAAAACCATAGCTTTGTCTACATGGACCTTTGTCAGCAAAGGTATGCATCTGCTTTTTCATACACTGTCTAGGTTTGTCATAGCTTTCCTTCCAAGGAGCAAGTGTCTTTTAATTTCATGGTTGCAGTCACCATCTGCCATGATTTTAGAGCCCAAGAAAATAAAGCTTGTCACTGTTTCCACTTTTTCCCTTTCTATTGTCCCATGAAGTGATCGGACTGGATGCCATGATCTTAGTTTTTCAAATATTGAGTTTTAAGCCAGTGTTTTCTCTCTCTTCTTTCAGTGTCATCGAGAGGCTCTTTAGTTCCTCTTTGCTTTCTGTCATTAGAGTGGTATCACCTACATATCTGAGGTGGTTATTTCTCCTGGGAATCTTAATTTCAGCTTGTGATTCATCTGGCCCAGCATTTCTCATGATGTACTCTGCCTATGAGTTAAACAAGCAGGGTGACAATATACAGCCTAGAGATAGTCCTTTCCCAATCTGGAACCAGTCCATTGTTCCATGTCTGGTTCTAACTGTTGCTTCTAGACATATATACAGGTTTCTCAGGAGACAGGTAAGGTAGTCAGTATTCCCATCACTTGAAGAATTTTCCACAGTTTGTTGTGATCCACACAGTCAAAGGCTTTAGAGTAGTTAATGAAACAAAAGTAGATGTTTTTCTGGAATTTCCTTGCTTTCTCTATGGCCCAATGAATGTTGGCAATTTGATCTCTGGTTCCTCTGGCTCTTTGAAACCCACCTTGTACATCTGGAAGTTCTTGGTTCACGTACTGCTGAGGCATAGCTTGAAGGATTTTGAGCATTACCTTGCTAGCACGTGAAATGAGTGCAACTGTATGCTAATTTGAACATTCTTCGGCATTGGCATTCTTTAGGATTGGAATGAAAACTGACTTTCAGTCCTGTGGCCACTGCTGAGTTTTCCAAATTTGCTGGCATATTGAGTGCAGTGCTATGACAGCACCATCTTTCAGGATTTGAAACAGCCCATCAGGAATTCCATCACCTCCGCTAGATTTGTTCACAGTAACACTTCCTGAGGCCCACTTGACTTCACATTCCAGGATGTCTGGCTTTAGGTGAGTGATCACACCATCATGGTTATCTGGGTGGTGAAGATATCTTTTGTGCAGTTCTTCTGTGTATTCTTGCCACCTTTTCCTAATCTCTTCAGCTTCTGATAGGTCCTTATTGTTTCTGTCCTTTATCATGCCCATTCTTGCATGAAATATTCCCTTGATATCTCTGTCTGAGGGTAAACCTCTTTATTCTTTTATGTCCCTCTGTATTTGTAACTCAGATGTCTGTTCATAGAAAAATCCTGCCCTCTTCTTTTGGAACCTGCCTGACCAGCTGTCATTGCCCATATTTTAGGAGATCTGCTTCCTCACAGATTTTCCCCAGCACAAGAACGATGCTAATATCCTTCCTTCAGTCCACGTGCCCATTGCTATCCAGTCTATTGGAGGTGTCTCATTTTAAACCCGGAGTGGTCATGATAAACTTTAGGCATCAACAAGTAAACAAAAGACAACTCCCTGTTTTCCTTGAGTCCATTCCATGCCTACATGTTCATTTTTTCTCTCAGCAAATATTTATTGACACCTGCTCTATGCCAGGCACTGTGCTTAGAGCTACAAATATTAATACAAACATAAATTAAGATAGGGCCCCACAGAAATAGAGATGCAGACAAAGAGAATGGACTCGTGGACACAATGGGGCAAGGAGAGGGTGGGACAAATCCAGAGAGGAGCATTGACATATGGTTCAGATGGCAAGGAATCCACCTGCAATGCAGACCTGGATTCAATCCCTAGGCTGGGAAAATCCCCTGGAGGAGGGCAAGGCAACCCTCTCCAGTATTCTTGCCTGGAGAATCCCCATGGACAGAGGAGCCTGGTGGGCTACATCCTATAGGGTCACAAAGAGTAAGACATGACTGAGCAACTAGCACAACACAGCCCTGACATATATATACCACCATGTGTAGAACAGATGGCTAGACGGAACCTGAGGTATAACAAAGGAAGTTCAGTTCAGTGCTCTGAGATGACCTAGAGGGGTGGGCTGGAAGGGTGGGAGGGAGGGAGGCCCAAGATGGACTGGACACATTGTTGTCCAGTAGCCCTGTTATGTCTGACTTTCTGTGACCTCCTGGCCAGCAGCACGCCCGGCTTCCCTGTCCCTCACCACCTCCCAAAGTTTGCCCAAGTTCATGTTCATTGCATCAGTGATGCCATCCAGCCATCTCACCCTCTCTGTCTGCCCTCAATCTTTCCCAGCATCAGGGACTTTTCCAATGAGTCAGCTATTTGCATCAGATAACCAAAATACTAGAGATTTAGCATCAGTACTTCCAGTGAATATTCAGGATTGATCTCCCTTAAGACTGACTGGTTTGATCTCCTTGCCATCCAAGGGATTTTCAGGAGTCTTCTCCTGCACCATAGCTTGAAGGCATCAATTCTTTAGCATTTTGCCTTCTTCACAGTCCAGATGTCACAATCACACATGACCACTGGGAAGACCATAGCCTTGATTATATGGACCTTTTTTGGCAGAGTGATGTCTCTGCTTTTCAATACACAATCGCTTTCCTGCCAAGAAGTAATTGTCTTCTGATTTCATGGCTGCAGTCACCATCCACAGTGATTTTGGAGCCCAAGAAGAGGAAATCTGTCACTACTTCCACATTTCCCCCTCTATTTGATCCAGTAATGGGATCGGATGCCATGATCTTAGTTTTTTTTTTAATATTTAGTCTTAAGCTGGCTCTTTCCTTCTCCTCCTTCACCCTCATCAAGAGGCTCTTTAGTTCCTCTTGGCTCTTTAATTCCTCTCCCCCACCCCAAAGAGGAGGGGACATATGTATACTTAAAGCTGATTCATATTGTTGTACAGCAGAAATCAATACAACATTGTAAAGCAATTATTCTCCAATAAAAAAAATTACTTGAAAAGAATACAGATCCCACACTGCAGGAAATTACGATATACATATGTGATTCAGATGAAATAAAAAAAAAAGAACTATACTTTTTAAAGTGCAATAATCCATGTACGAACAAAGATAGCTTTATCATCTGAAGGGTGACATCTACACTGATTCTTTCAATATGACTAGCTGCTTACTGGATAGGCTAGTGGAGCATTAGGACTGCAGTAAATTACATTTTTAGGAAACATTAGGAAACAAAATCCAAACACTTTTCATTTAGGAAAAGTTAGGCATGTGGCACACATCAGGGAGTGGTAGGAAGAGACGGAGAAGAAGTAGGCAACATTTAGACATGGAAAACTCGGGCCACACTAAGGAGTATGATTTTTTACTACATTCAGAAAAATAGTTTATGCAATATCCTTACATGCCTAGGGATACTGGAGTCACAGGAAATCAGAATCAGATAGTTTAGTTAAATGACAAATGCATTAATATAGGAGAGAAATGCAAGAGTTTGAATTAAATCTTAAAAGGCTAAAGAGGAAGAAATGGAATGAGGGCAAGGGAAAAATTGAGCATATCATAGTTCTGGGGTGACTGGGTGCCACCATTCACTGTGATAAAGTGTGAAGGAGGGAGCCTTTTGGATGGGAAAATAATCACAGCAGGGTATTGTGCTGAAATTGACTTTTCTGAGAGACATCCAAGTGACTATATTTCAGAGACAATTAGTGAGACAATTTTGGGACTCAGGAGAGATCCCTATTCTAAAGATATTATTTTGGTAGAATCATTAACATAGGGGACTTCTCAGGTGGTTCAGTGCTAAAGAATTCGCCTGTCAACGCAGGAGACATGGGTTTGATCCATGGGTCAGGAAGATCCTCTGGAGGAGGGCATGGCAACCCATTCCAGTATTCTTGCCTGGAGAATCCCATGGACAGAGGAGCCTGGCGGGCTACAGTCATGTAGGGGTGGCAAAGAGTTGGATAAAACTGAGCGACTGAACATACGCACATATTAACACAGAGATGTATGATGGAGAGAACACGTAAAAAGAATAAAACAGAGCTTTGAGACAACCTTGAAGGATACCAAAGTTTGGGGTCATACAGATGAAAAGCTAGCTTCAACAGGTCTATGAAGGAATCATCTGAGAGGCAAGAGAACCAGGGAAATGTCACGTCTCTCAGATGACCAACAGGACAGTTCTCTCTGATGTTGCTTTTTCCACATGCTGGTTTCTTCATTTCCTACCCACTTTTTCTGCCATGTTCTATCTCCCCTGTTACTACCAGAGAGCAAGCCCTCTCTCAAGCCTGAACCTTATCAGCCTTGGTCCTAACATTTATTTCCATATCTGTTCCTCTAAGGGTGGCAGTAAAGATGACCACTGCCCACAAACAACTTCACTGACCCAAATTTGTTACCTAGGTGTCTTCAAATTTAGAAGGAGATGGCTCTTTGAAGGGGATGGTGGACATACAAGTCTTAGTGCCTGCCAACCTCCCATGGAAAACACAGCTGCGTTGGAACAAGAGGGGAAGCAAAGAGACTCGGCAGGAAGGCTGAGGCTTGGACTCAGCAGGGGAGGAATGAAGCAGCTCGGGCCGTGACTGCTCTTCAACGTGAGGAGCGCATGGCAACCCACTCCAGTATTCTTGCCTGGAGAATTCCACGGACCGAAAAGCCTGGTGGGCTACAGTCCATGGGGTCGTAAATAGTCAGACACGACTGAGTGACTAACAGTAGTTCTTTAGTGTAACACACCGGGCCCTGTTGTCAGATGCCAAGTCTTCCTAGTAGCGCTGTGGAGTGGTCCCGAGCTGAGTGATTAGCGTGGAATCGCATTGTTGGATTTTAAGGGTCAGACTCGGAGAAGATCATTTTAAGTGAGCTCACGGCACCCAAGTAGTTTGGTGAAGTGTTTGAGAGTGGGCTGAGGTCTGAATAAGCTTGGGGATCCTAGTGAAACATGGTTCAGAAATTTGGTTCAGAATCTAGGGTGGAAGGATTTCAGTGGGGCCATATACTTCCAATAAAGTGGGGGTTTTATTCTGGGGAACCCAGTGGTTAAAAATGTGGCTGTTTGAACTTTTGCTAATGGATGAACTTGGAGCCCAAGTATCTCTGCCCTTCTTCTGTCTCTGCTTCTTTCTCTGGTTTTTTTTTTTTTTTTCTCTCTCTCTCATACACACACACATAGCTTGTAAGCTTACGCCCCACTAAAGTAAGACTAGATAGGTGTGAATTAATTCTCTCTTCAACATTTGTATGTAAGACAGGCACAAAATGCGGCATGTCTATTGTCCTCAGTCTGTAGTCACGCACACATTTTAAGTGGGTGCATAGGGAAGGGGCGGGGCTATACTCCCAGTGTTAGGTTGTCTGGGAACCTACTGATCACTCCAGGTGCTGGCAGAACAATCCTCAATGACAGTAGAACACCTGGAGAATATCTTCTAAGATAGAGCTTCTTAAACGTGAATGTGCCTATGAATCACTCAGATATCGTGTTAAAATGCAAATTCTGATTGAAAGCTGGTCTGGGGTGGGGCCTAAGATTCTGCATTTCTAACAGGCTCCCAGGTGATGCCATAACTGCTAGGCTATAGATCACACTTTCAGTAGTGAGGTTTTAAGAGAGTATTCTTGGTTGAGTTTTATTACACAGTTATGCCAGCAGAGTATAAAATTCATCAGTATTGCCAGCGCAGAAAATCTGAACCAAGCAGCTAAGTGTAAATCGCTCTTTTCTGTCAACATCTTGTGGTTGAAAAATTAAATTAGACTATGTAATGAAAATCTATTTTGACATTTAGTTAGAAGCTATATTAATCCTCTTTTATGATGAGATAAAGTTCTGAAGCCTGCTATCTTTTACTAACAGATTCAGTGAAATATAGTTAGAAATCCCATCTCTCTCTATAACTGTCTGTAAATTATCATGGTAAAATGCCTAGTGTAGTTCAGGTTCTTCATTTAAATTAAATGCTTTTTTCACACTAACAGAATGATTTGTAAAGAAACCTTTTAGCTATTTCCTTCCTTCCTCCCTCCCCTCTTACCCTCCCTCCTATCGCATCTTTCTTCCTCCCTTCCTTCCCTCCCTGGAAGGAAAATATCAGCTTCCATAATAGCTTAAGTTCAAAATGAGTCTATTTAATAAGGACAGGGAATCCAGGAAGCAATTTTCTGACTATATTCGTATTGAAATTTTAATTTGGATGAGACTTCTAATTCTTAAGAATGAATATGATTTCTGAGAATCTAAACCTTAACATCAAACATCTACATTGATAGATTCTCCCAAACAGTTGATATATTTTTACCTCAAGAGACTTCAACAGTTAAATCTTTAGATGTTTCCATCCTGCTATGGGCTTGGCACATCAATGATGTACTATGATTATGAAGAATATTTAATTCTAAAAATTCACCCCTTAGTCTGATATTACCATAATGATGTTCTGAAGAAGACTAATTCTATGAACCAGATTATTATTCCCCAAAGGGGAATTCTGTGGTTACACAAACTTGGTAAAATGTGTATTCTTTAACTTTTTCTTAGACACCCACAAAGCACATAAATATTTGAAAAATACTGAGAATCAACCTATTATACTCTATTACAGTGTTTCTCAAATTTATTTGTTCATGGAGTACACTTTGAGAAATGTTTCCCTTTTCCATTTTTAATCTTTCTCCATATTGATTACATTTTTGGCTTGAGGAAGACATGGATGGAATGCCATTGCTTGCCTCATCAATAAAAACAAGAAGCCTTCACAGAGAGTTAGATGAGTTTCTCTGAAGCCTTTTTGGAAAACCAGGACCTTCTGAGCTGTGTCGGGCAAGGGGATATCTACCAAAGTGGGGAAGGAATGGTGGGGATACGGGTAGAGCAGTCATGATTCATCACCTGGCTGGCACGCCGGATGAATGTCAGAATGCTGTCAAGCAAGGAACGAAAGTGAGGATGACTTCTGGGAAGAAAACTAGCAAAGCCTAGAGAAGATTTTTTTTTTTTTTAATGTGTTTACCACCTCTACCCTCTTCATACTGGTTTAAGCCGCCATCTTTTCTCATTTCTTTAAAAGCCTTTTTACTGGTGCCTCTGTACTTGTCCCCTTACCATCAATTCTTCACATAATTGTCAGAGTGATCATTTAAAAACATAAATCAAGCCATGTGACTTCCCTGCTCAAGCCCTTCCAAGGGGTTTCCATTTCATTTAGCCCAGTGAAATGCAGCTCCTTGGTCATAGCGAAAAGGCCTTGTGAATTTCTGCAACCTCACCTCATGCTTTATTCAGTTCATTCCAGCCCTGGCCTTTTTGCTGTTCCACCAAAATGCTACACTTTTAAATTTTGTGCCCTTGGGACTTTCTATCTTCTGGCCATACATTTCTTTCTTCAGATATTCACATGACTTGTTCCCTCATTTCCTGCCATGTTACCTCCTCAGGGAGACCCTCCTTAATCAGGCTAAGACATCTGCTTTATTTTTCTGATAAACTTTTTTTTTCACATACTTTTACACTTATCTCTTTTCTGCTGCCTCCATTTGAGTTGCTTGTGTCTATCTCTGTATGCTCGGCACTTGAAACAGTGCATCACATATTGTACTGAAAATCTTTCTGGAGTGCAACAACAAAGTCCATAAAGTTAAAAGGGAAAATCATCATGATCAGTTAAACGAGAAAGTGCTGGACTTCAGGACTTCCCTGGTGGTTCAGTGGTAAAGAATCCACCTGCCAATGCAGAGAAAAGATGTCAACAAGGACTTAGCTATTCAGAGTTTTCATTGTGATCTTCAAATGCCTTCTCTTACTCTATAATGTTCTTTACAAACAACCCACTGCTTTCTCTCTTTTTAAATATACTTATTTATTTATTTGGCTGTACTGGGTCTTCGTTGCTGCACAGGCGTTTTCTCTAGTTGCGGCAAGCAGGGCTCCTCTCTAGTTGCAGTGTGTGGGCTTCTTATTGCAGTGGTTTCTCTGTTCTGGAGCACGGGCTCTAGGGTGTGTGGGTTTCCATAGCTGCAGCATATGGGCTCGGCAGCTGCGGCTTCTGGGTTCTAGAGCGCTGGCTCAGTAGTAGTGACACGCTGGCTTAGTTGTTCCACAGCATGTGAGATCTTCCCAGACAAGGGATCGAAACTGGGTCTTCTGCATTGACAGGTGGATTTAAGATCCAAGCACTGATTCTTAGAGAATATCATAGACTGAAATGGACAAAAGCAAATAAACCAAAAACCACCTCTGAATTAGACAAAATCTAAGCTGTCTTCTACGTATTAGGTTTTGAATTCTAGTTTTCCACTTAGCCAAAACTGACCCTTCCCTTACATTCAAATTGTATTTCAAAGACCCTGCCTTAAAAATAAAAAACATCTTCTAGGAGACTTCTCTTGTGGTCCAGTGGTTGACAGTCTACCCGCTGATGCAAGGGACGAGGGTTTGATCCCTGGTCTGGGAAAATTCCACATTCCTCAGAGTAACTAAGTCTGAGCCCATGAACCCTAGAGTCTGTGCTTGGCAACAAGAGAAGCCACCACAATGAGATGCCCATGGCCTGCAGCTAGAGGAGTAGACTCCATTCTGCACAACTAGAGAAAGCTGTGCACAGCAAAAAAAACCTAGAGCAACCAAAAAAAAAATCTTCTAAGATATTAAAATTCAAGCCTAGATTATTCATAAATTTAACAGGCAATTTTATCTGGGCAATGCATTGA
The DNA here is from genome assembly GCF_963930625.1 of Muntiacus reevesi. Lineage (NCBI taxonomy): Eukaryota > Metazoa > Chordata > Mammalia > Artiodactyla > Cervidae > Muntiacus > Muntiacus reevesi. The sequence goes on along the minus strand of NC_089251.1, from coordinate 254,505,241 downwards.
TTCACACACACGCAGAAACCGAATTAATTTTCCTTATATACAAGAGCATTTTGAGTATAGATAGCTGATGTTTGTCAGACCTTAATATGTTCAAACCAGTATTTTTAAAGCTTATGGCTGATCTATTGTATTTTGTTTCTTACAGTACATATTAAATTTCAGGAGCAAGATTTATATTAGAAGTTAGGTTGAAAATCTGGAACTGATTAAAGACATTCGCTTTTAACTTTATGGCCTTAGTCCCAGAAATTTTATATTAGCAATGTAAAGCAATCCAAGCTAATAGAAAAATTGGATTAAAATTAATATAAGGTTATTTTTCAAAAGGCTTTGTAGTTATGTCAATGACCTGATGATAAATGTTCACGTAAAATTTGCACCATGAAGATTGCTCTATACAGAGTGACAGCATGCTGGGTGCACCAGAGTCTGCATTCGGACAGTGGTTACAGAAATGTACTGTCAGCCGGGGCTGACTATAAGGGAGCTATGGCAAGGACTGCAAGCTGGTCTTCAAAGTTCACTCTCCCCAAAGTATTATGGCTAAGTTAGCCATCTGGCCAGCAAGCCAGGGACTATCTTTTCTGACATTGCCATCCCAACCCTAATCCTTACCGCTAAACACAACTCTGACTTTGTTCTCACCAGGGGAAAGTCAGTGGAAGTTCTGTGTGCCCCTTCCAGTCCCAGGACTTAAAGCAGTGTGCATATGATCCTTTGGGCATTTTCTCCCTCAAAAAACTAGAACAAATTCTATTTAAAGGAACCGTCTTTAGAAAACATTCCTGGTAAGGTAGGGGAAACGCCCTAGATGATAATGGAGAAAGGAGACGGAAGAAGCCTGCATCTCTGAAGTGCAGAGCACAGAAGCCTGCCTACCTGCCCCAGACTGATACGTGGGGAGGACATGAAAATCACTTTTGAATTCTATTGTTAAGACTTCCTGGGATAGCATTAGAGCAGCTTAGCCTTTCAGTTCAATTGCTCAGTCATGTCTGACTCTTTACGATCCCACGGACTGCAGCACGCCAGACTTCCCATCACCAACTCCCAGAACTTACTGAAACTCATGTCCATCGAGTTGGTGATGCCATTCAACCATCTCATCCTCTGTCATTCTCCTCTCCTCCTGCCTTCAATCTTTCCCAGCATCAGGGTCTTTTTAAACGAGTCAGTTCTTCACATCAGGAGTTTCAGCTTTAGGGACATCAGTCCTTCCAATGAATATTCAGGACTGATTTCCTTTAGAATGGACTGGTTGGATTTCCTTGCAGTTTAGGGGACTCTCAAGAGTTTTCTCCAACACCACAGTTAAAAAGCATCAATTCTTCAGTGCTCAGCTTTCTTTATGGTCCAACTCTCACATCCGTACATGACAACTGGAAAAACCATAGCTTTGACTAGACAGACCTTTGCTAGCAAATGCTGTCTAGGTTTGTCATAGCTTTTCTTCCAAGGAGCAAGTGTCTTTTAATTTCATGGCTGCAATCACCATCTGCAGTGATTTTGGAGTCCCCCAAAATAGTCTGTCACTGTTTCCATTGTTTCCCCATCTATTTGCCATGAAGTGATGGGACTGGATGCCATGATCTTAGTTTTCTGAATATTGAGCTTTAAGAGTGTTTTCACTCTCCTCTTTCACTTTCATCAAGAGGCTCTTTAGTTCTTCACTAAGGGTGGTGTCATCTGCATATGTGAGGTAATTGATATTTTTCCCAGCAATCTTGATTCCAGCTTGTGCTTCATCCAGCCCAGCATTTCGCATGATGTACTCTGCATATAAATTAAATAAGCAGGGTGACAATATACAGCCTTGATTTAATACTTTCAAAATTTAGAACCAGTCTGTTTTTCCATGTACAGTTCTAACTGTTGCTTCTTGACCTGTATACAGATCTCAGGAGGCAGTTCAGGTGGTCTGGTATTCCCATCTCTTTCAGAATTTTCCACAGCTTGTTGTGATCCACGCAGTCAAAGGCTTTGACATAGTCAATAAGGCACAAGTAGATGTTTTTCTGGAACTCTCTTGCTTTTTCAATGATCCAACAGATGTTGGCAATTTGATCTCTGGTTCCTCTGCCTTTTCTAAATACAGCCTGAACATCTGGAAGTTCTCGGTTCATGTACTGCTGAAGCCTGGCTTGTAGAATTTTGAGCTTTACTTTGCTAGCATGTGAGATAAGTGCAACTATGCGTTAGTTTGAACATTCTTTGGCATTGCCTTTCTTAGGGATTGGAATGAAAACTGACCTTTTGAAATCCTATGGCCACTGCTTTTTCCAAATTTGCTGGCATATTGAGTGCAGCACTTTCACAACCTTTCAGGTTCTGCTTTGTCTTCATGATGTCTTGTCACTCATCCAGATCCCAGAGGCTATCTGTATCTGTGTTCTGTTCTAGGTTCTTTCCTTCATGTTCTCATCTTGTTTGGCCTCTAAGACCTGAGTTGTGTTACATTTGTTTTTACCCCCATCTGACACTTGCAAATAATTCAAATTAACTCAGTCAATTTTCAGAAGCTTACAGGCCATTACGTCTCTGAAAGGTACTTATTTTTATTGAGAGCTGTTACTTAATCCAAATTAAAGGATTTTTTTTTTCTTCACAGAGGTTCAACCAGAAGCCTACATAGTATTTCAATATCTGTCCAGTTAATTTCTATAATGCTAGACCTCCCCTCTTGTATGAAAGGTAAAGAACCTTTGCCTCAAACTCTCAGGCTAGAGTCAGGTTCAGCCTGCTCTCTCAAGACAGAAAGAGAGCTGAACAGGAGACCAGGCCCATCCTCTCGTCTCTCTTTCACCATTTCTCTAGGAAGCGAGAATTAAGAGATCATCCCAGTTGTTAATCTGAGAAACAGGTTTAATTAATAATATCACAAGGTTATGAACTGCATCAGCATCAATGACTACCTGCTATTTCTAGGCAGACTTAACCAAAGAGATTGTGTGACTCAGATTTTAGAGGTTTCCATTTTCTCGTCTCAGTGAATCAGACATTCAAAGCCTCCAAGTGCTGCTTTAGATTCTCCAACTTCATCAGTCTTTGTGAGGCTAAAACTGAAAGGATTTGTAGACAGCACTGATCAAAGGAAGTCCCCCTTCCCTTGGGCACCTTGACTGGAAACTCGAGAGTAACGGGTGCTCATCGTCCCTGATGGTCTTCACAGTGATTTTCAAAAGCTCAGTGCTACTTCTCAATGGGATATGACATCAGTTACTGGGTCAAGATCAGTATACAGAAAAACACGATGAAAGAATATTAGAATATTCCTCTCGCTATAGTTCCCATAAGTATTGTTTTGTGAAATTTAGCTTCAACTGTATATAAATAGGAAGGTGTATGCATGTGCATGTTCATTAGTGTGTACGTGTTGTGATACAAAGCTGTATTTCTTACTCTCATAAACAAAGTTTTGAAAAGGCTTCACTCAGCCTGTTATTTCATTTCGGAAACAGGATGGCTACTCTTCATGGGTGCCTGTCTATGGCGTTAGTGTCATTGAATGGAGCCTTCTGACTTGACGCTTGATGCTGAAAGTGCTTCCGTACCACAGATCTGTAAACTACACGTCTCTGGACCAGGTGATCAGCTCCAGGGCTAGCCCTTTGCAAAACGATTTAATTCTCTCTGATTCTGTAAAAATCGGTTCCCAAATCCCAACAGTGCCCTGGTTTACTAAAGAATAATGTCAGAAAAGAAAAGCAAATGACCTCACAATATCTATGTACTTATAAACACATGGAATAAGCCCATGGCCTCTAATCTTAAACTCCCTTAATCATGGACAATATTATGTTCTACCTTCTCAAAGGACCATGCAGTTCTTTACTAAGAAGCTCTGATATACAGTTGAACAATGAAGATGATGAATTATTTACTGCAATAAAAAAATTTGGATAAAAAAAGAATTCCCTGGCAGCCCAGTGGTTAGCATTCCACACTTTCAGTGAAGGGGCCCAGGTTTGACCCCCGGTTATGGAACTAGGATCCCACAAGCCACAGAGCACAGCCAAAAATAAAACTAAAAATAAATTAAAAAAAAAAAAGGAATTTAGTCAACAAATTAATTTGTAGATTCTGCTATAGATTTCCTTTTGAGGAAACAATGTTAGGGAAACATTTTTATTCTAATTGTAAAAAAGTACTATTTAGTACTAAGAACTCAAATATCTTAAAGTAAATTAAGTACTACATTTAAATTTTAGATTCTTATATATAGAATTATTTATATTCCAGATGAAATTACTTAGAGCTAGATGCATTTGTTTAATTACTGTACATATTTAAAAGTATAAAATACTTGCCAAAACACTCAAAAACATAAATCACAGGAAAGGAGAAATTTCTGACTGATTGTCTTAGTTAGAAATATTGACACACTAGTTTATCTTATGAATGATCACATCCAGTAGCTTAACTAATAACCTGCACCACTGTCTCTTATATAGTGAAAAGGAAATCTGAGTACAAAACCTGTCTGAGCAATGAAAGATGAAAATGTTAACACTGTTATGAAAAATGGTTTGACTTTCTAACTCTAAAATATTCTGTTTTTCAGAAATCAATCTTCTAAAAATAATCTTTAAACTCACTAATTTGCTCAAAAGTACCAATTTAAAAAATGAAAAAAGATAAAATATCAAAACTCCTGTCTTAAGAATGGCTTATAATAATTTTATTCTAATATGGTGCTCTTTCTGCTTCAATTAAGAACTCATTATTGTCTATTTGAAAGCTTTATGAAACTGCTTTACCTTCTACCTATATAATACTAATGAAAAATGATATTAAAATAATTTATAGGCTTTATGTGTCCAGGAAAACTTCACTATAAAGTAAATCATTTTGGGCTAACACATAGTTTCTGTGAGCAGAGAAAGATATTTGAAAATATGCAAAAGAATTAAAAAGGCTAAGAAAAAAAAGTATTTTTCAGGGTTCTCTAATATATAATGTGTGACTCAGATTGGGCCTCCAGTGCAATTTATCTTTTTGCAGGATCCTTTGAGGGGATGGAAAGGCGAGAAAGGAGAGCAGCTTGTCAGGAAATGAAGAATGCACTGCTTGGTGCTGTTTGGAATGCTCTAGTTGCCACACAAAGGCCTCCCCGCAGCTCAGCTTGACCTTTGATGTGGAAACTACAGATGGCTTCTTCTTTTAATAAAGCAGCATCTCTAGACAGCAACACTTGGGTTCTGCTGGCTTACGGAGTTAACAGCCTTCTCCTTTTTCTGAGGACACTTTCCTCCTAGTATACTTGGAATCACAGGAGGTTTTAAAGCTCTGTCTTATGCCTCCTTTGCATTGCACCAAGCAGGTTTAATGCATTGGCCTCCCAACCCAGTGAATTGTTAAAACAGCAGGGGGTTTAGATGGGTGGGCACACAGAAGGATTTCCAAAACTGTAGTTTTTTTTTTCCTGTCCTTTCAAAAAAAAAAAATCCCTTAAGCTGCCTTTGAACTTCGAAAGGTAGTTTTTGTATTAGCCTTTTCTTGTCATTTGTAAGATGCGAACAGTGCCAGTGCTATACCCGGGAGTTGTAAGCTTAATGGACATAATCATTTTGTGGAAAATATTCTGTGGCCTACTAAATGGGTACACATGAAGTCATTTTACCCGCTAGAAAATGCTATCTTTAACAATTCGACATTGGACTGAGTCCCAGGTATTCAAGGATTCAAGAAATTCCAACAGCCAGCCTAATGAGGGATTTGCCAAACAGACATGTTCTAGGGACAGACCTGTCTGCGTGTATCAGGAAAGGGATGGCACACTCAGCAGGGTAAACATTTAACCGAGGGACTACTCAACAGTGTGAGGGCAGGCTTACAAGGAGGTAAAAAGAAGTGGAGGAGCACTTTCCTCGTGGCGCAGGGGATAGGATTCTGCCTGCCAATGCAGGGGACCCAGGCTTGATCCCTCGTCCAGGAAGATTCCACATGCTGTGGCGCAGCGAAGCCTGTATCCCTCAGCCACTGAGTCCGCCTGCTGCAGCTACCGAAGCCCTAGAGGCTGTGCTCTGCAACAAGAGAAGCCCCTGTAACAAGAAGCCCGCACACCACAACAAAGAGTAGCCCCCACTCCTCACAGCCAGAGAGAAAGCCTGCACAAAGCAACAAAGACCGAGTCAGCCAAAAAAAAAAAGTGCTAGAGCGCCAGCATCACCACCAGACCTGAAGGCCAAGGGGAGGAAGCAGTTACTGGGCCCCGGAGCGAGGGGGCGCCCCAGTTGACAGAAAGCTATTCCACTGGAGGATCTTCCCCCGAGGAGCCAAGCTGCTAACTGCCCACCACTGCTACGGAAGGAAATCCCCAGCTTCTTCCCCTCAATCTCCTCCATGCCTGTGTCTCTGTTATAAAGCTCACAAACTTTCCAAAGGGCGAATGAGTCCCTCTGAGGTCATATGTCATGCTTGAAATGAGGTTTTCTTCTAGGTCAGTTCTCTTCTCAGATCACATAGGGTCTCTTGAATGTAAACCAATGGGGGGAAAAAAAAAACACAAAATCTAAAAGAGAAATGTATACTCTTTATTCTTTCAACATCTGAATAATTTTGTGAAACATACCTCATGTTTATTGGAAAAAACATCCCTCATTTGTTCTCTAGTTTTCATACAAAACACATATGCACATATTTGGAAATGAAATCATATGACTCATGTCTTTCTCTTGTAAATGTGCTCTATAGATGTAGAGAGTAGTTTATTCTCCCCTTTGAAGCACGATATGGGGTTGAAAGTGTGGCTTCTTTGGGAATGAGTGAGCTCTGTCTGTTATCCTACTACTCCTAGTTTTCCTTACTCACCTTGTCTAGGCTTTATTTACCCAGCTGGGTCTTACCGTCAAACGTTAATTTTATGATTTTGGTAAGTGTCTAATACACATCTACATCTCAGTGGTAGCAAGCTGTTAAGGAGGGCTCTTCCTGTTTGGGTTTTAGCTAAGACCTGAGCCGGAGGTGACAAGTGAGGTGCCGTCTCAAGTCTGAGGTGTTAACTGACTACAGCTGGACTTAGGAGGGGCTCTGGCTCCCCTCAGCTGGCCGCCCAATTCTAGCTGACAAAGCTTGGAAAGCTCATGAGAGAAGTAGAGGTTTCCTGGAGGATTCTTTAGAGAGAGAGGCCTCAGAGCGCTTGTGGTTCTTTGTGGTGAGAGAGGGTCAAGAAGCCTATTTTTGTTTCCTCAAGTCAAGTGAGAGGGGCTTCGAGGAGGCCACACAGAGGCTCTCGGAGGTGGTCTCTGGAACTGTAGCACCATGGTGGGCCGCAGTCCTGCCCGAGCCTCCTGAGGACAGGGTCTTAGCTAAAGTGACCCGCGGTGATGGAGGGGAGCAACGCTTCCAGAGAAACCGCATGGCCCAGATGGGCATCGCCTACAAGAGTTGCCTGGGCTGTTTTGGGGAGGTTGTTCCCAACAAGGCTTTGGAGGGTCAAGGAGGCCTCATGAGAAACAGCCTGGATGTGACTTGTTAGATACCCAGAGACCGAGAAGTAGAGGAATGTAAAGGAGACATCTTTAGTCATGAGGGATCTCAGAAGAGCCGAAGAAAATATTCATCAGAGAAAAGAGTCACTTTAAACATCTGCCAAATGCATGTTGGGAAGTACAGTATACTAAAGGCTAAGAGAGGTGCGTAATATCCAGGTTTGAATATATCAGAGAAGGCTTCTCAAGGGAAGTGACATTTACGCTGTGGCTTGAGGGCAGAGCAGGAATCACCCAGGCAAAAAGTGGGCAACTGGGACCCGAAGAAGAAGGCAAAGACTGTGTGAGGGTCCACAGGTGAGCATGGCCTGTTAAAGTAACTGGAAGAAATGCTGCTCTGTTGGAATTTAATATAGTGGTGCCTAAGAGAAGAAATGATGCATTTAGAAAGCCAAGATAAAAAAATGTAGATTTATTCTAAGAAAAAATGTGGAGCTATTGGAAAATGCTAAAGAAGGAAAATATAATGAGCAGATTTGTCATAGAAACTACACTCTGGCTGAAGGTGCAGAATGCACCAAAAATGGATGCAGAGGAGGAGGGAAGATGCCCTGCTGCTTCCAGAACCCAGAAGTGAGTTTACAGTGGCCTAAACTTGAGTGGTGCACTGATAAAAAAATCTGCCTGCCAATGCAAGAGACCCAAGAGACGCAGATTCAACCCCTGGGTCAGGAAAGTTCCCTAGAGAAGGGAATATCAGCCCATTCCAGTACTCTTCCTGGGAAATCCCATGCACAGAGGAGCCTGGCGGGCTACAGTTCATGGGGTCACAAAGAATCGGACACGACAGAGCACACACATGGCATGGAGACTTGAGTAGTGGCAGTGAGGATGAATGTGATGAAGTGGGACAGTGCTTAAGATAAAAATGAAAGGGATTCTTACTAGCTGTAAAAGTGATAAGTCAGGTTGAAAACCAGGTGTTTTTTTTTCCTTTGGACAATTGCAAGAATGATGGTTTCATTTACTAAAATAAGAAATAGAAATGGAATGGATTTGATCCAGAGGTGTCTTTGAGACTTCTAAGTGAAGCAGCACTATAGACAAATGAGGAAGTGGGCCTGAAGCTCAAGATAAAGATGTGGGCCCAAAATGTAGAACTGAGAATCATGAAGATAGTGACTGTAGCAATAGGAAAAGATGAGGCCATTGCAGCGCAATTAGAGGAAAAGCAACCTTTGAGGAGCCATGGCCTTGAAGAGAACCAGCATTTGAAAAAGGCATAGAAGGTGCAAAAGAAAGTGAGGAAGAAGACAAACAGATCGTGGTGGCATCTAAGGGCCACAAAAAAGGAGCTTCCAGAAGAGGCCAACATTGCTAAGGGCCATTAAGAGCCTAAGCAAGATAAAGCTGCTAAGCTCCACAACAGGTTTGGCACTAAGGTTGCACTGGCTTTCTTCTCTGTGTACCCAGCCTTCTTCATCTTGCTCCGTGGCCAGGAGTCTGACCAGTGTGAACCACCCCAGTGAACTGTATCCTACCTTGGACTGTTTGCATTAGAACAGTGGTGAGCACTGACATGATAAGGAGGGGAAAGGGTGAAGAGATATTTTCCCTCAGCTTCTTTGTAACTTTGCTTCCTTGACCTAAGGTCACAGTTCCTTTCGGACAGTTCTCTACTCACCTGTCTTGGGCTAGGGTGGGAAAGAGCTTTCTGCATTTATTAGCTCTGGAGTATCAGGCTATCCCTTGAGTGTTCACTGTAGTCTACCAATGGATTTATATCATCTTTTTATATTGCATCCTCTTCAAATTATCCCAGCCTGAATGCCCCATCTCTTTTCTGGTGGAATCTTGATTGACAGAGTGGTCATTTGAGACTTTGGTGAGAGGCCTTTCAGTGGTATGGTGAAGGCAAAAACCAGATTACACATGAATCCAAGAGTAAGAAGGAGTCCAAGGAAAAGGAAATGGTAAGGAGAGTAGTATTTCTAGCTCAGAGCTCTTCTAATAGCAGGCCACCTTGACCTTGCGTGCATGCTCAGTTGGGTCCGACTCTTTGCAACCCCAACATGGACTGTAGGTTGTCAGGCTCCTCTGTCCATGGAATTTTCCATGCAAGAATGCTGGAATGGGTTTCCATGTCCTACTCCAGGGGATCTTCCCAATCCAGGGATCAAATCTGCATCTCTTACATTGGCAGGTGGAGTCTTTACACTGTGCCACCTGGTCTTTCTAAAAGCTTAGCTATTAAAGGGTGCAGAGAAAAGGCATAGGGACCACAGAGAAACACCCAGAGAGATTTTATGTATTTTTTTCTTGACTTTATCACATCATTATCTGTGAGTATAAGTCAGTATAAGAAGAGACTTTGCAGTTACAGTGAAAAAGAAGTGCTGGAGCATGTTCTCCTCTGGTGGTAGGACGTAATGGGACTTCCCTGCAATAGAAGGGTGAGTCTGAGGCAGAAGGGGCCCCGCTACATAGTTACACAAGGGAGGGAGGAGGACACGCCTGGCACAAAGGGAAGTTTGTAATAGGAATGGGCGACTGAAGTCATTCTACCCTGATGTCTTTTCTTTTCCTTGTGAAGTTGAAAGCAAAGTATTCAACAAAAATGAAAGTGATAGGGTTGCAGATTTAAAAAGAAAAGAGAACTGCAAATATTTTGGAATAAAACATGATCATCAGCACTCTTTTGAGAAGTCAGTTGAGTCCGAAAATCACACATTTAGGCTCGCATAACTGACAAGTTTGTTTGACATGTTTCTCAAGGCACTGAGCAGTGTGGGTTCTTTCAGAAAAGGTGAAGAATTAGACTGGGCCCAGGCTGGGTTTTCCCATGTACTCAGACTGAAGGACCAGGAGAAGAAGATTGAGGAGATAGGAAGCAAGTATTTGAAATAATGGAGCATAGCATTTAATCCAAATAGGGAAAGAATATAGTAAAAGAGAGAAGGCAGTCATCAAGAGGCTAAGTGTCCCTGAAAGACTGAAGCCAGACGTGGTGGAGCTAATAGAATGAGATTGGTGAGCAGAGCGCTGAATGCCTGAATTTAGTATGTCAGCAGAACCCTTCTGAATACTGACAAGGTCTTGGGGGAAGCCACAAGGGTGAGTGGCTGATGTGGAGAACAGATGAAGGTCTTTGGCCATTAGGCTTGATGGGTGATCCATGGGATAGATGGCTGCCATTCCGAAGATAATGTCTTGTTTGCAAAACCTGAGTTTGATTGGTTCTCAAGCACATTATTTCTATTTCAAGCATATTATTTATAATTAATGCCTCATATGCCACTTATCAAATTGATATAAATCCCAAATATACATAGTAATACTTAAATGTGAGAGGGTTATTCTTTACAATTCAACTCCAGTTTTTAAAATCCAGTCATTTAAATCCTTTACTTAAACATATTAACATATTAACTTTTTAAAAAGGGAAAACAGGTGGGTTTCTTAAACCAGGCTGCCCAGAAAAGTTCCTCATTTGGTTTTCAAATTATAAAGCACAGAAGGAAGGTTTGGTTTGAAGTTTAATTTACCAGAGCTATACAGGATTAGTTTTTCTACATGCAATCCAGTATTTGACAGTTGTTAAATATTTGCTTTAACCATGAATTTATTTTGAGTACAACACAATTGCACCTACTATCTCTGCACGACTCTGTTAGGAACTGCCATACACTCATAATATTCAACTAGAACAATGAATGATTTAAAAATAGAAAATGCACAAATTGCTGTATTCCCTTGGAAGCACATAAACTCTGACAGAAAGTGGAATAAAGTGATTGTATAAAGAGCTTCAGCATAAATTTTTTTAAAGCTTTTTATTTTTATTAGCTTTAAATATATTTAGCTCTTCAGTGGAGTCTCCTTGGAATACACACTCAAAATCCAGTACTATGTGTCAAGCCTATGATAATGGGCCTTAACTCTTTTCCTATTGAAATCATAGCAAGCTTCCCAGGTGGCCACTAGTGGTAAAGAACCTGCCTGCCAATGCAGGAGATGTGGGTTCAATCCCTGGGTTGGGAAGATCCGCTGGAGGAGGAAATGGCAACCAACTCCTGTATTCTTGCCTAGAAAATCCAATGGACAGCAGAGACTTGTGGGCTACAGTCCATGCGGTTGCAAAGAGTCAAACACAACTGGAGCAACTGAGCACATAATAATTATATAATAATGATAATGCAAATTCACATCTTTTAAATTTACAGACACACATATTCATATATATGGCATTGTGTGTATGTCATCCATATACATATATGTGTATCTATCTTTCAATTTAGTTCTATATCTAGATATATGAACATATCTATATCTAGATACGACCTTCCCAGGTAGCGCAGTGGTAAAGAATCCACCTGTCAAGCAGGAGACATGGGTTGGATTCTGGGGTAGGGAAGATTTCCCTGAATTCTTGCCTGGGAAATCTCATGGTCAGAGGAGCCATCCTGATCTCCGTATAAGAAGGTGACACTGTTACACTGAATGAAAAGTTGTGATGGATCATTTTAAACTGGAAGCACCCTATTACTCAGTCTTTTATGTGACCAAAGAGTAACTTTGGACGATGGAGTAAGGAGATAGTGGGTTTTTGGCTGAATATAAAGATACAGTGTATCTTGGTGCCAAGAAAACAGATATGTTCAATTGAATGAACATGAACTTGGTCTCATTAACTTCATGATATAAATCATTGTGACAACCATTCAGTCACTCATGAAACATTTATTGAAGGTTCACTCTGTGTTAATCCCTGAAGATAAACTGAATAAGATATGGGATTTGCCTAATATGGATTGGGTTTGTAACTGATCTGGTTTACTTAATGTTTTATATTTTATCTGTGGAAATGATATATATTCATCCTGGAAATGTTTTTTACAAACAAATATACACCAATTTTTAAAAAAAATTTTCATAGTTTTTAGTTATAAATTACACTGAAACTCATACATCACTCCTATTTACTTCATGAAAACAATGTCTTTCTATATTGTCCTTTTTATGACCCAAGGCATATTTTACTCATTAATTATATTTTTTCAAAGTTATACAGATTATTACTGTACTTCATAACATTTCTTTTGATGCTAGGAAAAAAGAATATTTGTAATCACCAACAAATGCTAAAATATAAATGTAAAAACTCTTCACATCCATGTTTATAGCTGAATTTTAGAAGAATTAGAAGAAAAATATGGATATTTCAACTATGGGATGTTGCCTTGATTCATACATTTTTTCCACTCAACCGTTCCAGTCTGTAGATGCTACAGATGCAGTGTTTGCACCCAAACTCTGAGTATTAGGCAGCTGAGACTATTCATGCATGATTACTGCTTTGTTACCTTTCATAGCCTGTAACAATTATCTACTCATCAATAATCTTCTGCAATGACAGATTTTCTGACCATACCTAGGTGAATTGGAGGAGCCAGAATATAATAGTCATATATTAATGTCAACGATTAAAGCACTAGTTTAAATTATAGTTTCTTCTTTGTTTTTTGGCTTGTACCACCACACGGCATGAGGGACCTTAGTTTCCTGACTAGGGTTGGAAGCTGCACTCCCTGCACTGGAAGTGTGGGGTCTTAACCACTGGACTGCCAGGGACATTCGATTATAGTTTATTTGTTTAGGGAATATTTCAATATGTCAGAACTGCCAATAATCTTATTTATTATGCAAATTAGTTACATTTTTACTTTTTAATTTTAATCACATTGACTTTAAATACCAAAGATTTGGTTATTCATTTATATATCTATTACAAACATTTTACAACATCCTCAGAAATTAAGTAATGTCTGTACTACTTCAATGCTAGTCACTTGGGTATAGAGTGGTAAGTAAGATAGAGTTCAGACACTCACGGAATTTCTAGTCTGAGGCTGTATTATTTGGTGTTTGGTACTTGTTAGAAGTATAGATGTCTGGACCTTAGTTCAGAAGGTATGGGATATGGACTAGGAAATTGCAGTTAAAAAAACCATCCCAGGGGATTCTGAAGCACATTCTCAAGTCTCATTTTGATGAATAGTCTTTTTGAGCCAATCTTTTCAAATGTTTACCAGATCATCATTCCTCTACTTAAAACCAGCCAACAGCTGCCTGTTGAGTTTAAAAACCTTCCTAACTTCTTAGCACAGCCCCTGCCTTCCTCATTTATCCTCTTTTGGCCAAGATTTTTCTAATTGGTGAAGCTGATTTACTGGCTTGCTCTGCCCCTGAAAGTAAGCAACTTCATACTGCGCTCGGGGCCTGTAAGCCTTGCTATTCCCTCTGCTTGGAATCCACATCCTCCATATTTTCAGACCTTGCCTCAAACACCACCTCTGTGTGTACTCTCCTGGCCCACTCTTACCCATTTCTCTAACCAAATGCTGCCCACAATTGCCTATTAAGACAAATCTAGGCAATGTGTGAAATGGATTTCTAGGACTCACTCCAGATGTCATCAATCTTCAAGTCCAGGAATCTGCATTTTTGACAAGGCACCTTGATGAGTCTTATCAGGCAAGTCTGGAAAACTGCACTATCAAATGTTGTAATTCTTTTCACAGACACTATCGCCATCAGATGACACCACTCTAATGGCAGAAAGTGAAGAGGAAATGAAGAGTCTCTTGACCAAGATGAAAGAGGAGAGTGAAAGAGCTAGCTCAAAACTTAACATTCAAAAAACTAAGATCATGGCATCCATCCCATCACTTCATGGCAAGTAGAAGGGGAAAAAGTGGAAATGGTGACAGACTATTTTTTGGGGGCTCCAAAATCACTGAGGACATTGACTGCAGCCGTGAAATTAAAAGATGCTTGCTCTTTGGAAGAAAAGCTATGACCAACCTAGACAGCATATTCAAAAACAGAGACATCACTTTGGGGCAAAAGTCCAAACAGTCAAAGCTACAGTTTTTCCAGTAGTCATGTATGGATGTGAGAGTTTGACCATAAAGAAGACTGAACAACGAAGACCTGCTGCTTTTGAACAGTGGTGCTGGAGAAGATTCTTGAGAGTCCCTTGGACTGCAAGGAGATTAAACCAGTCAATCCTAAAGGAGATCAACCCTGAATATTCATTGCAAGGACTGATCTGAAGCTGAAACTTCAATACTTTGGCCACCTGATGTGAAGAACCGATTCATTGGAAAAGACCCTGATGCTGGGAAAGACTGAAGGTAGGAGGAGAAGGGGATGAGAGGGGACAAGACAGTTGGATGGCATCACTGATTCAATGGACATGAGTTTAAGCAAACTCCAGGATATATTATGAAGGACAGTGAAGCCTGGCATGCTGCAGTCCATGGGGTCACAAAGAGTTGAACATGACTGAGTGACCGAACAACAAATGACTGTCAGAAAGAAGCTTTGTCTGGGTGAAAGTAGGAACTTTAGGTTATTCCATTCTCTGTTCTCAGGACTTAAACATGGCCTGGCACTTTGTGGAAATGGCTCATTAACTGTTTCTTGACTGAATGGGATGTAATTTAATTTTTAAAGGTTGGTGTCAAGTGATTTCAACCTTCCTTGAAGATTGAAGTATCTGAGTTTGATACCAAAATAAAAATCTGAAATTTTTATTGTTCTTCCAATGACTATGTTGTTTCTATAGTGACCTCTAATGAAACACAGTTTTAGATTTGATGGCTGTTCAAAATGAAGTGATGACTGACATCTAACTGAAGTATCAGAATACCTAAGTAGTTATATTTTTAAGCTGAATTATAGAAGTTAAAAAATGAGAACTACATGATAGCTAGATTATAGTTAATTGCAAAGGAGAAAGAAATCTCTACTCACAGAAACTGGTTTAGAAGATTTTTATAACAGGATGTTTTTGTCTATGATAGCCAAGTAACCCCTTTAAAAACTTTCATCTGGTTATTTATGACTCATAGTCATAAGGCCCCAAAGACCAGCTCCTCTAAATCAAAGAAGATTATCAGTGGAACAAACACGTTTTTCTCAGTGTGAGCTTGCACTGCATATATGCCCTTAATTGATGTAACAACATGAACACACCTGCAAGAGGGAGACGCGGAACAGGCAACCATTTTTGATAGTTGGTATACCCTAAGTACAATGCAAAACACATGTGGCTTTGCATGCTATCTTAGTCAAATATTCAGTATCCTTAATTAACATTTAGAAGAATCTCTCAGCTCCCAAAGGGACCATAACTTCTGAATTCCCTTGGGTTAATCATATCAAAGACACTCAATAATTATGTTAGTTAATGAAAGTTTTCACTGATTAAACAAAGTACTTTCTCTGAGTTAAATAAAAAACATTTCCCTACTATCTTTACTCCCTACCTCAATACTAATGAGGATACAATGACACTTGATAAAGCTTCCAAATTTCCTATAGAACCTGATTAAGGCAAAATAAGTAGACAAACACAAGCAAAACAAAACTAAATGCAGACAGAATTCAAATAGCTCAGTTATATTATTAAAATTCATGATTTTCAGCAATGGATATGTTTTCTCTCTGCTTTTTTCTCAGAAAAGATGCTGATGTTAGTTTGAAAGATATGATTTACTCATCAAAATTGTGTACCAATAAAATATCTCTTTTAAGTTGAATATTAAAGCTCTCCTAGACACTTTGGATCTAGTTTCTTTTTAGAAATATCTGTAGAGATTCAAGGCTTGCTTGTTAAATGTGAAAGAGGAAATAGTAACATACATTAATAAATAGGTGCATAAAATATCAGTATATGATTTGAGAAGATTATATGAAAAATAATCTTGACCCTACACAGACTTAGTGGTACCTACGCATTTAGGGAGGAACATGGTAAATGACTAAGAGGTTTGAGAACACAGATTTTGGAGTCAGAAAGTTTTCTGCTTTATCACAACTGATTTTCTGCTGTCATCTTGGGAAGAAGCTTAATTTTCTTAAACCTCAGTTTCCTAATTTGTAAAATTGGGAGATTACTTAATTGAAGATTTTCTGAAAATTGAATTAGAAATTGCTTATTAAACTTCTCAGGAGTGGCCTGGTATACAAAAAAGTTTCAAGAAATTGGTGCTATAATTTAAATTAGTTTAAAATTCTACAAATTCTCCATCTTCATTTTGGGAAAGCAGTTTACACATCATATTACATAAATTGACTATAAATATACATAGATACCAGCTTTATATGTGACAATTTAACTATATATATCTGTGTATGAAGTTCATATGGCAATAAATGTGTATACAGCTCTAGACAGTTCTATGTGTGTGTATATATATATATATATATTTGATAACAAGTTCATTAAAACTGAAATTTATTTTAGGGCTAAGATTTAACATTTTCCCTCTAAAATGTCAAACAACTTTGGATGATTTTCTACAATTATTTATAATGTGATAAAATGTTATTTACCAATATTATTATGCCTCAATTTGCATGCTACATATATTATTTTGTATATATAAAATACATTTAAAAATAAGATTATAATAGACTAATAAAATAAGACTTAACATGTATAAATAGGTTGAAACTTAGAGTATGGTAAGACGGTAGTTATATTGATAACAGAACATGGTTTATCATGAGGTGCTGTATTTCAAAAAGCAAAACCAAACAAAAAAGAATTTTGGAGAAAGTGATGAAGAGTTGTTAGAATTTTAATCAGCTATTTCTTTTATCAGCCTTTGCTTCTGAGGTTTCTACTTGTTAGTGATTATAGTTAAAACTATGTCTGTTTAGTGGATATTCATATCACTATTCATACAAACTGCATATCACTGGTGGAAGGGAATGGAAGTTATATTTTCCTAGTCTTTACCTATTTCAGTCAATCAATCAACACTTATTAAATGTTCATTCACAAATATACAAACTGTACGCCAAGTTGCTGAAGCTCCAAAATTTTGGCCACCTGATGCAAAGAGTCTGGAAAAGACCCTGATGCTGGGAAAGATTGAAGGCAGGAAGAGGAGGGGACAACAGAGGATGAGATGGCTGGATGGATGGCATCACTGACTCAATGGACATAAATTTGAGCAAGCTCAGGGAGATGTGAGGGACAGGAAAGCCTGGCTGCTGCAGTCTATGAGGTTGCAAAGAGTCGGACATGACAGCGGCTGAACAACAACAGTATGCCAAGTACTGCTCTAGCCAACCATGAAGAGATAGAAAAAGTCCTTACTCTTTTTAAATTTATACTCTAGTCAAAGGAGATGCACACTACAGAAGCAAGGAAATGAGCAGACTAGGTGAAAATCCCACAGTGATGTAACCATTTTTACTGAATGAATGAGTGAATTCTGTTGCTCTGTTCACAATGTGGGTGATCTGTATTTCTCAACGTGGCCACTTAAATGTTCTCGCTCAGTTACTAAGAGTCTAGAAGCCCATTCCTCTTAGGATCACTTCCCCCCTACACATAGCCCTTTCTGGTAGGACTTAAATGGGCTCTTGGCTGGGACTTTCTCTGTGCCCATCAAGAGCTAGCACTCATGTGTCCTTTGTCATGGCAAATTCTGGGAGTCTAGACTCTTCTTGGGTTTCCCTGGTAGCTCAGCTGGTAAAGAATCCATCTGCAAGGAAGGAGACCGCGGTTGGATTACTGGGTTGGGAAGATCCCCTGAAGAAGGGATAGGCTGACCACTCCAGTATTCTTGGGCTTCCCTGATGACTCAGATGTTAAAGAATCTGTCTGCAATGAGGGAGACCTGCGTTTGATCCCTGATTTGGGAAGATCCCCTGGAGGGTTCATGGCAACCCACTCCAGTATTTTTTCCTGGAGAATCCCCATGGACAGAGGAACCTGGCGGGCTGCAGTCCACGGGCTGACGAAGTCTCAGACGTGACTCGGAAACTAAGCATAACACAGACTATTCTCAACTTAGCATTTTCTTCCTGCTTGTCTGTGACAGCAGCCAGTCTTCTACCTTCAGACTTTTCTGGTGTGAGTCTGCATCCCACAATTTAAGGGGGCAAAGGTCAAGATCACTGCGTGGTCTTATTAAACTCTGCAGCAGGCAAAGAGGCGGATAACCTCTCCCCCTTTCCTCTTTACCGTATAGATTTTGGGGAAGCAGTGTGCAGCACACCAGCAATTCTCTCTGAAAAAAATACGTTCTAATCTCCAGTACTTCTTTTGACTCCTCCAAACAGTTTTATAGACTTCAAGTTGGTAATTAACCAACGTTGTAAAACCAAGCTGTCCACCCCCTTGAAAAGTCCTGTGTAGGTAGCCTGGCACCTCACTTCAGAATACTGGAGTCTTTTTCATCTCTCCTTTTTGAACTCATCTAAAACTTAGGTAGAGAGTCCCAGGCTAAGGTTTTATAACTGTGAATAGTGTTCTGCAGAAGATTAAAGCAAAGTTATGTGATAGAACTGGTGGATAGCTTCTTCAGAGTGGATGGTTCAGGAAGGTTTTGGACAAAAAAGGATGAACCATGAAAAGATCAGAGAAAAGGTAGCATTTTGAACAGAGAGAAGAGCTGGTGACAAAGATTCTAAGGCAGGAAAAAATGATTTGAGAATGGTCACAGAAGAGAAAGCAGGAGAGTGTGGGTGGAGTGTGTGGATGAGGGGGAGAGATGAAGTCAGAGAAGCGGTCAGGGGTCAGGACTTCTGAGATTTATAATACAGAAAAAGAAGGATTTCTAGTTGATGGATTGGGAGGAAGAGAAAAAGAGGAATCAAAGCTAACTCCTCAATATCACCAACTGAATTCACACTAGTCTTTATAAAAACAAAGGAAAAATAGAAAAGTCAGGGTCGACAACACATGGTGACTGGATTATCAGGTTCAAATGTTGACTTTTGAAGAGTAAACATTTTATTCAGTTCTTCAGAGAATTTAAATCCATGCCATTTCCGGGGCTCCTTCCTTTGCCACCATAACAGCTGTTCTGGTTAAGAGTTTTGCCTTATTATGCGCTTAAATTTCAGCCTTCATTGAGAAGATAAGGGGTTACAGAGTCCTCTGTGCTTTAAAATGACTGGAAATTGTGTAATCAGCATCAAAGAACTCCAAGAGAGAAATAAGGAAATTCATTCTAGATTCCGAAGACTCGGGAGCTCAGACAAGGGCTGTGAACATTCTCAGAGGATCTATGCTTTCTCCAAAGCTGAACCTTGGGACAGGAAATATCAGTAAGAGGATTACAAATTTATATTCGCAAATATACAATCACAATAAATGTGATCTGGAGCAAGGTTTTGGAGGAAAGCTATGGAGATAAAGGAACTGAGTTAGATTTACAGTAAGAAATGAAATTGTGATGAGTAAAGAGGAAGTTATAAGATTTCATGACTTCAAGACAGGCTCTTTGTTTTCTCCTAGTTTGTCAGTAAGCAGCCAAATGAGGAACTTGGGAAGTTCACGGGACCTGAAGAAGAGATGGAAAGCAAAAACCCTAGATGTTAAAACACTGTTGTGGCGCACGGTTTTTAAGAGCATGGACTGTAGACCTAAACTGCTTGGGTTAAGGCTGATTTCTAAGAAGCTGTACGACCAGCAAGTCATTCACTCCTTTGTGCCTCAGTTTCTTAATCTATGAATGAGAATGATAATGCTCCAGATTTCCTAGAATTGTAAATGTGTAGATGGAGTATTTGGAATATGGCCTGCAATGTTTGAGCAGGATTAAACATAGGTAATTAGGGACTCCTGGGGTAATACTGAGACAGTTTCCCCAGGAAGACTTGCAAAAATGAGACTGGTGGACAGAATACAGTTCTGTTTTCTTTGACAGATGTATCAGTATAGGCAACCTGTATAGATGATTTATATAGAACCAGCATTTCTGAGATGAATTCCATCAGAAAGGAGGCTCACACATGGTAGTGGATGATAAAAGCCTCGAATAGGATTATGTTAGCCTAGGAACACAGGGACAGACAGAAAGAGACAGATCTGCAAATTGAGGAGGCCTTGGATAGACCAGTGAAAGCCCAGCTGGACAGGAGCCACGGGTTGAAACAAAGAAGAGTCAAATGGACAGGTTCAGGGTAAGGAGAAGAGAAAGATGAAATCATTCAAAATGTAGATGAGAAGGCAGTGACTACATTAAATAAATAAATAAGTAGGTAGATAGCTAGATAAAAAAAATCTAAATCTTTTAAGAGCTGCTGCTAAGTGAATTGAATCCTTTTTGGCTACAGATGCAAATATGGGAGAAAAAGAGAAATGATGTGTTGAAACTAACAGATTGCTCACTTCAAAAAGATGAAAGGTGTTATAGCGTCACCCACTGAGAGAGAAGCCAGATCCTGGGGAAGTCACTTCTATCAGTTCTCAAAAACACTCATTGAGATTTGAAGGGTTAATGTGGAAAAGGGTGTTATTAGTGACAGGAGGCTTTGGGACTCTTCCTAGCACCCAAGGCACAGACCAAACATGCTGCTCCAAGCAGAAGGCTATGGTAGTAAAATGGAAAGCAATGACTAGGTTTTGTCTGCCACATCTTTGTGTGCTCAGTTTAAATGGATTCAAGTGAAAAATCCTGGCTGATCAGCTTTCACAGCTGCTTTGCTATATGGGGAGCAGCTGCTGCTGGTGCTAAGTGAGATACTCACATGGGATGCCAACAGGCAGAGTGTCATTCAGGGCAGGGGACAGACATGAGACTCGAGGGCAGGGAGTGGTAAGTGCAGTGGGAAATGGTATTTCACGTTTCTGAATTGATACCTTTCTGATTTAATTATTAGTTTTTAAATTGAGGTATAAGTGACATATATTAGTTTCAGGGGTACAACGTGATGATTTGATATTTGTAGATACTGAAATAAGTTTAGTTAACATTGTTGCTACAGAAATTTTCTTTCTTGTAATGAGAACTTTTAAGATTTGTTCTTTAACAATTTCAAATATGTAATACAGTATTCTTAACTAGTCACCACGCTATACATTAAATCACCATGACATTTATCTTATACCTGGAATTTTTTACCTTTTGACTCGCTTCACCCATTCTGATCACCCTTTATCCATCCTCTCCCTCTGGATACCACCTATCTGTTCTCACCTATCAAAGAGCTTGGTTTTATTTGTTTTATTTAAGATTCCACAAATAAGAGTTCTCATACAATATCTGTCTTCCTCTATATGGCTTATTCCACATAGCATAATACCCTCAAGGTTGAATGGATACCTTTAGCCAAGAATAGGGAAGCAGAGATGATGGAACTTTTCTGAAAGCACTTTGCCAACAAGTAACAAGACACATCACGCTTGCCTGACTTTCTGCTTGCTTCCACTGGGGCATGGGTTTTCAGGATTATTTAAGTTCTAGTATATAGTCAGGTACAGGTAAAGCAATGTCATGAATACAACTACATTAAGCAAAATAGGACTTACAATTCAACCAAGGACAAGTGAGAACTATAGGAAGGAGCCAAAGAAAGGTTGGCCAATGTTGAAATCATCACCATAACGCTCTCAGTTGTTATCCAGATGACTCATAATTTCAAGATATCTGGATTTCCCTCCCGGGCACTTGAAACCAGAACTGGGTTTAAGAGTGGAGACAAATTTAAAAGATAAAGGGGAACAGGGTAATAGTGGACATGGAATGAGCTCCTGTGTGTCTAGGGAGGCTGAATGTTCAATAAGAACAGGAAAAGAGATAAGGAAAGATCAAAACATCATATCTGAGCTGCAAGTGAAGAGAAAAATCCAGCATCAGAAGTGATGGATGTGTCATTGGGAGGAAGGTCAAAGGCAGCAGAATGGGAGGGCTGGTGATGGATGGCCTGATGAATGAGGGAGCCTGGAGATGTCTTCAGGGTCAAGGGAAGGGGAGAGAGCATTCTGGAACAGCTATAGCTAAACCCACGACAGAAGGAAGTTCATAAAGGATATACCAGGTTTGGAATTTGTCTTCAGCAAAGTCAGACCAGAAAGTCATCCAGGAAAGAACCTTTGAGGATTCCTAAGACAGCAAGATCAGGAAGCAAAGATAAGGTGAAAAATCAAGAAGGCATCTTATTCTTTTAAAAATTGTATCCTTGGATTTAAATTTGTGCTTCCTGAACTACAAAGAATTTTAAGAGTTAGCAAAGCCTTCAAAACTTTAGTGGGTATCATCTAGATTTTCTCTACCTCTCCACAAACAATTATATAAGGAGTAATTTAAAACATACATTTAGAACAGATTTGGATATTTATATATTATAGGAAACCATGTGATCAGCAGGAAACAGATTTTCTCTTTACTGGAGCACCTTTAGCTTTACAAGACATTCCAATTTCTTTTTTAAAAGGCTTCAGAGGAAGTATAGGCTACTGTGCAAAATGAGTCAAGATGAAATGAGTCTGAAAAGCAGGAGTACAGGGGTGGACATGGAGTGTACACCCTGGAGTACTGTAACCCAGGACTTGTCCAGGTCTCAAATTTTGTTTCACATAGGACCTGGGCAGTCTGGGTCCAGATCTACCTATCAGGGGAAGGAAAGAAAAGTGAAATGGGATATAGGAAAGTTAAAATCAACAAACTGATTTAAAAAACCTCCTGTTTTGCTTAGACTGATGCAATGTCCAAGTCTCCTAAGCATTAAGAACAGTTTCTGAGCAATGCCATTCCTTAGGCATAATACAAAATCCAACATTGAATCCAGTCACTACTCTCTGATTTTTTGATCTAGTAATACATAATTAATCCCAGAGTCCCCAAATCAAAATGTGCAACATGATTTATGAATATTAAATTTTAAGACATTTGGCAAATACTATTTTCTACAGTGTCAGAAATCTGTAGGAAAAAAGTAAACCCCTATGAAATGTATTATCTTGGTAATCTGGAAAAACAAGGTGCTCCTTGTTTTTGGCTCTTTGTATGTGGCTCTTAATAAGAACCACATACTGTTTACTCAAAATATCACCCCAACACAGGTTAAGAAGATTTTCCATAAAAATTGAGTGTCAAGCTGGCAAAAAAGAAAAGGATTACTGAGCTCAGCTGTATTTTAAAGACACAGACTTACTGACCTCCTGAAGAGATTTTTTCATAGAAAAGACTTAGATGACCAGAGAATTACTGTTCATGTGAATTTCGTGGGTGCATAGATGTTTTCTTCAAGCAAGCACTTCATTTAACACAACAGGAGAGGATGCTATTTCCTCTAAAAGTTCCAGAATATAAGCTTACTTACTAGAGAGAGGAGACTAAATAAAAGATTGTTAAAGATGTACAAAACATTTTAGAAAGACTTTGTTCAAAATGAATACTATGAATCAGAACGGTTACACGTCAGATTTTTTTTTTACTATCATTCACTATATTGCCCTTTTATATCAGCTTTCGTTGATAAGTACATCAACTTTTGTTGGTTCTGTCAATACTAGTATTTCATAATGCCTACCAGTTTATTTTTATCTTTTTTTCCCCAACACTCCCATGTACACAATGTAGGTATCTTCCATTCTGGAGAGAATTACTTAGAGCTGTACTAGAGAGAATTACTTAGTGCTTCTCAGACTATGTACATTGAAGGATCAGCTTTTTTGATGTTTTTTATTCTCAATCTGTTGTAAATCAATGGAAATAAATTACGAAATGAAATTAATACAACAAAAGTGTATAGACATGTCACATTTTTATTATTAAACTCTGTACTAATATTGTTTTGTTAAGTGACTATAAAGATTTTAAATGCTGACTCCAGATGTTTGCATTTATCTCATTAGAGACTAGTAACAGTTTTTATATTGGCACTGGTCTCCATGGTTCACAATCTGAGTCGCACTGATTTGGAGCGTTCAGATTAACCAAAACTATCAGGATCACCCATCGTACCCAGTCACTGAGTCATCCTACTCTATGTAGGCGCTACAGACATAAACAATAGCTGCTATTTACATAGCATGCTTTTCCTTCCCGAAGTGTCTGCGTGTTCACACTCCCATTTATCTTCAGGACAGACTGTGTGGTAGGCAGATGAAAGTTCATCACTTTATCAGCAAGAGGCCAACATATCTTAATCAGGGAAGTGCATGTAGTTAAATGCACATGTTTTAGCCTACTATTTTCTAATACTATACTATAAAAATCTGAATAGAACACACCTTATGCAAACCCCACAGGTAACTGAATTACTTATCTTTTCATTCAATTAAAAAAACATTTACTAAGTGCTCATATGTGCCATGTGCTGTGCTTGGCTTCCTATGTGAGTAATCTGAGAAAGTGAATATTTCATTCATTCCAAGAGGGCAGATGGTATAGACAATCAGTAAGTTTAGTGCAAGGCATGATGAGCAGAGGTACTGAATAAGGACTAAACCAAGCGCTATAAGAACTGAGAGGAGAGGCAGGTTGTTTCCACCTGGAGAAAGCACTGGGGTTTGGTCCCGATGTAGAGTAGTGTAGTTGCTGGCACTGCTGAACTGGACTTTTGATGAGGAGGTAGCATGACATGAACAAATCACAGAAGCAGGAAAAACAAGGAGAATCCGGAACCTGGTTCATCCTAGTTCAGACTCTGGGCATGTAAGGATGACTTCTGGGAAACAAAGACGGAAAAGAAGATGTGTGCTAAATCATGGAAAGGTGAGCCAGGAAGTTGAGGAGTCTGGGTCCCTTTTCATTCCTGCAGGTATGAGTGCCTTGCTGAATGGAGCCTCTCCGCTCTCAACCCTACTCACTTTGTTTTTTTATTTTTATTTTTTTAATATAAATTTATTTATTTTAATTGGAGGCTAATTACTTTACAGTATTATAGTGGTTTTGCAGTCCCCAGAAGGCAATCTTAATGACACAAAGATTAGCATAAGATAGATATTACAGAAGATATGTTGGGGGGAAACATAAAAAAAGAGAGAATTACATAGCACAATACACAAAACTTAACAAAAGTCCTGATTAAACACTTATATCCTTTTCAATAATTCACCAGGTTTCTTACTGGCTATCAAGATAACGTACCTTTTAGCTTCCTCTTCTCTCAGACCCATTAAAATCTCTTTTCTTTTGTAATCTTATATCTCCATATTCCTCATCCCATTCAATAAACAAGAGACTATCATTATTTCCCTTCAAATCTTTATAGGCAAAGTCTAAATAACATTAAGGTCTCTTTTTCTTTTTCTCTTTCTCTAACTTCAGTGGAGACACACATATTTTTAGATGATTGTTGGCACTGAAATAGTTATGTGCCCTAACATGGGAGATCAGTGGCAAGCGGAGGAAACTGCCTGAGTGTGGAGAAGCAAAGAGAAATAAGGATGACAGAAAACACAAGATGCTTGGGAGAAAGAATAATGCTTGAGCGTGGCCTTCAGGCCCACTTTTAGCTCCAAATCTACTTGGTTTCTTTTTCTTAGATATATACACAATGATCCTTTATAGCCTTACAATACATCTCTATTTAATTTAGCTACATGAGTCATTTTATTAGGAAGATGTGCCACACTGGTTGTAAAGGAAGAGAAAAGTTCATTAATCACCTTTAAAAAATACTCAAGTTACACACAGCAAAACAAAGATCAGGTATTAACTGTAACAAGAATAATCTAGGCTGATCTTTCTCTCTTTTGTCTTAGCGAAGCAGAGGCTGGACAAATAGAGGTTTTCTGTCTGTGTTTTTGGCCACACTGCTTACTGTGTAAGATCTTAAGTTTCTTGGGCCAGGAATTGAACCTGTGCCCTCTGCCGTGGAAATGTGGAGTCTTAACCACTGGACCACTAGGGAAGTCCCACACATAGAGTTTTAAGTTGCAAATTCTGGATTTATATTTCCTAATAATAGGAAACTGATGGAGAGGAAACCCTCTGATAACAACGGTATTAGCTTGGTGGATACACATACTGTTTTGTGGCTCCCCAAAATGCCCCCATTTTATGAAACAGAATGGTGAAGAAAACCTAATTAAACATGTTACAGTTATATTAATCCAGACACGGAATTTAGAATTAAAGTGAAAGGTACTATTTTCTTCTCAAATAAGTAAAAATGTAAACCTGACAGGTGTATGATAAAATTACAGAATCTCAACTTTGCAAATGGTCACCAGCTTTTCACATTGGCATATGGGAGAGACCCCATATACTCAGCATAGAGATTCTTCCCACCAGCCACACTATATCATCATCTGCATTGTCACCTTTGGCCATGAAAGACACCAATAAATAAGGCACCCTCAGGAAAGCGTGATCAGGGTTCATGGACATACTGTCAAGAGAAGAAATAAAGTCACCAGCATGGGACAGAACAGGCTCTAGGTTTCAGAGCATTGCACTTTATGATTAAACAGGGCTGGTAGCTAATAAAATTCATTGATTATGACATGATTTCCCCAACTATACTTAAGGTAATTCCAAGGTTACCCAAACCAAATATTTTAATGAATTCACAAAGACCAGAAGGCATTTCTAGATTTCCCAGCTGCAAGAGTTCTAATATATAACTATTACATTCAGGTCAGCAGAACAGTAAAGCAAAAACGCTTATTGCTGGTGACATACCAGGGAACAGTTAAAATTGCTTTATGGCCTTTGGTAATGAGAGTGGACAGCGGTGTAACAATATATAATAAGATGAGTTTGGTTTTATGTCCTGAGAACAATCTGCTCTACCCTTACAGTTCAATTCTTTACACTGTTTCTGTTTTAAGTAATTACAAAAGATAGCTGGCAAGTGCCAGCTGAAACCACTGTAGCAAATGGACTATGTTGTAATGTTGAAGTCTACCCTGAGCACTATTATCTTAGATTTCTAGGGAATTTGGTGCAAGTGAAGGTGTCACGTGAAACAAATGTCTCCTGACTTACAAGTAACTCCTTCAGGCAAGACACTCTCAAGTTTCTGGCCTGTGGTGTTTTTTCAAAGGGTTGTACACATAACATTGGGGATACCTGAGCTGCTATTAGAAGATACGGGAAAGATTATACTTTGTTTTAATAGTTATATTTTTATTTGGAGATTAGTACCTGAAAATAAAGACCACATCAAATCCCTGATTTCATGGATAATGTTGCTTGAGATGGGTTAGTTTAAAAAGTTCACGTAAAGAAAAATATTAAACAAATAGTATAAGTGGTAGGTGGTAAAAAAAAGGCAGAAACTTTGGATGTTGGTATGTGGTAGGTGGTCTCCAAAATAGTTCCACGGGCCTCAACACCTGGTATTCATGCCTTTGTATAATTCCCCCCACTGAGTAAGGCTGACATGTAACCAATAGGCTATTATGAAAATGAAGGAGTGTAACTTCCAAGGCTAGGGGACAAGTCATTAAGGCTTCACTTTGATTATTAATTCTGAGGGGAGGCAACTGCCATGCCATGAAAAACAGCCCTGTAGAGTCCCCTGGGCCAAATAACTGAGGCCTCCTGCGAACAGCCAGCAAGGAACTGAGTCCACTTGCCTATAGCCATGTGAATACCCTGACATCTTGACTGCCACCTCTAAAGATATCTGAGATCAGAACTATCTTATCTAAGCCACTCCTGAATTGCTGACCGACAGAAACTGTGTGAGGTAATACACACTTATTGTTGTTTTAAGATGCTAAATTTGGGGGCATTTTGTTACATGACATTAGATTAACAATAGATGAAGAACATCGTGATCATGACCAAGGCTTCGTTGATAGGGAATCCCATTTACCATTGCTCAGATATATCTTTCTCTTCTCTTGTGTGAAACTTCCGTTACATAGAGCTGAAGTGAGATTTAACAAGAAGTGTACATCTTGCCTCTGCTTTTGCTGACAAAGTGTTTGCTATCACTTACTCCAGACAATGAGAGGGTTATAGGCTTTTAATAAAAGCAGACTCTCTAGCCAAGAGAAATCTAGTGGCTTCCAACAGCAGGATAGTTTGAGAAGATGTGATCTGAGCTTCTGAATTCCATATGTTAAATGACCTACTGCTTCTCTTCCTCTTCTAAAAGGGTCTCAAGGCAGCTGCCATCTCTAAGCTCTACCTTCAGGTGAGATTTTATAGTTTTCCTACGGCCCTAAGTGAACCTGTGGTAAATTGATAGTTATTGTTATACCTGTTATTTAATGCTTTTTAAAATAACAACTTCGAAAACACTGTTTAGGTACTTATCATATTAATTAACTTTCTCTTCATGTCAACAGGAGACTGCTTTATAAACTCCTTGAAACCTTAATCCAGCTTCTTACCTTCACTCAGAGGACTTGCTGGGAAGACTCCTACGATGTTGCTATTCCCTTCGATGAGAGTACATAGAGCTAGTTCAAAGAGCATAGATACACGAAGAAGTCCATTTATTTTCTGTACTTACTCATATAGTCTCACTTTTATTTCTCAATTATTTTCCCATCACCCATGGAAGTTTCCTACTAGGTCTCGGGCCTGCATGTTGGAAATTAGTTCGGGTTCAACTGTGCTCTGCTACTTCTGCTACGTCAGCATTTCCATAATTACCACCCACCACTGGCTGTCTCCCAGATGACTGCTAAAATTATATGTCATGGGATTTAACTACAGACCAGATCATGGCGTTTTTTAATCTTCACTAGAATTCCTTCCAAATAGCTGAAGAACTAATCACTCTCACTCTTTTCCTTTTTTTTTTTTTTTTTTTTTGGTCTCTGGTTTGGGCCTTTTGAAGCACTTCTCTTCAACAGAATAGAAGTTACTCTACATTTTCGATTGTTTTTGGTTCATGGTTCTGGGAAAAAGGAACAGGGTTTGTGTTTCTCCATAACCCCATCAGAAGAGTATCTGTGAACCAGTTTCACTAATAATTTGACACACAGACACATTATTTGCCACATAATATTCTTGTCTGGAAAATTCCACAGACAGAGGAGCCTGGCAGCCTACAGACCATGGGGTCACAAAGAGCTGGACACAACTGAGCGACTGAGCACACACGCAAACTTCCTGAAAGTCTATTTTGGTGACTACCTAAATCTTACACCATCACTTATTGATTCTAGCTCAGGAACCATATTTTTTAGTACCTATATCACAAATAACCCAGATGAAAGTGAAAGCCACTATGGCTAGTGATGCAAACTAAATTTACCAGGAAGGCTAACTTCTAGTTCCGGTTCTCAATTTCAAACCACGACATGGGTGAGTCTCATCACTCTTCAGGGGCCAGTCGTGCCATATGTGAGACAGGAGGGCTGGAGGACATGAGCAAAGGTCACCTCCAGCTCTGCAGGCCTAGAGCCTCGGTAACCATGACGGCAGCTCGAGACACCCACACTTACTGTGGGCTCAAGCTCTCCCGTCACCTAGTCTTGGCGTTCCTGCTCACTGGCTATTTTACCATCAGCAGTTCTGCCTATGCCTTTTCTTTGCTCTGTTTCCCCCAACCACCTCTGTTGGTTTGGTTAGGTTTTGGATTCCTCAGCCCCTGTTTCTCCCTCTAATGTCTCAATAAGAGAACAGGAACATGATAGCGATTTGCTGCCTCTTGATGTGAATTGTGTGCTTCTAGAATCTTTAAGAAATAGACCTGAAAAAAACCTCCCAGGGAACTTGTCACATAAAGCTATTCTTTATGCGCACATCAGTTCTTGCTGGATTGCCCTTTTTTAATGATTTGGATGTTCACTGACTTTAGGTCTCCCCACCAAGATGCACTCTCTATAAAAGCAGCCACCTGTGTGTCCCATTTCCTGTTTCAGCCCCAGCATCCAGGTCACTGTTAGACAAAACAATAATTATTCTTGCTTGTATCAACTTATATACTCAATACGCTGAATGAATTAATTGAACCAGAATCCCTTTCAAGGAAATTTGACTTTTGATGGAGATATGCCTCCAAAGACATCAGAACTACTTAGAAACAGCAGCTGTTCAGAAAACACTTAATGTAGTCATATTAAGTAGTCCCCAGTACAATAATGAGGCAGAAAATTAAAAAGAAAGAAACAAATTCCTAGACAGAGGAGTGTCCAGTAAACCTTCTCTAAATAGTTCACAGCTGTGTGCCATGTGGTTTGACTGGATAAACACACTTAAGAAGCGCATTTGGGTTGGAGAATCCTGTCTGTAATTGTACTCTACCTCTCTTTCTGTGGTCAGACACAAGGTAACAATCTTAGGAGTGCTATTCTTAATAACTGTGCCATCTCAGCTTATGAAAATTCCTCATTAATTTGAGTGCTATAAATAATAGAATTTCCAAATCTAAGGCTAACTTCATTTTTCAAGTGGCTGCAGTCTCTGAGAAGAAATACTAAACGAGAGGGAGGGAATACAAGTGAAATTTCAGAAAATTAAATTCATGACTTAAGGACTTCTTCTACTGTCATTTGGCTTAAAAGAAAGAATGAACTCTTCAATTTTAGTAATTAAATTACATCTGTGTATTTGACGTTTTGAAATTCTTTATTATTATTTATTAATAAAAGTCCTTCGAGACTATTATGCAAGAGGATACAAATGTAAAAGATTAAAAGGACTGACAAAAGCTCAATTATATTTATTCTTTCCATATACACCTAAAATTTAAAGATATGACTTGCTGAAAAACTATTCTGAAGTGTCTAATTTACCAAACTGACATGTCAATGTGAGGTCATTTTGAAGCTTATTTCATGATAAGTACAAGTTATGACACTGATATCAGTAGAGTGGCACTGTTAGTGTTTCTATTTCTATAGCTAAAATTTTAGTTTAGAAACTATCACAAGTAGAAGCTTAGGAGTATATTTTAATATTTCTTCTACTTTATTTAAAAAGTTACAACAGATATTTGATTGAATGGAATTGGCAATCAACATGCTTTTTTGATGAATGTGAGGAGAATTTGGAGTTAATGCGATACAAAAATCTAGTAATGTTAATGAAAGTCAGTGACAGAAAGTAACATATTTAATTTCTCTATAACACTTTAAATACAGAAGATAACCTTAAATCCCTCTGTGACACAAAACATATTTCATTTACCACAAAAACTTAATTTATTAAAGCTCTTTCATACTTCAGTATATAAAGCTATAAAAGCCACAGAATAAAAAAGAGAAAAGTAAGCCCTAGTGAAACTATGTGGAGAGAATCACTGTTAATATTTTAGAGTATTTTATTTGTGCTGTTTCTATATTTTTAAAAATATAATTAAGGTCATACAGAATGCACATACTTTTATATGCTGGCTTTAAGAAGAAAACTTAAAATTTAATTTTTCCTAATTATAAAAGTCATATGTTTGTTGTAGTATAAGTCAAACATAAAAAAATTAAAAGAGATAATAAGATCGACCCAGAATCTCATTCCTTAGAGAACACTAGTTGGACCCAAACACACACTTGGATTTAACAACTGATACAAGTGGCAATGCAGTCAGTAGGTAAAGATGGACTATTTAATAATGTTGAATAAACCAAAAGAAATGCATGGCATTCATACCTCACCTGTACACCAAGATACATTTTGGTTAAATGAAAGCTATAAATGTTAAAAAAAAAAAAAAAAAGCATAGAACAACAATGGGAAAATTTCTTTATAATCTTAGGAAAGAAATGACTTTTAAACTATGACTCAAAATTGAGTTATAATATAGATATGTATATTGTATGTATATCAGACTGCTTGCACGTTAAAACCTAAATATCTAAAACTTAAGAAAAGTCAAAAGAAAAATGGCAAACCAGAAATCAATATCTGTGACTCAGAGACAAAAAGCCAATCTCCGTAATATATACAGAGTGGGTAGAAATGAACAGAAAGAGTAACAGCTCATTACGCATGCTCAGTCTCTTCAGTTGGGTCCAACTCTGTGTGACCCCATGGACTGTAGCCCGCAAGCTCCTGTCCAAGGGATTCTTCAGACCAGAAAACTATAGTGGGTGGCCATGGCTTCCTCCAGGGAATCTTCCCAACCCAGGGATCAAACCCGTGTCTCTTGTGTTTCCTGCACTGGCGGCAGGTTCTTTACCACTGGTGCCACCTGGGAAGCCCCAACAACTCATTATAAGAACAGACAAAAGGTATGAATACATGGTTCATGTAAAGACAAAAATGGTCCCTACACAAATGACAAAGTACTCCACTTATAATAAGATAAATTCAAATTAAAACTACACTGAAGTATCATTTTTTACCCAAAAGACTGACAGAAATCCAAATTTGATAATAATACACTGTATTGATGATCCTTTGGGGAAATGAGCACTCTCATACATTAAAGATAGAAATAAAAAACTGTACGAACACTATATGGCACAATTTGATAGTGCAAAATCACAAATTCATATACTTTTTTTACCCAGTAATGCCAAATCTAGAAATTTATCCTACAAATAGAGTTCCATCATTCTTTGAAATGAAAATGAAAGTGAAAGTCACTCAGTCGTGTCCGACTCTTTGAGATCCAAAGGATTATACAGTCCATGGAATCCTCCAGGCCAGAATACTGGAGTGGGTAGCCTTTCCCTTCTCCAGGGGATCTTCCCAACCCAGGGAAGATACCAACCATCATTCTTTGAAATAGCAGAATATTGAAAACAATCCTAATGTCCATCAACAGCAAACTGGTTTAATAAGTTATGGTGTATCCATAAAATGGAATACTTGTTTCATTGTTTAGTAGCTACATCATGTATGATTCTTTGTGACCTCAAGGACTCTAGCCTGCCAG
Organism: Muntiacus reevesi; assembly: GCF_963930625.1. Taxonomy (NCBI): domain Eukaryota; kingdom Metazoa; phylum Chordata; class Mammalia; order Artiodactyla; family Cervidae; genus Muntiacus; species Muntiacus reevesi. Next base: position 254,472,263 of record NC_089251.1, on the reverse strand, counting down.
GTTGCTCTGTCCATGGGCTTCCCCAGGCAAGAATACTGGAGTGGTTGCCATTTCCTTTTCCAGGGGATCTTTTTGACTCAGGAGTGGAACCCATGTCTCCTGTGACTCCTGAATTGCAGGCAGATTCTTTACCACTGAGCTACACAAAAGAATGAAAAATATCTCTGTGATATGAAATAAATGAAAATAATAACTTAAAAACCTCAGGATAAATTTTAAGTAAAGAAAAGCAAACTGCAGAAATTGAAGTTCTTGGTGAAATGTGGGTAGAAAGATTTGTAAGTGATTTTATATCCTATGGTTTTCATTCTTTAGGTATCAATTTTGAGCACTCTCTAGCTTGGTTGGAGTACATTTTCTAGAATTTCTTTTTATAGATTTGCAGGCAATAAATTCTCTAAGACTTTAAAGTTTACACATCTATGCATGTAGTTCTGTCATCCTCATACAGTAAAAGCAATTGGCTATGTATAAATATCTGGAATTATAATTTCCTACTCAAATATTCAGATGTTTCATCTTATTTTCTTTTGACATATATCATAGAAATCTGAGGACTGCTTCATTTTTTACTACATTGTAGGTTTCTTTTTTTTTAATTTCTGAGATTTTAAAAAAATTTTTATAATTAAAATTTGAGTTACACTTAGTCCAGGAATGAATTTCTTTTTCTGTGATTTTTCCTAGAACTGTGCTCCTGGTCAGCACAGTGAGGTCATTTATTTTTCTTTTGCCTCCAAAGTAGGTTTTTATGTTATATTTTTAGATACTTCTTCTCCAATAGTTCGTGTTTTCTTCTAAGGAACACATGACCTTACGATTAAATCTCTATTTATATCATGTATCTTCACCTCCATCCTCACATATTTTGATCTCCACATCAGGAATTCAATTTTGACAGTGTCATCAATCCTGTTCTTTATCAAATCCTAATGTGGATACAATTTTGCTATTGTACCTTAAGATTTCTTGTAAGGTATGTGTATACTACTCATTGTAAAATAATAACCATCTAATAACTGGGACTGGATGCCATGCTCTTAATTTTTAAATGTTTAGTTTTAAGCTAGCTTTTTTACTCTCCTTTTTCACTTTCATCAAGAAGGTCTTTAGTTCCTCTTAGCTTTTCTGCCATAAGGGTGATGTCATTTACATATATGAGGTTACTGATATTTCTGAGGTATCTGGTCCCATCACTTAATGACAAATAAATGGGGAAGCAATGGAAACAGTGACAGACTTTATTTTCTTGGGCTGCAAAATCACTGCAGATGGTGACTGTAGCCATGAAATTGAAAGACACTTGCTCCTTTGAAGAAAAACTATTACCAACCTAGACAGCATATTAAAAAGCAGAGATTACTTTGCTGACAAAGATCCACCTAGTAAAAGCTATGGTTTTTCCAAGTAGTCATGTATGGATGTGAGTTGGGCCATAAAGCAAGCTGAACGCTGAAGATTTGATACTTTTGAACTGTGGTGTTGGAGCAGACTCTCAAGAGTCCCCTGGACTGCAAGAAGATCAAACCAGTCAATCCTAAAGGAAATTATTCATTCCTTGGATATGAATATTCATTGGAAGGATTGATGCTGAAGCTGAAGCTCCAATACTTTGGCCACCTGATGTGAAGAATTGACTCATTAGGAAAGATCCTGATGCTGGAAAGATTGAAGGCAGGAGAAGGGGAAAACAGAGGAAGCAATGGTTGGATGGCATCACGGACTTGATGGACATGAATTTGAGCAAGCTCTGGGAGCTGGTGATAGACAGGGGAGCCTGGTGTGCTGCAGTCCATGGAATTGCAAAGAGTCAGGCACAACTGAGCGACTGAACTGAGTAACTGGGGAGATATTTAAAACCCTGAAAATGATGCTGTTGAAGTGCTGCACTCAATATGCCAGCAAATTTGGAAAACTCAGCAGTGGCTACAGGACTGGAAAAGGTCAGTTTTCATTCCAATACCCAAAAAAAGGCAATACCAAAGAATACTAGACATTTGCACTCATCTCACATGCTAGCAGGATTATGCTCAAAATCCTTCAAGCTAGGCTTCATCAGTATGTGAACCGAGAACTTCCAGATGTACAAGCTGGATTTAGAAAAGGCAGAGGAGCCAAAAATCAAATTGCCAACATATGCTGGATTAGAGAGAAAGCAAGGGAATTCCAGAAAAAATATCTACTTCTGCTTCACTGACTATACCAAAGCCTTTGACTGTGTGGATCATAACAAACTGTGGACAATCCTTAAAGAGATAGGAATACTAAACCATGTTACCTGTCTCCTGAAAAACCTGTATGCAGGACAAGAAGCAACAGTTAGAACTGGACATGGAACAACTGACAGGTTCAAAATTGGGAAAGGAGTATGTCAAAGCTGTGTATAGTCACCCTGCTTATTTAACCTAAATGCAGAATACATCATGCAAAATGCCAGGCTAGATGACTCACAAGTTGGAATCAAGATTACTAGGAAAAATTCCAAGAGCTACAGATATGCAGATGGTACAACTTTAATGGCAGAAAACGAAGAGGAACTAAAGAGACTCCTGATGAGCATGAAAGAGGAGAGTGTCTACCTAAAGAAACAAAAGACCTATACACAGAAAACTATAAAACATTGATGAAAGAAATCAAAGAGGACACAAACAGATGGAGAAACATACCGTGCTCATGGATTGGAAGAATCAATATTGTCAAAATGGCTATTCTACCCAAAGCAATCTATAGATTCAATGCAATCCCTATCATGTTACCAACGGTATTTTTCACAGAACTAGAACAAATAATTTCACAATTTGTATGGAAATACAAAAACCTCGAATAGCCAAAGTAATCTTGAGAAAGAAGAATGGAACTGGAGGAATCACCCTGCCTGACTTCAGACTCTACTACAAAGCCACAGTCATCAAGAGAGTATGGTACTGGCACAAAGACAGAAATATAGATCAATGGAACAGAATAGAAAGCCCAGAGATAAATCCACGAACCTATGGACACCTTATCTTCGACAAAGGAGGCAAGGATATACAATGGAAAAAAGACAATCTCTTTAACAAGTGGTGCTGGGAAAACTGGTCAACCACTTGTAAAAGAATGAAACTAGAACACTTTCTAACACCATACACAAAAATAAACTCAAAATGGATTAAAGATCTAAATGTAAGACCAGAAACTATAAAACTCCTAGAGGAGAACATAGGCAAAACACTCTCTGACATAAATCACAGCAAGATCTTCTATGACCCACCTCCCAGAATATTGGAAATAAAAGCAAAAATAAACAAATGGGACCTAATGAAACTTAAAAGCTTTTGCACAACAAAAGAAAGAGGAGAGTGAAAAAGCTGGTTTAAAACTTAACCTTCCAAAAACTAAGATCATGGCATCCGGTCCCATCACTTCATGGCAAATAGATGTGGAAAAATTGGAAACAGTGATAGATTTTATTTTCTTGGGCTCCAAAATTACTGCAGACAGTGACTGCAGCCATGAAATTAAAAGATGCTTGCTCTTTGGAAGAAAAGCTATGACATACTTAGTGTATTAAAAAGTAGAGACATCACTTTACTGACAAAGATCAATAAAGTCAAAGTTATGGTTTTTCCAGTAGTGAGAGTTGGACCATAAAGAAGGCTGAACACCGAAGAATTGATGCTTTTGAAATGTGGTGCTGGGGAAAAACATTGAGAGTCCCATGAAGTGCAAAGAGACCAAACCAGTAAATCCTAAAGAAAATCAACCTTTAATACTCATTCACCTGATGTGAAGAGCCAACTCACTGGAAAAGACCCTGGTGCTGGGGAAGATTGAGGGCAGGAGGAGAAGGGGCAATAGAGGATGAGATGGTTGGATGGCATCACCGACACAATGGACATGAATCTGAGCAAACTCTGGGAGATGGTGAAGCTCAGGGAAGTGTGACGTGCTGCAGTCCTTGGGGTTGCAGAGTCAGACATGACTTAGCCACTGAGCAACAAGAATAATTAAAAATCGCCAGAACAACAGGAAGAATGAGGCAGTAGAATACAAACAGATGTGATTTAAATTACTTAAGATGAGGTGAGAAAGTAATAAAACCTTTAAATATTGTTTCATTTAGAACTCAATATGAACCCCTTGAAATGATATGAAAGTCACACTTGTATAGGAGAGGAGACAGAGAGAACACAGATTTATTTATTTAAGATCATATGACCAGTAGATGAAGGCAGTAGGAATTAAAAATTGAAGACTCTAGAAGTGGGCCATTGTTTGCCGAAGGAGTTTTTCAGGGTTACTTTAAGGAAATCCTTCCTATGTAATTGTTTATAAATTATCCAGATCTCTTGTGTAAACCTTCCTGTGAGCTTGACAGTGCTGGCATAATGTACAGCAAATAGAAGAGCAGAGGAATTATGCTACTCAAAGCAAATCCCGGCCAATTAGTTCAGGCAAGAAAGCAATCTTGCATAGTCATGCAAAGATACTACCTGGGGTTGTGCATAATGACTCTAGGATACTGCAAGAGGGATCCAAATGAAAAAAAAAAATAAAAATACTGTTTGTGTGATGAAATAGGAAACATTTAGTAGTGGAGTGCCTGGTGGCTCAGATGGTAAAGAATCTACCTCCAGTGTGGGACTCCCGGGTTTGATCCCTGGGTCGAGAAGATCCCCTGAAGAAGGGAACAGCAACACACTGTAGTATTCTTGCTGGGAAATCCCATGGACAGAGGAGCCTGGAGGGCTACAGTCCATGGGGTCACAAAGAGTCGGACATGACTGAGTGACTAACACTTTCACATGTTCATAAAGGAGATTGTTAACATCTTACAAGGTCCAGTTAAAGTTCAGCACCCTCAGTGAAGCCTTTCTTGCCAGCCCAAATCATCATTTTCTTCTCTGCTTTCAATTATATTTACCTTGTTAATGTCTCTTTTTCACATCCTATCATACATAATCTTGTTAAACTTTTTCAAGTGTTCAATCTTGTTAAACTTATTCAACTACTGAATAAGCCAAGCTTCTTGAGGGATAGATATTCTGTCTTATCTTTCTTTTTATCATACTACTAGGACATGGTCCTTGGCTTATTCAGAACCACTCAGAAGTTTAAAATGGACTGAAGCGATATAGAATAGTAAGTGATCATAATAACTTTGAAGGATGATTACTATAGGGTTCACAAGCTACAGTTTTCCCTTTCATGATACAACTGAAGAGCCAAAGTTGGAAATTTTATCAATCAAAATTCAGGGGTATATACAGAATCTAGAAAAATGGCACTGAAGAATTTATTCTTCAATAAAAATTGGGGAAACAGTGGAGAAACAGACATAGAGAATAGACTTATGGACATGGTGAGGGGGGAGGAGAGGGTGAAAAGTATGGGAAGAGTAACATGGAAACTTCCATTCAGTTCTGTCACTCAGTCACGTCTGACTCTTTGCGACCCCATGGAGTGCAGCACACCAGGCCTCCCTGTCCATCACAAACTCCCATAGTTTACCCAAACTCATGTCTACATAGTCAGTGATACCATCCAGCTATCTCATCCTCTGTCATCCCCTTCTTCTCCCACCTTCAATCTTTCCCAGCATCAGAGTCTTTTCCAATGAGTCAGTTCTTCCCTATCAGGTGGCCAAAGTGTTGGAGTTTCAGCTTCAACATCAGTCCTTCCAATGAACACCCAGGATTGATCTCCTTTAGGATGCACTGTTTGGATCTCTTTGCATTCCAAGGGACTCTCAAGAGTCTCCTCCAACATCACAGTTTAAAACCATATATCCTTTGGCACTCAGCTTTCTTTATAGTCCAACTCTCACATCCATACATGACTACTGGAAACACCATAGCTTTGACTAGATGAACCTTTGTTGGCAAAGTAATGTCTCTGCTTCTTAATATGCTGTCTAGGTTGATCATAACTTTCGTTCCAAGGAGTAAGTGTCTTTAAATTTCATGGCTTCAGTTACAATCTGCCATGACTTTGGAGCCCCCCAAAATAAAGTCTGTCACTGTTTCCACTGTTTCCCCATCTATTTGCCATGAAGTGATGGGACCAGATGCCATGATCTTAGTTTTCTGAATGTTAAGTCTTAAGTCAACTGTTTCACTCTCCTCTTTCACTTTCATCAAGAGACTCTTTAGTTCTTCTTCGCTTTCTGCTATAAGTGTGGTGTCATCTGCATATCTGAGGTTATTGATATTTCTCCTGGTAATCTTAATTCCAGTTTATGCTTCATCCAGCCCAGCATTTCTCATGATGAACTCTGCATGTAAGTTAAATAAGCAGGGTGACAATATACAGCCTTGACGTACTCCTTTCCCAATTTGGAACCAGTCTGTTGTCCAATGTCCAGTTCTAACTGTTGCTTCCTGACATGCATACAGATTTCTCAAGAGGCAGGTCAGGTGGTCGGAATAGATGACCTATTCCCATCTCTTGAAGAATTTTCCACAGTTTATTGTGGTCCACACAGTCAAAGACTTTGGCATAGTCAATAAAGCAGAAATAGATGTTTTTCTGGAACTCTCTTGCTTTTTCAATGATCCAGTGGATGTTGGCAATTTGATCTCTGGTTCCCCCACCTTTTCTAAAACCAGTTTGAACATCTGGAACTTCATGGTTCATGAACAGTTGAAGCCTGGTTTGCAGAATTTTGAGCATTACTTTACTAGCGTGTGAGATGAGTGCAATTGTGCAGTAGTTTGAGCATTCTTTGGCACTGTCTTTCTTTGGGATTGGAATGAAAACTGATCTTTTCCAGTCCCGTGGCCACTGCTGAGTTTTCCAAATTTGCTGGCATATTGAGTGCAGCACTTTCACAGCATCATCTTTTAAGATTTGAAATAGCTCAACTGGAATTCCATCACCTGCACTAGCTTTGTTCGTAGTGATGCTTTCTAAGGCCCACTTGACTTCACATTCCAGGATGTCTGGCTCTAGGTGAGTGATCACACCATTGTGATTATCTGGGTCATGAAGATCTTTTTTGTACAGTTTTTCTGTGTATTTTTGCCACCTCTTCTTTATATGTTCTGCTTCTGTTAGGTCCATACCATTTCTGTCCTTTATCGAACCCATCTTTGCATGAAATGTTCCCTTGGTATCTCTAATTTTCTTGAAGAGATCTGTAGGCATTCCCATTCTATTGTTTTCCTTTATTTCTTTGCACTGATCACTGAGGAAGTCTTTCTTATCTCTCCTTGCTATTCTTTGGGACTCTGCATTCAAATGGGAATATCTTTCCTTTTCTCCTTTGCTTTTTTGCTTCTCTTCTTTTCACAGCTATTTGTAAGGCCTCCTCAGACAGCCGTTTTGGCTTTTTACTTTTTTTTTTAGGGATGGTCTTTATCCCTGTCTCCTGTACAATGTCATGAACCTCCGTCCATAGTTCATCAGGCACTCTGTCTATCAGATCTAGTCCCTTAAATCTATTTCTCACTTCCACTGTCTAATTGTAAGGGATTTGATTAAGGTCATATCTGAATGGTCTAGTGGTTTCCCCTACTTTCTTCAATTTAAGTCTGAATTTGGCAATAAGGAGTTCATGATCTGAGCCACAGTTAGCTCCCAGTCTTGTTTTTGCTGACTGTATAGAGCTTTTCCATCTTTGGCTGCAAAGAATATAATCAATCTGATTTTGGTATTGACAATCTGGTGATGTCCATGTGTAGAGTCTTCTCTTGTGTTGTTGGAAGAGGGTGTTTGCTATGATCAGTGCGTTCTCTTGGCAAAACCATTAGCCTTTGTCCTGCTTCATTCCATACTCCAAGGCCAAATTTGCCTGTTACTCCAGGTGTTTCTTGAATTCCTACTTTTGCATTCCAGTTCCCTATAAAGAAAAGGACATCTTTTTGGCATCTAAAAGGTCTTGTAGGTCTTCATAGAACCATTCAACTTCAGCTTCTTCAGCGTTACAGGTCGGGGCATAGACGTAGATTACCGTGATACTGAATGGTTTGCCTTGGAAATGAACAGAGATCATTCTGTCATTTTTTGAGATTGCATCCAAGTACTATATTTCAGACCCTTTTGTTGACTGTGATGGCTACTCCATTTCTTCTAAGGGATTCTTGCCCATGGTAGTAGATATAATGGTCATCTGAGTTAAATTCACCCATTCCAATCCATTTTAGTTCACTGATCCCTAAAATCTTGATTTTCACCCTTGCCATCTCCTGTTTGACCACTTCCAATTAGCCTTGATTCATGGACCTAACATTCCAGGTTCCTATGCAATATTGCTCTTTACAGCATTGTACCTTACTTCTATCACCAGTTACATCCACAACTGGGTGTCATTTTTGCTTTGGCTCCATCCCTTCATTCTTTCTGGAAACATACATTACCATATGTAAAATAGATAGCCAATGGGAATTTGCTGTGTGGCTCAGGAAACTCCAACAGGGGCTCTGTATTAACCTAGAGGGGTGGGATGGGGAGGGAGATGGGAGGGAGTTTCAAAAGGGAGAGGATATATGTATATCTATGGCTGATTCATGTTGAGGTTTGACAGAAAACTGCAAAGTTTTTAAAGAAATCATCCTTCAATAAAAAATAAATAAATTTTAAAAATACATTAAAAAAAAATCCAGGCAGGAAACAGAAGCTCTCTCAGGGAGATGACTGGAGAGATTTTAGTGAGGAGAATATTTTCCGAAGTGTGGCAGGGTTAAGGACCAACAAAGAATGATAAATCAAGAGGAATGTATTCACAACCAAAACACATTCCAGCTCTTTCTCTCTGGCTGTCTCTTTGGCTTTCTGTCTCCTCCCACCTTCCCCTGCTCTCTGATATCTGCCTGGTCCTTCCCACTGGATGAACCCAAGGGGAATTAAAAGGGTAAGGGAGTTGAGATGACACAGTCCACAGAACTCAGCCTGCTGGAGCGTAGATCACCATGGAAAAGAGCAGAGGATAGACCTGAGGATGACACAAGGCTCCTTCCTGTCTTCTGAAGATACTGCTATTTACAAAACTTGCTGTATGCTACTATGTTCACCAAATAATAAACGGATGGTCACCAGATACAAAATTATTATCTATCACCAAATAATAACATATACAATTATATCACTTGTTTCATGTGTGGTGCTTTTTACTTTCCTCAAAATCATCATATATTGTTCCACTGATTTTATTTTCTTATTAAGAGTTGCTATATTTTAAATTGTTTATCTAATGGTAGTGATAATGGACTTACTCTGGTTTTCACATGTGATTTTCTAAAATTTATTTATATTTAAATTGAAGGATAATTGCTTTACAGAATTGGGTTGGTTTCTGTCAAACATCACCGTGACTTAGCCGTGGGTATACACATGTCCCCCCTTTTTGAGCCTCCCTCCCCACCTCACCCTCTAGGCTGTTACAGAGCCCCTTTGAGTTCCTTGAGTCACATAGCAAATTCCCACTGGCCATCAGTTTTACATATGGTCATGTAAGTTTGTAAGTTACTCTCCCCATACATCCCACCCTCTCCTTCCTCCCCAACACCGTATCCATAAGTCTGCTCTCTATTCTCTCACATGTGATTTTTAATGCTAACCTTTACTTCCTATCAAAGTCTATAATTCTCCTCCACGTGGTATGTTTTTCAGGACTATTTTGACCTTCACTTTCTCAAACTACATATTTCCTTTAATCATTTAAAGTATAAAAGAAAATACTAGTGTTTAAAAAATATTCTTTATGAGAAAGACAGGACCATATCAGTACATTCCTTGCTTATGGGCAAACTTATTAGCACCATTTAGTCCTCAGGAAACAGCGAAAGGGCTTGAGAGCTGGAGACACCATCTCCCCATCTATAAATACAAAAATAAACTCCTAAAATACTCTGTAGGACCAAGAACTCTTGGCTCACCTTTTAGCGCCCTGTGTTCACCTGCTAAATGAGGCACACATTTTGACACTCTACATTCGGTGTAGATTTAGCTTGTCCTCCTAAAGTCACATTTCCTATTTGATTATACATGTTAGAAGAATTCAACCATTTCTATACTGATATTATGACTGACGACTGGCCAGCGCAACACCAAATCTGCCTTTCACATTATCTGAGTAGCTGGCATAATGCCATTTATTAGGATGGAAAAGACTGGGAGAAGAGAAGATCTACAGAGAAAAAAAAAAATCACAGGTTTAGTTATGACTTGTTGAAACAAAAGGGTTGATCAACTTCCTAGGGAGTAACTGGATTTGGCATTAAGAGCAGAGGTCTGTACTGGAGATATGAAAAAGGAAGGTGCCATTACAGAAAGTGCTTAAAGTCATGAGGCTGAATGATAGCACCAGGGAGGAAGCAGAGTCAGAGATCATCTATTTTATCAGCTCTTCATGGATTACATTAAAGAAAGGGAGCTTTCCAGATAATAAAATATATTTTTTAAACTGTAATGATTTAAGTAACATGATACTGAATTATGAAAGAGTTCAAGTATATATGGGAGTTAATATATGATAAATGTAACATTTCCATATGTAGATTATTCAACAGAAAATGAGCAGTATTGGATTTCTTCTCCATTTTCTTTGGATATTACTATTTTTTAAAATGTGTTTCTGTTTTGATGATTGCAACAAGCAAAAATGAATAGCTAAAAACCTGGAAAAATGTTAGATCCTGTTATTAATCTATATATAATTTATTTTGCTAAAACTTATAAAACCAGTATATTAGAATACAAGTTAAAAATCATTTTTATAGTTCTGAGGTAAAGAAGGTGTATCTAAGCATGGCATATAAGATAGAAAACATATTTAAAAGTTTATAAAAAGTGAATAGGAGAAAGAAATGGCAACCCACTCTAGTACTGTTGCCTGGAGAACTCCATGGACAGAGGAGCCTGGCGGTTTGCAGTCCATGGGGTCGCAAAGAGTCGGACACAATTGAGTGACTAACACAACAGCAAAGAGTGAATAATGCAAAAAAGCAGAAAAACAAGACACACTAGGACAAATGTTTTCAACAAAATATGAAGACGTTTTAAGATCACTATTAAAAAATAAATACATCCATAGAAACGTAAAGATTATGTCAAATGATGACAAAAATATGAACGGTAAATAGCTTGTAAAACAATGTTAGAGATATTTAATCATAAATACAAACTAAAATGATAGTGAAATACTATTGTTATATCACTTGATAGGCAAAGATATGAATCAAAGTATATATTGAGTTCTCATATTGGCTAGGGTAGATACTTCTTTCAAAGAGAGCAGTACAAATACCTAATGCATGTCACATTTTTCCTATAAATGCAGTATCAGCTCTCCTCCATTGCACAATGGGGGATCTATGTCCCCTCCCCTTGAACACTTTTAACTTTTGTAACTGCTTCACAACTAACAGAATGTGGCAGAAGTGTTACTGTGTGACTTCCAAGACTAGGTCATAAAATGCAATATAGTTTTACCTAGTTTTTTCTGTCTCTTTCTCTACATGCTTTCTCCTGAAACCCAGGCACTCAGCCATTGCCCTAGCATCAACTACCAGACAGCTAAGCCTTCATATGATTGCAGCCCTTAGATTTCTAGTCTTCCCGCTTAGACCCAGATATCACAGAGCACAGGCAAGTCATCCCAGTGCATTTGAATTTCTCACCAAGGGAAACTATAGGAAAGACAAATGATTACTATTATTCAGGCCACTAAGTGTGAGGTTGATTTTTTAACTGCCAAAACAGGTAAATAACACACTGACTTTCAGAGCAATATGTCAAATCTGAAAACAGGGCATATCTGCTGACTAATTTATCTTGAGGAAGCACTCAGACAATTGCACAAATATTTGTGTGTGGGAAAGTCGATTATAGCCTCCAATTTTTCACTCTTATAGGCAAGATAACATGAAATAATTTGGAATTGCTTAGGTAAACTGTGATATATTCATATAATTGAAGACTATTCAACCATTCAAAATATGTAGTAAATCTGTAGTTGACAAAGAAGTTCTTCAATTGATACTATTAGGTAAAAAGTTAGGTAACAGATTTCATTGAATCACAGATGTAGAAAACAAACGTATGGTTACCAAGGGGAAATGGCAGGGAGGGATAAATTGGAAGGTTAGGACTGACACACACATTACCATACATAAAACAGATAAATAATAATAAGAACCCACTGCATAGCACAGAAAACTCTACTCAGTACTCTGTAATGGTCTAAATGGGAAAAGAATATTTTATATGTATATATAAACTGATTAGTGTTGTCATACACCTGAAACTAACATTGTAAATCAACTATACTCCAAGAAAAATTAATTAAAAATTTAAAAAATCAGATTTGAAAGTACTTTACATATGGAATTCCATTCTATGGGGAATTTTTTTCTCTTTAGGCATAGAAAGTCTTTAAAAATATACATCAAAATTATAATGGCAGTTATCTTTTATATCAAGTAAAATAAGCTGTTTCTATTTTTAAATTATAAAGAAAAAAACTCAAAGCATTTAAGACAGTATCTCAATGCTCACCGGTGCTGTGAGATAGTCATTAGCAGTGTTTTTTTTAAAGAGATGAGCTGCACATGTCATATTTTGAGCACGTTTCCTTCCACTCCTCCTCCTCCTTCTTTCCTAGTCCTGATCAAATTGTCAAGTGCTTCTCTTGCTCTTAATGTCTAGGGAAAGGGGAAAAATTATTGACTTGAATGAATGTTCATAGATACTACCATGAAAATAAATGTCACTGTTTTATCACACACTGAAAAGTTCCAGGGTAATATTATTGTGTCTATTTTTATAAATGGGGAAAATGTCTCAGAGACTCTAACTGGCTTGTCTATTGTTAGTCAGAAATTATTTGAAAAGAAACTAGATATGCCAGCCCCTGAATTTATGGCCTTTGCACCGCACTAGGAAGCACTTCAAAGTGTTTCAAATTTCTACTGTAGTATACTAAGTATCATGCAAAGAGAACTAACTATACAGTCATATTGCCATAGACATTATAGTCCATGTAAATTAATACTTATTTACTTTATTTAAGCATACTTATGGCTTGAAACTCAAGAGTCTTCTCCTGTACCACAATTCAAATGAATCAGTTCTTTGGCACTCAGCCTTCTTTATGGTTCAGCTCTCACCTCCATACATGACTACTGGAACAACCACAGCTTTGATTATACGGACCTTTGCTGGCAAAGTAATATCTCTGCTTTTTAATACACTGTTTAGGTTTGTTATAGGTTTCCTTCCAAGGAGCAAGTGTCTTTTAATTTCATGGCTGCAATCAACATCTGCAGTGATTTTGGAGCCCGAGAAAATAAAATCTATCATTGCTTCCACAGTGAAAGGGTTAGATATGACTGACTGACTAACACTTTCACTTTCGTGGCTTAAAACTCCATATTAAAAAAAAAAGGAAAAAAAGACTAAGATTATGGTATCTAATGCTATCTGGTCCCATCACTTGATGGTAAATAGAAAGGGAAAAAGCAGAAGCAGTGACAGATTTTATTTTCCTGGACTCCAAAATCACTGCAGGTGACTGTAGCCATGAAATGAAAAGACGCCTGCTCTTTGGAAGAAAAGCTATGACAAACCTAGTGAGCATATTAAAAAGCAGAGACATCACTTTGCCAACAAAGGTATGTATAGTCAAAGCTATGACTTTTCCAGTAGTCATGTATAGATGTTGAAAGCAGGACCATTAAGAAGGCTGAGTGCCAAAGAATTGATGCTTTCAAATTGTGGTGCTGGAGAAGACTCTTGAGAGTCCCTTGGACAGCAAGGAGATCAAACCAGTCAATCCTAAAAGAAATCAGCCTTGAATATTTATTTGAAAGATTGATGCTGAAGCTGAAGCTCCAATATTTCAGCCACCTGATGTGAAAAGTCAACTCACTGGAAAAGATGCTGATGCTTGGAAAGGTTGAAGGCAAAAGGAAAAGGGAATGGTAGATGATGAGATGGTTAGAGAACATCAACTCACCGGACATGAGTCTGAGCAGACTTCAGGAGACAGGGCAGGACAGGGACCCTGTCATGCTGTGGTCCATGGGGCTGCAAAGAGTCAGAACAACTTAGCAACTGAAGAACAACAGATGAAGGTAAAAAACGATAATATTACACACTGCACTTTACAAACAGATTATTATTGAAATGGTATAGTTAAAAAAAAAAGCTAAAAGTCAGTATTTGTTTTAAATCTGTTCTAATTATGTACCAAGAAAATTCATTTATTTAGAGGGCTGTACCTTTTATAGTCCTTTGTAAAGACTGAAGGCAAAAGGAGAAGAGGGAGACAGAGGATGAGATGGTTGGATGGCATCACCGATTCAATGGACATGAACCTGGGCGAATTCCGGGAGATGGTGGGGGATGGGAAGCCTGGTGTGCTGCAGTTCATGGGTCACAAAGGGCTGTACACCACTGAGCAACTGAACAACAACCTTTTACTGAATATATTCTACCTACTTTTCAGAGTCTAAAAAAAATTACTACATGGAGCTTAGCTCAAATCTGAAAAATAAAGGACTAATTCAACACAATTGTGAAGTGGGTAAAATTCATCCTCATAACTCATTCATATTTCCTTTATCCTTCAGATTTCATTATCTGGACCTACGGACACATGTCTATTATCCCCACAGAAGTTCTGCCATAACACTACAGTTAATCAACATACATTGTTTGGCAATTGTATATCTTTGGCCCAGAACTAAATTTTTGACAGTTGCAGTTGAAAATTAGTTATCCTGTCTTATTATGTTGGAGTTTTCATCACATTGCTTCAGGATGCAGCATGGAAATAAGCCTCTGAGAAGCTTCATAAATACTCTGGTAATATTTTACAAAGTATTTTCTACCTTTAATATAATTTACATATAAGTGTGCCATTGATTAGGGAAATGTCAAAGAAATGATCAGCTATAGCTCACATTCTACACTGAAGAAGAAATGGAAGCTCAGAATATCATTACCCAAGGATTGAAAACTAAATAAAAACTATTAGAGCCAGAATTAGAAATCCACTTTACTTAATTTTAGTCTTATACTTTCTCCGCATGACTCCGTTTCTCCTCTACAACACCACCACATCTGCCTAGTTGGACCAAAGGAAATGAGCGACTTCCTTTAGTTCTCTTGGACAGGTTGTCTGCTGTCTGTTAGATCCTCAGAACACAGTGGTTGCTAGATTCCATCAAATTAACAAGACAGTTCTAAATGTGCACTAAGGATGTGTCTCATGCTGTAGGTTGCATTCAAAACCATTGTTTAATTGAGTGGTTATGGCAACTTTCCTAAATCATGGCAAATTATTAAGCAGCATGTGGTACAAGCGGGACCAGGAAGGCTCAGGTGTAATAAATGATTGTCCTTTGGAGAGTCATAAAAGGAAGTAATTCATTAGGGAAACAAAAGAAATTTTGTAGCAGTTAAGCATATTGAAAAATCTGTTATACATAAAATCCCTTGCTTCTTGTCTGAATTAAAGCAAGAACCAAAGATCATTTCCCCCCAAAATTTTCAAAGCCATGCTAATTCACTTAAAATAGAGTTGTTCTTTGATTTATTATTTACATTGTAGCATATAAATAGCAATTACTTTCCATAAAGAATTTTAATTTTTCATTTTTAGTGTATTTATTTAATTCAGATTTTTATGTTTAAATAAAATACAAAAATAAAACTCAAGGAAACCTAAAAAGCTCAAAAGAAAACTTTAAAAATACGATATTATTAGTGTTTAGAAAAGTGTTATATAAGACAATATTTCAAATCCGGGTAATTCTAAAACAGAAGAATTTATAAAATAAATTAGTTATCAGGAACAAGTCAAATTACTGCACCAAAGGTAATAAGCCAAGGATGAGACCTTGCTCTATAACTTTTCTTCAAACCCACACATATCTTGTCTGTCATCTTTCAGTTTGCATACACAATATTTGAAGCATGTTTTTTTCTTTTCACTACATATTAATTAAAAAAAACTTTCATGGGTAATCATTATAAATGATATACCAAAATTCAAACTGAATTTTTATTCTTCTATTATTTTAGCATTTTTCAATATTAGTGAATAAATTTCATTCAAAAGCATCTCTGTTAACATTTGTTGGGGAAAAATGTGGATTGAGGGCAAAGCACAATTTAAAGGGAATCCCAAAATGAATAATAATTTAAATCTCCACAAGGAAAAGACTAAATTTTACATATTATATGCCCACATTAAAAAAAAAAAAAGTCTAACGTCTGGGAGTCACAATTAGGCATTCAATTAAAGCAAATGAATGTCAAGAATTTCACATGAATTCTGTTAATCAGATTTGCTATTACATTATTTGAATAGGAGTCCTTTGTTTCGCCACTTCATAAATAGTATCTGTTTAAGGATCTGCTAGCGGGTGAAAATAGGACATAGGAGTGAAAATAGGACATAGAAGTTACATTACTCTGCAGGAACATGCAGAAAGGGGCATGTGCCCATGAGGCTCTGTGCTTATCCCCCGTGCTTAACGTACTGGGCTATGAGAAAGTAGGTTGCTTTGAAATATACAAGTCTCATTTTTTTTTGCTGTAAATATGGATTTTTTTTCCCCTATAAATTCTTTGGGAGTTAAATAATTAATTAAGACACAAATCTGGGAAGATTTATGAAAACAGGGCAACTTAGGTTTGTATTTAATGTAAAACTATAAAACATTAAAAGGAAGTACCATACTTCTACAAATACAGTGTAAGTGTAGGTACTGAACTCACTAATATGAAAACCAGCAGGATGATTCAAAGAGTATTTCAAGACTTCCTGTTTATAGGAAATGAGGAAAGAAAGTCAAAATAAAGTTGTTGAGTTAGACACAAAAAAATGTAATATTCAATAGTCAATAAAACAATTGTATTTGTGGTTAACTCTTCTATGAGGAAGAATTCACTTGTATCTCTACCAAATAAAAATCTATAATTAATGAGAAACACAGAGTCTGGGCCTTAATCAGCAGAGCAGACTAAGGCCTTAAAAGTCAACTAAACAAAGCTCCATTCCCTGAGCTAAACAAAGCTCTAGTGTAACATTGAAAGAAGTCTTATTTTGTCTTATTGTTAAATTTTTGATAATTTTTAACACAATTAATATTTAGAATGATGGTATTATATGTCTGACAGATCATGTTTATCAGAGGAAACAAACCTACAGTTCATTGTTTGAGATACAAATAGTAATCATGGAGCCATTAACTTGTGTTTAAGAAAAGAACCCTATAAAACCACTCTAAGGCAAGTCAACCAAAGACATCCTACTTTCCAGTTTGAAGCAAAAGTATGTTTAAAGGTTCTGAATCATGAAAACTCTGAATTATGTTCAGAGAACAGTGAGAGATTCAATGTAACTAGGGTTTAGAGAGTACTCGTCTGATTGATTCTAGGAAGTTGGGCTAGAAGTGCAAAAGCCTTGCAGAGAAGACTAAGGACTGTGGCTCTTTTCTGAAGTGGGGGCTCACAAACCAGCAATGTTATCATCAGACTAGTTTTAGGGAAGATTCCGATAATTTCTTCTCACATGCAACATACTGCTGCTGCTGCTAAGTCGTTTCAGTCGTGTCCGACTCTGTGCGACCCCGTAGACAGCAGCCCACCAGGCTCCGCCATCCCTGGGATTCTCCAGGAAAGAGTACTGGAGTGGGTTGCCATTGCCTTCTCCCACATACAACGTATTTTCTTGCCATATAAACTTTTCTTTCTAGCTTATCAGCAGTGTTAATAACATGGATTTAGCTGTATAAAATGTTGATGTATGAGGACTGGGAGAGGGTGCAATAGGATCACTGCACATAGGCTAACTAGAGGCTTGATACGGGTGCAGAGGACGTTAAAAATGTTCCTTTACCGTCAGCGTGAATCTGACAGTGTGAGTCATCCTTTACCATTAACATGACTATAATCATTGGTGGGGGTGGGGTAAGGAGATGCAGGTGGTAAGAAAATTTTATTAAGATCTAGTTCACATGACAGAATTTACCACTTTAAAATACATCAGTTATATTCTTCCCATGTTCACAATATTCTGTAACATCATCACTAGCTAATCCTAAAATATTTTCATCAGCCCCCAAAGAAACTCCAAATCTAATAGCAGTTACTTCTCACTTCCCCCTCCAGCCCTTGGCAACTACTGATTAATTTTCTGTATCTACAGATTTGCCTACAGTATCTGAATATTTTACGTAAATCAACTCATATAATATAGGGCCTTTTACATCTGGTTTCTTTCCTTTATCACAAAGTTTTCAAGGTTCACCCTTGTAGCATGAGTCAGTATGTCATTCATTTTATGGCTGAAAAATGCTCCATTGACTAGACATATCACATTTTAGTTAGGAAATCACCAGGGATGAATATTTGCGTTGTTTCTACTATCTCTTATAAAGCTGCTATGAATGTTTGTGTACAAGCTTATCTGTAGATATATATTTTCAATCCTCTTGAGTATATGCCAAGGAATGGAACTGTTGGGTCAAACAGTAACCCTATATTTAACTGCCAAACTGTTTTCTAAAGTGGCTACATCATTTTACATTACTACCAACAATGTATGAAAGTGAAGTCGCTCAGTCATGTCAGACTCTTTGTGACCCCATGGACTGCAGCTCTCCAGGCTCCTCAGTCAATGGAATTTTCCAGGCAAGAGTATTGGAGTGGGTTGCCATTTCCTTCTTCTTCCCAATCCAGGGATCAAACCCGGGTCTCCCGCACTGCAGGCAGATACTTTACCATCTGAGCCACTGGGGAAGCCCAACAATGTATGAGGGTTCCAATTTTTCCACATCCTTGCCATCACTTATTGTCCAACTTTTTTGATTACCACCATGGTATTGGGTCTAAAGGGTTATCTTAATTTTGATTTGAATTTCCCTGAAGCTTAATGACACTGAACATTTTTTCATGTGCTTCTTGGCCATGTACCTTCTTTGGAGAAATGTCTGTAAAAATCCTTCTTTCCTATCCCCATGGACTGTAGCCCACTAGGCTCCCATGTTCATGGAATTCCCAGGCAAGAATATTGCAGTGGGTAGCCATTCCCTTCTCCAGGGGATCTTCCCGACCCAGGGATTGAACCCAGGTCTCCTGCATTGCAGGCAGATTCATTACTATCTGAGCCACCAGGGAAGCCCATCTCCTTTCATTAATTGTATGGTTTTTAAAAAATATTTGAGTAATAACAGTTTTATATTCTGAATAGTAGATTCTTATCAGATAAACGATTTGCAGGTATTTTTTCCCATTCTCTGTGTTGTCTTTTTAAAAATCATCTATATGACATTTTAAAGAGTGGTTTTAAGTTCACAGCAAAATTGAAAGGAAGGTATGGCTCTTTCCCAAATGTTCCCCTGCCCCCACACATGCATAGATTCCATGACAATTATTAATACCCTCCATCAGAGTGACAGGTAATGAACCTACACTGACACGTAATCACCCAAAGTCTATAGTTCACATTATGGATCACTCTCAGTGCCGTACTGGTTTGGCAACCATCGCAATATTATGCAGAAATGTCTCACTGCCTCAAGAATCCTTTGTGCCCTGGCCAACCCTCTCTCTCCCTAGCACATAGCAGCTACTAATCTTTTTTCTGTCTCCATATTTTCACCTTTTGCAGAATGTCATAAAGTTGGACTTATACAAGATGTACAATAAACTTCTTTTCAGATTGATTTCTTTCACCTAGTAATATGCATTTGAGGCTCTTGCATGTATATTCATAGCTTGATAGTGTATTCATTTTAGTGGTGAATAATATTCTATTGACTGCTATACCACAGTTCATTCATTCACCTACTGAAGGCATCTTGATTGCTTTTAAGTGATGGCAATTAATGGATACAGCTAATATAAATGTTTGTATGTGTGTTATTATGTGGACATAAGTTTTTAACTCCTTTGGATAAACACCAAGGAGCATAATTGCTGGGTTATGTAAGAATATGTTTAGTTTGTTTTATTTTTAATTTTTACTTTATTGGAGAATAGTTGTGTTAGCTTCAGGTGTACGGCAGTGATGCAGTTATACATTACATGAACCTATTCTTTCTCAAGTTATTTTCCAATTTATCACTACAGAATATTGAGCTTCATTAGGTTATTACAGAATATTGAACATCATTCCCTGTGATATCCTGGTTCTTGTTGGTTCCGTTCAGTTACTCAGTCGTGTCTGACTCTTTGCGACTCCATGGACTGCAGCACACCAGGCTTCCTTGTCCATCACCAACTCCCAGAGTTTACTCAAACTCATGTCCAGCAAGTCGATGAGGCCATCCAACCATCTCATCCTCTGTCGTTCCCTTCTCCTCCTGCCTTCAATCTTTCCCAGCATCAGGGTCTTTTCAAATGAATCAGTTCTTCACATCAGGTGGCCAAAGTATTGGAGTTTCAGCTTCAGTCATTCCAATGAATATTCAGAACTGATTTCCTTTAGGACTGACTGGTTTGATCTTCTTGCAGTCCAAGGGACTCTCAAGAGTCTTCTCCAACACCATAGTACAAAAGCCTCAATTCTTCGGTGCTCAGCTTTCTTTATAGTCCAACTCTCACATCCATACACGACTACTGGAAAAACCATAGCTTTGACTAGATGGATCTTTGTTGGCAAAATACATTTTGGTTGGTTACTCTTGTTGGTTACCTATTTTCAAATATAGCAGTTTTACAGGCAAGCAGAAAACTGCTATCTATCTAAACTCGATGTACCACTTTTGCATTTTCAGCAGCAAAGAATGAGGGCTCCTGTTGCTCCACATTCTCATCAGCATTTGGTATTTTCAGTGTTTCAACGGACATTTTAATAGGTGTGTAGTAATAGCGCACTGTTGCTTTAATTTTCATTTCCTCAGCAACATTTAATGTGGAACATCTTTTCACATGCTTATTTGCTGTCTGTATATATTCTTTGATAAGATGTCTGGCTCATTTTTTGGCTCATTTTTTAATTGGACTGCTTGGTTTTTTTTTTTAATTATTGAATCTTAAGAGGTATATATTTAAGATAACAATCCTATATCAAATATTTTATCTTTTGCAAATATTTTGTCCTAGGCTGTGGTTTGCCTTATTTCTCTTAACACTTTTTCACAGAAATGTTTAAGGAAGTTCAGCTTGTCAATTATTTCTCTCATGGTTTTTTGCTTTTGTGGTTGAGTCTAAAAAGTCATTACCAATGTCTGTGTTGTCTTTTTAATTTGTTCATAGTATCCTTTGAAGCAGAAACATTTTCAATGCCGAATTTCAATTTATCTATGTATTCTTTAGTTGCCTGTGGTTTATGCACCATATCTAAGAAAATATTAGCTTATCCTAGACATGAGGATATACTTAGGTTTTCATTTAAGAGTGTGACAGTTATAGCATTTTTACTTAAGTTAATGACTTTGAGTTACTTTTTATATATGGTATAAAGAAAAAATCCAATTTCTATTTTTTTTTTTTTTTGCTACTGGATATCTAGTTGTTTCAATACTGCTTGTTAAAAGTCTCTTCTGCATTGAATTATCAAGGCATCCTTGTTAAAAATTGACAATAAATACATGCTTTGTTTTTGGATTTTCAGTTCTATTCCATTCATAAACACACATACACACACATAGATACATATATATACTCATTCCAGTCTCACACAGTCTAATTTCATTTTGTATTAAATTTTCGAATAGGTCATGTGAGGCCTCCAGTTTTGCTCCTTTTAAAAGCTGTTTCAACTATTCCCCATCCCTTGCATTTTCATATGGATTTTAGTAGTATCTTGCCAAGTTCTGCAAAAAAACAAAAAGACAGCTGGGATTTTGACAGGGTTTGTATTTAATCTGTAATTCAATTTGGGGAGTCTTCCAATCATGAACATGTGAAATCTTTCAATTTTAAGTGTTCTTTAATTTCATCCAATGATGTTCTGTGGTTTTCAATGTACAAGTCTTGCACTTCTTTTGTTACATTTATTTCTAAATATTTTATTTTTTGATTCTATTGTAAATGAAATTGTTTTTCCAATTTCATTTTCAGATTGTTTACTGTTAGAATAGAGATATATAATTAATTGTTATATATCATTTAGTATTCTTCAAACTTGCTGAACTTATTAACTAATAGTTTTTTTATTGGGCTTCCATTAGTCCACTAGTATTTTATATATATATATATATATATATATATATATATATATATATATAAGGTCATATCATCTGCAAATAAGAGAGTTTTGCTTTTTTCAACCCGGATGGGTTTTATTTCTTTTTAAACATATTTGATATCTTTCACTTATTTTTATTGTTATATTTAAATAAAATATTACACTAGTTTTAGGTGTACAATATTTTCAATATTTTTATACATTATAAAACAATCACCAAAGTCCAGTACCATTCCCTGTCATGCAAAGTTATTCCAATATTATTGACTATATTCTCTATGTATACATTATATCCCTGTGATTCATGTATTTTATAGCTGGAAATTCATACATCTTAATTCCCTTCATTTATCTAGTCTGTCCCCATACCCATCTCCCCTCTGGCAACCACCAGTTTCTTCTTTATCTATAAGTCTGTTTGTTTTGTGTTTCAGATTCTGTATATGAGTAAAATCATATGGTATTTGTCTTGCTCGGTCTTGACTTACTCCGCTTAGCATAAAGAATGCTTTTTATTTCTCATTCGTGCCTAATTAGCCCTGGCTAGAACCTCCACTTCAATGTTGACTAGAAATGGTGAGAATAAACACCCTTATTTTGTTTCTGATCTTTGTAGGAAAGCTTTCAGTCCTTCACCATTAAGTACGATGTTA
The DNA here is from genome assembly GCF_963930625.1 of Muntiacus reevesi. Classification (NCBI taxonomy): domain Eukaryota; kingdom Metazoa; phylum Chordata; class Mammalia; order Artiodactyla; family Cervidae; genus Muntiacus; species Muntiacus reevesi. The sequence goes on along the minus strand of NC_089251.1, from coordinate 254,449,487 downwards.
TCTGTGGGGTTTTTACCAAGATTTTCCTGCTATCCGAAAGTAGAACATTCTTATGAAAGCTTTTGTAAGCTCAAATGGTGTAAAATGAAGACACAATTAGCAAAGGACACATCTTGCTAACAGATGCATGAAGAAAATGAAGACAAAGCACAGCTCAAAGACCCAGTTTAAAGCTGTGGCACCGGATGCTAAGACGCTGAGTGTAGTTCCCAGGGAATGAGCTTGGCGGTGCTGCTCTTGATGCCCTAGATGCACGCGCCCTCTGTGATGGCTTGTTGCAAAACAAATGCTGCTTTGGCTTTTCATCTTTTTTTCAGAAAAGTAAAAATCCTCTTCAGATTTCTTCTGGTTACTGAAAGCAAATACTAACCTAGGTCCTTAGTAAAAGTGAAATGTTACAAAGCAAACTTTAGAAAAAGTGGGGGATTCCTGTGTATGCTTTATCAGGTTGAAAAATTTCATGTCTAGTTTGTCCGGTACTTTTTATCAGTAAAGGATACTGGATCATGTCAATGCCTCTTCTGTGTCTACTGAGATGATCATGTGGTTTTATCTTTTATTCTATTAATATCACCTTGCTTGATTTTCATGTGTTAAACTGACCTTACATTCTGGAATAAATCCCACTCTGACATGGTGCAGAATACTTTTTATACATTACTGTACTCAGTTTGATAATATTTTGCTAATGACTTTTTGGGTCTATAAAGAATATTGGCTTGTAGTTTTGTGTTATCTTTGTATAATTTTAGTATCATGGAAATATTAGTGTCATACAATGAATTTTGATGTATTCCTTTGTCCTTGATTTTTGTGGAAGAACTTGGAATGTATTGGTATTAATTCTTCTTTAATAGTTCTGTTGCTTTAATCAGTGAAGTAATTTGGTCCTAGACTTTGTGAGATGTTTTTGATTACTAATCTCTACTCATTACAGATATGATCACATTTTATATGTTTTTTTTCCAAGTAGAGAATACCAATATAGAGATAGAAATGATTAATGTGTGTGTGTGTGTGTGAAGTGTGTGCCTAGTCACTCAGTCATGTCTGACTCTTTTGCAAGCCCATGGACTGCAGGCTGCCAGGATCCTCTGTCCATGGAATTCTCCAGGCAAGAATACGGGAGTAGGCTGTCATTTCCTTCTACAAATGTAATGTGGGAACTATGGAAATCAGAATCTCCCCCTTCCCAGGGTTTGTTACTATTGCTGTTTGTTCTTTGTTGACTTCTCTGACTTAATCCTATAAACACTATATTTTTTGTCATCCTTGGCCACTGAAATCTCTGCTCACTTAGGTTAGTTGTCAGCTTATAATTGGACAGATACTTTCTCCAATGCCTAGAACCAATAAGTGTCCTTATCTTTGACAAAGGGCTCTGTGCATCTTTGACACTGTGCCAGGCAGTTAGTTGAGAGCTCTGCCTTAGCCTTCCCTTCCAACTTGCGCAAATCCCAGCATCAGCAGAGGGTAAGCACTGAGGGATTTTTAGGGTCTTTTCTGAGCATACACACAGTGCTGGACAACTTTTTAGATTACTAGGAATATCTGGGGGTTTCCCAAAGTCCCTGTGGACATCTCATTTCCCAGCTTCTCCTTTTAAGTTTTTGATCAGTCTATTGTTTGCTTCAACTGTTACTCATGACTCAGCTACAACCTTAACAATTTCCTGTAACTGTTTTCTATAAAAGCCCTATGGTAAAGACTTTGACACTGGTGGTAAGGTCAAATAAAGACAATCTTGCAAGTAGAGTGTCCTAGACAACCACTAGACAGATCAACTTTGAAGGAGCTCTGCCTATATCCTGCTCCTTTTAATGGCTGCCAGACTGTTGGTTTTTAGACTGCTTGGGGCAGTTAGCTTTCAAGGTTAGCACTGATCTGGGGAGTTGGATGAAAACAGCATAGTTAGAATGACACAAAACTCACTGTTCTTAGCATGATTCAGCCATCTTATTGACTAAACGCTTCCTGAAGAGCTGAACTTCTTTGGTTTACTTTCAAAGTTTTGAGAACTTGATTCTGACCATTTTTGCCAGTTTTCTCATTGCTTCTTACAAAGGAGAGAATTTTCAGAATTTCTTGCTCTGTTACTTTTGCTGATGTCACCCGATGAGAATTTTCTAAGAGCAAAAAAAGATAAGTGATAAAGAAGGGTACAGGAGGAGGAAAATATAAGGAAGAAAAAACCAGAAACTTCCAAGCAGCTTGTAATTGCATGAATGTAACTTCTCTGCACAAAAATGTTATAATTGCTTCTTAATCCCAATATTACTGGCAGAATTTCAAGGCCTGGATATGCTTACCCTAAGTAAAGCTTGAAACTTTCCTGCTCTCCTTTCTTGAAGTGTAGCCACCGTTCCAGTTAGGTGAGACTCCTACCCACGTCTCTACCTCCCTGACCCTTCCTCCCACCCACACGCATGATGCAGTGTATTGCTTCAGTCTCAGGCTGGAGACCACTGTTCTGGTGCCATCATTGCTCTCATGCAAAGGGAAAATATGCCTAACAGGTGGTCTGTGAAAGAGTCAAAGCAGAGACAAATTACTGTCCCGTCCACAGTTGGGTGGCTGATTTCCAGCCCAAAGGTTTCTTTTTCCCAATAGGGATAGAATAAAAGTTTTGCCCATTTTGTTTAGACTACATGGAGAGAGAAGAGACTACATTAGAATCAAAGTCAGAAAGAACAAGTGAACCAAAGCTAAACTAGCCCCAATGCCATACTGCTCAATGAAGCCAGTGTCAAGACAAAGTAGTAACCAATGGTATCATGAAGTTCTGGGGCCTCTATCTAATAAGAAGGAACCTGGAAGATTTTAGACCCTGCACATAGGAACAAGAAGCCAATGAGGAAGTACATATTTAAGAAGTGAAAGGAAGTATAGGTATGATGAGAAAGGAACAAAATTAAATGTGGTTCAGTAGTTTTTATATGATTGTTGAGTCTGAGCTTTGAGCCAAATACATCCATATCGTCAAAGCTATGGTTTTTCCAGTCATGTATGGATGCAAGAGTTGGACCATAAAGAAGGCTGAGCCCCAAAGAAATGATGCTTTCAAACTGTGGTGCTGGAGAAGACTCTTGAGAGTCGCTTGGACAGCAAGGAAATCAAACCAGTCAGTCCTAAAGGAAATCAGTCCTGAAATTCATTGGAAGGACTGATGCTGAAGCTGGAACTCCATACTTTGGCTACCTGATGTGAAGAGCCAACTCACTGGAAAAGACCCTGATGATGGGAAAGATTGAGGACAAGAGGAGAAGGGGGAAACAGAGGATGAGACAGTTGGATGGCATCACTGACTCAATGGACATGAGTTTGAGCAAACTCCAGGAGATAGTGAAGGACAGGGAGGCCTGGCGTGTGGCAGTTCATGGGGCTGCATGAACTGAGTTGGACACAACTTAGAGACTGAACAACAAACCAAAAGATCTCTCTCTCTTAGTTGTCTGTTCATAAGATAATTAGTTACAGTTTTGTTCAAATTGATAGTTTTACAAAACAGGATATATTAACTCAAATCACTTGGGCTAATTTGGTTGTTTCCAAAGTTTGCAGTTAAAAAAAGAAATCATACCTCTTATAATAAAGCAGAGATGTTAAAACCTAAATGCCTTCAACTGACCATTCGCTACAATTTTGCTACTCAATCAACAATTCTCACTGCATTGGGCTTACCTGAGAACTGTCTATTCACATTCTATCAAAACAATCCTTAATCTTAGTCATTTAGATATTAGGGAAATGACATTTAAATCGTCCTTATACAATAGCAAGGATTTTTCCTACTTCTTGTGAAAGGTGGGTAAATATTCAATTGATACCTAATAGGAAGTTCCTCTGATTTCACTGCAAAAAATAGACATTTATATGTACACAATTTGAAATTATGGCAGAAAATGCTAATCACTTACTAAGTAGTGATCTAAGATTATATAATGTTCACTTTTAAAAATACTAAAAGAAAATTAAACACTAAAATTGAAACAAATTTCTGATTTTAAACTTTTAAGGAAAACACACTTTTAGGAAAGTGAAAATTTGAATATTTCATTATCAATGAAAATGAGCTATATTTTTATAAACTCATGAAAAACTGTTTATTAAGGAAAGTCTAGCAATTTCTAAAAATAAAAGGATAAAGATTTATCTGAAGAAGTCCATGTGATTTGTGATGTGGTTTAGATCTTATTTTCCACATATTAGGCAAAATATTCATAAATGCATTTTTATCTTTTCACTTGAAAAATAAAAAATTGTTGGAGGCAATATGTTAATTTAATTGCACTTTTTTTTGTTTCTGGCTAATCTTGCATACTCAAAAAGGAAAACAGTTGTGATTATTCTTTATGCTAAATTGATAATAACTTTAAATAAATCACTGGTATTACTTGAACATGGATTTTAATCTCTTGATTGAGAAAGACATGAAAACAGATCTTTAGTCATCTAATGAGAGGAAACCAGTTATCATGGTGAGTCACAGTATGGTATTCATTTAGAAAGTATTCTGAACAAAATAAACTAGGAAACTTATTTTGAGGCAGCATCTTGGAAGTATAATTTTTCAACAACCATAAATTATAAAAATCACTCCTGATTGCAAATTTGGCCACTTTTCATGAATTTGGTACAGTTCAAAAATTTCCAGAACTAAAATAATCACTGTCCCTTTGACTCCTGAAAAAATTCACAAACAGCTGGACACTAGGTTGGAATGCAACACTAGCAATTAAACAAGTAAAATTTTAAAATAGATGATTTTGTATAGAAAACATCACTTTTCTACATAATTAATAGCTTTAATGTTTTGTGCTATATATTCAAAGAGAGCAGAAAGGCATATGCTTCCTCAGAGAGCACCCAGTCCAAATATCAATAGATTGCTTGACCGTATAATATCCTCAGAGGCAGTTCCAAGCCCATAGAACTCACCAAAAGACCAGATGTTGCTACTAGAATGTTCCAAGGCTTGGCATCTGGGTCTTGGCAAGCCTGAGAGATAGCCTTGGGTCTTGTGTATATTGCTAAAATAGGACATGGAAGTAAGGTCCATAGTACAGAGTCTAAATGATTCTGAAGAGATACACGGGACTGAAAAATGATTCAAAGTATAACAGTGGTTTTAATAAGTTATTGGCTTATCTGCACCAATTAAATGTACTGGGAGAACGTCAAAACAGTTTCAAAACTCGGAATCATAATTTTTCCTTGACTTTAAGCATGTTCTAAATTAATTGTACCAATAAATATTTTCTAGTAACTGAGAGTACATATACATACATTTTTCACTGTGAATAACAAGAGAAGGAGGACAGCCATAGTTTTATTTTCAGATTTCAGGTAGTTTTCGAGTGTTTTGAACAATCCTTCATCCCATTTCTATGAAATTTAACATTTGACATGTAGAAGTCTATTAATTATATAGAGCTATTAATTACATAGAATTGATGCTTTCAAACTGTGGTGCTGGAGAAGACTCTTAAGAGCAAGGGGATCAAACCACTCAGTCCTAAAGGAAATCAGTCCTGAATACTCATTGGAAGGATTGATAGTGAAGCTGAACCTCCAATACTCTGGCCACCTGATGTGAAGAGTTGACTCACTGGAAAGGACCCTGATGTTGGGAAAGATTGAAGGCAGAAGGAGAAGCAGGCAAGGAGAGATGGTTGGATGGCAACACCAATTCAATGAACATGAACTTAGACAAAGTCCAGGAGATAGTGAAGGACAGGGAAGCCTGGTGTGCTGCAAACCATCGGGTCACAAAAAACTGGACACAACTTGGTGACTGAACAACAACAAAATGCAGAAGTCATAATATAGTTGTGGGAAAATAAATGAATTGTTTTATGTATCTGATTCTGTAAAGATACTGTTTTTCTTGGGAGCTATAAATTGTAGATTTATAGATAGAGTATAAGAAGTAGCATGGTAGTAACAAGAACTTTGTAAATTCATATATTTAACTCAGTAATTCCACTTCTTAGAAATCCATCCAAAGAAATGAATTAAATGTGGACAAAGATTTATTTGTAAGGATGTTCATTGTGAGTATAAATAGCTATATCATAAAATGCATTGGCCACCTGATGCGAAGAACTGACTCATTCGAAAAGACCCTGATGCTGGGAAAGATTGAAGGTGGCAGGAGAAGGGAATGACAGAGGATGAGATGGCTGGATGGCATCACTGACTCAATGGACATGAGTTTGAGTAAACTCTGGGAGTTGGTGATGGACAGCGAGGCATGGCATGCTGCAGTCCATGGGGTCACAAAGAGTTTGACATGACTGAGCGGCTGAACTGATCTGAACTAAAAATGCATTATGATATAAATATTCAATAATTGGAGATGTTACACATGGTAGAGTATCCTGTAGAATTAAATTCATTTTAAGACTGTTTAATTGGCAGAGAAAAATGTGCATGATATATTAAAGGAAAAAGACAAAACTATATAAATAACAAAACCCCAAATTGAAAATAAAACAGGTGTGTACTGACTTAAGACTAGAACAAATACATAAAAGTACTGGCATTGTTATGTTTAGATAGTGAATTATGGGTATTTTAAATTTTCCTCTTCATTTGTTAGCATTGTCAACATATATTTTAAAATAGGCAAATATGAATTAAATATTATAACATATTATATTATCAGTCAGTCAGTCCAGTTGCTCAGTCATGTCTGACTCTTTGCGACCCCATGAATCGCAGAACGCCAGGCCTCCCTGTCCATAACCAACTCCCGGAGCTTACTCAAACTCATCTCCATCGAGTTGATGATGCCATCCAGCCATCTCATCCTCTGTTGTCCCCTTCTCCTCTGCCTCCAATCCCTCCCAGCATCAGAGTCTTTTCCAATGAGTCAACTTTTCCCATCAGGTGGCCAAAGTATTGAAGTTTCAGCTTCAGCATCAGTCCTTCCAATGAACACCCAGGACTGATCTCCTTCAGGATGGACTGGTTGGATCTCCCGGCAGTCCAAGGGACTCTCAAGAGTCTTCTCCAACACCACAGATCAAAAGCATCAACTTTTTGGCCCTCAGCTTTCTTCACAGTCCAACTCTCACATCCATACATGACCACTGGAAAAACCATAGCCTTGACTAGATGGACCTATGTTGGCAAAGTAATGTCTCTGCTTTTTAATATGCTATTTAGGTTGGTCATAACTTTCATTCCAAGGAGTAAGAGTCTTTTAATTTCATGGCTGCAATCACCATCTGCAGTGATTTTGGCGCCCCCCAAAATAAAGTCTGACACTTCTTTCACTATTTCCCCATCTATTTCCCATGAAGTGATGGGACGAGATGCCATGATCTTAGTTTTCTGAATGTTGAGTTTTAAGCCAACTTTTTCACTCTCCTCTCTCACTTTCATCAAGAGGCTTTTTAGTTCCTCTTCACTTTCGGCCATAAGGGTGGTGTCATCTGCATATATGAAGTTATTGATATTTCTCCCGGCAATCTTGATTCCAGCTTGTGCTTCTTCCAGCCCAGCATTTCTCATGATGAACTCTGCATATAAGTTAAATAAGCAGGGTGACAATATACAGCACTGATGAACTCCTTTTCCGATTTGGAACCAGTCTGTTGGTCCATGTCCTGTTCTAACTGTTGCTTCCTGATCTGCATATAGGTTTCTCAAGAGGTGGGTCAGGTGGTCCGGTATTCCCATCTCTTTCAGAATTTTCCAGTTTATTGTGATCCACACAGTCAAAGGCTTTGGCAAAGTCAAAAAAGCAGAAATAGATGTTTTTCTGGAACTTTCTTGCTTTTTTGATGATTCAGCCAATGTTGGTAATTTGATCTCTGGTTCCTCTGCCTTTCTAAAACCAGCTTGAACATCTGGAAGTTCACAGTTCATGTATTGCTGAAGCCTGGCTTGGAGAATTTTGAGCATTACCTTACTAGCGTGTGAGATGAGTGCAATTGTGCGGTAGTTTGAGCATTCTTTGGGATTGCCTTTCTTAGGGATTGGAATAAAAACTGACCTTTTCCAGTCCCGTGGCCACTGCTGAGTTTTCCAAATTTGCTGGCATACTGAGTGGAGCACTTTCAGAGCATCATCTTTCAGGATTTGAAATAGCTCAACTGGAATTCCATCACCTCCACTAGCTTTGTTCGTAGTGATGCTTTCTAAGGCCCACCTGGCTTCACATTCCAGGACGTCTGGCTCTAGGTGAGTGATCATATCATCATGATTATCTGGGTCATGAAGATCTTTTTTGTACAGTTCTTCTGTGTATTCTTGCCACCTCTTCTTAATATCTTCTGCTTCTGTTAGATCCATACCATTTCTGTCCTCTATCGAACCATTGTTGCATGAAATGTTCCCTTGGTATCTCTAATTTTCTTGAAGAGATCTCTAGTCTTTACCATTCTATTGTTGTCCTTTAGTTCTTTGCATTGATCACTGAGGAAGGCTTTCTTATCTCTCCTTGCTATTCTTTGGAACTCTGCATTCAAATGGGAATATCTTTCCTTTTCTCCTTTGCTTTTTACTTCTCTTCTTTTCACAGATATTTGAAAAGATAGCCTCTTTTCATTGAAAAGAATGCCTCCTCAGACAGACATTTTGCCTTTTTGCATTTCTTTTCCATGGGGATGGTCTTGATCCCTGTCTCCTGTACAATGTCATGAACCTCTGTCCATAGTTCATCAGGCACTCTGTCTATCAGATCTAGTCCCTTAAATCTATTTCTCACTTTCACTGTATAGTCATAAGGGATTTGATTTAGGTCATACCTTAATGGTCTAGTGGTTTTCCTTACTTTCTTCAATTTCAGTCTGAGTTTGGCAATAAGGAGTTCATGATCTGAGCCACAGTCAGCTCCTGGTCTTGTTTTGGCTGACTGTATAGAGCTTTTCCATCTTTGGCTGCAAAGATGGCTGCAATCTTTCGGTGTTGACCATCTGGTGATGTCCATGTGTAGAGTCTTCTCTTGTGTTGTTGGAAGAGGGTGTTTGATATGACCAGTGCGTTCTCTTGACAAAACTCTATTAGCCTTTGTCCTGCTTCATTCTGTACTCCAAGGTCAAATTTGCCTGTTACTCCAAGTGTTTCTTGACTTCCTACTTTTGCATTCCAGTCCCCTATAATGAAAAGGATATCTCTTTTGGGTGTTAGCTCTAAAAGGGCTTGCAGGTCTTCACAGAACCATTCAACTTCAGCTTCTTCATCATTACCGCTTGGGGCATAGGCTTGTATTACCGTGATATTGAATGGTTTGCCTTGGAGTTATATAGAAATTTATATAATCATATAAATTATATGTTTATATACAATTATATATGTTTATATAATTTTATATAATTATATTATTACTATATTAGCAGAATGCATATGATTTGAAAAGGCTGAAAATCAACTAGAATGTCTTTAAACATGAAACATTGCAAATTCTCTAGCTCCTCTTGGGAATGTCACTCAAGTGTTGGGATTTCTTTTCTATACTGAGGATGTGGCAACAAATTCCAAGAGGACTCTTGACACTATTCAATTCAGTTCATTCAGTTCTGTAGCTCAGTTTTATCCGACTCTTTGCAGCACACCAGGCCTCCCTGTCCATCACCAACTTCTAGAGTTTACTCAAACTCATGGCCATTGAGTGATGTCATCCAACCATCTCATCCTCTGTCATCCCCTTCTCCTCCTGCCTTCAATTTTTCCCAGCATCAGGGTCTTTCAAATGTCAGTTCTTTGCATCAGGTAGCCAAAGGATTGGAGTTTCAACTTCAGCATCAGTCCTTCCAATGAATATTCAGGACTGATTTCCTTTAGGATGGATTAGTTGGATCTCCTTGCAGTCCAAGGGACTCTCAAGAGTCTCCTCCAACACCACAGTTCAAAAGCATCAATTCTTCAGCGCTCAGCTTTCTTTATAGTCCAACTCTCACATTCATACATGACTACTAGAAAAACCATAGCCTTGACTAGATGGACCTTTGTTGGCAAAATAATGTCTCTGGTTTTTAATATGCTGTCTAGTTTGGTCATAACTTTCCTGCCAAGGAGTGAGCATCTTTTAATTACATGGTTGCGTTCACCATCTGCAGTGATTTTGGAGCCCCCCAAAATAAAGTCTGTCACTGTTTCCCCATCTATTTACCATGAAGTGATGGGACCAGATGCCACAATGTTAGTTTTTTTGAATACTGAACATTAAGCCAACTCTTTTACTCTCTTTCACTTTCATCAAGAGGTTCTTTAGTTCTTCACTTTCTGCCTTAAGTGTGGTGTCATCTGTGTGTCTGAGGTTATTGACATTTCTCCTGGCAAACCTTATTCCAGTTTGTGCTTCATCTAGCCCAGCACTTCTCATGATGTACTCTGCAGATAAGTTAAATAAGCATGGTGACAATATACAGCCTTGACATACTCCTTTCCCAATTTGGAACCAGTCTGTTGTTCCATGTCCAGTTCTAACTGTTGCTTCCTGACCTGCTTACAGATTTCTCAAGAGGCAGGTCAGGTGGTCTAGTATTCCCACCTCTTTCAGAATTTTCCACAGTTTATTGTGCATGTGAAAAGAAAAAGAAAAATCAATTTTTAAACTAAAATAGCATTTCAGAGTATAGTTATGCATTATGCATAGTGCTGCATTATGTAGTATGCATTATGCAGCATAGTGCTGCATTATGAAACAATTTCAAAATAGAAAACAATTTTATGATGAAAAGTGACCTCATGATAAAGTCAGTTTATTTCTTTTTATGAGTAAAATGGTCCATTGTATATATGCACCACAACTTCTTATCCATAAAAAGGAACACATTTGAGTCAGTTCTAGCGAAGAGGATGGAACTAGAACCAGTTATCCAATGGGAAGTGAAGCAGAGAAAGAAAACCAAATAGAGTATATTAATGCATGTTTATGGAATCTAGAAAAATGGTACTGAAGAACCTATCTGCCTGGCAGGAATAGAGCTACAGATAGAGAGAATGAACTTTGGATACCGAGGGGGAAGAAGGTGGGACGAATTGAGAGAGTAGCATTGAAACATATACATTACCATATTTAAAATAGAATGCTAATGGGAAGTTGTTGTATAACACAGGGAGCTCAACCCAGTGCTCTGTGACAACCTAGAGGGGTGGGATAGGGTGGGGGGTCAGGGGGACATTCAAGAGGGACAGGATATATGTACACTTGTGGCTGATTCGCTTTTGTATGGCAGAAGCCAACACAATATTGTAAAGCAATTACCTTCCAATTAAAAATAAATTTAAAAAATCAGTTTATTTCAATTTATTCCAAATGTTAAAACCACTTATAGTTTCCTTCCCAAGATATATACCCTGGCCCATTTCTCCTGTACTTAACACTGAAAATTAGTCACAGCATTCCTCTTGGGCTTCTGTTTCTCAGAGATTTTCAGTAGTCTTTATTTTGTATTAGCAATTTATCTGTAGTACTTCTTAAGAATATTTATCATTATACTAAACATCAATTAATTAGATTATATATGTATTTCCAAATATATCTGAAATTTGAACCCTCTCAGTATTTAATACCACATCTTCATGATTTTGCACAAATTTTATGTTTAATTACAAATATAAAGCTCTTCTGCTTCTAATACACTTCTGGCAGCTAGCTTAGTATTTCACTTACTTGGAGTTTAATCTTCACTAAACATATTTTTTTAAAAGTCCCAAACAACATCATTGTAATCTCTGTTATATGCTTACTTAGCAATGTGTCTGAGAGGTGGGACTGACTTTCAACAGCCGCATCAAGAGAACAATGCATTAAATCAGGTCTCTCTCTTTCTGAGGACGGCAGTGAGAGCTCAGCTGGGGCCCCAGTCCTCAACCCAGCCCTCGGCAGAAGCAGTGAATTCAGCCATAACTATAGCAGAGTCTGATCATTCTCCTGATGAAATTACACTGATCTAATTTGCACGCTGTGAAGACATTTGGCACTGGCTGGATCTGAGCCTTGACATCTTCATTGGAACTAAAAGTACACTAAGAACTGACATTACATTTCACATTCTCTACTGCCAGGTTGCGGCATTTCATCCTCTTAAAAGGCATTATTTCAAGAACATTTAATTTGGCTTTGATATGCCTGCCATTTTGCTGGGTGGAACATACCGCGCCAGAAAAGCTCAGCTGTAATAAAGTTTGGCACCAACAGCCCACCATATACCTGCACCATCCTGTGCAATTTAATTGGCATTCAGTGGGTTGATAAATGGATTGGCTTAATGAGACAATATACTTGACATATGCAGGACTCTCCTGAGGAATGGGATTCATTTTTTCACTTCACACATCAACATGTTACAGATACCAACACAGTCACCTCTAGCAGTTGTGCTGCAGCCAGAGGATGCCGTCCACTGGGCGGACCAGTAACGCTGTCCTCTTCCAGCCATCTCACTCCTTTCTCCCTGAGCACCAAGCAAAGTATGGCTTTTAAATTTTATTGCCTTTTGCATCTTCCCAGACGCAAGAAGAGGGCCCCCAAGCTTTATTTGCATAAATCTGTATTTTCCAGGAGATCAAAGAGCCTTGTGGTCTACACAGATTAGTTCCGCCTGCTGTAAAACCATGGCAGTGCTGTAAAACACAAGTAATAATGGATTCTAGGTACAACTACTGATGGAGTCAACCGCATACAGGAGAAAATGGGTACCATGCTGTCTTCAGAAATTTTGGTTTCAAGAATGAATTAATTATAACAATGAAGAGACACCATCTTTCACTACTCAGATTAGCAAAGATTAAAAAGAGCCATAATGCTGAGTACTGGCAGAGGAACAAGGAAACAACTGCATCATGCCCTGTTGGTGGGGTTCTAAATTAATGCAGCTTTTCTGGAAGGCAAATGACAATATGTATCAAAAGCCTTAAAAATGGCTATGGCCTTTTGCTAAGCATTTCTGTTTCTGAAAATATATCCCAAGGAAATAAAGATAAACCTAAGATGAATAGTCAACAATGCTGCTGCTGCTGGCTAAGTCGCTTCAGTCGTGTGACTCTGTGTGACCCCATAGACGGCAGCCCAGAAGGCTCCCCCATCCCTAGGATTCTCCAGGCAAGAGTACTGGAGTGGGTTGCCATTGCCTTCTCAAGTCAACAATGATTATCACATTAATTATAATGAGAAAAAATTTAAAACAATCCAGATATCTAAAGAAAACAAGATTGCCTAAATGAAATATAGAATGCCTATATGCTATAAAACTATAAAGCCATTAAAATGACATAGTAGAAATATTTGTCCTGAGAAAATATTCTTGACGCCTTTTATGTCAGAAAAATATTATAAAATATTAGATTTGTTATTAGTCATCTTTTTACCTGATGGCTCAGCGGGTAAAGAATCTGCCTGTAATGCAGGAAACAGAGGAGATTCCGGTTTGACCCCTGGCTCAGGAAAATCCGTTGGAGGAGGAAATGGCAACCCAGTCCAGTATTTTACCTAGGAATTCTCCATGAACAGAGGAGCCTGGCAAGCTATAGTTCAAAGTGTCCTGGCAAGTCAGACACAACTGAGCACACACACACACACCAATAGTCTTACTCGAAAGAGTCAAAGGATAAATGTCAAAACAGTAATGATTGCATAAAAAGTTTTAAAAAAAAACAATAATGATGCTTGCCTTGTGAGGTAGGATCAAATAGAGTTTCTTTTTAATTTTTTCATGATGCTTAGCCTTATTTTTAAGTAAGTGATTTATTTAAAGGATTTCATTAAGATGGCATTTTAAACTTCCCAAGGAATTGCTTTCTGACAACAATGTAGTTTTTGGAAATTCTTTTATTGTGTCATAAGTCAAACCAAGCCCATGTAATTAATTCAGTTCTTCTTATGGTTTCAGGTCTTGTAAGAATTCAGTTGGATAGCTATCCAGAAAGATAATTTACCCCAGACAAATGAAGTTTCTTTCTACCTCCAGCTTCCTGGAATTTCTCAGTTCACTGGTAACAGCTCAGTAGTAGAAAATGGCAAATTTTTAGAACAAAACTGACATTCAAAAGAGTTCTGGAGTTTACATCTTCTAGTCATAGTCCTCATCAAATGAAAACTGCTTAGTTTATTCTGGTTCTGTATTTTTTTTTTTTTTAAACAATGCTGAAGATCTCTAAAAAGATAGAAAATATAAGGATACAGAGATGAAGAGGTTATATATTCAGATTTGCTAAAGACCCATGGGAATCATATTGTACCTGGCAACAGGAAAGATAGGGTTTCTGCCTTCAAGTCTGCCCAGAAAAATAGAAAAGGAAAGACAATTCGGACGAGATGAAAGTGCTTTAAAAGGGAGATCAGCTTCGGGGAGCCAAAGTGCTCCATGAAGACCAATTGGAGGCTTGGTCAGCATCCGAACCAGGCAGGATGAGGCGCCAGCTGAACCGCCGCCAGGGCAGCTGCACCGCTCGCCACTTAGCTGTCTTCTGCGCCTTGACACTACCTGCCTCTGGCTTCCTTCCTGCCTCCCAGGTGGGGAGGACGCCCACAAGCCACTGCTCCTCATTTCAACTGGGTGCCAGTTTGATGCTCTCCATTTTGCTCCAAAGGAAGTTCCAACATGCAAATAAGCCCAAGGAAATGAAAAAATGAAACGGTGTGTGACAGTTTCTAATTACTGCATAAAAACAACATATGGAAACTTCATTGTCCATTTCATCTCCCAACATGTACCGTCAAGTCAGACTTCCCTTACTTTATCACACCCTTGAGCATTTGGACCTGATTTACTTCAATAAAAAGATTAAAAAAAAAAAACACTTTCTGATGAGGTAATAGTATTTAAAAGATTTTTTTTTAAATACCTTCATCACTGAGAGGTTTCCATAACCTTGCTCTATTTTCCATTAGAGTTTTCTCATTGTATTCTAGTTAATTCTAGTCCCTAGGGTTCTTCAAAACCTGGATTGAAGTTGTCCATTCTTCAAAAGTTTAAATTAACTATCCCTAAGTACCTTTTATCAATGCTTGAATGGGTCCCTAATCACTTATTAGAGGAGACAGAACAGATTCAGCACTTATAGTCTACTTGAAATGTTCTAAAGGCATTTGAACAAGAGGTCAAAAAAGAAACATCAAGCAATGCTTGATGGACTAAAAATAACAGTAAAGGCAAATAGAAAAGCAAAAATTAATAAAAGCAATGTGTTGAGATAAAAAGATTGGATTGAGGTTCAAGAGACATGGAGTCTGGCTCCCTCTTTGCCACTACTATACCTCTGTGATTCTGAGCAAATTCTTCACTTCCCCCATCCTCTGCTTTAAAATAGGATTTAAGCTATTTTCTAAGATTCCTTTTCTCTTTGCTGCATTCCTGCATTCTCACAGTATACAGACCTAATTAAATACTATATATTTTCTGTGTGGGACAAAATACTGTTCACCAAAGGTTGCTTGCATTTAAACGCTAACCTTAGGGTAAAGTTTAAAACTTGAGGCAAGTCCTGGGAAGCAAGGCATACATCAAATGCCCATTTGCTAAAAGCAAAATCATCCAGTTTCTCCTCTCATCCCTCCTGGCCACAGAAGCAGAGTCGGTTAATGAATCAGAAAAAAAGCTGGTTACCAGATGTCCTGGCTTATTAACACACACATCGCATTCTGTAATGGCATTCATGGAGCAAGCTGTGTGGATCTGAGAGATGGCAAAGGAACAGTTCACTTCTCAGATGAGCTTCAAAATGTGGGTGTGCTTTGGTAAATTTTAGGAATGGTGGTTACACCAGTTCATTTAAGCCCTTGTCAGGCGTTCTTTCAGGTGGAAACTTGCCTGGATTACAAAGAACCCTTTCTCCAAGGTCATAGGGTATCAAGCCCCTCTCAGGGCCTCCCTCTTTTCACTAGTCTTTGCAGAATTGCTGACATGAACTCTTACATCCAGAAAGACAGACAACAATAATAAACTTAGCAGCAATGTAAAGGAAAAACCAATTCTGTTTGGTTTTCACCACAGCTAATTTTAAAGCCACCCATTGTTCAGCTCTGCAGTCTAATTTTATGTTAATATCCTGAAAGTTGTCAAATCTTGGCAAAATGTATGCATAAATTACACAGAAAGTAGCTCACAGGAGGGGGAAAAGTAATGACTGTCATGGTTAGCCAAACCCATTAATAGTCTGACAAGCAATAACCCAGGAGCTCTGGTCAACTGCTGCAGACATCTGTGAAACTTTTGCAGTTAATATCATTTTTTCCCTTATTTTTTTTGTTGTTGGAAGAGGTATCAGCTGCAAAATAGCATGCAACTGACTGATCATTATCAGCTCTGCTGGTAAAGATTGGGTTTATCATCTCTCTTGGTTGACCACTGCTCTGCTATTGAAAAAAGCTACTTTTTTTTAAAAAGTAATGACATGTTTCTCAGCACTGAGATTGATAGTATTTAGAAGATGGATATCAGTGGGATGTGGCTACTCAAAAATTAAAGAAATAATTTGCTTTGTGACAACTTAGAAGGGTGAGATGGGGAGAGAGGTGGGAGGGAGGTTCAAGAGGGAGGGGAAATACGTATACTTATGGCTGATTCATGTTGATGTATGGCAGAAGCCATCACAATATTGTAAAGTAATTATCTTCCAATTTAAAAAAATTTTAAACAGGAAAAATTAAAGAAATAAGAGGCTTCAATATCTACTTCACTACTGATTTTTTTCCCAGTGAGACTGGGAAGAAATACAGATGGAAAGACAAAATCTCTCTTCAAACCTGCACCTTCAGTCCTAGGCTTGTTGGCAGATCATTTTACTGTTTCCTCCTACCTTTCTCCAGGCCATTCCTGCATACTTTTTTTGTGGGTAAGGGCTTCAAGGGGAAAATAAATATACCCACATGCTTGGTTAGTGTCTGTGCCCGGCTGGTGGTAAAAAAATTTTGAGAGAGAGAGACAGAAAGAGAGAGACAGAGAGAGAGATGTACATGTGTATTATACAGGCAGGCTACCCTGCTGGCTCAGAGATAAAGAAATCGCCTGCCATGCAGGAGACATGAGTTTGATCCCTGGGTCAGGCCTGGAGAAGGAAATGGCAACCCACTCCAATATTCTTGCTTGAAAACTCCTATTGACAGAGGAGGCTGGCGGGTTGCAGTTTACAGGGTTGCAAAAAGAGCTGGATACAACTTAGTGACTAAACAGAACAAACACAAAAATATATAGGCACATATCATTTATTGCTCATTTTCTAAGGAATAGTGCTGGGAGAATAATAAATAGCTGAGTTTCCTGGTATGTCTGTAAAGGCTACCCAATCTCTCCCCACAGCTGCTTAGCTGATACATCTAGAGTCGTACCTGGCACAGAGTGGATTCTCAAACATGTTTGTTGAATGGATAGATGGATGAATGTTAGCAGGGTATGATCCCATTTAAGACCTTGCTCTTGGCCAGAGGAGCATAGCAGGCCATAGAGTTGGGCATGACTTGGTGACTAAACAATTCTAGCTTCATTTGTTGATTTCATGCAGAACTTCCTTGCTGCTAAAATTCAGTGCCCATGTATAAGGGTTTTCTCAGAGAACGCTGACAGACAACTTACTCTTCTTAAAGCTGACAGCAGTCTGAAATGCCTGCCTTACGGAAGGCATTCAATCATTTGGTAAACAAACTTTCCAAGCTCCTGCTTTGCACCAGGTCCTATGCTTGGAAATAGGAATCAGAAGATAAGTAAAACTCAGTTTTTGTGGTCACAAGGCTCTCAGAATATCTATAGGCAGCCATGCAGAAAGGCGATTCCAACAAAACGCGGCACAAACTATAACACAGGTTTCAACAGACTTAAGAAGGAGCACACTCTACCTGATGTTGCGGAGAAAGGTGCCATGGTAAAGAGACACTTGGGCTGAATTGTAGTGAAAACTGGCCTGGCAGAGAGCGTGAGGAAGGGCTTTCACGGTGCAAGGAATGCATGTGTGAAGACACGGAATAGTTAAAGGCACAGAATTTGAGAGAACAGTGGGGTGGTCCAGTACCTGGAAGTACAGGCACGGGCCAACGCGGCAGGCGATGCGCCTGGAAAGAGGAAGAGAGGCAGGACGAGAAGGAGCCTTGGTGCCTCCCGAGGGGTGTGGAGGTCACCGTGCATGCAACTGGGATAAGTGGAAGCTTTCACCAGAGAAACAGCTCCCTAGGCATAGCCTGTGAGGGCTAATAGGAAAGGGGCAGGGGTGGGCGGGGAAGAAGAAAGCGGCTGCTGGGTCACGGCAGAAAGTCACTTCAGGATGTACTCCAGACACACGCCCGCAGCGGGATTGCTGACGCATGCGTAATTCAAGAGCACACATGCCCTGCAGAGTTCACTGCAGCACTGTTCACCATAACCGGGACGTGGAAGCAACCCTGATGTCCACCAGCGGAGGGGTGCATAGAGAAGGTGCATACATACCGTGGGCTAGTACTCCACTATAAAACAGAATGAAATGATGCCACTTGCAGAGATATGGATGGACATGGACACTGTCACACTGAGGGAAGTCAGACAGAGAACGACAGATATCATATGGTATCACTCATACATGGAGTCTAAAGAAATGGTACAAATGAACCTATTTACGAAATAGAAGTTGAGTCACAGACATAGAAAACAAATATGGAAAGGGTGGGGGGAGGAATAAATTGGGAGATTGGGATTGACATACACACGCTTCTATAAGTAGAACAGATCACTAACAAGAACCTACTGAATAGCTCAGGGAACTCTATTCAATATCTTATAATGGCCTATGTGGGAGCAGAATCTAAAAATGAGTAGATACATATACAAATGACTCACTTTGCTGTAGAGAAGACATTAACACAACAGTGTAAATCAACTATACTTCAATTTAAAAAATTAAAGTCATTTCAGGAACCTTATGGATCAATCCAAAAGGAGAAGAAGCAAGAGATTTTAAGACATCTCTGCAGCAGAGCTGTCAAGGCTGGGTGATTGATTGCAGGTGGGATAAAATAGCTATGATAGAGGACGACTCCTAGCTTTGCATAAATGGTAAAGACTTTAATTAAGACAGGGACACAGGGACACAGAAAACAGCTGGATGGGGTAGGTGTAGGAATGAAGGGATTGCAAGGGGAAAACAACACGTAATTTTTATAGAGACCAGTCTTTAGGAAATAATGAGTAGCTCCACAACGAACCATTTCCAGCTACGACTGATAAAGTCAATGAATCAAAAGAGAACACATCTAAATCTTTGATGCTTATCAAAGGCAAACACAACTGAAAAAGACTTTCATTTTAAGGAATAATCAGGATGAAAAAGAACTAAAACACACAAATAATAAATTAGTCCTTTGAACTTAAAGAAAAAGAGCTCATTAACAGGAAGTTATTTATGGGTTATGAGGTCTGGGGTTTCTGAACTGATGAGTGGACAGAATGCTCAACGTGACCTATTTCTTCCTTTCCTAAATATTATAGTAACATTTACAAAATGAAAATGGTAATCATAAAATACAAAACCCCCCAAAAAGTTAACAGTTTTCAGTTTGGCAACACATGCAGATTTCTCTCCAGCCTTCTCAGAACAGAACATATTCTGGACAAATCAAGAAAGAAGGAAGTCCTGGAGCAATCACAGAAATGAATGCCAATTGTCTGAAAAACAAGTTTGCTGTCATCTTGGGACACATCACTTTTAGAAACAATGACCCATTTGGCAGCTTCACACATGTTCCCATCTCTGAAGGCTTTCCAACATTCCAGGTCCTCCTTTATTTAGGTTTGGGAATTTCTTCAGTATAAATCTTTGGTGAAGACAGTGCAGAATCTTAATTCCACTTAGTATTACTCATTCCATTCACACCTTTTTTCCCCCACATTGTGTTACTGATCCTTGTTTCACTGTTTCAGAGGCCTTGTCCGGGCACCTGATATCAAATGACAGGACGTGGAATGTCTCATGATGTCGCTGCTGAACTTGTGAAGCTGTCCTAGACGGTCTGTTCACAGTGCTGCTCCTCTGACCTCTGAACACAGCCTTTGTTACAGGAAGGGTTTGGCTTTGCTCCTTAGAAAAAGTTTCATATTGGGCCAGTCAAAATCTGAAAGGCCCTTAGTATTATTCAAAATAACAAGTGCTAAAGTTTTGGTTTCCATTGAATTTGTATTGATTACTTAGATTATAAAGGGTCAGGAGTTAGGTGTCCCTGAAATCAGAAAATACTCCACCTGTCTCCAAGCATCTGACATCATACCACGTTGAATTTTCAAACTTTAAATGGTTCTGTTACAATACAGCGGGGTTTTCCAGAATACATGAACTCAAAAGAATATGTGAAGTCAAAAGAAATTTCCTGGAGAATTTCTAACCTATAGCCCTAGGGTGAGAGAGATTCTGGGGAGCTAAGTGTCTTCCCTTTTGAAAGGGAGGCCAGACTGTTTCAAGGGAAGGATGTCGGTTCACAGAAGGAAGACTGGTGATGCAGTCAAAGGACAGCCCTTTGTTGGGGGAGCAGAAAGCGGTGAAGCTTTTGGAAGCAAAGAGCTACTGTCTGTAGTGAAGACCTCTGACTTCTGAAGTCACAATCTCTTCGTCCTTTAAGAGGTTTTCTTCGATGGCAACTGCTCTTTTGTTCACGTTTGCCTCTTAACCTAACTTCCATTGTAGGGTGACAATTTTTCCCCTCCCTATCTTTCGGATCTTCAGATACAAATAGTCAAAATAATCCCTTCAAGCTCTTTGTAGAAGAGCCATTTTATTATTTTCATTATTTCATTATTTATTATTTCATTATTTTATTATTTTCATTGCTTTCAGACTCACAGCTTGAGTTCTAACTGTGTTGCTATGAAATGAATGCAATGTTTTCGCACATTATTATAACCAGAAGTAGCTGAGAATATGCACATCGTTCCTCATTTCATAAACTACTTTCACATCTCATTTATTAATTTGCAATTCTTGAATAATTGTTAGCTTGACACCATCAGCAGTAACAAATTAAAAAATCTGAATCACCCTTTCTCAGAAGAGCATGTAGATATGTACACGGGACAAATAAAAAGAATAAAATGTTCAAAGTTCTTTCTTATAATTAAACTAAAAAATCTACTGCTTGTTCCTGGTCCCAAATATCCTTGAGAAAAAAGGTAGAATTAAAATCTATTTTCAGATTATATGTCTAAATAAAATGAAGCAAATATTTTGCTTATATTTATTTAATAAGAATTAAGCTAAATTTTTAACACACAAATATTTAGGGAAAAAATTATTGTTGATGGCATTTTGTAATTCCGTCAGTTAATGTATATTCTTAACTTTGTGGGTACTTTTAATATGCTGACAACCTAAACTGTATGAATAAACATACTCTTTTTAGACATTATTGCTTGTCAAATAAAAAATACATGGAATGTACTACATTCAAGTGACTATCACTTTTTCCTCCATAGGATGAATAGGCTAATTTATAACTCGCTAAGGGTCAACAAGGCCAAATGCTCTGTACAATAGAGAGAAAAAAAAACCCACCATGAAATAGCTGAGGAGTACAAAGGGGTCATTGATTTATAAAGTGTACAATCCTCTGGTTCCCTGCTGTATATTGTGGTCATTCCTCTGTAACTCTTTTATTCCTAGATCACTTAAGTCAGTAAAAGTGGTGGCAAGTCAAGAAAGCCTCAGCTCACATTTGGGCCGAGGATCAGCTCTTGATTAGTTCAAGGTTGTACATCTGTGCTCAGACAGAATTTCTGATCCCTCCCACCAACTCTGAAGCAGGACTGAAAACCATGAGATACCATCCGATATCCATTCTCTCCTTCCAGGGACACATTTTCACTTGGAATAGGAATGCAAGCTTCCTCCCTTGCAGTTAGGTGGCCAAATGATCAGGTTCTGATCCATGAGATAAAACAGATCCCTGGGTAGATTACTTTAAGGGAACGTACTTAGCAGGGATGTTTAACTTTTGTACTTTCTTCCTGATATTCGGACTGCAGACGTGATGAAAGGAGTCCTGGTTCCCATCTGGAATCATGAGGTAAACTTGAGGATGGAACGGGAGCCAAAAAATGAAAGGATTGTGGATTCTTGATGGCTGAGTTGCAGTTACACAAGACTGGGCTGCTTAAGTCCAGACTTCTATATGAGAGAGAAACCAACTCTTATCTTTTCAAAGTAACTATTGTTATGGGTTCTCCATTAAATGGATCCAGTCCAAGGTGACAAGAGAAAAAGTGTTACTTCAGTTCTGCTGTTACTGGGAAAGATCGTATGACCTTCAGTTTCTCATTATACACAGGATTACATATGACAGGACATAATGATAATAATGATATTATTACTGTTTAATAAAATCTTTATTTCAGTCACTGTTCAAAGTTCTTTTTAAAGGACTTTATAAGCATACATACTTCTATAGGTCTTTAACCTAATTTTATACATATATATATATATAAAAATATATATATAGTGTAGGTACCATATATATATATATATATATATATATATATATAGGAAGAGTAGGTGCTATTATTATCTCTGTTTCATGAATAAAGAAACTTTAAAAGGGCAGAGCTAGGAACTGAGCCTTGGACCAAAGTCTGTGGTCTTAATCACGAAGTTATACTGTCTCCCAGTGAAAGGAACTAACCATCTCCTGAGCATTTTTCTCTTCTGAAAATATTATATTTTCATCTTTTATTCCTCCACCATAGATATTCCTTTGATACAACGTAGAAACTCCACACCCTAGAATATGTATGTATTGACTCTTAGTCCTGTCTTAACAGATTTAGTCACAGAGCCCTAGGGGACTAACAGCTTAGCAAAACAGACCCCTCCCCCAGACTCAGCACCGCAGTCATGGCTGAGGGTGAGGGGAGAAAGGCCCAGTGGGCAATGCCCAGTAACACACTTACTCAGAAGAGTAAACCTCTTCTGAGCCAGACTTTTAACTGTAAAGTGTAAGAGGGCATGCTCTGATTCTTTTGTTTAAAATAAGAGAACTAATAATGCCATATGAAACAATAGTTTCTCTTCTACTCTTGTTTTCAGTTCAGTTCAGTCTAGTCTCTCAGTCGTGTCCGACTCTTTGTGACCCCATGCAATGCGGCACACCAGGCCTCCCTGTCCATCACCAACTACCGGAGCTTGCTCAAACTCATGTCCATTGAGTCGGTGATGCCATCCAATCATCTCATCCTCTGTTGTCCCCTTCTCCTCCTGCCTTCAATCTTTCCCAGCATCAGGGTCTTTTCGAACGAGTCAGTTCTTCACATCAGGTGGCCAAAGGATTGGAGTTTCAGCTTCAGCATCAGTCCTTCCAACGAATATTTAGGACTGATTTCCTTTAGAATGGACTGGTTGGATCTTCTTGCAGTCCAAGGGACTCTCTAGAGTCTTCTCCAACACCACAGTTCAAAAGCATCAATTCTTCGGTGCTCAGCTTTCTTTATAGTCCAACTCTCACATCCATACATGACCACTGGAAAAACAATAGTCTTGACTAGATGGACTTTGTTGGCAAAATAATGTCTCTGCTTTTTAATATGCTGTCTAGGTTGGTCATAACTTTCCTTCCAGGAGTAAGCATCTTTTAATTTCATGGCTGCATTCACCATCTTCAGTGATTTTGGAGCCCCCAAAAATAAAGTCTGTCACTGTTTCCCCATCTATTTCCCATGAAGTGATGGGACCAGATGCCATGATCCTAGTTTTCTGAATGTTGAGCTTTAAGCCAACTTTTTCACTCTCCTCTTTCACTTTCATCAAGAGGTTCTTTAGTTCTTCACTTTCTGCCATAAGGGTGGTCTTATCTGCATATCTGAGGTTATTGATATTTCTCCCAGCAATCTTAATTCCAGCTTGTACTTTATCCAGCCTAGCATTTCTCATTTCTGCAAAAAAGTTATATAAGCAGGGTGATAATATACAGCCTTGACATACTCCTTTCCCAATTTGGAACCAGTCTGTTGTTCCATGTTCAGTTCTAACTGTTGCTTCCTGACCTGCATACAGATTTCCTAAGAGGCAGGTCAGGTGGTCTGGTATTCCCATCTCTTTAAGAATTTTCCAGTTTGTTGTGATCCACACAGTCAAAGGCTTTAGCATACTGTTGTTTTTCTTTTTGTTATTGTTGCTACTATTTCTTTGGCATGGAACACCATCAGAATATACATAGAATAACAGACCACCAAAACTGGATCAGTCCTCTTTATCAGTCAGAATATTGTAGGTTAGATACAGGGGGGAAAAAAGAAGAAGAAGAAGAAGAAAAAGGTAAAGATCTGCAAATCTCAGAAGCCCCAACTAGGGATAAGAACTGCTGAAGAAAATAATCAGACAGTACACATTAGTCAATTTTGTTTTTTAAATCAATTTGTATCAGTAACAGTCAAGTCTAAAGTCCTTTGGCGTCATATGCAGATAGAAGTTAAACCAGAGAAAATGCTCATGTTCCATGAAGCTCTCAGATATCAACTTAAAAATGTCCGCTGACAGCAGCCTGGTTTAACTCCAAGAGACTAATCGTTTCTGGCAACCGGATTTCAAAAGGGAGAAGGACATAAGAAGGAAGTCCTTCAGAATAGATTATGGCTGATATCCTTGCCCAGGAAAAGGAAGGTCACTGCCTCATTGTTTTTGGCATGTGGAGTGCACAGCATCAACAACATCTCGAGTATGCAGAGAATGTCTTATGAGGATTTAGGACACATAAACAGAGAAAAAAGAATTTCAAAGCCTGAGTAAAGCTTGAATGGCAAAATTAGACAAACACATGAGTTGTGACCTGCTTTCTTCCACCTTCTACATATACTATCATATAAATAATATGAGAATAGTATTTGTCCTGATCACACTTTTTGGTCAGCAATGTTTTCCTTTTTCTGTCTAAATAATTTCTTTTTATGATATCTTATCACAATGCCTGGTATCCAAATATTTCAAAATATCCAGGTGCCTGATGAAAGTGTTCAATCCATAATCTAGAATATATAATAAAACTTCTTCCAGGATTAAATATAAACAAACATAATTGCCACTTTAATGAATCCATGTGCAATGCAGGAGACCTGGGTTCAAGCCCTGGGTTGGGAAGATCCCCTGGAGGAGGGCATGGCAACCCCTTCCATTATTCTTGCCTGGAGAATCCCTATGGACGGAGGAGCCTGATATGTACAGTCCCTGAGGTCGCAAAGAACTGGACATGACTGAGTGACTAAACACGCATAATTTTTAAAAATTATTTTTGTTCCTTCTATACTTTTAAATATGGAGCATTTTGACAGCTAGAAGTCATTTTTTGCTAGTTAGTTGTTCTGGGCAGGTATAATGGCCCTGATGTTTAAGGCCTTATAGCTGATATATCTGTTTTCATGATTAGGATCATTCCTATCTGGCCAAGTTCCTCATTCCTTCATTTGAGATGCCATAATACAGGCATGCTCATCTGTTCCTCTTAAAGGCATGGGACTGGAGCCAGGTTGGGACAATGGTATGAAGGTGGAAGGAGCAGACAGAATTAAATTCTCTGTATCTCTGTAAATCTCTGAAAGGTTTTCAACCTTCGTTACCTGCTACTAGGGATTAACATGATTACTGCAAACTACCACTGATGGCATCGAACTTTTACCTGCAGTCCCTTGTTGGCACTTCTTTTGTTCAAAGTTGGTTATCCTAGGGTTGTTTTCTTACGTCCTCTTAGAAGTTCTGATTATTTCTGACCCAGTTCAGTTCAGCCGCGCAGTCATGTCCAACTCTTTGTGACCCCATGGACTGCAGCACGCCAGACCTCCCTGTCCATCACCAACTACCAGAGCTTACTCAAACTCATCTCCATTGAGTTGGTATTGCCATCCACCCATCTCATCCTCTGTCGTCCGCTTCCCCTCCTGCCTTCAATCTTTCCCAGCATCAGGGTCTTTTCCAACGAGTCAATTCTTCACATCATGTGGCCGAAGTGTTGGAGTTTCAGCTTCAGCATCAGTCCTTCCAATGAATATTCAGGACTGATTTCCTTTAGGATGGACTGGTTGGATCTCCTTGCAGTCCAAGGCACTCTCAAGAGTCTTCTCCAACACCACAGTTCAAAAGCATCAATTCTTCAGTGCTCAGCTTTCTTTATAGTC
The DNA here is from genome assembly GCF_963930625.1 of Muntiacus reevesi. Classification (NCBI taxonomy): domain Eukaryota; kingdom Metazoa; phylum Chordata; class Mammalia; order Artiodactyla; family Cervidae; genus Muntiacus; species Muntiacus reevesi. The sequence continues at coordinate 254,423,427 of NC_089251.1, read as the reverse complement.
CAACTCTCACATCCATACATGACCACTGGAAAAACCATAGTCTTGACTAGACGGACCTTTGTTGGCAAAGTAATGTCTCTGCTTTTTAATATGCTGTCTAGGTTGGTCATAGCTTTTCTTCCAAGGAGCAAACGTCTTTTAATTTCATGGCTGCAGTCACCATCTTCAGTGATTTTGGAGCCCAAAAAATAAGTCTGACACTGTTTCCACTGTTTCCCCATCTATTTCCCAAGAAGTGATGGGAGCAGATGCCATGATCTTAGTTTTCTGAATGTTGAGTCTTAAGCCAACTGTTCTACTCTCCTCTTTCACTTTCATCAAGAGGTTTTTTTAGTTCTTCTTTGCTTTCTGCCATAAGGGTGGTCTTATCTGCATATCTGAGGTTATTGATATTTCTCCCAGCAATCTTGATTCCAGCTTGTGCTTTATCCAGCCCAGCATTTCTCATGATATACTCTGCATATACATTATATAAGCAGGGTGACAATATACAGCGTCGACATACTCCTTTCCCAATTTGGAAATGGTCTGTTGTTCCATGTCCAGTTCTAACTTGCTTCCTGATCTGCATACAGATTTCTCAGGAGGCAGGTCATATGGTCTAGTATTCCCATCTCTTTCAGAATTTTCCACAGTTTATTGTGATCCACACAGTCAAAGGCTTTCACATAGTCAATAGAGAAGAAATAGATGTTTTTCTGGAACTCTCTTGCTTTTTTGATGATCCAACGGATGTTGGTAATTTGATCTCTGGTTCCCCTGCCTTTTCTAAATCCAACTTGAACATCTGGAAGTTCATGATTCATGTATTGTTGAAACCTGGCTTGGAGAATTTTGAGCATTACTTTGCTAATAGGTGAGATGAGTGCAATTGTGTGGTAGTTTGAGCATTCTTTGGCATTGCCTTTCATAAGGATTGAAATGAAAACTGACCTTTTCCAGTCCAGTGGCCACTGCTGTTTTCCAAATGCTGGCATATTGAGCGCAGCACTGTCCCAGCATCATCTTCTAGGATTTGAAATAGCTCAACGGGAATTCTATCACCTTCACTAACTATGTTCGGAGTGATGCTTCCTAAGGCCCACTTGCCTTCCAGGATGTCTGGCTTTGCCTTTAAGGATGTCTGGCTCTAGGTGAGTGATCACACCATTGTGATTATCTGGCCCAAGATAAAACTTATTTGGGGGTGGGAAGGTGGTGGGAATGGTTAACAGTATCCTTTTGTGATTTTATACTGTTTCAGTTAGAGTTCTTCAGTAATGCCAATAAAAAGGGAATTTTATGGAAGGATGTGAGAGCGCGCATGGATTTGAGAGGTAACTAGTGAATCAGGTTTGAAACAACCAGGTCCCTGGTCCCTTTGCCCAGAAGGAAATGAACCTTTACCATTTCTTCTGTGCATGCAACACTCTGACCAAAATTCACAGTCCTAGGAGAGAGATTTTTACTGACCAAACTCAGTTTAAGGCCTAATAGAATCGAGTGAAAGGAAATAAAGAGAAGGACCTAGCTGTACCAACCGCTAGAACTGCACACAGTGGAGAAAACACACTTCCCCAGATGAAAGAATGATGAGAATACAGGATGAAGGCTGGCTGACCAAGAAGCAACAAGTGGCCTCCTCCCTATTTTTGGTTTTGTGGGACAGAAGACAAGGCTTGCTGACTGTCAGCAGGAATACACCACTAAAGAAAAGAAAAAGTATTAATAAAACCTGTAGCTGAAGAACGTGGGTACCCTTGTGCTAAAACAAAAGAAAAAAACTAGTAAAAACAGACCAAACTGCCTCTGTGATGGAATAAAGCTGTTAAATGTTAGAAACGTGAATATTTCCCTATTTCTTTCCACTATGGTAAAAAAAAAGATTTTTACCGTGAGATTCTGGAACTTGGCAGGGAATGCCAGATGGTTCTAAACATGCTATTACTCTGCTTGTCTAGTTCAGCTACTGCCATTTCATCCATTGTTATTTGTGTTTATTTATCTCTCTCTCTAAGGCATGAGGATATAGTTTGGAAGATTGACTAGATTTCAGTTAAGTAGAAGACAGACAAGACTGGGTTTGGAAGACCCTTTGAGTTGCAGAAAGTTGGCACAGTTAAAAGGCATGGGGTAATTCCCAAAGTAATTTCAATTACTCTGAAATCAAGTAATTCTTGATTTCAAACTGAGATGTGACCAAAGTAACTAAAAGCACATGGAATCGTTAGGGAAAACGTATCATAAAATCATAAAATTTTACAGTCATCACAATTTGGAATGCCAAATACTTCACTTATAAACTCACCTGATATCACTCTATACTCAAGATATATATCACCCATCACTCAAGACACTCTGTTACTGATCAGCAGCAATTACAAATTGCTTTGTCTCTTTCAAACCCATCTACCATAACTCTGCTTTCATTATCTTGCTAAAATTTCAAGCTGGATCCCTAAGGCTCCTAATAGTCTTGATCCAAAAACATTCATCCCCCAAACCATACCCTCTATTTCAAGCCACAGCGACCTTCTTAGCATTCTCTCAGACACATTTCCATCTTTCACTATTTCATGACTTTATATATGCAGTTTTGTTTTTCTCAAACATGCTGACCTTCTAACACACTGATACTTCTTATCATCCTTCAAATAATTTCATCCCTTTTTTATCTTTGACAACTTTTTGGATTCCACCAAACTGAGTTATTCTTATCTTATGTATTCCTATAGCACTTTGCATTTCTCAATCCTGTAAAATAAATATCATTTTGTTTTTTAGTGTTTATATATCTAGGTCCCTCAGGCCTCATGTCACCTAAATGTAGACATCCATCTTATTCTTCTTTTGATCTATCCTAACTTAAGGACAGTTTAGCCCATTGTCAATGCTCAACAAATAATTATTGATTGGTTAAATGAATGTCAACTGAATTTCTGGTATCCTGCCATAATCCCTGAAAAAGGAGGGGTCTTTAAGTTGTGTTATATTTTCCTTGCTATTAAAAGGTGTGTCTTTTGAGATTTGTGCATATAGTGTATGAACTACCTTCACTTGAAACATTAAAATGAAATTTATTGTTTTCCATGTTTCATCTTGCTTTAGCCTAATTTGTATACTGGTCTTTATAAATATAAATTAAAGCCTTATGCTATTTAGGGAAGCTGAGATAATCAAAACCCCTTTGCTTTAAAAAGAATATCCATATTGATTATTTTAATTCTGTACTATTCTGTTTATTTTAACAACATTTTTCTGGATATAGTTTTGAATCTCATTGACTAGATGTCCATTTTCAACACCATCTCATCATATACTATTCACAGGAGTGTTTTGTTTAAAAATGCACAAAGGTATCTTATTAAATAATGTCACAAACATGAAGTTCATTATTATGCAAATGCCATCCTTGGAACAGATTTGTTAATTGAAACTCATTTGCATAATTAATGAACTCCCAAATGAATTATGCCTTTGCAGATTTGTGCAGCATTGTTTTAAAATAAATTATAAAATACATGTCAAAGGAAGAGTGCTTTCTGGGTTCCCATAGCATTGTTTGAAAATTAATTACCAAATGCTTGTCAAATTAAAATGAGTTTGTAGTTTTTACAATGTTATTTTAAAATTAATCACAAAATAAAATGTCACTGCATTAAAGTAAACAACTTGTTATTTTCTCCAAAATGAACCACAGAAAATAGCATTTTAACTTCAATTATATTGTTTAGTATAGTGATTCTAGTGTTCTATTCACTTCATCTTTACACTGTGACTTAAAATTGGTAGTTGTTAGCATGTTAATGTTTTGATAAATTGAGATTTAATTTAATTTTATTAGGTAGCTTACTTTACACAGTTGATGATTAATGCATTGCATATGAACCAAGTATGGGTTTGTTCATGATAAGCTGGAGTTTAAAGAACATTCAAGGTCACTTAAGCCTGTTTTATGAATGGTATTCTTAAGGTTCATTTTATTGGAATTTGACAGCTGTCAGTAAGAATGATTAAAAGCATTTAGCATGGATGTTTATCTACCTATTCAACAAATATGGTGGTATGATGCCTTTCCTTGGTGCAGTAAAGGCTTTGGACCTCTCCACTACTTTCTTCACTCTGTAGGAATTCTCTATTCTTGTACAAACACCATAGCTACTGCCAGTCCTAGACTCCCCGGTCCACAGGGAACCCCCATCTACCATGAATTTAAGTGGGAAACACCAGTATATCTAAACAATGATTTGGCCAAAATGACTTTTGAAACAATAGATTTGGTAAAGAGTCCCCAGGAATTAAGGTTGCCAATCAAATACCTTTTCAAAACATTAAAATATAACAATAATAATCCTTTCCTAGATGTATGACAATATGTAACAGTGAAACACTCAATAAATTTGTTTTAGTAACAGTATCTCCTCTTTGCTTGTCTCCTGATCCTTCAAACTAAACCTACTGCTATGGTTTATATCCCTATTTTGTCAGTTCTTGATCATGGAATGTAATTCCACGGCAAAAGTTCTTTGTTTAACATGATTGCAACCACGCAAACCAGTCAATCCTGAAAGAAATCAACAATGAATATTCACTGGAAGGACTGATGCTGAAGTTCTAATACTTTGGCCACCTGCTGCAAAGAACTGATTCGTTGGAAAAGACCCTGATGCTGGGGAAGATTGAGGGCAGGTGGCAAAGAGGACAACAGAGGATGAGATGTTTGGGTGGCATCACTGACACAATGGATGTGAGTTTGACAAAGTTCCAGAAGATGGTGAAGGACAGGGAAGGCTGGCGTGCTGCAGTCCATGAGGTCTCAGGGAGTGGGACATGACTTGGTGACCAAACAACAACAAGACAGTTAATTCTTAAGTAAACAGATAAAACATTTTACATCTATGCTTTACTGTATGTATAGCTGCCTTTCTAAGCCCCATGAACTATTCTGCGTCGCTGTTTCTATAAACCAGTAAACATAGCAACCCTTTCTAAGAGGCAATATTTCTTCTACTTCATACCCGGTGTGTGAATAAGAACTCAAGTAGCTCACGCAGATACATGAATTTGACTTCTTGCCATTTCCTCAATTCTGACACATATATTGCTCTTAAAACACTTTTTTTAAAACAATCAAGTCAAATATAACCACTACTGTCTAAGATATGATGCTACAATGTACGTATTTCTTTGCTTCAATACCTCCAAATACTTTAACTTGACATCCTTTTCTGAAATTCTTTATCACTATGCTCATACATACATGAAAATAAAACATTCAGTGGAGACAAACTATTTCATTTGAACTAATAACCACATGCTGAAATCATAAGTTAATTTCTTTACAGGCAGGAACTTTCATGAGGATCATCATTTACTTTGAGAGAGCTTCCAATGAATCAAAGCAAACGTGCTCTAAGTGAAAGAATTCGATTCATTTGTTTTTTAATGGACTGTAGTTGGCAAAGCAGTTATAGACATTCCAGTCTTTGGGAAAATGCTTGTTTTGATGAGAACAAGAGTAAACAAAGACAATTTTTACTGATTGAATGTCAACCTTCTCTGAAGATTTATAAGATTACTAGTCTACTTGACATCATCTTTTTTAAAGACTGGATTCATTTTGTTATATGAATTTCAGAACTATGGGTAAAACTGATCAGAATCGATCAGAATTCAAACTTTCTTTATTAAAATTATGACTTGTTTAAGCTGAGTTTTTATGTCAACTTCTATAGAATGTCTTATATATTGGGCTTGGAGAGAAAAGTGAAGTGTTTTTTTTTTTTTTTAAGTTTTCTTGGAGGCCCTTTCATGTTTATACTGTTTTTTCAGGAGCCTTTGCCAGGCAGTTTTGTTGTCCAGATCAAGATAAGAGCCATATAACCCAAAAATACATACCCTTTGCTTCTAAGAGTTTACCAAAGAGAAATTGACTTAATGCTATTTTGTAAGCTAAAGCTACTCCTGAGGTTGCAACATCTACAAGGTTAGTTTCCTATGATTTCTGTTCTACCTATCTAAAATCCATTTCTATTCTGATGTTATTTCTAGGCATTATATATATGTTCTTCCAAATCTGAAAGCTAACAAAATATCTAAACTACAAGTTGGAAATTTCTCCCCAAACAAATGATGGATTATTTTGTATTAGTCCTGGGCATAAACAGAACATTTTCTTCAGAAACAGTTTTGAAAAGTAAAATATCTTATTTCAATCACAGAAACACTATCTCACATTAGACTTTTATAAAATATTACATATATGTTAGTTGTATATATGCAATATATAGAATGTTCAAACTACCGCACTACTGCACTCATCTCAGATGCTAGCAAAGTAACGCCCAAAATTCTCCAAGCCAGGCTTCAGTAGTATGTGAACCGAGAACTTCCAGATGTTCAAGTTGGATTTAGAAAAGGCAGAGGAACCAGAGATCAAATTGTCAACATCCACTGGAATACAGAAAAAGCAACAGAGTTTCAGAAAAACATCTACATCTGCTTTATTGACTATACCAAAGCCTTTGACTGTGTGGACCACAACAAACTGCAGAAAATTCTTCAAGAGATGGGAATACCAGGTCACCTGACCTGCCTCCTGAGAAGTCTGTATGCAGGTCAAGAAGCAACATTTAGAACAGCACGTGGAAAAATGGACTAGTTCCAAATCGGGAAAGGAGTACATCAAGGCTGTATATTGTCACCTGTTTATTTAACTTGTATACAGAGTACATCATGCAAAATGCTGGGCTGGATGAAGCACAAGCTGGAATCAAGGTTGCCAGGAGAAATATCAATAACCTCAAATATGTAGATGACACCACCCATATAGCAGAAAGCTAAAAGGAACTAAAGAGCCTCTTGATGAAAGTGAAAGAGAAGAATGAAAAAGTTGGCTTAAAACTCAACATTAAAAAAATGAAGATCATGGCATCCTCTCCCATCACTTCATGGCAAATAGATGTGGATACAATGGAAACAGTGAGAGACTTTATTTTCTCGGGCTTCAAAATCACTATAGATGGTGAATGCAGTCATGAAATTAAAAGATGCTTGCTCCTTGGAAGAAAAGTTATGACCAACCTATTAAAAAGCAGAGACATTACTTTGCTGACAGAGGTCTGTTTAGTGAAAGCTATGATTTTTCCAGTAGTCATATATGGATGTGAGAGTTGGACTATAAAGAAAGCTGAGCACTGAAGAATTGATGCTTTTGAACTGTGGTGTTGGAGAAGACTCTTGAGAGTCCCTTTGACTGTAAGGAGATCCAACCAGTCCATCCTAAAGGAAATCAGTCCTGAATATTCATTGAAAGGACTGATGCTGAAGCTGAAACTCCAACACTTCGGCCACATGATGTGAAGAACGGGTTCATTTGAAAAGACCCTGATGCTGGGGAAGATTGAAGGCAGGAGGAGAAGGGGATGCCAGAGGATGAGGTGGTTGGATGGCATCACTGACTCTATGGATATGAATTTGAGCAAGCTCCAGGAATTGGTGATGGACAGGGAAGCCTGGTGTGCTGCAGTCCATGGTGTTGCAAAGTCAGAACGACTGAGTGACTGAACTGAACTCAACTGATGTTAATCCAAACATGTATTCTTTTATTGCACTTTATCATGCTTCACAATATTGTGTTTTTTACAAATTGAAGATTTGAAACAATCCTTTATCAAGAAAATCTACTGGTGCCATTTTTCCAATAGCATGTGCTCACATCATGTCTCTGTGTCACATTTTAATAATTGTCACAATATTTTAAATATTTTCATTTTATTATATTTATAAGAGTGATCAGTGATTCTGATGTTACTATTGTAATTGGGGGGGGGGGGTTGCCATAAATTATGTCCACATAAGACAGCTTAATGAATAAATATTGTTTGTGTTCTGACTGCTCCACCAGCTGACCACTCCTGGTCTCTTCCCTTTTCCTCAGGCCTCCCTATTCCCTCAGACACAGTAATAATGAAATTAGACCAATTAATAAGCACACAACACCTCTAAGTGTTCATGTGATTGGGAGAGTCAATTGATACGGCACCTTCATTGCTGTTTTAAGAAATCACCACAGCAGCCCCCACCCCCCCCACCCCCCGCCGCCAGCTTTCAGCAACTACCACCCCGCTCAGTTAGCAGCCATCGGCATCAAGACAAGAACCTCCACCAGCAAGGAGGTTACAACTCACTCAAGGCCCAGATGACTGTAAGGACTGTTTAACAGTACAACAGTTTTTAAAGGTAGTGTACTGATACATTATTATTTTGGCTACAACACTATTACATACTTAATAGACTACAGTATAGTATAAACTTGACTTTCATATGTACCGGGAAACCAAAAAGTTCTATGACTCACTTTATTGCAGCATTTGTTTTATTGCAGGGGTTTGGAACTGAATCCAGAATATCTTTGAGGTATGCCTATAACAAGAAACTTCTTTTTGAAAAGGGAAATTTTCTAAAAATTGCTCAATATTACATGGGTAAAATTGCTGAATTTTAATTTTCATTATTTCAATTAGATGTTTAGGTTTTATAGACTCATAGCCAGAAAGGAAAACAGGCATTCTATGACTTTGACAGTAACACAGAATTTCATTTTATTTTCTTATTCATCTGAGTACCCATCCACCTTTCTAAACCTTAACTTGTGATTGAATGATTCATAGACTTATTGCATATGCATGCATATAACTGGAGATCTTTCTTCCCTAGAGTTCAAGTTGAACAACACTGTTGATCTATGTCCACCATGGCATCATAGGGCATTCTTTTGCAGTTATTTTTAATTGGACATAAAATATTAATCCATCTGAGTTTCTGTATAGAATGTACTTGGAGGAGGTAGGAACTTAGAGAGGCATACAGAGACAGAATTTTAATTCATTTATTTTGAAGAGAAGTCACTTTATCTTGAAGGGCAGAAGGTCTGGCTCTAATAGTCCCCTTTGTGATCTAGAGGAGAGAATTCACAATGACTACAGCTTACAGAGAAAATGGAAATCCCTTTATGGACTTGACTTTTCTTACTAACCCCAGATGGGGGAAGGGCTTGCCTTCTCCCAGGTTTGAAAAGCAAGAATCTCAGCATGTGACTTTCCTTTGGATCAGAGATTTCTGCTGGTAGAATTACCACTGGCTACTGAGTTTTGGTGAAGAGAATGTAAAGCATTTAAAGAAATGATTGGTAGTTGGTCCCTTGCTATTCACTTTCAGATTCCCTACTGGAGATAGGTCTAATTTTTGGAATTTAAAGAGTTTGTCAAGATTCTCTGCTGAGATTATTAGATGACTAATATTAAGGGGGAAAAGTGACTTCTACCTCAATGGCATTTAAGAAGTGTGATTATTTAGAATCCTATTTTATCAGTGTTGTTGCCTCTTAGATCACTGAGGAGCATGAAGAAGTACTAATCTGACAATGTATATACTATGAAGACAGTACTTATAAAGTAGCAGTGAAAGTTGATTCATATAATCTGAGTCTTGAGGTTTTTTAGATTCTTCAATTTGGTTCTATCAACTAAAAGGGCAGGGAGTGGAAGGAGCAGATGACAAATCATTTCTTTCTTAGAGAAGCAGATAACTTGCCCCTAAATCTACATCCTTGTACTTGAATCTTTCTTGATTGGTGGTCTCACAGTTTCAAAATGGTTCACTGTTAAAAGTGAACTTAGAGCCATCTTAGACAGTTCTGTAGCTGCTTATGCTTTATGAATCTTAGAGCATTCAATTCAGTTCAACTGCAGTTCAGCTCAACAATGGAGCCCCTACTCTGGGCCAGGTACTGGGCCAAACACTGAGGTATCCATATGAGTAACACCTACCTGTTGTCCTCAAGGAGCTGACAGTCTGTGAGGGAGAAAGACCACAGAAATGGGCAATTATCATTTCATCCAGAAAGTTCAATAGTGGTGTTGTATAGAAAGCCTGCTCGAACAGCCTGGAGAGAAATGAATCAGAGAAGAGAATGCTTCCAACTGTTCCAGAATCATTGGAATTTGCCTCTGCTTAATCCTTAGAAGTTATCTGACCCACCTGATCTCACATGAAAGGATAATGGCAAAGTTGATGCAAAATTGGGATTGCCTCATGCAACAACCCAGCACCTGGCGTGGTCAATGTGCAATATCAATATCGTAGGTCAATATGGAAACAGGGCTAGAGAATGCTACACTGGTTCATTAAAGACAGACTCAGCCAAAATCCTCTACTAATCAAACTCTTAGGTGATCCTATGTGTTGTATACTTGCATGCATGCTGAGTCGTTAAAGTTGTACCTGATTCTTCGTGACCCCATACACTGCAGTCCACCAGGCTTCTCTGTCCATGGGATTCCTCAGGCAAGAATACTGGATCTTCCATGACCCAGGGATTGAACCCACATCTCCTGCATTGGTAAGTGGGTTCTTTACCACTGATAAACTGGGGAAGCCTGCTCGATACTTTAAAGATCCTTAAATCATCCTGAGTAGTTGTTTTATGGAGAGTCCTGTAAATTACATCACTGACTTGTTTTTTACTGTTTGGTTATCATTCCCACTTCTCCCCTCATTAAATGCTGAAATTTTTTCTCCTTTCAGAAAATCAAGTCAATGCAGAGTTATATACTATTGGCATTTAACTGAATCTCCATGACCAGGAAAACATAAAAGCCATGTCATAAAACAATGAAGAGATAAAAATCTTTCTCCTTTAGTTCCTAAGAGTAAATTATAAGTGCCTCACAAAATAACTGTTTGGTATTTATAATTATACCCAATTTCGAAAGGAAGAATCTGGTTTCAGAAAGGTAAATCATGACCAAAGTCATCGGTCAGTCTTACATCAGTGCTCTAGTTCTTTATCTATGGTTTTAAATGTTGTGCTATGTGGGTTATACAAAATAGCCACATCAGACTCTGAAAACGTCTATGTTGGTATATGCTTCCCAGAGTCATTTTTAGCCTGACCATTTTTTAGGATTTAATAATAGTAGAAAGATCCCCTTTATGGATCATAGTCTTGTCGTGGTGAAGGGTCTTGTGAATTCAGTGAAGCTATGAGCCATTCCCTGCAGGGCCACCTAAGATGGATGGGTCATAGTTGAGACTTCTGACAGAATGTGGTCCACTGGAGGAGAGAATGGCAAACCACTCCAGGTTTCTTGCCATAAGAACACCATGAACAAAATGAAAAGGCAAAAAGATATGACACCAGAAGATGAGTCTCCCAGGTCAGTAGCTATCCAGTACACTTCTGGAGAAGAGTAGAGGGCAAATACTAATAGCTCCAGAAAGAATGAAGTGTCTGGGCCAAAGCAGAGATGATGCTCAGTTGTGGATATGTCTGGTGATGAAAGTAAAGTCTGATGCTGTAAAGAACCTAGAATGTTAGGTAAATTGGTAAATGGACATGGTAATCAAGGTAAACTGGACAAGGTCAAGCAGAAGATGGCGAATGTGAACATAGACATCTTAGGAATAGGTGAACTAAAATGGACTGGAATGGGCAAATTTAAATCAGATGACCATTATATCTACTACTGTGGGTAAGAATCCCATAGAAGAAATGGAGTTTCCCTCATAGTGAACAAAAGAATCTGTAATGCAGTACTTGGGTATAATTTCAAAAACAACAGAATGATCTCAGTTCATTTCCAAGGCAAAACATTCAGAGTCACAGTAACCTAAGTCTATGCCCAAACCATTATTGCTAAAGAAACTGAAGTTAACTGATTCTATGAAGACCTACAAGATCTTCTAGAACTAACACTAGAAAAAGATGTCCTTTTCATCATAGGGGACTGGAATATAAAAGAAAGAAGTCAAGAGATACCTGGAAAAACAGGCAAGCTTGGTCTTGGAGTATAAAATGAAGCAGGGAAAAGGCTAACAGTTTTGTCAAGAGAACTAACCAGTCATAGCTAAGACCCATTTTCAACAACACAAGAGATGACTCTACACATGGACATCATCAAATGTTCAAAACCAAAATCAGATTGATTATATTCTTTGGAGACAAAGACAAAGAAGCTTTATACAGTCAGAAAAAACAAAACCTGGAGCTGACTATAACTCAGATCATGAACTCCTTATTGCAAAATTCAGGCTTAAATTGAAGAAAGTATGACCTAAATCAAACCCCTTATGATTATCCAGTAGAGTGATGAATTGGTTCAAGGGATTAGGTCTGGCAGATAGAGTGCCTGAAGAACTACAGACAGAGGTTTGTAACACTGTACAGGGGGCATTGACCAAAACCATCCAAAAGAAAAAGAAATGCAAGTAGGCAAAGTGGTTGTCTGAGGAGATTTTACAAATAACTGGGGAAAGAAGAGAAGCAAAAAGCAAGGTAGAAAGGGATAGATATGCCCACCTAAATGCAGAGTTCCAAAGAAAAGCAAGGAGCGATAAGAAAGGTTTCTTAAATCAAGAATGCAAAGATACAGAGGAAAATGATAGAATGGGAAAGATATCTTCAAGAAAACTGGAGATACCAAGGGAATATTTCATGCAAGGATGGGTACAATAAAGGACAGAAATAGTAAGGACCTAACAGAAGCAGTAGAGATTAAGGCGATGTGGCAAAATACATAAGAGAACTATACAAAAAGTTTCTAATGATCCAGATAACCACGGTGTGGTTACTCTCCTAGAGCCAGATATCCTGGAGTGTGAAATCATGTGGGCCTTAGGAAGTATTACTACAAAAAAGGTAGTGGAGGGATGGAATTCCAGCTGAGTAATTTCAAATTCTAAAAGATGATGCTATAAAAGTGCTACACTCAGTATGTTAGCAAATTTGGAAAACTCAGCAGTGGCCACAGGACTGGAAAAGGTCAGTTTTCATTCCAATCCCAAAGAAAGGCAATCCCAAAGAATGCTCCAACTACCAGACAATTGCACTTATTCTGCATGCTAGCAAGATTATGCTCAAAATTCTTCAAGCTAAGCTTCAACAGTTTGTGAATTGAGAAATTCCAGATGTACAAGGTGGGTTTAGAAAACACAGAGGAACCAGAGATCAAATTGTCAGCATCCATTGGATTACAGAAAAAACAAAGGAATTCTAGGAAAGCATCTACTTCTGCTTCAGTGACTACACTAAAGCTTTTGACTGTTTGGATCACAACAAACTGTGGAAAATTCTTCAAGAGGTGGGAATGCCAGACCACCTGACCTGCCTCCTGAGAAACCTGTATGCAGCTTAAGAAGCAACAGTTAGAACTGGACATGGAACAACAGACTGGTTCCAAATAGGAAACAGAGTACATCAAGGCTTTATATTGTTGCCCTGCTTATTTAACTCCTATGCAGAGTGCATCATGCAAAATGCCAGGATGGATGAAGCACAAGCTGCAATCAAGGTTGCTAGGAGAAATATCAATAACTTCAGATATGCAGATGACACCACCCTTATGGCTGAAAGCAAAGAGGAACTAAAGAGCCTCTTGATGAAGGTGAAAGAGGAGAGTGAAAAAGCTGGCTTAAAACTCAACATTCAGAGAACTAAGATCATGGCATCTTCTCCCATCACTTCATGGAAAATAGGTGGGGAAACAATGGAAACAGTGACTTACTTTATTTTCTTGAACTCCAAAATCACTGCAGATGGTGACTGCAGCCACGAAATTAAAAGACACTTGCTCGTGGAAGGAAAACTATGACACACATAGAGAGCATATTAAAAACCAGAGACATCACTTTGTGGACAAATGCCCACATAGTACAAGCTAGCTTTCCAGTAGTCATCTATGGATGTGGACCATAAAGAAGAGTGAGTGAAAAAAAAAATCGATGTTTTTGAATTATGGTGCTGGAGAAGATTGTTGAGAGTCCCTTGGACTGCAAGTAGAGAAAACCAGTAAATCCTAAAGGAAATCATCCCTGAAAATTCACTGGATGCTGAAGTTAAAGCTCCAATACTTTGGACACCTGATGAGAAGAGCCAAGAAATTAGAAAAGACCCTGATGTGGTGAAAGGTTGAAGGTAAAAGGAAAAGAGGATGGCAGAGGATGAGATGGCAAATGGCATCACTGACTCAATGGACCTGAATGTGAGCAAACTCCAGGAGACAGTGAAGGACAGGGAAGCTTGGTGTGCTGCGGTCCATGGGGTCACAAAGAGCTGGACACAACTTAGCGACTAACCTACAACAGAAGAACATGTCAAAATATTAAATAAATTGAAATTCGTATAGTAAAATGGTATGATCTGACATATACCTCTGACAGAACTTCACCAGACAGGCTAGTCACTCATTTTTACCCTCAGTGGGAACAATAGCAACAAAAAATAAAATTGAAATCTCCAGCATCAGCACATTTTTTCCAGTAAATGGGAAAGATCTCTCCATGTAGTATTCTTTGTGAGCCCCAGCCAGGACCCCCAGTGGATAGCATGAGTCATGATTCACTCACATACTCAGCACATACTTATTAAGTAGCTATTGAGCATGTGACTTCACCAGTGAACAGATGGTCCCTGCCTTCATGATGCTATAGACTAGTAGAGAAGATAGATATGAACAATGAGTATATAAACAACAGTGTTTCAATGGCAAAGTACATAAAATTGTGGTTGGTCTGGGCTACCCTGGAAAAATAAAACATAAAAGTAGAGATCTCAGAAATGATCAGGGGTTAGGTATCTGAAGATGGGAGTGATGTAGGAAAAACTAGAAACTGTATTGAGAAAACTGGACTTTTGAAGATTCCACAGAGAGAAAAACAAAGATGCAACTATAGTCTAGAATAAGTATGGTATGGCTGGAACTAAGACATCCTACTAAGAAAGAGACTGGAAAAATATAATAACAATAAAGTTGATATTCATCTGGCACCTACCACAGTCAGATGCATTGTCTTTAGCATATTATAATGTCCAGTTCATATAATATTCATAAAAACCCTAAGAGGGAGATAATATTATACCAATTTTACAAGTTCAGCAACTTTGTCATGGTTACACAGTGGTTAAATGAGTAGGTGGCAAAACTTTGAACCTCAGGGTTTTGATTCCAGAGTTCACACCCATAATCAGTGATCTCTGCTACCTTTGGACTATGATAAACCTTTTAGGACAAAAGAATTTTAGTCGTCATCTTATAGTCCAGGAATCAATGTATGCTTCTCATCCCAGAACCACTGAATTAGAAACTCTGTAGCAGGCCCAACAATCCATAATTTCACAAGCTCTCTAGGTGAACCTAACAATCAATGAAGTTTGAGAATCTCTGATGTAGACAATGAGAACTGCTGCAACATTTTTAAGCAGGGAAGTGACTTAGATGATGCTCCCTGAGAGCCAATCATTCTTATCCACACAACCAACAGGGAAATCATACGGTTGGCTTTGATGGTTCTCACTTCAGAGGGAAGTAAGACTCATACTTTCTCATGTTCTTTTGCACCTGCGAAGTCACATGTCTACGCCTCCTTACTCACAGAGAATGAAGTTAAAAACAAATGCTACTAAAACTGGCAGGGCTAATGGAGCCTCCTTAACCTGATGGGTGAAATTAACCTGATGAGAAAAATTAAAATATCCTTTGTGATCTTATTGCAGGAAAAATGTCACTAATAAGGTATGACTTAGATAAATTTTAATCTATTAGAATTGCTTAGTTTTATGAGTAAAAATAGTATCCATGTAACAATTAAAGATATTTCTCATTCTTTTGACCAAAAAAAAATTTCATTAGTAATAGCTGCAGTAATAACTATATTTATATTTTTCCAAAACATACATCATAGTATTAGAGTAACATGAAATTTTCATTCCTTTAGAAAGGGGTGGATATGAATAAAAAATCCAATAAACCTACCTTTAGAAAGACAAATTTAATGTCTACTAGAAGGATTACCATAGAATAGTAATCTTCAATTTGCATTTTGTTTCTTTTCAACTAAATTACATCCATTTCATTAACCTGCAGTAGACTTCTTCCACTACCAATTTTTATATTTAATGCTTTTAATGCCCTTTAATCTGATTTTCAAGGACTATACTTAGATTACTATGATTTACTTACTGAAATTCAATCAACCTAGAAATCAGAAGCTGTTAAAAACTTTCTAAAAAAAACTATTTAAAAGTTGATTTAAAATTACCAATATGAAAATGACTAATAATGTAAATATTTTTGAGGATAGAACAAATATTTGAAAAAATAATAAAGCAACTAACTTGACCTTGAAATAATCTTAAGGATGGAAAAAAAAAAAGGATTTAATCTGGTGCCCATCCTCACCTCAAATTCATGTGTGAGTGAAGAAAAAGAAATGTCCTATTTATTTGTGTGGCCAGGAGTCCACATGCTGTGCTTTAAATCCAGGGAAGAAAATCCAGGAGTTAAAATGAATATACACAGTTTTATATTAACTTGCTGCTGTGTTTCTTGAGTCCCATATCTTTAAGGTAACCTAGTGTTTTGATTAAAAGTTTCTTCCTTCTTATTGACTGACAGACACACAATAGCAGGGAGCAGAGAAGTGACTGCCTCCCTCCCTCTCTTTTCCTCCCCTTTCCACATTTTCTCCTTCTAGTGTGTGAGATGAGTGCAATTGTGAGGCAGTTTGAGCATTCTTTGGCATTGCCTTTCTTTGGGATTGGAATGAAAACTGACCTTCTCCAGTCCTGTGGCCACTGCTGAGTTTTCCAAATTTGCTGGCATATTGAGTGTGGCACTTTCACAACGTCCGTCGTCTTTTAGGATTTGAAATAGCTCAGCTGGAATTCCATCGCCTCCACTAGCTTTGTTCATAGTGATGCTTCCTAAGGCCCATTCGCATTCCAGGATGTCTGACTCTATGTGAGTGATCACACCATTGTGGTTATCATGTCATAAAGATCATTTTTATATAGTTCTTCTATGTATTCTTGCTACCTCTTCTTAATACCTTCTGCTACTGTTAGGTCCATACCATTTCTGTACTTTATCGAACCCATCTCTGCATGAAATGTTCCCTTGGTATCTCTAATTTTCTCGAAGAGATCTCTAGTCTTTCCCATTCTGTTGTTTTCCTCTATTTCTTTGCATTGATCACTGAGGAAGGCTTTCTTATCTCTCCTTGCTATTCTTTGGAAATGTATAGTCCATGAAATTCCCCAGGCTAGAATATTGGAGTGGGTAACCTTTCCCTCCCCCAGCAGATCTTCCCAACCCAGGGATTGAACCCAGGTTTCCTGCATTGCGGGCAGATTCTTTACCAGCTGAGCCACAAGGGACATCCAAGAATACTGGAGTTGGTAGCCTATCTCTTCTCCAGGGGATCTTCCCAACCCAGGCATCAAACTGGTATCTCCTTCATTGCAGGCAGATTCTTTACCAACTGAGCTATCAGGGCCATGTGAGAAGGCAGCGATTATTTGGCAGTTCACTAAAACCTTCACTAGCTTCAGGGTAAATTATGTCCACGTCTGTGTATGTCCACAGGGGCAGGACATCTGACACCCAGAGCCAAAGGGAGAGGGATTGAGTCTGGACTGAGCTGAGGTTTGGAGGAGGGGAGAGGAGCTTATTACCTGGGTCTCCTCTGCCTTCTCATAGGATCCCCATGCTGCACAGTGGACCAGGAAAGCCTGGAGAAGAATGAGCAGAGGAAACAGGATTCCCCACTCTTTTCTGTTCATCTACTCTTTAATTAAACAACTATGCAGTAACCATCTACCTGTACAAGGAACATAGTGTAAGTTAAACTTCTACCATGAATCTTGACCACCGTGCGGTTTATAATCAAGTGGTGGTAACAAACTTGAAATGATTATATGAGTCATTACATCGCTACAACTGTGACAAAAGCTGCAAGGTGAGAGAGCAGAGTGCTTTCAGGGAGAGTGACTGGAGCAGCAAGCTGTAGCAACACCCATCTCCAGAAAAGAAGAAAAGAGAGCCAATATTGGTAAATCATAGCAATCAGTATCAGAACAAATTTCTATTTTCTCAGTGGTATAGGTGATAGTATTAATACAATAATGTCAAGGAATTTAGAAAACTTTGGCAACATGATAAGCCATATAATGAACTATGTATACAATTTTGTTATTGTAAAGATGAAATCCCTGGAATCTTCCCCTCCCCACTAGATTTTAATAACACACATTCCTCACAAAAAGAAGGAAACGCATTTGCAATCTTATGCACCTGTGTGGCTAGTCAATTATTCACAAAGCATCATGGATCTGATACATAGTTTCTTTCCCTAATTCTGTTAGGCAGTCAATTTGTAATGCTAACCAAAATGTGCACAGGAACCTTAAACAAAGCATCAAATATTTTCTGAGGATCCATTTAGTGGTAAACTGAGGGATATTTGAAAGAGTCAGATGTGGATAGACATCATCTTAGCACATGTTTATCTATCTTCTGGAATTGCCAATAACTATACTGTTTAAATAGCAGTGGTTAAGAATAAAGACCCTGATAATGAGAGAATCTAGCAGTAGATCATATAAATGATTACAGGGCTGTAATGTAATGTAATACAAAAATGTCATGTAATACAGTAATGTAATACAAAAATGACTACCAGACCAGCCACAAAAGATCTAACAGGAACAACCCTTGATTATTTGTTAATCATTCAGGCCAGTGGTTCTCAAAATTTAGAGGAGGGGGGGTGGGCATAAGAATTGCTGGGTGAACCTATTAAAAATACAGATCAGAGGCTCTGATTAGAGATTCTAAGCATGTAATAAAGGGGAAAACTCCAGAATCTGCTTGTTTAACAAGCATCGCAGGCAATCCAAACACTACTCTTAGATAGTATTCTGACAAGCAAAACTTCAAACACTTTTCAAGTTATCATCCAGGATCAACCCCCTCTTTCGACTCCAGTGGTCCTGGACTACCTTCAGTTCCTGAAACAAACTGTGATCGATCTTTCCCAGGACGTTTACATTAAGAGTTGCCTTTCTAGGAATGATTTTCCGATACTTCTTGGGCCGACTCCAACTTCAAGGGTAAACATCACATCCCCAGGGGAATTCCCTGCTTCTGCAGCCTAGATTAGCAATTCTGGCCATACACGCCAATGTGACCTTCACCGCTCCTCCTCACACATGTATTTCTCCTCTTCAGTGTCTGTCCCTTCCCACATGCCTCCACCTCCAAGTCAGGAGCTGCATGGAGGAGGAAATCATGCTTACCGTGATCACCACTACATCCCCAACACTTCTCTCAGTGCTGGGCAGAATGGCCACTCAGCACAATTTAATGAACAAAAAAAGGAATGAATGTTAATATACAAACCTCCTCACGAAAGGCAGTACTACCGGCAAGTCCTCCTTTATCTGTCATTTAGATCCATTTCTAAGAACAGCACTTAATAGGGAAAAAGATAAGGATATTTACTTTGGGGTAAAAACAAGAGAATGTGAGATTAAAAATAGCTCACTCTTCAATCTGCTTGAAGTAAAATGCTACTGACCATGTTGATCTGGGGTACCAAAAATGCTGCATGCACCGCTCATTTATGATCTGCAGATCATTCATGATGGCTACTTATCCTTGTCAGCACAACTTCTTACTATTAAGAGCTATTAAACATCAACTATGTCAGGGGCTGAGAGGCTCATGTAAATTATCCCTGGAGATCTTGGGAGGAAAAAAAATGTGATGACTGATTACAGATTAGTAACTGAACAGACCTCTGCATTAGATTTTGTGACATTCAATTGTGGTTATTAGCATGATCTCTCAGAATAGTAACAAAAAAAATGAGAAAAATTATCTTCAATTGATTGTTACTGATGAAGTCATGGGCTTTCCAGGTTGTTCTAGTGGTAAAGAACCAGGCTGCCAGTGCAGGAAACATCAGTCATGGGTTTGATCCCTGGGTCAGGAAGATCCACTGGAGGAAGGCATGGCAACCCACACCAGTATTCTAGCCTAGACAATATCATGGACAGGGGAGCCTGGCAGGCTAGATTCATAGGGTTACAAATTGGACACAACTGAAGTGACTTAGCACATACCCACGAAGTCATCTAGTGTACATTAAATAAGCCCTTAGTGAGTGCTAGGCAAAATAAATAAAACAAAGTTTCTATACCCATAAGAGGTTTTTAACCTGGTTGGTGATTATATCAGCTTTTTTCTAAACATACCTATGGAACAATGACAGATCTCAATATTACATAGCAATAAACATCTATTCTGTGTCTGCAAGATTCAGTGTATCTACATTGGGTTCACTCTTGCATCTGAATGCAATATGAGGGTAAACTAATCTAGACTGATTTAGCTGGGTCAGTTGGGTTCTGCTTCATATGTCTGTTACTCTTATTCTGGAACCAGCAACCTAGCCTGAGGCTGACATTTCATGGCAACAGCTGAAGCACAGGAGAATAAACAGTTTTGGAAGCTCTCCTTCAAGTCTCTGCATCACAGTTATGGACTTCCCTGGTGGCTCAGACGGTAAAGTGTCTGCCTACAATTTAGGAGATCCAGGTTTGATCCCTGGGTCGGAAAGATCCTCTGGAGAAGGAAATGGCAACCCACTCCAGTACTCTTGCCTGGAAAATCCCATGGATGGAGGAGCCTGGCAGGCTACAGCCCATGGGGTCACAAGGAGTCAGACACGACTGAGTAACTTCACTTTATGGATATCTTATTGGCCTAAGCTAGTCACATGCCTAAACTCAGAATAAAAAGGCAGGGAAAACACTTTAGCCCTTGATGGAAAACTTCAAAACAAAGCACAGGGTGTGGATAAAAAGAGGGGAGGAAGAATCAGCAAATAATGCAATCTGTTATAGAATAAGAATGTGAGAACAAGAGAATAGGATCCAACAGTAAAGAATCTGCCTGCAGTGCAGGAGACCTGGGTTCAATCCCTGAGTTGGAAGATCTCCTGGAGCAGGAAATGACAAACTTCTCCAGCATTCTTGCTTGGAGAATTCCATGAACAGAGGAGCCTGGCCAGCTACAATCCATGGAGTCACACAGAGTTGGACACGACTGAGGGACTAACAAACTGAGAAATGTCAGGATTGAGCAAATAAAATTTATCCCTTTATTTTCACTCTGTTTTTAGTACAACTCTGGTGACTTATGTTAAAATCTCAGCAGTCAGCCGATATGTTTGCTTAAGATTTCTAGTTAGTGAAATTTAAGATTTATCTGAAAGATCGAGAACTCTCCATAAGTCCTTGAATCTAAAGTTTGCTCAATATTAAAAAAACATAAAATAGCAAGAGTTTTAATAGCATGGGATAATAGCTATAGAATAAAAGTACCTTAATGCTATTTGAACGCCACTAGGTATTAGAATACTACAAGGAGGAAGTTCTGAATTGTGTTTCTATTCTTTATTAAGATGCTTTGTATAATTAGCAGTGTTTCTATCAGAATAAACAGTAATTTGGAATTCATCCAAATTAAAAGCCCAAATGAAACAGAAACATTAGTGGTGAGTAGAATGTTAAAAGAGTCAAACTTCTCTAGGGTAAATATGTCTGTGCAAGTCGGTGCAATTTAAATCAAATTTATAGAATGCACGTGGAATAAAGCAGAATAAATAGAGAATAAATTTGTGGGAGGCAGAACAAACCACCTAAACAGATATCCAACCAGAAGAGAAATTCATTTCCAGTTTTCTGAAAACTCTAAAAACCAAATTAAGTTCTACACATACCATCATGAAATCTGCTTTGGCATCTTAAAAAATAAAAAGGCAAATATATGTTTCAAAAGTCATCATTCATCTTTTGTTACTCAGTATCTTATAGTTCTGGTAAAGAGAAATGTTACCAAGTGGAAAGCATGACTTAATACAATATTACAGTACTAGGACTACGGATGGTGCGCATGCTCGATTCCGACTGACCCTTTGAGCCCCCATGGACCGATAGTCCATCACGCTCCTCTGTCCAGGGAATTTTCTAGGCAAGAATACTGGAGAAGGTTGCCATTCCCTTTCCCAGGGAAGACTAAGGATATCACCTTCTATAGAGAAGGTATGAAAGCATATCCAACATAACTTACCAGTAGTACTTAAGAGAAGGGACCAGGTCACATCACCTGGATCTAATCTGTCACTGTGCCACCAGCACCATCTGCTTCAGTGTTCACTGCTCATATGACAGAGATGTGGCATGCACAGACACAGTCACGTTGAATCTGGATAACGATAACTGGTCTGAGACAATCCAAATTAGTTACTTACAAAGCCTAGAGAGTCAAACAAGACAGTTCTGGTCTATGCCTACCATGGAGGCAAATGTTTTCTTGGGATAATATAAATAAGCATAGATATTAAGACCTTATCAACTCCTACAAAACTGAGAAGATCCTGGTGTAGCAAAGACCTGCAAGAAATGAACCTCTTAAGCAAAAATATTCATTGCTAGCATTATCTCATACCATGTGCAAAACACCTAAAATTATAAAATTTGTAGGATTAGACATAGGAGAACATCTTCATGACCTCAGGTTTGGTTTTTGTTTTGTTTTGGCTCTGACTCCAGGCTTGTGAGATCTTAATTCCCTGGCCAAGGGTTGAATGTGGGCTCTCAGCAGAGAGAGTCTGAAGTCCTAACCTCTGGACCACCAGGAAATTCCCACGACCTCAGTTTAATTAAGGTTTCTTACATCAGATAATAATAAACTGGATTTCACTAAAATTAGAAAATACTCTTCAAAGGACACTCAGGAAAAGAAACAAGCCAAAATATTGTTAGCAAAATACATATCTCCTCTTAAAGTAACTGATTCAGCATATATAAATAATCCATACAATTTTTTAAAAAAAGAAGACAAATATCACATTCTTTAAAACAAATTACAAAATATTTAAACTGATACTTTACAAAAGAAATACGGGTGGAGAAATAAGCACATGTAAAATTTCTCAACATCATTAGTTACTAGTTAGAAGCACAATGAGGCACCACTCTACATGAACTACATTAGCTGACTTTAAAGAAAAGCAGCCCCAAAATACCAAGTGCTGGGAAGAGGCAGCACGGGTGAAACAGTCATACGCTGCTAGTGGGAACGCACAGTGGGACAGCAACTTTGGGAAACAGTTAACAGTTTCTGGTAGAAGTCGACATACACCGAACAGATAACCCAGAAATCCCAATTCTAGATGTTCATGCAAAAGAAAAAAAAAAAAAATCTGTCTCTACAAAGATGTATATGAGAATGTTAAAGAAAATTTTTTTATAAATAGTTATTTATTCTAGAAATAACACAGATGTCTACTAACTGCTTAAGAGATAAACACTGTGGGATGAACCGAAAAAAAAAGAAAAAGAAAAAGAGATAAACAAATTGTGGTATATCCATAAAGCATTATTCAGCACCCACAGGAACAAAATACTGCTACCTGTACCAAGACAAAAGGCTAGACATTTTAGTATTTCACTTCTATAAAAATCTTAAAAAGGCAAAACTGTAGAGAAAGAGAACAGATCAGATATTACCATTGATGGGGAGGGGTGGGGGACTGACTAAAAAGGGCCAGGAGAAAACTTTTGGGGTCATAGAAATGTTCTGTATCTCACTTGTGGTTGTTACACAGTTATTTACACTTGCCAAAACTTGCCAAAGTGTAAAACTAAATGTGAGAATTTTGTGCTATGTAAATTAAATTTCAATAGATTAGACCTTTTAAAAAAGAAACAAACAATGGTAGCTTAAACCGGGGTCATAAGAGAGAAATGAGAAGGTGAAGAAGCGTAGATGGAAGCCTGACCAAATGGTGATACAGGAGACTCCTGAGCATCCCTCCTTCTCATGGACATAACAAGAGTATTGCTATAAACAGAGCAATTACCTCTGAGAGAAATCCAGAAACTAGCTGAGCAACTCCTACACATAATATAAATGAAAAAAATACCTACAATGAAATGGAAAGTCTGAGACTCTTGCTGTAAAGCCCAACACACTAACATACAGTCAGTAGCAAACTCCCAACTGCAAGCTTCTCCCTGAGGACCTAAGAGTTTGGACCCCCACTTAGTGGTCCCAGCTTCTACGATTTCCATCCTAGGGGTGGATCCCCCAAACACCTAGCTCTGAAAGTCAGTGAGGCTTTCATCAAGAGACCCACAAGAATACAGCAAACAAATGAGCAACAGTTAACGTGTCCGTAAGCCCTCACCGTGGCCCCTCTTCCTCTGCCCAGCACAGAGGGGGCAGAGAAAATCACTCATCCTCCAGACTTTCCCTAAAAGGAACCCATCTGCCTACTCTGGAAGCTGCTACCTGAAGGTCAGGCTTCTAATTTAGCACACATCTAGGGACTTGCTGTGGTCATCACTGAAAACCAGGGGAGCCTGCAGAAACTTCACTTTCCTTCTACCTGAAGCTGGCTCTAAGTCACCAGTATTTCCCTGGAAGGAGTTTGTACACATGTCTACATTGCAGCTTTTGGGCAGGGCTGCTGCCCAATAGACAAGTCCCCAAACTTCCTGGTTCTGATGGCTAATAAGACTATCATGTACAAGTCTCACATATGGGGTCATAAGTGCTTTGACACTGGTCTAATGATTTTGGGGATATGATGCCAAAAGAAAAAGCAACAAAAGCAAAAACAAACAAGTGGGATATATCAAACTAAAAAGCTTTTGATCATCAAGGGAAACCACGAACAAAAAGAAAAGGTAACATGGAGTAGAAGAAAATATTTGTAAACCACACATCTAATAAAGGGTTAATATCCAAAACAAGGAAATGATAGAACTCAGGAGCAAAAAATCAAATAGTACCCCCCAGAATGGGCCAAGGATCTGAACAGACATTTTTCCAAAGAAGACGTGCAGATGGCCACCAGACATGTGAAAAGATGCCCAACATTAGTAATCATCAGGGAAATGCAAATCAACTCACACCTGTTCGGATGGCTATTATCAAAAAGAAGAGACAACAAATGTTACTGAGGATGTGGAGAAAAGGGAACGATTATACAGTGTTGGTGGAAATCGAAGTTGGTACAGTCACTAGAGAAAACAGTATTAAGTTTCTTCAAGAAACTACAAAACAAACTACCCTATGATCCAGTAATCTCCTTCCAGGTATGTATCCAAAGAAACAAAGTCATGATCACAAAGAGATATCTTTACTCCCAGACTCACTACATTATTTACAATAGCCAAGGTATGGAAATAACCTAAGTACCCATCAATAGATGAATGGACAAATTAAGTGTAGCATTTGTATACAATGGAGCATTATCCAGTCTTTTAAAAAAAAGGCAATTCTTCCATTTGCGACAATATAGATGGACCTGGAGAGCATTATACTAAGTGAAATAAGCTTAACAAAGAAAAATACTACATGGTATCACTTACATGTGGAATCTTATTAAAAACTGAATGTAGAGAAACAAAGAGTAAAATAGTGGTTGCCAGGGCCCAGGAGTTGGGGAAATAGGGGGAGGTGGGTAAAAAGACACAAACTCAACTATACAGTAAGTAAGCTTTGAAGATCTGATGTGTAGTTCAATGTTCTCAGCAAAAAAAAGGAGAGTAAATATGTGAGTTGATAGATGTGTTAATTAACTAAGTAGGAGGAATCTTTTCCACAATGGGCACATATATCAAATTATCATGATATATCGTTTAAATATCTTACAATTTTGACAATTATACCCCTGATAAAATTGGGGAAAGAGGATTGGATGCTATGTTTTTCAACTGAGTCACTGAAATTATATAGTATTTGTAAAGAATGTAACAGAGTACCTCACAGATTGTAGGGAATTAATGAATGTTAGCAGTCAACATTTTTAGTTTACCTAAGTTAAAGATTGTGAGCAAACAAAGTCAAGTATGAATAATATGACAGAACTATCTACAAATAGTGTTAGGGAAGCTTAGCTTTATCTCTAGATTTTAGCAGTTTTTGCTTTCTTTTTAAGAAAGCTTTGTAGAAGAACATATGCCTATTATTAACTAACTCCTGCAAAAGATATTCACTGAGTCCCAGACAAAATGCTACATGTTGGGATATAACCTCATGGTAAATAAGATATCATTTCAACTCTCAATAATGAACTTGTGAGACTTACAAGTAAACATGCAATAACCATAGAAGGGCACCTGCTCTAATAAGCCCTCCACCAAAGGCTTCAGAACAGAAGTCAAGAAAAAATACATTATGGGACGCCTAAGTAAACTGAGGACCTGGTAGAAAATTATGAATATAGTGGAAAGGGCAGTGCGGGAAGATGGGAGGGGAGAACATTTTGTGCAAAAGGCAGAATTTGCTTGAAAACCCAGACATGAATGGTGCCACAGTGCGTCTCAGCATTACTACAGTTGAGGAAGGAAGAGGGCTGGACAGATGAGGCCAGAGAGGCAAATAGCTTCCAGGTTAGATTGGGCTTGGGAAACAACCTACGGATTTTAAACTTTATCCTTAAGATCATGAAAGTGAAAGTGAAGGTCGCTCAGTCGTGTCCGACTCTTGGTGACTCCAAGGGCTATACAGTCCATAGGATTCTGCAGGCCAGAATACTGGAGTGGGTGGCCTTTCCCTTCCCAGCCCAGGGGTTGAACCCAGGTCTCCTGCACTGCAGGTGGATTCTTTACCAGATGAGCCACAAGGGAAGCCTGACAGAGTGGTAATAATTAAAAATGATTAATTTCTGACTTAGGCATTTCTGACTTAGGCAACTTGGTAAATTATGATAATGCCAATTATTAGAGCTAGGAAATACTGGAGAGGGAGCATGATGGAAGGGAAGATGATGAACATATATATTTAGTCATAATATAAAAATGTTAAGTCATATGATAGAGCTAGCTCTTTTTATAAATATTTGTTATATCTTGAACGATAATTCTTATGTTAAAAAACCTTTAAATTTTTCACTTTATGAATTATTTTCTTCCTAAGTCTATTGGCACATTTTTATTATTAGAAATAGATATAAAGAACAATGGAAACTAAAACTGCTTTTTGCAAAAATGATTAGTTAGTGACTCATTATTTTCCTTTTTGTGCTCAGGAAAGAAATCAACCACATTTCTGAGCTTTAGGAGAAACTAAGTTTTACCTTCTTGTAAATTGCCCTTTTTCTTCCTTACCCAACTTTACCCATGACTTTGTTTCCTTTCTGCATAGCTGGGTACCTATCTGTTTATATTCATATGATTGTTTTCTAATATCTAATACCATGCCCTTCTATCTTGAGGACAGAGATTATGCTTAATTATTTCAAAGTACCCAAGTATCTTGGAAAATTTTGGGAATTATTTGAGTACTTAATTTGAGTACTTAATTGATGAATTTGCTGACTAGAGTACGAATCCATTAGTTCGAGTGACTAAAGAATTCTAACTCACTTATCTAATAATCTGACTTCAGAAGTCATTTCATTTTCTCTCTACTTTTTGTTAAATCTTTTAGCACCAATTTCTATTATTAGAACAGATGATGAAGTCTTATTCTAAGAATCAATCTTTATTTAATCTGTTTGACCTTATTCCTTTTATTTTCTTTCTAATTGCTTAACCTTAATCCTTTTAAAATTTTATGAGAAAAGATGACTTATCCTTCAAACTGCTTACTCACTCAGCCGTTGGAACACTTAG
Source organism: Muntiacus reevesi (assembly GCF_963930625.1). Classification (NCBI taxonomy): domain Eukaryota; kingdom Metazoa; phylum Chordata; class Mammalia; order Artiodactyla; family Cervidae; genus Muntiacus; species Muntiacus reevesi. The sequence continues at coordinate 254,395,916 of NC_089251.1, read as the reverse complement.
GCTAGAGTTTGTCCAGGGTGTAAATAAATGGGTATCTTTTTTGAGTGATGAGACCACAATATATTTTAGCAGTTGTAAAAGCACCACCAAACACATAAACCATAAAAACCAAAATATTTGACTTTCCTCAACCGTCACATATCAGTTATAAACAGCTAATATGCTCAGATGAAGCCACAGTATGGTGTTACCAGAACTGTACAAGAATGTTGTAATCGGAACTTGAATTCTGTGTTGGCATTGGCAATATATGTGACTTGTGGTATAGTTCAAACTGGTTAATTTTAGATTCACTGCACCTGCATACTCTTCTGGTACCTAAAAGATTCTTGTTTCTTTTCTTTTAAAAAAAAAAAAATTGCTATCTGATTGAGAAAGTAGTGCTTGGTGGTTTGGGTTCTAGTAAAGGATTTATTCTACTAATACACATGCTATCTGAGAAAAATCTGTATCCTCTCTCTTTAATGAAGGATACAAAAAGCAAAAGGAAGGACACTGAACCTGAGTGCTCACCTTGAGCGGCATGTGATACAGCACAGAAAAAGGCTGCAGAAGCAGCAAGAACATCAGTGCCATCGGATCGAGTCTTACCTGGCAGCAGGGTGGAGTTCTCTACTCATGGAGTTTCATTATGTGTTTGGGGCAAAAAAGGAAACACATATCAGTATTTGTTTAAGAAGGGTAAGGTAGTCTAGGAATTAAGAACCTGTGGGTAAAATTTGTTATAAAATGCCAATGAACATCTTCTTGTCTGGAAGCATCTCTTTTCAATATCATATAATTTTCTCTTATAACTTATTTGCCTCTGAATAGAAAAACATCAAGTATCACTTGAATCTATAATAGCAGTTATGAATATGGTCAATTGGTATATGTGCTTTCTTCTATAAAGTATGTACATGCATAAACAGGATCCCTGAGAAAAGTCTAATTCACGCCTTGAACCTCAAATAATTAAAAATTTCATCCTATATCAAGGCCTACAGATATTCTTTTGTAAAAACTGACTGTCCTCCAAATCTTTCATATATTGGACTTTTTATACAATGAGATGTGCCCACTAAAATTTTTTTATCATATTTTATAAATTATATATTTTAAATATGCGATTTAAAAGCACTGGTCTTCATCTGCAGATGAATGGATAAGAAAGTTGTGGCACATATACACAATGGAACATTATTCAGCCATTAAAAAGAATGCATTTGAGTCACTTCTAATGAGGTGGATGAAACTGGAGCCTATTATACAGAGTAAAGTAAGTCAGAAAGAAAAACACCAATGTAGTATATTAACACAGATGTATGGAATTTAGAAAGATGGTAACCATGACTCTGTGTGCGAGACAGCAAAAGAGACACAGATATAAAGAATAGACTTTTGGATTCTGTGGGAGAAACCAAGGGTGGGATGATTTGAGAGAAGAGCACTGAAACACGTATACTATCATACGTGAAATAGATGACCGGTCCAAGGTCGATGCGTGAAACAGGGTACTCACAGCCGCTGCACTGGGATGACCGAGAGGGATGGGATGGAGAGGGAGGGGGAGGGGGTTTGGGATGGGGGACACATGTACACCCATGGTTGATTCATGTCAATGTATGGCAAAAACCACCACAATATTGTAAAGTAATTAGCCTCCGATTAAAATAAATTAATAATTTTTAAAAAGTGCTGGTCAACAACTGACTCAGGAATAAATTCCTTCAGATTTAACAGATGCAGGAAGCCTCTGAAATGGGCCAAGGAGGGACAAAGATCTGGGTGGGAACTGTTCTTCTCAATGGCAACACTCTGAACAAGAATAAGAAGGGCATAGGAGACATGCTCCTTTGTGAAATAAATTAGGTGTTTACCTACCTGTCACTTGGCTCTCTATGAAACAGAGAACCCATGTCTATTATTTTCCTGTATCATCAGTTATCCTCTGATAAAAAATTCAGGTTTCTGAAGATATGAAGTTTTGAAATGGCTCTGTGCCTGGGAAAATGAAATCTTTAGTATTCAAGTGAGCATGGAATAGACAGAAATACTTTCCTGATGATTATATGGAATGTGGGCTAATTGACAGGGTACATTGTAGAATAAAAGAATTATTTGATTATGATATCTAAATATGCTGGACAGGTAATGCAAAAAGAATGAACTTCTGGACTAATTGATATAAGTGTAAACAAGATGAGAAAGAGTGAAAACAAGGGGAAAATAAAAACCACAAATTATAGTGGTTGTGCAGCCTGAGGGACTCAGCCACTATTTGCATCAATACCAAGTCGACACCTCTTTACAAAGAATCTCCACCATGAGCGTGATTATGTGCTGACACAGAAGCCTATCCCATATATATATATATGGGATATATATATATCCCATATATATATATAAGTGATAGCAAAGACAAAACAATTAAGACAAACGTTTCAGCACATCAAGGGTAATAAAGCACGAGGTCTCAAAAAGTTCAGCCACTTATTTTCAAGAGCTTTCAAGATAGTCTACATTTAACTGTATTTTACTTTAATTGGGCTTCCCTAGTAGCTCAGTTGCTAAAGAATCTGCCTGCAATGCAGGAGACTCCAGTTCAATTCCTGGGTCAGGAAGATCCCCTGGAGAATGGATAGGCGACCCACTCCAGTCTTCTTGGGTTTCCCTGGCGGCTCAGCTGGTAAAGATTCCACCTGCAATGCGGGAGACCTGGGTTCAATCCCTGGGTGGGGAAGATCCCCTAGAGGAGGGAACAGCTACCCACTCCAGTATTCTGGCCTGGAGAACTCCATGGACTGCATAGTCCATGGGGTCACGGAGTCAGACATGACTGAGCTCACTTCACTTACTTTAACTGGATTCAAATATTTTATATACTTGAAACTCTGTTCAATTAAAATCCTATGCAAAATATAACAACTAAAACTAGTAAAAAAAAAGTGAGAGGTACAATTGGTGGCCCGAGGTCCCACCTACTAACAACCTTTTATTCCTGCCTTCCTTGGATGCTAGGTACCCAGGAAAGTTCTGTGGAATCTCTACAGTTCTGAGGAGTCATGTGACTGAAATGCTTAAAAAGGCATTTCAATCGTATAGACTGGAAATATTTTCTGTGCAAATTGGACCTACTGTTTGTTGACTCCCAGGTCCCTGACAAAAAGACAAGACTTGACGAATGTCAACACCTAGTTAACACGGCAGCCTCAACAAATCTGTTATCCCGGCTCTGCTCCTTCACACTGCTATAGTGATGGTCAATCACCAACATCATCACTATCCAAAAAGACCAAAAAAAGAAAAATCCGCAGCGTAGCACTAATGTCAACACATTTTAAAGAAGAACGTTGAAGTCTGTAGGCTCCAGGAAAATGAACTCATTTGTGCCACAAAACCCCAGACAGGCTAGAAAACTGGAGACACCAGGATCTGAAGATGGGAGTTAAAAGAGGGGCTACAAACAAGAAGATTTGAGTTAAGCAGCTATTAACTTTCAATTATCTTTTTTAAAATTAACTTTCAGTTACCCTCAATTATCTTTCCAGGAAATAGAAGGCTTAATCTCTAGTAAGACCTCAGATTCAAAGACAAATTTTGTAAAGAAAAGTAACAGAAAGTCATACTTGGGGGGTGGGAGATAAAGTGGGAGATTAGGATCGACATATATACACGTCCAATACTATATATAAAACAGATAACTAATGAGAACCAACCGTACAGCACAGGGAACTCTACCCAATGCTCTGGGGTGACCTAAGTGAGAAGGAAATCCAAAAAAGAAGGGACATGTGGATACATGTAGCTGGTTCACTTTGCTGTGCAGTAGAAGCTAATACAACACTGTAAAGAAACTATATTCCAATGAAAGTTAATTTAATAAAAAAAGAAAGCTGTACTTTCTTTTAGCCCTCTTTCTCTATGTAGCTTTCGGAACCCTGGAAATGGGTGACTCCTCACAGGTCAGAGGCAGCAGGAAATGCCAAGAGGATGGCTCAGCACCACTCCTGGAGGGTAGACAATCTAGAACTCAAAAGAGAGCAGAGGGCTACCGGCAAGGTTTCTCCAGGAAGCACGCTTCTCCTTATTAGCTTTACAGTACTTAAAAGAATTGTGTATTGGTGTTAGCATGACAATAATAAATGGTAGTGAAACATAAAGAATACTCAGTGCTTGATTACAATTCAAGTGGAGAGCAATAATACAACTTTCGAAAAATAGATTTCTAAAAATAATTTCTTCTTGCTCTTTGAAAAAATCGTTACCTTCTCAATTGCATCTTGTCTAAATTAATAAAAAAAAATCAGCCTCTGTTTTTAATGATTACTTTGGGAAGAAAGAAGTGATATGAAATCTTACAGGAAAGTCAGGACTAGCAATAGACATTGCGGCTGTTATGGATACTTTGTGCATACATAGTCAATGGCTTAGTTGTGTCCCACTCTTTGCGAATCCAGGGACTGTCGCCTGCTGGACTCCTCTGTCCATGGGATTCTCCAGACAAGAACACTGGAGGGGATTGCCATGTTCTCCTCCAGGGGATCTTCCTGACCCAGGGACTGAACCCATGTCTCCTCCATCACAGGTGGATTCTTTACTACTGTTCCACCAGGGAAGCCCCCAGAGATAATCCAGATCACCTTCACCATTCAAATATAATTCCTTTGATCATACGTTGCCCAAATTGAATTTCTGGACACATTACACCCTTTTAGAGTATACTGTTTAAAAAAAGGAAAAAAAGAAAGTCAAATCATTTTTCTTTCATAAAGGAAATCTGACCTCTTTAAAGTCTAGAGTCATTACTAACTTTCTGGCACAACCTTCTGTAAAAATTTCCAACTGGAAATGTATTTTGCGTGATAACAGGTTGAAGTCATGAATCACTTGGTAACTCATTAGAGTGACGAGCATCAAAGCATCCCTCAGGAATTCAGGGGAAAGGTAGTTAAGCAATTAATGAAGTTATTTAAAATCCTGATATGGTTGAGGCTGCTTTGAAGACTGCTAAGGATTAATATTTATTTAATAGATTGTCAGCTTCCATGCCAAAGAAAGAAATGTGACAGAAGTCACCCTAGTCTAAATGCAAAAAAGGTACCCCATTCGAAGCATATTTTATGGCTGTGGTTGACACCATTATATCACCATACAAAAATCATCATTCTCAAGCTGAAATTAACATTGCTATTGTTTTCAATTAGAAGAATTGGCTCTAAATCCAACAATTCTCTGCAGTGATTTATATTTTAGAAGCTGCTATTTTGCACCAGGAGGGAACATGTCACAGTATAACCGCTCTCTGATGAGATATAAGGTATTAAAATTGATATGAGATAACAAAATGGGAGAATACCAATGTAGGGTAAAGTTTTCACTTGAGAATGGTCTCTGTTATGGCTTCATTCGGGAGAGTCTCTGCTAATCTTTATGGTTGATTCAGAACCTAGTTTTTCTCATGGAAATGTATAGGATGTGAGCCTGATATTATGTAATTAGCTCTTATCTCTTGCATAAAGTACTGAAAATACAATTGGTGCTAGAAAGGTCTCATTTGTAAAAATATATGATGACTGAGTTTACTGACAGAATAAAAGGCTCCCAAAGACATTTTAGGATTTTCTTAATTGTATCAAGATTTATTTTCATATGTCATAATCTCACTTTTATTGCTAACTTGTTTCAAAGAGTAGTTACAGATTTCAGCCTGAAGTCCAGAACAATGGTTTCATAAAAAAAAAAAAAAATCATTATTTTGACCATATTATTTAATTTTTAAACTACCTTTATCCCTGAAAACAGAGGCCTCTAAAACCTCTATTTTGGTTTTCTTTTGCTCACCCATGAAGCACTCTGAAATAGGGCCACTGTTAGGAGATAAAATGATATGAGTTTAAATTTTGGAGGGCAAGGATTGTTTGCTCTTCATTTTCATACCCTTTTATACAATACCAAACACCTGAATTCATGAATAAAGTTCTGTAAGTGTTAAAATTTAAGGTAACATTATCATCATTATTGGGCTTTCCTAGCAGCTGAGACTGCAGAGAATCTGCCTGCAGTGCAGGAGACCTGAGTTCGATCCCTGGGACAGGAAGGTCCCCTGGAGGAGGGCATGGCAACCCACTCCAGTGTTCTTGCGTGGAGAATCCCACGGACAGAGGAGCCTGGTGGGCTACAGTCCATGGGGTTGCAAAGAGTTGGACACGACTGAACAACTAACACTATTATTATACACAATTATTAAAAAGCAATAGTTAAAGCTCTTAGATTTGATTTCTATATCTAGGTCTTAAAGAAAATGTCTTGTAGGGCTGGGATGCTCTGTATACCCTACTTCCAGGATGCCTTTTTACTCAAAGTGCTCATGCTTGCTCTCAAGGACTGGTTTTCTCTTCTCTACTTCCTGACGGAATGAATTTGCAACCAAAGATCATTGTGTTATCCTACCTCCGGCTTGAATATCCCTTTGTTCCAAGCAAAATAAATAAAAAATAAAAATGAAACCATCACCTTCTAACTCTGTAACAATGGCGTGGTGGTAGCCATGGTGAAGTAGAATGGTAAGGTTGGAGATGGGAGGAGAATAGAATGCTTTTTTCATCAAAGACGTTAGTCAAGTGATTGAGAAGGGAGTGAGACACAGAAACACAACTTCTGGAAACAGAAGCTAAGCATCAGTAAACCAGCTTGAATGCCTGCAGAAGGTCAGGGTCTTGAAGTGCATGGTTAACACCCTGTGAAATGTCATATATAACAATTAAAATCAGACAAATACAGCATGTGAGCAAGGGGTCTTAGCTAAAACTTAATCAAAAGAAAGAATTTCAGTCCATAGCATCAATTTACAGCTTGGCATCTAGGAATAATCCAATGCCCAAATGCCAAAATAACGCCACTGGTTAGCAACCTATTAGGTTCACCCCACAGCAATAACTTTTCTCACATGTAACAACAAAAACAATGATGATGTGGGTAAGCTTGTGTGTACCACTCCCTTTCCCCTACTTCTCACCTCCTCCTTCCCAATCTGCTATTTAACAACAGATTAACCAAGAGCCTCATGCTATTGGCCTTGGAAGGTTGTTTTGTGCTAGAGTAAAAGTCACTACATAAAAAAATAATAGTATTACTGTATTCAAGAGAGAAGTTCTGAGTAGGATCTTCACCACACAATTCAGAGACCCTCTTCACCTGCCTAGAAGCTTGATACTTCTCATCAGTGACTCTACAGGAAACATTTGAACCTTTCTCCCAGATATTTGAATGTCCAGGTCTTTTGGAGGTGTGTTTTTCTCTTGCTTATGGTTATTCCGCCCCTGATCACACCAACAGTGATCTGCTATATAACTTAGTCTGCTTTGAAGACCCCCTGATATGCTTTCCCCACTCTCATTAGCTATACCTAGTCACCTCATACAAAGCCAGTGTTTCTACACAGCTTCTGTTTTATCTTGGAATTTTATGTCTGTGACTCCTTTCCGACATTAGACATTATGATTCTGACATTAGAGATGTCGGACATTTTTAATCATGATTTCTAAACTATTCTCAAGCTTACGTATCTCTTTCCTTCTGTGATTCTAATGCTCTTCTGAAGAGCATCTCGGATTCTAGTCTGTCTTCTGCTCCCAACCATCTCTATGAACTCTCAGTTCAATCTTTCCAAATTAATCTCTTGGTAATTTACACTTTGCACAGCATAGCAGATACAATACGTGATGCTGTTTGTCACACCAGTCACGGAGAAGGACCACAAGTCCCCAGTTACTAGATTGGAACCACATGGCTGTATTCCAGCACAGGAGAATATGAACTGACACAGTCATCACATCTGGTGAAGGAACACGACAGCCACTATGCCTCAGCCATCTCTCTTTTCCCTTCCATGGTGATTTGGGAAGCTGTGTCATCAGAGGGCAACACCATCGGATTAAGGGAGTCTGGATACCCAGCTGACTGCAGAGAAGAAAGACATAACTACTTCACAGTAGGTTTTTATGAGCAAGAAATAAATGCTGTTATACCTAGTCATTGACTTTTCAGGATCTGCCTGTTGCAGAACTTGAGTTGCATACTTAATATTCTATGAAACCTTTTTAAATTTAATTTCCAGAAAACAACCTGTTACTTAGACAATTAAGGTTCTTCTTGGTCTGCTTCTAACCAAGGCAAGCGTGGATCAGATGCCAGACCTTGAGTTTAGTATTATACTTTACATGCAACCTCTCATTCACCTTTATAACAACCTAATGAGGGAAACTGAGCTACTGAGAGGTTAAATAATTTACACCAACCCACAGAACTAACCCCAAAGCCTACATTCTTTGAACTACATCTAATTTTCTATCTCTTTGCAAGTTTCTCTCCTGGAGATGTTTGAAAAATATGCTCTGTTACCCAATACACTTGAGACGCTGCACCACCCTACATGCTGTGTTTAGCTGTGGGTCTATTAGGAATAAGGCCTGCATTGCCTGGGAGTGATTGCAAGCACTTTAGAAGTTCTTTCCCACTGTAAGGGCAGCTATTTTGCCACACTAATTAAAGAACTGTCCTGCACCATGGAAAGGGAGGCAGGAGAATGCACCCATGCTAGTCTGGACAGGAGGTTTTCTGCGGCAGTTTCTGCAGCTACAGCTGGTCTGTAAGCAGCAAATTCTACTGCTCTGAGAAAGGCCATTGTGAGTCAACGCGCGTGAAGGAGCCTTGACAATTAGGTAGCCCTGTGGCTTCCCAGGTGTCTCAGCAGTAAAGAATCCGCCTGCAGCCCGAGAGCCGCAGATGTGGGTTCAATCCCTGGGTCAGGAAACCCTCTACCAGGGGGAAATGGCAACCCACTCCAGTATTCTCGCCTGGGAAATTCAACGGGCAGAGGAGCCTGGCAGCACACAGTCCATGGGGTCACAGAGAGTCAGACATGACTGAGCGCGCATGCACGCAGGCGATCAAGCGGCATGCTTACTTTCTCCCTAAGTCTGGGAGTGACATCAACTGGCCACTGCGGCAACAAACATTAGGAGGCTTCCATCCTGACTTTCAAACTCATCTCATAGTATTTCTATTAATAGCTGGCAGAGCTTGGCTGAGAGCTCTGATAATCCCAGGGGGCTGTGCGAGCCGCTCTGAAGAACAAGTGTTAGTTCAGAAAGCAGAAGTGAAAGGCCATCAACAGCCCTGGGCAGACCGAGCTTCTAGGGCAGAAAGGAGCTTTGTGCTCAAAGACTTATATCAGGTTAAAACGTTCTGTTTTGCTTAAACAGAAAGTCTCTGTTGGGAGCCACACAACTTTGACCAGATGAAGATTTCCTGTGTGTTACTCGGCATACGGACATGCAAAAGTTTCCTATTACGATAGTCTTATAACTTGGAAAAATTAGTAACTCCCACCATGCAACCCTTGAAGGATCATGTGCTAATGAAGAAGATGCTCTAATAATTAGGCCTAGAGCCCACTGAATGTAACACCTTCCAATTAGCACTCCCCAGCATGAATACTGCCATTATCATTAAACAACAAAGACAAAAATGGGTATCAATCCACATAATAGAAAATAATTGATGAAGTTGGAGGGCGTGATTATTTGTGATTACTTTACAGTCATGCACAGAAAGTAGGAGAACCACAGCTAGTGGTTAATCTCTGGCTACCTCTTTGAAGATAATGAAATTGGCTTCCTACTGATGATTATTCATTAACAATTAATTCTTTCTCAGTGATCTGCCTCATTTTCAGCTTCTCACTACAAACATGCAATGGAATAATTACAAGTGGAAATGAAAAAGCAATTAGTGGCAGATAATGCCAACATCTGATTAAAAAACAGTAGAACAGATTAGCAGTTCCGTAACTGCAAGTCTGCTGCCTTCAGTAGGGAGGTGTAAGTCACCCAGTTATACTGCACTTCAAGCTGTGCTTTCTCTTTTATTGCTTCCCCTCCATCATGGTCTGCCACATTAAATGCTCCCTTTTATTCTAGGGGGCATTAGCTTGTTGTAAATACTTTCTACAGATTAAGTAGCTTTGGGGATGATTTGTGATCCTACATACTGAAATTCTAAAAGGCACTGTCTCATAATGTGATGCTAAAATCCATATCTGTATACCATTCTTTGGGGGTCACAGAAAATACCATATATTTCTTTACTTTTGTTTCAGCTTAACTCTTGTTAAATGTTTCCAGAAGAAGAAGAGAATCACTAAATCAAAAACAAGCACCTTCTTTAAGCACCCATTGATGCCTTGGTCTTACAGGTTGGTGTCTCACCTTGCAATAATGTGGGCCACAAACTGATGGCAGGTTTTCACTTATCATTTACTAAGGAGTAAGATAGTTCTGGCTGCTGTAGAAATAATCCCTCAATAAAAGGCTTATAATTTCACTGTTCTCAGTGATCCAACCAGTGTGTCAGCACTTCATATGACATAGAACTACATAGGGAGTGTCAAAACCAACAATTCACAAGGCAAACAAAATGCAATTCTCTTTTAAATAACTTGGCAGATGCTTTAATATGAAGATCTAATAAGATCCTGCCACTGAATTTGACACGGTAGGAGTGTAGACCATAGCTGTTTTAGGAAAACAGATTTTGGGAAAAAAAAGAAAAGCTATGTACTTCGCTATAAAATTATTGGTTGTATATTATTTTACCAGATCCACAAAGATCAGAAGAATAAAGAAGAAGGTGTGAAATGGAAATACAGCAAAACTTGATAAGCTGATATTTACCTGATATGCACCAGCATGATGACTTAAGTTTCTGTTAGGATTGGTCATTTCTCCTTCAGTATGGCTGCCGAAGGTTCTGGATACCATCCTTGCATATAATAAAATGCTACTAAGCATCTGCTATTACACTGAACAGGGTAGGGACATTGATATTAGTTAGAGACGCTATCCTAGCCCTCTACCAACTCAAAATCTAGTGTGAGAGAAGGACATGAAAAGAAGTAAGTGGAGTGAAAGATGACGACTGCTATGTTAGGGGCATTTACAGGTATGAAAGAGAGTTTGACCGGGCACAAGGAGGAGCAATAGTGATTGGAAAGACTTCCTAAGCAGATGATGTTTGAATTAAACCTTGGAAGGTGTTGTTCTTGCAGGGACCAACAGAGCAAAGAGCATTACAAGTGGGGAACATACGAATCGAGGTACAGGGTAGGAGACATGTTAGGAGAATGCTGCCGATTAAGTACACAGCCACATAGCAGGGTGTGAGGATGAGACCTGCAAAGAGAGAAGCTGGGAAGATAGGTAGCCTGCTCATGGAAGGTGGATGTGCTGTGCTAATGAATTCAACCTTATGAAGTGAAAAACCCTTCAGCTCCTCAGGCAGGTATTTATCAAGATAAAATTTTTATGTCTCTATAGAACTCAGAATTCGAAAGTCACACACATTCATGATGGAAAGGTCTCTACAAAGCCTAAGTGTCTTGACTTGAAACACGGCTGTGAATTTCTTAGAGTAACATAAATTAATTCATAAAGACAACAACAATACCTTGGTACTATCCCTTTAGTATCTTTATCCAGAAAACTAAAATTCTGTCACATCAGCAGAAAAATCTCTGAAAAGTAGGGATATAACTATTATACTTTTTATAAATTAATCACACAGTTTGATTTTGTAGCATGCAAAGTCTAACAAGATCTCACTCACTGGCTATGTGATCTTAATGAAAGTTGTTTACCATCTAATGCCTCGGTTTTCTTACAAGTGGGATGTATCTATTAAGAAGTTTAACTAGAAAGCAGGATTAATAAACCACAACCCTCATCTGCTTATGAAGTCTCTTCAAAATTAATGTGTCACAAACCTCCCTTTAGGAATTATGTTTAAATATAGCAAAGACACAAACAAACAGAAATAAAACATCGATGCTCTTCTTAAGAGAATGATGGATTGTGGGTGAAAATAAAGAAATACATTTTCATAAACTCTACTATGTACTCACAGACATACCTTGATTTGGAAGGGTAAGAGGTGAGGTGAGGGCAGGCCATGGGAGAGATAGGGACCAACAACACTGAAGAACCTAGGTCTCTTGTGGATCAACAGCATTCTTAAACACCCCATCAGAGCTGGAAGGAGAGAAATGTATAACCTTATCAAACGCCAAGTCAGTGGTGTCATGTACTGGGAAGCGTCCAGCTGATACTAGGAAGCTCTTTATGAATCGTAAAGTAGCCTCTAATCTAGAGTACTAAAGACTAGCAAGAAAGACAGGCTCTGAAAGAAAGAATGACCAAACTCTACTTAAAGATGAGTTTTCTGTCATAATACCAATACCAATCATAGCTGGCTGCCACACACACACACACACACACACACACACACACCGCTTCCCACCCTCACACACACACATACACAGGAGGTCCGATTTTTTTTTTCTTTCTTTTTTTCCAATTTTCTTTGCTCAGAGCTTGCACTTCTCATCTTTAATTTACACTGGCCCCTCAAGTGGTTTTAAAGCTCATATCTATGCTGATGACTTTCAAATTTGTATCTGCAGTTCTGACCTCTACCCTGAACTTGATTTGTGAATCCCCTTGCCAACTCAAGTAGCTTCATCTGATGTCTAATAAGCATCTCATAGCATCACGTTTTAAACTCAACTCCTGATTCCAGTTGCTCTGCACCTCTGCCCTTCTCCAAGTTTTCTGCATCAGGAAATGACAACAAAAACCCAGAACTTGTGCTGGATTCTTCTCTTTATCTTATTTTCTAAATCTAATCCATCAACATGTGCATGCATGCTTCAGTCACATCCAACCCTTTGTGACCCTAGGGACTGTAGCCTACCAGACTCCTCTGTCTGTGGGGTTTTCCAGGCAAGAATACTGGAGCCCATTGCCATGCCCTCCTCCAGGAGATCTTCCTGACCCAGGGATCAAACCTGCTTCTCTTGGGTCTCCTGCATCGGTAGGTGTGTTCTTTACCACTAGCACCACGTGGGAAGCCAAATCCATCAACATATTGTTTAATTTACCTTGAAAGAGTATCAGAAATCTGACCACATTTGGTCTCTTCCACTGCTGCCTCCTCTTATGGGCCTCTGCCTATCATCCAAACCTCTGCAACAGGCTTCGACCTGGTCTTCCTGTTCCGCTCTGCCTACCTCTTCCATTGACAGAGGAATCCTTAAAAATGCAAACCTTAATACTTCCCTATTCAAAACTCTCAGATGGCTTTGCATCTCAAAGTAAAATCCAAACACGGTGACCTCCAGGCCTACTGATGACGGGGCCCTAGACACAATCTCATTTCTTCCCACTCTTTCTTGGTTCTCTCAGGACTTTTTTGTTGAGGGGACAAGAGCCTAAGTTGGTTTAGGAAGGACAGTCAAGAGTTCAGTTGTAGAGATACTGATTTTAATGTGCTTGTGACATGTCCTAGAGACATGAAGAAGGCAGTTTCAATGTGGATCTGGAGTCCGAGCAGGAAGGTCTGGAACTAGAGATATATATTTGCAAGTCATCTGCAATAGTGTCATTTGGAACTCTTGGCATGGATGTCCTAGAAAGAGGAGATAAGGAACCTAGAACCACAGCATATCAAGGTCTGATAGAGGAATATAACTTTATAAAAAAGACAGATAAGCAGCCCCCAAGAGGGAAGAGGAAAATTGGGAGAGTGATTTGGTAGAAGCCCAGGAGGTGAGAAATGGGGAGAGTTGCTATCAACAATTATGTTTCAAGAAGTTTCATAGTGAGGAAGGGAGAGGATGCAGTTTCAGGGAGAGATGTGCAGTCATGGAAAAAAGATTCTTTTTTATTGGTGAGATATGAACATGCTTAAAAGCAGATAAGAATTATACATTTGAGGGGAGAGTGATAATAAGTAAAAATATTTTAAAGGAGGAAGGAAATAAAAGCATCACAAGTCTGAGAAGGTGGGATGCCATGATATCAGAAACACAGCTGATTAATTTTTGAAGCCAAGAACTTAGAAAATAAACACTTACAGAGTTTTTCAAGAAGTATTTAGCAGTAGATGTCTAAATGCAAATCTTATATAATTACAAGAGAAAAATAAGTGAAAAAATCTTAGATAATACAGCTAAGAAAAATAAAACAAAAAACACTGAGTTGCAAAAAAATTAAAAGATGAAATTAAAGTAAAAGAGAAAGAAGGAGTGGGAGCGAGAATCAACCTAAAAAAATGACAAGATGAATAGGATAAATATATTACTGAAATAAAGAGATTTCCAACATTTGGTCAAAAAAATGAAAATCTATATCCTATATACAAAATATCTACAAGCAATACACATAATGAAACTCAGTGAATAAAAGGAAAATGTTGGAAAATATTACTATGTATTTATTCATTTAGCAGTTCAACTTGCTTTAAAGACAGCTAAAGCCTAATATGACAGTATAATTGTTGTAATCATAAAATGCTGAATAATTTAGTATCAAAGTATTTATGAAGCAAAACTAAAGAAAATAAAACAGAAAAGTAATGGGAAACTTTAGCTCACAGGTTTTTTTTTTTTTTTTTTTTAAAGAACATCAGACAAAAATGATTAAGGTTATAGAGGACATGAATGATATCATTCCTAAAGTTTATTTAACAGTTATATCATGAGTTCTATACCTTATAAGGAGGGAGTCTCCATTTTTCAACTGTCTCTGAAAAATTTACCCAAAATTGATCATATGTAATAACCTCAAAACAACCAATACAAGTATAACAGACCAATATAAGCCATTTTCACAGATCATGGTGCAATAAAATTTCATAAGTAATTTTAGGTCAGCACAATTTTACAAAGAACCATTCGCAATGTGTATTTTAACAGAATATGCCATGGTTATGAAAACTGTGGACTTACTTACTTACCAGTCATTTTCCCTGGACAAGTGTTTATGGACATATTTATCAAGAGACTATTTTCATAAATTTCAGAATATTTTCAGTTACTTCTTTTAATGAATTTTTGCAAGGTTATTCAGATTAATATAATAATTTAGCTTACTCCAACTAGTACTTATGTACAGATGTGAGAATTAGACCAAAAAGAAGGTTGAGTGCCAAAGCATTGATGTTTTTGAACTGTGGTGCTGGAGAAGACTCTTAAGAGTCCTGGGACTGCAAGGAGATCAAAGTAGCCCAACCTAAAGGAAATCAACCCTGAATATTCATCAGAAGGACTGATGCTGAGCTGAAGCTCCAGTACTTTGGCCACCTGATGCGAAGAGCCAACTCATTGGAAAAGACCCTGATGCTGGGAAAGACTGAAGGCAAAGGGAGAAGTGCCGCAGAAGGTGAGAGGGTTGGACGGGTCACCAACCCAACAGATAGGACTCTGAGCAAATTCTGGGAAAACATGAAAGACAAAGGGTCCTGGTCTGCTGCAGCCCATGGGATAACCAAGAGGTGGACATGACTTAGCAACTGAATAACAATGACAACTCCAACCAAAGGATGTGTCCCACAGATCCAAATCTGCAACTGCCACATTCATTAGTGATTTCATGTTGAATAATAATAAATTTTGTTTACCTTGAAAGAATAAATTTAGTCTATTCAAAGGAGAGAAAATATATCACTGACGTGCTGATCTGCAAAGTCAATCTAAATTATGCATATGTTCCTAATCTCTGTGTAGATCTTATTATGAAAGACATGAAGTTTTTCTCCAAATTGTCACAGAACACAGTAATTGTTTGTAATCATTGCTAATACTTTCTCAAAGCTGAGAAAAAATAGAGCGTTCAGTTTGTCTGTCCTTAGCATAACTGACAATCATTATAGCTTCAGTTGGTTCTTTCCCTGGATGCACGACATAGCTAGTAGATCTTATTTCCAGAACAGCACCTTAAATACATGGAACAAGTTGTTCTCGTTAGATACCACAGCCTTACCACCATCTGTGCATAACCCAGAACATCACTTGCATGCTATTGTTCACCTTGAAGTTATCAATAATTTTAAAATTTCTTTCCCAGGCCTAAGAGTTAATAAAGAATGGCCAAACAATATTTCTTCTTGGACTCCTTTATCCAAATCATGTCTCACAAACACCAGAAGATCAGCTGAGTGGTTAATATCAGAGAATTCATCCTAGAGACTCCAGGGAGTATTATGGACTCTTTTGTAATCAACACAACAAATGGAGCCCCATATTTGGACTACCTCTGTCATTGTTTGATAAATTATTACATTTGACAGAGTTGCTCCACTGGATCTTTTTTTCCTTTGCTTTGTCCCAGAGACCATTATTTGCACTGTTTGGCAGCCAAACAGTAATGGATATCTATTCAATAACTTGAGTAACTCTAACTTTGAAGTTGAACACACTGTAAACAAGACTTCCGCAACTTCTGCAGTTTCATCTACCACTTTGCGTTGATGGTTCTGTCTATCCAATGCCTTCCTGCTTTGCTTTAAAAAGCTCAGCATTACACATAGTAGTTCTTGTACATTTCAAAGTTGATGGTTCAGATAGAATGCTTCCTTGCCACAGCTGTGAATATCCCCAAACATGCTTATTCTCATGGAAGAATTTATGCTCATTTTCAATCCACTAAAATCCAAATATAAAATAATTTTCACTATATGTGCATATTTTTTGTTTACAGCTGGTGTTTTTACAACAGTAACAGGTGGTATCAGATGGTTCATCAATTTGACCTTCCTACCATTCTGAAAGCATATGACTGATTTCATTACAAACACCACGGCACCCATATTTCCATCAGCATCAGCGTATTTCCATCAGGTATAATGCTTTAAAAGACCTATATATAAAGCCCAGAACTGTGTATGATAGGTTCAAGAAAAAAAGTAAATCAAAGAATGCACAATCCCAAATATAGCTAATATTTACTACTTAAAATGATAGACAGGTAGGTGTCATCAATGATGGAACACCATAAAAACACAAAAATTCAGTATATGAGAATCCGTTTTAGTGATCAAACAAGCTATTTCATACTAACATCCTAGTAGTTTCACTTCAAAGGGTCTTAACAGGTATGCCTGAACACAAACAAGATACATGAGGCCTAGGTACAACAGGTCACCCCTTGTGCTAACTACTTTAGCCACATGGCATGTGAAAATATTTTGAGAACACTGATTTAAGTCAAAATCTTAAAATATATATTTAAATAACTACATAAATTATTTTAAATCCTGTAACATACATATTATACATTTAGAAATGCTGTATGTTTATACTATAATGTAATGTATGATTTTCTGTGATTAAATTTCAGTTCTAATTAGTATTTCATACTGGTAAACTTCAGGCCTTGGGACAAGTTTATATAACTTCTCTAGTCTTCAGATCTTTGACCCATGAAAGGAAAAATAATAGTATAATTCTATCATTGAGTTATTGTGAAGATTAAATAAAATTATCCATATGGAATGTCTAGAAGAGAGTAAATTTTTAATAAATCTTGACTACTCTGATGCTATAAACTAGATTCTTGCAGACTTTTTTGTTGTTAACTAAGAATATTAGGATTTGCATTTGTGTATCAGCCCATTAACTCTATGCCCTAGGTGATTAAGCAGCAATCACTTCAGAGAACAAAAAACAAGTTAACCCTGCTGTATGAGTGTGATTTTTTAGCTGAAGAAATTAATGACTAAAGCTGGAGTTTCTACTATTGTGAAGGGTAGTGCACAGTTCTACTTGCACAAATAGTTATATAACTTCATATGGTCATGTAACCAATAATATTGATAGTGAATATTATACTAAATTGAATATTGACTGTATCAGTTCAGTTCAGTTGCTCAGTCATGTCCGACTCTTTGTGATCCCATGGACTGACTGCAGCATGCCAGGCCTCCCTGTCCATCACCAACTCCCAGAATTCACTCAAACTCATCTCGATTGAGTCAGTGATGCCATCCAACCATCTCATCCTCTGTCGTCCCCTTCTCCTCCCGCCTTCAACCTTTCCCAGCATCAGGGTCTTTTCAAATGAGTCAGCTCTTCACATCAGGTGGACAAAGTATTGGAGTTTCAGCTTCAGCATCAGTCCTTCCAATGAATATTCAGGACTGACCTCCTTTAGGATGGACGGGTTGGATCTCCTTGCAGTCCAAGGGACTCTCAAGAGTCTTCTCCAACACCACAGTTCAAATGCATCAATTCTTCAGCACTCAGCTTCCTTTATAGTCCAACTCTCACATCCATACATGACTACTGGAAAAACCATAGCCTTGACTAGACGGACCTTTGTTGGCAAAGTAATGTCTCTGCTTTTTAATATGCTGTCTAGGTTGGTCATAATTTTTCTTCCAAGGAGTAAGCGTCTTTTAATTTCATGACTGCAGTTACCATCTTCAGTAATTTTGGAGCCCCCAAAAATAAAGCCTGCCACTGTTTCCACTGTTTCTCCACCTATTTGCCATGAAGTTATGGGACCGGATGCCATGATATTTGTTTTCTGAATGTTGAGTTTTAAGCCAACTTTTTCACTCTCCTCTTTCACTTTCAGCAAGGCTATATAGGAACTGCTTTATAGGTGTTATCTAAGTTATTTCTTACCACATCCCTACAACACTGTGTATCATTACTTTTCCCATTTTAATAAGGAGGGATCTGAGGTGCAGAGAAGTTATGTAACCATAGAGCCATATGACTAGTAACTATCAGGTTGATGAAAAAGTAATTGTGGTTTCATATCATAAATTTTAAATCATTATAACTAGATATCAATAAAGATATCTTTATTAATCAAAATAGGAACCATTACAATCAACACACGTTTGCCAATGGGAAATAAGTTTATTCCTGTAGCATAAAAATACATGCTTTGGGATTCCATGAACTCTTGGAAAGCATTTACTGTCTTCTGCTGTTTGCAGAAACGTTTTCCATGCAAAAAGTTGTCTGGATGCTTGAAGTAGTGGTAGTCAGTTGGCAAGAGGGAAGGTAAATATGGTGGATGAGGCAAAACTTCTCAGCCCAATTTATTCAACTACTGAAGTGTTGGCTGTGTGACGTGCTTGAGTTTGTCATGATGAAGAATTGGGCCCTTTCCGTTGACCAATGCCGGCTGCACACATTGTAGTTTTCTGTGCATGTCATCAATTTGCTGAGCATGCTTCTCAGATGTAATGGTTTTGCTGGGATTCAGAAAGTTCTAGTGGATAAGATGGGCAGCAGACCACCAAACAGTGACCTTGACCTTATATGGTGCAAGGTTGGCTTTGGAAAGTGCTTTGGAGCTTCTCCTCGGTCCAATCACTGAGCTGGTCATTGCTGGTTGTTGTATAAAATCCACTTTTCATTGCATGTCACAATCTGATGGAGAAATGGTTCATTGTTGTATATGGTAAGAGAAGATGACAAGTCAGAATGACTAGCTTCTTGATTTTCACTCAGCTCATTAGGCATCCACTTACCAAGATTTTTCACCTTTCCAATTTGCTTTTGTTCGACATTGAGTTCTTTCGTAACTTCTCACATAGTTGTAAGAGGATTAGCTTTGTTTAGGTTGGTTGTTGTCAACTTCTGATGGCCGGCCACTGAGCTCCTCATTTTCAAGGCTCTTGTCTACTTTGCAAAACTTCTTGAACCACCACTGCACTGTATGTTCATTAGCAATTGCTGGGCTAAATGTGTTGTTGATGTTGCAAGTTGTCTGCTGCTTTACAACTCATTTTGAACTCAAATAAAAAAATCATAAGAATATACTTTTTGCCTACCATCATTTCTATAGTCTAAAATAAACATAAAATAAACATCAAGGAATAAGTTATTAACATAAAACAAAGTGAGAAGTGCACATTAAAATGATATATAGCATAATCACATTTAAGAATGTATTCTAATATCAAACAGCATAATTCAACAGTGCAAAACAGCTATTACTTTTGCACCAACCTAACAGAACAACCATGATTCAAAGAGAGCTCATTTAGAATCCTGGCAAATGAGTTTATGACTTTTATATTTTGTTGCCATTTAACAGGATGCTGCAGAACACAATTCTATTATGCAGAACTTGTCTGCATAACAATATTTCCTAGGGATAATCTAGTAGAATCACATTTCTAGAATATTTGGGGCTCTTGAAAAATTAAATATCCCACAATTGATAGAGATTAGTCATGTATGAATGTGAGAGTTGGACTATAAAGAAAGCTGAGGGCCAAAGAATTGATGCTTTTGAACTGTGGTGTTGGAAAAGACTCTTGAGAGTCTCTTGGACTGCAAGGAGATCCAACCAGTCCATCATAAAGGAGACCATTCCTGGGTGTTCATTGGAAGGACTGATGTTGAAGCTGAAACTCCAATCCTTTGGCCACCTGATGCAAAGAGCTGACTCATTCGAAACGACCCTGATGCTGGGAAAGATTGAGGGCAGGAGAAGAAGGGGAGGACAGAGGATGAGATGGTTGGATGGCATCACCCACTCAATGGACATGGGTTTGGGTGGACTCCAGGAGTTGGTGATGGACAGGGAGGCCTGGCGTGCTACAGTTCATGGGGTCGCAAAGAGTCAGACACTACTGAGTGACTGAACTGAACTGAATTTTAGATTGTTTTAAAGTTAATAAATGTATGAATTCTTCTTTGCTGGTTGTTTTATTCACTTTTAAGCACATCTTTAAAATATATTAATGACTGATTAGAGAGAGGCCTGAAAAATTCTCAGAATCATTAGAATCATTTTGTTAAGGGTTTTGTACTTCTGGTAGGAGTTCTCTCTATATTTAACAAGGTTTCAGAAATGGTGAAAGTGCAAAATTCAGTGACTAAATTACAACTTTACTCCATCCTTGAACAATTTTATCATAATGGGGTTATATTGTACCTTGAAATACTCCATCAAAAATCTTTTCATTTTTCTTTTATTTGAAAATGCATGTGATAGCTATTCTCACTGGACACTGGGGAGATGCACTGAATGAGGTAGATAGATAGGTGCCTGGCATCTTTCCTTCATTTCTAAATATGTATTTCTCTTACAAATGGGTGCACACTCTATATACTTTTATATTTGCTTATGTAGTATAACAGTATAAGATTGGCTGGGTTTGTATAGTAGTCATATTACATTCCATCTTGATCATTAAAGGAAACTTTTCCACATTCCAGTGCTGTTTTTTTTTAATCTGTAAATAACAGTATAAACATCATAGGGATATTATAAGGATTAAATGAATTCATACAAATTTACTGTTCAACAAATGATAAGGATTATTATGACTTTAATGGCTTTTCTATTTTATTTCATGTATTATTTTAATACTTCTTTGTCGTCCCACACAATGAATGTAGCAAAACCTTTTTACCAGTTTTCTATTAAAGACGTGGGTTGTTTCTAATCATCATCATTGTAAAATTGCTCCAGTGCATATCATGGTAGAAGTGTTAGTGGCTCAGTCGTGTCCGACTTTTGTGAACCCATGGACTGTAGCCCTCTGGGCTCCTCTGTCTATAGGACTCTCCAGGCAAGATTCTTGGAGTGGGTTGTCATTCCCTTCTCCAGGGGATCTTCCCCACCCAGAGATTGAACCAGGTCTCCTGCACTGCAGGTAGATTCTGTGTCATCATTCTTTGTCATTCAATGAGTCTGCACTGCAGGCTCATTCTTTGAGCCACCAGCAAAGCTGTATCATGGCACATGCAGCATTTTGCACATGAATCTGTATGTACAAAGGACAAATATCTAGAAATGGAACTTATAGATCAAATATTACACACTTTAAAAATTTTAATGTACGTTGCCAATTGCTCCTCACAGAGAATCTAGCAATTTACTACCTAATAATAATATACAACAATGTCCATTTCTCCTTTTATAGGATGTTAAAAATTTAAGGTATTTTTTAAATAACACCTCAAATGCAACCTAAGATATATATTTTGTGTTTTCTTTAAATATGCTTTAAAGAAAGCATATTTAACTGGCTTGAATGAAAAATCAAAGTTTATTTCAGAAATTTTAAACGTATATCTTAGAACTCTTGGAGAATTCAGAAGAGATGGAATATAAGAGGAAAATAAGAAAAGATATCCTCACTTAATTTCTCCCATATTTTTCCCATTTGATTGGAGAGTACTAATAATTCAATGTCTCACAATAATTAACAAGCTAATTTCACTAATTTATCACTTTTAAAAGTTTAATTATTTCTATAGATCATTTTGGATCACTTTACATTCAATTAGGAAATAAAAGTAGTGAACTGTGTTATTATAATTTAATTTATACAACATTATGGCTTTATAACTAACTCATATTAATAAAATACCATCTCAAGATTGGACTTTTTGATTGCTGATCTGTAAATTCCTAGACTATGATTATAAAGTACTAATGATGAAGGTCCTGGGAAGCCCCTCTGTCCTTATTCTGGTTAGGCCCATCAACCCTGAGTCAGGGCATGAGCTGTGTCAAAGCAGAATCCTATCTAGGGCTCCCGTCTCATTAACAAGAACAGGAAAAATTAGGATGTCCCAGAAGTTTTCTGGCAAGGCTATAGCATGCAGTCACAAGTTAAGCAAATTGAATAAATCTGACAGTAGTATACTTAGGAAGGCAAATTGCAAAAAAAAAAAAAAAAAAAAAAATATATATATATATATATATATATATATATATATATGCTTTAGATAGATTGAGGATAAATATATATTTTTTCAATTTCCCTACTTGTGGTCGCTGAAGCTTTTTGAAAACTGGCTTTCTCTCCTGGCTTTGTTACTCTCAGTAAAGAAAGAGGTGCTTGTTGAAACTGAGTGAGAGGTTAAGTGCCCAGAAATAATGCACCAAACACGATATTGCAAAGGGAGAATCTGCAACAACATGGGAGAACTCTGAGGGTACTATGCTAAATGAAATAAGTCAGACAAAGACACATACTGTATAATCTCACCTCTATGTGGAATTAAAAGAGCAGCGGCAAAAACAAATCCTCATAGAAATAGAGTTAAGCCCTGTGGTTTCTAGAGGCAGAGGGTGGGGAAAGGAAGAATTGGAGAAAGGTAGTCAAAATGGTACAAACTCCCAGCTACAAGATAAAGAAGGACTGTGGATGTAATGCACAACAGGATGATTGTAGTTAACACTGCTGTAAGTTATTAAGAGACTAAATAGATCCTAAGAGCTCTCATCAGAAGAATATCTTTTGAGTTCTTTTTATTTTATCTATATGGGAAGATGGATGTTAGCTGAATCTGTTGTGGTAATTATTTTACAATATATGTAAATCAAACTGCCATGCTGTATGCCTTAAACTTATAATTATTTCAATTATTTCTCAAAAAAAAACTGGGGAGAGGGGGAGAAAATGAACTATAAAATAGCTTCACTTTAGGAAACAACTGTTCAGAAGAGATTTTATTATGTAAGTTTTCTAAATATTGTCTTTAATGGAAAATTAAAGAGGCAAAGATTCAACAATGTGACTGAAAGCCTTCTTTCAGAATCCTCTTTATTATGATTAATATTAGCATTATCATCCTATGAGTCCTTCCTGAATAAGATAGATAAATAAGGATAGGTGGGATATATATTTTTAAAATACATATAAATATGGAAATATAAATATGTGTTAATGAGAGGGGAGAGACTGCCTAAAAAGAAAAGACAAGGAGTTCCCTGGTGGTCCAGTAGCTAAGACTCAATGCTCCCAATGCAGGGGCCCAGGTTTGATCCCTAGTCAGGGAACTAGATCATCCCACATGCCACAATTAAAAAAAAAGATCCTGCATGTCACAACTAAGACAGGCACAACCAAATAAATAAGTTTATAAATAAATAAAAATAAAAGTGAAGCTGTGGCAACAAGATATGAAGAGAAAGACAGGGAAATCCGTGTGTTCATCTAAGGAGTGATACCACTGAACAATATTCTATTTTCTGGGGAAAATGTTAATAGACAAACAAAGAAAGGGATATACAAGACAGAGAATATGTACCATGACAAACACCACTCAAAAGAAATAACATCTGTTAGACTGCTCATTCGTTCAGTCATGTCTATGACATCAAGGACTGTAGCCCCCCAGACTCCCTTCTTCATGGGGGAGTGTGAGTTGCCACGCCCATATCCAGGGGTCTTCCCAACCCAGGGATTGAACCCAAGTCTCCCACATTGCAGGCAGATTCTCTATGTCTGAGCCACCAGGGAAGACATAGAACACTAGAGTGGGTAGCCTATCCCTTCTCCAGAGGAACTTTTCAACCCAGGAATCAAACTGGGGTCTCCTGCATTTCAGGCAGATTCTTTACCAGCTGAGCTACCTGGGAAGTCAGATATCTTTATATTTTATGTTTTAGTCTTAATATGAGTATCCATATTCTGTAAGCCTATATTCATTTCTATAAGAATAGGAAAACATACTCTTGTTATGTTCTAAAATTGGATAAAATATTAGTTATGTATTATTTTCTTCATCATATATATTGTTATTATTCGGTTGCTCAGTCATATCTGACTCTTTGCGACCCCCATGAACTGCAGCACGCCAGGCTTCCCTGTCCTTCACTATCTCTTGGAGTTTGCTCAAACTCATGTGCATTGAGTCAATAATGCCATCAAATCATTTCATCTTGTGTCTCTCCCTTCTCCTCCTGCCCTCAATCTTTCCCAGCACCAGGGTCTTTTCTAAGGAGTCAGCTCTTTGCATCAGGTGGCCAAAGTATTGAAGCTTCAGCATCAGTCTTTTCAATGAGTTGAAAGGACTCTTTCAACCTTCCAGGGTTGATTTCCTTTACGATTGACAGATTTGATCTTCTTGCAGTCCAAGGGACTCTCAAGAGTCTTTTCCAGCACCACAGTTCAAAAGCATCGATTCTTCAGTGCTCAGCTTTCTTTATGGTCCAACTCTCACATCCATACATGACTACTGGAAAAACCATAGCCTTGACTAGACAGACCTTTGTTGGCAAAGTGATGTCTTTGCTTTTGAATGCAGTCTAGATTTGTCATAACTTTTCTTCCAAAGAATAGGTGTCTTAATTTCATGATTGTAGTCACCATCCACAGTAATTTTGGAGCCTAAGAAAATAAAGTCTGTCATTGTTTCCATTTTTTCCCCATCTATTTGCCATGAAGTTATAAGACTGGATGCCATGATCTTAGTTTTTTGATTGCTGAATTTTAAGCCAGCTTTTTCACTCTCCTCTTTCACTTTCATCAAGAGGCTTTTTAGTTCCTCTTCACCTTCTGCCGTTAGGGTGGTATCAACTGCATATATGAGGTTACTGATATTTCTCCCAGGTCAGCCTGTCATTTCACACAATGTACTCTGCATACAAGTTAAATAAGCAGGGTGATAATATTCAGCCTTGACATACCCCTTTCCCAATTATGAACCATTTGTGGTTCTATCTATCACTATCACTATCTATCTATCACTGTTCCATTTGTGGTTCTATCTATGCTTCTTGTCCTGCATACAAGGTTTCTCAGGATACAGGTAAGGTGGCCTGGTATTCTCATCTCTTTAGGAACTGCCCACAGTTTGTTGTGATCCATACAGTTAAAGGCTTTTTCAATGCAGCAGAAGTAGATGTTTTCTCTGGAATTCTTTTGCTTTTTCTATCATCCAACAGATGTTGGCAATTTGATCTCTAGTTCCTCTGCCTTTTCTAAATCCAGCTTGTCTATCTGGACGTTCTCAGTTCATGTACTGTTGAAGCCTAGATTGACGGATTTTGAGCATTAACTTGCTAGCGTGTGAGATAAACACAATGCAGTAGTTTGAATATTCTTTGGCATTGCCCTTATTTGGCATTGGAATAAAATTGTAGTTAAGGTAAAAAATTCTATATGAGAAAATCAACTAACACAAAAAAAGTTTGTATGTGTTTACATATGTGAAACTAAATACCTAAATTAGGAAACATGGAAAATGGGTTTTATAGCTGCTGTAAACCAAAAGCATAGTCAATCCAAATTCCAAATTCCCCCACTCTGCTACTTTCAGGAATTTTCCTATAAGCAAATACCTGACCTGTGCATTGATATTGCATGACCCACTGCGCTGTCAAATACCAGTTCTCATGACTGGCATCGTTAAAGTGTTCTTTGTCTCTCGTGTGTAATTTCACTGGTCCTTTATCACAATTAGACATTTCACTGCCCTGTCTTATAGTCATCAAAAGATAAGACAGTGACACCAGAGTAATTTTTTTTTAAGTGAAAATTGCGCGCTAAAATTTAGGAGACGCCAAAGCGCATTAGAGGGGAGAAAAGTGTAGAAGAATCTGACCACTGATAGCAAAGAACTTGCCCTCCTACTAGATAAAATAATGTTGAGGCAGTTATTTTGTATTTTTGTTCATTTGTTTTGTTTATACATATATATATTTATTTAATTAGAGGATAATTACAATATTGTGATGGGTTCTGCCATACATCAACAGGAATCAGCATTAGGCATACATGTTTCCTTTTGTATTTTGTACTTAATGTGACTGTAATCAAAGGCTCAAAGAGAGAAACTTAATGGAGGGGGGCATGGCAACGCACTCCAGTATTCTTGCCTGGAGAATCCCATGGACAGAGGAGCCTGGTGGGCTACAGTCCGTGAGGTCACAAAGAGTCAGATGTGACTACAGCGACTTAGCACAGCACAACTGCTCCGGTAATACATTTAATAAAGTAAAGAAAAAAACAAGCATTGAAAATCAGTGTGAGAAAGAACTTAAAACATGCAGGCACATGTTTGCACCTCTGAATTTTCAGCAGTGAGTACTGACTGCAAAGGTGGTGGCATAGAGCATGGAGCAGGTGTGATGCTGAGGACATCTGCCATCTCCTCTTTTAGAGTCTGCAGCTGGTATCACTTTTGCTTTCCCACAACCCAAACTCAATTTCCAGATTTATAAAGAGAAGGTATTTGATTGGGTATTTCCTAGAATCGTCTCCAGCTCTCACCCTTTTAACTCTACACAACAACATTTTGGAGGTAGTGTCAGTGTGTGGGAGGAGAGTTGAGTAGAGGAAAAAATACCTCTGCTGACCATTTACTTAGATTAGTTCATTCCATACCCCAAACCACATTTGCACAATACAATCCTTCTTCTCTTTTTGCCAGATAAAGAATTGGTACTGAGAAGCTGAATAGATGTCATCACGCAGCTAAAGGGAACAGGAAAGCTGAAAGTCAAATGAGTGATCTGTGACCTTAAGCCCTAGCTCTTTCCACACCAGCATGCTACTTAACACTTTATTTTACTTTGCCCTAAATTGTCTGTGAAGATCTGATTTGAACACTCTTTAGGTTAACAGAAACTCCTTTTCAAAATTCTAATGTTCTCCTTCTGCTGCTGTTGAGCACTCCATCTGATGTTTTGCTCTTCTGAGACCGGTGTTTATGTAAACCGTTGACTGCATATGTTTCCTCAGAGACAAATTCCTCTATGAGCAGAGCTGAAAATATTACTTTAAGGAAGCTGTAGTTTCCTTAAAGCAGGTGAATAAATATACTTACATCTGCTTTTGTTTTTCATTCACTATCACATAAAAACAAGACTTTGAGTTTCCTGCAAATTAAAGTGAATCTTTCAAGCCTGTATGTTTAAGGATAAGCTAGTTTCTGTTCAGCAAAAAGAAAAAACACTCAAGAAGCACCTATTACAGTTGAAGTTCTCCTCCCTGACTATGTACCATGATGGAGCTGAACATCAGGATGCACCCAGATCTCCTGTCAAGTATTTGTCATGGAATTAATATGGATTAGAAAAATAAAATCCAGCCAGCCCTCAGGCACCATGTTAGATACTAGTGTGAACTAAACAGATGTGAATCTGTCCTCAAAGAGCTTAGAATATAAAGCTTGATCATTCAGTAGAGTTTCTACTAACCTCATGTAGCCATTCAAATATAAATTAAAATTAAATAGAATTTTAAAATAAGTCGGTTGCACTAGCCATATTTCAAGGGTTCACTAGCCAATTCACTGGACAGTCCAGATTTTACACCATTTCTATCAATACAGAAAGATACACAGTCCTGGTGAAGAGTGAAATCAACATCTAGAAGTATGGAATGCAATCAAAGTACATCTGCCAGGATGGCGACCCCAAGCAGTGCCAGAGCGGAGTCAGAGAAATGGCAGATTTTCAGGTTGGGCAGAAGACCTGGAAATAGATATAAATATATAGATACACACATAAACACTGAAGTTCTATTTGCACCTGGGACTATTTTTACTTCATCCAATCATTCCACTGGTCCATCTCTCTATGGCGCGCCAGTACCATACTTTTCAATTATAGACAACTTATAGTAGGTTTTAACATCTGCTAGAGATAGTTCCCATTTAATGTTTCCTTTTTGTCTGTGTCTTTGTTTTTCTGCTTATTTCTTTTTTAAGTTGAAATTTAATTGACAGGAAATGTTGCATTAGTTTTAGGTGTGTAGCATAATCATTTGACATATGCATACATTGCAAAACTATTACTTCAACAAGTTTAGTTAACATCCATCACCACATGCAGTTACATTTTTTTCTTGTGATGAAGACTTTTAAAACTTACTCTCTCAGCAACCGTCAAACATGCAGCACAATATTAATTAGTATAGTTAACGACTATAGTCACTGTGTTGATCACTACGTCGCTAGGATTTACTTACCTTACCCTGTACTCACCAATCTGTTCTCTGTATCTATGAGTTCAGGTTTGTTTGTTTTTTCTTTCAGATTTCATACACAAATGAAGTCATATGGTATTTGTCACTGTCTGATTTATTTCATGCAACATAATGCTGTCAAGGTCTACCCATGTTTAATATGTGTAACATATATGTAAACATACAAACATATACTTTACCTCTTCATCTTTCTATTACACGTGGGTTGTTTCCATGTTCTGGCTACTGTAAATCATGCTGCATTATTATAATGTTGTTGTTGTTGTTCAGTCACCAAGTCGTGTCTGACTCTTTGCAATCCCAAGAACTGCAGCACACCAGGCCTCCCTGTTGCTCACCATCTCCTGAAGTTTGCCCAAGTTCGTGTCCATTGAAGAGGTGATGTCATCCAACCATCTCATCCTCTGTCACCCTTTTCTTCTGCCTTCAATCTTTCCCAGAATCAGGGTCTTCTCCAGGCTCTTCACATCAGGGGGCCAAAGTATTAGAGCTTCAGCATCAGTCCTTCCAATGAGTATTCAGGGCTTATTTCCTTTAGGATTGACTGATTTGACCTCCCTTTGTCCAAGGGACTCTTGAGAGTCTTCTCCAGCACCACAGTTCGAAAGCATCAATTCTTCAGTGCTCTGCCTTTTTGATGGTCCAACTCTCACATCCATACATGGCTACTGGAAAGACCATAGCCTTGGCTATATGGACCTTTTTTGGCAAAGTGTTATGTCTTTGCTTTTTAATACATTGTCTAGGTTTGTCATAGCTTTCCTGCCAAGAAGCAGTCATCTCCTAATTTCATGGCTGCAGTCACCATCTGCAGTGATTTTAGAGTCCATGAAGAGGAAATCTGTTACTGCTTCCACCTTTTCGCCTTCTATTTGCCATAAAGTGTTGGGACCGGATGCCATGATCCTAGTTTTTTTGATATTGAGTTTTAAGCTGCCTTTTTCATGCTCCTTTTTCACTCTCATCTGGAGAAGAGCATGGGAACCCACTCCAGTATTCTTGCTTGGAGAACCCCATGGACAGAGGAGTCTGGCAGGCTGTAGTCCATAGGGTTGCAAACAGTTGGACACAACTGAAATAACTTAGCATCTACCCTCATCAAGAAGCTCTTGTTACTCTTTGCTTTCTGCCATTAGAGTGACATATCATCCACATATCTGAGGTTGTTAATATTTCTTCCAGCATCTTGATTCCAGCTTGTAACTCATCCAACCCAGCATTTTACATGATGTGCTCATGTATAAGTTAAATAAACAGGAGGACAATAAACAGCCTTGTTGTACTCCTTTCTAAATCCTGAATCAGTCAGTTGTTCCATAAAGGGTTTTAACTGCTGCTTCTTGACCAGCATACAAGTTTCTCAGGAGACAGGTAAGGTGGTCTGGTATCCCCATCTCTTTAAAGAGTTTTCCACAGTTTGTTGTGATTCACATAGTCAAAGACTTTAGCATATTCAATCAAACACTGGTATATGTTTTTCTAGAATTCCCTTGATTTCTTTATGATTCAGTGAATCTTGGCAATTTGATCTCTGGTTCTGCTTCTAGCTTGAACATCTGGAAGTTCTCGATTCATGAACTGTTGAAGCCGAGCTTGAAGAATTTTCAGTATAACCTTATTAGCATGGGAGATGAGGGCAATTGTCCAGTAGTTTGAACATTCTTTAGTACTGCCCTTCTTGGGAATTGGGATGAAGATTGACCTTCTCCAGTCTTGTGGCCACTGTTGGGTTTTCCAAATTTGCTGACATATTGAGTGCAGCACTTTGATAGCATCATCTTTTAGGATTTTAAATAGCTCTGCTGGAATTCCATCATATCCACTAGCTTTACTGGCGGCAGTGCTTCTAAAGGTCCATTTAACTTCATGCTGCAGAATGTCTGGCTCTGGGTCAATGACCACACCATCATGGTTATCTGGGTCATTAAAATCTTTTTTGTACAGTTCTGTGTATTCTGGCTATCTCTTCTTGATCTCTTCTGCTTCTATTAGGTCTTTACCATTTCTGTCCTTTATTGTGCCCATCTTTGACTGACATGTTTCTTTGATATTTTGTTTTCTTGAAGAGATCTCTAATCTTTCACCTTCTGTTGTTTTCTGCCATTTCTTTGCATCATTCATTGAAGAAGGCCTTCTTGTCCCTCTTTGCTAGCATCTGAAACTCTGCATTCGGTTGGGTATAACTTTCCCTTCCTTGCTTGTTTCTGCTTCTCTTATTTCCCTCGCTATTCTTAAAGACTCCTCAGACAACTGCTAATGTGATTTTGTTTCTTTGGAATAAATGCTCACAGTGGGAAAGCTGGATCATATGGTAGTTCTATTTTTAATTTTTTGAGGAACTTCCATACTATTTCCTGTAGTAGCTGCATCAGCTTACAGCAACTACAGGAACCCAGAAGGATGCAGGTTCCTTTTTCTCCACGTTCTCATCATCAGGTTTTATTTTATTTTTGATAACAGCCATTGTGACAGGTATGTGGTGATATCTCACTATGGTTTTAATTTGCATTTCACCTAATGACTAGTGATGGTAAGCACCTTTTTGTGTACCTGTTGGGCCATTTGTATGTCTTCTATGGGAAAATGTCTACAGAGATCTGCCAATTTGTAAATCAGACTGTTTTTGCTATTGAGTTAATCAGTTCTTTATATATTTGGTATATTATCCCTTATCAGAATCAGGATTTTAAAATATTTTCTCCCATTCAGTAGGTTGCCTTTTCATTTTGTTGATGGCTTCCTTTGGTATGCAGAAACTTTTTAGTTTGATGTAATCCCACTTGTTTATTCTTGAATTTGTTGCTTCTTGGAGTCAAATTCAAAAAATCATTGCCAAGACTAATGGCCAAGGAGCTCGCCCACTATATTTTCTTCTAGGAGTTTTACAGTTTCAGGTCCTATGTTCATTTTAAATCTATGAGTTGATTTTTCTGTTTGGTGTAAGACAGCAGTCTATTTCACTCTTTTGCACGTGGCTGTCCACATAGCCTTTCTTTTCAGTGTTCTCTTTGCTATTCCTATACATCTATTTTTATGTATGATTTGGTGGCTCAGATAGTAAAGCATCTGCCTGCAATGTGGGAGATCCAGGTTCAACCCCTGGGTTGGGAAGATCCCATGGAGAAGGAAATGGCAACCCACTCCAGTACTCTTGCCTGGAAAATTCCATGGACAGAGGAGCCTGGTAGGTTGCAGTCCATGGGTCGCAAACAGCCGGACACAACTGAGCAACTTTGACTTTCACCTAGCTTTATAAAAGTGTCTTTTGATACTTTTATCATACCTTTCATATTTATGTATTTTAAACATATTCTACATATTTTAACCTGAATTCTTTTTCAGAATATCTTCAGTTTTAACAGAGATCATGGTTTCTTTAAAAAGTACACTTTTTGTAATAAATAATAAATTAATGAAACCTACTTATGCCTTTATGAAACAGCTATTTCAACTTCAGAATTATGTAAATAGCCTGTATTAAGCCTATTGTGTATTAAGAATATTATATGTATTCTTACTTGATAAGATTCTTACACATATGAAGTACAAATTATTATCTAGTTTACAGATGAGAAGTCTGAGGCATATAGAGATTATGAAAATTCTTCTAGGATTTTAAGCTGGGTCTACCTAAAATCAAAGCCTGCACATACTGAAAATATGAAACATTGCTTCCTTTAAAAACTAACATTCGTCAGAGTCCAAGTAATATGTAATTTGAAAAAGTGAATACACTTGGTTTCATTTGTGTTATATCAGGCAGACTAGAGACTGTGATTTTAAAAGGTCAGTAACCACTGGAATGAATATGATAGTATAAAATAAGATATCATACAGAAACTCAAGAAGTTGTGTTCTAGCTTGGGCATTATGACTGCTTACTGAGGCACATTTTCTTGAGAAGCCCCTCTTTGAAACTCGCCTTGTTCTATGTACAGAGGGATACCATATTCATCTCTCAGAGCCTGTATGGCAACAAAGTAAGCAAACATGAACAGTAATACTTGGAGATAACAGAAATATTTAGGCCAATGGTATCTAGAAGACATTTCAAAACTCCATGTGCAAAACTAATACAATAGTTTCAGATTAAAAAGCCAATTTAAATACAGGTCAACTCTTTTCTCTAGATCACTCTGCCTCATTTAATACATTTTGTTCTTTTTAAACCAAAATGATGATCATTTAATATGTTTCTAGGCAATCACATTTCTTTAATTTAGAAATAGCAGTATTAATATGTACCTCCACATAGATATTATTCATCAGAAGGTCTAACAACTTCAATTATTTTATGTAGAAAAAAATCTACTGAAAGAATATGGAAGGTCAGATTCTTACAAAATGTATGTGGCTTTCATTTTCAATACTTCCTATTTTCATTTAGCGTTTTCTCACGGGACTTAAATACTTCTGCTTCTAATGTGAACATTTGAAACAGTAAGTAACCTTTCAAGAGGGTTATTTCTTATTTTGCCCAAACTGCTATGCACAGCTCCAGTTTCATATCTGAGCTGGTATAACCAGTTTGGAGGGGGAATTTATAGCGAGCCGTTATGAGGAGGGAATTTACTTTGTTCCATAAAACAGAGATTTTCTGATCCACCATATATTTTATTTGGAGAGTTTTTGAATGACAAATTTCTCTAGCTATGAAGCCTTACAAACTCAAGAAGCATGTGACTTGTTTCTGTTACCTTTTGGCCCCTTCCATTTTCCTGCCTGGCCATGACATGCCATTTTCCCAGTAACTTAATTTACTTAACTCGGTTCTTCCTTTCACTACATCCTTTCCATCTCCGTGGTCCTTATTAAAGAGTAACATCCATTTCATAGATAAGAAATATAAGGCATACAGAGTGTATGCAACCTGCCCAGGGGATTTCAGTTGGGTCTGAAGTCAAAGTCCATGCATATGAGAAAGTCACATATCTGTCACTTCCATCTCATCCATCCCAATGGAAGATGTTGTTACCTTAAAACTAAGCTAGTCTAGCCTCAGTGTAACTCCCTTCTGAGTCACTGCACATCTTTTCACAGTCCTACACACAAATGCCCCCACACTACCATCTCTCTCCACGCCAGGCCTGCTAAATGATATTTTCTGTATTTTTGATCATTTATACCAGTGAGTTCCACCTTGACTGAATATTAGAATCACCTCAGTAGCTTTTTTTTTTTTTTGAAAAATATCTGCTAATGGTATATTGATATCAGATGCCTTCATATCAGATGCCTCAGTAGCTTTAAAACCATATAAATGCCTGGGCTTCACATAAGTCAAATAAGATTTCCTTGGGGTGGCTATGGATAGTCACTATTTCAGTGTGCAACTAAGGTTGAAAAAGCGAAAAATAAAAGTGTTAGTCACTCAGTTGTGTCCGACTTTTTGTGACTCCATGGACTGTTGCCTACTAGGCTTCTCTGTCCTTGGGATTCTCCAGGCAAGAATACTAGAGTATACCTCCAGGGGATCCTCCCACTGAACCTAGGTCCCCTGCATTGCAGGCAGATTCTTTACCATCTGAGGCCACCAGGGAAGCCCCAGGCTTGAAAATGAAATGCTTAAAATACACATTCTTTAAATACTTGTCTGAGTCCTACTTTCAGAACTACATCAACTCATTTGGGTCTTATGATTGCCAGACTACTTATGTTACAATTCCTTAACATTTCTGTTATCATTCAGAATTATTTCATATTTTCCCATTCATTCATTGAGTGAGTTCTTGAGTACTTACTAAGTGCCTACTACTTGCAAAGGCTTATCTTAGGTCTGTCATACATGTAATCTTCTCTCTGCAACCAGCTGAAACAACCTTGCAGATAGAAGTTATCATATTTCCCCACTAACTAAAGCAGACCCAATATAAGTGTGTATGAAATCTCAATAAATAACTTCTGATGAGTACCTCTAGTTTTACATTTTATTCTCTTAACCACTCATCTTTTCAGTACATATTTATTAAACTGCTAACTACGTGGAAGATAATTTTGCCATTTGTTGTTGTTGTCCAGTCACTGTCATGTCCAACCCTTTGTGACCCCATGGACTGTAGCATGCCAGGCTCCTCTGGCCTCCACCGTCCTGGAGTTTACTCAAATTCTTGTCCACTGAGTCGGTGCAAAACTGCCATTACTGGTATTTTTTTTTCCCCATTTATTTTTATTAGTTGGAGGCTAATTACTTAACAATATTGTAGTGGTTTTTGCCATATATTACTGGTACTTAAATTAATTCTCATGCAGTGCCACTAATATCACTATAATATTTTGCAGAAAAAAAGTTCTAAGAAGTGCAATAACCAATAGAAATAGCCTAATCATGTTAACATTTTATCACTTCTATTATTAAAGAATATTTTGACTCTTTACAACTGTCCGCAGATGAGGTTTCCATTTTTAAGTGATTGGGAACAAACTTCTCCCTCTATGATTTTTTTTTTTTTGAAGAGAAAAAAAGCAAAGGTTTCAGTTACTAAGTAAACAAAAATCTATAAATGTACATCCTGTGTAAAGAAGCAGAGACTATGAAACCAGAGGATTCTCAAGACTGAAGAGCAGAGGATTCACGACTGTTTTACAAATACCTTTGTTCTTCTAGACATTTTCTTTCACCATCTGTATATCATTTTTCTCCCTCCCATTCCCCCCCTTTCCCATTTTTCATTACCTTTTCTATGTTTCATTTCTGAATCTCTTTTGCAGCTGTGAACAACTTTATCTTAAATATTATCTGAAGTAAAGACATTACAGAAAATTTTTCAGAATGTAAATGCTCTTTTCCTTTCCTCATTTATCTGCTTCTTTATCCATCGCTGTCTGCCCATCGACTCTCTTTTGTCCAGCTTTGTCCTTGGGAAAGTCTCCACATCTCACTCTCCAAGTATGTGAGATCACAAAGCAACTTTTTGCAATAAGAAACAACTCTTTACAAGAAACACCCAGTTTAGGAGTTAGGAATTAGGTGCTCCTTCCTTGGTTAGTTGTAAATACTTTTCAAAACTCAGCATTTACTGAATAATTTGCTTCTAACCATATTTAAGCAAAAATTAAGAACAGTTTTTGAAGTCTGATATTTAGGCAGAACTGAGAATTAAATCAACAGTGAAAGGGAAAAAGACAAATAATATGAAAACTCTCAGATATGTTTACAAACTATGCATTAAACAGGCAGGAACATTTTGACTGCATTGTCTGTGACTAGCTATATCTTCCAGGTCTAATTAATCCTGCTCAGAAAATACTAAAATAGTTGATACTGGCAAAGAAAATTCAGGGTAGCTTCCTCTTGGACTCTATGAACTGGGTGTTTAGGACAACCCTTTCAAAAGGTGGCTTGCCTATGGAAACTCAAACTATCCAGAAACCCCACTGATGGTTTGTTCATCAGACTCAATAGTGAACATCCATGGTAAACAACAAGACATTTCCTACTCTTGTGGTCAAAGGGAGAGGATGTTGATTGCTAAGTCACAGAAGAAGCAAGTATTCTTACCTTCCCAAATATACAAGAAGTTCCTGGTTAGTGCCTCTATGTGTGTGTGTGTGTGTGTGTGTGTGTGTGTGTAACTGGTATAACAGTATGGTCACTTTGTCTAAAGTACTCAAGATTCTTGAAAGACAAACCTAAAACTCTCATAGATAAATACATCCACTTCACACAGAGATATGGAGATACTACTGAGAAGTGAGAACTCTCAGCAAGAATTATATTTATGTATACTTACTTTTTAGGGGGCCCTTAGTGTATGATTTGCAAGGCACTGTTAGGATCTAAAATCATGTTACCTTGAGTTTCTCTATTCAGTACTATGAACTGTTAAATTATAAGATTAGCAAGTTTTTGCAACATTAGCTTCATAATCTTTTTTCAGGGTGAAATTATATTTGTATTTTATTTGTCCCGGGAAGTAATAAACTTGCTATACTATAATGGAACTTTAGAATAGCCTTGCTCACAGCTGTCAAAAGATAGAGAAAAACAGAAATAGTCCTATCCATAATTGATCATCTTTTAACTGATAGCTTCACATCTCCAACGGGCACTAACGCTGTCCTTTATCTACACTCACACTACCAACTGAACACTTAACTACGAAGTGAGGAAATATCAAGACTTGATCTTTCCTTACAGACCCCATTTTGTCAACACACATCAACTGTTTTAACACATGCTCCTCAAGATAAGAAAGCATACCGCATTGCAGACGTGTATATATATATATATACACTCTGAATTGGTGAAACAGCTTCAAACTGTCACTATGCTCTCCAAACCACAAACAGTGCCTCCACTCTGCAGGGAGAGCAACGGACAAGTTTTAAGCAATTCTCTTGTACAATAGTTTCTTTTCTGTTGACAGTTACTCTGAGCCTCTGCCCTGGACTGACGGCAAAGGACACTGCTAGCAGTCACCTTTTATGCTTCTTACCTGCTGACTCCCCTGTAATCCCTCTGAGCAATCGGTAACAGGACTCTGGGGAGCACACAACCATACTTCGTGCACTGGTCCACAAGCCATCTTCTGTTTCCAAAGGGGTATTTAACTAAGTCCACTAGCCCCCGGCAGTGTGAACCAGGGCTCTTACCAAGGTAAAGCATACTTCACATCTAGCATGATTTCTACCTCCAGTGATAGCCGTAGATAGCTTACACTCCTTCTAGACTTGCACTCCTTCTTTAAGGTGCATTGTTGATACTGATGATTAATTTAAAAGTGAAAATAAGCAATATATTTTAAATTCCCAAAGTGTATGGCATTGTAATGAACAAAGAACAATTTCTGAGGTCATGATAACTCCAGTTTGTATTCCGTGGAAGACCCATGAGGCCTTAGACTATTCATCTAATATCTCTGGGATTCATTTTTTCAATAAAAATGGGGAGAAATACCCACTTCATACATTTGGTGTGGGGTTTAAGTAAGGGCAAGCATCTGCCATACTGTGAACATACAGTAAATGTTAACCCTTCTCCCTCATGTGGAAAAACAATACTAAGTTTACAAGTTGTATTTACTTTTGAACAATTTTTTTTTTTATTCTTGAGTAAAACTACCAAGTTGAAATTATAATATAAGGAAATCAAATTTCTTAGGAAATTTTTAGGGCTTTTCACTTTCTGAAATAACACACATGATGATTTTACTGTGTTTGAACTATAATTTAAGACATAGCAATACTTTAAATCCAAACAGCCACTTAAGTTCTATTATTCAAGGTTCAGTGGTAAAATGGGAAAAATTTACTTATTAAGTATAGTTGTCACTTAAAACCTTGTTTTCTTTTAGAGTATAATGAACCAGCATTTAAAGTCAGAAAAATCTAATGTTCTCCCCAAGCTTGTGAAAAAGAATCTTAAACTCATCATCACTACCCAAACAGAAAAGAGATCTTTTAAACTTTTCATTAAAGTCTAGACGACAGTGAAAAACATCCTGGAGTAATAAAGAGCAGTCTTCAATATCTTGTCAAAGGAGCAAGCTTAAGCTGCAATTTGTAAAGATCTATAGCTAGATAAACTCACAAATTTATATCACCAACAAGGGAAATGATATAGAGACTCAAATCTCTAGCTCTAGCAGAGACTTCAAAGAATCACAAAAGTCAAACTTACCCACAAAACCCAGTTTGTAACCATGGCTAACCGAATACTATAGCAGCTGTGGAATCAGTAAAAGATAAGGAGAGGTCATTTTTGTGTCACCTACAGAGAAGGGCTACTACAGATGCCAGCTTCCCCTTTACGGCCTGTGCCAGGGTGCTCTGCAGAGGAAGGCAGGTAAGACGAGGCTCTAGCTCCTGGATAACACACAGGCTGACCACAGGAAGCTGAGACTCCGGGTATCTGGATGTCTTGCCAGCAAGCTACCAAGGGGTGGGTAGTATTTTCTGTGCCCTTGCTGTCAAATCAATATCTGAGCACATAATGCTCAGATATGACTGTCAATCCTTTCCAAACTGACAGGTGGAGTCTGGAGGAATTTTGTTGTTGTCATTTTTACTGTAGTATAGTTGATTTATAATGTTGTGTTAATTTCATGTATACTTCCACCACTTTTTTAAGATTCTTCTCCCATACAGGCCATTACAGAGTAGTGAGCAGAATGTGATAGGTTCTTATTAGTTATTTATTTCATAAATAACTAGTGTCTATATATTAATCCCAATCTCCCAATTTATCCCTCCCCCCTTTATTCCCTGGTAACCATGTTTATTTTCTACATCTGTGACTCTCTTCTGTTTTATAACTAAGTTCATTCATACCCTTTTTTTTTTTAATTCCACATATAAGCAATATCACAAGGACTCTGAAGTAATTTTAAATTCTGATTCTGCCAAGTAGCTGCCTGGCCTATAGTAAGTTACTTAATTTTCTTATCTACAAACTGGACACTATAGTAGTTTCTGCTGCTGTTCCCAGCATTGTCAGAAGGGTTAACTAAATTAGTATCTGTAGAGCCGCTGGAACGCTGGTGGCTTCAGGAGGCTCTTTGATAGAGCTTCTTAAATAAAAATAGTCTACCCCCCTCATGGATAGCACCAAGATATTCAGAAAAACAATATAATATTTAGATCAAAATCTTAAGTTCAACTAGGTAAGAAGTCGGAAAATTTTTTTAATGATTGAAATATTCTGTCACTTATACCAATAAAGCATTAACTAAATATTTACATGTATATAAATAGTATATATTTTAATATTTAAATATATAAATCACATTCAATATACTGTTTATTATCTATTTTACTTAATATGTTAATGTACAGGGTTCTGCTTTTAAATGTGATCAATTTCAAGATCAGATTAAAGAAGTATTTACTGTGAATATATGTGTATACTATATATACAATGCTTTTGTATAGTTCATAACATTTTTATCCTATAATGTATCAATTAAGGTTATAATTGGCTCTTATCAACATGCTATCTATACTACATTATTGTTAAGTAGTAAAAAAAAAATCAGATCTCAGAAAGTTGGCTGTGCAAAGTGCAGTCATTGACTATACCTCTATACACAACCTCTATATACAGAAACAAAATTATGATGCAGTCATAACTTGAAATAATGATATTTGTCATCTTCAGTATTTTCTTTTTTACATTTTGTTTTTATGACAAGGCTCAGTGGTAAAGAATCCGCCTGCCAATGCATAAAACATGGGTTCAGTCCCTTGGTTGAGAAGATCCACTGGAGAGGGAAATAGCAACCCATTCCAGTATTCTTGCCTGGGAAATCTCAATGACAGAGGAGCCTCACTGACTGTAGTCCTCAGGGTCACAAAAGAGACACAATTTAGTGGCTAGACAAAAACAATAATAGCTCTTTTATTCACTAAGAATATCATAAGAGTATGATTTATAATTAAACACAGGACATAGGCACTCTCATAATTTACACTAGAATTTGTAGCATGTCTTGCACATGTACATTTCAAAATTCTTCACTTTTGTTTGCAATTAGGAGCAGTGAAGAGCTGACAAGGGGATCTACTATTTCTCCTCTGTGAATGAGCATCATGTTTCTGTTGATGGACCTATGCTGGTGGATAGTGGAATATATATATATATATGTAAACCATCATGGGGTATATTCTATTTATGTTTTTTAGTATTAATATTTGCACTTAGACTATGCCTAGAAAAATATATAGCCATAATCTAACAACCAACTGAACAAAAAGAATATAAAATCAATGATTATGTTACTCAAAACTATTACCAACTAACCAGCTTAAATGATTATTCATACTTTATTCACTGAAATTATTACACAGTTGATCAAACAGACCAAACTAACATAAGATGTTTATAATTTATAAAACTATATGCTTCAAAAGCAATAGTTTTTCCTATGGCTTATGGTAATATTTACTGAAGTGAAAAGCACTGAAGAACTGTGTTCTCGTGTTGGTACTGAATGAAATCAACCAACCCAGAGGTCTGATTTCCTTTGCATTAGAGGGCAGACATTGCTAACTTACTCTTATTTGAAATCAATGTTTAGTTTCCTCCAGAGTCGGAGCCATGTTTGGTTCATCTTCTATCTCCCCAGAGTGTTTATCATACATTACATGTAAGAAAGGTAACTCAAATGGGCCAAGCTGAGAGGCCACACATGCAGCTCACAACAGGAGGTACTGAACAACACAGATGTGCCTAAGTTCTGATCACGTTATTTGAGATACAGTGCATGAGACTGAACATCTCTTTTTAACTACTGGAAATTAACAATCACATTAAGAAAAGTAACGTTTTCTCATGTGGGGATACAAATTCTACTCTTAAAAAATTATAGTGCTATTTTTCTATCTTCTTCAATAAGAAATAGTTTTTTAAAATTATTATGACCCTCAGCTTGAATACACCCATTATTCCTTAAAACACACTCACACGATGTGTTTCCTACCTATTTCCCTCTTGGTCTGCCATTCCTAACATAAGCTGAAATGATTCTCCAGCTATCAAAGCAATCTAATATTGGGTGAGAACTGAAGTTAAAATCAAAGCTCTCAAATGGCATATCTTGGGAACCATCAATAAGCTGACCTCACAGTTCACGATGAGGGAATCACTGACGGGTAATAAGTACAAATTACACATACACAGGTTTAGTCATACGCAGGGATAAGATCTTTATGCCCAAATTAGTCATTCACACTAAAGCCCAATGCCAAACTTTTGTTAATAACCAGCGCATAGAATGGGCTTCCCTGGTGGCTAAGTGGTAAAGAATTTGCCTGCCAATGCAGGAGATGCAGGTTTGATTCCTGGGTCAGAAGATGCCTTGGAGAAGGAGTGGCAACCCACCCCAGTATTCTAGCCTGAAAAATCCCATGGATAGAGGAGCCTCATGGGCTACAGTCCATGAGATTGCAAAGGCATCAGACATGCTGCTGCTGCTGCTAAGTCACTTCAGTCGTGTCCAACTCTGTGCGACCCCAGAGATGTCAGCCCACCAGGCTCCACCATCCCTGGGATTCTCCAGGCAAGAACACTGGAGTGGGTTGCCATTTTCATGACTTAGCAAATAAACAACAACAAAGACATAGGATACAGTCTGCTTAAGTATAATAAATATTATAATAATACCTGTTTCATTATAAGGACATCCTGAAAAAATTGTGCATAAGTGGTATTTTCAATAATTAGAAAACTGCTGCAGTAATCTAGAAGAAATTGAAAGAGGGCCTGAACTACTATAATAGTACTGAGATTGGAGAGAAGTGAATAGTCTTTAGACACAGGTCATAGAATTGACAGGTCTTTGGTGGCTCATTAGATGTAGGAAAAAGATAGGAATCAGGATAATGATGAAGTTTCATGTGTGACAGCATTTGTGGTTAGTGGTACTATTTACTGAGATCAGAGTACAGAAGGAGAAACAGATTTGTAGCTTGAAGGAAGGAGAAGACCAAGAAGATAACTGTACTTTGAGATGTGTTTGAGGTTTGCATGGGCCATCCAACTGAGGCTATCCAGCAAGCAGGATGTCATGGACATGATAAAGGAACTAGACCGGGGCAATCACTGAAGCCCTGATTGTATAAGGTCAATCCAGGAGGTAAGGTAGAGTAAAAAGAGGGAAGAGCAGAGGAACATGGGTCTCTAGACCATTAAACTGCTCACTGAGAGATGTGACCTTACTGAAAAACTGAAATATTGAAAATACGTGCTTTGATAGCATGAAGTGCTGTTGTTTAACAACAACGTAGAAGTGGCAAGGATGTAAATGAATTTTGCTTTCTAACCTTTTCAACATCCTTTTGTTTCTCAATGTGGTTTCCTCAAGTTACCACATGCTACTCTCTGGGCTGTTGAGACCAGTCAGTTTCACTTTATGCCATGCAAACAGCCTGAGATACGAGGTTAGATCCTAACCACACATTTTGTTATTTACTTGTGTTTAGGAAAAACAGATCTGCAGAACCAAGTTATTCAACTGAAGTTATAAAAATCTAATTTTTTTCCAGATAAAATTACTTGTCAAGATGACTATGATTATTCATTTCACAATGGCCCATTTTTCAAGTTCCTCACCAGTTTTTCTACACCAGCCAATAATAAAAGAGAAAACTGATTTGAGCTTTTGGTTTGTTTCTAACCTTTGGCAAGACCCTTAGGGGCAATCAAGAGCTCAATAGACGCAGTATGTCTGATCTTTGTACGGCTGTATCAGTTATAAAGGACACTCTGCAATCTTTAAACTCTGAATTGAACCTTACCAAAAAAAAACAAGATTCCATGCATGTTTTGTGAATTAAATGTTAAACTAAAATAATATGCCACAAAGAAAGTAATTCCAGGCCATACATATTATTATACACAATTCTTAAAGTATTTTCTGAAACATGAGCA
Organism: Muntiacus reevesi; assembly: GCF_963930625.1. NCBI lineage: Eukaryota > Metazoa > Chordata > Mammalia > Artiodactyla > Cervidae > Muntiacus > Muntiacus reevesi. The sequence continues at coordinate 254,352,976 of NC_089251.1, read as the reverse complement.
CTGTCACAGTTGCTATATAACATTATGAAATTGCCCTACTTAATTGTGGTAAAATTTTCTAATAGTTCAAGAAATATGAGTTGCTTATTCATGTCTAATTTATCAACCATTCCTATCCCTTTTCACTGAAGCCAGGATTCCAAGTTAACCTTTTAAATTAACTTTTAAACCTGGTTTCCTTATGAAAATATCTAATCCCTGTCAGCTTTGCACACACAGAATTAATCTTCATTTATGTCTCTATATATTTTAAAGTTCCCTGTTGGAATACCATTGAATCCAAAACTTCCTCAGACAAAATATCATTTACTTCTATGATGCAAAATATGTCTATTATAAAGTCAGATTGTTTCTGCAGAAAGTCTATGAGGGCATAATACTCGTTATGACACTATGGACATAACGCACTTCTGTGATCTTTGGTGTCTTAAGGCATTTTTTACTTTTCCTGATGTAAAAAGGAACCGAAATGGCATGTCCTTTCAGAATATTCAAGGCGGGAACAGACTCTGAAAGTCTTAGGCTACTCTAGAGTTAAGACACCAGATAAAGTTGGATCATTTGAAATTTACTCCCAGCTGTGTTTCCGATAAAGGGTAAAGCTAGTGGGAAATTTTCAGGAATCGCCTCTTTTTTTTAGATATAGTAATATTCAGTCTCAGAAAAATGATAGAGAAATTAATACCTTTGTTGATCTCAATTAAAAAAAAAAGAGTCGAATCCTACAAGAGAAATATTTTGCCTTGAATAAAAATAAGAGAAAAGCACATCACCTATGTCTCATGTACCCCAACTGGTTTGACTTGTCTTCATTAGTCACTTTTTTGTACTGGAATGAGATGTGACCAGATGAACAATGATGATGAGTATGATCAAGTCTGATGCTCCAATATTTCCTATCAGGTTTGGCCTTAGTAGTTTCTTATATTCTATTCAGTTCAAATTAAAGACAACATTTACTCCATTCTATGTGTAAAATAATAAAAAGTACTTTAATATATTTACATTCTATTTAACCTTAAACACTGATGGACTAACAAGTCATAAATATTCAACCTCTAGGTTACTGTAGGACTGTTTGCACTGCACTTGCTACACTGCAATTTAGTAGTTGTCTACTTCCCTTTGAGCTAGGAGTTCCTCAAGTGTTAGAATGTATGCAGAGACCATGTCTTATCCATCTGTATAAACTCAACATCTAGAAAAGTACCTCACCCATAGAAAGCAATAACAGAAAGTGCTTCCAGATAAATGTGCTGGATAGTCAAACTAAATGGATAATGATATGGTACTAATTTAGAAAGAGAAGAGAGCACTATGTAGAGTTACTAAAATATACTTTCTAGCACAATCAACCATAGATTTAGCTTTCAAATCTGTTACTTACTAGCTGTATTAATTGGACAAATTATCTGGCTTTTCTTTTCAGTCTTTTGAAGATTAGGTAGAGAATAAATAAGAGAATGTATACAAAATCATCTCTCAGTGAGTGGAGTTCACAGTAAAGCTTTCAATAAATGACAACAAAAACTAAATAAACAAATATTTCTGAAAGAACTGTCTATTTTTCCTACTCCCTGTTGTTAAAAAGAAACTAGAGGTGGCAAGACGGTGGAGGAGTAGGTGGACATGGAGCACGTCTCTCCCCACGGATACATCAGGAACACACCTTCAGACTCAGACGTGCATGCAGAACACCAGCTGAAAGCGGACAGGAGTACCTGACCAGGGGAAAAGAATATACAGAACCACTCAAAACTCGGGAGGACTAAAGAGCTAGGGGGAAAAACAGGAGTCTTAGTAGGACCAGACCTGCCCTTGGCCAGTGGGGGAACAGAAGCAAGGGTCGAATCCCCACATCGGGGCAATTGCCTGAGTCAGAGGAGAAACATTTAAGGTTGAGCGTGAAAGAGCTGATCTGTGGCAGCCTAAATGGAATGAGAATCAGACAGTCCTTGCCACAGCCGTATGTACCCCGGACAGGAACGCTGGCCCCCTGGAAGGTGCAGCAGGTGGGAGCTGGAGTTTAGGGATTGTGGAGCAATCCCTGGGTGAGGGCTGCTGTTAACTGTGGAGAGAAGGATTGAGGGGATGTAGGGGAGGAGATGGTGGTGGGAAATGCCAGAGGAGGAAAGCCAGGGAGGCATGGAAGCAAGGCGATACTGCTGAGTCACGCGTAGGGGGTGGAGCCATCACCATAGCCTCTGTCTCCCCACAGGCCAGCATCCGCAGCTGAACAGTAGAGAGGCTGGCTGGTCAAACGCCCGACGCACTGAACCAGGGGCCCCTCTATGTGCCTGACGCACCAAACAGCAGAGAAGGACCCCAGGCAAGAGAGTCGTCTAAGTGCCTGAACGAGGGAGCTACAGAGAAAGACGGGCCAAAAAGACCTTCTGATCGCCAGCTCTAAGAGGCTTGAAAAAGACTCTGATAGGCCTCTAACTCCTGCGGCAGAGGCAGTCCGTGTCCCTGCACCTGCTGCCACCAGGGTCCCCGCAAGCCAAGCAGCTGCGCCACCTTCTCACTCAACCCTCACTGGGGCAGAGCCGCCACAGGCAAAAGAAGTCTTGCATCTGTACGCGCAGTCACTTTGGTCGTGTCCAGCTCTTTGTGACCCTGTAGACTGTGGCCTGCCAGCTTTCTTTGTCAGGAAGGGGGTTCTCCAGGCAAGAACACTGGAGCATATTGGCCAATACTGGTTGCCATACCTTCTAGAGCACCATATTTCCTGCCGCCCTAGCCGCCACCTCCCCTGAGTACCTGGTGATGCCAGAGCCCCTGGGACCCAAGCAGCTGCACCACCTCCACCCCTGGCCCTCACAGGGACAGACCCAAGTCCTCCAGGGCAGCCCCAGGAGCAAACCCCAGTGGACGACTCACAAGCAGAGGTGGAAATAAAACCACAAATGAAACCCAGGGGCAGTGTGGCTAAGGAAGAAGACCTGAAACCTTCCCGCCAGTTGTGCAAGCTGCAGATTAAATCCACACAATCAACTAGGCAGACTCTGTGTCTATGGAATATATAAAATGTCATTGAGAGCTCCCACAAAAGAGAACGCACTAGTTCTGATATCTGTGGACATTGGAGACAAGAACACACAGGAGTAGGACCAGATTACAACCTGAGCTGCCCCCGGAGCAGGTCCAGAGATAGCACAGCATTGGAGGGCATCCGAGGGAGGTGAGGTGGGCTGTGACTCCCAGCGAGGGAAAGGACTCTGACAGCAATGACTCAAGAAAAACATTTACTATTCTTATTTTTTGACTCGTTCTATAGATTCTTTAGGGTTTTTTATCTATTTTTTAATTCCTCTCTGTTGTAATTGTCAACTTTATTGGGACTGTGAAATCCAATTAAGCTTTTGAGCTTTTTTTTCTCTCTCTCACTCACATTTTTTATTATTATAAACCTCTGCCTCTATGCTGGGCTTTTGCAGTTCTGTGGAGTTTTCCTTTTTTTTTTTCCATCTCTCTCTCTTTCTAATTTTAATTTTTAAACCTATTATTATTTTTTCTACATTTATTCCTTTGTTTGCTTTTCTACTCTTCTTTTCCCATTGCAGTTAATCTTTGACATACGTAAATCTTCTTTATCTACCTCTATCTAACTTTGCATATCTATTTGTTCTTTCTTTTCTTTCTCCCCTTTCCTCTCAAAGTATTTGTTAGTTTTATTTTCATTGCTTTATTCCCCAATTGGCACCTTGCTTTAGTATTGTTTTCCAGTTTGTGTTTTAGTTAGTTTTGTTCTGGTAGATATAATTTTTGGTTTCCTTTGTTTGCTGGGTAAATCTATTGTACTTTATTTTTGTTGGACTGTTTTGATTTTGCTTATAGGTGTACCAGTTCAGTTCAGTTCAGTCGCTCAGTCATGTCCGACTCTTTGTGACCCCATGAATCGTAGCACACCAGGCCTCCCTGTCCATCACCAACCCCTGGAGTATATGTATATGTATATATTCAGTCACAATTTTTATTGTTGTTATAAACCTCTGCCTCTATGTTGGGCTTTTGCAGTTCTGTGGCGGTTTCCTATTTTTATTTTTTCCTTTCTTTCTTTCTTCTTCTGTTTCTTTTCTTTTTTTCCTCTTTTTTATAATTTTAATTTTTAATTTTTTTTAAACCTACTATATTTTTTCTATATTTATTCCTTTGTTTGCCTTTCCTACTGTTTTTTCCCCTTGCAGTTAATCTTTAATGTATATAAATCTTCTTTATCTACCTCTATTTAAATTTGCATATCTATTCTTCCTTTCTTTTCTTTCTTTCCTTTCCTCTCAACATATTTGTTAGTTTTGCTTGCATTGCTTTATTCTCCACTTGGCACCTTGCTTTAGTTTTGTTTCCCAGTTTGTGTTTTACTTAGTTTTGTTCTTAACTGGTAAATATAAGCTTTTATTTCCTTTGTTTATCAGGTCAATCTACTTACTTAATTTTATTGGACTGTTTTGACTTTGCTCATGGGTGTATATGTGTGTGTGTATATTCCATTATTTTAATTATTATTTGCCTGATGTTGTAACTGCCATTTGTCTGGGGTTCACCTTTTGTTTCTCATTTTTGGATATTTTCTTTAATCTCTCTTAATGCCATAATAAACCACTAGTGAAATCTTCCTGACCAGAGATCAAACTCTGAGTCCTTAGAGTGGGAACACTGACTCCAAGACCCTAGACTACCAGAGAGCTAACCTGGAGTGAGTGAGTGAGTGAAGTCTCTCAGTCGTGTCTGGCTGTTTGTGACCCCATGGACTGGAGACTACCAGGTTCCTCCATCCATGGGATTTTCCAGGCAAGAGAACCGGAGTGGGTTGCCATTCCCTTCTCCAGAGGTCTTCCTGACCCAAGGATCAAACCTGGGTCTCCTGCATTGTAGGCAGATGCTTTACCATCTGAGTCACCAGCGAAGTCACCAAAGGGAGTATCAAATAGTGAGAACTCACACAAGTGAAACCACTTTAATACAAGACCCAGCACCACCCAACCACCAATAGAACCTTGTACAGGACACCTCATCTAAACAACAAACAAAACAAAAATACAAACCCAATCATCAGCAGACAGGATTACCACCTCACTCAGCCTTGCCCATCAGAGGAAAAACAAACGGAGACCTCAAAAACAGTAAGTTTAAAAAAGAATGAAAAGGCAGAGAAATACTACACAAATGAAGGAACAAACTAGAAACACAGAAGTCCCAATAAACAAAGAAGAAATAGGCAAACTACCTGAAAAAATAATTCAGAATAATGATAGTAAAGATGATCAAAACCTTGAAAACAAAATGAAGAAAATGCAAGAATCAATGAACAAAGACCTAGAAGAATTAAAGAATAAACATACAGAGACAACACCATTACTGACATTAAAAATACTCTAGAAAGAATCAATAGCAGAATATTTGAAGCAGAAGAATAAATCAGTGAGCTGGAAGATAAAATGGTGGAAATAACTTCTGAAGAGCAGAATAAAGTAAAAAGAATGAAAAGAACTGAGGATAGTCTCAGAGACCTCTGGGACAATATCAAATACACCAACATTCGAATTATAGGGGTCCCAGAAGAAGAAAAGAAAAAGAAAGGGTATGAGAAAATTTCTGAAGAGATTATAGTTGAAAATTTCCCCAACATGGAAAAGGAAACAGACAGTCAATTAAAAGAGTCCCACACAGGATAAACCCAAGGAGAAACTCATCAAGGCACATACTAGTCAAAGTAATAAAGACTAAACACAAAGAAAGAATATTAAAAGCAGTAAGGGAGAAGCAACAAGTAACATACAAGGGAAACCTCATATGCTTAACAGCTGATCTTTCAGCAGAAACTCTGCAGGCCAGAAGGGAATGGCAGGATATACTTAAAGTACTGAAAGGGAAAAATCTACAACCAAGATTACTGTCTCCTGGAAGGATCTCATTCAAAATTGAGAAATAGAAAGCTTTTCAGACAAGCAATATTTAAGAGAATTCAGTACCACCAAACCAGTTTTGCAACAAATGTTAAAGGGACTCACATAGTCAAGAAATATAAGAAAAGAAAAAAGTACAAAATCAACCCCAAACAATTAAGAAAATGGCAATAAGAACATATATATAAATAATTACTTTAAATGTAAATGTATTAAACACTCCAACACATACTGACTGAATGGATACAAAAACAAGACCCATATATATATGCTGTCTACAAGAAATCCACTTCAGACCTAAAGACACATATAGACTGAAAGTGAGAGGATGGAAAATATATTCCATGCAAATGGGAAGCAAAAGAAAGCTGGAGTAGCAATTCTCATATCAGACAAAACAGACTTTAAAATAAAGAAGATTATAAGAGAAAAGGAAGGACACTACATAATGATCAAGGGATCAATCCAAGAGGAAGGCATAACAAATATAAATATCTAATGCACCCAACATAGGAACACCTCAATGAGAGGGTAACAGGCAGGAAGGCCAGGGGTCTCCAAAAGGAGGAAATAGGCTGCAAGTGCCAGACATTTTTATCTCTCTTAAGTGGAAGGAGGAAACAAACTAGCGATATTTTTTTTTTCCTTCTCTATACAAATTTAAAAGGAGGTTTCTCTTAAAATGCTGTGTTGCCATGACACCTGGTTTCATCTGAAGCTAACTATTCTCAAAACTTGAGTTAACCAATACATTTTTTCTTATGGAAATGTTTGTCTTAAGCTATGTTAATGTACCCCAGACTTTGTCTTCAAGTTGGTTCCGTCAAATGGCTCAGAACCTACTTGACAAACCGGTATATTATAGTCAGATATTGTTCCCTAATCTATGTAAACGAAACTATTTCTATGGTAATCTGCCCTTCTACAAGATTCAAGTCAATCGTTTTATGGCCTGGGATGAATTATCTGGTGCCATTCTGAGTTTTAAGACATTCCTTTCTTTTCATGAACAGACTGCTAGTGACTATACCACATCCAGCTGAAGACTAACAGGGGGTACTCTTTCTGCCACCTTCTGATGCCTGTGTCAGAAGCTTTCTCTGTCTCCTTTATACTTTAATAAAACTTTATCACACAAAAGCTCTGAGTGATCCAGCCTCGTCTCTGGCCCTGGATTGAACTCGTCTCCTCTGGAGAACAAGAATCACAGTGTCTTATCATTCAGCTACAACCTTTCATCAATACATAAGACAAACACTAACAGACATAAAAGGAGAAATTGACAGTAACGCAATATTAGTAGGAGACTTTAACACCCCACTCACACCAATGGACAGATCATCAAAACAGAAAATTAATAAGGAAACACAAGTCTTAAATGATACATTAGATGAGGTGGATCTCATTGATATCTTCACAACATTCCATCCAAATGCAGAATACACCATCTTCTCAAATACACATGGAACATTCTTCAGGAGAGACCACATCTTGGGTCACAAATCAAACTTCAGTAAACTTAAGAAAATTAAAATCATATCAAGCATCTTCTTCAACCACAGTGTGATAAGACTAGATACCAACTACAAGAAACAAACTATAAGAAACACAAACACATGGAGATTAAGCAACATGTTTCTAAATAATCAACAGGTTAGTGAAGAAATCAAAAGAGAAATCAAAAAATTTCTAGAAGCAAATGACAATGAAAACACAATAACCCAAAACTTACAGGATACAGCAAAGGCAGTTCTAAGAGGGAAGTATATAGTAATACAATCTTACCTCACGAAAAAAGAAAAACATTGAATTGACAACCTAACTTTACATCTAAGACATTTGGAAAAAGAAGAACAAAAAAAATCCCAAAATTAGTAGAAAAAATCATTAAGATCTGAGCAGAAATAAATGAAAAGGAAATGAAAGAAACAATAGTAAAGATTAATAAAACTAAAAGCTTGGTCTTTGAGAAGATAAACAAAATGGACAAACCTATACAGACTCATCAAGAAAAAAGAGACAAGAATCAAATCAACAAAATTAGAAGTGAAAAAGGAGAGGTTACAACAGACAATGTAGAAATACAAAGGATTATAAGAGACTATTATGAACAACTATATGCAATAAAATGAAAAACCTGGAAGAAATGGACAGATTCTAAGAAAAGTTCAACCTTCCAAGACTGAACCAGGAAGAATTAGAAATTAGGAACAACCCAATTACAAGCACTGAAATTGAAGCTGTGATCAAAAATCTCCCAAGAAACAAAAGCCCATGGCCATATGGCCTCACAGGAGAACTCTATCAAACATTTAGAGAAGAGCTAATGCCTATCCTTCTAAAACTCTTTCAAAAAATTGCGGAGGAAGAAACACTTCCAAACTCATCCTATGAGGCCACCATCACCCTGACACCAAAACCAGACAAAGACAACACACAAAAAAGAAAACTTCAGGCCAATATCATTGATGAACATAGATGCAAAAATCCTCAACAAAATTTTAGCAAACAGAATTCAGCAACACATCAAAAAATTCATACACCATGATCTAGTTGGGTTTAATCCAGGGATGCAAAGATTCTTCAATATACAGAAATCAATCAATGTGTGATACACCATATTAACAAACTGAAATATAAAAACCATATGATAATCTCAATAGATGCAGAAAAAGCCTTTGACAAAATTAGCACCCATTTATGATTAAAACTCTTTAAAAAATGGGCATAGAAGGAACCTAACTCAACATAGTAAAGGCCATATATGATAAGCCTACAGCAAACATTATTCCCAATGGTGAAAAACTGAAAGCATTCCCCCTAAGATCAGGAGCAAGACAAGGATGTCCACTTTCCCCACTGCTATTCAACATAGTAAGTCCTAGCTACAGCAATCAGAGAAGGAAAAAAAAAAAAAAAAAATGAATGAATCCAGATTGGAAAAGAAGTAGTAAAGCTCTCACTGATTGCAGATTACATGATACTGTACATAGAAAACCATAAAGATAGTATCAGAAAATTACTAGAGCTAATCAGGGAATTTAGCAAAGTTGCAGGATACAAAATCAATACACAGAAATCACTTGCATTTCTATATACTAACAATGAAAAATCAGGAAGAGAAATTAAGGAATCAATCCCACTCACCATTGCAACAAAAAGAATTAAATATCTAGGAATAACCTTACCTAAGGAGACAAAAGAACTGTATACAGAAAATTATAAGACACTAATGAAAGAAATAAAAAATGACATAAACCAACAGAGATATCCTATGTTCCTGGGTAGGAAGAATCAATATTGTGAAAATGACTATACTACCAAATGCAATCTACAGATTCAATGCAATCCCTATCAAATTAACAATGGGATTTTTCACAGAACTAGAACAAAAAATTTCACAATTCATATGGAAACACAAAAGACCCCAAACAGCCAAAGCAGTCTTGGGAAAGAAGAATGGATCTGGAGGAACCGACCTTCCTGACTTCAGACTGTACTAAAAAGTTACAGTCATCAAGACAGTATGGTACTGGCACAAAGACAGAAATATAGACCAAAGGAACAAGATAGAAAGTCCAGAAATAAACCCATGCACCTATGGGCACCTTATTTTTGACAAAGGAGGCAAGAATACACAATGGGGCAAACACAGCCTCCTCAATAAATGGTGCTGGGAAAACTAGACAGCTACATGTAAAAGAATGAAATTAGAACACTTCCTAACACCATACACAAAAATAAACTCAAAATGAATTAAAGATCTAAATGTAAGACCAGAAATTTTAAAACTCTTATAGGAAAACATAGGCAGAACACTTGATGACATAAATCAAAGCAAGATCCTCTATGACCCACCTCTTAGAGTAATGGAAATAAAAACAAAAGTAAACAAGTGGAACCTGATTAAACTTAAAAGCCTTTGCACAGCAAAGGAAACTATAAGCAAGGTGAAAAGACAACCCTCAGAATGGGAGAAAATAATAGCAAATGAAACAACTGACAAAGGTTTAATTTCCAAAATATGCAAGCAGCTCATACAACTCAATACGAGAAAAACAAACAACCCAATCAAAAAGTGGGAAAAAGACCTAAACAGACATTTCTCCAAAGACATACAGATGGCTAACAAACACATGAAAAGATGCTCAATGTAACTCATTATTAGAGAAATGTAAATCAAAACTACAATGAGATATCACCTTATACCGGTCAGAATGGCCATCATCAAAAAGTCTACAAATAATAAATGCTGGAGAGGATGTGGAGAAAAGGGAATGCTCTTGCACTGTTGGTGGGAATGTAAACTGATACAGCCATTATGGAAGATAGTATGGAGGTTTCTTAAAAAACTAGGAATAAAACCACCATATGACCCAGCAATCCCACTCCTAGGCATATACCCTGGGGAAACCAAAATTGAAAACTCAGATGAATGGATAAAGAAGTTGTGGTACAAATACACAATGGAATATTACTTAGCCATAAAAAGAATGCATTTGAGTCAGTTCTAATGAGGTAGATGTACCTAGAACCTATTATGTAGAGTGAAGTGAATCAGAAAGAGAAAGATTAATACCATATTCTAATGTTATATAGAGAGTCTAGAAAAATGGTACTGAAGAATTTATTTCCAGGACAACAGTGGAGAAACAGACATAGAGAATAGACTTATGGACATGTTGAGAGGGGAGTAGAGGGTGAGATATGTGAAACAGTAACATGGAAACTTACATTACCATATGTAAAATAGATAGCTGATGGGAATTTGCTCAATGGCTCAGGAAACTCAAACAGGGGCTCTGTATCAACCTAGAAGAGTGGGAGGGGAAGGGATGGGAGGGAGGTTCAAAAGGGAGGGGATATGTGTATACCTATGGCTGACTCATGTTGAGGTTTGACAGGAAACAATAAAATTGAAAAAAAAAAAAAGAAAACTAGAAAACAGCCAATTCAACAGCTATGTTTAGCTTATTTCTCTCCCATGATCCCATTTCAATGACAGTGAAGACAGACAGAAAGAAAAAAAAAATCTGTGGCAATGCTAAAAACAAACCCTCAAGAGAATGAGAAAAGTCACAGTCTGGGATAAATATAATTGCAAAGGACACATCTGGTAAAGAACTGTTACCCAAAATATACAAAGAACTCTTAAAAGTTCAGCAAGAATAAAATGAAGAATCTGATTAAAAAATGGATATAACCTGAACAGACACCTTATCAATGAAGATACTATCTAGTTGTCAACTAACCACATGAAGACATATTCAACAGGTGATATAGCTTTGGCTGTTTCTTACAAAATGGGACACGTTATTACTATATCATCCAGCAATTGTGTACACTGGTATATATCCAAGCGAACTGAAAAATCATGTCCACACAAAAACCTATACAAGGATATTTTTAGCAGCTTTATTCATAATTGCCAAACCTGGAAGCAACCAAGATGTCTTTCAGTAAGTAAGTGGATAAATAAACTGGAATATCCAGAGAATTAAATATTATTCATTGCTAAAACAAACCAAAAATAAAAAAGTAATTGAGCCATGAAAAGACACAGAGGAATTTAAATGCACATTATTAACTGAAAGAATTCAATCTGAAAAGGCTCATACTGTATGATTCTGGTTCAAATGATAGAGTCTGCCCATGATACAGGAGACCCAGGGTTTGATCCCTGGGTTGGGAAGATCCCCTGGATAAGAAAATGGATACCCACTCCAGCATTCTTGCCTGGAAAATCCCATGGATGGAGGAGCCTGGCAGGCTACAGTCCATGGGGTTGCAAAAAGTTGGACACTACTGAGTGACTAACACACACACACAAATATATGATAATCTGCAAAACGTAAAAGTATCACAACAGTAGAATATGAGTAGTTTCCAGGGGTTAGGAGGATGGAGGGATGAACATGCAGAGAACAGAGGAGTTTTAGGGCAGTGAAACATCCCTACATGATATTACAATGGTGAATAAGTGTCACTATACACGTGTCAAAACCCATAGAACGTATAACCGAGAGTGAACCCTAATGTAAACTTTGGACTTCAGATGATAATGATGCACTAATGTAGGTTCATCAATTTTAACAAATGCAACAACCACAATGAGGGAAATTGATAGTGGGGGATGCTATGTATGTATAGAGACGGAATATATGTCAACTCACTGTACTTTCCACTCAATTTTTTCTGTGAAGCTAAAACTGTCTTAGAAAATAAACTCTACTAATTAAAAAAGAAAAAAATATTTTCCTATAGTTAAATAAAGAAGAAAGGTCTCTGACTGCAACCATGTTATTTTCTTTAAGAAAGAAACAAAAAATCCTGTTTATTCTCAAAAACCTTATTTGCCACTTTAACTTTGTTAGGACTTCCCTGGTGGCTCAGATGGTAAAGCGTCTGCCTGCAATGAGGGAGACCCAGGTTCCATCCCCAGGTCGGGAAGATCCCTGGAGGAGGAAACTTTGTTAAACAATCAACCTGTTGTCAAACAATATTATCAAAGGCATTACTTCCAAATACCCAATATTCAATCATTGTGGTTTGTTGAGAAATATCTTCATTGATTTCTAAATATTTTACAACATCTACTTTTCTCTGAGGGTGAAGTATCTCTGGATTCTCTTTTGGGTTTTGAGGCAATACACCATCAGTCTATGATGAGACTATGTCAGTGTCATATAGTTCAACTAACTCAATGTTTGAATGAAACTGTCTAAAAGTATAGTAGGTATTCTCTGGTTTTTTAAGAATTTGACTTTGTCTATCGAGCATCTTTTCTTTTAGGACTCTACCCCAGTCTGATCAACAGTATTTCTGCTAGTCATGTGATTTGAACTGTGTATACTGCTAACCTGCATAGCCTCCCTTTCCTGGCCTGATATGCAGTTCCTCACTGATAGCCTCATTGTGGCTGCCTTGGAGACAATGATTTGATCAGAAGCGAGGGATGTGACCAAAGCCAATTCTTCCCAAGAATTTTGGCAAGAATATCTGCAAAGATATTGTTTGGTTTTAGTAGTATTCCAAGACCATGCAAAGAATCTGTAAATTTTGTGGAAGGAAATAAAAGAAAACTTAAATATAAGAAAAGGCACATCATATTTCTGTTACTGACAGAAAGACTCAAACTGATAAAATATTGTAAATTAATCCATGTATATTATTCGTTTTGGCCAAAATAAATTTAAAAACGCATAAAACCAGAATGTTCAATTTTTGTGAAAGGATAAATACATGATAAGAGTTTTGATGGAACAGATGGAGTAGATTTCAGTGTAAAAAAAAGTAAAAGTAAAAAAAAAATTGTAAAAATAACAGGAAAACTACAACAGAAAGTATTATCTAAATCTGTAAGCGGAAAGCTTTTCTTATTTGACATCAAAAACCATAAAGCATAAAAATAGTTGACTATATATTTGTATGGAAGGATATAAAAAGTCAAAGCATATATGAATCACTGAAGAAAAACATTTGCAACCTATGTGGGAAACATAGAGATAATATTTATAATACGTAAAGAAATAGCACACTCTGGAAATAAACAAGTAACCCCATAGGAAGAAGTGTTTGTATAACATGAAAAATCAATCTCCAAGAAAAATACTGACTAGTAGTAATGGAAAAATAACCAACAAAATGCCAGATGATTGGATATTATCTTTCATCCTTCGGAGTAGCAAAGATATAAAAATATTAGTAATGCTAATAAGTTTTCTCATATATTTCTGGTGATAGTGTAAAGATCAAAGAGGATCATGAGCCAATGAACAAGTATAGCCTCCAGAAACTGTAAAAGGATGAAAGCCCTTAGTTACAACACTAGTCTTAAGGGGAAAAATTATTTGTGTTACCAGATCTCTATCTGGTGTGCTTTCCAGAAATGCATTCTAGACATAAACAAGGACTGTCTGTACTATTTCAGGAAGTAGAAATAATAAAAATCAGCATTTCAGTGAAGACTGAAATGCACCCCGTAATCAACCAGTGGATCAGGGTACAAGAGAAATGATGATTCTAATAGAACTTGGGGAATAGTATTAAACAGAATTCAATATATTGTTTTCAAATGTATCTTTGCTTATGACTCTACAACTAACTCTTTTTCTCAATTCTGTGATAAAAAGAACTAAACAGGACAGAATAACCAAGAAGAATCTGGCCCTCAATGAATTCTAAATAAGTGATTTTTGAACTGCACAAAATGAAATCAACAAAAATGACATACTTTTAGTTAGAATCAACCAGAAAAAAAAGAGAGCACTTAAACAAAATCAGAAATGAAAGAGGAAATGTTAAATCTTATACTACAGAAATACAAAAAAATAAGAGACTACTACAAATAACTTTACACCAACAACTGGACCCAGAATGAATAAATTTATAGAAATATATACTTTCCCAAGACAGATCATGAAGAAACAGAAAATCTGGAAAAGACTCATTCCTAGTAAGGAGATTGGATCAGTAAACAAAAACCTCCCAACAAACAAAAGTCCAGGACCAGAAGGCTTCACTGGTGAATTCCACCAAACATTCAAAGGAGAATTAATATCAATCTTTATCAAACTCTTCTAAAAAAAAGAAGAGAATACTTCTAAGTTCACTTTATGAAGTCAGAATAATCCTGATATAAAACCAGACAAGGACACCACCACAGAAAAAGAAAATTTACTGGCCAATATTTCTGATGAGCATACGTGCAAAAATTCCCAACAAGATATCAGCAAACCAAATTCAACATGATTTAAGAGGATCATGCATTTTGACAAAGTGAAATTTATTCCAGGTATGCAAGGATGGTTCAACATCTGCAAATCAATGTAATACACTATGTTTATAAAATGAAAGATAAAAAGCATATCATCAATTCAATCAATGCAAAAACAGCACTTGACAAAATTTAACATCCACTTATGACAACAATTCTCAATGAAGTGGTATACAGGGGACATAATCCAATATAATAAAAGCCAGATATGACAAACCCACAGCCAACATCATGCTCAACAGTGAAAACCTAAAAGCTTTTTCTCTAAGATCAGGAAGAAGACAAGGGTGCCCAATTTCACCATTTTCATTCAACATAATATTCAAAATACTAGTTACAACAATTAGGCATAATAAAGAAATAAAAGACATCCAAACTGGAAAGAAAAAAGTAAAGGCATCAAGAATTGCAGATAATATTACATATGGGAAAACCTAAGACCACACTAAAAAAAATTGTTAGAATTAATAAATTTAGTAAAGCTACAGGATATAAAATCAATATTCAGAAATATGCTGCATGTCTATATACTAATAACACATTACCAGAGAAATTAAGAATATAATTCAATTTAAAATTGTATCAAAAAGAATAAAATACTTAGGAACAGGTATTTTTCTTATTTATCGAAATACACTAAAGACAATTAAGACATTGATTAAACTGAAGACACTAAAGCAGAAAAATAGAAAATAGAAAAATATTATATATTAATGGATTGGACAAACATTGTTAAAATGTCCAGACTACTCAAAGTAATCTACACATTCAATACAATTACTATAAAAATTCATATACTCAACGGAATACCATTCAGCCATAAAAAAGAAGGAAATCGTGCTATGTGCAAGACAGACCTTGAGGGCATTATGCTAAGTGGAATAGGCTAGACTGAGAAAGACAAATAATAAAGGGTATCACTTATATGTGGAATCTAGAACACAAAACAAAGAACAAAATAAGCTCATAGATATATAGAGAAACGATGAGTGGTTGACAGAGGTTGAGTGTAGGGGTGGGCTAAATGAGTGAAGAAGGTCAAATGGTACCAACTTATGGTTATAAGTGAGCTGTGGAGAGGTAACTACAGCATGGCAACTATAGTTAACAGTGCCATATTGCATAGATGAAAGTTGTTAAAAGAGTGGATCTTAAAAGTTACCAACACAAGGAAAAGAATTCTGTAACTATGTATAGTGACAGATGTTAGCTAGGCTTACTATGGTAATTGTGTTATAATACATGGACTATAAAGAAAGCTGAGCAGCCAAGAATTGCTGCTTTTAAACTGTGGAGTTGGAGAAGACTCTTGAGAGTCCCTTGGACAGCAAGGAGATCCAACCAGTCCATCCTAAAGGAAATCAGTCCTGAATATTCTTTGGAAGGACTGATGCTGAAGCTGAAACGCCAATACTCTGGCCACCTGATATGAAGAACTGACTCATTTAAAAAGACCCTGATGATGGGAAAGACTGAAGGCAGGAGAAAGGGACAACAGAGGGTGAGATGGTTGGATGGCATCACCGACTCAATAGACATGAGTTTGAGTAAACTCTGGGAGTTGGACAGGGAGGCCAGGTGTGTTGCAGTCCATGGGGTTAGAAAGAGTTGGACACGACTGAGCAACTGAACTGATATATAAAAATCAAATCATTATATTGTACACATGAATTAATACAATGTCAGTTATCCCTCAATAAAAAGAGACCTGATTAATGAATTAATATATAGCAATAAAATGGATCCTAGATATTCATTAAAACTTATAAGAGAAATCCAAGACAATATAAACTATATAAAGAACTACTGCTACATTATAGGGTTAAACACATAAACTACAAACAAAATTTATAAAACCAAATATCCAATTATAACTTAGCTCACATCTACCATGTGCTTACCACATGGCAAGCACTGTGATGCACACCAGATGCTACAGGTGCTGGGACACACTCAGGTAAGTACATACTCACAAATACATGTGACCATATGCCTCAACCTTTTACTACCCTGGTGGAGTGGGGGTCCTGGAGCAGAATGGGCAGAATAGGAGGAGGTTTACAGGTAGGGGAGTGCAAGAAGGATGGGATACTCTTTCTACTACACAAAACAGTATTTGCTTGAATTGTTTTTATGATGGATGCTTTTTGCTTAATTATCTGGAAAATAATAATAATAAAGCAAAAGAAAGTCCATAAGAATATACAGAACTGTACAAAAGGTCTTAATGACCCAGATAACCACGATGGTGTGATCACTCACCTAGAGCCAGACATTCTGGGGTGTGAAGTCAAGTGGACCTTAGGAAGCATTACATGAATAAAGCTAGTGGAGGTGATGGAACTCCAGCTGAACTATCTAAAATCCTAGAAGATGTTGCTATGAAAGTGCTGCACTCAGTATGTCAGCAAATTTGGAAAACTCAGCAGTGGCCACAGGACTGGAAAAGGTCAGTTTTCATTCCAATTCCAAAAAAGGGCAATGCCAAAGAATGTTCTAACTACAATTATGCCTATTTCACATGTAGTAAGTTTATTCTCAAAATCCTTCAAGCTAGGCTTCAGTGGTATGTGAAACAAGAACTTCCAGATGTACAAGCTGGGTTTTGAAGAAGCAGAGGAACTAGGGATCAAATTGCCGATGTTTGTTGGCTCATGGAGACTGCAGGGGAGTTCCAGAGAAACATCTACTTCTGCTTCACTGGCTGTATTAAAGCCTTTGACTGTGTGAATCACAATAAACTGTGGGAAATTCTTCAAAAGATGGGAATACCAGACCACCTTACCCTTATCTGTCTCCTGAGAAGCCTGTATGTGGGTCAAGAAGCAACAGTTAGACCTAGACATGGAACAACTGATTGGTTCAAAATTGGGAAAAGAGTATGATACAGCTGTCTATTTTCACCCTGATTATTTAATTTATATGCAGAGTACATCATGCTAAATGCCAGGCTTGATAAATCACAAGCTGGAACCAAGATTGCTAGGAGAAATATCCATAACCCCGGATACACAGATGACATGACTCATGGCAGAAAGTGAAGAGGAACTAAAGAGCCTCTTGATGAAGGTGAAAGAGGAGAATGAAAAAGCTGGCTTAAAACTCTACATTCAAAAAACAAAGATCATGGCATCTGGTCCCATCAATTCATGGCAAATATATGGGGAAAAATGGAAACAGTGATGGACTTTACTTTCTTGGGCTCCAATATCATTGTGGATGGTGACTGTAGCCATGAAATTAAAAGACGCTTGCTCCTTGGAAGCAAAGCTATAACCAACCTAGACAGCATATTAAAAAGCAGAGACATCACTTTACTGACAAGGGTCCATCTAGTCAAAGCTATGATTTTTTGAGTAGTCATGTATAGATGTGAGAGTTGGACCACAAAGATGACTGAGCGCTGAAGAATTGATGCTTTTGAACTGTGGCGTTGGAGAAGACTCTTGAGAGTCCCTTGAACAGCAAGGAGTTCAACCAGTCAAAACTAAAGGATATCAACCCTGAATATTCATTGGAAGGAGTGATGCTGAAGCTGAGACTCGAATACTTTGGCCACCTGATGCAAAGATTCGACTCACTGGAAAAGATCCTCTTGCTGGGAAATATTGAGAGCAGGAAGAGAAGGGGGCGACAGAGGACAGATGGTTGGATGGCATCATCAACCCAATGGACATGAGTCTGTGCAAACGCCAAGAGGTAGTGAAGGACAGGGAAGCCTGGTGTGCTGAGGTTCATGGGGTCACAAAGAATTGCACACAACTGAGTGACTGAACAACAACAATCAGGGAAAAATCAAAGAGTTTCATTTGAGGGAAAATAAATAGAAAATATGGTATTTTGTTAACTCTCAGAAAAATTATTCATTTATTTTCAAGAAGATTATAGTCTTACATGTGCTACTTTCCAAATACAGTGCCCTGTTCATCTTTGTGTCCCATGTAGTTTCTTCATATGAATAGTATTAGTAAATGGTGGCTGCCCTGAATGACAGATTACTTTTATTAGAAAGTCTTGGGAATGATAAAGTTTTATAGAGCAGTTCCCACCACATTATGAACTTCATGCTATGAAATATGCAGTTTTAAAAAATAAGTGCTTCTTTATAAAATACTTATTTCAAATAATAAAAGCACAGTTTTAGTTCTTGCAAATAATGTCATCTCTTTGAACATTTACTATTTTCAAAGATAAACATAGCTCCTTTTGGTGAAGGAACATTCAAGTAATTTATGAACTATATAATATAACCAAACAGGTATGCATACACATAATTCGGGTATCTTTAACATACATATTCTAAAACTGGTATATTTTAAGATCATGTAAGAAAAATCATTTGTTTTACAAGAATGTCTCCAGCAAGTGTTATACCATCACTTCTTTATCCTATTTTAGGATATATGTGGGCTCACAAACACTATCAAGATGCTTGTCAAATAATACAGTACCCTCCGGGCAGAGTTATTCACCAAAATTGAAAATACAGAAAACGACCAAAAAAGGGGTCTTAAATTCAACTTTAAACTTCAAAAAGAGTCACAGCCACAAGAAACAGTTATAACTGAAGATTTGACTTTCTGATTTTTGTTATTGCTACCTTTTGTACCAGTTATGTTATAAAATATGACCACATCAACTCTGAGGTAGATTATCCCATTCAAGGGAAATCAAACAACCTGAAAAGTTCTCACTCTTGTGGAGTGGCGAGTTGTCCTCAAGCTGTCAGTGGCTATGTTTCAAGGATCCTCTTGATTAAGGCCCCCAGTAGCGTTTGAAAAGAAATGTCGAAAGCAAAACAGTACCGCACTGCTGTCACAGACAGAAATACGTGGATTTGAAAATCACAAGTACAGCAGATTGAAGTTTCCATTATTTGACACCAAGTTAACCTTCTCAAAACAGTGACCTTGCTGTGGAAGTATGTGTTAAATAATAAATAGCAAAGTTGCCTTTGCAAATCCATGCATTCTTTCCCAGGAATATGCTGCTAAAATGATTCAGACTGAGCATTCAAGGATCTTAAGGAGTCTGGTTTATAACAGGACTTTTATAAGAGATTATTGTACTCCTATGCTACAATTTCCAAATGAGTCCTCAAAAGCTTCCACTGTGACTCAGAATTCATGTATTCAGTAAATATATCATGGAAAATTACATGAAATATAATATTTCATCAATAAAAGCTGTTATGTCACAAGGTAAGAAGATATTGAATAACTATTTAGCTATGTCCGTCTTGTGAAGTTGCTCGGTCGTGTCCGACTCTTTGCGACCCCATGGACTGTAACCTACCATGCTCCTCCAATCCATGGGTTTTTCCAGGCAAGAGTACTGGAGTGGGTTGCCATACTTAATATTAAATACAAGTATTCAAAAAAAAGAATGAGTTCGGAGGCTCTTAGTTCAAGATGGTGGAATAGAAGGATGTGTGCTCATCTTCTCCTTCCTGAGACCAAAATTGCAACTAGCTATTGAGCAACCATCAACAAGAGGATGTGGGAACCCACCAAATAAAGATACCCCACGTGGAAAGACAAAGAAGCAACTGCAATGAGTCGGTAGCAGGGGTGCTATCACAATTACATCAAATCTCAGAAATGCAAGGTGGTTGACCCACAGATGGGAAAACAATAATACCAAAGAAGTTCTTGCACTATTGTGAAGGTTCTGAACTCCATGTCAGGCTTCCCAGCCTGAGGATCCAACAAAGAAACTGGGAGTACCCAGGGAATCTGACCTTAAGGGCAGCAGGATTTGATCATTGGCCTTACCGAGGACTAAGGTAACCAGAGACTCCAGTCTTAGAGGGCACAAACAAAATTTTGCATGCACCAAGACCCAGAGAGGAGAAGCAGTGACCCCACAGGGAGCTGATCCAAAACTACCTGCTAGTGTTGGAGGACCTCCGGTGGAGGCATGGGGTGGGGAGGGGCTCACCACAGGAACGGGGGCACTGGAAGGTCCCCCTTGGTGTAAACCTCCAGTTCACCATTAACCCTACCACAGAGCCTGTAGACCCCTCAGGCCAAACAACTACCAGGGACTGAGTGCAACCCCACCCATCAGCAGATAACTGAATTAAAGCTGTACTAAGCAAGGCCCTGCCCACTAGAGCAAGACCCAGTTTTATCCATCACCAGTCCCTCCCATCAAGGTGTTTACACAGGCCTCTTACCCTCATCCAGAAGGCAGAGGGCAGACAGAAGAAGCAAGAAGCACAGTCTCACAGCAGCTAAAGCAAAAACCATATTACAGAAACTTAATCACCATGAAAAAGCAGAAGTTATGTCCCAGATGAAGGGACAAGATAAAATTCCAGGAAAACAACTAAATGAAGTGGAGATAGGCAACCTTCCAGAAAAAGAATTCAGAATAATAATAGTGAAGATGATCCAGAATCTTGGGAAAAGAATGGAGGCAAAGATTGGGAAGATGCAAGAAATGTTTACCAAAGACCTACAGGAAATAAAGAACAAACAAACAGAGATGAATAATACACTAGAAGGTATCAATAGCAGAATAACTGAGGCAGAAGACAGATATATGACCTGGAGGACAGAATGGTGGAAATCAATGTCCCAGAACAGAAAAAAGAATGAAAAGAAATGAAGAAGGCCTCAGAGACCTCTGGGACATTAATGCACCAATATTTGCATTATAAGGGTCCCAGAAGGAGAAGAGAGAGAGAAAGGATCTGAGAAAATATTTGAAGAGATAATAGCTGAAAAATTCCAGAACATGAGAAAGGAAATAGTCAGCCAAGTCCAGGAAGCACAGAGAGTCCCAGAAATGGTAAACCCAAGGAGGAATACACTGAGACACACAGTATTCAAGCAGACAAAAATTAAAGACAGAGATAAAATATTAAAAGCAACAAGGGAAAAAGGACGAATAACATACAAGGGAACTCCCATCAGGCTATCAACTGATTTCTCAACAGAAACTCTACAAGCCTAAAGGGAATAGCATGATATATTTAAAGTGATAAAGGGGAAGAACCTACAACCAAGGATATTCTACCCAGCAAGACCCTCCTTAGATTTGATGGAGAAATCGAAAGCGTTCCAGACAAGAAAAGTTGAGAGAATTCAGCACAACGAAACCAGCTTTATAACAAATGCTAAAGGAACTTCTCTAGGCAGGAAACACACAAGAAGGAAAAGACCTATAGAAAAAACCCACAATTTAGAAAATGGTAATGGGATCATACATACAGATAATTACCTTAAATGTAAATGGATTAAATGCACCAACCAAAAGATAGACTGGGTGGATGAAAACATGTGCATGTATGCACTTCCTCTTACCACATCACTCTGCTTGATCCCCTCCAAATTGTATGTGATTATTTTATATTGTTAGGTTAATAATGTTCCCATTATGGCTTACAATTACGATTATCTTTATCTTTTACTTTTCATCTGTCTATCGATTATCAAAACTGATAAACATCTTTTACTATTGTGATTATGTAACTATTAATCATTTAATACCACTGCATCATGATTGGTCAACAGAAAAAACAATAGAACTCTATATCACCAAAACTGGGACCTAATAGAAAAACCTGTAATTACTTTTAAAATCCAGATGCATATCAGAATTATCTTGAAATTTTTTGAAAAATACAAATGCTCAAATATTGCTTTTTTCTCCAAAGCTCCAGATGTTTCTAATGAGCAGTCTTGTTTAAAAACAATTGGACTACATGATGATCTTTTACTTTTATCTAGTTTGTTTCACTTTTTCTATCTCATAATCAGTGCTCCCATTTCTTTTAGGTTATGTTCTCCAATTTCTCCAACTCCTTTTTTTTCCTTTGATGTTCTTTTTCAAGCCTTTATCAAGTGTAGTGGTAAAGCTTTTGTATACATGTATAAAAATATGTATATTTATATTTTAGAAAACATGAATTTTTGCCTAACTAAAAATCTATGACATTTTGATTCCACTAGTTGGGTTTAGTATTAACAGAATGCTAGATTTCTAATTAAAAAATAGATATGCAACAAGCAAAAAGTTTTACTGTGTAGCATAGGGAGCCATAGTTGATATCTTATAATAACCTATGATGGAAAATAATTTCAAAAATAATATATGTGTATTTGTATGACTGAATCACCTTGTTGTGCACCTGAAACAATGTAAGTCACCTGTACTTCAATAAAATATATGTATATTATCAAAAAGAATGAGCTCATCCTCATTATTAAATAAGAAAAATTAACTGAGCACATCTACATTAAAAGATGCTGTGAGGTAGAGATATGAAATAGGTCTTGTTCTCCTGATATTATTTTGCAAAGCATTTTACAAGAACTTGTAAAAATTAAATCTTGTTTTTTGTATTGCCAAAGATTACTTAAGATTAAAGGCAGATCTTTAAAAGGAAACATCACTTTGAAAAAGAAAATACTTCAGTGTTTACGTAAATACCTTTGTTTGTGAATTTGAGTGATGAGATTTTACCATTTCTACATTGCTTGCTAACTGAGCCCACTGAAACATCATACTGGATTGGTAGCTGGTCTAAATGAAAGACCTAATAATGAATTTTACAATGCCTTATTAAAATATTATCATATCTTTAAGAAACCTTAAAATGTGCAAGATTAATTAGAAGCCAAGAAGTAACTGTTTGATACTGGTAGCACTTAGAAAGATAAGAAAAGGAAGACAGTTTGGGCAATTATTCCAATATCTTATGACCTATATCCATCTATTAAGAGGGAGAAATAATTGATATGTCTCAACGTATAAAGTCAAACTTAGCCAGATTTTAATTTTCTACATTTTCCTAAAGCTAAATGTAGAGTATCACCAACATGAATTCTAGACCATAGGAACTCTGAGTGAAAAATGTACTCACAAAGCCCTTTGTATGACCAAAAATGTAGCAGTTCAGTTCAGTCGCTCAGTCATGTCTGACTCTTTGCAATCCCATGGACTGCAGCACACCAGACTTCCCTGTCCATCACCAATTCCTGGAGCTTTCTCAAACTTATGTCCATAGAGTTGGTGATGCCATCCAGCATCTCATCCTCTGTCATCCTCTTCTACTCCTGCCTTCAACCTTTCCCAACATCAGGGTCTTTTCTAAGGAGTCAGCTCTTCACATCAGGCGGCCAAAGTATTGGAGTTTCAGCTTCAACATCAGTCCTTCCAATGAATATCAGGACTGATTTCCTTTAGGATGGACTGGTTGGATCTCCTTACAGTCCAAAAGACTCAAGAGTCTTCTCCAACACCACAGTTCAAAAGCATTAATTCTTCAATGCTCAACTTTCTTTATAGTCAACTCTCACATCCACACACTGGAACAACCATAGCTTTGACTAGATGGACCTTTGTCAGCCAGGTAATATCTCTGCTTTTTAATATGCTGTCTAGGTTGGTCATAGCTTTTCTTCCAAGGAGAAGAATTTCAAAAATATCAGAGACTTACACATATTGTAATCTGATAAAGTCTGTGAACAGAGAGAAAAGTAGCCCAGATGTTAGCATTGAGGTTTCAATGTAGAATATTTGGATTGTTTTGTGGTTCTGAAGGCTAAAGCAGTGGGGATGGGGAAAACAAATTTCTAAAGCAAAGTTCATCTCCAGAATGCTTCTGAGAAGGAC
This sequence comes from Muntiacus reevesi, assembly GCF_963930625.1. Classification (NCBI taxonomy): domain Eukaryota; kingdom Metazoa; phylum Chordata; class Mammalia; order Artiodactyla; family Cervidae; genus Muntiacus; species Muntiacus reevesi. Next base: position 254,328,670 of record NC_089251.1, on the reverse strand, counting down.
TGGCTTCGTCTGTTGTTTCCAGACTTGTCTGACTTAAGAATCATGTAGTACATTTGTTGGGCTTCCCAGGTGGGGTAGTGGTAGAGAATCCATTGCCAGTGCAGGAGATTCAAAGAGATGCAAGTTCGATTCCTGGGTCAGGAAGATTCTCTGAAGTAGGAAAAGGCAACCCACTCCAGTTTTCTTGCCCGGAAAATTCCATGGACAGAGAAGCTTGGAAGGCTACAGTCCATGGGGTCACAAAAGAGTTGGACATGACTGAGCATACACACACAGCAATCTTTTTAAAAATATAAATTCCCAACAAGGTACCCCATTTCCTCACCTCGCCCTAATTCTTATCCACTAGGACTGGAATGATATCGCAATCGGCATTTTTTTGAAGAGATCCCAGGTTAGTCTTATATATTAACAAAACAAATTTAGGAAACACTCTCCTAGTCTCTTTAATTGTTCAGCCTTAAACATGACCAACATGCTTGATTACTAATCATTCAGCACTGAATAGAGAAAACTACCCTCATTCAAGTAAACGAGATCTAAGAGAGAACAAATTTCACTTTACTTTAATAGCACTAGTCAAAAAATAGAAAGTTTAAATCTTGCTCTCTCAGTTATTATCATCATCATTTTGTTAACGATAATGCTAGTAAAAGTTGATTATTAAAGTCATGGCATGTTTTCATACTGTTGTTATTTGAGATGATTGTGTTTTCATTTAAATAAAAGAATTAAAGAAATACATTTGCTTATTCTCAGTCTTTATTCCATTTTCCAAAATTGTTGCCAAAACAGCAATTTTAATAATCTTCAACATGCAGTACTGCCATTTATGTATTTTTTTCATCATGTGACCCAGCTGTCTCATACTAAGATTCTGAAGCCACATACATATTCAATTTAATAAAATACCACATACATCAGAAAAAGTTAGAAAGCAGTATTTCATAATTTTAAACATTTTTAAAAGAAAAGCAACTTCCCATACAAGCAGCTCTTCTTTCACATAATTATTAAAAGCATTTTTCACTGAGGATTTTTGTTGACATCCTTACATTATCACAAGGATGCATATCTACTTAATGTTTCCTTTCTTCCTTAAGTGCGTGAAGCTATTCATAGTTCAGAGGATGAGCTCAGATTTTCTGCTCCCATTAGAAAGCCAACTGAAAGAATTGTCTGAAATAAGATAGTTGCATCTATCTCCTCAGTTGCTCCAGGTTCTTCCTTGGATTAACAAACTAGACCACAAAAATGTTACATAATTGAACTGTATGAATTTTATCCTTCATGTATTTAGCTTCATTGAATTGTCTTTTAAAGATAAGATTTTGGTTTTTGTCAAAAGATCAAACATGAGACAATACATTACTATTTTCGTGTCAGACATATATTTTTGAAATATGACCTACCCTTATCCTGAAATACCCTCTTATAAATCCTAACACAAGAAATCCCTTGAACAAATTACTGTTCAAGGGAAACTTGGCTTGATCTGAATAGTTACTATGCTTTTTCCATATAGATTATGGAAAATTACACAGCTGGACATATTCCTCTTTCAAACTGGCAGATATCAACCTTAAAGCTGAATTTGAAGCTCAAGTTAGAAAGCTCAAGTGAAGCAATGTTAGTCCTAATGATATACCCCCATATAAACCCACACAGATATACACACACCACACATATACTGACTTTGGCTTTCCTCTTTTTTCTTTTACATGCTAAAAATAAAGTCTGATTCTTCCCTTCTACTTATCATTTTTTTAAGTTTTTAAAATAATTAATCTCAAGTATTTTGTGGGACAAAGAAGGATACTCTACTTTTTGCTGTTCAGTTGCTCAGCCGTGTCTGACTCCTTGTGATCCCATAGACTGTGGCACACCAGGCTTTCCCATCCTTCGCTATCTCCTGGAGTTTGCTCAAACTCATGTCCATTAAGTCGGTGATTGCCATCCAACCATCTTGTTCTCTGTCATCCCCTTCTTCTCCTCTTCAATCGTTCCCCTCACCAAGGTCTTAATTTCTAATGACTCTGCTCTTCACATCAGGTGGCCAAAGAATTGGAGCTTCAGCATCAATCCTTCCAATGAATATTGAGGGTTGATTTCTTTTAGGACGGACTAGCTTGATCTCCTTGCAGTTCAAGGGACTCTCAAGACTCTACTTTTATTCTACTTCTAACGGTACTTCCACTACTTTTTGTTTGTTATTAACCGACAATTATTTACTGAGCATTTACTTTGAGTTCAATTATTGAGTTAGCTATGGTCATTTCTGTATTAAAAATGAAGCAAAGGGAGTTTAGAGGGGTTAAATAGTTGATCCACAGAATCACCACTAGGAATTACCATCTGCAGGTTTTAAAGCTTGGTCCTAGGTCTAATTTAACCCCATATACAAACCACTGTGGCATGTTGTAAACCTCAAACATTGTAAAATTAAAGAAGCTAGTAAATTCTATCAGTGATAACAGTATGATTATTTGATGTCATCAACAAATACTTGTTATAGGTCAGTCTTTACTTTCCATTTTCAGTCAATGACATTTGTATCTTACAAACACAGATTAATACTCATTGCACTGATTCCAGGCCATGCCCTTTTCTATGTTTTTACTTTATAACAATTCGGGAGTTCAGTTCGTAGTTGTGAGAAAGGAAATTGCTAAAATAACCATCAACTTAAGAAAAAAAACCCACACAGTAAACAAAATACATTACTCACATATTACACACCTATTTTGAAACACAATACTCCAAGTCTCATTACTAACTAGGTCACAGTGCTTTAGACCCCAAAGTCAAATGGTTGAGAGAGACGTTAGAAGATAGCTATAGTAAGTCTAACCTATGTGATTCCCCTCGGATCCTAACACCTAACTCTAGGCTCCCATGTATAAGGAGTGCACTCTATTATCTTTGCCTTAATGTACAGTTAGTTTCTTTGCAATCCTCTCCTGCAAGTAGAAGGTAGCCATCTACATTTCCTGCTAGTGTTAAGCATAAATTAGCCAGTGGATTCTTGGAATACTGCCATGGAGACAGGTGGTCCTCTACATTTTTATTCAGGGCTCATATTTCTAACTGCTGAGAAACTACAATGATAGATGACGTAAAATGCATGGTTAGATATTCAAGGAATTAGTTTCAGTCAAGTATTCATCAATTCTATCTTCTAACACTTGCTCTCTGCAATTAGACACCAAATTTTCAGACTTCCTGGTCTATCAAGTTACGTCATGTTAGACCTCAAGGCTTTCTGTGGAATTTTCTGTAAGGTCTGTTCCTCATTTCCATAGGGAATGTTCATTCATTTGTAAGCTGTGTTCTTACAAATATGAACCATAAAGACTGCCAATTTAGACCTGTTTTCTCATACTATTTATTAGCAGATTGAAACAATAGAAACCAGTTTTTAACCTTGCTTGCCCTACACATGTAGTTTGAAAATGTACTTTGTTGCCTTACATATATTCAGTTCAGTTCAGTTCTGTCGCTCAGTCGTGTCTGACTCTTTGAGACCCCATAATCGCAGCACACCAGGCCTCCCTGTCCATCACCAACTCCCGGAGTTCACTCAAACTCATGTCCATCGAGTCGGTGATGCCATCCAGCCATCTCATCCTCTGTCGTCCCTTTTTCCTCCTGCCCCCAATCCCTCCCAGCATCAGGGTATTTTCCAGTGAGTCAGCTCTCCACATCAGGTGGCCAAAGTATTAGAGTTTCAGCTTCAGCATCAGTCCTTCCAATGAACACCCAGGACTGATCTTTAGGATGGACTGGTTGGATCTCCTTGCAGTCCAAGGGACTCTTGAGAGTCTTCTCCAACACCACAGTTCAAAAGCATCAATTTTTCGGCGCTCAGCTTTCTTCACCATCCAACTCTCACATCCATACATGACCACTGGAAAAACCATAGCCTTGACTAGATGGACCTTTGTTGGCAAAGTAATGTCTCTGCTTTTTAATATGCTATCTAGGTTAGTCATAACCTGATAACAATTTTCTTCAACAGTCACTTTCAGTATTATAAAAATGAACAGAGGTTAGAAAGTTCCATATATGCTCAGTTTGTATAAACCAGAAATCACTATCAATCACTCTATCATCCTATCAATCACCATTGAGTCATGCCTTTTTCTTAGCTTCCATATCTAATCAATCATATATGCTATTGATTTAACTTCCTAATGATATTTCAAACCTATCCCTTTTCATCATTTTTCTCCTAGCCATTGTTCAGGCTACCACCATCTCCAGTCCAGTCAACTACCATTATCTCCTCATTGGGTCTAGATCTTTACTCTTTCCATCCATCCTATATACTACCATCATATTAATATTTCTAAGAAGCAGGCCTTAGAAATGCCTATCTTTTTAAACATACTCTTTATTACAATCAAACTAACATTATGTATAGAAGTACTTGATAGTAACACTTGCTGCATGGCATGTGGGATCCTAGTTCCCTAACCAGGATTTAAACTTGTGCCCCATGCATTGGAAGTGCAGAGTCTAAACCCCTGGACTGCCAGGGAAGTCCCCCACATGCCTGTGTCTTGATTAGAATCCTTCAATGACACCTAACAGACTAAAAGGGATATGGCCTAACTACTTAGGATGTCACAAAAGTCCCTTAACAATCTAGCATCTTCATTCCCTGCCAGCCTCACCCTTATCACTCACACCACTCCTCCATAAAATGCTTTATGATTAGTAATCAATATCTGCTGAATTAATAATTGAATGGTTTAAAGACACTCATGCACAGTGACTTGTTTGCTATTAATACAAGCTGCTGTGGCTACCAAACGTATTTTTTTCCACTCTCTATATTCATCAAATCATAAAGGAGGTATGCAATTGCATTGCTGTTTACATAATCCATCCATTAACTCACACTTTAAGGAGGCAAGTGTTTGCGGTCTTGAGTAAATTCTCCTCTCTTCAATGAGACAGATGATAAAAAGTGGAGGAAAATGGGGCCAGGCTCTGAATCGTTAAGAAGTGGCTCCTATACTCACATTCTCCATTAAAATTTTCCTCAATTCGGCATTTCACTGTAAGGGCACATCTATTCAAACCACGTGCTGGGAGCTGCCTTTCATATGCTTCCCCTATGGGCTATTTCAGGAAAATTACCAGCTTTCAAGTGAGGTCTTGTAGTAATATGTGGGCTCCAAGCAACTGCATGCTACTTTACTATGATCCCTTATGTCTTTGACAATTTGCAATTCTATAAATCACAACATAAACATAATTTTAAAATAATTTTATTCACATGTTCTAACTCTCATAGGAAATTTCACTGTGCTTAATGCATTTAATAAATCTTTAAATAAACCAAATGAAAGCAGGATGTGATATAAATAGACATGAAAGGCTTTCCCTGGATGAAATTTAAGTTTACAAATGAGTCAGGAGACTTGACCAATGGGGAGGCAGCCAGAATGTCTCTGGGGGGGAGGAAAGGGAATATACAAACAATTGCATATGGTTCGACGTGAAAATATCTCCAGCCTATTTCCCCTGACATATTGATACAACTATTTAGCCTAATAAGTTTATGTTTCATTTACCCTGAATCTTAGAACATTTAATGTTACCCTTTGTCAAGGATCATCATACAGTGAACTCATGTAAATTCAGAATAGTGAGTTATAATTATCTCTGCCTGAGTACTTGAAAGCTCTCACTGCTTTCCCTCTGTTCTTGCCAGTATCCCCAATATTTCAGGCCATGTACAGTAAATTAAATATGATTTCTTCCCTTGGTATTCAGTGACAACACATGTTGAAAATTCAGGTTTGTCTTTAATCTTTTCTTCAACCTTGAAATCGCTAATTCTGGTTTTGAAAAAGTTAAAGATACAGCTAATTATGTCAGTAGGTATTGAGAGTATCCTTAAGGATATCACTTTGAATTAATTTTATCAAAAAGCATACACTATGCAGCACTTTGTGGTAAAAATAAAGTCACTGTGAACAAAGGATAGAGTAATTATCTCTAATTCTATGAACAGAGGAGATTCAAACCAATTTTCTCTTTCACATCACTAAATGATGTAATCATACTTGTTATTACTGAGTGGACATTAATGCTTAATGAAGAGAGAGAGAATATGGAGAAAAGTTTTCATTTTCCTAAAATACTTTTTAAGTCAAGATTTTGCTATTTTGGTTGTATTTGGGATGGCAAGACCCAGTCTTGGTTTAAATACAAACTATTTCTCAGAAAGCTACCTAATCTCCACTAATCTTTAACTTCTGAATCTGAAAATTAAAAAGGTTGGACTGGACCATTTAATCTCTAAATATTGTCTAAAGCCCCTTCTATAGCGGCTTTAGCATTTTGCAATTTCATTATTCTTCTTGAACAGTGTAATTTCTCAATCCCACTGTGCTAATTTTTATGCTAGCTCAGGAATGTCTTCTTTATTTTACTTATGGTTTAATGTGAAAAGGAATATTTTCTTTGCATGAACACTGAGGGAATATAACATTTTCCTATTATTCAGGAGGATGAAGCACAACCCCAGAGAGACAAGATGCATCATAAAAACTCTTTGAATTCTTCTCACATATTTATTATGCTCATCCGTGTCTTGAGAATGAGGGATCTGAATACTCAATATTTTTAGACTAATTTATTTTAATTGGAGGATAATTACTTTACAATATTGTGATGGCTTTTGCCATACATTGACATGAGTCAGCCATGGGTGTACATGTGCCCCCCCATCCTAAAGCCCCCTTCCCACCTCCTTCCCCACCCCATCCCTCTGGGTTGTCCCAGAGCACTAGCTTTGAGTGCCCTGCTTCATGCATCGAACTTGCACTGGTCATCTATTTTACATATGGTAATATACACATATCAATGCTATTCTCTCAAATCATCCCATCCTTGCCTTTACCCACATAGTCCAAAAGTCTATTCTTTACATCTGTGTCTCTTTTGCTGCCTTGCATATAGCATTGTCATTATCATTTTTCTAAATTACATATATATACATTAAGATACTGTACTGGTGCTTCTCTTTCTGACTTACTTCTCTCTATATAATAGGCTCTAGTTTCATCCACCTCATTAGAACTGACTCAAATGTGTTTCTTTTTATATTCCATTGTGTATATGTAATATTCCATGGTGTATATGTACCACAACTTCCTTATCCATTCATCTGCTGATGGACATCTAGGTGCTTCCATATCCTGGCTATTGTAAACAGTGCTGCGAAGAACCCTGGGGTACATGTGTTTCTTTCAGTTCTGGTTTCCTCAGTGTGTAAGCCCAGCAGTGAGATTGCTGGGTCATATGGCAGTTCTATTTCCAGTATTTTAAAGAATCTCTGCACTGTTCTCTGTAGTGGTGGTACCAGTTTGCATTCCCACCAACAGTGTAAGGGGGTTCTCCCTTCTTCACACCCTCTCCAGGACTTACTGTTTGAGGACTTTTTGAAGGCAGCCATTCAGACTGGCATGAGATGGTACCTCATTGTGATTTTGATTTGCATTCCTCTAATTATGAGTTATGTTGAGCATCTTCTTATGTGTTTATTAGCCATCTTTATGTTTTCTTTGGAGAAATGTCTGTTTAGTTCTTTGGCCCACTTTTTGATTGGGTTGTTCATTTTTCTGGTATTGAGTTGCATCAGTTGCTTGTATATTTTGGAGAGTAATTCTTTGTCAGTTGTTTCAGTTGCTATTATTTTCTCCCATTCTGAAGGTTGCCTTTTCACCTTGTTTAGTTTCCTTCATTGTGCAAAAGCTTTTAAATTTAATTAGGTCCCATTTGTTTACTTTTGTTTTTATTTCCATTACCCTAGGAGATGTGTCATAGAGGATCTTGCTGTGATTTATGTCAGAGAGTGTTCTGCCTATGATTTCCTCTAAGAGTTTTATAGTTTCTGGTCTTACATTTAGATCTTTAATCCATTTTGAGTTTATTTTTGTGTATGGTGTTAGAAAGTGCTCTACTTTCATTCTTTTATGTGTGGTTGACCAGTTTTACCAGCACCACCTGTTAAAGAAATTCTTTTTTCCATTGTATATTTTTGCCTTCTTTGCCAAAGATAAGGTGTCCATAGGCATGTGGATTTATCTCTGGGTTTTCTATTTTGTTCCACTGATCTATATTTCTGTCTTTGTGCAGTACCATACTGTCTTGATGACTGTAGCTTTGTAGTATAGTCTGAAGTCAGGAAGGTTGATTCCTCCAGTTCCATTCTTCTTTCTCAAGATTACTTTGGTTATTTGAGGTTTTCTGTGTTTCCATACAAATTGTGAAATTACCTGTTCTAGTTCTGTGGAAAATACCATTGGTAGTTTGACAGGAATTGTACTGAATCTATAGATTGCTTTGGGTAGTATATAGATCTGAATACTCTATTAGTGATTGATAAGGAGACCAACTTTCTAAAGATTATTTTTTTAATTAGCCTTTCAAGAGAGTAAAAAAATTTAAAGACTTAAAATGGCCAAATATTTCTGCAGTATTTATTACCAAAAGGTTCAGTGCTTTAAAAAAATATGACCTACGTAATCTTCATATCTAGAGTAGGAAGAGGTTTCTTGTATATATGGATATGATAGCACTAACGCAGAGAGAGCGCTGCTGATTCTACTGATTCAATGCTTAAAAACAGCAATTGAATCCAACTGCTTCTTACTGGGTAATGAAGAGAATACTGTCTAGTAGAAACTCTTCAAGATGTCTGCCCAACCCAAATCTTCTTTGAGAAGACTCTCCACTCTCACTTGGCAGTAATTTTTGTGCTTGGCTCCCTGCCCACGGCTGATTAGATCAAGACTGGAAACCCTCACAAAGCATAGTAAAACCACTGGCTGAGCTGTTGCAATCAATACTCCCAATAACTAGGTCAAAAGACACTAGCCATTTGGTCAGGGACATTCAAGCTGAAAGGACATATCACCTAGGAGTGAGTGCCATATGCACCCTAATGTATCAAGAGATGAAGGAGAGAAGGAATGCTATATTTCTACCCTTTAGGTTGATTTAAATAAATAAATAAAACTACCATCACCAACAAGTTCTCTTTAATGCAATCAAATTTGAGTTAACCTTTACTTCTAACAAGTCCTTCCCTAAGACCTACTGACTCTCAATTCATTCCATGATTCTTTCTTTAAACTCTCTATTACTGGTATCTAGGGACTCCTACCAACATTTGAAAAAGCAGGTAAGGGTGTAAAACAGTCATCAAGCCCCATAAATATAACTCTGACCAATTACATTTAATAAGATGTAGTTTTTTTCTGAAAAAGATCAATGTCCTAACTAGTCCACTTTGAGGAATAGAGTGTTCAGAGAGTGACTCTGTGTAGATCCTAGATGTTCCCTTTCTCCATTTTCTCTGCAGAAAGTAAGCTCTGGCTCTACTCCTTTTGGAACCACCCCATATGCTCTTCTTGAAAGCTCTCACTCTTAGCTTTAAGAGTCTCACCTTCAGTATATGAAGGAGTTTCTGGCAAATCAGTCTGTGGATCTAGGGTGGCAACCCCTATTAGGTCATGGTTCTGTAACGCTGCTTTCTTAGCTGCCTGATCGGCTGCTTGGCTCCCTTGTGCCACTTCCGTGCTGCCTTTTTGGTGTTCTTTACAGCGGGAGACTGAAACCTCAGCGGGCAGATGGACTGCCTTCAACAGCCTAAGAATTTTATCACCATACTTGATTGGGGAACCTCGGGTGGTCAAGTGGCCCCTTCCTTTCCAAATAGCAGCACGTGCATGTAGCACCAGAAAGGCATACTTGGAGTCAGTGTAAATGGCTACTCTTATTCCTTTTCCAAGTTCTAAGGCTTGAGTCAGGGCTATGAGCTCAGCTAACTGGGCTGAAGTACCTGGTGGCAGAGGCTTAGCTTCTATGGTCTCGAAATTGGAGACTGCTGCATATCCAGCTCTTCCATCCAAGAAAAAGCTGCTTCCATCAGTGTACCAGATTTCCTCAGGATTGGCCAGAGGATCTCCCAACAGTCCCTCTCGGGGTTTTGTCCAATGGCCCAAGGTTTTTAGGCAAGAGTGAAATGGGAGAGAGAGCCCTCGGGGGGAGGCAGGAGGGTGGCTGGGTTAAGAACCTCACAAGGGGATATAGTGAGGCCTGGGTTTTCCATCAGCACTACTTGATATCTGAGGATTCTTTGATCAGACACCCATAAGTGGCCTCTCCCATTTAGGAGTTGTTTCACTTGGTGGCTGGTAAAAATAGTTAGTTTGCCCCCAAGGAAGAGTTTTAAAGCATCTTCTATCAGGACTGCAATAGCGGCAAGATTTCAAAGGCGGGAAAGATCTCTTCCCAATAAGGGAGTAGGACACTCGGAGACCAGCAGAAACTGGTGGGAAAATATTTGTCAGCAATGAAGAAGTGCTCAGGTGAATCTTTTGTAATTGTTTTTCCTGTAGCACCCAAAATGGTACAGGTTTGGAAGGAGAAGGCTCTGGAGTAGGTGGTCAGGACAGAGTCAGTAGCCCCTGTGTCAACCAAGAAATTCTCAGACCTACCTGCCACATCCAGTTGCACTTGGCTCCAGCCCCATGATGGTTATATGTGACAGGCGGGCTGGCTGGAGTGTGCCCCTTCAGTCCTGTTGAATGATCATGAGGGAAGGCTTGGCACTTGACCTTGAGGGCAGAGTGCCACCCAATGTCCCATTGATGGATGTGTGCTCTCAGATGGACCAATGTTACAGCTCAGTTTTATTTTGAAAATAAAGGAAAATACATCCTCCAGGTGTGAGGGTGTGCTAATCCAAAAGACACAAAGAGAAGAGAGAGAGAGATATCTCTGGCCCTTTGGCTACTCTTTTTATATGTTTTTTCTCCTTCCCCCCCGAGCCTGCCCTATGTAAATTGGGCTAGTCAGGAGTGCTATTTGTTCTACCTGAGGTCCTCACTCAGGGCCTCAGACCTTCCTTTGTTCTATTTTTGCAGGCTTTTCCCTTCCTTGTCTCTTAGCCACCACCATTCTGGACTCCTTTTTCCTATTCTAACTACCTAACAATATCAATCATGAAAAAGAGATGGAAACTAGAACTGATTCATAAGAGTTCTTGTTATTTCTAATCATTTCCTAAGCCCAGGAGAGCACAGAATTACTTTGAAAATGCTTTTTGCTTTGTAAATATTAACAAGTTAGCATAAAAAATGGTTTAACTTGCATCAGTTTTGAAAAAGTATAGGATATTACTTCTGACTTCAACAATCAATTCCCTAATTTAAATCCTTTTTCAGTGTATGTCCCTTTATATGGGGACATATGGGTATATGACATCAACCAGAAAAGCAGAACCAATATGAATGATATAGAAAATGGATTACAATGGATGTTTGCTCTTGCACAGCTCTTGTAAGCGAGTTAAATAGTCCTTGCAAGACTGTTGCTTCTACATCCAGTGCTGACCCTGAAGTAGGCAGGACAAGAAGTAAGGAAGGAAAGATGGACCTGCATTAGGAAGGACAAGGTGAAACCAAAGTCAGTCTTCCAAAGCCTCTAAGTTTGATGATGTGAGTGGCCAGCACAAGAAGCTAGTTCTCTTCATCACAGAGCTCAACATGCACCTGGCCAGGGAGCCAAGGCAGCTGAAGATCTGGCAACAGCTAAAGAAACTGCAGGCCCACCACAGTTCCAGGCCAACAAGGTACACCAGCAAAGGAACAGCAGTATTCGAGAGCTGCCAGCAGAGCGTGGTACCTCGAGGTGACCTTCCAAGCATAAAATAATATGCCTTTAATCTCACTTCCACCTACCAGATCTCATACACAATGTCTCGTGCATTCCATATTAACCTGGAAGTTGATAGGCACAAAACTCTGGGAATTTCATTTCCAGCTTAACTAAACTGACATAATGCAAATCCACCACAACTCTTATTACTGGCTAACATTCTCTTATCAATAAAGAGAAACAAACAAAGCTCAAATCTTGACTGCTTCATTTATCTGACAAGTTATTCTTTTGTTGAAACAAGAAATATTATGACCAAGTTTCAGGTTTCCACTTTTTTATCAAAGAATATTAACCTATGTCAATATTAATAATTAATGCCAATAATTAGTATTGCCAAATCAATTAACTTGATTGAATTAGGTGCTCTGTAACCCATGACCTGGCACTTGATCCAAACTTTTCTGTTTATCTGTGTCAGTATCCCTTGATCATAAGTTTGAATCCATACTTATTTCTCATTTCCTTTTTCTTCCCAGATATTTCTTGAGTAATTGCCAACAATGCACAACATAGTGCAGACTTATGGGTACTTCTCATGACTCTTCAAATTGTTCATACTGTAAAGAGAGGGAAGAGTGGATGTCTGATGACAAAGAGCTTGGACTTACTTCTAAAATACACATTTAAATGGAAACTATGTTACCAGAGTTGTATTTGAAGGAGTAAACATAATACTTAACTTTGTTTTACACTTTGGCTATTTGCAAAGTTTTTTATGTAAGATAAACCAAATTGTCTCCTACTATTAGTAGAGTTCTGCTTGTCAAACACAGTTTCTTAATATTTGAGAAACCATGGACCCTCAGCAGAACATATGAAAGCTATCCACTCTCTCCTGATAAAAATACAAGTAAATATACACTGTATACAATTTTAGCAGAGCTAGAGAGGACCCTCTGGAGCCCATCTACAGATCCTCTGAAATACTCACAGATCCTAAATTAGGAAATTCTATTCAAATGATGATAGTTATGAAACAGAATGCTTGACATTTCTAGGATATTAATTCAAATAAATCATATTACATTTAAATACTCTTTTAGAGGGATGCTTATATTACATTTTAAAAAGACCTATGAGCATATGCTAGGCAATGATCATAATTCTGAAATTTGTTTTGCAGTTTAAAGTCTGACCACCTCCAACAGAATTGTGTCTTTTATATTTTCATTACCATTTGACCACCCACCTGGTGTTCTAACAAAGTGCTTTGCACTGAATAGATGCCTGACTCATGCATTTTAATATTAATACATTTTAAATTACCAAATAGTACATGGATATTTTATTCTCCTTTATGAAAATGTTCTCAAATTTTCTAATCATAATTTTCCATTTGATGCAGAAGCATCAAAATTGTTTTCATTCCCATGTGGTGCTGATCTAATATCCACGTTTGGACACTGAAGATAATTGCCAAACAAGAGATTTCTGTTTTCATAACTGAGCCTGGCTGCATTTGGAAAGTAGGTTCTCACAATTTTTAAAATGTCCACTTTCACATGGAGAATTTTTTTCAGCCTACACACATCTGTATAGATTGTCCAACCATCTAAATCACAAAGCAAGGTTCTAATTTTTTAATTTCCTCTGGCATGAAATTGAGTGCAACATCTGTTTTGCACATGCTTCGCCATTTTACCCCTTTCGGTCATTATCACAGTTTTTCTACCCAGAGCTTCCAATTGCAAATGCTTTGAAATTTTGATCCCGTGTTCTTCAAGATAAGGAATCTCTAAAAATCACTTTACTGTGCTTAAGACTCAATAAGAATGTTACAATATCAAGGTGAGGAAACCCATGGATTAGAAAGAAGAATTTATATGGCTGTTTGTCTAAAACCGCTTCTCTTTAGCAAGCCAGGGAGTTAAGATATAAATTATCGCTACAGTACTACTATACCCTCCTGAGAGCTGTGGTCCTGCCGCGTGGCATTTGTACAGATCAGGCGACATGAGCACCCTGACTTTCTGCATGGACACAGCTTCAGGGGTCAGCCAGAGCTCTGTCTCCTTGAACTCCATCCAGAAGAGCAGAAAGAGGGAGAATGGGTTGAGGGATTGGTGCTGAGAGGCTGCAACCAGAAAGTGAAGATCTTAGAATATGATGCTATGGTAGGGACAGAGGATAGTACAGGCTCCATAATTTACTAAATCTTTGTTTTTCCCACCCTTCTGCTCTCAGAGTTATAACTGGTAAACAGCTTTTTACAATTCTTTGTCTCGAAGATTCTTGAAGCCATTTCCTTCACTCCGAGAAGAGATTCTGCTGAATGACTGGAAGAGGGAGGCTCTGAGAAAACCAAAGTGGGAAGTGGAGATTCCTGGATGGAGAGAAGTGTTTGGGTCCCTCAGGAGTGAGGGGGTCAGGAGAGGGGGGCCTGCTCTTCTACTAGCTCGTATTATTGAGATTTGTATAAGCATTGATTTTGTTTTTTAATTTAAAAAATACATGTTAACAAAACAAAGATGATAACCCTTTTAGTTCTGTTTTTCAAAATAAGGATGATTAGAAGAGGGCCAGTTGGAGCCACATAATTTAGATGCCTCAAGCTGTCTTTCTTCTAATTACTGCAAGATTTCATCTCAACACCATTACATGGTAACTTTAAATAAACCCACACATGCTAAAGCATTCCTTGAAGTGCAATTTTCTATGTAAAATAATGCTAGATGCCACAATACAAGATGCCAACATGTGTTAAAATACAAGGTGAAAATTAATAAGAAAGAATTCTCAGAGTATCTTTTTAACATAGTCAATATAATGCAAATTTATCAAACTTCTACTTTCTCTCTACATACCTAACTGGAAAGCTCTAATTCAGCAAATGTCACCTTAAACACTTTTTAAATTGTCAATTCTTTGAGAAATTCCTGTAACTAAAAATATTAACTATATATTAATATATATGGTGGGTGAGGAAATTACTCATAAAGAAAAAACATCCTGAAATCCATTATAAAACAATGCTGTAATTTGGTTGAACTATTCTTTGTTAAGCTACTTTCAAAATTAACATTTAAGAGGGGTAAACTGTTAAGATAATACTCTTTTTGCAAAGTAATAAGTAACTATAGGAAACATAAAGCTTTCTAAATCTGCCTAATTATATCTTCACTTATATGCATTTTTAATAAAGAACTCAAAGTAATTGCTAACTCTGGGACAGTGGTGTACACAAACCAATTTATTTTTGTTTATAAAACACACAACTGTCCCTCTGAGAGCCTTCAGGAGGTGAACCTATACTACTCGCCAATGCAGGAAGTTCCCAGCCTTTATGGCTTACACACATAATTATCTTCGCCACTTGTTCTTTACATTTAGTAGCAAAAGGCTAAATTTGGAAAGGTTCTATCTTTCCAAAGACTTCTTTCATATTCAGCAAATTTCTGAAACTCTGAGTGTAAACATGGGTGTAAAAAAATTCCGTGACAGCCAAGAATCGTATCTTTTTGAGTAGTTCAAAAAAGCAAACTTTCAGAGAAATGGCAGATATTTTTCTTTGCAGCTTATACCTACAATCCTTTCATCAATACCAGAAGGTTTTTTTTTGAATTAATAGAGAATTATGTCCTGGGAAGTTATCAAGATACATAAGAGTATGTCTATAAAGAATGAAACAGATTTTCTCTACCACAACTGGGAATGTTGACATTCTACCCACTATAACTTGCAAAGAAATTAATAATATTTCCACCAGTTAATTTGGCGTGGTAAAGAAGGACACAGAACAAAGGACAGACAGCATCTGGGGGACAGGAGAATTGTGTACTTGCAGCCCTTACTGTTCCCACAGTCAGCTTACTCACTCTGAGTCTCAGTAGTATAATTATATTAATTACCATAAATTTGACATGAAGATTGAATACTATTATGCCTAGAAAGCCAGAGTCCAGTATCATGCACGTAAGTCCTTGATAACACTGACATTATTGTCATCACTGCTAAGAGGCCGATTACCACGGGGGCACATGTCTGTGTTCTGCCCAGCCCTCTCAGATCCCTTTTGTTTTACCTAAATTCACTTCCAAAAGCCACATCTGTGACACTTCAGTGAGGGCCACCCGTGGGTTGTCAGAGCCTACTTTTCTTGCCTGGGCAGAGAGTGTGAAGTACCTGGCAATCTATGGCCTCCAGGTACAGTCTATGGCCACTGACTAACCTTGTGTTGGTATAAATACCCCAGTTCCCAATACCCAGGCCATGGCAATCTGAGGTGTAGCCCACATGTTTTCAGAGCTTTTCCACAGGACTAAGACAAAGTTAACTTCCCTGGAACTTCGCTTATTACTGAACCATCACTTGGCCTCCTCCCCATCCCAGTCCCTCTGTCTGTCCCTTTTCTGTTTTATTCTTGGGGGCATTGCTTAGTAAACCATTTTTCCACAAACTTTCATCTGAGGGTCTGCTTCTAGGGAACCCCAATCTAAAGTAGTAATGAAAAAGGAGAGAGAGGAAGAGAGGAGATATTGAAGTGATGCTTAATTTTATGTGTCAACTTAACCAGGTCATGAGTGCCCGGTATTTGGCTAAATTACTTCTGCATGTGTCTGTAAGGGTGCTTCTGGATGAGGTTCACATTTGAATCAGTAGACTGAGTAAAGCAGATTGCCGTCCCCTGTGTAGGTGGGCCTCATCCAAGCTGTTGAGGTCTGAACAGAACAGAACACTGAGCAAGGGAGAATGCACCCTGTACCTGCCGGTTTCCAAGCTAGGATATCAGCCTCTTCCTGCCTTTAGACTTGGACTGGGAACTTACACCAGTGGCCCGCCTGGTTCTTGGACCTTCAGGCTGCGATTCTGACTCTGCATAAATGTCTCAGTCTCCATAAATGTATTAGCCCATTCTTCACAATAAATCCTATTTATATGTATGCATACACACATACCTCAATATTGATCTCTCTCATAAACATACACACACACATATATATATTTGTATGAGCTTCCCAGGTAGCTCAGTGGTAAAGAGTCTACCTGCAGATACAGGAGATGCGGGTTCAATCCCTGGGATGGGAATATCCCTGGAGGAGACAATGGCAACCCATTTCAGTATTCTTGTCTGGAAAATCCCATGGACAGAGGAACCCGGTGGGTTACGGTTCTTGGGGTTGGTTCGCAAAGAGTCTGGCACAACTGAGCATGCACGGGTGCATATATGCGAGGGAGGGGGGGTGGGCTTTCCAGCTGGCGCTAGTGGTAAAAAACCTGCCTGCCAATGCAAGAGACATAAGAGATGTGGATTTGTTCCCTGGGTTGGGAAGATCCCCTGAAGGAGGGCACAGCAATCCACTCCAGTATTCTTGCCTGGAGAATCCCATGGACAAAGAAGCCTGGCGGGCTATGGCCCATAGTGTCACAAAGAGTTGTACATGACTGAACAGACTTAGCATACACATATACAGACAAGATACACACACACACACACACATATATATAACTTCTATTGGTTCTGCTTCTCTAGAGAACCCTGACAAGTTCAGAAGAGGATTCCTAAGTAAAAAAGCATCTAACATTCTTCACTACCCTACTGTATAGCACAGGGAACTTAGCTCAATATTCTATAACAACCTAATTGGGAAAAGAATTTGAAAAAGAGTAGATGTATAACTGAATCAGTTTGTTGTACACCTGTACATTAATAATACAGCATTGTTTATCAACTGTACTCCAAAAAGTTAAAACAAATTTTAAAAAAGAGTAAGAATGGGGAGTGGGAGGCAATAAGATTGAATGGAGAGAGTATTTCTGTGGTAGTTGATGAAGCCAGGACCAACCTTCCCCTCACTTTTCCAGAGGAATATATGGGAGGGGGCACAAAAAATATGGAATAGAAGATATATTCCTTACCCACTTGAATGCCAGTGTGTATAATTACTGACTATTTTGCAACATTTCTTTGTACTAGTCTAGAATCCTGCTCTTCTGAGCTGTTTAAAATCAAGGTCCATGTGGTCAGGGACCACCTGTGAATATCCAGTGCTCACTGAATATGTATTGCATAAATTAGTGGCTGAGTAAATCAACAGAATGAACTTCAGAATCATCTCATCAATGTCATATTTTGAGCATGATAGTTAACATACATGTTTCTTTAACTGTACAGCATGAGGAAAAGAACAGAGGGTGGGAATCAGGAGCCCTGAATCTTAACCACTGTGTTCTCACTACATATTAATATACATATTTGAGTTGGGACAAGTTTCCATCTTTCTTTTTGAGTTTCAATATCTTCACCAACATATTAAAATGTCTGAGTTTCCAAAGGATTAATCTCAAAAATATACAAACAACTCTTTTTTTTTTTTTCCCCAACTTTTCTTCTCTCTTTATTACAGTCAAGACAAGGTCAATAGGGAGCTTTAGTTTTTGTTTCTTATTTGTGATATGTTAAGTCAAGGCTATGGTTTTTTCAGTAGTCATGTATGGATGTGAGAGCTGGACTATAAAGAAAGCTGAGTGCAGAAGAATTGATGCTTTTGAACTGTGGTGTTGGAGAAGACTCTTGAGAGTCCCTTGGACTGCAAGGAGATCCAACCGGTCCATCCTAAAGGAGATCAGTCCTGGGTGTTCATTGGAAGGACCGATGTTGAAGCTGAAACTCCAATACTTTGGCCACCTGAAGCAAAGAGCTGACTCATTGGAAAAGACCCTGATGCTGGGAAAGATCAAAGGCAGAAGGAGAAGGGGACGACAGAGGATGAGATGGTTGGATGGCATCACCAACTCAATGGACATGAGTTTGGGTAAACTCCAGGAATTGGTGATGGACGGGGAAGTCTGGCGTGCTGCAGGCCATGGGGTCGCAAAGAGTCAGACATGACTGAGCGACTGAACTGAACTGGACTGAAGTGACATGTATCTAATACATATACAAACTATGCTTTATAAAAAATATACAAACAACTCTTGCAGCTCAATTCCAGAAAAATAAATGACCCAATCAAAAAATGGGCCAAAGATCTAAACAGACATTTCTCCAAAGAAGACATACAGATGGCTAACAAACACATGAAAAGATGCTCCACATCACTCATTATCAGAGAAATGCAAATCAAAACCACAATGAGGTACCATTACACGCCAGTCAGGATGGCTGCTATCCAAAAGTCTACAAGCAATAAATGCTGGAGAGGGTGTGGAGAAAAGGGAACCCTCTTACACTGTTGGTAGGAATGCAAACTAGTACAGTCACTATGGAGAACAGTGTGGAGATTCCTTAAAAAACTGGAAATAGAACTGCCATATGACCCAGCAATACCACTTCTAGGCATACACACTGAGGAATCCAGATCTGAAAGAGACACGTGCACTCCAATGTTCATCGCAGCACTGTTTATAATAGCCAGGACATGGAAGCAACCTAGATGCCCATCAGCAGATGAATGGATAAGGAAGCTGTGGTACATATACACCATGGAATATTACTCAGCCGTTAAAAAGAATTCATTTGAATCAGTTCTAATGAGATGGATGAAACTGGAGCCCATTATACAGAGTGAAGTAAGCCAGAAAGATAAAGACCAATACAGTATACTAACGCATATATATGGAATTTAGAAAGATGGTAATTATAATCCTGTGTGTGAGGCAGAAAAAGAGACACAGAGGTATAAAACAGACTTTTGGACTCTATGGCAGAAGGTAAGGGTGAGATGATCTGAGAGAACAGCATCAAAACATGTATATTGTCAATTGTGAAACAGATCGCCAGCCCAAGTTGGATGCATGAGACAAGTGCTCGGGGCTGGTGCACTCGGATGACCCAGAGGGATGGGATGGGGAGGGAGGTTCAGGATGGGGAACACATGTAAATCCATGGCTGATTCATGTCAATGTATGGCAAAACCCACTACAATATTGTAAAGTAATTAGCCTCCAACTAATAAAAATTCTTGGGGGAAAAAAAATAATAAAATCCTCTTTAAGATTACAAAATTATAAATTCAAAGCTAGGTACAAATACTAGGTACTATATTATTTTAAATGAGAAAAAAGTCACAACAAATTACAAAGTTAAAAAGTGAACAAATAGTACACATATCAAAAGTCTGAAAATAATATATTTTTATTAACCACCTGACACAACTCTATATTCCTGAAGTTTTTGGCTGTATGTGCTGTTCCTCCATATGATAATAATTTTGCAATGTCTAGAGAGAATAAAAGATAACTTAGTCTTGCTTTTGCATGATGGGAAAATCATTTTTGTTGATATTCTAGAAAAACGTTCATTGATTTTTTGACACCAAAGTTTTAAAATTTCACTATGACATGCTAAAGGAGGGTTTTGACATTTTGAAGCTTCTGCTACTGTCCTGTCTTTTACTTTTTTTTGCTTCTATCAACATACTTCATTCCAGTTATATTTGAAATTTGATCTGATTAACAATTATGAAAAATATACAAAATTATGCTGAAATTAAATCTTACATGATAAGTTAAGCCAAAATGCATTTTTAAATTAATGATCCACTATTCAGTTCAGTACAGTTGCCCAGTAATGTCCGACTCTTTGCGACCCCGTGAATCACAGCTCGCCAGGCCTCCCTGTCCATTACCAAATCCCAGAGTTTACTCAAACTCAGGCCCATCGGGTCAGTGATGCCATCCAGCCATCTCATCCTCTGTCGTTCCCTTCTCCTCCTGCCTCCAATCCCTCCCAGCATCAGGGTCTTTTCCAATGAGTCAACTCTTTGCTTCAGGTGGCCAAAGTATTGGAGTTTCAGCTTCAGCATCAGTCCTTCCAATGAACACCCAGGACTGATCTCCTTTAGGATGGACTGGTTGGATCTCCTTGCAGTCCAAGGGACTCTCAAGAGTCTTCTCCAACACCACAGTTCAAAAGCATCAATTCTTTGCTCTCAGCTTTCTTCACCATCCAACTCTCACATCCATACATGATCACTGGAAAAATCATAGCCTTGACTAGATGGACCTTTGTTGGCAAAGTAATGTCTCTGCTTTTTAATATGCTATCTAGGTTGGTCATAACATTCCTGCCAAGGAGTAAGCGTCTTTTTTTTTCATGGCTGCAATCACCATCTGCAGTGATTTTGGAGCCCCCCCAAAATGAAGTCTGACACTGTTTCCATACTGAGCAGTATAATCAAGTTCCCCCTCTATCATATACATCCATTTCCTCATAGGTTCATGTCAATTTCTTCTCTTATAAGCTAAGTAGATTTTATACGGTGCTTTCTCTTTTCATTATGAAAACTTTCAAAAATGCACTAAGAGTACAATAATCATCCATGTTCCCACTACCTGGATTCAACAACTATTCCAAATGTACTCCATTTGTGTATTATGTTTGTCATTTCATAATATTGGTCACAATTTTGCACCATTCTAAATCTGACCCTGCCACATTTCCTTAGGTAAAGATGAGTGAGATTCTCTAAGATGTGAGATGACATGGTTAGATGCATAAAACCTGCAATTTCTCACCCAAAAGTATTCATGGTGTAACACAGCAACAGGTTTTCTGATAAATTCTACTTTGTGTAATTCTCATATATGGTGCATATACTGTGTATTTAACTGCAATTCTTGACAAGAGATGATTTGCGTTTTGATGGGTTGTGCATGAGATTCAAATTCTCAGCTTCCTAACTTACACATACTCTGACTGGATGCCTTTTCCCAGATTAAAGGGAATCTGGGGAATCTGGGAAACTGTGACTCCAGTCATTTTGTCCCAAATTTTCCCTCCTTTCCTCCTATACTTTCTGTAGTTCATATTACTTTAAGATTTCTACCCGTGGACAGTCACAGTATTCCTAGAAGTCATTTGTACCTCTGGAGAGCTGGCAAAATCTTCACTTTGCACAGCAGTGACTGCAAGCAAGATAAATCATCCAATTTTTTAAATGCAATCTCTAAAATGTTTATAGCCATTCCAATCTTACTTGATATGAGAGAGAGAGAGAATGTGTGTGTGTGTGTGTGTGTGTGCGTGTGTGTTTATGTTTGGAGGAAGAAGAAGAGATTTGTAAGGGAATAGAAGACAGATTGAAAATAAATAATGGTCTTAAGGAATTATGGCTAGTATAATTTTCTTTGGCAAATTTAATATAAATGGTATTAAAAGGAGCCTGCATAAATGAGAAAGTCCAAAGTTGGAGTTGTGTGTACTTCACGGTACATCTGTCTCTGCTCCTACTTGTTCTCTCATATGCTTCTGATGAAAGCCAAGTCCAAGGCTCCCAGAGCTTGGAGCTCTGGGACTCACAGAATCATTCTGTCTCGGTGTATGATGATGGAGGAATATGTCATTAATTTCTGAGTATACACACTGAAGTATTTTAGCCTGAAATATCCTTACATCGATAATTCACTTTTAAATGACTTAGCAAAGGAATAGAGAGATATATATACAGTGGGGTTCACTGATGACTCAGAGAGTAAAGAACACACCTGCGAGTGCAGGAGACATAAGAGACACAAGTTTGATCCCTGGGTCAGGAAGATCCCTGGAGAAGGAAATGGCAACCCAGTCCAGTATTCTTCCCTGGAGAATTCTAAGAATAGAGGAGTCTGGCGGGCTCTAGCCCATGGAGTCACAGAGTCAGACATGCTGCTGCTGCTGCTAAGTCTCTTCAGTCACGTCCAACTCTATGCTACCCCATACACAGCAGCCCACCAGGCTCCCTCATCCCTGGGATTCTCCAGGCAAGAACACTGGAGTGGGACATGATTGAGTGACTAACACATGTGGCAAAATGTTAGCAGCTAATGAACCCAGGTGGTGTGTATATGGATGCCTACTACACAATTTTTCCATTTTTGTGTTTAAATTTGTTCATGATGAAAGTCTAAAAATAAGGAGCTATGTGAAACTCACTTACTCAGCAGAAGAGAAAACTGAGGCCCAATAATGGGTACAATAATCATCCATGTACCCATTACCTGGATTTGACAACTGTTAACATTTTAACAGTTGTTAACTGTGAGCCAAAGGACTTTCCCAAAGTCACAACACAAGCTGTTCCTCATTTTCTGTAACTGCTTCTCCTGATGAGAGGAGTCAGGATTCTCACTTAGGAGATTTTCCTATGGCAAAGATCAGCTTTGCATTTGACTTCTCCTTCTGCAATACCACCTTTCAACATAACAGAAATGCACAGGACTTGATAACACAGTGCTACAGCATGATGTTCCCACCACTCACTATGTGTAAGGCCTAGTCAGCATAGGTGGCCAGCCCATGATTGCTGCCCACTGACAAGCCAGGGGCTGATGCAGAGCACTTTCCTCAATCTGCTTAGCTTGTCTCCTCAAGGGGATTTCTTGGTTTCATGCTAATTCTGGTGTCTCCTTTGTGAGGTTTTCACTGGGGCTTCCCAGGTGGCTCAGAGGTAAAGAATCCGCCTGCAATGCTGGAGTCGGATTCGATCCCTGGGTTGGAAAAATCCCCTGGTGAGGGAAATGGCAATCCACTCCAGTATTCTTGCCTGGAGAATCCCATGGATAGAAGAGTCTGGCAGGATACAGTCCACAGGGTTGCAAAGAGTTGGACATGACTTAGCAACTAAACAACAACAACAAAGTGGTCTTATTTAACAGGTACATGAGGTATTATTCTCCCAGAGAAAGCAGATCACTTGGGGAAATAAGAGGAGACTTTCTCCTTTAGGAGGAATTTTTGCAACCATATGAAAATGGACAAAGAAAAAAGGAAAGGAAAGACAGGTCTGCTGCTGCTAAGTCACTTCAGTTATGTCCAACTCTGCGCGACCCCATAGATGGCAGCCCACCAGCCTCCCCCATTCCTGGGGAAGAACACTGGAGTGGGTTGCCATTTCCTTCTCCAATGCATGAAGGTGAAAAGTGAAAGTGAAGTCACTCAGTCGTGTCTGACTCTTAGCGACCCAATGGACTGCAGCCTACCAGGCTCCTCCGTCCATGGAATTTTCCAAGCAAGAGTACTGGAGTGGACTTCCATTGCCTCCTCCAAAAAGACAGGTCTATCCAACCTCAGCTGCAATCTCTACAGTACTCTGTGATTCCATTTTTAAGAACCCTTCTTCACCGCTGGTCAGTTCACAAATATATGAGTATGTTTTCTGTGTCAATATCTATCTGTCACAAGGTGGGTAGTGACTGATGAAAGGACGCCAAGCGCAAAAGCTACAGTCTAAGAACATAAGAATTCATCTCTGAATAAGCAGCTCCTCTGAGCTGGGGACAGAGTAGGCAATTCTAGTGCAATAACAAGCTTCAGAGCCCCAGAGGATGCACAATACCACCTGACTGGGGTGGGAAGCACTCAGATTCTTAGAAATGCTCACTTTTGCTATTCTCAGCTTCTATACAAGCTCTCTGTCCCCAGGACTGCTCTAGAGAAGCTGGTTCTATGCCTGCTTGCTCATCAGGTCAAACAATCAGCCTTCTAGACAAGCCAGAAAACGTACCTCCTTTAATGAGGGACTGAGCAAAGAAGAAGCTACAGATTCCATACCCTCCCTAGAGAAAAGGGACTCTATTCATCCTCATTTTAAAATAATTTGCATGTGTTTTACAAGTATGATTCTAATATTTCTTCTGTTGTTATAATTTAATTGTAAATTTTCCTATATTAAATTATGGTTATGTTTCCTAATCTCCAGTATGGTAAGTACTTTGTATGATAATGAAAGAAAGTGAAGGTGAAGTCACTCAGTCGAGCCTGACTTTTTGCGACCCCGTGGACTGTGGCCCACCAGGCTCCTCTGTCCATGGGGTTCTCCGGGCAAGAATACTGGAGTGGGTTGCCATTTCCTTCTCCAGGGGATCTTCCCGACCCAGGGGTCAAACCCAGGTCTCCCGCATTGCAGGCAGAGCTTTAACCTCTGAGCCACCAGGGAAGCCCTTTGTATGATAATATTTTTAGAGAATTGACAGTTATCAAGACACCATGGTTCCCTGAATAAAAGGAATACATTTGAATCTGAGGAGTTCTGAAATAACACAATCAACATTCCCCCCTTGGAGTTATTATTAGCAATTAGATTTATAGAAGGCCATAGATACTTTGTGTTTAATTGCTGTTTACAACAAATCACCTTCTCAAGGAGATTATATTATGGTGACATTGCTATTGTTTTTAGAGGAAGATAGAATCCTCTTCGCCTTTTGATTATACAGTGATGTATTTTTCCTCCGTGTTAAAAAGCAAAAATAATTGACCCCAGACATAGTAATGTGAGCAGAAGCTCTTCTTTCAGGGCACTCCTCTCATATATCATTAATATCCTAAGCATGAAAGCATGCAAATTTGCAGCAAGGCCATTCTCTTTTCTCTCCAACACCTAAAGCATGCTTTTCTATGACCCCCAAAGATAATTCTTCCACAAGATCTGTCAAAATGATTAACCTCTAGCTAGACTGTCATGGGAAAAAAAAACATACAGAAGACATATATTACCAATAATAGGACTAAGCGAAGGAGAACCTCTACAGATTCTAGGTTATTAAAGGGATTATGTAGATAATGAAAATTTTAAGTCAATAAAATTGAGAATCTAAGTGAACTGGATAAATCCCTTTACAGACACAATTAAAAATCACTGAAGAAATGCTAACCTGAATAGTTATATATACACACATTTATTTTTTAATGAAATGACCTTATACTTTAAAAATATCACCACAAAAAAACTTCAGGGTTAGATGAGTCCAGGGTTGAATTTCAACAAAAATTTTATATCAATTCTGAGCAAATTCTTTCAGAAAATTTAAACTTATTCTATGAGGTTAACATCCCTGTGACATTCAAACTGAAAAAGACACTACCAGAAAAGTACAGATATTTTATAAATATAGACACAAAAACTTTAAAAATAATACTAAATCTAATGCAACAATATGTAAAAGAGAGAATATATCTTGACCAAGTGAAGCACTATCAAAAAATGCGAGATTGGTTAAAAAATCAATTAACAAAATTCACTATATCTACAGACTAAAGATGAAAATCATATAATCATCTCAAGAGACATAGAAAAAGTCATGCACAAAATTCAACATCTGTTCATGATATAAATTCTTCACAAAATACGAATGAACGGAAGAATCATCAATGTGATAAACATTATCTAGGAAAAAAAGTATCAACATTATACCTAGTGAGAGAAAGAGTTTTCTCCCTAAGATACAGAACAAATAGAGTCAAGGGATTAGAGCTGATAGAGTTCCTGAAGAACTATGCATGGAGGTTCATAACCTTTTATAAAGATGGCATTATCAAAACCATCCCCAAGAAAAAGAAATGCAAAAAGGCAAAATGGTTGTCTGAGGAGGCCTTACAGATAGCTGAGAAAAGAAGAGAAGAGAAAGGCCGAAAAGAAAAGGAAAGATACACCATCTAAATGCAGAGTTCCAAAGAACAGCAAGGAGAGAAAAGAAAGCCTTCCTAAGTGATCAATGCAAAGAAATAGAGGAAAATAACAGAATGGGAAAAACTAGAGATCTCTTCAAGAAAATTAGAGACACCAAGGGAACATTTCATGCAAAGATGGGCACAATAAAGGACAGAAATATACGGACCTAACAGAAGCAGAAGATGTTACGAAGAGGTGGCAAGAATACACAGAAGAACTATACAAAAAAGATTTTAATGTCCCAGATAACCATGAAGGTGTGATCACTCACCTAGAGTCAGACATCCTGGAATGACAAGTTAAACAGGCCTTAGGAAGCATCACTGCAGCAAAGCTAGTGGAAGTGATGGAATTCCAGGTGAGCTATTTCAAATCCTAAAAGATGATACTGTGACAGTGCTGCACCCAATATGCCAAATTTGGAAAACTCAGCAGTGGCCACGGAACTGGAAAAGGTCAGTTTTCATGCCAATCCTAAAGAAGGTAATGCCAAAAGAATGTTCAAACTACTGCACAACTGTATTCACCTCACATTCTAGCAAAGTAATGCTCAAAATTCTCCAAGCTAGGTTTCAATAGTTAATGAACCAAGAACTTCCAGACATTCAAGCTGGTTTTAGAAAAGATAGAGGCACCAGAGAGTAAATTGCCAACATCCGTTGGATTATAGAAAAAACAAGAGAATTCCAGAAGAACATCTACTTCTGCTTCATTGACTACACTAAAATCTTTGACTGTGTGGATCACAAAAAACTGTGGAAAATTCTTAAAGAGGTGAGAATACCAGACCACCTTACCTGCCTCCTGAGAAATCTGTATGCAGGTCAAGAAACAACAGTTAGAACTGGACATGGAACAACAGACTAGTTCCAAATAGGGAAAGGAGTACATCAAGGCTTTATATTGTTGCCCTGCTTATTTAACTTCTACTCAGAGTACATCATGCAAAATGTCAGGCTGGATGAAGCATAAGCTGGAATCAAGGTTGCCAGGAGAAATATCAGTAACTTAAGATATGCGGATGACACCACCCTTATGGTAGAAAGTGAAGAGGAACTAAAGAGCCTCTTGATGAAGGTGAAAGAGGAGAGTGAAAAAGCTGGCTTAAAACTCAACATTCAGAGAACTAAGATCATGACATCCAGCCCCATCACTTCATGGCAAATAGGTGGGGAAACAATGGAAACAGTGACAGACTTTATTTTCTTGAGCTCCAAAATCACTGCAGATGGTGACTGAAGCCACGAAATTAAAAAAGATGCTTGCTCCTTAGAAGAAAACTATGACAGACATAGACAACAATTAAAAACTAGAGACATTTCTTTACAAACAAAAGTCCATATAATCACAGCTATGGTTTTTCTAGTAGTCATGTGTGGTTATGAGAGTTGAACCATAAAGAAGGCTGAATGATGAAGAATTGATGCTTTTGAAGTGTGGTGTTGGAGAAGACTCTTGACAGTCCTATGGACTTCAAGGAGATCAAACCAGTCAATCCTAAGGGAAACCAGTCCTGAACATTCATTGGAATGACTGATGCTGAATCTGGAGCTCCAATATTTTGGCCATCTGATACGAAGAGCTGACTCATTAGAAAAGTCCCTGATGCTGGGAAAGACTGAAGTCAGGAGGAGAAAGGGATGACAGAGGATGAGATAGTTGGATGGAATCACCAACCTGATGGACATGAATTTG
The DNA here is from genome assembly GCF_963930625.1 of Muntiacus reevesi. Lineage (NCBI taxonomy): Eukaryota > Metazoa > Chordata > Mammalia > Artiodactyla > Cervidae > Muntiacus > Muntiacus reevesi. Next base: position 254,300,861 of record NC_089251.1, on the reverse strand, counting down.
AGTAAGCTTCAGGAGATGGTGATAGACAGGGAAGCCTGGCATGCTGCAGTCCGCGGGGTCACAAAGAGTCAGACCTGACTGAGTGACTGAACAATGACAATACTGGTAGCCTTAGCTAGCGCAAAAAAGGTAAGAAAAGGTGCTCATAATTGAAAGGAAGAAATAAAGCCGTCTCTTTCCAGATCACATGATTGTCTTCATAAAGAATTCTACAGCATCTATTAAAAAGTCACTACAATGATTATGCAGATTTAGCAAAGTTGCAGGATATAGGCTAAATATCCAAAAATAAATCACAAGTTTTTATACTAGCTATGAATAATTAAAAACTTAAATAACAAAACAACTTACAATAGCTCCAAAAATACAAAATACTTTTATACAAATCTTACAAAATATACATTAGGCCTGTCCATTGAAAACTACAAAACACTGATGGAAGAAATCAAAGGAGACATAAATAAATTGAAAGAATTACCATTTTAATGGATCGTAAAGCTCAAGATATTTAAGGCATCAATTCTCTCAAAGCTCATATACAGAAATCTACAAATAGGCTTAAATTAAATAACACAGTACAGAATAACCAGTAGATCAAAAAATACATGATAAGTGCAATTAGAAAATATTTTGAGATGAATGTAAATGAACATATAGCATACAAAAACTTATGAGGTTTAACTTAAAAGGTGCTTCGAGGGAAATCTATAGTACAAACATCAAAAAAGAAGAATGATCTCAAGTCAAGAATATAATATTCCATGTTAAGATACTGGAAATAGAAGGAAGTTAAATCCAGATTGGAAGAAAGGAAATGATAACAATTAGAGTGGAAATTAATGAAGTAGAAAATATAAAAACAATGGAGAAACTCAATAAAACCCAAACTTAGTTCTTTGAAAAGATCAATAAAATTGATAAAACTTTAGCCCAACTGATTAGGGGAAAAAAAGAGAGAAAATTCAAATTATTAAAATTGAGAATGAAAGAAAGGACATTACCACTGATTTTACAGAAATCAAGTTTTAAAGGGAATACTAAAGGCAACTATGACAAATTAAACCATTTAGATGAAATGGGAAAAACTATATTTAAAGCATAAAAATTATAAAAAGTGACTCAAGAAGAAATAGAATCTAAATAGATTCATAATAAGAGATTTAATTAGGACTTCTAAAACTATATACAATGAAAACTCCAGACCCAAACAGTTCACCAGTGAATTATACTAAACATTTAAAAAATTTTAACAAATTCTTCACAAACTGTCCCAAAAAATAAGAGAGGAGAGAACACTTTGCAACTCATTTACTGTGTTCAGCATTACCTTGATAACAAAACCAGACAAAGACATCATAAGGAATGAAAATTACAGATCAATGTCAAAGAACCCACCTGCAATATGGGAGACCTGGGTTCAATCCCTGTGTTGGGAAGATCCCTTGGAGAAGGGAAAGGTTACCCACTCTAGTAGTCTGGCCTAGAGAATTCCATGGACTGTATAGTCCATAGGGTCGCAAAGAGAGTCAGACACAACTGAGTGACTTTCACTTCACTTCATCTCTTATCATTACAGACAAAAAAATCCTCAACAAAATACTGGCAAATATATATATATATATGTATATATATATATATATATATATATATATATATAATGAAATCTATCTAGGGAATGAAGGGCCGTTTCTATATTCAAAAATCAATTAATGTAATATGGTATATCAATAGAATAAAGGTAAAAAAACACACTTGATTATCTCAAAAGAGGCAAAATTGCACTTGATAAAAAACAAGTATTTGTTTCCATGATAAAAAACACTACATACATAAGTATAGAAGGAAATTACCTCAACCTCATAAACAGCATCTACAAAAAATAAATAAAACCTACAGTTAATATCATATGTAATAGTGAAAGACTGAATTCTTACCCCTAAAATCAGGAACAAGACATGGATGGCAGATGTTACAATTTCTATTCAGTATTATGCTTGAGGTGCTAGCCAGGGAAACTATGCAAGAAAGAAAAATAAAAGTTGCCTAAATTTAAGAGAAAGAAGTGAAACTATCTCTTCTTGTAGATAATATTATCTTTTAGATAGAGAATCCTAATGAACACACACACAACACATATATACGTACACAAACAACTATTAGAGCTACTAAATAGGCTCAGTAAAATTGCAGAATATAAGACCCATAAACAGAAATCAACTGCATTTCTATATGCTGTCAATGAACATTCTGAAAATGAAGCTAAGAAAACAATTTCATTTACATGCACATCAAAGAAAATAAAATATTTAAATATAAATTTAACAAAGGGAATGAAAATTATACTCTGAAAACTACAAAACATTGCTGAAGGAAATTAAAGAAGATCTAAATAAATAAAAAGATATTCTATTATTGTGGATCAGAAGGCAATAATGTTTAGATGGCAATACTCCCCAAAATAATCTATAATAATACAGTCCTTATGAAAATGCCAAATTATGTTTTTTTGCAGAAATTGGCAAGCTAATTCTAAAATCCCTCTGGTCTAAAATTGAAGGGACCAGAATAGGCAAAACAATTGTGGAAAAGATCAAAATTGGAGGATGTATATTTCCCAATTTTAAAACATACTACAAAGCTAAAGTAATCAATACTATGTAACCAAAATACTACTAAGGTAATCAAAACTGGCATAAGGATAAAGGATAAAAACTGCCATAAAGACTTATGGATAAATGGAATAAAATTTAGAGTCCAGAAACAAGCCTTTATATTTATGATCAACTGATTTTCAGCAAGTGTTTCAAAATAATTTAATAGAGAAAAAATAGTCTTTTCAACAAATAGTGCTGGGACAATTATATATCCCCTCAAAAAAGGAAGTCCGATCCTAACATCATACTATCTACAAATATTTACTCAAAATATATCAAAGATCTAAATGTAAGAGCTAAAACAATGAAACTTATAGATATGAATGTTTATGACCTTGAGTTATGCAAAACTTTCATATCAGAGAGTTGTTTCATATCAACTTTCTTAGATATGAAACAAAAAGGATAAGCAACAACAAAAAGGTAAATTGGACATCATCAAAATTTTAAAATTTTGTGTTTCAAAAAACACCAAGAATAAAATGAAAAGACAACCCAACACCCAAAATAGGAGAAAGTTCTTCAAATCATTTATGTGACAAGGGGCTTGTATCCAGAATATATAAAGAACTATTACAATTATATGATAAAAAGAAAAATGACCCAATGTAAAAAATGGGAAAAGAATCTGAATAGACACTTCAAAGAAAATATGCAGATGGTCAATAAACACATGGAAAGGTGTTCAACTTCATCAGCCATCAAGTAAATACAAATCAACACCACAACAAGATATAATTTTATAACTCCTAGACCAGCTAAAATCAATAAGTGGAAAAAAATGAGTGTTGATGAGAATGTGGAGAAAATTAGAACCTCAAACACAGATAGGATTGTAAAATGAGGCAGTTGCTTTGGGAAACAATCTTGTGATTTCTCAAAAGGGTAAGTACAGTTATCAAATGACTAAGCAATTCCAGTCTTTGGTATATACCCTAGAGAAACAAAAATATATATCCACACAAAACTTGTACATGATGTTCACAGAAACTTTATTCATAACAACTGAAAAGTGGAAGCAACCCAACATCTATCAATTGATGAATAAATGAATAAAACATGGTATGTCCTTAAAGTCAAATCTTTTGGCAATAACAAAATGAAGTATTGATGCATTCTACAACACAGATGAATGCTGAAAACATGCTAAGCAACACCCAGGTAGTGTGGTGGTAAAGAATCTGCCTGCCAATGAAGGATACACAAGAGACTAGAGTTCAATCCCTGGGCTGAAAAGATCCCCTGGAAAAGGAAAGGCAACCCATCCTAGTATTCTTGCTGGGAAAAAACCCCAAGGAAGGAGTCTGGCAGGGTACAGCCCGTGAGGCTGCAAAGAGTCAGACACAACTGGACACACACGCACGACACAGATGAATCTTGAAAACACACTAAGTGAAAGAAATCCCTAACAATGGACTGCCTATTATATTACTCTACTCATAGTAAATATCTAGAAGAGGAAAATTTATAGAAGGCAGGTTAGTGGTTACACAGAGTTAGGGAGTGGGAGTGTTGACTAAAGGGTGTCAAATTTCTTTGCAGGGTATAAAAAGTTCTAAAATGTATTATGGTGATTGTTGTCTAATCCTGAACATACTGAATTGATACTTCAAATGGGCAAATGGTGTGGTATGTATATTTCAATAAAACTATTCTTAAAAACTGATTTGTAGATTAAGAACAATTCCAATCAATATCCCAGCACGTTTTTTTAGGAAATCAACAAGCTGATTCCAAGTTTATATGAAAATATAAAGGAATTAGAAGAGTGAAAACTAGTTTGAAGAAAAACAAAGACGATGTCCTCATAGTACTTTTTTCCGGACCTACCATGAAAGCTACAGAAGTCACGACAGTGTGGTGTTGTGGCGAGACACTGAGGCCCACGGAACTGAATAAAGTGTCCAGAAGGGGACTTCCATTTACACGGTCAACTGATTCTTCACAAAGCTGCAAAATATCAGCAGAGGAGAGAGTCTTTTCAACAAAGTGCTGAAAAAGTTGGATATTCCTTTACCATAAGCAAATCTCATTCTGTGTCTCACACCAGGTATAAAAGATCTGAGCAGATAATTTCACCAAAAAAATACACAAGTGGCAAATGAAGACCTAAGTTACTCAACACCGCTACACACTAGGCAAAGCAAATTAAAAGCACAATAATATATCACTACATACCTATTAGAATGGCTTAAAAGAAATGACAACTCCAGTTGCTGACAATGATGCAAAATAAGTGGAAATCTCATAGATGGGTGGTGGAAACTCAAAATGATATAGCTATGTTAACCTACCATACCATCCACTCTTAGACATTCAACAAGTGAAATAAAAACCTATGATCACACAAAAACCTGGATCAAATGCTTACATTGACTTTATTAGTAACCAGCAAAACTAGAATCATTATAAATGCACAGAAAGGCAGTTACCTCTATGTGATGAAATATTACTCAGCAGCAAGAAGGAAGGTATAAATGCAATAACATGGAGAACATTAAATGCACTATGCAAGGGAAAGTATGTGAACCATGAACTTCCTCCAATTCAACCTGGATTTAGAAAAGGCAGAGGAACCAGACATCAAATTGCCAACATCCACTGGATCATTGAAAAAGCAAGAGAATTCAAGAACAACATCTACTTCTGCTTTATTGACTACACTAAAGCCTTTGACTGTGTGGATCACAACAAACTGGAAAATTCTTCAAGAGATAGGAATACCACACCACCTGACCTGCCTCCTGAGAAATCTGTTTGCAGGTCAGGAAGCAACAGTTAGAACTGGACATGAAAAAACAGACTAGTTCCAAATAGGAAAAGGAGTACGTCAAGGCTGTATATTGTCACCCTGCTTATTTAACTTATATGCAGGTACATCATGAGAAATGCTGGGCTAGCTGAAGCTCAAGCTAGAATCAAGATTGCTGGGAGAAATATCAATAACCTCAGATACGCATATGACACCACCATTATGGCACAAAGTGAAGAACTAAAGAACTTCTTGATGAAAGTGAAAGAGGAGAAAAAGTTGACTTAAAACTCAACATTCAGAAAACTTAGATCATGGCATCCAGTCCTATCACTTCATGGCAAATAGATGGGGAAACACTGGAAACAGTGAGACTATTTTGGAGGATTCCAAAATCACTGCAGATGATGACTGCAGCCATGAAATTAAAAGATGCATGCTCCTTTGAAGAAAAGTTATGACCAGCCTAGATAGCATATTAAAAAGCAGAGATATTACTTTGCCAACAAAGGTCCATCTAGTCAAAGTTGTGGCTTTTCACGTTGTCATGTATGGATGTAAGAGTTGGACTATAGAGAAAACTGAGCCCCAAAGAATTGATGCTTTTGAACTGTGGTGTTGGAGAAGGCTCTTGAGAGTCCCTTGGATGGCAAGGAGACCCAACCAGTTCATCCTAAAGGAAATCAGTCCTGAATAGTCACTGGAAGGACTGATGCTGAAGCTGAAGCTCCAAAACTTTGGCCACCTGATGTAAAGAGCTGACTCATTTGAAAATACCCTGATGCTGGGAGAGATTGAAGGTGGGAGGAGAAGGGGATGACAGAGGATGATATGGTTGGATGGCATCACCAACTCAATGGATATGAGTTTTGAGCAAGCTCTGGGAGTGGATGATGGAGGCCTGGAGTGCTGCAGTCCATGGGGTCACAAAGAGCCATACATGACTGAGCAACTGAACTGAAATGAAAATGAAGAAATTGGGGATCAGAGTGATGGAACTATTCTATATCTCAATTTTAGTGATAGTTATACAACTGTATAAGCTTATCAAAACTCACTAAAAATTGCAGAATTTACTACAGTATTTGTAAATTATACCTTACACAGAAAAAAAGAAAATTAAGCTACTAGAGGACTTTTTGCACTAGAAAACGTTTTCAAAAATATATTTTCAGTGTCTCTATAATTCAACGACCTCTGATTTATGTTATAAAAACATTTATGACATAACAGTTCCGTGTTCTAAATTTTGGCTTTTACAGACTTCATTATATGACCACAGTCCTTAAGCTAGGTGAATTTTTCAAGATGTTGTACTACATGATAGACTTAATTGTAGAGGGGCTTGGGGAGAATGGCGCAAAATGGTGACCTATGTCACATATGTCCCATATGGTGGGACATAAATCTGCTATTGAATAAATAACTGACTTTCTCCTAACTTTTCTCAGTGTCTTGCGGGTTTAAAGAGCTGCTGTTTTGCTCCTGTTCACTCCTTAATACTTTAAACATACTTATGACAATAAAATCAACAAAGAATAAATGAATACACTAAATGCACATGAGTTTCCTTCAACAGAATTATAGCTCAACTAGTGAAGGAAATGGGGTTTCCCTGATGGCTCAGAGGGTAAAGAATCTGACTGCAATGAAAAAGACACAGGAGACATTGGGATTGATCCCTGGGACTAGAAGATCCCCTGGAGGAGGAAATGGCAACCTACTCTAGTATTCTTGCCTGGAAAATTTCATGGACAGAGGAGACTAGTGGGCTTGCTTGCGGTTGCAAAGAGTCGGACATAATTGAGCACATGGCACAATGAAGGAAATATGTGCAGTGTATACAACCCCTGTGGGTAGAAATGTCCAGAGAGAGAAAAAATATAAACTATATGGAGATGTCTGAATTTTAAGCCAGCTTTTTCACTCTCCTCTTTCACCTTGATCTAGAGGCTATTTAGTCACTCTTCGCTTTCTATCATTAGGGTGGTTTCATTTGCATATCTGAGATTACTGATATTTCTCCCAGAACTCTTGATTCCAGCTTATGCTTCATCCAGCTCAGCACTTCACATGATGTACTCGGCATACAAGTTTATTTTCCTTAATTTTTTTTTTTTTTTTTTGGCTATGCCGTGCAACCTGTGGGATATTAGTTCCCTCCTCAAGGATCAAACCCAGGCCCACAGTAGTAGAAGCGCTGAGCCTTAACCAAAGGACCACCAGAGAATTCCTTATCCTTAACTTTAATAGAGAGAAGGATGAAAGTAGAAGGATATAATTTATTGAAGGGGCTCTGCAGACTCCCCTTGTAGCTCGGTCAGTAAAGAATCTGCCTGCAAAGTAGGAGACTCAGGTTTGATTCCTGGCTTGGGAAGATTCCCTGGAGAAGGAAATGGCAACCTGCTCCAGTATTCTTGCCTGGAGAATCACACGGGCAGAGGAGCCTGGCAGGCTACAGTCCATGGGGTCACAAGAGTCGGACACGACTTAGCGACTAAACCACCACTGCAAACATTAAAAAATATAACTGCATCCAACCTGGCCTGGTGATCTGTTTCACCTGAAGACCCAGAGGGATCGGGTGGAGAGGGAGGTGGGAGGCGGGATCGGGATAGGGAATACATGTAAATCCATGGCTGATTCATGTCAATGTATAACAAAACCCACTACAATATTGTAAAGTAATTAGCCTCCAACTAATAAAAATAAATGGAAAAAATTAAAATTAAATTAAATTAAATTAAAAAGAAAAACTATATGGAGATGTCTGGTATTTTCAAGATTAAAATATTTTCATTTCTAACTTGACAGGTTTTTCGCTTTATATTTTAAACCAAAAAATAATATAACTTTAATGGAGAAAAATAAAATTTTATATGTAATTAAGCTTTATTTTATTATATCATTATATGTTTACTATTTTCATCTGATCACCAATAGAATTTTTAGCAATAAAATTTCAAAAATGGGGAGAATTTAGCTTAATAACCTTTGCCCTTTATATATGAGGAATCTGAGATTCAGAGAAAATTAAGCTGGCAAAGATTATACAAATAGTTTCAGAACTGCAACTAAAATTCAGGTCACCAGATTCTTCAAAAGTTTCAAATTATATTTTAAAAATTAATACTAGCTAACCTTGAAGCAGAGAAGGAAATGGATAGGTTGAAGAAAGTTTCCAATGTCTTTAATATCAAACTTATATGTTACTTAAGCAGGTGATTTAAGGCCACGTGTATAGAAACAATCAACAAATTAATTACAGTAATATGTAAAAGATGTGAAAATCAATAAAATACAAGATATATGTTATGTTATCCAAATTAGTGAAATTTTTCCTTAACAGTATTTCACTTTTCCTTTTTCAGTTTTAATACAGAGGTTTAAAATATGTAAGACTTATTATAGGACATGGTATCCAATGTTGAATTTTGCATAACCAATAGTATAGACATCTTCAAGTCAAGCACACTAATGTTCTTCTAGAAAGTATCCTTGGACACTTAATAATAAAACAGTAATTGAGCTTATTTCTAAATGTTCACATCATTAAAGTTTAACAATCGGACATGAATTGTTTTCAGAATTTCATTTCTGTATTCTGGAGTACATATGGTGGGAAACTTCTAGTCATAAAGCATCTCTCTCTCTGTCCCACAAGTGTAAATGCCTTTGACATTGCGGGGTGAGTCTGTCACTGAGGGAATGGGCACCAGCTGGCCCTGCTTAGCTGTGGTGAAGATGTTGACCTGACAGCACACGGCGAAACCAGGGAAGCCTGAAGGAGCAGCTCCACTCCTTTCCAGCTTGGCAGTACATTATCTGAAGTGCTGCAAAACCGCTTGAGTTTGGGTCTGTGAAATGAAGACAGTAGAATTATTGTCAGCTGGCAAAAGATGAATTATCAGAGTTCAGAAAGACAAAGAAGCTCTCTGGGTTCAGAAGCTTTTCCAGCTGTCATATAGTGGTAACAGGGAGAGACAGAGGTTCTCTATTTGCCGAGGATCTGAGACTGATGAGTTAGAGACCCAGGTGAGGAAACACGTGTGAGTGGGAAGAGCCTGCACGGATGACAGTACTGTGTGATGAAGACAATATTGTACTAAATTCTTAGTAAGCTTGGGGGGATAGTTTTGTAATCGTAATTCACCTTTCGTTTTAATCAATTATAGTCCAAAACCAGAACAGTAGAAGACACAATATCAGGGAATTGTAAACGTTTTATTTCCTCCAACCCATATGTCTAATTTTACAGGTAATCTGTTATCTCTACATATATGACAAATGTGTAGCTGATCAATTTTTCATATTCTCCCTGAGACAGTCTATTCCTCCTTCTTCTGTGTTGTTTCTATCTATTCATGGAACTAGCATCACTTCAGTTTCGAAGCTTGGAATCATTTTAGTCGCCCCCTCTTTCCACTGCTGGTTACTTGGCAATTGACTCCACTTCCAGAATTTATCTCTGATTTGTTTCTTTCTCTTTGTTTTCAAAACTGCAATCACAATTCAAGCCTTCCTTCTTACCATGTTAAAATATTCACTAGCTGGATTCCCTATCCCCAGTATTCGCCCTATGGTCAGATTTATGATTTATTTTCCTAGAGATTAATTCTGGTCCTATGTCTATGATGTAAAATCTTCGCTTACCCCAAACTACCTATTGAATAAAGCTCAAATTCAAGTAGACCATACTGATTTCTCATTCAATGGCTGTATTTACTCTATCCACCTTCCTGCTCTCTGCTCTTTTGTGTGTGTGTGTGTGTGTGTGTGTGTATGTGTGTGTGTTTTGTTTGCCTCTGTACCCATTTATGAGGTTTCCTCTGTCTGGAACGCCCATTTACTTTCTGTTTATCCTTTAGGACCTAGATAAAATTTTTCATCTACACAGAATTGCCTTGGGTCACACAGCTGTGAATAATTTTTTGCCACCTGAATGTTCACAGAATGAGACAGAAAGGCATCCACCTAAGAACATTATGAGTAGATAATGAAACTGTAGAATCGTTGGACAATCTACGTATCCGTGCGGTTTAGAACACCATGTTAGAAAAAATGATAAATGGCCAGTACAACTCCCAAACCTAAGATCGTTTCCAAGGAAAACTCTGGTAAATAAAAATTGGTGAGTCTTCTCCCCACATCTGAAAGTCTGGTTGAATCCATAATAGAAAGAACCACAACTGAACACTTGAGCACTCACACACATATATGAAAAGTGGGAACATATTTTTAAAGGAAGAAAAAATTCTTGAAAAACCCACTGGATTTCTCTGAAAGGACAGATAAGCCTAAAAGTGATGTGGGACACAATGGATATGATTGTTAGACTTCTGTGGTAAAGGGATGTCTGTCTCCCCTCACTCTATCACCCATCACCCACATGCTATAACAATCACACAGTGTTTTCACAATTCTCTCAATAAGCCATGCCCTTTCATATTTCCATGCTTATTCATCCTCCTCTTGGTGCTTTGAGATATATTAAATCTTACCTCTTTTTTGAAGCCTCCCCACACAGCAAAGAGATAAATTCACCTCTGCTTTCAATTTCCTGGTCCTATCTCAATTATGATACTCTTCATAATAGTGCCCTGATAACTTTTTTACAATATACCTCTATGTATGAATGAGTCCCTGGATTATAGGTACTAAACTTTTTAAATCACTAGAATCCACTAAGGGCCTAACATGTAATAAGAGTTCAATAAGTATCGGATAGATGAAAGAAAAAATGAATCTAGATATGGTAGGGATTACCAACCTCAAGTGTCAAAAGAAAATGAGGCTCAGAATTTGAATTACTTGCTCCTAATCAGCCAACTGATGGTGACAAAGCTAAGATTCAAACACAAGTTTTCTTACTACGGGTCAATGCTTTTTTCCTAAATTGACTCAGGAACTTGTTTGCCAAATCTTGAATATTCAAATCAGATGACACTCTTGGAGCTTTAAACTAGTGAGGTTTTTAAAAATCAAGAGGCACCCTTCTTTACCTAGACTGTAATAATATAAAAAGCTGCATAAAAGCAATTACATTTATGTACATGGCACATCCACAAAAGATCATTAAGGTAAGGCAAGATATACTGAAACAGTTCTTAACTTTGAGAAAGCCATGCTCTTCTTCACAAATCTGCTTTCATGTGACTGTCAAAAACAGGTAACTGGACCTGATAAATCTGGGTATGAATGAATATTTGATTCGAACAGGTTTCAGCATGAGAAAAGAATATGGATTGCCTCTCAATATTTATGGTACTAAGAGGATATGAATTGATTAATGCAGCCTGCTAACTATCCCAAATTATTTCAGTCAAGCAAAAGAACTGTGTGACGAGGTTTCAAAACAAATCGATTATTTCAGGTTACTTGAGATTGTTTTAAGCACTTGTAAGCAGAGCAACAGTGGTCAGATCTCATGTCCATACTGTAAGCTGATTAGCCATGTATCCCATTTGACGATTGATTCCAGCTGTGTCTAAGGCTTGGCCGCTGAGCATTTCCAAGAAACATTTCCTACTATCAACACTATCCCTCTCAACAGTAGGACTACTGACAGAGATAAGAAAAGCTGGTTATTCTGCTTATACTAGTATTGAGAGAGAGAAAATACCCTAAGTTTGACAAAAATAGAAGAGAGCATATCTAAAGGGATCATTCTGCCCCATTTGTAAAGACAAAATTTCCTTTGTTATGTTTTTTCCCTACAAAAACATATGATACTGGCTACTGTGGGAATGAGTTCAGGCTATGTGGGTCATGGACGTGATGCATTATAGTCACATGTGGGTTCCTGTCTTATGCTCTCTGTAAGCACTCTTTCTGAAGGAAATTTTAAAGAAACATTATGCAATTTGCTGTCAATTTATGCGGAACTACTGAAGTGTGACGTCATTTTGGTCAAAATTAGATTGCATAAATTCAGAAACCCTAACCTGAGATCATTCAATTTTCCGAATTACTAGATTTACATATTAATAACTCCTAGGGTATTTCTCTTTTCGCTAGCTCTAATTGTAACCAGAATTTATGGCTTGGACTCTTTTAGAATCCAATTGCAATGGCCAAGAGCTTAAAGCCTGGAACCTTGCCACATTATCACAGAGACCCTCGGTAGACACAGATCGAAAGGCTAGGGCTCTGCATTTCATTCTGTTTCCCCCCTTGGGATGGTTCTCACCACACTATTTAAAATATACTCACACGCTCTCACCAAACCCTACTGCCAAGTGACAGCAGCAAGAGAGTCTTTATGGCCCATTGATTCAAAACGTGTTCACTTCCCAACACATTCATTTCATCAGGATGTAAACACAAAATTCAAGAAATCAGAATTTTTTCCCTTGAATTCGTTTTTCTAATTTCCATAGTATCAATGGATTAGAAAAGAAATAAAAAGGTGAAATCTGATTTGTGTCTGTATGTGTGTTCTAAGAGTTTTGGGTGTCCCACCTCCTTTGAGGTAATAGGATCTCCCACAGAGGGAAGGATTTATTAAGATTTTGACCCACTCAAAATGTGCTTATTCCCTTGGTGACTGGGAAAAGCCAGCATTGTTTGGTAGCATGTTTTCCAACTCACTAAAGAGGGTTTATATTTACGTGCACATACTTAATGGTCAATTAAAGAGCCATTCCAAAGGCTATGGTAGGTTGGGTGTAAATTCAAAACTCTTCTGTCCTTATTTAACATCAAAATGAATGGCAGTAAGTCCCTCACTGGGCTCCCCTGGTGGCTCAGATGGTCAAGCATCTGCCTGCAAATGTGGGAGACCTGGGTTTGATCCTTGGGTGGGGCAGATCTCCTGGAGAAGGAAATGGCAACTCACTCCAGTACTCTTGCCTGGAAAATTCCATGGATGGAGGAGCCTGGTGGGCTACAGTCCATGGGATTGCAAAGAGTCAGACATGACTGAGCAGAGTCACAGGTTCAAGTTCCTCACTGAAGACTTCTCACCAAAGGCTTCTGCAATGAATAGGTTATTTGGACACGGATTAACTGAAACCAAGGAAGAAAGCCTCCAGCCAGAATTCAACAGAACTGAGGAGCAGGCCAGAGACGAAGAGAACCAAAGCGGAAATTGTATTTCTCAAGAAGAGAGCTCTGCATTCCTATGTTTACTCAGTATTTTCTTTTTACAACCTCCTTTGTGGCATCCTTATTTATCTACCTGGTATATGAACAATGAACATAGGTCAGAAAAATCAGCTGCACTGAAACACTTCAGTCAACTGTAAAACAGAGGCAGTGTGGACATGGAGAGCTTTATTGCAGCCACAACAGCCAAGATGGAAACAGCCTGTGTCCACCAATGAGTGAATGGACAAAGAAGATGTGAAAAAAATATATGTGTATATACAAACACACACACTATATACATAATGGAATGGATTTGGGGGATGAATCAGTGGTCAATTAGGATTTAGTCTAATTGGGTCAAATTCCAAATCAATCCCAAATTTAACTAATTGAGTTCCAAATTTGAACCCCTCCTCTATTTGACAAAAACAATAATAGCAATAATTAGAACAACTCTTCATTGAGTACTTACTATGTGACAAGGACTTTACTTACATTCTTTCATTCAGTTCTTACAACCACCTTATGAAGTAGACACGTATGACTATTTTATAGATACGGTAACAATCACCCCAAATCTATGTAAAATAACCAAGAAGCCTGGTCAGACTGACCAGACTCCATGTCCTTGAGCATTCCTCTCTCCTGCCTCCCTCCTGGACACCAGAAATCTTCCCTCACTGCCGGCAGCTGTTCAAGCACATCTGTCCACTCAGAACCGTAGATGGGCTTCACTAACCCACTTCCTCCTGACACCAGCACCATGGCTCTGACGAAACAGAGGGTGTGTTACTAGCATTCTAGGTCTCCACGTCTAAGACAACCTGAGCTGGGTACAGCGTGGGCTCTCAGGACAAGCTGTCAAGCTCAAATGCTATCCCTGTCCCATACCAAGTATGTGACTATGAGCAAATTCCCCTCTGCTCCTTGGTTTACTTCATTCAGAAAACAGGGTTATAGGGATATCACCCTTGCAGGTTGGCTTTAAGGATGAAATGAAGTAACACCTGTGAAATATTTCAAGTTTATCTGGCAAATAGCATGTACTCTGTAAACATTAATTATTATTTTCCACCAAACACCAGACTCAGTCCCATGGTGCTGCAAAACGTGGCATGTAACACAGGGAACACTGATTCCTTTACTGGAGGTGCTAAGAGAGTCAATTCCTGGGCAGGTTGATAAGAAGTCCAGGGGTCCCCAAGGAGAGAGGGGTTTGGAATTCTCAAGGAGGAGGAAAGGACAAACTTTTTTTCCTTCTACATTCTTTAGGATTATATGACAATAATGTAGCCTGCTTGAGGACAGTTTCTGGAAAAAACCTTCTGGCGAATCCTGTTCTCTTAAAATGTAAATTATGGGAGTGGGTCTAGTAAGGTCTTTACAACCTCCAGACATCCTTTTGATTCATTGCAATAACTAATTAAAAGGTATATAACTCCATTGCTAACACTAGCGAGGGGGTACTCTGTCTGCCCCCTTCTGATGTCTATGTCAGAAGTTTTCTCTATCCCTTTTATACTTCAATAAAACTTTATTACACAAAAGCTCTGAGCAATCAAGCCTCGTCTGTGGCCCCGGATTGAATTCTTCTCCTCCAGAGGCCAAGAATCCCAGCATCTTTCATGGTTCAGCAGCAATCTTTCAGCACATGGCGCTCCTGTTTGTATCCCGCCTTTCTCTGCTTTTGACTTCCTGTTCCTTATTTCTATGAAAGTACAGTCCCACATCACACAAATGACTTTCCAAGAGACCCACAGAAAACTAAAGCCTAGCCATCTAAAAACATGAACTTTTTTCAGTCCAATAGCCAGGAGATCATAAACCATTTGCAAAATACAAAATGAAGTTCAGCTGTAATTAAAAAAGAGGAAGGGCATAATTATGTTTTTAAAAGTCCACAAATGCATTCTCTATGTCTCTGGAAATATTGTCTATTAACCCATCTGTATGGAATCTAGCAAAATGGTACTGATGGACCCACTTGCACAACAGGAATACAGATGCAGTCCCAGCTTCTAAGCTCTGGTACCACTACCTCCTCTTAAGTCCTTCCATCCCTAGGGGTCTGGTGGTTACTCTGTGGGTTTGCTCACCATTTCCTGTTGGTCTCCTAGGCCCTTATATCACCTGTGTAAACAGTGTCCAGTATCAAATTCCCTGTCTGAAACAATCACACTGGCTCCTGTGGCCTCTGACTCTGAAAACCCTGTGTAACCCTTCCATTTCAATGTTACTGCTCAGGGTTTCTCTTGCCACAAGTGTGAAGTGACACTCTGCTTCCTAAAATGTCCTCCCTTTCATTTTTTCAAAAAAGTATTTTATTTATGTATTTTTAAATTGGAGAATAATTGCTTTACAATGTTGTGTTAGTTTCCGTCATGTAACAATGCGAATCAGTTATAATAGTGGCTCAGACGGTAAAGAATCTGCCTGCAATGAGTGAGACGGTTCGATCCCTGGGTTGGGAAGATCCCCTGGAGGGAGGCATGGCAACTCACTCCAGTATTCTTGCCTGGAGAATCACCACGGACAGAGGAGCGTGGCAGGCACAGTCCATGGGGTCACACAACTGAGCAACTGCGCACATATTCCGTCCCTCCTACTGTTCCCCGCCCCCTCCCATCCCACTTCTCGAGGTCATCACAGAGCACTGGGCTGGGCTCCCTGCGTTATGCCGCAGCTTCCTCACTAGCTATCTATTTCACATAAGACAGTGTACATATGTCAATGATACTTTCTCGGTTTCTCCTAGCCTCTCTTTCACCCACTGGGTTTACAAGTCCGTTCTCTATGTCTGCATCTCCATTTTTTCCCAGTAAATAGGTTCATCAGTACTATCTTCATGGCCTCTATATATATGAATTAATATACAAGATTTGTTTTTCTCTTTCTGACTTACTTTATTCTGTATATCAGGCAACCTAGATGTCCACTAACAGATGAATGGATAAAGATGTGGTACAATGGAATAATACAATGGAATATTACTCAGCCATTAAAAAGAATGGATTTGAGTCAGTGGTAATGAGGTGGAAGCTTTCATTCTACTTCTACAACCTAACTCAGTGCTTCCTTTCAGGGTCCCAGTGACTCCAGAGTGTCATCACATGAGGACTCATCATTCCCCTTCCTTTCCTAGCCTGTGCCTTCCCAGAATGACATACTGATAAGTAATCAGAAAGTTAATCCACTATCTTAATATCTGACATCTTGATGTGGAACTCTTTCCAGGGTTATCTGCTTAAAATCACCACTTTCAACCAAAGACAGAACCCTTCCAGTTAGCCTATTATTTTCAGTAGCATTTTCACTACCTTAATTTCCCTTACTCAAAATGTCATGGTACAGCTCACGTCCACCCTCATAAACAATTAGTTGCTGCCTCTAGTTAATCTTCATAATGATCCCTGGGTTTCTATGTCTCCTTCAGACACACATCACCTTTACCTGGATGATTCTGGACTTTTACATGGACTTGGTTGTCTGCCTCTAAGTGCTGCCAGCTCTCATCAGTCCCATGTAAAGTTTAATCCACTTTTTTACCACCTTACATTAGTTTTTTTTTAAACTTTTTATTTTGTATTGGGGTATAGCTAATTAACAATGTTGTGACAGTTTCTGGTGAACAGTGAAGGGACACAGTCATACATATACATGTTTCCCTTATCCCCAAATTCCCCTCCCACCCAAGCTGTCACATAACATTGAGCAGAGTTCCATGTGCTATATAGTAGGTCTTTGTTGGTTATCCATTTTAAACATATGTCCATTCCAAACTCCCTATCTCTTGCCCCTTTCCATCCCCCCAGCAACAATTTACCATTAGTTCTTTATCACAAGCTTCCATTGTTCTCCTTATATTACTTATAAGACAAGTCAATTTAGCCTGGCATTCATGATTCCCAAGATCAAACTACATACTCCCCATAAGTAGTTCTTACACTTCCCAATATGTAAAACCTCGTCTGTCATTTTGAATATCTCAAGTTTATGATTTGTTTTTCTGCAAGATGGTCCCCAAGGAGACATGGCAGTCAGTGAAAAATATACTCGATTTTTGAGTGCTCACACTCCACTCAGAGTGTTTACAAGTTCTAAAAACAGTTGCAGTGTTCTGTAGCTACCAGCAGATTTAGAATCTAACCATGCCCTTTCTTGAATCTTCTGGGTTCCTGAGAGAACAAGCCAGGTATGATGAAGGAGGAGGTATGCTTACTAGGGAATGGATTTGGATTAAAAGAATCCATGGTACACATAACAGGGTTTTCTAAGTACCCTCTCAATTATTCACTTTCTTTATATTCCCTGACTTCTAAATATTAATTGAACTCTGAGAGGCTCTTTACACCAGGAGATAGCCTATAAAAAATTACATCCCTTGGGAAAAGTCACTAGTCTATAAAAACCCCATGAGCTCCTTCAAGAACAAGAGGACACTGGAGATGAGATGAGGCTCATTTGATGGCTTGGAGTTCCTGATTGCTCTGAACACCATCTGGCCAGTTAACTATTCTGACATTGAGAAGCATTAAAATATTGGACTTTGGTGTTACTGATACGCATAAGAACTTCCCGAAGAAAAAGCAAGCCAGCTGTTGATGTTTATGAGACCTCTATAAAATGATCAAGAAGAAAATATGTACTTGAACAGTTTAATATTATCCATAAATATCCTGCTAATTTATCTCAACTCATGAGAACTTTCAAAACAGTTTCTAAACCTTTTGCTGAACATCTGTGTTAGATGTGGGTGGTTATGATAATAGCAGATAAATGCAGCTTTTGCTAATTTACTGGCATGAGTTAAAATTTATAACACAATTTTCTCATTAAAAATAACTGAGGGTGTTAAAACCACAGAACATAGCCTTATATGCAGAATGTTATATTTTCTTTTTTTGTGAAATTCAATATTCTGAGGATTAGTGTGAAAATATTTTAGATGAAAAAAGTCATAGAAGTTCTTATAGATGCTTGAAACCTGAAATCATTTGCCTGCAATCAATGGCACCTAAAGGTGGCACAGCCAAATCTCGTTCTCTTTAGGTGAAATTACTCTTTTGTGTTCATCATTTTTTCCCCCTTCCAGTTTGAGTTAGTCTGTTCCTTCATCTCCCAGCACTAAGCCAGGAGTCTAGAGCAGTAAAGAGATATAAATATCAAACATCTGGATTCTCTCCTTTGCTTATGAACTTAAGGCAGAATGGTTATAAACTTATATGGTCCTTACAATGAGTTTACAACACACCATTCATATCATCTGCCCCTCCACTGTCTCTCTGAATTCACTCAATTCTGTATTTGCCTTTTGGAGATCAAGCAGGATGAGGATGACAAAGTAACAAGTGTGATGACCTGGATTCTTCATGGTATAGAAATTCACTAGAGGAGCCTCCACAAAATCCAAGACACCAAGGTCCTTCCAGGAACCAGGATATTTAATCTTCATTGTCAAGTTGCAACCAAAGATAGTTCTTGAAAGAAAAGATTAAGTTCAAAAGGAATCTACTGATCTACCCATCCATTCATCCATTCTCACAGGGGTAGAATCTACTGATTAATGGTCATTTTTATAAATTTAGGCCTGAGAGAATAATGAATATTGACTGAAACAGAATTCTACAATTTAGAGAGCATAAAAACAAGTTAATATAATTAAAACATAAGAAATGAGGGAGAAGAAATAAGACAAAAATCCCTACTATTTAAAGGTTACACAAAGAAACTTTGATATAATTAAAACATTTTAAAAAAGGAGAAACAAGGATAAAATTGATATTCAACTTCTACACTGCATTTGTTCAGTCATTGAAATGGCTAAAAAAAAGTCAGATTAAAGTCTTGGAATTTGAAAATTATAATAAAAGAAACTTACATAAAATGTACATTACTCATCTAGATAATATTAAGCAAAACAACTCTTTTTTGAAACTACCAATTATTTAAGCTGTGTTTTCCTGGCTCTTGTTATTTAGTTAAGCCTTGACACTTCATTCTACTTTGCAATTTTTAATTGTACTTTGGTTTTAATAGGATGAGGAGGAGGGTAAAGATAGAGGCAATTATTGCCATGCCCTAAATTAATGAGTGTTAACAAGCTCTGTGGAAGAAATAGATTGCATATTAGGGGATTTTTTAAAAAAGGTTATTGATTATCATCTTAAATTTTAATGCATGAGAAAGATAATGACAATAAATTTGGAGAGAATAAAAACTATTCTAGGAATCATTTGAGTGAAATTCATGAAAAGGTCCAAGAAGATGCTTAAAAATAAGAACAATGAGGGAAATAACCTAAAAAGATATTAAAATATTGCAGAGCTAACCTTTAAAATATATATTGAGCTAGTAAAGGAAGAGGCAGGTATACCAACGGAGCAGAGTAGAAGGTATGGAAACAAACAAGCAGGAATCACCCACCACTTAGGTTCAAGCAAAATCCATTTTCTACAAATACAACAAGTGAAAAGAAACAAAAACATTTTCTTCTTCTGATGAGAACTCATTATTTATTGTCTTACCTTTTATATATCATATATCAATGTCAACTAATGTTGTACATTATATCCCTAATCTTTATAACTAGAAGTGTGTACCTTTTAACGACCTTCCTTGAACGCCTCTCCCCCTATCCTCTGTATCTGGTAACCACAAGTCTGATCTCTTTCTCTATGAGTTTGGTGGGTTCTGTTTATTTGCTTTTCTTTAAGAATTCACATATATGTGATATCATACATTATTTTTCTTTCTCTGAGTTATTTCACTTAGCATAATGCCTTAAAGCTTCATCCATGATGTGGAAAACAGTAACATTTCCTGTCTTTTATGGCTGAATAATATTCTAACGTATTTGTACACCACTTCTTTATCCGTTCATCCACTGATGGACACTCAGGTTGTTTCCAGATCTTGGCTATTGTAAACAGTGCTACGATGGACATAAGGGTACAGATACCTTTTCAAGTTAGTGTTTTTGTTACTTTTGGATTTGATTACATGAAAATGTTGAGTTTTAAGCCAACTTTCTCACTCTCCTCTTTTACCTTTAGTTCCTTTTCACTTTCTGTCATAATGCTGGTGTCATCTGAATATCTGAAGTTATTGATATTTCTCCTGGCAATCTTGATTCCAGCTTGTGCTTCATCCAGCCGGGCATTTCACATGATGTATTATATATATAAGTTAAATAAGCAGGGTGACAATATACAGCCTTGATGTACTCCTTTCCCAATTTGGAACCAGTCTGTTGTTCCATGTCCCATTCTTTAACTATTGCTTCTTGACCTGCATATAGATTTCTCAAGAGGCAGGTCATGTGGTCTGGTATTCCCATTTCTTTAAGAATTTTCCACAGTTTTTTTTATCCACACAGCCAAAGGCTTTGGCATAGTCAATAAAGCAGAAGTAGAGTTTTTCTGGAATTCTCTTGTTTTTTCTATGATCAAACAGATGTTGGCAATTTGATCTCTGGTTCCTCTGCTTTGTCTAAATCCAGCTTGAACATCTGAAAGTTCTCAGTTCACATACTGTTGAAACCTTAATTGGAGAATTTTGAGCATTACTTTGCTAGCGTGTGAGATGGGTGCAATTGTATGCTAGTTTGAACATTTTTTGGGCTTGCCTTTCTTTGGGATTGGAATGAAAACTGACCTTTTCCAGTCCTGTGGCCACTACTAACTATTGCAAATTTGCTGGCATATTGAGTAAAGCACTTTCACAGTATCAACTTTTAGGATTTCAAATAGTTCACCTGGAATTCCATCACCTCCACTGGTCTTGCTCATAGTAATGCTTCCTAAGGCCCACTTGACTTCACATTCCAGGATGACTGTCTCTAGGTGACTGATCACACCATTGTGGTTATCTGAGTCATTAAGATTTTTTTTTTATACTTCTTATGTGTATTCCTGCCATCTCTTCTTAATATCTTCTGCTTCTGTTAGGTCCATACCATTTCTGTCCTTTATGGTGCCCATCTTTGCATGAAGTGTTCCCTTGGTATCTCTCATTTTCTTGACGAGATCTCTAGTCTTTCCCATTCTATTGTTTTCCTCTATTTCTTTGCATTGATCGTTTAGGAAGACTTTCTTATAGCTCCTTTCTATTCTTTGGAACTCTGCATTCAGATGGGTATATCTTTCCTTTTCTCCTTTGCTTTTCTCTTCTCTTTTCTCAGCTATTTGTAAGGCCTCCTCAGACAACTCTTTTGACTTTCTGCATTTCTCTTTCTTAGAGATGGTTTTGATCACTGGCTCCTGTACAATACTGAAAGAAGGTGAACTTGCTCAGTCGTGTCTGACTCTTTGGGACCCCATGGACTGTACCCTACAGACTCCTCCATCCATGGGATTTTCTAGGCAAGAATACTGGACTGGGTTGCCATTTCCTTCTCCAGGAGATCTTTCTGACCCAGGGATTGAACCTGGGTCTCCCACATTGTAGGCAGATGCTTTACCATCTGAGCCACCAGGGAAGTCCTGTACAATATTACAAGCCTCCATCCATAGGTCTTCATGCACTCTGTCTCTCAGATCTAATCCCTTGAAGCTATTTGCCACTTCCACCCTATAATCCTAAGGGATTTGATTTAAGTCATACCTGAATGGTCTGGTGGTTTTCACTCCTTTTTTAATTTAAGTCTGAATTTGGCAATAAGGAGTTCATGATCTGAGCCACAGTCAGCTCCCAGTCTTGTTTTTGCTGACTGTATAGAGCTTCTCCATCTTTGGCTGCAAACATTATAATCAATCTGATTTTGGTACTGACCATCTGGTGATGTCTATGTGTAGAGTTGTCTCTTGTGTTGTTGGAAGAGGGTGTTTGCTATGACCAGTGCATTCTCTTGGCAAAACACTATTACCCTTTGCCCTGCTTCATTTTCAACATTCAAAAAACTAAGATCATGGCATCCAGTCCATCACTTCAAGACAAATAAATGGGCAAACAATGGAAACAGTGACAGACTTTATTTTCCTGGTTCCAAAATCACTGCAGATGGTAACTGCAGCCGTGAAACAAAAGATGCTTGCTCCTTGGAAGAAAAGCTCTGACAAACCTAGACAGCATATTAAAAAGCAAAGACATTACTTTGCTGACAAAAGTCTGTCCAGTTAAAGCCATGGTTTTTCCATGGCTTAGTAGTCATGTATGGATGTGAGAGAGAGACCATAAATAAAGCTGAGCACTGAAGAACTGATGCTTTTGAGCTGTGGTGTTGGCGAAGACACTTGAGAGTCCCTTGGATTACAAGGAGATCAAACCAGTCAATCCTAAAGGAAATCAGTCCTGAATATTCATTGGAAGGACTGATGTTGAAGCTGAAGCTCCAATACTTTGGCCACTTGATGCGAAGAACTGACTCCTTAGAAAAGACCCTGATGCTGGGAAAGATTGAAAGCAGGAGGAGAAGGGGATAGCACAGGATGAGATGGTTGGATGGCATCACTGTCTCAATGGACATGAGTTTTGAGCAAGCTCCAGGAATTGCTGATGGACAGGGAAGCCTGTCGTGCTTCAGTCCATGGGGTTGCAAAGAGTCAGACATGACTGAGCAACTGAACTGATTGACTGACTGACATGAAAATATATAACTTTTCTACTACAAGGACCATAACAATTTTTTTTAAAAGGAAAAGTTGGGGCATAAGCTTTTGCAACATATATGACAGATCTCAATTCTGTCTGAATCTGTATGTCCATATATATTTATGAAACAAGTAACATCTAGGGAATATCAAAACCATGCACTTTGCCCTGTGTCATCTCTGATTTTGTAGTTGACCTGGGGTACCTATTCTGAGTGCAGAGACTAGTGGATTCAGCCTAGGGCTTTTTTCCCCATGCTTGAAACTCACTGTCCACAGGAACAGAATGTGGCTTATGAGGAGTTCCAGCTAGACAGGACGAGAAAGAAGAAAACACACCGATTCTACTCTAGTAGAGAAAAGCAGAAGACTCAGATAAAAGTATCTGAGCTCTCCCTTCCTGAGTCAAATTCAAGATAGCAGAAGGAATTCAGGAAAATGAAGAGAAAAAAAGCTGTAAGCAGGAGAGACCCATGCCCTACTCCCAGTGTGAAACTTTGAAAAAGAAGGTAAAATGTCCACCTGAAGTCATTAGAAAGAGAAAGGGCCTGAGTTAATAGCATCAGCCTCCTTTGGCTCTTTCTGAGTATGAAATGTTTCTGAGGCTGAAGAGTGAAGAAGCTAACCCAGAGCTAGCCGGAGGGGAGAAGCCTCTCGCTGAGGCAGAGAAGTGCGTCACCAGGCCCTGACTAAGCCGAGATGCCACCAGAGAGCTAAACAACAAGAGAGAGAACAAGATACATGGAGACTTAATCAAACGCCTTTGTACCCCTATCAAAGGGCCCCACGCTGCAGGGGACCACCAAATACCAGGTCTCGCCAATACATAAATATGATTAGACATGCCATTTGGTGAAAGGCGAGGTAAAGGAAAGTACATCTTAAAGTCTGAATATTTACTTAGGAGTGCACTATATCTAAAGAACAGGTCTGACCTACCTGAGATATATTCATTGAGAAGTTGTTCTTCCTCTCCACCACTTCAACCAACACCCTCCCCCAGAATTGGGGCTCATGAAAAAAGATTGCACTATTACAGAAAGTTAATAAACTAAATTTCTTTTATTCCCGGATAAACTGAGTAAATCTATGACTCTCTTACATATGTAAAAGTCTCTTTTAAAGCAATAATAAAAAAAAAAAAAAAAAAAGCTAAGATCATAATTCACAAAAGAAGAAATTAAAAACCCACCATAATACCATGACTGAATTCTAGTGTAAATTGTGGACTCTGAGTAATAATGATGTGTCAGTGTAGATTTATCAATTGTACCAAATGTAACAAATATGCCACTCTAGTCAGAGATGTTGACAGTGAAAGGAGATTACTCATGCATGCGGGCAGGGGGTACACAGAGAACCTCTTCCTCTCAATTTCACTGTGAACCTAAAATTTCTCTTAAAAAATGAAGTCTATATATTTTAAAAGCCTACCATAAGAAAGCATTTACTCTCACTAATAATTAAAAAAAGAATATACATTAAAGCAATATGCCTGTTACGTCTATCAAACTACATCTAGTTTTTTCTAATGCTCTTGACTGGGGATGGTGCAGGGCCACTGACTCTGGTAAAAACTGGCAATTGCTTCTGGAGACAACTTACCAGTGTATTTTGAAAGCGTTAAAATTCCTTTCCTGGTGCTTGCCCCCCAAAATACCTAAGGGGCCGTATGAGCCCCTGCTCATGAGACCTTCCTCTGCCATCCATTATAGTAATAAAAACATGGAAACAAGAAGTAACTGGTGAAATACGGCTCAAGAAATAAGATAATAAAGATTAAAATATCATGGAACTATAGCTATTGGCAAGGAGAACAATTTCATAACATACTGTCATGAGAAGTAAGTTACAGAAAAGTGTGCACCTAGAGAAGACAACATTTAAATCCAGACAGATAAATGGATGGATGGATGGATAGGCTGTGGTAATGCAAAACAAATTAGTAATGGATTAAGGGTTTTTATAAAATGGGAGAAGTGATAGTCCAACATTACTAGAAATTTTTTAATTTTAGTGATGATAGTTTTCCTTTGATTATTCTGGAGGGAACCACTTTGGGAAGCTCTCCTTATGAGAATCACTGAAACAGTAGTGGTTAACACCAACTGAATAGTCACTATGAACCAGGAACAATACTAAGCATGAATTTATGTCTGTAGTCCTCATGAGAAAGGTACAATTATTATCAGTTTCCTGTATTACTGATGGGGAGACTAAGGCACAGAGCTCTCAGGTAAATTTCACATTATCGTCAGCCAGAAAATGACAGGACAGAGGTTTAAATGTGAGTTATCTAGACAGAGTGGCTGTTTATTTAACCATTATGCCACAGACCTTCCCTAGCAGGAAGGTCACTTCAAGACCAGTACCTGCTCCATGTTCAGAGGAAAGGATGATAATTAGTTATATCTGGCACGGCAAGGCCCATCTTTTAGGTGCTTTTGATGGGTGAGCCCCTTCCCCCATATACTCAACTGCATCTCGAAATTTACATAGGGCTCAAGATGACTTCTAGAATAAAAAAGTATCAAGATCAAAACTCAATTTTTCTTTTTCTGAGACTCAAAGATCAGCTCTTCTGAGCCAGGGGAACCCTGACTGAGACCTGACTAAGGGAAAGAAAATTGGAATCTAGAAAAAAAAAACCTAAGCAACAGTCACAACCAGCAAATCTGAACTGGTGGTGCTCTGTCAGCATTTGACCTAAGCCATTATAGGAGAGTTGGTTTTGAAGGTGGCAGAACGTTAATGCCTGATCCAAAATCTGATTACTGAGAACTCTAATTCTGGACCTTAACAGTTGGAAGAAGTGTATCCGTGACTGAACTTAACATCTGGGAAAGGCACCTCCTCTCCTGTATGCTAAGGAACTGCTCTGGGGAGTAAATGCAGTGAGGTAGATGCGGCATACCGGAAATGGTCCAGCCCTGCATGAAGGTGAGGTACACAAGAGGAATCCTCTGGCTTGACTCAGAACACTTTGGATTCTTGGCCACATCATTTAAAATACTAAGGGAAGAGTAAAGGCCAGTGTTCCATAATTACAGGTACATGGGGGACAGAAAGTGTTATGAATTTAATCTTGGAGAAAACATAACCTCACTTTGATGCCATAGACTAGTCAGTTGTGAAGATATTTGGTTTAAGTGTATAGCTGTATGTTAGATGAGAGGTGGGGTTGGAGGGTAAACGGGAGGCTGTCTACTGGTGAGTATAAAAACCTGTATGAAAGGAGACACACCAATGCACTAAGCATGGTTGTTGTTGGGTGGGTTGTATTCTTCTTTTAAATGTTCTTCTTTTGTCTATATTTTCTCACACCAAATACTGAGTTTTCAACAGCCAAAAAAAGCAACTTTATTTTAGGAAAAATAATCTTAACTGAAATTCCAGTTAATGTTGATCTTGCTGATATTTCATTTTTTCCCATGATATTTAATAAAAGCAGGCACTTGGTAACTCATGCCTTATCCAAAATGAACACATTTTATTCTTTGACAGGATGCATAATTGCAATGATACTTTATTCTTCAGCTCAGATGAATATCTCCATTCAATGAATATGGTAGAGAAAATTTACAGAATTTTCTGTAGAAGAAATATCTTGGAGACAAAACATGAAATATTGCTCAGGTCATTAGAGTTTTATGATTTGGAGCTTATATTATACTCCCAAACAGGTGACAAAATAGAAAAATTAAATCAGATTTGTGAGACAGTAGCATTAAATGCTGGGCTGCAAGATGACCTATCGCTTTCTCAAGACATTAAGTTGTTGGCAAACAACCAAATTCCTATACAGGCAAAGCAATGAATATAAATGAGAGAAATTTTATTCATTACCCAATTTAGTGATGAGGGCTTCTTTCCTTTATTCCCAAGGAAAAATGTGAAAAATATTTCTATCATTCATCAACTGTAAATATAGTGAACTTCTATTGTCTCCAAGTTTTCTTTGTAGTGTCTTCTAGGGAAAGGAAACACTTGTGATACTCAAAGAAACATAAGCTTTGTATGAGGATAAGAAAAAAGTAGATTCTTTTATTTCCCTTTTAACCATATAACTATCAGGACTTGATATATCCTACAGTATCACTGCCTTGGGAACTGGTTAGTGGAATCCATAAGATTAGTAATACATTCAGAAGAACCACAGGAATAGGTTTTCAGAGGGAATTCCAGAATTAAGACATTACATAGTCAAAGAGACTTGAAAGGTGAACTAACTCACATGTCATTTTAAGGTTGAAGAAACAGTTGGGGACTCTGACAGTTCAGAGGTCACAAAGCTAATGATAAGCAATGCTAAGACTAAAATCCAGAACTTCTGCTTTCTAAACTAGGGACATCTTTTCTAAACCTTCGAGTTTAATAAGGTGCAAGAAAGAGAGCCCTTTACTGGCTTCAAAGGTACTAAGAATTCTTCTTTCCCTTAAGATTTCAGTTATTAAATGATTTTTTCCAAACAAAATTCTTGGTATATATTTATATTAATTGAATCACTCAATAATTTTGGTTCTTTTCATGGGCCAGACATTATATTGATATATGTTTAAGCAATGGATCAGGGTTCTTCAGAGAAACAGAACTAACAGGATGTTTGTATACATAGATTTACTTTAAGGAATTTGTTCATACATCTTCAGAGGTTTGACACTTTCTAAATGTGATGCAGTAGGGGACTCAGAGAAGGGTTGCAATTCAAGTCCATTGCTAGTCTGCTGGCAGATTTCCCTCTTGTTCCAGGAGGTCACTCTTTTAAGGCCTTCAGGTGATTGGAGGACACTCATCCACATTATGGAGAGTAATCTACTTTACTAAAAGTCCACAAATTTAGATGTTAATCTCACTCATCTAAAGAAAGAAAAAAGCCTTCATAGAAACATTCAGAATAACATTTGAACAAATGTTTGGGTAACATGGTATAGTCAGGTTAATACACAAAGTTAACCACTGCAAGCACAGTCACCAACTAGGTTAGGAGTTGCCTTTAAACTGAAATCAGGTTTGACTTTAAACCTCAAGAACAAATTTCTGGTTCCTTTATCACTGAAGATATCTGACTGGATAACTGGTTAGTAGACTCATTCTCTTAGACCCATCAAACACCTAAGAGGATCAATTAGTCACTTTCATGTACACGTTTACAAATGACATATTTCACTACCTTCATAAACAGAGAAGTCCTAAAGAGCTGTAGTAAATTTTCTTTACTTGGCATAGACTTCAGGAAAATTCAGAGAACCATGGAAATTGGAGGTGAAGTGAAACACTCAGGTACCCATCCTAAGTATCAGGGATAAATTATAGCCTCTAGTGTAAAATGCCTTCCTGATGAGAGAGAAAGTGGTTTGCTGGCTCCTCATTCTCAAACCAGAGTTAATCCTTACATGGAAATTAGACACCCACAATGTCTGAGAGCATGGTGCTTCATTGCCTTCCAAAAGGCCTGAAAGTTCAAGACAAAGTACCTAGTAGTATACAAGAACTTGAAGAGAAAGAAAGTAAGGGGAAGGAGGAGAGGCCAGGGATGAAGCTCTCCTTTGAGTAGTCTTGGTTTATGTGACATACAGGTGAGTGTGGTCATTTTTGCAGACCATCTGAGGCTAGAAGGCAGCATGCTTCAGACAATGGACAGCCACCAGGAAAGAGACTGAAAAAGATGTGTGTTTCTTTCCTTCTGCCTTCATCCACATCAAGAAAAGACTAATATTCTGACCTCACACCCAAACATTATAATACACCAGGTCAATTACATAGTTCTTTTAGATGGGGTAAGTTTGGCAAAATATGAATTGCTCACTTCCATAACTTTACTAACATGAAAATTTGACTTTAAGTTGTGAGTAATAAATCATATTCATCTTTAGAATATGAATATGAACTTTATTAAATGTAAACCACATACTTAACGACATATTTCAAGATGATGTTTCTAGATTTTTGGAAATGCTAATTGAACACAGATCAGTTTCTGGTTTCACACCAGGTTAAGAACAATCTTTCCCCCTGGCTTTGAAGAGCACAACAGGTCATCCTGCTCAATATACGCCTTTAAGCAACATAAAAGAGTGTCATTACCTTCACTACATTCCTTGTTTTCAAGTTTATCAGAACCAAGATAGCGTAAGTGTTATATGAACACTTTGAGCATTAGCAGTATAATAAAACAATAATTAGTTCTTCAAAATGATTTAATGAAATAGCTTATCTATCTTGATGACCTCCATTCATGAAAAAAGAGATACTGTAGGACAACTAGGTGTTTTTAATGCAAAAGATGTCAAGATGAATAACAAAGCAACAGCTTTCAAAAAAATTCCTATATGAGTCTAAAAATTGGAATGTCTCAAACATCCGTTGGTGATTCTTGGAAATAATATGTACCTCTAGTAGGTAATAACTTTTATTTTGCAAATCAAAAGTCAGTCATTAAAATAATTCAGATGTGAAGTCTTTCAATCTTGTCAGAAGCAAGCTCGTAGCCTCAATTCTCATGCATTCAATGGACATAATGTTTTTGTTACAATTCATTTTCACTGGCATAAACATGCACTTCAAAATTTCCTCTTATTTTTTCTTGGAATAATATGGCACAAGTTCTCAGAAATACTCTAATTTTATCACTTTATTCTTAGAACTTTAATCAGGACCATCGAAAACTAATATTTCTTATCTTAAACTTGAATGAAGAAGATAATAGATTTCTAAGAGCAATTACATTTTTTTCATAATATATATCCATTAATAGAAGAAAGTCTCTTTGCACAGTATTCTTCCTTTAAAGTTGGACAGTAACTGAACACATCACTGACAAAAATATCAATTATAATTGGGACTCAATGGCTAAGATTATAATAAACACTATAAAGGATTCTCCCTGTTTAAGGAATAATGTGTGTAAACACAAAGCAAAGTTTGTCTATGTAGATAACAAAGATGCATCTATTTTAAATAATTTTTGGATTCCAATGTCAAAAATAGTGATTGCAGTAATTTTTGAGTTTCTTTTAATTTGAGGTCTATATAAATTGAGCTAGGCTAAAACTTCACTTGAGTCAATGTTAAATAAACTGAATAAGAAAAATTGCCAAGAAATCCTTCTCCATGTCATGTTTTGAAGTAAAAAAAAAAAAGGAAAGAAAATTACTTATAACAAGTGAAATGAGGAAGAATCTGAGATAAAGCTAGATGTTCTTGTGTGCCAGATTTGGCATTCATATAACACTCCATATAATTGTATAGCAAGAGTGAAAGTTTCCACCAGGGTAGCACTGAAGAATCATTCCCAAATTAGAATACCATGTGCTGAGGTGTTATCATATCAGGCTCTCATCCCTTCCCAGTAGAGACGGCACAGTTAAATAGTCCTTCACAAAGTATTTGTAAGTATCCTTGTATGTGTTGTCTTCATTCTGAAAATACACACATATACCACGCCCTCTTCACAGTCCCATAACCTGACAATACTCATCAATTTGTTGTTGCTGTTATTTAGTCACTAAGCCATGCCTAACTCTTTTGTAACCCCATGGACTTAGCCCACAGCCTCCTCTGTCAACAGGATTTCCCAGACAAGAATACTGGAGTGGGTTGCCAGTTCCTTCTCCAGGGAACCTTTCCAACCCAGGGATTGAACTCGTGTCTCCTTCATCAGCAAGTGGGATTTTTTTTTTTTTTTTAATCACTGAGCCACCAAGGAAGCCTTCCTCTTCTATTACTGCCCTTTACAGCCAGAAGCAGACTCATTAGAAAAGACCCTGATGCTGGGAAACATGAAAGGCAGGAGGAGAAGGGGATGACAGAGGACTAGATGGTTGGATGGCATCACCATCTCAATGGACATGAGCTTGAGCAGGCTCCGGGAGATGGTGAAGGACAGGGAAGCCTGGTGTGCTGCAGTCCATGGGGTCTCAAAGAGTCAGACATGACTAAGTGACTGAACAGCAATAGCCAGAATTTGAGGTGTGAAATCTTAACCGATTTACCTCTTCTTTTCTCTTCAGCAGAAGGCAATGAGAATTCTCCCCCACATTTCAATCATAATTCTCACCAATTTTTAACAAGCTCTTTGTTTCTACCTTCAAGAAAATACGTTAGTGCGTATCTGATTTCCCAGTATTTGGCACCACTGACCACTTCCTCCCATTAAACACTAGACTTACATGACCACATACTCTACTGGATTATCCTATCTCTCCAGTTATTTATCAGTGTCATTGATACACTTCTATGTCTCATGTCTGTATGTGAAATCCTGAAGTACCTCATTATTTTTTCCCTCTCATTTTACACTGTTGCGTGTGTGTGTGCTCAATCATGTACGACTCTTTGCAACCCCACGGGCTGTAGTGTGCCAGGCTCTTCTGTCTATGGAATTTTCCAGGTGAGAATACTGGAGAAGGTTGCCATTTCCTCCTCCAGGGGATCTTCCTGACCCAGGGATCTAACTTACATCTCTTATGTCTTCTGCATTGCCAGGTAGATTCTTTATGACTGTGCCCACTGCGAAGCCCACTGTTAGTCACAGTTTTTATCATATGCTGAACACTTCCAAATTAACATCTTCTGCTCTCCAGATATACGTGTTCAAGTGCCTACTCTGAAATTGCAATTAAAGTCTCACAGACACCTCACATACATTCCCAAAATATCATCTCTCTACAAATAATTCTGTTCCTCCCCTTATATTGCCTATCTCAAGGCAGTAGAAAAGCACAAGTTCATAACCTGGATTCAATCTTTTACTTGATTCCCCACAAGGCCCATAAGACACATATTTTTCTGACCTCCTACTTAAAATCTCACCCTCTTAAAATGTCCTAACTTATTTCTGTTCTTTCCTTTCCTCAACAGCAGTTTGTAGCATCTAACACATCAAATATTAACGGATTCATCTTGTCTATCATCCATTTTCTTTCTCTAAAGCATAAGTTCCATGAGTTCAGAGACTTTTTTTTTTGTCTTGTTTACGGCTGAATTAGTATCTAAACATAGTGTGTGATCAATTCAACTAGGGCAGGACATCCTGGGGAATTTCATCCCATATATGTGTAGTCCAAGAGTTTACCAAAGACCTAAGAAAAATTCCCACTCAGATACAGGTCTTCCATTTCAACTGTCCTGAACCCAAACACCAACCAGCTTAGCAGGTACAAAGTCATCCTTCATTTGGCAAAACTGATGCTCTCTACTTGGGTTCTCTCTCCTTACACGATAGTCTGGAAACTTGTTTTAGAGAAAGCCTGCGAGAATCTGGGGCTTCCTTCTCATCGTCCTCAGGATCAAACTCAAACTCCCTGTGCTCCTTTGCAGACTCATATCTCCTCACCTCCCACCCCTCCAACATATATTTTAAGTTACCTTCAGTTCCTATACATTCACAGTTCTTCCTCACCTCCAGGCTCTTGCACATGCTGCTTTACCATGCCGGGACCAGTCCCATATTCTGACTAATTCTAATCACCCACTCACACGTCACATCTCCAGTGACTTCACTGGGCTGAATTAAGTGTTCCATATGTACTTGTTTTGCACACCCCACTTTTCCCAATCATCATCTATATTTCACAGTTTTATGATTATCTGTTTACTTTTCTATACTCACACTATACAATAAGCCTCTTGGGGGCAAATCCCATGTGTTATTTAGTGTTTCTTCTTCCTACTCACTAGATTACTGAATAAATATTTCTTGAAATTAATGCACAGTGGGGTTTAGCAATTTGCTTGACAAGAATATTGCTTCTCAATCAATTATATGTCTGCATACTGTGCAATAAACAAATTAAAACACAAATACACTTCACTCCAAGAGTAAGAAAAACAGGAGAAGGGAAACATACTTAAAAAGGCATGACACTAAAATTATACAAAATTAAAAAAAAATTTTTAATTATACAAAACAGAAGGAAAAGCCTTGGTTATATCTGTGTCAGATACCTGAATATATGAAAACCCCAATATTTGGGTTTTGTGTTACATGTACAAAGTAAACTCAATTTTAAGGAATTAGCCATTCAAGCTGTAATGTAACCGCTAAAGTCTCTACACTTAGGCTGATTCCTAGTATCTTCCTTAACACTGCATGTTAGTTAGGAAGGAGAGTTTAGAAATATCTCATCCTCTTCATTCCATAGGTGGAAAGCTGAGTTTGAAGGAAATAAAGTGATTGTCTGAATTTCCACAGTTAATCAAAGGTAGCACTACAAACCAGGTCTTTTATAGCCCCTCAACTGTCTTCAGATTTATTATGTTCTGTATGAAAGGTACATTGACCATTACCAACATTTACTAAAGTCCTGGCATGTGTTAAGGGAAACAACTCCTTCCGCAATACAGGTTGGTCTCTTCTCTTAGGACCCAGTTAGATAACTATGAAAAAAAGTCACCAAGAACACGGTAGAGGAACTGAAGATTGGGTGGGGTCAGACAGAAGGGCCTCTTTGGAGGTGTCAAGGACTATGATAACCTGACCACTCACTGTCAACTTATAGTTAGTTCATAATCTAATAATAAACAATATGGATATTTAATCCTGAGCTCTCTAACATGTGACTTTTCCTTAAAACAGAGTTTGTTACTTGGTTTCTATTGGATTTTAATGAATAACACATGTGGCAGTCAAGGACATGTTTAAATGAAACTGGGAAGAAAAATATCATTGACCTCTTTCCACCAAGTAGTGATACTGAAAGCCACAAGATGATAAACGTTAGTGACTCCTATTTTCTGAACGTGTTCAACATGTGCTTTTCTTAAGTCCATTTTGGAGTGAGGTGGGGCAACATAGAAATAAAAATGTGAGTTTTCGTTCTGTTTTTAATAAATGACTGCCGAAATAAAAATACCTGAGTGGACATAATCTGAGAATCAGTTATATTTCAATAACATTTCTTATTTTTCTAACTCAGGGATTTAGCTGCTTTAAAAGTGTTTTCTATTAGAAGATGTCTCATATCATGGCATTTATGTTACTTCTGGAAAAGTTTTGACTAATAAGTTATTATACATGCTTTCTGGTCCTGCTGTATACTCTTCCAGGGGAGCTGAATGTTCTTATATTTTTCTCCCAAGATACTTCTTTTATTGCTGCTGATCTTGTGCAGTCTCTAAGTCATCTCTAGTTCTTTGCAACCTCACTGACTGTAGCCTGACAGACTCTTCTGTCCATGGGGTTCTCCAGGCAAGAATACAGGAGTGGGTTACCACATACTTATAAGCAGCACTGAATTAACCTACACTTTATAAACATGGACAGTTAGGTATGTGGGGGTTCACACTCTTTACCTAGCATCACAAACTTATTTAGCACACGACTCAGAAGTGGAAAATCTATGGACAGAGGAGCCTGGTGGGCTACAGTCCATGTGGTCACAAAAAGTCAGACATGATTGAGCAACTAACACTTCCACTTCCTTCAGGATCATAGCATCAACCTGGTTCTGAAATCAGATATTCACTTGAAATTTATAGGAAATGCCAACATAGGGCTCTGCCCAAAGGACAGTAGTATTTATTAAGTGCTTTTGAGGTACTAAAACTAATCACTTGACAAGCATTGACTCAATCAATTTGTTGTCATCTCTGTCTTATAGGTGAAGAGATTAAGGTGCAAACAGTTGAGTTGTTTGCCTGAGATTTACAGTTCAGTTCAGTTGCTCAGTCATATCCGACTCTCTGCAATCCCAAGGACTGCAGCACACCAGGCATCCCCTCCCAATACCAGTCCATGGAGTCGGTGATGCCTTTCAACCATCTCATCCTCTGTCATCCCCTTCTCCTCTAGCCTTCAACCTTTCCCATTATCAGAGTCTCTTCAAATGAGTCAATTCTTTGCATCAGGAGGCCAAAGTATTGTAGTTTCAGTTTCAGCATCAGTCCTTCCAATGAATATTCAGGACTGATTTCCTTTAGGATGGACTGGTTGGATCTCCTTGCAGTCCAAGGGACTCTCAAGAGTCGTCTCCAAAACTACAGTTCAAAAGCACCAATTCTTCTGTGCTAAGCTTTCTTTATAGTCCAACTCTCACATTCATACATGACTACTGGAAAAACCAAAGCTTTGACTAGATGGGCTTTTGTTGGCAAAGTAATGTCTCTGCTTTTTAATATGCTGTCTAGGTTGGTCATAACTTTCCTTTCAAGGAGTAAGCATCTTTTAATTTCATGGCAGCAGTCACCATCTTCAGTGACTTTGGAGCCCCCCAAAATAAAATCTGTCACTGTTTCCACATCTATTTTCCATGAAGTGATGGGACTGGATGCCATGATCTTAGTTTTCTGAATGTTGAGTTTTAAACCAACTTTTTCACTCTCTTCTTTCACTTTCCTCAAAAAGCTCTTTAGTTCTTCACTCTCTGCCATAAGAGTGGTGTCATCTGCATATCTGAGGTTATTGATGTTTCTCCCAGCAATCTTGACTCCAGCTTGTGCTTCCTCCAGCCCAGCATTTCTCATGATGTACTCTGCATATAAGTTAAATAAGCAGGGTGACAATATACAGCCTTGACGTACTCCTTTTCTGATTTGGAACCAGTCTGTTGTTCCATGTCCAGTTCTAACTGTTGCTACCTGACTGGCATACAGATTTCTCAAGAGGCAGTCAGGTGGTCTGGTATTCCCATCTCTTTAAGAATTTTCCACAGTTTGTTGTGATCCACACAATCAAAGGCTTTGGTGTAGTCAATAAAGCAGAAACAGATGTTTTTCTGGAACTCTCTTGCTTTTTCTATGATCCAACAGATATTAGCAATTTGACCTCTAGTTCCTCTGCCTTTTCTAAATCCAACTTGAACACCTGGAATTTCATGGTTCACATACTGTTAAAGCCCGGCTTGGAGAACTTTGAGCATTACTTTACTAGCCTGTGAGATGAGCGCAATTGTGCGGTAGTTTGAGCATTCTTTGGGCTTGCCTTTCTTTGGGATTGGAATGAAAACTGACCTTTTCCAGTCCTGTGGCCACTGCCGAGTTCCCAAATTTGCTGGCATATTGAGTGCAGCACATTCACAGATCATCTTTTAGTATTTGAAATAGCTCAACTGGAATTCCATCACCTCCACTAGCTTTGTTTGTAGTGATGCTTCCTAAGGCCCATTCGCAATCCAGGATGTCTGACTCTAGGTGAGTGACCACATCATCATGGTTACCTGGGTCATAAAGATCTTTTTTGTACAGTTCTTCTGTGTATTCTTGCCACCTCTTCTTAATATCTTCTGCTTCTGTTAGGTCCATACCGTTTCTGTCCTTTATTGTGCCCATCTTTGCATAAAATGTTCCCTTGGTATCTCTAATTTGCTATCTCTCTAGCAAGCAGTACAGATAAGACTTAAAGCCAGGACATCTGGCTCCAGAATTCTTAGTCTTGATCACTACCCTGGTCTACCTGTCCACAGACCCTACCTTTCTAATTCACCCCACAAATATTACCCTAATGAGAGAACAAGTTATTTCTTGATATCCATTTGATCTTTGCCTTCTTTATCAAGGACCACTCAAACAGCTGAAAAATTTTACTTAAATTAAAAAGAGTTCACTTAGGGTAGCAAGGACTCTAAAACTCAAGGCTAGCAATTATGCAAGTGGGAGACCTCACAGGAAATGTTATTTGTCCCAAGAGAGTCATTACAGACTCAGAACTTAAGAAAGTGATACAGTATATGCTTGAGGGTTCAACATACTAGCTGCCCTAGCCAGTATTCATCAGACAATTCCAGGTGTCTAAGGCCATGTACTCATGTTTTCAAATGTACTGACAGTAACATCATGATAATGCCAAAAATCAAGTTCCAAATCCTTAGCCCAGACCCATGGCTTTCACCAGCTCCACAAAACTCTAGAGATATTTTATCAGCAACTGATCAAAGGAAGCAGTAGGGACTGACACAAACACGTCAGGATGCATGTAGTATCCTCCACTCAAGCACACCCCAGGGTCATGTCTCCAGGAATAGAGACAGCACATCAGCAGACAGCTGAAGCAGAGCAAAGGATGGGGGTCTCTTCGAAGGCAAAGCCCTGGATGCATCAAGCTGAAATGTCAGATCCTGGTTTAGCACGATGATGCCCTCACTTGGGTGTGGGTACTGCTGCAAGAGGGATCTTACTCATGCGAAGGTCCTGTCAAGCTGCTTTCAGGCATGAATGGAGCAAAGCACAAACATCACGTGACTTCTCAAGTGTGCCCGTCTCTGCAGACACAACTGCCCTGTTTGGAGTTGTGGTGAAAGGAGGGGAATGGCATCTGCCAACCATGAAGCTTATTAAACAGATTCGCTTCCCAAGTACTTGAGGTACTCTCAGCCCTAATTAATGTCTCCTGCAAATGCACCCTCATAGCTAAGATTCACTTTCCTAATCTAGCCATATGTTCCTTCCATCATCTTAACGATATAAATGGAAATTGTTGTTTTTCACTGAATATTTCTACTACAAAAATGCTCTTTCCAGGCTGATGCTCTGTGCTGAAATCAGTGGATAAGAAAATCCCTCTCTGAAAACCGTTTCTCACTTTTTTTTCTCTTCTTATTACCCATATGCAGAGGTGAGGTCTTATGTGTGATTTTTAAATGCTGCATGAAGCACTTTGCCTGTATTAGAAACAAGCTTCTGCAAGGGTAGAACTTTCTGCATGAAAAACAGGTAAATTAAACTGAAAAGGGGAAAGCTGTGTCCAATATATAGCCTGCACAGTTGAAGAATAGATGTCACACCTCTCATAAGGAGAGAAGTTGATGGCTAATAGTGAGGATGAGGAAATGACTTGCTTTTTTCCAGAAGCTAATAGTTTAAATCAAATTCCTTGACCTTGTCCAGCTACTGCTCTGTTTTCATTTTAAGAAGCAGCTTTTACTCTTTATGCATGACTGGAGGAAAGAGAGATGTATAGATCTATGAGACTTCAGAGTTAGAAGAGACCATCATGATCACTGAGTCAGGTGTCGGTGAGCCTCTGTGTACCAAAACCCCTGGTGAGCCTGGAGACTGGTTCTCTCCCAGAGAGATTATAATTCAATTGACCCCAGGTGAACCTGATGGAACCTGATACATTATTTCTCCACAGCACCCTCAGAGATTCTAACAGCCAAGCACCAGGAGCTGTGATCTTGTCCACCGCCCTCTTTGGGATCAGTAATATGAAATATTCACCCAGTGTCCATATGCAGTTGTCAGTGGCAGAGGACGAACTATAACCTCAAGCTCCAAACCTCCACACCTGTGTGTTTTCTTCTACATTATACTACATACCTCTTACAATCCGTGCTTTTTAAAGGTTGAAATCAATTTGATGAAAGAAATAACTTTAAAAACCAAGACAAACCTAAATCTACTGACCTACTCTTCTCTTTTCAAAGGCCTCTTCCTTTTCTTCTATTTTTCTGTTATTGCAATTTCTCTTGAAAGTCAGCTATAAATTGGTGTCACTATGTAACTCCAGATTTAAAATGAAAATATTAGTAAGTCATCCCAGAATTGCCCCCCAAAGCACTACTTTTAACAGTGCAAACCACAAAGAAATACCTCCTATTGGCTTCAGTATTAAAATCGTAACAATAGCAGCCAAATAAGCAGAGCCAGGCTCTGTTCTCAGAGCGCCTGGCCTACATCATCTCACTGAGTCCTCGTAACAGCTTTCTGAGGTCAGTATATACAAGCAAGAAAACTGAGCCACCAAAATTCAAGTCATTTCCCCAGGCAAATTCCCCCAGTTTTAGTAATTTTGCATGGCTATGAACCGGTAGCCACTCAGTTTAATCTCAAAAATCACAATGGGAAACTGTCCTTCAAAAGTAGCTTTCCAATCATGATCAGCTAATATTTACAGAGCATCTTTATTACTCGTCTCTCATACAATCTCAATTAAATTTTACAAGATTGACCGACATCACCATTTGGTTGAAAGAGGAACCAAGGCTTGGAAAATACCCAGCGTCCTCACAGGTAGAAGGGGCCAAACCCCAGCCTGAGCCTTCGTGACACGCGCAGTGATGCACACCCTCTGCCACACTGCTTTAAGTCGAAATATGGTTTCGTGATAAGCATTTTGTACGACAGTCCTGCTAGGAAAGTAGTATAAAACTGACTATAAACAGCCAAAAATCAAATGCCTGGCTGTTGATTAAATTGTTGATTTTACTGAAATTCCCTGGTACACTAAGAAACAAAATAAATTGCAGCAAACCTCCCCAAAGATTTTTGTTGTGCATCCTTTTATTTCTATTCACATAATCCGTGTTTACTGAGCTGTGGTAAAGGATGCATGGGCTATTTTTATTCAGAGAAAGGCGATAACACCAGCCAAGCAGAAGGACCCATCCATGACCAGAATGCGACGGCCTTCATTATCCTCCAACTCCTCCTAAATGACTCACGGAGAGCCGGCAGATGGTGTTTTCTCTCACCCCTTGCCTTGCACTTATTTAATTATTTTAACTTAGTTTTTGTTCTGTCACCATGATGCCTAATAGGCAGATATATTTTGGGAGTTGGTTCCTACCTCTAATACTGAACAAGGCATTTGGAAATTTTCTTAGGGTCTAAATTCTGGATCAAGTAAGGGCAGAGAATAAGGATGATAAAAACTTACTATTAATAACAAGTAACACTTACTGGGCACATTATAATATGCCAGATACAAAAGCCAATAAATTTTCATGAACTCATTTAATCATCCAAAGACCCAAAAATGGGGAGGCTGGTGTTTAGAGAGGTTAAGAAACCTACTTCTACAGCTAATAAGTGGAGACAGAGAATCTGAACCAAACGCCTACTTTCTTAAATTTTTTTTTTTTTTTTGAGATAACACTGGTTTATACACTGCCTCATGTGTACATTATATTGCTACCTCTGTGTACACTACGGTGTACTCACCACCGTAGTTTAAGAAAAATTTAGTTTCCATCACTCTACAGTTGACCCTCTTTACCCATTTACCCTCCCCCTCCTTCAGCTTCTTCTCCTTTAGTAAACACTACTCTGATCTCTGTATCTACAGGGGAGTGTTTTCTTCATTTAGTTTGTTATATATTTATTATATTCCACATATGTATAAAATATAGTATTTGTCTCATTTATCTCACAGCATAATATTCTCAAGGTTCATCCATGTTGCTGAAAATGGAAAGGTTTCCTTTTAGGGCTGAGTAATATCCCATTATGTATATATATAATATACTGTATCTTATCCATTCATTGGTTGATGGGCACCCAGGGTTTTTTGCAAATCTTGGCTATTGTAAATAACACAGCAATGATCATAGTTGTGGATATATTTTCTGAATTAATAATTTTGTATTCTTTGAATAAATAGTCATAACTGGGATAGCTGGATCATTTGGTAGATCTTCTATTATTGATTTTTTTTTTTTTTGGAGGACTCTCCATACTATTTTCCACAGTAGCTGCAGTAATTTGTATTCCTACCAGCAGTGAACAAATGTTCTCTTTTTCCCACATTCTTGCCAAAACTTGTTATTTCTTGCCTTTTTGATAACATCCTTTTTAACAGGCTAGAGGTAATATTTCACTACAACTTTGATTTGCACTTCCTTGAAAACCCCATGGACAGAGGAGCCTGGTAGGCTACAGTCCATGGGGTCGCAAAAAGTCGGACACCACTGAGCGACTTCACTTTCACTTTCAGTAATTAATCATGCTGAATGTCTTTTCACGTGCTTGTTCATCAACTATATGTCTTCTTTGGAGAAAAATGCCTGTTCAACTCCTCTGTCCACTGTTTAAGTTGGGTTATTTGTTTTCGTCATTGTTGAGTTGTATGAGTTCTTTATATGTTTCTTATATTCACCCCTTATTGGATATATGACTTGCAAATATCTTTTCATGTTTGGAATATTGTCTTTCAATTTTGTGATAGTTTCCTTTGCTGTACAGAAGCTTTATGGTTTGATTCAGTCCCATTTGCTTATTTTTGCTTTTGTTTTCCTTGCTTAAGGAGACCTGTCTAGAAAGATCTTGCTAAGAGCAATGGCAGAAAACATACGATGTTTTCTTCTATGAGTATTATGTTTTTAGGTCTTACAAGTTCTTAAGCCATTTTGTGTTGATTCTTGTGTATACTGTAAGATAGTGGCCCTAGTTTCATTTTTTCCATGTGGTTGTTTTTCCAGTACTATTTATTGACCAGATTCTTTCTCCATTATATGTTCTTTGCTTCTATGTTGTAATTTAATTGTCCATATATGTGTGCATTTATTTCTGGGCTCTCAATTGTTTCATTGACCTAAATGTTTGTTTTTCTGCTGATACCACGCTGTTTTGATTACTATAGCCTTATCATGTAGTTTGAAATCAGGGAATGTGACATCTCCAGCTTTGTTCTTTTTCCTCATAAATGCTTGACTATTTGGGGCCTTCTGTGGTTCCATATAAATTTTAGAACTTTTTATTCTATTTCTGTGAAAAAATGGCATTTGGATTTTGATAGGGATTCCACTGAATCTGTGGACTGCTTTAGGTAATATGGACATTTTAGTAACATTATTTCTTCCAATCTATGAGCAGAGAATAATCTATTTATTTGTGTCTTAATTTCTTTCAATAATGTCCTTAGTTTTCAGTATATAGGTCTTTTAACTTCTTGGTTAAATTTATTCCTGGGTATTTTATTCTTTTTGCTGTGGTCACGAGTGGGATTTTCTTAATTTTTCTTTCTGCTAGCTCACTATTAGCATATAGAAACACTATATACAGCTCTTTCCCAGCTAGAACCATGGAGGGTGCAGAAAAGAAGAAAAAAAAGGTTCCTGCTGTGCCAGAAACCCTTAAGAAAAAACGAAAGAATTTCGCAGAGCTTAAGATCAAGCGCCTGAGAAAGAAGTTTGCCCAAAAGATGCTTCGAAAGGCAAGGAGGAAGCTTATTTATGAAAAAGCTAAGCATTACCACAAGGAATACAGGCAGATGTACAGAACTGAAATTTGAGTGGCTAGGATGGCACGAAAAGCTGGCAACTTCTATGTACCCGCGAAACCCAAATTGGCATTTGTCATTAGGATCAGAGGTATCAACGGTGTGAGCCCAAAGTTTCGAAAGGTGCTGCAGCTCCTTCACCTCCGGCAGATCTTCAGTGGCACCTTTGTGAAGCTCAACAAGGCATCAATTAACATGCTGAGAATTGTGGAGCCATACATTGCATGGGGGTACCCAACTCTGAAGTCTGTAAATGAATTGATCTACAAGCGTGGTTATGGCAAAATCAACAAAAAGCGAATTGCCCTGACAGGCAACGCATTGATTGCTCTATCTCTTGGGAAATACGGAATCATCTGCATGGAGGATCTGATTCATGAGGTCTATACTGTTGGAAAACGTTTCAAAGAAGCAAACAACTTCCTGTGGCCCTTTAAATTGTCTTCTCCGCGAGGTGGAATGAAGAAAAAGACCACCCATTTTGTAGAAGGTGGAGATGCTGGCAACAGGGAAGACCAGATCAACAGGCTTATCAGAAAGATGAACTAAGGTATCTACCAGAATTACTTTTGTAATCTGGTCCGTTAATAAACAATTGAAACAAACAAACAAAAAAAGAGACACTATATACATTTGTATGCTGATTTTGTATCCTACAATTTAGTAAAATTTTGTTTGTTATTGCCAATAGTTTTTGGTGGAGCCTTTAGGGCTTTTTAATGTATAAAATTATGTCATCTGCAAATAGTGACAGTTTTACTTCTTCCTTTCCAATCTGTATACATTTTATTTTTCTTTCTTGCCTAATTACTCTAACTAGGACTTCCAATACTATGTTCAGTTGTTATAGCCATGCTTTCCAGTAAACAAACTCACTCAGAAGGACAATGCAGATAGTGGAGTGCAGTTTATTACACCGGCGGGCCCAAGGCAGAGTCTCCTCTTAGCCAAGGGCCCCAACCAGCATTTGTGAAAATCTTTTATACCCGATGTATCCAAACCCACCAGCCCAAATCCCTTGAGGCTTACAAAGGAGGGTAAATACAATCACAATAACCCCATCATTCATGTGTTATGTGTTCAAACAATTAATAATCAATAAGCCTGTGGTTACATTCAGATAGATACTGTCTGGAGGCAGGGGTGATTA
Source organism: Muntiacus reevesi (assembly GCF_963930625.1). Classification (NCBI taxonomy): domain Eukaryota; kingdom Metazoa; phylum Chordata; class Mammalia; order Artiodactyla; family Cervidae; genus Muntiacus; species Muntiacus reevesi. The sequence goes on along the minus strand of NC_089251.1, from coordinate 254,257,699 downwards.
GTGTCTGTTTTCTCTTAGGCAATGAGTGACTTGGATGTGACCGTCAAGATTCCCCTGCCCAGAGGGGGTCTTATCCTTCCATTGTCATTCCCACAGGCGCTAAGCACAGAGTTCAGAGTCCATTGGAGAGGCGGCCTAGCACAATCAGCCCAGACAGGTCTGAGGTGGAGTCCAGGCCCTATGAATTCCTTCTTCACAGTAGAGTGCCAAACCCCTACACTTAATCATTATGCAACACTCAAATGGTTGCAGTTATAAGCTCTAACACACTGGGAAATAAACCAATATAGTAAATGATAAAGAAAACTAAAAAGTTACTATTCAATCATTTGAAGAGATATCAGGTAGTGAATAGGCACCATGAAAAGCAAGGCTTGTGCAGTCAGCTCTTTCAGGATCAGCTTTAACTGCAGACAGCCACCATGGTTACAGCCTTATGCTACCTGGGCCAGCCTGTATCCTCTACGTTAGGCATTTTGATCCAAGACCCTGACAGACAATGCTCTCTCCAGAGGTGCTCACAGATTGGCCAAGGCTTTACCAGGTCTCTTTCACAGTTTCACTTCCTCTTCTACCCAATCTTAGTTTCACCTCCTCCCCCTGCCACACAGGTGTTAATCCCTAACAACTTATTGACCAGAAAAGTATTAGTAAGTCTTTGTTACCCAAACATTACTGACCAGAGTGTTTCAATGTTCACTTACATAAAAAATCGCCAGCCATAGTTGTTAGTTTTTGCAAAAATCCCCATCAATAGTGTGTTAATAAACCTCTTGCATCTCAAAGTCTTCAAGAACTTTTGTAAATATTAATACATACATGTATGTATAATTTTAATTGCTGGGAACTTTTTGAGTCTCAGGAATCCATACAAGCAGATGTACCATATCTTAACATTTTTGAATAGTAGCGTTGAGACACAGACACCCCCTGCAAAGTGAGAGTGGAGAGTTGGCAGGGGATGGGGAGATCTGTGAAGGTAGCAAAAGGCAGGTATCTGCTTAATCTTTTTTAAGATTAAACTGATCAGATAATTCAGAGCTACATCTGGTTCTGGCACAAAGACAGGACAACAGTCAACAGACCCAGGAAACTCCCAGGAAACTCCCCAAATGAAGGCCTCAATAAACCACAATAATCCTTATGGTAGTGTTATAGCCACGCTTTCCGGGAAACAGACTCACTCAGAAGGACAATGCAGATAGTGGAGTGCAGTTTATTACACCAGCGGGCCCAAGGCAGAGTCACCTCTTAGCCAAGGACCCCATCCAGCATTTGTGAAAATCTTTTATACCCCATGTGTACGTGTCCAAACCCACCACCTCAATTCCCTTGAGACTTACATAAACAAAGGCAGGGTAAATACAACTACAATAACCCCATCATTCCCGTGTTATGTGTTCAAACAGTCAATAATCAATCAGCCCGCAGTTACATTCCAAACAGTTAATAACCGATAAGCCTGTGCTTACATTCTGATAGATAGTGTCCAGAGGCAGGGGTGATTAGTGTCTGTTTTCTCTTAGGCGATGAGTAACCTGGATATGATCTTCAAGGTTCCCCTGTCCGGAGGGGGTCTTATCCTTCCATTGTCGTTCCCACAGGCACTAAGCAGAGAGTTCAGAGTCCACTGGAGAGGCAGCCGAGCACGATCAGCACGGACAGGCCTGAGATGGAGCCCAGGCCCTATGAATTCCTTCTTCAGTAGGTCTACGGGGTCCCTAGGTGCTGGGCACATATTATTATCCTAGGCAGTATGACCCATGTACCTATGACATCAGTTCCATGCCAGAAGAGTCCCATGAAATGATTTCTAAGACATTATCAAATACAAAAGGGTCCTCTTCAATATCATAAAGAGTTAAAGTAAAGTTGCTCAGTCATGTCTGACTCTTTGTGACCAGGCTTCTCTGTCCGTAGGGTTTTCCAGGCAAGAGTACTGGAGTGGGTTGCCATTTTCTTCTCCAGGAGATCTTCCTGACCCAGGAATTGAACCCAGGTCTCCCACATTGTAGGCAGACGCTTTACCGTCTGAGCCACCAGGGAAGTCCAAATCACAGTGAAGTGAAAGTCACTCAGTTGTGTCTGACACTTTGTGACCCCATGGACTATACAGTTCATGGAATTCTCCAGGCCAGAATACTGGAGTGGGTAGCCTTTCCCTTCTCCAGGGGATCTTTCAAACCCAGGGATCAAACCCAGGTCTCCTACATTACAGGCAGATTCTTTACCAGCTGAGCCACAGGGGAAGCCCATGTTACAGATGAAATCAATATTCTGCATGAAGAGTGTTGACATACAACGTAGAATTACCTGAATGAGTTTCCATCCACCACCTTTCCAACACTTTGGGTGACCTCCCAACTGTTCAGTCTGTTCCAAGTATCATGTTACTCCCTGTTACTGTCAACTGTATCCTAGTAAGGCAGTAGTGATAACTAAGACATCTCATGAGAATTTGCAATTTTAAATAAAGGGACTCTTGGAACCCAAGGAAACTTTCTAGACTCCACAGAATGAAATCATATACCGGAGTTAAAAGGCAAATGACTCATAATAGGGGACAAAGAACTTTCTGTCATTGTCAGTTGAGAAGCCGAGTTCCAAGTCCTGTGGCCAGGCTTATAGAGGGAGTGTTTTATTTATTTTTTTTTATTATTTTTCAGTGGGTTTTGTTATACATTGATATGAATCAGCCATAGAGTTACACGCATTCCCCATCCCGATCCCCCCTCCCACCCCCCTCTCCACCCGATTCCTCTGGGTCTTCCCAGCCCACGAGGCCCGAGCACTTGATTCATGCATCCCACCTGGGCTGGTGATCTGTTTCACCATAGATAATATACATGCTGTTCTTTCAAAACATCCCACACTCACCTTCTCCCACAGAGTCCAAAAGTCTATTCTGTACTTCTGTGTCTCTTTTTCTGTTTTGCATATAGGGTTATCATTACCATCTTTCTAAATTCCATATATATGTGTTAGTATACTGTAATGTTCTTTATCTTTCTGGCTTACTTCACTCTGTATAATGGGCTCCAGTTTCATCCATCTCATTAGAACTGATTCAAATGAATTCTTTTTAACGGCTGAGTAAAGTAGCAGAATTGTCTCCCCTCTCCAGCGGTCCACTGTAACACTGCACCAGTGTAAGGGAACACTGGTGTGCCTCCATGCACTTGATAATGGTTTCAGATGGAAACCTGTCGTCATCATTTCTTGTTCATGTTAACCACTTGTGACTTTTTCAGAATTTTACTCCAATAAAGAAGGCATTTTTATTTAAAAAAAAAAAAAGAAAGAAAGAAAGGAAGGGAGGGAGGGAGGAAGAAGAGAGTTTAATCTTGATTAACTCTTAGAAAATTTATTGATATAGAATCCTGGAGATTTAGATTCCAAATCAGACATCAAAAGTAAGAAGAGAACACAAATATTTGGTAGTAATCTTATAACCAATCACTTGATTTTTCAATTGTATATTTTTTAAGTCATGAAACTTAAGCAAAGAAAAAAATATATATATATACTTAGAACATTCATGATCTGTTGCTCTTAAACATAAAAAGCTCACAAGTTACTTCCAAGTAATTCCAATTTCACTTTTCAAACACTGCACTGATTTTAGCATTATCACTGTTGTCAAATAATTTACAATAAAACTAATCTAGAAATCTACAGTTTAAGCAACTTTTAGATAAAATGGGTCAAAGGTACAAGTTTTAGTGAAATATCCTGTTTTGCCTGAAAGAAAATGACATTTCATTTAAAGAAAATGACAATAAAATCCTGTTTGGGATCTAGGTGCTTCTATTAAAGGGACAAAAGCTGTTTGGAGAATTTCTGCAGCATTAAATGAGAGTCTCCTATGAATCAGTGGAGCATTAATGCATATTACAAATGCAAAGCATAACTTTTTGAAGTTTTTTCCAAAAACTGTTGGAAAAGCTGTTGAAGAGGTCAGAAGAAAGAAATCTTATCTACAATGTTCTTATGTGATGACAGGAAAGCCTTCCCAAAATACAGTGCCTTTAAGGAAATGGCACCCCACTCCAGCACTCTTGCCTGGAAAATTCCATGGATGGAGGAGCCTGGTGGGCTACAGTCTATGGGTTCTCAAAGAGTCGGATACAACTGAGCAACTTCACTTTTTCACTTTAACCCCCTTCTGGGGCAACTTCCAGCCTCTTTCCAAGGAGACTGCCCAAAGGAAACTTCTGGGCTTTCACAATGAAGAGGTAACCACACCCAAACCCCTCACCCTTGTTTTAGTTAAACTGATACATAAACTTCTGCCTCTGGCTATTCTGCTAATTACTGAGTACTCCCACACACATAATAAACTTTTCTTCCTGTTACTCTGTCTGTTGTCAATTAATTTGTGTGCCCCACCACTGGAATTTAAGTTGGAATCTTTCACTCTGGGACATGAGATGAAGGGCAAAAATTTACCACCTTCTCTTTAGTGGCAACCTACTATAGACCTAAAAGCTAGATTTTAAAGAGTAATTTTTAAATTTATATTAATTTGTCTTGATTTTTTTTTCCAGAATTTATGGGGTTTGGAAAACTTTGTTATAGAGTTGAATACTACTTCTCTATTTTAGGACCAAATGAGCATGTTACGGTTAACACAAACATATTTTTTTGCTAAATACACCTAAGTTAAAATTTAAAATGCACTGAACAAGTAAAACCTGTTTCATAAGAAAACATCTCAGTTAAAGTACAGTATATCTAGAAAAAAAAGCGTGAAGATTATACAAGGGTGATGTGTGATCTTGGTTTCACGAACTCAAATTTGAAGACTCATACATAAATTGTGGTGGTCACCACACCCAAAACAGTAATGTTTCCATAGTAACTGATCTACTTATAAAGAAACAGAACAAAGAAACTAAAGTGAAAAATAGAAGTAACTAACCCTGAGATCATAATGATGACAAGAAAATCACTAAGATAGGATATGGCAATAAGGGGGTTTATCGCAGGAAATTACTAGGAACTTGGAAGATTCTGGAAGACAAGAGTCAAGTCTTTGGTTCCTTTTTAATCTTTCTACAGTCTGAAACAAAGCCACACACACAACAGGCACTCAAATACTTACTTGGGTGGGGGAGGGAGGAAGGAGAAGGAGAGGGGGAAGAAGGAGGGAGGGGAGAATTTACAGAGGGAAGGAGGTAAAATGAGAATATTCAAGAAAATAATTCTGTACCATCAGAACATTAGGTATCCAAATAATAGCGCAAATATCAGTGATTACTTATACCACCAATTCTGACACAATGACCAACTGTGACTGCTAACAAAGAAAACATCCTTATTAAAACTTATGATTACAGGTGTCCATAAATACCACTCATGTCACTCTTAAGCTCTGGTTGTCACTATGATGAAAAAGGCGCAGCCTGAAGGTAAATTATTTTCCTAGGTTTGAGTTTAATTCATTCAGCCAGTTTGAATTTTGAGAAGAGGAAAACATATGCTTCCTTCCCCAGTGGCATTTTTACACTCAAATAAGTCAAAAGTAACTATTCTGTCAAAAACTCAAATAATAAAAAAAAAAAGGGGTAATTTTGAAGATTCATACATTTAAACACACATGGGTATTTCATAGCATGTTTGCAGGTATTTTGGTTTTTCAAATGTGACCTTGGGGTTTGATTTCATTTTATGTTCTCTAAGTTTATCTAGTTTTAAGCTTACAATTGCAATTAAAAATTAAATTGGCCATATTGGAGAGATAATTTACCTGTGATGCAGATTGAAAGAGAAATAATTCAGACTGTATTTATAAAGCAGTTTGCCTCTGTAAACATCAATGCTTTATAAAAATACCGTCTAGTGATAAGTTTGAAATTAGTGTATTGATTGCATATAAACAAACTATATGCTTCTATGACCTGAATGTTCACAGAAATCGCCCATGATCTTGTTAACACACAGATTCTGATTTTGAAGGTTTGGAATAAGGAGAAGGTTTTACCACTTCAGACATCCAGGTGATGCTGAAATTGCAGGCCTGCAGGTCACATTCTGAATAGCAAAGGTTTAGAGAACCATAAGTTTTCTTTAAATATTTCCCTTTTTACTTCACAATTTTTGACTGTTTCATTTAGAATTTTAACCTTTAGAATAGCCAAGTGTTCCTTTTATATTCCTTAGTACATTAAAAAGGTTGTACATCTGGAATTTCCCTTAGAAATCTGTAAGAATTACTCACTCCAAAATGTTCATTTTGTTTGTTTCTCTGTTTCTGGAACAGAGATAGAGAGCCCTGATTATTTAAAGACCAACTCTTGCAGCAAATTTTGCAGTATTTACGAAATGTGCTATTGTGAAAATCTAAAAACTAGTCACAGATTCAGAAGATATCTCCAGACCTGACCAACAATAATATTTTTGGCAACACACAGAGGAACAGGAAGCTGTAATGAGTTTCTTTTAGTCCCCAAAGCAACTACAAACTATATTTCATCTGTTATTGGAACAATGGAATCAATGTCCTCCAGATGACCAGCAAAAAAGACACCATTAAAATGCTATTGGAAACCATGAATTGAAAAATGTGCAGACTAAGAGTGTAATGATACAAGCAGGACAGTAACAGGAAGCCGGGAAAGCTTAAGGTAGATCTTCCGTGGCCTCAACTCTATTAAAAAAGGACGTAAATACACATGGAAATAGTTTCTTATGATTTCCTATTTCTAGTTTTAAATTCACTCTAGTGAAGAGCAGGAAAATCTATCTCAAGAGATTCTGACACTGCATAGCTGGGTTCACGTATTACAACCTTGATTCACTAAAAAATGGTAAAACCTAGGATAAACTTGCCCCTGTGAATTAAGTCAGAAAATACTCATATCTGGTTCTTCTTATTTATTTTTTTTTATTTTTTTTTTATTTTTCAGTGGGTTTTGTCATACATTGATATGAATCAGCCATAGAGTTACACGTATTGGTTCTTCTTAAAAGAGATAGGAAAATGCAAGTTAAAACATATAAGTACTAACTGTTGATCTCTATTTGTCTACATATTTTTAGTACAACCTTAAGTAGGTAATCAGGTAATTCTACCTGCTAGTTACTCAAGACTATACTATTTAATTTCTCTTACTTTTCTGGTTAATGTATAATTCTAATGAACTATATAGATGGCCAAGGAGAATACTTTATTAAGAAAAAGAGTAGAATACATGTGTTTTTAATCTCATATTAAAATAGAATAGAATTTCAGGAGATAAAGTTAACATGTATATTTGACAGCAACAAAAATTTTTTGTTTTATTGATTTTTTTCAATACTTGGATGTTTAGCTTCTTACACTACAGCTATACAAACTTACCTAATTTTAACTTTGTTAAAAGCTGCTGCTGCTGCTGCTAAGTCGCTTCAGTCGTGTCCGACTCTGTGCGACCCCGTAGACGGCAGGCCACCAGGCTCCCCCGTCCCTGGGATTCTCCAGGCAAGAACACTGGAGTGGGTTGCCATTTCCTTCTCCAATGCGTGAAAGTGAAAAGTGAAAGTGAAGTCACTCAGTCATGTCCGACTCTTAGCGACCCCATGGACTGCAGCCCACCAGGCTCCTCCGTCCATGGGATTTTCCAGGCAAGAGTACTGGAGTGGGGTGCCTTTGCTTCTCCTGTTAAAAGTTAGTGAACACTAAACACTATTGTTAAGCACTGCTGCTGTTTTCTTATTTGTCTCACACCCACGTCTCACAATGAATGGGGCAAAAGTACATGACTGATTAGACACACTTATGTGAGTCAAAAAGCAAATCAAGTGGGGTTTAGGGTGTTTCTTACCTCATTCACATTGAACCCACCAAAAACTAAATTGATTGAAAGGGCTCAAAATATTTCAAAATATAGTCAAGGATACTGTACTGTATAGTATATGAGTATCTTATACATTAAATTGGCAAATATATTCACTCAAGCACTGATTAAGCAATTCCCCAAAGCCCAGAACTTTGATACTCATCACCACTCTTTTTGATGTCAAAAGACATTAATCTTTTTCATTTCCTATGTGACCAAGGGTAAAAACGAATATCTCTAATCCATAAGGTTGTACAACCTCCGTTTTAAAGCACGGACTCCCCAGAAAGTAGGAAGGATGAATTTCTTTCACACTTGTTCCTAATACCTTAATTACTCACATGCTTATGAGAAAATCATAGCCTACTCACTAAGACATCTCACTACACTCAGAATGGAACTTAAACAGCTGACAGAATTTCTTGTATAATTCAACATTTTCAATTTCATATAATGCATTTGTATTGCCAAGTATAGAGACTGACCTATAATGTAGGATGCTAAATATATTCCTAAGCGACTAAGAAAAACTTACATGGTTTACTTATTATGTAAATAAGAAGGAAAATATTTGCTGAACTCCCTGCCTTTTACATATGTAATGAATTGGTTTCCCAAAGATTATTACATGGCTTAAATAATGTAAACAAAATACAGTTCCTGAGATACAATAAGGCCTTAATCTTAAAAATAAGAGATCATAGTTATTTAAAAACTGCCCTCTCAGTTACCTCACATATCACTGGCTTCTTGGCAGGCCTACAGGACTCGTCCTTCCCAAACCCAGAAATTATATGAGAGGCCATGGGCAACATTCAGCTTAATAACATGTGTGGCCTGAAGAGTATGTTTTGGTTTCAGTTCAGTCACTCAGTCATGTCTGACTCTTTGCAACACCATGAACCGCAGTACATCAGGCCTCCCTGTCCATCACCAACTCCCGGAGTTTACCCAAACTCATCTCCATTGAGTCTGTGATGCCATCCAACCATCTCATCCTCCGTCGTCCCCTTCTCCTCCTGCCTTCAATCTTTCCCAGCATCAGGGTCTTTTCCAATGAGTCAGCTCTTCATAACAGGTGGCCAAAGTATTGGAGTTTCAGCTTCAACATCAGTCCTTCCAATGAACACCCAGGACTAATCTTGCAATCCCAGGGACTCTCAAGAGTCTTCTCCAACACCACAGTTCAAAAGCATCAGTTCTTCAGTGCTCAGCTTTCTTCACAGTCAAACTCTCACATCCATACATGACCACTGGAAAAACCATAGCCTTGACTAGATGGACCTTTGTTGGCAAAGTAATGTCTCTGTTTTTTAATATGCTGTCTAGGTTGGTCATAACTTTCCTTCCAAGGAGTAAGTGTCTTTTAATTTCATGGCTATAGTCACCATCTGCAGTGATTTTGGAGCCCCCCAAAATAAAGTCTGTCACTGTTTCCACTGTTTCCCCATCTATTTGCCATCGAGTGATGGGACGAGATGCCATGATCTTAGTTTGCTGAATCTTGAGGTTTAAGCCCATTTTTTCACTCTCGTCTTTCACTTTCATCAAGAGGCTCTTTAGTTCTGCTTCACTTTCTGCCATATGGGTGGTGCCATCTCCATATCTGAGGTTATTGAAGTTTCTCCCGGCAATCTTGATTCTAGCTTGTGCTTCTTCCAGCCCAGCATTTCTCATGATGTACTCTGAATATAAGTTAAATAAGCAGGGTGACAGTATACAGACTTGACATACTCCTTTTCCTATTTGGAATCAGTCTGTTGTTCCATGTCCAGTTCTAACTGTTGCATCCTGACCTGCACATGGATTTCTCAAGAGGCAGGTCAGGTGGTCTGGTATTCCCATCTCTTTCAGAATTTTCCACAGTTTATTGTGAGCCACACAGTTAAAGGCTTTGGCACAGTCAATAAAGCAGAAACAGATGTTTTTCTGGAACTCTCTTGCTTTTTCTATGATCCAGCGGATGTTGGATCATAGAAAACCATGTTTTGGTTTGGTTTTTGCAATCTGACACTTTGAATGCCTTTAGATGTGGCCTGTTAGCCATTGCACCCTACTTCTCACTCTTCCTTATTGTTTAACACTGTCAAATGCACTCATTTTTGCTACTTGTCTGATCTCTGTTCTAACCCCTGAATTATGAGCCAATGTCGATGGAAAACCCCCGAATAAAATAGCATCCACTGCAATATCTTCATCTGAAAGGAAAATGCTCCTTCTCTTTTCCCACACACCATGATGGATAAGCATCCTTTTATTTTATACAACAGCAAGCCAGTATTTGAAATGCTAGGGAATACTCAGCACAAACCAGTTTTGGCAGCATTTCAGCCACTCCTGTGACTGAGCATCCTGGAAAACTGCGTGCTGATCTGTATGCTGCTCAGCTTGGTCTCTGGGTCTGCTTTGCAACATCTCCTTGCACCACTGAATGGAAACATGAGGTCTTTCCTCTTCCCAGTTCCCCTATCCCCTCAACCCCCAGACAATGGAATTTTCCATTAGAAAGAGACAGTGCAGCCCTTGGAGGGGAGAAATCAGTGTTTTGTTCTCCTTACTCTGTCCACTATAACACAAAGCAGTGCTCCTCCTCCCGGGGAAATGTAAGGCTGGCTGGCAGTCAGTTTGACAGAAGGAGAGCAGTGCAGCGGAAAATTGGATAACAGGATGAAAATCTATGGGGCCACAGGAATCCCATCAAAACTGGCTCCTCCTGTCAAAACCCAGACAAGTGACAAGGACAAATATAGGATGTTATTTATATTTAAATATTTCTAATGATATCATAATTATACTTCTGCCTCTGCTAGGCAGCCATTTTCCTGTGAGCCACCGTTCTGCAAACTAAGTGTTGTATGTTGGAGAAAATCTACATAAGAATTAGACAGCTTCAGTCAGACACCTGGGAAAAGCCTATAAACGCCTCAAATAGCTATTTCTAAAGCACAGAAAATAAAAATTCATTTTTCAAACACATTTTCCTTAGAGTACAATATTCAAGTTCAGTAAGGACAAATTATTCCTAAGTCTTTGGGCCTGGGAAAACCAAGGTATCTAGCACGTACCTAGCTAATAGACTAATTTCACCTAAAATTAAGTCTGGTATTTTAGAAAATGTCTTTTCGTTTTACTGAGTCATATTCAGTCATTCTATAGGTCAAGTTACTGACTGATGGGCTTAATTTATTAACATCACAGTAAGCTCAATGAATTAAAATTTAATATGCCAAAAGATATCCATTTATTTATTTTAAAACTCAGAAAAAAGTCTTGATGTTGATATTCTATACATTATAATTCATTCTCTTATTAAAATCTGACATTTTGAAGTACTTCCTTAAGAGAATATACTATAAGTGATAACAAATAATTTAGCAAAACAGAAAACATTCATATATATATATATATACACACTCTACAGAAAATTGATTTCATATTAAACTTCTATAGAACTTTAATTCTAAGATTACTAAGCACATACCAATCATCTTTTTATGGTCACACACACACCTTTCCTCTTTCATGGAGGGACAGCCACATATATACACACATCAAATCTGTGCAATAAAAAGCGAAGTGAAAGACTGTCAGCATGCAAACCATTAATTTATATAAAAACAACACATTTACTGTCCATAATACACAAAACAACATGCCAAGTGCTAGAAGGAAAAGCAAATATAAAGGGGTATTTCAGTTCAGTTCAGTTGCTCAGTCATGTCCAACTCTTTGCGACCCCATGGACTGCAGCACGCCAGGACTCCATGTCCATCACCAACTCCCAGAGTTTACCCAAACTCATCTCCATTGAGTTGGTGATGCCATCCAACCTTCTCATCCTCTGTTGTCCCTTTCCTCTCCCGCCTTCAATCTTTCCCAGCATCAGGGTCTTTCCTAATGAATCAGTTCTTCACATCAGGTGACCAAAGTATTGGAGTTTCAGATTCAACATTAGTCCTTCCAATGAATATTCAGGACTGATTTCCCTTAGGATGTACTGGTTGGATCTCCTTGCAGTCCAAGGAACTCTCAAGGGTCTTCACCAACACCACAGTTCAAAAGCATCAATTCTTCTGTGTTCAGCTTGCTTTTTAGTTCAACACTCACATCCCTACATGACTACTGGAAAAACCATAGCCTTGACTAGATGGACCTTTGTTGGCAAAGTAATGTCTCTGCTTTTCAATATGCTGTCTAGGTTGGTCAGGAGAAGGCAATGGCAACCCACGCCAGTACTCTTGCCTGGAAAATCCCATGGATGGAGGAGCCAGGTGGGCTGCAGTCAATGGGGTCACTAAGAGTGGGACATGACAGAGCGACTTCACTTTCACTTTCATGCACTGGAGAAGGAAATGGCAAACTACTCCAGTGTTCTTGCCTGGAGAATCCCAGGGATGGGGGAGCCTGGTGGGCTGCCGTCTATGCGGTCACACAGAGCCGGACACAACTGAAGCAACTTAGCAGCAGCAGCAGCAGCAGGTTGGTCATAACTTTCCTTTCAAGGAGAAAGCGTCTTTTAATTTCATGGCTACAGTCACCATCTACAGTGATTTTGGAGCCCCCCAAAATAAAGTCTGTCACTGTTTCCACTGTTTCCCCATCTATTTGCCATCAAGTGATGGGACCAGATGCCATGATCTTAGTTTTCTGAATCTTGAGGTTTAAGCCAAATTTTTAACTCTCCTCCTTCACTTTCATCAAGAGGTTCTTTAGTTCTGCTTCACTTTCTGCCATAAGGGTGGTGTCATCTCCATATCTGAGGTTATTGAAGTTTCTCCCGGCAATCTTGATTCTAGCTTGTGCTTCTTCCAGCCCAGCATTTCTCATGATGTACTCTGCATATAAGTTAAATAAGCAGGGTGACAATATACAGCCTTGATGTACTCCTTTTCCTATTTGGAACAAGTCTGTTGTTCCATGTCCAGTTCTAACTGTTGCTTCCTGACCAGCATACAGATTTCTCAAGAGGCAGGTCAGGTGGTCTGGTATTCCCATCTCTTTCAGAATTTTCCACAGTTTATTGTGATCTACACAATCAAAGGCTTTGGCAAAGTCAATGAAGCAAAAATAGATATTTTTCTGGAACTCTCTGGTTTTTTTGATGATCCAGTAGATGTTGGCAATTCAATCTTTGGTTCCTCTGTCTTTTCGAAAACCAGCTTGAACATCCGGAAGTTCATGGTTCACGTATTGCTGTAGCCTGGCTTGGAGAATTTTCAGCATTACTTTACTGGTGTGTGAGATGAGTGCAATTGTGCAGTGGTTTGATCATTCTTTGGCATTGCCTTTCTTAAAGATTGGAATGAAAACTGACCTTTTCCCATCCTGTGGTCACTGCTGAGTTTCCCAAATTTGCTGGTATATTGAGTGCAGCACTTTCACAGCATCATCTTTTAGGATTTGAAATATCTCAATTCGAATTCTATCACCTCCACTAGCTTTGTTCATAGTGATGCTTCCTAAGGCCCACTTGACTTCACATTCCAGGATGTTTGGCTCTAGGTGAGTGATCACACCATCGTTATTATCTGGGTCATGAAGATCTTTGATGTACAATTCTTCTGTGTATTCTTGCCACCTCTTTAGTCACAATAATATGCCATCTAGAAGTTAGGTTCAGAGTGCTCCAGACAGAGAGTGGAACAACTGAGGATCCTCTAGCCCCCATGTCACTTACAACTGAGACACCTCTGCCATGCTAATCAGGCTCCCAATCATATGAATTCATTTCACTGAACAAATTTAATTTTCCCCTGCTGCCCGCTTCTCCCAATCTACTTAAAGAACTCCCTTTCTCACTCTTGCTCATGTGTGCTATTCCCATTCCTGCCTTCGCTTGCCCTTGATCCGTCCCTCTCTCAAATATCCTTTAAGGTCTAGCTAAATTACCACTTCATCTCAAAACTTTTTTTGACTAATCCAAACGACTGTTTACCTTTGTAAAGCAAAGACTAAGGGTTTAACATATATGATCTTTAACTGTCACAACTCCACAGGGAGGTAGAACTCCATTTTTAGAGATGCAAAATGCTTATAGCAGTTAACCAATTTGCCTCAAAACACAGCAGACTCATGCTCCACCTGTCTGACTCAAAGGCCTGTATAGTTACAGAAACTACTCTATTATTTTGACCCCTAATCCTTCCTTTTCTGAGCTCATGTTCTGAACAGTACCAGTTGATCCACCATTTAAAGGTTCTCATATTCACATATACTACTTTGGGCTCTACATTTAGACTCTAAGTGAGTAGAAGTTTATCTTCCCTCTCCAGTCTAATACCAGGCATTTAACTTGCTGAAGGACTGAATCTAGTAAACCAATGGCATTTTAATATATAAGAGAGAAAGCTAGGCTTCGCTGGCTTTTGCTATTTTACCTCTGGTTTCGGTTACTCAATTTAGTTCTATGTTGCCCTGGGGAACTATTTGTCTTGTTTTTGGTGTTGTTCAGTCCTTCAGTCATGTCCGACTCTTTGTGACCCCATGGACTGTGGCCTGCCAGGCTCCTCTGTCCATGGGGACTCTCCAGGCAAGAATACTGGAGTGGGTTGACATGCCCTCCTCCAGGGGATCTTCCCAACCCAGGGCTCAAACCCATGCCTCCTGCATTGGCAAGCAGATCTTTAAAATTGAGCAACCAGGGAAACCCATTTGTCTTCTAGGGCACTATGAAATGTCAAGTCACAGAAGAACATCTTAATTTTTACTCAACAAGTCTTTGCTGAGTGACAATTACATGATAGCATTTTGCCAGGCATATGGGGGGAAACACTAAAGAGACTTAAGACCATCTCTGCTCTTTGGAAACTTATTTTTATAAAGACAGATTTTACCTATATACATTTTATATGCATAATGTATATTAAATATGTTACATTAAGTACATGATAGTGAAGGACAAGGAAGCCTGGCAGGCTACAGTCCATGGGGTTGCAAAGAATAGGACATGACTTAGTGACTGAACAAGTATATGATACATAATATATATGTGTGAGTTAGTATACATAACATGAATTTACACATGAAATATGCTTGGCATATGAATTTACACATGAAATATGCTTTAGTACAGTGCCTAGTGGAACAAATACACAGAACTATACATAAAAGATCCAAAGAACCAGATTGCTACCATGGTGTGGTCAAACACCCAGAGCCAAACGTTCTGGAGGGCAGACTCAAGTGGGCCTTAGAAAGCACTGCTGTTAATAAAGCTAGTGGATATGACAGAATTCCAGTAGAACTATTAAAAACCCTAAAGGATGATGCCATCAAGGTGTTGCACTCAGCATGGCATCTAATCTGGAAGACTCAGCAGTGGTCACAGGACTGGAAAAGGTCAATCCTCACCCCAGTTCCCAAGAAGGGTAGTACTACAGAATGTGCTAACCATCAGATAATTGCACTCTCCCACGCAAGTAAGGTCATGCTTAAAATCTTGCATGCTAGGCCTCAGTATTATGCAAACCAAGAACCTCCAGATGTCCAAACTGGGTTTAGAAAAGGAAGAGGAACCAGAGATCAAATTGCCAACATTCGCTGGATCACAGAGAAAGCTAGGGAATTCTAGCAAAGCATCTACCTCTGTTTCATCAACTACGCCAAAGCCTTTGACTATGTGGATCATAAAAAAAAAAAAAAACTGTGGAAAGCTCTTAAAAAGAAGGAAACACCAGACTATCTCTCCTGTCTCCTGAGAAATCTGTATGCAGGTCAAGAAGCAACAGTCAGAACCCTGTATGGAACAACTTATCAGTTCAAGATTGAAAAAGAAGTATGACAGGGCTGTCTGCTGTCACATACACTGAGCACATTATGAGATATGCCAAACTGGATGAGTTAAAAGTTGGAATCAAGATAGGTGGGAGAGACATCAACAACCTCAGATATGTGGATGATACCACTCTAACAGCAGAAAGTGAAGAGGAACTAAAGAGCTTCATGATAAGGGTGAAGGAGGAGAGTGAAAGAGTCAACTTAACAGTAAGGGTTAAAAGAATGTTAAGATCATGGCATCCGGCCCTATTACTTCATGGCAAATAGAGGGGGGGAAGGTGGAAGTAGTGACAGGTTTCCTCTTCTTGGGCTCTAAAATCACTGTGGATGGTGACTGAGGTCAAATCAGAAGATGTTGGCTTCTTGGCGGGAAAACTATGACAAACCTAGACAGTGTGTTGAAAAGCAGAGACATTACTCAGCTGGAAAAGGTCTATATAGTCAAGGCTATGGTCTAGCCAGTGGTCACATATGGTTGTGAGAACTGGACTATAAAGAAGGCAGAATGCCAAAGAATTGGCATTTTAAACTGTGGCGCTGGAGAAGACTCCTGAGAGTCCCTTGGACAGCAAGGAGATCAAACCAGTCTTAAGGGAAATTAGCCTTGAATACTCATTGGAAGGACTGATGATGAAGCTGAAACTCCAATATTTTGGTCATCTGATGCAAATAGCCAACTCATTGGAATAGTTCCTGATTTTGGGAAAGATTGAGAGCAGGAGAAGAGGGCGTCAGATGATGAGATGGCTGGATGGCATCACTGAGGCAACGGACATGAACTTGGGCAAACTTTGGGAGATGGTGAGGGACAGAGAGGCCTGGCGTGCTGCAGTCCATGGGGTCACAAAGAGCTGGACACGACTAGGCACCTAAACAACAGTGCCTAGTATACAGTAAGAGCATAAAAAATGTATCTATCCAGTCAGAGCAAATGGAAAATGGTGAGCAAAATTTAATCTGTTGCTATTCATAACAAATGGTTATCGTTTATTACCACAGACATCATTCAACAAATATTTAATGTGTTTCTACTCTGTGCCTTTCCAGAACATGCAGTGTGGCAAAGTCAATGCTGAGAAAGTGTAAAAAACATAACAAATTGAACTTTATCTTACAGGGCTCTCTCCTGAAAAATGTCTTACCTAGTCATTAGTGTGAGCTCAGTTTTTCTAGTATCGTAATTTTTTTTCCCTTAAAAGTGAATGTAGCAAAAAAGGTTAATGTTTCTGTACATCTAGTTTATACGAAGTCTGGCTAGGATTTTATTCTAATATTAACATAAGCATACAATTGCTCTCTCTTGTGATTGTTTTTATTACATAAATTTGGATACATTAGCCTAGAGTTAGGTAAATTAAAGGGGGAAATGTCATCAATAGCTCTAAGAACAATATGTGGTTCTTTGATTCTTCAATTTATTTAATGGATTACAATGATGCATCAGCAAAAGGGTGGTAATTTAAATTATAAGCAGAGGGTTCAAAGCCATGGCTAATTCATTACTGACACATCTCTAGTTGAGGTAGTAATTTAAAGTCATATGTGTCGCATTAATTGTAATCTTGTTTCCAAAGGACAAGACAAATATCTCAAGGAACATAATATATTATGGTCATAGGTCAAACCAAATGAATGTCTAAAACAGATTAGCACTAAGTGCATGCAATATGCCATGTTTATAAATTTTTAAAAGGATAAATTGTATTAACATTTAGCAGATTGTTCATTATACATTATCAATGTTTAACTTTTAGGTGCATTACTACTCTACTCAGTTATAGCATTCTCTGAGATGCTACAAAAATCCCTGACTGAAAATCTGATTCTTGAGAAAAATTAGAACAAGTTAATTTGTACCCTTTCCTACCAAGATTTTATTGCTTTGTTTAACATATATGTGAAACAGATATATCTCAGCCCTAAAGTGATTCAAATAAAGGCAATGTTACAATTAGCAAAAAAAAGAAAGAGAGAAAAGAAACAAAGAAAACTGCCAAAATTCCAGATGCCTACCAATCTGCGTCAATATCTATGCTTATAATGTAAGCCTCTCCATCAGCTGGGACTGGGCCAGAACTCAGAGTGGAAAACATACTTTGTCTAGAGTAGAAAACCAAACTACTTCCTCAATAGCACATGGCAAAATAAGTGCAGAATAAGGATAAAGCCTGTTATCATAATTATAAAATAGTCAGTTGTTTTAAAGATTTGGAAAGAGATTTGTCTGTTGTGATTTCAGTATGGATTAATCCATCATCCTACCTACAAGCCCTGAGCCCACTGTTGGAGTATTTATCCAGCGCTCTTTTTCACCACCCTGGCAAGTCACTATATACTGCTATTTTCTTAGCCTAGAATTCCTGCTGTGAAACAGCTTTGCATTACTTAAATACTGTGAAAAGGCACTTACAGTAGAGTAAGGAACACCAGAGAAAGAACAGCAAATCCACCAAACCCAGCCACAGAAATCTTTTGTCTAGCTAGCACAGGTGTTCTTTGGGTTTTGTTTGTTTGGGTGCTTGTTTTTCATTGAATCTGGGCGCATGCAGCTTCGGAGTTCATCAACAGTTTGTTCTACTACCCCTGTCCTTGCGCAAAGCCTCAGCACACCTCAGCGGTACTTACTGGGAGTGGAGTTTGTCATAGATAGTTACCACGCCACTGAAGGGAGAGTATCTGTTTCTCCGTGTGGAGTTTGCACAGAACTAAAATAATCAACACAGGAAAGGGGACTTTTAGGGACTGTGTGAGGGAAGGAGAAAGAAGACAGCCGAGGCTAATGACAAGAAGAGAAATTTTGAGAATGAAAACCAAATGATCTACTAGAGAATCATTTCAAAAGTCTGCTGGGCAGACTGTGTAATGGGAATCCTACCCTCCAAATAGAAGAGTTTCAGTGAAATAGTAATTTCTCAGGAAAGTGTTATCAACCTGGATGTGTTCTGAGGAACCAATCAAGTGATAAGTGTCTCGGTGCAAGGCAAGGGCTGCAGATATCCTGGACCACGTGGGGAATGTGTTAACACAGAAGGGTAAATCCTTGAATTCGGGCTTCTGTCTCCATCCGATTACCATGTGAGAGTTTCCTGTTATACAGCCAAGGACTGTATCTAGCTGGCAGATAGGAGTTGAGCTCTGCAATCAGATGCTTCTGCCTGCACTTGGAAACTTGAGTGAAAGGACAGACACAGTGACAGAAATTATTTACAGTCCAGTGCATCCTAGCACACATTTGGTCTAAAGTGAAATAACTCAAATAGTTGAGGGTTTTCATAAGGGATCTTTCAGTTACTCTGTTCTAACAGAGTCCAAAATCATTTTAAAACTTCTCATTAAATCCATTTAGAACCTATGTCAAACATCTCAATTTTAAATATGTAGAGAATATAAAGTCCTTGAGTATGTCAGGCAAGTGTATGCTCCTCGGTTCTTTGTCTCGTCACAACAAAGATTTGGAGTGATGGACATTAAAGCCCTCAGCGCGTCACAGCTGTTGGGTCTTGGACAGACCATATTACAGCTCTTAGACAAATCAGTGTTACTATTTTATTTAGAAGATAGCAGGAGAATCCATCCTCAAAGAAGAGAAGAGAGTGGAGGAGTGTGCCAGCACGCAGGGTGGGGTGGGGAGAGGGAAAGAGAGAGAAAGAAAGAGGGTACGCACGTGTGGGGGAGAGAGAGAGAGAGAAAGAGCATATGCACGTGAGGGAGAGAGAGAGAAAGAGCGTATGCACGTTAAGGGGGGGGGGAGAAAGAGAGAAAGAGTGTATGCACATGTATGTGACGGGTGGGGGAGACAGGAAGAGAGAGAAACAGAGAGACAGAGAGCGTGCCCTTTGGCTCCTCTTTTGATCTTTTTTCTTCCCCCTGGGCCTGCCCTATGCAAATTTGACTTGGCCAGGAGTGCTGTTCTATCTGAAGTCCTCACTCTGGTCCTCGTACCTTCCTTTGACCTTCTTCTGTTCTATTTTCGCGGGCTTTTCCCTTCCTTGTCTTTTGGCCACCGCCATTTTAGACTCCTTTTCCCTACTGTAACTACCTAACAAGGAGGTATAACTGTGTTTATTAAAGTGAAGCATAGTGGATTCATTTAGAGAGTTCAAATCCTGACTTACCACTTACCAGGTGTGTGACCCTGAACAAGGTGCTTAACTTCTCTGTGCTCAGTTTATCTCTAGCCTCAACCACCAAAGGCAAGATGGGGGTGATTACTACAATGGACAGGAAAGTCAGAAGAGGCTGACACACCCAGACGCACGGTGCTGACTCCATGAGGACTTCCACAAAAAAACACCACAGACTGGGTGACCTGCACAACAGAAAGCTATCTTCCCACATTCCATAGTTTGGGAGTCTACAGTCAGAGTTTTGATAGGTATGGTTTCTCCTGAGGCCTCTCTCCTTTGCTAGCAGATACTTTCTCTGTGCACACACATGTCTGGCACCTTGCCCTCTTCTATGACATCAATCATACTGGATTAGGGTCCCTGCACTTATGACTTCATTTAACCTTAAAGACCTCTTTAAAGGCCTCATTTCTAAATTTAGTCACACTGGGCATTGGGGCTTCGACGTACTGATTTTGGAGGAATAAAATTCAGTCCAAAAGAGAAATTAATAGTACCTACCTCATAGGATTGCTAGGAGGATTAGGTGAGTTAATATTTGTAAAGTAGAACAGTGGCTGGCATAAAGGAAAGTCATGCAAATGTTCATTAAGTGATATGGGAAAAAAAATTAAAGACTTAAAATCTGAGTTAATATGGTAGGACTTCTCTGTCTTTTTGGCAGATTAGGAATCAGGCATGTGTATCGGTTATCTCTTTCTGCATGACAAATCACCCTAAAGTTTAGAAGTCTTAAAACAAAAACAAACATTTGCTATCTCACAGTTTCTGTGGGACAGGAATTCAGAAAGCAGCTTAGCCAAGTCATTCTGGCTCAGTATCTCATGAGGCTGTAGTGGAGATGTTATCTGAAGGCGTGACTGTGGCTGGAGGATCCACTCCCAAGAGGGTTCACTCACATGACACAGGAGACTTCCATTCCTCACCCTGTCAGTCAGTCAAAAGGCTGGTGAAGTACCCTCACCATTGTGCCTCATTAGGCAGCAGGCTTCCTCAGAAGCAAGGGGTCCAAGAGAGAGTAAGGCAGAGTGACAATGTCTTTAATGATCTGGCCTCAAAAGGTACATGTTATCACATCTGCTATATTCCTCTGGTCACGAAAATCAACCCTGACACGATATGAGCGGAGACTACACAGGGCATGAACACCAAGCAGCATCCTCAACAGGCGCCATCTTAGAGAGTGGCTGCCACACTTGGCCAGTCGGATGTTCCTCCCGGGACGGGGAATCATGAACGTGAAACAAGGACACAGTGACAGCTGAAGAGTCCTTATACCTCAGCAAAGATAGCAAGTGGAGACGGCAGCAGTCACAGCACCTTAAGCAGACAACCACCCCAGTGTGTTCCGAACTGTGCCTGCCATTGTGTTAGTCTTTTAGGTTTGTTTGTTTTATCTCATTCTCTGGACCTATTTCCCAATCTCCCAATTGATTCTGTGATACAGCCAATTTTTTTTTCAATAATCTGCTTTTTAATCTGCTAGCTAGTCAGTTGCTGCTGCTGCTGCTGCTAAGTCTCTTCAGTTGTGTCCGACTCTGTGCGACCCCATAGATGGCAGCCCACCAGGCTCCTCCGTCCCTGGGATTCTCCAGGCAAGAACACTGGAGTGGGTTGCCATTTCCTTCTCCAGCTAGTCAGTTGGCTTCTATTAATTGTAACCATGAACCTTAACTGACACAATCTAGAATATCCCCCATTTGCCCTCTGCTACGATTCATCTTCCTCATACCTCAGACTTCATGTCCCAGGTCATACATTATTTCCTCAAGAAAGCCATCTCTAATCCCTCAAACCAGGACAGACAACTCACTCCATGTTCCAATAGCACTTTTTCTCATTCTCACCTCTGCTACTAAAAGTTATAGTTAATTATTAACTAGTGTTCTATAATCAGTTTTCCTCCAGTAGAGTTTTTCTCCATGGAGGAAGAAAAGCTATCTAGAGTGAACTCACACAGTCTCTCAAAAAATGAAGACTAAAAGTCAAACACAAACTATTTATTGTCCTTGTTGATGAGAGAGTTGACATCCTTGATCATCCATTTTAGTTTGACCTGTAAATGATGTTGTGATTCACTTTTACATTTTCTAATGTATTTTTTCTATTAATTTTGAAATTGGTTTTTTTTTCATTTATTTTTATTAGTTGGAGGCTAATTACTTTACAATATTGTAGTGGTTTTTGCCATACATTGACATGAATCAGCCATGGATTTACATGTGTTCCCCATCCCAATCCCCCCTCCCGCCTCCCTCCCCATCGCATCCCTTTGGGTCTTTCCAGTGCACCAGCCCTGAGCACTTGTCTCAAGCATCCAACCTGGGCTTGTGGTCTGTTTCACCCTTGATAGTATACTTGTTTCAATGCTGTTCTCTCAGAACATCCCACCCTTGCCTTCTCCCACAGAGTGCCAAAGTCTGTTCTATACATTTGTGTCTCTTTTTCTGTTTTGTATATAGGGTTACCGTTACCATCTTTCTAAATTCCATATATATGCGTTAGTATACTGTATTGGTCTTTATCTTTCTGGCTTACTTCACTCTGTATAATGGGCTCGAGTTTCATCCATCTCATTAGAACTGATTCAAATGAATTCTTTTTAATGGCTGAGTAATATTCCATTGTGTATATGTACCACAGCTTCCTTATCCATTCGTCTGCTGATGGGCATCTAGGTTGCTTCCGTGTCCTGGCAATTATAAACAATGCTGCGATGAACATTGGGGTAAACATGTCTCTTTCAGATCTAGTTTCCTCAGTGTGTATGCCCAGGAGTGGGATTGCTGGGTCATATGGCTGTTCTATTTCCAGTTTTTTAAGGAATCTCCACACTGTTCTCCATAGAGGCTGTACTAGTTTGCATTCCCACCAACAGTATAAGAGGGTTCCCTTTTCTCCACAGCCTCTTCAGCATTTATTGCTTGTAGACTTTTGGATAGCAGCCATTCGGACTGGTGTGTAATGGTACATAATTGTGGTTTTGATTTGCATTTCTCTGATAATGAGTGATGTTGAACATCTTTTCATGTGTTTGTTAGCTATCTGTCTGTCTTCTTTGGAGAAATGTCTGTTTAGTTCTTTGGCCCATTTTTTGATTGGGTCATTTATTTTTCTGGAATTGAGCTGCAGGAGCTGCTTGTATATTTTTGAGATTAATCCTTTGTCTGTTGCTTCGTTTGCTATTATTTTCTCCCATTCTGAGGGCTGTCTTTTCACCTTGCTTATAGTTTCCTTTGTTGTGAAAAAGCTTTTAAGTTTAATTAGGTCCCATTTGTTTATTTTTGCTTTTATTTCCAATATTCTGGGAGGTGGGTCATAGAGGATCCTGCTGTGATTTATGTCGGAGAGGGTTTTGCCTATTTTCTCCTCTAGGAGTTTTATAGTTTCTGGTCTTACATTTAGATCTTTAATCCATTTTGAGTTTATTTTTGTGTATGGTGTTAGAAAGTGTTCTAGTTTCATTCTTTTACAAGTGGTTGACCAGTTTTCCCAGCACCACTTGATAAAGAGGTTGTCTTTTTTCCATTGTATATCCTTGCCTCCTTTGTTGAAGATAAGGTGTCCATAGGTTCGTGGATTTATCTCTAGGCTTTCAATTCTGTTTCATTGATCTATATTTCTGTCTTTGTGCCAGTACCATACTGTCTTGATGACTGTGGCTTTGAAGTAGAACCTGAAGTCAGGCAGGTTGATTCCTCCAGTTCTATTCTTCTTTCTCAAGATTGCTTTGGCTATTCGAGGTTTTTTTGTATTTCCATACAAATTGTGAAATTATTTGTTCTAGTTCTGTGAAAAATACCGTTGGTAGCTTGATAGGGATTGCATTGAATCTATAGATTGCTTTGGGTACTATAGCCATTTTGACAATATTGATTCTTCCAATCCATGAACACGGTATATTTCTCCATCTATGTGTGTCCTCTTTGGAAACCGGTGTTTTTAAAGTTGTCTGATATTGTCATTCTCTATCACCAAAGATTCTAGTTTAATATATACTTTATTCAGCCAGTTCTTTCCCTATAGGGAGACCAAAATATAATTAGAAGTTTGCTTCATGAACATGGAATTTGAAAATGAAGGGAGTTAATTACTTGATTTGACTATTCAATGGCATGTGGCTGAGGGACTTGACTGAGAACTGAGATGTTCACGCCAAGATGTCTGACAGGTCCTGAGCCAGCGTTCCCTCTGCAGGAATGGGGAGTACCAATACTTGCCTTGCTGGCCCTTGTATTCACTGTTGACCCCTCTCCTCTTCCAAGTGTCCCATTCTTACTTTAGATATGCTATTACTACCCAAGCCCCCATGATGGCATGGAACAGCTTGTTTTAAAGGTCAAATTTGCCTGATCAGGTTTGGAAGATAGAAAGCAGGAGGAGGAGATGCAAAATCCTTAAGAATGATTCTTTTTTTTAAGTTGATCCATCATTTGTGATGATGACTACCCTCCCCAGTGATACAGCTTGAGGTATAATCAAGAGAGTATATCTTTCACATATTCAAACTAATCAGTCAATCCCCCACCAATTTCAAATGAAGTTCAGAGACTACATCTTGAAAATTCTCCCTTAACCAAGTTGTCAAGAACCATGGACCAGGGACGCTTACACAAGTCCAAAGGGATCATCTCTGTTTCCCAGCCCCTCATCTTTAGCAGAAGAACAGGAGGAGGCAGTAGGAGAGATGGAGCTGGCGAGAAGAGAAAAACTAAAGGGGGAGGAAGAGAAGGCACTTGAGCTGGCTGACCAGTTTCAGACTAGCCCCAATATTCAATTGTCATTTCTGCTGTCACTACCATGTAAAGTCACTGCCCTTGACTGGTCTGGTCCAGTTCATTCATCTGAACCTTTGTGATGATGACTACCCTCCCCAGTGAGGCAGCACAAGATGCAGAGGTTCACTGAAGTCCCAGATCTCCTTTGACCCTTCTATCTAAGTAACTATTCTCACAATGTCCTCTTGTGACAGAGATGTCTTTTAGGCACAGACTGTCACAGAATGAATCTTCATGATTTCCTGCAATTCACTCATCAAATATCTGCCTTCCTTTGGAACAAATGTTTCTTTGGGGACACAGGTGAACTTGTTTGAAATTATCTCAATCTCTCCAATGTTAAAATAGGGAAAATGAAATTAAATGAAAGTCACTTAGTTGTGTCCAAATCTTTGCGACCCCATGGACTATATGGTCCATGAAATTCTCCAGGCCAGAATACTGGAGTGGGTAGCCTTTTCTTTCTACAGGGGATCTTCCCAACCCAGGGATCAAATCCAGGTCTGCTGCATTGCAGGCAGATTCCTTTCCAGCTGAACCACCTATGATAAAGGGGGTCTCAAATGCACTGGGAACATTCTATGTCCTCCTAGAAGTCCTTGACAATGCAAACTTACTTCATTTTTCTCCACACTCACATAGCAAAAGAAACATGAAGAAAACTTTTAAGGGGTCACAAAATATTCTTATATATTCTTTCCCTGTCCCTGAGTCAAGGGATCCGACTTCTTCCATCTGAATAATAAATAACCTTCAAGAAATTCTTAGAATTAAGAAAGTCTGGTCCAAATTAACCCCTTGTAGTCACCTAGCAGAAAAGTGGCATGCACCTTTTTTCACCAATCAAGAAACAAAAAGTTGTTTTGCCAGGTATCCCTCATACTTCTATATAAAAAAATAAAATAATGTAAAATAAAAGTACAGCCCATAATCACGAGAGATACTATGAGAAAATGTGAAACTGAGTTGAAAGGTATAATATAGTAGATAACTGGACCATTTAGCACAGGAATGCTAAATGGCATTAATGCTAATTGGCTCTCCTGCTATATAAAGCACCTCTCTCCTGATTAGTACTTGATTAAACAACAACAACAAAAATAACCTCTTAGAAATAACAACAGCTTTCTGGATTCTATTCTTCTTAGCGAGATAATGAGCATAGCACATTGTTTAGATGCTTTTAGTTGGGTGAATATCAGACAATGTTTTTCTCTCATTGATGCTCTGTATGCTAAGAATTTCATTGCATCCTAGAATTACCACATAAAAATTTCCTTGTATTTGTCACAAACACTGTTAACCTTGGTAATAGTACCCTAAATTTTGTTCAAGTATTTATTCCTTCTAGATGCAGCCTGTGGGACTTTCCAAGTGGCTCAGTGGTAAAGAACCTGCCTGCCCTTGCAATAAACACAAGAGAAGAGGATTTGATCCCAAGTCAGGAAGACCCCTTGGAGAAGGAAATGGCATTATTCTTGCCTGAAAAATCCCATGGACAGAGAAGCCTGGCAAGCTACAGTTCATAGGGTCACAAAGGGTCAGACAGGACTGAGCAGGCATATATGAATGTGTTCAGAAGCAACTGACTCTCCAGGCTCACATCCAAAGAAGAAGACTTGCACTGTAGGTCTAAACTAATTCTATTTCCCTGGTCACACTGATTGATTCAAGGATGGTCCCATGGCTCAATATCAACTTACGAGAACCAAGCGTTTGCTCTATTCTTGAAGGCAGAAGTTCTCTTTCCTGTTATGTCAGTAAATGCCACTAAAAACCCTGTCTTAAAATGGAGCCAACCCAGAGTAAGTAGAAGTAGTAATAAATCCTAGTCATAACAGATCCAGAATGCTCAATCAATGAAACAATGAGCTTCCTTTTTGGTTGAGTTATTTCAGTTTGGGATTTCTACTGCTGTCTATCAAAAGAACCTCATCTGATACACATGAATTAATTAACATTAGAAGGTTACAACAGGAAATGGTAGAAGGCGAAGAGTAGGGAAATACATTTTTTTCTATTTAAATTTTTGCCTCTTACAACCACTGTAACAACAGGAAGTACAGCTTAATTGGAAATAGTCTAACATAATTCTAAGAATAATCATCTAAGGCTAACTGCCTGGGCAGTCTTGATGTCAGATAAATTGGCTCTCCGGCTATATAAAGTACCTCTCTCCTGATTAGTACTTGATTAAACAACAACAACAAAAATAACCTCTTAGAAATAACAACAGCTTTCTGGATTCCGTTCTTCTTAGCAAGATAATGAGCATAGCACATTGTTTAGATGTTTTTAATTGGGTGAATATCAGACAGACAATGTTTTTCTCTCATTGATGCCTTGTATGCTAAGAATTTTATTGCATCCTAGAATCACCACATAAAAATTTCCTTGTATTTGTCATGAACATATTCCTACACATAAAGTTAGTAGCTACAACTTCACTATCTATATATTAAATATTTCTTTAATGAGAGTATCCACTTGAAGTCATGGAGCACCTAACCTGGTTGAAAGATTTTACTTTTGACCATGATTTGTTCTTTTCAAAAAAAATTTTTTTTTAAAAGAGGAAAATTTGAGTAGAATTGTGTTCCACCACTAGGTCCTAAGCAGTTACTGATTACTTACTCCATGTAGTTCTGTAATAAGAGAAAAATGAAATTCAGAATATGACCTTTGCCCTCCAGAAGTTCATAAACTGGTTTTAGTAACAAAAAGAGCAGAGTGAAAAATTTACTCATTAACATATAAATGGATATAATACAGAATCATTAAGTGATGTGAAAATAGTTGGTAAAGGGGCTCTTAATATCTGTGGAGAGAAACAGGATAAAAAGGAGAGGCTCTTTAAACATTCACCAGTCATAGCTGAAGGTTCACACAGTCCCCCAAATGAATGACTTCTATCATTCATCTATTCAAGAAATGATTCTGTACGTTCTAAGCATTAGATGCTGTGCTAGGTGCTCCTCTTGGTCCTTCTTACTTTAGTCTTGTTTTGGATGCACACAGTTGGGCAGAATCGTTATCCTTGGTTCATTCACGGATCACAGCTGGGCTGTCTCCAGTTGTGAAGATAGCTCTTATAGACACATGTTCACCTATATACCTAAGGGAGTAGAAATGCTGAGTCAAATGGTTTACAAATGCTCTAGTTCACAAGATAATGCCAAATTATAGTCTAAAGAAGTTGAACCTATTTATATTCCTACCAGAAATAAATAAGAAATTCAGTTATCTACATCCACACCAATACTTGGTATATTGCTAGACTGTTTAATTTTTTCCAGCCTGTTGTATGCAAAAATGGTATCTCATTGTGGTCCTGTTTCCCCAATTCATTTTATGCTGAGCACCTTTTCATATATTCTGCAGTAATATACTCATTCTTTCTCTATTTTTGACTCTGTTAATTTTCTTAACGTTATAGGTATAGATATAGACATAGATAATAGAATAGCAAATACAAGATTCTAGCAATTCAACAAAATACGAAGGATCACTTAAGAGTCAAATCTCTCATACTCTTTGATTGTTGGGGGATGTTGAGAGAAAATATGCACTTCTTGTGGGAGAAAAGATGTACTTTGGCATAGTAATTAAAGGAAATATTAACTCCCAACTTACATAATTTACCTTCCATAACATCAGGCAGGTTTTGCATCAGAATTCCTCAGTTTCTAGCCTTTCTCACACATCATTTCACTCCCACAGAATTCCAATCAAATCAAAAGAAAAGAATGTGGACAGGAAAGGTCCCTTTTACACAGAATAATTCTGAGTGACCTGAAACCAAGACCTTCTCAAACTGGATATCTCATGAGTTCTAGTCATGGTCTGAAGACTAGCTGACTGGCCAGGAACACAGAACCCTCAGGTCACCTGGAGCCACCCCTGATGACCACAGCCAGATGTACTGTACTGTGAGACCACAGAAAATCCATTCAAACAAAAGTTGAACTGGAATATACATTAAATTCAGAAGGGAAAGAGATAATTGCTTTGAGCACGCGCCAGATTACCAACTAAACTAGTACTCTTGCGTCTTTTTATTTCCAAACAGGAAAGATAGAGAGATAATGACTGCACAAAATCATTTGCTTTACTGGGTGCTTTGCCACTCCCTGAAAAGCACAATGAGAACCTGGTGACATTATACAGCTATAAAGACAAACCAAAAATAATTTAACAAGATAACTTTTTCAGCTTTTAAAAAGAAGAAAAATTTATATATTCAAGACATATTCAGAACTTCTAAATTTTTTAAGGCCACAGTTTTTTGAGAAATTACAAAATTTCAGAATCCAGAGTTTCTAAGTAAACATAAGAGGTAGGAGAAGACTCAACTATAATGATTTTCATTCGCATTCATAGACTGTTCTCTTAATCCGTTCAGACCGCTATAACAAAATGTGATGGACTGGGTAACTTAAAAATCACAGAAATTTACTTCTTATAGTTTTGGAGGCTAGAAAGTCCAAATCAAGGTGCCAGCGTGCTTGTGTTATGGTGAAGGCTTGCCTCCTAGTTCATAGCCCATGTCCTCACATAGCAGGAGAGTGAAGAATCTCTCTGAAGCCCCTTTCATAAGACACTGACCCATTAATGAGGACTCCACCCTCATGGCTTACTTCTCAAAGGCCCCACCTGTCAATACCATCACACTGGGCATTAGGATTTCAACACAGAAACAGAAGGAGGAACACAAACATTCATCTATAGCAATTGTATCCCTAGCATATTTTCTTCCTCAACATTCCAGTGTATTCAGGATACACTGGTATTTAAACTTGCATTTTAACCAGTGGACAAATTGAGACCAAGAGAAATGAGGCAACTTTCTTTTTTAAAAAAATTAATTTATTTTAATTGGAGGATAGTTACGCATCAATTTAACGCTTCTTTTTAAGAAAGTTTATTTGAACACGCCATGTGATCAACTGTTTTAATTCTGTGTATATGTAAGGAATCTGTGGAAAGCTTTGAAACCAGTTACCAGCCACTTCAACTCTTTTGTGCGCCCTCATAAAAATTCCCAGATATCACAACTGTCACACCTACTTGTTAAAGTGGAGAAATTCTTGAACCACAGTAAGCAGATGCTCGAACAGATGGAAAATTTCTTTTTGGGCTGAGAAAAAGAAATTTCCAATTAAGAAATGCCTAGACATTATTTTATCTCCCTTCTAGTTGACTGAACTATGAGATTTCCTTATGTTACAGTTTAGAATTTAAAAAAAAAAAAAAAAAACCTTTTCATTTCCCTCAATATTCTTTATTTCTTCATGTACCCATAAACATTAGCTTAAAATATGCTCATTTTTATGTTTCCTTATAAACTTGCCATGGTGCTTTTAAAAATGGAAAATTAATGAACTACTTTCATGTAATATTTATATTCAACACCTTTATTATTACCCATCTCGTGTTCAGTTTGCCTCTTACATTTTTTTCTCCATTCACTTACAGCTTTAAACAGTATCTATTCTGTGCTGAACGCTCATTTCCTCACTATTTTATCCCCTACATACCCCAAAAGAAGAACCAAAAACGCAAAATAAAATAAGTTCCTTTGCACAGGGATGAAAGCAGATGTGGGCTATCATCCAGCCCCCACGTGCAACCCCACCCAACATTTATCTTCCTTAGCATCTCTCTAGGGAAAAGGTGAGTTGGCTCACTCCGGAACCAGCCACCTGGCAGCTGCTTCTCCGACAGGAATTCTCCCCACGCCCTGCTTTTTCTTCTGAGCTTTTGCCATGCTTCTCTGCGGCCACCATCCCAAGTTCTTCACTCCCCCAGAGGACGACGAAGCTCAAGGACACGCAGCATTGCCTCCATCGAAGGTCTGGGGCCACAGAGGGAGATGCACAGCAGCTTGCAGCTGCTTGAGGTATCTCGAGATAAAATATCAGTCCTAGTCTTTAAATGTCCTCAGCCATTTAAATGCACTTAATTTTTTGGCGCAGTTATAATTTCACAGTAAAATTAAGCAGAAAGTACAGAGAGTTCCCACATACCCCCTGCCCCCCAAAAAATGCACGATCTCTCCCACAAGCAACATCCAGGCACCACAAGGGGATACGTGTTCAAATTGATGAACCTAAATTGACACATCATTATCTACCCCCAAATCCATAGTTTTCATTAGTGTTCACTCTTGGCGTTGCATATTATATAAATGTTGACAAATACTTAATGACACGTATCCACCACTATAGTATCACATAGAATAATTTCACTGCACTAAAAGTCCTGTGTACTCTGCCTGTTTCTGCTTCCCTTCCCTTAACCCCCAGCAACACTGATCTTGGTCTCCCTAGTTTTGCCTTTTCCAGAATGTCATATAGATGGAATCATACAGTAGGTAGCCTTTTCAGTTTGGTTTCTTTCACTCAATGATGCTAATTTAAGGTCTTTCCATGTCTTTTCATGACTTAATAGCTTCTTCCTTTTTAGTTGCTGAGTGACAAAACATTCTCTGGAGGTACCATAGTTCATTTATTCATTCACCTACTGAAGGACACCTTGGTTGCTTCCAGGTTGGGGTCATTATGCATAAAGATGCTATCAACATCCCTGAAGAGGTTCTCTGTAGACATAAGTTTTCCATTCTTTAAGTAAAATCCAAGGAACACAACTGCTAGTTCAGATGGAAAGAGTGTTTAGCTTTGTAAAAAAGACTCTCAAACCATCTTTCAGAGTGGCTGTACTATTGGGTTGTCAATAAGTTCATTCAGGTTTTTCATAAGATGTAACAGAAAAACCGGAACAAATTTTTGACCAACCCAGTGCTTTGCATTCCACTAGCAATGAATGAGAGTTCCTGCTGCTCTTTATCCTCCTCAGGTCTTGATGTTCTCAATGTTTGGGATTGTGACCATTCTAACATCTTATTGTTCTTTAATTTGCAATTTCCCAATGACATATGATATGTAACATCTTTTCGTTCTCTTGACATTGTCCTTCAGAGAGTAGGATTTTAGTTTTAATGAAGGCCAGTTTATCAAATATGTTTTTCATGGATGGTACCTTGATGTAATATCTGAAGTCACTGTCATGCCCCAGGTCATTTAGACTTCTTTCCTATGTTATTTTCTAGTTTCACCTTTTGCATTTAGGTCAAGGATCTGTTCTGAGTCAGTTTTGGTGAGTGTGTAAGAAAAGCTTGGGTCTAGATTTACTTTTATGCCTGTGGATGTTTAATTGTTCTAGCACTCTCTCATTTTTTCTATAATTAACTTTCCACATTCCCTGAGCTCCCCAAATTCCAGTTTACTTTTGCTTGGGAAATAATGTTCCTATTCTTCATATTCTCAGTTTCCACACAGGGCCTAATTTTTATAATCTAACTCACTGATTAAGGTGTATCTAAATAAGCGAGATGCTCCCTACCTGTGTGTCCTCGGTGAGAATACGAAAGGGAACATCTGGGTGGGAGGGGGGTGCTCGCTGACTCTGCCATAATTTTACTCCAAAGGCAGATAAAACAGACCCAGTACTATCATATAAAAAGTAATCAATCATTGTGCTGGACATCTTCGCAATTTTTATCTTGTGCTTTTTCTTTATCTTTTTTTTTCTTCTTAATGTTTTGTGAAATAAAACCACAAATAGGCTTGATAACAATCTTGGTTGAAGTATTTAAGAAACAAGATTACTTACTGTGCTATATACATGATCTCTATATTTTAAACCTAAGTACTTGTTTGCCAATATTTAATAAACCCTCCACATTTCAAATGCTCACTCTTCTAATTCTCAGCATCCTGTTTTCTAACACGTATCTTACATAAGTTAGCACATTGTAGAAAACTGTTTAAGTGAATAAAGCGCTTTATTTCCACACTTGCACTTGCTTTCCAAGGAAGCATCAAGGAATAATTATTACATTTCTTACACTATATAAGAAAAGACTTAAGGGGCCAACTATTGATATTTGTTTGCAAGACATAACAGAAAAGTTGCCTATAAAACATGTCTTCATGATGAAGACATGAAATGTATGAGGAAAGATAAAGTAGTGAGTGTGTGGACAGTAATAAATGGCTGTCACGATATACACAAACTCAGAAAATGTGAGGATAGTGTTAAATAAAAATCAAAGTAGCTATGTAATTAGAGAGGTGAGGATCATACAGTGATACCCCTTTTCTTGGAATTCCAACTGCACTGGGACCCATTAATTTTGGGTAAATGAAGTTCCACTGAAGTTCTCTAAAGCCTTTAGCTTTGAGTTTCTATCGAAACATGCTTTAATTGATCCTGGCAATGCAGGAACATTTCTACTCTAACACCTAATGAAACAGGAATAATCATTATTATCCCTTTCTGTTACAACATCACTTGTACAGACTTTAAGACTATTGGGAAAGTATGAGTATTTATAAAGACATTCCTCATATCCTGGAATTTTCTTGCCTTCTATGAAAACAGGTAAACGGAAACACAGAGAAATTAAATGAATGTTTAAAGGCAAGTCAAAAGATAGGAAGGAAATCATTTGAAATTCTTTTCCCTAGAAACTGTCTCCTTCTTACCTATCTTCTTAAAATAACTCCCCCCCCCAAAAAAAGACAAACGTCTAAAAATCAACAAAGGGTAACATATAAACATAAACACATTATTTTCTTCAGACACTCTACACGACTGATCCTAAATAAAAGAGTAAAAAATAAAACTTTAACCTCTTTACA
The DNA here is from genome assembly GCF_963930625.1 of Muntiacus reevesi. NCBI lineage: Eukaryota > Metazoa > Chordata > Mammalia > Artiodactyla > Cervidae > Muntiacus > Muntiacus reevesi. The sequence goes on along the minus strand of NC_089251.1, from coordinate 254,224,496 downwards.
GATTTAGGCTTTGTATGTTTACCTCTTGTCCCCTTTAAATTCTATTTAATTTTATATGTAGTTTGCAGGTTTTATGCTCTCTGTCAATAACATCCCTCTTTGTTTTCCCAAATGAAAAACATAATGATCCCATTATTTCTTTCTAAATTAACGTTTTACAGTAAAACTGACATTACCTTTTTATGTTCTTTGCTTTTCTTCAGCAAACAAGTTTTAAAGTTAATACATCCATTACAAGCCAACAAAATAATCACTTCTTAAATCTGTGGTCCTCTTTTGCAAATGTGTGGTTACATTTTCATGCAATTGAAACAATAATAATTTCTCTCCAAGCTACTCTGTATCTCCCCAACCAAGTGGACTTTCCTATGTTAAAAAAAAAAAAAAAGTTTACAGAGAGTTCAGGAGACTGTCCTATTCAGAACCTGGGCTGCGTTAATCCAGCAGGAGTGTCTCTCCATCTTTTACGCACTGCAAAGAGCGCTGAGCTTTTCAATAGCAACAAAGACTACAGAGTAGCTTTTCAAGTCCTCAGCCCAGCTGAGAAACGCCATTGACAGCTGGCCTGACGGAATGCGAGCCGTCAGAGGCAGCCCACAGAACCACATGCAGCGGCATTCCAGCACTTAACACGCCCATCAGAGACGCCCACAGCTGCCGGCCTTCACACAGCTGCAGGCTGCTAGGAGGGAGCGTCCAGGGAACGAAGGCGGCAGCCCTCTCTAGGGTCACTCACTGTCATAATAATGCTAACTAAAACCCGCTGGTAGTGAAGCCACTCAGCGCGGAACAACAGATCACCGTTTCCTGACGGCCGCCACAGGCTAAAGGGAGTTCTACCTTCTGTGTGTTGTGAGAAATTGATTTTACATCTGAGCTTTATAGTGATCTCCTTGGGCTAATAAATGTGGCTTTTTATCTGGCTTGCAGTTCTTGAAATTCCCAAATGCTTTTATTAAATGAATAGAATTTAATTTGAATTACATTAAAAAAAATTACAAAAAACAAACAAAAAAAGAATCTCTAAGTAATCTCTTGAATACCTCAAGTGAATAATCAAATAAATTTATAATTTACAACAAACATGAAAGTTTTGGAATACCATCCTGAATAGCCAAGACTCCATGAAATGAAAATATAAGGGAAGGTGTTCTTCTCCCCAAAGTATTTACCATTATTGATAACATATTAAAAATATATTACTTATTAGTAAAACCAAACTATTAAATAGCTTTAAGATAAACTTGACCTATAACTTTCACTCTATTATATAATGGAGAAACCATTTTTCCATTTGAATTTTAAGCATGCCAATATTCAGAAAAACATGGTAAAATAAGGATCACATCACAGTCTAAAAATAACCAGTGACTCCCTTTATTGTTCCTTCCACATTTAGTAATCACCTGTTATATGATTAATAGCTGTGGCTCAGTTTAAGAGCTTCTGTTTCTGGACATAGCTAAGGGAAATTAAGCCAAATATCAAACCAAATGTACTGAGCTTCTGTATGAGGCCAATAAGGGAACACCAAAAAAAAATCACTCACAGCTCATTACAAGATAATGATCAGGTTTTCTCATCTGTGTAGATGCTTTATTCAACAAGACTAACATTGTTGAGTCAATAAAAGCCCTTCATCAAAAAATACAACCAAGAAACCTATTAAGTCAAGAAAGTGTTTTCAAGTTTCCCATTTCAGTTGCAGTGCCTCTCTGTGAACCAGGACCAGCCCTAACAGTGAAGTGCGGCTTTGACGCAGTACCGTTTTTCTCCTTACTGCACAGCTGTCACGCCTCATCCTCAGGCAACAGTGTGAAGCATCCAGGCAGCCGAGGAGGTCTCAGCTGGGCCCAGGTGGAGCAGCTGACAATCAGATGAGCAAACGTCTCAGAAGGGCACTGCTGCTGGTTAAAGAGCGACGCCCAGAGCACTTTGCTGATTGGCCATAAGAGCAGGACAGAGAAGACATTCAGAAAGACAAAGTTCTTACCCTCACAGGTCTTGGGAGGACGCAGAGCAGGGCCACATGGAAGATCACCCAGGTGATCGCAGGCAGAAGAGAGGAGGAAGAAAGCTTGGGCCTCCATCTTTATCAGGGTTTCTGTGGGAAAAGCAAGATAGGGCAGGTAAAGGGTCAGGATTGGCTAATTTGAATTATTTCAAAGGGCCTTGGACTAACAGGGATGGCCTTCTAGTCGCCTGGCACCTGGCCTTGGGATGAGGGAAGTAGAGATATATTGTGCCTGGGGTGTACGGACCAGATGAAGAGGGCTGCTTTAACTGGTGAGGGCTTCCCTGATGACTCAGCTGGTGAAGAATCCACTTGCAATGTGGGGGACCTGTGGGGTTTGATCTCTGGGTTGAGAAGATCCCTGGAGAAGAGAACAGCTACCAACTCTGGAGTTCTGGCTGAAGAACTCCATGGACTGTGTAGTCCATGGGGTCTCAAAGAGTCGGACATGACCGAGCAACTTTCACTTACATAACAAAGGCATGCTTGCATTGGAACCTCTGCTATTCTAAGAATTAGCTTGCCTCAGAAGGGGCCATTTCTCCACAGCCAGAAAGACTTTTTTTTTTTAATGTGTCAAAGTATAATAATATATAGAAATTTTTAAAATATATACAATACCTGACCTTGAAATGAGCCCAATTAAATAAGAAAGAGACAAAGAAAGAGAAACCTTAATTTATCTTTATACAAAAATAGTAGTAAACGATGGTCGCTTTTCAGGATGCTTTAAGACGACTGATGCTGATTTGTGCCCCGTCACAGATTTTTTTACACAGCAACAATATATAGGATGGTAAATCAGCAGAAAAGCCAAATAAGGCCTTGGAAGCCCTAGAGTCTCAGCTTCATTGTTCTCTCACTCTTGAGCTATATTTCAAAAACCCAGTATTTATCTCCTTCCTCTTACACAGCATGAAGGCCTAGATGTGTCATCTGTCATCTTTGTTTCTATCTAAAAGAGGTTAGAGTGTGAGGACCAATCCTTATGACACCCAGATTTAGCATGGAGGGATCTCTGACTGAGGTCCAGGCCATCGTGGAGAAGGCAGAGCAAGGAATCTAAGAGGCCCACTCTGGTAGGACTCCAGATGCTGAGTCTTGCTTGGGGTTGAGGCCTCAAGGTGTGAATGACTCCTCAAAGCAAAAAGGAAAAGGACTAGCTATGTTCACATATTAAAGGATGCCAAGACTCACAAAGATTATGCTTCCAAAGGGATAAAAATCCTTGGAAGATGTTTCACGGCTAGGTGGCCACACATATTGGTTGGTACCAACACCCTGCCTGGTTACACCTATGGTCCAAGGTGTTTTGAGCAGTAGTAGTTTTTGTTTTCACAGAAGGCAATGGCACCCCACTCCAGTACTCTTGCCTGGAAAATCCCATGGATGGAGGAGCCTGGTGGGCTGCAGTCCACGGGGTCGCTAAGAGTCAGACACAACTAAGCAACTTCACTTTCACTTTTCACTTTCATGCATTGGAGAAGGAAATGGCAACCCATGCCAGTGTTCTTGCCTGGAGAATCCCAGGGACGGAGGACCCTGGTGGGCTGCCATCTATGGGGTCTCCCAGAGTCAGACACGACTGAAACGACTTAGCAGCAGCAGCTTTTGTTTTCAAAAGTGTCCCAGTAAGCCTGTATTCAGATTCTAGCTCCAGTATTTTTCCAGCATAACTGGGGTGAGTTGTTTGACCTCTGTCAGTTTTATCATACATAAGTGGGGATGGTGGTGCTCACCTCAAAGAGAGGCTGTGAGAACTATATAGATTAATGCCTATGAGATGCTTAGAACAGTGTCTGGTAATTATCAAGTGCTCACACAATAAGCGTTAGCTATGATTTTATGTTCTGGCATTTATGATGCGACTCAAAAGATATTATGAAGTGATTTGTTACATGTTGGATCCATCACTAGTGATCTGCCTATAAATGTCAAGTAATTATCAGAAGATATCATCTCTATAGAGAATATACATTGTCACTGTGTATAAGGTATAATTTTTTGACCTGGGATAAATAGGAAAGTATCAGGATAGTCTTTGTAGTAGGAGTTTTGCATATAATAAATAAATGTAAAATGCACTATTTATTCAATATGAAGATTATTTTTTATTGGACAAATCTCTACTCAGAAGATCACTTGCAATCAATGTGATATAAATGTTTTGCTTTCTCCCGCCCCACAAATAATAGGCTTTTCAAATAATGAGGTTTAGAATCATAAAAATGACATTTAGAAATATGCATATAACTCACGTGTATATTCCCATGTGACTCAGATGGTAAAGCATCTGCCTGCAATTCGGGAGTCCCAGGTTCGATCCCTGGATTGGGAAGATCCCCTGGAGAAGGAAATGGCAGCCCACTCCAGTACTCTTGCCTGGAAAATTCCATGGATGGAGGAAGCTTGTGGGCTACAGTCCATGGGGTTGCAAAGAGTCAGACACGACTGAATGACTTCACTCACATGTTAAATATCAGGTTTTAATATGTGTGTGCATGTTTATGTATAAATGGCTTAATTCATAAAGAAAGATATTGACAGTTAAACTCATATTAAAATTAAAAGAAACTTAAAGAAAATGGCAAAACTAGCCACAAAATGACAGAAGACACGGAAGGTGACAGTATCAAGAATACACAAAGTCATACAAATCAACAAGGAAAAAGTAGAAAAATGGGATAAAGGAATAATTATTTTATACAAAAGAAATACATTTGGACAATAAACAGATGAAGTTAATCTCAGGAAAATCTTGACAATGCATATCAGATCACAGTATCATTTTTCAAAATTTGGCTTGAAAGTATTGCTGGTTCCTTCAACGATTCACCAAGGGCTTGGGAAGTTAACACAAATAACAAACACTTATTTTTAAAAAAAACTAGAGAAGTTATTTTCCTTTCTTTTTCTTCTTGCCAACAACCTTTATTGTGTGGGTCACTAACTGCTGCACAATTACTTTGCTTTACAAATTACTTTGTTTACAAATTACAAATTATTTACAAATTACTTTGTGGACAAAGGACTGTCTAGTCGAAGCTATGGTTTTTCCAGTGGTCATGTATGAATGTGCGAGTTGGACTACACAGAAAGCTGAGGCCAAGGAATTGATACTTTTCAACTATGGTGTTGGAGAAGACTCTTGAGAGTCCCTTGGACTGCAAGGAGATCCAACCAGTCCATCCTAAAGGAAATCAGTCCTGAATATTCATTGGAAGGACTGATGCTGAAGTTGAAACTCCAATATTTGGCTACCTGATGTGAAGAGCTGACTCATTTGAAAAGACCCTGATGCTGGGAAAGATTGAAGGCGGGAGGAGAAGGAGACAACAGAGGATGAGGTGGATGGACAGCATCACTGATTCAATGGACATGTGTTTGAGAAAGCTCTGGAGGTTGGTGATGGACAGGGAAGCCTGGCATGCTGCAGTCCATGAGGGTCACAAAGAGCCAGACAGGACTGAGCGACTGAACTGAACTGAAGTTCTGCACATGCCATGTGCTCCATGTTTCTAGTGATAAGGAAACATCAGGTGAAGTATAATGTCAAATTTTAAAATAAGTACATTTCCATTTGTATAAATAATCAGAAAATGTATGCACAAAACTGCTTTTTAAAAGACTCAAGAAACTTTTGAAATTTGTTAATTATGATTCAGTTCAGTTCAGTAGCTCAGTCATGTCCGACTCTTTGTGACCCCATGGACTGCAGCATGCCAGGCCTCCATGTCCATCACCAGCTCCCAGAGTTTACTCAAACTCATGCCCATTGAGTTGGTGATGCCATCCAACTGTCTCATCCTCTGCTGTCCGCTTCTCCTCCCGCCTTGAATCTTTCCCAGCATCAGGGTCTTTTCAAATGAGTTAGTTCTTCGCATCAGATGGCCAAAGTATAGGAGTTTCAGCTTCAAAATCAGACCTTCCAATGAATATTCAGGACTGAATTCCTTTAGGATGGACTGGTTGGATCTCCTTGCAGTTCAAGGGACTCAAGAGTCTTCTCCAACACCACAGTTCAAAACCATCAATTCTTCTGCACTCAGATTTCATTATAGAAAGCTTTATAGCTTTCTTTATAGTCATCCATACATGACTACTGGAAAAACCATAGCCTTGACTAGACGGATCTTTGTTGGCAAAGTAATGTCTCTGCTTTTTAATATGCTGTCTAGGTTGGTCATAACTTTCCTTCCAAGGAGTAAGCATCTTTTAATTTCAAGGCTGCAGTCACCATCTGCAGTGATTCTGGAGCCCCAAAAAATAAAGTCTGCCACTGTTTCTCCATCTATTTGCCATGAAGTGATGGGACCGGATACCATGATCTTATAGCAATTATGGAATTATGATTATCCACACTGAAATTAAAATTTTATAGAAAAGCACAGCTTGAGACACACTATGCTCTGCACTTGGCAATTTTAAGTTTAAAATTACTACTGTGATCAACTAAATTCCTGGAAATTGAACAAGAAATATTTAATTTAGAATTAAGTAAAAGTTAATGAAGTATCATGGGCAGACTAATATACAGAATATAAAGACATAAAGCTATGAATTGAATCAACCTAACAAGAACCATTCATAAACCTGTAGCTAATTATTCACTCTATATAGTCGCTTAGTTGTGTCTGACTGTTTGCAACCCCATGGACCATAGCCCGCCAGGCTCCTCTGTCCATGGAATTAACCAGGCAAGAATACTGGAATGGGTAGCCATTCCCTTCTCCAGGGGATCTTCCTGACCTGGGGATTGAACCCATGTCTCCTGTATTACAGGCTGATTCTTTTCTGTCTGAGCCACCAGGGAAGCCCCCTACATAGTACAGCAGTGACTAATTCAAGAAATGAAAAGGCAGAAATGTTCTCTCCTAGAGCTTTTAGAAGGTAACGACAACAGACTTGGCATTTGATCATAATCTCCAAATTGGTGATGTCAAGAAGTTTAGCTGAGGAGCGTATGTGTATCTGTTTCCTCATGTGGTTGCTCTTGCAGCCATGCTTCATAACACATCTGTTTTAGCCGGAGAGCTTCCTCATTCAAGAGAAGCTTGGAGTGGTGTATCATGAGGAGGAAAGAGGGCAAAGACCTATATTCCTCAATTTACACAAGAAATATTTTTTCTCTGTCCTCTACATGCCATGTACTACGTTGGATGGTGGGGAAAAAATGTGAGAAAAAAAGACCAGATTACAGAGTGGTGTGTGTCCTGATATCGGAATAGACTAAAGAGAACGAGTCAGGATGCATGAAGACCAGTTAGGAAACTACTGCAGTAATCCAGGAAGGACACGCTGGCCTGAACTAGAAGCACGGGGAGAAGAGTGATATTCAAAGGCCTTTATAAGGTAGAATCAGTTGGATTAGGTACCTGAAAAAGAAAATAAAGGTTTACTCTTGAGGAAGTGATATTTTAATCTTTACTCTGGGTATCTTCTACTTATGGGAATAGTGGGAAAGGATGTGCTGCCCAAGACACTAATGTGTTATACAGTAAAGAAAAGAAAGATATTCAGATATTTCTCCATCCGATGCCTATGGACAGACATGAAAAAAGGAGAAATGAAAGTTGCTCATTTGTGTCTGACTCTTTGTGACCCCAAGGACTATGTAGCCCATGGAATTCTCCAGGAATTAATACTGGAATGAGTAGCCATTCCCTTCTCCAGGAGAACTTACCAACCCAGGGATCAAACCCAGGTTTCCCGCATTGCGGGCAGATTCTTTACCAGCTGAGCCATAAGGGAAGCCCTTAGTAAGTTTTAAGAGGTTTCAAATAAACTATCACACTGACTTTCAGATTGCAAAAGACTAGATTTTTTTTTTCTCTCAAAAATGAGATCTCCTCCTATCCACTACCCACCATCTACTTTACTTCAATAGTTTATGATTTCTTTTTTCTATTTTCTGGATTTGCTGTGTCTTTCTTAAAGTCTATTGGCCAGAACTACATTAAATGTTTCAGAGCAGACATATGCAGTCTTCATCAAAGATCAGGACAAGGTTTTATCTTCTATTTACTACAATAATTTTCCTTTTTTTTAAATCAATTAATTTATTTTATTTTACAACTTTGTATTGGTTTTGCCATACATTGACTTGAATCCACCATGGGTGTACATGTGTTCTCCATCCTGAAACCCCCCTCTCACCTCCCTCCCCATCCCATCCCTCTGGGTCATCCCAGTGCACCAGCCCCGAGCACCCTGTCTCATGCATCGAACCTGGACTGGCGATTCTTGACGATCATGGAAATGATACTTGTCTTACCAGATTTGGTGTGACTGAAAAATTTACTTAAATATCTTTAGCCATAAATCCCAGAGCAAGGAGATTACATTGCTTCTATTAGAAATGTTTCTATTAAAATTTTTCCAGTTCTGTTTGCCTTCTGTTTGGTATTGGAACACAATTACTTGCAACACAAAGTAAATTTTAATTTCAAAATGTATTTTGATATTTGTAGTTCAAAATTAGTCATCAGGAGTAAGTGATCTTCCCGTTTGAAAAGCCACAGAAATGAGCTATGTGTTTTATATACTGACAGAACACTGGAAATGTTCTAAAGCAGTGATTCCCAATCCTGCCTGCAAATTAGGATCACCTGGGATCTTTCAAAAATTACACAGCAGAAACCAACACAATATTGTAATGCAATTGTCCTCCAATTAAAAATTTAAAAAGAGATTAACTCAGAAAAAAATAGATAAGCAACAAGGATCTACTGTATAGCACAGGGAACTCAGCTCAATGCTCTGTAATAATCTAAATGGGAAAAGAATTTAAAAAACAAAACACAGATATGCATAACTGAATCACACTGTTGTAAACTTGAAACTAACCCAACACTGTTAATCAACTCTACTCCAATATAAAACAAAAATGTTAAAAAAAGCAAAATCGCAAAGCACAGGTTACAGCCCGGATCAGCTGAAACGACAGTCACTAGGGATGGGCCACAAGCACAGGTCGTTGTCTAAGCTCCCCAGGTGGAGGCAAGATGCAGACACGTTTGGGAACCACTAGTCAGAACAGGAAGATAGATAAAGGGGAACTGAAACTGCTCCCGGCATAAAGACCTGGTATAATTTTCGAGCTACAAACTCAGATCTGATCTATATTTCAAAATCTTTATTTTTCTATAAATGTCTCAGATTTCTCTTTTAGGCCCCCAGTTCCACAGAGTAGCTGCAAGTTTGCTCCTAGTCCCAGAATTTTCTCATCTCCCCTCTGCTGCTCCTTCACTGGGGCTGGGGGTGGGGGGAGGGATATAAAGTGCCAGGGCCAAAAAAAAGAGGGGTTAGCGGGTTGAGCATCCATCCTATCCCCAGCAGATGGCCCCATGCCTGCTCCATGGAATCCTCAAGGTCCCCAGTGCAGCTGCTGCACCCCATCCAAGGGGCTTTGTGGTCCCCAGATTCATCGCTCCCAGTCTCAGAGCTCCTGGCAATAAAGGTGGACATTCTGTGCTGGCCCACATCACAGTGAAGCTTGTGTTGGAGCAGTAGCCTTTAAAAAACAGTAATTCCTGTAGAAAGGAATTACTGAGAATGAAAAACGCTGTTTAATAATACATTAAAATGAAACGTCATATGTATTTCTCCTCCACTAATTATGCAAAAGAATTTTTATGTTTGTTACAATGTACTTGTTATTATCAGTATTATCTTCAACACTTCTTTTGTGAAATTTTAAGTTAATTGTCCACTATGAGTTATTTTTTTAAATAAAAAATATAATCCATAAGCCTACTTAACTGAGTGCACAAAATGCATTACTGTTCAATACATTGAAAGTCAAGAAGGAAGGGACATACCCCTGTGAGCCCCTCCACTTCAGAGATGTCTCAGTATTCCCTCAGGAAATGCCACCTGGACCACGTGGGACTCGGGACTGGCAGATAAGGCATCAGTGTCAACCACTTCTTAAGCCTGAAATTTTTCATAGATACAAGTTAAACCCATTTGAAGATGAATACTGGCCAGCATCTGTCTCGCAGTTATTTTAGTTTATATATGAATCTCTATTGTGCATACTCATTGCAGGGCTGTGTTTCTAGCACTGGCAAATAATAAGTTATTGAAGTGTGAGGCTAAACACACATGGTTGGTGAGACTGTTACTTTATGACTTTTTTCTTAATCCCTCAAGGAACTAAAAACCTCAGAATATACACATGCAGGTCCTATTATAGCTCTAGATCACTTTCCATTAAAAGATGCAACAATATACTGGCATATACCAGAATCATTTTTGTTGGGTTAAAAATATTTAATATAAAACAAAATTTCCGTTCATAACGTGTGCTTACCACACAAAGTATGCTTGACACTAGTTAAAATATATTTGCAGATTTGAAGAAATACTGAAAGGAAACAAGGAATCAAATTAATGATTCCACGTTAGGTGGTTGGGAAATTGGTATTTTTCTCTTAGGGTTTCTTGAATATTGTAACACTGAATATTTTTAACAGTTTTTGATGTGTATTATGCTAGATACCAACAGAGTTACAACTCTGCTCATGAGAAGATAGTTTAGGGCATGTCCTGGCTTGAGCAAAGTTTCTTAAACTATAACTAAAACCTTCAAGCTGATTAGAGCGCAAGAATTAGGATTATCCAGGAGCACTGCTTTCTGTAACGGCTTTTCTACACCCAAAAGTTGAGGATCTAACTGCTGCAGCATGTTTGTTTTCAAACTGCAGTATGGTGATACAGGGACATAAAAGCACCTATTATTCATCGATAAAAATGCTCAAGCTGAGTGATTTTAAATATGCACGACTAAGTTCCCGATGTACTCTGTGGTCATTCACTGGCTATGTGGTAGTCGCCTGATGCTCTGTTATCTGATCAGCAGAAGCAGTCCAGAACCTGATGTGGCATAGCAGGGAAACTTCAGGTTCAGAGCACTGCTTCTGAAGATGGAGTGATACCTCATAGGGTCTGAAAGAATACAGTGCTCTAAATGAGAACAAGAATGAGCAAATCTGAAGCCTTATTATTGAGAAAGGAGTGGGCTAGGATCCTATTACTGAGAAAGGATCCTGGCTTGGATCAACTTTCCACATACCAGAAGATGTTCCTGCACAATGATGTTTTCTCTCCTTAAAGCAAGCAGATGCCATGTTACACTTTGGGTTACAAAGGCGAGTTTGCATAGACATGGTGAAATGCTATCTGGGCTGTGCAAGAAAGAAGAGGACTAGATGAACCCATCTTCTTTAGATAAGAAGCAGATGACCTGCAATTTCTAAATTGAAACAAAAATATCCAAAAACAGAGACTCTTCCTCCCATTCTTGGCAAGTTCAAAACAAGATTTATTGAAGTTCAGCTATATGTAGAAGCTATTAGCAAAGACTGTGAGGTTTTAGAGATGTCCTTCCCTCATGCATCTTCCAGTCAAGTAGGAGGTCAGTGACAACAGCCCATATGCAAGGCAGAGTGAAGAAATGGACCACAGAAGAGAGGACTCAAGTTTGTAAGAATGGAAAATGCCTGGCTGAGAGGATCAGGAGAGAGTTTGTGGAGGACATAGCATTTGAGGCAGACTGCAATCCTAGGAAAGGTTTCAATAGACTGGATATAAAGGAGGTTTTTCTGCAGACTGGAACTACAAAAACAAAGGCAGAGAGACAAGACCACGGAAGTCAGGCTGGGAGAAAGGTCGGGAGTGGAACATAAAGCCCACAGAGGGGGTGAGAGAAGCAGGCTACTTACAGCGGGAGCACATTTTCAGACCACAAACCGAATGCAGGTACCTCATGACTCATTTGACCTGGTCAGTGTTAGCTTTATTTTCTAACTTCAGACATAGAAAGACACAGAAAGAGGGAGAGGGAGTGAAAGCTAGCTATATTTGAAGTAGCTACCAGTATTTTAAAAATGGGAGAATTACATACAAAAGTCTGAGTTTGGCTTCTCTTGAAAAAATCTAAAGTTCTGGCAACAACCCTGGGCCTGCCTTCCCACAGGTCAGTGGAGAGAGAAGAAACTGGACCCCTGGACAGGGTATAAATTTCCTGATGCCTTCAGGTCCTCATACTTCCTGCTGTCTCTGCAAGTGTCAGTTACCATTTATTATGTCCAGGCTGGCGTGTGGTTGTTGTTTGTAGTAAAGGAGAAAGCTTTGCTCCAACCTAGCTTCATATATGTCTGATGAGGGCAGGTGTTTGGGGTTTGTTTGCTTTTTAATCTCCACCATAAAGGAAGACTGGTTTGATCCTAAAGAAAATCAACTCTGAATATTCATTGGAAGAACTAATACTGATGCTGAAGCTCCAATACTCTGGCCACCTAATGTGAAGAGCTGACTCACTGAGGAAAAAACTCTGATTCTGGGAAAGATTGAGGGCAGGGGGTGAAGGGGGAAACAGAGAATGAGATGGTTGGATGGCATCATCAACTCAATGGACAGGAGTTTGAGCAAACTCCAGGAGATAGAAAAGGACAGGAAGCCTGGTGTGCTGCAGGCCATGGGGTCTCAAAGAGTCAGACATGACTTAGCAACTGAACAACAATAAAGGAAGACACTGAATATGAGCTAGAAGCATTTGTTCTTCATCTAGTAGCCAGTGACGAACCTATGAAATACTCTGAGGATTTAAATGGCTAATTGGAGTTGTGATTTAAGTTTAAGCTAGAAAAGGAAAATAAAATTAATTGCAGAGGAAAGAGAGAGATGGGAAAAAATAACACTAAATTAGAGACCAATTTAGCATTCAAGTAAGAGGTAAAGATAATTGGGGTTTGGCGGCATGAGTGGCAATGGAAAGAAAAAGACACCTGCCAGAGATACTGCAGACAAAGGACCAGGCAACTACGGAACTGGAAAAAGAGATGGAGAAACAGCAAACCATTAAAAATGACACTGAGATCCCAGGCCAGACTGGGGTGGTGGTTCCACTAAAAGAAACAGAGTTGAGCAAAGTCTGGAGCTGTTGCTGATTTTCCCAAGGGAGATCATCATTTGCTTTGGAGTATGGTGGGTTTGTGTTGCCTGCTAAATATCCTAGAGGTGCAGTGGTTTCTGAAAGCCAACATAGCTTGGGTTTTGGAATCAGATAGAGCTCAGATTAATTATCTATAGAATGAGGGTAATACTAGATCTTACATCCCTTGAGAGGCCTAACTGAGGAAATGTGTAATGTACAGTGAAATGAAGTGAAAGTCGCTCAGTTGTGTCTGACTCTGCAACCCTGTGGACTATACGGTCCATGGAATTCTCTAGGCCAGAATACTGGAGTGGATAGCCTTTCCCTTCTCCAGGGGATCTTCCCAACCCAGGGATCGAACCCTGGGTCTCCTGCATTACAGGCAGATCCTTTACCAGCTGAGCCACAAGGGTAGCCCAATGTACAGTGACTGCTTACCAAAAAAATGTATGTATTTGAATTGAGAATTAGCCACATTAGCTCATGGAAGCTGTGAGAATGAAAGAAATAAATAGACAACAGGAGAACATGTGACATGGATGCCACTAAAAGGACAACTAGAAATGCAGTGATGACTAAGTCAACCATTTGGCAATTCTGGATGAACAGATTAGATTAGACAAGAGGAGATGATGTATTGTGAAGTACTTCCTGAAATTAAAAAATATTTTGTCAAAATATCTTGTGTGTGTATGCTCAGTAATGTCTGAGTCTTTGTAACACCATGGACTGTAGCCCACCATGCTCTTCTGTCCATGAGATGTTCCAGGCAAGAATACTGGAGTGGGTTACCATTTCCACCTCCAGAGGATCTTCCCAAACCAGAGATCGAACCTACGTCTCCTATATTGGCAGGCAGATTCTTTACCACTGAGCCACCCGAGAAGCCCAAAATATTTTACACTAGGCTAATTTAGAGACACAGTAGACACCTGGTATTAGTAAATTTAACATTTGCATTTTCAACCTCTCACAAAATTCAGTGGTACTCAGACCAAAGAGAAAACTAGCTAGTGAGTAGGCCTGGCAAAGTGTCAGCATTTTGTAAACATTCCTCTTATTAAAAATATATACACACACACACACGTATGTATGTATACATTTCCATTCCCAATCTCTCTTCTCCAAGATACTGAACCCTGGAGTTGGAAATAGAAGAAGCCAATGAAAGCACAGCTTGTCTGTAAGATGAGAATGTTCAACTTAGCTGTGACTCAGTGTCTTAGAATGATATAAATATTTTACAGAAATAAATGCAAGGAATAAACAGTTTTCACCTATACTCCAGTCAGAGTAAAAATTGGTCACTTAGAAAATTTTATTGAAAGTTGAAAAGATTGCTAAAAATGTGGAAAATTGCAAAAACATTTCACTTGTTAATTTAGGAATTCATGTCATGTGTGAAGGGTGCACAATACTGGGTTACGGGCATGTCTTTAATAGGTCTATTAGAAAGAAATAATCTTCAAAAGGACAATTGATCATTAGGCAGAGAAATGGGAATTTAAGTTGCAGTTTGCCAGATGGCCACTTACTTCACCCTGCTACATAAACAAGCCTCGGCAATTACCTCACTAAATCAGTCCAGTCCTTAAGGCATAAGAAAAGGAGGTGATTGGATTAGATTAAATAATTTCTAGTTTTGTGAAATATCCAGATCTGACAAATTTTTTTAAGATACTCTATAGAAATAGTCCACTTTTTTTTTTTTTATGCTTCTCTAAATTGTATGTTTGGGATGAATAAGTGTCTTATCTGACTTCACAGAAGACCTTGATTTCTGTTCATTTCCCCCAGTACTAGGTTCCAGGATGACTGATAAAAATAAGCCCCCAGGTGAAGGCCATCTTCCAAGGCTTCTCATCAGGCTATGCCTAGAGATTGCTTCTTAGGAACAAGATATGACTTTGAAGAATTTCTAACTAGTCAAGAGAAATCACCAGGGACGTCTTTCAGTTGCTCCCTGCACAGAGTTTTAGGCCCATTGCCTCCTACTGGTTTCTCAAGAGGGACCAGCATCTCCATGGATTTTGCTGTGTTTGTCAAATTCCCTTATTCAAGCAAGAGGCAGTGACACAAAGTTTCTCCAAAACTCAACACTGCCTTAAAATGGAATAATCTCTTTTTGTGGCTCAGGTACTGTTCTTAACCAAACCTCCTTAGAGGAAGGACACACATTATATGGGCCAGCGTCTAGAATCCAAACTCATACCTGCATTCCACTGGAACAGGTCTAAATAAAACAAAATCATCAGAACTGCTTTTCCTCAAAAGATACACTGTTCTTCTTCAACTGAATTCTGTTCATCCTGATATACTGAAAAGAGGTTTGTAGTAAGAAAAAATATTTTTAACAATATTTTTATAATTTCTAAAACTGAGGAACTAAACATGCACTTTGAGATATTTGACCTAAATTTGTTAAGTTTTGACTGATTTTTTAGAATATACAATTATAGGACAAATCTCCTTTCTTTTTTTTGTAGCTTTCACTACAAAAATGTTCCCAGTCTGCAAAGCTCTGAACTAAAACCATTCAATATCAGACTCGGAAATCTGCTGTACTAGCTGGATCTGACTGCTGAAACAGAAGTATGTTCAAAAGACAAAACATTTTATTGACTTGGAGAGATTACAAAGCATGCCAAACAGATTTCAGGCAATTAAGATCATAAGAAGCACATCCAGAATATCAAAAATTTGCAAAGCAGAGAGGCATACTCTTTCTGATGACTTTATGGCATGTACTTTTCAGAAGTTCTATTATTTCTTCCTTGGGAATGAAATGTTCACAATGAAACTGGATAATCAGAATTACTCTTTACCTAGTTCCCACAGTACTTGTCAGAATTTTTAGAGTAACATCTGAAAATGGTGATGTTACTAAATATTCCAAGATGAGCGCCTTCTAATTTTAATACTAATCAAACTGAACCATTTGGAAGTACTTTGTTTTCTCTTTCTTCTGAAGCTTATTATACTCATTACCTCACTTCAATCAGGTTCTGGATGACTTGTTTCTATTGTCGTCAGACCCTTTGTAAGAATGGTTTAATCATGCTAATAAGTATTGGCCTGATTCTCCCATCTCTATGCCCACGTAACTTCCAAAAAGTGAAACCCTTTTTAAAGTGCTTTAACCTTGAGAATTCACATGCTGTCTATATGGGAATATCTGTACATCCTGATGATTGTTTCCTTGCTGCTATTATTATCTTCTCAAAACAAACAGAACAGTGCATGTCATGCCCATCATTTTCAGAGAAAAAATCTCCAGAAAGTACTTAATGGTCCAATTGGAAAATGTTCTAACAATGCAGCCTTTCTTGGTTCTTCAATTTACTACAGGTGGATAATCTCTGAAAAAACCCAAGACAGTGAACAGATTGAATCACTTGAATCACAATGTAACAATTTGATTCTTGAATGAATCCCAAAGTACTAAGAGTGAAGCTGTTTTGCCTTCAACTAATACCTCAAATAAAGATTAAATAATTTTTTTGTTGAAAATTGACCCAAAGTACTGGAAAACTGCTTATAAAACCACATTCATTATAAGATGAGCATTTGGGCATTACAGTTACACTGATATTTTAACTGGTATTTTCATAAATTTGGGGGTAGGGGATATCTCTTAAAATCCTTCTTTGGTATGCTTAGATCCTCTAAAAGAAACACAATTCTAATAAATCCAGAAATTAAGACATAGCTGGAATATAAAGGGGTTTAAAAAGACAAGCTGCAAACTTTCAACCCTGAATACAGTAAGGTATTTTCCAATCTTATAGTGGGCTCTCAGAATTCTCCTTTGGTATATAGTCATCACCACCATGGTATGACTGTTCTAAATTTAGTACTAATTACTGCTTTAGGCTGAATTTGTCATCAACTAAAATAAATGCCAACAAAGTAAAAGTGTCTATATAGCTTAAAAAGATGGCATGTGTTCTATTAAATTATAATGCATAACAAAATAAATCAAAATGTAAAGCTTGCCCGACTAACATGAAATCTCAGATTTGATTTCAGTATACCCAAAAACAATCCCTCTTTTTAAAGTATGTACATTAAGATGTTTTCAAATTTTACTTTAGATTTCCACTGTTGGTGAGCACAATCAAAACTACCTCTTACTTCCTTGATTTAAATATGGCACATGCTAAAAAGAAAGATTACTGATTCTGGACATAAAGGAAATAGTGCTAGCAACAATGCCCAATAGATCAATCACAGTATATGACAAAAATGTACTTTTTATAGTCATCCTGTGTCAAGGAGGGCTTCCCTGGTGGCTCAGAGGTTAAAGCGTCTGCCTGCAATGCAGGAGACCCGGGTTTGATCCCTGGGTCGGGAAGATCCCCTGGAGAAGGAAATGGCAACCCACTCCAGTACTCTTGCCTGGGAAATCCCATGAACAGAGGAGCCTGGTGGGCTACAGTCCATGGGGCCGCAAAGAGTCAGACACAACTAAGTGACTTCACTCCACTGTGTCAAGGAAAACCATTCAATCGAGCCATCTCACTCTAGGGTATGCCCAAGGAAATGTTCACCATCAAAATCGCAAGGGTCAATGACTATGGTAGAAACCCTATAAATGAGCTCAGACTTCATCCTAACTTTGGAGCCAACAGATTCTGGCCAAACTTTCACTGATGGAGAACGTAAGCTATTGGAGAGGTGGCATAGAGATAATTTATACAGTTGCTTTAGAATTGGAACATTAGGGGGAAAAAATAAAGATCAAAATTGGCACCTGTACTGTATAAAATGCATAGCTACATAAGAAAATCTCATCTTTTTTGTAAAAACTTCTGTTTCCCCAGTTGCACTGCTTGAAAGTGAATCTGTGTACCAGAAGGTTGTTCGGGATTATGAAACTTAATGCATTTTACCATAAGCAAATATAAACATTTTTAAGGAAAGCACAAGGCAAGAGACATGAAAAACCATATGTTTTCAATGCTCTCCATGTCAAAACAATACCAGTCTCCAAAAAATAACTGCTAGCCATATTGAATTATTTTGCCAGATATCTTCCAAAAGTTACTTGGAAGAAAGTACAGTGCACTCTATGTACCATGTAATGAATAAAAATAGATTTCCCCAGACCAAACATATTACATTCATGAATTATCCTGTTAGCTGTAAAACTTCATAAAATTTCTGAGTTTATTGTTCACGGGTTAGTGGCAAAGGTAAAAATGAGATAAGAGAAAACAGCGGCTTATCTGGGAAATGTTTCTCAACAAGCTGTGTAAAATCCTTTAGTTAAGCCAATCAGTTCAGTTCAGTAGCTCAGTCGCGTCCGACTCTGCGACCCCATGGACTGCAGCACACCAGGCTTCCCTGTCCGTCACCAACTCTCGGAGCTTACTCAAACACATGTCCATTCAGTCGGTGATGCCATCCAACCATCTACACAAAATAGGATTCCCCTCGCCGCCCCTCGAGGCTAAGGTTATTATTTTTTTCTCCTTCTACTGAGAGTCTTAAACCTTTCGCAGGTTCATGCCACTCTTGCCCTGTTCTATTTTGAAATTCAAACACACACAAGAAATCTACCTGGGAAAAAGGACGCTGGGGTAAAGGCACTTTAAACCGCCTTTCAGTTCTAACATTTCACAGCCACCTTTTAAATCTGTATCGAAACTGCTCAGCTGACCACACGGATGGAGCACTGCAAAAGATTTGCTAGATTTAGTGTCTTTTCTCCGACTGCTCTTGCATCGCCATACCACTTTCCAAGAACTTGGCGAAAGAATCCTCAAAAAAAACTCTAAGATCAAAGGAACCACGCCCTAGAATTAGCCAGGGGTACTCAAGATGGGGAAAGAAAAGCAACAGTAAAATGAGAGGACTCTTGACTCACGATTCTGGAAAGACTAGCAGTCCCTTCCAAAACTTCCCTCCTAATGGTTTTGTACTTTGAAGGCGCCCACTTTCCTTCCTAATCCCTTTGTTTATCAGAACCCACCACGTTACTAGACGCTTTGCTGGACGTGTCCTATACCTAACCTCTTCAACAATCTAATGCATGTCTTGACACACCCAATAGGCTAAATAATTTGCAGGGCTCAGTGCCTAATGAAAATGTGGGGATGCCTGGTTCCAAAAGCCCGTACAATGTGTCATTATAGATACTAACATACAAAACTGTTACCTTTCTCCCTTGGGCTCTCTCTCTGGGTATTTTTCCTTTGAGCTCCCTGAAGCGCAGGAGTAAACGCGCAGCCGCCCCGCCTCACCCGGCACTTCTCACGGGGCGCATGCGTACCTGCGTGTGGACGCTTATAGCCCCCAGGTGGGCATCCGCCCCGCCCCGCCTCACCTGGCACTTCTCACGGGGCGCATGCGTACCTGCGTGTGGACGCTTATAGCTGCCAGGTGGGCATCCGCCCCGCCCCGCCTCACCCGGCACTTCTCACGGGGCGCATGCGTACCTGCGTGTGGACGCTTATAGCTGCCTGGTGGGCATCCGCCCCGCCCCGCCTCACCCGGCACTTCTCACGCGGCGCATGCGTACCTGCGTGTGGACGCTTATAGATGCCAGATGGGCAGCCACTCTCAGAGCCGCTCAGCCCACACACCAGGCCTATGTTAGGAGCTGGGGTGTTGAGCCAGGCATCTTCCCCTCCTCCTAGCCCAACACTCCAGCCCAAGGCCTCAGGGATGCACTTGTCACCTGGATGCCCAGGGGGTGAAAGGCTTGCCCCACCCTCAGCCCTGCAGTGCCCCGCCCTGAAGTACCGGGGCCGGAGACCCCGTCTGTGCCTGCGCCCCGACGCCTGCCAGCGGAGGAGGGCCCCACTGTCGCTCATGGAGCTAGAGAGGGAGGCTAGCGAGGGCCCGGGAGGGCAGGGGCCACGGCGGGACCTGTGAAACCATCCCAGACTGGTGGGAAGGCCGCGCAGAGGTCCAAGTACGTCTCCATCCCCATATCCAGCTTCCCTTACGGACCACGAAACCAAAGATAACGCCATTAAGGGTGTTAGAAGGTTGACCACCATGAGGACCTACACCAGGCCCAGGACCCTGCCGAAGGCGAAGCCCCATACGGCTGCCCTGGTCACGTGTCCGTGAAGCCAGCGCTGCTGCACTGAGAAGACAGCCAAATATTAGTTCCTTTCTCGCCCTCAACCATTCCCTCACTCTAATAACACTGACCACCCCCTCCCACCCATGCAATAGAAGGTTTCTGTGACAAAAATATAGCAGATATAGATATATTTTCACCAAGGGTCGATAAGAACCTTTTTCCCCCATGGTATTTTTTTTTTTAAACAAATTAGTAAACTGACACAGACCTTAAGTGACATGCTAAGAGAGAATCTACCTGATATGTTTGTCTGTGGACCTACATCTAAAACCAGGGTCGTTGACCTTTCTATTGTGTGCATCTGCCAGGAAACTAGGGTGGAAAATGCATAATGAACACTTCCTAATAAAATATGTTTATATCTGACAGTGTTAGAACCCTATTTACCATTGACTTTTAGTGAAAAAAAAAAAAATAACCAAAACACCTTGGCTCTTCTAGCAGATGTTTAGGAAATATCCTTTGTGTGTTTTAATGAGAATGCAGTGCTTACTTAGTAGAATAAGTGTCTTCTCCAAGTTGGTTATCATTAACTTGTTAATTACTCATGTATGGTATAAAGCATAAAAGTGATTTATATTTTAGAAGACACAGCTAATTTTGAGTTTATTCTTGTAATAGTCTTGAAATGCATTGTAAATGTCATCCTGTAATAGTCTTGAAATGTATAAGCATGTCATTATATAAGCCAATATATTTTAGATGATTTTTGTTTTATTCTTTAAGTAAATTTTTATCAAAACATAAAAAAATCACATTATAAAAAATTTAGACTATGAGGAAAATAAAACAGGTCACCTATAATCTCTCCAGTCTTATACAACTCACTGTTAATTTTGGTATATTTTCCTTCCAGTATTGTTATATCAGCAACAATATGCAAACATACTACAGTGCTTTGCTTAAATAAGAGGAAAATCTAAACCCCAAAATAAGAAAAGCCTCTCCATATGATTTTATTATTTTTTCTGAAGACAAAGACATGGACTAAATTTTTGTAAAGATCGTTCTATATTGGAATTAAAATCATAACTCTTTAATCTGTAAAATACTAAAAAGAAAAGTAAAAATCTTCTAAAGCTGACCTAAGAAGAATCCCCTTCCCTATTTCACCTAATTCCTTCCCCTAGACTTACTCTTATAGTTTGGTGTATATCTTGCTTAAAATTTCCCAAATGTATATTGGCATGTATAGAAATACATGAATTATTACAAATCTGAATTATACTGTACATACAGGTCTATAACTGTATTTGTATACTCAATAGTTTATCATCTACAGCTGGCACTACAATGTTAAATCACAGTATTGACCTGCTTATGTTTATTAATGTCTATCTAAATGAGTAAAACCTAAAGGGTAAGATGTGTTCAGGTCAGAAAATAATAAATCTCAGTATCCTGTAATAACCTATAATGGAAAAGAATCTGAAAAAGAATAGATATAGACATATGTACAGCTGAATCACTTTGCTGTACACTTATAATATTGTAAACCAACTATACTTCAACAAATAAATAAAAGTTGTTGTTATACCAAGTAGTTAAAAAAAGAAAGAAAATAACATTTCTCACACTGGCATGTCTACAAGTTTTTTTAACGTGAAGATACGTTCATTGGCCCGTCATCAATTTAGCATCATTCCTATCTAGGCAAAAGTTCTTTGCCCACCTCCTAGTCTTCCTTTATAGTGGCCTGCTGGAAAAGGAGGTCTCTTTGTGTTACAGTTACATACACAAGTGAAATCTTCTTAAACACCAAGATGCTGAGGAAAGAACAATCCTAATATATCTTGCTTTTCCTGAAGTTCTTAGAATAGTGTCTTATATAAAATATGCCCTTAATGTTTGTTGTTGAAATAAGGGCATGAATGACTAACCCATTGTTTCACAAACACTAGTATTACATTTGCACTGATAATTCCAAGCCTTCAGGTAGTCTTTCTTGGTGGACAATGTTAAATGACAGATCAGATTCAATATGTGAGCAATGCCAGAACTGATGGGTCCATATAATAGCCAAACCCCAAATAACATTTTGAAATATCCCCTCACATTTATTTAACCATTTTAAACCTATTTGAATAGATCAAGACAGTGATAAAAATCTATAAAAGCTTGACCTGTTTAGTCTCGAGGAATAGTTTTTCAAGTAGATATTTTTGTAAGATTTTAAACTACCAAATTACACACATATGCCTTAATTTATTAATAGATACATCCATGTGTATCTGTGTTTCCATTTTAGTTTCTCTGGTTTTATACTCACTTAACCTTGTAAATAGTGTTTTCTCTTGTTTTGATTCTCTATTTCTTTTAGATTAATTTTGCAAAATTTCAAATGTACACAGAAAGAGAATAGTATAATAAACTCATCCCCAAACCTCAACAAATTATTTAGCCAATGTTTACAATCCTGAAAGTGACATAATTTGTTTCTAAAAAACTGTACAACAGTTCTTATCAGGCTCCCTTTCAAGCACTAGACAAGGCTCTGTGCAAAAGTAAACAGGACAAGAGTCACCTCAAAACAAATGACTCTTAGGAAGTGAAAACCAGAACCACATGTGCACCCTTAACTACGACTCTCCATGCAGGACAGGCCTTGTACTTAAGCATCTTGTTTACAAAATAAAGCAGAAGAATGCAGAGTTAAGAGCAGGCAAGTTTGCACCAGATACAGAGTGCTACCGTGCACTCAGAAATTGCTGGACCCTGTAGAGTGCACAGGCTAAGAATGAAGCAAAGTCCTTGCCATCAAGGAATGCACAGATTTGTAGGGGATGATAAACCACATAATTACCAGAAAAACAGTGTATACATTTAATCTGATAACCCAGAAATGTCATTACAATTGTGTTGAATCATTTATTTTTATCCTATATACTTTTTTTCCCAAACCAAGTAATGATTGCACTTGTTTTCAAACTAAGAGACATATTAAGGATAATAAACTTACAGGTTGGTGGAAAATTCCAAGTTTCCTACCTTTATCAGCAAAACTACATGAAACTTATAAAAAAAATTCAGATAGTGCATATTAACAATGATTTTGTGATTTCTGTTGTGGCCCATGAGCCATCTTGACTGAAAAAACATGTAGCTTCTTTTCAGTTGATTTGGAAGCAGCAAAGTTTTATAAAAGTTATCCTTAAACCCACCCCCTTAACATCACAATCCACTCTGACCTGCCTCAGTTAAAAGATAGGTCAACTGCGGGAGAAAAAGGAGATTAAAAAAATGAAGTGGAATCATAGTACGTACTCCAGTTCCTCATCCACATAAGGTACAAAGATCAGGAACTTAGGCATTGCCTGAAACTGGTTAGAAATGCAGAATCTAAGTCTTCACCCAGTTCTCCTAAGGCAGAATATTTATTTTAAAAAGATCAGCTGCTTCCTTTTTGCCTATTATAGTTTGAGAAGCACTGTCTTCAGCTTTCTTTCATCTCTACATGGATCTTATACAATTTTATTGCTTTGCCACATCTCTGATAACATTGTTTCTTCTGATTAGAGAATCAGATTTCACTTAACCATTTTTGAATGATATATATGCTCACTGATACATTTGATTTAATAATCTTTTTAATAGAAATCTTGGGTTTAAAGACTAGTCACATTAGCTGCTCTCTTTTAAAATGAAAGTTAACTTATTTGGAAGTCTTAACTAAAGCACTGAAGTGGGAGTTAGAACCTTTGATTCTGGAAATCAATTAGAAGTCTCAGCTAGAAAAGAAAGACATTTTACATTTTCATGATAATTAACAGATTCATCCATATCTCTACATCTTATCAAGAAAGAGTGAAGAAAGAATAAATATTAAAACAAAATATTAAATAGAATAAATGAAAATACTACCATTAGCATACTCCAACCCAGACTATTATAAAAACAATTAAGTACAAATTTCATAGCTTCTTCTATAATCATTTCTTACAGAGGAAATATAGATTTAATCTTTAACCTTTTATTTTCTTCATATCTGCAAAATAATTTTAATTGAAGATATATGAGAAGGTTAAAGTGCTTTTCCTTCTATTACATTAGCTATTTTGCATTTTAGTGGACTATATTCTGGCTTTTAAATTTATTTAAAATGTTGAAGTGTTAATCGCTTCGTCAAGTCCGACTCTTTGTGACCCCATGACTGTAGCCTGCCAGGCTCCTCTGTCCATGGAATTTTTCAGGCAAGAATACTGGAGTGGGTTGCCATTCCCTTCTCCAGGGAATCTTCCAACCCAGGGATCGAACCCGGTCTCCCGCATTGCAGGCAGATTCTTTACCATCTGAGCCACCAAATATTTAGTAAAATAATAATAATAGTTAATAATAAACTATTTGTTTTTACATACATTTTGATTCTAGCAATGATAAGTATACATATGGTCTCTCGTCTGGGTTGGGATATGTATGTCATGAATGTGTTTATGAATCCACAAAATATTCAACAAATCTGCCCAAATTTACCACTTTTACTAAAAAAGCTTCATCTGAACTCAAAAAACTAAGTTCATTCTGAAAACTGCAATTTGGTAGGGCAGAAATGAGAGGGACTGATGAACCAGAGGAGAGTTGGGCTTTGGCTGTGGTTAAAGGGACAGACCCAGATATTGGGCATGGTGAGTTCTAGGGTCGAGGTGTTGGGATAATGAAAGTGAGACAAGTCCCAATCCTCTTCCTTCTCTCCTCTTCCTCCTTTCCCTGCACTGTCACCATCAGCTCCTACACTTCTTTGTTCACAGATCAAAAAACTTCTGTCCTCATCAGCTAGGGAAAGTAAAGAAACATCTTCAGAAACTGTTCCCATAATTTTCCAGACAGCTCATTAGGGACTGTCACTAAAGACAGAGACATTTGGTAGTCTCAATTTTAAATTAATCATATTCATGCTTTTAACACAGAACATAAAATCACCGGTATGATCTTAGTAGTTAAGTACCCTCCTTAAAGTCTTTATTGGGCTTCCCTGGTGGCTCAGTGGGTAAAGAATCTACCTGCAATGCAGGAGGTCCTCAGGAAACAGGGGTTCGATCCCTCAGTTGGGAAGATCCCCTACAGGAGGGCGTGTCAGTCCACTCTGGTATTCTTGCCTGGAGAATCCCATGGACAGAGGAGCCTAGTGGGCTACAGTCCATGGGATTGCAAAGAGGCAGACACAACTGAAGCAACTGAGCAGGCACACGAATTCTTTATTAGCTTCCCTGGAGGCTCAGTGGTAAAGAATCCACCTGCCAGGTGACACGGGTTTGATCCCTGGGTCAGGAAGATGCCCTGGAAAAGGAAATGGCAACCCACTCCAGTATTCTTGGGAAATCCCATGGACAGAGGAGCCTGGAGGGCTACAGTCCATGGGGTCACAAAGAGTCAGATACAGCTTAGTGACTCAGTTCAGTTCAGTTCAGTCACTCAGTCATGTCCAACTCTTTGTGACCCCATGGACTGTAGCATGCCAGGCCTCCCTGCCCATCACCAACTCCTGGAGTTTTCTCAAACTCATGTCCATTGAGTCAGTGATGCCATCCAATCATCTCATCCTCTGTCGTCCCCTTCTCCTCCTGCCTTCATCTTTCCCAGCATCAGGGTCTTTTCAAATGAGTCAGTGCTCCGAATCAGGAGGCCAAAGTATTGGAGTTTCAGCTTCAACATCAGTCCTTCCAATGAACACCCAGGACTGATCTCCTTTAGGATGGACTGGTTGGATCTCCTTGCAGTCCAAGGGACTCTCAAGAGTCTTCTCCAGCACCACAGTTCAAAAGAATCAATTCTTTGGTGCTCAGCTTTCTTTATAGTCCAACTCTCACATCCTTACATGACTACTGGAAAAATGATAGCCTTGACCTTTATTGGCTTAGCAACTAAACAACAACAAAAGTCTTTATTAGGATACATGCCTATCCAATATGTTGGGACTTTAAACAAAACAGTGATTCAGCATCAGGCTTGCCAAGACCTAAATTGCCTGAGAAAAGGAAAATACTGGAATAAGGAAAACTTGGGCTAAGAAATAAAATTAACTTCATCAGGGTTCAAGAGAATGTGGCAGAAGTGTAAATTAGGCCCTCCAAAAAGGGCATGGAGAGACCAGTTCATCCCTGGTCCATTTTAGCCTCCATAAGCAAAGGAATCCAAACCTGTGGGACAACAACGGGAGCTGCCAGCAGGGACAGTCCTTGAGGACATCCAAACTCTTTCTCTTTCTTTGATAAAAGATAGTGTTTTGGAAATTGGCATATAGATAACTAAAGCCTCGAAAACAGGTTCTGATCACTCTTTCTGCTAAGAAATACTTGGTACAATTCCTCCTTTTGCTTACCTTATGCCAAAATTCTCCAATTTCACTTTAAATTCTCTTCTCAAATCTGAGACTATCTTGACAGACTCACATGCTATAAGATGTTTCCTCTTCTTTTCAGACCCATGTGTTTTTCATCATAAGCAGTGGTATCAAAAAAATGGTACTAAAAACTTCATTATTTGTGAAGTCAGTGTTTTACTTCCCTTCTTCTTTCTATTTCAAACTCTTGACTTACAAATACAGGAAGAGATTTTGCTGTTGTTATTTCCATTTGGTTTTTTGTTTGATTTTTAAATTCTAGCTGTTAACCCAAACATTCAGTTTCTGTATTAGAAATAAAATTTATGAAATTAAATATTCTAGATATTTTTCTAAGTGATATTGTTTTTTCTTGGTGTAATAGCAGAAGTGTGTAGAAGTTAATGGACTATGAGAATCTTGATACCTTGAGATGTGCCATGGAAATTACACCACAGCAAGTAGTCTCCCCACACCAACATGATTTTTCCTCTAAGGCTGATGCCAAAGATCACCACTGTTCCACAGAATGTGGGAAGGTTCTGCTTCAAAGGTCAGAGTTTTGAGAGAAGAGACTTATATTTTACTAGATGAGCCTTAACTAACTCCATAAGCAGTTTCTTCAATTTTTTATCTGTGACATAACATGTGTATTCACTTACCCGAATTTCACCCTAATATTTGTTTTCCTACACCTCCTCAAGCTATTTTGTTTTCTTCCTGTTTTATGCATTGTTAGGAAATAGCAACCTACTCCAGTATTCTTGCCTGGAAAATTCCATGGACAGAGGTTCCTGGTGGGCTACAGTCCATGGGGTCGCAAAGAATTGGACATGTTGAGTGACCGAGCACAAAACATTTCATGTAGAAGCTTTTCATCCTCCTAAATTAACTGGAACAAAACCAAAAACTTCTCAAGAGCTTTTTCAAAGTTTTATTGTGTGTTCCTCTACCAGGACTTTCCTGGTGGCTCAGATGGTAAAGCGTCTCCCTATAATGCGGGAGACCTGGGTTCAGTCCCTGGGTTGGGAAGATCTCCTAGAGAAGGAAATGGCAACTCACTCCAGTACTCTTGCCTGGAAAATCCCGTGGATGGAGGAAACTGGTAGGCTAGAGTCCATGGGATCGCAAAGAGTTGGAAAAGACTGAGCAACTTCACTTTCACTTTCTTTCCTCTACCAGGTTATAGTAACATTTTTACAAACTTCTTTTGTGTTATATTTTTAAGCTTTCCATATATCATTAAACTTTCTATCTCTCCCTAAAGGTTATATTCTCCTCAGAAGACACTGAATTTTAACTAACACCATAACCACCATTGCCACCACTGAGTGTAATATATCTGTGACATCAAATAGGGATCCAAAAAATTTTTGTTGAATTACCAAATGAGCCAAAAACCATTCTTTTTGTGGCCCAAATTCTTTTAGCTCCATATGGATTATAATCCAGTATAGTAGAACACTAATGCAAATTCTTTTTTTTTCTTTCTAATGCAAATTCTTGATAGGAGATCCCTTTGAACTTTGAATGTCTGCCTCTTGGGTCCAAAATCTACTAATTTCCAAGTATTAGAAATCAGGTTCACAAAACACAAATGGACCTAAAGATTATCACACTTAATGAAGTAAATCAGACAGAGAAAGACAAATATTATATGGCATCCCTTTTATGCAGAATCTAAAAAGAAATGATACAAATAAATTTATTTACAAAACAGAAATATATTCACAGACTTAGAGAATGAACTTATGGTTACTAGGAGGGAAGGATAGGCAGAAGTCCGGGATTGATATGAACATATTGCTATGGGTACATGTTAAAATGGATAGCCAACAAGGACATACTATAGAGCATAGGAAAGTCTACTCAATATTATGTGGCAGCCCCGATGGGAAGGGAGTTTGGGGAAGGATGGACACATGTATATGTATAGCCAAGTCCTTTTGCCATCCGCCTGAAACTATCACAACATTGTTAACTGGCTATATACTCCAATGTCAAGTAAAAATACATGGTAAAATATTTTCAAGAAAGCAGTGCTCTTTTAAAAAAAAAAACTTTCAGAAAATGAGAACTAATATGATGGCAGCTAAAACAAAATATGATTAATCAAGAAAAGATTCAAAGACAGAAAGTCCTGAACTGAGTTTTGAGGATGACATACTTGGAGAAGATGGGGAAAGTTGTAACAAGGCAAGACTAACAAAAGATTTTCAACTCTCATTTAGAAGAAATGTAAAGAACTGAATACTCTTCAGCTTAACTGTAGTGGTATAAATAAACTAAAGGTGAAAAGAAAGGAGAATTTATATAAAATTTACTAGAATAGACAAAGAACAGTTCCAACTTTTAAGCCAAAGCTTTGGAAGATTGTGTTTGTAGGTATATCTATATTGATGTGATCATGAGTACTCCTTCAAACCATGAAAACATGAAAGTAAATACAGTTTGTTACCTACACTAAGTAATATTAGTCTAGTATTTATTGTATCCTGCTAGGCTCTTGAGAAACCTGTATGCAGGTCAGGAAGCAACAGTTAGAACTGGACTTGGAACAACAGACTGGTTCCAAATTAGAAAAGGAGTACATCAAGGCTGTATATTGTCACCCTGCTCATTTAACATATATGCAGAGTACATCATGAGAAATGCTGGACTGGAGGAAGCACAAGCTGGAATCAAGATTGCCAGGAGAAATACCAATAACCTCAGATATGCAGATGACACCACCCTTATGGCAGAAAGTGAAGCAGAACTAAAGAGCCTCTTGATGAAAGTGAAAGAGGAGAGTGAAAAAGTTGGCTTAAAGCTCAACATTCAGAAAACAAAGACCATGGCATCCGGTCCCATCACTTCATGGCAAATAGATGGGGAAACAGTGGGAACAGTGGCTGACTTTATTTTTGGGGCTCCAAAATCACTGCAGATGGTGACTGTAGCCATGAAATTAAAAGACACTTACTCCTTGGAAGGAAAGTTATGACCAACCTAGACAGCATATTAAAAAGCAGAGACATTACTTTGCCAACAAAGGCCCATCTAGTCAAGGCTATGGTTTTTCCAGTAGTCACGTATAGATGTGAGAGTTGGACTATAAAGAAAGCTGAGCACCAAAGAATTGATGCTTTTGAACTGTGTTGTTGGAGAAGACTCTTGAGAGTTCCTTGGACTGCAAGGAAATCCAACCAGTCCATTCTAAAGGAGATCAGTCCTGGGTGTTCATTGAAAGGGCTGATGTTGAAACTGAAACTCCAATACTTTGGCCACTAGATGTGAAGAGCTGACTCATTTGAAAAGACCCTGATGCTGGGAAAGATTGAAGGTGGTAGGAGAAGGGGACGACAGAGGATGAGATGGTTGGATGGCATCACTGACTCAATGAACATGAGTTTGGGTAAACTCCGGGAGTTGATGATGGACAGGGAGATATGGTGTGCTGCGGTTCACGGGGTCGCAAAGAATTGGACACAACTGAGCGACTGAACTGAACTTAGTCCAAAACTAGGCTTCCTTATCTGAGAATCTGAAGGTCATCTTCCAAACTGAGTGTCCATTTGGATGAAATGAGATACATTTGAGGTTTTGTACTTTTTTTGCTGAAAGAAGGAAATGAATTATGTGGGAGATGGAGATTGGAAGAATCTAGGGAAAATAAGGGGAAAATGGCAAATAATGAGATGTCCTGATGTCATTCTGCCAAACAGTCCTAAGGATGGATTTTCTAACATATAAAGAAGAAAGATTAGATTCAGAGCTGAAGATGCTATTTTCCAGTAAAACTCTGATAGTGCCT
The DNA here is from genome assembly GCF_963930625.1 of Muntiacus reevesi. NCBI lineage: Eukaryota > Metazoa > Chordata > Mammalia > Artiodactyla > Cervidae > Muntiacus > Muntiacus reevesi. The sequence continues at coordinate 254,194,335 of NC_089251.1, read as the reverse complement.
GGCACCTAAAGAGAAGTTTAAAACTAATATGGAAACAGAAACATCTTCAACTCAGGACTGGAGAGGGTAGTAACATCTGGTGGCACCTGCAGAGATGTAGCCAAGCAGTGGTAGTCACCCATGGGGCCACTTGAGCAGCAGGGAAGATGCTTTCCCCAAGAAGGCATCAGCTACAGTGGTTATAATGTGAAAACTCCCTCAAAAGACTTGTTGGTAGCCTGGGGGAAAACATGAGTGAATTTTTTTTCTCTTGTATGTGAGACATCACTGAAGATTTGCAGAAATAGGTGGTGCTGAAGTCCAATAGTCATACATGTGAATAGCCATAATCATTTAGCATTAACATTAATGAGACTTGAACAGATAGGTTGGTCAGACCTGGTGGTATGCATGTAAATGTGGAGATACGGTGCTTCTATCTGGTGCTTGAAGACCTATTCTAGATCAAGAATTGCCAACAATAATGTCTATGATGGTTGAGGGGGGCATGCAATGCACATAAATATGTGCAGAGCTCAAGGTATAACACAGTAGATACAGTCTGTACCCCAACCCAACGTCACTCTTGACATGAGGTTTTACAGTTTGAAACACTATCTAGATGTAACCAAAAGGCAGTAAAAAGCTCTACTGTTTGACCTTTGCTCTCAGGGCTTCTCTTGATCCTCAATTGTTACCCATTGTGTTACAAATAAAACCCTATCTCACTGCCATGCCCCTTGAGGGTCCATCATAATTTAGATTGGCACTCTGTCTTCATTTCCTATCGTCCCTCATTGACACTTTAGAATCCAGCTGACAATTCACGATGAAGGAATAAATAATAAATGCCTTTTTTTCCCCAAAAACACTGCTAAAAGCAAGACTGTGACAAATATTAAGATCAGATAACTTTTAATCAAGAATTTGATTCCCTATTTCTCCATAGTCATAGACTGCAGAACAAGAATATAATCTAGTTAATGCTACAAGGAAAAGTCTAAGAATAGTTCTAATTCATTTGCCACATGCTGCCATGTGATTAAGAGACTTCTGTATACCAATCTCCCTCCAACTGCTTCCAAAGCTGCAAGACCTCTCAGATACCAAAATAGCTCTGTATTTCCCTTCGGTACCCAAAGCTGGAGAGAATGATTCTTACTCATAAATACACCCCCATTATGTCTTTATCATTTCAGCATCATCTTTCTCTATGACCCCAAGATCTAGTGCACAAAACTTCATCCCTGTAGACCCTCTCCATTATACACGAATACTATAGATGGGTACTGAGAGCAGTCACCAATTCCCAAATGGTCAACTTCAATGCATGCTTTAGTGAGAGCGCTCTGCTACACATCTACAGACATAATGACTCTCAATTTTTCTCCAGTTTGCCTAAATTAATAATGTTAATAATTTCTATCCCATGTTCCTCTGACTATAGTTATCATGAAATAAAATCTATGAACTGTAAAGAAAGAGACCAAATTTTGAACACATCTACCTTTAGGAGTGGTACTCACCACTATAGTTAAATGGACTACTATGTGAGGCTGCCAGGGTTAATTCCATGACAGGCAGCCTGGACCTAAGTTTTAGCTTTCCCCGAAATGGTAAGATTCCCCACCCCCATCAGGTAACCTGAAGCCAGCCAATCAATATGCGCCCAGTAAGAGACAAAGGGGAAAGCTGAAAAGCCCGCGAAAGCCCAGGTTTGAAAAAGCCCGCGAATGTCTGTACCAATAGAATTGCTTTGTAAACATGTAACCAATCCGCTTAAGCCAGCTACTAATTGATTATGCATGTCTTATAAATTTCTGTAACAGCTTGGGCTCAGGGCTTTTCTGACCCTGCACCACTGTGATGGCGGAGGCAGAAGGCCCTGGCTCGAGTCAGTAATAAACTTCCCTTTTTTTGCGAGTTGCATTGCCTTGGAAGCCTTCTCTCTTCCCGCTCGGGGATTCGGACATCGGGCATAACATACTAGACTCCACATTTTCTCCCACCAAGATGCTGTAAATAAACTACTTCACTGAAATGAAGACAATTTATTGGGTCTAGATCACCAAGATCCACATACTTCCACAACAGAAACAGCTTTTCCGGGTCCCAGACTAAGACAAGTTCAAAGCAGGATTTTGAAACATCATTTTTGATCATTCTGATTTTTCTCACAATAATATGGGTTGAAATATAGGATTTTCCTTAAAAAACAAAACAACAACAACAAAAAACACTTGTTCTTAGACTTGTTTGGAATCCATGTTTATGCTTGAGGAAAACCAACACTGACAAAAGGGAAACTATTTACCAATTGAGCCAGAAAAGGAAAATGATGTTAAATGTAACTTCTTTAAGTTACAAAATCACCTTCAACAGGAAACTGTTGGGAAAACTTGGTCATACTCATCATCCCTTTTGTGCTGATAAAATTCAGCTCTAGGACTCTCCTATTTCTGGTGCAGATGCAGCTTCTTGATAAGACAGTCTTCCTTCTCTGTAACTGCCTTGGCAGACATGCTGGCTCCATGTGGCTAGTGTGTGGACCAGGTTTCAGATTCTTGAGTCTTTAGAAGCACTATAGTCTGCAGGATCTGGAAAGGTTATATCATAGTAAACCTTCTGACATGGAAAGGTTAATTCACCTCACATTTAAAAGGTCATTTCAAATCCTTTCTATTTTTATGTCCCATATCCAACATCCATTTTCCAAGCCAAGTGCACTAAATCTAAGAACTTCAAAGAATCACAGACTCCAGAAGAAGTTTGAGAATTCACCAAATATGACTTCTTGCTTGCAAGCAATGTTACTCTTCAGCTGTGACAGAAAACTATCCTAGTTTTAAAGCTGTCATAGAAATATTTTCCCAGTCTGCTCAAATATCCTATTACAAACCCCTGGCAGACTTTGTTCACAAACAATTCTTCCTCACACACTATCTAAATCCTTCACATTCTAGCTTGAGTGTATTTTTTTTTCTACTCTAATCCTTTGTTAACTCACAATCTTTTCCTACCAACTTCCATTGCTTATTTCAGTTGATGGCAATTTTCTTTTAGTTATTAGTGATTTACTTTATAGATATCTATCTTCTAGGACTTCCAAGCCATCACTTAATTGGTCACTGATCAAATCTTCCTCCACAAACTTTCATAAGTCCATTTGTTTTCTCTGCATCCCCAGGGTCTCCAACTGAGTTCACTGTGCTGCCTTATAAGTAGGTTATAGTGGAAAGAATGCTGAATAGAATTCTGAAAACTTATCTCCAGAATCTGCCCAAAAGAGGTTAATGATTAACAGCCTTGGACAAGTCGCTCAAGTCCCTGCATCTTCCTAAGCATCAAATTACTCCTCTGTAAATTGAAAGAATTAAAATAAATTTCTCAGACTAGTTTACTCTATTTTTCTATAAGTTTTAAAACTTAATTGGTTCTTCATTTTTATACTCTACTCACCTTGTACATTATCATTAAATTAAGATTCTGAAGTTTCCATTACCTCTTTATGATCAAATTGAGGCTTTGAGAAAGTAATATACTTCCAAGGTCACATAATTCATAGTTGATAGACTCAGTTGGAAAGTCAGGAAGGATTGAGAAGGGAAGCCCAAATCTTCAGCCCTTTAATTACGCATGTGTGGGGCAACTACAAGTAGCCTAACTGAAATTAAAGTAACTGAAGCTAAATTCGAGCTGCTGCCCATTGAAGGAGAGAAAGAGTTTATAATTTGACTTCTATCAAGCTCACTGCTGAAAAATTTACAAAACTCAGTATTCTTTAGATAAATAACATAAACCAGAGTATCTACAATGTATCATTCACAATGATGATTAAATCTAAAACTCTTTGACAAACAAAATAACAGGAAAATGGGAGCCATTCTCAAGACAAAAGATACTCAACTGAGACCATTTGAAATGACATAGAAATTAAAATCAGCAAATAAGAATTTTTAAAACATCCACTAATTCACTCTTTTTTTTTTTTTAATTTTTCAGTGGGTTTTCTCATACATTGATATGAATCAGCCATAGAGTTACACGTATACCCCATCCCAGTCCCCCATCCCACCTCCCACTTCCCCCGATTCCTATGGGTCTTCCCAGCCCACCAGACCTGAGCACTTGACTCATGCCTCCCACCTGGGCTGGTGGTCTGTTTCACCACAGATAATATATATGCTCTTCTTTCGAAACATCCCACCCTCCCCTTCTCACACAGAGTTCAAAAGTCTGTTCTGTACTTCTGCGTCTCTTCTTCTGCCCTCCATATAGGGCCATCGTTACCATCTTTCTAAATTCGATATATATGTGTTAGTATGCTGTAATGTTCTTTATCTTTCTGGCTTACTTAACTCTGTATAGTGGGCTCCAGTTTCATCCATCTCATTAGAACTGATTCAAATGAATTCTTTTTAATGGCTGAGTAATATTCCATGGTGTATATGTACAACAGCTTCCTTATCCATTCATCTGCTGATGGGCATCTAGGTTACTTCCATGTCCTGGCTATTATAAACAGTGCTGCGATGAACATTGGGGTGCATGTGTCTCTTTCAGATCTGGATTTCTCAGTGTGTATGCACAGAAGTGGTATTGCTGGGTCATATGGTAGTTCTATTTCCAGTTTTTTAAGAAATCTCCACACTGTTTTCCATAGTGGCTGTACTAGTTTGCATTCCCACCAACAGTGTAAGAGGGTTCCCTTTTCTCCACACCCTCTCCAGCATTTATTGCTTGTAGACTTTTGGATAGC